>NC_140780.1:91613864-101613864 GCF_044657685.1 Stegodyphus dumicola | reverse complement strand
ATGTTTCGTGAAAGAATATTTCATATTTTAGTTTCTGTGTTGCTGAATGAGAAAAATGTAACAAAAACGTGCATGTTGTGGGTATATAATCATGGTAAAAAGTAACATTACATTGTAGCATTTTTCAGCTGGCTAATCAGTCGCAGTGACTATAGAAATTGAATACGGAAAATAGCTTTTACGCAGAACTCAATATAATAGTAAATCTTCTAAGTGAGAAGACAAAATATTCTGTGTGGAAGCAGACCAAAACTAATGAAATAATCATTTTTCCTGAAAAATTACGAATATCTGACTATGTTTTATAATATTTTCAGACAAAAGGCTGTAGAGTTCCTCACTTTTAGCTTGTTGTATGTAATGTCGAGGAACCTAATTTACTGTAAAGCGAATAATCGCTTAAGTCCAAGAACAGAAACGTAAACTCAAGAAGGAGTACTTAATTACCCTGTCTTTCCCTCAAAATAACATTAACAGTCGGCCCCTTTCTCAGGGCTTACATCAAAGCCTCTACTTGGGCTTAAACTCAATATGTAAGAAATAAGAACTAACTAATGACTAACTAAAGAGATTTAGCCGAAGTTAACACAGTTCTAAACTAGTTGGAAAATAACATTAAATGAGCCAGCGAAGCTATCAAAAGGTACGTAATACGGCCGAGCGTAATAACAACTTAGAGAGATGTAGCCCAAAGGCAAACGCGCGCTATTCAGGAATCTTAACTCTCTCTGGCGTATTCAGCGGAACTTAACATAAATACTATTCAACTTCTCATTTGCATATAACGCGATTCTAAAACCTCATTCTGGTAAGGAATGGTAAGCTGAAGCTAGAAGAGACAGGAAAGAAGCATAAACTTAAAATAACTGTTATAAAATTAAAATATACCTTACAAGGCATTATTTTCGAAATTTAATTGAAACATAAGCTGCTAAGTTTATTCCGCTTTTTATATTGGTGTCATAAATATTGATTCTTGCTTTAAACGTAACTTCTAAGACTGAATACTGCACAATTGTTTCAACATAAAATTCTTCAGGCAAATTTTAGTGGTATGAAAGAATTTTTTTTCCAAACTTAAAACTCTCCGTAATGCCCGCGAACATATATATTTTTTAAGCTAGAACAATTTTCAGATTACACGATTTAAAATTTCAAAATATGGTGCACTAAAACTGAAGAAAGTTTCTTTGAACTCAATTTTAGTCCTTTTCCCTGTTCGTAATAGCCTTTTTTCCTGTTCAATTTCTCTATTCAGCATGAATGTTTAGGCAACTGAACAATACCACAGTGTAATACTTATTTTTTCCATGATTGTATACCCCCAACATGCATTTTTGCTACATTTTTTCATTCAGCAGCATTGAAACTATATTAAATATTCTTTCACAAAATATGGAAGATATAACTTTCAGTGCAAAAACTCAGGCAATTTATGCTAGCGTAAATTTAGCATAATCTGCCTACCTAGAAGATACCACTTAGCAACTAAAATAGAGTTCTAACAGCATTGTTTGCTTGACAAGCTAAGCATGAATCTTTTTCGAATTATATTCAAAGGAAAAGAGAAAAATATTATGCCTTAACATGAGACTCTCCGAGCATTCTCTAAAAACTGCATATAATTTGTCAGTATACTGCTGTGCATGACATGCATAAATTTTAAAGCCTTTGGTGTTTGTATGTAATAAATGCTATTTTCCGCAATAGGCGAATAAGTGGTTTATACAATTTGTTTTTACATTACTCGAAATTTTTTATCAGAGTCCTTCAGTAGTAAATTTATTTCAAATCTTGCAGTAGTAGTAAACCAAACGCAAAGAGACACGCCTATTATATTAAAGAAATATGCTTAAGAGCCAATATCCATACTATAAAATGAGAATTTTTCAAAAAACATTTAATTCATTTAAATTTTAATGATGATTTAATACAATGTGTTAATAAATTTAATAGTAACGTTTGTCTATGCATGCACATTTCATGTAGAGGCGTTTTTGTTTTCACAGTTACTTTATGTATACGGTATTTTCTTCCTCCTTTCCACATGCCTTCGGGGCGTAATTGGAAGCATACTTGACCCGTATTCGAAAGGTTCGAGTCCCGGCGAGAGCTTTGCACGCTTTTGAAGCCTCCTGCTTCAAAACAACCTAATGATCTGCAAATGAATTTACTTAAAAAGAATTGTGCTATGTGTAGGACCGCTCTTTAAGCTCTAAATAACTGTTTTTATAACATCTACAGCGGAACCTTAAACTACGAACAAATTTTCAAAATGAAAAGTTTGACTGGATGACGAACGGTATCCCAATATGTGAACAGTTAAGCCGGCAACAAATGATACTCTAAAATGCATTTAATGCAGTGGCTAAAATATCACCAGGAAAAGAAAATGAACCTGAAGATGTTCCTAGTTATCCGATCCGCGAAATTCATGCAAAATGAGGTAAAGGGGCAAAGCTTCATAGATCGTTATTTTTAACCTAATGAAGCAATAGTAAGCCGTAGCAAAAACATTCGCGATGACAATGCCATGTCTTGCTTTAAATACACATTAAAACTTAGACAGAAACAAATCACACCGAAAAACTTTTAATGGGAAAAGGTTCCAGTGGTGCGCATGTAGAGGCGAGCGGGGTTAAGAAAAAAAAAAAAAAAGCATCCAGAAAGACTGCAGTTATTTGATTAATTTTTTCTGAATTAGATTTCCATTTTTAAACAACAATATTTTGCACCTCTATCTTTTTACCCGTTTTCGACTTACGCCATCAGCTTTCCTTCGTAGGGATACGGTAAAATTTAATTCGAGATTTTCTATTTTGATACATTTAGTATTCTTAAATATTGTGTATATTTGAATATTGTTTATGTGTCGGATTTAATATAATTTCCATTCATGCATTAATAATTTACATTCAAAGTAGTATTCTTTTCTAAGCAATCATTCGGGATCTGGGAACGAATGGGAAAAATTATTTCGGTTTACAAATATTTAGGATGATGGACTATCTTCAGGAACGAATTAAGTTTGTGAACAAGTTTTACTGTACTTACGCACTTGATCTCACATATTTTTACCAAAGCAGAGATATTTTTTTCCATGAGCTTAGATCAAAAGTAAGAATTTTATGATATTTAGGAAACTGGGAAGATCACAGTCAGAAAAAGAAATATGCAATTTGTTTCATCTTATCTGTTAGATGTATTTAGTACGTCACTTATAAATTATATGAGTGTAATGAGATAAAGGATTATGTCTTCTATTTATGTCAGCATAAGCTCACAGACAAAGAGTCTTGTATATTAATTTAGCCGGGAAAACCTATTTCCATCTTTGTTACTCTATTAGTGTTTGAAGTATGAATGAAACTCATACTAAAAAGGCAATCCAACGGAAAATTGACTCAGGAAACTGTTTGGGTTGCATATAAAAGTCATAGAATCGCAGTTTGAATTTTGCCAGAAAGACAAAGGATTTAAATTTTTTTAACAGTTAAAGATTTCGAAAAATTCTTGAAAGTAGTGCAACAGATCGCAACCTGGTCTTATAACATATTCATTTATTTAAACATTAAATAAAAACCTATTCATCCACTTAAGAAGAAATATAAGCAGAATGAGCATGAGAAAAATGCTTTGGAAGGTCAAAATTCATAGCACTAGACATGAAATTGCTGGAATACATCAGTTTGCTGAATTTTGGACATTTCCGTAAATTTTTAAGGTTACCAAGTTTTATTTCGCAGCCGGGAGCGTGAAAAGCCAGCTATGCCCTCGCATGGGATTCGTAGTCCAGATCTTCCGATTGCTAAAGTATGTGCTACAAGTAACACCATGACAGCACGCAATGAAATGCGAAACTCCACCATTGAGTGAGTATCATTAGGTTTTTCGAATTAAAATTTCAATTAAAAACTCATGTGGTCTTACAAAACAGAAACGATCATTCCATTTATCCTAACTAAATCTCGAATTCAAAGATACCAATTAAGAGTCACTCTGTTACTTAAAAATGCAAATAAAGGGAGCGCACACTCGTGTACTTATTTTATTTTGATTTTGGCTAACGTTATTGATTTTGATTAAACTTTCTACAATTATAAAGGACTTTTAATTGAATATAATATGAAGTTAGAACGTTGCTCATTTAAAAAACATGCATAGTCGAGGCTTAAGTTCTAATAACTTTTATGTATTTTAATTCCTTCATTTACTATAATCCCTGTTAGCACAAAAAATAACTGTTAAAGCTGTTATTAAGGAATTCTCAGTTTGAATAAAATTAATAAATTTAATAAAGTGTTTTATCTGGCTCTGTAAAAGTTGAGCGAGCCTTTTTTCCCTTATCGTACAATCACTTTACCTTTCTTTTAACCTTTAATTACACCGTTTGTTGAAGCCCAGTGTTGCATTCAGATATTACTTGAAGCAGTGTTCTATTCCTGTCGCCTGAAATAATTCTTGTCAGTTGATGCTGGTCCTGCTCATCTAGAACTTGTTTCAGGCACACTGCTGTTTAAGTTGAAAATTTTGTAGGATGTTTTACAGTCACACTAAATTCCCGAAACTGTCATATGTGAAAATCCAAACACTGTCTCCACCTACAAAATTCTATGACCGTTCTGACGAACCCCAACCAATAGCATTAAAAATCCTTTATATCCACATACTTTCATTTCTATGATGTAAATAGCTTTGGAAGCTTCCGCAGATGTCTATCAATTATATACGCACTGATAGACGCAACTATTGATTCACAGAGGTTGTATTACTATACAAGCCCATCTGTACTATTGGGCACTTCAGTGAATAATATATACATACATATTTTTTAAAAAGATGGAAAATATCTTAAATCAAAATATTAATATAAAACAAATACTTGAAATATTAAATTAAGTTGGAAATATCAATTAAATCTTAAGGAGTTTTATTTTGGGGGGGGGAATTTTCTGATATATTTCAATTATAAGCAAAGTGTGACCACTTAGATGGTAAATTTCATTTTATTGTTATAGTCTAACGGTTATAGGATTGAATGTATTTTCGATATAAGAGTGCTCTTGAAATTATTTTTATTACATTTGAGTTGAACGGTCTCATACTTAACAAACTCGTGTTATGATAATAGTTGGTAGTATTTTTTTAGGTTTCAATTTTGGAGCGTACTTTAGTAACTTTGAACAAAGTACCAACAACATGAAATGTAGTTCTTTCAGAATTTGCACATCTTTATAACAATCTACAATGCTTTCCGTTGAAACAAATTCTATATCAGAAAATACTAGTGAGCATTCTAATGGAAAATGCTGAAGGTCATTTGATAACATTTATGAACGTAGTTTGCTTGCAAATAAAATCATAGATGCAGATAATATCCCAGATTTTGCACTTGTTTCGCCTGAATTATTGAACCAAACATGTTACGAATAATTCAGCTGCTTTAAATCTTCGCCATAAATAAAGAAAGATTCCTGCTTAAAGAGGATTATTGTTCCTAACACAGATCGTTACTCCTGATGTCTTCCTAAACATTTTTTTAAAGCAAATGAGAACAGAAATGGAAATACATCGGGTTAAAAGAGATTAAATGAGTTACGTTCAACTTCTAAATTATCCGGAAAAGTGAGATGAATGCCCGTATGCTTTCCCTATCTTCCTTTTGGAGTCATGCTGCTAATTTTTCCTCGTTCCATTCAGATTAAGCAAAATGTTTATGGATTTAAAATTACACTTTAGTAATGTGGAGATTTCTCCAGGTTGGTTGCTTACTAAAAGGAGAAAAAAGAAGAGAACTCACTGGAAAAAACAGCTTTTATTTTTAACAGCAAGATACTGCCCCAATGAACAGAGTAAGTTATTCTAATAGTATTCAAATGCCCTTTTTCTACTGAATATAAAGAATTTTCTTTTTTTTTTTATCGTCTACAAGCACTTTTAGGAATTCAATATTCATGATTATGCTTGTAAAAGTATATGGAAACCATTTTCAAAACACGTCCGATGCACGACCACAATATTATCGACGTTTTTTTAATAAAATTGCAAATTTTTTACCTGCCTCTTGTTATCCTTAATTATATATTTCAATTTAAAAATTAAATAATTTAGCTAGCCCATGGGCTAACTACATAAATAGGTAACTACGTAAAATAAATGAACTTGTTTTTTGAAGGTTAGACTCGGCACTTTAAAAGGACACAAGTTTTAGAATATTCTAATAACAAAGAATTTCAGGACTTTACCATGCAGGATAACAAGAATTTCAGGATAAAAAGAAATTTAGCCTGATCCTTCATTTTATGTAGCTTCTTGTATTCCTTCTGAAAGCAAATTGAAAATTTTGATTTCAGTTTTTAAAATACTGTTTCATATGATCCTTTCAATTAAAAGCAAGTTCTCATTCAAAATTATGGTACTCTTTATACAAATTTCTTCATTGTATAATGTGTAAGTTTCGAATTATTGCATAAACATTGCATATAAATGCTTAAAATCACTAAAAAAGACTGAAAATCTGATTAAGTGATCTGCACATTTCCAGAAAGCCTCATATTCGAAGCTCTCCTCAATTGCAGTATTTGCTTTTTTTTTTCAAACTCATGGAATACAAACAAATTTAAAGTAGTTGATACAAATATGTAAAATCTCAGTTTTCAGTAGGATTTGAACGTAATCTCCTCTCCATGAAGGGGAATATCACCACTTATAAGGTATTTCTCCGGCGTTCTTAGCATGTCTTCGTGGTGCAATGGTCAGTACGCTCGGCGCGTATTCGGGATGTCCGTGTTTCAAGTACCGGCGAGGGCATTGCTCATTTTTCATCTCTACAGCTTTCAAAAACAGCCTAATGTCTTTACAGTGGTACCCGAACTAAAAAAGGTGGTGGATGATGATTTTCCACCACCAGGATTTGGCGACTGACTTCCCTAATCCTCAGTCGCCCTTTAAAAGTTGGAGTATATAATGTATTTCTCCCGCCTTCTTAACATGCCTTCGTTGCGTAATGATCAGCACGCTCGGCGCGTATTAGAGAGGCCCGTGATTCGAGTCTCGGCGAAGGCCCTGCTCATTTTTCATCTCTCCTGCTTTCAAAAAATATCTAATGTCTCTACACACTGTAATAACAAAGCCAGTAGATAACTACTTAAGAGAGTTGCAAATTTGAACCTCTTTCTGACAGTGACTGGATATGCCCTTTACAAATAAAGATTTTAAAAGCATAAATAATAATTTACTGTAATATATTATTGCTTATTCATAGGTTATATTCATGCCCCCCCCAAAAAAAAAGGTAACAGAGAGATCAGAACATAATGAGTTTTACAAAATTTTGGCACTAAATCTAGATTGTCTAGATCTGAATAAAATAACATTATCACTGTTTATGCTTCAGTATACGCCTTTTGATGTTATGCTTCTTTTCGTACATTTATAGAGCATCTGGATTATTCCGCGGAAATCATTTCTTAGAACATTTACTATTCCTGCAGGTACGGTAAACTTAATTTCTGAAACGTTTGAAAATGCTGCTCTTTAAAGACAGATATCATCATTAGAGACCACAAAATAGTCTCCAGGGGCCAAATTTGACGAGTAAGAAGTATAATTAAAAGTAGTAGTTTTTTCTTTTTCAATTTAATATTTTGATTTTCAATAGGTAAGATTGTCAAAAAAAGGAGGGGGATAAACGCGAGTAAATATGGTATTGTTCTTGTACAACCACGGTTCGACTTACCTAACACTTCATTTAGGAAAATTCGAATTATAGCTCCGTTACTTCATTGCTTTGCTTCAATAATATTTTTATTTCTTCAACACATGTCAAGTTAATAAAATTCATCAAAATCTTGACAACTGCAAAATCCAATCATACCAATTCTGCGAAATTTGCTAGATTAGAAAAAATACAATACAAATGCCTTTTTCACAATTTCTGAAATTCGTACTGCACATGATCGTGACTCAACCTTTCATTACCTTAGACCTATACATATTTTTTTTCTGTACAAATACCCTGTATCTGCATTTCTTTTTATCTTGAGTTTATTCTCATGCATGGTATTAATAGCGTAACCACGCTATCCGCGTTCGCTTTCTTTTTACGTACGCGTCCAGACGTAACCAATGTGCTTGTTCGTTGTATGATCTGTGGGGTGGAAAAATTCATTCAATTCCAAAAGTGTCACGCCACAGAAAGTGTCCTTGCTCTAAAAATGGAGCGAATCTTCGTTTGTTATGAAGGGAAGAAAACTTCGATCAAAACTGCAGTCAAACCACAATGCGTGTCTGTTGTTACGTTCTTTGCAGAGAAATAAAAAAAAAAAAAATAAAGAAAGGAAGACAAGAGAGATTAAAGAAAAGTCGTATCATTAAAAGTTAGGTAATCATTTATTTGCATTAACCGCAAATCCAACTAGATCAAGAATCAGCCAAAAGCGTTCATATCTGCATACTCCACTGCAGGGGTTCTCAACCGGTGGTACGCGTACCCCTGGTGGTACGCAAGGAAAAAATAGGTGGTACGTAAAGAAGCAAATTATTTTTAAGTATTAAATTCAAAAATTAAAACCCCAACATCCTGATTAAATGTTTTCTCTAACACTCGTTAATTTATGCGATCTGAGCTTTGTTCAAGAGTGGTGCTGGTAGTAGTACTTTGTAGTGGTGTTACTAAATGTTTTCGATTTTTGTTTAGATGGTACGCATTAGTCAAAAGATTGAGAACTGCTGCTCTACTGTATTAGAGATTATTTTTGATTCAGACTGGAGCACAGTTTTTCATTCCAAGTGCAACGGAAAGAGAAAAGAAAGTTAATGAGTCACAATTTGAACAATCAACATGTACTCTGTAATACATATTTTAGTCTTATACTTATGTAATGCAGAATCATCCATGTAAGAAGCAAACATCTTTGTCATCATAGCAACGATAAGTTATAGAATACACGTAAACCTAAATACCAGAAAGCACAAAAAAGTATGATCGATGAACATAAACCATATCCGGCAGGCTAATCGAAAGAGGTTTGAAAGAAATCTACTAACTAGAAAATGTAAACGCTTTAAGCATCTTACAGATTTATAGAAATTAAGAATAAGTAAATGTTATTGGTATATTAATTACAAAATTCAATTACGGTAAAAGAAACCTTTAAGGCCAGATTCATGCGGAGGCAAGCTGTAAGGAATACAGTGAAACACATGGAGCAAGGCATGCTTTAGTTTACATTATTCCATTTTACTCTTTAAACTAAATTATTAAATACATGCTGGTTAAAACAACTCCTTTCCCACAGTGTAATCATTCTTTCGACAAGCAGTAATTTACAAGGATTTGAAATTGACAATAAAAGAATATTTTTCTTTTTTAAATGAAGCAGTATTAAAATAATTATGAAGTTCTGAAGCACAGATTATTATAGGTCTGTGATGGTTAAAAGAACATATAAACTTTGTTTTTTTATTATTGCTTTCTTTATCAGAAACACATATTAATGATTGATTTCGCTAACCATATGAAAATTAGTTTCATAATTAATTAATGTGAACCAAAATAAGTTTTTTTTTCTTTTTAACCGTCAGAAGAATAAAGTAAATATTACTTCGCTACGTTTGATTTTCAATTATTTGCTCCTATTTGTCTAATTTTAGTATGTCTGTTTCATTCGATAAAACTATTTAAATGTGCATTTTGCTTATTCATCATACTTTATACAGCAGAATTTGAAAGCATCAAGTAAAACTAATTTGAAAATTACAAAAAAAATATATTTCAAGGTAAATACTTATAAAAAGTACTTATAAAAAGTAAATACTTATAAATAGTAAAAAAGAAGAAGAAAGGGAGAATTGCTTTCATACTTTTTTTTTTTTTTCATTTTCATTTCGTCCTTGATATCAGGAATTAATGTTGCAGACAGTAGGTCAATGAATCTCGATACTAGAAACCTTCTATTTTATTGCGCAATTCACATATTTTACTACTTCTTATTTGATTTTGAAAAAAAATCTACCCTTTTACCTTTCAGAAAAAAATTTTATCTAACAGCGCTGACCAATTTAATGAAAAGGCAATAGTAAGAAATTAATTATTCAAAAACCTTGCGATTCTTGTGAATTACCTTAAGTGTAAATTTAAATGTTAGGAACAGAGTTTCTGTTTCACCTCAGTTTGCTGAATAATTATTTCTAATTATATACATTGTTTCCATTCAGACTGTAAGCTATCTAGTCTTGAGGAAGAACTATTTTCCCTCGTACCAGAAATTCCTCTGAATGCCAATACAGAACGTTTAACAGAAATTTTGGAGCGATTCCGAACTAGTTACTTTGAAATTTTCTTTAATTCAGTTTCTTCGTTGTCTCATCATTGGAAGTAAACCCATATTTTATAATAAAAAAGTAAAGTTAATATACTGATTCAGAAACAGGGGGCAGTAAAGTCTCTAAGATAGGATTTTGAATTATTTATGAGCATTTACTGATTATAGCAGTTAATTTTTTTTCCATTAAACACATTCCTTAAAGATGAAGACCATCACCAAAACCTTATAATAAATTATTGGGAAAGTAAGTTCTAACCAAACGCGAGTAAATTTTTATCGTTGTGTGAAAACATTTGCCAGTGGAATGCTACAGAATTACAGTAATTATTTTTACATAAAATTACAATAATTATTTTTACATACACTTGAATATTATTTCCTTTATGTAATTCAATTGAAAATATGGCATTCAAAAATAAAATTTCGAAGTTTATATAAAATAAAATTAAAATCATATTATTTTTGAAAATAATGCAGGCAAAAGGGGGTTCCTCTATTATTTTGAAGAAGACTGACCATGCATTTTCAGAAAAAACATTAAAGGCTTTCTTCAAAACTAGTTCTAAACTACTTTTAATCATGATAAATTAATTGGTAACTGTAAAAAAATTTACAATTTGGCAACACGTTTTTTAGTAGCACGTTTATTTTCTGTATATTTTTTTATTGCATCCTTCATTCTTAATGCCGAATATTCTGAGTTAATCCATTCTAGCTAAGACAGTAAAGCTGTATGCAAAAATTTCTAATTAACGTAGTATTTATTCTTGTGAATTAAACATTTTGTGAATTAAAATTTTCAAAACTTTCTTTTTATTAATTTAACTTGCTAATCAGTATTTCCATGCTATATCAGCATATGTGCTGCTAATAAATAAACGTATTTTGAATAGTTTTGTTTAATTTGATTTATCACTCAATCTTAACTACATATATAAAGGCACATGTACAAAACAGAAATATGAAAACAAAAGGAGAGTAGGGGAAACTCACCTCAACATTTTAAAGTAAGTCCGATTTCCAAAGAGGGTAGGCGCTGCACGTGCATATAAAGCAATCAACAGATATAAATTTCTTCGTCCTCAGCGCTGCTTCTCGACCGACAAACAGCGGGTATCAGCACCGGGAAGCTTTATATACAATGAAAAACCGCTCCACCTGTTAGCCTAGTTTTATGCGAGACTTTATGAATCGAGGCCTTTAGTGAGTGCCTGCGGCCAACCCAAACACTTCCACTGGAGACACTGAGAGTAAGGGAAATTTTTTACTCCTCGGATTCTGTAATAAACTCGTTTTCCTTTTTCGCGAAGCATTTCTTTTCGCTTTTTAAGCCGTCTTACCGTGACGGGTGAGAATTTACCGAAAGTATGGATTCAGTGTTCCTGCTCACTTTCATTCATCGTTACGATAAGGGGAAAGAATAAGCACTAGGAAATTATTTCCTATTGTCTGATAACAGGTATTCAAGGAGAAAGATTGGTAATTAATAAACGAAATTCAACCTGTTTATTGCTCTAATAACCTGATGCTAGAGATATAGCGCATTGAATATACATTTGAATATTCAATATATATTATTGAATATTAAAATTTTGAAAACGTTATTTCTATTTAAATGTATTTCAGCAGTTTGGAAATGTAATGATTTATAAAAGCATTCATCAAATATTACGCAAATTCATACTGAAAAGCTATATTAAACATTGTGTAGTTTGGAAACATAACTTTTGTGTCATTTAAGTATTTTCCTACTTGCAGTGTTCAGCTTCCTTAAAATCTGAATGAAAATTGCGTACCCCTCTAAAGGACTGCGGTTTTTAATAAAAGAACGCAATAATAGATATGAGGTATGTATACCTTAAATAACATCAAAACATGAGGCGAATTCTTTGATTGTTGCACAAACCTGTATTTATTACGGCAACAGTTTCACTAGCAATTTGTTAGAGCTAGCCTTATTTTTATTGCAGGATAATCAGCTAACGTTTTGGATTTGATAACAGCTATAATCAGACCTTGAATTCTTCAATATCACCAAGTATTTATATATTTTTAGCATATAAAAATGTTTGAAAAGAAATACAAACTATTGTCTTTCTTTTTGTTGCCCATCTGTAAAAAAAATTGTAAACTGAATATTTTTTGTTTAAATATTGAACTGATTTTTAATCCCTCATCTCCATAATCATATCTCCCATAATAAAAAAAGTAAAATAGATAAACGTTTCATTGAGGGGCGTTTTTGTTGTACATCTCGAGATCCATCAACTGTCTTATCTGATAAACCTCAGTTTAGCAGCTAACCATCGATAATCATCATCAGAAGTACTCTGAGCTCGCATTTCTTTGAGATATGATGCAAAACTGCACAAGAACGCTCATTCATCATCATCATTTAGAAAGCTTCGCACATTAATTGGAACCACTGATTTATTACAGACACGATCAAAACAATAACTTACTTTCTCAGAATATTTAGTAGAAGCTCATTAAATGGGGCTTAAGCATACTGTATTACAACAATATTAAATAAGACAAAATCAGTAAAATATAATGTCCCAAGATCTGGGCTGTTTTAAAGGTAAGTGCATTGGGCCTTGCATAATATATTCTACATTTTAGCATTACAGTTAAATATTTAAGGTATGCTTCATATAATAATTTTAACGCTGAATACATGTTGATCAGTAATATAAACTTATTGAACGCTATATGTAGCGGCTCATAAATATAAACTAATATCCTTGAGCTGGATGCTTTATTAGTTAAATCACTTTGCCATTATTTATTCCCATATTCATCTGCTTTTATGATTCAACTTATCAGAAAACGATACATTAATTTACTGCTTATCTTTTTACCTCCGGAGAAAGGCATTGTCTATAAAAAATACTTAAATTGCGTAGTGTATGCATTAGCTTTGATCGAATGTCATTTAAACCAAACTTCACTAACCACTTAGGCGAAGGGGAAAAAATTAGGAAAGATTTCTTTATGGTCATTCATCTAACAAAAGTAGTGTCTTAAAACTAATGCTAACAAAGCATTGTTTATTCATTTTTAAAGTCTGAGAGAGCGTAAATCATCGACTCACAGTTATTCATTCTAAATGCTTAACTCTTATTTTACACTCACAAACATACAAAAAAGAAAGAAAGAAAAGAAAAGTCTCTGTCAAAGTTGTGCTGAAAATAATTCGCAGTTAAAATAAACAAAAACTAATTTTAAGCAAATTAAAAAATAAAAAGCATGAATTAACACATGTGTTTCAAAATGTGAAATTAAAAACTGTTCAAAACTTTAAAGAAATGATTGTAACCTGAAATATATCTCAACTACACTTAACGTGTTTATTTTATTCTAGTGTCATACAAAACAAAAAGAAATACAAAATGTCTGTATGATAATTTGCACCTAAAATCATTAATCCGAGACGAAGTGGCAGTAATTTGTTAAAACCTTTTTCTCCATTCTTTAATCCGATATCAAACAGCAATTACGGTAAAACCATCGCGATATGTTCATTTCCGTCAGAACCTGAAATTGATGTAGCATACTCAATTTCCTGTTGCATGTAATCTCAGTTGTTACAAAATATCCGAACAAAAGAAAAGTTTTTAAATCAGTTTCAAGCATCACACTCTTTTATGTATATGTACTTTATCCGAAATTCCCAGTGTATTGCTTTACACAAACTTCTTCATGACATTTATGTATATGATTACTTCATTAATTGAGTCAAAATTTATATTAAAAGCAATCTGAATGCCCTCTAAATTATTTTCAGCAACATACGTGTAGGGAAGATGGATTCCATTGTCAAAAGTAGATGATTTCTTATAAGTAACTTTTAAAAAGGAAAATTAAAATATGATTTGATTTTTTACCGTTGTATATAGAATTCTTTTACTCTCTAGTAGAGAACATAAATTATGAAGAAGCAAACGCATTGCTATGCAAATTTTTGCGCACATACGAATTATGCAAGCAAATGAGATCGTTGCAACGCAAAATGTAAACATCCAAACAGTGTACGATAGTACATTACGGCGTTGTGTAAGCTATAATATTCGAGTTTTACTGCTATTTACAGGTCTGATAAATGAAGAGGACAAGGTAAATACTTTGAAATGTCGTCTTACCAAGTATTAGCAAACGAAGGAGTTCACGAAAAGCATGTTACCCCTCCGTATGTCTCTAGTTGGTCCTTGTGCCGTTGTTAGTGGGTTTTACCGATACTGCACCCATGAAGGATATGTGCAACGTGTAGGAGGTCCGGACAACATAACCTGAGTCCAGGGTCCAGGGTTTGGAGCACGGAGAGGGATATCAGAAGGCATTAATCTCCGCATAAAACGCCCTGCCATATCTGACCCATAGTTCACACATTTAGATATTTTGCGAATGCATAGGATGCTTCCGCTATTCCAGTATGAAAGCAGATAGATTTGCGGAATTTGGCTGATACATGTTTGGAGTGCAGCCATCCTTTACGAAGGCTTCGATTAATAATGAGTCATCGCCATGAATGTTTTAATCTGTGTCGTAATAGAACTGCGCAGTGTGCTGAGTAAGACAGTGTAGTCTTCAACTAAGAATCTTGCTTTTGCCTTGCAAAAGACGATCAGCCTGCGAATGTGCACATGCGACTCACCCACAAAGATGATTATTATACCATTTTCGAGTGACATATGGCCGTCAACATGAAATAATGTTTTGAGTTACCATTAGTGCAAAAGCTATTCAATTTTAGCACAAATTAAGGGCACATTAATGGCACGCCGTTATATCTGATGACGTTCTGTAGTGCTGTCTTCTTCCTTATCTTCAGATCATCGCAAACGTCATTTTTCTATTAGATAACGCCCACCCACGCGCTAATCATTTCACCTTGAATGCATTGCAGTGTGTACTAGTATTGTCTTGGCTAGTCCAATCTCCCGACTGTTCGCTAATTGAGCATCCGAAAGACATGATTTGACGTCGTTTGAATATTTCCTCTTTTGCCCGGAACGAAAATGAAATGTGAGGTCGCAACAACAACGCATGGCACACGATACCGCAGGACATGATTTGGACACTTATTGGTTCGATGGAATTACCTGTTCACGTATGTAGCGCCCGAAATGAGAGTGCAACATCTTATTGCATGCCATAAATGCATATTGTCTTATGGTTGCACATGTTTGAAAAATTAAACCATTTTAAGCGTTTGAATTTCTATGAATGTGCAAAACTTGGTCTGTTTCTAATTATGTTTTCTTAATATGGCTTCTCCCCCTTTCCGTCAGGCAGTATACAAGAGTTCTATTTCTAGTATTTTTTATAAACCATATATATCTGACAAAACAGCAACATCTTTTTGAAAACATGCAATGAAAAATATATGAACATTTCTGGAGGAATAAATTTCAGAAAGGGCTGTTGGTGTAATATAGGAAATATCGTATCATAATTTTAGTACACGTTTGGTATTTTCACTTCTTCCCAGAGACATCAGTTAGGTTGACAGTCAATAAAAATAAAGATTCTCTCCTCCTCAATCCGTATTCTAGCTTGCTAAAAATTCTTGGAAGACAAAAACATTTTTTCTTAGATAATCACACATGCGTTCAATGTATTTAAACTCGAGGAATCGAGCTAATTATTCAATTAGGTCAACAGTTTCGGCTTCAAAAATTCGGGCGTTAATGTAGCTTGGTATTATGTATTATTACCATACATTGAAGTTAATTAATTAATAATTATACAGCTTCAAAATTTGACATTTATAACATCAAATATTTCTTTACAATACCGCGAAGTATTTGAAACTCCATGACACTAATTTCCTTGTAAGTATGAAGCTCCACAGCTCCAACAAAACAACTCCACCTGCTCGTTTGCTTATGCTATTCAACCGTTATATGACGTAATCCTCAAATTGTCAATTACAGCTGGATTCATCTGAGAAAAGCAATAAGCATCATTCCTGTTTGTTGGAGTAAATACACTGTCTATTCCAACAGAACTGAGCATTCTGTAAATTCGAAACAATGGCTAAAAGAATAAATTATGCTACTTCTAGTTGCTATAAAAGCCTTGTTTTTACTATGGAAGAGGATTTCGTTGTTCTCCTTAACGCTGAATGTTTCCTCAGAAACAGATTCCGCAATTTGTGTTCAATATGTTTCCAGTGTTTAGCCATCTACATCTTTGATGCCCTCATTACAATCAACATGAAACTTCTTTTAGCAAACTTCTTTTAGTCTTAATGCAATTAGTAAGTGATTCGCCTAAAAATATTTTATTATTAATAGAGTCCTCTTAGAATACTGTATTTCGAAATAAATTTTTTAAACGAAGTTTGCAGATAACGTTTATTAAAACGTGAAACATTTGTGAAAGCACAATTAGCACGCTTTATGCTGAAATTTCCTTCTAAACAAAACGAAGCTCTAATTCAGGTAATTTTTAGAGTTTGTGTTCTTTGTATAAACTACATTTGAAAGCAAATATATGTTTTTTTTTAACTTTTAACAGGCAGTTTAATTACACAGAAGTAATGTCTTTCAAAAGCAGACAGTTTCCTAAAATAGCCCAACATTTCAGAAATGAAAAGCACAAATACCCAGCTTATATCTTAGCACCATAACATTAAGTCTTTTACAGATACCTTTTTTAACTTTTACATTTCAATCTTTTCACTGGCACCCGTACACACATGACTACGTGCCCCCCCCACACTGAAAATAGCCGATCGATTGCAGACCCGGACATCTTTTCATCACCAGACTCGAGCAGCATAATGATTACTCTACTTCACAGAAAGGAACTTCAATGAAAACAGTAAAAGAGCGCTTCGCGCCCTGAAACTATGAAAAAACATAAGATCTCGTCTCGTCGTCATTTCAGAAATGTTTGTTAAAAATAGCAGATGATCAATTGAGAGAAATTAGATTTTAATTAGATTAGATATTTGCCAGAGATAATTCCTGACACAAATTGCTGAATACATTCTCGAACGGAAGGGACTGGGAACATAACTTTTCAATAGCTTTTCTTTGAAGAAATGTTTGATTTGTTAAAATAACTACGAAAAAATCAGCAAGGCCATTCGGCAGCTGATTCAATCTACAACACTTTTCGTAAAGATAGATGAATTTACAAAAACATATTATAAATGTTTTTGCTTAGACTGTTTTTCGAAAGAAGTAATGTTTTTCAAGTTCTTTAGAAATTTTACTTTTTAAGATCAGAAATTTTTAAAAGAAAAATTCGGGCATTGTATGAAAACTTTCTTTCTTCTATTGGCTTTAATAACAATTAACGGTATTGTTAAAGAGCTAATGATAACTAGCATGAGAATGAAAAACTCAAACGTGAAGAGCTGCACGAATAGTTTTACACAGCTTCCGTTTCAAAGAAATCAAAAATAAATTTTAATTTATCCAAATATATTAAAATATGAACTTTAAGAAATTTAGCTTTTATCATGGATGTTTATTTATTTAGTGTAATTCTTAATTCGATAAATGTCTGAATTAAAGATCACTTTTAAAAATCATTTCGCATTTTTATTCACTCTAAAATACGAACTTCCTACAATAAAAACATCTAGATCAGAACTAGCATTTAAAATGTGACGTATTCTTGATGCATTTGATGTAAAATTAATTATTCCCAACATAATGTAGACCTAGATGATAAGAAACAATATCGGTAATCTCAGTAATCTTAGAAATAATTTAAAATACATTAGTGATCCATCTACCGCGAAATTTTAGCGAAAGTTTAAATTTTCTGCAAGAATTTATTCAAATATTTCAATACTTAAGTTTATTAAATTTTGTCTCGTTCAGTAGCTTTAAGAAACTGCGTATCTATTGAAAAAACTATCTTTAATTTAAAAAAAATTATTATTTATTATTTTTCAGAATTATTATTTCAACTATTGTTTTCAAAATTTTCAGACCGGGAATTATCCAGGCAACACAATTGTGATAAGAAATGTGGAAGTATTTTAAGATTTAAAAAAAAAAAGAATAAAATACTTTAAGCTATGAATCTGTATTTTAATAGCGATGTTCGCAGCTTTCACTCCGCTCTGTATGTTTAAAAAAATCTCTAAAATATTTTCTCGGTATCTCCTTAGTAATCTGGTAAATTTCTAGAAACATAATGTAAAAAGGGTGAGACATTAGTATAAGAATAGTTTCAAATAGTATTCATTCAAAATTAAACGGAATTTTATAAAGATATGCCTTTTTCGCAAATAGAAGTAAAACTGATTTATTTCAAAAACAATGATTTATATTTTGATTAGACAGCAAAACATGTGTAAATGCCATTTTATTTTATTTTCCGTTTATTTGCACATACGTGTAAGTGGATTCGCTGTACCATACATTTCAGGAATCAGTTTCGCAGTCCATCCAAAATTGTGATCGTCGTAACACTCTGTGTCTGATTGGAAGGAAGAGCAATGCATATGCGGTATCTAATAAAATGAAAAAATTTTGCAATTATTTATTTTGGCAGAATTAGTGATACCGAGAGAGAAAAAATAATCATATTAGTGAGTTTAACACTTTTTAATATAACTGCTCGTGAAAGTTTTAGGAAAGAGCTAAACTGAAGCGAAATACAGTAGGCTGCGCTTAACCCCCGTGATCACATTTATCCACGATTTTTTTGATAACATTAACCGAACGATAACATTTAACTCGAAAAAGATATCATTCAAATCAGCAATAGAATTTAACTAATTTAATATAAATACAACATGAAACATATAAAGAAGTCAAAATCGTAAAAAACAACCTTATATTTAGCGTAGGTATAATGAAACACTCAATCGATTTCGAGGGCAGCTAAAGGTCCCTCCTCATCAGGAGAAAGAAATACATAGAAAGAAGAAAATAGGAATCACAGAAACACGTGGTGCTTATCAGCACTGCACGTGGTTATAACTAGATTTTTAATCAGAGTTGCACTGGCCGCCTACTTTTACTGAGCCAGGCTGTCTGATCAAGCATAAAGAAATATTAGCGAAGTTAAAATAGGGAGCGAGGGGCAAATGCACATTACGCTCAAAATTTGAACTTCAAATAATGGAAAGCAACCACTGAACGGATTTTTATACCCTCTGGTAGTACCAAGTGCGAGGAGGTAACGCCATTTATCGGCAAAAATAATTGAATTAAGACAGTAGAATTTTAAAGGCATTAGGAAGGACTGGATTGGACTTCAAATCATTAACTAAACTTTCTAAATCTTTGTGAATGTGAAAAGCCTCAAGAAAATCCAATTCGCCTATGGAAGAAGCCTTTTGGATGATTTTTGCAGACCCAAAATCAAAATTATGGTTAAAAGTCCAGCTATGATACGCTATTGAAGACTTGTTAATTTCCCCTTTTTTGACATAAGATTCATGTTCCTTGATACGAAACTTCAACGCTCTTTTTGTTTGGCCAATATATCTTAAACCACACTGACATGATATACTATAAATTCCCCAAGAATTCAAGACAGAAACGCAATCTTTTAGAATCGAAGGGTGAATTTTATTAATAGGGGAGAAACCGACTTGAAAATTGAATTTCTGGAGAATCCGTGCAATTTTATAGCTAACAGAAGGATAAAATGGAAGCACGACAAGGTCATTGATATTATTTCTAACAGTGGAATATCTTCTTTGATGGGAATCTGAAAATTTTTTGACGGCTTTATCAATAATCACGGGAGAAAATCCACGGTCAATCGCAACTGCTCTCAAATAATTAAGTTCATTGGTAAGCAAAGATTCAGAGGAACAAACTTTTAGCGCGCGGAAAACATAATAGTAAAAAGAAGCCATTTTTTGCTTAACAGGGTGGCATGACTTGGCATGGGGTGGTAAACGGTACACAGTGATGCTAAAATCGGTTTCATTGCGGATTATAAGAATATCGAGGAAGGGGAGGGAATTGTTGGATTCAATTTCAAGAGTGAATTGGATGGCTGGATCAATTGAATTCATAATAGATAGAATCTCGGATAAATCCTCTTTATAACCGTCAAAAAGTGCGAAAGTGTCGTCAACATACTGAATCCAAAGACGAAAAGATAATTTATCAAATAATTTCATCTCAAAATAGTGCATATAAATGTCAGCAAGTACCGGACTTTACCACCCCATGCCAAGTCATGCCACCCTGTTAAGCAAAAAATGGCTTCTTTTTACTATTATGTTTTCCGCGCGCTAAAAGTTTGTTCCTCTGAATCTTTGCTTACCAATGAACTTAATTATTTGAGAGCAGTTGCGATTGACCGTGGATTTTCTCCCGTGATTATTGATAAAGCCGTCAAAAAATTTTCAGATTCCCATCAAAGAAGACATTCCACTGTTAGAAATAATATCAATGACCTTGTCGTGCTTCCATTTTATCCTTCTGTTAGCTATAAAATTGCACGGATTCTCCAGAAATTCAATTTTCAAGTCGGTTTCTCCCCTATTAATAAAATTCACCCTTCGATTCTAAAAGATTGCGTTTCTGTCTTGAATTCTTGGGGAATTTATAGTATATCATGTCAGTGTGGTTTAAGATATATTGGCCAAACAAAAAGAGCGTTGAAGTTTCGTATCAAGGAACATGAATCTTATGTCAAAAAAGGGGAAATTAACAAGTCTTCAATAGCGTATCATAGCTGGACTTTTAACCATAATTTTGATTTTGGGTCTGCAAAAATCATCCAAAAGGCTTCTTCCATAGGCGAATTGGATTTTCTTGAGGCTTTTCACATTCACAAAGATTTAGAAAGTTTAGTTAATGATTTGAAGTCCAATCCAGTCCTTCCTAATGCCTTTAAAATTCTACTGTCTTAATTCAATTATATTTGCCGATAGATGGCGTTACCTCCTCGCACTTGGTACTACCAGAGGGTATAAAAATCCGTTCAGTGGTTGCTTTCCATTATTTGAAGTTCAGATTTTGAGCGTAATGTGCATTTGCCCCTCGCTCCCTATTTTAACTTCGCTAATATTTCTTTATGCTTGATCAGACAGCCTGGCTCAGTAAAAGTAGGCGGCCAGTGCAACTCTGATTAAAAATCTAGTTATAACCACGTGCAGTGCTGATAAGCACCACGTGTTTCTGTGATTCCTATTTTCTTCTTTCTATGTATTTCTTTCTCCTGATGAGGAGGGACCTTTAGCTGCCCTCGAAATCGATTGAGTGTTTCATTATACCTACGCTAAATATAAGGTTGTTTTTTACGATTTTGATTGTCACATTAGCGTGTTTCTCTTCTAGTCTATATAAAGAAGTATTTTCACAAGATTTTAACCTAGGCAAAGGCAAAAAAAATTTTTATGAACTGTTCATAAATGTTTCTGGGAATTGTATGGACAGTCATATATCTCTAATCTGAATACTCGAAGAGCGTTCCCTTATTCACTGGAAGAAGGCGTGCGACTATTAAATTTAAAATTAGTGAAGAAAGCAATTTTAGTTTGAAGTTTCAGAGAAATTTTTTTTCAGGAACAAGAAAACCAACCTTCTGCAGAATATTTAGATTTTTGCTCCTCTAGAAGAGGGACCTGTGTCTGATCACCCTCAAAATCAATAGAATTATTCAACATCTAAGCTAAACTAAGGGGAGGTTTACCTAATTTTAAAAGATTGGCTAAAATCTGAAATAAAAATCTGTTCGTCTGTTTAATCCCTTACTTGGTGACATTTTTCTCACACTTGGAAATTTATCTATTTTGGCCTTATTTGGCAACTTCACTCAGTTAAAAAAATTGCTGCCTAAAACTGTGGTAATATTAATCGAATTTTTGATAACAATAAGCGATGTATTTTCCATGCTTTCGTATACAAATGAGCGGGACTTGCGCAATTATATGACAATATCCGAATGATAATATTAGCTGTGATCACATTAAGCGGCGTCTAGTGTAATCGGAAAAGAATTAAAATATGAAGTGCATATTGAATATTTATATCTATAAGAAAAATAATGAATAGTTAAATTAACAGAGAGCACAGAACATAAACAGCTCCCAATAAAGCTATAAAATATATCAATATGTAACATTACAATTCATTTCTTCTTCGTACATCTTTTTCTTAGAGCCTGCCGATGACCGAGTGGTTAACAAAGTTGAACACTGATAGTTCCTCCTGGGTGCAGCTTCCGGCTGGCTGCCTTAGTTTTCTGAGGTTTCTCAGACGTATAGCATGAATATAAGTCAGTCTGCATTAGAAATTTCACAAGGAAGGCAACCCTTCTAAGTCCCATAGCAAGTTTTACCCTGATAAATTAGCCGTTCTTAGTGTTAGAAATAATTATAAAATTTTATTGCATATTTAAATTTGTTATCTCTCCCTGTATTTTTACGCTATCGAAGACTTTCCATTAATTGAAATTATAACAGTTTTTCTTCCTGTTAATTAAGGATATTTATAGCTTCCTAAACCTCAGCTACCAACCTCCCTCTTTTTACAATATTAAGTGAAAAAAAAGTCACTTTTAACTTCACGTAATGAATTTAGGCAGCTCTATTTATACAGAATATTAACACTCTTGTGTATAAAGAATATACCTGTAAACGTAAACTAAAAGAAACGCTTTCAAAATGAAGTCATCTTTCTGCGCAACAAGATATTGCAGGCATTTCAATATACGACAGCCATAAATGTTTCTGTCTTAAAAGTTTCTTAAAGTTTTATTTTCCTAAGCTGCACTATGCTCCGAAGCACGCTGAGGAAAGATCAGAGTTACAGTTTATTACAGGAATCTTTTATGCAAATGAATGTTTCACTTGAAATTGCTTCTGAACGTAAAGTTCATTATTTAAAAAAACATTTAATCAGTTTGAATTCTGTTTCAATTAACATCTAACTCTTCACCTTCTAACAACTCGATGCAGTAATAATTCACTGATTGCTTTCTTTAACGTAATTTTTAAAGTCAGGTCAAGCTACTAATTTTGCGAAGATTGTTTTGATCCAAACAAAACTATGTTTTCTAGCAATGCTTGTAGAGACATAAGGTTTTTTGGGGGGGAGGGAAGCAAGAGAAGTGAAAAATGAGGAACGCCTTCTCCGGAAATCGAACCGCGGATCTCTGGAATACTCGCACAGCGTGCAGACCACTACGCCACGAAGGAACGCTAAGATGCGGGAGAAATACCTTATATGCTAAGTACAAAATAAGCATATTATGGCAATAAACACATTTATAATACTTGCATTATAGATGGCTGATATTTGCTTTTCTTCAGGTCCTTGAGTATATAACAGGGATGACCAAACTTCATGTCAGTAACAGCCGCATGTTGGAATTCAGGAAAGTTCGAGAGCCACACCTACATTTTCCAAAATTCCATATTTATATCATCTTAAAAGTAGTGAAACAGGTTTCAAATGGAAAGAAACTCTGATTTTAAACAGTCATTTAACGATAGTTTGCCTTCAATGATACGTCGAAGACAACTCAAAATTTTGTCAGCATGAGATGCGAAGTTTTGTTTATTTAAGGCGTGATGATGTGTCGAAGACAACGTTACTTTTTTTCTAATTGCAGCTGATGCGGTAAAAAGGGCTTTTTTCAGATTTTAAGTACTTTATTCTTTCGCCATACCTTATTTTAAATGTTGATCTATCACAGCTCTATAATACTAATGAAACTTCAAATATTTCTTAAATCTGCGCCTTAACGACTCAAGTCGTTTTTATGCTACCACAAAATCATCCTATAACTTTCCTACATGTTCGTTCCACGGCAGGTAAGCTCTATATCTGTTGTCCTCGAAGTTTAGGGATTCTGAAATTTTCCTAAATGTAATATCGTCTTCAAAGCTGTGGCTGTTATCATATTTATTAGTAATTCACAAAGTTTCCAATAGCCATAAATTTTTCATCAATTCAGGCGCCTAATTAACTTCTAAATTATTTTTAACTTGTATCAAATTCTGTATGATATTAAATGTTTCTGATGCATTACATACATTTCCTATTCCGTTCACAGACCGCCTCAGTTTCGTTTCTGCTACTACAAGTTATTCAGAAATTCGGCATACCCTTCCTGTAAAGCATTCACAAGCATGCATTCATCTATTCATAAAGTATTCATAAGCAAATCGAACCTTTAAAAACTTTTTTTTGCAAAGCTGCTTCATAGAATCAGCACAATATTTTTATTTTTTTTAATGTTTTAGAATAACATTATTAAGTTTCTTAACTAACAAAAAAAGAAATAAAATAATTACTTTTGAGCATTGATCAGTTTAAGTTTACTAATTACTTTGTAAAAAGAAATGGGATTAATTAATTACTTTTCTTTCGAACATTGAATAGTTTTCGTGTACCACATTCATACATATATTTTATTTGTATAAGAGGCAAGTGTGGCTCTTTTAAGTAAGCGATATCCTTGCTTACAAGAGTCACACGAGGCTCGCAGGCCTCGCTATGGCCGTTCCTGGTATACAACGTAGTCAATATATGACGCTTAAATGAATGTATGCAGATCTGAAATACTTGAGTCTTAGTCTCTGTTTTCACATGGTGGAGAGAATAATTGTTTGTAATAATGCTTGTGTATCTATACATACCATACACTGATGACATTTGTTACTTGTTCGTAATATAGTATCTCTTAACAAAAAACTAGCAAGAGAACGTTCTATATAGCTTTTCCAACACCTTTCGATGATAATGATCGCGTATAGCTTAGAAAGAGAACTAATTTTCTACCACTATAAATATACGTTTGTGCTTGTAGAAACACGGGGGAGGATCTAAAGCATTTATATCCCAAGTTATTACAGACAGTTTGTAAATTTATTTTCCTCACCATATAATAATGAAAATGCCTTATTTAGAGAAAATGCCTCTGAGCATCCAGTATTTTATATTATATTTAAACATGCACTCTAGGCATATAAACCTATAACAGCGTTCATTACAAATCAGAACATAAATGTGGCCCACCAGTGGCTGAGAGGTAAAGTCGCTGAACACTGGTAGTTCGGTCCGAGGTTCGAATCCCGCGAACGAGCGTTTATGTGGTTTTCCCCATGTGTAACTTGTATACAAGCCAGTTTCCCTTAGAAAGTCCTCCACGAAGGCATCTCTCCCCTTAGGCAGATAGCCTTCGTGTGCTTTGCTATAATTAAATACACCACACACCACTACACCAGAACATAAATGTACATTAGTAGCATGTATAGAGAGAGAAACACTGTTGCCTGAAATACTTTATCGGTTCTGGCATATTGTTAGATGATTCTTGAGGTTGAATTCTACTTTTCAACTTTTATGGCTATTGCTGGTTTACAAATTTCTACACACAACCAAGCTGGGTCAAAAATACTTCATCGTGGTCAATTACATTTTGCAACTAATATCTTGTGCGTAGTTTTAAAACACAAACTTTATTAATTCAGCGTTTAATCTGAATTAATAGTGAGCATTTCCCTTAAATACATTTTTAATAACAAATTACCATCACAATTTCAATAGATCAATGAGCACATTCCTGTATTCATTTTCCTATTTGCATAAGGAGCTATTTTATGTACAATTAATTTCTCAGTCCATAGGGGGGATTTCTTTTCTCATCAACAATGAAAAGAAATGAGAGTAATTAAGTTATAAAAATCAACTTTTGAAATAAGGATGTTGGAAAATATAAATTTTACGAAAAAACAATTAAAATCATTTGCATTACTAAAAATTGCATTATGATCAAGAATTCAGTAAATCTTGGTAAAAATCAAAATGATTCGAAATGATTTCCTTGATTAGCGATTATGAAATTTTATGTTACATAGTGTATTTCAATGAGTACTAATTACTGAGAAACCTAGTTTAATAAAGAATCCGATCAAATGAAAATCATGTGAAGTAAACATTTCATGGCTGGTACTATTGTGCAAGTGAATCATGATAGTAGGCAGCTCAATAGCTACCTTCATCCATTGAAATTCGATCAGTAACTGTAGTTTTTTAATGGAAAATCAACTTCCAAAAAATTTAAGCATTCACACACTGCAACAAAAGGCCCAAAATAAATGCCTGCTTTATTAAAATAGCCATCAATATATTGTACAACAAAAACCGCTTTATAATATGAAATATTATAGTCAGATAATTTAATAAATCTGTTTAGTCATGCAAGTGAGTTAGTTGCCTTCTTTTTATCTAATTCCCCTGGCTAATGCAACTGAAGCGCAATGACCCCATTCTTCCTAGTTCAGCCTTTCATTGTCACGGTAAGTAGGGCGACTGAATATCAACCCCCACACCCCTGTTAAAATATGGTTCATACTGCCTTCTGAAAAATATCACAATGCAATACAGGAACACTGACCGTCAATGAAATGCATACTCTCTGTTTCTCAAAACAACTCACGTATAATAAACTTCAGTTTAATATTTAAAGGAATGAAAAAAAAATATTCCCTGCGGGAAGCCATAAAAGAAGTTATTTCCAAACTGCAAGTATCACGTTCGTTTTCAAGTGAAAGTGTTTGCTTATGAATGCATTAAAAAATATCATACATCTGTGTATTAAGCAAAATGTTAATTATGCTAGTCACTCCTCAGGTCATGAAACAACGTCTCTTCAGTCTCTCAGCCTATGTCACCTAACGCGTTGAGATGTTTTATTCTGATTACTGAAATCCAGATGATCAGCTTATACAGTGCCATTAGACATTAGCTTAATAGACTATATTCTTAATTAAAATCTGGTTTAAATCTACATTTCTGAAATTCCTCGTGCCTGGTTTTTTAATTCTTGATGATATTCCAGATGGTAAGTAACTTATCTCAATATATAAGACTATTTAATTTGATTTATCTTATTTAGTTAAATTATTAATAATTCTTATCAAGTTTGAACTATTTATTCGTATTTAATTTGAAATAATGACTAAAATTTTACTAAAATTTCTTATTAACGCATAAGTCCAAAAGTAATGAAAGACATGCATTTCGAAACGGTTTGAAAAGACTGTAAATTTCTGGATTAATTACATCATTTTGTTGTTGAATTGTTATTAATTGTTCCAATATGACTGCACGAACAGCATTTTCAGTTTTCTTCTCTCTGGCACACGCAAAAAAAATACAAACAAGGAGACAGCAGATTATAATAAGGTAATATAAATAGGAATGTTACGAATCGGGAATCCCGAAGATAGCAAATACACAACTTTCATGTCCCCAGCAAACGATATAACTTGATAACTCTACAAAATCTTAGCTAAGAAAACAGAAATGGCATTCATTCTGGTCAAGGAAGGAAACATGCGGAAAATATTATAAAGTCTTTGTAACAATGATACGTTTGTAAAAATTTTAATTATTGAATAAATTGATAAAATGAGTCCATAGATTTCTGTTTCATGATTGATCCTAATTTTAAGTAATCAAATTGTTAGGATCTCTATACAGAGCAAAAAAAAAAATGTCGCAACTTTAAAAAAATTGCTTTGTTTAAAACATAATCTTCTTATTTTAAATAGAAGTCTCTTTAAATTGCTCATGCTCACATGTTACAGTGACCCTTACGTTTTCAGTTTCGGTTTTTGTGAAGGTGAATGACTTGGAGAATATGATGCTCAGTATCAGTGTTCTCACAAATACTGTCAATTTTTAGAAACTGTCGCCAAGACAGTTTCCCTGGGTTTATTATAGAAATACTATATGCACTTCTGCTGTAACTGTTCTCATAAGCTAAGATTAGCTATCAATGATGCAGAATTGAAAAGAAAAATGATTGCTCTGATTGAGAGAAACATCTCTCTCCATTTCGCTCACCTTCAATTTTATAGTTGGATAGCTGTTTAATTTTTCAAGTGCTATATATCTTTTATTTTCGTTGGATAATTTGTTGTCAGTAATTACTTAATTCTCAAAATATTTTCTTTCGGAAGTTCAATTTACTGATATTGTATGTACCACTAAATTTTTAAAACATGATCTATTTAAAATCCCTCAGAATTATTGTTTATTTAAAACGTCTTCTTCATCTTACGGCCCATTTTACATATACAAAGCGCATCTGAAATAGAAATCCGGAAATTCTTTCAGAACTCTGTCCTCTTTCACGACTTTCCTAAACGTGTATCTAAAAAGCTTGCTGTTTAATTAATGAATATATTTCTGATTTCAAGAAAACAGCTTTATGGCTGCACGGAGCGGTACAGCCAAAACTCGAGCGCAAGGCATGTATATAAAATAAGAAAACAGTAAAAGAATGAAAGATATTTCTCAAAACATATAAAACACAAAAACAGTCATCAACCCAAACGAGAGTGCATCAGAATCTTCAATACCAAGTAGATGCTGCCATTATTCATATTATGGATATGAAAAAGTCATTATCACACAGTTTGTTTATTTCAGAATTATTTAATTAACGGAAGTTCCCAGATAAAGTAATGTATAATGTTTTTTGTGTATAAGAATAAAAATACACAAAGAATAATTTTTATTCTTATACACAAAATATTTTGCACGTATAATAAATCTGCTATTCAATTGTGTGTATGTGTCTAAGTTGTTCTGTATTTTTCAGTTAAAGTAAGCATAAATATGTGTTCTTTTACGTTGAAAAGTTTTATGCATATGGTAAAACTGTTAGTTATTAAAGAATTGTTTTATTAAATTCTGTGCTTTCAAGTTAATTTCAAAGCGTTGTGGTTATAAGTTACGAATCCTGAAGCAAAAACTGCATCGAAATACGGAATCCTCCTTCACAATGCCAGTCAGACGTCTGGTCGCTTTAGGATAGCAGAAGATGATTGATATTGGGTAGTTATAATTATAGTGGCCCTCCTCAGATCTACGTAGAGCCGTAGCTGACTTATTTCGTTACAACTTGGTACAAACATTTATAAAAATCCCTAATTTTATAAAATTCCTAATTTGCATAACGGCCTTTCTTCGTTATTGGAATTTAAACTAATACGTTTTATTGCAGTTTGCTTTTCCCCGTGGTTTATATTATGTATATAGCTTTATATATGTTATTATGTATATAGCATTATATATGTATATAACATTACAAATATTATATAATTTCAGTAAAATACGTCAATCAGAACGGGTTCTATGTAGATCTATCACTTTAATTATAACCATCCTGTATTTAACAACCCAGATTAGTTTTAGCTGCACTACAAAATTCCTTAATTCAAGAATATTCTCTCTTCTTAGCATTCATTCTACCAAAATAGTAAACTTAAATTTAGTATTGCCTCCTTCATTTTCTAATTTCATTAGTAGGAAATAGAATGAAAATATTTGTGAAATATTTTATGACATCTTAATGTGTTACAAATGACATCAGCCGGAGAAAAGGCCTAAACGAAAAATATTCACATTTTTTACACATTAGATTAGGTTATTTGAATACGGCAAAGCAAACGAGCCTGTCTCCCTAAGGGAAAGAATACCGTCGAGAAGGACGTCGAAATGCCAGTAGTCTTAAGCGCTCGGCCACTGGTGCGAGCTAATAGGCATAAAAAAATATATTCAAGAAGAAGAGAGGAAATCCTTCTAAAATGATGTCAGGTGAGGCTAAAATTCCAGAAAATGACATCATGAAACTTCGAGATGGAATACTTGTCCTTCTATAACGAATACGATAAATCTCTAAAAATAAATTTTCAGGTATCATGTATAAAAACGGTTTAATCATGCCGAATTCGGAAATGAACAAATCAGACTGCATTTTTAATTTAATTGCACTTTCACTGAGTTTCCTGAAACTTACAGAACAAAATAACTGTAAAGATCTTAACAGAAAATGCATTTACGAAAGACGGCAGAAGCACTAAAAGTTGAAGAATTCGTGGTGTTTTCAAATAAAGTTCCTGAAATGAAAACTGCTGTAAAAGAACAAATGTCTCCTGATGGAACAATGTTTGTTAAATATGTATTGTGCCTGCATCATTTGTCAGCAGAAACTGAAAGAATATTTAGAGCACTGATAGTGAATAATAATAAAATACGACATTAACTTCTATTGAAGCATGATTCTTTCTTTCTGACAATGGGAAAATTAAGAATTTATCCGAAATAAATTTTACTATTTCTTTAAGTTAATTTATTTAACAAATGTGCTTAAAATAATGATAAGTACTTTTATTGTTTTCTTGTATGTAAGAACACATGTATTTAGCAAATAAAGTAAATAAAATTTCTGTATGTAAATTGCATATTAAATAAGTAAAATAACAGAAAAATTAAGTAACAATAAGTGAAAGCTTCATAGAAAACCACAGTGAAGTAAGTTCTGACCTTTTCCTTTTCATATTTGTAAAGCGCATGCTAATTTACAAGATTTACAGTGATTTTATTTATGATAATAAGATACTAATATTGTAATTGCTATAAATAGATTGAAGCATAAGCAAATATAAATGAAACATTTTTCCCCTAGATCAAGAAAAATTTTGGCGTTAGTACAAACCATTTTTCTTGGGTGGTCAACCTGTAACACCTGTCTTGGTTCAAGGTTGGTTGGTTGTTTTATTGAAATTACGGACAAAGCACACTAGGGCTATCTGTCTAAAGGTAGGGATGCCTTCGTAGAGGACTTTCTAAGAGAAACTGATTCGTATATATAGATACACATGGGTAAAACCACGAAAACATCCATCCAATCAGCCCGTCCATTCGCTGGATTCTAACCTTGGGCTGAACTACCAGTGTTCAGCGACTTTACCACTCGGCCGCTGGTGAGCTGTCTTTTGTTCAAATTAATTTAGCTAATTCAACTGCAATCAAAATAAGGTGTTACGTAGATTCGGTGAAGTGAATTATCCTCACAAGAAATGTTAATTTTAAAACAAAAAAATGCACAGAAATAAACTATAAATTTATTCTCCCTAACCATTTCCATTTTGTTGTTTGATTTCTAAATTAACATTTGCAAGAGGTTAATTTAAAATATACAATATAAAATTACCAGCCACCTGGACCTGATTTGAATGCAAAATTTCTTCAAAGTGCTATAAATTTGAACAGTTTAATCTAATCCTGGAATTTCACATTTTACGCCGTTATTCACCGTAAATTTAATTTATTTCTCTCATTGTCTATTAAATTTCCTATTTATATAAAATCAAATTAAGATTTTTTTTTATCTTTAAATATACTCTATAGTCGCCCAGATGGTATAGAGGTTAGGAGAGCCTACTATGGTACCGAAGTGCCTGGGTTTGAATCCTGTAGAAGATGGATGTTTGTAAATGTATAGTGTCGGTCCAGCATGGAGGCACAGAATTTGCAGCGAGCCAAAAGGCCTCTCGTGTGGATTGGTGGAAGTCCCTCAGATCCCCCCGGGGTGTTCTCCCTCAAAATTTGGGGTGAGGAAAATAGAAGTCCAACCTTTCTTTGGAGTAGAATCTGGCAACCATTGTTCCATGTAATATGGACAAGAAAACAACAACAACAACGAAAACATATTCTATAGTTTTTTAAATAATTAACTCCTTTCCAAAGTCAGCATTTCAACATATTTATGTATGTGTAAATGTTGACTCTGGAAAGGAAAAAGAAATACTTAAATTTAAAATTACAATTTGGAAAGAAAGAAATATTTCCAGAATTATGGACGCATTTGTTTCACTTTTAAATTATTACATGTAATTCCACTTAATTTCACTACTTTAACGTTTTCTACAACACACGTGGGTTACTTCGCCTTAATTTTGAAGCAATATATTCAGTTTAAGGCAGTACAAGAAAATTAATTTTTGGTTTATCTATTTATACTTTTCCACTCCGTCATCCATTCTTAACATCATCCGCTGAAATTCTTCGCTTAGTGCTCTCGGCCATCCTGTATTTGAGTTGACGGTAGTTGGTACTTGGGTCAATTTTCTCGGTGTCATCGGAGAGTACTATAGACTTCTCTGTGAAACCGACTCTCACTGTTTGCGTTGCAGCGTTTGTATCCATCCCATCGATACTGGGGTTCTTTACTTGATAGTAAAGATTCGTTGCCAGTGGGCCTCCGGTACTTGGATTTCTTCGATTTTTCTCTTCTACCTCCTAGAGGTATGAAATAACTCTTTACTTCTGAAGGCTGCCATGCTGTTACTATTTATTGTCGCTTGAGCTTAGGACCTTCAGCAGTTATTGTCTTGATTCCCCTTTCCGGCCGGAAAACCTATCTTCTTGGCAGCAGGGCCCTTATTGTTTTCTTTTTTCTTTTCGACTCCTCAAACGCAGGATACTTGTCTAATTTTTTTCGTGGATGTCAGCGTATGATTTATTTTCAACGCCTTGTCTCCGACTCTCATATCTACTTCCCTGCGTCTTTTATGGCAATACAATTTCTGTTTCTCTCTATCCTTATCCGATATCTTGAGCGCCCCACCGATTAGCTTCCGAATGTCTTTTTGTTTAAACTCAGCTTTCTTTTCCTCTTCGAAAAACAAATTATCTAAGGATGTCATTATCTTTCAGCACAGAGGCAATTTCGCAGTTGATTTTATAAGGTATTTCTCCCACCTTCTTAGCATGCCTACGTGGTGTAACGGCCAACACACTCGGCGCGTATTCGAGAGGTTTGAGTTCCGAGTCTCGGAGAGGGCACTGCCTACTTTTCATGACTCTTGCTTTCAGAAAATACCTAATGTCTATACAGTGGCGCCCGAACTAAAAAGGATGGTGTATGATGATTCTCCACCACCAGGATTTCGCAATTGGGTCCTCTAATCGTCAGTCGCCCTTTAAAAAGGGGAGTGTATAAGGTATTTCTCCCGCCTTCTTAGCATGCTTTCTTGGCGTAATGGCCAACCCTGCGCGTATTCGAGAGGTCTGAGGCTCGAGAACCGGGGAAGGCATTGCTCATTTTTCATGACTCCTGCTTCAAAAAATCCTAATATCTCTACAATTTTTCTGGCGTTTAGTTTGCGGACCTCAATGCATCCTTCGATAGTCAAATTCCAACTGCTGCAATATTTTGTCACATAAAATGGAATTACCTTTACTTCTTACACGTTCGGAAAAATTTGACTGAGGTCTATATGGAGTCATTTTCATATAATTAATGTCAAGGTCCGCGTACATGTTCTCAAAAATATTTCTTACAAATTGAGGTTCATTCTCTGAAATTATTTTTAGTGAGGCCCAGTATTTTAAAATAAAATATATTTCTTTAAGAGCTCGTTTGCCACAACATTAGTAGAAGCACGACGTAACGGGGTTAGTTTACACTGCTTAGAAAAGTGATCAATAACAAATAATGTGCTATATTTACCTTACTGCTAGGGTAAGTACCTAAAAATCTACTCTTCAGATTTCATTTGGAAAACTAGATCTTATATTATTTAAATAGTCGTCCGGTGCAAAATTTACGTATTTACACATCTTGCATCTGAAACGTCTCTGGATTCGCCAGTCATTTGTGTCAACTTGGGAAGGAATAGTTTCCCTCACTTTGGCATTGTTTACCGTACCATTGCGTGCGCTGAATTTGGATGGTCATGAAACGCCTGCAAAAATTCTAGTAATAAAACCACTGGGATGATTGTTCTTAATTCTATATTTTCTATTCACGAGGTTTTTTAAGAAATAAAATGTCATGTATTATTCATAATGCTCGTTCCTACCTGCAATTCCTATTTCGTTCACTGCTTTAAACTTATCACAATCTCTTAGATATGTATAAATTTGTATGACTTCTGGAGCCAGCTGTAGTTCTTTATTCGCATCTCCTTTGAATCTAAAACACATATGTTAACATACTGCATTTCATGTACTTCCATTTTCGTTCAGTTTAATGCTTAATAAGTTAAGGCACAATAACACGCCGAATAAACAAGAGAGAATTCTAAAATATAATTTTAACTTCTCACAAACCTGTAAACCCTCGATTCCAAAGATTTTGGCTCCTATCGAAAAAGCTTTCAAGTTCAGTAAAGTTTCAGATTCACAGAAAGAAATGATTAGGCATCTTATCGCTCATAATGTGAAATTCAATAATAAACCTTTGAAACCAAATCTAACTGCGAGAGAAAGAGCTACAATGCGCGAAATTCATTCTAACCCGGATATTATCATTTCAAAGGCCGACAAAGGTGGCCAGATAGTCGTCATGGATAAGAACACTTACATCGATGGTGTCACTAAACTCTTAAACGAAGGACCATATAATCCGATCCCTAAAGATCCTTCACCTTCGGACTTATCCAAAATAAAAACTGCGATCAAATCTTCGCAAATCATTTCAAGCAACTTAAAACATTCGCTTATCCCATCTGTTGCGAATTGTACCAGATTATATCCTCTTCCCAAAATTCATAAAAGTGGTATTCCTTTCCGCCCTATTGTATCAAATTTAGGTACTGCCTCGTATCCATTAGCTAAATATTTAGTTTCTAGATTTTCGACTCTATTAGACAATAACATTTACACCATAAAAAATTCAATAGAGTTTGTAAAAAAGGTTAAAAACATTTCTCCTCGTAATTTACTCATGGTTTCTTTTGATGTAAAATCATTATTCACCAATGTCCCAGTGGAGGGTGCATTAAGATGTCTAGAAACCAGACTTCGCGAATTTCATTTCTCTTGCATCGAAATTGATGAGCTAATTTCTCTCACTCAACTCTGTTTGAAACAAACACATTTTGTTTTCCAAAATAAATATTACAAGCAAACTGAGGGATTAGCCATGGGAAGTCCCCTCAGTCCCATCCTGGCTGATATCTACATGCATTATTATGAATCAAAATTGTTTGAAACTTTAAACTTCCCGACATGCTTCCGCTACGTAGACGATACTTTTACCCTGTTTGAAGGTAATAAAGATGATTTAAATAAAGTTCTTTCAACAATGAATTCTATTGATCCTGCTATTCAGTTCACTTTTGAACTTGAGACTTGCAATTCTCTTCCTTTTCTCGACATTCTGGTCACACGTAACACATCCAACTTCAGTACTACAGTTTACCGTAAACCTTCATCGGTTTGCCTTCCACCACACTTTAAATCATGTCATCCGACTAAACAAAAGTTAGCTTCATTTTATTCCTATGTTTTCCGTGCTCTTCAAGTTTGCTCCTCCAAACTAGCCCTTGATGAAGAACTAAATTATTTAAAAGCAATAGCTATTGACAGGGGCTTTTCACCCAACATTATTAATCAAGCAGTTAAAAAATTCTCATCTCAACACACTAAAAGCCACACTCTTATTTTAGGAGATTATAAAAATTCTGTTGTCATTCCCTTCTTTCCATCAATTAGCTATAAAGTTGCACATATTTTGCAGAAATTTAACTTTCGGGTTGTTTACTCTCCCATCAATAAAATTCCAACTTCTATACTCAAGGACCCCATTCCGGATATGAATTCCTGGGGTATTTATAGGATTCCTTGCCAGTGCGGTTTAATTTACATTGGCCAAACTAAGAGAGCCTTAAAATTTCGCGTCAAAGAACATGAGGCATATGTTAGAAAAAAGGAAACACAGAGGTCTTCTGTTGCTCAACATTGTTGGTCCGAAAATCACACTTTCAATTTTTCTGCTGCCAAAATTATTCAAAAAACATCTTCCATTGGAGAACTGGATTTTCTAGAGGCATTTCACATTCATAAAAATCTTTCTGTTCTAGTTAACGATCCTAATTCCAATCCAAATTTGCCTTCGGCTTTTAGAGAAATTATGTTTTAGTTCTGGTTTCGCCAACAGATGGCGCCACTTGCTTATTCTTGTCCAGGCTTTCTTATCTTATCTAATCATTATTTCCTATCTTGTTCATTTGCGGTTTTGCAGCTGAAGATGATGGTTCGGTAAAACCATCGAAACTAGTCCTGTGAAAATTTTGTAGGTATAACGCTGATTTTTGTTGTTTGACTTCTGAATTAGTGCTTAATAAGTTGTTATTCCGACGGCAAAGTTCGAATTTTCCCTCCTATGGCGAAGATCGAATTTCAAATTGTATTCATGAAGTTTAAAGGCCATCATTCTCAGCGTTAAATTTTTCACATATTCTTTTTTCTTTAGAGCTGCATGATCGCTGACTATTTCGACTTGTTTCCCGAGAAATAGACTCTAAATTTATTCATTACACTGTAGAGACAATAGGTAATTTTTGGAAGCAGGAAAGATGAAAAAATAGCAACGCCTTCGCCGGGAATCAAACCGCGGACCTCCCAATTACGCGCTGAGCGTGCAGACCACTACACCACGAAGGCTCGCCAAGAGGGTGAGAGAAATACCTTATAACACAAACACATCGAAGAGCTTCCCTTTCAGTCCGGGAATAATTTCTTTCCCCAGGGTCATAATTCTATTAAAATAAAATGCGCTATCGGCTGCCCATCTTGCATCAGGACCACTCCTATCGAAAAATTCAGATGCATGTATGTAAAACTGTAAGGTCTTTTCTGTGTCGGGAACTTTCAAACCGAGACACTTATCAATGCCTGCTTTGTACTCTGAAAGATCTTGTCTGCCTCCTCGGGCCATCTATACCTTGTCTCTTTCTTTTTAATTCTAAGAGAAGTCCGGCAATATCCAAAAAATACGTTCCTTAATACGAGCATAATTCGAGGAACGAAACTAAATTTTGGTAGTCTTTAGGATGGGAAAGATGTTTCACAGCAAGAATTTTCCACTTGTGGATCTTAATTCCTTCTTTAGTGGCCTCAAATCATAAGTAGTACTTTAATTCTTTACACTTAAAATATATTTTTTATATTCACTTTTTGTCTTTTAGTAATAAAACTAGTTCACGGAGGACTTTTACATGTTCTTCTATTGATTCTGAGGTTACAGTTTTATCATCTAAATACTATATAAAACAAATTTTGCCCAGTACCAGCAGAAAAATGATATCCGTCACCCGCTGAAAGGTTGCTGGACTGCCCGACAACCTAAAAGGATATAAACGCGTAATTCCCTGATTTTATAATAAAGGTCATTTTATTGACATCTTCTGGCTTAGTAATCAACATCACGGTATCCACTAGCAAGGTCTAACGATCTCTTGTACTGTGTACTTTTTATCCTCTTTAAGGGATTTATTTCCTCTTTAAGGGGCAATGGATATAGGGGCATTTCGTAATTTTATTTAATTCACTGTAGTCAGCTGCAAATCTCCAATCCGAAAATCCGTTACCGGATAATCGTTTTTTTTTTTTTTTTTTTTCCTTCCCAAGACTGCGTATATAAGGCTTTTATCTTTAAGGAAGATGTTTCCCTATCTCAATTTCGTGAGTTTCCACATGAGTTAGTCCAAGCTTATTCCTAAATAATGCTAAAAATCTTATTATGATTCCATTATTTCTTTTAATCACCTCCGCAAAATATTCTAACATAAATATTTGGCATAGACTTGGAATGTAGATATATTTCATCCGTGGATAATCTTATCATGTTTCCTTCTAATTTAATCTTCGATTAATTAAAATTTTCGTAGGAAATCCACCCAAAAAAATAACACCGATTTATAATCTTTTAACACCCAAAACACCACCACTTTGTGATCTTCATTTTTAACTTTTATGTTTAACATTATGTAACCCAGTACCAAACACTGTCCATCTTGTGCACCTATTACTTTAATCATCTTGCACTTCAAATAACATATACTTCCGGAAGTATTTAAAAAAATTTCTGTCAGACCAAAAACTTCTTTCATTACCACTATTCAAAGCAGATCTCATTGGCATGCCGCTTAGCTGCAGTTGTAAGGTAATTCAACGTTCTTAACTACAATAGTAATTTGATTTTATTCATTTTTATATATACGTATACATATGAAATTTTTCTTAATTAGCACTCATTGAAGGACCACTTTATTTCTTTAGAGTCCTTTTAGGCGCAGAAAAGGAAGAATTCTTTTTACTTTAACACAGAGAATCTTGTTTCCATTTCTTACTACTTTTTACATATCTGAGTTTTATATTAATTATACTTCCTTTAAATTGCAAACATTCTGATTAATTTAATTTGATTTATTATTCCAATATTAATTACATCATCTTATAACACTTAACTGTTATGTTAACTATGAAATAAGTTGTTTGATAAATTGACAACACTAAACAATCTCTCATTATTACACAGTACCGCATGTGAACACAAAGAATCTCAACATATCTTATGTCACGTAAAAAACTTATCTTCCCTATTTAATTTTTATTGACTACTAATTATGTTCTTAATCTGTATTTTTTAAATATTTAAATGTTGTTTTAAAATTGTGGCCCCAGTCAGGCCTTAAATTAGCTTTTTATACTTTACCGTTCTTGTTCACTTTGTATTACAAATGTTCAAATTCCAAGTTCCAAAATATATTTTCCATTAAATTTCATGACAAATAATTTTCATTATATTTTCATCTAAATTTTGTTAGGGTCTATCTATACTTATTTCACTTCTACTCGTGGGCTTCATAGAATTGAAGCTTAATTTACATTTGCTTTCTTTAGAATTTACTTTCTGAATTATTTAGCCACTTTTTCTCGTTGTAACACTTAAAAGCATGAATATTGTTCCCATTTATTCATTGCAGTACTGTTTCCTAAGATTTCATCAACTATGTACTCATTATGTCTTGGAGTATCTATGTTGTTGTGATGAAATTTCCATATGTTGCATTTTAGCAGATTAATTTTTATATTAAGGATCTGTCATTGCTTAGTCTTTGTGTTCTAATACCTGCAATTTGTTTCATTTTCCATTAATATTTCTTAAATAATATTTTGAAAAGACATACTTTTTTATACATTGCCAGACAGTAAATTATATCATTCACAATGCTTATACAAAATTGCTTCAGTGTTTTGCTTTTTCAATTTTATTCCATATTTATGGCTTTATTTTGTTTAATTTGCTTACATAAAACTACTTACGAGTATTTATAATTATTTATACGTATATTTGCATCTGCAATTTTCATTTCCATTTTTCGCATTTTTGTCTAGTCACACATGGGCGGGGTGCACAGATTCTTAACTATATATTGACAATTATCAGTTATTATTTTTCGTTTTTCCTAAATTTATCAAAATGCGTAAGTTTCATTATATCCTTTAAAATGTGATTGGTAATATTTGATTATATACCATGTGTTTTCCATTCTCGATGAGAAGTCTCATAACAGACTTCTATTATAAACGGATTTCCGGCATTTTACTGATTTTTGCACATATTTCATTTCATCATATCCACTCTTTTGCTTTCACAGAAGTAATTTTACTGTTTGTTTTCATCTGTATGTTCATACTACTTGGAATTTTGTAAATCATGGAAGAGCTCCAATGTATAATGTATGAGCTACAATATTTGCATTTTTAACGTCATATTTAATCTCTATAAAGTTTACTTATGCTTCGGCTTATAGTGCCAATCTTTTTCTTCAGTTTCTTCATTAACTTCAAATTTCAATTTATGTACACTCTAAAACAAAATAAATAAATAAAAACACCAAGAAGGATTTATTTAATTGAATGGAATGAAATTCGGTAGATCTAACGTATATGTAACGAAAAATGAACAATAACAATTTCTAAGGAACTAAGTACTTTAATCAAAGGCAGTTATCCAGAGCGAATAAATCAATAAAACGTTGACAACCCCTCTGGTCCTTACGAAAGCTGTTATCTGGCTTGGCATTGAATTGCAGAAAAGGTGGATGAACTCCTCCAGAATTCTTTTCCTAAATCACTCGAGCTATAGAATTAGATCTGCGACATCCTAAGACGGTCGGAAACGCCTGCTCATCAGACCCCAAACATGCTCTGCTGAGGAGAGATCTGGTGATCTAGCTGGTTATAAAAGTATTTGACAACCACAGTGAATTAATGTATAGCGTTATTTTAGAAGCACAGAAAATCATGAGCATGTTGTTATAACAACCATCTCATTCTGAAGAAAATGTTAAAAGCTGCCAAATACATATGCTCACAACGGCTTTCCAAATAGGCCCGCAAAACAAAAAAAGAGCATTAAAAATTGCATCTCAGGAAATAAGAGTTTGAAACATAAAAATAACAAAAAAAAAATCCAACTGCAAGTTAGTTTAAAAATTTTTTGAAATATAAAATTTTGATCGATATTAAAAATAATGAAGTCATGTAATCGTACTTTACATTCGAATCTTTTATCTAATGAATTTTGTGACAAGCATCATTATCCATCCAAGTAAGGATTAAGCTTTGAGTTAATTGACCGTGAACATATTTATCTTGAACAGTGAACATGTTAGTTATAGCCACGCTTCTCTTGCGTAACATTTCCTCAGCTTCAATACTTCCGATACTCAAATAATTTTAAACTTAGTTTCGATAGCAACACTTCCGGTTCGAAAACATTTTTCGAGGCTTAATAATCGTTTTCTCACCGAATTTTGTTACACTGTATATTGATCCTAACGACGAATTTGATACTTTTTCTAACGAAAAGATATATAAACAGATACCGATTTCTTGAGACATGGCATCAGCATGCTGTGACCTAAGCATCTTTAAGTGGAACACGTTCGCCAGTCTGGGCTGACTGTTGTAAAGCTGCTTTAGCGCTGTACCTTCCCTCACGTTACAAACATTCAGCATAATCCAAGAAGGCTAGCGAGTATGTGTAACATAACTCTTGGAGTTAAAATAAGCACCTGAAATAGAGTACTTTTGATAAATTTTGTTGATTTTTTCAAACTGAAAATGGAAATTTCTAAGCCATTATCATTTTCACGCTAAATCATTTATTTAATACTGTGCTTTATGTACAACTAGGATAGTTTAGACCAAATTAATTTTCATCCATAATATGTAAAACAGCAATCTGCCTCTTATGGGGGAGTTGTCCAAGCCTTATTAAAGGAAGTTATTGTTAAGTTACTGTTTAACTGTTTCAAATACAAGGTAAGAATATAATGTAAAGCTTCACAAAAACTTTTATTTGCTATGATTTCTGTGCGTTATAAACCTAAAAATATAGCAACTAAAATCGAATATTTTTCATCAAACTTTACAATAAAGGGCTAATTGCCTTTAAACTGCGATTGCAGTTCATTATATCAGCGGCTTTTCAAATCTACAAATAACTGGGGGTCGAAACTGATGGCTGATTTTCTTAAGAACTTGATGAACACAGCTAAACTTTTCGACATCTTCACACTTACAGCAGGTAACTTCCACAGGCAAGATAGCAGGAACAAGGAGCAAGCTACAAAAGCGATCAGTGAAGAATGACCTCCTATTTTTAATCGAATCAAGTTGCCATTCAATTTGAATAAGCCTCTGATATTATAGAGTATCGCAAAAAATCAAGGAAATTAATTTAAAATTATATTTCAGTAAAACCTAAAGCACAGTTGTCACACAGTTATATCGTATTTGGGTAAAATAATGGAAGATCTGCTACAGCGAATATTTACCGCAGAGAAAAATGTAGAACCGAAGTTGAAATCACTAATTATTTAATCCCTGTGGCCCATGGTAGGGTGTAACCCTACCGAGCTTTGTATTCAAACTGGCATGGAAAGTAACATCCATCGTAATTTGCACAGAACATGTCAATGACTGAGCTAGCAGAAATTTTAGTGTACACTGACTACCAATAAGTATTTGGACACCTATGCAAATGACGATATCTGCGGTCCCAAGGTACGCCACGGACTCCGCTGGTATATATCGTGTAGGAAACAGCATCGGCTTTAGTCGCATGCAAGATGCCTCGCAGTTCGGAACTCTCTGATTTTGAGAAAGGTATAATTATCGGGTATCACAAATGTAGCCGATCCTTAAGGGACATATCTAGCGATCTGAAGTACCCAATATCGACAGTGGCCTATGTGATTAAGAAGTGGAAGGTGAGCGGTGATTGTCAGAATGTGCCCCGAGTCGGCAGACCAACGAAACTGGGGGATAGAGACCGACGAGTGCTGTCCAGAGAAATTCGGAAGAACCGCACCCAACCGATAGCCCTTATCCGCGAGGAGTTTCAACAGGCATCCGGGAGTATTGTTTCAATGAATACCATCCGTAAGGAAGCACATCTGCTTGGTTTTCATGGTCGTGCTGCTGCCCATAAACCTTTGATCACAAAGTCCAACTGTGCTGCTCGGTTAATGTGGTGCAAAGCACATCGAAAATGGACCGTAGATCAGTGGAAAGGGGTTCTTTGGAATGACGAATCAAAGTTCACTTTTTACCGTTCGGATGGCAGGGTCTGGGTCTGGCGTTTACCTGGAGTACGTCTCCTGCCAGAATGCATTGTGCCAACAGTCAAGTTCGGCGGAGGTGGAATTATGGTCTGGGGGTGTTTCTCCCAGTATGGGCTGGGACCCTTGGTCACCATCAAACCTGTTCTCCTAAAAATAAGATTTTTTTTTTTTTAATTTTTCCAGAATGTATTAATGAGTGATTGCCCGCTAATACCCAGTTTTTGTGGCCTTTCAGTTAGTCATTTAAATGGCTTATTAATAACCACATCCCAGACTTGCAGCTAGGATATCATACCACCCGGTATTATTACAAGATCGGGATTGTTTCAATTTTTCCTTAACAACTGACTTGAAGTGGCTTCGAAATCCATCAAGGACTAGCACAGAGTTAGTGTTTATCAGAGAACCTCTACTTACATTCCATTACCTAGACATCGAATTTAGCACGAGTCAATGTTTTAACGAAACATTATTAGTCAAAAAATACCGCTTTATATTCGGGCTTATTAGCCAAATTTTTGTGATTTGCTGTTCCGAAAACCTGATGACTATAGATTGGTGTTCGATCTAAAATGCGGTGGACGATAATTCGTTATCACGTGGATTTGAGCCGAATAAGTATAGCCTTCTCCTTCTAAATCAGGCTTTAGACAGAAAGAGGTGTAAGACAGTACAGAACTCTTAAGTGTTCTGTAGTAGGTAACATATGTAGTTAAAAATCTGAAGACTCGGATTGAATTCCTGAAGAAGGTATATGGCTTATTTTTAAAACGTTCCACCTACCCAACAACTCATCGAACCACCTATCAATTATGCAACACCATTACGATTACGTTTGGTCACTTTAAGGATTTCATTTAAATTGTTTGTTACTTTTGATACAGAATGTCCATGGCCATATTATTAATATATTGCAAGTGCCATGATATACTCAGACAAAAGATTATAATATTTTACCAAATAATCTCCTTCGACTACATGGTTTAGAAATACGAAAAAAAATGTATTTGTTATTTATAATAAAACAGAAACCTGTTAAGTGATGTTTCCTGTAAAACATGCAATCCAAGTTGTTAGTGGTTTCGTTCAGCATGCTTTATTTACTATCAACAGTTCTCTCCGTGTCCTTTAATAATCTAAAGATTGTTGCTGTGTAACGTATTTTATATTACTTAACCAATTATTATGATTTTGATCTTTATTATAACTTCTTCCTTCCGTAATACTCGCCAAATGCAAATTAACCTTGACTGCATTTTAGCTGAGTGTGTTGAATTGTTGAAGGAGAAATCTTGTGCGTAGCCGATGCTTTAAACTTACGAGCCGTCAAAATAATTGAGTCAGCTTATTTCTTATTCTATTGAATGTGTAATCTTAGACTTCATTATTCGTGTTTGAATTTAATTGCCTATTATTGCTTAATTTACCCACAAGCGGCGCTTTGTCTGTAGCACTAGTCGTGATTTTTACGTTCAAAGTTCAGAATATTCAAAATAAATAAAAAGGTTATTTAAACCGTATTTTTGAGTTATTGAGCCGTAGCGATAATTCGCTTTCAGTCTTATTAGGGTCTGCAAATTTAACCTTTAGTTTTAGTTATCAGTAGCACCTTTCCGCGTGGCTTCATGGTGCAATCGAAGGCATACTCGACGCGTATTCGAGACGTTCAGGCTTCGAGTTCCTTTGAGGGCAATGGACATTTTTCGCGTCTCCTGATTAAAAAAAAACCTAATGATTCTGCAAGCCTTTCTTTTGTAATATCACAATATGCATGTAATAATGTAATTTAACTCCATTTATATTGTAATGGTAATTGCATAATATAGTCAATCATAATAACAATGTAATTATAATTTCAATTACACTTTGCCCAATTATGGCTTACTTTTGCATTTTGGCGTAGCAATAAGATTTTAAAAGCTGAAAGTATCTGTCTGAAATTAAAATCTGTATCATACAAGAATGCAGCAGAGATTTAAGAAGAAAGAAAAATGTATTCTTAAAGCTTGTAGAGACATTAGGTTAATTGGAAGCAGGGAAGATGAAAAACGAGCAACCGCCTTCGCCGGGAATCGAACCGCGGACCTTTCGAATACGCGCCCAGCGTGCAGACCACCCCACCACGAAGGCATACCAAGAAGGCGGGAGAAATACCTTATTAGCTCACTTAAATTATTAGGGACAGAGTATTTTAACAGTGCAGCATTAAAATAATCGTCTTCATCAAAATTTGACAGCCTTTATATGTTAAATACTAAACTACAAAAAAAGTCGACTGTTCAAATATATATTCAAAAACGTCGACGTTCAAATAGTATATATGACTGAAAATGCTTCACGAAAAGCGGGAAGAATTCAATTTTCATCTAAATGTATTAATGAAAATCGTTTTGGGTCCAAAACGCAAACAGAACCTCTGTTGTGATATTTAGCCAAACCATGAAATGTATCCCGGAAGAATGGTAGTAAAAGGAACTATAATGCATACAAAAATTAATAATAATAAATAGAAGGAACTTCAGACACAAAATAATAAACAGAAAAGAAACAAGTGGAAGATTTTTTTAACTCTACAAACAAAACTTACAAAAAGAAATATATTCCTTTTAATGTTAAGGGAATTAAAGTAACACAGAATTTTGTTAGCATTTTTAAAAAGTAAAGAAAGGGTCGTACTAACATACCAAAATTCTAGAATACAAATGCCTTTTTCTCTCTTCAAGAACTTTAAGATAGAGGTTTCAAAGTGTTGAGGAAAGCAGAATATTGAAAGAAAATGAAATGTTCGAAATTGCTTTCGTACATTGAATTTCACATTTAAAAAAAATGATAGTTTTCAACTTTCAAAAACTCGATTTTTTTAAACTGATTTTTTTTAAAGAATGCATTTCCCTTTAACATTAATTGAAAACAAGCCGTATCACAGCATCTGAAGATATCGTGATTTAATTCCAAGCTGTCGTTTTATGACCAGCTTATATTTAGCTGGTTAGCCATCTACCATTTCGTTACATTTTCATTCACAGCTTCTAGGAAAAAGGCCTGGAGAACTTTGAGTTTAAAAGAAACATCCCGTCGCAAGGAAGGACTAATTTATCGACACTTTTTCATTTTGAAGAAGTCTAATTTTTAAAAAAACCTGCTAACTAAAAAAACCTATCAAGGACTAGCACAGAGTTAGTGTTTATCAGAGAACCTCTACTTACATTCCATTACCTAGACATCGAATTTAGCACGAGTCAATGTTTTAACGAAACATTATTAGTCAAAAAATACCGCTTTATATTCGGGCTTATTAGCCAAATTTTTGTGATTTGCTGTTCCGAAAACCTGATGACTATAGATTGGTGTTCGATCTAAAATGCGGTGGACGATAATTCGTTATCACGTGGATTTGAGACGAATAAGTATAGCCTTCTCCTTCTAAATCAGGCTTTAGACAGAAAGAGGTGTAAGACACTACAGAACTCTTAAGTGTCTCTCGTTTTTATACCGATTTATTGTGCTCTTTCGGCATCCTGTTTTTTCTGCTTTCTTTAGACTAAACAGTTTAACCTTTAAAACAATTCTGAATAATTTACTCAAAACTCATACATCGCTCCAACTCATATCGTATGAAGAAAGGAAACTCTTGTGGTAATTCCATCGACTACTTTTGCCCAAGGGTTTTCACTGAACTAACTAGTGCTTGGCTACGCATTGTTGCCTTGGCTACTAATGCTTAAAATTAATTTATGACTAGGAACAGCATGAATTATAAACAAATGCTAAGGTATTGCATTTTATTTTCCAGCTATCGAAATGCGACGCTACGAGCAACGTTTTTGAAACCAAAACCTCGCAATCATGAATCAGAACTAGAACTAGTTGCCATTCAGCATAAAGAAATTTAAATATAAATATGAACTACTTATTGCCATTCAGCATAAAAGAAATATAAATATGAATATTAACAAAATATTAAAGTTAATTTTATAAAATAATTAAACACATGAACAAATATATGAAATAAAAAATAATTATTTCTCATGCAATAACTGGGCCACTACAGCATAATTTAGCAACTGATAATTTACAAACATGATAGCCGAGTCCGCTTTGAATGCTATATCTATGCCTCTCTTGAATGCTAGTGGATCTTTATTAAACTATCATCAGATTCATTAAAAATGTTTTGGTTTCAAAACTCAGATGTTGAGAAATTCTTCTTTTTTGAAATATTTCATTAAGGCTTTTTGCATGTTATAAAAGTGTTGCAAATATTTAGTGAAGGAAATTGTTCTAACTCTTAACTAAAATTGTGTACAACAATTAAACGCAAGACGGCAATGAAACTGAAATCTTGGTACCATTACATGAAGATAGGTTTCAAAGCAAAATTTTCTCACCTAAAACTGGCAAAAATTAGAGGATGGTCTTGCATGTTAGATATCTTGCATATAAGCGTAAATAATGAAACAGAAAAACAGCAAATCAATATTCCTACAAGAAGAAAATTTACTTTACATAGGTAGGTGTATAAGGTATTTCCTCTGCCTTCTTGACATGCCTTCGCGGTGTGGTTGTCTGCACGCTGAAAGCGTATTCCAGAGGTCCGCGGTTCGATTCCGTGAAGGCGTTGCTAAGTTTTCATCTTGCCTGCTTCCAGATTACCTAATGTCTCTACAGGTGAAATTAACTTTATTTCATTTTAAATTTTCATTTATTTGAAATGTGTATATACGTAAATCTGTATTTTTTTAACTTTTTTAGTTTCAGATTTTTGGGCCTGTCCACACTATACCAAATAAATAAATAAACAAAATCAACTAAAATAAAATAAAATAATTATCATCGTGCGCTTGCATGTAACTAATGAATGTGCATGGACTAAACTTTAAAATATTAAAATTGATATAAATAAACATTTTTGAAAAATTATTTTGGCCTATTTAATGAACAAAATTTAAAAATTAGAATTTATATCTATTAAAAATTACTTTTTTCATATCATTTTTTGATTTATTATAAGGTTAGTTCATGGAAGCATATTATTTTAATGAAAAGAAGTTGTTGTTCTGATCTTAGTTTAAACGCAATTTTGCGGACGGTCAGCTCTAATATTTCAGTTAGGACTTATTTTCATGTTCCGATTTTTATAAAACATTCTAATTCATAGCTTGAAAAGCCAGTGACATATCCATATTTACATTATGTTGCTAATGAAGCGTAAAATATTCCGTTGAGGAATCTATAAAACCTGTTTAGTAATTCCAAATCAAATATACGGCTAAATACACTGCTGGTCATTCAGATTGCTACACCAAGTAGGAGAGCAAATAGCAGAATCTTGTTTATTGTACATACACGCTGTAATGAGAGAAGGATATTATTAAATTTGCTAGTGGTTTGGGCTGCGCAGCCTATAGAATTCAGTACACAAAGTAACCACCTCTTGTAGCAACAACGGCTCCTATCCGGCTGAGCATGGAGTCGACTTAAGCTTAGCTGACACATACAGGTACTTCAGTTCCCGTGGCTTCAGCTCATTAGTCGTAGTGGCTGGCGAGTGGAGGTGTGACAGTTTCTCAGTAATCCATGACTAGATGTTTCTAGTGGGTGAGAGATCTGGAGAACGGGCTAGTTAAGAACGTTCAACAGTCGAAACCACCTGCATCGAGGAAGGTCAGAACAACATGTGGTCACGAGCAACATGCGGTCGTGCATTATCTTGCTGTAAGATGGCGTCATTTAAAACTCGAACAAAGCGTACAACCACGGGCTTTAGCATGTCAGAAATTTAACGGCGGCTGTCCGCATTACCAGCTATGTTGACAAAAGGTGCACCCATTGGCACCCCATACCAGTACGACAAGTGCTTGGCCCATGTGACGATGACGAATGCAAGCTGGCAAGCTCCTCGGTTCTACACACATGCATACGTCCATCATGATGCTGTTCGCAAAACCAGGATGCGTTTGAAAAGACAACGTGATTCCGGTCCTGTGCCTAGTGTCGTCGTTGTCGCACCACTGTTGATGCGCCTCTCTCTGCTGCAGGGTCAAGGAAAGTCTCAATAAAGTGTTGAACTCTCTTTAATGTGTTGAACAACGATCTCCTTTATTGAAATTATTTGTTTGACACCGTTCACTAATATTTAAATACATCATAGCAATTTCTACTATAGTGTTATTATACTTTTCCTTGAGCTCTTTCGTCTTTTTGGCATGATTGCAGTACTATGACCTCTTTCGACAATTCCAATTCTTACAATGCCGTGTTTTGACATTCGTAGTGTGTCTTTTGATGATCTGCCAAAAATCTTTCCCTTGCTCTTTTTAACAGCACCGAAAACGAGTAACACATTGTTCAGTCAGTAACTATTTTTTTTCCGTTCCAGCACAATCGTTTAATCATATCTTCTTTTATTACAAATTGCCCATTGTACTTATGAGTAACGTAGAACTAGTGAAAATGTAAAATCAATTATGCACGTATTAGCAACAAATAACGAAAGCAATATTAATTGGCAATACACAGCATCTAAAATAATCTAAACTGTCGAACTGTCATACACATGTAAAAAGTGACTCTCAAACTAAAACAGCAAAAATTACTGTATTTTCCGTTTCCGAATTATTAATAATCATAAGTTTATTTGATAAATTCTTAAAATATTATTCACTTTAAGCTTTTTTATTTGTATCATTAATATTAGCACATTATTTTTAATGCAAACCTATTAATCACTTAAATCTTTACACATATATATAAGGTATTTTCTACCGTCATCCCTGGTTCCTTCGTAGTATAATTGGATACTACGTCCGGCTAGCAATCGGAAAATCCGTCGAATAATTGCACATTTTTCGTATCTCCTGCTCCAAAATAAAAACTTTGATATGACTGCATATTAATATTTGAAGAAATAAAAGGAAATCTGTAACGAAAATGTAATAGGTAATAAAAGAACACAACTAAAATTTATCTCAAAAGAAAACAAAAAAGAAATACAAATTTATACAAAAGGAAAATTCGCTACAAAAGGAAAAAATACTGTTGCAAAACTTAACTAATTTAATAAAAGGATTTCTGGTCTTTAAGAATAAAGTATGAAAAATTGACTTCGTTCTAAAAAATAGAATTCACATATTTAATAAAAAAATTTTCTTCCGTCGCGTATACCCTCCTAAGCTTCTCAGTATATAAGTTAGACGTTTCTAATTTATGATAGCAACATACGAGGCACGAACAGATAGCAAATTACAGGGCGTACAGGTTAAAAGAATTAGGTTCTGAAAGTATTAACTGTAGTTGATTCTTTTGAAATAAAAAAAATACAACAGCATTTTGTCAATACAACAGTGTTTGTATGTCTATTCCTATGTGCTTTTTAGAATGATAAATTTAAATTCTTTCTTTATCTTTCTCTTCGGAAATGACAGAGAACACGAAATTTTCCTCTCCCAATTTTCAAAATATAAAATTTGTAAAAGACAGGGAAGGTTATGCGAGCATGGGGGAGAAGGAAAAAAATTCTTTCGCGAACTTTGAAATCTCTCTTTTTTTTTTTTTTTTTTTTTCCTCTTTTTCCTCATTGCTCTTTAAAATGTTAAGCTTCGCACATTCCTGGTCAGGCGTCCTACAGCACCGAAAAGGCTCTAAGAAAATTCTGCTCAGAGAATGTTTTAGTTAAAGGCTGTTAACCTCAAAACGAATGCTAACCTTCTCTTATTTCTCCTACTCTCTCAAAATTGGACGATAGTTGTTGAAAATCTTGCTTAGTTTGAAAGTTGTTCTTATTTGGTGATATGAGCCGATAATTTTTGTCATTTCCTTTAAATATAAGAACTATTTACTAGTTTAATTAGATTATGAGATACTAATGAGATCCAATTGCCGTAGAGTGAAGATTAAATTTCCGCTAAACTGCCTAAGTTGATATTTATATTTCCTTGATTTCGAAGGAGAAAGAACGCTGTCCATAGGTATAAAATAGCCTCTTATAAATATTGCTTTAAAATATGTTACTTTCAGCTATATTAAAATTCAATTTTTTTCCATTCATTTCAATAAAAATTAACCTCATTCCAGTTAAAGTAACATTTCCAGAGAAATCTTGTGTTCTTGTTTATCAGGGATTAAAATTATTTTGCTTGTTTAAAAAGTAATTTATAGGAAACAGTAAATGTACTGAAGAATAATTTCAACAACTTTGATAATGTATCTCATTTAAGCACAGTAATTCAGAAAACATTTAAGATTTAATTAAATGATTTTAAAGAATTAAACGATTTTTGCATATTTATTCAATTTGAATTTTACTGCTAATTGTAGCTTTATTCATATGGGTTTCTCATTAATTCAGTGATTTAACATTTGCTATTGTAATCCAAAACTAGAAAAATTCGATGTTTTTCACAATGTACAACGGCTTATTAATTTTCCCCCTTAGATATACTTTTCATCAGTGCCATCATCTGAGGGGCATCGTCAGTCGCACTTTCTATCAGGGACATGCGTCAGTGCCTGTGCCTGCCGCGTGCCTATAAATTTAAAATTGAAAAATAATTAGTGTTTTTCAACCTCTTCGTATAATAAATCCTTAATAATTGCGTTTAATATGTAGTTATGCGTTGAACTATCGATTTAAAGTCAGAAATTCAAAACGAAACGTATTGTGCAGTGCTATGACCTGTTTCACTTCAGCCGTTCCGCTACTGAAAGGAGACAATACGCGCTGCGCTGATGGGCAAAGAAGAACTTCTCCCTCCTTCTCCTTCTTTTTTATAATATCTGAGAGTAGACGAATTACATACTATCGCATTACAACTTAAAGGGAGAAACTGTTCATTGTTTGGCAATGAATGTAGAGCAATTTATTATTATTTCTTAGTATGCTACAGGCGGTGTTTCTGCTTTGAGGTTAATGCTGCACTGTATATTTAGTTTAAAACTGAGTAATCCTTATTTCTGTTAAAAGGCCCACCAGCGGCCGAGCGGTAAAGTCGCTGAACACTGGTAGTTCGGTCCGAGGTTCGAATCCCGCGAACGGGCTGGCTGCATGGGCGTTTTCGTGGTTTTCCCCATGTGTAACGTGTATACGAGCCAGTTTCCCTTAGAAAGTCCTCCACGAAAGGCATCCCTCCCCTTAGGCAGATAGCCCTCGTGTGCTTTGCCATAATTAAATACACCAACACCAACACCTTATTTCTGTTAAAGTTACATTTGATAGAGTATTTGTTCTACCTATAGGATTAAGTATCTTTTAAAGAAATTTGAAGCCCGTCTGAAATTAAATGAGTTGATTTTAAAAAGGATAATTCAACAGATATTTAGCTTTTGAAATTTCTAGGGTAGAAAAAATAAAATGACAAATCTGCCTTTAATGTGCAGTAAATGTACAAATAGGAGCAGAAGACATTCTCATATTGAACAAGGCAAAAATATTAACCCTTTAGTTGCTTAAGATGTTAAAGAAAGTTTTCATTTTTTGTGGGGGGGGCCATGTGCGTGTGTTCTTTCAGTTGTTTGATAATGACATAATAAGAGCATACACCAGATATGAATTTAGCAACTTCATTATGCTATTAATATTTATTTTAAAATACAAAAAGTCTCGCTGTTATATTAGAATAAGTTTAAAGCTTTCCGCACATGAGTTATCTAGATATAAGGTATTGCATGTTACTTAACCAATTATTATGATTTAAATCTTTACCATTACTTCTTTTTTTCGCAGTCTCACTATAACGCAAATTAGTTGTTTGTATGTTTAAAAGCTGAGAGTTTGAATTCTATCTTTTTAAGTAATTCATGTTTAGATTGCGGCTTCGTCTTGTTGTGAATTACCACCGCTAGCTTTGATTCAGTTTAATTCCGGCTTCAGTGTCTTTCTAGCTGACGTTTAAAATACGCGCCGTTAAATACATTGAGCTAGCTTAAGTAATCTATTAAGGTCGTAGTCTCAGACTACGTTAAATACATTTTGAATTTAACTTTCTGTTAAGTTAATTTAAATACAGTCTAGTAACGAATGTTAGTCTGGAACGGAAGCTTTTCCTTTCTCTTAATTTAAGACTTAAATAAAAAAGAAATATTTTTAAGTTATTTTTTATTTATTTATTTATTTTTTATTTTTATTTTTTGATTTGTTCTAGACTAAGTGATAACTCGCTTCCAGTCTGGTAGGGTCTGTAGGACTTCAACACAAGCTTCTAGATACAGTAGAATACTACAAAGAAGATAGCCGCCTAACCGGTATAGTGGTTAGCGTCGCTGATTGCTGGTTCCGGTTCGAGTCCCGGAGAAGGCATAGATGTTTGTAAATGTATAGTGTCCGTGCGTAATTGCACTCTAAATATGCGGCGAGGCGGAAGTCCTCTCCAGAGGCTGTGGTAGGGGAAGAGCTGTAGAAGACCCTCGGACCCGTCCCCTCGGGATGTTCTCCATTAACCTTGTGCAACTTTAAATTTTGTATTTAATTAATAATGTGCTCTGTTAAGCCTTTTGTGGGATAACGGAATCTATTAACCTTGTGCAACTGTAAATTTTGTATTAAATTAATAATGTGCTCTGTTAACACTTTTGCAAAGTAACCTCTGAAACTGTTTAGTAAAATAAATCTTTAGCAATTTCCAACAAACAGGAAATTTAACTGCTAAATAAGTCATAACAAATAGCTGTATTTAACATCCTAGCATCGAAAATGTATAGTATTATATGTAAAAATGTCTATGTAAAACTGTATGTGGCACTGTAAACTTTTGGAGAATTGTTAAAAATGACATCCTGCCTGCTAGCTGTAACCACGGATAGCAGATATTATATGGCATCTGCCAACATGATAATTACACCGCGAAAGTCGTTAAATCCTAGGGTCGGTGGTCATATTGGTAGTGTTTCCGAGATGTTCTCCATCAGAATTTGGGGCGGAAGTGAGTTAAATCGCGCTGTCACCTGTAAAGTGCTCAAGGCTGTTGCAAATGACAGGCGCTCCTTGCCACGAGGAATTTCATGCGCTTGGGCAGACTATAGGTCAGACAAGTGAGCATCTACAAAACAACAGAAAAGATATCTTCATTAGAATCAGCAATTGAAAATACGTGCAAGGCTTTAATAAAAGTGTACTGATATTTAAATCGATTGATGAATTAAAAAAAATTCTTGAAAAAACAAAAGCTGCCACTAAAAACTTCTGATCAGTCTGCTGATAAAAGTAAAATTACATCGGTTACAATAAGAATGAACATTAACAATAAAACTGTTACATCTAGAAAGGCGAAGAAAAAATAAGCAGAATTGTTCGCGAACACTTCCTGTCGTTCCAAATGATATAAATTGCAGTTCAAACATTCTTGTGAATATCATACAAAGATAATCGCAATTTTGCAGATTGTTTCAATCAGGAATGATAGTTAATTAGTACATAAATTATTAAATAAACTTACCACTAGTTTGTATTACGAAATATTTGAACTGCACAAAATAAATAAAGTGCAAATATTTCACTTTATTTTTCTCTTCGGGTAGAAAATGTGCCTATATATGAATTAATACCATAATATAAACAAAAGCAGTAGTCAGAGCTTTGTGAGTGAAACGTTTACTTAGCTATTTCCTCCAATGTAAGCATCAACTGAATTAGTGGAACGTCTTTCACCTTTAAAATAAAGCAAAAACTGAATAATGTAATTGGCTATCTGAGCATATCTGAATGTTTACTGTAATGCAGGCTTTATAAACAAAGCAAAACTGAATTTTGACTGCAATATAAACTGTGCAACCATCCTAACTAATTTCAAAATTGTATAAGGAGGTACACGTTAATCCTTAAACCTAGTGACTTTTGAACTTTCATAATATGTATTTCATTACTTTATACCCACTGCAATATTCAACAAAATTAATAGCAAATAATACAATCAGCTTTCAAATTCTATAATGCTAACTCCCAAACATCGCATAATTTTTAGAAAATTTGGTTTTAGATAGCATGTTCTTTGTGGAAATTCAGGATATACTCCTCCTTTCCGTATTTGATAATTTCTCTGCTAATATTGAAATCAATTAATTGATTAAAATTTCTTTCACTACATTAAGATGCACTATTTTATGACGGCAAAGTAGGTTATTTTGAATAAGGATTCTATTTTAGCAGAGAATCATTCTAATTCAATTGTTATAAATTTCTAAAACATTGACAGCGATAGTGAAATTTCAGTCTTTCTTGTTATTAAACTTCTATTACAGGGTGCTATATCAGTTTCATGAAGCACGCTCTTTTTCGTTTGACAATTAATAACGACAAAAGTGTTAAAAAAATTAGATGTCTAAAATTTACACTAATTTATATTACCCAAAACACTATTATTCTACATTAATTCAAACAATGGATAGAAACAAATCAGATATAAAAAAAGAAAGCTTGTAGCTGTTTGTTTTGGACATAACTGCTTGAAAAGTACTTTTGCTCTGAGAGATCTTTTTATTTCTGAGAAGAGAGAATAGTCACAAAGGGAACATATCTGATGACTATAGGAAGACTACGGAATGTAAAAGTTTGTCTTAGGATCAGAAATTGCTGCATGCATATTGAGTGGTGGGAAAGTAACGTTGCTATATAGTTACAATGTGTTTGGAAAAGTGACTAATGTAAAATGCAGAGTCAAAAATCATCTGCATGGCAAGTGATAAATTGCATTCTAAAATGCAATATAGTTTAGATCTATCAGCTTTACAGAGATTTTAAAAAGAAAACAGTATCATTATTTAATCACACTCTAAAATTTAGCTGGTTCTCAACGACACTTTTCCTTTTCATTTTGGATTTGGAACGTCTGACGTCAGTCGTGCAATAAACTGGATGCTCTGTGCTGATATTTTATAAATTTAGGGCTTCTTTTTTATATTCTATCCTGCTGTTGTACCTTTTTTAATTTTAAAGAGACTTTGTTTTAATTTTAAAATACATTTTTGCGATGAAGAAAGTCAGCTTTATTTATAATTTCGAACTCCAAAGTAATGTTTATTCTTTGTATTATCGAAACTGTTAGTTCTACTAGTATTCTTGCAATTGAAAATATTCGAGTAAATTGGAACAATAGATTCAAAATGAATAATATTAAACATTTTCTCCCATCCTGCTAATATTGCACTACATAAGTCATGACCGAATTTTTCCTCGCTATGAGAAATAAGTTCTGAACATTAGCAAGACCAGGATTGCGGATGGGAAAGTTGCAGATATGATAATCTCTGAATTATGCGATCTGACATTTTCCTATTAATTCAACAACAAATACCTCAAGTTGTATGTATGACATTTATGTTCCCACTCCAAACATGTACGATTTCATAATACGAATCTCTTCAAGATTTCTTCCATGGTCTAAAAAGGAATTAAGTAGTTTTTCAAGTTAAGATATTCAATCTATCACCTGTCTCTAAGTGGTTCTCAATATTTTGTCCTACTGCACTATAGTACAGTCTGAAATGAAAGTTCAAAAATAAAATCATAAAGTCATTTGAGTCTATGATTAGGATAATTATTCAAAACAGCAGTGAATCATTTGGTGTCAACATTAAAAGAGGTTGTTCAACTTGAGATGCTCTAGGCTTAAGGGTCATTAATAACGCTTCAGACTTCATTTCAGGAAGGAAGTTGATAGCACGACCTCTTTTTACACTAAAAGGTAAACAAAACACATAAAGATCAAGTTCGTTTAACTCTTTATGATCTAGAGGAGGCGGCAACAGGCATCTCATCTGTTTTATCAGGCTTTTCATTCTCAGAAACTGGACAGAAAATCTCTCCAAAGATAAACAGAAATTCATCTGTTTATCTTTTGACATGATAGTTGGCATATAAAATAAGTGAGAAACTTCAAGTGAGAATTTTTTAGAAATTAGCTTAAGAAAGTTCTTTTTCGATTTTAAAACACAAATGAGGAATTCAAGGAAGCAATTGAAGCCAACCAGTAAAAAAAAAATCTGAATTAAACAACTAGGGAAAATGTTCGCCTGATCAGTAACCTAAAATAAAATATATGGTGAAATAATTTATATTAATTGTTAATCTAGATTATCATTCGATCAAAAATTACTAATCCTACTTACTTAAATCAAGAGCAGAGTTTAAACAATTTGTTAGAATTCGTTAAGATATTGTGGATGTATAATCCATTCTGTTTTAAAAGATTTTAATGACACTTCTTAAATCTACGATAAGGAAAGAAAACAAACACAACAAAATATTAATAAAAAATTAAGGATATTACATGCAAAATTAATAACAATAATACTGAAATTTGCAGCAAGCATTTTATTGATAAGAATAATGATGTGGTAATAATAAAGTTAAGTACATCATTAAAAACAAAGTATGTAGAAAGCAAAATTCTACTTCTTAATTCTTTAGTAAAACGTTGTCTAGAAATTGCTCATGCTCCACATTATGTAACCAATAAAACTTATGAATTCATAAAGAAGAAGTATTTTTGGAAGGGCATATTTTAAATACAAAAACGTTTGTGAAAGTTGTCAGCAGTGTTTGAAGCAAAAACCCAAACCTTCAAGACAAGTTACGAGTTATATAAAAAATTCAGTTTAGTCCTTGGAGAAATATTAGCAACTGATACAGTAGGAAAATTACCCAGATCACATCATTTAAATTTTTTTATTTTATCAGTAATTGATCATCATTCTAGATATTTAGAGGCTATTCCTTTAACTAACATGACTTCAGCAACAATCCTTAAGCTCAGGAGCCTATATTTTTCAAAATTTGGTATCCCTAAAGTAATGTTATCCGATAATGTATAAAAGTTTTGTTCGGCGGAATTTGAAAATTTTTTAAACGATCTAAATATTGAGCATCGAATTTCTATTTATTATACACAGTCTAATTGTATCATAGAGTAAGTTCATCAAACAGTGATTAGGTTATAGAGTGGTCAGGTAGTCTGGCTTGCTTTTAATTGCACTACAATAATTCAAAGTATTTCGTTAAGATTTTACTTCCCCACAATTATATTTTTGCAGAGAACTAAATGCACCTTTGGGTATCAACAGTGAGCCATCAATAGCTGAAAATGCTTCACAACACTTGATTTATCAAAAGGAAGATATTAAAGCTACTGGAAATTTAGTCAAACAAAATGAAGATAAGTACTTTAAGTCTCATGAGAAATTCATAAAAGGCAGAGAAAGGCCTAAATTCGATGTTAGGGATAAGGTAATGACAATAAAGCTGAAAAAAATTCACATTAGTAAGTTACTTAAATAGGTTCGTCCGATGTCTAACCTGACAAATTAAAAGCACTTCATTTCCTCGAGCTTGTTTCTCTTGTTACCTGAGTGCATAAAAAAAATATTATCACACGTAGTTATAATCGTTCAAGGATTTAATTCATACAATTTTGAATTTAGTTATTCAGTACAGTAGGAAGGTATAGTGGACATTTACATTTATACGTCTGGTTAGTTGCAGCCTGGTCTGGGCTGACTAAGGACATGGAATTTAAAAAAAAACACTTACTAACTTTATCAAAAACAATTATTGAGGACACTTAGTTGCTGATACAACTAACAGGCTAGACGTAATATAATAGTTTGAATAACTGTGAGGGATCACTGAAGAAGGAAAGTGCATATCAAATAATCCAAAAAAACTTAATGATGGAAACAATTAAGAAATAAAACGAATGAGAATGTTGTATGAGTACTGACATTGTATGAAAATTGTTATTCGTAATTAGAAGGTTTGAAACAAAAAAATGATTAATTACGTAAAATCTTTTGATATGTAGGGACATTGAATGTCCAACTGACTAAGATAAAATAAGATTTTAAAATATAGCATCGGGTTTGAAGTTACTATTTTAGTGATATACTGTACGTAAAATATAAACTACATGTAATTTTTTCAATCATGAATCGTATATGAAGTAGGCAGTACACTTAGTGTATAGTGTCAAAATATGAAGGCATTGTACTGTGAAAATAGAATGCAATTACAAAAAAAAAAATGTAGCGTCAAATTATGAATGTGCCAAAATTGTGAAAATACCAGGAAGAGTGTATAAAGAATGTAAAGACTGATCAGTGTCAAAATTATGAAGATATCATGCTAAAATTAACAGTGTAGTTGGAAATTACAAATGTGACTATTGTGAACTTAGTGCAGCCAAGTTTTCATAGCCAGTTTCGGACTGCTTCTTGCAAGAATATATTCCATGTAGATCAGTAACTAAAGTTTTCTATGGGGTAATATGGCAATTCTTTTCTTCGCTCAGCGGAGGGAATGTGAAAGTAACCATTTTCACCCGAATTTCTTTTCGATAGAAGCAACGGACGTTGGCTAAATAGAATATACATAGACCGGTTTTAAAGTTTTGTGGCTCTCTTCCCTCTTTTAGTGTTACGCTTGCACGCGTAAATCAAGGCTGCAAGACACTTCTGGTAACTTTCGTCCCACGCCGATTTGGCGGTATAATTTTCTTCAGCAAGTCCTCCTGCTTCTTCACATAATAGGTTATTTTCATACCTAGAACGAGATATGAAATTCATATCTACCAAGTCCATTCATATCTACCAAGTTTTTCATTCCTACCAAGTCCTGTAGTATCTTGCAAGCATGACATCAAATTTAATTAGCGATTTTTGCGATGTTTCAAGATTTCACTTCTTTCGATGTCTGTTCCAAGACGAACTCGCGAATTTCATGCGCGACTGGTGTTATCTAGGTTTTGGTGACCAAATATGTATTTAATTTATAAAACATTAATATTATGAATAAATATGGGTTTTACAATTCAATATATTATGCGTTATTTTTTGGTACTATACGTGGTCAAGTCAAGATTTATCTTTTATCTCATTTTAGGTTATTATGGCGCACCAAAAGAAATTTTCCTCAATCAAGATGATTGCGGCAGCAGTGCAGAAAAATAATTAAAATATCTATCTCTAAATAATTCACTAACATTTGGTACCGCTATTCTTAAATTTTACTCATACATTCAATTGCTTCTTAATGAGAGCTCGTCTTCATAATGAGCTATTAGAGACATTAGGTACTTTTTTTGGAGAGATGAAAAATGAGCAACGCCCTTGCCGGGAATCGAAACACGAACCATTAGAATACGCGCCCAGCGTGCAGACAACTACACTACAAAATCATGCTAAGAAGGGAAGAGAAATACCTTATATACTCCCCTTTTAAAGGGCGACTGGGGTTTTTAGGGATCCCAATCGCCAAATCCTGGGTGTGGAGAATCATCATCCACCACCCTTTTAGTTCGGGCGCCAGTGTAGAGACATAAGGAAGCAGGAGAGATAAAAAATGAGCAACGCTTTTGCCGGGAATCGAATCACGGACCTCTAGAATACGCGCCCAGCGTGCAGACCACTACACTACGAAGGCATGCTAAGAAGGTGGGAGAAATACAATATAAGCTTATTCAGACTACATTTAGCATAATTCCAAGAATACATTTAATGCTTCTAAATGCAATACGCTTTCAATCACATACCTATTTTAAATATCAAATTTGAGGAGTTTTGGATTGTCTCATAATATTTTTCAGAGCGTCAAGTAAAATAGGACTTCCGATTCATTAATTTTAACCAAAATCTCATATGTTGTTCCCACGGATATAAACTCTTAAATACTAAAATTGAAATTTTTTTATTACATTTTAATACAGTTTTGCACTAAAACTGTTTTGGGCTTCAAAATGCCACTTTCAGTTGCATATTAAAGACTATTATGGAATTCTTGGAAAGTACTACTTCCGGTTGTCCAGTTTTACCCCAAATCTAATCAGCTCTACATATACAATTTTATAAAAGCCTAAATGTAGATAAACCTAATTATAATAATAATATATAAAGCCTCAACCTTATAAACCATATAAAGTCTAAATGCAGAAAAACAGATAAATTTTTGAAAATTTCGTATAAGAGTTATCGTGAACTAAAAACTCATCACCGACATAAAGACACGCTGACATCCAAACATTATTGTAAAAGTAGTAAAAACGTCTTGTGAGGACCCTAATTCGTGCTTATTCCCTGAAACCTCTCTCTCGTATTTTTGGACGGAAAACATTACCTTTATTGCCTGTAAGTTAGCGGGAGGTGAAAACAATGTTTATTTGGAATTGCGACATATATGTATCTCTTCACTGATCTTCGTTGCAATGCACCTTCACTTCGGAGAACATCTCCTTATATGTGTAACGTAAGGCAACTAATTTCTAGTTAACTCCCTGAGTGTCTCAAGTTAATAAAATCCTGTATTCAACCACCTGTTACTTATTCGTGTTAATGAATTAAATAAATTACTTCAAGTTGAAATTTTAAAAAAATATTTTAAATAAAGCTTGGAAATACTCTAACTTGCATAATTCATTGTTAGAAGATATTTGATCTGTATCTTTATGCTAAAGGAACTCTTTTTCAGAAAATGATTAGTCTCATATTTTTAAAGTGCGTTATTATTTTTACTGTAAACTATTATCGATGTCTTAGCTTTAATCCAGTGCTAGATGAAAAACAGATTGTATTCTACCTTACGGTTGGTGTCTTTTAACTTTACAGCAGGACTTCTAACTTACGACAGGGTGAGATGTAGTATCCTATGATACTGAAAAGCTGATATATTTCTTCAAAGTTAAGCAAGTTTTTATGTATTTTGTCATAATTTATTCTTAAGCAAATAACATGCAATGAAGCTTATTTTTCAGCAATATCATACTTGGGCAGATAATTTTAAATTTTCTAAACATAATTTCCAGAAGACAAGACAATAAAGTTGCATAGACGTTCATCAATTATTAGGATATTTTCTAATGAATTAATTAGGTTTCTCGCCTGAATTAGCTTCTTTAGCTGAAACGTTTGCTGAACAACCAGAATCTTCACCTTGCCTTATCTTATACGCACTAAATTTTTTAAAAAATATCCAGTGGTCGTAAGAAGTCAGATTCTGATTGTCGAAAAAATATCCAGTGAGTATATACTTCATTATACTATTAGGAATCAACTTCATACATAACACTGCTTATATTAAGTATTCATTATGCTAGTAGAAATTAATATCAAGAAAAATACCACTCACGAAATAGCTTTCCATTCTTTCTGTCACCTGAATTCAAATATGCTTGTACAGCACTTCCGCTGGCTGTTAAAAAAATTAGATTCATTTCAGATAATGACACGACATCTTTCTAAACCTCCTGAATTTTTTGGCAGCCCTAGATTAAGACGCATGCGTAAGGACACAATAAGACAAGGGGAGCAAAATATTCAGTATCTGTACAGAACTACTTGTGAGAGATGTAATTGGATCGCACTAGCTAATACGGGAATGATCAAAGATAATATAAATTTCAATGGAATATTCTTCAGGGTGACATAGCTCTGTCACTTTTTATTCCGTATTAAGATTTAATAGCTGTAACTTTTAAAAATATTTTAATACGTTTCTAGATATTTTAGGTATTTTTTGGAAGCAGGAAAGACGAAAAATATGCAACGCCTTCGCCGGGAATCGAACCACGGACATCTAGAATACGCGCCCAGCGCGCAGACCACCACACCACGAAGGCATGCCAAGAAGGCGGGAGAAATACCTTATATACTTCCCCTCTTAAAGGGCGACTGGGGCTTTTAGGGGACCCAATCGCCAAATCCTGGGTGGGGAGAATCACCGTCCAACACCCTTTTAGTTCGGGCCTCACTATAGAGACATTAGGTTTTTTCGGGGCCGGAAAGATGAAAAATTATCAACCTCCTTCGCCGAGAATCGAGCCGCGAACCTCTGGAATACGTGCCCAGCGTGCAGACCACCACACCACGAAGGCATGCCAAGAAGGCGGGAGAAATACCTTATACGTTGATGTGCTGCATAATCAACTGTTACTGATAGTATTCCATCCGTTCGTAATAACTTAAATATATTACTCATCATTACTAATTGCAGGATGAGCAGTATAATGTCCGTGTATTCAAAATTTCTTTCTGAGACTTTGAAATAAACGTAAGTTTGTAAGAAATGTAGGTGCATAACAAAATAGTACTGCTTTCACACAAGAAAATTTTAGCATCACATGCCTTTAATAATGCTTAAATCAAAAGCATTTTCTTGGCTACTTTATCCTTATTATTAGCGAAATTTTCTGCTGTTGTTAATAGGGAAAAGGCTGAAATACAAAATAGTTAATACTTTGCCTTAGGTTTTTTTTTTTTTTTTCAAGAAATATGCTTATGATGACTCTCAGTTTGTAGAGACATTAGGTTGTTTTGAAGCGGATAGATGAAGAATGAGCAACACCTTTGACGGGAATCGAACCACGGACCTCTGGATACGTCTCCAGCATGCAGACCACTACACCACGAAGGCACGCTAAGAAGACGAGAGAGAGCCCACCAGCGGCCGAGCGGTAAAGTCGCTGAACACCGGTAGTTCGGTCCGAGGTTCGAATCCCGCGAACGGGCTGGCTGCATGGGCGTTTTTGTGGTTTTCCCCATGTGTAACGAGTATACGAGCCAGTTTCCCTTAGAAAGTCCTCCACGAAGGCATCCCTCCCCTTAGACAGATAGCCCTAGTGTGCTTTGCCGTAATTAAATAAACCAAACCAAACCAAGAAGGCGAGAGATATACCTTACAAGTTAGACTCAGAAAATTTCGGAAAAAAATAAATGCAGTCAACGGATAAAATATTTTATCAAGAACGTGCATTATCCTTCCTCTCAAAATTGTATAATTCTACAGTAATTTCCAGACTGGCATGACTCTGTGTTCATTAGCATTTCCGGGTTCTTCTGCTGGCTTTCCTTGTCCATCGCAAGTTGCATCCTTTAAATTTATGCACACACAGAAAACTGAGATATGAACACTGAAATTCTATATTAAATTCTGCTAATTGTAGAAAAATATCGCATATGAAACCAAGATCTAAAATAAAATTAATATTAGTAATTTTTAGTCGTCTTTCTTACAAATTTCGCTTAGTTATGTCTTTGTTTTCATGTGCATTAGCACTTTAGAAATAGGCCTCAAAATTTCGCCGAACAGCAGGAACACGCCAATAACTGGAAGCAATCCATTTAATTTTAAAATCCTTTCAATTCTTAAAAATTTCACTTCGAAACGTACTGCATGGTTTTTAAAGTCCCTTGTGTTTTTAAGCCACTGGTTATACAGTGTGTAATTTTAATTCAGCAATGAACGATTGGAACTAATTTACTTGTGATAGGAAGACTTTATTTATTACTTCTAAGACGGAATGTTTTAATCTGTGATTAGCACTGTGCCGAAGAAAACTTTCGGGGGAATTCACATTGAAGTAATGTCCTTACACATTTGTTTTAGTCAAGCATTACTGTACTGCCATCAGTTGTAACTGCGAAAAAACTTTTATAATATTCCTCACTTCTTTGTCTATGATAAAATGTCGAGGAACCTAGTGAACTGTGTAGCGAATTATCGCTGGCTTCAAGCACTAACAACGTAGACTCGAGAAGGGTTAAAATACCCTTTTATTCACTCACAGAAATGATGACGGATAGCCCCTTCTCCGGCTTACAGGAAATCCTCCACTCGAGCTTTTAAATCAGGATAATAAAATAGGAAACTAAACTAATACTAAATAAAATAGACTTAGCCGATGCTAGGCACAAATATCTAACGTAGTTGGCCCTTAAATTAAACTAGCCGGCGAATCTCAACAGGCATGTACAATACGGCCGAGTGTAATACTAAATTCAAGAATGAAATAGCCAGAAGACAAACACGCTCCACTCAAGACTCCTAAGTACTCTTTCTCCTCTATGAAGTAAATTGAACTTCCATTAAATACTACTCCTGACTTATTTGCATTCATCATGGTTCTAAAAACTCATTCTGGTAGGGAGTTGTAAGTGGGAAACTAGAATTGAAAGGAAAGGATTTCAAAATTAAAATAACTGTTATAAAATTAAAATATACCTTATACTTTATTTTAGAAAACAATCATGTAAACCAAGCTTCCATAAATGGACATCATCATCTTGAATAATATTTTAGCAGTGATAATCTTAAGTTCTATGATTTTAAAGAATCGGTTCATTTTTATCATGAAATGTGGTTCTTGCATAAGTGGGGTCTTATGATTTATTGCAGTAGTTTTATCGATAAGTTTTGGTTCGATTTGATAGATTATGGCAAAGCACACTAAGGCTATCTGCCTAAGATTGGGGATGCCTTCGTGGAGGACTTTCTAAGGGGAACTGGCTCGTATACATGTCACACATGGGTAAAACCACGAAAACGCCCATGCAGCCAACCCGTTCGCCTGGAATCGAACCCAGATCGAAATTACCAGTGATTAGCAATTTTACCGTTCTGCCGTTGGTGGGCCTTTTTTGGAAGGAAAGCGATTTCTTTATTCGGCTTTGTTGTATTTTTAATGATAATGATTTCCATTTCCACTGCAGTATGGTTCACTATACTAATACATGCATTAGTAGAGTGTAAAATATGGTTCACAATAATTCTACTCAGATCTTCCCCATCTATTTCTTATTCAAAATTATGAAAAGTTCGATTTTTTAACGAGATTTTAAGCTATTCTAAATGCGTTAGCTGTTGCCATTTTAGAAAGCTTTGGCGTGTACCGTTTCCAGAGACTTAGCTTGCGCTTTTCCGGTAATGAAAGAGCTGTTTGATAGTCTGAAGTGCTTTATGTTCATAAAGTTTCTTTGAGACAGAAAGTACCTTATCTAATTTATTCTTACCTGTAGCACCGGCTTCTTTGCAAGCTCTGCAAGTTTTTCTTTTTTTTTTTTTAAATAGTATTTAACCACTAATCAGTCGTATTTACTGCGTAATTCATTATTAAATTCCCAACATTCAAAAAATCCTCAAGAGCGTTCGCTTTCCACGTGATCTACATCCGATGCTGCATCATATATCCCCGTTGTTGCATCGTTGCTTCAGAGACATGATTCCTTTCACGGTCTTTTACTAGCTGTGGTAATGTAAAATTATCATTGATTTTCTTATTCATATTGAAATAAATCTACTTAACCACTTTTCCGTTTCCCCCGAGTCAGATTCGTTGATTTGAAAATTATCGTCAGGCTTCAGCAACGTCACTCACTTGTCGAAGTTAAATGTGGTCTGGTTCGTTAAACTCCCAACAGGCAGTCGTCGCTTTATGTTTTCGAGCCCCCAGAATACAGGGAAAATTAAAATAAGAGATTGATGGCTTGATTGGTTACGGTTTCTCCACAGCGAGGTTGTAGCACGATCACACAAAGAGAAGTCCATTTACAAAGACAAGAAATAGGAATGCTCCTCCGTCTCTTTTCAAATGGTATTCTGATGAAACTAATGTTCATTTGAAAGCGTGCTTTTAGATGATTGCCATTTTTATGGAACATATTTTCTGAAGGCATTTCATTAAATTTATTTTCTGCTATTTTAGTTGTGACATTACATTTTACCACAATTTTTACTGCTTTTTAAACCTTTTTTATTTTATAAACATATTTGTTCGAATTTTCTTTTTTCTTCTCATTCTGATTAAAATTAACTTCGTATTTCTTTACTCCATGCTTTGGTCTTTTGCAAACGTACATTTTATTTTTAATTTCACAAACTAAATTTTCCACATTTTAATTATTATAAAGATAAATACATTCCTTACATTTGTTTCTTTCTCACGTTTTACAAAAGTTTTTCCCCCTTTTCCTTTTCTTCTTTTTTCTTTTCTTTTTGAATACATTTTTACTTTCTCCTCTAATATTTTTAAAAACTTTTTTTTTTTTTGAGTTTCACTTACTTATTTTACAAAATTTTTTCCAGCCCGCCCCCTTTTTCGCATATTTATTTTAAAATATTTTTTTAAGTTCCACTTTTTTATTTTAGAAAAGTAATATTCTGTAATTTAGTCTAAGTTTAATTTTTTTTTCTTTTTACTTTTCTGTTTCCGTAAATGCATTTTTTTTCATTGTTGACTGTTGTTCTTCCTTCTTTTTTTTTTTCTTCGACAATAAATTTTAATTTTTATCTTTTTTTCACCTTTTTTCTTTCTTCTTTTTCCAAATGTAAATTTTTATGATTTTACAATTTTTCCTGTCACTTCCCATGTTTTAAATACTCTTCGATATTATATTTCTTCTTCTCCAAAAATGAGTACATACTTAAGCAGGTTTTTTTTTATTGTAAGATCTACTGACTTTGAATCAAATCTTATAATTCAGAAATCAGGAATTTTCAAAATCCACTTAAACAAATTCATGTGCAGTTTTACCCAGTTATTGAGATACATACATCTGCGCAGGGATCTGCGACGTTACCGCTCGGCCGCTGGTAGGCCCTGTTTATAAATAAAAAAAGATAAGAAAATTTGATCATCGGAAAACTGAAGGCATTTTTAATAAATTAAACGATTTTACCTAGGCCCACCAGCGCTCAGGCGGTAAAAGGCATTGAACACTGGTAGTTTGTTTGAGGTTCTGTCGGGTCTGGCTGCATAGGCGTTTTCATGGTTTTCTACATGTGTAACGTGGAGACGAGCCAGTTTCCCTTAGAAAGTCCTCCACGAGGCATCCCTGCCTTTCCGTATAGTGCCTAATGGCAAAGTACTTTATAAATAAAAAAATTGCTTTATAATACAATACCATAGAACATCAAACCATAGCTCATCAGCTTCTAGTATTCGGTTTTAATATACCTCCAAAATACAAGAATATTCTGTAACTTAAAAAGCCTTTTAACAGAATGTCTTCAAGGCGCTTAAAATATACTTAAACTATTTCTTTTGTATTCAGCTTTTCCATATTTTATGCCTGGAAATCGTTTCGCAGTTTAAATAAAAGGTTTTCTTCTATGCTCCATATGCTCCACATGCTCTTTTTAAATGGCCTCGAATATACCAGCAAGGAATGATAATTTTCCGCAAGGGAAACTGAAAGCGAGCATCAAACTCAAAATTTTCCTTTCGTAAATAAACAAATAAGAATTTTATTTCATTACTTTGTAGATACATTAGGTTTTTTTAGAAGCCGGAGAGATGAAAAATTAGTAAACGCCTTCGCCAGGAAGCGAACCACGGACCTCTGGAATACCGGCCCAGTGTGCAGAACCACTATACCACGAAGGCTCGCTAGGAAGGTGGGAGAAATACCTTATAACTTTATGTGAAGTGTGTAATCCTTTTCTTTGAGTTGAACTTCTTTACTTTATCCACATTATTATTATTAGCAAAAAACCATATAAGAAATAAAAAATATTTGAATATATAATTTTATCTTATAAGAAAATACGAAGGATAGTTAATGACCGAGAACTGTATATAAATTATAGAAAATGCATTATTCGACCACTTGTATGTGCACACCAATTAAAATTTTTTTAGATATGGCAGAAAGCAAGAGGAGTATTTGTCTAAGGGGAAAAGTCTTCATGCAGGATTTTCTAAGAGAAACTAGCAAGTATTCACATTACTTTGGGGAAACTGCAAAAACTACCTATGCGAACAACTCGTTCACCGAGGTTTGCACAAGAGTCGAATTACCAGTATTCAGTTATCTTAACCACTCGATCAGTTGTCGCTTTTCATATATATATTTATTGTTATTATTACGAAAAGATAACAGTAGTAGAGGAAACGGAAGATTAAATAAAAATGAAGTTTATTATTTCTTTCTCTTTTACTTCTCTCTATCACTTCAACTTGAGAGCAATTTAGCATATTTTTCTAATTTTTTCTTCGAAGCTTAATCTTCTTACAGGGTTTAGCAGTATACTTGACCCTCATGCGCTATATACACTGGTTGAAAACCTTTAAGTCGAGTTCAGTAAAAGTGCCATACTTAAATATGTAAAATCATTTACTTTGAAGAAAGTGACTCCTACTGACCGCAGTATTTCGCTTTGATAGGCAAAATCTTCGAATTCATCGACTGTAATATGTTTATAACACAATTGTCAATATATGTATATATATATTGACAGTTGTTATACATCTGCATATATAGATAGAGAGAGAGAGGGAAAGACAAAATGGAAAGTAGGACTATTTTTGGAATCCTGAACCTTTGCTGCAAAGATTTAATAAATGATCAAATTAATGAAATTAAAATACGACATCAAAAGTGCAAATTTAGAAACGATTAACTGGATGCAGAAACTTTTATTAGAAACATTACTTCAACATTGTTTAATACTGATATATAATAATTTTATTAATATCTACCTTCTTTTGTATGCAGTTAATGCGTCTTAATATAATTTGTGCTTTCAGTTAGAACATTAAGAAATAATAAACTCTGCATGAAATGAACAAAATGTTTTACAAACGAATCAAGTAAACATGTCAGCTATTGTTATTTACAACACATATGAGGGAAACATTCACATAGGCTTGGGCAAAAATGCAAAATCTTCCAGTTTTCTTTTTTTCTCGATGTGCGGTATTGTTTATATTATGTTTTGAAAGTAATATTATCAGCAAAACAGAAGAAAGAATCATACCTTTCACAAAGGACCAGCCAGTTTCAACAGCTTTTAACAGCTTCTATATATACAATCATTTAGCAAGAAATGCTAAAATTCATACCTTTCTGCAAATTGAGAGATAAAATGAGATACTGGAAATTCGCTCGATTTAATTTAATGCTTCAGTTTTTATCTAAAATTTTTCGAGGATTTTCTAATTAATTACAATTTACAGTTTATGATTAAATGCTCAACTCATTTAAGAAAATTGATATCCAAGAATTTACGAAGGTTTAAGAGGAGAGAAATTTCTTGTTTTAGTCTACAGATATAAAGGATGTTCTTTTCTGTTGGTAAATATTTCAGTTCGTATTTCTTTTTAAAATAGCTTCCTTCTTATGTAATTATATATTCACATTTTTTCTAATTTTACAGGTTTGTGTAAAATTTATAAATTATTGTTTGGTGTTTCGTTTGTTATCCAGACTAAAATTGCTTTCATTAGTATTGCATAAAAGACCAACAAGACGCATTTTATTCTAATGAACATGTAGGGCTTAAATCCCAAGCTATACGCTTAATGTCGATAAAAAAAAAAAAAAAAAAAAAAAAAAAAAAAAAAAAAAAAAACATCATTGTGAATTTGCAGTTTATCCCCGATAGTGAACAACGATAGAAAGTGGGCCATTGTCAACATCAGTTCAATGCCACTCTGACACTTTTTTTGAAGCCCTGTAAACCTACATATAACCAAAGACCGCACCATTACGTAATATCGGCCATGTCAAGGAAAGAGATATTTGACCTCTTCTGTTCCCTGAATGCTTGTAGGTGAAAGCGAGTTTTAAGGATGTCCAGTGCATACGACGTTAGGTCGACTGATACCAATTCAAATGGCCAATTAATATTTCCTGATTAAGACATGCGACTGCTCAAGAAGTAAAACGACAGCTTGTATTTGAAGGTAGTTGTTATGCATGATAGAATGTAATCACTATTTTTGTTGCTCTCTTATGCAATGGCTAACATACCGGGCTGGATCCGACTGGCCGTTAACGCTTTCAGCTTGTTAAGTAATCGCGGGTATAACAATTACCTTGCGGTGTGATTTTATTTAGTGATTTTTTTCGCATTTTTTACTTGTTAAAGCCAAGTGATTTGTCATTGTAGTTTTATTCTGCAATATATTTTTAACGTAATTTAAAAATAACGTAAATCAGAAATTTTATTTATTCGAAGTTGTGTATGATTATAAATATTCAGACATAACAACGTAACAGTAGCAACTTTTGGGTAACTAAATCCATAGCTCTATTGTATTTAAAACTTTTAGTATGCCACAAAACAAGTCTCAGTAAAAATTTTCAGTTAAAACAAATATTGATACTTTTGAAATAAAAATTTTTAAATAATTCTAACTGTAAAAAACTACTGTCCTTTCAGACAGTAATTTCATTAAGTAAATATACTTTTCATTTGTATTTTTTGTAATTTTAAGTAAACATACTTTTTGTTTGTGGTGGGATTAAATGCAGTCTCGGAAACTGCGATAATTGATTTTTAAATAGCTTTATGTAAATTAATTAGATTCTTTATGTAAATTAATTACTCTGATTCACTATTATAAATTAATTACTCTGATTTCACTCAGCTTAGGTTAAAGTTACTCTTTAGCATGGAAAAATGTAATACATTATTTTTTCTGACGTTTTACATTATATGCAATTTACATATGCGATTCATATTAGGACAGCAAAATGAAAATATTATATTTATCTATAATGTCTTTCCACTTTTCTATTATTAAATCATGAAACATTAAAAATCATTGCTCTAAATAAATAATAATTTGTATAAAATTTTCAGCAGAAAGTCTTCCTCGAAAGCATCTGTCATAAGAAGACTCCTAGGCAAGTCCTAAGCAGGTCCTGAAATTCGAAAATTCCAAATTCTGCTAAAAAAGACGCCATAAACTACATCTTTCTTCTTCTACCCCGACTTAATAAGCAATAAACCTGTCTTCAAATTAGATGTCAATTGGAATATCTTTTATAATCAATTAGATTTATAGGGCAATTTTAAACAAACAGAACAGAAAAGACAGAAGAGAAGAGACAGAACATGTTTCTGAATGCTGTGCTAAGTACTCATCCTGAGTTAACGAGACATATGTATACAATATATATATACAGAATGGTACTCGCCTTTTTTTTTTTTTTTTTTTTTTTTTTTTTTTTTTGTCCTTATCTCCAAATATTTTCTGAAATTCACTGATGTTCTCTCGGTTAAAATAAAAATCAATGGCTCGAATGATTTTTTTCGACACAATATTTATTATTTCAGTTTATGATTTGTTTGAATTTCTTAAAGTCCTCATTCAAGGAAAATGTGCACCAGAAACAAATAGTGTGCAAAGAAATAAAAACATGCACGAGTACATGTTTTTATATAGAATTTAAAAGGCCGTTTGCTCAAAGACATTAAGCAACAAATTAGAATAAACAACTGACATCTTTAAAGTCGTGCTCGGGAACAGAAGGCCACTGAGATCCATTTAAGTTTCACGAACTCTCATTCGGAATGATAAATGATTTCATTAATTTCATTTTACAGAACTTCATGAGATAAAACAGTAGTTAAAGAACAGAGATGAAAACTTTCCGGACTTACATTGAGAACTTAGAATCTGTTTTACTATTTTCGTAAAGCCTTACTTAAACACACATACATATGTCTAAAAGGGAGACACTGCAAGAGCTTTTAAGTTTAAATTCTTATTGAAATATAAATGATAATTAAAACAGGTACTTAGTTATTTTACTTAGTATAATAAATTTTTATCTAAAAATTTAAAAAAGCTGATGAATTCAATTCTTTACAAATAGCTGTAACTCAAAATAAATCAATTTAGTAGGACTTGATTACTTGGAATAAAAATTTAAAACATATTTCTCTTGTGAAAAGGGAATGACTTGCAGTAGCACACATCAAGACAAATAAATTGCACTACTCTAAATTATGGTCATATCGAAAATGTGCCGAATGTGAAAACTTGTAAATGCACTGCTTAGTTCACATCAACCTTGACTGTCAGCGTGGTTGTAAAGGGTTGAATGATCTAATCTGCTAGTAACTTATCGCTCGTTGAAAGATGAATAAGTCAGCTTTGTAAGCCTAGATCTAGGCTTAATAGACTTTATTTCACAGGATTATATGAAAACGGCTGCTAAAGGCTTTATTTTCTTAAATATTTGTCCAAGATGAATATTGTAAGCTTATAATTTCTCAAAATAAGAATTTCATGAGAATGGTTCCAGCACTTAAAAATCTAACTTTTATTTAAACCCCTAAAATTCGCTCCCTAACATTTACTAAAACCCTTAACTTCCTTAAAAATCTAACATTTTATATATTTCCCGTACAGCAAAACGTCCGGCAAAGAAAATAGTAGTCACGTTTTTCTATGATAAATGTAAAACCTTCCTTACATTTGCATGCAATATTTGCACCGATATTCGCAGTTAATATTTTCTTTTAGTCAGGCTACCGCTACAACTAGCGCTGCTATTATCACAGCATTAGTCGCCCAAAATGATTAACTCTTTTTTAGCTGCTTCCTAAATCTTATCAAGATACATTTAAATTTGCTTGTACAGAGGCACTAAAATATGCTGTAAAGCAGCAAAACTCGTTCTCGAAAATCTCCACGAATTTTGCACTTAAGTGTATGAAAGAAAATTTTCTATTTAACATATTAAACTTAATTCTTACTAATTAGAATATTTGCTCTACAGGACAAAGCAAAAAGTTGAATTTTATATTTACACTGCTCCTCCACTTAGTATTGAACAATTTTCAAAACAGGCTCTACCTGATTTTGAGAAATTTTCAGTTGGAAATATTTGAATATGATTAACATTTAAGAAAGTAAATCCTACAGTCACATTTATTTAACACAATAAATTTCAAACTATTTGTAGGAAGGTAAATTGTGATTTGGAACGAAGAATATAATTTTATTCCCGTGTCTCATCGGTTACATCATTTCAGAAAATATTTCAGTTTTTTATGTTTATGTTTTTTTAATACACTACTGCTCAAAAAATAAGCAACAAAGGTAAAGCACGGAAAAACAAAAACTATTTAATGGGTATGCGTGAAACTGATCCAAGAGATTGATGTGGCATAACTACATACAAACAATAAAGCAGAGACATAAAAAACACATGAACGACGATCATTAAATCGGGAAAAAACAAAATGGGTAAGAAGAATGTGCAATGGAAACATCACGCTAATAACGGATATGATACCCTCTAGCTGAATTACATGCTTGACAATGGCTAGGCAAGTTGGCAATAGTGCCGCTGATCGCCTGTTGTGGCAGTAGCTTCCATTCCTGTATTAATGCATGTCAGAGCTCATGGAGGGTGCCTGGCGACACACTGCGACCTGCTATGCATCGTCTCAACATGCCCCACACATACTATATAGGATTTAGATCAGGTGATCAAGCAGATTACGGCAGATGTGAAATGGTTTTGGCTCTCCAGATAACTCAGCACCACTCGAGCTCATTACGGGCGGATGTTATCGTCCTATAAATATCGAATCGGTACCCATTGCAACGACAAAAGGACACACAAGAGGGTGTCGAATTTCGTTTCGATATCGAACAGCTGTGACGGAACCACCAGGAATCACGTAGAAGTCGGTGCGGCTGTTACTTGCTATCCAAGCCCATATAAGTAAGTCTCCTCCGCTGTAACTGTCTCTTTCGACGATGTTTCACGCACGATAAGAATGTCCGTGGTTCTCGCCATATCATTTACCTTCGGGAATCGTTCTGGATGTTAAATCGAGACTCATCTATAAAGAGTAAATGGCACCATCGCTCTGGTGTCCAACTGCCAAGTTCACGGGCCCAGTTCGACCGCGCGCTGACATGCGATGAGGAAAAGGAACACAAAACACTGGTCGTTGGGGGTACAGTCCTCCTTCATGCACTCGACGACAGTTTAGGGGGATATGGGCCGTCATGCAACAGCAGTGAGTTATGTTCCAGCGTCCAGAACCACGACTTCTACAGACATTTTGATCGCTTTGGTAACGACTCCACAGCATTCTGATGAAACTGCAATGCGCATTCAGCTCTCTCGTAACATTGGATTGTCTTACACCAGTTACCAACATCCTGTAGCCCTCCACACACTTCATCGTGCAAATCATGTTTTTCGGTTCAGGCTTTTCTTTTAGTTATCTCGGATTACACGGAATGATTGCTGCCTGGTAACTTGCGTATAGGTTCGACATTCCCCTTTCTAAGGCGTTGGGGTGTGACTGCGGGATTCCGTTTTATGCTAATTTTGGTTACCTCTTTGCATTCGACGGTGCAACCACTACTTCATATGTAAATTGTATTATTTAAGTCCCCTTTTGACATGCGTACGTTTTTTGCTTATTTTTTAACACGAGTGTACTTTAGAACGCGCTTCAATATTAGTCAGTCATGAGCTACAGAAATGTTACCTTCAACAGTATTAATAATTTTTATGAAAATGAGGTGGTCAAAATCCGACAAGAAAGGAAAGACTTATAATATTTCAAGACTTTTGTTAATGTAATGGAATTTATTCAGTGTCTTGCCAGATAGACTACACTTGTCGGCAAGCTGTGGGATACGTTTTTCATGGGATACGAAACGAACTCCAGTATCATGTAATATATATCATGTAATATGAGCATAAAATGTAATGAAACCCTACCTCGAGAGTTTACAAAGAGAAAATCCGCCAAACTGATAAATGAGGCATCAGTTTACCATTATGAGAGCAATAGCTTTCGAATGTTTTGCTGGCTGATATACAACAGAAAAGAACAAAATAGCAGAAGACAAAAAGCGTTTAAAGTTTTACGCTTAAATTTAAATATTTGTCATTATAGTTACTTTTTCCAATGTCAAAAGCCTTTTAAATTAAATTTCAGCGAATTAAATATTCATTTATACTATATATTTTTATGCTAGTAGTTTATATATATTGTTTATATGTAATTTATATATATATATATATGTATTTTTATGCAGGGTGATTCTAAACTGCTTTTACAAATTAAGAGGTATGATATTACTCATCCAGAAGAGCAATAATTACACTAGAACATAAGGTTGCATTCCACTTTGAGAAGCAGAAAAGAGAAATATTAGAATTCCAACCTGAACTTACAACGAATTAACGAGACCAAAATTTACACAATCAGTTTAGTGAAAAACTCACAGAAAGTGCACAAAACGGATAAAACCGAAAACTTTGCTTACGAGTGTTTAATTCGAGCTCAGACTTTGATGGCAACCTCTCAAATGCAAGTTTGACAAAGTCTCAACCTCGAAGATGATTGCAACAAGTTAATTATCTAAATTATTAGGGAGAAATTATTTATTAGAGTGAAAAAACTGCTACCTTGATATCAAGCATCCCAAGGTAGCAGTTTTTTCCCTCTTCGCTATCTTCTAGCCTGTTCTCCTGGACTTACTGTGAAGCGCTCGTTTCACTTGAAATGCTCTTCTATGGGACACGAAATTCTGTCAGCCGGAACACAGCATGGACATTTCATACTAATTTCGGCATACAGCAGAAGTTGGAGTTAGTTGATAATATTTAGCCCTTGATTAGATAATTAACTTGTTGCAATCGTTTACGAGGTTGAGAACTATGGCAAATTCTATAGAAATTATTGCTCGTCTGGATGAGTACTATCACCCCTCTTAAATTGTAAAAACAATTTAGAATCACCCTGTATGTAATTGAAAGAGACTAGCGAGTTGTTAGTGTCCTATATCTTTCTTTCACACTGGTAAGTCCTAAATATTGAAGTGCTTTCGCTTAATTACCTAAAAATTTAGGAATTTAAATTTTGCAACAAGGGGCTTTCAGATGGAAAATGCCGTAAGAGATCTAAGCATTAACGTCGTTTGGATATTTTATCGAGAAATCGGAATTAATGGAATGGAACTAATGATCTTAGAGAAGTAATACTATATCTAAAAACAGAATTATCTGAATTTGAAGACAGCAAACTGTTAGCGATGAAGTGAACGACACACTGGATTTCGGGTCTTTGAATGAAGAAGCATACTTTTGAGGTTTTAAGTGATGCAGTAAAAGTGACGAGTTCCCAAATAATGAAATAGAAAATAAGGGATTTTAGAATACTTCATTAGATACGAAAGTACATTTGTATAATAAAACCATAATGATAAAAGGAATAGAACTCCGTATAGTCAAATACTTAATGAAGTGAACTCACTTTTGAATTAGCTTATTGTTTACACACGTATAATACTGGAATTTAAAGCAGTGGAAATTTTAAGCGCATTACACTTATGTAAGCGCAGTCATAAGACACTCGTGTTGGTATTATATTATTATAATAATAAATATCTACTTGTTCCTCATGCTATTAGAGTACCGCACAACAAGGCTCACTCGTTTTGGATCTCTCCATTTTGGGCAGAAGCCATGGCCTCGCAGAGTTCAACGCATCAAGTAAGCCGTGGAGCGAATATTCGGTGAGGGACAGGTCGTCGCTTCCCCACTCGAAGGACCGAAGCCAACTATCCTCTAGGATAGCATAGGCTGCCCTTTCGGATAACAGGAACAGGGTCTGTCTATTATATGCCCTACAGTCGCGGCTGTCAAAGTATAATAGTAAGCCGGTATTTGCTGCCCTGGGAAAATGTGGTATTATATATTGTATAAAAGACTTAATGCATTTTACTGGTATAATGCAGTGGTCTCAAACTCAAATTGCATGTGGACCGAAGGGACGATGTAAAAGCAGCTCATCCGCAGAAATTTTTTAAACGATTTTTTTTAATAAAAAAGTTTTTAACTAAATTTTATTTACAAAATATTTATCAAAACATACATAAACGGCAATAATAATGAAACAATGGAAAAAATTCTAATTTATATTAATTTTCTGTCTGAAATCGGAAGGCTGGGGATCCACAAGAAAATTGTGTTGGTTCGGCTTTGCAATTTAAACGTACTGAGAGCTAAAATATTAAGTTTTCACACTGACACTTATTTCATGAAATTTTAATGCTCTGAGTTAACCATTAAATAACTTACTCAGTCTAAAGATAATCAAACTACGAAAACTTTCCAAGTGCGACAAAATTTGAGAATAAATAATGACAACCGATTAGCTTGTTTATTTATAAAACGTGTCCTTTGACGCATACAAAAAATATATAAAATATACATATACACTCATCGCCATAAAATTTTGCTCACTAATAAAGCGTTGTCAGAATGAAATGAAATTTTACATATGTAAGTACTACTTTGATATAAATAAGTGCTTAGAAAATCAAAGAAGAAAAGTATCATTTATTGCAGAAAAAAGTACATATGAACGGAAGTTTAGTACTCTGTTGGACCATTTCTAGCGCAAATGCACGGTGCGATACGAGTGGGAATTGAGGTATACAAGTTCCGTATAGTGTCCGGAGACATCTCGTACCACAGTTGCTGTAAACGCGCCTCTAGTTCGGCCAATCTAGTAGACTGTCCAACTTGCCGTCCCAAATGACCCTAGATATGCTCGATTGGTGACAAATCTGGGGATCGAGCAGGCCAGGTAAAAGTGTTAGTGTGACGGAGGTAGGCTTCTGAGATCCGTGCTGTGTGTGGCCGAGCATTGCCTTGTTGAAAAAAGGCTCCTGGGAGCCCTGCCATGAGTGAAAAACATGTGGCTGAAGGATGTCATGGACGTACCGCTGGCCTGTCATTGTACCATGGATCAATATTAGGGGTGACCGTGTATCGTAAGCAATCACACACCATACCATCACACCAACTGTGGGAACGGTGTGTCGCTGTAAAGCGAAGGTAGGTTTGAGGCGTTCACCACGGGGTCTCCACATACGAACACGATTTTCATCACTGGTCAAACTGAATCTAGATTCGTCGCTGAAGACGACCTGGTTCCATTCCATTAAAATCCAATCCTGTAGTGCGCAACACTACTCCAAACGGACGCGTCGGTGGGTGGGTGTCATTGGCAGCACATGTAAGGGACGCTGCGATACCAGATGCCCTTCAACCAGACGCCTTGCGATGGTTCGGGAGGACACAGGGGCCCCTAATGAAGCTGCTCCCTGTGTCTGGATAACGTCCAACGAGGCAATTGCCTCTACGCTTGCGTGTCGTATGATGTGACTGTATTCTCGAAGACTGGTCTGTCGAGGGCGTTCTGAGCCTGATCGCCGTGTAAATGACGTCTCTTCTGTCTACTGGTTCCAACAACTCCTCACAGTAAAATCAGAACGGCCTACCTGACGAGCTACTCGCCGAGCTGACCACCCAGCTTCCATCATCCCGATGATTCTTCGCCTCTCGAACGCCGACAGCTTCTGCTATTGGCTTCGATGGCGGCGTAACGGCATGTCTACCTCAGCGTTTCCTTAGCAAAAGATTAAGTACACTCAAACAAGCTCTGCTTACCTGTTTTATACTCCAAGAAGAACGAAGTTCAACGCCCTCTAGTTGCATTACACAATACGCAATCATGCTGCATTTCTAATTATTCGCATATCTACCATGCATGTACCTTCATGCCAAGTTTCGTTACGATCCCACAATTATTTCTTGGTGCGCAAATTTTTATGGCAATGAGTGTACTTGTAGTTAAATAATGAGACACGTCTTTATATTTTACTACATCTTTCAGCTACAGTATCGCATGTCGTTTCGATTTCATTAAAGTTTGTAACCTTAATGAAAAATCAATATAAACTATCTTTATCAAGAAATGTTGGATACTCATCAATCAACCTGGTTCTTTTTTAGACTTATTAATTATCATCCGCGAAAAACCACTGTACATATATAAATGTATTCTAAAACAAAGAGATTATTCTTATTGCAAAATTTTGTAACCGATAGTAATTATTTTTCAAAAACAGGAAAAACAATTAATCAGATTTGTATCTTCAAATCTTTGAATGAGATTTATGTCACTACATTCATCAGCTCCGTTTGTAAATTTTCAAGAACTGAAATAATAAAAATAATGTAAAACTGGATTCATAATAATTAAACTCTTGCAACTTTCTTCAAGTCCTTGCCATAATAAATAATGTAATAAAAATGCTAATTAATGTACGGGAAATGTGTACATAATTGCTTTGGGGATCGTATGGTGTCAGCGGGGTAGCCACTTTGAGACCACTCGGATAATATATTGCAAAAACAACATCAAGAACTGAAAAGTCGCCAAAGGATGCTAAATAACTAAATAATATTTCTGACTCTCCAGTAACGTTTCAAACAATATTATTTGCTTCTTAGGTAGCAAGCAGTGAATTTTCACTTTAGCAGTGAATTTTCACATTATAGGCATATTTAGATATACTAATAAAATTACCATTGAATTCTCTCAATTTCGTTTCGAAACGATTCCTCTTCAGAATCGAAAGTGGTGGGAAGCTTCAAAATGATAATGTCCATAAATGTGTTTACCAGTGCTACTAAACTATTACGCTTCTTAAGAAGAAATCTTATTAATACATTTATTTTATATTACTGTATTATGTTCTATCATTATTTTTGATCGGGCATAAACCTAATAATTTACTTTTAATAAAGCAAACAAGCAAATTTAAATAGATTGTTGCGAATTTTCATTTCTTTAGCAATTTTTCATAATAGTCAGGATGAGTAAGTGCCTAGATAATTAAACATGCACAGTTAGAAAGATATCTAGGATATGAATTTTTGATTCAAGACCTGCATAAAAATGAGTAGAGCTATACATTGAATTTGAAGCAGATCTCTTTATGAAAGTTTTAGTCGTACAACTAGATATCAGACAGTTGTGTGTATTAAATCAAAACTTTAAGGATTCATAACCTCTTAGTTCCAGAATCAAAGTTAAAAATTTCTATTCTAATAATATATGTTAGTTTCCATTCTATTTTTTGTTTTTAACCTTCTAACTTAACTAATTCCAGATGAAATTTTTACGTGCAGTTTGAAATCACTCTTCTCCTCTTGATCCCAATAATTCTTAATAAGTGATAATATCAGAAGAGTAAAGTAATAATTCTTGAACTATATTCAAAATACTAGTTACTTTCTTGTCAAACGTGTCATTTGGTGAAGTTTTATTGCATTGGGAGATTTTTTTATTACGACCAAAGGTTACAATCTATCTACGCCCTGTGAAATCACTCCTTGCTTCTTTTATCTGATAAAATTTCGGTTTTTCTAGATGAAATAAATCCGATCTTTCTAATAACTTTTTCGCATCAATTCCTTATAGACTGTTGATAAATTTTTTAATTTTTATAAATATGTGACAAAACTGTTGAGGAAGTAATCAGTGCTTCATGCGTAATAAGCAAATAGAGCGTTATTGGGATAATCATTTTTCCTGACAACACAGCTATTTGATCATCAAATGCAAATCATTTAGAAATGTTACAAAGTAAGAAGCAGCACAAATGTTCAAGAAAAAAATCCAGGAAAGACACGAAACTATTAGCCTTATTAGGCACTTAGTATAAAAAAGTTTCCTTATATCCACCAAAAGAATAACGCATTCCTCTTAATTACTTAAGATTTCAATATATCAAAATTTTTATCTTAACGTTCTTATCTTAATATGAATTGTTTATAATGCGATTTAAGTGACGGCATTAATTAAAAATGGTATATACAAAATCCAGTTCAAATAATAATTTTTGCTTCATTATTTTTTCTATCTAATAATCTAATTTGAATTCTATCTAAGATTATCAAATAATCTTTTCTTAACTGATTAATAACTCTATATGTAAACGTTTAAATTTATAATTATATATTTTGGACGAGAAAATTCTTCATAATTTTCAGTTCGAAAATGTTAACTTCAAAGTAATATAAGGTATGTTAATAACTTATAATTTTTAAATAAACATTCGAGAACACATGCAGTTATTTTTAATATTCATTTACACAAGTAATAAAGTTATGCTATTTTTTATTGCTTTCATGCAAAACTTTGATGCACACAATAACTGCAGCGAGAACCGAATATGTGAAAAGTCAAAATCAGGAAAATGCCTTTATCATTGCTTATCTTTCCTCACACATCCCACCTATTCACAGCAGTTGCAAATGCGAAGAAACCTTTCTTACTTTTCTCTTCACTTATTGAATTCATGCCAACAGATATAGGATGTTCCTGGCAACAGTTTCAAGCAAAAAATTCAGTTCAAACTTCTTTCCGTCAGCGTACGGTATTTTAATTGAAGGAAATTAAGATGATTCAGGAAACACAACGCTAGGCTCTTGAGATTGGCTGAAAAAAATTCAATCTTAAACTTTGAACATGCACTGTATATATATATATATATAATTTTATTGCATTGATACCCAGAATTATCTTTACATGCGCAGAAATACTGATTTCTTAAAAACTGTCAACTAAAATTGACTAATTTTATTTGAGGTGATACATGGCCTCATGAAACATATATATAAATTAAAAAATCGGACATGGGTACCAATAATACAAAATTTAATTATGAAACGAATAAAATAAAAATAATACTCGACAATGAGATTTCGGGGAATAGTGAATAATTTTCGAAACAAATTAAAACTTTTGCTACTAATAAGGAGTATGATCACCTACATTTCAATATACGTCGAGACTTCATGCTGTAAACAATATGATTAATTAAAGTTAGGTGAATAAGTTCCATCCACTGATAGGGTTTTCAAGATAAATCTCTAGGTAGAGAAGGGGGGTCCTTGAGTATAGAAGTTGGAATTTTATTGATGGGAGAGTAAAGGGACCCCATTCCGGATATGAATTCCTGGGGTATTTATAGGATTCCTTGCCAGTGCGGTTTAATTTACATTGGCCAAACTAAGAGAGCCTTAAAATTTCGCGTCAAAGAACATGAGGCATATGTTAGAAAAAAGGAAACACAGAAGTCTTCTGTTGCTCAACATTGTTGGTCCGAAAATCACACTTTCAATTTTTCTGCTGCCAAAATTATTCAAAAAACATCTTCCATTGGAGAACTGGATTTTCTAGAGGCATTTCACATTCATAAAAATCTTTCTGTTCTAGTTAACGATCCTAATTCCAATCCAAATTTGCCTTCGGCTTTTAGAGAAATTATGTTTTAGTTCTGGTTTCGTCAACAGATGGCGCCACTTGCTTATTCTTGTCCAGGCTTTCTTATCTTATCTAAACATTATTTCCTATCTTGTTCATTTGCGGTTTTGCAGCTGAAGATGATGGTTCGGTAAAACCATCGAAACTAGTCCTGTGAAAATTTTGTAAATTAACGCTGATTTTTGTTGTTTGACTTCTGAATTAGTATTTATTCGGCGTGTTATTGTGTCTTAATTATAGAAGCCCCAAACAGGCTTATATTTTGCTTTCTTTTTTGCACGTGGTGTGGCCGCCATTTTGTGATTGTAGGAGTTTCGGTGAGTACATTTTTTCAATTTTCAAGTTATGTTCATATTTTGTACATTTGGATATTGTGCTTTGCTTGTCTGATTTCATGCATTTTGCTTACAAACATTTTGTTTTCTATTCATTTCAGTGAGGGATTTTTCTGCTATTTTGTGTGTACTTTATTATTGCTCAGTTAATTTAGTTTGATTTTCTGCATTGTTTATCATGCCTTCATCCGTTAATCGTTTCACTAAATTACGCCTGAAACGGCAAAAATTCCTGAATCATCTTGACTTTTTACTTAAATGTAAATGTAAAAAATTGATCCCCAATTTTATTCAAATCAAATCTAATCAAAAACCTTCGAGTCGCGTTTCAAGAATTCTGTTAAATTGCAAACTTGCCTTACTTCGGTCCGTGATAAGGGATACACGTCAACAATTGTCCAAAATTGAACATGAACTCTATAAGCTTCATCTGGAACTCGCTAAAACATATCCAAAATTCACTGCCCTTGAACAAAAGTCTTGGTCTAGAACGGAGAATGCAGTTAACCGTCATAAAAACACCCTTGCACTTAAATTCGAAAAACTTCTTTTACAGTCTTCCAGTTCAAGTAGTTCAAAAAATCTTCCCATTGTAAACATCAAGCCAATAGTTAATATTTCTAATGTTAGTCTTTCAGAAGAACAAGAGAGAATTCTAAAATATAATTTTAACTTCTCACAAACCTGTAAACCCTCGATTCCAAAGATTTTGGCTCCTATCGAAAAAGCTTTCAAGTTCAGTAAAGTTTCAGATTCACAGAAAGAAATGATTAGGCATCTTATCGCTCATAATGTGAAATTCAATAATAAACCTTTGAAACCAAATCTAACTGCGAGAGAAAGAGCTACAATGCGCGAGATTCATTCTAACCCGGATATTGTCATTTCAAAGGCCGACAAAGGTGGCCAGATAGTCGTCATGGATAAGAACACTTACATCGATGGTGTCACTAAACTCTTAAACGAAGGACCATATAATCCGATCCCTAAAGATCCTTCACCTTCGGACTTATCCAAAATAAAAACTGCGATCAAATCTTCGCAAATCATTTCAAGCAACTTAAAACATTCGCTTATCCCATCTGTTGCGAATTGTGCCAGATTATATGCTCTTCCCAAAATTCATAAAAGTGGTATTCCTTTCCGCCCTATTGTATCAAATTTAGGTACTGCCTCGTATCCATTAGCTAAATATTTAGTTTCTAGATTTTCCACTCTATTAGACAATAACATTTACACCATAAAAAATTCAATAGAGTTTGTAAAAAAGGTTAAAAACATTTCTCCTCGTAATTTACTCATGGTTTCTTTTGATGTAAAATCATTATTCACCAATGTCCCAGTGGAGGGTGCATTAAGATGTCTAGAAACCAGACTTCGCGAATTTCATTTCTCTTGCATCGAAATTGATGAGCTAATTTCTCTCACTCAACTCTGTTTGAAACAAACACATTTTGTTTTCCAAAATAAATATTACAAGCAAACTGAGGGATTAGCCATGGGAAGCCCCCTCAGTCCCATCCTGGCTGATATCTACATGCATTATTATGAATCAAAATTGTTTGAAACTTTAAACTTCCCGGCATGGTTCCGCTACGTAGACGATACTTTTACCCTGTTTGAAGGTAATAAAGATGATTTAAATAGAGTTCTTTCAACAATGAATTCTATTGATCCTGCTATTCAGTTCACTTTTGAACTTGAGACTTGCAATTCTCTTCCGTTTCTCGACATTCTGGTCACACGTAACACATCCAACTTCAGTACTACAGTTTACCGTAAACCTTCATCGGTTTGCCTTCCACCACACTTTAAATCATGTCATCCGACTAAACAAAAGTTAGCTTCATTTTATTTCTATGTTTTCCGTGCTCTTCAAGTTTGCTCCTCCAAACTAGCCCTTGATGAAGAACTAAATTATTTAAAAGCAATAGCTATTGACAGGGGCTTTTCACCCAACATTATTAATCAAGCAGTTAAAAAATTCTCATCTCAACACACTAAAAGCCACACTCTTATTTTAGGAGATTATAAAAATTCTGTTGTCATTCCCTTCTTTCCATCAATTAGCTATAAAGTTGCACATATTTTGCAGAAATTTAACTTTCGGGTTGTTTACTCTCCCATCAATAAAATTCCAACTTCTATACTCAAGGACCCCATTCCGGATATGAATTCCTGGGGTATTTATAGGATTCCTTGCCAGTGCGGTTTAATTTACATTGGCCAAACTAAGAGAGCCTTAAAATTTCGCGTCAAAGAACATGAGGCATATGTTAGAAAAAAGGAAACACAGAAGTCTTCTGTTGCTCAACATTGTTGGTCCGAAAATCACACTTTCAATTTTTCTGCTGCCAAAATTATTCAAAAAACATCTTCCATTGGAGAACTGGATTTTCTAGAGGCATTTCACATTCATAAAAATCTTTCTGTTCTAGTTAACGATCCTAATTCCAATCCAAATTTGCCTTCGGCTTTTAGAGAAATTATGTTTTAGTTCTGGTTTCGCCAACAGATGGCGCCACTTGCTTATTCTTGTCCAGGCTTTCTTATCTTATCTAAACATTATTTCCTATCTTGTTCATTTGCGGTTTTGCAGCTGAAGATGATGGTTCGGTAAAACCATCGAAACTAGGCCTGTGAAAATTTTGTAAATCAACGCTGATTTTTGTTGTTTGACTTCTGAATTAGTAAACTTAGATGCTTAACTAGTAACGCGAAGATTGGCCTTTTGACACTGCGTATGTAGTGAGCGAAATGCAAAAAGTACAATACGTCTTCAAATATCAGCAGGAACTAAGTTCTGGCCTTAAAAGCAGGCATGAACTAACTGAAAACACGCGCGTGGTAAGGCAGCAAGAAATCTCTCTCCTCTTGGCTAAAAGCCACATCTTAAATACCTATACAGTTTGCAACCTCATAAGCAATTCCGGAAATGGAAAATAAGAGAGGATAGCAAAGTTTTAAAATAAAATAAACGTTAGTAAAACTTAAAATCCTTACAATGTACACATTGATCATTATTCCCCGTAATATCATCATATCTACACTTTAGAAATGGTCAAATTACCTGGTCAAATTACCCAATTGGAAATATTACCATTTTGGGTTTCCTCCAGCTATATACATGTTTAAATCAGATATGAAAAGATCCTCGTCTCATCACTTAAAATATCTTAAACGATTATTGTCAATTTCAGTTCCAGTTCTTATGCTCGTTCTGCATAGGTGAGCCTTCATTTGTTGCAAGGTCAGTGAAAAATAGCCTTTCTGGCGTAACGTTCTTTGTCATTAAGTCTTCTGTACGTTGTTTGTTGCAATATAAAATTTCCAGAGCCAGATGTAATCTCTAAACTCAGCTGCCTAGTAAAAATGCAAACACTTTCAGGATACTGGATCCATATGGAGAAGACCTGGACAAAGTCTACGGTTCCCAACAACGAATGGAGATCATTATTTGGCATTTTTAGCGCTGAGAACCCAGGACGGATACAGCTTCACAGCTCTCACGGGAGTTGTATGATGCCACTGCAGCCCCAGTTTCTCTGTCTGCAATTGCCCGAAGCTTCCTGAGGTACGATTTTATGCCAGAAGACCCACTACTTGAGTTCCGCTTACTGCAGCGCACGAGAGAGCGCGTTTAGCATGTTGCAGAAAATATGCGCCTTGGACTTCAGTGGAACACTTTGCTTTTTACAGATTTGTACAGATTCAGCCTGGAAACTGATTCTCGACATACTCATATCTGCAGAGAGCCTAGAACACGATACCTCATCAGGAAAAAGGATCATTACAGTGTTTGAGGTGTAATGGTTTTAAGAAGGCATTATGTTGATGTTGAGCGGCCAGACATCCCTGCATATGTTTTACAAAGGCTCTCGACTGCTATGAGGTACAGAGAGGAAATCTTAGAGCCCTTTTTTGTACTTTACAGGGGTACAGGTGGCCCTGGCTTCCTGTTAATGAACGACCAAGCTCGTCCACAAAGGGCCTCATTTGGTCGACGATTACCTAGAAAGGGAGGAATAATCCCCGCAAGGATTGGCCATCCAGATTTCCTGACCCTAATCCTATAGAGCATGTCTGCGACGTTCTTGGGAGAACAATTTCATCTCGCTATTGCTCTCTGAGAAGCAATCCGGAGTTGAAAACTGCCTTGCTGCGGGAGTGAAATCAACTACCCCAGGGTCTCATCAACTGCCTCCCATCCAGTATACCGTCACGTCTCTGCACTATGAGCTTTACTGATAATCAAGCTCTCATAAATGAATTTCGAATGGTATATTTCTTGCTCTGTTAAAAATGTATATTCATGCCAAATTTCATTAAAATTTGTCCATTAGTTTTCCTGAAATTTGATATAATGTGCAAATTCTCTTAACTTTGCACACGAATGTACATTCAATCCGCAATCAACATATTTATTATTAAATAATGTGTGTACTTTTCATATCGCGCTAAAATAACAGCAGTATAAAACTTTCTTGCTCGTTAAAACAATTTCCAGTTTTAACCTAATTTTTCAGAGAATTTAATTCCCATTAGTTCTATTTAATTTTCCCTTTTAAGCTACTCTGAACTGATAACCAAAATATGTATATTTCGCTTGATATCTCTCTATTTAGTATTTCATATTTTTGCATGAATCGACCATCTTAGTGATCAGATTTTTGAAATTGCATGTTGACAATTTGAAAAGCTTCCAAATAGATCCGTATCGCCAAATCTTATTATTTTTTACAATTTTCCAACTGCTGGTCTATGTAATACTAGCAACGGATTCTATCTATATACAAGCCCACCAGCGCCCGAGCGGTAAAGACGCTAAACGCTGATAGTTCGGTTCGAGGTTCGAATCCTGCGAACGGGCTGGCTGCATGGGCGTTTTCGTGGTTTTCCTCATGTGTAACGTATATACGAGCTAGTTCCCTAAGAAAGTCCTCCACGAAGGCATCCCTCCCTTTAGGCAGATAGCCGTCGTGTGCTTTTCCATAATTGAATAATCCAATCCTATCTATATACTGTTTATCTGTGTAGTATTAGGAGTTATTATGTATGCATTAATAGAGTTTTTTTAATTGATAATTCCAGGTTGAAAGACCTTCCTGGTAAGAATAAGGTAATAGGCATACACCTGAAGCAGTGTTTGGACTTCGAACGGAAATAACAACCGACATAGAGTCATTAGTAAAACATAAGCAAAACTAGTGTTCGCACTATTTGAAAATCATGCTTTAGTTTGCTTCTTCATTCTTATTAAGGTCTGCATCTTTACCACTTTTATGTATGTCATAAAGGTCTGTACCTCCATTTTTAGCACTATTTTGGGGGAAAAATAAGACTTATTTGATTTACCCTTCTCCAAAAAAAAACATTTTTAAAAGAAGACACACTCGATAAATCTCGGTTAAAAAAACAATTGTTGTTTTGAAGCCGTTTCTCATAAGCCCAAATAAATAAAATTTTAATGCATAAAATATACAATTTTAATGAAAAAGTTTTCAAACAAAGGCCAATTTAAAATATTTTTGCATTCCAGTTTCATCACAAAACCTAAGGTTTTCTCTCTAAATCATACAAAATGAATTAAAAACATCCGGACATATTTTTAACAGCAATGCTACTGAATAACTGTTTTTGTGGTCCACAGCCAAATACCAAATCAGTGGCCTAGAGTGTTCAAAAAATGAAATTAAGAAAGATTACAGACTTATAATAATTTTGATCACATGATTTCTTGTAATAAGAATATCTGAAATTTTAATTTTTATGCGCTTTTTACAAAGAACTTTCTAATTAGAATGTTGTTCCTTATTCTCCAGAGCGACCGAGTGGTAAAATCGTTGAACATTGGTAGTTCGGTCCAGAGTTTGAATCCCGGGAACGGGCTGGCGGCGTGAGTATTTGCGTGGTTTTGCGCGTACGTAAAGTGTATATAAGCCAGTTTCTTTTAGAAAATCGTCCACAAAGGCATAGCTCCCCTTAGTCTGCCATAATAAAATAAACCAAACAAAATTAACCTTATTTGTAGATATATTCTAGTGGTAAGAAAGCAAAAGTGGGCTTGAAAAAAATCGGGAAAATTTGCCCTGAAGAAAACTGCCAGAATTATATGACTGACATAATTTTCATTTGATAAAAAGAGCAGCAGGACGTATTGATTTAAGAATCGGGGGAATTCTGAATTTCTATTTTCTTATGTTGTTAATGTAATTTTATTACGTAATTCTTAGACTCAATTTTAATTTCAGTATTTTCTTTTATGAATAACAAAACGGTAATGAAAAGGGATTATCACAATATGAATATGACTATAATTTTGAAAGTGTAATGATTAAACATATCAGTATATGAGAAATAATCAAGGAAGAGTTACAGATATTCCGAAAATTGTAAAAGTGCTTAGTCGTTATACTATTAATAGTAATTTATTTCAAAAACATGCAAAAGCTATCACAAAAATAATCTATTATCATTGAGTTTTAATTACAAAGCAAGACGATATAAACAGTGCAAAGGAGGGAATTTTTTAAATAAATATATCAATTAAGAAGCACTGTTTGATAAGCATTAATTGATAACGTCGATAACAGGAATTCATGAAGTGCTGAAAATTTGATGACAAACAGTAAAACTACTTAAGTCACTGTCAGAAGTTTAAGAACATAAAATTCGATACGATCAGGACGTAAGAAGCACAGAAATTAATACTTGCAAATTTAAATTTAATTAGCAGAGAAATAACATAACAGATTGTTACTAAAATTAGAAATGAAATAAACGCAAGAAGGAGGATATCGTTAATTCCTTCAAAACTCAGGTTATCAACGAAAATGTCTTTTAAGCTATTTTCAAGAAGAAAAATCTACAAGCTAGAGTAATAAATATTACATAATATCTTTGATGTGATGATACAGCTGATACCTCTAATGATTACATAAGATCTTGAGAATGCAGTCAAAATAATTCCCTGGGTGATGCTGGCAAAGACAGTGTTTACCAAATTCAATCTAGTATTACAGAAGAAAAATTCTCTCTTCACATTCAATTAAATTTGTCTACAGCAGAAAGCTCAGGCGAGCTGATATACGTGGTTATAATAAATATCCATTTCTCACACAAGATTTTTTTTCTATTTTTAATACGCAGCACACTTACAACAGTTAAGAGATGCGTTCTTTACGATTAGATATAATTCAACTAAAATAAAAGCAATATTTAGATTATTTAATGATCTTTTATCATCAAACATAACCATAATTGGATTGACTAACTTTACTCAGTTTTAGAAAACATTTATATTTTTGATTTGTTTGTGTAATTATAGCAAAGCCTCGAGGGCTATCTGCCTAAGGGGAGGGATGCCTTTCGTGGAGGACTTTCTAAGGGAAACTGGCTCGTATACACGTTACACACGGGGAAAACCACGAAAACGCCCATGCAGCCAGCCCGTTCGCGGGATTCGAACCTCGGACCGAACTACCAGTGTTCAGCGACTTTACCGCTCGGCGGCTGGTGGGCACTTTATATTTTTGAAAAAATATTTGAAAATACACAGACAATCCATGAGATTTTCCATTTCATTCCATTTTCATTTGAGTTCATTTTCTTCGTGTACTAATTTAGTACGGCAAATATTAATATTTTTCTTTATTGTATAACATTTAAATTCAAATTAATATGAATAAATTTCTGAATCGTTCTCAATCGTAATCTTTTATTTATTTCATTTTTTTATATGTACATAATGTTAAAATAATCAAAAATCAGGTTTGCGTACTTCATCTTCCTCATTTAAATAAATGTAAATTAGTTTATATTTAAAGAACTAAACAAAAAGGCTACCCGAGGGAAAAATGAAAGTATGTCTGATAATTTTTATATTCACTTGCAACAAAATAGGATCGAATTTTAAGAGCAATATTACGGGTCAGTTTTTGGAATCAAGAAATCCGACACACTAGATAATTTTCTTTTGAACTCACTATATGCAAAACATTAAATATTTGCTCTGTAGCTTATGTTTTTGATTTAATATAGACATTTCATGCGTTTCAGAAGCTCCTGATATCCAGCTTCTTCTGTTTTCAATTGGGCGTTATCATACTCCTTAAGCAAATGTTAGTTTTCTCCAGTTCGTTATTAAACATATTGCACTCTGGTTACATTTATATAACGTTCCCGTCCAAGGACATGGTTAAAAACTTGAAATTTTGCTGAATTCTTATCTATTGATCTAGCGCTGTTACGTGATCTAAGAACTTTAAATCCATTCAAGAATTCTGTGTTTTCTGCAGATATGTCGCAGTATTTTTTAAAGTAAAAGCATAAATCAGAAATTTAATCAAATGATAAATATGAAAAAAAAACAAATCCGTCGCATAAGGTTTTTTGCATTGTGACTCTGCGTGTCAAAACGTGTTTCCTTTTCTGATTCGATTGTACTGCGTCCGAACTTTGCCAACGCTTTGCAGAAAAATTTCTTTTTCTAAATCAAATTTAGATAGTGCTAATTCCTTTTACGTACCCCATGCTGCTCAAGATATTGCTTAATCCAAATAACAGAGTCTTTGGTTATTGAAAGGCAGCAAATTAAGCATTCGGAAGTAGTATCTCCACTAAAAATAAAACAGTGGCATGCGGTTAGATTGAATTTACTGCAACTTAAGTACACGGCTCTACGGGCTGTAATTATAGTTTCAGAAATATACGGCAATTCCTGTAGTGAAATTTTTGTATAAATAGAGCAGAGCTTTCATTCTCGCCAAGAAGAGGATTTCGCATGAATGAAATAGTAAGATTATTGTTACTGTAATAATGCTCTTTGAATATGCATCCGCAACAGGTCAATTTATTTTTTTTTTAATTTTTATGTGTAGCTATATAACAGAGCTCAATGTTTGCTTCTATGTGATCTAAATTAAAAACTTTATTTCTGAAACACACGAAATTTTGCATCTATTACGCCTTTTATATTTCCTAAATAAGCACTAAATTTAATTGTTATTACAATAGTTTCTTTACATGTTACAAGGAATAAATAACATGTTCTTTACATGTTATTTATTCCTGTAATGTACATTACCTGAATCTCGTAATATAAAGTGTAAACATAATGGAATTATTTCAGTTTTATCATTAATAGTACCAGAAATGTAATAGTTCTTCGCAAAGTACTGCTACATATTCCAACAACTACCCTTTACTGGAAGTCAAAGTTCCCGCTAGTTCGCAAAGTACTGCTATATATTCGAACAACTACTCTTTACTGGAAATCATCACATCACTACTCACCGGTGGAACGCACGCTAGCGGCTAAGCGGTAAAGATAGTGTACACTGGTATTTTTGACCTAGATTCGATTCCAGGCGAACGGGCTGGCTGCATGGGAGATTTCGTAGTTTTTCCCATGTGTAACGTGTATGCGAGCCAGTTTTCCTTAGAAAATCCTCTACGAAGGCATCCCTCCTCTTAGTCGTACTTTGCCGTAATTAATTAAACCAAACACAATTCCCCAGTGGAACAATACCCTTTCCTGGTTTTCTGTAGGTATAGCTAATCACGCTTCCCTTAGAAAATCCTTCAAGAAAGCTTCTGTCATATTAGGCTGATGCCCCTGGCTTGATCTACCACTTTATAATAAGTCTAAATAAATCTCTAGTTGGGTTTTCAGTTCGAAATTTTAGTCTTAACTTCTTGGCTGCAAGACTAAGTCTACCCTTTAATGGTGTTCATAAAGGTAAGTCGGTGCAGTAATCTGTGATACAATCGTGGATCGTGAATCGTCATTCATATTAGAGGTCTTCCATCCCTGAGGGACTTTGCCAAATCATTTCACATTTCCCCTTGGGCTGAAAAGTTGAAAAATTCTAATTCTAGACAGAGGGAAAAGCGCCTTTGTGCAGTAGTCTCTTTAGAGCAGTAAAGCAAACATGTAAAAATTGTAATTTGTCATGAAAAGTCCTATTACACACTTTAACCAATTATAAGCATTTCAGACTTTCTTGAATAATAATACGCTAATAATTATTGAATACGCAGTAAATGAAGAAAAAATAAAAATAAATAAAATTTACAAGTCCTTGTTATATTTTCTGTTCGGGTGGCATTGAAACTGTACAACAATTTCGCCTGAATGGAGCCTTGACTAACACCGCTTGGTTACTGAGATCGCTGTAAATATGAGTAAACATCCGAAATTAAATCGAAAACTTCACCAGTCACTCTTCTGATGGATGGTTTTCGGTCTTTTGTGAGGCTGTTCTGGTTGTTGTTGTTGCTAATACCCACTTGTCTGACCTATAGTCAGCCCAAGCCCATGAAATTCCTCGTGGCAATGAGCGCAAGCTTACGCCTGTTGTAGGCACCATACAGGTGACAGTGCGATTCAGCTCAGTTCCGCCCCCAATTTTGATGGAGAACACGCTTCCCACCCCTCTTTCCCTACAACCAACCTCTCGAGAGGACTTTCGGCTCACCGCATGTTTAGAGTGCCCCCATGTTGCAAGGACAAACATCCATGCCTTCTCCGGGAATCGAACTCGGGCCCTTCGGCATGGCAGTCAGCGAAGCTAAACACTATGAGGCTGTAGTATGGGTATATTCGTAGTTCCTAATTTTTTTTATACGTCCTGGGTGTCTTATCACACTTATTGCAGAATTTATGCGTAAATCGTAATCGTAGAATTTCGGAGTCAGCGTGTTTTATATTCAAATCATTATGAATGACAATGTTTCTTGTTAACCAAGGAGCCTTGATAATGATACGGAGTGCTTCGTTTTGGTATTTTCGGAGTATTAATCTATTGTTTCTTGAAGCAGCTGCCCATGTAGGCGCAGCGTATAGTAAAATAGGTCTAATTAATTGTATAGAATTTTCTTGGTATTGAGCTGGAATTGGTTAAGCTGGGAATTTCTTCCAATTAATGTATAAATACTCAAGAAAGCTTTAAAAGCTTCATCTTTGGCTCCAATTTTGTTAGATTTAAAGTTGAGTTCTTCATCGAGATAAACTTTCAGATATTTTACTTTGGTGTCACGTGATATAAATGCTCCGTCGAGCATGATGTCTTCATAGTGTTGTCTTGCGGAGTATTTTTAAAATAGATAACAGAGGATTTCGTTGCATTGGTTTTTATCCTCCATCCCTTAAACCATATGGATATTATATTGACGGTATCTTAAAGTTTCGTTTGAGCAGCTTGTAAGTTGAGTTATTTACAAAGGATGGCGTATTGTCGGCATAGCAAGCGATTAAGGTATTATTATTAATTTGTATGTCGTTAATGAAATACTGAAGAGCAGGGACGCCATGATTGTTCCCCGGTGCCCTCCAGCTATTTGTCTGATACTTGAGGTTTTTGTCTTTAATTCGGACTTGGAAGGTTCTTTGATTTAGATAATTTGAGGTGAGGACTATTAAGATTGGTACCAGACTGTGAGAAACAAGTGATAAGGAGGCCATAATGCCAAATCTTATCAAACGTGTTTTCTATATCTAAAAAGAGACCTGAAATTATTTCTTTCTTATTAAAGCATTCTTCTACGAACTCGACTACCCTAGAGATTGATTGGGTTGTGGAGAATCCGTTCCTAAAACCAAACTGGTGGTCGCGTATGGTATTATTTTCTAAGATTCAGATGTTAAGTCTGTTTATAATTACTCTTTCAATCAATTTCCCTAAAGCAGGCAGGAGGCTGATAGGGTGATTATCACTTGTGTTGTTTCCCGTTTTTGTAGGTCTTTTTATTACTGTGATTAAAGCGTGTTTCCGGAGATTAGGATAGATTTTTAAGTCGGAGGCAGGCATTAAATATTTTGCTGATTAAGACTATTACTTTCCTTGGAAGTTCTACTAAGGCTTTGTTCGAAATGTTATCATATCCAGATGCTTTTCTAGGATTTAATTTAGTAATAATCGATTTAATATCATTTGGGTTGAAAGGGCTGTTTCTTAAATTACTATTGGCTGCGATGAAGTTGTTCTCGTGATTAACTACATTTTGATCAATTGCATTTGGAAAATTGTTTTCAGAATTTGAAGTTCAAAAGAACCTGCAAAAATATTTATTATTTAGTCTAAATTGTGAATTTCTATATTATTATGGGTAATTGAGTCGATATTATTGTCACTTCTTCCTAAAGCTTTGGCTCTTTTCCAGACTGAATGTTCTGTATGCGAAAGGCTTCTGATAAACTGACTCCAGGTGTCATCTTTATATTCTTTTATAAGTTTCCTGAGTTCTCTATTGCATTTGTTATATAGATGAATATCGCGAGGGTCTTGAGTATTTTGCGATAACTACCGAAGTCTGTTCTTTCCTTTTATTTTCAGTTGAATATTCGTGGGCAGGATGATAATTTCCTTATTTTTAGAAATTTTGTAATCATTAATAGCAGTAGTAATTTTTTGATTTAAATAGTTGATGGCAATATCAATATCAGAGCTGTGTTGAAGATTGGTGGTAGCGATAATATTAGAGTTGAGGGTATGGGTATAATTACTCCAATTTACATGACTTTTAGCAGGTGGGAGTCCTTGTTTTAATCCATACAAAGTAAATCTTACGAGGAGATGATCAGAGTCTATATCATTGTCTACGTAGAGGTAAGGTAATTGTGTAATATTTGAGGTAATAATTATGTCTAACACATCAGTTGATACAATCGTTGAGTCACAGGACTGCTTATGTTTCTCCTCAGCTTTATTTGAATAACCTATGCTTGCTAAAGCATTCAAAAATAGATAAATAAGAGGGGTAGGGCAGATTAAACTAAAAGGTTTAACTGTCAGGCTTGCAGTTATAAGATGTATATTAATTATTAATTTACAAAAATTCCTTTGGAAAAAAAAATATTTTTCCATTTCTGTATAGTTGCTAAAAATTCCTTAAATTAGATATTATATCGTACTTCTAATCGTATTATATTTCGTATTATATTTCGTATAATCGTATTATATTAATTTACAAAAATTCCTTTGGAAAAAAAATATTTTTCCATTTCTGTATAGTTGCTAAAAATTCCTTAAATTAGATATTATATCGTACTTCTAATCATATTATTAAGTGCAGGGCGTTATTAGAACGGTAAATTCACTAGTAATGTGACCTGGTTTCGATTCCAGGTGAACGGGCTGGCTGGAAGGACGTTTTCGGAGTTTTCCTATGTGTAATGTGGATACGAGACAGTTTCCTTAGAAAGTCTTGCACAAATGTATCTCTTCCCTTTATCGTAATAAAAAAAACGAAACAAGACGCTGAAGATACAGTGGCTGTTCGCACATTTTTTAGACGATTTTGCTTAGCTATAAAAAATCGTCTATTCTAATTTTTTAACTGCAGCTATATTTTTGAAAGTATACATTAACGTCTGCTACTTGACAGTTTTCTTTTCAAGCAAATATAGCGATTTTATAGAAGCAATGGATGTAAAGCTATGTTTGGGCTCTTTCCAAAGCAATTTATTCTCTTCTAATTATTAAAAAGCGCTGTGAAAGCCATGATTTTTCGATATCTAAAGCAGGGATTCTCAATAGGTGGTACGCAAGAGAAAAATAGGTGGTACGCAAAGAAGTAAGATATTTTTAACTATTGAATTCAAAAATTAAAACTCCAACATCCTGATTGAGTTTTTTCTCTAACGCTAGTAAATTTATCCGATCTTAGCTTGTTCAAAAGTGGTGGTGGTGGTAGTAGTACTTTGTAGTGGTGGTACTAAAGGTTTTCAGTCTTTGTTTAGATGGTACGCGTTAGTCAAAAGGTTGAGAACCGCTGATCTAAAGCTACGATAGGTAATATTGTCAACAAGAAAGGGAAAAAAACGTCAAAATTTGGTTTCAAGCGGAAAACGTTTTCCAAATACATATCCAAGGAAAAAAAGGGATGTTTCGAATGTTGCATAGTTAAGACCTGTAATGTTAAAACAAAAATATGCGAATTAAAAGGACAGTTGCAAAATCATTTAAATGCTCAGTGTCAACTATGATTAATGTTGATTTAAATCATAAAAAGGCATCGTTTACCATCACATATCGCTGAACGCAGAATTCTTTATCAGAAAAATCTGGACAAAAAAGGAAAATGTTCTCACAATACATTGGGTGTATTTAAATGGCTGCAATAAAAAGAGATCCATTTATTGTCATCAAAGAGGAGAACAAAATGTTAAAACATGGTTCAAAGAATCTAAAGAAAGTTTTGAAAGGGATTTATTATTGTTGCTGGTGTAGTGAGAAGTTAAGAGAGTGGGAAAAGATGTTAAGATCAATTCCACATATTATCAGAAACATATTTTATACCCAATTTTCAAATATTAAATACCTTCTCTTTACCCAAAGTGCCATCAATCAGTAGAACTGAGTCAAGATAAAGCAAACAGCCACACATCAAAATCCACTGTTAATTTTCTGGAGAAAAAGGGAACAAGAAGTGGGTATCAAGACCATACCCTTCACTCATATCCCCTACTAAATCTCCTGATGGACCCATGAATTTTTACGCTTTTAGACTGTTAGAAAAGCTCACTGTCCAGACGTCGACCTAAATCACTCCTTGGACTTTGGAAAGCCACTGAAGAGGAATGGGACAAACCTCTTCCGATACTGCCAAAAGCTTTATTGTCTTTATTAAGAAGTAAAAAGACATTGAAGAATAAGGGTTATAAAATAGAACATTTAAAACACAAAAATTGTAGGTAAAATATTTCTCTAAATACAGTGATAATCGTTTAAAAATAGGCTCTGTAAAATATAATAACGTATTGTTCCTGGCAAGCATTTTTCGAAATAGTATATCCGTATGGTAAGTGGCTGTACTCACACTTTAAATAAAATAAGTTTGAGTTTCTGCTTGTTAGTAAAATACTTCACTGAATTCCTATTCTCAGCAGCCACTGAAAATGAGTTAAACTAAAACAATGGTAGAGAAGTATTTTTTATTAACGTTACTTAAGCAGCGAAATTATATTACATTATTTCTAAATATAGTGATAACTACTTAGATTGTTTTCTGGCCTAAGAATAATTACCGCAATCCTTTTATTTTCTTCGACTCATAAGAAAAATGAGTACTATTCGGTTTCGAGGGCCGTAAAAAATCGCCAAACTATTGTTGATGCCAATGCTGCCAAAAATAATTGCGGCAACCCTAATAATTGCGGCAAGAAAGGAAGTACCGGGTGATCAAAAAGTCAGTATAAATTTGAAAACTTGATAAATCACGGAATAATGTAGATAGAGAGGTAAAAATTGACACACATACTTAGAATGACATGGGGTTTTATTAGAAAAGCAATAATTAGAAAAGCAATAATCTGATCAGAAAAGCAATAATTAGCATAACAAATTAAGACAAAGCAAAGATGATGTTCTTTACAGGAAATGCTCAATATGTTCACCATCATTCCTCAACAATAGCTGTAGTCGAGGAATAATGTTGTGAACAGCATTGTAAAGCATGTCCGGAGTTATGGTAAGGCATTGGCATCGGATGTTGTCTTTCAGCATCCCTAGAGATGTCGGTCGATCACGATACGCTTGCAACTTCAGGTAACCCCAAAGCCAATAATCGCACGGACTGAGGTCTGGAGACCTGGGAGGCCAAGCATGATGAAAGTGGCGACTGAGCACACGATCATCACCTTCGCAAGAGATCTTTCACGCGTCTAGCAATATGGGGTGGAGCGCCATCCTGCGTAAAAATCATACGTTCCAGCAGGTGTTTATCAGCCAGGCTGGGGACGATGCGATTCTGTAACATATCGGCGTAACTCTCACCCGTCACGGTAGCAGTTACAAAACCAGAATCACGCATTTCCTCGAAGAAAAAAAGGCCCGATAACAGTACCTTTGAACTTTTTTTTTTTTTTTTTTTGGTTCTAATATAACCCCATGTCATTCTAAGTATGTGTGTCAATTTTTACCTCTCTATCTACATTATTCCGTGATTTATTAAGTTTTCAAATTTATACTGACTTTTTGATCACCCGGTATAATAGTAAATAACTATCTAAGATTGATGTTTTAATTTAGATGAAAGGTTAATTTCATATAATACTTTTTTTATTATTATAATTTATATGAAAAAGGCTAAACATGACTGAATGGAAGCCAAAAGAGTAAATAACTATTTCAGATCATTATTATAATTTATATAAAAATTACTAAACACAACTGAATGGATGCCTTCATATCTATTTCGCTACCGACTTATCGTTAAAGCATAATTTCATGTCGTTGGTTGTTCAAACGTAATTTTCTATAATGAATGATGCTTTCATATCTATTTCGCTACCGACTTATCGTTAAAGCATAATTTCATGTCGTTGGTTGTTCAAACGTAATTTTCTATAATGAATGATGCCTTTTCTTTGAGAATATTCTCGGTAAAGTGCAGAATCGCTCACTTATTTGTTCGCCGCTTTTTTACAAGGGTAAAAACAATTGGATGTTTGTCAATTTTCTTTTACTTTTTAAGTGAAAATAGGTCGATGTGTACATAGATAAAGTCAAGGGTGTGCGCAGTGCCATTTTTGTGCTATTCTAGGATTTTTTTTTAAGTGAAAATAGGTCGATGTACTGAGTATGTGCAATTCTTAAAAACGCATTAAGCAGTGAGTGATTCTGCACTTTACCCAAAATTCTATTGCCGACTTTTCGTCATGGGCAATTCCCAAATTGTTAAATCCATAGGATATCAAAAAAAAATTTAAAATCAAAAAAGGATTTAAAAATTAAACTAGTATGTCATTGGCGTCTTAAGAAATATAGAACTATATAAACTTACGCAATCTGTAATCAACGCGTACGCTAGATCTGGCGCGCTGTTAAATGGGCGCGTTTGCTAGATTTGGCGCTTTTGCGCATACATTTTCGCTGCAATTTTTTTACGGCCCTCAAAACAGAATAGTACCGAAAAGGGTAATATGTATATGTCTGTAAAGAATCTGCAATTTGTTTATACATATACAGCATTATACGCATATTCAGAACCGAATATTACGTTAGGTGGCTGTGAAACTATAATTGGCGAGTTATAAAAAATGAGAAATATTATATTGTCTGTTTATTCAAATTAACAGCTGTCCTTGGATGGCAGATTACTCAAGATTACTCAAGGCACTTAAATAACTGAGTCACGCAGACTGTTACTAATTTCACTAAATATATGCCCATTTGTCAATAAATTCGGATAACTGTTTAAGAAATGTAGAAAAAAAAGAAGAAAAGTCAAAATTGAAATATGATGATCGATTACGCTCCGAACCTTCCGCCATTTAGTTCTTAATAGCGTATTTTTACTTAATTTTTACATATGCATCAAATTTCTCATATCGTTTAAATAAACAACAGCGATTATGATAAGTTAGAGATCTAAGTTCTGCAGGTGTGAGATCTTCCTTTCTTTTTCTTGCTGGTATTAGCCCATGTATAATCATCTTATTAGCGTTTTGAAACTTTTGTAAGCATGCATTAACATGCAACTCAAATGGCAGCTTAAGTACAGTTTATATTAAATAGCTGCTCAAAATTCTTCCATGCAAGCTTGTCGCTGTGGTTGTTCTTGCTCGAAATGTTAGTAATGCCAATGACACAAAATATCCGTTTGAAACTTCTAATATTAATGTTTGCATATTTTACGGATTGCAGCACCAGTACCAATATCTGGCGAAAAAAAAAATTTCCAGGGTTTCAACAACATTCTTCATCAAAAGTTTGCTTTTCAGCCATCGTTGTACTCATTACTGCTTTGTAAAATTACAAATTGTGCTAAAGTATGAAGTGTGCTAAACTCTGAACTGGGAAACTGCGGAAAAATTTATAATTTTAAAAGATTAAGTTATAGAGCACTCCAGTGCAAAGAAAGAGAATTGGTATATATGTATTTTACAACTTCTGTAACTAAACGATTGTTGTATTTCTGTTATTAATTGCCCATTTTTAATTACTATTAATATGAGATTATACTATTTGCTTTAACTTAATCTTTAATATAAGGAAAGGTAATATTTTAAAGCAAAACTTTTAAAGGAAATTTTCTCCAAAAGTTTTTCGTAAAAACTTCAGCTTTGACAGACTTCCTCTGAGTCCTTCTTAACATTACTTAAATATTTTAAACGTGTAATAAAAATATTAAGTATGATTCTATGATAATAATATTTTATTTATCATTTGAGATTAATGATTCTGACTTATAACAATAGTTAAATAAGTTGAGGATATAAAAGGCAGTTTCAAGTGAAGTAATATCATATTTTCAGCAAATTTCAGTACTGGTCTATCAAAATGCTGTAACCCTTTTATGCTTCCATAAATGAATATTTATTACAAATGAATATTTATTATTTATTACTAGTGATTTTGCAGACTTAACTAAAGCATATAACACAATTAGGAGCCCAAAACGCAATAAACAACTTTTCCTGCAAAGGTGTACCCCTAAAACTAGTTTGAACGATAAATTTCTATATTTTATATTTAATACTTTGCGAACTGGCGAATATATTCCCTGCTTAGGTCAGATATTCAGAAGGAAGAAGGGATTACGGGATCTAGTTATACTGTAACAAAAATCTGTAAGGTTACTAAGAAAAGTCGTGGAAACTGGGATGCCATGGACTATTTGAATAATCAATAACAGGAATATTCTTAGTAACTTTACAGAGATTACACCTGTAATGGTTACAGATCTTTGACATGTAATGTTACAGGAAGATATTCTGTAGGCATAACGAAGTTTTTGTATGTTGATTACCGAAGCATGTGTCCGTAAAGGATACAGATCTTTGATCTGTAAAGTTACAGGAAATTATCGTGTAAGTATAACATGGTTTTTATATGAGGTTTACCAATGCATACATCTGTAAAGATTATAGGAAATAATAATGTAAGTAGAACGTCATTTTTGTATGTGGATTACTAAAGGTAACATTTGTAGATTACTAGTGTTCTGCTTGTAAGGTTATTGCAAGTGATTATGTAAGACGAACATGTATATTCCATGTGAAATATTAGAAATATTAGAGGATATACATGTAAAAATTTGCAGAAAATTTACTTAAAAGTTCTTCCAAATAATTATGCATATAGAACATATTTGTCTTATACGAAATACATAAATGACGTATTCTCAAATATTAAATATTTTAATTGTAATATTACTATAAATAACTACACATGTAGAACATATGTTTCATGTGAAATGTCTACAGCTACTGCTTGTAACGAAACATGCTGCATTAATTTATTTGTGGGGAAAGGGAAGTTATGTAACTTTAATTATTATTAAGTTGTTTTAAGGAAAAATACCTTAGATTTTCTAAAAGATATACAGCATTTCCTTGCAAAATATTCCCAAAGTTAGAAAGAAACTCAAATTTTATGCTTTTCTTAGATCTCCATTATTTTTCTTTATTGAATTTTAAGACATCTGAAAGTTACATATGCATCATGAAATAGCTGGAAAAAAACTGGTGTATTATACTTAATGGTTTTTTTGGCAATAAATTAGTAATGTTCTAGAATTCCTCCTCACCCCCCCCCCGCTGAACACTGGTAGTTCGGTTCGAGGTTCGAATCCCGCGAATGGGCTGGCTGCATAGGCGTTTTCGTGGTTTTCCCCATGTGTAACATGTATACGAGCCAGTTTAAATTTGAAAGTCCTCCACAAAGGCATCCCTCTCCTTAAGGAGATAGCCCTAGTGTGCTTTGCCATACTTAAATAAACTAAACCAAATCAAGCTCCTTTTCCCCCAACAGTGTAATCTAAAAAGACTGCAACTGGATATGATTACAGTAAAAAATATTTTAATGAAATTGTTTCAATAAACAATTCTAAATAAATATTTCCTTAAATTCTAAAAAACATTACAGATATAACTCAACAATGAATTTAAATTCAGTTATCACAAGCTATCCAAAATTAATTATTTCCATGCTTAATTGTGTTATTCATTTAAATTACAACATATAATTCTTTTAAGCATAAATGCTTTTTAATCTCTTCTGCTACTGACCATTAATTGAAATAATAGATTAATTAATCGAAGTAATAAATGACAGTTGAACAGGCATTTTGCCAGATTTAAAACTTAATTATTAATAAATTACATCCTTCTCATTGAATACAAAATTGCAGAATTAGTCCTAAATTTAATTTTTCAAGTATTCCTTCTACTAAAACATTTATTGCCTACAGGCAGCCAGACAGTAAGCTGAAAACTAGCATTTGGCTCTGGATTCAAATATTAGAGAATGAGCTGCTTGTGTAAATGTTTGTGTAACATGAATATAAACCAGTTTTCCTTAAAATATGCGTTTCCTTGGACAGATGGCCCTCTCTTACTTTGTCATATTTCAAATAATCAGTTCAAGCATTTAATGTTGGTATGACAACTTCGTCCCAAATTCTAACTGAAAAATTGAACAGAATCCCTTGATACTGTGTTCTATAATACATGATGAATACAGAATGATCTTAAAAATTTAAGGAAGAAAATATAACTTATTTGGAAATGCCTTGATCCTAAAATTACATTTGTCTCTGCTGCTTAGAAAATTAAGAAAAGTAGACTTAATGTAAAAACTGAAGATAAAGAATTAAAGCATAAATAATTGATATAGGTGATTTTAAAGACTGCCTTTCCTCGAAGCCTCCAAGCAAGACTCCAGCGTCGAAAAACTTCCAAATGTATACTTTCTGTCACAATAAAGCTAATTTAGTTCAAAATCAGTTCGAACACTCTTCTAAAACTGCCTTTCACCATTAAAACTGTTAGGACAAGCAAGTCATTCCCACCTCAGCCCTAATCTGCCTATTTTTAGAAAATTAATAGTTCTTCAAGCATGTAACTGTTCCCTTTTGTTGGGATACTTGCCTATTTTAGTCAACAGTATCAGTAAATTTCACCTAATAACTTCCACAAATAATTTGAAGATTCACAAGGCATGCTTAAATTTTGGAACACAGTACATAACGCTATATCTTGTAATAACTCAAAGGACAGTAAACGTTTACGTTTAATGCAATATTTAAAAAGTGCAGTCGTTTTTGTATCTCTCACTGTAGTCATTGTTAGCTTTAATTACTTAATATTGCTATTATATATACATAATTTTACTTTGTTTCATAAATTCATCCTTTGAACATCCTTTTATTTCAGATTTCGATGCTCATTATAACCCTGCTGCTCATTGTAGCAACCGAAGGTGCTCTGGACAGACATGCTGCCCTTTGTATTCACAACTGTGCCCAGTGTAAGCGAACATTTGGACCTTTCTTCGAAGGCCAACGATGTGCTGAATGGTGCATGCAAGTCTCCGATTCAACCTTGCCAGACTGCTCTGATTTGGATTCTATAGCTGAGTTTATTACAAAATTAGAATGATGTCATCGAAACTCATCTTTGGAGCTCCTTTAATCTGGAATTCATTTGAAAATAAATACTTAAAAAGATTAAAATTTGAAATTAATACTTTGAAAGCAGATTCAATAAATTGACTCAAAAATGATGAATGTAAAATTCTGGTGTCTGAAATGAAATTTTTGACTTTATCTTTGAATAATTTCTCATTAATGATAATAAACGCATAGAAAATTGTAGCTCTGTGTTTCTGTTCATGATTAGCTAATGATAATCATTCAAAAATTAGCTAAATATTTTAGTGCAGTTGCTAATTGTACAAATATGTATATAGGAATTTAAGAACATGAGTAAATCTTTAAAGTAAAGTATTTAGTATTCTCTATTTAATCTGGAAGGAGATGTTTGCTTATTATCTTGGGAAAGTACCAGGTGATCCCGAAGTAATAGCAAAAGTAAACGTTTAATAATTTGTAAAAGGAGACAATATCATGATGCAGGTTTCACAGAAATATACTGAAAGACATGGGATTTTTTTTAATAATTAAAGATTGCCTTGCCAAAATCATTGCATTTTTCACCAACATGTGCTACTTCAATTATACCACAAGTTTATACAGTGGCGCAACACACTTCACAAAGCAGCAGGCAGTTACAAATGTTTAATGTAATGGCCGTAATTTATGAAACTGACCACCAGAGGTGGCACGACTTTATTCATAGCATCAAAAGGGTTCAACTCAATTCCTATCACATAATGGAGAATAATATTTTTCAATGCGCTCAGTAACGTCGGCGGACTTCTGTACGCCTGTGACTTGAAGTAACCCTACGATCAAAAGTCACGCTTTGTGTTGATCGCAGCAGAGGGTGTGCAGGATCTGCGTGGAGGCTCTCCGTTCCTGCAGCCTCCCACGCAAGAGCGGAATGATAATGTCTCTTTGAATGCTCGAATCTAATAGAAACCAGTTCCAAATGCACCGCCGAGGTCTTTCTCAAAGGGAAAAGGGCCTATAAGGAATGATGCAGTAAACCTGCAGTGTGCTGTCATATCTGGTTAATGCAAAGAGATTTTCACACTCGTTTTTGTGTTCCTCCTTACCCAAATGCGACAGCTGTGTGTGTTTGTTCTTCCATTAAGTGAATGGGGCTCCCAGAACTTTTGACAGCTAGTTCGCACGGTTTTTCGCTTGTTGAAAAATTCCAATTTGCAGATTCATGACTTACCTCGAATTGGGTTGGTTGGATTTTAGTGCTTCTATGTGCTGGGTTTCTAAGGATAAAATCTGAGGATGAACCTATGTGATCTTCACACGGTACCGTACGAAACACAGTACCAGACCACTTCATCCTACCTATCAGCGAAACAAGTAAATATTCTGGCAATAAAAGTTTTCGCTGTTAAAAAACCTTGTCTTTTTGTGCATCTTTATGAAAACCAAATTGTGATGCTATCTATATTTTTTCAAATTATTTAATGTTTTCTTTTTCTGTTACTTTTGGGATCAGCTTTTGGATCTGTTACTTTTGGCCTCTTATAGATTCTCTCTAAAAGTTATTCTAAGTTTAACTGCATGTCTATCAAATTACGTTAAAACTGTTATACTGGAACATGATATTCAAACCTGTGAAGCTTAGCTTTTTTAAGGTACTTTTTCCTTCATGCCTTCGTGGTGTTAACTGGAAGCCCTCTCGACGCGTGTCTAGGAGATCAGGAGCTCCAGTCCCGGGGAGGACATTGCGGAACTTTTCAGTTCTCCCCCTCCCATCGAAAATTCTACAAGATTGTACAATTGGCTCCAGAAATAAGGTATTGCACATTTTTCATGTTCCTGCATCGATATAACCTAATGCCTCTGAAAGCTTCTTAAAGAAAATAGCACTGAAAAGAAAGAGAAAAAATCAGATATAGGCTTTTTTCAAACGGAGGTAATGCAGAAGTACCTTTATTTTTTTATCTGTTTTTCCTGTTAACAATTTTCCCAAATACACTTTTATGAGAAACTAGTTTGAAAAATTGCAATTCGTTTTGCATACATTATTAACTTCTACTTAAACTTCAGTTCAAAATTGTAAATCTATTAGGAAATATCAAAGCGATAATAGTAATCTTTACTTTCTTGCATATTGATCCTAGAGATGTATTTCCTACTAGTAAATTTCTTAAAATAGGGTTGAAAATTTTATGGAATCAGTTTTCAATTCTGTAGGAGGCAGAAATGTATAAAAGTAAATCTTGTATTTTATAAAATCCCCGCAAATCAAAAAGACCAGTTAATAAACTATCGACATACTTTCGTCGTGCTTTGTAAGTTAAATAAAAATGTTTAGATACCTCTACCAGCGAAATTAGAGGGGTTATAAGACAACAAATTTACTGAGTTAGTTCACCTTTCAACTCATATTGTAAGGATCCTAAGTTTTACTAACGTTTATTTTATTTTAAATCTTTACTATCACTTCTTGTTTTCTACTTCCGGCCAGAATTAAAATCTTTAACTTATTTATGCAAATTTGTCTTGCTAACGCCAAGTACTTAAGTTGTGGCTTTTTGCCAAGCAAGAGAGAGGAATGAGTTATTGCAAGCCGCTTGCCATAGTAGTTTTACTCGTTTGCTGGTTGCCTTCAAGGCCAGAGATTTAGTCCTCTTGATAATTTTAAACGTATCGTAGTTCTAGCAGCTCTCTGTACTACATACGGATTTTGTTAAATAACGGCCAATCTTAAAGCTAGGCACTTGTATATTAATCCAAAGTTAGTTTTAGTTAGAGTTTTAGATAGTAGTTTTATATTCTTACGTTCAGACCACAAGTGGTTGGTCTCTGTATTCCGAAGTTCCGGAAATCTCTGTAAAGATAGAAAAATAAAGGGTTTCGTATACCCTTCCTGTGTGTATTGTCTACTTCACAATTTATTGAACATAGCTTGAGTAAGCTCCCTGTTCCGAGTCAGGACAGTTCATGTTTCCAAAGCAAAAGAAGAGGAATACAAGTCCTGATAGTGGCGCCCGACGAAGTAGAATAACCATGGCCGAGTTTCAAGAAGAACCTGTGCTGCCTGCAGAAACGGCTCAGAATCCAGAAATGCCAGCTGCCGCCCTCGAAGGATTTGGGTACATCGTCCAGACCATGCGCGCATCGATGAAACCAGAAGCAACATTCAATGGAAGCTCACCGGTAACCAGTTTTTTGGAAAAATTGGATGACCACTTCATGCTGTATCCAGTCCATGAATTCCAGAAAGTCACCTTAGCTACCAGCGCTTTGAGGGGCCAAGCGCTTAATTGGTTCAAATGTATAGGCATAAACCTCTTGGTTCAAGCGGGAAGTCCCACCTATACTTACGAAAATTTTAAGACTGACTTAGTAAAATCCTTCCCTGTCGTAAGAAATCGTTCAAAATTAGAAGCGGAACTCTTCAGCATATACCAGCAACAAATTGAAAATCTCTCAAGCTTTATTTTAAGAAAAATTCACGTCTTTAAACTCTTGTATGGAAGCCGTCCGGATCCTGAGATAATCCAAGTGATTTTCCCGAGGTTACTTCCCCAAGTACAAGACTACTGAATTAAGGAATCCGACTACACTGGAAAAGTTATTTGAGCTAGCAATCCAGTTTGAAAGTAGAAGAACGGCGGACATTGAAAGAAGACGCCAGTATGAGCAACGAAGCCAATTTGGTGCGCCAAGACCACAGCAAAGACAAGAACACGGCTACGGAAGCAAATCGAATCAGTGGGCAAGGAAACCTGAGTATCCAAAAACAACCGGCGAACGTCGACAGTTCAATAGTAAGCCAGAAAAAAAGTCTGAAGGCCAGCTGAAAATGAAGGAAGGCATGGGAAGGAAGAAAGAAAATTTAAACTAAAACGGATTTCTCCTGACGGGAGGGTTCGGAAATCCGAAGGCCAAGAAAACCCCTCTTCCTTCAAGTTAACTACAGTTATTGTGAAAAATTTGACTCTTCCAAAGATTGAAGTTTTGGTGAACAACATCCCAGCCACCGCACTCCTGGATACAGGCGCGCAGTGTTCCTGTGTGGCAGAAGATTTTTTAAGATGTATTTCCGTAGATACAAAATATATAATTCAGATAATACGACAGTGTTAGCTGCGCAGGGAGAAAGATGCAAATGCATAGGTAAAATACCATTATATATTCGCATTAAAGACGAGCAAGTAAAGATCATGTTTTTTATCGTAAAAAATTTACAAGCACATGTCATTTTAGGGATAGATTTTCTTTCAGAGGCAGAAGCAACGCTGAATTTCAACCAAGCGTCCCTTAAGCTGACCATGCAACCAGTTCTGGAAGAAAAAAGGAGAACCACCCACATTAAATCTCAACCACCTGCCTACGGGAGAGCAACAAAAAATTCGCCAAGTGGTAAGTGAATTTGCTTCGTTATTTAGTGATATTCCCGGATTTACTCAAGTTACTAACCATAGTATCGACACAGGAGATTCACTGCCAATTCGCCACAAGCCGTATCGGTACGATAAAAATAAAGAAAAAATTATAGAGTGGCACATTCGAGATATGTTACGTAAAAAGATCATAACGCACATCTCAAGTAGTTATGCTAGCCCGGTTGTGTTATGTAAGAAAAATAATGACTATCCAGTAACACATCCGAAAAGGTGGCGTTTTGCAATTGACTATCGTAAATTAAATTCCATGACTAAATATCCGGTATATCCGTTACCTATTATTCAAGAAATTTTAAGGAACATAACTTCTACGAAATACATGACTACGTTAGACTTAACGACTGGTTATTTTCAAATAGGTGTTAAACCAGAAGATGTGCCTAAGACTGCTTTTATAACCAAGTCTGGCACTTATGCATTCTTGCGTATGCCGTTTGGCCTTTCAGGGGCACTGGCAACATTTCAGCGATGTATGCACATTGTGCTAAGGCCTGTTCTAGGAAAGACCACATTTATCTATTTAGACGATATCATTATTACTAGTGATAATCTCGACCAACATGTACAGGATTTAAGACAGGTTTTTTTTTCATTATTAAATAAGGCCGGTCTAAAAGTTAATGTCGAAAAGTGCAAATATGCAGCCCCTGAATTAAAATACTTAGGTTACAAAATATCTCAGAAAGGAATCGAGAAGGACGAATCAAAAATAATCGCTGTGCAAAAGTATCCGCCACCAAATACGGCGAAGAAGCTCTCTTCTTTTCTAGGACTTTGTTCATATTATAGGTCCTTTATAAAAGATTTTGCAGCTATTGCTGAACCATTGTTAAAATTAAAAAAGAAAAAGGCAAGATTCTCGTGGACGGCCGAAGCCAATAGTGCTTTTGAAAAATTAAAGCAAGCATTAACGCAAGCCCCTGTTTTGAAATTTCCTGAGAACGATGAGAATTTAGAAATTTCAGCGGATGCTTCGTATTATGCGGTAGGAGCGGTACTTTCGCAAAATCAGCAGCCCGTGACATTTTTTAGTAGAACTTTAAATCAAACACAAAGAAATTATTCCGCAATTGAGAGAGAGGCACTTCCAGTTCTGTTAGCAGTGCAAAAGTTCCGAGTCTATTTTGGAAGGGCGCCAGTAACAGTGTATTCTGATCATGCGGCGGTAACTAGATTGTACTCAGGAAAAAACTTATCCCCAAGGTTAATAAGATGGGCACTCAAGTTACAAGACTATAATTTGGTAATTAAGCACACCCCCGGAAAGGAAAATATCGTAGCAGATGCCCTATCCAGAATAAAAATAGATGAAGAAGGTAATACTGTAAAGGTGGCAATGCTCACAGCATGTACGATACATTCCCGAGAAACTGTAATAACCGAACTGGGTAAGGATCCGGAATTTAAAAATATTTATGATTATTTAAAAGATCCTGAAAATTGTAGCCACCAAGATATTGTGTCGATAAGAAATAGGGCGGCCCATTACGAACTAATATACGGTCTATTATTTTATACAAAAACTACGAATTCCAACAACGAATTTCGACCTGTTATCCCAGCTAGTCTTAGATTAAATATACTGCAGGTGTTGCACGATTCCCCTTTAGCTTCTCATGCTGGTATTCGAAAAACCATCCAACGCGTACGCGAAGCAGTTTATTTTCCTGAGCTGCAAAAGTGAAGTATGCAAAGTACAAGCTGCAAAGTACAAGGGCGTATGTCCAGTCCTGCCCAACATGTCCAGCAGTTAATTATATTAATTTCCGCCGGCCGGGTTTCTAAATAGCATTAAATCGGAATTTCCAAATGAAATAATTGGCATCGATTTATTGGGCCTTAAAAGTCGGTATCTCCTTGTTATGGTTGATCATTTTAGTAAGTGGACCGAAATTGTTCCCTTAAAACGAGCCTCCGCGAAATTAGTTACTGATTCTATTTTAAATAAATATATTTTAAAATACGGGGTGCCCCTAAAAGTTATATCGGATAATGGTCCTCAATTTGTAAGTAATATATTTGAAGACATGTGCCAAAAACTGGGCATACGTCATTTAAAAATGGTCCCGTATCGGCCGCAATCAAATATAGCGGAACGGGTCAATAGAAATATAGTGAAAATTATCCGTAGTTATGTTAAAAATTATCATAAAAGCTGGGATAACTATGTCAATGAATTAGCTTTCGCCCTTAGGACCGCAAAACATGATACGACGGGCAAAACTCCTGCTGAGTTATTTTTAGGCAGAAAGATTATAACGCCGTTAGATAAATTATTTTATTTTCAACAAAGAGCCCCAGAATTTAAAATGGACGATATATAAAAATTAATTAAAGAAGCAAAAAAGAACACTGAAGTAGCACAAAGAAAACAGAAGCTATATTATGATATGAAACGACGCGGAGTAACTTATAAAGTAGGGGATGAAGTGTTAAAAATTAAGCATCCACTTTCTTCAGCACCAGAAGATAAAACTGCCAAATTCTGTCCACGATTTGAAGGACCATATGTCATAGAAAAAGTAACTCAGGCTGTAGTGGTGTTAAAAGCCAGGAATGGTGAAACCTGCACCGCAAACGTTGACCAGATAAAACCATTTTATAATCGTAATAAAATGCCAATATTTCAAGATCTTTTGCAGGATCCGGCACGGCAGGCACAATCTCCGGAGGTGGAACAACGACAATCACAAGGGCAAGCCATGAGTAGACAGGAGCAATTGAAAAGAAAGTTTCCCCGTTAGAAAACTGAAGGTAACAAGAAAAAGAAGCCGTTCCACCGACCAGAAAAGAGAGGGCACGACCACCCCCAGAATGAAGAAGGGAGAAGTTCGACTAATACAAAGAGAGCCAGGAGAAATGGCAGCAATTATAACACGGCTCCAAAACGGAAGATCTACCCATCGGATAGGAGTCTACGCAGCAAATGTCAACGAATTGATGAAGGAAAACCGGCTGCAGATGCAAAGAAGCAAGAAAAATTTGAACAGGCAGCAACGAGATCCAGGCAACAACGAGAGAGAGTTGTCCCGGTTCCGCCAAGTCCAGTTGCCATCAAACGGCCGAGACCACAAGCAGATGCTAAAAAGAAGGTCTTCAAGGGTGACCGAACTGGAAGAAAAAGAAAGCTCATGGAGGAAGGAACCGAAGGGCGAACCCGCACAAGACGGAAGATCAACCAGACTGTAGTCTTCGCCACTTTCCAGGTCTGGGCAGAAAAAAGGATGTCTGAATATCACAAAGATAAGTAAAACTTTATGTTACTTTGAAACTTTTAAGTTAATTTTTCATTTTTACTGCAAGTGGCAGAATTGAAGAAGTTTTACCTCATGTGAGGCCTACCTTTATCGCCAAAAAGGCGAGAAATGAGTTGTTACCTATTTTGGTATTATGTTTTTCAATTACTCGCGAGTAAAACTAAAATTAATGTATAATAGGAATGTGTAAATACTTGAATATTGTAAAAGCATTGATAATCTTTGAGAAAGGTACCTTAAGAAAATTGTAAAAATTATTGTATAAAATTTTATTTAAAAGATTCTGGCAAGAAAGAAGTTTTAGTCTGAAAGACTTTTGAAATGTAGTATTTCAATGTAGAAGAATTGGCACTTGCTTGGAAAAAATAGAAGTTAACAATGTACTACTAATGTATGTTTTAAAATGCGTAAAATTAACGGAATGTTAATATGTCCTCGTATACAATGTGAACTGTTATCTTAAAAGTAAGAAATACTGTGATATGTTAAAAGTGAAAGTAATGCCAAAAATTTTAACTTATATAACTGGTTGCCTTCAAGGCCAGAGGTTTAGTCCTCTTGATAATTTTAAACGTATCGTAATTCTAGCAGCTCTCTGTACTACATACGGATTTTGTTAAATAACGGCCAATCTTAAAGCTAGGCACTTGTATATTAATCCAAAGTTAGTTTTAGTTAGAGTTTTAGATAGTAGTTTTATATTCTTACGTTCAGACCACAAGTGGTTGGTCTCTGTATTCCGAAGTTCCGGAAATCTCTGTAAAGATAGAAAAATAAAGGGTTTCGTATACCCTTCCTGTGTGTATTGTCTACTTCAAAACTTATTGAACATAGTTTAAGTAAGCTCCCTGTTCCGAGTCAGGACAGTTCATGTTTCCAAAGCAAGTGAAGAGGAATACAAGTACTGATAATATCACAGTATAAGTCTGAAATTTAAAAAAAATATATATATATACTGATGTTGATTTAAGAAGAGCCTATAGAACGAAAACTGCTCAATTTGGAGCTTAGTGGTTCCAAATTTAGTAAAATAACGCTTATTGATTGCGAAACTGATTCTGTTGCATTAATGATTACAGATATCTCTATACGTATTGCACACAAATACACGGGCATTCTGAATTCAGCTTATACAAGCACGGTACTTTTCACCTTTTCTGGGCTATGCAAACGGTTGAACTTTATTTACGCAGCAACTTTCACTCCTAAATTCGGAAATGTTTCCGCAAAATTCTCTTGTTTATTTGCTTATTTGTATACGGCCGTAGCACCATCTGATTAAGCAGACATATGCTTTCGTGGTTAGTTGTCTAAAGGGAGCTCTTATATTTGTTACACCAAGAGAAAACCAGAAAACACCCATACAATGAGTCCTTTCCTCAGGATTCGAACTGGGAAGAGCTTCTAGAACTCAGCTGTCTTACGCACTCGGCCACGGGTCAGTCGCTGAAATTTCTTCCGTGTTTCTAGAAAGGTTGTAACCGAAATCCTATATACACTGGTTATCATAAATTAAGAAAAATCACAAAAATGCCGATAACTCCCTCAAAAATAAGCCAAACCGTGTAAAAATTCAATATGTTGCCAAGTAAGAGCAGCTGAGTAAAACTCCAATATGCAAATTAGTGGCGCTGCACTCGGAATACGTCATCTGCGAGGACCATAAAACTCCATGTTTGAGAGCAAGCCCACATAGTTCACTGTGATAGGGACATCAGAAATCTGAGATAGCCAATTCGTAACAATGATCTCCAGCCATCATTTGCTTGCAGAACTACGACAGAAAGCCATTGGGAGACTAGAGGCAGGACAAAGTCAAACAGAAGTGACCAGATGGCTAAATGGGACTCCTTCTGTGGTTCATAGACTTTGGAGGCAATTTCAAACCACAGATTCGGCATCTAAGAGGTTCAGCCAAGGACGGCCAACTGCTACGATGAGCGTCGATGACCAATATTTGACATTATGCGCACGCAGGAATAGAACCGCTACTCCGACTCTCCTTAGATCTCCCTTGCTGCAGCCACCGGAAGGTTCACGTCAACGTCAACTGTACGTAGAAGGCTTCACGAAGGTGGTCTGTATGCGAGGCGAACAACCATTTTCGTGCTGCTCAAGTCACGCCATAGGAGGGACCGTTTGCAGTGGGCACGACTACATGTCCACTGGACGCCTGAGCAATGGAGGGCTATTCTCTTTACGGATGCGTCCAGGTTTAGTCTAGGCATTATTTGATATGGAGAGAACCTGGAACCCGTTATCAATCATCAAGCATCCGTGAAAGAGATGCACACGGAAGACGCAGTGTTTGTGTTTGGGGTGGCATCTTTTTGGGTGGACGCACAGACCTACATGTTTTTCCAAGAGGAACCGTGAATGCTCATGTTTATAGAGATGACATCCTTGATGCTTATGTGCGCCCATATGCCAGGGCAATAGGTGATGCTTTCCTGTTACAGAACGACAACACAAGACCACACAGGGCTCGCATCGCATATGATTATCTTAAACAGGAAACAATTATGCGCATGGAGTGGCCAGCTCGATCCCCGGACTTGAATCCTATCGAGCACATGTGGGATGCTTTAGAAAGACGTCTAACTGCTCTCAATCCTCCCCCCTCAGACCCTTGCCGCGCTTGCAACAGCTTTGCAAGAGCAATGGCTCACGCTTCCTATGGAACTGATAGACCGCATAATTGAAAGCATCACGCATCGCTGTATGTGTTGTATTGCTTCTAGAGGCGACCATATTCCATATTGAAAGTACTTTTGCTATAGCAAACCGAAACCTTCGATTTGTTCATTTTATACATGTGCTAATTTCTATACTACCATAATTGTCTGGTAATTTATTTTTATGTTATTTGATACCTTACTATGTGTTGTATATTGTGAGTACGTTTCATAAAATTTTACATGTAACTTTTTCAGTAATCGTGATTTTTTGTGATTTTTCCTTAATTTATGATAACCAGTGTATGTTTAGAATCAACATCTGTGGAAGAAATGCTTCTAGCCCTCTTTGCCAAATACCCTGTAAATTAAATACTGATAAGACTGAATTAATTCTAAACAATGAAACAATTTTGGGGTTACTTTCTTTTACTTTTTATAGAAAGTTTTCCGCCGAAATCCTTCTTAACTGCGACTTGAAATTCTCAAATTATTTTCTGCTTCAAATTCTCAGAGTACTTTATTGCCTAATTTGTGTCGACAGCTATCATGGACACAATAAATGGAACGTACTATTCGTCACGCTCAGTCACTTCCTTTCTCCTAGCGCACCGGCGGCCAAGCGGTAAAATTGGCGAACAGTGGTAGTTCTCCCGGGTACGAATCTTGGCAAACAGGCTAACTGCATTTCAGTTTTAATGGTTTTTCCCTATGTACAACGTAGATACAAACCACGTTCCCTTAGAAAGCCCTTCACAAAAGCATCCCTTCCCATAAGCAGGTAGTCCTCGAATTACCTTTCCTTAATCAATTAACCTACCTTCTCTCCTATCACAAGTACACTCGCGTGCAAAATTATACGAATTTCTAAATTATGTCTATTTTTACCAAAGATACCTTTTATGCAGCCGAAGAATTCTGCAGATATTCAAAGTAAAATACCTAAGCGTACACGTGCATGCCCTTGGAGCTGTGATTATGGAGGGGATACAAGCCTACGAGGGGATTTTTGCGATGTGTGTGCTCTTACTCCTTCACGACATTTGCCGTTTTTCTCGCAAGAGTTCGCTAATTAAAACATTTATCGGATAACATGAGTAGCCTCGAAAGTATGGATGAGAGAATAAGATGGAGAATTGTCGGTAAATTGGAGGCAGGTCATTCGCAAGCGCAGGTGAGCAAAAAGCTCAATGTAACGCCCAGTGCCGCCTGTAATTTGTTGAAACACTTTCAGGACACTAGATCCAGGTCCGAAAGACCTGAATAAAGTTAACCAAGATCCGCAACGACGAAAGAATATCGTTATTTGGCAATTTCAGCTCTGCGACAGAGGACTGTTACAGCTTCAAAGATCTCCCGTGAGCTGCATACTACCACTGCTTTAGCATATTACGGACAACATGTGCCTTGGACCAGACTTTAGTGGAGCAACGTGCTTTTTACAGGTGAGTCGAGATTCAGCCTGGAAACTGATTTTCGGCGTACCTATATCTACAGAGAGCCTGGAACGCTATATCATCCCTCCTTCATCAAGGAAAAAGATTAATATTGTTGAGAAGGTGAAATGGTTTGGGCAGGCATTACGTTGGACGGCTGCCCACCGCTGCATGTGTTTAATAAAATCCTTTTGGCTGCAGTGAGGTACACACAGATCTTTGAGCAATATGTTCGACATTTTAGGGGTACAGTTGGTCCCGGGTTCTGTTAATAGACGAAAATGCTCGTCCACATAGGGCTTACCTGTTCAATGATTACCTGGAAAGTGAGGGTGACTAGTGCGAAAGCTGATTTATTAATTTTTAATAATAATAAATATTACATTTATGAATTTCTTTATGGAAGTACTAAAGCACAGACATTTAAAATTGAAGCATAATATAATATTAAATTAGAAATATCAAAATATTTAAGTACGACATGTGTAAAGTAAAATAACACGCCAAACAAATATTGATTTAGAAGTCAAACAACAAACATCAACGTTATATTTGCAAATTTTCACAGGACTAGTTTCGATGGTTAATATAGCAAATTCAGCTCACTTTTAAACTTGAGACGTGCAATTCTTTTCCCTTCCTCGACATTTTGGTCACACCCAACACATCCAACTTCAATACTACGGTTTACCGTAGTACCGACTTCCCGGACTTCAGCAATGATCACAACGCCTTGCTCGCCTGCTATGCAGACGACACTGCACCCCTGATAAAGTCTTGTCAGCCGAACCACGCTCTTGCCAAGTTACAAAAAAAGATCTCTGTTATCGAGGGCTGGTGCGCTAAATGGAAGACCTGAGTTCATCCAGATAATTCGCAAGTCTTACTTATCAGAAATTTCGTACCAAAGGCAGCATCACCAATAACATCACCCTCTTCGGACATCAAGTTCCAAAAGTCACCCAAACTGTCTACCTTGGAATCACATTAAATTGCTCATTCACATGGTCTTCTCACATCCAACGAGTGCACAGCAAGGCGTGGAAAGTACCCTTGAGATTATATTCCCTTCTAAAGGATCAGCTCCTGTCACTATATCGTAAAAGCAAATTTACACCTCAGGTCATCCGGCCTATTTAGAAATATTTAGAATATTTAGAAATATTTAGACCTATTTAGAATTTAGGCCTACGTTAGAAACACAAATTTGCATGCTGACCTGAAAGTGAAACGTATTTCTTATTTTCTGCGCAGAATAAATGCTAAATTTTATGATAAAGCTACGCAGAATACGTCCGCCGGCTTTGCAGATATTTTCGCTTACGAAATACTTGAAGAAGACGGGAATGATAGGCCATTTGCAGCTTTTCTCTTAAGGCCCGTCTACATGTAGCGATTTCCTCGGCCGACTTAGCTAGCCGACAATATCTGAGCTTGCCTGTCGACTCAGACGAACGCAGTTCACGAAGCGGGCTCCCGCGCGTCAGCGCAATCCCAGAAAATGTTGTTAGCAATTTTCTATCTGGAATGTAACTGAGCATGAGTGAGTCCGAAAACGTTCAAGTGGGTTAGATGGCAGTTAGATGAATTGTGGGTTGATTACATAAACAGTAGAGAGTCTCCGAGGAAACACTGTCTCATCTGCATCATCACAAGTAGGTCGTGTTGATTGGCTATAAGAGAGCAGGTACGTAAAGTGCTAAAAACTATCAGGCCATTCAGAGAGGAAAGTGGGAAGTCAGAAAATGCAGCACTAAAGAATAATTTTAAGATAAAATGTCTCTAAAATTTGGAAATATTTTTAATTAATTAATTTTTAATATAATTATATATTTAAATATTACTATTAAACTAGATGTTTAATAGTAAATTGCTCTCGGTCTTCTTCTATTTCTGTTGCTTCTGTAGTCGTAAGCTACTATTGGGATTGTTGAGTTTTGGACTTTAGGAATTTTCCTAAAGAAATTTTGGCCAACTTTGCCATGTAGGCGTTAATGGGCATTACGTTGAATTCTCTGTGTATAGCTTCATTACGAATGAACCATCTGCAATTAGTGGCTTGTCTTAAGACCAAATTTTGGGCAATTTGCAGACTTTTAATAGATGAATTGCTAGCGTACCCCCATACGGAGCAGGCATAGGTAATAATAGGTCATAGCATGGCTTTATAGATGAGTATTTTATTTTCTATTGAGAAAACGCTGTTCCGAGCGATTAGAGGGGAAAATGTAGCTTTACGAGCTCGTAACTTGTTAATTACGTGTTTAATGTGGGGCGACCGTGTGAGATGCTTGTCAAGAATTACTCCTAAGTAAGGGACTTGCTTGGCCCAAAGGATTGCAGTATTAAACATAATGATCTGAATGTGTTCATCAGTTTTGATTTTCCTGGTGAACAAAATAGCGTTGGATTTCTCGACATTAATGCCATTTTTCCAGGCGAGCAGCCAAGACTCCAGTGCATGGATGTGATTTTGGAGTCATTGTTTTACTGAGCTGATAGATGCATTTTGGGTGAGTATTGCCGTATCATCTGCATACATGGCTGTGGTTGTGTCCTGTTGTTGTGGGATATCGTTCGAATAGCCATTATAGAGGACTGGAGAAATTAAAGAGCCCTGAGGTACGCCAGCTATGATTGGTCTGGGGGTTGATTATGTGCTATTGACTCGAACGACAAAGTGTCTATCCTTAAGATAGGAGTTAATGAGTGTAATGATGTAAGCTGGGAAACCCAGGTTAATTAATTTGTCAGTGAGGTGAGTGTCGCTTACGGAAGCCGTATTGCTCATTGATGAATGAATTATTTGCTTCCGCATGTTGCATGATCCTTTTTTAAATGACATATTCAGCGATTTTACTTAAAGCTGATAAAAGGCTTATTGGTCTGCAGGGAGCCTGGGATCCCAGGGAGCTTTTCTTGGTTTAAGAATTGAGCATATGATTGCAGTTTTCCATTTTTTAGGGTAAATTCCACTTTTGATAATAAAGTTGATGATAGTAACCAGGTTGAAGATCATAAAAATACCCATGTTGGCAAGCATTTTATTGGAAATCTTATCCAGACCAGGACTCTTCTTGGTTTTCAGTTTGCATATATATTCAGGGACATCTGACGGCATAACTAGGGATGTTGTCAGTGTGGGGATTTGTCAAGAAATTTGTTAGCGTATGATTAACCAAGTGTTCTGTTGGTGGGTGAGAAACGTTGTTGGTGCGGAACTGAGTAGCGTAGTGATCGGCGAGCGACTCAGCTTTCTCAATTTCGGTGTAGGCAATATTTCGGGGGCCAATAAGGAGCGGAATATTTGTGTAGCATCTTTTAAATTTTGTAGTCGCTTTCCAGATAGAATTATCTTCTGGATTAAGAGACTCCAGGTAATCAGCCCAGTTGCGTTGTGCTTGTTTACGTGTCAGGAGTCGGATCTCGTGATTGAGCCTGTTGAGAGCGGGTTTATCCGCGGGATGCCGGCATTTTTGCAATGTTTTTCGGGTAGCCTTTCTCTGTTTAATGAGTTGTTGGATCTTGGAGTTTTTAATTTTGTCCCTGTGTTCTACAGCTTTCCTGTTGACATTCAGGGCGTTAAAAAGTTCATTGGAAAAGGAAGTAATAGGCGCGTATAACTCATCCTCATTTTGTATCGTGTGTATTGAGTAGTGAGTGTTGTTTAGGGCTTTGGCATATCCATAGCTCGCCTGTCCACACGGAACGATTTTCTCGTTAGGTTACAGGAATTCACTCAGCCAATCGCTGTGAAAGGAAGTGTTCCAGCCCTCTACAGAGTCACACTGTCTACGATTTTGTAAACAAAGCTTACGGTGTTGTCAAGTAATCAAAATAATAGATGACTATTTTACTTTAAATTGCTACTATAGATACAGCTACAATTTTGAACTTAGCTACTGCTACAGAAGGGAAAAAAAAGAAAATGCGTTTGGACAAGAAATTGAGTCAAACGACGAGAAATTCATGCTGCCTTCGTAATACCCTGCTCCGGGAGTTGCGTATTGAAGACACGGTACAATTCGGAAAGTATTTACGGATGATGCCGCGTGATTTTGATTTCTTGCTAAATTTAGTTTGCTGCAAAATTTTAAAAAAGTATGCTTTTCCTTTGTGTACTGAGTACCTAGGTTACTCCTTTTCTTGTTTTATTTATTTATTTATTTATTTACTTTTTAATTTCATTTTCTGGCACTCCTATTTGTGCACTTAAATAATAAAATAACTGTTTCAGAAAAAATAAGTAACTACCGTGCTTTAAATCAAAACTTTTATTAATGAATAAATAGACAATAATGTCATGAAAATCAAACCAGTATGAATAAAAAGTAGTAATAAAGAATAAAGATTACTAGATTACAAAGCAACAGTATAATTTCAGTGCAAAAATTTCAAATAAGAAATATCATAAAGGTGCAAAGTCTTAAGTAGTATATTTATTGAACATTAAAAAACTAATATCAGCATAATTAAATAACTAATACAGTCTGAAAACTATGATCATATGACTCTATCAGTTAATCAGCTAACAGAATTTAGCAATATTTTATTAAATTGGGCTGTAATTTGTTTTCGAAAAACTCAATTAACGCAAAACTGAGTTTGTGACTTGTGACTTTGTTTTGATCTGGTACGCAACTACTAAAGTTTTCACCAGTAGATCTAAAACACGTGCCAACGGCCATTCGAAAAATAAAAAGAAAGGCGTTAAAATTCAATAAACACCACACCCGTAGGCGAAAAAATAAAAAGTGACTTTCATGTCATGCACTTCGAATTCAGTGATGGAGAAACGAAATTAGTTGCAGGCGCGGAAAGTCCAAAGTTAAGGGGTAGGATCAAACCCACGATCTCGATGTACGGAGAAAACCTGCCCTGCTCTTTACCACTGGTCTATGACACGTCCAACAGGATATAACATGGCCTGGTTAGCTACGAGTGACATCACGAAAGGCGTCCGATCCTTCCCTGACTTTCTTTGCTTCAGATTTGAATGCGAGCGTTTCGTTCGATGTTTAGAGTGTTTGTTTTTAATAATGCATAATAATTAAATTTCCATAGACTTGACGGGAAAACGTATCTAAAAGATCGTATATTCATTTGCAGTTAAGATTAATAACTTAATAAATATTATTTTTTAAGAAATATTCACGAAATTTTCTATGCCATGTTTTACGTTATCTTGTGCAATTTTTTTTTTTTTTGCACTGTATTGTAATAATTTGTTAGGATACACTCAAAAAAGAAAGTTTTGAAATAAGTAAATAAAAAGGCTGTTATTTATTAATATAAAAATGTCTTTACAGTTTGAGAAGGAGAGGAATGAAAGGAATGAAAAGATTTAGGAGTATAAATAATTCACTAACAAAAAGTAAATATAATTTATTACACAATTTATTGTATTACAAAAAGTAATATAATTTAGCAAATTAAAAGACATAAAAAATTATTTTTCCTTAAAACTATAAATATTTCAGAGCTTCCAAAAATTATGCAAATGTATTTTTAATTCATTTAAATAATAAAATGAACAGCAGATCAAAAGAAAAAGAAAAAATTTAAATCTCAAAACTTTGTAAATTAAATAAATTACAATTTTGCTGCAACATCACAGAAAACGAATAATTTTCACATATTTATATGTTATCTATAGCAATAATTATAATAATATTTACATCATTTAATAATATTTATATTATTACTTATATTTAGATGCATAATAAATAATATGTTTACAAATAAAAGCCATCCATAGAATGTTTCACAAAAGCGTAAAATCAATAAATTTGCCAAGGATAAGCTCAAAACAACTATACATAGAACAAACCATCATTTCTGTCTAATTAGCAAATACTGTGCAAGTTGTACTAGTATACTGAAGCAATAATTAATCGCAATTGATAATTTATTTTGAAAAATTATGAAGTATTATCAAATAATAAGGAAACAGCAAAAGGATTAATAAATTTAAATGTAAAAGATACATTATTGAAAATATATTTGAACTGCATTTTATTTAGTACACTATTTTTAAAAAATAAAACAATATCATTTACTTACCACTCATATCTTTTCATCACGTATTTTTGACTTTTTTAAGTTTCCTTTCATCGACTTTTGTATGCATATTATTTTGAAGAACTTTAGTATAATTGTTTAAACAAATATTTGAAATGGTGCTCATTATTTTTTTTAATCTGCTAGAAAAAGGAATTCCACACATTAAAAGTATCATGAACATCAAACATGTTAATGTTTTGTACATATATCTCGGTAAATTTGACTAGAAAAGAATGTTGTTTTTGTTTAGAATTTAGAAATGAAATTTCGTAATCAGAAGATAAAAGTTTCTGAAATATTTAGAAGCACACTGTCATAACAAATACAATATTTGAAGGTGGAAGTTTTAAACCACCTCGGTTAATAAGGCTTAAATAGTTTCTGTACATCACTTCATTGCTATCTGCGTGCATTTCATGATTTTTATTATCGCAAATCAAACTCTTATCGGTAAAAAAATAATGACTTACATGAAAGACAGTCAATTTTCAATTTAAACACACAGTAGCCAGACACATATGTTAGGACCTCAGCTTCAGCATTATTCACTGAAATAAATGTCAATATCATTTAGTATTCCTATAAATGGAGAACAGTCAATTTCTTCAAGAAGTTGTACTGCACAGACACCAGATATCAACTGAATTTTTCCATATCTGTTGGAAAGTAAATGAAGAATCGATTTTATTCGCAAATTTCTCTCAGATTCAAGAATTTCTTGTACAGACACAAGATAAGATTCTTCCGACATTTGCCGATACGAAGAAAACCTAGATTCTAGATTATCTGTCTGAAATTTGGCTGTAAGTATATATTTTGTGCCTCTCAACAAAAGATGTTTGATTATGAGAACCATTGTGGATGTTGTGTGAGTTAAAGCAAAGAAAGTTTCGTCACTTAAGCTACCACATCTGGGTTTTTGATTCAGCTTTTTCCATTCTTTCAACTAGTTCGAGAAATTTTCCATGAAAGTTAATCTTTCATCATTTACTGATAGAAATGGTTCACAGTTGTGATTTCGGAGTATAAATCCTTTCTTCGAGTGATTTACTTTCATTATGTCCCACCATTTCTTTATTAGTTTTAAAAATGATCTTGTATCGTCTCAGTTAAGAAGAGAAGATTACTGACTGGCAAACATCTGTAAAGCTGCAGAAGTACTTTCATGAAAAATGTTCAAAACAAGTTGAACATTTTGACGATCGGAGTTTGAGGGGTATAATGTTTTAAAATTTAATCGATGCGCGTTTCTTATAATGGATTCTTTTTCAATGCTAAACATTTTCCTCAAGAATGACCCGTTCCGACTATTGACCCGTTCCGCTATATTTGATTGCGGCCGATACGGGACCATTTTTAAATGACGTATGCCCAGTTTTTGGCACATGTCTTCAAATATATTACTTACAAATTGAGGACCATTATCCGATATAACTTTTAGGGGTGCTCCGTGTTTTAAAATATATTTATTTAAAATAGAATCAGTAACTAATTTCGCAGAGGCTCGTTTTAAGGGAACAATTTCGGTCCATTTACTAAAATGATCAACCATAACAAGGAGATAGCGACTTTTATTTAACTGACTTTTTGGGAAAGGGCCCAATAAATCGATGCCAATTATTTCATTTGGAAATTCGGATTTAATACTATTTAGAAACCCGGCCGGGCGGAAATTAATATAATTAACTGCTTGACATGTTGGGCAGGACTGGACATACGCCCTTGTTAATTTTTGCAGTTCAGGAAAGTAGACTGCCTCGCGTACGCGTTGGATAGTTTTTCGAATACCAGCATGAGAAGCTAAAGGGCTGTCATGGAGCTCCTGCAGGATATTTAATCTAAGACTAGCTGGGATAACAGGTCGAAATTCGTTGTTGGAATTCGTAGTTTTTGTATAGAATAATAGACCATCTATTAGTTCGTAATGGGCCGCCCTATTTCTTATCGCCACAATATCTTGGTGGCTAAAATTTTCAGGATCCTTTAAATACTCATAAATGCTTCCAAACTCAGGATCCTTACCCAGTTCGGTTATTACAGTTTCTCGGGAATTTATTGTACATGCTGTGAGCATTGCCACCTTTACGGTATTACCTTGTTCATCTATTTTAATTCTTGATAGGGCATCTGCTACGATATTTTCCTTTCCGGGGGAATGCTTGATTACCAGATTATATTCTTGCAGTTCGAGTGCCCATCTTATTAACCTTGGGGATAAATTTTTCCCTGAGTACAATCTAGTTACCGCCGCATGATCAGAGTACACTATTATCGGCGCCTTTCCAAAATAGACTCGGAACTTTTGCACTGCTAACAGAACTGCAAGTGCCTCTCTCTCGGTCGCGGAATAGTTTCTTTGTGTTTGATTTAAAGTTCGGCTAAAAAATGCCACGGGCTGCTGATTTTGCGAAAGTACCGCTCCTAGCGCATAATACGAAGCATCCGCTGAAATTTCTAAATTCTCATCCTTTTCAGGAAATTTCAACACAGGGGCTTCGTTAATGCTTGTTTTAATTTTTTGAAAGCACTACTGGCTTCGGCCGTCCACGAGAATCTTGCCTTTTTCCTTTTTAATTTTAACAATGGCTCGGCGATAGCTGCAAAATCTTTTATAAAGGACCTATAATATGAACGAAGTCCTAGAAAAGAAGAGAGCTTCTTTGCCGTGTTTGGAGTCGAATACTTTTGTACAGCGATTATTTTTGATTCGTCTGTCTCGATTCCTTTTTGAGATATTTTGTAACCTAAATATTTTAATTCAGGGGCTGCAAATTTGCACTTTTCGACATTAACTTTTAGACCGGCCTCATTTAATAAAGAAAACACCTGTCTTAAAGCCTGTACATGTTGGTCGAGATTATCACTAGTAATAATGATATCGTCTAAATAGATAAATGTGGACTTTCCAAGAACAGGTCTTAACACAATGTCCATGCATCGCTGAAATGTTGCCGGGGCCCCTGAAAGGCCAAACGGCATACGCAAAAATGCATAAGTGCCAGACTTGGTTATAAAAGCAGTCTTAGGCACGTCCTCAGGCCTCAGCCCTATTTGAAAATAACCAGTCGTTAAGTCTAAAGTCGTCATAAATTTGGTTGATTTTATGTTCCTTAGAATTTCTTCAATGATCGGTAACGGATATACCGGATATTTAGTTATGGAGTTTAATTTACGGTAATCAATAGCGAATCTCCACCTTTTTGGATGCGTCAAAGGTTAGTCATTATTTTTCTTACATAAAACCACCGGGCTAGCATAACTACTTGAGATGGGCGTTATGATCTTTTTACGTAGCATATCGGTAATATGCCATTCTATAATTTTTTCCTTATTCTTATCATACCGGTATGGTTTTTGGCGAACTGGCATTGCATCTCCGGTGTCAATACTATGGTTAGTAACCTGAGTAAATCCTGGAATATCACTAAATAACGAAGCAAATTCACTTACCACTTGTCGGATTCTTCCTTGCTCGTCATTAGGGAGGTGGTCAAGTTTTAACATCGGCGGTTCAGCCTTTTCTGAACGCACTGGTTTCATTGTCAGCTTAAGGGACGCTTCATTAAAATCCAGTGTTGCTTGTGAGTCTGAAAGGAAATCTGTTCCTAAGATTATATGTGCTTGCAGATTCTTTACTATAAAAAACATCACCTTTACTTGTTCGTCCTTGATACGGATATACAACGGTACTTTACCTATGCACTTACATTTTTCTCCTTGCGCCGCTAACACTGTCGTATTATCCGAATTATATATGCGGTATTTGTGAAAATACTTCCTAAAAAAATCTTCTGCCACACAGGAACACTGCGCGCCTGTATCCAGGAGTGCGGTGGCTGGGATATTATTCACCAACACTTCAATCTTCGGAAGAGTCAAATTTTTCACCATTACTGTATTTAACTTGTAGGAAGAGGGGTTTTCGTGGCCTTCGGATTTCCGCACTCTCCCGTCAGCAGAAATCCGTTTTAGTTTAAATCCTTTTTTGTTTCCATGCTTTCCTTCTTTTTCCACTGGCCTTGAGACTTTTTTCCTGGGTTGCTATTGAACTGTCGACGTTCGCCGGCTGTTTTTGAATGCTCGGGTTTCCTTGCCCACTGATTCGCTTTTTCTCCGTAGCCGTGTGCTTGATTTTGCTGTAGTTTTGGCGTACCAAATTGGTTTCGCTGTTGATATTGGCGTCTTCTTTCGACGTCCGCCGTTCTTCTACTTTCAAACTGGATTGCTAGCTCAAATAACTTTTCCAGTGTATTCGGATTTCTTAATTCAATAAAGTCTTGCACTTGGGGCAGTAACCTCGGCAAAATCACTTGAATTATCTCAGGATCCGAACAGTTTCCATACAAGAGCTTGAAGACGTGAATTTTTCTTAAAATAAAGCTTGAGAGGTTTTCGATTCTTTGTTGATATATACTAAAAAGTTCCGTTTCTAATTTCGCACGATCCCTTACAACAGGGAAGGCTTTTAGTAGGGCAGTCTTGAAATTTTCGTAAGTATAGGTGGGACTTCCTGCTTGACTCAAGAGACTTCTGCCTATACATTTGAACCAGTTAAGCGCTTGGCCCCTCAAAGCGCTGGTAGCTAAGGTAACTTTTTGAAACTCGTGCACGGGGTAGAGCATGAAGTGGTCATCCAATTTTTCCAAAAAACTGGTTACCGGTGAGTTTCCATTAAATGTTGCTTCTGGTTTCATCGAAGCGCGCATGGTCTGGACGATGTAACCAAATCCTTCCAGGGCGGCAGCTGGCATTTCTGGATTCTGAGCCGTTTCTGCAGGCAGCACAGGTTCTTCTTGAAACTCGGCCATGGTTATTCTACTTCGTTGGGCGCCACTATCAGGACTTGTATTCCTCTTCACTTGCTTTGGAAACATGAACTGTCCTGACTCGGAACAGGGAGCTTACTCAAGCTATGTTCAATAAATTGTGAAGTAGACAATACACACAGGAAGGGTATACGAAACCCTTTATTTTTCTATCTTTACAGAGATTTCCGGAACTTCGGAATACAGAGACCAACCACTTGTGGTCGCAATTTTCTCTCAGATTCAAGAATTTCTTGTACAGACACAAGATAAGATTCTTCCGACATTTGCCGATATGAAGAAAACCTAGATTCTAGATTATCTGTCTGAAATTTGGCTGTAAGTATATATTTTGTGTCTCTCAACAAAAGATGTTTGATTATGAGAACCATTGTGGATGTTGTGTGAGTTAAAGCAAAGAAAGTTTCGTCACTTAAGCTACCACATCTGGGTTTTTGATTCAGCTTTTTCCATTCTTTCAACTAGTTCGAGAAATTTTCCATGAAAGTTAATCTTTCATCATTTACTGATAGAAATGGTTCACAGTTGTGATTTCGGAGTATAAATCCTTTCTTCGAGTGATTTACTTTCATTATGTCCCACCATTTCTTTATTAGTTTTAAAAATGATCTTGTATCGTCCCAGTTAAGAAGAGAAGATTACTGACTGGCAAACATCTGTAAAGCTGCAGAAGTACTTTCATGAAAAATGTTCAAAACAAGTTGAACATTTTGACGATCGGAGTTTGAGGGGTATAATGTTTTAAAATTTAATCGATGCGCGTTTCTTATAATGGATTCTTTTTCAATGCTAAACATTTTCCTCAAGAATGAAAAATTTAGAAGAAAGTGTCATGTAAAAATCATTAAAGTCGGGGCACACAAAAGTTTTCTCATCATCAGTTTGATTTATCCAATTATTTCTGATCGACTTTAATAAATGCACAGAATCAAAAAGTAGAAATAAATCCTTTGATTCATTGACTGGATTTTTTATATGTCCAGATGCGAATCCTTTGCTAAGTTTCTGAAACATATTGCGATTTATTCGGTTATTATATGATATAATTCACAAAACAGTAAAACCTGCATCTTCTAATAACTGCAGAACTTTTAAAATTAAACTATGAAGATCCATTGCAGTCATTTTACTCACTGGTACTAATGCAATTATGTCTTTGTAATCTGATAATAAGGAAGAAATCATGAAGGATTGAACAAACGTTGCATCAATACCTCCAAAATTTTCAGCAAAACCAATTAATGCTTTTCCTTGATATGTCACCTTTTTTTTTTTTTCACATGAACTTTCATCGATCAATAGATTCACCAGTTTTTCATGTTCCAGTAGTTTTTTAGCTTTACCTATTACATATCTGCTATTAGCTTCATTACTTGTCGATCCATCAAGCTTTAACAGGCCAAGGATTTTTCGAAGATGATCAATGGATTGAAGGCAGATTAGTTAACTGTCATAAAGGCAACGATAACAAGCAGCTGATTTGATATAGAATGAGTATGCAAAGACCAAAATGTCACTACTATACCTCCTAGCCATTTTATTTTTATTGCACATCATCATTTGTTCTAAAATAAAATGTTCTGTTCCGTAAGTTAGATTCTCTGGTGATTTTTCTTCAATATGTGCTTCCCAGTTATATACTGATAAGTCATAGTTCGATTTTTTAATGTTTTTAACTACCATTCCTTTGGCATAATTATAAATGCTTTCAAATTCACTCCATAAAGTAAGTTTATCAGGGTCAATGTTCCTTCTAACCTTCTTCGGGAACATGCAAGGACCTGACTCAGAACAGAGAGCTTACTAAAGCTATGTTCAAAACTGTGGGAAGTAAACAGGATACACAAGAAGGGTATACAAAACCCTTTATTTTTCTCTATTTACAATGACTTCCGTACTTCGGAATACACCGACCCGCTACTTGGGGTCAAAACGTAAAAGTATAAAAATAAAACTAAACTCTAATTTAACTTTAGAATAATAAACGTGGAAGATTGGCCTTATATTAACAGGAAGCGTATGTAGTACAGAGAACTGTGAACACTACAATACGTTTAAAATTTATCAAGAGGATTAAAACCTCTGGCCTGGAAGGCAACAAGCAACTGCGTAACTTCTAAGGTAAGCGGCCTGCTTCGACTCACTGCTTCCTCTCTCTCGCTTGGCAAAAAGCCGCAACTTAAATACTTGGCGTTCGCCAGACAAACTTTGCATAAAAACCTTAACGCTTATAATTCTGGCCGGAAGTAGAAAATAAGAAGTGATAGTAAAGATTTAAAATAAAATAAACGTTAGTAAAACTTAAGATCCTTACAAGTTTAATATTTTCATTTAATATATTTTTAAATACTTCTATTCCAACAACTTCATCTCCTAGATAAACTGCTATATCCATATGAAGCGATACAAAGATACTTTTCTCAATTTTAGGATGTGGATGAAAACTGAGCAATGAAATATAAATACCAGCAACAGATTTGTGTAAAATAATATTTGAAGTATCTGAAATATTTAATTTACTCTGTAATATAGAAGAAAAATTCTCAAATGACACTATTTTATCCTTTCTCAAAAATTCATTAAAAATATGATTTTTCATCTTAGCTCTTTTTTCATCCCTGCTCATCCTCTGAGGTGTTGGACTTTCAGATAAGTATTTTGGACAAACAGAGAAAAAGCATAGGTAAGCATCGTTATTTAATTTAGGATGCCCTCTACACATCTGAATAAAAGTACCTTCGTTTGTTGGTAAATAATCATAGCGAATAATATCATCTTTTCGAAAATGTTTTTCACACAACACAACGCTGCGATCACTTGGAATAAAATTTTTCCTTGGAATTTTTTTGATCCATAAATCCCGTTTTACTGTATCTTTTGGAAATTTGAATACTGATGCGTATTCATTGGTGCCATCGTAATTGGATTTGCATGCTGGAACGCAACATTGTGCAGGCATGAAGACTTAGCTCTACATAGACGTCGATCGTTATTCTTGTTAACAAATAAGTTAACTAATAATCTCAACTTAAAAACGAAAATATCCTTAACAACTTTACTTAAATTTAGCAATAAAAAAGACACGAATAATAAAAAAACACAGCACGCAATCTAACGTAATAAGAAGTCTTCGCTTGCAGTGTCTATACAATGCAGTGCGAAAGGTGAAAGTTCAGACGCCTTACGTGACGTCAAATCACGTGATTCTGCAGCTGACCAGGCCATGTAATCTCGAAGGCCACGGCTATCATCGCTCGTGTAGGAGGTGTCGGAAAAGCTATGTACTTCGTCAACATGATTAACTCCTATTTTCGGCAAGTCAATGAGTCTCTGCGCTGCTTGAAATCGGCTCGTAATTTATCGACTGCAGATTCTGCTTTCTGATTTTTTTCAATAAGTGCGGCTACAGTTTCAAGTAGTTTTTGAATATTTTCATCTAGTACCCACGACATTAATACTTTTTTGGAACTTTTCTTGGGGAAGCTAAAATAATGTTCACCCCGATGGGGGAAGAAAACGCTTACCAAAATAAGAGAATCCCTTAATTTTTTATTTTTAAAATTTACATTACTCGTGTCCCACAACACAACATTATCTCTATAGAAATCTATTAGTTTAAAAATTTTAGTTTCGCTCCAACGAAATGCAGCCATGTTTATTATTCCAAATTAGGAGAAAAGCACGTGATCACTTAAAGTAATCTTACTGGGTTGAGACTCCGATTTTATCGTACGCTAGCGAGCAGTGAACAGCAGTTCTGAAATCGCGGCAGAGAACATAACCGATTTTTGGCGCATGCGCAGATCGTTAAAATTTTTGCTCTACGAGAAAGTCGGCCGAGAAAATCGCTTCGTGTAGACGAACCTTTAGAAGCACCGTCGGTCCGATATTGTATCTTTACTGTGTTGCTGACTTCCTTGAACCCATTAGCAATGCACTACTAGCTTGTTATGTCGACGACACAGTCCTGGCTGTTGATTCGACTAACATCAATCACGCTATCAGGAAACCCCAGGAACTGACCCCACCTATTGGAAACTGGTGCTGCTGTTGGAAACTTGCAATGACCGCTCAAAAATCCCAACTCTTTATAATCCGCAGGAAAAAAGAAACACTAAAAATTAAGAACTATCTCCTTCTTCTTGGCGAACCAGTCCCTATCGTGCGTCAAGCAAAATATCTCGGTGTTATGCTTAATGAAAAACTTACATGGAAGGACCATACTGACTATGTAAGGAAAAAAGCTCTCTGTGTGTACTATCTGTACTCCATTATTGGCAAGCGCTCCAGACTGAGTAAAAAGGAGCTTATTTATACCTCAACTACTATTAAGGCCTCTTCCCCACTCTGGGCTGCTGCTACCGATCAAGATCTACGCCAGCTGCAAATAGTATAATCCAAGTTCCTCCGCATAATTACAAAAGCGTAATACTGTATACGAAATGACAGAATTCACGATAACCTCAAAATTGATTTCATCGCCAAATTTCTGAGTAAGGTTAATTAGTAGTTTTTCATAAAATCCCTGAACTGTGAAAAACTCAAATTTTTCGGCACGTTTCATTACGAGATACTTAAAGAAGATGGCTTTCTCAGACCTTTTGCAGCACATATGCTCGAATACAATTTCCCTATTTAAAATCTGACTTTCCTGAACTTCAGAAAGTTTGTGTATATTGCAAATAATAGTTGGTTTTATTTCATTTATCTTTGAGAGGTATTTCATCTAAGTAGGAATCCCAGAAAATTCACAAGAGCCCAATCAGAAGACAACTTCAATTCGCATGATAGTGAAAGGCAGTCTGAGAGTTTACGGACCACTCAGATGGCCAAGAATCTGCCCACGTGATAATGGTTAATCCCTCTTATCTACCTAAAAATCCTTACCCGGTTCGGGATAATCAGTCAAGAAATGCTATTCTTATGCGTCGCTTCGACATTATCTGAGAGAGCTGCAACACGTCGTGCATATTAGCTCGATATCCCGGCTGCTTCAGACAAGCGCTCAGCTGTAGCGTAAACTAAGGATTACGCAACAGCTGAGCGGAGTCAACAGAAGGAGCGCCTCTTGTGATTGGACTACATTTGTTATTTTTTCTGTTTTCTTTAACTGGAAATCCGTTTTTTAACCATAACATATATATGTAACGTTTTCTCTTGTGTGAAATATCCATATTAAAATCTTGATACTGAATAATCCCTGCTGTGATTATTTCATTTGTAACCTGCACGTAGTAACTCAGTGACTTGCAACATATTATATCTGGCGTCCTCTATTTTATTTTTTGATGGAATATGGATATCAAAGTTTTGAAAGCGAAACGAAAGTCGCTAAGAACAGCATTTACGGTATCATGCAACCACATAGCTCAGAAGATCCAAAACGAAAGTTACGAAAGTTTAAAATCTGACGAAGTCATACGTTGTTTAAACAAATTCATCACAAATTCGCATATTTAGACACAACTCAAGAAGTTTGGAATTTATTGCTAAGTGGTGATACCCTTCAAGACGAATATCCCGAAGATTTTTCGAAAGCGCAAGAATACCGAGACAAATTCTGCTTAATTTGTTCGCTGGTGGAAAAGGCAAAGAAGGCAAATTAGACTACGGAAGGAACAGCAAGCGAGGAGAAAAGGAAATTCAAGCTTCCGAAATTAGAATTGAGGAATTTAGTAGGGAACAGAAAGAATCTCTTGCCTTTTGGTCCCAGTTTAAAAAATTTCAGAAAAATGATTCTATTGTGAATGAGGACAAATTTCAATATCTGTTACAATGTGTAGTAGCAGATTCTAAAGCTTGATTGATTGATTTGAAGAAAGATTGGTAACAAGGCTTCCGCCAACTAAAGAAAATTATTTAAAGGTAATTGCACAGCTTACAGAACGCTTCGGGAGAGATCAACTTTTGGTTTAGATTTGTGTAAGAGATCTACTTTCCTTAGCAATGAAAATTGCTGCTCGTCGGATTAAAGAAGATTTAGTTGGACTTTATGATTTATTTGAGAGCAAGCTCATGGCACCCGAAAGCCTCGGTAAAACTAAGGAAATGCTAAATTTTTGGAACCACTTGTTGAAGGTTGTTCTTTGTGCGTGGGAAAGAAATCGCTCGATGGAAGATAACACGTCACAGCAAGGTAATACGCGTTCTTTGGATAATCATTTGTGCTTTCTTCGGAACGAAGTGCCAATTGAGGCGATGATTAAGCTCGCTCGTAATGGCTTGTGAGCTCCAGGTTCTGCACATTCGCGTCCACATTCTGGTGATTCGGATTGCTCTACAGCTGCTGTTCTGATAAAGTTTCAAGACAAATAGAGGTAAGCGAAATTTACGTCGTATTTTTGAGAAATCATATTATTCTTCCAAATGTTTTTCTGCTAGAAAATGTCTTTAGAAGATAAACAAAAACTTTTGGTGCAAATGCGAGCCTCTTTTCGCTGCATAAGAGTTGGACATACCTTACGGGCATGCAAAAATAAAGTAAAATATTTAACTTGTGATGAATTTCACCATACCTTTATGTGCTCTAATAGCGAACCTGTAAAGGCAAATGAAACTAAAGGTACTGTTATTTCAAGTAATGTATTGTCTAATCAGTCAACTGTAAATAAAAATATGAATTTGAAACACTTGTTTTAAAAATTGTATTCGAAGGTAAGCAACTGAAAGTTCGTACGATTTTGGACATTGGTTCACAAAAACTTATCTTTCAGAAAGGATCATCATGTTTTTGCAACTGCATCCCAAATCGAAACAAACCATTATACGCGGTTTATTTGGGGGGAGAGAGAAAGTCCACATTCCCATTTAGCGTTTGATGTTAATTTAAGAAGTTTTGAGGGAATGAATGACCATAAATTTAAAGTACTTTCTCAAAACAAAATATGTGGATCTGTTCCAAAAGCAGTTGATCACAATACCCTAAAAGAATTAAAAGAAAGAAATATTACCTTGTTTGGCTTGCAAGGTAAAGAATATGACATTCAATTGCTTTTAGGAGCAGATGCCATCGGGGACATTATTACTGGCAGCTCTCTGAAATTGAACTTTGGTGTAACTATAATTGTGACTAAATTAGAATACACTGTGATTGGTAAAGAAAATAACTTATCTAAAAAACGTACTTCAGTTACTATACCAGCATTACCAGAAAATCATTTGTGACACAATGTCGTTTCGTTGCAATGTGCATTTTAGTGTAACCGAACCCTGGTATTTGGATGCCATTGGCTTAACGATTGACAATTGAGATCAGGATCCGGACACTTGGGCGGCTTACATAGTCTATTCGGATATTGTCTGAATCCTTCAACTGTCTATAACGGCATAAAACAGAAAGGTTGAATACTGCCATACAAGGGCTGGTTGCAAATCGTACATAAAAACTTTTGTTCATACTTGCTTACATACATGAGACGAGATAATTGATGCACATACTGATTCATAATAGATAAACATACATGATACATAATCATGCAACTGAATTTCTAAATTACATGCAAATACTGAATTATACAAATCACGCTTAGTGTGTAACTTTGTGTGTAATTTGGACATGGCGTGTGTTAGTTTACACTGCAGAGATTAATTCCTAATGTCTCGAATTTTTCCATAATTTTGACTAGTTTCTTTACAAAAGCAGGTTTTTTGAACAAGAAAAGTTTATGCTCCGTCGCCTGATATAGATTTAGATGCAGCTGCTCTGTAAGGGGACATGTAGTTAGATTGTGTTCAGGGCTGCCTGTTCTTCGCATACTCGTCAAGCTCTTATAGTGATACCTCTTTCTCAATAATAAGTGGAGAAAAGTTCTTGGCCGGTAATAAACCTAGTGATGTAAGGGGACGAGACTAGGCGTTCTGTTGAAACTTTGGGGTAGTAATCATGGGTACGTCTATCAGGTTCAATGTTTCTTCTAACCTTCTTCGGAAACATACAATGACCTGACTAGAACAGAGAGCTTACTAAAGCTATGTTCACTAATTGTAGTAAGTAGACAGGATACAGACGAAGGGTATACAAAACCCTTTATTTTTTCTTTATATACAATGACTTCCGTACTTCGGAATACAATGACCCTCCACTCGGGGTCTAACTTAAAAGATATCAAAATAAAACTAAACTCTAATTTAACTTTAGAATAAGATTGGCCTTATAATAACAGAAAGCGTATGTAGCACAGAGACTGTGAACACTACAATACGTTTAATTTATCAAGAGGATTAAAACCTCTGGCCTGGAAGGCAAAGTAGCAACTGCGTAACTTCTAAGGTAAGAGGCCTGCTTCGAACTCACGGCTTCCTCTCTTCTGCTTGGCAAAAAGGCCACACTTAAATACTTGGCGTTCGCCAGACAACTTTGCATAAACTCCTTCACGCTTATAATTCTGGCCGGAAGTAGAAAATAAGAAGTGATAGTAAAGATTTAAAGTAAAATAAACGTTAGTAAAACTTAAGATCCTTACATACTTCCCGCCAGAGTTAATTAGTTTGAAACTGAGGTCTAAAACGACCTTGTTGAAAACTTTTAGCTCTAGAAACTAACGCGAGGCCAAACTTTTACAATCATAACTTAGCTAGAAACTAGAAAATTTTAAAAGAAAGAAATTTGTTACAATAGCAGCTCCCGGAATATACAACAATCTTTTTTCTTTTTCATCTGTACTGCATCAAAACAGGAGCTTTATTCAATTCTGGTTCCTTCCAGAGATCTGGAAGGAAAACTAGTTTAATGAAATGTTACAGAGTGACATTGCAAATAACATATAGAATATACTTTTCTTAACATTCTTATTTCATTCATGACTATTTTAATTATCTCTCCCCGTGCTCTCTGACATGTGTTGTAAAAACACCAAACACGAATGTGTTTCTGTCTATGTGTTCAACACTTCCTCCTACAATCAAAACACTAATGTGTTAAAATTCAACATACGAGACCTCTTAACACACCCTAATTTCAACTCTAGACCCTGAGGTACTATTCTGAAAGTGGCTAACTCTAAAGTGTAGCGTCAGAGAGCCTAACTACATCATTCAACCTTTAACACATATTCACCATGATTTAATCTTTACAGTCACACGAATAACAAATTTTTAACATTACTTTCACTTTTACCATATCACGGTATTTCTAAACATTCAAAATAACAGTTCACATGTATACAAGAACATATCAAGATGCCGTTAATTTTACACATTTGAAAACATACATTAGTAGTACATTGTTAACTTCTATTCTTTTCAAAGCAAGTGCCAATTCTTTCTACATTGAAATAATACTACATTTCAAAAAGTCTTTCAGACTAAAACTTCTTTCTTGTTAGAATGTTTTAAATAAAATTTATACAATAACTTTTTACAATATTTAAGTCTTTATACAACGCTATTATACATCAACTTTAGTTTTACGCGCGAGTAATTGAAAAACATAATAAGAAAATCGGTCACAACTCTCATTTCTCGCCCTTTTGGCGATAAAGGTAGACCTCGCATGAGGTAAAACTTCTTGAAATCTGCCACTTGCAGTAAGAATGAAAGATTAACTTAAATTTGTAAAGTAACATAAAATTTTACTTATCTTTGTAATATTCAGACATCCTTTTCTGGGCCCAGTCTTTAAAGGTGCTGCACACCGTAGCTTGGTTGATCCTCCTTCTTGTACGGGCTCGCCCTTCAGTGCTTTCCTCTGGAAGCTTCCGTTTTTCACCACTACGGCCACCCTTGAACATCTTCCTTCTGTCCTCTGCTTGTGGTCTTGGCCGTTTGAAGGCAGCTGGTCTTGGTGGAACCGGGAAACTTCTGTCGTGATCCTGCTTGGACCTCGTTGTTCGCCGTTCAAATTTTTCTTGTACTTTTTCCTCCGCCGCTGATGGCCCTTCCGCAGTTCGGCGACTTTTGCTGCGGAGAGTTCTGTCGGATGAGTCAATCTTCCGTTTCACAGCCGGGTTATAGTTGCCGTCCTTTCTCCCGGTCTTTTCCACATACGTCGTCCTTCTCCCTTCTTCATTCTGGGGGTGTTCGTGAACTCTGTTTTTTGGACGGTGGAACGGCTTCTTTTTCTTTGTCCCTTCAATTTTTCCGCGGGGCAATTTTCTTTTCACTTGCTTCTGTCTCTCATTGGCTTGCCCTTGTACTTGTCGTTTTCCCACCTCTGGAACTTGTACCTGCGGTGTCTGCCGTACCGGATCCTGCAAAAGATCTGAAAAGATTTGCATTTTATTACGGTCATAGAATGGTTTTATCTGGTCAATGTTTGCGGAACAGGTTTCACCATTTCTTGCCTTTAACACTACAACAGCGTGAGTTATTTTTTCTATAACATATGGTCCTTCAAAGCGTGGAAAAAATTTGGCAGTTTTATCTTCTGGTGCTGAAGAAAGTGAATGCTTAATTTTTAGTACTTCATCCCCTACTTTATAAGTTACTCCCCGTCGTTTCAAGTCATAATACAATTTTTGTTTTCTTTGTGCTACTTCCGTATTCTTTTTTGCTTCTTTTATTAGTTTTTCTATATCACCCATTTTAAATTCTGGGGCTCTTTGTTGCACATAAAATAGTTTATCTAACGGTGTTATAACCTTTCTGCCTAGAAATAACTCAGCAGGAGTTTTGCCCGTTGTATCATGTTTTGCGGTCCTAAGGGCGAAAGCAAATTCATTGACATAGTTATCCCAGCTTTTATGAAAATTTTTAACATAACTACGGATAATTTTCACTATATTTCTGTTGACCCGTTCCGCTATATTTGATTGCGGCCGATACGGGACCATTTTTAAATGACGTATGCCCAGTTTTTGGCACATGTCTTCAAATATATTACTTACAAATTGAGGACCATTATCCGATATAACTTTTAGGGGCGCCCCGTATTTTAAAATATATTTATTTAAAATAGAATCGGTAACTAATTTCGCGGAGGCTCGTTTTAAGGGAACAATTTCGGTCCATTTACTAAAATGATCAACTATAACAAGGAGATAGCGACTTTTGTTTAACTGACTTTTTGGGAAAGGGCCCAATAAATCGATGCCGATTATTTCATTTGGAAATTCGGATTTAATACTATTTAGAAACCCGGCCGGGCGGAAATTAATATAATTAACGGCTTGACATGTTGGGCAGGACTGGACATACGCCCTTGTTAACTTTTGCAGTTCAGGAAAGTAGACTGCCTCGCGTACGCGTTGGATAGTTTTTCGAATACCAGCATGAGAAGCTACAGGGCTGTCATGGAGCTCTTGCAGGATATTTAATCTAAGACTAGCTGGGATAACAGGTCGAAATTCGTTGTTGGAATTCGTAGTTTTTGTATAAAATAATAGACCATCTATTAGTTCGTAATGGGCCGCCCTATTTCTTATCGCCACAATATCTTGGTGGCTAAAATTTTCAGGATCCTTCAAATACTCATAAATACTTCCAAACTCAGGATCCTTACCCAGTTCGGTTATTACAGTTTCTCGGGAATTTATTGTACACGCTGTCAGCATTGCAACTTTTACGGTATTACCCTGTTCGTCTAATTTAATTCGTGACAGGGCATCTGCTACGATATTTTCCTTTCCGGGGGTATGCTTGATTACCAGATTATATTCTTGCAGCTTGAGTGCCCATCTTATTAACCTTGGGGATAAATTTTTTTTCAGAGTACAATCTAGTTACCGCCGCATGATCAGAATATACTGTTATCGGCGCCTTTCCAAAATAGACTCGGAACTTTTGCACTGCTAACAGAACTGCAAGTGCCTCTCTCTCGGTCGCGGAATAGTTTCTTTGTGTTTGATTTAAAGTTCGGCTAAAAAATGCTACTCGCTGCTGATTTTGCGAAAGTACCGCTCCAACCACATAATCCGAAGCATCCGCTGAAATTTCTAAATTTTCATCCTTTTCAGGAAATTTCAACACAGGGGCTTGCGTTAATGCTTGTTTTAATTTTTCGAAAGCACTATTGGCTTCGGCCGTCCACGAGAATCTTGCCTTTTTCCTTTTTAATTTTAACAATGGCTCAGCGATAGCCGCAAAATCTTTTATAAAGGACCTATAATATGAACAAAGTCCTAGAAAAGAAGAGAGCTTCTTTGCCGTGTTTGGAGTCGGATACTTTTGTACAGCGATTTTTTTTGATTCATCTGTCTCGATCCCTTTTTGCGATATTTTGTAACCTAAATATTTTAATTCAGGGGCTGCAAATTTGCAGTTTTCGACATTAACTTTTAGACCGGCCTCATTTAATAAAGAAAACACCTGTCTTAAATCCTGTACATGTTGGTCTAGATTATCACTAGTAATAATGATATCGTCTAAATAGATAAATGTGGACTTTCCGAGAACAGGTCTTAACACAATGTCCATGCATCGCTGAAATGTTGCTGGGGCGCCTGAAAGGCCAAACGGCATTCGCAAAAATGCATAAGTGCCAGACTTGGTTATAAAAGCAGTCTTAGGCACGTCCTCAGGCCGGATCCCTATTTGAAAATAACCATTCGTTATGTCTAAAGTTGTCATAAATTTGGTTGATTTTATGTTCCTTAAAATTTCTTCTATAATCGGTAACGGATATACCGGATATTTCGTTATGGAATTTAATTTACGGTAATCAATAGCGAATCTCCACCTTTTTGGATGCTCCAAAGGATAATCATTATTTTTCTTACATAAAACCACCGGACTAGCATAACTACTTGAGATAGGCGTTACGATCTTTTTACGTAGCATATCGGTAATATGCCATTCTATAATTTTTTCCTTATTCTTATCATACCGGTATGGTTTTTGACGAACCGGCAATGCATCTCCGGTGTCAATACTATGGTTAGTAACCTGGGTAAATCCTGGAATATCACTAAATAAGGAAGCAAATTCACTTACCACTTGTCAGATTCTATCTTGCTCGTCATTAGGCAGGTGGTCGAGATTTAGCCTTGGCGGTTCAACCTTTTCTACACGCACTGGTTTCATCGTCAGCTTAAGAGACGCTTCATTCAAATCCAGTGTAGCTTGTGCGTCTGAAAGAAAGTCTATTCCTAGTATTAAGTGTGCTTGCAAATTCTTTACTATAAAAAACATCACCTTTACTTGTTCGTCCTTGATACGGATGTACAAAGGTACTTTACCTCCGCACTTACATTGTTCTCCTTGCGCCGCTAATACTGTTGTATTATCCGCATTATATATGCGGTATTTGCGAAAATACTTTCTAAAAAAGACTTCTGCCACACAGGAACACTGCGCGCCGGTATCCAGGAGTGCGGTGGCCGGGATATTATTTACCAAGACTTCAATCTTCGGAAGAGTTAAATTTTTCACCATTACTGTATTTAACTTGTAGGAAGAGGGGTTTTTGGCCTTCGGATTTCCGCACCCTCTCGTCAGCAGAAATCCGTTTTAGTTTAAATTATTTTTCCTTTCGGTGCTTTCCTTCTTTCTCCACTGGCCTTGAGACTTTTTTCCTGGGTTGCTATTGAACTGTCGACGTTCGCCGGCTGTTTTTGAATGCTCGGGTTTCCTTGCCCACTGATTCGCTTTTTCTCCGTAGCCATGTGCTTGAGTTTGCTGTAGTCTTGGCGTACCAAATTGGTTTCGCTGTTGATATTGGCGTCTTCTTTCGACGTCCGCCGTTCTTCTACTTTCAAACTGGATTGCTAGCTCAAATAATTTTTCCAGTGTAGTCGGATTTCTCAATTCAATAAAGTCTTGCACTTGGGGTAGTAACCTCGGCAAAATCACTTTAATTATTTCAGGATCCGGACGGTTTCCATACAAGAGCTTGAAAACGTGAATTTTTCTTAAAATAAAACTCGAGATGTTTCCCATTCTTTGTTGATATATACTGAAAAGTTCTGTTTCTAATTTCGCACGATCCCTTACAACAGGGAAGGCTTTTAGTAGGGCAGTCTTGAAATTTTCGTAGGTATAGGTGGGACTTCCTGCTTGAACCAAGAGATTTCTGCCGATACATTTGAACCAGTTAAGCGCTTGGCCCCTCAAAGCGCTGGTAGCTAAGGTAACTTTTTGAAACTCGTGCACGGGGTAGAGCATGAAGTGGTCATCCAATTTTTCCAAAAAACTGGTTACCTGTGAGTTTCCATTAAACGTTGCTTCTGGTTTCATCGAAGCGCGCATGGTCTGGACAATATACCCAAATCCTTCCAGGGCGACAGCTGGCATTTCTGGATTCTGAGCTGTTTCTGCAGGCAGCACAGGTTCTTCTTGAAACTCGGCCATGGTTATTCTTCGTCGGGCGCCACTATCAGGTTCAATGTTTCTTCTAACCTTCTTCGGAAACATACAATGACCTGACTAGAACAGAGAGCTTACTAAAGCTATGTTCACTAATTGTAGTAAGTAGACAGGATACAGACGAAGGGTATACAAAACCCTTTATTTTTTCTTTATATACAATGACTTCCGTACTTCGGAATACAATGACCCTCCACTCGGGGTCTAACTTAAAAGATATCAAAATAAAACTAAACTCTAATTTAACTTTAAAATAAGATTGGCCTTATAATAACAGAAAGCGTATGTAGCACAGAGACTGTGAACACTACAATACGTTTAATTTATCAAGAGGATTAAAACCTCTGGCCTGGAAGGCAAAGTAGCAACTGCGTGACTTCTAAGGTAAGCGGCCTGCTTCGAACTCACGGCTTCCTCTCTTCTGCTTGGCAAAAAGGCCACACTTAAATACTTGGCGTTCGCCAGACAACTTTGCATAAACTCCTTCACGCTTATAATTCTGGCCGGAAGTAGAAAATAAGAAGTGATAGTAAAGATTTAAAATAAAATAAACGTTAGTAAAACTTAAGATCCTTACACGTCTTCCTTGGGTAACTGTATTTCACTCATGCTGTCATTGTTCATTTGCGATAATCCGTATTAATTTCTTGAGATAGGACTCTGGTAGTTTGAGCTCTAGAGCTTTTGTATTCAGTTTCTGTGCTCGTTCCTTGGCGAAGCAGTCCGCCTCCTCGTTTCTCTGGATTCCAGTATGTGCCTTTATCCAAGAAAGGCGGATCTCCTTAAATGAAGAGCGATCTTTGAGCATCTGTTGTATTTCCGCGATAGCTTCGGAAGTGTGTCTTTTGATGCGCAAAGCATGTATGACTACTAGGCTGTCTGAATGAATATGGAGACGCGCATAGTTATTTGAGAGCGTTATGACGTGACGTATGGCTATTGCCTCCGCCTGAAAGACCGAATTGTTGGGTCTCAGGTGACACTTCCATGTTTCCAGAGAGGAATTCAGGACTAAACGACAGCCTATCTGACCATCGGTTTTAGAGCCATCGGTGAAAACTTGCATAAAATTCGAGGAGTGGGGGCTCTGCTAAGAGGTGGTCTGTGCTATAATCCCTTTTCCATGGTGTAATGGATGAGTTGCATTTATGAGACGTTTTGTTTCATAGTTCTCTGGATCATAACATTGCGGTCCAAAAGTAGTGCAATGAGGTAATTGCAGAACAGTCGTTACAGCTGCTTCTTGTGCTGCTTAAATATGAAGTGGCAAAAGTCCCGCCAGTATTGTAGCTGCTGCTGTCGCTGTTGTACTGTATCCTTTTGTAATAGCCAAAGCAAAGGGGTGTTGCATACTGCTGAGCAATTTTCTTTATCTTTCGTTCATTGGAGTTGCCCAGATTGCCGCTCCATAGGGGACCATTTTTTCCGCAACGGACAGATAGATGAGTTTTAGGATATGTGGTCCAAGGCCACAGTCTGAGACTTGAAGGCCCCTTAAAGTACTTGCAATTGTGTCTTCTCATCCGGACTGCTCTGCGGTGAGAAAGCCAGGAAAGCTTGTCATCGATTATAAACCCCAGCGATTTTAGTTCCCGAGTTCATTTGATTGTACGGCCCTTTAGCTTCAAAACTGGATTTCTTGTAAGAGTTTGGCCTGGTTTGTGCACGATCAAATACTTTGACTTTTGTTCCGAGATTGTCAGCTTCTTGCCTTCACAGAGCCGTACAAATTGCGCTATGGTCTCATTACTGTTTCTTTCCAACTGGTCTCTCGTTTTGCCTCTGATGATCAAAGTCGCGTCATCAGCAAAAGCAATTACATTTGTGTGGGTCTTGCACACCCTCACTCTTGCACACCTGCAGCAGATTATTAGTGAACTGCGCGTCGTGAAGTACCTCTAGGATTTCTGGCCACCACAGGGAATCAAACGCACTTTTCAGATCCAAACTGAGTACGGCTACATGGTTACATGGTTATTAAAGTAATACGCGTCATAAATTTCTTTTGTATGGCGCTAATAGCTTGGATAGTTGAGCGCTGCTCTCGAAAACCATACTGAGATTTCCTGATCTCACCCTTAATCTCCAAGTAGTGCTTCATTCTCTGAACTTAATGTTTTTTATAAATTTTTCCTATGGCGGGCAGATGACAGCTAGGCCAGAAAGAGGCCGGATCATTGGGGTCCTTTCTTTCTTTTGGAAGAGAATGACTTGCCCTGTCTTAAAGGACTTCGGAAAATAGTACAGTTGCAGCAACCTATCGTAAAAATTTTTAAGAAGCGTTAGTTTTGCCTGGTGCATTGCCTTGACAATATTGTAGTCTAGCGAGTCAGGCCCTGGGGTTTATTCAACGGTAGAGTCTGCAAAACAGCACAGACTTTTGGCTGCATGAATGCCACGTCATCTTCTGTTGTGGAGTATAGAAGGAAAGCTGGGTGTTCTGGATTGGGAGCGTCCAAAGTATTGTCATCTTGAAAGACTGCATCAAAACTCCTGGTGAGTGTTGCCAGAGTAGTTCTGCTATAGAAAATACTTAGTTCTTCTTGGCGTTCTGGATTGTGCTCCGAATTCATCTTTTTTGCGAAGAGCTCGGGTCTTACTCTTTTGTTTCCTGAGACTTTTGGTGCATCAGTTGGCAACATAGTGTACCTTTGGAGACTGAAGCTCTTTAATTAGGGTGCTAATGAAGATATCAACGTCATCTGTATTGTGACAGTCATCTAAACTTTGTTCTGCACCGTGTGAGAGTACTGCGGTCCTTTTGGCTGACCTTCACGTGAGTTTGTATCTCGTGATTGGGAATTTTTCATGATGGTGTCCTATGTTGTACATAATGTATTTATGGCTCGAGTTAGACGGGGTGTCATCAACCATCCAGGAATGCAATTTTGACGCAAAGGCTGCTGTTGTTAAAGCTAAATCTGGCTAACCCTGCCCGTGAATTGTTTCATATGTGGGTTGACTGCCTGGGACATTATGCAAGAAGACAATTACAGCCAATGAAGTCCTCCACCTGTCGTCTCGAGCGTCAGTATCTGAATAACCCTACAGTTTCGAGGGGGCGTTGAAATCACCCGATAGTGGATGATGTGCTTTTCTATATGCCTTTAGAATTTCTTGTTGCTGATCAAGTGAAACTTGCAAATATGCTGTAGGGGGAATATAAACGTTAGTAATTAGTAGGTTCAGTCCTATTTTTTTTCAATTGCTATAGCGATTATGTCTCTTGTACATCTGATTATGTTGAGAGACTATCTTTGCCAGCAGCAAATAATGGCGACTCTGGGTTCGTCAGTAGCATTGACTACTCTCCAAGAAAGTGGGAAGTTGGTGACTCTATTGCCATGCTGATAAGTTTCCTGAATGTGTATGAAGTCAATTTCATGCTCAAATTACGAATTGTGTGAATTGAGCCGTTGCTGCTCGTACTCTTTGCAAGTTTATGGGCACAAATTTGACAAAGGCAATATCTGTGGTCAGTTTATTCAGGTACCTGTTGCTCGGTGCAGCGGGGTGAAAGTTTTGGAGTGTATCATAAATTGCTTGAGGTATTTCGGGTTTTTCATCACGAATAGGTACTCGGCCTGTCCCATTTGTATGCTGTGACGTGACGGATGTAACTTGCAGCTCGTTGGTATTCCGGACAATGTAGTGAATAGGCAGGATGCCTGAAATCATATCTGGAGCCGTATCTGTGGTTTGAGTTACTGCAGTTGAAGCAGGCATTGTCCTGTGAGTGACATTCCCGCACACTATGATTGTCTCCGCAGAAGTAACAGTAACTACTTTTGTTTTTACAGATATCCTAAATATGCACCAGCTGACATTTTAATCAGCGTCGTATTCCGAGGTATTCTGAGATTCACATTCCACACCGTTAACATCTTGTTGACGCTAATGATGGCAGCAAAATTGGAAGGTTCACACACAAGAATTCACTTAATTTTGTTAGACCTTCTCTCCTTGAGCTTAAAAAGGGCTCTAATTGCATTGTGTAAGACGTTTGCTGTCCTTCTGAGTTCAGAGATGATATCCTCTGGCTTGACTGACTCTGGTACGCTGTGGATGGCACATCGTGGTTCTCTTCTCTGCATTCTATGTAATTTGGCATGTACATTGGCGTGTTCCAGGTATTTCTCTTGCCTGTTGACATCCTCTGCGCATTTGTAGATTTCTAGCCCCCTTTTTTTGGTAGACGAGATTTTAACAACTGTCACCTGGAATTTTGAAATCCGAGCTTTTACTTGAAGTTCCTTTTTCAAGTCTTTTGGGGAAATGTTTTCTTTCAGCTGTATAATTAGGCTTGGCTTATTAGACTCTCGTAATGCATCCGAAAAGGTTTTTCGGTTGTATGTTCTGAGGACAAGTAGCGGGAAAAGCTGTTGAAGTGTCCGGGGTGATCCTGTCGTCGGTATTAGTTGCCACGTGCACAGCCGGTTCTTTGATCATGTTCGTTCCAGCGTCGGTTAAACTGTGCTATCTGACCCGTGCAGTACCAGACTCCTGAGTGCCTCAAGAGTAGACAGGAGTCGTCCTCTTTCGTCCTGGGGAATAAGAAATTTGCCACTTCTTTTCCGCTTTGTGAATTCAGTGCATTCGTTAATCAAAGCTGTAATTTTGCCCTCGTAAGTTATTTCATTTGAAGATAGTAATGTTGTAACGTTAGGAGGTCTGTCATATAAATAAATATCCGTAACGGGCGTGGCATATGTGGGGAGTGCAATGGGCACTGGTGTGGGAAAGTTGGGGGATTGTAACTAAGATTGCTTGAAATGCAATTAACAAAAAGACATAGAACTATTGCTGAAAAATTAATTGTAATTTACACTTAGCAGATAAAAGAAAAACTGGTGAAATAAGATATTTCTTGGATTGCAATCAACATAAGGATACTATGCTTTTTCTGAAATAACACAACGTTTGGCAAATAAAATAAATCAGCTTTGACATAATGATATTACTAACATATAAATTATATGCTGACAGATAAATACTGCGTTACACAAAGCAAAGGCACTATATATTACAATTACATTCAAATACGAGTGCTCTAAAGTAAGGAAGTTACACAATTATAGTAAATAAAATAAAAGTTAATTGTAATTACGAATGCAATTAAATCAATACTAACAAGTTTAAGTGCCAAGACAGTGCTGACACAAGAGTTCAGGATGCTTAATTAGTTCACTGGATTGCACTAATATTAACAGAGAGTTATTACTGGGCGCTATGTTGTTAATGAGTACTTATAAGCCAATTAAGTTAAATAGGAAGAATCCTACTTTGGCAGTCAGGATTCATCTATGCTTCATCAATCCACTTAGTGTGAGATTCACAAGCACAAAAACACGTAACGCACACTTTGTAAAAGCAAAATGTAAAAACATTATGCACAAATTAAACACTTTTCATTAACTGAATAAGATAACTAAACCACTATTAATAATTATCGTACACACTGCTGATGATTATCGCACACAGTGCTGATGATTAATTGGCACTTGATTAACTAACAGGCGCTCTGCTGCTGGTGATTAAATACCACACACTGAGTAACTAACTCACTTGAGCACTGTCACACACACTGTTGATGGGATACAAATTCGTAAATCACTAATGCTGTAGTCGCCTCGACGACTAAGTCAAAAAATAAAGTAAAATAAAATAGAATAAAATGAAGATAAAAGTTGTAGAGAATGAAAACCCACTAGTCCGATTCCTTTCAAATTTTGAAACTTGTGTTCCTCTTGTGCCTGTTATTCTAGGATGAATTCCTTCGGAGAAATACGTGGTAAAACAAAAGCCCGGTTCCCTTTCTTCCGCACTTTGAATGAAAGAGTGGAATGAATGCTCCTTGTGCAGGTTGCAATACCCACTGCTTGGAGGATAAATTCATCCGCTTGGCTGAAATTACCACATGAAAAAATAAATTAATTTATGATAATAAATGATCTAAGTCAGATACGATGACACAACTAAGCTCAAAATAATCCTAAGAAGAATGTGCACGCATAGATATAAAACCCTTGGCTGTAAGCTGAGCGTCACCGCAAGTGAGAAGTTGAAAATTTGAGTAACAATGCTATGGCGTTATGTACGTACATAATATTACTAATTATTTAATAAAAAATTCCAAGTAAGTCGTACAGTTATAAATCTTATATCAAAATGCTCCTGAGGTCTTGCGCTAGCCGGTTATATAACAATATTGCGTATGCACATAAGACTTACGCTTCTACCGAGCTTTTAAAACTGAGCGTCGAAAAAGAGAACGTCCTACTCAATCATATAAAGCAATGCAATCCATTGGCATAACCGACCGAACTGAAGATGTTACGCGTAAACTTGCTCACTCTGCTTAATCGATATAAATAAAATTTAAATATTCTTCCTGAAGGCCGATATGAATTGCCACTATCCTTTAAATCTAAAATCCTGTTACCTAATAATAAGTTTATGACCTTTAAACCGCATCAAAGAATGTACCAACGATTTAATGAGAAAAACCAGTTAGATCACTACAAGGTAGTTTTTAAACAAAGGGAACACCTAAAATTAACAGAAAAGGCTCCTGAAACTGAAACTGAGAATTTGGGTTATTATTTGCTCCATAGACCTGTTATAAAGCTAGGCAATGAAGGTAAGGCCAGTGTTCGACGCTTCAGCCAGAGAGAGAAATCAACCGTCCCTAAATCATTTTTTAAATAAAGGCCCAGACATAGTTGAACTCATACCTGATATAATTGACTGGTTTAGACTGTATGCAATTGGTTTATCGTCGGGCATTGAGAAAGCGTTCCTTCAGCTTAGCATTATCTCAGAACACAGAGATTATTTGGAGCATTTTTCTGCCACCTCTTGAAGAACCTATGATCTACAGACACTGCAGAGTAGTGTTCGGAGTTTGTTCATCTCCGTTCCAACTCTTAACATCGATAGAACATCTCTTGGATATTTGACCTGCTGAATTTGATGATGGGACCGAAAAATCAAAGCATTCCTTTTATGTTATAGTTAAGGCGACAGAAGTAATGGCTCGGGGATGTTTTAAGCTACGGGGTTAGGAAATACTGTTCCGGGTCATTCTATTTTCCGTAGTTCAAGTGTTACTTCTCTTCTTGGAAACATACGGGATTTGCATAAAGATATATTAATATGCAGTATTAATTATTTTAATGGATAATGAGATACGTAAACGCAATATTTTGACTATGGTACATAAAATTTTTTACCTTCAGGGTTTTTTGAATCCAACCACCTTGATACCTAATTTATTATTACAAAAGCCTTGGACTATGAAATTAAAATGTGATGAGACGTTGCCGGGCAACATTCAGAAAACTTGTCAGAAATGGCAGAATAAAATAAAATATTGTTACGAATTTTGTGTTTAGATAGAAAATTTTAGTATAATTATAATTCAAATTGTTGAATTTCCACGTGCAATGCAGCGCGAGACAAATTTTAAGAAAAAGCTACGCCGGAAAAGTAAAACAAATACAGGAGCACGTGCGTATAACTTTGAATAAATGGATATCTCGGTAATTTGTATTAAAATTGAATAAATATAATTGACTACTGTGTTAGCTGCAACCGTAATTATATCCTCTTAATGCTTTCCAGAAATTTCGAGACTCAGAAATTACTAGAAATTTCTCGCGACCGATTGAAAGCTATAAAAAGCCAGAGAGAGAACATCACAGCTCAGTTCTTTAGTTAGCTGCTGTTGTTATTATTGCGACGTCAGCGTGAGATCGGATTAGCTTTCTCTTTGCATTGCATCGTATTTTAACATTTTTAGTAGTTTGAAGTATAACTACTGATTATATTGCGTAATATTGTGAACATTTGTACGAATATCTTTGAGGAAAATTCCAGCATCCTGTTATATTTCTTCTGAAAAGAATAAACGTTAGTAATCTTTTATCGGACTTGTGCATTCCCGTACGCACTTAACACTTTTTGGTGTCAGAAGTGAAATTGAATTCCAGTAACAAGAGCCATAGAGGAGCAGTTAAGACAGCTGGTGGCAGCTTTTGCAGCATTTAAGGAAGAGATGAAAGATTCCTTTAAAGAAGATACCTGTTAAAAAAGAAGTGAAATCGGGCCAAGATTCCGATAAAGTAGAGATGAAAACCGTTCAAAAATGATAGAAGATCCGTTAAAGAACGAGGTGAAAACTCTTCAATAAAAGATTGAAGCAGGTCAAGAGAAAATAAAAAAAAAGAAATTATCTGACTAATAGAAAATAAATTTGAGGCTATGGAAGGCAGAATAGATGCTGTTGAATGTAAAGTTTAATTAAATAACTTTAATTTGTATTCCCTTTCTTGCCTGTCCTCCTCCTCCTCCTTCCTTGACTTATCTGCAATAATGACACTCAGCAGATCCCTTGCTATCCGTTCCTCATAGTTTCCACTAGCCAGAATTTTTCTCTTATGTCCAAAATTTTAAATACAGGTAACACTTCCACCACACATTCTTCTAGATCGGATTTTCTGGATTTGGTTAAAATGGCATTATGGGAAAATTTATGTATCACTTAATTAGGCCAAATATCTATACATCAATTATTCATTAAGTAAAAATCTTTAATACTGAATTTCAAAATGTGACAAGTTGTCGACTAAGATCCGGTAGCCATAAGAACAAATGTCGTCAGATGACCCGTATGAAAAATGTCCCAAGAAAACAATGAAGAATCCTCATTCTCGCAGACGGTGAGGTCACAATAAGTGCTCTGAAACGCACAACCTGCACGTTCGGCTTCCAAAATTCGAATCCTCGTCTCCATGACCTGAAAAGAAAAGTGTCTCACACTGCTGGTCGGCACACTGCGTCGAGCCACGGTGTGTTAAAGAATGAATTTTTCGTCTTTCAGACATTAAGTTTCAGTCCCCATACATGTCCGATAAAGATTAAAAAAACAGCGTTTAAAAGGAAATTCATTTCTTTAAAAGGACAGACACAAATCTTGGACCGTCTTTTAAAAGGAGAAAATTGGCACATTTGCAAAAGTTTTAATTGGAATGAAGAAACAGTCCGGACTATTAAGAAAAATGAAAAAGAAATAAGAAGGGCAGTTGCTGCAGGATCTTTGACTTCAGCAAAACGTGCAGTTTGGCCCCCGTGGCGCGAATAATTGAGAAGATGGAAAAGGCACTCAGCATTTGGACTGATGATAGCTGTCAAAAAAGAATTTCGTTGGATGGTAATATCATTAAACAAAAAAGCACTCAAAATTTTCAAGCACCTCAAAGAATATAGAGATCTCTCTGTCAACCCAGATTTTCTGGTAAGTAAAGGTTGGTTCGAAAATTTCAAAAAGCGTTTTGCAATTCATAGCATAAGGATTCGAGAAGAATCTGCATCGGCTGATTGTGAAGCTGCTAAAAGTTTCCTGAAAGAGTTAGGATTATTCAGTTATGGCAAAGCACACGAGGGCTATCTGCCTAAAGGGATGGATGCCTTCGTGGAGGACTTTCTAAGGGAAACTGGCTCGTATACACGTTACACATGGGAAAAACCACGAAAACGCCCATACAGCTAGCCCGTTCGCGGGTTCGAACCTCGGACCGAACTACCAGCGTTCAGAGTCTTTACCGCTCGGCCGCTGGTGGGCTCTCTTGAGTTTCTGAAAAATTTCAAAATATTTTAGAAGAACAAGGATACACAGCAGTTCAAGTTTTCGATGCAGACAAAACTGAGCTTTGTTGGAATAAAAGTGCCTAGCAGAACCTTTATATCGAAAAAAGAAAAAAACTGCATCCTGATTTAAGGCGTCTAAAAATGGTCTAACGCTAATTTTGTGCATATGACTTTGGACTTGATGACAAAATCCTTATTAGTTTATAGATCTTTAAATCCTCGTGCACTTAAAGGCGTAAATAAAAACACTTTACCGGTATATTCGAAAACAAATCCAAGAGCTTGGGTAGCTGGGAATATATATAAATGTTGGTTTTTTAAATTGTTTTGTGCTAGACCTTGAACGTTATTTAAAGCAGAAAAATTGAGCTTCAAGGTGCTTATTACTATTAGATAATGCTCCATGTCACTCACAAGATTTGAATCATCCCAATGTCAAAATACTGTTCCTACCACCTAACACTACTTCGTTACTTCAACCATCTTTGTCGCTGAAAGAACTGAAAGCGTCAACGTTAAATGCATGTTAGAAGAAGATATGGCCCTTTTCAGCTGGAATAGAAAAAGTGCGTGAATTGTCAGAAAATGAAATTGGTGGCATATTAGAACTTGCTAAATCAATCAGAGGCGAAGGTTTTGTGAACATGGCTATTGAGGACGTTCAAGATTTATTAGCGGAAAAATTGACGAAGATTTGATAGAAATGGTCCGAAGCTGTAAATCAAATCGATTCTGAAGTCACTACCACAGATGAAGATTCTGAAGTTAATAATTTAACATTAAAAAATTAAAAGAAGGCCTACTCTCAGCTGAATATCTCGAGTTATTTTTCTTCAGTGTAGACCCTTCCGCTGAAATAAGCCGAAAATTCAAAGGGACTGTCTAGCTTTATATCGAGAAGTTTAAAATGATCAGGTAAGAACTAGTAAACAAAGTAAAATTACAAATTTTTTAAAGAATGCCAGAAGAAGAAAATGCCAAAATTTTAAATGAAGATAGAAATTCCGAAAATGAAAGCGATCTCATTCCATGGAAAAACGTTCTTTGTTTGTACTGAGCAATGATAGCGAAGAAATTTATTAAACTTAAAGTTGCGTTAAATTAAAGTATGTAATATTTTTTATTTTTTGTTGTACATACATACATATATTTAATAAAAATTTAAGTTGTTTATGTATAATTAAAAGAATATTTGTTTTTAATAAGTTTTCGGAACGTAAGCCCCCTTTTATACTTCCTCTGGGTCTCAAACAACACGGTATTTTCTAGGAACCTATCTACCGTGTTATACGAGGGTTACCTGTATATATATATAGAGAGAGAGATAAATGCGTTTGATACTTAAAGTAACCATACCTCATACATGTAGAAACCAAAAACACTAAGGAATTTGTGAGCTTTCATATAGCATGAAATAAAAAAAAAATAAATGCACTCAAAATTTAATGATCGTTCATATCTCAAAAGATATTCGACATTGCTCATGTAAGCCTGTTTTTTTCACACTACACTTTTCACACTCGCCGCTTTTGTTTTCACGCTCAATTTTTCCTTAAATCACAAACACATTATCGTCCTTCGTTCCTTTCGAACCAGAAAAATGAAGCACTAATTGATTGTCGATCACCATGAGAATACATGAGAGAATGGTCTGCACCATTTTTATTTTGCAACACTGTAGATGTATGCCTTCATGAGCACGTTTTTCACCAGATGCCTTTTTAGTGGTATCGAAACCCCGCCTACTTTTCATCGGGTCAACAGACGTTGTAGATTGTATTCACGCAGATTAACCACACACAAATTTTTCACCACAAACCGCTGAAATGCTGTTGACTTTTCATCTTCCACTTCGCATAGAATTTTCACATTTCACAGATAGAATATCACGGTATACCGCTGCCACTACTGTGATGTTTTCATTATCTCTTCACATCTACGTAACCTGTAAGTTCCTCACATCCACATTTGATAGATATTCTCGACGTGAAAAATAAACTGCACACTCATTCCGAAGTAACAAAAAATATATTTACATTTTTTTACACAATATAATCAGTTTTTCAGAGTTAAACGAAACATTTTCCCTATGATAACATAATATCAGCATTTCTGTTTTTACAACACACACAAAAAAAGCCGTTAATATTTCAACTGCTTTTCAGTTCAAAAAAAGCTTCTCACCTCATCCCCACATGCATTCCAAGGAGGCACTATTCCCGTCCCGCAGTGCCTAATCGCACCGATGGTCCGAACAGCCTCTAGGCTAATCGTGTAAGATTCTCACTACTGTATTTCTCAGGTACTGTAGAAAGTAACGAATCTTAAGAACTACTTAGCGAATAATCGCTTAAGTTCGTGTGACAAGAAACAACAAGAAGGAAGGGTAACTAATTTATTATTCCAATAAGATTTAACAAAATCCGTCTTGGAGTGTACAATAAAAGCCGACACTTGGGCTTGAACTCAAGAGACTAAAAATTAAACTAAAACTAAGGTTAACTAAAGCGATATAGCCGAAACTATCAAGATTCTAATAGAGTTGGCCCCTTAACTCTATTTGACTACGAAGCTTATCAAGGGCTTGAGTACGGCCGAGAGTAATAACAGCTTTGAGAGAGAGAGTAGCCAAAAGGAAGACGCGCGCAAATCAGAAACTCTGATTCTCTCTAATTCTGCAAGTAGATTTCGCGGTTTAAATACCGCTCCTCTTTATTAAGTATTCAGAGTGATTCCAAAACTACGTTCTGACCGGAAGTAGTAAGTTAAGAATTTGACAGGAAAGGAACTTAAAATTTAACTGTTAATAAAATTAACATAATTCTTACATAGCTTCCGACCAGACTTTAAATACTCGAAAAACGACCTTGTTTAAGACTTTAAAGTCCAAAAAACTTCTTACGTTAACTACACACTTCTAACTTTTGAATTAACTAAATTCACGTTAATGTTCTGTTTTTAGGGCCAACTTTACAACAATTCTAAAAGCTAGACTAAAGCTAGAGAATATTTTATAAAAGTTTACAAAAAACTCCTCTGTTCTAGACATACATCATCTTCTTTGGAAACTTTATTCGGCTACTACTAAGTCAGGTCTTGATCCTTCCAGATATGGAAGGAAATATCATTAGTAAGAAATTTTACAAAGCTTTTCTATAAATCCTAAAACTAAGCTTTTATTTCCTCATTTGGCCCTCATGCACTTTCATTCATACTACAGTTTATTTCCCCCATGCTCACCAGCAAATGTACTGAAATGTACTTAGGGTCTTTTATGTTGTGTTACCGCGAACAAAACTACCGCTATACAACATCTAACTTGGTTAAAATAGACACTCTAGACCTTACAAGATTCCCTACACGAAAACTCTTTCCTAATGTAGTAAGCGAAAGCTTATATTTACTTTCAAAAGTGTTAACTGAAGAGCCTAACATTAAACACACATATATACTAAACATTAACTTCTTTCGCAATTCAAATACACAGAGGCCAAAATTTATCTTTTGTACAGTTTTAACTTTACGATATTTCAACACAGAGATTAAACATTTCTACTTTAACATGAACATTAAATGTTTACACATCACTTTTGAATTCACTTTACATCAACAGTCATAGTTGCTTAATTACAATTTACCATCTTTACACGAAATCTTAACTTTACGTTTGTAGGGTTTATATTTATTTTAACTAACATTTATTTTAAGTTTAAACTATCTTTCCTGTCAAGCATTACTTTCCCCTGGAACTGCCAATGCCAGAGTATGTAAATTTTAGTAGAACGCGCAAGGATTCAAATTATCAGCGGAAGTATTCTGAGTTAAATAGAAAGGAAACGAGTTCGAAGTGTGCTTTTCTTACTTCACGAGCGCGGAGGTAGTTAGTCAGAAATTGAAGAACCACGCGTTTCGGCCTGTGTGCTTGCCTAGGCAAATTGTTAATCTTTCAACGTAATACTCAGAGTTTGCTGAAGTATCAGCGGTGTTATAAAACGCGGTGAGGTTAGTTACGTTTAGAGAGCCTCGTAGTTAGTGACTTGTTAGTATCTCTTTTAGTTTCTTATTTTTATTTTACCGCCGGGTCGGCGTAGTTTGTGAGCGTCAAGAGCACGCATTTGTAATTTCTTAAGTTGAATAAAAAGGGACTTAAACCCTTCTCAAGACTCTGTCTAATTCCCAGTTTCAGCAGTCACCACTTTGTTGCGTTCAGGTTGGAGGCGCGCAACTCTACATTGGCGCCCGAACACTTGTCGAACTGAAATGGCCGAAAATGGGATGGAAGCCGCGGTACAACAACAAGAAATGGCAAGCCAATTGGAAGGATTTGGATACCTGGTCCAGACGTTGAGAGCGTCAATCAAGCCAAACGTCAATTTCGACGGAAAAAATTCGGTGGCGATATTTCTAGAAAACCTCGACAATCACTTTCAGCTCTACCCTGTGCCTGAAAGACAAAAAGTTGCCATCGCCACATCTGCACAAAGAGGACAGGTCGCGCTATGGTGGAAGAATATAGGCAAATTTTTATTAGGGGAATTTGGAGGCCAGACATATACATTTGAAAATTTCAAAAAATCGTTATTAAAAGCCTTCCCCATAGTGAAAGATCGAGCAAGGCTACAAGCCGAACTATATAGTTTCTATCAACGGGATATAGAAGAGTTGACGGACTTTATTCTGCGAAAAATTAAGCTGACGGATATGCTGTATGGGAAGAAACCCGACGCGGAGATTATAGAAATAATCTTACCAAGATTGTTACCTGCTGTTCAAGACTACTTCGAAATTAGAAACCCAAGCACATTGCAGGAGCTCTTCGAATTGGCGGTGAAGTTTCAAAATCGCAGAATAGCGGAAAAAGCTAGAGGGGCATCGTATTCTCAAAGTACCCGAAGGCAATCTTCAAATGAGCAGACCAGAAGTGCAAACCGCTCTTATGGGGGAAAGAGCTATCAAGCTAACTCATCGAACCTCGAAGGTCAAGGCCCAAAAAGGAAATTTGAAAACAAACGTTCGCGTACCCAGAAGGCAGAAGTTGAAAGGAAAGCTTTAAACGAGTAGAGGGGCCTGTGAAAGCGAGGGTCCAGACCCCGGAAGTTTAAAAAAAACCCCTCAAAAAGACACTTAAATACGGTCATCGTAAAGAACTCACATCTACCAATTATACAAGTTCTGGTTGGCGATGTACCAGTAGAAGCCCTCATCGATACAGGAGCAGAAGGTAATTTTATGAGTGAGACATTTTTCAAAAAGAATTTTTATAGGTTACGATTATTTAAAAACAAAAACACAGAAATTATAGCGGCGCAAGGAAAAACATGTCACTGCATCGGGAAATTATCATTAAACATACAGGTAAAAGAGGAAAGCCTCAAAGTATTAATTTTTGTAGTGAAGAATCTGCAAAATCCTCTTATTTTAGGTATGGAGTTTTTAAGGGCCGCGAGGGCCAAATTGAATTTTCAGGACAGTTCTATTGTGCTGGAGATGGACCAGAGGGTGGTGGAACCAGGGGAACAACCGCAAGTAGACCTTAGCCATTTGAATGACCATGAAAGTCAAGCCATCCAGCAAGTGGTAAGTAATTTTTCAAACATGTTTTCAGAAAGGCCTGGTAGCTGTCAAATAGTTACGCATGAGATACAGTTAACTGCCGAAAAACCTTGTAGGACTAAACTGTATCGTTATGATAAACAAAAAGACCTAATCATCGAAGAGCATATTCAGGAAATGTTAAAGAACAAAATAATAACGCCCATAAATAGTGAGAACGTGAGTCCAGTCGTACTATGTAGGAAAAAGAGAGTTTCCTCCTTCGGATAAAAGGGCTTGGAGGTTTGCTATCGATTACAGAAAACTGAATAGTATTACTAAATTCCCAGTTTACCCTTTGCCGGTTATAGAGGAAATTATTAGAAAGATTAAATCTACTAGATACATGACTACTTTGGACTTAACGTCTAGCTACTATCAAATAGCTATGAGACCCGAAGACATACATAAAACCGCGTTTATAACAAAATCGGGCACTTATGCATTTTTACGCATGCCCTTTGGGTTGTGTGAGGCCCCATCAACATTCCAGAGAGCTATGGACATTGTTCTAAAGCCTGTCCTAGGAAAATCAACTTTAATCTATCTAGATGATATAATTATAACGAGTAGTACGTTGGAACAACATATTAAAGATCTAGAAGAAGTTTTTAAATTATTAAAAGAGGCCGGTCTTACAATTAACGCCTCAAAATGTAAGTTCGCAACTAAAGAACTTAAATATCTGGGTTATAAAATTTCGCAAAAGGGTATAGAAACGCAAGATTCAAAAATAAAAGCAATCAAGAATTTCCCACCGCCCAACACCGCCAAGGAACTTTCTTCTTTCCTTCGATTATGTTCTTACTATCGGTCATTCATAAAAGATTTCGCTAATATTGTTGAACCACTGTTAGTAATTAAAAGAAAGAAAAGTAAATTTACGTGGACAGCGGAAGCAAATACCGCATTTGAAAGATTAAAAGAAGCGCTCATCAGTGCCCCTGTTTTGAAATTCCCGGAGGGGGACGAAAACCTGGAAATTGCAGCAGATGCGTCGGACTATGCTGTGGGTGCGGTTCTTATGCAAAATAGCCATCCTCTGGCATTTTTTAGTAAAACGTTGAATCAGACACAAAGGAATTATACAGCTACAGAGAGAGAAACATTAGCCGTACTAATGGCCGTACACAAATTTCGAGTTTATTTCGGCAAAGTGCCAGTAACAGTCTTCTCGGATCATGCGGCTGTTGGTAGACTTTACTCGGGGAAAAACCTAACGCCCAGGTTAATAAGATGGGCTTTAAAACTCCAAGAATATAATCTAATAATAAAATATAAACCGGGTAAGGAAAACAATGTAGCTGACGCACTTTCTCGTATAAAACTGGACGATGAAGGAAATGAACTTAAATGCGCTGTGTTGACTTCAAAAATTTTAGATTCTAGAGATACGACTATCACTGAACTGAAAGCTGATCCTGAATTTGGAAATATCTATGCATATTTGAAAGACCCCGAAAGCTTTGAGCACACAGATATCGATGCGATAAGAAATAGAGCAGAAAACTATGAAATAATAGATAATTTATTATTTTATACGAAAACAACAAACGAAAATCTCGAGTACAAACCAGTCATCCCAGCCTCGCTTCGATTAAGCATTTTGAAGGAATTACACGACGCGAAAACAGCGGGTCATTTAGGGGTCAGAAAGACTTTAAAAAGGGTACGCGAGGCGGTATATTTCCCGCAATTGTACAAAATAGTAACTGCGTATGTCAGGTCCTGCAATCAATGTCAGTTAATAAATGATATTAATTACAGCCCGGCCGGGTACTTAAATAGCATTCGCGCTACATTTTCGAATGAAATTTCAGGCATAGATCTTCTTGGTCCCTTCCCCCAGAGCGAGTTAAATAAAAATCGTTTTCTTTTAGTAATTGTAGATCACTTTTCAAAATGGACAGAAATTGTTCCACTTAAACGCGCGTCAGCCAAAACAGTCGCAGATGCATTCTTACACAGATACATTTTAAAATACGGTGCACCGATAAAAGTCATTAGCGATAACGGAAAACAATTCATTAGTCAAATATTTGAAAACATATGCACTGGACTTGGCATACGCCATATCAAAATGGTTCCGTATAGACCACAGGCAAACATAGCAGAAAGAGTGAATAAAAACATTGTAAAAATAATTCGCAGTTACGTTAGCACACATCACAAGCGCTGGGATGGCTACATAAATGAATTAGCTTATGCTTTAAGAACGGCAAATCACGATACTACGGGAAAAACCCCAGCAGAATTATTTTTAGGCCGAAAGTTAATTACGCCTTTAGATAAATTATTCTTTGTGCAACAAAGAGAGCAAGAGTTTAAACAGAAAGATGTGCAAAAACTTATTGATCAGACGCTTAAAACTCGGATACGGCAAGAAATAAGCAAAAAGTGTATTACGATAGAAAACGCAGTGAAGCAGATTTTAAAGTTGGGGATAAAGTATTGAAGCGGAAATTTTCTTTATCAAGTGCCCCAGACAATTTTACTGCAAAGTTAGCTCCAAAATTTGAAGGCCCCTATGTAATTCAGGAAATCAAAGGAGTCGTATTGTACCTTAAGAACGAGAGAGGGGACATCTGTAAAGCAAGTCCCGACCAGGTGAAAAAATACTATAATCAAAATCATTTTTAAATCCTTAAAAGTTTCTTGCAGGACTCAAGCGTAAAAGAAGTAGAAGGTCCAGAAATAACGTCACCCGTTCCACCACCCAAGAAGCAGAGAACTGAAAAGAGACCTAGCCCTTCTACAACCCAGGCGACGGTACCGAAAAGAAAAAACGAACACTTTCAGACTCCAGCATTTAAGAAAAACAAGAAAGCAAAGCCGCCGCGTAAAGAAACCTTGGTAAAGAAGAAAACACCACTTACGACCTATCGCAGTACAAATTATATATCAAGGAGAACGCTCCGAGGGCCAGAGAGTCAGGTGCAAACAAGGCCGCCGTTCCCGAAAATAAAAAGACAGCAGGAGGAACGAAAAGACCACCACCAACAGAAGAAATTCAAGCATGACTCCAGACCGGAGGACGCCAAGACCAGCCGTCCAGGGGGAAAACGGAAAAGACAGCAACCCGACGACTACCACTCCAAGAGGCCAGCATGCAGAGGGCGAAAAAGAAAAATTAACGTGGACGACACTCGGAGGACATTATGAAGAAGACTGACGTCCATGAAACCTGTAACGTGGGAGCAGTTCTGCCAGAAAAGAATGTCGGAGTTCCAATCATCTAAAACTCAAAGATAAGTTAAAATCTTCTATAAAATTTTTCTTATGTTCCAAAATGTTATGCGTAAATACGAAGTTCTATGTTTTGACGAAAGTCAATGTGTCTCGGTTGAGACTTAGTTTTGTTTTACTTTATTTAGCTAAGGCAAAAGTAGTATTTTCTTTCAGTATAAAATCTAAGAACAAGCAGTTTCTGTTGGTCGAAAGACTAATTCTGTTATGTTAAAGCCAAAATTTGCCAGAAGATAAAAATAACTTCGTATTCTTGTATTAATAAGAATTCTAGTTCCAGTGCCGCCAGCTTGGCGAAGAATGAGTAAAGTAAAAATTTATTTTTCTCTTATTCATTTTATGGTAAATTGTAAAAAATCATATGTATTAGAATTTTGTAAATATACGTAAATACTTGAAAGTTATGTAAAAGTAGAATTTAGTCTAGAAGCATAAAATTTTAGATGCTAAAAGTAAATGCTTAAAAGCAATGAATTCAAATTTAAGTATTAAACTGTAGATAAAATCATGCTTTAGAGCGAAAGCCTGCATGTCTAAAGATGAATGAGGGGGAAGCTAGAATGAATGTGTTTTGTAGGGTTCTCCACCTACACTTGAATTTTAAGAATGTTAAAGTAGCTCGTCGAGTTGTAGAATGTCGAGTAAGGTGTGTCTATTTGGTCGTTGAATTCTAACAAATCATTGTGTTTAGGGGAAGTGTTCCAATACTAAAACACGAATATTCCCGTTTGACACCACACATGGTGGAGAGCCAGGGTAAAGTTAAATTAATCTTTGAATACTTGAATGAATGTGAATTAAGCAGTAACTAAGGAAAATAAACCGTTAAAAAACAAAAATGTATTCAGTGTCAAGAAAGTGTAAATTATAATGTATTTAGAAAGATACTGATACTTATTCCTTCCAGATGCTGGAAGGAAAAGAACAAGATTGATTGCTGAAGTCCAGAAAAAGTTGCTGTCAGAAGAGAGATTTAATTAAGTATACTCAGAAATTTTATTACCTTTTGTGAGATAAGATTTTTTTATGTAAACGAGGCTCTTAAAAGTTAGTTCAGAATTGTAGAAACTTTACAACAGGTCGTTTGTAGGACCTGCTTCCAAGTTTTCCAAATTCTGGCAGCGGCGAATGTAGGGTTTATATTTATTTTAACTAACATTTATTTTAAGTTTAAACTATCTTTCCTGTCAAGCCTTACTTTCCCCTGGAACTGCCAACGCCAGAGTATGTAAATTTTAGTAGAACGCGCAAGGGTTCAAATTATCAGCGGAAGTATTCTGAGTTAAATAGAAAGGAAACGAGTTCGAAGTGTGCTTTTCTTACTTCACGAGCGCGGAGGTAGTTAGTCAGAAATTGAAGAACCACGCGTTTCGGCCTGTGTGCTTGCCTAGGCAAATTGTTAATCTTTCAACGTAATATTCAGAGTTTGCTGAAGTATCAGCGGTATTATAAAACGCGGTGAGGTTAGTTACGTTTAGAGAGCCTCGTAGTTAGTGACTTGTTAGTATGTCTTTTAGTTTCTTATTTTTATTTTACCGCCGGGTCAGCGTAGTTTGTGAGCGTCAAGAGCACGCATTTGTAATTTCTAAAGTTGAATAAAAAGGGACTTAAACCCTTCTCAAGACTCTGTCTAATTCCCAGTTTCAGCAGTCACCACTTTGTTGCGTTCAGGTTGGAGGCGCGCAACTCTACACGTTAACAGATTTTAGTATTCTAAGAGTCTTCCGACTAAACATATTCACAATTTACTTCTCGCAACTTGCGAGTTCTTAACAAAAGTATTTAACTCTAGTAGCTTCTCGCCAATTTGCTAACATTAAAATCTATGATTACGAACATTTACAATCAAGCTTTCGCTATCTGCGATTTAACTTTTCTAAACATCTTTAGCAACTTAGAACAAGATGATATAATTTGAATCTGTTTTCAAAGTAAAATAAGTAAAGAAATTTTCACTTATCTTTTTCTGTACTCCTCCATTCTGATCTAACAGAATTCTTCAAATGTAGGATACTTCAGAACCTCCAACCTTCTTCTAGAACTTTGATGGCCCCGTGCCGTTTGAATCGCTCCTTTTCCTCTTCTGCCCCTTGTCTAGGCATCTGGGAATCTTGCGGGAGAGCTGCGGGTTTTGGAACGTGAGTTTCCTTTTTAGCTCCGGTGAGGCTATCCGTCTTACAGAGTCTTTGAATCTTCTCTTGGAACTTCTAACTTCTTGGTCAGGCACGGTTGTCTCCGCAGGTCTTTTCTCGCTTTTCGTTCTCCATCCTGGACCTCCTTGGGCCTCCCTTGTAGTTGCTACCGCTGGAAACTGTGGTTTACGTCTCGTAGTTTCCTCCCGTCTTTGAAATTTCTCCTTGACTGGGACCTTGTCAGAAGGCCTCCCTCTTTAGTCGGTGGTACTGGTGTTTTCTCAGAATCCTCGATTCTGGCTCGTTGATCCGTCGGTGCTAACTTCCTCCATTTTCGTGCGCTTGTAGCATTACCGAATTGGATTCGCTTCGTCGAAGATTGCTGGATCTGCTTCCTTTTCTGTGTTGGGGCACCCCAGCTGTGCTTTTGAGCTGGCGGGCTTCTCTCCTCCCTTCCAGGCTCCTGTAATAAATCCTGTAAAACTTTAAAACCATTGCGGCTGTAGTACGGCTTAATATGGTCAATATTTACAGCCCGTTGTTGACCATTTTCGGTCTTTAAATAAAACGTAGCTTCTCTTATTCTTTCAACCATGTAGGGCCCTTCAAACCTGGGCTCAAACTTCGCAACTCTGCTTTCGGGTACAGATGATAAGGAATGTTTTAGTTTTAAGACTTTCTGTCCGACTTTATATTCCCTTTCCCTTCTATTTCTATCATAGTAGATCTTTTGCTTTTGTCTTGTTATATCAGACCTTTTAACTGCTTCGTCGATAATTCTCTGTATGTCTTTTAACTTGAATTCTTCTTGTCTCTGTTGTACAAAGAACAGCTTATCCAAAGGCGTTATGATTTTTCTTCCTAAAAATAACTCCGCGAGGTCTTCTGAGTATCATGCTTTGCGGTTCTCAAGGAAAACCTAACTCATTGACACAGCTGTCCCAGCGGTCATGAAAATTTTTCACATATTCCCTGATCATTTTTACAATATTCTTATTTACACGTTCCGCTATATTCGATTGCGGTCTATATGGTACCATTTTTAGATGGCGTATGCCGAGTCCTGTGCACAAATTTTTAAATATACTGCTAACAAACTGTTTTCCGTTATCTGATATTACTTTTAGCGGGGCCCCATATTATGAAATATATTTATTTAAAAACGAATCTGCGACTATTTTAGCTGAAGTTCGTTTAAGAAGGACTATTTCTACCCGTTTTGAAAAATGGTCAACAATTGTTAATAAATATCTATTTTTATTTATTTTTGTCCTAGGGTAGGGTCCAAGCAAATCTATACCAACTATTTCATTTGGAAAAGTGGCCTTTATGTTTTTTAAATACCCGGGCTGCAATTAACATCACTTATTGACTGGCACATACGGCACGACTTAACATATACGCCGTAACAATTCTTTGTAACTGCGGAAAATAAACCGCTTCGCGTACCCTCTTTAGTGTTTTTCGTATTCCGAAATGTCCAGCTGACGGTAGATCATGCAACTCCTCTAAGATACTTAAACGTAGACTCGCTGGTATTCCTGATTTTCATTTGTTACCTTTGTATAAAATAACAATTTGTTGATTATTTCGTAATGCTGCACCCTATTGCGAATAGCCGTTAAATCTATGTGCTCAAACTTTTCAGGGTCTTCCAAGTATGCGTAAATATCTTTAAATTCTGGGTCCTTTCTCAATTCTTCAAATATTGTATTACGAGACTCAATAACTCTTGAGATGAGCATAGCACACTTAATTGTGTTTCCCTTTTCATCAATTTTTTTCGTGAAAGGGCATCGGTGACTACATTTTCTTTTCCCTGTGTGTGTTTTATGGTTAAATTGAATTCCTGTAATTTTAAAGTCCACCGTATCAAGCGAGGCGATAAATTTTTTCCTGAATGCAAGCGACCCACTGCCGCATAATCTGAGTAGACCGTTATCGGTGAACTTCCGAAGTAGACACGAAACCTCTGAACCGCTAATAAGACAGCGAGCGTTTCTAGCTCAATGGCGGAATAGTTCCTCTGTGTAGGATTCTAAGTTTTCGAAAAGAAGGCTATAGGCTGCCCATTTTGGGAGAGCACCGCTCCAACTGCATAATCGGATACATCCGCTGAAATCTCCAGACCTTGTTCGCCTTCTGGGAATTTAAGGACTGGGGCATTAATTAGGGCATTCTTTAGCTGTTCAAAAGCGGTGTTCGCCTCGGCTGTTCAAGAAAATCTACTTTTCTTTCTTTTTAGCACTAGAAGAGGCTCAACTATTTTCGTAAAATTCTTTATAAACATTCTATAATAGGAACATAAGCCCAAAATGAAGACAATTTTTAGCCGTATTTGGGGAAGGGTAACTTTTAATTGATTTTATTTTTGAATCATCAGTCTCTATGCCCTTATCAGAAATTTTGTATCCAAGGTATCGCAATTCCTTTCCCGCAAACTTGCATTTTCTTGCATTTATTTTGAAACCGGCCTCGTTAAGTAAGCCAAAAACTTCTTCCAAATGTTTCAAATGTTCCTTTAACGTTTCGCTGATAAATATGATATCGTCAAGATAAATAATTGTACTTTTACCTAGAACTGGCCTCAAGACTATGTCCATTGCTTTTTGAAAAGTAGCTGGCGCTCCGCTTAAACCAAAGGGCATTCTTAAGAAGGCATAGACGCCTGATTTTGTAATAAACGCGGTCTTTTGGACATCCTCCGGTTTGACGGCGATTTTGAAGTAACCTGAAGTTAAGTATAGGGTTGTCATAAATTTAGTCGAGCGAATTTTTCTAATTATTTCGTCAATTATTGGTGGGATATTTTGTTATACTGTTCAGCTTACGATAATCAAATGCAAACCTATACGCGTCCGGGTGTTCAGGCGGTAGCCCGTTCTTTTTTCTACAAAGGGCCACCGGAATTGCGCAAGGTCTCGTGCTTGGCAAAATTTATTTTATTTTCTAACATCTTTTCAATATGTTTTTCAGTAATGGCTTCTTTCACCTTGTCATGTCTATAGGGCTTCGACCGGACTGGAGGGGCATTCCCTGTATCGATAGAATGATTAACTACCTGACAAAAGCCAGGTTTGTCGTTAAACAAAGAATTAAATTTTCTTACCAATCTTTCGATCTTCTCTTTCACTTCAAGCTCCAGATGGTCTAAGCCCAATTCCGGCAGAGACCCTTCTTCTTCTACTTCTACAGGATCCGTGTGCACCTGAAACGTAGAATTCTGGAAATTAAGATTTGCGTAAAAATCGACCCCCAGTATGATGGACGTGAGTAAATCTTTCGCAACTAAAAAATTAACTTTTGACACCTCGTTTTTAATATGAACATGCAGTGCAGTTTTCCCCAAACGTACGCACTGTTTGCCTTGGGCGGCAATTACTTTTTATCCCGTGGCTTTAAACTGTCTGTAACGACGAAAATGCTTCCTGTAAAAATCTTCTGAGAGGAATGAACATTGAGCCCCTGTGTCCAGGAGTGCAGTGCTTGGTACATTATTTACCAGAATCTGTATCTCTGGCATAGCTAGATTTTGTACCACCACTATATTTAAACAAATTTCTGAGGGGTCTTCCTTCCCACTCGGTGACCGTTGCCCCTTCTCGATCACCGGTTTGCGTTTAAATTCTGGTTACCCGACGCCTCTTTACGCTGATTTTTCTTTCCGCCATCCTTTGCTATATCTGCGCTCTTGTTATTGAACTTTTCACTTTTACCTGTCTGCCGATACGCGTTGTATTGAACTAGCGGTTTCTTTTGAGGAGTAACTCTTGAGTACTGTCCAAACTGACTTTCTTTTTCAGAGTTCCTTCTGCTCTGGAATTTCACCGCGAGCTGGAATAGAACTTCTAATGTTTGCGGATTACGCACTTCGAGGAAATCTTACGCTGATGGTAAAAGACGCGGAAGAATTACTTCGATAAGTTCATTATCGGGCCTTTTTCCGTATAATAGATTGAAAATATGAACTTTTTTTTAAATGAACTCCTTCAAATCCTCGAAACTGCCTTGGTATTTACTATACAATTCTGATTCTAGCTTCGACGATCCTTAACTACTAGAATGCTTTCACTAATGCCGACTTGAAAGTTTCCCAGTTATATGATTCCGATCCTGGGTCCCCCAACAAAAACTTTCCTATACCCTTATACCAGCTGAGGGCTTGACCTTTTAAGGCTGTAGTAGTGATGGTCACCTTTTGCAGTTGATTCACAGGATGTAAGGTGAAATGTAGCTCCAATTGCTCCAAAAATGTCAGAACTGAGCCCTTGCCGTCAAATGTTCCCGCTGGTTTCATAGATACACGCAACGTTTCCACGAGGAATCCGAACCCTTCTACTGAATTTGTGGACGTCTGAGGGACCTGAAAGGTCGGAAGGGTCAAAGTGAATTTCCCGGACTCTAATGACATGGTCCGTTATCAATTTTTCGGGCGCCAAATGTAAGATTCTCACTACTGTATTTCTCAGTTACTGCAGAAAGTGACGAATATTAAGAACTAGTTAGCGAATAATCGCTTAAGTCCGTGTGACAAGAAACAACAAGAAGGAAGGGTAACTAATTTATTATTCCAATAAGATTTAACAAAACTCCGTCTTGGAGTGTACAATAAAAGCCGACACTTGGGCTCAAGAGACTAAAAATTAAACTAAAACTAAGGTTAACTAAAGAGATATAGCCGAAGCTATCAAGTTTCTATTAGAGTTGGCCCCTTAACTTTATTTGACTACGAAGCTTATCAAAGGTCTGAGTACGGCCGAGCGTAATAACAGCTTTGAGAGAGAGAGAGTAGCCAAAAGGCAGACGCGCGCGAATCAGAAACTCTGATTCTCTCTAATTCTGCAAGTAAACTTCGCCGTTTAAATAATGTTGGATATGTGATACTTCCGCCTGAGCGCGCGCATAACAGATTGAACTGATTACGTAAGTTTTAACCGCGCGCTCAACGATTTATGATGTAATCAGTGTTCTATTTTTAGTTTAGTTTATTTTTGAATGCCTTTTCGAAATGGATGCGTACTTTTTGATCTCTTGTATAACTCTCTTTTATAACTTGTGTACAGATTAAAGTTTTTAAAAGCTAAACCTGTGCGTGTTTTTTGGATATACCTGAATGAAGAACCCGGTGATTCAGGTAAGTGCTATTTTGCTTACCTACTGTTGGAATGCTTTACGCATTGATTAATATTGTCTATTGAGTTAAGGCAATATTAATTTTGGCATTCCGCGCCGAGATGAAAGCGAATTAATCGCAGATTGATATTAATGATTTTATGTATTTTGAATTTGAAAGGCACTAATTGAATTCTTTAAGATTTTATATGTTATATATTTGATTCAGTAAACATGTCAGTAGAAGATATTACTAAACTTAAGAAAAAGAGAGGTGGTTTGAGAACGTCCATTACCAGAATTCTTAAGAAAATAGAATTAGAACTAGATAAGTCTTCTGTTGATATAAATTTGTTAGAAGAAGACTTAGAACTCTTGAACGATAAGTTTGAATCCCTTAAGATAGCTGATTCTGAAATCGAAAGTACTTTGAAACCAGAAGAATTCGATGAAGAGATTCAAACTACAGAAGAATGTCGTGAAAGAATTCTGTTGTGGAAATTTAGAGCGAAAAAACGGATTCACTTGACAAACCAAAACTTTACTGTTATTGATACAAATCTATATAATTCTCAAATATTTAATGATTCATCGAAACGGAAGTTTAAGCTTCTTAAAATAGAATTTAAGTTGTTCGGCGGTGATATCAAAGAAAGGTTGTCATTTTGGGCACAATTTCAGAAGATACACAACGATAAGGAAATCGCGAAGGAGGATAAATATCAATATTTATTACAAGCTACATTAAAGGGTTCAAGAGCGCGAGAACTTGTTGAATCATTTCGGGCCACAGCTGATAGTTATGAAAACGTAATAGAGTGTTTAAAGACGAGATTTGGCCGAACTGACATGTTAATCGAAGTGTATATTAGAGAAGTTTTTTCATTGATGATGAATAACGCAATCGGTAAAGGCTCTAAAATGCCTCTTTTTAAACTTTACGATAAGATTGAATCTTACTTAAGGTCTTTAAATATGTTAGGTGTTTCCAGCGCAAATTATTCTTCAATATTGTATCCGTTGATTGAATCTTGTTTGCCTGTCGACATATTGAGAGTTTGGGAAAGAAATTTGAATTCCACATCCCTAACATCTAAAGAAGAAACTGTTGATAAGTTAGATAACCTGATGAAATTTTTATGTCACGAGATTGAAAGCGAAGAGAAAGTGCGTCTAGCACGGACCGAATTTAACCGTGAAACCAAAATCGAAAGCAAAATTATTTCACCCGCGTTAGCACGACGGGAAAGATTTACTCCGACAGCTGCAGAGTTATGCAACGCTTCGGATATTAAAAAAGAAACTTGTGTATTTTGTAACAAAGCACATATGAGTAGCCAATGTAGGTATGCTGATAATTTGCCTTATAAAGAGAAAACGCAAATGTTGTTAAAAAGGGGTGCATGTTTCAGATGTTCAGCAGTAAGAAAGCATATTTCTCGATTTTGTACAATGAAAGTACCACCGTGTGAGATTTGCGGTAAGGGTCATTTTAAATTAATGTGTACTGAAAAATGTAATTCCGAAAATTCGAATCGATTGCTACAGGTTGAGGAGAAACAAATCAAAAGTAAGGACTCCGCTCTATCTAACAAAACAGCTACTCGTAAAGTTCTCTTGCAAACACTTATTGTTCGTCTTAGGAATAAGAATAAAAGGAAATACATAAGGGTACTAATCGACTCAGGCAACAGTAAATCTTACTTGTCAAATTTTGCAATAATGGAAATGGGATATGAATGTATTGGTGAAGAAATTTTAACACATAGTTTGTTCAGCGGTATAGAAACTACGGAAAGACATAAGAGATATTTGATTCGCCTTAGTAACTTTTCGGATAATTATCGATGTATTTTCGAGATGTTAAATCAAGAAAATATTTGTTCCGAAATTCCAAAAATACCGTGTGGTACATTTATGATTGAAGTTAAGAAATATAAAATTGTCCTATCTGATTTGAATGATAAAGTAGATCTGTTGTATCAGTTCTCTCCTGACGAGATTCATGGACTCGTCGGGGCTGATGTCGTAGGTAAACTGTATACCGGAAACATAAAACAGTTAGACTCAGTCTAGTCTTGATGGAAACGCGGCTTGGGTGGACACTAATGGGTAAGACTGATACGATCGAAATTTCAGATAGCACGAATAGTGTTATGCCGCTACATGTAAACGTTGCAAAAATTTCAGACTTATGGCGACTTGATACACTTGGAATTTTGAACCATGGAGAGAAGTGAAGTCGACAAGAGCTTGAGATGGCAGCTGAAGAACACTTTAACAGAAGTGTAAAATTACATGTCGATGGAAGGTACGTTGTAAGTCTCCCGTGGGTACAAGGCCATCCTCCATTGCCCACTTGCAAAAATGTTGCAGAACGAAGGCTAAAGGGCTGCGTTGAATCACTGAAGAGGAATGGAAACTTAGAAGCATACGAAGAAGTGTTTAGAGAGTGGCTTCAAGAAGGCGTTATTGAAGAGGTTAAGAATTCCTGTAAAGAAGAAAGTGAACACTTCTTACTTCACAGGGCTGTAGAGAAAGAAAATTCCACTACAAGAGTCAGACCGATCTTTGATGGATTGGCCAGAGAAAAGAACTCACCTTCTATCAACAACTGCCTGGAAAAGGATCCCAACATCGTCAAGCTCATTCCCGCCATCATGAATCGATTTAGATTAAAGAAAATAGGCGTTGTTGCGGACATTCGTAGAGCCTTCCTACAAATTAGACTGAGTGAGAGTGATCGACCATATCTAAAGTTTTTATGGTGCGAGGGTAGTGATCCTGCCAAACCTAAAGTTTTCCAGCATAGACGGGTTGTATTCGGACTTTCATGTTCCCCGTATCTTTTGAGAGCAACCCTTCCGTTTCATTTACAGAATGCTCCTCACCGTTTTGAAAAAACAGCCATCAAGCTGTTGGAATCCTTTTACGTGGATAACTGTGTTACCAATGTGGAAAATCCCGAAGAACTTGAGAAATTTATTGAGGAATCCAGGTTGGTTCTTAGCACTGCCGAATTCGAACTTCGAGGGTGGGAGCACAGTTATAATATTTAAGACTCTGATAACGCTTTGCCTAAAAATGAAAAGAATATTCCAGTTCTAGGGCAGTGGAACTTAAAGAATGACATTTTGATGGTAGATTTACGAGAAAATGTTGAAGACGATACGGCTGTGACAAAGAGAAAAATCCTGTCAACCGTACATAAATCCCCTTGGCTTCACCTGTCCTGTTACTTTGAGACCAAAAGTCCTCCTACAAGAGTGCTGGAAATTCAAAGTATCATGGTATACTGAACTTCCTACCACCATTGCAAAGAAGTTTGAGAAGTGGAAACGGGAACTATCTAAGCTGAAATAAATAGAGATTCTTCGATGTCTTATTCCCAATTGTGAAGCACCAAGAAGTCTAACGTTGCCTGTATTCTGTGACAATGGTTCTAATTTTTCAGGAGCTGATAATTTGCTGAATAAAATTGATTGGGACGTCATTTCCCAATACTGCGGATCTCAAAAGATCATTTGGAAATTTAATCCCCCTTCTGCCCCATGGTGTGGTGGGTGGTGGGAACGTCTGATAGGTATAATCAAAGAAATTCTACGAAAAGTTCTAGGTAGAAGCTCACTTAATTTAGAAGACATGAACACCGTTATTTGTGACATTGAAGGTGTGATTAATCAGAGACCTTTAACCTATATTTCGGAAGCCGTTGATGATTTAACTCCACTTACCCCTTCTGTGTTTTTGCATGATCTTAAAGAAACAGGAATTCCAGATCTTGATGTTCTGGATTCGTCGTCGTTAAATAAAAGACATGTTTACCGTCAACGTGTGAAACAAGATTTAAGAAAACGGTTTCGTACTGAATATTTAGGGAATTTACGCCAGTCATTGAAATCTCATAAAAATCAGAAACCCATCCAAATTGGTGATATTGTTCTGGTTTCTAGTGATAACGTCAAAAAAATTGAATGGCCTCTGGCTAGGGTGGCTATGGTGTCTAAAGATGGACAAGTTCGCCTAGTAAAAATAAAAATGAAAAACGGAGAATTTCTCCGCCCAGTGTTTAGGTTAATACCTCATGAAGTGACTGATAAAAGTGACCCCGTTATACCTGTAGTAGAACAGGATTCTATTCTCAATGAACCGAAGACTGATGAAAATCGTCTTTCAGAAACCGCTTCTGACAACCCAGTACTAGCTCAAAAGATAATTCCTTCTAAGAAACGAATTGTTAATGATTTTTCCCAGAGACTGTTCCTGAAAAACGATCCAGATATGGACGATTAATTAAACCTAGAATTAAGGTTTGAGATTCCCTGGTTCGAATCTCAAAGGTGGGAGGATGTTGGATATGTGATACTTCCGCCTGTGCGCGAGCATAACAGATTGAACTGATTACGTAAGTTTTAACCGCGCGCTCAACGATTTAATGATGTAATCAGTGTTTTATTTTTAGTTTAGTTTATTTTTGAATGCCTTTTCGAAATGGATGCGTAGTTTTTGATCTCCTGTATAACTCTCTTTTATAACTTGTGTACAGATTAAAGTTTTTAAACAAATTTCTTGCCTTTTGAGTATGGAAGCAAGTTTTCCATATATTTTGAATTTGAAAGGGCAAAAGAACTGTATGAAAATTTAAATTTTGCTGTGTTGATTAAAACGAGAAAAATTTCACACGGGTCATAAACATCGTGAAATGTTACTGTACAAATATGTTATCTTTGAATGTAAAAAAGAACATATTCATAAACACTCATCATAAACACTTATATTCATATTCATAAAGAGTTAAATTCTTTTATTTAACACAGAAATTTTTATGCAAACTTAGACCTTAGTCTTAGAGCATAGAACTGTCAGAATTTATCATTGAATAAAAAAAACTTATTGAAAATTCTTAGATATGCATTACTTTTTCAGTGTTCACACATGTTTATAGGTTCAAAAATCAAAGTTATTTATGAAATAAAATCTTATAAAATCTGGTACCGTATTTGGCGGCATATAAGACGCACTTTTTTTTTCCTAAATTTGGTCTCAAAAATGTTACCTGCGTCTTATACGTGAAGGACACGGGTTAACTTTCAATACTGAATGCTATTTTTAGCCCGGATAAAGGTCTAGACACACATAACTTTTTCCAAAGCTGTTTCAAAGCTTAAGTATACAGCTTTGACTTTTTCTACATCTGCCACAATTATTTTGCGCATGCGTGAAATATCTGTCGCCAAAAAGCGCCAAAGCTCGAAGCTGATGTCGAAGTTCGAACAGGTTCGACGGTCACATTACGTCTATGGAGCCTTTCCTTCTTTACATAGACATTCTTTGACTCAGCTGGCACACGTGTCGGTATCGGTGCTTAAAAAAATACCCTGGAAATATGACTACAGGAAACAAAAAATTAAGCTATACAATTCAGTATAAACTAGGAGTGTTAAACACGCCAAAGTGCATGGAAACAGAGCAGCAGCAAGGCATTTCGGTCCACCACCTACCGAAAAAATGATACGTACTTGGCGACTGCAGGAAGATCAACTGAAGACTGCTAAAAAAAACATAACCTTCGATGCCCAGCTCCATCTTGGCCTGAACTTAAAAATGCCGTACAAATGTGGGTGATAGATAAGAAGAAATCTGGGATATGTGTTTCAACAAAATGATAACCAATGAGGCCAAAGGATTTTTCAGAAAAACATGGGAATCAGAACTTTTCAGGGTCTGAGGGCTGGTGCTACAGGTTCATGAAAAGGAAAGGCTTATCAATGCGTACAAAAACAACTATTGCACAGAAAATGCCAGCAGATTATGAAGGAAAAAATACTAGCATTTCATAGGTTTGCTATAAATGCACGCAAGAACACTTCAAATAGGAAATATGGATGAAACTCCACTCACATTTGATGTACCATCTAACTAGACTGGGAGTTTTAAAAGGTCTAAATCAATAACTATAAAAACCACAGGTCATGAAAACCCCGATATACGGTAGTTCTAACATGTTGTGCTGATGGCACAAAACTACCGCCGTTTTTCATATTCAAAAGAAAAACTCATCCGAAAGAAAAACTTCCAACGGGTGTTATTTTTCATGTTCATCCGAAAGGCTAGATGGACGAAGCTGGAATGAAACTGTGGTTACAGAACGTATGGGCGAGGCGACCTGGTGGACTCTTAAAAAAACGCTCACTTTTGGTTTTGGAGCAGTTTAGCGCCCATAGAACTGAAATAATAAAGAATAAAGCGAGAGAATTAAAAACCCAGATAGCTGTCATTCCTGGCGGACTGACTAGCCAATTGCAGCCTTTAGATGTATCGGTGAATAAACCATTTAAGGAAAAAGGGCGAGAACGATGGAACAAGTGGATAGGAGAGCCACATCACGCCCTCAGGTAGAATGAAGCGGCCCTCTATTTCACAAGTGTGCAAGTGGGTAAAAAGATCTTGGGAGGACGTAAAGGCTGAAGTAATTGTTAAGTCCTTTAAGAAGTGCGGAATCAGTAATACTCTTGATGGAATAGAAGACGGCGCATTATTCGAAGAAGGTGATACTAGGGATGACGGAAACAGTAGAGATGACAATATTCTCGTTTTCGATGATGATGATAGTGAAAAGGATTTTTATAGTTTTGAAAGTGATTAAAGTCTAATTTCATGATAGGCAACGTTTTCCTTGAATCTGTGTTTTTTGTTGTTTCTGCTTTATTTTGTATTATGTTTGATTGCTTGCCGTTCATTCATTTATTCATTATTGAAATTTACATATCATGTTTAAAATAGCTTGCCGTTTGTTAATTTTCCTTAATAAAAATATGTTTGGTAATTGCATTCAATGATTGTTTATTTGGCTTTTACGAAACGTGAGAACTAAAAGGAACCACATTTGAAGTTATTGTGGACTAATGAAACTTTTTTTCCTTGTGTGTGGCCTTCTAAATAAGGGTGCGTCTTACATGCCAATGCGTCTTATATGCCGTCAATACGGTATTTCATTTGCGTGGGCAAATTTTTCAATCTAAATCTCTTACATTAAATTATTTTTGTCTTTTAAATTACATCCCATTATTTATTTAAATTTAATTAATTACTGTGTTTGTACTAATATTTCAAAGTACTTTGAAATATTTTTTGTGTTCTGAGTACTTCCATAGAAATTCTGAGTATTCCATAGAAAAATTAAACAAGCATGCTACTAAATTGTTAATAACCAGTATTATATGATTGTTAATTTAATAGTTTATTTTATCGCTTTTAACTTATTTCATGTCTAAATTTTCTACGCAGACACACTCTAATTTTTAATGTCCCTTTTCTCAGATGAAAAATTTCGAAGAGGAATGAACAAAAATCTTGATTGTACGAAACACATATTTGAATCTAATTGTATTCTAAGAAGTACAAAAAATGTAAACTAGGTTTTAGTCTCCCCCCCCAAATCAGTCATTTAAACTATTCCAACCGTTCAGGAGAACGAACGGTTGGAATAGTTTATGCGAACATAAAAATCTGCCCTTTTTTATATCTATATAAATAAAAGAAATCTGTTCCTTCTTTTTATATATATAAGAAAAGGAACATATTTCTCTTTCTAATCTTTTGAAAGTCGCTAACGCTTAAAAAATGATAAACTACGTCAACGTAGTAACAAAAAAAAGAGACTCACTGCAACAGAACTTTGGCAGTTTACGAATTTAGGAGTTCTTCTTTTCGATTCGGTTAAAATGACGGATCCGACAACTCAAAGTGCATACGTGGTTAATGTTGGTGCGATAATTGAAGCGGCTAATCGCACCGTTGGTGCCAATAGCATTGGCCATCCCCATCCGCGCTTCTTCGGCCAATGCTATTGGCACCAGCGGTGCGATTAGCCGCTTAAGCTATTCGCCCCTACATTAACCACGCATGCGCATTGAGTTGTCAGATCCGTCATTTGAACCCAATCGAAAGAACGGATTCTACGCATGCGAACTGCCTAAGTGTTGCAGTGAATCTTTTTTTAAAAGGCGGGTTACTACCTTGGCGTACTGTGTCCTTTTTTTTTTAAGCGTTGGCGACTTTCAAAAGTTTAGAAAGGTAAATGGGTTCCTTTTCTTATAAAAAGAAGGAACACATTTCCTTTTATTAAAGTATATATAAAAAAGGGCAGATTTTTATGTTCGCATTGTTTATCGTTTTCCTGAACGGTTGGAATAGTTTAAATGACTGATTTGGGGGGTGTATAAAATCTTGTTTACATTTTTTGTACTTCTTAGAATACATTTAGCTTCAAAGATGTGTTTTGCACAATCAAGACTTTAACTCATTCCTCTTTGAAAATTTTCGTCCGAGAAAAGATAATAAAAATTAGACAGAGATTTCTGTGTAGAAAATTTAGACATGAAATAAGTTAAAAGCGATTAAATCAACTATTAAATGAATAATTAATCATACAATACTGGTTATTAGCAATTCTGTATGCCTGTTTATTTTTTATGGAAATATTTGACATTTCCAGGACACAAAAAGTACTTCAAAGAACTTTGAAATATTAGTAGAAACACGTTAATAAATTAAATTGAAATAAATAATGGGATGTTATGTAAAAGACACAAATAATTTAATGTAAGAGATTTTGATTTAAAAATTTGCACACACAAATGATTTATCACATTTTATAAGGTTTTATTTCATAAATAACTTTGATTTTGAAATACGCCATTTGAACCTATAAACATGTGTGGATACTGAAAAAGTGATGAATATATAAGAATATTATAATTTTCAGTAAGTTTTTTTTATTGAATAATAAATTCTGACAGTCTTATGCTATAAGACTAGGGTCTAAGTTTGCATAAAAATTCCTCTGTTAAATAAAAGAATTTAAGTAAGTTCTGAAGTCTCTTTGTCAATATATTAAAGTTTTTTTAACTAATTACATGTCCTCGCTTGTAGTTAGAACCATCATTAAATCCCTATTTTATCTAATCATTTCCTGAAGATTATCATGTGTATAGATTGACCTCGTCTTTGTAACTGATAATTATTACTTTCAAATTATTCTCTTGCTGGTGAACTATTAACAACCCTTTCTATTGCTGAGTTAGGGTTAACAACCTTCGCTCTCGCTACCGCCTGCCTTACGGAAATCGGCGTAAAATGCTGGTACCTGGGCTGATTGTGCGCATGGGACAACGTAGGTATCAACAAATCAACGAGATATGTACAGGCGTTGGTGATAAAGACATTCAAAAGCTCCAGATCGTGCAAAATAAATACCTAGGGATAACAATAAACGCACATTATTTTGTTCGAAATGATCTCCTTCACAGGGACCTGAAACTGGAATCAATTAAGGATTACCTGCATAAGACTAACGTGAAATTCTTTGAAAGTGCAAGACACTGTTCTCATCTGCAGCACTTTAGAATTTTCCATTACGATATCCTCAACGAGGATAAGCATCTTCGACCTTTTGCTGCCTTTATGATCCAAGAGCATGGAAATTTAAATTTTCCAACTTCATCTTTACTAATTACTGTTTTACTGCAATCATGAACTTATGAGTGCTAATTCCTGTGCTTGCGCTGATAGAACAATCAAATCACGTCACCGTGATCATACTAGTGCATTTTCTGTGCTCTTAGTAGTTTCTTATAATTAATAATCCAGCAGTAACTTTTATGCTGCCTATGTACATATGTAAATATCACTAAAAATTTCAATTACTTTACTATTTTATTTTATTCTGTTTGATTTATGTAGGTATTACATCTGGATTCACTATTGCGACGCGAGAGAGTGTAACTTGGCTATGAACTTTTGATTGCCAAGTACTTTGATACATTTTGAATTATACAATGTGATGAGACTAAGAACTTTTCAATGCAGACCTCACTTATTAACTTTAAGAAGATAATTTTCGTATTTTACTTTCTATTTTTCCAGATGAAAACTTTTTTCACTTTTACTACTGTGGTGTATCCACTAATCCGATGCCGTTCGCTGTTACACGTGACTATTGGTCACGCCCCCTTTCCCCAACTAGCCTGTCCCCCAGACCAATGTTCAACATTCGCTTACCTGATACGCTCTTTGAAGCATTATTTCAAGACAGCCGGAACAAAGCATGCGGCATGCATGCTATTCGGGGCATATTGATGGGAACTTGGAACTTGGCGTTAGTGTGAAGAGCCTCTTAGCAATTCGTACCGTCGGTGCGATGCGCGCTTCTTCTCCCCTGTATTACCAGATTTCCCTTTCTTTTCTAATCGGGGCTGGCCTTGCTACACTCTCCGGCAGGGCTAGGTCAGGAGCTTTTTCATGAAGCGCATATACATTATAAGGTATTTCTCACGCCTTCTTGCGAGCCTTCGTGGTGTAGTGGTCTACACGCTCAGCGCGTAATTGAGAGGTCTGCGATTCGATTCCCGGTGAAGGCGTTGAATATTTTTCATCTCTCCTGCTTCGAAAATCCTAATGTCTCTATAGCGGCGCCTGAACTGAAAGAGTGTGGATGATTATTTTCCTCGCCCAGGATGTAGCGATAGGGTCTCCTATAAACCCCAGTCACCCTTTAAAAGGGGGGAGTATATAAGGTATTTCTCCCACCTTCTTAGCGTGCCTGCGTGGTGTAGTAGTCTGCACGCTCAGCTCGTAACTGAAAGGTCCGAGGTTCGTTTCCTGGCGAAGGCACTGTATACTTTTGAGTATCTTGCTTCGAAAAATCCTAATGTGTCTACAACATGATAATATTTACTTTCCCTTCATGGACTCTATTTCTAATATGAGTGTCATTTCAGACGCAGATGGTATAAACCGGAATAACGGAGCGATCAGACACCACTGAATTTATTTGTCCAATTATTTTACCAGATCAGTGCATTTTCACGCAACGTCTGATCGAATATTACCATTTACAAAATTGTCACTCTGAGACCCAAATATTACTCGGAATATTAAGAGAGTGATTTTGGATAGTGAGGGGCAGAAGAGAAGTCAGGAAAATCATAAAAAATTATGTAAGATACATTCGGTATAAGATCAAGTCTCCCGGTTGAGAGCCGATGTCTTTACCGGGGGATCGTGTCAGTAACGCTACGGTGTTCGAGGTAGTAGGAGTCGATTTAGCAGGACCTTGCATGTGAAGAGAGGTAAAAAAGTTTGGATTGTTTTGTTCACGTGCGCAATATATCGAGCTGTTCATTGGAGTTGACTTCCTTATTGTCTTTCGACGCATTCTTGTTGCTGTTGAGTCGATTCGTAGCAAGAAGGGTGAGGGCGAGAATAATTTATTCCGAGAACGAAACCAATTTTCTAGGAGCGCAAAAAGAATTAAGTAACATCAATTGGGAAAAATTTTGAGGCCAACGGCTACACAACGCATAATATTGAAGTTTAATCCTCCCACAACCACTTGGTGGGGCGGCTAGAGGGAGAGATTAGTTCATGTGGTAAAGGAACTGTTGAGAAGGACACTCACTAATGCGGTTCTTACGATCGAAGAGTTGTACGCAGTATTGTGTGACTGTGAATCAATAATTAACTCTAGGCAACTTACCTATTGTCCGAAAATTCGTATGATAATCCCACTCTTCCCAACCATGTTTCTCATCGAGAATCGTAGCTTGGGTATTCCCGATGTTGATTTCCGCGATTCAAAAATTCTTCGAAAAATGGCTAAGCATCACCAAAAACTACTTTACTTGTGATTTAAGGCATAGATTTTGGAAAGAATGTTTATGCCTTCTCGTCCAAAATAAGAAGGGTCTATCGTCAGAGCTACGGCTGTGTGATATTGTTCTAATAGGAGATGACGTCAAAAAAAAAAAAAAGGATGAATTGGCCAAGGTTATTCGACTGATTCCCGGGAAAAACGGAAAGGTGAGAACTGTAGAGCTTAAGACTCAAGCTGGTATGCTGCTACGTACCATTCAGCGGGTTTTTCCTTTGGAAGTGCGGTTAACGGACACCCCCACTGATCCTTCACACGATAATTCTTTTACTAATCCTATTTCTTCTATTTCTAGTGTTGAGCTTTCAGATCCTAATGACTCTTCGAATGACTCCAGTAACATCCTACAAAGTCCTAAAGTGTCAAGATTTGGACGTGTCATTAAGTTGCCTGAGAAATTGGAGCTCTTTAACCAGGTACTGTATATTTTTGAGCAAAACTGAAGTCAACTTAAAGAGGGGGAGTATGTTGGAAACGGCTGCTTCAGACGGACGATTACGCAACGGCTGGGCGGAGTCAACAGAAGGAGCGCCTTTGACATTGGACTATTTCTATTAGTGTTTCTTTTTTTTCTCTAACTGTGGACAAAACGGGGAAATCCCTTTTTTTAACTAGAATGTGTATATATAAGTTAGATTAATGTAACGTTTCCCTTATGTGAAATATACATTTTAAAATCTTCATATTCAATAATCCCTGCTGTAATTATTTCATCTGTAACCTGCACGTTATAACCCAGTGAATTGGAACACGCAGCAAATCAGTGGTAGTAGGAATAAGGTCAGCCAGATCGGTCGTCATCATCATCAGGCTCGCGCTTATTTTTCTGGGTGTAAATGAGCTATTGCAGAATTATAGAACTGACATATAATATAAAATAAACTTTAAAAAAAAGTTTCATTAAAACGCGTGAAAAAAATTGACAAAATTTCACAAATATAAAGTATTGGATGAAATATTCAAACTGCGCTTGCCAGGAAATAAAATTTGTAAGGATATAACTCAATGATGTCAATTTTATCAAGCAGTAAAAGTGTTTGTGGAAATGTAAACACCTGTGGCCTTATTTTCAGAATTTCAAATAAGCAGTTTAAGAAAACGTTATTAAAAAGAAACTGGAATGATTTAAAATGTTCTGTTTATTAACCCAGTTTTCCATTATTTGAGGTGGTTAAGCACTTCGATTGATCAGTCTTCTGCTGTATTTCACACTAATACTACTTTTCTCTAATACTTATGAGGCCTGCCTCGCTACTATAGCTGAAATTTTTCTGGCAATTCTGAACTCCAACTCTCATTCTATACAACTCTAACTGTAACTAACATTTGAATTTTTTTTTTCTCGTTTGATGTTTGGATTTCATATTCGTCTCGTTTATCTTTAGTTCTAAAAAGTGCTCTAGTATTGAAGGTAATAAATATTTTCTTTAATTTGAGGTAGATATGTTATTGTTAACTTTTTATTTACTGCAAGTTGAGGATTTTTTATCCAAGTTGATGGTAGCGTTCTCAGGTATACTCAGGTTCACGTGAACCGTTAGAATTAAGCTTCCAATTTTTTCGCAAAGCTAATCCAAGACACTTTGTGGAAAAGTACTTTCAGCGCTAAGAAAAGCCTTACTTAAGGTCTTGTAATTAATAGGATAAACGAAAAGCTGAAGTAAAAGCAAATAATTTCACGAACATGAATATTGAAATGTAAAGTGTTCAGTAACCCTAATATATGCTTTGTTCAGTAAGCCTAATATGAAAATGGTAGATGAACCTGCAGAAAAGAAAGTAATCGTCAAATGTCTGCATAGCGGTAGAAACGTTAGCTATAAACGTTCGGCATGCTTTCCTCCCTTATTTCTATCAGTTAATAATTTCTTCTAATAGCTATTTCTATAGTTAATAGCTGTTTCTGTCAAAATTTCTGACATTTTTCTGTCCATAACATAGCATGGAAGTAATTTGGAATGCAGGTTAATTTGGGTTAATACCAGCTGTTTCGGTAACTCTACGTAAGCTACAAGAATGCATAAATTTATAAGCCAATAATGTTATCAATTGTCATATTTTGAAACTGGTGTGCTATTTTAGAACTCTTGAATTCTGCTGCTTAGGAAACTTAGATAATAGCATAGTGTTAAAATTTAAGTCTGTCAGCATTCTTTTTACCAGTTTTACTATGTTTTGAATTAGTTTTAGTAATGAGTTTAATTTGAATATTTATTTAAGCATTGATACTTCCGTATAAATTTACTCCAATTGTAATTGTTGTCTGCTTTTAATTACATGGTACCTGGTTGAATATGTTTAAGCTACCAAGTAATCAAATATATACAGGATAAGTCAAAAAGAAATTTTGTTTGATATCATTATAGCAAATATTGTATTAGCACATATTTATCTGTTATATATTTTGTACATCTAGTTCCATTTGTATCCAAACATACACAACATGCATTACCTTTATAGGCCACATGTATTACTTTGGATTCTCTTACATGTATTCTAAAGGAAAAAAATTATATAATGAAATGAAGTTATAATTTTAGGTGACCCAGTAGTGCATAAAACCTTGGTAGACAGAATTTTTTGTCCACATGGACCTTTTCTATCCGAATAATTAAAAATTATTTATGATTTGTAACTTAGCATGCAGGCCAAACGTATGATCTGAAAACAGGCAGGAGCATAGCTAGAGTTTCCAGCACACGGAGACAACTGAAGAATCTGCACCTCATTCTGTTGGTCAAGATTGGAAAACATTTCGTTAAAGGATACCGTAGCATCAATTTGGCGTTCCTTGAATGCTTCACTCAGGGACAAATGTCCCCACCGTGCCCTACCCTAGCTATGCCACCGCCAACAAGCCAAATTTTTAACAAATTGAATGTTCCTTATTGCAAGCAAAAACTGTGCAAGATGGTGTGTTTTAGCACCAAAAATGGGTTACTGTCCAATCTGGCTCTATGTAAACCTGATTAATTATTGATAAGTTGGTTTAATTTTTGTAAAACTGAAGGAAGTTAACTGTCGTTTATCTGTTTTATTAAAAGAAAGAGTGAAAATAATGCCAAACGAATTAAGTTTTGGCTAATCTTTGGAATATGGTAACAGGTAGTTTGGCGGCATTTTGGTAAGGCGATAAAGGTTACTAGCTAGGACTTTAGCAGTGTACATGGTTTAAGTCAAGAGTGTGCGCAATGCCATTTTTGTGCAATTCTGGGATGTTTTTCTAAGTAAAAATATGTCTGCATGTACATGGATACTGTGTAAGTGCAATTCTTAAAAACACAGTAAGCAGTTTGCGATCCTGCACTTTCTCCCAATTTCGCACGTAATCTTCATCATGGATAAGCACTTTTGTTCCATAAAAGTTCTAGCATAAGCGTAATTCGGCTAGCAGATTGTTGGAAAAAAATGTTTTTATTTTGTGAAAACAAAATGACTCCAAACAAAAACTAGCAGGTTGCTGTAGCAGGGTTGGTCGCCAAAAAATCACCAAGTTACCATAATCCAAAGATTAAGTAGTTTTTTATGTGTTATGCCCATAACTTTTATATGATCATAAACTAAATAAACAGTGATATATTCCTTCAAACTTCTGCCAGAAAGACACACGAAGTTTTTGTGGTTGATGAAATTTCAGAATCGAATGTACATTTACTTTGGTTTAATTACCAAAATTGATTAATTTCACGTGTTTTACATGAATTTTACTGTGGCATTTATGTCTGGAATGCCCTTTTTTCTTTTAACAGTATTGTATAATTTAAATGTAGCTAATAACTTATTTATTTAAGTTTATTCAAGTTAAGTCACTTTATAATTTTAGACTGGAAATTTGGTACTTACGTACTATGATGACTACCTTGACAACATTTGCCAGTAAAACTTTTCATTGCCATTTTTTGGTTTATAAATTCTTTTAAGAATAAAAGCCCTAATTATAAAGGAAACCAAAAATCCTGAATATATATGTATATTAAATACGAATTTAAAAATTTTTAAATTAACTTACTTAAAAGTGGTTAAAAGAAAGCATTAATGGTGGCAGGAAATAGCATCAAAAGGTGTTTCCTGTTTTTCCCGCCAAATAACTTCAGCTAAATAGGTATCCAAATGATGGCGGCATGTCCCACGTTGTCGCTTGTTCCTCCATTTTGTGGAACTCCACATCCTTGCGACGTGTGTGATCCTTTCACAGATCAATGGGATATGATGAGTCGGATCTCATGCAAGTGCATGACACGTGCTACGCCTGATTCTTGCGACGTGTTGAATATGAGTGCGTAGATGGGTCAACAAAATTGTATCGATGATTCACCTTAAAGTGTTCACAATGGGCAGCAATGAGCTCCTCTGTTTGATATCAAGGCTACGAATCTGACATTATGAGCCTTCAGCAATATTATTTTGGATTTCATGCATTAATGTTGTTGCCTTCTGGTCTGGAACTCTGACTAGAAATGTTTCTTTTGTCTCCTGGCAAATTCCACCAAAGACCCACTGTTGTGGCAAGATACGACCTTCATTATTCTTTTGACGCATAAAATGGCTTTCGACAATCATTCTGGGCTCTCCAATTTTAATATTTCAATTATCCTCCAAATCCTTCACATACACTTCTCGCATATAATTATTTCAATCAATAACAGTGTTATTGAATAAATCTAACTGATGTTTACATCATTTAATGAACGACTGTTCATATGCCCAAAAGTAAGCAAAGCTTTTAAAAATTCAATACAACTCTTTTCAAATCATGTACCAGTTCAGACACCAAACTTTTGTTGACAATATTTGACATTGCATCTCCAATAAAATCCTGAATTATAAAAATTCATATGCCCGTTTTTAAAAACGCATTCTTTGGGTAAAATTCCAGCCTTTCTGAAACATTCTATCGCTACTTATTCATTTGAAGGAATTTGGAAAATGTTGATATCCATTGGAAAAAATAATCGCAAAAAGTTTTCTGTGTTTAACTGAAACGTAATAATCCGCATAAATGTAACCAAAGAAGGTGTGATAGTAGCAAGTGCTGGATAATAATCTTTATTTTAGTGCCCTCGATAACCTATGTTAGGGTTAACCTGTATAACCTACAAGGGTCGCAAGGTGTGGCCGTGGCGTTCGAGATTAGATGGCCTGGTCAGCTGCAGTATCACGTGATTTGACGTCACGTAAGGCGTCTGAACTTTCACCCTTCGCACTGCATTGTGTGGACACTGCAAGCAAAGACTTCTTATTACGTTGATTGCGTGCTGTATATTTTTATTATTCGTGTCTTTTTTATTGCTAAATTTAATGTTGTTAAGGATATTTTCGTTTTTAAATTGAGATTACTAGTTAACTTATTTGTTAACAAGAATAACGATCGACGTCTACGTAGAGCTGTCTTCATCGTGCCTGCACGATGTTGCGTTCCAGCATGCAAATCCAATTACGATGGCACTAATGAATATGAATTAGTATTCAAATTTCCAAAAGATACAGTAAAACGGGATTTATGGATCAAAAAAATTCTAAGGAAAAATTTTATTTCAAGTGATCGCAGATGAATTCAATATGAAAAACATTTCGAAAAGATATTATTCGCTATGATTATTTACCAACAAACGAAGGTACTTTTATTCAGATGTGTAGAGGGCATCCTAAATTAAATAACGATGCTTACCCATGCATTTTTTCTGGTTGTCCAAAATACTTACCTGAAAGTCCAACCCCTCAGAGGATGAGCAGGGAGGAAAAAAGAGCTAAGATGGAGAAGCATATTTTTAATGAATTTTTGAGAAAGGACAAAATAGCATCATTTGAGGATTTTTCTTCTATGTTACCAAATAAATTAAATATTTCAGATACTTCAAATATTATTTTACACAAATCTGTTGCTGGTATTTATATTTTATTGCTCAGTTTTCATCCATATCCTAAAATTGAAAAAGTATCTTTGTATCGCTTTATATAGACATAGCAGTTTATCTAGGAGATAAAGTTGTTCCAGTTGAAAGTAAAGAACCAGTACAGAAGTTGAACAGCACTCTTTACTGGTCAAACTTACCGAGATATATGTACAAAACATTAACATGTTTGATGTTCATGAAACTTGTTTAATGTGTGGAATTCCATTTTCTAGCAAATTAAAAAAAAATAATGAGCACCGTTTCAAATATTTGTTTAAACAATTATACTAAAGTTCTTCAAAATAATATGCATACAAAAATCGATGAAAGGAAACTTAAAAAAATCAAGAATACGTGATGAAAAGATATGAGTATGTAAATGACATTGTTTTATTTTTTAAAAATAGTGTACTAAATATGATGCAGTTCAAATATATTTTCAATAATGTATCTTTTACATTTAAATTTATTAATCCTTTTGCTGTTTCCTTATTATTTGATAATACTTCATAATTTTTCAAAATAAATTATCAATTGCGATTAATTATTGCTTCAGTATACTAGTACAACTTGCACAGTATTTCCTAATTAGACAGAAATCATGGTTTGTTCTATGTATAGTTGTTTTGAGGTTTTCGTTGGCAAATTTATTGATTTTACGCTTTTGTGAAACATTCTATGGATGGCTTTTATTTGTAAATATATTATTTATTATGCATCTACATATAACTAATAATGTAATTATTAAATGATGTAAATATCCTTATAATTATTGCTATAGATAACATATAAATATGTGAAAATTATTAGTTTTCTGTAATGTTGCAGCAAAATTGTAATTTATTTAATTTACAAAGTTTTGAGATTTAAATTTTTTCTGTGGCTTTTCTGTTCATTTTATTAGATAGTAATTTAAATGAATTAAAAATACATTTGCATAATGTTTGGAAGCTCTGAAATATTTATAGTTTTAAGGAAAAATTATTTTTTATGTCTTTTAATTTGCTAAATTATATTTACTTTTTGTTAGTGAATTATTTATACTCCTAAGTCTTTTCATTCCTTTCATTCCTCTCCTTCTCAAACTGTAAAGACATTTTTATGTTAATAAATAACAGCCTTTTTATTTACTTATTTCAAAACTTTCTTTTTTGAGTGTATCCTAAAATTATTACAATACAGTGCAAAAAAAAATTGCACAAGATAACGTAAAACATAGCATAGAAAATTTCATGAATATTTCTTAAAAAATAATATTTATTAAGTTATTAATCTTAACTGCAAATGAATATACGACCTTTTATATACGTTTTCCCGTCAAGTCTATGGAAATTTAATTCTTATGCATTATTAAAAACAAAACACTCTAAACATCGAACGAAACGCTCGCATTCAAATCTGAAGCAAAGAAAGTCACGGAAGAATCGGACGCCTTTCGTGACGTTACTCGTAGCTAACCAGGCCATGTTATCTCGAAGGCCACGGTGTGGCACGATATCTAGGTAGTCATCATAGTACCGGAAATTTTTTCTTCACATTCTTGCATTTTTTTAACGCTAAGTTTTCCGGAATTCAGCATTTCCTCAAACAGAATTTTATTGTGATCACAAAAGTTAACAATTTTTGTAATTTTATTCTGAAAGCTTGGATAAAAATGCATGCGTCCGTATGATATCCTGTTGCACAATTTTTTTTATTTTTTATGAGAGAATCTTCAATACATTAACAGCTCATTACTGAGCTCCCCAAAATCCTCTGCTAAATAGTCTAAAAGCTTTAATTTCATTTACTGTTCTGCTTGGTATGAACACTTATAGTTAAATTCATATGATTTAGTTTTTTTATGATTTGTTGGTTAGAGAAATGTCTAGACTTAATGTTAAGTCTAGTTGTATTTGTCATTCTTAATGACATTCCTTTCAAGCTCACACATACGTGTTTTGATATCTACACATCACTACATACTACATTCACAGAGTACACGTATATGTGATAATATTCTGAAAAGCTCTAGGCATGATATCTTTGAAAATAGCTTAAGATTTAGGACCACAGAGATGTAAAAATATATTTGCAGGCACTCCTTGGCGAAAATGGGAAATTTTTGGCGATACATGAAAACCAAGTTTGTGCATTTCTTTGACTTGCTATTTTGGCTTTGTGTAGAGGCGATTTTTACATTAAAATAACAAGTCAAAGACTTGCACAAATTCCCCATCCATGTACATATCAACCTATTTTCACTTAAAACTTCAGATAATTGCACAAACTTGGCATTGCACACTCCCTTGACTTTGTACACATTGATCTACTTTTACTTAAAAAGTCAAAGGAGCAGCCAGTTCTACACTAGAGCCAAACAAAAAGTATATCTCAATACATGTTGCATCAAGCAATGAAATAACATAAGAAAATTCATCTTAGCACTGCACAAAAGAAGTGCATCTTCAGTCAAACAAAATCCCTTAACAGCATCCAAAGACTTCTTAAAATTATCTGAACTAGAATCTGTATACTGGCTTCGTCACATAAATTCACAAAAATTAAGAGTCAGAAATATCCTCCAACATAGGACACTTAAAATGGCTACTAGGTAAACCTTCATTTACAAACCAGTCAATTAATCCTTTTTTCTCCTTTCGTTCCAAATCGTGGAGAAACTTCAAATTAATCTTAACACATTCAGCCATTATACTGTATAAACCACAAAATAACCAACATCCAACACACAAACAAGCCCTTACAAATCTTTTTCCTGTCATTCAAATTCACTGCAATCACGCAACCAATTATTATATAATAGGGCTTCCATAACATTCAACTACTTGGTTTACCATAAATGAAACAACCATTTGGTAATAATCCGAGAGGCATTCTTAAATGTACTATAACCCACAGACATTCGGTGAAGGAAACAGTTTTAGTAGTAGTCCTTTTGTCACCAAGGTAGACCCGGCTTTGACGATCGGGGGAAAAAATGGCAAATAGTCAACAAAAGCCGTCAAGGGTAAATATATCTAGGCTAAATAACAATACTGAAAAATTAGCTCGGGGATACTCAGATAATCCGCTCTTGGCGAGGTTCCTGAAATTGCATTCGCCAACTTGGGCAATTGGCGTTAAAGAGTAGGAAGAGTGCTAGCTCACGTGTAGATACTTTGCGATGGGTATTTTGGCATTGCAGATAAATGTTTGTGATGATGATCACGTGACTTGGTTAATCTTTACGGTTCCGCTTGGCGAATTGTTGATTTTTTTACACCAAGATTGGAACTGATTTTAAGATTGTGCCGATCCTTCCACCGCCTACAAGAAATCAAACACTTACGCAAACTTGGTGTCCTTGTTACACATCAGCCTATTTCAACTTTAAAAAAAATCAGAGAATTGTACAAACTAGGCATTGCTCACAGATTTAACTTTATCCATGTACATATCGACCTGTTTTAACGTTAAAAAGTCAGAAAATTGTGCACACTAGGCATTGCACACTAATTTTACTTTGTCTGTGTGCACATTGATCTATTTTCACTTAAACAAAATCAGAAAGCTAAGACATGTTTAAGTTAAAACTATCATGTTAACCAGAAAAAATTTGCCGCTGTCTTAACACACAGACATGAACAAATAACCAAAAATACATATTTCCTAACATTAAACAACAAATCAACAAAAATTAACGCACAGACACCAATAAATAAATAAAACATCAATTCGGAACTACTCTGATATGCGCCCTCAAGTCGCCAAACATTTTTGGTGAGAAACTTCACGCCGCCATATTACTATCTAAATTTTTTGTTTATATTTCAAACTTTAAGCCTAAAATGTCTCCAAAAACGCGCTTTTCGCACATGCAAAAACTACGTTTTGAACACACAATTTAAGCTAAAATTGTCCGAAACAAAAACAGAAAATTTAGATAGCAAAAACGTAAAGTTTCTAACCAAAAATATTTAACAAGAATCCATGTACACAGCGACATGTTTTAACTTTAAAAAAACATCTACGAATTCCACAATTTAGGCAACGAACAAATCTACGAACTACGCACACCTCGCTTTAATAAATTTCAAAGAATACCATGTACACAGCATCCTGTTTAACCTTAAAAAAACATCTACGAATTGCACAATTTAGGCAAGAAACGAATCTACGATCTACGCACACCTCGCTTTAATAAAATAGCATAATAACAATAAATTTCAAATAATACCATGTACACAGCGTTCTGTTTCAAAAACAACAATAACGACAGAAATTCATACTAAAGAACCAATGAACATAACATTCTACAAAATAAGAACAAGAATAAAATAAAATGCACTTACCATGAATTAATGCTTTTTCGAGCAGCAGAAATACCAATTTCATACCGCCTTTAACATGCCGCCACGTAATCACTATCGTATTTACATGACAGCCAGACACACTCCAGAAAATTCATACTATGGTTCACAAATAAATAAAATCACAAATCCCTACCAAAGAATATTCTTTGTCCCTACTTTTATCATGCACAGCCATTAAAAATAATTCCCAGACCTTCTTTCCACACCTCCAAATACCCAATACCCCTCAACAGGATGACCACAATGATATTTCCTTTTGCCGAACTTCAATTCAACAACTTCTACCATTTATCTTTCCCTCTCATTTTCTCAGACACAGACGCGAATCAACGAGCTCCAGCGAAAGATTCTTCAAAGTCAACAGGGTTGCCATAGAACACGCAATCGTGCCAAAAACCAGCGCAGAACACATATCGCCGCATTTGGTGAAATTAGGGCGTATATCAAAGTTGTACCGTCAATTCTTTAACATACCTTTTCTTCATGTGCATACGTTAACGCCTCCCACCAGCATCTTGTCCACATAAGCAATTCAATTAAATATCTGGTCATTTCGGCTCATCCACTGTTAACGAATATGTATAATAGCGTCCAAGAAAGCCATCAATCTTTTTTCCCCTCCTTGCACCACACATATTCGGCCAAATAATAGTGCAAGCCGTTCTTCGTTTTCCTCCTGCCTAAACCGGAAAATATCCAGTTTATACAAAAGGGTTACTATTACAAAAAATAGACAAAATCTCAACTTATCGCAACAGATTTGGCAATATTTACGATTTTCCCCAAGACATTATCAACATTAGTTACCAAAAAACCTACTTCATGCAGTGGGCTTCCAAATTTCACGAACAATCAATACCATTTCGCGATTTTTTTCAGACAGAACCAGGTGGAACTGTGCAGTAAATTTCAACCCATAGCTTTGTCAGTAGACGTTTTGAATTCGCCATTTAATTATTTTCTGAATAAATTAATTACATCTGTAATTAGAATAAGATAATTTTACTTTTATACAAGAAAATTATAAAATATGCTTTTTTTCCGTACTTATGGTTCGCATTATCCCATGTGTATTTACATATAATTAATTTTTAAATAATTTAATTTTCAAAATTTATTTAGTATTTTTTAATTATAGACTTAAATAAATTAATTACACTTCTAATCAGAATGAAATGATTTTATTTTTGTAGAATAAAATGTTTTTTTCCTAACTTATCACTCGTATTTCCAGATAATTTCTAATTAGAATGAAAAAGTTTTTAATTTTCTACTTAATGTTTAAATATGTAGAAGTCTGGCCATAACAAACCGGAATTAATTGTGCTCCTAATATGAATATATATATTGAAATTTATGGAAGTCGTTTAATATAGCCAAATACTTTTTTTCGCCAGGGATTGACTCCAAGACAAATTACCATTGTGCAGTAGTTTTATCCTTAGGCCACTGAAAGATGCCTTGTCATGAGCAAAAGTTTCTTTTTGTTTTTAAAAAAAATTAATAAAAGTTAATTAAATTTGTATCTTTAAATCTTTGAATAAGATTTATGTGTAAAGATTTATCTGACGTGTTACTCATGTTCATGTTTAAAAGTAATGAATGTAATGCAAACTCAAACTTACGTAAGTAAAACAGAAATCTTTGCATCACTATATTTGCAACAAATGCATAACTCAAATTCATTAACTTTCTTTAGCTAAGTGATATATATTGCATTTTTGTGATCATTACTGCATTTATAAACAGAACATGTTTTCAAACATATACAGTCAAAAGTCGTTAATTCGGACACCCATAATCCGGAATGATCTATAATCCGGACCTCAAAGCTACAAACTTTCTGCGCGTGCGTCGCGTTCACACATGCGCACATGCGTTTACGAGAGCGCATAAGACCCTTACATCTGCGAATATGTTTGTGCGCATGCGCGTTTAATGTGTAACGGAGTTATACGCTAAGCTAAAGTTATCTAATTCAGTTAATGTTGCAGATTGCGTTGTTCCTTAATCTTCAAATTGGATCCGGCTTATTATTTTTTGCAGGCTGTTAGAGCAATTTTATAAAAGTAAGCTTGAACTTTCGATTATGTCAAATAGAATTTCCGATATATATTTACTACAAAGCGAAAGTATGTTTTCAAATCCGAAATCTGTTTATCAATTTCACGCTGCTCTGCGGCAGAGGGGGGGGGGCAGAAACGTCATTATTAGATTATGATAGATTAGAAAGATTATGTCAAATAGAATTTCCGATATATATTTACTAATATGTAATTTGTATCTACAAAGCAAAAGTATGTTTTGAAATCCGAAATCTGTTTATCAATTTTACACTGTGGATTGGAAGTTGATCTGTCAGCACTATCCTTATCTTCAGAGCAGATGTTTTTATTTTATTTGGTTTATAATTCTGTACTAAGTGTAGTATTTCATCTCGATATACTCGGTCTTTGATATGATTTAAATCAAGTTCCTCGTCATTATAATTCGCTTACGATAGTGAAGAAAGTGACCCAGAGGTTATTGAAAACAAAGACATTTCGATTGACAAATTAGTCGGTATTCTCAACACAGCAATTATAGGACTTGAACAGCCGAACTTTGTAACTAAACAAGAAATTATGTCTGTTTAATAGAATTAAAGAGAAAGTATTATCACATGAAACGAAGCAACTTACATTGAAGGAAATGTTTAATAAAGTAAACAAATAAATATTAAGCTTTTTCTTTTTGTAAATTTTGATACCCTTTAGATCATAATTGTTCTTTATTTCATAAATTACGGTTTCATATTTTTAATTTTGTAATTTCTGCATGCCATCTTACCAGATTTAAACTGATGATCTATAATCTGGAAAAATCGATAATCCGGAATCGCCGAAGTCCCGACGAGTCCGGATTAACGACTTTTGACTGTATAACCATTATTACAGATAGTTGTTCAAATCAATAATGGTAAGAATTAAAAAAGAAAAATATAAAAGTTAAAACACTAAGATGTAAAAAAAGTACGTTCGTTTACTTAATCACAACAATAACTAATTGTTTACAATTTGTTCTGCACCCAGCAGAGCTCTTTCCCTGATATTGAACTGAAGAGGGAATTTTTGGAAAATGCCATTTCCTTTTTGGCAGCAAAAAATTCTTCCCAAGGATATGGCGATTTTTCACGATTCAAGATGGTGGGAAAATTGCGCCAAGTGCCGCTTATTGCGATTTTTTTTTTTTCAAAAGTCGCCGCTACGTGAATCCAAAATAACAAGTCAAAGAATTGCACAGACTCTGTGTCCATGTACACATCGCCATATTTTCACTTAAAAAAACACGAGAGACTTGCACAAACTAAGCATTGCGCACTTCCTTAACTTTGTTCATGTACACAACGATCTGTATTAACTTAAAAAGTCAAAGGAGCAGCCAACAAAAAATATATAATCTCGATAAACAACATTTTAAATCAAACAATGAAATAACATAAAAAAGGAAATTCATCTTAGCACTACACAAAAGAAATATCCATTTTATTTACAAATTTCAGTGTCAAACAAAATTCCTTATCAGCATCCAAAAACTTGCTAAAATTGTCTGAACTAGAAACTATATACTGGCTTTATCACATAAATTCACAAAAATAAGAATCAGAAATATCATCCAACATTTGACCATATGCATTTCCTTTGTACAAACAGGACACTTATAATGGCTACTAAATAAACCTTCATTTACACACCATTCAATTAATTCTTTTTTCCAAATCAGTCAGAAACTTCAAATTAGTCTTGCAACATTCAGCTATTTTACCATGTAAACCACAAAATAACAACTTTTTATCTAAAATCCGACACACAAACATGCCTTTCGAAATCCTTTCCAATCATTCAAATTCACCACAATTAACATCATAATAGCATTTCCATAGCATTCTCACTACTAAATATGAAACAACTTAGCTATAATACAAGGGGTACCTTTAAATCTACTCTAACCATTATTTTATGTTTGGGATTTCCGCTGTTACTTCACCCATCTGTATTCTCACCAGAATGCCTCATTTGGTTTTTAGTTTACAAAACAAAACGTGTTTTGCCTTTCGAGGCCACATTACTTACGTTGCTAGATAAGCTTGCATTATAAATGCCGATAGTTGAATTCCATGCCAAGTTTTCAGCCAACTTCACATTTAAATGTATTTGTGTATCCTTTGGCTACTGGTTTATTTGAATTTAAATTTTACATTGAACTTAATTGTTATCATTAGTTATCTTGCCACAAGTGGCTGGCTGAGTCGTAAGCACAAAGTGTGCCTTCTGTTTTTATTTAGTAATTTTAAGAAAGGATCTTATACACCATTCTCATGATTCATTTGTTACTTGATTAGATGTAGTGATAATTCGCTTAATATCTACCTAAAGTTTAGTTGCGCTACATGATTTCAACGAATATATCTAAACTTTATAATAATAACATTTAAGAAAGTTAAAATCAGTATTTAAGTACTTGCCATATAGTCAAATTTTTATGTATAAATTGTACTCTTAGAGTTTTTATTACAAAAAATTTGGATTTCTGTTAGATTAAATGTCTAAGTATTGTAGAAAATTTGCATAAAATTTAAAATAAAAAGTCGACAGTTATGTCGATTAAGTAATGATACTCAAGTAATAAAAGTATAAATGTAATGATACTCAATGAAGGTTATTCGTATACAGCTATTATATTGTGTGGTTTACAGGATTTGAGAACTGTAAATTATGAGCAATATATTTCATAATGTAGGCAACATTATATTTTTTATAGTCTGACAAATTATAAAAGCAATAATGAAAACCTGATTTTGCTGTATGACATCCCTTATAGTTCTAATTTAAGAAATGAAGCAAAAAAGTATTTTTAGACCATGGTAATTTTGATCATGGTCCATTTTAAGAAATATGTAAGAAGTCTAAATTTGCGTATTGTTTCTTAGCAAAGAAAACACCAAGAGTTTATCTTATTCAACAAAAAACCTTTTTTTTTTGGGGGGGGGGAGTTTATAATATGCAGAGTTGACATTTAAAATGCCGAGAATCATGCAATGTACTATCAAATTTTGGCTTTTTTTAAAATATTTTCAAAGTTTTGTTTCTATATTGTGCTTTCTTAACACAAAAGCAGTTTTAAGACAAACTTGCAATTTATCCCTCCTGCCATCAAAGTTCTGATACCTACCAAATTCGTAAAGTTACATGGACAGAAATGGTGACATGTGTTTCAGCTCAGTATTGAGGGTTATCATAATTTTTCATTTATTGCACACAAAAGTCGCCAAAAAGGACTATACTAAAGTTGTGCCCTATGGAGTAATCTCTGTATTCCCACACATTTTAACTGCTATAAAATTCTTATATTTGGAGAAAGAGGTGTATGTGATTTAGCCATAAGCATATAAGCAAATTTATAATTGCATAAGAAAATCCTCATTAAAGCAGCCATAGTGTGTACACTTTGGAGGCGCAGTGGCTAGCACATCGTGCAGCAGCACCACAGGTCCGGGGTTCGATTCTCGGGCTGGGCAAGGTTGACTCAGCCTTTCATCCCTTGATTTTTATCACTTGGATCGATAAAATGAGTACCAAGTTCACTTGGAGACTAAACACGGGGTGTCCTGCAACCAAGCTGACCACTTGTTCAGGGCATATGCTTACGCACCCTGGGGCTCACAGTCAAGAGAGCAGATTTCGGGCATCAAAGGGCCCGAATGTTACGCCACCGAGTTTAGTGTACACTTTGATGACATAAAATGAAATGCCGCAATGTGCAGAGGGCTAACATTTATTTACCTAATTCAGTAATTGCCACTATTGTAGAATCGAATATTTTTTCTATCCTGTATACTGTTGCCATGTAATGTCTCTTAAATATGAATCCAAGTGTTGCCTAACCATTCCTTTTTGTCTTTTTTTTTTTTTTTTCCCTTGTCATTTGCCTGCATCTCAGTCTCATTTGAATTTCTATGTATTTGTACCAGGTGCAGGAAGTGTATCATTTTAGATTTATACATAATGCCTTTTTAACACATGTATTTTCAAACAAAAAAATTGGCCTTTTTCTAAAATCACATGCCAGCAAGGTGTCATGTGTTTGAAATTTGCATACCAACTCTCCTTGTTTGTAATTTTTAGCCTATACCAGGGGTGGCCAAACTTTATGACGACAAGAGCCGCATATTAGATTTCATGAAAGTTCGAGAGCCATAGAATCCATATACCATTTCAAAAATAATACGACAGGTTTTCATATAAAGAAACTTTTGAAGTAAATTAATGAGAATTTCACATTTTATGTGTGATTAACATGGTTACATATAAATGTAAATATTTTTTTCTTCTTCCCAGTGTTCAGAAAAGTCCCAATAAAATATAAATATAATTTGAATTGTAGTATGCACTTGAGCATTCTTCTTTCAAACAGAAAAGGCAGGCATTTTCTTCTGATTTCCTTTATCCTCCTCCTTTTATAATTGTTGTTTGATTTTAGTAGAATTAAACTAAAATCGGAAGAATATGTATCGATCTTTAAGAATGCAATCACGTAAGACGTTTTTTATTAGAACGAATTATATAAATCATTAATTAAAAAAAGGAGTGTTCTTTATCTCAAAAGAAAGCTTTTAGAAAGAATAAAAGAAGTGATGCAAGTCACTGTGCATTGCTAAGAAACTATTATTCGAGAAAAAAATATTTTTTAAAAAAAAGCTATAAATTTTTTTAGTCTTTTGCATAAAAATTGTTTTTTCACACAAGTAACAAGAGGACCAAAATACTGAGATGAAATCTAGCTTTAAGTAATTGAATTAATTCATTAGATACGAAATGGATTATAAGTTACATTTTGATTTTTCTTACTCGAATCCTTAGGTCTCAGAAATTTTAATAAAGAATCTTATTGCTTTTTTTGGTCATTCGAATATTTTAAATCTTAACCTTAGAAATCGTTAAACATTTTAACTGAAACCTTTGACTAGTTTGCTGATGCCCAGCATAGACACACTTAAAATTAAATGTGATTGCAAAGGTATCTGAATTATCAGTGTCACTTCTAAAGGCTCGTTTCCACTACTGCGTATGAATGCGTTGCGTCAATTGAAGACACACCTACGGCATCCGTACAAGCATTTCCACTGCTGCGTATCCATAAAATATTTTAATTTTCCGCCGCTAGGTGTCACTGTAATATTTTGGCACCAAACAAGCAGTTCGCGAGTTACGATGCTGAACATCTGAATTTTTCCCGCTTAAGCGAGTATTGTTTGTTTTGGATTTGATATGGATCCTGATGTAAAACGCAGAAAAGTTTTGTTTACTAAATTCCATGTTATTGGAAATTTTTATTTCTGCTTATGAACTGCGAAAGTAAAGTACGCTAGCAATTTTTAGATAAGTAAGGTTATAATGCATATTATGAACATCACTAATTCCATAGAAGCTGAAGTAAATTTTTAAAAAAATTTTGCATTTCTAGAAGGCCTTAAATATTATGAAATAATATATATATTATTAAAACTAAAATGTACTGTTAGTGAAAAAGTAAACAAATAAATAAATAAAATAAAAAAGTTAAAGGAATTAAAAAATAGTTGATACTTTAAAAGTACAGAGCAACTGTAAGGAAAGGTTCACAATATTTAAGCAAAATTTGCTATGCTTGTATACCGCTGACTTCAGGGTCATAGCTGGATAATTTATTAGAAATCTCAATTGTTTTAAAATGCACTATCGGCAGTTATATTTTATACATAATCCATAAAATATTATTTTTAATTTAAACATTTTTAATTCATATCTCTTTTTATACAAGAAGTTATAAAAATAAAATTTTTCTCTTTATATATACACACATTAGGTAAAGAAAATGGAAATATTTTATTAATTAATTCCTGCGCTTCTGCTGGAGAGGACTGACTTTAAAAGCAATTATTATAGTAATTTTTTGTTAAAAAAATTTTTAGGGTATTAATACTGTCTCGTGTTAATTGGAATGAAAGTTCAGAGTCGTAAACATCCCAAAGTCTGAGCACATGTATATACATTCACATAAAAGTGAAACGAAAATATATATATATTAGTGCTGTAGAAGTAACGAGAAATTGTGCACTCGTATGTATTCGTTACTCGGTGAACTAGTACTCGTTACTTTCGGTAAAATCGATCCGTATCCTGAGCCTATTTATCGGTCTACGGCCCTAAAAAGGGCCTTGAAATGTCGCATCGCATTGAACCACGTGAGCTATTCTACCCCGCGGGAACTGACTTGTGCTGCGATAGGGAGTTTTGCGTCACATTTTTGGGTAGAAATAATTCACTTTATTTTGGCTATTATTTTTTAGTGCACTGGATATGATTCATTATTAAATTTTCTATTGCTGTCAGGGCTTAGTTTCTAAGGTCAGAAGTGCCTAAGGAAGGCCGTCAGGAAAATAGGAAAAAATTTAAAAAAATAAAAAAAAAGAAAGGAAATAAATATTACAATAATAACATTAATTAGTAATTAAAATAATAAAAAAATACTTATTAAAAATGTAATAATTAAAATAATAAAAAATAGTGATTAAAATAATAAATAATTAAAGTAACATAATAATTAGCAACTGAAATATGAAATACTTATAAGTAAAATTTAATAAAAATTTAAAAACAAATAAAAATTAAAAATTTTTAAATTCATGATGATTAGTTAAATAATAAAGTAAAATACCAAATCTTGTCTTATTGGCTTAGTATCGCTTCGTCCTTTCTCATTTCATCCTTAGCTCGAAAAAGTGTTATTTCGTTCGCTGCCTTCCCCCACCAATTCCCTCTTTCCCGTTTCATCAGCGGTTTGAAAAATAGGTGTTTACTTTACGATAAGGCGAACGTCTGTTTACTTCAATTAAAATGGTTTAGAAGAGATGACTGTTTCTACTTCGACTTAGCTTTTAATTTTTAATACTATTTAATATTTTATGCAGACAAATTATGTTGAGCAGAATAATGAATTTCAGACATGTTCAAAAGGCGTGTATCTGAATATAATAACATTTTTGTTGTATGGTATCCATTTTTTAAATTTCGCACATTTCTAAAGCAACAGAAGTACGGTATCACTATTTTGGCACACACACCAAAAACATGTATAATAAGATTAATATTACATTCTTTATTAAAAGTAATGGGTCCTCTTTAAATGCAACCATTCATACTTTTAGAGGATTTTACATGTGGTGGTCTTAAAAAGGTGATGTTCACTACCAATGTTTGTTTATGTTCCCAAAAATACAGATATCTTAAAAAGTGACCTCTTAGAGATGTCGTAAATAGATGATTTGCTATAATTATTTTTCAATAGATAATGGAATTAATGTCAATAACTCAAGGAAGCAAGTTTAAATACGGTGCAACAAAAATACAGAAGTATTTTAAATAACGAAAATATTCATATTTTGTCAATGTCAAATTTTAAAAAGAATTAATTTTGGACAAATTATGAAATTAACTTTTAATGTCGTCTTCTGGTTTCTATATTTATATCTGGCAAAGTTTTATACTCGTATTGAAAAAATAAAAATACAAGAAGTTGAGTCCCGTGGGACAAAGATTGACCGGGAAATTTAGTTTCAAAATTTGCAATGTTTGATGCCATTTGTAACTTGCCTTTGGGTATCACTTAATTAAGTTAGAATAATTCGAGGAAATAAGTTTAAATGAAGTGCAGCAAAAATAAGCATAATTTAAATAGTCGTAGAAGGAAGTCATGTGGTATCCATATCAAATTTTCACTTTTTCATAATGACCATAAAACTTTCCCAAATACAAATACAGAAACTGGGAGACCACATTAAAGATTAGCTTTCATTATTTGTCTGTTATTCGTTATTTCGTTCGCTGCTCCCCCCCCCCATTACCTTCATCAGAACCGATAATGACGAAAGGGTTAATTTTCCCCGATTCATCCCCTTTCCAAAACCTCCTTGTTGAGACAAGGAATGCTATATTATAAATGTCAACTTGCTTTTTACACTTAACAGTATGATCAATAAAAACATTTGCACATGTATAGGTTAAGTACTAATTAAGAAAGAACTTAAAAGAAATTTAGAAAATAAGAAAATGTATAAAAGGTAAGGAAATTTTTATGGTTGCGTTATTAGAGATAATAGTAAAGCACTAAATATTTCAATCAGTGTTATTTCATAACACTATGAGTATAGCTTTATTCATTTAAGAAATGGTCCACCAGCGGTCGAGCGGTAAAATTGCTGAACACTGGTAGTTCCAACCTGAGTTCGATCTCAGACGAACGGGCTGGCTTCATGAGCGTTTTTGTGCTTTTCCCCCGTACCAGCCTACAAACCAGCTTACCACGTACCATACGAGCCAGCTTTCCTAAGAAAGTGCTCTACGAAGGCATTCTTCCTCTTAGGCACATAGCCCCAGTGTGTTCTGTCATAGTCAACTAAACCAAGTCATTTAAGAAATAGATTAATTGATCACTGCTCAGTGTACATCTGCTGTTTGCTTACAAAAACACTTTGTAAAGACGTTTCCACTATTTTGCTAATAATTCTGGAAGGCTCATAAAATCCGAAATTATGTTACGCTAGCTAACAGAGAACTTAAGTCTAATACATCAAAAATCTGCTTAACTTGCTTTCGTGTCGTTGGGAAACGTAAGTATATGCAGAAATAAATATTAAAATCTATCATGTATATTTGTAAGGATGTAAAGCATACTGTTTTGGTTCACGATAATGATAAATATGCATCATGTTACGACAGATTTAAAAGATTGCAAATAACTATACATAGGCTAGGCTTCTAACAAAATTTCTGTTACAGTATGAATATGCATTTATTATTATATGAGTCGTAAAATTCAGTATTCTTCATTTTTAGATTCTAGGTATATGATGATTTTTTTTTTTTTAATTTTTCGTTTTGTTTTTAAAAATAAAATCACTGTATAGCTTTTTTTTTCAATTTATTTTAAAGGAATAGGAGTTTAAATTTTTATTTATATATAATGTGATATAAATTCATCATTCATTAATAATATTTTATGCATAACAGAAAAATTATTATTAATGTTTCAAATTTTAATTTTTTTAATGATTTGTCTTACATTTGTTGTATATTTGTTGAATGCATAGCTAAATATTTCAACTATACACAATAAAGAATAGGCAGAAAACAATTCAGCTGGCATAACAGCTAATTGTGAAAGAAAAATTAGTCTTATTGTTCTTAACTCTTAGTACAAGCTGCCATTTTTAAATTGACGTTAAAATAATAACTATACTGAATCATTTATTGACGACTTCTAAGAGGTTGCTTTCTGAAAGAAACCTGTATTTTTGAGAACATAAACATACGTTGATACTGAACATCACTTTTTTAAGATGTAGGATCAAATGCACAGGGCTCCAAAATCCTCTAAAAGCGTAGACGGTCACGTTTAAAAAGGCTGGCTACTTTTAATAAAGCATGTATATTAATGTTCATTATACGTTTGTCACATTTTTACTTTCTTTCAAAACAGCAATACTGTGGTTCAATTGCTTTAGAAATATGTGAAACTAATAAAATGGGCCCTATATTATGAAAACCTAACTATATTCAGATACACACCTTTTGAACATGTTTGAAAATCCATTATTCTAATCAGAATACTTTGTCTACAGAAAATATTGAATAAATATTAGAAATCAAAAGCTAAGTGAGATTAAAGTAGTAAGAGTCATATCGTCTAACCCATTTTAATTGAAGTAAACAGGTGCTTGCTTTATCGTAAAATGAATACCTGTTTTTCAAACAGCGAATGAAACAAAAAAAGAGCTAACCAGAGCTCGAGCGGTAAAGTCGCTGAACACTAATAGTTCAGTCCGGGGTTCAATTCCAGGCTAACGGCTGGCTGCACGGTTTCCCCGTGTGTAACTTCCATATGAGTCAGTTCCCTTTAAAAAATCCTCCTCATAGGCAATACCTCTAATATGCTTCGCTGTAACTGAATAAACCGAAACCGGAAAGAAAAAAAATGGTAATTGGTGGTGGAAGGCAGCAGCGATACGTCGTTTTAGAAGAATGGGCTACATAACCAAATTTCTATCCATACTTTGGTAAACAGTACATTATTTGCTCATAAAAAGCCTAAATTTAGCTAATGCTCGGCTTAGTTCTTAAATTGCAATTTCAGCCACAACCCCCAAACAAGGCGATGTCTGGTATTTTATTTCATTACTTAGTTATTCATCATTAATTCAAGAATTAATTAAATTTTCATTAATATTCTAGTTCCTAATCATTTTATCATTGTAATAGTTATTTTATTTATTCATCTTTCCTGATGGCCTTCCATAGAGCTCCAGCACTTCTAATTTTAAAAATTAAGTCCTGACTACAACCAACGATTGCGAAAATAAAAGTCAAGTAACTTACTTAGTGATAATTAAATAAAATAAAAGCCAAAGCTTTTATTTTATATTTATATATATGTGTGTACTTTACATTTAATTACAAGGATATATATATCAGGGTTGCCACGCTACCTGGAGAACCGGGAAAAGTCAGGGAATTCGAAAATTGACCAAAATATTCAGGGAAAAGTCAGGGAATTTAAGTATTTTTGTCAAAATCTGGAAAAGGCAGGGAAGTTCATACAACGATCCCGCCAAAAAAAAGCGATTTTTGCGCCGACGTCGGAAGAGGTAACTTTTTTGGCGAATTATGTATCACGTGAGTGTCATTCGGGTAGCTGGCATAGAGCCAATTTTCGCAGCTCCAATTTGATTGTCTTTTAGAAAGGCAATCCCACAACTTTTGGTTTCCAGTATTCTCGAGAATCGCATGTGCAGTGCATGAACTAAAGAAAGTACCTGTTCTCGTTTAAAACAAAATGGGTTTAATCCTAGTATACGGTACTATGGAGGTTAGAATCAAAGAATATGTATTGTAAAGAAGGAAAACCTCTCTGCAACAGACGTGGCTGTGGCTCGTTCCATCATAGAGGGAAACAGCTGTGCATGTCTGATATATCTGTCATCAAAGCTCGAAACCGGTGTCGAAGTTCGAAGGTCACGTTATCAAGAGTTCATAAAATGAATATCGTTTAAAATTTCTTTAACCACTTGCGCTAAAAAGACGTGCCACGCACGTCAAGATGCTTTTGTCTCAAACCGCGAGCGACGTGAACACCACGTCGATAAGCATTTATCGCAAAAATGAAAATAACGTGGTGCACATGTCGCCTAACAACGAGATTGTTTATTTCTCGAGTTACAGCTCTGGATTGCACTCGCAGATGCGGAGCGGCGTAAATGAGACACTTTAGCGCTTGTTATATTGTAGCGCACGACACCTCAACCGCGAAGTTTAGTCTTAGCGCAAGTGGTTTAACTCTAAAGGAAAAGAAAATATTTTTTGGCGCAAGTAAATTAATTCATGGATTAGTTATTTTCAGAGAGGGGGGAAAAAAAAAAAAACTACGAAAATCCGTTTTTAAAATTATTGCGAAAAATCCAAGAAGAAACGTCCTTTGATAAAACGTTTCTTCTTGGATTTTTCGCAATAATTTAAAAACGGATTTTCGTAGTTTTCTTTTTGTCAAAGAGCGTTTCTTCTTAACACGTGTTTCTCAATTTCCTGTACACATCGCGGAGAGGGAAATTCTGACCGCCAGGTTCCGTCGCCAAATCCCTTGGCAAATTTTCCCTCCGCATTCTAGCGGCGTAATAGCATTTTACTTGTATGGAACCTTTTCTTCTTTACATAGACGTTCTTTGGTTAGAATAATAATGGAATTTGGCGACATCTTGATGCGCAGTAAATGGGTCATTTTGGTCTTGGCGACAATTTTCAAAATCGTGCCAAAGCCTTACCGTATACTAGAATTTTACCGCAAAATCTTTTTTAACCCCCCTTTTTTTTTCTTTTTAATAAATACCTTGCCATTTTGCAGTAAAATAAAAAAGTAGTAATCAGTCATCTAGGCTAGCCATGTAATATAACTATATTCGCTAAAATATAGATGATGATTCTAATTCAATTTTTAAGTAATTATTTTTATGTTATTCATATAATTTAATGTTGCTTCTTCCCTCTAAATTTATTTATTATTAGTAAATAATATTTCCAAATTTCAGGAAATTTTCTCTGGCATAATCCTGAAATTAATTATAGCAGTATGATGACATACCATCACGAAATTTAATGCATACATTTTTTCCTTATGTATGCTGCAAAATAAATATAAAATACTTCAATTTATTAAAATAGATTTCTTTCTTTCGTTTAGCTGCAGAATGTCTGCAAAAAAAGCCTTATTTTATTCCAGATTGGGAAGATTCTAATCTCAATCTTCAGTGGAGAAAACAACAACTATTATAATTATATTTGTGTTTTCAAGTGTTAAGGTTTTAAGAACATACCTCACGCAAATTAAATTTACCTAAAATCTAACCTAACTATTTAGCATTGCGTTGTGATTTATAAGGACCGGATTAGCCTCGTGTTGAACTGGTAATGATCATGAGTAATAATTAAATAAAACATACATTTGTTATCCAATATATATATCTTAAATTTTATTAAGTTTCTTAAGTGGAAAAGTAAACAAAATTATCAAACAAAGTATACCAAGAATAATTAAGAATAAATGTCCTCTGGGATTTATTGAATAATTAAGTGAATTTGCTACACAATACAAGTAATACCATAATTAATTTACCTCTTAGCACAGCCAACGTACATTACGCAGATAGACTGGAATTTTCTTGAAACACACCTGGAAAAGTCAGGGAATTTCATTCTCCTGTTTGAGTGGCAACCCTGATATATATATATGTACTTTACATTTAATTATAATTTTATTTATATATACAGTGGTGGCCAAAATTGTGGACACTTTTGGAAATTTTTATGTTTTTGAACTTTGTATGCTTATAGAAAACGTTAGGTTTTGCAAAATGCAAACTTGTATAAATCATTTTAAAGAGAATTTAATACTGAATTCAATACAAAACACAAAATTCAATTATTTGCAATACAAAAAAAGTTATATGTACTTTAATATAAATAAAAAACACAGTTGTGAAGTGGTTTGTAATGTCTAGCTTTCCTGGCCAATCACTGTTCTTGTTCTGAGAATCAATCAAATGTTAGTAACTGCCAGTAGAAGCTGACATCATGTTTACACTTGAAAAAATTTATTATTTTGCTTTGTTCTGTAGAAGGAGGACCTAGTTCTTATACACTGCAATTACAAGTAGGAATTTTTGTAAAAATTTTTAATATTAAGTCAAGAAGCAATGACATCAAATAAAAGAGTATATTGGATACCTAGAAAGAGATGTAATATTATTGTATTACGAGAAAGTGGTCTTTCCTATTCTGAAATTGCCAGTGACTAATCTGGAGTCCGAAAGTTTTGTTTGCGATATCAGGAGACAAATTCAATAAAAAACAAAATGAAAAGGCCGAAAAAGGTGCACCATATCAATTGATGACAGAAGAATAAAAAGACTATGCCTCCAAGATAGAAAAATGTTATCAGCGGCCATCAGAAGTGATCTGAATGATGCTGGTGTTTCTGTCAGTTCAAGAACAATCAGGAGAAGATTAACAGATGTTGGACTGAGAGGTAGAATTCCACGAAAAATCCCTTATCTTAATTTTCAGCAACGAAAAAAAGACTACAGTGGGCAAAGGAACACATTAATTGGACAGATGATCAGTGGTCACAAGTTATATGGAGTGATGAAACTAAGATATCGTTATTCGGTAGTGATGGGCGAAAATATGTAACACGTAGAGTAGAAGAGCTACATCCTGACTGCATTCAAGCAACTGTGAAGAACCCAGTTAGTGTTATGATTTGGTCATGCATGTCAGCAGATGGTATTGGTCACCTTCATGTCATCGATAAGACACTGAATGCCAGAAAATACATTGACGCTATTCTAGAACCAAAACTTCTACCTTCCATCAGAAATCTCTTTCCCAAAGATGCTTCGTTTATTTTTCAGCAAGATTCTGCTCCTTGCCACACGGCCAAAATATCGAAAGAGTGGTTTCGTACAAAGAGCATTAAATTGTTGTCGTGGTTAGGAATTAGTCCTGACCTCAATCCTATCGAAAATTTGTGGCACCGTTTGAAAACTCTTGCCCGAATGAGGCGCCCATCAAATAAAAGGGAACTAATTGAGGCTATGATTGTTTCCTGGCATCATGTAATAACAAAAGAAGAGCTTAAAACTCTCGTCAGCTCAATGAAACGTCGATGTAAAGCTGTAATCAAAAATAAAGGGTACCCTACTAAGTAATGATAACTCACTGCAATCATCACTATCTAATGTATATCGATAACTATTATCGTTGAACTTTTTTTGTATTGCAAATAATTGAATTTTGTGTTTTGTATTGAATTCAGTAATAACTTCTCTTTAAAATGATATATACAAGTTTGCATTTTGTGAAACGTAACATTTTCTATAAGCATACAAAGTTCAAAAACATAAAAATTTCCAAAAGTGTCCACAATTTTGGCCACCACTGTATCTGTATACTTTACATTTAATTATAAGGACATATATATATATGTACTTTACATTTAATTGTAATTTATTTAATATACATATTTACGCTTATATACATATTTATATACATATTTACGTTTGGTAGTATTACCGATTGCTATAAAAAGGGAGGTGCACATCTAGATGTTATAACGGACCCGTATACAAAATTCCAACGTTCTACAAAATCGTTTGTGAGTTATGCGAAATGCATACATACGTATTTACACATCACGAAAAAATCCCTTTCAAGTATCAACTTAGAGTCATAAGTATCAGCTTAGAGTAAATGGGATTACATTTAACAATCCGTTTTTGGAAAAAAAAGAAAAAAAAAGAGTCCTTCATTATGTTCGTACGTACAGACGTTACCCTCCCCCAAAAAAATAATTCACAGGGATTCCGTAATCGTCAAAAAGGGATATTTCCGTTAAAATAGGATACTCAAAAGTTTTCTCGATTACAATACTTACTACCGTTTTATTTCATACAAGGAAGTAAAGAACTTATATTAACATACATATTCTTACATAAACAATACCTAAGCGCAGTATATAAATATTTCAAATCAATAAAATCTCACCATGGAGCGCTCAAGAAAAAAAAAATCAATAATCATCTAAATTTTCAAATTACAAACATAATATGCACTATAAAATCTTAATGTAAAAAGCAAATACAATATAACGCTTCACGCTATCAAAATTGCTCATCTTCTTAAATATCAACAACTAAATAATATTTCAACTAAAACACATAATGTAAACAAGAGTTTGCCCGATGCCCAAAAAAATTCAAAATTATCAATGAAAAATATGAGCGCATTGTGACACAACCCTATCATTCGTATTCGCATAGAAACCGCATCATTCGTACTCGAATAAACCGCAGATGCGAGTAACAAAATGAATTTGTGAGTACCGAATCGGTACTTCGAGTCAACCGATGTACTCGTTACTTAGTAACGAATACATGCGGTTTGCTCCAGCTCTAATATATATATATATATATATATATATGCAGGGTTTCAAAATAAATTAAATTTAAATAATTCTCTTACGCCATTGCTGCAAGGAATGAAATTTGAATTTAACAAACATTTTGTATTCGTAAAAAACAAATTTAAAGTTAAATTTAAATGAAATTTAATGCAAACAAATAAATGATTAATTATTACTGCGAACTAATATACAATATCATTTAAATTCTGAAGCGTATGTAAATCAAGTGCAAGTATCAAAATCCATGAATAAATATATAATTCCAAAAATTTATTTATCCTATTATTCACTTATGCATTTTTATAAATTTTTTAGGATTAAATCTGTCCTATTATTCATTAATGCATTTTTATATTTTTTTAGGATTAATAAGCTATCCTATTATTCATTTATGCATTTTTATAAATTTTTTAGGATTAATAATCCCATTATTAACTTATGCATTTTTATAAATTTTTTAGGATTAATAAATTTTTGGAATTATATATTTATTCATGGATTTTGATACTTGCACTTGATTTATATATGCTCTCAGAATTTAAATGATATTGTAGATTAGTTCGCAGCAATAATTAATCATTTCTTTGTTTGCATTAAATTTAATTAACTTTAAATTTGCTTTTTAGAGAATGTTTATTAAATTCAAATATGTATGTACAGTATATGCTTTAAATTAGTATTAAATAATTTTCAAAATTTTTGTGGTAAAAATTTAAATAAATAAGAGCATAAATAAAACAATATATTTAATGCATATAATAATAGAAATTATAAAACACGAATATAGATCAAATTGGAATAAAAAGTTAAGAAATTTGCAGCCAGGGTGCAAAAAGTGTATGGGATTCGAACTCACGACTCCAAAGGGTGAACATTGTTACCATCAGCTTTACCACTAAGCTAGGATTGCACATAAGTCGCATGCATATTTTGGCTTATATACATTATCAAGTAAATCAATTCTTAAAACTTGAGTTTTTTTATCCTATTTCACTGCGCTATCATCTGAAAAATTCACCAGAGTTTGTTCTTCAGCTTCTAGTACATTTTTTACAAAAAAATTATCTTTTAAAGTGGTGTTCCGACTGAAGTTAAACAGGCTGCTAAAAATATATTTGATGCACTTAACAAATATATGTTAGCCAAAAAGATATATTTATAAAGGGAAATACAAATTTAACATACTCTTCAATGAACTGGAGTATTTAAAAGGCTATCAAATTTAATTTATAATTAACATTTTTAGTTTTTACCTGTTTCAAAAGAAAAAAATAGCAAATCTTTTAATCACATCTAATTTGCTATAGCAGTTTGATATAGTCAGACATTCATTTTCATTAAAGCTAAATGAGTATGCAGAACTAGGAAATGATTATCAGAACAAATTTTGCTATTTCATGGACTTGGAATTATAATTTTTGCCACTGATTTTCTTGAACAAACAAGTACTGTAGTTGCAGTTATCTTGTTTTTCTTATCTTTTTTTAACTAAATTCAGCTGATTGCTATCTTTTTCAGCATGCAGATTTCTCACTACAATGTTCAATTCAGAAATAAGTATTTTTTAGCAAAACGTTCTTTCCCTAAGCGAGCGTTCATTGCTCTTCTGCCGCCATTAATTTTTGGTGACTACACATTATTGCTCCTTTTTTACCACGTGACCCCCAACGCATCCGCAGACATATGAATAGAAGTTGAAGATTGTTGAACTCCATCCGTATGTCATCCGTCACCGCACACCGACCGGATTGCAAATGTCAGTCAAAGTGAATTCGCTCGCTGATTGGCGAAACGCATACGCAGCAGTGGAAACAGGCCTTGATGGTGCTGATTACTATACTACACTGGTTATCATAAATTAAGGAAAAATCACGATTGCTGAAAAAGTTACATGTAGAATTTTATGAAACTTACCCCACAATATGCAACACATAGTAAGGTACATAACATACTAACATAAAAATAAATTATCAGACAATTATGGCAGTATAGAAATTAGCACAATGTCTACCAATCAACCACTTCAGCCGTGATTGTTGACTTTTGAGTTGTTTTTCGAATATCGGAGAAATCAAAACTAATGGTACAAAAAGAAAACATACCCATACAAACATACCTGCTACTACCATAATGAATTTGTTTCGCAAATGTACTACGAAATTTAATTCTTCAAATTTCTATGGGCATGTACAGATGTTCGATGTGGAAGCCCTTTGTGATATAGCAGATGTCCACACAATGGTTTACTTGAGTTTTTACCACACAGATGTACGGATCCATCTTATTCAAACTGTTGACTCTTGGACCCGTAAAGACTAATTTGACTTATTGTTTCGTCTTTAATTTCTAAAAAACTCACTCAAAGGAAAGAATAAAATGTTTTGTATTTAATCTTCAGCTTAACATTTATACAACCTGTGCATAGAAAATAAATCTGAAATAGAGTTTGAAATGCAATCTGTAGGTATATAAGGGTATTATCATTGCAAAAAAAAAATGAAAATTGAACATTTGCAGTGGTAAGTCCAACAAAGTTCGTATTACATTGCATGAAATTTGTAGCTATCAAGCAATGGATCGTACTACAACTTTCTTATGGGCTACAGATCCTTCATGAAGGACTTGTCAGACGTACATGATGATCTACGATTAAGAAGAAAAATATCAATGTATTAAAGAATTGTAATGCTGACACAAGAGACCTGGATAACTGGTGTAACGGCACTGAGCGGAAAGGAAGTATGGAGGGAGAACTAAGGGGTGAAAAATTATAGAAATACGGGGGGGGGACAAAAAGTCTATCACCGTCTCTATCCTAGTGCAATATTTGTGACAACTTAGAAAGAAAGAAGTTTGTCTAGCGATGTATGAGAAAATATCACAAGCGGTTGCACCAGCATCGTTATGCCATATTTTGAAGAGAATGTTTGTATCCAGTTGATACTTCATTGCTTGATGCAGCATTATTGGAATGAAGCAGAATTGTTTAATTATGAAGTTGAAAGACTTCCATCTCAAATGACAGCATATAACAAAATACGAATTGAAAACTCACAAGAATTCGTTGTGAGACCAGTCAGGGTTCGTACGGTCCTTAAAAGTCCTTAAATTTTTTGAAATTGATTTTTGGTTCTAAAAGTTCCTTAATTTTGGCCAAAATCAGTAGAAGGTCCTTATTTTTTTTGGGGGGGGGGGTCCTTTAAAGCCCTTAATTTTGGCCAAAATCAGTAGAAGGTCCTTAAATTTAGTTATCTGAAATTTCTGTCTGTTTTTATGACTGCCATTTTAATGTGAATTAGCATTTTGGAGGAATATTTTTGGCGATTCACTGACGTATATGGTTATTTTTTGAATGGGTTCATGAGTTATAATTTGTTTCTATTTCTAATATTTACTCGAGTTCCTAAGCAAGAAGTGAAACATAAGCATTTAGAAATAATTTTTTGTAATAAAGAGCTCTTAAACAATTTTCGCTTTGGGGATGTGAATTCTTTTATTAAACGGCTCTAAATTCGATGACTTGTCAACGTTTTGGTGATTTTAAGATCAGTTTCTATAGAAAATTTTTAATTCCGAAATCTGAGAATTTTTCGACGATTTTTTTTAAACATCATAACGTTGATAAATTTCATTAAAATAATGGTAATATATTGGAATTATATTTAAAAAATAACATTAAAATAAAACATTTTTATTTTTTTGCTGTCATATTATAAAGTTTCATTTTGGCAACTTATTATACAATATTTTGAATCTGAAAAATAAACAAGGTACAGTCAAAAGTCGTTAATCTGGACTCGTCGGGACTTCGGCGATTCCGGATTATCGATTTATCCGTATTATAGATCATCAGTTTAAATCTCCTAAGATGGTATGCAGAAATTCTAAAATTAAAAATATGAAACCGTAATTTATGAAATAAAGAACAATTATGATCTAAAGGGTATCAAAATTTGCAAAAACAAAAAGCTTAATATTTATTTGTTTACTTTATTAAACATTTCTTTAAATGTAAGTTGTTTAAGTTTTGCTTCGTTTCATGTGATAATACTTTCTCTTTAATTCTACTAAACAGACATAATTTCTTGTTCAGTTACAAAGTTCCGCTGTTCAAGTCCTATAATTGCTGTGTTGAGAACGACTAATTTGTCAATCGACATTTTTTCGTTTTCAATAACCTCTGTCACTTTATTCACTATCGGAAGCGAATTATAATGAGGAGGAACTTGTTTTAAATCATATCAAAGACGGATCATATCGAGATGAAATACTACATTTGGTAAGGAATTATAAGCCAAATAAAATAAAAAACATCTGCGCTGAAGATAAGGATAGTGCTGACAGATCAACTTCCAATTCATTACAAGTCCCTTCCCGGCGTCTCCCCTCCCCCCCCCCCCCGAACAGCGTGAAATTGATCAACAGATTTCGGATTTCAAAACATACTTTCGCTTTAGATCCTTTACATATTAACAAATATATATCGGAAATTCTATTTGATATAATCAAAAGTTTAAGCTTACTTTTATAAAATTGCTCTTACAGTCTGCAAAAAATAATAAGCCAGATCCAATTCGAAAATTAAGGAACAGCGCAATCATCAACATTAACTGAAATAGATAATTAGATAATTTTAGCTTATACGTCCATTATACATAAAACGCACACGCGAAAACGTATTCTGGACTTGCACACGCTCATATGCGCAGTCGTAAAAGGTCTTACGCGCACGCGTAAACGCCTATGCGCATGCGCAGAAATTTTTTAGTTTTGAGGTCCGGATTATAGATCATTCCGAATTATGGGTGTCCGAATTAACGACTTTTGACTGTATAATGCTGTAAAGCATAATTTACGAAACAGCTCTTAGCAAAAGCAAAATTAGCTATGTAATTAATTAAAAAGTTTTCTTTTTAATTTTTTCAAAGTAAGTGTTTTCCCCATGTTATTGTCTCGGAATATTCAAAATTCTCAGAATAAGCATCAGTTTTCTCTATAAAATTCATTTTACACTTTCTCTCCCCCCCCTTTTTTTTTTTTTTTTTTTTATATCTCTCTCTAAAATATTTCTGGCTTTTTGCTGTTACAGAATTGGTTGGGATAATTTTTCTTTAGTATTTTTGACATTGCAGCTTGGAAAATTTAAAAGGATTTGAAGTCAAGATTTATAGACTCACGGTTTTAGAAGATTCGAGAAATATGTGACAAAATGAAAAATGTCTCCATGGTATCAACGTGAAATGGGTGTATTTTGCAGAAAGTTTGCGATGAATTTCTTACTTTTTGGAGAACGTCTGGAAGAACAATGGAGACAATATTTGAATATTTTACTCCTGGTACTAGAATCTTTTTCTTAACATGTTTATCTTCCCTTTATTTTGTCTACTTTTCACTGGACAAAAGCATGGAAAATATCAAAAATGCTTCTAATCTTATCACTTAGGCAGGCATTATAGAAAGGGATTTTTTTATTAATAAAAATTGAAACCTTAAAATTTGAAAGATCCATCTAATATGTCTTAATGCTTCTAATCTTATCACTTAGGCAGGCATTATAGAAAGGGACTTTTTATTAATAAAAATTGAAACCTTAAAATTTGAAAGATCCATCTAATATGTCTTAATGCATCATACACTAGGCATTTCTCCACCTGATGCAATCTCTGTGGATCCTAAATTTGACTGCATAGTACCTTTCTAAATTCTGCTTCCAATGCCTGCTCTAAATTCTAAAAGTTTCGCCATTTCTAGATTTTGTTGTTTGGTGTGCAGTGGTGGCTCGTAATAAGAACTGTGGAACTGCAGCACCCCCTATTTCCACTTATTATTATTTTTAATATAGTGTGCCCTTTAGTCTTTAATTCTTTCTTTATACTTTTACAATGTATAATCCTTAAAGTCAGTTGTCATCTCCCGCTTTGTGAAAGAGGTACGAAAGTCTTTATTCGGAACTGCGCGCTTCACAGTTCCAGCGACGTGGTGTTTGGCACTTCTGCGCATGCGCACACAGACAGCAAGCACGCGAGCCGGGTAGAGAGAGGAGCACTGTCACTCTTGCAGTGCTGAAATTCTGGCATGTTGCTCAAAAACGTGATTTCTTTTTACTCTGTGCGTGTGGTATTCCTCCACAAGGTGGAACTTCATCATACGGATCATAAACAGGGTTCATGAAAATGTGCAACTTTTAAAAAACTGTCTTACTGAAATTCAGTCAACATCAAATGCAGATCAAAATATTGCAAATGCAACAGGAATTTTAAAAGATCTAAATGATGACAATTTCAAGTTTTGGTTAGAGCTTTTTTATCAAGATGCCTCATGTTGAAATAATATACAACTAAATGCAATCCAGAGAAATTAGTGTGTTTAAAGTTAATGAATATATAACAAGTTTCAAAACTGCTATTTTAGAATTAAGAAACTCAAAGTACTGTGATAATTTTTCAAAGACGCTGATGGCAGAAGGAAATATGTGACTTTATACTAGGTATTGATATAATGCACAGATATTCTTCCACTAAACACTTGGCAGCTGCTAAATTGTTTAACAAGAAATGCTTAGTTTTAGAAATGAACATTCTACAGAAGAAATAGTACTGACCATTGAAGCATATCCAATGATTGACAAAGAAAAGCTTGAAACTGAACTAAAAGTATTCTATTGTAGGTCTGATATCCATGAATACTTCAAATTAATTGAGCACTGAAAATTATCTTCGAAAATAATCTAGATGATGTTCCTAGTGAAATTACGAAACTAATAAAAATTCTCTTGAGAGTTCCCATGACTACATCAGAGGCAGAATGTTGCAACACGAACGTTGCAACATTACATCAGAGGCAGAAAGTTTTTCAACATTGAAAAGAATGAAAAATTTTCTAAGAAACACTAGGAATTCAGAAAAACTAAATGCGCTTGCATTGCTTTCAATAAAGAAAATTTTACCTCAGTTGTCATCCAGAGATCAAGCAGAAAATTATTGATCTTTTCGCTCAAATTAAAACAAGAATAGGTTTTATTTTTAAATGAACCAAGAATAGACAACTGTAGCAATTTTGGTTAAAGTAATTAAGAAATGCTTAATTTTTTTCTTGTAATATTTCATGAAGTTTCAAAATAAATTTTCTTTTTATACATGTTTGTTTCCTTTTACACAATTTTAAAAAAAGGTTACATTTTTTTGGAACAGCACCCCCAATAATTTTAGCCACGAGCTGCCACTGTTGGTGTGTCACTAAATTCTAAAAATTCTGCCACACCAGCTCTGTAACCGGCCTTTATATATTTCATATTTCTTCTGAATTTCATATTACTAAAGAAATTAAATTAGTCACTTTTTCTATACATTCTAAATGCATTTAGTGCTTTTTAGAAAAACAGAAATCTTTAAATAAATCCAAAAATTCTGAAATGAAAAGGAAACATGCTGAAGAAAGAAACTGAATACATATAGAAAATTCTTCAAAAGATATGTGCAGTTATTATTTGTAAATTACTCAATTGTTTATGATTTCAGCTTTTACTATAATTTTCTGTTTCTATTTCCTGATATGATAGGGTTACTGAGCCATATTAAATTAAATTGTATAATCTTCGACCACTAATCCACATTTTTAGTTTGAATTTGACTGTTCTTGTTTAATTATGTCACCGTGATTGACTTTGTTAGCATCAGAACATGCCTTTATGTTTAAGTTCTTTTTAAATAAGAGGCTTATTTAAAATTTTGTCTGATATTGTAGTTACTTTCAGACATAGTGATAATTTGCTTCACATCTATCAAGGATTTTGGACTATTTAACTTTTACCAAATCAAGTAAACCTTCATAGGTACGTTGTGGAATGGTTGACAAGTTAGGAGATAAAGCACGCAAAAACTAGTGAGAGCATTGGTTTGCAAATCTCTAATTATTGTTAGAAAAGATGCTTAAAGAGAAGGAAATCGATATAAACTAGCCAAAATGCTCGAGAAGGCTTCAAATTAAAATGACGGATAAATATTGAGTGTTGTTACAAAACATAAATGTTTTGTAGCTTTTAATGTGTAATTATTCTAATATCGTTTAAGAATCAGTGTCATAAATTAAATGTATTTAAAACTGTGAAATTTTATTAGATTTTGATTTTAATAGAGCTTTTTTTAACAAATATTATTAAAAAATAAAATTTAATAGTGACTATGTAAATCCATAATGACTAAGGTTACCTATTTACCTAATTTAATTAATTATAACTAACTGCTTACCCTTAAAAATTATCTCTACATATTAAAGTGAGTTTTTACCTTTCATTAATATTCACTGTGGTTACAAGATAAAACACAGAAATGCAGAAATTCAAGTAAAACTTATTCTTTACATCTAGTGAGACTTAAAATAATACAAAACAACATATCACCTCTGGTGCTTGAAGGTCTTATTGGAACCTGAAAGTATGGGTTACAACCCCTGGAATTCTGCACAAAGCTATGACACTAACTGCATCAAACAGAGCCTAAATAACTTTCAACACTTGCTAACCGTGCCTACATCAGGCCTTTCAAGTTTGTTCTAACTAGCAGGTCTCTCTCTAGACAAGCAGCAGCAGTGACAACATTCAGTCTTTTGTTATGAATCATGCTGATTATGCTCTTACTTCTCATTTTAACCTATGCCGTTTGACATAAAGTCTACATAAAATCTATTTACTAAACCTCTAGACCTGCAGTTCTCAACCTTTTTACTAATGTGTACCATCTAAACAAAAATTGAAAACCTTGAGTACCACCACTACAAAGTACTACTACCAGCACCAATCTTGAACAAAGCTCAGATCACATAAATTTACAAGAGTTAGAGAAAAAACTAAATCAGAATGTTGGGATTTTAATTTTTGAAATAGTTAAAAATACTTTTCTTCTTTGTGTACCACCTATTTTTTTCTTGCACACCGCCAGTTGAGAACCTCTGCTCTAGACTGATCAAGTTTGTGACAAAATGAGACATAAAAATAATCGATCTAAAGCTAACTATTAGTAAAACGTAAATGTCACTTATCATCTTTCAAATATGTCTAACCTATTATAAGTTTAAAATATTTAATGCTACTTGATAAACTGCATGAACTTTATTTTATTTTCATATTTATTAATAATTATGTTAATTGATGTTTAAATGTGTACTACTTAGGGATCTATTTTATTTTTAGGATGGTATTACAAAAGTGAAATTCAGGCATAAAATAATATTTTTAATTGAATTTACTCAGTTCCCATTTGCTCATAGGTCCTTAATTTTTTTCATTAATGGTCCTTAAAAGTACTTAATTTCCGTGTGCAGAAATGTGTACAAACCCTGACCAGTTCAAAAATTTTAGTATGCTCAACCATTGATGAAATAAATTAACGATCTCTCCTTAGAATTACCAAGGAATTATTACAGAAGGCAGAGTTTCATGAGAAAAATGTGTTAACTGCAGCATATTATTGTGAGAGGTTGAGAAATATGTGAAGAAATTGCATAAAAACTACTTGATTTGCTCAGAGATGCGAAATTAATTTCAAAGATACCCACACATCAGAAAATTGAACAAGTCTCCTAACCAAATAAAAAAGGGAAGGTTTACCCCAAATTGAAAGAACTCTATGTGGGCAGCGATTTTCCTTCTTAAAAGAGGTTTCTTCAGTTACCCTAGCCATTCAAGGACTGAATAAATGTAATACAGTAATAAGTCCAAAATCCGGACTCGTCGGGACTTTGGCAATTCCAGAATTAGATCATCAGTTTAAATCTAGTAAGATGGCATACAGAAATTATAAAATTAAAAATATGAAATCGTGATTTATGAAATAATGACATTTAGGATCTAAAGGGTATACAAATTTCAAAAAAAAAAAAATATTTATTTACTTTATTAAACATCTTTCAGTGTAAGTTACTTTGTTTTGGGGCTAACGCTTTCTCTTTAATTCTATTAGCAGATGTAATTTCTTGTTCAGTTACAAGGTTCTATTGTTCAAGTTTTGTAATTGCTGGACCAAGAATTCTGTCAAGTCTTGTCAATCGAAATTTTTTCATTTTTAATAACCTCTCTGTCGCTTTCTTCACTATCAGTAGCGGTATTTTCTGGATCTAGAACCATACTACAGATTTCGCTGTCCATTGATTGATCGCAATGAAAAATCTTCATTTGCCACCTCTCCACATTTCTTTACAAAATCCATTAATTGAAAAATTTCACCTTTGGTTTGCAATATCCTAAAACCTTCAAATTCATGGCTATCGTCTTCGTCGTCCTCACCACGAAATATGTTAGCAGATCATAAATTATACCAAGCATTTGAGCCACATGTTCCCATGATCTTGCGATACTCCACACAGCAGATTTAATGCTAAAGTATTTCAAATGTTCCTAAATGATCATTATTAAGGAAATTTAACATGGATGCTACTTTATATTTGCATTTTAGCATGCACACTATTCCGGTATTCACAGGCAGAATGATGGACATACAATTTAGAGGAAAGAATAATATGGATACATTGTCTTTCACTAAAATTTTAAGAGGAGTACGAGCCCAACAGTTGTCTACGATCAGGACAATTTTTGCATCATCAGGTAAACCAACCAAATTCAAATGTTGACGAGCCTCGCATACGAAATGATTTTCAAGCCAATCATTCATTAACGCTTGTGTCATCTGTGCTCTTTTATTTGCATGGGGAAATCGTTTTGTCATTTTCCCATGCAAACAAAAGAGCTATGACACATGAAATGCCCCCGGTGTTTCATATATCATAAATAAAATATTTATGAAGTTTTATTCAATTATCGTAATTAGAGTTCCGATAATAGGTGATCTATAAATAGATCGCTGGGCGCTTCTGGTAATAAAAGAGCAAGTAACTGCCCTCTAATCTTATGTTTAAAAAAGTGAAATTTTTGCAAAATTAAAACCAACTAAAAATATTTAAAAGAAAAAAAATTTGATTTTACTGATCTAAACTTGCTTAATTATATTTTTATTAAGCAAATTTGCAATATTTAAGTGTGATATGGTGGAAAACATTTCACAAAAAGTGTTACATCACATTTTGTGCAAAACGTCGTAGGACTTCCCTTACATTTTTTTAATTGGCGTCTTCTTTGGTTTCGTCTTTTACCTGTAACAAAGTCTTTTCTATCTTTAATGTACAGAGCCTATCAGTTTGGTCTCTATGACATCACCAAAAGTCTTCCAATGCTTTTCTTCAAATTTGTTCCCAGTTTGAGATTCGCAAATGTGATATGTCTTCGAATGTCTTTTATACTTTTTTTTACCACTTGTGTTCCAAATGGTTCATTCGAAGTTTCAGGAGTATTATCAAAATTCTCCACACCACAGTATAAGTCAAAATTATAACAGTAGCCCTTTACTCCACACATGGCCCGTGATTTGTGCCATTAAGAAATTGTTTGAAAAATTGCTGACAGTAATATCTAATCATCATTTCATCAACAGAGAAATTTATCGAAAATTCCAAGTTTTTGAAAACTGTTATTTATATGCATGATTAATTTTCTTATTTTGAATGCTCAGTCTGATTTTTGCATTGCTGCGTAATTATTGTTGGCAAAATGGATTACAGATTTAATTTCTAAATATTTATTTAAAGACATTGCATTTTTTACTATCGGTACGGTGAGATCTTCCTCTGACCAGTAATGACGTTTATTACCAGTATGGTAGTCAGAGAAAATCAAAAAAAAACTCAACTCGTCAATTGTAACTAAAAACTCTGCTTATTTTTCTACACTTTCGCATATCTTTCTGTTTCATTCATTAAACATTCGTAAAATTCGGGAATTATAAATTCTTCAAAAATTTCAAGTGGGTTCATTTTTTCTAAAATGTAGCATCTGATTTCGAGAGTATCAGTAAGTACTCTTATACCCGAGAACCTCTGTGACCGAAAGTAGAGTAGAGTGTAATGTTAACTGCGTAAATAGCGCATCGCTGCTGTCTTATGAGTGAGTTAGAAATAAATGTTTGTACCATGAACTAGTCTGTTTTGGTTGCGTCATGCACTTCACTCAACCCACACCGCTAGACACAACATAAAATATTTGAAATACTCTCAAGATTTTCACCAAACAAATTACTTTCTATGTTAAAAAGCATAGGTAGGGGTATTTTTTGTCCAATTTGCTGTTGGCTGCATTTTTTTGATAATTTCGAACTAATTCTTAGGTGCTAGATGTAAATGGCAGTTGCTCCGGAATGTTAGGTCCAAAATCCTTTGTTTTTACTGATGGTGTGATTATTTCACCGTCATCAAAACACTTAGAACTCGTCCAACTCAGGCGGTAAAGCAATTATATCTGAATCAGTCTCCTTAGCAAATATATATTCTAATGCTTCTTTGGCGGTGTGAAACATTTTACGCCTGGACATTTTGGAAAAAAATTAAGTGAAAAATTATTAGTTACCACTAATGCCCAGCAATCTATTTATAGATCAGCATGTTTAAGCTAAAAAATTAATTATAAGAACATTTATTTTTCTAATCTAAATAATGCAGAACACGTAAGAAAAGTATAACTTAATTTTTTTCCTGTTGGATACAAAATTGAAAGCTATGCTATGAAGCATCACTTGGCTAACTTCAGACATCTGCTGGACTGCTATGGAAAAGAATGTTTCAGAATGCCTTTGGGAGTATCGCCACGTGTGTAAGAAAATCAACCATTGACAAAAAGAAGTGATTAAAAGATATTGTTCTCAATGATCATTTTAAAAGTAGATCATTTATAAATAGATCACTGGGCAGTAACTGGTTAAATGCTCAAGGTCACTTGTTTTTGCACTCCTGCAGCATTTGTGCTAGCATTGTTAATTTCGTTTTGGATTCTTTGACAACAGTTGGCTTTTTTACCTGAATTTTTTAATTGCCTTATACCATGGCAATTTTTTAATTTGGTTAACCAACCTGTTGAATATGTGCACTCAGTTTTGAATTAGCATTAGACCCATCAATTGCACACCCTCCCTGCGACGCTATCTCACCCATTCAATCATCACTCTGTCATGATCGTCACCTTTAGCATAAAGAATAATTTTTCTGTTACTCATTGGGAGTGGGATGTCTGAATCCACAAAAAATTCCTTTTTCTGTTTTCTTAATGTCACATATAGTTGACTTCCCAGTGCCATACGCCCACCAGCGGCCGAGCGGTAAAGTCGCTGAACACTGGTAGTTCGGTCCGAGGTTCGAATCCCGTGAACGGGCTGCCTGCATGGGTGTTTTCGTGGTTTCCCCCATATGTAACGTGTATACGAGCCAGTTTCCCTTAGAAAGTCTTCCACGAAGGCATCCCTCCCCCTTAGGCAGATAGCCCTAGTGTGCTTTGCCATAATTAAATACACCACACCCAGTGCCATACTCCTTGCATAATTTTGAGACCAATATACCTTTATCCATTTTTTTGCAGCAATTCCACTTTTCTTTTAATGGACATTGAAATATGCTTTCGCTTTGTAAATCCTGTTGCAGCTCCAGAATTAAAAACTCCTTTCAACATAATCGAGAGTTCAAGCTTTAATTTTCATAAAATTGCTGTAATAATAAGTCTGGGAAAAAATAATAAGCTGGATCAAATCAGAAAGGAACAGTGCAGTTTGCATATTAACAGAAATTCCTCCGGATCAAAGTATAATTTTAGCCTAGCTTAATAGCATCCACTATACATAGGGTTCATACGGTCCTTAATTTTAATCATCTGAAATTTGTCTTGTTTTTATGACTGCTATTTTAAGTGTGAATTATCATTCTGGAGAAATATCTTTGGCGATTCATTGACGAATATGATTATCTTTTGAATGGGTTCATGGGTTATAATTTGTTCCTCTTTCTAATATAAAGGGTGAGTGAGATACTGGAATTTCTGAGCAAGGAGTTAAACATAAGCATTTCAAAATTATTTCATTTTTTTTTTGTAATGAAGAGCTCTTGAAAAACTTTCCGCTTTTGAAGATGTGAATTCCTTTAATGAAAGACTGGAAATTTCGAAACTTGTCAACATTTTGGAGATTTTAAGATCAGTTTCTATGGAAAATTTTTAATTTGGAGATCTGGAAATTTTTCAAAAATATTTCTGTTACTGTTGCAGATTGCGTTGTTCCTTAATCTTCGAATTGGATCCGGCTTATTATTTTTTGCAGACTGTTAGAGCAATTTTATAAAAGTAAGCTTGAACTTTCGATTATGTCAAATAGAATTTCCGATTCTGGAGCTGCCAAAGGATCTACAAAGCGAAAGCATGTTTCGATATCCATCAAACAAAAAGTGGAATTGCTGCAAAAAATGGATAAAGGCATAAAGAAAGTGACAGAGAGGTGATTTGTTTCTCCAACCATTCCGAAATCTGTTTATCAATTTCGCGCAGCTCTGGGGGGGAACGTCGCGGCGTGCAATGAACTGGAAGTTGATCTGTCAGCACTATCTTTAGCTTCAGGGCAGATGCTTTTATTTTATTCAGCTTATAATTCCTTACTAAATGTAGTGTTTCATCTCGATGTACTCCGATATGATTTAAATCAATTTCTTCGTCATTATAAATATCACGAATACACATAAAATAATTTTCTGGTTGCAATTTTCTAATTTCGACTGCGTAATGTATGCTTTGCGCATGCACGCGTTGAAAGAAATGTTTAATAAAGTAAGCAAATAAATATTAAGTTTTTTTTTTTTTTTTTTTTTTTTTTTTTTTGTAAATTTTGATACTCTTTAGATCCCAATTGCTCTTTATTTCATAAATTACGATTTCATATTTTTAATTGTATAATTTCTGCATGCCATCTTACTTGATTTAAACTGATGATCTATAATCCGGAAAAATTGATAATGCGGAATCGCCGAAGTCCCGACGAGTCCGGATTAAAGACTTTTGACTGTATATTGAATCTGAAAAATAAACAAGGTAATAAATGCTATAAAGCACAGTTCAAAAAAACAATTCATAGCAGAAGCAAAATAGCTATGTAATTACTTAGAAATTTCTTCATTTTAATTTTTTCATAGTAAAAATTTTCCCCATGTAATTGTTTCAGAATTATCAGAATATTCCTCAGTTTTCTTTATAAAAGTGGTTTTATGCTTTTTCCACTCCTCTCCCCCCTAAAATATTTCTGGCCTTTTTTCTGTTACAGAATTGGTAGGGCTAATTTTTTAGACATTGCAACTTGGGAAGTTTAGAAGGATTTGAAGGCAAGATTTACAGAACCACAATTCTGTTCCAGAAAAAATGACAAAATGAAAAATGTCTTCAATTTATTAACACATATTGGGTGTATTTTGCATAAATTTTGTGATGAATTTAAGGGTAATGAAAACATAATGTTTCTTCTGTATACTATACTTTTTTTTTATCAACATGTTTATCTTCTTTATTTTCTCAACTTTTCACTAGACACAAGCATGGAAAAATATCAAAAATGTTTCCAGTCTTTTCACATTTGGTTTTTTTAGAATAACAGAAATCTTTAATTAATTCCAAAAATTCTAAAGTGAAGAGGAAATTTATTGAAGAAAGAAACTGAATACATAAAGAGGAAGAAAATTATTCTTGAAAGATATGTACAATTATTATTATGCAAATTAACTAGTTGTTTATAATTTTAGCCTTTACTATTACTTCCCTTTTCCGTTTCCTCACCATAATGCAAATCAGATAGTTTTTAAACTGAGATGTTTGGATTGTAAGATAATGTTTTTGCCCTCTACTTGGATCTTTCCTTAGTTCCTGCCAGCTCTGATAATTTGTAATTATTCATCTTTGCATTATCACTGCTAATATTTGAATTTGTTACTACGATATTGAAGTTACTGAACCACCTTAGATTAAATTTAAATTGTGTAGTCTTTTGACTACTAGTCTACAATTTTAGTTTGAATTTGACTGTCCCTGTTTAATTGCATCACCATAAGCTGTAGTGGATTTCGTCAACATAAGAACGTGCCTGTATGTTCTTTTTAAATTAAAAAGTTAAATAAGAGGTTTGTTTAAATCTTTATGTGACCTTTGTCGTTACTTTCAGACGTAGCGATGATTTGCTTCAAATGTTTTGGATTATTTAACTTTTACCAGATCAAGCAAAACCTTGTTAGGTACACTGTTGAGAGATTGGCAAGTTAAGAGATAAAGCATGCAGAAACTAGTGGGAGCATTGGTTTGTGTATTGAATTAGATTTCTAATTGCTAGAAAAGATGTTTAAAGAGAAGGAAATTGATATCAATTACCCAAAATGTCTGGGAAGACTTCAAATTAAAAAGACTCATAAATATTTGGTTTTATAGCTTTTAATGTGCCTTTTTTAACAAAGTTTTTAAAAAATAAATAAAATTTAATAGTAGTGATGTAAATCTATAACGACTAAGCATATTTAACTAATTTAATTATTTATAACTAACTGCTCACCTTTAAAAATTATCTCTGCATATTAAGCATATGCAAGTTATTGCCTTTCACTAATCATTACTGTGGCTAAAATGATACAGCAAAAAAATGTAAAAATTATTGTAAAACTTATTCTTTGCATCTAGTGAGACTTAAAATATTACAAAACAACTTACCACCTCTGGTGCATTAGTTACTTGTTGGAACCTTAAAATATATTAACTGGGCTACAATCCTAGAAACTTTATATGAAGCTACAACACTAACTGCATCAGACAGACAGAGCACAACTAACTTTCAAAAATTGCCAACCATGCCTACATTGGGCTGTCAGGTTTGTTCTGATCAACAGGTCTCTGTCTCAGCAAGCAGCTACACTGGCAACAGCTGATCTTCTGTTACGAATCATGCTGATGTACGATTTTATTTCTCATTTTAACCTATGCTATTTGACATAAATTCTACCTGCTATTTACTAAACTTCTAGACTGGGTAAGTATGTTGCAAAATGAGACATAAAAGAAAAAATCAGCATTAAGTAAAGCTAACTGTTAATAAAACGTAAATAAAATGCCCCTAATCTTTCGTAAATTGTGTTCTCAAATTTGTTTTATAATTTATTAAATTATATTTAATAAGAATGCATCCTACTTATGAATCTATTTTATTCTTAGAATGTTATTACAAAAATAAAGTTCAAACGTAAGTTGATTGATTTTATTTATTCAGCTCCTATTTGCTTATAGGTCCATTAATTTTTTTCATTAATGGCATTACAAGAAGCTTGGCAATAGGGGCTTGTACCGTAATAAAACTGTGTACAGCAATTCCATTGCGATAAAAATGTATGCTTATCAATCTAAATTAAAATACAGATTATACAACTTTCTCACATATCCTTTCAGAATGCCCTATTGAAAGATGAGTTTTTGTGCTTTGCAAGATTTTCTTTTTCAATGAAAAACACATTTTCTGATGGTATGAATACTAGGTCACATAGTATTTTTTCAAAAGAAATGCAATTCAAGTAAATAAAAACAAATTCATAAAACATTTATGTGATTGAAGTACACAAGCCAATTGAATAATTAGAAATTTTTTAAAAATCTGAAAATTACAGCTGCGATATAAAAATACACTCTGTCACAAAAAAAAACATATACACCCAAAGGGAAACTACTATCACAAAACTTATGTAACAAAAATGTATATAGTGTATGAGGAGAAAAACAAATGATTACAAATTCAGAACAGATCATTTTATTAAGAAGTTATGGCATGAAAAAGGTTACAAATTACAATTTTGTTGTGGAAGATAAAAAAATAGGGTGACTAGATCATGTGTCATGTATATGTGCAAAGAACATGCAGTTACAATAATTATTGGGTGTGTAACAGTAAAAGGCACATTACAGATGAAATTTAATATGGTTGGCGGCTAAAGTGTATGTTTAATATGTTATACTTTGTATTTTGCTTTTACTCAAGCAATTTTTATTAGCTTTAGCAAAAGCTTTGGTTATAAAATATTATAAATATTTGTTCTTTAGCCTTTTTTTAAAAAAAAAAATAGTCCAGCAATATCCAGATCATAACTGTAGTTAGTTGTATTCACCAAATATTTAGAAACAAAATGCTGTCTTTGTTCACACTATCTTAGTTGTATTTTGTCTGTAAGCATTTAGTTGAATGTAATATTAGTTTGTCATGCTTTAATGCATTTGTTTTTCAAGTAAAGTTTGTATGTGAATTTTCTTTTAGGATACATATCTCAGGAGAGATGGAAACACATAATTTTGTTATTAAATGTCAAACTGTGCATGGTACTTTCATCTTAGAAGATTTAACTGAAAGTAGCACTGTTGAAGACCTGAAGAATTCATTATCGAAGATTGTTAAAGTAAATCCAGAAGAAATGAAAATTTACTGTGGATATCCACCGAAAGCTGTAACTGTAGAAGCAAAATCTTCAAGATTAGATGATATAAACATTCATTCGTTTGATACAGTAATTATTGAGATTCAGAAAGAGCCTGTTGCTGCAGATCAGGGGAATACCAGAAGAAATGTTTCTGCATCTGAACTGATCGCTCCTCAATCTGGTATTATGATGAGGCGTGAGGTACCAGCAAACAATTCGTGCCTTTTTACAAGTATTGAGTTCATTCTTTCTAATGGTAAACTTGATGTTTCAAGAAGTAATGAAATGCGAAGAATTATAGCTCGAGAAGTTACTAAGAATCCTGAAAGATACACCACTGCTTTTTTGGGAATGCGGAATGATGAATATTGCCATTGGATAACGGATCCCAGCAACTGGGGAGGAGCTATTGAATTATCAATCTTAAGTGAACATTTGAAGATGGAAATTGTTGCTATTGATACTTTCAGTCTGGCAGTGCATCGGTTTGGTGAACGAGAAAATTATGCAAATAGAGTATTTCTCATATATGATGGCATACATTATGACCCCTTAGTCTTGGAGCTGAATGATGTATTACAGACAATTTTTCCCTCTTCTGATGACGCTCCTCTCCAAATGGCCATGGAAATAGCTCAAGAAGCTAAAGCTAGTCATCAGTATACTAATGTGAATACCCTTACTGTCCATTGTGTTGCTTGCAAAACTCTGTTGCGTGGAGACAAAGAAGCAAGAGCTCATGCTATGGCTACAGGACATAGCAAGTTTGAAGAGGTCACTGATAAAATTACTGTGTAATCTTCAGTTTGTATTTTCTGTGCATTCCATTTTATTTTATAATTATCATTTCCTTTTGTATTAAAACTTTTTGATATTTAAGATATACCTTTTTTATTATCTTCTACTGTTCAAGTTTTAAAATTTTCCATGCTTTTATTGGGATAGGAGCCTAAATTTTTAAATATGTTTAACTGATCACACATAATTCAGAGAATTGTACATTGTATTTTATGACATTTTGTAGTAATTTGTTAACTCTTAAATAGATTGAGAAATTAGTTCATAATATTTGTAACTACTGTTTAAAATTTTTCTATTTATTACTTTGTTTTAAAGTGGAAAGTTAATGGAAGAATCTCTAGTCATATTCCCGGTATCTGATATTTGCGTAGGGAATTTTCCTGTCTATATTTTGCAGCTGTTATTTATTTTAAAGACTACTACTCATCACTTGCAGTGTTGTAGTCATTAAGAAATGTTTTCAAGGTCTTTATTGTTATTCGAATTAAATGCATGATTTTTTTGTTTTGATATGAAATATTTTTTTTTTCTTCGCCCAATTTTTTTCATGGCCTTTACATCTGCAACATCAGAAATGCTGCTTTCACTGCCATTCCCAACAAACTGAGCAGTTGTGAAAATTCATACATTTAGGATTTAACATGTGTTTCTTTGCAGTCATCTTTTTTTAGTTAGTTCTATAACTGATTCATATATTTTAATGTATGATCATTTTTTAAAACAATGAGTGATGCTTCCTCTGATTGTTAACGTTTCAAATGTATAATACAAATGTGCATTCACTTATATTGTTGTTAACTGTACATGTTTTAAATTTCTTGAACTGTTTAGTGTGCTGCAGTTGGTTAAATTTCTCTCTTTTTAGGTCAACTTTTATCGGTTTTAATTTTCAAAGTTAATATTTTAAATTGTAACATTTTTCTTCCCATTGTAAAAGCATACTTGTGCCTTAAATTTTAATATCTGTTTGATTCATTACCATAATATAAATTTATTCAATTTCTTATGATGTGATAGTTCACAGTTGACATTAAACTTTATTAGATGCTTTCTTCTTTTTGTTATGTAAGTTATCTTAAATTAGTATTTCTGTAGGATTTAAATTATTGACAGAAAGAATATGCACTTGAATAGATTTTAATTCAGTTTTCATTAGAAGCAATAAAAATATAAAGTGATATTTCTGATTCATGTAAATGTCAAATGTGGAAGCTATTTTTGCTACAGAGTGTTTATGCAGCATTATATTTTCCTTAAAATAGTTCTGAAATGTTTATATCCAGTCTTTCCCTATCATATCTAACAAGAAATTGCTCAAGCTTTGTCAGTATTGTATTCACTCATTATGCAGTTTTGCTGCTAATAGTGTATGCACTATATGGTGATCAAATTATTTCTCATTGTTTTCCCTTTGAAAGTTACAAAAAAGTAGCTGTTTATGAATGCTTTAAAGAACATTAAATAATTAGATTGTGTTAATGAATTCATTGGATGGTGTTTTTATTCCATTAAGTGCTAGCTCGGTGTTATATTTTTGTCTGATTTATGGGCATACTGCAGATACTTTTTTAGCCAAAGTATGTATCTATTTTTTATATGTTTGAAATAGGTTGTATTTGTACTGTAAAAGTCCTATATTTAGGAAGGTGAATGCTATTGAAAACTGTCATCAGAATGAATTTGTCATTGTGAGGACAATCTAGTAATTATAAACTGTTTTGCTTTTTAATAGTAAACTTTATTTTTGTTATATGCTAAATTTGTTGCATCTTAAGTGTTAAGTTTAACTTTGTAGTCAAAATAAATAACGAAACTTGGATTTATGCTTGTCTTTAGTACTGTTGATCATATTGTATAAGTTTAAAAGAGTTTTATTCATTGAGAGTTTACATGTTAAATTAGGTTTAAGAGGACTGCAGAATGTTTATTTCATACATGTAGCATTTAAAATGAAGGAATTATATTAATATGAAAATGTTTTTTTCCATTGAATACTTGTAGTCTATGTTCCATTACTTGTAGTCTAAATCAGTATTTGGTATCGTATGTGATGTAGCTGATTAGTTTGAGCAGAATACAGTTTGTTAGATCAAAATAACAGCACTGTTACTTAATTTTGGTTTCATTTAAACTTGTTAAATTGCAGGACTTAAAAGTGTTGCTAAAATGTATTTAAAGGTGCTTGATTTTTATCTTCTTATAACATAATTATAACTTATTCCTGAACCAGCATATTTCTCTTTGTGTTCTGTGTCCAGCCCATCTGAATACTTACATAACTCTCCATGCATATGCATGTTACTTAACTGTTATTACTTAAGATTACATCTAGCACTCGATTATGCAGATGTGGCACACTTAAATTGCATCAAAGTCAAATCTGCATAAAATTCATAATATATATCATAAATAGAATGAGAGATTCTTCAGCCCAAAGTGCATTGCTTTTATTTAATAAAAGCTTTTGATGAAAGCTTATTTGCAATTAAAATTGGTTTTAAATATTTGTTATGAGACTTAAAATAAGAGCTTTAAAGTTTTATGGTTTTGGATTTTATCCCTTCGTGGTTATACAGTTATCCTTCTAAATAATGCCTTTTCATTTGGGGCATGTAAATAAATTGTTATGTATTAATACTATCTACTGTTAGCTTTGAAAAGAAATGTGCTGGAGATAAGATGTATAATTTAAATCAGAATTTCTTAAACTGTGAGGTCTTGAAAATTCAATTCTATAGATGTATTTAAAGAAACTTCATTCATAAGACTTTAAAATTCATACACTAAGACATTGCATTAGCTGGTAAAATGAGATTAATTGCATGTTATATTAAGTGCGAAAGGAATTTGTAAAACTATCTAGCAGTTCAAAGTTAAAACTTGAGTTTTCACAAAAATCCTTGAATAATTCTCGATTGGAGCTAGAACTAGATATCTCATTGTTTCTGAATTAATATAAAACTACTTTTTCAGCTTTAATGCTAATTAAAAAGAAATGTCATTCAGCGTTGAAACATGTTGAAGATGCTTTATGTCCATCAGTGTCAAATATCACACCAACATTTAATTTGTTATGCTGAAGAAAGCAAGCAAATCTATGTCATTAGAACTTTCTTTCATTAATTTTTGTTTGAAATCTTAAAAACTACTTCCTTTTTATGTATTGTTTACCAAAAGAGTACATTATATATGAGATATTTGTATTTTTATTTTATATTTAATATTTGGGGTCACGAATGAGAAAAGTTTAAGAAGCACTGATTTAAATCATTAAAGTCATTTATCCTGACATTCTGCAGTCCTTTTTCATGTTGCATTATATGATTTCCATATTTGATGTTTAGAGTATGCATATTTGATCACAGAAAAACGAATCTCACTTTTTATAAATGTGCTGCACAATTTGTTTCCATTAAATTAGGCATTGTATAATTTCATTGCATATTTTCTTTCATGTATAATAAAGTTTTGAATGTAACTGGCAGTTTTCAATTAAAAATTCTTAAGTGCAAAAAAAAAAAAAAAAATTGACAGCTTTATATCTCCCATTCTACCAGGCCGATTAATGAAAATTGTGTTTTTCATGTCTCAAAAGTGCAAATTAGTATGTATATTGGATTTATATATAGCATTTTTCTAATATAATTATTTTGACACAAAATTGAACTTTTTCTGAAATGACATGCCAATTGTTTTCTATATTTTAATTCCAAATTTCTAATTTTCTGAATTTTATACCAAATTTTACAGAGACATTCAAAAATAAGAGATATTAATAAATATATATCAAACTCGATTAACATGGAAGAGCTAATTTTTAAAAAACTACTCGTGTGATTTTTAGAAAGCTTGGCAGTTTTGCACGATTTGTGTCTTAAGAATCGAAATGTGAAAAAAAATTGGCATGTCGTTTCAGAAAAAGGTCCGATTTTGTGTCGAAATACCTATATTAGAACAATGCTATATATAAATGTAATACATATCCTAAGTTGCACTTTCGAGACATGAAAAACACAAGTTGAATTCTGTCAATCGTCCCAGTAGAGCAGGTGATATAAAATTGTCCTTCCCCCCCCCCCTTCGCAGTGTATATGGAAAATAAAATATCACATGGTCTCAAAAATAATTTAAAATTATTTTTTTTAAGAGTTGCATGTATATTGTTTGTAAACCAAAATTTGGCTTTTTATAATTTCATTGTGTATTTTCTTTCATGTGTAATAAAGTTTTGAGTATTACTGGCAGTTTTTAATTAAAAATTCTTAAAAGTATATGGAAAATGAAATATATCATGACTTAGGTTTTAGGTCTCAAAAGTAATTTTAAATGATTTTTTAAGGGCTACTGTTTGTAAACCAAAATTTCATTACATTCATCATTTAGATATGTTGACAAGCTGTGCCTCATCTCCTCACATTAAAGATGCATTTGTCTCTACCTAAAGTTAAGTTACAATATATGATTGCCAAGACTATTATCTAAATTATAATTACATTCAAAGATGTTGAAATCGGTATTTAAGTACTTGCTATATATTCAAATTTTTATATATAAATTATACTCTTACTTTTATTAGAGTTTTTATTACAAAACATCAAATTTCTGTTAGATTAAATGTCTAAGTAATGTAAAAAAATTTTATGAAACTTAAAATAAAAAGTCGACAGTTATGTTAACATGCTATTAATAAAAGTAATAATATTCAATGATGGTTATTCATACACAATTATTAGATTGTGAGATTTACAAGACTTGAGAACTGTAAATTATGTGTCATTTATTCCATAATCTAGCCAACATTATATTATTTATAGTTAGGCAAATTACAAAAATATTATAAAAGCAGTAACAAAAACTTTATTTTGCTCTATATATTCACAGTTACACATCCTTATAGTTCTAATTTAAGAAAGGAAGCAAAAAAGAATTTTTAGACCATGGTGATTTTGATCATGGCACATTTTTAAGAAACTTGTAAATATGAAATTTGCATGTGTTCCTTAGCAGAGAAATTACCAAGAGTTTACTTTATGCTACTAAAAAGTTTTATTATTATTGTTATTATTATTTTCTGAGGGGAAAGATAGATTTTACAATATGCAGAGTTGATGCTTAAAAAAATTTCATCAGTCATATCATGTAATATTAAAAGCACCAGCCTTAATCAAATTTTGGCTTTTTTAAAAATGATGTTTTGAAAGTTTTGTTTTCATATTGTGCTTTCAGAAGAACTTAGAATTTATCACAACCCACAGGTATCTGCTTTCTCAAAAAGAGTCCTGAAAGAAATTTCAAATAATAAATAATATTATGCATGATGAATAATTAAATTTTTAGTGGAATTTGTCTTTAATTTGTAGCATATTTCCATGCTCATTTCAGAGATGGAAATGTTAGTATATTTTGCTAAATAAGTACAAAGCTACAAATACACACATTAATTGTGATGTATTTTCATTTAGCACACAAGGCCAGCAACATGTCGGCCACATCTTGACAAAACTTTCGAGTTTCCAACTTATGTGAAGTTAATTATTAACATATTTTGAATAAATTATTTTATTCCAAGGAATATTTTGATATTGATTTTGCAACAATCGGGTTCAAACAGAGGGGAAAAAAGTTGAAAACAATGTTTCAATATTTAACACAAGATCTATGCAAATAACAATTACAAGAGTCCAAAAACAAATGTAAGCAATTGTAGGTATTTCATATGCAAACAATTAAACTACTTTTTGTGATGTGTTCACATAGCATAGCATTATTTATTCCAAATTTCCAGGAAAATTTGACACCTTTACTTTGTACGTACCGTAATCTTAAGTCGTGCAATAATTTCATTTGCGAATTAACTCTGCATAACATGATTTGTAATTACACTGTAAATATGAAAAACATATACGTGAAGCTTAAATATAATGTCTGAAAACACAAATATTCATCCATGTTCGGTGAAATTTACGAAGTATAATTAAATAATTATGACAATAAAACAATATGCAAAGAATATTCCAATTATATGGTATGTAACGAATTCATATTTATAATAAAATTACACTGAAAAATTTCTTTTACTGAATCATTTGATAATTAAAACGCAGTTTTAATTAAACTTTACTACTATCAGCAATGATACTAGCAAAAGCTTTATTACAAGATGTCAGTATATTTTATCTTAATTTTTTATGTCATTTGTAAACTAATTTCTCGGAAAACAAAATTCGTATCCGTTAATGTATTAGATGAAAAGAAATGTTTGATAAAAACGTGAATGATACTAGAGTAAGTAATCGGATAGTAGCATTTTACCCTTCCGCCGTGAAATTCGCTTAAGTTACGTGGACAAAAATAGCGAGAAAAGCTTCAGGATCTTCGTTCTCCACCCGCTCTTTTCATTGGACTTCACCAAGCGGCAAACATCAAAAAGATGTGGTTGGGATTTGAGACTACTCTCCGAATGTGGTCAAGGTGACAGCAGGCAATGCGCCAAGGCAAGGGATAAAACCCATTTGGGTTGGTCTATTTCTTATAGGGTCCATGTCCAAGAGAAAATGATGTCATAGGAAAGTATGTCCAGTCACAAGCACGGATTCTTCCCTATGCGCGTGGCGCGGTACAGAACGCTCATATTCCTCCCGCGCGTCAGCTCAATCCCAGACTATGTCGTTAGCAGTTTTGTATATGGAATGTAACTGACCATGAGTGAGTCCTAAAAAGTTCAAGTGAGTAAAGATGGCAGTTAGATGAGTTGTGGGTTGATAGCATAAACAGCAGAGAGTCTGCTTTTGTTATCAACCAGTGCTTTCTTAATAGTTGAGTCCACTTTGCACCTCAATTAAACATTTACTTTTTCTTTCACTTTTAAACATTAATATATATTTCAGAAAAGTTCTGTAACGTATAGTTAGTTCCTCCTGCATTATAAATTTCTCTTGGCTTGGATTCAGAACTGTATTAACCTTTTTAAGCAATATAAGCTCTGCGTAGGAAAGGCAGCACCAAAGTTATTTTGAATAGGTTTTACAAAATATACGTGAAATTTTAATTTAAGTGAAAACGTCTATGTACTATTCGAGAACTAATAAATTAACCGAAAAGTTTATTCCCAGAATCCCGCATGTCTATAAAATCATTCTTTAAAAACAGTCTGCGATAAACGCGCCAAAACTGACAGCGCTTTCCCTTTCTCGCCAAGAGGGGAAAGTTGGTGGTGTGGTGTATTTTATTATGGCAAAGCACACGGCTATCTGCCTAACGGAGGGATGCCTTCGTGGAGGACTTTCTAAGGGAAACTGGCTCAAGGGGGGAAGTTGGTAATTCAGCAACGGCAAAGCCGCTTGAAATAGAAAGCCTGTTATCTTCAGGGGGATTTGTCAATGCGGAAAAGTGTAGCCTTATGTGACTAGCTTTGGGCTAGGTTGCTATATTTGACTTCTTATCGCGTTTTGTGTTGAATTATGGCAAATATGACCATGTGACATACACAAACATCGAAGATTTCGTGTTAGGATACAATGCTGCTGTAGTAATCGCTTATTAATAAATTTCTTCTGATCACAGTTAGTTAACGTGATCAGATTCTTTCACGGAAGATTTCATGTTAGTATGTTCAGTTAAATTCACTGATAAAACATGTGAGATTTTGTTTGTGGTACACTTATTTTTCTTCGTCTTGGTAAGGATTGCAATTTTTCATCATTCCTAGTCTCCTTCGGTAAAAATTTCGGCACCACACTGCAGATTTGTAAAAATTTTTAACGATATATTGGAACTAAAAGTCTTGAGATTGGCATCATTTAGTCTTTCTAATCAGGTGTTCAACTTGTTTCACCAAGCAACATACAATATAAACATTGTTACAATATCTGAGTCCCTGAAATCGTGGAAGCAAGAAACTTGTTTTACCTCTTTTTAAAATGAAACAGCTTTATTTTTCAAATCTTTTCTGTTGAGCGATAAGGTCGCTAAATATTGGTAATTCCGCCCAGACTAAAATCCTGGGGAGCAGGCTAACTGCACAGCTTTTTTGAGGTTTGCCTCTTGTGCAGTGTTCATACAAACAATATTCCCTTAGAAAGCATCTTACATGAATGTATCCTTCTGCATAGGCAATAGGCCTGGAGTTCCTTTGCCTTAGTCGGTTAAACTAACCTATTCTTACAAATCTCTTACTTTCAGCGATCTCGAGAGCCAAACAAACGCCCGCATTGCCCAGCAGTTCGAATACTAGAATCTACATCACGAGCTCTTTTGAGATACCGGTATGGCATCTTTCGAGTTCGCGACGCCGTACGTTAGGTTGCACATTCATGGCTCTCTGTTCAGCCAAAGAATTGGCTCAGCTTACCTGCGTGTTTAAGACTTGCGATTTTTCTCAAACTTTGATCATTTGCTACTAGCTCTGAAAAGGTTGCACACCGATCTTAAGTGATTAAAGTGTTGTAAAAAGGCCTTGTGCTAGTGCTGATTCTTTTCCTGACTGAAATAACCTGATATTGGACTTTGATTTTTGGACTCCGGGTATTACTGTTATGTCGCTTGCAAGGCAGATTATCACCCGCTTCAAGAGCTCCCGGAGAAAGCAAAGCTTCACCTGATTATTCTCCATCCACTTCCAGATTTTCTCCTGAAATGTATGTTGGAGAAATTAGTCGAGTTGAAAGCCAGGTGTCAAGCCTACACACCGCTGTTTCTAATGCGTAATCTCTGAATTGGATTTGAGAAGTCAAATTGTTCAGGATAATTATATGGACTGTATAGAGAAGTGCTAAGAGACCCCTTAGTCCTGTTATTAGGGAACAGATGGAGGTACATAACCCATACCACGTGCTGACTGATGACTGGCGATTTCTCCCTCTGATCCTAAAATAAACTCACTCACTGCATCAAAAATGGTGTGAAATTGTTAAGCGGAAAACAAAACCGAGAACTGCTAAATGCAGCAAAATTTTCGACATACAAAATATTGCGAACTCCCCGTGTACTTCGGTTGATCTTGAGAATTCGACCAGCAGCCACGCTCACGTGGCGCCATCTGGGGACAGTTCTTCGGAGCTTGCTGTTGCGAGTACGTCTTCGACGGAAAACACAACTCGGCCTAACGCGGACTTAGTTGAGATCACGTGCCCAGCTGGGCCAAGCAGAAGTGATGCTCAGGACGAGACTGGCGAAACTCGTATGGAGGGCAACTTTATTTTCCCAAATCGGCTGGCTAAGATGCCGCCAATTAGTATTATTGATTGCAAATTTTATTGCCAGGACTTCATTGAGTTTCTTGGATATGAAGGGCTCAAGGAGTTCACAGCGAAAACGAAAGGAGAGGGGCACGAGTTGCTTCCCAAAAATTTGGACACGCATCGTAAAATGACATCACTATTCGATCAACACGGCCTCTCCTACCACGCCTATCTTCTCTTTGAGGAGAAGAATCTTAAAGTGGTAATCAGAAATCTTCCCGTTGATGTTGATCTGATCAATATCCGAGAAAAACTGGCCGAAAAGGAACTTGAAGCGTTAAAAGTTGAAGAATTGTTGAGGAGACGACGCACTAATAATTAAAACCTGCCACTATTTTTGATGACGCTCCCTAAAAATGAACATCACAATGAAATTTATAGACCCACACACTTGATTATATATTCGCCTCGAGGGATACCGGGCCGACTAAGTGCTTCCGTTGCCAACGATATCACCACGCACAGGCGGCATGTCATCATCCACCAAGGTGCTGCAAGTGTGCCGAAGGTCGGGACTCTCCCGCTACCTAAGGATTCCGAACCTAGATGCTGCAATTGCTTGGGTAAGCGAACAAGCAACTGGAGGGATTGCGAAGCTTACCCCAAGCAAAAATATGAACTGGAAATTTAAAAACCCGACGGCAGCCTAGAGATTTATTATTAAAAAATCATATGCAAGCGCTATAAAAATCTGACATATTTGCTGAAAAAATTTAGAAAGCAGTCACGGAAGCGCAAAAGGTCATGAAAAACATTTCTCACATCGTTGCATAATTACATAACTCCAGTTACTTGTCCAGAGAGCCAAAATTAGTGAGGCCCAACACTGAAATTAATCATGAGTAATAGACACCTACACAGAATGACAATTGGGACAGTGATGATCTGGAACTCGCAGAACATCACTAGCAAAATCGGCGAGTTACAACACTTCCTACACACCCATAATGTTATAATGTTGACATAGCAGTAGTAACGGAAACACACGCTACGTCAGAACATTCTCTAAGTATCGCTAATTACAGATGCTACCGCTGCGATCGGATAAGAAGCAGAGGTGGTGGAGTGCTCATATAAGTGAAGCGGAGCTTCGACTCGTGCTTTCTTACATCAGACAATAGCCATGAGTTTGAAGAATTTAGAATAATTGTCCATAATCATCCGTATGGAAGCTTCTGTGCATTATATAACACTCCTAATTTGAGAATACAGGACCAGCATCTCCTTAATAATCCGCTGGTGGAGATTTTGTAAGGATTATGTTAATTTTATAAACAGTTAAAGTTTCTTTCCTGTCGATTCTTAACTTCAACTTACTACTTCCGGCCAGAAAGTAGTTTTAGAATCACGTCTGAATGCATAATGAGGAAGAGCGGTGTTTAACCGCGAAGTTCTGCGGTCTTAACGAGAGAGTTACCAGGTATTCTTTCTGCACACTTCCGCCTTTTTAAACTACTTTCTCGTAAGCTATTATTACGTTCGGCCGTATTTAAGGCCCTTGATAGCTTTGCAGTCTATTAATGTTAAGGGGCCAACTCAGTTAGAATCTTGATAGCTTCGACTATATCTCTTTAGTTTAGTTTAATTTTTAGCCTCTTAAGTTCAAATCCCAAGTGTCGGTTTTATTGTACACTCCAAGCGTGTGCCAAACTCGACAAATTGCCAAGATGCAACGGCAAATATTTTGCATCTTTGCAACGTTGTAAAGACGTCGTAAAAGTTCCCACGACCACTTTGCAACCTCTCGTACCAGTTTGCAACGTCGTGTGCTACTTGGGTAGCCTTTCCTCATATCGAACAGAAATTCTCGGGAAGAAAGTGTGTAGGGATCTCAAGAGCCAATCGAACACTCACAATGCTAAGGAAATACCAGAATATATCGCATGAGAGCTCTTTTCCTATTGCAAATCGGTATTGGATGCTTAAAAGACTCGAGATCAAATTCTAAGAACATTATAATCTCATGTGCTGCTGCATTTCTCATCTGCGTTTGCAAACAGCGACACGAGCAAGCGGCTTTATACCGAACACCAAACTAGGATACCACCTCAGGACCGCTATATACTTATTCTAAACCAAGGAGGGTAGAATATACCTCCTTCCTCTCTTCTAAGCTTCTTGTCCTAAACAAGATGTAAATGAGTCTTGCCTTAAGGCCTACTTACGTTAGAGAGACTCTGAGCCCATTAAACGCAAGGAGGTTAGAACAGAAAAAGGGAAGGTTCAACTCAAACCGTGCATCCTCGGCGCCATGTTACTGTAACTGCAGTGACTCGTGCAATGAAGTTTGTCATTGCAACATTTTTATTTTTTATTTTTGAAGCGTGGGATCTTGTCTTATATATGGATACACGAACAGATTTTCTAAAATGGATTACTTTTCGCGCCAAAGTAGTGATTTTTTTTAATGTAACTTGATAAATATGTTGAAAAATATTACTGTCATGTTTTTTTTTTCCCTAGAAGTGAAAAAAAGGACTTAATAATAATCAAAATATGTTAAATACATTTTTAATATTTCTGTTTATAACTGGTATCTTCGTTCCTTAACATACAATGGTACGAGGGCCATCCAGGAAGTAGATTACGTTTCCGTCTGTGTCCGCTAGGAGCGGGGCTAGTGCGGCCATCTTGGGGTCAGAGCGTTGCGCAGCTCAGTCTGCATCTAGCCGTGCTAGTGAGAGGTTCGTGCTGTGCTCCGTTCAGATACTGTGACGGTTTGAAATGTCTGCGTTAATTGAAAATCCCGCGAACTGCGAGGTGCGCTCAGTAATAAGGTTTCTGACTGCAAAAAACTGTAAACCGATAGAAATCTATCGGCAGCTTCGTGAAGTGTATGGGGACAACATTATCACTGAAGGTGGAGTGCGTCAGTGGGTCATAAGATTTCAAAATGGCCGAACCAATGTTCACGACGAAGATCGAAGTGGGAGACCCAGCATAGTGACCGCCGAACTTCTCGAAAAAGTCGATGCTAAAGTCCGTGAAAATCGAAATTTCACAATAACGGAACTTTCTTTGAGTTTTCCACAAATTTCGCGAAGTTTGTTGCACGAAATCATCAGCGAAAAGCTTGGTTACCACAAGTTTTGTGCAAGATGGATTCCAAAAATCTTGACAGAGGACCACAAAAATCAGCGAATGGCTGCAGCGTTGAACTTTTTGGACGCTTACCATAAGGATGGTGACTCTTTACTCGATCGCATCGTTACTGGTGACGAAACATGGGTGAAACATGTGAACTGTGAAACGAAATTGCAATCAATGCAGTGGGGGCACACACAAGTTCTCCCCAAAAACCCAAGAAATGCATGCAAACAATGTCGGCAAGGAAGATGATGGCGACTGTTTTTTGGGACAGAAAAGGTGTAATTTTGGTGGACTTCCTGGAAAGAGGCACTACAATAAACTCTCAAAGGTATTGCCAAACTTTCCAAAAACTCAGAAGAGCAATTCAAAACAAGCGCAGAGGAATGTTGAGCTCTAAGATCTTGTTGATTCACGACAACGCCCGGCCCCACACGGCAAATGTCACTAGTAAAGTTCTTGAATCTTTTAAGTGGGAGTTGTTTCCTCATCCGCCGTACAGTCCCGACCTGGCACCGAGCGACTTCCACCTATTCCCAGCAATGAAGAAGTGGCTGGCTATGCAGCGTTTTGATGACGACGCACAGCTGCAAGAAGAGGTAACGAAGTGGTTGAAGGCGCAGGCGGCCGAATTTTTCGACAAAGGAATTTCCAAGCTCGTACATCGCTACGATAAATGCCTTAATTTGTATGGTGACTATGTAGAAAAGTAGTATTTGAGTGTGGCTTTCATCTGTATATAATAAAATTTGTTTCCTATACTTTGTTTATTTTTTTATTCCAAAACGTAATCTACTTTCTGGATAGCCCTCGTATATGCTAGGAATTGAAACTGCATGATTTGAACGTTTTAGGCAATTCGTTTTATAATTTTCATGAAAAGTAAGAAATCAATTGTTACTGTTTTTATGAATTGTAAAGATGTTAAATAAAGTAATGCTTTTCTTTAAGTATTAATTGTTATTCATTTTTAACTTTTGTGAACTGTTACTAATATAATTTGTGCATTTGATCAAGAGAAACTGTTCTGTTATTAAATCTTTTTGCATAAACTTACAAATTTCTGAGCAGTATAGCGATAAAAGTAAGTAAAATATTTACACAATTGAACATGTGGAAAGATGTATCCAAAAATTTATATACGTATATTTCTGTAATTCAGCTGAATTCCAGGCAATTTCTTTGAGATTCATAAATATGAAATATGATGATATTTTTTTCACTGTTGCATTTTTTATTCAATATCAGAGAAAGACATTTTCCCATTATGCGTAGAAATTTTCTGATCAGGAAAGCATTAGAAATAAGTCGGAATTGAATTTAAATAAGTTTTTAATATTTTTAACTAGGAGATGCACTGAGCTGAGCAACCATCTAAATTTACCATCCCTTAATGAGCTGTCGCTTTTGACATGTACAATGTAAATCTATTTGCTGTTTATTTTTATCTCCATTTGTTTAGCATTTTATATTTTCTGATTCCATGAAGTTATTTCATTTACTGTAGCTTAATCAAAATTAACACTTTTCTCAGGTTTTCACAAAAACAATCTTTCCCTCAGCTCAAATACTTCTAAAAATTGATAAATGGATAAAAGTTACAACCTGTTTTTAAATTGAAATTAAGCATTGTTTAAATTTTTAAAGTATACCAATAAATGTTTTAAAAAAGGAAATACTATTTGCACCATTACCAGTCTCCTGAAATTAGCTATTACAACAACTGCTATAGCCAATAAAATAATATTTGAATTTCTGTTTTAGTGTATTACAACTTAAAGCTGAAGTATTGAAGCATACTAAAATAACTTCCTTTCCTATCTCTTAAATTCTGTATATGAAATGATTCTTGATTAAATTATGATACTCTTGTGTATAAATCAGAAATATCACTTCTTAAAAGAAAAATTGGAAAGTGCATCCAACAGGTTGCTAATAAAACCTAAACAAATTCTTGAAATATGCAGAAACATCATTTTTAAAGTCTTTAATGTTATGCACATGCATTTAGATTTCGAACTATTTCTTAATGATTTTCTATACGTAGTAAATTGCGGATATCATATTTATAACTTTAAAACAAAAAATTAACAATAGCGAAGCATTTCATTATAAAGTTAAAAAAATTTTTTTTTGGAAAATACATGCACAGAAGAGCTTAGAAACACGTACATTTCAGACAGACAAAGTAGACAGATGTCTTGTTTTGCACCCGATAAGACTTCCTGCACCGATGGGCGAAAAATCAAGCTTAGGTACGAAGGAAAGGTATATAGAAAGGGGGGAATTTCGTATTTCAGCGGAGAGTAAAAAAGAACTTCGTACATTTTGTACGAGTTCGAAAGGCCGGGAAGAAAAGATGGGACAAAATAAATGGCCCAAAAATAGTAGAGGGGAAAAAGGCCTATAGAAAGAAAAGGAAAAGAAGTAGTGTGTGTGTGTATTTAATTATGGCAAAGCATACTAGGGCTGTCTGCTTAAGGGGAGGGATGCCTTCGTGGAGGACTTTTTAAGGGAAACTGGCTCGTATACACGTTACACATGGGGAAAACCACGAAAACACCCATGCAGCCAGCCCGTTCGCGGGATTCGAACCTCGGACCGAACTACCAGTGTTCAGCGACTTTACCGCTCGGCCGCTGGTGGGCTGGAAAAGAATTAGAAAATATCCTAAAATACGATTGTGGTGTCCATGAGTGTAGTTAAGAGGAGAAGAAGCTGTCTTCATTTACTATAAATAGTGTCTCACAGGTATGTGTGTTTGCCAATGCTGAATAGATGTGATACTGGGAAAAAAAATGAGAGTGTTAAAATGCTTCGTATCAAGGTATTTAGCATGGAAAACAAAGTAATATGTATGCTTGCATCCTGAGACACAACAGCAAAAGACCCATAACATCAGACAAAAGTATATATTAATTTAACTAAAGTAACTTATGCTATCTTCGTTCCCAACATTTTCATACATTTTTCAAAAAACAGGAGCAGACAAAGAACATAGAACCATACACAATACAAGACCATAACCGCACACACACAAAAAAAGTATATATGTTTATATATATGTGTGTGTGTAAATTACAGAGTATATGTATTAAAAACATAAATTAAACATAGTATTTATTAATTTAACTATCATAATTTATTACAAGTTAATTAACGCTAGTTTAACATACTGAGGCACACTGTTATTTATATAAGCTCATAGTTCTAAGAATAAATTTTGCCAATGAAGAATAATCCATCTCTTACATTTGAACATTTAACAGATGGCAAGGAACAGTATGAGAAAAAAATCGGTGAAGTATAATATTCTTTAAGGCGAAAATATATTTAAGCGATCTAAAAAAAAAGGGAAACCAAAAGATACGAGAGGAAAGTAGCATGATGCCCCTAATCCCCAATTTTACCTCTCACGAGATTCCTCAAAACAAGATAAGGGGGGCTTTCTTTGTAAGTGGTGACAGACGTGAACTGATAACGTTGGTGTCTGTTTGGAACTGTAACCACAAAGGAAGGCACAAGCAATGAGCAATTTCAAGTATTGTTTAATGCTAAAAACTGATGAAAAATTAAAATTTATTGATTTAAAAGCACTTATTTATAGAAATTTGATTTAGTTTAGATGAAAGAAGGGTACTTATCTTAAAATTCCAGGCTTTCATAGTATATCCTCACATTGTCCTTTGTTTCATTCTCATCAACATTGGAGCTGAAAATCTTTGTAGAAGGTGTAGGTTTTGTAGAAAAAACACTATTTCAAAGTAATTTAATTGATAATCACTTAGGGGAAAGGAATGTTTTTCACTTTTTAACAGAGCGCTGCGAAAGTGCAGCCGCTTGCATCGGTGATCGCAGCGCCCTCCCACGTACGTTTCACTGCCGTAATGCAATGTTTTGAAGTTACAAACATGGGCGCCGCTTATTCGGTGGAGTTTCATTCCCCAATAGTGGAGGAAACTGCAACCCCCCTCATTCTATTCTAACCAACGAGATAGTATACTGAAGTCGTTGATTCTAACCTCCTTGCCTGTTTCGCCCAGCTATCCCGAGTGGTTGCAAGTTCACTGAACTTGCGCTAGCTCTTTTTATCCGGACTGATTGTTCTTAGGATTTTTATTTTATTGTTGATATCAAGAATTAAGGAAACATTTTGCACCTTTTAATTCTATTCCAAATTTTATGATGATGACTGCCCTCCAAATTGAATTCTGGCTCATTTTAAACGCGAAATTTAAATAAAAAGAACTTTTATGAGTTTTTACCTTTTTCCTTATGCAGAAGGTATATCTGAAAAGCTTTTATTTTTATAAATTAGGCTTCTAAATTTTCCCCGTATTAGATGAACCCCTCTTTTGATGTAATTATTTTATCTCTTATGATGTGGAGTTAAAGGCCTAGCCTAGCGCACTCCGTAAATTAACTTCCTTGATCCTTGAATCTGATTGGAGAATATTTCAACTGCTTTGTTACTTCTACTTCTGCCATTGTTGACAAATTAGTTTCGATGGCTCTAGTTTTTTCTTTCGTTACTACATTGGATTTGAAAATGTAAACTGCTGCATTTATTTCTCATATTTGTGTAATCATGATGTGTTAATATTTCTATTATCTTTGGAGGGTTTCAAGTCGAAATTTATTAGGGATATTTTTTCTTTTTATTTAGTATTTGATTGAAATTTACTGCTTTTAATGTCAAAATGAATTCACCTGAACATTATGTTCCGTTTGTAGAAAATATTATCCAACTTCTTAATTGTTTGGTGAAAGTCTGAAAGCTTTAAATTGTATTTATTAGAATTTTATATTTCGTTTTGATTTTTAATGTGTTTTAAAGATTATGCAAATATTCATATGTATTAGGATAGTGTGTAGTTATTGCTTATAAATTTTAATTTTTATCTCTTTATTGTTGAGGCTAAATAGCTTATAGACGTTGTTAATTTTGCAACCAGAATTAGCATCAAATTCTTTGGCTCATTTTGTGGATTCTGGTAAATTACCAAAATTTTAACATAATGTTATTAACATTGCATTGCATCTAGCATTAAATTTTTAAAATATAGGGTAAAATCCTAGTATACGGTGCAGCCTTGGCGCGACTTATCGCCAACACCAAAAATGATCCAAAGAACGTCTATATACGTACTATACACTATGTACTAAGTTTGTATATAACATAGTATATATACTATATACATAGTGTATACTGTGTTTAACTATATATTTTCTTTGAATGACCCGTTAACTACTCATCGTATATGTCCCATTTTTACTGCTCTTCATAAAGTCGCCAAATCCCGTGTGCACCGGATACTAGGATTAAACCAAATATGGTAAATGGATAAAATTTTTACTTATGTTAAACATAGCTGTTTAGCAAGAAGTGCTAGAAATCTTATAATTTAAATAAATAGTAGTTAGTAACACCTTAGTTTAAATAGTATTTTCTTGATTGTATTTTAAAATCAGTCCCTTGTTAATTGACTCATTTTCTTTCAGTATACTTCCAACCCGAAATTGCATAGATTAAAATCTGGCAAAAATTTTCATGTGAAATGAATTTAGAAAACCATCCTTCTAATATGGAATTTTACATCCATAATGCCTACTGAAGCCTGTATGATAATTACATTCTGCTGAGAAAGAATAAAATTAATGACGAATGATTAACTATTGTTTAAAAATAAGAGTAGTTTTGCTGTTCTAATAAGAAATGGATTTCCTGATTTGTGTAGTATGTAATGTATTTGATAGCAAGATTTGACATTTTGATGACCCCCTTATTACATATTTAATGGTATTAATTTAGTGAATAGGCATATTAGAGAAGGATTTATTTCTAGAATTAGAATTGAGCCCTTGGAAAGCTAGGAAAATGTAAAGAAGTAATTAAAAATTAGTGAATTAATTTAAATTGATAATAACTAATTAAAATATCTGAGTTCGTGTTATTTGGAGCTCCAGCTGGAGTTATGAGTTTACTCAAAAAATAGGAAGTGCTGGAACCAGGCTTAAGCAGGATATAAGCCTATTAACAGCAAAATTTTCTACTTATCAGTGTTTTATATTCTCAGAAATACTGGCCATTTTCATAGGTGATCATATTAGGGAGATGGTAACCATGAAAGGTTTCCCTGTTTATTATTGAAATGTTGAAACCTTGGTTTTATGTGTGTGGAAGAGAGGACCAAGCCTTAGTTAACATATGATTTGAAAAGTTCTTCAAAATCATGGAGGACTTCTCCAGTTCCAGAAGTATGGTTTTAATGGCTTAAAACATTTGCAATTTCTCTGAAGCTCTTGGCAGTTATTTTTTGCTCTAACATAATAGGTTTTGTATTGAACATAAATCATATCAGCATTATATCAGCAGTTGTATTGAACATAAATCATATCAGGTAAAATCATCATCAAAGTTTTTTATTTTTCCCATTTTTCTAGCCATATAAATGTAAAAAGTGAATAAAATTTGCAAAAGCTTAACTTAATAGTCATTTGGCAATAACATTCATTTCATCATCAAATTATCACAGTTTTACTCACAATTTATAAAAAAATTTAAATTAATACAGTACAAAGTTCAAAATCCAGGCATCCAATATCCAGACCTCTTGACCACTAACCAATAAATACATAAATTAAGAAAAATTCCTCTCCTGCTTACAGAGTCTAAGAATGTTAATACAGTACAAAGTCCGTAATCCGTACGTCCATTATCCAGAATGATCTATAATCTAGACCTCAAAGCCACAAACCTTTTTGTATGCTTTATGCATGCACATGCACGTTGGGAGAATGTGTCTCCAGATACGTTAAAAAATGCTTGGCATAATTTATGGCCAGCTACCATATTTCATGGTGAGGACGATGAAGATGATAGCTGCGAATTTGAAAGTTTTCGGACATCGCAAACTAAAGGTGAAATTTTCCAGTTATTGGATTTTGTAAAGAAATGTGGATAAGCGATAATAAATGAAGATGATATAACAGAAGTTTTTCATTATGACAACAATGCCCCAATCATCAATCAACAGACGGCAAAATCTGTAGTGTGGTTCTAGATCCAGAAATTACCGCTTCTGATAGTGAAGAAAGTGACTGAAAGGTGATTAAAAACGAAAAAATTTTGATTGACAAGTTAGTCAGTATTCTTGACACAGCAATTATAGGACTTGAACAGTGGAACTTTGTAATTGAACAAGAGATTATGTGTGTTTATAGAATTAAAGAGAAAGTATTAGCACAAAAAATGAAGCAACTTAAACAACTTACATTGAATAAAATGTTTAATAAAGTAAACAAATATTAAGCTTTTTTTTTGTAAATTTTGATACCCTTTAGATCATTATTGCTCTTTATTTCATAAATTACAGTTTCATGTTTTTAATTGTAGTATTTCATCTCGATGTACTCCGTCTTTGATATGATTTAAATCAAATTCCTCGTCATTATAATTCGCTTCTGATAGCGAAGAAAGTGACACATAATTAGTCGGTATTCTCGACACAGCAATTATAGGACTTGAACAGTGGAACTTTGTAACTGAACAAGAAATTATGTCTGTTAATAGAATTAAAGAGAAAGTATTAGCACAAAATACGAAGCAACTTAAACAACTTAGATTGAAGGAAATGTTTAATAAAGTAAACAAATATTAAGCTTTTTTTTTTTGTAAATTTTGATACACTTTAGATCATAATTGCTCTTTATTTCATAAATTACAGTTTCATATTTTTAATTGTATAATTTCTACATGCCATCTTACCAGATTTAAATTGATGATCTATAATCCGGAAGAACCCCTAATCCTTAATCGCCGAAGTCCCTACGAGTCCGGATTACAGACTTTGTACTGTATAATGCTCAGTAACAGGAAGCAGGTATGCCATAAATGCAACTTTTCTTTTGACTGAATGAGATTCCTGCATGTCACTTACAAATACATGCTTGGAGTTGCATCATGGCCTGTGTCAATATGTTGATTGATGTATTGGTATTGGGCCAGGATCACACTTTCGGTTCCTAATTGGTTGTGTGGAGAGTAGCATTTTTCTGTCTGATCTAAATAATAAGTGAAGCTGAAATGTTGCCATGTCTGCATATCATATTGCTAAATTAATACTGATCTGAAATCTGGAAGTTTCCGGAATCCAGAATTGCTGCAGTCCTGATGATTCTGGATCTCAGACTTTTTATGTACATATATTTATTTAATGTAAGAAAAGCTTAGGAACTAAACAAAAAGGACCTCTGAGGTCAAGAATTTTGCACACGGAGCTGCAAAATTTGAAAATAAAATTAAAAAGGTAATTCTTCAAGCTATAGCCTATGTGTAAAGTGATACTTCATTCCTATGCAAATAAGTATAAACACATAGTAAATATCCAATTGCAATATAAGATGTAAAAACATAGAATGTATGAAAAAATAAGAAAGAAAAATCTAAAGATGAATGCTTAACTTGATTGGAATTTAAAAGTTAAAAGGTAAGTGTAAGCTATCTCATTACATATTAGAAATAATACAACAAAATATCATATTAAAAATAAATAGAATCACAAGCAGCGGTAAATGGAATTATTAGCCTAATTCGAACATCATCATGGAATTTTCAAGGGAAATGCATATTGATATTCGAACTCTGCTAAATTCCAGAATGCATTTTGTCGAATAGGCATTGAAACTGATAGCCAACAAATTATTTATTATAAAAAGTCCCAATATAAATTTAAAACAGTTCTCAATCTCTGTTCTATTTCCCGACGCGTCCGCTGTGAACTAGTATAAGAGAAATAGTCAATTAATGCAATAAAAGTAAAAAGGCTGTCTGGAAAGGCAACTTTACAGTAATAAAATAAATAGCGAAATTGCTATTAGTAAAAAAATACACAAACTTTATGGGTGAATCTTCTAGTGTAAAAAGATATAAATTAAAAAAAAAGAAGTAATAGTAAAAAGGTCTTAGAAAGAGAAAAAAAGATTGAAATTGGGCCAGTTTGTGACCAAAATTCAAAACTACGAAAAGTTGAAATAAAACATATCTGAATGAAAGACTTCTTTCTACTAGAAGCTGTTACATAAAAATGGCCGAAATAGGGTGTGGAAAGTAACGACAGAGAAGAGTGAAGAAGATGAGAATTAAATTAACCAATTGGGCGATACTACGCCAAGGGGGAAAGACACGTCAGGAAGCAATGTTCAATGAAACGTAACTAATCGAGGGGGACACGAGTCCAAAAATTACAGGTGTGTGTGTGTGTGCTTTTTTCAACATGGCGCCTGTCCTGTGCGAGGTTCAATTTTTGAAAGGAAGGAAAGGTGAATACAAAAAAGGGCTAATTTTATTCTTGGTAAATTTGGCCAACTACAGAAGTTGAAATAGGGAAAAAAGTGCAGTAATTTGTTAGTAAAAGTCTTAATTCTTCAAGCTAGAGGGCTATCATGCTGCCTAGAATCGAAATGTGGCACATAAAATTTAATAACAGGATTGATTTGGCCAGAAAAAGATATCAATTTACATTTAATACAAATTAAGAACAAAGTATTGAATTACTGAGCCAAATGTGGAGAGAAAATTTTTTTTTAAGCAGTGAGAGTGACAAGCTATTCATTTTTACATTAGATCACTTAAATTAGCCATCCACCTTTTGCCTTTCTTTATAGGATTTAAGTAAAAAATATCATTATCTAATTAAAATAATCTAAAAAAAAACAGGTTAATGCCAGCTTTTTTTAGTGAATTTTTAATGACTGCATGTGGTATAAGATTGTCAATTAAGCTATTAACAAAGTAGTGAATTTCTTCTTGTAGGTGTTGTACATTATTACAGATTCTTTTAATTCTGAAAAGTTGTGCATTAATTGTGTTGACTATGACTCTTTTTGAAATATTAGAATTCCAATTAATTAATTTAAGTGTACGAAAATTGAAATCTCTGCGCTTGTCGTAAATTTCGATAAGTTTGTAATCCAAAATATGCAAATGAAGGTACGCTATATCATTTTGAACAGTATTAGTGGCATTTAGCTTGAGGCAAGTGGGGTAAATACTTGAGTTTTCTATTTTGTTGAAGTTGTTAAATGCAGTAACATCATCTATATAACGAAAGATGTGCTGGAAGTATTTGTGATCTTCAATTTTAAGTGAAATCATAAACTTATATTCTTGGGTAAACAGGAATATTTCACAAATTGCTGTTGAAAAATTTCTGCTCGTTGGCAAACCTTGTACTTGCTTAAAGATGCTGTTATTAAATTTAATATAATTGTTAAAAAGTACACTTTTTAAGAACAGTTGCCAATTTTCAGTAGAAATAATTGTAGTGATCTGAGGAAATAAATTAGGAAGAGTAAGTGAACTATTATAAATTTCTTCAAGAAGTAAAGTAGTGTAAAGGTTTTCAAAATCATAGCATTGGATATGTTCTATTTCCAGCGAGTTTAATGTTAGAATAATTTTATCGTGGTTAGAGATCATCCAATTGTAATGCTTCACATGAAAATTAAAATTGTTAATTACATCTCGAATGAGTTTAAGTTTCTGCTCAAAGAGATAATCAATTTCTTTTAAATAACTTCTGTTACTGTTTGCTATGTATCTGAACATTACTGGTGTCTTATGAAACTTAGGCAGTGCATAGATATTGGCAAATCTATTATTAAATTTTTTGGATGGATCTTAAGTCTCTTAAGTCTTAAGTTGGATGGATTTTAAGTTAAGTAAGGATGGATCTTAAGATCTTAAGTGCTTTAAATTTATTTAAAAGTATTTTAGTGCTTGTAGAGACTTGTGTATAGGTGCAAGTACTTCATAATTCTTGTTGCAGAATGTCATAATAAAATTTTTTTCAGATGATACTAAAATTATTACTAGCTTTGTCTACTTTGGTGATGATAAATCTTTCTAGGCAGTTCAAAGTAATAAACTAGGCAGTTCAAATAGCTCAATTTTAAATTTATGGATTAAAGCAGCTTTCCATTCGAGAAAGATAGCGGTTAGTAAGTTGAAGAGATTACTTGCTAAAATAATGAATTTATTAAGTTCATTGTGGAATTGTTGAAGGCAATAGTGTTTATGAAGACCGAAAGTTGGACGAAATTTAGTGCTAAGTTGCATAAGTTATCATAGTGGATCATCTCTAATGATGTTAAGATCTCCTGTGACAACATGTAGGTGAAAAGGATCTATGAAGTTATTGAAATCAGGATGCTGGTAATTTCATACGTTAGTAGCTAAAACATCGCTGTGGTTAATAACCATTAATAAAAAATCATAATACTTTGGTTTTATCAAAGAGTAGGCAAGGAAATGATCAACAGAGCCATATTTCCAAATTATATTTAGATGAATTGCAAAAGTGAAGTGATAAACAAATGATTAAATTGCAAATTGATTTTGTAATTTGAAAGATAATTTGTTGTTTTTGATTATCTGGATCCCCCAACCAAAAGTTGCGAAAAGTATTGATGAGGGAACACACCACAGAAACAAAATACTTATGTAGCAACCCATGATGTCGCATAAAAATATTTTATAGAGCAGACCAGATATGTGCATAGTGCACATGTGTGTGAGTGTGCATGGGTTTGCACTTCTGGAATTTAACAATAGTTTTGTTATTAGTATTTCATTTTTCATTGAGTACGTTGTTTTTGTCATAATAAATCATAATGGTACTGTGGAGTTTGATGATGGGGGAAAAAGAAAGCATTGCATTTACTCCGAAAAATGGTGTTTTGTAACACAAAATGCTAAAATTAACATTCTACGATAATATACTTCTTGACCACATTTTATAGAAATGCAGTGAGAAAATTAAAGTAAAGTTTTAAATGCAAGTTGAAAATTGGTTTGAGGATGGCCATATCTTGTTTACAGTAGATGTTTGCTTTATTTAATATTGAATGAAGGTGTATAGGTTAGTGAAAGTCTATGAAGAATTTGGGGTACTATTCAGTTTCGAGGGCCGTAAAAAAATTACAACAAAAGTGTACACGCAAAAGCGCTAAATCAAGCAAACGCACCCATTTAACAGCGTGCCAAATCTAGCATACGCGCTGATTTCAGATTGCGTAAGTTTATATAGTTCTATATTTCTTAAGACGCCATTGAAATACTAGTTTAATTTTTAAATCCTTTTTTGATATCCTATGGATTTAACAATTGGGAATTGCCCATGACGAAAACTCGGTAATAGAATTTTGGGTAAAGTGCAGAATCACCCACTGCTTGACACGTTTTTAAGAATTGCACATACTCGGTATCCATGTGCACATTGACCTATTTTCACTTAAAAAAGAAATCCCAGAATTGCACAAAAATGGCACTGCGCACACCTTTGACTTTATCATCGACCTATTTTTCACTTAAAAAGTAAAAGAAAATTGACAAAAATCCAATTGTTTTTACCCTTGTAAAAAGCGGCAAACAAATAAGTGAGCGATTCTGCACTTTACTGAGAATATTTTCAAAGAAAAGGCATCATTCATTATAGAAAATTACGTTTGAACAACGACATGAAATTATGCTTTAGCAATAAGTCGGTAGCGAAATAGCGATGCAGGCATCCATTCAGTTATGTTTAGCAATTTTTATATAAATTATAATAATGATCTGAAATAGTTATTCACTCTTTTGCTTCCATGTTTAGCCTTTTTCATATAAATTATAATAATAAAAAAGTATTATATGAAATTAACCTTTCATCTAAATTAAAACATCAATCTTAGATAGTTATTTACTATTATACTTCCTTTCTTGCCGCAATTATTAGGGTTGGCGCAATTATTTTTGGCAGCATTGGCATCAACAATAGTTTGGCGATTTTTTACGGCCCTCGAAACCAAATAGTACCGAATTTGGATTATTACCAAACATAACTATTGATTGATGTAAATACCTCCAAGAAGTGTGCATGTTTTCTGTGGAAGAATAAAATTGTTTAAAAAAAAAAAAAAAGCAACACTGGGTGCTTCATTAAAATAGATGTAAGAATGCTCAAACATTTCTCTCCAAAGTTGCCAACAAGTTCACAAAATCAGCAATGAGTTTGTGACATTGGATGCAGATAGTAAAGAAGTACCAAAACTTTAAAAATTAGTATAAAAGCAAAAATCAGTTTTTAAGAAATAATCTGCCCCTGAATGTATCTCGAAGGAATATGTATATTTCTTATTTTATAATTAATTACAGTTTATAACTGATAACTAACAGACATAAAAATTACCAATATATATTAATAATTGCAAATATATGCATTAATTTGTCATAAAAAATGTTTATTACAAAAAATTTAAATGAGCTATGACTTTCTTTGTATTTTGATATCTGTAAACTTTGTATTATTTCTGATCTGACATTGTTCATACTATTAAAATTGCTGAACATTTTTAGCCTTTTACATTGCTAACAGGCAATGTTCCCTGTAATCTTTTATTATTGATTTTCAAATTAATTTTGATTTGTGCAACTTTTTTATTACAAGAATTTTTTGCACAGCTTTTGTTTTTTTACTCTCAGTTTTATATTTAAATTAATTGTATTTTAAAAACATTCGTTATTTTCAAAAACACATATATTTAAAAAACTTTATTAATTATAAAAATTTTTATATTAGTGTACATGTAAACATTACAAAATTATTTACTAAAATATAGCTTAACTGTGATAGTAATAATAATAATAATGTTCAGATTTATTTAAAGAAATAAAGGCTGCATTTATTTAAATATGTATAAAATATTTTTTCTCTTTTTTTCGTTTTTAAAATTTCACCATTCAGCACATATATGATCCAAATTTATTGTTTCCATTACTAAAACATGGTTTTGCTCACATTAATATGTCTAAATGATCTCTTTGTTTATTTTTTTTTAATTCAATGAACTGAAACCTCATTCATAGGCAGCACTAGATGGCAGAAATGTTCCACCAATATCCATTAGTATTACCATTTGAAAAAAATTGATTATCACTTTGCATGTAATTTTTTCACACATGGCAAATTTAAAATCATTATGTTGTAGTTTTTATATGTTAATGTATTTTATGCATAATTTTTCAACAAGTTCTGTGCCATAATTGAAATCATACGCACTAAATGCTGTTAAATCAAATGCTTTCTATTCCTGCACTTGATTTCTGTGAAGTCTTTTTTTCTAAATGAGAGTAGGGTAAATTTATAAAAGTTAGCATAGAATTAGTGTCTTTCCTTCGGCTTTATGAAGAAGAATTTTCACTTAATTGCTCCAAGTAATGCTACTGTAGTTAATATATTATTCTTGAAGTTTATTTCTTTTACCACAGACAAAGTGAAATGTGTCAAGTGGCATTAGATCATGCTGCTGGAAGATTTTACACAATGCTGCAAATTCTTTAACCCTTTGACTACTAACGGGACATATATGTCCGACTAAAAGTTTTAAAATTACTGTGTTAAAAAGTACTTAGAATCTCCCAAATGTTGAGGATCATCTCCCAAATCTAGAAGTGGAAAATCAAGATGCCGCTGTGCTCGTTGTGTGCGTATGAACATAGAGAAAAGAACAAATATGAGTTGCCCAATGTTTAATGTTGGGTTATGCAAAGAATGCTTTACCCTGTCCCATACGACGCAAAATCTGTTTCATATAATAAAATTTTTCAGAATAATAGGTGTGCTTATAGTAAGTCAATCACTGTGTGTGACACGTATGTATCCCGTGTCCCAGTCATTTGTCAAAAAAATTCCAAATGCTAAATTTACCTTATTTATGACATATTTTGTCCACTTGAATAGAAAATTGGGTAAAATTTTTTTAAAAAAATTTGTAGTTAAAATTTTAAACATGTCATTCATAATGTGAGGTGTACTGGAAAATTGTGTCCATTTGGGAAAAAAAAGAAAATAATACATTTTTCATATATTTAATAATAATTTTCCATTATTACTCTTAGTCCTCTTGACCTCTTGCCAGCCATCATGCTGCCAAGGACCTCTTGCCAGCATGATGGCAATTTATAGATAACATTTTTGAATAATGTTGTTCTTAGAAGTGAAGGACTGAGTGCTTGGCTGACATCTGCTTCAGTTTTGAATTTTATCTCATCAAAATATTTTGCAAGGAGGGAAACAAGGGATTATCAGAGGGTTCTAAATGTGGGGAATAAGTTGCCTGTGGCAGAATTTTCCAGCCTAGCTCTGTGATTTTTTGGCGAGTCACCAAAGCAGCATGTGGTCTGGCATTATCATGATGCAGTATATGATGTGCTTCCAGTTGAACATCACCAGCCTCTTTTCTTTGATTGCTTTGCTTTGCTTAAATAATCCATTTGCTGTCAGTATCTCTCCAAATTGAGCTTTTATGTAGGTTTCAAAAGCTCATAATGTATTGGTCCTTGGATGTGCTACCATATACAGAGCATTCTCTTTCTTAGGCTCTAATTTGGCTTAGAGCTAGAAGAGGCAGGCTGTCTTGGCTTACACTATCTCTTTTCCTAATCATGTTTTTGTAGACACTTTTCATCCACAGTTACCATCCAGTCCAAAATGATTTTTTTTCCGAGCGAGTAGAGATGTACATATGATGAGTCGCTTATGCAAATTTTTTCACTTAACTCATTGGGCACCCATCTAGAATATTTGTAGACCAAACCTAGTTTATGAATATGCTCCAAAATGGTTTGTTGAGCTGAATTTAACTTTCTTGCATCCTCTGATATTGTCAGAAGACGGTCTTGATAGTATCGTCATCAATCAAAGATGGCCACCCAGAGCATGACTTATTGTTAAGATTGAAATCACTTGTTTCATATTTTTCGAACCATGTCCTGCACATTCTCTCTGCAAATGCATCTCCACCAAGAACTGTCATTAAATTTTGATACATTTCTATAGCAAATCTTCCTTGTTGGAATTTGTGAAAAATACAGTGTTGTAAATGAACTTTATCGGTAGCTATGTTGACATGATTGCATGTCTCTTAATAATGATATGAGATACTTTTGTTTTAGTTAATTTAGAGGAGAAGTTATTTATAAATGCAGTATAAAGAGAGACAGCTAGATATGTTTCAAATGAACACCTGTATGTGTGTTGAAACTTGAAATAGCTTTATAGGATAGAACTTTCCAGTAGAACTTATGTGTAAATTTAAACAAATTTCAGTATTTTCCAATTTTTTAAACAATGTTTTGAAATAGGATTACTTGCTTTATCTTCCTTAAAATATTTAATAAATGCTTCTAAATTTTTAATTATTGCTTTCAGTGCAAAATGTCTAGATAACTACCTTGCTTTATTTAATAGTTTGAAGGTAATAGCTTCATTTTCTAAAGCAGTAGCAATATCTTGAAATTTTGTCTTCTTACTGATTTAGAAAATATGATGTACGTCATTCTCAAAAGTTTCAATATCTCTCATTAATTTAACTTTTTTTGAAGCACTGCAAATATCCAAATCTTTACATTGTGCAGCGGTGTTCTTGAACCAAATATGGTATTTTTGTTTTACTGCTACTCCAATTATCTGCCCTAGCATAACATCTGCCACATCACCAATAAACATAATCATTTTTCGTAAATCATTAACTTTTGCATAAAATTCTTTTATTTCAGTAACATCTGAAAAACATCACAAGATTTTCATTGATTAATTTCTTCAGAAATAGCTTTATGCTGGTTATTCTGTTGATATCTAAATTTTAAATATGTTCTTAAAACATTTGCTGATAAAAATGTTGATAATTTCAAAGTTAAAGTGTGAAAATTAGATGTCTTGAGTTCTTTTATCATATTGGTTTTTACCTCAGAATTAATAATTTCTTGAAACATGAAAGCATAATTCTTACTTTGCAAATTTTCTGGAATTTTGACATATTTTGCCAAATGATCATTTATATCCTGGACAAAGTGCAGCAAAATATTTATTTTAATTGCCAATAATATATTATCAATTAATATTTTCGCTTCTTTAGTTTTTTTTTTTTTTTTTCTTCTTTTAATGCTCATCTGGGATCTCATTTATCCTGTTGCTGGCAGCAAGAAATTTTTGCTTTTTTGTTACTCTGACTACATCAGATTTAGTGTTTACATGCCATTTTAAAAAGATCCAGTTTGCAATTATCTGTCCATTTTTTACTGCTGAAAAAATCATTATTTCCATGTCTGTCATGGCAGTAAATACAAATATCTCAATTTTCTTGATATAAAAGTATTTCTTGTAATGGAATTCATAATTTACTGTTTGGTGTCTGTTTCAACTGTTTCATTAAGACATCTGATTTTAAAATCATTGTGTTTCTTCTTTTCATAAAGTTTTCCATGGTTTTTATACAAATACATGAATATATAGTACAATGCATAAACATACATGTTGTTAACTACACTTGAGAACAACCCTTCATGTGCTAGTTTGCTCTTTAACAATGTGCACTTTACTTATCACATTAGGAGACAGTGCAGGTGCACCAGCACCATTTCCTACAATCGTATGGTGCAATACAAATGTGTGCATTAAATATCAACAAATATATATAACAAGCATATTTGATACAATTTATTTTAAAACTAATGTAAAAATGTATATTAACTAATCAAAATATTAGTAATGTTCACCTATTATTTTGATTAGTGGGGTGTTTGTGTGTGTGCCTGTTAATTTTCTTTGCTTGTTAAATTTTTTAAAAGCATCAATGCATGCATGCAGGGCTGGCACCAGAGCTGGGGCAGTGGGTGTGGTTGCACTGGGTGGTAGAATGTAGTAGCGACAAAAATTTTAGAATTTTGAGATGCAGCAACCCACAAAATTTAGAAGTACAGTACAAAGTCCGTAATCCAGATTCGTCGGGATAGAGAGGCTGAGCATCTCTTTTTGACTGGAGGGAAGATGCCATACTCCCTGCCACTCACAAAGTGGGGGTGTTTTGGAGAAGTCTGGTGTTAACGAATCAAACACTGGTAGCATTTGAAGTGTATGATTATCAATCTGTTTCAATTTTAGAGAATAAATTTTGACTAAGTCTTTTAATTAAGACAATAATGAGCTTAATGTTGAAGTCAAAATGTATCACAGTATTACGAACATAGGAGGATGCATTTAGGGGCTAAACATAGGGTTTTACTTTGAAAGACTTGAAGTTGCATTATCTGTTTTGCAGCAGTATTCCAGACTGTACATGTGTACATGAAAATAGGCCTTGTAGGTGAAGTAAGGAGAAGAGCTTTGTTTTTAGTTGACAGATAGCTCTTTCAAGCTAATAAGGGGAGTAATTGGGATATGACTATCTTCATTTTTTTTAGCACATTCTCAATATGAAGTTGCCAAAGTAATTTTGAACCTAAGATAAAACCAGGGTATTTATAAGAGTTACACCAGGAAACATAGTTGTAAAAAAAAACGGGAAGTTAATTGTAAGTTATGGGAGGTTGGATCTCGAAAATATCATAGCACATTTAGCGACATTAATTTTCATTTTCCTGGTAACGAGCCAAAGCTCAAGACTAGAGAGATAACTCTGAATTTTTGGGACCAGAAAATCCAGTAGTGTGTTTTGAGCGAGGATGGCTGTGTCATCTGTATAAAGTGCTAGAATGACACTAGGTGATTTTGGAATGTCATTGATAAAGACTATTGAAAATATAGTGTCCTAATAATGAGCCCTGGGCCATGCCACTTAGGATTGGATAGGGGTTAGAAATGACAATTAACTTGTACTGGAAAAGAACAATTACTTATATATGAGTTAATATTATAGGCTGAAAATCAAGTTGTATGAGTGGGATCATGTTACCTATATATCAAGACCTATCAAATGGATATACCTATCAAGGAATATCCAGGAAAAGTGCAACAGTAAGCATTTTATTTCCCAAACCATCATGTGTGTACTCCACTGTCCATAGAAGTTGGTGAGTTGTGCTGTGTGTGTGTTTTTTTTTTTTTTTTTAAATTCAAATTGGTCATCATCAAGGATATTTTGGTTTCAGAGAAAAACATTCATGCTTTCAAGCTGTATAAATTCGTATATCTTTGATAATGAAGATGAGAGGCTGATAGATTTATAATTTTGAGGATTTAAATGGTACTGGCCCAGTTTTGGAACAGGTACAATAAGTGCACATTTCCAGCTTTCTAGAAAATAGCAATGTAATAACATAAAATTAATTAACATTACTATGGAAGAAACAAATTTAGTTAAAAAGTTTTTAATCATTATGATTGTAAATAAGAGTCCAATCCTGGTGCTGCTTTGGGCTTGAGTTTAGCAATAAAAGTCCTAACCTCAGACAGTGAAATGTGTACTGTAGTCTCTCTTAAAAGGAGAGTTTAAGAAACATTCAGTATCTTGTGAGAAGGTATATGTGTTGTTTGCAAAGATACCTTCATTATGGGGTGCATTGAGTTGGAGACGTTTAGCAATAAGCTTAGCTATCTCAGTGTCTTTGTGAGCCACCACTGCATCCGTAGCTAAGCACGGAATGAGTGTTTTTTGGCACATGCATGCCAAAGACTGTCATCGGTCATTAGGGATTTAATAAAATTCTGAGTATTGTAATTGGAAGAATTTGTCACATGATGTCTTGATCTCATTCTGGAGAGTACGAAGTTGAATTTTAAAATCAAGATTTCTAGTTCTTTGCCAAATTTTTCATACTTTATTTTTCTCACGTATTTTGACTATAGTCTTGGGAGGTATTTTAGAAAAATTGAGGTGAAGGGTGGGTTTAGATACTTTTTTGAAAGTTTTGTTTAAGGTACAAGTTAGGGGATCAACTGCAGAATCAATATTTTGACTGAATCTAATTTAAAGGGGGGGGAGGGAATACTTTTATCATTAAGTTTAAAACAAAAATTGTCCTAATTTGTTGAGATGAGTGGTGCTGGACAATTTTGATTAAAAGCTTTGCAATTAAGGTTGATAGGTATAGGGTTGTGATCTAAAAATAAAGAACTTTCAACAGTTGCATAATAATCATATGGAATGTTTCAAAATAGAACCAGCTCTTTAAAAGAGGGGGCTCCTTGTGCTCCATATCTAATGGGTTTTCCAGTGCAGTAGTATGAATTTGGGTCATTTGAGTCCATTTTAGGAGGCTATAGCCAGAAGGATGGAATTTTTACAATGCCATTACTGATAATAACAATTTACTAAAAAGGATAACTTTACATAGTTACCATTACAGAATGGGGATGGTCAACAGTATCTGTGGAAAAAATAGGCTGTATCTCTTCTTCTGAGCAGAGGCAAAAAGCTTAGCACTGGCAATGTTATCAGTCTTTCTATGCATAAAATGTCTATATTTTAACAAGTTGTTAGTATTTTTGAAGTTTTATTTAACCCGCTTTTTTTTGTATTGTCAGAAAGATTACTTTTCTGCATTTTTTAATATGATTTGCTTAGAGTATTTTAAGAAATTGGGTATAAGGTAATTTGCTGTTTATTCATTAATTTATTCTTTCTAGAGTATTTACTGCATTTATTAACCTAACAGTATTAATATGTTGATATGCTACATTTCCAGCAGATTCCAAAAAACTTGAATAGGTTAAAACCATTATGCAAATTAATAATTGCTGTCATTGATTTTTCAGTATCTCTAATACATCTTTACAGAAAACCAAAATTGTGTGGAATAATGGGTGGTTGTTTAGGAAAGAGTTCACTGTGGGAAACTGACTCTCCAATTAGTAATTTTTTTTTTTTTTGAAAAACTAAAAAATTTTGCCTTGGGGCTTGCATAAGACAGTCAGAACCAAAGAGTACAGTCTAAAATAGCTTCAAAGTATTGATGTGTAGCATTTTTTGATGTATTTAATGTACTTGTTTGTGTCAATATTTTGTAAATAATTTTAAATCTATTTATGTAACATTTCTATTTTTATTTTTGACTAGAATATGGAATTTAATGTCATTGATGTCTGGAAGACTATTTAATCAAACGTAGGGATGGATGACATGCCAGAGAATTCCTATCAGTAAGAATTAAATTTTACAGTTAGTTTTTTGTTTCTTAAAATTGAATAGAAATGCATTCTACACGATTATCTGGGGGCAGATTAACCATTCTGCATTAAAAAAAATGTAAGTTTTTTTTTTTTTTTAAAATATTTTTTAAAATTTTTTTTTATTGTAAAATCATGGAAAAAGTTCTATCAGAAACCAACACTGTGAAAGAAAACGGATTAGAGAAAATGAAAAAGGTATTTGCATATTATCCTGTAGACCATGAAGCTGTTGCTTGGCTGATTAACTGTGTTTTCATTTGAGATAACCCCTGTTGATTCTCGATAAGCCACATTTTGTTTTTATGAACAATTACACAAAATAACTGTTATTGGCACATTTTTCTCCCTTGCATTTTGAAATCTTTTTTTTTTTTTTTTTTTTTTTTAAATTTGGGACCTGCCTTTTACAGAACAGCAAGTAGTAGATTATTTTTAAAGTTATGGGATCTTAGCATAAAAAAAAAAGTCTTTTGATAGACAGCTGAGTATGGCTGACAGAGCAGAAAGAGAATAAAAGAAGTACTTATGGCAATTTTGTACTCATAGTGTTCCAAACAGCTTCCAGCAAAATCAGAGGGTCTAAAAAATAGAAATTGATGAAAGCCTTCAATCAAATATTGTTTTATTTATTAGATAAAGAGTAAATAGTCAGTATTAATCCGAATACTGATTATTTATTAGATAAAGAGGCATCAGTTTGCTTAGAATTCCACAGAAACAATTGATGCATCTTTGGTAGAATCACCGCCAACTTGCATGGTTGAAGGATATACCAAGGAAAATGTGTTGGATAATAGTAAGAATAGCAGATAATATATTTAGAAGCTTTTTTTCTTCACACAGCAGTTCATAATAATTGTTTATAATTCCAAATATATACAAATTTTAAAAATCATACTTTAAAAAATGAATAATTGCCTTAGCATGCTTTGTCATAATCAAATAAACCAAACCAAGTGAAACTAAATACTAAAGTTTATAAATAACATGTATACCATGAAGTAAGAAACATAGACCAGGAACAGGAAGAAACAGAAGAACGTGTGAATATGCTTTAATAATTAATCACGAAGACATATTTGGGAAAAAAAATCTAAATGTTTCTAATTAGCACATGTGACATCAAAAATAAAAAAAATAGGCTCTGTTCTTTTATTGGGACCGGATTAAGAAATGTGTGAATGTATGCACATGTGTATGTGTGCGCAGATACAAATCTGAACAAATGAACAAAACTCTAGGGGGTAATAGAAGGCAGTTATATGAGCAATATTCATCATAGAATGTATGGTCGGAACACAAGCGGTGAGAAATTAAAGGGAAGTTTTCCACTGTCACATTTAAAGAATTAACACAAGAATGAGAGAAGATACTTCAGAAAACATTTTATTAATAGAACATGCTCATAGAAATTTCTCAAAAGACTTTCCGTCAGCTGTAATGCAGGCTTCACACCTGCAGGATAGGGAATGATGCACATTTGCAAAGACACATTTCCAGGCATTTCCTAAGTATCGCTGGCAGCAATAGCGATCGTGGCAACTAGATCTATATTGGTTTCAGTGGGACTAGGCTTTTCATATGGCCCCACAGGAAAAAAACCCAAACATGAGAGATCCGATGTTCTTGGTGGCCAATCGGTCTTTCTGGAAGTTTCGTGTATCTAGCAATCCACGTTAGAAAGTACCTTTGGGTGCGAGGACCAACCCTTTTTACACCATTTACTTACAATGTCATCTAGTGGCTCGCCGTTTGCATTCTGACCATACATTCCATGACGAATATTGCTCATGTAGCTACTTTCTGTTACCCTCTAAAGTTTTGCCCACTCATTCAAATTCACCCTGTATGTGTATATGTATATACACACACATACATTCGTACTTACATATATACATGCATACATCAATACACACATGCATGCATACATACATTTCTGAATCCAGTCCTGATAACAGAACAGTACCCAAATTAAAAGATATGTCTAAATTAACAATTTTGAACAATACTAAGATTTCTCAATAATCCTTTGCCTCAATTTTCAAATCAAGGAATATTTTTCAATAAACACGATGAAGACAAATGATAAAAAAAAGCAAATTTTTTAATAAAAATAATGACAAATTCTGTATTTAAAAAATAAGCAATCTCATGAAGACAGATTCTACATTCAAAAGCAGTAAGCAATTGAATGAGGACAAATGATGATAAAAGAAATTTTCACATAAGGACAAATTATAAAATACCAGATTTCATAATAAAAATATAAAAAATTGTGGCCAAATTGTGTATTGAAAAACAATAAGCAATCGAATGAGAACAAATGATAAAAAATCAAATTTTCCAATAAAAATGGAATAATGATGAAAGTTAAAAAATATATAAAAAGGATAACAGTTAAAAATATATATAAAAGCTACTAATGAAAGCATTAAAAAAAAAGGGATCCTGTTTTGGGACACCCTTTATTAGAAAGTAAGAAAATTAGATTTTTTAACAAATTTGGGGTAAAGACTTTAAAAACCATTTTCTTGAAAATAACGTTAAAACCTTCAGAACTGCTCTCATGTACGCCCTCGTTTGGCCTCGTTCGCCAAACATTTTTTGGCGAGAAACTCCACGTTGTCATATTACTATCTAAATTTTTTGTCTACGTTTCAAACTTTAAGCCTAAAATGTCTCGAAAAACGCGGTTTTTGCAAGTGCGAAAACCATGTTTTGAACACACAAACACAATTTAAGCTAAAAATCCGAAACAAAAACAAAAAATTTAGATAGCAAGAATGTAAAGTTTCTAACCAAAAATATTTGACAAGAATCCATGTATACAGCGATCTGTTATAACTTAAAAAAAAAAATAAATAAATAAATAAAAAAATAAAAAAAATCACAGAATTGCATAATTTATGCAGTGAAGAAATCTGCAAACTACGCACACCTCGCTTAAATAAATTAACATAACAACAATAAATTTCAAGAATACCATGTACACAGCGTTCTGTTTAAACTTAAAAAAACATCTATGAATTGTACAATCGAGGCATTACGCACTATTCAACAAAATAAACTAAAATAGCTAAAATAAATTAAAAACACTTCAAAAAAGAACAATAGCGACAGAAATTCATACTAAAAAAACAATGAACATAACATTCTGCAAAATAAGAACAAGAATAAAATAAAATGCACTTACCATGAATGAATGCTTCTTCAAACGGCAGAAATACCAATTTTAAACATCAGCAAAACAATTTCACCACAAATTTGTTGAAAGCATCTTCTCCCGTTTCAGAACAATGATGGAAAAACATATAGTAGGCAACGTAGCTTTAACATGTCGCCACATAATCTCCATTGTATTTATATGACAGCCAGACTCACTATCCACAAAATTGATACTATCTTTCACAAATAAATGTTCAAAACCTTGTAGAACTTCCAGCCACCCGAAAAAATAGTTGTACCAGGCTTGCGACTTAACATTTTGCTAACACATCTTTCATTGCGTAATAAACCATTTCAAACCACCCACTGCACGAACCAACCAGAAACTAAAACCACTACAGTCAAATCCAAGTTTCCACTTAAAAAGGGTTGCCATAGAAACTAACATCGCCCTCCCCCAAACCATCGCAGAACAGCAGTCGTGTCAAAAACCAACACAGAACACATATTGCCACATTTGGTGACCTGAGTGCATATATAAGAGTAGTACCAAACCTTCTTCAGACAAGTACTTTTTCAACATAATGCCACAATCTTTATTTTGTAAATATGTTTACTTATGAAAGATTTTGAAAGCATTTAATATTTATATTCTTCATTCCATAACATCTTTCAAGTGTTCTGTAGTGCTTTCTGATAACTTTTTATATCTAGAAATAAATGTCATATTTAATTTTCTTGAATTCTCTATAATGAAATTATCACTTAAAGTTTGAAATTCTGAAATTTTTTCCCAATCCAGTTTAGAAGCATTCAATCATAAATTTTTCAGATGAAATCTGGTATCTATGTACATGTGGCATCTTGAATTAAGTGTTCATTTTTGATGAGAAATCTTTCTGATAGTCTTTGATATGCACAAAATTATGCCAATATACTTTGTCTTTCTAAGATAAAAGGTTCTGGTAATATATATTATTTTGAAATAATTATCCAATCCACAGCATTTTCAAAATTTTTAATCAAACTTTCGGATAATATATCTGTTATTAAAACTTTTGTCCAGTTTGAAATTAAAAATATAATCCACATTATTTATTTTTTTTCAACGAATCAGAGAGACCACCATGATACTTTTTAAGAAAATAACTTCTTTGATCATCTACTGCTAAGTTAGTTATTGTTTAATCTCCATATTTTGATTGGATGCATGTCAAAGATGTGGACATGATATGGTCAGCTGAATTATGCAACAAAACACACAGTTATAGATTGGAATAACTGCCTGTAGGAAGTTTGCACTTGTAACATTTTAAGCAGAATTTCCAATAAAATCAGAGGGTCTTAACACAGGAAAGACTGATGACCCTTTGGTGAGATAGCCAGCTTTTATGCTTTGATGGTAGCCAAACATTCCTAGTCAAGGATAATATTATACCTTAATAATAAGTACCTTAAATTTTCATCAAATGTAGTTCTCCATTTAAAATTTTGTTTAGCAATAATTTTTGTAGGTTTTCCATTGTTACAGCATAATCTCATATCTATTCTCTTTCTAATGTTTTCCATTATTTCACCAAAAATTATTCATCAATTTGTAGAAGTCTTTTTCAAAATTGTTAGTGGCATTAGTTCTGATTTGTATATTCACATCTATATTTTTTTTAACCATGGAGAGTCTTTAAATACTGATACTGTATGAACCTTTTGCAATTTTAAGCCCATTTTTAAATACCTTTTTTAAAGTTTCCATAATGAACAACATAGTGTTCTTTATTATAAAGTCTTAGTAATTTAGCTTTTCTAGAGCCATCTGGAATTCTATTTTCAGTGGCTAAAGGAATATCTGAATGTTTATCATGTAGTTCCATATATTTTAAATCAACTTATATACCCAATATATGAATCATCACTTTTATTAATCTAGTCATCATTGTTGCTGCCTTTAAATTTACCGTATTATAGATATTAACTTACAGCCCATGCATATAAATTTTTTGCATCTAGATTTATTAAATAATTAGATCGTGGAATTTTATTATAATTTTTCATATATTTATTATTTGCTTTTCCATATTTATTATAACATTCTGCTATACCTTCTGCATTCCTTTTTCTGACATTAAAATTATGTTACAATCATTCAATTATTACAATTCAATATTTGTGATTTTTACCATTACTTCTCACTCTAAAGTACCATACAGAATCTAAATGATATGTTTTTAAGTATACATCTCTAAAGTTTCCAAAAATATCGGCTTACATTAATGCATCTGATTTTACATATAAATCTGTATATTAACTCAAATTTTTAATGTGACTTATTCCATATTTTTCCAGATTACGTGTGTTCTTTCATGGAAACATTAACTTTTGTTTAATATAATATCAAATTTATCTTGAACCAGTAATTTTTTTTTATATCGTTCTTCAGAATCCACATATTCATAATAATAAATACCTTTTTGTGTAAGAAATCATACTTTTCACTGGGATAAAATTTTGAAATTTCTCTGAGCATTTCCAGGCTAGGATTTTTCTGTAAATTATCAACCCTAGATGGCATAAATCGAAATGAATCTGCAAACTTCAGTTTCATTCTTCGGACTTTTTTACTAAAAGATATATATTTTTCTTTGGTATTTGGAATAATTTCTGTGTTTGTTTTATTCCATCCAAGTTCCTTTATAAATAAATGTGCATCATATCCCACTAAATTACAAATTATTACAGGAATGAAATTAGGAATTTAATAATTTAAATTGGGAATATTGTAAGCTGGTCCTTTGTATTTTTCAGTTAAATAACAATTAATCTATAACTTTCTTTTTATCATTTCAAGCATCAAGTATCATTTCCTATGTATGGCAGACATTTGTGCTTTTGTAATGCTGCTCATCATAGTCTGGGCTCATCAGTGTCTGAGTGGTTAAGACTGCTGGAGTTAAAACCCAGGTGAAAGGGCTGGCTGCATGGTTGGTTTTCATGGTTTCTCAATGTGTAACATAAATACTAGCCTGTTCCGTCAGAAAGTCCTCCATGAAGGCATCCCTCCTCTTATGCAAATAGCTCTCACGACTTAGCTATGTTCAGATAATCTAACCAAACCTTCATCATAGTCTACTATGTTCACATTGCCTTTATTTGTTTTTTTTTCCACTAATAAAGTTTTCAATTTCTCAAACATCATTTACTAACATGGATACAAATTTATGAACTGTATCAGCTGCTCTGTAAATAATATGGGGTTTGTAAAACTCCATATACATAATTTAATGCAATAACTAAAACTATAGACTTCATGTTTTTGATATTTCATAGTGTTAGATCTTGTTGACAAGTATCAATCTTTTTTAAAATAGATTCAGAATCAGCATAAATGACAAATAATTGATCTTTTATAATTTTCAAATTTTGTGCATGAATCCTTTTCAGACATTTCTACTTGTACATGATTATTATTTGCACCGTCAGTACCATGGGTTTTTAAGTGCTTTTTTGAATAAAATTATAGTAAACACATATCACATAGAAATAGTTGATTTGAAGTTATTTGAGTTTTTATTAATCTAGTCATATTTTTAATCCAACAGTAATGAACATTTTGATCTCTTTCGTACTAAAAACAAGTTAATATGTTTTTCTATATTATTAATTTATTCTTAACAGATATATTGATTTTTCATAACCACATGCAGTTACAGATACATTGTTTAGTTTCTCAAATTTTTAATGTTATGTAGAGGTACAGGAAATTCATTTAAAGTTTATTTTCCATTTTCACATACTCTGATATTGTTTCTGGATGAACTTTGCTGGATAATGAGCTGATAGCGTAGACCACATAAAATATTTATTACAATTATTTTTTACATTTATGATTGCTTGTTTTCTCTTAATTATTTCTAATAAATTAATGTAGGGTGATAGTAAATGTTTCTAAAATTCCATACAGAGATGAAATTCATACTGATCTTCCTGCACTTTATTTCAGTAAAATGAGAATTTGGTTCTTGTCAATAAAAAACCATCTTTGGTAATATTAATAAATTTTATTTAGTCTTTTGAAAGCAGAGACATAAGACTCTTCCAGCTTAAAGCTTAATAATAACTACTATCACAAAAACTACACATTCAAATTTTATATCTGTAGACATTCAAATTTTATATCATTCAAATTCAAATTTTATATCATAACATAAATTTTATATCAAATTTTATATCATCTACACATTCAAATTTTATATCATAAGACTCTTCCAGCTTAATAATAACTACTAGCACAAAAACTACACATTCAAATTTTATATCTGTAGAACATCTTCTGATGTTTCCATTCCGGCAAAGCATAATTTTTTTCCTTTCATTCACAGTTCACAATCTTCACAAGTCCCTCCACGAGAAGCTTACGTCACCTTACATGCTATTCGTCACCTTACAGACTATGCTGCTCTAAGTGTAGAGAGAAGTCTGAAAAACACAGTAATCAACTAAAACAGTTTCTATTCAAACAATGAAATACAAGTTAGAGCTCCTAAATATGCAGTTATCCAAAATGAAAGGAGCACGTACTAACATAAAATGTATATACGAAATTATATATATATAACATATACACACTATCAGAAGTTAATACTACTATATTAAATTACTATTAATAGAAGTATTTTAAATTTGTGTAGTGAAAGTAAATTTTCTTTATAATTTAATTTTGCTTACGAGTTAAATGATAACCTTGATAAGGCATTGTCATGTGAACTGTTTTTGCAGTATGTCACAGTCATGTTGTAACGCTAAGGCCCAATGAGACAGTTTAGCACCATGAGGGGCACTTTGGGTCAAGTAGGTGAGGGGATTGTGGTCAGACGCTGTTTGCTTTTTGGCACCGAAAATCCAAGTGTCACACTTTTTCAAAGTTTTGATGACATAATCAAATTAGCTTTTTTAAGCTTTGTGTATTTATCAGTATTATCTTTGCAACAAACACAAAGTTGTTTCACTGTTTTTGGTTTTAACATTTTTTGAAAAGGAAACTGTCTTTCTTTTTTAATTACATGATTAATGAAATAAAAAAATTTTTTAAGCTTTGATAATTATGAATATTATGTTCTTTGCAATAAACATGCAGCTGTTTTACTGTCTTGAATCCAATTTATATATAAGTCCCTTCATTTATATGGTGTTATTTTTATTTATCTACAAGCAGAATAATAAAATTTACCTTTTGGATAATAATTATCTAATTTTATAAGTTTTACACATTTTGCACAATTTTTTCTCTATTTATGGAAATTTATGTTTGATGAGCGATTTCATATATTTGTAAAGTTATTCCGAATCATTTCATTAATCATGTATTATATATATATATATATATGTATATGTATTTATTTTTTTATAATGTTATTTCGTATTCAATCATTTAGAATATTTTATAAAAATTTTTCAAATTTTTCATTTTCTTTCAAACTAAAAAAGTACTTTTAGAGACATAAACATCACAAATACTTCTCAGCTTGGGTTTGTTTCTAAAAATGGTTTTGTGCAAATTTTTAGTTTTTGTTTTTCTTTTGCATATCACTCAGTATCCCATTTCAAATCTCTTTTTTGCTTGAATATAGGTCTAATAACTCTTCTTTTTATTCTTTCATAAACTGCAGATTTTTAATTGCATTTAAATCTTCTGCCATATTTTTATCACATACATTATTTTTACTCTTATTATCTTTATTTTTTAAATAACATCTGCTTGTATGCTGTTTCATCCATTCTGTTTATAGGCTTAGACCATTCTTTATAGATTAAATCAGGATTTAATTTTGTTTCACTCCTTAGCAGCTGTGTGCCAGACCCTGTAAATGAGTGTCTAGGAAAATGCATTTCAAAGGGTGAATTATTAATTAAGTTTATTAATGACACCTTTTCATTTCTTGATTTATTTAGTGTAAAAATCAAGTTGCTAGCCTTTTGCCTGGTAACCGTTCAAGTTTTTTTTTTTTTTCCTCAGACACATTTTCACTTTAGAAACTGTAAATCCTTAATAAATTCTTGCTTTTCTACCAAAACTTCTTCCACACTCATGGTTTTAGTTTTCAGAGAATTTAACAGAAATTTATAAAACTTGTAAATGTACTTATATTCTTCTTTCCTGACTAAAAGTTTTAGCGATTTATCTAGCATTTCGATAATTCCTCAGTACCACAAGTGGCAAAAATGTAAAATCTTTAATCAATGAACCTGGAATGAGCATTTCTTCAGAACGATGACAAAGCTTCCAAAATATGCATGATTGGCATTGAAAAACATTGTTAAAGACTTTTCTTGAAAATACATGGGCACAGAATTTCAGCAGATTTGTTCAGCAATTTTTGGAGATCTTCAGAATGCTTGGTCGCAACATGAGCATCAAATTAGGTGCAGTCATTGATGAGCAGGGTGAATGATTCCTCCAAGATTTAAAGGTTATGGAGGTATGGTATCAAGGGAGCTGGGCAGTACATATGATGGCCGAGTATTGCTAGAGCATCAAATGAGAATATCCACAGATTAAACACTGCAAAAAAAGCCGCAGTGTAAAATTTTTACCTCAATATGTATGCTTATCTTTTGGTAAAAAAAAAAAAAATACTATTTCTAAGAACAAAATTGAACTTGCAGCAACTATATGTAGTCTCTGCATGAATAAAACTATTCTTTCAACAGTATATTTTTTAAGTTTTCCATTTATATGTATATTTTATATGACTTTTAAGACAAAGAGAGGGTATCCTGTAGCTTAAAAGGTTGAAACAATAGACAAAAATTGAAGTTATTTTGAGATTCAGAGCGCATACGTTAGTCAAATGCAAGTCGCAGATCTAAGATAATGAAATTGCTGATCTCCAGTGTGATCAAAAAGTACTAAAAATTGTTATATTGACAGTGCAAAATGATTTTGTGTTGTTTTAGTGTTTAGTTGCATTTAAAAAGTCTCAGTTAATTAAGCCAACTGTATTTTTTTATTAACATTAAAACTCCATTTCCCAAACTGTTGCTGTTGTCAATTTTTTTACCTGAAGTTATTTTAATTATTTCTGGCTGTAACAGATATGGGGATATAAAGAACTAACTGTGAATGTATGTAGTTCCAATAAGCATTATAATTTTTTTATAAATTTGAAAAAGCATAATACTAAAAAATATTAAAAAAAATAAAAGCTAAAATAGGAATTATTAGTAAAATTTATGCTGAAACCATTGCTAGTGTGCTGACTAGCAAAGCTGTTAAATTGACTTGCCAAGATATTAAGCAAGTCTGTCTAAAATATTATAAGTGTATTTATCAGAATAATCTCACTTATTGAGGTATAGATTCAGCTAGAAGTTGGTAAATGTCTATCATTTTGTGGTAATGTGACTGTTACAAAAAACTCCTCCATCCTGTTAATTTTGTACGCGGGATAATAAAATTTTAAACCATTTTTCAGCTAAAATCACTAGAATTTGATTCACATCTGGCAAATTTGGAGTCCATTAAGGCATTCATATTTTTCCATTATTGGAAATATTGCGGTAAAGTTTTTCTAAACTTGAAAACTGTTTCTTTTAATTATTTCACTAAACAAAACAATAAAATAGAATGGCTCACTTAAAACTTTTTGCTTAATTTGAAAACAAGAACACTCCTATTAACTGTTAGGAAAATACATTTCATTTAAAGATGGCCATTAAGTAACAGTAAGGTCTGTTCAAGTAGGCTTTCATCTTTATTCTAGTGTCTCCAGATTAATTCTTGATGAAAGTGTGTTTCCTCAACAGAATCTCCAAACGGGCATGTGTATCTTTTTATTGAAAATTGTTTGGTGCAAGGAAACAATACAAGAAATCTTTATTCTTGGAACAATGCCTTATCCTCTTCAAAGTGTGATATGGATGCATTAGCTATTGAAAAGCCCAAATTCTACCTGAAAATATACTTTTTAAAGATATAATGTACTTGTCTAGTCACAGCACACAGGTAGGTCTGACTTATTAGAGTTTTGTGTTGAGATGATGGATTAATGTAATTCTGAAGATGTTAGCCAGACTGTCACACTCCCTTAACTTGCCTAGACATATCTCACAGTTCATCTAGGCGAAAGGGAAATAATTAGGTGGTAACCATGCAGGTGTTTACCATTGCGGGTAGTATATTTGGATGGTTCTTGCCCAGTGCATTGTTTCTGTGAAAAAAAAACTTAGTGAATCTGTGTCTCTGAAGACATATTCAGGAGTGTGTAATGAACTGCAGGTTTGACACTGCGAAAAGTCATTTAGTTCCTGTGTGTAAATTACTGAATTTATTTGGAATAAAAATTTTCATTTTGTTGCTCTTCTTTTTTCTTTTCCTTTCTTCCCTAAGAAAACAATAACTTTTATTTACAAGAAATTTAACAATGTGCCGAAAAGAAATGTATTTTCAAAGATGGAGAGATTAATATGTATAATGTCAAGGTGAAATTAATAAAAAACTGTTCTTGTTTTTTTTTTTTTTTTTTTTTTTTTACTATTGCTACATTCCTAAACTGATTTTTAATACAATATACTCAGAAAAAGCATATAATTGAAGTACATTTTTACAAATATACTTGGCTCATCGTTGTAGTAGAAATTATGAGTAATGTCAAACATTCAATTTTCCTGTTGTTGTAGACAAGATGGGATAGCCAGTGATGACCTCTGTCATTAGTAAAACATAATTGGCAACATCTCTGTAATCTCTTTAGTAAAACATAATTGGCAACATCTCTGTAATCTCTATTAGACCTATCTGTAATAGGTATGGAAAAAAAAATTGAAACTAAATTCAGTGGTGCAATAGCCCTAGTGGGCCTGTAGTGGCCCAGTTATTGCATGAGAAATAATTATTTTTTATTTCATATATTTGTTCATGTGTTTAATTATTTTATAAAATTAACTTTAATATTTTGTTAATATTCATATTTATATTTCTTTTATGCTGAATGGCAATAAGTAGTTCATATTTATATTTAAATTTCTTTATGCTGAATGGCAACTAGTTCTAGTTCTGATTCATGATTGCTAGGTTTTGGTTTCAAAACGTTGCTCGTAGCGTCGCATTTCGATAGCTGGAAAATAAAGTGCAATAACTTAGCTATTTGTTTATAATTCATGCTGTTACTAGTCTTAAATTAATTTTAAACATTAGTAGCCAAGGCTACATCGTGGTGACCCTGATTAATTTTCGAAATGTCAACAAATGACTCTTCTGAAACTGCTATGAAAGATACGATGCAGTCACCGGAGCTTCATAAGATGAGTGTAAAAATACCTCCTTTTTGGATTGATAAACCGGAAATATGGTTTTTTCAAGTTGAAGCTCAGTTCAAAATTAGTAATATCGTTTCAGAAGAAACGAAATTTAATTATTTAGTTTCACAGCTTGAACCTAAGTTCGTCGAAAATATTTGGGACATTGTAACGAACGATAGTGCCACAAAATATTCGGATGCTAAAATTAGGTTATTACATTTATTCAAAGAAAGTGAAAATGTACGGATTAAACGTTTGATTACTGGTATCGAACTTGGAGACATGAAACCAAGCCAACTTTTGCAGAAGTTGAGATCAGTTGCTACTACAGATGTGTCTGAAAATCTAATCAAAACTTTATGGCTGGAGAAGCTACCTGACTCCATCAAAAATATATTATTAGTTAGTGATGAAGATGTAACCAAGTTAGCGTCTATGGCAGATAAAATTAGTGATATGAATCGGAAACCAGAAGTATTTAGTACTAATGCTCCTTCCGTTCCTGCAAATGATTTGTTGCAAAGAATTACCTTTCTTGAACAAAAAATTGATCAAATAACCATTCGCTCAAGACGCAGGGACTCGGATTTACGTAATTCACGTTCACGATCTCGAAGCCGATCTCGTAAACGATATGACCCTACTGGCAAATTTTGTTTTTATCACTTTCGTTTTGGAGCAAAATGCATTTCAGAGAAATGCAAGCCTCCGTGTGCTTGGGTAAAAAACGATTTCAAAAACCAGGAAAACTCGAATCTGCAGTAGGTTCAGCGGCAAACGCTCCTGCGGAAAATATGAAGGATTGTCGCAAATTTCGTTTATTCGTTCGTGACCGAAGATCAAATTTGCACTTTCTTATTGATAGCGGAGCTGACGTAAGCATAATTCCTGCTACTTCACAGAATAAATGTAAAACTGAATATAAACTGTATGCAGCTAATGGCACAGATATTTCCACTTATGGCATAAAAGCGCTAACTCTTGATTTGGGATTACGTCGTGATTTTCAGTTTCCATTCATAATTGCTGATGTCACAAAAGGTATTTTAGGAGCTGACTTTCTTCACAAATATAAATTGCTCATCGATATAAATAAGAAAAAATTAATTGATGGCGTAATACAGCTTTGTGTCCAGTGTGATGTCGCTGCTATTTCCAGTGATTACTCAGTAACCACATTAAATAAATCCATAAAAATTTTCGATTTACTGTCGAAATATCCCGAAATTTCTAAACCTAACCTTTTTCCTACACAAATTAAACATGGTGTTACACATTTTATTACGACTGATGGTCAACCCGTTTATTCAAAGGCACGACAGCTCGATCCAAAACGCTTAGCTATAGCTAAAGAGGAATTTAAATTTATGCTTGACAATGGAATAATTCGTCCATCAAACTCCCAGTGGTCAAGCCCCTTGCACCTTGTTACGAAAAAGAATGGTTCATATTGTCCTTGCGGAGACTACCGACGATTGAATGCGCAGACGATACCTGATCGATACCCAATTCCTCGCATTGAAGATTTTCATCATATTTTAAGAGGTACAAATATTTTTTCTAAAATTGATTTATTCAAAGCTTATTTTCAAATTCCCATTGCAGAAGAAGACAAATGTAAAACGGCTATCATTACTCCTTTCGGTTTATACGAATTTAATGTAATGAGTTTCGGTTTAAAAAATGCTCCTGCAATGTTCCAAAGATTTATTCATGAAGTCTTTAGAGGAATAGAATTCGTTTTCCCCTATTTAGACGATATACTCATTGCATCCAGTACCCATGAAGAACACAAAAATCACCTTAAATTAGTTTTTGAACGATTACATACATTTGGGTTAAGAATTAATGTTTCAAAATCTGTCTTTGCTGTTCCCCAAATTGAGTTTCTAGGCTACCTAATTACACCTAAGGGTTCCCGTCCTTTGCCAGAAAGAGTTCAAGCTATTACTAACTACAAACGACCAGAAACAATTCATGAACTTAGAACTTTTCTTGGAATACTTAACTTTTATCGTCGTTATATAAAGGATGCAGCGAAGAATCAAGCATTGTTACATGCGTATCTCAAGGGAGCTAAAAAGAGGGAGAAACGTAAAATTGAATGGACTGAAGAAGCTGAAAAACAGTTTGAAACGTGCAAGAATGACCTGGTGAACACGGCACTGTTGTCTTTTCCCAATTCTGAATTAAGGCTCGTTTCCACTACTGCGTACGAACACGTTGCGTCAATTGAAGACACGCCTACGGCATCCGTACAAGCGTTTCCACTGCTGCGTATGCGTAAAATATTTTCATTTTCCGCCGCTAGGTGTCACTGTAATATTTTGGCGCAAGCAGTTCGCAAGTTACGACGCTGAACATCTGAAATTTTCCCGCTTAAGCGAGTATTGTTTGTTTCGGATTTGATATGGAATTTTAGATAAGTAAGGTTATAATGCATATTATGAACATCACGAATTCCATAGAAGCTGAACTAAATTAAAAAAAAAAATTGTGTTTCTAGAAGGCTTAAATATTATGAAATAATATATATATTATTAAAACTAAAATGTACTGTTAGTGAAAAAGTAAACAAATAAATAACATAAAATAAAAAAGTTAAAGGGATTAAAAAATAGTTGGTACTTTAAAAGTACAGAGCAACTGTAAGGAAAGGTTCACAATATTTAAGCAAAATTTGCTATGCTTGTATACCGCTGACTTCAGGGTCATAGCTGGATAATTTATTAGAAATCTCGTTTGTTTTAAAATGCACTATGGGCAGTTATATTTTATACATAATCCATAAAATATTATTTTTAATTTAAACATTTTTAATTCATATCTCTTTTTATACAAGAAGTTATAAAAATAAGATTTTTCTCTTTATATATACACACATTAGGTAAAGAAAATGGAAATATTTAATTAATTAATTCCTGCGCTTCTGCAGGAGAGGACTGAATTTAAAAGCAATTATTATAGTAATTTTTTGTTAAAAAAAATGTTTAGGGCATTAATACTGTCTCATGTTAATTGGAATGAAAGTTTAGAGTCGTAAACATCCCGAAGTCTGAGCACATGTATATACATTCACATAAAAGTGAAACGAAAATATATATATATATATCTGCAGGGTTTCAAAATAAATTAAATTTAAATAATTCTCTTGCGCCATTGCTGCAAGGAATGAAATTTGAATTTAACAAACATTTTCTATTCGTAAAAATTAAAAGTTAATTAAATTTAAATGAAATTTAATGCAAACAAATAAAGGATTAATTATTGCTGCAAACTAATATACAATATCATTTAAATTCTGAGAGCATATGTAAATCAAGTGCAAGTATCAAAATCCATGAATAAATATATAATTCCAAAAATTTATTTATCCTATTATTCAGTTATGCATTTTTATAAGTTTTTTAGGATTAAATCTATCCTATTATTCATTTATGCATTTTTATAATTTTTTTAGGATTAATAAGCTATCCTATTATTCACTTACGCATTTTTATAATTTTTTTAGGATTAATAATCTCCTATTATTCACTTATGCATTTTTATAATTTTTTTAGGATTAATAATCTATCCCATTATTCACTTATGCATTTTTATAAATTTTTTAAGGATTAATAAATTTTTGGAATTATATATTTATTCATGGATTTTGATACTTGCACAGCAATAATTAATCATTTCTTTGTTTGCATTACATTTCATTTAAATTTAATTAACTTTAAATTTGCTTTTTACGAATAGAGAATGTTTGTTAAATTCAAATATATATGTACAGGATATGCTTTAAATTAGTATTATATAATTTTCAAACTTTTTTGCGGGAAAAATTTAAATAAATAAGAGCATAAATAAAACAATATATTTAATGCATATAATAATAGAAATAAATTATAAAACACGAATATAGATCAAATTGGAATAAAAAGGTAAGAAAGTTGCAGACATGGTGCAAAAAGCGTATGGGATTCGAATTCACGACTCCAAAAAGTGGACATCGTTACCATCAGCTTTACCACTAAGCTAGGATTACACATAAGTCGCATGCATATTTTGGGTTATATACATCATCAAGTAAATCAATTCTTAAAACTTAAGTTTTTTGGTCCTATTTCACTTTGCTATTGTCTGAAAAATTCACCAGAGTTTGTTCTTCAGCTTCTAGTACATTTTTTGGAAAAATCATTATCTTTTAAAGTGGCGTTCCGATTGAAGTTAAACGGGCTGCTAAAAATATATTTCATGTGCGTACAAATATATGTTATCCAAAAAGATATATTTATAAAGGGAAATACAAATTTAACATACTCTTCAATGAACTGGAGTATTTAAAAGGCTATCAAATTTAATTTATAATTAACGTTTTTAGTTTTTACCTGTTTCAAAAGAAAAAAATAGCAAATCTTTTAATCATATCTAATTTGCTATAGCAGTTTGATATAGTCAGACATTCATTTTCATTAAAGCTAAATGAGTATGCAGAACTAAAAAGTGATTATCAGAACAAATTTTGCTATTTCATGGACTTGGAATGATAATTTTTGCCGCTGATTTTCTTGAATGAACAAGTACTGTAGTTGCAGTTATCTTGTTTTTCTTATCATTTTAAACTAAATTCAGCTGATTGCTGTCATTTTCAGCACGCAGATTTCTCGCTATAATGTTAATTCAGAAATAAGTATTTTTTAGCGAAACATTCTTTCCCTATTAGCGAGCGTTCATCGCTACTTCTGCCGCCATTAATTTTTAGTCACTGCACCTGATTGCTCCTTTTTCACCACGTGACCCCAACGCAACCGCAGACATACGGATAAAAGTTGAACATTGTTGAACTCCATCCGTATGTCATCCGTCACCGCACACCGACCGGATTGCAGATGTCAATCAAAGTGAATTCGCTCGCTGATTGGAGAAACGCATACGCACCACAACGCATACGCAGTAGTGGAAACGGGCCTTTACCTCTGGCGTTATTTACAGATGCTTCAGATATGGCGATTGGCTCAGTGTTGCAACAATATGAAAACTCCTCGTGGAAGCCAATAGCATTTTTTTCTAAAAAATTAAGTGATACTCAGCAAAAATATAGCACCTATGATGGAGAACTATTAAGCATATATCTTTCAGTTAGACACTTTAAGCATTATCTAGAAGGAAGAGTATTTACAATTTATACAGATCACAAGCCCTTAACATTCGCCTTTTGTCAAAAACTCGACAAAGCAGCACCTAGACAGGCTCGCCAACTTCAATACATCTCCCAGTTTTCGACTGATATCAAATATGTCAAAGGTGAGAATAATATTGTGGCAGATACATTATCTAGAGTTAATGAAATTTCATCGATAGATTATGATAAAATAGCTGATGAACAAACTCAAGATGAAGAACTGAAGAGTTTGCAAACCACTACTTCCTTGAATTTCAAGCAATGTTCTCTACCTTCGGGGAAATATTTGTGGTGTGATACATCAACTAAACATGTTCGGCCGTATATTCCTCAGGCTTTCCGACAACACGTCTTTCAACGAATTCATGGTTTATCACATCCAGGAATAAAATCGACTATGAAACTAATGACATCAAAATTCATTTGGCCTAACATAAAAAAAGATGTACAGTTGTGGACAAGAACCTGCATTCCTTGCCAAAAAGCTAAAATCAGTCGGCACACCAAAACAAAATTAGGTGAGTTTGAAGTACCACCAGGAAGATTTTCTGTCATCCATATTGATCTCATAGGACCACTTCCACCATCTAAAGGGAATATTTATTGTCTTACTTGCATAGATAGATTTTCGAATTGGATGGAAGCAATTCCTTTAGACAATATTTCCGCTGAGAACGTCGCAAAAGCCTTTTATAGCAACTGGATTGCGCGTTTCGGAACACCAAGTAAACTCATTAGTGATCGTGGATCCCAATTTAAAAGTGATACATTACGAGCTTTGTCCAAAATCTGTGGCATCAATTTACAACACACTACTGCCTACCACCCCTCGTGTAATGGCAAAGTTGAGCGCCTTCATCGAACATTAAAAACAGCATTAAAAGCCCACAACAACATATCTTGGACGGACACGTTACCAACAGTACTTTTGGGTTTACGTACTGCTATTCAAGAAGATACCAATCATTCTATCGCGCAAGTAGTTTATGGCCAGAGTCTCAGACTTCCTGGAGAGTTTTTCAGCGAACCAAGTATCCAGACAGCATCGGAGACTTTTGCTAATAAACTCCAGAAACAGATGGAAGTTGTTGGACCGAGACTAATTCGTAAAAATTCATCTGAACAGATATTTGTCCATAAAGACTTAAAAACTTGTTCTCATGTGTTTCAGCAAATAGATCGGGTAAAAAAACCTTTGGAACCTCCTTATGAAGGACCATTTCCTGTTATTGATCGCGAGGACAAATATTTTACTATTAGCATAAAAGGAAAACATGTTAATGTATCCCTGGATCGCTTGAAACCAGCATATATTTTAGCTGAGGAAAATTCTCAGTTGATACAACCTGACTACACTAATTTGCAGAGACCGGACTCAAATTCGGATGTGAATCAAAAACATTCTCGCACAGGCAGAACTATACGTTTACCTGTTAGATTCAAGGACTGACTAAATTATTTTGATAGTGGTTAACACTGCAATACTAGTTACTACCTATTTCTCCATCTTCGTAACGTAACTTAGTTACTGGTGGGGGAGTAGTGTAGTGGCCCAGTTATTGCATGAGAAATAATTATTTTTTATTTCATATATTTGTTCATGTGTTTAATTATTTTATAAAATTAACTTTAATATTTTGTTAATATTCATATTTATATTTCTTTTATGCTGAATGGCAATAAGTAGTTCATATTTATATTTAAATTTCTTTATGCTGAATGGCAACTAGTTCTAGTTCTGATTCATGATTGCTAGGTTTTGGTTTCAAAACGTTGCTCGTAGCGTCGCATTTCGATAGCTGGAAAATAAAGTGCAATAACTTAGCTATTTGTTTATAATTCATGCTGTTACTAGTCTTAAATTAATTTTAAACATTAGTAGCCAAGGCTACAGGCCAAGACTGAGCAAGTGGTCAGCTTGTTGCAGGAACCCAATGTTTAGTCCCCAAGCAAACTTGGTACTCATTTTATTGACTCAAGGGATGAAAGGCTGAGTCAACCTAGCCCAGCCCAGGAATGAAACCCCAGATCTGTTGTGTAGCTGCGCGACACACTAGCCACTTCGCCACTGGGCGGTCTTAATAGGCATTAACCCTTTCATAATAGGAACAGTCCAACAGGATCTCTGCTTCGAACCTATTCTGAGTGAGACATCTCGTAATCGTAACCTGGTCTTAATCAGAATTAATTTAATCCATTGATTTCCCATGCTGAGTGAAACAAAATACCAAGAGATTTATTGTCCAGCCATTTGTTAGCTTGGCATAACATATGCAGTTTGTTACCTTGGCATGTGCCTTCCATTGGCTGGAAGAGCTAAAATTTGCAGAACATAGAAGTGGTTTAATTCGGTGGTTTATTGGTATATTCCAGCCAAAGGTAAATTGCACATTCAGTGTGTTCTTACATTTCTGTCTGACAAGCCTGTAATTATCTTGCATTAAAAAAAATTAAAATTGAATAATGAAACAATATTCATATGCAGATGAAATTTTGTTTATCCTTTTTTTGCATTTCTTTTGTGATTTGAATAATTACTTCTAATAATATGCATCTGCTGTATCCTAATTAACAAAACTGCCCATCAAGGTTGTAAAATTTATATTTTTGAATTGGTTTACTCAAATAAATTATTCTTATTTTCTGCATACTTAGCAAAATCTTATGAGATATATGAGAATTAAAATCCGAAAAGAAATGAAACATACTATGAGTATTTAGTAAAAAATTTTAGATGTGTTTAAAAATGACTGTTTTATGAGGCAGAAAGTGGAAAACTTCCATGTCAGATTTTTTAATGTTCGTGTTCTTTTTATGTAGCAAAAATGTCATTTAAGAAGACTGCAGATTTATTTTCATGAAAATTTTTTATTTACTCTTGCCTTTTAAGTTTTATTTACGGAAAAATTAGTAAAATAGGTCTTAAAATTTTGAATTTTTATGCCAAGATATTCATTAATACAAGTTTTTGAAATCAAATTTGGCTGAAATGTTGTTTTTTGGGATATTAGAGAGTGTAAGTCCTATTTTCTACAGATTATTGAAATATGTCTCTGTAATATTATTTATTTTTGTGAAACTAGTTATTGAATTTAAGAATCAGAGAAAGGCATAAGATCTGTTTTTAACATAAAACAGCAAAATAAAATAACTAAAGCAAGGATTATAATCTTAAAGTACCATAATTGAATTTCATCGTTAATGTCTTTAATAAAACATACGTCAAAAATTATCATAGTAAATGCTGTCATACCTTCCTCAAGCTCATGATGTTAATGTGCATAATATAGTCTATGTATTTTTATGTCAGAATTAAATAGATTTCTTGAATGTCCTGTATAACAAAAATGCTTCTAGCAATATTAGAAACCTTAATATAATGTGACTAAATATTTCACAAAATGGTACATTTATAACAAATTGTAATATAAAGCGGCCAAAACTGCTTCAAAAAATCTTGAAGAAGTGGTTTCCCTTCATTGGTGGCAGACTAAAATAGTAGATTGTAGATTTTAGTTATTATGATATAATAAAAAGGTGCTATGTAGTGTCATCTACTAATTAGGAGAAAATAACTCCAAAATTTATAATTGATTAAGTGTAAGAGTTCTTGAACTCTAGCTTTGTTAATTGAAATTGACATAAACTGGTACATTTGAGAAAATTTAATGCACAAGTTAAAAGTTTTTTTTTTTTTTTTTGATAATTTTGACAGCAGAATATAATGATTGAGAAGACAACAGCTACTTTCAAAATATTGTTTTTTATTTACTTTGAATCAATTGATTTATGACATCTAATCCATAGATCATTCAAAAGATATATGGACTGTTTTCTTGCAGTTCTATAGCTAAGATCATTTAATAATAATATTCTGCAGTTGAATGCCATTTTTGACTCAGTTTTGGTTTTAGAAGTTTTTTCTATTCTATTAAAATGGCAACCAAAAGAATCCTTTATCTTATGTAATAAAAGGCTTGATTGATGTAGTATTAAAGAAAAATAAAATCTCCTTTTCAGAGAATAAAGAATGATATCCATCAAGAATATAAAAAAATATATATGTAGGTAAAATATGAATTATATAGGATACTTTGCTTTTGTTCATCAAAGATTCTTTACTTTGAAATACATAGAAAATGATAAACTTTGAGCTTTTTATAGAGATTATTCCTTCAATTTATGTTTCTACTTTTTCAGTAAACTTATAATTTCTTTCTTGATTCCAGATGATTAAAATTTATAATACTTCTCTTATGCTGTCATTTTTAAATATATGTTCACATTTAAAGAACTATGTTTTATTGATAACAAATAATCTGTTTAATACTAAGTACTATATTTTTTAAAATTTGTTTGTTATAGGAAAGTTTGGACATCTTTATTCTGTAAACAGAATTATCTTGAACAACTTCGAAGCTCAGCAGCCAAGGGATCATTGAAGAATTCTCCTTTTAGAAGTGTGTGTTGGAAGGTTAGAGCATGTCTTTATTTTTATAGAAATTATCTGAATGTTTGTGAGATAATGTACAACGAAGTTACATAATCATAAAAGAGATGTATAATTTTAGTATTTGCATTTCCTTCCTATTCTTTTTCCATAAGTGAGTGGTAGTTTGCCATGGGTTTTTCTTTCAATGGAGAATGCTTAAATGTGTGAGTTTTTTGTAATTTTCCTTTATCTCTTCCATAAATTAGCCCATTTTCCTTTTTGAAGGTAACCCTTCTTACAGGCTGATAACCTGGTACTTTTGGCCATAATCAAATGAAAGAATCCAGATTTCTCAAGCATTTTTTAAGTGGGGACTACTTTTATAAATTAAAATGCTCTGCAGACCACATTGCTCTTGTCCCCTTTGAAAGCAATTTTTTAGTATATATTTAGAAGTACAAGTATGCTAGTACTTGCACTTTAAAAGTACAAGTACTAGCATACTTGTACTTTTAAAGTGCAATTAATTAAAATTAAATGCTCATTCTAGCATTCATGAGGTGGATGAGCCTGCCAGTTTTTGCAGAGTTGTTCTGTGTTTGTATGTATGCTGGTAAGAAGCACCACAGTTATTATGCTAAAGCTCTCATTTTATGCTTAGACTAGACTGAGAAGTCCATAGGTAGGATAACTGGTATAAGTTTCATAAAATGTCAGTTTTTGAAGAAAACATGATAGATGATTACCATGTGTAATTTTCTAATTCCAGTGTTCTTAGGTATATTTCTGATTCCAAGGTATGGCATGCACAGTTAATTAAAATTTTATTTTTGTCTTTTTTAGAAATTCAGGAGGATGACAAAGACAGGCCTCAGGGGTCATTTGTGATCAGCAGCCCACAGAATGTGAAAATGCTGATCTAATCTAATCCATAAATACGCTGTAGTTGGTTTACAAAACACTTATTTGAGGGCATTAGATGATGAATTGTATATTAGCTTGAAATTAATACAAATTTATAAACTCAGACATAAACAAATTCTTCATAGATGCTGTATTATTTTAATGATGCGGCCTCAGACATAGATAAGGCTTCCAAGTTATTTGGCTCAGGTTCAAATCATGGGAAAGGCTTGCATGTTTGTAATTCTAAGGAGTTGGAAGTAAGGGGTGCATGTAAAATGTTTTGAGTTGAAAGTTCTGTCAGAAGGTTAGGGGTAGAAAAGTGACATTAAACTTATGGATTCCATATTCTGCAACATTCCTGGTTATAATGGGAGTGGAACTGGAAATAAAATTGTTCTGTCATTACTGGTAGTTGTGGCTTCAGGTTAGTGCTATGTATTTTCAACCCCTTCTTTGATTATTCATAAGATTGTTTTGGTCGCTGTATGCCTAGACATGGGGATAAGCAGGGACAACCAGTGTAATATTTATACTAATTAGTAATTTTTGAAGATTATAATCATCAAGTTGCAAATCTCACTATATGTATATAATGAGATAAAAATATGTAATGTATTCCTCATTTTAATTTGGTGTTTCCCTTTCTTATTCTAAAAATAGAAATAACTTCATATCATATGACCTTTTACATGACGATGACATAACTGATTCGGAACTTAAAATTCTGAGACCTGTAACCTTTGTCTTAATAAGCCTTCATACTGGATAACTATGCACTTTTGCTTCTGTCGCTGCTAAGACACTGCCAGACTGCTTCTTTACTTACTGCAGAGCTATTAAATGTATTGAAATAATCATGATTAGAGTGACGGGTGAATTGTGACCACAAATGTCAATTGAAATAAAAATAAGTATTAAATCTGCCTCACCTGCTGAGTTTGTTAATTGTAGATCAACATGTATGCAATCAATATTTCTGCATAATTAAATCTAAATATACTTATTTTTTGTAATGTTATAATTGGACAGGATTCCTCAAGTGCGAATGGAAAATTTATCAAGTTGTCTGGAAAATAATGTAGGTTTTTGCAATTGTTTATCTTTCCTGTACATTTTTAACAACAAAAATATTTTGAATTACATTGGTTTATATATTATTTTGAAGCCCTATTTTTGCTACAAAATTATTATTATAGAATTTTTAAATAATTTTGTTCCAAAATTATTAAAAAAATATTTACTAGGTGTTTTTGATTAGATGTCAAAACGGGATTTTCAGCACTTTATGAGTGAGCACAAGCTAGGCCACAGCGCAGCACAAATGGCTTGAAATTCCAATGAAATATGGGGCAAGAAATGTGTTAATGAATCTACAGTCTACAGTTCAATTGTTGTACCAAAAGTTTTGCCATAGAGAATTTGACCTGGATGCTCTTCAGCTGTTGATGATGACGATTTGAAGACTTTAGTTGAAACAAACCCGTGCACAACTGTTCGAGAGCTTGCAGAGGAGCTTTGCGTAAGCAAAACAACGATTTCTGATCACTTGAATCGTAAAGGAAAGTAAAAAAAAAAGCTTGATAAGTGGGTGTCTCATGAATTGAGCGAAAAAAAAAATAGCTGTTTTGATGTGTCATCTGCTCTTTTTCTCCACAACAAAAACAACCCTTTTCTTGATCGAATTGTTATGTGCGATAAAAAGTGATTCTCTATAACAACCGACAACATTAGGCCCAGTGGTTGGATCATGGTAAGACACCTCAACACTTTCCAAAGCCAAATTTTCACCAAAAGAAAATTATGGTGACTGTTTGGTGGTCTACGGCCGGTCTCATCCACCACAGCTTCCTAAATCTGGGCGAAATGATTATGGCAGATAAGTACTATCAGCAAATCAATAAAATACACCAAAAATTGCAGTGGTCAACAGAAAGGAGCCAGTCTTCACGACAATGCTCGGCCGCACATTGTGCAACTGACCCTACAGAAATTGAACGAATTGGGATACGAGACTCCCTCATCCCCCATATTCGTTTGACCTCTCGCCAACCGATTACCACTTTTTCAAACATCTGGATAACATTCTGCAGAAACCAAGACAAGGTCAAGAACACCTTTAACAACTTTGTTGCGTCCAGAATTCTAAAATTTTATTCTGCCACCATAAATAAACTTATATCTCGTTGGCAAAAATTCATTGAATCGACTGGTGCTTATTTTGATTAATAAAATTGTTTTTGAGTTCAGTTATGATACTTTAAAGACATAGGTTGAAAACCTGCATTATTTTCTGGACAACCTAATATTTCCCTATGGAAAAATTTATTCACCCAGCTCTTCAAATCATTGGCATGAAATTCAAGGCAATATATAAGAAGTAAAAAAAAGAATATCATTGTTCTGCTGTGGAATTTTAATATTGCATCAATTGACACTGTAAGTGCATCCCCCCCAAAAGCACCACCTGTGTTTAAAGTGATTTAATGAGTCTTCAAGAAATACAATGCTCCAAGGTTGGCAGTCTGTGTCTATAGAATCTGCTTCCAGTAGTCTGCTAGAAAATTAATTTCCCTTCTGCTTTTTTGTAATCACATTTATATTGCAAATTGATATGTTTCTTACTATACTGAGTTTTAAAAATGTAGCATTGCTGTATGGAAACATATAACATTATGATATTAGACATTTGTATTATAATAATTTGATTAAGTAAGTAAAGAATTTTAAGATTTCTAAATTATTTTAGGGAAGGTTATTAAAAGTAAATGACCGTATTTTTTAATTACTGTTGAAAATTTTGAATTACTGCTAAGAATTTATTATTTTGAGAATGATGTGACTATGAAAAATTTAATTAAATAATTTAGAGAAAGTGGCATAGAATATTGTACATAATGTTTAATGAGTTAAATTGTATGAGTTAGTTAACTGTATGAGTTAATTTTATGAATAAGTTAAATTGTATGAGTTAGTTAACTTTAATGAGTTAAATTGTATGTAAAGATAAAATATGTTAATATAAACTTTGAAGGCTCCCACTGTATGGAAAAAATATTTAATTTTTTCATATATAATTATTATTTTTATTATTATTATTATTATATATATATGGTTAAGAAATTTATAATTAATTTTTCGCGAAGCTCAAAAATTGGGAGAGCCAGAATTTTCGGATGAACTATTATAATTAAAATACATTGAAATGGGTTCACTGGCTAATTCTGAATACAGAAAAGCAAGGATTTTTGTAGAAGAGAGTTTTCAATTGATTTCAATGTTCCTTCCCCCAGAAGAAGTAGCAATGAAGTTGATTGAATTCCTCTTCTGTTTTTGTTCATTTTTCTTTAAATTTCATTGATTTTTTCAAATGGGATTTTGATTGTTTGAAAAGTTTTGGTTTTAACTTTTTAAAATTCTTTGTAGCATTTATACGATTATGTGATTTATTAATTATAAATTTCAATTTTTGGTCTTTGTGAAAAATTAGTTCTAAATTTCTTACTTTTTGTCTTTAATGATAATTCTTCTGCAGCTTAATGCATGAAAATACTAGGCATGTTCAAATTTTGTTTTCAAAAGAATTGTTTTGTAATTATATATATGTATATAAAAGGGAGTGAAGTTTTAGCTTTTTTTAATATAATGGGATTTTTAGTGCAGTTTAAAAAGGCCAGTTGCTTTTATAAGGAACAGAGGCCTTTATATATAACACCTGAGCAGTTGTTCACCATTGATGAATGTTAAGACATCATTTAGTTGAAGTGTGTATTTGTGTAAAATGAGAAAATTAAAAATGTAATAATAATAAAAACTTTAATGTCAATAATACTCTTATAAATGATGTTAAAATGTAAATTATAATTATGAAAATTAGTTATGAAATTGTGAAATTTGTTGATTAATCGGAATAAGTAATGGGCATATAAGATTTTTATAATTGTGATATTGTGTGAAATGTTTTGAAAAACCTTTCCTGAATGAATATTGTATGTGGCCTGTAAAACACAAAGGCTTCTGGACTGAAAAATTTAGTAGTGCTCTAAAATGTTAGCAAAGTTTATATTTTGCAATTATTTTGGTCAAAACTTGATCATTTGTATTTTTTAAATTATGTTTTTCTTCATTCGGTAATGGTTTAGTGCTTTATCTCTTGAAAAGGCTCTTTTGTTGCCAAGCCTTTTTTTTTTGTTTGAAGGGGGATATATAAAATATGTAAATCAAAATTATAATGCAATAGCCCCTTAATTTCTCATTTTAATTTATGTATGTATTTCCCTTTTCTATTCTAAAAGAACTCTTCTGGATTAGGTCATATCTAGATTAATCCATATCATATGATGCTTACATAACATTCATGCCATATCTAACAAACCTTTGTCTTAACAAGCCTCCGTACTTAATTACTATGCACTTATGATGATTTCGAATAAACATGCGTGAGAGTGGCAAGTGAATAGTGGTGACAAGTGTGAAGTGAAATAAAAATGAATATTCATCTGCGTAGGCTGCCAAATTTACTGTTCATTATACATAATTATCTATGCCATCAGTATTTCTGCATCATTGCATACAAGTTTTTTTCTTCTCTGTTGCATTATTTAAATATAGCTACTTTAAGGAAATGTGCGGGGTTTGATTGATTTTTTTATATTTAGTTTCTGTTATAATGTTTTCTGTTATTCCTAGTAATCAACAGAAAGAAAAGTATTTTAAGATGATCTGTGTGTACTGCAAAAGGGTTGCATGCACTCTTTACTTTTATGATTGTCATAATAGTTTGCTTTTTAACATATAAGAAATACTGCTTTCCATATTTTCTCTTTAATACTTGTAAACAGAAATGCAACAGATTTTATTTTTGTAGAGAAATAATTTGATTTTATGAAATTGTTACAGATGGAAACTCCTGGCTCAGTAGAAATTATTTTATAATATACACTGAAGTGACAAAAGTCATGGGATACCTCCTAATATTTTGTCGGTCCTCCTTTTGCCCGGGGAAGTGCAGCAACTCGACGTGGCATAGACTCAAAAAGTCGTTGGAAGCCCCCTGCAGGAATATTGAGCCATGCTGCCTCTATAGACGTCTATAATTGTGAAAGTGTTGACGGTGCAGGGTTTTGGGCACGAACTGACCTCTCGATGATATCCCATAAATGTTCAATGGGATTCATGTCGAGTGATCTAGGTGGCCAGATCATTCGCTGGAATTGTCCAGAATGTTCTTCTAACCAATCACGAACAATTGTGGCCCGGTGACATGGCGCATTGTCATCCATAAATATCCCATCGTTGTTTGAGTACGTAAAGTCCATGAATGGCTGTAAGTGATCTCCAAGTAGCTGAATCCAGTCAATGATCGGTCCAGTTGCACCAGAAGACTGAGTCCATACCATGTAAAAACAGCCCAGACCATTATGGAACCACCACCAGCTTGAACAGTGCCTTGTTGACAGCTTGGGTCCATGGCTTCGTGGGGTCTGCGCCAAACTCGAACCCTACCATCAGCTCTTACCAACTGAAATCGTGACTCATCTGACCAAGCCACGGTTTTCCATTCATTTAGGGACCAATCGATATGCTCACGAGCCCATGAGAGTTGCTGCAGGCGATGTCGTGCTGTCAGTAAAGGCACTCGAGTCGATCTTCTGCTGGCATAGCCCAAGGAAGACAAATTTCGCCGCACTGTCCTATCGGACACATCCCTCGTACATCCCACATTGATTTCTGCGGTTATTTGACGCAGTGTTGCTTGTCTGTGAACATTAACAACTCTATGCAGACGTCGCTGGTCTCGGTCATTAAGTGCAGGTGGTCGGCCACTGCGCTATCCATGGTGGGATGTTATGCCTGAAATTAGATACTCTCGGCACACTCTTGACACTGTGGATCTCGGAATGTTGAATTCCCTAACGATATCCGAAATGGAATGACTCATGCGTCTAGCTCCAACTACCATTCCGCGTTCAAAGTCTGTTAATTCTTGTCGTTCAGCCATAATCACGTCAAAGCCCCTTCACATGAATAACTTGAACACAAATGAAAGCCCTGCCAAAGCACTTCGCATTTATACATTTTCTACGCGATACTACTGCCATCTGTATATTTGCATATTGCTATCCCATGACTTTTGTCACTTCAGTGTTTATTGCATATATAATAAAATATAGATTGTATATATTATATATATTGTATACGTTGGAAATTATATTATAAAATATAGGAATATCCATGCTGAAAATAACGAATACAATAACACAACCATTCTGGAACATTTTCAGTACCATAATTTCAACAATACTGAAATCGCTATTTTGGATATTATTCCTAATGCAAAATTAAGGCTCTTTAGAGAATTGATTTGCATTCTGCAGAACAGACCACTTTATTCTTATGGGCTTAACTCATATTTAAACAAAACTGCTAACAGTAACAAAGAATACGTGATCTACGGCAAATTTAGAGTATTTAGTAAAAAAAACTACACGAGAAAAAAGAGGAGGAAAACCAATTTTTCCACGAAGGAAGTTGATAATATCATAAAAAGTTTCAATAAATTCATTAATGAAAAGTTTTTTGACCAAAAAATTATTGCTCCACACTTTCAAAAATAATAAGTTAGGAAAATTTTCAACTATTTTTAAAGAGAAATACACAGGCTACCAAATTATTAAAGATCCAGTACTCGACTTCTGCAATTCTAAATTGCTTTAAAATAATTTTCTCCATAAAAAGATCTTTTGCACAATTCAAACACCCAATCTTTGATAGAATCAAAATTAATCAGATTTTTAACAAGTATCAAAATCTACTGCCTGTTAAGCACTTCAAAGCAACCCCTGGCTACAGATTCATTAAAACAATTGGAAATATGATCACAAACCAGTACAAAATAGACAATCCAGGTACCTGGGAATGCAAACTATCAGAAAATAGTATTTTTGTGGATCCTTATCACCACCACATCATCACAGGAAATTTAAAGATTGTTCAAGATAAGGATTTAAGAAATTTGATGCACCTACGTACCAGGTTTCGTACCACCTTTCATGTGAGCAAAAAAATATAGCATACAGCAATTCAATAATGATTTGAATACTTTCATTGTGAATGCAAGTGACCAAACAAACTTACCGACAACTACTTTTAGCTTGCCCAAGTATCAATAAATTCACAATAAGTAGGCTTTAGAAATTAAAATGCAACAGTTATGGGAAAAATTCATTGTCACTAAAATTGACGAAGGGAGCAGCAACTTCAGTATTTTATGAAAAAAATTCTACTATATTTTAATTAGACAAGAACTTCTTAGTACTACTACTTATCAACAAATCAATATAAATGCTAAAATTCTTCAAAAGAAGTTCAAAACTTTACATAGAAGACTTAAAATTAAACCCAACAGCTACTTTAATTAATTTGCAAATCTCTATGTGCTTCCAAAATTTCATAAAAGACTAGTAAAGTTCAGATTCATTTCTAATGGTACAAAAAATGTTTTGAAAGAAATCGACTTTCTTTTTTGCTGAAAAACTGAAACAAGTTGTTGACATTATCTATAATATCAATTTTCAAGACCACCACTTCAATTGGAATATTTACAATAACAAGAAAATTTCAGAAGCACTCCAAACTCTAGATATTGAAAATATTAACTGTTATGATTTTGAAAATCTTTACACCACTTTACAATTAGAAGAAATATTTGAAAACCTTCTTACTCTGCAATTTGTTTTTGCAAATTCTTACAGTTGTCTCCAAGGAAGAATGGAAGCTTTCCTAAGAAGTGTATTATATAACAATCATATCAAATTTAATAATCAGTTTTTTAAACAAGTACCAGGAATACCAATGGGCTCGAGCAGCTCATCTGCCATTTATAATCTATTCACACAAGAACATAAATTTCAGATATCACTTAATTTGGATCAGCATAATTATTTTTCTAGCATTTATAGATATGTAGGTGACATTATTGCAATCAATAACTTTAATAAGATTGAACATGCAAATATATATCCAACTTGCCTTAAACTTAATAATACAGTACAAAGTCCGTAATCCGGACTCGTTGGGACTTCAGCGAATCCAGATTAGGGGATTTTCTGGATTATAGATCATCAATTTAAGTCTGGTAAGATGGCATGCAGAAATTATATAATTAAAAATATGTAACCGTAATTTATGATATAAAGAGCAATTATGATCTAAAGGGTATCAAAATTTACAAAAAAAAAAAAAAAAAAAAAAAGCTTAACATTTATTTGTTTACTAAACATTTCTTTCAATGTAAGTTGTTCAAGTTGCTTCGTTTTTGTGCTAATACTTTCTCTTTAATTCTATTAACAGACATAATTTCTTGTTCAGTTGCAAAGTTCGACTGTTCAAGTTCTGTAATTGCTGTGTCGAGAATACCGACTAACTTGTCAATCGAAATTTTTTCGTTTTCATTAACCTCTATGTCACTTTCTTCATTATCGGAAGCGGTATTTTCTGGATCTAGAACCATACTACAGATTTTGCCGTCTGTTAATTTATTGATGATTGAGGTATTGTCATCGCAATGAAAAACTTCTGTTATATCATCTTCATTTATTACCGCTTCTCCTCATTTCTTTACAAAATCCAATAACTGAAAAATTTCACCTTTAGTTTGTGATGTCCGAAAACCTTCAGATACGTGGCTATCATCTTCATCGTCCTCACCATGAAATATGGTAGCTGGCCATAAATTATGCCAAGCATTTTTTAACGTATCTGGAGACACATTCTCCCACGATCTTGCGATGCTCCACACAACAGATTTTATGCTAAAAAATTTCAAAAAGTCTTGAGTCTTGCTATTGTTCAAGAAATTTAGCATAGATTTTAAAAATGCTACTTTATATTTGCATTTCAGTGCGTGCACTATTGTCTTATCCATAGGCTGAATGATAGATGTACAATTTTGGAGGGAAGAATAATACGGATACATTATCTTTCACTAAAACTGTAAGCAAAGTATACGCTGAGCTGTTGTCAACAATCAGGACTGTTTTTTTTTTTGAGTCATCAGGTAAACTCAGGTATAAAATGATTTTCAAACCAATCGTGCGTCGACGCTTGTGTCATCTATGCTCTTTTATTTGTGCAATATATAATGTGGAAAATCGTTACTCCTTTAAATGCTCAAGGTCGTGCATGTTTTCCGATTACAAAATGTTTTCACTTGTGCATTCCTGCTGCATTTGTGCACGCTAAAATTGTTGGTCTCGCTTTGGAATCTTTGACACCAGTTAAATCAGTTAAGAATTAGAATCAGTAAAGATAATTTTAGCCTAGCTTATACCGTTTGTTATACATTAAACGTGCATGCGTAAAGCATACAAAAAAAGTTTGTGATTTTGAGGTCCGGAGTATAGATCATTTCAGATAATGGGCATCTGGATTACTGACTTTGTACTGTACTAACCCACAGCAAAAAGAAATCATGTATTTTGATTTACAAATATTAAATTACAAAAATATCAGAATCTATGATAAAAGAAGAGATTTCAATATTCTCACCTTAAAACTCATCAATTGGAATTCAAACATCTCTAAGAAAGTTGTTATTATTAATACTATTAATATCCAATTACATAGAATCAAAAGAATTTGCAATGATACTGACTTCCTTTGAGAAGAAATATAGAACTTTATTAATATCTTCTTAGAAAATCAAATTCCAAATTTCACAATTTTGCATACTTTAAAAAAGTTGGCATTAATTTTACTTTTTAAGTTACTTGTTTAAAGTGACATGATATTTTTTAATCAAACCTTGAAAGAGGTAACTAGTGGATGATTTTTATGAGTAATTTAATGTGAATATGTAATTAAATTTATCTTTTCTTTTTGAATTTGGCTAAAATAACATTATGTATTCTATGGAATTTCCAGCCATTCTGTTCATTCACTAAAAAAAGGGTTTGTTTTAATTTCTTTAGACGTTTGTATAGCTCGATTGCTTGAAGAATTCCGACCTTTTTTAGCCTCTTTTTTCACTTTTCGTCTGCTTTTGGCCAGTTTTAAAATGTGATTGTTTAAAACTAAGCCATCTTGGATGGGCTCCAACTGATGTCAAAGATTCCAAAGCGAGGCTAACAATTTTAGCGTGTGCGAATGCTGCAGGAAAGAGCAACTGTAAGCTTTTTTAATTGGAAAAAATACACGACCTTGAGCATTTAAAGAAGTAAAGACTTTTCCCCGTTATATATCGTGTAAATAAAAGAGCATGGATGACACAAGCGATAATGAATGCTTGGTTTGAAAATCCTTTCATACTGAGGCTCAGCATGAGTCAACTGTATGGCTTATATTTCACTTAAAGTTTTAGTGAAAGATAGTGTATCCATATTATTCTTTCCTCCAAATTGTACATCCATCATTCAGCTTATGGATATTGGAATAGTGCGGACGCTGAAATGCAAATATAAAGTAGCATTTTTAAAGTCCATGTTAAATTTCTTGAATAGAAGCAAGACTATTCACAAATTTTTGAAACACTTCAGGTATTTTAGCATAAAATCTGCTGTATGGAGCATCGCCAGATCGTGGGAAGATGTGTCTCCAGCAGTGCTTCCAGAAAATTTTCAACTAAAGTAGCAAAGACTCATAAAGTCACAAATGATGTCAGAGATCACGTGATCTTTGTGACGTCATAGTTTCGCGTGCTCTGACATCATCGCAAATTTATTGTCTGTTGGTTCTGTAAGTTGCAGACTATATTCGATTCTTAGTATTTTTAATCACATGACCTCTGACATCATCACAAATTTACTGTCTATTGGTTCCGCAAGTTACAGACTGTATTTGATTCTTAGTCTTTTTAATAACGTATCTTAGCTTTAACGAAAATTTTAAAACCATATTGCTCATTTTCAATTGTTTTAATATCCATTTCTTTTTTTAATTAGTTCTCATTTAATTAAGGTTTCTGTTTTTAAATTAATTTGTGTGTATCCATTCTTAAGAGATTCCTCACATTTAGACTGTTAGTGCTTTTGTACTAAATTTTTTGAGTTGGCAGTTAAATTTTTTTTAATTCATTTTTTTTCCTTATTTGTGAAAATTTTAACTGAGGAATTCTTTTCAGTGAGGTTTCCATTCTGCGTAGTGAATTTATTTCGGATTTTGATTACTTAAAAAAGCCTTGTTCTTTCACTGTTAAATTTATTTGTGTTGTTATTTAAAAAAATGCTGTTGCTTTAATTTTTAAGTCATTTCTATTACTTATTTCTTATCAATATTATAATCAGGAGAATGAATGCTTCATTTTTTTTTCTCTGTTTGGGTACCCAATATATGGCATGCAAGCTGCAAATTCTTTTTTTCGATTTGTCATCCCCATAGAACTAGAGGTGGGGAATTGAAAACAAAACATGTGGGGAATGAGGGGGGAAGGCGAGAAGTCCCAAAGCAGTTTTTTTCTTTCCCACTTTTTCCCCTTCCCGTACATCCTTCTTATTATACTGGCATCAGGCTGTGCAGTCTTGAAAAGTAAAGCCCACATGTAAACATGAATGCCAGATGTCAGTGTCTATTTAAGCCTCAATAAACTGTTTTTTTAAATATAAATTATATTTAATTGACACATTATTTTAACATAAAAGCATTTTACAATACATTAAAAAAAATCTTTGAAGTCACAAAAAGCAGCATAAGAATATAATGGATGTCATAAAAATTTTTCAAAATCGCAAATACTAAAATTTTAATAGCACGAGTTTGTCAGAAGTTGCAGATTTGTGAAAAATTGCAGGATCTGGCAACACTGGTCTCCAGGTACTTTAAAAATGCTTGGGATAATTTATGGCCAACTACCATATTTCATGGTGAGGATGATGAAGATGATAGCCGAGAATTTGAAAGTTTTCGGATATCAAAAGCAAAGGTGAAATTTTCCAGTTAAATACATTTTGTAAAGAAATGTCGAGAAGTGGTGATAAATGAAGATCATATAACAGAAGCTTTTCATTGCAATGACAATGACCCGATCATCAGTAAATTAATGGACAACGACAATTAATGGACAATTCAGTGGAATGAAACATGTTTTTCATCACTCATTAATCAACTAAGCTTAAGGCATCAAAACACTTTACCCTTGATAAGTTCTGTTTGAACTGTTTAACAAAGGGGATTAAAATTTTTTATTTGGTTTTTAATATGTACAAATTTTTTTTATTTTATTTTTTTTTATTTTTTATTTTTCCTCTTTGCAGTGAATATTTTTTATTATAAGTTTGTAATTTTCTTTGATTTGCATTTTACCAGTTTATATTGTAACATGCAGAAAATTGGATGAACCTCCAAATAGTTAATACAGCATTTTATTCTTTTTCGTTCCGATTTTTGAGAATTTTATTTTATATGTTTATGTATGCATATTTAATGTTTCAGATTTTTTTGGAATGCTTGCCAGAGGATCGTAATTTATGGATAGATAGTACAAAATTGAAGAGACAATATTATGAAGAAATTTTAGATAAAGTAAGAATTCTTGTACCTTTTAAATTACTAGAAATTTCCTTCTTTAATTGGGTAGAAGTATATGAAATGAGAAAATTTTCCTTTCTGTTAATGCTGCTTTGTTTCATGCAATGAAATTAAGTTTTGAAGCTTTGTTTTGTAAAAATGTCTGTTGTTTATTCATATCATATTTGTTTGAATAGATGTTGTTTTATTAATGCAGAAGAGGAAGACAAAATTTCAAAAATCTGAAAAATTTAACTTTATATTAACATACTATTCAATTGAAGAGACAAAAAGGAAAACATAATTCATGTTGTGAGCATTGAAAATTAACGTAAGCTAACATTCCGATTCAAATATTATAATCTTGTGAAAATGACAGTACCATCTGTTTAGGAAAAAGAAATGAATTTCAGATTCATGAAATAGAGTAAAAGATTCTGATGACTGAAACTGGATCAACTTCAGCATGAATTTTTGTGATAAAAAATCATAAGAAAAAAGTCATAAGAAATATTGAAATGGTGAAGTTTATTAACCGTATTTTAGTTTTTTTTTTGCAGTTATTGCAGAAGAAAAATTGAAAAAAATAGTTATAAGATCCAGAATGGTGAACAAATTGTCAGTAGTTCTTCCTTTTTGCCTAGAATATTCAAGTTATTTAATGTTGAATTTGAAGTTTTATTCTTTATGTGTTATTTAACTCATGGCAAAGCACACTAAGAATATTTGCCTAAATTGATGATGTTTTTGTGGATAACTTTTTGAAGAAATTGGCTGTTGCTAACATTATGCATGGGTTAAATGATAAAAAAAATCCTGTACTAGTAGTCCATTCATGAGTATTTAATCCCTGGTCAAACTAGCAGAGTTCAGCAGCCAGCTCTTAGCCATTATTGATTGTAAGATGTCTTTGTGGGTTGTTAATAAGTGGAAATAAGATTATTCAAAATCAGTTGAATATTATTTATTCTACAGTACTTGCTACTAATCTTTATTATGGTTGTAGTCGCATGTTCAGCATTACAATTACAGCTACATATATGACAGCTCCCTTTTTAACAAAAATAAAAGCTTATACATTATTTTCTTTGCACTGTATACACATTTGCTTTATGTGAAAAATCATCTATGATAGAAAAATGTAAATTTTTCCATGAGGGCTTTATGTAGACATGCTGGTACCAGCTCAGTAAACTTTTTCTGCTGCATTTTTAATATTTAATAACTTGACCTAACTGAAGTTTCAGTATTTATTAATTTTATCTACATTACAATTGATTTTTCCATTTAAGAACTTTAACGACTTCTGCAGAGTTGTTTGTACTGATGCACAATAAAATATCTAAATTTGTATGACAGAATTGTCTGTGTCTACTAACTTAGCATCTAAATAATTACTGTTAGAAGTACAGTATATCACAGGCTAAGCTTTGTCAGGCAAACCATGGATTACAAAACTTTTTCTTTTTATACGTGGTAGATGCATAATTGTTATTATTTTGCATCTCACAATGTCTAAGTTTGCAATATGATCATGGAAATTAGAGAACCAGCTGTGATCTTTACAAAAATGAGATGATGTTGATTAGCCACTGATTTGAAGTTTATTGAGCAGGGAATTTACATTTTTAAACTGAACTTCTTTACCTTCCCTCTGATAACTCATTCTAGAATACATCAGCAAAGTGTCTTGACCTTTATTACTGTTCAATACTTTCCCTGTCTTTGATTCTAACATTTTGTTTTTCTTTTACACTGACAGTTTTTTAGTTTATGCCCAGGTTTCATGTATTTGAAATGTAAAATTCTTGACTAAGGCTTCACTTCATTGTATACTTTCCAAAATAGGAAGGGAAAGCTATTGGTTGCTAACTATTGATTTTGATATTAAGAATAAAGTAAAAATTTTACCTTAATTAAATAAATATTAAAAATCTTACCTTTTCAGAAGATGTTTCTAATCCAAATAAACCAGAAATACTAACTGAAGATGATCTACTCATTAGACAAAGAGTGTTCTGGAATAATAACGTAATTTAATTCACATTACTAACTAATTATATATACAACAGACTGAAGAGGAGTTATCAGGTATATCTTTGGTTTAATTGTTCATTAATAGTTTTAAAAAAGTTCTGGTTTCAAGGGAACGTTCATGCGCAAATCACATGGTGTAGATTGTTCAGGGAGAGTTTCAACATACTTCCACTTTTAAATTTGTTGACCAATCAAGTTTAAAACTGTAACATTTAGACAGGCTTTACCTTTCAACCTTTTAGTTATTGATGAAATCTTGTGGCTCTTAAGATCTTAAGGTGAGTCACTATGAACATCAGGTTGGGAGTAAGTTACCATCTTACCAGAAGAGCTGCTTGTTTTATTTCTAAAGGGCTGACTGTTTTTTCAGACTGTTCATCTGAAGATATTATTTCCAGTGAACATAAATGCTTGGTTAGTCATAAAATTTCCCCAGGCTTAGTCTTGACCTTTACTAATCCTACATGTCCATCCCAAGATTTGAAAATCTCAATTACTTTTACCAACAACCAATCTGTTTGCTTCTTGTTATTATTTGACTCTAAATCTGCTATTTTCAAAGGTTGTGAGCCTTTTATATGTTCATAGTTTTGCCATAATTGATAATTCAATTTGAAGCCTTATACATAGATCTTATAAAAGTTTTTGTTGGTATATAAGCCTTTTGTTCAAAGATTTTGCCTTCTATATCACCCATATCAGGAACTCCAATTACTCAACTCATGGGGAAACATGGAAGGCGTGATTGGAGATAATTCTTCAACATCTTTTGAGACATATGCCAAAGGATGAGTATTCATTGTTGCTTTACAGTTGTGCAAAATACTATTTCTTCATGATTGAGAGAGGATCATTCGAAAACTTTATGAAGGATTTTTTTCAGGACTTCTGTTAAGATCTTCCCCAGCATCTTCCCCAGCAGGAAACTGGTGGCAGAAGAAATTTCCATGTGATCTTATGACTGCTTGAATGTTCTAAAATTTTATCCAGAATTAAGCTTTTGGATAATCTGTTACTTGTGATATTCATTCCAGTGTCGGGATAGGTGGTATGGTGTCTTGCTCTTCTAGCAGTGAAATGTGCAAGTGCTTGAAGGAAACTTTCAGTTGATAAAGAGAAAATCAATTCCAAATGTATTGCTAAAAAATGGCACAAGTAAAAATTACCATCCATGATTTTTAATTTCCTTTCAGTATCAATGGTCCAGTCAACACCTATAGTCTCAAAGACTGCTGCTTCTCTTACTTAGTTTTCAGGGAGAGGTGGAATGGGTGTTTTTAACCCTTTAATGGTTTGACCCGGAATATCTCGTACTTTTACGCAGGCTTCTTAACGGTTTGTCTTGGAATATTGTCATTTTAAATATAACCTCGAAAACGGACTGTCCTGTGTTTTTGTTAGACTTAAAAGATACGTCAAGAATGGCTAGCCCAGATTTTTCTCTTACTTTCAACCCCATGTGCGTCAGAGGACGAGCATTGCACCAATTCTTAAAACAATAGGTAATGATCCTCAATAGTGCGGGGAGAACTCTTCTTGATGTTTTACGATAACGGCCTTACACTGGTTCTAAAGAAACAAGCAATTTGTTACCAGTTAGAAAGTGAATAGAAAAGGAATTAAGAATTTCTGTTTTAGAGTTATAATTAAGAAATAAAAAATAAAGATTTTTATTGAATAAGCTTTTTATTTATAACTCATAAAATGGATTAATAAATTAAGAAGATAAAAGTAATTTAGATACTATTCTGCTATTGGGAGAGATTCAAGGATGCATGTATACATGTATGTATGTATGTTTCTGTGTGCATATATGTGTAAACACATACATATGTTTGCACATATATACACACATGCATGAACACATACGTCTATATATATTACATGCGCTTTAGAATCCTTTACCAATAAACAAAAGTGTGCCATAATTTATTAAGTAGATCAATATGAAAAAGCAATTAAATAATATTCTTTACTAAATTCATCTGCAAATTTATATCATGAATATTAAAGAAATTGGCGCCCTTGATATATTTGTAAAGGCTAAATCTCTGACACTACTATTTGACTACTTTATTTCATTATTTAAGTGCCTACATGTTTGTCATAAATTGCAAATAAATATTGTAATGAGGCTTAATTAATATCTTGCTGCCAATAAAGTATGTTATAAATTATACTTTGCTTTCGCCTTATTTCACGAGTTTTGAATAAAAGCTTATTTTATATAAACTTTTCAAATTTTTTATCTGTTTAGTTTTAATAGCACATTTTCAATGAAATTTTTAAGTTGAAAAATCATTTTTCAACAATAAATAATAATTTTTTTTTTTTTACTTCCAATAATTCTCTCATCTCCAATAGTCGAAAACATTTTCTGACTTTAATAATTCGCCCTGAAATCAGAAGTTACTTAAAAAATTTCATACAAATTTTATTTAAAAAATTGTTTTATGCTGGGAAAACATTAAAGTTTTAAGATTTTTGTGCTTTGTATTGTAAATGAAAACATGCAAAAAATCGTATTAACATTAAATTTTAAGAACTTTAATGAAATTTCATAAACTCGATTTACCATGTTGTAGTATCATCCGCAATCAATATGTTTACAAAATTTGAACTCGATAGCTTATCAGGAAGTAGTTTAAAAATCTTTGATGACCTTCTATTCATAGTGACAAATACCATGAGTGAACTAAATATGTGCTACTTGTATGCAGAAATATTATTCTCTTTCAAGCAGTTCATCAGAAGAATTTTTGCATATTTTTAATTACTCGAGTTGTATATAACTACTCATGCTCGCTTATGAGATTTACTGTCATTTTGTAAAAATTGTCTTCTTTAATATATTATTTCGCCACTCCCACACTTAATGATTTTATCACATTCTGATGAATGGAAGGTTGTGAAAACCAAACATTGAGTAGCAGGTACTCATAAATCTCACTAATAAATGCTATGAAAATACAACTCTTCATATTCGAGAGAATCTTTAGTTCCTGATGGAAAGAAATTTGTGTTAGAATTCTCTGGTAATCAGTAGAGTTTTATATGAGTTTTAGTTTTTTTGTGAACGTGTGCATTTAAAAGCTTTGCTGCTTAAAATGTTAATAGCTTAAAAAATATTCTCAGTCATACTTGATATTTACATGTTTTTACCTTAAGATTTCTTTAAAGAGATAGAATTATAATTGTATTCAATACAGATGGATTTAATGTACTTGAACTATGGTGAAGCACGCGATTGTTTATCTGCTCATGAGGAAGGAAGCTTTCTAAGAGGATCTGGCTAGTATTCACATTGCACTTGTAAAAAAGCCAAGAAAACCCCTATTCAACCAGCTCATTCACAAGGATTTGAACATGAGTCATGCTCTCAGCGCTTTTCTTTCTTTCTTCGTGCTCAAAATCTGTTCTGATTTAGTGACAGATGTCGTAGTATGAGGGTTACAATTATATGAATATAGCAAAGCCCATGAGAGTTACCGGCCTTCGTAGGGCTCATTCTGTGAGAAATTGGGTCATGTTACACATGGAGAAAATCGCAAAAACTAAACAGGTAGGTATCCCATTCATTTGTTTGGGTTCGATCTAAGGTCGAACTGACAGTATTCAACGGTCTTAACCATTCACTGCTGAGGCTGAAAGGAAAAAATAAATATTACGGCAACGTTCTGTATGATATCTAATTATCTACTTTCTGTCCTTGCTTATGGTCACACGGAGGACAGAAAATAGATAATTAGATATCATACAGAACGTTGCAGTAATATTTATTTTTCCCTTTCAGCCTCAGCTGCGGTTAAAGGCAATCACATACCTGCAATGTTACAACTAACAGCAGATCGCTGGAAAAAAGCCTAACATATTTCAAGCTAATCGTCGGCATACACCGGCATTTGGAACTTGATGTCTAATTAATAAGTAAAAAATATTTCATTTCTGAAATAATCTTGAACTGAAATTAAGAGTTTTTTTTACGCTAATGATTTGTACAACTATACATCAGTCTTAGCACTTCATTTCTTTCAAACAACATTTTGCATTGAAACTAGCAAACAAACTTGAAATAAATTTAAAGTGTATTTAGAACCTAAAAAGGTCAATAAAGTTTTTAAAGACAATTATTTCTTTCCCAAAACTATTAACTATATTAATGTTTATTGCTTATTATTAATATAAATATTTAAAGAAGTTTCCTATTATTTTAGGTGTATCCTATGCATGTACAGATTACTAATCTCTAGGCTTATTGATGCATCCATATTTTAAAACACATTGCCCTATGTGTAGCGTGAATATATGACCATTTTCCTTAGAAATTTCTCCACGGAAATATCTCTTTTGTTAGGAAGCTCTATAACTCCAAACATCAATTTACAGGATTTTATTACATATTAATCACCTGAAATAATTCAGAATATGACTTTATTCGTAACAGGAAAGTGCTAGCCAAGATACTAGTCGGAGCATGGTACTATTCAGAGCAGAACTAAGAGCACCAGTAGTAGAATAATATAAAGCCTAACTCACATGTTCGGGGAATTTCTTAGCTTCACTTCTACAATTTCAATTAATCTGAACATGTGACAATTTAATAGCATCTAATCAATGCACTATAGACAATTTAATGATGATGAATTCAGTGAAAAGTGTTCCAGTATAGTAGAAAATAAATAAATGTTCATCTTGTGCACATTGTTAATTGAATTGTGTTAGTGCATTTTTTAAAAATTTGTTTTGCATTCCAAAAATTGTATTAGTATACTTCTATTTTCAAAATTTAGATTAACAAATATTTTTTTAATATAATGAAGTGCCGATCCATCTCTACTTTGGGGTTTGGCAGTTTTGTAGGTATACTCTGGAAGATAGCTGAAAATCATATGTGGTTCATACCCGTGATCAGAAGCTAGCTCAATGCCGCACTGCAAAAACTGATCTCTGTGAAATAAATAATAATTCATCTCTGTGTCTATATATTCATACTACTGTCTCCCTTAGATCTATATTTATGACCTGAAGAAGGAAAAAATGTTTTTATCAATATTAGGAAAACTGAACAAAGTACTTCAATATTTCACATTTACGAACGACTTTGCTATCTGAAACTCTAAATTGCCATACAGACAGGAGGCAGTTATCTTCACATTTTTGCTAGATTTCAAAGGGAAATGCAAAATGTAGGTCTTTTATGAAAAACAAACAAACAAACAAACAAACAAACAAACAAACAAACAAAAACATGGAGATATTTTCTCATTTGAATAACATTTATGTAGTAATTTAAGAAATTAATTCCATTTGGATTTGTGAGCTATTTTATGCTAAAATTAGACTTCCCAGACTGTATTTTACTCAGTGGGAATAGAGGGTTCTTGGAGCCTGTGGATTCCATTCGTCCTTTGCCGGCACTGGCCTCTAATCGTTCACTGAAAGGACCAACCTGCGGGCGACAAAAACCCTCAAATGTAAATTGCTTAGTAATGGGCGATAGCTTTGAATGAGGGAGAGAGTAAGTTTTAAATTTTTCTTTCTCCCCTTTTTTTGTGTGTGTATGTGTGTAAACATCTTGTCATTCTGTTTTTGTGAAAATTCAATTGTTAAAAAATACATTCACTGAGATATTAAATTTTATTACTCTTATATATATATATATATATATATATATATATATATATATATATATATATATATATATACATATGCAATAAGATAATTAAAAAAAACCTAGCAGCAAAAGGATTAAAGAATTCAAATTATAATGCAAATATCCCATTTATTTTGAAAAAAAGATTTCCTCTTTACCCCTTCTGTATTTGAAAGATTTAAAAGATTTATTAGATTACAAGAGAATAAGTAAATAAATAAATGGAATAAAAATAAAATATTTGAGAAGATAAGTAAAGAATATAAGTAGTTAATAAATTAAAGAAAAGATCAGTATAAAAGGAAATTTTAAATGCAACATTACTTTCTCCTGCTAATTCCTAAGCTTAAGAAGGTAGACAGATATATGCATATGTTTTCATCTGTCATCATGCAGTAATGAAAAGGCAATGGCAGAAAAAGTAAGATTTAATATTTTGCGAGAATAGGAATAAAATTGAAAGCTGCATAAATAGGAAGATACCATCCAGAAACATTAGGTTCTCCCCCCCCCCCCGAAGCAAAAAATGTGAAAATTGAGCTATACCCTCACTGTGATTCGAACCACTAGATCTTCCAAATGCTATATGGATAGGATTCCATTTATACCAATAGAACACATATGGGGGAGTATCATAATTCCTTTTATTTTCTTCCACGGCGATTGAGAAAACGCGATGATACCCAGGTGACCTAGTTCACGTGAATTATCGACTACCACACTTTAGCTCATGTTCACTGTAAACATTTAAGGTTTTTTTAGCAGGAAATATACAAAATAAGTTCTCCATGTTATTCGAACTTCTGATTGCTGGTTGCAACCATTAGTGTTACTAGAGCATCCAAGGAGGAATTTGATAATTTGCTGTTATTAAAATGTATATTGAATGGATAATTCTAAAGTTTCCATAGCTTAAAAGCGATATTAGTACTGGGAAGATGGATCTGAGGTTCTCTATCCCCTCTTCCCTACCACTAACCTCTCGAGAGGACTTTTGGCTCGCTGCATATTAAGACGCAATTCACATTTTTGCTAGTTTGACTATTAGCGAACAATTTGTGAAAAATTCAGAGCTAAATATAAATATGTATACCAAATTTTGAAAAATTCCTGAGGCATATTGTATTATTATTCCAAATACATATGAACTTATAATGTCAAGAAAACTGAGTCAGTAAAAAGGGGGTTAAAATTGAATTTCCCAAAATGAAATGGTCTCCCAATTAACAAGTACGGAAATAAAACTAAATAAAATAGTAAAAAAAGTAAACATGTAAAACACGTCGAATAATCTAGAATTTACAAGAATGCAAGCTAAAATGCATGGGATTTTGGGATGCGATACTAACGAAACAAGTACTTTCTGCTTTACATTACCAGGGAGGTCTTTTATAGCTTATCCATCACTCTGAGGGTAAGCGAATATACCGCTCTAGGCAATGGCCCATCTTAACAGCATTTTGTGAAAGTGAAACAGACCTGTTTGGAGGGAGACAAAAATACAGCCGTTTTCAAAGCATTTTGTTCTGAAGGATCAGCTCGTGAATGGGTTAAAGAACTAGTATTTAATATCTGACATATGACAGCTTCTTAGACTTTCTTGACAGTTTTTCATGTTTTCAATATCCAGTATTTTCCTTGTAAAGCAGATATAATTAATTATATTCCTTCATAATTGGTCATTTCATGTTTAGCTCTTATTAATTTTATTACATTAGGATGATCGGAAGGAAGAATAATAGGAAATTGAAAATTTTCTGTATCAGCTTTTCTCAGAAATCTGGGTTGAAACTGAAGGATTTCATTAAAATTAATCATTGGCTGAAGTATTTATAAATTCAGAAATCTCTTTTCTAATCCAGAAAGTGATTCATTCTGCAGTATTTTTAGAAGACTTGGCTTCTTTCATTTCATCTGCTGTAATTTTTCCAAACATTCTCCCATTAAAACTTAATCTGACATATTTTACAAAACAGAAGATCCAAGAAATATTACCTTTAAAATGATATTGTATGAAGAAATTTTATGAAAATTAGGCTCCATTATTATATTTGAATTAACTGTAGAAATTTCAGCATTTATAATATCAAAGTTCAGCAGAATTTCAGAACTAGGCCATTGTTCTTAACCAGTGGGGACCCTCCCACCATTTCAATTTGACCATGATTTCCAGAATGCATCCTCAAGAAGGGAGGTCTGCTGGATTTTGTGTTCCAAGAGCATAGTTCCAGTGATTTGAGTCACTTAGAGTATGGATTTCTTTCACTCTGTTTTACACAAAAATGGTCCAGTTTTCCTCCCTTTTGATCCAAAATAATGCATCCATAGAGTCAGTTCAGTAGTAAGTAGGTTAAAGTTTCTAGTCATAAGTCTTCCTTAATATGATTTGCAAGTCTAGTGCCAATCATACAAACAGCTCTAGTCATGGTGTGGAGATCGGCTTTAGGTGCCAATCTGGATCGAGCTGAGATGAGTTGATATGTAACTGAATTTTCATTACAACTTCGCATAAATATGTATGTGACATAAGTAGACTTACTCATGCCACAAAGCACATATAAAGGTAGTTCAGAGATTCTTTTAAAATTAGTGAAAATTCTGAGTAGTATAGCTATTTTTTCCAAATTATGTAATTAATTTTTCCAACTTCTGAATTTGTATGAAATGCTCTTGGTAAACTGATATCCCATGAAATCCTTTGTTTCCAGCATTATTTTTAGAATCAGAGTAACAGGAGCCATAAACTCAAACAGGTAAAAAATCTCATCAAGAATCCACTCATTAAACAAAGGCTCTTCTAGAATAATAACATTTTAAATTCATTACACTCAAACTAATTATTTCCACAGACACAGAAGAGAGTTATCAGCTACATATTTCATTCAAATTTCCATTACAAGTTCTAAAAGTTCTGGTTTCAAGGCAGCGTGCATGCACAAATCCCGTGACCTGAATCATTTGGTGAGAGTTTCAGCAGTATGAGTTTAGAACGATTCCACTACTGTGATTTAGCGAAAATTTTGGGTATCTTTCCTGAGTATATTAGAAGTATATAAGTTTGTAGACCATTTCTGACATTGATTTTTGAGTTTGTGCTGGATTCTACCAAATTCTTTTTTTTTTTTTTAGCTTACATTAAGTAACTTATATGCGAAATTCCTTCCCATTTATGCTGTATATGTCATGCACTATATTATCTAATCCAGATGGCAGTTTTGAATTAGTTGAAAGTTCTGAATTTATGTTAAAAATTTGCCATTAAGATTTCCTTTGCTTCATAATCATCAATAGTACCTGTAGTCAAAAGCTGGAATTGCTGATTGATGCCATTCAGTTTTGAGAAATTCATGTATTAATGTTTGAATTCACTTATCTTAAAAATTCACCATAGTCTCAACATTAGATGTCATTACAGTGAATTTCAGGTAGCCTATCATTCTTGTTCTCTCATTTTGTGCTTTTATGGCTTCTAGGTTCCTGTCAATAATGGTTGCTGAGTAGCATAAATAAAATTTCATTAAAACGTGCACTAGCATGAACAACATCTACTACCTGAAAATAAAATGTGAGAATTGTTCACATAGACAAAATCTGCTGTATGAAACATTTAAAGCTAAGAAAGGCTTGCAGCCTACATTCTCGGCATGGTAGGTATCTCAGTACAATGAGCTAACTCTCTAGGTAACCAGGTAACCTATAAGTATATGAAAAATTTATTTATACATAGTGGCTAATGGAACTTGCTAGGATGTGAGTGTTCAGACTCTGCATACTGCCAATAGGTTGCTTTCACTGATGTTTTGGCACATGTATTGATTGCTATGAGAAAAGTGTTCACCAACAGTGTATAAGTAGCTTTTAGCATCTCCATTTTACTTTTATCTGTCTACTAAATTCTTTCATTATATGAATAAGCTATGGGTGCTATGCATATTAGCATTTTGCTCAAATGTTTATATTATATTTTGTTTGATATAATAATCCAAGCACCTAAACTTTCAGAATGCTGTGAGCTTGTCCCTGGTTCTTTTCCAGCAACTGTTGCATTTTTTTAATGTTTTTTCCGTATGCGTAAGCTTAATATTCACAATATTGCTTGAGAAAGTCCTCCTTTGCTTAAGGAGATAATCATTATGTGCTATGCCATAATGAATTAACCACCTGTCCATCCTTAGAAAAGGTTCAGTCAATAGTTAATGATTTGGAATGATTCCTAATAGCATTAGTTTATTATTGTGTTATTTTACATTCCATAGCCTTTTTTTATGGCAAACTTAAAGGAGATTCAATGACTACATGCTGAACCTGGTAGTAATGTTACTGCATATCATAAGAAATTTCAGAAAGTTGCTGGGAATCAATGACCTAAATGTAAGTAAAATACCAAACATTTAAAAAAAGCAAACTTGAATAATATATTTAATACTAAAAATATCTAAAAACTTTTAGAAGTAGGTTAAAAACATTTTTCCTTCATTACCTCAGCTGTAAGCTATAAGGTATACTGGAAAATTTTGCCCATTTGGAAAGTGAAGGAAAATAACACATTTTTCATCCGTTAAATATTTAATGTATAATTTCCATCATTACTTAGGATGTCTTGCCAGCATGATGGTAATTTTTAGATACCATTTTTGGGAAAATGTTGTTTCCTTAGAGAACTCAAGCAGTGTTTGGATGAAATCTGCTTCAATTTTTAATTTTTTCTATTGAAAAAAATTTGGAAGGAGAGAAACAAGTGATAATCAGAGGGTGGTAGGCTGGAGAGTGTGGTGGATGCATCAGAATTTACAAACCTAGCTGTACAATTTTGTGATGAATCAACAAAGCAGCACATGAGCTGGCATTATCATGATGCAGTATGATGTGCTTCCTATTGAGCATCACCAGCCTCTTTGCCTTGACTACTTAGTTTAAATCATTCATTTGTTGACAGTAGCTCACTTGAGCATTTCTTTAGGTTTCAAAAAGCTCGTAAGGTATTGGTCCCTCAATGTCCCGTCATGAACATAGCATTCTCTTATTAAGGCTCATATTTGGTTTAGAGGTAGAAGGGATATGTTGTTCAGGCTCACAAAGTAAGCTCATTTCCTTATGGTGTTTCCATTCTTAATCCTTGTTTCATCTCCAGTTATCATCTGGTCCAAAAAAAATTCACTTTTATACTGAGCAAGCACATGTGTGCATATGACGACTTCATGTAAATTTTTCTCACTTATGAGACACCTAAAATATATATAGACCAATTCTATTTTCTAAATATGGTCTAAAATGGTTTGTTGAGCTGAATTAAGTTTTCCCATTGTTTCTATGTTGTCAGAAAAATTTATTGCTCTATCACAGTCTTGACAATGTCATCATCATCAAAGATTGCAACCTAGAGCGTGCCTTATTGTCAGCGTCAAAATCATCTGCTTCAAAATTTTCTCCTGCACATTCTGTTCGAAACTGCATCTCCATGAAAAAATGTCACTAAATTTCAACATGCTTCTGTAGCATTTTGTCCTTGTTGGTATTTGCACAAAATGCAGTGTCTTAAATGAACTTTATTGATAGCCATTTTTACGTGATTACATCTCACTTAATAATGGTACATGAGACACTTTTGTTTCAATTAATTTAGAAGAGCAGATGGAGACAGCCATACATGTCTCACATGCCTGCATGCTTGCTAAAAAATGAAATAACGTCCTCGAACAGAACTTTCGGGCAGACCATATATTTCTTAACTATTTGTAGCCAGTTTAAGGTTTTTTTTTGTGCTGTTAGCAACTTCTAGTTTTGTTTATTTGAATATTTTGGTTTGATTTTGCAATTTTCTTATTGTTTGCATTATATTTCAAAAATGAAAATAATTTAAAATTTAATAGTAATTTTTCATAGAAATGTTTGTGAAAAGTTGATTAAAGTATGATGCATATTTTCTGATTTACACCCCCATGAAGAGCAGTTGTGATATAATAATTAAGTTGGTTGAGAATTGGCAAAAAACATTTGTTTATGTCTCATGAGTCTGTTTGTAAGTAATAATGAAAGCATGCATTATACAAGAAGCAAGAAATATTGCTGTTCAGTGAAATGATTGTTAAAGATAAAGCATGTAAATTTGTGTACTAAAACACATGCATTTTAAATTTACATGTGAATTGGCTGTTATAATATATATATTCAAAAATCGGCCAAAAACGTGGCTGTTCTTCAGTGTTGTAACTGGGGACTGCAAATAATCAGAAAGTATCATATGGTTTATTTTCACATACTGACTAAACTTTAAACTTCAGATGAGCTTTTTTCCATTTTGAAATTTCAGTGTCGCACAAATCCAAGGACAAGTATTGACAGCATGGATGTAAATGTGAATAATCCATTGTCACAGTCTCAGCAGGTATCTATGTCACATTACATACCTTATATTATTAAAATAATATGATATAGTGATTATTTTGTCATTTTTCAGCATATTTTAAAAGCTACACAAGCAGTAAGTTTTCAGATGTTGTAAATTTTGTTCATGCTTCTTTAATAATAGGGTATGTAGGTAAAATAGTGTTGTGGTGTTATCTAAATAAACAGTTTGAGCAGAAACTCTTGTGTTTTGAACAAGCTAAAATTTCATTAAATAACACTAAAAAAAGTAATGAAAGTTAAATAAAAGTACTTTAAACCTATTTTAAACATGTGGAACTTTTCTTGTTATATGAATATTGTTTCTAAGACAAAATTTATCTGTTTGTAGCAACAATCATACACTCTGCATAAAGCAAAAGATATTTTAATACATTCAAAAAAATTTATTTATTGTAATATACATATCTGCTTTGCTTTCAATTTTTAAGTATATCTGCATACTATATTGTTCTTAAACGTAATGCTTTTTCTCAGAGTTTTGTTTTTGCAGTTAACTGTAATACAGTCCTGTTTTTAGAGTCCATGGAACCAGTACTTTCAAGATAGTGAACTTAAAATAACCATACAGCAGGATGTTGTACGAACGTAAGTAAATGTTTTATGAATTTCTTCAAAGCTTTAATTATTTTCAGTATTTTTCAGTCATTTCAAATGTTAAGTTGAGATTTTTTAGTTTTCCAGAAATAGAATTTTTTCGTTCTCCAAAAATTCAAAAAATGATGATCAGCATACTTTTTTCTTATGCTCGAGAACATCCACATGCATCTTACAAACAGGTATGAAAAGGCAATACACATTGGATTGTAAAAATGCTTTTATGTTTGATTTAACATTTATTTCAGGAACTATAAATAAATATTGTTCTATTAAATATAATTGCTTAGGGAATGCATGAACTTCTTGCACCCATCATATATGTGCTTCATTGCGATCAACAGATTTATTTGCATGCATCAAAGTCACAAGATTTAGAGTAAGTATTATTTGCTTTCATAAGCTGTCTGATTCAGTGTTATGGAGGAAGTTAACTACTTTTATTTTTTGTTTCTATTCTTTAGGCTAGATATTCATATTTTGTTGAACCAGAATTATATGGAACATGATGCTTTGTAAGTATATGTTTTTCTTAAAATAATTCTTTGTTCGGTACAAACAGAGAATATTAGTTATGGAATATGATTTGTTGAAAGGTAACTGAAATAACTGTAACTCAAGTGTGGCAGAGAATTCATTTTTTAAAAATAGAACTTTAAATTCCCCAGCAACTAATACTTAAATTCAAGGAAAACAAAACAGTGCTATTTGAAAAAGAAGGGATGGAGAAAACTGCATCACTTAGTATTCAAAGCTGTTCATCATGATTATTTTTTATTTTAGACTATTAAAAAAAGGAAATAATTACGTTGCTACCAAACCAGTTGTAAATTTTATGTTGCAGCACATTTATTTATTCATATGAATTTCATACTGTAAACAGAACATAAAATAAATTTATTGCTCGTAAAAGACATTTTTCAGTATTGTGGAAGTAATTTTGCACTAATGTCTTTATAGAAAGGTTTTAAAAAATTCCATTTGTTTACATGGAGGGGCAGAAATCATGTAGTAGAGTTCAAAGTCCTAAATAGGGACATCCAGTACCCAGACCTTAAAACCTCCCAAAATAAACAAACAAACAAACAAACAAAAAAAACTTACAAATCTAGGGATGGAGAATATAACACCCAACTAAAAAACAATGTATGCTATAGAAGCAGTTTTTTTTTACGTGGCTAAGTGAAATTCCTGTACTTTCAAATGCGCCATGACACTTAGCTGGTGAGACACTTAGCCAAGAGAACATTTAGACAACCATATACATTTAGTAAATAGGATATTTATCCAACACAACCAGCATGACATTCAGCCAACAGGACGTTAAGTTGAGAAGGTATTTAGCCCACAGCATGTTTTACCCGGCAATATGTTTAGCAGATGATGCGTACATGCAGACAAAAATATACAACAGTGTTTCAGTAAAATGTGTCCATATTTATCAGAACAATTCCCAGGGTGCACAATGAGAAGGTTTATGGAGAAGTACCCCTTTTTTTCATTTATTTAATACTATATAGAGTTTAAATTTAGACAGAAAAGTAACACTAAGTTGATGTGCATTTTGAAATCAATTTTGAGATCAGTTAGATGTATTTGTCTATTTCAGAAGAGGGAAGGATGTTAGCTTTTGGAGGAGGGAAGCGATTTTGTATGGGAAGCAATAGGTGGAGCCAAGTGAAAACATATGTAGTATGATCTGTTGAGGAAAAGAGTCATAAAATGTAGAAAAGCTAAGCTATTAGAATTTTAGAAGTGTTGAAAATTTAATGTCATTTTCTAGAGAATTTTTGTTAATGTGAAAGGGTTCAAAGATATCCAAGCTCATGAAGATTTACGGGTAATTTTCGGCAATTCAAAATCAAAAATATGATTGTGCAATAGTGATTAGCTCTCAAAAATTTATTTATTTTTCCTTTTTGAGCATACAGTTCATGTTCTTGGATGAGAAATTTCGACACTCTTTCGGTTTGGCTAATGTGTGATGTTAAACCACATTCACATGATAGGCTGAAAGACTGAAGATCAAAGATGAGATCTTTAGGAATTGGGCAACAAATAGTGCTAAGTGAGAAAATGACTTTGTAGTTAAACTTATGGTGAATCTGAGCAATTCTGTTATTGATAGAGAGATTAAACAGTAGCATGGCAGTGCTGTTAGGATTAGTTTTGATTATGAAATGTGTTTTATCTCAACAAGAGGTAATTCTGATTTGTTTATTTAAGTACTGTTATCTGCTGTGTGTTTTTTCTTTTTTGTAATTTGTAATGCATTTTTTACTATAAATAATTATTAAAAGGTATTTTGCAAAATAAAGCTGTTTTTATGGTATGCTAAAGATTCATAAATATATATGCAAGTTAATAATTAAAGTAATATTTATCAAAATTGAGCATTTGGAACAGATAAATCCAAACTTATGTAAATGCTTCATATTTTTAATGAAGCTTGAAGGTAAATACTTAAATTTAAGGTAAATACATAAATCAAGTTGGTAAATTTGTAACAGGAAGCATAAAATGAAATTGTTAAATTTATACAATTTGTATTTTTTGCAATTAATATATTTTAGGTTTGTATAAAAGCGTATAACTACAAAATGGAGCTATTTATTTTCTTTAAAATTGCTCTGTTTTTGCAGCAAAATGTCATGGATAGAGTAGAAAAGTGAAAGAACTCCATTTTTATAAAATACCCATACATCTAATTTGAAATTCTTCATTGTTAAACACATTGTTAAACTTCTTCACAGTAATTTTCTAATAATTTGCTATATATGCTGCTTTAGAATTGTCATAGATAGCACATACTGTGTATTTTATTGAATTCAACATGGGTAAGCACAGGTCTCATATTTCATCAAAAATTTTTATAACTTATTATTTAGAAACATATTTACATAACACTATAGAAACATTACATTTCATCAGCGATATTATGGACATGTTTTGATCTAATATACATGGTTGCCATTTGCAAAACGAGTTTCATTTTCAAGTAGTGGAAATTCCCAATTTGACTTCTAATATTGCCCATAATTCTTGGTCTAGACCTGATTACGATAATTCCCTTTTTTTTTTTTTTTAACACTCTCTATGGAAAATAATCATGTCAGTCTGCCTACTAAAAAGTATTTCCTTTTTACTAAAATATATATCATGCTCTCAAAATTTGCTTTTCAGAATGCTTTCTGAAAAATTTACTATTTGAAATCAGTTTCCATTGAGAGATTTTCTTCCATGGACAGAGATGACACTTTTCAGAAATGTTCCTCTTGCCATCATAAAAAACCTTCAGCTATTAAAAATAATCCTGACAATCTTGTGATCAAAATATCTCATCTCTCTATTAGTTACAAAATTGTTTGGATTCTCCACGAGTTCAATTTTAAGGTTGTCTTTGCAACAATTGGTAGAATTTGTTCAGCTCTTAAAGACCAAATGTTTGATTTTATTTCATGTGGAATTTAACCATATGTTTTCAATGCAGTTTGACATTGATCATTGAAATTAAAAGTGTGTTAATAATTTTGCTTCAAAGACCATGAAACATTGAATTGGAAAGGAAAAATGAAATCGTTGATAACTAATCACAGTCATAATTTTAACTTTTTTTATAAAAAAATAATTCTTGATTCTTCTTTAATTCATGAATTAGATTTTCTTGAACCCTATCATTTTCACTGACCTTTCTTCTTCTTCAATTAGTAGCATTAATTTCAATTCAGTTTTTCTTGCCATAAATATTGCATTATTTTTACTAACTTCCATATGTATTTATGAATTGCATAAAAAGTATAATTAATAACAGTATTTAATAAGCAACTAAGAAGTACCTTTTCACATCATGAGACACATTTTGTAATTAGAAATAATTGTAACAGCACTGTCATAATACTATTTAATTTTTCTATTATTTTCAAATTGGTCAGATTCATGATAAGTGATTTGTTTGTAATGATGTTAGAGAGCACTTCTCTTTTGTTTACTGAGAATTTTGTTTAGTTTGTGATTTGGCTTTGATTAAGGAAGTACCATCAATGCTGACTGAGTCTCTGAAGTAAATGATTTAATTTTGTAAATGTAGTTTGTTTTCCCTTAATTTTTATATATTCTTGGTGATCTGTGCTTGGAAAATGAAAACACTTTTGAGCTACTGTCATCTCAAGATTATGTAACCAGTTTGGTGTCTGTGTTTGGATTTCAATGAATGTGGCATAATGTCTTCAGTGATGTATCTTGCATAGGGAAAATGGAAGTTATCTTTTGCTTTTATCAAGTGGATGTGCTTATTTTATCTTTTGCTTTTATTGGATGGATGAAAATAAGATTAAACCTTAATCTGCAACAAGGTAAGCTTTACTATTCTTCATTTTTAATAAGTGGGTTTTGTATTGCACATTACTTCTAATTCCTCTTCTTAATGCACTTAAAATCAAAAGAGAAACTTAGTTAAATGAAGATATCAAGTTAATTTGAAAAAAAAAAAATGTTAGAAGTAATTTTGAAATGGAAATACTAAAGGCTAAATGAACTGCTATTAGATTTCGTACATGAAGATTAATTTCTAAACTCAAAACTTAAATCTTAGGAAATGAAACAGAAGAAGAGTTGCATTGAACTTTCAGGACAGATAAAATTTGAAATTTAAGCAGTTATAAGAGATTGAAGCTGACATTATTGAATGTGATGAGTAAAATTTGTTAATTGTGCATATAAACTGAAAGCAAAGATTCTGATACTAGTTTGAATCTCTGATAGACCAAAATGAAGATTCTGGGACACAGGAATTCTGGGAACAAGGAATCCTGTGGCTTGTTCATCAGTGGGATCATTGTGCTCAGGTCTATAGTGTGTATTTTGAATAAAGTCTACATTTGTACCGACTGTGTCGTTTCGTACCTTTTCATTTGATTACCCCTTTTATGATCGATTTCGAAATGCTTCCAGTTGTTTTTTAATTTCATTGAGCAGTACATCCAAGAATCTGAATATATTGGGAGTCATTCATTTAATTTGTTATTTAAGGAAGGAAGCACTCATACATTCCTCAGGAGACCATTTTATCTCCATTTTAATGCTTTGAAGATAATGTCGAAAATGTATGTCAGTGTTGCAATGCCTGACAAAGATGGCTTCGACCGAAATATTGACCAGAGAAATTCTGCCTCCTTACTCTCAGATTCTGGGGATAGTCATTACCGATGACCTTCCCTGCCCCTTGTCCAATGACATTTGCACTGCACTCATTAATTCCCCTTAAATTTTCCTCAACTGTGGAAAGCTGGCTAATGGTTAGCTCAGGCCAAAAAACTTTTGATGTTTTTTGCATAATTCAGTTGCTCTCTAGAATTCTGCATGAGTACTCCCATCTGTAACATGCAAAATGCAATGAAAATATAATCAATAAAAATTTCTTAAGACTAAAGGAGAATATTGAAAGCAGTATGCACATTAAAAAGAAAGTCATTATCACAGAAGTGCATGAATGAAAAATTAACAATCATAGTTTGAATGATGAGCCATTTACTACAGTGCAAAGGGGGAAAAAATTCAATAATGTGTTTTTCAAAAAACTGAATGAGAATACTCAGACGAAAAAAGAGGAAAGAAGCTAATATCACAAACATACAAATGGATTCGTTTAATATATAAACATAATTTGTTGCTCAATTTTTATTAAAAAAAAAATGAGAATTGTCAATTTGTTCAAGAAACAAATGGTCAAAAATCACTTTTGTGTAAAAGTTAAAAATGCTAATCAATACATGTAATTTTAAACTATATTTAGTTTAAAAAAACAAGCTAAATAAACTGATTATAATATGTATCGATTTTAGGCGTACCTAGAAATGATAACTAAGGCCTATTTTCAAGATGAGGTAGTGTTTACAAAAGTTAATATTCCATCATTTGATTATTACTTCAGCTAGGGTTAAGAGTCAGCCAAAAAAATATTCCTTTGTATTCCCTAGTATTTTATCTGCAAATTAACAAAATGACCCTAAAGGAAAGATTTCAAAACTCTTTGGTAGTTGCCTTTCCAATCCCAGCTCAAAGTGGGTGGAAGTGCAATCCTATTTCCTGTCTTTTTAAGTGAAACCCTTCTAAATTTTACTGCATTTTAGAGGTTAGAAAAAATGTGGTTAGTTTTTATGCTTAGTAAATGTCCTCTTGATCCAATTAAAACTGGTACTGCTATATTCCTTCTTTTTTTAAATTTTTCTTTAATGATATACCACAGTCTTCTTGCATTTTATTACTCCACTCTGTGCTATTGTGACGGTTACAGCCGAAAACATCGCGGACGAAAACGTTGCGGAGAAAACAACGTAAGGCGAAAACATCGTGCTACAAAACATCGCAGTTCTAAAACATCGTGGTACGAAACATCGTCGTCGAAAATAAAGCTGTTCAAAAACTTCGCAGTTTAAAATCATCGTTGTCGAAAATATCGCAGTAAAAAATAAAGTATCTACAAATCATCGCAGACATGCTTTTTTCAGGCTTTAATAACTGTAAATGGATATTCCCATAATGATTTGTGAGCGCAAGATGTAAAGAAGGATAATTTTTACTTTCATATTTTTTATTAACTAATAAAATTTTGCTGAGAAAATAAGAAGGAAACTTAAGCATAGAAAATTAATGCAACTTATAGCACTCAATAGAATTTTAAACCAACATACTTAACTAACAAAGGCCATTAATAAATCATTTTTTATAAAGTTTTCACTGGTAATTTTTCATGAAAAGTATAATCTATAAGTTGCATTTAATTTTCTATGGTTAAGTTTCCTTCTTACTTTTTCAGCAAAAATTTATTAGTCAATAAAAAAATATGAAAGTAAAAATTATCCTTTTTTACATCTTGCTCTCACAAATCCTTATGGGAACCATATTTCCATTTACAGTTATTAAAGCCTGAAAAAAGCATGCCTGCGATGATTTGTAGATACTTTATTGTTTACTCCGATATTTTCGACGATGATGCTTTTAAACTGCGAAGTTTTTTAACCGCTTTATTTTCAATGATGATGTTTTGTACCATGATGTTTTAGGACTGTGATGTTTTCTCTTTGCAATATTTTCTCCCACGATGTTTTGTAGCACGACGTTTTCGCCTTGCGTCGTTTTCTCCGCGCCGTTTTCGTCCGCGATGTGGACACCATTGTGACTAGGCAAGATGTACATTGAGCACTCATTTTGGGGGACTTCAGTCATGATGTGGTACATTTCCCTGTATAAAATACCTAGTTCAGGTCCTGTTTTGGCCATTGTGATTCACCTATTCACATGAATTATTTTGTTAATCCATTCAGTATTGTTCTTTGAAGTGGACTGTCTCCTTTATGGTTAATCATATGCAGAGTTAATATGCCAATTCTCAAAAAACCATTTTGCGATTACCTGGTGTGAAACTGCTTTATAACTGTGCACTTCATACATTTGATGTATCTTGACGATGGTGCATCATCATATCCATGTCTCATTTCTGAGTGTGAATTCCAAATGGTAAGGAATTCACACCCAGATTGACCGCTATTCATTGATATGATTAACGGTCATCACTCATAACAATAAATGCCTAACTGCCAAATCGCAACTATTATTTTATTTCCCTTTTTAAAAGAAATGTTTCCAGGCATGTTTATCATCAAAATCTTTCTTTCTGTTAAAATTTTGAGTAAGTGGAAATTATTTTTTTGTCTAACCTATGGAGAACGCCTTTCACACTAGAGTAAAATATATAACTGTGCCTTTCGTATTATAATAAAGTAAATGTTATATTACAATGAAGTATGTAATAAACTGTATCGAAATTTATGTTGAAAAGGTTCATGGAATGTTCGAAAGCAGAAAATGTTTTCTTTGTTTTTCACAAGCTCTGTATTCTATAAGCAGATATGTTTCTACTGTACTAATGATTAATTTTGTAATAAGGATTAGCCCAGATTTTGGGTATTATCTAAAGTGCTTAAAGCTGTTTCAATTGGTTTAAAATAAGGTAGAAATCAAAGTATATAACCACATTTTAGTGAATAATCATTATGTGTGGAAACATTATAATCACTTAAAATGCAGTTTAATAATTTAGACTTATCATGAAGTACTTCATATGACATCCTTTATAAAATGTTTACCTTAAATTTTCTTTGTGAATAGCAAGTATATTGAATGATATTAAGCTATTGCTTTTAAAATGATAAACTGAACCAATAACTCTCTTCTTTCCGTAATGTCTGCATAAATGGATTAGATCCATTTGTTACAATACCAGATCCATTTGTTACAATACCAATATAATCTAGATACTGTATTTGAAAACTAATTGACTATGTTATGCACTATATCTGAGGGCATTTATGTTTAGCTCTTATTTGTAACTTAAAATTTTAGTAATAATATGAGTACAATGAATGAGTTAAAAATAAAGGCAGAAAATTTGTGTTTAATATTTTCAACATTTGTTTCATTTACTTATCTTTCTCTTTAAACACTTGCTTTCAGTCTAAATTGAGTTGAACATGTTCCTGTGTGAAAATAAAAAGGGAAAAAAAAGTAGCTATTTGGAAATAATAAATGCTTTCATTCTGAGTTAAAAACACGTGTCTAGTTCAAAATAGAAAATGTAGGAGTATGACAGGGATAACAATTAAAAGGAGAAAAAAAAATGTGTTTATTTCTTCTTGAATAGAGCAGTTTCAGAGTTTTATCGATATCAAATAAAGCATTCATTTTAAAATTTTCCGTTATTTAAAAATATTAAAGGCTACTACTATATGAATTTTTGTAATATGTAGTATTGTGAATTATTAAATATTAATAATACAGTCAAAAGTCATTAATCCGGACTCGTCGGGACTTCGACGATTCCGAATTATAGATCATCAGTTTAAATCTGGTAAGATGGCATGTAGAAATTATAAAATTAAAAATATGAAACCGTAATTTATGAAATAAAGAACAATTATGATCTAAAGGGTATCAAAGTTTACAAAAAAAAATGCTTAATATTTATTTGTTTACTTTATTAAACATTTCTTTCAATGTAAGTTGTTTAAGTTGCTTCATTTTTTATGTGATAATACTTTCTGTTTAATTCTATAAACAGACATAATTTCTTGTTCAGTTACAAAGATCCACTGTTCAAGTCCTATAATTGCTGTGTCGAGAATTCCGACTAATTATGTGTCACTTTCTTCACTATCGGAAGCGAATTATAATGACGAGGAATTTGATTTAAATCATATCAAAGACGGAGTACATCGAGATAAAATACTACATTTTGTGAGGAATTATAAGCCAAATAAAATAAAAACATTTGGCCTGAAGATAAGGATAGTGCTGACAGATCAACTTCCAGTTCATTGTGTGCTGATGCTCCCCGCCCCCCCCCCACACACGCAGAGCAGCGTGAAATTGATAAACAGATTTCGAAATGGTTAGATAAACAAAGGATATGCCTTTATCCATTTTTTGCAGCAATTCCCCTTTTTGTTTAATAGACTTCGAAACATACTTTCACTTTGTAGATCCTTTACATATATATATCAGAAATTCTATTTGACATAATCGAAAGTTCAGCCTTACTTTTATAAAATTGCTCTAACAGTCTGCAAAAAAATAATAAGCCGGATCCAATTCGAAGATTAAGGAACAACGCAATCTGCAACATTAACTGAATTAGATAATTTTAGCTTAGCTTATACCGTCTGGTATACATTAAACACACATTAGTAAACATATTTTGCGCATGCGCACATGCATATTCGCAGCCGTAAAGGTCTTACGCGCATGCGTCAACAAGACGCATGCACAGAATGTTTGTAGCTTTGAGGTCTGGATTATAGATCATTCCGGATTATGGGTGTCCGAATTAACGACTTTTGACTGTAATAATTTTTGTAATTAAAGAGGGCTGTAGTGTAGAGAAGGTTGTCCTTTGATTTGGTGCCAAATACTGATGCTGCTACTGGTTTTCTGGTTACATGATTTGCAGTATGTGTATCAAATATTTTGAATTATTGGAATTTTGATTGCCGTTAATTGACCTTTAGTCTTCATTAGCTGGCTCGTTCTAATTAATCATTGTCCTGTCACTTCTACAAAAAAGTATGGCAAGATAAATACTCTTTTTTTATGATTAAGAGCAAAAGGGTAAGAAAGCTTATAACTAATTTTTATATGAATGAAGGCTTAATTAGCTCTCTTTATAAATGTGAATTTTGTATGAAAAAATTGCATTTGGTCAAACTGAAGGATCAATCGGGTAGCCATGAGTAGGTTTGTTGTGAGAAAGGTGCTCAAAACTGACATTCATGCCAACACCATCGAAGACATGTGGATACACATTAAATGCGAGTTTTGCAAGCAGGGTTTTTGGCAGTCATAGAATGACATTTTTTACTCCTATTTTGTGGAATTTACGTGGTGTCACCACTGATAGAATGAGAAAGAGAAGGATTCATTCTGGGATTATGTCAATTGCATAAAAGAATTTTTTTATGTGCCACAATCACCCGACACTGACAATGAGATGTAACCAAGAACAAATGAGGTGAGTACTTTTGTTGTTTTTGCAACATATGTTTTTGGCGTTGTTTTGAGCAAGAGCCATCTTGGAAACACTGCTTCTTGGCACCATTCTTTGCACTACAAAATCGCAAAACATCTCGAAACAGGCACCCCATTGTAAACTTTTACTGTAATGAGTATTAGCTATAGGGAAAAATCATTAAGTAGAAATTTGCATTTGTTGGGCTAAATCATTGAAATTAAGGTTTTTTTTTAAAAAAATTGGATTATATTTAAAGAGAATGCAAAGTGTGCATTTGAGACAGAGCGTGTGTTTGAAAATACCGTAATTTCGCGCGTATATATCATTTTAAACACAGATAATTTCGCGGACTATCTGTGTTTAAAATGAGAATTTTTGAAGCTGCGGACTATCCACCAGTGCGGATAATATGCTGGTTGTTCATGGTTAAAATTGTTGAAATTTAAAAAACACGCTGTCATGAACTGCCGATGATCAAATATAAAAAAAGCGCGATATTCCAAGTATCCTTCGCACTGCTTTAGCACAACTGCCGGGAGGGGGAAAAGTAGTTGATGCATCAGCTCGGTTTTTAGGAGCCATAGTAGCAAGTACCTGGAGTACGAAAAAAAGTGTGATTCGTTTACTTATAGCGTGGTTTGGCAACACCGAGTGAGTGGGGTCGAAGGTCACATTTCATTACCACTTATCACGAGGATAGCACGTTGCACAGTATTTTGTTTTCGTATTTTGTCTTTCATCTTCAATAACGTTGATGAAATATCGCCGGAGATTTACTGCTGAGAGGTAGTTGAGAAAACTGAAAAAGATGGAAATAGAGAAGCGGGCCCTTATTGGTTTAATCCCTGCACACGGGATTTGACTACTTTTGGCGACTTTATGATGAGCAGTGAAAACGGGACATATACGATGAGTAGTTAACGGGTCATTCAAAGAAAATATATAGTTAAACATAGTATATATACTATGCGTGTATAGTATATATATATAGACGTTCTTTGGATCATTTTTAGTGTTGGCGATAATTTTCAAAGTCGCGCCAAGGCTGCACCGTATACTAGGAGTTTACCCCGTTATTTTGAAGTGGACGAGAAAGCAGTGAGAAATTGGCGCAAACAAAAGGATTTGTTTAAAAAGCATGGGAACATTGTTGTATTAAAAAACGTATTTTCGGACGTATAGTCCGCGGACTATCCGGTGGTGCGGACTATCTGACAATTTAAAAATTTTTTTTAATATAAAATCGTGTCTGCGGACTATACGATGGTGCGGACTATACATGCGAAATTACGGTACTAATATTTAGACTGAACCACATTTTTGGTTGTTTTATCATGCGGTCAAATGTGTACTCAAAGGCCTTTTTTAAATTCACAGAAACTTATGATACTATCAATTTTTTGGTATGCTAGCCCCTCCCAGACAGAGCTTAACTACTATGTTTTTTTTTAAACTGGCGATTTTTTGAATTTCTTAAATTTCAGTTTTTCCTATTGTTATTAATCATGCAGTAGGGTCTTGAATTACTATAATTGTGCTAAATACTCATGTAGAATGAAATAAGCGTAAACTCCAGAATTTCACTTTTTTGATATATTGATGTGTTTTCTTTTGTTTTCTATCCAGCTTTTTGTTCTGCCACCTGATGGAAGCAGTTAAAGACTGGTATTCTCTGAATGAAAGTCCATATTCAAAAGTAATATTATGTTTTGTAATATAATTCAGGTTTTCTGACTTCTGAAAATCATAACTTTGTCATATTTCTAAAGCATTGTTTAGCATAAATGTTCGAACTACTATACATTGGTTTTAGTTGAGTTGGTCACTTTGTTGATTTCTGTGAAATAGATCGGCTTCATGCTTTCTTCAATATGTGTTATGTTAAAACAAGACATTTCCCATTAACAATGTGTTATCTTGTTAGTGGACTGTGCAGAACTCAATATAAAATTATAATGCCATTCTTAATGGCAGCTGGGCTGGCAATAGTATTTGCTTTATAATCTTATAGAATATGGTGTTTAAAATGTGGAATAACAGCATATATTTACAAATTATTCAAAATGAAAAACTGACGTGTCTTTAAATCATAATTCACCTTTTTGGAGAAATAGCTGTGTTTTTAATAGATTGCATGCAGTCATAACTATGGATAATATTTAGAAGAAGAAGAATGCATATTTTTTGTGATCAGCAGATTTAGCTTCGAAATCAAAAAGCTTCTTTTCTCAGTTATTAAGTGCTTGAAAAGTTTCTTGGAATTCCTTTGACGCATTGCTTTGCTGAAATAAGGGCCTTTGGTCCAGAGCATTGTTAATTAATATGTTGTTAGCTTGTTCTCTCTCAAATATTAATTATCAATTGCCAACATACACCGTAATTTATTTTGAATGTCACATGTTCAAATTTTTCAAGCTGTAGCTATTTTAATTCCACTTCATAACTATGGATAATATTTAGAAGAAAAATTTTTGAAGGAAATAAGACGTGAGATGATGTAAATCCTGTGTAATATGTAACTGAAATTTGTAATGACAGTTTGGAAATCACAATTCAGTGGCAGTAACATTTCCTTTTGCAGGATAGTGCATAAGTGCCCAGTTTCATCAAGTGTCATGTCTGAAAAAAGGAATAACTCTTTAAGGTAAATAAATAGCTTATGTAATCAGCTAAGTGGGCAATCAATTATCTTCTTTCTTCCACATAATTTTCTGGTTGTGTTACTTGGATAAAGCAAAAGAAATTTCATGAAATATTTTTTTTTGTTGGTTTTTATGTTAAAGACAAAAGTTTAACTTGGTTTGCATTATTTTTTCAACATTTCAAAGCACAGTGGAAAGTTCAGTTAGTTTATTTCATATATTTCTTAGTTTTTAGCAGATATATTTACCTTTTGCAGTTAGTTGGCTTTCTTTAGATTATTAGTTCTTGTGAATGGTCTTTTGCTTTGTAAGAGGAAAAATATTATGGTCATCTTTTTGTTATATAAATAAAAGCAATTCTGACATAATGATCCCATCTTAAATGCCGTAGGGAAATTGCGTTAAGTTCTTGAAACTGTATGAAATTTAATTTCTGCTGATTTCTAAAATCATTCTTTTTCTTCAAGTGGGAAAGGAAACACAATTTAGCAAATTTGAGAAAAAGCCAAAACACAATATCCCAATACAGCATCGGAGCATTTATCTGATAGTAGTGGTTGTAAGAAGCATTATTGTCCTCCTTGGTGCTAAGATTATTTGCTGTTAATAGAACCAAACTCAAATACCTATTCCAACCTCTGTTTAATCAAAGGCCCCTATTGTAGGCATTTTAACAATTACTGTTACCATGTGAGGTTGAATATGATGCACGCTTGAGCATCAGTCTTGCATGATTTGCAGAAAGTTGCCTGGTCAGATGAATCATATTTTTTACAGCATCATGCAAGTGTTTAGTTTGCAAGAAAATAAGTTGACTACAGGATACAAAAATAGGATGAAGGTATTAATAGTAGTAATGCTATGCTTTGCACAGTGTTGAGTCTTTGTTTCCGGTCATACATATGCAAGAAAATATGTCTGCCCACAGCTAAGCACAATAGCTAATAACATATATATTCTGTTAACAGTGGCACCTAGAAGAGGCACTGGATCTTCAGGAAACATTTTATGCTGTATCACCCACATTGTTCAAGAATGGTTCTGAAATATGAAGAAGAGTTTTAGGTCTTTCTGTATTGCTTTCATTTTCTTAAAATATAAAGCCAGTCAAATATTTATGTAATATAGTGAAACAGTATGTTTTATCTAGTGAGGCTCCATTGTAATTTAACTGTCTGAAAGCATCTGCTGATGGCGTATAGGTAGATACCAGATATAGAAAAATAACTTCTGACATATGTACTACTTGTACCTGAAGGTCATGTAGCTATTTTAATACTTGCTAGGACAACATCCTCTTAGGCATTTGGTTATATTCTTTTGAATCTTTGTTATATTATATTATTTTTAAACTCTGCATTTTCTTATTTGAAAGTGAATGGAAAGTATAATTTTGCTGAATTTTTGCATTGTTGAAATCAGACAGAAATAATTTACTTATCTTTATGAAATACATTATTTTTGGGAGTATATTAAACATATGTTGGAAATAAAATAGACATATTGTTTTATTTAAAAATATCTGATTGATTTATTTATATTAATGGGCTTTCATATTAAAAATGGCTTGAAGTTCATCTTAATATACTGAATGACTTTCTTGATGTCTTTTACCTGCTGTAATCATATGTCTAGCCATCATTTTTACTAACCATTACTTGTGAAATTTATGATGATTCACCAGTCATTTATTTAAGCATGGATCAGGAAGATTAAATAGTTTCTGTTTAGTTATATAATGTTGTCTTCTTCCACAAAGGCAGTTACTTGTCTTAATATAGTAGCAAGCAGAATTTTACTGCATGTGGTATATAGTAATAAATAGTTACCGTTAGTGTCACATTTGTATTAGAGAAAAGAAATTTGTCTTAAAGTATTATACAAACAGTATTAAATACATACAGTATTAAATTTCTTTGGATATGGCATGTGGGACATTCATTGCATTTATTAGCTTAAAACTAAATTTATCTACAAATAATTCTATATGAACAGTAGATATAATTTTGCTTACAGTGCTCATGTCTTTTGATTTGCAGTGTGCAACACAAATTTCTGGAGAGCCTTTTTCACAGAGCATCGTATTTGAAGCCTCTAATTCTTTAGCTATAAAACTTAAGAGAATATATGAACTCCTGAGGCATCATGATGAAGAATTATTTATGTTTTTAGAGCAGATGGAAATCATACCTCAAATATATGGAATGTATGTTTATCAGCTTTTGTTGCAATTTTAATACATTTTGTGTGAATTAATTATTGTATTCATAACTGTGACTTTCTTAATTTACATGCTTACTGAGAAAATTTAATCACAAGTTTGTTATTTAGACACTTCATCCATTTGAAGTTATTTCTTCCTGGTTAATGATCTGTAATTTTTGAACATCACATACATATTTAGTTACAATTGTTTGCTGAAAGTGATTACTTTGAAATTTGACAAATTTTTATATATGATATTTATTTTTGGAAATAATTTCAAAATTTATTTTTTCAGACGTTGGTTGAGGTTATTGTTTGGTCGAGAGTTTGCTTTACATGATTTGCTAATTGTGTGGGATGCCATTTTTGCTGATAGCATAACCTTTTGCCTTGTTGATTATATATTTGTTGCTATGCTGATCGCAATTCGAGATTCAGGTAAGTTGCATATGTTTAACATGCAGTTAATTTCTTGTGCTCAAAATTTCCTCTTGCGGAAAAGAAAAAAATTATAACAACTGTAAAAAAAAATTATAAAAACTGCATAAATTTCACAGGTATTTTTTATTTTTCAGTTCTTCAAAGCGACTATGCATCATGTTTAAGCTACCTGATGCATTATCCCAAAGTAGATGTACATTATATAATTAACTTGGCCTTGTTTTTAAGGAACCCCAAAGTATGATTTTTTGTGTATTTCTTTTAATTACAATTCATTTAATGTAATACAATTTTATGCTATCAGGTATTGTTTTGAATAACAATTTTATCTTAAGGAATTTTAACTACATCTGTTCAGTCAGTCAGTCTCATGTTTTTTTAGCATTACATGTATCAAGGGGCAGATTAACAAAATGTGCAAAATTTAGTTTCCTGTACTATAATATTAGCCGTTGCTTTATAAATCAATATCATAAGCCCCTCAAACTGCGTAAAATTTGACTAAATAAAGAAAAATTTGTGTGATATGATAACAGCACTAAACTCACATGCTGCATCATTATATACTTATCTTTCAGTTATTTTCATGCTTATGAGAGAAACATGCATACTTTAAAATTATCTTGAATTTTGTGTAAGTTAATTATGAATAAATTTCAATCTGTGGTTTTGCTGATGAAACTTGCCAGATTTTTTTAAATGAGCAGTTAAAAATTTTTAACTTAATCTGAGGATAAGAGAAGGATGATTATTTTGCATTATAATTTCGAAATTCGTTCTGTTAAATAAGTGTTACCTTTAATTGACCATTTGAAAGAGTAAGGCTGTTAATGATAAGAAAGGGAACATGCTAGTCAAGTAGGGATAAGGTGAATAATGGAAATAATGTAATTCATGTGGCCTAGGATAGCTGATTAGAAAGTGGGAAATAATTACATAATTAGTGTCTTAGAGCTTATATTAGATGTTGGAAAGTATTTGAATAAAAGTATTAATACTGAGATAATCTTGAACACACATGGCCAACAAATGTTCTCAAGCAGGAAGACATATAATATTCATTAGCAAAGGCAATGAAAAGGAGTAGCACTTTTGTGTTAGCTGCTTTCAAGAAATCTAGCTGGCAATAACTTGCCAATGAATATCTACCTGTCTGCTGCACTTATGTTGTCAAGATTGACTGTGTTATGTAGACAGACAATAATGCCCACTCTTGTATTAGCTGAGATATGTTTCATCATTAACTCCATTTGTAATTTTCATATTGGGTTCCTGGTATTTGTTAAAAATTTAAATAGAGGATGTCAGATTTTTTTCTAAGTCACGAGATATTGCTGAAAAATTAGAATTGTTGTAATTCCCATTATACATCACTGAAGGAAATCTTCTGTTAGTGTCTTATTTAAATTTTTTGGTAAATGACATGAATGAGGATCGGGAATTATTTTGAAGGAAGCAAAATCATATATAAACAGTTTTATTTGCTTTTGATGCAAGGAATGCATATCTGTCAAATTTTGCCAGACAGATCTAAGTAGACAGAGAAAATTTGTCATGGATAGAATAATTAATTTCTTGAAGTATGCTTTGACAAACTATTGGCTGTGTAAATATGACTGTGCCTTCTCTGAGTAAATAAAAGCCTTTTGTTTTCAAAATGAGATGAAGATTTATTGCAAGTATTTTTCATCAGAAGTTTCAACACTTGCCCATCTGTCAGGCAACAAATGCCATGGAGGAAGGAGTTTGTTTTGAAACAATCCAGTCATCAAGATGATTTTTGATATCTTTTTAATAACAGTAGTGAATCTATTTTTAATATTTAACAACAATTTAATGCATTTTTTGTTTTGTTTTTGAAACAGTAATTCACATATAATTTATTGATGTTCAGTGTCCTTTTCTTTCAAGTTCACATGGGACACTCTCTCGGTGTCCAGCCACTTTTGATTGTGTTTGGCAACAGTCTTTATTCAATAATGTTTCCTGATACTCATCTTGAAATTTTGTCAGGTGGTTTTCCATGCATTCTTTCATGTGCATCAAAATTATTATTTTTTAAATCTTTGAAACTATTCTTTGGAAGTTGTATTTAGTAGAGCATGATTGCAATAAATTTCCAACAGCAAACAGCACATTCCTGATCCAGTTTCCTCTGCAATAAAATAAGTAAAACTCCATACAGATGCATTTGTTTGGAGGACAGAGCTTGGTATTTTAAATAAGGCAAAAATATTTATTGTTTACACATTAAATATGTTGCATGCTAATTATTATATGTTGCTGTCAAACCTTTCAAATACGAATGCTCCCAGATTAAGTTATTTGCAAGCAGTATTATTAATGACATCTGTTATGAAAGAGCAGAATCATATTTATACACTCAGTGTAGGGAAAAGGCAGGAAGAATAAAATGCTTCTAGTCGAGGGATTGTTTCCAAATAGGAAAAATATGAAGATTGTGTGCTTCCCTTGTTGTGGAATTTTGATGATATTTGTCTGGAGATGAAAGAAACTTTTCTGTCATTGTCCTGTACAGAGTCATTTAAATGTAATTAAAGAATATATTACAGCAAAATCTGCTATATATTCAAATTACACAGTAATTTGAAGAAAAAATGAATCAGAGGAATCTTGTTTTAATCTTATAATATTTTCTTTGGTCTTGAAGTGGTTTCTTGCACTCAAAAAATCATTCATATGGGGAACTGTTGTGAAATGTTGCAATAAAAGGCAACAGGTAAAGTACATTAGCATCTTGTGTTGCAGCTTGGGGAATTCATCTGGTGTCAGAAGCAACTGTTAAATGGAAACAGCTGCTGTGGAGCTATCCATAGAGATAATCTTTAGAAATAGGGGGACCTTTGTCGATACTAAACTTCTGGCCCTCTAAATCAATGGTATCCAGATTGCCTCAAAATTACCTTGGTGCCATCATAAGGGCCTAAGTGAAGAGATACATTTATGGAGAATTTTTTAAGGGAAATTGGCTTACAGTTTAAATGTGGAGAAAAATGCTAAAATATCTGTTCAGCCATCCTTTTTGCCAGGAGCAAAACCCGAAGCAAAATGCCATTCCTTGATCAGATTTTTGGAAACTGCAGTCATAGGAGATCACATTTCACTTCCATATTCACCAGGTATTCATGGAAAAAATTGGTACCTGTTTTGCTCATCTTACTGCTTTCTTTAGGGGTAGGCGTATAGTATTATAGTGGTCTTTTCACTGAGCTACAGAGCTTTTTCAACAGTGGAAGCAATTAATTTTAAAAGCCAGAGATGGAAAGGTTATCCAGTGTTTGGCAAAAGATTGTATATTAAGAGTTAATGCAGATGTTCTATAACTAAGAGTATTCTTTCATTGAAAGATGCAAAAATAATAGTTTCTAGAACAAGAACACAACCATTAACTTTGAGATGGAGGGACTAGACAGTAGTTTGGGGTACATATTTAAAGAAAGTCACAATTAACAGCAATGCTATGCATTTGTTTCAAGAACTTGTGTGCCAAGAACAAGCATGTGCATGATAATTACCAATTGGAAGAAGCTGTATATTTCTATATATATATATTATAGACACATCAAGAGAATTACGAAAATTAATAGCAGGGCTGTGCCATTTGTCAAAAAGTAGTTATCCATAGAGATAATTTGTGGATAGCAAGGTGAGGAGATAGCAGCTACACTTAAAGAAATGATACTGTCCATTGAGAACTGCAGAAAATGTTACCAAAAAGTACACTTTAGAAAAATTTGGAAAAAAAAATTGAGGGGGTAAAAGAGGTTACTGTTTGCTGTGGAATATATTTTAAACTTATTTTATTAATATGATAAAATTATGGGAAAAGAAAATCTTGTAAAGTGCTGAAATTGTAAACCCATAAGACAGGACAGTGAAAGTGTTAATGTATAAGGGTTGTGTAGCTGGGGTAAGGCATTTGTGGTTTATTGATTTTATGGTGAATTTGCATACATGCATATATTTCTACAAATCAATATGCATTTAAGCTAAAATACTGTTGAATTCATTTCTGCAAACTAAAAACTAATTTTAGAGAGCTTATAATCTCTGACTTGTAAACAGTTTTTTGTATTAGTAGGCTTATGAATTAAAATGCAAAGCTTTGATTATTTGAAGCGAAGCTTTGTTTTTTATACAAGCCACTGAAATGCGTGAAATGCCTCTTCAGTTGCAAGTCCTAAATGCTATTGAAAACTTGTAGAGTTATGTAGAAATCTGTCTAAGGAAACAGTACAAACTAAACAAAAAGATGATTTAGTGGAAAGGTGAGTAAACCAAGAATTCATAGTATTAAACACTGATTAATGTCAGAATGCCTGCATGATTGACTCAGTAATGCATATCTTCATAAGTATTGAAAGGTATTGTAAAAAAAGAAAAATTAGCGCAAAGCATTTTTTTAAAGATTTATTTTGATATAAATGAAATGCATTTAATTGAAAATTTTGGATGTACATAAAATTGCTTTGAGTGAGTTCTTTCCATGTTTTAAAGTGTATTTCAAGTATTAGGTGATTAATGAAAAATAGCTATAGTGTTGCATTAAATATGCACATTAATGCAGGTTTGAATTGTTGGACCTGATGCTGTAGTTGTCACTTATTCTAACAGGGTTAATACAATCAATAAAATAATACCACTGAATTCAAATATGACTGTATTATTATTTCAGTATGTTTCAGCTTTAATCACCAGACTTTAAATATATCACTGTTCTCTTGATTACCATGTTATTAATCTTATTTCCTACTTTGTGGCATAAATTTATTGTGCTAGAAAGCTAAAATTTTAAGTATATTAAAAAGTAACCAGCGAATTGATCTGAAAAATCCCCCCCTTTTTTTTTCAAAAGTTGTTTTGTGATAGCAATTCACCTGTTAACTTCTAATTTTTGAAAGTTTACTGTTTCTTACTTTTTATGAGAAATTGAAAATAATTAAAAAAAATCTATAGCAAGTGTAGATTTTGAGAAATATGTGTTAGGCTGCTTGTATGCATGTCACTGAAGCTAAGGAAAGAATATGTGAATTATGAATATTGCGTGCATACTAGAAGATGCATTGGATACAAATTTTAAGGTATTGCTATTAGTTTATATGTAGTTGCTTACCAGGAACAGAGTTCTTTGATTTAACAGATAGAATCATTGTTTAAGTACAAAGTGATATAAATGTTGGAAATACTGAAACAGCAAGAATCAGTGTAAGATGTATACATTTGCAGGACTGATTTAAGGTGTGAATAGAACCTTTGAAACTAGCCAAAAACTGCAAATTTATGCAAATTATGCTGATTCTTGCTGCTTTAGTATTTCAAGCATTTGTTCTTTGATATGTTGTTTTAGCTATTGCAAGCTGATACAGTTCAGAAACTTACAAATTTACTGATGAACCTGACTGAAAAACTATTGAATATGATCTCAATAAAATGGGTTTCTAGAATATTCTGCTGAAGAATTTTTGTATAACTGTCTTAATCTTGAAGATTGCTCTGAAAGGTACATTGTAATTTTTAATATGATAGTGAAATTGAAATAGTGAGAAGTAATTTTTTTTTTGGTGCTAGACGAAGTCATATCTAAATTACATATAAGCTCATCTTATTTTAGTGTGAAATTTGTGTATATGTTGGGAATGGTAATAGTTAAAGTTAGTACTATTAGATGATAGCTTGTGGTAATACATTTAAAATACCAACTAGATTTTTACTGCATAAGTTCATGAAGTAAGTATTTAAAAATAATCTATCAAATTTATGTAATACTTAAGGTACAAAAAGTATAATTTCTGTTCGACTTTTATTTTCTTCATATTTAGTTTTGTAACCACTCAGATTGAATTAATGTAACTGTATGTAAATTAAAATGTATAAGTTTGATTAAAGAGAATTATAATTTGTCACACAATTGTATTTTGCTTGCATCCTGTTTTTGAAAGCTATTAGAGAAATGGAGCCCAAACACAGGCATTACTTCATGAATTTTTAAAGGGTGCTAGAAAGATAAAAGTCCTATGGACTCAGGAGGTGCAGTACAACAGTTTAAGAAGTATAAGCATTACATAACCAATGCTGCTTTTTTATGTTTACCCACACCTGGATCCCCATTATCTTTGTGCACCTGATGCATCAGACTGGCCTATAAGATCAGTACTATGCGAATTTGAAGCAGGAATTTGGAGGCCAATTGGTTTCTATTTCAAGAAATTTAATGATGCTCAGAAATCTTACAGCACCTAGGATCTTGAACTTTTGAGTATGTACCTTTCAGTGAAACATTTCAAGTATATGCTGGAAGGCAGAGGATTTTTGATTGTAACGGATTACAAACTATTGACCTTTGCCTTTAAACAAAAAATGAGAAGCATCCCTGAGACAACTGTGCCAACTACAGCACGTTTTGAAGTTCACCTCAGATATCAGGCATATTAGTGGACAAGGCAGTTATGAAGGCAGTCTGTTACTGATTACAAACAAATTGCCGTAGAACAAAGTACAGATCCAGAATTGAAAGATTTAATGGAATGTTATACAACACTTAAATCTAACTAATCAATACTTCCAACTTCATCAACTGTGATGTGATACTTCACAAATAAAGATTTGTCCTTATAATTTCCCCTTGTTTCAAGAGAAAACTTTTTTTTTTTTTATCAAATTCATGGGTTTTTGACCCTGGGGCATTAAATCTTCCATTAAATAGATGACTGCTAGTTTTGTGTGTCTTGGAATGAAAAACAAATCTTAGACTGAGCCCAAGCATGCATCAAATGTCAAAAATATAAAGTTACTAGGCACACCAAATCAAACTTTGCAAAATATGAAGAACCATATGTCCATTTTAGTGGGGTGCATATCAACCTCATTGGCCCATTAGCCCCTTCAAATGGGCACATATACTGTTTAACCTTCATTGACCAATTTACTGGGTAGAAGGGGATGGAAAACATAGAAAGGCAACTATCTTTATTATTCCTTCATCTCATTACCATACATCACTGCAGAAGTGTCCCATTACCATACATCAGTGTCATCCCATTACCATACAATCACTGCAGAAGTGGTAAACAAAACTTTTTAAGAGAAATTAGGTATGCAGATTTGTAAAATTATTATTACGGATAGTAGTTGGATCAATTAACACAGTTTGAATCACGTTTTATCAGGAATTAGGCTGTAATATGTGGGGCTAAGTACTTCACATTATAGCATAACATCCCCAATGCAATGGGAAAATTGAAAGGCTTCATAGAGCATTGAAGACAGCTGTAAAAGTGCATAATAATGAACAGTGGGCTGAAACACTACCAAAAGCTATGTTGGACCTCAGATCTGCCCTGTTATGTGACATAAATTGCTCAATGCCCAAATAGTATATAGAAGAAACATTAAACTACCTTGTGAATTTTCTACCCAATACCAAAGTTGACCCCCGATACCTTTGTGGGTAAGCTGCTAAGCTACATGAATGACTTAAACTGATCTAAACACGGTGTGCTACGAATCAGACAATTTTTGTCTACAAGGGTTTAAAGCCATGCTCTCATGTTTTTGTGAGAACAGACTGTTTGGAAAAGCCACTTGTAGCAACATATGACAGAAATGAGAAATATTTTTCTGTGCTCATTAAAGGCAAAACAGTTAATATTTCTGTTGACAGACTAATGCCTGCATACTTGCTGATATTAATACTGTACTTGACAAAGTGATTGTAGATAACAGAACTAATAAACATTCAAATGGAAAGCTTCCCCAGGCTATAGATAACAGCAAAAATCTTATAACCAACACCCTTTCGGTAGACAGGTAAAACTGCACATCTGGTTTCGTCTGTAATCGGTTTCGATGTAAAGTCTGCCAGGAGGGTCGGGCTGCGTCCCTCATATCATATCATGGCTTGTGGTAATACATTTAAAATATCAATTAGATTTTTACTGTGTAAGTTCACGAGGTAAATATTTGAAAATGGTTTAGCAAATTTATAAAATATTTAAGGGACAAAAAATGTAATTTCTCTTCAACATTTTTGTCTTCATATTTAATTTTATTACTGTTCAGTTTGTGACTGAATTAACAGTAGCTGTGTATTAACTAAATAATATAAGTTTGGATAAAAGGTAATTAGAATTTGTCTCACAAGTGTGTTTTACTTAATCCTGTTTTTAAAAAGTATTTGAGGCTGCATGCAACCTAAACTGATTAAATAGTTAATAAAAAAGAGACATCTAATATATATTATGGAATTTCTTCATTACTTTAAAAAAGTAATATGTTTCACTGCAAATTCAGTTATTCATTTGTATGTTATTAAAAGAGTAATTTTTTTAAATCAGGGGGTTTTTGTTTAAACTAGTCATGATAGTTATTATATTATCAAGGAAAAATGATTTAAATTAGCAATATCTATTATTTTTATATTATCATTTGCACCATCAGTAATTTATAAATTTGTTTGTATCATTTTTGAAATTTCAGGATAAAATTAAGCCTGAGAAATTTTCAAACAATCCTCTCCATGTTAAAACTAAAAGTTCTCCAAATAAAAATCTTTCTAGAAGTATGAACTTGAGGTAAGTCTAATGGTGGGCATACATTTGAAAATTGTAATTTTAACATAAGCAGATTTTTCAAAAATCCATATGTTAGTAATGAATATTTATGACTGATTTTTTGAGTTTTTATCCTAATTTATATTTAAGTAATGAACAATACCGCTACTTTGTGTTTTTCCATTAAATTTTATTTTAAATACAATGGTGGTGTTGCTACCGGCACAGCCAGTTTTGCCCTCCCCTTATACACACTCGGATTCTCTTCTGATCCCAGTCATTAACGTAACTTTTTTGAAAAGTTACAAGGTTTAAAACAAATTTTTAATTTTTAATTTTGCATCTGGATTAAGAAAAATACTTCTATTCAAGAGAAAATTTATTTATAGTATAGATTAGTAGCTTACAATCAAATTGTTTAATGTAGTTAAAGCTTTGTAAGTATACTATTACCTATTAACCTCTAAAATTCCTCAAATAAAATTTTTTCTAAGATAGTTACAGGCCCACCAGCTGCCAAGCGGTAAAGACGCTGAGCAGATGCTGGTAGTTCGTTCCGAGGTTCGAATCCCGCGAACGAGCTGGCTGCATGGGCGTTTTCGTGTTTTTTATCCATGTGTAATGTGTATATGAGCCATTTTCCCTTAGAAAGTCCTCCACGAAGGCATCCCTCCCTTTAGGAAGATAGCCCTTGTGTGCTTTGCCATATTTGAGTAATCTAATCTAATCTAAGATAGTTACATAGCTGCTGCTTTGTTTTATTCTATAAAACTGTCAATTTTCTTCTTTTTTTTCTTGATTGGAAACTTTAATTTAATATATTAGCATGTGTGCATTTAGAAAGTAGTGTATTTATAGAAAAAATATTAGGAGAATTAGTGATAGTGATTTATTGCTCTGCTAGTTCCACCAATTGTTTTCAGCACTGCTGGTCGGGGTTATCAAACTAGCCATTACTCTAACATTTTTTCAGCGGCTGAGTCACCTTTCTATGTTTTTCTCAAGTTTTTTTGGTGTCCATTCAAATAAAAATTACAAGATTTCAAATTAATATAGTGTTGTTAGTAATTATTTAATCATATGTTAGTAAACACTGTATACAAGTTTGTTGGATGCAGCCCATGCAGTCTTTCCCAGACTTGTAGCCTATTACGTTACTCATTGTCCACTGACTTGATCAGTTAGATGTAATTGATGTGTTCTATTGATGGCTTTGATCCCTTTTAACTGGTACAAGTCAGTAAAAAGTGTATTGAGCGGAATGTCCCTGGCATTCGGAATGTGCCTTAGCATGGTAGTACATGGGTACTCAGGAATATAATGTAGGGCATTTGCCTTATTCCTTGCTTTCCTTTGCCTTGCAGGCACAGGTAACATTTCTGCTGAGGATCCTAACATAGTAGGACGGAAATTTGCCATGATTGGAGAAAGCTTATAACAAGAAGTGGCTAGACTTGATCCTTTCGAGACTAACCTTTGGGAAGATGTGGAATGCAAAATGTCCTGTGTTACCGTTCTTCCAGTTGTTCTGCCAGATTTGCATGAAAACGAATCTTTTATGAACGTTTTGGCTGTGTTTTTTCCAAGGCTAGAACCTCTATGGTAATGGTTGTCATTAATGATGTTGCCAGCTTGGCTAGCTCATCAGAATCACTTGTTTCCATTTATCCTGGTGCTGCCATGGACCCAAATTAGGGTGATGGAGCTGTTGCACTTGAGAGTTGCATATAAATCCCTCAGTCTGTTTATATGGTGGGGTGTTCCTTTTATTAACCCCTTCGCGCCGGGTAGCGCAAACGCACGCTTATCACGGAGGCCAGCAGTGTCTTACGCGAGCGTCTGGTCCAGGGCTGGGGGCTTTTTTGCTATTAAGCCTAAATCCATGAAATTTCCGACGTATCAGCGCATTGTTTAATAATGCTCTATAGAGTATTTAAACAGCTTATGCTTTATAGATATTTTTATATATATAGTCAAAAGTCGTTAATCCAGACTCGTCGGGACTTTGGCGATTCCGGATTATCAATTTTTCCGGATTATAGATCATCAGTTTAAATCTAAGATGGATGGATGCAGAAATTCTAAAATTAAAAATATGAAACCATAATTTAGGAAATAAAGAGCAATTATGATCTAAAGGGTATCAAAATTTACAAAAAAAAAAAAGCTTATTTTTTATTTGTTTACTTTATTAAACATTTCTTTCAATGTAAGTTATTTAAGTTTCTTCGTTTTTTGTGCGAATATTTTCTCTTTAATTCTATAAACAGACATAATTTCTTGTTCAGTTACAAAGTTCCGTTGTTCAAGGTCCCGTAATTGCTGTGCCGAGAATACCGACTAACTTGTCAATCGAAATTTTTTCGTTTTCACTAACCTTTCTGTCACCTTCTTCATGTCTTTATCCATTTTTTGCAGCAATTCCACTTTTCGTTTGATGGACATCGGAACATACTTTTGTTTTGTAGATCCTTTGGGAGCTCCAGTATTGGAAATTCTATTTGACATAATCGAAAGTTCAAGTTTACTTTTATAAAATTGCTCTTACACTCTGCAAAAAATAATAAGCCGGAAATAATTCGAAGATTAAGGAACAACGCAATCATCAACATTAACTGAAATAGATAATTTTAGCTTATACCGTCCGTTATAAATAAAACGCGCATGCAAAAACGTATTCTGCGCTTGCGCACACACATATGCGCAGTCGTAAAGGTCTTACGCGCACGCGTAAATGCCTATGCGCATGTGTCAACTCGGCGCTTGCGCAGGAAGTTTTTAGCTTTGATGTCCGGATTATAGATCATTCCGGATTATGGGTGTCCGAATTAACGACTTTTGACTGTACTTTAATTACCTTATTTCTTGTTTAAATGCATATTTTACACATTTTATTTTCATTACTCACTATTTTATGACTTTTAACATTATACATCTGAAAACTAAATATATTACTTAAAATTCTCTTTTCGTATGAAAAATTTGAAAACAGGGATCTACACACAGTCCTACGTTACATTCCTTGCACTCGTAATAACGACATTAATGATGAGGACATTAATTAATTAAGGATTAATGATGATGAAGACATCTCATCATCATTAGATTCGCCAGATTCTTTATGATCAGAATATATCATAGTATCACCATCACTACTATCAGAGTCTGTTCAGAATCAATATCTGAAATATTTTGCATCATTTCTGCTATTTCATGCTCTGTTAAACATTTTCGACGCTTCGACATTACAATGGTAAAAACAGAAAGAATTCACATCTAACAAGATCTAATTATTTTCTAAAAACTGAACTGCAAACCGAAATACCCAACGCTTTAGTGAAAATAAAACTTTTCGAGTAGAAGGACTAATGTACATGTATCTGAAACTATATGGACATACAGTGCCATCTTGTGGCAGAAATTATAGTTTTTAAAACGTTCCAGGACACTGGCACAAATAGGTGACAGTCGGGGCTGAACGGGAAAATGCTTTGGCACGCCTGCGTGTCGGCTGAGAAGTGAGTGTGTTCATTGCTGGCACGTAGATGTGACAGTTGGTGCGAAGGGGTTAAAGGCTTGTAAGACACTTTGGTTGTCTGCATAGAAGCGTCTCTGTTTCCTTCCATGTAGCTGCTTTACAGAGTGCATATGACTGTGCTTGGAAGCAAGTGCATGGCTGCTCAGTCTGTAGCTTTCATGATAGCATTCTACATTGTTTCTATATGCTACAAATGCTGCTCCCTCTTAGTCTTCCATTAGAGAATTAGTGATGTAATATTTTCTTTATGAAGTATATTTTGCATGTTTTATTTTATCTGTGTAAGTTTATAAAATATAAAAAAAGTGTTAAAATCGCAAACATTAAATCTATAATGTAAAAGTTTTTGATATGATTTGTTTGTGAAAAGGCTTATTTTTTGTAATGGATTTTCATATCTGGAATCACTTTTTCTTCACCTTTTGCCAATCTTCATACACAGATAAGGGGAATAATGTTTTCAATCCAAGAATTCAATAGTGAGTTTTCAGTGAATAAGTATGATTTTGTGTCATCACAACCCATTTTTATGATGATACCTCTCTGTCTGCATCTGTATATATGTGATGATTTTTCCATTCACAAGAACCCTGATTGCAAACTTACAAGGAGTTCTGATTTCTGTATTGAAACTGCCCACGTTCATGTAAGGTAAAATTTGACAACTAGAAGTGGTACTTTGCTTGAAGACCATAATACTTTGCTTACAGTTGCAAAATTGTGAGCCCAAGAAATGCACATGAAGTTGATGATGCCTCTGCTAAAAGGAGAAAAAAGTGCTCACAAATTTTACTTCCCACCAATTTTGTAAACTTAGGTAAGTGAGGTAATGTTTTCTGTTCAAAAATTTGATAGTGAGTTTTCAGTGAAAAGCACGAATTTGGATCCCCAGAGCACATGTTGACTATTTTCACAATGATGTTTGTCTGTCTATGTTTGATGATTTTTTGGTCCATGAAGACATGAAAATTCCAAAAATGTGCATTTTCCATGTTTAAGCGTTCTGTATTCATATAATAGTAAATGAGATTTTAGGTAAAACGGAAAAACCAAAAGTGGTGCTTTACTTGGAGCCATAGCAGTTAAATTATAATAAAAAATTTTCAGTTTTATTATTTAAGATTTTAATATCAGTGAGAACAACATATTAGCTTTTGGCTAAAATTGCTAAACTGAAAGTGATTCTTTACTTGAAGCTCTGAATAAGGTTTTGTAAAGAAATATATTATGAGTTAAGCCAAAACTTTTCAAATTTGGTATTTAAAATAAGTATTCTAGTGAGAATAACATATTATATGTAAAACATTAAATGTATTCTTGGAATTATGCTAAATGCAACGTGAATGAGCTCATTCAAAGATGAACTCTCATTATGAAGCAAGTAAATGTATTAGCTCATTTGAAGATGAACTCTCGTTATGAAGCAAGTAAGTGTATTAGCCTTAATTGTCAATTTTTGGTTCATTTAACTTAAGTGTGAAATTACTTTCCAAATAAAATGGATGCTGCCACCAAATGCTATCATTATGTATTATTTTTAAAGAAATAATATAGGAAATAATAATAATGTGAATTAAAAAAATGTATGACATAATGGCGACAATCAACATTCTACTGGGAATTCCAAAGATATGCTAGTTTTAAAAATTTTGTGATTAAGTCATTGATTTGTGCATCTGAAATAACCAGAGGATATACTACTTGGATGTGTTATTTTCAAACCAAAGCAGGAGAATGGAATGTGTATGAGCATTATAATTATTGTCCATTATATGGGAGAATAGAATAATAAAAAAATGAGTAGTATTTATTATTGATATTGCACCATACAGTTTACAGACAAATTAACTTTTATTTACAAACTATAAATCAGAAGTGATATTTTAAAGTTCATTGTTGTGAAACTGGCAGGAGGTCATATTGGCCGCCTCAGATTTTTTTCCAATGCTGTATAAATTTTTTATGATTTATTTTTTCATTTATTGTTTGGGAAATGATATATCATTAAAGTAACAGAAATAGATGCATTTAACTTTCTGGAATTTAATGTTTTGTGTTTTGCATTTTGGAGTAAACCTTAAAAATATTAATGAGCAAACCATTTGATATATAGGCATTCTGCTGTTGTTAATGCATCTTGTCCCATTTCCAATAAACATTTTGAAACTCGCCCCAAAACACTGAATATTGCAAGTATCAGCATACCATCTCCTGCAGTCTCTGTGCTAGAATCAGCTACAGTAGTAGAAGCAGGTATGCATATTTTACATTTAAATTTGATTGTCTTCTGTTGTGTATTGTTTTCATTGGGGGAAGGATAATTAGAACATATTTCTCCAAGTATTAAATTAAATGAAATTGCTGAAAACATATTTAGTGTGTTAAACCTCCAATTGACAGTGAACTTTCCCAATAAATGCCAAATTTCCAAGACTCCTAGGAGAAAGAAGTATTTTCTTGATTTTCAAGCCAAAATGCCCCTACGATTTTATACCTTGATTTATATGTTTTAATAGTTGTAGACTTTTGGAGATATATGTTATGGAAAAAATATTACCTTTTTTTAAAATTTATTACCCATTTCTAAATATATCAGAATTTTGCAGATGTTTTAGTATGCTTTTTAATTTAATTTTTTAACTTTAATTTTTATCTTTGTGATAATGTTGCTCAAATGAAGAGATGGGTTTTATTTTTATATAGTACTGTTTTGGTGGTTACACAAAATTTGGAGAGTTACTGTATGAATGTGGAGAGCTACTATAAGAGAATTTCTAATGGGAACAATATTTTTAACATGAGTGGTCATTAGAGTAGCAGGCCTTGTCAGTTCGATTTAATGCATTTTGGGCAGTTCTTAAAATTATTAAAAAAATTTGGCATTTAATATGCTTTTCTGTCAACCATTTTCAACAAACATATAGTGTCACCAAATAGTGTGATTTAGAGTCGATATAATGTAACCATAATATCACAGTATCATAAGATCATCACCCTAGTGTTATATAAACCAGAATAATTTTTGATAAGTTGGTTTAGTTTTGGTGAAGAAGATATAAGTTAACTGATGTGTATGTCTCCTCTTGCAGTTTGAAAAAAAAAAGCATTAAAATTTGGGATCTTACTGCTGTAGGACAACATGAAGTATTTTCATAGTTAATGGATTTTAGCATCGAGAAAAATGCACTATAATGGCCACAATATGCAACTTAGTTTGAAAATGAATAAACAATGGCAACGCAATGTGAGAAATTATAATGCACTGTTTAGTGTTTTTATGCATTCTATATGTAACTTGAAACTTTTTTTCCTTTAAACTTCTGCCAGAATGATTAGCACAAGTTTGACAGAATCTCCACCAGTTTCATGGTTGACAGCATTTTATAATCAGATAAGATCCTTTAGTTTCATATGTTTAAGTCCTACGAAATGCACTTTATTTTCCAAAGTCTTACGGAATTTCAGTTGTAGGCTTTTGGTATTCAAGGTAATAAAGATGATGACTGTTTTAAAATTTTTTGACTGGGAATTTCTTTCTGCATTCACATGGCTTTTCTACTGTGAACTGCATTTTGTATTTGCTCAACTATACCTAAATTTCACGTATCCAAAATTCATTTCGTAAGAATTTTAGATAGTTGAACTTTTAATGCATTTGCACACAGTGCAGTTTCTTCCAAGACATCAAGAAGCATGCAGTATTAACCTAGAACCACAGGAACTTCATTTGTCATGTCTTTACAGTTGGCCTTCAAATTCTAGTACTCACAGAATCCAGGATTTTCTTTTCAATCTGTTAAACTGCAGATCATAAAAGACAGTGCTACTAACTGCAGAATATGTTTAGATTTTGAAGAGCACTGAAAGCAACTTGATGTAGTTGAAGTTATGTTTTCCTGTCTGTATTCAGTTCAGTTTTTCTCTCAGGTGAACTACAGTGAATTATGTTTTAACTGGAGCTTTTTCTCACATTTCAGACAGGAACTTTATACTGATATGAAAGGCAGTTTTTATAATCTCTGTTATGTCACTCAGACGGTATAGTGGTTAGGGGAGCTGACTGCAATACTAAAGGGCCTGAGGCAAAGGTGGCCCACCTATTAGGTGCCTCCATAATGAAGTGATCACCACTTCTGGACTGGGTAATGGCCAAGCTGAAGTCAACTGAGGGCCTGCCATTGATAAAAAAGATCTTTATGAGGAAATTGAAAATGCAACTGGTTATAAAGAACTTCAGACTATCCTGCTTTCCTGATCTAATAAACAGGATAGATTAGTTTATCATCATGCACAAATCTATTTTAAGGGAAAAGTTGAAAGCAGTAATGAGAAAATTGAAAATGCTATTGATAAGACAAATCTCCCATTATCAACTTTACTCATGCTTGGTCCAAATGTAAACGAAACTGTTAATGCACTAGTGAATGGGGAAATGTTAATGCAGATGAGTCAAATTTGATTTTTGTTGTATATAATTTCTTTTGTGGTTGATGCTGAAGAGGGGGAATTTCAAACACAGTGAAGTTTGTGCTCCATACCATCAGTTCCTGAAGGAAGTTTCTAGTTGAATTGTGCTCCAAACCATTCATCCATATGATTGCAGTGGAAAGTTTTGCCGCAGGAATACTGAGGCAGTGGAATGCTATTAATAAGTATTTTTTACAGTTTATTTATAAGCATAAAATTTGTTAAACAGAATCAAATTCCTGTATTCTGTGTGGCATTCAGATTCCTCTTTTGTCTTCCTTTTTTTTCATCTATTTGTTGCCCAGAAGCCCAAGGGTTAAGATCACTGAATAGTGGAGTTTGACCTGGGTTCAGATCAAAGGGGTGGGGGTTAGGTTTTATAAAATGGATATGAACCAGTTTCCATTAGAAAGTCTTCTCTGAAGGTATCCTTTTAACCACTTATACTACGACTAAACTTCATGATTGCGGTGCCGTGCGCTACAACATAACAAGCGGTATATGTCTCATTTACGCCGCTCCATGTCTGCGAGTGCAATCCTGAGTTGTAACTCGAGAAATAAACCTAATCAAGTTAATGAACCTCATTGTTAGGCGACATGTGCACCACGTTATTTTCATTTTTGCGATAAATGCCTATTGACGTGGTGTTCATGTCACTCACGGTTTGAGACAAAAGCATCTCGACGTGCGTGGCACGTCTTTTTAGCACAAGGGGCTAATTAGGTAGTTAGTCCTCATGTGCTTTGCCATATTTGAATAATGTAATCTAACCTCATCTATTTGTCACTTGTTGCACATTTTTAAAAGTATTAATAAAAGAAACTTTTCATGATTTTTTAAAATCATATGACATTTTACACTGCATGCATTTAATATCATAATAGTTTATGCTGTATAATCATCAGAACATATAACATTTTACATATCACATAATCACATAGACTCGTATTGCATTTAGTGCTGCATTTTATGCACCTTTTTCTTTTACATTATGGCAAACCGTAACATTTTATGCTCATAGAACCATGTAACATTTTACATTGCATATATGAATCCTTTAAAGGACTGACTGAAAAGTTTACGTAAAAATGTTTTAAAGCTTTTATGAATAATTTCAAAGAGTTTGACAAAGGCAAACATGTAAATGCCATAAATACACAGTTTTGGAAAAAAAAAAATTCTGCCTCTTTTACTGGTTTTACACTTCGCAGACTAGAAATATGTGCTATGATCGCAATTCCTGTTCATTTGCCTTGAAACTTTGACCATTTCCATATTTGATCAAAAGGTTTTTGCATACCAAATTTTGTCATAATCGCAAAAGTCCTTTTTTGTGCTTCGATTTTTTTTTTTTTGGCAATAGAGTATAAAAATTGTGTAATTTGCAAAAGGGCTTGATTTAGGTTTTGCTTTGGTAGACATAGAAGAATTAAAGAAATGTAATGAAGGAGAGTTAATTACTGAATATTTAATTAATTTGCAAATACAGCAGAATTTAGAAGAGGGGAATTATTAGAAATAGTGGAAGAAGTAATAAGACTGTGCTGCAAAAGTGTTAGCTTATGTGTTCTTGGAAGTGAATGCAGCTGTATTAGAAGTCAGTGGTATGGAACGAACCAAATCTCAAATTTAACAGGAAATTTAACACCACATGAATGAACTTTTATGAAAAGAGAAAGGAAAATTTCAAAACGGATTGCTCTAATGATTTTCTTCACACTGTCCTTACAATTTTTTTTTACTTTTCTCACAATGATCTGCTTTGCACCTACTACAGCTCCAAATAACCATGTTTGCGATTTATATGACCTGTCCTTACAATTTTTTTTACTTTTCTCACTATGATCTGCTTTGCACCTACTACAGCTCCAAATAACCATGTTTGCGATTTATATGATGACTGGAAACTACTACCAGATTCTTATGATTCATTTACGGAAATGTTATAATAATTTTTTTTTTCATAGCAAAAGTTTTGGTATGTATTGTGTAAAAGTGTTGAATCAAATTGATGTAATTCAAATTTTTAAAACTTTTTTGCTTTCTGGAATATATAAATATTGTATATCTGTATGTTTAAATAATATGCAAACTAACTGTTGCTTGACACAAATCACAGAAGGGGAACTTTGACTTTAATGGAGGCATGTATGCATTTTTATCACTGTGCACTCCAGTGACTGGATATGGTGAGTGGGAAGGCTGATTGCATCCTTTGTTGGGCTAATACTTGGGTCCCAGGACCGGCATGGATTGTGCAATATATGCATTTAAAATCTATCAATCGGAATACATTCTGAAGACACTGATGGTAGGGAAGAGAGGTATGTAGCTGTTGGATTCCATCCTGTGGGATGCTTGGTCAAAATTGTTATGGAATCTGAGCAGACAGCTCTTGTATGTTTTGTTTAAATTAAATAATCTAGTTTAATTCTGTCTTATTATTATACATGGTTAGTGGCTGTAGTTTCTTTTTTGGAGGCAATATGCTTTTATCATCCAGGAGCAGTAATTATGACATTTTATTGTTTCTGTTATACTGGCCTTTTAGAATTTTAGAATTTTAGTTGTAAATTTGCTTTGGATATAATTCAAATTTAAAAGTATTCAACTATATAAGGTTTCTGTCAAGAATATATAAAAAATAGCTGAAGCTCTTCTGGAAAACTGGGAGGTGGGATACAATATTACTGATTATATGTCCCATAGCGTCTGAACAGTAGTCCCCCTTTATTTTTTTTTTACAGATTGACACATTTTTAAAAACTAGTAGCAGTGACTTTGAAGGATGGGTAATAGGAGCATGACTAAAGCAGTATTCTAAATAAGATTAGGTGTTAAAATCGCTTAGAGTTGGTAATATTTTTTTTTTCAGAAATTGACCTCCGTTTATTGTACTTGTTAGAAACATTGAATATTTTTAAAACCTTCAAACATACTTTAAACTACCTAGGTATGAAATAAATGACTTCTTAATTTCTTTTCTAAGGGCTGATAAGTTCTTGTTTTAGAAGCAAAAGTTTCAGTTAGTATCATGGGGGGGGGCATGCAACTAAAAGACTTGGAACTTTTAACTAGGATGTATAAAATTAAGTGCAGCGGTAAGTTGCTTCATATCTAAATTTTAATGTCTAAAATGAATGTGCCACATTTTCAGCACCTAAGTCAGTATATTTATTTTCATAAATGAAAATTTAATCTTAACTATTGCTGGAGTTAATTCTCCTAGTCTGTATTTTGTTTTGTGGCATTTTCAGTGTGGATTTTACCAAATAAAATGAATAGTTATAAGAAATCATATTTTTCCAGAAATAGATGTAGATTTTATGAGCTGTGCATGATTTGATGTTAAACTGTTATTAGTGAAGGCTTATAAGTTAATATTGGCATTTTGTACTGTTTTTCAGTTTTGTATACTGTCAAAAGTCTTTAATCCAGACGTCCACAATCCAGAATGATCTATAATTCGGACCTCAAAGCTACAAACTTTCTGCTCATGCGTCAACACACAATGCGTCCACGCATGCACATAATACCTTTACACATGCGCATAATACCTTTACGCATGTGCATTTAATGTATCACGGACGGTGATACTAAGCTAAGCTCAAATTATCTATTTCAGTTAATGTTGCAGATTGCATTCCTTAATCTTCTAATTGAATCCGGCTTATTATTTTTTCCAGACTGTTAGAGCAATTTTATAAAAGTAAGCTTGAACTTTCGATTATGCTAAAATAGAATTTCCGATTCTGGAGCTACAAAGCGAAAGCATGTTTCGATGTCCATCAAATAAAAAGTGGAATTGCTTCAAAAAATGAATAAAGGCATATCCTTAGATTCTCTAACCATTCTGAAATATGTTTATCAATTTCACGCTGCTCAGCAGGAGGGGGGGGAACGACGGGGTGTGCAATGAACTGGAAGGTGATCTGTCAGCACTATCCTTATCTTCAGGGCAGATGTTTTTATTTTATTCGGCTTATAATTCCTTACTAAATGTAATATTTCATCTCGGTGTACTCCATCTTTGACATGATTTAAATCAAATTCCTCGTCATTATAAATATCACGAACACACAACAAATAGTTTTCTGGTTGCAATTTTCTAATTTCGACTATGCATAATGTATGCTTTACGCATGCGCACGTTGAAAGAAATGTTTAATAAAGTAAACAAATAAATATTAAGCCTTTTTTTTTTTCTAAATTTTGATACCCTTTAGATCATAATTGCTCTTTATTTCATAAATTACAGTTTTATATTTTTAATTTTATAACTTCTGCATGCCATCTTACCAGATTTAAACTGATGATCTATAATCCGGAAAAACCGATAATCCGAAAGTCCCGACAAGTCCGGATTAAAGACTTTTGACTGTATAATGATTTCCTTCCCTTTTCCAGTATAAGAATTTGGAGAATTTGACTCATTTATAATTGTATAAAATTCTATGCAAAAGCAAATAGTGTTGCTTCCTTTTCATGAGATTGCATTCTTTTTATTGCTGCTCTTAAAACTAGTAGTCTGACCAGAATGTAAACTGTCATGTTATTGAGTCACCAGTTTTTATTGAAACAGTTTTGAAGAAGATTGTGATTTATGTGAGATGAACTAAATTTGTATTTGTAGTATCAGTTAACAAATTTGTAGAGTAAAATTCACTGTAAGCTCACATTCATAGTTTATTTATTTTCCTTATTTCTTACTATATTCAAAATCTATACCTATTTCTCTAATTTAATATGCTTCCATGAGATAAATTTGTCTTTAAGGTATATTTAAGATATGTTTCATATTTATGTGACTTGTTTATTAATTTTTGAATATCCTAGATAATCATTTAAAATCATCATATTTACACAAGCGAGAATATTTTTCTGTCTCTGAGAATCAACTTGAATGCCATGATTCTTCTATTAGCCGACATGAAGGGACATTACAAACTAATGAAAGGAAAAATCAATCTTTTCCATTCACGAATATTCAGAATGTTATGGAAGAGGGAAGCCACAAATGCAATGCGTCTGTATTTAGTCAAGTACTTCGTCATCCTGATGATAAGAAAAATGTGTCATCTGTTAGTGATTATCGAGAAATGGTTCCTATTTTCCCTGTATCACGGATACCAGTGAGTATACCATCTAAAGAATGTTTTGCCAAGAGAGATTATAAGCCATTATTAGAGGTATTTGTGTTTAAGTTCATTTAGTAGATTCTTTTATTTCCTAAAAATATTGTGCATGTTTATGTGCATGCTTTTTTCATGAGCTGTGAGTTTATTCCCAGAAAATTATTTCATTTATAATTTAAATTTTTTTTTTTAATTCTCTTGTACGCTCTGAATACGTCAAAGACTTTTTTGCTATTGGTTTCAAACAGCTTTTAACCTTGAATTAAAATTAATTGAAAGAAAAAAGTGTATATTATGTTCAACATTTTTTGGTAATCATTGTTTGGAATCGGAAAAAATTTTGAGTTTAATTGCAGTGATAATTTTGATAGCTAAAATTATTAGTGCTGTAGCTAAAAAAACTCTAGTCTGTTATTCTTCAATTTTAAGCCTGAATTTGAAATTTACTTTTTTCTTTCGTTTAATAATAAAAAATAATTGTTTTTATGAATTGTTAATTTTGCTGCCTGTGAAATTCATACATGAAATTTTGACAGTTCTTATTACAGCTGCATGAAGTAAGCCAAAATATTTTTGTTGAAACAATTTATACTTTTATTTCTGTGTACTTATTTTAAATAAAATAATTAATAAAGGAAAAATTCAAAAGTATACAAAATGCTGCTATTGAGTAACAATGAAAGCAAATAGGGTTAAAAATTTATTTGATATATATTTCTTAACAGAATTTATTGATGTGCTTAACATATATTTATGTACATTGAAAAGCAGTCATAACCTATATATGAGAAATTCTGTTTTAGGAAATTATAATCAGAAAATTACAAATTAAGTTTTCATAAATTCTGCATTTTTGTCCCCCTTTATGTTTAAAACTGCAGTTGTAAAACAGTCTTGAAGGTTGTGTTTTTTCACAGTTTTTTTCCTATTGCGCTGTGCTTAAATAAGAAGACAATATGTAAGTTAAGATTGTTGATTACCTAATATTGCTGGCAGTGTTACATTGCCATCACTCTGTTAACAGTAATTGAAAAATTATGCTCCTGAAAGAGTCATTTTAATGAGTAAATGATTTGGGTTAAGATAAGTAGTTTAATTCTAAGTTTTGTCTTTGGCCAATTGAGTGTTCTCTGTTATGAGCTTTTCTGTTGTGCAGTCATAATGCTGGCCATTGTGGATGCTTTTTGAAGCTTTCATGTTTTTCCAAATTTGGATACTTATAGCAAATTTTGTTTTACCAAATGCAAATGTATGTTTTTCAGTTGTAGGAAAATTAAATTCAACAATAGTGAACAGTAGGCAAATCCGTGCGGCACAGAAACAGTACAGTTTGCAACAGATTGATTCATTGGATTCTGCTTTTCATAATGATGCTGTTATTTAAGTTTTAGATGTATATGTTATTTTTATCATGTCATTCCAGCAAAGAAATTCCTGATTTCAAAATTAAGAACTTTGAAAAGAAAGGTCAATAGAGGAATACAACGAGCAGTGTATATTTATTGTGAAAGCTGTAGATTGTTATACCGAAGTTTCAAAATAATAGTTACAGAAGCTGCCTACAGATGGCAGTGTATGTTGTGCAGCTTGTGTCAGGGTGCATAAATAAATTCGTCTTCTGAAACCAGTCTTTGAAATCACATCACGATCTTTTTGAAATTTCCACAATTCACAGTGCAGAGATGGGGCAAACATACAGTGAAATTTGCTTTCACATCCCGCAATATCTCAATTGAAATGGATTCAGTTGCCATACAGATTGATGATTCAATCATCTCTAGCATAGTGGAATGGCTCTTGTAAACAGCGTCTTTCAGTGTGACCCACAAAAAGTAGTCACAAGGAGTCAGATCAGGCGAATATGGAGGCCAATCCATGCCTGTGCCAATAAATTTGAAATAAGCCAATGCAATGCCTATTCTAGAAGTATTCATCAAGAATGCAAAACAGCTGTTTGGTGCAATTTGTCAGGTTTTATCTTGCATAAAATAGTTGGTGGTTGGTGCCTGGGATAAATTGTTCCAAATGATGGTTTCATCACATGAAAAAAGGGCCAATAATGCCTTTGCTGCTTACTGCAGCCCAAACAATAACTTTGTGAGAATGCAGAGGTTTTGTTTTACATAAATGAGAATTTTTGGGACCCTAAAATTGCCAGTTTTGTTTATTTATGAATCTTTTGAGGGGGAAGTGTGCTTTATCTATGAACCAGATGCAGCCAACAGCTTCATTATCAATCATTGTGGGAATCTGGTTTGCAAAGTTAGCCCTTTGTCGCATAGCATATACAGGTATGCTCCCTGTGACTTTGGATTTTGAATGGCAACATATCTAGACCGTTTCTTGACATTTTCTACATGCTGAAATGCTTCAAAGCAATCTCTGCTGCTGTTCTTCAGACAGATTTCCTTGGATTATGCTGAATAATTCCAGAGACCATGGTAACATTTTCAGGAGGAGCTACAGCTTGCCTACTACCAACATTGCCTACCAGATCATTGACTCTGCTGCCTATCCTTTGGAATTTGGTGAATGGTTTTCACATTAGGTCCTCTGGGAACATTAAATCAATCATATTTGAAAACTATGCCTTACAGTAGGACTGTGTGGTAACCTTTGGCAGTTCAGTACCAGAAACACATTGTTCAGTGGAATAGATGATTTCAACCTCTCCCTTTGATACACTAACCTCCTTTCATATTTCAACAGTGGAACTGATCACTCTTACATCTTTCAGAGCTTATTAATATGCATAATATATTGCAATTTTAGCACCATCTGTTGGCAGCTTTTGTAACTATTATTTTCAAATTTCCATTTAACATTCTTATAGTTTTTCATAAATATACCGCTTGTTTGAAAACCAGGAAGTTTTTATAACATTGCCACAGTTTTGTGCACATTTGGTAAAAATAAGTCTCTGTTAGCTTCTTCGCCCTCAAATTTTCAGAACACTTGCAATTTCTGTTTGGAAGCATTCTACAAGATGCTGCCCTTCCATAGCAGATGCACAAGGTGGCCAAAGTATAGGCACATGTTTCTTTTAGATATTTTTTTGCTAATGAATGTTTTCATGTTAACCAGAATTCCTATATTTGACATACAACATACTTTGAATATTTGTTTTTATTTTGCATTCAAGATAATGAAATTGTTTGATTATGGCAAAGTGCATCAGGTCTGTCTTAGAAGTACTACTCTTGTAGATTTCCTAAGTGGAAGTATGTTATATTAAGTGGCCCAAGATAAACCAAACCTAAAGCAAGTGAAGTTTCCTATATCTGGTTCTGTTTATCATGGGCTACCTGATATTTAGCATTAGGAAGACGTATGAAGAAAACCACACAAAACACTTGTAGTCTACTTATTTAAAATTACCGCGAATAGAACCTGTGGCAAATTCTTACATTTTATGGTTTTTATTCCTTTGCTTATCTGCTTTTAATAGGACATTATTTTATTATACTTTTGTATTTGTAAAGTATGTTACTAAGTTTTAGGAGATGTTTGCAAATGATATACAGTGTATTATTTTCATTGTTTTTAATAACCAAAATGCATTTGCTTCTAAAAATGACTGTGCTGACATTTTACCTATTTCTAGTTCTCTTGAATAAGTATTGGGTACATGGGGAGATTAAAAGTATTACAGACGCTAAGTTCTGTAGAGATTATTGTGCCCCTTACACAGGCAGATTATACATGGTGTTAAAATATATGTGATGTTCCAAGTAGTTGTCATCTACCTGTATCTTTTAAGTATAGGCCCTGGGTATGTACTGCCTATTATATTCATAAAAATCTCAACTTTGTTTTGAGAAAGAAGTTTGAGAATTTTTTAGAAATAATATCAATGTTGTTGCTGAAAATTTTCTTTCTGGTTATGAAATCTACTTTCCTTTATGGTCTAAAGTTAGCAAAACATGTAATCAGGAAAATAATATTCATTATACCTAAGTTAAATGCACAGAGTTCCATTCCTTTATATGCAAAATTCGCGGAGATATTCGAAACCGTGTTAAGTCGCTTTTCAGTGCCTATTTTCAATACATAATCAACATTTTTGAACAAATTTATGGAGCAAATACAAAACAGAAGTTACTAGTTTTGGCAATCAATCAAAGTTGTATTAATTAAAACTTAGGGGCAATATTCACACAACCCTCAATCTTACAGTGTTGAAAACGTTTACGTCAAATCCTGTACTTTATTTTGATAGATTTAATGAATGGTATATAAAGCACTAAGAAAATAAAACTTAACGCTAATATGTGTTTCAAGTATCTCATGTATATTTCTAAAATATTTTGTGTAACTGTAATTTTCTGAATGCTTCAACATTTTATTTAACCTTTTGCATGACCTAAAAGCATTTTGTGCTTTATTTTATGAGCACTTTTTAAAATCCCACAAGAAGACAATAAAGTGGCTTTTGTCAGCCTTGATAGTGGATTTTGGCTGTCAGTGAAATTTGTTTATGCAGATAAGATCTATTATAGAACTGGTTTTAGTATTGAGGTTACAGTAAAATGGACTGCAAAACTTGAAATAGTTAAAATATGGAACTGTGTATGAGAATTAAATTTTTTATAGTATGCAGTTTATTTCAAAAAGAATCGAGCAGTAACACTGATGTCTATAATTTAAATTTTTGGGGGGAAATACTGAAAAAATTCTTGTTTCTGAGTAAATTTCAGTAGTAATCACTTTTAACACCATTGTAATAAACTTTTGGTAATACAGTAGAAAATCTTAAATCCAGATATCCAGTATCCAGTCTTCTGGACTACCAGCATAAATAAGTAAATAAATAAAATAGTAAAAAATATCCCTCTTTAGAAAATCTAGGAATGAAGAGAATATAACTAAAAGAAGCAGGTGTGCCTTAAATGTGATTTTTCTCCAGATTAACTGGGGTTCTTGCATTTCACATTCAAGCATCTTTTGGCTGGAAAGTTGCACACTGCCCAGTAACAATGCCATTGATTGATGTTGTGTTGATGTTAGCCAGGATTATACTTGTAACATTTGAATGGCTGTGGGGGGGGGCAAGCCAGCACCATGCAATTTGGCATTGGTGCAATCTTTGCGGTTCCTAGATTGTGCTGTCTGATAGATCATTAGCCTCTAAAAATTATGCTCCTAAATTCTACTGACCATTGCTTCTCCTAAATTATGTAACTTCTGCCATCCATAATTTTTGCTGCTTGATGCTCCTCTAACTTCTAAAATTTTTGCCACTTTAAATTTTGACATCCATTTTGAGTGTACCGGTTACACCTGCTGTGACACCGGGACTTGTTAGATGTCATCTTAGTGCATTAAAATTGATGATCTGAAATTCAAAATTACAGAAGTCCTGAAAATTCTGGATCTCAGACTTTGTATTGTATTAAAATATGCGCTTAAAACGCAATTTTAATAATTTAATTTTTTTTTTACTGCTTCATACTTTGTATATCTACAAGGTCTGTTCTGAAAGTAGTAAGAGTGTACATTAAAAAAAAATTATTCACAATTTTGAGACATCAACTTAATAGTTTTCAAAATACGCCCCTTCTGTATCAACACAGCATTTCTAGTTACTCTGCCAATCACTGAAGGCTCCTTGAAATGGAGAAACTGTAATGCTCTTCATCTCCCTCATTACGGCCTCTTGAATGACCCTTTTCAGTCAGGGAAAGTTAAAGAAGTGTGAAGGATCAACATCTGGTCTGTAATTGTACTTGAAAGACTCAGAAAACAAGTCACCTGTGTCCGTCCAGCGATCACTGGATCATGGAGGCTCCATCACAACAATGTGCTAAGCCACACCGCCTTTACTGTTATAGACTTCCTGACCAAACCTGGCATCAGACAGCTTCCTCAGGCACTCTACAGCCCAAATGTCACTCCTTAAGACTTCATGCTCTTCTGACTGAAAAGGTCATGGAAGGATGGCACCATGGCTCGAGGGAGCTGAAGAGCATTCCAATTTCTGCATACCAGAGAGGCTTCAGTGATTGGCAGAGTAGCTGGAAATGCTGTGTTGATGCGAAAGGAATGCATTTTGAAAACTATTTAAGTCGATGCATCAAAATTGTGAATTTTTTTTTTTTAAATGTTCAGTTTTACTACTTTCAGAACAGACACTGTATTATTATTTCCAATCACATAATTCATAATTGCTATTCATAATACATTAAAAATTGAGCATTTTGTGCATGGTTAATTTTAGTATTTAACTATATAGGATGGTAAGAAAAGTAACTACAGGCTGCATTTCTTCAGCTGTATGTGATATTTGACGGCATATAAGATGCACTTTTTTTCCTAAATTTGGTCTAAAAAAAGTTACCTGCGTCTTTTACGTGAAGGACACAGTCTTATACGTGAAGGTAATTGTATTCAATAATTGTTTATTTGGCTTTTACAAAACATGAGAACTAAAAGAAACCACAGTATTGAAACTTTTTTCCCTTGTGTGTGGCCGTCTAAATAAGGGTGCGTCTTATATGCCGTCAAATATGGTATTTACGACAAGTACCTTAAGTTGCAGAGTATTTGAAAATAAGTTAGAGAATTTCATGAAAGCTTTTTCAAGACTGAGTGAGAGGGTTCTATCAATATGAGATAACCTTTTATATAATCCCCACGCAGGTACAGGTAAAAGTATGGGGCACACCAACGATGTACCATAGGTCAACTGGTAATGCCTTCCCACACTAACTCTTAAAAAAAGGGGGGAGGAATTGCAAGTTTTATAAGAATTTACATAGACTGAAGCTTTCCAAAAGGTTTAGAGTTTGCCTATTATGGCACATGGTGCAATCCCTTAGTATGCCCCACATCCAGTATTTATTCAAAATAATGATGTTGGACATAAGTACAAGGGCATTTCAAAAAGTAAATATACACCATATGCCAGAGGAAAAGAAAAGTTTTGGTGAGCAAGTTGGCAACACAGGTGTAAACCTTGAACCGTTAGTTTTCTCCTTGCAGTCGTTCGGCATTTCAACGTTGATTCTTGTTGGAGTAGGTCGTGTTTAAAATGGCTGCACTGATTCAGAATCCCGCCAAATGCGAAGTGCGCTCCGTCATACGTTTTCTTCATGCAAAAGGTCAGCGACCAGTGGATATTCACAAAGAAATTGTTTCTGTTTATGGAAGCGTTATGAATCGACAAAATGTAACGAAATGGAGTCATCATTTCTCTGAAGGTAGGACCGATGCTCATGACGAACAAAGAACAGGTTGGCCATCTGTGATCTCTGATGCCATTCTTCAGAGAACAGAGGAAGCAATTCGTGCAACTAGACATCTCAAATTGAAAGAATTGCATCAGATCATACCAGAAGTGTCAATGACAACTCTTTATGAAGTTGTGACTGTCAAGTTAGGGTACAGGAAATTGTGTGCGGGCTGGGTTCCAGCAGGCGGCAACCTTCTATGACTGTGGGATACAAAAGCTTGTGTACCATCTTAATAAATGTTTGGATAATGGGGGGTGATTATGTCGAAAAATAATAAATAATCCAGTTAATAAGATGTAACTGGCATTTTCTAAATAAATGTTTTTTTTTTTAAGGAATGCGAGCCATTATATCTTTACTTTTCGAAATGCCTCGTAGATTACAAAATAGTCTGAATACAATTTGAAATTCACAAAATAAATTGAACATCTGATTTGGTACGACCAAAATAGGAGATAAACATAATTAATAAACATATAAACATAATGAGATAATTATAATTAGTACTGTCAAGACAATGTTATAATATATTGTAGTAATAATGCTAAAGAGGTGGGTGTCCATGGGTTATTTCATATATAAAGGTTTATTGCAGTTTATAAAGTTCTCGAGTGGCGTCATTTTGTTCATAATCACAGCATGTAAAAGTTCACTAAATTTATGCAGTATATGGAATTGCACTTGAAATCTAGACCATAGGAAGAGATTCGTTGCATAATTTTCTGAAACTTTGGATACTGATGTTTATCTTTAATTAAAAACCTTTGGAATTCCAGGAGATCAGTTCGTGTGGATTTTATGTGAATATCCTGAGTTAAGGGACATGAGAAAGTCAGTCAGGAGTTCCCTGTTTCCCACATATACAGATGTCAGAGTTCGCCATATTTCTTGCATAGAAATACGTGGGGAAGGACCTGTGTCCTGTTATAAAGTAATTTAATGAAGGATTCGAGTACAAAGATGTGAAGCTTACATTGGGGATCAAGTTATATGTGTGTCTTCCCTGTGGAGCATTGTTCCACAAATCTTGCCAAGGTTTTGAAACAAGTAGTTTTAGTTGGTACTTGAAACTTGAGCGAGTCTACGAAATGATGATTTCAGTACCATCTTGATTAATAGCTGCTTCTTTTGCTAATTCATCTGCCTGATCATTACCAAAATGGCCACTATGTCCTTTGATCCATAAAATTTCAATTAAATATTTTTCTTTTATAAAATTAAATATTTTTCTTTAATAATTAGTTATTCTTTAGTAGGAAGTTTGAAATGTTCTTTACATGTGAAATTTCACAACAGCTTATGTCAGTGGTCTCAAACTGGCAGCCTCTAAAGCACTTATGTACAAAACTATTCCTTGTAAATTCCCATGAACATTTCTCATAAATAAATTAGGATTATTATGAAAAGAACTTAAGGAAAAAGTTTAAGAATTTCATAGTTTCGAATCCACTTTTACATTTTCATTACTGAAAATGAAGATAAGTTACACTCCAGAAAATCTAGAACTGGAGCTAATTAATTTACACTGTGATATAAATCTTATTCAAAGATACTTGTGTGCAAAATGAAGGGAATTTGTAAACTATGTCTATTTTTATGAAAGGTATTGGACTGTAGGTACTAATTATGCCTCAAAAGAACTATGCAAATATTCAGAGTTGAATACATAAGCATACACTTGCATGTATGTGGAGGATTTATGGTAAGGGCAGAAGGAGTTTTTGGTGGTTTGTGTTCTGATACACCTTCCTGACATTCACTCTGCTTTTCACAAAAATTGGGTAAATTTTATAAGGTATCAGGTAAAATGAGAACCACTAATGTATGGATGATGGAATGTGATTGAGAATTGTCAATTGATTGGAGGAAGGTTAATCACAAGCACAGGTGGTTTTTGATCCAGTAGATTGGAGGAAGGTTAATCATGAGCAGAGGTGGTTGTTGAGCTTAATGTAATGCCCAGTCTTGTCTGCAATATGTGGAAATAGTTTCAGGACACTGAATTCATACCAAGACCTGTACAAGATCAACTGAGATCCACAATGACAAATGAGGATTGTTATTGGGTATTTTCAGCATGGTTACGCAGGGTGAGTATGGCTTCACGGTTCTCACGTGAACTCTATGCTGCTATTGGAACCCAAGTTTCATGGTCTGCAGTTGCTCGAAGGTTTATGAGATAGGGCTATATGCCAGAAAACTCACTGTTTGTGTCTCTCTCTGCAACACACAAAGGGGGCACGTGTAGTGTGGTGCAGACAGCAACATGCACCTTGGACTGACATCAGTGGAGTACCGTATGTTTTACAGCTGAGTCGAGATTCAGCCTATGCACTGATACTTAAAGCACCTGTATCTGGAGAGACCCTGGAACATGATACCATTCCTCCCTCATCAGGGAAAAGGATTATTACAGTGGTAGAGTTATAAAGGTTTGGGCAGGCGGTATGTTGGATGGAAGCACACCCCTGCATGTGTTAGACAAATATTTCCTAACTTTTACGTGGTGTAGACGGTAGATCTTAGAGCCCTATGTTTGACGTTTTAGGGTCACAGTTGGTCCTGGGTTCCTGTTAATGGATGGCAAATCTCATCCACTCAGGGCTTAGCTGATCGACAATTTCCTGGAAAGCAGAAAATACGTATAAATTTGAATTTGCCATTTTTATCGGTTTTTGGCATATATGCAGAATTTTTTTTTTTTTAAATTTAGTTAAAAAATTCTTTTAAACCAAGATAATTATTTAAAAATGCTTCTTCCTTTTTTTATTTCTTTTAATTTTTTTATTGTGGCCCATCAGCTACTTTCAGATCGTGAATATGGCAGGCATATAATTTGAATTTGAGAACACTGGGTAAGTTTTGCCCAACACAGATTAATTCTGAGAAGAGTAACTTTTGTAGTTTCTTCCAAAGTCTAGTCAAAATTTCTTAATAGCATACACTCAGATATGATTTAATTAAACTAATTTTGAATATTGTCATGGATTTTGAACATGTAGGTTTGGAACTTTACTGTATATAAATTATTAAAGCATCATGAACGTGTTAGATAGCAACTAAAGTTTTTTTATCCTCATAAAAAGTTACTTTGTATATGCTTTGTTGCAAAAAATTATCACCCAGAAAGAATTGAGCCTCAACTATGAAACTCGGCAGTAGTGTATGGTTTGAGTAGATAAACAAATTATCAAAAATTGGGGGAAAAAAAGCAATTTGATTATGAATGCAGTACAAAGACTGAAAATCAGTAGGTGGTAAACTTACTCATGGCAGCTATAGAAGCCGATACTCGATTGGGCATGAAGTCTGTTAAGTTGCCAGAGTCTCCCTGCAGGAGATTGTGATACAAATAAAGCATCTGCTCAGCGAGTTAAGACATATTTGTATATGGCTGAATTTGTCTATCCCATAATGTCCTAAATATGTTCTATAGGTGACAGTTCTGGTGACCTGGCAGGCCAGTTAAGAACTTTACCATATCGAAGATATTGTCAGGGAAGTCATGCTGTAGGAGGCTGAGCATTGTCCTGCTGGAAAACGGAACCCAGACGACCAGCTACCGTAGGCAGTATGATCAGCTACAAAATGTTGGCATCGTACCTGCAAGCAGTCAAGAGTACCTCACAGCATGAGTAATGACGAATGGCTGTTTCAGATGATCACTACCCAGACTGTCATGTCGTGTTATGGTGATGTAGGGCTGGGTAATAAATGGTACATTGGACCACTCACCTCTGTCTTCAGACACCTATGCGGCAGTCATCAGCATCAAGCAAAAACATTGATTTGTCACAGAACACATTTCTCCAACTGGACACTGTCCAGCTTGAGTAAGAGTATCACTATGCAAGATGACACTGCTTATTGTGGAATGCCTATAGCAAGCATTTTAGTTGATATTAAGATGTGAACCCAGCATCACCTTATCTTCTGTGAATCATATCCTTGGATATTCTGGGATCCCTGCTAGTTGGCAGATAGCATTAAATCTATGGTAGTTTAACTGTTGATGTGGACATGGCAGCTCTTTGCACTGATAGCCTGGGGACATCCCAAGCCACATGGCATCTGTCTATGCCTTTGCTGAGGCACTGGTTCCAACAAAGGACAACCATATCATTTCAACCAATATGCCGACCAATCTACTTGTTCGACCAATTGGCCTCTTTTACCCTTATGGCATGCCCCTCTCAAAGTTTTAACAACTGTTCATAACACCATCGATTATATCTTAAAGGCAACTTTCATTACAATGTCATATATCCAAGCCATCAATCAGCACAGTTATACATGCTCGTCATGCACCGCATCCATCCTTTTACATTGTACCAGCTGCACACTTCAGAGTACATTGTATTGCTCCACAACACTGATTGCTGCTGCAAGGATATTTTACACAAGTTGCCAAACCACATTAGCAATTCACATTTTGTAGTTGTCACTGAATTTTTTCTGGGTGCATATTTTTTTTTTGACAGTGTATTTGCAGAATTTTATTCTGATGATGATAAAATTTTATTGTTCAAAATTCTGTAACCAATTTTGAGGAACTTTATAGTTGTAAATGGATGTCTGAGATCTGTATTTGAGGAAGTAAAAGCTCTATTTACATTTTATGAACTTGTTGTGTTACATGTATTATTAATTTTTTTGTTCCTTACTAGATCATGTTAAATTATTACTTTTGTAAAATCTTTTTGTTAGCTTCAGACTTATTTCATTTAATTCTAAAATGAGCAGCTTCATGCAGGAAAAATAGTTACTGTATTGAAAAAATATGAAAATTGATTGTAAATTTTTATCTGGGTTGGACTTTGTCATAATAATGTCTATTAGTTATATTACAAACCGCATATTGTGATTAAAAGTTTTGTAGATTTTATTACTTTTTAGCTTTCTCTTTTTATTATTTTAGCCATTCATGTTTTGATTTGTGAGACATTATTTTTGTGTTTTGGTTTTCGTCGGCCAAATGGCTTTATTATATATTTCTCATTCTGTTATGCATTAAATATGTTACAAAAGTAGTGTATTTAATTCTGTTAAAATATTGTATAGATTTCTGTTTTAAAATTTTAGCAATATAAATTCAGCATTACCTCAATATCAGTTCATACATCTTAGATCAATTACTGATTTGATTTTTTGTTAAATAATAATCTGCTGTATAAGTAGAATGTTAAATTATTTATTCATGTGGTTTTTATTGAGTACTGTTAATTGTATAAGTACTTTTTAATTACAGTTTTTAAGCATAGTGTGTCAGAAATTGTATTTGTGAAATTAATAATATCAATATCATAGATCAACTCAGCTGAAGAAGTGAAAATGTTAAAGACAGAACTTTCAGAACTAAAGTTTATGAACGAAATCTGTGTACAACAAATGACACAGCATTTAGAAAAGTTACAGGAGAGCATGGTAAATCAGTCTTTACAACATGAAGATGAAATCCTTTTAGCCATTGCTGGATTGAAAAGAGTAAGTATGTATTATTTACAAAAATCTTAAATTTTTGGTGTTCACTTTTGTACTTATTTAAAAGTGAAAACGTTTTTAGATAGAAACTTCTTTTTCTTTTTGTGCCATGAACTGCTCTTAAAATTTAAATACCGTCTTGGTATGGTATTCATTATAATGTTTGGGTACCTGTAATTACTGAAAATTGTTGGTTTTATCTCAGGTTCATCGTGCAAGAGAACCTGCGCTCTTCCTAAATGTTCTCAAAGCATTTTTGCATGTATAATATAAATGTGAAGTATTTTCCTTTGGAAAATCATTAACAGAAGGTGTTATACAAGAGGTAGTTCTTGTGGCTTTTGCAATGTTGAGGAAACAAAAGGACATATAGTAACTTATGCTGTGTTGAATAGTAACAATGCACATTAGGACTATCTGTCTGTGATAGCAAGCTTTGATAAATTTTTGGGGGAAACAAGTGTTTATTACATACAGGAAAAATTATGGAAACAGCAAAGCATCCCAACCTTTCAACTGAGAGTCAGATTTCAAAACTACAGCATTATTCTGAGCATTTTGGATATGCTCAGGAAGAGCTAGCTGTATTTAAAAAGCACTTGCTAGCTGGACTTGCAGAGTGCATCTCTTTGTTTTCATAACCTCCCAGGCAATAGGATAATATTTAGGTCATTACAGAAAATAAAAATAAAATATTTTATCAAAGCACAGAAAATCTAATGACCAGAAAAGTGCGGTGTAACTTTTTCAGCTTTTTTCTAATGACCAACCTGAAATTCTTGAAAAACGTTATTTCATAATGACCATTTAGCAGTTACTATAGCTGTAACATCTTCAAGTAGCTTCTGATGACCACCTCAAAATTCCTGGAAAAAGTTATTTCCTAACAACCACTAGAAATTCTCAGAAAAGCTGAACATAACCTGTAATCACATACCATTCTCAATTCTTCGTTTCCTTCATGGTAGTGTGAAGGAGAAACGTTCTGTTTTGGAGAAAATCTGGAAATTAGAACTCCTTCATCCAAAATTTCTGCATCTGTTTTTAGATGTTTTGTTATGCACTGTCACTGACCACTCAATTTGAGTCTTAAATCGAAGCCGGAGAATTCTCACTCAGATTTCCCATGCCTGGCCATCATTATATGTGCAATCAATCAGATGCTGTTGCCACTTGGGAGATGCTGTGAAAATTTTCTTCCAAATGAGAATTCAGAAGTCAACCTTACACACCCAGGACATCTTGAACAAAAACAAGAAATGCTGCTCCAGAGAGAGAATTAGCTAATGAATTTTGAGCGGGAAGAGCGAAACCTTCTCTCTTGTGTTTCTGCTCTATCGAGCAATTTTATTTTACTCTGCCAACAGCACTCCAACTCTCTGCACAGAGATCTGAGAGCAAGTGGCTGGATTTTCCACTGCCTTTTTCCTGACTTGAGAGCAACTTACTTGGAATGGTGTAGCAAGGCTGTTTGCCCTTCATTGGAATTTCACCATGCACCAAAGACAAAATTTCCTAAGGACATATATCCTACAATTGGACAGAGTTTTGTAACAGACTTTGTTCATATTTTTCAACAAAGTCTAGAGTTTCATATAGTCTAGAGTGTTGAATAAAATAAATACACTGTCTCTTTGTTCTTGCTAACTTGCTGCAGTGGTCATGGCACTCAGAGGGTTAATTACTTCCATCTGATCATTGCCATTACTAATTGCTAGTAACCTGTTAAGGTTTATTTGGACAAGAGCAGTGAGAGATTTTAAATCATGGCTATTCATCAAAAGGTTTTAAAATTATTAATATGAAAATTAAATATCTTAGTAAAAACATTTTTTGCTGTCTTTTTCTTCTTGAAAGCCTATGATTAAGATGACCATCCTGAAATAATGAAAATAATGATTTAGGTGCCATGCAATTTAAGTGGAAACAAGAAACACATTAAACTGCAGTGCTAATAATTGTAAATGAAGTATTTTTATGAAGTACTTAATGATTTACTTTTCAGAACTGGAAATGATAAATTTCCTTAAAATTCCCCTGTTTAATTCCAGAATGATAACATTTTCCAATACTGCATTGGTGGTAAATTGATATATTTTATGTAGACAGTGAATATTTATTTTGTAAAATTTACTTATATATATATATATAATGGAAATAGAAATTGAAAAGCTAACAAGTAATGAGACGTAAGACCTATTTGGTCTTAAAAATTTTTGCGCAAAATGCTGCAAAAATATGAAATAATAGGAAGAAATATTGTAGCAAGCTTGCTAAAAAGTTACCAGGAGCTGTAGCTCCATGAAATAGTTCAACGCAGTATTACTAAAATATTAACATAGAAGAAATCTTTTTAAAAAATTATTAACAAGGAAAAAAGAAAAAACTGCTTACACGCGAAATTAAAACTTAAAAAAAAAAAAAAAAAATCAATTTTCAAAACTTGTGAATGCACAAAAAAACTAATCTGACCGTTGAGACATGTGAAAATTGCTAGTAACCTAGTTTTTATAAAAATATATAAAAATAAATTGACGTAACAAGTTAAAACAAAATTAAATTAAAAAATAATTAAAACATAAATTGCAAAAATTATAATTAAAACATAAAATGCAAAATTACAAAAATTATAAAAATTACAAAGCAGAAAATGGTAAATTAGCCCATTCGGACCCTCAACCAGGCTTTTCAAGGGAAAAATGATTGAATGTCGAACTAGGCCAAATACCATTACGCGTTTCGCTGAAACAGACCTTTGAAGCTCTTGTTTCATGAAAAAAAAAAAAAAAATTAAATAAATATGAATTGTCCCAAAAAATTTTTTTGGAGCTTCAATTCTCTGTTCCTTTTTCCCGACGCATCCACAGAAAAACACATTAAGGTGTAAAAAAAGGTAAATGCAACTCCGAGCAATACAAAATTAAAATCAAAATAAAATAAATAGCGGTCTGCTATTAGTCAAAATTACAATAACGTACGGGCTGGTCCTGCTAGCTTAAAGAAGAAAAAACTTTTATAAAGATTATGGTACTGAAATCAAATAAATATGCAATTAAACTCGCATGAAAACAAATGCCGTTGGGTCTTACTAGGACCAAAGAAATTTTAAGAAACACATAAAACAAAAGAAACTAAAAAAACAGACCTGGGTTGGGCCGACCTCTGGATCACGCAACAGATTTGAAAAAGGATGCAAATCCCCTCCGTGTTCTACCAACCATCCCTCTCGTCATGTGACGTAAGTGGGTGAAGCAATGCTATTCCATATAGGCCAATGCGCTAGATTGTAATTTTGGCGGGAACTCTTATCCTCCCTTTTCTAAAGAGGGTTTGAAAGATGCGAAAAGACATGGAAAGAACTCAAAATGGTGTCAGTCAAGTTGGTAGAAGAACAAAACTGCTTCAAAAAAGTGAAAATGGCTAATTCAGCTAAGATACTTATTTTGGCCACAAAAGAAAGAGTAAAATGGAAAAAAGTCATTTGTTAATAAAAGTCGTCATTCTTCAAGCTAGAGGGCGGTCAAGCTACTATGAAAAATGAAAAGGCCGGATTTGTTAATAATAGTAGAATTTGGCCATCTAAGTAATTCAAAACTATTTAAACAATAGTATTAAAGTATAGTGCTAAAATCTTGGGAGGAAAGAAAATGTAGTGACGAGAAAAATCTGTACATTTTTACAATTTTTACATTAGAATATCTGAATCAGCCATCCACTTTATACCGTCCCATTGGGCTTTAAGTATAAAATTTCATTATCCAAAACAAATTTATCTAAAAATTGGTAAGGCTGCCAGCTTTTTTTAAAGTATTTTTAATTATTTTCTGAGGAATTTGTTTATTTTTCAAAATTGTGATGAAGTAAAGTATTTTATCTTGTAAGTGTTCTGTAGTATTACATATTATTTTTATTCTAAGTAGCTGTGAAAAAATTGTGTTAATGATGTAGTCTACCTTGACTTAAATATTATTGATTACAATTTTATTAAAGTTTACGACAAGAGGAGAGAATTCACTTTTTCTACACTAAAGTTAACCAACTGGAATTCTAATATTTCCAAAAGAATCATCATTAACACAATTTTTTCACAGCTACTTAGAATAAAAAGAATATGTAATACTACAGAACACTTACAAGAAGAAATACTTTACTTCGTCACAATTTTGAAAAATAACCAAATTCCTCATAAAATAATTAAAAATACTTTAAAAAAAGCTGGCATTAGCCTTACCAATTTTTAGATAATTTGTTTTGGATAATGAAATTTTATACTTACTGCCCAATGGGACGGTATAAAGTGGATGGCTGATTCAGATAATCTAATGTAAAAATTATAAAAATGTATAGATTTTTCTTGTCACTACATTTTCTTTCCTCCCAAGATTTTGGCACTATACTTTAATACTATTGTTTAAATAGTTTTGAATTACTTAGATGGCCAAATTCTACTATTATTAACAAATCGGGCCTTTTCATTTTTCATAGTAGCTTGACCGCCCTGTAGCTTGAAGAATGACGACTTTTATTAACAAATGACCTTTTTTCAATTTTACTCTTTCTTTTGTGGCCAAAATAAGTATCTTAGCTGAATTAGCCATTTTTTCACTTTTTTGAAGCAGTTTTGTTCTTCTAACAACTTGACTGACACCATTTTGAGTTCTTTTCATGTCTTTTCGCGTCTCTCAAACCCTCTTTAGAAAAGGGGGGATAAGAGTTCCTGTCAAAATTACAATCTAGCGCATTGGGCTATACGGAATGGCATTGCTTCACCCACTTACGTCACATGACGAGAGGGATGGTTGGTAGGACACGGAGGGGATTTGCACCCTTTTTCAAATCTGTTGCGCGATCCAGAGGTCGGCCCAACCCAGGTCTGTTTTCTTAGTTTCTTTAGTTTTATGTGTTTCTTAAAATTTTTTTGGTCCTAGTAAGACCCAACGGCGTTTGTTTTCATGCGAGTGTAATTGCATATTTATTTGATTTCAGTACCATAATCTTTATAACAATTTTTTCTTCTTTAAGCTAGCAGGACCAGCTTGTACATTATTATAATTTTGACTAATAGCAGACTGCTATTTATTTTATTTTGATTTTAATTTTGTATTGCTCGGAGTTGCATTTACCTTTTTTACACCTTAATGTGTTTTTCTGCGGACGCGTCGGGAAAAAGGAACAGAGAATTGAAGCTCCAAAAAGATTTTTTGGGACAATTCATATTTATTTAATTTTTTTTTTTTTTTTCATGAAACAAGAGCTTCAATGGTCTGTTTCAGCGAAACGCGTAATGGTATTTGGCCTAGTTCGACATTCAATCATTTTTCCCTTGAAAAGCCTGGTTGAGGGTCCGAATGGGCTAATTTACCATTTTCTGCTTTGTAATTTTTATAATTTTTGTAATTTTGCATTTTATGTTTTAATTATAATTTTTGCAATTTATGTTTTAATTATTTTTTAATTTAATTTTGTTTTAACTTGTTACGTCAATTTATTTTTATATATTTTTATATGTATTAACTTTTCACATGTCTCAACGGTCAGATTAGTTTTTTTGTGAATTCACAAGTTTTCCAACATTGATTTTTTTTTTTTTTTTTAAAGTTTTAATTTCGCGTGTAAGCAGTTTTTTCTTTTTTCCTTGTTAATAATTTTTTTAAAAAGATTTCTTCTATGTTAATATTTTAGTAATACTGCCTTGAACTATTTCATGGAGCTACAGCTCCTGGTAACTTTTTAGCAAGCTCGCTACAATATTTCTTCCTATTATATATATAAAACTCAAATATAAATTTGCAAAGAAAAATTAATTTGTATGAATTTTTATATCAAAATATAAATTTAAATATGATATATTGAGATGAAAGAAAAGTGCTGTTCACATTCTAGCTTTGCACATGTTATTTTAATGTATAGTTACCATTCTAATGTTAATAGAGTTAGTGACATTAGAACTACATATTTACTTATTAGAATCACTAAAATTTTAGTTACCATATACCATAGTTTAAAAACAAGACAGCTTAATGGTTTTGCAATATCTGTTGTTTATAAGGTACTCATAATATGTGTTACAATTACTGCTTTAGATTTGCAAGGAAGCATATGGAGAAGATAACCTTTTCAGGGATGGTGACTAAGATGGCTAACAGCCTTAATCTAAAACTTTTACTTTAAGAGAGTTTAGTTTTAAGAGAGTGGAGCATATATATATTATTTGCTTCAGGCAGCTGATACAAGAGATGGAAAAACCAAAGAGATGCATAAATTGTGTGCCATCAGGATTCATTAGGTTAAGACACTTGGAAAGATATTTTTTTAGATTCTTAAAGAAGTTCTGTAAGTAACTCAGCTGTAGCACTGAAATTTAGAACTTATATTACTTTTCTGTTGATATGCATTTATAGGGTTCAGTGAGTTTATTGTTGCAGCAGTGTAATCCTATAAAGAGTGATTGTCTGCTATATATATTGACAAGCAAAGAGATTTGTTGAAAATATTCTTTTTGTGAATTTTAAAGTGGGTGTTTTAAGCTAAATTCATTTCAGACTAAAAGTAATTTTAATGTAACCCTTTGAGAATTTTTATTCATAAATGTATAAATTTTCTGTGTAAGTAGAAATTAAATAGTAAATAAAATTTGTAAAATAGTGAATAGAAATTTATATCGTACATGTTGTAAATATAATTAATATTAAAGTTGAATAGAATTTAAGGCATAATAATAGTAACTATTTTAATATATATTATGTTATAATAGCTATTTTTAGGGTCAGATAAAAAATATCTTAGTGCAAGGGATGGTTACAGCATACCGCTATGTTCCTTCCCCCCACAAAATATTTTCATCAGGAAATTTTTGCAATCAGTGTCAGCATTAATACTTATTTGCATTTTATCAGAGAAATAGCAAATTTACTTTTTAATCTGGAAAGTATCAAATAGTTTTAGGAAACTCAAAGCAAATAGGACTCCTGTGCTTTGCTGTATTCAAATAACCTAACAGCTTGATGAACTGTGTTGTTGAAAGCTTTTTTTTTAATTTCTTTTACTAGCAATGCACAGAGGATAAGAAATTATTGTAGAAAGTCCTCGGTATTAGTAGTTGGTACATGATTAAAAAATCATTGCATCCAAACGTGTGACTCATAGTTCATTGGAGGTTAATACAGAAAGAATTTTCATTAAAAGTATAAATTTAAAGTTGTCTAATAGCTACCTAAAATTTACAAACTCACTTTCTCCCATTCTACATTTATAAATTACCTCGTTTACATTATCAACACTTGGCGCATATTAGTTTGCACAGGAGCACAATACATAGGCACGAATTAACCAACACTTGCAATTTTAATATTTATGTTGGGAATGGCATCACTACGCCAGCGAATAAAAAGCCAGATAGAGACTGACGTCATGGGACGCCAGAGGAAAACGAACAGTTCCTGTTTAGTTAGCTAAGAACGATGTTTGCATGATGTGGCTAGATAGATATTGTAGCTAGATAAATATTTTATATTCTTTTAACTTGTCTTTATGTGTAAATAAATCTTTTTGCTTAAGTTTAAATGAAGTACTCCATTTATGACAAGATAGCTGTTAATTCATCGGGTAGATGACTTACGAATCCCTTCTGAGCTAGCCATTGTTCGAACGTAACGCCTTACGTAACATAACATTGTGGCGCCAAGACGTGGGGCGCGATAACAGCTAAAATAAATTGAAAATGGAGCTTACACAGCTGAAAACCGAAAGAAAATGTCTAAGAACTTCCTTTACCACATGTGCAAACAAAATTGATGCAGAACTGAAATCAGATATTCCTGATTTGAAGCTACTTTCGATTCTGGAAAAACAGCTTAGAGACAAGTTTAATCGACTTGAAATTTGCCAAAAGGAAGTAACGTCGCTAATTCTACAATCTAAAGAAGCTGAAAAACTATATGAAGAAGATTTTATTTCGTCTGAGCCTTATAGAGATAAATATTTTGAACTGTGTTCTCAAATCGAAAAGCTGTCGAAGAATCCTTCAGCTACTGAATTACCAGAGAAGCGGAAATTTAAACTGCCGAAGATCGAACTAAAGAAATTCAACGGCGAAGCAAAAGAATTTTTGACGTTTTGGAGCCAGTTTTCGAAGATCCATGAAGATCCGACGATTCCAGATGAAGATAAATTCCAGTACCTCCTGCAAGCAGTTGTTCCTCAGTCCAAAGCCGCACGGGTAGTGGAGAGCTTTCCGGCAACGGCCTCGAATTATCCGAAAGCAATCGCCCAGCTTCGAGAGAGGTTTGGAAGAGAAGACTTACTTGTACAGATATACATCAGAGATCTTCTGAGCATGGTTATGCGTAATGCAAGCAGTGGACGTGTGAAGACGGATCTTCCCACTCTCTACGATGATTTAGAAACCAAGATTAGAGCTTTAGAAAGTCTTGGAAGAACGCAAGAGAAGTATGGTGATTTCTTAACGCCTTTAGTTGAATCCTGCCTGCCCGAAGAAATATTAATTGCTTGGGAGAGAAACAGAAATTTAAAAGAAGCACCTCAGCCTGATGACCGATGCCTTGAAAATTTGATGAATTTTCTGAAACAAGAAGTGAAAGGAGAAGAGATGGTCGTGTTAGCCCGCACTGGGTTTGGTTCTAACCATATTTCTAAGAAAAAGGATACACTAAATAAAAATTCAGATTCCGCCACCGCAGCTGCGTTAGTAAGTACATCAAATTCTGAGAGCCCAGGTGAGCATAATTTTAACTGTCTCTTTTGTGAAAAACGGCACCCAACTAAAGAATGTTTTTCTGCTAGAAATATGACATTAGAAGCTAAGAAAAATATATTAATTAAAAAAGGGGCCTGTTTTGGATGTTTCAGATTTGGACACACTTTTAAAACATGTCGAGTAAAAAATTCTTGCATGTACTGTAATAAAAATCACCATTCTTTAATGTGTCCCAATCACCAAGAAAAAGGCGCAAATGAAAAGTCTAAAAGGGACGTAACTGAAACCAGTACATTAACTAATAACTGTAAAATAGAAAATGTTTATTTAATGACTCTAATAGTTAAAATTAAATTTAAGAATGTTGAGCTTAAAGTACGCACATTACTGGATACAGGTTCTCAGCATTCGTATGTCAGTAAAAAATTAGTAGAGAATTTAAATTTAAAACCATTAAGGCAAATTAAATTGAAGCATTCGTTATTCGGTGGAAGAGAAACGCGAACGCAGATTCACGATGTTTATAATTTGTTGATTTCGGCATTAGATGAAACTTTCTCCTTTCAAATCGAAGCACTTTCCGAGAGCAAAATTTGTGGCACAGTGCCAAAAGTGAACGATAGTAAAATTATTAATGAACTGAAAGATAGAGGCGTCAGTTTGTCTGATTTGGGTTCTTCTGATCATGAGATTGATCTGCTTTTGGGAGCGGATATTGTGGGCGCTTTATTTACTAATAAATCTGTTTGGTTGGAGTCAGGGTTATTTTTGATTGACACTTGTTTGGGACATGTGTTAACTGGGAAGCATGAGTCATTTCAAGATAGCAATGATGATATTGTTTTGAATGCAATTTCGTTGTATGTTAGTAATTATTTGATAAAAGATTTATGGTCTTTAGAATCCATAGGTATTTCAGATCCCATTGAAAATAACAGAAAGAATTTAGAACATTCTAGAGTTTTGGAAGAGTTTAAAAATAATGTGAAAATTCTTTCGGACGGTAGATATGAACTTTGTTTACCTTTTAAATCTGATGTGGCCGATTTGCCGACAAATAAAGATTTAACTTGGAAGCGGCATAAAAGGATGTGCCAGCGAGCACAAGATAAAGCATTTTTAGAAGAATATACTACGATTTTCCGGGAATGGGAGAAATTGAATATAATTGAAAAAGTAACTGATAATATTGAGACGGGACATTTTTTACCTCATCGGCCAGTAATTAAGGACAGTACCACTACAAAAATCAGACCCGTCTTTGACGCGTCAGCCCGAGAAAGTGGTAAATGCTCTTTGAATGACCTTTTGTATAAGGGTCCGAACTTACTAGAAATAATTCCAGAGATACTTGATAGGTTTCGAATTCATCCAATAGGATTATCTTCAGATATTGAGAAAGCATTTCTGATGTTAAGTATAGCCCCTCAACATAGAGATTTCTTGCGGTTTTTTTATCCGTCCGAGAGTGAACAGATTGTTTACCGACATCGCAGAGTAGTATTTGGGTTAAAGTCGAGTCCATTTTTATTGGCAGCCTCAATTACACATTTATTAGATAATGTACCATCTGAATTTGATGCTATAGCACAAAAACTGAAACATTCTTTTTACGTAGATAATTGTGTTTCTGGTGTTGCAAATATTGAGGAGCAGGAAGATTTTATTGTAAATGCAAAAGATATTTTGTCATGGGGTTGCTTTAATTTAAGAAACTGGGAGAGTAATGTAAAATGTAAGTATGTTTCTAATAGTACTGGTGTCACGAAAGTATTGGGAATTTTGTGGGATCTTGATAACGACACTCTTAAGTGTAATTTAAATTTTAATGTTGTAAGTGAGGATCAGAATTTTACTAAGAGAATCATTTTAGCTACAGTTCACAAAATATATGATCCAATAGGTCTGCTGAGTCCTGCAATCTTACCACCTAAGCTTTTATTGCAGGAAATGTGGAATTTAAATCTAAAGTGGGATACTCCCTTACCAGATAGTATTCAAATGTCTTTTAAAAGATGGTTTAGAGAAATAGATGCATTAAGAGATATCGAAATCTCACGTTATGTTGAAATAAATGATTCCACTGAGATGCATGTTTTCGTAGACGCTTGCAAAGAGGCATATGCCACCTGTATTTTTTTTAGAACGAGAACCTCTCAAGGGGTAAAAATTTACTTTGTTAGAGCAAAAACCAGAGTTGCACCTTTGAAGAAAGTAACGATCCCTAGGTTAGAGTTAATGGCTTGCTGCATTGGTGCCAGGTTGGCATATTCAGTGAAGCAGGCTTTAAATGCCCATGAGATTAAAACAATATTTTGGAGCGACTCTAGGGTAGCTTTATACTGGTTAAAAGAACGTGGTGATTGGACAGTTTTTGTCTCGAACAGAGTAAAAGAAATAAATAATCTGTTTCCTAATAATGAATGGCGACATGTGCCAGGGAAAATGAATCCCGCTGATCTGATTTCGCGAGGGTGTTCCCCTAAGAAATTGTTAGAATCCTGCTGGTGGAAAGGCCCGGCATGGTTGTTGCAAGCAAGAGACAACTGGCCTGACACCGAAATATTGATAACAGAGACACCCGAAATAACACTTGAAAGGAGAAAGGTTAGGTTATGTAATATTAATTTGTTGGAAGAGAGAGTCCCGTGGTATGCCATTAAATTCTCAAATTTTCATTCAATAGTTAGAATGGTTGCATGGATATTGAGATTTATCAGTAATGTAAGATCGCATCATGATACTAGACGGGGGGGGGGGGAGAACTTCTAACGCAGGAGATTGAAAATGCTGAAATTCTGCTTATTCGTAATGTGCAAGCTCAATTTTTTCCTAATGAAACCTCTTTTCGGAACTTGTGTGTTTTCAAAGATGTGAACGGATTTATCAGAGTTAAAACTCGAATTACTGAACGCATAGATAAGCCTTTCTTCATTTCACCTATTCTTCTTCCTGATAAATGTATCTTTACTCAAAGACTGATTGAATATTTTCACCGAGAAAACTGTCATGCTGGAACCCAGATATTACTAAGCATATTGCGTGAAAAGTACTGGATTACAAGAGGAAGAAGAGCGATACGTAGTGTTCTGAAGGACTGTATTAAATGTCGACGATACAAAACTAAATCTCTCATTACTGAACCAGTTTCCTTACCTGCTAATAGAGTGGAAAATGCTGTAGCTTTCGAAGTAGTTGGTATTGACTTAGCAGGTCCCCTATTTGTAAAACGTGGGGACAAAGTATGGATGGTTCTCTACACGTGTGCTCTTTATAGAGCAATTCATTTAGAGTTAATAACATCGCTTTCTACTGATGCTTTTTTGTTATCATTTAGACGTTTTGTTGCTAGAAGAGGAAGACCTAGAGTGGTTTATACAGACAACAGTACAAACTTTAGGGGAGCTTATAATAATTGTTTAGAAATTGACTAGAGTAAAATAACTCGACAAACAGAAATACAGAAGATCGAATGGAAATTCATTCCCCCCACTGCTGCCTGGTGGGGCGGATGGTGGGAAAGACTTGTTCGAGTAGTCAAAGAACTTCTTAGGAGAACATTGGGCAGAGCTGTTCTTACCTATGAAGAACTGGAAACAGTTATGTGCGAATGTGAAAGGTTAGTAAATTCGCGACCCTTGACATATTTATCCGAAGATACAGAAGACTTAGTTTCACTTACACCTGCCATGTTTCTGACCGATAGATCCAATTTAGATGTAACTGATATAGACACAGTAGACACCAATCATCTCAGGAAAAGAATCAGATTTCGTGCAAAATTAATGGAAGATCTCCGAGTACGTTTTCGAAAGGAATATTTAGGACTACTTATTCAGAAACGACAGCAAAATTCACACTTTCCAAATATTCGAGTGAATGACGTTGTGTTGATAGGAGATGATATCAAAAAGAGATTGAATTGGCCTTTAGCCAGGGTTACGGAACTGATTCCAGGAAAGGACGGCAAAGTGAGAACAGTTAGATTAAGAACGCAAACTAACAATTTAGTACGTCCGATACAATGAGTGTTTCCCCTAGAAATCCAAGATGATGATTTGTCATGTTCATGTCATCCAAGTGATCCTCAAAAACATCAATCTGCTGTAAAGTCTTCAGATTCTCATTGTGGAGACGACATGAGTACCTCTCATCATTCAGAAATTTCTGGGTCACCCCGATCTCCGGACCCCACTGATGTTTCCTATGTATGTGACTGTTCTAAGACTATAAAGACACGAGCTGGTAGAACTGTTAAGAACAGTGTCAGCATTAATACTTATTTGCATTTTATCAGAGAAATAGCAAATTTACTTTTTAATCTGGAAAGTATCAAATAGTTTTAGGAAACTCAAAGCAAATAGGACTCCTGTGCTTTGCTGTATTCAAATAACCTAACAGCTTGATGAACTGTGTTGTTGAAAGCTTTTTTTTTAATTTCTTTTACTAGCAATGCACAGAGGATAAGAAATTATTGTAGAAAGTCCTCGGTATCAGTAGTTGGTACATGATTAAAAAATCATTGCATCCAAACGTGTGACTCATAGTTCATTGGAGGTTAATACAGAAAGAATTTTCATTAAAAGTATAAATTTAAAGTTGTCTAATAGCTACCTAAAATTTACAAACTCACTTTCTCCCATTCTACATTTATAAATTACCTCGTTTACATTATCAATACTTGGCGCATATTAGTTTGCACAGGAGCACAATACATAGGCACGAATTAACCAACACTTGCAATTTTAATATTTATGTTGGGAATGGCATCACTACGCCAGCGAATAAAAAGCCAGATAGAGACTGACGTCATGGGACGCCAGAGGAAAACGAACAGTTCCTGTTTAGTTAGCTTAGAACGATGTTTGCATGATGTGGCTAGATAGATATTGTAGCTAGATAAATATTTTATATTCTTTTAACTTGTCTTTATGTGTAAATAAATCTTTTTGCTTAAGTTTAAATGAAGTACTCCATTTATGACAAGATAGCTGTTAATTCATCGGGTAGATGACTTACGAATCCCTTCTGAGCTAGCCATTGTTCGAACGTAACGCCTTACGTAACATAACAATTTACTTTTAAATAAACGTTGGTTCTTTTAATATCTTGCACACATTATTTTTAAAAAGAATCTGTTCTGATGCACTATATGAAAATCCATTTTGTTTCATCATTCGCTACAGCTAGCCTTCACTTGCCTTGAATTGGGTTTTAGGAATGTCTTCTTCTCATGTTGCAGCAAGGGCTCTTATTTGGCACATCTCCTGTGTTACTGAGTACCCTTGAGAACGCATATGATGAACATATGCAACTACTTTTTTTCCTATGTTCGGAAACTTGCATTTTGAAACACGAAACACACGTCTTGTTTTGTTCGTAGCCGGGAGTTGATCACGTTGTTTGCCCCAATTGCGCACACACTTTTCGTCCACCTTATATACGGTTGCTGCTGTTCTTTTAACATTTTCCTGAGCAAATTCTATGACTTTCAGTTTAAAAGCTGCTGTATAGCTGCTGCATTTCCCCATTTCAAGCACGCTACTTGCTAACTACCATGAATTTCAAATGATACTATGAATGAAAAGAGAAAGCTTGAAATATGCAAATGCTGCAAGGAGGAAGGAGGGGAAAGTAATTTCATTACAATACAGTATTTCCTGCAAGCCAGTGTGGTGAAAATCTATTTGATCTGCCTTCATTTATTATTGCGTCTGCCAAGTAGATTGCTGGCGCCGATGTTATGACAATAACAACTGCACCAGAATGCAAGGAAAGTCTCTTCTTTCCATCCTGGCACCAACCAAAGACAAAACAAATACATTATCTTTCTTTAAAGATGATTATTGACTAAAGGGAAAGAGGTGATGTTAAAAAAATATTTTTTAAAGTAAGAAATTCTTTAGTTTTTGAGGTGCGGACATTTTTTTTCATAAGTTTTATCTGTAAAGTTGGGGTGCGGACATTACATGAGTGTGGACATTACACGAGCGTATATAGTATGATTAAGTACTTCATAATCTGTATATGCGAAAGGTCATGAACAACGATGGGGCATAGGAAAACTGCCAGGCTATATCCTTGATGCTTCCTCATATCATAAACTTTCTTTTGCTTCGCTAATACATTAATGCCTTTTCTACCACCATGCGCTCCCAACCTTTCTCTTGAAGGAAGGTAAGATATAACAAAATACAATTTTAAGATCCTACTTTAAGAAATATTTGGTGACCTCAAAATTAACTATTCTAGATTTGGTGTTCTTCCCCCTTAATTCACCTGTTCTCCCAAATTTGAGATCTCTTCTTGTTACATAACAACCTAAAATTAACTAAGCACAAGTAGTTAAGAGTACTTTCTGCATCTGCTAAGTATAAATACCTCTCACAAGTAACTATGTCATCTTCCTTTTTCTAAATTCTTCTCCAACATCGCACTGCTTTGCATTGCTAAAAATGCCTATGTCATACCTGTAAAGACAAGTGTATATGATTATTGTAATTGCTTATGATCAGAAAGGTATATTGTCTATGAAAAATGATTCTAATGTGTCTAGAAATAAGGATGGTAATTATCTAAACTTGGTTTGTGTCGACATCTTCCTACTATTCCACTCAACATCTGAGACTGCAAGCTGTTAAAAGATCCAGTGGCATCTATGCACTTAAAATACTATATATATATATGTGTGTATATATGTGTATATATTTTTGAGACCAAATAGGTCTTACGTTTTATTACTAGTTAACTTTACAATTTCTATTTCAGTTATATATGCGTATATATATATATGTGTGTGTATATATATCAGTGCAGTATTCACAAAAGTTGGAGGTTGTGAAATCAAAGCAAAAGTGTAATTTATTATAGCGAAAGCTACAAATGAATGGAGGTTCTAGTATCCTGTTAGGCCACCTCTAGCATTAGTGCACTTTGCAGTACAGGCAAGCATTGAGGCATAGGTCCTGTATTTTGTCATTTCATTCCATAGCTGCTTAAGTACACTTCTAGCTTGACCAAACTCCTAGGCTGTCTAACTTGCAATTACAGACATTTGGTTGATGACAAATCTTGAAGATCAGAAAGGCCAGGGAGGGGTGTTAATGTGGCAGTGGCATTCTTGTGGCACCCTTGCTGTGTGTGGCCATGTTGAGAAAGGCCTTTTGAGAACCCTTCTCTAAATGGCAATACATGTGGCCGAAGGATATTATGAATCTACTGCTGAGCTGTCATAGTGCCATGGATCAATATCAGAGATGCTAGGGTGTCGCATTGCAAACATCACCTTGTACACCCCATGCCACAGGTGTGAGAGCAGTGTGCTGCAGTAAAGTGGAGGCAGGATTGAGGCATCTATTATAGCACCCCCACGTACACAGTTGTCATCACTCCTCAAATTGGTTTGTGGTCCAATCCCATCAAGTGCAGCACTACTTCAAATTGACGTGACAGTGTGTGGGTGTAATTTGCAGCATGTATAATTGTCTCTGTGATACCAAATATCTTTCAGCCGGATGCTTCCTGACGGTATGGCCTGACACAGGGGCCAATGTTGAAAGTGCTTCCTATATCCAAATGGTAGACGCAGATTCAGTTGGTACTGTGTATTCATATCAGATGATGTGATGATCCTCTTGGCTTTTAGTTTGCCAAGGGTTTCCTAAGCCTGGCCTCTGTGTATGTGACTTTTTTTTCTCATTCCCTGGTTCCAATATCTTCTCTCAGTAAAGTTAGAATAACTTAGATTATGAACTATTCGTTGAACTGACTACCCGGCTTTCATCACCCCAATGATTTTTCCCCATCAAATTCTGATAGCTCATTATATTATCTTTGATGGTGGTGTAACAGCATTCCTAGTGAAAAAATGTCGATTGAGTACAGGCAAAATGTCTCTCTGTATTTTTTGTATGCCAAGGAGATTCAAGTTTAGCACCATCTGGTGGAATTATACAGAGCACAAGCATGCTGTATTTCTGATCAACTGCATATCTGCCCAACTCTTACTTTCATGCCAAATTTCGTTACAATCTGACAATTACTTTTCAGTACACAAATTGTTATAGCAATGAGTGTATATAGGATCTATGCCTTAAGATTTTTGACATTAATATTTAGTGTATAAAGCATATAAATGCTACCTGGATAAATAAAAAAGCAAAAAATCATTATCAGAATGGAATGCCATTTAAATATTCTGCTGAAAATTAAAAGCCTGAAAATCTGAAAATACGTGAAAAGAATTCAGCGTATAAGGTTGAAAGAGATCATGTAACTTGTAACACACAGTGTACTACTACATAGTACTGTGCAGTACAACTACATAATGTTTTTTGCATAATGAAATGGATTAAACTAAAGTGCTTTTGATGTCATAAAATACTGCATTACATGTTATTCTTATTGGAGCCCTAATTTATGTTATGATAAAACTGTAAAATGAAACTTAATGCAATTTATTGTATTTTACATGTTTGTTATTACTCATGAGTTTTGAGTTTAAACTCAGTGTAGGCAGAAGTGATTTTCAAACGTTATGGTGGTACCAGTTAAAAATTTCACAGCTTTCTGAACCAGCTGTTCAATATCTAGGACTTTATTTAATTTTGATCATAATGCAGTTCAAAAAGTACAGCATCTGCTTGAAAGTAATAGAAGGAAATATCTGTTGTATTTCCAAGAGAATTTTCTTAACATGTGAAAGCACATTTATTACTGGATAATAAGGGTGAAAAGTAGAATGATTATTTTAATTTTTGTGACTTAGTATTTACTAAAACTTGCCAAAAGATATATATGGAGCATTATGTAATTAAATCAAGAACAGATAGAAGCACTTAAATAATTTCACAAAATTATTTTTTCAGTAAAGGATTTGTGATTTTCAGTTCATGGCAAAGGTATAGAATATTAAAAGATTCCAGATAGTATTTTGGGACCTAAAAGAAGAATAGGTGCTTACGTATTATCAGGTTAATCAGCCAAGCAGCATGACTTATCGCTAGTTATGGATCAGCATGAGGAGCACACGAGTAACATCTGCACTTTTATTTCATGTAACTCAGATAATTTCTTGATAAGCTTCTGTTGGTTTTCATGAACAAGTTTATAATTTAAGTGTTACTGCTTTGTTTTTTGAAAGAAACGACAAAAATTTGGGACCTGCCTTCCATAGAAGCAAACAGTGAATTCTTTTCAAACTTATTGAAATCTTAGCATAAAAATAGTTTGTATTAATAGACATGATATGAGCTTTACTTGAAAATGGATGAACAACAGCAATGCTGTTTGTTGAATACTTTAAATATCATTTCTAGATGTAGGTAATGATTTTGATTGATAGTTTTGAACGCTTTTTACATTCTTTGGATAAGGAATAGATTTAATGTTAACAAAATATTGTTCCAGTAAATTATATTAACTTAACTATTAGAAAATTATTGATGATATTTCACATGAAGAGTGGGTGAAAATATTTGTCAACTCCAATTTTTAATTTAGCCTGACAAAAAAAGTAAGTTACTATGTAAAACTTGTAACATCATTTAGAATTGAATTATAATGAAGCTGGTATATTTCTTTTGTTCATAGGTTTTTGACTACTGTTATATGTGCTAATAATACAGGGTGGTTATAATTAAAATTCCACTTTGTCAAAAAGGAAAACTACTGGACCAAATGTTTTCAAACTTGGTACTCGTGTAAAGGAGGTCATGAGAATTTATTTTCCATGAAAAAAAGACAGTTCAAAAACATATCACCAGGACGGAAATGGCGCTGTATGCAATATTGTTAAACGAAATAAGACATGAAGACATTGGTTTAAAATGTGTTTAATCATTTCTGAAACATGTTAGAAAGCATGTTCAATGTGGCATCCACCATTTTCCGAAAGTAAGTTAAATCGTAATTTTGCATTCTCAACAGTAGCTATTAGCACATCAGGAGGAATGTTACAGATATGTTGCTGTAAAGCAGCTTTCAGTTCCGCCAAATTGTTTAGATTATCACCAAAAGCAGGGATTTTGAGATAACTCTATAGCCTAAGGTCTGGTGACCATGGTAGCCAAGAAGTGGGGAAGTGTTGGCCTATAATTCATTCATTTATGGAATGTTACATAAGTAACTTTGTAACACATGTACCATTGTGTGGCAGGGCCCCATCCTGCGTAAAAATCATGGTGTTTAAAGTGCCACATTGCTGCAGTTCAGGTATCATGAAACATCTTAAGATTGACGCTAAGTAAGCAGTCATGGTGCACGTAACAGGTCCAGCTGTCGACTGCTCTTCAAAGAAAAATGGTCTAATTATGAAGCTGGCTGTCATACCACACCAAACAGTAACTTTAGGAGAATGTTGACATTGCCATTTAGGGAAGAATGGACATCAACTGTTTACAAAATATTCCATGGCTAATTTTTGTTCACTTCCATGCTTTCAAGGAATTCCAAATCAAAAGATTCCCCTGCAGCAGGATTGTTAAATTCAAGTTTTTTGTATGAGTAGAACTGCAGCACTTTACAGACAATTTTATACACTATACTTCATGGTATGTCCATTCGACATGCGACATCACATATGCTGCATGTACCACATGTGCTTTCCATTGTTGCCTCCTCCAATGCTAATGCAACAACCTCCTTGGTTTCTTCAGAAGCAGATTTTCTTCCCCTCCCAGGTGCAACAGATAAACAACCTGTGGCTTCAAACTTTGGGATCATATTCTTCAAATCCTGTGGTGTCATTGACCTTCATCATATTCTTCTTACTGAACAATACCTTTGTAAAGCATGCCATTCATTGCTATCGCATTCATAATAACATTTCACGAGAAAAGGATGGTCTGGCATGTTTAGAGAGTGTGTGTGATTATGGCAAAGCCTCAAGGGCTATCTGCCTAAGGGGAGGGATGCCTTCGTGGAGAACTTTCTAAGGGAAACTGTCTTGTATACATGTTACACATGGGGAAAACCATGAAAACTCCCATGCAACCAGCCCATTCGCAGGATTCGAATTTCGGACCAAACTACCAGTGTTCAGCGAATTTACCACTCGGCCGCTGGTGGGCCGCATTGTTAGAGACATTGTCGATTCATAACAGTGAGAACTCTAACAAATGTGCTCACTTTTATCTGAAAAATAAAGTTATGTATAAAGTGCATTTGCATAAATCCTTTTGTAGAAAACTGAGTGTTAAATTTATGCACTGAGTGTTAAAATTATGTTAAATTTACTTTTATTTAATTTTAATATTTATGATTATTTTCAGTATAACTTTACGTATTTATCGTTTGTAACTTTGTGATTCTGAGTCTGGCAACTGAAAAGTGTTTGAATTTAATGAGAGTTGTCTTCATATTCACAGGTACATGTTTTATAATATAAACGTTGCAATTATTAATGTTACAAAGAATAAAAAGAGTATTGTGTTAAAACTTTGAACGTTATTCGAGTTTTGAGTTCTACGAATATCAATTTATAGCTGAGTTTTGAAATCGGTGTCCAACACATTTACTTCTTCCTGCTGTAAAAACCATTTACAAGTAATTGCGGTTTTGCAATACCCCACAAACAGTTTCCTTTTAGAAATGATTAAAAACGTTTTAAATCGATATCATAAATCTGAATTCAGGATTAAAAAATCACAAATTAGCGATCTGTAAGAAAACAATTTCCGAAATGCGCACAATTTTGTGAGTGATTTGCGATGTAACATTTCCAATCACTAATTTGTGGTTTGCACGCACGTATATCTCTGTTACATGGATGGCGCACTTGACCTTTATCGCCTTTAACACCTTTAAATAGTTATTTTGTTTAGGTCAGTGTTTCTTAAGGGTATACAACATGTTAAACCTGTGTGAGAAAAGGTTAAGTTACATTCCGACTCTTATTTCATTTAACAATATTGCATACAGTGCCATTCCTCCCCGTTGGTGAGTTTTTGAACTCCCCCCTCGCGGAAAATAAATTCCCATGATCACTATTACACGATTACCAAGTTTGATAACATTTGGTTCAGTAGTTTTCATTTCATGACCATTACAAAGTAGAATTTTAATTATAACCATCCTGTATATGGTAAAAACAAGCACAATTTTTAGTGTACGAATAGACATACAAATTTGAGTACTGCACATTTTTCAAACTATAGAAATAAAATATTAGAAAAGAATAAAATATATCTAGTAATTGCGTGAATAATATGTTTTGTTAAAGATTACAGTTATTTCTTTTTTTAAACTTTCTTTGTAACTTAAGTATTAGCAAGTTTCCATGAATTATGTTCTATAAAATGGGTCCCTGCCATAAAGCAGATAGCCCTCAAGAATTTTGTTGGTGCAAAATAATGTAATCTGGTATCTAACACACATTGTAATTTATTTTAGTTAGTAGCGTAATCAATGCATTATATTTAGTTTTATACATTATTTTTCTAATCTAAATGATATTTATCTGTTTATCAAATAAAGTTTTGCTAGTTTCTTTTCATTTTGGTTTTTTGTCTTATCAATTTAGGTTCGAGATATACTTAGAGGAACTGTGAATTTTGAAGAACTAGTTGCTGATAATGATAGTAATCCATATTGTGCTTTGTCAAATATGCACAATCTGTCAAGTGAATTAATAGTTTGCAACCAAGTAAAAGTTAAAAATTTAGATTTTGTTCCATGTCGAAAGTGGAATAAAGGTATTTCTGATGTCACTTCAGTGTCAAGTGAAAATGAACAAATAAGAACAGATCTTGAGAAAACAGACTGAGCTGGATTATATTTCACCTTTGGTATCAGAACTTTTATACTGTTTCCTTGGTTTCTTTTTGGCATGAATGAATAGAAGGCATTAACTCAAAGTTCAGCTGAAAAATTGCTTTCGGATCATTGCAACAATTTTCTTATACCACGAAACTAAAGATTATATAAGTTTCATACATTTTATTTGAATGTATTTTGCTTGTTCTGTAGGTAGTTTTAATTGGTTTCTGGTAATGTGTTTCCTGTACAGAGAAATAATTTTTTACAGTGATGTTGTTCTAAAAAAAGGGAAAAAAATACTTTGTTATAAAAGTAAAAGCATATGCATGTAGTAAATGCTTAGAATACTAGTTAACTTTTCATTAAAAATGAAGAGGAGTAAAATAAATTGTTTTGTTTTGTTTAAAAGTGTTTGTTAACAACATCTGTAATTTATCTTAAATGTAGTGAAGTATATGAGAATTCAAAGTATCTAGTAATTTCTGAGATTTATGAATATGTTTCCATTGCCCACAAAGGAGTTTTAACTTAGAAACTGATTGCCATGCTTGGGAATCTCAAGTAATTAAATTCACTCTCTGTAAGTTTGAAAACTTAAAATCCTTTACAGGAAACTTTTTAGATCATTTTAAATGAGCTTAGCAATCAAGATGTGAAAATCATGGTATATTATTGCAGTTAAATTACCAGACTAAGAGCTTTAAATCTAATCGCCCATGGAAGGAATTTCATAGTGTGGGTGGGGGGAGGTAATGTGATCAGCCTGAGTCCACTTGCTTCTTCTGTGCTGTTAAAGAATTATATAAATCTAAATAAATATATGGGTATTTTTGGGGTTTGGGGAAGGGTGATGATCGTTTAGCAATGGTGAAAGGTGTGCATGGGCAAAAAAGGTTGAAAACCATTGGTGTAGATTGAAAGATTTAGCTTACTATCAATTTAATTCTTGCTATTCAAATTTCCAGAAATGATGTAACAATAAGATACCAGAGTTATTTAAGTTGGTATAAATTTCTTTGTTAAAAACAGCCAATTTTTTAAAGAAAATTAAATGTATATTTTTATTTAAGAAAGTCTTTCGTTTAATAATTTTTACATGATGTGAATTTAAAATTACTTGTGTATTGCTGTAAGGATTTATCAAATAAAGAGTATTTTATAAAAATAGTGTTTTAAATTGTCAATTAATTAACATATTTAAAATAATTATGAATTAAAATTAGTCACCATTTTGTAGAAATAATTTAATTCTCATATCTCTTATATTTTTATTGCATCAAAATATTGAATAAGAGCACTGAACATTTGTCTGTGGCAGTTTTTGTTTTTGGTCTTCTAAAAGTTTCATTAACAACTTGGATAATTTTCATTATATACAGATAATAGATTTTTATTTGGATTCATTCATCCACAAAAAACAGTTTTTACACGCCTAATGTAAATTTTGCCATTCAAAACGTACTTAATTTTTCAATATTTTTAAATACTCTGTATAGTTATATAAATATTATTTTATGTGCATATACATGTGTATGTATTTTTCCTTGTATTTCAAAATGTTTTCATAGAAAATGTTTTGTATTTACATATTAAAGAAGTACTATAAGTATAGTATAAGAAAAGTAATTTGTTAAATAATATTTGTTCTGGTGTATTAAGTAATCAGAAAATTAGATTCTATTAATAGTCAGTGTAATAGTTTGTAAGATTCTAACGTGTGGACTTTTAAGTTACAGTTAAAGTTGAAGAATCTTAAGAACTGGTAAGCGAATAATCACTTGAGTTCGTGAGACAGAAAATAAAACTTGGGAAGGGTTAAATACCCTTTATTAGTCCAAAATAATTTCATAGAACTCCTTGGAGTTTTACAATAAAACCTCCACTCGGGCTTGAACTCAGAAAACTAAGAACTAAAACTTAACTAAAAAGATATAGCTGAAGCTATCAAGATCCTAACAGTTGGCCCCTTAACGCTAATTAACAATGAAGCTATCAAGGGCCTAAAGTACGGCCGAGCGTAATAATAGCTTAAGAGAGAGAGTAGCCTAAAAAGGCGAACGCGCGCTAGTCAGAATCACTAGTTCTCTCTAGTGAAGTCAGTTGAACTTCACAGTGAAATACTTCTCCTTTGCATTCAAACGCAATTTGAAAAATACGTTCTGGCCGGAAGTTTTAAGTTTGAAATTAAGAAAGGATAGGAAAGTAACTTTAACTCAAAATTTAACTGTTAGGTAAATTAAGATAATCCTTGCAAGTTTTTAATAATACAGACATTCGGTAAGCGTGGTAAAATCATATGTTATAGTTAATAGTCAAATCATGAAATTCAGAAGAATAATATTTTATGGTCTAGCTAAAATGGACGTTTTTAAATTATGCTATTTTTTTAATGTGAAATGCATGAAATAGATTATTTTTCGTGACTTGTATATTTTTTCATAGGTATAACTAAAAAAGAAGTTCAGTTCTTTAAAAAAAATATTCCCCCTTCCTCCCGTGCTAACCCTGGAAAGTATTTCGTTTTCAGTTAACATGTAGAATGTAATGTCCTTGAAAACAAGTCTCAGTTATGGAGAAACTGACAGGTGAAGTACAAAAAAATTTGGAAGCATAATTCATCAGTTGCACACTTTGGCAAGTGTTGCAACTCTACGAAATATAGGACATTTTTATTTCCTCATCTTTGCTCACAATCAATTCTTAGAGCACTCTCATTCAGCAGAGCATAAATAATCAAAACATATTGATAAAATGTGGATGAAAAATTAGTCTTCCAAATTTAATAAGTCTGCTATCAGTTAACAAAGTAAGTGATTTTAAAGCATGAAATGAAATCCTTACTGTTTAAAATTTGTATTTTAATTCTAAAATAATGTGTCTAATTTCTGTAAATTGCAATGAATTAAATTCATAAACTGAGCAATTTAAAACTATATATGCAGATTTGGGATAATTTAAATTTATTTTACATTTTTTAATAATATATCTAACGGAAATAAATTACTACGCTTTTTTTAATTTATCCAATTGGAAAATTTTGCAAACATTTGCATCTTCCAAAGCTCAATAACAACCTTGTATTTAACGTACGTATATTAAAACACTCAATCGATTTCGAGGGCAGCTAAAGGTCCCTCCTCATCAGGAGAACGAAATTACTAGAAAGGCGAAAAAAGAAAGAAAAATAGAAGAAAGAAAAGAAAAATAAAGCATCGGCAAAGGAGTCTCAGAAACACGTGGTCGTTATGAGCACTGCGCGTAGTCGTAACCGGATTTTGAATCAGAGTTACACTGGCCGCCTACTTTTACTGAGCCAGGCTATCTGATCAAACATATAACACATAGCCTAAAACGCAAAAAATAGGAAGCTAGGGGCAACTGCACCTTCGCGCACCAAGTCTGAACCCCGAATAAAGGGAAAGCAGTCCAAGTGTCGGTGATATGCCGCGAATATACTACTTGTATGACGTGTTCCGGCTTTTTGAAATAACTGCCCTGCCGGCCGCCTGACAGTAAAATTTCCCTGGTGCTTGAAAGCGAGGTTTTCATGGTGAGAAGGGGAGACCGCAAGACAGCACAGGTCTGAGAAATAATAAAACAGCTAGTCCTGGAGTGGGAATAATAAACTGATAGTAGGCAGTGACGTCATGTCCAGTGCGGAAAATACGCTATAAATTCAGTTAGGTGGGAAAATTCTGATTTTCGGCAAACATATGAGCTGGAAGAGATCGGAGATATCTATCCTTATTCAGTAACTCATAATGGAAGCTTCCAAAATAAGTAAGGAAATCACATTGTTTGGCAGCATTGAAGAATTTCCTATTTGTTGAAAGGAGATAGTCTTTTACATATTCAGTTTTCAGATCCTGTTGAAGTTGTTCGTTTCTCACAAAGTAGTGCGCATTTGTCATGATTAGGATTTTAGACTGTAGAATTTGTAGCTGGTTAATGTTTGCTTCCGTTGCAGCGGCCAGGCAGGGAAGACATACGTCATTATTGGCCTTATGACTGAGAGATAGATATGCCTTTTTTTGACCAAGTCCAATCTTGAGTATTTACCTAGTAATGGGAGAAGGCAGTGGAAAACATAATTTGCTTTCTTCTTGACATGTTGAATGTGATTTCCCCAGGTGAGGTTGTCATTAATTATGATTCCGAGATATTTTGCTTGTTTCGACTGCCGTGACCGGCTCGTTAAAGATGAGAACTTGTTTCCTCGTAGGTTGGGACTTTTTCTTTTGTCTAATGATTAATAGTTGGGGCTTTTGTGGTTGATGCAAACTTTCCATCTCCGGCACCAGTTTTCAATTTGAGGGATGAAATTCTAAAGTTTGTGAATAGCATGGTTGCTAGTTCCAAGTTCCAAGTACCGCTGGATGCGCCGCTGATTAACTTGCAGGATTTGCAAGTTTTGTTCCGGCTGTCTGAGTTAGTTGCTATAGAGCGCTGGAAGTAGGAGAATGCATAAGTGAGACCTAAGTCAGGATTGCAGATGTTGAGAGGGCGTGACTACCTTGTCACGTGAGGTGTGAAGAAGTCATTAATACGTTGCGAGATTTCAGGTTAGAAATGCTTAAATGTACAAATGTGCAGAAATAATTACATAAAAGGGAAATTTTTCTAGTAATCATCAGAGTAACAACATATGGAATAAACCAAATTTCATCACATAATACAGTCTAGCAGTCCAGTAAGTTGCAGTTCTGAGTCCATGATAACATGATGGGGGTGGTGTAAACAGAATCATGGTTTCATTATAACAGTCGAAGATGTTCCAGGAAAGCAATAATATAACAGAATGAATGCAGAACAAATGTTAACACAAAATACATATATACAAATTCAAGATGTCTGTCCCAGAGCATACGAGTACTTAGAATAATAAGTCACATATCACGTGAGCGGAATCAGGCATTCTGATTCGCTTAGCGTAAACTTGTCCAAAACTGATGAAAAGAGTAAAAAATTAAATAATGGGTTGCAATAGCAAAAACTCACTTTTTTTCTCATGTTCTTTAATATGATAAACATAAGCAATACCAGAAATTTCAGTCCTAAAAATGCAGAAAGTCCTACAACAAGGCTGAACATAGAACTCAAATTCTTAGGTCACGTGGGAGGTCACTCTTCCAGGCGCTGACGTTTAGAAGTGCTTTTTGAATATTGAAGAAAAGCAGTATTCTGGAGTAAAGTAAAAGAAAATAAGAGTAAAATCACTATGTACAGATCAAAATTTCCACTAACTTGGTATTAGGTGGGGAAATTTTCGTTTCCACTGAGTATGTACGCCGCGAAAGGTCGAAGAAATCGATCATCGGTGAGAACTTCATAATGAAGCATGTTGAAATGATTCATGAAGTTACATTCCCGCGCATTTTTGAAGAATTTATCGTTAAGTTTTCGCAGACGTACCACGATGGTATCGATTTTGAAGTCCTCATGGAGGGTCTTGTTGCGGACATAATAGTGTGCATTCGTGATAATACGCAGTAGTTTATTTTGAACGATTTGGAGTTTGTTTACATCAGAGTGTTTGGCTGCCGCCCAGGCAGGAGATGCATAAGTCAAAATAGGTCTAATTGTGGAGAGATAAACAAGTCTTTTCTTCCCCAAATCCATTCTAGAGTATTTACCGAGTATAGGAAGCAAACACTTGATAATTTTTAGTGCAGTGGTTTGAACATTGTTGATATGGTCAGTCCAGGTGAGACGATCATTAAGAGTGACTCCGAGATATTTGCCACTTTTCACTATAGGAACTCTTTCATTAAAGAGAAGGTGATACTTCAGTTGCTTATTTCTTTTCCTTCTGCGAATGATCAATAATTGAGATTTTTGAGCATTAATCTTCACTTTCCAATTCGCGCACCATGACTCGATACTTGGAATGAAGGCTTGTAGTTTCTTAATAGCGAAGTTAATGTTCGCAGACTTAACTGCCAGGGCAGTATCATCTGCGTAACATGCAAGGATAGAGTCGTTACTGTTGGGTTTAGGGAAGTCTGCAGCATAAAATAAATAGAGTACAGGGCCTAAACAAGACCCTTGAGGTAGTCCACTTTGCATATTACGTTCTGAGGAGTAAGCTCCTTTCACGTACACTTTAAAAGTCCTGTCCGAAATAAATGAGAGGATGATCAGAAGAATTTCTCTTTCAAAATTAAGGTTGATTAGTTTTGCAATGAGTCCCTCATGCCAGACGCGGTCGAAGGCTTTCGCTACGTCCAGCATGAGGATAACAACATTCAATTTATTATGTAAAGCAGCTCCAGAATACTCCGTAATACGAAGAAGTTGTTTTGCAGTCGAGAGCTACTCTCTAAAGCCAAACTGCTCCGGCGGAAGAAGTTGAAGATAATTTTTTATTCGGCTGAGAATAATTCTTTCAAATATTTTACTTAATACAGGCAGTAAACTAATGGGCCTGTATCCGTCAGCTTGTGAGTGGTTTTTCCAGGTTTTGGTATTAAGATGACCTTAGCAGTTTTCCATAATTTGGGGGAAATATGAGGATGTAAGGCAAGCATTAAAAATACTTGCTATTATTCCGATAGTGTTTCTGGGAAGGCATTTCATAGCTTAATTTGTGATGCCATCTATTCCTGGTGCTTTCTTGGGATGGAGTTTCTTGATAATTTCTTTAATCTCAGCTGGGTTGGTGAGTTTAATTAAGTTTCTAGCAGTGGGGGAATATAACCAGTCTTTGACATGTGTCAGTGTGCTATGTTCAAAGTCCTTATTATTTGGCCATTCATTGGGTGTAAATTGTTCCTCTAGGTAGGTCGAAACACATTTTGCTTTATCCTGATGAGTGACTGCGAGAGCTCCATTATGGGTAAGAGTATGGATTTGTAGTATTTGTATTTATAGTATTCCATTATGGATTTGTAGTATAGTGAGATTTAAGATTCTTAATTATTGTTCATAATGACCCATCTCTGGTGTCAATATTAATTAATTTCTCGCACCATAATTTTATGTCCTTCTGAATTTCTTTATTAAGTTTATTGATTTCGCATTTCATTCGTGGGTCCCAGGTCACGTGATAGGATTTTCTCATTCTGTTGCGCTGTCTAATCTTGATGCGAATGTAATTAGGGAGTCGAAGGCTATTATCTTTAAATCTAACTTATTGTCACTTGCTTCTGCACTAGCACTTATACTATTTTCAGTAAGTGCAGAAACCGCATTTTCAATTCCTTGCACTGTATTGAGGTTATAGAGAGGAATAATACGATCACTCATAAGATTTTCAAAAAGAGACCAGTCAGTAATTGTGTTAAGAGTACGAGCTTCAGTTCTAGTAATTCCCAGATAAGCAATAACGGGCAGGTGGTCAGATGAAAGTTCTTGAAGTACTTCAGTAGTAATAGGAATAGTAGTGGTAGACAAAGCGATGTCTAATATGTCAGAGTACTCGAGTCTATCTGGACAATAAGTATAATTATTCGTTGCATGAATTACAATAGGATTATTAAGTATGTAATTATATAAAATTTTGCCATTTGCATTGGATCGTCGACAGTTCCATGCAGTATTCTTTGCATTTAAGTCCCCTGCAAGGACGGTTGGGATATCACTTGGCAAAAAAGATTTAATAAGTTATCACTAAGCCTGTTATTAGGCGAGTTGTATAGAGCACTGAAATAAATATTTTTAAAAACTGGTAGCGTCAAACAAACGGTAACTAGTTTACAGTTAAAGTCTCTGCTTTCCTTAATTAAACATGATTGTAACGTGCGTTTAACGTATATGCAAACACCTCCACCTCGGTGACTAATTCTATCACACCTGTAAAGTAAATAATTTGCAATCCTGAGACGGTGACACTGTTGCGCATGAGTTTCGGTAATCACAGCAATATCAATATCATGATACTGTAGAAAATTATGAAGTTCATATAAACAGTTCTGGAGGCCATTGGCATTCCAGATGACGAAACGGATGGGATTCACAGTTCTGGTAGTTTTATCCATGTTGGGTTTTGTCAGGAAGTGAAGCTTTATCAGTAGTTAATTGCTTGAAGATTTGAGTTATTCCAGATTCCTGAATGATGGAAACGATTGCCAGTAAGTCACAAAGCACTTTTTTAGCTTCCATGAGAGATTCAGGGGCTAATCCAGAGCTTAAGGCTTCAGCGTATGATTTGTTTGTGATGACTCGATCTGTGAATGGTTTCGGTTGAGACAAAGCTTTCGTCTTAGGAAATCTTTCACATCCTCTGTAGTTTGCTGTGTGTCCTTCCATAAGGCAATTCGCACACTTTGGAGGAGTAGTTTTATTTTTTTGCATGTGAAAGATTCATGCTCCTCACCGCAGCGAACACAGCGCAGGGCGTGATGACAATTACTTTGAGAGTGGTGGAACCCTTGACAGCGAAAACACTGCAAGGGCCCATCTCTTCCTTTATAACCTTCGACTTCATTCCAAGAATGAAGATTTTCATTCCAAGCTCAAAATGTTCATGGAAGATGGCATTGCTCTTTTCCTCTCTTTTTCAAGGAACAGTGGTAAATTTATTATTTCTCCGTCACGGCGACGCTTCATTTGGTTGACTCTGATAACACTATATCCTTTTTCTTTGAGTTCTTCCGATTTCATATAAGATGGGAGGCTTCTGATGACTGCTTTTACATATCTGGTCTCTGGCAGCTCGTAACAATGATAAAACACACCTTTACCTTTGAGTACTTTAATGATTTGGCGGTAGATGGTAGGATTGTGAGCATTGATTTTAATTCCTCCGCTAATAAGTTGTCCGTAGTAATCTCTGTTAGTAGAGAGGTTATATCCGATTAATAAAGCTTTGAGTTGCATGAAATTTTTCCTTTGGTCTTTAATTATTATCGGCGGTGTTCTTTCAAAAGGTGTTGCATCCAGATTGGCTGCGTCTTGAGCTGGAGTTTCGTTAGAGACCGTTTCCATATTTTCGGAAGTTTCATTTGAAGTCGTCTCCGGAGGCGGTATTCTCGACGAATCAGAATTATCCGAGGAGTTGGTTTTCCGGACGGACTTTCTTAGACGTATGGTGGTGTCTCCTCTGGGTCCTGTATCAGAATCGCTACTATCCTCGTCTAGGGCTTTATATTTTTTGGAGCCTTCCTCATCAGAACGGGCTGGGCTGTTGGCTCGTCCAGCGTTAGGTTTGATCTGACCAAGAGTCGGAAATTCATCATCAAATGTTTTAGCAGCAGGGATATTAGGCTTCGGTGCAGCGGCGTTTCTTTTCTGGGTGATCTCATTTTCTATGAAAAGTTTTAGTCTTTGAAAAAATAGGAGATCCCTGGCATCTTGTTCACTAAGAGGGCCATCTGCTTCTTCTATGCACTGCAGATTCGTAATTTCAGCGCTAACGAAATCAGTCATACGTTCCATGATCAAACGATGAGCAAAACAGGTGAAATCAGAGTTTTAGCAACGGCGGCCTACTTTTACAGCACCGTGCACTCTGACTAGGCATAGTAGTTAAACTATAGCACAAGTAAAGAAACAGAGCTTCGGTTGAAAACACAACCTACTCACACGACGGCTAAACGCCGAATCCTCACTAATCTCTGCGTGGTTGCTAACCTTCGTAACGACTTTTTATACCCTCCGGTAGTACCATGCGCGAGAAGGCAACGCCATCTATCGGCAAAAATAATAACCAAGAATTATGTTAATATAATTTTAAAGGCGTTAGGAACGACTGTATTGGGCTTAAAATCATTCACTAAACATGCTAAATCTTTGTGAATATGAAAAGGCTCAAGAAAATCCAATTCACCAACGGAAGAAGCCTTTTGGATAATTTTTGCAGATCCAAAGTCAAAATTATGATTAAATTTTCAACTATGATATCCTATTGATGACTTGTTAATTTCGCCTTTTGGGACATGAGATTCATATTCCTTGATACGAAACGTTAACGCTCTTTTTGTGTGGCCAATATATCTCAAGCCACACTGAAACGATATACTAGAAATTCTCCAAGAATTAAAGTCAGAAACGAAATCTTTTAGAATCGAACCGTGAATTTTATTGATAGGGAAGAAACTGACTTGAAAATGGAATTTATGGAGAATCCGTGCAACTTTATAACTAACAGAAGGATAAAATGGAAGCATGACAAGGTCATTAATATTATTTCTAACAGTGGAATGTCTTCTTTGATGGGAATCAGAAAATTTTTTAAAGGCTTTCTCAATGATCACGGGAGAAAATCCTCGGTCAATAGCTACAGCTCTCAAATAATTAAGTTCATTGGTAAGCAAAGATTCTGAGGAACCAGCTTTGAGCGCACGAAATACATAACAGTAAAAAGAAGCCATTTTTTGCTTAACAGGGTGGCATAACTTAGCATGGGGTGGTAAACAAACTGCAAAGGGTTTACGGTACACAGGATTTAGGTCTGTTTCCGCGTTTTTAAAAAATCTTCCTGTTTGCGCGAAATCGGGGAGTACATTCCCCCTCCCAAAGTTCATGGAGGTAGGAAGTAAGATGGAGTCGCCCTAAACAAGTTTCTCCCGTACCCTGCTCTGAAGCACAGGCGATCCCTACGTGGTGACCAAAACATTGGGTCATTTACCATTTAGTTCTATGGGATTTGACGCGCTCGGATGTAAATATTTTGTAATTACGTCGTAAATATACATATAAATGTATATATTTTCTTTTTCTACAACACTTCAGAGTCCTAAGTATGTGAAAACAACATATTTTTAAACAACATTTCATTCTGAACGGAATTAAGTGCTATACTTTTCACAGGACAGTTTTCTCAGAATGGTTTAATTTGAATGAAATATTTTCACAAGTTTTCTTAATTACATTAGAAAAAAAAATTAAGGTAATTCGATTTTATTCGGTTAAGGTACAAAAATTAAGATCAAAGTTTATTGTATTATTTATATTAAAATTATGCATTATTTCTTTTCTAATTATAGAGCTTCTTCCTAAAATACTTTCTTAAATATGACATGATTTTTTGGCTTCTGAAGCATCTTTTAAATCGAAAAATGTAAGTCAATTTATAATTAATGCTCTATTCGGTTCATTTTAAATTAGAGAATTATTAGGAATTAGCCAAGTACTTTAAATAGTACTTGACTTTCTCTGAACATTTCTGAAAGGGAATAAAATAAGTTTTTTTTTAAAGTATTATTTAAAACTTTAACTGAGTTATTATAAAATGTAAGGGGAATAATTCTTTTAATTATACTTATCAGATTTTTTTTTTTACCCTTTATTTCAACAATACATATTCCAAAACTCTTTATCACGTTCTTAAGTGCGCATCTCATAGCATTTGCTTTACAATACCTTTTAACAGATTGCTTTCCAATACGAACAATTCTTGCTTAAATAGTTTTATAACGTATTTGTCAACAGGATTTCAATTTATGTTTACAATTCAATATTAAGTTTATTATATATTTAGATAGCATTTATAATCATTATAAATTGATACATTTAATAATTAGATTTATTCACAGTACTTTCGCAGTTGTTTATAAGTGAATAAATTCTTCATTTTAAATACATTTATAAATAATTTAATGAATATTTAAGTATTTTGTCAAAGGCAGATACATGCTTTTTGCAAGCACATGCATAAATACCCATACATATTTCCTATTTTTCATTTCCGGCATGTGCAAATCTTTAATTTCTGTGCATTCACTATATTTTTCGTTTAAATATACCGTAAGGTATTTTTCATTCTTTAAGCATAACATTTTTCTTAAAATCTATATTTTTGTAGTGCGACAGCTTAGAATTTTATAAAACAAATTCATAATCAAAACCGCTCTTGTTAGTTATCGAAAAATAACCAAGATGTGATTTTTGCGTAAATGTCACTAAACTATACAAATTGCTATTATCCATCACACTATGAATGTTTCTTTCATGCGAAAGTGTCCCTTTTTCGATTTGTATGGAACTGTCGTGTGTCGAAATACTATCAGAATCTTGTCAAGCGAGCTTCTGAATGTAAACAAAGAACACCCCGTCTTGTGACCCAAGCTTCAAAGCAGTGCTTCACTTCTAGTGTCGATTGGCCCCTCCTCCCTTTCCTACCTCCATGCCAAAGTTCCTCAGGGGATGTCAGGATGAGTCATTAAGAAGGGTTTCGCAGTTTCTTTGTGAATACAAGCGTCTAGCCCCGTGTTTCCCACCGTGGGGCCCACACCCCACAAGGGGGCAATACGAGTGTTAAGGGGGCAATTCGAAAATGGACTCGTCCAGAGTTTAAGGGGACAAAGGACGTTCAAACGGGACAAAGGACGTTCTAATTATGTTTCATGAAGTCAAAATTTTTCGAAATTTCATTTTTTACTCCCCAAACTAAAGAAAAGTGTAAGTGATGTGTACGTAAAAAAGTTTTTAAAATTGCGGTGCATTTTAAATATTTTATAAAGAATTCTCGCTGTAGATATGGACATTTAAATGGTTTTAAAGGCATTTAAATAACTGACACATTACGCTTTCCAGACGTTTCTCGCACATTTCAGCCAACGAATTTATTTTATTTTTTATTGTAGGAATGGCAACCGGTATATTATTCTTTCCTTGAATGTCAACAGTATCTGCTTTCAGCTTTGTTTATATTGATTTTATATTTATTTCTTTCAGCCCTTAGTGAAATGAGTGGTGCAAGCAAAAAAAGACGTTCGTTGGTATTCGGAGGCATATTTAAAATTTGGTTTTATATCCGGTCCATAAACGGTCAACGCTTGTCCTTTTTATGCCAATAATGCCTGATCAACAAATCAACGAAACTAGGTCATCTTGAGGCACATTTGCAGGCAAAACATAATGCTAATATTAATTCAGATTTGAATTATTTTCACACTTTAAGGAAAATTTTTGAAAAGAGAGTAATATTAAAGTGTCTTTTTACTGCTCATAATGCAATTGTTAATCGTGCTCTTGAGGCTATTTATCAAATTTCATTACTCATCGCTTAATCTGGGAAAAGCCGTACTATAGGGAAGAATTGAATCAAACTATCAATATCAGCATTTAAAACTGTTCTAGAAAAAGATGACAAAGACGTTAAAGTTATGCCACTAAATAACAATACTGTTTGCAGAAGAAAGATTAAATGCGTGAGGATATTGAAATACAACTTGTTGAAAAGCTGAAAACAAGAAAATTTTCGGTGCAAATGGATGAACCAACTTTGAGAGACAGTGAGGCCGTACTTGTAACTTGTGTAAGATATATTCATAAAGGGGATTTTGCCGAAGAAATGTTCTGTAAATCATTAGAAATCACCACTACCTCCAAAGATATTTATAGTAAGCTAAAAAATTGCTTAGATATAAAAAATATACCAATAAAAAATATAATACATCTTGTACTGCAGATGGTGCTCCTAACATGATGGCTGAAAAATAAAATAAAGCACAGAATAAGAAAAAGGGTTGCTTAAAATTGATAGAAGATGAGAATCCAGAAATGCTTCTTGTGCATTGTGTTATTCACAGAGAAAACCTGGTAGCTAAAAACAATTCGCCTGTACTAAATTCAGTTATAAAGTGTATCGATGCTATTAAAGCTAGGGCCAAATGTGAAGTTATTTTATGGAGAACAAAATGAAGACTATATGGGACTTGTACTTCACACTGAAGTAAGAAGGCTGCCGAAAGAGAACTGCTTGGAAAGATTTGTGGAACTATTTGATACTCTTAGTTATTTTTTAAGCGGCAAACCTGAAATGAAAAATCCGTTAACGGATGATAGCAAGACAATTGTGAGTTATTTAGCCGATATCTTTAAAAATTAAATATATTAAATAACCAACTTCAAGAAGCAAATAAAACTTATGATGCAAAAGGAAGATATTTGGCTTCATTATCTTTGTTGAAGGCATATACTATTTACCAAAAAAATCTTGAAAAGTCTCATTGGCTCCAAAAATGTGACATGACTACCGCTATATTTGTAATTGATACCGCTATACTTGTTATTGTCGATCATCTGAAAATTTTATCGGCTGATTTAAAAGATGTTGTAACTTAAAACAAATTGATTTTCCAACTTGGATGATGCTGCCAATGCTAGTGGATTTGGCTGATATTTCAAATATGCAGTAAAAAGAAGAACTCTCAGAAATGTAAAATGATGAGTCAATTAAAACTTTATTTAATATAAAAGGAGCGATGACACAGCTTTGTGAGGAAACCAAAATCAGATATCCAAATGCAACAAAATTTGCAAGAAAACTATTGTTGCCGATTCCATTTTCATATTTTGCTGAATGAGGATTTAGTCCCATAAATGATTTGCTGCTTTAAAAAAAAAAAAAGTTTGGATATAATAATACTGAGAGACTTGAGACTCAAGTTATCTAAATTGGAATCTTACATAAAATTTCTTTGCAGCAAGTATCAAGCGCAAGGAACTCTCTAAATTTAAATAATAAAAATTACTAATACTTAAAATGAAAAACTTTCACTAAAATGGGTTTTTTCTTGAATTTCAGTTCCCCACATTTCTAAACTTCACTTACTGTGTTTGCTCACAAAATTTCGTAGTCACTTCTTCCTAAAAGCTATCATTCAAGTTTCTTTCGTGAAAATTTCAATTTTTAAATGTTAAAAATTATGTATATGCTAGGGGGGATCTTAAAATTTTAGAGAGGATTAGGGGGCATAGCACAAAAAAGGTTGGGAAACACTGGTCTAGCCCCTCAGATGCTAGTTTCCTCCTGATTCCTCCCTGATCTTTTGCGCAGATTCACGCGCAGCTTGTTTACTCCAAGTATGTATATGCCAAATTATGTATATGCTAGGGGGGATCTTAAAATTTTAGAGAGGATTAGGGGGCATAGCACAAAAAAGGTTGGGAAACACTGGTCTAGCCCCTCAGATGCTAGTTTCCTCCTGATTCCTCCCTAATCTTTTGCGCAGATTCACGCGCAGCTTGTTTACTCCAAGGAGCTCGGCGTGGTCAAAGCCGATTTTTTTTAAAACGCCACGCGTTTAGCACGTTACGAACTTGGTGCGCATTACTGACTGTAAATTAATTTCTTTTATTAATTTTTCTGAAGTAGTTTCTTTTTAATTGGTATACATATTTATTTGTTCAGATGTTTTATTATAAATCTATACATAAAGGAAGAATTCCTAATTTATTCATTTATTCATCTACAGATCATCGCCCAAAGTTATTAGAGATACAGATGTCAAAACTTAGGAGCTTATTCCTTTTGTACTGAAGATGTCATTTAAGAAGCGATTTTTTAAGATTCGGCGGGCAAAACGTGTTTTTATGTTTTTTCATATAAGGAAGAAACAGATGTGCACAAGATTCTTGCTTTAAAATGTATGGAATATGAATACCTAAAAACGAATTTCAAACGTTTTCAAAATGCGGTCCCGAAGGGGGGAGGAAACGTGCTCTTCACATATTCCTTCATACCTCAGATATCCATAAGACAAACTTATGAATTATTGCTGTAAAATGTAAGGAATACGAATAAATGCTGACATCAACATGTGTGGGGAGGGGGACCGATTGGCATAAAATACAAGTTTACATAATGTACAAGTAAGCCTTATTAAAGGTATACACCAGGTATGTAAAGCTAGTTAGTATAAAAAAAACTTTCATTAATTGATAAAATTGATAATTTTAGTTATAAGGTATTTTCTGCCTCCTTTCCGCATGCCTTCGTGGTTAATTGGAAGCATACTCGGGCGTGTATTCGAGAGGTCCAGGGTTCGAGACTCGGGGAAGGCACTGCATATTTTTCACGTTTGCTGCATTGATTAAACCTAATAACGTCACACTGTAATCAAATTTATTAAATTTTCTAATCGTAGCATGCATTTTAAGGGATTATCAAAGATTTCGAAAGCACGAATTTTAAGGGATTATCAGAATATCGCATTATTCTACGAATACTGAATTCTCCATTTTTTAAATATCCATCGTCAGAGTAAACTAAAGTCGTTTGATATTTGCCTTAAAGAATCTGATTGTATTTACTCTTCAGTTACAACTGTTGAACCAGTGTTTCCGAAGTTTTTAATATTGCCACCATACGAATAAATTAAATTGCGAATCGCATTTACAGTTGGAATTGAAAGTGACCCACAAAGTACAGTTTCTCTTAAAAAAAGAAGCTAGATGAATAGGAGATTTAGAAAAAGAGCATTTTAAAATGAAATAATATCAAATAAGTTGATAATAATTAGCAATTTCATTATATACAAATACAGATGTGTATATAAAAATAAATCATTTAAAATATACTCTTTAACTATTTATATTTACTGTTAATAATTACTAACAAGTATATACACATGATTACTTATTTTAAATTAGTATGATAAATATATACAATCACTGCTGAATCGTGCGCTATGCTTCTGGAATTTTTGAATGAAATCTTTGAAACTAACAAATTTACCTTTGACAATTAATAAATTTATCAATGGTTTCTATTAATGTATTTGGATATTCCGATGAATGCAAGTAAAGGAAGTTCATTCAATCGAGATTCAGATGCTATATTTCTAAATTATGACCTTGACAATTTACAGCTAGGAAAAAAAAGCTTGTTTTGGCTAAGACAAAGCTTTCTCAGAAGCTGCCTTGATATTCGAGGTATATTTTCTTCTCATCTGCCTTTCTTTTCGCAACGAATAAATATTCTGAGATTTTATTATAATTCACCTTTATGCAGAATTTCGGAAAAATATTGCTTTTACTTTAGGAAGCTATCTCTTAGTTCATTGCCAAAATCATCGCAGAGTTTGAACATCTCTTCCCTTTTAAATACAGTACTTCATTTATGCTAAGATATACAAAGACTCAGACTTCGTAAATATCTTTCAATTATTTCTTTTAAAAATTCTTTTTTTAAATCTAAAAAATTTTTGCTTTCCTACATTTCGGAAGAGGCCAACGTCCAGTCGGGCCCCCATTATGGAACCCCTTTGGAAGGGAGGTAATGAAGATTGATGATTTCGCGCAAACAGGAACGTTTTTGACAACCGCGCAAACAGGAAGACACCGGTACACAGTAGTGCTAAAATCAATTTCACTACAGATTATAAGAATATCAAGGAAGGGGAGGGAATTGTTGGATTCAATTTCAAGAGTCAATTGGACGGCTAGATGAATTGAATAGATAAAATCTCGGATAAATCTTCTTTATTACCATCAAAAAGCGCGAAAGTGTCTACATACCGAATCCAGAGACGAAAAGATAGTTTATCAAATAATTTCACCTCAAAATAGTGCATATAAATGTCAGGAAGTACAGAGCTGAGAGGATTACCCGTAGTTAATCCTTCAATTTGACGAAAATATTCATTTTGGAAAACAAAGTGGGTTTGACTTAAAGAGACTTTAGTAAGCGAAACCAACTCATTAATTTCAGTATGTGTGAAGTAGAATTCCCGAAGCCTAGTTTCAAGTCATTTTAGTGCTACTTCAACCGGAATATTAGTAAACAGTGATTTCTCCTGATGAGGAGGGACCTTTAGCTGCCCTGGAAATCGATTGAGTGTTTTAATATATGTACGCTAAATACAAGGTTGTTATTACGATTTTGATTGTTACATTGGCGTGTTTCTCTTCTATTGTAGTTTGTGCAATGAACGGGCATTTTCGAGGAAATCTTACTTTATGTCGTTTTACCACGTGCACCATTTTGGCTTTCGTTGCTCCTTTCCACGTGACTATTAGTTTTTCAGAATTGGTTTGTGCTATTAACCGGCATTATCGAGAAAATTCTACTGTGTATCGTTTTACCACGTGCACCATTTTGACTTTCGTTGCTTCTTTCCACGTGGCTATTGGTTTTTCAGAATTGGAAGTTTCTCTCCGTTTGAATGTTTTGTCATATGTTGATGTAAATTGATGTCTTCATTAATTATTGGTGTTTTCTCATGTTAGCATTATTTGCTTTTTTTGGACTTTCGCGATTTTTTTTTGTTCACTTGTTTCTTTTTTGTACCCTTTTCGCAATATGTCCACTGACAAGAACCGATTTTGTAAATTACGCCTTAAGCGTATGAAACTCTTAAATCATCTGCAGTATCTACTTAAATGCAAACACCAAAATATCATTCCCAAATTTATACATATGGGGGGGGGGAATGTAGCCTAAAATTTTCCGTTCACGTTTCGAAAATTTTGCATAAATTCAAATTGTTCTTTCTTCGTCGTATTATAAGAGACACACGCAAACGTTTATCTAAAATTGAATTTGAATTATATTACCTCCATTTAAAAATTACTAATTCAACTGTAAATTTTTCCTCATTTGATCATACATCTTGGTCTAGAACCGATATCGTTTGTCAACGGCATAAAAATGTTCTTATTTCTAAATTCCTCAAGCTCACACACCAGTCGGCTAGTCCCACCCATCTAGTTAATCTTCTCCCTGTAAACGCTAACCCCCATCGTTAATATCTCCCACAAGAATCTTTCGGAGGATCAGTTGAAAGTATTAAAATATAATTTCAACTTTTCAAAGACATCTAAACCTGCAGTTCCTCAAATCATCGCCCCTATTGAGAAAGCCTTTAAATTCTTCAAAATTTCAGAAACACAGAAGGATACAATCCGTCATTTAATTATTCATAACGTTAATTTTAACAACAAATCTTTGGGTTCGAATCTTAGCAAAAAGGAAAAGGAGACCTTACGTGAAATTCATTCTGATACTAATATTATTTCTAAAGCTCTTTCTTACTTTCCAACACCTTGGAAAATTGCTAAAATTATTTTACTACCTAAACCGGCTAAAGATCACACCCGACCAGACGGATATCGTCCTATTAGTCTACTGCCGGGCTTAGGCAAAATTTTTGAGAGAATTATCCTGAATAGACTGAAACCATATTTTCAGCATCTTCCGCCGGAACAATTTGGGTTCCGTGCTCACCTCTCAACAACGAAGCAACTTGTCCGAATAACCGAATTCGCTGGTGCAGCTCTGCACTGCAAACTTAATGTTGCTATACTCATGCTAGACGTGGCAAAAGCATTCGACCGCGTCTGGCATGAGGGCTTAATTGCTAAATTAATTGACCTTCAACTGGACAGAGAACTCATTCTGCTAATCCATTCTTTTATCAGGGATCGGACAGTCAGAGTCTCGGTAAAAAATGAATTATCCAGCACTAAAATAATGACTAGCGGTGTTCCACAGGGTTCTGTGACTGGCCCTATACTCTATCTATTCTACGTTTCAGACTTTCCGAGATTGCATTTAAATCATAATTCTATGCTAGCCTGTTATGCAGACGACACTGCCCTGGCAGTGAAGTCTGCTAACATCAATCATGCTATTCGGAAACTCCAAGACACTATTCCCTCCATAGAACAATGGTGTGGATATTGGAAGATACGAATTAACGCTCAAAAATCGCAGCTCCTACTCATAAGGAAAAGAAAGAAAAATGTTCCGATCAGGCAAAGTGTTTATCTTTTTAACGAGGCTGTGCCTATCGTGAAACAAGCCAAATATCTGGGCATCACCATCAACGACAAGCTCACATGGCAGCATCACATCCAACAAATCAGGGATAAAGCGATTAAAGTCATGAAATGTTTATATCCTATGATAGGGAAATATTCAAAACTTTCGTTGGACAAGAAACGACTTATTTATCTAGCCACAATCCGACCCATCATGACGTACGCTTCGCCAGCATGGACTACCGCTACGAAGGGTGAAATCCAAAAATTACAAGTTGTGCAAAACCAATTTTTAAGAATTATCACAAATGCACACCCGTATGTGAAGAACAAACGTCTCCATGAAGATTTAAAAATGGATACAATAGTGGAATATTTAAGAAGAACTAACACGGCATTTTATGACACCGCTAAGGAGTGCCAACATATGGACATTTTCAACCTATTTCACTATGAAATTTTACACGAGGACAGGCACCTCCTTCCATATGCCGCTTTTCTACTCAGTGGAAACCAGGATTTTCCAACATAATTTGTGTTTTTAAGTATGTAGTACTCTGAAAAACTTATTTGACTTGTAAATAATGATGTTTAGAAATCTTAGCCGGATGATCATGTGACACACACAGCCACGCCCACAAGATATTACTTATATTTTTCCTGTGTATACTATTTTACTTTTTGGAATCGTATTTTATTTTCTGCATTTATGACTGCAACACACACCTTTTATGAACTGATTTAGTACTATTTTATAATTAACTATTGTAAACCTTCAGATTTACAGCTCTACGATGCCTGGATACCTCATCGCCAACCAGATGTCTTATCGCTCATCACGTGACATTGGTCACACCCCCTGCATCTGCTATCCTGTCTCCACGAGAACTACGTTCGGCATTTCCTTACCTGCAGCGCTCCTAGAAGCACCAAAGTTCGATAGCCGGAACACAACCTGCGATTTCTCAGGTTAATCTCGGCAAATAAAGCAAGTTGGAGTTGGAATTGCTTTGCCTTGTTTTCTCTGTACATCGAGATCGTGGGTTCGATCCCGCACTTTAATTTTCATTCGGAGCTGTGACAGCGAGCGTGAAGGTAGCACTTTGGATTAGCTCTGTTACTTTGTTTCAAGTTGACCCAGTCCCGTAGGCGGTCAGCGAATAATAGTTACCTGCAGTATAGCTACGCTCATACCTCATGGATCTGGTTAGGCCTACTTCAGCGCTATAATTGCATGCGATTATTACTGTTTGATTGTGCCATACTGCCTATAATTGCTGATTTTGTGATTTATATGCCTTATCGTTGTACGAATATAATCTTAAAATTTGTTGGTAAGTATTCTTATTGACTTATAACTTATTTTTGCAGTGCCCATTTTACTTAGGTTCTGGTCGTGATATCCCGTATAGTTACCCCCAAGCTTCCGCTTTAGGTGATTGTCAGGGGCCTTAGGGGATTTTCACCTGCACATCTGTCTGCCGGGACGCCTTGGAGCGAGCCCGGTTCCAGGGTGCAGGACTCTACTTATTTGGGGTCGCTGGATTTTTTGGATTTGGCTTGCGAACATGGATGCGGTACTAGGAGCGGTTAGAGTGCAAATTAAGGACTTAGAGGATTTAAGAGTGAAAAACGGAGACTTCGCGGATACTGAATGTAAGTTATTTAAATTTTTACACAGTATGTTAGAAATGCTACAATCGGTTCATGATCAATTAACTAAGGATAAAACGACAGAAATCCCGAAAAAATCAGGCTATGAGGTAAAGATTCACGAGGTTTATGGTCATCGAAAACCGATTGAGGATAACGAACGTGGGCGTAGCCCAATCAAACTAAATATTTTTTCGACTAGAGAAAATGAAAAAAAACCCATTAGACTAGGTTACAAGTTCTGAAGATGAAACCCCAATTAGGAGAAAGGGTGATCAGACAGTCAGAACGAGAAGCAAATATTCCCATGTTAAGAAAATGAAATTTACAAACATGACACAAATCAGGACAAACAATTTACCCATTAGTGACAAAACTGACAACACGATTAATTAGCAGCACAGATTGATAGCACACATATTGAAAATCATGATATGACACTAATAACCATGAAATAGTTAGCACGGATACTAATACAAATAATAATTTAGCTATCATGGATAACTCGCAAAAATCTAAAATCCCGCCAATAACGCTCAAAGAGAGCACAATGTATTGGGAAGGTATCAAAAGGCATTTTCATCATACGGACAACGAATTCCTGGTGCCATGAATTAGTATTTATGGTTTATGCTGAAAATCCGGAAGTTATAAAGCAATTGTTAGAATACTAAATGACCTTAAACGTAGAGCATCACTGTTACGTTTTGCCTGAGGAAAGACATATTAAAGTAGTGATTGAAGGATTAACATCCCGTACTGTAATCGATGATATCAGGGTTGACTTAGAAAGTGCAAATTTCAAAGTAGAGGACATTAAGCAAATGTTTCGCCGTCGTAATGGAGAGGTTACGAACTCTCACTTTTTATTGTTTCTCTGCCTAGGACGGAAAGCTCAAAGGAAATATATAATGTAAGATACTTGTGTGATATGAGAGTTAGGTTCCAGGAATACAAGAGGCGTCAAAGCCCACTCCAATGTTTCAGGTGCTAGGGTTTTGGATACACCCAGACAGGGTGTAAGTACGCCCCCAGATGTGTTCGCTGTGGAAAGGATCATGAGTAGTCCAAAGACTGCCCTGATAAAGGCAACCTCGAAGAACCTTTATGCTGTGCCAACTGTGGACAATCTCGCACCGCCAGTTTTAGGGTGTGTGAGAAATTCCCCAAGAAAAAAGAAGAAAAAGTTTTCTGTAGGAGAGTTATCGAAAATAAAAAATATGCACAAGCCCTGTCTGTGGGGGCCTATTCCGATATGATAAAGGAAGCCAAAAAAGTCTTCGGAGATCTGGAAGAATTAGTCTCTCTTATTAAAAGTGCCGGCTTTCATATCACACTACAGGTGAGACAGATCACACAACCTAATCAGGAGAACAGTACTTCCAACAATGCTAATAATGGGGAGTAAATCCCCTCTCAGAGCACCCGTTAAATTTATGAAGTTGAATGCTAGAAGCATTCAAGGTAAACTTCCAGAGCTAAACGACTTTTTAGTCTGACAACATATCGACATTGTTATGCTTACTGAGACGCATGATACGCCGAATATGAGTTTAAAAATTCAAAATTTCAGGAGTTATAGATGCTACAGGCTAAGCCATAGGGGTGGGGGAGTGGCTATCTACGTTAAGAACACCCTCCAATCATGCTTCATCAGCGTTTGCCGGAATAACAGGCTAGAGCTCATTACAGTTTCTGTACTGTTGCCATATTATGGTATTGTATATTTTAATTCTCTCTATAATCCTCCTCATCGGCTGTTAGACGTCAACCTTGTTGAGGATATTTTGAAGCTTGACAGACCTGTGATTCTGGCTGGTGATTTCAATGCCAAAAACGAGGAATGGTTCTGCAGGAAGTCAAACCCTAACGGTGAAAAGCTATTTGAATTTGTCTGCAAATATCCTATCTTCTTCTATGCACCCAATGAATACACATATATGCCTGATCATCCAGATAAAGGCGATATTCTAGACCTAATTATTACCACTACCTCAATTCCTGTAGACATTGAAGTTTTCCACGGCCTGAATTCAGATCATGTACCTGTCGTAGCCACCTTAGGTACCACTAAAGACTTAAACACCGAACAACGTAAGATCACGAACTGAAAAATGTTCAGTAATTACCTTCCAATGCCAGCAGTCTCAGGACTACACAAGATATCGATTTTGCTGTGTATCAGCTTTCACATACAATAAATACTGCCTACAATAAGGCCACAAAGTCGATCCCGATAAATTATGGTACAGACAGACTTCCTTTGCATATCAAGAACTTAATGGGTGAAAGAAACAGAATGAGGAAAAATTGGCACAGATCATGGGACCCACACGCCAAGCTTAATAAGCTTAATAGGACCATTACAGAGCAGATTAGAGAGTTCAGAAAAGAGACTTGGGATGAAAAGATTATGAGCTACAATGAACACAATATCAGTGCTATTTAGTCTTTCGTGAAAAAACTTAAGAACAAACCTTCGATCTCCAAGCCCGTAGGAGCCAATAATAAAACAGCCTTGACAAATAAAGAGAAAGCTAACATTTTAGCTGAGCACTTCGTTGACCAGTTCAAGCCAAACTACGATCTATGCGATATGGAATTTACCTACGATGTTAGATACTGTGTTAAGGACTGGTTACAAGCAAACAGTAATGCAAATGTTCTAGAACTTGCAAGTCCCCAGGAAATACTGAACATTATTAAACAACTGAAAAATAAGAAAGCACCGGGGTATGACAACATTACGAATGTTGCAATTAAATTCTTACCTCCGGGTATCATTACTAGATATACAGGTATCTTAAATGCCTGCATCATAATTAACTATTTCCCAAGTTTATGGAAAAGTGCGAAAATGATCGTCCTGCCCAAACCAGGTAAAGACACCACAAAGCCTGACGGTTTCAGACCGATTAGCCTGTTACCGGGAGTCGGAAAATTTTTTGAAAGGGTCATTTTTAAACGGATGGAACCCTACTTAGATAAATTACCAGCAAAGCAGTTTGGCTTTCGCAGATCACTGTCCAACACCAAACAACTTGTGAGACTCAATGAGTATATTGGAAGCTCTCTGCACAATCGTCAAAGCGTCGCCTTACTTATGCTGGACGTGGAGAAAGCTTTCGACCGCGTCTGGCATGAGGGGCTCATCTTTAAGCTCATTAGCGCTGGCTTTTCACCAGCACTTATCAAGCTCATTCACTCGTTCTTGACTGGGAGAACTTTCCACATCTCAATTGGTAAGGACACTTCGGATAGCAAAAGAATTAGAGCCGGGGTCCCCCAGGGTAGTATCCTTGGTCCCTTACTCTATCTGTTCTACTTCGCTGATCTGCCCAAGACAAATTTAGATTATAATTACTTCTTAGGATGTTATGCAGATGACACCGCCCTTGCGGTGAAGTCTGCTTGTCCCAACCTTGTCATAATGAAACTTCAAAGAGTTATGCCCCAGATAGAATTCTGGTGCCGTAAGTGGAGAATTTGCATTAATGCAGGAAAATCACAACTCTTACTCATCAGGAAGAGGAACACCAGAACTGTAATAACGACAAAACTTAGACTTTTCGACACTGAGGTTCCAATGGTTAACAAGGCTTCCTACCTTGGAGTTGTCATCAATTCAAAATTTAACTGGAAGGACCATAGCATCAGTGCTCGAGGCAAGACGATAGGGGCTATTCAAAACCTCATGCCACTCCTGAACTCAGACTCGAAACTAGATCTAAGAAGGAAGAGACATTTATAGATTGCACTAATCCGCCCTATCTTCGCCTATGCTTTGCCGGCCTGGGCCGCCATCAGAGATAAGGACTTAGAAAAATTGCAGATTACTCAAAATAAACTTCTTCGGACCATGACCAACGCGCATTTCTTCGTCTCAAACAGGACTCTGCATGAAGACTTGAAAATTCAACCGATCGTCCCTTTCTTGTATAAATTGAATCGTAACTTCTTTACGAGAGCTCTAAACTGCCCTCATATGAAAAACCTTAAGGTGTTTGATTATATAATACTGGAGGAAGATAAAGAGTTGAGACCACTAGCCGCTTACCTCACCCGCGACTTAAACTTCCCGACATAGCATGTTTATTCGTTTGTACATAGTGTATATATATACTGTAAATATGTTTTTCTTTTCTCACTTCCTATGCATTTACAACTACATAATATCTTATATATAACGTATTTTATGGTATGTGGATTTGTATCTGCATTTTGTATGTCATATGTTAACAATAACTTCATTTCAGTCACGTCTTCGGACTTTACTTATCAAGAATAATTACTTAAGGATGTAGTCTTTGCACTCTTAGCGCTTTCGACTTCTCCAAAGCAAACTGCTCCTAGGCTCCGCCCCGTTCGCTATTTGTTTGGCTTTAGCTCCTCCCCGAATCTTGTGACTTATGGTCACTCCCTCTTCTCTCCCCTCGGACCTCCCACACTACCTGCCCAGACACTTTGAAACTCAGGTGCCCGCTGGGCTGATTTTAGTGAGCTGGTAACAGCGCGCTTGGCGCGGTAACCCAGCGATAATTGTTCTGATTGAATTGGATTGCTTTCCCTTTGAGTTGTAGCAGTTCCATGCACGGTGTCAAGCGTCTAAATCTCCACCTATAATGACATGTTGTGCAAGTGCAAGTAGAGTGTTGAGATCAGCTTTGACAGCTAAGGGGTCACGTGAGGGTGGGTGTAGGTGGAGATAAAAATGTATGTTGTGGAAGTGTTTGTAGTGAGTGCTACAGCTGTGTCCTGTATGGCTAAAAGCTGTGGTATTGTGATCTCATAATGAGGGATGCAACGTTTAACTAGAAGAGCTGTTCCACCATGTCTGCTATGCCCAGAGATATGTCTTCTGTCAGATCTGAAAACCGTATAATTTGGAACGTAAATTGGATAATTAGCTCTAAGTCTGTGTTCCTGTAGGAAAAACAGATCGGGTACATACTTATTTACAAAGTCTCGAAGCTCATGAATTTTGGGAGCCAGTCCATTGGCGTTCCATGTAAAAATATTGATGTGATTATACACATTTACAGCCATTATTTTTTATTACTGGGTGAACCAAAAATACCTTCGAAAACATCAAAAAGTAGAAACAGCTTATCGATAGCATTGTCAGTGGCCTGTATCTCAGGCATTCTGCTAGCAATTTTTTTCAAAATACTCATTATTGATAAACCTTTAAAAACATTTGCAATTTCTTTAACAAATTTAAATAGATCACTAGCACATTAAGATTATTCTCAGTTTGTGGCTTACTAGCCTGTTTAGATATGCTTTTAACATTTTTTAACACATTTGCATACGAGTTTGAAGTTCCATCACTTTCAGTTTTATCATTATTTACAGCATGTTTCAAGTGTGGCTTAGAATTATAATCAGCATTGCTTTTATCAATTTTAACATTTTTTGTTAAAAATCGGGAATTTTGGGCAACCGCGATAATTTGCAGTATGTCCTTGCTGTAAACAGTTGCAGCACTTTATAATTTCTAGCCTTTTGGCAGAACAATTCTCTGTGCGATGTGAGCCGGCGCACTTAACACAGCGCGGCTGCAGTTTACATACATCTGATGAATGGTGGACGTGTTGGCAGTTGTGACACTGTACAACACCTCCTTTTGTTTTATAGGGATGAATTTTAACATAGAAACCCATAAACAAGTTAATTTAGGGTTTATCGACACCTGGGAAATTCTCCACCTGCGCCTGGAAAAGGGGCATGGGGGCTCTTGTGCTTAGGCGGTGCATCTCCGCAACCATTTTTTGTTTTGAAATCTATCGCATTGAGTTCCTCTCTTATTTCTTCCGACGGGCAGTCAATCGGAAGGCCCCGTGTGACCACCTTGATTGGCCTTTCGAATTTGGCCATTATAATGTAATAATCAACTTTACGCTCATTCATATAACTCGTAATGGTACGGTGATCATCTGCCGTTTTCGTAAAAACTTTTAAAAATTCACCAATAATCTTACTTGCAAAGTGACATTTGGTAACTTTTTTAAGCACTTTAACAAAGTCAGAAAATTTGGTGTCTGGTTTCACCATTAAAGGTTTAATTCTTGGTGGTTTATTTGCCTTAGTTCCAGGCTCAGTGGAGATTTCCATAGCATTTATTATCAGTAGTAACATCGTTATTATCAATAAACAGTTTCTAATTCTGAAGTCAAACAACAAAAATCAGCGTTATATTTTCAAATTTTCACATGACTAGTTTCGATGGTTTTACCGAACCACCATCCTCAGCGCAAATGAACGAGATAGGATATAATCATTAGGTAAGATAAGAAAGCCTGGACAGAAAATAAGCTAGTGGCGCCATCTGTTGATAATTTCTTTAAAGGCCGAAGGCAAAGATGGATTGGAATTAGGATCGTTAACTAAAACAGAAAGATTTTTTGAATGCGATATGCCTCTAGAAAATCCAGTTCTCCAATGGAAGATTCTTTGCCTTCGGCCTAAAAGAAATTATGTTTTAGTTCTAGTTTCATCAACGGATGGCGCCATATTTTCTGTCCAGGCTTTCTTATTTTATCTAATCATTACATCCTATCTCGTTCATTTGCGCTTTTGCAGCTGGTGATGGTAGTTCTGAATTAGTATTTGTTCGTCGTGTTATTGTCTTAATAATAGACAGTTTCTCAAATTTATTACTAGTAACTACATCAATATTTGCTTTAACTAATTTTGAGGGGCGAGCCGTATTTCTAGGCTGAATAAAGCCATCCTGGTCTTTGCAGGCGTTTATTGATCTTTTAGCAATCTTTTTAGAGGGCCGTTTAGGATTAAGAGATTTGTTATTACTATCACCAACCTTATCATTTAAGCATATAACATCACAATCATTAACATTACTACTTACATTAGTTTTTTTCTTCTGCGTAGCAGCATAAAAATAGCATCAAGGATAGAAGAATTAACGTTATCATTTGGGTTATTGGCACTGAGAAACTCGCCTCGAATTATTCTGCAGAGTCCTTCCGCAACGGCACGATAGTTGTCGAATTCCTCTTCCATTTCCTTCTCAGTTTCACTATTTTCCACAACTTTTATCATGCGGGCAAAGTTTGTTCCTTGAGCTTTAATATCAACTATTATAGAGGCCTTAATATGAAGAGCTTGAACAAAATCTTCTTGAGTGAAGCTGTCCTTACCAATCAGACATTCCAAGTCGAAACCTAATAAGGAGTTTCCTATTCAATCATATCAGTTGATAATCCGAGCACATGGCAGCGATCCGCCGCCTCCGTAATTCCGTTATTTGTAGAAATTAATGAGGGAAATCGTTTCCCTCCATTGCTCACACACGCCGTAGACAGGAGAATCACTACAAAGTATCACATAGGAGTATAGCAGAACACTAACACATCCGAATAAAACACCGTAAATCCACACAATCCAGGCGTGACCTTCGAGAGGGAGAAGGCCATGACACTCGTCGAACAAGTCAGAGATGAGTCATGCTTTCCGTCCATCGTTTTTCCATCATTAGTTTTGTAACTACCTCGAGGCGTGTGTACGTTCTTGTAAAGATTTAAATTTGTCAATAAATTGCGCGAATTCGCAACTATATAGTTTGTTGTTTAGTGCTGACTTTGTTAATATTGTAGCAATGCCTGACCATTGTTCTGTACCTAAGTACAATTCTAATTATGCTGCAACTGAAAATTACGTGAGTGTGTACATATTTCCAACGGATGAAGCAAAAAAGCAGCTTTGGTACCGTAAGATTCCTCGCGCGAATTTCATGCCATCTAAACGAAATGTTGTTTGTGAAAAACATTTTTGCGAAGATATGATTGTGCGTGAAGATGTATTCACGGATAAAAATGGGGCGATTTTAAGGAATCCAAGAAAACGTCCAATGTTAAAAGACGATGCATATCCATGCATATTTAACGGCTGTGATGTAGAGTTAAATGTATCAATGAATGAACAGCAAGCTTTAATATATATAGCTGGTTATTGTGTACATTCTTTGAAACTGCATTGTGTAATCTGCAAAGAAAAGCTATTAAGTTTGGATAATTTACTGATTGAAGGGGGAGATTATGATAATCTTCCATTATCTCAAACAACAGAAACCAAAGATAATTGCACATATATAGATATGGTAAGTAGAGGTGGCCTTAAGAAACTGTCCATATTAGTTTTTAATATCCATAGTTATTGCATATTTAGAAAACTTATATCAAAGAAATATGAAACACATTTTCACAAATGCCAAAATCAGCATTCAGTCATTATTGCACTTTTTAAAATATTTATAAGTAATAGTGGGCTTGGTAATGAAATATGTCAGTCTTGCAACTGTGATTTCTTTAATATTGTCATCAAAATGCTAAATACATTTGCAAACATTTGTTTACACAATTATACAAAAGTATTAGAAGATAGTAAGTTTTCTGCTTCAAATGAACGAAAACTAAAGAAATTTTAAAAGAATTAAGTATTTTTATTTTCTCAATTGTAAAATGCAGTTTTATTAATTTTCTTATAGTATTTGTAACTCCAAGCACTGCATAGTTTATGCCATTTAAAAGATAAGTTATATGCATTTGCTAAGATATGACCATAGTATAAATATGAATGTTTGAATTTAGAGTTTTTACTATTAAAGTATATTGTTTCCATTGCTTAATTTTTGTATATATTTGTGATAATACAAAAATTCATGATAAATGGGATTTAAAAAAAGTTTCACTGTATGCTATTTCGTGAAGAGAGTCTTTAATGCGTGTGATGCACATAGTAAGTTATTGTGTATATTACTGAAAGTTCTTCCATGTAATATGCAAAGAAAGGTTAATGATTTAAAAAAGCATATAAATGATAATCGTAATTCCAATTATCCTAAAATTTAGAAGCTAAACTATGTATATGCACTTGCATATGATTGAAAGAAATGGTGTTAAGAAACATCAGCATTACTACTAAATATTGTAATCTATAATTATTGCATTTTTAATCATAAAATATTTTAAAAAATTAAATTTTACATTAAGTGCAAATTGCAGTTCTGTTATTTTTCTCTTGGAATTTGTAATATAGCTCTTGGTATGAATACGAATGTTGCAAGTTATGTTTTTTAATTATTACATTTAGTACATTCCATTTTCAGTGTTAATTTTTTGTACATGCTCGTGATAGCAGTAAAATTCATGATAAATGGGAAAAAACTTTTTGTTGTGTGCTATTTAATGAAGAGCAGATTTGAATGTGCCGTTCTTACTATTGTGTATATTATTCAAATCATTTCTGCGCAGTATCCAAAGGAATGTTATTGATTTTAAAAAATGAATAAAATGGCCATGAGAATCTCATTGTCTAAAACAAGTATATATATATATACTATATATATATATATGTAATAATAAAATTCCATAGTCAAAAATACACTTAAAATTCTAACTGTATGTTCTTTTCATTTTTAATGGCGACTGTCTCTTATTTGAAAGTACGTGGAATTAAATCCACAGCCCCGTAGTCAAGTTGTTTTTCCCGCCTTTTCTACACGTACACTTATAGAATGTTCTGGAAATATTCAAAGCGAACTGGAATGGCTGACGAGGCTGACGTCATTTCTTGGAAGCTCCACCTTCCAGAAGCTATAAAAGGACTCGCAAAGTAATATCGGGGTCTTTTCTTTAATGTAACGATGCAGTAAACTTCCTACAAAAAGTTATTAGTAATTCTTTTTATTTACTCCGGATATCTGATTTTGTAACTGCTATTTCTCCTGACCAATAATAAATGGATCCTGTTTTTTGAACTTATCGTCGGATAATTTAAGCTACGACTACGTCTATGATTCCTCACCAATCTATTTATTCCGGACAAAAGCTGGTACATCACACACACACACACACACACATATATATTTACATATGATCAAAAGAAGTGATGTTAAAAATCATCAGCATTGCTACTAATTATTGTACGTTTAACAGCTTGCTATTTAAAAAACACTAAATGATTTTTTATTAATTGGAAATAGTAGTTCTGTTACTTTTTTCTGGTAACTCTCAAACACTGCATAGTTTATGTGTTTTTTTAAATATTGCCAATTGTGTATGTTGTTTGTTAACTTATCTCATTTCAAATATGAATGTTGGAAGGCTTTTTTGTTATAAGATTTAGGTATGTTTCTTGTATGAAATATTTTTTATCACATTTATTAGCTAACTTATGTAGTATTTCATTTACATACATTGGAGATATAGAAGTTGATGGTTATATATTTTGCTCTGAAACGCGAATAAATTAATACTTGAGCCTAGATAAAATATTAGTTATTATTTTAAGAACCCCTTCCCTATTTATCATGACAGTGGCAATTTTCAATCAACGTTTAAATTTTGTAAAATGTTCGTTTTTTCTTCGGTTCTTTCAATTATATTTATGCACAAAGTTAATTAAAATATCTGTAAAAAGCCTAAAAAGGGAAAATAATGTATATAAAGCCTCCTTTCTTTCAGCTGTTTTAATTAACTAAGCAACATGATAAAGTTATATTTCCGACGAAAATTTAAAAATCCAAATGACTTTCTGACGATAACATCAGACGGCAAGCTCGCCATGTTTATAAAGTATCATGGCCTTCTTCCTCTAGAAGGTCATGGTCCAGGGCATCCCAAGGCGAAATGGCGCAAACGCACACACGGTGCTTAACTAATCCGAATTCACGGAGCGGAGAACACATGCGTCCGACCAGCTTAACAGCGAGAATCGGAATGAATGAACACACAACTGGACGCATAATTTATGACTTAGCGAGTTCGGCAGCATTACGCATAGCAGCTCCAGCATAAACAGAATTTCAACCATCTTAACAATGCAGTCAAGTCTCTTACAAAACTCCAAGCACAAAATAGTTGGACGAGCTACCTGAACTCATTCTCTACAGATGATAATTCACTGTGGAGAACCTTGTCCAGGTACAAAAAATGCCACTATAAAATTTCGCCCCTTAAAGGCCCCAACAGGATCCACTACACCGAAACGGAGAAGGCAGAACTTTTAGCACATCATCTGGAATCTCAGTTTTCCATGAACGACATTACTGACATTACAACAGAAAACCTAGTTTCTAGTTTCCACTCCAATTTTACAACAACTCTGCACACGGGCAACATAAGTCCAGTCATGCCTTCAGAAGTTCATAGCTACATCAAGAAACTCGAGAAGAAAAATCTCCAGGCAATGATAGAATTATTAACTCCATGGTGAAGAAGTTTCCTAGCAAGATGGTCCTAGTCCTGACCAAACTCTTCAATAAAGTTCTTCGTATGCAGCACTTCCCAAGCCCCTGGAAAACTGCTCTCATTACACCCATCCTAAAGCCACAGAAGCCTGACAACCGTCCGAATTCGTGCAGACTAATCAGCCTACTACCCGAACTTAGCAAGCTGCTTGAAGCCGTGTTATTGAAAAGAATTACAAGGCATCTTGATGATGAGAACATTATCATACCCTATCAGTTTGGTTTTCGGAGAAATTTGTTAACGACAAACCAACTCTACAGAGTAGTTGAGACTATTTCGGAAGGCATGCACAAACGCAAAATTACAGATAGAATCTTCATCGATGTAGCGAAGGCTTTTGACAGAGTATGGCTGGACGCCCTCACATACAAAATCCACAGCCTGGGCTTTCCAGGTTACATCACTAACATCATTAAATCGTACCTTACTGGTAGACACTTTGTCGTTCACATCACTGATGCACTATCAACCCGCCGCGCCATAAGGGCCGTTGTCCCACAAGGTACTCTTCTTGGACCTACCCTTTTCAATGACATCCTTACAATACCAAACACAACATTAGGTATGTACGCCGATGACAATGCGATCCTAGCACAAAGTGCATTTGTTCGTCCAGTAGTCCAACACTTGCAAGAACACATATAAGCACTAGAGACTTGGCTTTTACAATGGAGAATTGAAATAAACGTTCAGAAAACTAAAGCTGTGCTGTTCACCAAAAAGAAGAAAATCAACTGTCACCTAAAATTCTATGGCACTAACATCCCTTGGTCTAAGCACGTCCCTTACCTTGAGGTGATCCTCAACAATACTCGCACATTACACATATTATTCAGAAGTTTCGAGTGCGTAAAATGAAACTCTACCCCTTAATTGCTCGAAACACTGCTTTATCCGTAGAAAATAAGTTACTTATTTACAAGTCCATTTTGCGTCCCATGTTGTGCTATGCTTGCCCGGTATGGGCATTTGCTTCAAAAACCCATTGTAAAAAACTCCGAACTGCACAAAATGCAGTACTTCGGCAAATTACTAACTCTCCATGGTATGTTAGAAATAACAGAATTCATGAGGAACTGAGAATTGTTCAAATAAGATCTTTTTATTATAAAATTGCTAAGAATTTTCCCGAGATTCAAAATAATATTGAGAATCCTGCAATCAAAATCTGTACCTATAACTATAATAATCTTGATAATTTAAATCGGCCATTTGCCATTCTAAATGTTTGCAATATGTAACGTGTACGTTTCTGTTTTGATCTGACTGTGAAATTTTATTTATGTAAATTTAATTGTATGTATCTCACTTGACACTGAAAGTGTCGCGCTAATCCTTCCTACTAGAGAAATCTGCATTTATTGTTTGTTCTCAGTGAACTCTATCACACTCTCTCTATATATATTAAAAATATTGATATATATTTATAAAAATATTTTAAAAAATTATTAAAAATCAATCAAAATCTATACCTATAATGACCTTGATAATTTAAATCGGCCACTTACCATTCTAAATGTATGGAATATGTAACGTATACTTTTCTGTTTTGATGTGACTGTGCAATTTTATTTATGTAAATGTAATTGTATGTATCTCACTTGGCACTGAGAGATTCGCACTAATCCTTCCTACAGAAATCTGCATTTAATTTTTGTTCTCAGTGAACTATACCACTCTCTCTCTCTATATATATATTAAAAAATATTTATATATATTTATATAAAAAATATTAAAAAATTGTAAAAAAAAAATATTATGTAATTTATACAGCTTTTATATATGTAAAACTTTTCTTTCCTCTCAAGATTCGAAGATACTTTTTGTTCTACAAGGGGTAGGGTCTTTGAACCCAGGTCCCCTGGTGTTAGGGCCCCATTCTACTGGATCGTGCTTTTCTTTCCTTCGGAGGTTGGACGCGGCTTGGGTAGCACGTCGGTTGAGACTGCACCTGCCAATAGATTCGGTTTCTGACGTAGTACGCCTGTCTGAACATCGTGGCTCGCTTAGCATGACTACGTGCATGGATAATCTGATCGCATCAGCATTTTTAATGCTATTTACGAGTTTGTATTTTTATATGAAGTGATAATTAGCACTCACGATTATTTTTCTCGGATTATTTTGAATTATTTTAAATTTTAATGAAAAAATTTTTGCCACGTTTATGCCACTAGCCTGATCGCAACTAGTTAAATGTGAATTTAATTGACACGTGAATTTAATTGGACATGTGAATTTAATTGGATTATTTTAATTATTTAATTAATTTTAATTTATCAAATTTAGGGTTTTTTGGATTTGACAGTGTGCATAGTAATCCCCAAGCTCTCGCTTCAGGTGATTGACAGGAGCCTTGCACATTTTCTACCTGCACATCCGTCTGTAGAGAAGGCCGTCGAGTTAGGCTCTATTCCAGGGTGCAGGACTCCATTACCTGAGGCTGGATTTGGATAGGTTCCAATGCGACCAAGGAGAGGGTTATAGAGATCTACACAGCGCAGATTAGTGAATTGGAACAGCTCAAAAATGATAAAGGTGCACTTTCAGATATCGAAGAAAAATTTTATGCGTTCTTATTAAGTTCGCTTGATATCATTAAGGCATTAAAAGATCAGAAAAACACAAACTTGGATAAAACCTCAGAAGTTGAGGATACGCAAATACACAGTGCTAAACGTACTAGCTATGATGAAAATGAGAGGGCTCGCAGCCCAATAAAAATCAGTGATGACACTACCACGAGTACAGAGGAGAGAACGCTCGATCAAGATACGAGCTCAGATGCAGAAAAGATGATCAAACGATAAGATCTAAAATTCAAAGACCATGTGCTAAAAAAGCAAAACTTAGCACACATACACAGTTAATCTCTCCAGTCATTCAGTTAAACTCAGATAATGTTAATAAGGAAAATCAGGTTACTAATACTGAAATTCAAGTAAATGATACAAATTCAGATAATATCGATATGGACACAAACACTGTGGATAACAGTCAAAATAACAGTAATAAGAATGAAACACAACCAGAGGCTGATAACACATCCAAAACACTAGATTGCCACCTGTAGTACTCAGAGAGAATACTTTCACATGGGGAAAATCAATGAAATTTTCCATCAAAAGAAATTAGGTTTTATGGGCATTATAACACTTAGGGAAGGTGTCAAAGTAATAGCTAAGGACGAGGATAGCTATAGAAGCATTGTCAGAACTCTTAAAGAATTAAAAGTCGAACATCATTCATATGTCCTTCCACAGGATAAAAACTTAAAAGCTGTGATTAATGGGCTATTGCTCACCTCAGAAGTTGATGAAATTGAAAATGAACTAGAACACAAAAAGTACTCTGTCAATGAAATAAAACAAATGTCAAGACCAAGAGGTGGAGAGGTTATCAAGTTCCCACTCTACCTAGTTACTCTGCCTAAAAACGAAAACTCTAAACGTATCTATTACGAATAATATTTATGTGACCTGGTCGTAAAAATTATAGAATATAAGGGCCGTTAAGGCCCAATCCAATGTTTTCGTTGCCAGGGTTTTAACCACACGCAGACAGGGCGCAATTACGCTCCAAAATGTGTTAGATGTAGTGGTGAGCACTTTATCAAAGATTGCCCAAACAAAAACAATCTTGAAAAGCCATTATGTTGTGCGAACTGCGGTGGTTCTCACACTTTAAGTTTTAAGGGTCGTAAGAAATACCCGAAAAAGAATACTGAAAAAACAAAAACCTACTCAGATCGCATAATTGCAGGAAAATCTTACGCACAGGTGCTTCAATCAGGATCTTACTCAGATACTATAAACGAAGCCAAGAAGATTTTTCATAGATCTAGCCGAGCTTGTGACTGTAATCAAAAGTTCTGGACTTTTACAATTCACGCAGCAAATAAAACAATTGAACCAAACCAATCCTGACACCCTCAATACCCAAAATATTGATAATAGGCCCAAATAATTAAAAGAGCTCCAATTCAAATCATGACATGGAATGCGCACAGTGTGCGGAACAAAATCCAGGAGCTGCACAATTTTCTTATTATTTACGATATTGATGTTGCCCTTATCACTGAAACTTTTGCAAGTCCTTGTTTTAGCTAAACAAATTGCTAATTATAGGTGTTACAGATGCGACATACTGTGTCACAGAGGCGGTGGGGGGGTCGCAATTTTCGTCAAGAATTCCCTTCAATCTTGTCATATAAGTGAAGCTCATGATAACGGCGTTGAGGCTATTACTGTTTCTGTTCTGCTTTCTCTCGACGGAGTCGTGTATTTTACCGCGATGTATAATCGTCCACATCATCGACTGGATAAAGAGAAATTAGCCGAATTACTACCAAATGAAAAGCAAATCCTCCTTGCAGGGCATTTAAATGCGAAGAACATCAAATAAGGCTGCAGACGCCCCAACTATAATGGTAATGACTTACTGGATTTCATTAATAACCATCCAGTTTATTTTTACGTGGCCACAGAGTTCACGTACTTGCCAGATAACCCACGTAAAGGTGGCATTTTAGATGTGTATCTTACCCCTACCTTGATTCCCATGTATTTAGAGGTAAAGACGGAATTAAATTTTGATCATGTGCCAGTTCTTCCGACGCTAGGCATTAATAAATGCAACGACGCAAAATTTAGAAAGATCACCGACTGGAATGTTTACTATAACTCCTTGCTAGAAAATCCTCCCGATATTAGGAATCTACGGACAACACAATTGACAATGCTAGAGACGCCCTCAATAATACTATTCTTAGCGCCTATAATAAGGCTACACACAAAGTTGCTGTGGATAGTAACGCAGATAGACTTCCACTCACTATTAGAGAAATGATCAAGCAAAGAAACAGACTGGAACGTCTCTTGGGATCCTAGAATTAAAAAAAGAAATGAACAAACTTAACAGAAAAATAAAAGAGAGTATTAAAAATCACAGAGAGGAATATTGGAATGACAAAATTCTTAGTTTTAATGAACCCCATAATGAAAATCTCAGAAGAAAGCCGCACTGCAATAAACCGATCTATAGTGACACAGAAATTGCAATAACGAATAAAGACAAAGCTGCGGTTATGGCGGAACATTTAGAGAAACAATTCATGCCTAATCTTGACCCCTGTGATCATTTCTTCGCTTATGACACAAGGTATTTTATTAAAGATTGGATCAGTGGCCCTGGCGCCAAGAACAAGACGAATTTCGCCTCACCAAATGAAATCAAGGAAATAATTAAAAGGATGAAAACCGCAAAGCACCAGGCTATGAAAATATCCCGAACGTCGCCATTAAGAATATGCCTATTTATACCATTACACGGCTTACAAGCATCTTAAACGCCTGTCTGGAAAATAACTATTTCCCCAGAAATTGGAAAAAGGCCAAAGTCATCTTACTGCCGAAACTGGGCAAAGATGTAACAAAATCAGATGGCTACAGTCCAATAAGCCTTCTCCCAGGTTTAGGAAAAATATTTGAAAAGGTTATTTTGAATAGGATCGAGCCTTATATGAATAAATTACCACCGGAACAGTTCGGCTTTAGAAAGAAGTTGTTCAAGACTAAGCAACTGGTCAGACTGTGTGAATTTATAGGATCCGCGTTTCATAATAATCAAAGTGTCGCCTTACTCATGCTAGACGTGGCGAAAGCTTTCCACCGTGTCTGGCATGAGGGGCTCATATAAAAGCTCATCAATCTTGGCTTTGACAGAGACCTGATTCTTTTAATACACTCTTTTATAAAAGGCAGAATGTTCTTCGTCAACTTTGGTAATGATAATTCTGAATCTAGACGCCTGAATGCAGGAGTGGCACAGGGTTCGATTTTAGGGCGAATACTTTACCTATTTTACGTGTCGGAATTCCCAAAGGTTTGCTATGATCATAATACATATCTTGGATGTTATGCCGACGACACGGCTCTGGCCGTAAAGTCCATCAACCGAGAATTTGCAATTAAACAGTTACAAGACATGATACCTATTATAGAAAAGTGGCGCACCCAAATGGCGGATTTCCATAATGGACAGAAGTCGCAACTCATTGTAATGAAAAAGAAACAGTCAAGAACCCCACTCAATATGACTATAAAAATCTTCAACGATGGCGTTCCAATTGTCAGAAAGGCTACGTATTTGGGGATCACACTCAACACAAGATTCGCCTGGAGTGACCATATTAATAATGCAAGAAAGAAAGCTTTTTCGGCATTTGTCTTGTTCCTTTATTAGGCAGAACATCAAAGCTGAATCTCACTCGAAAAAGGCATATCTACACGGCAATAGTACGCCCGATATTCACGTATACCTCCCCTGCTTGGGCTACTCTGACAATTAAGGATTTAACGAGACTGCAGATCATCCAGAATAAGTTCTTCCGACTTATTACCAACGCGCACTATTATGTGTCGAATGAAACCCTGCATAGGGATTTAAAGATTGAAAATGTAAAGGAGTTCCTTCACAAGACAAACAGTAACTTCTATGATAAGGCTCTCAACTGCCCACACCTCCAAGTATTCCCCAAGGTGTTCGACTATTTAATTCTTTTCGAGGATTATAAGTTCCGACCATTCGCGGTCCACTTCGCCCGTGACTCAAATTTCCCTACGTAACTTTGCACATTTCCTAGGCAACATCGCTGCACATATGTAAATAGTATGCCTACTTCTATATTTTATCTCGTATTAGTAATTTTGTATTTATTTTATTTTTAGTATTGTAATGAAATATATTTTTATATTTTGTATTCCTATGTACCTTATCCTGATCAAATAAACTTGTCATGTGTGTTTTGTGATTTTTCCACCCATTCATCATGATCATGCACATTCACATGTAGCTCTCTAGTAACGTCACTCCTGGTCTTCGAGCTAATCTGAGTTTATCGTTGCTTGTGGTGTCTTGAGTCACACCCTTCTTTTTTCGAAACTCCTCCTACCACGTCTTGTATATGCAATTTCATGCGCCCCTGTGGCATAACAATCATTGAGCCGGATACGTCGCGTTCCCACTGCGACACTCCGGCATAAACTGCATTGAGCTGAGCTTTCCCTTTATTCGAGGTTCAGACTTGGTGCGTGAAGGTGCAGTTGCCCCTCGCTCCCTATTTTTTGACTTCGCTGATTTTTTTGCGTTTTAGTCTATGTGTTATATGGTTGATCAGATAGAATGGCTCAGTAAAAGTAGGCGGCCAGTGTAACTCTGATTCAAAATCCGGTTACGATCACGTGTTTCTGAGACTCCTTTGCCGATGCTTTATTTTTCTTCTTTTTTCCCCTTTCTAGTAATTTCGTTCTCCTGATGAGGAGGGACCTTTAGCTGTCCTCGAAATCGATTGAGTGTTTTAATATATGTACGCTAAATACAAGGTTGTTACTGCGATTTTGATTGTCACATTGGCGTGTTTCTCTTCTATTCTATTTGCATCTTTGTTCCGATGACTGAGAGATATTTTAATACCATATATTACATACGCAACTTTTTTTTAAGAAAAGTGTTTAATATTTTATATTTTAATTTATTTATATATCCTTGCTTGTATATTTTGAAATTTTTAATGCTGAACTCTTCTTTGATGTATGAGTCTGTAATTTTGATATAGCTGTACCGAATGTAATGACATATCACATCTTTAAGTAAATGCTTGATGCAAGGATGCCCAGCCTTTTGGAATTTCTGGGCAGCATGGACTAGCAAAGAACTTCCAAATGTCGCTCACAGAAATTAATATTAACTAATGACCTTCTGATAAAATTAGGTTTACTATTTAATTCAAAAGATAATTTTAGAGCAAAATATAAATGCAGCATTTTCAGTGTGAACATTCAATTTATTTTCTTTATCACCATTGTATCTATATTTGGTTTGATAATCATGGTAGAGACTGTGGACTGTATTCAAGATGTTTGTATAAATGTTTTGCTTTTATTTTGCTTTCCATGCATTTCATGTGCGTAAGAAGTTGCTTGCGGACAAAATTTTAAATTATTTTAGGGAAAAAGTAATTATTTCTTCATTTTGCTCGAGGTATTAAGAACTGGTTGTAAAATTATAATGATAGAGGCATGAACAGCTGTTGCTACTACACGTTTAAAAGGATTATCATATGAAAAAATTTAAACCAAATTTAAGCATGCATTTAGAAAATCTACTTTAACAAGGGCAAATATATGGTTACATATTAACAGATTTATGAAAACAGGTGAGGGATAGCAAATAATTATGGTTGCTACCAGAGGTTAGCAGGAATTGTCTCTGACATCCTATTATGAAAACAGACAGTGTAGTAGATGGAAAATGTTTGGGCAGGCCAACGTCTGCAGGTGGTGTGCATAGTGTGCAGTAAGTAATTGATCATAGCCTGACTGCATCTATCTGCCACTTGAGAATTGAACTAAATTTGCCGTGTAGTGCATGAAAAGTGTTATGTTGAATAACCATCTTTATCATATACGACTGCAATACAAACTGAAAACTGAGCAACAGAAACCACACAACAAATTTAACTCCTTACTGAGCCTGTGGACAAATGTAGCCAGATTAAGATAACTTGCTTGCTGAACACTTTGTGAGAAATTTGCAGTTTTGTTTGATTGCATGAGCGTTTTCCGTTTGCTACATTGCCGTTTCTCATAAATTTATGAACAGTAGCCATATGTTTCCATTTTTTAAGTAGGTTTTTCTGAATTTACACCTTGAACTCGGCTGGAATGACTTCAAATGATAATTATCTTAACGTGCCCTTTCCTTTGCTGCTGTCATTCAACAACCAATTCTTAGTATCTCAAGAACAAAACAGAGTAATCAATATTTTTCACCCAAAATATATTATTAACTGAAAAGTGTAAAACACAAAATGTGCTGCATCACAAAATAATTTTTTTATGAAGGTGTTGTAGGGTTCGACTGCACTTAGAAGTTTGTGCCAATGTCTGCAGACCCTACTAGACTTATCGCTTTAGTCTGAAATAAATGACAGTCTTAAGAAAGTCCAAATACCTCTTTTTTTTTTTTTTAAAAAAAAATTAACCCTTGAATCAGCATTTCTTAAACTGTGTTTCATGGAACCCTGGGTTTCCATGCTGGGTTCATAACTCCTGATTGAGGGCCTGTGTGATGTGCAATAGTGAAAGGAGGATCGGCACGCTGCTCTGGGCGTCTTCAGACACATCTTCGATGATTGCCACGACACAGTTGGAAGTAGGATTCGTCGCTAAAGTCGATATGTTGTGGCCTTAGGTCAAACGCTACCATTATCACGCTGAAATCTGCCATTCTCCACCCATTCTTGCCAGCATCTACTAATCGTCGCATCTCTTCGACTCGTATGACGAGCGATTCTCCGATTTGCCCAACCTGCCTCTTTCAGTCCAATGATACCTCCCTCTTTTAAGCTCTGACAGTTACTCATTACTCGAATCCTGCGACAAGGCATTTTTTCAGTGGTTGAAAGATATTCTAAATCGCAATGCAACAGAAATTTTTAACAACAGTTCAAGAACAGTTTTTTGTATACATCTGCTGGATGCGCAGTTCTGATGCGCTGGAGATCTCACTATTCATTCACTGGGCACCAAATTTTAATAATTTTATGCATACGAAATTTCAAAGCAATCGGATGATTCCTTCTTGGTGCGTCGATTTTTTTTGTTTTAGAGTAAAATTCCAAGAAGAATTGTAAATATTAATTACTAGATTAGAAATAAACTGATCCATGATGACTTGAAATTTAATTTTATAGTGGACCACATTTCGAACCTTAATGAGAGTTCTTCAACACTGGATTTAATTGTGATGCTACAAATCTTTCAGAAGTCTTTAATTACCAAATCAATCTGGAAGATAGTTTGGTCAGACCATTTGCTACCCACATGCTGAAAGACCACAATATCATAACCTAATTTAAATTGTTACGTATTTACTTATTTGGTGTGACTTTGTCTTTCATCCATTTCCATCTGATTCGTATCCTTGCAATAGAGCACACAGTGGTCTTCCTCTTCCTTTACCTCATTTTCTTGACTGTTCTTGGAGTTTCGTTTGCTAGCTTGTTAAAGTCCTGTGCTCTCAGAGGCTTCATTTCCTTACTTAACTTATTAAGGCCCCCCTCTTATGTGACATAAGCAACTTCATAATTCGTACAACACCTGCCTTTATTTTCTTAAACCAGCAACTGTTTTCACTTTTAAATATCGATGACTGGTCTGATAGGGTTTTGCAGTGCAGTCCAGTTTCATCTGTATTATAAATTTCATGTGGCTTCTATTTATTTAGCAGTCAAAGCAAAACGTCTTTTATCCAGTAATCAAGCCTCATTTTGATCTTCCTCTTCTTCTTATCATGCAGTTTCTGATGAAAAATGTCAGATTTTTCTTTATCCAATTTGTGGCTCATCTGTCAGTTGATACAAAATTCTTTTCTAGCATGTAACGAATTAGGAAAGAAACTATAGAAATAGGGACATCTTTTAATTTTATATCTTGAAACTATTCTAGAAAAGCAGTTTCTACATCACTCGATTTTCTCTCTTTTTTTGTGTTTTTTTGAGACTTTTACATTTTTTATAAGGTGAATAGCTATAATTCTTTGTTTAATTAAATTGCACAATGCTGTATGGGGAGTTTCCAGTTTAATTATAGTTTTTCTTTGGCTGCAGCTACCAAGAACATCACAATCTTTTAACAGTTTATCCTCTTTTTGTTAGGCTTAAGTCTTTTCGCTTGGCAGTTTCGGTATGTTACAAGTTAAGCGCACAACAAATTTTAAAAGTGCTGCTTCTAGTGATTCATTCAAGTATCAAAACTTACGTTTCTAGCAAGCAGAAAGATTACCTTTTATGTTCGTAGGTTGGGGCAAAAGTCATGACAACTATTTTTTTCCTTGAAGATACCAGTCTGGTTGGAAAATGTGACGTATACAGACGAAAGGACAAGGTCTTAACTACATGTGTGGATAATGAATAGCACTGAAATATCGTAACACACGAATTTATTACGGTAGTATACAGGACAATATGGCCTTCACCGTGCAAAAGAATGATAACACAACACACATAAAGTTGACATGACAAACCTGGGCCTGAAGACCCTCAACGTAGTCCTGTGCTACTGTCACCACACGCTGCCAACGATGTGGGAGGCGCTGAATACCATCAGCCTCAGCATTTGCCGCACCACGTGTGAATCGGGTCATCTGTTGGCGCACAACATTAGCAATGTCCTCTTGTGTTGCAAACCGCCTACCAGGTATTGGTTCCTTAATCTTCGGAATGAGATCAAAGTCACAGGGCGAAAGGTCAGGAGAGTACGGTGGGTGCTCCAATTCTTCCCATCCCCAACGTCGGAGTAGCTGCCGTACACACTCTGCTTTATGTGGTCTTGCATAGCCGTGCAGAATTATTGCACTGCCCGATATCGATTTGCTTGTTCAACCAAAGCAAATTCAACCATCTCATTAATTTGAATTTTTTCCATCTTTATGAAATCCGAACTAAAACGAAACTTTTACAAATTACTAATAAATATGTACCTATACATATCTAATTAAAATAAAAAATTATAATTAAAAGAATTTTTTTAAATAAAACGTAGAGCTAATTTTTATTTCAATTTGTTAAAAAATATTGTATGTGTGGCCCCGCAAAATTTTTTTCTTTGCAATGCGGCACTCAAACGGTCATAGTTTAGACACCCATAATATAGAGCCTAAAATGGTTTCCCATCTATTACTTGGCCAGTGAACTTTTCTGTTTTCGTGAAGTCCAGACTGCTGTTCTCTGCTTTTGTTCGTTTTATTTATGCATGTAACTTTTAATGTTTTAGTTAACTTACTTCTGTAAGCCCTGTGTTGTACATATGTGGTGCACGGGGAGTCTGTACGTTTTCAAAGAAAAAAAATCTATTACTTTAATTTTCAAATAAAGTGCAATATCTATTAGCTTCATTGATCGAATTTCTATCAACTCATCTCATCACCTTGACTAGGATACACACAAAAAAATACTTTTATTTATTTGTATTAAAATCATAAACCGAATGATTTATTCTAATTTGTTTTTACTGGCGGTCACTACCATCTTAGGCTTTCTCCACTATTAAAGCCAGAAGCGGTGGTCATTTTACTATGAAGGCACATAATAGGCGGCTACCGTTGCCTGAGAGGGACAGACGTTTTACATCCATGCCTTTTCTGAGGTTCGAACCCGGGCCTTTCGGTACGGCAGTCAGAGTCATTAACTACTTTCCCATCTTGGCGGCTGACCTTTCGTAAATAGAACTTCGATAAATTCTGAAGTGATATATTCTAAAAATAATGGGATTTTAATACACAATTCTGCTAAAAATTCAGAATTTTCTTTCAATAATCTATATTTTGTAAATTTTGAAAACCAAATTTTACTCTACTTTTTACCAGGTTGAAGTGTAATAATGCCAGATGAAGTAGTGGTACAAAAAGGACTAAAATAATGTAAAGAAACTGCATCGTTAATACTATCATAAACAAACATTTTTGTAGCAGCATCTTCATCTTTTATTGTATTTGCAACATTTTCTCTTCTTTTCCCTTTTGGATCTCCAGTATCTAAATATGCAAATATTTATCTTATAATTTCCTTTTAAATTATAATATGCTTTCATTTGTTCTAATATCAGGAAGGCTGGGAGACCAGAGCGTTACCACAAAGCCATACTTCTGTCCTTTAAATCTAAGGAGGCTAGAATAGAAGGAGGAAAGTTCGCATGAGCCCCTACCTAACAAGCAGCGTCTATGTTTGTTCTGTCGAAACATTGCACTATGGCAGTGAAATGTACGTGTTTCTAAGCTGTTTCGTGCATGTATTTTCCAGTAAAAACACGTTAAATTTATAATGAAATGCTTTGCTATTGTTAAATTTTTGCTTTAAAGTAATAAAGATGATATTCATAATTTACTGTGTACAGAAGATTATTAAGAAATAGTTCGAAATCTTAATGCATATGTATAACATTAAAGCGTTTAAAAATGATGTTTCTGCATATTTCAAGGATTTGTTTAGGTTTTATTAGCAACCTGTTGGGTGTACTTTTCAATTTTTCCTTTAAGTGAAATTTCTGATTTATTCACAATATTATCATAATTTATTAAACAATCATTTTATGTACAAAATTTAAGAGATAGGAAAGAAAGTTATTATTTATTTATTTTTTTTTTTTTAGTATGCCTAAATACTTCAGCTTTAAGTTTTAACAGAACAGAAACGCTAAAACAGAATTCACATATTTAGCAGATAATTATCTAAAAAAATAGTCACGAGCTGCATTTTTTTAAATGAAAGTTTTAAATAGATCCTTTTCGGAACCAACAACTTTATACAACAAGAAAATAAATATTAATAAAATAAAACAGTTTTATGTGAATTTAATGATTTCAGTTTATGCGTGTTTCATATTTATGAATCTCAAAGAAATTGCCCTGAACTGAGTTGAATTTCAGAAATATACCCTATGCAAATTTTTGGATACGTCTTTCTGTCCTTTCAATTGTGTAAATATTTTACTTACTTTTATCGCTATACTGCTCAGAAATTTGTAAGTTTATGGAAATAATTTGTAAGAACAGAACAGTTTATCTTGATCAAATGTACAAATTATATTCATAACAGTTCACAAAACTTAAAAATGAATAATAATTAATATTACATAAAGAAAAGCATTGCTTTATTTAATAACTTTACAATTCATAAAAAAGTAACAATTGATTTCTTACTTTTCATGAAAATTATAAAACGAATTACCTAAAATGTTCAAATTATACAGTTTAAATCCTAGCATATATCATTGTATGTTAAGGAATGAAGAAACAAGCTGTAAACAGAAATATTAAAAGTATTTAACATTTTTTGATTATTATTAAGCCCTTTTTTTCACATCCGGAAAAAAATAACATGACATTGTGATATTTTTCAAAATATTTCTCAAATTACATGAAAAAGGTCTTTACTTATGCATGAAAAGTAATCCCAGGAATCTTTTTATGAAAATGTATATGTGCATCCATATGCAACACAAGATGACATGCTTCAAAAATTTAAAAAAAAAAAAATGTTGCATTGACAGACTGCCATGCACAAGTCACAGCGACAGTAGTAACATGGCCGCCAAGATTCACGGTTTTGAGTTGAACCTTCCCTCCTTCTATTCTAATCTCCTTGTTTAAATCCTGTTACTTCACCTTCTATACCTTCTTTGTCCATTTGACCTTGTGAAGCGAAGACCGCCATGATGTCATTAAGCTGACAGATTGCAATGCGCGAACTTCCATTAACATGAAAAATCGCTGCACACTTTATGCTTCCACGACAACGAAGGAATACAGTCAGTTTCTTGATAACCATATCGTTCGTATTTCAAATATTCACAGCAACTTTTTGTCTTGAAGTTGGATATAGATTTTTTGGCTATCTAAATCATTCCTTTATTCTATGCTGTTTTAAATGTAATATTTTCGCAAAGTTTAAAATTTTCTTTATCATTTTGCAGGCATATTTTTATTGCTTTCTTTTTTCTTCTCATTCTTACTAAAGTTATTAATTTTCCATTCCTTTTGTTTTGCTTTTCCATTTTATTTCTAATTTTCCCAAATTGATTTTTATTTCTACAAAAGTGAATTTATATTTTCTTTTCACTTTTTATTTACAAAAGTTTTTCCCCAAATTTATTCCTTTTTCACATTTTTAAGTTGAAAATTTGTTTTTTACCTTTAACTTTTTTTTTCTGGTTTTACAAAAGTAATATTTTTTTACAAGTTTAATTTTTCCTTTTCGATTTTTATTTAAAAAAAGTAGTTTTACATTTTTCACTTTGTTTTCAAAAAGCGATGTTTATTTTCATCACTTTTTTTTCAGTTCTCTATTTTCATAAATGCAATTTTTGTTTTTATTATTTTTCTCTTATGTATTTTACTTTCAAATGTAAATTTTAATTTTTAGCTCTTCATTTTTTTCGTTTTTAATAAAAGTAAACTTTTTCTATTCCTTAAAATGTTTTCTTGCTACATTTTTATTTTACTTTCTTTCCGTCGTTTTAAATACTTATTGATGTTACAATTGCATTTCTCCAAAAGTAAACGAATTTTAAGCTGGAAATTACATGTATATAATAGCCCTCTGCAGGCTTTCATGGATAATATTTTCTGTAACTTTGAAAACAATACGTATAAGGTTCATTCTATATTCACTCACTTCCAAAAGTTAAGCACGAAGATGTAAAATGCAAAAATATCAACAAATACTGCATTGATTGACACAAAATTCGGCAGGAAAGTAGCATATATATTTATGCATAAAACAAAATCAATAATTATATACAGGAATGAAAACAATATTAAATTTTTGTATGTTATATATAATGACATACTGGAGACTTAAACAGAATTATGTATAAAGGGAAAATAAACAGCATAAAATGAAAAAAAGGACGTTACTAGGGTATGTAATTCTCCCTCATCTGTATACAAAGTTTACGCCTTGTGACCATGCTTTCAATTAGGTGGTCAACCACCGCAGAATTAAGCAATTGCCATTCTTCTTGTAGAGCAGTTTCCAACTCAATAAGAGTGGCTGGAGGTGGTAAACGTGAAAGTTACGGCCGAAAGCATACCAAAGATTTTCAATGGGATTAAGGTCGAGGAAATATGCTGGCCACGCCCATCGACGATGTCAGCTCTATGTGGACGTGCGTTATCGTCCATTAACAGAAACGTAGGGCCAACTGCTGCAGCGTACAATCTCAGAATGGATTCTAGGACTTCATCTCGATACCTGACAGCTGTCAAAGAACCCCGTTTAAAGATGTGCAGGTCGGTGCGGTATCCTAATTAAATCCCTGCCACACCATAATGCTTCCGCCTCGGAATGCGTGATGTTTTGGACTGATTGCGCGTTCGTTGTTCACGCCATATCCTTATACGCTTGTCATCTGGCTCCAGAGCAAATCTTGACTCATCAGTAAACATGACATTGCCCTAGTCAGACACATTCCAATTGACATGTTCCCGGCACCACTGTAATCGTGCCCCTCTTGATTGGACGGATAGAGGAACACAAAATCGAGGTAACCGTGCGTACACTCCACTCATATGTCTTCGGCGTACAGTAGCTGCAGATATCGCCTTACCAATAAACGCTGTAACCATAGATGTCACACTTGTGGAGGTCGCTCTGCGATTCCGCTTGGCTACAATAGCAATATATCGATCTTCCGCGGGGGTTGTAAACCCTGGGAGACCGGCTACGGGCCTTCGGACGACTGTCTGTGTGGTTTAGAATTGTTTCCATAAACGTGAAATTACAGAATGATAAACGAGGAAGAATAGAGTAACATCTGTGATCAACTGTCCTGCTTCAATGCTCCCCACAGCACGCCAGCGTTCAGAATCTTCCATTTGTCTTCTGGAAGTCATAGAAACACGTATGTCTTGAAAACAAATTGTACGAAAGTTTTAAACACCTTCTATCAGCACTTACAATCAACTTCTGTAACCCTTCATAAAGCTGGCTTCTTATCAGACTGCCTTTTTTGCATATTTCTTGACATGAAATGCAAATATGTTAGGCTGTTACCTAACATATTTGCATACTTCCATCTTTTAAAACAAAGTTAAAAATGTAAAACAACTTTTTTTTTTTAAATAAAAAGAGAGAAAGAAAAATCAAACTTCTAAATATAAATAATATTTTTGTAAAACCAAAGAAAAGTTAAACGTAAAAAAATGTTTTAACGTAAAAATGTGAAAAGGAATAAATTTGGGAAAAAACTTTTGCAAAATAAAAAAAGTGAACAGAAAATGTAAATACACTTTTGTAGAAATAAACATAAATTTGCGAAAATTAAAAATAAAATTTAGGTTTGGAAAAGAAAAAAAAAGGGGGGGTGGATGAAAAATTAATAAATTAACTTCAGTGAGAATGAGAAGAAAAAAGAAAGCAACAAAAATATGCCTGTAAAATAATAAAGAAAAATTTAAACTGTGCGAAGATCTTACATTTAAAACAGCAAAGAATAAAGCAATGATTTAGAAAGCCAAAAGAAATAAATGTGCACTTCAAGAAAAAAACTTTCTGTGAATATTTGAAATACGAAGGACATGGTAATCGAGAATCTAATTGTATTCTTTCGTCGTCGTGGAAGCACAAAGTGTGAACCGGGTTTTCATGTGAAGCAGGTTCGCGCATGCGCAGTCTTAGTGTCATAATGGCTGTTTCCGCTGCACAAGGTCAAATGGAGAAAGAGGGTGTAGAAGGTGAAAAGACAGGATGCAAAGGACAGATCTATGACTTTGTGGTTACGCTCAGGTAACCCAAGCAATAGATGGCGGGTTCGAATTCGAGCCGTGGAGTTATTTTTAAATCGCTGAATTAAAAATAATTAAAAAAATTAAATAATTAAAAATAATTACGCACGAAGCAATCAAAATTAATCATGTCTAAAAATAATTATAAAGAGGAAATAATTAAAAAGTAAAGGCGTATTAATAATTAAAAAGATTTCATAATTAAAAGCAATTAATATTAATCAGGTATTTAAAAATAAGAAATTAAAACTTATGTCATTCCAAACCCGTGGTTTATGAAATCGTTCCAATAAAAAAAGTAAAAAATGTTGTTGCTACAAAAAATAAAGAACTTTGAAAACATAGGATCGTTGCCACGCAATAAAGTGATAACTGACGGATTACGTGGACACTGTCCCTTTACCTTAATGGTTAATCAGTACAGCACCACGTCCGCCATTATCCAGAGCCGCCGGGGTTCGCTGCCGTCCAACAGCCCGGGTCCCAGTGTTTGTTGATATCTGAGAAAAATATAAGTACATGGCCATACAGGGGCTTTTGTAACATGCTTCTTTTACAATACGTTACTTTACTAATGATTCAATTATAATACATTTACGTAAAAACTAATTTTGCAGCAGTGCACTATATATTATGATACTGATTTATACAATTCGTACATTACCAATTGTATAATTTCAATACATTACAATACTAATTATGCAGTGCACACACAGACTTTACAGTGTATGTTACGAAACTGAATAATAGAAACATTACCAATTATACAATTATTATACATTACAATACTAATTATGCAGTGCACCCATTATGCAACACTGCCCCATTGTATCCCTGATAGTGTACGTAGTACTCCTGAAAGTGCACACACAAAGTGCAGCTCACTAAAATTTTATGACCAATAATAATGCTAATAAAAAGGCTGTAATCATACTTTAAGATGCAAATTTATTCTTATTAGCCACCAGTAATGCTAATAAGAGGTAAGACACAGTTTACACTTATTTTTCCATTAATACGTACTACCATGTATACTATTTGACTGTCAGCAATAATGCTGCATAAAATACATTACACTAAATATTACGATAATGATTTAGACAAAATATTTCATTACTAATTATATAGTTACAATATATTACAAAACTAATTTGGCAGTGCGCACATGTGCAACGCTTCTCCGTAGTATTTTTGACAGTGCGCTGAGTAGTCCTGAAAGTGCGCACGCAGTAGAGCTCAGTACAATAAATGTAAATCCAGTAACAGTGCCAATAACAGTACTCCTAATTGCTTTAATAATATTGTAAGATGCAAACAATAGTAATACTAATAACAGGTGAAAGCTTAAATTTCGTTTATATTTCATTTACACACATCACTACAGACATTGCATTCTAGTTTCATTGTCAGCAATAATGCTGTTAACAAAATATTACAGTAAGTATTACGATACTCAATTATACAATACATTACATTACTAATTATGCAATTCCTATATATTACAATTCTAATTGTGCTGGGCACACGTTTGTGCCAAAATCCTCCATAGTGTTCCTGATAGTGCACATAGTACTCCTGATATTACGCACACAGTGCTATTCAGTACAATAAACTAAAAACTAGTAATGTCGTACTCACATAATAAGAATAGCACCACCAGTAAAAACAATAATAATACTGAAAAATATTACACATTAATATGCGGTCATTTACAAGTGTTCTCTCAATATGTAATTAAATGCACACAGTCAGAGTTCCAACAGTATGGCACACACAGTACGAAAGTTATATGAATAGTGCCGTTCACACATATTGAGACACGTTACAGTACTAATTTCAGGATCGGTACTGCCAGTACTATTACATAAAGTTAAACTGTAATTTACAATGTCTTCTCAAGCACGTAAGTGGATATAGTCGGTGTTTCCGACAGTTTGGCACACCTGATTCGGGGGTTATACTAATAGTGCTGTTCACTCATTTTCAGACGCATTACAATACTAATTCCAGGATCAGTACTATCGATACTACTGCTAGTAATTCTGATAAATATTACACATAGTTATGCAGTAATTCCCAAATATATTCTCAAGCACGTAAGTGCATGTACATATTCAGCAATTTTGAACAGTTTGGCACTGATCTAGCCTAAGGCAGAAGATATGTGCATGACTTTTGTTATAATATTCACACAAATAGACAATTGATTGTTAGTGTATTCACTTGTAAGGGTCCTTTCAAGCACATAATTACATGAACATAGTCAGTGTTACTAAGCTATTTGGCAAAGATCGGTGCCTAACGCAGATAGTTTGTCCATGATTTTTGTTATTTTTTCCACAAGATATTTTTGTTTAATTATAAATTTACAATAGGGTTGTCTATTAAGCTCTGGTAAATGAACGTGATGCTGATCTGTGAGTGGGCAGTCTGTGAGATAATGATCCGGGCTGCCTATATTACCAGAAACACAATTATCTGTTTTTGTAATTCTGAATCTTTCAAAGTACTGTGGAAACGGGCCATGCCCTGTGACAAATCGGACTAACAGTGAATTCCCTATATTGCGTTCAAGATGCACCTTTGGAATAAAATAAGCTGTCCTTCGTCCTGTATTGCTGATATTCCATTCATTTTGTCATGTGTCAGTTGCTATCTGCCTGAGTGTGTTTTTTGAAGTGTGATATTGGCCAGAGTATATGATACTGCATTATATTGTGTTCTGTAGGATTTTCAGCCGCTTGCTTTGTTAAAGTATCAGCAAATTCATTCCATGCATGACCTGCATGCACTTTGACCCATTTGAGGAAATATTGGCTATTGTAGTTTTCTTTTAGTATCTTTTGTATTGCAGTTACAATGGGAGAAGAGTGATCAGGATTATTGATCGCACGTATAGAGTATTAAACTGTCAGTAAATATGATAGCTCTATTATGACGTTGTTGTAAAGTTAATGCTTCTTTTATAGCCAACATTTCGCTCTGGAAGACAGTATTATTTTCATGCAAGTGCCCTTGCCAAGTATGTAGAATGCCTTGGTTAGCAACTGCAACAAATGCACTTCCTACGCCATTATCAATTTTCGATCCGTCTGTATATAGGCATACCTTAACTTCTGGAGCTGTTTCGTTTTGGTGCAATATGCGGACTCCATTTCCATGTATTTGAACATTAATTAGAGATCCTTCATAATCCTAGGGGTTATAAATCTCATCTTTGTATTGAGTAATTTGACGTAATTGCTTTAAAGTTTTCCTAGCTGCCTCTTCTTCAATTCTAATGTGTAAAGGAAGTAGTCCAGCAAGAACATTTAACGCATCCGTAGAGGTTGTACGATAGGCCCTAGTAATCAGTAGTGCAAATGGTCTTTGAATCATGCTTAAGTACTTGATTTTCTGATCTTTGAATCATGCTTAAGTACTTTATTTTCTGACCTTGCATTGGTTACGCCCATATGTAATGATTTTTCAATTACTGTTTGGAAGAGGATTTTCTGAAAATGGCGACTGATGCCCCATTTATTGCCTTGAAATAGTTTTAAATAATTGGCTATGGTCACTGCTCTTTGTTTCAGATAGAGGAGGTGCGGAATCCAGGTGAGTTTGGTGTCAAAAATGACTCCCAGATAGCGCAAGGTTTTCATTATTTGTATGCGTTGATTGTTAATGCAAATTCTGGGCTGTCTGGTAAGTGAGCCACCTTTTTTCGGGAAAAGTATAATTTTTGACTTGTTATCAGCTATCCTTAATTTCCGCTCTAGACAAAGTTGATGAAATTTTTCACAACTTCATTACAATTCCTTTGTAGTTCATCGCGAGTCTTACCCTTTACTATGAATGCTACATCATCTGCATACGCATGTATGCTTGCATATTCAGGCCAGGATGCCGCTATGATATCATTGTAAAACAAAGAAGCTTTGATAGCGTCATTTCAACACGTCACTTCCCGTTATCACGTGGTTTCAAGATAGCGAGGCCACGTGATCCAAGATGCTGGTGACCACGCCCCATTTCTGTAACGTCACTTCGGTCATCCGGTTACCTGCGGTTACTACTACTAATAAAGTTGTGTTGTATATATAACGGATACATTTTCCTTTCTGGTCCACGATAAAAAAAAATTAAAAAGTAGTAACTGAGCAAACGCAATAACTTAGGAAAATTTCGCATCAATAGTAATTAAATTTTTAAGTGATGGATCTTATTTATCTAGAGCAATAAAATCCTCTGAATCAGCAGTAAATTTTACTTTTTTTTCGAAATTTATCTTATAATTTTAATTTCTTATTTTTTGAAGGGAAATTCTCACAATTGATAATATCTTCTTTTTGTGTACCGTTAATCATAATATAGTTCATTTGTAATTTAATACACGCTGCATCATATAATTGTCTTCCATATAATGTGTCAAACTCTAATAGATCATATACTAAGTTCAGTGTTAGAACTTGTTTTTCTGATCTCGTTCAACCTATTATTTACGCACCAAAATTCCATTCTAGTAATAAAGAATGCTGATTTGAATCAAGAAATTTATCTGATTTAGCGTAATCTTTAATTATTTTTTTTTCATTTATACAGAAGATAATTTTACTCGGAGTAAAATCATTTTTAGTGAGAGTAAGTTATTTTTTACTTTGAGAGCAAAATAACTTTTAAGAATATATAATTTTTTACCAGTAGTAAAATCAGAATCTTCGCTTTCTTTACTATATAAATGAACGATATAGAAAAAGAAGAGATTAGTAGAAAAAAGACAGCTAGGACAAAATATTAAACTTATCAAATTTACAAGCTGAAATTAGAAGAAAAAATGCTGATCGATTAAGCGAAAAATTAGGTTAAACCTTAGAGGAATTTCAAAAACCTATTACTAAAGAAATAGAAAAATATAAAAAAATCAAATAAAGAAGTTCTAAAAAATATTCAAGATGCTATGCAGAATATATCATTTCCTACATTAGAAGGATTATGCCTGACCATATCTGGCCATAGTACTTTAAATAATAAAATATCACTCTGTTTTAATCTTTTCTATATTAAAAAACTAGGAAAGGCTTAATTGATAACGCCCCTCCAACAGGAAGGTCATAACAGGAATCTTCAAAATAAACTCTTAGGGAAACTTCTAAAGGGGAGGTGATTTATTCCCTTCGTTTTTGGGTGTTTGATTATATTTTACTGAGCAAGAAATATATCCTGCCTGATTCTTTTACAAAAGCTTTAATTATATATCGGAATAACTTTGATTTTATGTATTTTCAGGTGTGTAAATGTTTACTCACCATATTCTTTTACAAAATATGTATTATTTTAATTTTTTAGCCTCATTTGATATCTCTAGGCGAAGGACCATTTCGGTGTGTTGAACATAGATGGAAATACGCTATATTACTTTACTCTGACGGGGGTTTGAAAATTTTGTTTACATTGGAAATTCCTGATCCTTTTACAGAAAATATGTGTTATTTTCATTTTTTTAGTGACATTGGATATTTTTTTATTTTGAGGGTGTAAAAAATGTTTAAAAATTGCTCTGTTTTCATAACTATTTTAATAATTTTTTTGTCTTAAACTGATCATTTTATCCTTTTTTCTATACGAACTAAAATTCAGTGTCAAATTTCGAGAACCGAGGGAACGAATAAAAAGTTGAATTTCGTAATTTTACAAAATTGATTTTTATTATTTAAAAATACAAAAATTTAAATATTTGAGTCATTTAAAACATTTTTATAACTGCAAATGCATGCTTATGATCAACGATTTCAAATTAAAGGCCGGATGAGAACTTTTGCGCACACGGTGTACAATACAATGCACATAAAGAGGACTCTTTTGGGTTTAGTAAAAAAATGAGTTAAAACAAGTGGTTGCTATAGCAAAAATAATTTTAATATGTTGCTATCAGTTGGGAACATTTTGCTTCTGCCGTTGTAGTGGAAAGGTAGCTGTATCGAATAGTCAGTAAAACTCTTGTTAAATGTTTATGACCGAAGCTCCGAAGTCTAGTCAATTTGCGAAAGGACTCATCCTTTTGGGCTTTGGCCAGCCGATCTCGGATTGGCCAAGACAGTTCCTTGCGTCGAAATTAGAAGTGTTGGTATAAATTACTAAATTAGACCCAAAGTGTTAGTAAATCCTTTCGCATTTCTCGGTTTTGCAATTGTATATGTATGTATATATAATTTTGAATGTTAAAGTTTATGACAGATGAATTCTGAATTCCGTGGCACAACTGCATTAAATATCGTTTGTATCGTTGTCCTCAGTTTGATGAGTATAACAAATTTAATATTTTATCTACAATTTACTTTGCAGGTGTAATTCGCAGTTTCAAATCCTCTAAGTGTCGAAAGTTTACTCTATAGTAATTGCTTTTATAAAAATGAAACTGTTAATATGTGTAGTGTTACAAGAGTTGACGTGAATATTTATTTATCATTGCTATTGTTGGGATTTAATATTAATAGAGTTTAGAACTTATGACCACCGTCAAGCAATACAGTTCTCGATTCGTTTCTGTTGAAGCAACATGTCTAAAATCATAGAAATATAAAACAGAGCTTTAGGTGTAGATTTTTAACTAAAATAAGTTTAAATAAACGTTCTTTACTCCAGTCTAAATCAAGATGACAAGTCCTGAGAAGGTTAAAATAACTTTTTTTTATTAACTCTTTAAATTTAACAAAAAGCACCACTTGTGCTTAAAAAACAAAACTCTGCCGCTTGAGAGTTTAACGTAACATAAGTTGAAATATAATTTCTCGTATCATAGTCGGACACTGTACAAACTGGGCTATTTAAGATGGCTCAAATATTTAACTGCGCAATTTTAATGTTGGCTGGCAAAATAGCTAAAGCTTCAATAATCTTTGTCAGAGCTGTCGATGAGACGGAAACTGCAAGGAAGATTCCAAAAAGTTTTAATTCTGAAACATTTAAATCCTCGACTTTTAAATACTCACTCGACTAATTTGCATTCTAGTGAGGACTAATTTCAAATCAAAATAAGTAGATAATTAAAATAAAATACTTATATTGTTCCCCATTAAATCTGAAACTAAACGAAAACGAAGCTTTCAATGACCTTCAAAGTTCACAAATTCTAGTTGTATCCGAAATAAAATTTTTAAGATTATTATTTGACCGAAAACTGACTTACCTTCCACATGTCTGAGGAAAATGTGTTTTAAAATGTTAAATGTTACAAAGGTACTGGCGAATAACATCTGGGGTGCAGAACGTGGCTCAGTACTCAAATATTTACAGAGCCCTTGTCCACTCTAGATTGGACTACGTCTCAGTTGTCTATAGATCATTCATCATAATTCAGCGGCCATATTTGCAGCAGTAGGTCGCATTTTCGTCGCTCCTCGTGTTTCGTCTTTAGCAGCGGAAGTTTTTATTTTCAGATGCTGAAACAAGTTTTATTATTTAGCCCACATCAGTAGGAATACGTAGACACTAATGTTTTGGTTCTACGACCAACGGTTCATTAATTACGGATTCATTAATTTCTCAGTTTAACATCCAACGGGGCTGAACCTTAAATTGCTTTTGAGCGACCGCCGGAAGCCGAATCATATTGAATTTTATATCGCTGGAAAGAGGACCTTACAAGGAGTATTTACAGACCAGATTCAAGACAATTGGTTAATTATACCGCTAGTAATTAATTTTTAAAGTAAGTGATTCTGCAGCCACGAGGTGTCCGTGACCCTCGACCTTTTCAAGCGATCCAACGACCACCTGCTGTCCAGCGACCCCCCCGGCGTCAGCGACTTCCTTTCTATCAACAAAGGGGAAAGAAGACCAACAAAAGGGACTGTGTTTTAATTCGTCTTTTCGCTAATTAGGCAACTAACTGAAGTAGCTCTTCGGAACCTTCAGTTTTGGACTCCTCATGTGACAGGGATTACAGGGATATAAATTTCAAATTTTTTGGACGACTACAATCCGAGTTTTCATTTTTTGTGACTTTATTTTGGACAGGATTTTCACCTTCGCGCGCCTGTGTTTACGTACAGTGTTTACCTGATTTATGTCCATCTCTTGGATTACACAGTGACAATATTTGAACGATTTCTGCAGAAACTCATTATACAGAAGAAGAGCAGAGAAAATAGCGGCCAAGTGTCAATTCGCTTACCGCGGCTGCTTATAGATAGTACAGAGAAGGTTAGCAACCAAGGTAGGATTGCCTGTTTCTAATTAAATCAATTAGTTTAATTAAGAATGGCATTACTTACTGGTTAGACTCGGCTAATTTTAGTCATTAACTTCATATTATAAAATAGGCTTCAGGTATAACACCGGATACTGTATAATTATCAAACTATGTCAATTTGTGTCATTTTGCGCTATCTAATAATATCTATTACTGCTATGTTAATTTAATTACAGTTTCTAACGCTACAATTTTGCTGTGATCGTGTGCATTTAATTTGTACTCTGCACAGAAGGCTCTAGCTCCCATTACAAATCTGTTTTATTTACCTCAGTTCAAACTGGCTCATTAATTATATTAATTGCCAGTATAATTCTCTTGTATCAGTATTTGATAATATGTTTTTACGGAATGCATAAACAGTAGCATTTCTTATCAGAGCATTATGATTTAGTTTCTCTGTACTTTATTCTAAACTTTTACGTGTGGTAATTGGCTTACCAACGTGTTTTAATTAGGCAGTAATTAAACATAAATAGTAATACTATATTATTTGTGTGTATCCCTGTGCATATTATTTATTCCGTGAATGTATAATAGTACTATTACAGCATTCTGGTCACCTTTTGATTATTCTATTTTATTAATTAGCATTAATTAATTTGTTGACCATTACAAATTTCTTCGAATAAGAGCATTAGCGTTACTTAAAGTGCAAGTGTGTGTGAATTACGAGCAGAGTTAGTGTCACAGTGAAATTTTACTGCAGTGAAAGTGAATAAGTGATTATTAAGTGCTTACAGTGATACGTGTGCAAGCAATTAGTGCACAAAAAGTGCATTAGTGATTAGTGCTGATTAGAGTTAGTGTCACAGTGAAATTTTACTACAGTGAAAGTGAATAAGTGATTATTAAGTGCTTACAGTGATAAGTGTGCAAGTAATTAGTGCACAAAAAGTGTATTAGTGATTAGAGTTAGTGTCACAGTGAAAGTGAATAAGTGATATTAAGTGCTTACAGTGATACGTGTGCAAGTAATTAGTGCACAAAAAGTGCATTAGTGATTAGTGCTGATTAGAGTTAGTGTCACAGTGAAATTTCACTACAGTGAAAGTGAATAAGTGATTATTAAGTGCTTACAGTGATACGTGTGCAAGTAATTAGTGCACAAAAAGTGCATTAGTGATTAGTGCTGATTAGCACAAGTGCATTTACGTTCAGTGAGTGCATTTACGAGCAGAGTAAGTGTCACAGTGAAATTTTTACTACAGTGAAATGTATAAGTGATCTTTAAGTGTAACAGTGATACCTGTGAAGCGACTTCTGTGTGTCTCTATGTGATTTTACTCTTTGCATCAAATTCAGTGCGCCATCTCAAGTCCACAACTGTTTCTCGCACTGTATAGTGCAAGTGATTGCTACTATGACACGGCCATCAACCTCAGTGGCTGAGTACGACAATTCTAACTGCGACTCTGATCCGGCAACTCTTGCTGGCTCAGAATTAGACTATCACACAAAAATCAATAAGCTCTGCGAAAGTCTTAGAAAAACAGCCTCCATACAAAGACGAGGCAGATACCTTCTTCCTTCAGACGTAAAGGTATCTCTCCTGGATTTGATAGACGCAGTGCACACTTTGGCACTCGAAGGTCCAAATTACATACCGAAACCTGAAGCAGCAGACGCCTGTACCAACACTCCCTCCATAGTCTGTTGCGGTTCATTGCACGGCACAGCTCCCAACGATTCATCAGCGCTTAGCGATACCGTCGTCAGAGTCAAAACATACGCGCAAGCAACCAGACCGAAGCCAAAACATACGGTTTTAATTTATCCCTCTGAGGGTACTGCACAGGGTAATAAGGACCTAAAAGCTGTCCTTAACGAAAATTTCCCTATTCAGAAGCTTGGAGTTAAAATCTCCTCCATTAGAAATCTACAGAAAGGAGGACTAGCTGTAGACTGTGTTTCCAAAGAGGACGTGACCAAGCTCACTACTAGTTTACAAAGCACGCAGGGACAAGTAATAGTCAAGATCAAGCAACCACTGACTAGACTACCACGAGTGGCTATCCACAACGTATCTCCTGACGTCCAGCCAGAAGAGATAGAAAATGCACTCGCCTCAGAACTCCACCTCACCAAAACAACAGCCAAAGTCATGTACCGACTCAAGGACAGAGGAAACACCGTCAAATGGATACTTGAATGTCAACCAGCAGCATTTAGAAGCCTCCTCCAGTCATCCAAGCTCTTCATTGGGTGGAGAGGACATAGGATTGCTGAGCACTTCGACAAAAAAAGATGTTTCCGATGCCAGGAGTTTGGCCATCTGCAGCAAACATGCACCAATAGAATATACTGTGCCTTCTGCTCTGGAAGTCACAGTGTTAAGGACTGTCACGCCAGCAGGCCAACATGCATCAACTGTTCAGACGCCAACTATAAAACGCGCAGCACAATGCCATGCAACTATCCGACCTATGATACCAACTGCCCAACGTATGGACGATACATCGAACGCGTCAGAAGGAGCACTCTCTATGAATAATGAACAAGAGCCGAACAGCACGACAACAGAACAAGCGATACGCGGGCCAACCCAAGAAACTTCAAGTGCGGAAGCTAATTCTAATCAAGCACAGATAAAGTGCACACAAATTAACTTACAACGGGCGGTAGCCGCGACCACGCAGGTAGTCCAGCATGCTATTCAATATGACTTAGATTTCTTGATAATTCAAGAACCTTATTGTCGCGAAGGACAAGTGGCAAGCCTACCAATGGCATGGAAAATTTTTCAGAAGAAAGCCAATGCAGAACAAGCACCACGGGCAGCCATTGTCTGCTGCAACCCCTCCTGGTCTCCATACGTAGTAACCACAGAAAGAGACTTCGTTACTATTCTAGTCATCTTTGAAGAGCAGCAATTCCTCCTAACCTCCGTCTACTCCCCGCCCACGGAAGGTCTTACGGATGTGACTTGCAACTTTATACGAGTGAAACAGAAATGCCCAACAGTACCTCACGTCGTTGGAGGAGATTTCAATGCACATAATACTATATGGGGCTACCAAGACACAACGCCTAAAGGGCGAGACATGGAAGACTTTATGGCCTGTCACGATCTACATTTACATAATAGTCAAGGGCCACAACCAACCTATGACAATACTTATCATAAAGGATGGCCTGATCTTACACTCTCAACTGCTAATTTTGCCAACAACTTTAGCTCATGGGATGTTCTAGATGATGAGAGTAACTCAGATCATCGATACATCCACTTCACACTAACACTTGAAGCCAGCATTAATATCCTCCAGAGATTCAAACTACCGGGCGGAAAGATACGACGACTGAAGAATGCCTTTCAGGAGCTGCTCATCAGAGAAGAAGACATACTAGAAGACCTTACCAACCCCCAAGAACTGGATGATTACACAGACCACATTCTGTCATTACTCAGACAAATATGTCAGCAGATCCTCCCTACAAGGACCGCCAAAAAACTCCAAGGCATATCCTGGTGGACGGGAAGACTGAGAGAGATGAAACAGAGGTGCAGAGCTCTGCGCCGCCGCCTCAGATCTGCTACCAACGAAATTGTAGCTTCCAACATCCTTACGGCCTTTCGGCAAGAAAGGGCCGCCTACAAGAAAGCAATTCTTGAAGCTAAAATTAACAGCTGGAGATCTTTCTGCACCAGTAACAGTAATCCATATGGAATTTTACACAAACTGGCAACGCAGAAGATCTTCCAACCAGCGCAAGTACCAGTTCAAACAACAGCACCACATACTATGGACGTAGCGGCCTCCACCGCCAAGGAACTTTTAAATGCTATCTTTCCCACAGATGATACACAAGCAGATACTTCAGAACAGAGGCAAATTAGAGAAGATACAAGCTCGCCATGCACACCGAACGATATACAGTTTTCTGCACAGGAGATACGTAATATATTCCGGTATCTGCCACTAAAAAAGGCCCCGGGTCCAGACGGACTCGATTACGCAATTATCAAAGTTGCATATCAGGCACGACCATCCTACTTCCATAAATACTACAACCAGCTTCTGCATTATAAAATATTCCCCACAGCTTTCAAAAAAGGCAATGTGGTATTATTTTTAAAAAAGGATAAAGACCCCCTAGTATCGAGTTCCTTTAGGCCAATTTGCCTTCTGTCGGCGATGGGAAAGATTTACGAGAAGCTCATCGTCAACAGGCTAAAATTTCATCTACATCAATACCAAAGCATTAGCCCAAGACAATTTGGCTTCAAACAAGGCAGTTCTACCATTCATGCCCTGCAGCGAATCCATGAAGTCATAATTCAGAACAAATCGCAGGGCTACCAGACGGCTTTTATATCGATAGATTTGCAAAGTGCGTTCGATACCCTCTGGTGGCCTGCCATCAGGCAGGCCCTCAGAGAGGCAAGATGCCCAAGAAATATCTTTCAAGTTCTGGACAACTATCTGGCAGACCGGCAACTGATGATCTCTAACAACAGTAGTACTGTTTCAATAACACAAGTGAGAGGATGTCCACAGGGGTCCTGTGCAGGGCCTCTGCTATGGAACCTCACCTTTAATAAAGTCTTAGAGGCAAGGTGGCCACAACATACTGTGTTAGTTGCATACGCGGACGACGCGGCATTACTGGTCAGAGGCCGCACACGCGCTGAGCTTGAAGCCCATGGCAGTGAGTCATGCACTATCTTTGCCAACCTCTGCGAAGAGCTAAAACTCAAAATATCCACCACAAAGTCCACTGCTATCATCTTTCCAAGAAAGGGTACAAATCCAACACGTAGCCCATGTATCAAACTACAAGGCCGGAATATTAAAGTCGTAAAAACTTTAAGATACCTTGGGGTAATATGGGACCCAGGTCTGACTTGGCTTCCGCATATCCAGGCACAAAAGATTAAAACATCTGCAATTGCCAGGAGATCACGACAATTCCAAGGCCGGAACTGGGGACGGAATCCCCACATTCAAAAGGTACTTTATAAAACTGTAGCTGAGAAGGTGGCACTCTATGCGGCAGCTATATGGGCACAACCCATGACCGCACGCAAGGTTAAGCAACTCCTGTCACTACAGCGCCCATTCGCCATAGGCTTATGCAGAGCCTACCGCACCACTGCAACTTATGCAGCACTCACCTTGGCAGGCATCATACCACTTCATATCCAAGCGGAGCTAGAGGCCACATATACTAAAATAATACATCTACAGAAAGACGCAACCTTTGCAGGCACCTTACATAGCCCTGCAAATTACGAACATCCATGTACTCCTCTCCACACGCACCCAGCACACAAGGGACTTGGCATTCACACTGTCCTCAAACCGTCACGAAGTCAACCAGAAGGAAACCCTAATATGCACGCGTTCTACACAGATGGCTCGAAAACTGCTGAGGGTGTAGGTAGTGCCTTTATATACTACAGGCAAGGCCATGCTGCACACCATTGGAAAGGGCACCTCAATCCAAATAATAGCATTTTTCAAGCAGAAGTAGTTGCCATAACAGCTGCCATTGAATACGTGGCGCTCAACAACATCACACATGTGCAGCTTTATACAGACAGTATGTCGACACTGCTTGCTCTTGACAAACATAGTCACGCCTCCCCGCTGATCATACGACTGCAGCATATCCTAAAAGATAATCGGCACGCACATGTTGCCCTAGTATGGATTAAAGCCCATGCAGGTAACATGGGTAATGAGACAGCGGATGAACTCGCTAAAGAGGCTGCTTCGAACCAAAATGCCAGACCGATATCAGTATCAGCACCACCATCTTTCCTCAAAAGTCAACTGCGAAATGCCGCTATCCAGTGGTGGCAAAGAGAATGGGATCAGGGCGACACGGGAAGGAGAGCGCATAGCTTCTTGCCAAAAGTAACCACGGAGCGCCTTATGGCAATTGCTCCCCTTACCAACTTCATTACTGGTCATGGTCCCTTCCCGGATTACTTCTACCGCCGCACCATCTCAACCACGGATCGCTGTGTTTGCGGGGGTGAGGGGTCACCGGACCATTATATCTTTCAGTGCCCACTCACGGAACAGTTCCACTTCCCGATACCAGCCAATATCTCAGCATTTCACAAGTTCCTAGCCAAAAACAGAGCGGCCATAAATAAAATCTGCAAAATAATAACCACCATTGCAGCATATGGCCAGGACCTCTGTCAACCAGAGTAATATGGCTTACATGCATTACTTGCACTGACATATGCACTCTAATGCTCTACCATCTAATCTCTGACTGCATAGGGAGCAGAAGAAAATTGAACACCATTTTTAGGTGTTTAATTTTCTTCTTTTGTTATAACCTATTAAGTGTTTTTTTTTTTTTAAACCGTGCCTGTATGTTAATTCAAATGTACTTCAAATGCCAGATGTCAAACAGTTGCCCCTGTATGGCCATGTATCCACACTTATAACTATTAAATAAAATCCAGGGGAAGACGCGGGACATATGCCTGTTAACCTCTGTTAAACTTCAGGCGTCCCCGTCCTCCGTCACCTGTCACCTGTCTATAGATCAACACGGCTTTCTGGGCTATTGAGACTAGATCCTGTTTACCAAAAGGCAATGCGGATTGGTTCTGAAGCTTTCAGAACTTGTCTATTTCAAAGCCTATATGTTGACCGTTATGGACATTCACTCAAGTTAAGGGATCAGCAGTTGTCTCTGCTATTATTTTAAAATATTGCCACTACCCGATCATCCTTGCAAGCTGGCTTTGTTGGATGATGTGTGTGAGCGTTTGCTTAATGCTCGACCTTCTTGTGTGCCTTATTTCTCTCTGAGTGTTCGCTCACTAATTCGAGAATATCAGATGACACAAATGAGCACCTAGGCAGTGAAATATTTTGAAATATCATCTTAGGAGAATGTTGAGTTTCGATTTCTTGATATTTTCCAACAACTTGGCAAAAGAGATACGAGTTTATGTTTAGTTTTATATAATTTTTTCCTTGAGAACAGGCAAAACTGCAATAGTTATGTTCATTTGTTTACTGATGGAACGAAAGCAGCTGGAAATATTGATACATCATTCATTATTGGAGAGCACAAGGTCCTGACGCTTGTTCAATCCTCACATCAGAAATAACTGCTATATATAGTACGCTGTGATTCATATCGTTATGAAGCCAGAGCAAATTTATAATACATACCGATTCGCTTAGTGCATCAAAAGCATTTTACGATACCCAGAACACTATCATAGTAAATACTCCCATTCTCGATTTAAAATTAAGAAACCGTGGGTACGATATCTTGCATTGCTGGGTACCTGGTCATGTGGGCGTAAGAGGTATCGAGCTAGCAGGCGCCACAGCAAAGCCTACAATCGATTTAACTAGTTGGTTTGGCCCTTCTGATGATGGCCCACCAGTGGGCGAGCGGAAAATTCGCTGAACACTGGTAGTTCGGTCCGAGGTTCGAATTCGGCTGCATGGGCGTTTTCATAATTTCTCCCATGTGTAACGGGTATACGAGTCAGTTTCCTTTAGAAAGTCCTCCACGAAAGCATCCCTTTTCTTAGGTAGATAGCCCTCGAGTCTTTGCCGTAATCACATAAACCAAACTCTTCTGATGATATCAATAGTTTCATCAAACAGAAAATCGTAGATAAACGGCAGAAAATCTGGGACAGCTTGATAAAAGGCTATGAAGTGTGAAAACTACAGTCGAATACTGGGATTCTGCTAGGCACCGTAGAAGTCATACTAACCGGACATAGAACTGGTTACTCGAGAGTCACTCACGGTTTTCTCCTGAGATGGGAGAGTGAATCAGTTTGTTCCAAATATGTAATCCATTTCTCTCTGTGCGTCTCTATTCAATTGAGTGTTCTCTTTCTAACAGACGTAGAAGGTATTATTTTAGTGACTGTGACATGCATCTTGACCGAATAATTTGAAAAGAGGTAAATACAAATTTATATTTCAACACCCAAAAGAGACAGGCGTTTATTGTTCAATTTGATTTTGTTTTAATGTGTTGGTATATTAATACTTTGCATTTTTTTTATATTCATTTCATCTGAACATGTCATCATTGCATTTTTTCATTCGAGTTTACAATTCCATTTTGTTTTAAACTTGTGAGTTATACCTATTTTTTATATATAACTTTTTTGGCGTAAAAATCCTTTCAGACTATGCGAAAAAAAAAAAAAAAAAAAAAAAAAACGCTACCACCACCACCACCCACCTTAAAATCGAAGTCACGTTTTAGCATAATAAAAGTTTTATTTTACAGGGTTCATATCTATATCTGGACTGAATTATCACTCGGCCACATATTTTTGAATATCCGCCAATTTAACTTCTTCCGACCTGTTTTCAATAAAAAAAATCTAATCGAGAGGCTTAAACAGCTTCCACTCAAATAAATCAGCTGATGTGATACCGATAGTATCTTGATTAGCGGTTCTTCCTACCTAGACAAACGCAGCTCTCCCAGTTTTTGTGGTATTTTCTTACATAACTATGCATAATTTGAAATATATTTCTATTTACCCGTTTTTCGATATTTCACTGTGGTCGGTAAGGGATCGTTTTAAATTGCTTTATATCAAGACCCGTAAATATTTCCTCAAAAATGTGACTTCCGAACTGCAGCCCATTATTTGAAATTACTTTAATTGGAGCTCCACATTTTAATACAAATTAAAAAATTAATCCGAAGCAATTTTCGAGGGCGCCCTTCTGAGGAGAATTATTCTGATCCACTTCAAAAATTGACCAATATTCACGAGCAAATATCTATTTCTATTATTTCGCTGCGAGGGTAAAGGTTGAATAGTTTAATTCCCACGATTTCTTTAGGGAATGTGCATTCTATAAGTTTAAGTACTCCGCCAGTCTATAATTAAAATTTTGAATCATTTGGCAAGTGCTATATGTTTTGACATATTTAGTTACAAATCTTTGTAAGCGTGGAAAATAAACGGTTTCCATTACTCTTTAAACTATTCTTTTTATTTCGAGATGGCCTGACAATGGTACATCATTGAGTTAATGTAAAATACTTAAACTTGCTGGGATAACTGTCGTAATTCCTTGTTCTTATTTGTTAATTTCGAATAAAACAGAAGATTATGAATGACTTCATTCTTGGCGGCTATGTTCTTTATTTCCTGTAGGTCATGATATTGGAAGTTATCTGGATCCTTCAAATATATACAGATATTTTAATACTCTAGATATACTCGTAGTTCTGAAATAATTGTTTACTGGAATCTAAAATTTTTGAAGTGAACGTAGCACATTTTAATTCTTTTTCGTCGTCATCTAGTAGTTCAATTCTTGATAGGGTATCCACCACAGCATTATCTTTCTCAGGGGTATATTTAATTTTTAAATTATATTCTTGCAATTTAAAATCCATCTTATGAATCTGGCGTGCAAATTTTCTTAGAATACGGACGTTTTGTGGTCGCATGTTGCATGTATACTGTACCAGGCTCCTTGCCATAATCAGCTCTAAATTTCATAACGACCAACAGGACTGCTCGTGTTTCTCTGTGAGTAGCGGTATGATTTCTCTGAGTTAGCTTAAGTGTTTTATGAAAATTTGCTACCGGTTGTCGATCTTGCATAAGCAAGGCTCCTTCCACGAAATCAGACGCATTTGCAACTATTTTTAACTTGTCATCCACTTCAGGAAATCTTTTACAGAAGCCGAGTTCACTTCTGCCGAGCGTGTGAATCTACACTTTTCCATTTTTAATTTAACAAGGAATGTTCTGTGGGAGCAAAATCTTTGGTGAATAGTCTATAATGGGAACACAAGGCCAAAAATGATGCTAATTTCTTCACCGTGTTATTTGGCGGATAATGTTTTACCGCTGAAATGTTTTTCAACTTCCTTTTCCATTCTTCGTACTGACACCTTAATTTCCAGGTATTGAATTCTTTGGCCGTAAAATTTCATTTTTCTGTGTTAAGTTTTAAATCTGTTTCTTTTAAAAGCGAAAAAACATCGCGAAAATCCTGAATGTGATCATCAGTTGTGTTACTCATTTCTATTATGCCATCTACGAGTAGTTATATGAATCTTGATTTGCGGAGTACGGACATTAAAATTATGTCCATTAACATTATCATTCAGATATTATTATGTAACTGTCGAAGTCTCATCCTTTGTATACAAAAATATTAAATGTTCATTGTTTATCGTAATCAGCAAGTCATTTAATGCGATCAAAATATTATGGAATTCTTTAAACAAATTCAAATATCATGGATATATTATATGGAATTCAAATCGATCAAAATATTATGGAATTCTTGAAACTTCATTTCTCCGAAAAAATGAGGTCATCAAGATAAGAGCTGCAGTTGCGAAACAATAATCCAGATACACAGATGACGTTCAGTGTTTTTAATGAATGCACTTTAAAATAAGATAATGAAATGGAAGATTATGTTCTTCTTTTAAATTTCAACTTTGTAGCATACAAAGTAAATGCCTTCCTATAAGCACACTCAAGTTGTTTCTTCCAGCAACAGCACTTCCAAGATTTAACCATATGATGATTGGAGTAATAGAAGTATAAAAGATTATCATCAGTACGAGATGCATGGAAAATATGAAAGTATAACCGAGTAGACAAGAAAAACTAATTTTCTTGATGGGCTGCATTTCAATATGTTTCTTGGAACTTCAACTGAGAAAACTGAATAAAGAATGGATTTGAGCAGGGCAGTTTTTAAGTAAACGATGAAACAGCGGGAACTGAAGAAAAGTACAACTTTTACAATAAACAGGAGATGAAAGAAGTAGCTAATTTAAGTATATAATGATGAAATATCATAGTAAAAGTTGCAGAGCAGATGACAGTGCTGATTGCGTTTTAAAAAATATGCAGGTGCAATATATGAAAAAATTTACTATGAAACTGATGAAAAAATTGTGTAGGAATTTTTTGTTAGAGCTGAGAGGAGGGACATAGGGACATATTATTAGTGTTATATCATTGGTCAGATAATTGGCAGAAGCCCTATGAGTATGAAGAATTTGTAAATGAACGTTTCTGTAACAACGGCAGTTCATTATTGATAATGTCATTTTAATTTTTATAACTTTAAGTGTTAATTCTATTTCTATTTGATTCGTTTAACCGAATGAGATTTATGATACATATTTTTCTCATCATTTAAAGGTATTCCATTCATGTTATTACAATAGCCGCGGACTAACATTATCACATTTATCTCTTTGCGCTCGTATGTCGCGATATAGTAGCCACAATACGCTTTACCACTGTGCTCGTAAGTTGCTTTATAGGTGCCAGTCTACTTTTTACGATAACGCTTGTATGCATCCTTCCTTTCGCCATAGTTCGTGAAGCGACATGGAAGGGAGGGAAAGCGGTTTAGTAAGCCAAAGAAGCTTGTTCGTAGTATCTTCAGGCGTCTTTCCTTGCATTCCCTGTTGCCTCCCTTGCTGATTGTTTGGGACATCTACCACAAGAGTGAAGTAGACAACCTTGTAGTTTCTTCTGTATTTTCTTAGCAAAGATTATATTACAAAATTTTCTCTGTATTGAAAATACTCAAACGACGTATACAAGATGAAATTATAAGTGAATTGGAAAGTAGTGATGACGAATTTGATATGGATTCGTATGAGAACGAAGAACTAACTTGCAATCGAAATAGTGATAGAGACAGCTATGAAGAAGACGAAAATTACATTAGCACTGATAAAGTGATATCGTAGTCAATAAAAGAAGAAGGTATGTTTACCATCGAATTCATGAGGCAGAGAGGATGAAGGTGAACTGAAAGAAGAGACAATTATGGGCCAAGGAACTACGTCCCCATTCAGAATAATGTACTTTCCAGCGATAAAACTGAAGGGCCACGATTTCTTGGTAATTGCACAAATCTATAAATTTTTTTCAGACTTTTCTTTTCTGATGACTTTGTTAGAAAATACCGGAAGAGATAAATAATTATACCTGAAAGATAAATGCACAAAAGAGATTATAAAAACTTTCATAAATTTACCTACAAAGCCGGAAGCTGAGATGTAGCAAGTCTCCATAAAAATATTTTTATTTTGACCGAATGCGAAAAACATTTCCGAACTGCTGAAAGTCTTCATAAATATAAGTAAGAGAGTTTTAGTGGCCCTACTATTGAAACAGAGGACTCGGAAGACAGATCCGAGGGTCTCTCACCCCTTTTACATGACCAAATCACTCGAAAAAACAGCCTGCTCTTCGTATATATTGAATTCCTCCATGTCGCATAGAAATTCTGCATTTACAAACATCCATCTCTTCTCCGGGATTCGAACTAGAACTTAGAAGAGAAGGGCTAGCTCATAGAGCTTTTCCCCTGAAACAGGAAGTTAAAAGTGATGATTTTGTCATGTTGACACTGACCGTGGAGACGCAATTTTCAACATGGAGAGCAGAGTTTTTAATCTGAAGAACTAGCGTTTAAAATTAACTGTGTGTGAAAGAGAGCTAGAATTTGGAAGAGATAATGTTATTGCTGTATACATTTTACACTGAACGTTTAAAAAGTTAATAATATTCACTCATTAATTTTAAAATAATAGAAAAAATGCGGTACTCTTTTAATATAAAGTTTCATTTTCTCACAACTTGCAGGTTTTGTTTCCTAAATGCGCATTTATTTATAATCATTTTTTTAAATCTACATACTAACTGGGAGAATTCTACTGCTGCTTCTAAAGCTATTTAAATTTAGGCAGAAAGCAGCCTTAGATTGGCGTAGTATTAAACATAAATGTCAATTTAATTTCCATGCTGCTAAAGAACTTATGTTTGATTGCCCTTGAAGTCGATAGCTTTATTCAAAATTTCTGCTAATCTAAAGTCGATTTTTTTGCCTAATGATAAATTTTACATTAACGTGTTTTTCTTCTGATTCAGTATAATAAGAGATATTTTAAAAATAACTATCTAATTTTGTAAGATATTTCTCTAGCCTTCCTAGCTTGCCTTCGTGGTGTAGGAAAACTTTCAAAGTAGGATAATCCTTGAGAATAAATAATGACAATGCATTCTATTTTACTGTATTCTTTTTGACACATACAGAAAAAATACATGTGTTTGTATGCAAATAATTACATCTTTTTTATTTCTTATTACAGCTTGACGCCTGATGCATTTCGATTCTGATAATTTTCTAGCTTCTAAGGAAAATTACTAGAAACTCTCTCCGTCACAGATTGTAGATGCTCATCCGTCAATCGGGTTCTTTTCTTACTACTTTCCAGTTTGATAGAAGTCTCATGTAAATATATTCCTAAATTCGTACTGGAGGGTATTTATCTTTCGACCAATACGAATAAAAAAATTAATCAAATTTGGGTCTTCAAATATTCGAATAACATTCATATCGTACTGTAAATTAATCTTCGTCATCTATAAATTTTCTGATGTATTCTTCATGTTCATTTTCAGTGGTAATGAGAATAATATAAAATCCGACTCCAAAATCATTAAAACTTCTAAACTTTTTTTTCAGCTGCAATTTTTCTTGAATGTTCTTGAGATTTTCTTTTGAAATAAGGTAGCAAGTTTTTGGATTTAGGAAAAGTATGAAACTGTTTGATTCCAGTTGGGTTTACCATAACTGCAATTTAACTTAAAAGCTTTAATGCAAGCATACATGTCAGTGCTAAGATTATTCTTTACTTGCAGGTATCTATTGAGAAAAATGAAATGGTACGCTAAGTCAAAAAGAAATGCCAAATCTGTAATTCATGTATCATTATGTAGCTCATCGTCGGTTTTATTTATTTATTGCGTCATGAACATTTTCATTCCGTTTATTAAATTAAAGAACAGTTTTGATAAAGCTGCTTGACTTTCACCTTCTCCTATTGTAGGGTTTCCCATAGTTTACTAAAATGCTATTTTAATTTTTGTATCTTTTCTGAATATCCCATTTCCTCTATTATTTCCTCGCCAGGATGCAAATTAAGCGGATGAAAGAGGATAGTTAAACGGTTCAAATGAATAGTTTAGATAGAGCGAGATTTCGCTAGTGTAGTGCACGTTTGCTATTCTGTCTTCCAGCTGTTAACTTAGTAGAAGCTACGCGTTCTGGTCGTTTAGTTAGTCTGTCGCCAGTACAGGTTGCTGAGTCTGTCGCCAGTACAGGTTGCTGAATCAGCCCAAGGTCCGTATAGTGAGTGTTTCACTGTACGGACCTTGGAGTCAGCCTATTAGGTTAAATTAAGTTGTGAACACTAGCAATACTCCTTATCTTTTGAATTTACTATTTAATTTACCTTAAGTTCTCACTGCAAGTGGTCGGTGTTTTTGTGAGCGCGAAGTCAGTGCCTTTCTGTTAAAGAGTTGTGATAAATAAGAAAGAGTTTTTTACAATATTTATCTGCTATGTTACTTTTCACGCCTGTGCGAAAAGTCGCCTGGTTAGATTTTGAGATCTAGACACTTTGTATGATAGTAAAGTAGATTAGATTTTACGCTATTATTATAAATAATTTCTTCATAATCACTTTAAATTTCTTCAAACAGTGCTATGAAATCTGGATTATTTAGAATTCTTCCACGGTTAAATTGTTAACAATCTGCAAACTCTGGGCATAAAATGTTTCTTAAAATATGATGCGAATATTATTCTGGAACTTTTCTTCTTTCACCGTATGTCTTAAATTTAAAAGCTGCTCCATTAATTTTATCAACCATAGCTGGTGAACTATCACTTAAGTTCAAAACTTCTTTTACAAATTAATTTAGATTTATTTACTACAGTTTGTATTTCAAGAAAATTAATTTGTGTACACTCTCTTTTCTTTTCATAGGAATTATTTTAAACAAATCCTCAGTTACTTCCAAGTAATCTCTAACACCTCGTACGTAAACGTCAACTTTTTGCTGTATCAGTGATATCAGAATTCTCATCAACTACTATTGAGAATGCTGGAAAATATTTATTTTTTCTTTTATCTGATATTGTAAATTTCTAACAATTTTATTACGCTATCGTGCTGGCTGACAAACTAAAATTTTTAAGTAATTGTTTCTTGTCACGACAAAAAAATACAGCATACTTAACATACATAACTTTGTCAGTAAATGGTTTTGATAGTTCTGCAATGATGTGCGTGAGAGCAAGACTTGGGTTAACTGTTGCTTTATGCTTTACCGAATTTATTTGTTTAAAAAAACAACATTTGTTGTCATTGCAAGTCAGATTTCCTAATTTAACTTTTCTTACATAAAGTTTCTCTCTGAAATTTCAAATTTTGCTTTATGATTCGTTTCGCAATATTAAATTGCATTCTTTTGGAAATGATATTCCCTTATTACAAATAAAACATACAGTTTTACTGCGCACGAAGCTATAAAAGAGAGTAATTTTTCTTTTTTCTTGAAAAACACTTTTCAGTTTTCTTTCACCTTTTGGTAAAGACTCTGTTTAATTATTTATCTCTTAATTGAAATCCCTCTGAAAATTTCCTTAACGACTTTAATTTAACAAAATTCATTTTCGTATGAAAGCAATATTCAAATGTTATGCACAATTCTAAACAGTACGTATTGGTATAATGTAGATCTAACAACAAGCAAAATAAATGGGTTTTATAAGCCATTTGGTTTGTGTCTTTTTTATCTATACAGTAATTTGAACCGCGCAGTTGTGCGCTGCTGCCCAATACAGCCAACTAACTCGTAATTTTTCCAAAACTAGCGATCCAACTAGTGATTTCTGCCTGCCACAAACCAATTTCATCTGCTAACAAATTACTGACTAACTGACTAAGCATATATAGACTCTATAGAAGGAAAAAAAAAAAAAAAAAAAAAAAAAAAAAAAAAAAACGGAAAGCTAGACCTTGGAGCCCTGTTGTGGCTTGAACTTATACAGAAATTTTAAATAATGATTAATATAGTTTTATTTTTCTGTTGTTTTGAGAATGGCAACAAAAAGATTATTCAGTGTTGTTGTTCTAAAGAATTTTTTACGGTTGCTAAAGCTTTAATAAACATTATTTTTGATTTATTATGTGGATTAAAGATATTTGAAGAAACGGAGTTTTAATTATAAAGGTCAATTTGGAGTCAGGAGCCAATAACTGGTGACTTGAAAACGGAGTTGTAATTATAAAGATCATGGAGTCAGGAGCGAATAGCCTTACCGACTGCGGCTGGCGAACGAAATTTACTGACTGTACATACGAAGTTCTTTCACTCTACTAGAATCACTTATATGCTCGCATACAGTGACAAAGTCAAACCAATTTATTCTACCCTTTTTTTTTCTCTTGAATAACAGTCTCGAATATATTTTCAATCCATATCTCTACGTTTCTAAAACTAAAAGAACCGTATTTACAACAAATGCATAACTGAAATGTGTTCTCGGGCCGTGTAAAACTGGTTCAGAGACCGCATGAGACCCCGTGGGTCGCCAGTTTAAGACCACTGGTTCAGACAACTACGACTAATTGTTATCTTGTATTTAATATAAAGCATCTGATATGTGAGAAGCGTCGTATTTTTTGTGTGGAACTTCTTTATTTTAGTGGTTTTAGACCTGTGCTGAGATTTCCGTCAATTGGCATGTAAACTTATACGACTTTATTAGTAATGAAGAATCTCTTTTATTGATTAGCATTTTTGATTCATCTATAAAGATATATTTTAGCCAAATTTACAGGGCCTCTTGTGTACGACATAAAGGAAATGAGATGGCGCCACTTCCCACATGTGATGTTACGACCTGCTGCAATCTTTCTAATTAATTGAATCGCGTATCATTCTATCACTCCTTCTAAGTCCAAAACGTTTTACTGCTTATCTAGTTTTGTTACTATATAGTTACAAACTCTTACTTATGCATACATTTACAGACACAGAGTTGAATTTTGTAAAGATTAGCCGATAACTCGCAAAATCTTTGATTTCCAAATCAATGTTTAGACATTTTATATCTTCATTCACCTTAGAAAGCAACTTTACTTGCATATACCTTTAAATTTAGACCAAAAGACAATGAAAGTTTATGTTATATATATTAATGGTGAAGATTTTATACTAAATGATATATGCACATATATGTTTGATGGAAAGAATAAGGCAGAAATTCACTAAAACGTTATTGTGATTGTGAATAAAGGATATAAGTTGGGAGAGTTGGTTAATTGATTAAATCACTGGAATTTGGGGTTATCTACCAAAAAGGAGGGGCGCTTTCGTGGAAACGCAGAACAGACTAAGTACTTAGCAGAACGGGTTGCTATTCAATTCTTATTTAGTTCTCCTATTTAATGCTAATCTTATTATTTCTACACAGAACAGGTTTCTATTTATATTATACATATAGAAACACAAAATTTTGTAAGCAGTCCGTTAGAACAATGGATGTTTTTAGTCTGTAGCTTCTCCATTCGATCAAACCATACTGAAGTTTATAGCCTGAAAGAGTATTTGTTTTACACACAGCTTGGTAATATTATGCAGATCCTGCAGTATCATGTGATTTGCTGAAACAGATCATGGTAGGCCTTTTTCTCATTAGTAAAGATTACTAGAATGTAAGCATGGATAAAAGCAGGTTTGTCAGTTAATTTTCTCACTGGCACATTGTAAGTGCCATGTGCATTAACAGCCCAGTTTTCCTTAACTGCTTGCAAATGTCTGACAAGAGTATGAATTCTGTCAAACAAGAAAATGTTAATGTAAACATGTTATAGACATTTGAATTGTCGTCAGACGTTGTGTCATTGTTATGTAGATTCGAGTAGTCATTTTGGTACATATTATGCAGGAATTTAAGTAGACCTTAACTACGAGCATTTATTCAAAGACCTTTTTACTTCTGTCATTGCAATGTACAGCAGTCATTATCTTAAATGTATGTCAATTTTTGGTTGTAAGACAACGAAAATTAGTTTCTAGGTCATAAAATGAATCATAACTAGACTAAGCAAAACATAGCTTCATTACGCAGATCGGAGAAGGTATGGAAACCCAAATTATAGATCCCCCTTTCCAAGAAACGAGCTAAGCAGCGTAACAATCTGCGGAGCATTTACATGAGATATTTGCACTATCGAAACTAAGCTCAGAACGCAAGATGGTTCAAAATCACATTTTTTAATTTCTGAAATGATAGATAACTAGCTAGATAATCTTTCTAACAAGTTTGGAGGACCTGACCATCCCTTCGACCTCTGAATTTTAACCAAACTGAAAAATTAGGGGATGAAATGGAGAGATCTAATCGAATACGCAAGCCAAGACCTGCAGTTATTGATGCTAGCCAATAGCATCTTCTGAATGCCAATACCACATTATAGCGCAGTCAAAAATCCCGAAAATATTTTAAAAATATATAAATACAAAACAGATGTGCATAACAAAAGAAAATCTTTTTGAAAATAATTAGCAGCTTAGAGTTTCTCTTTGGCGGGGAAAATATTTAATACAGCTTTAACACGCACAAAGCACTGTATCGTGTCTACAGTAATCATCCCAAACTACTTATGTAAACACTTCACTATCGTTCACTCGATTTTTATCAATTGCTGAAATCTCTATGAACATTTGAACTACCCTCTCTATCTTTAACAAGACATCTTTAGTACATCCGTAGTACTAAAAACCTAGACTTCCGTATTATTAGATTATAAGGTATTTCTCCCGCCCTCCTAGCGTGCCTTCGTGGTGTAATGGTCAGCACACTGAGCCGGTATTTCAGAGGTTCGTGGTTCGATTCCTGCCAAAGGCGATGCTCATTTTTCATTTATCCTGCTCCTAAAAGAATACCCAATGTCTCTACAAGATATACCGGGTATTCGCTAATAAGTAGCTAATTTTAAATGTGAATAACTCAAGAACAGCGTAATATAACTAAATACGGTTGACTTTATTGTGAAATGTGCATAAAGGCATTCGAATAAGAAAATTCTGGATGCGTTTGTCATCCATGGAAAATAATAAGGCAATATCAAGTCTCAAAAGTTTGTATAATTATGGTCAACGTTGCCCTTACAGTTGTATACTCGATACAACTTTCCAGGGATAGTTTTAGTGACTCTTTAATAAACTCTTTTTGTAACAAATTCTCATCCCCCCCCCGAAAAAAAGGTCGGAGATTTAAATAAAGAAAATATGAAAGCGAACGTATTTATTCAATGGAATAATTCATGTAACCGCATGCAATAACCTTTATTCCAAACTGCTTGCTGATATAGGGATAAGGAGAGAAAATAAGAGCATTTATTTATTGTAGGTTATAATTAGCATTTATCATGCGCTTTAAGTCATCGAAAACTGAGCATATTGTTCAAAATTATTGAATTAAGCTAACTACGAAGGTTAGATAAAAGTAATGGCAATATCCCGTGTCATAGCAGATGTACACCAGACAGCACTAAAGTATTTTTGAGCTGAAAGTAGAAAGTTCATTGAAGGAATACAATGAGCAACTAAGAATTATCTTTTGTCAATATAAAACACATCTGGTAATTAGAATTAATAGTAACAGAATTGCCATAATATTATTTAATCTCTCTATCAATTAGAAAATTGCTCAGATTCTCCAAATGTTCAACTTTCAAGTATCTCAGCTATGTCACTTTGACTCAGTCATTTTCAATATCTCAGCTATCAGTATGTCACTTTGACTCAGTCACTTTCAGTACCTCAGGTATCAGAAAATTCGTTGGTCATTATTTTCTCCTCAGAAAACATGAATCCTATTTTAAAAATGAGAAGTAAACAAATTTTTGATAAATAATGGAAATTGAACCCTTTTTTTTAGGATTCAATAATAATCAGGATAGGACCTTTAGGATAATTTTGACTTGCAAATCTGACTTGAACTTGCAAAAACTATCCGTAAAGCTTCTTCAGTTATAACATTAGATATTTTTAAACCCTTCCACATTAACAATTTTTTTTTCTTACAGTACTATTTCAAAATTCTAATATCTTAGCTTTTTCACATTTCATTACTGTTTTCCTCGATAGATCAAGCTTTTTTTTTGCATTCTTTTTTTTTTGTTTTGCCCCTTTCTTGCCTTCCATATGAAATCGTTTTGCTCCTCCAACTGATGGCACTTTTTCTTCTCTTCATGAAATACAGAGAGCTGCTTCTGATCGCTCTCGAAATCGATTCAAATATCTTTAACAACCTAAGGTTGCTTTACTCTCTAATTTCAAAATCGACACTTCATTAAACATTAAATGAAGACGAAAAAGTATGGCGCCTGTCCATAAACCTTCTGGTTGTGTATCCGGCCTTTTGCCTGATAATATGGACAAATTTTATTAAAAGTACTGCTACATCTTTTTATCTAAATGTACGCATTATCAGCTAAACATGATGCCAGCTAAACTTGTTATCGGTTAAGCGTGCTGTCCACTAATCATCTTATATAATTTTATTTAAATGTACGCGTTGTCAGTTAAACACGCTGCCGCCTAAGCGTCTTATCGGTTAACCGTGCTGTCCGCTAACCGTCTAAATTATATTGTCGCCTAAATGTCCTGTCTGTTAAATTTGCTATCGGGTAATTGTCCGTGTCGACTAAATATACGTGTTGGCTAAATGTCCTGTCGACTAACAGCTGTTGGCTAAATGTCTCGTCGGCTAAATAGTTTTCGGCCAAGTGTTCGCGACCGTGAAGTAGGTACCTTAAATGACAAGTAAAGTTCTATGACAAGAAACATGTAACTTTTAAAAGGGCCAGAAGTAGCAGCCTCGTAAAAGTCGGTCAGAGCTGAGCATCAGCTAAGAAGGACTCATGAATTCGCGAACAATAATGTGATTTTTCATCCATCATAATGGAAGCGGGGCAATAATTACTCTTGGAGAAGTGTGAAAAATGCTCTACAGTGGGTACGCCGAATAATAATGCATCTTTATCAGCTCAAGGAAAAATGGGATGAAACGCGCTGTATAGGATTAACACCTAAGTAGACTACGACATATGCAGTACAACGAAAAGGACGCCATTCAGCATCCTTGGCGACACCGATATCGACGGAGCAGGAAAAAAAACCAAGAGAAGGTATCAGGATCAATGTTCCGTCTTACCTTCTTCGGGAACATGCAAGGACCTGACTCGGAACAGAGAGCTTACTAAAGCTATGTTCAAAACTGTGGGAAGTAGACAGGATACACAAGAAGGGTACATAAAACCCTTTATTTTTCTCTATTTACAATAACTTCCGTACTTCGGAATACACAGACCCGCTACTTGGGGTCTAACGTAAAAATATAAAAAATAGAACTAAACTCTAATTTCACTTTAAAATAATAAACGTGGAAGAGTGGCCTTATATTAACAGGAAGCCGTATGTAGTACAGAGAACTGTGAACACTACAATACGTTTAAAATTTATCAAGAGGATTAAAACCTCTGGCCTGGAAGGCAACCAGCAACTGCGTAAAACTTCTAAGGTAAGCGGCCTGCTTCGACTCACTGCTTCCTCTCTCTCGCTTGGCAAAAAGCCACAACTTAAATACTTGGCGCTCGCCAGACAAACTTTGCATAAATACTTTAACGCTTATAATTCTGGCCGGAAGTAGAAAATAAGAAGTGATAGTAAAGATTTAACATAAAATAAACGCTAGTAAAACTTAAGATCCTTACAAAGGAAATGAGGAATGGAAAGCTCTCAGCAGCGGGAATCCACATGGAGGTAAGAATAAAAGAAGACGCCATCCCCGCATTATGTCTGAGGCCCGCACTACGCCTCCGCAGTGCTGAGGAGCCCTAGAGGGTGCGTGTTTTGTTTACTTCCAGAGCATGTCACCTAGACAGTTGTTTGGTAGTATTTCCACACACAACTCTTCCGCGCAAATCGAAAAGCGGGGACACTTCCGCATCATTGTTGGATAGGTAATAGAAATTTGTATAATTTAGTGGTATTTAAGCAAAAATCAAATCTCGATTATTTTCCGATAACTTGCAACAGCGATTTTGAATATGAATTTGTTTTATAAAATACCCTAATATATTTGCAAACATATTGTAAATAATTCAGTATCTGAGCGTCAGTTGTACATGAAACTTATTTTATTTCATGGTTAGTGATTTACAAAGTTGTAATGAAAAAATATCAAAATAAAGTCTCTCTCTTTTTAAAATTTTATAAGGTATTTCTCCCGCTTTCTTAGCATTCCTACGTAGTGAAGTGGTCAGCACGCTCGACGCGAATTCGAGATGTCCGTGGTTCGAGTTCGGCGAAGGCATTGCTCATTTCTCGTCACTCCTGCTTTAAAAAATAACATAATGACTCTACAGTAGTTCCCGAACTAAAAGTGGGGAATGATTATTCTTCACCACCAGGATTTAGTAATTGGGTCCCCTAAACCACAGTCGTCCTTTAAAAGGGGGAGTATATAAGGTATTTCTCCTGCTTTCTTAGCATGCTTTCGTAGTGTAGTGATCAGCACGCTGGGCGCGTATTCCAGAGGTCCGTGGTTCGATTCCCAGCGGGGACGTTGCTCACATTTCACTTCTCCTGCTTTCAAAAATACTTAATGTCTTTACAAGTTAAAATTTTATTTAGTAACATGTTTAATTGATGACTAAATGTAGTACAGTATGAATGAAAAATCTTTTCTATTCAATTCATATATTGTTGAGACGTAACAAATTTTTATTTCTTAATCTAATCCCTAACAAAAGGAGAAGGGATTGAGTAGTGGTCGGTACTTTTGAAACAGTTTCAAGATTTGAAAAATCATCATCAATGTGCAGTTGTAAAATCATCACCCATGTAATTGGCATATCAAGTACATTTTGCGTATTGTTATCTTTTGGATTATCTTGCAATGTGTAAATTTGAGGTATTTGTGAATTTAGATCAATTAGTTGTTTTAACTGCTTAAAAAATGAAGCAGTATTAGTAATGAAGCAGTATTGCTAAGGCAGTCAAGATTGCGATCTGATGGCAATAAGGTTAATGTTTAAATGTTAAATGGATAATTGTTATTTATTAAAGAACTATTAAAATTACTAAGAGAAGCATTGATTACTCTGCCAAAACATACCTACTAGAAAATTTGAATTTGATAAAGAATGTATCCAAAAACGTGGTTTTAACTTAAAAGTTTGAATCTTGATGGCTAAATGCAAACATAAAATTATGTATGTTAAAGTATCTGGAATCAGGCACATGCGATAAAGCTACATTAGGTTAAGTTATGCAAGGGCAGAGACTGTCTAAGAGCAGAGATGACTTCGTGGATGAATTTCGAAAGAAAACCTACTTTGAGTGCGTATTGAAAATAATGCATGTAATTTTCATTCAATTTATGTTCATACATATTTGTTATGTAAAACGTTCTGATGTATGCATAATTATTGTGAAATACTTTACTCAAAAAATATAGTGAATGCACAGAAATTAAAGAGTTGCACACACCGAATATGAAAAATATTAAATATATATGGGTATTTTTGCATATTCTTGTAGAAAGCATGCATTTGCCTTTAACAAAATACGTAAATATCTATTACATTATTTATAAATGTATTTTGACACGAAGGATTTATTTATTCATAAACTCTTGTGAATGTTACTGTGAAGAAATCTAGTTATTAAATATATAATGGTTATAAATACTGTTTAAATATATAATAACTTTAAAATTTGATTGTAAGCATAAACTGAAAGTCTATTGACAAGTACTATAGTTGGATTAATTAACACTAGAAGCGCCAAGCTTTCTCTCTAACTAGAAGCGCCAACGGCAGTCAAATTGACTGCTCAACGAATTAGTGTATATATTCAAATGTAAATGCTTTATAATGCTTTTAAGAATATTAATTACAGTTGTTGAAGAACTTTAAAGAATAACAGATTATTTTAATAAAAAATAGAGGATATTTTATTATAAATTTCAGCCTGCCCTTAATAAAACAGATTTTACAGCTTTTCGCAATTTTCACAAAACACAACTTTTTCAATATTGGAAGTGCATTTTACACACACATAATATGAACATTTTTTACACACATCACTTGTTTTGTTGTTGTTACAAAGTCCAATCTGGCATTGATGTCTTTTCTTCGAGAGTCTATTGCTAGATTTGGAAATTTCCTGGGGCAATTTTGCGGTTTTTCTTCTGTTTAAATAAAGCTCTCTTAATTCCTCTGCTAATTGAAATAGGAAGTCGTACCTTGTAATATTTTTATCACTCAATTTATGGTAGATAATGTAGGCATTCGTCCCTGCTAAATCCAGCATATTATAGAAAACATGCACAGGCCATCTACGTGAAGCAGCCCGAACAGAATATTTACGTGTCATCTTGTAAACGATATCAACTCCACATTTGGTTTTGTGGTAGAGCTCTACTGTTTCTGGAAGCTTTTTCTTATTTTGTGAGTCTATATTTACACTTTTTGGATGTAAGGTACTTAGTAGTAGGACATTTTTATTCCTTTTTCCCTTATAGACAGTGAGCGTAGTTTCACCATTCTTTAGCAAAACTGTTTCAAATAGCCGTGTTTTTGATTTCCTTACTTCATGCGGAATTTCTTGTCGATGTCTTCTTACTGTGCCGACAAAACTTGTGTTTTTCAATTTAAATCTTCTAGCTAATGATAGTGAGGAAAAATAATCGTTCGTTGCCAAATTTCAATCTGAATTCAGATAATGGCTTAGAAGACGCATTACTGCATTTTCAGGAAGACTTTCAGTTTCACTTCTCGATGTATTTTTTTCAAGATATGGTAAAGCATTGCACATATAACTTCGAGTCTACATCGACTGACATCCAAAATTTGATACCGAATTTATCAGGTTTATTCAGCATATACTGTATAAACTTACACCTGGCTTTGGATGGAAATAACTGCTCATTCACAACTAGATTTTCTCCTGGTTTATAGGAAATCGCACAGTTCTGTATAAATTTATTCCAAATATCGGAAAAAAGTGCAAACTTATCACTTTCTAAACGCTGTGTCCTAGTTGACTTCAAGTCAAATCTTAGATATTTCATAATGTCTCGAAAACGATTGCGAGACATTGTTTCTCGGAAAAAAAGAGGACCCCATGTATTATTCCACAAAAAATCCTAATCCATATCATTGCAACCATATGCTCCTCTTGCATAAATAATAGCAATAAAAGCATCAAGCTCTTCTAAAGATATTGCCCAGTTTTCTTCATTGTTCAAAACTGCCTCTGCTTCCGTGCACTTTTTAATATGTCGTAACATCGATTCATCCAGAAACAACCTCCAAGCACTCAACACATTGTCCCCAACATTTCGTTTTGCATAAGATGTTGGACACGCCATTTCTTTTAGCACATTTTGAGCTCCATATTTCCCAGCTGTAGTTTGTGAAGATATCACGGTCTTCGAGCTGCCATTACCGTGCGCTTGAGAAAAATGAAATGTCATGAAACAAACTGACTGAACTATTGCAAACTAAGGACTATATCATTTCGCCAAAAAGGGGTGGACCATTGACAAGGAGTTGAGGAAGTATTTGATTTTGTAAATAAAGAAAGAGTGAAAAGGAATGTGTAGGCCAGATGTTTTTCCAACAAAACTGATTTTCTGAGCGGAAGGGAAGTATATCCTTCTGTAAATAATCAGTGAATGAAAGGAATGTACACCGGTGTGCTAAAATTAAGGACGAAGTCGAAAAATTAGCATATCAGCTGAACGAAGAGGCAGAACGGACAGAAAGACCAATCAGGAGATTAAGTAAGGTGATGTACGGTAGCACATGCGCAGATATGCAGGTAGACGTAATGGGAGAGAATCTGAGTAGTATAAAGCATGTTGTCGGTGTAAGATCAGTATTTCTGGCAAAGAGATTGCACGCCGTATAGCAGTTAAAATCACACCGAGATGCTGCCTCAGCGAGAAATGGCGAATAATCTATCTGTTAGACGACATCTGGATGCTTTTACCCGAGGTCGAATCATTGGGAAGTTGGAGGAAAGCCACAGTGTGACAAGTGTGGCTGCAGAGTTCGGAATTGCTCACAGCATCGTTTCACGACTTTGGAGACAATTTCAAACTACAGGAACAGCTATCCGGGGGTTTAGTAGTGGTCGTCCACGAGGAACCACAACCGCAGATGACCGGTATATTGCCTTACAGGCCAGAAGAAACAGGCGGCAGACAGCGGAAGAAATCGCTAGACACACGACACAGGCGACTGGACGACCGATATCGCGTTTTACCGTGGCCAGAAGACTGCACGGTGGTGGTCTGTCTGCACGACGCCCTGTACGTTGTGTACCTCTAACGCCTGCCCATCGGAGAAGGCGTTCTCTGTGGTGCCGGGAACACCGGAATTGGAGAGACAATGAATGGGGACGAGTACTCTTTACAGATGAGAGCAGATTCAGTCTGAGTAGCGATTCTCATCGCATACTCATCTGGAGAGAACGGGGAAGCCGCAATCATCCCTCGAACATCATTGAAAGGGACAGGTATGGAGGTGGCGGTGTTCTCGTTTGGGGAGGCATCATGCTTGGTAGTCGTACAGACCTTCACATCTTCGACGCAGGTTCAGTCAACGGGACCCGTTATTGTAACGAGATTCTTCTTCCATATGTGCGTCTTTTTAGAGGCGCTATGGGTCCGCAGTTCCTTTTCATGGACGACAGTGCACCATGTCATCGCACAGTAGCTGCCGAACAGCTCTTAGAGAGTGAGGATATTGAACGTATGGATTGGCCGGCACGATCTCCGGATCTCAATCCCATCGAGCATGTATGGAATTTTCTAGGCAGACGCTTGGCAGCTCGTACCTTACCACCAGTAACGATTCCGGAGCTTCAATTGGCGCTGCAAGACGAATGGGCAGCAATGCCTCAACAACTCATTGACACCCTCATTCTCAGCATGGGCAGACGCTGTGAAACCTGCCTAGCAGTCAGTGGAGATCATATCCCCTATTAAAGACCGGATGTTTCTTGCTGGACACCCATCACAGGGATGTTTCGGCCTTCAGTCGCATTGCGCTCCATGCTACTTTTTCAATAAAGCTTCTTTTTATCCCTCTGATTTCTCTTTTAGTAAGTGTTGCTTACATTACTCATGTCCTTACGTATTGGGGATCTCACGGTATTAAATGCGTTGATTTGGAAAGGTTTTGTACAAAGTTATATTGAAAAAACCGTCTCGTTCTTAAATTTTGCACACCAGTGTATGTGTACGTCAGATCTTTTTCCATGAAAAATATTTTCTGAGCGAGAATACCATATAAATCTACCCAGTATTACTAGCACTCATTATGACTGTTCGTGGCGCTTTTAGGTATAACTAATAATATCTCCGTTAATTTTAATTTTATTCGATTTATATTTGGTATCATTAATTTTCGACATATTTTAGGAAAATACCAAAATTTGTGACTTCTTAAGATAAAGGGGTTTTAAGGAATCCAAGGTCAAGTGACGAAAGCAGTCAAAATGACTGCTCTGGCGCTTCTAGTGTTTTAAGAGGGTTTGGCTATAACTCTGCGTACAGTCTACGGGAAATGTACTTATAAGTAGATTTATAAAGGAATGTATGAAGAAGACGTATTCAAAGCATATAAATGAGAAAGAATAAAACCTAATCAAGTGTAGGTAGCAAGATAAATTCTAATCAGGGGTATTAATTACAAAAATAAATTCTAATCAGGTATAAAATTATCAGTTAAACTCTGATTGCACTACTTAATAAAGCAACAGTATATACCCTTTTTATTACTAAGAAACTAATTTTTTTATAAAGGTCCACTTCAACATTTCTAGCAAAAGCTGCTTGTCCTATCAGGTTCAATGTTCAGCCTTACTTTCTTTGGGAACATGCACAGACCTGACTCGGAACAGGGAGCTTACTAAAGCTATGTTCAATAAATGTGGGAAGTAGACAAGATACACAGGAAGGGTATACGAAACCCTTTATTTTTCACTCTTTACAATAATTTCCGTACTTCGGAATACAGAGACCAACTACTTGTGGTCTGAACGTAAGAATATAAAAATATTAACTAAACTCTAACTTAAATTTGGAATAATAAACAAGGGCCTACGTGAAAGATTGGCCGTATATTAACAGGAAGCCGTATGTAGTACAGAGAACTGTTAACACTACAATACGTTTAAAATTATCAAGAGGATTAAACCTCTGGCCTGGAAGGCAACCAGCAACCGAGTAAAAACTGCTAAGGCAAGCGGCCTGCTTCGACTAACTCTTCCTCTCTCTTGCTTGGCAAAAAGCCACAACTTAAGTACTTGGCGTTCGCCAGACAAATTTGCATAAATAAGTTAAAGCTTTTAATTCTGGCCGGAAGTAGAAAATAAGAAGTGATAGTAAAGATTTAAAATAAAAATAAACGTTGGTAAAACTTAAGATCCTTACATTCTTCCCGCCAGAGTTAATTAGTTTGAAACTGAGGTCTAAAACGACCTTGTTGAAAACTTTTAGCTCTAGAATCTAACGCGAGGCCAATCTTTTACAAACATTTCTCACTAGAAACTAGAAATTTAAAAAAAAATTTTTTTTTACATTATCAGCTCCATGGACAACCACTTTTCATCTGTACTGCATCTAAACAGGAGCTTTTAGTTCAAATCTGGTTCCTTCCAGAGATCTGGAAGGAAAACTAGTTTAATGAAATGTTACACAATTAAATGGCAAGTAACATGAATATTTATATTTCTCTTAACATTCTTATTTCATTCATGACTTTATTTTAATTATCTCTCCCCGTGCTCTCTGACATGTGTTGCAAAAGAAAACACCAAACACGAATGTGTTTATGTATACGTGTTCAACACTGCCGCCTACAATCAAAACACTAACGTGTTAAAATTCAACATACAAGACCTCGTAACACACCCTATCTTCAACTCTAAACCCTGAGGTACTATTCTGAAAGTGGGTAACTCTGAAGTGTAGCGTCAGAGAGCCTAACAACATTCATTCAACCTTTAACACATATTCACAATACTTTTCTCTTTTTTTTTTTCAGTCACACGAATAAGTTTAAAATTTTTGGCATTACTTTCACTTTTACCATATCACAGTATTTCTTAACATTTAAAATAACAGTTCACATTGTATATAAGAACATATTAACATGCCGTTAATTTTACGCATTTTAAAACATACATTAGTAGTACATTGTTAACTTCTATTCTTTTCCAAGCAAGTGCCAATTCTTCTACATTGAAATACTACATTTCAAAAGTCTTTCAGACTAAAACTTCTTTCTTGCCAGAATGTTTTAAATAAAATTTATACAATAACTTTTACAATATTCAAGTATTTACACATTCCTATTATAAATCAACTTTAGTTTTACTCGCGAGTAATGGAAAAACATAATACCAAAATAGGTAACAACCCATTTCTCGCCTTTTTGGCGATAAAGGTAGACCTCACATGAGGTAAAACTTCTTGAAATCTGCCACTTGCAGTAAGAATGAAAGATTAACTTAAGTTTGCAAAGTAACATAAAATTTTACTTATCTTTGTGATATTCGGACATCCTTTTCTGGGCCCAGTCCTTAAAGGTATTGCAGATAGTCGTTTGATTTATCCTCCTTCTTGTACGGGCTCGCCCTTCAGTGCCTTCCTCTAGAAGCTTTCTTTTCCCTCCAGTTCGGTCACCCTTGAATACCTTCTTTTTCGCCTCTGCCTGTGGTCTTGGCCGTTTGATGGCAGCTGGACTTGGCGGAACCGGGACACTTCTCTCTCGTTCCTGCTTGGACCTCGTTGCTGGCCGTTCAAATTTTCCTTGTAACTTTTGCTCCGCCGCTGGTGGCCCTTCCGCAGTTCGGCGACATTTGCTGCGGAGAGTCCTGTCCGATGAGTAGATCATCCGTTTGGGAGCCGGGTTATAGTTGCCGTTATTTCTCCTGGCTCTCTTTGCATTCGTCGTACTTCTCCCTTCTTCATTCTGGGGGTGGTCGTGCGCTCTCTTTTGTGGTCGGTGGAACGGCTTCTTTTTCTTGTTACCTTCAATTTTCCAACGGGGAAACTTTCTTTTCAATTGCTCCTGCCTCCTAATGGCTTGTCCTTGTGCTTGACGTTGTTCCACCTCTGGAGCTTGTGCCTGCCGTGCCGGATCCTGCAAAAGATCTGTAAATATTTGCATTTTATTACGGTCATAGTATGGTTTTATTTGATCAATGTTTGCGGAGCATGTTTTACGATTCCTGGCTTTTAACACCACTACAGCCTGAGTTATTTTTTCTATGACATATGGTCCTTCAAATCGTGGAAAAAATTTGGCAGTTTTATCTTCTGGTGCTGAAAAAAGTGAATGCTTAATTTTTAATACTTCATCTCCTACTTTATAAGTTACTCCCCGTCGTTTCAAATCGTAATAAAGTTTTTGTTTTCTCTGTGCTACTTCAGTATTCTTTTTTGCTTCTTTAATTAATTTTTCTATATCACCCATTTTAAATTCTGGGGCTCTTTGTTGAACATAAAATAATTTATCTAACGGCGTTATAATCTTTCTGCCTAAAAATAACTCAGCAGGAGTTTTGCCCGTTGTATCATGTTTTGCAGTCCTAAGGGCGAAAGCAAATTCATTGACATAGTTATCCCAGCTTTTATGAAAATTTTTAACATAACTACGGATAATTTTCACTATATTTCTATTGACCCGTTCCGCTATATTTGATTGCGGCCGATACGGGACCATTTTTAAATGACGTATGCCCAGTTTTTGGCACATGTCTTCAAATATATTACTTACAAATTGAGGACCATTATCCGATATAACTTTTAGGGGCGCCCCGTATTTTAAAATATATTTATTTAAAATAGAATCAGTAACTAATTTCACGGAGGCTCGTTTTAAGGGAACAATTTCGGTCCACTTACTAAAATGATCAACCATAACAAGGAGATAGCGACTTTTATTTAACTGACTTTTTGGGAAAGCGCCCAATAAATCGATGCCAATTATTTCATTTGGAAAATCGGATTTAATACTATTTAGAAACCCGGCTGGGCGGAAATTAATATAATTAACTGCTTGACATGTTGGGCAGGACTGGACATACGGCCTTGTTAACTTTTGCAGTTCAGGAAAATAGACTGCCTCGCGTACGCGTTGGATAGTTTTTCGAATACCAGCATGAGAAGCTAAAGGGCTGTCATGCAACTCCTGCAGGATATTTAATCTAAGACTAGCTGGGATAACAGGTCGAAATTCGTTGTTGGAATTTGTAGTTTTTATATAAAATAATAGACCATCTATTAGTTCGTAATGGGCCGCCCTATTTCTTATCGCCACAATATCTTGGGGCTAAAATTTTCAGGATCCTTTAAATACTCATAAATGTTTCCAAACTCAGGATCCTTACCCAGTTCGGTTATTACAGTTTCTCGGGAATTTATTGTACATGCTGTGAGCATTGCCACTTTTACAGTATTACCTTATTCATCTATTTTTATTCTGGATAGGGCATCTGCTACGATATTTTCCTTTCCGGGGGTATGCTTGATTACCAGATTATATTCTTGTAGCTTGAGTGCCCATCTTATTAACCTTGGGGATAAGTTTTTCCCTGAGTACAATCTAGTTACCGCCGCATGATCAGAATACACTGTTATTGGCGCTCTTCCAAAATAGACTCGGAACTTTTGCACTGCTAACAGAACTGCAAGTGCCTCTCTCTCAGTCGCGGAATAATTTCTTTGTGTTTGATTTAAAGATCGACTAAAAAATGCCACGGGCTGCTGATTTTGCGAAAGTACCGCTCCTACCGCATAATCCGAAGCATCCGCTGAAATTTCTAAATTCTCATCCTTTTCAGGAAATTTCAACACAGGGGCTTGCGTTAATGCTTGCTTTAATTTTTCGAAAGCACTATTGGCTTCGGCCGTCCACGAGAATCTTGCCTTTTTCCTTTTTAATTTTAACAATGGTTCAGCAATAGCTGCAAAATCTTTTATAAAGGACCTATAATATGAACAAAGTCCAAGAAAAGAAGAGAGCTTCTTAGCCGTATTTGGCGGCGGATACTTTTGCACAGCGATTATTTTTGATTCGTCTGTCTCGATTCCTTTCTGAGATATTTTGTAACCTAAATATTTTAATTCAGGGGCTGCAAATTTGCACTTTTCGACATTAACCTTTAGACCGGCCTCATTTAATAAAGAAAACACCTGTCTTAAATCCTGTACATGTTGGTCCAGATTATCACTAGTAATAATGATATCGTCTAAATAGATAAATGTGGACTTTCCAAGAACAGGCCTTAACACAATGTCCATACATCGCTGAAATGTTGCCGGTGCCCCTGAAAGGCCAAACGGCATACGCAGGAATGCATAAGTGCCAGACTTGGTTATAAAAGCAGTCTTAGGCACGTCCTACGGTCTAACCCCTATTTGAAAATAACCAGTCGTTAAGTCTAAAGTCGACATGTATTTGGTAGACGTTATGTTCCTTAGAATTTCTTCAATAATAGGTAACGGATATACCGGATATTTAGTTATGGAGTTTAATTTACGATAGTCGATCGCGAAACGCCACCTTTTTGGATGTGTTAATGGATAATCATTATTTTTCTTACATAAAACCACCGGGCTAGCATAAATACTTGAGATGGGCGTTATGATCTTTTTACGTAGCATATCGCTAATGTGCCATTCTATAATTTTTTCTTTATTCTTATCATACCGGTATGCTTTGTGGCGAACTGGCATTGAATCTCCGGTGTCAATACTATGGTTAGTAACTTGAGTAAATCCTGGAATATCACTAAATAACGAAGCAAATTTACTTACCACTTGTCGGATTCTTCGTTGCTCTTCATTAGGCAGGTGGTCAAGGTTTAACATCGGCGGTTCAGCCTTTTCTTCTCGAACTGGTTTCATCGTCAGCTTAAGGGACGCTTCATTAAAATCCAGAGTTGCTTGTGCCTCTGAAAGAAAATCTATTCCTAAGATAATATGTGCTTGCAGATTCTTTACTGTGAAAAACATAACCTTTACTTGTTCGTCCTTGATACGGATGTATAGTGGTAATTTACCTATGCACTTACATCTTTCTCCTTGCGCCGCTAACACTGTCGTATTATCCGAATTATATATGCGGTATTTCCGAAAATACTTCCTAAAAAAATCTTCTGCTACACAGGAACACTGCGCGCCTGTATCCAGGAGTGCGGTGGCTGGGATGTTATTCACCAACACTTCAATCTTCGGATGAGTCAAATTTTTCACCATTACTGTATTTAATTTGAAGGAAGAGGGGTTTTCTTGGCCTTCGGATTTCCGCACCCTTCCGTCAGCAGAAATCCGTTTTAGTTTAAATCCTTTTTTCTTTCCATGTTTTCCTTCTTTTTCCACTGGCCTTGAGACTTTTTTCCTGGATTGCTATTGAACTGTCTAAGTTCGCCGGCTGTTTTTGGATGCTCGGGTTTCCTTGCCCACTGATTCACTTTGCTTCCGTAGCCGTGTGCTTGACTTTGCTGTGGTCTTGGCTCACCAAATTGGTTTCGTTGTTGATATTGGCGTCTTCTTTCAATGTCCGCCGTTCTTCTACTTTCAAACTGGATTGCTAGCTCAAATAACTTTTCCATTGTAGTCGGATTCCTTAATTCAATAAAGTCTTGCACTTGGGGAAGTAACCTCGGCAAAATCACTTGAATTATCTCAGGATCCGGACGGTTTCCATACAAGAGTTTGAAGACGTGAATTTTTCTTAAAATAAAGCTTGAGAGATTTTCAATTGGTTTCTAGTATATGCTGAAAAGTTCCGCTTCTAATTTCGCACGATCCCTTACGACAGGGAAGGCTTTTACTAAGGCAGTCTTGAAATTTTCGTAAGTATAGGTGGGACTTCCTGCTTGACCCAAGAGACTTCTGCCTATGCATTTGAACCAATTAAGCGCTTGGCCCCTCAAAGCGCTGGTAGCTAAGGTGACTTTTTGGAACTCGTGCACGGGATACATCATGAAATGGTCATCTAGTTTTTCCAAAAAACTGGTTACCGGTGAGTTTCCATTAAATGTTGCTTCTGGTTTCATCGAAGCGCGCATGACCTGGACGATGTAACCAAATCCTTCCAGGGCGGCAGCTGGCATTTCTGGATTCTGAGCCGCTTCTGCAGGCAGCACAGGTTCTTCTTGAAACTCGGCCATGGTTATTCTTCTTCGTTGGGCGCCACTATCAGGTTCAATGTTCCGCCTTACTTTCTTTGGGAACATGCACAGACCTGACTCGGAACAGGGAGCTTACTAAAGCTATGTTCAATAAATGTGGGAAGTAGACAAGATACACAGGAAGGGTATACGAAACCCTTTATTTTTCACTCTTTACAATAATTTCCGTACTTCGGAATACAGAGACCAACTACTTGTGGTCTGAACGTAAGAATATAAAAATATTAACTAAACTCTAACTTAAATTTGGAATAATAAACAAGGGCCTACGTGAAAGATTGGCCGTATATTAACAGGAAGCCGTATGTAGTACAGAGAACTGTTAACACTACAATACGTTTAAAATTATCAAGAGGATTAAACCTCTGGCCTGGAAGGCAACCAGCAACCGAGTAAAAACTGCTAAGGCAAGCGGCCTGCTTCGACTAACTCTTCCTCTCTCTTGCTTGGCAAAAAGCCACAACTTAAGTACTTGGCGTTCGCCAGACAAATTTGCATAAATAAGTTAAAGCTTTTAATTCTGGCCGGAAGTAGAAAATAAGAAGTGATAGTAAAGATTTAAAATAAAATAAACGTTAGTAAAACTTAAGGTCCTTACAGTCCTATATTTTCATTGCTCACCACTGTGCCTACGCATACAGCGGATAATGAGTTATGTGTAGAAAATGTACTTTGTAACATAATGGACATAAACGTTAGTATCGTAATTCTGCAGGAATTCTAACTGCTTTAAATGTTAATCTCTGGATTCGCAAATGTAGTCAACTGACTTATCACCATGTCTTAACCTCTCAGTAAAGTAACTTCAACAAGAAGAAAAAATTTTCAAAATAAACATTCATTTTCATTACTCGTTAACCCAATAATTATACAAACTGTTAATTATAGAAATCAAACTTTGCAGCCTGCGTGAATAACATAAACGGAGCTTTTAAATGCAACTTAAAGTGTTAAATTCACAAAGGGAAAGCTGGCCTAGAAATGTTTGCTCAGGCCTTCAAACTCTGGTGAACAGTTACGGAGCCGATTCAAGTAATTTAGACATTGGGAGAAATAGTAGCGAAACAATGAGCCATAGCTACTCCAAGCTCTCTTTCTTAAACTCAAGAACTTCTCGAATTCAAGCATTCGTACCTTTAAAAGGGGTACATTAAGTAATATGCATCCTGGTAGCAGCCGAAGAAAAAGGGAAGTGGCAGCAAAGACAAAATGGTTAGTATACATAAAAGCTCACAAATGAATATTTTAAATTAAATTATGGATTTACCCACATTATTATTATTATTCCATACTAATAGTTATTTTATAAGGTATTTCTCCCGCTTTCGTAGCATGCCTTCATGGCGTAAATGTCAGTACACTCGGCGGGCATTCGAGAGGTCCATGGTTCGAGTCCCGGCGAGGGCAATACATATTTCTTCAATTTCCTAGTTTAAAAAATTCTACATGACTCTACAGTGGCGCCCGAACTAAAAAAAGGTGGTGGATGATGATTCTCCACCAACAGGATCTGGCGACTAGGCCCCTAATTCCCATTCGCCCTTTAAAAGGGGGAGTATGTAAGGTATTTCTCCCGTCTCCTTAGTACGCCTTCGTGGTGTAGTGGTCAGCACACTCGGCGCGTATTCGAGAGGTCTGTGGTTCGAGTCTCGGCAAGGGCATAAGTTATTTATCCTCCCTCCTGCTTAAAAAAATACCTAAGGTCTCTACAATTTATTTTAAAGTAATGTTCCAAACTTTAAATGCGATACATTGATGAAGGAAATCAGGAAATCGGTTTGTTTAAACTTTTTATTTTGGTTTGTCACATTACTTAAGTTAATTCTAACCCACTATTAACTTTTGATGGCACATCCTTGCAGCACATCTTAGAAACTGACTGATTGACTAAATGATCATCATTATACCTGATTTAGATGTTGCTGATAGCTTTTAAAGAAAACAACTGTTTGTTCCCTTATTTCCTCTGATCTATCAACTGTTTAATCTCAAGTGGAACACTATATAATATTTCTATTTGCGTTCCTGTTGAATTATTTTTTAACGATGCTTATCATGTTGTAAAGACATTAGGTATTTTTGGAAACAGCCAAGATGAAAAATTAGCAACACCTTCGCCGGGAATCGAACCTCGGACTTCTCAATTACGCGCTTAGCGTGCAGACCACTACACCACGCTAAGAAGCTCGCTAAGAAGGCGGCAGAAATACCTTATATACTCCCTCTTTTAAAGGGCGACTGGAGTTTTTAGGGGACCCAATCGCCAAATCCTGTGTGAGGAGAATCATCAGCCAACACCCTTTTAGTTTTGGCACCACTACAGAGACATTAGGTATTTTTGGAAGCGGGTAAGATGAAAAATTAGCATCCGCCTTCGCCGGGAATCGAACCGCGGAACTCTCAATTACGCCCTGAGCGTGCAGGCCACTACACACCGAAGGCTCGCTGAGAAGGCCGAAGAAATACCTTATAATGTAAAAGGAAAATTTTATAGTGTACGGCTGCAAAATGCACTGACAGTGAAAAATGTTCTAATATTACATTTTGCTTAATAACTGATAACTTAGACAGCGAGTAGATTATTTTACAAAGAAACTTATCTCTTCTCAAAATTATGAATTATCGTTTTTTCTCTGCTAAGGAAAGGCAAAGTAATTCACGAGGAAATAATATGAAGATATTGTGTTAAAACTGCATCATAGCAAAGCTATCTAAGGAGAAAGCCTTTGTGGAGGATTTGCTAAGTGAAATTTGTTCGTATTTATATTATATTGCATTGGGAAATGCTCTAATTTAGTCCTTTCGTTCACCGGAATTTAAGCCCGAGGGGAACTATCAGTGCTGATTGGTCTTATTCCTTGCCCTTTGAGTTATTCTTTTTATAAAGATTCATATTTATTTGTGTTCTTGTTTTCTTGAGAGCATTCCCGTTTATAAAAGGAAAAGTCTTGTTGAATTCCGTTTCTTATTATAAACATATTTGTTTATAGTAACTTCTGAAATTAATTTTGGTAGAAAATGTACTCATCTGCTTTTTATTTTTCTTGGAGCAAACACTGTTTGTTAGAACTACTACATTTTTCTAAAAGAAAAATCTATTATCCTAGTCAAACTTGCGATACAAATGTCAAGAACTTGTTACGAATCCCAAGAATAGTTTACAACGAAGTTGAGTTACTAAACATTTTATTGAACTGATATGCATATTTAGTCATGTTTGCTGTTGTGACATCATGAAAAGTTAATGCTTGAAGTTTCATGGCGCATTTTTGGCAGATTGATCAAGTTTATATTTGATTGCTTTGAGATCTCCTATGCTGAGATTTCCAAATTTCTTTAATATGTTTTCAAGTGTCTTGATGAACGTAGGCGTTATTTACGCAACTTCAGATGCAATCAGACTCTACTAATATCCAATTAAGAAAGCACTTGCACTTCTTAATTTAATATCTCGTCGGCTTCACTGTAACTTAAGCCGGCATATTTGATTCAAAAGCCCGCCGACTTGCGAATTTCATAACACTAGATAAAGCTGACAAGAATTGGTTCAATATATCAGCAGCGTGACACATAAGTTGACGTCATAACACCTGCGTTCTTTTAGATTTTCCCGCTGGTAAACTCTTGGCATCTAGTTATTTACGCAATTTTAAGTAATTTCTGAAAGACGAAACTGTGCCTCAGTTAGGACTACAAATGATAGATAAGTGCTATTTTAAAAGTGCTAATATCTGATTCATTAGAAAAATCCAGAATAAATAATGTTTCTGCTTAAAATCTTTTGTTTTCATAGTTTAAAGTTTAATTATGTGTGCAATGAAATTATTTTTAAATCCAATTAAATTAATCTGAATACTTTAAATAAAATTTTTTTTTAAAAATTTGAATGCATCGTAATTAAATATAGGGTTTAATGATCCTTCGGAAATTCATTAACATGATAAAATTTGTATAATATGTACAAAATACGTAAACAAAATGTATGAAAAATAGATCATTATTAGAAAGATATTTCTAAAAGGTATGATTACAAGTCCGTACATTTAGACCAAAGGAAATAACTAGCTGTTTTCATAAAAATTCACCTGCATATCGTTCTGAATTATTCGCTTTTTATTTTCTTCACACACAAGCTTAAATTTGATAATAAGATTACATCTGTAAAGAACAAAACATGATGGTGATTGGAATTAACTCGCATTCTCATACAGTTTTAAATTATCATGAATATAAAATGTTTATTAACTGAAAATCGTGTCTATCGCTCGATTACTGTTATAATTAAATTCGAGACCATTAATTTAGCTTCTCTAAGTAAATAGTAGAACATACTATGAAGCAGAACTAAACAATGTTCAGAACGCCAAGTAAGATAATACTTCAATTACCGGATCAGTTGTGCAATATTTTAAATTATTTTTGTTTAAATAAAGGTAATAATAATTTCTTTAACTTATTCAAATTAAAATTTACGCACTTATGGCTAGTCTATCTTAAAATTACAAATAACCTGAATCTATATTTTTCTTTATATGCACAAAAATGCTTATAATATTGTTCTGGGTAATTTAAGGTAAGAACTATTGATTTTGAATTAGGTTAAAATCGTATTTCTAACATCTCGCAAGTCTATCGGGATCTGGAAACTAAAATGAAAACCGAAAGTTTTAAAAAGTTTAATAACTGCTCTGAGATTCAGTTTTACCTGCCTTCCTACTCAAATGTTTGAAGCTTTGGAAATGAGAACACTGATGACACTTAGGTGGTTCAATTATTCAACTTAATATTCTCGAATCCTTTCGTAATCAAATAATCAATAATTATAAGGATGCGATATCAAATAATTCGATACTTAGGCATGTCAGGGAGACCAAATCAAACTTTAGATCATTCGACAAACTTTACAACATAAAAGTATAAGATAAAGTTAAACAACCTAAAGAATTTTGACGTCATAGTCTGAAAAATATTGTAGCGTTTTAGAAACTTTTCAGAATATTTTTAAAAAACATTCTCGGACCTAAAAGAGGCATGCAGCAACGAAAACATTATTTTTATTATCATTGTCATTATTTCTAACAACAAGCAACGTGTTCGAAAGAAGTTCATCGGGAATAACCGAATCTATTGCTCGGTTAACCTTGTTTTGACGGAGAACTCTGCCCTGGATGCACCACACGGTAGATGATATTATACCCAAGAAGAATTAAAAAGACATGAACAGACAAACTATGCTTGGAAGTTGACATCCCTGGTTTCGGGTTAACAGTTAGCCCACTATTCTAGGGTCACTTGAGAACTCAATATAAACTTTGTGATTTATATATTCGATTGCTCCAATAATTTGACATCCCTAAATCCTCCATACTCTTAAAAGAGTTAAAGGGAAACGAAACTTTTGATTTATATTGTTTTGACTGATTTAGACTCTTACTTAATAAAAGACTTGCTTACAAATATAAAGTAGCGCAATACTCTAGACCAGTGGTTCTGAACCTTTTGACTAACGAGTACCATCTAAAGAAAAATGGAAAAACTTTAGTACCATTACTACAAAGTACTACTAAAACCAGCACTCTTGAACAAAACTCAGATCTTATAGATTTACGAGTGTTAGAGAAAAACCCCGATCAGGATGTTGGGGTTTTAATTTTTGAATTTAATAGTTAAACATAAAATCTGAAAGGTTTCAGATTTTAAATTACGTCCAAAGGGGCGTTTTTTAGCGTTCTGTGTGTTACCTTTATTTATTAAATATCATGTTCTTTGCACTTAAACCATAAAATTCAGTTCAACAGCAGTGCGCAAAATAATTTTATACTGAGCATATCTTGAGAATTTCCGATACATAGTTCCGCGTCCTGGAGATAAAAAGGTTTTTTTTTTTTTTTTTTTTTTTCCCCGTAGAGTGTTGCCATAGCTCGCTTTTAAATCGTTGAGTTTGTTAATCAAAAATTCGTTAAAATTTTACAAAATATGAAATGGATAATAAAAAGAATTTCAAATATGGGCTTTCAGATGTCCATATTCGCAGTAGGATTACGTCACTCAAAATTGGATGGCTCTAGGTACCGTTGTTTCATCACAATGTGAGAAACGTACATACATTTATGCAGATTCTTCATTATTTAATTTCTTCAAATGTAATACAGGGCGATAGTATTTGGTGGCAATGATTTTCAAACTTTTAAAGTTTTCAACACAAAATCGTAAACGAAAACAATAGCCCTTCAGGGACAAAGCCCCTTTGGACTAAAAATATCTTGCTTCTTTGCGTACCACCTATTTTTCTCTTGCGTACCACCGGTTGAGAACCCCGGCTCTAGACGGTTCAGTCGAAGTTTCTGTGACAGTGAAGACAATAAGCAAATCAAGCCAAAAGCCAAAGATTCTTCACCAAAGTTGAAAGTAAAGCTGAAGTTAAAACATAATCTATCCATGTTTGGACTGAAAAACTAAGATAACTGAAGTTACGAAAGCAATATATTTTTAGTAACAATTAAGTCTAATTTATACAATATCTTCCGTTTATGTCATATGCTTTCTCTCGGACCAGAATGTTATGCAAGAACACGTGAAAGAGAGCTTCAAACCTAGAGAAGTTAATTGCAGCTTAGCAAAGTGAACGCCTGTAGTGCTACCCGGAAAATTCAGCGTCAACTTGTATTTTGTCGGAGGCTGTGATAATCCTTTTTACCGTCTGAACTTGATATCTGATAATAAAATGGTAGGAACAACCATGTGAAATGCTTAAGAGAAAAACTTTTCTTTGTTAACTGTAATATTAGAAAGCAGGTTACTTAAATGTATTAACGTTACCATCAGTAAGTCAATCAACTTTTTTGTGTTAAACATTTTAGCTCGAATATTTGAACATTTGTCTTTGATTAGACGATTGCCAATCGGTAATCAATTTAAAATTAATTTTTTAACACAAAATATTAATGTGTTTAGGTTTATTACTTTTACAGTGCTTTTCTTAGAGCCTTCTGAAAATGTCATAGTTCTTATCTACATAGAAATGGGTTTCTTAACTTCTCAAAATGACTTTATAATTAATATTTTAAAAGACGTTGACAAAATGCACTGCCTTCTGCATTCAACTGGAATAGTTTTCGGGAGTTTTTCTAAAGAAAAAGTCAGAAAAAAATAGGTGTTACGTGTGTGGGGAAAGCCTCGTATTATTTTTCTTGATATAGTTGATGAATGAATGTGTGGTTCTTATGTGCCATTTTTAGTCCATTAATGCACTTTGAAAGTTCGCATCTAAACTTACTTTTGATGTATAACTCTCTTCCATTACAGACCTTCTTTTTCAATCTTAAAAAGTCCTTTTTAGGGGTATAAGATGAGGATTCAGGAAACACGATAAATTTGAGATTTGGCCAAAGAAAGAGAAGCATATGTTCAGTCTCTTTTTTCTCCCTCTACTTTTTTCGTCGCGTCATATTTTTTATTTCACTCATTTTCTTTCTTAGTGATGAAAAAAAAAAGCGTTGTTGACCTGATTAAGAAAGAAGTTGACCTACTCAGAATATGCAGATGATAAAGAATATTCTCTTTTAGGAAAACTTAAAATGAAATGCAATAATCTATTCTCTCCAATGTATACACAGAAATACCCAGTTACGCGATGGTTGGGACTGACAGAAAGCGCGCAAGTTTAATTTTCATAAAAATGCATATGAATTTTAGTTAAATAGGAAAAAGAGCTAGAAAAGCAGCTGTTTAAAAGAAAAGTAAGTAACAAAGAATGCAATTTTCATTTACATCAAAACAAAAAAATGCTAAAATAAACGCGCTACATAAAAGATATATCTCGATGCCGATGACTCCATAAAACTCAACAAACTCGTCTGACGACTCAATTGATAATTATAAAAATATAGACAGAGAGAGGGCGAGATGAAAAGAAATGAAGGATATTGAAACTCTGTTTTTCTCTTTTTCGGAAAGAAAGAATAAAACAGTGACTGCACTGTGTATATTAACATTGAACAGCTGCATTGTCTGTGAACATAGTTAATCAAAAATTCGTTAAAATTTTACAAAATATGAAATGGATAATAAAAAGAATTTCAAATATGGGCTTTCAGATGCCAATATTCGCAGTAGGATTACGTCACTCAAAATTGGATGGCTCTAGGTACCGTTGTTTCATCACAATGCAGTTTTAAGTGCAGTTTTCGAGGAGGGATGTCGAGTTTTAGAATAAATCATTACGCTTTGATGATTATTATTTCTTTAAAGCCAATTCTAATACACTAATACAACAATGCTTTCTTTATAGTTTTACTGACGATTTCAATTTAATTACAAGCATAAATGTGCGAATTAAATTGAAGAAAATAATTAACCGCGTAATTTGAGTACGAGTAGAACTTGGTATTACTGTATTTAAATTTAACTACATTTGCTGTAAATAGATTTTGTTCTGTCAACTTTTCAGGTATAACGAACACCTTAAACTTTCAGACTATACGATTCAGAAGAGGGATAAAAATCAGAACTAAAATTGCGTTTATTAAGAAAAGCAGCAGTACAGTGAATTGAAAACTTTTTACAATTTATTTTTGTAGTAAGTATGTTAGTAGTATGTAGCCCTCTGAAATGTCAATGATTAGGATAAAGCTTTAAACTGTTATTATACAATCTATTTTAAATTGACTTATTGGACCATATATACTTATCAAAATTACTATATTGCAAGGTATGCTCTTGAGTGACGTCAGTGATCTGTAAGTAAGTGATTTCAACATTGGGAAGAGCTTAACCTAGTTGTAAGCTGAACCTTGATATTAATATAAACGGTATCTGCAAAATGATCGCACACATTTGGTAGTTTTCGCACGTAACAATAATTACACTTATATTGAAAAGTGTTAAACATCAGTAATGACTGGCCAAAGTATTATATATGTAGTCTAGCAGTGAATGGAATGTCTGTCTAATCCCAAGTAGCACGGCAACGTCGTTACGACGTTGCAAACTGGTCGCGAGTCATGTTGCAAAAACATTGCAATATGTCGTTTTTAAGACGCCGAGATGTCCGCGAAACTCCACTGTTTTGCAACCGTTGCAAAGATGTCTTTATTACGTCTTTGCAGATGAGGTTTTTGTCGCATAGACGTCGTTATTGCGTCTTTCCCAGGTTATATTTTGGTTGTGAAAGTATTGTATTACGACGTCTTAACGATGCGTAAATGTTCTTAAAATTCCACCTTTTTGCAACAGTTGTGATAACGTCGTTATTATGTCCTCGTGTTAGATAATGATTTATGCAGAAAAATAAGCTTAATAATTAATATATTTTTCTTCTTTTTTAAAATTTTGTATTCCTTGTATTTTTCGAAAGTTTAAATAGTTTATCATTTCCTGAAAACCAGAAGATAACACATTTTTTTCTCTTTAGACTAAATGCATAATTAATAATAGCTTTAATTATTTTCAGTACTTTAAACTATATTTTTAAACTAACTTAAATTCTAAGTAACGATTATTTAAGATTTTATAATTTTTTCCCTTAATCCTTTAGTATGTAAGTGAGAGTAATTATGAAAGTGGTTATTGTAAATATATAAAATTAATAGTAGGTTTAAGTACATAAAACTCATTCAGACATAAATAAAAGTAAAGATATATATGTGGGTAAAAAAAAAGAGCGTTTCTAAATATAATAGCATGATCATATTTATTTCTGTTAAATCTCAGAGACATTGAAAATTGCCCCTGTCATGATAAATTAGGAAGCGGCTCTTAAGGTAACATAATCAGTATTTTACCTGAACTCAAGTATAAATTTATTCGCGTTTCATATAAAAATATAACCATTAACTTCTATATCTCCAAGATATGGAAATGAAAGTAGTTAATAAATGCGATCAAAAATATTTCATACAAAATTATACCTAAATCTAATAACCAAAAAAAAAACTTCCCATATTCATATCTAAAATGGAATAATAACCCAAAAAACAAAATACATGACAGCACTATTTAAGAAAGAACATGAAAGAGCAGTGTTTGAATGTATAAATAGCAAAAGGAAGGTAACAGAACTAAAATTTCCAATTAATAAAAAATCATTTGTGTTTTATAAATAGTAATCAATTAAAAGTGCAATAATTATGGATTGCAGTATTTACTAGTAATGCTGATGTTTCTTAACACCATTTCTTTCGATCATATGTTAATGTATTTACTTATTTTTTAGTTTCTACTATAAAGACATTAGGCATTTTTTTGGAAGCTGACGAGATGAAAAATTAGCAATCACCTTCGCCGGGAATCGAACCACGGACATGTGAAATACTGGGTCAGGGTGCTGACCACTACACCACGAAGGCACGCCAGGAAGGCGGGAAAAATAAATTATACTACATTTTAGAATAATGGTAGATTACAATGATTATTTCATGCACATTTTATAATCAATAACTTTTCTTTTGTTACTGTACAGAAATAATTTAAATAATATAGTATACGATAGTAAGCTAAGAACGTTAAAGTAAGCTCTTCGTTAAATCTAATAAACATACATAACGGCAATAGTATATACTTAAATTTAATAAAAAAATAAAAAACCTAATTTCAAACATTCATTTATTGGGATAATCTAATAAACATACACAACAGCAATATTTAAAAAAAAAAAAACGCGAATTACACAGTGTTTGGAAAATACCAAACGAAAAGTAATAAAACTGCAATTTGCAATCAATAAAAAATATTTAATGTATTTTAATATTACACAATTAAATGTCACATAATTATAGATTACAATATTTTATAGAAATGCTAATGTTTCCTTAACACTAGTTTTTCGATCATACACTGTATAAAATCTTTAGCCTTTTCTGCATACTATACAAAAGACAACACACTATATAATGTGCATTATTATTAATTTTAATGTATTGCTTCTTGTTATTACGTATATCTAATTTATCTTCAGCAGTCATATTAAGTACTGTACCAGTCCAATAAATTCTTTGTATTTTGAAAATAATGAACATACCATAACAGCTTGAATTGTTGTTGCTCCTGCTTTGATTGCATTTTCAGCAAAATCAGAAAGTGCCTTTTGATTTATATGAATTAATTCTGAGTACCAACATTTCACGATGAACACAATAATCGATTAATATGAATGATATACGATACAGCACTTAAGACGTTATAATCTAAGGATAACGCTAATCAGAGTATCCAAATATTGCACCGCTGGAAACACAGAAGATTGGAGAACACGACCATATAACTTTTTAATCACCAAAAACACATTAAACACCAAAGCAAAACACCATTTCACGATCACTATGCGCACGATTAGCATTGTAGCATCCGATATTTTCTGAACGAATGTATCCAAAATTTTGGCGTCTTCTTGTAGAGCAGGTACTCACAAACAAAATAAGTACAAATTATGGATTCTCACGATAATTTTTCCTCAATTCAGAGGCTTCCAAACAGGACCTCACAGCAAATGCAACTTCTTTCGCTGAAGGCAGTTGAAGTAAGTAGATAGGTACAGAACAATGAGAAGATACACAGTACGTTCTTCGTTCTTTGATCGACAGTACATTACATTTACTTTTAATATAAGCAATATTATTTATATCAGTCATTGCTTGGTTCAATTTTAAACATGAGGTCAGTCTTTTCAAATGCCTTACAGATGGCATCTTTGCCAAATTATTTAAAAAAAAAAACCGCTGGAATATTAAGTAATTGCGCAGTTTACAACTTCGAATTTGGCAGCTAGCCAAAGCGATCAAAACCTCGAGATGTTCGTTTATATAAGCATCCAGTGAATAACGTACATGGAATGTCATCGGTTGAAGAGCAATGCAGTGTAACTTTCAGCTATTTATAACGATTGCATTAACCCTTTCGACGGTTCTTCTGATAATTTAATAGAATCTTTTTTAAATGGCTTAGGAGAATTATTTCAACTGAATAGAATTACGGATAATGCTCACAAGGTTATATATGCAAAAACTGTTTAACGGGCTCGGTAAAACATTTGTAATGTCAGTGCCGTCAAATCTCGAGTGTGTACCGTATAGGATTAATCCAAGCATTTTTGAATGCATGGAGATGGACAAAAACGTAAAAACGTAACAAACAGTTCATCAGAATATTTATAAGTAATAAATTTCGTATTTTTGTTCCCAGTTCCTCTAATTTTTATAACAACATTTATTAGAAAGTTATCAAATCCATTAATTTTGCCATTTTCCATGAAAAGTGTTAATATTTCTTTCTCTTTTTCCATTAATTTTTCTTTTCTGCTTCTCCTGACTGTCGGTGAGTTTTCCGTCATATATATTGGACAGCCGTTAAATATGCATGGATATGCATCGTCTTTTAACATTGGACGTTTTCTTGGAGTTCTTAAAATCGCCCCATTTTTATCCGTGAATACATCTTCAAGTACAATCATATTTTCACGAAAATTGCACTTTTTGTACTGTATGCGGTAAAATGTTCCATATTATGTCACCATATTAATTCAAATAAATTCGTCCTTACTTTAAAAATAATAAATAAAGTCATACTTCAGTAGTGAAATAATTGCTAACATGTGATTTGCATTGATTTCGGAAATATGACTTTTTGAAATATACAAAATGCGTAACTTAATAACTTACTTTATAGATTAGTTTCCTTTTTAAATATTTTGCTATAATATTTATAAAAATATTTTAAGTATTAATTATTTTAACAAAATTTTAAACAATAATTTAGCGCATATTTTAGTACTAATTAAATTTAATAAATCAAAAGTATTTATATTAAATTTATATTTCATTAGATGAATCTACCTTAGATTAATATAGTTAGATGAAATAAAGTAATGAAACATTGCAAAGTAAATCTTATGCGGACTTCAGATTCTTGAAAAGGTAAATTTAGTCTCTTTTCATTCTGAAAGTAACGCTGATAAACTATGAAAAAAATGCTAAAACGACGTCTGAAAGCGGTCATAGCATGACGTTTCAGCGACGTCGATAAATTGCCAAGATGCAACGGCAAATATTTTGCGTCTTCGCAACGTTGTAAAGATGTCGTAAAAGTTACCACGACCACTTTGCAATCTCTCGGACTAGTTTGCAACGTCGTGTACTAGTTGGGATGGCATTCCATGCCGTTACTCCAGCTGATGGGCAGGTATGAAGATGAAGAATGCAAGTTTCCAAATTCTCTCATCTATGTGTTTCTCCACACGGACACCGCCGTTATGATGGTATATACAAAATCAGGATTCGTTAGAACAGATGATGTCACACTACTGATGCACTCATGTGTGTGGAAGGCACTATTGTAGAACTGATTCCTGCGCTGTAGTATTAAGGGAAGCCGAAGCAATGGTCAGGAGGTGTTTCAAGCCTCTTCTATCAATGGAAGATGGCAGGAAGCGTGATTGCGTTAAGCGTCAAATTTGATTACTAATTGTAAAACGGATACATCAAGAAAACTTACTTAAAAAGGGTTCTTAAAAAAGAAGTTGGAGACTTGGGGGAGGAGACAAAGAAATGAGAAAGAGGAGAAAAATTGTGTGAATGATCTGAAACGTGGTATTGTTTTAAGTAGAAGAGAGGAAAAAGAAGAAGAAAATGAGGGGAAAAAAACAAGGAGACACTACGAGGTGAAAAACAAAAACAAAACAAAAGAGGGAAATTGTACAGATAGGAGGAATATTCTACGGACATATCTGTTGTTTTCATACAAAAAATTGATCTCTGTGATTTCCTGAAGAAAGAGAGCTTCGAGTCTCTATGAAACGGAGTCGAAAGTGGACTTTATCATTTTTGCAAACTGGGTTGCGAAAGTACATCTGTTTGTCTTGTGATATTAGGATTCTATCCTAAATGAAAAAAAGCGGGGAAACAAAGAACATTTTTTTTATTCTTCAATAAATGGCAAGCTTAGAAAGCAAAAGACAAAAATTTGAAATAACAAATGGAAAGTCGGTAACATATGGAAGGTTGTGTAAAACGTCAAGGACCAGACCCCATTTTCACTCGATCAATCGCTTTCCTGAATTCATTTTTGGTTGAACTTGAGAAAGTTCTCTCATGGAAGATTAAGACGAAGCGATAAGTCTTCGACTGTGTACAAGGGACTATAATTTAGCTTTGAAATACGGTGCCATATTTTAGCTTTGAAATCCGCCAAACTAGTAAATTGCATCAACAACTTTTTCAACGCTTAGCCGGTGGTCTTCGTACAGCATTGCTTGGATGATATTATTACTAACTTTCGCTGAAGGCCCACCGCAGGCCCACACAATTTCTTTTGCCATTAAAACCTCTTACAAGGAAGAAATGATCTTCATATAAATTATTTTAATCATTTCGAGCCTTTGGATGACGGTTTCTAATAGATGCATTTTGCTGCACTATTGAACTCGTACAGAAACACGTGTAATCTATGGGCTGAGGAATGAATCATGGCCTTATACTGAGAGATCATCGCATTGATGAAACTAGAAGTGTTTCGATAGAGCAGCTGCAATTTTCGAAGTAGTTTTCTTAGTACTTACGTGTTATCGCAACCACCTCAGAAGAGGCAGTCAGATTTTCTGAATGTATCAACTGTTCTTCAGGAGCAACCATAACTATTCTTCAGGAGACAATGGATTTAAAAATACTTCAGTCAAGCAACGTCGCCATGTTTGTATGCGTTCTTTTTTTTTTTTTTTTTTTCTTGAATTCCATGTTACAACGGTTTTTATAAACAAATCATGATATTGTTTGCTGTATACTTAATTTTAAAATATACGCTTGTAGAATTAGTCAGCAATGGGAGAAAACTAGGAAACTTTCTGCAGAAAATGCAGAATTTTTCTGCAACATTTCTGAAGTGAACAGCGCGGAGATGCGTTTGATAGATAGTCGCTGTTACTGATTTTTGCGCAATGACGATGCTCTGGAATTCTGTGAAGTCATTTTAAGTGTAAATAACTTTTATCTTTTCATCTGTAAAAAAATGCTAAATATGCTATAGTGCTTGCATTAATACGCAAGTACCATTTCCTAACGGTACTATAGTATCAGTTTAGTTGTTTTACAAACGTCTTTTATGACAGCTACTTATTTTTTACTTTACTATGTCTTTCTTTATTTCACGAATGGCGAAATTTAGTGCTTTGATGGAAGGGTTTTCTTCCTTTGTTTCAAAACAGGTGAAAAATAAACTGTCTCTAAAGAATTATAATAGGCAACTGTTTTAAAATCATAGCGGTGTTGTATATGTAAGAGTTATAGTTTAAATAATACAAATGTTTCCATAGTGGCAATTAATTGCCACATAAGTATTACGAAAATATCCTGAACGCGATGAGTATCAGCATGGGGTAAAAAAAATATGAAGTTTTCTTATTATCTTAATTTACATCTATGTAAGTCTACTCATGCAAAACGTAATATAAGAGTTAATCCACAATTTTTAAAAGAAAGCCTCTCTTCCGGTTATATTTAAGAAAGATTTTTTGATTTTATTTCAATGAACTTTTAGTTCTAAACTTAAATTCAAATTAAATTAAATTTAATAAGTTATAGTTTTAAAGTTATCAGACATAAGTTTATTTATCACTTTATATAATGGAAAGTAGCGGTTGAAGCGAATTCAAAGTAGACTCGATTTGTGTTACTACAGTTAATATGTTAGTCTTGCGTTGCCTACTTTTCGCCTCAAGTGATATTTTGCGGATTTTATACCTGCCTCCCATAGCCCAAGAAATTTAGGAGTTCGAGGAGGAATAAATTTCCATTGAATTCCTTCTTCGGATAAATAATTAGGTAACCTTTCTTCAGGACGCCGAATTAAATTGTTAAGTTTTCGCAAGTCAGCGTTAGCACCTACAAAGTTTTTTGCGTTGTCGGAAAATATAACTGCCATTTTCCCTCTTCTTGCAATGAATCGCTTCAAAGTGGCAATGAAGGCAGCTGTTGTAAGTTCAGATACTAATTCGAAATGAACTGCCTTGGTTAAGAAGCAAACGCAAACTGCTGGGTGTACCTTATTGAGGATCCCGGGTTTCTTTGGCTCTTATGAAAAAAGGGCCTTTGAAACATGTGCAACATAATTAAAAGGGGCACTGGGATTTACGCGTTCTGATGTCTGTCGAAGTTTAGTCTTGAATTTTACCCACTGTATTGGCACAAAAGGTTTTGAGCAAATGTAAAGGGCTTTGAAGCCATGCCAAGACGATGGTAGAATCCGACCACAAACGTATCTTACTGATGGTTAAATTCAGGAGAGTCACCACCTTTGAGAAGCTGTGATAATAATAAAAGCTGCTCAAAGTTCCAATCGCGGCACTGATTACGGTTTTAATGGTGTTGCCCTTGTTTTACTAAAAAGTAAATTTGAAGATGGATCAGCATTGGTAACACAACGTAAATAAATGGCTGCACCATATGCGTGTTCTGAAGCATCACAAAATCCGTGAAGTTGTACTTCAAAACAGCTGTCGCATAAAATATACCTATTCACCTTTAACTTGTTTATCGATTGCATGGAAGCGGTGAAATTTTGCAGGTCTTTATTTATGTTTTCAGGTAGGTGTTCATTCCATTCCAGTTTTAACAACCAAAGTCTTTGAATGAAAATCTTAGCCTTGATTATGCCTGGTGCGAGTAATCTTAAAGGATCATAAATGCGAGCGATATCCGATAGAACTGTTCTTTTTGTGTACATGACTGGTTCCTTGACAGATGACTTAACATGAAAGCAATCTAAACTTGGGTTCCACCTCAAGCCTAACGTCTTGATGCTCAATTCTTCATCTGAAGTGCTAAATGAATATTTGGTATTGTTCCCTGAGCAAGGCAGGAGTTCTGGGTGGTTAGCGTGCCACTATGTAACAGAAAACCACCGCGTACGTGTAATTCAATCGACTATGATTGTAGGTTCTGAGCTTCCGTTAAGGTATAAGCTCCTGTCAAAACATCATCTACATAAAAATCTCGATGTACAACTTGTGCTGCCAGCGAAAAGTTTTTGCCTCCATCAATTGCAAGTTGGTTGAGTATCCGTGCTGCGAGATATGGTGCATTTGATTTACCGTAAGTAACAGTGTTTAATCTATAAATCTTAACTGATTCACCTTCACTAGATTTCCACAAGATTCTTAACAAGTCTTTTTGATGTTTCTTAACTAAGATCTGACGATACGTCTTAATGATATCTGCAGTGAAGACGAATTTATGAGTGCGAAATCTGCAAATAATGTCAAATAGTTCGCCTTGAACTATCCCACCGTTTAATAAAATATCGTTTAGAGAAAGTCCACTAGTTGCTCAGAACTTTCATCAAACACCACTCGTAATTTAGTAATAAGTATATCTGGTCTGTAAATACAGTGATGAGGCATATAATACGAAACACTGGTTTTATTTAAATAAGAAATTTCTTCCGAGTGTCCCAATGCCTGGTATTCATTAATGAATTCTTCATACGAAGTTTTCAAAGTTCAGTTGTGCGAGAAAAACTTAAGTAGATAATTTAATCTTTTTCTGGAATTTTCCTTCGACTCCCCCAGTTGTGTAAGCCCATCATCTTTAATAGGCATTTCTACGACGAATCTCCCATCCTCTCTTCTATAGTGCGTACGAAAAAAGTGTTCTTAGCAAAATTTTTCTTCTTTACTTTTCAATTGTTTGGTTTCATGGACCTCTTTGATTTCTCCAAACGATTTTAAGGTGTTAGATAAATCATCAACCGAATTAACGTGCCCACAATAATTATTAGAATTGTTTCTTTGCGGCATGCGCATAGAACCACTCGCAATGTATCCAAAGACGCATTCTTGAAAAATCAAATCTTGCGTTTTTAATTTATTTTTCCCTAACAGTTGGAAGAAAATTTCATTTCACAACAAAACATGGATTCGGCCGGGTTTATAAAATTCTGGATCTGCCAAATTAATTGTTCTTAATGCAGCAGGTGCGTAATGTTTAGATGTCTGGCAGGAGTTATGCCTGTTATTTTGAGAATAATATAAACATTTGAAGTGCGAAGATAACATTTATCTGCGACTACACTTTCTTTTATGCTTATATTAATTCCGTTTAATTCTGATACAGAGGAATTTATTTTTTTTCCCCCTCGTAGATTCAATGATTCAACACATTCCCTCGAAAGAAAATTATTTTGGCTTCCGTTATCAAAGTACGGCAGTCCGGAAGTCATAGTCATTGCAGAGCTGCTATTAGAAATGGATTGTTTATTTTTACTCGCGTCAATCCTGTAATTATCCGTAGAAGAAGTAAACACATTAGCATCTGACGAAAGATTTTTTGCTCAAATTAGGGTTTACATTCCATAAATTCGATGATGCTGCATTGGCCATTTCGCAATCTTCCTTATCTAGGTGCAATAACATATGGTGACATTTATGGCACTTTTTGCACACGTTAATGCTTTTACAAGAATTAATCGTATGAAACCATGACCAACAATTAAAGCAGAGCTTTTTTGCCTTTACAAAATTAAATCGTTTTTTAACCGATAAATTCAGAAACTGATTACATTTTAACAATATGTGATCAACCTTGCAGTAATAACAAGTTTTCGAATTTTTTGAAAGAGATGTCTACGCTTTTGAACTAAAAGAATGCTCCATTTTGCGGTTTAGAGATTAGTTATGTTGCAAAGTGCGCGAATGTTCTTTTAAAAAGGATGTTAACTATTCTGCTGTTCCTATTTCATCTTTCTTCAGCGATTTTTCCCACCAGCATCTCGTATTTTTGTCGAACTTTTCGACTAATATATAAAGAATTAGCATATCGCTAAAACCATTTAAATTTTGTTCTAACACTTTCAAAGATCTTAAGATCTTATACATTCATTTATATTATCAACAAATTTTAAAAGCGAAGGGACTGAATCACATGTTTATGGTAAGGAAAGTAACCTTTTAATTACTGAATTTATGAAATCTTTTTTATTTGAATAGCGCTCAGTTAATAAATTCCATGCGATGCCGTAATTTGCATCGCAAATGAATATAGTATGAATAATGTCTAAGGCGTTTGATTTACAAGAAAGTTTCAAATATTGCAATTTTTGCGCGTTAGGTAAAATTTTGTTCTTATGAAGTGCTACGGAAAATAAATCTTCGAATTCGATCCACTTTTCTATGTGGGAAGCGATGGTAGCTTTACCTCAGAAACAGAAATGTCTTTAGACGAAATGTTCTCTTTTGTATTAGTTTTTACAGAACTGGATTTTAAATGTTTCCTTTTAATTATCAAATTAATTTCGTCTAAATTATCTAGCATAGTTTCTTTCTTTGTTATGAATGCTTCAATGTCTTTATCATCACAGTGTGAGAATATAGAATCAAAAACTTGTTTTACTTCTGTTTGAAAACGTGAAGTTGTAGATTCATATAACTGTAGCAAGGTTGTATCTGCTTCTTCAATAGTTGAATTTACTTTTTCTTTAAACCTATACTATTAGATTTTACAATTTTTTATTTGTTTTTGCAGATTTTAATTCAGCCATACTGATAAGTAGGTCAAGAATTTCAAATCAAGGTGGAAGAATATTTTTAAAATTTCATTTATGAAATTACTTCAAAACTTGCCTCTAGCAACAAACTTATCTGCAGGCTTAGTTAAATCACTTTAATTATTCCGAAAAGCCCACGTGCTAACTGAACTGACACTATAACTCATTACTTGTAATAAACTTGATAATAATAATTTTTACGTATTTTATCTTAAAATATAACTTTATTAAACCTGTTAGACTAAACATTGCAATTATTTGTCATCCACCCTGTTCAGCCCAATACTAGTTTCTCCGGAATCCTTAATAGTTCTGAACTTTTGTGTATAATTCTTAGCAAAATTTTTCTTCTTTACTTTTCAATTATTTGGTTTCATGGACCTCTTCGATTTCTCCAAACGATTTTAAGGTGTTAGATAAATCATCAAACGAATTAATGTGCCCACAATAATTATTAGAATTGTTTTTTTATTACAACATCTCGTATATAATTGAAAATTCTTCATGCGGATTCAATGGAGCAGATGATATTCTGAAATGTATAAAAAGAAAAAAAAAAGAAAAAAAAAACATTTTAAACTGTTTCGTTGAATCCAAGGCAAAAGTAAAAAAAAAAAATTTAATGTTTTATATTCTCATGTTTTAATATATCAGATACTTTACCGTCATTTCTTGGAAAATAAGTAAATAGTAGGATTTCTTTAAATTTTATTAATTATAAATTTTACCGAGCTGTTCAAAACGACGTTTTTTCATGGACAAGATTTGCACGCGGCTATTCAGTGTCGAATTCATGAGTATCTAAATTACTTACGCTTGACCAAAGCCATGTTAAAAATATCGCTTGCAGGCATCACGAATCTCCGTTATTCAGTTTACCCTTTGAAATAAATGGGGTTCTTAATAGCTATAATAATTAAAAATATTTCAAACACTTAATAGTTTTGAATGCATTAGCAAACAGTAGTACCGTATACCACAACACAACTATTTTTTTTATTTTTATATGAGATTTATTCTAGCACTCTTGTATTAAACTGGATGGTAAAACCAGAAAGGGTATTTTTTATTGTTAAAGAATGTTCGGATGTTTTGCTGAATTTCTCTAGGGTGTAATTTAAAATCAGCGGAATAATTTAAGGAAACAAAGTGAAGACGGTCCTCCTGTCTGAATATCAGTATTTTCCTCTCTTCCTATTTTGCTTATAAAGTTAAAATAGTATATTGCAAAGGGCTTAATAGTAACTAGGAATGAGATCTAACTCTCGCCTATATTCTTTAATATGTATAAAAGTTATCTTGGAAAAATAGCTCAAAAATATATATCCTCAGAAAAAATAAATATGCCTGGAAAATGTATTGCTGTTTTATATTTTATACTTTTATAAGAAAATATTTAATACCATGTCATAAATATGACCTAAAGTTAATAAGCTTTAAAATGCATTAAGATAACTTATTTAACTTTAGTATAAGTAGGTTGCCATTACAATTAATGAATTCTGTCATAATACATGTACGAAATGTGCATTACCCTACAAAAAAGATTTAAAGTTAATAGAGTAAATCATACACTGCAACAGAAACACGACTTTATGTGATTATTGGATATGGTTTAAGCCTAACCTCTTGGAAAATTGTTTAATCTAGGTATGAAAATAGATGTTATGTCCGTTATTGTTATAACCCTTCGTTTTAAAGAATCAATTATATTTCAGTTCGAAAAAGTTTTCAATGCTGAATGTGTTAGATCACCGTCATTTATTCTTTAATGGGTTGTGTGCGATTATGAATTACATTTTTAATATATTTAGTTTCTTAAAGGATTAATGTGCAAGCAACAGACATTACATTAACAAGAAAGAGACCGAGAAAAGAAGCCGCGTGGGCTTTTATCAGGGAAGCGACAGCAAAGGAGAATCAATGAAACAAAATAAAATAACAACCACAGTACTTTTAATAATCATATAGATACCATTTATTTATACAGTATTTACTTTCTAACTTCTTCATATTTATATGCATATTTTATTATTTCCATAAACTTAAGTTTTATTCTTTAAATACATTGACTAAATAAGGCAAATTTTTATAATTGTCATGTATAAAGACTGGAGATCAAATTTTTAGTTATTTTTCTAGATTAAAACGTGTTTCTGTAAAACTTGTAATTCTTTCTTAACGATACAAAGAAATATTTAGAAAAAATAATGCATATAGCGCAATTCTAAAAGAACATTGCTTAAAATTTATATAATCAAAAATAACTTAGTTTTTGAAAATCATATTCAGTCTTTCTTTGGTTCTAAACATTTTCAGTCTGAAAGGCAAAATTTGAAATTTGATGTTTTTATTATACTTATAATGTGAAATTTTCACCTCTTTGATCAAATAAAGTGGATTTCTCAACATCGGACTATAATTTCCTTTATTTTCAATAATTAAAGCTAGTATTTAGATCGTTAAGTGGTGATTAAACCAATGTACAATAACAAACTGCTATTGTCTGTTGTGTATGATCACTTAAATAGACAATATTATCTTTTTGTTCAAAAGCTTCGAATAATGTAGCTTTCTCAGCATCCGTACTATAAATTCCTGTATTTATATACAAAAACAATTGAAGAGCATTAAAAAAAATTGCAATACGGATATTTTGAAAGTCGAATGTTCAGGCTATAAATGATGATTAAAAACAGTGTACAATAATAAAATGCTATTGCATGTTGTTTATTATCGCTTAAATAAACAATATTCTCGTTTTTGTTCAAACGCTGAGTAAAAATACCACGTCGCTGAAATTAAGTCCTCCAAATTTTATTTGACTTTATATTAGTAAGGCATAATTACGTCATAATGCTTGTTAACCTTTTGATATTTAAAAACAACTGTAAACAAGACATTTTAAAATTAACAATATATCTCTTTTCGCCTAATTTGAATTATCCAGTTTGCATTAGGCATCAAGAGGGTGGCAAGAGGCCTTAGTTTTCGAGGAATGAGCAGTACTGGCAATAATTTTCAATAATATTATATGAAGAGACACAACTAATGTAAGAACATGAATGTACTACATGAAATTAGCACCGTGTTTTGCCTTCTACCCCTAAAGAACATTACATTAAATTACACATTTAAGTTGCTTGTTCACCGTTCGGAAAGAAGGACTTAGATTATTAACAAAGCAAGGAATTTACGAATTTTTTTTAGAAGAAATTCCTCTATTTGATGCGCTAAATCTCATCTCTAAAGCCTCAAATGATGTTGAAAGTTTATTGTTTATAGCTAGAAAGTCCGAGCTCTGAAACTGTAGTGGGGTTTCTTTCGATGAAGAAAACAGTATCGGGTTCCATTCAAATCATTTGTGGTGTTGAAAATTTGAAAAAGTGAATGAAAAATACACCTATGTTTGGACACCTACACGGTAAAAAAAAAGTTCGCTCTTTACAGGCAAAAGTTTTGTAAAGTTACAGAAATCAAAAAGTTACACAAGAATTTCCTGTAATGGTAACAGGTTGAAAGCAAACTGTGGCGGGTACAGCAGATTTGCCTGTAACATTACAGATAATGTTTCAAAAGCCGCGCGGAAGAATCACGTGACTGACTGAAAATTAGCCAATCAGGAGAAAAGTGTTTGAAAGCTAGTTGCAGAAAAAAACATGGCTGAATAATGCATGTTGGTTGTATAGCGCAGGTAAGTAAGAAAATGTTTACAATTACTGTTTGAAATATTTTTTGGTTCATTTTATGCAGATTATTCTCATGCACTTTGCACTGTTACATGTAGTGAGTAAGTATTTAAACGCTTAAGCTTACAGATTAATTAGAGATTAATTAATATCAGTGTTCGTAATGTCTAATGAGTTGAAAGAGTGCAAAATATTTATTCCAAATGCAGATCTAATAGTAGTATTTTGTCATCGTGCATCCGATAAATTACGCCTTAAATTGCCCGTATTATTATTTATAACTAATTATTCCAAAATTTAATCACTGTTGTGGTATTTAATTGAACCGGTAATGTGGTTGTTGAAAACAATATTAATTATGTTAGCGTTCGTTTGCAATCGTCTGACCAAAGAACGTTTGACATCTTTTTCCCGGCAGGCTTTGCGAGAAAAGTTTATGTAAACATTTAGAATTCTGAATGTAATGTATATATTTTTTCCTTACTAGGTTTAGTTTATTCTTTCTTTAGGATTACCTGATTAACTATATTTGGTTTATAATTCAGTCTAATAATATGTTTATGCACTAGTGTGTTATGAAGTAAAATTACAAAAACTTGAACAACGCGGTCGAGAATCTCATTTATTCTTTAGTGTAATAATATTATTTTTTTCACTGGTATTAATTTCTTACGAAAATGTTATAATTTCAAAATGTAGTAATTATATTGATTAAAAATATGTCGCATCAAATACTTTTCGTAATGTTCTGTTTTACTAACTAGATGCAACATAATTATTCCATATATTTTAATATACCAATATCAACAGGGAAAAGATGAAAATGACCTAAAATATTTTTCTAAAAATTCGTTAAACTAGTTATAAACAAAAACTAAAATTTTGTACATTATTTCCAAAAATGTCATTTCATTATTATTTTATAAATGACAAAATTTATTATATTGTATAAATATCTACCACTGCATACTTATAAGTTTTAAACATTTAATGTAGAATTTATGTTGATTTTATTTTGCCCAGTTTTAATACAGTTTTGAAGTATGATAGTCTTGTTACTAGGATAGCATTAATCTGCTAATACAAGTTTAATACATTTCTTGACAAATGTTTCTCTTATTCATGTAATATAATATATAAATCATAAAATAAGTTTTCTTTAAAATAAATTATGATTGTTTATTGGAATTTAAAAACAATTCTGTATCTGTATGTTAGTATTAAAAATTAAATAATAATTAAATTTTAATGAAGCATTGATTTTAGCATTTAACAATGTAAATATATATACTATATATCCACATGAATAAATGGAAGTGCAAGCTATTTTTCCTTACAAAGCCGTCCATGAATATATACTTTCCTTTAGGCTGATAACCTTTGCATGCTTTGCCATATTCTATCAATCAAATGATGCAAATATGCAAAAAATTTTAGTTTTTAAAGTTAATGCAGGAAATAAAATTCAGTGCATTTGTAAACTACATTAGTTCTCTTATAGCTTGGCATTTAATTGCCCAATGATTTACTAGTCCAAAGTAATGCAGAATTCAGATATCGTTCAAATAAAAGAAATTTATGAAGGTCTGATGTTTTAGACGTATATATGAAGATTAATTTTTTTAAATATTATTTTAAGTTAACCAAATTAATTTCAAATTTAAGTAAGTATTCATGCCTTTCAGTAGCATTATTTTTGGAAATCTTAAATTAAATAACTGAATGCAATATTTCTTGTTAATAAAAGAAAAGCATTGTTATGAAAGACTAGTAAAGTCGATTTGCAAGTTCTAATTACGAAAGGCCATTTTTAAAAATAATTAATTTAAGGAAAAGTTTTTAACGTAAAACTTCCAAACTCACACATGTGGAATATTAATTCTTTATATTTTATCTCATTCTTATGTTATTGATTAATTTCATAGGATTTCATGTGACACTAGTAGTAATTATTAATTAAATTTTATGCAGTTTCTGATGTATGTTTTGATTTTTTATTAATTACGTAAGGTTACATAAGGTTTAAAATTATGTAAGGTACAAAAACCTTCTGCATCTATTAGTTCATGCAGAAGTGAATGAAATTATGCCAGTGGAATTTTTTTAATCAAAAACAAATTTTTGTGGAAAAAAGTTATAAATTCTAAATGCAAACAAAGGAGTGAATTTGAAAGTTATCAAATAAACCAAGGTGTTGGTAATTTTTGCAGTTTTGCAGAAGAATTTTTATACTTTGCAGAACGGGAATATGATGTTTGGTTTTGTTAGTATTAATTATTACAACTGAATTATTGCAACTTAAACACGTAATTTATAATTTTCTAATTTATTTTCATCATGTATATTTCATGTGTCATAAGTCTTTAAAATGAACTTAATTCTCATCATATTTATTAACACAAATTTTTTTAAAGAAGAAAAAGTCACATTTGTTTTGCTTAGTTGCACACGAAGATACATGCCTATATATATAGAGAGAGAGAAAGAGGAGTTATGTTTACTTGCAGACTTTTTTCTTCCTTTTTACTAATATTATAGTATGAAAATCAAGGGGGAAATTAAGCAATCAATTTAATTTTGAAGGATGTGATTACAGTAAGATAACCAATCAAAAATATCCATGAATGAACTACTGGTAACTATCATATTATTATTTAAAAGAGACCTACATTCCAATAAGAATGCTTAGTAACATTAACATTTCAATATCTGATAATAATAATTTTTATTCCTACTTCCCTATTCCTTGAATTTCACTCTTATTATTGTCCATTGCTACTCCCTAGACCTCAAAGCATTTAATGCATCTGGAACTGCAATTTGTGTCGTCTTCTACAGCATTCAAGTTATCACCGTTCAGTTTGTACTACCATGAGCAATGATCTTCAGAATTACCGTATTGCGTTGCATTTTCCACTCCACCCAGCTTTAGAACCAGATTCTCAAAATTAAAAAAATATTTGCAGAAATTTCCCCTTTTTAATGCATTCAGAAAATGAAGACCCCAAGATTTTAAAATGGATTTATCGACATAGTGATTTTTTTCGTCATACTAACAAAGGCAAACTTTTTCACACTAAAGGCCCTGTTGAATCTTTCTCTTCTAACTGTTGAATGTTATGTCAAGCTAATAAAAAAAATGATGTATGATAGTTAAAGCAAATACGAACTGCCATTCACTGTGCAATTTTGCCATATCAGCTGCATATTCACATTCTCTAATTATTTATGTATGATCTGAGGCCTAAGGAGTTGCAAGAACAACAATGGGAATGAAAGAAATTCAAATTATAAAGAAGTAGAAATGAGATAACTTATTAGATGTTGCAATTTTGTGTATTCTTATTGAACTATAGGTTTCTTTTAAAGAAATAATATTGTGATAGTAGTAGTTTATCCATGATTACTTTTCATTTGTTATATTATTACTGTGACTACGTTCTTTGGAAATTAAATTATTCGCCTAATTATTTCTAATTTTTCCCTCTCAATTTTCGGAAGATAAAATTAGTAAAAATAAGTGGGAATATAGCATCAAGAGCATTAGATATCCCCATTTTCTTGAAGCTGTCCACTATTATTGTTTCATCAATGATAGGCCATGCACCCAAAATCTCCTAGCAAATCAGTTAGTAAGATGAAAACGACCACTATGCGGACGAAAAATTTAGGGTAACTCGTTTTGTGAGCGCCTTAAGGAAGAAAAACATTATTAAAATCATTAAAACATATTCAGAATCCTGTGCTAAAAGAAAGCTAGGGGGAAAATGTTGTCCGAGTCCCAGTGATTCATTTGGACGAATATGTAATATTGTTTTAGAAATTTAGGGTAATAAATACAATATTTTTCGAATGCTAGAGTAGTTCGAGAAATTTATTCAAGTTATGAATTCTGAATATAAGTATACTGTATACTATACAGTCAAAAGTCTTTAATCCGGACTCGTCGGGACTTCGGCGATTCCGGATTATCGATTTTTCCGGATTATAGATCATCAGTTTAAATCTGGTAAGATGGCATGCAGAAATTATAAAACTAAAAATATGAAACTGTAATTTATAAAATAATGAGCAATTATGATCTAAAGGGTATCAAAATTTACAAAAAAAAAAGCTTAATATTTATTTGTTTACTTTATTAAACATTTCTTTCAACGCGCGCATGCGTAAAGCATACATTATGCGTAGCCGAAATTAGAAAATTGCAACCAGAAAACTATTTGATTTGTATTCGTGATATTTATAATGACGAGGAATTTGTTTTAAATCATATCAAAGACGGAGTACATCGAGATAAAATACTACATTTAGTAAGGAATTATAAGCTAAATAAAATAAAAACATCTGCTCTGAAGATAACGATAGTGCTGACAGATCAACTTCCAGTTCATTGCGCGCCGCGACGTCTCCCCCCCCCCGCGCAGAGCAGCGTGAAATTGATAAACAGATTTCGGAACGGTTAGATAAACAAAGGATATGGCTTTATCCATTTTTTGGAGCAATTCCACTTTTTCTTTGATGGACATCGAAACATACTTTCGTTTTGTAGATCCTTTGGGAGCTCCAGCATCGGAAATTCTATTTGACATAATCGAAAGTTCAAGCTTACTTTTATAAAATTGCTCTAACAGTCTGCAAAAAATAATAAGCCGGATCCAATTCGAAGATTAAGGAACAACGCAATCTGCAACATTAACTGCATTAGATAATTTTAGCTTAGCTTATACCGTCCGTTATACATTAAACGTGCATGCGTCAACGTATTCTGAGCTTGCTCACACGCATATGCGCAGTCGTAAAGGTCTAACGCGCACGCGTAAACGCCTATGCGCATGCGTCAACGCGGCGCTTGCGCAGAAAGTTTTTATCTTTTGAGGTCCCGATAATAGATCATTCCGGATTATGGGTGTACGAATCAACGACTTTTGACTGTATTTAATAATTATGGTGGCTTCATTTATGAAAAGATTTGCATATTGGCTGTTTTTGTACAATGAACCTTCTCTAAGCTAGCTATACGTGATTCCTGAAGTTTTTGATCTTCAGTGATAGTGGGCAACCTAGAGAAGTTATGTTTACTAATTAGTTATTTTATGAGGAATGCTGGGTAAATTTAAAAAGTGGTTGACAGGGGTAGTTTGTCGTAATGAGACGGTTCACTGTAATCCAATATTTTAAAGAATTTAAGCTGTTTTTAATTTCTTAAGATATTATAAAGAAATGTGATTAAAAGTGTTATATAAGCACACGTTTAAACGTTTTCTTTATTTACACGTATTATACACGTTTTTCTTTATTTAGGAGGCATGGTTTACAAAGAGGGAAAAACCATTCATTTTTTCCAAGCAGTCGAAACGAATTTTTATGAAATGTTATATTGTGTTATTTTTAATTAATTCTTTTTTCAGATTTTATGTAAAGTTTATGAATTAAGTAATAAATTATTTTTACTTCTGTATTTTAATTAGCATATTATTTGCTTCATAATATTTCACAATAAAATTATAAATTCAATAAACTTCTTAATTAACATGCTGCAATATATATATATATATAGGGCATAAAGTTTGTTTTCTGGTGTCACATGTATATTTCACAATTTTGTATGCAAATCTCGAACTTTATAATAAATAGGAATACTTTTTTAGTATCACTTTCTAAATGGTAAATAAGCTTAAATTTATTAAATATCATGCTTGTAAAAATTTATAGGTAAAATTAAAATGCATTAAATTTTAAGATAAAGTGAAGTATTAATTTTTGAAACAAATTTGTTAAAGGCATAATTATATTAAGCATTAAGAATTTTAATGGAAGCAAGGCTTTGAAAATTAAGGTCAGTTGGTGAAGTTTTATACTTATTCAAAAAACATGACATTAGGCTTTAATGAAAGACTTCTATCTGTTAATTCAAAGGAAATTATTTGAAGGTAAGTTAAAAACGTTATGAATTTACCATCTATTATTTCAAACAATAGCAGACTGTTGACAAACACTAAGTGCAGATAAGAATAAAAAGATTAGTTGGACGTTGTAATGCAAGCTTATGAACAAAATTTTGAATTCCTTGTAGTAACAAAATGAAGTTCATTGCTATGTTGAATTCTTTTATTTACTGAAAAAGTCATTTTTTTAGAAGGAGAGAATGTAATATTTTTGAAACATAAAGAACAGCTGTTCTGAGTTCTTCATAGAAATATTTCACAAAATGTCTTTTACAGTAATAATATGATTATATCAACATGTAACATGTTTACTCATATAAGTTAAATCTAAAGCAACATGTGTCTATTTTAGCTAAAATTACTAAAAAGAAAGTTCTAGAACATATCTTAATAATTGACACTAAAACATGCAATTAAAGCATATTGTATTTTTTCTCAGCTATTTTACAGGCCAAATATAAATTCCAGATGCCATTTCATTATTTTATATAAGGATATACATGTAATTTAATGTAAGGAGTAGCATATCAATTTGAACTTAATTATCAAATTAAGCTCAAATCGATTATTAATCAAAATGATATATATACATACAGATATCATTGTTTTACTCAAAACATATTGATTTCAATGTATTTTATTATAATAAGCATCATTTTAGACAAACATCTGTTACTTTTATAGACATATCCTTTAGTATTTCACCTATGAAAAATATATTCTACACACATATAATTACTTAATGAGATATTAGAAGGAAATAATCTGAAACCTTTACAGATACAACCATTGGAATTTTACGTAAGAAAAGTATCTTCTACTCACATAATAACTTGCTGAAATAATACAAGCAATTAACCTGTAACGGTTACAGATATATCTGTTGAGATTTTACGTGAGAAAAACATGTTCTTTTTACATAATTATTTGTTGTAATATTACACGCAAATAATATGTAACCATTACAGATATATCGTTTGGGAATTTACATGAGAAAAATATGTTCTACTTACATAACTATATGCTGTGATATTACAAGAAAAAGATCTGTAACCATTACAGGCAAAACTCTTGTAATATTACAAAGAAAACACCTTTTTCTGTTACTCAAATAACCCATGGCATCCCAGTTTCCATGAGTTTTCTTAGTAACCTTACAGATTTTTTTTACAGTGTATGCGTAAAGAGGAAAAAAAAGAAAATAAATATATAAAGCTTTATCTGACCAAGATTGGTGATGCAAAGCCTTAGAAGGAAGTATCTCGAATACTGAATGCAAAAAGGTAAAATGAAATATCAACGATGGCCACATTAGGGCTCTGAAATGTGTAGACAAGACGTTAAACTGTGTAGATAAATTGAATTTGAATTCAGTTGTACCGTAACTTTGTTCGATGTTTGTTCGGTGTCATATAGCATGAAAGAATATCGATTGTAATTAAACATTATTAAATTGCATTCAAAAAAGGAAGAAACGAACATTATAAAACAATTTAAAATAGAAAAAATTAAAAAAAATTCATAAATATTACTGTTATTTTAATTAAATCCTGCTTTGATGACAACAAAGTATATTTTCCAAAAACTTCTGAAGGTTTTTTATGTGGTACCCGTACGTTAATTACAATCTCACAAAATGATTTTAGAATCAGCGCACACCTAGCGTTAACCATCAAACATAATTGTGAATGCTTGCGTCTTGATAATTGTGATAGCTAAGTGCATCATAAAATGTTTGATTACTATTGTATAACTGTATCAATATGTGTTTTTTTTTGTTAAAAGGATATTAAGGTGCTATGTTACTTATTATTATTCGTATTACTAAATTTTGGCCAAAGAAAAGAAAATTGCAAATTAAATCTTACATTTTAATGTAATTAATTAATGAAATTATGCATTAATTGAATAAATCTGTATGCATGAACACACATTCGTAAAAGGGGCATAGGGCTTTACCAAAGCGTAAACAAGGAACAGTTGTTCAAAAATGTTTGATAGATTATGGTCTAAACGTTTCTGGATTCTCGTTTTAAAATGCATATCAGCTTTAGAACATACAAATACCATTTAATGGAGAGATGAAATTCCGTTTCTATTTGTTCCGTTACTAAGCACATGGAACAACTTCTTCAACGACCGGAATTTTCATCTGTTTTCTATTAGAAAAATAGCCTTCAGCACACAGGTGACACCGAACTGCGGGAGTTAGCTTGGTCTCTAGATATGCCTATTCTGACGGTGATCTCGTATTTCCGTCTTTTTTCCCACTGAAGTAATAGGAGAGTAAAAGTTGTTTTCCTCCTGTACCAATACCGTTGCACTCCTGCACCACCGTAACGGTGTCGTTCAATGATGTTTTCTTGGTGGTAACCGGTACCTGTGCTCTCCATATGAAAGTCCGGCGAAAATCAGACTGTAAGCTAAACCTGGACACGTCGGAAAACATCACACAAGCCCACTGTTGCGGTGTCCACAATGCATGCTCTCTACACCAAGCTAACCGCAGACGACAGTGAGTTGCAGTAAGTGGAACGCATCTGACAGATCTACGAGCATATAGACCAATCTGCCCTAAGCGTCTGTACACGGTATACCTTGAAATTGTCGTACCAGTGGCTGAAGAGAGCTGACGAGACAGGTTTGAGGCTGTGCTCCGCCTGTTTCTTTTGGCAGTAACTGCCAAATACCGGTCCTTATTCGACGTTGTAACTCTGGGGCGACCTGTGATGTAACGTCTACTCACATTACCATCATCTTGAAATCGTTGCCAAAGCCTGAAGATGACACTGTGGGCAATTCCAAGTTTGTCTGATACTTCCAGTTGGGTACGCCCACATTCCAGACGGCCGATAATTCTATCATAAAAATATCGTAAAAAATCATCCAAATGCGTCCTTTGTGTAATAGCTATTCGGTTATTGCACTGAAATGCTTATAAAGCGCCTGCGAACAATGTTACTTCTTTGCCTGTATTCCTTATATATCACTCACTCTCTTACACTCTCGTCATTGTGATGTACCATCGGTGTCATCTGGTTACTTCCTGAACTTTGCATATGATTCTTGAAGATGTGTGAAGTGATTTTACAGGTGATATATTTATTTTAGAGTTCGATTTCCGTGTGACTCCGAATTATCCTTAATTTATGGACATGAGTGTATTATCGCTCTGTATTATATGTAAAGAAATTAAATAATGAAGAATCTGCATGAATACATGTATGTTTCTCGCACTGTGACAAAAACGACAGTATATAGAGCCATCAAATTTTGAATCCTCCACCCGAACATAGGCATCTGGACGGCCGAATTTCGAATTTGTTTTAATCTATTTCATATTTTGTAAAACTTTAACGAATTTTTGATTAACAAACTCAACGAGTTCAGAGCGAGCACTATACGGAAAATAACAGTTTTATCTTCAGTGCGGAAATTCTAAAGATATGCTGTTTTCAAATGTATGTGGTTTACGGGCGAAGAACACGATATTCAATAAATAAAGGTAACACACAAAAATTAAAAAAAAGAGTGCTTCTAGATTTTATTTTATCTTTTTTTTTTTCCTTCATTACGCTCAGAAAACTTTATGCTCCGAATTTTATAAATTACTAAAATAAATAATCCACTTTAATGTTAATAATTTAATGATGATATAATCAAATAAATATTCATTTTGTAATGCTATCATAGTTTTGAAAATCACTGCCTGAAAATGTTCATTAAATTGAAAAAAAAATTATATCAGATCTTGTTTAATTTTACCTTATTTATTTCAAAGCATCACGTACTATCGATCTTATTTAATTTTACTTTATTTTTACGCAAAATTAAGTTCATAAATTTTGTGCTTAGAGTTTTTACCGGCTTATCAAAGTAAAGCTGTTTGTACAAGAATTACACGTGAAAAAAATGCGCGAAATGCAGTAAAAAGTACTTTAATGAGATGTATTAAATCCTATTTGAAAAAAACTGTGATTTTCATAATCTCATTACTATACAACTTATCACATTTAATAATTAAAAAGAGTTATGTGATACAAACGCCATAGGTTTCAGTGTTAAAGTAAACCAGATCGTCCCTACTCTTTCTTGCCGACATGTCAGTGACGCGCGCTCCGCCCATTGGGTTAGTCTGTCTCTTATTAGTCCATGGCCTGAGCACGAAAGCGTGACGTCACAGCAGAAGACGAGTTGCTCGCGGTTCCGCTCCTCACCCCTAATTTTGCTTGCCCATTTACTTAGCTCTTGCTTTTTCCTGTTAGTTTAACTTACTGTTTGCCGTTTATAATTTAGGAAAAAATTCGAAGTGGAATTTTAAAATTAAATCTTATGTATTAATCCAAGAAGACAGGAAGATTTCTTTGTTTGTTCTTGCATTGTAAAGTATAGGAAATAGAAACAGATGAATAAGTTTAATTTCTAATTTTCTGTCTTTACTAATTATTATTACTAAATCATTACTAAAACTTGATTCTTTTTTTTTTTTTTTTTTTTTTTTGTCAGAATATTGTAGAAAAGAGTTATATTAGATTCTGCTCACTAAACAGATGAAATTTTTCCGATTATGTGAAGTTATGAAATACATGTATACAATATCAGATTTCATGAAGATGTAAATTTCAGACTGAATTTAGCCTAATTTTAATTATTAAATGAAAATAAAACTGACGTTTTATTATTTTGCTATTGTTCTCTTTTAACCATTTCATTTCAAACCTGATATTCTAATTTACAACCAGAGAAAATTTTTTTTGCAAGAGAATAAAACATTATTGCACTAAAAAAGATGCATGTTTCTGAAAAACAAATTATGATCTTTTTCAGCGCTTAAAATTGATATACCGTTACACTTTATAAACATAATGAACAATAGTTTGTTATCAAATATGTGTAATTTTTTGTGTTAAATTAAGTAGGTAACTAAATATTAATAAACTAAATATAAATAAATGCAGTAAACTGTAAACAATTTTTGTCAGTAATTACAAATTATGAATTAAACATTTTTAAAATAACTGTTGCGTGAAATAAAATGATTACGAAAATTCATCAGAAGTTAACAGGAGGAAATAAAAATTCGCACAGATAAAGAAGTTATATAAGAAATATATAAAAAGAAATGAAGCTTATATTCAAGAAATGCATGAAAAGAAATAAAACTTTAAATATATGTCCATTCAGTAACGTATTTTTATAGATTCATCAAAAATATACCATTGAACGATGTATTGCACATATTCTCCTCGAATAAGTTTGTTATAGTAAGTACTATAAACAAATCTGCGGTATTTTACTCACTTATAAAGCAGATATAATAATTGTAAAGATATTTATAATGTAAAGATATTATTGATCGTTTTCCATATACAGGATGGGAAATCTATACAACACAATCATTATAAGTAAAAAAAAAATAAACCTTAGAAGAAATAATACTCTGTAAAAATCTTGTTAAAAAATAAATAATAATAATAATAAAAAATATAAAATAAAAATAAATAAAAAAAATACACAAGGAATAAAAGACTTTACAAGGTATAAAATGTACAAGAGATTAATAAAATTAACACTATACAAGAACAAAGCTACAAAGCATTAAATTTATATCCATTTCGGTAATGTATTTAAATCAGTTTAGAACAAGTTACCAAAGATAGCGTTATGTGTCATTACGTGGGGGTACATAATGTGCCCCCTTCTTTGTATTATGTGTTATGTGCCATATAACTTTTTCAGCATGCTGATATTTTGAAAAGTTTATTAAAATTTTCGTTTTTAAGGCTGTTTTTAGTTATATCAATGCCTTTTCAACAGTAAGGTTTTAGCAGAATATTTGAACATACCCAACTACATTTTTAAATTATGTCTTCAGCATAATGCCCTGATAGACATATGTTTAAATGATCAAAAAGTTCAGTAAAAAGTTAACTGATTAATAATGTTTGAACTAACTAAATGTCTCTGGTTTTATGTTGTTAAAAAGAATGGTTCATATTCAGACGAAAGTAATTATTTGACTAAATAAATTTTAATAATAAGTGACCTTTATCAGATCTTCTATCAGATTCAGTAACAGTTTTCAATCGTTTCGTTATAGGTCCCATTTTCGGCCTTCAGTCATTAACAAAAATATCGAGTTCTTCTTTTGAAGATTGGCCCACCAGCGGCCGAGCGGTAACGTCGCTGAACACTGGTAGTTCGGTCCGAGGTTCGAATCCCGCGAACGGGCTGGCTGCATGGGCGTTTTCGTGGTTTTCCCCATGTGTAACGTGTATACGAGCCAGTTTCCCTTAGAAAGTCCTCCACGAAGGCATCCCTCCCTTAAGGCAGATAGCCCTAGAGTGCTTTGCCGTAATCTAATAAACCAAACCAAACCAATCTTTTCAAGATTAACTTTTCCTAAATGAAACAAATGGCTAATTAAATAAAAAAAACATCTAAGTCAAAAAACGGGATTAACAGGCTTCAATAAGTAAAAGTGTAAATTTAAAGCGATATACAATCATAAACATTATGTCACATTTGTAGTAATAAGTAAATACAATGCATAATCTTAATGCAAACTTTTGTCGAAAATTTCGCCGAATAAAAAATTTGTTCAAAGAAATATAACGTTAATTTCTTCTGAAATCTTCTGAAATTCATTTAAATTCTAAACAGAATCTACACATAAGTAAAGATCTATTTATAAAATTATTACCTGCATACAATTTAAAATGCGTTTTATGTCTTTTGCTGGAGATAAAATTTTATTTTTTCATTTTGCGTATGCAAATCCTTCGTAGTGGGAGTTTCAGATTATTTTGCTTTTCAGTTCAAATGATATTTTCATTAATTCCTAGAAGAATTTAAAATGTCTTCAGTTAAAAATCCAAATTTAAAATAGACTTTTTTTCATACTTATTGTTCATGCCTCTTTGCATTTATTTACTGTTTGATTTCATGTGTTCGAGATAAAACTCTTTTATCTATTTTGCTCGAAATATATCAATGGAAAATTTGCGTCAGTATTTATTGTTCTTTCAACCTACTTTATTTGAAGTATCATGTCTGAGTTTCAGTAATTGTCCCACTTATTGTTTATTTGTTCAATAATCTTCGTAGCAGATTTATCATTATTTATTACTATTTAAATTATATACATAGTTATCATTAATTAAAATAAATTTATTATTATTTAGTATTTATTTTTATATTTTATTGTAATTACTCACACACTGTTTGAGATGCATGTGTTTGGGGATTTGGGGAAAAATTATGCACAGTATCCATTTTTTTAGTTGTTTATAATTTCTCAACATATTTCCATGGATAGAAAATTTTAATTTAAAATTAGACTCTGAATACAAGACAGAATCCAAATTTAGAAAGCGAGAGTATAGTAAAAACGCACAGGTTATAGATTCATTGCTGGATGATTGTTGGAAGCTTTTCGCTGCTTCCCTTCGGTCCTCGGCTTGTGACGTCACTGACCAGTCGGCCGCGCTTGTGCTTAAGCCTTATTTATCGAGACGGTGTTGGCACAGTGCAATATGTTTGTCGTAAAAAGATTAATTTGTGCCGACGTATCATGTAATTTTTTTCATATATTATGACAGAGAATATTGTTTTGAAAAACTAAAAACTACCTTTTAGAAATGGGTTTAAGGGGGGGAAGGGCGTGAACAGTGCGTAGAAGATATTTTGAACTTTACAGGTAGGCAAACTAGCTATCAAATAGATCCATTAAATAAACTTTTCAATAAACAAATGTTAAGGAAAGGTTTGCAATTCCCTTTTTTTCTTTGTTTAAAATATAAAATCGAAACCCGAAATTTCCGTTATATATAAGAGTAGTATTAAAATGTATGCAATTTAGAAATAAAATAGGTTTCTCATGTACTATAAAATTTATAGGTTTAATAAAAAGGAAAAGGATTGTTCGAATAAAAATGTAATGTGTGAAAATAAATACATCTTCTTTAAAATTATATTTTTTCAAAATGCCGTGATGTTTTTAATTTAGTACGTAGAAGCACAAAATATCTTCTTATCACTGAAAACGGATTGTATCTGATCATTTTAATTCAAAAATGATCACGAAGCAAGCGATATTAATTTTTACTTTTTATTTGTATTCAAAATCATGCGTTTATAAAATGTATAACGTAAGACATTATGAATAGTGACATTTTTTTATTCACAACATTGGCCACTGAAATACGAAGAACTGTATTTGAAACTCTTCATTCAGTGGAAATAAAAATCAAGTAAAGTACGAGTATAAGCAACTTTTATCCTTGTAATTTATCTCTTTAAAGGTTTAGTTTATTAATTTTTATTTCATGAAATTTTATTTTTAATAAAAAAATTACAGGGACAAATAGAAGTCTAAATTTACTAGTTAAAACTTCCGAGAGTAAACGTCGACCCAAAATTAAGTCTCACTTAGAAATATAAATACCATTCGGCATTGATTTCTCATACGATTGTGTATACGTAAATTGAAGTACTTATGAAACTCAGGAGTTTCAAGCAAACAATATTATCTTAAGAAATAAAAGAATACGACCAGTATTTTTTATTCTAATTAATAATATAAGCCAGTTTTCATTGATGCCACGTTTCCTAAGTGATAATTTCTCAGCAGTTTAGCAGCAGCCGTGATACACATATGAAGCAATCATTCATAATAAACAAATTATTGGTCACTTTCAGAGGACGTCTCTAAGAGATTATTCACGTTTCAAATAAAAAAATCGAAACGTTAAAGCTTATTAAAGGAAATAAGTATTAGCTGAATGTGAAAGCTAAACCATTTACGTTTCTAAATGGTTTAAACATATATGAAGCTGGTCGTCTTAGAAACATGAGATTTAATACCAAAATTTCATAGCTGTACTGGTCACTTTCAGAAATGTTCGTCTTAGAAAAATGGTTCATTGTATGTTATAAAAATTCAAGCAGTAATAAAATATTTTCGAAAAAAATATATCTGAAAAAATTTAATAATATTTTAAAATCATGTATAAAATGTCTAAATATAATGTTAAATATAAAACACCCTTTTTAAAACTACTATCATGATTCCATATCTCTTATGATTTTCCATGAATTTGGCCATCTTAGAGAGGTATTGTTTAATAATCTTTGTTTATGTTGTCAGAAATACTTTTTTTCTTAGGGAGATAGTCGCCAAGAGGATTCACTATAATTATATATTTTTTGAAAAAAAATATATATGTTTCAATTTTCTAGGTATAATTTTAAATTTCAGTCTTATCAATAAATAATGTAAAAATCAATCAGTTTCCGTTAATATTCTTTTTATGAAATGGCTTCCAGTGGCCGAGGGCTGAAGTCGCTGAACAGTGGCAGTTTGAACCAGCAAACGCACTCACTGCTTAAATTTTTTGTGGTTTTTCTAATATATAACGTCGATGCGAGGCAAGTATTGAGAAATTCCTCAACGAAATTAATCCTCCTCTTCGGCAGATAGTCCTAATGTGCTTTCAATAAGCCAACAAATCCAAATCGTCTACTGAAGCATTATTGAGCTTCCTCCTGTTTCGTCTTAATAAAGAATTAACATCTAAACGATTGACTGCAGGATGTATATAAAGTTGTTAATGATACTTTCAGAAGACGAATGAACTGAAACAACACAAAACTTAATTTTTGATAAAAGAATATTGGATTAACAAATATAAAAAGAAAAGAATTTTAAATTTTGAAAATTAACAATTTTAATGTAGGTAGTCTCATGCAATGACTCATTTTCTCTTTTCTAATTTTTTAAACTATATTTTTCACGGAAAACTGCCAATATAGCTTTATAAAAGAGACTAATTAAATGGCCTTTAATAGTTAAGTATGTACTATACGTAATATTAATTTTCTACTGATTTTCAGGTTTTGAATGCTAAAGTTTCCTTTTTGCTTTTTTAGCAAAACAAAATATTAACCAATCCAGAAGTATGAAATATAGAGGTAAAAATATTCCTCGTTCTTACTTGAGTTTATAAATCATTATCCGAATATGTATTTGCAAATTTTAAAGCCTGTAACACTCATGTTTGCAATGTTATCGTCATGCGATGATTTGTACGTGCTTTATTTTTTACCACGCTATTTTTCACGACGATGTTTTAAAACTGCTTATGTCTTTGAACCGCTTTATTTTCGATGACGATGTTTTATACCTCAAAGTTTGAGAGCTGCGATATTTTTTCCTTGCTTTCGTTTCTCCCACGATGTTTCGTACGATGATTGTTTCCGTCTTGCGTGGTTTTCTCCGCGGCGATTTCCTTCGCGATATTTTAGTCGCGATGTTTTTGCCTGCAAGTTTGACTAGATGCCAATCAATATATGCACTCATTACTTCGATTAATATATGCAGTTAACATTTCAATTAAGTTCTGAAAGACTGTTTAAAATGTAATCTTAATATTTTTTCCAGAAACATATACACACAGATATAGATGATAGTAATTAATATTTTTTTGATAGCCCTTTCAGCAAATTCAGTGTACATATGTCATTTATTCAGCAAGGTCTGATTTCCGCAAGAATATGTCTTCGTGACTGACTGCGTAACCTCTAACAATTAAAATTTTTTTTTTTTAAATCTCACTGTATGCATTCAACATCTTGTCAGCGAATGCCTGATGGTTCCGCTCATAAACTGCTGAAGCAATGTTCAAACGTTCCCGATTGCTTATTCATCTTCAGTTCATGTGTGCTGATTTCACGTATTGAGTATTCAAAATGGGATAACTGTTTGCCTCTCTTTTTCGTACATACGTCTAAAGCTGCAGCCGTATCGGCGTTTGTTTGCTAATATTATACTTCCCTTAAACGGTCCATGAACTTGCGCACTCTGATACTTTAAGAGCAGGATGTGATATGTCTACAACACAACCGTCTATGATATGATTTTTTATCATTAGTTTAAGGTTCCATTTTGACTGTTCCTCATACTTATTTCCCTTTAAGAACGTTGTACAGTTATTTCTTGGTAAAATATATTCTTTTATATGAGTATATTAAAAAATCTCATCAAAATATTTTGATGAATTTAGTTTTATTGTAATTTGCCCATAATATATTAATTGCTTTATAATTCTGAATATAAATTATTTAACATTAAAAAGGTACTTGTGTAGTGTCAAAATTTTAGTCAGCTATAATTTATAGGTAGTAAAGTTTAAAATGAAGACAGAACTGAGGTATAGCAAAAGAAAGAGAAGAGTAGGAAGAAGCAGTGAGAATATGCTGAGAAATGAAAGTAGGAAGATAGACGGATATAAGGTATTTCTCTCACTTTCCTAGCGTGCCTTCATAGTGCAGTGGTTCTGCACGCTGGGCCGGTATTCCAGAAGTCCGTGATTCGATTCCCGGCAAAGGCGTTTGCTAATATTTCATCTTGCCTGCTTCCAAAACAATCCTAATATCTCTACAGTGGCGCCCGAACCAAAAAAGGTGTTGGATGAGGTTTCTCCACACCCAGGATTTGGCGATTGGGTCCCCTGAAAACCCCACTCGCTCATTAAAAAGGGGAGTATATAAGGTATTTCTCCCACTTTCCTAGCGTGCCTTCGGGGTGTAGTGGTTCTGCATCCTGGACCGGTATTTCAGAGATCCGTGGTTCGATTCCCGGCGAAGGCGTTTGCTAATTTTTCCTCTTGCCTGCTTCCAAAAATCCTAATGTCCTCTACACGGAGACTTAGAGGCGAAGTCTTAGAGTCAGAGAGATGGAGGCTTTTAGACGAAAAAGGAAATTTGAATTTTCCTGCAAAAACAATTTATATTTAAATTCTTTTTATCATTGACAATTCTTCATGTTATCGAACCCTCATTACCTTAATATTTATATCCACGCTAGATTTTCTTCAGTGGTGGAAATTATGGCCTCATTCATAATAACATTTCAGAACTTTATAAGGTATTTCTCCCGCCTTCTTCGCATGCCTTCGTGGTGAGGTGGTCTGCACACTGGGCGCGCATTTCAGAGATCCGCGGTTCGATTCTCGGCGAAGGCGTTGCTAATTTTCCAATCTCTCCTGCTTCCAAAAAATACCTAATGCTCATTATACACATACATTATTATTTTTATACAGTGGCGTCCGAACTAAAAGAGTGGTGGATGATGATTCTTCACACCCAGGATTTCGCGATTGGGTCCCATAAAAAGCCCAGTCGCCCTTTAAAAGGGGAGTATATAAGGTATTTCTCTCGTCTTCTTCGCATGCCTTCGTGGTGTGGTTCCAGAGGTCCGCGGTTCGATTCCTGGCGAAGGCGTTGCTAATTTTCCAATCTCTCCTGCTTCCAAAAAAGTACCTAACAACTTAATGTTTTAAACTCTTCGACTGGATTCAGTGTTGTTTACAGAATCGAAACTCCAGTGGAATTAATAATTATTCTGGGATGTGACTCTTGTTTAGCTTCAGTGGAACCGATTTATGCATATTTTACATACTTAATTTATTAGATTGTACCTGCTAGTGACGATTAGATCTAACTTCGTTCAATTATTTATGACCTCGCGACAAACAGCAAATTTACAGACCGATAATTTTCTTTTTTTATGGAACCACGGACATTAAAGTTTCATGAATATTGAAGAGTTCTACGAGTATTAATTATGACATGTATTCTTGAAATTTAACGGACTTGCAAATACAAAATAGCTCTGTCAGTATGTAAGCTCTATACTTGAGTTTGTGTCAGCTCTATACTTGAGTTTACTAGGATTCTATTCAATACCCTTGTAAAAATTATTATGTTTTAACACATCAAGAACACGCAAGGAAACATGCTATAATTCTTTCATTCGCGAGTGGCACAACACCAAGTAGACTAAATCCGTGACGAATTATCCTCGCCAGGTTTTGAACCATGTATTTTCTGATTGATGGATGGATGGACATCCCTGCACTAGACCCTTGGATACTGAACAGCCATGGTAAACGCACGTTGGGAATGTGATTAATTGCTTAGTCTCTAAAATCGATAAGTTATTCTAAACGTGTCGGAGATTTATGGCATTTACCAAGAAATAAGATTACAACTAAGAGTTTAATTAAAACAAAGTACATTAAACTTTAACGTGTGGTACGGGACTTGTAAGGAATTATCTCTATCCTCTGCTCGTGAGATAGAAGTCTTAGTGTGTTTCACATATTTCAGTCTAATCTATATATTGAAGGACATGTGGTACCAATGAGTTATTTTCCATACACTAGCTTTGCTTCTCATCTACATAAGACTATTCATGGAAAACAAGCTAATTTTCTAAAACAAGTTTGAGAAAGTTCAAAGGCCTCTTTAAATTATTAAATACTGCTACAAATATCTGTATATTTTAAAGCAAAAGGATATGAAATTAATTTCAACCAATTATTATTTAAAATTTCGTATTTCAAGATCACGCGAAGGCTGGTACACTTAAAGCTCTTTTAATGTGAGGAAAGAATGATGAAATTGATGAAGGATAAATATGAGATATTTAAAAATGACTACTTGGTTTAATATTTCTTTAATGACTGGTAAGAGATCCACAAAAAATAAAAATAAAATAACTGAAACTTTGGTCTTGAAGCACCTTTTAGTGGACAAAAAAAATTAAAGTTTTGGACGGACTACGCACAAAGAAAGTTCCAGTTTGTACGCTGTTAAATATTCTGTGAGGGATCTAGTGAAGAAAGAAAAAAAAAAAAAAAAAAAAAAAAAAAAAAAAAAAAAAACAGGCTTGTAAAATGCGGAATTGAGTCTCGCTTTCATCCGAAACTAACTCACCGATTTTAGGGAGTATATAAAAACATAGTTTCATGAAATACAAAATTTCAGATTAAGCATTTTTACTGATTAAAATTCGAAACAAATGTTTTTTTTATTAACATTCAAATACCGTCATAGTTATCTTAAAATTTGCATTCAGAAAACTTAGTTTGGCTCGTATTTAAGTTAACACTGGAGAAAACACAAAAATATCTATCGAGCCAACCCGTTCACCGGGACAAGAACCTGGGTCAAGCCATCTTTATCACTCAGTCACAGTGCATGCAGTTTTTTTCGAAACACCCCTTATTAAAGCATATAGTAAGATGAAAAGTTTGCTTCTTGATGGAATCTATATTCGCGTAATTAGCTTTTATAAAAATAGAATTTTTACGTCCAAATCCTTGATTTAATTGCTTCATGCTGAACAATATATATATAATAAAAACAAATGTAAAAGTGCTGATGTACTTCGATGGCATAGATTGACAGATGTGGTATCTCACTCAAATGTAATAAAAAAAAATAGAAGTACAGATATAGGAACCCTGAGATACAGGAACGCAGAAATACTGAATGTGAAGCACGTAGATCGCATATTAAAGAAAAATAATTCTGATTGCTTAGAATACTAAAATCTTGAATCCGTAATAAACAGCAAACAGGGCAGTTGAGGCAGATTAAATTTTAATTTTTATTTCATTTGACATTTGTGGCCACAATTTTCTTGGCACTCTAATCGTGCCTATGTTTAGAATAACTACATTTTTTATACTATTGCGATAGGAAGAGAGAATAGTAAAATAGCGTTCCAGCAGCCACAGAGATAGAAGCTAAAGTGTGCAATTATCCGGTATGGAAGCTCACAAAAAGAAGGTTTCGTTTTCGGTTAGAAAGTTTTCAGTTCTCAAAATGTAGTTCAGTTCAAAATATTGGTTAAAATTTTTGAATCAGCTACGTCATTAGCGTTACGCAAGACATGTAGCAGATTAATCTAGAAACTGCGTAGTCCAGAAATATTATTATTACTTTGAGAATACAGAGAGGAAATACCAAATTAAAAATGAGAAATTAAAAAAACTAAATTAAATTATAAAGTTGATTCACATGTTTTTTATCTTACATATTGATACACAGAGAAAATAGCCAAATTAAAAATGTCGAATTAAGAGGCTGTTACTAAATTAAATTATAAAGCTGATTTACATTATTTTTATCTTACATATTGATAGTCGTCCAGACGGTGTAGTGGTTAGGGGAGCTTACTACGGTACCGACGGGCCCCGGGTTTGAATCCCGGAGAAGACATGGATGTTTGTAAATGTATAGCGTCGGTGCGGCATGGCGGCACTCTAAATATGCGGAGAGCCGAAAGGCCTCTCGTGTGGATTGGTGGAAGGGAAGAGGGGTGGGAGACCCTGGATCACCCCACCCCGAGGTGCTGCCCTGAAAAGTGGGGGTGGAAAATAGAAGTCCAACTTCTCATTGGAGTAGGCTCTGGCAACCATTGTTCCATGCAATATGGACAAGACAACAACAGCAACATTAATACAGAGAGGAAATACGTATAAAGTTAAGTTAAAAATGAGGAATTAAGAGGGTAATAGTACATTAAATTATAAACCTGATTTACGTATTTTGATCTTATATATATCTTTTTTCCTTTGTACTTTTATCATATGTATTGAAACTTATGTTACGATATGTCAGAAATGTAATCATTAATAACAAAAAAATAGACTTTTGCTTTGGTAAGGTATTTTCAGAATTCGAAATGCATTTTATTTTCTCAAATAATCCTTTTGTGATTTTTTTTGAGGAAAGTATGATTTTACTCTTTAAATAGAATTAAATGATTTTAAGAGAACTGAATTAAACAGGTTTGTTATTCCCTTCAAACTACTCTGCAATTTAGTACCTTTTGGTTGTAGTGAAAAGATTTAAAGCAAATGAATTGTAATCTCAATATGCATTTCTAAAGATATGAAAGAAAGAAGACGTCTAGAAAAGGAGTCAGAAAAGGTTACCTACTCTGAGATACCATTTTAAGGTTTTTGGCAAAATATATTTTCCTATATTACAGAGCAGAAAACAATTATGCTTGTCATAAATTACGTAATATGTAACAAACTATACAGAAAGAATATACAGAAAGAATTTAGAAAACTATACAGAAAGTGAAAACAAATGCATGGTTATACAATGTATTGCTGAAAATGCCTAATAATTTTCCTTTTAAACTTCAAAAGATTACTCGAGTGAAGCTTTTTCAAGAAACGTTTCCGCTCCTCAAGCATTTTCATAGAATTATTTTTTTGAAGATAAATAACTCTCCTTTTTCCAGGTCTTATTAAAGTTTATTATTTCTATTTTCGTGCAAAGAATTCTTTTTTTTCCAGAAATCTAAAGACAGAATACCAGCAATAAATCGTCGCTATTCTTAGAAAAATTTTTTCCTTACAGTACAGTGGAAAAAATAAAACAGAGAAATATATTGCAAACGTTCTATTTACAACCATGCATGTGGGAGTAATTAGAAAATGTTCTTCAAACTATTTAAAATTGCAGCATTATGTATTTATAATGTCTAGAAATTCAAACATTTGGGATTGATGAACTTCAAAATTCCTTTATGAAACTGTGTTTGTCTTTTTGCTTTCAAGAAAATTTTTATGATTAGTAAAAATTTAATTATGATTAGTAATTTTAGTAATTTTATGATTAGTAAAAATTTAATTGGCTTTTATGATTAGTAAAAATTTAAAGTTATAGCAATTAAAAATCTACGTTTTTATACCCACCGATGATAACAACTATAAAGGTGCTGCGTTTCTTAAATCTCTTATATAATCTTAAATTTCTAAAAATATTAAAATTCAATAGAAATACCGAATATAGTCAGGTCCAGTAGAAAAATTTATAGAAAACACAGTATGAAGGTTATTTTATCTTCAATTATATCGATCATAGAACTTAAAACACTTAAAACTCCCAGAGCAATCACACTTCCCATAGAAGTGGGCATGCAAAGCAGATAGAAATTTGTTTCACGCTAGCGTTTACAACTCTGGTGACAGGACAACTTCCGTCCTAAGGCTATTGCCGTTTACAGGTCAGCATTTGAGAAGGAATTGCTAGTTAGTTGAAATCAACTATTTTCTAAAATTCATAATAACTGCAAACTGCTTTATATTCTGCAATGGTATAAATGATGTAGAAATGAAAATTATGCTTCAAATCAAATCGACAGCGACGAGACACAACTGTGTAAATGAAGTTTTCAAAAAGTATAACTCTTATTAAGCTAAAAAGATGAATTTATGAGTTTTACAATGACTTGAGAATATTAAAATTATTTAAAAAAATAAGAAAAGGAATCTACGTCATTTCTTTGATAAAATCATCAGTACAATATAGTCATCAAGCATAGACAAAGGGAGATTTAGGTGTGTGTGATTATGGCAAAGCCTCGAGGGCTTGGAGATTCAGGTATGCCATCCATTAAATGTATTGTCTAAATTAAAGTGTGTATAATTTAGCAATATGTGTTGCAGCATATCATGATTTTGACTAAAATTGATAATAGATATCGTTTTGAGTAAAGTGCAATCATGCTTCGGGCACCTTCGCTGCCGTTTCCATAAAATTTACATTACAAACACGAAGCCTATTAGGTTTATCTTTCCGTTTACGTCACATAATTTCGTCTTGCCTAGAGATTCGGTAACAATGTAACTGACACTAATATATCTATTGTCGGCACTGCGAGAAAAATGAGCTATTCGTCTCATGAACTGAGAAGATGAAGAAATTAATTAGTGAGTATATAAGTAAACTTTAATGATTATATCACGTAGTACGAATAAACAGATATATAGCCAAGGCTACATTTTTGGACTGTGCAGCTTTAAGAAAATTGGAAAGAACATCGATCTCCCTTAAGCAAATGAACAAATAACTGGACACACTGCTTAGTTATATTAAAGTAAATGGCATAAATGCGTACTTTTCCTCGTATAAAAGGGTCTGTTCTAGCTTTTCGTTTTATTTATAATAGAGAGTTTAGGGAGAATACTTAATTAAGATAGAGTATATGGTTGACATGACCAATGCTGGAGCTAAGCTTTTGCTTCCTGGAACAAACTCTGAAATTCTGTTACGTAGTTCCTTACTAAATTCTAGAAATGTTTTCCCCAACGGATCCACTACTCGCACTGGCGCCAACCGTAGAAAGGAATCAAAGTATAATTGGAAACATTACTTTTGTTTTATCTTACTTGTTATTTTTATTTTTGTACATTATATTATTTTTGTATATATAACGATATGTCTTGCGTATCATCTAAATTTATTTAATACCAGACTTAATGAGTGAACTCAGTATGGATCCTAACTTGGTCCATTTTTCAGAAGTTAAAATATTGAGAAGACATATTTCATCGTCGGGTCAGTTTTCATTTTGTATAAATATCACTAATAATTATTCGTAAATTAATATAAGCCATTTTCAAACTTACGAGACAAATTTTGGCTTATACCGCAATTTTCGAAGAGGGTGAGCTACTTTATAAATGAGCATCAGCTGTACGGAATACAAAACTATAGCAGGAATAGTATGTAACATTTATTGAAGACTATATATTTTATCTATCAAAAATAGCGGCTTGTATTTTTGGGACAGTATGGATGAAAATATTAGATTGAGCTACTGAAAATCAAGTGCTACAGAGTTTCATGACCTTTTGAAGAAACATTATTTCATCTGTGAGCGACTGAGATACTGTTACGACGAAAACACTAAAACTGTTATTGATGGAAGTGGTATATTGGCACTTTTAGAGCTAATAAGCTTTCAGAGCTAATAATTTCAGAGCTAAATTAACCTGTGTATGTGAGTTTGCTGAAAATTCACCCAGAAAAAATATCGGCAAAAGCGAATATTGATCACAGACACATTACCTTCAAGACATGTAGACCAATATTTTTCTAAAGTACAACAAACCTAACAATTTCAAAATAAACATATCAAGGATTTATCGGCATATATCGGAGTCCAGTGAGATTGTTTCAGCACAAGCCTCTACAGTTTGTGACTTGCTCTTATGCAGATACATAGACGTGCAAAATTAAAGCATATCCCAACTGTACTAAATAGCTGAGAAACTCAGAACGTCAGCGAGCAGACATTATACAATCTAAATATGCCTGACTTGTCTGATATCTCTTAACTGTATTATTTGTTGAACCTAACGACTGCCTTTAGAAGTTACTCTATGTCAGCGGGTTATCATTTTCCCTTAAGGTTTACGGTAGAGACGATGTAGAATTCAAAAATTAAAGGTTAACATGAAATTGAAATTCCTCATTGCTGTTAAATTATTTTTAATTACAAGTGCAACTCATAGTATTCTTTATTTGAATTTTTAGTTCGAAGACCCGGTTTCTAACATGCAGAACCTTCGAAAACGGAGAGTTGATTGCCTTTTAAGAAAAACAAAATGGTTAGTTGCCGTGGGAAAGTGACTACGAAAGTAGCGCGTTGCCTTGCTTGAACATAACGGTAAAACATAGCTTTGAATAAATTCACTTAGCCCGGTTGCAAAAGGGAGACAAAAGAAAGGTGTGGACGAACAGTAATGGTCTAATGAGAATAAGGTGGACGAGACGAAATGGTTGGAGGTTAATGATCCCAAATACCCCTCTTTTCTGTGAGACGACCGAAGGAGAATTGAGAGTCAGGTGAACTTAGTTGTTAGAGTCAAGACTTCAAATACAATGGAATCCATGTTGGACCCCTCACGAACTAAAATTTTACCTTGTAAAGTTGCGCGCTTTCAACCTGCACGCAACAAAGTGGTGACTGCTGAGAACTGGAAATAGACCAAAGTCTTGAGAAGGGTTTAAATCCCTTTTTATTCATCTTTAGAAATTACAATTGCGTGCTCTTGACGCCCACAAACTACGCCGACCCGGCGGTAAAATAAAAATAAGAAACTGAAAAGAGATAATAACAAGTGACTAACTACGAGGCTCTCTAAACGTAACTAACCTCACTGCGTTCTAAAATACCATTAAAAAACATTTGCCGCTGCCAGAATTTGGAAAACTTGGAAGCAGGTCCTACAAACGACCTGTTGAAAAGTTTCTACAATTCTGAACTAAATTTTAAGAGCCTCGTTTACATAAAAAAAATCTGTTATCTCACAAAAGGTATAATAAATTTCTGTATATACTTATTTTAATTCTCTCTTTTTACAGCAACCTTTCCTGGACTTCAGCAATCAATCTGTTCTCTTCCTTCCAGCATCTGGAAGGAATAAGTATCAGTATCTTTCTAAATACATTATAATTTACACTTTCTTGACACTGAATAAGTTTTTGTTTTTGAATGATTTATTTTCCTTAGTTACTGCTTAATTCACATTCATTCAAGTATTCAAACATGAATTTAACTTTACCCTGGCTCTCCACCATGTGTGGTGTCAAACGGGAATATTCGTGTTTTAGTATAGCAACACTTCCCCTAACCACCATAATTTGTTAGAATTCAACGACCAAATAGACACACCTTACTCGACATTCTACAACTCGATGAGCTACTTTAACATTCTTAAAATTCAAGTGTAGGTGGAGAACCCTACAAAACACATTCATTCTAAATTCCCCCTCATTCATCTTTAGACATGCAGGCTTTCGCTCTGAAGCATGATTTTATGTAGAGTTTAATACTTAAATTTGAATTCATTGCTTTTGAGCATTTACTTTTAGCATCTAAAATTTTATACTTCTAGACTAAATTCTACTTTTACATAACTTTCAAGTATTTACGTATATTTACAAAATTCTAATACATATGATTTTTACAATTTACCATAAAATGAATAAGAGAAAAATAAATTTTTACTTTACTCATTCTTCGCCGAGCTGGCGGCACTGAAACTAAAGTTCTTATTAATACAAGAATACGAAGTTATTTTTATCTTAGGCCAAATTTTGGCTTTAACATAACAGAATTAGACTTTCGACCAACAGAAACTGCTTGTTCTTAGATTTTATACTTAAAGAAAATAATACTTTTGCCTTAGCTAAATAAAGTAAAACAAAACTAAGTCTCAACCGAGACACATTGACTTCCGTCAAAACATAGAACTTTGTATTTACGCATAATTTTTTCTTTTTCGGAACAAAAGAAAAAAAAAATTATAGAAGATTTTAACTTATCTTTGAGTTTTCAATGATTGGAACTCCGACATTCTTTTCTGGCAGAACTGCTCCCACGTTATGGGTTTCATGGACGTCAGTCTTCTCCATAATGTCCTCCGAGTGTCGTCCACGTTAATTTTTCTTTTTCGCCCTCTGCATGCTGGCCTCTTGGAGTGGTAGTCGTCGGGTTGCTGTCTTTTCCGTTTTTCCCCTGGACGGCTGGTCTTGGCGTCCTCCGGTCTGGAGTCATGCTTGAATTTCTTCTGTTGGTGGTGGTCTTTTCGTTCCTCCTGCTGTCTTTTTATTTTCGGGAACGGCGGCCTTGTTTGCACCCGACTCTCTGGCCCTGGGAGCGTTCTCCTTGATGTATAATTTCTACTGCGATAGGTTGTAAGTGGTGTTTTCCTCTTTACCAAGGTTTCTTTACGCGGCGGCTTTGCTTTCTTGTTTTTCTTAAATGCTGGAGTCTGAAAGTTTTCGTTTCTTCTTTTCGGTACCGTCGCATGGGTTGTAGAAGGGCTAGGTTTCTCTTCAGTTCTCTGCTTCTTGGGTGGTGGAACGGGTGACGTTACTTCTGGACCTTCTACTTCTTTTACGCTTGAGTCCTGCAAGAAACTTTTAAGGATTTCAAAATCATTTTGATTATAATATTTTTTCACCTGGTCGGGACTTGATTTACATATTTCCCCTCTCTCGTTCTTAAGGTACAATACGACTCCTTTGATTTCCTGAATTACATAGGGGCCTTCAAATTTTGGAGCTAACTTTGCAGTAAAATTGTCTGGGGCACTTGATAAAGAAAATTTCCGCTTCAATACTTGATCCCCAACTTTAAAATCTGCTTCACGGCGTTTTCTATCATAATATACTTTTTGCCTATTTCTTGCCGTATCCGAGCTTTTAACCGCCTGGTCAATAAGTTTTTGCACATCTTTCTGTTTAAATTCTTGGTCTCTTTGTTTCACAAAGAATAATTTATCTAATGGCGTAATTAACTTTCGTCCTAAAAATAATTCTGCTGGGGTTTTTCCCGTAGTATCCTGATTTGCCGTTCTTAAAGCATAAGCTAACTCATTTATGTAGCCATCCCAGCGCTTGTGATGTGTGCTAACGTAGCTTCGAATTATTTTTACAATGTTTTTATTAACTCTTTCTGCTATGTTTGCCTGTGGTCTATACGGAACCATTTTGATATGGCGTATGCCAAGTCCAGTGCATATGTTTTCAAATATTTGACTAATGATTTGTTTACCGTTATCGCTAATGACTTTTATCGGTGCACCGTATTTTAAAATGTATCTGTGTAAGAATGCATCAGCGACTGTTTTGGCTGACGCGCGTTTAAGTGGAACAATTTCTGTCCATTTTGAAAAATGATCTACAATTACTGAAAGAAAACGATTTTTATTTAACTCACTCTGGGGAAAAGGACCAAGAAGATCTATGCCTAAAATTTCATTCGGAAATGTAGCGCGAATGCTATTTAAGTACCCTGCCGGGCTGTAATTAATATCGTTTATTAACTGACATTGATTGCAGGACCTGACATACGCAGTTACTATTTTGTATAATTGCGGGAAATATACCGCCTCGCGTACCCTTTTTAAAGTCTTTCTGACCCCTAAATGACCCGCTGTTTTCGCGTCGTGTAATTCCTTCAAAATGCTTAATCGAAGCGAGGCTGGGATGACTGGTTTGTACTCGAGATTTTCGTTTGTTGTTTTCGTATAAAATAATAAATTATCTATTATTTCATAGTTTTCTGCTCTATTTCTTATCGCATCGATATCTGTGTGCTCAAAGCTTTCGGAGTCTTTCAAATATGCATAGATACTTCCAAATTCAGGATCAGCTTTCAGTTCAGCGATAATTGTATCTCTAGAATCTAAAATTTTTGAAGTCAACACAGCGCATTTAAGTTCGTTGCCTTCATCGTCCAATTTTATACGAGAAAGTGCGTCAGCTACATTGTTTTCCTTACCCGGTTTATATTTGATTATTAGATTATATTCTTGGAGTTTTAAAGCCCATCTTATTAACCTGGGCGTTAGGTTTTTCCCCGAGTAAAGTCTACCAACAGCCGCATGATCCGAGAAGACTGTTACTGGCACTTTGCCGAAATAAACTCGAAATTTGTGTACGGCCATTAGTACGGCTAATGTTTCTCTCTCTGTAGCTGTATAATTCCTTTGTGTATGATTCAACGTTTTACTAAAAAATGCCAAAGGATGGCTATTTTGCATAAGAACCGCATCCACAGCATAGTCCGACGCATCTGCTGCAATTTCCAGGTTTTCGTCCCCCTCCGGGAATTTCAAAACAGGGGCATTAATAAGCAATTTTCGGCCATTTCAGTTCGAGAAGTGTTCGGGCGCCAATGTAAAGTTGCGCGCTTTCAACCTGCACGTAACTAACCTCACCGCGTTCTAAAATACTGCTGATACTGCAGCTAACTTCTGAATATTACGTTGAAAGATTAACAAACTGCCGAGGTAAGCACACAGGCCGAAACGCGTGGTTCTTCAATTTCTAACTAGCTACCTCCACGCTCGTGAAGTAAGAAAAGCACACTTTCGAACTCGTTTCCCTTCTATTTAACTCAGAATACTTCCGCTGATAATTTGAATCCTTGCGCGTTCTACTAAAATTTACATACTCTGGCATTGGCAATTCCAGGGGAAAGTAAGGCTTGACAGGAAAGATAGTTTAAATTTAAAATAAATGTTAGTTAAAATAAATATAAACCGTACAACCTCTCATGAATCTTCTGACTTCAGCCCAGCGGCTTTTCCATCTTTTTATTTAGCGAATGCTCATTCTTAATTAATTTATTTACTATTAACGATGACGTGGAGGTAATTGCATTTATTTGCAAAGGTACTCCGTAAACAAACGCTTTGGTCCTTGGTCCGGAGAAGAAAGAAGGAGTTTGCATAGTGGACTTCGAAAGAAAAGGTGTTAGCCACCGCGCGATTCACCCGAACAGTATTTTTCAGGATCAATCGACACCTTTCTCAACGTACAACGGCAAATTTCTGAAATAATGGGACACCGGAGAAGAGGTTCTTGAGCGTCTTCATCATAGATCATTCCACTCTTTACGACTACGGAAGAATTCGAAAGATAATGCAAGGTTTAAACCTCCTCACAAGGATTAGGATCAGGATACTCTGCTGTGTGTTACATGTAATAAATAAAGGATTTTTCTGTGCTTAATTTTCTTCTATGGGATCCTATCATCGTAAAATATTACGTTAAGGTATGTGTTTATTTGTTATGTAATACGAAGAAATTTATTCTAATGGTTTTTAAACAGATTTTTGAAATTTGATAAGTAATACTGGAATTAAAAATTTAAAAAAAATTACTTTTTGAGAGAGAAAATAAACAGAAGTTAATCCATTTAAGTGTTCTATTTATTTCGAAGATAAACCGATGGGTTGCTCGATGCCATTTTTAGTTTAAGCTCACTTTTTTCCGGATATATTTGTATCTACATATCACTATACAAAAATTTTCGTAATTATTGTTTAATTTAAATTAAATTGGAAAATAATAAATTTTAAATATATTTAAATTAAATTGTTTAATTTAATTTAAATATATTTAAAATGGCAACTAAATTTTCTACATAACAAATTGATGCCATGGTTTTCTGTGTAATACAGCTTATGAAATTCAAACTAAAAATAATATAATACAAATAGTTCAACTTCCTGTTGACAATGACTCATTGTTTAAACTACAGTTTATTAGCTGACTTAAAATTTCACAAATCTAAACGAAGCTACTTAGTGACAGCACTGAGTCAGATAGAAAACTCAACTAACTCACAAAATTTACCAAACGTGACCAATGCCAAGCGTTCACTTTCTCTTTGGACGAGCAGCTCTACAGACAAGCACTAGCATTAACGACGAGAATTCCACTAGCATTAACGACGAGTCCTTACTTCGATTTCCTACCGAAGAAAAATCTATACATATGCAAAAATTACCTCTATTTATTGCATCAGAAATTTATTATTTGAAACTACCTGCTATAGAATAAAGCCTTCAGTTAGAGGTCTTTATAAGAAGTTATTGTATAATGCATCATAAGGGAACCTCCCTCAGCTTGCTCGTTCCTCTAGATAATCTAAATTAGAAGATAAACCAATTTTTAATTAATTTACGAGCTAGTCATTAAGGTTTTGTAACTGCCCTTGAGACTGATATGGTCAGTCACAGTCAGAATTTGTCTTCAGACAGTATGAATATAATTGCTTAATTCTTTAGAGTGAGTTTCACTATGATTGATTAACTCTTTGCATAGAAATGCTCCGCAAAATGTAAAATATTTTCAAACTTCGGTAAGCCGAAATTAAAGGATGTTAAAGGAAAATGAAATCTAGTATTTGAAAATTATGGTTATCGAGAAAAGTTACCATTAATTTTGGATTCTTAATTTTGATATTCAATTCGACTTATGGCAAGTTTCTGCTTATGGAAGTTCGAGTAAGCGGAGTTCTACTGTACATATTTTTGAACGCAAGCGTTATTTAAGGAATTGTAGACTTTTGTAATAATTCATAGTGATATAAGCATATAACGATTGCTTCTTGTTCGTGAAACGTTATTTTATATTCTTAATTAAAAAAAAAAAATATTATCTTTGAAATCCTCAAAAAATTTGAGCCAAAAATTTATTTAAAACATATAAGAGAATAAAAGACACTAAAAATGTTTCGACAGGTAGAATAAAATGCATGCTATTTTCAGCATTAAAACATTGGGAAGCTGCAGTAAAGTTTTGTGAAAGTTTTGGAATTTTGTAAATTAGAAAAAGGAGTGTTTAATTTTACTTTTGGGGAAATGTGCTAGTAAATCTCACATAAGACATCTCGATATAACATAAGTTATAGGCATCATATTAACTTTAAAGTCAAAGCGAAGAATTAAACGATTTTTTGAAAATACTTCTGGAATCGTTTGAATTAAAAAAAACTAAGATTTCTCGATAATTTTTTGTACGCAGCGGAGTACTTTTTAGTGGGCGTTTATCATGTATTTACCTTCAGTGGGCGGGCATCAAGCCTTTATCAAACTTCCAATGAATTCCAGATGAGCTGTTCGAAATTTAGCGCAGCTCTCGTTGTCTAATAGGAATGAGATCATCCCAATAGTTGCTGCCGTAGCCGCCTGGCGTTCTTTTCCCTTATTTTTTGGACTGCGGAGAAGACGGCGCGTTCTTTCGCAGGCGAACACCTGTTGCTAAGCTCCGCTCCGATTCCAACGGAACTGATGATAATGGGGTTATTTCCTTTGCTTGTTACTTGCTATGCTGTCGCTTCTCAAGGTAAGATTATATGTCAAACCTTTATACTCTTTTTTAGTTTTAATTACATATTTCCCCCCTCTTGTTGAAGTTTATAAAGTAATTGAGCGCGCGAAAAGCAAATCCCCAAAAGAGTCAAACTTTAGGGAGTGCTCTTCATTTAGCTCTTCACGTTTACAATTTATAATTTTCTACAAATTATTTTAAAATTTATTTTCTTATTGTACATAATGGTCGATGTGTTCTAAGCCCACAAAGGAGAACTGAATTCTAACTTTTATTCAATAAATAAGAGAACTAAAGTTTCTGACACCGGATCTAGAAAATAATGTTATCTTGAAAGTTAAAAAAAGCATGTTTTTAAATATGCTTTGCCATCAACCTAGTGGAAAGAGTACAATGCAGAATTTTCACTTAATCAAATAGCATATATGATTACGAGGCTAAAGTATAATTTGCTATACTGCAAACAGAGATACTAAATGTATTATTAATTATAGATGGAAACAAAAACTAATTGATAAATTTTTTAGCTTTTCCTAAGATTATGTTCTAACCATGATTTACGTCTAAAGTGACTAAGGGAATTTTTTATAAAACATAATTTTATTTTCCTTATGTTTCTTAACAAAGAATAAAAAGCATTAGTTTCCATGATTGAATCTCTCAAAACTGCAGTGAAAAGCAGAATGCTTTCCTTTACTCATATGTTTTTTATTCTGCTACTTTTAATTTATCCAGAATTACAAGTGACACTTAAAATAGAGTAGACTCCCATGGCTTGTACTTTTCGTTCGTCAAATCAGAGGGAGCATACATTAAACTTTTAATATTTTTCAAGATTAGAATAATTTCTTGAATTTTTCAATTTTGCAAAAGATTAAGTAATTTCAAGGGCGTTTTAATGCTTCCGGTTTCAAAGCTTCTATAAAAAATATTAGAATGTAGATCAAAAGATGTAAATGATAAATCTAATTTCGCTGAAAAGGAGTAAGGGGAAAATTTTATGTGCAGTTCCACAAATTTCTGATTCTAAAATTGACATTACATACACTAAAGTAGCCTGTACTCTAAATTTGACAATATATCGGTTCACTTTATATACTTGAGGTTACACTTTCCTTTTTACAGATTCTTGTAGTTATCGAGTAGAAAAATCGATCATCTTCTTTTATCTTTAGAGTACAGCAAATTGTAGAGCTTCTATAATTCAGTAACTTTCTAATTAATTCTATCATAATCATGTCATATGCCATGCAATTTCAGTTATGTTTGTAACCTCTTTTATGTAACAACTTTTAATAGATAAAAACATTATAATTCCATTATTTTAATTATCTTCTTTCTATCAGTTTCATCAAATAATAGTCCGAAATAAATTCTAAGTTATGTTTATAGTTTTAAAACTATGTTGCTCTTAGTATTTTGGCCATATTTTAATGAAAAGAAGTGGAGATTTCTTTCGATTGTTTTCAATATTAAATATAAATGTTTTATATAGGAAACTTCTCTCTTGTTCTTTTACATCACTGCTTTAATAAACAGCACTTTAACAGGAAGATTTAAAACATAAATAACAGAACTTCTGAATTCTATACAAAAATGACGAGAGGCGAATATTTAGCATTTAGAAATAAATAATTATCAGGAAGTTCCGGTTTTACCATTTATGGATTACTAGTTTGTTTAAGAATTATGAAAGATAAGAATTTATTTAAGAGATAAAATTACTGCTTATAAAATTAATATTTTAGGCATCTTTATGGTCTTCATGAATTTCAGAGTATAAATAATATGTTTCTCTGTTTACAGTTTCATGTCATATCATACTAACTACATTTTTGTAACACAAATATTAGTCACAAGATTAGCACGAAAGATGTTATCATTATAGCCGAAATGGTGAAAAATTAAATTTTATTTTCGCTTGGAATTGAGAGCAGGGCCGGATGTAAACTTGATCAGCTCCTAAACTATTTGAAATATAGAGCTCTATATAAAGGAAATTCTATAATTTTGGGGGCCTCCCAAGAACGCAGTGGCCCTAAGTTATAGCTTGTGCAGCTTGTACGCAAATCCGGCACTGACTGAGAAAGAAAAAATATAAATAAGAAGGCCTTTGAAAATAAAACTTGGGTTTTACAGTATTGAACTAATGAGACTAATTTGAACAATATTGAACTAATGAGACTAATTTGAACAATATTGAACTAATGAGACTAATTTGAACGAATTCATATTACAAATTCATTATGAACGAATTTATATGAGTAACCATTAATATGAACGAATTACTGTTCATTCATAAATTAATTTAATTAGAATGCGCTTTACACAAACTTAACTAATTATATCGCCTTAGCTAAGAACTTAAAATGGAGGCGACATTATATAGCTAGTAGTAAAAAATTTAATTTATGATTTGCCTGACATTCGACATTGTATTTTATTCCCATCAGGTTTAATTTTATGATTATTCAAATGAAAGAAAATGCTACATACGAATCACATTAAAAGAAAGAATGAAAGAATGAGATAGTTTTCGTACAAGGAAAGTTATTTTCTGAATAAAATTTTTTATACATTTTTAGTCAGCATGAGGAAAATTTAAGCAAAAGAAATTTTCAATAAAACAATAAATTACTGAAAATAATTGCTCTTCGAAATTCCTTTGACGCTTGTGGATACTAAAATTAAAATAAAGAATATAAAATGTTAATTATTCTATATGATTTCTTTACTGTATTTTTTAATAAAACGTTCTAAACTGTGATTTCTAATATTTAATGAGGCATGTTTGATACGGTTAACATATGTAAAATCAATACATACACACACATATGAGCACAGAAATATAAAAGTTTCTCCTGGTATTAGATTTATGTGCGTAAAGATTACATGGGAAAATGTGATTTAACATGCGGAACTTTAGAAATTAAGAACTGTTAAATATTGCCAATCTATTTATTAGAATTGCCAATGCCAGCTAAGAATGTTTTAGCGAAATTCTATAATATAAATGAAAGCGGGGGAAGGTGAATGCCGATTAAAATCTCGAAAAGAGCAGCGCACAAAAGCCCTCTTCTGCTGTACAGTTATCATACAATTTTCATTCAGAAACATCTATTTTTTCTAAGTGGCAGCACCAAACATTCCTTCGTTTAGTGACTTAGTGAAATTCTCAGATTCTGAGAGATTTCATTTTCCATTTGATGTATATCAAATCGATACGAGTCTAACAGCTATGAAAATACGTTGATCTAAAAAAGTGTGACTGATTTTGAATAACCATGCACTTTGTTTTCTTTGCAAAATCATAAGTTACTATAAGACGGTAAGTGCGTTACTGAATGCAGCTTTTCATCATGCATTACGCCTAGCCTTGTCTAGTTGGTTATAGCAAAGCACGCAAGGTCTATCTGCCTAGAGGGAGGAATGTCTTCGTGGAGGACTTTGTAAAGGAAATTGGCTCGCACACATGTTACACATGGTTAAAGCACGAAACCGCCCATGCAACCTGCCCGTTCGTCTAGAATCGAATCTAGGTCGGAATCTACCAGTGTTCAGCGATTTTACCGCTCGGCCGCTGGTGAGCCTCCTCTTGCATTAGGAGCTGGGCTGAAGAAACCTTTTTTTGTCTTTTCACTATTTAATTTTCCTTTAGCTACAATTTATATAATGCTTCCTTTATTTGAGAAGAATTATTCAAGAATATCTACTTTTTTACTGTTTCTGTTTAGAAAAATTCCGATTCAGAAGACTATTAAATTTAAAAATAATTTATTCAATGAAATATTTAAGTTCTGGAGTGAAACAATTTGTTAGAGAGGTAGCGAGACGTCTAAGCGAAGAATAACATAAAAACTTTTTGTGCAATATAGCCCTCAGTTGTTTACCTGTATTTCGCCTAAGAAATTATTCACCTACTAAAAATAAAGAGACTTTACTTATCTATTTAGTGTATTACGCAGAAAGCTTATTTGAGATTTGTTCTGAGCGGAAGATCGCTGAACACAACACTTTGGCTCACTTAAAATGAGAAATATCTGATTTCTGTTCTCTAAAATTTTGCGAAAATGGATGTTTCCAGCTTAACCGAAAAATCTTTCTCAAAACAAGCAGAAGTTGAACTAAATCACGCGAAACTGCCACAAGTTTCACACCGTGAAGTTAAACCGTTTCTACTGCTGTACAGTAAATCAAATAAGTACACATGGCTCAAGATAATAACTTTTCTTTATGAAAGTAATTTTTGCTCTAAAATTTTCGTATTATGCTATCATTTATAATTTGTTTTTGGATTAATTAGATGATGGCAAAGCACGGGAGGACTGTATGTCTAAGAGAAGAGGTGACTTGATGAAAGACTTTCTAAGGGAAACGTTCCACACGGGAAAAACCATAAAACTTCCGTTACAACTTGCATGTTCCCCGAGATTTGAATCCGGGCTCTATAACGAATTTAATATATGACTGTTGGTTACTGTTCGACCGCTAATGGGCTATATAACCTATTACTAAACCAATATGATTCAAGATTAGAAATTTAAAATGCATTAGTAAATTTTGATTCTATAAAAAGGGCGTAAAATTTATGAAATCTCTCATATATCAGACAAATGCTACTAATAATTGTAGCTACTATCACCAAACCTAGTTCAGTGTGATACGGTTCATATCTATTGCCTACCATTCATTAACCTCCTACTGGTGAAAACTCTTAAGCTAGCATTGGATTCCACTGAAAGAGCGGCTGTTAGTTCCAGTCTGCTTGAAGTTTTAAGCAGAAAGTATTAGTTTAACTAGCATTCCTAATCATTAACTCGATATATAATTTCATTAACATAATTGGTGAAAAATCTTTGTACTTCAGTCAAGATCTCTTGCAGAAATGTTTTTCTTGTTGAAAATGTGTATGAAAATTGAGTGGAGAAATAATGTTTGAATCGAGACAAAATTGTCAGCATGAATAAAATAAAATATCACTAATTAATATCTTCACTATAATTGCATATCCTAATGAGTATACACCTTCACAAACTCCCATGTTGCCATGTTTTCAAAACAGTAAAGTTTATTGCAAGAAAATTATTAGCATGTACTTTCCGTGCTAACAGTTACTATCGTGCTTTTATTTATCTTTGCGAAAGTGCGCCCAACAACGGCTGAAGGGTAAATTTCCTGAACGCATTTCTGTCCTGGGGTCGAATTCTGGAGAACGGGCTGGCTACATGAGCGATTCCATCGTATTCTTTTCCACGTGTGTAACGTGTATACAAATCAGTTCTGGTAGGAAGTCCTTCACGAAGGGTGTGTATGTGATTATGGCAAAGCTTCGAGAGCTATCTGCCTAAAGGGAGGGATGCCTTCGTGGAGGACTGGCTAAGGGGAACTGGCTCGTACACATGCTCGTTACACATGGGGAAAACCACGAAAACGCCCATGCAGCCAGCCCTTTCGCGGGATTCGAACCTCGGACCGAACTATCAGTGTTCAGCGACTTTACCGCTCGGCCGCTGGTGGGCCCTCCACGAAGGAATCCCTTCTCTTAGGCTGATAGCCCTCGAGTGTTTTGTCGAACCAAACTGCTTAAAGTGCAATAATTAATGCACGTGTGTACGTACCCAGAAAAATTTGCTCTCTTTTGAGTCTAAAATGAAGAGTGTTTTCTTAATCAATATCAACCCCACCAATGGCCAAGCGGTAAAGTCGCTGAACACTGGTAGTTCGACCGGGGCCAGAATCTCGGCGAGTGGACTGACTGTACCGACATTTTCGGGGTTTTCCCCTATGTAACGTGGCTACGAACCAATTTGTCTTAGAAAGTTCTCCACTAGGGCATCTCTCCCCATAAGCAGATAGACCTCGAGTTGCTTTGCCATAATCAACATCATCTGAATTTTTTTTTAAATAGGATTGCAAGCGTACCACGTGAGTGAAATTTAAATTGTGAACTTCTGTGTATCTTATTTTAGGCAATCAAATGCTACTATTTTTGGAACACGACTTCAGTAAGATTTTTTCTAGAAGCTAATGTACCACTCGAAAAACTTAGACATAGCATAATATTATACTTAAATAAATGTGAGTCAAAAATACTCTGGCTTGTTTCATTAGAAACTGCATCCAGCTTAAAAGAAAAGCTAGACCAACTTTCCTTTGAAACTGCTGTCAGCAGTTTTTTTGCGCATCTTTTTTTGTGCATAATTATTGCATAATTAATTTGTGCATAATTAATTCGGGTTTTTCTTTTGTGTGCCGTATATTAGAATGTCGTCTTTATTTTTAGTACAGGATCATTTAAAATCTAAGTGCACATTATCCACGCGTATTTGTTTTCTATCAATAAATTGTCAACGGAAGTACAAGTAGGAGGTCTTTTGATACATTGAATAAGGGATTTTGTTACTAAGATTCCATTCGATGGGTTAACAATACCATAGGATATTCCGGACACCTGTTTTTTCCCAGTAACAAAATCGCCTTTTTTTTAAAGTATTGTACTACATTTAAAAAGGCTGAATTCTCTTTTGAAGACTCCCTTTAAAGGCTAAAGGTGAGATGAGGAACAGTTTGACCTCTGTATTTCATATTATAAGAACACATTATATACCAGTAAAAAGCTTATTAATTAATCTAACACTTTAATTACAAGAGGAAGAATTAGAAATAAAAAAGTCATAAAAGTATAACATATATAAGGTTTATTTTGCTGAGTATTGAACAAGGTGTATAATTTTGACACAAGGAACAGTAGAAAAAAAATCTTAAAAACATTTACACCATTAAAATAACAAAAGGGGGAAGACTCCCCTCTTCAGATTAAAGTATCATGCAGGGTTTTAATCTAAGGAGAAAAAAATTCTTTCGTTTTGAATAGGCTAACGTAAAAGGCTTTGGCAAGCCACATAATAATCTTCTCAATCATTCGTTTACAGATTTCTATCTTTTTTAATTGGCAAAAAAAAAAAAAAAAAAAAAAAAAAAAATATATATCTTTTTTGAAGGAAGCAAAAAATACTAGACCGAAGACTATCTTTTCTGCTCCTTTGGCAAATTCCGAAATATTTTTTTTTTGGATAAAGCTTGAGATAAAAAAAAGGGCAAGAAAAGTAAAACCAAGTTCGCTCTTTAAATGACGTAAATCTTCTCGTATTTACCCTTTTCGGAGAATTTGGCGGCGTACACGTGTGCCACCTGCTTTTTTTGGAGTTCATATCATAACAGTGTCATTTTATACATACGTTTCTCTTTAACTCTTCTGTTCTAATAAAGCAACGTTCTCTGGTACAGCGCGCTAGCCGGAAATGATTACAGAAGTTCCGAGAAATCGGAATCTCAAACGCCCAACTTCTGCCCAACGTTTATTTTAATGCATTATTAAGCGATAATACGTCATACATTTGAGTAAAAAAGTATCACATATAATGACAGTAACCTTATTCTTTTGAGGTAGGTTTCGCAAGTCGTCTTCTTTAACATGCTTTTAATTACTGCTATAGTCAGAGAGGCGTAAAACCGGACTTTCACGTAAACACATACGTCTATGCTAAATGATCAGGTCTCATATTCTGAAGGATGTATTGCTCACTAAATATTTCAGGAAAGGGAAACAATTGTAAATACTATACTTAAGTTTTGAAAATGATGTTTTATTTACAGCATGTTTCAGCAATAAGCTGATACCTCTAATATATATATATATATATATATATAATATATATATATATATATATATATATATATATATATAATAATAATTCAGATACAAGTATTTAGAGCGGATTTTTATACTCATCGCATTTGTTGCAGTTTCGCTTTTTAAATTTCTGTCAGTGAGAATTCTTCTTTGCATTCATTTAATCTGAGTAGACATACTCCTAATGTAATTATTAGGCATATTTTGGACCACAATACACAGTATTCCTAAATTTTTTAAGGAGCCTTAATAATTTATTCTGCTTTGGTAACGCTCTATCATAAAAACGAGTTTTGTGAAGCTCATTTTTTTCCTTGAAGTATTTTAGGCAAACATAATTAATACAGTATTTTTATTTTAACAACATACTTTAAACTGATTTTAGAAATTAGACTCTTATATTAGTTTCAATGAACAATTTTACATTTTTACCACATTCTCTTAACTTTTATAAAATAATTGTATAAGAATAAAGATGACATATCTCCTAAACTGAAACAGCTGCTGTCATTAATAATACGCTTTCAAATGCGCAAACGGAAATTAATTTTCATCTGAATTATAAAAAAAATCTTGTTTGATGATTAAACAATACTTTTCATTATTGATATATATTTCAAAATTATATTTATATTTTATAGCAGAGGCAGTAGGATAGGAACGTAGCAAGGATATGGCTTTAAATAAGTAAAGAGGTCCTAAATTTAATTTTTCTGACATTAACTTCTACGACAGAAAGTCCCGTTCACTACAAACGGACATAAATTCTACGTATAGTTTTGAAAAGTCTGTCTACTTGGTTTATGTCAAAGCATGTAAGGACTACGTAGTAAGTTGCCTTAGGGTATGGATGCCTTCGTGGAGGATTTTGTAAGGGAAGCTGGTTAGTTTAGACGTTACATATGAGGAAAACCTCGAAAGCTTCCATGCAACTAGCCCGTTCGCTGGAATCGAACCCAGGTCGGAACTAAGAGTGTTCAACGACTTTACCGCTCGGCCGCTGGTAGGCCCTTGACTTGAAAGGACATTGGCGATTTGTTTAAATCAGCCGAAGAATAAAAAAAACTAGCAGGAAGAGCCTGATATAATGGTTTTCATCCAATGACAAATACAAGCTTCATTTTTCTCAAAATCGAGACTTTTTGTTGAATACAATTTCTGTAAACTGTGATATCAAACTGTACAGTTATAATAAAGTACAGGCGTATCAAAGGCAGAAATGTACAACACCGATATAAATGAGTAAAAGACTTACAGATAATAAAAGTATTTAAATAGTATTTAGGGTTACGTGAAAATATTTTTATTGATTTTTAAGGGATGTTTTGAGAAAAATTATTGAATACTATCAGCCAAACATTTCAGTAATATAAAAACAGATCTATGAAATGTTAGCTTAATGTAGACATTTAATTACGTCTTATTATCAGTTTGAGACTTCAACTAAACTTTGTATAGGTATCACAACATTTTTGGTAGAATTCGTCTGTATTCACAGTAGCGATAACTAAAAGAGCAACTTTTAAACGGTTTGACTTTGCATTCTGGTGTCTTATAAAAAAATCTGCATATGTGTCACAAGGATCTTATAAGGGTCGAAAAATAATAAAATCTACGGACATAAAGTTTACATAAAAGTAAATAAAAATTAAATCAATATCGCTCTAATTAGAAGCGTAAAACAAGATGAAATAATCACACTCGGCTATCCTAAAACTCCCAGATTGCACAAACAATTTAAAGAAAGCACTTAACATATTTTAAACAAATATATTTAATACTGGTATAAAAAAAGATTCACAAAAAGATATCTTCAAAAATCCAGTGAATAAGATGTATGTAAATTGATTATTATCTTCGGGTTCGATTCCCGATAGTTCAACGGGCTGGATAAAGTAGCTTATTTTAGGTAGAAAAACTTTCTTTAAGCAAAAAGACGTAACTCAGAAAGAGTGAGCTACAATACATCAAACTAAAATTAGTAAAAATGTGTTGTGAGGACCCTAATCCGTGCTTATTCAATGAAAACTCTCTAGCGAATTCTTGGACCGAAAACAAACGAGTGTGTACGAAGGTCACTCTGGAACTTTTAAGATACGCGCAGACGATAAGTGGCAGAAAAATATTAACGGTTAGATTTTGAAAATATGAACTATTTTAGCCAAGCGGATGAATTTTCATTTCCAATTGCAAATAGTCTAGCGTAGAATAAATTTTAGGCAGAAGTAGAAATGGATTTGACGCGAGAACATTATCACGCAATGACTTTAAAGTGGGATTAAATCAAGAAGTGTGCATTCAGTGTCTACAATTAGCATTTAGGAAATAAGGCTGCATCTCGTGCTGCTGCATGCAGATGGTTTACAGAATTTCACAGAGGTCGTAACTCTCTACATGATGAAAAACTCACATTAAGGCCTTTGTCAGCAACAATCCCGGATAACGTGTCTACCATACGGAAAATGTGAAATGTTAATCAATAATAATCGCTGCACCTACCAAATGATCCAGAAGGAACTTAACACTGTATCCACCGCCATACATAAATTTATTCATGAAATATTGCATAAGAAAAAACTGGTTTGTTGAGGGTTTCCCATCGTTTAACTTTGCACCGAAAAGAGGAGCGTGTCAGAATCAGTTAAGAAACCCTTAGATTACGTAAGATAATAGATTAAAGATAATGGTCACCGCATGACTTCTAAAATCATAACTGGTGATGAAACGTATATACCTTTTCTGATGTTCCAGCATGGCAAGAAGGGTCTCTGAAGATGATCCTAGGCGCCCACAATGGTGAAAAGACAACGTGCCAAAAGTGAAAAAAGTAATGTATGCCGTTTTCTTCAGAAGTACAGGACTGGACAAAGCTGGAAGAACAGAAGACAGTCACAGCTAACTGGTACATCACTAAATGTCTTCCAGAAATTCTCCAAGAAGTGAATGTTAGAGGACTCATATTCTACCATGACAATGCATCTTCTCATTCAGCAGGATGGACAGTTGAAGTTCATGAGCAAAAACACATCAAAGTAATAGAACATCCACCCTGTTTACCCGATCTAGCTATGTGTGACTTTTGCTATATTGCAATCTACAGAAGAACTTATGTCGTTTTCATTCCAAAGATGAGACTGATGAAGCTATAAATGCAGTTTTTTCATCGATTCCAAGATTTTCCCCTTTAGTGGAGACGTAAAGTTCATGCGCATTTTTTGTGCTCGAAGTCCCGCTAGTGTAAACATGTCTTCATTGGTTTCAAGTAAAGACCACTTCCCGACTGTCCAGTTTTACCCAAAATCTAATCCGCTTTTTATCTGAATACATAAAGTTTAAATACGGTGTAGAGACATTAGGTATTTTTTGGAAGTAGGAAAGATGAAATTTAGCAAACGCCTTCGTCCGGAATCTAACCACGGACTTCTGGAATATCGGCCCAGCGTGCAGAACCGCTACACCACGAAGGCGAGAGAAATACCTTATATCAGAAAATGGAAATTTTTGTTTCATATAAGAGTTATCGTAGATATAAATTCATTACACACATTTACACTGATATCATTCTGAAAATAGTTAAAATGCGTTGTGGGGACCCTAATTCATGCTTAATCACTGGGAACTCAGTACTAAAATTTTGGACCGAAAATATTATCTCCCTTACCTATGTGTATAGTTTGGCGGGAGGTAAAAATGAAATGTAGCTTGTAATGTGTTTCCGAAATAAAATTAACCAAGAGGATTATTTACAACATTTTTACTATTGAAGAACGGGAGGGCCTTTTTTATGGGAAATGGCTTGTTTTCATGGTATTGATGGGAAGAATCACGAAAGCTAGCATACAGTCAGTCCGTCAACCGTGATTTGAACCTACAACGACCTAGGTATGGTAAGTGATTTCAACATTCGACTGCCGGTGTGTCTGCAATTTAAATAACTTCTGTAATTCAACCAAATTCGCTAACTGTAATTTGTATAAACCAGACTAATATAGTGAAAATTTTTTTATTGCACTTCATTTCTTCCATTCATTCAGACTGCAATCACCATATTTATTATCGGGTAAAATGTATACACTTTGTATTGCACGAAAATGACGAAAATAAGAGACATCTTTCTACATTAAAAGGATTTCTAGCACTTTTTGTATTCTGATCTAATTTTTCAAAGATCAAATTTTTGTCAGTTCTATTTAACATTTCAAGTTGAAATGTTAAATAGAACTAACACCCTCTCTTCGTTTCTTGTTTCATTATCTTATATTTTTGTCAAGTCTATCGATCAGCTTGGGTACATTCTAAATTTTAATTTAAATTTAAAATCTGCATTTTGAATATTTTTAAAGTCACCAAATGGCTATTATATTGCCAAATATCGTTATTGGTTTTAGTACCTAGCTATAGAACATTACTAACTAATTTTGTTTTTACTGTTATGTATTTCTAGATGAGTAAATTCATATAGTTTTTTTTCAGAAAATTTGAAGTTCAGGATTAAAAGACCTTCCTTGCAAATAATTTAGAGACATAGAGTCTAATCTTTGTTAAATATTGCTCTTAGCTATTACTCTTAAATTAGAACTTTCAAATAACAAAGTGGATGAGGCAAATAAAAATTGCAGATGACACGAGTTCCTGGCTTAGTTCCTGGCGAAAGACTGAATGCGTGAGGTTTTCGTGCTTAACTCTTTAACTGTCGAGTTATTTTGATGATTTGGGTACACAAATTGTCAAATTTTTTTATTGGAAAAATCAAATGTTTAGTACAAAATAAAATATACTTAAGTAGTTAAAAATTGATATTTTGAAGTACATGGGTAAAATTTTTAAAGTTTTGTAGCCACTGCGTATTTGCTTGAGGCGGCTGCTACTCAATATGGCAGTTGTAAAGTTCGCTTTTAGCGGAGCATTATTTTCTAAAAATGAAACAAATTATTTTCTAAAAAACAAATAAATGAAAAAAAAATAAAAGTGAATACCTATTCGAAGTTCAGTAATTCAGTTTTGTGTGGTACAACTGGAAACACTTTTCCAAGCACAAACCAACTCCACATTCACTACCCCAGAATCGTGTTTCCTTCCTTATCTTTTTCCCATTTTTATCCTTTTTCGAACAACACACTTTGCACTGTCTTGTAGGCTCATGTTTCACAGGAGTAGGAGGAATATAGAAAATAAAATGTCGTTCAGTAAGACGGGCAAGGTTATCTATTGTAGGTGGTCTGCCAACATTCTTTTGTCCAGAAGCTGCATCATCATATTTATGTAAAAGCTCTTCTACAACTTGGCTTCGAAATTCTAAAAATGTAATACGTTTCTCAACTACATTTTTATAGAGTAAATACTTCCAAAGTATCTTGTCTAGTAAATGTAAAAATATCTTTTTATAATATTTTCCTGACGTTTTCGGATTGTTGGATGAAAGGATATTTCCTAATCACAGCGATCTACACCACCCATATTTAGACTGTAGTCAGAAACAATCTTCGGCTTGAGTATATCTTCATTTTTTTATTTTTGAGGCTGACCATGGAAGTATCATGAATACTGCTCATCAGACACACATCCTTCATCTTCGGTTGAAGAATCTAAATCATCTATATAACGTTTCAAAGAACTGGACGCCATTTTACAACAAAAAGATCCCGTGCACTTTGAACCAAAGAATTTATAACCTCTAACCTTTGAAATCTTCAGTAAAGTGCTGTTATCTATTGAATTGAGCGCACATTAACTTTTTCCGAGATACAGTCGAGTTTGACAAAGAAATGAAGCCGAAATAAACGTCTCCCGATATATATTCGGGTATAACAATACGATGCACTCAAAATAATTACCCCGAGTAATACTCGGGCGGGACATTTTCGAACACCAATGCTGTGCCCGAGATTATCTCGGGCATGACAGTTAAAAGGTTAACGGGAATACGACCAAGGTTTAGAAAATGTTCAAAGATGTTGTTTCTCCGAAGTCAGACAGATCATTCATGCTTTTCCATAACAAAGTAACCAGGCAAATGTTAAATTTATAACTCTCTTCTTTTGCTTAACAGCAAAGAAATTTCATTGGAAAACAACTGGCTGTAATATGCAGTGCGCAATTTTTAATACATTTCATATATTCAGTAACAATTATTATACTTCGCCAAAATTTAAATTTTCTTTAAGAAGTATTAGGAAAAGAAAGTAACTTTTTAATTTTAACCTCTGTTATTACAGATGCAGAAAGAGGAAAGCAAGAATCTGCCCGTTACACATTAGAATCTATGGGCCGATGTGTAAATGTGCACATATACTATATGCATAATGTATAAAATGTGCATATATATGCATATATGTATAAAATGGGCATATATATGCATATATGTATAAAATGTGCATATATATGCATATATGTATAATATGTGCATATATATATAAAGAATTCTTTGTATTATTTCTACAAAAAATAGGAAACGTAAATTAATTAAAAGTTACAAAACCATGGTAGAATGCTTAATTTTCTTGTGAAACTGGGATCATTCGAAGCAATTACTATATGAGCTTAGAAAAACCCATTTTCTTTATCTCTCCATTATTTCCTGGCGTCTCTACTAAAAAATAAGTCAATGATAGTTTTTTTTTTCCCACATCATGAAAAGAAATAAAATGCGCCGATTGTTTACTCTGGAACCCATACTGACTGGAAGATTACTTATAGAAGATATTTAAAAAATGCACTTTGGTTCGTTTTATAGACATTACTCAATCTTCGCCTTTTAGACTTATTAGACGATAATATCAGTAAAGCAGTTAAATGTTGAGAATTAAAGTTTTCAAATGTATTCAGACCAGACATCCCTTTCACTTAACTGAAATTTTAAAAAGAAACTACCAGTTTCTTGCATTATCCAACACTTTTATTTCCGACTTATGAAAGATATTATTTTTGCTTTGAAATCATGTTCCTATTTTTCGTTGTACGGAATAGTTTACTACAAATGTTTCAATAAAGAAGCATTAAAGTTATATCTTCTTTAGGATGGAATATTCTTAAAGACTCACACGTTTGGTGAATACGTGATAATTTATTTACGAGTTTTCTCCAATATACCATGTGTTTATTGAATAGCACAGCGCGAGATTTGAACTAAAAATATATTTATATGAATTAAGCAATAATAATTTTATCGCAATAGTACAGTTTAATATATGTTTTGCAAACATTCCTCAGAAAATCAGTTAAATATCATAGACCTTGATGGATATTTAATCTCTAACTTTCTAAAATTTGTTTTAATTTTTTTGCTTACAGTTCAAAAATAATATCATAGATCTTGATGGACATTTAATCTCTAACTTTCTAAAATTTGTTTTAATGTTTTTGCTTACAGTTCAACAATAGTTAAAGGTTTCCTAACTTTCCCGTTTTAATCACTTTGAATTTTAGAGGAAAGTTTGTTTAGTGTTTTAAGAACTCGAAGTTATATAGATGTTTTAGACCAGAAGGGAAAGAAAGTTATTTATATATTCGTTAATAATTTTTTTTTTGTAAGCAACTGCTTTTACTGCCACACACAACTACAACATTTTAAATAAGTTCAACAATATTATTATTTTAAATAAGTTCAATAATAGTTCAACAATAGTTAAAGGTTTCCTAACTTTCCCGTTTTAATCACTTTAAATTTTAGAGGAAAGTTTGTTTAGTGTTTTAAGAACTCGAAGTTATATAGATGTTTTAGACCAGAAGGGAAAGAAAGTTATTTATATATTCGTTAATAATTTTTTTTTTGTAAGCAACTGCTTTTACTGCCACACACAACTACAACATTTTAGCTAATTGAAAAACCAGTTTTATGCTTTTGCACTGTTGAAAAAACTCGATACTCATTTTATAGAGACTTACATTTTGAATGAGGAAGCCTGAGAAAGAAATAAGATCTTCACTGGAACCGAATATAGATCTTGAAAGATCCATGTTCGTCACTAGTGAAAATTTTATTTATAGATGTTAGCTGGATGTGTTGATCACTACTTCATAAGACACCGCACTAGGGGAATGCCATCAATCGTTGCATCCTCACTTAAAGAGCAACTAAGGAGAATAGACGAGACTAATTCTGCAAAATCCAGGTAGTGAGGAGTTATTATTCATCACACTTTAGTGCGAGTACGAAAGTAGGTTTTGTTTAGTTTTTGGAGCGAGAAACGTAAAAAATCATCTTTGCCTTCCCCGGGATTTGAGCTGTGAATCTTCCAATTATAGTTAGATGTAAATAAACACAATACAAGATCAGGCACAAGAAGAATGCATCATTCATTGCCAGTTGAAGAGGAATTTGAGGTTAGATATAAGTTCGAAATTAACTGAAGAAGTTGCCGAAATCGTAACAGCTATCTTGTGACTTAAACTGAACTGGGTTAATACAAAGAGTAAGAGCAAAGCACTTATTAGGAAAACATTTTCCGACATCATCACACATATAAGGAAATATTTTAACTAAGGGGATTCCATTTTTCTTTCTAATTTATTTTTTTGTGAAGCAAAGCAAAACTGTCTATCCTTGGTTTCCAAAATATACAGCATATATATAATGCAAAATGTAGGCAGTAAAGCAAAAACAGGAAGTTCATTGTGAAAATGAAACACATTAGTTTGAGTGCGAGAGAACATACACTTTAAATTCTGGTAAAAGATAGGTTTTCTTCTTTGTATAAGCACAGATGTGAATAAAAATTGCATTTATTGTCTACCATCTTCCGATTCATTGTAGAAGAATAATTTTAGATCTAAAATGAATCTGGATTTTGGAAAAAAAATAAAATAAAAAATAAAAAAGGGGAATAAACTTTAATTTTCTTAGGATAAATTTTAATCCGATACTTTGATTTTTATTTGATTTCAGTGAAGAAATTGTAAAGAACTATTTTCTTCCTTAGAGAATCAACAAGAGTCAATGAGCTTCTCCCGCCTTCTTAGCAGGTCTTCGTGGGGTAATGGCTAGCACACTCGGCACGTATTCGAGAGGTCCGAGATTCGAGTCCCTGCCAGGGCATTGCTTATTTTAAACTTTCCTTCTTCAGAAGTAGCCTAATAGCTGTACAAGCTTAAGGACAGAACAGGGATATGTAAGGGATGAACAGGGATACGTAAGGGAGGAATTTTCGGTAAAAATTTCATTCATATATATAGCATACCAAACCAAGAGCTTACTGCTTTTAAAAAAACTGAAGTATTTCTGTAGAATTTTATCCTGAGGAAAAATAATCCGTCTGTTAATTCTTTCATGATTTAGGCATTCTACGAGTCTTAAAGAGCAGTCTTTTTATTCAGAATTACCGACAGAAGCATTAGCTTCCTTTTCTCCCTCTGTTTTATGATGTAAACCATGTCGGTATTTTGGAAAGCACTTTCCTTAATAATAGTCTCTGCATTGCGTTATGGCTTCTTTGACTTGGAAATGCTACTGTAGGATGATTTACTCTGAAAAGGGTTTTTATACTGCAGCAAAACTATGTTTTATGAAAATTCCAACCGTAAAAGAAGTCGCATCTTATTGGTAAGGTTTTATGCTGCATGATGCATGATTTTCTATGCTTTCAAAATCGTAACTTTCAGAACAAGTAATTAAAAAAAACTGTAATTGATTTTAGGCTTTCAATGAAAAATAAATTCCTCAAAATGCGACATTTCACTTTCTTTCGATTTAAGTTCTTTCCTAAGCCAATTGCTTCTACAATAATATCGTAATTCTGCTGTTTTACGCTAAATTAAAATTTTAAAAGAATTAATTTCATTTAGGCAAGGCATGTTTCCTTTATAAAGAATGTTATCATTTTACTATGCTTCTACTTTAACTTGAATCATTTTACTCATGATTTTCTCTAGTAGTAGTAACTTTATAGTCTATGATAACTAGGAACATTATTTTTGCATATTTATAATTGAAATTATGAATTTTCTGAGTTTATTAGCCTTTGAAACGCTTTAAATGTAGTGCGAATGCCTTTCAAACTGTATGCGCCGCATATTAAAACCCATTTTTCTCTGAAGAATTGAAAAGTGTCATTCCTATATTTAAACATTTAGTCTATATGCAGGCTGCCCATCGAAAGATATTAAATTTAAGTAAAAATTTTGAATACAAAATTGTAATACAACTCAATACGACGCGTAAGCATTTAATGAACTTTCTTGAATCATATTACATACATTCCTTCTTTAATGGCCATTACGAAAACATTTTCTAGCACCTGTAAATCTAAATTTCTAAAAATAGATACGAAAACATTTGAAGAAAAACCAGTGCTAAAGATATTTCATATCCATGTAGTTAAATCATTTTAGAGAACGAAGATCTCATGAGTCATTTTATGACATTTGATGAAGATGACATGCCATTTGAAAGTCGAATGAAGAAAAATTTCTTGATTTTGTTTCTGAATTAGTTAACTGAATACAGCTGTTAGTAGAGGAAATAAAGTAATGAGGGTAATGTTCATTTGCAGACAAGTTAATCGTGTGTTTTTAACTGTTAAATATTTACTCGTTTATGGAACATCACGGGGTTAGCTAAAGTGTCCTTTTTGAAAATTTGTTTACACTGAAAAGAACTCAATATAGGAAGAGGAAATTTTTTAAAATTATAGTGCATGCACGTTTAAAGACAAAGTATTTTAAGCATAATCATCTGAAAAATTATTTGTATTAAAATTAATATCTGATAAAGAAGAAAGGCTAAAAAGTAAATGGTGCACTAGTATTTTAACTAATTACAGGAATAAAAATATGGGTTACATTTTCTGTGAGACAGTGGCACATGACCAATCATTTTACCATAATTACGAGACATTACAATTCAATAATTTAAAATTTATTCCTAATTACTATACGTGTATAATTTAGTAATAGTTATTAGGCTCCAGATGTGCATTTCAGCTAATGGAGAGAAGTGTAAAACATCGAAAATAAAGGTAGCTTGAGATAACTAGTTGTTTTTTTCTTTCTAACATCGTTTCGTGACATCACAATTTCGGAAATCGCGAGTAAACAAATGCGCGTTTATAACGTTCTCTTCTTAACATTCATGTCTACAAGGTGTCTTTTTGTACTAAATCGACGATACTCTACAACAAGTTCTCCTCTAGTAGCGCATACCCACTTTAATATACCCGGACATCAATGTTATGACTATAGCCACAGCCATTCGGCAGTTAAACGTGTGGTACCGGACTTTAGTGGGCACCCTGTGTAACGATATAACTTTTGAGGAAATACAATACTTCTCAATAAAGGACAATCACATTTAGCTATTAAACTAATACTTTTCGATTCAGTGTCGATATAAACTAAACAGTTGTAGAATGAAAACTTAAGATAATTATTTTAGCTTCAGGGAGATTGCTGTCTCTTCCTTGCAGTTTGTGTGACGCGGAACAATGAATATATATCATAATATACAGAAGAAGAATACATGTCTTTTTAAAATTTAATTAATTGTGTCGCCATAGGATTGTCAATTTAAAGGAAAAATTCTATGATGGTATTCAAAATATCTATAAAACTCCAGAAAAAAGTTGTCCTTACTTTTTAGATTGCCAAAAAGATTATGTATTTAAAAAATTATTGTTGATTTTTAAATTATACTAAATAAGTTTAATGTATTTTTCCCTTATACTTATTTTACATATTTTTTTCTAACTACATCATATAGCTTTATATTAATAAACAATTAGATATCGATTTTATAAATAAATGTTTTTTTAATCAGTGGGATCTTAATTATGTGGATCATATTCAGCTATTGACACCCAGTTGACATCTTGATCACAACTTACCCTTTTAAAATTTCATCCAATCCCAGGTAGTCAATATTAACCCCGTTGGGTATATGGAATATTACACAACTTGCCTGCCTTTCCCTTTTTAGAGATTCTTTAAATAGTTAAAATGCTTTAACTACTATGTTATTCAATCAGCAGTTTTCAAATTTTTCACATCTCAAAATTTCTCAAGGAGAAAGCTTCTAAAAAATTCCAGCTAATCCTCGATGTTGTCTTTGCCAAGTCTTGTTACCCCTGTCATATGCAAACAAAATGAATGACTTTACTGTAACACAACTATTATCAACATCTTAAAAGAAATTTATTATATTCTATCGCGATACTTTCATCCTCATATACACCGTCATATTCATGCCAAATGATAAAATACCTCTAGGTTTTGTGCAATAATTTTTGGAGTTATCAGGTTTTATGAGTGAACCCGTCACACAGCATCTTTCAGTTCTTTAGTGGTACCGTAACATGTGCAATGATACTCTTTATGAATCTCCATCACAAGTTGACATTTAGTGACGTTTGGGCCTCATGCTGGCCAGGCAAATGCACTGGCAGCAGAAGTGACCAAGACCAATCTAGGGGCCAAGAAATGCCTCATGATAATATCCATATACTGTGATATATAATGAACAATTGACCTATTTTGTTGGAACCAACATGTCTATTTAATTCCGTGCTCATCCCAGAGAGGAACAAAATAGTTTTTCAAGATGTCCGAGTATCATTGTTGATTGAGGACATAATTGGAGGGGAAAAGGAACCACGGCTCAAAAAAGCATCTGCTGTTAAAGATTGTCTACATCATCTCATGTGGAGAAAGCGCGTTTCCCAGTTCTTCGTAATAATATGGATTTTCCTTGGACCTAAAGACCACACACCATAGCTTGAGAACTCCGGTACATTTTGTTTTGGTATTTTGCCTAGCTGCTGAAGCAATGATGTTTAAACTTCTTTCCTCCGATAAATGAAAGAATCCGATAATTTTTTAACAGGTTAAGTTGATATGGAAGTATATGGATGCCTTGCTTTACATGCTTTTGCATTGTCATCTGGGTTATTCCCAATTTCATACCTCACCACCCATCGACCTTTTCGGCGATCTGTGCGATGAGACTGCATGTTTTTCTTCTGGAGGAAGGTCTATCCTATACATCACTTGTGGCAAAGACTTATTATTTTCATCTCGAAAATCCTTTTTTCGGAGGAGGATCTCTATGAAACCGGGTCAAAAATTTATTATGCACCTTCTTAATTGTGTTTCCTTTTTGATTTCTTTCCTGCACCCAAAAAGTTTCAGTAATATGTTATTCAATAATGTAATTGGATCTGTCGGCCATATTTTTACTTTATAAGACTGGAATCGAAATAAAAATACATTTTTATTATAAATTACTTAAGGTTAACGGGACTTTGTCGCCATCAATACCCGCGATCTCAAAATGCTGTATTTGCTCAAAATAAAAATAATTTAAAAGACCCAAAATTACCCAAAATCATTTGTAAAATTGAGAAAATTCGTAAAACAAAGTAATGAACATGTGATTTATGAAGCTGGTTCCATTTTGTTATCACTTTAAGCTATCAAATAAAATTAAAAAAAATTTTCACATTTTCTATCATTATTAAAACTTGTAGGTTTTTGAAAGCAGGGAAAGCAAAATATCAGTTGTGATGCTACCATGTCAAAACGCGCTATTTTCAACGTGAGCTACAACATTTACATTTCAAGAAGACACAAGGAGTACAATAAAGCCTTTCAACCTCGTACTAATCATGTAATGAATGCTTAATACCCCATAGTAAAATATTTGTAATCAGTTTTATTATTCTGATTATAGATTGATTTTAATCCGTCTCTAAATTACTGAGATTGGATTCAGATTAAATTTTTCTAACTCTGTTAACTGTATACACATATCCATCCAATATTGTTTTGTATTTCTGTTCACCATTAGATGTTACTTGTTGTTATTTCCTGTCACATAGGTCTTTTTCTAAGTTCGCCAGCTGTTAAAACTTTCATAGTGGTTCCCCTGAACGTAACCCAAGTGCTCATCACAGCGTTTTATCTGTGGAATTTGTTTCTAATAAAATAAAGGCGTTTTGAGACTTTATCTTGCAATGAAGAATGCAAATTTTGCATAGTTGTTGTTGTTACTAATCTCCATGTCCAGGAATATACTAAACGAGGTCCACGAGTCCATTCACCTTCAGAAAATCGAAAACAAGCTTAGGAGACTTGTAAAGGTCCTCAAGAGACAACTCCAGGAACTCAAGGATATGTGCCGGTGATGCCAGTGCATTTTGACATTTAGAACAAATTGGGTGCATCTTGAGACCTGTCTCAAAAGTAAGTCCTTTCAGTTGTCCACTGAAGAATCGGGAAAGTGTTGTCTGAACACATCTATCGCAATCAATAGCAAGAGATCTTCCAGGACAATCAGCCCGATACCAGGGATGATTCGGGGAAACGAGCCAAATTTGCCTGTCTGCATGTCTTCTAATGGAATACAATTCAAGATATGTCAATGAATTGGTAACTAGTAATGATTTTTAAGCACCCTCTTTCACCAGAATGAAATTTTGCATAGTAGATTTATGGACTACTTTAAGAAAAAACTGTAAACCTCCATTATTACATTGTAAGATGCCTAGCATAGCAAAGATTTAAAAAGCAGAAATGTTACATTACAGTTCTTTTATATTATTATAAATGTATAAATCAATAGTTTTCAAAGAATTTTAAAGATCTTGAACAAGAAAGGGACAGAGAAAAGTTTTCTACATTTATATTCGAAAGGTTGAAATTTATATTCGAGGTTGAAAGGCATGATATCTGCCTATTCTGAAATTCTTTCTTTCTTAGAAGTGGGTTGTTGAATTTTGAAGAGGATTGTAGTAACATATTTTCATCAAAAATTAGGAAGTTACAGAAATTCATTTATTCAATGAGTTGCAAGAGTGATTTTCATAATTAACTCATTTGGACGGAAGGTTCATATGTAAAGTAATTAAATCTGAAGACGTCCAAGTGACTGATTTTGATTACTTGGCCAATTTAATTTTTTTGCATCCCCAACCTCAGTAAAAAGAGGCGCTACTGATTTCCTAGCATTTACAACCAGCTTAACAGCAATTAAAAGATATTAAATACCAACACTAATAATAAGAAAGGTAGCTTTATAGTCAACAAAACAGGATTAATGCAAACGGTAACTGAAACAGTTTAGCGGGGAATTAAAGACATATATGTTTTAATGAAGCATTAAATGGGAATTTTGTGAAACGTTTTGGTAAATGAGAGTTGAACATGCTTTGCTCAGAGCAAATTAATATGCCTTTACACATCCTACATGTTTAATACTAAGATATCCATCAATTTATATATTGTAATTAAAATTTCTTTTGAATGATAAGTTAACCGCATTTAATACGGATATTCACATCTGCTAATGGATGCAAGATCAGGAATCATGTCATGAAAGCATGCAGTACGTGCCCTGTAGATATTGTTAAAAACATTTGTAGTCTAGGACATTGTCTTGTCAAATCCAGCATGCAGAAAGCTTGTACTATGATTTCTTTAGTGCTCTCAAAACGCTAAAAGTCTCTTTCGGTATTACGTCCTTTAATTACATACTAAAGCTAAATAAAATCTTTAGAGATTGAAGGTGTAAAATACCATACTACTGTTTTCATGGTATATTGTTCATCAGGAAAGCTACTATGCTAACGTTAGGGAATTTTTATAAAAGATGGGTTTACTGAGTCAGCCTTTCCGCTTCGTTTATATCTAAAAATCTATCAAAGATCAACAAGAAAAGTTTAAATGCCAATAATTAAGGGAAACATACGTAGACTATAAGTTCGGTTAGATGAAATCCAGGCTAGAAAACTCCAGTCAAAAGCAGCTTGAAGGAACAGACTCTGTTGTCTGTTTTAACGGGTGGCTAAATGAGTAAGGAGTTCTTCCTTACTGTTTTTCAGAGAAAAGAGAGTGCAGTGAGCTGTAATTAAGTGTGATATTCAGTTATCTTTATAACACATCATAAGTGAATGTATTAATTTTAGTGTTTTATTTGTTTTCGATTCGTTATTAGAGATACTGTGGCTCTCGCTGACTGCTTTGAACTCCATTATTACGTTTTGCATTTTCAAAGAGATTTTTAGTTGTTGTATCACGAGTCGAGTAACTGGTAACAATTATTACTAGTAAAATTTGAAAAAATAGAAAGTGGTAAAAACATTGTTCACTACATACAGCTTGGAAATTGAACAGATGTTTCTCTTGGTTCGTTTCTTACAACACCATTTGTAATTTTATATGGAGGTATATGTTTCAAATAAATATAAATGATCTGAATGACGATCGAACGAATCGATTAAAGTATTAAAAAAGTTAGGAAAGTTTGAAAGATAATACAAGTAGACAGTCGGTTGACATTTTGTTGCATTGAATTAAATTACTTTTTCCTAGTGGGTATTAAATTAGAATTTATTGCATTAAGTTTGATAATGTTTCACTTGAACGTCATTTTTATATTTGTTTAAATTCAAATTGAATTTTCATGAAAAGAGTTATTGCAGTTAAATATAATAAAAAAGTTTTTAGTACACTTAGTACTTTTATTTTCGGCTCTAAATTTTAATATTAAACTAAATGAAGGCAGCGTCTCTCACATGAGACAGATAATATGTACGATAGACAAAATTATTACATTTATTTTACTTTTCTGTCATTAATTGTAGAATTTATAATTAAATAAATGTAGAAATCAAATTTTCCGTTAAACTCAAATGGGTTTAGAAGAGGTAACCAATTTACTTTATTAATGAATGTTTAAAGTCATCTTTAGATTAGAATTTCCTGCATTAAGTCTGAGTTTTTGCCCAAATAAAAAAGATAAGGCTTTCTGATGACAGGAGATCGATTTTTCTTTCAATTTGTTACAATACACCCATCGCTAAAAATATCCTAAATTTGTGCGAAAATATCTCCCTGTCTAAAAGAGTCGAAATTTAGCTACTCTGCTGAAAGTGCTTATATCTATTGATAAATCTCAGCTCAAACAATTTATTTGGACTTATCTTGCCACTTGTTATGACAGGTCACGTTATCGAAATCAGATTCAGATTTCATTTATTCATTTTAAAGTATTTGCGGAAGTTCGGATGTTTGATAAATGTTGCTTAGCTGGCAGAATGAGTTACTGAGCTTTGATATGCACAGTAAAAACAACATCTTAATTTAAAAAGATTTAACTGTTCGCAGCCATTTATTTTTAACTCTCGTGTCATATTGCACGATTATTTTTCTTAAAAAACGTATTAAGAAAAATGAATTCATATTCTCAGATTTGATTTTCGCTTGTCACAACTAAACGCTTAATATTCTCGGGTGACTAAATGTAATTTTCAACGAATAAAATTTTTAATTCTTCTGTGAAAGAGCAACAATAATTTTACTTCACAATGTGCTCTAGTATTTTATTATGTTTATGAGAACAGATCTTCTTCTGATGCTGCCAACGTTTTCTTTTGCATGTGGTAATTTGATCTATTTTTTAAAAGACGAAATATGTAATTAATCGGGCTATACAAAGTGTAAAATTTTCTAAGGTAGAGAAATTTTTGCCTGATTTTAATACACCGAAAAGATGAAATTGCCATTGCAAGAATGGGAATTTCTTACGGATCCCATAAGGATTATTATACTTCTTATTAATTATGGATGGATAAAAACGTATGTTAGGAAAATAAAAATAAGTACTTGGGCTTGTGTTAAGGAAGTAAAAAGGAGTTTAAATTGATAAATTTACTAAGTAAATTTAAAAATTAATCGAGCTACTTAAAGAATTGGCAATCTGTTACATTTCTTCTTTGCTTTAGAAATTTCGACAAAAGAACTTAATTAGTAAAGATAAAATCTGTGGGAATAGCTATTATTAATTTTAAAAAGTGAAATAAAATATTATAAAAATAATTAAGTTTTCTTTCTGCAAGAAACAAGGAGACATTAAATGACAAAAATATGTTAAAGTCACTACAGGCAACTTGGCTAATATGAAAAATATTTTGATTCACGGTTTCGATGTTCGTTCGTTTAATTCTCATAGTTTATTTAAATAAATAACGCGCATGGAACCTCGTTAAATTCGAACAGAATAAGAGAAAAGCTTTTTTGTAGAGTCATTAGGCTGTTATGAAGCAGGATTCTCAATGCCCTTGCCGGGACTCGAACCTGGACCTCTCGAATACGCGTCGAGTGTGCTAACCGTTACACTGCGAATACATGCAGAAAGGAGGGAGAAAATACCTTATATACTCCACCGTAGATTCCCGGCTTACCTAAACAGATTTAAAATTCAAGAGAACGCAGGCTATTTAATATGCGGAAAGCTGGGAAATGGCAGGCGCTACGAGAAAGAATGTAAATAAAAGACCTTAGGAATAACAAGATGGACTTTAAAGACCTGGTTTACACCGAAAATGAAGCAAAAAAAAAAAAAAAAAAAAAAAAAAAAAAAAAAAAAAAAACCATAGCAAAAGAGATTATGGAAAGAATTAGTAAAAATCTGGTCGCAATTGGAATAGACCAAAAACAGAGACCACCCAATATGGCTGCTGTTGGAGAGTTCGTTTATTCATGTTGTGTTGTCCTACAAGTTTTTCTTTCTTGGCTGGTCTAAAAAAGCCATAAGGCGAGCTTGGGCTTGCCAGGAAGGTGGACCCCGCCCATACCTAGCTACCTACCTTATATACTCACCCTTTCAAAGGAGGCCTGGGGATTAGGGGACCCAATCGCCAAATCCTGGTGGTGAAGAATCATCATCCACCCAGTTTTTAGTTTGGGGGCCACTATAGAATCATTCTATTTTGATATGGGAGATGACGTGAAAAATGTGCAATGCCCTCGGCGGGACTCAAACCTGGACCTGTCGAATACGCGCTGAGTATGCTAACTGTTACACCACGAAGACATGCAGAAAGGAAGGAGAAAATACCTTATACCATTTTCCAGCTTTTTTGCAAAAGAAGTAGCCGAAAATAAGTCATGTTGAATAATAAGTAGGATTTTATGGAGTAGTATTTTGAGTTAAGACTTTCTTCCATTAGTAAAAAGGGTAATAATAAGGAGATTACTGATTACCCTTACGAATAATTAACTGTTATCTTCTTATTTCTGATGCAAGCGACAGCTTTGTATTCGAGGCAACTGTATAAGTTTTATTAACAAATTGAGCACTTAATTCATTTAGGAATGGATGTTAGTTTTTAATAGCTCGAAATTCTTTTAGAACGTGTAGCTATTACTATCGAGTCACTAGTATCCTACAGTAATAAGCGATAGTATAAAATTTGTTCTTCATAAAATATCCTCGTTCCCAGTAATATAGTCATTTGTTATCGAGCCTGGATAGCAGGCAATGAGAAAAACCGCTAATTACTGGCGGTCTCTTTCTGACAAGGGGAGCGCTCAACGTTGGTCTTACCCCAGGGATAAGTAGAAGGGCTAGGTCATTCCTTTGTTCGACTCCTCGCCGACGCGAGCCTCATCATGGAGGTAGGAAAGGGTAGGTCTTACTTCCTACCTCCATGAGCCTCATGGAGGGGGGGGAACCGGAAGCGTAATGGCAGACCGCACATTGAGTTGAACAGTGTTAAGCGAATTTCGCTTACTGCGCATGCTTGATGGTGTACCTTTGGCGCTGGGAGAAATATTGGCGACTAAGCAACTACGTTAGCTTATTCGTGATCTCCATGGCTGCCGAGTGTGTTCGAGTGATGTTTAAAATTGCAATGTTGTGGAACTTTGCTTATTATTTATTTTAACGTCCAGGCCGATTGCACTTGCTTATTTTTCTAATATATGTTTCATTTTAATTTGTCAATAACAGTGCATTTAATATTTGTTAACATATGTTCGTAATAATTCGTTATTTAAATGTAATTTGTTTACATGTTATAATTCAGTAATTGTAAACTGGAGTATCTCGCTTAGTTTGTTAGTGTATATTCGCTCTTTTATTTTCTCATTTCAAAGAATTTAATAACTAGCATTAAAGAATTGTAAAATTTCTTCAGTGTTATTTGCAAGCACTTGTTATATTCCTCAGTGTTTCTTTATGTATGTACGAATGGAACGTATGGTAAATCCTGAATTGTTTTTATTGCTTAGAAGTATAATGAATAAATTTTCAACTAATATATCCTAAATTTCAGTCTTTTTCTGAACGAAAATTTGTACAGTTCCAAAGGAATGTGCAGAATTTCATAAGAATTATATTTTACATTTTGAATGTAAACACTGCTTCACATTACTTCGCAATAATTTCAGCTCTCTAGTTGTTTGAGCAGTATAGCAAAAAATAGTATTTTAACACAGTAATTAATTTACATTTACATTATACTCTACGAAGATTTAAACACCAGATTTGTTTACAATTAGATGGCGATACATCTACCATATACCGTATTTATCTTCTTTTCAAATCGCGCCAACATAGTAATTACGCCAAATTGTTTTCTGGGCATGCGCAGTATGCGACATTCGTTTAACACTGTTCAACTCAATGTGCGGTCTGCCATTACGCGAACCGGAAGTAATCTGACGTGTCTCTGTTGCACCTGCTCTGATTTCGAGCCTTTAAAACTGTAGTTTCATTCAGTTGCGAGACGATTTTTTGGAGATCGCATAACCCAAATTAATTTTAAGCATACATATTTGTTTTCTAATAATGCAAATATTTAAAATGATTTGTGTGTATATATATATATAGTTTTAGTCAGTTTTCCTTTTAAATTCTATATTTAAAGTATCCTTTATGTAATATGGCTTCTTGTGCTGTAGCAACGTGCCGTAACACTTATAGAAATACGAAAGGAAGAGATATTGTATTTCATGCTTTCCCCAAGGACAATTTGCTTTTGACGAAAGAATGGATACATAAATGTCGAAGACAGGATTCTATTAATGTGAAAAACGCAAGAATTTGCAGCGAACATTTTCTGTGCAGTGATTATGAAGATGACATGAGAAATCGCTTGCTTGGATTGCCGCAAAAGAAACTGTTGAAATGCAATGCTGTGCCGAAAGTAAATTTATCGTGTGCAGTAAACAAAATAACACCAAGAAATCGGAGACATTTGAAAAGACTAATGCAGAGTGCTTTTGAAAGACTACACGAATTGAGCCCAAAGAAAATTTATTTTGAGGCCGAGAACGAAATTGAAGCTGACAATAATAAATCAAATGTGAATGATTTTGAAATAAAACGCACAAGTGACAATACCCTATGTGACAATATCCCTGAGTGCCCTAAGTGTAAAGATAAACAAGAATGTATTGATAATTTGAAGAACAAAATAATATCCTTAGAAAATTGTAATAAAATATTGAAAAATAGAGAAAAGAAAGATTTTAGAATGTTTGCTCGGCGACAAAGAAGGTGGACGACATTTAGAAAGAAAGTATCGGAAATTCAGAAATAAAAATCCCAAACAGCGAAATTTAGGAAAAAGCAGAACAGATCGGAGAATTTGGAAAAACGTCTAAAGCATATTTTTACAAAGACGCAGATTAACGCATTGCTAGAAAAAAAGGAAAAAAATCCGGTGGACTAGTGAAGATATTTCACGTTGCATTGTCATAAGAGCTCTGTCATCTAAAAGCTACGATTTTTGGAAAGAAAAAATGGGAAGCACTAGCACATTAAAGAGATGGTGCGCTAAATTTTCATGTAGTCCAGGAATTCAGAGTGATGTTCTTTCTGTAATGAAGGAAAGATGCCAATATTTGAATTCTGTAGAAAAAATATGCGTTCTCAGTTTCGACGAAATGCACATAGATTCTAAACTCTGCTATGACTTTAAACGGGACCAAATTCTCGGTCCTTTTCAAAAATTGCAGTTTGTTTTAATCAGAGGTCTCATTTCGCAGTGGAAACAACCAATATTTTTTTATTTTAACACTCCAATGAAGAAAGAACTTCTTTTTTCACTCATAAGACATATTCAATCATCTGGAGTAGAAGTGAAAGCAATAGTGTCTGATTTAGGAGGATCTACTACTTTGTGGAAAGAGTTCCAGATTTCGATTAATAGTTCTCATTTTCCAAATCCAGTATTCCAAACGAAAAAAATATGGGTTTTTGCAGATTTAGCGCACTGCCTCAAATTACTGAGTGTTGGTGTATTTAATTATGACAAAGCACACTAGGGCTATCTGCCTAAGGGGAGGGATGCCTTCGTGGAGGACTTTCTAAGGGAAACTGGCTCGTATACACGTTACACATGGGGAAAACTACGAAATCGCCCATGCAGCCAGCCCGTTCGCGGGATTCGAACCTCGGACCGAACTACCAGTGTTCAGCGACTTTACCGCTCGGCCTATGGTGGGCTCAAATTACTGAGAAACCACTTTTTAGATAAAGGATTTGTTTTAGAAGATGGAACTGTTTTAAATGTTGATATTATTAAAGAGAATTAAATTGTGTCACAAACTAAAATCAAATTATTTAATGGTCAAGGGAAACGAGAGACAAAAAGTAAGTATATATAATATGTTTTGATTTGAAATATTTCTAGATTGCATTTTAGAAGTTAATAGCGTAAAGCATATTTCAAATGAGAACTAATTCTGTTAAGTTATTGTTACAGTTATTTTTATTGTATCCTCTGTTATTATTGATTCGATTTTGTGCTAGCTTAGCATTCTAAATAAAATATATATAAAGTATAATATTAAAGTAATTGGCATAAGAAGACCTGCCCCCTTAACCCCCACTTTTGAAAAATTAAATAATTATTTTAGGTACTGTGAGTAAAGTTGTTTTGTCTAAATTAAGATAAGAAAATAACAATCTTACATGTATTTATTTAAATGAAATATTGATGTAAGCCTAAGTTACAAAATAATTTTTAAAAAAATATATGTTATTATAATGAATCGGGAGAAAAATATGCTAATGTAAAATTTACAATTAGGCTGAAACTCAAACTTAGATTAGCAGAAATTTTGCCATATATAACCATGCACGTTTAAAACTATGCCAATTTAAGGTTGTTTTTTTGATTAATTTTAAATAGCTGTTATTATAGTAGTTATCTTAGCAGTAGTACAGTTCTCTTAGTTAACATGCAGATAAAGAAATGGTTAGAAACAAACAGGCATTTAAAGGAAAAAAAAATTCGTGCAAATAAAAGAAGGAACTTTATGCTAAGAGTAGCGCATTTTATCTATTATTTTAAAATTGAGTAAGTACTATTAAATTTTGTAATGTTCAGTGTAAAATGCATACTGCAGTAACATTGTCTCTTCCAAATTATAGCTATCTTTCACACACAGCTCATTTTAAACGCTGATTCTTCAAATTTAAAACGCTAATTTCTATGTTGTCAATTGCATCTCCGCGCTCAGTGGCATCATTGCTACGTCATCACTCCTCACTGCCTGTTTCAGGGGGAAAGGCTCTATGAGCTAGCCCTTCTCTTTAGTCCTGGGTCTTACCGATACCATCCCAAACTTGTCTAATTGTAGTGACCTTGAAGTGAGGACATGTATTAAGAGAGAAAGTAGTCATCTCTCGAAACTAAGCGAGAAAACTTTTGTGTAACGATAAGAATTAAGCTAATACTTTAATTCCTGACCTGATAGGTAAGAACACGAGCTACAAAACAAAAAGTACTAAGCTCAAATCCAGCTCTCACAAGTGTTTTATGCATCGTTATTTCTTTTGAAGGTAGTTTTTTGGAAAAAAACATATTCATTAAAGATATTTTAAAGGAATAGTGTAATAAAGAATATACAATAAATTTTCGTACAAAAGTAAATTTACTTTACTTTGTTCTAATATATACTTTTTAAAAAATCTATTTACAGGTCATTTATAAGAAAAAGGTTGAAATATACAGTACTGATATCGGATGCACTGAATATATAATGATTCATACAATTCATCAATTCTTATTCATGACTATGGGCCTCCGCCTTCTGTTCATTAATGTTCTTCAGCCTCCTGAAACGGGCTTCATATGCTTTTGTTGATAGCTGATTTCTTTAAACATATTTCTTTCAATGGAGTGAATACAGCTCTAACAAATGCTTGAGTATAAAAGCGATTATATTCTCTAAAACGTGCAACATGCTGGTTTTCGCACAGGGACAAATTTTTCAAATAGTATTGAGTGTAATAAATAGTATCGAGCTAAGTAAACTACAGTATCAAGTTTAATTCTTCCATGATGATAACATCCATGTTCGATATCAAATAAAAAAGTGCTCCAATGTTCATATTCCGAAAGTCTAATTGCTGTTAACAAAACCGGACAAGTGTCACTTCTATACTCGACCGCACTGTACTCGGATTAATTGAGTACGCGAAGCATTGATTCATTGATTTACTTCGAAACTAATAATTTCTTCGCTGATCAGCTGACGATAATTTTTCAATGCTTTTGTCGCTTGCTTTTCAATACTTTGCCTTATAATTGGGTTTACAGCCTAGGACCTGTAATATGTGATTATTTTTTCTGCCCCTCGTGATAGTCATATTCGATAAATATATGTTTAATTCAGAAGTCAAACAACAAAAATCAGCGTTATATTTACAAAATTTTCACAGGACTAGTTTCGATGGTTTTACCGAACCACCATCTTCAGCTGCAAAACCGCAAATGAACAAGATAGGAAATAATGATTAGATAAGATAAGAAAGCCTGGACAAGAAAGCCTGGCAAAATTTGGATTGGAATCCTTGCCTTCGGCTTTTAGAGAAATTATGTTTTAGTTCTGGTTTCGCCAACAGATGGCGCCACTTGCTTATTCTTTTCCAGGCTTTCTTATCTTATCTAATCATTATTTCCTATCTTGTTCATTTGCGGTTTTGCAGCTGAAGATGATGGTTCGGTAAAACCATCGAAACTAGTCCTGTGAAAATTTTGTAAATATAACGCTGATTTTTGTTGTTTGACTTCAGAATTAGTATTTATTCGGCGTGTTATTGTGTCTTAAATATATGTTTATCAGCCAGGTAATCTAATCCAGTTGAAGGAACAGAAACATATCTGAGTTGAGTGATTATGCTTTCAATAACAGAATATATTTAAAAATGTCGCTTGAAAGCGATTTTACAAAAATTACCTTCAAATAATTTAATCTGAAGAAAATATTAATTTTCTTCAGAGAGCTATGTGTTTGAGAAACATAAAAACACATTGAAGGTAAACTCGAGCCCATTTAATGTTGCGATCAATGCATGAGAGAGTATTTTAATGGATAAAAGTTAATGGATAAAATTTTTAATAAAGATGTTACTAGAGAAAATTTAAATTGTGACAAATTGCCATTTGCTCAATTTGCTTGAAGTCACACTTTTATATTTCGAATGTTTTATGATAAATAAATACCATTCATCACATCTACGAGTAAATAAATTTGTGGAAAAATACAGTCAAGTAGAATAAAATAAATGAAAGATAGCCTTTTGTATAAGATTTTTGCAGTGCTCTGCATTTTTGCACTATTCAGATAAATATAAATTTTATAAAAGAAGTTTCTTTCAAATTAAAATTAAAAGAATTAATAACACAGACAGAAGAAAAGCTGATCGAAACTGAGAACTGCATTGCTCAAGCGATACAACTCCATGATAGGAAGTTAAATAATGTGGATGTTAATAAAAAAATTTAGCTATTATGAAAATTATATCTCTAGCCTTTCCTGAAAGCTTAAATTTAACATAAAGTTTGACTTCTAGGGGACCTTTCGAACGAGTTTCACAGAGTAGAGTTAAAAATTAAGATTATGGTCCTAAGACCAATAACAACTATATTTGATTTGAAAATAAAAGCATAAATTTAAAACATGTAAGATAACTTTTAGTAAATGCTAAGGGACAACATAAATTTACAAAGCTAAACGGTTATGAGGCCTTTCGGAAAGTGAAACATCGAAAACCAGCTGCGCCCTCCTCTGGTATTTGAGCCACCAATCTCCAACTGCTAGCTGCATGTGTTAATCATGTATATACTACAAGAGCATGCACGAGGAATGTAATAATTCTTTACTTTCTTTTCCATTTAAAAGGCCACTAGTGAAATGCACCATATCAGTCATTCGGATGCAGATGGTGACGCGTTATCGCCCATCACCTTTAATTTGGGCGCCACTGTAGAGACATGCAAGTTAACAAAAATAGAATAGAAAATTCTTTGCCCACTAGCAAAAAAGGAAGGAATCACTCTTTATTTTCTTCCTTAAGGCTTTCAATAATTATTCAATCAAAATAATTTAAATTTTTTTTATTGGCAAACTTTAAGGAATACAGCTTCATGAGCATAACATGTTAAAAGTGAAAATACAAAACACATCACCGGTAATACGACTCTAGCTAGCAGCAGAGTAGATTGTTTTTAGCCTAGGGAAATGGTTCCGATTCTGCTACAATTCAACCAAAATATATGTTAATTCAGAAGTCAAACAACAAAAATCAGCGTTAATTTACAAAATTTTCACAGGACTAGTTTCGATGGTTTTACCGAACCATCATCTTCAGCTGCAAAACCGCAAATGAACAAGATAGGAAATAATGTTTAGATAAGATAAGAAAGCCTGGACAAGAATAAGCAAGTGGCGCCATCTGTTGGCGAAACCAGAACTAAAACATAATTTCTCTAAAAGCCGAAGCCAAATTTGGATTGGAATTAGGATCGTTAACTAGAACAGAAAGATTTTTATGAATGTGAAATGCCTCTAGAAAATCCAGTTCTCCAATGGAAGATGTTTTTTGAATAATTTTGGCAGCAGAAAAATTGAAAGTGTGATTTTCGGACCAACAATGTTGAGCAACAGAAGACTTCTGTGTTTCCTTTTTTCTAACATATGCCTCATGTTCTTTGACGCGAAATTTTAAGGCTCTCTTAGTTTGGCCAATGTAAATTAAACCGCACTGGCAAGGAATCCTATAAATACCCCAGGAATTCATATCCGGAATGGGGTCCTTGAGTATAGAAGTTGGAATTTTATTGATGGGAGAGTAAATAACCCGAAAGTTAAATTTCTGCAAAATATGTGCAACTTTATAGCTAATTGATGGAAAGAAGGGAATGACAACAGAATTTTTATAATCTCCTAAAATAAGAGTGTGGCTTTTAGTGTGTTGAGATGAGAATTTTTTAACTGCTTGATTAATAATGTTGGGTGAAAAGCCCCTGTCAATAGCTATTGCTTTTAAATAATTTAGTTCTTCATCAAGGGCTAGTTTGGAGGAGCAAACTTGAAGAGCACGGAAAACATAGGAATAAAATGAAGCTAACTTTTGTTTAGTCGGATGACATGATTTAAAGTGTGGTGGAAGGCAAACCGATGAAGGTTTACGGTAAACTGTAGCACTGAAGTTGGATGTGTTACGTGTGACCAGAATGTCGAGAAACGGAAGAGAATTGCAAGTCTCAAGTTCAAAAGTGAACTGAATAGCAGGATCAATAGAATTCATTGTTGAAATAACTCTATTTAAATCATCTTTATTACCTTCAAACAGGGTAAAAGTATCGTCTACGTAGCGGAACCATGCCGGGAAGTTTAAAGTTTCAAACAATTTTGATTCATAATAATGCATGTAGCTATCAGCCAGGATGGGACTGAGGGGGCTTCCCATGGCTAATCCCTCAGTTTGCTTGTAATATTCATTTTGGAAAACAAAATGTGTTTGTTTCAAACAGAGTTGAGTGAGAGAAATTAGCTCATCAATTTCGATGCAAGAGAAATGAAATTCGCGAAGTCTGGTTTCTAGACATCTTAATGCACCCTCCACTGGGACATTGGTGAATAATAATTTTACATCAAAAAAACCATGAGTAAATTACGAGGAGAAATGTTTTTAACCTTTTTTACAAACTCTATTGAATTTTTTATGGTGTAAATGTTATTGTCTAATAGAGTGGAAAATCTAGAAACTAAATATTTAGCTAATGGATACGAGGCAGTACCTAAATTTGATACAATAGGGCGGAAAGGAATACCACTTTTATGAATTTTGGGAAGAGAATATAATCTGGCACAATTCGCAACAGATGGGATAAGCGAATGTTTTAAGTTGCTTGAAATGATTTGCGAAGATTTGATCGCAGTTTTTATTTTGGATAAGTCCGAAGGTGAAGGATCTTTAGGGATCGGATTATATGGTCCTTCGTTTAAGAGTTTAGTGACACCATCGATGTAAGTGTTCTTATCCATGACGACTATCTGGCCACCTTTGTCGGCCTTTGAAATGACAATATCCGGGTTAGAATGAATCTCGCGCATTGTAGCTCTTTCTCTCGCAGTTAGATTTGGTTTCAAAGGTTTATTATTGAATTTCACATTATGGGCGATAAGATGCCTAATCATTTCTTTCTGTGAATCTGAAACTTTACTGAACTTGAAAGCTTTTTTGATAGGAGCCAAAATCTTTGGAATCGAGGGTTTACAGGTTTGTGAGAAGTTAAAATTATATTTTAGAATTCTCTCTTGTTCTTCTGAAAGACTAACATTAGAAACATTAACTATTGGCTTGATGTTTACAATGGGAAGATTTTTTGAACTACTTGAACTGGAAGACTGTAAAAGAAGTTTTTCGAATTTAACTGCAAGGCTGTTTTTATGACGGTTAACTGCATTCTCCGTTCTAGACCAAGACTTTTGTTAAGGGCAGTGAATTTGTTATGTTAAAACATATCCAAAATTCACTGCCCTTGAACAAAAGTCTTGGTCTAGAACGGAGAATGCAGTTAACCGTCATAAAAACAGCCTTGCAGTTAAATTCGAAAAACTTCTTTTACAGTCTTCCAGTTCAAGTAGTTCAAAAAATCTTCCCATTGTAAACATCAAGCCAATAGTTAATATTTCTAATGTTAGTCTTTCAGAAGAACAAGAGAGAATTCTAAAATATAATTTTAACTTCTCACAAACCTGTAAACCCTCGATTCCAAAGATTTTGGCTCCTATCAAAAAAGCTTTCAAGTTCAGTAAAGTTTCAGATTCACAGAAAGAAATGATTAGGCATCTTATCGCCCATAATGTGAAATTCAATAATAAACCTTTGAAACCAAATCTAACTGCGAGAGAAAGAGCTACAATGCGCGAGATTCATTCTAACCCGGATATTGTCATTTCAAAGGCCGACAAAGGTGGCCAGATAGTCGTCATGGATAAGAACACTTACATCGATGGTGTCACTAAACTCTTAAACGAAGGACCATATAATCCGATCCCTAAAGATCCTTCACCTTCGGACTTATCCAAAATAAAAACTGCGATCAAATCTTCGCAAATCATTTCAAGCAACTTAAAACATTCGCTTATCCCATCTGTTGCGAATTGTGCCAGATTATATGCTCTTCCCAAAATTCATAAAAGTGGTATTCCTTTCCGCCCTATTGTATCAAATTTAGGTACTGCCTCGTATCCATTAGCTAAATATTTAGTTTCTAGATTTTCCACTCTATTAGACAATAACATTTACACCATAAAATATTCAATAGAGTTTGTAAAAAAGGTTAAAAACATTTCTCCTAGTAATTTACTCATGGTTTCTTTTGATGTAAAATCATTATTCACCAATGTCCCAGTGGAGGGTGCATTAAGATGTCTAGAAACCAGACTTCGCGAATTTCATTTCTCTTGCATCGAAATTGATGAGCTAATTTCTCTCACTCAACTCTGTTTGAAACAAACACATTTTGTTTTCCAAAATAAATATTACAAGCAAACTGAGGGATTAGCCATGGGAAGTCCCCTCAGTCCCATCCTGGCTGATATCTACATGCATTATTATGAATCAAAATTGTTTGAAACTTTAAACTTCCCGACATGCTTCCGCTACGTAGACGATACTTTTACCCTGTTTGAAGGTAATAAAGATGATTTAAATAAAGTTCTTTCAACAATGAATTCTATTGATCCTGCTATTCAGTTCACTTTTGAACTTGAGACTTGCAATTCTCTTCCTTTTCTCGACATTCTGGTCACACGTAACAAATCCAACTTCAGTACTACAGTTTACCGTAAACCTTCATCGGTTTGCCTTCCACCACACTTTAAATCATGACATCCGACTAAACAAAAGTTAGCTTCATTTTATTCCTATGTTTTCCGTGCTCTTCAAGTTTGTTCCTCCAAACTAGCCCTTGATGAAGAACTAAATTATTTAAAAGCAATAGCTATTGACAGGGGCTTTTCACCCAACATTATTAATCAAGCAGTTAAAAAATTCTCATCTCAACACACTAAAAGCCACACTCTTATTTTAGGAGATTATAAAAATTCTGTTGTCATTCCCTTCTTTCCATCAATTAGCTATAAAGTTGCACATATTTTGCAGAAATTTAACTTTCGGGTTGTTTACTCTCCCATCAATAAAATTCCAACTTCTATACTCAAGGACCCCATTCCGGATATGAATTCCTGGGGTATTTATAGGATTCCGTGCCAGTGCGGTTTAATTTACATTGGCCAAACTAAGAGAGCCTTAAAATTTCGCGTCAAAGAACATGAGGCATATGTTAGAAAAAAGGAAACACAGAAGTCTTCTGTTGCTCAACATTGTTGGTCCGAAAATCACACTTTCAATTTTTCTGCTGCCAAAATTATTCAAAAAACATCTTCCATTGGAGAACTGGATTTTCTAGAGGCATTTCACATTCATAAAAATCTTTCTGTTCTAGTTAACGATCCTAATTCCAATCCAAATTTGGCTTCGGCTTTTAGAGAAATTATGTTTTAGTTCTGGTTTCGCCAACAGATGGCGCCACTTGCTTATTCTTGTCCAGGCTTTCTTATCTTATCTAAACATTATTTCCTATCTTGTTCATTTGCGGTTTTGCAGCTGAAGATGATGGTTCGGTAAAACCATCGAAACTAGTCCTGTGAAAATTTTGTAAATTAACGCTGATTTTTGTTGTTTGACTTCTGAATTAGTATTTATTCGGCGTGTTATTGTGTCTTAATTAAAAATATATGTTATTTATATTTATTATTATTTTTCCTTTTGTAAGGCTTTATGTTTATCAACTCATTATCTTCTTATTTTTATTTTTTCTCTCACTTTTATTTTATTCGTTCCTACCAGGATACATATTAGTTAACATATACAAAAATAGAGTAATTGAAGTTAGGAGAAAGCTTTTGGCACCGCTGACCTTCTTACTATTCTCATTCGGTTTGGGGTTCGAATCCCGGCGAACGGTTTGCTGCATGTGCGTTTTCGTAGATTTCCCCCATGTACAAAGTTTATACGAGCCAGTTTCCCTTAGAAAGTCCTCCACGAAGGCAGATAGCTCCTCGAATATTTTGCCAGAATCAAATAAATTAAACCTCACTAATTCGTTCAGATTCTAGAGTTATCACAATGAGCTTTAGCCTTTGAGAACTGTGTTTTGCTCACGTGATTAGAAAGCGCGCGATTCGAAGCTCACAACAGAACTTTGCGAATCTTCATGCTTTAAACACTTCAGTTTTACGTTAACGTTTTACATTAGCATAAATCTTGTAAGCGCGGGAGAATTATGTTGTAATGAGCTGTGTAGTTTGTTCAGTACGGACTTCCAGTATACGGTATATTTCGAACCTTCACTCTAAATCCCTCAGAGTGGGATTTGCAGAGTGACAGCAGCTTTTGCTTCATTTCGCGTTAAACAACGCAGGTTTACTGTCTCGGTAACAGTATATGTTTTGCCACCTGCAATTATGATAATGGAGAAGGGATTAAGTTGAGAGACAGAATGACTCCCTGTCGAGACAGAGTGCCCGAACATGTTTCTGAAGCTCGCCGTTTCAAGCGATGACAGTCGTAACAACGGATGCACCTCCTTTGCCAAAAGTAAGTTCGCTAACATATATACAGTTATTTCTTAATATAAATATCTTAAGCATTATAAATTATAGTCTTATAGTTAGATTTATGTGTAAAAAATTGAATGATGTAATAAAAAGTAGTTTTAGTTTGCTCTTTTTTTAAGGTATCTGTAAATTTGCTTTAGAGTGTAATGCTGTAACGTAGTTTTATTTATTACGTACTGCTAACACGACAAAAGCTATATGCATGGATGGTACTTTTTGTAAACACTCTTAAAATTAATTTTATTTTTGTACAATTTACACAACACTATCGATTTTAATTATTTAAATTCAGTTTTGCATGCATTTTTATTTCAAATAGGCAGAACAGAGGTGAAAAAGAAATCCATACTATAGTTTTGATTTTTTATAACACAAGTGAGCAAATTGTTTGGTAGAATTGCAGCATGTCAGCAAGAAATAAAAATCGTATACTTTACTGAATTCTCTGGTGAAGTCGTATCGTTTTCAACTTATAGTACTTTTTTATAGATTTTTTAATTTTTAGATTTTTAATGTAATTTTTTTGTCATGTCATTTTATTGTCATATTTTTAGTGTCATATTGTCCATTTATATATGTATGTATACATATATTTCGTAATAAAAAGTTTTTCATCCATTTGCTTGTTTTCATTTATATTTAAATTACTTTGTTCATGGAAATTATTATAATTCTGCAGTTATGTTAATGATTTCTACTTAGATTTAATCAATAAATAAAATACATAAGAATTTTCGGCAGAATTATGAAAAATGAAGTTTTATCTTACACATGTGAGCTAATCCATATTATTTAACATTAAAATTTACTTTATTCTTTGCATATGAGACTTGGAATTAGAATTAGCATATATAAAAATAATTTATAGTCTAAAATATATGTAAACATTTATTCACCTGTAATGATTAATGTACAGGGATTTGTATGCATATAACTTCTCAAAAGTAAAAAGCTTTTCTTTCTCAACATTTTGTGCAATATATGAAGTTAAAAACAATAGCATGAGAGTATTTTATGGTTACTTATTTTCTGAATCTCATATATTGCAAATAAAGCTGAATAATTTTCATGTAAGAGAAAGTAAATTAAAATTTTTTATTATTTCAATGTATACTAAAATTTATTATTCGATTTTTTTTTTGCATATTATGCTCAAGTAGACAAACTACCAGTAACATCAATTCACAAATTGTCTTAAAATATTCATTTATAAGTAACATTTTAGGAAGCTAAATCTAGCAGATTATAATACAGGTTTACTGAGACATTTATATATGATCAGCTGTTTTAACACATTCAGATTTTCGTGATTATAAAATTTTTCAAGAAATACTTTTAATAAAGTAATTTTCGACTATTATGATTATTTAATGGAAAATTTAGCTTGCATAATTTCATGTTCTAATCTCGTGAATGAAAGCTATGAATAATCATAAAAATTTTTTTTTTTAAATTAAAATATGTATACAAAATTCAGAATGTATATCACTACATATGATTTTTAAATTTCTTTTATGAAACTTGTAGAGGCATTAGGTATTTTTTTGGAAGCAGGCAAGATGAAAAATATGCAACCGCCTTTGCTGAGAACCGCGGACCTCTGGAATACGCGTCCAGCGTGCAGACCACCACACCACGAAGGCATGCCAAGAAGGCAGGAGAAATACCTTATAAACTAAGCATTTATGATTTCACAAATAAAATTTTGAAAATTTCTGAATATTTATTCAAAGTTTTAAGTACCTGAAAGACCTAATTTTTTATACAAAATCAAGTTTTCAGTCTGAATTTCTTGCTATTCCAGTTTTATGTATACGTTGAATTGATTTCCTTATTTTTATTACTTACCACACATACATAAGGGGAAAAACCATGTTTCTGTAAAATAAAATATATTGTATGTATTCAAAGGAATTTCATATCAGAAGTACTGTGAGATAGTGGTTGTGTTAAGTATTTCGGAGTGTTAAATATTGTAACATGACACCGAATTTCCAATATTTTAATGTGGATGTAATTTTTTGAAATATATATTTCGTTAGATTTGGAAAGAAAAACTATATGTCCAAACAATGAAGATATGATTGTCTTTAAACTGTGCTTTTTATTTCAGTGATGGTCTACTTTGATTCATAATCTTATTCATCACCAATAAATGTTTTTGTACATAGGGTCTACTTTGATTCATAATCTTATTCATCACCAATAAATGTTTTTGTACATAGATAGCAAATCTAAACAGATGTATATGTCAGATGTTTAAAATCACAATAGCATGTTAAAAAGTAGTGTAAAACATTTTTTCAAGAGAAAATATTAACCAGAAATCTAAAACTTTACCTCAACCATAAAATTTACATGCAGAAAACACCAATTTTCAGTTTGAAAATAAAATAAATATAAAATAAGTATATAAAAATCGTACCATCAAGGAGTAAGCAGAGTATTATAACTCCTTGTAATGTGTGTGGTTTCACCCGAATATCGGGTGATATCTCGCTATCGAAAAGAGCGAACGAAGAAAGGGTCACTCCTTTTTTTGTGTGAGAAGACAATTTACCTTAAATTAAATTAATTTCAACCAACGCTGAGTGAGTGTTCAAAAGAGGAAGTAGGAAGAATAAGTGAAACATGAAAAAAATATTAGAAGAAATAACAGTAATGATAACCTCACCATCTCATTAGAAAATATATATGACGAAATAGAAATAAATATATTTCAAGGTAAATTGAGCTTATGCAAGGAGGAAATTGTAAGCCGGGCTCCTTAAATAAAAAATAAATTTCATTTATTCATTTATTTCCAATCTTGAACATGAATAATTTTCTCGTAAACAGAATTAGGAATAATTTCTTATTCTGAAATAGTGAATTTTAATATTGAAGAGGCTTTTTAGTAGAAATGTTTAATAAGGTAACATCAAAATGTGCGATCATCCATTTCAGCGTAACTTATCCGAAAGAAAGAAGCCCTGCAAACATTTTCTGATACACAAAATTTTTCGCTTCAGAGAATAGAAGATTTGCTACTGAGGAAGTGTTGCGCATAATTGATAATTAAGATCAAGTGTAAGTACAAAAATAGCTTTCCTTCAGCCGATGTAATTAAATTTGTGTATCCTAAGGCCAATTCCTTACCCTGGAGCTACTCTGTTATCCAGCTTAAAAGAGTTGATTTCCGGCAAAGTTTAAAAATAGGATACCAAAATATACCGCTTGTCACCTCTAAAGAATAAACAACCAGCGAATTTCTCTTTCTTCACAGCTGACTTTGAAATGAGCAATTTTTCTGCATTACATACATAGAAAATGACGCCTTTCCATGTTCTATTTTTTCCGTATCTTATTTTATTGAAGTAAATCCTTCCCTAGAGGGCATATAATGCTAAGGTGATTATAATACATTGTCTGCAGTGAAATAAGAAAATGTAAAGCAAAGGTAAAAAGGTGGAAAATGTGAATAAAAATTAACAAAATTTTGCTTGGTAGATGCAGTAAATAGATCTTGAAATTACTTTTTCCTTCTAATTTTTGATGTTACGTATGGCTTTTCTTATTCCTCCGGGGCTATAACTCGAAAATAGGTTGCGTATATGAATTAATCAATTAAGTTACTTCTTTCACAAGAATTTTATGTTAGAAGTGTGTTTATTACAGATAAAGAATACATATTTCGATATTTTTGAGTCAGTGTCTTCTATTGCAGTATAAAAATTTACAGATGAAGGCTTGCGGAGCTAAAAATCGTACTTAAGTGCGTAATACTTTAAAAATGATTTGATAGCCAGGATAATTTTGTAGTTAATTTTACTATGTTATGATAGTCTTTTGTTACCATAAAATAAGTATTAGCAATCATCTTTATAATATAAAACATTCAATGTAAAACTCAAAAGCAAATTTTTAATAATAATACTTAATGAAAGAAACTGATCATCGTTGATATCTGTTTGCCCTTCAAAAAAATCGAGTACGGTGCTTAGACGCGATCGTACGTTTCTTTGCTGCAAAATGACTTTAGGGAATATTTGAAGAAAAAATAAAACTTGCAATTTTCAAAGCTCTAGATATACCGGTGGTATTTCAGGATATCTACATAACTTCATATTGCAAGTTTACGTGCAGCCTTCAACCAATATCTGTGCAATATCTATGCTTATGAATCAGTGGAAGATCCAAAATTTGAGTTCTTTTTATTTTCAGTACCTTGAGGCTTATATTAACATTATACGATATAATCTTCAAACTGTTGTTTACTTTTCGCAACATACCAGTTGCTGATTTAGTGATGCGAAATCAATTGAAGTCATCGTCATTAGCGATGAGCGATAAATCCATAAAATGATAAAATGTGGTGGCTGAAGACATCTCATGATTTGTATTAGATTAGGATTCTCAAATCTGACTTTGCCATATATGTTTTCATCAAGCACATAAATTTGCATTTGCACCATAGCCGTTTTTCTTAAATTATTGAGAGTACATATGAAATGCAATTATTTTAAAATATATTATAATTTTATAATTATATTTTTTTATAATTATTTAATATTGGGAAACGTAATTGCAGAAGATACAAATAAAACATTATTCATGAAATTTTTAAAATTATTCTAATCGCTTTGCAACAGAATGTTATACTGTAGTATTTTTTGCTTTCTTACATTAAATTATTTTAGAAATTCCCTAAAAATACAAAATGTCTGTTACTTCATTTCTCATTTACGGTAGTTTTCGACTCATAAACGTATTTTAGAAATGATTATTTATAAATAATGTTTACTAAAATTTATGTCTGAAAAAGTTTCATTCATATGCAACCGAAAACCAGCAGCTTTAATAGCTGTATAAGTATTACAGCAGCATTTCATTGCGGAGAAATTATTTTTTATTATATGATCTGAAACTTGTATGACAGATGTTTCAGTTTTATGGGTTTTATGACAGTTTCTAATTAGTTTAAAATTTTTACCATATGAATCTCTGAAGATGTAGCACTCTTAGTTTATAGGAATGTTTGAAAATTTTGAAAAGGTTTCCTTTGGGAAATTTTTTAAGATTTCCAACACCATAAAGATACTCATATAATTTATTCTGTGATTTCTTCAGAACATAAGCTTTAGCAGAATAAATTGTATTATCTAAGACTTTGTAAAATCTTTCTTCTTCTGTTTGAACTGTTTGCCATCACCTTTCAATCCTATATCCTTTTGCTAGAACTTGAAGTCGACTACTGTTTGTACAGAGTGGGTTTAGCTTTATAAATAGCTACTCTCCATAAAGTCATCATTTTATGAAAACTTTGCATCAGTTTATGAGAAATAATCTCACTTATTGTATTCCTTTCTCGTATGTGTTTTTGTGGTGCAAGGGATTAGCATGTCCATCTGGCAGCTGGAAGATCAATGGTTCGAAGTACAGCTGATTTTTTTATGTTTCCTGCTTGAAAAGGCCTAACAAACTCTATAGTTTGAATACTTACATGATAAAGGGTGGAACTTCTATTTTTATTTATATTCTATAAATTGTATTATTATTGCTACTTTTTCGCTTTCATCTACTGAAAATTTGAACTGCTTTCTATAAATCTTGATTAAGCTATCCAAATTTCAAGACGGATGTTTAAGAGAATATTATATTACAGTTATTGCCCTAAAATATAAAACAAGTTTCTTATATTTGATTATACCATTTATGATGCGAGTATGAATGATCAAACACAAAACTGATGAGGCCATTTAAGTGTAATCATTTTTGCGGATCACCTGAATTTTATCCTCATATGCTTGAATCATTAACTTAGTCTTCTTAACGTATATAATCTCAGAAAAATGCCATGCTTATTCAATACTTTTTTCTCTTGAGTTGTTGAAATTTCTCTTGAGTTGTCCTTTGCAGCGTTCTAGAATAATGAGCAGCAATTTCACATTTCCTTCTATCATTCACCTATCATAATACTGAAGTTATTTATGCTGTTTTGCTTAAGTTTCGAACAAACTGATTTTGAGGGAGCCAATTCTAAAAATCTTGCGTGCGTAATAAGAAACAACTTCTATATTTGTGATTCTTGGTATACACACATTCACAATATTGACAACCTTTTACTAGGATCTCAGTGATTTTGAAGAAAGATCGAATTTTTTCCTAATATAATTGTAAGAAGATTTTGATTGGATTTCATAATAAAGTTAGGTTTTAAAATTCTGGGAAAGGATAGCGTTCGATTTGAGAACAAACAAATTTAGCTGAAATTTTAAATTAAAAAATGCATATAATTTATAAGATGGCCAAAACAAATATCCGATTACGTGTAGAAATCAGAAGTGCAGCAATGGTAAGAATATATTTTTCACATTTACCTTAAATTTCTGAATGCACAACGTAAATATATGTCTGATTATTCTAAATAAAAGTTATCAGTACTTACTATTTTACATCATGTGATAAATATATTCTCTTTTCAGCTCTTCCCACAGTCGTATCCAATTCCAATTTATATCCGCATCATTTTTCTAGTGGTGTTATCCAACTAATTATTGAAGGTAAGAAAAATTTTAACCATAATATAAAATATGAACTTATAATTTTAAATTCTATGTTTCATGTTTTTAATGACTAATAAGCTAATTTATAATATTATATTAATTCTCAAATTTTCATTAAATCTGTATCCTTGGGAAAAAGTTACTAATTGAACATCTTAAATGTTTGCTATATTAAAATATATACAAATTACGTGGGTAGGATAAATCTAATTTGTAATCTTGTATGTCCGAATGTTACTGAGAATTACTAAAGGTAAATAATATCAAAATAGGAAAGAAGAGTTGTTTAGGATTTTAATAAATTAAGTGCTCTCTTATGAAATTGATGAAAGTTACACCAGGTGGCTTTTAAGGGAGTTGTTAAGTCTCAGGCTTTTTAGTATTAAAGGATAATTTAATCAAAATAACTAGTAGAATTATTCAAATAATCGCCAAAAGACATCGTAGGTTAATTCATTTATAGTTAAGGTGCAACTTAAATGAACGTTTTAAAGGCACGGCATACCTCAAGTGTGCACTATTTGTGAAGGCATAATGCATTCTAATGCATTCGTTGAAACATTCACTTTAAAAATGCAATGATAAGTTATCGAGAAACGACAATAGTCTGCTGGAGCAATTTACAGCATTAAGTATCGCACCTTCAAGGTTACTTCATTGCTCATATAACTCTTACATTTGGAGTATAATCACTTTAATAACCAGATGTCTAAAGACCATTATTATTTCAGAAAATATGATAAACACAGGCTTTTGAGGATGCAGTTTATTTTCTAAGTTATTCGTTTTTTAAGCAGTTCATAATAAGCTTAGTATAGCATTACTTCACATTATTTTTTAAGTAAAATGATCGTCTTATTTTAGCTTTTATAAACTATACTGAAGCTCACAGATATCCTCAATAAGTAGAATTATTCAAGAGCCATTTCTTTGCGAATTCTTCTGATTTGTTTAAAGCAAATGCTTGTTGAATACTTTTACGTAGCTTCAGCTCATTATCAGTTAAATAAGCCTTAGGAAACAGAAAATAGACAATGTTAATTCAAGCTCCTTTCACTCGTCCTCCAATGACTCTCTTCAACTAAATTTAATGATATATATATAAGTATTCTTTTTCGGAACCTTATGTTACATTAAGTAAAATTTGGTATGAGCCTGCAATATTATAATCAGATGTAACTTTATCTTGCTTGGAAGAATAAAACTAGCCATTTAATGAAACCTAATGAAAATGTTTAGACTTCTTAAATCGCTCCTTTGTATGCTACATATGTTGCGCGAAAGCATATTATGTTATAAATCACACACATTAGATATTGCTTTTAAAAATATGAGGTATAAAATACAAAGCATGCTTAGCATCTCATCATTTCATCTCGTAAAACATAAATTTGGGAGCGATCTTAAGTGGTCAATAGAACAACCTGTGCATGTTTCAAACATAGGAGGCAGTATACTAGCTTCAAAGTTTTATTTGCATTATTAAAAGCTTAAAGGCAAAATATTCCACAGTATTTAGGAGTTACTATATTAAATTAACAAACATGAGAATATGCTCCCTTATTTAAATGCATTAACTTGAAGCAGAGAAAATAGTTCTGAAATTTCTGTTAAATATCATTAGGTTGCTCTGTTACATATTTCCGGAAGAGTAAAAGGATAGTTTACTAGTTATAGTAAATTATTTCGCGGTAATATCACAAGCTACTTCATTAAGTACAGAATTTTAAGCTATATTAGTTTATGAAAAATAAGAAAGGTATTATCAAGAGGAATTGTTTTTTAAAGTGTCATTTGATTGTCAAAAAACAAGAGAAAAATAATAAAATGAAGGTATGTAATTCTATTTTTATTTTATTTAAAAATTTGCTTTAATCTTGCTTGCGTTTCTTAATCGTAATCTTAATCTGCTTGCGTTTGTTGTTATGAAAAACGTTTTAATGTATTATGAAAAACGTTTTAATGTACAAAGGGTACCGCTTATTACGGTCACATCCGTTTCGACCTTATTTGATTTTATAAAGTGGTTGAATTTTAGATGCGGTGCTGGGACACACACAGAATTTCGTTTAGGTTAGGGTTAAAAGTTTGGATATTTTCGGGGAAGGGATATAAAAATAAAATATTTAAAAGTAGACTTACTTTTCATAAAATTTCAATAAATATTTTCGAATGAAATGTGTTCACTCTGAACCTGTCTGTCCTTGCACACGGCCCTGCTGTTGAGGTCAATACACTTTTCAAATATGCTGTTTAATATGTAAGTTGACACGTCTTTTTATAAAACATTCATTATTTTTTTTCGTGGATGATAAAAAAGTGGTCTTATTTCAGAGAAAGAGTCAATATTTGAACATGTTAAATAGATCAATACAATATGTAAGCATATCAAACATTTATTTAAAAATTCATTCGAGTTTGTTGCATATTTCTTGTTAGTAGCATTGCAACGGTGTCTCCAAGACACTGCACTGCTTGTAATTTTCTGTATCGCCACCTTTAAGTACGAGCGTCTTTCTCAAAATTTTTAATGCTTGTCGAGACTCTGTTGCTGTTGGTAGAGGATCGAGATTCTCATCTTCGGACTCGCTTTCATTTCAATAAGTTTAATTGATTCCAAGATATTCGAGGAAGGTCTCATCATACACTTCTTCATCGTCACCCTTGCCTTTTGGCACATCTTGAGAGTTTCCAGAAATTTGCTTTGGGTAGAACCCGTCTTTTTTAAAACAATTTGAAATCGTTTTCAAAGTTACTTCATCCCACGTATTTAAAATAACATGTGTGGCATCTAAGAGAAAAAACAATTTCCTTAGACGAACAAACTGCAACAGCCGTATCAATTTCCTTAATAACATTTTGAAGCACCTCCTTCCCTGTAATGACTCTTGAATGCTTTTATAACGCCCTGATCTAATGGTTGAAGAATGGAAGTTGAATTAGGAGGAAGGAAAACTAATTTTATATTCTTCAGAGAGAGATCAGTTGGATGGGCAGAGTAGTTATCTAACAAGAGTGGCACTTTCTGTTGCTGGAGGTTTCATCCCACTTCATAAGAAAATCACTTATGTTATTGCTTGTCATCCAAACATCTTTATTGTTGTAATAAGTCACAGGCAAATGCTTGACACCCTTCAGACAACGAAGGTATTTGCTTGTACCGATAACTAATGGAGTCCTTTTAACTTTTCCGTCCATATTACACATTAATAATAGAGTAACAAGTTGTTTAATATTTTTACAGCCAGCTGACGACTCACTCTTAAACATTAAAGTGTGCTAAGATAGGACTCGACAATAAAGACCAGTCTCATCAGTGTTAAAAATTTGATGCGGTTTGAATTCTTGCGAAAGACCGGTTAAATGCTTTTCTATCCAATAATCGGCTTCATTAGAATCTGAATCTTGTTTCTCCCACGTAACTTTCTGAAAACAATATTGTTTCTTTCTTTCCATCTTGGGAGACATCTGACAGTAGGGACAAACTCCTCTCCCAGCATTCTGGCTAATTCTAATGTCTTTTAATGCAGGATTTTTCGCGATATCCTTGTTCCTGGCACTTCGAAACCATTTCAAGAGAGCAATTTCTACATCATTAGAGTTTTGTTGCTGTGGCTTATCTCAATTGTCTGACAGAAACATCAGAACAAGGTCCACGAAATTCATGTTGGCAAGGAGTGCAAGATTGCCCCTGTCGTTGGCAAGAGCCTCGCGCACAATACGGGAGACACTACAACTTTGTTCAATTCCATCCTCAAATTTGATGGAGAACACCCCGTGGGAACTGCTTAGAAGGTCTCTCACCCCTCTTGCCCTATCACCAACTTCTCGAGAGGACTTTCAGCTCAACACATATTTAGAGTGTCCCCATGCCGCAAACACTATCTATTTACAAACATTCATGCCTTCTCCGGGATTTGAACAAGGGCACTTCGATACGGCAGTCAGAGTCACTAACCACTATTCCGGTTGGGCGGCATCGGTAGACTTTCCATTTTGCTTCCGCTTACGTGAGACATTTGCAGTTGCCACCAGTTCATTTGAAATTGCCACCTTTCTTTTCAACAACGAAGATAATGCAGATTATGAAATTCCGAGTTGTACAGAAGCTTCACGTTGGATACATTTTTTTAAAGTATTATATTGATTCAACAGGTCTTCTTTATCTTTTAAGCTTAAAAACTTGTATTTCCACATTTTCGGCCACGACCGAATAACAAAAGCACGATGTGGATGGGTGAACTAAACGAACTGTGTGAGAAAAAAAAAAAAAAAAAAAAAAAAAAAAAAAAAAAAAAAAAACGGCAATATTTTATATAGTTTCTCCCTCACGTTTTTTAATGTTCTCATTTCATCCGTATATTCCAACTGGTCTGAGACAGTTCTGTCAAACTTCTTGTAACCCATCGCCGTTCATGATTGAATTCTAGCATTTGCAGTTCTAAGTGTGAAAGTTAGACTTTGAACAAAATCAATGAACTTGAAACACAAACTTGGGGTTTTGACTTTACAATTTTAAAAGACAATTGATTTTTATAATTGGTAGCGATGATTTTTATTAAGCAGTTATTTTATATAATATTGTATTCATTTGAATTTGTTGCTTGGGTTCTGAATTTTAATAAGCGGCTGATTTTATAAAGCATGGATTTTTTGAAGCTGTACCCTCTGTACTCATCGTTTTAAATTCTTTCATTCCTTCTTGGTGGAAAAAATATTCAGAAGGAAAATTAAAGTGCAGTACTTGCTTAAATCAATGCTCATTGAATGATTAATATACAGGTAAATACTATTTGGTGTATATTAAATTTAGGCTAACTCGGTTTACTCGAAATCGAATTTCGAGTTAATCGAAAAAACTCTCGTTAACTCGAAATCGAAAAAGAGTCCTGGTAAGCTCAAAGAAGAATGAATGTTAAGTACAGCATCATTTCATACATAGTTACCCAAAAGTGAGTGATATTCATCTATCTCTTAATGAATTAGTTTTCTTAATAAAACTGCAGTCGTAAATGTAGGATGCTTTACTTTCTTCATGAGAAGAAAACGTCATTTGTGATATTAAGTACTGCAAGTAAGTATTAAGTACTGTTCGTAACACTGTATCAAACATTGTTTGGGGTGTTCAGACAGTAAGGGATTTTAATTCATCTGTATATGCGTTAATGCTGGTTATTCAGATATAAAATGGACTTTGACAGGTCTCATATACATTGCTAAAAGTGTGAGAACAATATTATTTCAAATGGAAAGGTACTGAAGGAATAAAAATTAACTATGAGTACAGTGAAAGACGTCTAAATGGTTGATTACTTCTGCAAGATCATTCAGCGAATACACAAATTTGTGTTATGCTAATTTGCGGATCTGCAATCATATAAGATTTAGTTAACTGATTATGACAAAACGTGCAGTGCTATCTGCCTGAGAGGTGGAAGTTGTTGTAAGAGAAGCTTCATATTATACATGAAGAAAACAGAAAAAAAAAAAAAAAAAAAAAAAAAAAAACAAGCAGCCGAATCGTTTGCCAGGAATCATATCCGGAATCAAATACGACTATAAGCAGTCTTTGCCACTCTGTCACTGATAGACTTTGTGACGAAATGCTAACTTTAACTTCAAAATATTCATATAGTTATCGCCATTGCACTTCGAAGCAAAATGTTTCCTCTAAAATGTTTAGTCATGTCTCATCAACGCGCACTGTTTATTAGATTCTATAGGGCGGACAGCAGAGTGATTTGAAATTGTTCTAAGAGACCATTGCAGACGCTGTTGGGAGCACCGGGAAGTAAGAAATTTGTTCCAAAATGCACAGTTTTAAAAGGAAAATGCCCCATAATGGAATGCTAATTGAAAAAATAAAACTCGACCTCTAGGTAGAAAACCAATTCCAATTTCAAAAAATTTAGAATTACCTAATTTACAAAATGATTATTAACAAAGAAGTTTGATAAACCTTAAACTCTCAATATTTAAAAAGATATACTTGATGACAAAAATTTGCTTCTAAAATGCTGTAGTAAGTGAATAAAATAGTTTAAAGATAATGATGTTTGGCAGTTTTTCAGAATCTCAGAAAGTTGTTTTCTGAGTGCTTCTAAAAAATAATAAACAAACAAGAACATACAGAGTCCTAATTTGCGTGCGTTTATTCATGTATTACATTACTAAGTTTATATTTAATTTATTTCTTACGGTTAATAACATATTTGATTTCAGTCAGAGTGCACTGTTTGGTTATTTATATTTTTTTCAAAATTAGGAAACACGAGAAATCATTTTTGCCCTCCCCGGGATTTGAATGAGAAAATTCCACTTTTCTAGCTGGACGTACAAGCAAGGAAGTTCTTTACACTTATTTGTTCAAAATTTTGCTATAGTTCCCACCAACAATATATATATATATATATATTGACAATCCAAACCGATTTTGTGAATCTAAAGCTCCCAATGCAGCCAGCGCATTCGCCTAAAATCCAACTCAGATCGGAACTACAGTGTTGATGTTACATATGGCTTTATAGGAAAGATCAATCCAAGCATATAAAACAGCTCAAGTATCACACAAGAACAATGATATATAATTAAAAAAGAACAAACGTTTACAGTAAGAATCAAGATAAATGATAATGTTACAGTAATAAATCAAGATAACATGGGAACAAAAGTAAAAAGTTAAAAATTTAAACAACAAGGAAAGGAACATAAAGAGATGTAGTCTTTACAAGGAGTTCATGAAAGCTCTGGCATTCCAGTATAGTTTACTTATTTCACCCGGAACTACAGGGTTCAAAACTACATTCTACCGCTCTGCTTGCTTTGCCATAATCAACCAAACCAAAACAAACCTTTACGTCTTGATTATGTTACATTATATATGTTCAGTTTTTAAAAATGTTTATGCCTTATTTTATCTTTTTCTATAGATGGCTCTACCCTCGCGCCAGATGTTTAATTCGTAATGTATTTTTTAATTTTGCCGTGTGTTTGTGGCAACAGATTAAATAGAGCCAAACGACTAGTATTCGATGCTAAGAAAGCATGAACTCATGTAAACAATTCTAACAGCTGATAAAGTCAAAATCTTCTTCAATTCTTTGAGTCCTTTTACTGTGTCAAATTCAAGTATTTCCAGGTAAATATAAGTCGATGGAATTCAAGGTAAGCTATTTAATAATTATTAATTACTGAACTTACTTAATTACTGAACCGGGGAGATATTAATATTAAAAGCCGAAAGTCCAATTCTAGTCTTCCATTAAAATTATGCGGTTAAAAAAAAAATCGAAGTATGCATTTTTATGTTGTAAATGAAAAACTATAAGGAAGTTTTAGTTGTATTCAGATTATTTTCATGTAAAATTCCTTCTTAAACTGTGGTTCCTATTATACATTTTTAAGTGTATGTTTGAAATTTGCATGACATATCTACATAATTATTTTGTACGTAATTTTATTGTTTAAGGTAAAATAAATATGTCAAAAAGGAAATTATCAGTTCCGTTAATGTATCGAACTCAAATCAAGCAAATTGGAATATTTGCTGGAACAGTTGACGATGTTTTAACATCAGAAAATTTAGAGAAAATTCTTACATTAAAATCAAATCTGCAAAGATGTCGTGACAAGCTTGAGGAATATTATTATGGATTTTTTATTCTTGAAGGTTTTAATGAAGAATCTGAGTTTAAAAATTTGTTTGAGACTCACGATTTGGCAGACGAATCATTAGTTAAAATAGAAACATATCTAAATTCATTTTTTAATAAAGAAGCACAGCTCAATAATGATAAGACGGTAAAATCTGCTACATCCTATGTGAATATAAAGCTTCCGAAGTATGATCTTCCAACGTTTTCTGGCCAGTTTGAATCCTGGTTGAGTTTTAAATCCCTATTTTTAAGTTCTGTTGATTCTAACGCATCTTTAACTGACATTCATAAATTGCAGTATCTTCAAAGTGCTATTTCGTCTGATGCTGCAAGACTTATTACAGGATTCACAATAACCTGTGAAAATTATAAAAATGCTTGGGACACTTTAATTATTTAATTTAAAATTTGTAAAACTAACATCTGATTCAATTCAAACAATGATAGATACCTGCAATGAAGTTATTCGGAATTTTAAAACACTTAGTCTAGAATGCAATCAGTTAGTTGAAATTTTTCTAATATTTGCGTTACAAGATAAGCTAGAAGATTCACTTAAAATCTAGTGGGAATTAACGCTAGAGAATAAAACATTTCCATCTTTAAAAGATTGTCTTTCGTTTTTAGAAAAACAAGCTAGAAGCCTTCACAGCGTAAAGGAAAATTATAATATTCAAAACAAATCAGTAAAATCCATTAACAAAACTTTTTCTCCTAAAACAAGTGTAAAGTTAAGGCAGGATTCTTGTGCACTTTGCCAGTTACCACATCTTTTACATAAGTGCGAGAAATTTCTTAAAATGAATATTGATGGTCGTTGGAACTTCATACGAAAAGCAAACCTTTCTTTTAACTGTCTGAGACAAATCATGGTGTATCCTCATGCCGATTCACTCCATCTCGCAGGGCATGTAAACAGAAACATCACACAATTCTTCATGCTTTTCGAACTGATAAAAAACATTCTGATGAAAGTCAAGTACAGTCTATCTCAAAATCAGTCTTTATATCAACCTTCGGCTAGTACCTCGAACGAGCAGCAGTTTTCCTTCACAGGGGAATGTAAAAAATTCTAATTTAATATTACTTGCCACAGCTGTAATAAGAGTAAAAAATAATCAAAGACAGTTTCTCGAATGTCATGCTCTAATTGATAATGGTTCTCAAACATCTTTAATCATTGAATTGTTGTAATCGACCAAAACTTTCATTTCAAAAGTCTGAACACACTATCCTAGGACTTGATGATACAATTGCCGCACGTGTTACGAAAGTAGCTAATTTAAATTTTACTCCTCATTTTAATAACGAGAACTTTTCTGTTAAGGCTTTAGTAGTCAAAAGGTTGACGTGAAATTTACCAAACTTTAAGTTGTCAGAATTCAATTGGTCTCATTTGAAAGGATTACATTTAGCAGACCCTTCTTTTCACAAAAGTAGACGGATTGATATCATTCTGGGTGCGAATATATTTTTAGATTTAATTCAAACTGAAAAGATAGTGGGAAATCAAAACCAACCATCCGCTCTAAATTCAAAATTGGGTTGGTTCATTTCAGGAAGGATATCCGTTTCAAATAGAATTCAGAATTCCTTAATCAATTGTCATGCTTTAGTAGACATTGAAAATTTAATAAAAAAATTCTGGGAAGTCGAATCGGTTCCAGAAGTGGGTACACTGAATGATGAAGAGCAAGATGTCAAGGCATTTTATTTAAGTCACACAGATTTTATTAAGTGGAAATTCTGATGGTAGATTTGTTGTCAGTCTCCCATTTAAGAATAAAGCTCTATTGGGTGATTCAAGAAATCAAGCTAAGAAGCGGTTCTTTTCCTTGGAAAGAAACGTTCAACAGAATCCACAGCTTAAAACTAAATATATACATTTTATGCGGGAATATTTAACGATGAATCATATGCAGATTGTTCCAAGTGTCGATTTTTCAAAATCATCGTCAGAGTTTTTCTATTTACCTCAATTTGGAGTTACTAGAGATCAAAGTTAAACTACCAAATTACGGGTTGTATTCGACGGTTCTGTAAAGTCTGATTCAGGAGTTTCTTTAAATGATGTTCTCCTTACTGGTCCTTTCTTTATTAATTATCGAATTAATAAAGAAAGGCGGTTTTCCAATAAGAAAATGGGTATCTAATGAACCGTCAGTCATTGAATTTTTACTCCAAGAACTAAGAAGCCGAACGGACCTTTGGCATAGTGAAGAAAGTCAAATCCATACAATTCTAGGAATCATTTGCGATGCTAAAGAAGATGTATTCAGAATTAGGATAATCCCACCTATGGTGTTTTAACAAAACGTCAACTTCTGTCAACTATTGCAAAAATTTATGATTCTCTTGGGTTTTTATCACCTACAACAATTCAATTAAATATTATCTTAATGCAGCATTTATGGAAGAAAAATATTGAATGGGATGATTTATTAGCTAATGATATTTCCCAAGATATTTGAGATTGAATCTCTTTAAATCTCAAATAGAACATTTAGCTGAAATCAAGATTTCACGATTCATGATGAAAAACAGTTCTATTAAAAATATTCAGTTAACTGGCTTTTGCGATGCGTCTGAACATGCGTATGCTGCAGTGGTGTTTTTTTTTTATATCTAAGAACAATATTCGAAAATGGAACATTCTACGTTTCATTGATTACTTCGAAAAGAGAAGTTGCTCCTGTAAAGACAATAACATTGCCAAGACTCGAACTACATGTGCAGCGCTTCTTCTTTCTAGACTCAATAAATTTGTTTCAACATCCTTAAGGAAGAATATTCACATTGATCAGACTATTTTATATTCAGACTCAAAAATAGTTTTAGATTGGCTTAGTTCATCTCCTCAAAGGTGGAAAAGTTTTGTTGCTAATAGAAAACTTCAAAATGAATTGTTTGACATCCTATTGAAACTTAGAACTCATTGTATCGCACTCACTGGAGATATTGAGAAAATGTTCCGACAAATCCTAGTGAATAAAAATGACGTTGATTTCTAGATAATCTTTTGGAGAGAAAATCCTGAAGAACTGCTTAAAGAATTCCAACGTCTGACAGTTACGACTGACAACTTCTGACACTTCTAGTGCTCCATATTTGGCTATTCGGACATTAAACCAACTTGCCACAGAGGATAAACGAGTTTTCCAGAAGCTTCGAGAGTCATACTGGAAGATACCTATGTAGATGATGTTCTCACAGGAGCGAAGAATGAGGAAGCAAAACAGTTAGTCTCACAAATTATCGAATTAATAAAGAAAGGCGGTTTTCCAATAAGAAAATGGGTATCTAATGAACCGTCAGTCATTGAATTTTTACTCCAAGAACTAAGAAGCCGAACGGACCTTTGGCATAGTGAAGAAAGTCAAATCCATACAATTCTAGGAATCATTTGCGATGCTAAAGAAGATGTATTCAGAATTAGGATAATCCCACCTATGGTGTTTTAACAAAACGTCAACTTCTGTCAACTATTGCAAAAATTTATGATTCTCTTGGGTTTTTATCACCTACAACAATTCAATTAAATATTATCTTAATGCAGCATTTATGGAAGAAAAATATTGAATGGGATGATTTATTAGCTAATGATATTTCCCAAGATATTTGAGATTGAATCTCTTTAAATCTCAAATAGAACATTTAGCTGAAATCAAGATTTCACGATTCATGATGAAAAACAGTTCTATTAAAAATATTCAGTTAACTGGCTTTTGCGATGCGTCTGAACATGCGTATGCTGCAGTGGTGTTTTTTTTTTTATATCTAAGAACAATATTCGAAAATGGAACATTCTACGTTTCATTGATTACTTCGAAAAGAGAAGTTGCTCCTGTAAAGACAATAACATTGCCAAGACTCGAACTACATGTGCAGCGCTTCTTCTTTCTAGACTCAATAAATTTGTTTCAACATCCTTAAGGAAGAATATTCACATTGATCAGACTATTTTATATTCAGACTCAAAAATAGTTTTAGATTGGCTTAGTTCATCTCCTCAAAGGTGGAAAAGTTTTGTTGCTAATAGAATATCAAAAATTCAAGACTCAACTTCAGAAGCTTCATATAATTACGTGAAAAGTCAAGAAAATAAAGCAGATTGTGCCTCCAAATGTATTTCTGCATTAAAACTGAAAAGTCACACTTTATGGTGGCGTGGTCCTCAATGGTTGTATCAGCATAATATGCTCCCTCTTGCCTAGAGATCCACAGGAAGCATGTGTAGATGATATCAGATTCGAAGAAAAGAAATCGTTTCTGTCAGTCAATATCACCATTTCAGATACACCTGAAATTACTGCTATGTTAGAAATTATTTCAAAATACTCATCGTTTTCAAAATCCGTTAGAATAATTTCATGGTGTTTAAGATTTATTAGAAATTGCAAAATACAAGCTCACAGTCAAAAAATCAAAGGTATATTATCACCTGGAGAGCTTGAAGAAGCAACTAAATCTATAATTAAGTTCATTCAAAAATCAGAATTCAAGCTTGAGTACAACTACTTACAAAAGAGACTTTCATTGCCTCAAAACAGTAAACGTATTCCAATAAATGTTTCTTTTGATGGAGAGGGAATTATTAGAGTAGAAGGACGGTTAACAAACTCGAACCTAGATCACAATCAAAAACGTCAGATTCTTATGCCAAAGAATCATCATTTCACTACTCTAGTGATACAATATTATTACAAAATGCATTTACATAGTGGTCCTCTAATTACTTTGTGTTGTATCCGTCAAAAGTATTGGATACCCTCGAAGAGATGCAGTCCGACGAATTCTATCTAAATGTTGGACTTAATTACAACTGAAGTCGCAACCATGCTATACCGTCATGGGAGACTTGCCTTCTAGTAGATTTAGTGTTGGAAGAGCATTTCTTAACGTTGGACTGGATTTTAGCGGACCATTCATTATAAAACCTAACCTGACACGCAGGAGAGTAAGAATTAAATCGTACATTGCTCTTTTTATTTACTTTGCCACTAAAGCAATTCATCTCGAGGTTGTTTCAGACTTATCAACGATGCCTTTCTAGCGGCTTTAAGACGGTTTATCTTTAGACGTGGAAGGCCGGTAAATCTGTATTCTGATAACGCAACGAATTTTAGAGGAGCAGCAACCTACATAAAAGACCAATCAGTGCTTCTCAATTCTGCTAAAATTCAAAACTTTGCAGCTCAAGAATCTATTGTATGGCATTTTATCCCGCCTTCAGCTTCACATTTTGGAGGACTGTGGGAGGCTGGAATCAAATATGAGAAGAAACATTTATTGAAAGTTTGCAAGTCAGCTATCGTAACTTTTGAGGAACTTACCAAATTGAATCATGTCTAAATTCTAGCCACTGACTCCTCTTTCTTCAGATTCTCAGGATTTAGAACCGCTTACTCCAGGACACTTCTTAATAGGTGCTCCTGTAACTTCCTTTCCTGAGAAAGCTCCAACAAAATCTCTTTGGCATCTGATTCAACAGCTTCGTAATCAGGTTTGGTCAAGATGGCAGAAGTAATACCTGAATCAATAACAATTACGAGAAAGGGGACTTGACATGCAAACAATATTCAAGTGAATGACTTGGTTTATCTAAAAGAGGATTCTCTTCCTACTTTAAAGTGGAATCTTCGAAGAATTAAAGAAGTTTTTCCTGGAAAAGACGGAATCGTTCGAGTTGTTGAAGTAAAGACGTCAACTGGACTTTATCGACGTCCAATTTCCAAATGCTGTCCTTTTCCTAAGTAGTCATTCCTGAACTTGAGTGTTCAGCCCGGGGGGTGGGGATGGAAGAAATGTTCAGTTTTTAAAAATGTTTATGCCTTATTTTATCTTTTTCTATAGATAGCGCTACCCTCGCGCCAGATGTTTAATTCGTAATGTATTTTTTAATTTTGCCATGTGTTTGTGGCAACAGATTAAATAAAACCAAATGACTAGTACTCGATGCTAAAAAAGAATGAAGTCATGTAAACAATTCTAAGAGCTGATAAAATCAAAATCTTATTCAATTCTTTGAGTCTTTTTACTGTGTCAAATTCAAGTATTTGCAGGTAAATATAAGTCGATGAAAATTCAAGGTAAGCTATTGAATAATTATTATTTATTGAACTTACCAACAAACAATATATAAATATTTTTCATTAAATGCGCACTGCAATCAGTAGGTTGAAAATATTAACTTGCAGAAGTTGATGGAGTTGATTTCTGAAATTTAAAAGTCCAAGAAAAGTTACGAATGAAGAAGTAGTAGCAAAAACCCCTTACTGAAAAGTTCTGAAAAGGAAGTAGAAAATAAATTGTAAGATAATGCGGTATTAGGAAGTGTATTCACGGATGTTTCAAAAAATTATGAATCTGAGCGAAGGAAATCCAACGAGACACTCGAATTTCAACACTTTGGTCGTACAGGTACAGTTCCAACGTCTTAACTGTGCAGCCTTGTCTCGAATTTTATAGACAACACACCAGAGATGTATCTGATGATCTCCCATTCACTTATTCGTCTTCCTTTGCCACCAAAGCTCTCGGAAGGACTTCCTATCTAAGTATTCTCATGTGGCACAAGCTTCAGCTACTTACAGACAGGAAATTACACCTTTTCGGAACTCGAAACCAACGGTGCGGCAACCAAGTATCCAACGGTGTGGCAACCAAGCGGCCAACGGTGTGGCAACCAAGCGGCCAACGGTGTGGCAACCAAGTATCGCTAAAAGTGTTCACTTGTCTCCACTGATACGTATTGTTACGAATTTGGTATTTAAAAAGCTAATGTTAGTTTAATTATAAATTAAATGGTTTTATTTCTCGCGCAGTGCAGCGTGTGACGAATATTAAAAGAAAGCTAAGCCGGAAAATTGAAAATACATGAGCGCGTGCATTAAATAAATAAATATCTCTTTTTGATTTCGAGAATGTACTGGAAAATTCTAGCGCGTGATTTTAAAATCTTATAAAAGGAGGAAAACATCTCAGTTTGTAGTAGTTGCTTAGTTTGTTGTTGTTTAGAAAACTGCTCTTGTTGATTGTAGCGAATTCGCGGATTAGCGTTCTTTAGCTGTTTTGAATTACGTTCTATTGGACATTTGAGTAGTTAAAAGATAACTACTGTGAGATATTGTAATACTACATGATAATTTGAGAAAATTTAAGCATTTTTGTTGTGATAATAATAAATTTTTGTTCATTTTTCATTGGACTTGTGCATTCATTTCATAACGAACCCGTACGCACGCAACAGTATCTTTAAACAAAAATGGATGAGGCTACTTTTAATATTTCTGAATTATTTCATCTGGTGGATGTCGCATATAGGTTATAATATAATAGTTTCCTGCAATCATATATACTTCTAAATATAATTCATGCTTCTCTATTTGAACGATTTGTACTATCAGAAATCTTTAACTAGGTCTTGTACAGTTTTCAGGGGTATATAGATTTAAATAAATGTGAAATAGTTAAATTTCTTTATTGTATTTAACGTTTCACTTTCATATTTATAATTTCTTTTGGAATAAATTCATCAATTATGCGCTTACGTTTGTAACATTTACGTCAACTGTTAATTGATTTTGATCAATTGTACTGTAATATATGTATGGCGGCACCTTAATTATTTCTACTTTAATGATTTAGATCCTCAAATAATAAATTTGAATAATAAATTACGTATTTCCATTCGTATTTTGTTAGCATGACCCGCCACTGATAAATTCCATATTACAATTTCAGCTCAATTCGAAATGAAGTTTAACATACTTTATTTCGAACTGAACGGAAATTGCATCGAATTTGCATCAATAGAAATGTCTAAACTCGTTCTGAATCTTGGTTCGGTCAAATTCATTCAAACATCGAAATCCAGGCGATATATCGAATTAAACTGCATAGTTCTGCGAAGTCTTACAGCAGTGCCTTCGGGCCCAAGTTCGTTTTCACGTATTCAAGGCTACGTCTCATAAAGTTTTATCGGTCCAAAATTCTCCCGGAGAGGAGGATTTCACAAGCTATATCTATGGATATTAATTCTAGGTAATAATGTGTAATTTACTGGAGTTCGTCATCCCCTCCTCAAGTTCTCCATGATTTAAAATTCGCTTTCGTGAAAAATGACATTCACCGTAGCACCGAAAGAGAATAAATGTTTCTGAAACCCATAATCTGCCTAATAATTACTTGCCAATTTGTTGTCCGGAATGAGTCCCGTAGAAACGAATGTGAAAAAAAAAATTGGTTAATTGTTATTTTCTTTCAGCGATTGCAAGGTATTAAAATGACATTTAACCGCTTTTTCTAGCATAATGAATCTACGTTTAGTACAGGCTGACAATCGACCTGCGCAAACTGTGAGTTTGTTTTAGCTTAAAATTCTGTCAGAAAACAACAAAATTTAAATTATAAAGAATGTTTAGGAAGAGAAAGAAATCTATAAGGTACTTTCTCCCTTCTTTACGCTGGCCTTCGTGGCAAAATTGAAAGCATACTCGAAGCGTATTCAGGGGTCCGAGTTTCGGGTCGCGGGTAGGGCATTGCATGTTCTTCACGTCTCAAGCTTAAAAAATGTTTCTACAAGCCTAGTATATGAAAAAATGTGCTACAATCACTTGCCAATAAAAATACGAAGAAAATGAAAAATTAAAGAGTATGAATGAACAAAAGGCTTTGAAACTAAAAATTAAATATTAATTTTTTATGACAAACGTTCCCCACTGCATATTTTTTCTTCTCTATTATTAATTTAATATTATTATTAGAAAGGTGTTTAAGCTGCAGGTGGAAAAAATTGCCGAATCAAGAAACTGAGAATGGTTCAAATTTAAATTAATTTTTTCCCACTTTCCTACCTCTCTTCCATCTTACTGGTGGCATATTTCCTCTGGAAGGTTTAGTTCCCGAGATTTAAATTGCTTTTATAAAACTAAATTGAATTGTGGTTTCTCATTTTCATTTTTTCATTTGTTAGAGTATCGACGCGGAAAATATTTAAAAAGCTTTTATCAAAACAGCATTAGTCTTAAAAAATTTTGTAAAAATTACCGGAATATTATTCTACAGAAGTAGGAAAATGTTTCTAAATAATTATTTCTTTAATTTAATAAAATCAAATTCTTAAGCCTTATTACATAGAATAGGGTAACTATTGAAAGAAATGTGCAATGCGAGACAAAAATTCGTTATTTACTGCCAACTTAGCATGATGAAAGACTTCGGATCACATCTTCGAAAATATCAGTTTTTTTAAATCATTAAGCAGAAAATAATTAGAGAGCAGAAAATAATTAGAAAGTTAAGAATAGGTTTAAGACATTTAACATTTTCAACTACTGATTGTAGAAACAATGAAACGCATTAGAAAAAATAATGATAAAAGAAGGAACACATTGCCCAAAATTGCACTGATGGAAAATGAAATCCCACCACCAAGAAGTAGTTGTGCTAGATAAACGAAATTTGACAGGCTTGTTTGCACATCTGAAAGATGACATCTATTCAGATTTGGAGCTAGACGAATACGTGGTGCTCTAGTAGCGCCATTATGAACATGCAGTTGCTTTAAATACGCGATGTGTACTTTATTTATTTTCCGGATTGGGCATTGTGAGCGGCATTCGAGTTAAGAATGCTTTTAATGAGACGAAGAAAGCAGTATCAGCAGCTTAACTGGGTTTCAAAGAGGCCGTTTATAAGAAGAAGGGTGCTACGAGAAGGTGCATTTTCCTTTCGCGTGGCAGAAAGACTTGGTAGGAATATATCCACTGTGCATGTTTGTTGGCAGCAGTGGTCACGGGAAGATACTGTCTTGAGAAGACCGGAGTCTGTCCGCACGCGTGCCACCATTTAAAGGGAAGACCGCCTTATTCGGCGCATGTCTGTGGGGGCATCGCACTGCATCTGCAGCAAAAATTCAAGCTTTTATTGGCACCAGAGAGTGACACAGGGAGCTGCTACAATTCAATTACTTGAAGGACAGCTCTCAACCAGACGCCCTTGTAGCGGCCTTACCACTAACTTCAAATCACCGTCATTAGCAACTTTAGTGGTGTCAAGCTAGAGCTCACTGGCAGGCGGAGTGGAAGTCTGCTTTTTCTGTTCTCAGATGAAAGCTGTTACTGCCTTGATGTTAGTGGTATTCGTATTTTGTTAAAAGGAGGCCAGGTGAGCGCTTGGAACCACGATGTATGCAGGGTAGACACATTAAACTTACCTCATGAATAAGGATCTGGGAACCAATTTATACCTTGATAGCAAATTTATGCTTCAGATTGGTGATTGCACTAGCTGCGCTGCGAGTCTTGAGCAATATTTCGAGGAAAATTTTCCAAAATGTAGTATCCCTATACCGGTCTTTTACAAAGTGCTGACATATTTCCTTGGCCTACGAAATTGTCCGATCTTTTTCCCATCGAGCACCTATTGGGCATGGTTGAAAGGCAAATCCAGCGTCATCCACAACCAGCAAGGATAGCTGCTGAATTGACTGACGAAGTGCAATAGGCACGGAACTCCATTTCACAAAAGTGTGTACAGCACCCGTACGACATAATGTACGCGTGTTTGTGTGCTTGCATTTAGAATCGGGGCGAATGCAGCGGTTATTAATATACCGCCATTTCACATTTGAAATGGCTGTAATCGCGCATGCTTTAATCTGTGATTCTGACACATTAGTAAAATAAATATATTACCTGGACAAAAGCTTTGCCTATATTTCATTATAAGCTGATTTCTTCTTGGTGACGGGATTTCGCTTTCCATCAGGATTTTCATTTCCCACGCTTCGAAAGTTCTGAAGATATTTTCCTGAAACAATATTTTGGAATGAAACAATTGCCGTTAATCTGAAACGGGATTATATTTTAACAAAATAAATAGTGAAATGCGAAATGCGATTAAGAAACATGAAAAAAAAAAAAAAAAAAAAAAAAAAAAAAAAAAAAAACTGATTTTAGTAAACAGTACTCAGGGCACCTATAAATCCTGGAGCATTTTTTAAATATATGCCCTAATAATTTGCACGAACTAGCTATACTTTATATTAGTTTCACTTCAAATACTGTATGCTAATTCCATGCTAAATATTATTTAAAAACACTGCCTTCAAAGGCTTCAGAGCTTGTTGCAAATATTAGATTGCTTAAAATTTATATTAAAACAGATATAGCAGTCAAATAAACAAAACCTGAGGCTACATGTTATACAAGGTGAAGAAAATGTGACAGTGTGGAATGAAGCTCTAGACCTCAACATAGAGAAAGACTTTTATCTTAACTACTCCACCAAAATATGATACTGAAATTTTCACTCTATAGAACTGTTATAAACTTGCAACTGAAACAAAATATTGTAACATGAGAAAATCCAAATCTATCTGCATATTTCCGGGCTATTTTCGTATGCAAATCAAATGTAGTAGGTTTGTTAACTGGACTGGCTCTTTTTGTTGACAGCTTCAGAATTTCAGTTTTTTAAAGGCTATTCCATATACCTATTCGGGAGATACCTATATTAGACTTAAATAAATTGTGGAAGTAACTAAATGATGCAATAAAGATATAATTCTTACACTGAATCTGAACGTCACTTGCCCATCATACCAGCCATTAAAAGGATTAATAGTGTAACAAATGCACAGACTTTTACAGTTGGCTTTATAGTAAAAATAGAACTAATTTCTTTACAATACGCAATTTTATGCTAGAGGAAAACGGCACTAAAAATGAAATTAATAAAGCGTCAGGAAGTGAAAAGTTTATTATTGGTTTTTCATATTATAAAAATAAATGAAATATTCACTGCTCGACATTGAAAATGCAACACCAAGAAGGAGTAATCAGAAAGTGATGAAATTTGGAGAAATGACAGAGACAGCAATCAGCAATAAGTGATCTTTATTTCACAATGATAATCAGAATACAGAGCGAGAACGGCGTCGGCTCAGTAGGATGTAGGACCACCGCGGACTACGATGCACGAAGAAACACGTCTATGCATAGAGTTAATAAGAGTGCAGATGGTGTCCTAAGGAATGGCTCTAAATTCCCTTTCAACCATTTGCCACAGTTCGTCTTCTGAACTAGGCAGGGGCAGAGTCTGCAAAAACATCTCACACATGTTCGATTGGTGACAGCTCAGCAGAGTACGGTGGCCAAGGAAGCATCTGCATACCTTGCAGAGCATGTTGTCAGATGCGAGCACTTTGTGATCGGGCATTATCCTGCTGAAAAATTGCATTAAGAAGCCCCTGAAGGTAGGGGATTGCCACCGGCCGCAATGCATTATCCAAGTATCTTTGGGCCGTCATAGTGTCCTGAATACGAAATAGAGGTGACCTGGAATCGTAGACAATAGCGCCCCAAGCCATTATGCCACATTGTCGCGTGGTGGGGCGATCCACAGTTACTGCCGGATTAAATCTGTCTCCACATCGACGCCACACACGTATGCGGCGACTGTCACTGGATAAACAGAAGCGTGACTCATCTGAGAACACGACGTTCCTCCATTCTGTCATCCACATCGCTCCAGTCCGGCACCATTCTTAAACGTTGGCGTCTTTGCTGTGGGGTCAATGGCAGTCTTCTTAACGGACTCTGTGAGTGCAAGCCACGTTCAACCAATCGACAGCAAATGGTTCTAGTCGACACGGGAACATCCAGGGTATCTTGCACATGCTGCAGAATCGCGGTACAAGTGACTTGCGGGACCGCCACAGCTCGTCGGCTGATGCGTCAATCCACGCGTGCTGACGTCACTCTGGCTGAACCTGCACCCCTCCTTTTTCGCACATTTCCTTGTTCCAATCATGTTCGCCATAGCCGATGCATCGTGCTTGCATCCATGTGGGTATCAGCTGCGATTTGACGTAAGGACGACGCCGCTCTTCTCAGTTCGATCACCATACCCCTCGTAAAATGGTCTATCTGCTGGAAGTGCCTTCGTTAACGGTGCCCTGGCATTCTCTCCTATCACACGTATCCTCCGGGAGAAAAATCAACTTTCTTCGATAATTCGTCTGGCAGAAATAACGACACGACTATTGCCCATTCTGCTCGTTCCTTCCCTTATATCTTACTTCACGTGTGTCGGAGAGCTGTGCATTTCACATCATTCGCATAACTCAGTGACGTGCGTCTAATCTAAAATTTGCATAAATTTCTGACCATTCCTTTTTGGTGTTGCATTTTCAATGTCTAGCAGTGCATATTAACAGAAAGTAATTATATGTTATAGTGTTTTAATTTTGCTCTGTTTCCTAATATCTAAGCAAGCTTAGATATTACACATTCACTCTTTCAGTTTAGTTACATTCATGTTATCTTTCTGTGTAGTATTTTGAACTCATAACAGAATGATAAACGAAACCACACTCAATTTATTTTACACGGAGACACAAATTAAATATTCGTTTTCTTTAGTTTCGTACAGAAATAGACAAATAAATCTAAAAAGTTGTAGGCTAATGCGATACGTAAACAAGTAATTTAAACAAAACATTTTGTGCACATACAGTAACTATGATCTTCTACAGCGATCTCGAACTGGCGGTCTGAGAATCGTTTCCGAAGCATACCTATATGACAACCGAATGCATTTTATTATGTATCTGTTGAAAATATAGACCTTATAGTTTTAGACGGATATGGGCTGAGGATACGACTGTTATCGAAGGAAAGAGATGTTAAATGAATGGGTTGGAGTTTTGTCTTAGTCACTGTATGTCGATACGTTAGGCCACGTGAACAAACCAACCAGTGTACTTTGTGATTGTTGTTAGAGCTATATAATATCGATATTTATCGTTTAGAACTATTTAACTTTTAAGGATTGCTTTAGTACAAAAATTCGTTTTGAATTCAATTTTTAATTATTAAAATATAATGGTGACCTTATCAGGTTCAATGTTTCTTCTAACTTTCTTCGGAAACATACAATGACCTGACTAGAACAGAGAGCTTACTAAAGCTATGTTCACTAATTGTAGTAAGTGGACAGGATACAGACGAAGGGTATACAAAACCCTTTATTTTTTTCTTTATATACAATGACTTCCGTACTTCGGAATACAATGACCCTCCACTCGGGGTCTAACTTAAAAGATATCAAAATAAAACTAAACTCTAATTTAACTTTAGAATAAGATTGGCCTTATAATAACAGAAAGCGTATGTAGCACAGAGACTGTGAACACTACAATACGTTTAATTTATCAAGAGGATTAAAACCTCTGGCCTGGAAGGCAAAGTAGCAACTGCGTAACTTCTAAGGTAAGCGGCCTGCTTCGAACTCACGGCTTCCTCTCTTCTGCTTGGCAAAAAGGCCACACTTAAATACTTGGCGTTCGCCAGACAACTTTGCATAAACTCCTTCACGCTTATAATTCTGGCCGGAAGTAGAAAATAAGAAGTGATAGTAAAGATTTAAAATAAAATAAACGTTAGTAAAACTTAAGATCCTTACATACTTCCCGCCAGAGTTAATTAGTTTGAAACTGAGGTCTAAAACGACCTTGTTGAAAACTTTTAGCTCTAGAAACTAACGCGAGGCCAAACTTTTACAAACATAACTTAGCTAGAAACTAGAAAATTTTAAAAGAAAGAAATTTGTTACAATAGCAGCTCCCGGAATATACAACAATCTTTTTTCTTTTTCATCTGTACTGCATCAAAACAGGAGCTTTATTCAATTCTGGTTCCTTCCAGAGATCTGGAAGGAAAACTAGTTTAATGAAATGTTACAGAATGACATTGTAAATAACATATAGAATATACTTTTCTTAACATTCTTATTTCATTCATGACTATTTTAATTATCTCTCCCCGTGCTCTCTGACATGTGTTGTAAAAACACCAAACACGAATGTGTTTCTGTCTATGTGTTCAACACTTCCTCCTACAATCAAAACACTAACGTGTTAAAATTCAACATACGAGACCTCTTAACACACCCTAATTTCAACTCTAGACCCTGAGGTACTATTCTGAAAGTGGCTAACTCTAAAGTGTAGCGTCAGAGAGCCTAACTACATCATTCAACCTTTAACACATATTCAGCATGATTTAATCTTTACAGTCACACGAATAACAAAATTTTTTAACATTACTTTCACTTTTACCATATCACGGTATTTCTAAACATTCAAAATAACAGTTCACATGTATACAAGAACATATGAAGATGCCGTTAATTTTACACATTTGAAAACATACATTAGTAGTACATTGTTAACTTCTATTCTTTTCAAAGCAAGTGCCAATTCTTTCTACATTGAAATAATACTACATTTCAAAAAGTCTTTCAGACTAAAACTTCTTTCTTGTTAGAATGTTTTAAATAAAATTTATACAATTTAAGTCTTTATACAACGCTATTATACATCAACTTTAGTTTTACGCGCGAGTAATTGAAAAACATAATAAGAAAATCGGTCACAACTCATTTCTCGCCCTTTTGGCGATAAAGGTACACCTCGCATGAGGTAAAACTTCTTGATATCTGCCACTTGCAGTAAGAATGAAAGATTAACTTAAGTTTGTAAAGTAACATAAAATTTTACTTATCTTTGTAATATTCAGACATCCTTTTCTGGGCCCAGTCTTTAAAGGTGCTGCAGACCGTTGCTTGGTTGATCCTCCTTCTTGTACGGGCTCGCCCTTCAGTGCTTTCCTCTGGAAGCTTCCGTTTTTCACCACTACGGCCACCCTTGAACATCTTCCTTCTGTCCTCTGCTTGTGGTCTTGGCCGCTTGAAGGCAGCTGGTCTTGGTGGAACCGGGAAACTTCTGTCGTGATCCTGCTTGGACCTCGTTGTTGGCCGTTCAAATTTTTCTTGTACTTTTTCCTCTTTAATTTTAACAATGGCTCAGCGATAGCCGCAAAATCTTTTATAAAGGACCTATAATATGAACAAAGTCCTAGAAAAGAAGAGAGCTTCTTTGCCGTGTTTGGAGTGGGATACTTTTGTACCGCGATTATTTTTGATTCATCTGTCTCGATCCCTTTTTGCGATATTTTGTAACCTAAATATTTTAATTCAGGGGCTGCAAATTTGCATTTTTCGACATTAACTTTTAGACCGGCCTCATTTAATAAAGAAAACACCTGTCTTAAATCCTTTACATGTTGGTCTAGATTATCACTAGTAATAATGATATCGTCTAAATAGATAAATGTGGACTTTCCGAGAACAGGTCTTAACACAATGTCCATGCATCGCTGAAATGTTGCTGGGGCGCCTGAAAGGCCAAACGGCATTCGCAAAAATGCATAAGTGCCAGACTTGGTTATAAAAGCAGTCTTAGGCACGTCCTCAGGCCTGATCCCTATTTGAAAATAACCATTCGTTAAGTCTAAAGTTGTCATAAATTTGGTTGATTTTATGTTCCTTAAAATTTCTTCTATAATCGGTAACGGATATACCGGATATTTCGTTATGGAATTTAATTTACGGTAATCAATAGCGAATCTCCACCTTTTTGGATGCTCCAAAGGATAATCATTATTTTTCTTACATAAAACCACCGGACTAGCATAACTACTTGAGATAGGCGTTACGATCTTTTTACGTAGCATATCGGTAATATGCCATTCTATAATTTTTTCCTTATTCTTATCATACCGGTATGGTTTTTGACGAACCGGCAATGCATCTCCGGTGTCAATACTATGGTTAGTAACCTGGGTAAATCCTGGAATATCACTAAATAAGGAAGCAAATTCACTTACCACTTGTCGGATTCTATCTTGCTCGTCATTAGGCAGGTGGTCGAGATTTACCCTTGGCGGTTCAACCTTTTCTACACGCACTGGCTTCATCGTCAGCTTAAGAGACGCTTCATTAAAATCCAGTGTAGCTTGTGCGTCTGAAAGAAAGTCTATTCCTAGTATTAAGTGTGCTTGCAAATTCTTTACTATAAAAAACATCACCTTTACTTGTTCGTCCTTGATACGGATGTACAAAGGTACTTTACCTACGCACTTACATTGTTCTCCTTGCGCCGCTAATACTGTTGTATTATCCGCATTATATATGCGGTATTTGCGAAAATACTTTCTAAAAAAGACTTCTGCCACACAGGAACACTGCGCGCCGGTATCCAGGAGTGCGGTGGCCGGGATATTATTTACCAAGACTTCAATCTTCGGAAGAGTTAAATTTTTCACCATTACTGTATTTAACTTGTAGGAAGAGGGGTTTTCGTGGCCTTCGGATTTCCGCACCCTCTCGTCAGCAGAAATCCGTTTTAGTTTAAATTATTTTTTCTTTCGGTGCTTTCCTTCTTTCTCCACTGGCCTTGAGACTTTTTTCCTGGGTTGCTATTGAACTGTCGACGTTCGCCGGCTGTTTTTGAATGCTCGGGTTTCCTTGCCCACTGATTCGCTTTTTCTCCGTAGCCATGTGCTTGAGTTTGCTGTAGTCTTGGCGTACCAAATTGGTTTCGCTGTTGATATTGGCGTCTTCTTTCGACGTCCGCCGTTCTTCTACTTTCAAACTGGATTGCTAGCTCAAATAATTTTTCCAGTGTAGTCGGATTTCTCAATTCAATAAAGTCTTGCACTTGGGGTAGTAACCTCGGCAAAATCACTTGAATTATTTCAGGATCCGGACGGTTTCCATACAAGAGCTTGAAAACGTGAATTTTTCTTAAAATAAACCTGGAGAGGTTTTCCATTCTTTGTTGATATATACTGAAAAGTTCTGTTTCTAATTTCGCACGATCCCTTACAACAGGGAAGGCTTTTAGTAGGGCAGTCTTGAAATTTTCGTAGGTATAGGTGGGACTTCCTGCTTGACCCAAGAGACTTCTGCCGACACATTTGAACCAGTTAAGCGCTTGGCCCCTCAAAGCGCTGGTAGCTAAGGTAACTTTTTGAAACTCGTGCACGGGGTAGAGCATGAAGTGGTCATCCAATTTTTCCAAAAAACTGGTTACCTGTGAGTTTCCATTAAACGTTGCTTCTGGTTTTATCGAAGCGCGCATGGTCTGGACAATATACCCAAATCCTTCCAGGGCGGCAGCTGGCATTTCTGGATTCTGAGCTGTTTCTGCAGGCAGCACAGGTTCTTCTTGAAACTCGGCCATGGTTATTCTTCGTCGGGCGCCACTATCAGGTTCAATGTTTCTTCTAACTTTCTTCGGAAACATACAATGACCTGACTAGAACAGAGAGCTTACTAAAGCTATGTTCACTAATTGTAGTAAGTGGACAGGATACAGACGAAGGGTATACAAAACCCTTTATTTTTTTCTTTATATACAATGACTTCCGTACTTCGGAATACAATGACCCTCCACTCGGGGTCTAACTTAAAAGATATCAAAATAAAACTAAACTCTAATTTAACTTTAGAATAAGATTGGCCTTATAATAACAGAAAGCGTATGTAGCACAGAGACTGTGAACACTACAATACGTTTAATTTATCAAGAGGATTAAAACCTCTGGCCTGGAAGGCAAAGTAGCAACTGCGTAACTTCTAAGGTAAGCGGCCTGCTTCGAACTCACGGCTTCCTCTCTTCTGCTTGGCAAAAAGGCCACACTTAAATACTTGGCGTTCGCCAGACAACTTTGCATAAACTCCTTCACGCTTATAATTCTGGCCGGAAGTAGAAAATAAGAAGTGATAGTAAAGATTTAAAATAAAATAAACGTTAGTAAAACTTAAGATCCTTACAACCTTAATTAAGAAGTTAAATTACAAACAATGTTTTTAACACACGGTACGAAAAAAGGAGACAAAGTAGAAAGCAGACTGAGGGAACAAATGTACGGTTTCTGAAATCTGTGTCATAATGGCAACATAATGTTTTACTGAAGCAAGTAAATCCAGTGAGGCAACAGTTAACGCAGATTTTGCTGTCGCGCATATCACTGCAGAAAGATCGAATTTCCTGAAGACGGATTAAGTCTGCTGAACTACATTTGCCTTTATAAAAAGCAATTATTTAAAATAAATGTCAGGCTGAAAATTTAATACTTAGCTGTAAATACATTTGAACTACAAAGTATATCCAACATAAATTTCTTGCACTTACCAATCTGTAGATTTCAGACAGAAAATAAATTGAATTTGTCCTATGAGTTAATATTATTGACTGTACATGTCTAAATAAATTTTTAACGAATTCAATTCAAAATTTAGTTAAATATTTTTATTTTGTTGATATAAAATTTCGGCTCCATAGCTGCTTTCAGCTCGTCCATGACCCGTATGCAATTTGATAATTTGAGTTTGATACCACTGATATACTATACACTTGTATATTTGCATCACTATATTTCCTTTCTCTCCATATTTCAATGGACAAAAAAACAATTAGAGGGTAGTTGGAAAAAAAGAGGACTCTATCTCTCTAGATGGTTTCGTATACAATTTGACAGGAATGTTTAACTAATCAGAATTAAAAAAGTACTTGCAACTAATAATATTAAATGTAAAAGTAACAGTGCTGTCCTAAGTGTAAATTTGGAATGCATTTAATAAAGTTAGTATCCATTTCATTTGAATTCGATTTTACGTCTCAGATGCTTATCTCTATGTATGAAATGCGCTGTACAAACTGTGAAAGAATATGGATGCGCGCACAAGTAAGACGTTTTACTCATTTTTTTCAACCGTGCTGGAATACTTTTTACTTAGTGTATGATTATTAAATGGTTTATAATGCATGAATTAAATATTATGTCTGTTCAAATATCGTGAGTTCAATTTGCCTGAAATCATTGAAGTGCAGCTGGGAAAATGCCCTGAATAGTGAGTTAGGTTTCCTGGTTTTTCCGCTATGGATGCTTTTGAATCCTGCACTGAGCAATATTGAACAGTACTGTGAATATTAGTACCTTCCTGCTATGAATCATATTTGATGATGATCGACCAGGAACGATGTGTTCGATTTTTTAAGTGCCAGGATTTTGTCTTAGCTTATTCAAAAATGTAGTGGACAGGATTTCCTTCCCTACCACATACTCAGTTTCTGAGTTTCTTCGAACTTACTGGTTTTCTGGGACTTCAATTTTTGGAGATACTTTACACGACCTGCGTCTTGCCTGATCTGTAGATAAATGTTCCTACGATAATTCAATTAGTTTCTTTAATGTAAAATTTCTGCGTATGATGCAGAAAGCTTTGTGGGCTGTAATGTTGGAGATGCGTCATTTGCCGCTTACTTTTTTAGTGCATTCACCATTTCATTGTCATGTATAAATCTGTGTCCGCGTGCTTAGTCACACTGAAGATGTATTCTATTAGTTAATGCTGTATTCAGGAGAGACCTTTGAATTTGGTGTACTAATGGGCTGCGACTGCGCTGTCCTGCGATAGCTGCTGGACTAGAGGCCGAGTCACTGAAAATAACAGTGTGTATTTGTGAGAAATAGCTTCTCGAATTGCTATTAGCTCTGCTTAAAATACGGAGTTTTAGGAACTTAGCCTTCTTTTCCTTGTGTGAGCGACTTGCTCTTCGTGTGGATAGCAGAAGCGTAGGTACTACTAGGCCAGGTTTTGAGCCATCTGTATATAGCTTAGCAATTATTTTATTGCGTCATGAGGATGATCAATACTCTTGCCAGGACTCGTATTGCGGACCTCCCGGTTTCTACGCGGACGTATTTTCAAATACACCTCGAAGACCCGCAGAAAGGAAGGAGAAAATGCCTCTCATTCTTTTTCACGTAAAAGGCGAATGGGGATCCGGAGACGCAGTCAGCCAAATTATCGTCTGTCACATTTTAGTCCAGCAGCTTCTATAGAAACCTTAGGATTTTTATCAGAGTCAGGAAACAGGAGAAATTCAGCAATACCCTCGTTCGAGATCTGAACATCTTGATTGTTAACCGGTCGTGCTTCTACAAGGGCGCTAGGCAAGAAGGGAGAATGATACCTTACAATTTTAATGCTTATTTAAGTTGAAGGTGACCAGGTGACCGAATTTGTTAGATTTAACTGATGAAAGGCATTTCCCAACGGACTGGTTGACTATTTCACTCTAAGTAACTTTCATTACTGAGGCCTCTCTTTTCTGTTATGAAGTCTAGGGTTTCTGCAATCTGATGGAACGCCGTTGTCGAGGTTCGACGATAGGTATAGCAAATAAATAAATATTGCATTTTTTAAATACGTAAAAGCTTCTTTCTCATATTTACTCATATTTTGGTTTTCTAGATGCGGCGCCATTGAGAATTATTCTCTCTATGATTATGCGGTATCATTGCTTAAGAAAATGTGAGAGTATTCCCCATTCAAGGCATGATGTTCGTTTCATTGTGTTTGTGAAAGACCTATGCGGCACTTGAGGCTCTTAATATGAGGTATCCATGAAAAAGCAATTTTCCAGGATTCAGGATTATGCTCAGAAATTTAAACTGTTGGACATGAGATTTTTCCTGATGCGACCTATTAATTCTGCTTGGGTCTTTTATGATGATATTTGTAGCTTGTGTTATCTTGCCCAGTCTAAGAAAATGCCTAGGCTGTGTTGTGTCTTTCTTTATAGGTCACTCCTATCCGCAACCAACAGTATAAAGTCGTCGGCATATGAGAATAGTCTTGATTAAGAGACATTGTTAGCCTGAATTTACGACTATGTTGCTCAAGATCGAACGAAATCTTCTTTGACGGCATTGCCTCCATTTGTTGTTATTTGCACTTTTATGGCATAAAGGTAGGAGCGAATGGGTGTTGTAATAGTCGTTAGGCATTTAACTTTATCTAGGGCGTTTATTAGGTTCTACCATCAGAGGAAGCCAAAGGCTTGTTTAACTTCGACAGCCACTGGAAGAATATTTAGATTATTTCGCCTCTTGTTTAATACTGTGGTACTACCATATATACCTCTGGGTTTTTATATTTCACACACTGATAAAGGAAAGCAGAGAAAAACTTTAAATATGACTGTTAGAAACAAAACTAAAAGAAAAGAAAAACATCAAAACATTAACACAAACACGCAACAAAATGCAAGCTAACATATTATGGCTATTTTCTCTCTGTTGTCACCTATTCCTGCCATAACTATCTGTGCAGGCTTTTTACTGCTACTTTATTGTAATTCAATGTTTAAAAGTCCTTGTCTGCTCCTTCGATATCTATCTGCTCCTTCGATATCTATCTGCTCCTTCTCCATCCACTTCTGAAGAGTGATAGCACACTCTTCAGCCAAATGACGAGCATCTCCACTCACATTGTGTAACTTGCATTTATCAACGTCTGTGTTTGAGATAGGTCTTGCATTTCTTTTAATTTTAAAATTATGTTGAAAAATCTTTTATTTTTACAAAGGTTTATGGTAGTATATCCCAATCCTTGCTCAAATTATTTGCCCGAATTCGTATGGCCTTTTTCCTTGAACATGGTGTTTCTGCGTTTAATGTACTAGGCTCTAAAGCCACTTCTTTAGTTGCCCCGCATTTTTTTTCTTAATTTCCAAATATTTATCTATGTATTTAATGATCACTTTTTGCAGCTCCTGAGCCATATTATGCATTTCTTTCTTTCTATAAGTGACCTCAAACTAGCAGATTGTCCTGTGTGCATTATCTGTGAATCATCACTTTTCCATTTAGTCCAATCCTAACTATTTTTCCATTTTGAAAATCTAGGTTTGTTTAATTATTTTTTCACAAATATTTAAATGCACAATATATTACGAGTTCTTTAAAAACAAATGACGATAAGGAACACAAAGCAACAAGAAGACAAAATATCTACTGTTAGAGACAGCAAATCGACGTGAAAATGATTCTAATTGAAAACAGAGCAATATGAGCACGGAAAGGGTGGCAGCATAAAGTGCAGACATGCTGATAAATACATCAACACTGAAATAACTAATGAGACACTATTATCCTTTCGTGGGAACTTATTTTTATTTCCTATTAAATACAGAATCCATTTCTGTTACTCTTTACTTTTAAAAAATCATATATGACAAATTTTGTTATGTCTACGGCTAAAATAATATTTGTGAAAATAAAAACGGGTTATTTTGCTGAAGCGTGTGAGCTGGTATTGGCGTTGAACAAAGCTCTGATCTCATGCATTTACTAGTTCTAGAGAAAGAACTTAAACAAGATGTTGTGGTATTTATTTTTAAAATTTAATAGTTAAAATACATTGCTTCTTTGCGTACCACCAGTGGTACACGTATCACTGGTTGAGAATCGCTGGTATATACTATATTAATACTGTTATGAAGAATTTACATTGGAGAGGAAAGAACAGAACTTGAACGGATGTGTATTGTGCTGACAGACCACTGTCTTGAAGAATATGCATATTATGCCATTTTTCAAGTTTATGGTATTTTTCTTTTCTCCGGTTGCGGTTGAAGTCTGTTGCTAAAAGTTCGACCTGGTTTCACTACATCTGCTAAACTCTACAATGCTAAGAATCTCGAAATCACATCAGCCCTTTATTACATGTACCGTCTTTTTCTTAAAACGGCTTGTCTTGTCTTTTTAAAGAGAAAGAACAAAAATAGGCTACTATAACCACCAGCTTTTCTTAATTTTTTAATAGTGTCTCACAAAAGTGCTCAGACACTTACAGTTACGGAAAGTAATGTCAGAATTTTAAGACCATTAAATTGAAGCTCTAAAGCATGTTCGCTTTGTAGCCTGCATTTAACTACTCTTCATTGTACGCCAAATATTTTTTTCTGAAAACAAAGTCATGAGCATCGAAATTTATACTTTCCTTTTTAAGTCAAAATCAACAAATAATTTTTTTATCTGACGGCCTTTTTATATCGTTATTCTACCTTCGAAGCAAGAGAGAACGTCTAAAATATATTGCCCTTTTTAATAATATTTTGTCGATTTAAAAAATGTATTGCGATTTTAATAATTTTTTATTGATTTAAAAAATATATTGAGTAGTAATTTGTAAAAGAAATTGGCTAAGAGAGTTGTTGAAATGGTTGAATGAAGTATCCAATAGATTTTTGAGAAATAAAATGTTATTTAAGCATTACAGAATTCAGAATTAAAGGTGCTTTGACCATCAGATTTATCCCGCAAAATATAATGCAATATTGTCATAAATATAAAATAACCCAAAATTGAGCACTTCCAAATTTGCCGTAGAATTAGATAAAGCATATATTAAGCCAGAGCTTGTAAAGTTGGAATCTTTTCTTCTGGATGCAAAGGACAAGTGAGAAAAAATATATATATATAAATAAACTTCAAACCTTTTTTATGGAAATATGAGACGTAAAAAAATATTGGCTTATTTAGGTTAATTTAGAAGAATAGAATAGTATAATATTTGCTAACTGAAGCTATTTTTACAAATTTGGTTAAGATGGTATTTTAGAATATCGAAAAGTCCAAAGAAGAATTTTAAAAGCAGAACTAAGTTCCACTACGAAGATTGGTAGAGGAACGATTGTATGCATTATAAACATACGCAATGAAATCCTTTTGCAGTCGGAGCCTTTCAGCACTTTTATGTTTAATACAATATTTTGTTACAGAGAGAGCTAAATCGGCGTAAAAAAGCGTGCCTCCTCTCAAATAGTTATAGTAATGCTTTCTACTTTTAGAATATCTTGGACGAAAGGAAGATTAGCAACTGACAACAAGTTAGCTGTACACATAAGTGGAGAAGAAATGTGTGATTCCAGTTAGAAGGTTAGATTAAGATTAATTACGTTTGGTTTAACTATATTCCTATTGGCTGAATTAGGTTCACTTCTCAAATTTTAACTTTACTAGTAAGTTAGTCATTCTCTAACGAGTTGAACAAGCGAACGTGGAAAATTCGCTACGACATGAATTTTCAAATATATCCAACTTTTAAGCTGTATATATATTTTGAGACTTGGTGATAAGATTAAACGGAATTAAATAATAAATTAATAATATTAAATAAAGATTAAACAAAAGTGGACCAATTATTTCGCAGCATAACAGAAGCTTTGCCCAACGACGAGCAGTAGAGAGAACAAAATAAATAAACTCATGAAGTTAATCAACAGCTTCACTGTACACAATGTTTTGTATCGAAACTTTGTTAAAAATGAATAAACATAGATCATCCGAGTTTGTCCACGCCATACGTATTTTTTTCCTCTTGGCCTTTTATAATATAAGAGAAATTATGCTAGTAAAATAATAGTAACTAATAAATAACCATTGTATTACATTCAATTATGATTAAAGTTTCACAACACATTAATAATTTAATTATTTATAGACTCTAATATTTTGCTAACTAATTAATTAAAATCGTTATGTTATTTAGGATAAATTATATTTAATAAATACAATTTTTATTAAATTTAATAAATTCTAAAAATTAAGATATTTATTTAAGCGAATTGTGTTAATTTTAATATTTGTTAAAAATTAAAATTTTGCAAAAATAAGCTTTGTAAAACTTTTAAATTTAATAAATGTAATAGGCAGCAATTAGTGAATAAGATGGTCTTGGTAATAAATTTTTATATAAAATTAGTTTCATAAAATGGTTATTAAAATTTATAACAGATTCATTTGCATTTCACCATTTTGACAGTTAAATCTGTTTACGATTGAAACCTTGATCTATAAAATAAGATTATTCCACGCATACCAATAATTGCTCCTCCTACTCTAATGGGTAGGCCGCCATTCGAGGAAAAATTGTGTTCAACAGCGAAAAAAAAATTCCAGTACTTAACAGAAAACAGTTTAAATTTTATTGACGTAAATCCAGGATCTTGAATTAAAAACCAACAAAGCAGCGATAAAGAGCCAAATGAGGCTAATGTTATTCTTGGTAGGTATGATGGAAACTCTTTTTGAGTGTGCCTATACCACATGCAATTTTTCGTCTTTTCCTTTTGTAATATAAGATCATTGGTAGAAGCGTTATGTGCGTCGTTAATACGACATAAAAATCATATGGCAAGGATTAATTCTGAAATGATGCAACTTAGAAAAATTTATTATGAACATGTTAATTTTAGGCTAGAAATCAGCATATTAAAAGGATAGTTAATAGTTATGAAAATATAAAAATATTAGCATTTTGTTCTATCTATTTCTATCTTATATATATATATGCACACGATGAAATATAATTTAAATTAGCAGTGTAAATTAATTCCCTTTTCTCTTAAAAAAGTAATCTCTCTTTGCACTGCGTCATCATTTCGATACTAATCCATGTCATATGACTCTTACTGTTGACTGCTGCTCACTTCTTATTTCAATCTATCAAAAAATGTAAACATTTTGGAAATGGGCGCAAATATTGTGCCAAGCTGTTTGTGCCCTCAACTTGTTTACTGAAATAAACTGAAGATTTAATTTACCTCAGCTGCCAGTTTTATATTCATTGTGGATCAGCATTTAGCGTCCAACGTTATCAAAATTCTTGATCTTCATTACATATTCAGCCATAAATGTCCTATACAGTTAATGTTGCAAAGCCCTTATTTATTATATATATATCTACTCTTGAGAATAGTCATTACTGAGGTTTTAAAATTAAAAAAGCAAAGAGACAAATCTGCGCGTGGGCTGCGAGATTGAAAATGATAAAAATCTAAAAGTATATGTCGGAACGAAAATGAATAAAATTCTGTTCTTGCAATATGAAGGTCTAACCTTTCTTCTCCAGGTAAAAGTTACTAGACTGAATAAACGCAAATTTATGAAATCTTCAAAAACAGAATCGCTAAATAAAAATTAAAATGAGAAAAAGGATTCATTTTCGTTCCGACCTATACATTATATATGTAAGATATAACAAAATACTTTGATTTATATACACACATACACACACACCATATATATATATATGAGATATAACAAAATACTTAGATTTATATATGTATATGTAAGATGTAATAAAATACGATGGCTGCTTTAAAAATAATTAGCGACCTCAAAATTAACTATTCTAGATTTTATGTTCTCTCTCTAAATTCATCTGTTCTCCCAAATGCGAGATATTTCCATGTTACATAATTATGCTTGCAAAAAAGGAACTAAACCGCAAAAATTAACCAACCACATATTAGCTATGTTTTGTGCATCTATAGCTATAAATATCTAGTCTGCGTTTTTGCCTCTTCGCCTCCCTGCTGACAGCGTGTCTCTTAGCCTCTGCTAGCTATTCGCCATTAATAAAAATGTAATTGTATATCTAAAATTAAGGGGCGCGTTTAGCACCCCTAGTCTTATAACACTTATGGGTTAAGAAATTCGTCGTTCAAGAATAAATGATGTTTAACTATCAAGTTGGTCATGCTTCTAAAATTCCATCCGATCATCCACTACGCCATGATGTCCAGTTATCTACGCAGCAGTATTTTCGGCCATGACTAGATGTGAATTGTTTTCATCTTCTGACAAAAGTACATCACATAAAGTCGACTAGGATACATATCCTGTGTGTCCAAATTACAATAGAAACGTCATCGCAGGGTCTGCATTAACCAACCACCTCTTCAAACTTCGATGTGTAAAGGAAATTCAAAATGGTTATCGAGTATTTGGAAGTTAAAAAATCTAAAAGAGAAAAATAAAATACGACATCACGGTGAACTCCTTTGAAGCAGAGAAGAAAAAGTGTTTCGAATCAAGATCATTAGCTCAAAGTTGCAGCATAGAAATATGGTTAATGATTCTTGTTCTCTTCAAATATTCGCAATGTGTATGCACTATCGATCATGGATAAAAAGCAAATTAAACAGCCAAAGTGCTTTGATGGTCAACCATCCCTTATCAAGAAAATGTGACATACGAAGTATTGTTTTGTGCTTCATTCTGCAAATTCTTCGGAAATTTCAGGTCTCTTTTCATTCAAAGACTACACTTGTAAGGATCTTAAGTTTTACTAACGTTTATTTTATTTTAAATCTTTACTATCACTTCTTATTTTCTACTTCCAGCCAGAATTATAAGCGTTAAGGTTTTTATGCAAAGTTTGTCTGGCGAACGCCAAGTATTTTAAGTTGTGGCCTTTTGCCAAGCGAGAGAGAGGAAGCAGTTGAGTCAAAGCAGGCCGCTTACCTTAGAAGTTACGCAGTTGCTGTTTGCCTTCCAGGCCAGAGGTTTTAATTCTCTTGATAAATTTAAACGTATTGTAGTGTTCACAGTCTCTGTACTACATACGCTTCCTGTTAATATAAGGCCAATCTTCCACGTTTATTAGTTTAAAGTTAAATTAGAGTTTAGTTTCATTTTTATACTTTTACGTTAGACCCCAGGTAGCGGGTCAGTGTATTCCGAAGTACGGAAGTTATTGTATATAGAGAAAAATAAAGGGTTTTGTATACCCTTCGTCTGTATCCTGTCTACTTACCACAATTAGTGAACATAGCTTTAGTAAGCTCTCTGTTCCGAGTCAGGTCCTTGTATGTTCCCGAAGAAGGTAAGAAGGAACATTGACCCTGATACACTGACTACCAATAAGTATTTGGACACCTATGCAAATGACGATATCTGCGGTCCTAAGGTACGTCACGGACTCCGCCGGTATATATCGTGTAGGAAACAGCATCCGCTTTAGTCGCATGCAAGATGCCTCGCAGTTTGGAGCTCTCTGATTTCGAGAAAGGTATAATTATCGGGTATCACAAATGTGGCCGACCTTAAGGGACATATCTAGCGATCTGAAGTACCCAAAATCGACAGTGGCCTATGCGATTAAGAAGTAGAAGGTGAGCGGTGATTGTCGGAATGTGCCCCGAGTCGGCAGACCAAAGAAACTGGGAGATAGGGACCGACGAGTGCTGTCCAGAGAAATTCGGAAGAACCGCACCCAACCGATGGCCCTCATCTGCGAGGAGTTTCAACAGGCATCCGGGAGTATTGTTTCAATGAATACCATCCGTAAGGAAGCACATCTGCTTGGTTTTCATGGTCGTGCTGCTGCCCATAAGCCTTTGATCACAAAGTCCAACCGCGCTGCTCGGTTAATGTGGTGCAAAGCACATCGAAATTGGACCGTAGATCAGTGGAAACGGGTTCTTTGGAGTGACTGATCAAGGTTCACCCTTTACCGTTCGGATAGCCGGGTCTGAGTCTGGCGTCTACCTGGAGAACGTCTCCTGCCAGAATGCATTGTGCCAACAGTCAAGTTCGGCGGAGGTGGAATTATGGTCTGGGGTGTTTCTCCTGGTATGAGCTGGGACCCTTGGTCCCCATTCATGGTAAGCTCAACTCCGATGCCTACTGCACTATTTTGGATGACAATGTGCTTCCTACGTTGTGGCAGTTTTACGGGTTGGACCCCTGTTACTTTCAAGACGACAATGCCAGTTGTCATGTTTCGACGTTAACCAAGGCTTGGTATGGTGCCAATGGAGTTCATCGAATGGACTGGCCTGCCCAGAGTCCAGACCTGAACCCTATCGAGAACCTCTGGGACGAGTTGCATCGCCGAATTCAGGGGTGCACTACCCGTGCAAAATTGGTGAAGGAACTTCTATGTCTTCTCCAAGCCGAGTGGAAGAAAATACCCCTAGCTGTCATACAAAGACTTGTGGAAAGTATGCCCCGGAGGGTCCACGCTGTAATTACCTCTCGTGGAGGCTCTACCAACTATTGATTTTGAATAAAGTTAGTTTTTATTTTCTATCATAGGTGTCCAAATACTTATTGGTAGTCAGTGTATAATATCATCAGAAGTGATGTTGAAGTGGTATTAAGTTTAATTACAAAGCCAAAATTTTTAATTGAGTAAGGCACGTTTTAAAATAACTTTGAAGTATAAGTAATTTTGCATTTGTAAGTAATTGTGTTGTCTTATGATTTATTGATGGTAATATTTTGTTTAAATCATTTCAAGGTGAAAGTCATTAATTAAAATATTTTATGATTTATTTATAATGGGGTTTCTTATTTATTCTTTTCTGAATTAAACTATATTGAATTTGATAAAATAAGGTAAAGAATTTTGAGCATTTTACTTAGGGAAGATTACTAATAGGATTAATGTTTTTGTACTAATGTTTAAATGTTTCTGAATTTACATTTTTGAATTTTTGCTGTATTTTAAGAATGAAGTTATTGTTTGAAAATTTTAAATTTCTTTAATGTTTTCGAGATAAATGTTGAAGGCTCTCACCTTATGGGGAAAAAATACATCTTTGTTTTAATCTAAGCATTTTTTTCCCATATAATATAGTGTGTTTTTAATTTTTGTAACGGAATGATAGAGCAGTTCAAAAAATTTCAGTTGCCTCTATCCAAGGAATGAAGGCCTTTATACAGTAACTGCACATTCAGCATCCCTTTTGGCCACTCGTGAAGAATAAACGCCAGTTCACTCAATTAGATATGTAAATATGATGGATATGTTAGTATTTAGAAGAAGTTGTGGGGTCATCAGGTTTTGTAAAAAATAGTCTTAATAATACTGAAAAGCATAATTTTAATAAATTATCTCAAATGATGCTGTATGGATTGAAAAGTTTGAAATTTGTTGTGCTTATGAAAGACGTAAAAAATTTTTTCTATTTTAAAATGCCTTCCTAATTATATAATTAACTAAGTATTACATAATCTGCATGAAAGAAAGGTCACAAATAATGAAGGGGCATAGGAAAACCTGCAGGCTATGTCCTTGATGCTTCCTCATGTCTTTCCTCATATGATAAATTTTCTCTTGCTTCGCTAATGCTTTTTCTGCTATCCTGCTTTCCCAATCTTTCTTTTTAAGGTGGTAATATCTACGATATAACAAAATACGATGGCTGCTTTAAGAATAATGGCGACCTCAAAATTAACTATTCTAGATTTTACACTCGCCCCCTAAATTCATTTGTTCTCCAAAATTCGAGATATTTCCATGTTTACGCTTGAAAAATGGAACTATAAACCAAAATTAACCAATCGCATATTAGCTATACTTTGTGCACCTAAATATAGTATAAATATCTACTGACTGTGTAGTCTCTCTCTCTTTCGCCTCTTCGCCTGCCTGCTGACAGCGTGTCGCTCAGCCTCTGCCAGCTATTCGCCATTAATAAAATGCAATTGCATATCTAAAGGGACGTGTACATATACCGTGTTAAAAGCGTAATTTATTTGAGGGGTAACAAATCAATAAAAATTCATCGATAATTTGAAATAACGAGCGTTAAAACTCAAAAAATAATTCAAAATTCTACATCCGGGATTTTACGTATACTGCTACACATGCGCGATTCTGGATGCTACATTATTTCCCTGAAATAATGCGGTATCCAGAATCAGCATATTTCCCTGAAATAATCAAACCGTATCCTAAATATGCAGATTTAAATCCTTTCAAACATTATTTGATAAGAAATTTAACTATAAAACTAAAAAAATCAAACTATTTCTTTTAAATAACACCTGAAATTTGTAATACAAAATGAATGCAAAATTAGGGGAAAATAGCGAAAATACACAGTTGAATTCTAGGTCGAAAACTCAAACCTGTGTTTAAAAGTTGGTAATAATCTAAAGGAACATATTAGAAAAATGTTAAAAAATATGCTTTTTAGTTTTTATTTAATAAAACAGTAGAAAATTTGGTCACTTTTCTGTGCTTTATTTTTCACTCTAATATGTATTATACTATGCTCTTTGGGCCGCACTGTGTGGCCGAGTGGTTAAGAACAGTGAATATAGGAGTTCAATTTTAGGCGAGCGGATTGACTTCATGGTTGGTTCCCCATGTGCAACGTGAAGGCGAGCCATTTTTCCTTAGTCCTAAATGAAGGTATCCCTCTACTTAAGCAGATAAACTCTGTATGTTTCGTAATATTCAGATAATCTAACTATTTGTATTCAGTTTGTACTTCATTGTTTTTAAGGAACGTACATAAAAGTCTGAGGTATTATGAAACCAATTAACAAAAGCAAAAATATTGTTACTGTATTTTGTAGCCATTTAAGTGTTTATTTTTATGATCCCTTTCATTAAAATATGAAATAATAATTTTTTATTAAATTAAAAAATATGAAATCTGAATACTCCTTTCACAAATTTCGCATTTTTATGAAAGGGGGTCCACTATCACGTTTGCAAGACTTGTTAATTCGTTTTATCGCTCCAGAAATTTTCGTTTGACTATATTTTTACGAAACCGGAAAAGATAAAATAACTGAGGCGACATTAATCGCTAAGAACCTATTTTCTTTGCGCTTTTATTTCTTTCGTTTATGTAAATTGCATAATTTCACTTCCAGCTTTTCGTTACTTTTTTGTAACGTAAATTTAAGATTTTGCTATTCGTGTCATGAAATGTGTTTTTAATATGGATCAGAGTTTAAACGTCTTTTACTTGTCAGTTTGAGCACTTACACAGGCCTGGATTAGCCATTAAGCTATATAAGCACCTGCTTAGGGCATCAAGGAAAAAGGGCACAACAAAAAAGTCTTTAAGCATTCAGGTTAAAAGGGCACCAAAATTTTTCCCCTGCCAGTTTGACCATTGAATTTATGGTGCAGCTAAACCAAAATCGAGAAAGAGAAAGAATGAAGAAACACTGGCGTAAACATATGTGGGGCACCATTAAGTACTTAGGGCCTATAAAAGTCTTAATTCGGCCCTGCAATTACATCTAAAACTTGGTTGGCAAAGAAATATTTGGAGAAAAATTTTCATCTATCCTTTTAACCACTGGCGTCAGATGGCGCCACTATAACTTTCAATTTGGATCTGCAGAATCTGAGTTTTCTTTATTAAGTTTTTATTTCCATTTTGGAACATGATTAACAATAATAGTAATTTCCTGTTTGTGAGATAGAAAATTATATATATATATATATGTGTGTGTGTGTGTGTGTATACGTGTTCCAAAAAGAAATATAAGATTGGATATAAAGTGTATTCTTTTTCATTAATGATAAGAAAATAAAACATCGTGGATGGAAATAACCAGATTACCTTTTGTGTCTATAAAGTACACTTAACGACATTTTTATAAGATTATTTTAAAAACTCGCCATAGTTTGCCAGAATGCAGATTTCATGAATTCAACTTTCTTGTTGTAGTAAACGTTTTAGCCGCCAGACCCAATATGAATATGGCTGGAACTCAGCATCAGCGCAATATACAAATTTCCGTATATTATCGCAATTTGAATAACTATTGGAAATCTTTGATACTAATTGCTGAAAATGAAATTTATCAGGGCGATCACTTTTGAAAGGTGACCACCATATATAAGAACATAACTAAATAATGGTACTGAATGTCATCGCTAGTCCTGATATGTTAAGTGGTCAACCTTCAAAGAACCCGGAGAGAGCATTGTACCTTTTAAGCCCACCAGCGGTCGAGCGGTAGAGTCGCTGAGCACTGATAGTTCCGTCCGAGGTTCGATTTTCGCGAACCTCGGACGCATGGACTGGTTTCTCTCTCTGGCTGCATGAACATTTTTGTGGTTTTCCTTATATGTAAAGTGTATATGAGCCAATTTTTCCTTAGAAAGCTCTCCCCGATAGCATACCTCCCTTCCATGTAGTACCTAAGGGCGGAGCATGTAAATAATAATAATAAACCTTCACCGAAGACCGGCACCATCTACAAGTGGTCGCCATAAGGATATGTTTCACTCTATGTAGTTTGAAAAACTTGGGAAGTTTTCCTGCAAAAATAGGCAACTGCATGGACAAAAGATAATCTGAACCATTGGTTTGTTAGAAATTTCTTTTTGTATTTAAGGAAGGATCTGATTCTTTTTTCGCGGAAGGTAATTAATATTGTAATTGGGGCATAACATTTGATAAGAGTACTTTAGAAGGGTTAGGGTTATTCAATTATGGCAAAGCACACGAGGACTATCTGCCTGAAGGGAGGGGTGCCTTCGTGGAGGACTTTCTAAGGAGTACTTTCGAAATAATTTGTAAATGTTAGCTTACTAACAAGGGAGCACCAGGGTGCTTGTTAATACTTCACATTAGGAAATAAAATTACTTTTAAGAGATGCTGTCCAGTCTAATATATAATCAAAAGACACTCTTATTTCAAAACGATCGGTGCATTTATTCGCAAGTAAACGATAATCGGTCAGTAGAAGTTAGTAACATTTAAGTGTTTATTTTCTGAATGTTTAATATTTACATTTATTACTGTGATTTTACTTTTGTTATTACTGTGACATTTAATATCTGTTTCTTCTATTCTTATTCACTAAACAAAAGTGAAATAAAAATAAAGAAAACTGCATAAGGCTGATCTGTAGAAAACTGAGCGAAAGTGAATCGTCGCGGAATTCAGAACTGGATAATAAACCCAAAAGCCAATGCTCGAGAGAAAACGCAGTATTGTAATTTGATAAGAGAATATTTAACACTCAATAAATATAAATAAAATAATATTTTGTGTAGGAGACTGTTCAAAAGATTTCTAAAATTTATGATGATCAAACATATATATGTACATTTTGGCGCATTTTGCATGAAAATGAACCATAAAGAGAGGGGAGAGTTAAGGGCAAAAAATATTTTATTTAATTTTCCACTGGTAGAGGTCTTTGCACTATGATTCTCAGAGTAATACTGAAAGCATTTTGTTCTCAGTAAAAAACCTGTTAAACATATGTTACGAAAGTGAGTTCTTGAGAGCATCCGTCAAATGAAAGTGTATTCAGCATCGCTTTTAGTAGCACTTATATTGCGATCTTTACTGTTGGTATGATAAAGATCATTTATTGATAAAACTGAGCTAAATATTTAACATACACTAAATTGTTTCAGTAAAAATAAATAAATGATTTGATTTCTTGTAACTATCTTCAAAAATTCATTTTCATTTATTATACGTACACTGATTAAATTTTAGCAATTTTATAAATTTTTTCGTCAAAGAAAAAAGCGAAAGGGGAGGAAGGACAAAAAGAAGAACTGAATTTATTAGTCTGAATTTGATATTCTCGGGCTATTAGAAATCCAAGAGACATATAGAAAATTTTTCTGGTTGAGAAAGAGACTTCCTTAAGTAATAAACTCCTGAGATCTTCGAAATAATACAAATGTAATGCTTTTTTTTGGATATTTTAAAGTAATTTTACTGCCCTCTTAAGAAAAGAATTTGGGATACATTTCAATCTACATCAGCTCCATGTTAACAGGAAACGGACTGACCGGGTTTCAATTAACCGGTCCTTATTTAAGAAAAATTATGCTTATTTAATGCAGAACGATATCACAAATCATCAGACTAAAGCTAAATTTCTGTCGGAAATATAAAAAGGAGGATAAAATACATAAGATAACAGCAATTGATATTGAAATGTCGCTGTACTTAACAATTGTTTTTATCTATGAGAATTCGTAATTTAGCTGTATATATTGTGGAATATATAAACATCGTTCAATCATCCGTTAAAAATAAATTTCTAAATCGTAAAAATAAAGTATCTTTAATTTTCCTATTTCCCATTTATTTCTATTGCAATACAAGAGTAATACAAAAAAGAAGCATTATTCATTATGCTTGAAGTGTGTTCTTGTTTTGAATGCTGATTTTATTTGCATAAGCAAGTAAACTTATTCTCCAAATTAAAATGTGTAAAAATAGAGAAAAAATTTTAATGGTATTTTTCTTTTCATTATTATACGTGTTATTCCTCTTTCTTAAGTGTTTATTGGATTAACTGCATCTCGGGTTAGCCGTGGATGTTATTATCCTTAGGGAGCCAATTGTACATCTCTACCTTCCGAGTAGCTTTTTAGATTTTATATAACAAGGTGAAACGAGGAACTCCTAAGAAACTTATAACAGTTGCTTAACAAGTGTGGGGAGCACTTGCTAAATGTTAAGACTTATAACAGTCTTAACATTTAGCAAGTGCTCCCCACACTTGCTAAATGTTAAGACTTACTTAACTGCAGTTAATTCTACACCATTGAAACACTCGCCCACTTCAGTTTTGTTGCCATCTTATCCAACAAGAGGATGAAAAGCTAATCTCTCCATTTAATCCTCCTTGTCATCCAAGAACCTGCTTTTGAGGCACTTGGGGGGATGTGTAAACAGACGCCATAATTTTTTTTTCCGAACTTCTCGTTATTCCAAAGCTTATTACTAAATCTGAAAGCAAGACTACTCGTGTAAAAACTTGGCTTTAAGTTTCCTTCTTCTTAAAGGCTTTCAGTGAAGGATTTAAATATCTCGACTGCTATTTAGCTTACTTTTCATTTATTCTGATTGTTTAAATGTTTTACTTCTGTTATTATTCTCAAACGGAATGCAAAGATTTAAACGCCTGCTTGGATTCATTTTCAATTTAGTTATAAATGTTTTCCTTTCACTATCCCCCTTAAAGGCTAAGTGGAAAAATTTACTTGTTTTGATTAATTTACTTTTTAGCCTTTATTTCATTTATTGAAAAGTTTTAAATCATTGCCATTACCAGCCAGCAACATAAAAATTCTGTAGAAATTACTTCTTTTCTTTATAGCAGAAGAGCTTTTCGTTTCGCGTTTGACTAATAAAGCTCATGTCATAACAGGACTGCACTGACGCTGAATGTTTCATCGCAAGGTAGCTGCAGTATGCAGAAGTAAATAATTTATATACGGGACATGGAGAAAGTGCCAGTTATTGCTTAAGCATGGATTTCTTTAATTTTCCTAGGAAAGATTTTTTTAAATATCATTAGCACAACTATTTTCCTTTTCTTTGTCATTTTCCTCAGTTTAATTTACAGTCAAATTATTCAAAAAGGTATTTCAAATCGATTTATTGGCATTCTTTAATTTCCTTTCACAACGGATACAGAAGGAAGCAGATCTTAGTGGTATACTTAGACGCAAGAATAAAAGGAGGCGCCAACCCCCACTATGCCTGAAGCAGTGCTTCCAAGCTTTGGTCTGTTAACTATAAAAATGTATAAATTCTCTAGGAGAGGTAATGAATGCTCTGCCAAAATATATTTGCTAGAAAATTTGAATTTGATAATGAATGTATCCAAAATGTTTTTAATTCAAAAGTTTGTAACTTCGCTAAATGCAAATATAAAATTATTCATGTCAAAATATTTGTAATTAGGTACATAGGTCAGGTTAAGTTTTTATATAGGGTAAAGCATACAAAGGCTGTCTGCCTAAGGGAGAAGATGACTTCGAGACGGAGTTTCGAAGGAAAACTGTCTTTTGAGAGAGTATTAAAAATATTGCACCTAATTTTCATTCAATTTATGTTTATTCATATTGTTATATACAAAATACTGATACATGCGTAATTATTGTAAATTACTTTACTCGAAAAATATAGTGAATGCACAGAAATTAAAGTTTTGCACATGCCGAAAATGAAAAATATTAAATATATATGGGTATTTATGCATATCCATGCAAAAAAGCATATATTTACCTACATAAATAACAATTAAATAAATTAAAAACATAGATAAATATCTATTAAATTATTTATAAATGTATTTGGAAATGAAGGATTTATATATTCATAAACTCCTATGAATGTTACTGTGAAGAAATCTAGTTACTAAATATATCGAAATTTATAATGATTATAAATGCTATCTAAATACCTTAACATCTAATTGTACACGTAAATTGAAATCCTGTTGACAAATACATTTATAAAATTATTTAAGGAAGAATTGTTCGTACTGGACAGCAATCTGTTAAAAGGTGTTGTAAAACATAATCTATAAGATGTGTATTTAAGGAAATAGTAAAGAAGAAATTTTATAACATGTATTGTAGAAATAAATAGTAAAAAAAATGATAAGTATTAAAAGAATTTTTTCCTTGCATTTTATAATAACTCGGTTACAAGTTTTAAATAATATTAAAAGAAACCCTTTTTTTAAATCCCTTTGAGAAATACTTACAAAGTTAAATACGTGGAAATAACAGTAATATTTAACGTATTTTACTATTAAAAGAAAAGGTACTCTAATTTGAAATGAACAGAACAAAGCTTTAATTATAAAGTTACTCTGATTTTTGATTTAAAAGATACCTCAGGAGTTAAAAAAATATTTGAGAAAATATTTCAAGAAGTTCTGCAAATAGAAAAGAAATAATGCACAACTTTAATATTAATAATACAATAAACTTTGGTCTTAATCTTTGTAATCGTTAACCGAATAAAGTCGAATTACCTTAAAATTTCTTTCTAATGTAATTAATTAAAACTTGTCAAAATATTTCATTGAAATTAAAACTATCCTGAGCAAATTGTTTTGGGAAAAGTATAGCGTTTAATTACGTTCAGAATGAAATGTTGTTAATGTATTCTTTCCACAATTTTAGGACTCTGAAATATTGTAGAAAAGAAAATATATACATTTATACGTATATTTATGAATTACAAAATCTTCATCTCCGATCATGTCAAAACCTATTGATCTTAAGAGCAAATCACTGAATGTTTTGTCTCTCCAAGAGGGGTTCAAAACTGCTTCAAGGCAGTGCATGGGAAAACAAATTCTAGCCTCTCCTCTTATTTCCTACCTCCATTCATCTAAACATCACACTCGCAAAGTAGTGCTCAGCAGGAGGTTCTGGCTGGTGATGCTCGTAATGGCTCGTCTTGTCGGGATAGTTAGGTGTGAGTTTTACAGCCGGTGACAGAGCATGGGACCATATTAGCATTGGGACTGGATTATTCCAAGCCTTTGTTACTTGACACTCTCGTCATCTCTGTTTAAAGTTATATTCCGAATTTCACATCATGCTAGCCGTTGCTTCAAAATACGTATCAGTAAAATTCTGAACTAGCTTAATCAGTTTAATTTAAGTTATTCTCCGACTACTTCACTTGCATTGAAATTTTAACGTTCCGTTATGTTACTTTAAATACCCTCAAAGTAGTGGAAGTTCATTGCAGCGCAAGCTACGCTTGTTCTGTTCAATTTAATCCTAAATAAGAATGTTATTTTAACTTTTCAATATTTTGATTTACTTAAAAGCTAAGCTATAATTCGCTGCCAGTCCAGTAGGGTCTGTAGGACTTAAAGACAAGTTTCCTTTTATAGTAGAACCCAACAAACACTTTCAAATTTTGTCGAACCGAAAACCCTTTCGAGAATCTGATGGTAGAGAAAGAGGGAGAGGATACTCTCGGATCCTTTCCCAAGGGCTACTGACCATCAAAAATGGGGAGTTCGTACTTGTATTTCAGTTGCCTCTTGTGGTACACTTTGAACAACGTTCTCGGTGACGACATGGCTAGATGATCGAGAGGTTCGGCCATGCCCGACGAATGTTTAACTAATAAAGTGTCCAGCAGTTAAAAAATAAGGTGCATTTTACAGAATTTGCTGACGTTATGCGATCACGACATTTGAATTTAGTTATGTTTGCTATTTAAGAACAAATTACAAAAGATTATTTCTCAAAAGTATACCGCAAGAAAATGTAGAACAAAAATGTCGAAAGAGATAACCTCTTGCTCTGTTGTGTAAAGTATGATCACTTAACTCGGAAGACAATCACATGAAAGAAATGAAACTACACCATTCTTAAGTGACTGGTTCAAGACTTAAATCTTTTAGTCTTTTCTTTTGCATCGCAAATAAAACCTGAACCTAAACCGAACTTACATTTTTCAAAGTGTAAGTAGTGGCAATACTTTCAGGCGGAAGAAATGAAGGACACTAGGTCAGAACAGAGATAGTTTTCGTTCAATTTTGTTTCGTTTGTCTTAAATGCACAATAATTGCCATTTTCCAGCTGTCAAAAATTTCGAAATCCAAAGACCTCTATGTTCTAATATAATAATTAGAGTTCTTCATCTTCTGATTTATTGGGGATTTCTTTTATCGAATTTGCTATTAAACGTTTTTTGATTAAGCTAAAAACCATTTTTCTCCCAGGAATGATGTTTCTCGTGAAAAAAACACAAGGAATTATAAAAGAATTTCTGTTTAGTAAATCTGTGAAAGTTGTCACCCTTCTGATTTCTGCATCTGCTATAGATGGGTTTATACTGTTTTCTGCATCTGCTATAGATGATGTGAGAAATTGCATAGAAACGTTGACAGGCTACTTTTTAGAAGACGAGTTATGTTTGCAAAGAATTATCGTTGTCCCTTGTAGATGCATTTTTGGTGCATGGGGCTAAATTCGAATCTCGGAGAGAAAACAATTAATTGTTTCATTTCAGGAAGCCTTATAGTCACTGCAGGTTGATAATAAAATTTGTTGGATTGTTTGTTAAATTGTTGTTTATTTGTTTCTTAAAATAAATGTTCGTCTTTTATTTTAAATTAGAAAACGCTGGGAAAAGCAAATATATTTTTTACATTCTGATATTTATAATGAGTTAATTTAACCAATTTTGTATCTTTCTTTTAGTTTAAATTATTTTTATTCTCTAAAGAAATGAGTAAAAGGAAATGTTTGAATGCATTTCTTCTTTTAACAGTTTATCTGTAAATGTTTTAAATATAAATGAAAGGTTAACGAAGATGTTGATTTAAATTCGAAAAAGGGAAACTTTAAAGAGAACAAAATATTTTAAAATTTCATTTTCAGTGATATCATTGAGAATAAAACATGTTAAGACAATAAAGACAGTTCAGTATATTCTTTGAAGTAATGCTATGGAAATGTGAATTATTTGAATAAAACCTGATCAGGGGCCGGGAAATGAGCTATATGATCAAGAGTATCCACACACTTGTGGAATGGCCTTAAAGTAAATGAATATACATGCGTATGGGGCATACACTGCGTATGGAGCGGGATACACGCTGACTATAATGACACTAAATTTGGGTATGTATCTACTGGAATACTTCTTAAATCTTGAACAACAGCAGCAGACAGTTTTATTAGCGATTTCGAGAATTATGTTCTACCTCACAAGCGACGTTCCAATTCACACCTTAAATGCTCTATGAGATTTAAATCAAAGCTCTGAGCTCTCGAGTTCATTTCTTGAATATCCATATAAGAATACTATGCATTAACAGCTTCTGCTGTATGGATTGTAATTCGATCTTGACAAAACAGGAAGGGCTCCTCATCCCAGTATTGCCACGTTGTCGGTAGCTCTAGATTATCTAAAATATTAAATTAGGGCATTGTGTTCATATTTTCATTTACAGGAATCAGCGGGCCAAGGCCAAACCTCGAGGAAATGGGGCATACAAAATACTTCCTCTACCAAATTTGACATGGGAAATATTGCAGTCTTGTAAAGGTCGCTCATCTGAAATTCTCCACATCCAGACACAACCATTAGATTTTCAAGTAGGGTGGTGAAATTAATCACTTCACGTAACACGTCATACTGTTACGGGCTTCATTTACGTCTCGTGTAACACTATGATAATAGATGCTTGGCATTAGCTGCGCCAAGGTATGTCATAAATACAATCGCTGTTCCAATAAAACATAAACTTTTCAGACGTTTTCAGCGTTTTCACTCTGCTGATGTTATATTCAAAAGCACTGCGAAATGGCTCACTAATATTTTTATCTAATTCCATACGGTTTTGTTTTACCACTTTACGAAGTTCTAAGACTCCTATCTATCATACAATGCAATAAAATTGATCTTGGTTGAATATATATAACTTAAGAAATTTCCCATTTTTTCCATAACTCACAGTTGAACCTGCTATTTTTAACACTACCGAGTTTAATAAACGGATTTCGCCCTATGAAAGTATCCAAATTCTTCTCTTTCAAGCTCTCTGAGCTGACGTTTCCATTCGTTTTGCCTTTTTAGGTTTCATATTATGTCTCTGAACATTACTTCCCTCTTTGTCCATTTATCATACATTGGTACGTCCTATACTTTTGATCACATAGTGTATGCTTCTAGCTGAATGAGGTTACCAATCTTTTGACCTGCAAGAATATTAAAAAATTAAGAAAATAAAATGGCTAGGTACTCATTTGTTGGATAAGAAATATGAAATTCAAATTTTGTTCTGCGTTACTTATTTCAGAAATTAATACGGCTACAGGTGAGATAAACACGTTTGAAGAATCATCAGTTGCAGAAGTGGGTGTTCGTAACTCGAGAAAAAGGCTTCTAATTAGTATTTCAGAGCACTACACAAAACTAAAAACCTTTTGATTTCGAAACTGCTTTGGGAATTATGGAAAATAATATTTATTCTGCAGCTAAAATAGAACGAAACAAAACTATCGATATTCCAACTCAAGTCTCTCCATTTCTTCTGTGCACGAATAATTATTGCTCTTCCACTTTGCTAAATAAGATACATTGTCTGAAAATTTATTTTCTAAGTCAATTAAAGTATTAATCTTGAAACTAAATCTGGCTGCATAGAAAGATTGGTAAAAATGAGAACCAACTGAACTTAGTGTATAATATTAATTATATATCCCGTCATTTCCTTTTCTAACTTGGCAAACAAACGTGAATGAAATGCACTCTCCTTGGCTTTATTACTTTTACAGACATGTGGAGCCTACCTGATCGGTATAGTGGTTAGAGTTGCTGGTTGCCGTATCGTTGGGTCCCGAAGAAGCAGAGTCGTAGCTAGAGTTTTCAGCGCCCAGGGACAACTGAAGATTTCGCGCCCCCTACTGCTTGCCAAGGATGGAAAACATTTAATTCTAAAATATCGTAACATCAGTTTGGCGCCCCTTAGATTCTGCGCCCGGGGACAGATGCCCCTCCTTGCTCCCTCTAGCTACGCCCCTGCGAAGAAGGTTTGGATGTTTGAAAATGTATAGTGTCTTAGTGGCATGAATATACTTAAAATACACGGAAAGTCTTCTCCAATAGTCTGGTGGTGGTGAAGAGTGGCAGGAGACCCTTGGAACTTGAATCCGCCCCTGCTACGGAGATAAAGCTTCAAAACTGGGATGGCACTGGACAACATAGTGCTGCCATCTGTAAGGTATATAAGGTCTATAATAGCGACTGATGCTATGCTGCGCTCCTCGCATGAAGGAATTCGAGGACTTATTAAGATGTTACTGTCATTTAAGTGAGATAAGTCACTATAAAAGTACGTTAAAGAATTATGCAATTCAGGACGCACAGGAAACGAAATAATTCGTATGATAGGAACTTTTTGTCCCAGCTGAGAATTAAATGCTTGATACCGAGTTGTCAGAACAATGTCTCAATCGGTAGTAACTCTAGAAATATCTTCCATTGATATATATATATATCAATATGTAGGAAGCTTTGTTCTATCCATAAATATGATGAACGTGAAATTAAACTTCCTAGGTGGCTGTCTAGGGGCGTGAAATGACGAATCGAATGTATGAAAAACTCGAATATTTAATGCAAACATGAATAGCTGCTACAAACTACAAGTTGATTACTATGTGGCAGGAAATAGATGAATATTTACAGATGGATAGAGGTGTGGTGGTGTATTTAATAATGGCAAAGCACACTAGGGCTATCTGCCTAAGGGGAGGGATGCCTTCGTGGAGGACTTTCTAAGGGAAACTGGCTCGTATACACGTTACACATGGGGAAAACCACGAAAACACCCATGCAGCCAGCCCGTTCGCGGGATTCGAACCTCGTACCGAACTACCAGTGTTCAGCGACTTTACCGCTCGGCCGTTGGTGGGCCCCCAGATGGATAGAGAATAACGTCCTTTATATATACACGTCTTTAAATGCCACCATCGTCGTCATGCTCTTACTAACGTCCTTCTGCGAATGATTGCGCAGTTCACTCTGTCGTAGCACTCGGGATGCAAAGGTCCTTTCTCTACGGCCTTGACGCTACATCTACTCGATGATATATATATATATATATGTGTGTGTGTGTATTATCTGTAAGGCTAGAGATGAAAACGGAACAGCTGTTCGAGAGAGGTATATGGGACTCGTTCATTTTGCCTATTTTTAATATCCGCTGTACATTAACTGAAGCTCCACAGATAAAATTCTTGTCGGTGAGATTCTACTAGTTTATGTAGGCGGAAAGATCGCTCCTAGAGTTTCAAAAATTTGTTTTTCAAATCCAGAAAGTCACCGTATTATCCAGAAATCATCTCATACTCCCAATTCGGCGTTTTGTCGCCAAACTGGGGGCATGAGGTGATTTCTCGACAATTACTTTTATTATTTTATTATTTTGTTTTTGTAAAGACTTGTCAGCAGCGTTTTCGCCCATTTCTCCGGTTATGGTTGAGTTATATTAACAACTTAAATGTTTTTGGGTTTAAAAATGAAAGCTCTATGATTCTATACAAGATTAATAGATAAATGAAACGATACACAATATTACAAAAATGCAATCAAAGGGAATGAAATATTTACAAAATTTTACAACAGCATATTGTTTAACTAATAGCGCAGTTTAAATATTACATATGTACATTTTAATAATTTACATATTTATTTTATTTTTTAATATCATCTATACAGCTAATTCTTACGTTTATAATTTACCTAACTGATATTTTTTATGAACACTTGTATCAGCATTGTAATTATTAATAAAGCTTCAATTACCATAGTTACGTAACTGAATAGAGACTTTGCGTGCTAGTTAAAGATGATTTTCTAAAGTTTTATTTCTTGAATAAATATTATTAAAAGTATCTGTGCATTTTATTGATTTTATTCTTCTTAATAAATATTTCTTCATCGCATTATTATTGTTATTTTACTTTCCATTGATTAATGTATCCCAACTCTAATGAATTTTTGACATAGCTCATTAAAATTACTTATCTTAAAGAGGCACTGTGAAATGCTAGCTAGTTCGTTCTTTGAAAAAAGTTGATCAATTTATGCAAGCAATTCGATGTTTTGAATTCAAGTGTTTTCAAGAATAAGGGATTTTGAAGAAATGAGAGGCTGAACTGCTGCATTAAGAAAATAGTTTCCTTGAGCGCGGACAGATGTCAGCACCGTGCATATTAGCTTAGCTTTTGTCCTGTCCTTCATTCGCAAAGGACGTAAAAAAAAAGGACGGTCTCCGGGGTATCGTTTCAGTCACTGCGTCCTATTTATTCCTACAACGGATAAGAAACTCTTCTCTCTATCTCATCTTTTTATTTCATTTTTATTGTTACTGTCCCTTTATATCTTCCATTACGCCTTTTGATTTCTTTGTGATAAATACATTTCTATATGAATTAGAATGGTTCACTCAGAACGCTTTTTGTTAGCATATTTTAGCTGTTTTGTTAATATTTTCCCGTTTCCACACATTTCCAATTTATGAATATGTTAGAAATGAAGGGTCAAAATATGAAAGCAAGGATCAAAGCCGAACAAAAACTAAAATTCGGACAATCGAAATGTACAGCAAGTAACACATATTATTTAGGAATTGAAATGTAACATTATTAAAAAGTAAATTAATAAAAAAAATCTGAAAGGTTTTAGATTTTAATAGTCACCCAAAAGGGCTCTCTAAAGTTTAATATGGTTCATCAGTAGAGATTATTAATAGTTTGGTTTGGTTTATGTAATTACAGCAAAACCGTACAAAAATTAAAATTCGGATCATTGACAATCGAAGTGTACAGCAAGTAGCATATATTATTATGAAATTAAAATGCAACAGTATTAAAAAGCAAACAAATTAAAAAAAATATGAAAGGGTTTAAATTTTAATGGTCGCACAAAAGGGCTTTCATAATGTTTAATATGGTTATAAGGTATTTCTCCCGCCTTCTTGGCATGCCTTCGTGCTGTGGTGGTCTGGTCGTGGTGCTGTCGTGGTGGTAGAAGGAGCTGCTAATTTTTCATCTTGCCTGCTTCCAAAAAAATCCTAATATTTCTACAGTGACGCCCGAAGTAAAAAAGGTGTTTGATGAGGTTTCTCCACACCCAGGATTTGGCGATTGGGTCCTCTGAAAACCCCAGTCTCTCTTTAAAAAGGGGAGTATATAAGGTATTTCTTCCACTTTCCTAGCGTGCCTTCGTGGTGTGGTGGTCTGCACGCTCGGCGCCTATTCCAGAGGTCCGTGGTTCGATTCTCGGCAAAGGCGTTAGCTCATTTTTCATCTTTCCTGCTTCCAAATAACCTAATGTCTCTACAGGGTTTGTCAGTAGAGATTATTAATATTTGGTTGGGTTTATGTAATTACGGCGAAGCCTCGAGAGCTATTTGCCTAAAGGGAGAGATGCCTTTGTGGAGGACTTTCTAGGGAAAACTGGCTCGTATACACGTTACACATGGGGAAATCCACGTAAACGCCCACGAAGCCAGCCCATTTGCGGAATTTGAACCTCGCATCAAACTACCAGTGTTCAGCGAATTTCCCGCTCGGCGGCTGGTGGGCAATTATCAATAGAAATGGCCCAGGTGGAGTACAGAAACATTTCAGAGGGTAATATATGAATATAGATTTAGACTAATACGGGAGCGTTATATACCTTCAATATATGGTGAAAAGAAATATATAATGTAATCCGATAAAAATATTTAATGTGCTTAATTAGATGTATCACGAATTAAACGTATTTTCCTTTAAATCAATCAAATTCAAATTTAAAAAAAATAATATGCTTAAGAACTGGATCTATTACTTTTAAATTGCTTAGCTTGATAATCATTAGCAGGCAGTAGTTTGATAGTCAATAGCAGAGAATAATCTGATAATCAGCAGGGGATAGATTCAGATTGACATGTAAGAGTAGTATTCCTGTTGGGCTGAAAAGGATGTATTTCAGCTATATTTAGATGAAACAGCGAAATATTATAATTTACCATTATTCTGAATGCTTATTATGTTTCTGTTTATAAATTCTGGAAGCAAGGAATTTTCAGAATAGAGTAATCAGAAATATCAGTTCTTGGTATTAAAGATTTCAATGCGAAGGTTTTAAATATTTAAGAAAATTAAAAGAATATTAATGTGAATCGTATGCCTATTTGTCACAAAAACACAAGTAAAGGAGAAACACTGTGTTTGTGTGTGTGTGTGGGGGGGGAGAACAGCTCTAAACTGCTTTCCGATACAATTTGCGTCTGAGAAGCTTTAATCAAAATCAAATCAAAAGCTTTAAGTCTGCAAACTGTTTGGAATTCTCAGATTGCTTAGAACAAATTTTCTACCAGTTTTCCTATTAAAAGAAAGACATTATTCTGGTAAATTTTTCAGCTGTCAGCATTTAGATTATGTCATCTTCGCTGTCCAAAACAACTGCCAAAATCATTTTTCCTGTAACTGGCTATTCTACAGGAAAGTTAGTGTTTACAAGTTTCAAGAGCGTTTGCAAGCCCAAATATATTTTTTCAGTGCTGGTTGCTTTAGAGAATATGATTACTGTGATGGCGATTATAAATCTGTTTAATGCATTTGATTAACTCAAGGCTTCTGACGTATACTGAAAGAAAAATGTAGAAGCATAATTATTGGTTTTTTTAATATCTCAATATGAATAAAATGAAGGATACATGTTAAAGAAAGTCAGTGTCTAATGAAATCGTTAAACAAAAGTTAGCAAAACAAAAGAACCTTATAATTCATATTTTGAAACTAAAACTAATTGTTAATGAATAAAAACGGAACACGAAAACCGGATCTTTAAATAAATGAACTAAAGCTCCCTGAAACGATTACAGCTTATTCAGATTTTGAACTAATAAAGAACTTCTACTTGATCTTGTCATTTAGTTGGTCATTTTGGTTTTTGAAACAGTTTCAACTTTACAAGAAAATTAACCATTTGGTTAATCCCTACACTGCAATTTAATTTGTTTTGCCTTCGTAATTTTGAGCTTTGTTAAAGGAAAAGGCAGGATTATTTCAGTTTTTCTTCCAAGAGAATATTTTCTGCTTCTTTAGAAACATTGGTATGGATTTTAAAATGTTTTCTTTTGAAGTTCCGTCATTGATTAAATATTCGCTTAGCTCTACGATTTCCTTTTGCCTAGGCTACAGTCTTACTTTTGTCAGTCTTTCATCTTCAGGCAACTAAAGCAATGCAACTTTTCGTAAAGAACTTTTCTATAGGATTATGAGACACTCTATTTTGTGCTACTTTCACATCTGCCATTTGATTTTGAATTCCCTTAACACTTTGACTGCCGCGTCACCCGTATTCGGGTGATAGCAAAAATTCTGATTAGGTCGCGTCATTCGTACTGGGATGACAGTTCTTTGAGTACATACGAGTAAATTAGGTATTTGGAAAAAAAATGATTGTTGATTTTTGAAAGAAAGGAGGGAAAATGATTGCTGCCGGTAGCTAAATTCATTCCATTCGCTAAACTGAATTGTGCTTTCTTCGGTAACAACTCCTTTCTTCCGATGCAACCAGTTCTTGTAAAATATTGCAAAAAAATTGTCTCTGCATTTATCAGTTTTCGAATCAGAATCTGAAGACGTAATTTTGCTTATAACTATCTTTCTGAAAAGTCTTGACACTTCTCATCGCTATTATTCGAATTTTATTAAGCCTCGCAACAGGTTTCTTATTCACTACTAGTATATGATTCACCTAAAAATCACTCTTTCATTTTTCTTTTAGTTTTTGAAAAAAGTTGGGACAATAATTTTAACACAAAAAAATTTCAACCATTTGTCACTACAGAAAAATATAATTCGGAAAAGAAGAAACAATATTCGCATCTCACACTCTTAGATACTTCGTTCTTAAAAAAAAAAAAAAATAACTGAATGATTCTAGACGAATCTCAAAATGATTCATTCTAAATTCGTTGTAAACTCCTACGAGCGGAAGCACTTGATGCATGGTATAGCTCTGCTTGTGTCCTAAAGGAGATTTTCTTACAAACTCACGTGGCAGTAAACGCGTTAATAAAATTTCATCTATATTTCCGACTAAATCAATAACTGCTATCAAAAAGGTAAGTATACAAAGACACGGGTCTCATACTGACATTGACATTATAGTCTGTCTGTCTTGTTCCACATAAACTAGAATAGACCCTATAAAGACCTGTCGAATTCTCGCACAGGCATGAATAAAATTACTGACTCAGACGAAGGGTAAAAATAACCTTTTATTAATTCAAACTAGTTAACAGAAAGGCACGGACTTCGTGCGTTATAAAGACACTGTCAAATTGCGGTGGAAACTAAAACGTAGAATATAAGTCAAACCTGAAATAAATAGTGCAAGATCGCGCTTAAGTTACGCCTAAGAGGTGGACTCACAGGAATCTAACCGGTGTGATACTAATCTGATGAGGCCAAGAAGCTTACTAGCATGACCGCGAAATAACAACGAAACGTTCGCTGACTAGCGAAACAAGCTCTGAAAAACTCAGATATTCACTCGTTTAAATAAACACTTCACTTAACTTTAAATTTACATCCTGGGGAGAGAATGTGAAGGTATTTGGTTTGGTTTGGTTTATTGAGATTACGGCAAAGCACACTAGGGCTATCTGCCTAAAGGGAGGGATGCCTTCGTGGAGGACTTTCTAAGGAAAACTGGCTCGTATACACGTTACACATGGGGAAAACCACGAAAACGTCCATGCAGCCAGCCTGTTCGCGGGATTCGAACCTCGGACCGAACTACCAGTGTTCAGTGACTTTACCGCTCGGCCGCTGGTGGGCCGAATGTGAAGGGAAGTTGAGAAGTCTAGAATAGGTATTTAACTTAAAACAAATTTGTTATGCAAAATAAGGAAAACCCCACAACATCACTTTATCTTTCAGAAATGAAAAGGCTTTAATTTACTAGTTGTATTAGCAAATAAAAATAATAAACAAGTGTTCTTTAAGGATATCTCTGGGTAGAATGGGAATTATTCCTAATTAACAATACTTCTTCAGTTTTTTAATAATAAAATTTCATAACTCAGCATATTGATTAGATCGACACACATAGGTATCATTCTACATCTCTGTCGTACTGATGTTATTAAACACCTTGACCGCAGGGAATTTCATATTACTATTGGTGGTTCTTTTTCCTTTAATTTATTGACACGCATATATAAATTCCATCCTTTACTTTCTCACTAGAGTGCGATTTAAAACCCTTTAATATCAATGATTTAGTGGGTAATGACCACCAGAAAGGTAGTATGTTGATGTTATTAAAACACGTCGAATGCACGGAATTGTTTACTACTAATGGTGTTTTTTTTTATCCCTTAAATGATTGACACAAAGTATATTTATCATCTTTTACATTTCTAACCAGTCGACCGTAAGGAATTGTTCATTAGTATTGGTGCATTTTTTCTCCTTAAATCACTGACATAAAACTGCCATCATTTACTTATAGTATTATGCACCTTGAAAGTCTGTGATTTGGTCTATAACGTTATGTATAATATTCAGTATTAGACTTTTATTAGTGCCAGAAGCGTTTACAACCAGCGTTTACTTTAAGCTTGCAAAGAACTGATTTTTGTAAAATTGCTCAGATGGTTTTACTTCAAAAGCATAAGCCATGACATCAATACATGAAACTTTAAAAATGATTCTAATAATGCATTGTTTAAGCACCATTCCATCATCTTGTACCATGAGTAACTTTTAAGTGTTTCTAAATTGAAGGTTTTATTTTTCATTCGTTAGAAAGAAATTTTAAGCTCAGAAGTTTATGAAATTTAAAATAAAAACACACGCCCACATATACTAAACAACAACAGTAAAAGGAAACATAAACGATTTGAGATACATCAAAATAAACTGAATTGATTTGGCTCTAAGTGAGCATTGATTCTTTCGACTATGACTAGCTGCTAAGACAGGAAATGATAAGATTGGTTGTGCAGAATGAAATATATACTAGGAATATAATAAATCACTTAATGGAGTTCTGAATCATAAAGGCTTCTTCTAAACTATATAAAAATTACACTATAGGGCTAAAAGATTCGGAAATGGTAGTTAATTACTTATTCAATGCAAAATAGTTTTGCTATTAACGAAAAATAGAAACTTAAACTTCTAATCCAGTTTTGCCTAAAATGCTTTTGTTTTATAGTGTGATTAATTATTTCTGTTGTTGTTTAGTGTTTGAAATTACCAAAAAGGTACCCTACTAATTGACCACAACAATAAAAATACTCATTTCTACCATAACATACTATTATCAATAACTTGTTTTAATTGCGTTGTGTTTCTTCCGGATTAACCCTTAAATCAATTTGAGTAAAAGACTGGTAAAAATCATGAGCACACAAAATAAATTTAACCATTGATTGATCTAGAAAACTTATTTATTTACTCTTAATGCCAATTATATATATATATATATATATCCATTAGTTGGAAAAATCAAAATATATTCAACAAAAGTTTTACTATTGCTTTACATATTCAACTATTTCTGAGAAATTATTTCTTAACATCCTTGTAATTTCTATTAGATTTACTAATTCAATCTGGTAAAACAAAACCAAAAATAAACTATAAATTTATGAACAGTACCCTCCCCGGGGAGAAAAATAATAATAAAAAAATAAATTTAACAAGTTACACTTTCCACTTCACACAGAATTGATCAATACAAAAAAATATTGCATAATATTGCACTCAATACCATCATTTAAATACTATTATTGCACATAATAATTTTTATCATTTATTTATTAATTTTTTTTCCTTTTGATTAATAAAATATGGTTTAACCGGATAAAGATAAGTAGTGACACTATTACACTTCTACAAAAAAAAGGTTCGTTATGAGAGGAGCAAAAATGCTGTAATACAGGCACTATTACAAATCAATCCTCACCAAGAAAGAAACTCAAAAAAAAAAAAAAAAAAAAAAAAAAAAAAAAATCAATTAAATAATTTCCTGAAGAACTTAATTTTCTTAACTATTAATTTAAAATACACTAATTTTAATAAGGTAGTAAATCTTTCTTCAATCTAATGCTTTTACCTAATCGACACGCAAAAGAAAAATATGATTTCAATAGAGTTAGGATAAATTTATCAACTACCAAAAAAAAAAAAATTTAAGGCTCAACAAATTAAGTTAATTCAGTCCTTTTAACCAAAAAAAAAAATCTATTTTTTCAAATAGTTAAGCAAACACACACACACACACACACACACACAAAAAAAAGAAACACTAAAATAAATTTAACACTTAGCTTTACATCCAGACAGACAGCTAGGACAACACCATCCCGAACACAATGGGCGTCGTTTTCCGATGAAGCAGAAGCAGCACACCTCTTTATTACGAATCAAGTTATCGTGCCATCGGCAGTTCACCAAGCAAGATGAATTGTCCAATGTCCATATATGTAGGCAAAGCATCGGTGAAGGCTGACCTCAAGACCATTACTTTGCTGAATTAGACTCGGAAGAGGGTTGAGATGAATTTCCATCAATAGGGCAAGGTAAAGGAATCAATAAGCCATTAAATGTGGAACCATGCAGATTCTTCATTACCATTTACCGTTAACCATGGTAGGAAGCTCTTGTTTACTAATTGCAAAAAAAACATGAGTAGAACGAAAAATGTAGCTAATATCGATGTTGAAAAAAAAATATTGAATTTGCAGATCATTTTTAAAGCTATTATCTATGCAGTCGGAATTCACTTTATAAAGGTGCCGAGCATTTTTCTCGGGCCGAGTGCCATGAGAAACGGCTACTGGAGCCATCATCATTAAGGTAAATTTGAGAAGCAATGGCCTAACAATGGCCCTTCAGAAATTTTCATCTCGAACATGGTTCCAGAAACAAAATCAGCTGTCGGCTAGCTCCTCTTCTCGGCAAGTGAAAACAGTCAAAAACGTGTCAAAAAGTGACCTCGTCCCACAAAACAACCCGTTAAAAGGGAGAGCGCCGGAACTCCCACTTGGCACAACTCCCTCCTCGCCAATAGTTAAACTTAAACCAGTTGCAACTACAGCATTCCTTCATGTTAGCAAACTCGCCAAAGCCACCACTTTGAAACCTCAACGGAAATTCTAAATCGCCAAGCCGCTGCCAAATAATCACGCCTAAAGAAGGGGGAAACTTGGAATTTCAACAACCCTGCAAACCATCCCAACGAGGGAACGCTGAAACTCGAAGAAAAGCGACTATTTTACCGGAAATGGGCATTTCTTTCCCCACAAGAGAAATCACCATGAAAACGGAAAAAAATCTACTAATTAAAGCTCATAACTAAAATGCAATTAAAGTTAGGAAAACGAAAGTTATGTAAAATTAAAGAGCTAATTTTTCTGCAACTAATGATATTAAACACTAAGAAATCAAATTAATTTTTAACCTGAAAAACTGAGTTTATTACATGAAAATTTCACCTAAATCCATTGTCTGAGTGTACAAGATCGAAGACGCAGTTCGCGTAAACTCGAATAGCCGAAATAGATTTACACTAGAATTAATAAGCCAAATAAAGGAATATAACCAAACTTGTTGTGTAGCTCAAATTTTGAATAATTGCAAATTAAAATTTTGATTTTTTATGAATCACTTAATTAAATTAAATTCGCTACACAACATTCCTCCTATGATCATGTTGTGTAGCGAATTTAATTTAAGTAAGTGATTGATAAAAATCAAAATTTTAATTTGTAATTATTCAAAATTTGAGCTACACAACACTGTGTTCATCTAAATAAATATTCTGTTCGTGGTCTGGTTAGCGGATTGTAATTATTTAGCGGAAAGCATAACTATAAATAGCGATATTTATCCATGTTGTCAGAAATGGTCGCATCCAAAAGCATAGGAGGAGCATTTCTTATAGGAGATAATCGCTGTACGTCGAGAAAAACTGCATTATCTCATTTTTGTGTTGTAAATAATACAAATATTACAAAATATAACCAATATTTATATCATGTAAACCAGAGATCGGCAACCTCTTTTTACTAGAAAAGCATTTTTCAGAAATGCCGAAGTTCGCTGTGCACCGTAATGATCATTCGGCAGGCAGTATAAGAGTGACAAAATGGCTCTCCACATTAAAATTTTTTGCAGCTATTATAGTTGAATTGCGTAATAAATAAGCACCTGTTTTCTTTATGATAAGTTAAACGTAATTGTTCTTAACACTCAATATTAAAATGGTAGGTCATTTGCTCATTATTTCTACTTTTCTTGGTACTTTGCTTATAATTCAAAGTTACAAATTTCTGAAATGATAAGTTTATGTATGAATAGACGTTACGGATGCAAAGCGTAGCAGGCCGTGGTTGGGTAGAGTATAAAAGGACAGAAAATAGTTAGCTCTTTTAAACCCAATAGGATGCAGAACCGATTGCTGCAGTCAGTCGAAAATTGATTCATCTAGTCATGTAGTGTCATGAATTGATTCATCTATTCATATAAATGTAGCTGGGATTCAGTTTCAATCAAAAGTTTAATCTTACATTTCGTACAATTGTTAAAATAGTGAAGTTCATAAAAAATTTTCAGTAAAATTATTGATTACCATTACGAGTGTTTGCAGTCCAAATACTTAAAATTTAAATTTTAGTTACTTGAATTACGGAAACTGTAAAATTGCTTCGGGAAACTTGGTGCCGCGGGAACCGTTTTGTTTACCACTAATAAACAAAATAAAGACTATAGACTAGTACCATTGTTATTACTACAGCTGTAGATAATTTATGACCCAAATCATCAATGGCAGAGATAAACATATCTTTGATAATATTAAAAAATTGTATTACACAATATATTTCGCAGAGAAATATTTAATTTCTTCGCCTCTTCCATTTATTTATACAAGTTACGATGAATGAAAACTATAAAAGTTCTCTAGAGATTGCTCCGGTGCCGAATGATCACTTATAATTGAAGCATCAATTCTCTAGATTAGATTTCCGTCATATATAAATTTTACTGAAGAAAATTTAAAACTGTGTAGCAAAGAATGTACATGATATGAGAGCACAAATATGTTCACATGGACAATATACTATTTGGATATTCTATGCATATTTAATAGAGCTCATGCAGATATTTCATTTTTACTTTCAAACGGTCATATAATATGCATATTGGAATCAATCAGGTCTGAAAAGATGACAGAGTAGTTTGGATTGACTTGTGAAGATTAAACTATTTTCATATATTTTTTTCCTACAAATTTATCTTTCATGCCTGTATTTACATCAGATAATGGTCAGTATGACAATTTTTTAACTTTAATTAGCACAGCATAGCATAGTGCCGTTGTTACTGAGAGGTGGATGGGAAAAAAAGAACTAGCTATTATGCACAGAATGATTCTAAAATACATAGCAAAAAATATAAAGTTGTTTAGAGGAGACCGAAATAAGCAGATTTTGTAATGAATGTGTGCATGTAAGAGTAAAGAGCACTGTTGAAATCGGAAGGTAAAAGCGGTTCGCTAACGTAAACTGTCATAATCGTTAACCGAAATGTGGAACTCCCTGACATGCATTTTATCTACGTAGCTATGAACAAAATTTCAGCAGCTGCTCAACGAATGTATTGAGAACGATTCTCGACGAAAGCTGCCGAATCACCAACAGTTAGATCATATTAACCTGGACTTGTGCGAAAGTGGCTTGTTCCGTGTTTAAATGTGGTTTGACTATGGTAAGACAACTCAGAATTCCTGCAATAGAAGAAGCTGCAATATGCATATTTGAGGACAATTGTACTATAAGCACAAGAGCTGATGAATGTGAGACTTTTGTGAGCCAACTAATCTTCAGGATGACTTTATTTGAGGAAGAAATTAATTCATATCTTATTTACAGAGATGCAGTCTTTTAAACTGAACGATTGTTCTTCGCGTGTTAATTTTATTCGATGGTATCTACAGTAGGGCGACTTCAAATACCCACTTCTTTTCATACGTGATATTCACTGAGAAGGCTTTATTTGCACATTCGGGTATGTTTAACATCCACAGTTTTCATCTTTGGACACATAATAATGATAGCTAAATGTGAGCACGAGATAATCACGGAAAGGGATCATATGCCTTAATGCCTACGAGGAAAGATTCTCCATTAACTTTTCAGCTAGCATGATACACAACTACTTAATTGCCCGATGCATTCTACCCAGTCGTTTGAACGGCCATTCCTCAGGAATATTTCTGCAAGATATCTTGCAGGAATTTCCTTCCGATGCTCCTCCAGCTTTTCTCATGCGGAAGTGGTTGCAGTACGATGGAGCGCTAGTTCATTTCAGCAGCAAAGTTATACATTTTAGCTACGCTACTTATGGGCCCCATCGACTATACCTCAGCCACTCTGATCTGATTTAACAAACATGAATTTTTCTTCTGAGATCACATTAAGCCATGCTGTATGAAAGTCCCATTGAGTCTAATAAAGATCTGAAGGCCGAGCTGTCAGTTGCTTCTTAAATGTAGTGAAATGATTAAGAACTTTGCTAATGTGCACCATTCTATGCGGCGTAGCCCTGATTCGTGTATTGCTATCTGGCCCATTCGATAACCAATCGCAAAATTTTTAATCTTTAAAATATTTGTTTCATTTCTCTTACCTTTCTTACTTACCTATTACTCATATCGTTCTTACGGAGAAGCGCTTACACGCATTATTTCCGTACACGCAATCCATTACAAATTCTGCTTAGTTTCATTCTACCTGCCTTTACCTTTTTTCTCCGGTATTTTAGAATGATACTGTATACATAGAAGAGAAACGCGGCAACATAAAATTTTAAATTGGTCTAAAAAATATCAAACTTGGGTTGGCGTAGATTGTGAATTTCAAAATTCACGCCAGTTAGAGTTTATTTTCCTAACTTTACCTCATGCATAAGAAAAGAATAACAATTATGTAAGTGAATATGTTTATTCACTTCATTTAAAAATAATAACTGTATTTACGTCAAGCTCTCAACAAAACATAGGAGAAAAACTAATATTTTGAGCAAAGTCCTTTTACTTTAAGCATATCTTTCAATAACTCTGACACTGATGAGATTACTAAAATTTGTAATGGAATGTTTTCCTAAATTTGTCATAATTTCTTCCACTTTATATGTTTTAAAGTAAGTTCCAATTTTTAAAACTTTATAAACTTTCAGATGTGTTTCATGAAACTTACGTATGTGATGTGTCATGACTGTGGTGCTTAAAACAAGATTTAGTACTTAATCCGTTTTCTTTTCGCTACATTTTTAAAAAACGTCGTAGCTGTTCTTAGATTATTCTCTTCCGCATAATCAAAATTTCGTCCGATTATATGATGCCGCTGTGCTGCGCAATGACAAAGCATGCATTTTCTGATTCATTTTCCATCAATTTTGAGTTAAGCAGTAGAGTATCTTCAAACGAAAACATTCTCCTCTTCAAATTAACACCAAAAGACTTTGAACATTTGATCACACATTCCTTAATTATTTTACTTTTCAGTTGTTCAATCTCTGTACTTTCTAACACATTCTAAGCGCTTTATTTCATTCGGCTCGTATAGTAATGATGCTTTAGTAGCAGTTCTTTCAAATAAATCGTTTTTGCAGAATCATTTTCAAGCAATCTAGAAACTGTTCCTTTCGGTTTAAAAAATGATCTGGTAATTTGCATTAATTTACAGCCTGGATATTTTTGTTACCTCTGGTGGCTGTTAAATCGAAAACATTTGTCATAATCATCATCTAATTTTACAGGATACCAGTTTGAAAACTCGCAAATTCTATTTCTCAGATAAGGGGCTCCTGCTATTTTGTTTGTTTTTTAGAGGCGCTTTATAGCATTTAACTGAATATTTGATGTCTGCTACAATCTTTTTGAAAGCAAGTATATTTCAAAGCTTTCATTTTGATTCTCTGCTCAATAGACAATTCTGGTGATATTAGTTCTGAAAATATGCAGCTAGCTGTTAGTCACAAAGGCGCTATGATAACAAAACAGCATGCAGCGTATAAAGGCAACATGACAACATAAGATCTCATGCTGCTTTAATCATTCAGAATAAAACAAAAAAATAAAAAATAAAAAAAAATAAAAACCCTCGTTTTTTTTTTTTTTTTTTTTTTTTTTTTTTTGTTGTTGTTGGGAATGTTTACTTCATCCAAGATATTTCCTAAAATCTTGCTCCTTTGGCTACTTTCTTTTTCTATCATTACAGTGTGCCTTCGTCTTTCAGGCTTTTGATGACATTTAAGATGTGAAAGCAGTACTTTTCTGGCTCTGATTCAGAGCCCCAAAATGCCTCTGTACAGTCTTTTTACCGAAGAGTACTTTACCTACTATCGGGTAAAAGGCAAGAAGTCATGCTAAATGATGGCAATTGCAGGAATACATAGGTATTCTGCTTTTTTTAATTCACATTTACGTTTCTTCTAAAGAAAGGGATAGAACTTTTGCACACACCTAATAGTTCAAATTCTACATAGAAAGAGTTTTTCTCGGCTACGAAAGCACGACGAAAAAAATTGTAGTTATTAAATCTCGTTAAATAAAGTCGCCGAAGGAATTGCAAAAGAAAAAAAAAAGACTTTGCGCTAATATGTTTGAGTTGTACTGCATTTATTTCGATTTACAAAGCATCTATTTTTTAACGAATTATAAATATTGTATAAAAATACGATAAATGTAAACCACGGTAGGATTGCTAAACTGCCTAGTGATTAGACTTGGTGTTGAAAATTTAGTTTTACTCTTTTGGTAGACGATCGATAGAAAATATTATTTAAAATGCATTTCTACTTCAAATAATATATATATATATATATATATATATATATATATATATATATATAAGAAATTAAAGGGAAGCTTCATAATTTGAACCTGAAAATAAGACCAGTTGAAAATAACTTCACGAAATAGAGTTAACGAATATAAGTAACAAAAAATTATTCTTTTAAACTTAGGTAGACAGTAACAAAATTCCTAAAGCATATAAAAATGCGATAAAGTACTGAACGAGTGAAAATTAATCGCGGTTACGGTTAAACAATATTTCGAATTAATTAAATGTAAATCAAAATTTTGCAAATACTGCAAAGGAAGAGGTGAAAGAAAACTAAAAGAAGGTACATCCCTTTAAGATAAAAGCATGGAAGTGGAAAGGAAGGAAAAAAATCAGAATACACATCCTAAATTTAGAAGGCTGAAATTAAAGCACCAAGAGGTAGAGAAGATTAATTGCGCTACGAGCTAATTAAGCGTTATTGCGAAAATAATCTTCGCTAGCTAGCAGTTAAACCAATATCAAGGGGTTGCCTAACAATTTAGAAAGCCTAGAACAAAACTCTTCAGCAAAAAAATACGGTTAAACACTTGAAGTAATTAAAAAGATGGGAAAAGAGCCGAGAACTAAATTAAGAAAGAAAAACAATAGTTATATGCAAGATTAATTCAAGGAAAATAATCACTACGTATCATTTTCTTTCCCTAAAGGGAAAAGACACTGCACTAAAAAATTCCTTTTATGGTGAATGGACACTAAATATATTTTCTCCGAAGCAAATAAAATGTGTACATTATATTTTAAAACTATCGTAATAACTAGTATGTAAATGGATAAGCATCTAAAACTAACATGACAGACCAAATTCACTTATGAAAACAAGAATGAAAACGAAGAACGTTTAATGAACTAAAAATATTTGAAATAAATCAAATAGTTTTTGTTAATTATGGCATAAATATCTATCCCAAAAGTTCGCGATCTGTTTACGTAAGAAAAACATTCTGTTATGAAATTTCGTATCCTTGGGTTACTGCCAGAGGTTTGATAAGTTTACATATGTAACATTCGGGACATATTTCTACAAGTATAATGAACGCACTCAGTGTCAGCATTTTTTCTATATTATTTTTGTGCTATCACAACTTGGACCTGAGTAATATTTTGCAGTCATTTTTTTGTGCTTGAATCCTCCTCTTTATATCTTTTGCAGCATATACAGAGCAAATATTGAGGGAAATGGAGACTAGACCAGAATTTAAATTAACGGAAACTCAATATACGATCTTGAGACAACGCATGAGAGATCTCTACGATCACATTCGTCTTCATCCTGCCCTTAATCAGAAGTATCTTTGGGTTGGCAAAGAGAGACCTCAAATAGATCCAGATGCTGGAACTCCTCTTCAGGCAGAAAATTTGGTAATAAATTCATTTTCTCTTGGTTCTTAGCAATTTTAATCAAACTAATGCTTTTTTACGATGTCCAATACATATCCACAGTAGCTTAGATTTACAAGATTTGTTTATCACATTCATAAAATCTCGCTCTAGAAAAAGGCAGTTCTTGTCTCCATGGTTGTAAGGGTTCATACTGATAGTTTAAAACTTTGGTATATTATTTTCGCTTGCATTTTGTGATGTTTAAAAAGTGAAAAGCTGGCTTAACTTCTTCAAACGTTTTATTTTTTTCATAACATCTGTGGAAAATACTGCAAAATAGTTTCACAAATGTAAATAACAGAGCATACATAAAGCAAGCAGAGTAAATAATCTTTAGATATCTGTTGCTAAGTTCAATAAAGTTTACTTTATGAAAATTTTATATGAAATGTTAGCAAAGTAATTAATTAGTGATAGCTATGAGGGGTATAAAAATAAATGACAAATGTAAGATATCCGGTTGCAGACTGCCATTTTTACACTAATGTTCTTTCTTTTCAGAAAAATTTAATTGAAGTAACACTTGCTTTGTATATTTTTCGATCACAATTTTTAACATAATTTATATAATAGAAGTCAACTACATTTCGAATGAAGTTAAATTTTCTCTTGTAGTAAAGTCAGAAGTACGCATGAAAAGGAAATAAGGTAAACTAGATGAAATGATATATCGCTGTTTGAGGAAAAGACTAGTTAGAGGGTTAAAAAAAACTTATTTTGTAATAAACTCTAATTATATTAAATTTAGGAACCGTTTTTAGTTGCCCATATATCTACTGATAATACTGATAATACTTCTGAATTAATTCTTTTGGGAGCTGCATAGAAAATTAAACCCATACTGCTTCTGCATCGTAATGCTTGTTACGCAAAAGGAGTTCATCCTCATTAATGGCTGAGCTAAAAATAGGTTTGATTTATCAATTATAAGCGTTTAAGTTTATAAGGTTACACTTGGTCTGATGCTAGAACTTTAGTTCTAGAACCTTGCTAGACAAGTAGTGAATTATCGCCATGTCTGAAACTAATGCGACAGAGACTTATATACATTTAAATAAACTTTTTATTAAACTGAACTTTTAACATAACTGAACTTTTAACATATTTACACGGTTGAATGAAATAAGAAAGAGAAGTCTGTTAAATTTGTTAATAATTTGTCTACTGAATGATTAGAGAACGTGGGATGATGTCTGATTTTGTTATTAAAACAATTCTCTCAAAACCAGGACAATATAAACCTACATTTTATAAATATGAAGAGTAAGAATAAAATTTTCTTTTCAAATGACTGAATTTTCGTTACATGACAATGTTTAGCTGATTTTTTTGTAGATTATAAATGGATTCCGAATTTTTTTATTGATTTATTAGTTTTGTGTACCTAATTAGGTACAATCTGCAATTTAGTAGCTTATAATACGAGTATATTGTATATAGTAGGTCAACAGTGTCATTATAAAAAGTAGCAAAATTCGTTTTCAGTGAAAATTTTCTCTAGCCACGTTAACCATTGTAAAGCGCTCAGCTTTGCATAGTATTAGTTTTCTCATGTTTTACAAACCTGAATCCAAAGCAAATGTTTCATATTAAATGAACTGCAAGCTATGTAATTTTAAAGGTTTTTCCCTTTGGTTTCAGGAGAGAGCAATAAAGTTGCTATTCTTATGACTTGAATAATTATATACTTAGCTTTCAAAATAAGTCTTTCACCAAATATGGTATTCTGAAAGTAGGCACATATGAAAAACATTGAGTCTGATTAATACATGTGCAAATATTTATTAAAAAATATTGAGTCAGATTTGGATTTTATTTAGTGTAGAAAAATGCTCGAATTAGTATCTACTTTAGAAGGAATGCGTTTATAAGGAAACTAACTGCCTTCTTTTCTAATCTGTACATGGGTGCAACTGCAACAATTCTATACTACCAATCCTTTCAATCACTGGGAAAATGAATAAGGATGAACTTGCAAAGCTATGTACTTGAGATAAACTACCAAAACTACCATTTTGTTACTAATGGCATTTAGAAAAGAAGTGATAAAACATGCATGATACTGAATAATAGAAGATACAAAGAAAAATATGAATGAGCGGAAAATGCTAATTAGACAGAGAAGAAATTTTATAAAAAGAGAAAAAAAAAACTAAAACTGACTTTAATCAAAATGGAACTGTAATCCGCTAATTTAAGCTGTAGAGAATTCCATTTCAAAAGCTTATAGAGTCATAAGGATATTTTGAAGCAGTAGGACATGGAAAAAGAGCAATGTCCTGGCCGGAACTCGAACCTGTACCTCTTCAATATGCGCCGAGTGGGGTACTGTTACACCATGAAGGCTTGCAGAAAAGAGGGAGAAAATACCTTATAAGCTTTTCTTCATCAGTAGAAAATAAAAATAGAGGTTTTTGCCTGAAGTTTGAGTATATTAAACTGAGTCAAATTACAGTAAGATAGCAACTGATGATATGTAGTCTTTTGCACAAAGCCAGTTCCTTTGGTTGACATTATTATTAGAGAAGTTAGCCTTTATTCAAATGTCACTTTCAAAATGGTGTCAAGCTGTAGCATTAAGCTTACATAGTTTTTAAGCAAAACGTATGCGTTGTTTTCTTTGGAAATAGGAAGCTTATCATAAAATACTTCAAATAATATAAAGCTAGGAATACTTAATTATGTTTTGGAGAACAGAACCAAAAAAATGTTAGGGAAGAAATACTGATTATTGAAATTGACTGTATTTCCAAAATTTTGAAGATCTGGTTGGATGTAGCAAAATATGATCGAAACGTTAACAACCATTGAGGTGGAGAAAATTCAACCAAATTTTGCTAGTGATATTCCTTTTAAACTCGTATAAATGATAACTTATATCTTACTAAGCACTTTCCTGGGAATCTTAGTAATGGAAGCACTCGTGAACGTATGAAGTTTATCATATGACAAAGCATTCTTTTGTGAAATAATTAAGAGAAAGTCAAAAATTCACTGGCGTTCAGCTAAACATAGTTTTCACTATTTAACTTCTCAATATCGTTGCGAAAGAAATGAAACTGCTTTTAAAACTGATATCAGGTCTTAATCTGACAGCTTTAACAGGAAAAGCATGTCGGAGAAAACTTTCAAACTACCATATCATAGTTTATATATGAAGAAATGCGAAAGCATAATTAAGAGAAAGTTTTTTACCCAAGATCTGTCAATGCTGTATACGTCGAAACACCTGTTTGGAGATAGTAACTAAATACTAATATGGAAAGCACTATTTTTGCTAATAGCAAAGATAAATTACGAATGCACTTTTTTTTACTTAAAATAGGAATGCATTCATGAATCTGTTAGTTAAAGGCAAAAATACCTTCTTATTGTGAACATTTGCGGAGTTCAGCCGAAAATCAATAACCTGCAGAATATGAAGCTTCTTTTTTTCTTCCCTGAACTGAACCTACCGGGCATATGTATAATTAGCAATCTTAAATGTCATTATCGAAAACTTGTATTCTTGAAAACCATTCTGAACTCAGAGGGAAGATGACGACTGCAAACGTTTCATTAGAGGACATTCGATTTCTCGATAAAAATTGGCAACGTGTGACAGAAAAAGCGATTCGCAGCTGTGTCATTAATGGTACACTGAAAACATTTCTCCAGATTGACGATATGAGCTAATCGCTTCTCAAAGACAACCTGCCTCTTTCAGGATGTATCGAAAAATTTTCTGCATTTCAAACAATAATTTGTTGGAAATTAGGTAATTTTGCAAGCTCAAGTCGTATCATAATTTTGAAACTTATTAGTTAATGTGATTTTATATCTGTATAAAATGTATACAGAGGATTTGCTAAAATAAAAAAATAACTTCTTGAATGAAGAAATGAAAATCCAAGCTGCAATAGGAGTTACGAATTCTTGCAATAACCATGACACTGGTGATTTTTCGCAATAGAACGTTTCTGAAATGAAGAGTCCAAATGTAAAAAAAAAAAAAAAAAAAAAAAAAAAAAAAAAAAAAAAAAGATCTTGAAAATTTAAGATTAAGATTTACTGAATAATATAAGGAGAGAATATATTAATGGTGTAAATCAAGCATTTTTTATAAACGTCATGTTCCATTGTTTCATGATACTCAGTTGGATCAATCAAATTTACTTTCTTCATAATATCCATTTTTACGGTTTTAGGTTTGCTAAGTAAGGAGCAGAATTATCGTCAATAGATAAGAGGGCAGGTATTCACATATGCTTTTGTGTTTCCACTAAGCAGAATTCATGGCATACTAAGATTTTGAAAGATTAAGATTTACTAATCTAGTCATACAGTAGTAAAATATTAATTACACAATATTTTCAATGTGTGCTTTTGATATCAATAAAACCATCTTTATCTCTCTCTGAAATATGAGATTTTCCTTCATCTTTAGTAACTAAATTCTTCCGTAAATATTTTCGTGAAACTTTCTTGTTGTGTGACAGAACTTAGGTCATTGAAACAAATGAGTTTGGACTGTTCAGCTGTACTGTATTACTGCACTGTACATCACGTTCCTTTCAAAAGCGAGAAAATTTTGTGTGTCAAATAATGACCAACAATTTCCAGCTTCGTCAGCTTTGGTTGAAATATATATTGAATTTGGTTTGAAATATGGTTTGAATCTACGTAGTTGAGTCTATGATACGCACGGTAGGCAAAAGACACATCACATAGTTTTTGAGAAATCGGCATATTTAAATTATCTTACCATTTATTGACAATTGCTTAAGCTTTTAAAGTGATAGCATTTTTGAGATTTTTATATGTATGTAGATGAACGCATAGAATATGGACTAATATGTGATAAAGATATACAGGGTATTTCAAAAAGCCTGGATTGTTAGTAATTCTTGAGCGACTGGTAGTAGATCCACGATTCCAATTTAAGAGATAATTAATAAAAAAAAGTTAGACTTTCAAATTATGCCAGTCTTGTTCATGAACTGGATTCATGGACATGGGATTAATTGAAAATATACAAAATTAAAATTTTTATGCTTTCTTTCTTCATAGGAAAGTCTAATTAGTAAGATTTTCCTTACTATATGAAAGCCATTCTTTGTACCTTTGTTTTGGTTTTTCTGCAGTATGCAAAACTGACTTTGGGGGGGGGGGGAAGAATTTCAGAAATATATCATATAAACCCTGTTTTTAGCTAGCTGAAAGAAATCGTGAAAAATTTCGATTTCGGAGGTCACATAAAATTTAATTTCATTGCACAAAGTTTATTAGCTTTACGTTACTTAAAAATGAAAAATTTTAACTTATGTTTATGTTTTTATCTTTATCTAATGTGTTAAATCTCTTAAAAATTTGTATTCGGAAATTCATATTTCCGATTTAGATTTTCAATTTGTGTCTAAAACAGTTCGTGTATAGCTCCAGATTCCTCTGTGAAAAGTTTTTAATTGCCGTTATCTTAAATAATTTTATTTGTATAAGGAGGGTTTTCCTTTTTTACTAATTCAGCTATAATAAAAAGATAGTTAAAGATTTTTTCTAAGGGCCCATATGAAAAATTTTATTTTTGTATATTTTTTCCATGTTACTACTTTACTAAAGTTGTCATTATTTGAAAGTCTATATTGTTTGATTCCTTTCTCGAAGTGGAAATACAAGTCTACGATCAATCATTCAAGATATAATAAGAAAATTTCTATATACTACTGAGATATTAAGATATTTTTCCAAAAATAATTTTTTTCCTGAGTTAATTTATTTTAATACGAGTGAAAAGGGTAGAGCTGTCGTTGATTTAGTCGCTAGAATCGTAACAGGGAAAACATCCATTGTTGTTATTTATTATATTTCAGGAAAAATAAGTACGCACAGTAACCTGGATAAAAATTTTCCCACGATACATAAAAATATTAAATTCATCTTCACATTTTTTTAAACTGTATTTTGAATTTAACAAATTAATTTTTATGTTAATTTAATTAAATTGTATTTTTAATCAATGTTTGATTGTTATCAATTTTTGTATAGATCAGAAGCAGCTCCAAAAGAAAGCGTTATTTAAACAACGATTCGGATGACGGTGATATCAAGTCTGATCAAAAAAGGGTAAGTTTTCCGGCTGAAGAGATTTGCAAGACGAACCGCCTATGGGAACAAATTAACAATACTCACGATTTCTACGATAATGAAGTTCAAGTTATTCAAGACAGTGTTCAGCAATATGTCTTTTCGTACAGATGCGTCACAGAGACTGGGCCTTGCATCGGAATATCTCCTTTGTAAGTAGAAGACTTCAATTTACTGGACTCAGTCTTTTTGTATCATCAAAATATGATTACAAAGATAATTATTTCTTCGAAAGGAAATAAACAAACCTTTATGTACTTTTAATAATGTTCGTTTTCTTACTGAAATTTTTATTGTTACCGATGTTAAGGCCATTCATTTCAGCTTTATAACAAGAGCATGTTCTTCTGCTCCCTTATATGGCTTTCATTAAAACTGAAAATTACTAAATATTGTACTTTAGCTAGGTATTATGGTCAGCTTTACTACCATTGAGATTTTACTACGCGTGTAAAATTATTCTAGGAATCAATATTTTTCTTTGATAAAAGTTAATTATCCTGCTTTTGCAAAGAAATTTTTTTCTGTTCTTTTTTATAAAAACTATATCTTGGAAAGTAGCCATTTCAGTTTCATGCGGTAAAAATTACTAGGTTCGTGAAAATGAAATCTGCATAAAATTTCTGAAGAGAATGAACAAATATGACGGAAGCCAAATCGAACAGGGCAATGTAAAACCATACGAATAAATTGTTAGAAAAATAAATAAATAAAATCCACATTATGTCATCAACATCAGTTTGAGGGTTGGTAAGGAAAATAAGTTTCTGATATTAACTTTTAAATTATAATTAATGTTTATTATATTCTCTTTGTCGACAGTAAAAGAGGTACTACTGCTTCGAACTATTGAGGATGGAAACAAATAATTATTGAAGAAATTCATCCAGTTAAACTACTTTTTATTCATATATTTGGAGATTATGTGATACATGATATCATATACTTGGAGTTAAGGAATATAGCTTAGACTAAATAAGACGTAAATTTTTGGAAAAGTGAAAAGACGAAAGTTTCAAATAGCTATTCATGCTGTCACTTATGTAGAGAGATTGATAAAAAGAAGGATGGATTTTTGGAAGTTTTGAATTTAAATGCAGACATATAAATAACTTGTAAATTTATTGCAATCTTTACTTATAATTTTTCTTAATCGTTATTGACCAAATTATAAATTTTTCTTTATTCGGCAATATAGTTCAATAGCGTCAAATGCAACCTTGTCTGGCATCTTGCCAAAGCATTTAAAATCGTTCAGAAGGGATGTTAATTAAGTGTCACAGAGTGAGGTCAGAGTGAGAATTTATTGTCGCAGGAGGAAAAGTCCCTGAGTCATGGATGATCCTGTTCTCAGTTGTCTTTGGCGCCTTTGTTTAATATTCTTATATTATTAGAAATAAACCTCGAAAATTCGCATTGATGTGCAACGTTGGAAACCAAAAATGTTGACATTGGTTTCAAAATACATGAATTTTAATTAATTTTTAATATGTCATTGCTTTCTTTTAAAAAGAAGATCACTAAAAATAAAGTAACTATATTTTTAACGGAAATTTCCTTTTTGTAGTTATAAGTGTATAGTTCTGCAGTTATTTAAAAAAGTCAACAAGTATCTACCCCATCTGAGCGGGGTCTTCCCTGATCGTAGTTGTTTTAATGTGATATTTGCCAATTTTTGTGATCTTTTTTATGCAAGAATTATTTTCGTTCGTTTCCTCTGAAATAAATTGGTTTCCACCCCACTTCAACCATGTATAATAACGCATATAGATTTCAGTTCGAAAAATCAAAAATAAATATAATAAATATTATAGTTAATCAAATAACTGTAATAATTATTAATTATATTAGTAATGCAATACTGGTTTATTATCCCAAAATTATTGTAATCAGTTATAATAATTATTATATTAGAATTCATTCTATTGATGCAAATTTTATAAATAAGTAAAGTAATTATATTATTATTTACATAAAATAAGTAAACCGTGCAACAATAAAATAAAAAAATTAATTATAATAACTATTGTTATACAATAATAGTTATATATAATAGTTATTTATTACACTTTATTGTAAAATTACACACACACACAAATCTATCTATCTATCTATTTCTCTCTATATATACTATATATAAAAGTAGTAAGACAACAGGAATTAGAGAAACCTTAGTGGTCAAGAATTTTGCGCATTGAGCTGCAAATGTTTTAAAAATTTTATAAGAGGAATGTTTAAAAGCTAATGCTATATATATATATATATATATATATATGTATGTGTGGAATTTTATGATAAATTTGCTATATATATACATACATACATATATAGCAAAATTAGCTTTGAAAACGCTCATATTTTTACTAGTATGTAAAAAATATATAAATACACAAAATGAAAACAAGGTAATCAGTTTGTAATTAATTACAAATGATGATCACCATATTATCTTTACTTAAAAGTAATTTCCTGCCTTCTTAAATCGGCACTCTCTGATGAATACAGTGAAATAAACAGGGAAAAAATAAGAATGAAAAAAAATCTCTACTAATATGATTCCTCTTCTATCCACCCTATTTCGTCAATAAATCGGTCCGAATGGTGCATGCGTGTTTGTTTTTATGGTCGCGGCTGTCGCGGTTAAACTATACTTGTTTGAGGCATTGGTCTATTCTTGGTGGCTGTAAGCGAAGGGAAATAAAACGTTTTCTACGTAGAGTTGTTTCATTTGAAAATTAAGTATAAAATTTTAAGTACATTTTTTTAAACGTTCACAAATGTGTGAAACATGATTATTCACTTGAAATGTAGAGTATACCTTATTGAAGTGTATAATTATCTTTATTTACCAGCATAAAGTATTTCATTTTACAAAATGCAAACATTAAAAAAAAGATAATATTTATAGTTTTACAGATAATAGTAGTTACAAAATTTACAGATAATAGTAAAGCAACATTGATCAAACCATGTCATTTAAACCATCAGAAGGTAAACTTTTATGGATTATATGGTAGATAAAGATCTCAAACAAAGTAACTTTTATGCATTTCATAGACATATAGCATTCTTATTAAGAGGTATGAATGAGTGAAAATTTTCTTGTTCACCTGAGTTTCCGAGAAAATGCAAAGCGGAGATTAATCAGTGGCATAACTAAATTACTGCGCTACTTTTCTTGATTTGAAAACTCGAAATACTCGACAAAGCTTAATGCGAATGTTAAATAATGTGCCTAATTTTTAACATTATTTCGAGCTTAATTTTATCATTGGTCAGATTAGATGGGAAACTCTGGTTAGGTGATTATATGGAGAATTAAGTACTGCATATTTTAAATTAAAAAATATTTTCCATTTTTTTTTGTGTTCCCTTCTGATACGTTATTTTAAGTTGCACTACAAAGACATTTATCTTCTACGTGGCTCAGAAAAATGCCAGTTCTCAGACTATTGCTTCTTGACTTGATATAATATCTTCAGTTTATCTTTCAAAATGAAATAAACAATGCTTAAGTAAATCAACGATTTAAAAGCAATGAACGCATTTATTTGTAATTTATATTTTTATTTTTTAATGATATAAACTCATTTTAATACTTATTGATGAAACTCACTAAGCATATAATCTGTATGATTTATAACATACCTAACTGGTCATTTTTATAAAAATTTACCCCATTATTGTAACTAATAAAATACGTTTCTAACCCTACACATTATGCATCTCAGTGCAGATTTAATGCTTGCACTGCACCTAAATATCGAGGTTTTATGTAATACGATTTCTGCTACTGTTACTAGGTTGCCGCATATCTTCTCATGTCTCCGATAGAAATCAAGCGGAAGTCGCGTCATGTAGGAGCTCATTGGGTAGGAATATTTTTAAGGCTTATAAGCTATTTCGGAAGCATTTTGGGTTTCTTAGAAGTTTCCGCTTATGTTTTTCAATTGCAATTTTATTAATGTCGCAACTTCTATATAATCGGAAATGAAGAAAAACTTGTTCCTAGCTCACTTCTCTTCTTTCAACCAACTTTCTTCTACGTCAAGTATTACAACTTCTACTTCGTTCATCACTGTAATAGTAACGCTTTGGTAAAGTTAGATGGAGCTCTAACCAAACTACAGTTAGCCATAAATGTTTTGCTAATTCGTTCCTTTTGATGGTCTGCACTGACACTAATGCACTTTCTAAGCTTAGTGTGTGACGTCAAAAATTTATTCAACGTACAGCAAGCATCACTAAGCTTCATTTATCTACTTCAACGATCGATCAGAAGAGAAGTACGCCTTTGGATACCGCTTGCTGTCATATGAATTTCTCATTACGCTAGCAACCATTTTGATACATATTGCTGAGAAGAGCTGACGGTTTATGCTAAACGTTTACAGACCTCTTGATAAACCAACACTTCTGATCTTAAGTCTTTGAAAATAGTAGATACTTTGCGCGTTGACGAATTTGAAGCGTTGCACTATCAAACCAAAACATTTAATTCATTATCTGATACAGGAAAAAATGTATATCCGCTCAGACTGTCGAAGCATTTATTTCCCTGCTACATGTCATTAACTGATGATGTACTTATAAATTTGAAAATATGCATGTCGTAATTAAGCCTGAAATTCAGTATGCATAACCTTTCGGCTTTTCGTTTTTGGTGTTGCAGTTTTCATGTTGAGCAGTGTCGTAAGAATAAGCTAAGTTTTCTTTCTTTTAGTATAAATGGTTTATAATCGTAATGCTTTATAATTGTTATATTACAAGAACTATTCTTTTTTACGATTTTTCTATACACCTCAATCATGGCATTCTAAGCGATCGATATGAATTAAAATCTGCCTGCTTGTATAGTGCTTTTAAAAATGTTTACATAATTTAATATTTCTTTCGAATTCGTGCTACAATGACATTCACGTTTTCGAATTTGTTATTTCCTGTTGTTTGCATAATACAGATACACTTGGATGTAAGAATATCTGTGAATGTTGCCATGATTGCGAAAGAGGAAACTGATTTCTCCTATTCACTGACTTTCAGAAAAAATTTATTTGTTTAAAGCATTACATTGCACCAGTAAAAGAATTTTTATATTCATAATTCATTTAACTCCAAAAATTTTCAAAATATCAAATTAAAATTACGTTTGTGCTGTAACGTTTACTTTTGTATAATAAATTAAATGAAGTGTGGGCATGAAATATATTAGTAGACGAAATAGATGAAAAAATCTTTATGTTATAATTGCCCATATCTGTACCACAAGAATAAACGTTTCTGAACTATTATATTAGATCTGAATAGTCCCATGAAATTTTAAAATGGCTACACATTTTTAAATACAGGTAGTTAAGAACAATTTCAGGTTACGTGTAAGCAATTGTTACGGAATTCCATTTATTTTTTCGTTTGCCATTTGTAATCCTTTTAAGGTTTTTTTTTATTTTCCTAGCTAGTCAGCTCAGGTCTTTCTCAAAGATTTCTTTTCAACGACTTCCTTGAATTCTGAATAAGTGAACATCTCTTCTTTCACTTTCGGAACATAAATTCTTTCTGGTATGCAAAACATAATAAATCTTTTCAAGTATGCGAATTTTTATGCATATTTTTAATCTTCTTGGCAACGAAATTTATGAAAATATCTTAAAGTTTTAAAAATACCTACATGAGACGTGATGTTGATTGAACTACTAATTCAAACATGTTTATTTTAAAGAAAACTCATCTATCAAATTACAGTTCTAAATATTACTTTGTGTTAAACATGACAGTTAACAGGAAGGTTGAGTTTCTTTCTTTTCTTTTTTTTTTTTTGAGCCTTCATTTATTAGAATACACCCGGAAACTCCAGTTCTTATACCCTTCCAGACGTTCAAAAGAATAAAGTAAAGTTAAAATGTAGGCCACTGCAAAAAATCTTGCAACCCATAGATTCTGATTTTCAAAATAAATTAAAACTCTTAGAGCCAACATCGTGATGGATGACTATAGTTTTGCTTCTGAATACTCATGATATTTCATGTAAATTATCATTTCATATTCAGTTAGAGCTTACTATGAATAACGTTTCACGATTATATAGTATATTTAGCATAAAAAAAAAGTTTAAAAAGGCTCACTAGTATATGTAGCAAAAACAAGTTTAAAGGAGTGTAGAGACATTAGGTATTTTTTGGAAGCAAGAGAGATGAAAAATTAGCAACCGCCTCCACCGGGAATCGAACCACGGACTTCTGGAATACCGGCCCAGCGTGCAGACCACCACACCACGAAGGATCGCTAAGAAGGCGGAAGAAATACCTTATATAATCCCCCTTTTAAAGGGCGACTGGGGATTTTAGGGACCCATTCGCCAAATCCTGGGTGAGAAGAACCATCATCTAACACACCTTTTTAGTTCGGCCGCCAATGTATAGACATTAGGTATTTTTTGGAAGCAGGCAAGATGAAAAATTAGCAAACGCCTTCGCCGGGAATTGAATCACGGATCTCTGGAATACCGGCCCAGCATGCAGAACCACTACACCACGGAGGCACGCTATGAAGGTGGGAGAAATACCTCATATACTCCTCCTTTTAAAGGGCGATTGAAGATTTTAGAGGACCCAATTGCCAAATCCTGGGTGTGGAGAAATCATCATCCACCACCCTTTTAGTTCGGGCACCACTGTAGAGACGTTAAGTATTTTTTGGAAGCAAGAGAGATGAAAAAGCAACCGCTTTCGACGGGAATCGAACCCAGTACCTCTGAAATACCGGCTCAGCGTGCAGACCACCACACCACGAAGGCTCGCTAGGAACGCGGGAGAAATATCTTATAAGGGGAATGTGAAGAAACATCGAAATGCTTCTGCTGTTCTGCGGTTGTGGATGTTGATGAAATCCAGCACTGAAGTAGTCTTTAATCTATTTATGTAGCTCAGCCTGTTCTGGAAAATGCTTGCCAGTGAAAACAGTGTGTTGTAATATAAAGAAACGTGATTTTCTGAAGATTATTTAATTTAAATTAATTTCTTTTAAAATTGTATGTAACGTTAATGGAGAAGTCAGTTAAATTTTCCTTGTGAATTTTTTTCTTTTTTCATCCGAAGAATGGTATCTTGTCTTTTACCTGAAAAACATGACTCTCATTATCTTTCAAAGGTAACAAACAAAATAAGATTTTCAAAAAAATTCTCAAAGGTACTACAAGTTTCAAAACAAGATGACTCGGAACTTCAAAACAATGACTTCAAAACAAAATCCACGGATCGCGCCGCTTGTAGCAAAAGATCACAACGCTATTAAGAACTGTCTGCAATTTAAAGTAAAAAATGATCCAGTTATTTTTTTAGTTTGCTTTCCGTTCATTTGCAGTGCCATTTAAGGAGTAATTCAAGAATCACGTATAAAATAAAAAAAACTTTCTATAGAGTTATCAGTATTATATGCTTAGATTGAGTTTGACATCTTACTTTAAAATGAATGCCGTGCTTCTTTTACTGCCCACCGATGCGTTGAATCGTTCAAATTTTAAATTATGACTGAATAAGAATCACTGCTGTGAAACAGTAACTACTGTTTATCCCCAAATAAACCAAAGACCAGGTAAATCGAGAAAGATATTAGTTTACCTATAGATAAAATTAAATAAAATGACTGAAGCTACATTGAAGTTAGCATAATGAGAGTTAGGTGTATCACTGAATGTGCTTCGGATAATTTTTAAAATTATTAAATTTAGTTAACCTTGTTTTCTGAGGGCAGGTTGCAGTAATGTAATCTTTTTTTAAGTCAGTATTATACAAGCCAAGGTTTCAACGAATTTAAACTAGTGTTGTGTTTAGTTTGAAAGATCTAGTGCTTGTGTAGTGGATTAGTGAGTGAGTGAAACCGAGGAAGAAAATTAAAACTGAGAAATGAATAAAAACATTAGAGACCTTTATGACCTGACATCAAATACTTATAAGATCTTTTCAGTTGAAAGAATTCTGAAAGGCGATATTAACATATTCTTTTATCCTATGCATAAAACCTACGTTAATTTTTTTTTAGATTCTAGGTAAAATTTGTAATCATCTTTACAGATAAGTTAAGAAAGGGTGGAGTTAAAAGAAATTAAAAAATCATTTCGTGTTATATCATATCTGGAGCGCTGCGATAAAAATCGAAACAAAGGTATAGTTTTCCGAAAACGATTATACAAACTAATAGATATTTACATTAGCGGGCAGAGGTATGTTGAATCGTTTTCATCATACTAGCAGTAAAAAAATAACACCTTAATTAATGCTTAATTACGTAAATATTACAGCGAAAGAATTATTCTGTGTCTTTTATGATTACTGATTGAGTATGCCGTATGCTTTTAATTTCTTCGTAATTAAATAATAAATTGATCTATGTTTTTGTTCTTGTGAGTATGAAAGCTATTTCCAGCTGTTTAATACATTGATAATATTTACATTTTCAATAAAATTCTATATCGATATTAGTATTATCTAATTAAATTATCTGGTGATAAAAACAATTTTATAAGAGAGAAATGAGATTTCATTGATATTATTGCTCAAGTAAATAACTTTCTCTTTATCCAAGACTTTTAGGGAATGAAAATATATTTTACTCATTATTACTTTCATTATTTGTTGGAAAAGCAACATAAACTACAATTTCTCGCAAACTTATTTTCATTCAGTTTCAGTGTCAACAAAAGTTATGTAGACTTGAGGAAAATGTCATCTATAATCTAAAATATATTTGAAATCGAATTGGAACGCAAATCAAAGTTCTGTTCTAACATTTATGACATGCTTAATTTATAATTATTAACCGAAATGTTTAAACTTTTTGAATAGACTTGACTACGCAGAATTCGATTGTAAGTATTACATGAATATCTGCTTCAACACTGCGCATTGTTATTGTCTAAAGACAACCTTTCAGAGTACTAAATATGACTCTTAATCCATTCTCCATATACAAAATTTTCACTGTTTCATAGCATAACGTCACATTAAAATTATTTAAAAGCATACATTATATGTATTACAGTCCTTTTATGCAGTTATTAATTTTAAAGATGTAACTTTTTATACATAGGATAAAGTGTGCTTTATGTATAAAGCCTTTAGCTCGCAATTGGATAGTAATTAAATAAAAAATGCTATGTAAAAATGTTCGAAACTTTAAATTAAAAAGTAAAGAAAGAAAGAAAATCAAAAATGATTTAACCCTTCTAGGTCGGCGTCGCATGCCATGCGACGAAGTGAACAATTCCATCGTTGAAACTGTATCCGTCGCTACTCAGACGTCGCTTTAAATTCCGCGATTATTTTTGTATTTCTGAATATTACTAAGACATAGCGCGACTAGTCCTAGTTTCTTCACAATTTTCACAGGGAGATTTCTCGCCTTGAATATCTGTTATTGAATATTCGGGTGATATCTTAGAATTTCAACTAGAAAACTATTCAAAATACTTTCGATATTCTTAGGCGATTTGTTTGGATAAAGTAAGCAACAAAAAATTATTGTTTTGATTAAATAATTGATTTTGGTTTTTATGCTCTGAGGTCCGAGGCAGGTTGTAAAGTTGTTTTAACGGTAAGGTTGGTAAACCATTTTCTAAAGCATATTTTACGTAATTTTAATAATTATTTTTATGTAGATATTTATATTAAACACATCAAAACAATAAAGTTAATAAATATAGTATCACATTGTATTTTTTTAAAAATTTAGAACTTGGGAGTATTTCAGGGAAAACTGGTGATCAGTTAACGGGATATCACATATTTGACACCCGAAGGTCCATCAAAATCTGCTTACTGTCAAGATAATTTGCATTTTCGAATTTAGTGTAGAACATATATTGATTTTCATCAACAATAAATGCTTTTCTGTGTCAGAAATTTGAAAAAAAATCTCCGACCAAGAAGGGGTTAATATAGCGTTAATTATTTTATTTTCCTTTCCTTACAGTTGCTAATTGCGGTAAAACATCCGAAAACTTTGCTTTGATTTATGATTAGGGTTTATATTTTCCCCCGAAATCTTTTTTTACTATTGTTATATTAAGTACGGAAGAAATGAGTCCTTTTAATTCCTTAAATAGGTCCATCTCATTGATTATCTAATAAAATGTTCATTTATTTATTTTCCTTTCTTTCTGCACTTGAGGTGCACTTTGTAGTCAAAAGAAGTTACTAAACGCTTAATACTTCTTAACGTTTAAAATTCTGAAATTTTATGTTTGTTTTCAAATTATCTCATTATATTTTTAAACGTAAGTTTCTCTCGCTGATTTTTAAAATTTATTTACCAATTTAAAAGGAAGATAATTTGTTATTAATAATTTTGAAATACTCGAAACGTGAAGAAAACGAGTACTTTCGGAACTTAAGAAATGAAGCTCCGCTTCTTTTGATAAAATACATATACTGAGACTTAGGAAACTCTTTATTTGGAACAAATTATAGAAGCACTTATTGTTGCATTTCACGTTCAGATTGTACAGTATTTCGTGTATATGTTACGGTGAAACACCGAAATCTGGAGAATGTCGACTTTTACCGGTGAATGTCAACATTCACATAGTCTCTTGGTGTATGTCCGAAATATTTTCCAAATACTCTTATTTCTGACTTATGGTCAATGTCGACATTCACCATGTACTAATGGTGAATGTTGACCATATAACAATATTATATTTTCTTCTCCGTAATTCAGTCGCGAATAAACGCACTTGAAACTTGAAATAAGAACTTAAGAACATGAGAACCTAAAACACACAATACATTCAAAATGAGAAAGGAAAATAATAGAAGTTAAAAACTTACGTTCTAAATGAGAAAATAAAATAACAATAATAAAAAACTTACTAAATTATGTGATTCAAATCTTATTTATTACAACAACTTAAACTATTATGGCATTTTATGAGCTCTCTTTTCGACTTTCACCAGAGCATATCTGTGATTGTCGACATACACCGGTGAGGGTCCGAATATACAAGAATGTAGTGAAATATTCGGTCTTTCACCGACGTATTTGGTGAATGTTGATATTCTCCGGTGAAAGTCGACATTCTCCAATTTCGGTCTTTCACGGTAACATATAGATCGTTTTATCTCTTAAAATGCTACGGAAAGATATGAATATGTTTTGCTTTCGTTTTCCTTTTTATTTACAAACCCGGGAAAATTTTTATTTTTCATAATTAGGGAATGTTTTTCAACTTAAGTGACAACATTAGCGAAGTTTACGTATTGGCTTGAGGTTTTTCAAAAACAAATAAAGAACCGTACTCTTCATAAATAATCTTTGTGATCTGAGAAATATTTTTCCCCTCAAAGTTTAATTTACCTAAAATATCTGATTTCTTTAGATGCTATTTGATCTTAACTGTTATTTATTACTGTATAACGTTTTTTATTCGAATTCTTAGGCCGAATATTTTTATTTATAGTTTAATTTCAAATATATGTAATATTCTTTCTTAACATACTACTTTGTATAATTAGTTAGATTAACCTATTATGGTTTCATTTATAATTAATTGACTTATTTTTGTTTATAACATTGTTATTAGGTTGGATGCAATGTAACTCTATTTTTATTGGTTATATATATAAAGACAAATTGTGCAAACAGAAAGATTTATGTGTATTTATGTATAAATATATATAAATTTTACTCTGTCGAAATTAATATTTAGGATTGAGCATGATCATTAACACAGGTTTTACATTAAACATATCTGTATACACGTGTAACAAAAAACACAGATATGTGCATATGTGCAGATATGTGCATATCTCTGTAGAAAGGCAGTATTTTCCAACTGATATCTAAAGGAATTTGAAATAGGACAATATTAAACCGCATGTTTAACTTCTCCGCATTTCTTACTGCATTCTATTCAGCTGCTATAAGTTCTTAAAAAAACTGCCCAAAGATCTTAAATTTATTTGTTATTTTTTAATTATTAACATTCTCATAAATAAGTGTTAGACAAAGTTGTATCGTGACTGGAAATTAATTACCGATCCCCCATCACTAGTTCTTTTTTTATGGTGTGTGTGTGTATGTGTATGTGGCTACAGTTTTGTAGTTCAAAATTGATATTATTTTCTGCCGATCCTGCGTGATATGATTAAGCTTTGCCTTACGAAGCGAATTTACTTTTTGGAAGCCAGCCATCTCACACACCAGCTCATATAGCGAAAAAACTCAAAAAGCCTTTTGTTTGGAACTTAACGTAAGCGGAAAAAGTGTAGCGTAAGGCTCTTTTATACAGAACATTACAAAAAGACTGACAAAATTAGCTGTAACAATGCCTAAATTCAGGAAATAAGCTGAATGATTTGTGTTCAGAACACAAATGTAGTTTTAAGAAAAGACATCATAATCAAAATTATATTAAAAATAATCGATTTTGAAATACTATTATTTATAACCCAATAAAGAGAATATTTATCTCAATTTAAAAGCATTTAATTGTAATAAAAATTAGTCTTCAAACTTATAGTTATAATATTTGGATATGATGTTACTCATAAAATCATATTTAAGAAGTTGAAGCAATTTTTAATTAAAAATATTAAATTAAAAAGAATTAATATCTGATACATTTATTAAAATTTAAACTGCTCAGAAAAATCTATTCCCAGTTGCAGCTTTCAGATCATGTCTATTTTAAACACGTTGGTTGGGTATTTTACCTTCAACAAATTTTAAAGACTATGTAGAATCACTAAATGTACAACTAAAATAAAGAAATTCCGAAACATATCAGCAAACGTTTAATCATTTTAGACAGACGCGCATAGATGTTTGATTTCTGTACTATTACAACTCTAATTTTTTATACCTAAGTGCGATTCCAATACAGAATTCAAAATGTCTACGAAGAAAGAGATGAATTTTGTAACAATTACAAAATGTTAACTCTTTAATTATAGTAATTCAGCATATTTTCCTACCCAACTTAGAACCCTGCAAAATTCAAATGGCATTAATTCCCTCTTATATTTCATAGGCTAACTTTTTAAATTTAATATTTAGGTACAGCAGGATTCTTTCGCGACTTTCAGTTATTTTTTCCACTATGTCATGTAAAAATATAGAAGTACTGGATTATGGATAGTCACAAGTATCTTCATAATAAAAACCTTATTAATTGAAAAAAGATTGAATAACGATAAGATACAGAAGGGGTAGCTTACTTATGATTCCCTAATGCGTCTGAGGACGGACTGTTCTGAACGTGAAATTGCGCGAGGAATTTCTAAAGAGAACTACGACCTAGTCCAAGGTTTTTTAATGAGAAACTACATGCACCCATTCTCGAGAGCATCTGCACGTACAATCTGTTCTACTAAGACACAAATGCACAAATGCTGGGGTTTATTGGTTCTATATTTTGGAAATAACAAAATACATCTCTACTTATATTTCTTTTCTGGACCTCTCGAATACGCCTTGAATGCGTTTCTATGAAGGCTTGCAGAAGGGAGAAAAAAGAATGCCTTATATGCTTCCTTCTTTTAAAGGGCGACCGGGAATTAGGGGACACAATCGCCAAATCCTGGTAGTAAGGATTTATCGTCCACCATTTTTTAGTTCGGGAGCCACTTGTAGAGTCATTAGGTTTTTTTTTAAGCAAGAGATGTGAAAAATGTGCTATTCTCTCACATGCCTCTAACCTTGGACCTTTCGAATACGTGTCGAGTGTGCTGCCAGTTTGACCAAGAAAGGATGCAGAAAGCAAGCAGAAAATTCCTTGTAAGATATTAAAATTTGAAGACTAAGCAAAGCATTTGAAATGGGGATGAAAATAACTAATTTTTATAAGCTATTAAAAGGTGTAGCTAATTTAGGATGTTCTATGTAACTTATTTTAGTACAAAAATTATTAAAGAATAGTAAATACAGAGAAGATATGTCTTTCATTCAAAAAAGAGACAAAATATCTCGTATATTTTTTAGAGTTAAATAAGAGATTAATTTATTATTTATCTCTTTGAAAGGGGTAGTATTGGTAAGTTGAAAATCAATTAATTGCTTTACTAAAGTAACATAATATCTATAAGTATTTAAATATGTTTTTAAATATCATTGAGTGTGGGATATTTCACTGTTGTTCTGTAAAATATTTCGAGCGTTTCTGATTATACTCTAACCCACTACTGAAATCTCTGAATTCGACTCAAGTTCGATCCCAGGTGAATGGACTGACAGCATGGCTAATTTTCGTGGTTTTCCCCATTTGTAATGTAAATACGAGCCAGTTTCTCTTAAAGTCCTCCACGAAGGCATCCCTTGCCTTAGACAGGTAGAAGTCGCGTGCTTGCCGTATTCTAATAATCTAACCTGGTTAACCTCAACCAAATATCGTGCTTTTTCTCAGTATATATATAATATATATACCCCTCTGTCTCCATATATGTAAAATTGTAAAATAAAAAAAAATTAACTGAACTATTCAAAGACTTGAAATAAAATAAATTTAAAATTAGTTCCGTTTTGAATTTTTTAAATTTTCAAAATAGAACCAATTTTTAGATCTTTTCGTGAAGTTGCACAATTTATATGTAAGGCAGGTTTCAGTTTCTTCTTCGGATAATTTACGTGTTACAGTTTTTTTCTTCGGTAATTTTGACTATGGGTAATAGATAAGTTTATGAGTATTATTAAATAAATGTCTTTTAATCTCAGTTGGAGAGAACTCCATTTGACTCTGCATATGTTTAAACATTATCGAATTCATTATTTGTTATATCATGCTCAAAGACTCTCGGCGCATTTCTGTTACTCTCAGAAACTCATTTCTATTATTTTTATGATAATGAACCACATGGCATAGTTAAAAGATCATAGTACTTTAGGAAATTCAGAAAGTTAACAACACATTTCTGAGCATGACTGAAGGCCATGATATATTTTATTGAACAGAAATGTACTCGAAATTGTAAACTTATAGCCAGACATTTTGTTGCCCTTCATAATAAGTTTACACAGAGAGTTCATTCGTCCGTCACGTCACAGACTTAGTCACAAGCGTAAGCTTTTAGACGAAGTTATTTAAACCTTTGGTTAGGGAAGAGTTATTGCCCAAAGGACATGGCCACACGTGTTGAAAAAGCGACGTTGATTTTCTCCATTCCGATTTTGATAGAGCAATGGAATCCGACAATTTCTTATCTCTTTCACCAACTAGTAACTAATTAGAATATTTTCAGACTTTTAAATTCTTAAAAGCGTTGCAGAATTACAGCTTCATTCTAGTAGCACGTCATTTTACCGTAAACAGGGGCAGAAGTTGTACATCACTCTAACTGGAGTAATAGCCAATAACATAGTCTTAGGTCTGGGGAGACAGCTTTATTTAAATAAAGTTATGTTAAATTTAAATTAGCTTACCTTAGGCAAGTTTCCTCCGTTTCCCAGTGATTATTAATAACTATTGCTGTTATTGAATCGATTTTTCCAAAGAACTCGAAACGCCAGTCTAGAGATTTTTCTAATGGAGACTAACTCATATTTATGCTGCACGTGAGGAAAAGTTCAACAGCGACGCAAAGACCACCCGTTCACCCGCATTCAAACCCGGGAATGTTTAGCGGTCTTTTTCACTTGCCGTTGGGGAACATCATTAATATCTAACAGAGCAGCTGAGTTTAAAATTCTCTAAACATATCATCCATCTGACAGACAGTAAAATAAAACCCCTAATGAGCTAATACTATATGGAATGAAGCTATACTTGCAATTGTTTTCCAAATCCTTTAGTAATCCTTAATTTGCAAAGACTTTCACTTCTGTAGACTAAAGGTGTAATCGGATGAAAGAGTGCTCAGGCAAAAAGCTTAGAATACTAACTGGTTAGTAAAATTTAAAATATTTCAGTAATTTTAGGAATTTCAAAATATAGATCATGTGTCTTAAGTTTTAACTTATACAACGCTTTAGAATGTCTTAAGAAAACTTTTGAACGTCAAATACTTATTATTTTCGCACATATAAAAATATTAATTTCTATAAAGTATGGAAGAATTATTTTCTAGTAAAATTAAATTTATTTGCATATTCGAAATTTTTATCCTAGATAAGAACTGAAAGAAAGGAATATTTGCTTGAATGTTCGACGATCGTCTTAAAAACCCTGATTTGGGGATATTAAATGAGAAGTTGTATTTAGAGACATCAGTTTGCACTCAGAATTTCTAACTTTAGTAAATTCATGTACTCTCAAGACATGAATCTAGGAAAATCATTTCATATTGCATTACTCAAATGTCTAGTTCCGCAACATTTCAGCAAAATTATTGATCTTTCAATTTGAACTTCAGTATTGTTAATATCTAATTCTGATTTAAAGTAAATTTACTTAAAAAATGATCGCCATATTACATTGTTATCGTTTTCTGATATTTAAAGCGCGATAACTTTATTTTCATTTCGTAAGGAAGGATAAATTTCCATTTCACACCCATCATGAAGGTTCTCAAAGATGGAACTAAAAATGGAATAAGAGCGATTTTCCATGTTATGTGATGTTTTGGAAACAAATCACAAAGATTGAAAGTAGCTAGAAAAGCTTTTTCATAGCTGATCGGAAGACGGTTTTATTTCCTTAATGCTGATAAAGCTTTCGTCATCTTGCAAAATCATAAGAATATAAGCTGTGTTTTATCTTACCAAGGCCAAGAAATAATACCAAGGCCTGCTAAATTAAAATTGCATAATTTTCATACATAATATGAATTATATTTCTAAAGTTGGTTGTCTATTCGTTCAAGAGATCATAACGTAAAAACTGTTGTTATAAATATTAATTCAGAAAGCTTTATACTAATGCAAAGCAAAACAAATTACTTAAATTTTATACTTCTATATATAAGGTAAATTTAAGTTTTTACACTGTTTCTTTACGAATAAAGCTCCATTTAGTAAATTTCTCCATATGTTACGATAGCTGTTCTAAATAAAATGTACGCAAAATTGTTGTTGAAAAAAATGTCCGAGCTGTAGTTGAGAAAAATGTGAGAGTTGAAGTCATATTCTTCGGATGAAAAGAGAAGCTTTTCAGTTCGATTTTAAAATTCGTATAAAAACGAATTCGTATAAAAACGAATTTTATTAAATAATATATTTCTAGTTTAACTTTTCTGAATTCTTTCTTTCTTTAACTCATGCTTCTAAGTTGCCGTAAAACTTATCCTAAAACTTTACTTCAGAGGTAGTTCGAAGAATTCTAATCTACCGAACTTTCTCTTTGTTTGATTAATTGGTTTATGAAAAGTATTCCTTAGGGAATTGAAGTCTGCACGTACTTTATTAAAATATGTCACGTGATCCATATTGTGTCAATTGGTAAGTCTATCCTATTTAATTTACATCTCAGAAACTCCTGCTCTACAACTACTCGATCATGAGAGAGATTTTGAAAAAACATACGTAGTATTTCCATTCCAAAATTAATTTTCTTAACTAAATTATTGAAAGCTTCTATTAAAGGTTGTACTGCATGGTTTTTATTCACCTTATTCACTTTTTACATGTATTTATGTACTTGCTCATATATATATGTAATAATAAAATTCCATAGTCAAGAATACACTTAAAATTTTAACTGTATGTTCTTTTCATTTTTAATGGCGACGGTCTCTTATTTGAAAGTACGTGGAATTAAATTCACAGCCCCGTAGTCAAGTTGTTTTTCCCGCTTTTTCTACACGTTCACTTATAGAATGTTCTGGAAATATTTAAAGCGAACTGGATTGGCTGACGAGGCTAACGTCATTTTCTTGGAAGCTCCGCCTTTCCAGAGGCTATAAAAGGACTCGCAAAGGAATATCGGGGGGCTTTTACTTAAATGTCACGATGCAGTAAACTTCATACAAAACGTTATTAGTAATTCTTTTTATTTACTCCGGATATCTGATTTTGTAACTGCTATTTCTCCTGAATAATAATAAATGAATCCTGCTTTTTAAAACTTATCTTCTGATAATTTAAGCTACGACTAAAGCTGGTACATCACACACATATATATATATATTAATCAAGATATAATAATTAAATCAAAATTTTGGTTAACAGTCTAACAGGAAGCACATATAACAAAATTGGAACAAAGACAAAACAATGCAATGAAATAATATACTAAAAGTAACGTAATGAAACGAATAATTCTTTAATCTTTTCAAAGCAGCTGCTGAAAATTTTTCAACACTCACGTTCCTGTATTTGATGTGTATAATTCGAAATTCCTGAATAAATCAAAAGTAAGTGCCAAACTAAAAACAATCATTCAGAAACGTGGAGATCTGTTAAAAAGTATTACTCCTTCTTGTAAAGACCAACGAATTTTCAAACATTTATTATATTATTTTTATTATGTTATTTTATTGAATTGTTTTGTTTTTGTTCCAAGTTTGATGTATGTTCTTCCTATTAGACTATTAAACACAAAAATTTTGATTTATTTATTTAATTATTGTATCGTGATTATTTAATTTATTTCGCAGCAAACTGCGGGACTTAAATAATTTAAAATCTTAATATATATGCATATAAAGAGTTTAGAAATTATTAAATTAAGATAATAAATTATTAAAATCGCTCTACATGCTGCGAAATTAGATAATCAAGAGATAATAATAAAATAAAATCAAAAATTTGATCCTGAAAAGGGTAAACAATTTAACAAAAAATACACACATGAAAACTGAAACAAAAACATTTCAAGAAAATTAACATAAGATAAAAATAGTCCTGATCTTTTTCAAGAACTCGAACGGATAGAGCCATGTTTCCTACTTATATCTGAACGAATGTTAGAATGTTGACTCCTTTCATGATTTAATTTTTCATTGGTGTTTATAAATGCATGGTGCGTTTTAAAAATTAATAATAAATGCATGTATTAGCTTCCTCTTGTTAAAACGTACACGGTAAGCATTGGCAACTCTCCAAGTTTCTCATGCGCTACCTGCTGTTTGCTTGCCATGCTTACTGCGTAACCGCAGCGTCAGTTTCCAAAATGGCGTTGCAACAGAAAAAGGATTTCTGTGTGTTCAGTTCTGAGGTGCCCAAATCTGTAATTACAGTGTAAAGAGAATTTCTTTCTTTGGAGGGTTTATGTACCAAACGTTTTCGAGTTATGTACCACAAATGCCTATGTCCCTTGAGAAAGTTTGTGATCGGATAAAGCATGTACTGGAGACCATCACGATGAAAATGCTACACCGCGTATGAGAAGAATTTGATTACCTTGAATATGAGTGTCATGTGACCAAAGGTACACATATTGAAGGATGGGATTAATGCATTAAAAACCTGAACAGTTGCTGCTGCGTATGCTGTAAGTTTACCCATATAAAGTAAAACATTGATTTATTATTAATTCCTGAAACCGCACCATTCATCTATAAACAACCTGTATATTTATGTGTGTGTGTAATAAGAAGTCGTTGACGCAGTAAAGAACATGCTTTACGCAGTGACGAAGCTTGATTCATAAAAATGTTATCCGCAGTAATCGACTGAACACTTTTTTATTATTTAAAGGCACAATAATCATGGATTACACAGCGTAACTAGCGCAGTCTGCCCGCCAATGTGTATCACATTTGTGCCTTTTCTGTATCATTACAACAATAAGTTTCGAAAGCGTAAAGAGCATTTGGCAATAGATTTAATATAAAAGAAGTCAAAACGGGAATGCGAGGTATCTGAGACAAAACTCTGGTTGAGAATGATTTAGTTTAGCTGTGCCTCTGTTTGCTAATTTTAAGTTTCAGTTCCCAAATTAAAAATTATTATTGACTGTAGCGTTATTTAAATATCTGCGTAATTAGTGCTATGCAAGATCACATAACATGGATATTAATTTTGAAATGACGCACCCTAGAGAAATTTATTGTAAGCAGTTGCTAGTTAAGGGATTTTAATCACTAAGCTAAATCACTAATCAGTTACCAGTTTAAAGAAATAATGTAATTAAAATGGTGAGTTATAAAAACTAAAGTAGAATTTTTATTTATATTTTTTATCTTATATAGGTATTTTAAACATAAAATGAATTAAAAATAATAAAATATATACTAACTGCGTCAAAAACTGCAGTTATGTCTAGGAATAAGTAATAGGTTAAAAGTAAAATTATTATTGTGTGGTGAAAGTTGTTGCAGATTAATAAATGGCTGAACTTGGAGTTTCGCCCAAAAATAAAATGGAAGTAAGTTACTTATAAGAACCCATATTAAACGAAATTAATACTAAAAACATTACAGACTAAAAAAATAGTCTTTATCGGTAAGAGACATAATATATATGTTATGTACAAATCCTTCTGGATCAGCCCCTTCATATTTAAAAAAATTCTTTTCCACATTTGACAAATATTCTATAAAATTTAACATTAGTGGAAAAGTATATTTCTGCACAAATCGAGTAGAATATTTTGAAGGAATAAAAGCATACGAAAGCAAAGAAAATTGGATTTATGACGGAAACGAATATTTAAAAATACATACAGACTAGACTTTCATTTTTTTTAGGTGTTCAGGGGTTTCATTAACAGACATCTATGGCTCTGATTCTTGATGTCTTGCAGAAAGTAAACGTAAAGAATGTTAATAATAGAAATTTGCCTATTATATAAAGGAAAGTAGGAAAAGTACAAACAGAGTAAGTTAATATAGAAATATTAATTTAATTAATATTAGGAGCTCAGTTATATAAGAAATAAACAGTATTTCTATATAGCTGAGAAATACTAAAAGTTATAAATGAAGTTAGAAACAATATAGTATTTCTATATAGTCCAATGTTTGAATACTACAAGTCAAAATTCAAATATTTAATATTATTAAATGTTCCGATTTCGAGAACAATAAAGTTGCCATTCTTTGCGTCTAAAGTATGTGATGGAAAGGTTATAAAGGAGATTTTAAAACTTCATATGATGGGCTATTCGTATTATGAATAAAGCTGATTGAACTCTTTTCTTGGATTTCGATTTTATAAACTGTGTTATTTCCCTGCCAAGTTTAAAAATATAATTATTTGAATCTTCATTGCTTTAAAGGAGCATTAAACTAAGAACTTGTACTAAATGGTGTTATTTTATTTTCTCCAGACCAGGGGCGTATCCTGAATTTTCGCTGCTGAATTTCCTGGTGAACACCAAACTTTTAAAAAATTTACATTATTAAATGGAAGTCAGAATTACGTGTAATAGAGTATTGGCTATAGCATTTGAATATTAATATATTGTTAAATAATTGCATAACATTTAAAATAATTAATTGCACATATTAAATGTTTAAAAAGGTCTGATATGCTGGAATGAAAATTTTTTTAGATAAAGTTTGCAAACAGTTTGTATCGTAAAGACAATTTTGTTTGATTGATGCGTATCTCACTAAAATATTCCAAATAAAATCAGTAAATATGTAAATTGAATTAATCAGTTATTAATTCGTTTTAATGAAAGATAAAGACTGAGCACTGGGCAGTTAATACTGATACTCACAAAAATCAGCAATTCAATATTTTAAATTCACTTATCATGTTGCGAATATGGCTGGTATTGATACATGGATGAATTTACAAAAAAGGTAATTTTCATTCTCAAGTGAAAAATAGAGAACATTCCGTTCAAATAATTCTAAGACTAGGGTAAAATATAATTAATAAAATTTTGAATAAACTGGAATTAGAAGAAGGAAATTTGTCTGCTTTCAAGAACATTCATAAATTCGAATTTATTAGCATTATCAAGCTTTTTGCATATTTTCTTGGACACATTAAAGTTATAGAGACATTAGGAATTTTTGAAACAAGAGAGATGAAAAAATGAGCAAGGGACTCGCCGGGACTCGTACATCCGCCGAGTGTGCTGACCATTACACCCTGAAGACATGCTTAAGAAGGCGGTAGAAGTACCTCATAAATTTACTTAATACAGGCAATTGATTTCATGTTTTTCGATACACATTCTGTTTGGAAGAAGAAGAAAAAAAGTGGATCTTTTGCGTAAGGACTTTTGAGAGTTGTGACTGTGATTTTTTATTGAAATAAACTAAGAAATCGCTCTTTCATTTATATGGCATTCATATGATTTTTTTAGTTGCAACTTATCAATTTATTCTAAGCAATACGAAATATCCATACTAAATTGTGCCTACGTCTTCTGTTTTTACTTGAATTCATCAGTTTTTTGTAATTTTACCTGTATGTGTAATCAGCAGATTTATTAAAGTTCTAAAGGTAGTTTTTGTTTTATGAAGTTATATATATATTTGCTTATTTTACTAAAGATCTGATCTTTATCTCTCAAAAGCTCTTAATATCTTCTAATACTACATCCAGGACTTAATTTCTAAAATTAGAAGTTCTAAAACTCTATTATTTACCGTCAGAGACAGAAACAATAAATAAGGAATTGTAATAATAGGTAAAGCAATAAATAATGAATAATTAAATGAAGTCTAAAGGAATAAATAATTATAAATAAAAAGGAATAAATTAATAAAAAGTATTTAAAAAAAGTAAATTAATATTTTTATGAAAAGTCCAAAATATAAAATATTAAGTGAAATAACTTGATAACATAAAACAAAAGATAAAAGATAGAACTTTTTCTCAAAATGCTCGGATAGTTACATATCTTGCATTTGTTGGTTGACAGTCGAAACGATCCATCCCAGATGAGCCATCTTATCACTGTATTTATTATACATATAGAATGTTGCACAGGGAAGTCACCACAAGGGGTGGTCTGATATTGCGCTCGCCACGAGTAAGCCATAAAAGCACATAAATAACCAATCCTGACACGGGGTTCAAACACTTATTCTGCCATTAAGATTAGTAATCTTCCTCCACTAACCGCTGTGCAGTCCATGGAGGATGATAAAACAGAAATAAATATATTCATTCAAAGGTAAATTAAAATGCATTTGTATCTTAGATTTTTCTTCAGGCTCTGAATATATATATGTAGTCGATCTGGCGATTGCTGGCTGCTTTATATTTGAGGCCCAGTTTCGAACCTCTGAGGCTTGGACGTTTGTAAGTGTATAGTGTCTGTGCGGTATGCGAGTATTTAAAATATTGGAGATTCGAAGTCATCTAGAAACACTTCTAATCTTAATGGCCGCATCACACGTTACAAACATTTACTAAGAATAAATGCTTAGTGTATTTTTTTCTGCTGTGTTAGATGACTGAAAACAGACATTTTCCACAGATCACTTTGGGGTTACCAGAAAACTAGTTCTCTATTACAAATGATGATTGTAATGAAGGAAAAATATTAGAAATGACGATTGATGATTGTGGATTCGATGCCAATAGTTGACTGGTCGCTGTAAACGAATAACTTACACATTTTTTTGGAAAGGAAGGGGGAAAAAATCTCGCGTCTTCCTTTCAATGGTAAAGCATGTAGGAAAATTGTTTGGAACAGTTGTTAGACCGAAATAAGTGGATGTGTGATTGTAGCTTTAGTAAGGAAAGAGGGGTTGGAAACATTCGAATGCGTCCATCCGGGTATTCTACATCAAAATTTCCTCTGAGCTGTATAATAAATTCAGCGAGTTATAAAACTATTGATGAAGCTTTGGTGTCCCATCCACTTCTTGGATTGTTCCATGTATCCTTGCAATGTAGTGGTTAGCATACCCAGCTTTTCATTGAAATATTCGAGCTTCGATTCTCGGAAACAAGCTACATTTCTCTTTTTCTGCTCCGCGCATACCTAATAATTTATAAGTTTAATGTCATACTTTTGTAAATGTTTTTTTAAATCATAAGTGTAAGCTACATTAAAATAAATATTCACTTTTAATCTACACTAAATTAAAGAAAAGAGATTATTTTCCTTATTCTTCAATCTCTTCATAGACTTAGAGCTGAGTTTTACATGTTGAGATTTATTATGTTCAGTTTCTAACTTTTCAAAAGCTTGAGTGTTACAAGAAAGTGAGAACTTTAAAGCGCTTGAAAATTTTTATTATTATTATTTATTGCTGGGAAAAATGCTGAACTGCCAGTCGCATAACAATTTGAATAGAATATGCGAATTTTTCATATACTTTCGAATCCAAGGCAAACAACATAAATACCTGAGGGCTTTATGTTTTGATACCCTATGTTTTAAAATTTTCTACGCCTTTTTTATTCTTCTTTAATATTTATTGTCTTCTATAAGACTTCATATTTAACTACATTAAGTAAAATTGTGCTTCATTCATAATTTAGGTGAAATGTCGAATAAAAAATCAGTTGAAAGAATGGCTAAAATGACTACGTAATATTGAACTTCATGCATAACTTAGGTGAAATGTGAAATAAAAAATTAGATGAAGGAGTGGCTAAAATGACATTTAAAAGGAGCTGGAAGAGAAATAAACGCAAAAGGGACGTCGATGTAATAGCTTGAAGTAAATTTTATGTAAAACATGGGAATATCTCATTAGGTATTTTTCTTGATCATGGGTGTTTGTTTTGACGTTTTGACAGGAAGCTTGCTAATTTAAAGACCTCGCGAAGTTTTATATTTATCATAATTACAGAACAAAATAGCAAAAAATTTGAATTTTTGTGAATACTACAGAACAAAACAGTAAAAGAATCGAAATTTTGCGAAGAAAGAATGCGTTACCAAAAATAAACAACAACATATAAAAAATATGAAATAGCTATACCTACGATAGCATGCACGAAAACATGATGCATGAGTTTAATGATATGATTAACTAATCAGTCTCTATCTGAAACTAAATTCATTGCCCTTATTGTTAGAAAGTATTTCACGCGTTGCAAAGAAACCTTCAAAGAATGAAAAGTTCGTCTAATAATTGAAGTATAAAGGATGTGCCAATAGTGTACTTTGTATCATTGTTTTTATTGTACACTGGCACATGCTTCTATGAGTTAAAACTTTGTATTAAGTGCTTTGCAAATGCCTACTTTCTGTCTAAGTAAGCAATACGTGACATTAGAAACATCGTTTGCTAGTAATACTAAAGGCTCATGTATTTATATAAATTATCACTTAGATGCATTTAAAACTATCTTTTGATTTGGCCATTTTATTCATTGAATCAATTAAAGATACCTTTACAAAATGAAATCAAGTTTTAAATCATTAAGAACTGCATACATTTATTCTAAATTGCTCATTTAATTAAGAAATGCATAAATCTAACTTACTTGAAAAGTAAGTCACACTGATGTGAATACCTCTGAGAATTAGACAGGATGATGAATTTAAAATTTTATGCTTTGAGGAATGGCAACATTTGCTACACCACGTAGATGAAGATACATTGGTAACGTAAACAATGACAACGAAAAATTGAAATAAATTATAGAAATCTCTAAGGCTAGTATAATTCTATATTCTAGAATTCTGAATGCTTTGCGGTACCTTTTGTTCAGTTGCTGAAATCACGTAGTCTTAGCAATGTTTCGCTATTAGTAGCGCAAGTATTAATGCGAAATCAGAACCACATGGCTTCGGTTTATATTATTCCATCAAGCATTGATAGTAATATTAATTATAATTAGTATTTCTTCCAATCATGAGCATAAATTATTCTTGTTTACTCGTATGATCAAATGCTTCAAGCTCAAATTTACACTAAAGTCTTTTGCTAGTTTATCTCTAGCTCAGTGTTCTGGCGTACAGTAATTTTCATGCCCTAAACAGAATGGTTCAAAGTTCAAAGGTTTATCAGATACATTTCAAATTTAAGTAAGCTTTTAAGCCAATAAATATGAAAGGGAAACATTGAATGCACCGCACACATTTGTCGTTTCACAGTAAACAACTGACAGTTGTTTTTAAATTTCATAATGCTGTTTCCCAGAGTTTAGACTAATAGTGTTGTTGATTAGGGAAGATGGTTTTGGAGATTAGAAGGTGAATGTGATGCTTAATGTTTATATACCGTTTATGTACAAGCTCAGATTTCTCTCAGAGAAATTTCAACAATTCTTTGAAAACAAGAATAGGTGTTCGTACTATGTTAAATTCTCGAAAGACTAAATATATTTAACCGATCTAACTCCATGTAAATTCATTTGCAACAAAACCTTTTAAACAAGCTATCTATCTTTCGTTAAGAGGTAATAAAGCAAAGTGTTTTGAATTCAACATTTTAATTTTCTATAGATGTTTAAATGTATACAAAAAATGCATACAACATTATAAACGATTATGCATTTTCAGTAGTACAATAGTTTATTGATTTTTTCAATCGTATGTAAAAATCGATTGTGTTCGGTTGTACTCATTCAAAATACTTTAAACCAGTGGCTTATCGCGAGCACATTTTTGCCTATCGCGAGCGCATTTCCAAAACATCAACATTTTTGTTAAACATATTTCCAATCTTATGTGATACCTATGAAATATTAATTTCGGCAGATGGGTCTGAGATTAATAATAATATTGGTTGAGCTTTATGGAAATCAGAGAAGCAGAGTTCAAAATTATTTTTCAGTGCATTTAGGTTTTCCGAGTGTTTCTCTGTTTCAATTGACTTGTGGTTATTAATATGGCATGATAAATTCTGAAAATGGCTGAAAGTTTTTCTTTCATTTGATTTATCCACAAATTTAACTTTATCTGAAAAGTAGTTACAGTCCCAGTCAATTGAAAAAGGGTTTTTTTTTTCTTTTCTCTGGAGATCTTTGTTCAGTTTTAAGTTTAGCTGCTATATCAGTGAGAAAATTATTCGGATAACCAATTATTATCGTCTAATTCTGTATATTATAAGTAAGACATTTCAAAATAAAAATTAAAAAATTTTCAAAATAAGTAAGACATTTCTAACGGCTGGATATATCCATATACCATGAGTAAGCAATTAACCAAAACCATTATGAATTTAGCATAAGGTATTTTATATTAGTAGAATTAAAAATGATGAGGAAAATGCAGTGACTCAAATAGCTGTATAGATAAAATAATATACGCTGTGAATATTATTCCTTCTGCTAGACGTCTTATGCACTTGCCATAGAAAAATTAATAACTTGCAAGAAGTTGGAATGCATTTTTCTAATGTTTTTTCACTTTTGAAATCTTTCTTTTTAATAGCTAACTAATTTACACCACTGAACCTTTTGGTTACTGCCATAGGTATCAGATACCATTTTACATCAGGAAAATAGCAAGAGAATATATCAGCTACAGATCTCTTTCGTGACTGCCATTTGTTTTATGTATTGACGGTCAAAGTGCGATAAATTGCAGCAATTGGGAAAGAGCAATGTTTCCAATAGTAGCCTCATCTGTTTTATTTAGTAGAGGTGAGATAATGCATGCAATTTACGGAAAGCGGTTTAGTATAGCCATTTGAACATCCAGGAACGTAACAAAGAGCTATGATCAATAAAATTCTCGAGAGCAAATTCTGCGGTAATGGAGTAATGAAATCCAGATTCATTCCTAAATTTCGGTACCATAGTAACTAAACAACCACATTTCAACCTCCTTACAAAAAATAATCTGCAATTTAAAATAAAAATAGAAGTCTTTTATTCATAGCTATTCCAAAAAAAAAATCACGTAAATATTCTTTGAAAAGTTGACAGAAACGACAGAACGAATACCCCCTAATTCGCCAAAAACTTCTTGTCTACATTCTCCGAAAGTTTTATGGAGGAAGAAAATTTCGTGAAATAAAATCATCCTTAAAAATACTGTTATAAATGCATCTTTTGTTAATCTTTTTGATTTCTGTATGAAGCTTTGTTAAGTATCTAAACTGCTGTGTTGTAAACATCAAAGCAAAAGAAATTTAAAAACTTAAAATTAAACGTAATTACCCACATAAGAACAGGGATTTCCAACTCTTTTTTTGCATCGATCCCTTTTAAAAGAACAGTTTTCTGTACTGACCCCTTGTAATTTTCTATATAATATACACCATACAAAAAATTTACAATATAAATAACTTCACAAACAACAAAGATAATAATCAGACTAAAAATATGAAAAACAAAATGCAAAAAATATTTTATTAGATATATGTTTATTGCTTTTTATATTATAATCATTTTTAATTTAAAAAATATAAACGAATTTTCAGAAACAAAATCTCATATTCTAATAGCACGGAAATGCATAACGTGATATATTGATGTAATGATTTTAGTATTTGGCATAAATATGTTTAACATCTTTTTAAATCAAACCTTTTCAAAAATATGTCACCTATTACTTCTTTCCTGAAGTAAATTATTGACTTGCCGCTTAAGTCTACGTCTCCTGGGAAAAATAGGGAAACTTCTATTATATTTGTACAGTAAATAGCATTTATTTTCGGATATTTCTCTCGGATGACTTTTAAATTCCCAAAACGTAGCGCACCCATAAGTTTCAACTCCAATGCAATCAACAATCATGCATCATAACATAAAGATTAAATATAATGCAGTTCAGTGGCTCTATGAAACATGTTAACATTTTGAAATTTTGAATTTCTTAACAGCGAACTTGAAAAACATTTAAATCTGGCAAGTGGATTGTATATAAAATTATATGTTATAAAAGAAATATAAGCCTTTTAAATAACGGCCGATCGTATGAACTTATGAAAGTAATAGAATACGTTTTGATTCAGTGTTTCAATGAGTAAGTCAATTTCAGAACGAAAACCGAAAACCTAAAAGTCCCATTGAATTTTAAAATATATTATATAATTTTAGTGCACTTTTTCCTTATATTTATTTTATACGATTTCTTCTTTACTATTTTATCTAAATTTAGTAAGCAAGTAAATCAATTTTATTAGTAGATTATTTTTTGTAATCAAAGGGATCTTGATTAAGCCGATCAATTGCCAGTGTTTATTCAGCTATCGGCCCTCAGTCTATCCCCTGATCACCACTAACGCTGATCACTAAATTTCATCGAATCCCAGGAGGTCAATACCGGCCCCTTTGGGAACTCCTGGTGTACAGCAAGTAAACACATATCACCACTAGTTCATCAGACTGAAATAATTTTATTTTGCGTTTAGTAACACGTAGTTTAATTCCCAAATTATTTAGTAACTTTAAGATCATTAACACTTTTTGGTTGCATTTATACCATTTATCTTACAGATTAGAATTAGTTTTCAAAGAACAATACATGTAAACAACTGTAAGTTACTCTTTTGACCATGTACGTAAAAACAATAATATTTATAATAATTTAGATAATATTAATAATAATTATAATAAATAAAAAAACACAGTCTATTATTTTCTATTTGAGACATCTCTAATGAGAATGTATGCTTTTTAGAGCATATATTTTCTTTTTCTCGTTTTGTTAACTCTAATTTTATCTCCTCCTGTTTCACAAAGTATACTACAAGGCCTACACAAGTAAATTATAGCACTAAATAAATAAACAAATGTACAAAAGCTCTGCAAATGGGGAGAAAATTATTTAAAAATAAATAAAGGAAAATGGTTTTGGTTTGGTTGGTTTATTAGATTACGGCAAAGCACTCGAAGGCTATCTGCGTTGAGGGAGGGATGCCTTCGTGGAGGACTTTTTAAGGGAAACTGGCTCGTACACACGTTACACATGGAGAAAACCACGAAAACACCAATGCAGCCAGCCCGTTCGCGGGATTCGAACCTCGGACCGAACTACCAGTGTTCAGCGACGTTACTGTTCGGCCACTAGTAGGCCATAAATAAAAATGATAACTAATTAGAAAATAATTAAAAGAAAAAATCAATTATTAAAGTATATATTTAAGTGATAATTTATTAAATTAAAAATTAAGTAAAAAAGAGCACATATTAAAATAATATTTTATGTTTAGGATTCCGTTCCCTTAAAATTCGTTTATAACAGTGCCACGCATATTCAGGTTTGGTGATAATTTTAAACTTTAATTAGATTTCTATCAAATCATTATCCAAATCTCCAGAAAAAAAAAAGATTTATGCACAAGAATAAGATGTAAACAAATCAGACATCAGCATGATTTGCTTAAATTTTTGATGACGAATTACTCAGCCATCTCCTTAAGTTAACAAAGAGAACATGTGGCAGTACGCTTGATTTTGGAAGGGGGGAAATTTTTTACAATTATATTATCCTTTTTTTTCCTCTCTTCCATTTTGCTTTTACCTGAAAATTCTAACTGCAGCACTCGTTTTTTAGAGAAATTCTGTCACTATTGTGTTACAAACATTATCACTTCAGAGAATATTAACGTCAAATAAAAATTCTCACAGAATATTTAGGCTCTTGAAGTAAAAATAAATGTTCAGAGATTTTAAACAAATTCATCTTCTCAACCTGCTGTTTATCGACAGACGATTCATTTCAGAGGATATTAAAGCTGTTTATATGAAATATATTGTGTAGAGAATAGAAATAAATTCTTCGTGTCTGCTTTCTGCTTATCGGTACCCTTTCCATTTTTCTTGCCATTTTGGAAAAATTTATACTAAAATTTCAATGATAATTTAATTATTCACTTTTAGTGAGTAATTATACTAAACTTTTAATAATGAGGACTACATGACTGTTCTAACCTTAAAAGATAACTTATAATTCTTGAAAAATGTGTCTTCACATGAAACTTGATTCGTGTAACGGCGGTCAGAATGTATAAATTTTAATATAGCTCTTGAAAAAGGTGCTTTAGATTTTGGGGTCACTTTTTGCCATTACTAATATATCTGTTAATTTCATTATTCATGTTGTTTCGTCTTTTGAAACTTTGCAAGAACTACTGGTATACCAAATAGAGAACATTTTATGACACATATTGATTTGTTTCCGTTAAGTAAGATTTGTTAACACGTTTGTCTAAATTCATTATATGCTGTTCTTTCCTTATTATTGATTTGAATATTAGCAACAAAATACTAACAGCAGGAGTAACTGTCAGCTTAGTACTAACATGCTTTTTCTAGAAGTCAGGTATGATGATAGACTTATACGAAGATTTTCCTAAAGAATATAACGAGGGGAATGCACATTAATGCTTAAGAAGTTAGTTTCTGAATTAGAACATATAGTACATGCATATAAAGTTAAGCCAGTTTGCTATTTTTGCCACGTTATGTAGCAGTTTGTTGGGTTTTCGTTTAAATCTTTTACTTTAATTATGAGTTCATAATTCAAAGGTCCTGATACAAAGTAAATATTTTTTGTATTTATAAATTAAGACTGTAAACGCAATAAATCTATGATTTATTAAAGCATTGCATATGATTGTAATAACCTCAAAACTACTGGTATAAATATACTTAATATTTTGGAAAAAATAATTGATAGAAATTTCCTAACTCTGTGGTTTTGCAAGATTCGTTTAAGGTTTTAAATAACAATGAATATTTTTGTTACTGATTTAAATGATGGGTTTTTAAGAAGCATTCCTTAACATATTAATCATTAAAGCAAATTTATTTTCTTTTGTATTGATCTTTCCTATTTCCTATGAAACAGATACCTTTAATATTAAACACTTATAAATGACTGTTTGAGCCCAATAAATATCTTTTTTCTGAAGAAATACTAAACCTTTTACGGCATTCCTACGCAGACTATTCATATATATATATGGTTAAAAGGCTTGTTGGATAGCTTCTTTTCAATGAAAGCTCTGCCGCTAAAAGTGGTGTACATTGTGCAATGAATCTTTCTTTAAATAAATGCTTTGTAAAAAATGTTCGACTTACTGTGAATGAGCAGAATTCTGCATATAAACTGCAATGTTTCTCAAATATTTCAGTTTTAAAATATGTGCTTAGGGAATTCAAGAGACATGAAGACGGAAAACGTTATTTCGTACACTTCTTCTCACAATTAAGAGAATCGGCTCTGACATACATACGGAGATACAAGATGTTGTTCCCAAACATGTAAAAGCAAAACGAACTATGCACTTTTTTGTGACACATAAGCAGTATGACATACATTCGAATGTAAATGTGTAACGGTTAAAGCAAAAATGAAACGAGAGTGTTGTATCATAAATATTCAGAAATCACCAAGCATGCCGAATACTGCCCTTTTGCATCATTTCTAAGAAAGTAGCTTTTTTTCCCACTGGGAAAAGTAAAAAAAGGTTTTGGTGAAAGAAACTTAAAAAAAATAATCTCTGCATTTTTGAGCCCAACACCCTAGATCATTGTGATTAAATCTGATACGGAAAAGAATTCAATCCGAAACTTCAGATAGCATTCTGTACCTCGACGATGTTACTAATAAAAATTTTGAAAATTAAAAACAAAGTTAAAAATTTAAAAAAAATTGAAATATAGAAATAAAATAAAAGAGTAATAAATAATTCTGTACTTGTTATATAACCTAATACTCTATTTTAAACAGCATTAATTAATATTAAACATTAGAAATAGGGTATTGATGTTTCAATTGATTTAGTACATATAACGTTTCTGAGTGTTTAATAACTGTGTGCTTCATTTATGCTATTCAAGGTAAAGATTCGTCACATGTATCAAATTAAAGTTGGTAAAAAAAAAAAAAAATAGGAAAATTTTAACGAATGTTATATTTTCATAGCTTTTAACATTGTTTCATTTCATACATCTGTAAAATTGATTGTACTCTCAAACCTTCCAGATGAGCAGGCCTATCCTAAAGATTGTTAAAATAAGGTCGTTGATTAAACCGATGTTATAGAAGGCGTTTACTCATTTTTATAACTATTTCAGTAAATAATTAAAAAAAAGCAAATGTTTTGGAATAAATATTTCTGGCAATAGCTTTTGTTTTAAAATGAGAAATATTTTCTGCTACTCCTAAATGTATTCTTGTTTCGAAAAATGTCACATGTAAGCAAGCTGTGGGTTGAAGAATATGCTTTTGCGTTTTACAAAGAGAAATAGTCCTACTCCATAGTTTGAAAACATTATAAAATGCGAGATATTAAAATTTCTAAATGGAAAATAAACAATATTATTAATCGGTAAAGAAAAAATCGTCAGTCATTAATCCTACATGGAACGAAAACTCAAAACGCTTATATTATCAGAAAAAGGCGCGTACTGTTTCTAATGTTTCTAAAGTTAAATCTTTGGTAACAAGAGAAAATCCACCGATAAAGAAATCGATTACAATGTCTTCAAACATATCTGTAGAAACTATAAATAAAATAATAAACCAAGATTTACAACTTAAGAAAGTCTTACATTTTAAACGTTAAGTAAATTGCCACGAAATCATTCTGAAATATGTAAACAGCCTCTGTATTTAATGCCTTTTAGAAGTAGATCAAAAGCAAAGCCGACTAAACTCTAATTTTAATTCTAAAATGTATTTTAATGTGTTAAATTTAACTGCCAGATACAGACTGTAATTTAATTAACCGTGCCAATAATATCTAATTTTTATCCAACTAATAGTATGCTTACTTTAGTGTAGTTTTATTCTCCGAATGCTTGTGTTTTTAAAATTCAGGTTAGAAATGACAGTCACTGCTTAAATTATATTTAAAATCTTGAGGATGCAAATCTTGAGGAGATCTAGCGTTAATGTATAAAAAATTCAATGGTCTAAAGTTACTCGAATGAGTTGAATACCTATTATGTTAAAAGGTGAAGTTCATTATAGTAAAGAGAGTTTGACCGGCGTTGAAATGTTAACCAAAGATAGTAAAATGTGACATGATATGCAATTTCAGGGTAAAAATGTTTAACTTCTCAGAAGATTAAATTTTACGAATACCTAAATAACTATATTATATGATATTAAATTAAATTAAATGGTAGACTCATTTTTTGGAAAAACGATTTTTCATATTTTTTAGAAACTGAATATTGCTGTCTTAAATTCCTCTTAATATTCTGGTAGTTGTACAAGATTTAAGTTTTACATGAGATATCAAGGAAGCATTGTTTTAGATGCCGGTGTAGAAGAAACAGTTCTTAATGGTAAAACAAAATTCAGTCGTCTCTCCCATGAAAGGACCACATGTAATTAGTGTGATCATGCAAACATTTCCTGTTTTAAAACCTCATTCATTTGAAATAGCACTTTATTTGGTTTATGTGAAAGCCTTTTGCTCCAGTCTTAATCACTTATCAGTTACGGCAGTTCAGATATCATTTCGATACCGAATATTACTCCAAGTAGAAATTCTCCGAAGCCCACCATCAGTTCAATAGCTCAGTTATATAATATGTGTTCTTGCGGAGATGAGGTAATTTCCAGTTTAATGAACAAAACAGAAATAAGACTCTTTATAATATTTAATGTTATGTATACAAGTACATTTCTCGAGACATATCCGACTTATTTCCTCTTATACTGAAGAAGAAAAATTTTAAAAAGGAGATGTTTGAATTTTCAACCCACATAAAGAGAATCTTTCTTGAAACGTGATTTAACTTTTTACCTTCAAATAAACCTAAAATGTAACTTATATTTTTATCTTAAAATCATATTTATACAAGTTTAAATTAATTCCGAGGAAAAAATTCAAACTGAGAAATATTATCTATATGTTGTAGAGACATTAGGTAATTTTTGGAAGCAGAAGAGATGAAAAATTAGCAACGCCTTCGCTGGGACATCTGAAGTACCGGCTCAGTGTGTTGACCACTACACTACGAAGGCCCGCTAGGAAGGTGGGAGAAATACCTTATATACTCCCCCTTTTTAAGGGCGACTGGGGTTTTTAGGGAACCCAATCGCCAAATCCTGGGTGCGGTGAATCATCCTCCAACACCCTTTTAGCTAGGGCGCCACTGTAGAGACATTAGGAATTTTTGGGAAGCAGGAAAGATGAAAAGTTAGCAGCCACCTTTGCCGGGAATCGAACCACGGACCTCTGGATATCGGCCCAGCGTGCAGAACCAACCATGAAAGCACGCTAAGAAGGCGGGAGAGATATCTTATAATGTGTTCACGATGTTTAAAAGTAAAAGAAATAGTCATATACCGTGAAAAGCTTGGCAATCCTTTTATGTGTTACACATGTGGACTTAAGTGGACTAAATTGAAGACCAGAAGATTAATTTTCTTCGAATAATGAAGTATCTATATGCGTTCCATATTTGAGAACACGTGAAGAAACAAGGTAGACGATCTCCAAAAATAAATAACCAAAGAATTTAATAAATGGATTTCATTCCAAATGTCATATTAAGTAATTGTTTTTATTTAAGAACTTTGTGCCCATTTAAAATTTTTTGGCTTATCATTGCCGAATGACCAAGGCTGTGCAACACTGACAGTTCTCTCTGTGTTCTTTCTGCGACTGAACAATCCGACTTCAAGTGTTTCGTGGCTTTCTGCATATGTAACGAAAATAAAAGTCAGCGTTTCTTCGAAAATCATCCTTGAATGTCTCCTTTAAGTAGTATTAAAAGTATTTCAAAAGTGTAAAATTTCTAAACAGAATTAAAAAAAACCCTTTCTCTTTGAGGTTGAAATGTATTGCTAATGATGACGCTTAGAAATTAAATTTTCTGATTCATGTATAGTGGCACTTTGAAACTTGCAGGATGAAATATACGGTGAGATCATCTTACGTCCTTTGACAATAAATTTTTAAGTTTATGAAAAGTATAAAATACCAATGTCCTCACTATAATTTAGAATGCCCTTATTGAACACAATTTCTATGGAATCACGCATGAGTATTGAAACGCGGCGGATGCTATCTTCAAACTAAATGGATCATTCAACCATTAATAATATATATGTGTCACTACGAAAGTAGTTTTATGGGTTCATTCTGTACGAAGTTCAAAAAAGTATGTCCCCAACAATGACTAAAAAGTCCAAGTTGGCGAAACATTTTATGTTTCGAGAGACGATCGATAATGCCTTGAAATATGGGAGGGATAAGACTCTCGTAAGTTTTGAACTCAGCACTTCTCCATAAATAATCGGCTTTCGGCATTTTTTACCCCAAAGTAGTCAAAGCGGCATATATAGAAAATCAACCTGGATTAAGTCTGTTTTCATAAGTTCAGCTTGATGTCTCATAGCCGTTCATATTGGTACAGGTAGGGAAAGTGAAGGATAGGCATTCTCTGTGGTATGAAAATTACCTCTTTTCATTATAAGAAGAAATTCATTATTGTTATGTTTTTGCACCAATTTCGTAAATCTCATATCTACGTTTTATTCAGATTTCTAAATAAGAATTTGATTCTTATATAATATGACAATTCCTCATTTTTCAGATATCATCAGCCGTTTTATTTCATTTTATGCTATCCATTTTTAATTGTTATAATCTCGCATTAATTCTATTCTTAGCTGATCCATTATTTTGAATAAAGCTGTGTTCTTAGATTGTTTTTGTCTTCACTTTGATTTCCATAAAATGTGTCATGAATTGTATATCAGTCTAATATTTACTCCTGTTTAAGCTTGAGGAAAGAAAGAGACAAGGAAACGAATGTCATTTTATGACACTACATCTGACCTATTTTGACATTTCAAATATTACTCATTATATTATTTTAACACATTTCATATGACCTATTTTAACTTTGTGCCCATTTAAACTTTTCAGAGATATTAAAAATGAACTTTATGGGAAGTAGAATTTTTAGTACTTACTTCAATAAATTAATTTTTCATGTAGTTAATAACATGTGCTCAAAAAGAACGGTTTCTGAATTTACTTTGTTACATTTGGAATGCTTAAATTTGTTGGATTAATGACAGACAGATTGTAGAGTCATTTGGGATTTTGAAGCAGGATACGTGAAAATGTGCAGTGCCCTCGCCGGGTCTCGAAACCTTGACCTCTTGAATGCGCGTCAAGTATGCTTTCAATTACGCCACGAAGGCATGCGGAAAGAAGGAAGAAGATACCTTATAACCTTAAGATAGCTTTACTGTACCTGGCAATATGTTATTTAATATTTCTATTAAGGTTTCTTATAAAGAGATTTCTGCACTATGTTTTAAAAGGAACTTTCAACATTAGTTCCAAAATACATTTTCATGCATCAAATGTTTTAAACATCGCTTTTGTAAAGTGTATTTCGGTTTTAAATTCATTTTACGGTTTTAAGTTTTTAAAAGAGAATACAGTAAAAAAATGTAAGGCAATTAAAAAGTAAATGTTGAAAATGTTCACCTATTTTATAAGATTATCGGTCACGATCAATTATTCTTTAAATATCTTGAAATGTAGAGAATTAAACTCGTTTTAATGAAAACATATAAGATATCTATTTTATCTAAAAGTTAAAAATTCAGTCTTTATTATGTGTGTGCGCTCTTGCAGATTTTAAGGTAATTTCAAGGACACAATACAAATGCCAGAGAACAGCCCAGAGAAATACGGATGTAGCTGTTCTTTTAATGAAAGAAAGGGATAAAGGGAAATTCGAGATTCTAATGAAACAAAGGAATAAAGCACACATACCTTACTTTAAATTGTCTTTGGTTCTGAAATGGAAAAGCAAAGGGATTCACCGATATTTACAAACGAAAAAATGAGAAAAACACACGTAATCAATTCTTCGCCCCCCAAATTATTGTGCTAGACTTAATGCTTCCTCGCATTTATAGAACTCCCTTCGGAGTTTGTAACACTTTCGTTGGAAACTTAATGCTTTGAGCATAAGATGTGGGACCGCCGAAAATTGCAGAATATTTTATTCGGGTGGTACTAAAGGTTTTGTTAAGCATTTAAAGTGATATATAATGAATGATTTGTTTTGAGAGAGAAAAAGCTGTTATTTCAATTAAAAAAAGACTGCAAAAGGCCTGCTGTTTACTAAACTTGAAAATCTGTAAATGAGTTCAAGTTCTTAAATACAAATTCTTTAAAATGCTATTAATTTTACTTAGAGCTAGATTTTTTTTTCAAAGATTAGTTAATTTTCTCCAGTCTCCAAAACTTAGATATTATTTTATTTAATTTACCATATTAACTCGAAAATAAGAGGAACTTACATTTTAACAACATTTAAGAATGTCGAATATAAAAGCAAGCATTACTTGACCTGGATAAGCTATCAAGTGATTCTACAAGAAAAATAATTAGATGGTATAATGTGGTATTTTGGTGAAAATTAAATAAATACGCTTTCTTTTAACTTGAAAGTAAGAATCTGTTTTCTAAATGTTCGGCTCTGTACGTAAAGAAAAGCGATTCTCAAAAAGGCGTTTTAAAGAGAGAACTTAGCCTTTTTTCAGAATGCATATTCAGTATATATGCATTTTAAGCATACAAGATGGCCTGTAGATTGAAGGATCACAGTAAGTTACATTTATGGTGGCAAGAATTTGAAAAACAAGGATTTAAGCTGATGCTTACTATATAATCAGTTTGTTTAGATTTATAAAAATATTTTGCTTAAATAAGGAATAAATTAGCTAAAAGCTAAGCTGCCATGCAATTGCTGGCAAATTTACGGATAAGCTTACTAAATACATTCAATAGGTCACTTAAAAATTTAGCAAAAGTACTGCTTTACCTTAAGACTACCATTAATCCCTAACGCGAACATTTATCTTAATATGTACTCCCCAAATGTTTCTCAAATAGTTTGATTTAAACATTATATTTCTAATTGGTATGGAAAAGTGACATAAATTAGCAAATTTGTTGTCGAATATTTTCTCATATTTTCCATGTAAATATAAAGAATTAATTAATTACTGAGTAAATTACTGAGTAATGGATATTTACTTACTCTAGGATGACCATATAACACAATTATATTCAAATTTTACTGATCCCCTCTGCTCAGTAGAACTATAATAAAATAATTCTTTTCGTTTTTTTAAGAAATTGAAATATCATGTCTAGAGCAATATTTATGAAAATAAAACTTGTAATTAAATTTTTTGAACACTAAAACGTGTCCACTAAAATCCTTACGCGGCCATTATTTTGCAACCGTTGGTAACAGACACATTTTCACTTCCGAAAATGTTTCAAATGAGAGAATATTTATGTTTTAGCATTTTAAAATTTAAAAAAATTATTAAAAATATTGCTGATGCTAACTATTCTACAGCCACTCGTGGTCTATTCCTTTTTGTTTAAGAATTTAATTTCATTAACTTATTCCATAATCCTGAAATATTAAAATTTACCTACAGATGTATTGGCGACATTATTGCCATTAACAGTAAACAGAAAAGAAAGACATTTATCCCAAACTAAATAAACTTAATAAAATTAAAATAAATAAAATTAGCACTAAAGAAGCAGAAACTTATCTATAATCTTAACAAAATAAAATTATTTTTCAAAAGCAGACTTTTCAACTTCAAAACCCTAAAAAAAATTAATTGACAGTAAAATATTTCTCGAAAATTCGTAACCAACATAAATAAATCATAAGAATTAAAAATATCTGTAGTGAAAAAGAGGAATTTGTAAATTATTCAAATTATTAATTAAAGTACTTAAACTAATAAGATTCTACATATTATTTTTGAAACGCAGCTAGCTAAATTATGCATTCCAATTTAAATTACGCTGTTAACCTGCTGATGCTCATGAAAAGCTAAACCTAAACTTAATAAACGGCACAGACTTGATTTCTAATCACAGTTGAACTGGACATTTTTTCACCAAAATTTAACATTTCCTAGTAATTCTAAATAAAATGTTTACTATTTTCTAACTATTCGTTTAGTAATTTAAAAGGGCGTATTTCATTTTCAATGCTCATGAAAGCCGGCGAGAGGTAATTCTGTAATCTATATCAACACAACTCAAATTATTTCGTCTTTCAAACTGTTTTATCTTCATATATGAAAACTACTTCAGCATGTTCCCACATCAAATTAATAAGATTCGTTTGGGAAAAGTGTTCTAGAATAAGTTCTGCAAGAATTAAGGAAAAAAATAATTCAACCCAACGTTTTATAACTACAGTAGTTTTAATTATGTTTATTTATTAGTATTTATCATTAAAGCTGCATTCAAAATGTTTCACATGTTTAGTAGCCACAAAATATTTTCTTCAGATTTTACATATGCTAGGGATTGATTAATTTTTTGAAATTTTTTCATGCATTTTGAGTGCCAATGTTAATTTATAATTCTTTTCTTAATTTGTATGTATAATTTGTGCTCTTTTAAACTTAATTTAAAGAATTTTGAATTTAATTTAGAGTTTTTTATTTGTACCAGTAATCATGTTTATATATTGTTTGTTCTCAATATGTCATTTAGGTTTCTTATCTGTTGATTGCTTTATGATACTGACAAAATTCGTCGCACTGCATTTTATACTTTGGATTCACTTTCGTGTTTAATTGTCTTAATTTTATTTTAATTTGGACAAGGTGATTTTTCGATTTCAGTGTGTAGGGTCTGGACTCACACGCATATATTGATTTTATTAATATTTTTCCTGATTTAAGATTAATTTTATATATTTGTGGATATGCCAGTTCAGAAATTAGCTTTTCCTTTTACATTTCTTGGTACACCAACTTCCTAACGAAGATATGCCGGGTCATGTAAAATCCATTAGCCTTTATTTTTTTGCAATTCCTTGCGTATAAATTAATTTTGGTACAAATTTTGTTTTTTCATTGCTTTGGTTTGTCTGGAGACTTTGGAATAGCTCCCATTTCGTTGTTGTTTGTTTTTTTACAATAGTATTGGAATTAGCAATTTTGCTATAGTTGCGTCAAATCATTATTCAAAATTGAATATTATATTTGAATTTTCTTAGATTATGTTTTGATTTTAATATGTATATATGTAAGACACAAAATATGAAACTCAAAATTATATCTTAAATTAGCAACAATTCTTAAAGTCTTAATTTTAATTTAGGTAGATTCCTTCTCTGTTATAAACATAGCGATAGCTTAATAACTTTTCCTGAACTGCATCATTTAATACACATCACATGACTTTTACTTACTAACCATGATGACGTAGCTAACCATGATGACGTAACTAACCATGATGACGTAACTAACTTTTACTAACCATGATGACGTAGCTAATTCAGAACTTAAAATTTCCAGAAGAGAAACGTTTCTCTTAATAAGATTCCATATCGGAAGCACTACGCTAATCTAAGCACTTACGCTTTGCAGTTCGGCCTAGCTGGGTTGATACTTGGTGCTTCTCTACTGTAAAGCTATGAAAAATGTAAATATATCATTCTGTATATTTTTTGTGTATGATGGAATGTTTTAGTGCAGTTCATAAAGACAGCTACTTTATACGAAAGACAGAAGGTGTTTGTAAGTAGCTTCTAGAGCACGAACTACTCCTTAACCAGTGATGAATTAATACATCTTCAACCACTGATAAATTAATACATTAATGCTCCTTACCACTGATGAATTAATACATCAGTTAATACGAAATTGATAGATATGTTTGTATTTAGAGAAAGCAGTGAGGTAAGAAAATTAGGAATGTAATAATAACAATAAAAACTATAAATTCAGTAAATTGCAAATGGTGTCAAAATGAAAGTTATAAAATGGAAACTTGTGTGTTATAAAATTTTAAAGTTTTTCTGATTATTCAAAATAAGTAATGAATGCATGAAATTTGATATTTGTGATACTTTGTAAAAGATTTGAAAAGTCCTTACCGAACAAATATGATTACGTGGACTCTAAAGTACTAAGAATTTTGGATAGAAAATTTTAATAGTGCTCTAAAACAGTATCACAGTTTACATTTTGCAAGGACAAAACTATGCGTTTTTTCAAAATTACATTTTCCTTGATTTGCTAACGCTTTAATGAATTTTTTCTAAATAGGCTTTTCTGTTGCCAAGCCTTTTTCTCTTTGATAAGAGCGGGGCGGATATGTAAGACATGAAATATTAAATTTAAAATTTTAACTTAAATAAGCAATGATTCATTAATTCTTCATTTTAATTTGGTATTTATCCTTTCTTTTCTGAACATAACAATTGCTTAATAACTTTTTCTGGACTGCGTTATTTCTATATTAATCCACATTATATGACTTTTCTATAAGGATGATGATGTAGCTGCTTCGGAAATTAAACTCTAAATTTTCAGAATGGAAACCTTTCTCTTAATAAACTTCCATATCAGATAACTGCGCACTTGGCTTTCTGCAGCTAGACTGCTGCTTGTTGATTCTCTTCTGACTGCGAGGCTATCAAGAATGTTAACGTTTTGAAATGAGGATGATTAGAGTGCCAAATAAATTGTAGCCACGAATGTCAGTTGAAATAAAAATGGATATTTAACCTGCCTTAAAGGTCAAGTTTGCTGTTCATTATAGATCAACATACGTTTCCAGTTTGCCATACAGTTTCCTACATCATTATATATATGTAGATATAAGGTGCAACAACTGGGTGTAACAATGATCACAACTTTAAGGGGTGGTAGAACATGGAAAAGTAACAATTTTTATAGCACATTACCGAGTGTAATGCGAAATGTAAACGCAGAAATACTGTAAGTATGAAGTATAAGGTACTTCTCCCACTTTCTTAGCATGCCTTCGTGGTGTAGTGGTCATCACCATCGGCGCGAATTCGAGAGGTCCGTAGTTCGAGTCTCGGCGAGGGCATTGCTCATTTTTGATGTCTCCCGCTTCACAAAATAGTCTAATAAATCTAGAGTGGCGCCCGAACTAAAAAAGTTGGTGGATGATGATTCTCCACCACCAGAATTTGGCGATTGGATCCCTTAATCCCCAGTCGCCCTTTAAAAAGGAGGAGTATATGGTATTTCTCCGACCTTCTTAGCAGTCCTTCGTAGTGTAGTGGTCAGCACACTCTGCGCGAATTCGAGTTCCGGCGAGGGAACTGCTAAATTTTCATGTCTCCTGCTTCCAAAATACCTAATGTCTCTATAGAAGAACATAAAAAACGGAAAGTCGTTTCCTTCACGAATGTTTATTATGAAATAGTGTTTGATATTTGCAAGAATTTTTCAAATAAACGTCAAGTACCTGTGCATGCATCATAGGAACAACGGATCTCGTTTACGAGATGCAAATGGACTCTCCTGAACATCTGGTTTCCAGAATTTGTGTCGCTGCTGCAAAAATACGTAACATGTCGGAAATCATTTAAAGTGTGAGTCAACCACTTCATCGTAGTGTTTTATTTTTGATGCATGTATTGCAGTTGGTGGTTGTTCATTTGAACGATTTTCGAAACTATGAAACATTATTACTTGTAAATACCTGTGACTGAACCATCGCTCTCCATATTCTTCCTTCTCATTTCATATTTCATCAAACATTGTATTACATAATTGTTGCTTTTGCCAGGTTACATCAGCTCTTTAAGTAGTAACACCCTGTATATACAGACTCATAGATAAATGTGCCATTAAATAAAGGTTTCTGCTTCTTCGTCTGTGATACATGAATTTTAAAAGTAATGCAAGTTTACAAGTTATAAAGTCTAGAAGTAATTTAGATTGTATGAGTTTTAATTAACATTCGTATGAAGGGAAAAAAAAAAAAAAAAAAAAAAAAAATTCTGAGAAGAGTTCTAAGCATGTTTTTGTTTCAGTTGCTCATTAAATAAACAAAAATTTAAGCGTGCCTAGTTATTTGGAGAATATAGTGAGGAAAAAGCTATTTTAATAAATTTCGTTAAACTCGCAGCTAACTATTGTATTATCCCTTTTTTTTAATTATGGAACGACAGGTCTAAATGTTAAAATATTTTTCGTCAACACGCAGAGCATCAGAAATATTAGTAAATTCTTAACTAAATATTTCAGTCTCGTTAATATAATCGCTGAAAAAAAATTAAAATGCATTAAATTAAACCTATGCAATGCAGGATATACTATGTACGAGGAATAGTGGCGACTTAAGAACTCAGATCAAAAGCTTGTTATCAAAATAGGAATATTAAAAAAGGTTTTTTTTTTATTTTATTAATTGTAATTTTAATTTGGGTAACTAAATTCGGTGTATTTCTTTCATTACCTCAAATAATAGATAAAAAAACACAATTTTTAAAAGTTGAAGAGTCATTAGGCTATTTTAAGCAGGAGATGTGAAAAATGAGCAATGCCCTCTCCGGGACTCGAACTGCGGACCTCTTGAATACGCACTGAGTGTGCTGACCATTACACCACGAATACATGCTAAGAAGGCGGGAGAAATACTTCCTTTTAAAGGGCGACTAAGGATTAGGGAACCCAGTCGCCAAATACTGGAGTTGAAGAATCATCAGCCACCACCTTTTTTAGTTCGGGCGCCACTGTAGAGACGTTACTTTATTTCGAAGCAGGAGATATGAAAAATGAGCAATGCTTTCGCCGGGACTTGAACTTCGGACCTCTCGAATACGCGCCAAGAGGCACCACGAAGGCAAAACATTACACCACGAAGGCAAAAAAATAGAAAACCGCAAATTATTTTGGATCTTCTCAGCTTTGTCGAAATCCTATTATTTTAAAATCCCGATTATTTAGAGTACATTACGTGGCATATGAGGTACGCGCGAGTAACACGTGCCTACAAAAGTATAGATAACATTACCTAGAAAAATAGCAATCTTAATTGAGATAGGCATATACCATTAAGAATGAGATTTAATAAGAAGTAATATAGATACATAATAATACATAATAATGGATTTAGAAAGAGTACCGTCTCAACACAGACACGGATGACGCAGTTTATATATCACGTTGAAGGCGCAAGACTGAAGTAGTTATACAGACGCACACAGACTGAAGTTGTTACTCCGAACTGCCGGGGAAAACTCGTCTCTTCCCGTCAGCCTGTACGATTACCAAACAGGTTTACTGTCTTCGCCAATTGGCGGTTTTTTCTAGAAGTTTTGAGTCTGTATCGCCTGTTTGGCGCTGCCGCTGCATACTCCCTCCGCAGTGTCAACGAAATGTGACATACTTATGCGGGGGTCGGATTAATTATCCTGAACGGGTGATACAAATGTCCGAAGGTTTTTTTTTCACACTCTTGGGAACAACTTGAGAAGAGTCCATGGTTATAAAAGCGGGTTTCAGTCTATCTATGGAGATCGTTTCCTTAATACCTTTTATTTCGAGATCAAACGTTTTATCTCGTCTTTCCAGCACTTTAAATGTTCCATCATAAGGAGCTTGGAGTGGCTTTCTAACTCCCTCGTGTCGAACAAACACTTGCGCGGACTCGTGAAGTCGTGGATGAATGAAACATGTTCGCTGGCCATGGCTAGAAGTCATGGTCGGGCGGACATTGGAAAAGTGGGATTTTAAATCCTCCACAAAGTGTTTGGGCGACGCTTCCGTAGGTGTCGAATTGAAAAATTCTCCTGGGAGACGAATCGTCTTTCCATAAACGAGTTCAGAAGTGGTTGCTCCTATGTCCTCCTTGAGAGCGAAGCGGAAACCCATCAGAAGCGTTGGAAGGGCCGCCACCCAGTTACTGGTATCATAAGCTTTTAAAGCAGCTTTCAACGGACAGTGAAATTATTTTATATGTCCATTCGCCTGGGGATGGTACGGAGACGTCTTGATCCTCTTGATTCCCAATAATTGGGAAAGAGCTCGAAATAAGCCGCTTTCAAACTGTCGCCCTTGGTCAGGAGTAATAACAGCCGGACAACTAAATCGAGTAATCCAGTCATCGTAGAAAGCCTATGCTACTGTGCATGCAGTTATGTCTGGTATGGGTACTGCTTCGGGCCATCTAGTAAACCTATCTATCATAGTTAGACAGTAGTAGTTATTTTGAGGAGGAGGCAGCGTACCAACGAGGTCAAGGTGGACGTGATCAAATCTCTGTGACTGGTCTGGAAACTTCATTAACGGGGTTCTAGTATGTCTGCTTGCTTTTGCTTTCTGGCACGAAATGTACTGCCGTGCCCATTTTGCGCAATCTTTACGGATGGAAGACCAAACAAACAGAGAACATATTAACTTTGTTGATACACGAATGCCGGGATGACACAAATTGTTTAATGTGGGAAAAACGTTCTCACGAAATGCCGGGGGAATGTAAGGGCGGGCGGTAACCTGTTGATAAATCACAATATATCGATAAGCTACAATTCGGTAAGGTAACTTTTCTGAGTTGTAGAACTTTTGAATTTTAAGTTAAATTTGTAATTCTGGATCAGTTTGTTGCATTTTAGCAATGGGTTAGGCATGCTTATCGCTTCTATGCGCGAAAGTGCGTCAGCAGCGATATTCTCCGAACCCTTTATATGGTGAATTGTGAGATAATGTCTAACTGCCTAGGCTGACGACGTGAACACTTATCCAAACGCTGTCGAAATGCATACTAAGCGGCTTGTGATCGGTGATTAAGGAAAAATTCCGTGCTTCCAACATATGCTTAAAATGCCTAATAGCAGCATAATCTGCCAATACCTCCCGATTATACGCACTATAGTTCCGTTCTGCTTTCGTGTTACAGGAAAACCGTTGACAGCCACCTGCACAGGTGTTAGAATGACTATAATTCTTCTGACTATAATTTTTCTTAATTCTATAAGTTTAGAAATATGATTATGAACTGCAATGGATTTTGAAAGATTTTTCTTATTTCCTAATACTTAGTACGTGTTACTTTTTAAGTAATCAGCCTTCACCCTAAAACTGGTTTGTTCCTTTAAAGAAATAGTAAGCTGGATAATAAAATTTATACAATAAAAATTATCAATTAAAACTCGAGTAGCCTTGTTTTGCTATTTTTACTTATTTTTGAGTTAAAATTATAAAGAAATGTTAAAATATATGTTTTTATGTGTTATTATAATTTATTAATCCTACTCTATTCAGAGAGAAAAATTTCAAATAATTTCATAAAAAGCATTCGGACACATTAGCTATTTAATGCATGTCGGATTTAATGAAATTTTTACAGGAACTGAAATTCTTTCTTTTTCTGTATGTTTTACTATTTCATCCTAATGTTATGTACAAAAGCTTCTGACTTTTACTTTCAGGTATGACAGCGAGTGCACAGAACGATATGGATGGATGTATATGTACTACAGAAGAATCGACGATCCTTTTCGGACTCCACAGTGGGGTTTTGTGGCTGCTCCTCATCATTGTGCATGCAAAATTACTCCCAAATACATTCCAGATTCATGACTCCTGAACATGTTGACTATTCATAAAATTCCATGGTCAAAATGTGGCACCCATTCCAAGAACTGATTGATGGGGTTTGGAAAGCGTCCACTTAGCATGGTTTTCTTTGCACGTAGCAAAATAGTTCTTGGTCATGTGACAGAGTGTAGATCACCACTTTTCTCCAGTTTTTGCTCTCTTTTTCTATAGTTTATGGAAGTTGAACTTTATGAAGTGAAAAATATCAGATTAACTCATGAATGTTAAACTATTATACATGAGAAGATCCAAAATTGAAAGCACCAGCACTTTTTGTTTCTTGGAATTTTTGTGCTGTTTTTGTGAAGTATGTCTTCAGAGCTCAAAGCTACTCATAATCAAGCAAAATAAGTAGAATTTTAAAGTTCTAAACCATAGTTTGTAACATCTAGCCTTTTATTGTACCTTCTTAGTAAGTTACTTCTCTTTCACTCTGTCTAAAATTTCACTATTTCAAAAATATTATTGCCGATATAGAAATTACTAAATAAACATTAAGCAAAAGAAAATAGTAACTAACATTTTATTTATTACCCATTTCTATCTGTCGTACAAAACCAAAAGACAGTTACAACTTCTGAAGAGATGGGATCAATTATCTCACAAGAACGTGGTATTTGTAAGTTCAGGAACAGCAAATATATATATCCACATAAATAATTTTTCTCAGTATCTGCTTTCCTAAAGATAAATTAATTAGCTTAATTTTCAACACAATTTAGCCTTTAAAAGATTAATGAAAATATCACTTTTTTCAAGAAATTTGATAGAGGCAAGCTGATTTTCTTCTGTAATTAAATATTCAGCATAGCAACCTGACAAGGTAACTAAGGTAGTCTCCCGAAGGTAGAAAAAATAATTGGTCAGTACGAGCAGTTAATTACACTGAACAGCAAAATTTAAAACAATCCTTTTTTAAACAGATTTCAAATAGCATTTTTTATCCTGATTTAAAGTACAGTTACTAAGTTTTCCTGAAAGGCATTGTTTTTGAATAGCAAACTTTTAATTCTTATGCAAAAAATGTGATTATTTTATTTGTAAAAGCGACTGTCATCTATGGTAATATACGTTAGAATAAAATTTCAAACAACGTTTTTTGATATTTATCTTCTAGAACATCTATTTTTAGAGTCCAATAATGTTCAATTACAACTTTGGAGTTCCATTTCCTTTTGCAACTTTTTGCACATATGTCTTACTCGAAGCGTGCTCTGTGCTAGTTATTTCTAGTCTCTAAATTAGATGGGAAAAATAAAGATTGGGGGGGGGGTCCAGAAAATGAATATTAAACGACACGTTACACCTGAATGCTTTAATGATTTTTAGAAACTTATTTAGTTCTGTGTTATTTTGCGGCTTTTGGTTACCTAAGAAGTTCGCCAGTAAGGTTCAGAGGTTTCTATGCATAATGGTCAAAGTGCACATTCAGATTTAGATGATAAGAGCTCCTATTGCAAGGCCAAAAGAGTTACTGTCTTACCCTAAAGGGAGATATATTTTTAGAAAATAGAAAACTGTCTTATTTTCTATACATTTCACTAATAAAGTTTTCATTTTCATTAAATTTTACTTGATAGCAAGAGTTATACTTTCTAACGATAATAAATGCTTATAAGTTACATTTTTAATTTCTGGACCGGCTGTCTATATTTACAGAATGGTTTCATTACAATGCTGTTCAGTGTCCGTGCTATCCCACTCACAGAAGAAAACAACAGTATTTCGTATAAACACGTTGCAATTCAACGTTTCAAGTTATTTCAAATTTTCACTTGCATTCCACATATGCTCCTATAAATTTATAGTATTTATCAAAAGTTTCATTTTCCAAACGATATGTGCAGCATAATCATGTGAGACGGCTGATTATAATAGTTTCCATTTTAAAGCAAAATTAATTTTAAATTCTCATACAAAGCTTTGAACTTCTTCCATCCTTAAGATTGTGTTAATGTTCCAAAACTTAGAATAAGGAGTATGTATATCGCTAAAATGTATATAATCCTTTTATTGGAAAATAAGTTTGAGTACTTGGCGCTTCTGACAAAAATTATGAAAATTTGTATCTTTTTTCTAGGGAATTTTATCCCTTTAATTGTGATACCAATATCTCTATGAAGTTTAAATAAATGAAAATCCTTCACAAGATCATCCAAGCAAGACCATCAAGAGACATGATACATAAGCATTAAAAGAATGATAACCAAAATGACGTCTGACGTTAAACAACACGGACAATAAAATGTATTGTTACACAAAAGTGTAGTCAGATGGAGGAATTCTGACTTCATAATTGAAACCCGTATCACAAAATATGTACAAATCATTGAAACATTTTCTGAGATAAAATCATTGTTTATCAGAGTTGCTTAATTAACACTCTGCGGCTTTTCCCTTTACACCACACAAATTTGCATCACTCACGTTAGAAAATAAAAGGAGATAGTAACTCGAAATCGATCTTTGATAAGTGAAATTTGAAAATTGTTAAAAATTCAGTAATAAAATCTGCATAGCTATAATTAAAACTGCAGCGTATAATGACCAAACAACGGAAAATGTATTGCTGAGACTCAAACACTTTATCTGTAAATGGCATGATGGAAATCAGCAGAATCGTTTAAAACATTAAGAAATATCAATAATACATCTTGCTACATATCTTCGTTTAGTGTTTCACACATTTTAGTGTTCAAAAACCGAGATGCGAGAAATAAGCAAACGTTTTCTAAAATTGGAAGAAATAGGATTGAAAATTTTATAGATAAAATAAAAATTTCTTAAGTTTATTAGCCTTTTGCTTCCTTTTCTCTACGCGCTGCCATGGATTTATAGATGTCAATTTCAGCAAATTGTCAAATTAAATAATAATTAGAACCATCCACACCTTTGGAAATTCCAGTTTTTTAAAATTGTCCTCAATTAAATAAAATTAAATTTTATGCTTCCATCATCCATTAACCCATATTTTTATTATTTTTTTAAACTCTGGTTTAAATTTAAATTCTAAGCAAATTGAATTTAAATTCAAATCAAAGTAACCACTAGCCATTCTTTGTTGTCAAATACTCAATTTTATTTTGAAACATTTATTACTAAGAACTCAAGTGGTTTTAAGGTTGAAATAAACCTCTAGAAGTTACTGCTGAATCTGGTCTTCCTTCTTGGAAAACATTCCTTGCGTTTCCACTTAGAAGTTCCTTTCTAATGGGTTTGGTGTTGTATTTTCCAATGAAAAATACTCGTATACTATTTCTTTCATAAAGGGGGAGGGGAGGAGTTCTTCGTGGAAACTTTATAATGAACTTCGTTCTGTAACTAAGTGGAAGAAAATTGCATTATATAATCTGGTTAAAAAACTTATAGTTGCAGTTACAGCCGATTGCATAGGCATAAAATCATGGTTAAAAAACGTTATGTTTCATTAGATCTGTCTTTCAAAACTTTATTCTCTATCAAAAATATTTACAATTATAAATATTTGTTCTTTATTCTTGAGCAATAGGGAAAGCTCAAAGAGTCAAAAATTATGTCCTTGAAACGATTCTCTATACTCGAAACTGTTATCAACTGAAGTAATTATACATGATTTGTAACGTAGATTAATTGCAGCGTTGAGGACATTTATACATTTATCCTGCCTTTTATTCAATATTATTAAATTTTAACTCATTTACAGACTTAAAAACAAATTAAAACATAAAGTAGTTTATATAGCAGAAAGCAACTTTATAAGCATTTCTTTTTCTCTTGTTTAAGAGTATATTTCATCTTCCAGATGGTGACAAAGAAAGGACACTAAGAGTAGTAGGAACGCTTACATCGTGTTATTCAAACAATTATGCAGTCTTTCTTCATTCTCACAATTAGAGTTTCTTTTGATTGCCTGAACTTTGAGACAATCAGTAAAATGTAAGGAAAAAACTCATACATCTTCTCATCGGTACCAGTTGCATTTTACCAGATATTATTGAAATATTTCTTTTTATCCTTTGTAATATTTACCGAAATTCGAATTTCATAATAGAACATCAAAAGGTTCATAACAGAACAACATAAGTAGTAGTAATTATCCTCTGGATAGCATAATTAGGAAATGAAATTTAATTTTCAAGCCATTGTGAAAGTAGGTTGCCGAAGAATTTCAATACTTCATTTGCTTAGCCTGTAAAAAGAGAGTTGGACCAAAACTACTCCAAGCAGAATGAATTTCTAATAAACCAAGTCAGCATCTTTACCCAGAGCTTCAAGTTGTACCTCTCATGCTCATTTAGCAGATAGTTTAAATGAAAATTATTTCAGGGCAATTTTCTTATCTGCCCTTCCTTGGAGAAGAAGCTTTTTGACCCCGTTCAATATTTTCACTATGAACTACTTCACTATGCACAAAATGAAGCAAATATTTATGCTGATACATTTGTAATTTTATGTAATAAAGGTGCCCTGAAAGAATGTACATAAAGCAGTCCGTATAAAAACTATAGACAAAGAAATAAAATGTGATAAAATTGATACAAATGATCAAATTCACAGAAATTGCTAGTCATTTTCACTCTAAATCCTAAAAATTGAATGCTAAAATCTCTGATACCTATAAAAATTTTCCCCTTTCTTAATTCGGTCACTGCGAAATTTTTTATGGCTCTTAACTTGGAGTAAATGCTTCTCTGTCGCATCTATTAACGTTTCGCAAACGTACGCGTACGCTTAAGAATTATGGTGCTGCTTTACGTCTGTGATTTACAGATATATTTCACAAATTTTTTTTAACATACTACAGAAATATATATGAGAATAAATATTTTAACACAAGTACGAAAATGTAGGTTGATTTACCTGATCGTGGCAAAGCAAGCGAGGAATATCTACCTAAGAGAAAATGATGGTTCCATTTAGGACTTTATAATGAACTTTGGTTTGTAGCTACATTATACATAGGGAAAACCACAGAAATGTCATTCGAGCCAAAAATCGCATCTAGCTCACCTGGAATCGAGCCCATGTCGAAATATCTGTTTTCAACTACTTTAATGCTCGCTGCTGGTGGGCCTAAAATTGTAGGATGCAAACAAAATTCAGTCAACAGCGTTAAAAGGAATAAACACATATTCATTTCTAATTCCATTTCATAAAAATGTGTGTAATAAAATTTTAGATGTGAAAACTAGCCTAAAGTTTCTAAAATTTTCTTTATTTCAATTCTCTTGTTTCTGTTATCATTTGTTTTTGAAGTACAAATAATATACATGGAAGTATTCAAAGCAGTTTAGTCCCTGTTCTCTTTCCTTTTTTTGTATATGCATGTATAGAAAAGGTTATATTAACATGTACGTACTAGGAAAGTAAGGCATGCGTGATAAATGTATTTTGATAAGGGAAGAAAGTAACATGGAGAACAGTGAATACAAATTAGGCAAAAGTAAATAACATATATACAAAAACCTGGCACTAAATAAAGTTTCTTGGATACTCTGGAAGACTGAAAATCAAAGCCCGAACTAAAAGGGTGGTGGATGATGATTCTCCACACCCAGGATTTGGCGATTTTGTCCCCTAAAAACCCTAGCCACCCTTTAAAAGGGGGAGTATATAAGGTATATCTCCCGCCTTCTTCGCATGCCTTCGTGGTGTGGTGGTCTGCACGCTGGGCGCGTATTCCAGAGGTCCGCGGTTCAATGCCCGTTGAAGGCGTTGCTAATTTTCCAATCTCTCTTGCTTCCAAAAAATACCTAATATCTCTACAAGTTTGATATATCATTATATATTTAAAAGCGCCGTATTTTAAAGCTTATATTTTGTTTTAAAATATCATTAAGTCATTTCTTATTTATTCAAACATTATTTAGCCATTTCTAACAATGATGGTCGAGAGAGATGCAATAATTGTAATTGCATCCTTAGCTTAAATATTCCAATTTCACTTGAAAAAGACATACCAGCCATTAAATTGTAAAAGGCGAAAGGGGATATAGTCTTACGCAAAACGTTTGAGTTTAACAAGCAATAAGTGTTTCGACAACAGGTGTACTTCAGACTTCTATCTTCGTTAATACTTTCGTTACTTCTTTAATTTTCGTTAATACTTCGATGGAACTGTTTTAATTGAGTGCTGACAAAATGATCCACTTCTAAAACAAAGTTCAATGGATGAGAATTATTCCCATATTTTTCTTTTGAGATTATTCTTTTTAAATATTTATAAATTTATTAATTATATTTGTAAAAATATGCTTTCAAAGCATGTGCACGTAATTGTATTTCTATGCAACAGTATATCGAATTTCGTCTTGTAATATTGATCTAGATTCAATGGGTAAATAAAAGACATAATGAAGCTCAGAGCGAAAAAACATTATTTTAGATAAAATAAATCTTATTTATTCTTGATAATATAGTTTCAGATATTTCTTTATTGGCACTTTAAATAACGGAAAATCTTATTTTTTTGCGTTTTTATAATAATAAAATATTTTGTAGAAAGCTTAAAATGAGTCTTATAAAGCATGGCCTTCCTAAGCAGCATAAAATTAGACCAGAACTCTAACTCATTTATCACTATGTACCATAGATACAGAACAAGAGAGTAAGGGATCCTTTATTTAATCCAAATGAAGTTTAAAAGTTGGAAACACGTCATGCTCACAGAAGCCAACAGTTTTGGCTTTAATCAAAAATGATGGATGAACTAAAACTAATGAAATTAAATATAGACTAACAGCTTCAGAGAGAGCAAGCTGAGCAACTCACTAGAGAGCAAGCTGGCTCTGACCGAAATAGGTGTAAATAAGCCTAATGGAAAGAATAACATAGCGCCGCAGAATACTGATCAAGAGAACAAAATTTAGAAACGTAGCCTTCAAGCAGGCAGAACGCGCTCTGGTTTTAAACATTTAAAACCTTCCTTTAAATAATCTCTACCTCATATGATTATTGTGAGGGCAAGAACTTCACATTCCGCCAGGGAAATAGACTGATAGGAAAGGTTATTAACATAAAATAAGGGGTTAGAAACTTAAATGATATTTAAATTTTTCCCCTCTAGAATTTAAACGTGTGAGAAAGCGGTCAGTAACGACGTCGTTATGGATGACTTTAAAGCCAGCTTCTTGGAATAACTCGAAATTTTAAGCGAATGTAATTACTTTTTAAATTGACATAACAAAGAGCTGAATATTCTTTCAAAGACAATTTCAGCAGCTCAGGCCCTTCCAAAAGTATGGAAAGAAAAATGCCTTATCACAAAGATTCAAAACATGATACATTGCTTCAGTTTACATTATCTCTTTCTTATTTAAACATTTCATCTAAATTTATTTGCACTTTCATTCAACTCATATATTCCATGAAAAGAAGTCTCTTCTCCCACTGCTCTTTAATGAAAATATACTATACAGATCAAGACAGTGCCTTTTCTATAAGTGGCACATTTCTACGCACCTAGCGCCAACCTGCGTGTTAAAAATTCAGACTAATTTCAGAACTTCACCTGATGTGCTATCAAGAGCGTGCTTTAAACTTGAGTTTTGGCTGGACAGCCTAACTTTAAACTCATGCACACAGCTAGCTTTTTACTTTTAATTTAAATTTCTCTTAATTCTGCTAGCTTGCATATAAACATCTCATTCATATAGTGCAATTTTAATTCTTATAACTAGACAAGTCTTAATTTACTTTAACACACACGTATATTAGAGTACTTTTAATACTTACAACACAAAACATAAGGCATACTAATACATTTTATGAAATATTTACTATTTATTAAATTTGAAAATTCAGCTTGCACTTTACAAGATACACAAGTTGCTTACAAGTTTTTAAAACATTCAAATTTCTTCATACCATTCTCTCAGATTAAAATAAAGTTCTCGTTTCTCAACTAAAATTAAAATGGCTATAAATTATTGCAATTTAAGTTCCGAGCTGCTTTCTCTTTAAAACGCTACAATAACCTCACTTGAGGCAAAATTCAAAAAAGTCTAGCAACTAGTACTTCTAGATATAAAATAAAATTGAACCTCATTAAGGAGAAATTAAATTTCCGCTTTTCCCCTTGTTCTTTTGTATTCTTCCATTCTCTTCTTCAGGAAGTCATTCCATGTGGGATATATTTCAGCTTGGCGAACCCGGAGCTTTTGATGGGGCTGAGTCCCTTCTTTGAGGAAGCTTTTCGCTTCCTTTGCCGAGGCTTTCCGTGTTATTAACATGAGCCACGATTGCCCACCCTGTTTTCTGTTTATAGTAGTCTTCTAGCAGAATCTTGAGGTTGGGAGATTTTAGAAAAACCTGAAAGTCCTTGAATCTAAGATCTTTATTCTACCTGCAGTCCTTGACATAGTGAGAAGCGTCCGCAGATGTAGCTGATGTACCGGACATCTGAATGTAGGAAGCGAGTGGAGAAGCTTTTGAACCCAACTATGTTAGTGAAAGCCTGCTGCTGGAAGAAGTCTGTTTTTAATCTCCTCGTCGAGACTTTCGGGAAAATGTTGTAGGCGTATCTGCCTGTATCGGAGACCTCTCAATTATCTTGTCAGAGCCCTACGAAGGCGAAATGCATCTTGTATTTGCCGACTTCTTCACTGCATGGAACTACAATGTATATGTTGTAGAAGATTTTAAGATTTCTTCGTCATTATGGTAGACTACATTAGCCGTTCCAGCCTGATCTTATGTTTAGGACTTGCAGGTAAAGTTCTCAAGACTTATATTTTGGGAAGGGATGTCTTCCAGATGAAATCTCGATAGAGGGCTGAGTGAGCGGGGGTTTGGACTCGTGACTCAAGCGAGATCTATGAGAACGAATGTCTGGAGCAGAATTCTCTTCAAGATGATACAGCTTGGAATTGAAGCATGATGACCATCGAAAACTTGTCTGGAGGTATTCAGAAGAGTCAAGATTCTAACCGGACTGTCGTCCGTCGCAGAGACCGAGAGGAGGGAGTTATGGCCAGAGGTGTGATTTCATTTAATATTCGGAACCTTTCGGTTGTCATTTGTAGCAATCGTACGTCGACAATATTCTATAAACTGTTATATTGACCTTCCTTTCAAGCATCCCGCGTTTACAACAGGACAATGCCCTGCTTCATAAGGAAATAATTTCTACTAATTACTCTTCGTACTTGTCGAACACTTCCTTGGCCAGCTAGATCGCCTTGTCTTTCTCCAATAGAACACGCGTTGAATCCAACAAGCAGGCGCCTCTGATCCTTCCAAAATGCCATTGATCTCACTCCACAATCATAAAGAGTTTGGCAAGAAATTCCATAGGAGATCAGCCATCGAGTATGTACTAAGTGGGACAGCAACTTGCATAATAAGTAAAGGTGGGCCAACGTCTTACTGATTTTTTTGTTGCATGTAGCCCTATTTCCTTATTAAAATAGTCAATAAATCTGAAACTTTAAGTCGGTTCTTTTTCCATTCGTTTACATCAAATATACCAAATTTTTCTGCATTCGAATGAATTCTTCTTAATGTGTCTCCCCTTCTTCGTCTTAGAGTTACATAAAATGGAAAAGGATATGGCTACTTTTAAAACCTTAAGATTAAAAACGTTTCATAAATATGTAGTTGTCTTCCCGCTGGATGAGCTTTAGTAGACCTAATAAGTTGGTGAATCCGGGTTCACTGTTGGTCTTCTAGGGCATCGAATATTACTTCATTATTTCTTCAGCGGTTTCAAGATTAAGCAAATCTTTCTCCCCAGTTAGGAGCGAAATATATCAGTCGTAAATTTGTAGTGCGAGCTGTGTTTATTTGCGCCGACTGCTTTGTGTAACTGGACTGCAAACTGAACTCATTAATGACTATCAATTGGTTAAGCCTTTTTGTGAGGTACATTAAAGATGCTGTGCATTATTATAGCTTTTTAGGCAGTAACAAAGGATGTGGTGAAACAAATATGGCAAGATCTTGATTGTTATCTTGACGGTGTTCGTGCAACTGAACGATATATATGATTTTAAATACACTTTTAGACAGTCCTCATTTCATTTTAAGGACTGCTCCATTTTACGTTTGTAAATTTCAGAAATAAAGCCATCTTAAATCAAGTCTGTCAACATGAAAAACTACATAATTTTGGGTAACTTGTAGAGTCATTAGGATTTTTGAAGTAGGAAACAACAAAAATGAACAATATCCTCGTCAGGACTCGAACCTGGACCTCTCGAATACACGCCGAGTGTGTTACCGTTACACCACGAAGGCCTGCAGAAAGGTGGGCTTCCCCTTTATATACTTCCACTTTTAAAGGGAGACTGGAGATTAGGGAACCCAGTCCCAAAATCTTGGCCTTGAAGAACCATCATCCGCCACCTTTTTGTTCGGGCGCCATTGTTTAGGTTTTAGGATTTTTTCTTTTCTTTTCTTTTTTTTGGAAGCAGGAGAGACGTGAAAAATGTGCAGTGCCTTCACCAGGACTCGAACTTGACCTCTCGAACACGAGCGATATGTGCTACCGTTGCATCACGAAGGCGTAATACTTATGATCTTAAGTCTTATATTTCTGCAGCTCTTAACGTAAGGTTAAATAAAAGAAATGGCAAACTAATTCTTAGCATTCCATAACTAATCCTTAACTATTAGCAATAAGATTCTATGGATATTAATGGAATGATAACGATATTGTTCCAATAATATTATTACAGACTTAAACGAATCACAAGGACATGCAGTGTTGCAATAGCAGCTACATCATAATTGTCTTTTTGATCAATGTTACATTTAATTTTATTTACAATATATGCATTCCTTCTATATTCAACTAGTTCCTCACCTTGATTTTAAGAAAAGATAAATATTTTAATGTAAAAGGGATCATTTACACAAATAATATGAAATATATTCAAAAATGGTAAAAAATTCTGCTTTCACTGAGGCCTACTATTAGCACTTTTCAGTTTTAAAGTATGAACTCTGAGCTTTAAAACTGGTTCATCATTTCTCTCATTGTTAGTGTCGAAAATCGTTTGAGTTTACTTATAAAATTTAATTAAATACGGTATTTCCCACGAAGGCAAAATGAATGCTTCAGAGCCACAGCTAAACTTGTTGAAACTAAATTTGTCGCGCAATTTTGCTTTATTTTATTTTTGCAGCCAACGTTTTGCTTTTGATAGCATTCGTGTTAGGAGAAGTATTTTGATTTAGTAAATGATCACTTGTTGTACATACAAAAAGAGAAAACGAATGTTTTCGTATCGAATTACATCGTAAAACTGAAATTTTCCCTTTTTATAATAATGACAGTAAATTGTTTCAGATATTTAATGCCGAATTTTGGCACTATGATCAAATGCGAGGGTAAATTCACGATTTCAAACATCTGACATTTTACTTCCACGGAAAGGGAAACGATAATCATAAAAATAGCAATGAAATTGAGCCAATGAATTAAAAGCGAAAAATCTTTTAATTACGCGTCAGCAATCGACCGCATACGTTCATAGCTTGTTTCTTTTTAGTTGCAGTTGTTGTCAGATAGGGAATTCATTTCTGAAAACAAAACCCGCACCTCATTAATTTTGACTGCTCGAAACCTTTCGACTCCCTCCCACCCAGATGGTCGATTTTTGCTTTGAGTTCGCTATGCGAATTTCTTTTTCATCCAGTGTGAAATACTAAGTAATAGAATGAAATTTTCATCTATCTAAAACATTCTATTTAGATTTTGTTTAGCCAAGTGTATAATTAAGTACATAAAATGTTAGTGCTACGAAATTTCCAGTCATGTAATGTGCGCTGTTGGGAATGCCTCCTGTTATTAGTATTTCTCCTTAATTATTAGATCTGTGTTTCGATAACTAATTAATAACCTAAAAAAGAAGGCACACTAATGTTAACTATTTGTTTGAAAATTAAAATTGCGCTATGTTATTGATTTGCATTAACGAATAATACCTGCTCGTCAAAAATATTCTCATGTTTCGATTTAACCTCTGGTTTGAATATAATATATGCAGCAGATAAAATGAATTTTATGACAGCTTATAAGGCATTTATCCCGCCTTCTTAGTGAGCCTTCGTGGTGTGGTGGTCTGCACACTGGGCCAGTATTCCAGAGGTCCACGGTTCGATTCCCGGCAAAGGCGTTGTTAATTTTTTATCTTTCCTGCTTCCAAAAAACACCTAATGTCTCTACAAACTTAATATATACAGAAAATACTAAAAAGTAAGTCATGTCGCTTAAATCAAAGCGAAATTGATATCTGCATATAGAAGTATTGTTAGATAAAACAAGAAAAAAAATAAATAAAGATTAAATAAGAAAGCTACATAATAGCAGTTTGTCCGAATAACAGTGCAGTAATAAATTGTCCAAAATCTTTCCAAACTCCATCTTTACCAAACTCACTCCCAATTTACACACGTTGAAAATTAGCTTTACATACCTGAAATCTGAGATTTCTCAGAAAATGTGAATTACAGTTTTATGAATTTAAAGGAATTGATACATAACGTCATAACTCATAAATACAAAAGAAACAAAGTAAGAGAAAGGAATGTTGCATAAAACTGTAGCATGAAACAATACAAATTGCAATAATACGTTACAAGGAGAGTTAAGGAAAAAAGGAATAACTAAGAAATTAAAATTAAGACTTGTTTTTAATATGGAATGTAATCTTCCCAACTACATATATACCACAATGTGTTTTCATGCTGACAAAAACGTTGTTAACCACAGTTTAGGGAATTAAGTTCAATTTTTCCAGCAATTTGGTCTTCAGGGTTTTTACATCTCTAGATGGGGGATGTTTCCGTGTAACAGTTTTTTTCCAAGGTAATCCCATAAGTTACCTATCGGGTTAAAATCAGGAGATTTTGCTTGATACAGTATTCGGTAACTGCTTACACTTTCAAAGGAATTCGTCAACGAGGTTTGCTGGATGTGAGCGAACATTATTATCTATAAATATAAAGTCAGATAAATATGCATCTCTAAAAAGGTTTACAAAAGATTTCAATACCCAATCCCGATAGCTTTAGCCGATCACATATCCGTTCTTAAAAGCGACGTTCATCGATCATTATTCCTCCACATACTTGCTTTACCGAAAAGGCTATATTCCATAATGTTTGAAGGACCTTGACTCATCAGTAAAGAGGACATGGGGCCATTGGTGTTCACTCCTCTTGTGATGTGCTTTGTCCCAATTAAAGCGATTCCTCTTTTGTTGTGTTTGTGTTTCGCTTAGCGTTTTGGCATAAAGGTCGTCTTACGTTTAGTTTTCTGCATGAAATTTGCTGTAATACGACAGTTCCAGTGGCGGTTGCAAGCCAGTGACGTAAGTGCCGAGGAGTAAAATTTCTCTTTTATTAGCAGATATCGATCTTGAAGAGCAGTTGTTATTACTTTACGACCTTTTCCAGGCTTCCTTATAAAAGCTGCAGAGTTCTGAATTTGCTTCAGTCTCACACAGACTGTCTATCTTGAAATATTCACACATCTCATTGGTTCTACGATTGTTTGCCCAACTTCTAAAAGATTCGATAATTCTCCACTTCACAAATTCTTTCAAACGTGCGGATACTTCGGAACCATAAAAAACCGCTATGAAATCTTACACACTGAAACCAGACGTTGTAATGTAGAAATTCGCTTAGATATTAACTAAGTGCACAGCGCTTGACTTACCATCGGATAATGTAACGCCTGGATTTGCATATCAGGAACCAAATGATCCTTTTTGAATTCTTAATGCTAATTAGGGTTGTCATTCACGTATTCCTTTCAGAAATGAGTTACATCGATTGAATATCTTACGCAATATCTTTTTTCTATTTGGATATGACAAAGAAAAATATGGGCATGAGTGAATATAATCATAGGAAAAAAATCTGTACTACCGGAATCAAACCCGTGCCTTCCAGATAGTAGATGTATGTGCTAATCACTATAATACAAACGCAGATGATATATATATGTTTAATCTTTTACAAGGCTAATTTACGTGTTCGAGTTCTTTTTTTAATTACAATATTTCTCATTTGGAAACAATTGGTTTACATCGCAGAGGAGAAGAGTGATTAAGGTTGAGCAAAAATTGAAAATGTGAATTAAAATAGCAGGTGACTTTAAAAAGCGAACATTTATGTGGATTGTAAGGAAAATGAAATTCTTAAGTGAAATTTACGCGTGCAAATCTTTTAAAAGTTAATAAAAAATTAACACTGACCGATGACATTAAAAGGAGCTACTACATTCCAAGCAGAATGTGTAATATTTTAAACACATAAAAATAATATCAAAACATGTGTATTAAAACTTTGTGTTTTTTAAAAGATAAGCAGCATCATATGTTGTTTATTTACTTCTAAAGCGCTAAGATTGAATTTAAGAGCTATTTAATATTTTGAAAATAATGTAATATGTACATTTAATGCTAAATCAAAAATGTCTGCTCTGAACTATCGGACCTGTTGAATTATATATTATTATGGAAAATGTCTGTTATAGATTGCTCACTTAAACTATTTGAATGAGGGAGCGAAACAATACAAAACGGGAATGAGTGAATGAGATGAATTCTTTCCGTAAAGGAACGATTTGAAGCCATTTAATTCATTATCTTTCTTGCGGATAAGGAAATAGAATTAACTGGCCAAGAAGAAATCTTTAACAGAGTTGGAATGAGCTCAAACAACTCCCAGACTACCAAAAAAAGTTTATTTTTGAGCTTTTACATAAGAGATTACCCACTCCTTTTAAACACAGAATTGTAACTGAGACTGCAGTTTACAGTGGTATTGTAGAGTCACATCACGTAGGTGAGCTTTTACTTCGTTCCATTCTATTCTTTGGAGAAAAAGAAAGTTAAATTGCACAAGCTTATAACAATCCACTTTATTTTCCATTAAAGCGAAATTACATAGAAAGGAATGAAATTTAATTGCATATAAGTAGGGAATCACAAATCACTTCTCCTTCGGGAAAATCCATTTAAACTTATGCTTTCCTGAGGGGTATACCATAAAATTGGAGGTATTAATTTTATTTGCCATTAATTTATGGCATCAAAGTGGAGGAAATGCAATTAGTTATAAACATTTCCACCGACTTATAAGTCTATTACTGTTAAAAGAGTAAAAGACTGTATTTTCCTGAGAATAGTTCAGAAATAAAATAATGACCTATTTCACATTTATATCTTCTAAACTTCCAGAAACTAGAAAAGTATTTTCTCCTATTATGTATCTTTACCCAAATTAATATGTTTTATTACATCTATAAATTTATTGTATTCTCCCATGCAAGAACCATGCAAAGTAACAGAATATATGACAAAGATTTTAAGAAAGATATTTTTTGTAGTAAATCACATATGACTAAGAAATTCTAATGCAGCTTTAAGAAGTGATTTTTATGCACCTGAAAATAAAAGAGAAATGGTATATTCTTTATTTCTTCAAACAGATCAGATATTTACAATTCATTTCCTTTACTGTACTTTGGGTTAATGCTAACAGGCAAAAATTTATTCATATTAATTAACAATTAAATGCTTTTTCCGTTTGATGGATATTAATCAGTTATATCAATTATTGTTTTTCCTCAATTTTATAATGCATTTCGATACTTTACATCACTATAGAAGTAATGTATAAAACACATGAAATTTGCAAACTCCAAATCACCAAAAATTGCATAGTATATCTACATCAAATTAGTGAGAAAATATGTATTTTATTTCTGATAGAATAATAAAGGCGGCATACACACAAGGTAGGTTTTAGCTCATGAAAGCATAAAACACCAAAAATGAATTAGGGATATGAGGCACATTTTAAAGGGCTAGTATAGTTTACCACAACTGCTATGCAGATTACACAAATAGCCCTCACACGTCTCACAAAGGAATTGAGAGTAATTTGGAGCATTTAACTGTATTATTTCATAAAGGCCTTTCTTAATCCTTACAAAGTCCCTGGAAAGAAGTGACATCTTGCAGATGCTTTTCACAGACATTCCATATAGAAATGGGTTCCGGAGATATGGATAGGCACACTTTTCCCTCATTGTCATCAGTTGAATGACATTCTGTATCCAACCAAGATTAACGTAACAAGAATTGCTTTAAAATTAATTAGTGGATGAAATGTATCCTGAAAAGCTGTCGTTTCCTTTTCTTAGAGCAACCAGAGAACCTTTCAGAAGTACGAAAAATCGCCAACATTTAGCCAGAGTGAAATCACGATATATCATGGTCCACCAACCACAAAGTGGTAAGTTTCATCGACAGTAGAGGAGAGATTTCAAATCTTTATCATGTTCCAGATCCGGAATTACGAAAAAATTATAACTTAAGCTAAATCTTTACTCCTCATTGAAAAGCAAAAAGCCCATTTATTTGGAGTTCCATTATTTGAGTGAGTATTCATTTTAACTTAAGCTGTCTGTGTCAGTTCCGTTGATTACTGAAGTTAAAAGTGAGAGATGAATAGCAGTCCAGAAGATTCTTCTGCAAAGTGCTTGCTTTGATACCGAGGTTTTAAAATCAGACGACAGTTTCCTTAGAATGAGATCAGGTGCAAATAATCTGACAATTTCGAAAATAACTTTGGACTACGAGACCTTCAGCATCTATTCATCTTGTTATATAGAAAATTTTTACAGCACCTACAATTTATCCTGGTCACGGCACCATTGTTATATAGAAAAAAATTTATGTTTGTATTTTAAATACTTTATTCCTTTATAACTTAAACTTAACTGACTCACTGTGGTACCAGATAAATTAACAAAAAAAAAAAAAAAAAAAAAAAAAATCAAGTAACAAATAATTCACATTCAAGATCTAATTCATAATATCCATATATCATATCGACATTCTTATAAGCATTCGTATAGTAAATCTATCAATCAATCGTATATCATATCTATCAATCGTATATCATATCTATCAATCGTATATCATATCTATCAATCGTATATCATATCTATCAATCAATCGTATAGTGGTATAGTACAATTTACTTTTAGGTTTGCGTTGTGAGTAACCTATGTAAAGGAAAAATCAATAACTCCAAATTCAATTAAACTCCATGTTTCTTAAAAGCCTCCCGGCTCAAACAAATGGAGGGACATGACAGACCACAGTAAATATACACAACATAAATGTACAATTGCAATTAAATTTTAAACAAACATTTATTAAATTCTTGACTATATATTATATAATTAAATAATGGATAACTGATCAGCAATACATATTTTTTCTAAGCAAAATAACACATAATACTACACCAAATTACAGCTTATATTAATTAAGATTAACATTATCAAATTCTACTGTATCATAAGTGTAACACTAGTATTTTCTCCCATTTCATCTTCTAACTTTAAGTATTTATCATGGTAATTCACTATAAGAACACTGATAGTTTCCACATCGATTAATTAAATTAAGTAATTGCTCAAATTTCAACAAACATTAAAATGACGACTCTTGCTTGAGTATTAAGATAATTATTGAAGTAAAACAAATGGAAAAAAAACAAATCACTCACAGGGTGAAGTCCAAACCGCAACACGCACTTTACTCGGGAATACCTTCGTATACTGATTTAATAAGGTGATTTGACAGCTCCACAGATCGTCCAGCGTCCAAAGTTTACTCGAGCACCACATTATTCCTGCTGTCCTTTATTCACAAAATCATCGTTATTGGAGGCAGACAGTTCTTGCGAATTTTAAAGATGACTTGGTTGCAACACCATTGAAGCTGTCCTTACAATAAATAAATTCCAGAGCATGGAATGATGAAAAAAAAATCGACGCAGCTGGCACAGGCAGAATAAACAGCAATGCACACCTTAGAAGGGTCCTACACGAGTCTCTTTCATTCTGGAAGCCCCGAAACTCACCATAAGCGTAGAGCACCTTTGGAACAAAATCTAATTAGGAAGTCAAAGCCGGTAAAAACAGGAATACCGCATCAGGATGTCAGGATCACCAAGAGAAACTGCCGAACAATTCTTGGGATAAGAGAGATCAAAATTCTTTTGCTGAGCTCTATGCCTTATGCCAACGCAAATTCTCGCCAGCTAAAAGCCGAGAGAAAAATCATACCCTCTGCCGGCTGTTCACGTGGCTCGCGAGAAGCAAGACCCGAAGGGTCAAGCCCCCACTTTTTCTCCTCTTACTCTTCTTGAAAATCAGAATCAGAATGATCTCTAGCCTGGTGCAAGCACCCAGGAAAACTCGGTTTCTCCGCCTCTGTGAGTTCATAGGCTTTCAAAAAAAATTATAAAATTATATCTTACCAATCCCGGAATTTTAAGTTATCTAAATTGAGAAATTGACACACCCATGACGAATCAAACACCAGAAAATCTGACAATGCAATCCGAAAACATCTGCACTCATAACGTGAGAAAAAAAAATAGACCCCCCAACTAACAAGCGAAACTAGCTTTTACGAGTATCCAATTATTTAACTTAGTACACCTCCCACTGTCTTGAAGTAAGAAAACTGCCAAAGCGACAGGAAAAACGATTTCCGTTTCACACGCATTAGCTAAAAGGCGACAATACATACCCTACTACCTTCATTGTTGGAAAGGCCATAAACCAGATGTGTGTCCTCGCAACCGTCTCTCGCCTTTGTTACAATTCCTACTCAAGAATAATGAGTTAAATAACACCTTAAGAGCTTAAGAATACTTTTTTTTTCAGATTAAAATACACATGAATACAGATAAAAATATTAGAATAATAATAACTTAAAACACATATTAATAATTGAAATTCTCGACATAACAATCTTCTTGTGGGAAATCATTACAGCAAGTTTCTGCCAATTACAAAAATAAAAGTTATACATGCTTATTTAATTTTTTCCAAAGCATTTGACTTACAACTACTATATAAGTGCGGGTGATTTATTAAATATGAATTTCTACGAAATACTCAACAATTAACAGTTTCCTGCCAATCCAGAAAGCACTAAATTACTTCATATCCTGAAAGCTGTTTTTCTAAAGTTATTTTGGAACTTGCCGGATGACACAAATATTAAGACACCTAACTATCTCACTTTGAAATTGTTTTGCATTTAGATTGGAAACAATCATACAATAATTCAATTTAGCAGGATCTGTGTCAAAAAAAGTTCTTTTTAATAATATTTGAGAATTATTATTATTCCAGTGTCAGTACATTCAGATAGCTAAGCAATTTAAAGATTTGATGAAATCTGTAAAATAATTTAAAGTTTCTAAGCATTTATAAATAACAAAAGCCTAAGAATTATGTATTTGCGAGAACATTATGCAAATGAAAGTTCTTACGTTTCTTGGCTCTTATGTTTCATCTAAATCAAAGTAATGACAACAGTTGCTAAGTTGCTAAGGATGATGAATGCTTGTAGTGTAGAGTAGCATAATAAACTCAGTGGTTCGAAATTTTGGGACAAATTATTTTAAAGATGTTTCTAATATTAAAATGAGAATACTGTTTATTATTTCAAGTTATATTATTTAAGTCAGCTATATGGCAGTTTAGCTGCAAGGTTTCACTACAGCATTTATACTTCCAAGTATCTGAGTATAGTTTAAAAGCTACTAACAACTACTTTGTTGCTACTAACAAGGTATATGATGGTCTTTTTAGACTTACAAAATCTTATAAAAGCTTAAATGATAGGATGATAACAGATGAGATACTGCATTGCGGTCATAAAAGTTAATTTGTAGTTAATCTGAAAAATTTAAACCTAAGAGTTATTTAAACTTAAAAGTTGGCTATTGATGTCAACAAAATATTTAAAATTTTTATTTTGCATTTAAACTAATTTTCAACATTTATTGCGATAACAGTTGCCTAAACCTACATAGGAATGTCAATAACAGTATACTAAGACCAAGGCACAAACATGAAACTTTGAAATGATGCAATCTTATTAAAATCTTATAATATGACTGCAAAAAACTCACCAGACGTATTTTAAAACGTAGGCTACTAAAGAAGCTGAATACAGGTAATGGACATATTTAACAGCGCAACATCTTTATTTTTATATACCACTGTATTTAAAACGCACTGATACATTATAATGAAAAATAAAAGTAACATTGCATATATCCATTATGTTATTTCAGTCACTTCAGATTTCAGCTGAGAAAAACTAATGGTATGGTTGTAGGATTCCCCACTGTGTAATTCTACGTTACTGTTGGAAGTGAAGCATCTTAAGAACTGATAAGCGAATAATCGCTTGAGTTCGTGTGACAAGAAACAACAAGACAGAAGAATAAAATAACCCTTTATTATTCCAATTAAAGTTTAACAAAACTCCGTGTTGGAGTTGTACAATAAAGCCGACACTTGGGCGTGAACTTAAGAGACTAAGAATTAAACTAAACTAATCTTAACTAAAGGTGATATACCCGAAGCTATCAAAATTTTAACAGGGTTGGCCGTTTAACGCTAATTGACTGCGAAGCTATCAAGGGCCTAAAGTACGGCCAAGCGTAGTAATAGCTTATGAGAGAGTAGCCTAAAAAGGCGGACGCATGCAGCCAGAATATCTGGAATCTCTCTACCTAAGACTGTAGAACTTCGCAGTTATATATACCGCTCTTCCTCATTATTATTCAGACGTGATTCTAAAACTACGTTCTGGCCGGAAGTGGTAAGTTGAAGTAAGAATCGATAGGAAAGGAAGTTTAACTCAAAATTTAACTGTTAATAAAATTAACATAATCCTTACATGGTTATTACTTTCAGTTTTAAAACAAAAGCAAAAATTTGGCACTTACATAAAGTTGCATTGTATAATATACTACTGAAAACTTTTATTATATACTAAGTGAAACTGTAGGTATTAGATATTTTTTGAAAGCAGGAGACCTTGAAAAATGAGCAAACGCCTTCACCGGGAATCGAACCACGGACCTCTGGAATACCGGCCCAGCGTGCATAGCACCACACCACGAAAGCTCGCTAAGAAGATGGGAGAAATACCTTATGTACTCCCCCTTTTAAAGGGCGACTGGGGTTTTTAGAGGACCCAATCGCCAAATCCTGGATGAGAAGAATCATCAGCCACCACCCCTTTTAGTTCGGGCGTCACTGTAGAGACATTAAGTATTTTTTGGAAGCAAGAGAGATTGAAAAATATGCAACGCCTTCGCCGGGAATCAAACCACTGACCGGGGAAAGCGCTGAGCGTGCAGACCACTACATCACGAGGGCTCGCTAAAAAGGATGGAAAAATACCTTATAAAACAAAAGGAAAGCTTAAAATTGTTAGAGTAAGAAAATTAATGTAATTTCATATGTATGAGCGTGTAACCCTTGCTTTGCATGAAGATAATTGTATGATTTACTTAGAAATCGTTCGGAAACATTTTATTATATTACTAAGCAAAAGTTTACAATATTAGTCATTTTCCTCTTTTATAGGAAATCTATTTCATAAATGCTATTCTAAAAATTTAATAAAAATTTAATTTTATTAACCTATTCTTCTTTAATTACATTTCTTTAATTCTAAATACAGTAAATTTTCATTTACTTTATTTAGTAGAAAATAAGACACATTTGAATCCTCCTTATACTTTTGACCTCCTTAGATTTTAGGATAAATTTTAAGTAATAAAAATGTAACTGAATAATTATTTTATCTTGCAGTAATTCCAAGAAATAGAATCTTAGTTTACTATCCTTCTTTCAGAATGTCTTTGAAATAACAGCATTGTTAGCTTTTACTCAAAGACAAAGGAATGCCAAGAAAAAGTTACCTTGTTAACTGTATGCGTCTGCAGTACAATGGCACAGGCCTAAACTGAAATCGCTTAGATAGATGAGGCTATTATAATTAATGACAGTTACTTATTTATGCGTATAGTAATAACCTGTTTTATTTAGTATTTAAACAGTTTAACTACTCTCTCTTTCCTTATACATCCTTTATTCCCCCTCTTTCCTCTTAAATTGGCCTTAGGTTTACAGAAAAACTAAATGTACTTCAAGAAATCAGTTCCTTCAATGCACTGAGTTTTTCAACGACATTAATATCAGTACATGATTGTTCTTTGTCTAATTTTAGAAGATGTAATACGAGAATTTTTCTATAAAAGAAAAGGACGGAATATATCCGTTAATTAATATAGTGAAACACCAAACAAATTATTATATTAATTATTTTTTAAATAATTATAAGTATGGAATTATACTGAATTATAATGGAAGTTACTGAAAATTATTAAAGAATAATCTATGTATAATGTTTCCTATTCTAATTTTTATGTTATGATTAAGTGATTTTGATGGAAATATTTCCTTGAAAATACATTTTAACTTATTCCAGTTTTTCTAGAAGGATACAGTATTTACATTAATAAAACAAAATATTATTAAAATGTTAATGTGAAAATATATTTTTAATGCGATAAAAATATTTCAGAAATTTGGAAACTTGTCTCGTGAAATTATATAAACATAAAAGAGGCAAATAAGACAAAAGTTTTAAATTTCAGAATATTTAGTTATAAATTACGTAGGCAATTTAATTGAAAGATTAATTTATACTACCACAGAACGTATTACTTCTCAGAAACAAGAAAGCGTTAAAAGTTCGTAAACACTATTAATGTTTAAATGCGTATTTTAAAAATAAAATGAAATATCTTCATAACATTCATTAATAAGTGATATAGATATTTCTGACTACAATGTCTTAAATGCACGCCATGCAGAAACATTAGGGGTTATAACAGGCGAAATTCAACTTTAAATTGATGCTAGTTTTGAAGAAAAGCTTTAATTGCTTCAAAATAAAGCTTCGTTATTGCAATGAATTGCTTTGCGCGTATCAAAGTAAGCCCATCGAAAGCCGATATACACTGGTGTGCAAAAATTAAGGACGAGACGGTTTTTTCAATATAACTTTGTACAAAAGCTTTCCAAATCAACACATTTAATACCGTAAGATCCCCAATACGTAAGAACATGAGTAATGTAAGCAACACTTACTAAAAGAGAAATCAGAGGGATAAAAAGAAACTTTATTGAAAAAGTAGCATGGAGCGCAATGCGACTGAAGGCCAAAACATCCCTGTGATGGGTGTCCAGCAAGAAACATCCGGTCTTTAATAGGGGATATGATCTCCCCTGACTGCTAGGCAGGTTTCACAGCGTCTGCCCATGCTGAGAATGAGGATGTCAATGAGTTGTTGAGGCTTTGCTGCCCATTCGTCTTGCAGCGCCAGTCGAAGCTCCGGAATCGTTACTGGTGGTAAGGTACGAGCTGCCAAGCGTCTTCCTAGAAAATCCCATACATGCTCGATGGGATTCAGATCCGGAGATCGTGCCGGCCAATCCATACGTTCAATATCCTCACTCTCTAAGAGCTGTTCGGCAGCTACTGTGCGATGACATGGTGCATTGTCGTCCATGAAAAGGAACTGCGGACCCATAGCGCCTCTAAAAAGACGCACATACGGAAGAAGAATCTCGTTACAATAACGGGTCCCGTTGACTGAACCTGCGTCGAAGATGTGAAGGTCTGTACGACTACCAAGCATGATGCCTCCCCAAACGAGAACACCGCCACCTCCATACCTGTCCCTTTCAATGATGTTCGAGGGATGATTGCGGCTTCCCCGCTCTCTCCAGATGAGTATGCGATGAGAATCGCTACTCAGACTGAATCTGCTCTCATCTGTAAAGAGTACTCGTCCCCATTCATTGTCTCTCCAATTCCGGTGTTCCCGGCACCACAGAGAACGCCTTCTCCGATGGGCAGGCGTTAGAGGTACACACCGTACAGGGCGTCGTGCAAACAGACCACCACCGTGCAGTCTTCTGGCCACGGTAAAACGCGATATCAGTCGTCCAGTCGCCTGTGTCGTGTGTCTAGCGATTTCTCCCGCTGTCTGCCGCCTGTTTCTGCCGCCTTCTGGCCTGTAAGGCAATATACCGGTCATCTGCGGGTGTGGTTCCTCGTGGACGACCACTACTAAACCCCCGGATAGCTGTTTCTGTAGTTTGAAATTGTCTCCAAAGTCGTGAAACGATGCTGTGAGCAATTCCGAACTCTGCAGCCACACTTGTCACACTGCGGCCTTCCTCCAACTTCCCAATGATTCGCCCTCGGGTAAAAGCATCCAGATGTCGTCTAACAGATTGATTATTCGCCATTTCTCGCTGAGGCAACAACTCGGTGTGATTATACTGCTATACGGCGTGCAATCTCTTTGCCAGAAATACTGATCTTACACCGACAACATGCTTTATACTACTCAGACACTTCCCTTTTACGTCTACCTGCATATCTGAGCATGTGCTACCGTACATCACCTTACTTAATCTCCTGATTGGTCTTTCTGTCCGCTCTGCCTCTTCGTTCAGCTGGTATGCTAATTTTTCGACTTCGTCCTTAATTTTTGCACACCAGTGTAGTATCGTTTGGTATGGTATGATGAAATAAGAAAAAATTATTAATGCAATTCAATGACGGCTGATGTAAAGCACTTAGATAAGAAATAATGAAATTTCAGATGAGCAAACTGCATTTGGATAAATAAAAACTGTATACTCATTTACCAAGGGAATGGCGTTCACTGCAACCGTAACATTCAAAGCGTAATAAACTGTTTCCGCGACTTTTTGAACGCAAAAACATTTCCCCCTTCTTTACACACGCACTTTCTACCAAGCACAGCGCTGAATTAGAGTATCGAATGATGAAATGTTTTTATGCTTATTAAGAACTACTTGTTATCCTTATCAATTATCGTTATTTTCTTGTAAGTATTTCAGGTGAAGGTATTAAAATATTTATTTAAATCTAAAAGGAGGTTTAATTCTGAATAATATATTCGAACTAATTACGAATTTTACACAATTTAAATCTACTTAATATCTATATATTTACTGGAAGAAAGTACTTGTATTGATAGCAGCAGAAATATGTGATATCATTTGAATGTTTTCAATCTTTCTTTCATATGACCGTATTTTCCTTTACTAATCTCAAAAAAAGGAAACATAAGTAAATAAAATATAAAAAAAATAGATAGATAACTAACTAAATAAATAAAAACAAATATAAGAGAAATAAATGAATAGATAAATAATTAATTAATTTATAATAGCATAAATCTTATTTTTCATTTTTTCAGCTAATTTAAACACACGACTCTTAACTTCGTAACATGTAATTCCCTATACTTTTGTAACCAAAATTCTTTTATAAAGGATATCGCAAAAAAACATTATGGTGAGCGCAAATTTAGCAAAATGAGCAAAACGAAGAAATTTACTTTAATAGCAATAGGTTTAAAAATTTAATTTCCTATTATACAAGATTACAGTGTGTATTTTGGGAACAACGATGAAAAATTAAGAAGTTATAACTATTTGAATTAGCGCATTTCTTTAAATTATAAATTTTTAATGACACAAATAAGAGCTCTTAACAAGTTATAATTGCCTAAACAAATTTTTATCATAAGTTAATTTAAATAATTAATGTTGCATAGAATTCTCCATACTATTTTCCTAATTAGTAGAATAGTTTTTAAATATGCATAATGACTGAAATAAGAATGCCTGCATCTAAAAGCTGTTATTACACGATACTCGCATATTCTGGAAATGCATAGGCAGTAGATTTGCATTTACGTTAGGTGAGAAAGATGTCGAAAAATGACCAGACTTCATAATAACTTCTCAGGCCAGTTTGTAGCATCTTTTCTGGCATGTGCTACTTGTGTAGCATTCAATTGACGTTTATCCATGTCATTGACGTTTAACCGGGGATCATCTGGCCAAGAAATCATCTACACAGGTTTCTTGGTATTATCAGTTGTAAGAGATTGTGTATATGCTACTGGAAAATATAATTTGATACGTTTCTAGGATTCCGTAATGACTCGAGTTATGTTATGTTATGTTATGTAGAAATGAGGGGGGCCACCTACTATTTACCCTAAATAAGCAGGTATTAGCCCCAGAAACTAGAAAACTAACAACATTCTGGCATCATTCCTCGAGTCGTGATGGAAAATGTGACTCCAGTGAGCACTACAAGTACTGCCTTCGGCGGCGGCATCAACAATGCTCCTAACCTTTCAGCGTTAAATTAGCTCAAGTAAAAGGGATTAAATTACATGATATACATTGCGATATACATAGCTGTGCAAGTGCATATTTTTAAGATGTTATCTATTGTAGTGGGTACAGGCAACAGGTTTCAGTACATTATATATTGCATTAGAGACAGGCATGTTGTTCCCACGTTACAAATCTTTTTGTAAACATGATCTGTTTGCAATCAGAATTAATTAAGAACTATAAATGTCATGACGTGATGACCACGCATGCGCAGTTTAGCCGAACGGCCTGCAACGCCTCTCTCTCATGAGACTTACTAGAGAAGAGTAGTTAGTAGGTAGTAGCGAAGTAACGAAGGAAATGTGTTGTATGTCAGCTTAGATGCAAGAAACGAAGTGATACTTGTGTGTTCATCGTTTGTACTTATTATTTTTATTTGTGTGTTAATAAAGTTTTGTGCCGTTAAAATGGCTGTTTTATGCAACGCACACAATACGATACGTCTACGGTAGGAAGTAAATACATATCCAGAAGCTACACGCCCAAGAAAAGAAGGATATGACAGTGGTGTCAGAAGTGGGATATGTCATTCTGCAAAGTTCACGGATAAATGCGTAAGTGAGTCTTCAGAAAGGTAAGAAATTTGTTCAATTTATTTTGTGGTAAAGTGGAATTCAAGGTTAAAAAAATGGCTGAAGAGCTAACGAAATCCAAGAAAGAACGGAAAATTATTCGTTCAGCCATTACTAAAGAATGACAAATGCTATATTAACAAATGCTATTGAATCATTAATTGCAGCCGGTAACCTTGAAGACCTTGAAGAATCACTGGAAAGTTTAAAAGTAAAAGCTATTTCTTTGAAAGCGTTAGACGAAAAAAAATTAAAACTTTGACTGATGTTAATGACATTGAAACCGAAATCGAAAGTGCCTTGGAATACGAAGAAAAAATTGCGAAATGGAGCTTTAGAGGCACAAAATTATTGAAAGAAAAAAGAAATAGCAATAGTTCGCTAGTTTCTAATGGTTCTTCTAATGATAGTAACAATTTATCTATTTCTGGTGTCGATAAAAGTTCTGATTATAATGTTAAATTGCCGAAGATTATGATTGATAAATTTTATGGGAATGCTGAAATGTGGCAGACATTTTACAATTCTTTTGACACGGCAATAAATCAAAACGAAAAACTATCTAAAGTAGATAAGTTTAATTACTTGTTTAGCCTGTTAGGCGGTGCAGCTTTAAAAACAATAGAAGGCTTTTCTTTATCTCCAGAAAACTACGACGAAGCTTTTAAAATTCTCAAAGAGAGGTATGGGCGAAAAGATCTCCTTATTAATTCTTACATGCATAAACTTTTAAATTTACGGCCTGTCCGAAGTTCTAATGACATTAATTCTTTGAGGGAATTATGTGATACCTGTAACGTACAAGTAAGGTCACTAAATTCGATAGGGGTCAAGACCGAATCGTATGGAAAGTTACTATACCCTTTGTTAATGAAATGTATACCTCAGGATATAACGCTTGATTTTGCTCGTCAAAACGCAGATGAGGAAACTTTTAATGTCGACAACCTCATGAAATTTCTAAAACGGGAAATTGAAAGTCGCGAACGAACTTCATTACATCTATTTTATTCTAAGAGTCACGCTAATTCTCTTGGAAGGCATTCACAACCAAATAAAAAGCGAAACAACTTCCACACTCGGAATTCATTCAACGCCAACAAATTTGGCGCCAGCTATTTCCCTAATGTAAGCAAAATTGCAGTTGGTCGAACTTTCCCTTGCTTATTTTGCGAAAGCGAAAATCATGCTTCGGAAAAATGCGTTATGTCTCCGGAAGAAAGGAAAAAGAGTTTAAGGGCTTCTAATCGATGCTTTCTTTGTTTCGAAAGGAATTGTAGAATAATAATTCTAAGTATCATAATATATTGTTGCATGAAGATAAGGAAAGGGTTGCTAAAGAAGAAATTAAGAATAATTCTAACGCCGTAACTGCAAAGATTTCTTCTAAATATTTTACTGCGAATCAAGAAGTTAAAGAATTAATAGATGACTTGCCAACCGTTAAACTTATATGTGATGGTAAATTAATTAGTGCAGTAGCAGATACAGGCACGCAATTGACCGTTGTCAAGACCGATATTGTACCAGAAAAATACCGTACGCCACATGGAAGTGTTATCCTCACGTCAGCTTTCGGGCAAGCTTTAAAAGCTCCTCTCATTAACCTACCTTTAGTAATATATTCTGAAAATGATAAATTTATGTCACCTATTTTTATAACATGTGCAATGGTGGATAAGTTATGTAATGATTTACTCTTGTCGTTAAGTGCTTTTAATGAGTTAAGGGGAGATGATAAAAGAAAGTTTAATTTTGAATGTAAAAATATAAACATTGCTACTGATAGTTTCGGTGAAATGCCTTTTCATCGAATTGAAAATTTTGACGAAATACTTAACCATGATAGGGAAAACCTAATTAATGAAAAATGTAATGAAACTGTTAAGAAGATAATAGAATGTTGTGCTCTTGTATATGAAGATACAGGTAAGGATGATTCCAAAGGTAGCACGGGACACGATCAATGTGCTTCAGATTCAGAACTATTTCGAGTGCAACAAATGAATGACCTATCTTTAAAAACATGCTGGCAAAATGTTAAGAACGGAAGTAATAACTTTACTGTTATTGACAACTTTTTGTATCATAAAGATAAAGTTCTAGGAGAAAGAGTTTACCAGTTGGTCGTACCAAAAGAAAGAAGAAAACAGATTTTGGACTTAGCTCATTCTAGCTTATGGGGAAGCCACCTGCGAACCAAGAAGACAGCCGAACGTTTGAGATATTCGTTCTATTGGCCGGAAATCAAGAAAGATGTAAATGAATACTGCAGTGCTTGTACTTCTTGCCAACTTCAAGCGAAAAAGCGTCCCTTTGATGAAGTTCCGATTACGCCAGTAACACGTCCTAAAGAACCATTCCAGGTAATTAATGTGGATATCCTAGGACCTGTAGATCCAAGCTGTAGAGGTTACAAATATGTTCTGTGTGCTGTTGATCAATGTACAAGGTGGCCCGAAGCGGTGCCATTGAAGAATTTGAATGCCAAAGCAACATGCGATGCATTGTTGCAAATCTTTTCACGCACCGGAATTCCTCAAATTGTTGCTTCAAGATCAAGGAACTAATTTTACTGCTTCGTTGACCCAAGAGTTTTTGAAAAGGATCGGATCGTCCCCAAGGTTCTCGACTCCTTATCATCCAAGTTCAAATGGCCTGGTAGAAAGATTTAATGCTGTTTTAAAGGGAATGATACATCATACCGTTAGAGAACATTCGAAAGATTGGGAGAAACATCTACCGTATTTACTTTGGGCCTACCGAGAAGTTCCTAATGCTACGACTGGTGTTAGTCCGTTCCAAATGCTTTATGTAAGACGTCCTAATGGCCCGTTGTCTATTTTGAAATCGTCATGGACTAATGAAACTCCTGTTCCTCATGGACAGTTAAGTTCAGTTATCGATTATCTGAATGATTTGAAGACGAAATTGGAAAAAGCTGCTGAATACGCAGGACTTACAGATGTTGGAAAGCAACAAGCTTATGCATTCTACCGTAACCGAAAGACTCGTCATAAAGAATTCAAGGGAGGTGACAGGGTTATAGTTTTAATCCCTGATAGCCAAAACAAAGTTTATGCCAGATGGATGGGACCTGCTACGATCATCAAAAAGCATACTGATTATAGTTACATAGTACAAATGCCTGACAATTCATCGAAGCACGTTCACGCAAACAAGATACGAGAGTTCAATACCGCTGTGAATAATGTCGGTGTGATATATGATACAGATATTGATTTAGGCGAAGTTGAAAACGTTCCAAGAATTGTTCCACGGAAAGCAAAAGAACACTATTCTAATGAGGAATGTGATTTTACACACCTTGAACCGCATAAGAAGAAAGAACTTATGGAAATTTTAAGAAGGCATAAGAACCTAAGAACCGGTATTCCGAAAATCGCCAATGTGAGAGAACACAGCATCAAACTGAAACCTGGAAGTATGCCAGGAAAGCAGAAACCGTATCGAATACCTCAAGTTCTAAGAAATGAAGCTGATCGTCAAATAGATAAGCTTTTACAGCTAAAGCTAATCGTTGAATCAGAAAGTGAATATGTGCATCCAGTAGTTTATGTGTCAACAAAATATAACGGTAACATGTGTAGACTAAAAGACCATGCTGAGTTTATTGTTCACGTAACTTAAAATGACATGATTATATTTCCCAGTGAATGAAGCATGACTGACGTTATGAACTATGAACTATAAGACATTTTGACTGTTTAGTTTGATTTTTTTTTTAGCTAAAATGCTAATTGTTTTTTCTAACGTTAGGTAATGTGTTTAAAGATTTAGCTAGGGTTTGCTAAAGTATTATGTTTAATGTTAATGATTGATTTGTATTGTCTCGTTTATATGATAACTGCTTATATGATTATGATTATGTGAAGGATTTAAGTTTGAAAAGTTAATTGAATGTTACATCCTTTTAAATGAATAGGATTACTGAATTAATGTTGAAGTAATTTTAATTTAAAGTGGTAAGAATTGGTTAATTAAGTTCGAAAATTTCGTGGATGTTATTTTATTTTGTTTCAAGAAATGTTTATATATGTGGATTTGACAGGTCATTGAAAGACGCAATCAAATCTTTTCGAGGGGAGGTGTCATGACGTGATGACCACGCATGCGCAGTTTAGCCGAACGGCCTGCAACGCCTCTCTCTCATGAGACTTACTAGAGAAGAGTAGTTAGTAGGTAGTAGCGAAGTAACGAAGGAAATGTGTTGTATGTCAGCTTAGATGCAAGAAACGAAGTGATACTTGTGTGTTCATCGTTTGTACTTATTATTTTTATTTGTGTGTTAATAAAGTTTTGTGCCGTTAAAATAGCTGTTTTATGCAACGCACACAATACGATACGTCTACGGTAGGAAGTAAATACATATCCAGAAGCTACACGCCCAAGAAAAGAAGGATATGACAATAAAATTGTTTACAAAGCTTACATTTAAGTACTTTTGTAAAGTTGTGTTGAAACTTTAAAAGCTCAATTTTGACTATTCATTATTTGCTTTAACGTACGTTTTTATATTAATTGATTTTCAGAAATTATATTATTGTCTAGCAGTACATTGTTATTTGAATGTAAAAAATGATCATGACATTATAAATTGTGATGGCTAGAAGCAACTTATTCCTAGTGTATAGATCATGCCTACTTGTGAGTGACCTATTTTGTGCTTCATATGGTTTGTGACGCTTATTTCTTCCTATAAAGGTACGCCCGCGTACAGTATATCTGCATTTAATTGCTTTATTTTGCTATGGCTGGAGCATTTCTTTGAAGGTACACTGCATAGCTTTTGACTTCTAGCTGCCAAAAAGTCAATAATCTTCGTAATTTTATTCCTCAAGTGCTTATTCTTGATTGCATAACTTAGGAATGGGAATAAATCCTCTTCTGAATTTGGCTTCTTTAGATGAAGGGAATCTGTAAACGGGCAGGAAAATAGATAATGCTCAGGGTGACTATTTTCACCACATGCACAGGAATCTGATGAAGAGAGATTTCTTGCATAGAGGTAAGTGGGAAACGGACTATATCCCGTGATAAACCACGTGATATGTCTGGAGAGATGGATTGGAGGAGAGTCAACTTTGGGGTAGAGGTTGTAAACTCTTCTGCTTGTATTTGCACCGTCCCACCATTGTTGCCATAAGTATTTAGTTGTGATCTGAAGTTTTAGTTTGAGGTGAGAAGCAGGCCAGGGAATGCATATTTTTTTTGGCATTGGTTCCTTGTGCCGACACCTTGGCTAATATGTCAGCCTCTTCGTTTCCCTTATCACCAACATGGGCCTTGATCCAGATTATAAAGAAGTGTTGGCCTTGGGCACTGGAGGACTTTCTAAGAATTTCCTGAGCTAATGGTGATCTATTATTTGGGTTCGCGAGTGCATGCATTGACGAGAGACAATCTGTATAGATGTAAGTCCTTGGAAAATGATGATGTGTGCTTACGTTGATTGCCTGCAAAATTGCGAACATTTCCGACTGAAAAACGCTATTCTCTTTGTCAAGTTGGAACTTGAAGTCTTTTGTTTCATGGTCACTGAGATATATTTTTATAGCACATCCTTTTTTTTCCGTTGTTTATGGGCCCACCAGCGGCCGAGCGGTAAAATCGCTGAACACTGGTAGTTCGGTCCGAGGTTCGAATCCCGCGAACGGGCTGGCTGCATGGGTGTTTTCGTGGTTTTCCCCATGTGTAACGTGTATACGAGCCAGTTTCCCTTAGAAAGTCCTCCCCGAAGGCATCCCTCCCCTTAGGCTGATAGCCCTAATGTGCTTTGCCGTATTTTCATTTCACCGTTGTTTATGCCAGAATCATCAGTGTAGATCTTTGAATATAATGCTTGGTATCTATTCTGCCTTATGCATAGTGTCATATTATTTCGGCTAGCTGGGTGTCTTTCATTGGATGAGACAGTGAGGTGTAGGAGCTGGCAGCTACTATCTCATTTTTAATTTTGCAGTCTTTTCTTAGCTGAAAAACTGAAACTTTTGCATGTTCCTGCTCCGCAACTAAGAATAGGGGGATGTTGTTGGTGAGCTGAAACAGTGCAGCATTTGAGGTTGTTTTGTAAGCACGGGAATAATTTAAAAGAAAGAGCCTTTGGATGGATTGAAGTTGAGTTTGTTTTCTCACCGTCACTGGTGACGCCCATATTGCTGCACCATACAGTGCTATCTTTTCTATAACAGTGTTATACAATAGCTTTTGTATCTGGGGATTTAAGCCCCATCCAACATCTTGCCTTCTTTTCAGGTTGTTAGCTATGCTGGAGGTTTTCTTCTTAATTTCCTGTAGGTGCTCAATGAAATTAAGTTTATTATCTATTGTAATCCCAAGATATCTTAAGGATTTGACTATTTTGATTTTGTTGTTGTCAATGTGGAATTTCGGTAATCTGGTTATTTTTTGAGAAGACTTATGAAATATCATGGCTTGAGATTTTTCCTGTGATATTGTTAGTTTTTGGTGCTTGCAAAGTTCGTTGAATTTTTACAGAGTGGTATTAACATTGGCCTCCAGTACTTGTCTAGAACTTCCACTGATTACAAAGGCTGCATCATCAGTAAATGCAATGCACTTTATGTGGTCTGGCCATTTACTCGTATGTTGTACTACTTTGTTAAATGCTAAATTCCAGAAATCAGCGCTAAGACAAGTCTTGTGAATAGCCTCTTTTTTGGTTTCTCTCGATGGTTCTGCTGTTGGTTATTATTATGCTCTTTCTATTGGAAAAAAAGTTCTGGAACACTTTAAATAGGTTCTTCGAGCATTTGATTTCTCTAAGTGTGCCTAATATCTCAGGCCACCAGAGTGAGTCGAAGGCCTTTCTGAGGTCTAGGTATAATAGAGCAGAAGGCATATTTTGGGCTTTGTTGTTAGAAATTTGGATTATTGCTTCGTTGATTGCATGTATTGTGCTTCTTTTGGGTGTGAATCCAAATTGCAAGTTGCTGATGCTATTTGATTTTCTCAAATAGTGTCTGACGTGATTCGCAAGGGCTCTTTCAAAAACTTTTCCTAGCGCTGGGAGAATGCTTATTGGCCTATATGAGCTCGGATTGGACGCATCTTGACCTTTCTTGTTGAACAGAATTATCTGTCCTATCCTGAAGCAGGAGGGAAAAATACCATATTGTAGGCATTTGTTTATTGGTACCGGGATAAGAGAAGGGAAGTGTTTGTTTATTGTTTTCATTATTATGTTATCTATCCCGTCTGGACCTGGAGCTTTCTTCTTTGTTTGATTTTTAATAATATTATTAATTTCGAATTCTGTGAAGTTAGCGTCATCTTGTGTGCAAGGAGGTTGGGTATTTTTTCTTCTCGATCTTTCCGCTGTTGTATCACCTTCTGCATCGTCGTTTAGGAATACGGCTTCCATAATTTTTTCTGTTGCAGTTGTAGTAGCATCCTCTGACTCTGAGGTATGTAAAACTGAATGGGGGATTATTATTTGTGAAGGTTTGAAAACTTTGTTTGCGCAGATTTTGTAAATCGGACCATAGGGGTCTTTGCTGTTTGATATGTATTTTTTACAGCAGTTTATTTTTTCTGATCGAATTTCTTTTTTATGACTTGAGTTGACAATGACTCGAGTTGCACATCAGCAATATATTTGCTTACTATCACTATATCCGATACGTATCTTTGATCCAAAACTGCTATATTACGTTGCATACTGGGCGCAGTAAAACACAAAGAGCAAACGGGTATTTGAAAATCTATTATAAAACATTTAGCAAACTCATCATTTCAACAAAAATGTCGTGGAAGGCGTCACAAAGCCGTATTTCTCATTAATAATTTTTACAGTGCGGAATAGATACTTTCATAGTCTTATGGAACGTAGCTTAACTGATCTTCCTATTTTTCTCACATTTTAAAAGGATAGATTTTATCATATTTTAAAATGAGATCACTGATCGAAAACTTCAAATATTTGCTTAACATGTTTGCCCAAGCACACCCTGAAATACCCATAGTGCTGCGAAAAACATTTAATGGTATTACATTTGCTTTATAAAGTAGATCATATGAAAAGTAATTAAAGGTTATACTATATGACTCTCGGCAGTACGCTTTTGGTTCTTAAATCATTCCTACATAAACATTCCAATAAAATACATATATTATACGAACTACTAAGTTTCTCAGATCAGGATGCGTGAAAACGCAACTGTACTTTCGTCGGGGTTTGAACCACGGACCTTCAAATTATGAGTTGAACGTTGTAGAGTTTTACTTTTTTTCAAATAACATTTATTTTAAGTTTAAGCTATTTTTCCTGTCAAGCCTTTACTTTCCCCTAGAATTGCCAATGCCAGAGTATATAAATTCTAGTAGAATGCGTAGAGTATTCAAATTTTAGCAGAAGTAAGTTGAGTTTAAATAGAAGGGAAACGAGATTGTGAGTGTGCTTCTTGAATCGCGAGCTTGAAGGTGGCTAGGTAGAAATTTAAGAACCGCGCGTTTCGGCCTGTGTGCCTATCTCGGCAGTTCGTTGAATCTTCAACTGCTTAATCAGTAAGCTTGCTGAATCTCAGCTGTATCTTAGAACGCGGTTAAGTTAGTTACTATAGTGATCTCGTTATTTATTCATCCTGTCATTTATTTTTAGTTTCACATTTCTGTTTTGTTAAACCGCCGGGTCGGCGTAGTTTGTGAGCGTCAAGTGAACGCAGCTGTTATTTCTAAAGTGGAATAAAAAGGGATTTAAACCCTTCTTACGAGTTTGTGTAATTTACAGTTCATAGCAGTCACTACCACTGTTGCTGACAAGTTGGGGCCTCGCAACACTATAACGTTCTAACTACTTACAGTAGCAAATCACTCACAAGGAATGTGGTAATTGTTTACAAGGAAATTATATAAACTATGCGTTGAATTAAAACTAAATTTTCGAGACAAATATGCTATATCCGTCTAAAAGTAGTTTTACATTGAATAATTTGAAACATGGGTGAAAAGCTAATCAATTTCATCTCCAAAATTGACGTGAGATAATGAAAAGTTTTCTAAGTATAAAATATCCGCATTCAATTCTCAAAGACAGTATTATTTCACTAGACACTGTATTCTTTCAACAAGGGCAAGATTTTGAATATTACTGGCAACGTGGGCCTCAGTTTTAGATATTTCTAATAAATTACACGTGATGCCGCTTTAAAAGGTATCGCGTATATATAAGTATGAAATTAATTATAATGAATATGCGGCCTTTCAGAAAATAGTGTGTTAAACATTGTGGAAACTTTCACAATGTTAGAGATTGGTGAATCTCGAAAATAGGAACCTGAGTATGGTATGACGGAATTCATAAAGTTTCTATACAAGATATAGCATAGCAGAGTGTTATTAGGAATTTTAAAATTAATTAGTGTTACAAGAAGTTTTAAAATTAAAGTGTTACAAGGAATAAAGGGAAAGGATACGATTTTATACGTCGAATACGATTATTATATTACACTGGTGAAATAAATTAAGATAATTTGCGCATTTTATCGATTTGCATGAAAAGAATTGAACTGGAGGAAGAATCACTGCTTCTAGATAAAAATGCAAATCTTGTATGGCAAATACATAAGTGTACACGTGTGTGTAGGAGGAGCCAGCAGAAAAACAGGCTTTATAAGCGCGTCGAGGGTAAGATGAATTGCGTTCGCTAGCACATCTCGGCGAATTTCTTGGTGTTATCTTACAGCAATCGATTAAATTCACATCGGAACAATAAAAAATGAGTAACCACCAACGTTTAGATGATGGAATGAGTTGGCGAATCGTGGGGATGCTAGAGGCAGGCCAATAGCAAGTCCAGATATGCAGAGAGTTTAATTTAACGCCTAGCGTCGTGTGTAACCTATGGAAACAGTTCCATCATACTGAATCCATCGAGAGAAAGCATGGCCAAGGTCGTCGAAGAGCCACGACGGCCAGAGAAAATCGCTATTTGTCCATTTTAGCGAAGCGTAACAGAGGGGCTACAGCTTCTCAGCTCTCTCGGGACCTGTATGCAGCCACAGGAACCAGTGTAACAAGGGTGACTGTTTTCCAAAAGACTGAATGAGCGAGGGTTGCTTGCCAGAAGACCGGCTGTTTGCGTCCTGCTCACGTCTACGGACAGGAGAGTCCGATTAGCATGGTGCAGGCAGCATAGTGATTGGAGTACGGAGCAATAAGCGACCGTTCTATTCACTGACGAGTTCCGTTTTAGCCTAAACACCAATTCTCGCCGTACTTTCATATGGAGAAGACCAGAGACCCGCTATCTACCCTCCAATGTCCGCGAAATCAACAATTATGGCGGTGGCGGTGTAATGGTCTGGGCAGGCATAATGTTGGATAATCGCACACCTCTCCACTTCTCAGAGGCTCTCTGACTGGTGTGAGGTATAGGGATTAGGTCTTTCAGCCCTATGTTTGCCTATGTTCGCCCTATGTTACGGGATGCAGTGGGCATCGAGTTCACCTCATAGGACGATTACGTGAGGCCACATAGAACTCTTCTGGTCCACGAATTTCTCGAGAGTGAGGATATTTGTCGGATGGATTGGCCAGCCAGGTTTCTAGAACTTAATCCTATAGAGATGCTTTGGGGAGGGCAATTGCAACTCGCATTCGCCTCCTAGAACTAACCAGGAACTGAAAACAGCGTTGCTGAATGAGTGGGACCAATTGCCACAGGCACTGCTAAACTATCTTATTTCCAGTATGGCATCATGCTGCGAGGCCTGTATGGCTGAAAGAGGGGACCATACCCCCTATTAACCTGTTTCTTTAGCGTCTTCTGCAACCGCTGTTTCAGACCTTTAGACTCCCATGAGTGTTACACACGAACATGTGTGCCTATTATAACTGTTGAATGTTTATTTGTTTGTATTATATCAACCTACGTTCACACCAAATTTTATTAAAATCCGTCCAGTAATTCCGGAGATCCTAAACCAAATATGAAAATTCTCTTATACAAACGCATACGCAGCTTGATGACGAAACGGAGCTTTAAATGACCAGATATATTGTCATATTTACCATGCTCATATTTGCATTTGTTTCCTTACTTAAATGCTTTCATAAATTCATATGTACATACTGATGTATGAGTGCTTTTAGAGGTGAAAAGATAGCTTGAATTAACATCTAGAGTTTATAGCCAGGTATCAATAAATTAAGAAATAACATTAAATTTTGATTTCTATATAAGCACAATGCTATTTGAATTAAATAGTGTAGGCAGGAAATTCTCTGTTCAATTGAACTCTTTTTGATGATGTTAAATGATGCAAATTTTTACTTAGAAAATAACTATGAAATACCAGGAGTAATGTTCAGAAGTACAGACTGCTTACGATTAGTAACTATCTACTTTTCTTTCATGCAACTCCTCATTTACTTTTCTTATTAACTACAATGCACCATAATAGAATGAATGAAAAGATCCAAATAACACTGCTCATGCATGTGTTGTTAATCCTGGAGTTTCTACGATGAAGCTCACATTACGAAATTATTAACGAAGCATGAAATGAAATGCTGTATTTAATGAGCTTAAGCTCATTTGCATATCGGATAAAATTAGGAAGTTATACACTTAAAGGTATTTCTATTTTCAGAAGATTTAAGGATGCAAACTGTCATCGGATGCTATTGTTATTGTTATTATTTATGCTGCAGGTTTCTCAATTTGTTCTGAAATCCTAATCAGTAAGTAACCGGTAATTCATTGAGAAGAGGGATAAAATTCTTTATTTACATGGCCATCAGAAATTCTTCAGTGCCTGGAAATAGAATAAAGGATATTTTTCAGATTTATTTTAATCATCAGGAAAACAACATGATGTGTTTCTACTCTAAAGCGAGAATAATAAGGTTGGAAATGTAAATTTTGTAGATTTCTTCAATTATTATATTAAAGAATTAGTGAAATATATTATAATGTTAATTATTAAGACTCACTTTGGAGTGGATAACTTTACTATCATCCAATTTCCAAGAATACTTTTAGTGGATTTCTTCAATTATTATATTTTTTAATTAATGAAATTTATTTTTGATTTATCAATTGTTACTGGAGCAAGTAATACTTATTACGCATAATAATGCAGACTAATAGATCATAATTTTTATTACAGTAAATTTAATTTTCTCGAATGTTTTTTCTTTAAAGCCAAACTTTGTGTATAGGGTAAATTAATGCATATTTTTTATTGGTAATAAAATTGAGCTAATTTTTGAAAGGAATGATTACACGAGACAAAAATTACCTAATCTCCGGTTAGAATTTGATTTTACAAAAACACTGTTTCATGGAAAGTTAGCTCTTATTCACTGAATTATGAAATAGTAAATGCCTCAGCAGTTTTCTACTTAAAAATGGAATTCCATATTATGTTAGAGGAAATGCTTTTAACTGGATATTCTGATAGGTTATGCGCTTCAGTTATGGGCTGGATATATATTGTTTCAGAGAACTAACGATGGAGGCCCCTCCTAAATTTCCAGGAGTTCTTTATCTGCATGTTTACTGCAGAAACTTCTGCTTTGGCTGCTGAAATTTGAACCCACTGCTTGTTTATTTTACATATTGCTATTTTCCACAGAGCTATCCGACCTCAAAAACCTAGTTCTGATATAGTCCACTTAAGGATAAAACTCGAAACTTCGATCTTAATAACATGGTCTTGTTAGCCTAATCTGAGCAGCGAATTACCTCTTCACAGAGTCAAATTAGTTTAAGTAATGTTGCTATTGATAACAGATAGTCAATGATATTGTCATCAACGTATTTTTTAGGCAGTGCCACAATGGGAATGGACTTCTGAGTGAAAATGTAAGGGCTTGCCTTCACACACAAGATTTTAATTGTATTTCGTTTTCATGTTATTTTGTTTCGTTCTTCGCTTTTCGTCTCCATATTTTGCATAAAACTTTAAGTTAGTATGCTAATTTACGACAAGTAATGGAATATTTGCATGTATATTTCATAAGCAGAATTTCGGACAGTTGGAATAACGTTTATTGTTACCATGGATGTTAAATATAAGGATCTACACTTTATTTAGATTAAGCGTAAATTGCTCTGCATTTCAGTATTTAAAATGTATGCTGCTGGGATAAAACACTAGAAAAATTTAAATGTATATTTTCTGTGCGCACGCCATGCTGCAGTAAGTTCGCACTTTATGCTCATGCTAGATTTAAGTGGTGAATAGATTCTCATTTAAATATTCTAAAGCTTTAAGATTTTCTTAAGACTTTTCTCAAATGATAATTTTCTATCATAAAAACAGTTTTTATTCCATAAACAATGAATTAAAGCATCGAAATGCTAAAATATGCGGGAAAACGTGGGCTTGTTGATGATTTCTTGAAATTATTTTCAGTTTAGAAGCAATATGCTCAAAATTTTACTGACTAATCATAATTATGTTTGATTTTCGTTTATTGCGTGAAAGAAGTAAAGAAAATTGATTAGTTGTTTCATGAAATACTATTATTTTTATGTGTATAAAGATAACTTTGTATAATCTGTAAACAGGCAACATAAATTTTATTTTCACACTGAGTTCTGTGATACTAAAGTAATAACTAGACAAGAAGTATTTTAACAAACTAATAGCCTACTGTTGCCCTGTGAGTCCTTTACACACTGCAGCAGTTTGAATGACATTTTAACCTCAATGTTAATCTTCTTCTTTAAAGCATTTCTTAATCTGACACTCTGTCAAAACTCATGAGAAGAACAAATTTTCCAGTGCTGGTAAGGCTCCTTGAACACAGAAAACTGAGGTACAGGATAAAACTGTTTTAATATTTCTTGTGTCGTGCACCAACCAATTTCATTTCCGTGGGTATCCGTGATGACGGCATTTCCATGTGCTTCTACTGCATTTCGGAAAGGTAATAAAATTGTTTTATAGTGTGCAGCTGGTAGGAACTTGTTGTCAGATATTTCCATCACTTTAATTGCTTAAATGTTAATTATTCGTTGTACTATTATTATAGATTGGCTACAGAATCCAAGGAAATATGTTCAGATAATTTTTATACCTTGGATTGATGTTTTAGATATTCTTCAGAACATTTGAGTGTTCCGAGCAATGCCGCATTTTTCATTTTTGCAGTAATATGTAAATTAATTTCTTTCAAACTGCTTTTTTAGAAAAGCGCGAATTTAAAAACATTAATAATTAGAATTATTATCCGTACAACGTACAAAAGTAGCAAAACAAAAAAGTCTGAGAAATATTCTGTGAGGTTACTAATTTTTAAAATATTCAGACTGAGTAACTATTCTGAGTAATACTTCATCCGATGACTTTAACAAGCGAAATCAGAATGCTTCGTCTTCGGCAGTTTATCCACTTCTCTGGTAGAACCGCATTATTTAATGAGCAAACTTTTAATTTTTACTATACTTTTGAAGTAGAAAGGACGAATGGTATTGATTGATCATAAAGACCAAACTTGGTTTCGTAATGCAATTCCTTCCAACCTCGTTATATGCAAGCGTTTTACTTAGATGTTTTCGAAACTTTTCATACTACGTCATCATTTATATTGTCACTGATTCTTAAACAAGTCACGCCTCCACTAAAAATCAATGAACGTCTTCATGTTTACATTTAAAGATTTCGCTTTTAGGCTTGCTTCCATGAGAAGCTATGTACTGCTAAATGCTGAAAAATATCCCTGGGGAAAATATTTTGTGCTTTTCTAGAATGAACTGATGCAGATATAATTTCGCATTTGTTCTTTAAATTTTGCCTTATGTGCACGCACATAAGCCGATTGAAGAGCTTGTCGAAACACTTCTTCGGATATGGGGTGGGGGAAGAAAGAAAAAAATCAATCCCGTAAGAGTAATATTCTGTAAGCTGCATCTTCAGAGAAGTCCATTAGCCGCACCGCACCGCCATCTACACTTTACTTCCTGCATATAGAAATGTCAGGGAGCAGTCAACAATTGCTCAAGTGTTCAATTAAGATTTCAAGTATCTTTCGACATTATGTGAATAATTTGACACCTGTGATCATGAAGAAGTAAAACACAACCTAAAAGAATCTGTTTATTAGTATTTAGGGCGCACGCAGTTCAATAGTACGCGTAAAGTTAAAAACTAGAAAGCCTGCTTTTAAAAAAAAATATTTCCTTCCCTTTTTTCCTCGCTTTTCATATCAATTTGATGCTCTCGAATTCCGCTATTCTTTGAGAGAATTTATATTACATCTTCACAATATCTTTCAAAAATTTGTTAGACCTTTTTATCCGTTGTATGTTCTCCTCAGGCGATTAATTTAGAATAAGTATTTCCTTTGCAATTTTTCCTTTATTCGTGGCTTTATTCTTTGTATTCTCCTCTAGATTGTAAAACTTTCATTGATTCATCATCATTATAAGGTATTAACTTCATTTAAACTTCAGTCTTTTCTGAGTTCAACTGTTGCATATTGCGTTTCAAGTTTTTGTCTAATTATAATTATATTTTCTTATATTTAGCTGATTACTTCTTTGTAAAGATTCCCGTCATTTTACAGTATTTTCTATTCTTATAAATCATTATTTCATTTAAGCATTTTTGCTATTGTATGTGTTTATTGTCATTTGTAACTGAAAGCTAAATAAACTCACGTTCTTCAAATTTAGTTTTGAAAAAAAGAAGAATCTTCACAAAATGCTGACGTTTAAGAAGCTGTCGCCCTTTGAAAGGTGTTACGATTTGAAAAATCTCAAAATAATTGAATCGTTCATATTTTAAGGAACAAAAATAAGCAAGTGACTGTACTTTTGTAACTGATCATGCCGTAGTAATAGGAATAAATGTGTGTTAAAGACTTTGAAAGATATTTAAAACTGTAATGATGATAATCGTTTCTTATAACTACAATTTATAGTCTTAATTTTTATTCCTTGATGACAAAATCGAGATTTTCATTTTAGTCCTTAAAAGCTGAAAGCAGCAAAACTCGGTGAAAACAGTTTTGAAGTAATACAGTCAAATATTTTTGAGACACCTATAGTAGCTGTAATAATTACCTTTACTACATTTCTATGTAGTATTAATGGATTTGTACGTAAGTCCTTTGTAGGTTATTTTGCCAATATGTGAATAGGACGTGCTATTCATTTATCGTGCATATTTATGATAGAGCATTTATTATGTTTACTGTGTTAATTTGCTTTTAAAATATTGTTATTTATTTCTAGACACATAGTTATTTCTAAAAATGCTATTGTATATTCTTGAAACATATAATAAATACAATACAAGAAAAAACATAGTTCCATAATTAATGAAGTCTTCAGCAGAGTTAAAATTTTAAGAACTAGAGCCAACCAGTTTCTCTTTAGTGTTACTTTACATTAAACGTGGACGACTATTCACAGTTTGGATATAATAACGCTCCTTTTCTTCCAGAAAACAAAATGTCTCCAGAAATATTAGCTTGAAGAAGTAATTGCTTCAGTAATACGTAACAGGCCGCCCAGACGGTATAGTGGTTAGGGTCGCCTGACTGCGATACCAAAGGGTCCAGGTTCGAATCCCGGAGAAGGCGTGGATGTAAATTGTTTGTCCCTTCATAAGAGGCAAAAGTGGCCCACTTATTAGGTGCCTCGATAATTAAAGAGACAACCACATCTGGCCTTAGGAGTGGCCGATGTCTGCATAGGCAAGCGCCCACCATTAAAAAGAAAAAGCAATATGTAACAGTATAATACAATTAAAATATACACAACCAGAAAATAAAACTCAAAGGAAGAAAATACTGTCCTTATAACTGTGACAAATACGTATGCACTTAAACAGCTCTTTATTGAAATTTTCATACAAAAGTGGAATACCACGCAAAGCTTGATTTCTCAGATTTTGTCATTTCAAACGGGAATTTTCTTTCTGTTAAAAAATGTGTAGTCATTCTCAGCTTAGTATCGCTTATGCTTGTTATCATGAAGCAAACGCCAGATGTATAAGACATTTAAAATCTTTTTTTTTTTTTGGAGAGCCTGACTGCAGGTTCAGAAATGGAATGGGATTTCCTATTAAACTAATAAAACACATAATTTTAATAAGCTTCTGGAATTTCTTAAATCAGAAATCTCTTTCATATGCTATAAAATAGTTTCCCCATTCTCAGAAATTTACGTATCTGAAAATAATACATATAATATGTGGAACTAAAAGCAATAAATAAAACAATTCTATTAAACCTGTTTCATACATCTCTTTAGATTATGAAATAATGTTTTATGTATTAAAGAGTTTATTTATTACTCTACATTACACGTGTTACACAGGAAGTAGAGACATACATAATTAATATGTTTTTCAATCTCATTGTAGCTAACAATTAATCTCTGAGGATACAGTTTACAGGAGGAGAGATACTTTTATTGAATCTCTTTTAAGAATACCTAGTTCGCTTTCATTTGAAAGATCAGTAAATGGGTTGTTTATGGTTAAGATGGAATAAATAATTAACTATTTGCTATTGAGTTAACTGAAAACCCAATGTTGATATAAGAAATTTATCAATGTATTACTCAAATACGCCAATAATTGGGATATGTACTCGAAATTTATAGTAACGAAATTTTCTACAGGCAAGAGATATTGTTTAAAGCATTATTATACCATGTTTCTAAATGAGACACTTATAGTTTTATTTAAATAAAAGAACACATTTTAAAAACCTGTTTAATTTCAGATAAGAATTCTATTGAATTATTCAACGGTTACTATCTAGTATTTCTTTGCTCCTTAATTTTGTCTGAGATATCACGATTTCCTTTTTTCAATATTTATATGATATTTAAATCATTCTAACATCATATTGCAACACTGCACGCTTAATCTAGTTAAGTTAGAAAATGTAAATTATGATTATGTTTAAGTTTTTTCAGTATTTTTCATAGACGATGGATTATAAAAATAGTATTAAGCTGAGTTCTAGTTTTTAAGAGCCTTACATCGTAATGCGCTTTCTATAAGCCAGATTGAAAAACAGTGGTATGAATTAAAATTAATGTAATGCTATAGGTTGTTTTTATGACTGAAGAAGCTATATTATTAAACATAAGCTTTTTGGGTTCATTCTTTTAAGCAATACAGATAAAAATCAAAGTAAAAATTTTTAGTTCAAAAATTCAAGTATGTAATATCTGCAAGCGCAGAGTCACTTCAGTTTCAGAAGCATTATCTTTGCTTCCATGACAGTATTTTTTCAGTTTTTAAGGTATTTTACGCTTATTACAGACACTTTCTAATCGTTAAAAGTAATTTAATCCTAAAAAGCACAATCTTGAACAAGACATACATTTGCTTAGATTTTTTTTTCTTAAGAAACTGATCAGAAAGGGGAAGGGATTTCAAATAGAATATATACTTTTATCATGCCGTATTACTATTAAATCTTTATGACGATTAATTAATTAAGAGTTCTTGTGAGATTTCTCACTGCATTTCAGGCTCAGAGAAAAGGACATATTTTATCACAGAATAAAAATATCAGAACACTACTTGACAGCGGTGTTTAAGAGTCATTTTTTATCTCTTTTCTGAATCAAAACAGATCAAGCCGAGCTAAAATTTAAAGAATTGAAATAAATATAAGTCGGTTAAAAACGAAATGCTGGTCTGGGTTTCTAAACTACGAGCATGAAAGATGTATCGATCTCCATGTAAACACTTTTTGAAACTCGGTTCATTCCATTTCCAGAACCCTCTCTTTGATGCTGTGGTTCTTAAAATTTTCTCATCCTCGAACCACCATAAAAGAGTTGATTAAATGGACGACCACTATTTATATTTGGTCGACTAGCGATCTGCGCATTTCTTTACGTGCGCAGTACAATTTATTTATTTTGTGCATTTTGTTCGCCTTTCGTAAAGGAGCGTGCAAAAAAAGAACTCCCTATTTCATTTCTTACAGAGACCTCAGACGTTGTGTCGAAAACAAAACAAGAAAAACCTTTCATTTTCTTAAATTGTGATGCATGCATAACATACATTTTCCTTATATCGTGGAACGAAATGAAGAATAAGGTTTTCCTTTGCATCTAGCTACAATGAACATACCAGTTGTAAATCAAAATGTGTTTCTATAATTTAAAATATTTAATAATTGTCCATACATATTTAATTCTTTAAATAATTTATGACAAGTCATAGCTATATTACGCATATATGACGCGCGCATGCGTAATATAGCTATGTTCATATCATTCGCTCTTACGGCGTGATGCACAAACAGACCTTGCAGTTTCATTTTTAAGGGCGCTACTTTTGTTAAGAGGTTATGGTATAAAAAAAATCGTGTTTAATGTTTAGCTAAATGCATTGCAATATGAGACGTAGTGAAACAACAACGTACAAGAAAAAATATGAATGAAACCTATGAATCAAATACCTGGTGTTTTTAATGTTTTTTTTAAAAAAAATAGCTATAAATTTGAATATGCGAATTTTAGTTGACACGGTAGTATTTTTTGCTCGTTTAATGAGTAAAAGGAGAGAATTTGTTCATATATAAATGTAAAAAACCTAATGTTGATGATAGAAATATCCCATTTTAAATTTTTTTGGGGTTTTCTAAATTTCATTTTCCACTGGGCGAAAAACTTGCATCAATCATTAATATTTTACTGAGACTTGCATTAAATGTTAGAAAATTAAGTTTTTAAGTCTCCAGCTACGCTAAAGTTAATTGATTTCTGCTACAGTTATTAAGATAAATTCACGCTTTATCAACTCGTATGTTAGCATAGTCCATTTGTCGTCGTCTAAATGATTTGATTAAGCGTACACAATTCTCTACATGGTCAGGCAAAAGGCGCTTAACCACATGCATTTTAGCACACATAATGTTTAAAACATTAATTTTAATCTCGGTTGCTTTTGATATAAAAGTACTCAAAGTCACTGAGATTAATTTTGAATTCGCTAATTTTATATTCAGATAAGCGATTTTGTTTTGTGAATATTTGCGCAATTGAGTATTTTGTTAGGATATTCGGTTGCTGCTTTTTTTTCTGTAAAATCAATACGTAGTAGTGTTTAACTTTAATATTAAAATTATTACTTATTTTTATTCTAGAAAGTTAGTTCTTTGAGACTTTTGTTTTAATTACAGATTAAGATAAATTTTATTTGGAAAGCATAAAACATAGAATTCGATCTGGTTTACAAGCGCCATTTTTAAAGTAAACCATAATCAAGCTTCCAGATACTGAGTTGATATATTCAAAAATAATTCTTTCCCGACGTTTTAGACTTTTAAAATTTTTCATAAAGTTTTTCTAAAAATATGTAAACAACCTCTGCTTACTAAAAGTTAAAAATCAGGAAAACTTATACAAGAATGCTCATGATTTTTGTCATGGAAAAATGCAAATATCTCTACCAATAAAGTGTTTTACGAAGACGATTAAAAGGTTCACAGAATAGGATGATTAACAAAAAATTTGGAATTTAAAATTTAGTCAGATACTTGCGTGCATATATCAAAAGCGTGAGTGCACATGCATCAAAACGCACGTGAGCTGCTTGAGTTGAGAAAGCTGTTTTCGGGTAGGTTTTTTTCTCTTTAAACAGAACTGCCTCGTATTGGTATAAACCATGAAGAAATTCACAATAATTTAACGCATTTTGGCCTCCAGAAATCGAATCATAGACTAAGTTCAGTGACTTTATTTTAATTTCGAAAGAGTAGCAATCCCCAGTGAATTAGAAATGTTCCAATTAAAATAGAATACATAGCCAAAACAAGCACTTACTAAGGTAACATTAGGGTGAGCCGAGAGTTTTGCAAAAGTTTTACATAAATCAGGGGCAGCTATTACAGTTGTATGATAGGGATCAGTTATCACACGTTTAACGTGTTCCATCTGAGCAAGACATTCAGCATTAGAGAACTTGTGGTGTTTCAGACTCAAAATTAAGTGTAGAGGTTTATAAAATTTGCCTATTTTCGGTGGGTTTGATGTTCAAGTCCACTAACTGCCTTCTTCTGTAATCTAATCCTCTAAATGAGAGATTCTCAACCAGTGGTATGGGTACCACTGGCGGTACGCAAGAGAAAAATAAGAAGTGGTTCGCAAAGAAAAAAAGTAATTTTAACTGCTAAATTGAAAAAAAAAACTCATGAAGAAAATGAACATAGATGGATAGAAATTTCCTATTATTGAACTCTAACTGAAAATTTCAAAAATAAAACAGTAGTTAACTTTTGGCTGAACCTAAAAAAAGAATTTAAAGGCACTTAAATAAAGCTATTAAATTTTTATTGAATTTTTTTACAACCTATTCGTGTGAACAAGGATTTTCTTCCATGGTATATTTGAAAAATTAATACATAAAAAAGTAAAAGTGCATCCTAATTTACTGTTAAAACTAAGTGATATAAGGCCAGACAGACATAAAAAATTGATCTCACTTAAGCAGGCCGGAATTCCACACAAAAGTTTAGGATTAACGTATCATAACTTAAATTTTGATAGTAAAAATGGTAATAACTTTTAAACCTAATATTTTTTATGTGTGCAAATTTAATATAAATAGATAACAGGTTGTGCAAATGGCAAAATATTTTTTTAATACTTCTATTGAGAAACTAAAAAATAATCATTGTAAAATGTAGTACTGGTACTAAAGGTTTTCAGTTTTTTTAGATGGTACATGCTAGTCAAAAGGTTGAGAAACGCTGCTCTAAATATTAATCTAATAATGAATGCAAGGATGCACGAAACAACATTTAATGACAACGGGCATGAATTAATTATGAGGTATTAAGCCTTACTGCCTTTTAGAACTTTAGCTACAACTTTAGCTTTAATGGGAAGTAATAGGCGAAAAAACCTTTCAAGTCCTTTCGCGTCTTCAGCAATCTACGAACTATCTACTATGAGTTCAGAGTTAAAAAATGTACTGCTCTTTCGCAATGGCACGACGTCACAGTGGCGATGAAGTATCTTGATTCCTGTCATCCTCCGCCATTGAAGGAGAATTGCTGGAAATGATGTTACTGCATTCTGGTTCCAATGGATACAGTAGTTGAACTGGTCTTTATCTCGTTTCCGTGTGGCAAATGAACAGAACAGGCTGTGATTTTATTATTCCGCCTGGGAAGGGTCTCCTTCGGAATTCCCATCTATCACATTAACTCTGAGGTCATGTCTTCATGGGCCAACGAAATAGTTTATTCTTTCTAAGAGATGTCTTTATCCCCCAATTTGGAGTGATGGGCAGTAAGTTCAAATAATCTTGTTTCCATTTTCTCCAAATTGTCTCTGTTAACAATTTTGGTTGTTTAAAAATCTATGTGCAAGACTGTCCTTTGTCGAAGTCAAGTCAGAGCTTTTTTTGATGGCAATAATAGCAACTACCTTTCTATGCAAAAGTATACAGGAGTTAAAGATTCTGGTTTTCCTATAGCCGAGTATACAAATGTCAAGACCTAGAGTTCGATACAGCTTTTACTTCTAGTGGTTTTAGCATGATTGTCTGGAATTCCCTGAATGTCAAGGGTGATTTGATTAGGATTTTCTTCAAAAGAGTTTGAAGAGACTGAATCATACGATTTCAGAGTCTTTCTCACCAAACTACCTTTATAATTATAAATTTCTATTCGATCTTTTGTTTGGAGAATGAATTTTATTATTCTTTATCATCTGGATTAATATTCTTTTATTATTTTAGAAGATTTTGGCATTATCTGCAAGCGTCTGAATGTAAGCAAAAATTTTTCTATTAATAGATCTGCCGCTAGTTCTAGATGTACTGTTCTAATTATAACACAGGTAAATAATAAAACTTTTATCTTGGATAATTATTTTCCATATTTGATGTACAGCGGTCTATCCCAGTATTTTCAGGCTAGAAAGCTTCTCGACATCAGTCTGGTGGGAGCTGCGCTAACTTGCATCACAAGTTTTGTATGAAATGTTACAGACATTGTAATTGTGCTCAACAGTTTTAAGTCTTCTAAGAATTTTAATTCATTTAAAGTGTTCATGATTCCTCTATGCCCTACAATTCGGTGATTATGCAGAATAATTAGATCAGTCAAATGATATTTACCAGGCAATACGATTGGATGTCTTTGTTTGTGATATAAATTTGAATTCTCTAATCGTTCACCAACAGGAATTGTACCATTTTCGTCTACGAAAGGACTGAGGAGTTCAGATTTGATTCAAAACTTAACTGCTGAATGCACGAATTTCATTTGAGGAATTTCGTTCCTGAATACTTTTGATCCAATGAGTTTCTGCCATTTCAGTTTCGGTAGACTATAAATATCCGTATAATTTCGAAGATTGTTAATGAACTTCAAGCACCATGCAGTAATTAGGTAAATTCGATGTAACCTTCTTCAATTTTGAGCATTAAATTAATCTTCTGAAGGTTTTTGTGATGCATTAGTTTAAAGACATTTCCCTCCAGACAAGGTTTCCCTGCTTTCCCCAATGCCTTATTGAAGTCGTCAATGTCATTCATCTAGCAAATGTTTAATTTTGATCAGTCTGCCGTTTCTTTTATTAACCTCGTTGACCCACATGACTCTGTTTCAGGTTCTCTGTTTCAGGTTTTTGACATTTTCACCTTAAGTTAGTTGGAATATCTTCACCAGGAATATACAGTGGATGGTCGTTAATTCGAAGTCAAAGGTTCCCAGAAAAGAGTTCGACCTATCTGTATAAGGTATTTCTCCCGCCTTTTTAGCATGCCTTCCTAGTGTAGTGGTCTGCACGCTGGGCGCGTATTCCAGAGAGTGCGATTTCCGACGAGGGGGTTGCTCATTTTTCAACTCTCCTGCTTTAAAAAATACCTAATGTCGCTACACTGGCGCCCGAACTAAGAAGTTTGGTGGATGATGATTCTCGACACCCAGGATTTGGCGATTGGGTCACCTGAAAACACCAGTCGTCCTTTAAAAGGGGAAGTAGTATAAGGTATTTTCCCGCCTTCATAGTGTAGTGGTCTGCACGTTGGGTGCATTTTGCAGCGGTTCGTGGTTCGATTCCCGGCGAGGCCGTTGCTCATTTTTCATCTCTCCTGCTTTAAAAAAATACCTAATATCTCTACATCTGAAGTTTGAATTATCCGATGTTAAGAAAAAATTATAACTTTGGAAGTGTATCACTGAAGAAAAAAAGTCTCCTAATATGAATAACCTACGCTATCTAAATTTAAGCGTATTAAAAAGCAATAAAGACTGACCTTATTCATAAAATGAAGCAGATGGTATGCAGTAGAAAGTAAACTTTAATTAAAAATATGAATTACACTTCGGGGGAAAATTGTAAAATGGATGTATGGCTTTGTTTATTATGCCTACATTTTTCAGCCAGATTCTCGATTTGAATCAAACATTTCAGTTCAGTTTTAGGAGAAGGCTCAATTTGAATAAATGCTTTCAGAATTTTTATAGAGTCCATTATGGCGTGATCATTACGACGCTTAACAGTTTCTGCATCTTCTTATGAATTCGATAAGGTCTCTTCTTTTTTATTTTCTCGGATAGTTTTTACTAGGTCATCATTGTTCAGTTTTTCACAGGCTTCCAAGTCTTCATCAATTTTCCACAGGTTTCCAATCTCTCACGTAATCATAAAAAGTAACGTTTTCGCATTTAATGTTTTTGAATTTAGGAAAAACTGTATCAATATCTTCACATTCTTCAGTATGTTTGTTCTCTTCGACGTGCGTGAATTTAGCACAACGAAAGCAATTACTAACTGTGCTTTCTTCAACAGCATTCCATGCGGTGTATAGATCATTTATAGCTGCATGCAGAGTAATGTCGTAGTTTTCATCACGATATAAATTCAAAATTATTTCTTGTAAGAGTCTCTTACAATAATTTGTTTTAAAAATCTGGGTGATTACTTGATCTATTGGTTATAGATTCGCAGTTGTGTTTCGCGGCAAATATTCAACCTGTATGGAACTCATTTCTGGAAAGTAATTGTGGTAGAATGCGTTATCCACAAATAAGAGAATTTTATACTTCTCCCTCAAAAACTCCTCATCTATTCTTTTTTACCAGTTACTGAAGATGTCTCGTATCATCCATGCTTTTGTCTTGGATACACAACCAATGGCAATGCTCGAATTCCTATAACTCACAGTGGATTCTTGGACTTTCCAGTCACTATTTAGTTTTTTCCTCTCCCATTCATATTAGCACAAACTAAAGCTGCAATCCTCTACATTTACCTACTACGCAAACATCCCCTTTAAAATGTAATGTCTTGTATGGAAAGAGCTTATAAAAATGCATAACTTCGTCCGAATTTAAAATGCCTTTTGGCAGGTAAGTAGAAAATAGCCCTGGTAGTTTCTTCGAAATAAGTGCATAGGCCTTTGTTTGCATTAGAGCTTTGGTCACACATAGTTTGATGAGAATTACTTAACTGAATCTAGAAAGCCATCCTTCAGTGCATTTCAAATCTTCCGTACCCATTCGACTTGCCCATTCATCAGCCTTCGAGCCTTCGTCTGCAACAGGGGTCCATTTATCGGAAAATCTAGTCTCCTGGTACCATAGCAGTAGAGATTTTTCTAGATTTTCTTGGGACGCAACTTTCAGGTGATTCCTTCCTCTAGGAACCTATCATATATATATATCTAATATTTTTGATTATTATTAAAATTATATTTATACAAATACTATATCAAAATGCATACTACAATGCTTAGAAAATTAATTTTATTACTCAGATCAGGAAATAAACTGAAATAAGATTTTAGTGTTTTCATTAAAGAAACCTTTAATGGATGCTAGTTTTAATACCAGTTTGTTACTTTTCCCAATTTGTTTAAATTTTCCCCAACGTTGCGAAATCTTTCTCGCACATATTTTCAATAGAAGTTTAAAAAAATTTTAGCTGTATTTTATTCTGTTATTCCGTCTTTATATCCAGTTCCTTTTGATTTTTATCAATGGAGTCAAAACATTTTAAATGTTTTGTTTCGGGAACAATATTTGGTACTAAAATTTTCTCAGAGTCTGTTATTGGATGTTAAAAAAAAAAAAAAAAAAAAAAAAAAAAAAACCTGAATTAACTAGGAGGCAGTGCGATGTAATTGTTTGGAGAAGACAATGTGCCCTTTTTAAAAAAAGCTTTACTTGAGGATAAGCGAATGGCTTTTCATAAATATATTTCAAAGACTAACCGTGAAAACGACAGCTTAAAGACATACAGGTACTTAGCAAGAATTCAAAATAAATACGCTCCATCTAATAAATAACGGTTGTACGTACGGGGTAATAACATTTAACATCTGACGAATCTATTGCAGATGCTTTTAGACATTAAAGAGAATGCTTTTGGAGTCAAGAGTGTTTATGTCGTAAAAAGTCTAAGCATATTAATATTGAAACATCCAATCTTTTACACTCTAAAACAGATGGGATCAGAACACCTAGACATGACTTCTGCTCTCTTTTTGCATTATACGAATTGGAGACTGCACTGAGTTAAAAATCTTCAAGAATGAGCTATATACATGCATTAGTTCTTAAGAATTAGAACGATTATCCGAAGCAGATAATTTTAAATATTTTTATTGTATTTCGGAGACCGATTTAGTTCCCACACAATGTAAGAACAGAATTATTATCCCATTTCTGAAAAACAGTAGAGATTTCAAAATATATATGTCAGATTACATACCTATATCCTCACATGTCTGATGGCAAAGGCGATGGGGAAGATGGTTCACAAAGGGCTGAATTGGTATCTAGAGCATTTTGATTTACTAAGAGGGGAGTAGATGGATTTCGTAGAGGTTCGATTGACAGATTTACAGATTGCCTATTTTGCTCAATTTGTGAAGGATGCTGTTGATGGCAGAAATGACTTGAAAGTTGTTTAAGTTAATTTTAAATCAGCGTAAGATACGGTGTGGAAGGAGAAATTATTTTTTAAGCTTACTGATCTTAGTATTGGACGCAAAATGTTGAATTGGATTTTTTCTTTTATTCACTAACATTTTTCTAGAGTTCGTCTTGAAAATAATGTATTTATGAGTTTTGTCCTGTAGACTGGTCTCCCTCAGGGATCTGTACTAAATGCATCCATTTCAACACATAGAAATGACTTATTATTGTTCTGAACTCAGGAAATTCATTGCTTTTTATTTGCAGATGATCTGATCTTATTTACAAAATATCAGAAGAGGAGTCCAGAGTGTGTGAATGAGGAAACCCTTGGTGCTGCTCTGAGAATATTAGAAAACTAGTGCAATATTCAAAACATGGTTGTTAATCTTGATAAGACTGTTGTCCAGACCTTCTATCTTGCACATAACCAACTAGAACCTGATGTTTACTTCTTAAATCACCGTTTAAATAAGTCTGACAAGTTAAAATATCTTGGGATTGCGCTTGACAATAAGATGAACTGAAAGTGTCACAATGAATCTATATCTCATAGATTTACTAAAAGATTTTCTCCCCTTAAGCTGTGAACTACTGTATTGTTTGAATACAATTATCATTGTATTGTTTGAATACCACTGTATTTAACTTGTTTTAAGCAGTTCTTGAGCAAACTGGGTGATTTTGCAGAATTAGGCACGTCGTTTAATTATTGGCGCTGTTAAAACTACGCCGATTGACTCCATGCTACTTTTGACAGAGGATAAACCTGTTGGGATCCTGACCTGATAAACGAGAAAGCAGCTATTTGATGCTAAAAGTTATAAGAACTGGTGATAATGTTTGGTGACAATACCAGTCTAGATACAGGAACTTAAATGCCCAACTTGGCTTTGTCCAGAGAGTCCTGGACCAGCGTCCTATATTTAATCTAAACGTTGAGATACAGGATCTAGTGCGGCCAGATAATCCCTGTGAATATGAAGCAATAAATACTCGTTTGGAACTGTATTGGCTAGCCTATAAAAAGAACATCCTTCTGAAATATTTATGACGTTTGAGACTCTAGAACTTCAGTATCCGAAATATCACTGGCGTCGAGTATACACTGAACGATCACGTTCAATCGATTCACCAAATGTAGGTGCGGGAGTATTTGTTAATTATTCGCATTTTATATTCCTATCGATGATATATATCCTTTTGATGCTGAGTAATCTGCTGTTAAGGTAGTTCTACAACAAGTTCTGGTTAGAAATTTGATTTCTGTTAAGGCTGTGATATTGTCTGAAGGCAAATAACGATTCAGGCTATTGCTTCTGATGCCAAAGCTACATCTTTAGATGTATGGCAATATAGAGTTCATTTGCAACAGCTCAAGAGAAAAGAAATCCACGTTACCCTGCAGTGGATCCCAGCCCACTACGATGTGGATGGTAATGAACAGGTTTATCTGTTCTCTATCGATCTATTAGCTAAAATGATCTATTAGCAATCTATATCTAGTGATCTATTAGCTAAAATGTGATCCATGGTTTCAGAAATGTTAAAAAATGAGATTTCGTTTTCACTGCTAAACGTATTATTAAACACAATTCAAGCTCTAACTGTCATCAAGACTAGAAGATGATGATTTAGAGCAGTGTTTCTGAACTGGATTTACTCCAAGGACCGGTAAAATATTTCGGTACGTTCTCGCGGACCGGTTAGTTTAATAATTCGACTCATTGGCACAGTTAGCTGAATATTTCGCAAACCGGCGAATATTTCTTGCGGAGCGGCAGTTGAGAAACACTGATTTAGAGTATATAATTTCTGCAGAGAATTGGTTGAAGACTATTCAGGACAATACCCCTGGTTGGCTTCATCCTACAGCTGTGGTGACATTGCTACTAACTACTGGACATGACAACTTGACGGCGCACCTATTTCGCATTGATATCTTGCCAAGCCCAGCCTGTCTACTATGCAGCAATGGTATTTTGCATAGAGACCATTTTATGCGGTGCGTTGCAACTCGGGGAAAAACGGAGATGAGCGATATTAGCTTGCGAGACTGCGCATGGGTCAATGACCTATGTATTTTATTATGTTATCTTGTTCATGTCGAGTACCTTGACACTGGAAATAATATATATATATAGGTCTAGTATTTCCGATTGCAATAAAAAGGCGATGTGCACAACTAGATGTTATAGCAGTCGATTATACAAAATTTCAACGCTAATCGTTTTTGTCACATACGTTAGATGTCACAAAAAATTCCTTTCGAACCCATTTTAAATCCATTTTACAATCCGTTTTGAGAAAAAGGGTCCTTCGTATTCTATTTGTACGTACACAAGTCATAGAAAATCGTCCAAATAGATTATGGAAATGTCAAAATTTATATTTCTGTTCAACTATGATACCCAACATTTTTCGAGATTACAGCGCTTTCTTTATTTCGTGCAAGGAAGTAAACATACGCAACTATAATTATAAAATTTAAGAAAGTAAATAATAATTTGGTATTTCCTTATTATTATGGCCCCCTTTTCTTAAACTCGAAGTTGCCTCCAAGATTTTCGCCAAGTTCATGCTTACTTCTCACATACGTATTATGGCTTCCATGATTTCATGATTGTTTTTAATATGGCATCAAAGCATTTTTTCGGCCGAAGGACGTTCGCTATATGAACTTCGCAAGGTCTTCCACTTAGCGAGGGGGCAAAATCTTTCAAGATTTTGTGTATGAGCAGCTATTGTTGGATCAACGTAATGAAATTTATCGTTCACAGCAAAATGTCTCTAAACTGCATTTTTAGATTTCCTCTATTTTATATCCTCGTCGATCCCTCATGTACATGTTCTATGATTTTTGCAATCATTATGTTTGCTTCTCTGCTTGGGACTTGAATGGGAAAGATTTCACCAGATTCTCGAAATAATGAGCCAAATAGTCGGTGTTGTATAAAAAGTCTGTCGGCTTTGTTTTTCCTTCGTATGAAGAGATTTTTCTTTTAATCAGTTGTCGAATTAGATGTAGAAAATATCTCTCTCTCTCTCATACTCTTTTAATGTCAATATTTGCATTTTCGTAAAATATGAATTATTTCTCATACTACTTTAATCGATGCCAGTTCCTGTGCTCAACAATAAATAAATATTCGCGCCTTTACAAACAGTATTCTGAAACCTCTAAACCAATTGTCAAAGTGTATGGTTTGCCTTAATTTACAGTTTTTCAAGTGACACTCCAACTGTTTTCACTAGTGTATAGTTTTATTTTATAAAGTCACATTCCCATATTGGAGCTAAAATGCGTCGTCCTTAGAAGAAAGATCTCGAATTTTCCTCACTTCTCGGTAAATCGAACTTTCTCAATTTTTTTTTTCAAAACGGAAAATACGTAAACACGTGGAATACTTAAAGCTCTTCTTATAATGAGACTTATGAGGGATTTTGAATTGTTAACATTTACATGAAAAAAGAAAGTATGACAACACGTGGTTTACTTAGAGCTCTTCTCGTCACGAGCAAATTATAAATGATCGTGGTCAGGTCTGCCGGCCATTTGATGATCGTTTGCGTCGGCAATTTATCGATAATCTTGGCGCCGCTAGCAAAACGGGGGCCGTAATAATAAGGAACTACCAATAACTACAGGACTCAGATGGGCACTGGACAACTTTCCGTTCATCATCGCGCATGGGAACAAAAGAACCATTCCGCATAAAGTGACAAAAATCTCTTTCAATTTTTTTTATAATTTATTGAAATGTTGATATTTTCATTATTAGTAGTTTATCCATTTACAGATAAATATTTCAGTGCGGTCAAACTTTAAATTGATATAATCTGTCAAAAAATATAGGAAATTGAAGGTCGTCTGCAGCACACAGATTAACCACTATGATTCCATACAGATATGCTATGTTCACTTGCTTACATTGTAAAACACTGCATTTACTTACGGATAATGAGGGAAATGAAAAATGTTTAGCATTGAACATGCTGAGTTTTTTTCAAACTTTGCAGTACTGGAAAATTACTATCTCTTTCTGTACGAAAATAATGAAGAAAATCAGGCCTGAATTCTCAAGTAATATTCATATTTTTGAAGTTCTTGTACTCGTTGGGAGCACAGATGATCTTTTCATTGCTACCAATGAAGAGTAGGAAATGTGAATTAAGGTTGCGGTGGGGATTATTAAGTAAGTTTTTAGCATTATTTAATTTTAAATGCAAACGTATTCATGAAAAATATTTTTAAGCAAATAATAAAAGAAGAGATAAACTTTTTGTAAAACTTGCAATTGTTTTCGTTATTTTAAATTTAACTTATAATTTATTAAAAATTTATTTAAAACTGACAGATTATATTTATTATAAAAATATTTAGAAATTAAAATTGTAACGGACACATGCATTTACATACACACATAATAAATAATAACTATGCATTTTTAAAATTTTCAAGAAGAAAATGCTAGTCTACCTAACGTTCAACGATATCTGCAAAAAATTTTATAAAAGTTAATAATGACTGATTTTCCTTGAAATTTTAAAGAAAGGTTTTCAAGAAAAGTTTTTAAAGAAAGCTAAAGGTATTAAATTGGAATAAAATATCATTTGTAACAAGCGCGAAGTAACAAAGATTTCTTCTTATTTTTTTGCGAAATTTTGCTATTAGAATATTTTTGGTTTATTTAATTAAAATATTTTTCGTGAATAAATTTCCTTTTAAAATAAAATAAAAGCGAGGGAATTATTAATAATACTTGTGAGGTTTACCTATTTATTTTTAACTTAATTGTTTTAACCTATCCCAGGCCACATTTTGCTGTGATTATTAGAAACTTGCGTTAGCGGCGTTGATGTGTTCTCGCCTTTAGGCTTGTCTCGCGGGTTACTGCAGACTAGAGCTCTTCCTGCGCCTTAAAGTATTCTGTGAGCCCTCAGACTAAACTACCACACTTTGAAAGGAAAAAAAACACATTTGAAGTATTGACTTCCTGTAACCTAAGTTACTTCTTAATAATCATAAAGGATGGTGTTTTGCCGTTGTTTATAGGAAATTTAATTCAATTACTAAATATCCTGTCTATCCCTTGCTCATAATTAAGGAAATAATCCGGAAAATAAAATCCACAAGATACATGATAACGTTGGACCTCACGTCCGTATATTTCCAAATTGGCAGTTTATTGCAAAGTCCAGGGTTTACGCTTTCCTAAGAATGCCATTTAGATTATGCGGGGCACCTGCCACATTCCAAAGATCCATGGGTACGATATTGCGGCCAGTGGTTGAGAAAAACAATTTTATTTATTTAGAAGACATAATAATATCAAGGGAAACATTAGTCTATGGTTTCATGTAAAAGATTTACACAAAGTATTTTCGCTTCTAAATGAAGCCGGAGTAGAAGTGAATGTCGCAGAATGTATGTTCGCCGCCTAGAACTTCGGTATCTAGGATGCAAAACATCCAGTAAAGGCATAGAAACAGAAAACTCAAAAAATAATAGCGATCAAAAATTACCCTCCGCCAAATACTGCAAAGAAACTTTCATCCTTTTTAGGGATGTGTTATTACTATAGGACATTTATTATTAAAGATTTTGCTCAAATCGCAGAACAAGTATTACAATTAAAAAGGAAGAAAACTCGCTTTAACTGGACAGCCAAGCCCAATACGGCATATGAAAAGTTAAAACAGGCACTCATCGAAGGCCCCCGTGCTAAAATTCCCGAAAGGCGATGAAGACCTAAAAATTATGGCAGATGCCTCTGATTTTACAGTGCGTCCAGTCCTCATGCAGAAACGAAGATCGGTGGCCTATTTTTCAAAAACCCTAAATCAAATCAGGGGAATTATACTGCAAATGAAATAGAAACACTAGCAGTTTTGTTAGCGGTACAGAAAATCCGAGTTGATTTTGGCAAATTACCAATTGCAATTTATTCAAATCATGCGGCCGTAGGACGTTTATACTCAGAAAAGAATTTATCGCCAAGATTGATTCGTTAAACGCTTAAACGGTAGGAATTTAATTTAATCATAAAACATACACCGGGCAAAGAAAACACAATGGCTGATGCCCTATCAAGAATAAACTTAGGTGATGAAGGAAATACATTAAAATTGACGATGTTAACAGCGAAAATGCTTGACTAACGAGAAACAGTTACTGAAGAACTGAAAAGAGATCCCGAATTTAAAAATATTTATTTCTACCTAAAGGAGCCGGATCACTTTGAGCACCCAGACATCACAAGTGCTGGGATAGCGGGATAAATGAGTTACCCTACGCATTACAGTGAAGGATGATACAACGGGGCAAAGCCCAGTTGAGTTATTCTTAGGCCGAAAGTTAATGACACCGTTGGACAAACTATTCTTTGTGCAGATGAGAGCCCCGGAATTCCAAATGAAGGATATCCAGAAACTAATAGATGGAGCAGTTGAATGTTCAGATAGGGCAAGGGAAAAACAAAAGAAATATTGTGATATGAGGCGGAGAGAAGTAAATTATCTAGTGGAAGGCGAAGTGCTAAAAAATAAAAGCACTCCCAATCATCGGCAGGTGACGACCGAGTTGCCAATTTTGTCCTAAGTTTCAGGGAGCGTATATAGTCGAAAGAGTTAGAGAAGCCGCAGACTGGAACAAGTAGAGACAAATGTGGATCAAATTAAACGTTACTATAATAGAAATAAAATGGACATATTTATAAGTACTTTGCAGAAAAATCAAGATGTTACGAGCAGCAGCAACGTGGAGCAAAATCAGATGGAATTCCAAATTTCGGCAGCCGAAAGAAAGGAAATGACGAGTGGAGTAGAACAGACGAAGAAAGCAAAAAAGCAAACGAAAGAGCAAGAAACCAAAAGGAACCAACATGAAGCGACTCCAGGAAGGGACGGCAGCCACCAAAGTAGCTACGAGGGATGTAAAAACCCCGAAAAGAAACCCCAATAGCAGCCCCAAAGTTCGGAGAGGATCCCATATCAAAGCGACTAAGGAATAAAAGTCCAGCCGTCATAGCTGCAGAGGCGCCAAGGAAAACCCAGCGTGGCCAACCGCACGATCGAAGAAGGGAAGGTCCAGCAGAACGTTCAGCGAACCGAAAACAAGAGATGGAGCCATCCGAGAGCTCCCCCGGGCTTCGCAGGAAAAGGGCCAAGGTTCCGGGATGCAGAAGGAAGAGGAAGCTTAGTGACGGACTGGAGGATCAACAACGTCAACGTCTGAGGTTCCGACAGACAGAGGCTTATCAACATGGAACCAGTTTCTAAAGAAATGCATGTACAAGTGTCAAAGATCGAAAAGATAAGTTCAATTTTATTTTCATTTTAGTAAAGTTCCGTTTTATTTTATATCTAGAAGGACCAGTTGCTAAATTCATTTAATTTTTAACTCAAGTGACGTTATTCTAGTTCTTTTGAAGAGTAAAAGGACTCGCAAGTTAAATTGCACTTTTCTGTATTTACGTCAATGTAATCATGAAATAAGAATGCAATTTTAGTCCAAGAGACTGCTATCAGTAAACGCTATCAGGCTGCTATCAGTCCAAATGTTCAAGGAATTTCGAAGCAACTCGGGAATCTAGATGTAAAGTCCAAGCTGAATCCTACTGGTTATTCAATGTACTATTTTATTTTATTTTGAAAAGTATTCGCAAATATAAATGCGATTGCAAACTTGCAAATCGAGAAACTTAAAAGTAAATTTAGTTGTGTGCCTTAGTAAGTTAGGCTCTCCAGCCAACACTTAAAGTTAAATCACAGTCTCTTTAGCACATTAGGTGCAATTTTGTAAGTAGGGAGTCCTTGAGGTCTCGAGTGTCAAATTCTAATAACTCCTAGATTGTGGTTAGTTGGTAGTGTCTGTAAACACACTTACAAAAGATACTGTTTTCACTTCTACACTCTAATTCCTCTGAAGAGCACGGGGAAAGCAATTTAATTGTGGAATAAATGTGTGGCGTGAAAGTGCAAAGAAAATAAATGAAAAGATGTGAAAAACTTATATCATGTTTGTAGAACATTTCTTAAAGTCTTTTTCCTTCCAGATTTTCTGGAAAGATGTGAGCAGCTGAAATTTTGTACTTGCCGAGAAGAGAATCAAGATCTTGTAACACAAATTTTGAAATTTTAGAGTTAATTACTCAAAATCTAATCTGATTATAAGAGGTGAGCTCTGTTAAGTTTAGGTAGTTTAGATAGTTATAATTTAAGCTTTTAACGAGATCGATAAGGACCTTTTTTTCACGTACTTAAAATTCTGTTGAAAGATGTTCCTAATACTCTCTTTTCACCCACGATTTTCATGCCAGAATGTAAATGAGTTAGTGAGTGTTTATTCAGAATAAAGTAGAATAAAGTGCTAGTTAAGCAAGAGTTTTGGAAGCTAGTTTTAGAGCGTGTCTGCATATTACAGGCCACGTTGTGCTGTGATTATTAGCAACTTGAGTAAGCGGCTTTGATGTGATCTCGCCTTTAGGCTTGTATCTCTGTTGCTAAAGACAGAGCTCTTCCTGCGCGTTAAAGTGTTCTGTGAGCCGTTAGGCTAGCCTACCACACCTTGAAATTATTATTTGTTACGTATTTCTGTTAAGTCAGAAGTACTGGCTTCCTGTCCCCCAATTTGGGTCATTTGCTAATTTTATGCTCGAATAAAAGGGTCTTATACACCCTTCTTCTGATCTCTGTTTAGTTTCACATAGGCTGGATGATAATTCTTCAAGAGTCTTTTTAAACGTTTATGTTCCCCAAAAGGCACATACTTTATATACTGATACGAAAGCTACTGTGCGGTAAGCTGGATTCGAACTGAAAGCGCTATGGGATGCCGATAGAGTTATAAAAATTTTAATTTGATTTCTTTGCATATTTTTAATAGGACAAATTGAGCTTTTTGAAAAACTGTTGCCTTTAATATCCTCTATAATTATTAGGAGAGTTTTAGCAAGAGCGGTGACTGTATGGTCATGCGCTTCCCTTGCTAATTTGCATCACTATTTCGGGGAGATAAGAGTAACTTCCCTAACGGGTTGGAAAAGTTGTAGTGGAGTAGAAAACATGTAAAAACCGACAGTGAAACTAAAATAAAACTAGAAAGAAGTAAATATATACTTATGGCAAAACCATACTACGAACTAAACAAAAACCGAATAAAGTAATCAACACCTCATTTTTCCTAACAAACCAGGTAATTGCTGAAATACGCTCTCTGTGAAGTTAGGCTTAAACCATGTAGGCAAGAATTTTTTATTTACAAGAGTTTTCTCTTATTATTTATTTATTCCTTTTAGTATGCGTATTGGTAAATAAGTTTGTTGATGCACAGATGCACCCAGAAATGCCAACTGTTCAGGGCATCGTTCTTCATTATGAAAATAAATTATAATTGTAATATTATGAATAATGAAAAAAAAGCTAATAAAGTCTCTATTTCACCGACCCTTTTAAATATTTTGACTATAACTACGCAATTAATGTTAGAACTGCTAGAGCGGAGTACGTTTATTGAGGAAATGCACATAACCACTTAATCATGCTATCTCATTTACTGAGTGCCTGAAACTAGTGTAGTCGTTAGCATGGTGTGAATAGTCTGTTAATTTGTCCTTTCGTCTCACAAAAGAGCTTAAGTGCTTAACTGCAGATCTTCTCTGAGAAAATAGAAGTGTGATCTTTATATTTAGAGTTCGCGCTTCTACAGATAAATAGCTGCTGCGAGTAACGGATCGATGATGTTCCAAAGAAAAGGCTTGTTCTGATCAAGTTTTATTCCGTTTGTGCAGCAGAATTTCCATGTTTTTAAGAGTTGACAATTAATTCCAGATTTAATAATTCAGCTTAGTAATTATGTATATTTATATATGATAGGTTTCAAAATAGTAGGATTCAATGATGACTAATTTATATACCATATGCTTCAAACGAAGAGACCTAGTAATACCCTTTAATAAAACGATTAATTATAATATAAAAATTATAGTAATTATTTGAATAAAAAGCAAGTCTGCAGTAGCAAAGACGCTAGATCATGCAGCTGTTTAAAATTCCCAAATAAAAATATTTCCTCAAACATAAATTTTCGATATTTTACATTTAGATATTATCTGTTACTGACATTGCATATCATTATGTTTGCAAATTTCAAAATATCGAGCACGTGTATGATCTTTTGACGTGTTTTGTTTTATTTGTTATTTATGAGATTTTTGTTCTTTCTATGCTTTTATTTGCATTTTTATATCTTGCTGCCTGAGAAAAACTGTTGCAAGACAAGAGTTGACAAATATCAAGTTAACCGCAATATTTCTTGGGATTCTGCTTAATCATACATTACCTGATTACCATACATTATCTGATTTGTCAAATTTAAATAAAAGTCACATGCCTCTAGTATAACGTAGTCTCGTGGCTGCTTAAATGCGTCTTTTACTTGAAATTGACCTATAAATGTGTTTTCTTTCATTCTCCTTACGCTTGACATTTATACGACAATTAATTATTAGTCTGCTTTTTTATCACTTAAAAGCATTACTACATCCAAAACCGTTTTGTCTTTTCTTTTGGGATTCTTAAAGGCTTATGGATTTCAATTAAATGCTTCGAAATTTTTAGCATCACTTAGTACTCATCTTTATTTTTTTATAGGTTAACATGTTTGTACTATTAAATAATTCTTAAAGTCAACTGACTTATGACAAACATCTATAACTGCAACTTCTTATGCTATTGTAACACACTTATTCCTACATTTATGTTAATTTAGTGTACAAAGATTACAGGTTGTACGTCTATGGCAGTTTGCAAAGATTCTTTGCTATTCATAAGAAATTTATATTTTATTAAATGGTACATTTTATTTATTTATTTTATAGTAGTTTTTTACATATTTTTGTGTTAATTTTTATTTTCAATTAAAAACATAAAATATTTACTGTAAGTTTTATACTTAAATGTATTAGCATCAATCCTCAATTCTATGTTCGTTTCATTTTTCTGTAGAATAATATTTGAAATAAAAGGATGCTGCAACTAAATACTATTATCGCTATGTACTATTTTTAAAGACATAATGTTGTAAATGCGAATATAACGAATAAAAAAATGTATCATAAATCCCAAACTTCTCAGATTTGGTATTTAAAATAGGTGTATGATTAAGAACGACATATTACTTATCTATGCATTAAACATGTTCTTGGAATTATGCTAAATGCAACGAGAATAAGCTCATTAATAAGAGGAGCTGTTGTTGCGAAGCTATTGAATGTATAAGCCTGAATCCTCAATTTTGTGTTCGCTTCACTTTTGTGTCAAATCATTTTTGAAATAAAAGAATGCCGCAACCAAATATTTTTGCAATGTTTTATTTTTAAAGACGTAAAATAGCAAATAAATATAGCAAACATAAACTGCTAGTATGTATGTTTCAAACACTAAATTAGAATGAATTGAAACATGTCAGTTCATATTATCAGTTCCTTGAACTGTCGTGTAGTAGTCGTTGGTATCGGCTTCCTCTGGCATTCCGTTAATTTTTCCTGTGAGATTTTCTGTTGACATTTAAAAAATGAAAACCTTGCTTGTTTGCGTTTATTTCTAAGCTAATTTTTTGAAGCTTTTACTTTTGCCACCAGAGGGCTACGAGGACGTCACATCGACTGCTAGTTATTACTTTTATATATGTATACGATATTGCCGTGGGATTAATGAAACGAAGTTCAAGCGGTATAGGGCCATTCCAACTTTGTTAAGAATCCAGTATATACTATTAATGGGATTTTTTTATACATTTACAATAATTGATGTATTATTTTCGTTTTTTTATGTAACCCTTAATTCTGAATAATTATGTACTTAAAAATAAGCTGAGTATTGAAAGCAAAACTTCACTAGAATTTTGTTTAACATATTTATAAGTTTCTCAGATAACATATTTGCATTTATTCGCCAGATGTTGCAACTCGAGTATTGGTACACTATACTATGTACTATATTTATATAGACAGAATACACGTGTCCACAAAAGTTCGTATCCGGCCTTTATTTTCACATACATTGGTCTTGGACATATACTTCTAGTTACAAAAACACTTTAAATGACAAAAATATTTATGTTAGGTAATTTTTAAAATTTTTAATCAGTTTTGTGAAATTTACAAAATTTAAAGTTTTATACATTCCTCTGGTCTCTGTACTTGCGTCTAGGAACATTTTCTACTCGCTTTAGAACATCAAGCACAAAACTTTCATAAATATAAGTACAGGAACTGGTGAAACGCACAAAAAATTAGATTTCCTATTTTATATTTCTTTTTCCTAAATCAGCCCACCAGCGGCCGAGCGGTAAAGACGCTGAACACTGGTAGTTCGGTCTGAGGTTCGAATCCCGCGAACAGGCTGGCTGCATGGGCGTTTCGTGGTTTTCCCCATGTGTAACGTGTATACGAGCCAGTTTCCCTTAGCAAGTCCTCCACGGAAGGCATCCCTCCCTTTAGGCAGATAGCCCTCGTGTGCTTTGCCATAACTGAATAATCCAATCCAATCCCATCCTCTTTCCTAAATCTAAAATTGCGGAAACATGAATCTGTATCATTTTAAAAATTTTTGTTATTGGAAGTATATGTTTACGACCAACGGTTGCGAAAACAAAGGGCAGATAAGGAATTTTGTGGACACGGTATATATTTGTAAAGAAAAGCTTTAAAGATTGTGAATTTTAAAAATTTACTTAAAAGGATTAAAAAGTAAAACCCTGCGTTATTTCTGCAAAGATGAAAATTAATTTAATCAAGAATGTAGAGAATATATAAATGGAACTGGAATCAGCTATAATTCTCATATTTTATTCTTTTATTTTGTATTTTAATTGGCAATTGATACTGTATATATATATATATATATATATATATACATATATAAAAGTATCAGAATATTTTTTTAAACAAAAACATACCAATATTATTTTAGCGCAATATGCTGTTGAAAATTATGCTTTCTTTCATGTCTTTGTGAATTAGATTCTATTTTTATTAATATTTTGTTTATAATTGATTAATATTATATATATATATTTATTTAATGCGTTATAAATAGGTGTGGTGTTGGTGTATTTAATTATGGCAAAGCACATTAGGGCTATCTGCCTAAGGGGAGGGATGCCTTCGTGGAGGAATTTTTAAGGGAAACTATATCTATACACGTTACACATGGGGAAAACCACGAAAACGCCCATGCAGCCAGTCCGCGTTATAAATAGAGAACAAACGAATATAATATTTGGAGTCTGCTAGCGTTCCTTTCCTGCAGCTTTATTTGGGCACTGGTATATCGTTTTTAAAAGAATGAATCATAACATCACCACACCAAGCTTTACAATACGATATAAACCTACGTTTTTTTAATACATCTTTCTAGTTTTTTACTGAGTTCACGATGTTGCTTTACATACTTTAATAAAATATCAGAAAAGAATTATATTTATAAATACATTCTACAAAGACACTTTTAAAAGCGTAAACCTCGTTTTGATTTCAAACAACTATTTAGAATTTTAGTTTCTCTATTATGTGTGTCTTCTGAATTTTGAGATCAGTCCACTCTCAGTAAAACAGTAAAATTAACTTGTTCAAAGCAAAAAGAAGCAGCGTCGTGAGAGAAGACGTATAGAAAAATCATTGATAATTTCTCGTCAGTCATTTCTCCGCTATATTTTTTTTTTGTTATATTAACATACAATATGTTTACTGTACTAATTTTAGAGACAGCTAAATGGATGAAGTTTGTCATATTTTCAGTTAATGAAATTTAAAATTATTTTTCGAAGGTTATATAGTATCTTAGATTTGTTCAGATATCGTTCCAGGTTAGAAGATGTCTTAAAATAGTTGATAGTATCGTTACGAATCTTTGTAACTAACTTGAGTGAAATTATATGTGAAATTGTATAATTTTTTTGTATAATGTGACATGCAATGTTTGAATGAGATGATGCTTTGCGAAAAAATAAGATAAGAGGAGTGCAATTGTATTTAACATTGAGTACATGGCTATCTTGCTAAACTGGTTACGGTTTTGGCGACTAAGTTTTGTCGCAAAATTTGGCAAGCCTGTCGCCAAGATTCGCCACCATTTGGCAACATCTGTGTTCGGTCCCTTTATAACTGTAATTCCTATTTCGATTGAATAAATGTAACTGTAACCGTATCCGGCCGCATTTTTTTCACTAATTTCGAGAAGTGGAAGGTACTAGAGATTTCTCGGTGGCCGAGGAAAAAGTATATAAGACCGGTTCAGTTTTCTCAGTTGTTAGCTCAGAGGCACTTCAGGGTACTGAGATATCCTTGAGAGCTTCGCTTTTCAGATACGCTTTGTATTGGATTGTATTTAATGTTCTTTGTGGTTTGGAGTGTAACTTCTGATTGTGCTCTGTAATACTGAGAAGAGCCGTACGCGTGCTTTTGTTGAAAGTTTCAATACTGTAAATTGTTTCCTCTCTTAAAAATAAATCTTATCTAGCTTTCATCGGTTCTGTGTGCATTCAATCAATTATGAACCCGCACGCAGGCAACAGTATTCATTTTTGGTATAAACAGCCAACTAGCAGCTGAGCAGTAAAAATCGCTGAAGAGTGGTTGTTCGTTTCGGGTTCAAATCTTGACGAACACGCTGGCTACATGAGAGTTTTTGTGGCTTTATTTATGTGAAACATAAGTAGGAGTAGGGTTTCTTAAAAAAATCCTCCGCGGAGGCATTCTTGCCCTTACGCAGATAACCTTCGAAATCTTTGCCATACTCCAATACTTGTAAGCATTTGCATAAGTGGCTGTCTACTGATAAGTTGCAGAACTTTAATTTAGTAGTTAATTTTCAGTTGTGAGATAAGATGCCCTGGTTATAAACAAGGTTTCCAATTATACACACAACGCCTACAAACTTTTATAACAGGACTTCCTGTAGAGATATGAAACCAGCATGAAAACAGACTATTAACATGTTTTAGTTTATTTTCTATAAAATATTATACGGAAAGAAATGAAGGGGGAACTTTTTTTTTAAATTCTATGCTGTTCCTTCTCCCGAGTAACTTTCTCCTGTCAGTTCATTGCAAAAGAAAGCTTAAAGGCGGAATGAAAGAATGAAAAAAATATTCCAGCAATTGAATTCTGCGAAGGCATCCAAAAAATTCATGAACAAAATAAATCATGTATAGAGTTAGGAGAAATAACTAGAAGGCCAAATAATAATAAAGTTGTTTTCTTCGCTTTATTATGGATTCAGGCCTGAAAAGAAATACGTTCATTATTCACTTGCTACCTAACATGGTCCGAATTCAGTTACGTTATTTTTTTAGGGAGATGATTGGCTCTAAATTTCTCTTATAATTCTAACCAATGATTTATAACAGCAAATATTAGGTAATTAGTTTCTTTACCATACATTCTAGCCAGAATGTTGAAGCAAATAGAATACCAACAGCCTTTACAAGATTATTCAAAGCAATAAATTTATTTCCAATATGAATTCCAATAGATAATTTTAACATGTAATATAAAGATGTCTATACGATATTTTAATGTGAAGATGATGGGAAGAATGAATTAATAACTAAAATTAATTTAAACCATTAAATAAATAATAAAGAGCGCATTTAAACTGCAAAAGTTTAATATTTCCTGTGAGTGCTTTTTAATGCACTCTTTTGTCTTTTACGTAAGATTGTGTTACCCTTCCCTAGACCGAAAAGGCCCACCAGCGGCCGAGCGGTAAAGTCGCTGAACACTGGTAGTTCGGTCCGAGGTTCGAATCCCGCGAACGGGCTGGCTGCATGGGCGATTTCGTGGTTTTCCCCATGTGTAACGTGTATACGAGCCAGTTTTCCTTAGAAAGTCCTCCACGAAGGCATCCCTCCCCTTAGGCAGATAGCCCGCGAGGCTTTGCCATAATCACACACACACACACCCTAGACCGAAAACAATAAGTGAAAAAGAAGAAGAATCAAATGAAAACCATTGAATATAAGAGCGCAGAAACAGACTAAAATACAAAATACTTGACTCTTATTTTTCAGCCTCTCCAATGCAGAGCTTTACATCATAAAAGTGAAGATATAGTTTAATCTTGAGAGCAATTTCCTTATAAATGAGATGTGAAAACTGCGGCTTCCGATCTAGCAAAGGATATCTCAACAATTAAGTTTCAGAAGCAATATATCAATTTTTCTGATTTCTTAGATTCGTAAATCGAAGCGAACATTTTCATTGCAACCATGGAAACATTGAAGGTATTTGCATAAATATGCGAAAGAGTTTATGCAGTCAAAAATTTAACGAATGCTGATAAAAAAGTTAAAGCGAAAGATTTACTTCAATTTTACTTGCACTTAGTCTTAGCATCGTTAAATCAGCGATATTTTGGCACTGATCCATTATGGCTGCTATTTTTTTTACGACACGTACCGCTAAGAGCTAAATAACGTACATGTGCATAATGTTAGACCTGAAAGCCTTGTGAGGTTTTTATAACAACTTCAATCTCTCTTCACCTCGTTACCATAACAAGTAACAGCAATAGCCCTGTCTTCCGCTTCTTTCTCACAACTTTGAATAGAAACTTCCAGTTTGACAGAGGAATACTTTTCTCATTTAAAGAATGAAGACTTTCCCACTTTGAAAGTGAAAATAAGAAGCAAATTAATGATTTCCGTTTTTTATTTGCTGTTTCGTCTCGGAAAATGAGAAATATTCACCGGTACTCTGAATGGGGTGAAACAGCCCATATACTATATAACATCGAAAAGTTTAAAATGTGTGATTCCTTTGATATGCTCTAATCAATGAATCCGTTAGAAAACAGTTCAAAAACGATCTGATTTATTATGCACAAACACCTGCAAAACAGTAAAACAATGTTACCGGCAGACTAAATCTGAAGGAAAAAATTCGCAATTCTTCCTCATTTTAAACTGGGTTATACGACAGAATTCTTGTATATTCTTTGCATTTCTGCTCAATGAAAAAGCTTCAAAATATGTGCACAGTATTCATAAAAAGAATTTGGAAAACATAGCTATAGGATTATTTTCCTTAAATAATGCTTCAGGGCGTGTGCTCCTAATTACAATGTTTCTCAAAATAAAGTAGAAAATATTTTGTTTTTAACATGCTGAAGAATAAGGAATATTTTATGAACTCAAACCTTTAACTCGGAGACTGTTAAAAAATCCTGATTTTGTATTTACAGAATTTTTTCATCTTCAGTATTAAAATTTTCATAAAATTCTCAGTCTTGCTTTAAGAAAATTTAAAACTGCACCTATATATCTTGCATGAATGTTTAGGGAAATAAAACGTATAGTTGCATTATTCGAATACCGCAGTACAGTTTGAGAAAGTAAAGAAACCTTTTGCTGATGAAGAAGCTATGAAGGTGTGAAACTGGTTCTCTTTCTAAACACGTTAATTTTTTTAAATGAAATACATAACATGTGAGTTTGAGAAAAAAAACTACGTTTTAGTAAGGTAAACTTAATTGTAATGACTATATATCGTATATCAAATATGCAGAATATGAAGAAGTCAGTGAACATTAAAATTCTTCAGTAAATATGTAAATTCAGTAATTATCTTAAATTTCATTAATTACGTTTTTAAAATAATTTTAATTTGTATTTATCAGTTACAGTTACGATAAGCTTGCTGATTTGTAACAGAAGTTTCGATTTGAAAATAAGGAGCAGTAAATTCCCGAAGATTTTGAATTTTATACAGTTACAGAAAATATTTTCTAGTCTTAGACCTGAAATGTGAGTTCGAGGTGCTTCAGGAAACTTACTACTTGTAACTGAATACTTACTATTTATACGTACTTGGGTTCCTATTGAACAGCTTTGATATCAGGCACGGATGGGCAATCCAGTCAAAAAACTATCTTGGAGGCGTTACGAATACACTGTTTTGCTGAGGACACAGGACACGCATCTTCTGGATCAACGAAATATTTAGAAACTCTTTTCTCCCACCGCTAAACTGCTCGACCAGGATCACCACCCGGAATATCCCGGGAAGCATATTTCACATGTGCACATCTGTGTAGCCACCGAGGGAGGGGCTTCTAGGATGGACCAATGAGCTTCCAGTAATATTTCGATCATGTCAAATGAACTTTGGGGCTCTTTAAGCAACAAGCTCTGTAACAGTTACATAACATTCTGTACTTAAGGGTAATTGATTGAAAAATGGTAACCACAATTATTATTTAAAATTTTTTTAAGTTACTAAATTCAGTTCAGATGAAAAGACATATATTTCTGTACATTTGGAATAAAAATTGTCTTACAATTTTAAAATAAAATTGCATAAATTTTCTTAAAGTAATTTAAAAACTCTCAATAAAATTATGCTATTGCATATTATTATTATATCTATACTTCGCATCTGAGTGAAGAAATAGCATTTAATCCAGATTCATTTAATTATTCAGGCTTAAACATACTACTTAAAGTATTACGAATGCTGTTGTTTAGTAGAGAGAAAAACTATGCAACAAATAAAAGAAAAAATAAATGCAAATTTAAAATGTTACTAATATTCAAGCAGAATTATAGCTATACTGAAAGATACGATCGTTTTGTAAATAGAATTTTGTTTTAATTAGAGTTACTCGTGGTTCATCAGAATTAGTTTGATGTTGTGAACACTATGTCGAGAACTTGAAATACATATCCACAGATCAAAATATGGTTTCTCAGTGCTGTTTAGGAATTTCATTCGGGCTGCTACAGTTGCATATTGTTATTTAAAACTTTACTTCTGTAAGTAAAATTATTCTGTATTAATTTCTATTAAATGATTTTAATTTAACTTAAACTACCTTTTAAAATGGCACATATTTCATATATATGCATCATTCATACATGCATGCATGAATGATATATTCATACATGCATCTTAAAAATGATGCTGCCTAGATTGAAAACTACAATCTAACTGACTTTCAGATTACTAAGGTAAAAATTGCGATACTACTGTCATATTAAATTTGTCATGAATATTCATTTGCATTCCTAGTATGTTAAATTTCACATTTAATAACTGTTCACTTTTAAATGCATTTTCTGCACAAGAAATACCCTTCAAACAGAGTGAATTTATTTTATTCACAAAGAGTATATTTAATATTATGTATTAAATGCATTGTCTGCACAAGAAATACCCTTCAAACAGAGTGAATTTATTTTATTCACAAAGAGTATATTTAATGTATTTATATATAACTTTTAATGTTACAGTAGATATAATTAGATCATTCAGAATATATATTTTGAATCTTACACTTTGAAAATCAAAAGAATGCAAGCACTGAAATAAGAAATTACTAGATTCATTGTAACACTTCCAGTCCTTCTTAGCTCAATTAAAAAATTGTACACTTGAATTCTGTTAATCCACAGGTGTTAGTAAATGCATAATACTCGAGACTAATTGTAGCCTGAGTCATTTTCTCGATGTAAAGAGCGATAATATTCCGCGAACATCAATCCGTGATAAAATTCGCGAAAGTGAAATGTCAGCGATTAAATAAACCAATAAAGCGAAAGCACTACGAGAATTTTTACTGTTACGCCATACATTTATAACTGCGGAACAAATGTAAATTAAAACGTAAACAACATACGCTCTATGTTTCGAAGATTCACCGTCTCAGGAGCAACAGTTCATTGGTCCATTTTCGAAATCCCTCTCTCAGTGGCTGCGCTAATGTGCACTTGTGAATTATGCTCCCGGGAATGCGGGGAATGCGAGAATGCTATCTGAAGATTTCACAGGCCGATAGATATGTTACCCGCCAATAATAAGCAGATTCCCCCCTCCCTCCAGGTTTTATGCAGAATACATAGGACAACGTATCTGGACTCTGAATGGCCCAGGTGCTATTCTGCTACTGACATCCTAGGTAATGGGGATTTATGCCACCGGAACTGTGAAAGGTTGGGATAAAGCCCTTACCCCAGAGATGAACCACCAGGCACGTGTTCTTATCTCTAGACTGCGAATGTACAGATCCGAAGCCAGTATTATAAACGATACTCGGTGAGAAGGCTTCAGTGTCTCTCCGTGTGTGATGCCAATATCTGCACTTTCATTCACAGAAATTTCAAAGAACCAGTTATCTCAAATTTATTGGTGATAACAGAAATATCTTTAGCTAAATATCTCCAAATGTTTTGTCTTTTATGTTATACTAATATGTTTTAGCGCTATCCTATTTATCATCCCTGCGATTAGGGCAGGTGTTGCCATTGTAGAAGATATAATATCCTTAGACTTCTTCGACTGTTCCTGGCATATATGTCACTTCGCGTATATAACCCAGTTAAAAAATGTTGCCATCAGTGTGACTTAATTTATCTTTAAACACTGGTAACAAACTTAGCGATTCAAAAGCAATAAATGCATTTTTTATTAATTCGATTCCTTGTTTCAATTTTGTAATACACCTAACTGATGTAATTCAAAATATATTTTAAGTTTAATATATAAGCAAACATTTCAATGAACATTTGCAGTACTACTATTAATAAAAGATGTTTCTAGGGCTACATACAACATACCTCAGAATAGAATCATTTGTTTTTCTTTTGTTATGTTCCTTCACGTAGCAACGAATACTGCTTCAGTTTTTCTATCCTTCAAACGGAAAAAGCATTGCAAAGTTACAGTTGCTGTTTTCTCCTTAAAGCAATAAAATTTAACCACATAAAACTTAATGGTAGCATTTTGGTATATTGCTATTGTATAAGTTATAATCATTGTAGTTCCTATCGCGGTTGACCCTTTTATGCCATCTTTCTTGATGCAGCTCTGTCTGCGCGACCTATTCGTAACTAAAGCGTGTATAATCAATTTATTTTAAACTTTTTTATTATTAATTTTCCTTTAAGTATTAACTGAATTAATATGCATTGCAAATTTCATGTAAATAACATTTTATTCAATATATAATGATTTTTGGATCACTTTTAACACAAACAATTCCCGCACATTGCGAGGGGGTAGCGTGACAGCACGAATTTGGTTTTTCAGGTGGGACCACAAATGCTGTATTGGATTGATGTCAGGTGAATTTGGATGCTAAGCCAGGGCTTGAAAGTCACAGGAATGTTCCCCGAACCACTTCCTGACGATTCGATCCTTATGATATGGTGCATTATCCTGCTTGTAAACACCACACCCCAATGAAAATACGTAGCATATAGACGTCAGTGATTGTTCTATGGGGAATATGGGTCCAAATGTGCTCCATGAAAACATCATAATATCCCCCGCCACCGGCTTCTCTCTGTCCAAATGTGCGTTCTGGAGCCAGGGTTAATCGGCGTATTCGCATACGCCCGTCAATGTGATAGACCAGAAGACGTGATTCCTCGCACCATGCAACTTTCTTCCATTCTTCTAATGTCCAATTCCGATATTTCTTGGCGCATTGCAGACACAGCTGGCGATGACGTGCAGGTCATCGCCAGGTGGTGGCTTCGTCCTCCGGCTGCGTAGGCCGATAATGCAGCAATTTACGCTGTACAGTGTGTTGAGAAACACTGTCTGGATCGCCACTGTTGTAGTTCTTTGGTCACGGTAAACAATGAGTAGCAATGTCCGTTCTCCTTTAGAATCAATGCGCAGTCGACGATACACTGCTAGTCGGCGACTTGTCGTTTCGCCATCCATACACCATTTTCGATATGTGCTCACAACAACTGCACGTGAACAGTACACTAAGTGCGACGTTTCTAATATTGATGTTCTCAGTCGCCGAGCCATTACGATTTGACCTTTATCGAAGTCCGATTAATCAGCTGCTTTTCCCATTATGTCGCTAATCGCGTTATTTTTGGAAAGAAATTCATAGTCGCTTTATGTACTGTAACATCAGCTGCGCACGCGCAGTGGTTTTGTTTCGGAGCGAGCCCATTATTATAGATGGTGGGTGGTCATAATGTATGGCTCTTCGGTGTATAGTTTGTGCTCAGAATCATAAAATATCCAATAATCTATACTCATCTGTAGAAAATGAATACTAAATATTAAAGAGTTTCAAATTCTGTAATTTGTATCATCTAACAGCCACGTAATCGTTGAATGTAAATACTGCACCACAAACGTTTCAATAACATAGTAGGCCAGACATAGGACGGGACAACCGGTGACACCGGCAATGGTGGCAGAGCTTACGAAGTCAGTTGCACCAGAAAACAGTAACACCTCGGCATCCAAACGGTACCATGGGCTCTAGGAAGGAGTTATTTATCTCTATTACTAGTGTAAGGGGTCTTTATCTACTTACTCAGTTAAAAAATAGGTTGCCCTGCACTTATACCTAACCTAACCTAACTGCTTCTAATGAAACAAATAAAATGTACTGTGATCACCTTTACCATCATGACCGAAAGTAAATTAATACTCTTTATATTTCAATCAATTTTTTATTATTTAAATTACTTTACTGTTTAATTTAATTAATTATCAATGAATTCATTTTTTAATTATAAGCATACTCAAGTTTTAAGCGACTATTAGTTAATTTCCCTTGCCGGTCAAAATAATCTTATCCGCTTCTGGCATACGTATACATATGTAGGATCATTTTTATGAAATATTACAATCTGCCATCTATTGATGAATAAAACAATAAAGCCAACTGGTGTTTAGCAACGAGTTGCGGTGGAAACTTGCCTGTCGGGCCCCTAAGTTGTCGGGCAAACGTAGCATCGCGCAAGTGGCGTCGGACAATTTAGTTGTCGAGCAATTGAGTGTCGGGTAAACGATCTGATACGTAGAGTTTACTCTGTGAATATTGTTTTTCATGTTCATGGTTATTTTTCACTTAAGAAAGGACTGCTTAACATAGTTTTCTCCTTGAGCTATTTACAACAATCTTTTTTTCTGTGTAATGTAACATTATTATTTTTAATGTCAGTTTCTTTCTGCTTATCCGAAGTGTCACGGCTTCTTGAATCCACTCACGAAGACCTGTATGTAAACAGCATATATTGTCTAAACTTGTATAATTACTTATTTTAGCCTCTGCTTACATAAACATCCATTCTTTAAAATGATATTTACAACATTAAAGAAAATAAGAAAGCAAAATGCTTTAAATTACTATAAGCTAATATATACCAAGTGACAAAAATTCTTCTGACTGGATGAAGATGGTCTTGCCACTCAGAGGTTTAAAAGACAGCCACGATTCCTGAAACCCACACCAGTATAAATGAATCAAATGGTAATTGAGCTGCTCTTAATCAAATATTGATTTTATATTATTGATGGTGATCCGAAAATTTTTTATATAGGCAGGGTCGTAATCAAAGAGATTCACTTGATGAGAGAGATCAAAACTTATTAGTTTACGTAACCCTGGTTTATAATACTGGAAAGTAGTGCTCCGTTACTCATTAAAATTCAAACCGTATTTATAGAATGTGGCTGCAATTGTTCAATTAGGCAACAGATTATTCTACAGTGATTCACGAGAATAGCAGATTATCACCTGAAGCAGAGAGAGATGATCATTATCATATACAAACAATGTGAAATGAGATGTTTCCCACAGTGCTGTATGTATTAAAACCTGACTATGAGATAGAGGGCACTGAAACACAATTCCCATCATAAACAATGATTTTTAACTAGCATTTCATTTGAATTGAGTAATTAATAACCACCAATTAATTTTAATTGACAGGCCTGGTAACTAGCACTCAATTAAAATTATTGAGTGTTAGTTACCAGGCCTCGTATTTAAATTGGCCATCTATTCGCCAGGAAAATCAGTTTCAATGGTACCTAATCAAGACATATCAGGTGACAATGAAAATGCGTTATTGAATTTGGCAAAAATGGATATGGGTTTCTGAGAAATATTGCAGTGTGTACCTAAGAAAAAGTATTGAAGAACATTACCACAGGATTCCATGATTGTCCGAGATACTAATGATTCACTAGAGAAGGGGATACACCTTCGTATTATTTCTCTAGTTTCTTGCAAAATATATTTTACAGTTTGTAACCATTCAGATTAATATTTTTGTTTTTATTTATTAATAATTTGTAGGTTTACATGAAGCGATTCTATGGGAAAAGTTATTCAAATATCATTAGTTGCTCTTAATTTAGGGATTAGTTTTTTCCCTAGTTGCATTATAAAAGTACTTTATTATATTTTTAGCAGATCGGGAGTGGACGACGTCTCTCCATAGGAGTTCGAGCTACAGACGTGTAATAATGCTGCGAGTTGCACAATATGATCTAGTTGGTATCAAAATATGTTGTTTATGAAGCCTACATATTCATTATTATTCATCACAAAACATATTGCGCAACATATAAATAAATAAATTATGTATAACAGGTATAAAAATATGCATGCATCAGATCTTCATGGTCAACAATCATAGTAAATTTTACAGAATGTCCCCAAAAATCGATTTACTGGCTCGTATCTGTACCTTGGTAGTTTCGGTAGCGAGGAATAACAGTAATGAGAAGATGAATGCCCCGGGAAAGGGCCTCATGAGCTGCATGCCATACCCAAGCGTTTTGCTATAGATTATATCCTTCAACATTATTTTCAAAATCAGTCTTTCAGAGTATGTGTGTGTGTGTATGTGATTATGGCAAAGCCTCGAGAGCTATCTGCCTAAAGGGAGGGATGTCTTCGTGGAGGACTTTCTAAGGAAAACTAGCTTGTATACAAATGGGGGAAAACCACGAAAACGCCCATGCAGCCAGCCCGTTCGCGGAATTCGAACCTCGGACCGAACTACCAGTGTTCAGCGACTTTACCACTCGGCCGCTGGTGGGCCAGTCTTTCAGAGAAAACTGTGTGTATATAAATTGTTGGAAGTTAGTGTATATCCATTTTACAGGTATTTAATAACCTCAAAATTTGTTGCATTTCTATATTTAAGTGGAACTTGTAGAGACATTAAGTTAATTGAAAAAGCCGGAGAGATGACAAATTAGCAACCGCCTTCACCGGGAATCGAACCACGGACTCTGGATACCGGCCCAGCGGGCAGAACCACTACACCACGAAGGCCCGCTAGGAAAGTGGGAGAAATACCTTATAAATTGTTTAAATTGAATTAGTTGTATTAATTTTAATTTCTTTTCGCCCCAGTAAATTATATAAATGTGAATTATTCTTTCAATAATAATGCAAAATTTAGAAAATTATGACATATACTTCTTTTTGGGGAACATAATTTACCATTTACATGAGAACACTCATATTTCATTCGCACATATTCCCTGTAAACGCTCTTACTCGAAATGGAAGCAAACTAGCCTGCTTGCAAATAGCACCTACCAGTTGAAATAATAAAGCAAACATCATTTTTAACATTTATATGTATCCCGCTTTCATATGTATGCATATGAAGGAATACGAAGATTATATTAAAAATTATTGTTATTATTGGTTACATTTTATCTAATAGATACCAAAAAAGTTTGAGAAATTGTAACAGAAACCTTATTTCAGAAGGGGTCAATTGAGAGATGTTTGCACCTATTGCTGCAAAATTATTGGAAAAAGGACTTTCTTGAAGTATTTTACATGCACTTTTTTTACAGCAAAAAGACCTAAAATTATTTTGATATTTATTTCTGGATTAAAATTCTGTAATTTCGTTTTGTATGAAAGTTTACGGAAAAAAAAATCTTTTGGTTTCATTTCTCTTTGAAAAAAATTAAAAATTTCTTCTTTTTTAACTCATCGATATCATACGACTTAGAGGCGAGTCCACTTGAAAATGTAGAGAAGTAATACAGAATAAGTGCATAATGTCATAAAGAAAAGATAAAATATTTAAAGGACATTAAAGAAAAGATACTAAAAAAAGTTAAGTAACTCTCCGAAAAAAAGAAGAGAGGCCAAGAAGTTTCGTTGGATAAAAAGAAATAATTTTCACAAATAAGATATTATGAGTGATTTTGAGAAAGACTTTTATGTATATAGAAGCATACTGATAACTAAGTTTGGGGTCTCGGGAATGAAAAATTTAAAGTGTAATTGAAAAAGCCATAATCTATTAATTAAAGAACGTTTTTCCCCTTTTTAATTTTATTAACCTGAAATATTTATATCAAATGTTTTTTTGGCTGAAGTTGAAGAAACATAATTCCTCAACATGATTTAAAGTATGTAACCTAAATATTCAAATTTTAAATCCTCTGCAAGTGAACTACATATTTTACATAGGGGAACGTTGAAAAATGTTAGCTTTGCGATTAGTTTTACTCAGTGTTTATTTTACATCTAATTTTTACGTGAATACTAAACAAAATTTAATTAATTAATTTGCTAAAAAATGTTGCTAATCCGTCGGAACATTTGGAAAATTTGCATTTGAAATTAAGAAAAATAGGTAAATTCTACAAATTATTAAATTAATATTGATATTAAACAATTGATGGAAAATATCGTGCGAAATAATTCCTTAAAGAAAAATGAAAACTTTATTTTATATGAATAGCCAACAGATTTCTTTTACGTGGAAAATAAGAAAGGAAATGCGGTGCTGAAGCTTGCTTTCACTCGATATACCTTAAAAAATAACTTTCTTTCGCAGTCTAAACAGGCTATATAAGAATCCAATATAACAGGTATAAGTTATGAATATTTTCTTCATTCATTGAATATATGTACGGAAATAAACACTAATTTACTATAGCATAACAACAAGTACATAAGAGGCTATGCAGAATACGAGTACATTGTAATAGTGTCTATGTCCATCATGGGTTTTGGGTACGAGTGAGTGTACGAAATGATAGCCATTTATTGAGTCATTTCTGTCCTGAGAGTGACAAGATTTTGAAAATCAACTGCTTTTTAATACGGTCTAATATCTGAAACTCGTGAGATGGGTCCCACCACTTCGGAGATAGAAGTGAAGTTTAGATTTTCACATATCACCATTTCAAAAGTATACTGTGACTACAAGAATTCCAACAAAACTTCAAGCTTACTGTAGCAATGTGGCCGTAAAACTGTTTGAGAGAAGCTGATAAGACATGGTTTCGCAATAAAACACTGCGTCAAGTATCATCGAAATTCAGTGCTGGGCCTCAGAATGTTTGCGTTAGGATTAAGTTATTTGAAGATGGAAAAACACGCAAAGACTATCTTCAAAAGAGAATGAATGGCTTCGTGGACGACTTTTGGAGGGAAGTTTTTTGTAGTCACGTTACATATGAGAAAAACCACAAAATCTCCTATGCAGGCAGCCAAAGCTTATTTGGGCAAATCTATATTGCCTAAACTCTCTGTAACGAACTCAAGAACCTTGTCCTCAAATAAAATAATTTGCAACCTGGTGGGGAGCGGACTAAACTAGAAGTACAGATGAAATAATTAAATAATTGGTTAATTATGAAAAATCCTACAAGTATTCCACTTTTTCTGGCACTTATTGTAGTTGCAAAGATTTATTTCCTTAAGTTTGGAATAACATTTCATAACTAGACTACCAGAGTTTCAGAACTTTTTCCCACGTACGTTAATGAATTATATTTGGAAAACCAAATTCTTTCATTTAAGCTCCATTTGTTTTATTAATAAACACGAGTTTTAAATTAAATATTGTTTTTGATTGTTTTTCACTTAGAGTATAAAAAATTCACAGATAACTCACAATCTAGGGAAAGAGATCACTGCGAAAGAGTGAAGGTTAAATTTTCAGAATTTCTTTTATAATTCGTGATGATATGCTCTTGCTGACATCATTTGGAAGAAATGTGATCCCACAATAAAATTAAATTATAAATTGTTAGGAATTTTAAATTGTAAACAACCAAAATGCGTAATGACCTGGGACTCGATTTTTGAGTTTCAAATCATTATCTTCTCTTTTCGAACAAGTACTCTTTAAAATTAAATGGTCTGTAGCACGCAACAACTGTTCATAGTTTTTGTTCAACAATGAGACTTGAATGACGCTGACAGACGAAGAAATCGACGAATTTGACTGAGCAATACTTGACAATTACATCATCAAATGATTATACTAAAAAGGAAAAATATATTTTTGTCTTTATAAAAATTTAAATCAATCAATAGAAAGTTTTTTGAGAAAACGGATATAACGAATATTAAATGTGTGTGTGTGTATTTAATTATGGCAAAGCGCACTAGGGCTATCTGCCTAAGGGGAGGGATGCCTTTCGTGGAGGACTTTCTAAGGGAAACTGGCTCGTATACACGTTACACATGGGGAAAACCACGAAAACGCCCATGCAGCCAGCCCGTTCGCGGGATTCGAACCTCGGACCGAACTACCAGTGTTCAGCGTCTTTACCGCTCGGCCGCTGGTGGGCCCGAATATTAAATGAAAAGGTGAAATATGATTATATTTATTCCTTGCAGAGTCATAATATTTATGAAAATAATTCTTCAATTTCCTAAACGGAAAACCATGTTATATGACTATTGAACATTATCTTTCAGCTTTTAACTGTTTTAATAATAACGGGTTCTTATTATACATATTTTGCTAATACAGCAGTAAATAAAAGAATATCAGCCAATATAGTAACTCAAGGCAGAATATGTTTTAACATTAGTTTTCCTTTTTAAGCATTAAATCAGTTAGTAAGGAAATGAATAAATTTCTTGAAACGTTCTTCCAACTAAGTGAATAGCCCTAACCACCAATGATAAGTTAGGGTTTTTGAGAAAAATCTGATGAAGGATATAAAGGACATTCAAGCTGAAAGTGATCGGAATTTAACAGAATTTATTGTGCTTGCTCTGTCGAACAAAATGGAAAAGGAATAAAAGATGGCACGAAACCTGATTTGTTCAATTACATTAAGGAAACTCTAAGACCGTGTGATGCATTTGTGCAAAGTAATGGAGAAAGTTTTTTCAGTGGGAAGAGAGAAGTGACAAATTTACCATCTTCGTTCCTGAAGTGAAAAGAAAATAATCATCATTTTATGTGAAAATAAAATTTAAATATTAGCCAACAGATGACATGTTTGATGTGAATTAGATTCTTTTTTTTATCAAAACTGTTTATGATGAAAAAATATCCTCTTAATAAAATGCAATTTCAAAACGTGTTTTGAGGAAATGTATTCTACTAAGCTAGCTATTGCATCAAGTGAGAGTAAATGTATTAAAATTCATATATTTTTCACAAGTTGTTTGAAAAGCTGTAAGACTCTCTTTTATTCAGAACCAAATAGCAATACAGGCACTCTACTTTTTTTTTCAATTTTGGAATTTGCGTGCTTCAAATTGAACTGATTTTTACTTAGCGTTTTATAAACTATTCAAAGAAATGGAACAAGCTATTTTCTGACATCCTTCTTAGCACTGTGGTTATGGCGCTCCTCCTGAAGAGAGCCCACCAGCGGCCGAGCGGTAAAGTCGCTGAACACTGGTAGTTCGGTGCGAGGTTCGAATCCCGCGAACGGGCTGGCTGCATGGGCGTTTTCGTGGTTTTCCCCATGTGTAACGTGTATACGAGCAAGTTTCCCTTAGAAAGTCCTCCACGAAGGCATCCCTCCTCTTAGGCAGATAGCCCTCGAGACTTTGCCATACTCACACACATGCACACCTCCTGAAGAGAACGTTCTTTGGTGTAATTGCAATTTTAATATTAGAAATGCCCAGAACTTTCATGTCCACATGAAGGGAACTTCTTCCGGTTTAATTGCCGTTTCAGGATTATAAACGCCAAGAAATTACATGTTAAGCTTATTTTCCTGCATAAATTTTGTTTTCTTGATTATCAGCTTTTGATGATCTTACTAATACTTCGAGAAATTTTAAATATTAATTATATTGCTGTTAAGAATTGTTTATTTGAACTTTTCGATACCAGTTATATATGCGTTTTCTGAACGAGGCACCACAGAAAGTTGTTTCTTTTCGAAACATAAAATATTAATAAAATTCTTAGAAGCACAAAGAAAATAAGGTTAGAACTGAAAATGTAGAAAATCATTTGCATATGGTTACAAACCACATAATACGAATTTCGATGATTCTTATACGAAAGCCACCCTGGTTTCGACTAGTTTACATCGGTGGTTATTTGATTTTGATTTGGTACACAAAACGGATGAATACATTGTCGTTTATATTTTAATGAAAACACCAAGAATATATATCACAGTAATACAGCAGCATCGCAACGGTACACCAACAGTTGCATAATATAAACACACAGAAAATTTCTTTCGGCGTAACAGCGAACTCTACCATGAAAAGTTGCAACAGCATAAGAAGGAAGTATGTGATATAATACCATATATATGAAAAATATCACCACTGAAATACAGTCAAGCTTGTTTGTTGCTGATTAACTAAATTAAATCTGAAAACACTGATGAAAATTCCTTTTATTTGAGGTTAAGAACACTATAAAATAAAAATAAATGTATATATTATTTTTAACATATCGCTGCTCTTTTAGGACCTTTTTTAACCCTTTCTTCGTCACAAATTAACAGGCCTGCATTAAAATGGGGAAAATAAACAAAAAGACAGCATGCCATATTTCGTTATCAGTAGTTCATAAAGCAAACGTTGGTTGTTTTTCTTCGCAATGCAATACTGATGTGTATATATTAAATCGAAATTCATAATTGTAGAAGTTGAGAGTAAAAAAAAGATATATGAAAGAAAAGAAATCAACAACTAAATATTTAATCACTCATTAGAGAGGGTGATAATACAGAGAGAGTCTAATCATACTCGTAATAATAAAATCACGAAATTAAACATTTAAAATAAAGTTTGGATCTTTTAAATCATTAGTCTGAAACTGGCGGCCCGGAAAAATCTTCCTATAATGGGTTTGCAACGGGTTTCTTTAGTATCCTTCAATATACATTTATACGTGTGTAGGGATTTATATTTATTTTAACTAATAATTTAAAATTTTATTTGTAACTTTCCTATAAGCCTTCATTCCCCTAATTGTCAGTGCCAGAATAGTTAAATGTTGTAGCTCGCGTGAACGAATGCAACTCTTCTATTTTGAAGGAAGTAGTTAAAAAGCGAGTTTCGGTAGGAGAAAGAGAGAGTTAGGCTCTAGCTGCCGTCTCTAGCGTAGGTACGTTTGCTTATTGCTGGTTCAAGTGGCTTAATTGCATTGCTTTGCTGCCACTAGCTTAGAAGGGGGTTGAAGTTACGGAATCTCGCTGAGCCCTGTAGGCCATTTTTATCACTTGTTAATATTTCAATTTTTAGTTTCAATTATCTGACTTTCAGTTATCGCCCAAGTAGGGTCGAATTTTGTTAGCGTCAATTTGGTGCATTGTAAATTTTAAAGAGTTAATAAAGGGTACGTGAACCCTTCTACTGTGCAGTTTCCTGCTACTCCAGTATACAGACAAAAGTTCATTCACTGGACTCTACATTGGCGCCTGAATTAATACGAACCAACAAGAAAATGGACAACGAAGTAAAATCTGCACAAGGCTCAGAAGTGGGAGACCCAATGGTGACCTCCCTGTTCGATGGATTTGGCTTTCTAATACAAACAATGAGCGTCGCAATTAAACCAGCAGGGGTATTCGACGGAAAGAACTCCGTCACCTCATTTCTGGAAGTTCTTGAGACGCACTTCCAATTGTATCCGGTATCGGAAAGGCAAAAAGTGGCTATTGCCTCGAGTGGAGTGCCCTCTGAGGACAGGCGGAGGCTTGGTGGAAAGGAATTAGAAAATTCCTACTTGGCAAAGTTGGATCATTCACCTATACATTCAAGAATTTCAAAGGGGTACTTCTAAAAGCGTTCCCGATAGTTAAAGATCGTGCCAAGCTTGAAGCCGAATTATATAGCTTTTATCAACGGAGGTTTGAAGAACTAACCGAATTTATCCTACGAAAAGTCAAGCTAGTGAACATGCGATACGGTAGGAAACCCGAGAATGAAATTATCGAAATCATACTGCCAATATTATTACCCTCCGTTCAGGACTTTGTGGAACTACGAAATCGTCGAACGCTGCAAGAATTATTCGAATTAGCCGTAAAGTTTCAGAATCGGCGGATAGCAGAAGAATCAATATTTCCGTCACAACGATTTAATAAGCAGTTCTCCAGACAGCCAGCCTCGGAAAGAAATAGAAACGACGGAGGAAAGCGTTTTTAACCAAAGTCGTTTTGAGAATTTGTGGGTTCAGAGACCTTGAGCTTTGAAAAATCCCTCTAAAATGTATTTTAATACTGTGGTTGTAAAAAACTTCCAATTACCTGTAATACAAGTTCTTTTAAATAATATTCCCTTTCATACCGGAGCAAAAGGGAACTTCCTAAATCAAAATTTTTATTACAGATATCTTAGAAAAGTAAGATTATTTAAAAATAACACGCGGAAATAATAACGCTCAAGGGAAAGTGTGCGAATGTATCAGGAAACTATCACTTAATGTGCAAGTTAAGGACGAAATCCTTAATATCCTATTTTACGTGGTGAAAAACTTTCAGAACAAAGTAATCCTAGGAACTCAATTCCTGAAGGCGGCAAACGCCAGAATTGACTTTTCAAGTAACACTATTACGTTGGACATGGAGTCAAGGGTGTTTGAAGCTTCCTGAAATCGATCTCCAGCATCTAAAGCAAGATGAAAGAGCCAAGCTGCAAGAAATTGTAAGTAGATTTTCTTCATTATTTTCTGATAAGCCAGGGAACACCCAGATAGTAACTCATTCTATTGAATTAAAATCAACTCAAATTTGTAAAGCGAAACCGTACAGTACGACAAAGAGAAAGAGGCCATCACTGAGCATCACAATACAAGAGATGTTAAAAAGATAAAATTATAACTCCCATAAATAATGATTATGCGAGCCCTGTTGTGCTCTGCAGGAAAAAGAACAATTTGCCCCGAACGGATCCCAAAGCATATTGCTTTGCTATAGATTATAAAAACTTAATAGTTTAACTAAATTTCCGGTTTACCCTTTACCCGTGATTGAGAAGATTATTAGGAAAATAAAATCTACAAAATTTATGACTACTCTCGATCTTACTTTAAGATATTTTCAAATAGCCATGAAACCTGAAAATATAAATAAAACGGCCTTTATCACTAAAACAGGCACTTATGCATTTTTACGTATGCCTTTCGGACTATGCGGGACAACCTCAACTTTTCAACGCGCCATAGATATTATTTTATGTCCTGTCATCGGGAAAGCTATTTTAATTTATTTAGATGATATCACCATAACAAGTAATGCTATCAACGAAGATATAAAATACCTTCACGAAGGTTTTTCATTATTGAAGGAAGCGGGATTAACCGTAAATGCAGCAAAATGTAAGTTCGCAACCAAAGAATTACGATATCTAGGGTACAAAATTTCAGCTAAAGGGATTGAGACTGAGGATTTCCTGATTTAAGCTCCGCAAAATACGGCAAAGAAGCTGTCATCTTTTCTTGGACTATGCTCGTACTACCGTACTTTTATTCAAAACTTTGCCACGATCGTAAAACCTTTGCTAGTCTTAAAACGGAAAAAATCAAAATTTGTGTGGGCAACTGAGGCAAACACAGCCTTCGAACAATTGAAATCAGCTTTAATTAACGTACCGCTATTAAAGTTTCCGGAGGGAGATGATAATTTGGAGATTGCGGCCGACGCCTCAGATTATGCCATGGGTGCGGTGTTAATGCAAAATCAACATCCTCTGGCATTTTTTAGTAAAACTTTAAACACCACGCAACGTAATTACACCGCGACCGAACGACAAACATTAGCCGTGTTAATGGCAGTTCAGAAGTTCCGGGTATACTTCGGAAAAGCGCCCGTCACTGTATATTCTGGCCATGTGGCGTAGGTAGACTATATTCGGGAAAGATTTTAACTCCTAGACTAATTAGATGGGCTTTAAAGTTACAAGAGTACAACTTAATAAGTAAGCATACTCCAGGCAAAGAAAATACCGTGGCCAACTTGCTATCAAGAATCAAGATAGATGACAATGGGGATCAAGTAAAATGCTCAGTTTTGACGTCTAAAGTTTTAGATTCTCAAGAATCTATCATTTCTGAATTGATAAAAGATCCAGAATTCGGTAATTGCTATGCTTATTTAAAGGATAGAGGTAATTTAGAACATCCAGACCTTGCCGCAATTAGAAATAGGACACAAAATTACGAGATTTGAGATAATTTGATGTTTTATACTAAGTCTATGAATGAAAACTTCGAATATAAGGCAGTCATCCCAGCCGCACCACGGCTAAGCATTTTGCAACAATTGAATGACGCCCCGACCGCTGGCCACCTCAGGGTAAGGAAAACGGTGCGTAGGGTACGCGAGACGGTGTATTTTCCGCAACTACAGAAAGTAGTAACTGCCTATGTCAGGTCCTGTAAATTATGTCAGTTAATTAACGACGTTAATTATAGCCCGGCCGGGTACCTAAATAGTATTCGCGCGACTTTTCCTAATGAAATTCTTGGAATAGATCTTCTTGGCCCCTTTCCCCAAAGTGAGTTAAATAAAAATCGATATCCTTTAGTAAATGGTGGCCATTTCTCTAAATGGATAGAAATAATAAAGCGAGCGTCGGCTAAATTAGTCGCAGATGCATTTTTGCGTAAAATACGGTGCACCGTTAATAGTAATAAGTGATAGGCAGTTCGTAAGTAAAATTTTCGAGGATTTATGTAAAAGGCGTGTCCCTTATAGACCACAATCTAACATCGCTGAAAGAGTGAATAAGAATATAGTTAAAATAATTAGAAGTTATGTTAAAAATTATCATAAGCTGGATTGCTGCATCGACAAACTATCATATGCTTTAAGAACTGCCAAACATGACACGACGGGAAAAGCACCTGCTGAATTATTTCTGGGTAGAAAGATTTTGACCCTACTCGATAAATTATTTTTCGTCCAGGAACGGGAGCCTAAATTTAAGCAGGCGAACATTCAAAAACTAATTTATGAAGCGTTAAAGAATTCAGATGTAGCAAGAAAGCGGCAAAAATATATTACGATAGTAAACGCCGCAAAGCAGATTTCAAAGTGGGGGATAAGGCACCGAAAAGAAAATTCACTCTGTCTAGTGTTCCAGAAATTTTGTATCTAAGTTTGTGCATAAATTTGAACATTACTATATCGTGCAACATATCGTCGGGGCAGTAATTTATATTACTTCAAATTCAGGCGAAAAATAAAGGCCAGTCCTTATCAATTAAAGAAATATTACGACAGAAAAGATTTTGATATTCTAAATAGTTTTTGAAAGCTTCCGAGACAGAAGAGGCAGCAGTAACAATAGCGGTTTCGGTCTCAGCAGTGCTTCCACCCCCTGAAGAAAAGAAAAGAACCGACGAGATGATAAGGCCGGAAACAACTCGAAGTGTGCCCCGGAAAAGAACGCCAAGACGGATGGAAGCTCCAGCGAGGAATAAACTTAAGAATACGGCCTCTTCCAGAAGAAAGGCCCCAGCCAAGAGCAAGGATGGTCGTGCCATGACAAGGTCTCGCAGTAGACAAAACCAGAATACAGCGATGACGAGGTTGACTGAAAGAACGACAAGACCACCGCTGGGTAGTACGAAGAGACCGGCCGAGGCTCAAGGCTCTCAACACGCCCCAAAGCAACGAAGAGTGTTCATGCAACAGTCGTCAACGACGTACTTTCCAAGAACCAACTTTCCGGCCAGCAAACGAAAAAACTAGGAGCCACCACCATTCCACAAAGAAACCGATGCATAGGGGAGAAAAACGTCAAACCGACCCCAGCCACTGAGAACGAAAATTGCGAGTCAACAACTTAACATGGAGTCAGTTTTGCAGGAAGCTGATGATGGAGTACCAGTCAACAAAACACAAAGATAAGTGAATTTTCAATAAATCCTTTCTGTCTGTAAAATTACATGCTAATCTTTTAGTACGAAGTTTCATGTTTATTTGGCGAAAGCACAAAGCTAAAATGTATTGTAGAAATGTAATGTTAATGCAAAGAACGAGTAGGTGAGGTTTTGTTTGTCGAAAGACTATTTATGTTAGCACGCCAAAAGTTCTGGCCGCATACAAGCAACTTCGTATTAGTACTTGTTAATGAAATTTTGTTTTAGGTTCGCCCTTTTGGCGAGAAGAAAGAAGTCAAGTAATATTTTTTCTCTCATTTTATTCTCTTGTATGCTAAAAGTATGTGATTGTAAAATGTGAAATTGTGCTAAGGTAAATTATACTGTAAATGTATGTTTAAATTCTAAAGAAATTAGAATAATTATGCAGTGCGAAAAGTTTCGAAATATGTTTAAAAGTTAATATATGAAAAGTTAATGTATGAAAATCTTGAAATGTAAAAGTTTAATGTAAGAAAATCTTCAAGTCAGGAAATTTTAGTAAAATTAAAACATACGTTTCCGAACGAAAGCTTGCGTGTTTCAAAAGCCCGAATGTGAGAAAAGTTTACTGTTGTATGAATGTGTTTTGTAGGGCTCTACCCTAACACTCCAGTTAATTTTCATATTTATTAGTTCATAGAGAATTTAAGAATTTGAATTAGGGAGTGTCTTAGAAGGTTGGTATGTGTAACTATTGTGTGTTTAGGTGGACAGTTTGTTCACTTTGATATAAAGCACTTGCGTATTTGCATCACATATTGCCGAGAGCCAAAAAGGGGATTAATCTAAAATTAAGCATGAATGTGGATGAATACTTGTGTTCCTTAAAAAGCGCAATGTTCGGTAAACTTGAGAAAATTACGTTAAAGTTAGAAACTCGATAGAAGGTTAGAAACTGAATAAAGAGTTAGAATCTCGATAAAAGGTTCAAGGCTTGTAAATGTAAAGTGTTATTTATTGTATGTTTAGAAACATGCATAGTTATTCCTTCCAGGGGACTGGAAGGACAAGACTGATTGCCCTATGATCAAGAACGATGGATTCTACAACGAAAAATGTAAATGAAAACGAATTATTTGTATTGTAATTAAATCAAAGTTTACTTCTTGTATGTAAACGGGGCTCAGGGCTATTTTTCTAGAATTTAGCAGTTTGTAACAGATATTTAAGGACCTTTATTCAAGTCTGCTGAGTTCTGGCATCGGCAACTGTAGGGATTTATATTTATTTTAGCTAATAATTTAAAGTTTTATTTGAAACTTTCCTATAAGCCTTCATTACCCTAATTGTCAGTGCCAGAATAGTTAAATGTTGTAGCTCGCATGAACGAATGCAACTTTTCTATTTTGAAGGAAGTAGTTAAAAAGCGAGTTTCGGTAGGAGAAAGAGAGAGTTAGGCTCCAGCTGCCGTCTCTGGCGTAGGTACGTTTGCTTATTGCTGGTTCAAGTGGCTTAATTGCATTGCTTTGCTGCCACTAGCTTAGAAGGGGGTTGAAGTTACGGAATCTCGCTGAGCCCTTTAGGCCAGTTTTATCACTTGTTAATATTTCAATTTTTAGTTTCAATTATCTGGCTTTCAATTATCGCCCAAGTAGGGTCAATTTGGTGCATTGTAAATTTTAAAGAGTTAGTAAAGTTTACGTGAACCCATCTCCTGTGTAGTTTCCGGAAACTCCAGTATACGGACAGAAGTTCATTCACTGGACTCTCCACGTGAACAGATTTCCTCGCAGTTGAAAATTAATATATTTAAGAAAAGAACTAGACTGATCTATGAGCATCTACAATTTGAGAGGAAGATAGCTTGTAGAAGTTTGTATCCAAGGTTATAAATTTTCAAAATCTAAACACCATAAGGTGTTATAGTTGAAATTTGTAGTAAGAAATATGGAAGTTTTTAATTATTTACTTATAAATATATTCATTTTTCTGTATGCTTAAAGAAAAATTTTGTAAATAAAAAATGAGAATTTGCTGTCATTATTTATTCTCAAGCTTTGTTCCAATGGAAAGCTTTCTTAATTTGTTTATTTTTAGTCTAGGTTAAAAACGAGTTATACAGTTGTTAATTCAAAGTAGCAGAATTGTTTTAAATAAATGTTAGTCTCAAAATTTAATATTTAGAAGTCAAACTAATAGAAATAATAATTTGAATAATAATAATAATAATAATAATAATTTGAAGCTAATAGAAATTTCTCACAGCCACCAACTTAGTAGATTTTAGTCAGAAAATAAGAATAAATAATCATTTTATTCAGTTGCATCATTATTATATCTGTTTATGCATGCTTTGATAAATGTCAAGAAAACAAAATTTTAAATTAGGCTAATAAAATTTTATTTTGTTGAAACAACCTTATAATTGTTTTCAAAAAATTTCGGACCTCATGCCCGAATTTGAGACCACAGATTTAGATTATAGCAAAGCACTTGAGCGGCTAGGTTCCTTAGAGAATAAATGTATCTTTGGAGCATTATTTTAACCCTCTAATTGGCAAATGGTGAAAACACGTGTTGCTGTTAAGCAACAATATCAGATAAAGAGAGAAAAGAAATTGGTTCGTATTCACGTTACGCATGGCAAAAAGCGAAAAATGCCCAATGCAGACAGCCCATTAGCCGGCATTTTAAACCTAATCGAACTACCGGGTTTTAGAGGTTTTACTGCTCGGCCGCTAACTGGCCTGAAATGCTAAGAGGCTTATAAAGAGAGAGAGAATGAATGTAATGTTACTTACATAATAGAAGAGAAGAGTAGAGAGAGAGAAAATATGATGTACATGTTAAAATCAAATGTTAAGAAATATATGCTCAGATTAACAAGATACTGAAAGAATAGTTCAACAATTCTAAAGATTAACATAAATTTTATTGAATTATATCGAAAGCAAAAAAATCGCTAAAAACTACATTAAGAAAAAGAAATGAACATTAATGCAAAATATACTCTAAAAGAGAAAATATTAGGTATAGGGTAATGCAATTCAGAATATTAACTACTGAAATGAAACGTTGCGAACACAACTGAAGAATAGTGTGCTTATAAAATGGCATAGGAATGGCAAGCTTAATATTTTTTCAAATAACTTTTGGAACAAGTAAAAAAGTGCTAGTAATATTAAAGAAATTAATAGTAATTGGAAATTCTATACGGAAATGGGAGAAAAAATAACTCCAAACGTAGAATAATACATCATAGTTTCACTAGTACGTGTTTCGTCACGTGACTTTGTTTGGAAACGTATTTCTAAGCGGAAGTTACACAGCTGCTAACACGTAAGATCATGAACGAACTTTTCGTTTGCTTAAAATCGTATTGCTGCATATATAGTAATCATGTAAAAAATCCCCTAATTAATATTTTTCAGTCACTCTTGTTATAAAAAAAGGAGATCATCTTTATTCATACTTCGAAAATATTGAAAACATAGAACAGAAACATCTTAGTTGAAGCAGTTAAAAAAATGGACGTATAATGATGATCTTTATATACTTATTTGATGATGCGATCAGTGAAAGCTATGGTTATTAATTTGATCCTTAAACAAATATATGTTAGAAAATCAACAAAACCCTTTCAATAGTAATTAAGATAATTCTAAACCGAATTTAAACAAAGAAACATAAAAGGGGGAGTTCCCTTATAGGCACACAAGAGATTTGTGTATTAAACTTCATAGCTCTGGGATTATCCATCTTTGTGCAGATAAATTCTTTATTTGTAATTGCAAGAAAAATTATTAAAATATGTAGAGTTTTGTTAAATTTGATACAAAATCTTTTCTAAATTTTAGAACTCTGGTCCAGTTTTAAAAGAAAAATCATTTGGAATATAACTTCGTATCTGTTTAATTCCTTAAAATGAAATTCTGGCATAATTTTTCCAATTAAATGCACTTCCTTTTATAATCTTTAAACGCATAATTATGAGACTCATTTAATGAGTATGCAAAAATTATTATAACTGATGAATAAATCCCATAACTTCCCTGTAAAATCCCTTATGTCTATAAAGTTTTGCAATATCATATAAACATCCTGTATTTTTCCATTTTAAAAGTTCCTTGACATTTTTTATTACATTAATTATGTAGTATTTACGTTATCATGAAAAAACATATTCATGTTTTCAGAAAACTTTCCAGAGATTATTATTGTTACCAGACGTCTGAGATCCTAGCTATTTTATTTATATAAAAATGTTTAACACGGCACCAATATTTTAAAAGTGCACTTTCCTTTCGTATTTGCAGCCGTTAACTGCATTCAAATTATGTTCAATTTAAAATTACATAAAAACTTTAACTTATTATTTCTCTTTAGACAGGAGAGAAATTGGGGATGAAATTTAATCGAGATTAACAGATTCACGTAATGCCTGAATTATTTATTAATGCAGCTCATTAATTTCGCACTAACTGTAATTAATTCTGCATTTCGCAGGAACAGCTGTAGACTGAACTCATATTGCTTGCTTAATAAGTCAAAGATAACTGAAAACCTTATCTAGAAGATAGCAATAGTTTAAATCTTAACATACAAATTTGTTAAACTAAAAATGGAAAAGATGTAAAAATAAATTTGTGTATGAAAATTTATTCAAAATAAAATTAAAATTATTTTTGAAATAAAATTTTAATAATAATGTTAGGGTTAGAAATTTTATAAACTGAAAAGTTAGAGAAATTAAGAAATAAATGAAAACAGAACATAGAACGAGATGGGAAAAAAACCTTTGATATTCAATAAAATATGAAACTTGCGAAGATAGAAAATGCAGCGGAGGCGGTTCTTTTATATGGACTAAATACGATGAAGTAGTGCATTAAATTCTGCAAATTGAGTGCGAAAATAGTGAAGCACATTTTAAAATCTATTCTTCAAATGGCATCCTTCCACTTACACGAAAGATATTATATTCCTTTTAATACTTTTTTTTTGTATGTAAATTATTTTTGTGATCATTGTTGCCGTTTTTATAGAAATGAGAAATCAGAATACTTCTCATTTCTGGAGATTGAATTTTAGAAATTCTAAAATTTGAAAGAGAAATTTTAAAGTAAAGGAGATATGCTTAGAATGTTTTAATACATTCAATACACTGCCTACATGGTATAATGCATTTTTCACATAAATTAAATTTTTTGTATATTTATAATCCACTTCTGGTTTTTCCCTTTTGGGGGTGACGTAGACTTTTCAGAAATATTCCATATAAACTTATCAGATTTCAAACGAAACGTGATCTCACACTATCTGAATAATTCCAATATATTTTTATTTACAATACTAAATGGGAATATAAAATAACTCACTTTGCTTGTACGGTGTAGTTACGGCAAATATTTTACTTCTGTAACTTTAAATCGAATTAATAGTCATGGGTCTTGTTTCAAGGAAGAGATAAATTTTATTACACTACATGCGAATGTCTATAAAAGTGTTATGTTTTTACCATCCAGAGAATTTTAAGTATTTTCTTAGCAAGCAGACTACCTATAGTGAAATATTATCAGTAGTTTTTTCTTTAATATTATGGGAGCTTCTGCATTCATTCTCCTGAAATTAAATTTCTGAAACTTTAAGTTACCGTTAATTGTATGCATAATTATAATTTGGGAGTAACTTTTAAACTTTTGCTTACCATTAAAATTGAGATCCTTAACAAATACTGAAATAAAATTTTCGAATGAAATTTGATTGTAATTGTAAACTAACTTTACATTTCGAATATATTTTCTAGCACATTTCCTCCGCACATAAAATATCAACCTCGGTAATATAAAAATATATTTCTTTTTCTCTAGTACATATTCGTTCTTTGCAAAATGTATATATTATTGAACATCAAAGACTTCTTAAATTCCATTTAAATGTTTAACAAAGATATCCTTTTTATATTTCCTTACGTTTTCTAATTATGTGGCTCTATAATTTTAATGCTGTATAATTATTAAAATTTTATTTTAAATAAATTTTTGTTTATATTTCGATATTTTTAAACGCAAATTTACTGTGAAATTCCTTTTCTTCGGGTATTATATTTAATTTTGGGAAATTTTATCCATTTCCCTCCAAGTGTGGACCTTGTTTGCAGTTTCTCATATTTTGCTTTTTAAATTTTTTCAAAAATGCAAATTTTATTTTTTAAGTTTTGCCTGATCTTCATTTTATAATTTTTTGCCTTTTATTAAAATTCTTTGTTATGCGCAGGCTTCGTCTGTGCCACATTTCTAAAGATTTCAGGTAATGTAAATTTGTTTTTAATGATTTGTTTCAGAACTTATATTTAATAAAATAATCTTTCATTTTTTATACAATATTTTACCATTCTATGTAATTATATTTTATTTCTGAACAAATCTTACCAGTAATAGATTTCCTAAAATTATATTTTCTTTTTTCAAAAATTTCCGTCCCTTTAAAAATATCTTGATTCTTGTAGAATTCTTTTCCCATAAAGTGCTTTAACAGAGATATCTTCATAAAGAACGTAGAGGAAAACATTTTCTTAGGTTCACATGTAAGTTCACCTGATTTTTGGCAATCTTGTTTGCAAAGGGATTGATAGTGTAAATTAATCCGTATGTTTCGTGTTCGATTTGAAATTAATTTTTTTGTTCTGTTAAAATCTAATTGTAAGTTAGGTATTTTTATTTTTGAAGAATTTATCTTTAACTAATTAAATAAGGCTTAAAATCAATGATGAAAATAATAACTTGGCTCTCGTATTACATGATTTTAAATTGGAATATGAATTTTACTCTTTTTAAAAAATACATAGCCAGAAGTTTTGGAACTCTGACTTAAATTTCTCTTTGGTTAATGACCGTTTCCCTAAATGCATATTACTTGGTATGGCATTTAGCTTAATAATTCTGACTAAATTAGGGAAAAAATACTTTAAAACACTGGTCCAATTTTCCCATTGGGTGAGCAATCAAAATCTGTATCTCCCTTTTCCTTGAAAATTAAAGAAGTATTGCTGCAATATTTCCAACCTAAACAGTACTGAAACTCTAGAAGCCGCGAAGGAATGCATTTTATGGGAAAGTCAATATTTCTTCTGATGGAAAACAACCATAAAATTTCTTATTCAATTGCTTTTCTTCAGAAACGCTCTGTCACTTACCAGTGAGTACAACGCCAGCGTTGATAAGAATTACAGGAAGATGGAGAGCGGAAAGGAGGGTTTTGAGTGACTCAGACTTTGACTTTTTGACTATTGTCAGGTGACATGCTTTTTCATTGTGTTAACATAACAACCATCAAGCCATATCAACCCATCAAACCCTTGCCATATCAATCATCAAGATGTGCCCAAAGGTCGGTGAGCACTAGTCAGGGTGAATTTTGGGTAGAAGGAAGGACGCTGTAAAAAAGTGAAGAGTATCGACGGTATCTAAGACGAGGTGAATATCCTCTAGTGCGAACAATTATCAACTGAAGACGTGTTCCTGATGAATGCAGTACCCGGATACCAATTTCATTCCTTCCGGGGAATTGGTGGTTTCGTCCAGCCTCAGTTCTAGGAATTTTACCATCCACAGTAGAAATATGGTGAGATAACCGATGGGAATGCTAGGAGTCTTTTCTTTCTCGTTTTCTTCTGGTCACCACATTATACCCACCGAAACAAGCCCCACTCTTCCTGCAGCTTTATTTCAGGTTGCTGTAGTAGGCGAACGTAAGCAAACAAGGCTGTAAGATCACTTCCCTGTACCTCGCCGCTGTCACAGAGCCTTTATATAAGTATGAAATCAGTTTTAGATATGCATTTGGCCTTCAGCTCTTTTTTATGGAGGACAACGCTCGTATATACAGCACTGGTTTGGTATCTGAATTTCCAGAAACTGAGGTTATTAACAGGATGAATAGAACCCTATGGGACTTATATGTCATGTTATAGGTAGAGTATTCCCTCCCAGATATCTACAGGACCTGAAAACAACATTGCTGAAAAAGTGGGACCAGCTGCCACATGGGTTCATAAACTGCTCATTTTCAGCATGAATTCTCTTTATGAAATCTATAAACCCCTACAAACCTCCTTTGTTGTTCAATCTTGCAAGCTCTTAGATAGCCCAGCGCTGATGAACTTTATGTACGAGCATGTTGTGCAATTACAATTAATGTGTAATATATTTTATTGCATTATGTCCACCTGTACCAAATTCTATACCAAGTTTCATTCTAATCTGGCTCTCACTTCTGGAGATAACGGGCTAAACGTAAAAATTCTCTTAATTTTAATCACCGGTGTACTATTACTAATGAATTTCATTTAGATTTTCTAATTAATAATTGTATTTTTATTTCTCATTTTTTGCAGGTATTTTTGTTTCTGTTATGTGGATTTTTATGTGGGATAACATTTCTGAAATTCACAAGAATAATCACTCATGTATTTCGCGTTTCCTTACCTCATTCTATGTTTGCTCTCCTCGCAAGCTGTCTACTTGGTTAAACCTTGTAGATTGCAGACAATGTTTCGTTCTGTCTTTGTTTTAGTATCGAAAAGCACAATTTAAGTGCGACAAAAGTAAAAATAGCTTAAAGTTTGTTTGCAATTTGGCTGAAAATTGCAAAGATAAACGTTGACAAAAAACTACTTTTTCGGGCTAAGGTTGTAATACTTTAAATGTTTGCAAAAAAAAAAAAAAAAAAAAAAAAAGTAGAATAGATATTAATAATCCAGCACTGACTAGTAATGCTATAAGGTTGTATTTGGTCTGATATTTGATCCCCCACAGAGAATTCAGCTGACTAGAAAAAAAAAAAAAAAAAACTCAAAGAAACTTGATAAAGAGTTATTAATTCTAACTTTTCTAAAAGAACAGCATTAATTTAATTTTGCATTAATTTTGACGATTTAATTTTAGATGTTTATATTTGCTTTCTTGCTCGAAAATATCATATTTTGGATAATTTTGGATATAATGTCATATTTTGGATAATTTTTATGGAAAAGTCATTTAATACAGTTCACTAAATTATCGTTCAAAAGCTTAACCTTTGTAGAATAAAAGTAATTATATTATTTTCAGGTGATATTTAACAGTTGCAGATAATACAAATGGATTACTATTTCGTCCAAATGAAACTTATATCTTATACTTATACCAGAAATGGTTTCGCCAGTGGGGAATTCTGAAAATGTCCGATTTATGTCTCAATACTTTGCATGTAGGAGAATTCGTATAAAGGCTTCTTTTATATCTGGAGTGAAAGTTATCGGATTGTACATCAATATTAACAATATTTTGAATTTTTCTATGCGTAAATTTGACACAACAAGTAGACAGTCATTGAAAGAAATGGATCCTAGGGCATGGGATGATACATCGTATATAATATGTAATTTTCTTCTAGTTTAATCCTCGCATATAAGTTTTCTTACGTGATAAATAAAATATGGCATTCGCGTCATTGAAAAAGTTTCGATAATAATTTGTTTTAACTCATTTTTAACATGTTTTCGGTAATCGAAAAATAGATTAGGGCTGCTTTCAAACTGTCTTTGAAGTCAACTGATTCTTTGTTCCGAGATTTCCCTATCAGTATTTAGATTTGATGTATCAGTTTCCTAGGCAGTTTAATATTGTAGCGAGAATTTGCATATATTATGTTTGGTTCCCTTCATTTTCAGTTGAATTGAAGTCTTCCTTTCTATTTCGTTTTTCTCCTAATTTTCTTTTAATTCCTAATTTCATTATTCGTTAGGAAATAAAATCTTCTCTCACAACTATAATGAAAGTTAAAGAGATGTTATTATTACATTTTTGGCCAGCCAAAAATAGTTTCCGCTGCAATAAGACTTTTGTTCAAGTATTTATTGTATCCCAATCCATACATTAGACATAACCTAATGACAATATACACTTTTATATCTGCCAGTATCAAATTTTTCTGCGAGGCTTTATATTTGAGGCTTTAATACAATTTTATCAAATTTTTCTGTGAGGCTTTTATATTTTTACGAGAATTTTATATTAAATGTTCTGGAAGAAGCTACAAGTATCGAATTTTTTAACTGTCAATTTTGCTCAATTTCTTCTGATTCAGAGGGAGTAACTGTTTGTATCTGATATTTAATCAGTTACTAAGAATTCAATTTCTGTTGTAGAATAGGAAGAACTTCCCTATTCTAGTCTTAATTTAACCACACTGTAAATCTTTGAACAGGTGAGGTGTTTTCAAACGTTTAGGCAGTCAGATTATTTTCGTAATGACTTCGAGGTTTAATTTGCTCACTAACTTGCGACTAAGCTTTCTATATTTCATCTATCCGGAAGAAGTCTGCAAGGACATCTTCCTTCGATGTCTTAATTTTTATCCTACAAGTCTGTAAAAGTATTACGCTATTTACACTATATGAAACGGCCGAAACTATTTATTCATTCTGCTGCTTAGTTTGCGTACCATTTTTCGAAACTGACCAAATATCCGTTTCACCAGTCCCTATATTTTAGCTGTTGAACTGGACGTAAGACATAGCTTACGAAAATTTATTTACCGTTGCAAATTTAATAGACTTTGCCGTTGTCGGAAATCCTGTGTTTAGGTGAAACAGACGAAAAACAACACGCCTGTTGCTTCAAAAATACCTCTTTTTACATTAACTGTAAACATTCTACGCGATACTGAGTCAGTCATGATTCTGGGAACAAAAAATGTGGTTTCGATTTGATACGGTTGCTGTAATAACTGCTGTGGTGACGGCTTGTTTACGGTTCGGCGCCGGTGGATGTCTGTTAAAAAATTTCATTTCCGGCCTAGCTTTGGGTGGAAAAAATAAAAAAAATTCTCTCGTGATTCTATACGTAATCGAAAAAAGTCAACAAATTTATTTAAATCATGGAATGAGAAGTTTCTTTTATTTTCATGATGGAATTCTAAGACGATATCGCTAACAAATTTCATCCAAGCTGAAATTAAGATGTTGGACTATGTTTGTAGTTTCGCATCTAGTGCTGAAAGGCTCCTGTTTTGCATGTTAATTATATCATAAAGTTTTAGCAATGTATTACTACTTCCTTTGAACTTTGAACGGCATTTAAATTTAAGAGATCAGAGATGTGCTGTTTATGATCAAGTTATTTTGATAGAATCTGTTTTTAAGAATGTCAGTAGTTGAATCATAATTAGCTGCCGAAACTGAGAGACCAGCGTTAGCTGATGTAGCATTTTCACCTAAACAGGTGAAATTTCAAATAATTTAACTTTTTCGTTTTCGAAAGCGTAGCATTACCGTGAATGGCAAGCTTGAATGCGTTACAGCCGAAAACATCGAGGACGAAACCGCAAGGAGAAAACGTCGTGGTGCAAAACATCATAGAAGAAAACATCGCAGAGAAAAAACATCGCAGTTCTAAAATATCGTGGTACAAAATATCGTGGTCAAAAATAAAGCGGTTAAAAAACTTCGCAGTTTAAAAACATCGTCGTCGAAAATATCATGGTAAAAAATAAAGTACCTAAAAATCATCGCATGGCGATAACATCGCATAGTGACATATTATATAAGCGACTTTCTTCATAACTGACAAATCGACATTCAAAACAATTGATTGCACGGTATAGATGAAAATGTTAACGACACCAAGAATAAACGGAAACAAAACAATGTATGATTTTCATTAAAACAATATCAGATTAACAAATGTGAAAGAAAATAATTTTATCATTAACTAAGCAATTTTTATAGAGGTAACCTCAAGCAGTTATTTGCCTTCCTTTTTCTAAGCAGTTTTAGACTGTACTTTTCATGAAAAATTATCAGTTATACTTTATAAAAAAAGCTTAATTTATTAATGACCTTTGTAAATTAACTATGTAAATTTAAAATTCTATTAAGCTTTTTAAGTTGCATTAATTATCTACTCCTTTTTGATTTTTAAATGATTAAGTGTCCTCCTTATTTTTTAAATTAATTAGTTAAATATTTATTAGTTAGATAAAATACAAAAGTAAAAGAACCCCTCTTTCCTTCTTGCGCTCTATGATCTTTATACGAACATGCATTTACAACTTTTTACAACTTTTAAAATCTGAAAACGCATGTGCGCTATGTTTTTGTTATGCGATGATGTGTAAGTACTTTATTTTTTAACCACGATATTTTTGACGACGATGTTTTAACTGCGAAGGTTTTGAACCACTTTATTTTCGACCACGATATTTTGTAAAACGATGTTTTAGAACTGCGATGTTTTCTATTTGCGATGTTTTCTCCCACGATGTTTTGTACCACGCCGTTTTCTCCTTGCGTTGTTTTCTCCGCGACGTTTTCATCCGCCATGTTTTCGGCGGACACCGCTTGAATGATTTCCAAAAATTCATCTAATGGTTATAGTGTCCGTAAAATTTGTAAATTAACATTTTGGTAATTTCACATTTCAGTGTATATAGTAGTGATTACTGTGGAAAAAAAGCGCTTAATTTATGTCAGTGTCTGTGTTTTACACTCGGCCGTAGGCTGGTTATCACTTGACATACATTTGAAACTCAAGAGGATTTTTGTTTCTTAATTGGAAACCACGAATAACTGAAAAAGCGAATACTAAATCTGTCGATACAGAAGTTCGACAACATGTTAGCAGAGAGAACAAAAAATCGCGACTTTAATTCATTTATTTCAAATTAGAAATAAAATAAAAATTACGCATACCATTTTTAAAAATCGTAAAGTGACATGAAAGTTACCCTGTGAAGAGACATAAAACTTTCTTTAATAACTAAACCTTGTCTCAGGTAATGGAACTAAGAGTTTCGGGCAAGCGGGCTGCACTTTTGTTTTATTTTACGAGCCATCAAACAAAATATGATCTCTGCGTACCAATGTGAGTTGCGGAAATGACATGATTAATGATCATCAAAACAAGGTGCAGAGTAATACGAATCATCCCAAAACAAAATGTTAGTCCGAAAAAAAAGGGCACAGTAGGCATAAATTAAAATTTATATTTTTACTACCATTTGATGTTTATTATACTTAATTACTGTCTGTTGTTTCAGTAAAACATCAGAAAATAAAGTTAGTTAGTTATGTATATGGCAACTCTTGGCCTTTGCCACAGTACGAGATGCAGAACACAGTGCCGGAAATTCCAGTGTAGTATTTTCGTGATCATAGTAGCTCAGGTCATTATCATACTCAAATTAAAAAAAAAAAAAAAAAAAAAAAAAAAAAAAAAAAAAAAACCATATAAATGTAAACCACATTAATAGAAAATAAGCTTACAAACAAAGCCACTTTAAGGAGGGAGGAAGAATCTGCAGTTCTCTTTACATAATCAGGAGAAACTCATAATGCGTTAGCCACAATGTTCAGAAAACTACCAGAACTGAAATTCATTTTCAAAGTCTGTGCAGCTGAACTCAATAATCTTTAAGGCTTGAATTTTCATATTTTCAGTCAGTTAGCATCCTCTGAAAATCTGAATAGTACCAGAAGTTCTAAAAATAGTGTTTTTATTCTTGAGGTGCGTCTTAAACAAAAGTACTATTTTTATTTCTATCATAACATACTGTGTTAGAATTACAAAATTCTTTGTTAATATTTACGCTTTTATTCTGGGAAACAAACTGGTAATTAAAAACAGACACTACGTCTACAATAAAAGTATTTAAGTGCAGACAAATACTTTAGAACACAGAGGAAAGAATTATCTGAATGTTTCTTTTCCACTATAAAAATGCATAATAATGTTGCAACAAAACTAAATCCGTTCTCCATTCATCCTTAAATGAATATGGAATTTTATTAATGAAGATGAAAGAAACCAGAAAACCATGACATATTTTCTAAAAGGGCCATAACAAAAAGATTAAAAACTATTTTTCTTCCAGCAATTTCTAGAAGCATTTTAAGCCTACACATAGATTCGGATATATGGAAATTAAAGACTCTTTTTTAATAAAAATAATGACGCGTTACGTTTGTGAATGAAAAATAAAATAATAACTTTTATTTTCCTTCTGGTAAATGCACGGCGTTTACTATGAATTCTGAAATAGATATTTTAAGATCAAACCTATGAATGTCTCTGCGTATTATATTCGGATGTTCCCTCGAGGAAAATAAGTATGCCTTTCCAAGTTCGCAACTCAGATAGTGTCGTTAAAAGAGCAGTATCTGCTTTAATTGTCAGATTCGGCGGCCATTAGAGGTCCTTCCTCCTACTTCTCATCCCAACTCATTAGAGCGAAATTACGGTGGGAAACGGGATGGGCTTTCAAGAAGGCTCAACTACCTTTAAGCGTGATTCAAAAAAGGAGTTTTGTCTTGGCACACATTTCAAGCCATCCCCAGGTACATGACAGCTACCCTGGACGTTCTGCATGAAATGCAATTAAAATAAAATGTCGTTATTTTCTCAGCAGCAATTAATACGACGGAAAAGTTAAAAAGAAGCGAACTGTTTCATTTCTAGGCTTTTACTACTCTAAGAAAGACTGTCCTTCCTTTCGTAGTGGCTTTTAACGCTGAAAAGAATGGGTTTCAATTACTGCATGTTTAGCGATTGAGATAATTTTGGAAACAGACAAAGGTTCTTGAGAAATCCCAGCTACGAGACTTTATCTGTCATGAACAAAAACAAAATGTGTTATTTGAGCAAAGCAGATAAGAAAGCCGGTATACATAAATGGTTTCAGCTTAGTCAAAAATAGCACTTATAATGTAAAGATTGTAGAGTCATTAGGTTAATTGGAAGCAGAAAAGATGAAAACTATGCAACCGCCTTCGCCGGAAATCGAACCACGGACCTCTGGAATACTGGGCCCAGCGTGGTACCGTTACACCACGAAGGCACGCTAGGGAAGTGGGAGAAATACCTTATAAGATAACAAATATTATTAAAAGCATTCATTTCTTGTTTTGATCTATTATTCAAAGTATATTATTAATATTAATAACTTTCTAAAATTACAATTTTTTATGGGAGTACAAGACACCTTTCCGTTTTATAACCTTCAAGAACAGACTGGTTTTTAATTATCAGCTCTGTTTTATGTTACAGTGTGGTCTTAAATCTCTACTTCCATTTAATCAGCTTGCTGAAAATTCAAAGCTATGGAAATAATATTTTAACGTCGTAGTTACAACTCCAGTTTCATACATTTATAACTTCAATGCTTTCATTTCTGTATTTCTTGTAGCACGAGAATTCGGAAAATTTCTTAGGTATTTGCTTCAGCACCGGAAATACAGTTTCGGTTCATATAAACGTTATGCTCTTGAAAATGCTATTAGTAAAAACTAATAAAATATTTTTTTAGATTGGTAGAATCTATGCATTTTGATAGATAATAAACATACAACATATAAAAAAACTAGTCTACTCTTTACGCATTGACAGCTACCGAGTCTACGTTTGATAAAAATACTACCTCATAAGCAGAAAAAACACGTCACAAGGTACAGTACTTCCGTATCATTTATTTTCGTTACAGTACTATAAATACGAAATCTTTAATGAATAACATATTCCTTTTATTTTGGAGTTTTGTGAAATCGATACTAAATGAAACACGTTTGGGTTCCCAATAATTTATAAAACTATTCTTCAAAATTTCGGTGCATTAAAATTATGAGAAAATTACATGCATGTTATTTATTTTTGATTGGGCACAATTATTAAAAACTTTCATTAATATGTTTCATCCATTTTATCTGTTTTTGAAGTAAACTCTTTACTATATATTTTCTAAATATCATTGTTAAATGAAGGGTGTTAAAAGAAATTGTAAGACCGAAAAGAAAACTGCGAAAGGTGCAAATAATCTAAGCAGTTAATGACCCTTCATCGTGTGTTAAGACTCAACGATCTATCCTGTATTATTACGTTACTTATGTTGTAAGATGCTTTTGTACAACCTGTAATATTGTATTTATCTTTTGTTACTTTTTTTTCACCATTTTCCTCTCCCGATTCAGAAGTTGCAGCTAATTGTTTCCGCTATTCATTTGTGAAAGAAAAAAATGACAATTTCTGGAACTAACACTTGAGAAAAAATACCTAACGATTTTCGACAAGTCATCTGCAGACGTAGAGGGAACATAAACTAACGGAAGGTAAATAAGTAAGAGCACTTTTCGTTTTCTTTCCATTCGTTTTATTTTCTTTCGGAGCAACTAATTCCATCTGCATTTTTTTCTTTACTAAAGAAATGTTTACTTATATGTGGACGATTTCAGAAGTTTTAAAGATCTACTTAAGTGACGGAAAAAAAGTACAACCTTCTTCTGCTGTAAATTTAAAAAAATTAAACCTTTCCAAATTAAAAGACCACATGTATGTTATACAATAACCTGCTTACACAGTAATATCTTATATGAATGTCTTTCTTCTAACACATATATGTGCACTAATCATTATATTAGATACAACTCAGATCACAGAACATGTTTTATATTTTCCTTCGACCTTCACAGAACATCTGAACACTAGTAGTTTGATCCGGGTTAAAATCTCGTTGAACACGTTACTGCATCACAATTTTATGATTTTCTTTTATGTAAAGTAAACAGGATCCAAATTACCTTCAAAAGTCCTCCATGAAGATATCTTTTTAGGTAAATAACTTTCGCGTGCTTTGCTTTTAACTATAAAACTACCATCAGTTATTGATAACAATTGCTCATTGGAAATTTGAGTATTTTCAATGAAAAGGAATAGAAAAGATATAACAAAAACAAGAAAAGTATAGACCATAAAGAATATTTATTCAAAAAAAGAAACTCATCCTGAGTTATCTCTTCACAGCTTTATGAACTTCATACGTTGAGAAACATTTCTAAATATGAAACGTAGACAGGCATGTTAATAATATATAGAAGACTCACACTCCAGCTCGAACAATATTAACTATGCAAAATATTTTTTGATGCAAAGGAAGATCGGTGCTTTGTGTTGGCTTATTTAATTATGGCAAAGCAGGCGAAGGCTCTCTGCCTAAGAGAAAGAATGCCTTCACGGAATGCCTTTTTAAGGGAAACTGGTTCTTATACACGTTAAACATGGGGAAACCACGAAGACATACACACAACCAGCCCTTTCGCTGAGATTCGAATACCCGAACCCAACTACCACTATGTAGAGTCTTTACCGCTCGGCCGCTGGTAGGCCCGATGTTTTGACTCTGAAATTTGAAATATATGTTAAATTATTATTATTAAAAATATTATTTTATTATAAATTAGTATTGTTATTATTAATTTATTATTAATAATTATTTTTTATTAGCTCACTCTAATAAATTAGTACGTATTTAATTTTTTAGTATTTTATAAACATTTGGACTTTTTCTCTGAGAAAAGCTGTCAGAAAGTTTACAAAACTTTGATTTAAATATTTAAGCACAATAATTATTTTCCCTCTGACTTAAGGCTTATTACAATAATCATTATAATTTAATGTAATTTTTGTTTTAAGTATAATTTTTAAAACATTATAATTAATCTTTAAATGTTACAATTAAGTATGAAACTTTTGCCAAACTTATGGAAATACTTCTCTCGGGGCTTTAGACCCTTCTCACATGATACAAGATCCATGAGCATTAAGTGTCCTAAAGTAATAAATTGGTGCTTAGTGTGAGTTAAATTCATCTTGATATTTATCACCTAGGAAGAGATATCGAATTAATAGTAATTAAAATATTAGGACTTCCTCTATTTCTGAAGAAGCCATAGAACTCTGGGAAGATGCTGAAAAGAAATACAAATCTTTTGACAAAATAGGAAGGAACGATCGGATTGAAAACAACGTTAGGATTACCTCTGCCAAATCTGCAGAAATAGAAGGTAAAGGAATGCAGTTTTCAAGAGAATTTTTAAGTTTAGAGAAGGAGCAGCTTGAACAAAATTCAATATAAAAATTGCACCACGTATAACAGCTCGGAATAGAGAAGTTAGATACATTTTTGTGCATCGGAACTTCACTTGCTGGATCTTAATTGAATTCAAATCAACACTAAAGACGATTGTAAGAGACCTGGGCTATATCAATGCCATATTCGAAAGCATAGTAGACAGGAATTCTGTTGTCAAGCTTAGATAAGATAAAAGTCGACAAACAAACATTTCGTAAGAAATAAAGCATGCTATTTTATGCTTTTATATATTAAGCAGAAGAAATTAAAATTGAGTAGCTGAATAATATACTTATAATAGCAAGGGCCGCCCAGACGGTATAGTGGTTAGGGGAGTCTGATTGCAATATTGAAAGGCCCGGGTTAGAATATTGGAGAAGGTATGGATGTAAAATTGTCTGTCCCATCATAACGGTTGCCGTCTATTAGGTGCCTCCACAATAAAATGAGCGCCACTTCTGGCCTTAGGATTGGCCAATGCCGTTATAGACAAGTGCCCGCCATTGGAAAAAAATAACAGCAAGGTGACATAGATGAGGAGAGGAGATACTAAGGACACTAGTTACTAGGGTGCTGGCTTGTTTGCCATCTGAAATAGTTCCGCTATGCTACCAAACTAGCATTTTGAATTTTCAAAATGTTAACAAAACGACGTGGAAAGCAATTTACACATTGAAACAAATGAGCTCAATAACTATATCATTTCAGAGTGCTTTATGATTTGCTGTATGATCTTTAAGAGTATATTCAGAACCTGTGCAACCGCATAAAAAGTGGTCTCACATTATTAAGGAGACCACCGGAACTAAAGTTTGGGCTTTATAGCTCCGACATAGCTCTGAATAGCTGCTAATTAAGTTCCTTTTCAGTTCCCATTTTCATCGCGGTGGACTCAGGCTTGGTCACGTGGTGAATTATGGTTTACTGCAATTGTGGAGAGTAATTTCGGTCTGAAGTATTTAGCTTATTCGTATCATTCAATTTGTTAACATGTTTCAAATACTGCAACCAATTTTTCATTACAGTTAGTATATTCCAATTTGCCAGCTAATAAAATAAATTCGCTCTAAGTTGAATTGGCTGTAATAGTTCACAATGCTTAAAATAGTTAAGAACATCTACTAGAAAACAGGAACTTATACCCAATTGTGATGAACATGATATACAGAAATTATTCTGTGCAAGGCTGTTATAATTCCAGATCCTATAAAAAGCTACAAAACATCCTCAGATGTTTATTCTTATGTGCAAATACAAAACACTGAACTCTATATCAAATATAGAAGAGACATAGGTAAATGTTACCGATAGCAGAAACTTGGGCCCAATCAACACAATTGCTTTAATGCTCTAAAATGCTTGACATACGGTCAGTTCCGCTGAAAGTACCGAAGCAATTTCAAAACACAATGTAAAGGCATCTTTAGACAGTTTCCAGTATTATGAGCTTTAAAGTTCTGAACGTGTTTGGAGTATTTAGAAAAAGTAATATAAAAACCCTTAAATTATGCTTTTAATTCCAGTGTTCGTAAATGATAATAGTAGATTGCCAATATTTAAAATGAACTGCTACGGGTTTGCAAAAGCATTGAATGAGTACAGAAAATTAGAGATATTCTAAGGTTTCAAAAATGGTATAAGAAATCTTTTGATACTTATTTGAAAGAAATAAAAATTTGCATGTTTCTCTCCAGCGCTTGAGCTATTATTTAAAGTATAATTAAATAAATAAAACATTTTAGTGTTCGAAATTAACTGCATCATGAGACCATTATTGGAAAAGTATTCATCAGACCATTATTTGAAAAATATTCATTAGACCTTTAGTTGAAAAGTATTCATCAGACAATTATTTGAAAGTACTCTCAGAACCAAATTTCTCTTAATAAATAAATAGAAACTAATATACAAACTCAGGACACATCATTTCAAAAAACTAGAATAACAATAAAATTATGCGTTAAGTTTGATTTTGAGAAAAAGGGCATCAAATCAACAAATCAACTTAAAACACAAATTCCCGTACTTTAATTTAAATAAATGTGGTAACCTACTCCAGATTACTTACCTTTCTAAATGAAAACGCCCTCTTGCTCGTCATGATCAATTTTTACATTTTTAATCAATCTATTAAGTTTTTTCATAATATGTATATTAGACAATACTCGGATATCCGGAATATCTGGATTCGCTAATTCCTTCTTCATGCAGCTCTGATAAATTTTTCTCAGACTTTTTTCCAAAGTCTCAGATCCTAAAATCTGGGTATAAACGAAATGGAATCGTTTTATGAAGCATATATTTTATTTTAATTCAACACATATTTGGGTAAGTTGAACAAATTAAAATCCTTCTAAAGGGGAAAAAGTGAAAATATTTTGAAGGATAATGAGTAATAATTCACTAACTTATTAATAATTTATACGAAATTTAGGTGATAACAATAAAGACAGCATCTAGGAATCTGAACGTTATATGACATACATTTCATAGAGAAATATGATGTCGGTTAACCAAGTCAGTTATGAGCATCAGCCTTACACATTGTAATAAAAAAATGGATGTCATCATAGCTCAAGGTACTTGATCAATCAAAATTTACTTAGGAAAGAAGGGGAAAAAAGCATGCCTTTCTTTTCTAACAGCTTTTGTCATCAAAAATCGTTCTTAACGTCACTCTTCAACCGCGCAGAAAGACACCCTTTGACCTCCAGTGCAGAAAATCTAGAAAACAGTAAAATAAAGAGAAAAGAGATGGGAGGGGAGAAAGACGATGTCTTCTCATCACAATGACCATGATTGATTAGAAGCTGTATTCATGATATTGTTGAAAGTTTGATGCGTATGGTTCTGTTTGTGAGATAATATAATCAAGTATATTCTTCTAAGTAAATCGTAAGGTTTTCTATGTAGCTGTAATCTCTATTTATTCATAATTTATACAAAAATTACATAGGCATCCCAAAACAGGTTTTAAAATCCTTACTTGAGAATATTGACATATTTCCGATAGTATTGTGTCGGTAGCTGATTCACTACAAAAACCAAGTGGATACTTAAAAGGTGAAGTGGGACAGTAATTTCTTTACAGCTACATACAAATATGGCTGTCAGGAAAATTTAATTTGCCTTCTGCGGTTGAATTTCATTGTTATTTGTAACGAGTACTAATACTTGAAGCTTCAACTTTTGAAATTTACTAAATTCATGTTTAGTGGCACGACCAGTTTAAAGTGATAGTTTATACTACTCTCCAGATATTTATTTCCTTCTAATTGACAACCTTTTATATGCGACATTAAAGTGCATCCTCGTTCTATATATATCTACTTCAACGTACATAAAATGAGAATGTAATAATAGGTAACGAGAGAACAGCTTCATGCTTTTTAGTAGAAGAAGGTGTTACTGATCACGTTATCGATGAAGGCAGTTTAATAGGATAGCTTATTATTTTGTTTACTACCTGGTACTCTATTTAGTACGTGCTTCTTTTTTGTTTATCTTTGTTTGTATTACGTTGTTTGTTTGCTTAGACTTTATTACGCATCGTATGCTGTAGCGGATTTTATGCAGTTGAGGCAAAGTTGCATCATTTCCATTTTGATATTTTTGTTTTTCCGAAAATCTCAAACATGCGTTTTTTGTGATCTTATACAGTAAAACACTGCCTTAATATACTTTATAACTTCAGGAAAAGGGAATGTTGGATAGTTTTTAAATATATTCTTGGAAAACACAGATGTTTTCTTTAAAAATTGTACTCTCACCTTCGTAAAGGCCACGTCAGTAGCACTTGCATGCTTTAATTAATTGCATCTTTATACCTATGCTCATAAATTTTATAACACCTGTTTTATATTAAAGAAAATAAAATTTGAGTATAATATGTGTATTGTGTATGTGTATTTAATTATGGCAAAGCACACTAGGGCTATCTGCCTAAGGGGAGGGATGCCTTCGTGGAGGACTTTCTAAGGGAAACTGGCTCGTATACACGTTACACATGGGGAAAACCACGAAAACACCCATGCAGCCAGCCCGTTCGCGGGGTTCGAACCTCCGACCGAACTACCAGTGTTCAGCGACTTTACCGCTCGGCCGCTGGTGGGCCTTTGAGTATAATATGAGGCAAGCAAAATCGTAAAAATGAAATGGCACATTGATATACAAAATATTGATGTTCATAAAAGACACAGTCTTCCAGATTTGGAGCTACAAATATTTGCGTTAGCATACACTCCTTTTAAAGTCTCATTTCCGAGTCTTATTCTTAAATAAGAAATATCCTATCTACTTGATGAATCCAGATAGTTCTGGTTTACGTATAAAAAGGTGTTAATGTGTGTAAATCTCAAGTTCAAACCAAAAACAGGTAACTTATATTTAATATAATTAACGTCTTTAATATAATTAACTGAGAATTTATAATGCATATATATGAGTGACTTGCTTAAATTTTTAGGTTTGAAACAAAATGCGCAGTATACATTTTAGAAGGTGAAATTCCGGATTAAATTTTGATCGAATTGTAAAACCCTGTAAATGAAATCGACAATTAGAGCTATTTCCCATTGCTTTCTGTGAGATTCTTTCAGTAAATTACATATAGTTAAAGAAGGTTAAATTGCACAAATGGCAATTCAAGTGTCTTCTGTTTTAATTACTCCAATGTTGCTGACATATAAAGTATAGCATATTGATTTAATTGAAAGAGTTCAAAATATAAAGCAAAAGACATGCTGTGTGCAAAATACTGACATTTAAATCCATAGTAATTTATTTCTTAATTTTCGAAACCTTTACATTTGTGTAACATGATTTATTTATACAGTGCTAATAAATTATCTGACTGTAAGAAACCTTTTTAATGCTTTTCTTTGTAAATGGGTGCATGGAAAGTAATCGATTATGATACCAAGGCATGTCTGTCATCAGTCACGCATGAACAGCATTCAGCGTTTTTTTTTACTGTAAATGATGTGTAAACTGATGGCATGCACAAACTTATTTCTTCCCAAAGAAGCACCTGCAAACACCAGATTTTTGTGTATTCTGTTTTGGTACATAAAACAATTACTCTCATCTTTGATCTAATGCAGCTATTAGAGGAAAATTCATGTAAATTATTTAAGGATAAAGTATTTCGTTTAATTTCAACATCTAGCTGCATGATGTTTTCAGAACTAAGAAGGGAGTGACTTACAGCCGTACCTAAACAATATTTGTAATCATAATTATTATTGGGATATGTATATCTTATAACAAGAATAAAATGTTTCATTTATATTAAAAAGCCTTTTTATCAGTTCTTTATGAATGAAATATATTAACGTACTGTATACAGTAGGTAGGAGCATTTTAAGATGATTTTAAAGGGTCAGAAGTTTAGGAATTCTTATGAATGAATTGTTATTATGTTGGAAAATTTACTAACACCAATAAGTTGCTAACTACTGCATTTCATACAAATAGATAATACGAAGTTCGGCTTATTTATACACAAGCGGTTTAAATGAAACAAAGCAAGGAAATAGTAATAATAATAATAATAATAATAAGGTAATAATAATAATAATAATAATAACAATAGCAACAACAATAGCAATAATAAAATTAAAGATATGATTCCTTGGCGAAAGTTTCTCTTACCTTCCCGGGAAAAGTTTAAATTTCGTTATTGGACTTAAGTTTCAGAAAATATTATCAATAAGTGCTGCAAAAATGTATAACATATCAGTAAAAAATTAGAACTTCCTCGAACAACATCTCTTTTTGGACTCTGCTTTCATTATTGCTGTTTTATTTAGCGGAAAAACTAATTTAAAGCAAATTAGCATAAAAAATGTTTAGTTCGAAACATTAATTTCACCTATGGAAAATCTGAAATTTTTAGTTTTGAGTTTATTACATACATGTAAATATCAGCCTGGTTGCATGTTACTGTGTAACCTTCGTTTGTATGAAAAGGCCTCAATGTCAACAAAATGCGCTTAAAAATTCAATTCCATAAATGAAAAGAAACGTTTGTAATAAATATGAAAAAGTAACCCATTAGCTAAAGTAAAAAATGATCCGAAGATAATAAATACCGCTTCATGTGGCGTTATAATGTGCATTTCAAAGCATGCATTCCAAATGCGTCTTTAAAGCAGAAAACAGCATGCAAGGGTTTGCAATGTTGCATGGGAAATAGCATTTACTCAATTTCTTATCATGTTTCATACATTAAAATGTACAGTAAAATTCTTTTATAAGTTATCATTGATGAACAACTTAAAAATTTCCTGTGAACATCAAAAGACATTATATAATTTTAGAACAGTCTATAATAAATTTATAAAAAATGTCTTTGCTTTCGGGTTTGTCAAAAATAATTCATTCAAGAAGGAAATTCCCTAAATGAAACATTCAAGAAGGATTGCATTTATAATTTACCTTGATTTTGGCAGTTTTTTGAAGTAAAGAATTCCATTACCTGAGGGGTAATCAAGTGATTTATGCAGATTGTAATATATATATTAATGCATATACACCGTGTTAACAAAAGTGTTCAAACCTGGTCTAATATTTAATTTTGTAAAAATTACTTTTATACGTTCCACTGATTCCTATAGTGGTTACAATATAAAAACCGTGACTAACGTACTACAAAAACTGACAGAGGTATTTAGTTTCAAAATTGGATTTCATATTCAAAGTCTGTACACAGATTGAAGAACGAAGTACTTGCATTTGTACTTAACCAAAAATAAAATATAAGCTTAAGAAAGGTTTTCTCATGTTAGCAGATTAAGTGAAATGCATTTCTATGCATCTTATGATGAAAAATAATGATGAGTGTCATTTTTGTCGAACAGATTCATACACAGTTCTTATTCTAGGAAACACTGGAAAGCTTCTGTATTGTCATATTATCAACTCAAAATCTTACTTGTATAATTTAAGAATTAAACCTGTTTCTAGTTTAATGGATTTTTGTATGAGCTTTAGATTAGGATTTTAAAGTTATAATTGCGTGAGAAAGTTAATAATGTGTTTCTAACATTTCCAAACTTGTAACTTATTTATGTCAAAATAACATTTTCAACAAAATTGTGCATTAAATATCATTAAACTCTAGCAAATAATAAGAGAATATCACTAAATGGCATTTAAGGGGAAAAAATTATCCTGTAATTTTTCTAATTTTCTTATTAACCTATCCATCAAAGCAAGTTAAGCATTATGTCAAATACCGCAAAATGTAAAACAATAAAACGCAAAATATTTGAATCCTGTACCACAAATTTGAAAGAGAAATTTAATTTCAAAATTTGCAGTTTTTGTCATTTCCCACTTGCCTTAATGGGTCGGTTAATAAATATATTAGAATAATTTCACGTTAATTTCCCCACTTAAATTATGTTCAGTTACATTATGTTGTGATTTACTAGTGTGAAATGTTCTTTACATACTTTTGCTATATTTTGTATGCCGAGAAACTTTCTCATAAATAAGTTTTGAAATGTTAGAAATATTAATATTCTCAGGCAGTTTTATTACTTTAGAATCCTAAAATAAAAATGACTTACAAAATTCATCAAAGCAGAAATGTTTTACATTTTTTATTTATTTTAATAAGTTAATAAGTTGGTAATATGAGAGTATCGAGGCCTGTTAGTAGTTTCTTGAGCAAGAATATTTGACGATTCCTTAATAAGAGATTTGGAAAAAATCATTTGTAACTTCTTCGAGCAAAACCCTTTTCGATATACTGTCACAGTATTTTATTTTATCAATATATTTAATTATAAAAGATTTTATAATCGTTTGGTATTTGAAAACCTCATTGCAATCTATAACATCTTTCATATGTTCTATAGTAATTTTTTATATCTAGGAATTAATTAACTGTTATATTTAATTTTCTAGACTTCTGTATAGTGAAATTCTCATTTAAAGTTTGAAATTCTGAAATTTGTTCACTATACAACTTAGAAGCATTTTAAATCATACGTTTTTCAGATACTATCTGGTATATAAAAACGATCTCAATGAATTAAGTGTTCATTCTTTATGAGAAAATTTTCTGATAGTCTTTTGATATGCGCAAATATTATGCCAGTCCCCGTTGTTCTATATCCTAAGATAAAAGGTTCTGATAACGTTTGATATTTTAAAATAATTGTCCATTCCGCAGCAGTTTCAAAATTTTAAATGAAACGTTTCAATAATTAACCTGTTCTCAAAACGTCTGTCCAATTGATGTCCATATATAGACTATCATCTTTAAGAAAGAGCTTTTCTAATTCGAAATAGCAATATTTATCATGAATGTTTTATTTAAAAGTAAAAATATAAACCTACCTATTTATTTTTTCCAATCGCTTCTTGAAAAAATTATTTTGACCCTTTTTAAAAAACATATTTTTTCTTCGTTCACCATCTACTACTGTATTTCAAAGTTATCACTTTCTATTTTCCTAGATTAAAATCTTTTCGATTGAGAGAGCAGAGTTTCTGAGTTTGAGAGTATAAGATCCCAAACTGTTTAATTTTCGATTTATTCATAAATAATTTTTTTTATTTAATATAATTTTAATAATAACCTAATGCTCTCGTGAGAATTCCATCTGCTAAAATATGACTTTTATGATCATAGGTTATAATGATGTTTCATTCACTTTACCTGAATATAATCATTTTAATGCTTTTAATTAAATTCATTTTTCTGTAATTCTCATTTTTATTATATAAACAGTCTTTATAATCTTTAAATGATTCAAATGAAATACCGTTTTTAACGGTATATTTTTACACCTTTTGACACCTTTAAGACTAATATTTTCTCAGTTATATAGGCATATATTTTTTATCTTAATCTAGCGAATGTTTTCATAATTATTCCATTGTTTTCATATTTCATTTTTCCTGAAACCTTCTCATTTACTTGTGAAATATTATATTTATCATTTTTTGGATAATCAGATGCACCAAAATAATCATACCTTCATAAAAACCATAAGCTTTAATAACATATATGAAACAATCTGTATCGAAATGGAGTAGCATAATGCGTATTAACTGAATGCTTAGGTTTCAGAATATTATAATGGAAGTCATTCATTAATTGTTTTGTTAAATGTAGGATACATATTCCAACATTGATTAGTTATTAAAAGTGACTTTAGTTTTATCCATACAAACATCAACTCAATTTTAATCAAATATTTAATTAATCTCTGTTTAAAGTTTGTTTGGCAATTATTTTTTTAGATTTTTCATAATTAGAGTGTAATCTCACATTAATTCTCTTTTTAATGTTGTCTATTGCTAAACCACATATTGAATTATTATTCAACGCATAGAAATCGTGATTAAATAATGAACAGCTTTAGTTCTCATTTCTGTATTTAATCTAAACATTTTTTTAACTAAAGAGATTGCTTAAATTCTAATGAACATTTTCTAGTTTTATATCAGTTTTCAAATATTGGTTTAAATTTCTATAATGATTAACATTTTTTATAGTAATTTAACTTGTCTAGAGCCATTTATAATTCTATTTTCAGTGGCTAGAGGAATATCTGAATGCTTATCATAAAGTTCTTGATATTTTAAATCAACTTAGGGTACATACCCAACATTTGAATCATCAATTTTATTAATCCAATCACCTTTGTTGTTCCATTTAAATCCGCTATCCAGTATATTTATTTGCATCTAGATATATTAAATAAATAGATGGTTTACTTTTACAAAATATTTATTATTTACTTTCTCATATCTGTTACAACACTGAGATATACTTCCTGTAATTCCTTTCTCTAATATTAAAACCATATTATAATCCTTCAATAATTCTAATTCGGGTTTTCTGATTTTTAGCATTGCTTCCTAAGCTAATCCTGGCACTGTAAAGTACCATGCAGAATCTAAATCATATGTTTCTAACTATACAACTCTAAAGTTTTCAAAAATATCTGTTAATATTAATACATCCGATTTTACATATAAATCTGTACACCCACCCAAATTTTTAATCTCAGTTTTTTTTATTTTATTTAATCTTGCTTACATTCTGAATTAAAATATATACTTTCATATAATATATTGTAAAATTTATCTTAATCTGATAATGCTTATTTACATCTTTCTTCAGAATTCATATAGTCTTAATAAATAAATACCTTTTTGAGTAATGAGATTTAATTTTTCATCATAATAAAAATTTCAACTTTCTCCAAGAATTTCCAATTGCTCTCTAATATTTTGAGACAAATTGTTAGTGCTACATAGCATAAATTTAAATGAATCCATAAATTTTAGTTTCATTCTTCCGATTTGTTTACTAAAACATATGCAATAATTTCAATATTTGTTTTATCCCATCCAAATTGCTGTATAAATAAATGTGTATCATACCCTGCTAAACTATTAATTATTACAGGAATTATAATTTAAATTCCAGCTATTATGTGCTGGTGCTCTATATTTTCCATTTAAATGGCATTGACATATAACCTTTCTTTTATCATCTGAATCATTGTGTAAAATTTCCTTTTTCCATATAGTAAAGAGCATTACGAAAAGTACTGAATCATTGTGTAAAATTTCCTTTTTCCATATAGTAAAGAGCATTACGAAAGAACAAATGTTTGCTATATATAGCAAACATTTGCGTCGGACCATACTTCACTCGAAACGAACGTAAAAGATAATTTTTTTCACACTTGTGAACACTGGTACAATATCTTAGGCGAGAAAGTTTTTTTTTTTTTTTGGTTCAAAGTATTATCACTAGTGAAACTCTTTGAGCAGCTACTACGTTAAAAAAACACCTCGTGTTTGCATATATATCTTATCTTCAAATCCCTTTTATTTGTAAAAGATTGATACGGGATTATAAGTTGGCTGACTGACTACACGTAGCCAGCATTTAAATTTGAAGCACATTTAGATTCTATATATGGCTTCTTAAAATTTCGTTCAATGTTAGCTTTTATTATTTTTTTCCAAATTATCATATTTAAACAAACATTCCTAGAGAACGTGCATTGACAATCTTGAAATCGTAGTGAATATTTAATTTATGGTATTTTAAGCTATTTAAAAGCTGTGAATACCACATCAGTTAGAGTTTCCTACAAATTTCTCGGCATATTTTCATTGCCTTCCTCTTGACGTGAGTGATAAAATCAGTTTAATTTAATTTGATTTTCATTATGTCGGTTAGCTCTGATAAACATTTTTAGTGGGAGATTGAAGATCTTTGTAATGCTAATCCAGAGAGGGAGCATTATTAAGACAAGTTATAAGGTATTTCTCTCGCCTTCTCAGCATGCCTTCGTATTCGAGACGTATGACGCGTATTCGAGAGGTCCGGGGTTCAGTCACGGCGAGGGCATTGCTCATTTTTCATCTCTCCTCTTCGAAAAAAACCTAATGTCTGTACAAAGTATGTACAAAGTATGTATTATTTTTCTTTGCAATATGAGAGAAGATTTATGAGGTTGGATTGCAAGTTATATTTGATTTTATCATATAAACAACAGTATCAGATTGATAATACTGCTTGAACGTGCAAATGTACTAGATGTTACTAGTGCATTAGAAAGCTTATTTAAACAGCTGTTGATTAGCACTACATTGTATCATTTTTACCCTCAGCTCTCTTATTAACTCCTTTTCTAATACAAAGAACCAAAAATCAAGAATATAGAGGCCTCAAGGCTGCTGTGTAATGCTGCATTTCATTTCAAAAAATCTTAAAGCTGAGATGTTTTCTTTTTCTTCAGTGCTTAAGTTTCTTCAGTGCTTCAGTGCTTTCTTAAGTTACAGCTTACTATAATTACAGATATGCTTCGATACAAAAGATGGCACTGTCAAAGAGATGGCACTGTTTTAATGTCGGACCACCTAATGCTCTAGCTTTACGTTTTATATATGTAACATTCATTCAAGTGGGGGAATAAGTCATTAGACTCTGCTATTGTGAGATTCTCATCATGGCATACTTCCAAGTCCTTTCACAGTTTACATCCAATAAATAGCAGAACGACATGGGAAATTTCAGATGATTTGGTCAATTGATGTTGTACTTAATTCTTATCTTCAATTTGGCGTTTGATCGAGTGTGTATTTTACGTAGACTGAAGACTTAAGATACCAGACAACTTTATTGTAAGGCAGCGTCATTAACATCAAAACTTATAGTAGGTATAGGATACGTTACATGTGTCGCATTAAACTAGAAAACTTACTTATTGTACTGAACAAAAATTTATATTTTGGCAGTTAGGTATAGTCTTTGTAAAATTAAATTATAATTAATAGTTAATGTGCATGTGAAAATGAATCATAGTTTTTTGAGAAAAATGTTTTATATTTTTAGACCTAATTTTCGGTTTTTAGTTTTAAATTATCACAGAAGAATACAAATTTATATTTTAATTTTTATGGAGGTCGGCAAATAAATAAGCCATGAATTAAATGTTAAAACAAATAATAATAACAATAATCTCCCTAACGTAAATGAATTTGCAGCACTATAGTTTCGAATGTTAAACAGAGCCTTCATAGTAACCTGCCGGAGTGAAAATGAATGAATATAAAGCGCATTCATAAGACCTAACAATACAATGAAACATTTTAAGTTATTCTACAAACATAATTTGCTAAAGCAAAGCGTCTTCCGTTGTCGAGTTAGTTCTCCCTAAGACCTTTCATATTCGTAGAAACCTTTCGATTCTTATTGATGACTCCAATTGGTATTTCTCTTTATCATCAGACTTTCAAGCATTATCACCTTTGTTGCTTCTAGTTCACTTTCTGCTCAGTAGCTCAGCGTATGACTTCGTAATTTTAAATTTCAATATATGATTCAATGCTCATGCTTCCTTTTCATCATTTTTATTTCCACAGCTGAGAAAGAAGCTTTGCTTATGTTATGCAATACTGTTCCCTAATTTTGATTACTAGTAATTTAATTTTGATTAATATTAATTTTATTAACTGCTTTGTTTTAAAGTAGTTGTTTTAAGTTGCTATTTTTTTTAAGCTGTAACTGTTTACTTCAAAATAAATTTGTTAATGTTAATCTTAATATCCTTTAAAGGTGAACTTTGGTTATACTTAATTTTAGATTTAATTGGTTTTATTATTGTGTTTTGTTTAAGGTTGTTTTGGTTTGTCTCCTAAGGTTATTTAACTTTTAAAGTTTTTCTGTTTTGTTACACTAGTTTAGTATGTAAACTTAATTAGTTTTGCTTTAGTTGTTAAAGTTTAGTTGCTTAAAGTTTTAATCCATATTGTTTGACTCAGATGGTAATATTTCGACTGATGTAATGAGTAAACTTAATAAATAGAGCTGAATACTTTTCTGAGTAACTGTGTAACTCCTATTGTGTATTCGACACTCCTATTGTAATGATGTTTGGAGAAAGTTCCAAGAATTCTGTCTCAAAAATTTAGCTTATCACGCTGTAAATAGCGTTCTTCCCTTTCAAGGAGACTTTTCTTAGCCAAACGGTTTGTCATCTGTTTTATTTGAATATTCTGCACCCTTCTCTGGCCTGGTTCTTCTGTATGTAAATGTGGTACTGTGTCTGCTCTCGAGGGGAGAACGTTTGGATTGTTCAACTCTTTTATGTATTATATCGAGACCATGCGAAAAGACTAATGCGGGAATTTTGTTTGCGTCGCGTTCTTGCGGAGTAGCATTTGGTCTCTTGAAGTAGACTTGAATTGCTATATTGAAAATTCGGCGAGATCATGAAGCCTAAAGACCTATTTCCCTGGAGGAACACAGGTTCGGTGCTCGGAACTTTGCAAGAACTGGGCGACCTTTCTTCCTCGTTTTCTTGCCAAGTTCAAAGTTCCAACCAAGCGAAGAAAAACATAGCGCGGGAGTTTCGAACAGACAGACTGAGACGGGAGAGACATACCGAGGAAGCAAAAGGAAGAGAGAGATACCGAGCGAGAAAAGACCAAAAACTGCGATTTGATTTGGAAGCCATTACTGGTCCTCCTATGGGTCCAGAAGGCTGCCAAGGCAGACCTTCTGTACAAAATATTAAGCGTACGAACTAATATTTGTTATTTTCGTCAATTTTATACAGAAGATTCCAAATTTCCCGTATCTGTACATCGTCGACCGTGATGGCAGCGAACATTCATCTGGATTCCGGAAACGACAATACAACTCGGTCTACAAGTCTTGTTTTCTAAAATTATCTTTTAGTCACCATGAAATTGGCTAATAGTTATATGTAATACCAATTTACAGTCTTTGTGACAGCCTATATTATTTTATTTGGAAAAGATTTATTATACATCAATAAGTTTTAAGTAAATGGTATTTTTGTTAATTACTGGTGAATGCAGGACGAAACGTTGCTTCATAGAAATGACACTTCTGTTCCTTAGAAAGTTCCTGAATTAAATTGGTGTTGAAATTATAAATGGTTCTAATTATCTTGACCTTGCCCGGTGTCAATCGAAGCATTTTATTTATGTTACTCAGCAACTGATTTAGTATTTTATGAGTTGCAGAAAAGTATGTTTTAAAATTATGTAATTTCGAGTAATGTACCCCTTTTATCCCACTAGGGTTTTCGTCTAAACTATGTGAAGAAAATCAGATGTGTTAGTTACTTATTCTTCAGTCAAAAACTGATAAAATCATTCTACCTTACTTTTGTAATCCAAAATGTAACTTTAACGCAATATTGAACTTCTTAATAAAAGGTACATATTTAATTTACTTAATTTGATTGTTTTAATTACTAGAATACACTGGAATAAATTAATGTATACTTGGTTTAGTTTGTACTACACAGTGCAATAACATGTTTCCTATTTTATGTTGTACAGTGTTACTGCTTTAGTAGTTATATATACAGGGAGAGTGATACTCACAGAACTATATTTTCCATGCCCAATATATATTGTATTATGAAAATTGCTACAACATAATTTTATAGATGGAGTAAATTATCATATTTATTTATGGCACCAGTAGTATTATATCTAATATTAACCTTTGAAACTATATTAATGTAAATTTATACACTTTATGGCGATTTCTGATGTTTATCAATAGTTTCTGTAATATTTAATTTCTTAGCGTTTTTTTTTTTTTTTTTTTGTTACATTAGACACCCCTTTCCAACTCCGGGTATTAGTCATTGAATAAAAAAAGTACTTCATATACTCTTTCTCATTTCTTGATTAGGATTCCAGATTTTATAATTTGTTGTAGAAGTATAAGATGTGGAAGTTCTGTTTATTTCTGTAAGTACGTAATTAGTGCCCAAATTTCCTTGTAAATAAGTTTCATTGCTGCCATTTTAACAGTAACAGAATAGTGGCTTTTGATTTAGAGATACATAAAATTTTCTTTTCAAAATGGTTTTGATGTATAAAAATCATTGCCTTTCTTTTAATAATTTTGAAAAATCTGTAACTTGCATTCATAGTGGTCTTTGAGTTTCTTTAGAAGGAAAGAAGAAGTTTAATCAATCATTAACTAAACTTTGAATCAATCAATTTATAAGGTATTTCTCCCGCCTTCTTAGCATGCCTTCCTAGTGTAGTGGTATGCACGCTGGGCGCGTACTCCAGAGGTCCGTGGTTCGATTTCCGGCGAGGTATTTTCTCATTTTGAATCACTCCTGCTTTAAAAATAACCTAATGACTCTTCAGTGGCGAGGGGGGGAGGATTCTCCACCCCCAGAATTTGGCGACTGAGTCTCCTAATCGCCAGTCGCCCTTTAAAAGGGGGAGTATATAAGAAATTTCTCCCGCCTTCTTTGCATAGCTTTGTAGTGTAGTGGTCAGCAAGCTCAGCGCATATTCGAGAGGCCCGTGGTTCGATTCCCGGGGAAGGCGTTGCGCCTTTTTCATATTTCCTTCTTTCAAAAATTACCTAATGTCTCTACAAATTATTAACTGAATGATAGCTGTCAAGGAGTATACAGTAAGAAGCAAAACGAGAGTGGCCTTTATGACCATGAAACCAACTTGTTTGGTTAGGTTGGTCCGGCTGCGTTCACTACTGACACAGTAAGAAGCTAACATGTGTTTTATAGTTTACAGCTATTTTTCTACTTCCTCTTACATTCTGAGGAGAAATTTTGCGGAGATCAAACCGAAAATTTTATTTACATTTATTATTAATAAGATCTCAGATAATTTATACATAGGAGTTTTTGTCTTAGATATTCCCAGTCATACTAGATAAACACCTCAAACGTTTTTCGAAAGATTTTAAGCTTAAAGAAATGAATATGAGGACTATATTTTCAATAATGTATTTATTTCTTAATGATTAACATACTTTAAGATATCATAATCAAGACAAAACTTACAAGCAGGTAACTGGTCGACACTGAAACGTTTTGTCATACTTTCATGATTTAAAATTTGATAAGATAAATATGCAAATAAATAATGCAAGAGGTACAATACCAAAATAATGCAAGAGGTACAATACCTCTTGCATTATTTTGAGGGAGCAGGAATTGACTAGACAGGCTGAGGGCATTTCTGTTTTCTAAATTTCTGACTCCTCACAGCATACAAAGGACAATTATATGCTGAATCATCGGATGTTTCTAAGACATAGAAGACCCCCGTAAACGAGATTTGTCTATGAAAGAAAGGGAACGTATGTGTAAATTATGACATTAGAAGAACTCCGTTCTTAGGACCTGCTTCACTTTCTTCTGCCGCAATCCAACTTTCCAGGCTTATGATTCAAGGAGAAATATTCATCATATCGTTTTGATGGCATCCAGCGCAACTCGCAGCAGCCTTTTGAAGTTACTGTCTTCAGTTCTGATCTCCCAATGAAGGCCAATGACAAGATTACGCGGTGTCTAAAGTTTTATGCAGCAATCCTTCAGTGGCTCTAACTTCCAAGGCCAAGTAAAATATCAAAGCAAACCCGAGCGTCACTAAGATGGGCAACGAGGTCGAGTGGAAAACGGTGTATGGAAGTCGCGAAAAGCCGCCGATAATATCAACTATTCTAGGGCCGTAATACCAGGATCTAGAGAAACGGTTTCAACCTCCAAGAAAGCTTAAAGTAGTTGGTAACATATTCCATGCCTCTGAGTCATTTTTAAATCATAACACAAAGAAAGCCATTCTTTCCACAAAAATGAGTAAAGGTAAAATTTCAAGAGATACTTTCCCACACTCATTGTGGCTACCAAAAATTTGGAATGAAAGTTATACGTAAAGTTTTGCTTTTTGTTTTGTCACTATATTATCTCCTTAATCATTCTACATAAAAATCGTTTCCTGCGCTATAATTTTATGAGAGTGTGGCAGTTTATAAAGTTAATCAGAGAAAAGAGTTTTCTATCTTTGACAGAAAGAAGAAGGATAAATAAAATCTCTTTAAGTAACCTCTATTACTAAATGCGCAACCTAAACAGAAGTGTTTTAGCTAGATATCATTAGATGAGACTTACGATAGGAAACTTAACAAAATGCAAATTTAATAAAAGTATAAACTTTCACAAAAAAAAACACTCGTTAATTCTACACAAAACAAAAATGAACGAACCATTATAAATTACAAAGGTGAAGGTTTCTTTCGAAATTTCAATTTACTTGAGGTAAATTTCGTATCAGTTAAATTAGAAAACCAAAAAACTTATACAGCATTTCCTCTCCTGTTCAAAATGGTTTACCAAATTTTTTTACTAGAGCTTCTGTGTCTCTAATTTTACTACATGAGCACGATGGCGATGTAATATAAATTGTGGTGACAGTTACCAATGTTAAAGTGTAGATGTCTATATTTAGTTGCATAACTATAAAAATAAAATGTAAAACAAAACCAAGGAAACACATACAGTTAACCAAACAACATTCTACTAGAAGCCAATTCAGTTGAGTCAAACAAAAAGAAGGAGCAAATCGTTCGCTCACAAAACAAAAAAGAAAGACAAGTGAACTAAACGAAAGAACTTCCAAAATAACATAACTGCAAAAAATAAATAAAATACTTTAGTGAATACTCCTTGTTAATTAGAAATAACAAAATAAATAACAAGGCCATACCGAAGCAAAATATAAAAACTATGGAGAATAAGACATGTTAAATATTACAATTTAGGAAGACTCTCATAGAAGTAAAGTGAATTCCCATAACTGTATCCTTCATTTGTGTAAACGTTTTCTTCATATTTAGAAAATAAATAGGTCATCCTTGTTTTGAAAAATAGCAATACCAAAGCTTATGAGTAGTGCTTTTATCTTCAGTCTGTCAACAGTTACACAGGGTCTGTATTAAGGTTCTGGACTGAAAACACAATAACAAATTAAATGATGCCATCTTAAAGTCTGACATATAAATTTTGTAGTGTTGCATGCGATGAATGTATGGTAAAATGTTGATTTATGCATCAAAATATGTGTTTCTGTGAAATATTGAATGAGTTAGAGCTTTTAATTTAGTCCAATATTTTATATTCTCAACATAATGGAAAGCAGATCAAGGAGTGTGACCAAAGTGTGGATGAAACTTGAATAAAGAAAACCGTCAGAACTCTTCGAAATGATGGCAACTGGCTATGGCAATCAAAGCCTTTGCAGTAACAATGTTTTTATTCGGTATTTTATAGTGTCATTATTGAAATTAATACATACTATTCAACTTGCGTACCGCCCACCAGCGGCCGAGTGGTAAAGACGCTGAACACTGGTAGTTCGGTCTGAGGTTCGAATCCCGCGAACGGGCTGGCTGCATGGGCGTTTTGTGGTTTTCCCCATGTGTAACGTGTATACGAGCCAGTTTACCTTAGAAAGTCCTCCACGAAAGGCATCCCTCCCTTTAGGCAGATAGCCCTCGTGTGCTTTGCCATAATTAAATACACCAGCACATCAACTTGCGTACCACGCAAAGAAAAGCAGAATAACATACACAAATCCAAACCTTGCTGAGCATAAATAAATACCATTACATTGCCTTTGAAGATGGTACTACTTTTCAAAGAAATACTTATAACCATACTACATAAATAAAATACTAAATTTCAAAGAAATGTGCGTTGTGTTTGATTGGGTAACCCAGAAATTTTGGTCCAGTGAAAATCTAGGTGAGTTGTTAAAACATGAAATGAAGATATATATTTTCCACACTGAAATTACGTTTGTTTGATAAATCTAATTGCTGTATAAAAAGCATTACTTTGTTCATTATTGCATTTAACAAACTCACAAGTGACATAAGCGAGCAGGCTCCCTTAACTCAAAACAAAACTATCTTCTGTATACTATATATAGAAGTGAGAGTCTGTCTGCGTGTGTGTGTGTCTTTCGTTCGGGCTGCGAGTAAGCTAATAGAGCCAGGATTACAAAATTTGGTACATAGGTGCATCTAGACAAGAGCCAGTGCACCTTGAAGCGATTTTTTCAAAATTAGAATGAATTTTTTATTTTATGTTTTTTGATGAATTCGCATCAAATTGATAATTGTCTCTCATTATATCAGCAACAATGGCACGCACCTATTTTTACTAATATATCACTGCTGATATCAGCACTACCACTCGGAAAAATGAGGGCGAAAATTATGTCCAGTTTTTAAATTGAATATTTCTCTTGGATACTGGACGTTTCTTGAAAGAAGGCAATGGGAACTTGGTTAATTTATTTATTAGGCTAATTAATATTTGCATTAAGGGATATTGCTTATTTCACGTAACTTTTTATATGTAATACATTTTTATTGAAATTTATGTTTTTTGTTTTAATTTGTTCTGCAGAGTAAAATTTTGTGCAGTTCTTAAATTTAATGTTTGGTGTTCCCTTTAGGCATTTTTTCGGTGCATTTAAAAGCCAGACGAAGGCTGGACGCATAGCGGCTAGTTTAAAATAAAATACCTGCTATATTACTGTATAAATGGTCATTTATTTGATTTAATGTCAAATAGTGTTCAGTTTTTCAGTCTCAGTAAAATGAGTGGTATCAGGGCAACGTTTAGAATGCTAGTTACTAGCAGTTTCTATACCATAATATATATCTATTAAATAGTCATATATGTAAAAGGCGAGTAAAACATTTTTTTTAGGTTTTACAAATTCTGCTACTTTTAACACAACATATTTCAAAGTTAATTAAATAGTCAATCGGAAAATTTCCAATATACTCATGTTTAAAGCATTATTCCTCTTATAAGTCAACAGATGAAAACGTAACTTAATTTTGCTTAATTATTTATACAAACATGAAATTAAATGTAGAAAACACTTGTTTTTGTTGAATGAATGTTTTCCAAGGCTAAACAGCTTACAAAATTATTTTTCCTAAAGCTTTTACTCGCAAATAAAAGATGCTTCTCATACTGAAACTTGAGGAGCATATTGCTTAATTATGAAGATGCGAAGGCTCAGTTCTTAGATATAATTCAGACCACTGGGTTACCAGATATGCTTTTGGAGGGAAAATTGCTGACAAAGAAATAACGAAATGGAACTGGGCAAACACGCTGGACAGCTGGCAGAGATATCTGCGAACACGATCTAAGAGGAATCATTGACCTCTAGATTCAAACATAAACAAAATATTATCCAGGAAGGGAAGAGGGAGAGATCAAAGTCTTAGGAAGGTTATAAAACAACCTTTTTATTTAAACAGAATTTTTAACATAATGGCACGACTTTACGCCACAATAACCACAGCTCGTGGCAATGCAAATGCACTAGTGTGCAAAACTTAAGCAACAAACACATTTTTCAACATACGTCCATGAAATTGCTGAAAAGAGTTTTTTTGCGATTAGTAGACTGAAAAGCCAGCTCAGTATAAAGGTGATGCATATGCAAATATCACCACCATGACATCGTGACGGTGAGCGTAAAGTAAGGCACGCAAGACGTTTCGAATCAGAGCGCGCTGTGCAAGGAAACTTAAAAAGCAGAAAAAAAGACTCATTCCAACTCAGTTTTATTTTTTTGACTAAGCGGGAAGGGTCCTAATAGGCGAATACCTATTATTCCATTAGGAAAAGTAGCGTTATTTGGATATCCGGTCAGGCGGTAATTAATGTCGTTAACTAACTGAGGAATGTTACAGGACTTGACTTACTGAATTGCTAATTTTGTTGCCGTGGAAAATAAACAGCTTCTCTTACCTCTGGACTGTGTTCCTTATTCCGAAATGACGTGAAATTAGCGCATGATGCGAGGTTCGTAAAATACTTAGTCTTCAACTTGCTGTAATAATCGGCCTTAGACCTATTTTTATTATTATGTGTTAGCTTAGAGTAGAACAAAAGATTGTCTAAAATTTTGTAATTTGTAGCTCTGTTTCTAGTACCCTTCACGTCATAGCGTACAAAATTTTGGGGATCTCTTAAAACTCAATAAAATTTTAAATACCGGGTATGTTTGTAGTTTGTGTCTCGTGAATCTAAAATATTTACATAAAAATGGGACTTTTCACTTCTTTCCTCTCATCATCTAGTTTAATCCCTGACAGAAGACCCGCTACTTTATTTTGTTTCCCGGGAGTATATTGCAAGTTCTCATTTTAATTTTCTAACCAGTCATTTTAAATTAAGTTACTTTCTACGAAGCCTAGTTTCATTTCCCTGCCAGAATATAAATTTCCAGCGCGCGTGATATTCAAGTTAGGTAAGATGAAAGAATTTTAAAGGAAGGTTTTGGAGCGTAAAATCAGAGCATGATCTGCTGCTTCAAGGCCATTTTGCGAACTTTGATTCTCTATTAGAATTCTGCGGCGCTGAGTTATTCTTGCCATTAGGCTTATTTACGCTGATTTCCGTCACAGCCAGCTTGCGGTCTAGTTATACGGTTGGTCGTTAGGCTATACTTAAACTTCATTAATTTTAGTTTATACATTATCTTGATTTAAGCTAATAGTAAGCACGAGCTGGCGCTGTCTATTGAACTATATTTGTATTAATAAAAGGCACACCCTTTCTCTGTCTTTTTGTATTTATAAGACACAGTGAAACGTCACTAGTTGTCGTTTTAGGATACTGGTCTAATTATATGCTTCTTAAGAAGACTAAATCTCATAATATTTAATTATTAAATTGTATTCTTTCAATTTAAGAACCCATCTTATGAGTAAAATCTTCGTCCTGGTATACAAACGAACAATGGTCGCTGGGTCCGCATACGTGATAACTAGCACTTTTCCAAAAGAAACCCTAAATTACTGTACCGCCAACTGGACTGCTAAAGAATCTCTCTCGGTACAGGTATAATTTCTTTGAGTTGTATTAAGTATGTAATCCTAAAGTATTCTGGAAGATCGTCTTGCATAAGCACAGTTTCTACTGCAAAATCAAAACTGGTATGTGCATAGTAGATATACAGTAGACATATAGCGAATTATTGATATATGTCTGAGATAGAACGACAGTCATAAGAAAGTTATGAAATACCTTTTTTCTTTAAACGAACTTTGTGCTACAAAAACCACACCGCATGGCTATGCAAACGAATAAGATGAGTAAATTCCAATTAAACACTGAACTGTGAGGTCTAAGAGTACACAGTTAAGTACTATCCTGTAAGCAGGCTCAATAAATTGCCGACATATCAAGTTTAAAGTATCGACCGAGATAATTACATTTAACAACAGTAGACAGAATATAACCACCTAACTCGCAACGCCAGAAACACTTTCTCTTTTAAGTTAGAAAAACCTCAGCTTAAATACACAAGGAAACTAATTTGCATCCTGATGAGGAATGGAGAAACCGTGCGTCATGCATCTTCCATGCGATCTTCCACGCGTGATGCAGATATTCCATGTGCCGCAGATACGAGGCCTGCATAACAGTCCGGGGTGGTAATTTCAAAAACCTTCTTTAAAGACGATAGTTGTCTGTGTTTGTTCTTATCTCTTGATTTCTGCTGCAATAAACATAATAAAACATGTTTTGTGACACTGTTCGTTTCCTACTTGCTTTGAGTTTTGTGTCGTCACTACCGTGCCAATAGAGCAATTCTGACCATGCATTGGTGTGTGATTTTCCATCGTCTAGGTGTACTATATCTCTGGTGAGAGCCTGTAACTGATATGCTGAAACACCCTTTATAAATATAAGTCATTTTAATGAAAACTTTTTTTTGATGGAGTGCATTTGTGAGCTATAGCTCTGGAAATAGCTTATATCAGTCCCCGATATTTTGCCTTTGATAGCGAAATTTAAAAAAAATGACAAAATGCAAATGAGAAATATCAAGAGTAAGTAATAGATCTAAATTTACATTTTGATGAAAGGGTACTTTTAAGTAGCGTTTATGTTGTTTGATTGCGGTAATAATAATCTTTGAGAGGGCAAAAATAACTTGTAAAAAATTTAATAAACTCTTTGGAAAATTTTCCAAAGGAAATCTTTCGTCTGTCATTCTACGGAAATCATTTAATTTACAATTTAGATCCCTGAAGCGTCGTTTTACACTGAAAGGCCTAGTCTACTTGTCTGTAGTGTTTTTTCGTTGGATGTTGAGTAATTTATGTAACAGTATTCGTAGTGAGGTAGCGTGTTCAGGAGTGTTCAGAATCTCAAATTAGAAGCTATCGCACTTTCTCCCCTCAGTGTTCAGATCATCTAAATAATTTTTATAGTTTTAAAATTAACAATATTCTTACATTTGCCATAAATTCAAATGAAAAATCTGCATTTCTAATTTTTTATTTACGAACATTTTATATTTAAAATTCTGTAGTAGAGAAAAGACGGTCTCCAAAGATATTGTAATTTCTACTTGCTCAAGTTTTTTTATTAGTGAATCGTAAAATTTAATAACGTCTTTCGTAATAACAACTTTAAGTTTTCTTCTCATGTGGTATGGATTTTGACTCTCTGCCTTTCTCTTTGTATATATATATATATATATGCAGACAGTAGACTCCTGATTATCCGCGCCTGCCGCACAACGTTTTTTTTCTTTTTTTAACAAGCGTAAAGCAAAGAAAATAAAAATGTTCACAAAACTGAGCGAAACGTTAAATTTGCTAACATCGTGCTTATTTATGGCAAAAATATCCCAGGCCTTCTCGGAACCTTCCCCTGTGATGAATAAGTGATTTCTTACTCACCCTTGCAGTACCCGCTCCACCGCCCTCTCTCGTCTTAATCTTACTGACACGTCCACTTCCTCCCACTCGCCATTGTTAGTTTAAGTCTGATAGTGTTTGCGAACCGGTCGGAGTTAATTTCTTATCTTTTATTGTGTTCAGTGCTTGTGCGTTTTGAATTTTTGTTTTTCGTTACTGATTTAAAATGTCAGGAAAACGAAAGAAGGTTGTGTTGACGATTGCGCAAAAACTAGAATTAATTTCCAAAGTAGCAAACGGCGCTACAAGGCAGCAGATGGAGTTGGATTACGGAATCGCGGAAACAACAGTGCGTGACATTCTAAAGCAAAACGACAAACTGGTGAACTTTGCATCAATGTCGGACAGTGCTTCCGCAATGGAAACGCGAAAACCTATGAAGGCAATGACAGAGTGGTTAGTTCAAGTTCGAAAAGAGGGTACTCCTGTAAATGGTCTTATCATTGAGGCGAAGGCAAAACGTTTTTGAGTTATTAGGCCTGAAAGGAAATTTTGATGCGTCTTCTGGCTGGTTAACTCGTTTTAAGAAGCGACATGAAATTCGAGAAATTGAACTTCATGGGGAAGAAACTTAGTGGTGACCAACAAGCAGCCGACGTTTTCCAACATGAGTTTGAAGAATTTGTTTTAAAAGAAGAGCTATCTTTTGAACAAATTTACTATGCCGACGAATCGGGACTTTTGTAGAAATGTCTTCCCACTCGAACTTTAGCATTTGAAAGTGGAAGTAAAGCGGCAGGTCATAAAAGCAGCAAGGAAAGGATCACTATCATGTCTTGCAGTAACGCTACTGGTGGACATAAACTTAGACTTGTTGTCATTGGAAAGTAAAAAAACCGAGATCATACAAAGGCACAAGGATAGAAAATTTGCCCGTTGATTACTTTAACCAAAAAAAGGATGGATGAACCGAAACATTTTTCAAGGATGGTTCGAAAAAATCTTTGTTTTTCAACAGCGTAAACATCTTAAATCAAAAAACCTGCCTGAAAAAGCTGTGCTATTGATCTACAACGCACCTTTTCACCCAGCAACAAGCGTGCTAAAGTCTTCTGATGGACAAATTTTTGCAATGTTTCTCCTCCCAAACGTTACTGCGCTAATCCAACCCATGGACCTAGGAGTCAACAATGAACAGAACATACTGAACCAAGCTTCTAATGACCAAAATTGAAGAAAGTTATGATCTGAAAGAGTTTTGGAAACACTAAACAATCTTGGACAGCATCTACGCTATTGCGTGTGCATGGGACTCAGTGAAACCGTTAACCCTAATAAAATCATGGAAAACTCATGCCTAATGTTGAAGCCAACAACAACCTAACCCCTTTGAGTTGTGAAGAAGAGAATGAAATTGTAGACACGCCCACGGCAACTCTTGCCGATATGGTGAAAACAGTTCCGGGGGATGAGAACGTTGATGCTGAAAACATTAACGAGTGGTTGGAGTGTGACGTCAACGAACCTGGCTTCGAACGCTTGACAAATGACAAAATTGTGAAGAAAGCAAGGGGAGAGACCGAGAATGAAGGACAGCGAAGTGAATGCGAAGAAGAGCCCACTGTGCAGATGCGGAAGACTCACCAAGCGGCTTTCCAAACAAGTCGACGGACTGCTGAGCTATTTGGAAGAACAAGACAACGCAGAGTTGGCCGAGAAACTTATGCTACGAAAAATGCAATCTCGGATCAAGAGAAAATGCTTCCAAAGCAAGAAGCAAACACAAATGACTGATTTCTTCAAAAAGGTGTAGTTTTACAGTTATGCTTTTGTAATTACATAATAGTACATTACAGTATTAAAACAGTACATATTTATTAATTTTTCTGTCCTTGACGGTTCTCGTAAGTACAAAGCACTTTTCTGTTTTCATTAACAAAATGCATTTTAGGTTAGTTTTGAATGATATAATAAAATATGAAGCGTTAGTTAAACATTTCCTGCTGTTTATTTTACGTTTTATTGTACATAAAACGATTTTTCAAAGTTGGAATGACTGTTTTCTCTTTTGCTGTACCAGTTTTTAGCTTTTTTCGGATTATCAGCGTTTTCTGTTATCCGCGGCGGCCGCGCCACATAATTCTGCCTATAATCGGGAGTGTACTGTACTTTGTCCTCTTTTTTCAGTAAATGTTTAGTTTCAATTTAGATTTTGAGAAATGTTATTGATTTAGAAATTATGTAGAGAAACCAAATAATAATTTTAAACTTTTGCTGATACAGTTCAAAGATTCAGAAACAGGTTCCCTGATTTAAAAAACGTCTCGGGGGGAAAGTTTCTAACTACATATTATTTCGGAAAACTGTTCCATCTGGAAATAAACTGCAGGTACAGAAATATGTTTTTATAAGTAAAGCATGGAGAACTTGTCTGCAGACACACAGTACATGCAAAAAGGATGGATTTACAGGCATAAAGTCAAAAACTGATCCAAAGTTTAGGAAGTTCACTGTAAGTCACTACTTATATTGTAGTTTCACAACCGAAAAATGGGGTTTTTATGCTTTTGTTCTTATAGTTCAAAATTTCTCACCCATACACCTATTATTTTGCATAACACATTTTAATGTATCACATTAATTTTGCATTTTAATGAGATGATTTCAGTTCATTAATTTCATATCAAAATTCCAAGTACAAACAGTATGTTGAGGAAAATATCGAAATCTTAATTTAGTGGTTTTTTTCAAACATAAACAAATAAAATTTTCCACGTCTAAAGTTTAGCATCATACTCAAGCCCGAAATACCGCATCATACCCGAAATCTAAAGTTTGGGACCTGTAAGAAATTTTAATTGATTTGCATTTCGTAATTCAAACGCATTAAGAGCTAAATATTAAATTTTCTCACAAACATTTTTTTCAAGTAATTATAATGTGATAAATTAACCATTAAATAGCATACTTTAAACTTCAATTAAAAATTAACAAATTACTAAAACTTTCCAAGTGGGAACAACTTGAGAATAAATATTAAAATTCTATTATTTTTTATTTTTTTATTAAATTTTTCTTTGAGGTATGAAGAAACAATATGTATTTGCATGTAAAACTTTTTATAAGATATTTTATTTCTTACTATAGCTTTCAGCTACGATATCTCATGGCCTTTCGATTTCGATAAACTTAATAATTTTGAAAGAAATTACTAGAAACTATAATACTAATTATAGAAGTTAATCTATCAGATTGGTTTTTATTTTAGAATTATTAATTTTCATCAGCGAAACAAATCTGTTCACATATTCCCAGATAAAGCGATTATTCTAATTGCTACAGTTCGTAACTGACAGTATTGACAGCTACACAAGTGCGAAAAAGTTTAATTAAATCTGTGTCTTCGAATCCTTGCGTAAGATTTATATCACAGCGCAAATAAATTAGCTCTATTTTTAGATTTTTCGAGACGTTAATCTCGTTCATTTTTAATAGTAATGAAAATAATGCAAAATCGGACGCAAAAACATTAAAATGTTAATGGACATTAAAATGTTAAGCCTATAAGATCTAATCCTCTTAGGCCACATAAACTAAACAAATGATCCCGGCGAATTATCGAACAGGCGTGAAGCAATACCAGCGCAGAAGAAGGATGAAAAGAATCTTTTCTTTATTTTCAACTATGAACAGAAAAGGAACGTACTTGCTTTACAATAACACTGACAACTTGCGTTGGGACTTAACGTATTATACAAATACATTCAAGTCTAAATAGAATAGTGCTGGATTAGCACGTTAAGTTACGGCTAACTTAGGTTGACTCAACAAACCTAACAGACTCGACAATTATTCGAAATGGCCAAGGGTCATGTCAGCTTAACAGCAAAGTCAGAAAGAAAACGTGCGCTGGCTAGCGAAAACATGCTCTGAATAAACTCCAACATTCACCCATTTAGATACTCGCTTCACTTACCTTTAAATTTACATCATGGCAAGGAAATGCGAGGAGAAGTTGAGGAAATCAGGAAAGATAACAAAAATTTGAATAATTGGTTAAGTAACTTAATGGAAACACAAGAAGCCTTTTTTCAAATTCTTGCCATAATTAATTATATCACAATGATAATATTATATTTACTTGAAATGCTCTCGCGGACCATATAAAATTGTTTCCTTGCCGCAAGCGGCCCGCAGGCCTTCCATCTGAGACCACTGTATTGTGTGTATCAAAAGTACGGAATAATATTTTCCTTATATGGTTTCACTCCAGCAAACCATCAGACATTACTATACACCGTCTTCTCAAATTATAAAACTTTTACGGCTGCTGTACTGAAGAAAAATTGAAATGACGCCGGGGAGGCAGGCAGTTTAATCATAAAGATCAAAGCTATCAAACTGCTACTGTGTTGTGAAGCATATTGCTTTCTGTGAATGCTCTTGCAATGTGTGAAGCTTATAAGACAACTTGGATGTACACTGTGCTATCAAGAATGTGTCATGAATAAATAATGTTTGCTCATTCGCGGGTAAGTGGTTTGTACATTAGGAGCACATTCTAGAGAAATGAAAACTTTTTGATATTTACATGATATTTTTAGAAAAGCTATAGTTACTGCGAATAAATATAAAGAATTTCGAGAGAACAATGCATGCTTCCACGAATTTAAAATTATTGAAGAGGATGAAGTTAAGGTTGTTTAAAAGCATAAATGGAATCATCAAGAAACTATAACACAGAAATATTTCAATACAAACGTGATAATCAGGAGAATATAATACGTTATGCAATCTTAAAGTTACTTACTTGTTATAAAATTGTTGCGTATTTGTTATAATGAAATAGTTGTTATACAGATTTCGCTCTAAAATGTAAATTACTTCTTAACCTGAGACAAAATGTCTTTGGCTCATGCGTGTTTACACGAATAAATAAAGCAAACTGATGTTTACCCTCTTAAATAGTATTTTTTAATTAAGTTTTACAAATTTCTTTTATACCTTTCATCAACTTTTATGAATAATTCATTAAATTCATTGAAAAAGTTAACTATGCACAAATACACATGTAAATAAATTCATTTGTACGTTTGTATGCATTTCTCTAACATGTCAAATTTAGCTTACGCTTGGCAGTTTCGCACATTTCAAAGACAGCCTAACCTGTGTTTTTTCAACTGTGCCATACTTCATTTTACTTATGACTAACTAAAATGATTTCCTTTGTGTAATTCATTTAAAATATGAAGCAGAAAGTATGCATACTTTGAGCTCATTTTATCATTTTTTTAATTTTGCCTTTCTGGCATGAATTTTAATTCTGCTTTAGTTTTGCTCACAGACATATTCGTATTTTTTACGAGACTCTTTCTTTTGGATTATTTTTTTACTAGTCTTGTGAATTATGCAGTTTTATCTGAAGTCAGCAGCATGTTCTTCTGGGTTGCCTGCTCTAAATAATTGTTTCTTCTACTTTTATTTGCATACTTCCTTTTGTTCTCATTCCAAATTTAAATAACTGTAAGTCACTGCATTTAGTTTATTGTTTTGTTTTATTTTCGTATATTTTATTTTTATTATAAACTTAAATTGCCTATGAATAGTAAATAACATTCCAGATTATTAAATTGTTCAATCTTTTCGATTTTGGAAGAATATTTGAGATATTAGTAGAGTTCTTAAAACATCCTTTTTCATTGTGGCCTTCTTTTTATGTTTTTTTTTAATAAATACTCAATCACATTTTAAAGTTTGCGTTTTATCAGCTTCTGAAATGAGCGAAGATGCATTTTACTAATTATTACTTACCTAATTTTATTTAAAAAATTTTGAACTAATATATATTAATTTTTACTGAGAATAATGCATGAAAACAACGAATTCTAAAGTCTAAAATATGTAATTCAGATCTAATTCTAAAATTTATTATCATGATTAATTATAACTAAAATTAAAACACGTTTTTAATTCTGTAGTAGGAGACATTTACTTTGCGGAACACGTAATAATAAATAAAACACAAAGCATATATGAAAAGCGGCCAAAGTGTTTAAGAGAACTTGTCATTGCAGCATATTAGAAATTTTCAGCTTATTAAACTAGGACTTGTATAATACATCAAGCTTATTAAATAATACTTGTGGGGTATAATACATATTATAGGACAGTAATACATATTTAGAAAAATCACGTAAAATGTTACGGTAACTGAGAAAAAATATTATTTTTCTTAGATTAGCTAGACTTCAATACAACATAGTAGAAAGGTAAAAAAGAATTCACAAAAAGTCATTGAACGTAACGTACCTAGTAACTGTTCTTTAGCAATTTTTCCACGAGATAATGTGGCATGAAAATGCCGTACATTTAAATTAACTAAATCTGGTAATTTTGGTTTTCATGTAGTTTTAAATTATGGCCATTCTATTACATTATCTCGTGGCACCAAACACTTGAGGGGAAGCAAAAGATCGCAACACGTAACAAGAGAAATCGGTGCAACATGCTTAAATATTCAGAAAGATAGTTTTTAAGTTAAAATGAACCTTCTTCATCTAGAGGAATGAATGTGATTACAGAAAAACATGTGCTTATCAGCTTATGCTATAATAACAGAGAAAAACATTTCCAGACTATTTCAATTGAGAACAGAAAACAAAATCATTGGCGCCATTTGTCGATACAATCATTAACTACAATGAAATTTATTGAAAAGCTGACAGTAAAATAGGATTATAATTGGAATTATTAATTAGAGTTGGCATATTCTTATGAATGTGAAATGTGCCAACTGCAGGTACGTTTTAAATAAAATAACATTTATCTGAAAATTGAAAAAAAAATATTTAAATTACTTTTTGAAACAAATTTATTTTGTCATCAGTGATGACATTTAGATGACTGATAACGTTAAGTGTTCCTAACTTATGCCTTGTGTTCTTTAGTGTGAAACGTCAAGGCGGTTTTTCCTGGTCCATGAATATTAAGCCACATAGGTAAAAAATTTAAAAGACCCTTTTAAATATCGAACTGTGAAGTTTACTGGTAGAAAGAAACCAAAATGAAGCGTAGGCCAACATGTGTAAGATATGTTAAATTTTATAACTAATATAGAGAAAGAAAGGAATTTTTTGTGATGAAATGAAAATATTTTAACCTCTTGGTTAATAATACGAGGAGAGAAAATGCTGGTAGTTGCAAACGCTCTCAAATAGTTGAGTTCTTAATCAAGAGTTCACTTAAAGAAATAAAAGTGGAATTTACGGGAAATGAAAAACTAAAATGGGGCCCTGGTAGAATGATATGATTTGAGGTGTAGTGGAAGACAAACTGACGAAGATTTATTTAAAAAGGAAAAAATTGTTTTCTTGCTTTGAGATGAAAACTTTTAACCTCTTTGCCAATAACACCAAGTGAGAACTGTCACTTGCGACATATTAGTTGAATTCTTTATCAAAACCTGATTTGCAGGAACGAATCAAAAGGATTATAATAAACTTTCATCAATTTACCTTCCACCACAATTGCTTCAGATCCTTTATTCTGCTAAATAAAAAGAGACCAAAGAGGTTGAGAGCAATAGTAACTGAGAGAGGCTTTTTAGACTCGTATGCAAAGATACCTGAACACTTTATATCAACCCAAGTATTATTTAATTTCAAGTGATAATAAGCATTCAGTAGTTTTTCATATCTTTCCATTGATCAATTAATATATATATATATATATATATAATACTCTTTGGCAGTGTGCCTTACTATATATTGGCCAAACAAGAATAGACTTGACGTTTTGCATTAAAGAGCATGAGATATAAGTCAGAAGAAAAATAATGCCATAAATCTTCCACTGCCCACCATTACTGGTCAAGTATTCTAATTTGCATTTACATGCGAAGCCAAAAGTATCCCAAAAGGAATTTCTTTGGTAAATTGGATTTCCTAGAATTAGATTAGAGGCGTTTCACATACATAAAATCTTTAGTTTCTCGTTAATGATTCCAACTTTAATCCTTCTTTGTCACATACGTTTAAAGAAATTAGTTATCTTCTAATTGCTTTTCGGCTATGTGTTGTCAATATATGGCGTCACAGGCTTTGTTGTACATTGTTTGGCTAAAACATTTTAAAATTTTTTGTCAGTTCTTGTCGCATAAGTACATGTTTCTTTTACATTCCTGCAGCTAAAGGACATTCTAATTAATGTTCGAAACCATAGTCTTGAAAATTTCGTGCTACTACTTATTAATTTGTTTTGTTTACTTCTCTGAGTGCTCTTTTTCTAATATCTTGAAAAAATGCTTTAAAATATAATCTTTTTTTTTTTTTTTTTTTTTTTTTTTTTTAATTTCTCGAATTATTTTAGATTAGTCTTTTTCTTATACTTCGATGTATCGAGCTTTGGTGGTCCGCAAATATTTGATAAAGACATGTTTTGCTGTTTTTATTGTTACTACTAAAAGGATTTAAGCATTCAGTGAGTAGTTTAGAAAATAATTTTAAAGAATATTTATCTATTTTTATTTCATTGTTTGTGTACATATATGTGAATAAATACATCTATGCGTCTGTCTAACTATATATTTATTTGTAAGAACACAAATGCTAATGTTAAAACAATGAAGGTAATCTTTTATGAGCACAGTTCAGATGCTGCGTTATTTTGGCTTTGAAAGTATATTGAAATATATTTTAAAATTTCCTTATAATACTTACGTACGCTGTGTGTACGAGTATATTACAATCATTTCTTTCTGACGACTTTAAATCATTTCGCTTTTATAACTTTTTCACAAGTATTAAAACTAGTTGCGCTGAAAGAAACTGCTTATGATTCGTTATTTGAATCTCTTCTACCTCGTAATCACAACCCGAAAGGTGCATCTGTATTGCTATAATTATAAGGTAGAAAACATCTTTAACGCACAATTATCTGAATTTGAAATAAGAAGAATGTATTGTTGGTGAAAATGTTATATTTTTCAAAAACAACAGTAAAATACTTTTCGAAAATTGGACTCAACAACTGCTTTACTAGGATTTAAATAAAAATTGGTAATCAGTCAAACTAAAGCTGATTAACCACTTTAAGATAACGTCTATTAAAAATAATTAGAGATTTTAGTTTTTACTTACATATAAAATATAGAGATATTACTGAGAAACAGAGATAAATAGTATTAGACAATTTTTCTCCGTGTTTACACTTCATCTTGGAATCGAACTCTTTGAAGATCTCTCTTCATTAGGAATCTCGTCACCATTATGCTACAGGAAGCCAGGAAATGTATTTCAAAATTTGTTTCGAAACAAAATATTCGAGAGAATTTTGTAGAACTTATGACCTAGTGGGTAGGCCCTTATCATTTCCAGCCTGCAATAAAATAATTTTTATCAATGAGATTTGAGCGATAATGATTCATTTCCAAAAATATTTTAGGAAAAGAAAAAAATGTAAACAAATAAATAAATCTCCGAGAAGCATTTTCAGCATTCGTTCTTTACTATGCTCTTATTTAAAATAAAATCTAAGGTTACGGAACTATGAATGCGAGAAATGATTCGCATACCTTTAAAGAGAAAAGTAATCAATTTCGAAAGGTTATGCAGTCTGTCGGCATCGGGCATATTTTTACAGGTACAGATTTTGAATCAGATTCATTAAACTGTAGTTTATTCAAATTATTTTGCTTCAGCTAATGCAAAAATGTTAAATATTAGTGTTATCAAAAACCAATGTACGTATTTAACAAAATTACTCCCGTCTTCTATGCTCTGAATTAGACATATTAACCTATCAGCACTGAATCGTTCAAGATGTCCAAAATGCCAAAATATTTATGCTGTTAATGTGTCGCCTGAACTAAAACATATGGGACAATAAATCATCTACAGCGGGAGTTGGCCGTTTACATATCGCCTCCTTCCCCCTTAGTCGTGCCTGTAGTAAGGAAACATAAGACATTCTTGATATGTGCTTTTGTAATGGAATGATCTATCCAATCAGAAACAAAAGATAAGGGATAATTTGCCGATGACAGCTTAACTGAGGTTATGCACTTTCCCTTCCCTGAAGAAACCTGTAATATTGGTACATGTTAAAAATTGTATAAATTATTTCTCCTGAAATTTAATGTTTTCTGAATGTTTTTGTGTTTAAGCCAGAGCATTATATTTTTAGGTTAAACCACATCATCTATTACATCATATGCATTGTAAACGACGTTCAAATTTCACCTTGCCATTATAGTTATTCTAATCTCTGAATAACCATTTTTTTTAATTCCAAACAAGCAAAAAACAAATTGTATTTTGAGATTCTGCACAACTTGAAATAAGATCTGAACAGGCAGAAAGAAAATGAGAGCGTAAGTAAGAAGTTGAAACATTAAAAGGGAAAATCAGTAAAAGGCAGCGAAAACTCCTTAAAAGGAAAAGACAAAATAAAAAATATTTGTTTCAAATAAATAAAAGAACATTCAACTTTATTTAAAAAGACGAAATGAAGAAAGATTATTTCATATTAGGAAAACTCATCCAAGCAGAAATAATTTCTTGTAATAGAATATCCAACGTAAAATGATGTTTACGCGTAACTTCAAAAAACGTAACACGTAACAAGATAATCTAATACCCTGCAAACGTTTCTGAGAATGCAAGAAACGTGTATGCAAAAACTGTGCTGGAATTAGAGCCAACATCGAGAATCAAAAAAATAGAATGCAAAAAAATAAAATTGCAAAATATAATGAAGAAAAGCGTCTATGTAATTAAATATCAAAACAGAAAATTTACTTCGAAATATAATACAAAGAAGGGAAATTAAATTAAGGCACAACGAAGAAATCCAATGCCTTAAGGCAATCACCATATCATACAAATTTGCGTGTTTAGATAGTTAAAGAGGTATGAATTGATAGATGTCAAAGAGTACTCGTAACTTTTAACCAAGTTGTTGGAGATAAATTATGCAAAATAAAATCCACATCGTGGATTATTTCCAGAAAGATGTTTCCTTGTAACGTGTACAAATGTTTTAGCCCTTATTCTAATTGCTTTCGTCACGTAAGTTCCATGACAAGGGTGAACTGTTCCTAAAGTGAATGGATGTTCAGGTACAATCTCCTTTTAATACTTGTGATGCTTGTGAGTTGGAATTTCGCATTTTGAATCATAGTTGTTATGCGTTTCACGTTGAGATCTTCGCAGCTGTTTAGTTAGGGTGAAAATTTGGCTGCTTAAATGTAGGGCGAGAGTAATGAATTTCTCACGTAACTTGGCTGCTATTTCTCGCAAAATGCATAATACTTGTTTTATGACTGTACAACTGCTTAAAGCTTGACATTTTGTTTCAAATATGTTTTCACATAATTTTTGGTAATATATTTTAAATTAAATTAAACCGATTTAAGTACATCATATTGATTAATTTTAAAACATTTGCGATTTGAGAGTGTTGACATTAAACCACTTTATCCACCAATTTAAAGTGAGAAGAAAGCCCAATTAATAAAACATATTTTAATATTATTCTTGCAAATGAACGTAATGTTTGAAACCATACGAAAGGCTACACAATTATCAAGTAGCACATTGTGTGTCTTTAAAGTATTTTATTCATCAGTTTCCATTAGATGGGCCACCGGTTAATCTGGTTAGCTATTTAATTTGGAGCAAATATTAAAGTAAAAGTTCAAATGAAAAATAATAGAATTTCTTCATTACAGTCTGTTATTTAAAGTAAGCACTTCAAGGCCGTTGCCAGTCCTACACTTACGATCGTCATCTCCGCACAGTGTTTGTTTTCTCCATGTCATTTGAGATTGTATATCAAGTTGTGACGAGGTCACATTGAATTAATTACAACGTTATGGCAGTATTTATATGTTTGCATCAGATTGCATTGATGACAGTTTCCTTTTTTTCCGCCAACTTGCGTTGTAAGCTGAGGAACGGATTTCATCAGACAACTGCTGTAAGCGGAGGAAAGTATTGCATCAGACAATTAGCCACTTCACTTCTGTTTGCCTGTGTAGCTGAAGGTATTTTTCGATTGGTTGCCTTCTGACGCTGGATTTATTTTCATTGGCTGCAAAACTTAACTGTGAGTATAACTGTGAAACTTTAAAAAAGGCGGTAATATTGTCCACCTCAAAAAGAGGAGATTGTGAAGGTGCGAGATGGAGATGGTACGTGGAGAAAGACGGTAAGAGTGGGGTGAAATGCAAACTTATGGAATTTATCGTGCAAGCTTTCTTGGTCTCCCTGTGTGTATGAAGGAAGCTAGTTTTCTTTCTTTCTGATGCTGTAGCTAAAAATTTAAGCTGATCTCTTTGTTCCCGGGCTTGGCTCTTTCTCCCGGCATCCCGATGAAGAGCACCTACATGTGATTGAGCTGCAATATACCACGCCTTCGAAGGGCTCTGCAGAAGCATTGATCTACTTATTTTTCTGAGTGAGAAGGCCTCATATCGCCATGTGACACAACGGATTCGAAAAGAGGAATATCTTTTCAACATTGGTAGTATTCTATAAAGCAAGAGTTAAATCTGTTTTCATGTGTTTGTCACTCTCTCGTCACGGTGGGCTATTGACATGGATCTTGTCCTGGGGTAAGTTGCCACTATTTATCTTTTTTCACAACATGTGACATATGCTTTTGCCACCACAGCCAACGGAATTAAAGTTACCACACAAGTTCAGCCTTTATTCGCGCGCTTTGTCAGATTTATTTGCATGTAGCTGAAAGCTGACTTAGATCACAAAACCTACGCTTCAAACTTAATTACTTACGTTTATGGAAAAAGATTTCATTTTAGTTCAGTCTTACTTAAAACAGAACCAATGTTTAAAAGTATAGGATAATAACTAACAGTATTAATTAATATAATACAACATATATATAACAATATTAATTCATTGCAATAATAATTAAATGCATATTTAATACATAGACACATATTAAGCAAAAAAAAAAAAAAAGAGGTAAATTTCATTTAGAGCAGAATCAAAGCATGCTAAATGGAAATGAAATAAAGAAAAAAATTATGCGACTTGACCTTTTTTGCGCAATTGTTGTACCCATCCTTACAAATCAAATAGGGGGGAAAATAATTCTCTAATTTAAAGTAACAGACCGTAATTCGGGAAGCATGCCGGTTAACCCGAACTCTGTTTGGACCAGCGAAACGCTTCACATAAAGCAAGTACATTTTTCGTCGCATAGAAATGTCATGAAATTCTAAGGAAAGTAGTGTATAGAAACATCTTGAAATTCTAAGGAAAATAATTAAGAATAATTGTAAACTTATTCAGATTTACAGAGTGACTTTCGGACATTTTTTCCTTAAACAATTAATTGTTTCTTTAGGTTTGAAATTGTGGGCCATTAACTTTCATCAATGATACTAGTTAACAACTTCTGTAACTGTAACAGCACGGAAAATGCCTAGTTTTAAAAACGTCGTTCTATGTTAAAAACGTTCACAGTATTTAAAGACCTCTGCGCAGCAACCACTTTCTTAACAGCACTTATGCGTTAAAAATTATAGCCTCCTTCTTATGAGCTGTCTCGTAATATAATGGTTAGATAATCCACGAATCAAAACTGAAGATCAACGGTACGATTCTCGGCCAAGAAGTAATTGGTTTAATCCATGTCTCCCTCTTAAAACCTAATAATCTCTACATCATGATTAACTGTCATGATTTCCTCTCACGTAATTTATAGGATTATTTGTGATAATTTAATATAGAGGATTATACATGAGCCCTAAATTGGCCATCGCAAGTTCACAAGCATAACACGAATATAAAGGAACGTATAAAAAAATCATTCACTTTAAGAATAGTTACAGTTAGAAACGTATTTCTTGAATGCTGTATGTTACTAAATTTAAATGAACTTAAGCAGAAGGTTTCTAGCAACCTAAATATAAAAGAATGAACACTGATAAACGTTTACAAATTATTTAGGAATTTTATACAGGTGACATTTATTATTCTGAAGGAAAGGATATGCTTTACTGCAGATTCGAGTACATCAAGAATCGCATTTAGCAGTTACCATTATCTGCTTCATCGCAATTCACACGAAAGTGTCTCCATAATAGGTTTTTAAAACTTGCCATATTCTCGGCGAGCAGTTTGGGAGATAACAATGCTCTGTTATTTTTACATGGCGGATATCCACAAAAGTAAGCTATTTTTAATATAAGAAATGCTGATGCTAGATGCTTTAAGGGGATCATGTTCATATTTTGGTTATTATGTTAATTTTCTCATGATTGTGAAATACATCGGCGGCATATATATTACACTACAGCTCAGAAATTAAGCAACAAATGCAAAACACAGATTAAAACAAAAACGATTTAATAGATATATGTAAAATTGATCCAAGAGGTTGGTGTGGCATTATTAAAACACTCAGCAAACAATAAAGCAAAGACATACAAAAACACAGGTAATACGACCATGAAATTGCGAAAGATCAAATGGGTCCAAAGAATGTGCATTGGAAACATCAAGTTAATAACGGGTACGATAGCCTCTAGAATATATGACAAAGGCAAGACAAGCTGGCAATATTGTTGTTGATCGCTTGTTGTAGCAGGAGCAATAATTATTGTAGTAATGCATATCAGAATTCATCGAGGGTGCGTGGTGGCACACTGTGACCTGCTATCCGCCATCCTATCATGTCCCACACTTGCTCTATGGGATTCCGGTCCGGTGACCTAGCAGGCCACGGCAGGTGCAGAATGGTTTCACTGTCCAGATACTTCCGCACCACTAGAGCTCTATGCAAACGGACCTTATCGTATATAAATATCGCATTTGTATCCATTGCAGGGATAAAAGGACGCACAAGAGAGAGTAGAATATCGTTGCGATAATGGACGGTTGTGATGGAACCACCAGAAATCACGCAGAGGTGGGTGCGGCAGCTCGTTAGTAAACCAATCCATACAAGTAAGCCTCCTCCTCTGTAATGGTCTCTTAGTGTGTCTCTGGCTCTTGCCATGTCATCATCCTGAAGGAATCGTTCTGGGTGCTAAATTCAGACTGAGCCATAAAGACTACCTGGTCCCACTGCTCTGGGATCCACTTGTGATGTTCACGATCCCAATTCAACGGCGTGTTCTGACATGCGATAAGGACAAAGGAACACAAACCATAGGTCGTCAGGCGTACAGTACCCATTCACGCAGTCAACGCAACACAGTTTCGCTGGATATGGACCGTCCTGCAGCAGCAGAGAGATGCAATGCCAGCTGTCTTGTTATTACTGATCTACGGCTTCTTGCACATAGCAACAGGATGCGATTGTCTGTCGTAGAGGTAAATTACAAAATTTACAAATACAACGCTGATTTCTGTTGTTTGACTTCTTCAATAACCCTTTTACTAATTAAAACTATTTTTATAACTACTTTTCATATTGAAACTTCTATTACTCTTGCGTTACAAAATAAACAATTTTGCTTACATAGCTGAATATTAAACAATACTTGTGACTATCAAGGTGTTGTCACGACAGCTTTACGGTTTGCGAATGAGAGACAGAACAGAAGAATAATTTAAGAGAGAAGAGAAGAATATTCTAAGTTCAGCTGAAAGCAAAAAATCAGCATCACTTACATACACATAATAAAAAATTCAGGAAAATAAAGAAGTATTCAGAAGTAGTTGAATATATTTACGAAATTTGATTCTGTGCTATTTTTAGCTAAATTTTTATGTCTTGTCAGATGGCTAGATAGATAATTACTGCCTTGTTTAGATTCTAGTTTCACATCATGTATCCTAATGCATTATTTTATTCTTTTTCTTTACTGTTTAAAAATACTCGTGTAGAGAAGCAGGTTTATTAGGACTACCCAAAATGCTCTGCTTATCCAGCAAGGCTTCTGATCTTAATATCGACTGACAATTTTTAAAAGTTTACAGCGTTGCATTTCGAGAGCATATTTCTTATAAACACGTAAGTTTTTATGTTTATTAAGCTAGCTATTTAATTATTTTTATTTTTACTATCACTTATACATTTGTTGGCTGCCACCGGAATGAAATTTGGTTAATATATATAAATGCTGAATTCTTGAGTGTAGGAGATAGTTTTTAGCAGCTTCCTAGTAATTTCTCCTAGGTCCTGAATTACATGAATCCTTGTTGGGTAAAACTGGTTCTAATAACTTACTTAATCTTCTATTATCGATGGTTCTTGTGTTCTATTGGCCAAATAAAGACACTTTCCTTTAACTAAATCTATTTATGAATCAAAGACTATGTACAAGTATTATATACAGATTACAGGATATCTAGTTTTTACCTCTCTCAACCACTCTCATCAACCTCTCAACCCTCTCTGGAGAAAACTCTTAATTAGCTAAACATACGGGCGGCGGAGCGCCCTCTATCTCATTTTCTACACTAGTGGCGTAACCTGAGAGCCTGACTCTAAACACGCAGGAGCACTCTTTCTTGTATATATTTAAATACTTAGATTTTCAATTTAAACTTTGTTTCTGATATTCTTGCAAGTTTCGGAGACTATTTCTGTTGCTACACAGGCTATGTATTGTTAGGTTGGAGAACAAATAAAAAGGTTTATTTTAAACCTTTCTCTGTGTTACTTTTAGTTTTTGATAGATTTCGACGGGCGGTAAGTCGCCAGGCTGTCCTCACGGAGCCAAAGATTAACATTTGAAGGAGTTAGGTTCCGTGCAGACAGAAATAAATAAAATGTTTCTGTTGATGTTCTAAAAGTGAACATATTTCTCAAACTTCTTTTGAGATCCAATATGTGCTTTCACAGAGTAATGGGTATGAATCAGCGATAGTAAAGATTGTTAAGAGTGCAGTTTTGAGAACATGAATCAAGACGAGGCAATTACTTTTCTGTCTGCTGGACATGTAAAACGAAAATTAGAAATGAGATGAATGCTATTAGAAATTTGCGCCTTACGTTAGATGCGGATTCTCAAATATACAGGTGATTTAAACATGGCATATATTAGGAAATGTATGTACCTTGTTTTCGTTATGACAAAATAAATTTAGCTTTGAATACATAAGCGTTTAAAAGGCACCAACTGGTGATGAGATGGAGTTTAACGTAAATATGCCAAGATGTAATATTTCATCATGAGTGGATTCTCTTCGTCAGTAGAAAAATTCGACCGTACATGTACAGTTTTAAACAGTTTAAATTGACGTACGTAATAATTAATATTATAACTTGAGCAAAACGATAGTCATGAATACAAGTGAATAAATGGTTTTTTTAGTTACAGTGAAATCTAAGTTAGAATCATTGTTTAAAACTGACAGATGCTAATGAGTTAGAAAAACTTCAGATAATATGCGTTTTGGAAAGGAAATATTTTGTAATAAGAATTCAACATTGAAGTTTGAATCAAAGTCTGTAGACATCTCCTATAAATTAGCAGAACATAAATTGTAAAATTATTTGCTTCTTCTAATAAATAAAATTTATAAAAAGCGCTCAAAATGTTTAAAACCTTATTGAAAGGCTGGCGTTTTGACAGGCTACAACCATTTGAACCGTTTAAAATAAATGATTTGACAAAAAAAGATCGTTTACGTTTGCAAAGTAAAGTGATATTTAAAGATCTTTTCGAAATGCCATAAATATTCATTTTATGGAAAGTAAGATATAGTTTCATAAAACATAAGCAAGGAAATTTATGTAGAAACAATAAGTTAATGTGAAAACTTTGAAACTCGTGTTAAATTATTCATCTATAACATCTACGTTTGGAAAAACTATTACACTGATGTTTTAAGTTCTGCTTTTAGTAAGTGAATTATTTTTAATTGTAGTCCCATGTATTATAAGAAATAGTATTTTGTTCAAAGTTGATTCAAATCTAAGCTCAAAGATTACCTATAAAACATATTTCATAGCAATTTCTTTTAAAATTCAAATTTTGAGAAATATTTGAATATTAGTTTTCCACGCATATACTATATAGCATGAATTTGAAGGTTTCTTAAAATGCTTCAGCATTCAATTCCTGGAATAAATATACGAATATTTTCTGTTTTGCGTTTAGTTTGCGGTTTGTAATCGCGGAAAAACTATTTACGCAATCAGTTAACGTTTACGAAACAATGCTTAAAGTCAGAAAAATGGAAATATTCTTCGTTAGTACAATTTCCTTATGCAGGAAACACCTCATTGTAAAGTTTTACAACCACTCCTCATTTATAGTTTCTATATATTATGTTTTACATTTCAAAACTTTTCTTTTATATTTTGAGGAAGTTCTTTGGATGCAGAAAGTAAATGAAATTTTCTACAGTTAATCGTGCGATAGCTTAAGCAAAATACTTACGATTCCTGATTTTATTTATGTTATCCATGCTGTGATGGTTTAAATCAACAAATAATATAAAAAGAAACAATAAAGAATGGAGGAAGGGATTCTGTTTTGAATTTTTAAAGATACACATAAAAAGTTTTCTTTCTCAATTAAATTCTGCTGGTTTAAAGTATTGTCATTCATCCATTTGCCAAAACCTTGGCACACATTTGTAAGGTTATATTAAATGAATTTGAGAAAGTAACAACGATTGATACAGATTGATGATTAAAATGTTTGTTAGCTTCGAATCTTTTCTGAAAATGAAATATGTAAAGGGATTTAATTGTATTAATCAGTGTTGATGCTTCGAATGTCCGTAAAGATGCCAGAGAAGATAAAAAAATACTTTAAACTGAGATTTCGCTTCGAAGCCTGAGACTATAAGATAAACTATAATGCTTTAAACAATGTGCATAAAGCAGTTACAGCAATTAGATTTTACTTTTGAAAAATTAATTAAAATTTTCAGATATTTTGTGCATGCTCATCATCCGGTTCGAACGTCCTGTATAGGACTCAGTCTAGTATATGAAGTGAGTCCCAGAGAGCTCAATATTGTTTGTCGTAGGACTGTAGATAGAAATGTCTAGCCAGGTAGATTTCCTATTTGAAGACTCCGTTAAGACAAATATGGGTTTAATGTCACCGTCTTCCAACTGGTCTTTCCTGACTTCAGCACTCTATGGGTCTCGATCAGCCGATGTTGAAGTTGTAACTTGAGCGCAACCGGATTAACCAGCTCGTAATATAAAATATTTCTCCCGCCTTCCTAGCGTGCCTTCGTGGTGTAGTAACTCTGCACGCTGGGGCCGGTATTTCAGAGGTCCGTGGTTCGATTCCCGACGAAGGCGTTTGCTATTTTTCATCTCTCTGGCTTTTCCAATTAACCTAATGTCTCTACAGTGGCACCTGAACTAAAAGGGTGGTGGATGATAATTCTCCCCACCCAGGATTTGGCGATTGGTTACCCTAAAAACCGCAGTCGCCTTTTAAAAGGGGAGTATATAAGGTATTTCTCCCGCCTTCTTAGTGTGCCTTCTTGGTGTAGTGGTTTTGCACGCTAGGCCGGTATTCCAGAAGTCCGTGGTTCAATTCCCGGTGAAGGCGTTTGCTATTTTTCATCTTTCCTGCTTCCAAAAAATCCTAATGTCTCTACAGTAATTTGCTTCAACCCTGGAATAAAAGCGCAAGCTTCCTGGGCAGGGTCTTCTAGACAGGGCGTTGGCGATTTCTTGTGACAGTCCTTTCTTATCACGGATAGTTTTGTCATATTCCTGGAGTTTTTGTATTTATCTGACATTCCAGATTATTGAAATTTAACTGGCAGTTCAACGATGCTAGTGTACGGAGCGAGCAGGAAATTTCTGCCATAAAAGTAATGGTGGAAATGTTCTACATTTTTAACTATCGGGAGTAGCATGCACATTTGCTGCTGTATGTCACGGCAAGTTCTTGACCGTTTATTTCTCGGGACGAAACAGCACCGACACTTTCATTGCTCGCATCCGTGTTCGGAAAAAGTTGTTTGTCGAGCTGAGGATACGTTAGGATAGTAGCAGATGTTAAAGCCTCCTTCACTTTTTTAAATGCATAATCACATGCTTTTGTTCACAAAAACTTTTGCTTGCTCTCTGCCAGGTTGAGTAGGTGTCTTACAATGGAAGAAAAATTCGTTCGAAAATCTCCTATAGGCAATGCAAAGCTCCAGGAGACTTGTAAGCTGGTTTTCAAAGCGTTCAAATTTTTAACTCCTACAGTTCTCTGGGTCGGTACGCAAACCTTCGACAGAGATGACATATCCGAGGTAAGTCACTTCTTGTCTGAAAAATTTACATTTAGCAGGACTTAATTTTAGATTGGCTTCCTTCAATTTCTAAAGCACCTTCTTAATTCAGAAGTCAAACAACAAAAAATCAGCGTTATATTTTCAAATTTTCACAGGACTGGTTTCGATGGTTTTACAGAACCATCATCCTCAGCTACAAAAGAGCAAATGTCCATCCATTTGCATTTGCGCTTTGCAGCTGAGGATGATGGTTCAGTAAAACCATCGAAACTAGTCCTGTGAAAATTTGAAAATATAACTCTGATTTTTGTTGTTTGACTTCTGAATTAGTATTTGTTCTGAATAATTATTGTGTTATTGTGTCTTAATCACCTTCTTAATATTTTCTAAATGTTTTTCAAACCTCTTCCCGACATGAAAATGCGATCCAGGTATGTCAGACTTCTCAACACGACAATAATGAGGGGTCCATATATTGCAGGTGCTTTACATAATACAAACGCACCACCTTGAGCTACCAAAATCCTTGTCCGTTAGTAAATGCTTTTCTCGATTATTAGATTGTATCTTTATCTGCCAATATCCACTTTTTGGAAGCACAGAAACCCACTTGCTTCCAGAGAGAATGTTCAGAATATCGCCAGTTTTAGTCTGGTGGTATCTGCATCATAAGTGGATAACTTTAGAGACGGAACGGAAGACATACGTACGAATTTAAAGGCGTCAGAAATTTTAACCAGAAAATTTCTGTCATTACAGATGTCAAGCTGTAACTTCCTTGTCGACAGAAGCAAAAACTTAGTCATAGATTTGTTTTCGACAACAGAAACTCTTTCTTGGATCTGGTATTTGACAGTAGAAACTCGTTCTTCAGTTTCTCTAACTTTATTATCAACTGTTTCTATTCTCCTTTACATAGTCTCGAACTTGTTTTCTATTATGTCAGTAATTTCTCTTTTCATTTCCTCTTGATCTGTTTCAATCGTTTTTGAAAACTAGACGGCCAATTCCATGCTTTCTTGATTTGCTTTCATCCGTTCTTGGCTCGTTTTCCTCTCTTTTCTTTCATAGCTTACATATCTTCTTTAACAGGTTCTTGGCCCGCTTTCAGCTCTATGTTGGCTTTCATTTCTTCTTAAAAGCAACAAAGGCTGTCAATAGTTGTGTCAGTTGCTCTGCCATAGTTCTTGTCACCGGCATTCAATCCTACTTCTGACACCAAAAATTGCTGCGTGTGTACGGATTCGTAATAGACTGAATGGCCATAGGACTGATGATAGCTTGGTAATATTTTTCTTTCAAAACAAACACTTTAGAGTTCTGGAACAATCCACAAAAGTACTCTCACATCTATTCTCAGTAGGGCAGTGCATAATCAGTAGTTACCGCTTCAAATTAAATATAACATTAAACACAACGCAATGCAAAGCGGAACTCGCACGGAGACCTCTTAATACTGTGAATTGAGCTTTGAACTAAAAACTGAGAACTGATGCTCTCTCAGGTCTTGTATAGTTTTTTCTCGGCTGCTGAGAAATCTCAATACCTTCTATTTCTCTAAATTTTTGTATGACATATACGGTTAATGTTACATATAAGGGATGAATTACAGGTATTCGATTACAGTACCAGTTACAGTTATACAAGGACGGGACCAAAATATCGCCAAACTGTCATTTTTCTTGAAGCCGTTCATGTTACATTACACAAAATTCGTAACATTATTATAGCTAGATTGTATTAACAAATAGCTGTGAGAAATTATTTGACTTGTTTCCGAAAGCACAGCACATATAACCCAAAGTAATTAGTTAAAGCTTTTTAAGATATATAATAACACAAAAACAATTTGGCATTAAGTTTAAAAAAGCAATCATTAAATTGAAATTAAATCAAGATTAAGCATTTGTTTTACATAAATTGTAACAAACATCATATTGAAAAATAATTTTCTGAATTGTTAAATAATAGCACCTCGCCTTATGCAAGATGAGAAAATAATCCCAAATAAAGAAAGAGGAAAATATAAGTCTCCAAAAAGTATTCAGAAGTCTTGCATGTGATGATATATTTCTAAAATAGAAAAATAAATTTCTTAAATTGTTAGATGTTTTGTATACAATGCTTAGAACATCGATATGCTTTCTAGAAGCTAGTGCTAATCTTATACGTTTAACAATGGATAACAATAAACAATATTTAGTTCACTATTGAAAAAGCGATTATTTAGCATCTTAAACTAAAACCTGAAACTGAAATTGTTTATTTATCAATATTCTTAGAACTTGCACATATAGGAAATAGATAACTAATTAATTAATTATTATATTCTTATATTAAGAAAGATTTCTTAGGTTTTTACCTATGCACTGGAGAAAGACTGAAGGTAAATAGTACTTTGCATCTGTAGATAAATGCAGACAGAAGGCCGATAATATATTTTTTATTTCTCCTCTAAATCCCCAATTAGATGAACAATTTATTTCATCACTAGAATTAAAGAATCTTTCGATTAATTTTTGTCACATTTTGTATCACTTCTGGAATTATCAATTAACTGTCCTTAAGATGCAATGTAAAGCAGAGATATTTTTTCTGTTTCCTGAAAAATGTTTTTCTATTCATTATTTATCCTTTTTTGTAGGTCTCTTGAAGAAAATACCAGTTTCATAGTAAAATGTTCCAACTACAAAAGCTTTTAAAATAAGGTAGATAATTTGTGAAAATACTTTGCTCAATATATTTGGCTATGTTCGATAAATATAAAATTTAAGTTTTATATTATTTCTGTAAAGCAAAAAAGTCGAGTTAGCTAAATGAGCTTAAATAGATTTAGAAAAAGTTCATTACTCCTACGATCAAAGCAGAGGAGATGTGCTTAATAGTACTTTCAGAACCTAACTTATTTCATGAAGGTAAATAAATTTAATAAAAAATGCTATTTTGCTAACACAGAAGCAGTGACACTCAGAGCATTACACATTTAGCCCTGAAATTTTAAATTTTCTCGAAATTTTCCAGCATAATTGAACACGAAATTCACCCTTCCATACGGAAGCAAAACTTTCAAATAGTTGCTTTGTAGTTGGTGCTTAACGTTTGATGAAAATTGGGAATTTCTATTAGTAATAGACATTAAAATGAAAGTTAAATCAGAAAATCCGTACTCAAATATGTCCGTGCATAATGAATACACAGGCGTGAAATATTTTGAATTTAACGAATTAAAGCTTAAGCTTAATCATTATTTTAATAGAATGTTTTTCTTCTAGGGATCATATATATAAAAGTAAATTTGGCATTTCTATTATTCTTCCATTAACATCAAGAAGTATCTTAGAATAAGAAATCATTTTAAGAAAATATAAATCCCTATTTAAGATACTTTTTGGTGAAAATTTCTTTGCCTTATTTTAAGAAATTTTGTAATTCGGAGAACATATCTATAATAAGCGTTTAAGGATTTAAGCCAAGAGATGTTTTGCATATAATCGTTATTTGAACAAAAGGTGCAGAGATTGTTTAACTGATTTTAGAAATCTTGGTTTCATTTAAAACATGATGAAAGGGCTTAGATATATTGAGTTACTGATTTCAAGCATTTTATTTCAGGCTCGCAACTCTTACCACTAGTATATCAATGGCAAATATTCTCAAAATTATATTATTGTATATTGCTAAAACAAGATTCTGAGGTCTTGTAGTAGTATTTTGCATCAAATTTAAGTAATAATAATTAGATCGTCAGTAATAGTTTAGGATTTGTTCCCCGGTAACCAAGAGAATGAAAGTGCTAGTCTAGCTTCCGTTATCCGTAATTATAGTACTTAAATGCCCTTAGAAACGGAAGCTTAGGTGCTATTCACTGCATTATAACTACTTTTTTTGATCAAATTTTGCGTGGCGTGGATAAACGTTTGCACGTTGACAAGAGTTGGTTATGAAAAGGGACACTTTCGTGAAATATATTAAGGGTATTTATTGTCTTGCAGACGTTATCAATTTTATACGTCGACGACAGAAGTTAAGGTAGGTCTGTTTTATAATTTCTTAGAAAGAGTTTTTTAAGTTTCCCAAGCGTTTGCAAACGCATATCTACTATAAATCGATATACTCAATTTTCCGAATATTTCTGTTGCATCTATTTCGAAACTTTTATTTAGGTATTATTATTCTCTTAGTCATGATTAAACATCTAATTTAATTCCACTGATATAAATTCTCCAAATTAAATATATAAATAAAAAATGTTTGACTGTTTGGTAATTTCTGAATTACTAAGAGAGAATTTCTCCTATTACAAAAGTCTTATTTGAAAATAATTCGGGTGTGATAAAACTGTTTAATAATCCACTTATATTCCCCTGATATTATATACATAAACATTTGTCTTTATAAACTTGGACAACATAAATATTTCCGTTAAATTATTCATTAATTACCTTTAAATATTTGCTTTGCGAATTGATTCAGAAATAAAAAAAAATTCAAATTGTGATAAAAAATTTAAAAGTTTAATCTTTAAATCGTATAATCCGAATTCTCAAATGTTTTCAAAGAATTAAACTTGCTTGTATGGCTTGACAATGGATTTTGATACCTTTTGGCCAAATTGAAATATTCACTCAGAGGTGAGTGATTTTCTTTGCTGTAGTTTCTGACCACTCTTTGGTCTACGTGATAAACTTGAAAGCTCCAGCAGTGATCACAGGAATTCGCTGAACGAAAATACGTTTCGTTGAAGTTGGATTACATTTTCTTTATTACATAACTTATATTTTTACTTTTACACTCCCAATAACGGAGCCATGTGATAGGTTGAATTTTGAATTAGCATCTCAGCCATAAAACTCCATTATCAGAATTATTTTATAAACTTGAGCTGTATGGTTTGTCCCCTACGTCTGTTCTCTAACGACAATACAAAGATGACGTATCTACTGAATGGCGAGCCATTCAGACGGGTAAATAATCAAGGGTCAGGAACTGAGGTAAAAGACATGCCTTGTTAGAGCTATGAATTGTCTGCTAAATGAAATTTGTAATTTAGTTTTCTTGCATGCAGAGACGAAGGTACATGTATTTTATATGAGTCATGAAAGACCAGTCCCGGTACTGAATGAATTTATCTTGCAGGAAGAAGAGACGTAGGGGTAATAGAACGAAGAAATAAATAAAATAATATATACAATATAATATTATATAAATTGTTATCTCATTACCTAACAGCTCAGAGTCAACAGCCAGAAATATACTGACGTACAAAAATTATCAGTTATAAACGACCGGATTTGTAAAACGAATGCAGACTGGATTGTTTTGAGGGGAGTAATGTTATAGACAAATTTCTGCCATGTTTGGTGATACAGGCGATGAATTTCGTACTTTTTTACCGTAAACGTCTCTGACCTTTTTTATATGTTTGTGTGGGGGTTATATATGTATGTTTTTTGTTTTCTTGTGCTCCATATTGTATTTAAGAAACTAAACATTACATAAACCCACGTATCTCAGCAAAACTGACCACCACTCCTGCCTGCAGATGGATGGAATGTTTCAGATTAAGGAAGAAAAACCTAACAGTACACTTATGGAAACCAAGTATTACAATCCAAGTAAAAAATAAAATCTTCTACCTTCGAAAGGTAAATACCGCCAAACTATTGAAAGACTTCTGAAGAGTTGTTTTTCATCAGTTTTACGCAGATTCATTAAACAGTTTTTGCTTATTACCCGATTTGCTTTTCTTGCTTATTTTGTAGCACGTGTGTAAATATCAAGGCTGGGTTATAAGTATTTGAGGAAATTTATCATAACTTACCGGCTTTTTCAATGCTCTTGCTTCATTTTCGTATTAGATAACAGCTGCAGAATAAGGTGAAACGTCAATGTATGGATTTCTGTGGAGTAAAGCAAAAATGTTTGCAGGTTTCATACCACCAGCAGGTATTTAAAAATATTTATAGCTGACAGAGAACGTGCCTGATTTTTTCTTGTTTCATCTGTCTATGACATTATTAAAGCTAGCGTATGATTGACGCAGTGAGGGGTGTATAATGAAAAGATTTTCTTGACTATCTTTCAGTAAATGTGCAAAAATATTTCACTAAAACAATATTTTGATGTTTATCATTTTTTTTTATCATTTTTTAATATTCCAAGGTTTTGTAAGCTCGAAATTGAACAAAATATATCTTTATCTCAACTGCAGAGTGATATAATCCATTTACGAAGTTTGGGACTTAATCCTAACTGCAGAGTTAATTAGGGACTTAACCCAGTTTTATAATGGTTTTATATAGCTTCAAGCAGATTAGCCACTCTTCCCATTGATACTTTTTAATGCATATTTGAAAATTAATGTAGTGCGCTATTGTATTAATACGGTATAAAATTGTAATTTTATACCGTATTAATACTTTTTGGATATTTTGACCAATGAAGTTGTATTGTTCCAACCTATTATTTACAGCTAAATGTGTGGAACCTTGAGAACTGGTAAGCGAATAATCGCTTTAGTTCAGTAAACAGAGAACAGAACCCAGGAAGGGTTAAATACGCTTTGTTTCCAAAATAAGAATTTAACGGTTGACTCCTTCTCGGAGTTTACAGCAAAGCCTCCACTCGGGCTTGAACTCAGGAATACTAAAAAATAAAGCTTAACTAAACTTGACTAAAAAGATATAACCGAAGATATCAAGATTCTACAAAAGTTGACCCCTTAACGTTAACTAAACGGCGAAGCTATCAAGGGCCTAAAATACGGCCGAGCGTAGAAATAGCTTTAGAGAGAGTAGCCTAAAAGGCGAATCTCTGGCTGTCTAACGAAGTCTGTCGAACTTCAATGTTAAATACTTTCTTCTCCTTCATTTGCACTTCACTGCTATTCTGAAAACACGTACTGCCAGGAAATTGTAAGCTGAAACTAGGAGAGATAGGACAGGATTTAACTAAAAATAACTGCTAGCAACTTACAAAGTAATGTGGAATATTGCACGCAGAAAAGTCATACTACTCTGCGGAATCAATGTGTTCTTCTGGTGTATTACTCAGTGTAGAATCAAGCGTTTCTGAGGTCTGAAAGCTAATTAAATATTCGTGTGTAAATATTCATATGCAGTATATTTATCAATGAAACCTGCTTTCATAATTTGTGTCTGGTTTCATGCTGCCAAAACAGGGAATAGTATACGATAGTCTGATATACAGAACGTATACTTAACTTTAGCTGTCCTTAATTTTAGCTGCTTGGAAAATCTGGGATTTTGTTATCCAAAATTTAAAATAATTATTGCTGTTCTCTGCTTAATTCTTTATTTATGACAGTTACGCTTTTAAACTCATAAGCATTTATCTTTTGTTTTACTACTGTGCTTATCTTATATTTTTAACCTTTACGTTTATTCCGCACTTCTAGCATTTTCTAGCAGTTCTTGATCAATGACTATTTTTCGCAAGAAAGCAAGAGTTCAAGAGGAGACAATTGACACAAAAGTAATTTTCAATTGAATTTTCAGTTCACAGTTTCCAAAGATTCCTTCAGTGAAATCCCATTACCCCATTGGGGAGCAGACAACGGCACCTGTATATGACATTAAGAAGGGTCGAATGATGAATGCCTACCCGTAACATTTTCTTGGCAGGTTATAATTTATTATTTTTTAAAGACGTGAAATGTGGAGTTGATTGCTGGAGGTGCGGCTAAGGTTTCATATTCGTTATTCTAAAATTCTTATCTATAAAGTTCCGTTTAAAATATATCATAATTCTGCTTGTCATATGCTTAATATATCAAACAGTCGTGCTTTCATTTTTAACTCACTCTCCCATTATTTCGTGAAAGGCCAAAAGTATCGGTTTTCAGAACACAGGAACGTAAGATTTCTAAATGAAAATATAATATGAGTATTTTGGTTTTCGTTATTACATATATAAACATCATATTTGTGAATATATGTAAATGTGCAATCAGTAAATGGTGCGAGAAAATGAGAAGACTGACAAACAATGGCCTAATGATTAAATTTTGTATGAATGCAAAAGTACCATTAATATACGTTGCAGAGTCATATGATGTTTCATTATCATAAACATGGGCACATTATTGGTAGGTATTAAATGTACTGCATTTTACGTTGACTCTTTATTTAACTTTAATAATTAGCCTTTTAATTTTCATTCTTATCAGATCTGTTTTAACACAGAAATATCCTATTACACCACTGACTCCCGAATTAAGTAAATTCGCAATTAAATATCAGGGTAACTGCAAAGTAATGCAGGTTTTTGCTTGCCAAAATTCAAGACATAATTAAAGGGATTCTGCAAATATATTAAAGGTTTTCCGGAATCGAAATTTCACGGTTATTATAAACTTGAAACGATGCCTTTTCTCTCCAACTTCGTTGAATTAATATTTCTTTAATGGTTTCATAGGCAAATCATGTCATACAAGGTATTGCATATTTTGCACATCATATTTTCTGCATTTCGCCTGCCCTGAAAATGAAGCAGATAGTCGAATGAAGTTTTCAATATAACCAGGCGCTAACAGTAAATGTTTGCACCATAGACGTATTAAAATTCTGATGTGGAAATTTTAACCTTAAAGACCAAACTTAGAAGTAAACTACCAAAGGAGGTAGAAAATAATTAATTAAAATATTGATAGAATCAAATATAACTATCATAAAAATGAAATGGGAATGAATCTTCGTTGTTCGCACTGAACACCAACAAATCAATTAACAAGAATAGGAAAGTTTTTTGTGTTGGTTTACGTGTTCCGCAGGAACACATTGCTGAAAATCTTCAGCAACGAATTTTGACCTGCACTTCTTTGCTCACAGGAAATGAATGCTCATCTGAACACTGGTAGTTCCGACCTAGGTTCGATTACAGGTGAATGAATTGGCTGCATGGGCGTTTTCATAATTTTTCCATGTGTAACGTGCATACATATCAACTTTCTCTGGAAATTCCTCCACGAAGGCATTCGTTCTCTTAGGCTGATAACCCACGTGTGCTTTGCCGTAATCAAATGAAACAAACCATAGGAACAAGACCTCAAACTATGAAATCATTGACAATGCTTTGCTCTACTTGAAAGAAACAAATACGGACAATGAATTTTAACCGGTTAATCCAAGTGGATCTAAGATTTAATAGTTTACACGAATTGCACGATCCACCTTCAGCATGCCGTTTTGGAAAAAGAAAAGAGTGCAATGAGAAAGGGAAGCTGATTATTTTTCACAGTTACAATACGAGTCAGTTCCATATACGAGTCAGTTTCCATTAAAAGGTCCTCCAGAAAGGCATCCCTTAGGCAAATAGCACTAGTGTGCTTTCTCGTAATCTCAATAAACCAACTAAACCAAGAAATGAAGTGCAGCCTTTCTTATAGCTTACTGTGACTGTAAAAGGCAAAAGTAATTTTTATGCTAATTTTTTATGCTATGCAAGATAGTGGTTCAGCTCGAAAGAGAAGTTATATCTCAGAGAAAAATAATGCTGGATCTAAAGAAAATTTTATTGTACAATGGTGGATTATTGAAAGTAGGGATTATTTTGATATGCTAGAAAGCAACCACATTTTGAATGCAGATAAGTGTTGTCATAAGTTAGGTAACTTGACTTTTAATCACTGAGCGCCCTACATTGATTGGCAGATTTGATGTAACACTTTATCCGGATAACGTTGGGTCACGCGCTGTAAGGGTGATTCGACAAGAACTACGGAAAATTCTCACTCATCCACCGAAGTCTAGATGCTGCCCACTCTAGTTATCTGTGTTAATGGCAAATTCTGCACAAATTAAATTCAGAGCATATGATTTATTGAACCGTTGGTCAAACTGCTTTTTAAGAAAAAAACGCTATAAAAATTAATTTTAGAATCAGTACTCAAATTGCATTTACTTCAAATATTACCATTAGCATTAATATCTCTTGCGATGAGACTACATTTATTACAATTTTAAAATAACAAAATTTCATTTATAATTTAAGTTATAGCCACTTTAATTTTATAATAAAATAAAATAGCAAATCTTCGCTTGTTCCAAAAAAGGAAAAATTTCGTCCAACCAAATTTTTCATAGAATAACTGTTTCTAACTTTTCAATGCTAGCACGAATTTGCTCGTTTTCTGAAAAAAATCCGAATTAAAATTAATTTAAGATATAAACAGGGTAGGTAGCTTTGGAGAAAAATTTGATTTACCTTATGAAATAAATCTAAACAAAAATTTAAGTTATTCATATAATTTCTTTCGGTACTAGCGTATTATCCCATCCCCTACCCAAATGCCACCAATTACGGATGACCATGTCTTTTAGGATACCTCAGTAAAGATTGGAAGTGGAGACCGTTGTCAAAATTTCCGCCGACAGTCTCCGGGATAATACGTAAGTGGAAAAGAACTCTGCCATTCATCACAAAACAAAATGTGAGAACTCGAAGTTGTCAAAGGAGCACACCCACAAAAGAAAAATCAGTATATGTGTCTAGATTAAGTACAGATTAATTAATTAGTAATTATTTGCAACATAACTTAGACAAAACAATACATAGCTGAATGGCGTAATTTCTGAAATGAACACCTCTAAAATAAAACTGTAAACTGAGAATAAAACCTTGAAAATAAGTTACACAATCTACGTAAAAATCTCAGGCAATTAACTCTACCTGGATTGCAATACCACATCCTATAACAATTTTTAAAGTAATGCAAATATTGTAATTAATAAATATATCCTTAATTACAATCTTATATTAAAGTTTTAATGCAATCTTAAGTACGTCTACTAACTAGCATAAACCAAATAACTCTCAGTTTAATACTGCAACTGCAGGAAAAACATTAATCACACCCAAGATAACGCTAATCTCTTCAAGTGATAAATAACGACAAATTTGTCAAATTTAGACTTCAACTTTATCTAGGGCATCTTCCAGGAAAGGGAAAAAATAAAGAACATTATCCTGAAGTAATAGCTGCGTGCGGAACAGCAAATTAAATATTGAAATGATAAAAAGAAACATGGCTGTAGAGACAAGAAAATTACAACACTAATCAACGAAATGGGCTAGTTTATGTAAACGATATTAAAAATAGTTATCAACATGAACATCAGCTAAAAATATAGATCTATATAGGCGGAATGCGATTACAGGCAAAAGATGTTATAAAGAATTTTCTCCCTCCTTCTAGCATGCTTTTGTGGTGTAACGGTTAGCACACTCGGCGTGTATCTAAGAGGACCAGGTTTAGTCGCGGTGAGGCATTGCACATTTTTTCACGTTCCTTCAAAAAATAATGATTTTACAGTGGCACCCGAACAAAACGGTGGGGAATGATGATTCTTCACCACCTGGATTTGGCAATTGGGACGCATAATCCGCAGTCACTCTTTAAAAGGGAGAGTATTTAAGGTATTTTCTCCGTACTTACAGAATGTATTCCTGGTGCAATGGTTAGCATACTTGGCGCGTATTCAAGAGGTCCAGATTCGAGGGCATTGCGGGTTTCTTCAATTTCCTTGTTTCGAAAAAAAATTCTAACGTGATTCCACAGTGGCGCCCGGACTAAAAGGTGGTGGATGATGAGTGTTAACCAACAGGATATGGCAATTGCGTCCCGTAATCCCCAGACGCTCTTTAAAAGGGGGAGTATATGTTCTCTCACGCCTTTCAGCATCCTTTCGTCGTGTAAAGGTTAGCACACTCAGCGTGTATTCGAGAGGTTGATGTTCTTACCCCGCAAGGCCATTGCACATTTTTCACGTTCCCTACTTCAAAATAACCTAATGTTTCTACAGTGGCGCCCAAAAAGGGACTCGAACCTGGACCCCTCATCACTTCATTAAAAATAAATACTTAAATCGCAAAAAAATCAGGAAACCAGCTATAAATCGCTTAAAGATTTATTTATAAATTCACCGCTTTATTACTCATTTACGAGTAAGTCACTCAACCCCGTCATTATAATGCAGTGATGTTCCAGGTTGTAAAAACCAAAACAAAATATATCAATAAAAATATATAAAAATATATCAATACGAAATTACACAAGTGAGAAGTATGGATCCAAAATCAAGGGGAAGAATAGGCATAATCCAGATCAAGTTTTAACACTTTTTAAAAGAATACATCCTAAATATTTCAAAAACTATATTCAAATTATATTAAAAATCATCCTAACAAATACAAAAAGGACATAAAAATGTTGTTGGAAAGGGTTCCGAATCCCGGAAAAGGCTTGCAAGTTTGTAAGCGTGTTTTTACGACATGACATTATGTCTAGTCTTTGAAATATCGATAATAGCGGTGTAATAGCGTACTCTGAATATTATATTGAGCATTTTGGTACAAACCTACAAAATAAACATTAGACTTATTCTTGGCTGTAACTGCATTCGCACAGATTACAATATTTCATATATTAAGTGACTGGACACATAATTATGATATAGCCACTTAAAATATGCCGTGGGAACATGTCTCTTTTTATGGGCTACTTTGGTTGAATTGCATTCGTATACATTTTGGTTGAATTGCATTCGTATACATTTTGGTTGAATTGCATTCACATAAAACATTTTCATATGAATCAATGAAACTAACACGAAAGTTCACATAGCTGAACTTAATCTGTAATCTGTGCGAATGCAGTTACAGCCAAGAATAAGTCTAATGTTTATTGTGTAGGTTTGTACCAAAATGCTCAATATAATATTCAGAGTACGCTATTACACCGCTATTATCGATATTTCAAAGATTAGACATAATGCCATGTCGTAAAAACACGCTTACAAACTTGCAAGCCTTTTCCGGGCTTTTCTAGATGCTATTAGGCTATTAAGTCCAACTCTCTTAGGGAGCATACACTATAGAATTTCAAAGGACTATTGCAGCCTTATGAGAAGCCTTGCCTTCTAGTTTTCTGAAACAAAAGTCAGTAGAAGGGTGTATAAGACCCTTTTATTCCAACACAAACTTAACAGCTACCCAACTTAGGTTTACACAAACCAAGCACTTCTGGCTTAAGAGAAGTACGTAATGTTGAATAAATTCAAAATGTGGTAGATTAGCCTAACGGCTCACAGGATTATTTAACGCGCAGGCAAGGTACTTATATGTAGAAAACCGGCGAGACAAAGCGGAATGGCTAGAAGCACTGCCAATACTAAATCAAGTCGCTTATAATCACAGCACAACGTGGCCTGGAATTAGTAGACAAGTTCTAAAACTAACTTCCAAAACTCTTGCTTAAACAGCACTTATTTTTACCTTAATTTAAATAAACGCTTGCTATCTCATTTACATTCAGGCATGAAAAGCGTAGGTGAAAAGTGAGTGATAGGAAAGTCTTTCAACTTAAAATTAACTATGAGTTAAAAATAAATAAATAAACCTCACAAGGTTACTACTTAAAATACCATAGAGCTGACCGGCTTCTTGAGAGACTGGTGGATGATGAAGAGGGAGGCGAGACCCTCACTTTGCTACCGAGGAAACTTTCAAAACTGGAACGGAGTTGTGCAAATTTGTATTGTCATATAATATGTGCCCATGGCCATACGAACGTCAGACGCAACACTATACTCCTGTTCACAATAGAATTTGGGCACTTGATCTGGTGTTATAGTCAGAGAAATGAGATAAGCCTTAACAACAAGATTAATATTAATTTAAATTAATCTGAAAATTTATTTCTGAGGAATGCTATTGCACATAATATATACAATAATATGTAAACAGTAATGTATTCTTATTCCTTCTCTGCAATTAATGATTGTAAAATATTAAAATAACTGCCATTTATATTTTATTCTTCGCTTTCACTAAACCAGGTGAATAAATTTTTACAGAAGTCGTTTTTATTGCGTGAATTTCTCTCTGAAATTTGATTTAAATTTATTTTCAAACTAAAAAAGCATCCCGTTACTGCGGCCACATTTTGTGAATTCAACAGTAAGGATTGTTTCCCAAACTACTTTTTTTTGCTCTGTATTGCGAGAATCAGTTTATTCTTTTCTCTAGAAAACTATCAGTGCCTTAAATCTGTTGATCGTCTTAATTATTTCTTTGTTAGCACCAATTCTGTAAATCGAGATTTCTTAAATTTGTACACATGAGATAATTATCATGAATAAATAAGCACAGTTTTACACAGAGCTAAAAGTTAAGGACCATTAGTGTCTTTAAAATCGGATTTGATGACTGAAAAAATTCTATATGATATTGTATTTCAGTGTACTTTTAACACCCTATAAATAAGCGTAAATGTATTTCAGTCGTTTCCTCACTTTATGTTAACTTATTACGTTGTCTTTTTATTATTTAACAATACATTTATTTTTCTTCTTACGTTCATCCATTTCCTTGGAATCGCTAAAACATTGTGGAAATGATATTAATTAATTTATATAATTACTTGGAATACTCGTGACTAAGAGAGTAAAATGACTAAGTGTGAACCTCCAATTTTTTATTAACATGAAAAAATATTTAAAGAAAAGTAACGGATTTAGTAAAAACAAGTTCCAATAAAAAAATAACTGAAAATCTTTAGCTTTTTCTCTTGATAATTAGCATTAAAGAACAAAATGCCGTTATTCACTTTTGCTTCAATGTACAAAGAGTCTGTTATTAAATTTTATTTTTTATCAGTTTCCTATATCTGTTCTTTTACTTCATGAATCTTTTTGGTGCATTAATGATAATTCCTTTTCAGTTATTAATAAAGCTTTGAACTACTTGTCTTTATTCTATCAAAGCAGGTAATTTCCTCTACCTTTCTTCAAATTTCAAGGTATTCAACGCCTTCGTCTTTTTCATCCTCCAATTTCAAATATTAAACACACTCTTCAAATTTAAAAAGAAATAAAAGCCGAAAGATTAACGTTTCGTACACGCACGCAGAAGAAAAAAATTCCTCTCACAAAAAGGCGATAATAATAATTCGAACCCTACAGTGCAGTGATAAAGGACATTTTCTTTAACTTCTCTGTTTTAATATCTTATTTCTAACTAGCATTTCCTTGATATTTCTAATTTAATCTTTGAAATATTAATATTATAAATAAATAGATAGGCAAAATTACGAGAAACATCTAGAATACAACAAAAGGTATATTGGGAGAGTTATCGTGCTGTTATGTCGAAAAAAATTAAATTTAACTTTAAAAAAATCTGACTACTTGTTTTTGATACCGTGACAAATAAAAAAAAAACAAACTACTCTAAACTACTAAACTTTGTACTTGCATAAACAAAACTTTTAAACTCTAAAAGACATCAAAGAAAGATATCCTCCCTGGTGTTTTGGTAGAATCACGATTAATTGACAAAAACAAAATTCGAAAATGCACTTCCACAACAAAATCTTTAACACGCTATCTCTCACTAAATGAAAACTAATTTAAATCTCCAACCTGAAAACACATAAATTTCAATACAAAATCTAGAGATAGCCTTAAACCTTTAACATTTTAAATACCACACAGAACTCTTCAAAACACCAGGGAAAGATACAACCTCATAATTAAGAAGTTTACTCAACAAAATCAAAATAAATTCAGTAAACCGATCGTATAGACACCAACACTAAAACTGATTTTTTTTTCTACTACCGCAATATAATTACCCAGGTTCGGTTGGAAAACCATGTTTCCGTAAGGATCACATGGGTGACCTACAGTAGACCACAATTAATACACAAAGAAACATACAATATTAAAGATAATAAACACATTTATTGAAAATTCCCACACATCATAATTTAAGATAGCTGGCCAGACTACCCCTACAAAAATCTTTTAAAGTTATTCATAGTTTTTTCTTTTCAAATCAATCTCATATTTAACATTAATACATTAATACAAAAATCATAGCGAAACACGTTACAGTTCTTAATCATTTTAAGCAGGAACTCAAGAAGATTAAATTCATTTAAAAAGACTAATTTAGAATAAATCATATCGAACATAGCACTTAAACATTAAAACAAAGATTCACTTCCTCCAATTAGTTCAATTAACTTCTGACTATTAAACATTAAATAAAAAAAAACCTTCTCAGCTAAAAATATAGTAAAATAATTTCAAATTTTATCTACTTAACATGACAGCTCTTGCTTTAGTATTAAACATTTCCAAATTTAAAAAGATTAATTATCAAAATTAAACACCAATGAAAATAAAAAGTCACTCACGAAATCGGCGTACCACCTTTGAGAGACTCAGGGAGCTGCCCCGATCCAATTACAAATCACCGAAACAATAACTGCCAAATCTTCATCGTTGTTTTCCGGAACCGGAGCCTTTTCATAGTTCCAGTTCATAGTTTTCAAATTCCTCCGTTAAGCAGCACTTTAACTGAATCAACTTCCCGTTTTCGAAGTTCCACTGAAGATAAGAGAAGGAGGTCGAAACTGGAGACAAAGACCAATGTAGACCTCAGGCGATGACGACTTTCCAAATTTCCGTCTTTTCTAAAAGCAAAATATCAACTCCAGCACAAACGAGCAGTTCAGACTGTTCCACAAATGGTAAAGAAACATCAGCGACGAAATCGAAAATAATAGGCCGCAAGAATTGCCGCCGTCAACAAGTCGAGCACCCGCACTGTCTCGGACCCTCCGTACCCAGAATTTTCGGAGATAAAAACTCAACTGTATACCGCGGTCGACCCCCGAAGAACCGCCGCATTTTTCCTCCGCTCCATCTCAGCACCTCATTGACCGCGGCCGGCCCCGAAGGGGCCGCCGTCAAAGAAAAAAAAACCCGCTAAGGCTCCAAAATAATCTGCTAAAAGTCTTCTCTAAAAATCTCTTTTTCAGTCCAAAAGCCACCTCCTGCCTCCCGTGCAACGGCTTAAGAAACCTCGGTTTACACACACCAAGAAACGCCTCAAAATTACTATTGGCTCAAACAACACTAAAATTAAAAATTCAGCCAATCTTAAGGAAACTTGGACTCTCTTTCGCCAACCAGAAGAAAAGTAATAAATAGCGTTTAAAATTCTCAGAAATTCAGAACTTTCTACAAGAAGACAGACCCTTTCTTTCCCACGCAACAGAAGAAAGTTTCCAACCTATAACTCTGTCAAAAAAAATCGCCGCCCCTTAGAACTATTCGACTCTGAACGAGCAAAACACGTGTTTTCAACCCCCGCGAAAAAAGGGGAAAATGCAGCTGGACAGTGACCTCTAACCTCCAAAGAAGCCCTACTCGTGAGAAACGGAAATACACCCGCGCCCTTTTAACTGTAACACCATTCTGCCAAACTTAAAGGAGCTTTGCCGTAAAGTTTAACAATATTAAATATTATACATTAATTTAAAATAAGCTCAATACAAATTCACAGTAAAATAATACGCAAAAATTATACACAACAAAAATACATAAGAATTTTCCATAACAGTGCATTACTTCACGGGAATTGCAATAGGGTACACTGATTAGTATATGAAGCAGTTTGGAACATAGTCCTAAAATACACATCAGACTTAAATGCTGACTATAATTACTTTTGCACTATGTGAAAATTTTTTTGCACAATAAGCGGCTGGGTAAATAACTATAATAATTTTTTTTTAAATGTAATCGTAGGCTACATTATTTACTTCTCATGGGCTACTTTGGTGTACTACACTGGTAAACAAGCTACTTTAATTTGACGTAATGAAATTAATATGAACACATTTACAATTATTATATTACATTTAAAATTATTATATTACATTAATTTATAAGTTGGATAAGTTTTTCAGATGCTAGTGCTTTATACTTCATAATAACTGAGCATGAGAGTTAGTTGAAACCCTGTAATATGATATAACTCAAATTTAAAAAAAAAATAATGCATTTATGAAAATTTCAAATAACAGTTACAAAATACAGATATTAGTATTGTTGGATTCTTTTTACTATTTCAAAATGTTGAAGCAAAATGAAAATTATAAAAAATATATGCATATACTTAAACGTTGAATGCTTAACTCTAAAGGTTATATTGTAGAGACATTAGGTATTTTTTGGAAGCAGTAAAGTGAAAAATAAGCAACGCCTATGCCGGGAATCGAACCACGTACATCTGGAATACGCGCCCAGCATGCAGACCACTACACCATGAAGGAACGCTAAGAAGGCGGGAGAAATACCTTATATATGACCCGTTTTAAACGGCGACTGTTTTTTTAAAGGACCCAATCGCCAAATCCTGGGTGTGGAGAATCACCATCTACCACCCTTTTAATTCGGGCCCCGTTGTAGAGACATTAGATATTTTGGAAGGAAGCGAGATTGAGAAATGAGCAAAGCCTTCGCCGGGAGTCGAACCACGGACCTCTAGAATACTCGCCCAGCATGCAGACCACTACACCACGAAGGCACGCTAAGAATCAGGGAGAAATACCTTATAATATACCGTAGCAAATTATATATAATATATTATCGATCTAGGAGGAAAGCATGAAAAGAATACAAACATTATAAACTTATTGCAAACGAAATGCTGTTTTTGTAGGAAACAGTAATGCATTACTACATTATTACTTATGGTATACTTCACAGCAGTTCAACCAATATCCTGATTTGTCTGTCGGCAGTTACAGCGCTCACGTGGTATCCGTGCGTAACTCTCGGTTATTGTTTACGTGCGTTGTTGTCTCAGAATTTGACGTCTATATGACGTCCATCGCAATATCACTCTCTCGTTCCGATTCGCTTGAAGAATCGCAACCATAGTCTTCATCGTCTGCGTTCTCATAATCGGAAAGGTCACACGTTTCTACTAATTCTTACATATTGCCATCAGTCAGTTTTTTATTTATCAGTTTTTTATTTACTTTTCTTGGGCTGTGAAGGTCCTGCGATATTTGTACCGTACGCCATTTTAAAAAAATATATATAAAAAATCAAACACAAAATTAAAAAAAAAAACACTTAAAGAAGAAAAATAATGTTTCACTAACTAACTTGCCTAAACTACTCCATTTAACCTTCAGTACTACACTAAAAATAGAGCATACGACATATGTTAGTGGACTGATCAACCCAAAGCGCCGCCGGCATACGAAATAGCGTTGTTTTGACGTACCAGAGCGTCAGTGTCAGTGAACGTGTTAATTCTTGAAAATGCATGTATTAATATGATAGCCGTACTGAGGAAAAGTGCAGAAATAGACCGAGAAAAGGCGTCAAAATGAGAAAAAAACAGAAATTATAATTTCATTAAAACATCTAACAATACAGAAGCTGATTTCCACAATAAGGAAAATAACTTAAAAGTATATCCTAATTTTATAACAGTTATTTTAAGTTTACCACTTTCCTATCTCTTTTAGCTTCAGCTTAAACTCCTTACCAGAATAAATTTTTAGAATCGCGTTAAATGCAAATGAGAAGTAGAAAGTATTTAAGTTCCAATGACTTCGAGAGTTAGGATTCCTGAACAGAGCGCGTATGCCTTTTGGCTACGTTTTTCTACCTATTACTACGCTCGGCCCTAACGTGCCTTTTGATAGCTTCACTGGCAAGTTTAATATTGCGGTTCAAATAGATTATAATTTTCATTAGCTTCGACTAAATCTCTTTAGTTAGTAATTAATTAGTTCTTATTTCTTAAGTTAATCCCAAATGGAGGCTTTGTTGTACGCCCTGAGAAAGGAGCCGTCTGTACATCTTTATTTGGAGCATATAAAGGGTAATTAACCCTTCTTGAGCCTGCATTTCTATTCTTGGACTTGAGCGATTATTCGCTTAGTAGTTTACTAGGTTCCTCAGCACTTAGTTTAGTAGAATAAAAGGGGGAAGCACTACAAACCTATTATTTTGTTTGTGGAAGGGACAGTGGAACTCAATTTTAAACTAACTCAAATCTTCGTGCTTTTGTATTCATTTGAATCTCCCGAATCTTAATCTGAAAATTCTGATGTGAGTGGTCACCACATTACTTCCTTGTTCCGCCTATTAAGTCATAGAGATATTTTGCTGCACTTCATTTATTTCCTCGAATTGTTCTAACTTAACCCATTAGCCGCTGGTGTTGCGTTGACGCAACGGTCAAAATAAATGAGTACCTAAGATATTTTATACCAGCAGATGATTTTGTGTAGGGAATATTATAAAGATTATTTCTGTAAAAAAATATTTGCCTTCAACAATCATTTTGTTTATAATAATTAATCTCATACATTAAGCAAAATTTTCGACCGGGTATTTTTGCTGAAAATATTTAACGAAAGAATCGCCGTCTTTATGAGTGATCTATTTTTAATCAAGGTCACCGTTTATCAGAACATTACATCAGTCAGATATTTATATTTGTGTTGGGAAGCAAAAGAAAACAGGTGTTGCGCTGACGCAACGTCAGCAGGAAACGGGTAGTCAATCTCCTTTTCCACTCATTCCTTTCGATGTTCTGGTTCCTGTTCTGGTTGTTTAAAAATGCCTAGAACGAGGTATCCTACATTAGGAGAAGCCCTTCAAAGATTTTTTGATGAAGAAATAGATGATGATAATGTTAATAATGACCAAAATGAAACTGATATTGTTGTTGTTCCCCCAGAAATTGCAGAAACTAGTGACAAGAAGAAAGGAATGGCAATGTTTTAAAATAATGATAATGATATTTTACCAAATGATACTGCTGGGGGAAGTTGAAATTCACGTAAGAAGTACGTATCAGCCTTCTAAAAGCAGTTATAGTTATACTAAAATGTTTAAAAAGCAGAAGATTGAAATCTTGAAGTGGATAAAAAAGGAACTGTTAGTTATGTGTCAGGAAGAACATGAAGAAAGAGATAGAAGAGAAATTATAAAAGACAAAATACAAGGTAAAAATAGTGCACAGATTTTCGATTTTCGTTTTGGTTTAGATATTTACTCTCTTCTCGCTGAACAGACAGATATACACGCTTAGAAAAAAAATTATTGCATTTGAAGCCTATATGAGAAGATTGATTGGAAAATTATTGCTTACAGGATATTTTTCTTTACCGAAAGAAAAAATGTATTGGTATTTGATAAGGACATTTCTGTTCCTGTTGTACGAGAATTGATATCACGTTTGCAGTACAGGAATATGAAGCAGAATTTGCATTTGACAATAGTCAAATTGACAATACTGATAAATTTTATGAGGTGAGACCGTATCTAAACTTACTAAATATCACCACTTTCTACTACTGGAAATATACTCTTTTAGATTTCAGACGCGAGAATGCATTATTCCTTTTGCAAACTCCTATTGAGAGTGTAGAATTAGCCAGAAATAGATCAGCAAAAGGAAGACCTAGTAAATTCAGCATTCAAAAACCATTGCATGGAGATAGTAGACATTTTATCGTTAAGTCCGTTAACAACAAAAGACTTTGTTGTAAAGAGTACCATAGCCAGACTGCTTATTGATGCAAAGTATGTAATGTAGCTTTAAATCGTGATTGTAATCAAGATTTTCATGCTTGAATCTTTCAATTGAAATAATCTGTATTTGTAAAAGAAATACAATGTATATTTAATATAAATTAATTACAAGTAAAGTGATTTGTAGATTTATAAAATGTTATACAGCTAAAAAGTAATCCTGCGCTCCACTCAAAAGAAAAATCACACGAGTACAATCCTACTCACTAAACATCCGTAGTCTTATTCCGCTGACGTTGCGCGAACGCAACACTCGCGTTTTCCACAGGTAAGAGAATTTTTTTCTTTTCAATGTAAATTTAAGTTATAAATGCTTAATTTAATATTTGTTATTATTTTCATGAGAAAAGAAACATTTTTTTTCATTCAACAAAAGTTTTGGCGGTTAATGGGTTAACCCTTTTTGAGTCTACATTTCTATTCTTGGACTTGAGCGATTATTCGCTTAGTAGTTTACTAGGTTCCTCAGCGCTTAGTTTAGTAGAATAAAAGGGGGAAGCACCACAAACGTATTATTTTGTTTGTGGAAGGGACAATTTTAAACTAAAATCTTCGTGCTTTTGTATTCATTTGAATCTTCCGAATCTTAATCTAAAAATTCTGATGTGAGTGGTCACCACATGACTTCCTTGTTACGCCTATTAAGTCATAAAGATATTTTGCTGCACTTCATTTATTTCCTCGAATTGTTTTAACTTAATTCACCGTTCTCTCAAAGCAAGTTGAAAATGACATCAAAAATTATAAATTTTGAAATAAACTTTCCTGGTCAATTTTTGTTGCACTGGAGTCATACTTCTTCCAATTTTATTTTTTCATAAGGAATATAAAACTTTCCCCAAATATAATTATAGAAAACTAGAGACCGCATCAAAAGTTAGATTTCGCTGTTTGTCGAAAATTATTTTTTTTTTTTAATTTGACATAAATCACATCTGTGACTGGAAATATATGACTACAACTAACGATTGCGAAAATAAGAGAGGCTGGGTAAGGACTTTCAAGCCTTGGTAAGGTGCGTACGCACATCTCATTGTAATAAAAATGACAACTAGATGTTAAAGCAATCCCATATAAGAAATTTAAATGTTCCATGGCTAAACTTTTTTTAATTATGCTAGATACATACGTACGTGCGTATAAACGTCACTAAAAAACTTTTGAATCATATTTACAATTCGTTTTCCAAAAACAGTCCTGTATTCTTCCCGTACGTACAGACGTCACTCAAAATCGCCCAACTTGATTTCGGGACGGTCAAAATGGGTATTTCTGTTGGAATATGACATTTGTACAATTTTGCGATTACAGTACTTCTTTAACTTCAAATTTTGCTTTGATTCAAAATTTTTCATGCAAAATAGTTCTCCTTTTCCATATTATCCCTGCTTAAAAGATTCGACAGAACTTGTTTTGTAAAGCATTTTGTGGAAATAACTAAGGAACATTAAATTAAATATGAATTATTGCGACAGAAATTGCATCTTCGATGAACTGAAATTAAAAGCGTATGCACAGAAGTTTTCAACAAAGCTAAAACACTATAAAATTAATAAAGACGTGTAATCAGGGTTATTTTAATAATGAAATTGCTATTGAGTTACCATATTTTGTTGAAGATTAACACTGTAGTTTTCACCAATTTAAAAATGTTTTTCCTTCTCATGAAAAATCGAATAGTCTTGAAATATGTCATCTTGGAGATATCATAAAATAAAAATGTAGAACATAAAATTTAAGGTTAATTTTCAGAATATGGATGAGTGGCGACGTTGTCTATTTGGGTAAAGGGTAAAATAACGATTATTACCCATCGTGAAATAAAGGAAGAAATATTTACAAAAGACAATAATCTTCAGTTTTTATGGATGATTTAACCTAAAGCTTTTTCCTACATGCATTATAAAGGTAAAATATTAAAAATATTTTTTTGAAAACAGGAAAATGAAACTGTTAAACTAATTGAATTATTACCTTCCTTTGTGGCGGATGTATAAATTTATTCAAGAAAATATGCGAACAAACTTCTTTGCTCTTCTGCTAAAACAGTAAATGTTTTGCTCCAACAGTTTAAATACCCTCATTCGCCCTAACTAATTTACATACTGGCGAGGAAACGTGAGGTGAATAAGAGAAAGCAGAAATGGCTCACAAATTAAAATGACTATTAGTAAAAATAGATAAAACTCTACAACATTCGCACTCAGAATTTAACTATTGTCATAAAAAGGACTTAAATGGCCTTGATGTAGATAATTTAAATTCTAATCCCAATCCTGAGTAACCCTTCACAAATTTTTGAGTCTTAAGATTAATTTATTTTACAGACGAATTTCCGCCTTCCATTACATACACAACCTTCTAATTACAAGTGTTTCCTCTGGTCTTCTTTTTAACCCCTGGAAGGAGAATAGTTTAGAAAAAGGTCGCACACATTTAATATAGTCACATAACATTCAAAGGTTTTACAAAATTAAATTTATTTTCATTTAATATCACATGGGGAACGGTTGCTCATAATATTCGTTCCAGATTTGAAATCTCCCCTGCTCTCAAGCAAGGTGTACTGATATAAAAGCGTGTTGTTCATGTAAAACGTGTTCCAAACTCCCCTCTAACCGACATCTACATGTTAGAATTTAGGCATACGAGACTTCAGAATTACACCTTACGTTCAATTCTCAGCCCTGAGGTGCTAGTTCTAGTGAAAAATTAAGTATTGGCTAGAGAGCCTAACTTTAATTTTCATCCATTCGTAAGCTAGTTTTTACTCCTAAAGCAAATTTTATTTGTATCTTGGTTTTTAACTCTTTCATCCATACATATTTATTTCCATTTACAAACATCCAAAAATACTTTTAGGTTTAACCCGGGTTTCACAAAAACTTTAACATTTACAATTACTTTACTGAAAACAATTTCAAATCATTTATATTCACAAAATTTTCTAGTTTAAATATTATTACAAAACAAAGAAACATTTCCTAAACTCTCAGTCTCTGAGATTAAAAATGAACATCTCATTCTTATTTTAACTTCAAAATATACTGCTAGAAATGACTAAAGCTTCTTGTTCAATACAAAAATAAAATTATGCTTTATCGAAGCAATAACTGAAAGAAAATTTTCCAGCTAACTTCATACTCAATAAAAATAAAACTTAAGTTGAGTAATTTACACTTATCTTTTGTTTACTGAGTTTAGCCATCCTTTTCTGTAGGAATTTCTCCCAGAAGAGAAATTTGCTGATCTGGGCCCTCAGGCATTGACGTGGCCCGCCGCTGCCCTCTTTGTCCATCAGTTATTTGCTTTTGCAGCCCGCTCTTTTTTCCCAAGCCATATTCTTCTGACCTTGACTCGAGCTTGTAGTTACTTGACGCTTCTAGGCTCTTGCCGTCGACATTTGTTGTTCTGTGTTCGAGCTGCTGACCTGGTCCACCGGACTATTCCGCTGCTTCTGAAACACTTTCTTGAGCTGGGAAAGTTGTTCCTTCAGTCATCGAATCTGCTGTATCGTTCAGTCGATGCCCTGCTTTCTGGGCATCTGTAATCCGTATCACTGGTTACTTGACTAAATAAATCCGGATCACTGTTTGCTTATCCTTCACCCCTCCCTCTATCTTGTAGGTGGTTACCTTCTGTTTCCGTTTCTGTCGACTTGCTCCTCAATGTGCCGGCCCCGGCCTGTTCATGCTGTTTCCTTTTGGTTTCTCAGGCCTGCGTCTTTTGACTTCTGTTTCCCCCACTCTGGCCTCCTCTTTTTCATTTCTGGAATCGCCATCTTTGACGTGATTCTTGCAAAATATCATTGAACATTTGTATATCAGAGCGGTCGTAAAATTTTGTAATTTGGTCCACGTTCGCAATGATATTCTCCCCGCTATTTCCTTTTAAGTTACATACGGTACCACAAATTCTTTGTATAATCAAAATTCCTTCAAATTTTGGACAGAATTTAGCTACTTTTTCTTATAGGGCGCAAGAATGTTTTAAATAATTTGTCCCCAGTTTTAAAGTCGGAAATCTTTCTGTACCGTTCACAGTAAAGTTGCAATATCTCCTTGTTTGCTTTTGCAATATCTGAGTTTAATACTGCCTCGTTAATCATTTTATTATTGTCTATTAATTTAAATTCTGCCTTCATTTTCGGCACGAAAAACAATTTGTACAAGAGGATAGTTATTTTCCTCAAAAAATAGTTCTGCTGGCGTTTTTCCAGTAGTGTCGCGTTTGGCTGTTCTTAGGGCAAAAACCAAGTCGTTGAAGCAGTCATTCTAGCGTCGATGGTAAGTTTTTGCATAGCAATTTTAAATTTACACTCTCTGCAATATGCGATTGTGGTCGATATAAAATCATATTTAAATGGCGTATGCAAAGCTCTACGCATAGAATTTCGAAAAATTTGTCTAGTAAACTGGGGACCGCTGTACGATATAATCCTAAGTGGTGCACCATAATTTAAGATATTTATTTAGAAAAAGAATCAAATGCAATTTTAGCCCTCCAGCGGCCAAGCGGTAAAGTCTCTGTACACAGGTAGTTCTGTCTGAGGTTCGAATCCCGCGAACGAGCTGGCTGCATCAGCGTTTTCGTGGTTTTTCCCATGTGTAACATGTATTCGAGCCAGTTTCCCTTAGAAAGTTCTCCACCAAGGCATCCCTCCCCTTAGGCAGATAGCCCTAGTATGCTTTGCCGTAATTAAATAAAATCAAAACAAGCCTAATGCAATTTTAGCCGAGGCTCTTTTAAGGGGAACTACTTCTAGCCTCTTTGAAAAATGGTCGACAATAACGAGCAAATATATGTTTTTATTGCTTTCACGTCTTACGTGGGTATGGACTTAACTAATATAATCCTATTAATTAACTTGGGAAAGTAGCTTTCCCGCTATTTAGATGCCCGACAGGGCTATAACTTACATTGTTAATTAATTGACATTTGTAGCAGCACCTGATATATTCCTCAATAAATTTTTGAAGTTACGGAAAAAAGGGCCAGCTATCGCACTCTCTGCACTATTTTTCTAATTCCAAGATGGTCTGCAATTCTTGCAAAATACTGAGCCGTAAACTGGGTGGGATAATCGGTCTTAATTCACCAGTCCCATTAGTTGATTTAATATAAAATAAGAGATTATTCATTATCTCATAATCTGTTGCACTGTTCTAATTGCCACTATATCCGGATATTAAAAAATTCACGGATTTTTTAAATGTGCATAGATATGACTAAACTTTGGATCACTTTGTTATTCGGGAATCATAGTTTTACGAGAGTCCAAGATTTTCGACGTTAACATGAAACATTTTATTTCTTTGTTATCTTCGGCTAACTTTATTCGTGATAAGACTTTGGCCACAATATTATGTTTTCCGGACATATGTTTAATTATTACGTTGTGTTCTTGCAGTTTTAAGCCCATCTAATTAATCTTGGAGACAATTTTTTTACGGAGCATAACTGAGCCACAGCCCCATGATCCGAATATTTAGTCACCCGTACCTTGCTGAAATATATTCAAAACTTGTGTACCCCTAAATATACAGTCAACGTTTCCCTCTCTGTAGAAGTGTAATTATGTTGAGTTTGGTTGAGAGGTTGCTAAAATAGGCGACGAGCTGACCACTCTGCATCAAAATAGCGCCTACTGTGTAATCTTAGGCATTCGCTGAACTTTCAAGATTTTCATCCCCTACAGAAAATGTTAAAACCGGCGCTTGTATTAACGCAGTTTTTAACGTCTCAAACACCGTATTAGCCTCAGTTGACCCGGAAAATCGTGTTTTCTCCCCTTTAAATTTTAACAGCGATTTCATTATCTGTGCGATTTCTCACACAAGCTTGAAAATGCACATAACCAGGCGAAGGGTGTAAAAGACCCCTTTGTTAAACACAATATAATTAACAGACGGCATAGACTTAAGTGCTTAAAAACACCAACTACTTGCGATGAAAACTTAAAAGATAGTGACATTAAATGTAAAGGTAAGGAGTAGTGCCAGATTACACAATTCAGTTTAAGCTAACTTGTTGACTCATATACCTACACATACAGAATAACTCGGCGGAAAGTATGCATAGCCGATATTAAGGTTAACAGCTAGAAGAAAGTAGCAGCATGCGCTGGCAATAGCGAAATCACGCTCTCAATAAAAATTTCGTTCCAACAGTTTATATATCGTCGTTCACCCTAATTCATTTACATCCTGGGGAGGAAACGCGAGGGGAATAAAAGAAAGCAGGAAAGATTTCACAAATTTAAAATAACTATTAGTAAAAATAAATAAAACCCTACAAAGTTTAATATGTCTTGGATATGCTAACACTCTTACATCGAAGTCTTGCAGTTACGATCAATGAATTTTATAGTACCAAAGAGAAACTATCTGTTAATATGTGGAAATAAATGCATTTCCTTTCGTACAATTTAAAAATTTATAATATGAATATAAATAGAAAATATGCATTATTTTCTCTACACGTTAATGTAAACTCCTATTGAAACATTCCACTGAATTCTGGACATGCGTGCAAGCTTTCCATTACATCGCAAGAATTTTTAATTTCTTAAAATGGACGTGCAATTCGCCTTTAATAAAGTTTTCAAATATTTTTTTATGTTAATTCTGTTTGATCTTTCAATTTTCTTTCGCCATCACCAGAATTCAGATTAGATCAACTACAAATCATAAGCATGCATGATGTAGTTAGATTTACATTGGCAACTATTGTTACTTTTTTATCAGCCATCAATTTATCCCTGCGCGTGCTGAAACTGGATACTGAGCTGGAATAACAGTCGCGTAGATGAAAAAAAGAATTGCTTACTGTTCTGCATTTAATTAGAGCTAAATAATGTTGGTGGGAGTTTCAATGCTGTAGGTTCAGTTTAGCTAAGCTTTTGCGTTACCTTATGCTTTTCAAATCACTTTGATTATTTCCCGTGAGTAGCTATGAGAAAATTGTTTGTAAGCTTTGTTTGAAACTTTCTACGAATTGCAAAACAAATGTTTTAATTTTAATTACTTTCTAACTTGTTACTGTTTAAAGGAGCGATGATGAAAAATATAATAATTGTCTGCACCAGATATAGTTATAAGTCATGATTTAATGCAGATATTTACGAATTTACTTACATACCAACTCTTTGTATACTAAAGTAAGACTATAAATTAATTAAACTAATAAAGATCTTAGAACTAAAATGAAAACAGCTATTTTCTGTAGGGACTTAAACTGTTCTCTTTGTTATGATATTTACTCCTGATGATTATTTCGCTCTGATTTATTTTTAGGCTTATTAGTTAGTCTATGGCTATTTCTGTATGTATTACGTTATTATTTTGCATCGGTTGTTGTAACGAACATAGTTTATATTCAATTCAGTAAACCAAGAATAAAATGTTAGCAAACTTTTAAAATTTCATCAGCATGTAGAGATATTTAGTCTAGTCTAGCTACTGATATGTAATGGAAATCTTGATACCTCTGGAAATCTGAAATTAAATTTAACATCTGAACCCTTATTGAGGGACATAATTTAACTTAGAAGTATAAGGGAATTAGCACGGAGTAATGTCGTACAAATTTCTTCTTGTTATCAACTAAACCAAATCAAAATTATACCTATTTTTGAAACGCTCATGGCATATTACGGTATCAGTTATGACAACAGAAGACATTTATTAATTTTTTTAGTGGGCATTGCAAACAGAAATATAACTAAAGAGTTAGGTAATCCAACAGAGAAACTAGTATTATGCAAATGTGTTTGGAAATCCATACCAAAATTATGATAGTTAATATAGTGCTAAAAATAACTTGCAACAGATGCATGCAATTTCAAACGTTAGAGCTTCAAAAATTCATTAAGTGTATAAGGTATTTCTCCCGCCTTCCTAGCGTGCCTTTCTGGTGAAGTGGTTCTGCACGCTAAGTCGGTATTCCAGATGTCCGTGGCTCAATTCCCGGCGAAGGCGATTGCTCATTTTTCCTCTTGCCTGCTTCCAAAAAATACCTAATGTCTCTACAGTGCGCCGGAACTAAAAGGGTGTTGGATGATGATTCTCCTCACCCAGAATTTGACGATTGGATCCCCTAAAAAAACTCAGTCGCCCTTTAAAAGGGGAAGTATAGGAGGTATTCCTCCCGCCTTCCTAGCTTGCCTTCGTGGTGTACTGGTTCTGCACGCTGACCCGGTATTCCAGAGATCCGTGGTTTGATTCCCGGCCAAGGCGATTGCTCATTTTTCATCTTGCCTGCTTCCAAAAAATACCCAATGTCTCTACAAGTGCTTAATTTCGATTTCAATTAAAAGTACCAGTGCATTTATAGAGCCAAATTTCAGTCTGTCGAAAAAATATTCAGCTTTCCATTTCAAATCAGTGTCTGGTAAAAGTTGATTTTGCATAAAGTGATCTTAAGATTTCTGAAACCCTGAGCTACTTTCATTTCGAAAGTATAAAGGAAATTAATAAAATACACAATGAGCATAATAGGGTGAAGACTATTAGAAATATGCAGCTAAATGTGTATTCTACATAGAATTATTTAAACATTAAGGAAATTATATTTTTAAAATTCAGAATTTCGTAAAACTTAACGTACGAAAAAGTCTTGCTTATATGTAGGACTCATACAAATGTTTTAAGTAAATATTTGCATTTACAATACATGGAATAAACGATTCTGATCCAACAGATAAATAAACGTTGTACATTTCAAGAAGTTACTTTATTCGAGATTTCTAAAAATGCTTTGAATGCATAATGTCGAAAGTGGATGTTTTTAAACAAAGGTCAGATCTAATTTAAATGCTCCAAACATCTCCGTATAAAGTTTATGGAATAAAATATTATGATTGAATTGATGTAAATACAATGCACGTTTAAGCATTAGTGTATTATTAAGTGAATCTGAATTGTAGTTCATTTTTTATCTTAAGATCTTTAGAAGATTTCTTCAGATAAAAATATATGTCTTGGGCGATAAAATTTTTGAAAAGTTTGAAATATTTATGAAAGTAAAGAAATGACCGATAATTTATGCATGAAAGGAATTTAAGATATTTATTGGATACTTTTTCCTTAAACTTAATGTTTGTTAATGGATAAAAAGTCACAAGACTATGTGGAACTTTAAAATACCTTCTTGAAAGTTTCAGTATTAAAATAGTATACAAGATAAATGAAGCAGGAATCCTTCATTAACTGATATGCATTTCCTTCGCATAAAACCTAAGCCTTCATAATTATCGTGAAAACATTTTTATAAAAATTTGCTAATTTCACCACAAGGAAATCTAAAGACGAACTTATTACTATGAATGAAATTCAGTTAATTTTGAATTAACGACATTTTATTTTATTGTAAGAGAATTAATTTTGTTCAGCAGGTTTTACTTATCTACATGCAAAAAGTAAATAAATTATACTGTGTTTCCATGAGTCTACGTTCAGTTTTCCCAAAATACGTGTCTCATTTTTTCAGAAACTGTAGTCCACAAATACCTTTTTTTTAACTGTGTAGAGTCATTAAGATTTCTTTCGAAATGCCTTCGAGCCCTGGACCTTTCGCATGCGCTTCGAGTATCCTTCCAATTACATGACGAAATCATGTGGAAAGGAGAGAGAAAATACCTTATAGCTGTTTATATAGAATTTTAGAGCTGAATTTTCAACCCAAGCAAAGGCTATTAAACAATGGCTAGTAAAAATTATTGTTCTTGCATTTTAGCTTACATTTTTAAATGCGTACCCTTTTCAGAAAATAAATTATATAATTTTGTTTAATTACATGTTATGGAGTTTAAGGTTTCATGTTTAGTCTGGCTTTAAAACTTGCAAATCTGTGACACAAACCTTAGATATAGTATGTGCTGTCTAAGAAGACAAAGCATTACAATGATATAATGTTTTCCATTGGAACTGATGGTTACGGGTAGTAGACTGGAGGATATTACTGACAAGTACAGGAATGGTCTTCTTTCGATATTCGGAAGGAATGACAAAATTCAAAAGTTCTTTGCAGGTTTGGCTAAAATTTCTCATTTATCTCTTCAAATGAAATCAAAAGGTAGAAATACATTGTTTGAAAAAATGTGGCAAACCAAAAAATATATAAAAAGGAGCATAAAGTTGCTGTCTTTCCAGCTACGAACATTGACTGTAGAACAAAGAGATAATCTAATTTCTGCTTATATTGAAAGGCGGCAACATGAGTATTACTATTTTTGTCAAATGTAATCAAGTACTAATGATAAAGCTATTATAGTAACAAAATCGGTGTAAATTGCGTGAATTTGCAGGACAAGTTCCGAAGTTTAATTGTGTGCCTGAATGATATGTGCCTGAAAGAAAGATAGTAGACTGCATATTTTATTCAAAGGCACAACAAACCGGTTATTGAAAGGAATTCAGCAAGTTATATCAAAAAAGACAGGTAACTACTTTAATAGAACAACGAAGTTATTTGAAAAATATAGCTGTCATTAAGTAATTTTTATTAAAGTAATATTTTAAAAGTACTTCATAAATTGAAAATTATTAAAGAAAAAAAATAACCTTTATCGATCAGAATGTATTTATAAGTGTCGGAGGAAGGTTAAGACAAGCCAACATCGCGCAAGACAGAAAATATTCCTAATTTGTTGCATAAGAAACATCACATAACTCAGATTATAGTGAATTACTTTCATGGATCCCATCTTCATGCTGGCCCCCTGCTACTGCTATTGGTGATTAGAAGAGAATATTGAATAATCCACGTTACGTGAGTTATAAGACAACAGATTCGGAAATGTGTGAAATGTCATCGTGTACGTGCTAAAACACATACCGAGATAATGTCCGACTTACCAATCGTCCAAGTCGTTTCGTTGAAAGTTTTCTTCACAGTTGGAATTAATTACGACAGGCCTTTCAAGTCAAGTCCAGGCAAAGTCGAGGAGTAAAACCAATGAAATGCTGCACTTGTCTATTAGTGTGTTTTACTGCAAGAGCTCTATAAATTGAATTAGTAGGTAATTTAACATTATAATCATTTATTGCCGCTTTGAGGCGTTTTGTATCTCTAAGAGCAAAACCAATAGAAGTGTATAGCGAATATGGCAAGAATTTTATTGCTGCAGGTAAGGAACTGAAAAGAGGAATTAATTCTTTGAAGAAAAATGAATTGGTTAATAAATATCTCAAGTGAAGGTATTAAGTAGATATTTAATACCCCGCAGCGCCTCATTTTAGAGGATTATGGGAAACTGCAGTCAACTCTACACAGTTCCAAGCTAACCATAGGTAACCAACATCTGAAGCAAGAAGAATTTACGATATTGATAGCTCAAATTGAAGCTTGCTTAAATTCATGACCTTTCTGTCCAATGTCTGAAGATCCATCAGAATTTTCTACCATTTCTTAATTGGTACCCCGCTAACTGTCTTACCTGAAGAAAGTTTACACGATAAAAAATTCCCATTTTACAACGCTTTAAACTTGTTCAGAAAATATTCCATAGTTTTTGGAAAAGATGGTCCAATGAATTCATTTCTAATTTACAACAACGTTCAAACTGGTGTAAGATGCAACCCAATTTAAAGATTAATGATTTAGTTATCATAAAGGAATACAATTTACCCCCTCTACGATGGAAATTAGGAAGAGATCTGGGAATTATTCTTAGCGCAGATAACATTGTGCGCAACTTGAAGCTTAAAACTGCTAATGGAGATTATTTAAAAGGCCAATTCACAAACTTCGTGTTTGGCCTTCAATTTTTTTCGCAAAGCTTTATAACTCTGTGCTTTGCTTTAAATATATTTAAGTTCCTGAATTGTATCAAGGCTTCTGTGCTCTGTTTTGAGAACAACTGTGTTTCATTTTCATAATTTCATATTATGATTTCTTGTGAATATTTTAGTACCATATTTTGCATATTTAATATTGTTATTACAGTTACATTTCTAAAAGGTATTTAGATTTGAAAGGATGTTTCAACACCTGGCAGAATGTTTCGGCTCCTATACTATCTGCCTGTTTGTGAGATCAAATTTCGCACTGCGCAGTTCGCATTGCGCAGCTAGCATTTTGGAAAACGCGAACTGTAACTTTCATGGCTTACGTTTTGCTGTATTATGTTCTAAAGTTGAAATCGTTGAATAAAAAAATTAATTTACTATCCACACAAAAATATCGTATTTTTAATGTTTATTAATTTAAATTTAAGATACCGCGACGCAACAGAGAGATTATCTATCTTTATTAACATTGTAAGGATCTTAAGTTTTACTAACGTTTATTTTATTTTAAATCTTTACTATCACTTCTTATTTTCTACTTCCGGCCAGAATTATAAGCGTGAAGGAGTTTATGCAAAGTTGTCTGGCGAACGCCAAGTATTTAAGTGTGGCCTTTTTGCCAAGCAGAAGAGAGGAAGCCGTGAGTTCGAAGCAGGCCGCTTACCTTAGAAGTTACGCAGTTGCTACTTTGCCTTCCAGGCCAGAGGTTTTAATCCTCTTGATAAATTAAACGTATTGTAGTGTTCACAGTCTCTGTGCTACATACGCTTTCTGTTATTATAAGGCCAATCTTATTCTAAAGTTAAATTAGAGTTTAGTTTTATTTTGATATCTTTTAAGTTAGACCCCGAGTGGAGGGTCATTGTATTCCGAAGTACGGAAGTCATTGTATATAAAGAAAAAAATAAAGGGTTTTGTATACCCTTCGTCTGTATCCTGTCCACTTACTACAATTAGTGAACATAGCTTTAGTAAGCTCTCTGTTCTAGTCAGGTCATTGTATGTTTCCGAAGAAAGTTAGAAGAAACATTGAACCTGATAGTGGCGCCCGACGAAGAATAACCATGGCCGAGTTTCAAGAAGAACCTGTGCTGCCTGCAGAAACAGCTCAGAATCCAGAAATGCCAGCTGCCGCCCTGGAAGGATTTGGGTATATTGTCCAGACCATGCGCGCTTCGATAAAACCAGAAGCAACGTTTAATGGAAACTCACAGGTAACCAGTTTTTTGGAAAAATTGGATGACCACTTCATGCTCTACCCCGTGCACGAGTTTCAAAAAGTTACCTTAGCTACCAGCGCTTTGAGGGGCCAAGCGCTTAACTGGTTCAAATGTATCGGCAGAAGTCTCTTGGGTCAAGCAGGAAGTCCCACCTATACCTACGAAAATTTCAAGACTGCCCTACTAAAAGCCTTCCCTGTTGTAAGGGATCGTGCGAAATTAGAAACAGAACTGTTCAGTATATATCAACAAAGAATGGAAAACCTCTCCAGGTTTATTTTAAGAAAAATTCACGTTTTCAAGCTCTTGTATGGAAACCGTCCGGATCCTGAAATAATTCAAGTGATTTTGCCGAGGTTACTACCCCAAGTGCAAGACTTTATTGAATTGAGAAATCCGACTACACTGGAAAAATTATTTGAGCTAGCAATCCAGTTTGAAAGTAGAAGAACGGCGGACGTCGAAAGAAGACGCCAATATCAACAGCGAAACCAATTTGGTACGCCAAGACTACAGCAAACTCAAGCACATGGCTACGGAGAAAAAGCGAATCAGTGGGCAAGGAAACCCGAGCATTCAAAAACAGCCGGCGAACGTCGACAGTTCAATAGCAACCCAGGAAAAAAGTCTCAAGGCCAGTGGAGAAAGAAGGAAAGCACCGAAAGAAAAAATAATTTAAACTAAAACGGATTTCTGCTGACGAGAGGGTGCGGAAATCCGAAGGCCACGAAAACCCCTCTTCCTACAAGTTAAATACAGTAATGGTGAAAAATTTAACTCTTCCGAAGATTGAAGTCTTGGTAAATAATATCCCGGCCACCGCACTCCTGGATACCGGCGCGCAGTGTTCCTGTGTGGCAGAAGTCTTTTTTAGAAAGTATTTTCGCAAATACCGCATATATAATGCGGATAATACAACAGTATTAGCGGCGCAAGGAGAACAATGTAAGTGCGTAGGTAAAGTACCTTTGTACATCCGTATCAAGGACGAACAAGTAAAGGTGATGTTTTTTATAGTAAAGAATTTGCAAGCACACTTAATACTAGGAATAGACTTTCTTTCAGACGCACAAGCTACACTGGATTTTAATGAAGCGTCTCTTAAACTGACGATGAAACCAGTGCGTGTAGAAAAGGTTGAACCGCCAAGGGTAAATCTCGACCACCTGCCTAATGACGAGCAAGATAGAATCCGACAAGTGGTAAGTGAATTTGCTTCCTTATTTAGTGATATTCCAGGATTTACCCAGGTTACTAACCATAGTATTGACACCGGAGATGCATTGCCGGTTCGTCAAAAACCATACCGGTATGATAAGAATAAGGAAAAAATTATAGAATGGCATATTACCGATATGCTACGTAAAAAGATCGTAACGCCTATCTCAAGTAGTTATGCTAGTCCGGTGGTTTTATGTAAGAAAAATAATGATTATCCTTTGGAGCATCCAAAAAGGTGGAGATTCGCTATTGATTACCGTAAATTAAATTCCATAACGAAATATCCGGTATATCCGTTACCGATTATAGAAGAAATTTTAAGGAACATAAAATCAACCAAATTTATGACAACTTTAGACTTAACGAATGGTTATTTTCAAATAGGGATCAGGCCTGAGGACGTGCCTAAGACTGCTTTTATAACCAAGTCTGGCACTTATGCATTTTTGCGAATGCCGTTTGGCCTTTCAGGCGCCCCAGCAACATTTCAGCGATGCATGGACATTGTGTTAAGACCTGTTCTCGGAAAGTCCACATTTATCTATTTAGACGATATCATTATTACTAGTGATAATCTAGACCAACATGTACAGGATTTAAGACAGGTGTTTTCTTTATTAAATGAGGCCGGTCTAAAAGTTAATGTCGAAAAATGCAAATTTGCAGCCCCTGAATTAAAATATTTAGGTTACAAAATATCGCAAAAAGGGATCGAGACAGATGAATCAAAAATAATCGCTGTACAAAAGTATCCGACTCCAAACACGGCAAAGAAGCTCTCTTCTTTTCTAGGACTTTGTTCATATTATAGGTCCTTTATAAAAGATTTTGCGGCTATCGCTGAGCCATTGTTAAAATTAAAAAGGAAAAAGGCAAGATTCTCGTGGACGGCCGAAGCCAATAGTGCTTTCGAAAAATTAAAACAAGCATTAACGCAAGCCCCTGTGTTGAAATTTCCTGAAAAGGATGAAAATTTAGAAATTTCAGCGGATGCTTCGGATTATGCGGTAGGAGCGGTACTTTCGCAAAATCAGCAGCCAGTAGCATTTTTTAGCCGAACTTTAAATCAAACACAAAGAAACTATTCCGCGACCGAGAGAGAGGCACTTGCAGTTCTGTTAGCAGTGCAAAAGTTCCGAGTCTATTTTGGAAAGGCGCCGATAACAGTATATTCTGATCATGCGGCGGTAACTAGATTGTACTCTGGAAAAAATTTATCCCCAAGGTTAATAAGATGGGCACTCAAGCTGCAAGAATATAATCTGGTAATCAAGCATACCCCCGGAAAGGAAAATATCGTAGCAGATGCCCTGTCACGAATTAAATTAGACGAACAGGGTAATACCGTAAAAGTTGCAATGCTGACAGCGTGTACAATAAATTCCCGAGAAACTGTAATAACCGAACTGGGTAAGGATCCTGAGTTTGGAAGTATTTATGAGTATTTGAAGGATCCTGAAAATTTTAGCCACCAAGATATTGTGGCGATAAGAAATAGGGCGGCCCATTACGAACTAATAGATGGTCTATTATTTTATACAAAAACTACGAATTCCAACAACGAATTTCGACCTGTTATCCCAGCTAGTCTTAGATTAAATATCCTGCAAGAGCTCCATGACAGCCCTTTAGCTTCTCATGCTGGTATTCGAAAAACTACTCAACGCGTACGCGAGGCAGTCTACTTTCCTGAACTGCAAAAGTTAACAAGGGCGTATGTCCAGTCCTGCCCAACATGTCAAGCCGTTAATTATATTAATTTCCGCCCGGCCGGGTTTCTAAATAGTATTAAATCCGAATTTCCAAATGAAATAATCGGTATCGATTTATTGGGCCCTTTCCCAAAAAGTCAGTTAAACAAAAGTCGCTATCTCCTTGTTATAGTTGATCATTTTAGTAAATGGACCGAAATTGTTCCCTTAAAACGAGCCTCCGCGAAATTAGTTACCGATTCTATTTTAAATAAATATATTTTAAAATACGGGGCGCCCCTAAAAGTTATATCGGATAATGGTCCTCAATTTGTAAGTAATATATTTGAAGACATGTGCCAAAAACTGGGCATACGTCATTTAAAAATGGTCCCGTATCGGCCGCAATCAAATATAGCGGAACGGGTCAACAGAAATATAGTGAAAATTATCCGTAGTTATGTTAAAAATTTTCATAAAAGCTGGGATAACTATGTCAATGAATTTGCTTTCGCCCTTAGGACCGCAAAACATGATACAACGGGCAAAACTCCTGCTGAGTTATTTCTAGGCAGAAAGATTATAACATCGTTAAATAAATTATTTTATGTGCAACAAAGAGCCCCAGAATTTAAAATGGGTGATATAGAAAAACTAATTAAGGAAGCAAAGAAGAATACGGAAGTAGCACAAAGAAAACAGAAGCTCTATTATGATTTGAAACGACGGGGAGTAACTTATAAAGTAGGGGATGAAGTACTAAAAATTAAGCATTCACTTTCTTCAGCACCAGAAGATAAAACTGCCAAATTTTTCCCACGCTTTGAAGGACCATATGTTATAGAAAAAATAACTCACGCTGTTGTAGTATTAAAGGCAAGAAATGGCGAAACCTGTTCCGCAAACATTGACCAGATAAAACCATTCTATGACCGTAATAAAATGCAAATCTTTTCAGATCTTTTGCAGGATCCGGTACGGCAGACACCGCAGGTACAAGTTCCAGAGGTGGGAAAACGACAAGTACAAGGGCAAGCCAATGAGAGACAGAAGCAAGTGAAAAGAAAATTGCCCCGCGGAAAAATTGAAGGTACAAAGAAAAAGAAGTCGTTCCACCGTCCAAAAAACAGAGTTCACGAACACCCCCAGAATGAAGAAGGGAGAAGGACGACGTATGTGGAAAAGACCGGGAGAAAGGACGGCAACTATAACCCGGCTGTGAAACGGAAGATTGACTCATCCGACAGAACTCTCCGCAGCAAAAGTCGCCGAACTGCGGAAGGGCCATCAGCGGCGGAGGAAAAAGTACAAGAAAAATTTGAACGGCCAACAACGAGGTCCAAGCAGGATCACGACAGAAGTTTCCCGGTTCCACCAAGACCAGCTGCCTTCAAACGGCCAAGACCACAAGCAGAGGACAGAAGGAAGATGTTCAAGGGTGGCCGTAGTGGTGAAAAACGGAAGCTTCCAGAGGAAAGCACTGAAGGGCGAGCCCGTACAAGAAGGAGGATCAACCAAGCTACGGTTTGCAGCACCTTTAAAGACTGGGCCCAGAAAAGGATGTCGGAATATTACAAAGATAAGTAAAATTTTGTGTTACTTTACAAACTTAAGTTAATCTTTCATTCTTACTGCAAGTGGCAGATTTGAAGAAGTTTTACCTCATGCGAGGTCTACCTTTATCGCCAAAAGGGCGAGAAATGAGTTGTGACCGATTTTCTTATTATGTTTTTCAATTACTCGCGCGTAAAACTAAAGTTGATGTATAATAGCGTTGTATAAAGACTTAAATATTGAAAAAAGTTATTGTATAAATTTTATTTAAAACATTCTAACAAGAAAGAAGTTTTAGTCTGAAAGACTTTTTGAAATGTACTATTATTTCAATGTAGAAAGAATTGGCACTTGCTTTGAAAAGAATAGAAGTTAACAATGTACTACTAATGTATGTTTTCAAATGTGTAAAATTAACGGCATCTTGATATGTTCTTGTATACATGTGAACTGTTATTTTGAATGTTTAGAAATACCGTGATATGGTAAAAGTGAAAGTAATGTTAAAAAATTTTTTATTCGTGTGACTGTAAAGATTAAATCATGGTGAATATGTGTTAAAGGTTGAATGATGTAGTTAGGCTCTCTGACGCTACACTTTAGAGTTAGCCACTTTCAGAATAGTACCTCAGGGTCTAGAGTTGAAATTAGGGTGTGTTAAGAGGTCTCGTATGTTGAATTTTAACACGTTAGTGTTTTGATTATAGGAGGAAGTGTTGAACACATAGACAGAAACACATTCGTGTTTGGTGTTTTTACAACACATGTCAGAGAGCACGGGGAGAGATAATTAAAATAGTCATGAATGAAATAAGAATGTTAAGAAAAGTATATTCTATATGTTATTTACAATGTCATTCTGTAACATTTCATTAAACTAGTTTTCCTTCCAGATCTCTGGAAGGAACCAGAATTGAATAAAGCTCCTGTTTTGATGCAGTACAGATGAAAAAGAAAAAAGATTGTTGTATATTCCGGGAGCTGCTATTGTAACAAATTTCTTTCTTTTAAATTTTTCTAGTTTCTAGCGAAGCATTTTTTGTTAAAGGTTGGCCTCGCGTTAGTTTCTAGAGCTAAAAGTTTTCAACAAGGTCGTTTTAGACCTCAGTTTCAAACTAATTAACTCTGGCGGGAAGTATGTAAGGATCTTAAGTTTTACTAACGTTTATTTTATTTTAAATCTTTACTATCACTTCTTATTTTCTACTTCCGGCCAGAATTATAAGCGTGAAGGAGTTTATGCAAAGTTGTCTGGCGAACGCCAAGTATTTAAGTGTGGCCTTTTTGCCAAGCAGAAGAGAGGAAGCCGTGAGTTCGAAGCAGGCCGCTTACCTTAGAAGTTACGCAGTTGCTACTTTGCCTTCCAGGCCAGAGGTTTTAATCCTCTTGATAAATTAAACGTATTGTAGTGTTCACAGTCTCTGTGCTACATACGCTTTCTGTTATTATAAGGCCAATCTTATTCTAAAGTTAAATTAGAGTTTAGTTTTATTTTGATATCTTTTAAGTTAGACCCCGAGTGGAGGGTCATTGTATTCCGAAGTACGGAAGTCATTGTATATAAAGAAAAAAATAAAGGGTTTTGTATACCCTTCGTCTGTATCCTGTCCACTTACTACAATTAGTGAACATAGCTTTAGTAAGCTCTCTGTTCTAGTCAGGTCATTGTATGTTTCCGAAGAAAGTTAGAAGAAACATTGAACCTGATAACATAAGCGAAGGAAAAAATGATTAGCTTGAAGCAGTGTTTCTATGGTTATTTGTTTCAATTAGTAAAATGTGTTTGGTAAGTTAAGCGGCAAATAATGCACGAAACATTACCTTGAATCTTTCGTGTAATATTTCAGGTATTCGGTTTAATTTTATTTGAGTGTTTCGAAAGACCAGAATTGCAGTTTCCTATTACATGCATTCTTTTATTTTATGCATACAAAATACTTTAATAGTCATCAGGGTATAAATTACTAACTAATTTTGTAACTTATGTAATGGAAATAAATTTTTATTGCATCAGAAATTTCTTTCATGTTTCATGATTACGTCATGTAATAGGTAAAGGCATGTAATACGGCATGTAATAGCATGTAATACTTACTGGTGAAGGTCACATTTTTGTATTCAACATCCCGTTATTTTCTTTTAAATATCGCAGTCATATGAGACATCTAGAAAACGGTGAAGTATAATAAAATAATGCTACCGCAAATGGCTCTTTACAGCTCATAATTATGGAATCTAATTTTTTTTTGAATGAAGTATTTATACATTTTAAGACTTCCCCACTTCAAGGTATAAAACATTATTTTTTTTTCCAGTTTAATAATTATTCTCTTTGGTATTCAAAAATTTTAATCACAAGGAAAATTTATCGAATCATGAAACAAAAAGCTTAGTAAACAAGGATCTCTAAACGCCTTTGGGTAATTGGCTGCTTGTACCACTGTTCATTACATCACTCTCCATCTATTACAAACCATAATCCCACGGTACCAGTGAATGTCTCAAACATCACTTTAACACACCGAAATATGTTTTCATGCTTTCATTTTTCTGACTGCCTTCGGAAACAGCTGTAATAAACGAAAGAAAAACAAGCAAATAAAAAACAAGCAATAGAAACATTTCGATTTTCGACACAGGAATAGCCTTGGGAAACATTCGAGATTGCATATTATTCGAAACTTCTGTCAGTTCAGAAATACCTTAGCTGAAACTATTCGTCCTTGTTTAAATTTCAATATGTGCTTCAAATGCGTTTGATTTCAATACTTTACACATCCAGGGATATAATAAAATATTAATTATAATCTAGTATTTATATCAATGCATAAGCTTTTCTCTTTTCCTTTTTGCATATTAATAGTTTTTTGATTTTGTTTTGGTTAAATTATAAAAACCTAGAAAAATCGAAAGTTTCTTTTTTGCTTTACTCTGTATATGAAAGCTATCTAGGTAGTAATATTGCTTTTCGCCTCGCAATGTTTTCATTTAAATGTCCATAATAATATAATCAGAATAGCATGAATATACAATAATTTTGGACTTAATTTGAAAGCATTTCTCACCGAATGCTATTTGAGACTTCAGGTAAAACTGCTTGGCGGTTCTTTATTTACATTTCTCAACCTGCAATAAGTAGTATATTTCAAATATCGATTAGTGTTCAATTGATTATATGGATATATAACAAAATGTATGCACATCATTTTAGCTCTTTTAAGTTTGGAGCAATTTAATGTGCTTTGTATTTATTCGAAAATATCATCATATTTTTAATGTAATCTTTCTCGTTATGTGTAAATAGTATCATTAATGTGGCATTTGCAAGAATGATTGTATTTAATGCATGCAAGTTGTTGGTAGGGAATCTTTTATTTACTTTGGCTCCACAAAAAGAAGCGATATAGCGACGAACAGGAAAAGCATCTCATTCCCGAAATGATTTTTAGAACTTTTAATTCCTTTTAAAAATTTGTATATTAATTTTTAAACTAATTGAAATGGAAGCTGGCAGTTTTAGTACACTCATGTTTCTAAGTAATGCAACATTTGGATGAAACCATCAGCTTAAAGGAAATTTATACCACATTTTATCAATAGTAATAAAAAGCAACGATTAAATTTTCACATCAGTGGGCCATATTATTGACGCAACATTAGCGTTTTGTGAAAATTACGGCATCTTATCAAATTAAAAAGGACTTAAAAAAAATTTTTTTGGGGGGGGAGGCTTTCTCGTGGTATTTTCTGCCGGGCCGTTTCTATCAATGTTCAAATTTCATTGGTATTGACTATTGAAGGAAAAAGATGAAGCACAGTCTGCTTCAACAATGTCGGATACGTATTTAATTACTGATATGTCTGACGAAGCAGTGTTTGTAGAACTTCCAAGAAAACTTGGACATTCCTGAAAACATGTGATCGTGTATTTTCTTATTGGAATTTTGTGCCGGGAACACAGTGCAGAAAGAATATGAGCTTGGTTTCTTCAATTTTCCCGATGCAATGGTCACTGTTGCCAGTATCCACAATTCGAAGCATCTGAGATCTCCTATGATAACTACTGCTGCCGCATAATATTACTCCTATTGTTCATTAAGTATACGGCTGTAAAGCGCATACTGGAAATTGGCATCACCAAATCGTCTAAAGTAGATGTGGCCATCACTTTGATCCAAGCTAAAGGAGGATTTATCAGAAAACATATCTTGTTGCGAATTATCATGTCATTAGTTATGGTCATTCTTACGGCTTATACAGGGAACATCCTTAGAATCATAATATTGGCTGTCTGTGTCGATTTAATTATTGCAATTAGAATCATTAATTATATACTACAGCCATTAGGATTTTTGTCTGCAAGAGTCTTTAGAAATCAAAAGAGCTGAAGCCTGAAATCGAGTCCGATGCCTTTGAATTGTTGCTCACAAAATCTAAAATCCAAAGGGCACAGTGAAAGAAGGTCTTTAATTCATTTCTGTACCAACTTGGTTTTGAAGGAACACACGCACAAAAAAAAAAAAAAAAAAAAAAAAAAAAAAAATCTGGGTTATGCGAAAAAGCGTGTTCTAGGAGTTTTACTCCAAGAAATAATTTATCCTATTAAAACAGAGGAGAAACATACCAAAGTGGAGCATCAAATTTATCAAAGCAACAACTTGTGTTTGGCATGGATTTAGTTAATAAGTCAATCGATTTCGAGGGCTGACAGGTACAGGTCCCCCTTCATCAGGGTGAAACGAAATCTGCAACACTAGAAAGCAGCGTGTGCGATGATCATATATATATCCTATGGCAGTAAAGCGAATAAGAAATTAGTGCCATCTATGTAACGTAGAATTAATTCATCATATTATAGAAAGAACAGCGTTCACCTACGCAAGTAAATTAGGCTTGTCACGAAAATGGCCTGTTTCAGGTTATTTTTTTGATCATGCCTGAATAACAGAAAAGTCATTTAAAGAGAGAAAAAAAAATTTAACAGGGCTGAAAGACATTATTTGACAGATGAATACAGACTGAGAATTACGCAAGGCGTTGAGTAATTTTTAAGCACAAATATGGTGCAATGTTTGTGAGACTTTGAAATATATTTTAACGATTGCATCAACCTTCCAGAGTAGAAAAACATATGCAAGGATGCTGGTCAGTAGTATGCCTATGAAAGATTGTTAGTCGGTAATATCTGTGATTGTTTAAAAGATTATACTTAATTTTGTATACCCATGTTCTATTCCCTGAGAAAGCAGGATGTCTGAAAAATGAATATTGTCTTAGCAGCATGGAGGCACTTAAAAATCCACCCAGCCGAAAGACCGCTCAAGAGACTGGTGTTAAGGAGAAAGGTCTAGGAGAATCTGGGATTACTTTCCTCTAGGTGTCCTTGATCGAAACTGGGAGAGAGCTATACGAAATCACAATATCATCTTTAAGGTAATCACATGCTTCTTCACCTACAGGCACTCACTTCTTGTTGACTGTGATGCATTCATGGACCTGATTAAGACCATAACAACTTCAGTCATAATACTGTAAAATATTTGTTAACGTATCTTTGCGGTGAATATTGCTGCTAAGCCTTCCCAGACATCGTCATAAGAGGGGTTGTCATAATTAAGCAAAGGAGAATTTTGCTCGAAGATGACAAAAGATGTGGCCGCATTGTGGATTATATCACCATATAATTATGAAGGAAAGCTGAAGTACATAGGGAGGAAAAATGACGTGTAAAAATATCTCAGATTGCCACAGAAATGGGCATCATTACTGAGCCAGTAGAAAAATCTTTCATGAAAACCTGTCCATCGCAAAAATAAGTTCAAAAGTGAATATTTGAAAGTTGCAGACAGAAAAACTGGACTGATTTTTCTCGATATCTACTTCCTACAATGAACGTTGAGGAAGACAAATTTTATTCATCCTAGTAACAGTTTATGAGAAGTCAATTCACTGCTGTTACCTTGAAACGAAACAAGAGAGACTTATAGTTGTAGAGTCATTAGGATTTTTTGTTGTAGGAGATGTGAAAAATGTGCAATGCCCTCGCCTGGACTCTGAAATGGACCTCTCAATTATGCGCCGAGTGTGCTACCGTTACACCCCGATGGCATGCTGTAAGGAGGGAGAAAATAGTTTATATACTCCATGTTTTAAAGAGAGATTGGGGCTGAGTTAATTCAGTATCCTAATCCTGGTGGTGACAAATAATTGTTCATCACCTTTTAGTTCGGGAGCCATTTGTTGAGACATTAGCTCTCGTAAAGCAGGAGACATGAAAAATGAGCAATGCTGTCGCCTGGACTCGAACATGGGCTTCTCGAATATGTCCCGAGTGTGCTACCGTTGTACCACAAAAACATATTATAAAGAGGGAGAAAATACCTTACATATTGAAAGGGTAATGGGTCGCATCAGTCCCCGCAAATTTTGGATAAAGAACGACCTTGCTATTTGATCATGCTATACTATGCGATCTTGCTTGAAAGGTGCTATGAAAAAGTGTTTTCAGGCCTACAACTAAACGCTTTCTTCTGCATAGTTTAATGCTCACCTGATTTAAGTGCGTTGTAGACAGAGAAAACTGCATAGAAAACTGAGTAAGTCATTTTTGACTCTTATCTCTTCCAAGAATAAAGTTTAAAAGTTAGTGACTGTCCTTTGTGTAATAAAAGAAATGTAGACTTAAATATCATTTGATATCCCTTGCGCAATAAACAAAAGACCAGTAAAAATACTTAAAATTAATCACATTGTTTGTTCTGAATTATTTTCAGCTGAAGTACTTAGAACATGAACAGATTATGTTTATCAAAATTTTAAAAAATCTAACGAAAAACGAATTATCAGTGAAGAAGATACAAGAATACCTACAGTAATTGCAGTTATCTGTAAGCATGCGCTCGATGGAAAAAAGCATCAACTCTCAATCACCCAGATCTTCGCTCATTGCATTTCCTAACTAAAGAATAACTAGTTCTATACTTATAATAGTTCTAGTTCCCCTAGTGCACATTTAATGACCTACATTTGCCTTAGTGTTATAATCATGCAAATATCCCAATTTACCAACAATGAATTATTAAAAACTTTAGATAAAATTTTAAGTTGGAAGAAAATGTTCAGAATTTTACTTGAATTATGTTTTACAGGATTAGTCAAAAATAAACAACTGTGATACCATTTCGAAGTATATAACATTATTAGGGGGGAAGTTAATACAACTGAAACATTTCGTAATGCTCACTTTAAAATCATTACTTTTACAGATTAATATTTATTAACTAATATTTTATAAAATAAAAATGATTAACTAATATTTTATAAAAAATAATGTCTTTGAATACTTCGATAACCTCCATTTACTTTCCCCGAACAGGTATAAATGCCAAAAATCTCAGGTAAGCACGGCACGAATTTTTCTCTCTTCATATAAGCTTTGGAGAAACGGCGAGAAAATTTAAAAAAAAAGATTACGGTTGCTACAAGCTTACTTTTTAAATTCAATATCGATTATAGGAAACTTTCACCTTTCAAAGCACCACAGGTTTATACCTGTGGTGCTTTGAAAGGTGAAAAACACTCAATATTATGATAATCTACATATTTAACACTCATAAATGTTTTCTTGCGTTGGTTTCAAAATTTGTAGTTTCACAGCAAATAACTGTAGTAAAACGTTTTTTAAAATTTGTAACTTTGAAATCTTTAACAAAAGTCACTTTAGTGCATTGTCACAATTTCCAAGCGTTATTACTGTTGCTTATCGGTGTGTCCGGGCATGTAACCAGTGGAATAGTTTCGCGAATAATGATTGAGGAAGGGGCTGAAATCGCGAGTTAAACAAACACTTTGGGCATCTGCAATGACAGAACGACCTTCTCCAACCCCTTACCACTTATGGTGGAGGGATTGAAATGCAAAGTGCTCCTTTTCCCTGTTGTCTTACCACCATCCTCTCAAGAAGACTTTTGACTAATTTTGATTGTATCCGAACCTCAGACTGTTGCTAACGCACTCAGACTGTGCTGTTACTAAGAAGCCTTATTGAGCCAGACTCCAATCCGGCTCTATCTTCGGAACTTTCTTAAATTATGAAAGCGACTCCAACTTGGAAATTCTGAAAATAGAAATTCTTGACGTTTTATTTTCTTCAAATTAAAGGACCTTCATTTCTAGAATCACGTACGTAACATCTTAGAGTTTTCGAAAAGAATATTTTGCTTATTATTAAATATGTTATTCTGCGTATATAATTCAGACAATTTATTTGATAAATAATTTTTAAATGCATTTTTACATTAAACTTACAGCATTACACGATGAAAGTGATCGTGTGGTGCATAATCTATGCAACTCGTTGGAAGTGATGGATTAAGCATACTCGTTGGAAGTGATTGGTTAAGGCCAGTGATTATTTCACTCATCTTAAATATAGTCATTTGAAACAAAAGAATTTAATTTCAGCTGCTGTGACAGTTAGCGAATTATGCCAGCCTTAGTACACTGTTTTCATTTCTAAACCTGCTTTCTTTAACAATGTTTGCGATTAACATAATCGAATTCCATTCCCTTCCGAATTCGCAGTTCTGTTATATATCATTTACATATATACTTGTGACACAAGATATCATAATTGAATCAATATTATATCTTCAGTAAAATATAGTTCAGTCTTTTATTATAGATTTGAGTGATAACACTGGGGTGTATTATTTTTCCATGTTATTCATTCTTCAGCCTGACATCATTTGCTGCTTACGACGCAAACACTTTCTTAAGAGATTCGAATAGATATAAATTATCGAAAACGCGTTAGAACTATTAATTGAACTTTATTTTTAGGCTGTCAGCCTATTAATTTCTTCTGCAAATTTGTTCCCTGAAAGCCACATTTCGAAACAACAATTGATTTTCTTGAACATAAAATATTTCGCTGAAAGTCGATATTACCTATCGAGAGAATGCTTTTGTGATGAAAGTTATTAAAGCTGGAGTTAAAATTTAGTTTTTGTTTCAGACATGGATGATTTTCTGCTATTTTATCGTACACTTGAGACTTCTTTTTTTCTTTCTTGATGACTGGGAACATCTTAATTAGATATATTAATTTACTTTTAATTACTCAACGCTAAAAAAATCCTCGAATTTTAATCGAAGTTTTACATTCAATTAGATCCGGTGACAGGAAAATAATCTGAAACATTAATTAGCAGGGAAACCATGTTTATGTCACTGAATTTTTAAGCTAAGTAAAAGTTTAATGGTGAAGCAGAATTTCTTGCTAAGTTTAATTCTTATTTACTTTGGATTTTATAGATAAATTTAAAATTAATTCACGTTACTATTTAGCAAAAACTTAAACCCGGAAGTTTAAAGACAGATGAAACATGTATTATTCGTTACGAAATTTAATTCGGTTTAGGAGAACCTAGAAATAATAGTTTGTTTATTTTTTTAATCATAAAATAGGTTTGTAAGTTTTCATGTTTATTACCCCATCATCTTATTTCTTTTTTGTTTACTGGATCTGATATATTGGATTACTTATCTGAAATAACTATCTACAGGGTGATTATAATTAAAGTTTAAGTTTAAAAACGCTATAAAAAAGGAACCGCTGATGAAAATGATGTGAAATTTGAAAGGAGTGTTATTGAAGAAGGCGGAAAGCGTATGGCAGAAGAAAAAATTTAGTTTCAAAAGTTAGCAACAGATGGCGCTGAAAGCGGCAGAATCACGACGAGAAACGAGAAATGATTCGTAAAACAACGGCTAAGGTGGAAGTTACACATTAAAACGCATTGATAAATTAAAATTGTTGAATACTTTTATTTGCATGACTGTACATATCACATCGAAAGGGACAAATCGGTTTCAAGAGTTTTGCGGCGACATACCGCATAAGAACCATTCATCAAAGAAGTTCGGAACTGTCGCGAGACTGGCGCAAAACATGTTCAATATGGTGTCCACCGTTGTGTGCAACAAGTTGAAAACGAAAAACAGCATGTTCCACAACGGATCGCAGTGTCTCCGGGGTGATGTTCAGAATGTGTTGCGAAATGCGTGCCTTTAATTCCGCTAAATTTGCAATGGGAGCACGGAACACAACATCCTTCAGATATCCCCACAGCCAGAAATCACACGGAGTAAGATCAGGCGATCGGGACGGCCAGGCTGTAGGGAAATGACGGCTGATAATTCGAGCATTTCCGAAATGGCGCCTCAGCAGCTGCTTCACGGGATGTGCAATGTGCGGAGGAGCGCCATCTTGCATAAAAATGATTTCATCCACACATCCACGCTGTTGCAGAGCTGGAATCACGTGGTTGCGCAAAAGAGACGCATACCTCTGACCAGTGACGGTTGCGGTAACAGGACCGGAAGCACCCGTCTGCTCGAAAAAATATGGTTGTAGGATGAATGATGCCGTAAAACCACACCATACCGTGACCTTTTCAGGATGAAGTGGTACGGGGTGCGTTGCCAGTGGATTTTCTGTTGCCCATATTCGACAATGCTGGGTATTCATGTATCCTGTCAGATAGAAATGAGCTTCATCTGTCCACAAAATCCATCTATCCACTTCCATGCGAGCCAGGAATTCTAACGCAAACGTATCCCTAGCTGTCAGGTCAGACGGAAGCAACTCCTGCACATGGCTAATTTTGTACGGATAGCATTGCAGGATGTTTCGTACAATTTTCAGCACCGTGCTCGTAGGCCTGTCCAATGCTCGAGCAATTCCTCGTGCACTGCACGGTTGCACACCACCGGCCGACCCCTCCTGTAATGCTGTGGCCACTTCTTCAACTACCGTCGAATGCACTCGTTTTCTCCCTCTAACAGATTGCACATCAAACGAACCTGTCGTTTCGAATTTTTGCATCATTTTCTTTAGACCTACGACACTCATTAGACCAACGCCTTCTTTTATACCCTTCAGTGTCCTGAATTTTTGCAGAGCTACTCTTGCACAATCATCATTCTTGTAATACAACTTTACCAGCAGAGCGCGGTCCTGCAGTGAAACACCCATGGTGAACGTCTGAGACGCGAAATGAGGAACAGCCTGGTACCTGGCAGCTTTATAACACTGAAATTTAACTAACATTTTAATATACGTCTTCTTCCGCTTGCAGCGCCATCTGTTGCTAACTTTTGAAACTAAATTTTTTCTTCTGCCATACGCTTTCCGCCTTCTTCAATAATATTCCTTTCAAATTTGACGTCATTTTCATGAGCGGTTCTTTTTTTATAGCGTTTTTAAACTTAAACTTAAATTATAATCACCCTGTAGATTAGTATAAATATTTATCATCTAATATAAAATTATTCCGAATTTGTATTCATGCAATTTCATATGACCCAGTAATTATAATGTAACATTACGGTAACTAGACTGAAACTCTGCGGCGCCAAATTCTCTATATTTTACGTGTCATGAATTCAGATGACCTTCATAAATACATTTAAACTGCAGTTTTCTGAGTTGTTAACTTATAAAGTATTCTTCTATTTTCTTATTGGCGTTAATTTGTTTTAAATATCTGGCTTTATTGTTTCGTATGCTTTTCATTAAGTTTTGCCAAGTGAAAAGCATAATGTTTTAGCATGATTTATTCATCGTGACTTGAAAAGGCATACAAATCGAGTTGTTTATCTTAGGTAAAATGCCTTAAAACGTTAAATTAAGCTAGAACACTACTAATAAATGTAGAAAAGGCAAACGGTTCATTAACTTTTGGAATTTGGTGTTTGTAATTCGTTATAAATTTGATAATTAAGCAATCCTTTCTTCACTAAAATAAGATTAAGTCCTTGCACGATTTTTTGAGGGAAACTTATGAAATGATAGGAAATGAACAGGAGCGTTTTTTTCTGTTTTAAAGCTCATGTATACTCAATTTTTGACTACTTATTTATACAAATGGCTTCCCGACAACTTATTTATACAATGGCTTTCCAAAGAAAATGATACAAAGCTAAATTAAAAGCTCTGACATAGAAGGTACTCTTTTTTTTTTTTTTTTTTTTTTTTTTTTTTTTTTTTTTGTTATTATGAGACGGAGAGTGGTATTAAGGAAAACATTCGTGATTCTTCTGGAGCCGTTACAAATCTGATTTCTTAAAAAATAATAACATAAATGCATCGCTCTAAACTGAGGGATCGGACAGACATTGCACTATATCCGCAACGAATGTGTTGCAGAGTAAGAGGCTAATTAGTTAACTCTTTCTCACTAAGTTTAATTTCAGAAATATTTTCATCTTTATCCTAATCAGCACGATAACGGACTAGGATAGAGTGTATGGTGATATTAATGCTAATGTGACAAAATCATTTTTTTAAATTTAAATTCTTTAAAAATTTATATTACTTCTATCTGAATGATTTATGAAAGATTTTTTTAAATATTTAATGGCATGTTTTCAAGAATCGAGCAGTCATCTGCAATAAATTCAAGATATCTATAAATTCCTTTTGAAAATAATTTTTTCTTGTTGGTATAGTTATATGATTTTTTATCAGTTTGAAATATGTAACGTTTAATTACTAGTTTTTCGCTGATATTTCGTTGGTAATTGGTATTTCGTTTTCGATTCAAGAAGTCTTGCTATTCTGTACTTATTAGCGATCCAGTGAATAAACTGTCTGAACACTGGAGTACCAATTCGTATTTAAATTTCTGGTAAAGCAGATTAGTTGCATGGGTATTTTCGAACTATATAAATACTAGTCAGTTTCTTTCCGTCTATTTGAATTCAAAGACAATTATTGCCCCATTTTTCGTACAGCTCAATTTTCAATCTGCCTATCCTTGGCTGCCTTCATCTTCAACTACCGTCTAATAGGCATCATTTAGTGAATCGAGAACTGAGATTGATTCTTTGCTCGAAATTGAAATTTGTTTCAGTCATTCATCTTAATGATTTCTAGAACTGTCACCTTATTCAGAAGTAAAATAAAATGAAAATGCATCTATCAGGGAAAATGACAAATTTGCTGTTTTGAGCGATGGATCTCAAACACTTTGTTGACCCGCACTAACGCTATGTTCCCCGGGATAGAAAGTCATAAATAATGAATTTTACGGAGCCTATTTGACAGCGTCTCTGAAATTGTGGAAAGAAAACTTTGACATCAAACTGACGTCAAGGCTGAAATCAGATTTTCCATTGCGTAGATTAAAGATAACTTAATAGCAAGATGTTTCTTTTTGACAGTTTAAACAATGGGAGACGTTGTCGTATATTTTGACCAGAAAAGTGTGTAAATTAGATTTTGCGGGATTTTGTTTTCGCCTGCAGCTTTTAACCAAAACTTTATTTATCAGGTATTTTAGAAACAAAAATGTAAACAGTTCAATTTTTTTAGTGCATTAAATATAAAATACCTGTTAACAGCCCAATAAACTTTCATGAACAGATTTTTTTGTATGCATTTTTATGTGAATATCTGCTTGCAATGTGCTAACATCGTCTATACAGTTAAATAGTGTTCTGTTTTGGTGTTTTCTGACTTTCCGGTGATTAAAATTATAGTGTGGTTATGTAATCTTCAGTGGCTCCAGCGGTGCAATATTTGGATACACGAATTCTGTTATAACGTCCTAAGTGCTATAGCGTATATCATTCATATTAATTGATTATTGTGTTCATGATACAGGTTGGCGCTCAGGCTTTACGCATATAACCGACAAAATAGTGTTAAGGAAGCATTAGCATTACTATGAAATATTGTAATCTATAATTATGCCATACTTAATTGTGTGGTATTTAAAAAACACTAAATATTTTTTTTAATTTATTGCAAATTGTAGTTTTATTAATTGTCGTTTGGTATCTATTATTCTAAACACTGTGTAATTCGCGTTTCTTTAAATGTTGCCGTTATGTATGTCTATTAAATTATTTCAATAAATAAATATTGGAAATTAGGTTTTGTTCTTTATTAAATTTAAGTATATTCATCATACTTCAATAAGTATATTAAGTAAGTCATTTATGTATAGTATATTCAATATTTAAGTATATTCTTCGCTTACATTTTATGTACTTGTGATAACAAAGAAATTCACAATAAATAGAAACAAAATGTTTCATAGTGTGCTATTTAACGAAGAGCTTACTTTAACGTACTTAGTTTACTACCGTATACTATATTATTTAAATTATTTCTGTACAGTATCAAAAGGAAAGTTATTGATTATAAAAAGTGCCTGAAATTATCATTGTAATATAGCCCTATTCTAAAATGTAGAAACTAAAAATGGGTAAATACATTTACATATGATCGAAAGAAATGATGTTAAGAAACATCAGCATTACTAGTAAATACTGCATTCCATAATTATTGCACTTTTATTTGCTTACTATTTAAAAAACATTAATTTTACCTTCCTGCTGATATTTATACTTTTAAACACTACTAGTTCATGTTTTTTCTTAAATAGTGCTGTCATGTATGTTGTTTATTAGGTTATTATTTCATTTTAGATATGAATATGGGAAGTTATTAGATTGAGGTATATTTTGTTCACATTTATTAACTTCTTTATACTGTCTTTCATTTGCATATCTTGGAGATACAGAAATTAATGGTTATATTTTTTACTGTGAAACACAAATAAATTTATACTTGAGTTCAGGTAAAATACTGATTATGTTACCTTAAGAACTACTTCCTAATTTATCATGACACGAGCAATTTTCATTGCCTCTGAGATTTAACAGAAATAAATGTGATAATGCTGTTATCATATACGTTCTTTTTTACCCACATATGTATCTTTACTTTTATTTATGTCTAATTGAGATTTATTTACTTAAAACCTACTATTAATGTTATATATTTATAATAACCACTTTCATAATTACTCTCATTTAAGGGAAAAATGATGAAATCTTAAATAATAATAACTTAGAATTTAAGTTTATTAAAAAATATTGTTGAAAGTACTGAAAATAACTAAGGCTATTATTAATTATGAATATTTAGTCTAAAGAGAAATTTAAAACTATTGTTTAAAGTACTGAAAATAATTAAGGCTATTATTAATTATGCATATTTAGTCTAAAGAGAAAAAAATGTATTATCTTCTGGTTTTCAGGAAATGATAAAATATTTAAACTTTCGAAAAATACAAGGAATACAAAATTTTAAAAAAGAAGAAAAATATATTAATTATTAAGCTTATTTTTCTGCATAAATCAATATCTAACACAAGGACATAATAACGACGTTATCACAACTGTTGCAAAAAGGTGGAATTTTTAAGAACATTTACGCATCGTTAAGACGTCGTGATACGATACATTCACAACCAAAATATAACCTGGGAAAGACGCAGTAACGACGTCTATGCGACAAAAATCTCATCTGCAAAGACGTATTAAAGACGTCTTTGCAACGGTTGCAAAACAGTGGATGTTCGCGGACGTCTGGGCGTCTTAAAGACGAATTATTGCAACGTTTCTGCAACGACATCCGCGACGAGTTTGCAATGTCGTTACGACGTTGCTGTGCTACTTGAGCACTTGCGATTTATTAAATTAGCCTTCACTTTATTCAAACCTTTCATTTAATCATGTAATCGTGACACGTTTTGTGCAATTTGTAACATTTTAGTAACTAAATAGATTAATTTTCCTGCTTTCTCCAACGTATGTTTTATGACCGTATATGAATTCCCTGAGTAAAGTTTACACTACATAACGTGAGTTGTATTTTAGGTATTGCCTTTAGTACGGAACGACTGAGAAATCGTAGTTTGTATTTTACATTCAAACATGAATTTCATTTAGGTTTCATATAGCTTATCTATCTTCGAGAAGCCCATTGTCCTCTACACTTTTGTTTTCCATATAATTCTTGAAATTCTTACATCTTAGAACTACTACAAACTACTACATTTTGAGAAAGAAATGAACTAAAGATTATGACTCAAACGCAATTTTGAATTAACAAAAATTCCTTGCTTAACAATTAAGGAAATTTTCATATATTTTATGAGTATACATCTTTTTGAAAATTACTAAATATTCAAGAATGCACTGATCTAGATCCTGTTGTTATTTGTGAGAGTGTACCATGATCTGTATTTTCATAAAAGTTCAAATTTTAATTCCATATATAAATAATTATATATATTCTGTTTCCTTATTTCCTAGTTCCAAATATAAAAAAGTCAGTGCTCTTCTCAATAGTGTTTGCGACTATATAGCTGAACAACTGACGCAATACCAAAGCTCCAGACCCTAAGTGTTTTAGAAGTGTGTTATGAGTGTTAAATATCCTCATTTACGCATTAAATTTATGTAAAGAGAAGAAAGCTTCTGAAAAATAAGAGTTATTACCTAATATCTGACATTTCCTAGACATTTATTTAGTGTCCTTTGAAAGGTCTTGAACTCATTTAAGGACACTAGTGAAGAGTTTCATGTGTAACAAATGACGGTAACAACCAGCAGAACAAAATCATTATAGATTGAATAAAAGAAGCAATAAAATAAGCTTCATTATAAAAAATGAATCGCAATCTCAAAAAAAAAAATAATTCACTAAATTATATTTATTATAAAAACCTCAATTTGCTAATATGGTGTTGCGACACAAATGTTAAATCAAAGATTCATTTAAAAATTCACAAGCAAATGTTTCTGTGAGACTTTCAGCCTTATAGTCCAAGACAGGAAAGGGAATACGCTATATTAATGAGACAACAATTTTCAGTATTCCTTCGAAAATTATTAAGAAAGATATTTGTCCTTTATTAATATAGCAAAAATATTAATCAGGCAATTTATGTTTATTATCGCCAATTAGATTTTGAGTAAATGTCATTGAGTAAACGACGTTCCAAACTGAGTAAACGACATATGAGTAAACCATATTTGAGTGATTGAGTAAATGATATTGCAAAGTCAGAAGTAAAGATTACTTGGAGCATCAGTGCATTATAGAATATGAAATTTAAATTTATACATAGGTTGGCACTTTTATTACACTTGTATTGCATTTGTAAGAACAACGTATTTTATGCTAACTTAGCCACAAAGTTGAAATGAAACTGAATTTTGGAGATCATTTCCACTGAAAGTCTTCCTATTAACGAACACAGAAAAGATATTTCAAGACATCCATAATTCTTTAAATAAATAGTCTCTAAAATGTTTATAATTCTAGGAAGAATACATATTTTTAATTGAATCATGCATTTTGGAAAATTTCCTATGACCTTATTGACAGATTCAGAAATTAATTCGATATGCGCGATATAAAAATGCATTAAAGCATTACGTTTCGAAGCACTAACTGTTTTTAAAGTATTGTTAGACCATATGAGCTGGCCATAAATTTTTAAAACAATTGCAGTATTTTCCCGTTGATCATAGAATATCTATAATTTGTTTAGGCAGTTTTAGTTTAGATTTGTATAAAAGTATTCATAGAAATATTAATTTTGTGCACAAATATTAAAAGTATTACTGTTACTGAATGACAAGTTATATATGCTTTACTATTTGCAGTAGGCTTTTATCTTTTATTTTAGAGTAAATACTCCTAACGATCTTTATGTAATAACCTAAAAATATGTTTAAAAGAGGTTTATAGTTTTCGGGCCTCTTCATAGCTCTTAATCATATATTCCGTTTTCGTAGATAGATCAAGAATTACATTTTACGAGCAAATTACTATCTAAAATAGTTAAAGCTGCATCAGGTTAAGTATGTTTTCATTGCTTTTAAGACCAATATAAATAGGAAAAAAAGGATAAACTCTGATATTCTACACTTTTCCGGAAAACTTTGAACTAAGAATATGTCTGCTTAAAAACTAAAGCAATAAATAAATGCACTATTCGTATTCGATGTCAGAGGAGTCTAATCGTGTAGTATTAACTCAAAATCTTAAGATCCTATAAGACTGATAAGCGTGTTGTCACTTCGTCTGAAACAGCACAATAAAGTTCTACGAAAGCTTGAAACAAATACTATCTCTTTAAATGAAGAGAAAGGACAAATTGGGCGTGCAGATAAACTACGTCACTTGCGGGTATTTAAAATAACAAAAATTGAAATTTCAAATTAAAGGCATAGTAGTCCTAGACTACATAAAGTGGCCTACTTAAACTGACTCAGTAGTTTTAAATAGTGCGTATAAAAGTCGGCAAGCTGAACGGCTAAATCTGGAATATTTACGGCAGATTTGGATGATGGAAAGTAAACTGCATGCATTGCTGCCAAGAAATCTCTACCTAAAACATTCAACCATCAATTTTAATAATTTTTAATCTAATTTGCATCCAGCTGAGGCTACGGAAAAGAGAAGTTCTAATAGGTTTAAATCTTAATAATTGCTTATTTTAATAATATAAAGTACTTTGCATAGAATGAAAAATAACTTGCAATGCTAAACCTTCAGTTTATGGTCTAACATATCGAAAAAAAATTACTATTAAATTTTTTTAATTAAAAATACTAAAAAAATGTTTTAAAATTCCCCGCTTCTCTCCAGATGTCACTAGGTTTATTTCGGAGCAGAAAATATGGACAATCACAGATGCCCTCGCCGGGGCTCGTACTTAGGACTTTCCCATTGGTGGGCAGAAGTGTTTCTAATTGCACCGCGAAGGTACGGTGTAAAGAGAGAGAGAATTCTTACGCCTCTTTTTAAGTAAATGTAATAACTAGTGTTGCAAATTTAATAAAATAAATTCTTTACTACTGAACAAAATTAAAATTCAGTTTAAAAACAAATTCAATTTTAAAATCTAAGGTGATTTTTTTTCCAGCTACGTTCTATTTTAATATTAAATGGCATATGCAGAAAAATAACAAAATATATATTACTGTTTGAGCGAATTAAAAACAAATAACACTTAAAAAGGTTTTCACTATGTATATTGCTGAAATATTTTATCATAGTTATTAGATTAATTATTGCATGCAAGAGATTGGGTACACCTGAGAAAGAGACATTTTGCAGTCGACCTGTTTGTTGCTGAAGACTACCAACTTATTTTAGTTATGAAACTTGTTGTATAAAGTGAAATTGTTGAAGATTTTGTTGAAATGCATATAATAAAATTAATGATATAATAAATTAGTATGTCTTCAAGGCATAAGAAGGAAGCGTCCATTTTTTAATTCTTAAATTTCATAAAAACTTGGATGAATTAAATTACATTATTGCATTATTATATAATTACTTATAACCATTATTTATCAGTCTTGAACACGCATCTGATAGCATTTCAAAATAAATGAACGTTGCTGAGTAATACCGAATGATCGAGCGCCATTGAAATACGAATTAAACAACCATAGTTCCTACTCAGTTTTCATTCTCACTGCAATTTTTAACCGGCTCACTGCGTTTGAAGCATGCTGTTCTTCATTTAAGGTGATTTAAGTTAAATATATTTTTGAATTTAGAATGTGTACATCTCAACGCGAGCTTATGTACATCAAACACATAAGACGCATGGATGGACAAAGTACACACTCCCTGTAAACTCGGAAATTTTACACATTTCTTTTATAGAGTGCCTTCTGCGTAGAAAGAGGAAATCAAAGTTTCAAACGGTTGCTTTTACAATATGTCTTTTTAAATAGAAGCTGCGTCAAACTCTGAGACTCAAAGAGGAGCTGTTGTATAGTTTAAACTTTTCTTACTTAAATAAACAGTTTTCGAAGAAGATTCATGGAGTAAGATATTGCATCATATTTTGCGAAACACGTTTTAATTGATGTACTTAGATTTAGAAATGTGCTATTTTACTCTGAGAACGCCTTTGTTATGAAGAAAATACACCTCGCAATAATATTTGTCTAGTTAAGGTAAAACCTAACCTATATTTATGTTACAAATGAGGAAAACTGCGAAAATACCCATGCAGCCAGCCTGTTTTCCAGTATTTAAAGGCTGGTCAAACTCTCAGTGTTTTAATGTCTTTTCCTCTCAGGAAATGGATAGAGTTCTCCTAATGAAACTAATTTCGGTAGCTTGCCAATTCATAAATTTAAATTTTGAGGTGTTAAGTTTCCGAAATATGCAGGATATTCTAAACACCTAAATATTTCGTACATAAGCTTTGCTAGTGTGAGAAGCATTTTATTTTATAAGACATTAAAACATAATTACAAAAATTCTCATCACATTAATTTAATGCAAGTCTGTAGAAAATACTGACGTCTAAACCAGTTATGCTGAAAACTAAAGCCCTTACAGCTGTTTTAGTTCAAGCTGTACAGTGTATATTTAAATTAAGAAATAGTAGTTCCTTGTAACGGTATTTGTGTTTTACTAGTATTAATAAAGTATTATGCATATAAGCTAAAAATATTTTAAACAAAGTTGCTTTGGAATAGTCCCTTTGATCTTCATTTTAAATTGGCTATTTCCAGTTTCTGTTCTGAAACTATCTACTTAAAATAGATCTTCCTAAACTGCGTCATTTAAAACTTAAACCATCTCACACGATTCTTGTACAACGCTAATGACACTGACACTTACATAAAATGTTCAGCGTATAATGATTTCAGTTTGGGAACCTAAACATTATTAATTAATTAGAATTAAATACAAATCAAAGCCAAATAGTCCTGAACTGGTCCTTCTTCGTACTCTAGTCATATTACGTCTCTCGCTTCCAACTTGTTTTTAGAAGCTGATGTTGCATTGGAGCAAAGAACATGATTTACGCAGTGAAGGTTCTTGGTGCATTAAAGATGATAGTCGACGTCTAAGGATGTAGCTGCAGCCCTGGCTGATTTTAACATGTTTTTATTCTAGTTGATTAAGTCTTTTGAAGCATCGCTGATGAATTGGTAAAATGCCCGCCCATTCTTTGCTGGCATTTGTTAAGATGCTGCAGTAAGAAGAGAAGCAGCGATAGCAAACTAGCCATCCAGAGGAGCAGAGAGCTAATAGGGAGTGCCTAAGATGAAAACTTAGTTAAAATGCTTTGATTTTGGTTCTCATTTAATCTTTATAGGTTAATAAACAGTTTCCTTTCTCAAATTTAAATCTTTGTTGGATGAAGCCTTTATGTATGTACCAACGTCATAAGCTTTCTGAAAGAAACATATGAAGAATTATTTTTGAAATGACACAATTTGGAAAGAGTAATTGTAAGCAGTTACTGTTTTTAGGATAGAAAGGAGAAATAAAACGAAACTGAAATAGAGCGTGAAAGGATTATTATAAATTAAAATCATAATTTTTCTTTACATACTTTTTCCTTACATATCCCCCACATAGAAACTTCAAAGAACGGAGATTTAGCCATTCTTTGAAATGACGTTTAGAGAAAAAGAGAAAGACGTTTTAGAGAAAAAGAGTCAAAGAGTTGAAAATGATGATATACAATATATATAATTTGACATAACAGAAATGTGAAGGATTTCATGAAGAACGCAAGCCTCAGGCTTTACTATGTGCTATCGTTTTCCTCCTTGACGCTATCATATACCAATAATACAGATTTATGCATAAAATGATAAATTACAAGTGATAAAAACGATATTATGGAATAGTATATAAAATAAATGGTAACCCAAGTTAAGGGTTTTAGAAATTATTAACATGTGTTCTTCAAAATATCAGAAAACTGTTTAAACTGTCATCATAGAATGTTTTCAAGAATTAATATAAAATGTGGAAATTTTAGGCTTGAACTTTATTACACAATTCTGACGACTTTATTTTGCATATTCATAAAATTAGATTAAAATTGTTATTTACTGATTATAAAATAATTCTTATTTCCTATTGTAAAGCAGTGCAAAATGGAATGATATAAAATATAGAATAAAATGTAATAATGAAAAAAACTTTAATAAAAAAGTAGGCAGACCCTTTGCAAGCAAATCAATATAGCTCTTTACTGATAGTCCAGTAAGTTCCCGATTGGATAAGTGAAACTCGCTACGATACGAACTGCATGGGATTGAGAATGGAAGATTGAAATTAGAGGGAAAAAAAACTTTAATGTTGTATATGCAGTTTGAGACATAAAGACCAGATTAAACGAATATTAAACACAATTAAATAATCATTAAGTAATGCCAAATAAAAATTCAACAACGTTCAATCAATTATTTTTTATTTTATTTTGCAATGTAACTCAAACTTTAGCAACAGTGAGTAGTAAAATTAATAAAACAAATCAGCTTATGAAATCAATCAAAATCTTCACTGTACACACTGTTTGGGAAAAACCATTACTAGATATTAATAAACATTGATTAGATGAGTGCATTCACGCCACACAAATGTTTTTGTCTTCGCCTTGTAATGTAAGATAAATTACCAGAGTAAAATAATAGTAAGTAATGAATAACAATTATATTACATTTAAATAAAATTAAGGCTTTACAATTTAATCAATAAAATAGTGCATCATTTATAGACAATAATATATTATTAACTAATTAATTCAATTGTTATAATATTTACGATAAATTATGTTTAATAAATACGACTTTTATTAAAATTAATTTAATAAACTAAAAATAAATTATATTAATTAAATACTAATTATATAAAATCTAATATATGTTAAAAATTAAATTTTACAAAATTGAATAAATGCAATAGAGAGAAAATACTGTAAAAAATTATTTACTTTGTTAATAAACTCTTATAAATAGTTAGTTTCCTAAAATGTTTTAAAAATTCATAAAAGATTAATTTGCACTTCACAATTTTTGACAATTAAATCTATTCTCGATTTAAAAACTTGAACTACAAACTAAGACTATTCTGCGTATTCGAATAATTGTTCCTGAAACTCTAATTTGGAGACCACCGTTCTGGGGAAAATGTGTGTTCAACAAGGAAAAAAATATTTTTAGTACTTAACCAAAAAAAAATTTAACTTTATTAGAAGCAATTCAGGATCCAGTACGTCTTGAATTGAAAGCCAGCAAAAGAGGTATAAAAGGCCAAATGATGCTAATTTTATTTACCTGCGATGTTGCGGTATTATGGCAAGCCCTCTTTAGAGCGTCCACGCCACATATTTTGTTTTCTTCTTTACCTTTTATAATATAATTTGTGGTATGCTTAAGTACAACTGCAAATAAAAACGCGTTCGTATAACAAGGTAATGGGATTTTAGCAGTGTATTAGTTAAAACCAAAGTTATTAAATACGGAAATAAATCAAATATTTGCATTCAAATATAAACATAAATATAAACTGTTCGAATACTACACAAAATCATGACTAATACGAAGCTATCAGATAATACACTGCTCAAAACAATTAGGTGAATATAAAATACAGATAAATAATAATATAAACTACAGCTAAATAAATGTTTCAGTGATTGGCATATGATGTGTAGCTGTTGTAAAATATGAGAAAAGAAAAACAAATAACGAACAGAGAATAACTAAATTTTATTGACTACATCTGTCGGTAAACAAAAATGCGTATTTGTGCAAATCATGCAAACAAACAAAAAATATGATTTCTCGAATACAAATGAGTTTCAATAACGGCTGTAGTCTGCTCTGGCATTCCAACGAGGCATAGAATCAATGAGGATATCAATAAGGGGACTAGGGAATTCTCTCCTACTCCTGTAGAACAGAGCTTTAAAACTGCTGAATTGTTTCTGCGGGTGATAAGCGACTAGCAACCCTTCTCCGTAGAATATCCCAAACATGTCCTATTGCGTTCATATCTGGGGAATACGTTGGCCGTGGCTAATCTATTAGAAGGATTCCTTCGTCGAAAAGGAGAGTGCTTTGCCATAATTAGATAAACCAAACCAAATCCTTCGTCGAAAAGGAGATTGTCCGTGAGCTGAGTACGATGTGGGCTGAGTTAACATCTATGAAAATGAATTCATCCACGAATGCTGCAGCGTAAAGAACCGCGATAGGTCTGAGGATCTCATCCCTAATATCGCTGAGCCATTGATGCTCATTCCCGTTAATGTACAGGTCGGTGCAGCCATTGATAAAAATACCAGCCCAGACCATCACTTTGCCAAATCACACTTTCATGCACAGATGCAGGAGTATTCCGTTACTAGGTTCTCTCCAGACGAGATACTGCCTATTGCCAAGTTGAGCACTAAAGCGGGATTCGTCCGAGCACGTTGTCTCCACTCATCTCGTCTCCATCCGAGATGCTCCTATGCCCCCGACCTTCCGCGGGCAGTAACGTGGTCTTGCATTAACGAAGCGCAAACCTTAGCTCTGCGAGCATATAAACCCACATGGTGGAGTCTCGGTTTAACAGTTTGAGTCGAAACTTTGGTACCAGTAGCTCGCTGAAGGTACTGTTGCAAGAAAGTTGCGTTCAAAGTGCAGTTTCTTATGGTGTTAAATACCGTTAGTGTTAAATACAGATCCTCATTTTTTTGGTTGCAAGCGTAAGATCTTGTCCTGATCTTCGGCGAACATTTCCAGTTTTCAAAAAGCGATTCCATAGTTTGGAACTAAACGACCGATAGCCCTCGCTGAAATATCGCAATCACTTTGTAAGGATCTTAAGTTTTACTAACGTTTATTTTATTTTAAATCTTTACTATCACTTCTTATTTTCTACTTCCGGCCAGAATTATAAGCGTTAAGGTTTTTATGCAAAGTTGTCTGGCGAACGCCAAGTATTTAAGTTGTGGCTTTTTGCCAAGCGAGAGAGAGGAAGCAGTGAGTCAAAGCAGGCCGCTTACCTTAGAAGTTACGCAGTTGCTGTTTGCCTTCCAGGCCAGAGGTTTTAATCCTCTTGATAAATTTAAACGTATTGTAGTGTTCACAGTCTCTGTACTACATACGCTTCCTGTTAATATAAGGCCAATCTTCCACGTTTATTATTCTAAAGTTAAATTAGAGTTTAGTTTTATTTTTATACTTTTACGTTAGACCCCAAGTAGCGGGTCAGTGTATTTCGAAGTACGGAAGTTATTGTATATAGAGAAAAATAAAGGGTTTTGTATACCCTTCATGTGTATCCTGTCTACTTACCACAATTAGTGAACATAGCTTTAGTAAGCTCTCTGTTCCGAGTCAGGTCCTTGTATGTTTCCGAAGAAGGTAAGAAGGAACATTGACCCTGATAGTGGCGCCCAACGAAGAAGAATAACCATGGCCGAGTTTCAAGAAGAACCTGTGCTGCCTGCAGAAACGGCTCAGAATCCAAAAATGCCAGCTGCCGCCCTGGAAGGATTTGGTTACATCGTCCAGACCATGCGCGCTTCGATGAAACTAGAAGCAACATTTAATGGAAACTCACCGGTAACCAGTTTTTTGGAAAAATTGGATGACCACTTCATGCTCTACCCCGTGCACGAGTTTCAAAAAGTTACCTTAGCTACCAGCGCTTTGAGGGGCCAAGCGCTTAATTGGTTCAAATGTATAGGCAGAAGTCTCTTGGGTCAAGCAGGAAGTCCCACCTATACTTACGAAAATTTCAAGACCGCCCTACTAAAAGCCTTCCCTGTTGTAAGAGATCGTGCAAAATTAGAAACGGAACTTTTCAGTATATATCAACAAAGAATCGAAAACCTCTCGAGCTTTATTTTAAGAAAAATTCACGTCTTCAAACTCTTGTATGGAAACCGTCCGGATCCTGAAATAATTCAAGTGATTTTGCCGAGGTTACTGCCCCAAGTGCAAGACTTTATTGAATTAAGAAATCCGACTACACAGGAAAAGTTATTTGACCTAGCAATCCAGTTTGAAAGTAGAAGAACGGCGGACGTCGAAAGAAGACGCCAATATCAACAGCGAAACCAATTTGGTACGCCAAGACTACAGCAAACTCAAGCACACGGCTACGGAGAAAAGCGAATCAGTGGGCAAGGAAACCCGAGGATTCAAAAACAGCCGGCGAACGTCGACAGTTCAATAGCAACCCAGGAAAAAAGTCTCAAGGCCAGTGGAAAAAGAAGGAAAGCACGGAAAGGAAAAATAATTTAAACTAAAACGGATTTCTGCTGACGAGAGGGTGCGGAAATCCGAAGGTCACGAAAACCCTCTTCCTACAAGTTAAATACAGTAATGGTGAAAAATTTGACTCTTCCGAAGATTAAAGTCTTGGTGAATAATATCCCAGCCACCGCACTCCTGGATACCAACGCAGTGTTCCTGTGTGGCAGAAAATTTTTTTAGGAAGTATTTTCGCAAATACCGCATATATAATGCGGATAATACGACAGTGTTGGAGGCGCAAGGAGAAAAATGTAAGTGCGTAGGTAAAGTACCTTTGTATATCCGTATCAAGGACGAACAAGTAAAGGTGATGTTTTTTATAGTAAAGAATCTGCAAGCACATTTAATTTTAGGAATAGATTTTCTTTCAGAAGCACAAGCTACGCTAGATTTTAATGAAGCGTCACTTAAGCTGACAATGAAACCAGTTCGTACAGAAAACGCTGAACCGCCCATGTTAAAACTTGCCCACCACCCTAATAACGAGCAAGGAAGAATCCGACAAGTGGTAAGTGAATTTGCTTCGTTATTTAGTGATATTCCAGGATTTACTCAGGTTACTGACCATAGTATTGACACCGGAGATGCAATGCCAGTTCGTCAAAAACCATACCGGTATGATAAGAATAAGGAAAAAATTATAGAATGGCATATTACCGATATGCTACGTAAAACGATCATAACGCCCATCTCAAGTAGTTATGCTAGCCGGGTGGTTTTATGTAAGAAAAATAATGACTATCCTTTGACGCATCCAAAAAGAAGGAGATTCGCTATTGATTACCGTAAATTAAACTCCATAACTAAATATCCGGTATATCCGTTACCAATTATAGAAGAAATTCTAAGGAACATAAAATCAACCAAATTTATGACGACTTTAGACTTAACGACTGGTTATTTTCAAATAGGGGTGAGGCCTGAGGACGTGCCTAAGACTGCTTTTATAACCAAGTCTGGCACTTATGCATTTTTGCGTATGCCGTTTGGCCTTTCAGGGGCCCCGGCAACATTTCAGCGATGCATGGACATTGTGTTAAGACCTGTTCTTGGAAAGTCCACATTTATCTATTTAGACGATATCATTATTACTCGTGATAATCTGGACCAACATGTACAGGATTTAAGACAGGTGTTTTCTTTATTAAATGAGGCCGGTCTAAATGTTAATGTCGAAAAGTGCAAATTTGCAGCCCCTGAATTAAAATATTTAGGTTACAAAATATCTCAAAAAGGGATCGAGACAGATGAATCAAAAATAATCGCTGTACAAAAGTATCCGACTCCAAACACGGCAAAGAAGCTCTCTTCTTTTCTAGGACTTTGTTCATATTATAGGTCCTTTATAAAAAATTTTGCAGCTATTGCTGAACCATTGTTAAAATTAAAAAGGAAAAAGGCAAGATTCTCGTGGACAGCCGAAGCCAATAGTGCTTTCGAAAAATTAAAACAAGCATTAACGCAAGCCCCTGTGTTGAAATTTCCTGAAAAGGATGAGAATTTAGAAATTTCAGCGGATGCTTCGGATTATGCGGTAGGAGCGGTACTTTCGCAAAATCAGCAGCCCGTGGCATTTTTTAGCCGAACTTTAAATCAAACACAAAGAAACTATTCCGCGACCGAGAGAGAGGCACTTGCAGTTCTGTTAGCAGTGCAAAAGTTCCGACTCTATTTTGGAAAGGCGCCGATAACAGTGTACTCTGATCATGCGGCGGTAACTAGATTGTACTCAGGGAAAAATTTATCCCCCAGGTTAATAAGATGTGCACTCAAGCTGCAAGAATATAATCTGGTAATCAAGCATACCCCTGGAAAGGAAAATATCGCAGCAGATGTCCTATCAAGAATTAAAATAGATGAACAAGGGAATACCGTAAAGGTGGCAATGCTCACAGCATGTACAATAAATTCCCGAGAAACTGTAATAACTGAACTTGGTAAGGATCCTGAGTTTGGAAGCATTTATGAGTATTTGAAGGATCCTGAAAATTTTAGCCACCAAGATATTGTGGCGATAAGAAATAAGGCGGCCCATTACGAACTAATAGATGGTCTATTATTTTATACAAAAACTACGAATTCCAACAACGAATTTCGACCTGTTATCCCAGCTAGTCTTAGATTAAATATCCTGCAGGAGCTCCATGACAGCCCTTTAGCTTCTCATGCTGGTATTCGAAAAACTATCCAACGCGTACGCGAGGCAGTCTACTTTCCTGAACTGCAAAAGTTAACAAGGGCGTATGTCCAGTCCTGCCCAACATGTCAAGCAGTTAATTATATTAATTTCCGCCCGGCCGGGTTTCTAAATAGTATTAAATCCGAATTTCCAAATGAAATAATTGGCATCGATTTATTGGGCCCTTTCCCAAAAAGTAAGTTAAATAAAAGTCGCTATCTCCTTGTTATGGTTGATCATTTTAGTAAATGGACCGAAATTGTTCCCTTAAAACGAGTCTCCGCGAAATTAGTTACTGATTCTATTTTAAATAAATATATTTTAAAATACGGGGCGCCCCTAAAAGTTATATCGGATAATTGTCCTCAATTTTTAAGTAATATATTTGAAGACATGTGCCAAAAACTGGGCATACGTCATTTAAAAATGGTCCAGTATCGGCCGAAATCAAATATAGCGGAACGGGTCAATAGAAATATAGTGAAAATTATCCGTAGTTATGTTAAAAATTTTCATAAAAGCTGGGATAACTATGTCAATGAATTTGCTTTCGCCCTTAGGACCGCAAAACATGATACAACGGGCAAAACTCCTGCTGAGTTATTTCTAGGCAGAAAGATTATAACGCCGTTAGATAAGTTATTTTATGTGCAACAAAGAGCCCCAGAGTTTAAAATGGGTGATATAGAAAAACTAATTAAGAAAGCAAAAAAGAATACGGAAGTAGCACAAAGAAAACAGAAGCTCTATTATGATTTGAAACGACGGGGAGTAACTTATAAAGTAGGGGATGAAGTTTTAAAAATTAAGCATTCACTTTCTTCAGCACCAGAAGATAAAACTGCCAAATGTTTTCCACGATTTGAAGGACCATATGTTATAGAAAAAATAACTCCCGCTGTAGTAGTGTTAAAAGCCAGAAATGGTGAAACCTGTTCCGCAAACATTGATCAAATCAAGCCCTACTTCGATCGTAATAAAATGCAAATATTTTCAGATCTTTTGCAGGATCCGGCACGGCAGACACCGCAGGCACAAGCTCCAGAGGTAGAAAAACGACAAGTACAAGGGCAAGCCAATAAGAGGCAGGAGCAAGTGAAAAGAAAATTGCCCCGTGGAAAAATTGAAGGTAGCAAGAAAAAGAAGCCGTTCCACCGTCCAGAAAAGAGAGTTCACGAACACCCCCAGAATGAAGAAGGGAGAAGGACGACGTATGTGAAGAGAACCAGGAGAAATGACGGCAACTATAACCCGGCTCTAAAACGGAAGACCTACTCATCCGACAGGACTCTCCGCAGCAAAAGTCGCCGAACTGCGGAAGGGCCATCAGCGGCGGAGGAAAAAGTACAAGGAAAATTTGAACGGCCAGCAACGAGGTCCAAGCAGGAACACGACAGAAGTTTCCCGGTTCCGCCAAGACCAGCTGCCATTAAACGGCCAAGACCACAAGCAGAGGAGAAAAAGAAGGTATTCAAGGGTGACCGAACTGGTGAAAAAAGGAAGCTTTTAGAGGAAGGCACTGAAGGGCGAGCCCGTACAAGAAGGAGGATAAATCAAACTACTATCTGCAATACCTTTAAAGACTGGGCCCAGAAAAGGATGTCCGAATATCACAAAGATAAGTAAAATTTTATGTTACTTTGCAAACTTAAGTTAATCTTTCATTCTTACTGCAAGTGGCAGATTTCAAGAAGTTTTACCTCATGCGAGGTCTACCTTTATCGCCAAAAGGGCGAGAAATGAGTTGTTACCGATTTTCGTATTATGGTTTTAAATTACTCGCGCGTAAAACTAAAGTTGATGTATAATAGCGTTGTGTAAAGTCTTAAATATTGAAAAAAGTTATTGTATAAATTTTATTTAAAACATTCTAGCAAGAGAGAAGTTTTAGTCTGAAAGACTTTTTGAAATGTAGTATTTCAATGTAGAAAGAATTGGCACTTGCTTTGAAAAGAATAGAAGTTAACAATGTACTACTAATGTATGTTTTCAAATGTGTAAAATTGACGGCATGTTAATATGTTCTTATATATAATGTGAAATGTTATTTTAAATGTTAAGAAATACCGTGATATGGTAAAAGTGAATGTTAAAATTTTTTTTTAGTCGTGTGACTGTAAAAAGACTAAAGCATGGCGAATATGTGTTAAAGGTTGAATGATGTAGTTAGGCTCTCTGACGCTACACTTTAGAGTTAGCCACTTTTAGAATAGTACCTCAGGGTTTAGAGTTGAAATTAGGGTGTGTTAAGAGGTCTTGTTATGTTGAATTTTAACACGTTAGTGTTTTGATTGTAGGAGGAAGTGTGGAACACGTAGACAGAAACACATTCGTGTTTGGTGTTATTTTACAACACATGTCAGAGAGCACGGGGAGAGATAATTAAAATAGTCATGAATGAAATAAGAATGTTAAGAGAAGTATAATTGCATATGTTACTTGCCATTTCATTGTGTAACATTTCATTAAACTAGTTTTCCTTCCAGAACTCTGGAAGGAACCAGAATTGAATATAAGCTCCTGTTTAGATGCAGTACAGATGAAAAATAATTGTTGTATATCCTGGGAGCTGCTATTGTAAAAAAAAAAAAAAAAAAAAAAAAAAAAAATTTCTTTCTTTTAAATTTCTAGTTTCTGGCGAAGTATGTTTGTAAAAGATTGGCCTCGCGTTAGATTCTAGAACTAAAAGTTTTCAACAAGGTCGTTTTAGACCTCAGTTTCAAACTAATTAACTCTGGCGGGAAGTATGTAAGGATCTTAAGTTTTACTAACGTTTATTTTATTTTAAATCTTTACTATCACTTCTTATTTTCTACTTCCGGCCAGAATTATAAGCGTTAAGGTTTTTATGCAAAGTTGTCTGGCGAACGCCAAGTATTTAAGTTGTGGCTTTTTGCCAAGCGAGAGAGAGGAAGCAGTGAGTCAAAGCAGGCCGCTTACCTTAGAAGTTACGCAGTTGCTATTTGCCTTCCAGGCCAGAGGTTTTAATCCTCTTGATAAATTTAAACGTATTGTAGTGTTCACATTCTCTGTACTACATACGCTTCCTGTTAATATAAGGCCAATCTTCCACGTTTATTATTCTTAAGTTAAATTAGAGTTTAGTTTTATTTTTATACTTTTACGTTAGACCCCAAGTAGCGGGTCAGTGTATTCCGAAGTACGGAAGTTATTGTATATAGAGAAAAATAAAGGGTTTTGTATACCCTTCATGTGTATCCTGTCTACTTACCACAATTAGTGAACATAGCTTTAGTAAGCTCTCTGTTCCGAGTCAGGTCCTTGTATGTTCCCGAAGAAGGTAAGAAGGAACATTGACCCTGATAACTTTTACAAAATATTCAGCGCGGGTCAATTTTTTTTAATCACCTCCTACAGAAGGAATGGTATTTCACTCCTTATTTGAAATCCGTAGTTTTGGACGTCACAGACAGATTTTGCATATTTCCTACTTTCTAAACGTTATAATATTCCTTTATAACCCCTTCCATTTCATTTTTATTAAAAAAATTTTCGTTTATACGGTTATTTAACACTGAACTTACAGTATCTCTTAATTGTTTTGAGCAGTGTTTTTCAAATTAGGACTTACAAATTTAGTGAGTGAAAATTTTGCATTACACTACAATAATATTTGTTTTTTAATTTGCATCTTATGTGTGTCTATTTTTGTGTGTAGTAGTTCTATGTGTTAAAACTAAATACAATTGACTGCACTCGGTGAAATACATTCGCCCAGTGTATGAGGACAGGTGACTCCCATAAAACATTAACATTAGGAGTATACCTAGAGGGACTGAGGACATGAATAATTTATCTAGTTGACAAAAATTTTTTAAGAAAATCCTAATAGAGATTGTGGCAGTAAGTGCCTTTGAAGCAATTTACTGGTACCTTCTGTATTTATGAATTATATTTGAAGAAAGGAGCAACAGAAGGCAGCAATAACTTGGAAGTTAGCAAGAGAGATAGAGAATGCGGACGTGTGTAAATGAAACACCAAATCAAAAACAAATCAGAATTATTTGTTTTTGATTCACACTTAATTCCTATTAGTTAATACAAAGTTTTGATTCCCAAATTGAAATAATTTAACTGAGCTTTTGTACAAGTGACTGCTTATTAGCATTATGCAAGAAAAATACGACATGGATTAATTTAGAAATGTCGCAGTTTAATGAAAATTATTATATATATATATATATATAATCTTGTATGATCTCAAATTCATTTAGTGCGAAAACAAGTTACTACTACTTGCGCAATTGCTGCAAAATTAGTTAATAATAATTTATTTCCTAAACAATATTGATTAATTGATTATATTATCTAAGTTTAATTAAAGTAGAATTATTTTAAAAGAGTGAATCCATACTGGTAAGTTATATTTTGAAAGATGTTTTGAAGTAACTTGAAAGTAAAATGTTAATAATGTTTTAACGGATACTGGAATTAAATCATCATGAAGAACAAAATTTCAATTGTAAAAGGAAAAATTAAATTAAAAACATGTAATCATTGTCATTGATCGGAAATTAGTTGACTTTTCAAGGGGAACAAACCAACTCCCATATATATATATATATACTGAATGATGTCAGAGTCAAGTGTACAAAATTTTGCTTAGTCAACTGCGTTGTCTTAACGAGCCGAAGTAAAAATATATTACTAAAAATATATTATTTACTTTTAAGATAGTAAGTTTAAGACTTTTTTATTTGATTAGTAAATAATTCGATTCATTATTTTCAGAAGCTATATGGTATTTTCATATGGCTTTCCGCTGCTCAGCGTTACCTTAAACTTAAGCATATACTGAAATCACATGCACAAATATACTGAAGTAACAGAGATAACATAGATATGGATAGTGGAGAAATTTTGAAGAATATACGGCTTAATTCTTAATATCTGACATACAATCTTAAAACTTTTTCTCTCAGTTGTATTAATACAATATCTTCTTATTTACCGTTGTCATTATACTCATAGTATCATTTACTCTATCTTCTCCGTTGAATGTACCATTTATTTTCTTCTGATTTAGCGACAGAAATAACAACATTTTTGTCATCTGGCTATTTAGAGATTATGGCGCCGTTAGAGATCGATGTTTCATAATCTTTCAAATGGCCTAAATGGTTTTGTGTTAAAGCGTGTAAAATGTACAGTCTATCTTCGATTTAACAGCGTAATTCGTTCCTTAAACCACCTATGAAAGTTATTTATAAACTGAAAAATTGGCTCATGTTAAATTTTATTTTGAAGGATCTGCCCATTACATTGCATCTAAAGCTCAGACGTTTTTGCGAACACGTACCTACTAACTTCTTCGTAGTTCCTAAATCTGTAAGATTCCAAATGAACTCAAACTATTGAAATCGGCAAGAAGATATGATCAGATTTGAAAAGAAAAATTTCTAAGTAAAGGCTCATTTTTATAATCACTAACAAGCAACTGCTAGTAAAATTAAGCAAATTAAATAAGGTAAAAATCAGAGGTGTACAAATGGATTTCAACACCTGATGCAAACTAATAATTGCATCATCGAAATATATTTTACCACTTTCATACTGATTATTTTAATTTTTCACCTCCTCTTAATTTTGCAGGTGGCAAAATCTGCCACTCGTTCCATCATCTACAAACTTTAGTGAGAAATCATCTATGTTGCATACACTATAAAATCACTGAAGGAAACTTTAAGAAAGTCCATATTGTGCATGCAAAGACAATTTATTTTTTGCGGCAGACAAAGGAAATATCACGTTACAGTGAATACACAGCAGGTGGCTGTAAGCTTAGACACTACTTTGGTGTTAAAAGCATTTTGTAATCTAATGAGCAATAATAATTCAAGCTGAATCAAACATAATTATATTTTACTCATGAACAGTGTTTCAAGGTTGCATACAATACCCAAAAGGCATTCATGTACACATACTCCATGCGGGAAAATGCAGTCACATGTTAACTATTTTATTCTATGATTGTGCCTAATTGTGGCGGAGCGTGAAAGTCACTAAACACTGGTAGTTCGACCTGATTTAAAATCTGAAAGTCTGTCGAATGAGCTCTCTGTATGGAAGTTTTGGTGATTTTTTCAATGTGTAACGTCGATACGAGCCAGTTTTCCTTAGTGTCCAGTTCCTTGGTGTCCTACACCAAGGCACCCCTTCCTTTTTAGGCAGGGCCCACCAGCGACCGAGCGGTAAAATCGCTGAACACTGGTAGTTCGGTCCGAGGTTCGAATCCCCCGAACGGGCTGGCTGCATGGGCGTTTTCATGGTTTTTCCCCATGTGTAACATGTATACGAGCCAGTTTCCCTTAGAAAGTCCTCCACGAAGGCACCCCTCCCGTTAGGCAGATAGCCCTAGTGTGCTTTGCCGTATTCTCAATACACCACCTTTTTAGGCAGAGAGCTTACATCTGCTTTGCCAAAATCCAAATAATTAACCAACTAACCAAAGAGTGTGAGAGAACATGCTACGTGTTCATTGCTCGAGATCCATCTAACGACTCACAGTTCATGCATTAGGATAGCCACAGTACTATCCGCTACGGATGCCGTGGATATAATACGGTTGCCATTGTATCTGTTCGTTGTGACTGCTGCAAACGTTACGGAGATCGGTAAACAAACTCTTTTCCCGAAATAATACGTTTCAGCTGTTTAAAATTTTTCTTTAACCAAGTCACTGTCTTTTTTTACCAGAACATAAGGCCGATTGCAAGAAATTAATGAAAATATTATTTGAAATAATTTAAATTGTAGGTTTCTGTTAATTTAAATTAAATTAGGAAGCAAGTTGCAGGAAAGTAAGCAGTTCAGCTAAATACTGGAATATAGAAGGTTTGGTTTGGTTTTGGTTTATTAGATTATGGCAAAGCACTCGAGGGCTATCTGCCTTAAGGGAGGGTTTCCTTCGTGGAGGACTTTTTAAGGGAAACTGCATCGTATACACGTTACTCATGGGGAAAACCACGAAAACGCCCATGCAGCCAGCCCGTTCGCGGGATTCGAACCTCGGACCGAACTCCCAGTGTTCAGCGACGTTACCGCTCGGCCGCTGGTGGGCCGGAATATAGAAGGAAGTTTCATGGAAAAGTAAGCACAATTCTCTTCTTATTACTTTTTATTTCCTATTACTACACATAAATTTTAAAGTACATTGTACTTCAGTTAGCACCTAACAAAACAATAAAGTTCTCGACGTTCACGTAATTATAAGTCCTAGAAATTATACTGTGAATGTATAGCTTTATGCACAGACTTTCTGAATGTTAAGATTTAATATATACTGTGTAGAACACATTTGAGTAAAAAAAATTCACCTTAATAAGAAAGAGATTGTTCTTTACACTTAAGAAGTTAGAAGAAAATTGTGTTCAATTTGATGATCAAAAGAGAAAAATCTTACTTCTTTATCAGGAAAGAAGTCGAAAATAGTTTCATATTACTTACTTGGAAGACACCGTATAATCATTTCTTGCTATTGTCCAGAAAAACCTTTTGAATGTGTCTCTGGATATACGAAAATTAAAAACTGAAGATTTCGCTCTGAAAATTTTAATTCTCTATGTAAATTTAATTCTCTTCTTCGCTCTGAAAATTTTAATTATTAATGGCGTGACTAGAACATTTTAAAACATTATCCTGAAACTAAACAAGGTTTTAAGTTTTTATGTCAACTTTCGTTCGACCTAAGAAGAATACTTTTGCCCTATGGCGACTTTTGAAATTTTAAAAATTAGTTTTGCAAAATATTCTATAGCATTATATTCGTATGTACACGCAAAACCGTAAATAATGTTTCCCGAAGAATATGTTACAATGTCTTTTAAGTATCTCTATCTCTCTCTCTCTCTCTCTATCTATCTATCTATATATATGTATATATAATTGAAAAACATAAAAGATGTATCTTAAATAAAGCCTAATATCTACTATTAAAAATGCATGAAACAAAATCTCCAATGCTGGATAAAATCTAAATTCAACTTGAAAACAAGTTCAATCTTAAAAACTCCGGCATTTGCTTTTGCATTTTTTTTGGGGGGCGGGGGTATGTAAAATTGGAAAATCAGGAAGTGATCAAAACATTCCAGAAAAAAAAAAGTAGCATTTTCTGGTTGTGTTAACTAAAAAATTATTTGTTATTCTTAGAAATCCTTGAAATCTGAAACTCCATGTCATAACGTCTATACTTGTAAGATATCATTTGTACTGGATAAGTTTAAGCTTCTTTGTTGTGCTGTCGAAAGCAAAGGACAAGAAATTTAATAAATTAATTTTCAATTTTGAAGTAGATCTTTCTGTTAAGGTGTATTTTTGTGCGGGTAAATTTCTTGTACTTTATTCAGAGAAGTATTATCTTAATGTATCAAAGTGTTTCATATTTCCTTTGTTGTGTTTTATCTGTAAGAGATTGCTTTGCCTTTCCGAGCATTCATTATTTTGTCATTTTCTCATTAATACTTAGTGTTAACATACATACAAAACATTAAATTCTATTTTACTTCATGTGTTATAAGATGAATGAATTTACATTGATGTTTTCTCATCAATTTGTACTTAATTAGACTATTAAAAAGTAATAGTTTATGAGGAAAAAATATTCCAAAGGAATAACACAATGTTTTTGAAGTGTGTAATTTTGATTAATCTAGTCGCAACATGCTTTAAATATCCTAGGTTAAAATAATTAACAGAAAACTTGAAGTTCAAAACTTTTGAAGAGAAAGGTCGGAAGTGATAAGCCAAGCCAAATGGACCAACGCAAACAGTCGATGCTAGTTGAAAAAGCAATCCATGCGCATAGGAAAAAGAGGAGATGCAGGGGAAAATGTGGCAAACTTGACGACACCGTTTTTCAAGGCAGGGGTTGAGGGTTACCAGAAAGCAGAAACGAAGCACAAAAACGGAAAGACGAAAATTCTCTAGATAAGCTTTTATAATACAAAAATTAAGTCGGCAAATTAAGCAAACACCTGAGTCAAAAGAACACATTTTCTTAATTTCACAAGCTGCCAAAGACTAGTGGTTCTAGAGCTAATTGAAACAATTTTTAAAATGTTGCGTGAAGCATGGGCGTAACGAAAATAAAGTCAGATGCAGTCACGCTGTTTCACTCTAGCTATTCGAAAAACGAGAGTCGGAATTATATCTTTCTTTGCTTAAAACGCATTATTATATTTATAACGTCTAATAATCATCTTCCTATTTCATGGCAAATGTTTTTCTGTAAACTAGATCTTTGATATACAAGACGTAGTCCAGTAGAATGACATTCAAGGGAAGACGTACATAACAAGATATTCACTTGGTTTTTAAAACCATGCTTGAACAGTGTTTTTTTTATTTACAAATATAATAAATATGTAAATAACGCTTAATTTGTTTTGTATTTATATTAAAAAACGGATGAACACTCGTCTCTTATTAGTTTCACATGGGAAGGACAGCGCTTTATTATACTAACCTCGTACACATCGCATAGTCATTTAATCGTCTTTACTTGTACAAACACTCGGAACAACATACGATGCACGAAATGTTTGAAATATGACAACATATTTGTAGTTATTTTATGGTTGTCATTAACTCTTTAAATAAAATACGTAGGAAAAGTCCAGGTGCTTCAACTTTTAAACATTCAAAAAATAATTTAAAGAATTTGAGGTAAAAAAACATAGGATTTATATTAAATTTCTGCTATAAAAAAGACTTTCACTTTGAATATTGCTGCCTGTTGTATTAAAAAAGGTTTTATTATCACCCCAAAAAGAAAATTAAATTATATGGCAGAATGTGTGTGTGTGTGATTATGGCAAAGCCTCGAGGGCTATCTGCCTAAGGGGAGGGATGCCTTCGTGGAGGACTTTCCAAGGGAAACTGGCTCGTATACACGTTACACATGGGGAAAACCACGAAAACGCCCATGCAGCCAGTCCGTTCGCGGGATTCGAACCTCGGACCGAACTACCAGTGTTCAGCGACTTTACCGCTCGGCCGCTGGTGGGCCCCTATGTCAGAATGAGTGACTATAGTTACTTTTGTCAACGAAAACGTCAACGCTAATGAAATTCTTTGAAACACATACAAATGAAATTATTTGTTTCTACTTGTTGCTACATTTTAGGTTATTTTTGATAACAATGTCTTTCAATTAGTTTAATGAACGAAATAGTACTTTTATTGGTAGATACTTATAAATTTCACAAAGGGTTTGGGAGATGGAAAAGAAACTCATGATTTCTGCATTTAGGGAGGAATAGTTCTGGATTATATTTTGAATCTTCACTCCTGATTCTTTGTCATAGAACGTTTAATTGCAAAATATCCTTATACTAGCTTCATTTAATTCGAATATGTATATAAAATTTAAACAGTTCTACTAAATACATGCATGCGGAAACACTTTTTAGTCTAAAGGGACTTTGTTCCTGAAGGATGTCCGCGTGTTTTCGTTTGTCCGCGTGTTTTCGTTTGTCGATTTTGCATTGAATCACGATAAATGCCTCTTTTACTTTTCAAACTGTTGCCACCAAATGTTAAAGTCCTACATTATATTTGAAGAAATTAAATAATGAAAAATGTGCATAAATGTATGTATATTTCTCGCATTGTGATAATACAACGGTACATAGAGACATCGAATTTTGAATGACGTAATCCTACTGCGAATATGGACATGTCGAAGTCCAAATTTGAAATTTGGAAATTGTTTTATTATTGATTTCATATTTTGCAAAACTTTAACGAATCTTTGATTAACAAACTCAAGGATTTCAAAGCGAGCAATGGCAACGTTGTACAGAAAAAACACTTTTATCTTCAGCGCGCGAGACTCTGTATCGGAAATTTTAAAGATAATATGCTCAATTTAAAACTATTTTGCGATATTGCTCTTGAACTGAATTTTATGGTTTAAGTGCGAAGAACGTGATATTTAATATATAAAGGTAACAGACAAAATATTAAACAAACGCCCTTTTGGACGTAATTTAAAAGCTGAAACCTTTCGGATTTTCTATCTTTTTTCTTTTCATCTTTATTAATGTATTTTGACAACTAAGAATGCGAACAGCCAAAACATATCAAACAGTTGAAAAGGTTCACAAACATAGCAGCTATTAGTAAATGATTAGTAAAGTAATATCATTTTAACCGATCTATTTGCAGAAAGAAAATAAAAATGGGAGCTGAAATGAGGAGAATGATAATTTAATATTACTAGCTTCAGTCTGAAGATCAAAGACTGATTTCTTAGGGCTCGTCAGCAAGATCAGTAAAATACTTTCTTATAAGGTTGGCGCATTTTTAAAGCGATAGCTACTGCGCATGCTCTATGACGTTACTAACACGTCACTCGTAGACCCAAACTTCCCGCCGACGCTGTTCTGCTGTATTTGCGCGGTGTTGGTTTAAATGTATGATTAAAAATGCCTGGAACACGATGTACTGCAGCTGTGTGCAATAATAGTTACATAAAAACAAAATCTAATCCAGATACTAAGGATATAACATATCATAAATTTTCCTCAAATCAAGAAGTAAGAAGTATTTGGATTCAACGCTGTAGGCGAGCTGGGAAATGGAATCCAAATGCTGCACATATGTTTACTTATCTTTAACAATGGAAACTCCACTAACATGTTATTAAATAAAAAAAATTCTGTTTAGTAAAATTAGTCTTATTAGTCTAAGTATGCACAATTTCAACATCACTTAAAATATTTCTCACACATTGCAAAATAAATCATGAAGTTTATCGAATAGTGTTTTAGTTAAGCATATTCATAGTGAATAACTTCTAAGGTGACAGCCTGTAATTACAGATTAATTGATTCTTATATGAAGATGGTCATTTTAAAGAAGTGATGCTCTGTATCAATACTTATATTCTCAGAAATACTTATCAATTTTAGAAATGGCCATCTTAGGGTAATGGTTGATCAACCATCAGAAATGCTTTTGCTTGTGAAGGTAAGGTTTTGCCTTTCAAATTATGGATAAAAATTCTGATTTCCATAAAAGAAATAAACATACTGAATTTAAATTTACAATTTACATTCACATTGTATTTATTTCTCTTAAGACACCTGGAGAAATGGAATTTTTAAGAAAATTATACTTGATTTTTGTGTAGTTAATCAGACAAACAAGAATATGTTTTGAACTGAAGGCAAGTTTAAACTAATCTACATTTGAAAAGAAGCAAAAATTTTCTCAAGTACCTTAATTTACTAAAACAAAGGTTTATATAATCATATTTTACAGAAAATTATAACTTAGTGTATACAAAGAAAATATTCGACAAATTTCACCCAAAATTATGATGGAAGGTGAAATTTTCTGAAAAATAAAATAAAAAAAACACTCCCAAATAATTACAAAACCAATTGAGCGAATGCTTTACGGGAACAGAACCCGCAGCGTAGCGCCATCCAGAGTACCGACCTCCAGGTTGGCTGGATTACAGCACCGCGCCACCGGTGCCAGTCAATTACAACATTATAAATTTCATTACTAATTTGCTACAGTTTATGGGATGCGGCGAAAACTGAAACATAGCTCAATAAATTATAAACATACTTAAACACACTGTTTTACACAGTAGCTGAAATACATTCCTAAAAAATAGTATATTTAATGACTTGCCAGTTTAGTTTAATTCAACTGCGATAGTTTAGTTTAATTCAACTTTAATTCAACAATCAAAACAAAGATAATTTCATATACTTTTCGCAACTTGAAAGTATAAACACAATAAAATGTTGTTTTGTTTTAATAGCATATAACATAATTAAAAAATAATGTTTCATAAAGCATTCTACATTTCAAAATATCAATAGGATGCTGGCATATATCGTAAACACGACATAAACAAGAGTACGACGGGTCTACGAGCTACGTCACAAACAGGCAGCCAATGACTGCTGAGCTGCCCGAATGCACAAACCTTTAGGATATTTTAGAAATCTTGCTCGTCAGTAAGAAATAGTCAGTCTTCATTTACATTAAGTGACATTAAATTTGTCGTTGTTGTTGTGACTTAACCTCACTTGTCTGACCGTAGCATCAGAACAAACCCACGAAATTCATCGTAGCAGGGAGTGCAAGATTGCGCCTATCATTGCAGAGCCTTGAGCACCATACAAGTGACAGTAAGACCTTGCTCAGTTTCGCCCCCACTTTTAAAGGATAGCACCCTGAGATGACGGTCTGTCATCCCTCTTCCCCTACCATTAGCCTTTCGAGAGGACTTTCAGCTCGCCGCACATTTAGAATGCCTCCGCCTGCAGCACAGACACTATACATTTACAAACATCCATGCCTTCTCCATGATTCGAACCCGGGCTCTTCAGAATGGCAGTCAGGGTCGATAACCTCTATTCTAGTTGGGCGGAGACATTAAATATCGTTGGAAGTCTGTGTTAACCTGAAAAAGCTTATATGACTGTAAAAATTAAGAGATCATCATAAACTTCGACTCAAGCAAAAAAAAAAAAAAAAATAGGATACAGTATAGGAACAGGTTATACATAATAGTATCGTATTATTGATCTTGGATGTAGACAGCAATTACAGTGGCAATAAGCTTTCGTGAAAATAAAGCTCTTTTATACAAAGCTTGGTCAGCTTCTTTTGTTCTTTTATTATATTTATAGCCACTTTCATAAGGAGACGTTTAATTGCCTGTTTTAAACATCAGTATAAATAGACGGCGTCAGCAGTTATCGTATTTGTTACGATGCCATTTGTTTGATTTAAATTTCTTCCTTGATAAACACATCATTTTCCCGCTACCCGGATGTAGTAGGTACTGAGACTGAGTACACACTATTTTTATAAGAAAGCTATAAGAATTTTTATAGCCCAAAATCTTGAATAAATTACTCTTAATTCATCTTGAATTTTCTTTTTAGAAAGGGATAAAGCTTACAAACTACATTAATTTCCCAGATAACTGAATTTTCATTGCCCCTTTATTTCCCATCAGACTAGCAAAGAAATTAAGAATATTAACTGAAACTATAAATAAATAATATTATTACTTTTATGCAGATTTAACAGGCTGTTTCGAATTTAGAAAAAACTTTATTTAATTTTACTTTATGACTGACAAAACAACGTATTTATAATATGTACTCAGAAAAGCTCCCATTATTTGTGAAAGAAAGCATTAACTCTTTTTTTTTAATTCATGCAAAACCTGTTAGAAAATATCATGAATTGTGAGATCGTACTTACAGTTAAACGGAATATAAATAAATAATAATTTAATGATAATATTTGTGTATAAAAACTGGGCTGGAAACTAACATTTCAATAGAAAAAAGTTGTATACAGAATGTATGCTTTCAAACGGTGCCGTTTTTTGTTCGAATTAATAATCAGCGTTTACGGCAATCGTACCTTTGCAAAAGAGGAAACTATTCGAGTGGGATCACAAACTTTTACGTATCGAGTGAATGACTAATTTGAGAGTTAAAGGCCTCAAATAAAAAACAAGTCATTTACTGCATCCGTAGAATAAAAATCGGTTTCAGGGCGATTTGTACACCCTGAGCAAAACGGCTCCAATAGGCATTCTGACTAGGTAAAAAAATCCCGAAATCAATTTTTGGGAGGCAGCAGATCGGGCGCGGTGTACTTTAATTTTGTTCTTTGCAACTACGTTCAATTTTTCTTCTCCCAAAAAGAAAAGTTTTGCTTCCAACCCAACAAGCACCCAATTGCAGCTACATAATTTTTTATTTCGGATTTTTTCTAGTATCCTCGTAAAATTTTAATTGTGCCTTCTCACTCAAGTGCCTTCGAATGGAAACTTCATTAATTACTTCCGCCGCACAGCTGACGCATTATTAACGCTGTAACAACACCAGCTTTAGGGGGTTTCTTTTTCTCTGCCAATTTCGCTGAGTACATAGATTGCATTCTTTCTGGAGCTTCTCTGAGACCAGAGGCTATGATTGTAAAGTGCAAGAAAGATTATCATGAATTGTATCCGAAAGAATGGAACAACACACACTTCATCGGAGAGAGCTGTGTTACAGCAAATATTTAAAAGAACAGGTTTTGAAAATAAAAGGAGCTTGTATATTTTAACTTGACTAAACATATTTGATTTCAGAGGTAAAGAGATTATAAAAAGAAAGCCACTAATCAAAATTTATGTTAACAGACAGGACAAGTAGTTAATTATGCAGTTTAAAAATTAATTACAAAGATGTCAAGATATAAAAAAATTCCTGAAGACGTTTTTCCTAAACTTCTACTTAAAATTTGAAAAATATTTTGCTAAAAAAACCCAGACTACTTTATCTTTTAATATTTTAATCTTATTTTTAAATATTTTTTTTAATGTTGCTTTCCGTTTCAATAAACTAGTAAATGCGATCATTCAACTGGCATCCCAATAATGCGAGAAGAAGAGGCAAATAATATTCATTTAGAGTTTCCTTTTACTCTTTAAAAATGTAATATTATTTGCATTTTTTGGTTTGTTTAGGAATATTTATTGCAGATCTTCATCACAGAATGCTTTAATTAACTTTTTATATTAGAAAGCAACAGAAAGATAAAGCAGTTTCTGATGCTACTAGATAACGAAATTTATAAGAGTTCAATACCTTTCCACGTTCGAGGTTAATTTAATTTATAAATCCCTCACAGAAGGCATTGTCAGTTTGTATATTTACAATGTGCTTTTGTAAAACTGCAAAGTTCTTCGGCGCAGGAAACATGAAAAATCAGCTATGCTTTCACCAGAATTCGAACTCCTATCTGCATAGTATTATGAGAGGCTGAAAGAGAAGATACAAAAGTAAAAAACATGATATATAAACAAAACACCTCATGAGCAATGAAACATCATTTCGAAAGGATTTTACGTTTATTTAACTATTATTGTGTCAATTGTTCAGATTTGAGAGTTATGGCAGCACAGAATGTATTTGAGCAAACCCAGTAGACCTAAGACTGTCAACTGGGTTGAGAGGTGATATCAGCAGTCAGGAGAAATTACCATTATAGGTTTCTATTCTTGCTACGTTTCCGATATGACGAAAGACTTATGAGAAGAGTGGGACTGAAATATTCAGGCAGTTGAGGGTTTTTACAGCGCCGTTAATGCTCGGTGGCTGTTGGAACAGCTGTAGAAATCAGCTTCTGCTATTGCCCCAAAATTTGGTTTGTGTAATCGAGCCTTTATTATGTCTTTTTATACATCCATTATTGAGTGAACGCGCATGGGAAAATCACAAAAAGCATATTTTGCAAGTAAAATAGTCTTATAACAGCGCAAATAGTTTCAAGCATGTTATTTTGAACACATATAACTATTTGTATTTAAAAATTAAAATTTAATTTTTGTGTGTTCTGTATATATTCTAACTTTATAACGATATATGGTAGAGGACGCAAAAAATAGATGATTACATGTTTTCATTTCATTAAATTTAATCCCAGACATTGCAGGACTACGTTCTTAAACTAAAGCAGGGAGTTTTATTATAACTGACGGCAGAAAGGTTTTTGAGCACAAAAATAGCATTTTATATAGTTCATGGAGAATAAGTCTATTTTGTATGAAAATCATCGTATTATAAATTAAAAGTTTCATGAGACCAATTGCAAGTTAATAACAGATGCTGTTAATTCAGTATGGAGATATTAAAGGCTAAATTACGTAAATTTTGGTTTATAATTTACTATGTTAAATTCGATTAAAACTTATCCATAATTACACAGAATAAAGCGAGATATAAATGAGTGAGTTCGTTCAGTGCCTGTGAATTTTTCTAGTAAATGTGAGGATGGTTTTGTATTTAATTTACACTGCGGGAAAACTCTTTGACAGTCCTGCCGAACTCTCTCAATAATTAATGAACCTTCGAACTTCGGCACAAATTTAGCTACACTACCATTTTGAGCTCAATATAATGCGTACTTTAGTTTGAGAGATTTATATCCTACCTTATATATCACCTGCCTTCCTTTTTTGTTGTAGTATAAGCTTTATATTGCTCCGTTAATATTCTTTTGAATATTTTGAATTTCACTTCTCCCTGTAGTACGAAGAATAACTTCAAGGGAGTTAACAATTTTCTCCCGAGAAATAGTTCAGCAGGCGTTTTGCCAGTAGTATCATGTTTTGCTGTTCTAAGTGCAAAAGCTAACTCATTGAGAAAATTATCTCAGCGAATAATTTTAACTATATTTTTATTTACTCGTTCCACTTTATTTGACTGCGGACGATGAGGGACCAAATTTAAATGCCGATGCCAAACCCTGTGCATAAGTTTTCGAACATTTGGCTTACGAATTTCTTTTCAGTTATTTGAAATTACTTTCAGTGGGGGCCCATATTTTAATATATATTTATTTAAGAAAGAATCAAAGACAATTTTTGCAGAAGCCTTTTGAGGAGAACTATCTCTACCCACTCAGAAAAATGGCCCACGATAACAAAAAAGTATCTGTTCTTATTAATTTGACTGTACCCCAATAGTACGATCCTGACTAATTCATTAGAGAAGGAGGTTTTTGTGCTATTTAAGTATCTGGTCGGGCTATAATTTACGTCATTATAATTATCATATGACATGACCTGACATACGCATTCACAAATTTTTGCAATAGAGGAAAATATACCGCTCGCAAACACTTTGTGCCGTCTTTCTATGCCAAGATGAACTTAAATAGACGAATCATGCAATTCCTGCAAGCACTTAATCGTAAACTAGCTGGGATAACTGGGCTTAACTCCTAGCCAACAGTAGTATTTTGGTATACAACATTAATTTATCGATTAATTTATAGTGCGTTCCTCTGTTTCTCATTGATTCAATATTCGTATGCTCAAAATTATGCAGGGTCTTCGATATAAGCATAAATATTTTTAAACTCGGAGTCTGCTTTTAATTCAACAATAATTGTATCCTGTGAGTCATTTATCTTTGAGGTCAACATAGCGCATTTAATTGTGTTCCCCTCTTCATCTAGCTTTATTCTAGATGCTCACCAGCGACGACATTTTCTTTACCCCGTGTGTGCTTAATAAGTAAACTGTACTGTTGCATTTTAAGAGACCATCAGATGAGAACAGGTTCCTGCCTGAATATAACCGGCCGACAATAGCATGGTCTCAGAGCACTGTTATTGCTGCTTTTCCAAAATCTACTGGAAACTTTTGAATTGATGGCAAGACAGCTAATGATTCCCTTTCCGTATAATTCCTCTGAGTTGAGTTCAGCGTCTTACCAAAGCACGCCACTGCTTGATCGTTTTGAGACAGAAGGGCGTCAACTTCATGACGGAAGCATCTGCAACGATTTACAGGTTCTAATTCCCTCCGGGAATTTCAACACCGGAGCCTGAATTAGAGCTTGTTTAAGCTGTTTGAATGCAGTATTGGCTTCTGCAATCCACGTGAATCTCATTTTTTTCTTTTGAAAGTTAATAAGGATTCAATTATTTTAACGAAGTCATTTACAAATGATCTATATTAAGAACACATGCCAAGAAATCATGACAATTTCTTTGCACTGTTTCATGGCAGGAAACTTTAATGGCCACTATTTTTGAATTCCCTGTTTCAATATCTTTTAAGGAAACTTTATACCCTAGGTAACGAAGTTCTTTTGCGGGGAATTTGCGCTTCGAGGCGTTTATTTTGAGGCCAGCTTCATTTAACAGCGGAAATACTTCATTTAAATACTTAATGTGTTCTTCTATGGTTTCGCTAGTAATAATTATAGCGTCCAAGTATATGAATGTACTTTTTTTAGAATGGGCCATAAAAGTATATCCTTTGCCCTTTGGAGTGTTGGTCTTTTAGACTGTTATTCCAAAATCGCATCCTTAAAACGCCTCTACGTCTGTTTTAGTAATAAAAGTTTAGGAATTTTAGTTTCCTGGACGTCGTCGAGCTTTACACTGATTTTAAAATAGTCGGAAGTTAAATCTAGAGTGGTCATATACTTCGTTGATTTTATTTTCCGTATGGTTTCTATACAATTGAGAATGGATACTATTGCGTTTACGATAATTGAAAGCAAATCTCTATGATTTATAGTCCGAAGCTGAGAGAGCTCGAGTATGAGCTGGTTGTGGGTATTATAATTTTACTTTCTAACACTTCTTTAAGGTGTTTCTCGATTGTTTCCTCCTTAGTTTTATCATATATATAGGGCTGAACATATTCAGAGGGAGCGTTTCCTGTATATATATCTTGGCTCACTATTTGGGTGCAGCCGGGCTTTGAATTGAACAAATGTGAAAATTTTCTTAACATTGTTTCCAGTTTACCCTTCACTTGATTTCAATTTCAGGTGCTTGGATTTCCTCCTCTTTTATCTTGTTCATCTGCATCTGCCATGTGGCATCCTGAAAATTTAATTTTGCGTCAGCTGCGCGGAAAATATCAATCTCCAATATTAGTGGTGCTAGCAAATATTTTACTACAATGAAAGTATACTCTTTGTTCTTCGTTTTTAATTTGGACATACAGACATATTTCCCCAATGCATATTCATTGCTTGCCCTGAGCGGTGATTTTTTTCTGTCCCGTCACCTTAAACACACCACATATCTTAACATTTTCCTTGACAGAAATCTTCTGACAATACGCTGCACTGCCCCAGTCTATAACAAGGTAATAGCTGGAACGTTATTTAACAAAGTTAACAAAGTTCGATTTATAGCAAAACCAAGTTCTTGATGACCACTGTATTTAAATTAATTGTAGAGAACTGTTCTTTCATCAGGAGTAACGGTACCCTTACTCCTTAGTTTAAATTATGTTTCTTCGCCTCTTGTGTTTTTGTTCTTGTGGCTTACTCTGGAAGATTGACAAAACATTTCCTTTTCTGACCATTATTTCTTTTATCGCCCCTTGCGGTCGCATCCGTTTCAGGTAATCATATTGCCTATTCTGGCCAACCTGTGGTATTAGGCTGGAGTGAAGATCTAGATAATTGTCAGCCGGCTTCTACCCATATTCCACTGGCATATTTCATAAGTGCACATCAGCGTAACCACTGAGGGAGGGGATTCGAAAATGGACCAGTGAGCTTCTATTGCTCTTCTGACGCTAAATCTTCATGAATGTGAGCGTATGTTGTTTACGTTTTAATTTGCATTTATTTCGCAGTAGCAAATGTATAGCGTAATAGTAGAAAATCTCGTGATACTTTCGTTTCATGAATTTAATTAATCGTGTTATATCATTATAGCATATTAGAAATTCATACGTAATATTTACTACTGAACATCATTACTGTGTAATTACTATTATCAATGTTCATACTACAGTATGAGGTAGGTAACTGTGTGAATATGGTTAACATAACAGAACATTTCAACCAATATTGTATCAATCACATACTTAGTATATGAGCAGTTATCATAGTGTAACATAAAAACAAAATATGCAAACAATTCTAAATTTCAAAATATGCGTTGTGAAAAGCAAAACCCATTCTATGTCTAAGGTCCAGTGTAAGGAATTAAATACAATAATCACAACAAGATAAATAAAATCAAACTAACGTTTATTTTTGGTGGAAAAATATTAAGTTACAATTCTGAATAGAGTCATGACACTCACTATTTACGTTACAATTATTACGAGGTGGCTGGATATTGAGCATAGCTGAAGAACACAAAAATATAAAACATACCTTTAAAAAACAAACAGGGTTTGAGGGGCCCCACAACCATAAGGGAATTCACACAAAAATCTTGAAACTTAACATGTAGTAGGACTTAGGCATCTTTACTAGGTATTTCAGCATCTGTTGAAAGGAAAGAATAGAAGTTAGCGAAACTAATAAAATAAACCCATGATAACAAAAACGATGAGGTCTGGCTCCGATCTTCCGCTCAAAACAGCAATTCCGTCTTGTCGCTGCAGCTGCGTCAAGCCTCAGAAAAATAAAAGTGTCAACGAAAATCCTTATCTCCTCTCCTCACGAGAACACTACGCTGCCTCCTTAATAGCTGGCGCGTTTTTTGAAAGTTTGGCGTAAATGTTGAACAGCAAGAAAGCCAAAACCAGCAACCCAATGCGAGGAATCTTCACGGAAGGGGTTTCCCGACTACCAGAAGAGCCGTTTTTCGCTATTTCATCATTCAACTTTCCAAGGCCACACCAAATGCGTCAACAAGTTACGCAGATGAAAACAAGAGGGGGGAAAGAAACTAGCCTCGCTCGAGGTCCCAATCGACAATGTAAAGCTTCTAACTGAACGGATATTTTCCCCCACCATAAAATATACTGTAGAACCTCTCCATGCTCGCCTGTCCAGAAAAACAGGCTCCTCTTTTCGGGAAACACCTTATGGTGTATCCGTTAAACACATGTCCCCTCACATATGGTTTTTCACTTGGGAGAAAGGAATTTTGGGGTGCAGTAAATCCTCTGATAAGAGTTTCCGAGAATGAATTCCAAGCCGACGGCAAAGGGTGACAATTTTCTGAACTAAGTTAACACAAAAATGACTTTGGGAAATTAAAAAAATGAAACAACTAATTACATTATAATTCATAATAAAAATGTCAGCACTGTAAAAATTGTTTCTTCAGCAGTAATTAAAGTATACACACATATTATCCAGATTGAATTACAAATACAATAAATTTTTCCTACTGCCAGTCAGAAAATATGTATTCGTTTAACTTTAAAGAAAGAGGGGTAAAAATTATGTTACTTAAGGTTAAGAAGAAAAAATTAACACACCAAGGTGCAGCAACAAGGCTTTAAAAATAATTAAAGTTAAAAGTTAAACAACCTTAAGGGTCAAAACAACAAGATACAAAAACCAAAAATCTTAAGTTCCCAAACTCAAATTAAAATTAAACAACTTCAACTCAAGAAAACTTTTAAAACAACCTAACCAAAATTTTAAAGTTTACAAAAGTTACAATTTAAACTTACAACTTTAAACAACAACAAAAAAATTAGAACTTCAATTACAAATCAAAACTGAAATAATAAGCAAAACGACTTAAGCTAGAAAATAAAACGATTAAAACATAACAATCGCTGACATTTGGATTGATGTTCACGGCATATTATCGCCCTTTACATCGAAAAAATGACTCAAGCTATAATTAGCCTCGAATATTATGTATTTACTAACACCTGTGGATTAAGAAATTTCAAGTGTATAGTTTTTTTAATTGAGCTGAGAAGGACTGGAAGTGTTATTTATTGTTTTCTTCTTATTTCAGTGCTTGTATTCTTTGGATTTTTAAAGTGTATGATTCAGAATATATATTGTGTATGATATGATTATATCCATTGTTAATATTAAAAGTTATATGTGAAAAAATTGAATATATTCGTTGTGCATAAAATAAATTCATTATTTTTTATGAGTATTTCTTGTGTATACAATACATTTAAGAGTGAGCAGTTGATGTGAAAATGTGAAATTTAACACACTAAATGTATACGAATGCAAATTCGTAAAGCTCACTTTGAATAAAATTCTGCATTGGTTATTATTATAGAACATCTTTTTCATGTAGACTGCGATAAAAAGTGCTGACTTTTATTTACATATATAATTGGTCTAAATATTTTTCTCTCCTGCATAGTTTTATGTAAAGATAGCATTTGGGCTAAGATGTTTATCACATATTTCCTTCTTTATCTTATTTACCATTTATTAAGTAATATTTCACATGAATATTTTTGCAGAGTATCTAACATGTGTTTTTATTTATTTTAAATTCTTTCAACCAGGTAGTGAAATCTTCACATTTGCTTATATTTGATCTAACTTCGCAATAAAAATTTTCATAAGAAATGCTTTTATTATTTTGTATTTGATGCTTTAATTATTTTATACGGAAAATTGCGTGGCAAAATACTTTCAAACATTTTGCTTAAATCTGAAAGCACACAAAAGGTCATGTGACATGACAGAAATATTACTGGATGCCCATTGGTCCATCCTAGAAGCCACACCCTCGGTGGCTACACTGATTATCATTTGTGAAATATGCATCCCGCTGAACGCATACATTCCGTTGCTCGCCGGTCTTCGAACTTTACTGCTAAATGAAGTACGTTTTTTTAGTTTGGTGGGATTTCTCACCTGGAAAAAGTTCAAAACTGAGGGAAGCAGCCTCAGTATAATTAATTTGATCACCTCGGCGTCTAGCCTCTTGCCGTACAGCATACTGACAATTTGAATTTTTCTTAAAATAAATTCGATCATCTACTCGACTTTATTTTGATATTTGTTGAAACGTTCAGCCTCCAATTTATATCGGTCTTTTACCACTGGGAATGCTTTTAGTAACGTATTTTTAAACGTTTCCCATGTGCTAGGTGCCACTTCCTGATTCCTAGCAGGAACTAAACTATGCCTTTGTACCAGTTTAATGCTTGGTCTTTCAAATTTGCCTTAGCAATTGTAACTTTTTGCATTTCCGTAACAGGATATGATATGAAATGTAATTCTAGCTGTTCTAGAAATGACATAACGGAAATCTTTCTGTCAAAAGTGGCAGCGGTTTTAATAGCGACCTCTGAAGCCAAAACCATCCAACTGGGTTCCCAGGTGCTGGTGGAACTTGAAGCCTTGGAGGAGCCAAAGTAAATTTTCCACTGTCTTCTTTTATGGTTCATAAATTTTTCGGGCGCCAAATATAAAATTCTCGCTAAATGAACTATACTTTGTTGGCTACATCTTTATTTGAACTATGAAGTGACCATTCTCTAAGTTCAAAGTGTATCAACGACAAGACTGAGAAGGATAACAAGAGCGTATTGTTCAACTGAAGAAGGAATTTACAGATGGCAGTTCTGGTGCTTACAAACCAAGTCAATACTTTTGGCTGCAAGTCAGAATAGAAATATAAAATGAAAACTTTAATAATAATCAGCCGAAGCTGCAAAGAGAAAATTAACGCGAATTGGCTCTGATCCCTACCACTGGCGTACACGAACTGGCAATTAATATGCACAGCCGTAAAATAGCAAGCTTAAATCAGCAAAACAACGTGGCCGAATGGCAAAACACGCTGTGTCTGAAATAACACAGACACCATTTTAAATAGTATATTTCTCTTTTACTTTGCATAACACGCGAAGCTGACATATCAACGGAAATGGAAATTAAGGAAGATAGAAATGATAAGTAATTGAACAAAAACTGTTTACTGCGAAACAAAATGCTTTTTTATAATGCTTATATCCAGTTTTTTTAGTAGTGCAATCGGTTATAATTTCCTCCTAATGAATAGTAATGCTCATCCCCTGTCATACTGTATTAGTGATAGATCATCTTGTGAATGAAGGAATTTAGTTACTATTAGTTACCCTCGACCTTTAACTTACACGACGGGTTAGCCTTAGAAATGTAATTTTATTAAAATAATTTTTCTCATTGCATGAAATTTCTTTTAAAATTTGGATGCTTATTTAAAATGATATTATGTGTGCCAAAAATCATACTATGTATTAAGTCATATAATATTTAATACATTAATTATTTGCATTGCTTTTTGAAGAAAACTGAAACTGGGTTGAAATAGATTAACATAAGGTAAAATATAGTTAGCATAAAATAAGAAAAAATATAATTACGTATGAATTGGCATGAAACTAACTAACAGCCGCCGCTGTTCTACACTGACTACCAATAAGTATTTGGACACCTGTGATACAAAAGAAAAACTAACTTTATTCAAAATCAATAGTTGGTAGAGCCTCCACGAAAGGTAATTACAGCGTGGACCCTCCGCGGGATACTTTCAACAAGTCTTTGTATGACAGCTAGTGGTATTTTCTTCTACTGGTATTCTTTCTTGGAGAAGACATAGTTCCTTCTCCGACTTTGCACGGGTAGTGCATCCCTGAATTCGGCTATGCTACTGGTCCCAGAGGTTCTCGATAGGATTCAGGTCTGGACTCTGGGCAGGCCAGTCCATTCGATGAACTCCATTGGCACCATACCAAGCCTTGGTTAACGTCGAAACATGACAACTGGCATTGTCGTCCTGAAAGTAACAGGGGTCCAACCCGTAAAACTGCCACAACGTAGGAAGCACATTGTCATCCAAAATAGTGCAGTAGGCATCGGAGTTGAGCTTACAATGAATGGGGACCAAGGGTCGCAGCCCATACCAGGAGAAACACCCCAGACCATAATTCCACCTCCGCCGAACTTGACTGTTGGCACAATGCATTCTGGCAGGAGACGTTCTCCAGGTAGACGCCAGACCCAGACCCTGCCATCCGAACGGTAAAGGGTGAACTTTGATTCGTCACTCCAAAGAACCCGTTTCGACTGATCTACGGTCCAATTTCGATGTGCTTTGCACCACATTAACCGAGCAGCGCGGTTGGACTTTGTGATCAAAGGCTTATGCGCAGCAGCACGACCATGAAAACCAAGCAGATGTGCTTCCTTACGGATGGTATTCATTGAAACAATACTCCCGGATGCCTCTTGAAACTCCTCGCGGATGAAGGCCATCGGCTGGGTGCGGTTCTTCCGAATTTCTCTGGACAGCACTCGTCGGTCTCTATCTCCCAGTTTCTTTGGTCTGCCGACTCCGGGCACATTCCGATAATCACCGCTCATCTTCCACTTCTTAATGACAGAGGCCACTGTCGATTTTGGGTACTTCAGATCGCTAGATTTGTCCCTTAAGGATCGGTCACATTTGTGATACCGATATTTATACCTTTCTCGAAATCAGAGAGCTCCGAACTGGGAGGCATCTTGCATACGACTAAAGCCGATGCTGTTTCCTACACGATATATACCGGTGGAGTCCGTGACTTACCTTAGGACCTCAGATATCGTCATTTGCATAGGTGTCCAAATACTTATTGGTAGTCAGTGTATATCAAGATAATATTTAATAGCATAAGGACCTATTCTTATGCATTATATTAGAAAGAAAAACTTTTTATTAATGAATTTCATTTTATTAAGAGAATGTTAATTTTGAAATATGAAAAGCAGCACATTTTCGTGCATTATTCTGTAATGGATATTTGTGTCTGTGCTTTAGAAGCTGCGCTGAAAGTCTAAGACAGCTTAAATCATTAATAAATTTGTGACATTCATGTTTAAGTTTTACTATCAAAATGTTATTTAATTTAATTCTCTCCTTACTGCCTCTTTTCGTCTTGAGATTTGCTCATTGCAAAATTTATGTAGATTTGAGTAGCAAGGAGTGTTACTGTGAAGTTTAAAGTTTTACGAATAGGAGGGTGAGAGTTTGGCTTGCTGTCCGTTGCCATGCGGATTAACAAAGTTTGTTGACGACGCTAATGCTAATTTAGCTGTAGATACTGTAGACTGAGGTTAGATCGTGTTTTGAATAGCGCATGTTTGAATTTCTGCCGTGGTCTATGTAATATTGTGGTCTGCTCAGATTAGATCAAGATTATCTTTCTGTTGAAATGCGGTTCTGTCTGAATGGTAATTTTATTTTTAATTTTAATAATTTGCATCTTTTAATTTAAGTACTCGCAAGGCGGGAAAATAGAACAACTTAAAGTTTTTAATTGTCTGTTTGTTTGATGTATAGATATTCTGGGGGTGAGAATTCGCCTCATAGATCATATACTATACCTTGAAGTTTTGTTATTGTATTGATTTGTTAAAATATTTGGAGCCCAGATCAGGTTTTACACACTACCTGCAGATTAATCACGTATATCTTAATTTTTATTCAGGTAATTCCTTGTCTGAATAACTGTTATTATTGATGATGCACGAACGTAATTCACAGTTTTCCGTTTGCTTGGACATTACGGCTTTCCAGTATAGATCCTAAATCAACCCAATGTTATGCCTCGCCAGATAACGCGTTTCCAGTCACGATCAACGTTGAATCATTTAATTGAACATTCACTTTACAACTTTTTAATTATTATTTTTAACCCACTGAACATACCTATCCATATTGCAACTTTCCAATCATGATTTTTGATCTACCTAAGGCTATGAATATCATCATTATACCTATTATTTCCTGATCTTCAGTTGACTTATTGTTATGATCGCCTACGGCAACCAATAGACTATGAACGTCAAAAGTTTCGCTTTTGTTACTAAGGTATTTAAGGCCTTCCAGTCATAAATTAAACCGTACTAATTTCGCTACTGATATTATTGAAATCTGACGAAATCAAATTAAAAGCATACCGAGCTATTGGACCAAAGCTCAAAAGACTTGATATTTTTATGACATCGGAATCTATTAACGCCATCATCCCGACAGGAATAGCATCCGATCTATCGGCAACAGTTTTCAGTCCCTCACTACAGTTCTAATTTTTGTTTCTTGGATACTTCATTTCACCATGTTATGGGGCACTCTAACACGACAATGCTCGTTTTATAACATAGATATTGTCTACATAAGTCAATTTTTTTGTGGGAGTACAATGAATAATATATAATTGTAACTGCAGATTCTGAACCAGCAGATATGGATCACGAATATAATTAGTATTAAGCATCGTATGGTTAGTATTGCATATTATTCATATTATTTGTCAATACAATGGATAAAATTAAATTTTACGCTACCTTCTTTTGTAGCTTTATCTGTGAAATAAAAAGAACAATTCAACGGATTTCAACTTATACATTTTGCTAAATCTGGTTATTATGAAGGAAAATTTAGTTTCTTGTTGTAGTGTATTTAGTTTGTTAGTTCCTTGAAAAGTGATATGCAGAGGTTCTTGTTTCAAATTTGTTTTAAACGTTATGCGATTCCTTGGTCGAGAAATTAAGAGTATGAGTGGTAGGCGTAGGTGCAGGCGAAACTATTAGGTTGAGATGAGGTGGTGGTGTATTTAATTATGGCAAAGCACACGAGGGCTATCTGCCTAAAGGGAGGGATAGCCTTTCGTGGAGGACTTTCTAAGGGAAACTGGCTCGTATACACGTTACACATGGAAAACCACGAAAACGTCCATGCAGCCAGCCCGTTCGCGGGATTCGAACCTCAGACCAAACTACCAGTGTTCAGCGTCTTTACCGCTCGGCCGCTGGTGGGCAGGTTGAGATGAGATCAATTAGATTAAGAATATAGGATCTTTTTCGCTTTCTATGTCTGTTGCAGAGCGCTTTCTTTTACCTTAATCAGAAAAGAAGTAGGAAGTAGCCTAGAGGTATGGACGTGCACTTTCCATAGATGTCTCTTTACGCGTGAAGTGTCAGAAAGCTTCCGTAGTTAAAGGTAAACGGATGCTGCAGCTTTAGAAAAAAAATGCCTTTCCTATAGCATGGCGCCATTTACTGTTTAAATGGTCCTTGGACTCTAAAGGAAACATAAACTTCTACAGAAATTACTATTTTGAGAGACTTTATGTCGGTACGTGGAAATGGGCGAAACTTTAAGAGATCTAGTACGCTTAGCTCTCATCATAAAATGAGACTAGTAGATCTACTTAAGTAAGCTCCTTGAGAATTCTCTTACAGGCTTGAAGATGAACGCAATCAGGGAAGGGGTAAAAAACCCTTTTATTATAAACAAAATATTTAACAGGTGGCACGGATTTACGTGCTTGCAAAAACACCCACCACTTGCGGTAAGAATTTAAAAGTTGTTGTAATAATAATTTTAGAGATAAAGAGTGGAACGAAATTACAGAATTCAAGTTAAGCTAACGGGTTGATGTACAACGGCATGATGATAACTTGGTGGAAAGAATGTATTAAAGTTAAAAGTTGTTAGAAATTAATAACTTGCGCAAATAATAGCGAAATCAGTTTTCTTCTAAACGTCTCAATCTTCTCCAATAGTTTCAAGATATGCATGTTATTGCCTTGTAGAGACAGATTTAAGGCATACAGTTTGTCAAATATATCGCAAAAATGTACCAGTTTTAGTAAATGGTCTGGTTCGGCAAAGTATCTGGAGTTTACATGTCCTTCCTCTTGCAGAAAAGTGTGAATTTCTTAATGCAGCTCGAATGCGCGGGATAAGATATTTCCAAGTGAATGCCATCGTGGATTTCAGCAATATAGTAGGGCTGTGTGTTCAGCTTCCATGTCCATGAAAAGTTTTTTTTAATAGTTTGGCTTTCAGTGGCCTAGTATTCACGTAATTTACTACGTCTATGATACGGTCCAATACCAAATTTAATTCGCAGCTCATCGATTTCGATGCAAGTGCTACCCTATGGGTGACGCAATGGGTCTATATAGCATGCGGCGCTTTACTGCGAATAAGGGCTTTCAATCCTTCATACCTGCCAGACATTGATCGAGCGCCGTCAGTGCACACACCTTTACACATTTCCCAATCTAAATTATTTTCTGTTATAAACTTGTCAAGAATTTCAAATAAGTTTTGAGCCTTTGAGCCTTCACTAATGCTTTGACTGAAAAGAAGGTCTTCAACAATTACATTATCATCTAGAAAACGTACGTAACAAATAAGGTATGCAACTTTAATACTCTCAGTAGCCTCATCAAAGTTCTATTAAATATCGAAATAAATTTATTTGTTTAGTTGCAATGAGTGGAAAAACGAAGAGAAACCTTTTACGAGTTTTTACCGAACACGAAATCTAAAAATTCAACCCACAAAATCTTTGCAGTATATAATTCCATACACTTAATCCTCTCAGAGGGTTGTGTTCGAATACGCATTATGATCAATGTTAGTTTTAATTGTTTTGAACTAAACTTTAAGCCATAGGTATTCACTAAATTATGCTTTAAAAAAGGCATGGTTAACAAAACTGAGTTATAGGCACTTTAGCTTAATAAATAATTAATTGTACTGTTGATGTTATATACAAGAGTTATATTACAAAAATATATACTATATCAAAAATAACTTGTAAATCTTTTTCATTAAAGGAAATTGTGCTCATATTTGCAGAGAATATGTAAAATCATTCAAACTATACTCTCTCTTTTTTTCTTGTAAATAAAATATGTATACGAGATGAGTAATTTAAAATATAGTATCAAATTTAATTTTGAAGCTCCGGGTTGCTTAAGAAAAACAAGAAACACTTTTGCCTCCAAACCGGTAAAGTGGTTAGCGTCGCTGACTGCCATGCCGAAGGGCCCGGGTACAAATCCCGGAGAAGGCATGGGTGTTTGTAAATGTATAGTGTCTGTGCGGCATGGTGGCACTCTAAATATGGGGCGAGGCCATGGAGGTAGGAAAGGGAGGAGGGGCCATTCCGCGCTAGAAGTGAAGCACTCCTTTGAAGCTTGGGTCACCAGACGGGGTGTTTTTTGTTTACATTCAGAAGCACTCTTGACAGGGTTCTGATAGTATTTCGACACACGACAGTTCCATAGAAATCGAAAAAGGAACACTCTCGCATGAAAGAAACATTCATAGTGTAATGGATAATAGCAATTTGTATAGTTTACTGAAATTTACGCAAAAATCACATCTTGGTTATTTTTCGGTAACTAACAACAGCGATTTTGATTATGAATTTGTTTTATAAAATTCTAAGCTTTTGCACTACAAAAATATAGATTTTAAGAAAATTGCTGTGAGAAAACTGCCAAAATTTATTTTCTAGAAGATTTGAAAAGTTTGAAACTTGATGGCTAAATGTAAATATAAAATTATGTATGTTAAAATATTTGTAATTAGGCACATAGGTCAGATTAAGTTTTTATTAAATACAGTAACGTATGCAAGGGCTATCTGCCTAAAGAGAGAGATGCCATCGTGGAGGAATTTTGAAGAAAAACTGACCTTTGAGTGGGTATTAAAAATAATACTTATAATTTTCATTCAAATTATATTCATATATATTTTTTATGTAAAACTTTCGGGTGTATGCTAAATTAGTGTAAATTACTTTACACGAAAAATATAGTGAATGCACAGAAATTAAAGATTTGCACATGCCGGAAATGATAAATAGGAAATATGTATGGGTATTTATGCATGTGCTTGCAAAAAGCATGTATCTGCCTTTGACAAAATACTTAAATATTCATTAAATTATTTATAAATGTATTTGAAACGAAGAATTTATTCACTTATAAACAACTGTGAAAGTACTGTGAAGAAATCTAATGATTAAATCTAATGTATCTAATTTATAATGATTATAAATGTTATCTAAATATATAATAACCTTAATATTGAATTGTAAACATAAATTGAAATCCTGTTGACAAATACGTTATAAAACTATTTAAGCAAGAATTGCTCGTATTGGAAAGCAATCTGTTAAAAGGTATTGTAAAGCAAATGCTACGAGATGCGCTCTTAAGAACGTAATAAAGAGTTTTGGAATATGTATTGTTGAAATGAAGGGTAAAAAAAATCTGATAAGTATAATTAAAAGAATTATTCCCTTTACATTTTATAATAACTCAGTTACAAGTTTTAAATAATACTTAAAAAAAAAAAAAAAAAAAAAACTTATTTTATTCCCTTTCAGAAATGTTCAGAGAAAGTCAAATACTATTTAATACCTATTTAGGTATTAAATAGTATTTGACTTTCTATTAGGAATTAGCGAAATACTAAGTATTTCGCTAATTCCTAATAATTCTCTAATTTAAAATGAACCGAATAAAGCATTAATTATAAATTGACTTACATTTTTCAATTTAAAAGAAGCCAAAAAATCATGTCATATTTAAAAAAGTATTTTAGGAAGAAGCTCTATAAATAGAAAAGAAATAATGCATAATTTTAATATTAATAATACAATAAACTTTGATCTTAATTTTTGTACCTTAACCGAATAAAATCGAATTACCTTAATTTTTTTTCTAATGTAATTAACGAAAACTTGTGAAAATATTTCATTCAAATTAAACCATTCTGAGAAAACTGTCCTGTGAAAATTATAGCATTTAATTCCGTTCAGAATGAAATGTTGTTTAAAAATATGTTGTTTTCACATACTTAGGACTCTGAAGTGTTGTAGAAAAAGAAAATATATACATTTATATGTATATTTGCGACGTAATTACAAAATATTTACACCCGAACGCGTCAAATCCCATAGAACTCAATGGTAAACGACTCAATGTTTTGGTCACCACGTAGGGATCGCCGGTGCTTCAGAGCAGGGTACGGAGAAACTTGTTTAGGGCGACTCCATCTTACTTCCTACCTCCATGGGCAAGCCGAAATTCCTCTCGAGAGGTTGTAGTAGGAGAAGAGGAGTGGGAGACCCTTGGACCCGTCTCCTCGGGGTTCTTTCCATCAAAATCGGGGGCGGAACTGCGCTAAATCGCACTGTCACCTGTATGGTGCTCAAGGCTGTTGCCAACGACAGGCGTACAACTGCTCTCCTTCGCAAGAAACGTTTCATGGGATTGGGCTGACTATAGGTCAGAGAAGTTATAGAGTGTATGTTTCTTGGAAGCCTAATTCGTAGACCATGCGTAGAAGGCGAAGTAGCTAATTCTTGCTGTCTTTGAGAACAGAACTACAGAAGAAGTTTGAAATGATCTTTTTATTTGAACTAACGTAACAAGATACACTCATTCAGAAGTCAAACAACAAAAATCAGCGTTATACCTACAAAATTTTCACAGGACTAGTTTCGATGGTTTTACCGAACCATCATCTTCAGCTGCAAAACCGCAAATGAATTTCTTTTCTATTTATAGAGCTTCTTCCTAAAATACTTTCTTAAATATGACATGATTTTTTGGCTTCTTTTAAATTGAAAAATGTAAGTCAATTTATAATTAATGCATTTGCGGTTTTGCAGCTGAAGATGATGGTTCGGTAAAACCATCGAAACTAGTCCTGTGAAAATTTTGTAGGTATAACGCTGATTTTTGTTGTTTGACTTCTGAATTAGTATTTATTCGGCGTGTTATTGTGTCTTAAGATACACTCACTCTGCTCGCGATTTACCTCTATTTGTGGCTTAACTAAATTGAACAGAAAACAAAAATGTAAAAATCACAATGAATTAGGATTGCTAACGACTGGCTCCTTAGTTATCTAAACCGCTAAATCGGCTGCACACAACAAAGCCGAACCTAGAATGTCTACATAATCTGAAGGGTGTCTTAACACCAACTAGAGAGCTAATTTCAAACACGCAGCATAAACTCGGAACTAACTTATAAGGTATTTCTCCCGCCTTCTTAACATGACTTCGTAGTGTAGTGGTTCGTAGTGTAGCAGCATGCTGGGCACGCATTCCAGAGGTCCGTGGTTCGATTCCCGTCGAAGGCGATGCTCATTTTTCAAGTCTCCTGTTTCAAAAAATACTTAATGTCTCTACAGTGGCGCCCGAACTAAAAGATTGTGGTTGATGTTTCTCCACACCCAGGATTTGGCGATTGGGTCCCCTAAAACTCCAGTCCCTCTTTAAAAGGGGGCGTATATAAGGTAATTCTCCCACCTTCTTAGCGTGCCTTCGTGGTGCGGTGGCCTGCACGCTGGGTGCGTATTTTGGAGGTCCGCGGTTCGATTCCCGGCGAAGGCTTTGCTCATTTTTCATCACTTCTGCTTTAAAAATAACCTAATGTTTCTACAAATTTAGTTACCAATCTTCACAAACCCTTAAAACGCAGCTTAAATACTGCTTCTGAACCCACTTAGATGTTGCATACTACGTCATTAAACTTTACATTCCGGCAGGAAATTGAAATCAGGAGGGAAGGGAAAGTCGAATTAAAAATTATTAATTGGTTAGAAAAAATAAGATCTTTACAAATTCAGCATTATCAACAACACATAAACACTTTTGTATCCACAATAGCAGAAAAGTTCGTGCGATCTGAATTTAACCAGAGCTGATTCGTTGTTTCTCTCTTGCTTCATTTTTTTTATTTGAGCTTGAAACACAGGGAAAATAAAATGACAGACATTAGATAAACTATAAGTACTACATGTGGCTGAACAATAGGGACCTTTCGTTTTGTCTATACAAATTTTTTGCTTATTTCAGCATAAACAATGCGAGCGTAATTGTTTACAAGACATCGCTAAAAGTCATTACCTATCAGTGCTGCTATTTTGATTAGCAAATATCAATAATGCTTGTCATTTTCAATATTTAGGTAAGAAGTAATACATAAATTCGTCAGAAAGACTACGTAAAATTCATTTAAAAATTAGAGCATGGAAGTAGATAAAATATCTCCTTGCGTATATGGGTGGATAAAAAGCAGATCATTCAATAACCTTGTTTACTACTGTTTTAAAACACAGACATTAGTTAATTCTGAAAAATGATTTGCTCACTATGTTCTTTGGTGAAATATTTACAATAAATTAAAAAAAAAAAAAATTTCCTTTTAAAGATTCTAACACAAGATCTTAAATTTTACATTCTTAAGCATATTTCATATCTATTTTTAGGAATTTTCTAAAGAAGAATGAACGTGCAGAAACTGAGGGAACATCGTGCCCTAACTGCATTATTTTCGAGGTGTCAAGAGTGCAATCATTTACAGCTTTAATTCTGGAATCCTTTAAATGCTTAGTTAAAGGAATAAATTTTAGAGAGTACTATAACTGAACATTCATAAAGCCTTTTCTCCCTCCTCTCTGAGTGCCTTCCAGGGTTTATGATCATCTTTACAGTACAAACATATCTTTTTGTTTAGAGCAGCGGAATTTACCAGCCGGTTTGTTCGGTTAATCCGATTACCTAACTGACTTCCTTTCCTGTTAGTTTCTTTCTCATTGATAGAAATAATAGAAAATCATCATAAAAATGATAGAAATCCTTTGACATCTTTTATCTTTATTCTTTGACATCTTTATCTACATCATCGTTTGGAAGCAAGCACTAAGGAAACAAATTTCTAATGCTTCTAATTTTTAGATATTTTAAAGTTCTTTAAAGATAAGAAAGTATTTTTTAAAAGCTTCTTTCCTGTTTGCTTTATTAATTACCATTGCTTTTATCACTTTTTTATATTTTTACACTAAAAGGTTAACATTTCTAGATTCAGAATCACCTTGCAATAGGCCAACATTATATAAAAGGGATTAACAGTGCCTTATATTTAACTTCTGAGTGATTATTAAGTTTGCAAAATGCACAGAGCCAGAAGAGTAAGAATCATTTGTTAATGTTTGGATATTATGCCTAAAATTTCGTATTTTCTAGAAATATGTTTTCAGTTTATGTCATTACGGTTCTATTATTTAAAACTAGATATTTACTAGCTATTTGGAGTCAAATAGTGGATCTTCATGCAGAGCATCTATCTCCAGTATGAAGTTTTAAATCGATTTAAATTGATGTTAGAGTTCTGCCAACCAACATTAGCCATATATTGTAACTTAGCCATATATTGTACTAAATAGGCCATCTGAGGCCTATTTAGTGTAACTCGAACTAAAATAAAAACCTATAGGTAATTTAACATTGATAAGGGAATGATCGTTAGATCACTTGCAAGCCATGAAGTTCAATTTATCAACAGATAAGTAATTTCAAAAACTGTTAAAATCTCAAACGTTAAATTAAAAATTTACCGGTAAAAGAAGAGTAAGTGTAGCACAGTGATTTTTAAAATGAAGACTGGTTATTATAGTCTGTTCAATTGTAATATAATGTTTAATGCAGTATCCTAACTTTATAATAATAGCAATCTGTGATTTAATTATAATAAGAAACTAACGCTTAATTTATCTCTAGTGGTTTTGTCCACTTTATTTATAAATGTACCGTCTGCGTTCAAAGAAGTAAGTGTAACTCTACCTATTTTATACATCTAAATGTAGTGGAGATAGTGGCCAAATGTTATGGCAAAAGTTAATTTTAACAAACAAAATATCGTCTCCACGAATAATTACTTAAAGTGTATGGAATGTGTCCAGTGACGAATGGTTTTCCAACTAGAAATGAATCTCAATGCGCTGTGTGGAAGCAATAACCCAGTTATTAAAAATATCAGAATTGTCGACTTTAACCTTCAATAATATTAAAACACCTGTACAGCGCCAGTTCCTTTCTCAAGAATACACACGAAACATACTTTGCACATTTTGTTAACTTTATTTATGAGTAGCTGAGCTATCAGTTTACTAATTTCTTGAACAAATATATATATAATTTTATAGTTACACCAAAATTATCTTTCATAAGTGAATGAAAGAAAAGCACATCTTAATCGTATTCATGGCTTCCGTTTGCACGTGCACAGTCGCATATCTTGAAACTTCTGAATTAATTAAGAAAACACAAAATATGTTGACACATCGCGGCGACATATGTTCTTCAAATCACAAGTGATATTTTTAGCATGTACGAAGAATTATTTAGACATTACACATGCATCACAATATCCACAACACATAGTGAACGATAGATGAAGCTGGCCGAATACGCTGGTAATAACTCATCTCGACTTTCATTGGAACTCAAGCAATGAAGAAATTGCTGTTGTTCGGTATATATTTTTTACTTCTTCATACATGATAGTTTTGGAGAAAAATTGGAACTGGGTAAGATATCGCAAAGACACTCACTTTAACGTACGAAAAAAAAAAAAAAAAAAAAATAGTGGCGGAAAGGACGAGGCATCCTTTGTAGATCTCGGTAGAATAATGTCTCATAAAACCGGTTCGATGAGACTTCATGCTTTAGCGCTAAGCGATGATGATTAATTTCACTGAAGCGGCACTGTCAAAGCTTGCTTTTACACTAATGTTACTTGTTCACAAATAAAAGCTAGCATATATTTATACAATTTAATGCTTAATTTTAAATAAAGAAATTATTATCACAATCTCTTGAAGAGTATTACTCAAAAATTTGAAACATCATGCATAATTATCGATCAGAGTATTAGATCTACAAGTGTTTCATATAAACATTTACCATTCTGGTATCTGCAGGTATCTGTATTTATTACACTGCAAGAGCATTCTAGTTATTATGAATCACGATTTAGTAGGCTTTGGTCTTGGAGATCATGTATAATGTCTTATAGATTCTTCTGTCTTAACATACCCTAACTAAACAAAATGGGTACACTAGGAAAAACGTAGTTTCGTACAAAATTTATAGCCTTATGATACATTCATTTATTGCCAATGTTTACTACTTTTGATTTTAAAGTTTAAAATTTCAAAATCTCGAAAAGGTTTTAATAATTTTAACCAGAAAATGTTTGAAGAGAATATCACACATGTATACATGTTTCGTTATAAATAACTTCATTATATCCAAATTTAATTTTCTTTCGTAGATATGAATTTGGGTTTTATTAAATTTCCCTTTTTGTAGGCTTATGCAGTAAAACCTAATCCAGAGAAATTAATTTTGATGCAGTTAAAATTGTACAAACTATTGCTGGAACGAGCTTGTTAAACTAAGCTCTCTTTAATTTAGTACTTTCTTTAATTTAATCATCAGCTACATAATGATGAGCTTATAAAGTGGTAAATTTATTCCATTACTAAATTATTGTGTGTGATATATAACAGCTCAAAGAATCACTATTGTTTCGCACAGAGCTTGATATATTAATTCATGAGTATTCATGATCTTGCAAAAGCGCATCCCAAACGCTTAAAGCCTTTACATGAACCAGACAGTTCGCTTCCATATTAGAAAAGATGAGCGTAAGGGCTAAGAGGAGGAAGGGTCAGTTAAAAGGAAGAAGAGCCTAAAGAGGATATGCCAAAAGCTTGAATAGCTTAATTGGTAAAGCATTTGATGGCAATGGTGATCCAATTCTTCAGTTCGATTCCTTTTAGCAAAAAGCCCTTAAACGAATGCTGGACTAATGAAGAAACTTAGATAAATGCACTAGCTTTCTCATCAGCTTTGTACATGAGTTAAGTCAATCCATCTTGAGATCAGAAGAGAGATACAAAGTCAAGATATTGGTCAAGCTGAAGGAAATAGGTAATAAAGAAATAGATATAAATGCTTGAATAATTTAATTGATAAAATACGTCTGTTGAAACTAGATAGATTTAAGTTCCAAAAATTAATCTTCGCTTGAAATAAAATTGCTTAAAAGAACGTATTTTTTTACATACGTATATTACGTGCTCCGCCCTTAGGCACTACACGGAAAGAGAGGAATGCCCCATGGAGGTCTTTTTAAGAGAAACTGGCTGGTATCCCCGATACACACGGGGGTACGCCCATGCAGCCAGCCCGTTCGCCGGGACTCGAACCCTGCACCGAACTACTAGGGTTCAGCTGCTTTAACCGCTTGGCCGCTAGTGGGCCTCTGAAAGGACGTATCGCTAAACTCTTTATAATGATAAAAGAAAATCCCATTTCTTTGCTTCTGATTCTGCATACATAAATTTATTCACGATGTAGTTGTAACAGCACATTTAAAATCTTTATTACGAGTACGATAAATGAAAATCATTATTTTATATGCTTTCATTAGAAAGAGAGGGGAAAAGCTGCATGAAACCCTTCATAACTGTAATGAAAACTTTCATGAGTAAGAAAGCTTGATTCTTATTGGAAGAAAGTATATATTTACAATCACGTTTTGGTCTTCAGAAGCTGTCACAGCATGATATTTGATGGAAGAATCTGATTCAAGAATTCTCTTTTCTGATTTAAATAAACCCAGCATGAGATTTTTATATTCTTGAAAAATTCATTTTCCTTCAACATTGAAATTCAACACGAGAACTTAATTTCTGCTGTGCTTGGAAAAGCTTGAATTTGAAGGTGACACTGTTCAGTTCTGTGGAGGATTTAAGAATATTCCAAATTACTATTCGAGTATTGTCCGGTCAGTGAGTATTTTGAAGAATGAAGAATTTTCATATTTACAGCTTGTCGTATCTAAGATCTTTACCATGATTACTTAGACATATCAATGTGAAACTGTATTTTTCGGACGATTTATGATCTGGAGTGGAGGTAATGAATTCAATTTAAAAGCAGAGTTACGAATAAAAATTAGATGAAGTGAACGTTAGAATAAATTTGCACAAACAGGGTAACTGATCATTTTTAATATTTTAAAGAGTAAATCCTTTGATTTATTTCTTCATCAAAAGTATATAATAGATGGTGTGGTGTATTTAATTATGGCAAAGCACACAAGGGCTATCTGCCTAAGAGGAGGGATGCCTTTCGTGGAGGACTTTCTAAGGGAAACTGGCTCGTATACACGTTACACATGGGGAAAACCACGAAAACACCCATGCAGCCAGCCCGTTCGCGGGATTCGAACCTCGGACCGAACTACCAGTGTTCAGCGACTTTACCGCTCGGCCGCTGGTGGGCCGCATATAATAGAAATGGAGAGTTTTTAAAATTTCTTTCAACCCATGCAACTGAGGGCCTTCGTTTATAATTTATCCTTATACACTTATATCACAGTATCTTCAATAAATCACTTGTTTACTCCTGATTTAAAAGATATGTTTTTGTTATAAAAACTTTATTCCATTTCTTTTGAAACTGAGTTTATTATGAAATTTCTAAACAATGTTTCCCGTTCAAATATTAGGTGGATTATTTTACTAAAGATTTTCTCAATAATATCATAATTTAGCTAATTAAATAATTTCCATTAACAGTTTCTCTTACTTGTAAATTCTTTTCAAGTGGCTCTATTTAACCGTGCAAGCTTGTTAGAATTCTTTTTTGAATATAATGCTTTTTGAAATATAAACGAATTGCTTTGTTTCACATGATGAAACGTTTAAACTAAATTAAACATTCATCTCTTACTTTTATTTATGTAAAGAAAATACGAAACCAAACTACACAAGCGTCAGTATTTTCTCATGTATATTTACTTTTACTTTTCAATATTAACATATGATATTTCAGAAGGAAACTATTAACGAAGATTAAATTATATATATGATATCATATATAGATTTGTTGCAGATTTGAAGCATTAAAGTACAGAGAAATTTACCAAAGGAAAAGAGCCTAAAAATGTTTTTATGATACATTAAATCAAACTCGTGTATAGTGCGTTATTAAGACGTAAGATTCCATTATGTTTTTCTAACTAGTTATTATGATTTAGATCTTTACTCTCTCACTGCTTCTTTTCGTTTTCCTGCTAAAATGCAAATCAGGATAAAAGTATTAAAACCTGGGGTTTTTTGGTTTGTAAGAATGAGCGTGTTTCTTCCTTTCGAGGCCACGTTACTAGGTTTCTGCTAGCTCAGAAAGACCGTATTCTTGGTATTGCCAACATATAAATTGTTATTAAGGTAAAACGTTTGAGCCAACTAAATTAAAATTAACTCTAAATTAATTGTATAGACTTTGGCTACTAGACGTAGTTTCAAATCTAGAAACTGACTGTTACTTTAAGTTACATCGCTACGAGTGGTTGGCTGATTTTGTCAAGCACGAGACTTACATTTGTGTTAAAGTTCTGCTTCAATAAAAACGCTTAAGACTTTACAGTTCTTTTCAGACACAACGATAATTTGATCTACGTCTGCACGGAGTTTAGACTTAGTTTATGCTACCAGTTAACACCAAACTCTATAAAGTAAAGTAATAAAATTAATACATTTTCATCTATCAGTTTTGTATTTCATTTAACGTGTTGCCTTTGCTTTTACCACATCATCTAAAAGCAAATTAAAATATCTCTTAATATATCAATACAGTGTAAATTAACAACGTTTCATTAAACTTTTTTTCTTTCCTCCGTTGCTATTTTTAAAGCTTATTTGATGAAACATAATTCTCTTAAAAGGCCTTTAATTTATATCAGCAATAAGCATTGAGTCAAAGTTACAGATACCATGATGTGAAGCAAATAGACATCGACTAGCCTAAGGTTCCGTTGCTCGAATGCTTCGAATGTTTAGTTTCCCAGATAAACGGACCTCTTCCAACAGTAATAGTTAGAGGCGTTAACACGCCCGGAAGACAATGTGACTGCTAGGGTTATATGCGGATTAGCTGTAATACACAAAATGAAATTTTCACAGTTATATGAATTCCGTTTAGTAGGATTTTATTTCAATAATGAAAAGGATTAAACACATTAGCCTTAATTTTCATTCATTAATATTAAATTTGAAGAAAACATTAAGCTAATATTTGTTTCTGGACAGCAAAATCAAGCCTGACAGCAAATTTGCGCATGGTAGAAGGAATTCAGTTACAGATACAATTGTTTTAAACAGCAAGAAACACGAATGATACTTCATATAAAAAATCACATAGGATCTTAAAACTGAGGGAAAATAATTACAATAGCAATAAATCATTTTACAAAATTAACTACAGATTTAAAGCTGATATTTGTTTTCAAGCAAATGTTTGTTTAAACCACTTAATACGAGTCAGCTGTTTTCCTTCTTTCTTTTTTTATCACCACGAATAATCTGTTATGCTTATATTCTTCCCAGAAAGAGTAACGGTGTCATTCCAAGCACATTCGTGAATATTGAATAAAATGAAGTAAAATTATCCTTAAATCAGACGTGATGTCAGTGAAATAAAACTAAGGATGTGTAAGGATGTACTAGATAAATAAAAATGAACACAAAATGTATTTCAATTTACTTCGGATTTCCTAAATTTACCAATAATTTATTATTGCTGCAGATATTTATTTGTCCTAAGAAGAGGCAGATACGGATAAACAGAGATCCCATTAAATTGCGTAAATAAATTATGCCATCCTGACAAAAGCCTGACAAAATGTTTGTTTGACAAGAGCCTGACAAAATGACAAAATGAATGTTTGAATATAGCATAATGAAGTTAGACCTTAAAGCAGAATCACTGATGATCAAAAACGAATGTAGGGTAAATTTATCGAATCCACTTCGCAAAAATAAAAAAAGTTATGGAAATGAGACATGAGATTAAATTCCTGGCAAGAGTTGCTATAAAATATTTTTTTCTTGTAAAAGATGAATAAGAAAGAAAAGAGAAATGAAGATGAGGCGATTTCATTATCATTTTAAGCAAGAACATGCCCTCGATGAATATTTTAACACTCGTTAAGTCTTATTTTGCATTTTCTAAACTTGAGTTAAATACATTAATTAGAAGTTTCACATGTTAAAATAAGAATAAAAATTTTATATCTTTTATTATGCAGAATGAGATTAAACTTATTCCAATTTACTCCTACTGGTGGGGCCAGTAGGCAATGTTTGTACATACTAGAAATTTCATATAGGACTGAGTTTCCGCCGAGTCGCCGTCTTTCGATTTTCTTCATATGTGCGTGAAAGGGGAATCGTCTTCCTTCAAAACGTCCTCAGAACAGATGTAAGAATATAACTGGCACGCGCATTTCTCCATAGTTAGTTACTCGTCAAACTTAATTTAAAGTTTATGGATGGCACATATAGATGTAAAATGTACAGGTAAAGCAAAACCCTAAGTGCATTCAAATCGGGTTGTAAAAGTCGGATATTCAGAGTCTCATCTTTATGCAAAAATTATTCGGTTGCTAACTGTAATAGCTTAAATGGTAAAAGAAGGTAGTTCTGTAAGGATCTTAAGTTTTACTAACGTTTATTTTTATTTTAAATCTTTACTATCACTTCTTATTTTCTACTTCCGGCCAGAATTATAAGCGTTAAGGTTTTTATGCAAAGTTGTCTGGCGAACGCCAAGTATTTAAGTTGTAGCTTTTTGCCAAGCGAGAGAGAGGAAGCAGTGAGTCAAAGCAGGCCGCTTACCTTAGAAGTTACGCAGTTGCTGTTTGCCTTCCAGGCCAGAGGTTTTAATCCTCTTGATAAATTTAAACGTATTGTAGTGTTCACAGTCTCTGTACTACATACGCTTCCTGTTAATACAAGGCCAATCTTCCACGTTTATTATTCTAAAGTTAAATTAGAGTTTAGTTTTATTTTTATACTTTTACGTTTTGACCCCAAGTAGCGGGTCGGTGTATTCCGAAGTACGGAAGTCATTGTAAATAGCGAAAAATAAAGGGTTTTGTATATCCTTCTTGTGTATCCTGTTTGCTTTACCACAATTAGTGAACATAGCTTTAGTAAGCTCTCTGTTCCGAGTCAGGTTCTTGTATGTTCCCGAAGAAGGTAAGAAGGAACATTGAGCCTGATAGTGGCGCCCAACGAAGAAGAATAACCATGGCCGAGTTTCAAGAAGAACCTGTGCTGCCTGCAGAAACGGCTCAGAATCCAGAAATGCCAGCTGCCGCCCTGGAAGGATTTGGTTACATCGTCCAGACCATGCGCGCTTCGATGAAACCAGAAGCAACATTTAATGGAAACTCACCGGTAACCAGTTTTTTGGAAAAATTGGATGACCACTTCATGCTCTACCCCGTGCACGAGTTTCAAAAAGTTACCTTAGCTACCAGCGCTTTGAGGGGCCAAGCGCTTAACTGGTTCAAATGTATAGGCAGAAGTCTCTTGGGTCAAGCAGGAAGTCCCACCTATACTTACGAAAATTTCAAGAGTGCCCTACTAAAAGCCTTCCCTGTTGTAAGGGATCGTGCGAAATTAGAAACGGAACTTTTTAGTATATATCAACAAAGAATCGAAAACCTCTCAAGCTTTATTTTAAGAAAAATTCACGTCTTCAAACTCTTGTATGGAAACCGTCCGGATCCTGAAATAATTCAAGTGATTTTGCCGAGGTTACTGCCCCAAGTGCAAGACTTTATTGAATTAAGAAATCCGACTACACTGGAAAAGTTATTTGAGCTAGCAATCCAGTTTGAAAGTAGAAGAACGGCGGACGTCGAAAGAAGACGCCAATATCAACAGCGAAACCAATTTGGTACGCCATAACTACAGCAAACTCAAATACACGGCTACGGAGGCAAAGCGAATCAGTGGGCAAGGAAATCCGAGCATTCAAAAACAGCCGGCGAACGTCGACAGTTCAATAGCAATCCAGGAAAAAAGTCTCAAGGCCAGTGGAAAAAGAAGGAAAGCACGGAAAGGAAAAATAATTTAAACTAAAACGGATTTCTGCTGACGGGAGGGTGCGGAAATCCGAAGGCCAAGAAAACCCCTCTTCCTACAAGTTAAGTACAGTAATGGTGAAAAATCTGACTCTTCTGAAGATTGAAGTCTTGGTGAATAATATCCCAGCCACCGCACTCCTGGATACAGGCGCGCAGTGTTCCTGTGTGGCAGAAGATTTTTTTAGGAAGTATTTTCGTAAATATCGCATATAAAATTCGGATAATACGACAGTGTTAGCGGCGCAAGGAGAACTATGTAAGTGCATAGGTAAAGTACCTCTGTATATCCGTATCAAGGACGAACAAGTAAAGGTGATGTTTTTTATAGTAAAGAATCTGCAAGCACATATAATTTTAGGAATAGATTTTCTTTCAGACGCACAAGCTACGCTGGATTTTAATGAAGCGTCCCTTAAGCTGACATTGAAACCAGTTCATTCAGAAAAGGCTGAACCGCCGATGTTAAAACTTGACCACCTCCCTAATGACGAGCAAGGAAGAATCCGACAAGTGGTAAGTGAATTTGCTTCGTTATTTAGTGATATTCCAGGATTTACTCAGGTTACTAACCATAGTATTGACACCGGAGATGCAATGCCAGTTCGTCAAAAACCATACCGGTATGATAAGAATAAGGAAAAAATTATAGAATGGCATATTACTGATATGCTACGTAAAAAGATCATAACGGCCATCTCAAGTAGTTATGCTAGCCCGGTGGTTTTATGTAAGAAAAATAATGACTATCCTTTGACGCATCCAAAAAGGTGGAGATTCGCTATTGATTACCGTAAATTAAATTCCATAACTAAATATCCGGTATATCCGTTACCGATCATTGAAGAAATTCTAAGGAATATAACATCAACCAAGTACATGACGACTTTAGACTTAACGACTGGTTATTTTCAAATAGGGGTTAGGCCTGAAGACGTGCCTAAGACTGCTTTTATAACCAAGTCTGGCAGTTATGCATTTTTGCGTATGCCATTTGGCCTTTCAGGGGACCCGGCAACATTTCAGCGATGCATGGACATTGTGTTAAGACCTGTTCTTGGAAAGTCCACATTTATCTATTTAGACGATATCATTATTACTAGTGATAATCTCGACCAACATGTACAGGATTTAAGACAGGTGTTTTCTTTATTAAATGAGGCCTGTCTAAAAGTTAATGTCGAAAAGTGCAAATTTGCAGCCCCTGAATTAAAATATTTAGGTTACAAAATATCTCAAAAAGGAATCGAGACAGACGAATCAAAAATAATCGCTGTACAAACGTATCCGACTCCAAACACGGTAAAGAAGCTCTCTTCTTTTCTAGGACTTTGTTCATATTATAGGTCCTTTATAAAAGATTTTGCAGCTATCGCTGAGCCATTGTTAAAATTAAAAAGGAAAAAGGCAAGATTCTCGTGGACGGACGAAGCCAATAGTGCTTTCGAAAAATTAAAACAAGCATTAACGCAAGCCCCTGTGTTGAAATTTCCTGAAAAGGATGAGAATTTAGAAATTTCAGCGGATGCTTCGGATTATGCGGTAGGAGCGGTACTTTCGCAAATTCAGCAGCCCGTGGCATTTTTTAGCCGAACTTTAAATCAAGCACAAAGAAACTATTCCGCGACCGAGAGAGAGGCACTTGCAGTTCTGTTAGCAGTGCAAAAGTTCCGAGTCTATTTTGGAAAGGCGCCGATAACAGTGTACTCTGATCATGCGGCGGTAACTAGATTGTACTCAGGGAAATATTTATCCCCAAGGTTAATAAGATGGGCACTCAAGCTGCAAGAATATAATCTGGTAATCAAGCATACCCCCGGTAAGGAAAATATCGTAGCAGATGTCCTATCAAGAATTAAAATAGATGGACAAGGGAATACCGTAAAGGTGGCAATGCTCACAGCATGTACAATAAATTCCCAAGAAACTGTAATAACTGAACTTGGTAAGGATCCTGAGTTTGGAAGCATTTATGAGTATTTGAAGGATCCTGAAAATTTTAGCCACCAAGATATTGTGGCGATAAGAAATAAGGCGGCCCATTACGAACTAATAGATGGTCTATTATTTTATACAAAAACTACGAATTCCAACAACGAATTTCGACCTGTTATCCCAGCTAGTCTTAGATTAAATATCCTGCAGGAGCTCCATGACAGCCCTTTAGCTTCTCATGCTGGTATTCGAAAAACTATCCAAAGCGTACGCGAGGCAGTCTACTTTCCTGAACTGCAAAAGTTAACAAGGGCGTATGTCCAGTCCTGCCCAACATGTCAAGCAGTTAATTATATTAATTTCCGCCCGGCCGGGTTTCTAAATAGTATTAAATCCGAATTTCCAAATGAAATAATTGGCATCGATTTATTGGGCCCTTTCCCAAAAAGTAAGTTAAATAAAAGTCGCTATCTCCTTGTTATGGTTGATCATTTTAGTAAATGGACCGAAATTGTTCCCTTAAAACGAGCCTCCGCGAAATTAGTTACTGATTCTATTTTAAATAAATATATTTTAAAATACGGGGCGCCCCTAAAAGTTATATCGGATAATTGTCCTCAATTTTTAAGTAATATATTTGAAGACATGTGCCAAAAACTGGGCATACGTCATTTAAAAATGGTCCAGTATCGGCCGAAATCAAATATAGCGGAACGGGTCAATAGAAATATAGTGAAAATTATCCGTAGTTATGTTAAAAATTTTCATAAAAGCTGGGATAACTATGTCAATGAATTTGCTTTCGCCCTTAGGACCGCAAAACATGATACAACGGGCAAAACTCCTGCTGAGTTATTTCTAGGCAGAAAGATTATAACGCCGTTAGATAAGTTATTTTATGTGCAACAAAGAGCCCCAGAGTTTAAAATGGGTGATATAGAAAAACTAATTAAGGAAGCAAAAAAGAATACGGAAGTAGCACAAAGAAAACAGAAGCTCTATTATGATTTGAAACGACGGGGAGTAACTTATAAAGTAGGGGATGAAGTTTTAAAAATTAAGCATTCACTTTCTTCAGCACCAGAAGATAAAACTGCCAAATGTTTTCCACGATTTGAAGGACCATATATTATAGAAAAAATAACTCCCGCTGTAGTAGTGTTAAAAGCCAGAAATGGTGAAACCTGTTCCGCAAACATTGATCAAATCAAGCCCTACTTCGATCGTAATAAAATGCAAATATTTTCAGATCTTTTGCAGGATCCGGCACGGCAGACACCGCAGGCACAAGCTCCAGAGGTGGAAAAACGACAAGTACAAGGGCAAGCCAATAAGAGGCAGGAGCAAGTGAAAAGAAAATTGCCCCGTGGAAAAATTGAAGGTAGCAAGAAAAAGAAGCCGTTCCACCGTCCAGAAAAGAGAGTTCACGAACACCCCCAGAATGAAGAAGGGAGAAGGACGACGTATGTGAAGAGAACCAGGAGAAATGACGGCAACTATAACCCGGCTCTAAAACGGAAGATCTACTCATCCGACAGGACTCTCCGCAGCAAAAGTCGCCGAATTGCGGAAGGGCCATCAGCGGCGGAGGAAAAAGTACAAGGAATATTTGAACGGCCAGCAACGAGGTCCAAGCAGGAACACGACAGATGTTTCCCGGTTCCGCCAAGACCAGCTGCCAACAAACGGCCAAGACCACAAGCAGAGGAGAAAAAGAAGGTATTCAAGGGTGACCGAACTGGTGAAAAAAGGAAGCTTTTAGAGGAAGGCACTGAAGGGCGAGCCCGTACAAGAAGGAGGATAAATCAAACTACTATCTGCAATACCTTTAAAGACTGGGCCCAGAAAAGGATGTCCGAATATCACAAAGATAAGTAAAATTTTATGTTACTTTGCAAACTTAAGTTAATCTTTCATTCTTACTGCAAGTGGCAGATTTCAAGAAGTTTTACCTCATGCGAGGTCTACCTTTATCGCCAAAAGAGGGAGAAATCAGTTGTTACCGATTTTGATATTATGTTTTTCAATTACTCGCGCGTAAAACTAAAGTTGATGTATAATAGCGTTCTGTAAAGACTTAAATATTGTAAAAAGTTATTGTATAAATTTTATTTAAACATTCTAGCAAGAAAGAAGTTTAGTCTGAAAGACTTTTTGAAATGTAGTATTTCAATGTAGAAAGAATTGGCACTTGCTTTGAAAAGAATAGAAGTTAACAATGTACTACTAATGTATGTTTTCAAATGTGTAAAATTAACGGCATGTTGATATGTTCTTATATACAATGTGAACTGTTATTTTAAATGTTAAGAAATACCGTGATATGGTAAAAGTGAATGTTAAATTTTTTTTTTAGTCGTGTGACTGCAAAAAGGCTAAATCATGGAGAATATGTGTTAAAGGTTGAATGATGTAGTTAGGCTCTCTGACGCTACACTTTAGAGTTAGACACTTTCAGAATAGTACCTCAGGGTTTAGAGTTGAAATTAGGGTGTGTTAAGAGGCCTTGTTATGTTGAATTTTAACACGTTAGTGTTTTGATTATAGGAGGAAGTGTGGAACACGTAGACAGAAACACATTCGTGTTTGGTGTTCTTTTACAACACATGTCAGAGAGCACGGGGAGAGATAATTAAAATAGTCATGAATGAAATAAGAATGTTAAGAGAAGTATAATTGTATATGTTACTTGCCATTTCATTGTGTAACATTTCATTAAACTAGTTTTCCTTCCAGATCTTTGGAAGGAACCAGAATTGAATAAAAGCTCTTGTTTAGATGCAGTACAAATGAAAAATATTTGTTGTATATCCTGGAAGCTGCTATTGTAAAAAAAAAAAAATTTCTTTCTTTTAAATTTCTAGTTTCTAGCGAAGTATGTTTGTAAAAGATTGGCCTCGTGTTAGATTCTAGAGCTAAAAGTTTTCAACAAGGTCGTTTTAGACCTCAGTTTCAAACTAATTAACTCTGGCGGGAAGTATGTAAGGATCTTAAGTTTTACTAACGTTTATTTTTATTTTAAATCTTTACTATCACTTCTTATTTTCTACTTCTGGCCAGAATTATAAGCGTTAAGGTTTTTATGCAAAGTTGTCTGGCGAACGCCAAGTATTTAATTTGTGGCTTTTTGCCAAGCGAGAGAGAGGAAGCAGTGAGTCAAAGCAGGCCGCTTACCTTAGAAGTTACGCAGTTGCTGTTTGCCTTCCAGGCCAGAGGTTTTAATCCTCTTGATAAATTTAAACGTATTGTAGTGTTCACAGTCTCTGTACTACATACGCTTCCTGTTAATATAAGGCCAATCTTCCACGTTTATTATTCTAAAGTTAAATTAGAGTTTAGTTTTATTTTTATACTTTTACGTTTTGACCCCAAGTAGCGGGTCGGTGTATTCCGAAGTACGGAAGTCATTGTAAATAGCGAAAAATAAAGGGTTTTGTATACCCTTCTTGTGTATCCTGTTTACTTTACCACAATCAGTGAACATAGCTTTAGTAAGCTCTCTGTTCCGAGTCAGGTCCTTGTATGGCCCCGAAGAAGGTAAGAAGGAACATTGACCCTGATAGTTCTTTCTGTTAATCCTTTTGGGATAAAGAGCATGTCTTCTAACATGAAAATTTCTGTTGTTACTTAAACTTATATTAGAGCTAGATATAATATGATATGAGAAGTTTAGCTATATATTTAATAATTTTAAAATGTGAATAAAACAAATGTCACGTACTTACTTGTCACGTTTTGGTCACGTACTTGCTCGTTCTAGCGGTTTAGGCAGAGTTTATGGCAAGCGACATAATTTAAATTGAGAAGAGGAAGAAACATAAATTTCATGATTTCTAGAAGAGAATTGGCTCTTGCTGCCAGCAACTGCCTTGCCTAGCGGAGGCCGGATTTAAACTAAAATTCAAAGCCTGATTTTCAGAACGATTTTGGTAAGAGTGAACTTTAGTAGAGTTTAAGTCGTTTGATCCAGTTGAGATTTGTAGCTTCGAGTAATAGCTCTGATGTTGTAGCCAGTTAATTTGTTGTACGTTCCTTGTAGTAGATGTAAGTTAAGAAGGCAAATTTTCTGCTGTATTATTTTAGGTATGTTCGCCGACAGTAAGAAAATAAGGGAGACTGAGGCTTTAGAGGACTAAATCACCAAATCCTGGGTGAGGAGAATCATCATCCGCAAGCCTTTTAGTTCAGGCGTCACTGTAAAGACATTAGGATATTTCGAAGCCGGAAAATAGAAAAATATGCACGTCTTCATCGGGAATCGAACCGCAGACATCTAGAACACGCGCCCAGCGTGCAGACCACCACACCACGAAGGCATGTCAAGAAGGCGGGAGAAATATCTTATAAGTTAATATTTTACATTTATGAGTAACCTTTGCTACTATAATCAGCTTAAAAAACGCTATAACGCTTCATCATAGTAAGGGTAATATTTGAGGATGAGTTGTTGGTAGAAGTAATTCATTAGCTAGAAAGCCAGTATACTGGCTCCAGCGTAAAGCTGGAGTAATTAGTTGAAGGTGATTAGAAGTTATCCCCTCAATGTGTAGTGATGCATATATGAATCATACCAATTTTTGCTGAATTTAGCAATAAACAAGTAATATAAAAAAATTTTAAAGTCAATTCTTACTTAGGTCAACAAAGAAAAATTTTCCTGAGTTACTTTTATTAACATTATTAAAAATTTTTTGTTTCATATTAACATTACTTTTTTTCATTATTAACATTTTTCCGTTATAGATGGAATACTAATTGAAGAACTGGACAAATATTAACATTATTTCGTTTCATTATTAAAATGTTTTCGTTATAGAATTTGAATTGAAGAACTGGACTACTCGAAATTCACTGGAAAGATTCCTTGCAATAATGAAGAATTACAAGAGATGAACAGAATGAGAAATGACAGACCACCATCAGGTTCGTGAATTAGAAACGAAAAAACGTGAATAATGTTAATAAAAAGTAACTAAAATAAAACTTTTCTTTGTTGACCTAAGTAGAAATTGACTTTAACAATTTTTTTTAAATATTTTAATACATGAAAAAACTGTAGTAACATCAAGTGTCATCCACTACAAGTTTAAAAAATGTATTTGAACTTGTGTGAATGAATAAAAAGTATTTTATTAACGATTGAAAATTTGAACGAATTGTTATGAAATTGTTATTTATTATTTTTGCTGTGTACAGTTATTACGTATTAATTTACTGTGAATAGGGAATTCCTAGTGATTATATTAATTTACTGTGAATAAGGAATTTGTAATGTTCTTATTTAAGAATTAATGTTTAATATATTGTTTTATTTAAACTTTTCGATCGATTACGGCATAGCTCTGTTAGGTTGGCAAAGAGTTAATACGGCTAAAAGACGCGGGGTCTTACTTCCGTTTCTCACGGAGCGGTCAGTTTGCGGCCAGCTGCAATTTTCTCTTCTTATTTTTCCAGGGGGATGGTTGACCCAGTGTTTCGGGTGTGGAGGCGAGAATTACAGTAAAGTATTTCGGCCTTTCTGAGGAGGGGAACTGTGTGATATGTTTATTACCTACGGATGTCGCAAGTTTAACTGAATTAAGCTTTAAAAAATTCCTGTGGTTGAGTGGGAAATAAGGGTTTGTCATCTTGTAAGAGGGGTCTGAATTTCTTCGAATTCTGGAGGCTATTTATTAAATTTCTTCTAGTTGGCTAGAGAGGATTCCAGTTTTGTTTAAGATAGGCTAATTTTTAATTTTAGGGATGTTTGAGCCAATAGTAAATCAGAGGCGTTGCGTTTTAAGCGTCAACCTAGGTTTCTTAAGCCATTACACGAGAGGCAGGGATTTTGGGGATTATTTAATTATGGCAAAGCACACGAGGGCTATCTGCCTAAAGGGAGGGATGCCTTCGTGGAGGACTTTCTAAGGGGAACTGGCTCGTATACACGTTACACATAGGGAAAACCACGAAAACGCTCATACAGCCAGCCCGTTCGCGGGATTCGAACCTCGGACCGAACTACCAGTGTTCAGCGTCTTTACCGCTCGGCCGCTGGTGGGCCGAGAGGCAGGGAATAGCAGAGAATTGGAGTTAGACTTGACCAACTCTTCTGAGAGGGAGCGGATAAGAAACGCGGCGGCCTTTCGGGGGGTTAACCGCGGTTTGCAGAAAAGGTATTACCGCGTCCCCTTGCTTCTGGCTGCGGGCACCCGTCCGAACGCGTGGCGTACCCTCTTATCGACGGACGTCGGAGAAGTTTTTTTTCTTCCCTTTCCTGTTGCATACTGATTTCCATTCCTCACGGTCGTTTATTTTTAATTCCTTGTTGAAAGAAATACAGATTTTCGGATGAAAATATGGCAAAAGGGAGTGGCTTCTTTTCCAGTTCTAATTCCGAATGTTCGCGCTGAAGATGCAAATTTATTGCTGAGATTATGGACTTTCGTCATCTCCACTGACTGTTTGCCTACATTTATCCACATCGTCAGCACGAACATTTCAGAGGATGTGAACATCGTAAAGACAATCTTCGTATTTCTTGAAGGCGTTGCTTCGCCCTCTAGGATGCAACTGAAGAAAGGAAAGAGCGAATATTTCTCCTACATTTTACCTTATTCATCTCGAGGTTTTGAATGATCGGTCAAGGAATCAGTTTGAAGACCATTTTTATGTGGTTTTGGAAAACCTCCGTGCTGAGCGCGCGAAATTCTTTCATGGACACATGCGCTTCGAATAGCTGTGAGTTCTTTTCTTTTGTTTTTGCTTTAATAATTAATCCTTAGGATTTTGGAATGTTTAATTCTAATCTTGAGCTGTCATTTCTATGTACAGGGTGATTATAATTAAAGTTTAAGTTTAAAAACGCTATAAAAAAGGAACCGCTGATGAAAATGATGTGAAATTTGAAAGGAGTGTTATTGAAGAAGGCGGAAAGCGTATGGCAGAAGAAAAAATTTAGTTTCAAAAGTTAGCAACAGATGGCGCTGAAAGCGGCAGAATCACGACGAGAAACGAGAAATGATTCGTAAAACAATGGCTAAGGTGGAAGTTACACATTAAAACGCATTGATAAATTAAAATTGTTGAATACTTTTATTTGCATGACTGTACATATCACATCGAAAGGGACAAATCGGTTTCAAGAGTTTTGCGGCGACATACCGCATAAGAACCATTCATCAAAGAAGTTCGGAACTGTCGCGAGACTGGCGCAAAACATGTTCAATATAGTGTCCACCGTTGTGTGCAACAAGTTGAAAACGAAAAACAGCATGTTCCACAACGGATCGCAGTGTCTCCGGGGTGATGTTCAGAATGTGTTTCGAAATGCGTGCCTTTAATTCCGCTAAATTTGCAATGGGAGCACGGAACACAACATCCTTCAGATATCCCCACAGCCAGAAATCACACGGAGTAAGATCAGGCGATCGGGACGGCCAGTCTGTAGGGAAATGACGGCTGATAATTCGAGCATTTCCGAAATGGCGCCTCAGCAGCTGCTTCACGGGATGTGCAATGTGCGGAGGAGCGCCATCTTGCATAAAAATGATTTCATCCACACATCCGCGCTGTTGCAGAGCTGGAATCACGTGGTTGCGCAAAAGAGACGCATACCTCTGACCAGTGACGGTTGCGGTAACAGGACCGGAAGCACCCGTCTGCTCGAAAAAATATGGTTGTAGGATGAATGATGCCGTAAAACCACACCATACCGTGACCTTTTCAGGATGAAGTGGTACGGGGTGCGTTGCCAGTGTATTTTCTGTTGCCCATATTCGACAATGCTGGGTATTCATGTATCCTGTCAGATAGAAATGAGCTTCATCTGTCCACAAAATCCATCTATCCGCTTCCATGCGAGCCAGGAATTCTAACGCAAACGTCTCCCTAGCTGTCAGGTCAGACGGAAGCAACTCCTGCACATGGCTAATTTTGTACGGATAGCATTGCAGGATGTTTCGTACAATTTTCAGCACCGTGCTCGTAGGCCTGTCCAATGCTCGAGCAATTCCTCGTGCACTGCACGGTTGCACACCACCGGCCGACCCCTCCTGTAATGCTGTGGCCACTTCTTCAACTACCGTCGAATGCACTCGTTTTCTCCCTCTAACAGATTGCACATCAAACGAACCTGTCGTTTCGAATTTTTGCATCATTTTCTTTAGACCTACGACACTCATTAGACCAACGCCTTCTTTTATACCCTTCAGTGTCCTGAATTTTTGCAGAGCTACTCTTGCACAATCATCATTCTTGTAATACAACTTTACCAGCAGAGCGCGGTCCTGCAGTGAAACACCCATGGTGAACGTCTGAGACGCGAAATGAGGAACAGCCTGGTACCTGGCAGCTTTATAACACTGAAATTTAACTAACATTTTAATATACGTCTTCTTCCGCTTGCAGCGCCATCTGTTGCTAACTTTTGAAACTAAATTTTTTCTTCTGCCATACGCTTTCCGCCTTCTTCAATAATATTCCTTTCAAATTTGACGTCATTTTCATGAGCGGTTCTTTTTTTATAGCGTTTTTAAACTTAAACTTAAATTATAATCACCCTGTATATATATATATTGCCATTTACACAACCTATTGGATTATTCTACTAAATCTGCACACATAAATCATATTAGATTAACAACTGGTTACCATTTTAATCATCAAAATTTAAGTTATAATACATTTCTAAAGTTTAGTGTGATATTTGGGCCTGCTTATGAGAGATTTTTTTTTTTTTTATATCTGGTTTTATTTCACTTAGTTTTAACCGTAAATTAGGATCCAATTTAATTTTGTTCTGTAGTTAGTTTTCAAATATAACATGGGAAAAAATCGTTGTTTACACAAAAAGGTTGTGCATAAAGGCAATAAAAATTTAATAGCTTTATTTGAGATGACTTTAAATTCTTTTTGTAGGTTCATTCAAAAGTTAACAAATGTGTTATTTTTGAAATCTTCAGTTCGAGTTCAATTACACGAAATTTCTACCAACTTGTTTTTTCTTCACGAGATTTTTTAACTTAATAGCTAAAAAACTTGATAGTTAATTTTAACTTAATAGTTAAAGAAAATTTATTTCTTTGCGTACCACCTATTTTTCTCTTGCGTACCAACGGTTGAAAATCGCTGCTCTATGTGGCTTTGTAAATGAACAAGGATTTCAGATAACTCAATAAGGAATACATTTCTAGAATTCTGAAAACCAATTACTATTTCTAAAATAAAAATTAATTAATAACTTCTTGATTTTCCCTTTCTGTCAATTTTCTTCATTTTATCATACATTCTTCCAGCGCACTTAATAATGCGGGTATAATATGCATATAGGTTTATGGAAATTTTTGCTTTGCTCACTAAAGTTCAAAGAAAATATTTGTGTAATGAAAATGCTATAAAGTTTAATTACTTCTTTTCTTTTCGGGACATATTACTTATTTATTTTGCTTTTACAGAAGCTCCTACTTATTATTATCGTATCCCATAAAACTAGGAAAATGGGAAAACTTCTTTCTCTGTAAAAATTTTGCCTTTTTACAGGTTTTTAAATTTAGGTAATAATTTCAAACTGCAAAGTTTAAATTCTGAAACAATCTCATACATTTCTTTCACCATTAATAAGCAAAAATATTTAATTCATTGACGCGAAAGTGTTTAACTATTTGTGTTTAAAAAGATTGTTAATTTTTGATAAACTCTCATTTTGTGATAGAAACTGGCAAGCATTTGTAACTGAATAATTGTCCTTTCAATAATTAATTTTTAAATCCAAAAATAATTTGCCTCCAGTTTTGTGGTCTTTTCAGCATTGAATAGAATCAATAATTACGGCGCTGAGTTAAGGTTTGTATTGTTACTCTGCTTTATTATCCTTAGATTATTAGTTTAGACTTTAAATTTCAGTTAGTTATTGAGCAATTGTGAATTTCTCTTTCGATGTTTTTGAATATTATTAAATCCGATTTTAAGTAATTTAATTTTCATGCATTTTGCAGCCTAATTGACTTAAATAATCCAGCAGTAGCCTTATAGATAAGACCGCTGGAAACTGGTAGTTTGAACCCGAGTTGAAGTACTGGCAAATTTGCTGGCTGCATAGATTTTGTGTGGTTCTTCCAATGCCTAATATAAAATACAAACCGTTTGACCTTAAAGAAGATATGTGTGATGTTATATAAGTTATTAATTAAAATAGACAACTTTATCTTCATATAGGCTATATAATGTTGTATTACTTATCACTTCCTAATTGGTTGCTGATTACTTCTTGTTTCATTGGAATAGCAGAAATTTATGTATATTTGTAAAAGTTTAAAGTACTTCATAAAGATGAAATGAAGCCAATACAATATTATTATGTTTTCAGAAAGCTTTCAATTATTTATTTATTTATTACATTACACAATGCGTTATTATATACAGTTATTAAATAAGTACTAAAATATATTATAAACGTATGCACAGGTATATCTATCGCAAGTAAAAAACAAGAATGAGAAGTGTGTTTAACTGAAAAGTTTCCTGTTCTAGCTAGAAAAAGGAATTCTTATTCTTCTGAAAGTAATGAAGAAAGATACTTTTCACCTTAATTATATTACGAAAACAAAACTCAAACCCATTTTCTTACTTCTTAATACTTGTGTTAAAATAGTGTATAATGTGCCAGTAATTCGAGTTGCTTAGCAGAGATGCTGTAATTAAATCTATGTCCGAGTAAGTATTTTAAAAAACTGCATAAAAATAAAATTTCCAACTAAATGTCTTATGCATATAAAAATGATGGAACTATTGTAACACTGCAATTAAGAAAAAAGTTCAAAATATAGTCAGAATTTAATGAGAAATATAACCTATATTCCAATCAATATATGTGATCTCTGACATGCTCCTCTGAGTCATCGACTGATATTTCTAGGGAACGAGTTTAGGGTACTCACTCGTGGTTAAAAACTTCACTTACTCGTAGAAGCGAGATGACATAAATTGTGCCTGCAGAAAGGGAGACGAAACGTACTACGAGTGATGCTTAATGTCTTCGGCAAGCTGTACGATTTAACGAAAATATAAACCGGCTTCTTCATTAATCACAGTGGTAGATAATCTTAAACGCGTGTCATCGATCTCGTAAATCTGAATTAAGTTTTAATTTTATCCAAAACATTTAAAGCAGAATTCAGCAAACAAGGGAATCATAAAATGAAAAAAAATTTACCTCTCCTAAAGTTGTACTTTTTAAGAGTAACATCATTACGTCGTTCGATATTTTGATTTCAAATAATATCTTTGCTTATAGATTAAAATTACTTACTGTTTAATATTTCAACATCAACCTACGCAATTAACTGCATACTTACATAGCTTATAAAATCTTTTCTTCGAAAGAAAGCACAAGACTTATTTCTGAACAACAAATGATCTACCATATGGAAAATATCAACTCCTTTCTCTTTAGCGTTTCCTTAGCCATATAGCATTCTGTTTTTTTTTCTATAGACTAAAACTGGTCGCATTCCATTCATGTTAAGATAAAAAAGAAGTCATATTTATTTTTTCGTATCTCAATTTCGAAAATTTGTATTTGACATGCGTCACTGAGCAGTTACAGATTATACGTAGCAACTCAAGTCAAATTTATTTATAAACTTTTTACGTATTTCTAATAATAAAATAATGTCATCATTTAAGATCGATTCTTTTATTTGATCAACTGAAATCTTGTAATTATCTTGCGGAGGTTTTCTGACAATAAGAATTAACAGATAATTTTTAAGACGATATGTGTTTAACCGGAAAGCATAGCGATTTGGATTCTCTGCTTGACGTTCGCTTGACTTGAAGCAGGTGATGCTTCAAACTGGCTGAGCTCATTGGTAGCTGAGCTACATTTATTTCATTAATAAATTCAAGTACAAAAACTCAATAAGCAAAGTAAAAGTTCAAGTTTTTTTTTTTTTTTTTTTTTACTTTTCTTTTGACCTTGGAAAACTAGTCTAGTGTTTCCATTTTCTGCATCACGTTACTTTATGTCATATCATGACATGCTCCCACATAATGAACTAGTCACAAGGCTGGAATATTAGAAGTTCTTAGAAATGTTACTACTCCACAAGATGTACAGTTTATTATCCGGATATTTCAAACACCCTTCATTGTGACTTTTTAATTCAATATAATTGCTTGAGTACAATGCGTTATTATATAATAATAGATTATGTATATTATTATTATATATAATATATTATATGTATTATTATATAATAACGCATTCAATATAATCGTTTGAGTGCCGCCTGCTAACAAGTTTGTTTTATCTGTCTCATTCTATAGAAAACCTACTACCAATATTGTCCAAATCATTGGGATTTAAAATATACCTATAACCTACATTCATAGTTAAAAAGATCCTAGTAATAATGCACTATTTTATGTAATACTAGCAGTTTCGCTGCCAGCTTTCGTCTGGCTTTTAAATGTATTTAAAAAATGCCTAAAGGAAGCAACAAACATTAAATTTAAAAACTGCGTAGAATTTTACTCTGCAGAACAACTTCATAAAAAAAAGTTATTACGTATAACAAAATTCTAATGAAATAAGCAATATCCCTTAATACAAATATTAATTATCCTAATAAATAAATTAACTAACTTCTCATTGCAAAATCTTAAGAGTTCAAACGGTATAAAGGAGATTAAGAACTTTGTTTCCTAAAATAATCATTCAAAACTTTTCAATATCTTAAAGACAGAGAAATGAGCAATAAATAACATAAAAGAATACAAAAAACAAAACATTCTAAAAAGCAAAGTATAATTAATGATATTTTATCTTATATTTTCAAGAGAAAAAAATTCTAATGAAATAAAGCTATATCCCTTAATACAAATATTAATTATCCTAATAAAAAATTAACCAACTTTCCGTTGAAGAAAAAAAATCATGCATAACTTTTCAATATCTTTCAAATAGTGAAATAAGCAAAAAATAACATGAAAGAAACTCAAAAAACAAAAAATTCCGCGCAGAATTTTACTCTGCAGAACAACTTTATCAAAAAAATGTATTATATATATAAAAAATGACAATGAAATATGCCAATCTCTTAAAAACAGTGACATAAGAAATGCTATGAAAAATTGTTGCCAAACCCATATTTCTAAAAGAATGAAACTATTCAAAATGATGCGATTTCATCAAAAATGTATCAACAACAATAAGGAAGGAAAATTGTTGCCAAAATCACATTTTCAAAGATGTGAGATGTGAGAAGTGTACTCAGAAGCTTCATTTAAGATTTTTTTAAAAATACAAAATATTATCATTTTTCCAAAATTCTTTTTGTAAAAGCAGTCGCAAGGATGAATGTTTAACGTTTCCAAAAATCAAAGAAAAATAAACTGTACATTTTTAAAAATAAACTTTTTTAGAAAAAATCCCGTTGAAAAGGTGTTAAGCTCACTTTGATAAATAAATTCGTATTTAATCAAATTATTGAAACACGAAATTTATTTTAAGTTCGTAAAATAGCTAAGTGCCTGTGTTTTATGACGATGTGAAAGTGGAGTGTGTAGAGTAAAATTTCGCTTTCCTATAGCCATTATGTTTCAAAATGACGCGATTTCGTCACAAAACATAAAATAAACGAAAATTCGAATTCGAATTCGAATTTCGAAAAAATTGCTTCGAGGTGCACTGGCTCTTGTCTAGATGCACCTATGTACCAAATTTCGTAGACCGTGGGTCTATTAGCTTACGCGCAGCGCTAACGGAAGACACACGCACTGACACACAGGCAGACTCTTTCTTTTATTATATGCAGAGATTGAAGGTTTTTGGTCCTACAATATTAACGAAGCTTTCTTGTTAAGTTTAAATCAAAGAAAAAGATATCATTGAAGCATTGGCTTTTTCCAAAATATAAGAATTTACCTAACGAAATATTAATACAATAAATAATTAATTAACGGAATTAAATAAAATTCTGATTTTTCATAAATAATCCTCCTTTTTATCCTCTACGCGGCCGCAGATACGTACGTATTCGACTCTGAGTATCTGAATAATTTTTCGGCAGTAATATGAGTACATTTGGTTCAATACATTTCTTAAAAATGACATAATTTAAATTCTCTTAACTCTGCACACGAGTGTATTTATAAACACTTTGCATTTCCAATCATTTTATGTCCCTTAATAATGCGCTTTAGCATCTATGGCTTAGAGTATAGTGTTAGGTTATAAAACTAATATACAGCATAAGCAGTTAAACTTTCTTTCATAAAAATCTCTGTTTTTTTTAAGCATGTTAATCACTTAAAGATTCATTTTTCTCAAGAATCCATTATGGACATTTTGACCATTAAATCAAATGAAATTGACTATTTCTAACGCTATGGGAGTCTCTTAAGGGATTCTGTAAGATATTTCTTCTCTTGAATTCATGTCTGAAGAAATCAGATTACCTTTTTTCCGTCATTGGATGTTACAAGAGAAAAAAAGCCAAGTTTTCCCTTTAACCTTATTTTGTCTTGTGCCTGGTGAAATATTCTACGGAGTTTCTATGGAGTACTGATGATATGGTATTTTGTCCTGTAAATGAAAGGTATCACTGGGCATTTTGTTTGTAGGAATATTATGGTTGCTGCGTTTAAGAAAACTGCGATTTTGCCATTTTACTGTACTTAACGGATGTTTTTTACGTATCATTTGGTATAAATTTAGTTGTATACTGATTACACAGCAACTAGTATTTCACTGCTAGGGAGTTGATAACCGATGCAGCTATGATCCAAAAAATTTTTCTTCTGAAATACACCCTCAATATAGATACATTAAAATTGAAAATTTAATGACATAAGTGGTTTATGATAATTATAATTTACTTATGTCATAAATGGATCATGATAAAATCTTAATCCAATTAATAAGCATTTGTGTGCATTACTTGCAGAAACGTAGATGCTGCCACTAACAGTTTGGCTTTCAATTTTATTTGATTACGGTAAAGCATTCGAGGCTATTTGTCTAAGGTATAAATGCCTAAGGAACGGGATACCTTTGTGGAGAACTTTCCAAGGGAAAGTAGCTCGTATTCACGTTACACATGGGGAAAAAATGAAAACGTCTATGCAGCAGGCCTGTTTGTCTGGAATCGAACTCAGGACGAACTATAAGTATTCAGCAATTTTTCCGTTCTATTCCTGGCCGGTCCCTAACTACTATGGACTAAAGCTACTGTAGATTAGAGAGAAAAATTCTGTCAAGAGGGATCTATTCTACAAGCAGGTTAACTATCCAAAGTGCTGGATGAGTTCTTGAAAACGATCAGAAATACCGGGTGTTTCGTGAATCTTATTAGTAGACATTTGCAACAAGTACTATAATATTAAGTTATTACCCATTACTAAACAATAATAACTGAAATATTTGAGTTATCTCAACGTAAAATATTTTCACTGAAGTTTTCCTGGAAATTAATTTTCATTCTTAATCATCAATGAACCCGGCTTATAAATTAATGTAGCTGTTTATTTTAAAAGTTCCTTTTTTCACACATATCTTAAAATGATATGGTGATAAATTACTCGTAGATAATATTTAGCAGTTAATTTACACATTTCATATTTAATTTCTTATCAGTTATCACTTCAAAATGAAAAGTTTAACGGGATGTCACGAAACATTTTCAAATCTTGCAAATGGTTTTCGTTCTGCTTTTAGGAGGATAATTTTAGGAGCATTCGGATGAAATAAATTTTCATCTTTCTAGTTTCCACTGCATGACGTTTGTAAAGCCTCATGAAATATTGCTCATCCAAAAAAAAAATCCATTTTAGCATCATCAAAAGGAAGAAGTATAAAATATGTTTCATAGCACATAAAAATATATAACTTGTAACTTAATAAACATTACTAAAATTTTGCACGTTGAAAGGTTGTACAAAATGAAATTGAAACGTTTTTTATGAGAATAAAGCAGTTAACTTGTATGTAAAAAGAAGAAATAGAATTCCTTTATTTTGGCAAGCAATAGTGATATTTTAAGTAATTAAAAGCATTCTTACTATGCGTTTTACGGTACACAGATTCCGTGACAAGTAGGTCTCATATTCATTTAAGGGAAAGACCATAAATAGGGTTTTTTTTTTTTTTTTAATTTTTATAAAAGAAAACGAAATGACTGTACATTCTGAAGGTTCTCTTTTCAGTTCAGGTTTAGAAAATAATTGGGAAAATGACTTTTTTTTTTTTTTTTTTAATTTTTATAAAAGAAAACGAAATGACTGTACATTCTGAAGGTTCTCTTTTCAGTTAAGGTTTAGAAAATAATTGGGAAAATGACTGATAATTTTTTTAAAAATTTTCTCTCTAAAACAGTACCCATTACGCAATATTCCATCCATTACAATAGAAAAAAGGTTTGTTGCAAAATGATGTCTAATAATGAAATAGAGTATATATAGTGGTGTGCTTAAATTTTTCTGAGGACATAGCGATATATTATATATCGATATGTCAATATAACCCATATTTACATTTCACATGGAGAAAACCAATTATGCGGCCAGCCCGTTCGCCTGGAATCGAACGAAAGCCAGGTCGAACTACCAATATTCCAGCGGTCTTAAATCACTCTGCCGCTTGTGGTGTTGATCCACCTAAGGGCGAGATACTTTTGTGAAAGTCTCTTTAAAGGAAACTGTAGAGTATTTAGACTACAAATGAGGAAAATCGTGAAAACAACATTCATCGACCTCATTCGTAGTTATTAGAAACTATTGCGAATTGTCAGTTTTCAGCGATCTTACTCACCCAGCAACTAGATATTATAGTTTTGTGTATGTGTATGCTCATTGCTCATTCCGTATTAGAATAAGCCAGAAGATGCATATTTAATTTTTTCAACCTTAAGCGACGACAGATGTGGCTTGAGGATTCCGTTGGTTTTAGCAAATGTAAACTACGCAGAGCGGAACCTAATATTGTAAAAATTGTGTTAATTTGTTCGATATTTAACCAGTTTATTTCATGCTTTCCTTTCTTCTCGTAGTTCGTTCTATCCCAACAGTGCCTAAGTAGTTTAGACAGCTGAACACGGGTAGCTGGATCCAGATTCGAAATTCAAAAAGCGGGCTAAATGCAAGGGTGGTTTTCATAGTCATACCCAAGTAATAAGTAAATCTAAACCAGTGTCCTTTGGAAAGTTCTCACTGAAAGCATTCCTTTCCTTTCAGGCTGACAGCCCTAGTAAACGTTGCCTTATTCCGATAACCTAACTTAAAGTGCAGTCCAGAACAAGAATGTCCAGAAATTCGTTGTTGTAGTCTTATTGTTAATGTGCTTCTGTTGATAAAGTATTTTCAGCTGCTATCAAGAAAGGAATCTAAAATTTCTGTACTAGATTATTCTGAACTAGATTAGATCCAGATGTTTTTTAATAAGCATTTAAGTTTTATTTCTCAGCAGTTCTATGACAACTGTTTATAACTGTCCTCAAGTCAGTCGCATTTCACTTTTGTGCTTCAAATTTACTTCTTAAATTATAGAACACAAACAGTGAATTTTAATTTCGGTGGTAAATTAAAATTTTAGTATTACTATATAAATTGTTTTTAATTTATTGTTATATTACTGATGATATTTCGTCGGGACATACAATGTAGCCTGAATTCGTTCGCTAAGTTTGAGTCAAATTATCACAAATCAAGAACTACAATATAAGAACTCTTTTCTTTTCTTTTTTTTTTCTTTTTTTTTTTTTTTTTTATTTAAGATAGGCCTACCAGCGGCCGAGCGGTAAAGTCGGCTGAACACTGGTAGTTTGGTTCGAGGTTCAAATTCCGCGAACGGGCTGGCTGCATGGGTGTTTTCGTGGTTTTCCCCATGTGTAACGTGTATACGATCCAGTTTCCCTTAGAAAGTCCTCCACGAAGGCATTCCTCCCCTTAGGCTGATAGCCCTAGTGTGCTTTGCCATAATTAAATACACACCTTGTTTTTAGTCTGAAAAGAAGTGACTCCTCATTTTAGTTAAAATTTCTTGTTTATTTACGCTTGTACAATTCATTTGTCGAAAGTGAAATTAAATTATTTAAAAATAAATATTTGCAGTATGAAAACTTTAAATTATAGTCTGAATGTTTGAAGAAGATCTGTAAAATCAGACTGGATTCTAAGTATATTAAGCTGTCTTTGTGGAGAGTTTTGAGGAAAAAATAACTCGTACTCATCATGCATATAGAGAAACCGTAAAATGTTTCCACCGTTCATTTCGTTAGACGGGATTGGAAACCGGCCTGATCCGCGAGAGGTCAACTGTTATATTTATTCTGCCACTTGCAAGCCTTGATTTAAATTAGAGTTGAAAAGTTTCAACATTTGAAAAATTAAAATGAACAGTAAGCTTTGTTTCTTAAATAAAAACACATTGCTACCAATTCATAAAACTACACATTTATTTATTGTTTACCGCATATTTCGGCGAATAACAAGCACCGATCTATAACACAAACCTGTACTTTCAAACTATATTTTTTTATAATTCTTAGGTATATTTGCCGTATAACGCGCAATTTTTTCGTTACAAAGAAAGCTGAAAGATACATGTGTGATGCTGTTATTTTTGAAGTCGTTCATTCCAATATTTTTCGTAGGCTTTCAATAAATGGTATACTGAATTGACAAGCGATAAGGGGAACGATAATGAGTGGGAGAGAATAATTGAGGGATTATATGATTCTGCAATGAGGGTGAGTTGTATTCAGTTCAGATGTGCACAAGAACGCAATTCTAGAGTTTCGAGAAAATCGTAAAACACTGTGAGATACCAAATGTACTTCGGACACAAATTATAAGGTTATTTCTCCCACCTTCTTGGCGTGCCTTCGTGGTGTGGTGGTCTGCACACTGGGCCGGTATTCCAGAGGTCCGCGGTTCGATTCCCGGCGAAGGCGGTTGCCCATTTATTATCTCTTCTGCTTCCAAAAAATCCTAATGTCTCTACAGTGGCGTCCGAACTAAAAGGGTGGTGGACGAGGATTTCTCCCCACCCGATTTGGCGATTGGGTCCCCAAAAAAGCCCAGTCACCCTTTAAGAGGGAAGTATATAAGGTATTTCTCCTACCTTCTTGACGTGCTTTCGTGGTGTGGTGGTCTTTACACTGGGCAGATATACCAGAGGTCCGCGGTTCGATTCCCGGCGATGGCTTTGTTAATTTTTCAACTTGCCTACTTCCAAAAATACACAATGTCTCTACAAAATGAATTCGCAGAATTAGGTGTCAGATGCTTCCTCTTTCTGTAGTCATTTGAAACAGTGATTTTGAAGTTAATATCGGCTTTAGTAATTGAAGTTAATATCGGCTTTATTAATTAAGGCTTTAGTAAATTGAATTTGCTTTAGCTAAAATGCAGTTCATCTAGTCTTCTTTTTAGTAATAAATATGGCTTCTGCCACACGAAGCAAACATAGTGCTGATTTCAAATACAGTATCAATCAATTAACGGAGAAAAATAGAAATCATGTTGCAACACGGGTGTTTTGTATTGGTGAAAGCTCCATATTTGAGAGGAAGGAAAATAAGACCACAATAATTAATATGTCAAAGTATGAATATGCTTTTGTGCAAAAGAGTAACGAAATGGCATATTCTAGAAGAAAGAGTTCCGAACTGGGCCTTGGAAAATACCCGTAGTCGCCACTGACAGCATTTCGGTACATGTAAAAACAAAATTTGTGTCTGCTCATATCTTCCTTATTTTTAATTCTATCACATTTATAGCCTGCGTATAACGTGCACCCGTAAATTTCAATCTAATTTTTGTATTAAAAGTGTACGTTATACACCAGAATATCCGATAATTTAAAATGTTGCTTTGAACGAATTTCAATTTTAAATACTCTGCTTATTTCTGCATATTTTTTCTGCACATGAAAGGTCATAAGTAGAAAAATATCAGAATATTATGAACCAAATAAAAATTAAAAATTATATGTAGAAGTGCTTACCTCGATGTATACGGAACATATTTAAAACAGTAAACTTGATTCTAAAGCCTAGTGTGCTATAAAATGATAAACTACATTAATCTCTGTAGAAATACTGAAAATGCAAACATGAAGATTAAAATACTTCTTATCCACAATACGACATTCACTTAAGTGAAATTGCTCTTATTCAGCCTGCGACTGAACTGACTTTATACTATGATACAGAACTCTAGATCTCGCCACTGTGGCACCTAGCAAAAGATATACAGAGGTCGTATATGCAAATTACGACAAACTCGGCTGTCTTGCATGTCACTGTCCCCAGTGTCAGTCCTTCCAGGAATTCGGGAACATCTCAGAATAGGAAACTGAAAAATGTAAAAATAAATGCAAGACATTTTCATCTGAAGGAAAAGAGGAAAAAAATAAGAAAAGTCTTAACGCGTCGTTGTTTTTCCTTTCATCATTTTCTCTTCTACATCTTGCTGGTCCACCTCGGAAATAAATATCAACAAACTTTTATCAATTACTTTTCTAAATAACATTCCAGGTGTTCTGAATTCAGAACGTATCAAGCTATTTTTTTGTCCTTCATAATTTTTTTTTCGGTCACATCGTTAGTGTCATTACTTTAACTTCTAGTAATAGTAATAGTCTAGTAGCCTAGAAGGACCTAGATCCAAGATAGTTTATCTTTAAATTTAGACTTTGTTCAAAGTGGGGTATTTTAATTGCCAAAAAATCATTAATTTTTTTATCTGTGAGCCTGAAGTATTCTGCGATTGTAATATTTCCGGTTTTCCTCCTGGGTCGTGATCGTGAGTCTTAGTTGTTTCTCTTCTTTGCGAAATTTTACATGGTAGTTCTGGAAACACACTTGAAGCTCAGAATATATATTAATCGTTTTTACATTTTTTTTTCATATGCTTGATCATACCAAACAATAGTTTAAATGGAATAGTATGAATAGTTCTTTGATATGCAGAATTCATAAACTGCTGTACCTTGCAGCACAACTGTACAATTTTGCTGCATCATCGATAAGTAATTGTGAACTTACAGAAATTATAACTTGATTCAATTTTTCAATTTGACGATTAGACTGCGGCAAAGCAGTTGTTATTGAGTGGTGTTGTTATGCAGAGATTATTCCTTCAAGGTTATTTTTAAATGTTGTGGATTACCTGAGAGTAAATGTTGAGAAAATAGGGATTGAGCGATAGCCTCCAGTAAAAAAAGAATTCTCTGTTTGATAGGAGGGAAGGTAAAACTTTATTTCGCTGCAAAAGATGAACGGATGCGACTGTTTCATAAAAAAAAAAAAAAAAAAGAAAAAGGTTTCACTTCGAACATGGCAGCATTTATTTTTAATTGATTCTTGGACTATAGAGCAAACAAAGCAGTAGACACGCGTATTACTTTTTTCTGAGAGACGTTTTGTCGAGGAGTGAAATTTTCTCTTTAACTACTTTAGTCGTATTTTCTTGGAGCGATGTAGAAAGATGTACACGGCGAATAATTTTAATTGCTGTGTAGTTATAGTTGGTTGGGCAAAGGTTTTGACTTTAAACTTTTGTTTTGGCTTAGATGAAATTTTAGCAATAGGAAGAAGAAAAATAAATGAAATAAATTTGCGGATGATAACTATAAGAAGGGTGGGAAAATGGAGGAGAGAAATGAGAGTTATGCGGTGATGATTCTGGAGCATCTGCGAGAAAAAGGAGAAATTACTGAAGACGTATAGATTTTGTGAAAGGTGATCCGCTGTTTTGAATTATTTAGAGTTGATGAAGGAGAAGGACGTGAACGAAAAATTCACTGAGCAGGAAATTAGATGATATGTGTGGTGTTCCTATCACGGCGTGTATACATACAAAGCAATACCGAATTTATGATTCCAAAAGTCAACCGAAGCTCTCTCTCCGAAAATAGTCTTTAATGAGTGAAGGAAATAAAATGGTGCATGAGGCATGCATATTCCTGATTTAGCGATGTAGAATATCGACTTCTGGCACCGACTGATTATATGCTCACCGACTGATATATGTCCGGGCTTTACGTTCTCGTTTACGAAGCAATATAAAAGACTGTTCCGGACACGTACTGGTTAACAAATTACATTAGCTACCGACTGATGATATGCAAAAATCCGGTTGAGTTTGACTACTACGAAGTGTAATTCGAACTGATATTTAGCGCAATGGAAGAAACGGCTCCACTCTACGAACGATAACAAACGGTATTAAAAATTGTAACTGATTTTGTTAGAACAGATAACATATATTTATTTTCAGCCTAACCGTCGTGTGTTATCCTTCAGCATCGCAGTGTAATTTGAACTGATATTTAGCGCGATGGAAAAAACGGCTCCACTCTACGAACGATAACAAACGGTATTAAAAATACAAACGGTATTAAAAATTGTAACTGAGTTTGTTAGGACAGATAACATATATTTATTTTCAGTCTGACCGTCGTGTGTTATCCTTCAGCATCGCGTAAGTTTGTTTTGCATTTCGGATTCCGGAAGTCTACTTATGTAAGCACTCTTCACTTCTTCTTAGGTTGTTCACTTCTTCTTAGGTTCTTTTTAGGTTATTCAGGAATTTACGAATAAAGGTTTTCTTATGTGTGCTAGTTGTGTCTTTAACATGATAGGATAACACTTAGGGACTTATATCGAGAAGAAAAAGGAATAGTTCTGTAGCTAGGAATAGCTTATGTGTTATTAGGATTATTGCTAGGATTATGTTTTCTGTCCACTACAGAACTGTTAAAGAATTGTAAATTGCATTATGCTAATCGAACTTGAGATTAATTATTTGTGTTTGTATTTCATTATGCAAATTGTTATTTTGGAAATAAGATTTTGTATGTTTATCAAATTTTTGCTCGCGATTATTGCAACACTATAAATTCTTCTACACAAAAATGTTGGATATTTTTGCTTACACGATAATCTTGGAAAGCTTTTGAAATAAAAACTACGTCTCTCTGTCGTATAGTATATGAAATAGACTGCCTAGCAATCCAAATATAGATTTATTCAATTTTAATTTAGTCATCACGTAATTAGCTTAAGTTGGTTTCGTAGGATGTAACCAGAAAACATAGTAAAACTGCCAGTTATAGCCAAAATGTACTTTTATGTTTTGCTTATACTTTCAAGTGGCACTAAATGATTAATATTGTATGTGACTGAAGAATCTTTTGATCATCTTTTTTTGAGCGAATGCGATAAGTCTTCTTGCTTGTCTCATTTGCTATTTACAAGAACGCAATGAACACATTTTGTGGTTACATTTAAAAATTTGAATTGTAATATTCTCGTTAAAATATTTTTCGGTTTGATTAATCCAACATGCAATTCGGATGATTTATTTTTCCATAAGCTCCAGTGATATTAACGTGTATCTGCTATCAACAAATTTATAAATAACCTCCTTACGTTCAAAATAATTACGTTATCTCGAAGCGTTTTTAGCTTCTTTAATGGTCCTAATCACATTATCTTCCTTTTGGGTGATTTTTCTTCGTGTTACGAGAATTTCTTCAATGATATGACAAATATTTACTGAATTCCTATTAAATCTCATCATCTATGTTTGATGTACCTACTTTTATTTTATTAGCACACTCCTTAAGCCTAATATTTTGCTAAACTGAAACTGGATTATTTACAGCGGAAACGTGCAACTTCCATATCCTTGTAAAAACATGTGCATTGAATTCATGGCCATTGAACTGATTTTTAAAAACATAATTTTAGTACTTTGAATAGCCTTTATCTTTTGTAAAGGTTTTGTTCATCCTGGTCGAAGTTTATCACTATCATTATATCAAGACAGTTTAGAAAGAAAGGTTTATTTACAGGGAAATTAGTTGTTGTTGAGTAATGCTCACGTGTCTGACCTATAACCAGCCCAAGCACATGAAATTCCTCGTGGCAAGGAGCGCAAGATAAGCCTGTCGTTGGCAACAGCATTGACCACCTTACAGATGACAGTGCGATTTAGTGCTCAATTTCGTCCCCGATTTTGATGTAGAGCACCCCAGAGTGGGCGGGTTTGACGGTCTCTCCTATCACAATCTCACGAGAGGAATTTCGGCTGGCCGCATATTTAGAGAGCCCCCATGCGCCACGGTCACTATACATTTACAAACACCCATGCCTTCTCGGGGATTCGAACATGGGCCCTTTCGCACGCCTGTCAGCGATGCTAACCACTAATACCGGTTCGGCGGCTGGGGAATCAGTAATACTATTTATCACAAGATGAGTCAACACGGTTTTTTAAATTCTATATGTCCTTGAAATTTGTTTCATGATAAAAAAAATAGTCTTCTATATTTTTATTTAACGTTTCTGTCGGTTAGCTAACTCAGAATTCAGCGGAATTACCTTGCTCTTTAAATTCACCAAGAAATACCATTCTAAGCTTATTCTATGAGCGAACGTGAGATTCTCGTTCTATAAAATAATGTTGGGGTAAGATGATTCTGACATAAATCGGAGAATTAACTCTGAAACATATTTCCCTGTAAAGTCTTCATTAAAAATTACAGAATATTTTTTAATTGATTCATAGCCCCCGACTTAGCTTCCTTTCGGAACAATTTATTTCACTTAAAAATCTGTCCTTACTTTGCCATTTAGAAACGTTAATATTTTGCCTAATTTAAACTTTCAAGAGCCGAGAAAATATTTTTTATTTTTATTAACAAGCGATATAACTTGAGATTTATTTTCTTTTTGCACACTTACATCAGTTGTGTCTTATCGCTTTCATATGCATCAACAATTAAATTATTTTTTAAGTAATTATTTTATTTAAGGTCAATATTGTTCTTTCAACATCTTCTAATTCTGTACCATTTCATATCAAAGCATTAATCGGTTCGATTAGAGTGAAGTTGGAAATTATGTAATTAGTTTGGTTTTAAGCATACTGCCATCAATATCAGGATAATTAAAACCACTAAATTTATAAAAGTGTTTTCTGTTGTTACCATTATCTTGAAATACTAAAATAGGCATAATCTTAACAGGATTATATGAACACACATTTGAATAATAATTCTTTTCTCCAAGTCTTCTAGCTTTAGCGCTACGGTCTATTAACTGTCGTCGGAAAGACAATAATAATCTCTTTCACATCCCTGTCCTGAAACGGTGAAGTAAATCCAAGTGAATTGCAAATCGCAGCTTTAAACCTTCTAAGCTTGAAAGCAAATACACATCGCGGATAGACCCAAAATTTAATTGTTGAAGTGCTTAACTGATTATCGAGGAAACATATTTAAAAACAGTGGACTTCTTTCTAAAAACAGCTATATTTAAAATTACCAAATATATCAACTATTTCTAGGAACATTAAAAAGTAAAAATAAAGATTAAATCACGTAATAAGTACAGGTGACAGGTGACGGAAGACGGGGACGCCTGGTGTTTAACAGTGGTAAACAGGCATATGTCCCACGCCTTCCCCTGTGTAGAAGCAGCAACTTTAAATTAATAAAAGTATTTACAGTGCAACAAGAGCAGATGAGTGATTGTGTTACATTGCAGTTCAGGTTACATTAGCATGTCATAAATAGTCAAGTGCAAGACATAAAGAGAAAGGGTCTTAAATTTAAAAAAAAAAAAAAAAAAAAAAAAAAAGAAAACAACACATTAATCACATAAACATAAGGCGTAATTAGATGCCAATACTCTTCACTCAATACATAAACTTAAGCATATTGCCAATGCATGATAGTGTTGTATATTGGGAATACTGAGGTATCTAGAGATTCTATACTTACTACAGGGTGTACAGACAGTGAACAAAAGCTTAGTAAAAACATGATACTTGATAAAATACAGGACAAAATACATGATACAATACATGAGACACGGAATACATTGATAAAATACAAGAGACATGAAATACATTGATAAAATACATGAAACATGATGCAACTTTAGAAATAGTACACAACACTAAAAATGTGATATACAGAGCGGAATACGTATACAAAGGTATTAACAGAATACAAAACAGAAGATAGTGCATTAAAGATTTATGTACAATATCCAGACGCAACAACTACACATTACAATTAATATGATACATAATTAAGCACACACATTTGAAATACATGACAAATAAATATACATAGAGAAAACACAGTTCAACACAATATATACAAAACATAACAGTACAATGATACAAAGTACACACAATACGACATTAAACAGCATAAAACATATATAAACATTACGTTAAACACACACATTGCATTATACACATAAAACATATAAGGTGCACAGTTAAAGTGGCAGTTCAGTATAGTTTCAGGGAAAGTACTTTACAGTGGCAGTACTAGGCACATTGCGCAGAATGTACGCAATACCCACAAGTGAAACACTAGCGGTATACAGCATGCAGTATGTAATGTTGCACAGTTTGTTAAGGCAGAATGCAGTCACTGAGACCATTATGAATAGCATTGTTTTATAATGGGAGGCAAAGGTCTTGGCCGTAGGCCTTAATGGTGTTAACGATTTTGCACACTGTGTTGATTGCCGCTTTATTTTTAAGGATAAACTTGTGGAAGGCAGGTATGTTCGTGGGTTCCGGGAAATGGTGCTGTTCTGTGAGTGGGCACCGGAAGATATAGTGATCGGGTGTCCCCTCTTCCCCGCATACACAGCGATCCGTATTAGAAATAGTGCGTCTGTTGAAGTAGTCCGGGAAGGGACCGTGCCCAGTTACAAAGTTAGTTAGTGGAGCGTTTGCTATGAGTCTCTCCGTTGTCACCATCGGTAGAAAACCATACACTCTTCTTCCTGTGTTTCCATGTTCCCATACTCTTTGCCACCACTGGACTGCTGCGCCTTTCAGCAGTCTTTTAAGATGGGAAGGTGGCGCCGGAACAGCGATGGGACGTGCGTTGATGTTTGAGGCTGCCTCTTTGGCGAGCACGTCCGCTGCCTCATTACCTGCATTGCCTTCGTGAGCTTTCACCCATGTCATGTCCACGTGTACCTGCGGGTTATCTTTTAAGAGTTTTTGAAGGCGGATGATCAACGGGGAAACATGGTTGTGTTTGCTTAGGGCCAGCAAGGCAGACATACTATCCGTATAGAGATAAGCTTTTGAGATTTTTTGGCTTATTAGATATTCAACAGCAGCTGTAATTGCTATCACTTCTGCCTGAAAGACGCTATTGCTGTCACCTAGGTGGCCTTTCCAATGATGTAATTCTTGGCTTTGCCAACAGTGCAGGAAAGCACTGCCAATGCCTTCAGCATGTTTAGAACCATCAGTGTAAAGTGTATGGTTGCTGATGTGCTGTATTTCCTTGTTGGGCTGTTGCATGATGTGGGTGTGGACCCCTAGTCCTTTATGCGCTGGATGTGTGTGCAGCGGTGTCTTGGGGTGCTCATAAAGTGCTGGACTGTAGAGAGTACCTGTGAAGGAGGCGTCTTTCCTCAAGTGAAGGACTCTCGTATATGTCGCCTCTAGCTCGGCCTGGATGTGTAGAGGGACTATACCTGTTAGAGTAAGGGCGGAGCTCGTGGCTGTTGTGCAATATGCCCTGCAGATGTTTATGACAAAAGGGCGTTGGAGTGATGTTAACTGCTTGATTTTCCTCGTTGTCATCGGTTGAGCCCAGATTGCAGCTGCGTACAGCGCAATCTTTTCCACCACCGTGCTATAAAGCACTTTTTGAATGTGGGAATTTAGTCCCCAATTCCTTCCTTGAAATTTCCGTGTCATTCTGGCTATAGCGGAGGTTTTTGCTCTCTGTTGCTGCAAATGTGGCACCCATGTTAAGCCAGAGTCCCAGACCACTCCTAGATACTTCTGTGTATCCATGAATTTAATGTTGCGGCCAAGTAATCGGATACAGGGACGACGTACAGGCCTCGTGCCCGGTCTTGGGATGAGGAGTGCAGAAGACTTGGTGATAGAAATCCTCAGCTTAAGGTCTTCGCATAGGCTTGCGAACTTGGCGCACGCTTCGCTGCCATTGGCTTCAATTTCGTCTCGTGTGCGACCTTTAACAAGGAGAGCCGCGTCATCAGCATATGCAATGATAGTTGTGTGATCACGTAATAAGTACAATGAGCCATTCACTTCCAGACGCCCTTGACTCTCATTTAACCCGCAGCTGAATTGACATTATAAAACGCAGAATTCTGGAACTCGCCACTGAGGGGCCAAGCAGCAGATATGCGAAGGCCTTACTTGCAAATAACCACATATATATAGAACATTGTAATCTGTATGTAACTATAAAATTTCTTTATAACTATTAGATTTTGTTATGAATGCGAAATATATTGCATGCAAGATTTAGAGTTAGAAAGTTTCCATTCGATCTGTTATATAAAGTTTCAGAACAATATTTATGACACTCACGGTTCAAAATAACACTCATTACAAGATGTTAAGATGTCCAAAAAAATTCATTTTAAAAGATGTGAAAAGTAAGTTTCATTTCAATTAAATTTCATTTGTATTATTAACATATTTTTATTATATTGAAGATAAATCAGAGGTATTAAGAATCGTTGACTGACAACCTCGCTAAGGATAAAAAACTTACTTCAAACTGAAAACAATGAATATTCAAAGAATTTTTTCCGACGTATACAACTATGTTTAAAGTATTGAGTTGGAACACCAATTATTTAACTTGTACTTTTCTATCCCACCATCCAGAGTTCGAAAGAAAGGAGAAAGAATTCTTTGTGAACTTTGATAAAAGAGAAATAAAACTTTACTTTCTTAACACGTTAAAAGGCTGAAAAAATGAGGAAGAATGTTGCAACAGAAAGAAACACATTTCTTTGGAAGATCTTTCTTTAAAACAACTTTTTCATATTTCTCGTCAATCTTCGAGTTTCGTGTATGTCAACTTTCACTTTTTCCGGTATTATCATGAGCTATAACAAAATCAGCAAAAAGAAAACAACATATGAAGATTTGAAAGAAAAAATAAATCCGCAGTATTTTTACTTCAATTTCGCACGTTCTGTGTTTTTGATGCTAAGAATATACTCCGTACAAGTATCGGCCACGATGGTCAACGTCACTAAAAGGTGTGAATTTCAGTGTCTTTATTTATATATACATATCCACACAAAGAAAGAAACGGATAAATATACAGATGTCAATATAGATATATAAAACTCTGTCACATCCTGTATATATGCACTTATATATGTACATATATACCAATTCAGAAGTCAAACAACAAAAATCAGCGTTATATTTACAAAATTTTCACAGGACTAGTTTCGATGGTTTTACCGAACCACCATCTTCAGCTGCAAAACCGCAAATGAACAAGATAGGAAATAATGATTAGATAAGATAAGAAAGCCTGGACAAGAATAAGCAAGTGGCGCCACTTGCTTATTCTGAACTAACTGAAGAGACTAATTGAAGAGACTCTGCTTATTCTGAATTAACTGAAGAGACTAAGACTTCATCTAGAATTTGAAATTGAAATAAAAGTAAATATATTAATGTAACAAATATTTGAACTATCTTCTCAATAAAAATTAACAATAGAAAAGCATAAACAGGGCTTGATTGTCTTTGTTAGAACATTCGTTAAAATTAGAATGACAAGGGGTTTTCTAATTCGTCTAATAAGTCTGTATTTTTAAATTGGTATTTTAAGGCTGTTGGTGCCCTACCCTATTTATGATTGGAAGGCGTGTCGTTATAAAGGCGTAGAGATTATTTCCTCCATTTGAATTGAGATTATTATTCATATCAGCTTTTATTGACACTTTTTTCATGAAACTAAACTGAAAATGAGGGAAGGGAAATTATGCGACTCGAACCATCTGCAGAATCTCTCGTTCCATTCATTAGAAGCCAGGCTAGGGAAAATGGCGCTGATGTTATAATTTTAAAGTAACAACCAATAGTAATGTTGTCACTGGCGGTAAAGGTTATCTGTAGTCAGTAATTTAGATATTTCACTCATATTTTAGAGAATGTAATTGATCCATTTGGAACAAATGAGAAAAATCAGTATAAATTCACTATATTCTGAAACAGCTTCTTTCTGCTTTTAAGCTATATCTTATCTTAAGCATCCCCGTCGACACCTTAAGTTGCTTACTTATTTCGCACTGGATGCAAAATATGTCTCTAAGATAATTTTAATTTATACAGATAGTATATGTTTAATGGTATATTTCAGTTCGACCACTGTTCCATCTTGCAAAATACAGTACATAATAAAATTCGGTTTCCTCAAAATGCCTTCCTTATTTCTGCTATAAACAATACCAATCTTATATATTCAGTTTATTGCAAATCTTATATATTCAATTTGCAATAAAAATAAAACAAAAGCTGGCAATTATATAATTATAATAGAAACCTTTCAATACAAAATAACACAAAACTTGGCAATAAAAAAATATATTGCGGAAAAGTATCATTTCTCTTTCTAAACAAAACTTAGTTTTTAGTTTTACTCCAAAGTATTTTATTTTAGACGAATTTATCATCTTGTAGAACACATTTTACATCAAACTTTATGCATGAGACCGTCACATAAGAAATCACATGCCCTTTCTTTTCCTTGCAAAATAGCTTCAAAAATGCAGGGTCTTCTTACGTTCAGGCTAATGCGATGCATAAATACTCGATGTAATTATCCTCTCAACTCTTCGTGGACGATGTGTCGAAGTAATGAGAGCTTATATAGGTGACGTACTAATTAAGAGTGTCTCGGAGGCTCCAGACATGTCTGCATTTTGACTTGTAGAGAATTTATGAGGAATCTTGCTCATCGGTCTAATAGACAATACGCTCGAGCAAATGGCAAGGATCACTCGTGGTAAAAATTTGCGATAGCTGCACTCTAAGTTAAGGACTAGTGCACCACGTTCTAGCATTCTCCTTGTACCTTCTTTCGGATTAAGTTTGAATTTGTTGAGAATTGAAGTGAAGTGAGTTGCTTGATCGTCCTTGTAAGCATGAAGTTCCATTTCTTTGTATCTTGTCGATTTAAATTTTGTATTCAGAGTTGTATTACCCTATGAAAAATAAAACATTACCAAATTTATATACTCTAAGATAATTTTCAACAAATGTATAGTCATCTGATTTTAAATCTCATTTTTATTGATTTTAGACTACAGTAATAATCCCCTAATAAACACAGACAATCATCCCTTTTGATGTATAAAATAGCTTAATAACGAAGTTTAATCCTTATAAACTCAGAATCTTTACGTATTAAAATATCTATTCTTTGTAACTGTTTTAACTACATTAGAATTATATCGAACCTTTACGACGAATAATATGTCATCTTCAAAGAATGAAATCTATAATTACTGTACCTTAAACAGTAATAAAGATTCACTTATCATCTTATAAGATATATCGATTACCTAAAAATTCATTGCTAATAAATTTCATTAATAACTGAAATTATTTCATTGATAATTAATTAATTCATTTTGTCAAAGGAAAAAAGACTGTTCCCAAAACTATTTCGATTTTATTTCTCTCTATTAAAACATAATTAAATCTATCTAAACAAATCTTTTTTTTTAATATCACAGTGAATTTTCTAAAGGATTTTTCCCTGTATCGTCTCTTTGAGTTTCGATATTTATACGTTGATTCAGAACATTTATGAAACCACAAAGATTATAATTATTTTTATATAACGTCTTAAAGTAGGAATTAAAAATTATATTTTAAATATTTTATTTAAAAGAAACTTCTATGTTATTTTAGACTTTAAGTGTTGGAGCAGCCAATAATTTTCTGATAAAGTTATTTATTTCAGGCAATTTTATGAACATTTATTCAAGGGTGTTTTATCACCTGTTTTTGGTCGAATGTTTAGTAAATATTTGCCCACTGAACATAAAGTGTGCAGTTATGTAACGAATTCAAACTCCGCTCGAAGTAAGAACCTATGTTGACTGTGTTAGATTGAAAATTTAGAGTCATAATTGCTTACTAAAAACATAAAATTTTACGATCTCTTAGTCTAAAATTATTTTATGGCTTATCTTACCTTGCAATTTTATTACTGAACATTGCATTTTTGTTTCTAAAACTAACTTCTATTATAGCACACATTTTGATATTCTTACCTTGTAATTCCTTTTCAGGATGATTATTCTATTAAAACTTGAGCTAAATAGTGTGCATTATGTGTTGCTTGAATGAAACAATTATTTTTTTTTTATTCCTAAGAACATATTTAGTGTAAATAAAACAAATAAGCAAGATAGTTTTATTATCCTTATTATAATTGTTATTTTTTAGAAGGTTAGAGAAACAATTCTGATACATTTACTGAATTGAAGAAATACATAGAAAGTATCTTTTCTGTTGCAAACTTGATTTCTCATTTTCGCTCTCAGTCTATTGAATCGTAAAGACCCAAATAATAATTGTAATTAATTTTGACTTCTAAACCAATAAAGTTTCGAAAGCCTTGATATAAATAAAGAGCAAGAGATTCCAATGAAAAAGGAAACTCAAAAGAATTTTATTAAGAAGAGAGATTCAGAGCAATGGGCGGGAATTCTGTCCTTTGGTGATTGCAAGGTACAAGGACCGTGTGATTAAACAGGATTTGAAGCCATTTCTATTTGATTTTCCTTTTCGCCTCTTTCTCTCCACATATGAGTAGTGAGACATTTGCTTTTCCTTTTAAACGTCTGTTTATCTGAGCACTAGGAAATAAAATAATCTCGCTAACGCTGTCAATCACTGGGTCGTACAGTGCCACTCGCTCACTTTCAAAGAATGAACAGCATAATTAAAAATGAAAATAAAAAACATAATTTCCAGGCGTGTAATCTCAGTTTTGGAATGTAAGATACAAAAGGAAACGGATGTAGAAATTTAATTATACTTCAAAAGAAGTAAAATGACCAACTGTTATGATCTAACGTATAAAAAATGAATTACTAGTTTGGATGGTTGAGTTCTCGAAAGGAAGAGAATTGCATGACAAAATAAAACTACAGAAATTTTGATCTAATCAGAGAAGTTATTGAGAATTACAGAAAATGTTAAGCATGATTTGATTGATGTTTGTCATATTCGCTACTGTAATACATATCGCTACAGTTTGTCATACTGTTTAAATTCCTACAGTTGTATTTTAAAAATATAAATATGTTGAACTAATACTATAAGAGGTTTTCCTCATGACTTGCCACTTACGCTCGCGGTGTAATGGGAAGCTCATGCCAATGGCAGATGGGAGGTCCGGTGTTTGAATTCCAGTGAAGACAGTAATTGCTCATGTTTCAAGCTTCAAATAATATTCTAAAATCCTCTGCTTGCGACACCTAAATTAAAATGCGATGGACATTAATTCGTCAGCATCTGGTCCCTCACCTCTCCAGTTACCCTTAATATAAGGGAGAATGTAGAGGGTTTGTACACTTCCCTAAGGTCTCCTTTTGTGGTGTGACTAGAAGCATGTCCAGCCGGCAGTCGGGAAATCCGGGGCTTAAAGTATTGCTGATTCAAAGCTTGTTCAAATGACTGCTCGAGGGTTTGCTGATCTTCCTTGTTTTCTGCTTCGATAAATCCCAATTTTAATATTATAAGAACATTTCACTTGATTATTTCTAATGACAAATGCTGCTTCATTTTATCCCAGATTTCTTTCTAAAGCATCTGAATATCATCGTTCAAATTAAAGAGAAGAAACTCAATTAAAATGCAAGTTTTTCCATTTCCTATGAAACGCTCATTATTCTTACACTAGGTACTTGCTAACTATTGATTAAACCAGTACGAATGACTTAAACCAAAAAGTATGGAATTTCAGCTCTCGGCTTGTGTTTTAATATTAACTCATTTTTGGCTTAAGAGTAAAGTATCCTATTGTAACTCTGTTGCAATATGCAAGAGTATTCGAAATTCCTTATTTCGACATTTCAACTCTACATCTGACGTTATGTATATTTAAATTTTTTGAAAATAATCACATGCTATACAATGAAGAAAACCATCTATGCATTTTTTATGCAGAATCGTTCACAAGGTATTTTCTTTCTCCTTTTCGCATGCCTTTCTCGAATAATTGGAAGCATACTCGACGCGTATTCGAAAGATGTTAATTCGAAAGACGCGTTAATTTAAATGAAGCATTTGTTGAATGCTTGCTTTAATTTGCTAGAAAATATGTTATCTGACTTAATTATCATAAAAGAATATTCCAGACAAGGAACACTCTAAACACAGTCGTAAATTATACACTGATATTTTAAAATTCTCCTCTGAAGATTCATAATTTCACATTTTATACATTTCTATAACGTCTCTTTTCTTAATAAAAATAATGTTTTTGCACGATATTTTTTTGCGTGATTATTGTCATTTGTGATGTAGCCGTTCCTCAATAGACATTAATGCCGGCTAGCTTTAAAAGGATTTATTAACAGAGCACACAGGAACGGTTACAAACAAAAGAAATATACATAAAAATGAAACATATACCAAATGGAACATCAAACATTGAGAATAACATAACATAGTAAGCTATCATCATGGCGGCTGGAGGTCGACTGACGTTTTTTCATATCGCCACGAGATGGCGTTTAAATAAAATAGTTCGGTTACAGTTCATGACATGAATAAAATAGTTCAATTACACTTAAATAGGTCTGTTACATCCTCCCCCTCTGACTTCGTAGACGTCTCGGCAAGAAGTCAGGAACTGACTTTTGTCTACTTTGTGCAGCGGGCGAAGAATCAGATGAATGGGATCCAGTTTGACAAGCAGGAAATTTAGCGTCACCAGCACTTTGTGCAACAGGTGCAGATTCGGGTGGTATTACACGTTTCGGGCGTCCTCTTTACTTTAAGGGAACCACTGGAGTTACACGAGCTGTGTTTTGAAACTTATTTCGATCTTGATATGGTTTCAAGGCTGAAACATGATACTTGCCGAGAATTTTGTCTGGTTCATGAGGATCGGCAATATCATAAGTGGTTGGAGATCTTGTAGTTACTATCACATAAGGACCATCTCTCTTGGGCAGGAATTTAGCAGTTTTCTTCAAAGGACCTTTGCTGATTGGGTGGAGGGTGACCCAAACTTTATCTCCAGGAACGAATTTCGGTGTTTCTCTTCGTTTTTTGTCAGCATATCGTTTCTGCTTATCTTGATGCATTTCGACTCTTTCTCGTACCTGTTGTACATTTCTTGCGAAACGTTTCAAATATGGAGTAATTTCGGGAACAAAATTATCGTTCTCAATTACGGCTTTTATATCATGCTTTACATCATCTAAGGTTCGTAACTCTCGTGCAAATTGAATAAAAGAAGCAGAATGTCCAGTTGAATCACATTTGGCTGTATTCAAAGCAAACCTTATTAATGGCAGTTTATCCTTCCATAACTGATGATCGTTACCAACAAGTATTGCTAAACGTGGTTTCAGATCTCTATTCTTCCTTTCAACTGGGTTAGATTGTGGGTGATAGACAGGAGTAAGACTATGATCAATGTTCAAGATATAGCATAGTTGTTGCATAACAGCACTAGTAAACTGGGTACCATTATCACTTATTATTTTCCTGGGTAACCCAAATCGAAGGGCAACTTCCTCCAAAAGAATAGTGGCACATTCTCTGGCCGTGGCTTCCTTTAAAGCAAATAGTTCTGTCCACTTCGTAGCACAGTCCTGCACAATAAAAATCCATTTTTCACCAGACGTTGTTTCAGGAAGGGGACCGAAAAGATCAATTGACAAGGTTTCAAAACGTTGAGCATAGACTGGAATTTGAAGTAAGCCAGATGGCTTTTGATTAGTGGCTTCTCCCCCTACTTTGAAGACAGTGTGATATTTGTTAAGCAATGCATCAGTTGCAAGCCGTTGGGCTGTAGTTAATTGCTGTCCTTCATTTTCTCGTAGTCGGCAGTTGTTTACAACAACTGGGGTTTCTTCCAGTACTTGGGATTGATGAGGTTTCACGAAGTTATATTTTCTTCGAGGTTCATCAGAAAAGTTCCACTTATTTTCAGCAAGATTTAAAACAATTTTAGCTTTTTGAAGAAAGTCAGTTCCTAACAGAGTTGAGTTATTTTTGGCATCATGCAACACAAGGAGCGGAGTTTTGAACTCTCTGCCTTCGAGAAGAATGATTTGTTCGGTGCGAAGTACCTCTTTTTCAGATACCAAACCATCAGCGAAAGACACCTGTAGTGTTGTCTTTTCAAATACTGCATCTTGTTTCTGCAGAATATGATAGAGGGATTCACTTGCAATTGAGTGACTAGCACCAGTGTCGGCGAAAGCTGTACCGGAAACACGACCAATACTAATTGGAAATACAGCAGTCCGAGTGGAAGATAAACAGGATCGGATTTGGATAGTGCCAAAATTTGGTGAATTTGAAGTCTTTGGGGGGTTACAGTCTGGATATTTAGACTTGATAAAACCAGTTTTTCCGCACCCATAGCATGTTAAAGGAGGTCGCTTTTCCTCTGTTTGTTCCTGAACACGATTTCAAAAGGTTTTATGAGTTCCCTGTATGTCACTTATTCGATTTTCTACTTTGTGTTTGGATGGATTAGTCGGGTTGTAAGAATAGTTCCGCCTGCCAGGAAGTTGAGTTTTATAGTTCGTATTTTTAACACGTACAGCTTCATAATCATCCAATTTCTGTACTAATTCAGATGAACTCTTTATTTTTCCCCAAGTATCAATAAAATGCTCCTTAACGTCACTACTGACTCTCCTTTTAAGCTGATCCGTCAGGACCAAGTCTTTGAGTGGTTCAAAGTCTGTAACATCGAGACTATGAAGCCACTCTTCGAGATAATTGTTTAATTCGTAAGTAAAATCTTTCCATAAAGACCCAGGGTGTTTTTGGTGTGTAGTAAGTTTAATTCGAAATGATTCAGCATTTAATTTGAATCTTTGTAGCAGAATCTTCTTGATGTAAGAATAATCTTCTAATTTGTCTTTTGGTTCTCTTAAAATAATTTGCGAAATGTCTATAAGCAGAAGAGGTAGGAGATGAGTGATGTAATCTATTTGTTTTATATTAACTTTCTCACATTGTCTTTCAAAAATTTGCAGGTAGGTTGCAATGTCAGACGTTACTGTAAATTTAGGGATTAGGTGTTGAATATTTGTTCCAATAGCTGCATTTGAAGCAAAGGCGGCATAGTTAGGGTTTGAGCTAGCAGCTGCCAGGTTTAATTTTAAACGTTCCAATTCTAATAAAAGTTCTTGTTCTTTTCTTTGACGTGTCTCCAGATCGTTGCTTTCACGTTGTTTTTGTTGTCTAGTTTCGATTAAAGTTTCCAGAAGATTCCTGGTAAAAGCCTCATCATAAGTGTCAGAATTGACAATAAGATCTTTAAGATCTATTACTCGCATAGTGTCGTTTACAGTGAAACCCAGTTCTGCAGCGAGAGTTTTTAAATCCTCTTTTCGTGCTTTGGCAAGGTAAGCCATAATTATATGAGAGGTCAGGGGGGAGGGAAAATATGAAGTTGAATTTGTTGTTATTTCGATTTTATTCACAATACAGTATTTTAGAATTAATAATTATACCTTTAAGTAAAATGTATATACCCCTATTAAACAGCATGTATGAATGTAAACAATGTTACTCGTACATTTATATACCACTATTAAACAGTATTTATAAATGTAAACAATAATATTCACAAAGTTTATTATTTCGAAGTCGTAAAAATATCAATAAATGCCCTCATAAATTCAACTTGTATCAAGAAAATAACATATAATAAATTGCTCAAAAATTGTTTACTACTTAGCAAAACATACAAAAACATACATAAATGTCTTACCATAAGCTTTTATATTTAAGCTGAATTCTTCGAAATCTTAATCTTAACAAAATATTAAGCTGATTAAGCAACACACACTTAGTAACTCTTTTACTTTATTTAAATAGTCATTCGATTTTATTCATAATTATTTTAGAAATATTTTTAAGACAATTGAAAACAATTATATTATATTTTAAATTGAAAACAATTATATTTACCTGAAGTAGTATATTATAATCATTTTCTCAAAATGTTCGTCGAAAGATAAATCAACAAGTACAATATTTTATTTTATGTAGAATAAAACATTTAATAAGGAACAACAGCACTCAAAGGAAATAAAAATAATAAAAGATTTGACGTAAACACATCATAAATCATCGCTAGTCTAAACATTTCCGCGGGGGGAAAACATCTGCTGCTGTATGTCAGAAGCGAAACTAATAAATTCTAATGAACAACGTCAATGAATATATTCAAACTTTAACATCAAAACATGTATTCAGTGAAACAATATTATCTACAAATTAATTTAATATGCGCATTAACATTTTAAAATAACAAATTACAGTTCAAGAAATAACGTTTGGTTAACAGAAAGCCATTTGCTTTCGTTTAATACTCTTATGTAGTATCAATAAATGAGATTTCAGTAAAGAATTTACATTTGCTTTAAGAAACAGCTTATAATAAATAATCAGTTTAAAAGAACTTTAAACTCAGATTAAACGATAATGTAAACGAAACTTATCTTTTCCGTTGAAATTGTCCAGTTGATGATTCGATGTGCTAGCAGCACGGTATGACAATTTTAATTCCAGAATTGGTTTCCAGAATATTTGACCAGTAGTCCACACCTGAAAAGAAACTGAGCCGATCTCCAGCAACTAAAAATTAAATTCGGGAGTAAGAGCTTGTTAAAGCCAAAGCCAAACAGAAATTCTAAACATTTTGTTGCGCCATTTTGGATTCAAATTTAGTTGGGTGCCAATGTGATGTAGCCGTTCCTCAATAGACACTAATGCCGGCTAGCTTTAAAAGGATTTATTAACAGAGCACACAGGAACGGTTACAAACAAAAGAAATATACATAAAAATGAAACATATACCAAATGGAACATCAAACATTGAGAATAACATAACATAGTAAGCTATCATCATGGCGGCTGGAGGTCGACTGACGTTTTTTCATATCGCCACGAGATGGCGTTTAAATAAAATAGTTCGGTTACAGTTCATGACATGAATAAAATAGTTCAATTACACTTAAATAGGTCTGTTACAGACATCACATTGGCGCCCAACTAAATTTGAATCCAAAATGGCGCAACAAAATGTTTAGAATTTCTGTTTGGCTTTAACAAGCTCTTACTCCCGAATTTAACTTTTAGTTGCTGGAGATCGGCTCAGTTTCTTTTCAGGTGTGGACTACTGGTCAAATATTCTGGAAACCAATTCTGGAATTAAAATTGTCATACCGTGCTGCTAGCACATCGAATCATCAACTGGGCAATTTCAACGGAAAAGATAAGTTTCGTTTACATTATCGTTTAATCTGAGTTTAAAGTTCTTTTAAACTGATTATTTATTATAAGCTGCTTCTTAAAGCAAATGTAAATTCTTTACTGAAATCTCATTTATTGATACTATCTAAGAGTATTAAACGAAAGCAAACGGCTTTCTGTTAACCAAACATTATTTCTTGAATTGTAATTTGTTATTTTAAAATGTTAATGCGCATAGTAAATTAATTTGTGAATAATATTGTTTCACTGAATACATGTTTTGATGTTAAAGTTTGAATATATTTATGGACGTTGTTCATTAGAATTTATTAGAATTTCGATTCTGATTTACAGCAGCAGATGTTTTCCCCCCGCGGAAATGTTTAGACTAGCGATGATTTATGATGTGTTTACGTCAAATCTTTTATTATTTTTATTTCCTTTGAGTGCTGTTGTTCCTTATTAAATGTTTTATTCTGCATAAAATAAAATATTGTACTTGTTGATTTATCTTTCGACGAACATTTTGAGAAAATGATTATAGTATAATACTTTAAGAAAATATAATTGTTTTCAATTTAATGAATGCATGTCTTAATATTTCTTGAAGCGAAAGAAAATAATTATGAATAAAATCGAATGACTATTTAAATAAAGTAAAAGAGTTACTAAGTGTGTGTTACTAAGTTACTAACTTAATCAGCTTAATATTTTGTTAAGATTAAGATTTCGAAGAATTCAGCTTAAATATAAAAGCTTATGGTAAGACATTTATGTATGTTTTTGTATGTTTTGCTAAGTAGTAAACAATTTTTGAGCAATTTATTATATGTTATTTTCTTGATACAAGTTGAATTTATGAGGGCATTTATTGATATTTTTACGACTTCGAAATAATAAACTTTGTGAATATTATTGTTTACATTTATAAATACTGTTTAATAGTGGTATATAAATGTACGAGTAACATTGTTTACATTCATACATGCTGTTTAATAGGGGTATATATATTTTACTTAAAGGTAATAATTATTAATTCTATAATACTGTATTGTGAATAAAATTGAAATAACAACAAATTCAACTTCATCTTTTCCCTCCCCCCTGACCTCTCATATAATTATGGCTTACCTTGCCAAAGCACGAAAAGAGGATTTAAAAACTCTCGCTGCAGAACTGGGTTTCACTGTAAACGACACTATGCGAGTAATAGATCTTAAAGATCTTATTGTCAATTCTGACACTTATGATGAGGCTTTTACCAGGAATCTTCTGGAAACTTTAATCGAAACTAGACAACAAAAACAACGTGAAAGCAACGATCTGGAGACACGTCAAAGAAAAGAACAAGAACTTTTATTAGAATTGGAACGTTTAAAATTAAACCTGGCAGCTGCTAGCTCAAACCCTAACTATGCCGCCTTTGCTTCAAATGCAGCTATTGGAACAAATATTCAACACCTAATCCCTAAATTTACAGTAACGTCTGACATTGCAACCTACCTGCAAATTTTTGAAAGACAATGTGAGAAAGTTAATATAAAACAAATAGATTACATCACTCATCTCCTACCTCTTCTGCTTATAGACATTTCGCAAATTATTTTAAGAGAACCAAAAGACAAATTAGAAGATTATTCTTACATCAAGAAGATTCTGCTACAAAGATTCAAATTAAATGCTGAATCATTTCGAATTAAACTTACTACACACCAAAAACACCCTGGGTCTTTATGGAAAGATTTTACTTACGAATTAAACAATTATCTCGAAGAGTGGCTCCATAGTCTCGATGTTACAGACTTTGAATCACTCAAAGACTTAGTCCTGACGGATCAGCTTAAAAGAAGAGTCAGTAGTTACGTTAAGGAGCATTTTATTGATACTTGGGGAAAAATAAAGAGTTCATCTGAATTAGTACAGAAATTGGATGATTATGAAGCTGTACGTGTTAAAAATACGAACTATAAAACTCAACTTCCTGGCAGGCGGAACTATTCTTACAACCCGACTAATCCATCCAAACACAAAGTAGAAAATCGAATAAGTGACATACAGGGAACTCATAAAACCTTTTGAAATCGTGTTCAGGAACAAACAGAGGAAAAGCGACCTCCTTTAACATGCTATGGGTGCGGAAAAACTGGTTTTATCAAGTCTAAATGTTCAGACTGTAACCCCTCAAAGAGTTCAAATTCATCAAATTTTGGCACTATCCAAATCCGATCCTGTTTATCTTCCACTCGGACTCCTGTATTTCCAATTAGTATTGGTGGTGTTTCCGGTACAGCTTTCGCCGACACTGGTGCTAGTCACTCAATTGCAAGTGAATCCCTCTATCATATTCTGCAAAAACAAGATGCAGTATTTGAAAAGACAACACTACAGGTGTCTTTCGCTGATGGTTTGGTATCTGAAAAAGAGGTACTTCGCACCGAACAAATCATTCTTCTCGAAGGCAGAGCGTTCAAACCTCCGCTCCTTGTGTTGCCTGATGCCAAGAATAACTCGACTTTGTTAGGAACTGACTTTCTTCAAAAAGCTAAAATTGTTTTAAATCTTGCTGAAAATAAGTGGAACTTTTCTGATGAACCTCGAAGAAAATATAGCTTCGTGAAACCTCATCAATCCCAAGTACTGGAAGAAACCCCAGTTGTTGTAAACAACTGCCGACTACGAGAAAATGAAGGACAGCAATTAACTACAGCCCAACGGCTTGCAACTGATGCATTGCTTAACAAATATCACACTGTCTTCAAAGTAAGGGGAGAAGCCACTAATCAAAAGCCATCTGGCTTACTTCAAACTCCAGTCTATGCTCAACGTTTTGAGACCTTGTCAATTGATCTTTTCGGTCCCCTTCATGAAACACCGTCTGGTGAAAAATGGATTTTTATTGTGCAGGACTGTGCCACGAAGTGGACAGAACTATTTGCTTTAAAGAAAGCCACGGCCAGAGAATGTGCCACTATTCTTTTGGAGGAAGTCGCCCTTCGATTTGGGTTACCCAAGAAAATAATAAGTGATAATGGTACCCAATTTACTAGTGCTGTTATGCAACAACTATGCTATATCTTGAACATTGATCAAAGTCTTACTCCTGTCTATCACCCACAATCTAACCCAGTTGAAAGGAAGAATAGAGATCTGAAACCATGTTTAGCAATACTTGTTGGTAACGACCATCAGTCATGGAAGGATAAACTGCCATTAATAAGGTTTGCTTTGAATACAGCCAAATGTGATTCAACTGTACATTCTGCTGCTTTTCTTCAATTTGCACGAGAGTTACGAACCTTAGATGATGTAAAGCATGATATAAAAGCCGTAATTGAGAACGATAATTTTGTTCCCGAAATTACTCCATATTTGAAACGTTTTTCAAGAAATGTACAACAGGTACGAGAAAGAGTCGAATTGCATCAAGATAAACAGAAACGTTATGCTGACAGAAAACGAAGAGAAACACCGAAATTCGTTCCTGGAGATAAAGTTTGGGTCACCCTCCATCCAATCAGCAAAGGTCCACTGAAGAAAGCTGCTAATTTCATGCCCAAGAGAGATGGTCCTTATGTGATAGTGACTACAAGATCTCCAACCACTTATGATATTGCCGATACTCATGAACCAGACAAAATTCTCGGCAAGTATCATGTTTCAGCCTTGAATCCATATCAAGATCGAAATAAGTTTCAAAACGCAGCTCGTGTAACTCCAGTGGTTCCCTTAAAGAAAAGAGGACGCCCGAAACGTGTAATACTACCCGAATCTGCTGCACAAGGTGCTGGTGACGCTAAATTTCCTGCTTGTCAAACTGGAGCCCGTCCATCTGATTCTCCGCCCGCTGCACAAAGTAGACAAATGTCAGTTCCTGACTTCTTGCCGAGACGTCTACGAAGTCAGAGGGGGAGGATGTAACAAACCTATTTAAGTGTAATTGAACTATTTTATTCACGCCATGAACTCATGAACTGTAACCGAAATATTTTATTTAAACGCCATCTCGTGGCGATATGAAAAAACATCAGTCGACCTCCAGCCGCCATGATGATAGCTTACTATGTTATGTTATTCTCAATGTTTGATGTTCCATTTGGTATATGTTTCATTTTTATGGATATTTCTTTTGTTTGTAACCGTTCCTGTGTGCTCTGTTAATAAATCCGTTTAAAGCTAGCCGGCATTAGTGTCTATTGAGGAACGGCTACATCACATTGGCTACACACTTAGGATATACATATAACTTGTATAAAAAGCTTTGCTGTAACGTATGTTTAAGTAACAAAATTTATCTTTTTCTTAAATGAGATTTCAATATTTTCCCATATTTCGACATTTCGACTCTGCATCTGACGTTATGTCTAAATATCACTTTTTGTAAAAAGTGTGCTATCAATCTCGCAGCTATTCCCATTCAATGTTTGACGTGAAAAAGTTTTTTATTTTTGTTATTTTGAGTAGTTTCAATTACCATCATCATATTTCTTTAAACAACGAACATGTAATTCAGAAGTCAAACAACAAAAATCAGCGTTAATTAACGCTGATTTTTGTTGTTTGACTTTTGAATTATTATTTATTCGGCGTGTTATTGTGTCTTAATTAACGAACATGTAATAAGTTATTGTAACTTAAACGCATAGATTAAAATTTGAATACTAACAACAGTGTTGTGAATGCATTGTGAAACGGAAGAAATGCCTCTCGTTTATACCATAAGAGAGTGATATGAAACTCCTTTCTCGCTTATACCATTCATTAGTTCAATATCTATATTACAGTATGTAATCTCTTTCAGCTCTATGCACTCGTGTGATGAGGAAAAAATAGTCTTTTGTGAGATGTTGATCTAAAATTGTGTAACCGAAACACGAACAGCAAAGTTGTTGGAAATGCAGAAATGGACCCGAGAAAATTTTCCTCAATTCCCACTTTCAAACAGTAGTAAATAGGTTTGATAACTTAACTGTACGACCGTGATAGTGTTATCCTAGTTCACACTCTACTTCAAGGATAAATCATCACATCTAGTATTAATGCTATTTTTTTGAATTAAACAGGAAACCAGTACTGTATGAGAAGCCTCGATACTTCCCTTAGAATCCTGACAACATTTGGCAGGACAATGCTCGGTTGCATGTAGCGCAATATGCGGCGAATTTGTTTGCTTGATGGCGCAGTGTTCTTCAATCTGTGTTCTTCAAAGTGTTCTTCAATCCATTTTACTCTCTCGACATCAGACTCTATGACTTGATTCCTAAGAAACAGAACCACGTTCATAGCAGTCATATCCGAATTGCTCCAAAGTTTCTTCAGGTAATATACCATTCCATTTTAACCATCAGCAAAACAGCTGTTGCTTCAGTCATACTATGATTTCTTCATTGTTGGCAAAAGATTTCGTATAACACTGGTGAATGCTTTGAAGTAAGTAAAATTTCTTAGAAATATCTCTTTTTGTATCAGCTAAAAGTAATTAGTTGCAACTATTAGCGTCCCAACTCCCGTATTGACTAATTCTGCTTTTTGATCGTATCCTAATAATCGATTGTTATTTAAAGAGAAAATAAATATTTTACTTTTGTACATTTTGTAAATAGATAAAAAATGAAAATGTTACTTAGAGCACTTTTATTTTTGAAATTTATTTAATGATTTATTCATTTGGAAACAAACTGTGATACATACAAACGACTGCCATAAACCAGTCCAGCCAGAGATAAATGTTACCCAAATGCAATTACTTTACTGTATAAAATATTTTCGCGCAAACTTAAGACCAATGTCCTAGGTTTTTAGATGATTTTAAAGTGAAGATCTGATCATATGTTGTAAGGTTTTACTGTATTCTAAGCAGTTATTTTTAGTTTGACTTTCCTGTTTCTCCTGATTTCAATTTCCTAACGGAATGTAAATTTTGTATGACGTAGATGTAAATTTTAAACGTATTTCAGAAGCAGTATTTAAGCTGTGTTTTAAGAGTTCTGTAGGGTAATAGCGGACTTAATTCCGATGTTTATGCTGCGAGTTAAAAGTTAGCTCTCTAGTCGGTGTTCGACACCTTTCAGTTTATAGTGATATTTATCGGCGCGGCTTTGTTGTGTGCAGCTGATTTAGCGTTAGTTAGGCTAAGGAGATAGTCATTAGTTTGTCTTCATTTACTATTGAATTGTTACATTCTTATGTTTGTTACGTAGCCACAATTGGTGGTGATTTGTGAACACGAAGTGCGTGCAGCTGTTTTAATTTAAGAAACATAGACATGATTTAGAAATTAGACATTAGACATAATTTAAAATACAAATAGAATTATATAAAACTGCATATCATTTCAAAAAAATGTCCAAATGCGTGTGTTAGTGCAAAACGTAAAAAATGCAAGCTGACATAAATCTAATTCCTCTTTAAGTTGACCATTCCATTCCTGTTATTCCATGAACGTTTTTAATGAAAAGTGCTTATTTCTGTTTGATCTGTCATTTCTGCACTTCTGGTTAGTTTTTTTTTTCTGTTTCATCGGATTAAGCATGTCTATCGCAAGAATAGAGAATTGTATTTCACTCTTTACTCGACTATAGTTGGTATTAGTTGTATAATTATTAGCTTCTTAGCAGAGATGTCATTTATATATACATGCACACACACACACACACACATATATATATATATATATATACATATATATACTAGATGGCTCGGCAAATGTTGTTTTGCCATATAAATTATTTCTAGGAAATATTTTGGTAGGAAAAAAATAACTAACTTATTGTAAGTGTGTGAGAATGTGGAATATGAGTGAAAGAGGTATGGAGCACTGTGAACGATGGCGGAATATAAAAATAACAAAACACCAAACATTTACTTTTTAATTTATTGTAATTTATTCTTTAAAATTATATATATCACTAATTCTGACAATATCACTAAGAAACAATATCAATCCCTTAACGCAATAGAGTGTACAATATTTTTTGTTACCCCATTTTTAGCTAACACAAACAAACTGGATGGTTTGCCCACTCGAGAGCATGCCACGTATAATTGTCCGTGTGAAAAACATGGTGTGCTCAAATCTAAGCTACAAACAGACATCGTTTGGCCTTGAGACTTATTGATAGTCATTGCAAATGCCAATCTAATTGGAAATTGAAGACGTTTAAATTGAACTGGCCCATGTGTGGGTATAATAGGGATTCGTGGTAGTAATATATTTTCACCTTGGAACTTCCCCTTTAAAATGCTGGCTTCGACAATGTTTTTCATTAATATTTTAATGACTAATCGCGTGCCGTTGCACAGCCGTGGTGGGTTCAAATTACAAAGCGTAATAACCGGAGATCCAACCTTCAGTTGTTTATGCGGTAGCATGCCTGGCAAATCCAATGAGTTCAAAAACTCTGTTGGATAATTGACAGCTTCGTTGACATCGGAAACTGTATCAATAGATTTGTATGACACCACGTCTCCTGGCAGCAACTGTTGTATCTTGAGATTCAAATCGTTGACGTCCACATTTTTTGCTCCTAAAATTGCTCTTTCTGCCAGCCACTCATGATTAATGTAGTGTGTGTGTACATCGGGAAATATCTGGTCAATGAGAGCATCTTGCAAATTAATGATTGTGGAGAAATCGATCGGTAATTTTATGCCTCCAGTTTCATCTATAGTAACTTTTCGATCGCCGGTATCTAACAGTTGTTTTGAGAATGTTTCAGCGGATGGACTTTGAAGCATTTGTACGCGCATATTTACTTTCAGTTGTACATTTTCAACATTACGCCACAGTGGTGATGATTTTAAGCAAGCGTTGATGTCATCAGCGTACGTTGAACGTGAAATGACGGGAAGTATTTGTCTGAAATCACCAGAAAGTTGTAACAGAGTGTATCCAAATAATTTGTCGTTGTTTTTTATGTCTTTCAATGTCCTGTTCAACGCCTCAAGCGAATGTTTGTGTGCCATAGTGCATTCATCCCGGATGATAATTTTACACTGTTTCAGCACTGTGGCCATGGACGATTGTTTTATTTATGTTGCACACTGCGTCTGGGTTATTTTGAATATTTTGTGGCAGTTTTAAGCACTGAATGAGCTGTTTTGTCTACATCCAATAAAGTTGCCGCAACGCCAGATGATGCAACGGACAATGCGATGCCATTATTTAATCGTATTTCGGCGAGAATTAGCGAAATAAGGAATGTTTTACCAGTTCCACCTGGTGCATACAGAAAAAGAACCCACCTTGCCCTGCCAAAACTGAGATCATAATGAGGTCGTAAATGGTTCTTTGTTCCTCATTCATTAGTGGAACATTTCGAGTAACAATCGCTGTCATTTCTAGAGTATTGTACTGCATTTCACGATTCATTTCAGTGTTCATTAAATCAGATGCACTTCAATTTCTCAAATGCATACCGAAATGGCTGAGTGGTAAGTTGGCAATGATAATGCAAAGATCCTCAGTAGCAATCAATGCTTCATTGTAAAAAGCGTCGCTGAATGTTATTATTAGATCGTTGCACCGTGTACGATGTCGATGCAATAAATCATCAGTCACTGAATCTTTGTGATTACCCCACAGTGTCTCTGCTCGGTCTCGGAAACATGTAGTCAACACTATAGCGAATAGTAGACGAATTTGTATTGCTGTACAGCTCAGTGCTGCTTCAGCAAGCAAACATTCCTACTGGTTGTCGTCTTCCAGCAAGCCGAGTGCAAGGCATGCATCTTTATACGTTGGATACTGTTGTCCATTCAGTTTTTGTATACCTTGAAATGACAATGGGCCAGTGACATTAACCAACAACAGTCGAAGATAAAAGCACTCAGTCTGTCTTGGATTGACTGTAAATACTCGCCCCAAGGCGTTTGATTTGAATAAACCAAATATATATGCATCAATCGGTGTGCCTTGCTTGCGGGACATCCATTTTTTTGTTTGAGCCCATATGAAATAGCGTGGTACTTCTGAATAGAGCAACGTGCAGAGGCACCAAAAGCATCCACACGATTACACAGTTCAAAAAATTCGGTGTGTTTAGTTTTGGGCTGATTTATAGTACGTTCAATCGCTGTCTCGTTCGTGAAAAATACGCTCTGATCGTTTTCAAGATGTACGGCTAAATGAATAACTGCTGGATCCCGTTCATGAATTGGGAAACCAAAGATACGCCAAACAGCTTCACTGGAGCTGATGTACCGGCCAATTTGGTAGAGCATTATTTTATCGTTGTTATTCCCTGGAGGTGCATTTACATTGGTATTTTCAATTCGAAATACAGCCATATCACTTCCTTTATTAACATACTTACAAATGTATTTGATGCTCTTCACTGAAGTGCAGAACTCAATATTAATATGAGCATTGAATGTTTTGCTCAGCAGAGGCGAACATGGCACCAACCAACTATTGTCAATGTCAATGTCTGTGTTGTTGATAATTTTAATAAATGATTGTCCACCACTATCGGGATTTCTTCAACGATGTATTGGATGTCCGTCGACATTTGTGATCGTATCGTTAGTGAAAGTTTTAGGAAAACTTTTGTACATTTTCCATCTGTCATGCAAGCCGAAAGACGATTCAGATTACCGCATGGGCCATGCATCATGTTTGCTGGAACAATATCAAACATCAATTGATCAGTAGACGGATCTGGCATTTCCACAGAAATTATCCTATCAATTTCTTTAGTATGTGCATGAGGTAGTCCTCGCTTTAACCATTCAACCGAATACAGCCAGCAATGCGTGGTATCGAATACAGGTAATTTTGTAATGAAACTTATTAAAGACTTTAATTTTTGTCTGAACACACGTGCTGTAATGTCATGACGATGTATTGCATTTTGGCCAGGCAATAACAACGATGTAATCTCCGGCCATTTCGAATTACATGTGAACGTGATAAATAAACATGGTCGTCCGCGCACGAAAGTCAGAGCATCATGTATATATTCTTGCATATGACGTGGACTGCCTATGTACGATGATATATATATATATATATTATAAGCTAGGTTGTTATGTATGTATAAATGACAACTCTGACTAAATGACAACTTAGTACTATGTAATATGTTAGTGCTGTAGTATGTTATATTCATTCTGTAGAACGTTAGTACTACGTAATATGTTAGGTCTGTTGTATGTTATGTTCATTCTGTAAGCAAGTGGGCTCTCACTTCCTGAATTGGATCTAGCGGTGTAAACCTTAGTTAGTGTGCACTAACTGCACTTCCTGAAGTCAAATATAATCCGTTTCAAAAATTTTGTACTGAAAGAAAAATATCGAATATATTGGTAATTTTTCGTTTCTAGAAATGATATAAAAAAGGCGGTGCCTTAATATAAGTTTATTAAAACGGTTGTTTTTCTCAGAAAAAATTTATAATTAAAATCGTCACTTAGTATATGCATGCGATACCATTGCAATGAAACTCTTCGAAAATGTATTCGGATATTCTTTACTCGTCGAAGGCATTTTCGTTCCATTATGAGATAGTAACGAGACATTTGAATTACAATTAATTTTTAATTGATAAAATGCAAAAGAATGCTTTAAAAAGAATGAGAAAAGTATTGGCTGTAACCAGATTAATTTATCCTTCTTACTAGTTACTATTTACAAAAATTATATTAGTGGAATCACTGACGTTTTTAAATCGTGTGACGTATTTTAATCATTACAATATTGTTCTGGCGATAATTATATGAGTGTACCAGAACAAGTTAATTTAGTTAATTGGTGGTACGACCTTTACATTGGATAAAAAGAGGCACCTAGGAACAGTGGGTACGATATTCTACAGTGTGGTAAGTTACAGCTATAACCTAGTCGTGAATTCATTTACGAATTCAAATCTTTCTTGCTTTGTGTTAAGATTATCAAAACAACCCTATAAAGCTGTGGGAAGTCATAAAATATGAATAAAAACGAACAAACATACATAAAACAAAGATTCAAATTATTAGATAACTTTAGAAATTATTATTTTAGTAAGTAGATTATGAGCAAGACAGTTAACAAGTTAAGGTAATCTACACACTCTCCCGGGAGGTTGGAATACAGAATTAATTAGTAACCGTAGTATTAATCAAGGATTTTAGACAACATATCTTTCACATTATAACTAATTGGAAATTCATGATACAGTTCAATTACAAAAAATATTTTAATGTATTTAAAGCTATTAATTTATTTTGATTTTAATTTTGAATAAAAAGTTGATTAATTAAACCACCTGATTTCACTATACAATAGTATTATTGATGTAAACATAGCCATGAAAATTTAATAATTAAATTCCCTTTACTTTTCATTCTTTGAAGAATGGTTGAATTTCATTTAATGTAATATAATGGTGATATACTGGTAATTTAGATTCTGATTGCTTTATTTAAACATTAGATTGAAATAAATGGCAACAACGCTTTTATGTTAATATGTGTGATCCGATGCTAGTAAAGCTGTAACTATTTATACACAAATAAAAAGAAAGAAAGTTTTTATGTGAAAACGAAATTCGTAACTTTTATTTTAATGATCAATTGAAATACCTTCAGTTCATATAATAGCATGTAGCTTTCCTTGCATCCTTCTTTATTAAGCTAAACTAAAACTGCGATTTCAAGACTGTGTCACTAATTACAATAAATTCTTTATATTGCATTTCTCCTTATTTTATTATGGTTTCTAACATAATTTCGGTCAATTCGTGAATATAATATAATTAATTTTATCCATATGCAGAATTTTAAATTTATGCTTGATCCAGTAGCAGTTTGCAAAAGGTTATATGACATCAAAACAAACTTCTTTAGAGAAATAAAAAAAAAACTAAGTCATATTTTTGTTCTTTGAATTTGAAGTCAAATAATTTTGAAAAAAATGTATAACACATGTAGTATCACAATTCGTTCAATTTATGATTGTTACCTAATAGAGTTAGGAATTTATTTTAAAATGTACAGCTATCACAATTTTTATTAATATTTTATATGTAACATAGATATTTTTTCACTACACTATGTTTACCTAAAAGTTTCCAGACAAAAATGTAAAGCGCAGTTCACTGGAACAGACTATTGACGCCAACTGTGCAGTTTCTTAGGCGTCGGCATGTACCAAGCATTTTCAATCTAATCATTTGCTTAGCAGTTCGTGAACTTTACTGAGCATTTTCTTAAGTGTAGTTGGAAAGTTATTGAACGGATAATTGCATCCAGCAAACTGCTTTCAATTACCTCTTCCCTTGCAATGTTAGAAAATTACTACACTCCGGGTGGCGGAATTTTGCCCATGTAGTTCTTCTAAATTGATGGCATTAGACATTTATCTTCCATTTACTCTTTAGCAGAAATCGCAATCTGAGGAAATATCTATGCAATTTCTGAAGCTCAGCAGCAGTGAAATTCATAAAGACTGAATGCACAAGACAATTTTTAGACTATACTTACTCGCCAGTTTGTTGTTTAGTACTCCTTACCTTCCCCTCTCATTAAGATGCTGAAATAAAGAGGTTAAATATATAGAGTTATAAAAATTTTAGAATAAAATTCTAGTTTAAGGAAAGCTCATAAACCCAGATGAAAGAATGATGCATCTTGCATAATAACTAACAGCATTAAATTAAGAAGTAAATAATATTAAATTATAAAGCCATTTTTTATTATAGCCTTAACGGAAGTGAAAGAAAATAAACGTGAAATATATCAGACCTAACCTACCTATCTTGACCAATGTAAAAACATAAATGAATTCTGTGTTCTTAGCATTAATGAAATAAAGAATACAGTTTTATGCTGTCATCTACTAGACAAAAGAAGAGCTAAATACCCATATGGATATATTACAATAAAATCAGTCTAGTAAACCGTCTGCTTTGTAATTTTTTAAATTCCTGCTATTAGCTCACACTCTTCTTATATCTTTGTTACGTAGAAAAAAATGTTAAAATTACTTTTACATTAAACTTTTAAACCGACTTCTTACTCAGTGCCGCAACATAAAAAAACTAAAACTAACTAAGTACTCTCACATAAAAGAAGCTTATTCTTAACTCTTTAATGCTTAGTGAAAACCAAACTACTTTAAGTTAAACAAAATTCACTTAAAACAACAAACTCAGTAAAATAAAGCTCATCATATCAACTCTCAACTTTTTAAATCAAGGAATGAAAAAATATATCCTCCTTGGTGTTTTGTTAGAATTAAAGATTACTTATCAAAACAAAATGTGAAAATGCATGTCCGTACAAATTCATTAACACGCTATCTCTCTCTGAAATAAAACTACATCCACTGACTTTCCTAAAACACATAAATTCCAACACAAATCTAGAGATAGCCCTAAAACACATTACATTTAAAATACAACAAAAAACTCTTAAAACACCAGGGAAAGATAAATCTCACACCAAAGAAATCTAATCACCAATTCAAATAAATTAAGTAAGCCGATCGTACAGTCACAAAACACTTAAAATTAAATTTTCTACGACCGCAATAAGATTTACCCAGGATCGAATTGAAATAACCATGTTTTCCGTTAGGATCTCATACGTTACCTACAGTAGACTACAAATTAAACTCAAAATAAAACATACAATAATTAAATCAATAAACACATTTATTAAATATTCCAAACATTATAGTTTAAAGCAATTGTCCAGACTACCCCTACAAAAATATTATCCAAACTTTACTCATAATTTCTCATTAGATGGCTTATCTCTCATTAAGTGTATGAGTACTACAAATCATTAATTAATAATTCACATTTAGAATATGGAACAATTTATCCTCTGGCATTTTATAATCAATTAAATTACTTGATATGATACTGAAATTACAATTACTTCAGTGAAAATTTCTTTTCAGAAATATATATTTTCCCTCTAATTAAATTAAATTATAACTCATGACAATTAAACATTAAAAAAACATAAAAATCACATTCTCCACTATTAATTGATTAACAGCACATATTCAGATTTTCATATACAGGGTGATTATAATTTAAGTTTAAGTTTAAAAACGCTATAAAAAAAGAACCGCTCATGAAAATGACGTCAAATTTGAAAGGAATATTATTGAAGAAGGCGGAAAGCGTATGGCAGAAGAAAAAATTTAGTTTCAAAAGTTAGCAACAGATGGCGCTGCAAGCGGAAGAAGACGTATATTAAAATGTTAGTTAAATTTCAGTGTTATAAAGCTGCCAGGTACCAGGCTGTTCCTCATTTCGCGTCTCAGACGTTCACCATGGGTGTTTCACTGCAGGACCGCGCTCTGCTGGTAAAGTTGTATTACAAGAATGATGATTGTGCAAGAGTAGCTCTGCAAAAATTCAGGACACTGAAGGGTATAAAAGAAGGCGTTGGTCTAATGAGTGTCGTAGGTCTAAAGAAAATGATGCAAAAATTCGAAACGACAGGTTCGTTTGATGTGCAATCTGTTAGAGGGAGAAAACGAGTGCATTCGACGGTAGTTGAAGAAGTGGCCACAGCATTACAGGAGGGGTCGGCCGGTGGTGTGCAACCGTGCAGTGCACGAGGAATTGCTCGAGCATTGGACAGGCCTACGAGCACGGTGCTGAAAATTGTACGAAACATCCTGCAATGCTATCCGTACAAAATTAGCCATGTGCAGGAGTTGCTTCCGTCTGACTTGACAGCTAGGGATACGTTTGCGTTAGAATTCCTGGCTCGCATGGAAGTGGATAGATGGATTTTGTGGACAGATGAAGCTCATTTCTATCTGACAGGATACATGAATACCCAGCATTGTCGAATATGGGCAACAGAAAATCCACTGGCAACGCACCCCGTACCACTTCATCCTGAAAAGGTCACGGTATGGTGTGGTTTTACGGCATCATTCATCCTACAACCATATTTTTTCGAGCAGACGGGTGCTTCCGGTCCTGTTACCGCAACCGTCACTGGTCAGAGGTATGCGTCTCTTTTGCGCAACCACGTGATTCCAGCTCTGCAACAGCGCGGATGTGTGGATGAAATCATTTTTATGCAAGATGGCGCTCCTCCGCACATTGCACATCCCGTGAAGCAGCTGCTGAGGCGCCATTTCGGAAATGCTCGAATTATCAGCCGTCATTTCCCTACAGACTGGCCGTCCCGATCGCCTGATCTTACTCCGTGTGATTTCTGGCTGTGGGGATATCTGAAGGATGTTGTGTTCCGTGCTCCCATTGCAAATTTAGCGGAATTAAAGGCACGCATTTCGCAACACATTCTGAACATCACCCCGGAGACACTGCGATCCGTTGTGGAACATGCTGTTTTTCGTTTTCAACTTGTTGCACACAACGGTGGACACCATATTAAACATGTTTTGCGCCAGTCTCGCGACAGTTCCGAACTTCTTTGATGAATGGTTCTTATGCGGTATGTCGCCGCAAAACTCTTGAAACCGATTTGTCCCTTTCGATGTGATATGTACAGTCATGCAAATAAAAGTATTCAACAATTTTAATTTATCAATGCGTTTTAATGTGTAACTTCCACCTTAGCCATTGTTTTACGAATCATTTCTCGTTTCTCGTCGTGATTCTGCCGCTTTCAGCGCCATCTGTTGCTAACTTTTGAAACTAAATTTTTTCTTCTGCCATACGCTTTCCGCCTTCTTCAATAACACTCCTTTCAAATTTCACATCATTTTCATCAGCGGTTCCTTTTTTATAGCGTTTTTAAACTTAAACTTTAATTATAATCACCCTGTATATTTAAATCTCTATTAAGAATTTGAAAAATAATCATTGTAATATATAGTGGTGGTACTAAAGTTTTTCAGTTTCTGTTTAGATGGTACGCGTTATTCAAAAAGGTTGAGAACCGCTGACATAGAGTATTAAAATAATTATTGCGAAGATAGTAACAACTGCAATGTTATTTATGATACTTTCTGGTAAAATACACGTAGCTTTATAATCGCTGCAAATGGTTATTAGAGGGAAAATCTGAAACGCTTGTATTTAAAAGTGTATGTTAAGAAACTGTATGATAGGTTTTTCTATATAAAAGAACTCACTGAAAATTTAAAATTTAGTTAATGGAAATTTGGGACAAACTAGAATATATTTGGTCATTTGGAACAAATAATCTACAGAATCCTAGTGCTACATAAAAGCTTTTACATAATTCAAATTGCTATCAAAATAATAAAGTTTATGTAGAAATATGGCATTCGGTGATGCTTTTATTTAAGTAATTATGAAATGAGATAACTTTGCTTCTGATTGACATCTTTGCTATTGAAAAATCTGTGTAGATAAACCCATAGTGATTGTGCAGAGATATTCAACTTAATAAACGGAATGAAAGGGACAATAGTTACTTTTAATCTATTCTTGGAAAGAGGATGAGATTTAACTTCCGCATGTTTAATAAGTATTCAGATATTCGAGTTTCAACATACTGGAAGCAGGAGACAAATTAAAAATTACAAACTCAAAAGCATAAAAAGAAATTGCTTTCGCTTCTAGAAAAGGATTTCAAAAGCACCGTTCTAAGCAATTAACGCTTTCTGCAGATCTCATTTTGTTTTTCGTGGAAATGTTTAAAACTATTCTTTCACTTTCATTTAAAAGAAGAACAAGAAAAAATCCTGCTTTCCCGAGATTAGATGCAGATATGTTTTGCCGTTGTACAGAATAAATTCTAGGATGTTGGTTTATATTGTAACAAACATCGAATGATTTATATTTGCAACTTTGAGATAAGCAGTTATTCTGTACCGAATATGTTAAATACTTATTCCGGAATTTAAAACAAAAGAAATTCCAATGATAATTTTCAAATGTCTCTATATTTTGCACAAGCATCAATTAAGAATGAAAATACATGCGATAACAATTTATGCTCTGGGAAATGACACAAATATAAATGGCTTGAAAATATAAAACAACTGATATATTTAATTTTCACAGAAACTCTTTCAGTTTAGTAAAGAATCAGTAAAGTATAATGTATTCAGAACTAATAAAATTGTTAATTTACATAAGAAATTAATTAAACCATGCATTAGTTAGTGAAAATGATCTGTTATTATTATATGTGGCAAGATTCTTAAAACTTTATTGTTTCAATGGTCGGCCGGAACACGTTTCCTAATACCCACTAGAACTGCAGTGACATTTTGATTTTATCAAGTACGCCGATCAAAATCACATATAGGAAAAGAAATAATTTAGGTATAATGGCACTGTCAAGGAGCTCAAATTGTCTTGAACATAATACATTTAATTATATCCCAAGTACCACGGCAACGTTGCAACAACGTTGCAAACTCGTCGCGGATATCGTTGTAAAAACGTTGCAATATGTCGCCTTTAGGACGCCCAGATGTCCGCGAAACTCCACTGTTTTGCAATTGTTGCAAAGACGTCTTTATTACGTCTTTGCAGATGATGTTTTTGTCGCACAGATGTCGTTATTACGTCTTAGGTTATATTTCGGTTGTGAAAGCATCGCACCACGACGACTTAACGACGTCTAAATGTTCGCAGAATTTGACGCGAAACAGTTGAAACAACATTGTGAAACATTTTTGCAACAGTTGTGAAAACGTCGTTATTATGTCCTTGTGTTACATATTGATTTATGCAGAAAAATAAGCTTAATAATTAATATATTTTTCTTCTTTTTTAAAATTTTGTATTCTTTGTATTTTTCGAAAGTTTAAATAGTTTATCATTTCCTGAAAACCAGAAGATAACACATTTTTTTTCTTAGACTAAATATGCATAATTAATAATAGCCTTAATTATTTTCAGTAGTTTAAACTATATTTTTTAAATAATTTAAATTCCAAGTTACGATTATTTAAGATTTTATCATTTTTTTCCTAATCAATTAGTATGTAAGTGAGAGTAATTTTGAAAGTGGTTATTATAAATACATATAACATTAGTAAGTTTTAAGTAAATAAAACTCAATCAGACATAAATAAAAGTAAAGATATAAATGTGGGTAAAAATAAAAGAGCATTCCTGATTATAACAGCATTATCACGTTTATTTCTGTTAAATCTCAGGGACATTGAAAATTGCCTCTCTCATGATAAATTAGGAAGCGGTTCTTAAAGTAACATAATCAGTATTTTACCTGAACTCAAGTATACATTTATTTGTGTTTTATAGTAAAAAATTTAACCATTAACTTCTATATCTCCAAGATATGCAAATGAAAGACTGTATAAAGTAGCTAATAAATGTGATCAAAATATTTCATACAAAAATATACCTAAATCTAATAACCAAAGAAAAAGCTTCTCATATTCATATCTAAAATGAAATAATAACCTAACAAACAACATACATGACAGCACTATTTAAGAAAAAACATTAAGTAGCAGTGTTTGTAAGTATAAATAGCAGAAAGAAGGTAACAGAAGTAAAATTTCCAATTAATAAAAAATTATTCGCGTTTTTTAAATAGTAAGCAATTAAAAGTGCAATAATTATGGATTGCAGTACTTACCAGTAATGCTGATGTTTCTTAACACCATTTCTTTCGATCATATGTTAACGTATTTATTTAATTTTAGTTTCTACATTTTAGAATAGACAATTAGAATGATTATTTCATGCACTTTTTATAATCAATAACTTTCCTGTTGTTACTGTACAGAAATAATTTAAATAATATAGTATACGATAGTAAGCTAAGGACGTTAAAGTAAGCTCTTCGTTAAATAGCACATGATGAAACCTTTTACTTCTATTTATTATGAATTTCTTTGTTATCAGAAGCACATAAAGGGTAAGGGAAAAAATAGAATATACTTAAATTTAATAAAAAATAATACCTAATTTCCGACATTCATTTATTGAAATAATCTAATAAGTATACATAACGGCAATAGAAATATACTTAAATTTTATAAGAAATAAACCTAATTTCCAACATTCATTTATTGAGATAATCTAATAAACATACATATAACGGCAATATTAAAAAAAAGCGAGTTACACGGTGTTTGGAAGAATAAATACCAAACGAAAAGTAATAAAACTGCAATTTGCAATCAATAAAAAATATTTAGCGTTTTTTAATGTTACACAATTTAATATCACATAATTATAGATTACAATATTTCATGGTAATGTTAATGTTTCCTTAACACTATTTTTTCGATCATACATTTCATACACTTTAAAATCATCAAACTTTTCTGCATACTATACAAAAGACAACATACTATAGAATGTGCATTATTATTAATTTTAATTGATTCTTGTTATTACATATACGTAATTCATGTTCAGCAGTCATATTAAGTACTGGTATCAGTTCATTAACTTCTTTGTATTTTAAAACTAATGAACATACCATAACAGCTTGAATAGTTGTTGCTTCTGCACTGATTGCATTTTCAGCAAAACCAGAAAATGCCTTACCGTTATATGTTATTTTTGGTTTTATGTGAATTAATTCAGAGCACCAACAAAATAATCAATTAATATGAATGATATATGATATAGCACTTAGGACGTTATAACCAAATCCGTATATCTAAATATTGTACCGCTGGACCCACTGAGCATTGGAGAACAACACCATATAAGTTTAATCACCAGAAACACATAAAACAGGGAAGCAGAACACTATTTCACTCTATGGATGACTTTAGCGCGTTGTATCCGATATTTTCTTTAAACGATGTATCCAAAATTCCTAATTTTGGTGTCGATTTGTAGAGCAGATATTCACAAACAAAATAAACAGAAATTTGGTATTAACACAATGATTCCTCCTCAATTCAAAATAAACTGCCATCATTATATTCTTATACATCGTTCTCTTGCTGTATTAAAACTCTCCAGTATTTAATTCCGACGGTGAATTACAAAGCCGTGAAGAAAATATTCCTGAAAAGAAGATGGAGTCTGAGATTATTGCCCAGTTAACTAACTTGTTCGAATTTGGCAGCTAGCCAAAGCGCGCAAGCCTCCAGCTCATGTTCTTTTATATAATCATCCAGTAAATAATATACATGGAATGTCAATCGATCGAACAGCAATTCAGTGTAACGTTTCAGCGATTTATACGGTTGCATTAAACCTTTCGACGGCTCTTCTGATAATTTAATTGAATCTTTTTTAAATCACCTAGAAGAAATATTTCAACTGAATAGAATTACGAACAATGTTCACAAGATTATATTTACAAAAAATATTTATTGGGCTCGTTAAATATTTGTAATGTTAATGTCGCCAATCTCGAGTTTACCGTTATACTAAGATTAAACCAAGCATTTTTGAATGCATGGAGATGGACCAAAACGCAACAAAATAACAAACAGTTCATCAGAATTTTTATAGGTAATAAATTTCGTATTTTTGTTCACAGTTTCTCTAATTTTGATGTCAACATTTATTAGTAATTTAACAAAGCCATTAATTTTGTCGCTTTCCATGAAAAGTGTTAATATTTTTTTCTCCTTTTCCATTAATTTTTCCGTTCTGCTTCTCCTGACTGTCGGTGAGTTTTCCGTCATATATATTGGGCAGCCGTTAAATATGCATGGATGTGCAGTCTTTTAACATTGGACGTTTTCTCGGAATTCTTAAAATCGCCCCATTTTTATCCGTGAATACATCTCCACGCACAATCCTATCTTTACGAAAATTGTACTTTTTGCACTGTATGCGGTAAAATGTTTTATATAATGTCACCATGTTAATTCAAATAATCCGTCCTTACTTCAAAAATAATAAATAAAGTCATATTTCAGCAGTGAAAAAGTTGCTAACATGAGATTTGCATTGATTTCGAAAATATGATTTTTTAAAATATATAAAATGCATAACTTAATAACTTACTTTATAGATTACTTTCATTTTTAAATATTTTACTATAGTACTTGTAAAAAATATTATAAGTATTAATTATTTTAACAAAATTGTAAACAATAATTTAGCACGTATTTTTAGTACTAATTAAATTTAGTAAATCAAAGGTATTTATATTAAATTTGTTTTTCATTAGATGAATCTAACTTAGATTAATATATTTAGATGAAATAAAGTAATGAAATATTGTAAGGTAACTCTTACGCGGACTTGAAAGGGCAGATTTAGTTTCTTTTCATTCTAAAAGTAACGCTGATGAACTATGAAAAAAATGCTGAAACGACCACGTCCAAATGCGGGCGTATCATGACGTTTCATCGACGTCGTTGCTAAGCTGCAACGACAAATATTTTGCGTCTTTGCAACGTTGTAAAGACGTCTTAAAAGTTCCACGACCCCTTTGCAACCTCTCGGACCAGTATGCAACGTCGTTTGCTACTTGGGATTCTAAATATAAACAAAACCAACAAATTCTACAAACAAAAATGTCTGAAACTGGGAAAGACTGAAATCTGACAAAAAATACTGCTACTAATGCCTTTTTACGATTTGTATAACTCTGCCACATTTAAGGGATGGAGATATCAAAGTAAAATCGCTTAATCCTAAACATTCCCGATCTCGCCACTAAACTGAAATATCAAATAACTGTTCTAACCTCTTAGTGCATCTAACTTGATAACTTTCTTTAATTATTAAGAAATCCTTCTAACTAACTATTATGTCAATTGCTGTGGATTACTGTAAGCTGAAAGTCTAATGACATTTTTCTATAAGCTTAAAACGCAATGACATACCATAAACTGAACCCACAATGATATTTTACATAATACTAATAATTGATAATGACAATTATACCCATGTACATGGAACGCGCATTCATAAGTGCTATCATATATTACTTAACTTCATAACAGTACTAATTTCCAAAAGAAAGTCTTTAGGTTATCTGTGAAGGATCTAAACTACTTATTAATTTACAAAAAATTGTAATTTGCTGAAAAGACATTCATATGATTCAAAATTTTAATAGGTAATTTTGTAGGATCCTACTGTGTTTGGTAATATAAACTCTGCTAGATCTTACTAAGAAACCTGGTGACTTCTCTCACAGGCGTAAATAATACCAGCATAGAAGAAGTGTAAAAATAACCCATTATTATTCGTCAAATTCTGAACAGAAAAGGCACGTACTTCGGGCTTACAATAACACCGACACCTTGAAGTAGAATTTAAGAATCGTTACACAATAATTCAAAGAGAGAGAGTAGTGCTGGAGACTAACTAGGTTGACTCAACAACTTACACGGCTTGATACTTATTTTAATGGCCAAAAAGGCGTATCAGCATCTCTGCGTAATAGCAAAGGACAGACTCATAACGTGCCATGGCTAGCGAAAATACTCTACGAATAACCTAAAAGGTTCACCTGTTTAAATACTCACTTCACATAACTTTAAATTTGCATCCTGGCAAGGAAATATGAGGGGAAAGTGAGGGGTTTAGAAAAAACATCGAACTTAAAATAATTTGTTATGAAAAATAAGGTAAACTCTACAATATTTGCTGAATTAAAAGTTTTTAATAATGTAAATATGTAAACTATTTGTAGAATAATATTGTACCATTTCTTGGGTTTTTCTTCTAGACCTCATATATAAGTAAGTTTGTTTCAACTACTGTTCCAACGTAATAAGCAGCAGAATTAATTTTGTTTGCATATATTTGTTATACAGATGCTTTCTAATATATTTAGCTCAAAATATTAGTTAACTATACTCCAAATGAATGTGAAAATATTTAGAGCAGTATAACTGAATGATGCAGAGCTTAAGTATAAAGTTAGTGTTCATTTCAGTTACCATTCAAGAAATATGAATTTCTTAAATTAAAACAAACTCCGTTCAGTACAATCGAGGACATTAACTGATTATGAAGCAAGTTAATTCATTTAAGAATAAATTTATGAAGTCTTACAAAATCATTAATCGAATGGGATAAAGGCCTTTCAAATATCATATAATTATGAAACCATGTTACATTTTCTTTTAATTTATGAGTAACATACGCATATATACTACTCAAATCAAATAAAACACAGCATGCTCAATGCTCAAGCTGTTTCTTTTGGCACCAGTGTTTTTTATATGTAGAAATTAATCAAAACAACTTATGTCCCTTTTCGGATAGTAACATATTTTTTTTTTTAATTTTCGAATTCAATTCAGTATCGTTTTAGAAATCATTAACTCGAAAGTTAAGGATTAAGCTTATCGTCTATCTTGTTTTACAGCAATCAACAATAACTTTTAATAGCTTCTTACACTTTAAAATATATAAATTGTTCATAAATGAAAGGCAAACTGCTCGCAAGCTGGAAAGTAGAATTGCTAATTGAAGCCGTTTTCTGTCGTGGTTTATATGCCGAGTGATAAAGGCTCAAAGTTTTAAGCGGTATTTTTCGATAATTGGAATGAAACAGGACTGCTAAAAAAAGATGACCGAAAGTTTACGAAACTGAGTAAGACTAGCTTTTATGCTATAAATGAAAGGCACATGCAAAAGCCATGCAGAAATACGAATGCACATAATAAATTAAAATAGCTGCGAAAAACAAAATTAAAAACCCCACCAAATAAATAAAATAGCATCCTTGTTATTGTAATTCGCTGAACAGAAAACGAAGAAATTTTTACTTCACATCGCAAAGCATTTGCAAGAGGTTACGACAAACGTTTACTGAACATCCAAGACTTCTTTCCTTGTAAATGAAATAAGTGGCTAAAAGCCAAATCTTTGATATAAAAGAAATCAGCTGTAAGAGAGAGAAATTATCAGACCCTTGGCCTTTTATTTCAAACAAAAGGAAAAAAAAAAGAGTCATTTTCCTGAAGTCAAATGCCTGCTAAAACCTAGGAGTTATAAAAGTTTTAAAATGTCGCTTCCCAAAAAAGGATTGAATATTTGCCAATTTAGGAAATCAACAGGAAAAAAAATTAAATAAGCTTTTGACCTAATTGTACAGAAACTTTGATATTAATCTATTACCCTGAACAGGGAAAAATGTCAAAATTGAAAATAGTTTTTAAATAGTTTGGAATTTAAACATGAAATCGAATTATTCTAAGGAAAACTGATTAAATTTATACACACACGCACATATATATATATATACATGTATATATATATATATATATATATATATACATGTGTGTATATATATATATATATATCATATATAATTTGTGATGTTTCTATCGTCTACTAGATATACTCATGCTTGAAAGGGCTACAGCTTACATGATATCCCACACTAGATTATTGATAAATATTAAAGCTTTGTTAACATGCTGACACACTATAAATTTGTTCTGAAAATAAACACAACCGGATAAGCAGTTGCATAATTCTGTGTTGCATACGTAATTTTCAGAGAAAATTTTATTTTATTTCCAGTAGCAGATTAGAAGACAACTGCAGTCAAAAATACAAACAGAAGAAACAGGTAATGAAACTAAAAGTACAGCAAGTCCTATAAAATCGTTCATCTTTTGTATCAAGCTCTCCAGTATTTCTCCCACAAGTGTCCTATCCCAGTGCAGGGCAGTGACTCAGAGAACAGAATGTTTTCAGAGAACACAGTATAAATATATAAGATTAGTAAAAGAAAAACGTTTATTTTACGCACAACGTAAGAGATACAAGAAGTTTTAGCTACTCTTTCAAGTTTAAAAATCTAGAACCTTGAACTTTAAACTATATTCTGTAAAACTGGTACATTGTACCTTATGAATAATGCTAAAAAACTAGGTGTTTAAAAATACACCATTGCTTGCGTACGGGTTCGTAATAGATTTAAGGCAGACAGAACCGAAGATAGTTTAATAAAATTTATTTTTACGTAAAAAAGAAACGTTTATCATACGCACAACGTAAGAGGCACTAGACGTTTTAGCAAATATAACTCTTTCAAGCTTAAAAAAATCTAAAATCTTGAGCTTTAAACTATATTCTGTAAAACTGGTAAAACCTGGTACATTATATCTTATGAATAATGATAAAACATTTGGTGTTTAAAAATATACTGTTGCGTACGTACGGCTTCGAAACATATTGAAGGCAGACAGATCCGAAAACAATTTGATAAAATTTATTTTAATAAAATAAGGTCTTTACAATTATGAAACATTCTATAAAAAAAGTACTCGTACCGCTCGTCTCAAATTTTTCCCGACGGCCAAGAAATCTCTAGTGACTTCTATTTCTCGAAATTACAGGAAGATATAACATACAATGGCCGGATGCTGTTACATTTAGGTATGAGGAACAATTAAAGTAGTACGTGCTTGTACAGGGACCGGACACAAATGTCGCCAAGTTCTATAGTTTACACGTCGTCTATAAGATCCCCAAGGCCCATACCAACGACAAATGTAATTCTACGTTTCTCGCCTAGCTTTATTGTGATGTCTTTGTCAGACAAGTAAGATTGACAATAACAACATGGACAAATGTTTTTCTTCTGAAATTAAACCGCTCACAAAAGCCATAAAGGAAAAGTTATAAAGTATTTTCTCCCTCCTTTCAACATGCCTCCGTGGTGTAACGGTAACCCAGACAGCCGGCATATGAGTGGTTCAGTTTCGATTCCCGGCGAGAACATTGCTCATTTTTCATATCTCCTGCTTAAACAAAACCTAAGCTGTCTACTGTGGCGCCCGAACTAAAAAGGTGGTGAATGATGACTCTTCACCACCAGGATTTGGAGACTGGGTCATCTAATCCCCAGTCGCCTTTTAAAAGGGGGGAGTATATAAGGTATATTCTCTCTCCTTTCTGCATGCCTTCGTGGTGTAACGGTAGCACGTTAGGCTCTTATTCGAGAGGTCCAGGTTCGAGTCTCGGTGAGGGCATTGCTCATTTTTCACATCTCCTGCTTAAAAAAATATAATGTGTCTGCACAGTTCTCAATCTACAATCAGTTACTTTAGAAATGCGATTTATATTTATAAACCTGTGCTTAAACCAAATATAATATTCAGTACCAAAGTAAAACTGCTTGGTAGAACGTTAGAGGAAAAAGTTTTTATCCAGCAAATTTATTATCACCGAACTTCACATGCTTTATTCAGTCATGTATGTAAAAGTAACAAAGTCTGTATCGTTACATTAATGATTTGTTTTGACTTTCAATACTTATGCGTTTAAAAGTATTCAAATATTTACTGTACAGAATAGAGTTTTAGAAAAATGATATTAAAGGATAAGGAAAGAGAATAATTCAAAGCATTTCTTAAAAGTATATTCAAAGGTTTCTAGTATTAGAAAACTTCAGTAACATGCTGAAATTTCAGTAACTTTCCTTTTCTCTGAATATGGATAGGTAAATATCATTAATTTTCCCTGTCCATTGATTGTTTTCATTGCATAAATTAATTAACCAATTTTATCTTCTTATTTTAAGAAAAAAAATTTAAACTCACTGGAGAATGTTTCTTCTTTCATCCTATGTATTTTTTGACTAAACTGTCTCTCAAAAATGCATATTTTTTCTCTATTGACAGTCTAGCTTCAGATCTATGTGGTGTATAGGAAGTTGCTGTCAAGCTATATATAACTTGAGAAAACTTTCTTCCTTCGCAGCAGATCATCAATTTTTTCTCAGTCGTCAGTAACGGTATAAATGACAAGAATCTTTCCGGAAGGTCTTGTGGCAGTCGTAAATCCCGACCATACATTTCGAAGCACAGTGGCTCATTAATTGCAGAGCAGATTGTATAACTCGAAAGAAAAATGTTGACAACACTTTCCCCCTTCTGGTAAACTAGGTGACTAATCAAACATTCCTTTCTCAGTGTCTTATTGTATTATTACTTGTCTGTCTGGTAAACTTGTAAAGTAATGACGCATTTATCAGAGAGGAGTTAGGATTGTCTGACAAGGCAAAAAAGTGTAATATTAAACTCAACTGAAATTATTTTAATCCGGATTTTATAACTCACTCATTTATAACTCACTGTAATATGTAATTCATATAATTTACTTAAAAGTATAATATACATATAACTCATTTAACTCAAATGGCAGAAAGTATTTTACTTTAGATTTGAATAAGCACGTCACTATGCGTTTATTAACTGGGGTGCAAAATCATAACAGCAATTAAGAATAAAAAGATCCTTTCCATCCCAGTCATAAATTAAATACTAAAGATCAATCCGTTGCCTCTTTGGAGAACTTGAGTTTTCCTTCCCTGATTTCATCAATGAGGTATTCATCTTTTAGCTTTTAGCTTTTTCAGTACATTTCTGCAATTTTGAAATATATGCAGTTTCATGTTTAAATTTATCTTTTAAAACAGTATTTTTCTTTGCAATAGTTTTAGAAAAATATGCTCAGTTCTTTCCATTCAAATAAATAACTAAATACAAACAAAGAAATCAGAAACGAAGCGCATGCTATGTTAGATAATGCAGCTGAAACAAGTTGAAGTATAACCTATTTTTTTCACTAGCCTTCATGGGTGAAAAGTTCGAGAAGCTTGCTAAACACGGAGAGTTAAAGCAAATGACTGGAGTAGAAATAATTCTGATTAATTCAAAAAGGTTATTTTTACTAGTCGAAAGTCAACTTCATGAAAACTTCGAAATTTAAAAATTTTATGTTACATGAACAAATGTGATCTCGCTTCTTAAATATGTACTGCTCAAAAAAAAATGGGACAGTGCTATATCTCCCGTTCTACTGGGGCGATTCACGAAATTCAAATTGCGTTCTTCATGTCTCGAAAGCGCGACTTAGGATATATATTAGATTTATATATAGCACTATTCTAACATAGGTATTTTGACACAAAATCGGACTTTTTCTGAAATAACATACCAATTTTTTTACATATTTCGATTCTACGACTCAAATTATGCCAGAATACCAAATTTTGTAAAAATCGTACGAGTAGTTTTTGAAATATTAGCTCTCAAAATTTTAGCTCCTCAATGTTAATTGAATTTGGCAAATATTTATTTATATCTCTTTTTTTATTAAACTTTTTTGATTTTTTCTCTCACATTTCAAAATTTAGGTTCAGTCCAAATAAAATTTACCCATTTTTTGTGTTTTATTTATTAAATTTCTATTTTTAAATAATTTTTATAAATTTTTCGAAAAAAATTTTGAATCATAACCTATAAAATTTTTACCATCATCTTAAAGTAGGTGTATTTTTAAGCATATCTGCAAAAAATTAGATTTTTTTATTCAAAATTTTCTAAGATATACACGAATTTACATATTTTCGCATTTTGAAATTTGGCATCTTTTTTTGAGCGATAATAACGCCAAATGTGGTCTATGGATTTTTGTTACATTGTATTGCCACAGCTATTTTTAACCTTAAATTTCAAGTAAAATTTTACGGGGAATTAATTATATGACATTTTTTCCCTCAATGATGCGTAATAAATATTTATCAATACTATATGAAAAGCTATTTTTTGATAAATTTTTTAATATTTTTTTTTAAATTTCTCTCTATCTTTTTTTTTTTTTTTTTTAAATAAGAGTACATTTTTATAAGAGTAAATTTTTACCTTCGGCGTTTTATCGTCTGCTACTTTACGTCGTTTAAATCGAATTGTCTAAAACTGAGAATTTTCGTTTGATGTTTATTTGAATTTTATGACATTAACTGCACAATTTATTTCTAAACAAACTGATGCTTTTGAAGTGGCTGAAAGAGCGGCTGGTACTATCATCCATATTTTTAAAGCACGGTATATTTTTATAGAAACATAATATTTAGAATAATCATTTTTATAAAAGTCAAATTATGATATAAATATACAACCCTCTAGAGACTGAATTAATGGAAGTTCAATGATTATGTAGAAATGATCTGCAGCCACTTAATCGCTGGATAAGTCAGCAGATTCCGTGGACAAGTAAGAATAATTATATAAACGACACCCAACATTCTGAATTCAATTAACAACGAGGATACGATGTTTATTAAATGAATTCAAGAAGTTTTAAAACATAAAAAATCAACTCTTTTTTTATCCTAAAATGTATTTTTGTGCGTAGCGTATTTTCATTATTATAATTTAAAATTCTAATAATTCTTAAAATTCTAATTTAGAATGTAAGAATTGTCAAGAACTGATTCCTAATCATCAGTAATATAATAAGTAATTATTACGGTTATTAATAAATCCTTCTTATAAAGTAATTGCAAATATTTCAAAAAACTTTCTGTCTGAATGCAAATATTTTTAATTTTATATTAATTTAGATTGCACACGATATTATTTATTTGCACTTCAATTCTTAACGTCAGTTCTAGTAGAAATTACAAATCAATTATATTTAATTAAGGATTGGATTGAATTGGATTATTTAATTATGGCAAAGCACACGAGGGCTATCTGCCTAAAGGGAGGGATGCCTTCGTGGAGGACTTTCTAAGGGAACTGGCTCGTATACACGTTACACATCGGGAAAACCACGAAAACCCATGCAACCAGCCCGTTCGCGGGATTCGAACCTCAAACCGAACTACCAGTGATCAGCGTCTTTACCGCTCTGCCGTTTGTGGGCCTTTATGAAATGGAAGGCGATAACTTTATTTAAAATGATTTTCAGAAATACCAAAATGTTTCGAAAAGTTGGATACTTTTTAATATACTTTCAGAATGCTTAAAGAAAAAGAGAAGAAAAATAAAATTTTTCGTAAAATTTAGTATTTGTATTTTTTTTAATTTAAAACTTTTCAATGTTATGATATTTGATTCTTGCGATTTCAAAAATAAAATATTTGACTAAAATATGAATAACATTTTAAGAAACCAAATGTAGGATAAAATTGTGTAAAGCAATGGGCACAATGATAAAACTGTTTAAAGCAGTGTATGCAAGTCATCCTAAGTTAAAATGTCGGTTATTCATCTCTCTTATTTATTTATATCTTTTCTGAACGGAACATTGAAAGGCGTGTAAAACTGTGCTTTACTGTATTTTCTCTTTTAATACAGTATGCAGTTTTCAAACTCATCGTTGTCTGGGTTACAAAGTATTCTTCCGAAAGAAACGCAGTTCAAATAAATAAAATCAAATTCTGGAAAATTGATATTAATAAATATATTTAAAATGCTCAGTTCGAAGGAATAAATAGAAAATTTTAAACAATTATCTGAAGAGACAATGCAACACAAACAATTAAAATAAAAGTATAAAAATTAAAAAATTACCTAAAATAATAAGTATGACGAAAAATATATATAAAGAAAACTATTTGAAAAAAAAATAAACGCTGCACCTTTATTTACGCAGTTCGAATAGGTAAATAGAAATTTTTAAAACAGTTATTCGAAAAAAAAAAAAAAAAAAAAAAAAAAAAAAGATGCAACTTAAACAATTAAAATGAAATTCGAAAAAGAAAAATTACTTAAAATAATAAGTTATAATTAAAAATATAATATAAAGAATATTATTTGGAAAAAAGGAACGATGGTGACTTTTTTTCCTCTCACGGGAAAGGAAACTAGGTTGCCATATATTAAGAAGTTCGCCAAGTGAAGTATTCTTGGAGCAAACTGACAAAAAAGTGCCAACATAAATTTGTGAATTTCTCCGTAAATTTCGCTCCAAATTTTACAAAATTTCATATTTAGGCGTAATTTGAGTCGTAGAATCGAAATATGTAAAAAATTTGGTATGTTATTTCAGAAAAAGTCCGATTTTGTGTCAAAATACCCATGTTAGAATAGTGCTATATATAAATCTAATATATATCCTAAGTCGCGCTTTCGAGACATGAAGAACGCAATTTGAATTTTGTCAATCGGCCCAGTAGATTGGGAGATATAGGACTGTCCCATTTTTTTTTTTTTTTTTTTTGAGCAGTGTACCTATTTAACTCATCTTTACCAAAAGATTAGATATATTCAAAATAATAGCATTTCAAACACTAGATATACCTATTTGGGTAAAAAAGCTTTAAAAATTTGGCTGGAATTATACTCTTTTCTCCTTTCAGTATCCTTAAAAAAATACGTCAGGAAAGTTGTTTTTTATACAAAGCAATGGCTAAATGTAATGAAAACGTCATGGTGGAAAATCATGTTATGTCACATAATTCGGACGAAAATGTTTGAAGTATAATAATATATTTTAAATTTATTCCCATCTTTATAAATGAAATGCTTCAGAAATTTGATAAATTCGAATCATTAAAGCAAATGGCTTGAGCGGAAATGTACATTTAAAATGACAATTTTGTAAACTTTATGGTAATAACAGGGTAGAAAAGAATATCTCTTTTGAACACTGAGAAAAATTATTGAATTTAGCTGAAGGATTGTAATTATTATGAAAGAGATTATATGCTCTTTTGCTCGATTATTGCATTTATGTCCCATAAAGAGAAAAAAAAAATTCATTTCGAGTAGAAGTTTTGCTCGAAATAGCTATGTGCAACCATTATGTCATTCAAAATCACTTTTTGCTCATAAGCCCTCTGAATCCTAGACATTCGATCCGGTTCCTGTCATACGAGCTGGCGGCATTGGACCATTTGCAACTTTTCCCTTAAAAAGCATCTACGACGTAACAGCGCAACATATATTTAGACCTAGAGTACACTACCGAATACTGATTATACCAAATGTTTATAACCCTCTTTCTCTACTTATTCAGTTTTATGAAGCTGTTAATTCGAAGCATGAGTCATGAAAACTAGCAATTCCCTTCACCGGGAATCGAACCGCGTACCTCTGGAATACGCGCCCAGCATGCAGACCACCACACCATGAAGGCACGTCAAGAAGGCGGAAGAAATACTTTATAAAGTTAATTACAAAGGCTTCCTTCCACCTCTCGCGATGAGGAAGGATGACTAAATAAGTTTTAGTTTTTGATTAGTGAATGTTTCTAAATTTGAAAGATGAAACAAACATTTTATTCTTTAATAAAAAAGTTACTTTAATTACAAAAGTCTTTAGAATTAAATTCTCTATTGTCAAATTCTTATTGGAAACCTCTTTTTTTAATTGCTGCACATACGAAAACGCTCACGGTCTAGTCTCAAGATTTTTAAATCTTCATTTTTGACATAAGTTTATTATAAAAATTACACTTTTAGTACAATAACGTCATTTCACTCTTTCCTATTTTTAAACTACTTGGCTACTATGCATTACTATACTTTGTTATTTGATCTTCGGTTAAAATGTCCTTTCGTCATATTATCTTTACCTGGCGAATTGAAACAACTTTCGTTCCAAGATTTAAGCTTGTAAACGAATTAATTAATAAGACATTTTCATTTCACACGAAATTCACTAAGTTCTTTGCTCTTGGAATGTATACCTTTCGCAAAACATTTGCCTTTGATTGAAGTTAAATGGGAAGGCTACTACAAACTCAGAAATTTCTTGCAGTCAGCAGTCACAAAAGTTAGCTTCAGCTCTGGACAGGATTTCTCGGACCTGCAAATATAATATTTTCCAAATAAGAAAAAAAAAAAAAATCATTTATGTTGCAGTTTATCCTCCTGATATTAATGAAATAAAGTTCACGAAGTCATCATGGCCAAGAACAGAAGAGAGAAGGACTTGGAGAACAGAAGAGAGAAGATATATAATCAAAAGATGTCCAAGACTTTGGCCAACTTTTGGTTACATAAAAATATTTTGTTTAGCTCCATCCTATAATTATTCGAGGGCACACTTGATGACGGAATATAAAGAATCTTATTTGTAACCATCTTAATCTACTAAAAAACCTCTCGAAAAGTCTTTCATCTTGACGTATTTTAAGTGCCTCCATGCCACTATACTCTATTCATAGCCCAGTGCATAAGTTCTTAGAAACCTATACATAAACATTTACATATGAAAACAAAACAATTTCATTCCTGTTTAAAATCTTCTTACATAGCTTCAGTACAGTTTTCAATTGTATAAACCAATCTTCAAAAGGTGTATGCTATTCAGAAATTTGCTTATATGAAGCACGGGATTTTTAAGTTTCAACAGTTCTTTTTGGGCTGTTAAAGATATGACAATTAAGTTTGTGTTTGATGAAATGGAACAAGTGAAAATCATTGGGTCGTATAAGAATATTGACTTTCATGGATCAAGTAATTGTTGATAGGAAATTTAAAATGTGAGCTTGTCATTAGGTTATACCGACGCATAAACGTGAAAAATGCGCAGTGCCCTTTTCGGGATTCGAACTCCGGGCTTCCCGAACTCAAACGTTCCTCCAGTTACAACAGGAACGCTTGATGAGAGGAGAAAGAAAATATCTTACGTTTTGTGAAACTTACATTTTGTGATGCAGAATGATATGACGTTTCACATCTACCCTCCGCCTAATACAGCAGCTATTTCTGGCAAACAAATTGTTGTATGCCAATCAGCATTTATTGCACTGCAATCTTCTAAAGCAATAGTTTCGATACACTAGACATACTAAAAACGAAATGAGCGGACAACTTTTGTAGAATTCGGTGTATTTTGAAATACGTAAGAAGTAGATTGCTTAGTTTGTAATACTTTGAGATTCATATGAATAAATCAGATTTCATCACCTGTTATGATATCAGAACATTGATTCGAGTATCTTTATTGAGTTAAATTTCATGGAAGCTAATGCACACTTAACTTTTTTTCCCCTTTTAAACGGTTATGTAAAGCTAAATATGCTCAGATTCTTAAAATAATCTAAAATGCCTCAAATTCATCATATGAGATATATTGACTTAAGGAGATCATTTATTGTACGTCATCAGTGTTCCCAGGCGTCGAAATAGTTACTAATCCACTTTATACGATATATCACTTAGAGTCCTACGCTCACAATAGTATTCTTTAAACCATTTATATATCGTTGCTTTGGGCATCGCTTCATCGCCAAATATCGAATCATGAAACATAAAACTGCCAAAATTCGGTCAACACTATGTTATTGAGTCAAGCCTAGATGAAAATTATAATATAAATAAATCTTGACTTGGAAATCGCCTTTACTAAAAGGATGCTTTGTCATTACCTTATTGACTTCAAAATGAAAGTATGTTATAATATATTTCGACTCTCTAACAACCAGTGATCACAACAAATTTTAAATTAAAAAACCATCTGCACTTAACTATTATCCTTTGAAATGCCAAATTCTAATAATATAAATACAGATACTTTATTTCACTTTACTTAGGAATCAAACACGGTTTCAACGATATTGCAGCCAGTTTTGAGACTCGTTTATAGAAAGAGTTGTAGATTCGAAATAGTCACTACCTGCCAAAACAAGGTAACATTACTACTTTGTTGACGATTAATTCCTTCATTATTTTTGTCTTCAAAATTTTTTTGGGTTCTTTTTTTGCGAAGTAAATGTTCAGCAGTTGTGAATTCATAGAAATTGTTAATATTAAATATTATTTACACACGTTATTTCTTAAGAAGACTTGTTCATTTACTGTTTAACCCTAGAACTTTGGAAATTACAAGCTATATAAGCGCCATCTTCTTTCGTTGAGACCAGGAGATTTTTTTCATGTTAGAGTGATGTGGTATGATGATGTCAAAACATGACATATACTATTGTAATGAGCTTGAGAATGGGTAACTAGGAAAGCGAGCTCATTTGAATTTTTCATGATTTTGAAAGTAAATTTTATGTCTTGACTGGAAACTCCAAGTAAAGCATAACTATCCATTATGTCCCACAAAATAAAATGGCCAACGTAATTATTTTCTGGTAAATCTCATTTATTAAAGCAATGAATTAAAGGCAATGACAGGAATGTCCATGAATCAGGAAAAAATTATATATAAATGAAGAAACCATACTTCCGCAGAAAAGAGCATTATTTACATGAAGAAAATTGTGAAGAGAAAACATTTATTGATAGCGTTTAAACTTAATTACTTAGTTTTCTTATTTACATGAAGAAAATTGTGAAGAGAAAACATTTATTGATAGCGTTTAAACTTAATTACTTAGTTTTCTTATTTACATGAAGAAAATTGTGAAGAGAAAACATTTATTGATAGCGTTTAAACTTAATTACTTAGTTTTCATCTCATGCTAAAAAGTACTTTTACATGATGACTATCTCTTCTCGTGATACCTGAGATAAGAATTTTATGTCTTGTAAGCACTGATGAATGATCCACGTTATAATATTTGCGTCATTTACAAATTCCAGAAAGAATTTCCCTTTTGGTCAAAATCATTTGACTGAGTACTGACATTTTCAGGGCAATTTTCCACTCGTTAAAACCACTCAAATCTACTTATAAGCCTATTACTAGTCATGTCCTAGTACACAGGTGTTTCTTATGCACTTTATCTGCAAAACCGCTTTAGACCATACTTTGTAACAACTAAAGGCATTCTTTTCAGATGACTTCGAGCTATAGCGGTCATAAGATCCTGCTAGCAAAAGTAGAAAACTGATTTTTTAACATTCATGCTCATAAAATACATAATGATTCTTCCATGACGCCCGAAGTAAAAAGAAAAAAAAAAGAGGCGATGGACTATAGCTTATAAGGTATTTCTCCCACTTTCCTAGCGTGCTTTCGTGGTGTAACGGTAGCACGCTGGGCCGGTATTCCAGAGGTCCGTGGTTCGATTCCCGGCGAAGGCGGTTGCATATTTTTCATCTTTTCTGCTTCCAATTAACCTAATGACTCTACAAGTGGCGCTTGAACTAAAAGAGTTGTGGATGATGATTCTCCGCACCCAGAATTTGGCGACTAGGTCCCCTAAAACCCTAGTTGCCCTTTAAAAAGGGGAGTATATAAGGTATTTCTCCCACTTCCCTAGCGTGCCTTCGTGGTGTAACGGTAGCACGTTGGGCTGGTATTCGAGAGGTCCGTGGTTCGATTCCCGGCGAAGGCGTTTGCATATTTTTCATCTTTTCTGCTTCCAATTAACCTAATCACTCTACAAGCTCTTCACCACTTTGATTTGGTCGTTTGGATCGTTCCTCCTTCTTCCAATCATTCTTTAAGTAAAGACTATTCTCCAGCCTGCTTTTACACTGTAGTGGTAAAGTCTCAGTTCCGATTTCAGGCCAGGGAAGAGCTAATATTTTAAAATTCGTACTTAAGAAAATCCTATTGACTCTGAATTCTTGTGCGGAATATTTAACTGTTCATCTTCTCTTAAAATGTTACCAAAAGTCATAGATTGTATAAATTTTGCATAATACTGTTATTTTCAATCACTTTCTAATACCATTTTTCTTTTGCTTTGATTTACGTTGGAGCGAAAGCCTCATCATTTATAGACATACACTGCCTTACACCTATATATATTTTCTCCCACTTTACAACATCGGAAAGAAGCTCCGGAAATTTAATTCGATAGCAAAATTAAACTTTAAATTTTATTAAGCAAAGGGAAGCCAGAAATGTAGAAATAAGCAAATGGAAAAGTAAATAGATGGAAGCCAGAAAAATATAAATCAGAAAAATATAAATCATAATTTCTCATTATTTCTGTATAAACTAAACATTGATTCGTAAAACAGTAACGTGCATGATAATTTATGTATGTTTAATTGATTTCTTGTGTGACGAACAAAAATGAAACCTTACGTTTAAAGTGCCAAGGTCGCGCAAATCTGCGTTTCAGTTTCCTTATTAAGAACTGTATTCAACCAAAAAGATATTCCTTTTAAGAATGTAATGAAATTCCAGCACACTAATGAAATCTTAAGACAATAAAAAGAGTATCGTGTCTCTCTCTTGTTTGGCTTAAAACAATGCTTCATGTGTTTTGGAAAGAAAGTAACGGCATAAAAATCAAGTTAGGTAGAAACGCTCAGCTACTGTGTTTAGGTACTTGAACTTAGAGTTTTCTTGGAAACATTGGAATTTCTTGTTCAAGCCATCAAAGCGAACGTTTTGATGGATGACAAGTCGGAATGGGGCTGGGAGTGAGTGGAGAATCGTTCTGATCCGCATACTAATCAATCTTATTCTATATTCCTTTACCTCTCCTTTTAAAATTTTTTTTATTTCTAGCTTACTCAAGGAATGTCAAAGATTCGCTCTTTTCATCTAAGAAAATGCATAATGTGCAGTGATTCATGTTCATCGCCTTTTTTGTAAAAGAATTTGATGAGTTATTCAAACACTACACGTATTTCACAGTTAAAAAATATCAGGATTTCCTTTATGTATATAAGAGAGTTAAACATTTAGTTTATGGAATACTTAGTGCATGCATTGTTTATATATTTTGAAACAAATTACATATAATGCAAAAACAAGAAATGCAAAATTGAAAAATTGAATAAAAATGTAGGTTTGCCTTACACAGCTAAGGCCTGCAATTACGTACTATTTAATCTTCCCAGATCTCAAATATTGTATTTCAGTTAAAACTAATATATTAAATATTGATAAAAGTTAGCCAAAAACGGTAAGAAGACGTAGATCTTACAAAATTTCATCTGCATCAGACGCAAATAAAACTGAATTTTAATTGATGTTTTATTATTCGTTGTATACGTTTAAGGAACACACAGAGTGATGCAGAGAAATATGATAATAATTTTTACTTCTAAAATTGCATAACACTTTTTAAGCCATATACTAGAAAACAGCCCTTTCAAGTTTTAGAGTTCCTCATTGTTACTTTACTAATGTAAATGTCGAGGCACTGTTAAGCGAAATATCGCTTAGTTCAAATAACAGAAATTGTAAAATCAAAAAGGGTTAACTACTCTTTATTTCACTCACAATTAATGAACAGTCGGCTCCTTTCTTCGGGCTTACAACAAAGCCTTCACTTAGGCTTAAACTGAGAAATAAGAAATAAGAATTAACAATAGCTAAGAGATTTAGCCGAAGCTAACACAATCTGAAGTAGTTGACCCTTAAATTTAACCTAGCCGGCAACTATCTAAAAAGCACGTAATATACGGCCGAGTGTAACAGCTGCTTAGAAACTTAGCCCGAAGGCAAACATGCGCTACTCAAGATTCCTAGCTCTTTCTCTCGAAGTAAGTTGAACCTTTCTTTAATACTATTTCTCACTCATCTGCATCCAACGCGATTCTAAAATTTCATTCTGGTAGTGAGTTGTAAGTTGAAACGAAGAATGATAGGTGTGCAGGCAAGCCTCCACATTTATTCAACATCAAGTCTGTTCACTGCGACCGCTCAATGACAGAGGGAAATTCACGGTTACAACCGGTTTCTCCTTCTTCTGCTCTTGGGTTCGGAAGGTGTAGGTCGTTCTTCTGCTGTCTTGACATCGGCTGAGGTGTGCGCCATGTTTGTTTTTTTCGTTCTTTTTTTGACTGTCATCTCCATATTGTGCGTAGAGTAATGTACACTGAAGTGACAAAGTCATGGGATAGCAATATGCAAATATACAGGTGGCAGTAGTATCGCGTAGAAAATGTATAAATGCGAAGTGCTTTGGCAGGGCTGTCATTTGTATTCAAGTTATTCATGTGAAGAGGCTTTGACGTGATTATGGCCGCACGACGAGAATTAACAGACTTTGAACGCGGAATGGTAGTTGGAGCTAGACGCATGGGTCATTCCATTTCAGATATCGTTAGGGAATTCAACATTCCGAGATCCACAGTGTCAAGAGTGTGCCGGGAGTATCTAATTTCAGGCATATCATCCCACCATGGACAGCGCAGTGGCCGAACACCTGCACTTAACGACCGAGACCAGCGACGTCTGCGTAGAGTTGTCAATGTTCACAGACAAGCAACACTGCGTCAAATAACCGCAGAAATCAATGTCCGATAGGACAGTGCGGCGAAATTTGTCTTTCTTGGGCTATGCCAGCAGAAGACCGACTCTAGTGCCTTTACTGACAGCACGACATCGCCTGTAGCGACTCTCGTGGGCTCGTGAGCATATCGGTTGGTCCCTAAACGAATGGAAAACCATGGCTTGGTCAGATGAGTCACGATTTCGGTTGGTAAGAGCTCATGGTAGGGTTCGAGTGTGGCGCAGACCCCACGAAGCCATGGACCCAAGTTGTCAACAAGGCACTGTTCAAGCTGGTGGTGGTTCCATAATGGTCTGGGCTGTTTTTACATGGCATGGACTCGGTCCTCTGGTGCAACTGAACCGATCATTGACTGGAAATGGATACCTTCAGCTACTTGGAGATCACTTACAGCCATTCATGGACTTCACGTACTCAAACAACGATGGGATTTTTATGAATGACAATGCACCATGGCACCGGGCCACAATTGTTCGCGATTGGTTAGAAGAACATTCTGGAGAATTCCAGAGAATGATCTGGCCACCTAGATCGCCCGACATGAATCCCATCGAACATTTATGGGACATCATCGAGAGGTCAGTTCGTGCCCAAAACCCTGCACCGTCAACACTTTCACAATTATGGACGTCTATAGAGGCAGCATGGCTCAATATTCCTGCAGGGGAATTCCAACGAATTCTTGAGTCCATGCCACGTCGAGTTGCTGCACTTTGCCGGGCAGAAGGAGGACCGACAAAATATTAGGAGGTATCCCATGACTTTTGTCACTTCAGTGTATTTCACCGAGTAAAGAAATTGGTACCGAAGATTCAACTAAAATTATCTAGATGCTGACTCCTGAAGTAAATTAACGAGGTTCTACGATTCCTCGAAAGGATTTCATGTGCACGTGTTACACTTTCCTGATGATACGAATATTCGCCTTGTGTTTCTTCGAAAATATATTGGAATAACCAGTCAACTGAATTTCTTCCGTTATAAAATTTGATTTTTTTATCAGGAAATTTTGTTTTAAGACGGACTGAGATTTACTTTGATTGGAATAATACGCGTTTATTGTACGAAAGGTTAAGTTTCAAGATGGTAGGACTACTTCTTTCAGCCGCTATTCGATCACGGTTAATAAGCTTCTGTCTGGCGATATTTACTTGATTATGCTGGTATTAATTCAAAATTTTATGAGGTCAAGTTATAATAAATATTACTTAGTTCACATTATTTGAAGTGTCATCCTTTGTGGGTAAGTTACTTTAATTTTATATTTCTTTCAGATCACACATTTCATCTTGCACGTTTATCAAGTATATCTGGTTTACTGGGCACACCACCATATTTTTTATTACAATAGGAAATCACAATTAAATTAAAATAACTGTTATAAAGTTAAAATACATTTTACGGGGTTACCGAATGTATGATTAATTCTTCAATTAGCTATCTTTAAAAAAATAATCGGTTTTATTTAATACTCAACTTACAATAATACTATGTCCATATGATAAATAAATATACCTACATTATCTTTACCAGCTGCTCATTTTTCAAAATACTTTGGGCAAAAATAACATTTTTATAATACGGACATTTAGTTACTCAACACATCCAGCGGCATTTTGACAGCATGATAAATCTATTAATTGCATAAAGCGGGAGGAGGGGAAAAACTAGAGTTTTATTTGTCTCTAGTCAGCATTTAGACGGTTGCTTTCGTAGCATTTCCTTGTGTTTCTAATATAAATGTTTCGTTTCGCACTACAAAATAATGTACCCACAAAGTAAAATATTTAGCTAAGAAACGAAGCGTTTGAAAACGGCAGTACATTTTTTCTTCAAATGACTTTTCTCCACATCTTGGGAGAAATTCCAGCGCAAATTTGAATGCAAATTAGTGTTGTTTTAAGCTTTTCTCTGCGACTTTATCTTTGTAGTAATACACTAAACTCGATGTATACTAACCAGAACCTCAGACGATATGGTCCAGGTTTCTTTATGTTATAAGGTTCCTTTATGTTAATTAACCAGTTATTTTATGTTTTGGAGTTTTACAAGCACTTCTGCCTTCCGATTTCCCGCCAGAATGCAAATTACTTAGTGTGCATTGAAGGTTAGGGTTTTGGATTGTAAGACAGAGCGTGTTCTGCCTCTCGAGGCCACGTTACCAGATTGCTAGAGAAGATAAAATCGACCTTACATTATAATTGCCGATAGCTGATATACACACAGGTCAAGTTATGAGCAAACTTCGCATTAATTGATTTGTGAAGGTCTTCGGCTATTATCTTATTTAAATTTAAATTTTACGTCTGAATTTAGTGTTAAGTTATCACGCCATAAGGACTGGCGGAGCTTGTAAGCATCACATGTGTTTTCTGTTCTTCTTAGATTCAAATAAAGGGTCTTTTACACCCTTCTCAAGTTTCAGTTGTTATTTTAGACTTAGCGATAATTCGGTTAACGTCTAACAAGAGTCTAGATACTTTAGATGATTGCAAAATACACCAGACTTTACAAAATCAAGCCTTCTTGAGGTGGTTATGGTAAGTATTATATAATTTTAAGCAGGTACTCGCAACGTCTGAAGTATAGTGAGCTGTTTTATTTATTTTTGTTTGTTTCCAATTCACACACTGTTAACATCGCTATGTGACGTTGACATTTGCAAGAGTCAACGTACAATTATGTGTTCTAACAAACTTTTAATATCTTAAACCTTTTATAGCATATTTAATTTTATTTTATAGTAGTAAGCGATGAAAGGCGTTAACGCTTACATGCATTTAATGAATGAATGAAACGCTTTACAAAACTGTTTTTCACAATCATACATTATGTAAAGTGTCTGCTAGTTTTTAGTAAAATTTTCTAAGCCTCCGAAACATTTTCCAGTGCATTAATAGGTCAAAAAATATTCTAAGAAGAAACACGAAATGCCAACTCATATAATTTAAGGAAAACTGTAAACTCACTGAATATTTTGAGAGAATACGGAGAAGGTGAAAACTCATGTTGTGAAAACAGGATAAGCTGCAAACTCCGTTGACGGTCATTTCAAAAAATAATTTTTATGCAATCAAGAACGAGTTACAGGCATTTAACAGAGGAAAGTGTTTATAATAAGGAAGAGTTCAATATACGTATCTTTTTTATTTATCACGTGATATCTTTTTTATTTACAATGCCAAGAAAGTAAAAACTTCTTTAATTTCTTTAAGCAACTGTTTGTTCATCCTGTTTTTTTATTAGGCTATGTTCCATAACATATTCTCTATTGATGATACGTAGGTCTATATTAATGACACTTAGGTAAACTAATTACAACAATCTTGAATCGGCAACAAATTAATTTTTTTTCACAATAAACTATAATTATGACAAACTTCTGTGTTTGTGAATGATTTTTATGGTTGTAATACCTTTTATAGCATACATGTTACATTTTCGAAACATCACTGCTATAGAATGTAACTATTGAAAATCAGTTGGAATATGATTCGCCAACAGCTGGCCTATGTGTTCTTCTATGTGTTCCACTGTATGTTCTTCAGTTATTATCTAGGATGAAGACTCATATTGAGGAAGAATGAATTTTATCCAGTGTGTTATGAATTTCCACCTCATCGGTAGAACTTAGATCGATAGAGTTTACATTCTGGAACAATATATTTGTCTGGAAGCCATTATTTCTCCCTTTAGTGTAGATAACTACAAAATATAAAATGAAAATTACACACTATTGAGAATTTCCAACAGTTAACAGCATTTCCAAGGCTCCCTCTATTGTAGCTTAATTGTACGCTGAAGGTTAAGTACTTGTCCGATCCGACAGTGCTGAACAATGTTGTCGTAGCTAAGGTCTCTAATGTGAAATCGGACCGAATACTCAAAATGAAAATTACAAAATGAAAAGCTGAAAGCCTGAAGAAGAATGGGGGCCTCATGCAATCAAAGAAAAACAGGAGGGTATCATGAGAATATTATACCAGATGCTCCCATCTAATGTAGTGAACAGAAGCACGTCTTTTCTTTAAAATGGAATAAAATAAATAATTATCTGCCCTGCTACATTGTCTTGAAATCTATTCGTGGAGAAAAGAAATACAACTAAAATAGCGTGGATCATAATTAATTTCGCGAATAGTCAAAGCAAGTTGGACTGCCATCACATCTGTAAATATGATTCAAAGCTATTTCCTATCTTCCCTTAAAGAATATATAAAGAACATCTGCCGATATTAAAATGAAAGTTACAACAACACATTGACAGAGATAGTTCCAATGAAAATACATTTGAAAACTGATCAGTTTTCTAAAAACTTAGGAATTCGTAACAATGAAAATTTTTTATTAGATGCATCGCTTGAGATAATAATCCCAATTACCATGATTCTTGGAAAAATATTTCTTTTAAAAGAAGGAATTCATAAAAGAACTTTTTTATCTCCATGAGTACATTCTAACTTTAGATCCTAAAAAACAGCAAACAATAAAGAAAATACATGCATAAAAAAACTATGCTTTTACGCTCGGTTGAATTGTCTCGCAATGGCAACATAGCTAAATTTAGCAGCAGTGAAAATAATACGGATATGGATTTAGTACTTAATACACAGTGTCGTATTCATAACTTTTATTGTTCTGCTACAGCTGGTAAACACAAATTTTTCCGTTTAAAAAGAATTGAAATAAATGATAGGACGAAATATTTTTCTCATTTTTCATTCCCCTCTTTTAAATATTTAATCATGTTAGTCAAGTTTAGTCATTTTTACTCTGGAAATGTTATAAAAAACTTAAATTTTAAGAAATAGGAAAGGACTTGATTTTTTTCAAATACTATTTTTTCTCCAGATACAACACCATATATATTTCATTTTGCAAAATTCAGTTTGAATAAGAAACTATATTACTAGGAATAATGACACTTTTAATATCAAATTAGGCTTGAATATATTGTGTTCACGCTATTTCATGCACTCATTTGTAAAAGATAAATGCACCATTGTTATAGCAGCATAATGTTTCCTGGAAACATTAGAAGAACACAGGAAGAAAGAAGAATTGAATTTTTTAATTTCTGAAATTAAGAAAACTTAATTATTAAAGAAAGAATGACGTTGAAAATAAACAGAAATAGCAAAAATAGCACTTTTTTCATTTAAATACCCACATTGTTCAGGAAATTTCGCGAAATATGAAAAATAATGGCATAAGTAACTGTCCTCAGTGCATATACAAAGATCATGTTTTGAATAGATTTATTTAATATCAATATCCTTAATATACTCGTTTATTAAAATTAGTAAGAAAATTATTTTTCCGACTGACACCATATTTATCTGGAAATACTTTCTTTTCAATGAGTAATACTTATAAATTAAACCTAATTCTATGTATATAAAACACTGTGTACAAATTTCTAATCCAATCGGAACTTTGTAAGAGAAACTTACTTTAGTTTTAAATATACTGGTATGAAAACAGATTGCTTTCAAATGCAACAAAAATATGCTACGAAAATGCCGGTTTTTGTATTTCAATCCTCTTGCAGAAACATAAAAAAGAAATGAAATGTTTGCATTTTGCCAACAAATAATTGTGTTAATTAATATTTTATTCTTTAACATTGCTTTTTCACCATGTTCATGAACTTAACGAATACTTACACAAAAAGTGCATTAACAAAACACAGCAAAATCGAAAGTCTGAATTTGCAATCATCATTTGAAAAGCCAAGAAATTCCGTGGCTTCGGAATTGATACAAATATGACTAAAGCTAAGATATGTTGAGCATTCTACATTTTATTTAGTTCGCAATTTTGCGAATCTGACAGATGCCTCATAAGAATTATGTTAATTTTATTAACAGTTAAATTTTAAGTTACTTTCCTGTCAAATTCTTAACTTCAACTTACTACTTCCGGCCAGACCGTGGTTTTGGAATCACTCTGAATATTTAATGAGGAAGCAGCGGTATTTAAACCGCTGAGTTAGAGATAATCAGAATTTCTGAGAGTTCTGCCTTTTGGCTACTCTTTCTCAAAGCTGTTTTTACGCTCGGCCGTACTCAAGCGCTTGATAAGCTTCGTAATCAAATAGAGTTAAGGGGCTAACTCGATTAGAATCTTGATAGCTTCAGCTATATCTCGTTAGTTAATCTTAATTTTAGTTTATTTCTTAGTCTCTTAAGTTCAAGCCCAAGTGTCGGCTTTTATTGTACACTCCAAGACAGAGTTTTGTTAAATGTTATTGGAATAATTAAGGGTTAGTTACCCTTCCATCTTGTTGTTTCTTGTTACACGAACTTAGAAAATTATTCGCTAACTAGTTCTTAAGGTTACTCACTTTTGACTGCAATTACACAGTGGTAAACCTTACAGCCTCACTCTCTACAGATTCCGGAAATCAACTTTGATTAATTTTTGTTTGAAGTGACGTTGTCTGACTTGTTACTGGTTTAATATTATAGATGATCGAATGGAAATGATTGTGTGTACCCTTCGCAGATTCCCATTTAAGTCAAACTTTGATACTTCAAGTCCCACGATTTGTAAATAAGGCGATAACAGGACTGGTTAATCCTACCTTACCACAGAGCAAATGCAGTTATCAAATTATTAATTCTTTCTAATCGGAACTAAACACAAGAACTTCGAATTTGCTGAAAAAAGTGTTCTAACAAGTGCAGAAAAGGATTACTCTTAGTTTATTTCTAAACTTAGGTGATCAAGAGCTATTAGAATTTCGTATCCTTAAATAGCACCGCAAAATCTGAAACACACTTGTGTCCGAAAGTAATTAATACAGTATTTTTCAAACATTTATTTCCTTTCTCTGACTTAAATCAACGGCACATTCAACACAACCAGCGGCCAAGCTGTCATAGTAATTTTAATGGTGTGGTAGGTTCTGATTCTCAAAGTTACACGTTTCATAATGACAGAGATAATTTATGATTACAAAATGGTACTTTTCTATTCTTAGACTTAAATAATGTTTTCATATGGAAACAAAAACTTATAAAACTTGAAATCATAATAATAATTTATTTCCTTTTCCTAATTCTGGCTTTTGGCTCCTGAACATATAGGTACATAAGGTTACCCAATCTACTTTGCTGAACGCTAACATTACTACAGTGGGCAGGAAACCAATTATCAGAATCGTATTTATTGAATTTATGCAGTATAACAAAAGGAAGACATAATCAAATTTGTAGGTAATTCAGGATACATAGCGTGCAGAATTCAGTATAGAAATCAACCACCTCTGGTATTAGCAACGGCTGTATATCAAGTCGAACTGAGCATGAATGTCAAATATGGGTGATTCATACCATGCAACGCTATGTCAGAGTTCGTCAATCGTAGTGGCTGTTAGGTGGTGGTGTACCAGCCTTTCAGCAACCCATAATCAGATTTTCTCAGTCGATAAGAGATTTGGAGAACGATGTGGAAAACAGTCGAACAACCGATGTATGGAGGAAGGTCAGGATAGCCTAAGCAACTTGCGATCATGCGTTACCCTGTTAAAAGATGATGTCACGAAAACTTTGAAGATAGGGAACAGAACTGGAAGAACGTTACGCCGCCAGCCTGGCTATGTAAACAAGAGGTGACCAGGATGTGCACTCAATGACACCCCATACCAGCTCTACAGGTATTGAGCCTTTATGGCGATAACGAGTAAAACCTGGCAACATTTTTTCTCTTCGTTGCCAATTTCCTAAGTCCTTGGTCTTTCCTTCTCCTCTGTTCATGAAGGTGCCACACGCAGAACCTGGATTCATCCGAAATGACAACGTGGCTCTACTCATCTGTCCAGTGTCATTGTTGTGGTAACACTGAGCTAGTATCAGTCTTTTCCGCAGCGTCAGGAGAAGTCCAAACTATGACTCCCGTTGATAAAGTACTCACTCTATCCGTATGGACATTTGATGCTCTGTACAAAAGCCAATTTTTGACTCGGGGTACACGGCATGGATGTACCATCCCCGCAAGTTCTAGGGCTTTAGTGGTCAAGGTCTGTGCTGTGACCAATGGAATCCTGCAGGGCGTTCAGTATGGCTCTCCTAGATCGATCGATTGCGTATTCAACTGAATGTCATGGGATCCTGACCAACTCAAGCAGCGACGTAGTGGAGCATTAAACCGCAATCCCGATAGGCCTCGATGCTACTACCATCGAATTCCTATACGAGGCAGAGCACGAGCTATACGCAAACAAACAACATCAAATACGATTTCCAAATGAGACACCAGCCGTGCAGTCTTCCCTTTTAGGCAAATTGTAGATTGCAATATTCATACCTGCTTTGTGCGCATGCGCTGAAATATTAATAGCCTGTATTATGCCAGCGTATAGTACCTTCTTCGGAAATTTGACGCTGTTGCCTACAGCCTTCATGGTAAAGCAATTTTAATGGCCAACAGCAAAGCCGTGTATACATAGTTTCTCACCTGAGGCAAAGAGATAAATACGAGCATACAGTATAAGTCTGGCCAATTTGAAACAAAAAGTGAGCTAATTTGTTTTAAAGCATTTAAAATTGCGTATTGTTCTGTGATTCAATTTTGATTAGAAATAATATATAATATAGACCTCAAAAACTGAAACAAAGTTTGGATCATGTGTATAGTTTACATGATTCGTCTCTTTCTTATTCTACAATGAAATGGTGAGAAAACAACTTCGTATTTGTCAAGAATCCGTAGAACATAACTTTTGTGATGGTCGGTATTTGGTAGCATGGACATAGGAAAATATTACGCGTCTCTAGTGATAGGGGATTAAACGTCAGTGAGATAGCAGCAAGATTGTATTGAGCATTCCACATGAACACTTCACATAAGCAAAATCTCTACGAGATGAATATCCTAACTTCTTTCAGCAATTCAAAACTAGCAAGGTGTCGATTCTGTTCAGAAGCAGTTTGGGTTTAAGGAGTTTAACTTGCACTTAAAGACCAGATTTAGCTTCAGGTGTTTACTAGCTGTTCTTTAAACTAAAGTGCGACCTCAGTGGAAAAAGATATAACGGTGACGATGGCGTGAAAGAAAGGTATGGAACATTTTTGAGGACAAACCTTCAGATTATTTTTGCAGGGCAAAAGAGCTGCTTATTAAATTACTTGAAAATTGTTTGAAAGTACAAGAAGATCATATTGAATATAAAACTGCTAAAAAATTTATATTTCTTTTAACAGTATGTCAGGCCGAAAACATTTAGATCTTGCTGCATATACTTACTTGTAAAAGTATTTCCAAAAACATGGGAAGTTCGGGAGATCAGTGTTACTTTCAGAAAATTCTGTTTTCAGATCCGCAATACAAATCTAATGGATTGTATTGTAAATTTTCTTTCAAACTTTTACGAATATTTAGACTCCATTATAGTGATCCACCATGCTTTTATGATATAAATTTTAGAAGCCTCGTTGAGGTTTTGAACTGTTCCTTGTTGTTTCGCTATATTTCGTGCTCGTAAGTGTATGAGCGGGCAACATTGATAGCTATTTCTAATACTCTTCATGGCAAACGCGTTGGCTGCGTAGATTTCGACCTTTCCCAATGTGTAATTTGAATATTAGACAATTCCTATGGTGCGTTCTCCATGAAAGCATTCCTCCTAACGAAACAACCTCACATGTTTTATTACAATCGATTGATTAAAGAAGGAGTCTTTAAAACAAACAGATTTTTTATCAATCTAATGAATTTTTATTGTAAGGAAAACTTATTTAGCAGAAAATCATATGCTAGTTTATACTATTTTAAATATCGCCAGCGGAGCGGCTGTCAGATAAAATTTTATATCTTATTCTTCTCATCATATTCCTGCAACATAAACATTATTTTAAAATTATTAAAATTTAATATCCCTTTATGGTTCCTCTTTACTTTACCACGCTTCATCAGTTAACTCTGCGGACTTCAATTCTTTAAATTTTGCGAAAACTATAAGTTCTTCTATTAATTTCTGTGCGTGAAATGTTTACAGTCTAATTTGGTGTCTAATTTGATTTGTGTTCTCATTTCAGTTTTTTCTAATCTTTAACTCAACCGCATTATAGATTTCATTGCTTTTTCTTTCTTTAGGTTTCAGTTTGTTCATAAACTATGTCTTTTAGATTTCTTTTGCATGAAACGTAATTTTTTAACATATTCTTTCTATCAATTGCTTTAGAATCAAAAGAACCGAACTAAGCTTTTTAAATCATGCTCTGTTATATATTTTATATCTCTATTTTAATCATGCTCTTTTATACCAGTTATATCAGAAGAAGCCAGAAGGTTCTGTCTTAAATCTTTCATACAAAAATTCAAAATGATAAATGCCTTTTTATTATCATTATTATTTCTGTGGTACTTCAACTAAACAATTTACCTCGTGGTTCCATTATAAACAATAGAAAAGAAAAGGAGAAAAAAAGAAAAGGAGGAGGGAGAAAAAGAGAAATATTGTCTTTTTTTTATATGTTTGCATACTAATCTTTTCAGAGAATGAAACTGACTAATGTGGCTATTCAGTGAATCTGCTCAGCAGTATGTGTAAGTGCTCCTGAAATAATTGCAAACGGAACCCACTGTACAGTTCCGAGAAAATTAAATATAAATACAAAAGGCGAAAACCTCGAACTATGCATCTTGTTCAGTGACACATTTTACACAAGAAATGAACCAAAAATATTAAAAATATGATATATGCTTTATTTTTAAATATTCTTATTTAGTTTCCAAATGATATTCCAGTAAAGCGTGTAGGTGATAAGTCTGTTATAAAAACTACAAGCAGTTGCTTCGACATCCATATTCAGTTAGAGGACTTTCGAAATATTCTTACGGCGAACTAAGAGCAATAAGTTGTATAGTTAAAATTAAAAATGGGATAGTAAAGAATTACTGACGTCAGCAGCATGTTGCTTTCTAGGACGGTTTAAATTTATACCACCTAATACATTAGTGTAAATAATCACAAATTAGCTTAAACACGTTTGTTCCTACAATAAATTTTTAATGTTAGAAAATAATATATTACTACATACATACGGGTTCATAATGGACTGAACGCACACAGAACCGATGGTAGTTTGATAATAGTTATTTTCCAAAAAGAAACACTTTGCGCTTCTGGAACTTTCCACAAAAGTACTCTTGCAGCTGTTCTTAACATGATAGAACACAATGAGTAGTTACCACTTCAAACTAATAAGAACGTTAAACACAATGCTTTGCAAAGCACATCTAAAAACGCGAAGCTTGCACAAAGTCGATTTATCAAAACTGCTAGAATTACAGTTACAGTTACAGACAGCCGGATACATTTGCAGTTACATACGCATTGGTCTCATTACAGTTATACAGGGATCGGACCAAAATGTCACCAAATGGTCGCCACGTTTGGACTGTTCGCCATTTTTCGCCAAATTTGGTGACAAAGATTAATCGCCGAAACTATAGCAAGCTTGACGTTGTTTCGCCAATCATCTCAAAGTTAAATGGTCCTGCCCTTGTAATCTTATTTCTCCAGCGGAGCTTCGCTTTCCCGAAGCATTTCATGTTATATTATACAATATATATTATGATTTTACGTATAATTTCACTAAAAGTTTTTATATGTATTCAAAATTCGTGCTGTAAAACATCAGTAGTTTTTCGAAAAAATTAACTCTATTAATTTTTCTCTTGATTCAACTGGATTATTTTGTAACATAAAATTCTTTTGACATTCCTTAATGGGCTTCAAAATTTAAAGATAGTAATCGTAATTCATTTATTAAAAATGAATTTCTAAATTTTCCTTGCTAATTTGGCGTCCTTTCTAGTTATTCAACTGAGGCAAGTGCCTCACTTGCTTTATACTGCTCCGGGCTCTGGCCAGCAGTATATTAATTGTAATTTTACTAAAAGCTTTTGCAAAAGCGAGCGTCAGTGATAAATCAAAATGCTGCTATTGAGCTACATTAGGTTTTGACAATACTTTTCTCATAAGTTTTTGAAGTTTCTTCACAATATCATTACTTCTTTCTCTTGCATTTGGAGCAGGACATACCGTGATCACGTATGACTTTGATGAGGAGCCACACTTGCCTCGTTAAGACTTTACAATTTTGTTAAGCTTTAATTTAGGGATTTGCTTCAAAGGATATGGAAACCTCGACCTCTCCTTTTGCGGGCGTGTGTGCGCTACTGCGCCTTTAGGGATTAATCAAAGTTATCAAAGTTGTAAATATTACAGTAGCTGAACATACATCTTTTAGACCCAGAAGTTCCGAGTACTTTTCTTCGTTCACGGAAATTACTAATATTAGGAGATTAATTTTCACTAAGCTGGCTGAATGATTTGGTTTTGAATATATCTATAACTGATAAATATTGAATGCATTAATAAAATTCAAAATATTTATTTTGCGATGTTTTTCAGTTCAATTATATTTTAACAGAATAGACGGAGAAATTAGAGTAACAAATTCATTAGATCTACATCTAGACAATTGAAGATATTAAAAAAAATTGTAGATAAAAGGTGTGTTGCGCAGCGTTTAGTCTTAAAACTGTGCATTTATTTCTAAATTTTCCATAAAGTTTAAGCGGAGATGTTCTTTTTTTCTTGATTGCACTTTCTTAAATGAGAAAACTAGAACTCTTGTTTGCGTGGTGAATGTAGCTATACTTTAATTTAGTAATAAGTCACATAAAATATTTGAAGTTATATTCAGATATTTTAGAATATTGTTCCTTGATGCAGAATCGAACGCTGTGTTACATTTGCAGATAAGATATTCTTACATTCAAATAAAAGTACCTTTATCTTGACTTTACATTGCAAAATATTTAAAATAAGCAACTCTAATTTCATCTTGCGTGATAAAACAGTTACTCAAGGATGAAAGTTCTGCACTTTTAAACTGCTTCAAGAAACTAATGATGGCCAACAAAGATTTTAAGCTCAGAGTTAAATGATGTAAGCTCCTGTTAAAATGCTGTATTATTATTTCCTTAACTTTTAAGAATTTCTCTGAATCGTTAGCCATAATTCATCTCAGAGACATAGCAGTATAATTTTTATCTTAAAGCATAAATGTTTCTATAAGCATAATCATTTCGCTGCCAAGTGTGCAGGACATAAACCCAATAAATGTTAAATAAAAATTCATGTGTAATAAATGTTTATTTCTAATAAAAATCAGCGTAGTGAGTGTTATGAAATATTATAGATTATATAATCTAGCTCTACATAATCCTACATAATTAGTTAATTATCTGTTATTTGACATGTACACTTAACTATATATTAATATTGCCTATAAAAAGCAATATGTACTCTGTTTGTATAGAAGTTAATAAATTGCATTAAAAGTTGCATGATAGTTACCTTATGCAAAGAATTTTATGATGATTTATAGAAACGTTATACTCTATACAGTAAAAAGTTAAATTGCATTAATTAATGTAAAGTTTTTCAGGAATTTTTATGCATGGTACAAAAGAGAACGTAGTGTAAAATATTTTATAGATACAGAGTTTACAACAATATAGTTTTAAGCCCCCAAACTCCTTTGAGTTTATATATTGCATAGATTGTACAACATTTCTTTCGGGATTACATATTATACTCTTTCACAGTGGTCTATACACATAAAATATTGTGACTGCGCAAATGAAAAAACTGTGCTTGCTGCTAGGGGATTCTGCACAATTCATCATGGAATTTGCAACACAGGTGGTAGCTGCAGAAAAAAAATTCAAATAATTTATTTTGCAATTAACATTTACTTTCAGTGACGTACCTTATCAGATTTATGTTTCATGCATTTAAGACATATAAGATCATTTTAGTTACTGTTTAAAATATTTCAGCAATCGTGTTTTCCTAAAAAAGAATTAAAACGTACTATCAACTTATGACAATATAATTTTAATTTAATACATCGGATTTAAAGCTTAATCGTAATATATATATATGTGTGTGTGTAGATGGAATATATTATTATATACATATATATATATATATACTATACTGCACGGTTCGGGGTCTTTTTTCTCATTAAGCGTATTTCTGATTCTCGAGACATAAGGGGCAATAGTGTACTAAGGACGTTAGCGTACCTGTGTTTTAGCGTTATGAAATATGATTTTTTTTGGTGATGGTGGCGTTTGTTTTGTTTTACTTCATGTTCTAAGTTATATCGCTGTAGCATGCAGGCAAATGTTTTCTTTCTCAGAGGTACACCAGTGCAAGAAAAACAAATGGCGGTCTCTTTGTCACGGAACTCACTTGGCTGGCTTCAGGTTTAAATGGTCTACCAAAGATAATAGTCAAACATGTCGTTTGTATGAAAATCAGTTCCATGAAAACTACAAACACTGTTACTAAATTTTATAGAAAGTCTTGAAAGAGCTATTTCATTGCACTGGTTATCAAGTTCGAAAAAAACCCAGGATCATAGTTACGACAGAAAGAGAGCAACTTTTGGAAAATGCTTTCATGAGCTGTCCAAGAAAGTTAATGCGAAGAGTCAGACCAGGATTCTACAAGTCGCCAATTAGTAGGTTTCTTTCTGACAAGAAGTTGGAATTTTTATCATTTTCTTTATGGTATCATACAGGATAGTTCGGACAGAAAATTTAAATTTTGTGAATAGTTCTTTGGGATACACAAAGATTACATTTTTTGTTCATACAACATCTGTTGCGTAGAAGCAGCCTTTTAATTAAATGATAGTGTCAACGCATGTAGAAGAGTTTCTTGGGCAGTTCTAGTGAGCATGAGATTATGAGGAAAAGCCGAACACTGGATTTGTGAGGTGGACCACAATTTATGCAATAAGCTTCTTGGAGCTTTCTGTTTTCGTAAAAGAAGATTATATTGAAGGTACTTCATACTGACTTCCTTGTGTTCCAGTCCATCCAAACGCCACTTCAGTACCTCATCCCAGCGAACATAATAATGAATGAACTTTTCCCTAATCGTTGTGATGTGGGCTGAGAGGAAGGTGAATGCTCCTTCCTCTCATGATATTAAGCGTCCAAGATTTTTTTCCCTGTGGGTTGTTCTAAAGAGTGAAGAGTAATCCCAGATGTCACATACGATTGTTGACGTGAAACATAATATTGTTCACACATCTGCAAGCTTTACCGTATTTCTCTCCGTATTTCTCTGCACTAAAATGTTCTTACGAGTTCATTACTGAGGTACCAAGTATCTGGAAAGCAATGGTGCGTTATTTGAATATTTGTTATGCACTATGCTGAACAATCTCGGTAGTAATACTACTTACGGTATTACCTTTGAACTATTTCCCTCCTCTGTGGAACGATGCTTGCAACACCAGGGTGCCTGAGCCTAGGCTCTACCCCTTGTAGAGTAAATTTGGTTGCTTCTAATGTTAATGGAAGATAACCATTCAATTAAGCAATTAGATTATTAAAATTATGATAATGCAATTTTTTAATTAATTAATTTCAAGATACTGTCTTGAATAAGTTATTCTAAGTTATTAATTATCTTTTTAGGCAATTAAGCTGGGAAAATCGACAAGCTGTAAGATAGATTGGTACAGAAGCAGTCGAACTGGTGATGCTGGGATAAATACATGGTAAGTTTTAATGCAAATACTCAGTAACCTGGATCCTTGTAAATAATATGATACAAAATAATATATAACATGTGGAATACATATAGTAAGCAAATTTTAAATAACATATGTACAAACACAAGATGTAGAAGAGACTTAGATACATAAAAATGAAGGCACTTATAAACAGTTGTTACTTAAAAAACAAAGTTTTACACAAGTGGTGTTCAATTGGGCCAAGGGCCTATCCATATTATCCAAGTTATTGTAGTAGTATGTACATATTTTTATATTGGGGTTATCAATTATATTCTGACTTGCATGAAAATGTTTTGCAATTTTGTAATAATGGGTTCTAAGTAACTCTACACCAAGTTCCTCATATATTCGATTATTTCGGATGTACCAGTCTGCATTGGTAATTTGCCTGAGTACAATGTTCTGGCAAGATTGGAGTTTCTGTCTGTTAGTTTTTCTGGTATGAGCACAGACTGGACTTGTATAACATAACAATGATCTGAGAATGGACTTGTAAATAACTATCTTCTTGTCTATAGATAATAAATACACTGTTAGGAGCAATTAAGGGGTAGAATTGTGCTTTACGAGCTTTTTTTACGAGGATTTGCTTAGCCCATGGAATACTTTGGTTGTAGAATTGTAGGTTGCTTCGGATTCTGGTCTTTCTTGTGAAGAAGGTTGCCTTTGTCTTATCCACATTAACTACGATTTTCCATTTGGCTACCCAAATCTCTAGCGAGTGTATGTAGCTTTGTAAACGTTGGATGACTGCACCAATAAATGCACTTTGTGTTAGGATCGCTGTGTCATCTGCATACATAGCAAGTGTGTCATGTGTGGTAGGAATGTCATTCACGTAAATATTAAAATAAGTAGGTCCAAGCAAGGACCCCTGGGGGACCCCTGCGAAGATAGTGTGTGAAGTAGAGTTTGTTCCTGAAACGTGAACGACAAAGTGTCTACCTGTGAGGAAGGAATTAGTAATGTTTATTATATTTATTATGTTCTGGGAATCCCAGAACGTGTAATTTGTATGTAGGGGCATCCAAGCAGACTCTATCAAAAGCCTTGGCAATATCAATAAAGGGACCTCCTGTAATTTTCTTTGCAGCCATGCCTTCAGAAATGGTTTGAATCACTCGATAAATTTGGTTAGTTGTAGAGAGATGCCTCCTGAAACCAAACTGGTGTAGAATGATGATATTTCCTTCGTCCAGGTGCATGTTGATTCTTTTGAGGAGTATGGCCTTAAAGACCTTGCTTATAGATGAAAGGAGACTTATTGGTCTATATGATTCTGGTTTCGCAGCTGGCTTTCCAGGTTTTAGGACTGGCACAATTTTGGCTGTTTTCCAGGCAAAATGAATTATTTCTATTTTCTATTTGAACCAAGTTCAATAAAAGAAAAAATACGTTCAAAGAAAGCTTACGCAAGATGGCTGCTTTAATTCTGGGATACCCAGTGTTTAAAAAAATTAGATTTAGCATAAACAAAGTGAGAAATAATGAAATATTAAAGGGAAGGAAGTTTACATACATCACTGGAAAAGTAAACGAATTAAATTCATAAATTAAGAAAACTTAAGCATGTCGAAATAGTTATGTGATGAAAATTCAAAGTTAGTTATAATTAAAAGTTAGTTATATGAATTTCTGCTACGAAAAACTCTGGTAAATGTATGCACAAAAATACTTTTGGACACAGACACTTATTCGTACCAGATATTAATTCGCTTAAATCCGGTAACGCATCCTTAACAGATTATATAATTAAGAAATTTATTAAATTTTCGAGGAAATTTTTAATTTAACATGTATGATTGAGCAAGATAATGTGTGTAAAAGAAAGAAAAGTGAAAAGCATCTTAAGATGAGAAACATAATGTTTTCTTTCACTTCTGTAAGATGATAATCAGTAAGATTGATATAGAAGAACTGAATTGGATGTATATCTAATTGAATACTGAATTGGATGTATATCCGTTTATCTTTAGTTAGAATCGAAAATAAAACATTCCTTCCATTGTTTTAAACTATACTCTTGAGCACTATTAACTTCGATGTTCAGATCTGCAATTCTCATGAGAAGAAGTTTTAGATTTGCCAGCTGAAAAACATGGAATACAAAATTTAAAACAAAATCATTTATTACTTTGCCTAACTAAGAAGAAAGTTTTCATGAGTAAGGTAGGGGTTACATTTTGTCGTGTACCAGACTCTCTCTCTGTGGCTGTAGACATGTGGTCTAGTGTTTCATCTAGACACACAAATTAATCGCTCGAGGAGAGAATCCAAGGATGTCCACGAGGATCTAAGGATGTATCTTTGTGCTCGGCTTCTTTTCTGTTTAATGAAAGTCAATCAGAAAGAGTAAACAGTCAGAAAAAGATTCCCGATATCTTAAACATAATAGACGTATTAGAATATTTGTTTACCTAAAGACAAGGAAGGAAAACGACTTCATGTAATCATAGGCAAGATTTCGATGAGGGAGACTTTAGAGATATTGCATTTTCCGGAGCACGGGTCTTATAGTACACCTGAAAATGATAACATAGTTTAGCATATTCCATCTCACATGTGCTAGTGATTTTTGAATGCATGTCGCTAAAACTAATTGTTTGAAATAGACAATTTCTCTGGAATGCTACATCATAAACGAGTTTAAATTCTAAATGTTGCTGTCCGTAACTAGAATATGAACGGTTATGTTAATATGAGGTTTTCATAGTTCAGGGAAAAAATGTGTAGGAAAGTTGCACCACTTAAATAAGCGTTTGGATGCTGTATGCGGCACTTTCATTAATTGGAAAGACACAAAGTTAACAAAATGATTCTTTATATATTTGGCTATCTATTTTGTAATTTTAGCCTGTGTTTGTTTTTGAGTAGGCATTTCATCTGCTGTGAAGTCGACTGATCGTCTTAAGAACTGCAGTGTTTTTGGTCCCTGTCTGCTAAATATGTTGCAGGATCGTGATTAATGGATGTAGCTTTTTTTTGCAAATCTGACAGTCTATCTCTGGTTCTGACAAAGATATGAGTCTAGTTCGAAACAAAAGCTCCATTTGTGGTACCACCACAACATAGTATTTGTGCATTGTGTAGCATAACATACCAGTATCTCTTTAGATTTGTCGTGGCGTATATATTTTGATATATTAGATTTTTTTTAACAACCACTCATGTTCTTTTGCATTCTTTCTGTGATATTTAGAATGATTTCATGTGATTTGGATGAACTGCTGTAGCGGCGTTATTTCATACAAATTTCTTGGAAGTTGCTTGAATGTACGTACTGCATTCCGGTAGGGATTTCTGCATTGGCAAGTTTCCTAGTAAATTCGTTTGGTAGGTTTTCTGGGTAAAAACTGTTCTGGCGAAAAATATGCTCCAGAATCTGGCATTACCATCCCCTGTTCTGAAAAGGAGTATATGTCAATACAGATGACTATGTAGATTGAATACTCGATACTTTTATGGAGAAACAGACACGACGGTTATAGGAAACAATACTTCCATATGTCATATAAATTCAAATTATTACCTTTTTTTAATAACTGCATTCAGAGCACAGTGACCGTTTCGATACCACATATTTATTTCCAGTTACTCTTATAGCAGATTCTCATTTTACTGAAGCAAAATAGCGATATATGGTATCCTAGATTACTCGCTGATTACACTAATTATTATTTGAGATATGCTACTTGAATTTAAGGTATGCTGCATTTAATATATTAAGTTACCGCAAAACTCCAAATTATGTGGATTTCAAAGCTGAGTGGGTCTATTTTCCTTATCCTGTTTTACACATTTATTTGCATTTGAATTTGAAATCAGTTTGTATTTGAAATTGTCAGTAATTCAAAAAGTATTGATAAACAAAATATAATTCTGCGTATATATTAGAACTAGCTTTAAAAATTAATATCCATTAACGCACATTAATTTCTGTGAAATATTCTAAAACTTCACATCTCTTTTAAAAAGTGCATTCAAGTTTTAATTGTTATGACAGACATAGACAATGAAGTTTTTCTTGATTTAAATACACAATGCAATCATTATTTATTATTTGGTACAAGAAAAGCAAACAACGGAGAATTATATTACTTTTTTCTTCGCTTTATAATTTTGAATTGAAACGTCAAGGCAATTTATTAAATTTTTTGAATTCCTGGGCATTGGAACAACTCCGTTTTATGTACCGCATTTATTTTAATACATTTTTGTACTCACATGCAGGAACACTACATTATTTATTACACACATTTCTCATGAACAAGTATTTTTTCAGTTTTTTGTTTTATTTATCTATAATAACACCAAGGGCAAAATTAGACCCCAGTTTAAAGCGCCTTTCCTTTGTCTCATCCACGGACATCTATTACGTAGCTTCTGGGCATTACTGTGTATATTTAGTAATCGGTTATATAGTTTTGGTATGTAGGTGTGTTATGTTTTCTCATTGCTTTATCATTACGTGTTCGTACGTTTAGGTTTTAGGCAGTGTGCATTAATTTGTTGAAACAATTAATGAGAAATAAACCATTAAATGTCGAAAGAACAGAAAAAATACCACAAATATGAAGAGCGTTGGAGGAGTTAATGGGAATTTTCAAGCATAACAAATTTCAGATATCAAACTAACAAGACCAATAACAGATTTTTATCTTCATATACCCTACAAATTAAGTGATTCTAAATTGGAACAATTTGTTAGATGTAAAGTAAAGAAACTACCATAAATCAACTGCAAGATTTAATTAAATCCTCATCTCTGACTTGGCAACGTTTATACTTTGAGCCCTGAGTAACTGCTAAACAATTTCCAACTCAGTTTTATATGGTTGGCTTTGTTTCAGAAAGTAAAGGAAATGGAGAGCTAAGTATGATTTGCTCATCGTATGTTATTTCCGCGTGAGGTAATTGTGAAAGTTTCTTCCCTCTTTAAGAAGAAAGATTAAAACATATTTCTTTCCATGCTGGATGATCAACTAGTCCTTTAAAGTGATACTTTATTTGAAATATTTTTAAGACAATAATACTTCTTGTAGAACTTGCTACTGAGAAAAAATGTAACAGAATACTTTAAAATATTAAATTATTTCTGCCTAATATATCTTCAATAAAGTGTAAATCTTTTGAATCCTCTGAAATTGTTAATTAAACGCATCCAAATATACCTTGTTTTTAAACGTTTTCTGATTTAATGAAATTATAAAATGTACGAAATAACTAAATTTTATCTAATTTCTGTAGAAAAGCAATAGCTATCTTACATCTAATTTTAAAAAAAAGAAAGAAAAAGAGAGAAAAAAAAGAACAATATTAACAGAAGAAAGACAGGACCCATTTCTGAAACAAATTTTATAAAATATTGAATAAATACACTATAATTTTGTTTTAAGTTAGAATTCGCAGCTTTTATTTTGCTTATTTTTCCATATTTATTTGTTTGAAAAGTTGATCATGAAAAGACTAAAGTTTAAAAAATAGGTAATATTTTTGCACGAAACAACCCATCTCAGGAAAATAACATTATAATCTAAATTCATTATTTTTTCTTACAATTATGCAATAATTAAATTAATAATAATTAATAAAGAATGTAAATTTACTTATCATTTTTTTTGATGCCATGTGATCTGAATGATGGCTATTAACATGCAATAAATGGGATTTAGAGGGAACTTTTAAAGAGAACAACATTCATCTGGATAAGCGCATAAAATCCTTTCTAGAATCATTCACTAATTAAAAGTTAATTGCCCAGAGGGATTTTATTTAGCACATTTAGTCTCTTCTCACAAAAACAAATTTGGCAATGACCCCCTAAGTCATGTGCTAAATCCACTGCGTGTAAAGTTTGAACTTTTGTGTCCAGTGCATTATTTATAATTCAACTGTACCAACAGCAACCGAATATATTTTTCTGCAAGCACTACCATTTACAGCATTTACCACAAAGATGGGGTTCATGCACGTGTGAGGTAGTTAGAGTAGGGAGTTGGTTTAGAAGCGTGGCCATGAATAACAAGTAGAATTAGACAGTTTCGTCTACGGTTCCCTTCCCTATATTTCGGTGGCTGTTTTCCATTTCGTGATGAGAATTACGTAAAAGAATAACCGGAGATTCTGCTCCTCTGGTATATTATTTAGATAATTAGAGTTGCAAATTGGCCTTTTTTCTGCTCCGCGGAACTAAAGTAGGTTTTATTGCCGAAAGAGATTTAGCAGAATGAAAGCTGTTGAATGCTCTTAAAAATTCCAGATTTCTGCACATTTAATCTCGAAAGAAGACACTGTACGGAATCTCTAGCTATGCGAACTTAAAAAAAACCATGTGTGTTATTCCCCTTGTTTTGAAATCTAGCTCGAAATTTTCTTATTAAATCTCTGGAAACGAATATTCCGCCAAAAATCGTTTATGTGTTTGTTGCTGCCTCAAACATTGATTAAATAGAAGAATCAAGATATATTATTCTAGGGATTACATCTAATGAATATCCTTGTCAAAATCTATGTTAGCATGGATTTATCAATTCGCATTTCATTGAAAAAGTGAAAATTCTAATTATTTTTTTTTAATTCAAGTAGTTACTTTTTTTTTATCTTAAATACAGGTTTCAGTTTCGTATTTTGCAGTTTCTGTAATGCATTTCTGTTTAGGTTTTTAAAATTTCTTCAAATGAGTAAACACGACACGTCGTTTACCTTACGCCGATCACAATAATTTATTGCAGGTATTTTTCAACAATAAGGAAGTTGCATTCAAGACGTTTTTGATTTTTCTGAATATGTAGACACATTTATTTTTCTGCAACAATAGATTTCGAGTTTCTTTCGAATACACTTGGAGCATAATAACATTTTGTAACTCTTAATAAACGGAAAAACTTTAAACATTGTAACAACAGACTCTAAGCTGAAAAAATTTAAAATATGAAAAAATACAATTAATTTTTTGTCAAACTCATACAAATACTGATCTGCAATTATATACACTGAAACGGATTTTAGATCATCATCAAATGAATTTAAAAGAACACATCAATTGCGCCATTAATTTTAAGATGCCGTAGCTCAAAATAAAGTGAGGAACTAGGGGAAAAACTGCTTTGATCATTTGATAACCTTTATATCATTTAAAATTTACATTTTCAGTTATTGCTAAAAATTCAAAAAAATGCTATGTATATTAAAGAAATGTCTAAAATCTTTTATAATAAATATCTAATATCTTTTACAAAGGATTATTACAGATTGAAATTTGATTACTTTTGATTACTTTTACTTGATTTTGATTACTTTAGATTACTTTTTTAACAATATCTAATATTTTAACATTATTTTGTAAAACAATATCTAATATCTTTTAAAGCGTTTTGTGGAATCTTATTAAATTTAGCATCCAAAGAAAACATTGTGAAATAATTATTATACATTACAAACATGTGTGAAGCTTTTAGATTCTTCAGATGCGTCATTCAAAAGTCAAATTTTAGAAATTTAACTATACGAGTAAGTTTGCTCTAAATTAAAAGTATATCTGATGAAGCCAACAAAAAAAGGAGAATTTGTAAAGGAAGCATTATATAAATATGGATTTAGATGAATTCTTCTGAAAACAGCGGCAGAGAATACGGTGGCTTTAACAAAGTACTACTATTTCTGATACTCCACCCAAATAACGAAATATCTCAGACTCGTTTACTTTAAAACTGTAGTTTTTCTTGAGTATTGTTTTCTGTAGTATAAAAACATGAAGGATTTAGTAAATGTTAACGAATATGAAATATTTGTTTGAGATAGATTCATGAACTATTTGTTTGAGATATAAATAACTAAATATACTGAAAGTTTAGAAAGGTATGAAGTACTCAAATTAAAATGCATTTCTGAGATTTTCCACGTTTTTAATCCTACAATACGAGTAAATGCAGAAATAGAGAGAAGATTTTCTGCTATATCTCTTACATTGCATTAAAAAAATGTGTTCTCGAAAATAATTCACAGTTTTTACAATCTTTCTGCAAGCGTTATATCTGCATGTTGTAATTCCTTATTTATTTTAACATCTTGTTTCTGCATGTGGCTCCATGCATACATATAAATTTTATATTCTGCATATGGTCTCGAAATATAATAAAAATTAAAGGGTTTATACTTGAAAACGTTTTTAGAAATAGTTAACTCAATTCTTGCATACATTGACGGTTTACGGTGGTTTGGACTTTCACTCCTGTTTATAAAAGCAGAGTTTCAGCTACTGTAGGAATAATGCATATGCAACATATTAGCAGTAAGCACTATTTATATTTACAAAACTGGAAATTATATAACATAAGCCAGCTGTGACAAGACTGAATGATATGAGCACATATGTCTTCCATGTGAATAATAGAAACCTAAAATCAATAGAATGGAGTAATTGGGTGAAAATCATTTGTCATAATTTTATGAAATAGTAGAAACTGTCTCTCTAGTTTCACTCATCAGCATTGAATTTCTGTCTGGAACTCAATCTTACAGAAATGTTATCTTATACCTTCTTTTCTCTCTTTCTGTCTCAGCATTCTGAAGCCTAAAGAAATTTTCTCGTATTTTGTTTTAAAAAACCACATGCATGAAAAAGCGAAGAAATAATCATATCCATAATATAATGTTATAAGGTATTTCTCCCACTTCCCTAGCGTACCTTCGTAGTGTAACGGTAGCACGCTGGGCCGGTATTCAGGAGGTCCGTGGTTCGATTCCCGGTGAAAGTGGTTGCATATTTTTCATCTCGTCTGCTTCCAATTGACCTAATGACTCTACAATGTGCGTGAGGAGAGATTAAGAATTTTTTGAATTAAATAAATTTTCTGATTGTTTAATTGAATATTTTTAGTTAAAAAATTCACTTTCATTAGATTTTCAAATAAATTAGAACTAAATTAAAATGGTTAGCACCTTTTAAAGGATTTAAAAAATATAACATACACAATTCATATATTTTTCTTATTTTCTGAACACACCCAGATCTTTCATACACCTGAGCAAAAGATTAGATTTTTAACTGAAAATTTGGATGTGTACACAGTTAAGTAGAGGTTCGAGTGAAAATTAAAATTTGGGCTTGATTAAAAACTGCAGTGATAATATTTGGGAACCATGACATTGAACTTAACTTCCCACGCCTTCCACCATGTTTTAATTATGTTGAACTTGCAGCTAACATTTTCGAACTACAGCGTCTGCAACTGATATTTATATTTCAATTTTAAAAGTGATTTTATTTACTCTTTTTTTAATTAATATTTTAGCAGCTGTTTATCGAGTAGATTTAGTTTTGAAATATATTTTCCAAGGAAATTTCTGTCAACTGATAAGTATTGAAAGATTAAAGTTGATTACTTACCTAATAAAATTAAGCAATTAACAGAATGGTTCACTGTATAAAAGTCTAAGTTTCTAAGTTGATAATCCTGGCAAGTTAATAATGAGTTACAATACTTTTTTAAATATATTCATTTTTTACTCTGATATGTCAACTGTCTTATAATTTCATTTATGCTAATTTCAAAAATAAAGCAATATTCAAATGCTTTCAGGAGCTCAACTCCATTGTATGTTGAAGCCTTTTTGTATTAAAACTTCTTAAAAATGTTAAATTATGGAAGACTATGACAGAAACACTGATGTAGTTTATAAATATGCCTTTTGATCAAGCTTTTTTTTGCTCAAAAATGTTCTTTGTATTAGTCCAATTATTTAAAGTTTATTAAATTCCGAAAATCTATCTAGCAAAACTATTTTGCTAATATGTGAAAGAGCTTCGTCTAGATGATGTAAGCGACAAAAATATGATCCCGGCATATTAGATTATGACGACAAGTATCACATTTCTGTTTAGATAAATTCTAGAATGAACTGATTTTCGTCCACGGACGAAGTGTTTTCTATCTTCAGGGAAAGAAACTTCCCGAATATCATAACTTGGCATATATTATCGTATTAAAGTATCGACTGTTCACTTATAGGGCTTCTAATCTATTAGGCTATTGATCAAATGACATGCATGTGACGAACATTATTTCCAGAAAGCTGAAATGATAACTCATTGGTTGATTAAAATAAAATTGCCATTTCTTTGTGTACATGCCTCACACTGATTGGCATCTGAATTCTCTGTAACAGACACCAGTTCTCAAACTATACATGTCTAACTTCTCAAAGAACTGAAATGTTTTGTTCTAACCACGCTACTGCACAGTTTATAACAGAATTCCTCCCTCCTCGCCGCAATTTATAATACAATTTGGTAAACATCAGAAAATTTTAAGACCAGGACCTGAAAATGAAATCTGCCTCAGTTAATATCCAGAGATATGAAAAGTTAGAACTTTTTTGTTCCTAATATTCATCCTCCGAAAACAAGTAAAAGTCCTCATTTACCAATGAAAAATAACTCTTATTTTCAAAATTCAGTTTGATAAAAAAAGATGCGTTATGTCTTGTCAAAAGTATTTGTCCGGACAATGTTGCATAATTTTGGAAAAATATTTCGACTAATGATTTAGAAAGTGATACTGATTTAAGCATCCTAATTTTTGAAAATATCTTGGGATTTTAAAAAGGAATCGACAATAATGTAAACTACGAAGAAGTAAGGAGAAGAAAAATTTATCTATACATTTTTTTTTCTTTTTCTAAAGATTAAAACGATGCTCGTTCCTAAAAGAAGTGTTTATTTGATTTCTTTTACTTTTAGCATTCTCTTAAAATAATATTTGGTACACTTTTGAATTTTATTCATTAACGCAAATGGTGCCTTTTAATAATTTTCTGTTTTTAAGCTTAAGTTGTGTGTCTCCGAGTTAATTATTTTTATTCAAATTCAAAGATATCTTTGAGGTTTAATTAGTTAAAGAGAAAGACACCTTCACGTTCTAAATAAACCTGTTTCGTACTCATTTGGCTATACGAAAACGGTTTGTCGAAATTCGAACCCATATCAAACTATTCATGTTCAGAGGCGTTATTCATTTGGGCATGGTAGCTTTGAACATATAATAATAAATAATAATTAGTAAAATTGTCATTCAAATCAGTAAAAAAATGTTCTAGAATTTATTTGCGCGGTTTTGGAAATTAATTTGAAATAAGTGACAAAACGGAAGAAGTTTTATTGAAAAAATGTTTAATTTTTGTGCAAAATAATCCGGGTGGATAACGCGCTAAAATGACAGGTAATTAAAAACCTAGATGAAACTCCTAAATTGTCTCACTTTCACCTCAGATATCTATTTAATTTCTCATACTTTAAGTAAACTGCTCTTACCTTCCTAATTTGATGCAACAACAGATTTATCCCGAGAAAGATTTTGCCGTTTGTTTACAGGAAGAACTTTAGCTAACTTTTCATCTTGACCTCCCAAGCAATCACTAAATCAGCTTAATTTCATTGTTATGTAACTCTTTTATACTTCTTAAGTCATTTACAAACTTGACAACAAATCGAAAAGACTATAAAATTGTTAATGAAAATGCACTGATTCATTACATGGTTTTAGAATATAAAGACTTAATTATGACCTTTATTTATTACTCTAAAGAAAAAGGGTGGCTATCTTCTCTGAGTATGACGATTTTGGTTTCTTGTAAGTTAGGTTTGATAACTAAATGAAAATAAAAATGCATACACACTGAGCTAAATTATCCGCATGTCTGCATATGAAGTTATCGTTTAAATGTGTAAGAAAAAATAACAATTATTTTTAATAAACATTACTTCTCATGCTTAATTTAAACATGAAATTAAATATGAAGTCCAGTAACACTTGGTCCGAGATAGTAACAAAGTTTCAGCAGCAACTTTAAATTATTGTCATAAGTCTTTAAAGTCCTTTATTATTGGTATCATTAACATTCATTTGCATTATATGCTAAACCACTCAACTGAGCGCACACCTCTTTAAAAACTAGTACGGTTTTTAACTTAAGGTTAAAATATTTTATTTAGAGTTATCTCATTAATTTATGTTGGGAAGAGTTTAGAAAATTATAGCTTTATCATCCCTTGCTCTGTGAAAAATAGAAATCTGCGAACACTACGTATGTGTGTTGTTGGCGAAAGGGGTTAGGAAAATAATCAAAACCTTCGCTGATCAAGATACTTAGCTGCAGATATTTTCCTATTAATTGCCTTTAATGATGTAAACTTAAGGCCGATGTCTTGATTTTTCTGCTCTGCATATAAAACCCGTTTTTTCAAATAAATATCTTTTGCGAATTTTAGCTCTCGGTCAGGTGCACTATGCTTCTTTCTCTTAAAAGTGCCTACACTACACTAATGCTGTATGAAAATTCACTAATTATTTACTGTTAAGTGGAATTTTCAGGAAACATTTTAACTAAAATATGTCCAATTATTTTTAATATTGCATATTACTCGCTATAAAAAAGGAAATTCTTTTTCAGGAGTCTGAAATGAACTTCTCCAGCCGTGTACGCTTCAAATTTAAAGATTTTTTTTTTAAGTTGTAAAGATTCCAGTCTTACCTGAATAAAGCAGAAATAAATAAAAGCTCACAATATATACGTTTCACTGAAAACAGTTGATAAATCTTAAAAAAGTGTAAAGTGAGTTAGTATAATTTACTGAAAAAGTAACCGTTATAACACATCCCTCTGCTTTGCGCATTTTCCTCAAAATACGAAATAAAAAAGACCCATAGCATTTCGTAAGTGCCTTTTAAATAAACAATTTTAAGTTTTAAATTATTTATGGAGAAAACATGTTAATTAACTCCTATCAGGAAATAATTCATTAGAAAGTTTTTTTTTTTTTTTTTTTTTTTTTTTTTTTTTTTACAGTTCTATAGTACACAAGCTGAAAAAATATTCTTTGCACATAAATATAAAAGTATAACTGCATAGTTATTTAAATTCAGATTTAAATCAACATTTTATTCAAACTGAAATTTAATAAGCATTAAAACTTTTGAAATGCTTATACTTCCACTGGAACTATTATTTTTGTGATACGCATAGACTTGTGAATTGCCTGGATAAGTCTGTTTGTAGAGTCATAAGATTTTTTAAGCAGGAGTAGTGAAAAATGTGTGGCTACCTCGCAGGAACTTGAGCGCTGGATCTCTGGAATGCGCTTCGAGTATGCTTCAAATTACACCACGAATGCATGCGGAAAGGAAGGAGAAAGTACCCACTCAGCGATTCGGCATAACAGCAGGAGTCCCTTGGTATACCGAATTCAAAAACAGCTACTGGCAATGCTTATCTCTCAAAGACCCATCATAAAATGAGTTACCGCTCATATAGGGATTCAAAGCAATGAAACCGCTGACCTTCTGGAGAAGCAGGCAGCTAATGGCACGGAATTTGTAGAACGACCAATTAAACTTCTTTGTACATGGAACATGGAAATCAAGACCCACCGTTCTAGACTAACAGAATTCTTGACAGGTCATGGACCATTCTCAGTTTACCTCAACAGATTCAGACATAGCGAGACTCCCTTCTGCGATTGCGGAGAGGAAGGCGACACGGACCATTATTACTTCTATTGTGTTCATACAAGAACCTGGGACTTAAAGAAACCAGCGGACGGTGCCTGGGCAATATATACCAACACACACAAAAACAGAGTAGTCCTTGATAAAATAGAGAAACTCTCAAGACACTGCGCAATCAGAAATCACAGTGAATAATATTATGTTTGAAATGATCAGGCTATAGAGCAGATAATTAGGATAACGCTTGGTGTCTGCAGTTTTCAAGCTAAATAATCTCCGAAATACTGGAAAGTTTATTACAGAATAGTAAAGCTTGTTTTCATTCAGCAAGAAATAATAATCTGAGCGGTTGTTTCATTTACTCAATAAGATTATTCACATGAACTAATTTTGGACAAGAAAGACTTTGTGAAACATAAAATCTTTTATTAGTATATAATTTTCAACTTTGTAACTTTGGAGGTTTCCCTGCTGTGATGCTATATAATTCCGTTTGGTTCAACCCCGTAGTCGGAAGCCATCATAGCGTTGCAGACACTCACCTTATATTTGATGCTTTCCTCCTATGGGAGCAGCACATATTGCTGCTGTGTAAGTTACAATATTTTGATAACCGTAATGTACAGTACATTTTTTACGTTTCCGGGACTGACACTCCTTTTTAACCCTATCTGCTGTAGGCCTTAACAGTTTTCCGCCATCTGGATTTGACTTCCATTATGTGCAGAATACATTTAGGTCTGGGATCTTAAGTAAGGCCTAGGTAATTGAAGATTTTGACACATTCAGTACCACTGTTATTAATTTCGAATATTAAATCGCTGGTAATTGTTGCTGCTTTTCGAAGTGGATTATTAAAATAACGGATTTGGCTTGGAAAATCTTGAGTTTGATACCTTACAAAGTGAATGGGATATTTCGATAGTTCCATTGGTGTTATGCTTTTATTCATAAAGGAAATTTCCTCCGAATATAAAGACTGTAACGTCAGCATGTCATCTTGTAACCAATTTACATTAAACTTTGTCTCAATGTGTAAATTTTTGCAACGAAAGCTTAATTTTCATAACATATTCTTGAAGTTGGACCTGAAGGGAAAATGTTTTATAGTATTTATGTAACTAACACACTTCATTTTAGTATCAATACAGTTATCTTGCTATAGGACAATAATTGTGCCATCACATGCTCATTTTATCATATATTAATTAGTAACAATCCTTACTAATCTTTATCTACGCCTGGTATGTTTGTGCTCAAACAATGAAGTGTGTATGTTGTGCTTCCGCGTGTAGTTACCCCTAAACCATTCTGCATAGCATGTTAGTACTAAGCTCCTCTCCACAATGACTCAGCATTATAGAATTTACTCTAACATTTAAAAGCATCACATTTGATTTGTGTATGTATGGCAGTAGGTTATCTTTTACTTTCCTCATTACTTATTGTGTTTTTTATTAAAAGGAACTCCAAGTAAGAACGTCTATATTTCTCTTACTCGTATATTACAGTTTTAAACAATTAACGTTCGACATACTCCCATAATTTACATTTCAACAAAAATTACTATTTTAAATTTTTCCAAATTTAACCCCGAAACCTGACAACAATTTCATTAACTCACTTCCTTGCAAGTGTGAAGCCATCTTGCGCATTTCAAGGTGGTCATACACAACATTAAACGATCCATAAAGTCCGCCAATGCTTATTTTATCTAGAAATATTGGCTACTATGTTTTCTGTACGGTATCGGGCGACTTTTCTGTGAAATAATGATTGTTTATGATATTTTGCTGCACAATTTATCAACAGTTGTGTGTTATAGCTAAATCCATCTATGTCACTAATCATTTTTAGCAGTGAGTGCATTTTACTCTAATATCCTTATTCAATTAATTTATAAGCTTTGACTTGAAAGACGAAGATAAGATATTGTTACCATCTATATAAAGTAATATTTAAATATTTGACAGTAGATCTTTTGATTGAATTCGTATATCATTCTTCTGAAAATTTGGTCAAAAATACTTACTCGATTTGCAACAATACTGTTTTCAAGAATTTGTGTTTCATTCTTAATACCATCTTGAAAAGCAATTTTACGAAATTCCGCAGATCGCTTTAGATTTTTCGGATACAATCTGATAAATTTTACTAAAATTATACAATGATAATTTTTATAAATGGTACTGAATTTATTTATGATAGTACCGTAAAACTAATCTTGGGAATTTTATGAAGCTGAATACATTTAAATAGCATTTCAAACACATGAAATTAAACTACATATAAGAACACTAACTCGTATTAACTTACTCTATACTTATATCAAGCACTGCGTAAGGTGTCATTAGTGTTTCCTCACGGAAACATAGCATACCACATTAATGAAAATGGAAACATTAATATTTTCATTTTCAGATTTTGCAATTAGATAATCATTTTAAATATACTATTAGGAAAATTTCAATAAAATTTATTTATATGTTCAAAATAGCTTTTATTCCTTTGAAAATATAAATTCGTTCCGATTTCGGAAAGTCTGAAAAATGCCGAAATTATGGAATTCTTCCACTCGTTTCTTGAAGGTTCAGTAATGCATGCATTTTCGCTCTTGAATTTTTGAGGAAATGGATATTTTTTAAAATTTTAAAGGTTGAAAGCTTGTTCAAAAATAAAAAAAAAATATTGGCTAGAAAAGTACTTTGCATCTGGGTGCATGGGTAACACGACTTATAAAAGAACATTTAAACGAAACATGCGCATCATTTATTCAGAAGGCATTTGATGTCTCGTTTCGGGAGATGTCTCTCATATGCCACAATTTTCACTAACATGGAAAGTAGTTGCAAAATAGAAAATCGATTTTAGCGGAAATGTTTTATAAGGCCTTATTGTGCGCTAAACATTTGGCGAAAAAGATTCGAGAAAAACTAACTTTGTAAACCCTCTATTAATTCGATTTAAGTAAAAAAATATGCTGTAGCTTTATTTTGAGCCAGGGTTTCCCAAACACCATTCGAACACTGCTGTTAACATTTAAACCATGTGCTGTTACCTGCATATAGACAGAGAACCTTGGAGAAGGGAAAAAAATATTGCAACCCATAAGGCATGATTTTTTCCGTATAACTAAGTTTCCGTATAACTACAGTATATTTCTTGCAACTGTCATTCATTTAAAAAGATAACCTATTAAAAAGCAAATCAATTAAAAATAATAGCTGATTTTTTAAAAAAATACATTCTGCCATTATTCAATATACACCTTCTTTCAACCGGAGAAGAATAAAAGAAAAAAAAAATATACATGAGCTCGAACTTTTAAAAATTGGAGCACTTCTGAGTTCAATCTTGTTATTTCGAAGTGCCTGAGAGCCCAACAGTTTTTTTACAGTAATACAGTATATACCTGACATGTGTATGTACCCGAAACTGAAAATCCAACACCAGGCATGGTCAGATAGTAAGGAAACTCGGCAAACAGAAAGAGACAGCAATGACAATAAGAAATCTTTATTTCGAAATGATATGGGAGAAATGGTAATACAGGGCGAAAACAGCTCCGGCTCAGTAGGATGTAAGTCCCCCTTAGACGGCAATACAGGAAGCAAAAAATCTAGATACAGAGTCAATGAGACTACGGATGGTGTCTTGATGAGTCACAGTTCGTCTTCCGAACGCGGCAATGTCAGGGTCTGCAAATGGCCTCCAATCGCATCCCAGATGTGTTCAATTGGTAAGAGATCAAGAGAGAATGGTGGCCAGGAAAGCATCTGTGTACACCTCACAGAGCACATTGGCTGATGCGAGCAGTGTATGGTCGGGCGTTATCCTTATAAAGGGTATTGAACATTTCCTGACGTTAGGGTAGTGTCATCGGTCGCAGCGCATGATTTACGTATCGTTGGGCTATATAGTGCCCTGAATATTACCTAGAGGTGGCATGGAATCGTACGCAATTGCGTCCCAAACCATCACGCCGCGTTGTCTCGCGGTAGGGCGTTCCACAATTACTGCCGGTTTGGAGCTATCACCACATCTTCGCCACACTCGTACGTGGCGACTATCATTGAAGAAACAGAAGCGTTACTCATCTAAGAATCACCGCCCCTGTGCCATTCCGTCGTCCACAACACTCGAGCCCAGCACCACTGCAGACTGTCTATGATGTAGAGTCAAAGGCAGTCTTCTTAACGGAAGCCCCGAGTGCCGGCCACTAGCTACCAGTGAAGGCAAATGGCTCGAGCAGATATGGGAACATCCAGAGTGTTTTGAACATGCTGCAGAATGGCGGTAGGTAGAAGTGGCTTGCGAGTGCGCCACCACTTGTCAACGGATGCGTTGATTCACGCGTGCTAACGTCACTCTGGCTGTACTGGCACCCCTCGAACTTGCCACATTTCCTTGTTCCAAACATCGTCGTAACTAATAAAAACATCGTTATCGTAGCCGGTGCACTGCCGACGCGTCCAGCTGCGTGTCAGCTAAGATTTGCTGTTTGGATCAAACTTCTCTTCTCAATCAGATCACCAGGCCCATTGTAAAATCGTCTATCTGCTGTAACTACCTCCGTTGATAACGACCTGGTATTTTTTTGCTATCATACGCGTCCTCTGAGACAAGAATAAATTTTCTACTATCATTTCCCTAGCAGATATAACGACACGAAAATTGAACATTCTACAGGTTCCTTCCCTTACATTTTCTTCAACGTGCGCTGAAGAACTGCGCATTTCACATCATTTGCATAACTCGGTGACGTGCAACTACATTAAAATTTGCGTAATTTTGAGCCACTCCTTCTTGGTGTTCCATTTTCAGTGTCGAGTAGTGTATGTGCAATAACGTTTTAGGCGCTATTGATTGCCATTTCTAACATACATTCATTACATTAAATACTACAATATAATCATATTTCTGCTACCTCAAGTTAAATTTTATTATGGAACAGTGCGCTATGAAATCATGCTCTTTGATTTCCATAAGCGGAATTTTTCTATTCACTTGTAGAGACATTAGGTATATTTCTGGAAGTAGGAGAATTGAAAAACTAGCAACACCTTCGCCGGGAATCGAACCACGGACCTCTGAAATACCGACCCAGGGTGCAAAAACCACTACACCATGAAGACACGCTAGGAAAGCGGGGGATATACCTTATATACTCCCGTTTTTAAAGGGCGACTGGGGTTTTTAGGAGACCCAATCCCCAAATCCTGGGTGTGGAGAATCCTCATCCAACACCATTTTTTTTCGGGCGCCACTGTAGAGACATTAGGTATATTTTTGGAAGTAGGAGAATTGAAAAATTAGCAACACATTTGCGGCGAATCGAACCACGGACCTCTGGAATACCGGCCAGCGTGCAGAACACTACACCACGAAGGCACGCTAGGAAAGCGGGAGAAATACCTTATACACTCAATGATGAATACTTTGACAGCTTTTTAAGTATATCTTGATGATGCTTTGAAGCTTTTTCTTCAATAAAATATCACTCTCGAGATAGCTAGCAGTTTATTATAATACAAAATGTAATATGTGTACTTAGAGTGAGAGAAATAAAATACAGCAGATAAACTATAAACATAATTAACATTATTATGCTTGTAAAGCAAATTACATAGAATTAACCTTGCTTATATAAACATAACGCAAGTATTTGATGACAATTTGAAATTTTCTTCTTCAATTGCCTGTACAAATTCATCAAAATGGGTAAACATGAGGTATCAACAATAATGTGCAAAAATGGAAATAAAAAGTAAAATATGTGACATATTGGAATAAATTACAAAGCAATTGAAGATATGTGTACATGCATAGAGTGCATCGGAAGTAACAGAACATTTTTAAAATTTGTAAAAACTGAAGGATATTTTATAGAAAATACAGTTTTCATCAAAATACAAGTCATAAATTAGGATCTCTTCCAGCCACGGTAAAAAGTTCAAAATTTCTATTACAGAGGAAGTTAAACTATAAGAATCAAATATAGAAATGATAGTATTGTTACGAATTTGGTATTTAAAAAGCTAATGTTAGTTCAATTATAAATTAAATGGTTTTATTTCTCGCGCAGTGCAGCGCGTGACGAATATTAAAAGAAAGCTAAGCCGGAAAAATTGAAAATACAAGAGCGCGTGCATTAAATAAATACATATCTCTTTTTGATTTCGAGAAAGTACTGGAAAATTCTAGCGCGTGATTTTAAAATCTTATAAAAGGAGGAAAACATCTCAGTTTGTAGGAGTTGCTTAGTTTGTTGTTGTTTAGAAAACTACTGTTGTTGATTGTAGCGAATTCGCGGATTAGCGTTCTTTAGCTGTTTTGAATTACGTTCTATTGGACATTTGAGTAGTTAAAAGAAAACTACTGTGAGATATTGTAATACTGCGTGATAATTTGAGAAAATTTAAGCATTTTTGTTGTGATAATAATAAATTTTTGTTCATTTTTCATCGGACTTGTGCATTCATTTCATAACGAACCCGTACGCACGCAACAATTTTTGGTGTCAGAAGTGGGATTTGAATGCCAATCACAAGAGCGATGGAAGAGCAATTAAGACAGCTGATATCAGCGTTTGCCTCGTTTAAAGAAGAAATGAAAGCAGAGATAAAATGTAATCAGGAAAAGATTGAAGCAGGACAGGAAAAGATTGAAGCAGGACAAGAAAAGATTGAAGCAAGACAAGAAGAGCTGAAAAGAGAAATTACCAGCGTAATAGAAAACAAATTCGAGGTTATGGAAGGCAGAATTGACGCAGTTGAGAATAAAGTTGGAAACTTTGAAGAAAAGGTTTCTTCGGTAAAAGAAGAAATAGAAGAGAGAGTTTCTGCCGTGGAACAACAAATTAATGATAGAGTTTCTGCGGTCACCAAAGAAGTTGATGATTTAAAGAAATTCGTAGCGACGGCAGGTAGCAATCCGGAAGGTTTCAAATTTTTATCGATGCCTGCTCGTTCCGTTCTGAAACTATATACATATGATGGGAAGACCTCCTGGCAGGTGTATAGGACACAATTTTCTATCGTTGCGGATGCGAATGGATGGGATTCCCAAGCTAAGGCCTGTCATCTCGCCGCTTCTCTGAGAGCAGACGCAGCGGATAACCTGCAGACGCTTCCCGAAAATCAAAGGCTAGATTTCGAAGCTCTATCCGGCGCTTTGGAGCTGCGCTTCGGCGAGAAATGTTTAAAAGAATACAGCAGGCTCCAATTAAAATCTCGTCAACAGAAGCTCACCGAAACGCTTCAGGAGCTCGCCACGGATGTTGAAAGGCTGTCACATCACGCCTTTTCGGAGTGCCCGACAGAAACAAGGGAAATCCTGTCCCTGCAATATTTCATCGATGGCATCCGGGACCCTGAAATACAGAAAGCACTGTGAATGGCGGATGTTAAAGATCTGAAAAGCGCTTTAGTGTATGCCATGAAATTTGAGGCAGCCCAGCAAGCCACCCGTCGAGACCGCCATCCAGTCAGAGCTGCTCAAGTCCAGGAGCCAGGGGATCAAGTCACTGCTCGTCTAGACGATTTAACTAGACAACTGAACGCCTTGAGACAGAATATTGGTGACAAGAAACTGACCGTAAAGTGCTGGAACTGCGGTGCTGAAGGACACATCCGACGAAACTGCAAAACACCCCAGGCACGGATGCTAAGACCGCTCCTAACAAACAGCAGAGAGACTAATTAGTGGCCATCTCGCGGGGCGGAGGTTGCCAGATCATGAAAAGCCTCAGTTTAAAGCGCTTCAGATTTCTGCAGTGAGAGGCGGCAGTAATGGACTTTTCATAATAGGACATATTAATGGAGTTCCCTGCAATATGACGATAGATACAGGAGCCAACGTTACCATCATCCGAAAAGATTTGGCTCAACAACTGGGAAGCAAACTTATCTGGACGCCGCCCTGCGTTACCCTACAGACTGTGTCCGGTGAGAAGATCAACATCGATGGAAAAGTAAATGCTAACATCACGTTTGGAAGTGCCGCTTACCATCACACGGCATATGTAGCAGAGATCACTGATTCTTGCATACTCGGATTGGACTTTCTATACATTACATAAATACAATTTTTCCTTGGACTTTAAAAATAACGAATTGCATTCTACATCTGAGGACATAGCGTTATTTGGAGTCAATGATGAAGTTAAATCTGTCCATAAAATCATAGCACAAGACAATATCACAATACCGGCAAGAACAGAAATTTTACTTCCTGGATCCATAGCCGAAAACAGAAATTTCCGCTACGGCATCATAGAATATCCCAATAACTGTAATAGCCCAAAAGGAGTACTAGTAGCCTCAACACTCGTCGACCTATCCAGAACGGTTATCCCGGTGAGAGTCGCCAATGTAACTGAGAAGCGGAGAATTATTAAGAAAGGTGAAGTGGTTGCAACATGTACTCCAGTAACAACCGTTGAAAGAAAGAGTAACATCCAAGAATCCGTGTCCTCAGAGAGAATTACATTGGAGTTATTGCAGAATGCGCAATTAAACGATAAAGAGAGGAATGCTGCCGATCGCGTCATTAAAGTTGTTTTCTCCCGATCTTCAAGTTGTTTTCACCCGCTCGTTTTCTGACGTGGGTCGAACTAGTTTGACACAACATAGAATAGATACCGGCGATCATCCCCCGATCAAGCAACATCCAAGACGTCTACCGTTTGCTAAACAGGAAGAGGTGCGAACACTGTTAAAAGATATGGAAGAAAGCGATGTCATCGAGCCTTCAGTAAGTCCATGGGCATTTTCCATCGTCCTAGTCAGAAAGAAAGACGGCTCAACAAGATTTTGCGTCGACTATCGCCGGTTGAATGAGGTTACGAAGAAAGACAGTTACCCTCTTCCTAGAATTGACGACATTCTAGACACTCTTTCTGGCAGCAAGTGGTTCTCAACACTTGATTTAAAGAGTGGGTATTGGCAGGTAGATATACAGCCTGAAGACCGAGAAAAGACGGCATTTACTACGGGACAAGGGCTTTGGCAATTCAAGGTGATGCCGTTTGGACTGTGTAATGCGCCGACAACATTCGAACGTCTTATGGAAACTGTTTTGAAAGGCCTTTCCTACGAAGCCTGCCTCATATACCTGGACGACATCATCATCGTCGGAAAGAGTTTTGAAGAACATTTAGAAAATCTTAGGAAGGTGCTTCAGAAACTGAAAGAAGCCAATCTGAAGCTGAGTCCCGCTAAATGCAAATTGTTCCGAAAGGAAGTGACTTACCTGGGACATGTCATCTCTGCAGAAGGTGTGCGCACGGATCCTGAAAAGGTATCAGCCGTTAAATCCTGGAAACGTCCCGAAAATGTCCATCAGCTGAGAGGCTTCCTAGGGCTTTGCACCTACTATAGGAAATTCGTGAAGGACTTTTCTTCCATCGCAAGACCCCTACACAAGCTGACAGAGAGCAACCAAAAGTTCTTGTGGACAAAGGAATGCGAGGATGCATTTAACAACTTAAAGGAGGCTTTAACATCTGCTCCAATCCTGACGTATCCTCAGCTTGACCGACCATTTATTCTCGACACCGACGCGAGTAATGAAAGTGTTGGTGCTGTTTTGTCCCAAGAAATAGACGGCCAAGAACGTGTAGTGGCATACTGGAGCAAGTGCCTGTCTAAACCGGAGAGGAATTATTGTGTCACCAGGAAAGAGTTGCTCGCCATAGTCAAAGCTGTAGAACAGTTCCATCACTATCTATACGGCAGAAAATTCCTGCTCCGCACCGATCATGCATCATTGACCTGGCTTTTAAATTTCAAGAATCCTGAGGGTCAAATAGCCAGGTGGATACAGAGACTACAAGAATATGACATCACTATCCGTCATCGTAAGGGATCATCACACGGAAACGCCGACGCCCTGTCTAGAAGACCTTGCCAAGAAAGCTGCTGATATTGTTCCAGGGTGGAAGCGAAATACGAGCTGCTGACTCCGGTCGCAAGACAAATTACAACATCAACATCGGCTGATCGAGAACCGTGGAGTGATGATGAAGTCAGGAAAGACCAGCTGGAAGACCGCGACATTAAACCCATAATTGATTTAATGGAGTCATCAAACAGAAAACCTACCTGGCAGGACATTTCTATCTGTAGTCCTACAACCAAACAATATTGGGCACTCTGGGATTCACTTCACATTCGAAACGGCGTCTTATACCGGAAATTCGAATCGGATGATGGGAAGACGTTCCGATGGCAACTTATACTTCCAAGATCCCGCATTCCTGATGTCCTTAAAGAGTTACATAGCACCCCTACTGGAGGTCACTTTGGAATAATGAAGACCTTGCAGACAGTTCGTGAGCGCTTTTACTGGAATAATGCAAAGGATGACGTGCAAAAGTGGTGCCGATCTTGCGATGCCTGTGCAGGTCGGAAAGGACCGAGGGAACGCAGCCGAGGCAGACTGCAACGTTACAACGTAGGTGCGCCTTTTGAACGTATCGCCTTTGATATCCTGGGACCTCTGCCACGAACTGCTGATGACAACAAATACATACTCGTTGTCATTGATTACTTCACCAGGTGGCCTGAAGCTTATCCTATTCCTGATCAAGAGGCAGTCACAGTAGCTGAGGTAATGATACAGCACTGGATTTCCAGGTTCGGAGTGCCTCTTCAGTTACATTCCGATCAGGGAAGGAATTTTGCCTCGGCAGTAATCAAAGAACTATGCAAACTACTTGGCATTGACAAAACTCAAACGACGCCATTGCATCCCCAGTCGGACGGCATGGTAGAGAGGTTCAATCGAACCATCCTTAATAACCTCTCATTAGTGGTTTCCAGTAACCAACAGGACTGGGACAAGAAATTACCACTCTTTTTACTGGCTTACCGCAGTGCTGTCCACGAGACTACCGGCTATTCTCCATCACAGATGCTCTTCGGTCGTGACCTTCGTCTGCCTTGTGATCTATTGTTTGGCCGCCCTCCGGATGCTTCTTCATCGTCTGAGGAATATATTCAAGATCTCCAGGCCCGGTTTGAAGTGATGCACAACTTTGCACGAGAGCGAGTCAACTTGGCGACGGAGAAGATGAAGACCCGCTACGACACAAGAGCTACTGAACATCAGTTCCACGAAGGAGACAAGGTGTGGTTGTGGAATCCGACTCGACGGAAAGGACTTTGTCCGAAATTACAGTCACCTTGGGATGGCCCGTATACAGTCCTAAAAAGGCTGAATGACGTCGTGGTTCGGATTCGTAAGTCTTCGAACTCTAAACCTAAAGTCGTTCATTACGACAGGTTAGCTCATTACTATGGCCATAGTACGTAATGTAAATAATTGTAAATAGTATCAGACCATGGTCCTTTTTGTTTATAAATGTGTATTTGATTTGATTTGTATTTAGTATTTGATTTGCATTTAGTATTTGATAGCATTTGATTTGTTTAAGTTAGTTATTGCATTTATTGTTTATATTGTTTGATATTGTAATGTAATGTTTATGCCTCAGTTGCATTTATGCCACAGTTGTAAGTTTAGCTTCCTGTCCAGGGATTGTACTGCCCGGGACGTGCAGTCCTTGGGAAGGGGGCAGTGTTACGAATTTGGTATTTAAAAAGCTAATGTTAGTTCAATTATAAATTAAATGGTTTTATTTCTCACGCAGTGCAGCGCGTGACGAATATTAAAAGAAAGCTAAGCCGGAAAAATTGAAAATACAAGAGCGCGTGCATTAAATAAATAAATATCTCTTTTTGATTTCGAGAAAGTACTGGAAAATTCTAGCGCGTGATTTTAAAATCTTATAAAAGGAGGAAAACATCTCAGTTTGTAGGAGTTGCTTAGTTTGTTGTTGTTTAGAAAACTACTGTTGTTGATTGTAGCGAATTCGCGGATTAGCGTTCTTTAGCTGTTTTGAATTACGTTCTATTGGACATTTGAGTAGTTAAAAGAAAACTACTGTGAGATATTGTAATACTGCATGATAATTTGAGAAAATTTAAGCATTTTTTTGTTGTGATAATAATAAATTTTTGTTCATTTTTCATCGGACTTGTGCATTCATTTCATAACGAACCCGTACGCACGCAACAGTATCTTTATATGAAGCTGTGCTCCTGCAAAACTTCGAATTTTTATATTGTGTTATATTTATTTATTTTAATGCTCTTAGTTACTATGAGTTTGGTTGATTAGATGGTTACTAATGACTTTGTAGCTACTAGTGACATTGTTCTACCTAAGCATAAAATCCGTTGCTTCACCCTTATGACAGTTTCGCGTACAAAACAAAAGAAAGCATGCTGAAACCCAATGACTGTGTCAGAACTAAAAGCTTACCTCTGATGCTTCGAGGAAAGGTAGGATTTAAGCAACCGAGATCGCAGTAGTAGACCATCCTTGGTCGAATTCCGTGCAAATCACATGGCAGCCCAAGACATAGAAACTTGCGGCGCACTATCAAAGAGAGATGGTAAAAGTTCTCGGAATTTTTCAGCAATGGAATGTCTACCAAATTCATCAGTATAACAGATCCTGCATGGTGCGTCGCAAATGTACCCCCCCACAGTTTGAAACAGCTGTATCAGAAGAAACCACGTGATATCCTTAATATGAAGACCTGGATATCGAGAAGTGGTTATAAGTTTGTCACAACAGATTTTGAGCACTTTTGGATAGATGATGCACATTTCCCATTGCAGCGACTCTTAATCCTCGTAAGTATCGAATAAAGGCAAAAGACAATCTCCGCCCATATACTGTGAAGCCATTACAATCATCGTATATCGGAAAATGCTTTCAATATTATGTTCGCTGAATTCGAATTCTTCGCAGAAGTTTGGTGCAAACCATATCTTTAAACACCAAATCGTTACTTTTTTATGAAATTTTAATAAACCTAGTGTTGCATCCTACACATATATTTCCTGTTTAGTAATATGCGTATATATATATATATATAAATATAAACAAAGTCAGAAGTAACTGAAGAGCAGAGGAGGAATTTTTGATGGCGTAGAAGTATTGATCCATAATGACTCGGAAATTGGAGGAGAAGGCAGATTAAATCTTCAGTTTTATTTTCAGCTACACACAAGTCGGCACATTAAATGTGTCCGTTCTAAAAGGCTTACATTTTTGATAACTTTGTAGCAAGAAAGCAGCAGACAGCAGTGCAGCTAGGCCAAAGCGTAGAAAGCAAGTGTGTAATGTTTAGGATGAAATCTGAAGTCAAACTTAGTTTTGGTTCTCAAAACATTTTGATTGGATAGTTAATATTGCTGTAAAATTATTATTGGCTGCTTGCGTTTTAGTTCAATTTACATCACCAGAATTACGTAAGAGTCATATGACCTAGATTTTTCTCGAAATGACGCAGTGCAAAAGATGTTGCTATTTTTAGAATAGGCAAGGGAAATTAATTTACGCTGCTACATATTCCCCCCTTCAAGAAGAAAAAGGCGTAGCCACAGAGAAGCCTTTTTAAAGAAAAAGCGTTAAAGTACTAGCAAATGAAAAGGAAGACAAATCATTTGACTTTGATCCTGTAATATATAATTTATAAATATCAATTTTTTTAAATAAATTTTAATTTTTAGAATCTTATTGAGTTTTTCAGCATTTCAGTCCAAAAGTCTTTTTGTTTAAGAGTTCACATAATCATTATTCTTCAGAGAAAGTTCTTGTTATCACAGAATATCACAAAATAAACTTTTACATAATCATTAATTATAATTAAATGGAACTCACATAAATATTTATGATACTAATTTCCATATTGATAAATTATATTTTAAGTCCATAAATATAATAGGAGTAACAGTTTCAGAAATTATGGTTTCACCGTTATTATCTTTCATTTACAAATCCTTTATTTTACCATACTGGAAGGCCTCGCAATACTTCTAAACAAACATATCCATCAACAGGGCTGTCCTCTTGAGCTAACCAGTGTGTTCTCTGCACTGGTTGTCCAGGATGCCTAGGCAGTTACTTGAAAAGTCTTCTGTCCCTTGCATAAGGTAACTGGCCTTTGCGAACTGCACTAATATATTCCACAATTAAAAAAAAGTAGAATAATATTAAAAAAATTACACACACTCATAAAATGAGAGCCTCCAACATTATCTTGCGTGAAGAGGGTAAAAGGAACAACTGTACAGAGGTAATTACAGGTCTCTGTTTAGGAACCAGTATTCCTTCCATATACTCTATACTTAACATACAATCACCGATAAATTTTAACGTGCATTTACCATCATTTCATGTTACTTATCTGTACTAATTTCACTTATTTTTTACATCTACTTCATTTTTATAATAATTATAAAATTCGTATTCAAAATTTTCAAAAATATAAAAACTTATCTTTACAACCTTCCCTAAAAATAATTAAAAATCTAAGAATTTTTTTACTTACTTTACTAAATTATTAGAATTCAAATTTCTACTAAGAAGTGATAGCACGCGCCCTACGTCCCCCTAGGTAATACTCCTAACACCCCTTCAAAATTTTTATCTTTTTATTTTTTAATTTTGTTAGGAGAGTCAGCTATGTTCATGAAACTGGCTTGAATTTTATACACTTTTCATACTAGCCGCGATCCTCTGACCATAGTTTAGCACAGAAGTGCTACCACACATACACATACACATACACCATCACATATTTTTCACATAATTTTAGATTATTTTGTAACAATATTTTTTCTTTCTTCTTGTTGTAGAGTAATAGTCAATTCTAATTTCCAAATTTCAAAAAAATTTTTCTTTCCAAAAAAGACTTTAACTTGATCATACAAGTTATTTGTCTTAAATTTTAATTTTGTAAGATTTTGTATTTTTATAAAAACAATTTGATGCAATGTACAATGCCAAAAACCAGTTACCTTTTATTAGCCAACGGAGAGTTTTTATGATATTTTGTACCTAGCACCCCCCGAACCATCAGCAAGCTCGTCACGCTGATCTGTTGGCGAGGACATGCCAAAACGTTTGATTCAAAGTGTTAAGGTCCTGTTGTATCATATGATTATTTATATTGAAATGTATCGTGATGTTTTGTATTGAATTTTTAAATTATTTTAAAATATGTCAATGTATTGTTAATTACCTACGATAAGAATAATGAATGCACATAATACATTATTCATAAATTGTATATCATCTGGGTTTTATATGGAAAAAAATTCTATTATCTTCTGTTCAAAAAATTATTATTGAATCATATTTATTCGGAAAAAGTGCATAATATTTGTAAATTTATTAGTCCACAAGATGAAAATTAGCTGGACTTACTCGCATCAAGAGATTTTAAAAAAGTATTTCCTTCGACTTCACTTATTTTTATGAAAGGACTTTAAACCCAAAATTTCATTTTTAATGGACATTTTAAGAAAAATTGAGGACTTTAACTCTTTTAATTTATTCTTCCATATGAAATTTAGTTATATGATTATTTATAAATCATTGTAAAATTGTATAATTCAAAAACGTTATAATTATATGGGAAAAGATCATGATTTATGATAGGACATAGTTACAGCTTGTAAGCTATGTCCTGGATGTTTCTTCATGTCTTTCCTCATACTTTGAGGGGGGGGAGGAAGATGTAAAATATCAAAAAAGTATGATGACTTTGCTCTTCGCGAACACGCAACATTTAATTAACTTTCTGCAATTCAGTATCTTCCCCCTAGACTAGTACCTTCCAGAATATTCGCGCCTATTACATAGCCGCAATTATAAAAATTGAGTGCGCACCATTTTGCGTCAGAAGCTTCTCTTTCCCTGTGCTGCTAGGACCTATGCTGCTACGCTTCTGATCCTTCTTTCTTTGTTAGAATGTTATGACGCAGAAAGTCAAAATTTAATCGTACTTAGTAACTCATTATTCAATATGTAATTTGCAGAACCTCGTCGGAAAAGGAAAATTGATCTGCTATTTGAATTAAATAAATATGTGTAATTATAAGTGAAATTCAACTGTGTGTCGTCATTGGATATCCTTCCTTACCAATCTGCAAAAAGCCATGCCTGATCTTTGATGCCAAGCTTCACCACGACATCTAAAATATCACAGTTATTTATTTATAGCAGATCAGTTACGCATACTATCACGTATTTTGCATATAAGTGCCTGTTTCTTGCATAGAATTACAGTGAATTAGCAATACTTAAATTGTAAAATAGCTCGAATATAGATAGAAGGTTTCTGAATTGCAAGTTTCTGAATGTTTCCAGAAAACACATTTTGAAAGCACTAAAAGTGATTTTAACCATTAATGAATGTACAATTAACGAATGCAATAAAACCATTTTAAATAGTCATTTACGAATGCTTTTGAAACGTTTTCAAAAAGGCTTTTCAAATCGTTTTCTCGAGAAAGGGTAAAAGTAAATTATCCTACGAAAGTAAAATCGGGGATCACAATAACATTAATTATAAAACAAGATGTAACTGCTGAACTTCTAACAATCATCCTTAAATGTCAAGTACGCAATGCAGAAAGACGAGCTCAAAGTAAAATACAAAACTAATAAGAGACAATAAACACTTATTATAGTTTTTACCAAATTTTAGTCGAAAACGAATAGTTTCAGCTTAGCAATGAATCGTTTAAGAGCCGCCAAATCTAAAATTAATGAAGGGGAAAAAACTAGAACATTGTTAATAAGGCAATGAAATCAGGTAATGAAATAAAGCAGGTAATGAAAGCTGGAGCTAGTTACTTTAAATAAAACACAGGGCGTTTTACAGAGTTTTCAAAATGACGATACGGTTCGTTTAGTTTATTTAGTTACGGTACTCGAGGGCTATCTGCATAAGGGGATCTTCGTGGAAGACTGTCTGAAGGAAAATGTCTTGTATACACGTCACACATGTTTTTTGTGGTTTTTATGGAGAAAATTACGAAAACCATACAGCCAGCTCGTTCGCCGGAATTCGAACCCGAACCGAACTACCCAGTGTTCAAATGCTTTACCGCTTTGCCGCTGGAGATTAAAAGCAGAATTTAAAACTAATTACGATTCGGTGTTACTTGCCACCATAAAATGACATCAAGGGAAGATATCAGAGATATAAAAATGCAGATAAGGTATAAGTAAAAATTGCTTAAAATTTATATTAAAATGAATAGTTTAAAAACAGTAGAAAGAAAACACACAAAAAACTGTTTTTTTTTTAATGTTCATTCTCTTGAGGCAAGAAAATTTTCATTCTTATTAAATTAAAATAATTTACGTAATGATACTTCACTAATCTGAAGTGAGATGGTTTATTAGTATTAAAATCAATTGTGATTAGATAAATATAAATTTCCAACTGAATGCAGTATTAAATTATGACAACGCATACAATGACCTATGGGTAGCGGTGCCTTATTAGAGTTACTTCAGTGAACTAAAGAAAATTGGTCCATGTTTTGCGTTACATATCAGAAATTTCACGAATAGCCATTTGCACATAAGTAGTCACCCCGTTCACCTGCTAGGGAATAAACGCGAAACGAATTACCAGTGAGCTTGACTTTAGCTATTTGGCTACAAGTTGGCTTATTTTTCCAGAAGATGATATAAATTAAATTCATTAGCATATTAGAATAAAATAGACCTTAAATGAATCTATAGTCTAAATCGTATTAAGAATGTTTTTACATTATTACTCTCTTCAAATGGAAGTAAATTTGATTCATGTTCTTTGTGAAAACTTCTTACACCATGTCTTTGGCTCTAGACTAAATCTTGTAATAGACACTGAGTAAATATTTATAAAACATAAGTGTATTGCTGTAATATAATATCTTTCCCGGTTATTGGAAATTCAACAGCCATACCACGGTGAAGACTTTTCACTTCCGTTCCAAAACTTTCTAGAACAAGCACGAAGGATGACACTAAAAGAATTTTGCGGATATACTATATAAAAGCCTACGCATATACAATTATAGATATGGATATTCATTAATAGACTTGGAAAAATAAATTTAAGTAAAAATATCCCGCATGCAAAAAGGCAGACGATTGTGAAAACTCTTTTCGAAAACATATCGAAAATTGAACATTGATACTCTTTATGAGTTTCTGAATCATATCTCGAAGACGAACTGCTTGCAAAGTGTATGTCTCTATGCATTTTTGCTCGCCTCAGGCCTCTCCCGGTATTCTCAGAAAAGAAACTTTTCACAAATATTTGCAAATGTCGTTTTTCTTTCTCTGTGCATGAAAACTGTTCTTTTAACTTAAGAATATAAAAACATGTCCTTTCACGCTACTCTGTTAACCCATTTATAGAATCTTTTATACAGATTTCAAATGACTATGCAATCCCTTTCATCGAAAGAAATGGCACTGGCTTTTGTGGCCTGTGGTTTTGGTGAAATCCGTCACACCTTTCATGCTGAATAAAAGCTTTAAATCATTAAAAAATTTTTCTCCGTGTTCCATTTCCAATGCGTTTTCCCAAATATTTAATAAGTAGATTCATCTAGACCCGAGGGAAAATACGGCATGAAGAGTGCGTTTCAATCTATTAGTAAATTTTATTTTAGCCTTGTTGAAAAATATAATCCTTTTGTAATAAATTAATAAAGAGAATCATACATTTCACAGAAAAAAATAATTTTAAATGGAAGAAACATACTCCAATATAAAAGAAATATGCAAGTAAAAAGGAGACTGGCATAGATCTTATGTTAAATTCCGTTGATTTCAAAAGAGAATAACACAGACCACTTCTCTTTGTGAAGAAAAGAGATTCGACAGTTATTTTTATAAAACCTCCATTTAGCAGCAATTTTACCGTTTTACGAAACATGTATAATGAACAGTAATAAGCAAAACATAGTGAAAAACATGATTAATAAATATTTTCCGTTTGAATATGTAACACTATCAGGTTCAATGTTCCGTCTTACTTTCTTCGGGAACATGCAAGGACCTGACTCGGAACAGAGAGCTTACTAAAGCTATGTTCAATAACTGTGGGAAGTAGACAGGATACACAAGAAGGGTATATAAAACCCTTTATTTTTCTCTATTTACAATAACTTCCGTACTTCGGAATACAAAGACTCACTACTTGTGGTCTAAACGTAAAAATATAAAAATAAAACTAAACTCTAATTTAACTTTAAAATAATAAACGTGGAAGATTGGCCTTATATTAACAGGAAGCCGTATGTAGTACAGAGAACTGTGAACACTACAATACGTTTAAAGTTAGCAAGAGGATTAAACCTCTGGCCTGGAAGGCAACCAGCAACTGAGTAAAACTTCTAAGGTAAGCGGCCTGCTTCGACTAACTGCTTCCTCCTTTCGCTTGGCAGAAAGCCACAACTTAAATACTTGGCGTTCGCCAGACAAACTTGCATAAATACTTTAACGCTTATAATTCTGGCCGGAAGTAGAAAATAAGAAGTGATAGTAAAGATTTAAAATAAAATAAACGTTAGTAAAACTTAAGATCCTTACATACTTCCCGCCAGAGTTAATTAGTTTGAAACTGAGGTCTAAAACGACCTTGTTGAAAACTTTTAGCTCTAGAATCTAACGCGAGGCCAATCTTTTACAAAAATTTTTCGCTAGAAACTAGAAATTTAAAAGAAAGAAATTTATTTTTACAATAGCAGCTCCCAGGACACACAATTTTTTCATCTGTACTGCATCTAAACAGGAGCTTTTATTGAAATCTTGTTCCTTCCAGAGATCTGGAAGGAAAACTAGTTTAATGAAATGTTACACAATGAAATGGCAAGTAACATGTATAATTATATTTCTCTTAACATTCTTATTTCATTCATAACTATTTTAATTATCTCTCCCCGTGCTCTCTGACATGTGTTGTAAAAGAACACCAAACATGGATGTGTTTATGTCTATGTGTTCAACACTTCCTCCTACAATCAAAACACTAACGTGTTAAAATTCAACATACCAAGACCTTGTAACACACCCTAATTTCAACTCTAAACCCTGAGGTACTATTCTGAAAGTGGCTAAATCTGAAGTGTAGCGTCAGAGAGCCTAACTACATTCATTCAACCTTTAACACATATTCACCATGATTTAGTCTTTTTACAGTCACACGAATAGAAAAAATTTTTAACATTACTTTCACTTTTACCATATCACGGTATTTCTTAACATTTAAAATAACAGTTCACATTGTATATAAGAACATATTAACATGCCGTTAATTTTACGCATTTGAAAACATACATTAGTAGTACATTGTTAACTTCTATTCTTTTCAAAGCAAGTGCCAATTCTTTCTACATTGAAATACTACATTTCAAAAAGTCTTTCAGACTAAAACTTCTTTCTTGCCAGAATGTTTTAAATAAAATTTATACAATAACTTTTACAATATTTAAGTCTTTACATATTCCTATTATACATCAACTTTAGTTTTACGCGCGAGTAATTGAAAAACATAATACCAAAATCGGTAACAACTCATTTCTCGCCCTTTTGGCGATAAAGGTAGACCTCGCATGAGGTAAAACTTCTTGAAATCTGCCACTTGCAGTAAGAATGAAAGATTAACTTAAGTTTGCAAAGTAACATAAAATTTTACTTATCTTTGTGATATTCGGACATTCTTTTCTGGGCCCAGTCCTGAAAGGTAGTGCAGATTGTTGTTTGATTTATCAACAACGGATATTTAGTTATGGAGTTCTTGTACGGGCTCGCCCTTCAGTGCCTTCCTCTAGATGCTTTCTTTTTTCTCCAGTTCGGTCACCCTTGAATACCTTCTTTTTCGCCTCTGCCTGTGGTCTTGGCCGTTTGATGGCAGCTGGTCTTGGCAGAACCGGGAAACTTCTTTCGTGTTCCTGCTTGGACCTCGTTGCTGGCCGTTCAAATTTTCCTTGTAACTTTTCCTCCGCCGCTGATGGCCCTTCCGCAGTTCGGCGACATTTGCTGCGGAGAGTCCTCTCGGATGAGTAGATCTTCCGTTTTAGAGCCGGGTTATATTTGCCGTCATTTCTCCTGGCTCTCTTTGCATTCGTCGTCCTTCTCCCTTCTTCATTCTGGGGGTGTTCGTGAGCTCTCTTTTCTGGACGGTGGAACGGCTTCTTTTTCTTGTTACCTTCACTTTTCCCGCGGGGAAACTTTCTTTTCACTTGCTCCTGCCTCTTAATGGCTTGCCCTTGTACTTGTCGTTGTTCCACCTCTGGAGCTTGTGCCTGCGGTGTCTGCCGTGCCGCATCCTGCAAAAGATCTTTGAAAATTTGCATTTTATTACGATCATAGTAGGGTTTGATTTGATCAATGTTTGCGGAGCAGGTTTCACCATTTCTAGCTTTTAACACTACTACAGCGTGAGTTATTTTTTCTATGACATATGATCCTTCAAATCGTGGAAAAAATTTGGAAGTTTTATCTTCTGGTGCTGAAGAAAGTGAATGCTTAATTTTTTAAAACTTCATCCCCTACTTTATAAGTTACTCCCCGTCGTTTCAAGTCATAATACAGTTTTTGTTTTCTCTGTGCTACATCAGTATTCTTCTTTGCTTCCTTAATTAGTTTTTCTATATCACCCATTTTAAATTCTGGGGCTCTTTGTTGCAGATAAAATAATTTATCTAACGGCGTTATAATCTTTCTGCCTAAAAATAACTCAGCAGGACTTTTGCCCGTTGTATCATGTTTTGCTGTCCTAAGGGCGAAAGCAAATTCATTGACATAGTTATCCCAGCTTTTATGAAAATTTTTAACATAACTACGGATAATTTTCACAGTATTTCTATTGACCCGTTTCGCTATATTTGATTGCAGCCGATACGGGACCATTTTTAAATGACGTATGCCCAGTTTTTGGCACATGTCTTCAAATACATTACTTACAAATTGAGGACCATTATCCGATATAAATTTTAGGGGATATAATTATTTAAAATAGAATCAGTAACTAATTTCGCGGAGGCTCGTTTTAAGGGAACAATTTCGGTCCATTTACTAAAATGATCAACCATAACAAGAAGATAGCGACTTTTATTTAACTGACTTTTTGGGAAAGGGCCCAATAAATCGATGCCAATTATTTCATTTGGAAATTCGGATTTAATACTATTTAGAAACCCGGCCGAGCGGAAATTAATATAATTAACTGCTTGACATGTTGGGCAGGATTGGACATACGCCCTTGTTAACTTTTGCACTTCAGGAAAATAGACTGCCTCGCGTACGCGTTGGATAGTTTTTCGAATACCAGCATGAGAAGCTAAAGGGCTGTCATGGAGCTCCTGCAGGATATTTAATCTAAGACTAGCTGGGATAACAGGTCGAAATTCGTTGTTGGAATTCGTAGTTTTTGTATAAAATAATAGACCATCTATTAGTTCGTAATGGGCCGCCCTATTTCTTATCGCCACAATATCTTGGTGGCTAAAATTTTCAGGATCCTTTAAATACTCATAAATGCTTCCAAACTCAGGATTCTTACCCAGTTCGGTTATTACAGTTTCTCGGGAACTTATTGTACATGCTGTGATCATTGCCACCTTTACGGTATTACCTTCTTCATCTATTTTAATTCTGGATAGCGCATCTGCTACGATATTTTCCTTTCCGGGGGTATGCTTGATTACAAGATTATATTCTTGTAGCTTGAGTGCCCATCTTATTAACCTTGGGGATAAGTTTTTCCCTGAGTACAATCTAGTTACCGCCGCATGATAAGAGTACACTGTTATTGGCGCCTTTCCAAAATAGACTCGGAACTTTTGCACTGCTAACAGAACTGCAAGTGCCTCTCTCTCGGTCGCGGAATAGTTTCTTTGTGTTTGATTTAAAGTTCGGCTAAAAAATGCCACGGGGTGCTTATTTTGCGAAAGTAGCGCTCCGACCGCATAATCCGAAGCATCCGCTGAAATTTCTAAATTCTCATCCTTTTCAGGAAATTTCAACACAGGGGCTTGCGTTAATGATTGTTTTAATTTTTCGAGAGCACTATTGGCTTCGGCCGTCCACGAGAATCTTGCTTTTTTCCTTTTTAATTTTAACAATGGCTCAGCGATAGCTGCAAAATCTTTTATAAAGAACCTATAATATGAACAAAGTCCTAGAAAAGAAGAGAGCTTCTTTGCCGTGTTTGGAGTCGGATACGTTTGTACAGCGATTATTTTTGATTCGTCTGTCTCTATTCCTTTCTGAGATATTTTGTAACCTAAATATTTTAATTCAGGGGCTGCAAATTTGCACTTTTCGACATTAACTTTTAGACCGGCCTCATTTAAGAAAGAAAACACCTGTCTTAAATCCTGTACATGTTGGTCGAGATTATCACTAGTAATAATGATATCGTCTAAATGGATAAATGTGGACTTTCCAAGAACAGGTCTTAACACAATGTCCATACATCGCTGAAATGTTGCCGGGGCCCCTGAAAGGCCAAACGGCATACGCAAAAATGCATAAGTGCCAGACTTGGTTATAAAAGCAGTCTTAGGCACGTCCTCAGGCCTAACCCCTATTTGAAAATAACCAGTCGTTAAGTCCAAAGTCGTCATATATTTGGTGGATGTTATGTTCCTTAGAATTTCTTCAATAATAGGTAACGGATATAGCGGATATTTAGTTATGGAGTTCAATTTACGGTAGTCAATTGCGAATCTCTACATTTTTGGATGTGTCAAAGGATAGTCATTATTTTTCATACATAAAACCACCGGGCTAGCTTAACTACTTGAGATGGGCGTTATGATATTTTTACGTAGCATATCGGTGATATGCCATTCTATAATTTTTTCCTTATTCTTATCATACCGGTATGCTTTGTGGCGAACTGGCATTGAATCTCCGGTGTCAATACTATGGTTAGTAACTTGAGTAAATCCTGGAATATCACTAAATAACAAAGCAAATTCACTTACCACTTGTCGGATTCTTCCTTGCTCGTCATTAGGCAGGTTGTCAAGATTTAACATCGGCGGTTCAGCCTTTTCTCCACGCACTGGTTTCATCATCAGCTTAAGGGACGCTTCATTAAAATCAAGCGTTGCTTGTGCCTCTGAAAGAAAATCTATTCCTAAAACAATATGTGCTTGCAGATTCTTTACTATGAAAAACATCACCTTTACTTGTTCGTCCTTGATACGGACATACAGCGGTAATTTACCTATACACTTACATTTTTCTCCTTGCGCCGCTAACACTGTCGTATTATCCGAATTATATATGCGGTATTTCCGAAATAACTTCCTAAAAATATCTTCTGCCACACAGGAACACTGCGCGCCTGTATCCAGGCGTGCGGTGGCTGGGATATTATTCACCAACACTTCAATCTTCGGAAGAGTCAAATTTTTCACCATTACTGTATTTAACTTGAAGGAAGAGGAGTTTTCTTGGCCTTCGGATTTCCGCACCCTCCCGTCAGCAGAAATCCGTTTTAGTTTAACTTATTTTTCATTTCCGTGCTTTCCTTCTTTTTCCACTGGCCTTGAGACTTTTTTCCTGGATTGCTATTGAACTGTCGACGTTCGCCGGCTGTTTTTGAATGCTCGGGTTTCCTTGCCCACTGATTCGCTTTGCTTCCGTAGCCGTGTGCTTGAGTTTGCTGTAGTCTTGGCGCACCAAATTGGTTTCGCTGTTGATATTGGCGTCTTCTTTCAACGTCCGCCGTTCTTCTACTTTCAAACTGGATTGCTAGCTCAAATAACTTTTCCAGTGTAGTCGGATTTCTTAATTCAATAAAGTCTTGCACTTGGGGCAGTAACCCCGGCAAAATCACTTGAATTATCTCAGGATCCGGACGGTTTCCATACAAGAGCTTGAAGACGTGAATTTTTCTTAAAATAAAGCTTGAGAGGTTTTCGATTCTTTGTTGATATATACTAAAAAGTTCCGTTTCTAATTTCGCACGATCCCTTACAACAGGGAAGGCTTTTAGTAGGGCAGTCTTGAAATTCTCGTAAGTATAGGTGGGACTTCCTGCTTGAACCAAGAGACTTCTGCCTATACATTTGAACCAATTAAGCGCTTGGCCCCTCAAAGCGCTGGTAGCTAAGGTAACGTTTTGAAATTCGTGCACGGGGTAGAGCATGAAGTGGTCATCCAATTTTTCCAAAAAACTGGTTACCGGTGAGTTTTCATTAAATGTTGCTTCTGGTTTCATCGAAGCGCGTATGATCTGGACGATGTAACCAAATCCTTCCAGGGCGGCAGCTGGCATTTCTGGATTCTGAGCCGCATCTGCAGGCAGCACAGGTTCTTCTTGAAACTCGGCCATGGTTATTCTTCTTCGTTGGGCGCCACTCTCAGGTTCAATGTTCCGTCTTACTTTCTTCGGGAACATGCAAGGACCTGACTCGGAACAGAGAGCTTACTAAAGCTATGTTCAATAACTGTGGGAAGTAGACAGGATACACAAGAAGGGTATATAAAACCCTTTATTTTTCTCTATTTACAATAACTTCCGTACTTCGGAATACAAAGACCCACTACTTGTGGTCTAAACGTAAAAATATAAAAATAAAACTAAACTCTAATTTAACTTTAAAATAATAAACGTGGAAGATTGGCCTTATATTAACAGGAAGCCGTATGTAGTACAGAGAACTATGAACACTACAATACGTTTAAAGTTAGCAAGAGGATTAAACCTCTGGCCTGGAAGCCAACCAGCAACTGAGTAAAACTTCTAAGGTAAGCGGCCTGCTTCGACTAACTGCTTCCTCCTTTCGCTTGGCAAAAAGCCACAACTTAAATACTTGGCGTTCGCCAGACAAACTTTGCATAAATACTTTAACGCTTATAATTCTGGCCGGAAGTAGAAAATAAGAAGTGATAGTAAAGATTTAAAATAAAATAAACGTTAGTAAAACTTAAGATCCTTACAACACGATCAAACCAAAATAACTAAACCTATGAAGCTTAAAAGTATACAGAAATTTGTGTCTAAAACAATATCTTTCAAGGATCTGAGAAAAATTATTTATGATAATTTCCCGAGCCGTACCTAAGCATTTCTTCATCTACCGCAAAAATTAAAAATATGTGTTCTTATATAGTGCCCAAAATTTTAATTGCGTATGTACCCATTTATTAGGTTTTAAGGTAACCAACTTTAATCACAGTATACACTGACTACCAATAAGTATTTGGACACCTGTGATAGAAAAGAAAAACTAACTTTATTCAAAATCAATAGTTGGTAGAGCCTCCACGAGAGGTAATTACAGCGTGGACCCTCCGGGGCATACTTTCCACAAGTCTTTGTATGACAGCTAGTGGTATTTTCTTCTACTGGTATTCTTTCTTGGAGAAGACATAGAAGTTCCTTCTCCGATTTTGCACGGGTAGTGCACCCCTGAATTCGGCTATGCAACTGGTCCCAGAGTTTCTCGATAGGATTCAGGTCTGGACTCTGGGCAGGCCAGTCCATTCGATGAACTCCATTGGCACCATACCAAGCCTTGGTTAACGTCGAAACATGACAACTGGCATTGTCGTCCTGAAAGTAACAGGGGTCCAACCCGTAAAACTGCCACAACGTAGGAAGCACATTGTCATTCAAAATAGTGCAGTAGGCATCGGAGTTGAGCTTACCATGAATGGGGACCAAGGGTCCCAGCCCATACCAGGATAAACACCCCCAGACCATAATTACACCTCCGCCGAACTTGACTGTTGGCACAATGCATTCTGGCAGGAGACGTTCTCCAGGTAGACGCCAGACCCAGACCCTTCCATCCGAACAGTAAAGGGTGAACCTTGATTGTCACTCCAAAGAACCCCTTTCCACTGATCTACGGTCCATTTTCGATGTGCTTTGCACCACATTAACCGAGCAGCACAGTTGGACTTTGTGATCAAAAGTTTATGGGCAGCAGCACGACCATGAAAACCAAGCAGATGTGCTTCCTTACGGATGGTATTCATTGAAACAATACTCCCGGATGCCTGTTGAAACTCCTCGCGGATGAGGGCTATCGGTTGGGTGCGGTTCTTCCGAATTTCTCTGAACAGCACTCGTCGGTCTCTATCCCCCAGTTTCGTTGGTCTGCTGACTCCGGGCACATTCCGACAATCACCGCTCACCTTCCACTTCTTAATCACATAGGCCACTGTCGATATTGAGTACTTCAGATCGCTAGATTTATCCCTTAAAAATCGGCCACACTTGGGATACCCGATAATTATACCTTTCTCGAAATCAGAGAGCTCCGAACTGCGTGCCATCTTGCATACGACTAAAGCCGATGCTGTTTCCTACACGATATATACCGGCGGAGTCCGTGGCGTACCTTGGGACCGCAGATATTGTCATTTGCATAGGTGTCCAAATACTTATTGGTAGTCAGTGCATAACCGCTATAGCAGTTTTTAATAGTAGTTCCTTACTTCCGAAAACAATAGATACAGTGCTTTATGATTATGATAACAACAAATTCTGTGATTCATTGTTAAAAAAGGAAGCTATTTTATTAGCAAATTACCTAAAATAATAAATTATAAGGAAACAATATGATTAAAAACAGATATTTTTCTCTTTTGATAAAATACAGCTATCAATAATTTCAACAAATATTTATTTTACCTTTTAATTTACATGAAGTAGACAAGGCAATGTTTGGAAATCTTTAATTACGAAATGAAATCTCCAACCTCGTTTCGAAGTCTTTGAAGCTAGTCGAAGCTGAAATAATTGCTAATTTAAAGATACTTTTAATGCAACTTTCGAATTTAGATAGGGAAAAATTAAGATTATATTCACCAAATATTGTTAAACGATATAAGCCTGTGAATACCTAACTTGGAATTTTAAATTTCCTTATTTCTGAAACAATTTCTGCATCACACGCGTCTCATTCTCTACAAGCCTACGCAGCACGAGTGAATATAAATGGCATTTCCAAAAATAGGTTCTCGATTAGACATTTGTTAACAGGGTTTCGTCTTAAAATTTCTCTGTAACCCTTAACTTCCAACAAAATTATTCTGTGGTTTCAGACGTGCAGTCCATGCGTCCTTCTAATTAATATTGCTAAAATCTTTTGCTTCAGAGCATGCATCAGATTATATGAAACATATATAGAAAGTATCATTAATTTTTATCCATAAAATTTTGAGTTATGGCTGTTACCATTGGCAATATTTACAGAAAAACACATTTTTCAGAAAACAAGTTTAAAGTTTTCATAAAACAATTTCTTAGTGAAAGAAGCATCCCTGATAATTAAAATTCCCCTGCTTTGTAACTTGACATCTTGTTTTTTCTTCCCACACTTTGCACCTTTTCTTTCGAACAAAGCGTAATTTTTTCTTTGGGTTTTTTTAAAACTCGTGGAATGCCACCAAAAGTCATGATTTTGCACTTTATCAAGTTTTCGAATTCCCTGCTCAGTGTAAAATTCAAGGCACATACCTAACCTTGAAAATGCTTCAAGCAAACCTATAAATCCATCATTAAATAACATTAAATAACACAACACTTACATTTGCTCCAAACATTAATATTCGCAAGTTTATGAATGTTTCTTTCGGAACAATTAGCAATAAAATGCCATTAAAACGTTCCTTGATATTTTGAGTTTAGCCATGTAGACACTTTTTAATAACTCTTGTTTATGTAGTCAACTCCATATATGTAGGTTTAATTAAATTCAAAATATATATTCATATACCAAAGGTTTTTGCCTAATTTTTTTCTTTCTGATTTTTCTTCTGATTTCTGCAATCACACATTCATAGTTGCACCAATTCATTGATTATTGAGCAGGGCATTGGCTTCGAAGTAGAGCTGCAATGGAACAAGCAGTTAGTACAACCTGCTGCATCTCAATTAAGTTTCAAACATGACTTCTAATTGCAATCCCTTATTCTGCAGTTTATCAATAAAAGAATCAGTCAGTTTACCTTTTCCTTTCGACTCAGGAGCGGAGTTTTTTACTTTTCGTAATCTACTACCAACCCTTTTCTGTACATGTTTAATGCATTCCACTTTCTTGACCGAATCTTTACCATATATATCTTTCCCAATTAAAAACCCCTTAGAATCCCCATCCTCGTATAATACTACGTGTACTTCAGCTTTCTTAATGTAATAGATCATTCAAATAGGGGATAAGCACCAACTGCTTCCATACCCGAAGCTGCTTCTTTATAATTTGCAGAACAATTATGTTACGCTTTACGTATGTCGTGCTGAAGATTGCATGTCATTCTGTTTATTTTGTTGCAAATGATGCAAAAATGTGACATAGCTTTCAAATCAAACACTTTGTCAACGCTAATGGACAAAGCAGCAACACATACATTCAACGTCGAATACCCTCTGCGCCAAACTAAATACGAAATTAAAGGAAAAAACTAACACCAGATGCTTAAAATGTATTACAAAATATTTAAACTTAGTACGCAGGTTTATAATTTACAAAATATTGATGATAAATAAAGTTTCTAAATAGGTATATCTATTTAAACGCTCACTTCCGGCCCAGAATATTGGAACTTCCGGTTTATTCACTTACAGAAAAATGCTTATAACTTCAGTTCTAATGAATCTATCAACAAGCAAAAACTTGTATTTGATAGCTAAAGATGTATTCTTTAAGATGATGTAATAAAGTAAAAATCTAAATTTTGACCGAAAATCGTCTTTTGTACGAGGTCGGATACCTTAAAAAGGATGCAATATATAACACGCTGTTACTTATCTTAAAAGATCAGCGAATTCCAGAAAGAACAGCTAAAACTAAAATGAATAAGCCACTTCTTATAAGTGCTAACTGCAATAAAAAGTAATTAAATATTAAAAAAGGTATTTTCTTCGATAATTAATATCTATTTATGTAAAAAAGTATGTAATTCTTAACTATGATAATACTTCGAGCAATTGTAAAACATTTACAGTCTCACGTTGGAAAATAAACACTAAAAATATCGAATTATCTTCAGATTTTGAATATCTCTATGTATTATATCATTAGCAGATTGTTCTATAACTAATTATTTAGTTAGTATTTTAAAATGCCTTTCCATAGAAGGACATTACCATTTTACGCACAGTAAAGTATGTAACGTTATTTCTATAGAACATAACCATTTCACACGTTATGATGTATAATCTTCGTTAGATGTCGAATGTAGAGTCAGACACATATTTGTTAAAAACAGACTTTAAAATGTGACGCATAGTTATCGCTTGTGAGAAGCACACTGCAACTCAATTCTTCTCTAACTACAACGCACTTCGAACGGCGGATAAATATATAGATGTATTCCATGACATGCTAACGACGTATTCTTGAGACTGTATAATCTGAATTGTAATTTTAACGTTGTTTTTAATATATTCTAGTGTTAGTCTAGCCGTGAGGTCATTTAGTTACGTTGTCATTGATAGAATGCTGAATCAACATACAGGAGATACAGTCACGACCCGGGAACAACAGATAGGCAGAATTCTGATATTTCATTTGAAATAAAATTTTAAAGAAACTAAAAAATTATCAAGTTAATTTTTAACATAATACCTATTTCATTTTTCAGGTATTGAAAACCTTTTGAGGTTTAGAGCAGTGAGGTTACATTAAAAGGTAATTTTCATGAAACAAGTAAAACTAGATGACTGCAGATTTTACACTAAAGGGTTAGTTAAATTTTGCAGGATTTTAGAAAATATAAGTATACTGTAAAAGTTATTGATTTAAGTATAAATGAAGAAAGTGTAATTTTCTACATTTTTATGAAAGCAGCTCCGCTTTTCATTAAAAATTTTTGCTTTGATTAATTAATTTATGTTCGTTCTTTGAATACGATTTCCATTCATAACGCAATTATGTTCATTTATCTTAACGACAAATGAAGATGGAAAGTTGTCATCTATGAAGAATGAAAGCTACTCATATACATCCACATCAAGCTACATCTAGCTCCTTAAAATTTGGTCATAAGATGCAAAATAAGTATAATTTCATAAGTGAGTTCTATGTATAACTTCATAATTGTGTTCTAAGCACAATTTTGTAGGTATAATTGAGTGTTTGCAACTTCTCCCATCTTATGAACAGGAAGCTAATTCAGTTTAAGTTATTTATAACTGAAATAATGTGTGAAATGTTGTCCATCAAATTAAAAAATAATTCTTAGTTTCAAGGAGCTGCTTATAATCCCCGATAAATTAATTTAGAAGTTTTATGTGACCACTTAATTTGATTATCTTGTTTTAGGCTTGTCATTGAGTAAGCGTCCACAGCAACAGACAACACTCTTTTAATAGCATGAATATTCTTCATTAACAACAGTTGTGTTTAAATACAATGCAAAGATCTCGTATTCCCTGCCGAGCTGATGTTCTTCCAAGAGTCGTATTTTAACAATAACTTGTGCACTAGTGTACCACTCTTCATTTTTATATTCAGAAATGTTATATCCTTTCACAGATAAGACTAATTTGCCAGGTAGATAAGTTATGAATTTTCATTGCAAATTTCAAAAGATTAAATAAAGTTTTAATGATTACAGTTTTCAATAATACTGGAAACGTAATCATAAATCTTGATAGTAACCTGGAGATTGTTTTACTGTATTTGTAGCGTGTTTTCACTAGGTCAGCTAATACAGATATCGAAGAGAAATTTTAGTAAAGGTTCTGTTGAGGAGTTTTGTATTTGAAACTGGGATGCATCATCATTTATCCACTAACACATTCTATACAAGCTTGTAATAATTAAAGATATCCTTTACAAGCAGATCTGCTTAACAAGTTATTTTATGAGACCCGCTGCAATTATTCATCTTGTGAGAATATCGTCGTTTAAAAAGACAGCGATAATGACTCGAAAGAGCATCCACATAAGGAAAGATAATGAAGAAATTAGAAGAGACTAAAGATTAATATGTTTCCACAAAAATGGAACGGTGGCCATTCCACAAAACATTGCTGAAGAAGTGGGTTTCACAGCGGCTAATAGGGATCCATGTTCTCAACATTCAGGTATAAGTGCTAAAAAATTGGTTCCTGATTTAAGGTGCGAAAGGTGTTGGGGTCCTTTTTTGCAGTAGGCCCAACAGTGGTCGAGTATAAGGTCACTGATCACTGGTGGTTCGAATCGCAGGGAAAGGACATGCTGCATGGGCATTTTCGTGGTTTTCCCCATGTGTAACGTGTATTCGAGCCAACTTCCCTCAGGAAGTCCTCCACGAAGGCATCACTCCCCTCTGGCAGATAGCCTTCCAAGCCTTTGCTATAGCTATATAAACCAACCTTTTTGCAGTAGTGCCCTTATAATGTTCCCAAGATACAAGATTTCAAGATATTAAACAGGGAACCTTTAATTATAACCGTCTTACACTCAGGATATGCTTTCAATGATCAATAAATTTAGCAGACGCTACTCTAAAGTCTCATTATTGACAAATCTGAAAACTGCGTCACTGACCTGGTTACTGCCAAATGCTTAATTTTAATGCTTTTCGATATCTCCTGTTATAAAGGAGTTGAAGGATGCTTGCGCAGTTTTCCACGGGTTTGATAATTAATCATGGTTGCAGATGACAATAATATTAGTTATTTTATTAAACTAATAAAATTATTTTAACAAATTCCAACAAACCTGGTTATATTCTCTGCGAAAAAGAGAGATTTCAAAGCTGTAGCATATTTTGTAGATGAGAGCTGGTTTGACATATTTGGTTGCGACAAAGCACTCTAGAGTTATATGCCTTCGTGTAGGACTTTCTAGGGGCACTGGCTAATAACGTGGTTACACGTGGGTAAAACCTGGAAAACGTCTATACAGTCAGAGAGTATGCTTGGAATCGAAACCAGATCTAATTATCAGCGTTCGTGTATTATACTACTCGATCGCTGGTGGGCCAATAAAGTTGCAGATGCAGTTTGTTATACTGCTAAGAACTGTTAAAATGTAGCAATGATCTTGTGCTTAAATATCGCTTATTTCTTTTTGACAAATGTTTAAAGAAAGCGCTGCAGTCAAATGTGAAGATAAAAACTTTAAGAACAAGATTATTATATACATTTTTTAATAAGCAATGATCCAATGTTTCTCGTTACACGTCATCGGCTACCTACATTTGGCTCCATCTAAAGATTATTGAACCCATATTTAGATGTGCTTGCCCAGAATTACATATCTGCATTCTCAGTTGAGGATTGACTTCAGTATGTTGTAATGTAAAAGTATAAATGTAATAAATTCCAGCAAAAAAAACTCTCTATAACTAATGAAAATATTAATCCCATTTAAGCATTTTGAAAGGATTTTTGACTATTTCATTGTTTAGGTTTCCGTCATTCATTCTCTTAGTTGACATTTACTCCCACAGTTTCAGAGCTGTATTCTTTTAAATCTTATTAGCTTTTGCCCGTCTAACGAAAAACATACCGGGGGAAGTGGAAGTTGAAAACGTTCTTACATGACAGTAAAATGTCAAAGCACTTTAATATGAAATCTATAAAAAGAAACTTCTCCTGAAATGGATATAAAATATAAAAATAAAACGTTGGCCTCTTTGGAAAATGAAATGAGTAATGGGATTAAAAAAATAAATTGAATAACGTTGTGCGGGAGTAGTGTCATACATGCAACATGCACTCGTAATGTTGTGAGTAAGATACTACTCCTACTCAGTAAAGAAGATTATCGATGCATTTTCTTTACTGATGATAATAACCTCAAATTTGTCAAAGAGGAGATTTCATATTTTATGATAAAATGCACTTAATTCGATGATAAAAGGTAATTGTCTTTTATCATCGACAGTCTGTCTGCAATTGTCAGCACGATCAGTATGTCTGCAATTGTCTTTAATCATCGACTGATATGTCATATTTAGTTCGTGAAAAGGTTACATATATTCATTAATAAACTATTGATGATAAATTGATTCAATAAATATCTTTTCTCCAAAGGGGGGCATGATTAATGAGGTTAAGGTCCAAAGAGTTTGCTCATTAATAAGATTCAGATCCAACGGTCTGTTCATCAATGAAATACCATCTCTTTGCAAAAATTCGTCTGCAAACTGAGTGTTGAGAAGTAAGCTCTGTCATCTATTGAAGAAACAATAGAGGCAGCAGTTACAACTAGCAGATCTGAAAATGGTTGCCGGTCTGTACGTGATATTTTATGATTTGCTTATGAAATGATGCAAAGGACATCACGAAGATTTGTATGCTTTGGGTGACATCGGCCAAACATCCAAGATACATTAGCGATGACGTTAAAGTGTTACCATTATACCGTCAAAATACCTTAAATCTGATATGAGGAATAAATCCTATGCTAATATTTGTTAGAGAACAGTTAACTTCAAGCCTGTTAGATTAATGTTGTATGAGTACGGAATATGTTCCATCCCAGCGCTCTTTTGGACCATTTCTTAAAAAGGTTCAAGAGCTTTAAATTTTCATATAAAGTGAATAACTTTTGAGAAATTTTCTGAAAACCTTTTGGTATAAAGTTCGCAAACATTACAACTCTCTATAATAGGGAAAGGCCATCCACAAACAGTTAAGCCTTATGATGGATTCGATGCATTGCATTGGAGCTCGGACTAGCGGTCAGTTTTTCCAGCCATTTGAACGAAAAGTTATCAGTTAAAAAAGAGATAATAATCGGTGTAAACATAGGTTATATGACGAAAGATGATTTCGCAAAACTTTCTGATATGTTATAATATCATTAAAGTATGTTCGGAAAACATTCGAATAAGCCTCCAACTTACTTATCTGGCATACAAGCTCTCAAGTGTTTGCCTTAAAATAAATAAATAAATAAAAAGATTAAAAATGAAATTAATATAAAACTTTATAATGAAATATAAAAAATGTAAACAAGACAGGAATATATAATATTATATAATTTTGCATTTCTTCAGAACCTAGACTATTAAGAAACTATTACGCTTCAAGCAATTTTTCAAAATCAGACTTGAAAAAAATTAAACAAATATTCGACTTCTTCGAAGCAGCTAGAATAACTTTGATTTATGTGAAGATAAAAATTTGTTTAATGAACAAATTCTATCTAATACAGAAAAATTAACTCACTGCTGCAGAAAGAAAGATTAGCAGTTTCGGCGAATTGACACAGCATGTGACACAGAAAAATCTCACATATGTCGCAGACAAAACTCTCACATGTGCATTTTAATAAGCTAATCTGTTATGTTTAACTACGACTAATTTAATGCAGAATCTTATCCAGTAAAGTTTCATAGGGAAACCACAACTAGCCAAATTCAGAAACATGTGTAGACGACACTATATGAGTGACGAAAAACACGTGCGGGAAGTAACATGGTCTGTTGAAGGAGGCAAATGAAAATTGCAGGTATCCTAGAATGCAAATTGTCTATTATTTCACCATTTGCTGGCTATAGAACCGTGCCGACGCAAAGGGTCAGGGCCACGAAGACCAGTAAGGGGACGTCCTCCAGAAGTTCATAATGATTACTTTTTTCTCTCCTAGCACTACTTTACAAGCCAATTACCGGTTATCAGCTTGCTTCTGACCTTGCAGCTTGGATATGAAGAATGTTCAAGGCAGCTGCATGCGAGATGACTAGTAGTTTGGTTCTTACGAACAACCTTGCATAAAAGACGTATCTAAAAGTGGCTCTAAATCACTTCATCTGGGCTCCATCACAACGATGTTCTGTGCTTTATGCAGAAAAGTCACAGCTAGGTCTGCAGACGGATTCCATAAAGTTACTGGTACGTTGTTCAGTAACATTCGCGAACAAACATGGTAGTTTTATAGTTTGAGAGAGATTGCTGTCGGCGGCTTCATTCATCTACATCTCTTCTCCTGCCATATCGGAAGCGCAGCGAAAATAGAAATCACATTCTTGTCCCATCTTGGATCATCAATATGTTCACTTGTTTCTTTACGTCTTTATGAGTCTTGATGTCTTTATATAGACAATTAAGAGTGAGGGTTCACATTGTTGGTCAGTATTAAGAATCGGGAACACTGCTTCGTATGGAGCCGCCCAGGTGGTGTAGTGGCTGTGCTAGTAAACTGCTAAGTTGACTACCGACCCGGGATTTTTTCTATATTCGTGCGGAACTGGTTGCCCATCTATCAGATGTCAAACACTATCAGACCACAGCCTCGAAGACAGACCGAGAGATCAAGCGGTACCTATAAAATTAAACCATACACACAGATTAAAACCTTAAAAAAATCTTAAAGGTTTCAGATTTTAAATTACGTACAAAGGGACTTTTTTTAACGTATTTTGTGTTACCTTTATTTATTATATATCATGTTCTACAAACTCAAACTATAAATATCAGTTCAACAGCAATATCGCAAAGTAACTTTAAAATGAGCATATCATTAGAATTTCCGATACAGAGACTCGCGCTCTGGAGATAAAAATGTTTTCCTTTTGTAGAGTGTTGTCATTGCTCGCTTTGAAATCGTTTAGTTTTTTAATCAAAAATTCGTTGAAGTGTTACAAAATATGAAGTCAATATCAAAACAAATTTCAAATTCAAATTAATGCTTTCACATGCCCCTAATTCTATGGAAGATTACGCTATTCAAATTTTGAGGGCTCTAGGTACCGTTGTTTTATTACAGTGCAAGAAACATACATATATTTATGCAGATTCTTCATTATTTAATTTCTTTAAATACAAGACAGGGCGATAATATATGGTGGCAACGATTTGAAAAGTGATACATACTTTTAAAGTTTTCGACGCAAAATGCCAAAACGAAATTATTAGTCCTTCAGAGCAAATTACCCCTTTGGACTAATAAGACATAAATGACACCATGAAAAGTGCGAGTATTAAGTATAAATGTAGGATGCGCATGTTACACTGAATATACATAGGTTACGATGTAATACAAATATCAGATACGTATATATAGCAATATTCAAGATATATAAATGCGTAAATACAGATAATACTATCAGGTTCAGTGTTCCCCCTTACTTGCTTGGGGAACATTAAATGACCTGACTCGGAACAGGGAGCTTACTACAGCTATGTTCAATAAATGTGGGAAGTAGACAAGATACACAGGAAGGGTATACGAAACCCTTTATTTTTCTCTCTTTACAATGATTTCCGGACTTCGGAATACAGAGACCAACCACTTGTGGTCTGAACGTAAGAATATAAAAATATTAACTATAACTAGACTTAACTTTGGATAAATAAACAAGTGGCTACTTGAAGATTGGCCGTATATTAACAGAAAGGCCGTATGTAGTACAGAGAACTGTTAACACTACGATACGTTTAAAATTATCAAGAGGATTAAACCTCTGGCCTTGAAGGCAACCAGCAACCGAGTAAAACTGCTAAGGCAAGCGGCCTGCTTCTACTATCTCCTTCCTCTCTCTCGCTTGGCAAAAAGCCACAACTTAAGTACTTGGCGTTCGCAAGACAAATTTGCATAAATAAGTTAAAGCTTTTAATTCTGGCCGGAAGTAGAAAATAAGAAGTGATAGTAAAGATTTAAAATAAAATAAACGTTAGTAAAACTTAAGATCCTTACAATACTAATTACAAATACCAAATTCAAATGCAGAAAAGGGAATTCAATTTCAAGTATTTTCATACACTAGGTATATTTTCTAGCACAGTTATATGTTATACTGTACAGTTTTTTGTTATATTATAAAATATCATTTAATTTTCTAACCCTTTATTCAGAGCCGTGCCTACATATTTTTTTACCTAAGGCAAAGCGGTAAATGTGCGCTCCTGTATACAATGCAAGATTATTTCTTTACCCATTTGTGTGGGGGGAAGAATAAATAAATAATACTAAATGATGTTTGAAAACATAACATTATGCAATATTATTTCTTTACCCATTTGTGTGATTATTGATTGTTTAAAAGTTTTGGTTTTTACATTTATTAAATTCTTTGTTGCATTTATTAGATTATTTGAAATTTATTAATTATGAATTTAAAAAAATTTTCCTCTTTGTGAAACATTAATTCTAAATTTCTTACTTTATGTCTTTAGTATAGATATATGCATTATTGCATATATATACATATACATATAATCTTACATATAGAACAAATTAACTACATATATATATATTTTATGCTCATTAAAAGTAACTATTTCTAGTGAAAATACAATAACTCTTACAGTAACATTTAATTATAACTTTGTATATTCCACAAAGTGAAACATATATAATGATTAACAATTTTGAAATGGAAAACATTAAAAATAAGCTTTTTGAAAAATGGCAAATAATATTAAGTATAAATAAAACATATGCTAAAAAATTTATGGCATAAACCTTTCAAGCATATTTATAATTTAATTTTTTTTGGTTTTAAAGAAGCAAAATCATCAATAATTTTTTTCAAATTCCATTTGATCACTTAACTTATGTTCTATAGAGAGAATGGCCACGTTTAAGATTTTTTCGTGGCATAGTGAGGCTCTCATATAGTTTATTATTTTGAGTTTGCTAAAGCTTCTTTCGCTACGAGCTACAGTAACTGGCAACTTAAAAAAAAATTCTTAACGCTGCTTCCAAATTCGAATAGGACTAATTAAATTAAACTAAATTATAATCGTAAATTATTTTTTAAAGTTCTATGCTTGTAGCTGCTTTTGTATCCGGAATTGTTGAAATAGTATAGGTGTTTTTGAAACTAGGTATTTCTGGCTGAATTTCTTCAGCGTTCATATCATTCGGATATTTAAGTGCTGAGTTATAAGCTGCTGCCCTTAAATTACTTAAATGTAATGACATTAATTGTTCACCAGTTAGAAACTGAAAATCGAAATATATTTCATTAAACTTTTCGTATCGCCATTTCAATTGTGATATTAAAACGTCGGACACCTCTTCAATTTCTATAAAAATATATTTTTTTGAAAAACTACAATTTATATCAATTGATTCCTAACAGTTTGATTTATTAACTTTTGGTTTTTGTTTCTCTTCAAATTCTGATGATATATTCATCTCTAAAGCTGAAGTTTTACATTTTTCAAAAATGCATTGTAAAACATTTTCTTTTATTTCGTGTAATGAAAGGCATAGTCCCTCTATTAAGCGTGAAGGATTTATAGACACTTATGGTTTTTGCCTGCAAGGCTTTATTACTTTTTCGATTTCTTGCAATATTAAAATGCATGCAGATAACAAATATAAAAATTTAAAATTGGTTTGTTTCAAAATGCTGTTAGTTTGAGCCCATTGCAAAGGTTCGTGATTTAATACCATATCTTTCAATAATCTATATGCTTCTGTTATTTGTAAATCTAATTCTTTAGCAGCATTTGCTCTTGATGACCATCGTGTATCCGTATGACCTTTTAATGTTGTTTCAAAACGGACATAAGTGCATCCCATCTTCTACTCGTTAAAGATATAAAAAAATTATAAATCCTCTGCTTAGTGCCAAAAAATATTAACATACTTGAATTTGTTGATGTGGTTGATTTGTTGAAAAAAAAAGAAAAAAAATTGCAAAAAAGAAAATCTGAAAGATTTCAGATTTTAAATTAACGTCCAAAGAGGCGTTTTTTTTAACATTTTGTTTGTTATCTTTATGTATTAAATATCATGCTCTTCGCACTTAAACCATAAATTCAATTCAAGAGCAATATCGTAAAATAATTTTAAATTGAGCATATACACTGGTTATCATAAATTAAGGAAAAATCACAAAAATCACGATTACTGAAAAAGTTACATGTAGAATTTTATAAAACTTACCCACAACATACAAAGCATAGTAAGGTATCAAATAACATAAAATGAAATTACCAGACAATTATGGTAGTATAGAAATTAACATATGTATAAAATGAACAAATCGAAGATGTCAGTTTGCTATAGTAAAAGTACCTTCAATATGGAATATAATCGCCTCTAGAAGCACTACAGCACATTCAGCGATGTGTGACGCTTTCAATTATGCGGTCTATCAGTTCCATAGGAAGCGAGAGCCATCGCTCTTGCAAAGCAGTTGCAAGAGCGGCAAGGGTCTAAGGGGGCGGATTGAGAGCAGCTAGACGTCTACCTAAAGCATCCAAAACCTGCTCGCTAGGAGTCAAGACCGGGGATCGAGCTGGCCACTCCATTCGCATAATTGTTTCCTGTTGAGGATAATCATATATGATGCGAGCCCTGTGTGGTCTTGCATTGTCGTCCTGTAACAGGAAAGCATCACCTATTGTCCCGGCATATGGGCGCACATAAGCATGAAGGATGATCATCTCTATAAACCTGAGCATTCACGGTTCCCCTTGGAAAAACATGGAGGTCTGTCCGTCCACCCAAAGAGATGCCACCCCAAACACAGACACTGCCTCTTCTATATGCATCTCTTTCACGGATGTTTGACGGATGATAACGGGTTCCAGGTTCTCTCCATATCAAATAACGCCTATTATCGCTTTATAGACTAAACCTGGACTCATCCGTAAAGAGAATAGCCCCCATTGCACAGGCGTCCAGTGGACATGTTGTCGTGTCCACTGCAAACGGTCTCTGCTATGGCGTGACTTAAGCGGCACGCAAATGGTTGTTCGCCTCGCATACTGACCACCTTCGTGAAGCCTTCTACGCACAGTTGACGCTGACACCAACCTCCCGGTGGCTGCAGCAAGGGAGGATCTAAGAAGAGTCGGAGTAGCGGTTCTATTCCTGAGTGCTAATAATGTCAAATATTGGTCATCGGCGCTCGTCATAGCAGTTGGCCGTCCTTGGCTGAACCTCCTAGGTGCCGAATCTGTGATTTGAAATAGCCCCCAAAGTCTATGAACCACAGAAGGACTCACATTTAGCCATCTGACCACTTCTGTTTGACTTTGTCCTGCCTTTAGTCTCCCAATGGCTCTCTATCGTAGTTCTACAGGCGAATGATGCCTGGAGATCATTGTTACGAATTGGCTATCTCAGATTTCTGATGTCGCTATCACAGTGAAATACGCCGGCCTGCTCTCAAACATTAAATTTTTATGCTCTTCGCAGATGACGTATTCCGAGTGCAGCGCTACTAATTTGAATATTGGAGTTTTACTCAGCTACTCTTACTTGGCAACATATTAGATTTTACACGGTTTGGCTTATTTTTGAGGGAGTTATCGCTATTTTTGTGATTTTTCCTTAATTTATGATAACCAGTGTATTTAGAATTTTCGATACACAGTCTCATGGGCCGGGCTGGAGATAAAAATGTTTTTTTCTGCACAACGTTACCATTGCTCTCTTTGAAATCCTTAAGTTTGTTAATAAAAAATTCGTTAAAATTTTACAAAATATGAAATGAATAGTAAAACAAATTCCAAATTTCGAATTTGGGCTTCCAGATGCCCTTATTCGCAGGGGGATTACGTCATTCAAAATTGGATTGCTCTAGGTACCGTTGTTTTATCAAAATGCGAGAAATATACATACATTTATGCAGATTCTTCATTATTTAATTTCTTTAAATATAATACAGGGCGATAATAGTATTTGGTGGCAACAGCTTGAAAAGTGAAACAGACATTCAGAGTGATTCGACGCAAAAGCGTAAAACGAAAACTATAGTCCCTCAGGGACAAAGCCGCTTTGGACTAAAAAGAAAAAAATTCCAATAACTAATTGATATGGTATATTTCATTTTTAATCACCCTTGTTTATTCTTCAGATGCTAATCTAGAAGGCGTTTATGAAAATGCAAAACACAGTAGTTATGTCGCCGTCTATGTTCAGTTAATGGACTTTGGCAAGTTTGTTGTGACTAAGTAAAGAGCTTAAGTCAAACTTAAAGCTACTTTCAATAAAAATTGTAATGTTAAAAAACATTATATACACTACTGTGAAAGCTCATGTCTTTTCAGAATAAATTAATGCTATTAGTTCTTCTTTTCTTTTTTTAGCTGCATTGTTTACAACATAAAATTCTTTTAATATTCACTGTTGCATTCTGAAATTAAAAGTTAAAAATAATAAGTTTTAAAAATAATTTTCTGAATTTTTCATCGAATAGCTAATTTGACAACCCTTCTATTTGTTCATCTGAGGCAAGTGCTTCACCTGCCTCACCCTCGTCCCGGCCCTGCCTTTATTTTATGTTAATTTCTTCTTCTTTCAACCTCGTTTCCATTTCCCTGCTAGCATGTAAATTCCTAGCTTGTGCAATATTAAAATTAGGTAGAAAGAAGGAAGTATTTAAATGAAGTTTTCTGATGGTAAAATCTGAGCATGTACTACCTTCTTGAAGGCTACATTGCCTAACTTTGATTTATCTAGCGATTAGCATTCTGTGGCGTTAAGTTATACTTGTTATTAGGCTTTGTTTGGCCAGCTTGAGCGCTAGTTATACTGTGAAGCCGTTAGTTTATACTTAAATTTCACTAGTTTTAGTTCATCCATTATCTTTAATTTAAAGCCAAAGCTATTATCTTCTGTAAGCAAGAGTTGGTGTCGTCTGTTAAACTTTATTTGATTAATAACAGGTCCTTTACACCAAAACGTTCTAGTTAATTTATGTGTCCTTGGCTACTAGAATTTTAGGGAAGTGTCTAGCGATTATTCGCTGGTCTTCTTACAACTATAAAATGTAAGTACAAAGAAGGGTAATAATATATTTTTATTCACCCAAAGAAATAGTAGCAAACGGCCTTCTCAGGCTTACAGGAAAGCCGCTACTTAAGATAAAAAATGAGAAACTAAACTAATTCTAACTAACTAAACTTTAACCGAAGCTGTACAAAGATAACTAACTGAGTTGGCCCCCTAATTATACCTCACCGGCAAATACTTACAAGCACGTAAGAAGACGGCCGTACGCAGTAAAATAGAATTAAAGCAACGACGTGACCCAGAAGGCAGAACACGCTGTACTGAGAACTTCTATACTCTTCTACGGAAGTGACTGAACTTCCCATCAAATACTGGTTCTACTTACATTTTCATAAAAAGCGATGCTGAAATCTCATTCTGGCAGGGAATTGTAGGTGTAAAACAACAATTTAAATGAAAGGGATTCAATATTAAAAATAACTATTAGAAAATTAAAATAAACCCTACACAACATTTCCCTGTTTCTGTGGCACTTACAAGACATAATGAAAATCGCTATTTGTCTTTGAAAGTTCTGATCTAATTTTATGCTACCTAAGAAGGCCAGACTCTGTAATACCTTTAAGCTCCTGCCAAAAAAACCATGCTATGATTCAGATTCTGAAACCATTGTGACCAGAAGCTTATGATTGGCTGTTTTAACCCGATGTTTACTAAATATGGGCAGGAGAATACAAAGTAGTCCGAATGACCCTCCTCACCACGTTCGCAGCTGCTAGACTGAGGAAATCTAGAAGAGACCCATGTCGCGTGATAAACTGTGACAGATAGTTGCGTACTGAATGCGGTTCAATAACACATTAAGAGGAAACGTACAGTTCTGATTACTACCGTGGCCTGATCCCATTGCTTTTGCCATTTAATGACTGAATTTTGAAAACTCAGCCTCTTAAGGAACTCGATCCGCTTTAATATTGGAACTTCTGTTAATGAAGTGGAGATCGCCGATTTATTGGCAGTAAATGGTTTGTGACTTTCATTGCCGTACCTATGGAGCTTTGGTGACACAGAAGGCATGTTAATTTAATTTTCAATCTTTAGTGTCTGTGTGCTAGAGACACTCAAAATACACGGAGAACCCGAGTTCTCTCAAGAGGTTCGTGATAGGCAAAGAGGAATAGGTTAGCCTCAGACCGTTCCCGAGGTGTTCTCCCTCGGAATTCTATGTGGGGTTGATAAAAATAGTAGCCTGTACCTGCTTCGCATGGAATGGTCATCGAGATTAATCAGTCTGAATACCATTGAGAATGTATGGGACAGACATTCTTGGAAGATGTTTAATTTCCCTCTGCGATTCTTCTCGGAACCTGTGCGAGTTGAGATACGTCTGCTACATGATAATGGCCACAGATCTTCCAACTGCACTAGATAAACGTTCTTCACATGAATCAGTGCTGCTGGACAGGTGTTTCCAACAGATATCATCGTATTTCGAGAGACAGCCAACAAAGAAGTTTTTGTCATCCAAAGTTCTATGTTTTTATTTCCGTTTATTATTTGATAATTTATTGGTTATTTTCATATGTTGGTATCTTTTTTTGCACCCTAAGATCTATGAAAGTTTCAATGCATTCAAATGAAAGATTTCCTTTTCAGCCGGATTTGTTTCTTTTTTGCTTAAATTTTGAGAGTGTAAATACGTAATTTCAGGAATAAAAATTTTGCCGCTCTTAATTTAATATTACGAAAGCTGCATTTTTATTTCCACCACTCGGCTATGTCTTAATCTACACAGATGGTTCCTGCATAGACGAGAAGGTAGGCAGTGCATTCTGCGGGATCAGTGACCGACAGCAGCTCTTGTACCAATGGCTAAGACAGCTCAGCACGGGAAACAGTGTTTTCCAAAGCAAAGCACTCGCTATCTATGAGGCAATACGATATCACATGAATAATAAAATGCAAAAAGTTTTCATACATACGGATAGCCTATCATCTATGCAGGCAGTTGCCAATGTAGAACACACCGCCTCGTTAATCGCAGACATCCAGAAATCTCTAAGAGAAAATGCTCATCGCCAGTATATAATTAAGTGGATTAAAGCACATATAGGTATATATGGCAATGAGTTAGCGAACAGCCTGGCAAAAGAAGCCGCCACTGGGAGCAATATTACCACAGTACATATCCCATGGCCTACCTCGTACTTGAGAAAGACTATACGTCAAATTGTCTGCAAAAAATGGCAGCAAGAATGGTCGAATAGCTTGACTGGCAGAAGAACTTTCTACTTCAAACCAAAGGTGGATTTGCAAAGACTCATTGCCAATCCTCTCTTGGTCCGTTATATATCGGGTCACGGCCCCTTCCCAAAGTACTTTCATCGATTTGCAATAACCAGCACTGACATCTGTACCTGTGGTGAAGAGGTTACAGTAGACCATTATATCCCTGCATGTTTCCTTACAGTGGAACATCATATTGTCATTCCAATATCGGATCGTTAGACCTTCTGCAAGTTCCTAGTCAAGCACAAGCCGACAATACGTCAAATCACTACTATTATGTCAAAACTTATGACACTTGGCACACAATTGTGTCAAGCTGCATAAGTAATGTCACGAAATCAAGCTGCATAATATTTCATACATACGAATAATGGCAATCATGATTGCAACCTACAGTACTGATTACGTAAAATTTTCATATCTAATGACAAGAACTGTATGCATTATTATGTGTTAAACTGTTGAACCGTATCATACTTAATTTCGGTGTGTGACGGTAACACGTACCAAGACTGTTTTGCATAAATTTAGAAGGTAACTCTATGTAAATATTATATGTCCATTAATGATATTCATGTTTACAACCCACAGCACTGACTATGTCAAAATAATTCTTAATTAGTAACAAGTACTGCATGCTACATCATGTGTAAATTTAGTCAACCGTATCAAACGTAAATTCACATGACTGTTATGCATGAATTTATCAGGTAACTTCTATGTAAATATAATATGTACTTTAATGGTATTCATACCTGTAGGTGATTAGAATTATTTCTGCCATCGTAAGGAATGCTCTGAATTTATAATTTCTTTAATTTTCAGTCATTAGTTTTAGAAATTCTAAAATAAATATAGTTTCTTCCAAAAGGTTTCTCAAAGTAACAAGGTATCCTTCTAAGACTTTATATTTAAATAATACAGGTATAAAATGAAAGCACCTACTTAGAAACTTTATTAAACTATAGATGAACACACTGAATTTAAATAGGAATACTTATTTAATTATAATAAAAATGCATGTAGTATTATTTTAAAACAAATATTACAGTAAAACTGTGTGCATGTAATTAAAAATGTGTATTTTCTGCAACAGGCTAATTACGTTTTCTTCTTAAAATTGTTATATTTCTCTTCTAAATAATAGTACATTTTATTTGATTTTAGACCTTGTACTAAAGCATTAATAAAATACTTTAGAAAACTATGCTTTTAAGCATTTAATAACCTTTAGATTTCGTTCATTGCTTATGTGCTCTTAATAGATCTTAAGGATCCTAGGCCATGCATTTTTAATGCTGAAATATAAGTTTCCTAAAGGTGTACAAATGATCGATCTCACGATGTCACGATTCAGAAATATTTCCGATGCTCTATTGTTAAAATTTTAATTCAAATCTCCTGGCAGCCGTATGTTATAAAATTAGAGAACTGCATTTACGCGTATCTTCTCATTTTGGGATTTGTTAAAAAATGTTATTTTTAAGATGTTGAATAACTTTATAATTAAAGTTTTTTTTAAACTTGCTAATTTAGCACATTTACTATAGATTATTAAAGAACATAAAAATATTTATAATATACATGCTCGTGAAATTAAAAAAAATATCAGTGCATTGCAACACTTTCATAAAACCTTACTATACAACTGAACACTGTAAATGTGCAGTGAGTGCTTTCTTAGAGGAACTTATCATGCAATAATGAAAACTAGCTTCTATAGCAGAACATGTTTTCTTATAATATGCTAATAATATATATAAACTTTGGCATTATGCGGCATCAAAAATAAAACTGAAATCTATACGCAAAGAATTATTTTAACTATTATGCTACTTTTTGTTTTGGCAAAAAATGTGGAGGTAGAATAACAAATAAACAAAAAAATATGCTTACTTTTAAAATGTTTTAAATTAGAAAAAAATTATCAGTTTCTTTCCTTCCGATTCTTTATTTATTGCAGCTTATAAATAAAAGAAATATACAGAATTATTTATTTGCTTTTCACTGCATCGCAAGTATATTTGCATAAAGAAAGTATGTACAAGAATGATGTTTCTACTTATTTTCTTACTTATCAGAATAATAAAAATTTTGCAATTCTGTGCGGTGTCCATAAACGCTAAGAAAATACGATAACTTCAGTTGATTTGTGTAAATGCTTGCGACGCATATCATAAAATTCTGTTATCAGGAATAAAATGATTCAGAATAAAAGAAAATCTGTTGTGAAATTTAGTCATTGAAGGAGGATGGCTCATTTCGGAGGCTGATCGAAACAGTTCTATGTCATTAAAATGAAACATTAATTCAGTTACGTTGCATGCGGAACTTTTCATGCGTAGAAATCTATTCTTATGAGTACGAACTTGAAGAAAAAAGGGGCAATTTTTATATCTGAATGTTTCCACAGTTGCAAAATTCTGAAGCCCTTGCTTTCTTCTTTCCCTTTATTCAACAATTCAGTTTGTTAGCCATCCCTTCAACTGCTTTGAAATTCACTTTGCTTTCTTTCCGGTTCCACGATTTCTTAAGAAATGACAAAGTATGGAGATGAGAGGCAGGAAGTTTATTTACTCAAGGGCTTCAAACGTTTTTTAGAATTTTTATGATATTTCTGATTTTAAAATTTTTCTTCTTTTTCATATTTTTACTTTCCTAACAAGTTCGCCATGCCACTTTTTGATGTGTGAAGAAGCTAGCAGAGAAGTCCCTACGATGCGAGAAAATTTCAGTTCCTTAGCTCTTAGATATGGTTCCTGAATTTGGGCACGTTATAAGCATAAATGTTTTATTTCTACTCTAATTTCATTGAAATTGAAAGCAGTGAGGCATGGAAGTTTTAATGACAGTTTTTACTGAAACTATATATGTTTTTGTTTCTTTTCTGAGGAGCAAATATAATTCAAATGAATTAAATAATAGACAGGGATTCAGCTTTTATTAAAATGTTTATCTTAGTACTTAGTTGTTCTTTGCTTTCGAAAATGGAAAACTCATTAATAAATTTTGCATTACAATAACTACGTATTACAAAGGACATCAAAATTTGATTAATTAAACATTTATATTTCAAAGCCTGAGCCAAGAGAATCAGTTTCTAACTTCCTTCAGCGAGTTATATGAATATATTAATGACAAGAAACAAATGCTTAATAAAATATTTCAAATCTTTTCTCATTTGTATGCAGAATTTAATATAATTCTTTTACTGAAGCACCAATTTAAAATTTTTGTAAAAAAAGTACATTTGAAGAATCAAATGGAAAAAAATATTAAATAGATTACATTAACCATTCTAATTGATATCAAAATTTTATTTTTTCTCTTTGCTGCCAGGATTCGAGGTATTGTTCCAAAGGTATCAGAAACTATTTTGCAAATACGTTAAAAACTGATAGTTCGCAGATCCTTAAAGCATGAAAAGTTTTAAGCAAATTACCTACGTTGTGATTAGTTGCAAAAAACTAGATGTATAAAATTTTATTTCTAGTAATTCATGAAATTTATTGAATATTATACTTCCATCGCACCTTTGAATTTCTACTTTCTTTAATCCACACATACTGAGTTGAATTTTGAAAAAAAGAAATGGTCCCTAAGGAGAATATGAATACATTTGTCTCAGAACTAACGTAGATGTTTTTATTGAAGAATTTATTATACAAATAAACAATGTGACAATGGTTTTCATCAATTAAAATACAGTCAGAAATTTTATCATATCGTGTCTAAAAATAGCGCAATTGTATTCACATTTTGTTATGTAAACGGCAAAAGAACGTAGCATCAACGTATATCTTTTAAACATTAGCCTATAATTCACTCACTTACGCAAATTAAAATCGCATAAGGAATTATTTGGGCGTCACTCATTGTTTCACTTTCAGAATATGAATTAAAAAAAATGAAGTAACCATTTTATAAGAAATATCTCGATTCATTTTTTTCAACTGAACAGTTGTTTAAAATATGATGAACGGCAACTCAAATATTTTAATAAAGTGTTCTGAAATTTGTAAGTTTAAAACAATTATGATTTGTTGCTAGAACTTAAATTTTTGAAACCGGATAGACGAACTATATATTAATATTGACCAGATGCATACTCAAATCTGAGTTACTGCAATTTACGCCTAATTTACTTTTATTCTCTCCTAAATTTCGGAAACAGGCAGGGCACGCTAATTTTTACGATAGGAAAAGATGACATTATTATACTCCCCGTTATGGAAATCGAAGAACGTGCGAGACACAGAAAAACCGATAAATTCAAATTTTCCCTTATTACCTTTATATAATTCAGATGTTATAGACTTTTATGTGTTTTCTTTTTCACTGAGACCCTCCCTCACATGACTGATTCATTTTATGAATAAATTATACGCATTCTGACAGGCAACATATAAGCCATAAAGGAAGTCTTTTGCCCGCAGAAATGAAAAATAACCCTCAGGAGAAACGATTAGAATGCGTTATGACAGAGATTCAGATTAACATTTGCTGCAAAGAGAAGTTGAATCTATGTGTATTTAAATTTTGGGAAGAAAGACAGAATTAAAAAACCTCGGGTCTGTCTTAAAAGACAACTGTTACTTGGAAACCCATTATAATAAAATTTATAATTCTTTTCGCATTTTGCAAACTCCACGCCATCCACATACATACGTATATCCGTAGAATTCAATACACATTTATTTCTATTATAAAATACCTAAAACACTTGTGTATATGAAATGAAATTATGATGAATGAAAGGCATTTTATGAAAATCCAGCATGCTTACAGAATAGGCTATTTGTTAACACAAATCTTTCGAGAAGTTTCTCAGTCTTACAATTTCTGTTTGGACTTACATTTAAAAACGCTAATCGGGGAAACTCAAAAAAAGTTACAAGATATTTATAAATGGTGCCCCAAAATTAACGCAAGACTTGAATTTGCCTCCATTTGTGCAATTAAGTGTTAACAACCCCCTCCTCCCCCCCGAAAAAAAAACAAAATTTGACAGCTGATAGTTTAGGGTTAGTAGAAATAAAGCGTTACACGATACAACAACGTGTTTTCATTGTTGAATAATATTTGAAAAATAATGAAAGTCTGAGACCACAGTTTGGAAATTTCGTACAAAATATGGTAGGAATAGTGATTTTAGCTTCGTCAACTGTGCAAAAACTAACTGAAAATTTCAGGCAGACTGAATCAACTGGTGATACTAAATCCACTGGTCGTCCAAAAACAAGCCGTACAAATGTCCATATCGATGCAGTGCGTGAGATTATTGTGTGAAAGTCCAGGAACATTAATTCGGTGTCGTGGACAAGAATTGCATATTTCAGGAAGTTCTCTACAGCGTATACTCACTGAAGATCTCTGCATCTCCATGATTACAAAGTTCAATTGATGCAAGAACTGAAACTTAATGACCATGCACAGTGAAGAGAGTTCGTTGAATGGATTATTGAATATGAATAAGTGGATGCTGATTTTTCGAACAAAGTAATTTTTAACGATGAAGCACATTTTCACCTTGATGTCTTTGTTAATCGTCAAAAATTCCCGCACTTGGGCATCCTCAACGTGACATTGTGTGGTGCAGATATTGAGGCTGGAGGCACCATTGCACCGTACTTTTTCGAAAGTGAAGCTGGTTATGCAGTGAATGTTACTGGTGCCCGATATCACGACATTACAACGTAGTTCTTTCTGCATAAATTGGATGATACTGATCTGGACGACATATGATTTCAACAAGACGGTGCCACATGCCATACAGCTCGTGAAACAACTCAATTACTGTGTACAGTTACTCACTTTGTAAATGCTAATTTACAGTTCAACGTGAAGAATCTTAAGAACTAGTAAGCGAATACTCGCTTGAGTTCGCGTATATGAAACAACAAGCAAAAAAGGGTAAAATAACCCTTTATTATTCAGATAAAAGTTAACAGAACTCCGTCTTGGAGTTTTACAATAAAGCCGAACACTCGGGCTTTGAACCTAAGATATTAAGAACTAAATTAAAGTCAACTAAAGAGATATAGCCGAAGCTATCCAAGTTTTAATGCAGTTGGTCCCTTAAACACGTGCTGAATGGAAAGTTATCAAGGGCCTGAGTACGGCCGAGCGTAATAAAAGATTTGCGGGAGAGTAGCCAAAATGGCAGACACGCGCTAATCAGAAACTCTGATTCTCTCTATCTCAGCAAGCAGAACTTCGCGGTTAAATACCGCTCTTCCTCATTATGTATTCAGACGTAATTCTGAAACTACGTTCTCGCTGGAAGTAGTAAGTTGAAGTTAAGAATCGACAGGAAAGGAACTTTAACTTAAAATTATCTGTTAATTAAATTAACATAATTCTTACGACTGCATGAGGCGTTTCCTCTCCGTGCACTCTCTCATTTCGGTGATGAGGATTGACCACTTAGATCGTGTGATTTAACACCATTGGATTTCTTTTTATGGAGTTATTTGAAGTCAACTATCTATGCCAACAAGCCCACAAGTATGCATGCATTGAAGGAGGAAATTGAACGCTGCTTCAACGAAATTTCATTTATTTAAATTTCATTAATTTCATTTTAAACATTTATGCAAAATGGTCATTGAAACTTTCGACAAAAGCATGTGTATGTGTCAACAAAACCGTGGAGGCCATTTGCCTGATGTGTTATTCCATACATAACCCTAACCGGTGTACTTTACGATTCAATAAAAAATAACAATTTAAAGAAACGAAACTGTGTTTTGTATTTAATTCAAATCTTACGTTAATTTTGAGACACCCTTTATATCTCTCTGAAAAGATTTCGTAATATTTCAGCTAAAATCCATCATTTGCTTTTAACTATTTATAGAAGTATAAATGGATGGTAACATTGTAACTAGAAATCATTACAATTTACCTGTGTTTCAGCTTAGTACAGTTTTTTTTATTAATTCACATTTTTACCTCAGAAAATAATCTACCGATAATCCATCGAGTCGGTATGCGCTTGCCTTTCAATAACGTACCGCGAACTAGATTATTCAAATTAGTTAAAACTCACGAGGGACCTGCCTAATCTCCGCTTTACATTTGCCGAAAATGTCTCCGTGGTGGAGTCACAGAAAAATGGGCATGGAAACCGAGATTCTCGTATCCTTTTTCCCTACCACTAGCCTGCCCAGAGAATTTCGTCCAGGCAAATTTTAAATTCCTCATTTCGCAAAGACTCACACTCACGAATATCTATATCTTATTTGCAATTCGAACCTTATCCTAATAGAGTGGGAATCAACAGAGTATGCTAATCCCCATATTGTCCAAGGTGGCTCCATATACACGTGAACGAAGGGACATGTGATAGTAAACTGATAAATTGAACGAATTAATTTTTTTAAATCCAAAATGAATAAAACATCAATAAATATCAAACCGCGGGACATTGGTTTTTAAATTAGCGTTAAGTGTGAGGAAATATGTGAAAAATAGGAGTAAATCTGTCAGCTTATTACTAATTCTTGAGAATTCTCAGGTTAACTTTGCCGAAATATTATTTTAGCCAACTAAAATTGTCCGAACAAATTAGCATGTTACTTTTTAAAATGCAGGCACTGATAAAATTTAATCTACCTGTGGATCTCAACATATAGAACCAATAATAAAGCAGCATTTTGAAAGCAGAGTAAATGAAAGGAATTTAAACATATAATAGACTTTTGTTTTCAGATAACAGGAGAAATAGGCTTAAATGAGCTATGAAATGCAAATTACTATTGAAACTGTTTTCCGCTCATGCACTGAAGGAGAGGGGAATGTATAGTAACCACCGCTTATTAAACTCTTTGTTTAATAAAATTGATTGCTGATATGTTCAGATTTTCAGTAAAAATTCCTCTGTTTATTAAACTTATCGCTGCCGCTTATAAAACTTTCATTGGAAACAGACTAATTCTTCAGTGCCAGAATATCTTTCTTACACCTTTTAAAGTCATTTTCAGTTCATCAATTTTATTTACGGGGGACCGTAGCTTATTTATTTTTCAAGTACGCAGTATTTCACTAAAACGGATTTGACCGAAAGCTCTTTACTCTGCAGTTCTTGTGCCTCTAAGACGTTGTTTTTAGAGCTCTTAGTTCGCTCTGGAGCTCAGAACGCTAGAATTTTCTTAATGTAAGTGTGGCAAAAGCCCTCCTTTAGGACCATTGTAAATGACAATATGTTCTTTCTTGAATACCAGCTGATTAAAAATGCAGCTACTTCTTCCCACGTTTTAAAATTTAATCATTCAAAATCTTCCTTTTGTGATATACGCATTACATTCATAAAACGTTCTCAAAAAAGCTCACAAAATGCTCCATAGCTTCACCGTCCGTCAGCAGTCTTTGAATGATGGAAACAGGTGATAACTGTAGGATGGGAGGAAAAAAACAATGGTCATGTCATGCCTGCGATCATAAAGTAGCAGATCGATTTAACAAAGTGCAGTATTTTTGCTGCGAGAAACGCGAGTTCTGAAATTAAATAAATCACTAGAAGAAGTATTTTGTTTTTAATTGTTGCACGCCTAACTTGAAACATGTCGAAATGCCTACCCGAAATTATTGTTCTAGAATAGTTTCAAGGTATGAAACTAAAAAAAGGGTTTCTATCATTAGGGCTTTTTTTCCTTTAAAAGTTGCGAAATTGGCCAAAATGTTAAAAGTGAATTTTGTATTAGCTAACAGATTGATTACAGGTTGGAAAGATAGAAATTCAACATTGTTCATCGAAACCTGAATGGTGAGAAAGAAGAGGCAGAGTAATGTAGTATATGGATAATAACTGGATAAGCATTTTATCTGGGCTGTTGAATGAATACAATTCTCACAAAATTTATACAGACGAAACTGGATTGAGTTACATAACATTATTAGAACACATATTTAAATTAAAAGCGAAACAGCAGCCTGATTAATAAACTAAAGGAACACGTTACTGTGTTATTAAGGTTTAATATGCACTAGCAGTTAAAGAGATACTAACAGAACTGGAGACTAACAGAATCAGAAAGCCTCGATGTTTGCTAATTCTATAATTTACCTCAACTTATCTTAGCAATAAGAACTCATGGATGGCAAGCAGTATCCTTTCCGATTTCCTTTTGAAACGGAACATAGACTTAAAAAATTAAGCGAAAAAACCCATTTCTAATTAGATAAATATGCAGCCGTCAGATATCTATTTCTCTCTCTTTCTGGAAACCATTGCTATCTTTTCCAGCAAATAAAACTTCTAATTTTCAGCTTACTACTACAAACATTTGTAAATATCATTACAAAACATATGTTCAGAAAATACAAAAGAGAATTAATTTTTATGAAAATACACTCAATTTGAAGGAGAAATGTAAGCAGATACTTGTGCTAGAGATCATACATATTGTACGCAATGCTAGAAGTCATTCTCTTAAAAAGCGAATAAAACTGTTTTCGAAGTGTTACTTTTACGCAGAAGAAGCCTCAGAGGATCTGCATGCTATAGCTAATGTTTCAGACATCAGTGAGAGAATATAAATATTCATTTTTAGAATATACGTCAGTTGACGATAATACAGGGACAAAGTGTATTAAAACTGACTGTACCATTATAGAAAATATTTAAAAGACCAGCAGAAACTAACAGTGAAGGTATACAGAAAACTGCGATCACATAGCGTCATCAATCGAATTCAGAAAAGCACTGTAAATTCAAAAAAAAAAAAATATTGAATTTATAGATGCTGGCCAGAAAATCTACTAGCAGTTTTACGAATCTGAAAATATATTTGAAAAACGGTTGATGAACAATACGAAAAGCAAACAAACGTAGGTAGAAAAAAGTTAAAGGTTAAAAATTTTATCAAGTGCGCAGTTGTAAAAATAGTTTTATAAAATATTAAATATTGAATATCAAAATTGTGCGAGTTATTTAATATAAACATTAATTTTTAATTATTCTTTTAAAATTAAATACTGGATTTGGTTCTTTGTTATTATGTTATTTATGTTATTAGAGAAGTTTAAAACTGGCTATCATATTTTTCAATACACAAATTGCGGTCTAATAAACTTAGCAACTTATTAAATTCAAATATGTTTGGAAAGAAATTTACCTTAATAAACGGCGGACATTATATTGTAAGCGTAATATTTGAACAAATGCATTAATTATTAATTTTTAAATGTAAATGAGCAGAGAAAATGGAATACATGTTTGCATGTAAAGTCTGCGCTTCTGTTTTATGTATACATATTGTGATTGGAAATTAGTTGGTTATTATGGCCGTGCGTTTGATTTGCAGTTTCCTTTTAATTCAGATAAATATTTTTCAGATTTATATTTTTTTTCCTACATGTTTACCAAAATGCGAAGAAAGAAAAAGCGGTATTATTAGGAAGTCAGGAATTTGATTTCCAATTTTGGGCAAATGCTTAAATTTTAGATGTTCATTTACGTTATTTGATTCACTCACAATTGTATCTGTGTCAAGATAAGTAAAATATAAGTGGCAATATTAAAATGAGTAAAGGGATAATAACTAAAATCATAAAATAGTAAAACAATCTTTGAAAAAAACAAAACAAAGAAGTAAAACGAAAGAACTAAACTGTTGGTAATATTTTATTCTTAAATTTCTTTTATTTTGGTAATAGTTTAGTCGTGAATTTGTTTTATTTATGTGCTGCCATAATGCACGTTATTAGTAAACGTTACGGAAAACCTAAATCGATACCATCAAAAATATTTTGCATGTATGAAAACGTTAGTAATAAAAGGTAGTTTATGAATGTTGATATGTTATAAAAAATTGTTTACACAACAAACAACATTTCATCACAGGACATAACAACAACTGATGAACTTTGAACATCAGAATCAAAATATTCTTGTATTTTGATGAACAATGATGTGGTCATATGGATTATAAAACGTAAAGTGCGAGGCATGGTGCAATAATTGTTAAGATGTATTTTCTGTAGGAATGTTTGACTATTCACCTAAGTTTGAGCTGATATACAAAATGTATCAGTGAGTATTCAGTTCAACGTTTTCTGGTCTTTCCGTCTTCATTTTCTTTAGTACAGCCGTCAGTGACTGAAATTTTGAACTCTCACGAAGTTAGGAATAGGAAGAAATAATATACTCATGCTCAGTATTTTTGAATCGAGACGAGATAAACGTCGCTTAAACCAAAGTGAAAAGAGGAGTTCTGCAATAAGATTAAAATAATTAACAAAATTGTGTAAACTACGTAAGCATAATCAAAATGTAAATAAGGAAGGAGGAACGTATAGTGCTGGAGGTTTTAAAGACAGATTTGAAATTTAAAAATAAATATTTAGTTGAATTTAACTGAAGCTTTTGAAAAACATTTCGAAAATAGTACTGAAGTATTTCTTACCATCGTACTATTTTATTAGTGAAAAATATTCATGCATAAATAAAGGAATATTTAAATAGTTGATGTTCAATAAATACAAGCATTAGGAGGTACTACGATGTATTAAAGGTAAGTGTAAAAGTATTCTTAAAATGTGTTTTTCTCAAAGTGAAATTTTCGTGATGATTACATCTTCAAAATGCTCCATACGCCTTAAGTTTGGGGCAAAATGACTATAATCTGTAATTTAAAATCCTGCTTACATGTATAGCAATTAGCATGCATTTTAGAACTCGAACTTAAAAAGGAAATAAACCCCCAATTAAAGTATATTAAAGTGCAAAATTTTGTCCAACACTTAGATATGTGTAAAAGAATTATTAAAAATTAACCTTTCATTCAATTCACAAATGACTGCAAAGTTCTATTTGTTAAGCATTTTTCAATAAAAATGAAACAAACGTAATAAGAAAATTAAGTTGCTTGGAGCATTTTGAAAGTAAAACATTAAATTTTAGGATTTTAAGAAAGCGTTAAAATTGTAATTTGTCAAAAATGTTTCCCAAAAATATCTGATATAGTTATGGAAAAAATATAAGTACTTGCACTCATTCAAAATTTCATATATCGACGCCAATTAGTAAAAAAAGTATTTGAATGTTCCCAACTTCTTATTTTTACATGATTTTGTCATTACTATATAATATAGCTTTATATCAATAAAAGTAAATCATCAGTTTTAAAATATTTTATCATTAGTACATGATATAGCTTTAAATCAATAAAAAATAACTTATCAGGTTTAAAATATTACTATTATTATTATTGTTATTATTAGTTTGCAATCAGTCGGATCTTCCCTATGCCAGTCAATTTTTCGTGTATATTCGACGGTATTATCACCATCGATTAAACGATTTCTGTCGAAATTTCATCAACACCCAAGGGGTGCATACCGACCCCGTTGGGTATCCCAGATCTGAGACTGATGTTGTTTCCTTGCTCCTTTGATAAAGTTTCTTTGCTCCTTTTTGATGTTGTTTCTTTTGCTCCTTGTTTAGTGAATTGTTTATTTGTTATTATTAAATCTATTAGGAATGAATAACTGCAAGGAAAAATACAAAAACAATTTATAAAATCTAAATAAATCATCAAAATAAAAGTCATCATTATGCGCTCTAATGTAAAACCCTCAGACGTAAAAACTTATTAAAAAACATGAAGTGTCACAAAGGAAATAAAAAAGTTAGCAGCTATGAAATCAAAAATAATGAAGAGAAGAACGAAAAAATAAATATTATACGTTCGGGAATTTTTTTTTAATATGAAATGAAGAAAAGTCATATAGAAATAGATCCTGTGGACAAATTAATGGTCTTTCTGCGTATAACAAAAAATTCTTAGTTGTAAAAACTTCAGAGATTCTCTAAATATATACTTTCTTTTAATTTTCCATATTTGATGTTTTTTCAAGTAAAAACAGAAAAAAAAAGAATATACTCTGAAATGAAAGATATATATATAAAGATAACTAGAGGAAAGGATTTCAAACTAAAATATATGCCGTAATGATGCCAGTGAAACCAAATAAAAGTACCTGCGTATAAAAAGGTTACAATACAGCCAAATTAAAACGTCGATTTGAAACATTACATCTCAAATCAAATAAACAATTAAATTACCTAACGAATGGAAAAAGACTTAACATCTACAATTAAGTTAACCTGTATGTTTAATATTTTGAAAAGAAAATTCAAAACTCCACCTGTAATACAGTGTGCATGCTTAAGGAAGAGCGACTAAACTACTGAATTGGTTTAGTTTATTTAATTTAATTTCGTCAAAGCATTCGACAACGATCTGCGTAAGGGAAGGGATGCTTTCGCGAAGGCCCTTTTTAAGTGAAACTGACTAGTATACATACTGCCCATACAACAAACAACTGGAAGCACCAGAAGAAGAAATAATTTAATGCACTTTTAATGTTTAACTTATGCAAAGTATATATACTTCAATTTTCCCTTCTTTTATTTGATTGCAGAAATCACAATAAAATAAGGTTTTAAGCACATCTGTATTGAAGTGTCGCAACAGTTTAAATTCTTGCAACTTTTTTTCCATTTTATTTTTCAGTGAACTACTTGGTCATAGCAATATTGCTTAGGTAGTTAATTTCAGGTAACTTTAAGATAAAATTCAATCGAATCGGGAAACAGAATTAGAAACAAAACAAAAAAGAGAAACAAAACAAAGAAAGAGAATTACATACTTAATCGCATTTTTAATTCACCTTACAGATACAGAAAAAAAAAACGAAATTATAAATGCGACCAAATTATTCGAGATAATTATGCATGTAATAACATTTTATATTCGCTTCAAAATTTAAAACTACTTTGAAACTTAATGAGGTGAAATAAAATTTCATTATTTCTTTTAAGAGTTGTTAAGAAATTTTAGGACTTCTTGAAGAAAATTTTATTAATTTCACTTTACTTCAAAAATTATTCTAAATTCTTCTCAACTTAATCTGAAACAGGAATAGTCATAGTCACGAATATTTTTTTAATCAGGAAAGAAGCTGTTATGGAAGACGCTGTGACATCTTTCTTCGTAAAATAAACCGACTTAGTAGAAAGTCGAGTATCTTGCAGATTTTATACTTTCATTTATCTAGACATTCTCTTCATAAGCTCTGGTTTGTTTTCAACAGACAGCAAGTTTGGTCTCATAAGAATGCTTCAATAAAAACTCATGTAGCTTTTTTTATTTGCTCATGATGTGCTACTTTTGTATCAAGAATATAAACTTATTTACTGAGTTTAAGAATATTCATTTAAAGATTATAATAAATGTTACTACATTAAATTGGTTTAAATCCTTACCTAATTTAAAACATGTACATTTTCGTATAATTTAAAATTAATAAAATAATTGTTAATATATTTCATGGGGATGCTTATAAAGCATTCTATGAATGTTATTTGGTAAACATATTTGCTTTAGAGTTTTCGTTCCCTTCGAAAGTCCTCCACGAAGGCATCCCTCCTCTTAGGCAGATAGCCCTAGTGTTTAAGCCTCTAAAGGTTTGGTGTATTTAATTGCCATAATTAAATACACCAAACCTTTAGAGTTTTCGCAAAATCAGAATTTAACATTTTAAATCTTTTATTAAAAAATTTAAGCCAAAATTATAAAAGTAATTAAAAATAAGCGCGTATTTTCTTGATTTATTCGAGAGATTAAGGTAACAGTATTTTGTCTGTAAAATAACATTTGTTGTTCTAAATATTCTCTCTTCTAATTATGAGCAGTCTGCTGGCAGCATGATTACAGTGGCAACCACATATACTTAATTTGAAAAGACGCACTTTTCGACAAGGCATTTTTTTAAATTTGTGTATCTCAGAAATCATGGGAATAGTATCGCTTTAATATTTTCTAATTAATATCTAGAATACAAAAAGTTAAAAAATAATAATAAAATATTAAGTCATAACAATGAACTGCTTCAAGTGATTCACATAATTACTTTTTGCAGCTACAGTTGATCTTTGTTTTATATGAATGTATGTTTTTGAAATATTTTTCATATTGTGGTAAATTAAAAACTAAAACTTTATTTAAAGTAAAAAAAAAAATGAAACTTCTGTTTTTAATTTGTTACTGCCCTAAAATCCATTCAAGGAACGTTTAACAAATCCGAAGAACATCATTTCGAGGAACTAATTGTTCTGATGTTTGAGACCAAATGCCAAATGAAAATTATTTCCATATTTAAAAGGCTGAAATTTTGTTTATAAATGAACGCTCTGAAAAGAAACCGATTCTCAGGTTTCTGCTTAGGAAAATTAAGACGTTTTAGGTATAGCATTGAAGTTTCTGACTGTACGTTTCTAGTTTGTAACTGAAGTTAGAGGATTGTGTATGTCATTTCTCAGTAAAATTAAGACTAAATTGGAATTAAAGTGAAATTTTGCAAAACTTACAAAATATTATTTCCGTTAAAGAAGTTAATTAACTGTTACAGAAACCTCTGCTTAGATTAATTTGATTTTAAAAGATTTTCCTTTATCATCAGTTCTTTCATACTAACTTGATACTCGTCTTCAGGTGGGCTGAAGGGAGCCTCCAGTTCTTACAATTCTTACTAACTTGATACTTTTCAAGCTTCTTGTACACATTCCTCACGAAGATGCACTCGTTTCACTTTACTGACTGTATTGTGCTTAAAAAAAACTTTTATACTGAACTTTTTACATTAATTTTCATTATACTGGTTGTAACATGCCTCAGTTTCATATTGGCAACCTAAGCATCTAAATGAAACGAAATGAATGAATTATACGAAATACTCTAATTAAGCAGAACTGAAAATGGTATTTGAATTAGCAGAAATAAGTATGGAAGAAACTAATTTAGATCCTATCAAGTAATAATGAGTGAACGAGAAAAACTGAGATTTCATTCACTTATTATATATATTTCAAGGGGCATGACAAACTACGAAACAATTTTTTATAAGTTTAAAAAAGAGATCATTTTGTGTCATTTCTTTCTTATGCACTGAGTTACAGCAGCACATGGATTTTTAAATTGTATACTTAAGATATGGAACAAGTGACATTTTTAAGCAAACTTTTCTGCATTACATAAAATTCGAAAATAATTATACGCTGCTGTGTAACATCTTTTTAAAATTCTCTCCGTCAATTATGCTACGCTGATGAGCTAACATTCTACAGATTGTATTTCGAAGTTTTGATTGTATCTCTATAGATTTGATATTCCAAATAGCATAGATATTTCAAAAGAATTATTTTAAATACTGCTTAAAAATACTACTTCAATAACTTAGGTTAAGCAATTTAATGATAACTTATTGATATCTGAAAAAAAATGGATTTGTCTTATTTCATTCAGTGATTGTTATACCAGTGATATTTCTTCAGGAATTACTCCCAAACATATTTGATCATTAAAGGTGAGCGGATGATATCAGACCGAGCGCACATTTCATGCTTCAGGCCTGGAACAGAGACTGTTCATTCACATTGTCTGAAAATTATGTGCAAGAAAAATGTTACCGCCCATATTCTTTCCACAGATGCGTATTTCTCATCTGTGCTTCACTTATAAAGATTGATTGTACCTAAAAGTTTGCTTATCTGTTTGTTGGGGCGCTATTTTGTTATACTAAGGTCAATCAGCACCTTACCATTTTGAGTTAATGGTTCGTTCCAGAAGTGCAGAGGCTAAATCATGTAGCCGATTATTGGTTTCAAAAGGATGGATTTCCTGCACATTATCCCATAAGCGTCACAGAATTTGTGAATGATATATTCCTCACCAAGTGAACCAGCACATCTGTCAGCTCCATTGAAACGTTTTGAACGTTTTCTCATCAAGCGAAAATGCTTTTTGGGACACTGGACATTATTAAACAACATTTATCCGAACAAGGAAACCTGACGCATAAGAGTTGAAAAATAACTGCTAGGAAATTATTTACAAGAATATAAACAGTACTTCTATAATTATTCATTTCTAGAACTTATGCAAATCTTGATCATGGATGTGTAAAAATGACAGAGCTAAGATTTATAACGTTTCAACTTTTATCATTGTCACAAAAATCACTATATGTGTATAGAAATATTTTCAAAACTAACAGCTCATCTCTTGGCATGAGCGATACAAAAACTGCTTATACGCCCCTGTTAAAATTTCGCACAGGACATGATACCGCATAATCGTTTCCTCAGACAGTTATAAAATTCACATTGGTGTATTAAATATTCGGCAGTTCCTTATTAATATAGATTCGTTCCTTAAACGGCAACCAAGATTATCAATAAATCGCCAACACAAACCATTTTCAAATGGCTGCCAATCTTAAGGATAGTTTTTTTTTCCTCTTATGGGATCTGACTTGCTTATACAACAGAATACCTGTATTCCAAGATGTTAAAAACCTGCCACGATAATATCTTTTGCATTATATGAGTATCCGTATATGCCGTTTGGATACTTTAAAGTAAAATTAACATTCCAACAACACATTCATCCCGTATTTTCAGTTTTGGGGATATATTTCCTTTTCATTTCTCTGTCCCCCGAGGCGACTGGTCTACATGAGAAATGTGCTCATCAGCTAGTTACACCACTTTGACAGTTATAATTTACTCGCTTTGTCAAGAACATGTCCCAGAGATTGTCAAAGTTTAGTACATCTTTGCTACCATGTGGATAAATTGTCCGTTTTAGCAATGAGCAAATACTGAGTGAGGAAGGAGGTGTATGGAGGTAAACCGCAGAAATGGAAAAAATGAGGGATTTTTAGACAAACAAAAGGACAAAAACAACAAGTATAGATAACACTGAGCGTTGAGATGAGTGCCGATAACATTGCAGAGCCCTACAGGTTAAAAATATGTTTTACACTGAGCTTACTCGCCTAGTTATACTAAAGAACCCTCTTCCTTCCTGTATCAAACAGGTTTCGGCTAGGATCAAAGAAAGGGATCTAATGCTAAGTGCATTTTTGGCACCAGTTTTCTAATCAGTTTTTTAATTGCTTAATAAAAGCACCACGCTTAATTCCAATATCCAGGTACAGGCATACCTGGGGCGGAACACTATTGGTAGTGTAAGTGTAGTCCCGCTGAAGTAACTCTTAAGCTCCGCCCCACTTTTGAGGGAGAACACCTCGGATCGCGGTCCGAGTGCCTCCCACATCTCTTCCCCTAGCACCGACCATTCGAAAGACTTTTGAGTGCATTTTGCATTTTCTCTTGCCTCACAGACACTATAAACTTGCAAGCATCGACACCTTCTCTGGGATTTGAATCCGAGCCCCTCGACACAGCAGCCAGGAGCACTAACTGCTATATTGTTCATGACCACTAAATCCAGTGTCCATATAGGTAAAAGCAAATTTAGACACACCATATCCCGTTTCGATACTGTAAACCTCAGCCTAAAACAATCGCAGACTTGCGTCACTTCCTTGTCATTATAGATTTCTATCGGCGATTCTTTCGTATCCTGCTTGCCTGCATCACCACCCAATGCTTTCCTGAAAAAAATCTCAACAGAATGATAAATGTTTCATTCAAGGGAAATCAGTGTAAAACTGATATGCTAATTCTACTGTTTTAATATATTACTCTTGTAGGGTTTATAGTTACTTTAACTAACATTTATTTTAAGTTTAAACTATCTTTCCTGTCAATCCTTACTTTCCCCTGGAACTGCCAATGCCAGAATATGTAAATTTGAGTAGAACGCGCAAGCATTCAAATTATCAGCGGAAGTAGTATGGTTTAAATAGAAGGAAACGAGTTCAGTGAGAGAGTTATTCTTACTTAGCGAGCGCGGAGGTAGTTAGAGAATTAAAGAACCCCACGTTGCGGCCTATGTGCTTGGCGGGAAGTAGTTGCAATTGTTCCAGTGAGCTTCAAGTCCGCTGAATTAGCTGCGGCTTTTGTAAAACGCGGTGAGTTAGTTATTTTAGAGAGCCTCGTAGTTAGAATATTGTCTTTACTTTTTTTTCAGGTTCTTATTTTTATTTTGACTGCCGAGTTGGCACCGTTTGTAAGCGTCAAGAGGACGCAATTGTAATTTAGTACGTTGAATAAAAAGGGACTTAAACCCTTTATAAGACTCTGTGGTTTATACAAGCTTTCACAGTCACCTCTAGGTTGCGTGCTAGTTAGAGGCGCGCAACGTTATATTGGCGCCCGAACACTTAGCGAACTGAAATGGCCGAAAATTGGATGGAAGCCGCTGGACAACACCAAGAAGTGACAACGCAGTTAGAAGGATTTGGATACCTGGTCCAGACTTTGAGAGCATCAATCAAGCCAAACGTCTATTTCGACGGAAAAAATTCGGTGGCGGTATTTCTCGAAGGTATAGAAAACCACTTTCAGCTCTATCCTGTGCCTGAAAGACAAAAAGTTGCTATCGCCACATCAGCACTAAGAGGACAGGCCGCGCTATGGTGGAAGAACATAGGAAAATTTCTACTAGGTGAATTTGGAAGCCCGACGTATACATTTGAAAATTTCAAAAAATCGTTAGTAAAGGCCTTCCCCATAGTGAAAGATCGCGCAAGGCTGGAAGCCGAGCTATATAGTTTCTATCATCGGGATACAGCACAATTGACGGACTTTATTTTACGAAAAATCAAGCTAACGGATATGCTGTACGGCAAGAAACCCGATGCGGAGATAATTGAAATAATATTACCAAGATTGTTACCCGCTGTTCAAGACTACTTTGAAATTAGAAACCCAACCACATTGCAGGAACTTTTCGAATTGGCGGTGAAGTTTCAAAATCGCAGAATCGCGGAAAGAGCGAGAGGGGAAACATATTCTCAAAGTACCAGAAGGAAGGAGGAAACAAGAAATGGAAATCGCTCATATGGGGGAAAGAAATATCAAGCTAACGCATCGAAACTTGAAGGGCAAGGCCCAAAAAGAAAATTTGAAAATAAGCATCCGCGTACCCAGAAGACACAGATTGAAAGGAAAGCTTTAAACGACTAGAGGGGCCTGTGAAAGGGAGGGTCCAGACCCCGGAAGTTTTAGAAAAACCCTCAAATAGACATCTAAATACAGTCATCGTAAAAAACTCACAGCTACCAATTATACAAGTCCTGGTTGGCGATGTACCAGTAGAAGCCCTCATCGATACAGGGGCAGAAGGCAATTTCATGAGTGAAAAGTTCTTCAAAAAGAATTTTTATAGGATACGACTCTTTAAAACCAGAAATACGGAAATTATAGCGGCGCAAGGAAAAACATGTAACTGCATCGGGAAAGTAGCATTAAACGTACAGGTAAAAGAGGAAAATCTCAAAGTATTAATTTTTGTGGTGAAACACCTCCAACACTCTCTTATTTTAGGTATGGACTTTTTAAGGCCCGCGAGGGCCAAATTAAATTTTCAAGATAGTTCTGTGGTGCTGGAGATGGACCAGAGGGTGGTGGAACCGGTGGAGACACCTGAATTGGACCTTAGCCATTTGAATGACCAGGAAAGTAAAGCAATACAGTAAGTGGTCAGTAATTTTTCTCATTTGTTTTCAGAAAAACCGGGAAACTGTCAGATTGTAACTCACAAGATTCAATTAAATGCCGAAAAACCTTGTAGGACTAAACCTTACCGCTATGACAAACAAAAAGACGTAATCATCGAAGAACATATTCATGAGATGTTAAAGAATAAAATAATAACGCCCATAAATAGTGAATACGCGAGTCCAGTCGTACTATGTAGGAAAAAGAACGAGTTTCCTCCTTCGGATAAAAGGGCTTGGAGGTTTCCTATCGATTATAGAAAACTAAATAGCATAACTAAATTCCCAGTTTACCCTTTGCCGGTTATAGACGAGATCATTAGACAGATCAAATCGACAAGATATATGTCTACTTTGGACTTAACGTCTGGCTACTATCAAATAGCTATGAGACCCGAAGATATACATAAAACCGCGTTTATAACAAAATCGGGCACTTATGCATTTTTACGCATGCCTTTTGGGTTGTGTGGGGCCCCGTCAACATTCCAGAGAGCTATGGACATTGTTCTAAAGCCTGTCCTAGGAAAATCAACTTTAATTTATCTAGATGATATAATTATAACGAGTAGTACGTTGGAACAACACATTAAGGACCTCGAACAAGTTTTTAAATTATTAAAAGAGGCCGGTCTTACAATTAACGCCTCAAAATGCAAGTTCGCAACTAAAGAACTTAAATATCTCGGTTATAAAATTTCGCAAAAGGGTATAGAAACGCAAGATTCAAAAATAAAAGCTATTAAGAATTTCCCACCGCCCAACACCGCCAAGAAACTTTCGACTTTCCTTGGACTATGTTCTTACTATCGATCTTTCATAAAAGATTTCGCTAATATTGTTGAACCACTCTTAGTAATCAAAAGAAAAAAGAGTAAATTTACGTGGACAGCTGAAGCTAACACAGCTTTTGAAAGATTAAAAGAAGCGCTTATTAATGCCCCTGTTTTAAAATTCCCTGAGGGGGACGAAAACCTGGAAATTGCGGCAGATGCATCAGACTATGCGGTGGGTGCGGTTCTTATGCAAAATAACCATCCGCTGGCATTTTTTAGTAAAACATTGAATCAAACACAAAGGAATTATACAGCTACAGAAAGAGAAACATTAGCCGTATTAATGGCTGTACACAAATTTCGAGTTTATTTCGGCAAATCGCCAGTAACAGTCTTTTCAGATCATGCGGCTGTTGGTAGACTTTACTCGGGAAAAACCTAACGCCCAGGTTAATAAGATGGGCTTTAAAACTCCAAGAATATAATATCACAATAAAATATAAACCGGGTAAGGAAAACGATGTAGCTGACGCACTTTCTCGTATAAAACTGGACGAGGAAGGTAATGAACTTAAATGCGCTGTGTTGACTTCAAAAATTTTAGATTCTAGAGATACGGTTATTACTGAACTGAAAGCTGATCCTGAATTTGGAAATATCTATGCTTATTTGAAAGACCCCGAAGGCTTTGAGCATACAGATATCGATACGATAAGAAATAGAGCAAAAAACTATGAAATAATAGATAATTTATTATTCTATACGAAAACAACGAACGAAAATCTTGAGTATAAGCCAGTCATCCCAGCCTCGCTTCGATTAAGCATTTTGAGGGAGTTGCACGAAAAAAAAACAGCGGGCCACCTCGGGGTCAGAAAGACTTTAAAAAGGGTACGCGAGGCGGTATATTTCCCGCAATTATACAAAATAGTAACGGCGTATGTCAGGTCCTGCAATCAATGTCAGTTAATAAATGATATTAATTACAGCCCGGCCGGGTACTTAAATAGCATTCGCACTACATTTCCGAATGAAATTTTAGGCATAGATCTCCTTGGTCCCTTCCCCCAGAGCGAGTTAAATAAAAATCGTTTTCTTTTAGTAATAGTAGATCATTTTTCAAAATGGATAGAAATTGTTCCACTTAAACGCGCGTCAGCCAAAACAGTCGCAGATGCATTCTTACACAGATACATTTTAAAATACGGAGCACCGATAAAAGTCATTAGCGATAACGGAAAACAATTCATTAGTCAAATATTTGAAAACATATGCAATGGACTTGATATACGCCATATCAAAATGGTTCCGTATAGACCACAGGCTAACATAGCAGAAAGAGTTAATAAAAACATTGTAAAAATAATTCGCAGTTACGTTAGCACATATCACAAGCGCTGGGATGGCTACATAAATGAATTAGCTTATGCTTTAAGAACGGCACATCATGATACTACGGGAAAAACTCCAGCAGAATTATTTTTAGGCAGAAAGTTAATTACGCCTTTAGATAAATTATTCTTTGTGCAACAAAGAGAGCAGGAATTCAAACAAAAGGACGTGCAAAAACTAATTGATCAGGCGCTTAAAACCTCGGATACGGCAAGAGATAGGTAGAAAATTTATTACGATAAAGAACGCCGTGAAGCAGATTTTAAAGTTGGTGATAAAGTATTGAAACGGAAATTTTCTTTATCAAGTGCCCCAGACAATTTTATGGCAAAGCTAGCTCCAAAGTTTGAAGGCCCCTATGTAATTCAGGAAATCAAAGGAGTAGTTTTATATCTTAAAAACGAGAGAGGGGAAATCTGTAAAGCAAGTCCCGACCAGGCGAAAAAATACTATAATCCCAATGATTTTGAAATCCTTAAAAGTTTCTTGCAGGACTCAAGTCTAAACGAAATAGAAGGGCCAGAGACTGCAACAACTATTCCACCACCCAAGAAACGGAGAACTGAAGAGAGACCTAGCACTTCTACAACCCGGACGTCGGTATCAAAAAGAAAAAATGATTATCAAACTCCGGCGTTTAAGAAAAACAAAAGTACAGATGAACCGGGTAAAGAAACCGTGGTAAAAAGAGAAACACCACCTACAAAGGATGGCAGGAGGAATTACACATCAAGAAGAACGCGCACACGGCCACAGAGTCAGGTGCCAGCAAGGCCGCCGTTCCGGAAACTGAAACGCCAACAGGAGGCACAGAAGTACGAGGAACAGAAGAAATTCAAGGACTCCAGACCGGAGGACGTCAAGACCAGCCGTCCCAGGCAGAAACGCAAAAGCCAACAACCAGACGATTACTCCGTCAAGAGGCCAGCATGTAGAGGACGCAAAAGAAAGAACAACGGGGACGACAATTGGAGATCAACAAGGAGAAGATTGACATCCATGACACCTCTAACTTGGGATCAATTTTGTCAAAAACGGATGACGGAGTTTCAAGCATCGAAAACTCAAAGATAAGTTAAAACCTTCTATAAATATTTTTCTCTTTTGTTCCGAAATGTTATGCATAAGTACGAAGTTCTATGTTTTGACGAAAGTCAATATGTCTCGGTTGAGACTTAGTTTTGTTTTACTTTATTTAGCTAAGGCAAAAGTATTATTTTCTTTAAGTGTAAAAGCTAAAAACAAGCATTTTCTGTTGGTCGAAAGACTAATTCTGTTATGTTAAAGCCAAAATTTGGCCGGAGATAAAAATAACTTCGTATTCTTGTATGTACTAATAAGAATTTTAGTTTCAGTGCCGCCAGCTTGGCGAAGATTGAGTAAAGTAAAAATTTATTTCTCTTATTCATTTTATGGTAAATTGTAAAAAGCATATGTATTAAACTTTTGTAAATGTATGTAAATACTTGCATGTTATGTAAAAGTAGAATTTAGTCTAGAAGCATAAAATTGTAGATGCTAAAAGTGAATGCTTAAAAGCAATGAAGTCAAAATTTAAGTATTAAACTGTAAAGTCATGCTTTAGAGCGAAAGCCTGCATGTTTAAAGATGAATGAGGGGGAAGCTAGAATGAATGTGTTTTGTAGGGTTCTCCACCTACATTTGAATTTTTAAGAATATTAAAGTAGCTCATTGAGTTGTAGAATGTCGAGTAAGGTGTGTCTATTTGGTTGTTGAATTCTAACAAATCATGGTGGTTAGGGGAAGTGTTGTAAGACTAAAACACGAATATTCCCGTTTGACACCACACACGGTGGAGAGCCAGAGTAAAGTTAAATTAATGCTTGAAAAATTGAATGAATGTGAAGTAAGCAATAACTAAGAAAAACGAAACGTTAAAAACAAAAATTTATTGTGTCAAGAAAGTGTAAATTATAATGTATGTAGAAAGATACTGATACTTATTCCTTCCAGATGCTGGAAGGAAAGACCAAGATTGATTGATGAAGTCCAGGAAAAGTTGCTGTAAGAAGAAACCTTTGTAAAGAGTAACAGAATTTTAATTGTTACATAAGATTATTTTTGTGAAACGAGGCTTTCGCCAGTTAGTTCAGAATTAGATAAACTTACAACAGGTCGTTTGTAGGAAGCGGCAAATGTAGGGTTTATAGTTATTTTAACTAACATTTATTTTAAGTTTAAACTATCTTTCCTGTCAATCCTTACTTTCCCCTGGAACTGCCAATGCCAGAATATGTAAATTTGAGTAGAACGCGCAAGCATTCAAATTATCAGCGGAAGTAGTATGGTTTAAATAGAAGGAAACGAGTTCGGTGAGAGAGTTATTCTTACTTAGCGAGCGCGGAGGTAGTTAGAGAATTAAAGAACCCCGTGTTGCGGCCTATGTGCTGGCGGGAAGTAGTTGCAATTGTTCCAGTGAGCTTCAAGTCCGCTGAATTAGCTGCGGCTTTTGTAAAACGCGGTGAGTTAGTTATTTTAGAGAGCCTCGTAGTTAGAATATTGTCTTTACTTTCTTTTCAGGTTCTTATTTTTATTTTGACTGCCGAGTTGGCACCGTTTGTAAGCGTCAAGAGGACGCAATTGTAATTTAGTACGTTGAATAAAAAGGGACTTAAACCCTTTATAAGACTCTGTGGTTTATACAAGCTTTCACAGTCACCTCTAGGTTGCGTGCTAGTTAGAGGCGCGCAACGTTATACTCTGATAATTACAAACTTTCTGTTAGTGTTGTTGTTTCTATTATTGTTGTAGTTGACGCGATTACACTACGAAGATTTCCTAACTGCACTTTCTAATCTCAACCGTAGAAAGAGCTTTTCACATTATACCATAGATTTTCAATAGTTGTCTCTGAAAATCAGCTATCAATTTTTATTGTTTCGAGAGAATATTACTGCCGAACTGAATTCCACGAGAAAATTTTGCTGTTTTTTTTTCCTGCGAAAAAATTAATAAGCTTACAGTGATACAGGAAGGTTTTAGTACTTGGTTAATGGAATTTAGAAAGACTGTAAATGCATATTAGATACTTTGCAGAACTTAAGAAGAAAATGAACTCGTGTTTGCCTTTTCACGAATCATAACATGAACGAATTCTGTAGTTGAAATCCATTGGTCCGTTTTAGAAGCCACTCTCATAGTTTCGATACCAATATGTACTTCAGAAATTCACTCAAGGCACTGTCCTCTATTCTCCCACTTTCAGTGACAGTTGCTTTTGCTTTACCCAAATTTACTTTGGGTAAGGGAAAAGCAATTGTGCGACATAATGTCACAATTCAATACATCCCTTGATCGGACAAAGTTGACTAATATTCATTTTTATTCACTAACGATATTCGTCTTCCTGGAATCGACTTTACAGCTTTCACAAGTGCTGAAGTTTCTGATGAAAAACTCCATTATATTCTAAGAAGTAATATTACTTCACTAGTTTTGGAGCCTTTATCAACTGATACCCTGAAGCGTCATTGTGACATCAACTACAATCAAGCCCGAGCTTTTGTTCCAATTAATTTCCATCGTCAAGTTCTTAAATCATTCCAGAATTTAACTCATTCTGGAACTCATGTTATAAGCAGCTTGTACTATTTTATATTCATTTCACTATTTGGAAAATGTTATATGCTGATTATTAAAGATAAACGTGGAGTCTTCTATATTCTTTCAACGGACTTTCTCCTATATTTGAAGGAGTTCATATTGATTTAGTTGAAGCGGTATAACAATATTGCACTTTTTATTATCACCTAATGTGTGTCAATAGATTTTCACGCTATCTTGAGGCAATCCTTCTAAACGTTATCTTCACTGGATTGACCGCACGAAATTTCTTGAATTAAAGTTGTGCTAAATCCCGAGTTCCTGCTAGAGTCACTGTAGATCAAGAAGCAACAATTTCAATCACATTTGTTTTCAGCTATACGTTCTTGGCTCGGCATACAACATACAAAACAAGACTATACCATTTTTCTAAAAAAACAATTCCTTTGCCAAGGCCTTCCGTTGGCAAAATAATTAATATTGTATTTCTTGGACCATATTCCGCGCTCAAGAAAGATATTAACGCGAATTGTACTGATATCGCTTACAGGGAATTCATTTGTCTTTCAAGTGAATGTTTCGAACAGCCATATAATCTTTGAAAATTATGGAATGCTTTATACGCTGTAGATGTTACTGCAGCTGCATCTCACGTAAAAACAGTCATTTTGTACATCCAGACCTAAAACATTCTGTACACATGTTATGTGCGTATTTACTGTCTGAAGGCATCTTTAGCTAATTCTGACAATTTACTACAGGAAGGTATTTCTAGAAAAGACAACATTTCACCCCTGGCATTAATGGGAAAGAGAATTTTCAATATAGATCGTGTGAAGCAAACTTTTCTAGAATGTCATAAAACATTATGACGGTAATCCAGTTTCATTAAAAGAATTGTCCCGCGTGCATTTTCTAGTATTCCTCCGATCACAACTTGCTCTGGTAGAACTGTAAAATTCAGCACAAAATACATATCTTTAAAGATATAGTCTCTACTATGGGATGGGGCCAGTAACTGCTAAATACATAAAAATTTTAACTTTCTGACTATACTTCATATAGCGCCACAACATGTTAAAACACTTATTTAAGTGTATAAGGTATTTCTCTCGCCTTCCTAGCGTGCCTTTGTAGTGCAGTGATTCGCTGAGCCGGTATTCCAGAGGTCCGTGGTTCGATTCCTGGCGAAAGCAGTTGCTAATTTTTCATCTCTCCGGCTTTTCCAATTATCCTAATGTGTCTACAAGTGCAAGCATGCTCGCAAACAATTAAGTTACCTGCTCGTGCCTCTTGGACGAAACATTGTCTAAATTTTCTCATCAAATGTTATTATGCTTTTCAAAGCCTCTAAGCTTTTGTTATGCTATTCTTGTATTAATATACTTCCGAAAATTAGACTGTGTTTGTATTAATAGCCCATTTACAGTGAACGGATTATCTCTTTGTGTGATGTAACACTTTATATTCAGGCATAATGGTTTCCCATCCACTATACGGTTTCTTTGCAAATAGATTGGCTCTAGTTCTCACTGTCTATATGATGACCTTTTTTTTTGCAAGCAGAAGTTGCAATTACTCTAATTAGCTTTTAAATATTTTCTTACCACCCTCTTAATTTACATACATTATCTGGGCCGAGTGAACATACATCCACGTAGATAAAACGAAAGCTAGAATGGTGTTTAAACTAAGCCTTATTATTTATAGCACTTGAAATAATTGTTACAACAGTAGAAACTTTGAAGTGTAGCAAAAATATGCTGTGATTTTTTTCATTCATCGGGCTTCACCATTTACATTTTGGCAGTAGAGTTCGTGTTTCCTCTTCATTTTAGGACGGAAAGCTACTGCATACATAAGTCGGAGTTCGAACTTCGGTTACAATCTGGGTATTGGGTATTTTGAATCTCTGATGAACAGGAACATGTAAAAAAAGACAGAATGTATAAGGTATTTGTCTTATATTTTTAGCATGCATTCGTAGCGTCGTGGTCTGCACGCGGGGGGCGTATTCCAGAGGTCCGTGCTTCGATTTCCGGAGAGGGCATTGCTCATTTTTCATCACTCCTGCTATAAAAATATCCCAATGACTCTACAGTGGAGCTTGAACTAAAAGGGTGGTGGATGATGTTTCTCTGCCTCCAGGATTTGGCGATTGGGTCCGCTAAAACCCCAGTCGCGTTTTAAAAGGGTAAGTATTTAAAGTATTTCTCCCGCCTTCTTAGCATGTCTTCGTAGTGTGGTGGTCTGCACGCTGGGAGCGTATTCCAGAGGTCTGTGTTTCGATTCACGGCGAAGGCGTTGCTCATTTTTCATCACTTCTGCTACAAAAATATTCTAATGTCTCTACAAATGTTAGTTTTCCAAAATGGCTGCTGATAAAAGAGGGTGTTAGGATCTTAAGGTCATCGGGTTCCATTTCGTTAAACTTTTGGGAACAAAGGCTTAGATGGCTTTAGGTATTAAACTGCACATTTTTGCCTATGGAACATATCCTATGCTTGTGTTATGATTTCTGTTTTTCACTCACGCACACTATTTTTGACAAATAACGTCCTTTGGTTAAACTCCCTTTCTTGCTTGACTTCTCAAGTTCCGATATGAATGACAAACGGAAAGAATTTTATGAAAGCACTAAAAATATTAAAGTTTTCGTCAAATTTAAATCTGAACAACTGGAAGAATACACTTCTGTCTTTAGACTATAGACAGTAGTTTTATAAGTATGTAAAGTAGATTAAATAGAAATAGAGAGGGCAATAGTTACTATCAGCTATTGTTTGGAGATATAAAGTTCTATTTACTCTCCGAGTCTCTTCCTTCAAAATTATTTTTTCAAAAATTATCTGTGATATTTTATATTATACCTGACAATCTTTAGAGAATCGCAGAATGAATATTTGCATTTGCGTCTACATTCAGTAGAACTAATTAATTATACTATAACACAATAAAATCGAAAAGTTACTGAGGATATGGCGTTACTCCCCTTCTTTTAGTAAGATAAGTATTTCACTTAAATGCAAGAAAATAATAAGCCACATTTGAATCGGAAAATCATATATTGCCAGCAACTAAAATAAACTGCACTCTTATCTCAAAAGTATTTAACTGTAATACCCTAAAAATAAATACAAAATGTATTATGAATTTTCTCTTATGTAAAGTCGAGCTAAAAACCCTTGACTGACTCGAACTATATGATCCTTTTACAGTTAAGCTAATAAAGTGTTAGCAACCTCATGTAGATTGCAAAATAAGCTATTGAAGGCACATAATTTTTTGTTCTTAATTCTTCTCTTTCTAGGGGGATCAAGTGATCTTACAAATGCTAAGATGTCAAAGAATCATGAGGATGTAAGTTTAAATCAAGGTAGTGGGGGCAAAATTATGGAAAAAGTGAAAGGAAGGCTCACAAATCTAATAGCCAAAAATAACCGCAACTATTTCTTTTTCAGTAGGGTTTTAAATAAGGACGAGACTAGTTTATGAATACTTAAGTAGACACAGTGTATTGTTATAATACATACTCTAATAATATGCAAGACATTACCCGCATAAAGTTTAACACAATGAATGTAAGGAGTATTTACAACCGATATTGGAAGTCAAGGTTTAGAAAGAAAAACCTTCGGCCACTTATTTTACTTACAAATTGATTCCATTCGTCTTTTGAGCTTCAAGAACTGCATTAAAGCGTAATCATAAAAAACTTTACTTGCTTCAGTTCGGCAAAAGATTTCTTTTCAAGTAAATGAAGACTAAAATTTATACCCCATACTTTGTATTTATGGGTTTCAGTTTATACGTGAATTATTTTAATAGCAACGAAAGATTTTCGAAGCGAGTAGCATTGTAAGCCTAGTTAAATCTTGTTTTTTAACTTCTTTCAAATTATCCGTCATAACCATTTCTAAATCATAATTTTAGTTAAACAATGCTCAGAAGTTTCGAAGACTGGAAAATAGAAAGAGTACATTAAGTTTAATTTTCGTTCAGTTGCAATCAAACATTTCCCTTTTTAACCTGCAAAATATTGTTTACTACATGCCATACTGAAAAAATGTTATTGCAATTCTTTGTAATTTAACAAGTTTACTAGCATGAGATGTAGTAAAACTGACGAAATAAAATATTGTTTACTACATGCCATATTGAAAAAATTCTATTGCAATTTTTTGTAATTTAACAAGTTTATTAGCATGAGATGTAGTAAAACTGACGAAATATGGCTTTTGAATCTTATTCTTTGATCTTTTCATGATTTCGATACATTTAGTTCTATTTCTTTCTTTCTCTTTCACTATTAAAAGCAAGGAAATCACTTTTTTATGACTTAGTTTGAATAACGCTTACGTTTCTAACAGCACTGCATAATTCTACATGCAAGGAGTTATATAATGAAATAGAAAATACTGAAAGAACTGTTATAGGTAGAATATGAATTCGCATAATTTATTTTCTTTATTTAAGCCATTCTCATAATGATATTTAAGATTTTGCTAAAGCTGTAATTATTTTTTAAACTTGTTGTTGCTACAAATAACTGGAATTCCGATGCAATAAAATGATAAGTTTTTAAATTAATTATAAAACATATGACTTTTGATTAGTCTAGAACATTTTGCTAAACAAAAAATACCTTAGAAGTATAGCTAGTGTTTTATTTTATTTAAAAAGCGTCTTTTTTAGAGATTAGAGTTGAAAACTTGAGCTAGGAAGAATTATAATCTACAAAATTTGCATGTTTAGTACTTATTTCTTAAGATGTTTATCAAGTATATTATATTTTATTTAATATTGTACGTACATTTCGACTTATAATATATAAATAAATATTTTAACAAGGAAAAAAGATCTGGAATCTACTAGCGAGAAAGTATTAGGAACATGGCAGAGTTAAAAAAAATTCTTCATGTAAAAGCAACATGGCTCTGTCTTGGGAGAAAGCCACTACTGCTCTGAATTAATACGAGGACTGTACATTGACTGTTAATTATCTGTTTGGTAAGTGGTAGTTGAAATGGCAAGGATGCATAGTAATTTATGTTCTCCCACATGTGTTAAGGTGAATACCCACAATGTCTTCTACAGAGATATCTCTTTTCAAGCAAGGACTCCTCGAGCAATTTTCTATAATAAATAGCGAAATTAAGACTCTGGAAGCTTTATTACATAAAGTGTTAACTTAGTAACTTTGTTACTGTTCTAACATATTATGTAGAACTTTAGTAGCAGAAGGTTTAAGGGAGCCAGCGGTATAATCGCTAGATTAACACGGAAACGTACACGGAAAAATTGCCTCAAAAACAAATGTCGGTTCTTGAGTGAAAGAACACTTTATTGAATGAAAGGTCTCACCACTGAATAGTAACTAAGATAGTATACGACACAGAAGTGTAATGAAATAAAAATACCCATAAACGTAGTGTATATTCAATACAAATCCCATTTTTCAGATCTGGCGCAATATTTGACCATTCTTAATGCTTTATATTTTTGCAAGGAATTCCTTAAGTGTTAAGAAAGGAGACGAAACGATGTTAATAAAAATTAAAATTCAGTGCTGTAGAATTTGATGTGAAGAATTAGCCATCAAACTGTCTCCACTTTGCTTCCAAATACAAGAGTTTCTAACTAGCTGTGACTATGATAATCATTGTGATGCCCTTTTACGTAGGGCAAAAGGAGGCAGCTGCATCGATTCAGGTTTATATTTCTTCCGAATGCTTCATGCATTCAACATGAGCATATCGACAGTAGACTTGGTTCTCTAGTTTATAGAAAGCGAATAAGCCCTTAACCTTACGAAAATTTTGTACTGAGTTTATCTAACAGCCATTACTGATTTCTTAACGCAAGCTGAACCTGGGGTATACCAGAATTACTTGTATGTACCGATACCGAGAAATAATTAAAGTTCTAAATAGAGGAAAATATTTTTATATATTCTCTCCATAAATCCAACATTATAGTCAAACGAAAGCTATGTGCTTTTTATCCTTTCATTATATGAATAACTTTGTAAAGACATTAGATTTTTCTGAAGCAGGAGAAATGAAAAATGTGCAGCATTTTCACCGAGACTCGAACCCTGGACCTCTCGAATACGCACCGAGTTATTATACTACAAAGGCACGCAGAAAGGAAAAAATACCTTATATCTTGTAGTAATCAATATCTTTTATGTAGATTTTTAAGTATACCTATCATTTTGTATTGTGCATATCTTCCTAGAAATGTATAAATGTTTCAAAAGACAAAGATAAATCCGAATTTCGAGAAATTTCGAATTTCGAGATCCGAATTGGCAGGCTATATTTGAGAAATCAGAAAAGAATTTTTTTCATTTCAAAATGCTATCAACAAAAGCTGATGGAGATAAATAGGTGTTAGAGTTATTGAACAGGAAATTAAAATCATATTACGCTATGGAGACTAACTCATATGTAGTCACTCAGTCATGATAAATACAAGTAACAGGTTTACATAAATAAATGGAACAGTTATGCACTTGCTACAGCATTAAAAATGCTGGAACATTATTAAAAATAAATTTAAAAACATGTAACAGGCTGAAGTCACATATGGAACATTAAAGTCTTATATGAAACATTCAAGTCTTATATGGAATAAGTGTAGATTTACAAAAACAATAAAAATGTAAGTAGAAATAAAGTTCTTCTACAGAAATAAAACATGTTCAGCCAAAAGATAATTTCATAATAAATTTTTGCACCCGTTGCATACTCTAAGTTTTAAAAAGTTAGACTATTTTTCCAAAAGAAACGATTTAAATATGTATGTGAGGAAATGTGATAATGATGGTGCGAAATCTACTTGTTTTAAACAGGGACTTAGAGCCAGAACTTCGCTTACGTGGTCGGGCGTGCAGTTGAGAACTACTGATGCTGATAGCCACTTTTACATAGTTTCTATTCAATCCTGTCTCATCAAATGTGCATTTAATAAAGTAAAACGACCGTCATAAGCTTTATACTTCCATTTCCCTGGAGTTTTAGAGCATTTAATTTGTGATCTATAGAGAACAGTTTAATCTCGTATCTATCATTTATTAAAGGCATACGCAACTACGTGCATGTACAATCTAAAAATACGTTGTGAAAATTTCAGTGCTATATATAGGGATTACTAATCGAAACAATCGCATTAATGAGCCTCGAGGCTCCTTCTTAGGATCAATTCGTTTTCCTTTTAATGCAAAAGAATTTCCCATCATTAAACGTTCTTTTGATTCGCTGACAATAAAGCTGTAGTAGTTAATTCATTTCAATATAAGACCACAGACAAAATCCTCCAAACATATGTTAGCGACATTGAAACATGATGAAAGAACCGAAGAATATTTATTAACTCTTCCAAATCTCAGGTCCTCCTAATCAGAAAGAAAATAATTAGAATAATCTCTCCCCTTCTGATTATGCATGTGTCTTTAATTCCAATACTTTGGAAGGCCAGTTACTAAGGAATAGTTATTAATCAATGGGTCCCTTGGAATGATCGCATAAACTATATACGTGGTAAATTTATAGGCATTACCCAGCATTTTGTTCCTATACTCTGGCATCATTCACTTTTTTTATTTAAATGCAAAACTAAAATACGCATGATTTGTTATCCCTCCTGTCCTCTGATATACGTATCCAATACGTACAGCTGCTAATGACGGAAATATTCAAATCTTACAGAACGTCCAGTATAAATTTTTACGTCTCGACACTAACGCAAATGCTTCTATTTGAAATAATCTACTGAAAAGAGATCTTAAAAGGGAAACAATCGTTGAAGTTATCCGAAAACAAAAGCCTGTAAACTTTCAAATAAGTGATCTTGCGCCCGTTAATTACCTTGAAACAGCTGCAGGAGTCTATGTCATCGGTAATGCCAGACTACGTTTCCTAGATTTGAATATAACTATATCTTATGGTAATTTAAATACCCACAAATAGCGGCGGGAAGGGTTCATCTGTCGCACAAGTTTTGCCTTTTTTGTTGATTTAACACTTAACTAAATATGTTACTTTAACCTTCTTTAAACTTTGCGATTTGTTTTAAACTCTGCGATAACTCACTATCATTCTACTAGGAACTGCAGGACTTTTACATAAGCTTCTAGATATAGCAGAATCCTACAACATTTATTATTATTATTATTATTATTATTATTATTATTATTTTTGTATTTGCATTGTTTTTATTGGACACATTTCCCCACTGCCCTTTCCATTTTTAATTCTTTTGTTCAATAACAGTTTCTGGAGTTAGCATTTATTCTATAATACACAATAATGCTTTTCAGCTGAGAACACGATAACATTCACCGCCTTTTCTTCCTCCTCTGTTACACCTGACGAGAGCTCTCCTCTAACGCTACTTTAGAAAAATCACCAAGGGATCGTTTTCTCCTTCCGGACTTCCATTGTTATCATGGTAATAACAGCTGAGGAAGATGATCGCTTTCTTTCCCAATTTTATTTTCGTTTAGCGTGCTTCGCTTTGTGAAAATCGTATGATGGCTGATTTGAACGGTGTCCTCCGAAAACATCGCGGACGAAAACGTCGCGGAAAAAACAACGCAAGGAGAAAACGTCGTGGAACAAAACATTGTGGGAGAAAAAAAATCGCAAAGAGAAAATATCGTAGTTCTAAATCAACGTGGTGCAAAATATCGTCGTCGAAAATAAAGCAGTTCAAAAACTTCGCGGTTTAAAAAAATTGTCGTCAAAAATGTCATGCTAAAAAATAAAATAACCTACAAATCATCACATGACGATAACATCGCACACATGCGTTTTCAGGTTTTGAATGTTGTAAATGCATGTTCGTATAAATATCATACAGCGCAAGAAGAAAAGAGGGATTCGTTTACTTCTATATTTGATATGTTTGAACGAACTGATAAATTTTTGCTGAAAAAATAAGAAGGAAACTTAAGCATTTAAAAATTGAAAATGAGTGGAAAAGGCAACTTAAAAAGCTTAATAGAATTTTAAATTTCTATAGTTAATTAACATAGTTCATTAATCTAAAATCTTAGAAAATCTAAAAATGCTTAGAAAAAGGAAGATAAATAACTTCATGAAGTTACCAGTATAAAGATTGCTTAGTTAATAATCAAATTACTTTCTTTCACATTTCTTAATTTGATGTTGTTTTAATGAAAATTACATATTGTTTTGTTTCTGTTAATTCGTAAAGTGTCGTTAACATTTTCATGTATAGCTTACAATCAATTGTTTGGATATCGATTTGTTAGTTATGGCGAAAGTCAGTTACATAATATGTCACTATGTGATTTGAAGAACGCATTTATGCGATGATTTGTAAGTACTTTATTTCTTACCACGATATTTTCGACGACGATGTTTTTAAACTGCGAAGTTTTGAACCGCTTTATTTCCGACAATATTTTGTACCACGATATTTTAGAATTGCGATCTTTTCTCTTTGTGATGTTTTGCACCACGACGTTTTCTCCTTGCGTTGTATTCTCCGCGATGTTTTTTCTCTGATTTTTTCGGCTGTAACTAGTGGAGGTACTAAGTATTGAGGACATACGTTACTGCAAGTGTGACGACATGCGTTACGATCATAAATGGGGAGGATCATAAAGACCTTGAAGTTACAGTTATAAAATAGTAGACTATAGTTGTCAAAAAAGATCTTCCCACAAAGGCATTATTTTGTGCAGTATAAACATCAAAGCTAAGACTATATTTAAAGCAAAGAAACACTGCAGGGGCATTTCTATATCTCCCATTCTACTGAAATGATTGACGAAATTCAACTTGGTTTTTCATGTCTCGAAAGCGCGACTCAAAATATAAATTATATTTATATATAGCATTGTTCTAATATAGGAGTTTTGACACAAAATTAGTCCTTTTTCTGAAATGGCATGCCCAAGTTTTTTACTTATTTCGATGTTACTACTCAAATTATGCCAAACTGCCAAGTTTTGTAAACATCGTATTAGTAGTTTTTAAAAAATTAGCTCTTAAAAATTTTAGATCCTCAATGCTAGTTGAATTTCATATATATTTATTAATCTCTTTTTTTTTTATTAAACTTACTTCATTCCTTTTTCCAAAATTCGAAATTCAGGTTCATTCCAAATAAAATTCGCCCATTTATTTATGATTTATTTTCAAAATTTTTATTTTAAAATAATTTTCATAAATTTTTCGAAAAAAGTTTGAATTACAAGCTATGAAATTTTTACCATCATCTTAAAATAGATGTAATTCTAAGCATAACTGCAAAAAATTAGAGATTTTTATTCAAAATTTCCTAGGATATATGTGAGATTACATACTGAGGCGTTTTAAAATTTGGCAAATTTGTTATATGCGATAATAACGCCAAATGTGGTTTATGCATCTTTATAAAAAGTATTTGAAATAATGAACAATTACTTTTTTCAGCTCGCTTACAATGAAAACAAGGAAAGGAAAACAGGTTGCTATAAATTAAGAAGTTTGAACTGGAAAAAACTGAACTGAAGAACTGAAACTTTAAGAAATGAAAAAATGCGCGAAGATAATTTTTTTTTTTATTTCTCCGTAAATTTTGCACCACATTTTACAAAATGTAATATTTAAGCATAATTTGTGCCATAGAATCGAAATATGAAAAGAAATTTGGCATTTCCTTTCAGAAAAAGGCCGATTTGGTGACAAATACCTATATTAGAACAACTCTGTATAAAAATGTAATATATATCCTATATCGTGCTTTCGGGACATGAAAAATTCAGTTTGAATTTCGTCAATCGGCCCAGTAGAATGGGAGATACAGAAATGTCCCTTTTTAGATCAAAGGAGTAATTTGCCCTGAAGAACTATTAATTTCATTTTATCATTTTGCTCTGAAAACTATAAACGGCGAATAACTTTTCAAATTGTTGCCACCAAATATTATCGCCCTCTATTATATTTAAAGAAATTAAATAATAAAGAATTTGCATGAATGTATGTATGTTTCTCGCATTGTGATAAAACAATGGTACCTAGAGCCATCAAAATTTGAATAGCGTAGTCTTCCATAGAATATGGGGCATGTGGAAGCCCTAATTTGAATTTGAAATTTGTTTTGTTATTGATTTCATATTTTGTAACACTTCAACGAATTTTTGATTAAAAAATTAAACGATTTCAAAGCGAGCAGTGGCAACACTCCACCAAAAAAAATTATCTCCAGAGCACGAGACTCTGTATCGGAAATTCTAAAGAGATGCTAATTTTAAAGCTAATTTGTGATATTGCTGTTGAGCTGATATTTATAGTTTGAGTTTGTAGAACATGATATCTAATAAATAAAGGTAACACAAAAAACGTTAAAAAAAACCCCTTTAGACGTAATTTAAAATCTGAAGCCTTTCAGAGTTTTTTCTTTTTTTTTTTTTTTTTTTTTTTTTTTTTTGCGCTGTGTAGAAAAGTCTTACTAGAACGAGTGCATGTGTGTATAATAAATTTATATTTATATCTTTCACGTGTAACCTTGGTACTAGAATTTCCTGTTGTTGTTGTATAAATGAAATATAAAGAATGTGACCAACATTTTTATTTATATGTTTAACATTAAATGCGCTTAGTGTTCTTTTCATTAAGTATTTCATTCTAAGAATAGGAAGTGGATATACGAAGTGTTTCTTGTACGAATGCTCGCAATTTTGATGATTTAGTCTTTTACCGACAATGAAAATGCAGTTTTCAACAACCATTCGTTTCTATTTGTAAGCTCTATGCAATGCATGTGAGCAATATCAGTATTCTTCAAATGTTGCATTTTACACCAACGAAGTTGAATTTGCGACAAGCAAAGTATTTCAAAATGCATTGTGCATATTTTAAAGGAAGGGCTGACATGTACTAGCAAAACGCATTTCTATAAGAATGCACATTCGGAAGCGCCACCAAGAGATTGTAGAATAAATAAGAATAAGAAGAAATAAAGGATTACAAAGAAGACATTACAACATATATGTTAGTCGTATGTCTGCTGTATGACAGTAAGATTTATACGACGAGGTTTGAAGAAATAGATCAAAGTTCTTTCCTCCAGAAGGTAATACGCATTATATAGCGCTGATACATGGATTTGGTAATTTGTAAAAATATTTGTCTTTCCACGGACACATCCAGCTTCTCTCAACAGTTCTTGTGACAATATCAGATTCAAAAGGGGTTTTAAAAGGAAGGAGATTCTTGAAGTAATGGCACCTTGTTCAATAACCGTGGTGGCCAACCTTATTTCCTGCCTAATAGTACACTCTAGCATATACTTTCGGACCTAAGTTGATGTATAAATATGGTTTCTAAATAGATGCCTGACTTGTCTACATAGAGAATTTTGAATAAATAATAAAATATACATAGGGAATTTTGAATAACCCTGTATATAAACGTCTTCTAAATTCATGAGTAAAAATTCATGTACATTATTACATTTCGAAATTAAATTTACATCTGAAGATCTAGTTATTTCATAAGAACTGAAATTGTGCTTTTTATAGAAGTATTTTTATTAAAATTTGTTTGTGAAATATTTTTTTAAAACCTATCATTTATGTAATTGCCTGCTATATTACTTATGTTTCCTTTGCAGAACAGCAATGTTCGTAAATATTAACTTTGTAACTTTTATGGCTAAAAATGTCTCCTTCTTATTTTGATTTTGCAGTTTTAACGTTCTGGAATTGGCAACTTAATTTCATTGCCTATTTTTGGTAAAATATATATTTTATTTTCAAAAACATGCATTTACATTTCAAATTTTATTTTTTACTAGAATTACAAATATTAACGTTATTTCAAGAAATCTCACAGCCAAATATTTTTAAGTTAATGAACTAATGTCAGTAATGTTGTACATAAATATTTCTGACTTTTTCCTAATGATTCTTAAGTCAAAGAGATGTCGATTTTAAAATTATCTTGCTTTACCAATTTCAGAGATATTGTTCCTGTTTATAGAAGCATCATAGTTATGCTAGCTATTCAAAACAAATTTTTACGTGTTGATATGAAATTCAACTGTTCACGGTAATTTCGAGAGCCATTAGCGATTTATAGACTTCAAAATTTGCTACGCATATATTATCTGATACACTGCTTCAATTTCATTTTTTTCCTTTAAGAAGTTGTTTTGCGTATTATCTGTTAAATTATTTTAATTTCATTGGATGATTTTTTTTTTTCTCTTCTTAGAAGTTATTTTTCATATTATCTTTTTAATTACTTCAATTTCATTGGATGATACTTTTCCTCTTCTAAAAATTATTTTGCATATTATCTCTTATATTATCATTTAAATGAAATTTTCTTTTAATTACATTTTGCTTTTAAAAATTGCTTTTTAAATGAAGTATTTTGTTCTAAATATAATATGTATGAACATATCAGGAAGAGATAAAATGCAGCGAATTAATATCCATCATTAGAGGCAAACTGTCTAACAAGAAGACACAAATTATAAGCAATTGAAGGTACTTACGTATTAACGCAACCAGGCCAAAATTCGCATAAATTGCCAAATTTGGCGACCCTACTTACGGCAACCCTACGTGTTATACGTAGTTTTGTAAAAAGAGCATGTGGAGATTCACAAAATTTCCTGCATTTTCGTGCAAATTTTTGTAATTTATGAGAAAATAGCAGTGTAAATGGATAAAGTCAAGAGTGTGCGCAGTGCCATTTTTGTGCAATTCTGGGATGTTTTTTTAAGTACGTTTTTTATTGTCCTATTTTTTACTTATTGGTTATTTGCATTTTTAAAGGATCTTAAATTTGATTTTCGTAAATTTAAGTTGCCTTTTACTTTTTAAATATTACTTTTGAATTTACACATTTACAAATCTTACAGTTATGCCTGTAAGCTTAATGTCTACGGTTGTGCTATTATTAGTAACTTGTGCATTTTACCATTTTGGTATTCGAAGTTACTAATTTTTTTTAAATTAAAGTTTTTTTTTTTTTTTTTTTTCATTTTCCTTATTGTCTTTTTTTTTTCGTATTTTATATACGTATTTTCACTCGTGTCTCATCGATGCAGGCTTAATTTATAATATATTGATGACTACTATTTAAAATTTCTTAAAAACTTTTTAAATACTATAACTTTTGTTTTAATATATTCTGATTTAATTATATTGAACTTCTATTTAAAAAGGGATATTTCTCTTCATTTTATTCCGATATTCATCCAGAGATAATAAAGAAACCTGGCTCTGTTGATAATTCGTTCGACTGCTCCTTGACCGAGAAATAATCAACTATTATTTATTATTAATTATCAATCAGTATTGAACATTTACTTATTACTGTTTTATTTTAGTGTTACTTTTGTATACTTTTACTATATGTACTCGATATGTAATATATTTACTTTTACTATTATTTTGACTTCCAAGTTTCAAAGTCAATTTTTTTTTTTTTAAATTTGTGATCTCTGTTTTTACAGGTTGTCATTATTGGTTGATATTAATTCTAAATATTTTATCATTGTCCTAATTTACTAATGTCGCAGCATTTTGCACTACACTAATATCATTTACTAATTACACTATCTTACATGTATGAGAAAGAAAACGACTATTCAAAAATACCTTTAATTTGTAATAAACCTTTATGTATCTTATTTAATTTGGGCAAGTTTTCTTTCGATCCGAAAGCGAGTAACGCTGATTATTAATCTCTTTGAACTACATCATTTCAAAATTAATCCCACTGTCATATATCATCATACCATAACTTTAATGGCGCGTGTACTTACCTAAAGCAGAAGTTTTTAAGCCAATAATAATATTAAAATTAATATTAAATAAATAACAGACAGCTGCTGCGCTACTGTCGCTATATATTAATCTTTGAGTATGTGGAAAAACCTCTGTGGTTACAGTGTTTCAATAATGTTTTGTTACCAAGAAATTAAAAAAAAAACTTGAACCGGCTATGACTGCTGCTACATCTTTACGAACAAGCTTCGTTACTCTGTCATCACGTTCTAGAAATATATGTACTCGATATGTAAACAATAGATTTACAACGCGAAATTTTGATCCTTATCAAAATTCTCAAAAATAATCTAATTCCCTTTCAATTTATCAACCATTGCCTTAAAAGAGCAGGCGTTAAATACTCACTCTAAATCATTTAACTGATAGGGATATGATAATTCCTAAACCTGAGAAGGCGGTATAAGTTGGATGACTGTCAGTTGAAAGATTTGTATATAGTGTAATTACTCAATTGTATATATTGTAAAAAGCTAATTGTCTTCAGACATATACTGTTACTAAAAAAATGGGCCTATTTCCTGCCTTTAGACTGTCTACTAGCTCTTGGACAGCGAAAATGCCTTTTTCCTTTCTTAAATTCTTAATCATTGCGACACGACAATTAACCAGAAATTAATTAATTTCCATTCACTAGTATTTTTAAAAAAATCTTAACAGACGGTCTCTCTCAGATAAGAACTCCACAAAATACATCCCTCAAGAATTCCAAGTCCCACCCACTACCATAAATTACTTCACCCAAGTCTTACCGACTGATATAATTCAAAGCCCCTACTGCCGCTAAGAATTTTCGGACACCCTACACTTCTGAGTCAGACACGAAGAGAACACATTGCCAACTCCCCCACTAGAAAGAATGTAAGTTACTTAATACCTTTCTGGCCTTTATATCTTCATGTACATTCACTGATCTTATTTATATTATTTTCTATTTTATTTTTATATTATTTTTATATTATTTTTATGACCTCTTTGATTTGTTTTTACAAAGTTTGCATTATTTATCTTTTTTATTATCTTCTATGTTTATTTCAACTTTACTTTGATTTCGATTTCATAATGACAATTTCCAATGTTTAATTTCTACAAATAATATAGTACTCAAATACATAAAGATGATAGTGTCGGGGACGGTTACTCGAGTTTTACAGGATTTCTCTACAGTAATTGATTTTTACTCCAAATTGAATTGACTAAAATGCTTCATGAGAATAAGTTCTTTGAGTAGCAACTATTCGCGGAAATATTTGGCCTGACTAGAATTGCCGGTTTGGCTTTAATTTATAACTCGAGTAAAAACGAAACACTTTCATATTTACATATATTTTTATCAATTATTGATCATTGAACGGGAGTTGGTTTGTTCCCCTTGAAAAGTCAACTAATTTCCGATCAATGAAAATAATTACATGTTTTAATTTTTACTTTTACAATTGTAATATTATTCTTCGTGATGATTTAACTCCAGTCCCCGTTAAAACATTATTAACATTTTGCTTTCAAATTACTTAAAAACATCTTTCAAAATATAACTTACCAGTATGGATGCACACTTTTAAATTAATTATACTTAGGAGATAATATAATCAATTAATCAATACTGTTTAGGAAATAAATTATTATTAACTAACTTTGCAGCAATTGCGCAAGTAATAATAACTTGTATTCGCACTAAATGGATTTAAGTTCATACAATATATAGATATTATATATATATATATATAAATTATACATATATATATGCATAATGTGTGTATGCATATGTGTCAAATAATATAGAATATATGCCTGATAGTGTTGGAATGATTAAACTTTTGCAGCAGTAATTTGTTAATTAGTTATCTTAATTGGTTACATAAAATAAGCTATGCTTTCATATTCATTATTATTTTTTACAAATCGAAAGTTATTTTAAACTTAAGAATAATGACAGTATATGAAACAAATGCCGAAAAATTTATAGCGTATTGTATTTTTCCGTTAACTAAATAACTGATACGTATTGTCTTATAATATAACGCTAACCTTAAATATTTAGCCGTGAAGGATTTCAGAATTTTTCAGTGAAATTTAACCGAGAAATCTTACTACATTAAATTATGTAACTTAAAACAGTGTAGTTACAACTTTACATATCGTATAAAGAATTTCAGTGAACATTGCACTGTAGGATTCATGTAACTTGAGACTTATGAACCCTTATCTTTATCTTTTCATAGAATGAGATAAAATGAAGTATATTAACACACTGGCAAGTTAGCTGGCTAACTTTAGTGCAAAACCTTGTTTCTCTTAGCATCAAAATATCATTCCACATAACAATGGTCATAAATGAGTTACTTTCTCTAGATATAACAGAAGCATAACTCATTTTGAGGCTCATGTGAGAATTTGATTATTTTAATTCTATAATTACGATTTATTATCAAATGCTTTTACGTTCTTCAAACACTAGCATTTCAACTACTCATTGCTAAGAAGAAATAAAATATAAAATGCTCCAGCGTCGTCAGAGTTCTTACCTACAAATATATCAAAGAAGGAGAATGAAGGTTGCGGGGAAAAAGCTCAACCTTTAGAAGGTATTTTATTTTCGCTAAGCAAAAAATCCCGTGACGTTTTAAAACGACGGGCTTAAGATTTTTTTTCCAGGAGATTACAACTTGGAAGAATGTTCTGCTTAGGACCGCTTTGAAGAGATTAGTGACAGTCTTCTGGTGGAAACGCCTAAGATTCTTTAACATGACCATATACCTCTATTTTCGAATAGTCGGATAACCACAAAAAGGCTGAATGTGGTTTTGTGCTCTGGACTAGCAATACAATTAATTATTTAACCGAAGATTTTAGTTCTTTTCTTATCCGGACAATGAGAAGTATTAATGCGCTTTTTTAACTTTTCCACTTACATGCTTTAGTATAACAGATTTTTCATAGATGCGAGTATAGAAGCAAATTTAGTGCACTGATCATTTTTGGTACAGAATAAAGAAATAAAAACACAAAAGGGACGTACTTTTTTATAGGTACATATACGAAAGGTATCTGAATTCTGTACATTATTATCAGAAAAATACTTTTCTTACAGATAGTAAAAACTGTACTATCAATAAAAAACGTTTTCTACTGCACGTGTTTTACGCATTACTTAAAACTAGCTTTTAAAAGACATTTATTTTTTACTGACACGGTATTATCAGTAAAAGTAAATGTTTTCTAGAAACGTAAGATACCAGTACTATTTATTTTAGATCTAATTTATGTAGTTTCTGTTACGGTTGATGTTGTCGACGTCAGGTCCTCATTTCATCTATATGCTATTCTAGGTTTTTCATTTGCAGCTTTTCTGTTTTCTACTAAATAACTACTCTATTCATTACTACGAACGTAACCTTATTTACTTGTATACTTTAATCCATAAAATCTTTTGAATTAAATTATTTAAAAAATTTACGAGACTAACAATACATTCTCCTTAAAAGTAAAATTCTGAAAACACTAACATTCATCTTAAAGGTTTGCTTAAGATTCTTAGAATTCCCAATGCTCAAATACAGTTTTTGTTTGACGTCACGCTTGTCCCAGTGAATATTTCCATACTGTAAAAGACAGACCATATAGTTACAGTGTAGTGCATAATAAACTTTATAATTCAAGTAATGAAACACACTCAAACCTTCAACATTAATTACTTATTGCTGTTCTTAATGCCAAATAAAATTTATAGAAATATATTCACATGTTGAATATTGTGAAATACGTACGGAAGAATGTTATGTTTTGAAAATAATAGCTGTCAAATGGTGGCCATTGTCATTTAATCTATGCAGACAATTCCTTATAACTTTTGATAAAATTTCGGGTTCTTACCTTTGAATTACTCATCGAATATGTTTCATTGGCTTAAGCTATTCCATGGTTCGTTATTTAATTTCGTACTCTAAAGAAAAAAAAACAGTCTGTGACTGTTTTATCTGACAATTGCGAATGTCAGTTGAAATTCGTAAGATGGGAAATTACGCGATTGTCAAAATTACCCCCAAAGAGCGATTGTTTGTCGCTGAAAATGTTGAACCAATCGGTAAATTGTTTGAGCAATGTACACGTTCTGAATATTAAAGATCTTGTGGCATGCTCCTTAGGTAAAAGTAATAGAGCCCTGATTTTCAGAGTAAATTTGAACAATTTTCGTTCTTTGCTCTATAGTGAACATTTCCATCTTGATATCTCTAAGTATTATCAATGCAGTTCTAAAAGGTAAAAGAAAAACTAAAAGCAGCTATTTTCTATTAAAATCCCATCACTAATTATGCACTAGCCTATACTGTTGAATAAAATTTGAATTAAAATCATATTTTGCCATTTGCTTTGTAGGGATTATTTTAATTTTCCAATAGTTATTTTTAATTTCAAATCCTTTCGTTTAAATTCTTAGTTTTCACCTACAACGCCCTGCCAAAACGATATTTCAGAATCTCGTTTTATGTAAATGAAGTTGAACTAATATTTAATGGGAAGTTCAGCCACTTTCGTAAACGAGCTCAGAAATTCTCTCAATAGAGCGCATTCTGCCTTCAGGCCACGTCGTTATTTAAGCCTATATTACTACGTACGGCCACAGTCTTACGTTATTGTTAGTATTCGCCGTTGTGGTTTAATTATGGGCCAACTTGGTTAGTTATCTTTGTTTAGCTTCGGGTAAAGTTTAGCTAGTTAGGATTAGTTTAATTTCTAATTTCCTACCTTAAGTTAAAGCCCAAGTGGAGGTTTTCCTGTGAGCCTGAGAAGGGCCGTCTGTTAGCATTTCTTTGATTAAGTAAAAAAAGTATTTAAACCCTTCTTTAGAGTTACGAGTATTTTATAGTTGTAGGAAGACCAGAGAATAGTTGCTAGACACTTTCATAAAAGTTCTAATAGACAAAGACACGTAAGTTAACTAGGACGTTATAGCTTGAATGATTTATTCACAGTCAACCAAATCTATATTACGTAAAACTAACCGAAATTTTTCCCACAGCATGTGAAGAATTTCAACTATTTTATTTCAAAAGCAACTCAATGCAAAAATGAATTTGCAAAAGGAACTATTTATAATCAGTAGCGTAGAAAACAGGTGACATGTACATACACCTTTTCTTATCTGGGCTGTCTCAGAATTATGGACTGTACCCGCCTTATTGTTTGAAGCAATGCAAATTAAAAGACATCCATGCTATAATACTAACTTTGAGTTTTGGAAAATTATGTTAAGAGATAAATCTAAACATTACTTCTTAATCTAGCTGTTTTTATACAATGTTTTTGTTTGTTAATACGTCAAAAATAAACTCTTTTACGAATTGGGAGGTTCTTTTACGACTTGGACGACTCTTTTACGACTTAAGCTAATATGTCTATCTTTATAAGCTAATTTTTCGAATAGAAATTATCTAACAGTATGCTTCATATTTTTTTATCTAATTTTAAAACTCACCGCATTTATAACATTATATTAGTAAACAAAACTGAATCACTTGGAAAAATAAAACCGTAAAATTACTTTTAAAATTTGAATTATGTAGCATAAAAAAGTAAATATAAAAAGCTGAAGTAGCTGTGTGTTATCTATGTTTCCACTGATTTCCAGAAATGAAGTTGAAAATACATTTTTCTGCATATAATTCCAGTTTTGGGGGGACCTTCAAGTTTTACAGAAATTTTACGAAAACCTGTTTGATTTCAAAATTAAATTACTGATAAGCATAACTTAATCATTTTTTTTATTAATTTCTCTTATTCATTAAGAAGTCCTGAGGTCTGAAGCTTGGTTTCTAGGTGAATATTTTCGGGACTTCTTTAATTTACATATATACATACAACCACATAATATGCAAACAACTGGAAATCAACAACTTTTATAAGACTCCTTGTACTCAGATGTATATGCATAAAAGTAATGCAGAAATCCATTGTACTATAATAATGCATGCATTATTTAAAACATTCATTTTAATATATGCGGCAAGAGATTTTTATATTTAACGTGCTTAATGAACAGGAAATTTATGATTTGAACAATAAAATTAAATTATGCTCATTGAAGTAATTCGAAATTAAGTATCTACAAAATCTGTATAAGGATAAATAATGTTAGAGTATGTTTTTATATAATTCATTCTTTGTGAATAATGATCCTTCCAGATATTTAATACCAAGTCATTTACTTTTAAATCATAAATATTAATTAAAAAATCTTAATATTTGCATTAATTTTGCATAATATTTATGTTAACTCTATTAACTTCCCAAGAAGTTTTGTTAAAACTTTAATTTCATGGAAAAACTTGAAATAATGTAAATCGTTTTACGCAGATAACCAGAATATTTATTTTGAGCTGATGCAAGTATAAGCCCAATTTAAACAAACGCTGAGATATATTATTAAAACCCTCACTCTTTTAGAGAGGTAGAATTTATTCCTATAGTGCCGCAAAGCACACAGAGGAAAATACTATTTCCATTTCATAAGAAAGCCAATAAAAATTATTTTTCTCTAAAGACCAATTTATTTCATTTCGGCAAAAACTTGCGGGGATAAAATAACTCCCTTTCTCAAGAAATTGAACCCTGGATAATTTCATTCTCCAATTCTTTATATAAATAGATAAAGATATTGGCTCAGTAAACGTTGTTTGTTCTACTATTAAATGATTATTTTCAGATGTATCCTTAATATTTTCGCATTTCGCTCAGAAAATTATTCACACTCAGAACCAAAACTTTTGTTACTTATTTCAGATCTAAATGAACATTTTCAGACAGCTTTTCTTCAGTAACATTAATTTCCTATATAAAATAGTTATACATTGTTATACATAATAGTTAAACATTGCTCGACTAAACTCTTGACTAGTTTGAATTAACTATTCATAATTTCTTAGAACATTTCATGAAACGCTTCGCTGTTTTAAAAGATAGTAATCTAAAGGAAAAAATTATGAAAATTATCAAATACAAACTACTTTGATTATTCTTGCTTTACTTAAAAATTTGAAATTTTCACAATAGAAAAGACATTTTTGAGGGCTTTGAAATCCTTCGCATGTTTTATTCTAGAAAAATGAATTCACTTATTTCAGTGTAGTCTAAAACTTAAGAAAAAGAAGATTCTAGTTTTTACTTTAAAAACATAAATTTCTGTACAGCACTTTGAGGAATTTAATGCGACTGAGCGTTTAAAATTAAATTTAAATGTTTAAAATATACTCTAAGTACATCAACTCAGATAAAACCTATAAAAAAGATTTGATGCCTAAGTGTCATTACTTTATTAATAGGAACAATAGTGCGACCAATTATATTATCCTATGTTGTTTGCAATTTGCTCGTTTTAGTATTCATCTAACTTTCAACACCTGCTATGAAAAGCCTTTTATTATTTTGAGGTTTAACTGTTAGGAAAGAAAACGCTTGTTCAAGAAAATGTAAAGTAATTAGAATTGAGGTTGGTTTTTTTTTCGTTTCGTAAAGCTTTTAGTTGGAACTATGAATTTTTTTGAAACACTTTTCTTTTTTTTTATTTATTTTCTTTGTCTGGATATACTTTTTTAACGTTGTAAATGACTTTACAAAATTTAAACTAATTATTCATTTTTATATGAATAAATTGCATAAAGTAAAATATCATTTGTCTTCATTTAGTGACTGCACATAATGCAGCCACTCATAAATTTAGAACAGTACTTGACAGAAAAACGAGGTATTAACATGAAACAAAATGCAGAAATTTTACTGAGGATTGTAATCTTCAGCAGGCTTAGCAAAGCAGATTTTCGCAAATGATCTTCAAAACATTTTAATGCTTCGTTCTTTAAATATGACATAATTTGATCTTGTATGTAATGAACTTCAACACAGAAACTTAAAATCTTGAACGTTTGCTTTAATATCATCACATATATGTTAATAAAATAGTGTTTAAACATTTTTTGATAATTTTAATTTAGTATTAGTGAAGCAATAATTAAAATTAATAATGATGAGCAACGAATTGAACCAATGACTGCAATAACCCTGGAAATATGTAAGAAATTAATTATAGCATGCCGTGATAATTTAATTATGAATGAAAATAAAAACAACTTTTTACGTACTGAATCCACGTATAGTGCCAAGAAGAAAAATAAACTACATTTACATGGAAACTTTTAAGCTACCAAAGGAACAAAATTTTTCAAAAATAATTTTTTTAACGGTTCTTTAAACCAAACAAGTTTTACAGCTTAATTTAAACATTTCTTGAGAGTTCTTAGCTGAATTTAAAAATAAGATGGGTAAGATGCCATATGAGTATCTTAGTGGATCCTTACGTTATTTTTACTAATTCACTCTACATGCAGAACACATCAAGGCATATTTATTTTTGCTAAAATCTTGCCGGTTATTTTCACTATAGAAAGGAAATTCTATAGTCAAGAAGAAGATTTTGACACAGACCCCAGCGATTAGCAGAAAAAAGTAACGAACACGCTCTGGCTGAATAATTTTACAAATGCCGAGAAAAAAATTTCCTTATCTCAAATTGAAATATTTGAGGAATTTAAAGTACTTGTTGGCTTTCTTTGCAGACATTTTCTTCCGAAACCTTCCATACAAAAATACGCAGTTTGAAAACAAATTTTACGTATTGTCAGCCATAGGAAGCGAAGGAAGTAACGCCTAAATATTAAAGTCTCTTATTCTTGTGGTTCAAAGAAAGGTTGAAAACTCCAAAGCGCTGTATGCCGAGTTTTCCGCACATTTGTGCAGCCTGTCTCGTTCATTGAAGAGTAATGTCACCTAGCCAAGAAGAAGATTTTAATACAGTCCTCAGCACTTAGCAGAAAAAAACAGCGAACCTGTCCTGGCTGAATAATCTAACAAACGCTGAGAAGAAATGTTCCTTTTCTCAGGGAGAAAAGGTATTTGAGGAAATCAAAGTTCTTGTCTTTCTTTCCAAATGTTTTCTTCTACAACATTCCATACAGCTTGAAAGCCAATTTTACGTAATATCAGCCATAGGAAACAAAGGGAGTAATATCAAAGCATCAAAGTAGCTTGTTCTTCTGGTGGTTCAAGAGAAGGTGAAGAAAGTTCAACTGTCGCTGTATGATGACCCGCCGCGCATTTCCGCAGCTTGTCCGGCTAATTGATGAGTAGTGTAATCAAGGATCGATAGCATAAAGAAGTTTTGGCCAGGTCATCTCCAATGGGGATAGAGCAAGTTGTTACTTAGTGAATGGCATGAGCTATCTAGCGAATCGTGAATTGAATTTTGATGAAACCTCAAATTGAAGACGTATTTGAGGAAATCAAAGTACTTGTTGGTTTTCTTTGCAGACATGTCCTCCCCCAACCTTCCATACAAAATTCGAAAACTTTACGTGTTATCAGCCACAGGAAGGGAAGGAAATGACGCCGAAATATTAATGTCTCTTGTTTTCTTAGTTCAACCTTGGTAAGAAAAATTTATACTTACCAGTCATTAATATATATAAATTTTTATTAATGACAGGCTCTTGGTCCAGTCAAGCTCGGTAAGAAAAATTTGTAACGTGTCAGTTGAAGAAAAGGAACATTTTTCATGTTTCGAACTGCATTTCTCATGTTTCGAAAGCGCGATGTAGGATATATATCAGAATTATATATCGCATTGTTCTAATATGAGTATTTTGACACATAATCGGTCTTTTTTGAAATGTCATGCCAATTGTTTTCCATATTTCGATTGTACGACTCACATTATGCCTAAATGTTAAATTTTGTAAAATTTAGCGCGAAATTTACGGAGATATTCAAAAATATATGTTGGCGCATTTTTTTTCGGTTTGTACTAAGAATAATTCACCTAGCGAAATTCTTTAATTTATGCCAACCTATTTTCCTTTCCTTTTTTTCATTGTAAACGAGCTGAAAAAAAGTCATTGTTCCTTATTTCAAATAATTTTAACAAAGCGCGTAAACCACATTCCGCGTTATTATCGTTTATAACAAATATGCCAAATTTCAAAACGCGCTAGTATGTAAATTCACGTATATCTACGGAAATTTTGAAAAAAACTGTAATTTTTTGCAGGTATACTTAGAAATACATCTGCTTTAGGATGATGGTGAAAATTTTATAGGTTATAATTAAAAATTATTTTCCAAAAATGTATAAAAAATACTTAAAAATACAAAATTTAAAAATAAATCACATAAAAAATGGGCAAATTTTATTTGGAATGAACCTCAATTTCGAAATGTGAAAGGAAGAATCAATTAAGTATAATAAAAAAAGAGATGTTAATAAATATATATCAAATTCAATTAGCATTGAGGAGCTAAATTTTTAGAGCTAATTTTTTTAAAACTACTCGTGAGATTTTTACAAAAGTTGGCAGTTTTCCATAATTTGAGTCGTAGAATCGAAATATGGAAAACAATTGGCATGTCACTTCAGAAAATGTCCGATTTTTTGTCTAAATACCTATATTAGAACAGTGCTACATATAAATCTAATACATATCCTAAGTCGCGCTTTCGACACATGAAAAACTCAATTTGAATTTCGGCAATCGACCTAGTATTTTTTTTTTTTTTTTGGCGCAGTGTTCATTACATAAAAGCACGTAAATACAAATCACGTAGAGATAAAAATGAAAAAAATATATATACTGTGCAAATTTGCAAAGGCAAACTAGGTGGGAAGGTTCGTGTCGTTGAGGAGATGTGCCGCAAGTGGAGGCAGATCTCTATCTCTCGATAACATTTCGTGGCCGAATAGATTGAGGAATTTGATGTTATTGCAATCTGTTTCTTTTTAATAAAAAAATTTCATTTATTCTCGCGAGGTTCAAGTTTTAAATCTTTGTGTAGTAGCGGCTTGCGAACATATCGGCGTGCATTCGTAATGATGCGAAGAAGCTTCTTTTTTACGACTTGGAGCTTCTTAAGTTCTACCGAACTTAAGAAAAATTACCGAGAAAAATTACCTAGAAATAATTACCGAGAGAGCAAGTCTAGGCGGACGAGACGAAGCATGAAATTGGTCTAATGATAGATATGTAAAAAAGCAGTTTTTACCCAGATCAGTTTTGGAAATATTTTCATTAAGAGCAAGCAATTAACTGATTATTTTCTGTAGGTAGTTGCGGACATGATTTACATGGTCAGTGCATGTTAGATGCTAATTTAGGATAATTCCAAGATAGCACGCGTTCGAAACCCTCGGGACTGTTCACCGAATAATGTCAAGTACAGTTTGATGCTGATTAGACGCTTCTTTCTTCTGATGATAAGTAGCTACGACATTTAAGCAGTTATAAAAATTCTCAAATTGCAACATCCTTGTTCCATGAATGAAGTATTTCAGATTTTTGGTCGCATTATTAAAATTTATAGTTTTACGGCCACATCAGTTTCATCTACAAATCTTGCGAGAAGAAAACTGAACTTATGTTGTAACTTTGGTTATGAACTAAAAAGTAGGTAAAGAATGAGGCTAAGTACTTACTTACGGCACACAAGCTTGTATGGATTTAACGATGGATTTGTCATCACCTTGTGAAACGAAGAAAGATATTTTCGAAATAAAAGACCAAATGAGTTGAATAAGTTATCTTTTGAGGTAAAATCTAACAAGCTTGAAGATAAGCTCCTCATTTCAGACGCGGTTGCAAAGCCGCTGGGGCGTAAACTGCATTTTTAAGTGTTCAGTCAGAATTTCAGCTTTTATCGAATTCGAGATTATTGTGGTAAATTGGTTTGCTACAAGTACATTTCTTATATTTTTGATGAAACGTCAGAGAGAACCATTGCGAAGGTCAAGACTAGTGATTTTTTCCCAATTTTTTTGTTAGCAGCCTTAGTTTTTAATGAGTTTTCTTATTTGTCTGTACAGACTATTAATGTCTCTCTTTTTATCATAATCTGGGGGGTATGAGTTCAAACGCCAGCCTTAGTGTATGTTGTTTCTAATTATGACACGAATGTTCCCAGGAAGATTTGGGATCAACAGATCATTTAGAACAGTTTCTGGAGCCTCACGGACTGTATTCGTTTTCCCAACAGTCAGAGAACTGACTGCAAGACGATATCATCAATAGTTTTAAGTCTTTAGTTAAGCAGGGGATTCTTATATATTAAATTGTAAAATAGGCTCCAATCAGTGAATATTTTATTTCTGTTCATTAGTAGTTTTAGTTAAATTAATAGTTTAACTTTATGAATTCCTTAAGATTTGTTTTGGAAGCTAGTATTGACTTCATTTAAGGAAATATAATATTATAAATATGTACATATATGTATATATAATAATCTATAATGTTGATTAAATTTTTACTATGCATACATGTCTAGAGTGACAAAACAGTAACATGATAATAATTTTAGATATACGACTTAAATATTTTTCAATTTTAATTCATTAACTTATTTTTAAAAACGCAGATCTTCAACATCGAACAGAATCCATTATAAAATCACTTTTAAAATAATTGTCTGATAGCAACACATGTTCTGTGTCTAGGCATCATTTTATTCTTCATTATAGGTTAGAACATTTCTTCTTTAGGCGCTTCATATTCTTAAAAACATCTTTTATCAGAATATATATGGCTCTTCAGAAAACAGTTGTGTGTTTTAAGTTTAGTTCATTATGCGATTTTGCCAAGGGGTCCTTTACTTACTTTCATAATAATTTTAAACTAATTTTAATCACAAACATTCTAAACTCTTCAAAGTTCTTCGATATAAAAGATCCAGATTTTTTAGCTGTTTAAAATTGTTAAAAGACTATTTAGGAAAGAAAGCACGTTACTTCTTTTGTAGAAAAGATGCAATGAGTTTGTATGCACACATCATGGTCTCGTAAAAACATATTATCACGCAATGCACGCTATTCCGTGCAACACTTCATTTCTCTATAAACCTTTGCCTTTTTAAAGAGGAACTTGCAATTAAGTAACATAGCTTTCATTAAATTTAAGACTCTTTAATTTAACAGTGCTTTAAATGCAAACTCTGATTACGTCAATATGTGTTTCAGTAATATTTTCTTGCTTATGGTTCATAAGCAAACCAGTGGATGAACGGTAATAAAATGCATGCTTCTTGTTTTAATTCACATTTTTACAATGATTTCCTTAAGAAAACGAGCAAACTTTTGATGAAAGACTCTCACGGGTTTAAAAGTGGCGAATATCGAGGCATAATTTATAGAAATTTAAAAAAGACCTAAATCATTATTGGCGTTATGTGCTCATATACTTGAGAATTTTCTAAATGCAAATATTTGTTTTGGTCAATTCTCTTAGCTTAAAGCAAACTATCAGCAGACCTTCTATTGGAATTCTCTTATCAAGAGAAATTTCGTGGGTGAATTAAATTTTATCACAATCTGTGGTGCTTTATACCATAGTTAATTCTTAGGTAAAATATTGCACTTAATTAGGAAAATATTTTTGTGTATTATTTAGTACATTTACTTTTATTTTATAATGTTCCTCAATACTTTACCTATGTTAAATGTAGATGAATCTAGTGAACTAAGCAGCGATTTATTGCTGAGTTCGAGTATTTAACGACAGAGTCTAGAGAAAGGTTAAAATACCCTTTTATTCACTCAAAGAAATAATAACGAATGGCTCCTTCTCGATCTTACAGAAAAGCCTCTACTCGTGCTTTTAAATCAGTATAAAAAATAAGAAACTAATCTAATGTTAAACTATATAGACTTAGCCGAAGATAGACACAAATACCTAAAGTAGATGGCTCTTGATTTAACCTAGCCGGTGATTGCTCAACAGGCACGTACAATACGGCCGAGCGCAGTAGATTTAAAAACGAAGTACCCAGACGGCAAAGATGCGCCACTAAGGACTCCTTAGCTCTTTTTCTCTCAAAGTATGTTGAAACTTCCTTAAATACTCCATCTAGCTCATTTGCATAAAATGCGATACTAAAACCTCATTCTGGTAGGGAATAGTAGATGGGAAACGAGAATAGACAGTAAAGCATGTTTAAACTTAAAATAATTGTTAGAAACTTAAAATAGTGTTATTGTGTATATTTTCTTTGAATCTCGTGTTATTTTTTATAAATATGAATATGTCTTTTGTATTCCGCATTATTTAATATTTATTTTGTGAAGTTTTACTGAGTGCTGGTTTCGTACATAACCGCTGGACTTTTGTAAAAAGAATAGATGTTCAATGATATCGCTTGCTAAAACAGACCCGACATGTCGATTAATCTCAGGTCATACTCGGCGAATTTTTAAACACTTCGAAGGTTCAATGAAACTGGATTAGGAAGCTGTAACAGCAGCGAATTCTACTAGAAAAATCTTAAAATACTCTTTCGTTTGCCATGCCTCAACGCAAATGTTCTTTCAAAAACTGGTAAAAGCTCCAGAAGTCAGTTCAACTCAAGATTGGTGTCGGTCCCAAAATCCAGTGAGAAGAATGCGATTCTAAACTCAGTGAAAAACTTGCAATAACACTGCGAATTTCGCAGGACGACGTTGCTTGTTTCCGAGATTCATTACCTTTCTCGGTGATCCAATATTTTTAATCTTAGATTTTTGTTCTTATTTTTGAAAAGATGTGGGAACTATATTAGTAGTAATTTTATTTTTCTGAATTTTATAAATTATGTAATTTCTTATTGCTTAAATTATATAAATTGTTACAAATTCAGCTTTTATTTATCAAATGTATTCGTATGTAATAGTTCATACTGAAAATATGTGTTCATACTGAAAACAATACTATAAACATGTGTGGCTAAACGTAGAGTATAAAAACGTTTATTACTAGAAAAAATTTATTACAGTGCTGAAGAAATGACTGCAACTGAATCTTGCATCGCCAAGTGCATTGTAAAATGTAAATAATTTTTAGAACAGATGTATATAAATTAATTGCATGCAAAAATAACAGCACTTAAAAGTAATTAATTTCTAAATATGGTGCTAGGCCAGTTTTTTTAATTATCGGGCAACTTTTGTACTTAAAAAATTCTGAATACTTGTCAAAGTTGAGCGGATTCGAACCTCAGACCTAACTACCAGTGTTTAACAGCTTTATCGCTCGGCCGCTGATGGGCCTCAGGTTATGAAGGAGTTTTACAGCATATTGAATTAAAAAAAGAAGTTACAAAATTCCTTTGATTTCTTCTTTCAGTTAAATCTTAAATTCATATTACTTATGTGTAATAACTGCAGCTCACTTCTTCTAAGACTGTGCTCAATATTTTAATTCTTTGGCCTGAAATAAAAAATCTTGGAGAATTAATATTGCAAATAAAGTTGCACGTGCATATTAAAAACACTTTCCCTTATAGAAAAGAAAGAATATCATCTTTAAGCTATCGAAATTCAAACGTATTAGGAAAAATAATTTTTATCTGAAGATATGCTATTATAAGTAAAACTACATAATTATTTTTATTCTAGTATGGGTTCTTCTTAAAAATTATTACTTATATTTTAAGTGTGTTCTTTTCATTTTGCTTTTGTTAGTCTCGTTAATATTTAAGAAAAGAAAATACATAACGGCAGAAAAACATAACACAATGTTTCCTCTATTTCAGTATATTCAAAGAAAACCATAATTTTTTGCATAGTATAGCTTTTCAATTATGGTAGAATAAGTTTTCTATTAAAATCAATGGTGTCAACATGTTATGAGAAATTGTGTGTGTGTTTAATTAGTGTTTATTAATTAAAAACAAGCAAAGCGAAACAGAATACTTTTCATTTCAGTTTGAAAAAATAGCTTGAAAAGAAATTGGTATGAAAGATGTGCAAATACTGTATAGCTTGTGAAATCTCAAAATGTCCAACAAGTACCACGCACATTTGTGAATACTACTAAACCCTTTACAGCCGGAAACACGAAAAATCAGCAGTGCCCTCTCCAGGGTTCCAACCACAGATTTTCAAACTGCCGGCTCGAATACGATGACTACTTACACCATAAAAGAACACAATATGAGGGATGCAATAGTATTTTATGTTCTCGCCCCACTTAAAGAAAGACTGAGAGGAGAGACGAGATCCTGTTCACCAAACTCAGGCAATAAATGGTTGTCTACCACCACGTGGCGACGTTAGTTTAGGCGCCACTGAAAAGGCTGACAGGATTTTCGGAGCACGAAACATGAAAAATTAATCTTTTCACCGAGATTTGAAACAAGGATCTTCCAAATCCGAGCTGTTATGTGCTAATTAATTACACCATAAATGCACCCACTGCGGGTATGCTAAAATTCCTTGCGAATTTAGTGCCAAAGAGCATTTATTAACAAATACCATATATTTTTTAAAATATATTTTCATATCAAACTAGTTACAATACATATTATATCAAAGATCTACAACCGCCTGCTGAGTAACAAGTATCACAAAATTAAATAACTACTGAAAATAGGTATTGTAAGTGCACTATTAGATTTGATTTTGTGGAAAATCATAAGTGGAAAAATGAAGATGCATTACTTTGAATCAAAGCCTAAATCTAGGTTACTTCGCAGGAGCCTAGATAACTAGGAGAATGCAGAATTGGTTTTATTGCATGAGAAAGGAAAATAGGACATCAAACCAGGCCTGTCCTTTCTCGTTTCAATAATGTAACAAGAAATCATATTTCAAAACAAGAGGGCTAATATGCATACATACATGATATTATTACATTGATCCTGAAACTTCAACCAGTTATGATAACTAGCCCCATAATATCAACCTAAGGAATTTAATTGCATATGATACGTATCCAGAAATATAAGCACTTTCCTGTAATACAGGAAAATAGCGGTGCTTCAAAATTGTAAAAATACCAGAAATAAGTGCTTCAAGAGCCTCTATACTGTGAAATATAATAACAAACACCCTGTTGCACTTTAAAGCAAAGCTTTTATATAAGCATATGCTGACCATTTATTTCCATAATCAAATGATGAAGCAAGATAACCACTATTAAAATACAATGAAAAAATTCTTAAAATAATTACAAGTCAAACAAAACCTATAAACTCAGAATCAATGTTCAAAAGACACAAATGATTCTTACCGTAAAATGTGCAAGTTAATTTCCCTCTCACTGAAAATGAAATGGCTAGGTATGTCAAAGGAAGTTAAAGTCACATAAGAGTGATTGTTTACGGTTGCGCAGTTTTAATGGCCAACAATATCAGAATGAATCAAAAATTACTTGAAATAAAAAAATATTGCTGTTAGAAAGAGAAGAAATCATTCTACCAACTTTAAGAGCGGTTGTATACATTATTAATGTTTTAATTCCATTGCATTTTAAGGCAATAATGGAACAGAAAAGTTGCAAAATATATCCAGTGTGTGAATCCTCATGAAGTGTGGATAAAAAGAAACTTTCACTAGGCAACAATATAAAAGCGTTCAAATATCCATCAAGGCCGGATTTAACCACTTTGCATGCTGAAGACATAAAAAAAGGGCGCACACTAGAAAATTCCATTTTATTATTTATTATTGACTATTGATGAGTTAGATTTAGAGCACCTACATTTTTGTATATAGGGGCATAAAAGTCTCTAAGGCATTTAAGATATGTAAAGTTTTTAATCTTTCTCTTGTTAAATAGAACGCCAAAAACGTTTAACCAGCTAATGCAGTAATAATCAGAGGACATATAAAAGCACAGATTAGAAATGAGATCAAGAATTTTAAGAACGACTCAAATACTACAGAATGAGTAACACTGTATTAGCTAAGAATTCAACTATTAGTTAAATATACTCCAATAGCTTTAAACTCAGCAATACAGTCCTTCAAGCGGTACCTTTGTGCTACGAAATGCCTCGCTATAGCTCGGAGATAGCATGCCAGAAAGGAGTAAGTTTCATACATACATAGATAGCCAAAGTGTTTTATGGAGTTTTAATAAGCTAATGGTATATGTCTCACATATTTCTGTATTACAGGGAATTATTACTATAACATTGTGAAATAATGTGTTTTTTAATTCTTAAATAGTTAACTAAGATTGCGTTGTGGCCGCAATAACACTTAGATACACATGGACGTAAGATAAGATATGTGACCTAAGGAAAGAAACATTAAATATGGTACTTATCCAGACCCAGAGATGCCAGAGGATCAAAAAAATACAAATTATCACATGTGAACAATTAATTAATTTTATTATTCTTGACTAAATACTTAGAATACATATAAAACCTGCCAGATCTACTGAAACATGGGCTTTACACATGACATGACGAAATACGCATACACTGCTGTAGAATACATCCGATCAAGGTAATCTGATTCAATCTACACAAAGACCGCTGAACACTAGTAATTTGACTTGAGATCGAACCCTAGCAAACAGATGAGTTCTTGGATATTTCTTACCAGGCATAACATGGATACGAGCCAGTTCCAGTAATTTGCATAAAAGCAAATCCTCTACAAAGGCATCCTTCTCGCTAGGCAGATATCCCTTGGGTGCTTTCCTGTATTTAAATAACCTAATCTATTTACTATTATTACATCCTTATGAATAATGTAACACTAAATTTGGTAAGTTTCCATGCGGGAATATAGTAGGCCACGTGGGAATGCAAGGGAATGAAAAAGCAGACAGATGAGCTGGCTAAAAATGTCCGACAAAAGGCACTATCTGCATAGAGGTTCCCATATCAAAAGGGGTAGTAAGAAAGAAATGTAGCGCATAATTACTAAGGGTTAGCAAGATCAATAAAGCAATTTTGTACAGGTTACTATACATATATTATATTCTCTCAGGCACCAGTTACGTGATTAAGGGCAGACTTTCACTAATCATGGGAGCTTCTTCTCTTGCTTACAAAGGCGCTTCCAAAAACAAAAATGTGCATCTGTTTTCAACCATTTTCAACAACAGTAGAATGCAACGCATTGTATTAAATACTGCAACTGCAGTAGTTCTTTATAGAATATATATTTACCTCAAGTTGTCCTTACATATATATACATGACTTGAACCAAGGCTATTTCTGTGAAAAGAGGGAACAAGGGAATAATGAAATTCGTTAATGTAAATGCACACATGATTAATACAAAAGCTTAATTTGTTTCCTCTAACTGAAATTAAAAGAAATAAAATTAATTAAACCAAGGTAAATTAAGTTTCATTATAATTTGAAACAATGAGGGGGTCGATTCAGAAGTTTGCAGAGTTCACTTTATAAGCACAGAATAAATATTAAAATTCAAATCAGTATCACAGGTAAAATAAATATTATTACTCCTACATAGACAGAAAAGAATCATAAGGCTACTAAGAACCTGAGCAGTAACACTCTCTTAAAATAGTTTTTTCAATTTTCTGAGCAGCCAAAACTTGCTGGTCAAAGGTTTTCGGCATTTGAGCATCCAAATTCTCTCATTCCTTCAAAGCCCATTTTTACTCATCTATGATTTATAAAACCAGATTTCAGGACATTAGCTTTTTATCAAATAAATGAAATTATTATATTACGTTAGCAATGGAAACAAATGTTTTTCAGAAATGGTACCATATAAAAAAGGACTTATAGGGTTATTAGGAATCTGAAGAAACTCGGTATAAACTTGGAGTATAGATATGGTAAAAACTCGGACTAAAGAGCTTCGACATTGCTCTTTTAATTATATTGCAATTTCACAATGTTTCGATTACTTGTTTGTAAAAACCTTTCAAATTTCAAAGGTAGCAATATTTAATTCACTCCATATAGAATGCTCCTTTAGGATCAACTCTGTGTTTTACATTTGAACCTAATCTAAATAAAAGGAGATTTTTCTTTTCTATCATAAATCGATTTCATGCACTCACTTTCATTTCATTCTCCTTTTTCCCGATTGGGATGATAGCGAGGCTGTTGTGAATTTTTATTTGTAACTGTTTATCATTTTTGTCTCAGAGAGAGATATAACACACACTTCTAGATATTGACTTCATGTAGGTACCTGAAATAGACAAAAATAAACCATTTTGGTAAACTTAATGTTAGAATAAAATAGACTGTAAACAAATAAATTCTTTGGCTAAATGTTTACAACAAAGCATCTACCTATTTAAAGATTTAAATTTATTTAATTATCAAGGCGAAATTTTTTAAAATATTTTATGCTTAATACTTTTATAAAGAAAAGCTAGATATAATTTTACATAACATTCGTTTAATTTTCTCGAAGGGAGAACTTGTAATTTCTTTATTCCAAAAAAAAAAAAAAAAAAAAAAAAGGGAAAGGAGATTTAAAATTTCACTATAAAAATCAAATATAAAAAGCTATTACTTTTTCAGCATCATTTTATATTTCAATAAATGCACGTTATATATTCCTGACAGGAAATGTACACGTTATATATTCCTGACAGGAAATGTAAAAGAAATATTGAGAATTAAAAAAAAAATAAATAAAGTTTCACTTTTCGTTTCAATCCAAATTTGACCAAATTCGTTACTCTTTGTTAAAATTATTGTTTAACCATATAATCAATAAAATATTTTACCTCGGAAAATCTTTCACAGAACTTTTGATTTTTAGTTTCATCACGATTATTTACTTCACATTCAGTCCCTATCACGAGCTGTTGTTTAACACCGCAACGTGGCATTACATTGTCGGATTTCTACTTGCAAAATACTAGGCAAAGCTTAATCATATGCTTTCCACGAAATAACCTAAGAATACTGCATATGCCACTAGAATGTTATTCAAATAAACATTTTTGCTTTCGTGCAAATCCTATCTTACAATCTCTGATGCAAAAATTAGGCAGATTGACTAATTTTATAACTATAGGGGGCGGCAACGGGAAGTTGGTTAATTTATTTATTAGGATAATTAATATTTGCATTAAGGAATATTGCTTATTTCATTGTAATTTTTTATATGTAATACATTTTTATTGAATTTTTTTATAAAGTTGTTCTGCAGAGTAAAATTCACTGCAGATTTTAAATTTAATGTTTGGTACTTCCTTTAGGCATTTTTAAGTACATTTAAAAGCCAGACGAAAGCTGGCCGCCTGCATAGTGGCTATTGTGTAATATCTGCGTCAAATTAACAAGATCTGTGAAGTTCCGATGGACAATCTGTAATGCAATACAGTGTTATTATAAAAGAAACAGGCACATTTAATGCTTATATATCACACAGTGTTTCATTTTATTAAGAATCATTTAAAATGTCCCTTTATAGAGAAAATCATCAATTCTACTGATTTTCGTCCCATTCCGATAACTCCTTCTTGGTGAGTTTTTTTTTTTTTTTTTTTTTTTTTTGTCTAAGAGTGTATATATATATGTAATCGTTTTAGGATGCGTTGGAAATAAGAGACCATTTTGCTCATTCACGGCCGAGATGGTTATAGAAGTTGCTGGCATACAAATCGAATGCGTAATAAAAGGATAAGATTTGGAGACCGAAAGCAGCTGTATTTTCACCGTATAATTTTATTTCTTAATGAATAATTTTTAGAATATTTTCCTTTATACATCATCATTAAGGATTTGATACACACCCCACGATGTTTCGTAGCATATGACAGTTTTTACACAATGAACGACATATAGAACGTTACATCATATCTTAGCATAGCGAAAGGAAGACATGAAAAGTGAATACTCATTTCAGCAAAGGGGTACATACAGAATTAATTCCTGCGGTTTAAATTTTGAACAGTGATTGGACAAGAAGTATCTTCAATGCTACTGTTATATAATAGATGTGGATTACAATGTGGATTAATTTTCAGACAACGGGGATGAAAATGAAGAATTAAAAGAACTATTGCTAAATTAAAATCGGTAGTTTTCTTTCATATTTTATACCTCACATATCCTCGCTTCAAAGAGAAAAAGGCTTGAATATAGAAACGCCCTTATAATAAAAAATATTAGAGCTTTAGCAAATGATGATGTCTTTTGTACAATATATGTTTTTCCAACAAGGGAAAAAATTCTTTAAGTACATAGCCTTTAGGTTTCACTATACCCCTTCATTTTGTTCATGAACTTTCTTTCTCATAATGTCATTTTGTATATATGTAAACAACATAAAAAAACTCAAAAAGTAAGTCTATAAATTAAGGTTAAAGGATGACTTCGTTTCCCGACATGGCAAGATCCGACTCTTCATACGAGATTATGGCTTTTATATTATATTTCGAACCGTCTTGATGCTCCATCTCAAACACGATATCTGAACACCATTGAACATTTATAGACAAAGTTGAAGAAATCCTTAAATAAATTTCGGTGAACATTTCGATGATATTTCTTCTTTAGAATAAACTTGACTGGATATAAAGGATATAAAAGCAATACTTTCAAGATTTATTTTTGTCATACGTGCGAGAGCTAATGGAATAAAGTATTAGTGGCTGAATTTTTTTGAATTAACAGCAGGTGGCCGAATGCATTTGTGTGGCTAATTTAGTCCTTGTCTTTATTTATAGCTGTAATTTTCTCGTATTTTGAATTTTTTTACTTTTCTAGCAGTGTTAAATTTGAGAATTTCAGATAATACGTTTCTTCTTCATTTTTAATACATTTAACACTTTAAATCGTTTAAAATTGCCTGAAATATAAGGTAGTGGAATACCACCCGACTGACTACATGTTTCAAAAGTTTCATACATAGAAAATTTCTAACTTAGCCAAGTAAATGTCACGATATATTCTTCTAGCTGGGTAAGTATTTGAGCATACTACTAAATCTTTTGTTTTTGTAAACTTTGAATGTGTCTTGCTTTTTCAGGCTAACTTGTATATTAAGTTGGCTAACGACCTGCGCTCACCAAAGCTTGAAGAATCATGTAAGTTCAAAAGTAGAAAATGTTAAAAATTACGTGATCTGTGCATACCATTCAAAACTCATTTTTCAGATTCAAGAAGTAATTGAAGATATATGTACCAATTGATATACAAAAGCTACCAGTCTATGCTTACACAGGTGTGCAAAAATTAAGAACGAGACGGTTTTTTCAACATAACTTTGTACAAAAGCTTTTCAAATCAACACATTTAATACCGTAAGATCCCCAATACGTAAGGACATGAGTAATGTAAGCAACACTTACTAAAAGAGAAATCAGAGGGATAAAAAGAAGCTTTATTGAAAAAGTAGCATGGAGCGCAATGCGACTGAAGACAGAAACATCACTGTGATGGGTGTCCAGCAAGAAACATCCGGTCTTTAATAGGGGATATGATTTTCCCTGACTGCTAGGCAGGTTTCACAGCGTCTGCCCATGCTGAGAATGAGGGTGTCAATGAGTTGTTGAGGCATTGGTGCCCATTCGTCTTGCAGCGCCAATCGAAGCTCCGGAATCGTTACTGGTGGTAAGGTACGAGCTGCCAAGCGTCTGCCTAGAAAATCCCATACATGCTCGATGGGATTGAGATCCGGAGATCGTGCCGGCCAATCCATACGTTCAATATCCTCACTCTCTAAGAGCTGTTCGGTAGCTACTGTGCGATGACATGGTGCATTGTCGTCCATGAAATGGAACTGCGGACCCATAGCGCCTCTAAAAAGACGCACATATGGAAGAAGAATCTCGTTACAATAACGGGTCCCGTTGACTGAACCTGCGTCGAAGATGTGAAGGTCTGTACGACTACCAAGCATGATGTCTCCCCAAACGAGAACACCGCCACCTCCATACCTGTCCCTTTCAATGATGTTCGAGGGATGATTGCGGCTTCCCCGCTCTCTCCAGATGAGTATGCGATGAGAATCGCTACTCAGACTGAATCTGCTCTCATCTGTAAAGAGTACTCGTTTCCATTCATTGTCTCTCCTATTCCGGTGTTCCCGGCACCACAGAGAAAGCCTTTTCCGATGGGCAGGCGTTAGAGGTGCACACCGTACAAGGCGTCGTGCAAACAGACCACCACTGTGAAGTCTTCTGGCCACGGTAAAACGCGATATCGGTCGTCCAGTCGCCTGTGTCGTGTGTCTAGCGATTTCTCCCGCTGTCTGCCGCCTGTTTTTTCTGGCCTGTAAGGTAATATACCGGTCATCTGTGGGTGAAGTTCCTCGTGGACGACCACTATTAAACCCCCGGATAGATGTTTCTGTAGTTTGAAATTGTCTCCAAAGTCGTGAAACGATGTGAGCAATTCCGAACTCACACTGCGGCCTTCCTCCAACATCCCAATGATTCGACCTCGGGTAAAAGCATCCAGATGTCGTCTAACAGATTGATTATTCGCCATTTCTCGCTGATGCAGCAACTCGGTGTAATTTTAACTGCTATACGGCGTGCAATCTCTTTGCCAGAAATACTGATCTTACACCGACAACATGCTTTATACTACTCAGACACTCCCCCATTACGTCTACCTGCATATCTGCGCATGTGCTACCGTACATCACCTTACTTAATTTCCTGATTGGTCTATCTGCCTCTTCGTTCAGCTGATATGCTAATTTTTCGACTTCGTCCTTAATTTTTGCACACCAGTGTATATTAAAACAGAAAATGTGTAACAAATAATGTTTGACAAAGATATTAAATGAAGTATTATTCTTTGACACAAAATAGAAATACGCATCACGTATCATTCTTTAAAGACGGCTTTGATAGGAATATGTTATTCGCAAACACTTTTCAAATTTACCAATGAAAACTATTTCTGACTTATCTTTAACACAGCATTTCGATTAAATTTTTAAAACGATTAAACAAAAAAAATACCAAAACAGAAAAAGTTTAATTCAAACAAAACCTAGTTTGGATCCGAAACAGTAAAACATTGGAAATAATTTGAAACTCTAACATTTACCAGATTTAATACCTGTGTAATTATTCATGAATGGATCTGATGAAGCTACACTTACTAAAGGATGCAAACATACATAATGTAGTTTCTCCCTCCTTTCCACGATCTTTCGCGGTGTAACTGGAAGCACGTCTTACACGCTCGAGAGATCTGGGGTTCGAATCAAGGCGAGTAAACTGCATAATTTTCATGTCTCCTATATCGAAAAACCTAATGACTTTTCACGTACCGACTGATTACTCAATTAACATCAACAAAGAATTCAAGCATTAGCATCTGTTAAAACAAGATTGAATTTCATATACTAAGTACTTTATCTAAAACTATAATATATCCGTAGAATGATCTGCGTAATATCTAAACCGTTTCTGATTTGAAACATTTTAAAAATCAAAGAAGGATAATGAGCAAATATTTTTTTACGCTAGCCTAGAGAGTGTGATGCTTTAAAATAAGTACTTAATTTAATTCTACTACTCACTAGCCTTTCTGCTACTCGCTAGCTTTTCCTTTATCGAATTATAGCTTTCACAGAAATTAAGCACCATATTACCAAAAAAGGTTAATGAAGAAAAACTCAAATCTTTGTTAATACTTTGTCATTTAGCAGTTGCGTAAGCTTATAATAGTTAGAATTTATAAACTTCTGCAATTCTAGATCAGCATTGACTTACAAACAATTTGATAAGCTAGCGAGTCAACATACAAAATGTTTACCAATTACCTTGCTCTTTAGTACTTAATGCTGGTTAACAAAATAAGAAATAAGGAAAGTCAAATTAAGGAATTGTGTAATAAAGAAAGTCAAATTACGGAGGTTGTGGGAATAACAGAAAAAAAGATTCATAGTAAAACATCTTACTATTAAATTACAATACAAGCTTTTAATCAGAATCTCAAACTCCTGCAAGCGATTACAGCTAGCAAGGCTAAAACTGATTAAAGTAATTCAGGTGCTGTGGATATATTGCAGCGACAGGATCAGAGACAGTTCCCACAAGCTCTCTCTCTAACTCAAGAATTTTGTGATTAAATACGTTAACTAATTTGCAAACTGATGGGAGCCGATGAAAGTAAAAGTGACGTAAAGGCAAAATGATAAAAACTGATTAATATATAACGACTGAGGGAAGATTTACTAGCTAATTAGTTGCCTTTACAAACCTTATACCCTCAAAGGCTAACTATACTGGATTTACGAAATTTCACCCCTTTTTAAAGCGATTGTAGAAACAAGAGATTACGTAAAATTTAAATATTAACTAAACTTTATTTTCTCATTTATGACAGGGTAACTTAAAATAAAATTCAGCAAAAGTTTGAGCTTTCTTGATTACAGGTGTTGGCTAGGAATTTGAGTAAATTAATTATCTCCAATAACAGTGTTCTTTTTCGAAGCTACAAAACCAGCTGGGTCGAGTAAACTGTATTCCGCTAACAATCAATACTTACCAAACCTGTATCGAATGCCAGGCGGCTTTAAAATCTGCACTAGCTTCTAACTGAGCGGGTAAGTGATGAAACGAGGTATAAAGGAAATAATGAACTCAAATATTAACTATTAGTAAAATGTTCATAAATGTAGCAAATAAATATAATACCCTACATAGTTTTCTCAAATCTGCGTTTTATGCTTTATAGCATATTTGAGAAAGGTAGGTAACTTAAATCATCTGCAGTAGTCTATATTTCCTGCATTCTTACCGTGTGAAACATTTTCTTCATTTATTTCCAAAGACTTCTTTAAAATAATTTGCAACCTGAGTTAACGATGGTATTCAAAAATCTAAAGGGCCTGATAGTTTAAAAATTCAAAACATTAATAAAACTAAAAATAAAAAATCCAAATTATTCTGTAACACGTATATAATGGATGTGTTTAAAACAAATGTTCATAAAAATTACCAGTTGCCTATATGGCAAATTATATATATATATTATAATTTCTATCAGTTAGGTATATTGTGAACACAAGAAAACAAAGACAAAGTATTTCTAAAGGAAACTATCTCATATTCACATTACACATGATACACATATTTCGACAAAGCTATAACCATAGAAACTTCTAATATCCTAACTCTTACAATATTCCAAGATTTTGCAGTTAAGGGATATAGGTTTAGAAGACTGAAAAGAAACTTTTTTAGACTTCTAGTTTTCCTTTACAGTTCCCAAAAAATATATCTATATCTATATATATATATATATACATGTATTTATATAGCACGACATTAAGGTACATTTATGTAATAATGGTTGCAGTGGTTCAGGAAGAGAGAGACAGATGAAGTAAAAAAACAAGTTGTATAATGGTACAAAAAAGTCACGCCAAATGAAATAAATGCTGAAGTTAAAAAAAAATTAGTAACAGAAATCATCAAATCATGCTGGCAATTTTTTTTCTGTAATTAAGCTACACATAACTTACCGTATTATAGGAAAATAAATAGATTTTCAGGACTAAACAATAACAATGTAATTTACTCCACACCAATGAAAATAAAGCAAAAATATATCTCTTGTGTGCCAAATAATACTTAATATAATTAAAGCTTTGAAAGCTGTCTTAAACATGCCTTCATTAAAGTGTCTCATTCTACTAGGAAGCGAAAACATTATTATGATCCAATTACAAAGCAATATTTATTTCATCAGAAACATAGCAGAACTGGTATTATTTTTTATTCATCAAGGAGCGTAAAAAGAGCACTAAGTTCACATTCTATTTAAATTCCGTGTCATTTGGGTGAAACTAATTTACTGGCGGAATGATTACGGTTTGTTAAACGCTAATCCCCTGTTAATCGAGAAATGCTGTGAGAATTATTTGTATTTGCAATTTGTATTCAAAGATTGGTAATTCAAGGTTTTATACAGCAACGCGTTGCAATTTTGTTGCCATGCGCACTCATTTACATATAGTATTCGTTTCGTCAGACAAACTGATATTAAATTGATGAAGAATTATTTATAAGCACAGGATCAAAAACATTTCTTAAATAAAGGAAACGTTAAAATTATTAAGAGGTTTCTCAAGTTTAGACGGAATATTCCTAAATGTAAAATTTGAATTACAAAATTCATAAAAAATATACAAGTATTACGAATGAAAACAAAATGTAGGTTTACGTTTCTTCAACTTCGTTGAAAACCTATTTTTCTCACATGCGTATGCATTCCAAGAGCTGTCTTAGTAGTCTAACCTTCTTAGTATCAATGATGTACAAAGTTGGTCGAAATCATACGGGTAAGAGTTTTTTCTTTCTTGACAGAGCAGTAATATTCCTTAATTCAAAATGAGAAAAGAAACATCATTTTTTCCCATTGGCTCTTAGCCAAATTTTGGAAAAAGTATTCAACGCAAACATTCTCTTCTTCCACGTATTTATTGCATGATATAACCCTTTCTTCCAAAAATGAGAGAGTGGAGAAAAATGGTAGTTCTTCAGAAATATTTTTCCAGTCTTGCTTCAGCAATCATCAGGCGCATGATATTTTAGAATATTAAAAGGACGCTAATACTATTGATATGTTTTGACACTTAGCTTTTAATTCAGTACCATAACGAAAGCATTTTAAAAGTTTTCGTGTATTAGTTATTAAACTGTTTTTTTCCGTATTCAGAATGGATGCATGCACTCAATGAATTTTTCCGTACGACGCTGTCAATTGCGCTCTCAAGCGAAGATTTTGACCTCTGTCTTTTCATAAAAGAGCAAATATATTTACTATGTTGTCAGCCATCAATCATTTTCCGAGATATTTTGCTTCAGTTACCAGTTCCATATCTCAGTCAGATAAACAAAAAAGGGATTACATGCACGTACGAAGTTAAATTTTATTACTCTATTAAGTGAATTTAGTTAAGTCTATACAAACCAATAACGATATATCAAGTAACACTAGAAAATGAAGATTCCTTATCTTGCTGTTCATTTTCACATAAGCGGGCTGCATTCTTAAAAAATTACCTACTTTAGCGTTTTACTTCAGGGTTTATATAATACAAAATCAAGGGATATTACACTAGCGTAACTATTATATTACATATATAACTTTTTATCTAGCCTGTTGACTATCTTTCATTTAATATGCCACATGATTTTCTCAAGATTTCGCCTTCAAACTGTAGAATGGAAAACAGTTCATTTGAAACTTTAAAAGAAGATTATTATGTATATTTATGGTGTTGGTGAGCAAGTGTTGTAAGCCAGTTATTTATAAATCTGATATCGTTTGTATTATCTGAGTGGCATTGAATCATAAACGTAACAAATGAATATAAGCCCATTTCAAACCTTTTAATTTTATTCTAAGGAATGCTAAGAGATAATTAACTCTATATTCCAAATATCGGAATTGTTTGAATCGTATTTTACCTTCTTTGATATAAAACAAAAGGAAAGCTTATAAGGCATTTCTCCCGCCTTCTTAGCATGCCTTCGTAGTGTAGTCTATACGACGTTTATCTTCCATCAGATATTGACTATAAAATTTATATCGTCTTATTCCATACCTAAAGTATTTAAGCATTCAAAATCAGAGCCACTAATGGCTGAGTCGGTTTTTTGATACAAATGTTTCCTTAGGGCAGTTGTTCCAAATGACATTATGTAAACTGTCGTTAGTGTCTTGTGTTTTTTCGGATAATGCATCTTGCCAAAAGCGCATTTCTGGCCAGTCTTATTAGTTTGAATTTTGGATAAAGTATCTACTTTTATTTTGATTTTCGTCTTTGAATGAGATTTAGGCTTATTATTTTTGGCAATGCTTCATTGAAAACAAAACACCATGATATATAACTAATTGCGCATTTGTTATGTCTGGGTGAGTCATCCGTGAAAGAACATGAAACGAATAGTATTAATTATAGTCTTCATATTTTAAATATTCATATCTTACTAATAGTAAAAAGTATTAGTTGTGGAAATTAAAATAACTTTTCTCAAACATTTGTTTACCTTATTACTGACATTTTAATGTCCCTTTAAATGTAACTAAAAAGGTAAACAAGCGTATTCCAATGCTTATAACTTCTTTAAAATTAATTTTACACACAAGCGGTTTTCATAGACGATAGAGTTAAAACCGTAGAATATTATCATATAAAATCTTTTTCCTAATTTTTATCCGATTTTTGTGAAAACCAGCATCCACTCTCCCCTTAACGAAATGCTAACCTTTCTAAATACTCATCTGTGAAGATCTTTGAATGGTACTTATGGTCTATATGAGTTTTCTTACAGTGGCTATCAATGTTCTGAAAACATTTCTCTCTTCAGCAAAATTTGAAAATGTTGAACCATTCTCTTGTTATTCATTGTATGCTCTCTTCATGCTCAAGCAAATTATATTTGCTCGATTTCGAATTGAAACTAGATCTGTTCTTTTAATATTCAATCAAATCATTATTATTTTCATATGCCAAATTACATTTGTTTAAGATGCATAACATTTCAATTAAAAGACTCAGAAACAAATTGATTACTGATAAATTTTCTGCTAACGAAGAGTTTATTTCAACAGCGTTCATTTAAAATAATGTCCTCTACCATTAAAGAATTATTTCTACAAAAGGAAAGTGAAATAGGAGACTTTAAAAGTTATTGTACTTCCTATTTGTTGCCTCTTGCACATATCTTTCGCATTCAGTTTTTACTAAATCTATTTTAAACATACGACATTTGACATAACAAAAGCTGTACAGCGAGTAAAAGAATTGATTTAGTGATGTATTTGTAGATTCAAATAATATCTAATGAGAGTTATTTCTGTAAAGATGAACTTCAAGTTTATTTTAAAAAACAAAAGATCATTTATTTCAAAAAATAGTTAAAGTCTAAACTAAACTAAACTCAGTGGCGTAACAGCCCTAGTGGGCCAATGCCTGTAGTGCCCCGAAATCTGCTTTCTTGATCGTGGGCCCCGGGGTGCGTAAGTATATGCCCGGAACAAGTGGTCAGCTTGGTCTCAGGACTCCCCCCCCCCAGTGTTTAGTCCCCAAGCGAACTTGGTACTCGTTTTATATTAAAAATAGTTAATTCTAAGGAAAATTCACTTTGGTAGCAAGAAATGAAAGGTGTGCTGTCTTTATAAGTAAACTGTGCTCTATCATATGTTTGCATTTTAATATTAAAACATTCTTTGTAACCCATACGTAGTTATTAATTTTTATATGTGCCTAACTATAGATTTCATCAGCATTACTGTCACATACCTTATTTCCATCTTAATAACATTTTTATCTTTCAAATTATATACCTTTTTTCCCTTTATTTAATCCACATAATAGGTGAATCTAATGCTTCCAAAAACATATTTAATAGCATATAAATCCTATAATGGTTTATTTTCTTTGCGAAATATTCACAAACGTAAGCTTTATTAAATTTTCATTCAATATTAAATTTAAATTTACTACTATCGTATGTGCATAATATATTTTCAGGACCATTCCCAAAAGACTTCGAAAAAACTTCGTTCTCTTCTGTTTCTTCTGTCGAACAGGAATGTGTTTATGCAGTTTGTGATTTTCTAGTTTACTCATTTATGATTGCATTTCTTAGGCCGTAATTTTTAACAACTCTTTCTAGGGTAAACGCTTTTTTATTTTATTCGCTTTTGTTCATGTTTATCAGGAAAGTTTTCTGTGACGTTTATTGAATATTTTTGCGTTTCTTCCTAAAATAAGGTTAAACATTTTAAAAATTATTAAAGTAATTTGACCCTCAGAGCTTCCATTTTGCATGACTCTGTTGGCATTCCTGCGTGTACAGGCTAGAGTGTCATGATTAAAATTATATACACCCAAAAGTTATTTATTATTTATATCATTCATATCATAGAGCCCAAAATTTAAATATGTCCCTTAGGTGGTTGAGTGATTAATGCTTCAAAAAGCCGGTTGTTCCATTCACATGTCTTTCCAGTGGTTCATAAAGATGATTACATGAACATTTTGGGTGTTTTCTCATATGTAACACAGATATCAGTTAGATTTCTTAATGTAGTTCTGCAGGACGGAATAATTTTTAATCACAAATATTGCTAGTTAACATTATACAATAATTCGGAAAAACTAAATGTATAAGGAATATATTGATTGCAAAAGCGGTTTGAAAAGGACATATTATAATATAATTAAACTATTCAGAAGCTCACTGAATGTCCTGAGGGTAAATAATGTTGCACGAAACCTAACTTAAATGATAAATTCTGGCTGCTTAAAAACAGCCAGACGATTTATCGTCTCGTATTAAATCTTATAGTAAAGTAACACTAACTCGGGAGAAGTTTTAAAATAACCTTTTTATTCGAACTCAAGCCTAACAACTTATGTAGTTCTCATTATAATAGAAGATTGCGCTGCTTGTCGAATTTACACAATACTAAAGTGAAACATAGGTATTTAAAATAAGATTTTCATAAAATAAACTCCGCTTATAAGTTTTGGCTCTTAGCATCGACTCACGCGAGCAAACACGGTTAGCAAAGCCTAAAGCAAATTCAACTTAAATTTAAAGCTTGGCGATATTATATTTAAGAACCAAAAATAAATAACTAATTAGGATTTTTTGTGCATGAATTTAATCATGAATATTTTATAATATTTAGATTGACTCATGAAATTATAAGTATGTATACCATATGTAATGAAGTTTTAACATAAAAATTACATACGTTGAATGGTTGCTACTCTTAAGATTTTTTCTAATTTTACATAACAACATTAAACTAATGAATTATGCTAGTTAAGAAAATAATGAATTTCTGTGCGGTTGAGAAGCGTAGATTATACTTCTATACATCCAGGCAATTATTTTCCTTTCTGTGAATTCACAATGTAAAGGTTTGCAAAAATATGATTATGATAAAGTGGCTAGACATTTCTACCATTGCCACATCTTTCGGCAGCCGTAAGAAATATTAATTTTCTCATCTTTCAGAAATAGAGTTCTACTCATAAATTTTAAGAATTGCCAAACTATTTGAGAATTTCTGAAGCCGCATGAATATCAGATTTCCAAACTTCATTGCATAGTAATAACTTCATAAAGAGCAGTTATTTCTGTTATTTTTAAGCTGCTCTGAATGCCAATATTAAGTGATCTGACATTATTTAAATCCTATGAGTCGATTTCGAAAGGCAGATTAACGTCATATACATTCTGAGTACTTTCAAACGAATGTTAACTTTTATTGTTTTCTTAATTTAAATAGGAAAATGCTATTTTCAAACTATCATTAAAAAAGCTTAATCCTTTTTCCACAATAAAAGTCAATAAGATTAGAGTAATGTAGACATATTAACGCCATTTGTTATTTAAAACTGACTTCGACATTATAAAACTGGATTTTACATCTGTCAGATGCTTCATGGTTTCACTGCGAAGATTAAAAACATTAATTTGTCTTTAAAATTTATTATTTTTTCTTGAAATTCAATAACGTTTCTATTTACATAAACTGCAATTCCTGATTAAAAATTCTTGTAATACAACCTGCATATATTTTTCAGCTGAATTATAATAATTAAATCACTACAAGGATTTAGGCTTAATGGGACAGAAGTTGACAGATCTAACTTTTGCAATTCAAAAGCATGCTATATTATATTTTTGAAAAAAAAAAGCATAACTCTTTTTAGGTAGTTAAAAGTATACTCTTCAGCAAAATGAAGATAATTTTCAAATCATGTCTAATTTTACGCATTGAACCAAAGGTACTAGTTATGCTGCCGAAGAATTATGCAAATATTCATAAGTCGAATACTTTAGTATACACGTGCGTATCCGTGTACTGTGATTGTAGAGAGTATATAAGCGCACGAAAGGTTTACCGCGACATGTGTGCCTGTACGTCTTCAAGACAATCACCGCGTTTCTCACAATAATTGGGTAAACTTTATAAAGTATCAGATAAAATGAGTCGCCAAGAATTTACGAATGACGGAGTGAGATGAAGAATTGTCGGCTGGTTGGAACCAAGCTAAACATAAACGCAGGTAGCTACAGAGCTCAATGTAACGCCAGTGTGGTCAGCAGTTTGTGGCAATAGTTTCAAGACACTGGTAGAGAAGTCCTGAATAAGGTCGACCAAGATCCACAATTGCGAAGGAGGATCGTTATTTGGCACTTGCGGTGACACGACTTACATTGCGGTGACATTGCTGCAGCTTCTACTAAAGCTTCACAGATCTCAGTAAGCTGCATTCTGACACTGGAACCAAAATTTCACGATCCTGCGTCCCGCTCACAGCAGCTTGTTTAGCGTGGTGCAGAAAACATGCGACTTGAGACAGATACAGTAGAGCACAGTTCTTTTCACTGATGAGTCTAGATTCAGTCTGGGTACTGATTCTCTTCGCACTTGTACCTGGAGAGTGCCTGGAATGCAATACCATGCCTCCTTCACCAGGGAGAAGGATCATTACAATGGTTAAGATGTAATGGTTTGAGTAGGCATTATGTTGAAAGCCGTACACCGCTGCATATGCTTGACAAATGCTCCCTGAATGCTATGAGCTGAAGAGAGGAGATCTTGGAGCCTTATCATTGACGTTTCAGGGGCACAGTTTAGTCCTGGGTTCCTGTTAATGGACGATAAGGCGCGACCGCATAGAACTCAGCTGGTCTACCATTACATCGTAAATGAGGATGTTTGTCGTATGGATTGGCCAGCGAGATCTCCTGACCTTAACCCTATACAGCATGTCTGGAATGCTTTTGGGACGGGAATATCGTCTATCCATTCCCCTTCGAGAACTATTCCGGAATTGAAAACTCCCTTGCTGAAAGAGTGGGACCGACTGCTGCAGGAACTTCTCAACTGCCTCCTTTCCGTATGCCGTCACGATGCGCGGCTTGTCCGGCGGAAATTGGGGACACCATGAGCTATAGTGATAATCAAGCGCACCTAAAATGACTTTTAGATGGAACATCTCTTTATCAGATATAAAGGTACATTCTTACCAAATTTTAAAACTTTCAGATATAGATTAACTGAAAATATTCTTTGAAATTCGTTTTCCAGTTTAGGTAGAATTTTCTAAAGTGATGCTTCTTTTGGCTGCCGAAAACTGAGAATATAATAATCCTTAAAGGGTAAGAAATGCGTTATGAGAGTATTTATGTTTCTTATTCTAATTTTTAAATTTATATGATGGAACAACATTGTTACATTTTTTAAAATCAAGTAAAAATTTAGGTAACCTAATAAAATAAGTCGCTTATTAAGGAACCTGTAATTTATAATGTACTTTAAGTAAAGTAAAAAGTAATATATTCTGAAATTCATGCAATTATTTCCCTGATTTACTGAAATCTGAATAGGGAATCTATTCTTTATTCCCAGGTGGTAGACTTGGAAACCATTAATTACCAAAATTATTTTGAACTTACACAGTTTTGTTGCATATCGCTAAGTAAATCAACGAATTATTCGTAACCTTCGAGCAAAGTGAGACATTTAACAGAGCGAAATTGTACAAAAGCATTGTTTCGAAAAGTATTTTAGCAAATGTTGCTAATATAATGGCATATTTTTTGTTTCTTGATTTGAACTGACAGAAGACGCATGAAGCTTGCTTATCAAAGCCAAAAACATGTCATTATAATGCTTCAAAGCTGCGAAATATCACAACAGAATTATAGAGATTATACTTTTACTATCTTACCAACGCTGCCCAGATGGTGTAGTGGTTAGGGAAGCCTATTGCGATACCGAAGGGCTCGGGTTTGAATCCCTGAGAAGACATGGATGTTTGTAAATGTAAAGTGTCTCTGAGGCATGAAAGCACTCTAAATGCATGGCGAGCCGAAATTGCTCTCCAGAGTTTGATGGTAGTTGAAGAGGGGTAGGAGATCCCATGAGTGCTGTCCATAAAATTTGGGCGCAGAACTGTGCCAAGTCGAACTGTCACCTGTACAGTGTTCAAGGCTCTAGTCAAAGAAAGGCGAAATCTTGTTTTCCATGCCACGATGAATTTCATTGGCTTTTTCGGATGTTGTCAAACAAATGAGATAAGTCACAACAACAACAATATACTTTTTACAGAAAATCACGAAATTAACTATGAGTACATTAGTTAAATAAGTTGTCATAAGATTTTGTAATATTTTATTTAAGAAAAGGATGCTTTTAATGAGTTTGTTTGGAGCTTGGTAAACTAATTTACTTACGTCTCATATTATCGTTTAGTGATTTATGATCAAGAACTGAATGGTTACATCTTTCTCCAAAAGCACTACGCACAGATCTTAAAGACTCAAATGATGAGAACAAACGAGAGCAGATTTTCTGGATACCGTTTCTAATTCACTGGATTCTCTTACACTAGATTTCCACTTTCTAAATAATGAGTTATGAAAATTATTTTTATATCAATCATTTATCTTCTTTCAGCAGTGAAAGAGACATTAAAAGAGTGAAAGAAATAAAATTCAAGAAGACCAGTCTTCTTATCTATATTAACTAGTCTATCTGCCTAATTAGTGACAATTCATGAAATTAGGTAGACAGGGGGTAACGGATAAAAAGATGCTTGGGGGGGCTATGTGTGAGTTCATTATTCTTCCTTTGAAAATGAACCATCATACTTGAAGATACATAAGTACAGGACTATATATACTGATATAGACATTCTGTATTTATATGTATAACCATTTCCGGTTTGATGTGCGCGCGCCTTTCGCATTTCCTTCCGATTGGACAAAAGATTCCGGCAACGCCATCGGTCTCGCGTCCAGAGAAAGGAAAGTACAGATAGCCGCCGCCACCACGCAGTCAGCGTGAAGGATTCACGGAAAGAAGACGCTCTTGCGATGCATCCGATGGGAAGTACACGCTGTCCCAGGACATGGCTCTTGGTCACAGTCTTCTGTCATAGTTACATCTACATTCAACGTAAGTAATTTTTTATGTCAACAATTCCTCAGCTTTATGAATGAAAAAGTCGCTAGAAGATCACGAATGATAATGCCGTTTTATATTTTTACAAAATTTTTGAAAAATATGGAAGAGTGTTATGGAAAACAAAGAAAGCAAATGGAAGATTGAAAAAACAGCAGTAAACCTCTTTAATGAGGTAATAAATTGAGCTGGTGATTTATGATTTCATACATTCGTTTAGTTTGCTGCCTGCCATGTTTTACGAACATGGCTTTAAAGAGAAAATTTCGAACTAGGATAACATCTCTGCTTTAAGTGCATAATTTTGAACGGGAAATTAAGAAAGTTATAACTGAAAACAGCAAGTAAATAGGTTTCAAAACCAATTTTTGCAAATTTCATTTTTAAATCTTGTTAAATTCTTATTTTAAGAAAAAAAAAGAGGATTTTACCCTATCCTTGGGTTATCCCAAGAAAGAACATTTCTGCTCCCACGCCTAACAGTTGAATCAATATTTTATTTAAATACAAGTGTTCTGTTATGAAACAAAATGCCTGACAACGCACTTTTTTAATAATTAAGAAGACGAGCTCACTTAGTTTTAAATTTAAATACAAGAAAGAAAAAGTTAATAAATTTTATAACAATGAGCCTATGAAAGACTTTCTAATAAAAATCGTCATTATAAAAAAGTGTTTGTTATTGATGTAATAATCTAAGAAAATATTTATATAAAATCCTACAGCCGTGTTTTCTGAATATATACGCAATAATAACGATAGAAAATATGTATAATTATAATTCGGGTTTGGCTGCTGCATTTATATTCAAAGATTACGAACCAAATATATCATTCAATGTATGTAACAGATTCACACTTTCGATCATTTTGGAAAAAATGAATATCATACTTAAAATTCATCAACAGGAAGCATATTTCACAATATAATTTAGCTGTAAACTCTTTGAGAAGTAAATGGAAAAGATGAAATTTAATACTTTCCGGGAAAATAAATTTTTGTAACTACGTGGGAGAATTTATTTCAATACATGATTTTTAAAATGAATCTCTATAATTTCTCTTTTAAAGCGTTAAATAGTTTTCTGAATATTCTACCGAAAATTGGTGCAAAAAGGAACTCACCACTTGAAAAAAAATAGCTGAGATATATGTATCTCATACCACTCAAAACTTACTAATACATATTAGCATCCCAATATGTGAATAAAACACAAATTTATTTAAGTTTAAAACATATGTCATTAAAATGAATGACTGTGACTTTTTGTTGGCATAAACTATTTAATTTTGGAGCTATCTTATATGTCGTTACCAAACTGTGTTTTTATGTGTAAAAATAACATGCCTTTATTATTAATTTTTAATAAGGATAATATAAGTTAAGCAATTTTCTGTGAACTATTAACCGCTTTCAGAAAATGCAAATTTTAGTTGAGTTGCATCATGCTTATAAGTTAACACGTATTATTGAGAGGCCCGGCTGTTTTCGAAGATCCTTTGCTCCTTTTCTATCTTCACCCAAAGGTTTATTGTCTTCATCCAGAGCCAAAATAAATTTAATCGATTTTATGTAGCATTTGCGTGCATATATCTTTAGAAAGTGAAACGTGTTATTGAAAATGTATTTTAGAAATAAAAAAATGCTTTATTTTATTTATTCATTTTAAGTATTCGTTTCCAAAAGTTGGATAAATCCAGATTAACTGAGATTGATTTAGAAAAAACATTTTTGTTCATGACCAATCAGAAATTTCTACCATCAATGGCTTGCCCCGATGACGTGTAACCGATGACTTGCTTAGAGCAAATATAAAAATGATTCATGTCCTGTTTCATTCGCTAACTTTTGACACACGAAAGTCGTTCCATAAAGACGCTTGGCTCACAAAAGGACAAACTGTCAAAAACGCATTTCGCTAAGAAATTTTCCTACAAGACCATTTATTTAACGTTTTACGTTGAATCTCACTATCCTGAAGGATAAAGTAATTTATAAATATTTCCATATTATTATATATTTGAAAGCAGAGGTTAAAGCTACATTTCTTTCTTTAAAAGATAAGAAGAATTTTGCGTAATATTAAGATTTTTGCGTTTTTAGATCAAACGTTGTTTTCTGTGTTATTTCAATACTGTATTCCCATTTTCTAGAACTATATAGATTATGCATAAAAATTGCTAAGACCTTATACTTTAGGGAAACCTTTTACAATATAGCATTATTAACACAAGAAAAAGTTGTTAAAATTTGGCAAATCACAAACATTTAGCTAATTTAACTACGGAAAAAAAACAGTTTTAGATGCCAAAAAGGTAAGCCATATTTTTAATGAGGAAACTTTGAAACATGTATAAAAATTTAGCATTCGAGTAGTTAAGACTTTGTATATTTAAACATGTGTCTTCCTAAATCTCGCAAACGAAAACATATTCATACTTATATCTGATCTATAAAATCATTATATCTGTATTTTGTATTAGCTGATTACTTTTTGCTTTCCGATTCTACTAAATCTAACTACTCATTTTTTCCGAGTCTGATTATACAGTTGACTTAAACTACTACTAACGTAATCCAATTACAAATGAAGCCCATATTCAAACCTAGCGGAATGAGATCAATTTTTCTGAATTGGTAATGGCTCCTTACTCAATTTGTTTTTTTAAGAATCTAGTGTCAGGCACGAAATTATAAGTTAACTCACCTGTACTTGCAGTTTAAAAATTAATCCAGTTCTAGAAATTTCTAAATTCGGGAAAACTTATTTTTTGGTCTGCGGAAAAAACTGCGGAATTAAATACATTTAGGATTTTAGTATCAGATTACATATTGTATGTAGACTAAAATATAGATAATCGTTTTCAATTTATAGATAATCGTTTCAATTTGTCCTGCTAAATGACTGTTACCATTTTATGACAGAAAAGTAACATCATTCTTGAGTTAGTCAGATGAAAGTATTTTCAATGTACAAACTAGTGGCCATGATAGTGACTTATCTATCATGGGTATGTTATGAAACATTAACCTGGAAGTCATACTATTTCCGATAGCTTTTGCTACTAAATCACGCTGATAGGAAATTCAAAATTATGTTACTTCCAAAATTTTTTTCAGGATGAAAGTTTTTTAAATAATGATTTCCCATTGAATAATTGTAACTTAACACAAACTTTTCAACTTGCTATTAAAGTTCAAAAAAGGGTATCTTAAAATTTATCTAAGGAATTTTAAGATAGATGTATTCATAGTAAAGCAAGAACTGAAAGTGCCTAAGACATTTTAATGCGGAATAATATATTTACAGTTATTTACGATTAGTGATATTTAATGTCTTTCATGAGAAAATCCACATATCAACTCAGATGTGCACGGTATGGTTTAAAAAGATATTCAGTATATCGTGTTTTTTGAATATATTCGTATGCATCTTAATAATCATTTAGTTCATAAAACTCACACATGCAAAGATTTTTTAGAAGTGTTCTTATAAATCTGCGCTGAAGCGAATCTTTCCTGATTTAATTTCAAGATTACGTGAATGACTTGTAATAGTTAAAAGTTAAAGCATTGTATTGCTTACGTGACATAATAAAAAACCATATATTCTTTTATAAATTTTCTTAAAAATAATACAAAAATATAATTCGCTCTCATACATAAAATGGCTTTTTAAAAATACTTCTAAATATTTTACACGAAAAATTTAGGATACTTACATGTAAGGCGGCCTCGGGTGTATATATATGTGTGTGTATTACTGAAAGCATTCTATAAGAAAGGTCATAAAACAATAACACTGTTGCACCTTCATGTTAAACTAAATAAATTTTCATTTTAAGAAAAAGTTATCAGGGAACAGATTCTCTTAATATATGTTTTAAATTATCATCTGCACATACAAGAAGTGCATTATTTTTAAAAACGTTCTTTAAGAAAAAAAATCACGTTATATTATTTTCCATATGGTATATAGCAGGGATGATCACAGAGAGGCTCTCGCAGGTGAATGGTGCGATTGTAATATGAATAAAATATATGCGGAAACTATGGTAAACTAAAACTATTCAATGTCCAAAAGAAAGTAACTAATTAATTTCGTTTCTTTTCACTAAGATACCAGACTTTTCTTTCTATTTAAAACCTATTTCGCTACTTTTAAAATGATTTAAATATGCACTTTTGGCTTTCTAAAACTCTAAGTGCGACTCCTGATTTATCCTGAATTCCAAAATGGAATTTTTACAGTCATGTAGTTTGGCCACCCCTAGTATACAGAATATTATCATAAAAAATTATAGTTTTGTAATTTAGTGGTTGCTGACGTTACGCTATAGTTATACTAATTCTTCTTTTATGTACTTTTTGGTAACTCATAGTATTTGGTACATAATTTAACCGGGAGTTAAGCTAATTGCATCTGAGAGAAAACACAGTTGCTTTTAAACTCTAAGAGTAACAAAGATTCTGCTTCCTAAAGCTAAAGCAAATACATTATTGAAGCGACCAATTATATTTGTTAATATAATTCATAGACTTAAATCATTTAATTATTTCTACCTTTCTGACTGTAGTAAATAATATATTAAGCCCTTAGGGGCTGAACATTTGCCTACATTCAAACTCTTAGCAGTTTAAATGCTTTAAGTTTGGCTAAGAAATAATACAACATTTCTCTTATTTTTTCTTACTATATAAATTTTACTTTAGGTTGGGTAAGAGGAAGTTAATTAAGGCAATAAAATTTAATTAATGAAAGACACTATTTTTGTTTTGACCCTATAAGGTACTTCTCCCGCCTTCTTCGTATGCCTTCGTGGTGTAGCGGTCAGACACTAGGCACGTATTGGAGAGGTCTGTGGTTTGAGTGCCGACGAGGGCACTGCTCAGTTTTCACGTCTTCTGATTTTTTTAAATACCTAATGTCTCTACAGTGGCGCCCGAACTGAAAAGGTGGTGGATGATGATTCTGCACCACCAGGATTTGGCGATTGGGTCTCTTATCCCAAATCGCCATTTTAAAGGGGGAGTATATAAGGTATTCTCCCACCTTCGTAGCATGTCTTCGTGGTGTAATGGCCAGCACACTCGGCGCACTTCGAGAGGTCAAAGGTTCGAGTCCCGGCGAGAGAATTTTTCATGTCTCCTGCTTCGATGTGGCCTAGTCACTCCGCAACCTTTTAAAATGACATATTTTACTTTGGGCTGAAAAATAACTGTATATTTCAGAGTTATGTAAAATGTGAATTTTTATATAGTCAGGTTGATGTTTGTTGAAATCTATATATTTTTGCATCATGCAGTAGTTCCTCTAATTTTTAACATAGCATAGAACGTATTTCCAGTGTATCCTTCATTCACAATGACTCATAATTTCTACAAGTGCAGAGGCATTCGTAAAATGTAAGATGTTTGCTATGAAGTATATGCTGTCTATGGGTAACATTTAAAAAAAAATCAAGCAACATATTACTTTATAAATATGAGTCGCGATAAACAGAATTATTAAAACATAATCTCATATAGCATGCTACAACCTGTAAGTAAATGTATTTTGCATTTTTGCGATTAATGCATTAATTGAACAAAGAGATTACCCAACGGCAGTAAGAGGTGGTTCTCAGGTTACATAAAGGAAGCATTTTAAAATAAAATAAGTTATTTTTGGTTTAAAAGAAGTATAAATTGTACCAGACACATTTATGATATTTAGACTTAACAACATTTGGATATTTGCTTTCTAACACTCCTACCATTCACCCTTCAAATTGCTCGAACTACTGCGATATCGAAGCTGAAATATTGCTTATGATACCACAGCAACCAAACCCTTTACGTATTTCACTTCTTACACTAAAATAAGCTTATACTTATTACTTAGTTGAAGGTAGCAGCGAGAAAGAAATCATAAGTAGGGTGGTAGTGAAAATTGCTCGGAGTCATTTGCAATTTGGGAGATTTTGCTCTAAATGACACATCAGAAGAAAGTTGTCGTTATGTAGCAGTAATTCTGAATTCGATAGATTTTTTATTTTAACTTAGTAACGAATAATGAAACGAATGAGAGGTTATAAATTCGATGCTCTTCGTGCTATTATTTTATGTAATGTCATTCAGAAAATGACAAAAATATATCGCTGATTTTAAAGAAACATTTATGTATTAGTTAATGATTTCTTTCTACACAGAAAGCGTGTTTCTACATAGAAAGTCTGTTTTAAATTTAAACTATTGAAAAAATATCATAGTTACAGAGTACAATTTTCAATCATCAGAATTGCAATTTTTGATAATATTTTCATTCATTTTCCACATTTTCTGAGAAAATAATAATTAGTTAGTGAACATTCAGTTGTGATAATATGCATACCATACATAAAATTTCAACGCATGTAATAAAATCCTCATTTTGAGATGTTTTTCATTGTGTATTAGTCAGATAAATACCTTTTATTAACAACGCTTTCTTTTCGTAAAAATTAACATTTTTTCCTCTCAAGCTTGACATAATAAGTACTTTAACACCAGGTTAGTGCTAATTTGAGATAATATCTTGAGGCTTATGATCTACGTAAATTATTTTAACTTGACATTTCGACAAAAGAAATTCTTTGTTCAGTTTTAAGATTCTTCCATTTCAGATCAGAAACTGATTTTGAAAATGCGCACTATTGTTTAAATAATCCATTATTTCTAATTATACGAATTATTAAAACCTTAAGCTCCTGAAATGAATAAGTTTCGGCTTGTATGAAATAATACTTATAATTTTAGAAAAAACCCCAAACCTATAAAATGGCCTTTATTGAATATCATATCTTTTATTACAAATAAAATAGTGTTTAAACAAATGCAACATGACATTAAGAGTACTCTAATATATTTATAATACTAGCTTTTTCAAGCGCTTTGGCAACAAATTCCATATTTAGAAATAAAACTAGGAATTCGTTTTTATCTTGAAGAACCAAGTACATTCCCTTCATAACCAAATCAGTAAACCACTGAAATCAATAAGAATTGTGTAATCCAGGATACGGCTGCTGCAAAGAATATTTCCAAAGTTTTCAGTGTTAAGAAGAACAATAGTTCGTCTTCACAGAGCTGTCAGAAGATCAAGTTTTCGTGAGGTGAATTCTCCCACAGCTTTTTCAGCAGCTTTGGCCAACTTTATTTCTTATTCAATCGATAGAAAAAGCGCGCGAGTTTGACCTTAGTATCCTAAAATCTGGAAGAAATAGCGCTAACGTGAGTGTGGTATGAATGACGCTTACTTTCCAAATCTGTCATATTTTTCTTAGCTGCTAACCTTCAAGAGTTCATTATCTCTGGATGCTTTTCTATCATTTCGGAGAGATAAAGCTTATAAAAAGTAAAGTGCTTTAGATGAATTGAATTGACAAACTGATTTCTTGATAAATTAATTAGCTAAATGGATATCAATGTCTTTCGAGGACAATTTTAATGAAATGGGAAAGAAATAAGTTTTTTTATAGGCCTTCATTTCCACGTTGCGAAAAAAGTAAATAAATTAAAAATTCGATTCTCGACCATGTTTTTATTCTTTTGCGATAACTTTAGAGGAAGCTGATCATATTTTGAATGGTAAAATTTTTCTGTAATTTTTATGAATTCTTCCTCTCGTGAATATTGTATTATTTTGAACAGCTGCTTTAATATTTGGCTATGCATTCAGAATGATATAATGAGTAAATTTATTTTTTATGCTTTTTTACTTTTTATATACTGTGTCTTGCTGTTAATGTGATTGATTTTACATTCACAAATTCTGTAATATTATCTGCTCTTGCTGCTATAATATGTGAATAACAATTTCTACTATTTTGCTTATGTTGTGAGAACTAGGAATAGATCTATTAGTGTTTCACAGAGAGACATTAATGAATATATGAAGCGTTATATCACAATCAACAGAAGCTTCTACGATTTAGCCACGAGAGTAATAACTATGACATTATAGCTGATAGAATATGGTTGATCGTGAATGGTTTCAGCATAAACCAAAGAACTGAACCATCAGGCTATGACGAGTTATTAATCCATATGCAGATTACTCTTTAGGAAAAATTTATCCAAGTAATGGTATATCACAGTTATTGTAGACATTAATAAAACATAACATTTAATAAGTAGTGTTCGTACTATACTAAATTCAACAGCTTGCGCAGGGGACTGACTTGATTCTGCATGAAATCATACAAAGTTAAAAATTTAAGTGTATCTGACATTTATTATACCATGGTATTCCTCTATCCCTGGTACCGCAGGTACGATATGTTTACAAATATTTTGCTTTGGATTTCCCGGTTCTACCAAAGTGGATCTTTACAGGAGTAATGCTAGCCAAATCCCCGGGTGACAGTTCTTTTAATATAAATGGATTATTTTCACATGTTTTATCACATTCGAGAAAATAACGCTCTATTTCCTATTAATTAGAAGGATGAAAATATTTGTCTGTTCTGGAAATAACTTCGTACAGATCATTTTAAGGACTATCTGATTATGCCTTCTGGCAGGCATTATCCATGAACGTATGTGGGCAAGTTTCAAGAGAGCTGAAGACGGAGTATGTTGTCGCTAAGTTGTTCCTGTGGTTGTTGAAGAAATTCACTTGGAAGACGGATGGATTTCTCATAGTCTCTCTCAGTGCTGATCGCATAAAGGTTTCCTAACAGTGCAGAACGAAGCCCAAGCAATGCAAAGTCCCATCGGTTACTACTATAATACACAGAAACCATCTGATAGGGAGAATGGTCCAACTGTATCAATACGGACATATTCAAACCCAGGAGAATGTAGATAGAAAGAAATAGAAGAATCCAGATAGGGCGCTTAGAGCTTCGTATCTTTGACAATTAGACCACGAACTTGTTCAGTCAGTAACGTCGATAGAATTGTGGGGTATGTAACATGATTTCAAATTAAGCGGCTTTAGCACGAATTCTATGATAAGCTAACCTATGCAATATTGTAAATATTTCAAGACGAACAGCTAAAAAGGACAAATTTAGTTGTGATTGACATCAAACTAAATTTTCAGTAAACTAAATGATAAAGACAACAAGAGAGTGAAGCATTTTTATCTTTTAGAATAGACTGCAGTTCCTCATCATAAATTTGCGCACCTGCAAGAGCTGTAAAATCTATTTCAGGAGGACGGGTATTGTCTATGACTGACAGTGTATCCTAGACTACGTTGTTCGATCTATAGAATGTGTTGAATATGAGTGTTCAGTTGTAAAATAAAATATAGGTTTCTTAGCTGTTGCAAAGAACATGACTATGACTTTTGGGAAAACAGTAGTTTCCTTAAACCATGCGGCGAAACTTTTTGACTGCAATATAAATTATTAGCAAAATTACACACAAAAATACAACAATTTCACATATAATTGCACAAAAATTATCTTATCTATGTAGAAAATTCATAACAATATGTTTTCTCAAATATTCTCGTAAAGAGTAAACTCCAAATGCCATTTCAAATGAAATACACGTAGCGTACTAAACAATTTTAGTTTTTGCTATTTACTTTATTAAATAATAGTTCATGTTACTAATGAGTATTCTCATTATCAAGAATTCAAAATTCTCAATAATCAAAGCAACTACACGTTTTTGCGGTCCCGTCACAGCTGGCCTACGAGAGCTAACTTAACGAGACTTAATAATTTAACAGGGAATTCAGCTGTGCAAGCAGTTTTATGCACAACTAACAAATTCAGGTTCTATGGTTTTGATGAAACCTTTCGCTCCTTGCGTAATTATAGCCAAAGTGACCACTTTGGTTATAATCTAGTTTCCATCTATCCCATCTAATTTTAATCAACTGCGTAATAATAATAGGAAAACAAAGAAGAAAGAGACGCTCACCTTCCATTGATGTGATCTCGCCAGCCTATAGGTTTATTTCTGTTAATTCAAAGTGAACTGAAGACAAACTATTATATGGATTACAATGCAACATTTTATCAGTCCATAAGAGTAACATAATAAAAACATGTTCCCTATCAGTTCTGATTATCAGTGAGAATTACCGAAGTCTGTTTTCAAAGTATAGAAAGATTTGTCTTTTTTTTTTTTTTTTTTTTTTTACACTTTATAGCAAAACTTTATTTAAGCGTGAACCTCATATATATATATATATATATGAGGTTCACGCTTAAATAAAGTATAATACATATATATATATATGTGTGTGTGTGTGTATGTATGTATTTCAGCAAAGTTTTAACGTTTTAATCGTTCTATTTTGATCTTAATTTTTTTAAATGTGAAAGTACATAGTTTTTAAATGTGTTTTTAAATGTGAAAGAACATAAGTTTCGGCATAAGAGAATATTTCGTAGTGAATTCAAGAAATATGTATACGTTTATGAGAAATATACCCTAGAATTTAGAGACGAATGCAAGATTTGAGTAATTTAACAAATAAATGTTATTAATAGCAACGTTTAATGCATTGAAACCATAAGCAGTGTATTTTGCATTAGTTCTCGTTTTCTATATTTATACACACACGGATTGTTAAAAACGTCAACATTTCGTGTCAAAAAATAGGTTCGAAAATTCTTCATTTGTAGTCTATGGAAATAATTTTCATAATCAATTTTGTTTCATATAATAAAGTAGCAGAAACTATATTATTCTACCATATTATGAAATTACGGTAAGTTAAATGTTTGTGTTGCAATAATATCAGATAAAAACCAATAACTGTTAATTTCGGAATCAGAGATAAATCGTTTGAGAGTAACAGGTAAATTTAAGCAAACGCATGAGTGTCGAAACTATGAAAATTGAAGTAAAATATGAGTAATCTTTATATCCACATGATATTTCTTATAAGATGGGTTTTCACGTTTCTGATATACTTTTTCTGACACTTCATAGATTTTATTTTGCACAGATAACAAACTGTACATAAATGTAACAGCTGCTTCACAACAATAAAGAAACAAAGAAAATAAAAATAATAATTGAATGATTCAGCCAGGTTTCTGAAATGCCAGATTCTCAAAATGAAATTTTTTGTTCAACTGATATCAGTTTAAAGTTTGCCCACTGATGTAAATTTTAACTGTATGTCACAGTAAAAATCTGCTACTTTTTTCTACTAAGAAATTTCTCATTAGGTTGTTAATTCAGCAGCCTGAAAATTTTTATTGTCAGGCTCATATATTTCGGGTGACAAAGAGAAAGCAAAAATTCTCCCTCTCTCGTAGTTAAGCATATATCCCCTTTTCGTGAATAGAAGGCTGTTTTTTCTCGAAAGAACTTCACTGAAGTCTAATGACGTATGTAGCTTTCCATTAGCTTAGCCGGTTTCTATTTGAAAAACTAATTTATACCGTATATTGGTGCTAATAAAATGCATGGCCTAGTATGTATGTCAGCTTCAGATGTTAAAAAGTTAAAATCAACGATATATTGTTAGTCAAAGTCGTTTGTCTCGCTATTCATCCACTTTGGCTATCACTCTTTCAACGGTTGGATTCGTTAACAAAAGAAATCAGAATTCTGTTATGCCAAGAATTTATGAACTGCATTTTGGGCCTCTTTGCCATCAGTGATAGTTTTGCGGTCAAGAAACTCTCAATAAATTTGAGATAAAATAGAAAAATATGAAGGGAGAGCAAAATTTTTATATTTCAATTTTTGACAGTTTTCACAGTTTTTTTAGATATATTTACAGCATAAAAGCACCATGTCGTTTTAAAACTTCGGAATTTAGAGAGATTCCCTGGCATTAATCTGCATGAAATTCATTACTATAACGCCCACTTTGATAATTCGGTCTAAACGGAAGAAGACGTGAGAATAACTTCAAGAATAGTCCACCACACAACCAGGTTAAACTCTTCTAGGAGATGAAGTGATTTTCGATAAGGCTTTGGTCATTGTCTTACTATTGATTTGATTATTTAGATAATAACATTTCATCTTCTTTTCATTAGATTTGGCATTCCAATGTAGAATTCCTTCTCGTTTATTCCTCAGATTAAGCGAATCATGTGTATCCAAACAGCGCGCCTTGTTGACTCTAGTCAATAACTCATTTCATGTATCTAGCATTTTCAGCTTACCGATGATAAGGACATGCCAAACAGATGTGGTACCAGTCTAAACAAAAATTGCTTACAACACCACGTACAAATACTAGCACGAATTTTCACGGCCCATCAACGTGTTTTGTGTTCATTAGATGCACTTCTGACATACGCAGTTCTATATTTTGCGCTTTAAAATAGTGAAAAATTTTTCACTTTAACCAGGTAGAAAGTATGCACTTTTAATTAAGGTCTCTTTTCAATTCGACAAACCTCAAAAGCGTTACACCCGCTAATGACCTTGGTATAACAGCCTATTCTATAAATTTGTACAGACGTTTTGATGTAACACGGAAGACTTCAGTGCCTTGTGGTCTGAAATTTGTGTTTCTACTGCACTTGCATCGAAAATTTCATTTCCTTTAGTCAATATTTAAATCGAAAAAAAGTCATAAACGTTGGACTCAGATGAAAGATATCGATATTCTATTAGGTATAAAATGGACAAGATTTTTAGAAACATACAGGATTATACTCTTTTCAATGGCCTAAAACAATATACGTTTATAGTTTTTATGCCCTCTACAAAAACATATGTTGATTATCTCGGAAACGTAACATTCGAGCCATTATTCTTAAACTATGTATTCAGCTCGTATTTAGACAACGTAACGGTCATATCTTCACCTAAATGCTGTAAGAAATAAGCGAACGGAAGGGCATGTTCCTTTGACAATTTCAGTTCTCAGCTTGCCCTAAGAAATATTATATAAGCATTTTTGAAATGATTGCGTTTGAATTTATAATTTACATATTCCAGATTTGTAGTCATGCCACCCCATATAAATCAATAAAACTTCACTCCTTCCATTCATTGCCTTTAAGCGCTGATCTCGTGTTCCATTATGCCCTCATATCCAGGCAATAGACCCCCTAAATTAAATTTACTCTCATTTCTAATTAAACCTTTTGTAAATTGGTACGCTATTATAGACCTACTGCTTATGAATGAATCCGTGTGCTTTGCTAACAAAAGATTTGAAGTGGATTTGACATACTTGGCGCAATAAAAGTCACAAGGCGTTTTGAAATTCATTAAAATAAGCGCATATTTATAGAAAGATACAGTGGGCATCAAACTTCAAGTCATGAACTCGAATTTCTTATACAAGCCCATATGAAGCAATTTTTGTAAGCTTGTAAGGATTATGTTAATTTATCAAACAGTTAATTTTGAGTTAAAGTTACTGTCCTATCTTTTCTTAATTTCTAGCTTACAACTTCCAGCCAGAACATATTTTTAGAATTGCGTTTGAATGCAAATGAGAAGTATTTAACTGTGAAGTTCTATCGACTTCGTTAGAGAGAACCAGTTATTCTGACTAGCGCGCGTTCGCCTTTTTAGACTACTCGCTCTTAAGCTATTATTACGCTCGGCTGTACTTTAGGCTCTTGATAGCTTCTCCGTTATTTAGCGTTAAGAAGCCATCTCGGTTAGAATCTTGATAGCTTCTGCTATATCTTTTTAGTTAAGATTAGTTAAGTTTAATTTCTTAGTTTCTGAGTTCAAACCCGAGTAGAGGCTTTATCGTACAACTCCAAGAAGGAGTTCTGTGAATTTAATTTGAAATAATAAAGGGTATTTAACCCTTTCCAAGTTTCATTTTCTGTCTCACGAACTCAAGCGATTATTCGCTTATCAATTCTTAAGATTCTTCAACTTTAACTTAAAAGAACACAGGTTAGAATCTTACAAGCTCAAGAGACTGTTCAGACGCTCATGTTTTAGTGACTGGGCTTGATTTTCGTAGATTTACATTTGTGGGCTATTTGAATTTCCGGTTGTGTACAAGGGCCCCATGATCCTTGTAGCAATTAAACAATACTAGTCGAGGCAAAATCATTTCCACAGATTCAGACATGTTCAGCGCACCAGTGAAAAGTACTATTACATCCTTGCAAAATGCAATTTCTGTGGTGAGGGACATAATGCAGACCTACTTGTGGCACACTGGGTTAATGAAGCAATCGTACAACACATGGTAAACCCGTTAAATTTCATGTGGAGTGCAACGCCATCTATTGGGGGAATTTTGATCTAAAATGTTCTTGCTGCTAAAACACATATTTAATTATATATCATAACATATCAGTTATATAACATAACATCATAACATACTTATAGTACAAACCGCATTCACGTATGACGAACAGTTATTTTTTTAGTTAAGATTAGTTAAGTTTAATTTCAGTTTTTTTACGAACAGTTTTACGAACAGTTTTTTATGACTTTAAAAGGTATTTTCTTCCTCACTCCAGCATGCGTTCGTGATGTAACAGTAGCGCACTTGCTGCTCATTCGAGAGGTCAAGATTCGAGTCCAGGCGAAAGCATTTTGCAGTTTTCACGTCTCCTGCTTAAAGTAACCTAATGTCTCTACAACCCTTTTAGTGACTTTTGGTACGTCCAACATTTTACAAACTTTTATGGAAAAAAATAGCCAAATAATTATTTTTGAGCGCAATACATTCAAATCCTCTTATATACTCTGACATAATAATATATTTTTCAATGCTTCCTTCGTCGTGTTATCCGAAATCTAAGGACTTCTTTGATCTTGGTTCATTTTAAATATTTTTTAATCAATGTCATTTAAAAGTCACATAATGCAATTCTTTACGCATTGTGTATATAATTTTATTTCACACTAAGTTTTCTTTTCATGTAATAAGTTAAGTGGAACAAATTTCAAAGACAACACTGTACTTGTTTTATAAAAGACACGATAGATCTATTCTTAATGACTATTTGAAGATTTGTAAACAGCAATAATATATCTAAATGAACATGAAAGCATTTCCTTCTGCGTTGTGCGCAATAGTAAATGTATTTTCTTAAAAATAAAACTGCCTCTCTCGAATGCTTAAGAATTTTATTAAAATATTTGTTCTTCATTTAATTTTCCCAAATATGAAAGCGATTCTGGATTTCCATGCCCATTTTCTGGTGCTTATAAAAAAATGTGAAATGCGATTTACTTATAAAAGATTCTTTTTATCTGTATTGATTATTTGGTGATAAAAAATAACACGTGCTAAATCTCTCCGCGAAATTTTCATGTGTTTTCACAAACGACTATAAAATTCTAGAACAAACAAATCTTATCGCCCTTAAAAATCCATTTCACTCACAAGCTGTAACTATTGCTTAAAACTTTACCTTATACACGGCTCATTAAAAAGACAAACTTAAGAAAAGAAATATATGAAGCAGAAGCAAACATTATTTCAGAAACAACTTCAGATAATGCTTTTGTGATCATATTAATGGAAAATAAAAGTTCTGCTGCTTCGGATACTTCGGATCGATTACTACTTTATTATTTTTTCAACTTTCTGCCATTTACCGCTTCTCGTTAATTAAGAATATTTTAAACAATCTTGTCCATTTACGCATAATATTACGCACTTGATTATTTATACTCGGCTTTTCATCAATTAGTTATGGAGAAAAGTCAAATAACAATGAAAAATTATTTCCGGTCTAATATATTTAAGTATTATTGTTATATTATACTTGCGTATTGTAGCTTATTGAGTAGCCAAGAAATTATTAAAATTTTGGCAGATCGATGGAAGTATCTTTCAAACGACAGTGGAAGCCTTAATTATGAGTAATTTTCAAGAATATCAAAACGACTTTTTAAAGAAATTTAAAACTTTAAAATCTTTAAATTAATATGAATTTACATGTCATTACACTAAAACTGGGTTTTTGATTGAGTTAAATGTGTAATTTTGAACAGACTTATTTTGATTAAGCAAAAGATTCTAAGAAAATCAGTACTTGTTTTAGAGTAAATGTATGTCTCCTCCCACTCTGTTTAAGACAATATTAAGCATTTGTCATTATTTCTTTACAAAAAGAAAAAACAAAATTCGGACAAATGTATTTTTCTTATTAAAAACAATGAATGCGGGAGAATCGTTGAAAAAAAACCTGCAAAATTTTTTTTGGCTTTAAACCTTTATATTTTCCCTGTCACTTTGAAAGAAACTGAAGGAATTTATTATATAAGCTAACCTGTACAACAGCAACGCTCTTTAATATTCGCACAGTTTATTAAGGTTAAATAAAATAACTAAATAAAAATATTAATTACTATACTATAAAGTAAGATGTTAATTTTCTTTTCTTTTCTTTTGCTTAGATAAACTAGGCAGAAAGCCCTATCGTATTTTGCCGCAAGCAGTTACTTCTTACGTCGTTTAAGTTAGTGAATTTATATAAAAAATTAATGAATTTATATTAAAAATTGAAAAATGATGTATACAATACAGCCTATTAGTAAAAGTAAATGGCCTTGAAAAATTATTTATTGTGGAAAAATCGTTAATATTATTTCTAACTTTCTATAATAACATAATGTTAATAAAATTAATGACAATAGCTCTCTATTTATTGCTTTTCTAACTACTAGCGCACTGCCGATATTAACCAAAATAACGAAAACCAAATGTTGCATATCTTAAAACAACAGGAATCAGCGAAATTTGCATAAATTCCAGGACTAACTTTGTACGTTTAAATAAATCATGTTCTATTTAAACCTTTGTACCTGTAGTCATAAAGTGGCATATCGACTTAACAGACAAAATTTAATCTTTCGGCTGCCTAGAAAGGTGAGTTTTGAGATAGAATAAATTACCAGAAGGAGCATATCTAAAAGTGTCTACGTATTTAACGTGTAACAGGTCGAAAATGTCTAAGCGAAAAGATTTAATACTAAAATAACAGGCCAAATTGAGAAAAGCCCTTGATACTCTTCGTAAATGCAGACATAGAAAAACTGCATTTACATTGAGAATTTCCCAAACAGCATTCTGCAATTTATTAAAGCAAAGAATTATAATTAATGAAAAACTAATAAAAAATGCAAATGTCTCAAAGAAACGCAAAATTGGAAAATCGAGAGACTTTGAAACTGCTCTTCTAGATTAGTTTCAAGCTATGAGACTAAAAATTGTTCTTACTTCTAGAACTCTTTTCATTATCAAAGTTCTGAAATACACTAAAATGTTAGGATAGAATTTTACATCATTTGATGGATGGCTCACAATTTGATAAGAAGTAAATAACATTGTTTGTCAGAAACTGCATGGAGAGAAGCAGGATAAGAGATATTTTGCCACTGCAGTTAAATGAATAATAAGTAACGGGAAATTTATAAATGGACTGTCTTACAGAACTTATATGTGTTTTGCTTGAGAACTTTACCAGAGCACACATTAATGTACAAAAGTGAATAGATACTGATTTAAGAAACTGAAGAAACGATTTACTGCGTTATTAACGTACAATATGTGCCCAAAAATAAGAATCCAGCACTGTTTATTACTAAAGCAGAAAATTTTGATGTTTGAAAAGAGTCAAGAATTTGTCTCTAACTTACAACAGCAGTAAGAACTGAAGGATGATAAGTAGAAGTTGCACTGATTTTTTTAAATCGGTTAACCAACTTAAAACTGAAAGAATAGCTTTGCTAATTAGGAAACTGCGGCAAACATACCTGTAAGCTCTATATCTGAAGAAAAAGTAATGTATCTGCCTGCAGATGTAATCTTCCTGCTGACATTTCGTCTGACATGTAGCTGTTAGACTAAGGTAATATACAAGGTTTCAAATGTCATTACAGAAAAGATATTCAGGAACTGATAATCATAATAGAATTTTAGCATTCACGGGCATTAAAGTCCTAAAAATAAACTTTATAAGATAAAAAAACAATTAATATTCAGCATTTTACAGAAAATCAATTTGTTTTGGTACAAAGAGCAGATTTGAATCACTCCAAGATAATCAGCCACAATGGCCTAAAATTTTTAAACAAATAAATAATGCGAGACATTAAACCCTTTTCCAGGATCTCAAAAATCAGACGAATTAGCACTAGATATCTACTTGGTTTACTGATTTAAGCAGTTTGTTTTTTATGTTTAGGGATCATACAAGATTTCAGAAATCTGAACCGCTTCATAAATTGAAATTAAAATTCAAACTTTTCTTAATTAAATTAAAACAACTTAAATTAAAACATTTCTAACTTAAATTAAAACATTTCCAACTAAGTAGAACTTCACCACTACCTGCAAAATTCACTTATCTGCAAAATGACAAATTTAAAGACAGCTTAAAGAATCTATAAGCTTAAAGTGCCAAGCTTAAAGAATTTAAAATACTATATTTATACCTACACCTAGAAGAAATACAGCTTAATAAAAATGTGCAAAAACATGATTCCCCGCTACTCGCAGGATCAAATTGAAATTAATTTACTATTTAAATTAAGAATACATCAGGGAAACAAATGTTCAAAGGTTCAATGAAACTGCATTTTCTCTCCGAATGGAACCACAGAAACTCTGGACAGACAGCACACCAGTTAATAATGTGGGAACATCATATATGATATTAGAAAACTCTTTCTGCTGTTGAAATTGTTAACTAACTTTCCTTTTCATATAACTGAAATGAAACCTGAATAAAGAAAAGAAAAGGAAGGCACTTAAGAGAAACTGATCATTTAAACTATCACGATCAAATTTAAAACTATGAAGTGGTATGTACTATGAATATACAATTTACTGTTTGTGCTAAGAACGGTATTTTTGTCCATTGATTTTCTTCTGTGTGACTAAATTAAAGAGTTAACTATCTGTTTTCGTACATCCAAGAAATATCGTTGATTTCTTCGCCATTTTATTGTGGGATTTCAGGGCATTAATTAGTTACATTACTATCATACGAAAATAATCAGAGTATTTTCATACATATTACTATATGTAAGAAATATCGTACTGTTATGTGTATAGAATGTATTTGTAATAGTTGTAGTCAAGAAAGTATTTGCATAGCTTAATTAATCATTACGCTTGCCATTAAGACCGAATTATGAAGTTTTCAACTAAGTTTCAACTGTCATAAATCTAACCTTTCAATAATAGCAAAACTGTTTTGAAAAAGGAATCTTTAACTTTTCTCTATCATTAATAAATCAGATGTCTTCTAAATGAATTTTAAACGTTTAAAAACTATTTAAAGATACATCGGCTACGAAAAAATTTAAAACATTAAGTTCCATTAATATAATAGAATTCTTAATTATGAATTTTGTCGGAAGTTGAGGTGTCTTCCGGTGCTTTAGAGCACATGCTACAGTTTTAAAAATAATATGTATGTAAGCTTTCTCCCTCCGCATTCTATACGGAAAAATAGATTTAGATAAATTATTTTAACTAAAACTTCTCCTTATGCTTTAATTACTCATTTAAATCGTTTTAACGAATTTTGATAAAAATTACTAACCCTAACTGACTGCTTTTGAAAACTGGAATTTAATAATTACCTTGTACTATTTAGACTATCATCACGTCTCTGGCTTACAAAAGAACAGTTGCTTTGAAATGAAATTATAGATTGATCTTTTTTTCAAAATGCCAAAGCATCAACAGTTTATCTTTTTTTCAGATAACCTTTTAAAGCATGCTGAGACACTTAACGATGATTTAAGGGCCCGAAGTATTAGTATAATTTTGGAAAACGAATTAGAAATAAACCTTATTGTACGCAGAATGCTAATGATATGCACTCAAGAAAAGGCCCAAAATTTAGAGCTAACCTGGAGCCGAATGTATAAAATTTCTATAATACTGGCAATTGCTTCAGAAATAGGTGCTCGGTGAATGGGCTGGCTACTTATATATGAAGAAACAATTTTTTTCCCATTGTTAATGACAATGCGAGGTAGCTTCTTTCAGAAATGCATATTTTTAATGAATTATTATAGGTTATTTTGCAGTTAAAACTGCGGCATATGCTAATTATCTCGCAGGTATAACTGCGACATAAGCTATTAATCAGTGCAATTAATTTATGTAGGGTAAAATGTGGAAGATATCTCCAATTTTTTTCGTTTCCACCTTTCTAATTTTTAAGATTTAAAGTCAGTAAAGTGTTCCTATAAATATCTATACTTTGTATTCCAGGAAATCACACAGGAAGAGAGCATGTATATTTTACTTAAACTTTTAGAGTCTAATTAGGGCATCCTTCTGAAAAAAAAGCTGATTTAAAATAGTTTTGAGAATTATGCAGAAAATTACTCATCTTTACAGGCGATTAAAATAAAGAAGAGAAAAGAAGAAAGGGAAAAGTGACTAGTGTTTATGTTAAAAAAGTTTATTATAGCATCAAAAATGTATGAAGAATCATCCTTGTTGGGAACTGATCCCGCTTCTGAATTGCACTTGTCAGCTTCAAAGCAGATATCGCAGTAGATCAAAATTTAAAGCTTCACTTTCTGTCCATTTAATGCTTCAATAATAATTCCTTAGGTAATCCAGAAACACTTTTAAGTGTGACTAAAATAAGAATAATATTCAAATAATTGTTCAAAATGCACAATATTTCTTTTCTTTCTTCGTTATGGTATTTAATTTTATGTTTATACAAAAGGAATAATCATCATCTCGAAATACTAAATTTAATTAAGCGTTTAAACCTGCATATTATGTTAGATATAATAAAGCACAATATTGGTTTTATGATTTTTTATATTAAAAACAAGATTTTAAAATCTGTAAAATCTAGATATCTTCAAAATAAATAAAAAATGCAATAATTATTGTCAAAGATATCCTTGCATAGAAATTTTGAAACTATGTGTCAAATGTGATGAAAATGTCTTGTGTAATTACGAAATTTACTCTAAATCTTACAAGTTCTATTTTAAAAATTTTATTTCAGAATGTACAAAAAATCTTAATGAAATAGGTCACGAAACGAAAATGTTACAGAAATCGCATATGTAGCTGTTTGAGAGGATCCTAAGAGGACAATATATTAGTGACAATCAAAATGTGAACTTTAGAATATCAATAAAATATTTATCTGGATTACTTTGAAGCAATCAGATTAAATAGTAAAACTACTACAAGATGATTCATAAGCCATGTGAATGCAGGTCAGTAATTTAGAAACTAAAACTAAGTCTCTGGATGTTGGATGGAGGCAGATTATTTAGATGATTAATGTCATTATGGAGAGAAACGGTTGCTTTTCATAACGTTTCTTTCTATTACTCTTCTGGGGCCCACCAGCGACCGAGCGGTAAAGTCGCTGAACACTCGGAGCTCGGTCCGAGGTTCGAACCCTGCGAACGGGCGCTTTCGTGATTTTGCCCCCTGTGCAACGTGTATACGAGCCAGTTTCCCTTAGAACGTCCTTCACGAAGGCATCCCTCCCCTTAGGCAGATAGCCCTCCAGGCTTTACCATAATCACATACACACAAACTATTATTCTTTTGCTTGTTTGGCAAAAATTACTCACGTAAGAAAGAATAACACAACCTACTCTAATTTATGCAGATGATTTTGTCAAAATCAATATAAAATCTTTCCAAAAATATAGCAAGTATTGTGAAACAAAATATGTAAATATGTTTTTAAATAAATTTATTTTATACTCCCTACTGTATTTGTCACTGTTGTGTTTCCATAAGTGACTCTTCCTAACTGTAATATCGACTGCAAAAAAAAAATTTGAACGAATTAAATACTTTCGTGTAGAAACATTTCCTGCGGGTCATAATTTTTTAATATGACTGAGCTGGATTTTATAGTTGATACTGTATTAAACAGAAAAAGGAGAGGAAAAAAATTAAGTTCTTTTCAGATTGATTGCTTAAACCTAAAATGGAAAAATCTTAAAACAGCTGATATTAAATTGTATATCGTAAGAATGCTTCTTATCTCCTCTGCGTAAAAGAAGTCCAAAGATTTGACTCCCAATATTCGTGCAATAGCGTTACTTTGAAAGGTATTGAACTGATCTAGGTAAAAAGGATTTTTGATATCTGAGACGAAATACTTTGTAATAAAATTTTTCAGTTGAACATAAAGCTACTTTTACATGCAGATAAAAGAAATCCCATTTTACAACGGAATTTCACAACTTTAATGCACAAGGATGTTGTTTTTTTTACAAATCAATAATTCCCATTTGAAAGAAGTTTTTAATTTCTTATACGATTTTAATCATTTTTTAAATTTTTTGTTTTATAAATTTTCCAACTTAAAAGACAAAATCTGATGTAGGTAGATACTTTTTAAACAAATGAGATGTAAGCTGCTAAATATTTGTTCAGATTGTTCACTTTGCTATACGCAAAATTGAATCAGTTTGTGTCACAGAAGTAAAGAATACTGTGTGTAATGCTGTAGAAAAAGTTTTGCCACTCTTACATACACGATTCGAAAACATTTAGAATTAACTCTACGTTTTCTTACACTCTTGTCAAACAAACCAGCATGCAAATAAAACAGGGAATTTTTTTTATCTGTAGACTTTTAATATAATGAAAAAAAGAGGAACTGAATTTAAAGATTAAATCAATAATAACGAACATAATAAATCGGATAAGTTTTGTCCATGCCCAGTTCAAGTTTGTATTGAACCTTTTCGCATGTTATTCATTTCCTCCCAAAATGAGGTATGACGCCTCCATTTGAGAATTTTAAAAACTATTGTCATAGTTCGGTAACCGAAGACCCGAATATACGCGTGAAATATGTAATTCTCTTCAAAGAAAATAATTTCAATTTTCTTCAGGACGCTAGTTCAAGTTGAAAACTACATTTTGATCATATTGTTTCAAAGCAATCGGTATATTATTTTCCTCCTATGATATCCAAATATCCCGTTTTCTTTCACTCAGTGCTAGTTTACACCTGCAGATGCCTTCATTCGCTTCATCCTGAAGAAAGTAGAATAAGTATTTCAAAGTCAAATAAATTTTATTTCTTTGAGTATAGTTTTGAAAGACTTTTCCTTTTTTTCATAAGAACTTTATCTTGACTTCATTTATATACTTGTTTTTTGTTTTTGCAAGGAAAGAGCTGTTCAATGACGCCTTTTGTTAAAACAAACAAATTAGGTTTCTGTGGCATGAAAATACAAAATTTTCTGACCCATCTTTCCAAGTATATATGCTTCTAAATAATTATGTTAAGATATAAGATTTTAGATTTCTACTCTTAATTTTAAATAAACCGATTTTTTTCGAGATCATTTCTTGATTTCGAATCTTTCCATGTATCATATTTTTCCTTTTTCCCCCCCTCTAACGGAACTGTATTATCGACCCAGACTTTCACATCACCAACTAACCTATAAAGAAATCACTTTGAACTATAAAGTCAGCATACTAAAAATCACGTTTATATCTGCAGTGAACTGATGAAGGTTCTTAATAGTATTGGAGATACTGAGATGACGCTGCGTCATATGTGAGTGTAAGCAATATCTGGTTATCTGTCCCCAAAATGCTTTGCTAATTTGAGAAAACAGGATGAACTATGTCTATACTTCCTAAGAAAACAACAATTATAAAATGTTTATGCTTTTGAAACTTAAATGTAACAATGGGAATTTTCAGAGTGTGACTGGTCACTGATTTACCATTTAAAGACGATTCTCCAGATACATCGAATACGGTTTGAAATTTCGAAATCTGTCTACATCTTTTAGGACCGCATAACGCAATGAATAAAATATTTTCGATTTTCGTAGATTTCCGAACATCATTCTTGTAATTAAGACACGATAATTGCGTTAAAACATTTTTGCGGTTTTGCAGTTGAGGATAGTGGTTCGGTAAAACCATCGAAACTAGTCCTGTGAAAATTTTGAAAATATAACGCTGATTTTTGTTGTTTGATTTCTGAATTAGTATCATTCTTATGCCTTAATTTTTTTGTATTGTTGCATAAAATCTAGTAAGTGGATGCAGATTTCTTATTTTGGATTAAAGAATAAAGTCCTATTTTGGATTTTTCCATTTTTCTCTAAACAACGTGCAGAAACTGCCCACGATGAGCTGTTGAATCTTGAGTTTCCTTCAGAGGCAAATTTATCCCTAATCGACGTCTTTGATAGAGCATCTTTGAAAAAAATTATTCTTCATTTTCTTCAGGCCTTAAAGTTTACATTAGAATTTATTCCCTCAATAGACTGTATCTCGAACTCACAAAATGAAAGCTGCTGAAAGATTAACATACTTATTTTCCGTTTTGTTTTCTCCAACTGAACCGTAAATAAACTCACACCTGTAACTGAACTAGGAGATATGTTTAAGTTACTACAGGGCAATATAATTCGGAGAAAGACGTTATTGCGCTTGTTAGAGTATCTGTTCGACCGGTTTCTTATGAAAGATTTTCAGCTAATTTTGAAAGCTTTACTAATTTAAGGTCTTAAACTAAGAACAATATATTCGATTTCGTAATAAATAACATAGGACTTTAGATCAAATTAGAGCTTATTATTTCTGTATTCCCCGGTCCTGTTGGATTGGATTGATATTATGATTATTACAGTAGAACTCTAATTATCCGAATCAATTGGGACCAGACCCTATTCGAATAATTGACTTTTTTCCTAAGAAAGGTTGTACGTACTTTTTAATTAATTACTGTACACACTGTATGTTTAAAATGCGAGGGGAAAAAACTACTTTTAAAGAAAAAGAGGTTTTAATTTATTAAATGAAAAGCCAGCACAGTTACTTACATGTTATATACGTACTGCGCAGTATTTACAAGTGCTGAAAGTAATTCCTTGCTGAACATCTCGGTGAAAATTAGCTGTTTGACTGCCTTCATCCTTTTCAGGCAGCTAAGTCGCGCATTTGCTTGACAATGAGAAGTTGCATGTGGTCACACTCGGGCTAACTCTGCATCCACTTCAATCCGGTTTCAAGGCCCGCAAACGCTTCACTAGCTGATTAGCTTCAACTTCGACATTAAGGTCATCTTCTGCCTCGACACTTTCTTCTCTCAATAAATTAATCATCATTTAGAACTTGAGACCCAGTGTCTGACGAGTCACACACCATCCATTCTGATGTATCCCCAGCACTAACTTCTAAACATCCAGGAATTTTCATAAGAATGTTTTAAAGAAATGTTTTCAAAAGGAAAGCCAGCCGTTCCTTGCTTTACAGGATGAACAACCCAGCTTCTGAGCTAAGATGTTAGCTTTTTCACAAAGAATCGGACCCGAAATTGGGTTTCCCATAGGACGTTGCTGCAAAAACCACTTGAAAACGACATCTTCTAAACTTTTGTTTCTTGCTGCCTTCATTAATTTTCTTGAAGAACTTCCACCTTCGTTTTCAAGCAGTGACACGAAGTTTAAAAGTGTAGGTTTGTTCCTTTTAATGTCTGAAATCGTAGATTGTCCAACACCGTACATCTCAGTCAACTGTTTATCCGCACTACTTTATATGATTGTTCTATAATTTTTAGCTTATCCGCTAATGATAACACAATACGTTTCTTTTAAAAGTCGCGGTGAACGACGAAACGCCCTCACAAAGAAAACAACGCACTGACGCGAAAGAGCACCGTCACAGTACGTTACAGGTCAACGACACACTGACTGACTAGTAATCAAAACGAACAGTAACGGGCGGGCCGGGCTGGCCACCTGGCGTTGGACGGCAGTACTGTGGCCAATAAAAGAACTGCACTATGAGATGGTAACTCACTATCCCAATAATACTCACGCTGCGCCTACACTATCTTCCCGGCATTTATTTAGTATCAGCCAAAGTAAATTGTTACAAAAATCAAAGAATATGTATCAATGACATCTTTGCACTTTGTGTGACATATGCACAAATGATCTATTACATAAACAAAATTTGCGTAAGCATGCTAGGCAGTAACAACCGCTGCCTTCAACCGTAATCATAAAAGAATACAAGTTTCTAAAGTTATTAAAAACCTTTTAAGTTATTTCTAAAAATCCTGAAGTTTTGAATTCATTGTTTAAAATTTTAAAAAATGCAGAACATACTCTTAAATTACAATGTGTGTAAGTTCAACACAGTAAAGTCCGATTGTAGAGAAAGTCACTAATATCCTGAGTTCATTGTTTGAAATTAAAACAATATCAGCACATACTATTAAATTACAATGTCTTTAAAAATTTAGTACAGTAAAGTCCAAATGTCGCTGATCTGGCAGTCCACCTGGTTATGTTATGTTATGTTATGTTATGTTATGTTATGTAGAAGTGTCCACCTGGTAGTCCACCTGGTTATGGTGGCTGCTGATAGTAGATTTTATCTCCGCTGATCAGGTATTATTTCCGATTGGTTTCACCTTAGGACGGAAGCCTGATCGGCGGCGAACGAACGAACGAAATATCTTGGCGGAGGGAAGGACAATAGCGCGTGTAGAGAGAATCATTATTTTGCGAATCGCAGTAAGTTTCCATCTTAAATGTTTTCTTAAATTCTGAAAGCGATTCGGATAGTCGGAGTTCGGATAATTGGAGTTGTACTGTAGTTTGCGGTTATAATCACGAAGCTTGCCTGCTTAATCCACAGCACCCTCTGATAAATGGAATGCAAAGATATCGTATTTCCTTCTCTTGGTAATTTAACCTAACATATAACAGGAGAAATGGTGAAACCATATGATTTAAGCCTTATTTAATTGTTATATTTTCTTTTATTTGAAACATTTTTTATTACTTCATATTAGTTCCTATTATGTTTGCTGACAGTACAATCCAAGATGGAAGCAGCTAAGATTCGCTTTGGAACTGTATTTTTGTATATGCGTGTCAGGAGAGATACATTTATTTCTTTCACAGATGTTGAATGATTCTACGTTTTATTCATTTTTATTTTTGAAATTATTTATTAAGAGTGAAATTTATGAAAGTTATTGTTAAATTCGAAGAAGTCATTCTACCACTTTTTCTAGGATACGCTTACTGACGTCAGTGATTTACCGTATGTAGTATATTACTCAGTTTTTTTCTTTAAGTATCACTGTAGAAATGAAAGATAAATCCTTCTCTATCATTGCTAAACTAACAATCTAATAAACAATATTATGTTCATAAGATTATTACTGCAACTCTCAGGGAGCCTTTCTGCTTTCTGATAATTTTGTAGCTTCATTTATTTGAATACTTACGGTGCGCCTACACTATCTTCCCTGAAAACGTTATTAGTTATTATTAAAGTGAAGAAATCCTAAAGATGCCTTCACTGTTCGACGAAACCTGAAAAGGAATTTTTTAGCATTTGGACTTTTTAGCTTTCAACATACATTTTTTTGAATTTCGTCGCAAGCTCATCTACTTCACGGATGACCATCTATCACAATTTAGTGAGCCTTTCCAACTTGCAAATATTTTCTACTTTAATTTTATTGTTCCGTTGGGACAAACACCATATTGAAGACAAAACGTTTGCTTTCAAGGGATCCTCTCCCTTAGATAAACATGCATATGATTTTCAGGTTCACTTTTATGACTTATCTCCAGTTGGAACCGCTAAAAGGTTGTTATTTAAAAAATAATTTATGTTTTTCAAAACGTGTTTCAGATGAACATCACTAAACCAACACTGTGGACAACCCTCATTTAGTTTTCTTCAAAGAAAACATAAAATTCAGTTTCCAGTAATAGAGAAGTAATCCTTTCGTTGCTGAAACTGGCTTTTATTTCTCCCCTGATATTTCTGAAAACGTTTGATGTGGCCTTTAAAATAAATAGACCCAACTCAGGTTTGCATTTCTCGGTTGTAAGCGCGCTGGTAGTTAACTGCTGTGAAGGCCGGTATTACAATAAATCAATGCTGTATAAATACTAATAAGTAATTTCCGAGTTATTAATGCAACTGTCAGGCATATAAAAGCTTTTTAAGAAGCGTGTAGGAATGTGTTTATTTCTGCATATGGTGTAGTGAGAGAACTTACAATTTAATTAATGCTGATGCACGGGAGAAAATGTAAAATAGCAAGATTAATGTTGTGATTGCTGTAACTTAGGGTGATTTTACCGTAAATGAACCTTTAAAAACTAGTGAAAAGAAAAGAACTTTATTCAAAAAATGACACCTTAAAGAATAATTTATTAATTCCTTTGTCCAATAAACTCGTTTCTTTATTATTAATACCAGGGGCAGGAATAATTAAATCTCAAGAAAACTTATTTCCACCATATTTATGAATGTTGTATTATCAAGTATTTTGTTCATATGCATAAAAAAGTATAATTAAGATCTAGCTAATTATAAAATTTGCATGCTCATAGCAAATATATTTTTCAGTATAAAGGCAGTGTGCTTTATTTCTCATTTTTATTTTCATCTACGCAAATAATTGTATATTTCATAAATCTTGGGTTAATAGATTTTCCTATGTAGAAGTGTAAGCTTTAAAACATTGCACTTAAGAGACACAAAATAATAATGTTTAGAAATGCACATTATTCTCGGCAAGAAATGTATTTTTACTTCGGTTTATCATGTTATAGGTAATGGAAAAAACGCGTTCCAAACATAAATCAGCAGTAAATTACTCTCTTTCGATAGAATTTGTGGTACTAAAATAATTAATTTAGAGAATTGTAAATTTTGATTATTACAATACTCACACTTATATATGTTACATTCCAAAATCTCCATTAAGTGTTTTAGTTAATTGTAATCTGGTCTTGATAAAAACGTATACTATATTTAGAATTATCTGTAGAATGTTTGGACAACCTAAAAGAAAACGTGACTTCTCCTTTGCTGAGTGAATAAGGTTTAACGAGAGCAAAGATTAAAGCGAAATGTTTAGAGAAAGTAATATAATAAAATATATTCTAATTTAGTTTTCCTTAATTTAGGGAGTTAGAAATGTTTTATTAATAACAATAATGCTGCAGAAGTCCATAAAAGTTACCAGTTAGATGTATTATAATTTATTTTAAATTATAACAATTATATAGCTTAGTGAAAAGATTTAAAATATTGAGAAGTATGTTTATATTTCTATATGGTTTACTCTGTATAAAAATTACACACTGATTAAATTTGAAAGGTAAATTAAAGCTCTTGAAAGATAAATTAAACGCTGATCTACAAAATGTCAACTCATTTATAACTGATTATTTCCAAGACAACGTGCAATGTAAATTAAAAATTAAACATTTCCTGCAATGGTAACATTTGTCGAGTTCTGCTGATCATAAACGCGTGATAATGTCATGTATCTAAAAGTAACATTTCAAACGTTTTGGAGACCCTGTTGCAGAGCACGGAGCACTGCAGAGCATAGAAACTTGAATTTCGCTATACTAAGTTTCTTTTTAATCTGGGAAATGCTATACTGCGGCTAAAACCATGCTTGAAAATGCAATATATTTGTATTTTAAATATGTAATGAGAAGTGAAGTAGGAATGCGCAGACCTTTTTATATCCAATTTCAACATCTTATTGTAAAGATTTTGGCTTAAATAATAGGTACTAAAATTTGAGCATTTCAAACAGCTATGTTGCAAATTAAAAACAAAAAGAATCTGTATCTGATTCAGTAGCCATTTAGATTTTAAATTATTATAAACATCTTTCTCTGTATCTCTAAGTAATAATTCTATATTCAAAATGTTGAAATCGTTGCAGTCTTTTCTAAACCAATTTTCAACTAAAATTTTTATTATTGAAAAACAGTATGTATTAAAATATACTAAGTTAAAACTGCATAATTATACTTGTTTCTCATTCAAAACTAATCATACAATTTTATTTTCTATTATATGTCAGCTGTAAACGTAAAACAAAAGAATTTTCTTCTTAAATGTTAGAGAAAAGTTATTGTATACATTTATTTGTTGTTATGGATATGCTTTCTATAATGTAATAAGAGCAGCAGAACATATTAGATTAAACTTGAGTGACTTATATCTTTTTCATGAGACTAAGTTAGAAAGGTCAGCCTTTAGAATTACTATCCAAGAAAAATACTGAAATAACTTGAAACTTTAAAAATCAATCATTCGAAATCTAATAAACATCAGAATGATTTCTGGAACCGAGTGAATTAATTTAATCACGTTTTTTCCAAACTCATTTTAAAGAAATTTAAATTTTATTGTTTTCACACTTCTTTTCTATTTCATATGTCAAATTTATACCCTCAGACCCTAGTTTGGAAAGATTACATTGCTCATTCTCTTTCCAGTTTCCTCTTTCCTCGTTAATTGTGTGTTTAAATAATTTAATATTTTTCCGAACTATCAACACTTTAATATTTTAAGTGTATTATTAATATTTTGTTCAAAGGTATTTCGCTGTTTCTTAACTTAGAAAATTCAGTTCAGGAAACCTTTTTGAAAAAGTAATCTTTTGCATAGATTTTATATGCCTTAATTCTGTCTGCAGGAGTTATATTAATATTATAGAATCAAAGCATCACAGTGCACGAAGAGCTGATATTTTAAATCTTCGTTCCGAAAATAACTCATTGAAAAAAAACAAGATTGAAAGATTTAAATATTGCTTTGATTATCTTCATGCTTTCAGAAGCTCCCCGAGTACTGATCACGAATACGGTAAAAACTCTATTAAACGAACTGAGCCGGACGTCCTATAGCACATTATGCTAAAAAGGTGTAGTTTACGCAATAGTAACTACAATAAATTCGTGGGAAATGGAAAAGATGACTTTTTGAAAAGGATAAAAGAAGGAGGCAACGGACTCAATTTTCAAGTTTTGAGTGACGAAGAAAGTGTTCGTGGCACAGAGTCCGAAAAGTAATGAAAATTGCAGTGGATGGTAGGGATGAAAATGTAATGGGAAAGGACAAAATGAAACTTCCTTGGCTTACTATGATAATGGCAAAACTCACGAAGTCTTTCTGTATAAAGAAAAGGATACTTTTGCGGGGGAAGTTTGAGAAAAGCTGCATATTTACGTGAGATATTGGAAAAACACAAAAATTTCAACGCAGCCAGCCTGCGTGTCGCAATTTTAACACGTAACAAATTACCAGTGTTCAGTATCTTCGCGCAGCTGCTAGTAGGTGCTAAAGCTTTGAATAAAGCTTTTTATCCCTTTGGGTATGTTTGACGACTTAAACTTGTCATGATTTTTTTTGGCTAAGTTATGGATAATTATTCTTAATCGTTATTTAAATTAAGACAAAATTAAACATGCACATTCTTGGTCATGGCAAAAGTGATTGGTATCAGTTATAACAGCAAATTTCTTCCAGTACTTTAGTGAATGTTGTTTGTGAAAAGTCAACAGAAGAATTTTGTTGTTCTAAATTTTGTTCGGCAAAAGGCTCTGAAGTCGCTCTTCTCTTAACACCTCTGAATACTATACCCCATCAAATCCTCACTTTCATTTTGTTTTGATTCAAAAGTTTGTGTTTTAACTATTTTGATTCAAAAGTTATCCGTATGACTTAAAATTTTACTGGTCACCCTGTATGTATAAAAGCACAGCAAGCCTTTTTAATCCGCGATGAAATAAAATCAGCGTATGAAAACAGAATGAAATGATTTTTATGTCCTGCAGTATATGAGATCGAATAAGGTTTAAATTAAAATGAAGAAACTGAAAAGAAACAGTTTTGTGGGCTTGTAAGTGTTAAGTGCACAAATGACTATTGAAATGTTATAAACACCCAACAAAACGAGTGTTTCTTACAAGCGAGCTTCGTATTCATAAAATAATAGAGACTCCTATTTTTTCTTCCATTAATTATATGTACATTTTTACACTATTATTAGCTAGAAGTAATTAAATTACCAGTGTCATGTTATCTTGCGAATAATGTCATGTAATCGGACTTTACAATCTTTCAAATAGTAAAAATTGCTAACGCCTTTCTGTTTGGAGCATCCGTCACCACACTCATCAGTGTATTAGTAGTTTCTAGAGCTATGGTATCAAACGTCATGCAGCATATATACTTCACTGTAAAACATAGTCTGCTAAATACAAAAATAGACGAAATAGGAAGCTGAGTAAAAGGGAATGGGGTTAATGAAGTTGATTATGCCATTAGAAATAAAACAAATATGTAATCAAAATAAATAAAGAGCACAGATTGCGTTTGCATGCTCTGAAGTCAACCAATGCATTTAGGAGTAAACATCATGTCAAAACAGTGGCCAATTGGCCAAAACCGCGGAACACTTATAGTTTTCCCCATGTGTATCAGTATCCCTCACCAGCATCTTTGTATAAGCATCTTTTCATCTTTCATCGCATTAAACATATTTAATGTTAATATATGATGTTTCATTATTTTAATAAACACTTGCATTAGATGAAAGAAGGATACGATATTACTCCCTATGACAACAATTTAAAATGGCAACAATTTTCTCAGGGAAAAAACTAAGGACATTTTACAAAACGCACTTTCATATTTACCTAACAATAAACAATTTAGGAGCCGTTTATTGTAGGTAAATAATAAAAGTAATAAGCGACATAGATTTACAAATCATCATAAAGCCAGAATTCAAAGAGTACCCCGTCATCGTGGATATTAAAACAATCATACGCAAACAATGTTAATTTAAGTACTCGAGGAAAATAATTTTTTTGCAATTTAATACAAACAAAATTAGTCCAACATAAAACATAACATAAATAAAAATGAAAATATCGCAGACTTCACTTTCACTGGAACTACTAGTACAACAAAGCAATTTTGCGTTTTTTGTTATTACGATAAACACAGCATAAGGTAAAATGTTTCATGTGCAATTTAAAAATTAGTCAAAATAAGAGAAGTGACGCTCCTAAATGTTTTTTTTTTCACGCCTCCAGTCAGAAAGGAGCGAAAACTATGTCATTAACCAGACTGTTGTACAAAAAGATTTCCGAAGCTACTAGAAAATCCAAAATGGTAGGAAAGGTAGTGCGAACAATGAATTTGGCTACGGAAAATCGTGAATTGTGGTTATTATTACAACAATGTGTTGTAAAATTTAAGAGTCACGGTACTAAATTATAGTGAATTATTTAGAGATAGATATTTTAATTATTTTTCTGCACTGCTAGCGCGATAAACCTGAATGAAGTGAATATAGTAAGATTTGATTCTGATGTGCCCTAATAACCTAAAATTGGGTAAATGATAAATGTTGACTTACCCATATGTAGTACAAAACAGAGTGTGTAATATCTTCAAATTTGGAACACGTATTTATTCATAACATTAATGTTGTATTATAAATTTGGATACATATTTGGTCACAAGACTCCTAGATAACATCAGTCACATAATGACATTCGCGAGTTCGTCGTAGATGAACAGGACACCGAAGGAAGTAAAATCTTGAATCATCGCTAAGTCACTAATAAAATTTCGATGTCATGTTTGCAGAAAACTCTAGGACTTGGTAGGAATGAAAAATGTCCAGTTTTGTTTTAACAAAATGGGCTGGTTGGTCGATCTCTTTCACGTCTCTGAAAATAAGCTACTATATGAAGAAACACGACGATTACTTTCTGAAGAAAACTGCATCGCCAAACTTTAGAACTGGTCTATTTATAATCTTTTAGCCAACGTCTGTGGCTGCAGTCGAAATGGAATTCTCAGTAAAAATGTGACGACATGCCTTCACACAATGGAAAACAGTTGAAAACTTTATTACTTCTTTTTATTACACGGACCTAATGCGCTCCTTCACGGTGAATTTTAAACTTCTATGTATGTTACATAGCGCTCACACGGAATTTTATCAGTGCCTCATGAATTAAGTTCAAGCATTTCGTCTTTTACAAATAAAAACTTAGATTTATCGATAGACTTAAAGTAAACTATAAAATCATACTGTATGTACCATTTGGAATGGAGAGGGCTAACTTTAGGATGAATGGCAGGCAACTTGAAAAAGATGGAGATCCTGAACGTTTCTTAAATGCATTATCAATGATGACAGAAAGATTGCTATGTGGAACAGCAATACCTTTCAGAATGTTGAATTCTTTTGCCAAAGTAACAGGAGTGGAGCAAAAACGAAAAGGATGACGAACAATAATGTAAGTGGCTACAATTGCTTGTTGTTTTTGTTTATGTTCACTTGTCTGACATAGTCAGCCCAAGCCCAAAATATTCCTCACGGCAAAAAGCGCTAAATTACGCCTGCCATTGGCAACAGCTTTGTGCACCATTCAGGTAACAGTGCGATTTTTCACAGTTCCGTCCCCAATTTTGATGGAGAGCACCCCGGAGAGACGGGTCCGAGGGTCTCCCACCCCTCTCCCCTTCCACGAAACCACACGAGAGGACTTTCGCCTCGCCACATATTTAGAGTGATACATTTATAAACATCCCTGCCTTCTCCGGGATTCGAAGCCTGGCCCTTCGGCACAGCAGTCAGCGACGCTAACCACTATACCGGTTGGGCGGCTCAATTTCTTATTCATATGGATGGGTAGAGCGAGTTAGGAGAGGCAAGAAGACAGCAAACAAAAATATTTCTACTCCAAATGAATGTTTGATAATGGTTTATGATTCTAAAGTAATAAAACTGCATGTAAATATATTGACGAAAATTTAGAATTTGAAAAACTTATAAATTATCTGTGTGAAAACACTTTTGATGATTTAAATATAACGAAATTATAAAATAAATAATTTTACAGACCAATAAATCACAAAGGAAGATCACTGAATGACATTAAATAAAAAAACAATGGAGCTGAATCTACCTTAATTTATCTTCCAACGACCTCTTAAGTAGGGCTATAAAATGCAGTAGTTGTTTTGTGACGACGGTTATCTAGGTGTCAAACGAGATATGTTTTATATTTTAGAACGAATATAAATTCGTATTAAATATAACTACAGGAAATGTTACAAAATTAAATTTTTTAGATTTCAAATCATCAAATATGAATCTGAGACACTTTTTTATAACTGCAGACCCATATCTACGACCAGCAGTTCAAAAGAAAGGCTTTATAATGAATTTTATAGATACGGAGTAAATAACTGTCTTCATCTTTTAAAGATAGACAGATAGAGAGACAGATACACGAATATTATCCTTAACAATAAGCATTTATTTATAATCAGCAATAAATTTCTTATAGTAAAAGTAGTGCACATAACTGTCGATTTGCAAAAATATAACATTTAGGGGACCAGTGAAAAAGAGCGTTGTATCAAAGAGCCATTGTACGAAATGTTACTCGAGATAAGCGCGAGCAAGGAATTATCATTCTACTGTTTCAATAAAACGTCAAATAACCAAGAAAATATTTATCACTGAGAGCAAAGAGATGACTTGTGATGTATTATCAATTTAGGAAATTCTTAAACACACTTTTTATTGATAAATCTTGGATGATAAAATCTACTGCAAATCTTTGGTGCAAAAGTTTTATGGCCATTGGCTTTCTTAAATGGAGAACAATTAATATATTTATACTACATGCTAATCTAATTAGAACTTGGTTCATGTTTCCTTTTCTAATACATCTTTGAGTTTGAATCTTTGAGTTTCTTCTTGATCCATAGGTTATAAAACCAAGCTAACATTTACAGGAAAAATTCTGGTTTTACAGATTTAAAATTTGCCCCATTATATAAAGTACCTGAAATGCAGTTATCAACAAGTAAGAAATTATTTTCTTTTATGAAAATTTTTATTTCTAAATTTTTCATCCGTTCTTTAAAGTGTCACATCTCATCCATGCATTTTTATTTGTTCTAAAGAGTACAGGTAAAGGTTTCCTACAACAAGAGGGAACATCTGGTATTTTACTGTATCTGCTTTCAGTTCCTTTTGAAAGAAAATATTTTTAGATCTGCTTCTCTGTGGCCTTCAGGAACAAAAAAGGAAAAGCTATCCTCTGATATAAAAGGGTTCACTTTTTACCATGAAAGTAGTTGTTACAACTTGATTTCGATTGATTGATGGATCTATGTTGAAAGAAAATATATTAGGCTTATGAAAGCTCGGTAGGGACTTTTTCATGGATCGTTATAGTGACAAGTTGTTACATCGAGGCAAGCACCTAATGAATCGATTGAATATAAACTTATGTACATATGTATAAAAATAAGCTTGCTTGTATAACACAAAACAAAAGCATTTAATAAAGCGATTCTTCCTCATCTACAGCAACAAAAAAACTAATGATCAACCAAATAAAAGCGATAACAATAGATATAAATTTGAAAAAGAGGTTCAGACGCCAATAAGAATAGACATAGTTCTTTTTTAAAGCAGACAATAATCAATTATTAATGATCAAGTATTAATGAGGAAGTTTATCATGGTAATTCTTTTCCCATTTTCACATGCGTTACTTTGATTACGAGTAACTTGGTAATGGATTTCTTTACATACTAATTGATCAGAATAAGATTTTTAAACAATACCAAATTATTTCTAACTTTATCAAAGATGATAACAACAAATTTCTAAGTGATTTTTCACCTTCTTTACCACGTGTCTTCGTAGTGTAATTGAAAGTAGGTCTGGCTAGCAATCCGAAGGACTGGAGTTCGAATACTTGTGACTTTTCCTGTTTCCTGCTCCGAAAGATACCTAATCGCTATACAAATGGCTCCTTAATTAAAATGTCGTTGATGATAATTCGTCAAAACCTGTATTTCGTGCCTAGAACCATGCCTTCTCAGTTGCTCTTTAAGTGCGGGAAAATGTAAAGTCTTTTCTCGCTCCTTACCGCATGCGTTCGTGGTGTAATTGAAAGACCGTTTCGCTAGTAACTATTAAGTACGGAGTTTGGGATTTGATACTTTGTAAGTTATTGCGGCGTTTAGAGGATAAATTTTCTCATTCTTACCAGGATCTCAGTGAGTCTCATTTAGGACCTGACGTATGTAGAATCCAGATGCAGAAATTCTCCATGTGTGAAGTATCTGTTGGAGGAAAAGAATTGAGGTGCTTTGCTTTGCAGTAGTTGTATGAACTGGAAAGCAATGTCAGCATCTGGAAGCTTCACGAAGAACATCAGCAACGAAATTTTCGAAGAAATTTTCGTAAAACATGTAAATCAGAGCCACTTCTGATGGAAATGAAAATATACCTTAGTATGATAGGCGCCATCGTAAAAGGAGAGCATTCTGCTGAGAGTTAGAGAAAAGGCCTAATAGTCTTCGAAGAATTTAGAGAGTCAGATGACTTCTCTCTACTAGTTAGCCCTCTCCATTCCAAATGGTTCATACAGTATGATTTTATAGTTTACTTTAAGTCTATCGATAAATCTAAGTTTTCATTTGTAAAAGACGAAATGCTGGAACTTAATTCATGAGGCACTGATAAAATTCCGTGTGAGCGCTATGTAACATACATAGAAGTTTAAAATTCACCGTGAAGGAGCGCATTAGGTCCGTGTAACTACGAGTCATAATCCTAGAAATTGAATTTCAGAAAATTAAATTTCAGTTTCTAAGACTTTTAATAATTTCTGCACAGGTAAATTGGTTTCAGATCATAATTTAACAGTCTTTAAAATTTTCAAGAGCGTGTGGAGAGTTCTAAATCTCGAATGAGCTTGAAATTTGTGTCGAATCGAGATACGTCGCCAGGAAAAGAAACTCTGGGAGCAGGAAATAATGATATTATGGATTTTCTTCTTATCTAATGTTGTTCTGCGGGTGATTTTAGAATTTGGACGTATGTTAAAGGGGAATTAATAAAAGTAACCAAGTAGCCGACTTACATTTGACTCAGGCGAGCTTGGCATTTATTAGAAGTTTGCAGATGTTTTATAAATGTCGTGCGAGCACTAAAGACATCGTAGATGATTATTACACCCAGTCGGTACATGATTGAAGCACTGGTACCTAAAACAGAATTTTGAGTTTCTCTCGGTACTTCCTTATTTTCACTGAGAACAGAATTTAATTTCCATTGTAAATCTTGTTGCTTTCTTCTCTACGTTTCAGTTCCACGAAGAAAATCGGGTGGTTAATAGTTCCGTTGATGGTCTTTTTGGCAAACTGACAGTCTTTTCTTATGGAATCAGCTTCTTCACCTGCTCCATCTGCGGATAGTCCGATGATGACTACTTTAATTGAAAATTGCTCTTTTACACAAACTTAAAGAAATAGGTGTCTGTTTAAGGGAGAGAACCAAGAGACATTTCTCTAGTCATGAAAATTCAGGCGAATTCTATCACGCTTTAAAGTTCCCATATAGTCATCAATACTGTTTTCAATGAGAATAGATATTAATTATTTCTATGCCATCTGGGGTCGCGGGCAGATGATAGGGGACTGACTTAATTCCTTTTCCATGTGTGTTGAGGCGGGAAGTGATTCCGCCGCAAATTCCGATAAATCCAGCTCCTCTAGGCAACTGAAGGATTTTTTCATTGGTTTGTTGGATGCGGTTTCACAGACATCAGAGTTCAAGTTGGAGACCTTGTTAAAGAAGACTTGGCAGGGTCAGAATAATGTTTTGTTATCTCTTTTCGTCTCTAGTTCAGTAATGCGATGATCCAGTTTATCAAATGTTTCCTTGGAGGTGGCAGATTTCGTATTCTGTGGTGATGATCTGCCCATTCGATGACAAATGTCTTCGATTTTCTTTATTTGGTCAATAAGCTAGTCACAGGAATTTTCTGTGTCGCTTGGGCGGCTGGTATTTTCAATATCTGAGCAGTCTTCCTAAGAACTAAAGCTATCATCAATAGATTCGGATGGCAATGTCATTGGTGACTTTATAAGACGGAGAGGAAAATGACATCAGTAGTTCAATTAGTAGTTCCCTGACTATTCCTAACTCATGGCCAATAAAGTTCATCAGAAACATTTACTCCATACATGGCTGGGTCATGGGTTCTTTCCATGTCCTTTAAAATCCGGAAAAGGAGTTCATCCTGGTCAAATTTACATATGTTACAAAAATGAGCAAGCGCATAAAACCATAATGGGGAAATGATCAACTTGTGCCAATTCTTTTGTCATAAAATCACGAGCTTTACAAAAATGTAGCGGTCACAAAGCGACGTTTCTGGGGGGGCGGCATTTATTTTTGGGGGACTTGACCAATTCGTGGATGCGTTCTTGACAGGTATTCGATGATGTCTTTCAACGATAACTTGCGATTTTGAATGCTATTGCGATGCTCATGGATGCATCAGGACATGTATCCGGAGGATAAGCAGCTAGAAGTACAACGCTGATTATCCGTATTCTCTTGTGAGAGGAAATTAAGCGGTCACCCACTTCTTAATGCTCATTCTTTCTTCCTTTTGGTTTATTGAAAAAAAAAAGGCAGCTCAAGTTATCATGAACTGTAAAAAAAGCAAATGTTAATTTCAAGTTCATTCTTTGATTTGTTTTGTGTGCTCTCATCTCTTCTCGTCATACCGAGGTATTGACCAGGATCATATCATTGAGTAAACAAAACCACTATAAATCATATCGCTACTGTCATGAATCCACCACACTACAATATCAATGAGTTTCATCATTTTCTCAAGAGATTGTAATAGTATCGCAATACGCTGAAATGCATTTAATACGGCAAAAATTATTAGAGCCGATGTTAATCAGAGTATTCGTTGGTAAACTAGATAGAAAACGCGGTACTTACGTACTATGACGACTACCTAGAGATCCCGTCAAAACTGGCGACCCTTGTAGGTTATACAGGTTAATCCTAACATAGGTTATAGAGGGAGCTAAAACAAAGAGTATTATCCCGCACTTGTTGTTACTACACGTTTTGTTATTGCTACATTTAAGCGGATTATTACGTTTAGGTTAAAAACGTGAAACTTTTGGTGATTATTTTTCTCAATGGATATCAACATTTTCCTTCAAATGAAGAAGAGCCGATAGAATTTTTCAGAGAGGCTGGAATTTTACCCAAAGAACGCGTTTGTAGAAACGGCCATGATGTGAAGTTTTATAATTCAGGAAGATGCAATGTCAAAAATTGTCAACCAAAGTTTGGTACGCGGATTGAAAACAGTCGTATTGAATTTTTAAAAGCTTTAAGATTTATTTACTTTTGGGCATATGAACAATCGTCCATTAAATAGTGCAAACATCAGTTAGATTTATCCGATAAGACTGTTATTGATTGGAATAATTATATGCGTGAAGTATGGGTGAAGGATTTGGAGGATAATCGAAATATTAAAATTGGTGGGCACGGAATGATTTTGAAATTGACGAAAGCTTTTTTACGCGTCGAAAGAATAATCAAGGTCGTATCTTGCCGCAACAAGTGGGTCTTCGATGGAATTTGCCGGGGGACAAAAAAAAAAACATTTCTAATCAGAGTTCCAGACTGGGAGGCAACAACGTTTATGCATGAAATCCAAAATAATATTGCTGTTGATAATAATGTCAGATTCGTGGCCTGAATCAAACAGAGGAGCTCTTTGCTGCCGGTTTTGAACATTTTAAGATAAATCATCGAAACAATTTTGTTGACTCATCTACGCAGACGCGTACTCAACACGTTGAAAGGATGTGGGGTTCCGCAAAATGGAGGAACAAGCGACAACGTGGGACAAGCCGCTATCATTTGAATACCTATTTAACTGAATTTATTTGGCTGAAAAAACAGGAAACGCCTTTTGATGCTATTTTGAAAGCTATTTCCCGTCACTTTCCTCACCATTAACTTCAACGTTTTCTTTTAACCAGTTTTAAGTATGTTAATTTTAAATTTTTAATTCGCATTTAGTATATAGCTTATATATATATATATATACGTTTATTTACAATATGTATGTATATATACTCGGAATTTTCGGTTTTTTGTTCCTTTATAATTAGGGCTTTTATTTTTAATAGAATTTACAAACATAAATCAAAAAACACCAATGAAGATTTTTATCGGCAAATGTTACCGAGGTAATCGTCATAGCACGTAAGTACCGAAAAAGCTTTAAAATAAAATGATCGCCAAAGATGCAAGTTCCACTGATTTCTTTTATACATGTTACCTTGCAAGACCGAAATTGGGAAATGTCGGCATTCTCCGAATACGTGGGCGAAAGACCAATATTTGGTTATATTCTTATACATTTGGACCGTCATCGGTTGCTGTTGCAATAAATAAGACTATAACATCAGTCACATAATTAAGTAAGCTTATTATCGGTGTTATTTTCTTTTCTCATTCAGAATGTGCTCTTCGTTTTACGTTCAACAGTTTATTCACATAAGCTGTTACTTAAACTTTTTCCTATATTTGGCATATACGATAATATGCTTTAATACCATAGTATAGTATAATAGTATATACTATAGTATAGTAGTATGATTTAAAAAAGTAGTAAAATATTTATTCAACATTCACCATTAGTGTATGGCGAATGTCGACATTTGCCAGTGTTAGAGAGAAATAAAGTGCAAATATTTCGGAAATGCACCAAGCCGACTAGGTGAATGTTGACATTCGCCAGGTTCATGAAATTAAATATGCTGTCATGAAGTTTCGTAATTTATGCATGTTGCTTAGTATGTTTGTGGCATTAGTTTTTGTATTGTTTGTGATTCTTTTATCATGACAGCTTAGGTTTATATATACCATTTTGGCAGTTAAGACAGAGACCCCATGCATTCATGTAAATATTCTTTTGTTTTCAGTCATAACTTTTAGTATCACATAGTTAATTAGGTTTACTCTGTTTAGAAGTATCCGAGAATTGTCTCTGGCGTAAGGTGCCTTAAATCAATGGTTACAGACTGAAACTGCATGTGGGCGGAATGTACAATCTGAAAAAAAAAATGAATGATCCCCAAATTGTTTTAAGCAAAATGAAGATTGTTTTATCTAGAAAATATTTAACAAAATTTTGTATTTGATTACTAAATATTTTTCAAAACATAAAAAATAGCAATAATTTTCCAAAAGAAAATTCAGATTGATATTTATTTCCTATCCGAAATTTAAATTTTAATACTTGCAAGACATTTTTGTTGGTTACACTTTGTAATTTAAATAAAGTGACAGCTAAATACGAAATTTTCAAACTGACATTCCTTTCAAATAATTAAAAATGTTTAACAACCATTAAATGGCTTGCTTTAATTTAAATTAAAAAACAAAACAAAATATGAAAACTCCCTAAGTGTTCAAAGAAAACTTTCCAAGTGGGACAAAATTTGAGAATATATAATGAAAGCCTAGTATCTTTCTCTCGTTTATTAAATTTTGTTTCGGCACATAAATTAAAATACATGTGTTTGTACGCACATAATTATAAATTTTGTATGTAAATTCAAAACATGATTGTATAATGTCCATGCATTGGAGAAAAAGTACTGAAAATTATCTTCCTTATGAACTGTAGATGCTTATCAATCAATCGGATTATTTTCTTATATATTTTCAACTGTCAAACAAAAATTGTTCACACATAAATATATTTCGAAAGAAAGCGATTAATCTTAGTGCAAAGATTCGTAACTGAGCGTATTTAATTTTTGAAAAGTACGAATAAAAGTTAATCAAATCTGTATCTTCAAATCTTTAAGTGAAATTTGTATCACACTGTAAATTTATTAGCTCAATTTACAGATTTTCTAGTAAAATATTCAGATTAGTTTTTAATGGTAATGAAAATTATATAAACTCAAACTTTAAGAAATTAAAATCTTGAAATTTGTCATTACCTTATCTGCAAGAAATACATAACTGAAATGTCTTAGCGGGCCGCATAGAATTGTTTTCGTGCCACATGCAGCCCGCGGCAGGCAGTTTGAGGCTACAATCTTCAATAGCATCTTAGAGTTTAAGAAATATGAAGGCAACTACATTTAAACTTTGAACTGAATAAAATGAACATAATGGTTTTTTTAAGATCCATGTATAATTATAAACTAAATTTATTTCAAGAGCTTACACATTAATATGTTTAAACACGAGTACGATAAAGTTGCGTATCTTTTAGGCTAGGTTGTTCATTGTTAAATTCCAGCAGTCAACAATTTTTATATGTCAAAGCGGGAAATATGCTTGGCATTTATAAACCACAAGGAGTGTTTGAGGAAACGTTTTCTTCAGTGAATGAAAAAATACATTGGTTTAAATTTTCAAGATAGCAATTTAATGAATCTCTATTAGTTTCTTAAAAGTAGCTTCAATCATGTCCCACCGTATTCTTTCAAATCATCAGCAGCTTCGAAAATTTCATTAATTGGTGTCCTCAATGTGACGAAATAGATGAGGAATCTCAGTTGTGATCGTTTGTCTTCGATTTGGTTCATAGTACCTAATTGGAGGGGAGGTATAAAACTTTTGATGTTTACTCTAAGTTTAGCATTCATATGAGCCAAATTTCTCTTAAAACTTTCTCCGCTAAAACATCCTTCTATGAACGCAGAAACTGCTTGAATATTTACTGTAATAAATTACGTATCTCATCTACCCCTTAAGTTGCTGAAGGCCACATTTTGCCGTAATTTATATTTCATTTTCAGAGCTGTAGCTAGGATTTTCGACGCCCGGGGACAACTGAAGATTTCCCAGCCCTCCTGTTTGCCAAGAATGGGAAACATAACATCAATTTGGCGTCCCCTGGATGCTGTGCCCGGGAGCAGATGCCTCCCTGCCCCCTCTAGCTTCGCCACTGTTCATTTTAATGTGTCAGTGTCTTAACAGCCTGTTTCCATTAAATCTGTTAATTTATTTGTAATAGTTCTCAACCGTATTTTCCAAGTAAAAAGCGTATTCCATCCTTTTAACATTTTTATGAAAGAAAATTATTCTTCTATTTATATTTTAGTTTCTATAATACTATGTTTAAGCATGCTTGCACGAGAAGAAGTTTTATTTAAATACATTCATGAATAGTGGTATGTGGGTGAAATTTCCTTAGTCATTTAGAAGAAATATTTTAGGTAGGCACTGTACAAATGCCTCATATAAAAAAAAAGTCCTGTTGTCCTAAGTCTAATACCAAGGTTTAGAGGAAATGTTTTGCTTTTAAATTATTTTATACTGACGCAGAGCACTCACGGTACAAAAATAAAGACGAGTAAACTTTTTACCGGTTTCAATATCAAGATTTCTCGCTTAAATACACCAGGAATAATTATTTAGCTATCAAAAGTATCTTTAGTATGACTGCAAAAGATGTGTATAATTTATTGAGGTTACATGTTGACGAATGCTTAGAAGTGAGGGAAGAATGATTGCATATAAAATTACTGGTACAATAAAGGGACGCATTTAGGAAGCAGAAAGACAATTTTGTATTGAGAATTAATTTACTTCTTTATTCGTTTGAGTAAAATGGTTGAACATATTAAGTTATTAAATATGCTAGTTTAGACTTATTTCAAATTCTAGCATGGAGTTAAGAGAAGTTGCGTTTAAACCAATCTAACATAAATATCAGCCAGCATATCAGAAGCCTTTAGTTTCTTCAACATATGCAACGAAATTGAATGCCGAGCATAAATGGAACTCTTTCATAATATGGTGACAGCAAAGATAAGAACTGATTAAAACACATTTATTCACTTAGTGAATTTTATTAATTGTGTCATTTCCAACCGATTTAACAATTTAATCAGATTTTTTTCTTGCTCATTTAAATTTCCTCTCTTCGAAGAAAGGAAATAATCACTTTAATTACTTGCATTTTATTTATTTTTTTAATTAATAGAAAACATTTACCTGTGTCATTTATTAATCTTGTTTCAGATTTTTCTCCTTTACATCATGTCTTACTTTTGAAAACTAAGCTTATTTTCTATATAGAATTTTAATAATGGTCAATAAATTTCTTTTAATTTGATCGTTTAAAGCTTAAGTAGGAAGTAATGATGAAATTATTCTTATATATTTAAAGTAAAACAACAAGATTTTGAGTGAATTATTTCAGTTAAGTATTACTTCAGCAACACTTATTGCATAAAATGCGCATTAGGTCTTACTTAATGCGTGTTTCATAGCATATTCACGTATGCTATCACGTATGCATACGTTAATAACTATTTCACTAACATTAATTAAAACTAATTTGTCATCCGCATTAAACTACAAAACTTGCTTAAATAGTGAAAGTATAAAAAACAGAGAAAGGACTTGTGAACGGACTGGTGAACTGTGGTAGTTCGGTTCGGGGTTCGAATCCCGGCGCAGGGGCTGCCTGCGCGGGCGTTTTCATGGTTTCCCCATATGTAACCTGTATACACCACTTTCCTTTAGAAAGTTCTCCACGAAAAAATCCTTTTCCTAGGCAGATAGCCATAGTGTACTGATAATCAAATGGTTTGATAATCAAATAAACCAAACCATCAAAAAATAGAGATAATCCAGTTGTCTACATATTTATGGACAGGTTATGCAGCCATACTAGTCTACCAGTTAAACTCAATCACAGATCAGGCTATTTGGCCATTTGGACTCTTACTTTCCCCAAGATTTCAATCTGTTATCTCTCCTCATTGTTAACTAATCTTCCATCTGAACTGTGAAAATAATTGTTCTAAAATTTTTAGTTCTAAGGATCATATGCAAATAAGTTTATTATTTGGATAAAGCTTACTTTAAGTTTTTGTCAGAAATGAAGACATTGCATGTTTTAAAACCAAAAAACATTTAAATGCATGCGTTATACGTTTAGTACGCATTTTAATGCCCATTATATAATTCAGTTTATTACAATCAGGACACTAAAGAATCTACGGGTTAAAGCATATAACCTTAAGAGGGTGTTTCTTCAGGAATGGTTTACGGTTAATGTTAATAATAATAGGTAAGAATTGCACCAACATTAGGCACACGTAGTATTATTTAGATAAAATATTACAATTTTCTTATAAAAACAGATACCTTAAAATATTAAAGGAACTGAAGCCTAAAATCAGACAAATACTAGACGTACAGTAGATAATGGTCTGAGATACGTCTGAGTGGTATCGATTATTTAAAAAAAATATATAGTAGTCAACGTGTTAAAACAGTGCATTTTAGCATATTTAACAACGAAGAAATCCTGTAAAAATACTTCTTATATTCATCGTATGAAATGACCTAATTATAGATATTCCATTATAATCCAGCTGAGATGGATCTTTTCCTCGCTTCTAGTAATCAGAAGTAATTTCTCCTTTCTGCTTTCTGAAAGTAGCTAATGAAAACGTAGGGGTATTTTAGAAATACAAAAAATTATAAAGATTATATGTGCCGCACCAAAATGTTACTTGTTAGGCTTACTTATGTGCATCAACTATGAAGCATGCTAAAAAGAAATACATTCTTAATTCTGTTATAGTTACGCATAAGAAATCAGCCTTTCGTTTGAAATTGTTTTTAAGATCACACACGAAACATGGAATTTCTTCAGTAATGATGAGAGAAAATAACACAAGGTTAGAAGCAAAAAGTTTCTCACCCTAAAATTCAATTCATGCTGCAAGAGATTGATGATAAAACATGAGAAACTCACGTAGTAAGCCAAACGTTCAGTTCTCTTATTCCTTCAGCCGAATACGCTTTGGGGAACATACAAATAGGATTTTTGTGCTCGTTTTCTTTGCTTCGGAGATGTTTCGCTGAACAATTCAAGGATGTTGATTCGAAGATCTGCTTTGCAGGTGTGAAGTGGAAAGGATAGCATTAGGATAAGATCTATATACTTACTTAAGAACGAACCTGTAACGTTTAAAATTTTGCCCAATTTTGTATTAATTAAGCAGCTTACAGTAATGTTACTCAGTTTAAAAAATCTCAAGTGTTGCCCAATTTTGTATTAATTAAGCAGCTTACAGTAATGTTACTCAGTTTAAAAAATCTCAAGTTTGACCGTAGTAGAAAAGAATTAAGTGATTGTTTGCCTATTTAATTGGAAAACACACACGAGTGTCATCTTAGTGAGGTGACTATATAAAGGAAACTGGTTCGTAGTCACGTTACACAAGGGGAAAATCATAAAAACATTCTTGCAGCCAGTCTTTTCTTCAGGATTTGACTCCAGTCATACCACTAGTGTTTACAGTCTAGTCCACTTAGTTGCTTTCAGGAAAACAATTAAATGCAATTAAAATATAGATTATTATCTGAAACCCATACACATGTTACACAAGAAGAATCTTTAGCAAAGAATGACAGCTTTTAAGATTATTTTCAACAAAGTGAGCTGATAGAAAATCTGAGGTTTGTTATTTAGTTATCAATGTAATTTTGTCGTGCTTTACATGAATCTTGACTGTCTTTTTCAATAAAAACTATTTTAGTTTGACAATAAGGATTACGTACCCAAATTACTTTGGCTGTACTTAAGTATGCGTGTAGATTATAGCACTGTTTCCCAATATAGAGAAGATCAATGTAGAAAAACAAATGCAAGATTTGATACAGTTTATGAATTAAGTAAAAATATTTGTTTTCAACCCAAAAGCGTACACAGGGCAGAAACCGTACATTTGGAGGATGAATTAAGATATCACGTTACTTATAATTTTTGATGAACATACAGCTCCTGATTCTATATTTCAACGTCATGTTCTTAGCAAATAAATTGCCGGATCAAATGCATTTACAAACAAGACATTGCTACTATCCATATAAGTATGGAATGAAGCTAATTTTCTAAATAATAGAAGAAATGAAATTGGAGAAGGCTATCAAAGAATCTAGATTTAAGTACGTTTTCTAAAAATTTAGATTCTTGCTTACCAAACTGTTATATGAAAAGGAATACTCATGTTCGTTTTATTGGATTGGAGAAAAAAAGATATTCTGATTATTGATAAAGTCTGATATGAAAACTATTTCAAAATTTGGTACTTTTCTGTTAACTAAGCCAAATTAACTAGGAGCCAGTCGCCAAATGTACGCCAAAGCACCAAGTATGGTAGCTTGTTTATATCGCGGTCATGAACAATTGTGCGATGATAATATATACAGGGTATGAATCAGAAGTTTCAAGACTGGTTCATTTCTGAGTAGGGAAGCGCACGCGGACCGATTCCGCCGGTGGGGAAAGTAGTGTGGGGGGGTCTCAGGGAACGAACTGACTCTGCGGCAGTTGCCTCTGGAACCCTGGAGGTTGCGCATCTCTTGCAGCGTGAGTCATGTCATTGACCTCGGTCGAAACGTGGGAGACGCGAAAATGGAGCAGCACTTGGAGCAACGTTATGCGATTAAGTTTTGCGTGCGACTGAACAAAACCGCCATGGAGACTCTCGGTATGATTCAGGAGGTCTTTAAGGAAGAAGCCATGTTCCGTGCAATGGTTTTCATGTGGCAAAAACGTTTCAAAGATGGCGGCGGGAAAATTGAAGACGACGACCGCTCTGGGAGGTCATCATCAAGCCGAACGGATCAAAATGTGGAAATAGTGCCGGAACTTTTAAAGAATGATTTAGATTAATTTCCAATGAACTGGGACTCAGTCAGAGTACGGTGTAGAGGACTGTGACGGAGAATTTGATGATGCGCTGTTTACCAGAAAATGCTCCATCGGTTGACTGTTGCTTCGAACCTTCTGGAGAAAGTGGTTACTGGTGATAAGATCTTGGTCTACGAGTACAATCCTGAGTCGAAGCGTCAAAGCTCAGAATGGCACACTGCTTCCTCGCCGAAGCCCAAGAAAGCTCGCATGAGCAAGTCGCGTGTGAAGTGCATGCTGATTTTTTTTTTTTTTTTATGGTAAAGGAGTGATTCACAAGGAGTTTGTTGCTCGGGGATAGACTTTCACAGGTGGCTTTTACGCTGGAATGCTCCGCCGTGTCCGCCCGGCGATCAAGGGTGATTGGATTCTCCACCACTACAACGCGCCCGCTCACACGTCACGCGCCGCCGCCGAATTTTCGGTCAAGTTCAACGTGACAACACTGTTGCAGCCACCCTACAGCCCTGACTTGGCTCCAGGCTTCGACGAGAGCCCTTGACAGGATGACGCCCAAGGCCTTCCAGAAGAACTACGAACAGTGGAAGACGCGGTGGCAGCGCTGTGTTTATGTTGAAGGATCATATTTTGAAGAATTTTAGTTCGCCAATAAATTTTTAGTTCTGAGGTAAGTCTTGAAACTTTTGAATCACACCCTGTATAATGTTTAACACGTACAATGCCGAAGCTGTGAGCGATGCCTAATTTGTTCAAATGTCTGATGTTTTTAAGTGAAAAAAGATCACTGTGTACATGGGGGAGAATAACAGTTACGTTCTTCCTATGCATGGAACGGTCTGTTTTCGTTCAAAAAACATCAGAGAATTGCATAAATTCGACATCACGCACAGCCTTTGCACACATTAAACATAATGTATATTATATCCTTTATATACATAAAATAGTCATTCTTTTCATGAAGCTTTATGAATCGCTAGGGCTGCCGTCATCTACTTAGATTTTGCGCCAACATTTATGGCTGGTTCTACGTGACACCCTGTTGACAGCAAAGTACCCAAAATTATATTTTGATTTTAGTTCATATTTAAAATCATTACATTAAATAAGGTAAGTTAATAATAACTCGTAAATATTTCGGCTATAAATTATACATATATGAATATATAAAAATTCGATTTTTTCAAGCTACCTTATTGGTACTTACGTACTATGACGACTACCTTGGCAATATTTGCTGATAAAAATCTTCATTGGCATTTTTTGGTTTATGTTTATAAATTCTTTTAAAAATAAAAGCTAATACAAATTTAAAACCAAAAATCCTGAAGATATACATATTATAAATGATATATAAATTATATACTAAATACGAATTAAAAAAATTAAAATTAACTTACCTAACACTGGTTAAAAGAAAACGTTGAAGTTAATGGTGAGGAAAAAGACGGGAAATAGCATCGAAAGGCGTTTCCTGTTTCTTCCAACAAATAAATTCAGCTAAATAGGTATCCAAATGATGGCAGCTTGTCCCATGTTGTCGCTTGTTCCTCCATTATCCTCCTCTATAACGTATGTTAAGATTAACCTGTATAACCTACAAGGCTGGCCAGTTTTGGGGGGGGATGTCTAGGTAGTCGTCATAGTAGGTAAGTACCAACTTATTTCCCTTGTTTATTTACACATAAATATCTCATATTAATTTCAGAGTCTGTTACTTGGGTACAACTAATGAATAAGACCTACTAGAACAGATTCTCAGAACTTAATGGTTCAGTTACCCTTGCAGTAACTAATTTTTTTAAAGATCTTGGCTGCGACTAAATATTTAAATTTCTAGAAGAAAATTTGAATCTGGAAACTTCGACGTTCATGAAATGCTAGTAATTTCATAGTCCATAGATTTCATTAGCCATAGTCATTTCTATTAGGCCATAGCTAGTAATTTCAGCTAAATAATTTGGCCAATAAATTTTAAGAAGCCATTACGAGTAGAATAGAAATATCTGGTAATATATATTACATTTTTACTTTACCCTTCACTTCTTAGTGCACTGCCTCTTGAGAATTTTTACCCCTTGATTAATTTTGAAACTTGATTATAAAACCATATCTTGTTAAATAATTAGTCATAAGGGCAGAGACTGAACATATTTTTCATTTTCTGTCAGCAACAAAGTGCATAATCATTAGTTAAAATTGCCTGAAAGTTCTAAAACTATTTTAGCCTCCATTTTGATAAATACTCATTCTAATAGAATAAACATATGTTCAGTAGAATTTTAACCACTAAATTTTTCGTAAAGAATTTCCTGAGACTTCCAATTTTATTACATATAAAGTTCCTGAAATGATACATAATATTATTAAACTTGTTATAAAGAATATATACTATGTGTTTAATTGAAGCAATATGTCAAATAAATACTTTGATCTAGATATGTCCTAGATAAAGTTTTAATGTATGCTAGAAAAACTTTCACATACAATCATTTTGAGTAGTAACACATGAATCTCAAATGTATTTTATTTGAACATTGACAGTCTTATTTTTACTGACTGAAACCTTGAATTAAAAATGTTATAATATTTTTAGAAATAATGTGATAATGCTTTAGAAAATAAAGCTTTTCGTGAAGCTTTTAAAATTTCTAAGAAGCGTAAGTTTCAACTAATAAAAAAATTAATTCAAACTAAACACCGCACTGTTAATCTTCAAGAACAAATGTTGCGTTAAGCATCTGACGATTGTTATCACAAAAGAAATTCAAGTAGATAAGATAAAGTTTCATTTTAGCCAAAGAAAAGGAATTAACGAAACTAGAAACACCGAAGCTGCGGGCTTGCATAAAACTGTAAAACATTGTTTCAAGGCTCGCGAAAAAGCAAGTTTTTCACTCCCCATTCAAAAGAATTGAAAGGAAGAAGTGTTCAAGCAAAAATCGATTTTATTCTATTTCTCGGTCGGCTGGCGGCTCAGTTACGGCTGTTAACCAGCTTTAGGGTCTATCCCCCTCCTCTTTCTCCGCACGAACTTCCCTTGCATTAGATCCAAAATCCCCCCCTCCCCGTGAAATGCGAAATAAATGCACTCATCTTTTCTCGAAAAGGATTCTAATCCAGTTCGGATTCTCGATAGGCGCTAAAAAGAACCACCACACAAAACTGAGAATTTTAGTGATTTCCACTACTATTTCCGCTTGAGTTGATAAACTTCTTTAGATTTAGTAAGCTAAATTTCTAATGGAGATGAGTGTTAACGGATATGGTGCATCGAAATTTAGTTCAGAGGATCTAAAATAAAGATATATTTACTTGTATCATTCCATATGGCTGACAAAGAGAATCGTTTTTGGAAAGTGTAGAATAGACAGACATTTTTGAAGTACTTTGTCACTATTTTCTTGGTACTTTTATTTGAAAATGTCGCAGAGAAGGCAGCAACAGAGTTTCATATTTCAAAAGTATATAACTACATATTCTACAGTATAGCAAGTTAGGCCAGGTTTTACTAGCAAGATAATAAGTAAGTCGGGGCAAATATTGTAAACATAATTCTGATAATATTCTGTTAAGGCACCAACAATGATCATAAGTAATTTTGTTTGCGCTCATAGCGTAAAGAAGAGTTTCAGCCAATTGAGAAACACAAAGTACCTTTAAAAATAATATACGTAAATCGCATATAACCTTAAAATAAATGATTTTGAGTTAATTTTGTTTTTATATTTTAATCAGTAGCAGTAATGATGTTCTTAAAAATAATAAAACAACATTGTGATTAAACTATCAAATGTTTAATTGTTTATCTTCAGTATTCACAAATGAAACATAATTAAAATTTAACATTATGTTTAAATTAGGTGCTAAATTTATGCAAATGCAGAGTTTTAGTTGGATATCAATCAAGTGAAACCTGTTGAATACAAAATCAAAGGGTTGAGGCTTCGGGTGGCACTCGTCGATTTAAAAAGTCAGAAGTCTGCTAATGCTATAAGGATAATTTATATGGCATACAAGATAACTCCTTTTTATTTTTGCAAGGTGTTCTATTATTTACTGTTTTTAGTTGCATAAACAAATGTAGCATGTTTTACTTATATGAGGGCTTTGCTTATTCTTGTCATGAAACAACTTGATTGGATTACATTGATGAAGTCTTAGTAACTGTACTTCCGAATAGAAAGAATAATATTAGGGAATTGCTGTTGATATTCACCTACGGACTGTTAATGGATTTTGGAAGATATTGGGTGCAATATTTGTTTTGGTAAATTCTTTTGCATGAACTTCATAGTTATTCAAGTAATGTGAAGATGTCTATTAATTCTAAAATTTCAGTTTTGAAATTTTTTTAAGTTTTCGTAGGATAAAGTTTAATGCAACATTTTATGCAACGTAGTATACGCATTATTTTGAAATATATTATACTGGGAATTTTGGATAGAAACTTTATTTTTGCAAGATATCTTGCATATCATAATCACATAATAACATAAATGTTATTATGTGATCATAAGTGTGTGATCATAAGTAAGTGTGTGATTATGTGATCATAAGTATGTGAACATAAGTGTTATTATGATCAACATAAATGTTGACTAAAAGTGTACATGATTTTGAAAAGTGCAAATAGAAAATGTAATGTTAAAAAAAAAAAAAAAAAAAAAAAAAACTAATTTATATAACATTTCAAGTATAAAAAAATACTATATTTCTAATATAAGTTAAAATTATAACTTATATTAGAAATATAGCATATTTTTATACTAATGTTATTCAGACATTAGGTTAATTGGAAAAGTCCAGTGTGCAAACCACTACACCACGAAGGCAAGCTGGGAAGGCGGGAGAAGTACCTTATAATGTAATATGTAATTTTCATTTACGTTCGGAATAAACACGTGTCATCGCTCAATATAGTGAGCTAGTTAGCAGATTAGTTAATTTTGTAAGGAACATAGCAAAAGAGACGTTTTAGAAAGTAAAAATCTTATGTCATCACCATATATAAGTCTAAATTGTCTCTTTTTGCAGACCAAGGCAATTGATCACTAGGTTCATTTCTACTTCCACACCCTCCCTAAAATCTCCACTCAATAACTGACAATGGGGGAAAAAAGGCGGAAATAGGTTTGAAGAATGCTGAGTAATTGAAAATCACATCAATGTGAAAATACCCTAGAGGATTTACTAAGAAGAAAGAACCCTAGAGAAGCGTCAAAACGTACAAGAAGACTAAAAGATGAAAAGAACGTATTCATTTTTTCAGTGCCGAACGATTTATCTGTTTTGAAAGATTGTTACTCTACAGAAGTTTTAATTATACTTCATCGTTATATGATTCACAGTTTAACAGCAATATACAGTAAAGCTGGATAGAACGTAATAAGCGTTAGGTAGAACGGAAAAGGCCTTTCATTATGTTTGATTGTTTAACTGCCAATAATGCAATTTGCTATACAAAAATATTCATATCTTTATAAATATCAGGGTAAAATATTAATTAACGGTGAAATTAAGTTTTACAGCCCTAATTTTAACTTTCAGTCGTATATGCTTTGTTTATCAAAGAATTTACTGTATTATTGTATTTTTATGGTTATTTTTACATTTCCAAGTTCATTCCGTTTTTCTTTTTGCTGTCAGAAGGGATAAAGCTATTCGTTTGTGGAATATTTATTAAACTTATAATTAGTCCTAACTGGAATTGATTGCAATTTAAATCAAAAGTGAAGTGTGAAAAGTAAAACTAAAATTGAATTTTATAGTTCTAAATTATTCTGTATCTGCTCTCCAAGCTTTGACAAGCAACCAAGATTGTTGGGCTCCCTTTTTGCAGTTGCAGGAAACTCCTAAAAGGGATCCAGCAAAAGTTTGCTTTCCAGTTTGCACCATCACATTATGATCTATATGGAAAGGAGATGGCGGGCCTTTGCATAAAAGAAAACTGTTGTTCTGCAAAAGTTTTAGAGAAACCTTCCGTTCCACTCTGCTAAATTAGACATAAAGATAATTTTCAAGTCACCGTTTCTTCATGTGGCTTCCTACACTGTTGGTGTTAAATGGGGGAGTAGGACCACCCTGAATACAAGTTGTATATTCAAGCTGGTTCTGAATTGCAATGAAGTGTTGATCTCTGTCTCAGATCAAGTCTTGAAACGCCTTCATGCTTTCCAAAACCCAGTGCTATGCATTATCGCTGGGGAAGTTAAGACTACTCCTGCTTACTATGCATTTACATTATGACCAAAGGCTAATGGCTATGTTATGTTCAAAAAGTGAAAAAAATTAAAATTTACTTTTTACATTTACTTTTTACTGACTAACGACTTTTGGTGCCGTGGGAAAAAAAAAAACTCAAACTAAACTCAGTAATCAAAATAATCAAAATCTTAACACTTTAAAATCTAAGAGAAATCAAAGAAAGATATCCTCCCTGGTGTTTTGGTAGAATCACGATTACTTGTCAAAACCAAAATTTGAAAATGGCATTTCCACAACAAAATCATTAATCTGCTATATCTCATTAAAATATAACTAATTCAGATCTCTAAACCTGAAAATACATAAATTTCAATACAAAATCTAGAGATAATCTTAAACCCTGAACATTTAAAATACCACACAGATCTCTCCAAAACAGCAGGGAAAGATGTCACAACTCTTAAAACTGACTTTTCTACTACCGCAATATGGTTACCCAGGTTCGACTAAATAACCATGTTCCGTAAGGATCACATGGGTGACCTACAGTAGACCACAATCAAACTCAAAGAAACATACAATACTAAAAATAATAAACACATTTATTAAATAATTCAAATCATATAATTCAAGATAGCTGGCCAGACTACCCCTACACAATCTTTTCAAAAGATACTCATAGTTTTTTTTTCATATCAATCTCAATTTAAACATTATTCCATTAATACAAAAATCATAGTGAAACACTTCATATTAAACTTTTAAATGTGTACTCAGTTTAAACTCATGAGAAATAAACATTTAAAACATAGATAACACTTTCTCAACTATTTATTATTCATAACAATTTCTCAACTATTGATTGATTGATTAAAATAGTCGAATTTTAATCTACATAAAAAAAAGGTCAGCTAAGCTTTAGAATTTATTACTTCAAAATCCTAAAAATTATTTATAAAAGAAAGCAGAATAAAAATAAAAATGTTTGCTCACAGAATCCGCGTACCTAGCCTGAGAGTCTCGGGGAGCTGCCGGGATCCAGTCACAAAACGTCGAAAACATAACAGCCAAACATCACCGTCCTCCGGTAAACCGATACTGATGTGTGTTCTTAGCATAACGATAATTCTCTTATAGCACACGCACTACTCGGTTCAGCAGCATTTGCTCCAAAAAAAATAATAATCAGCCTTCCCTTTTATTTCGAAGACCCTCTGAAGATAACGGAAGGAGATTGACAACAACAGATGACGACTTTTTCCATATTTTCCAAAGCAAACTGGAACTTCAGCGCGAGCAATTCAGACAGCTCTTCTACACATGAAAAACGTCAGAGACATGATTAAGACGCTGGACCTAGAGCCGGATCTTTTTGCCAATTACGCCGAAATTTAACCGCAAAGAGCCCTCGACGAGCTGGGACCGGTCCCCGCTGCCAGTGCCATGGAGATCACCAATATTAACCGTAACCACGGTCGCCCCCAAGGGGTCGCCAGGTAACGCTCCTCTCAAAGTCGATCAAACTGGACCAAATCTCTAAAAACCTCGCAAAATCTTTTTTTCTCTTCTTCCTTGCAACGGCTTAAGAAAACTCGGTTTACCTCACCAAGAAACGCCTCAAAATCATTATTGGCTCAAACAACACTTAAATTAAAAATTTAACCAATCTTAAAGAAACTTGGACTCCCTCTAGCCAACTAGAAAAAAGGTAATAAATAGCCTCTAAAATTCTCTGAAATTCACAACTTTCTACAAGAAGACAGACCCTTTCTTTCCCACGCAACAGAAGAATGTTTCCAACCTATAACTCTGTCAAAAATCGCCGCCCCTTAGAAATATTCGGCTCTGAACGAGCAAAACACGTGTGTTCAACCCCCGCGAAAAGAGGAAAATGCAGCTGGGCAGTCTGACTCCTAACATTTAAAACAAGCCGACTCGTGAGAAACGGAAATACACCCACGCCCTTTTAACTGTAACACATATTCTGCCAAACTTAAAAGAGAATTGCCGTAATTAAGTCTCCGAAATTGAGTTAAAATTTAAACAATCCTAAGTATTAAATAGTTATTCTAAAATAATATCCATACAAATTCATTAAACACAGTAAAATAATATAACTAAGAATACCTTATGCACAGTAAAATAATACATAACTTTTTTTTCCCATAACAGCTAATTTGATTCTGAGAAATGCAGCTATTCTTTTTAACAGACTAAATAGACTCACAAATAATCCTTTCTGGCGTGAATATGATAGTGGCAGAACATGCAATTTAAATATTCAGAGGGGCTTCATCTAATGCGTTCATAAGAACACCCATTATAACGTTATTAATGCGGTACCCTATGAACTACTTACTACCTTTCGTGAGTCCTTTGGAATACATGGCACTCGAAGTCGAAGTGTACTTTGTTCTGAATGTAAGAAAACGTGACCTTAGTCCTATTACACTCTGAAGAAGAAGAGCAGAAAGAAAAAGGCCTAAGAAACTATTAATATTCGTTTTCATTCCGACGAGTAGCTTCACATTTGCACCGATGTTTCTAATGGATTTTACTCAAGGTGTCATTTTACCTACATAGTGGCTCATTTACAACTCAGTTTGATGGAGAACTCGAAGTTACTTACATAGTCCTGCATAAACTTGCTATTTGTGTTTCCCCTCCTGAGAAGGCTTTAAATTTTTTTTAGATTCTATCTTTGCTCGACAGGCTTTCGCAAGGAACCAGGAGAATAGGGGTTCCCGTATATAGAGTCGCAGGGAGCTCCTGAAAAGAGTTCAGGCAAAGGTTGCCTTCCAGTGGGTACCATGATACAGTGATTTCTATGGAAACGACATGGCGAACCTTTTAGTAAACAAGAGAATTTATAATCTCCAAAACAAAGACCTTCCGCTTCCCTTTGATAAATTAGAAATAAAGAGATTTTTCAAATAATCGTTTTATCCTGTGGTTTCCCTCGCTGCTGGTGTTAATCCCTGAAATGTGCTTTGTGGTACTTAGTGTCCCGAATTCGCCCTATACTGCATCAATGGCCAACGTTTGACCGGACACGATTGTCTTGATGTCAATGGTTTCGTTTTAAACTGACGGGTTCACCTGAATGTACTCTGTAGCACTTTTGAGAAGACATTACTGCTCCTCATCTGGACGAGTACTCTGCGCTGAATGATTTGGGTTGTACTGTTAAAAAATATTGGAGAGCTCGTTGCCTAATGACATGGTGGTCAAAGGCCTGGCATTTGTTTAATAAATAGTAAATAAATAATAATAAAAGTTAAAAAAATATCGAAGTCTGTAAAGAAACTGAAATCGGTGTTTTTATACATTTCACTTATTATTGTACGAGTACAATCGCACCAACGTCTTATTATTGTAGACAAAAATGCTTAATGAACATGTGTAACATACAAATCGCTGTTAACATTCTTCTACATTTTCCATTTTTTTAGATGCATTTAGAACACGCAAAACAAGTGTTACACTTTCGGCGATTAATGGTTTTGCACTGAATAAAACTGCCTCAGCATGTGTTCAATGAGTTCGTAGTTGGATCCTCCAAAGTATTTGTTGATAATATCATTACAAACTTTGAAGTTACATATATAAAACATTCTGGTTTCCGTGTCTCTAACCCAGGCAGTCTGCGACGCTAACCACTATACCGGTTGGACGGTTTCAGCTACTTAGCTAGTACAATTACAACTGCAATAAGATATTAAGTCTTACTTGTACAGTGCTTTACTTAAACCAGAATAGTTAAACATTAAACGAAGAGATAATGCATTTAAAACACTGAGTTTATTCTACCTCACAACTTGTGAGTGCTTAAATTAAAATATACAATATACAATTATCAACTAAACATAAAATTATCAAATCAACCGCATCGTCACCAGTGCACCGTACACTTGCTTACGTAGTAAGGTGCATTGGTTACGATGCGTAACACCTTGTTTTGAAGTACTTGCAGTTTCTTAACTTCACTATCACTAGCTGTTGCCCAAGCTATGGACGCATACGATACTATCGATCGGATGACCGAGAGATAAAGTTTTTTTTCTAAGGTTGAGTGACAGATGTTCGCTTTTCAACAGAGGAATTATCCGAAATGCTAATTCGAAATCTTTGCCACTGACTCTGTGCATGTATTCGGCCCATGTGAAATTTTTATTTACGACTTGCTTTGTCAACCCTGGAGACTTGAGTATTAAATAATTTGACGTCAGAGTTAGTTATTTCTCTTTGTGCTTCCTTATTAACAGGATCTTTGATTTCTCTGGTTGGATGCAAGTCTTTCACCTGCTATACCTTCTCAACATCAGGGATTTTCTTCTGCATTTTGGTAAGTGCAGGATTTGGATTCATAGATTTGACAGCTAGAGCCGTGTAATCGGCGTAGCAAGCGAGAAGAGTGTTCACATTTTCCTTGAACCTCGGGAAACCGTTGGTGTAAATTATATGAAAAAAGCGGTCCTAAATTTGATCCCGTTGGAATTCCTGCAGAAATGTGATTTTTACTGAAATCTGCACTTCCATAGTTGACCGCAAAGGTCCGATTTTGGAATAAAAGATTTTATAACTTCCCGGAGGAAATCATGGAGAATCAATTTCAGGAGAGACTCGGATGCCAGACGCGGTCGAATGTCTTGGCTACGTCTAGCATCAGGATTGCAACACTCATCCTGTTATGTAGCGCAGCTGCGATGTATGCCGTTAGTCGAACCAGCTGAGGTCTGGAAGATAGACCCTTATGAAAACCGTGCTGGTGATCTGCTAAGAAGTCCAACTATTTCTGCATTTTGTGATAGATGAGTCTTTCCAGGATTTTACTAAGAGACGACACCAGGATAACTGCCTGTAATTGGCCGGGTTGTTCTGAGGTTTGCCATGTTTGGGAAGCATTAGGATGTTTGCTTGTTTCCAAGCCAGCGGGAAGTATTTGTCATGAAGACGTTATAAATGCCGGTTAGTTTACTTAAGGTTTTGAAAAGCACATTTTTTTAGCATATGATTAGAAATTTCGTCCTTTCCTGGGTCTTTGTTTAGCTTCAGTGATTTAATAATGGATTTAATAACTTCTTGCTGGAAACTGAGGTTGATACAGTTCAGAACAGTAGGAGAATTTATCCATTTTTTTTTACGAAATCATGAATTTCCATATCCGAATCTTAAATGAGTAGGAAAAGATTTTTGGACGAATTGTTTGGAGTGGTGATCAGCAAAACGCTCTGCTTTATCGCTATCAGTATAAATAGGTGCGGTGTCATTTTTGCGCGGGTTTTTGCAGTAGCCAGGCTGCTTTAGTGATTTTGCAAATCGCCAGATGGTGCCAGAGTCATCGTTCAGCTTTTCAATTTTATTCTGCCATATGTTAGCTCTATGGGTCTGAATCTGTTGTTTAATCCTGCGATTCACTCTATTAATCTCTGTTTTAAGTTTCGGATTCCAGGTGAGGCCGAATTCTTTACGAAGTTGGTTCTGGAAAGCTATGATTTCTGTAACATTATGGAGGTGCTTGTGCTCATCTTGAAACCGGTTGAACTAAGTTATTGCTTGGGATTTGGCATTCCGTAGAAACGCCGTGAATTTTTCAACAGTTTTATCAATGTACTTTTTGGTTTCTAACGATCCGCAAACGAAATTTGATAACAACATACTGAAGTCATCAGTATGTTGTAAGCTTCCAGTCCGTATGCTTCGTATGTTTAGATGCGCCCAGATGGGCTAACACTAGCACGTGATCTGATGTTAAATCACAGAGTACAGTTAGAGCCATAGGGATGTTGAAGTTAGCTATGAAAATGTACAAAACGGCTGGACGTCTATTAATGATACCTGGCCTGTAAGGAGGCTCGTCTGGCACATGTAGAAAGACAGGATAGTTGCTTACATAGTAATGCAAGATTCTTCCATTGTAGTTGGAACTATTACATCCCCAGTCTCTGTGTTTAGCATTGAGATCTCCCACCAGGTACTGCGGGAGGAGTCTGTATCAAGTAACCAGTCCAGGAGGGCAGCATTTAATTTATTTCTAGTTATCAATAGTACAGAATGTGACTGCTCCAATCTTAGGCAGTCTAACTATAAATTTAACAGTTTCCATGCCGTTGGAGCTATCCGCATTTTTAAGACACGACTCAAAAGTTCATTTCGCGTAGATAAGTGCTCCGCCATCACGAGGGTGAAGCCTGTTACTGCAATAGTTGTAGTAGTTGGCAAGCTTGAGGGAATGGGATGGGTTGGCATGGGTCACCGAGATAAGGCAGATATCCACGTCATGTTGGTAGATGAATTATTGTAGTTTCGGTAACGTATTGGTGATATTCTGCGCATTCCATAGCAGTATTTTTATGGGTGCGCTATGCTGATCGGTGTGTTTTTTCATGTTGTGCTGAGGCTGAGTTGGCTGTAATTTTTGCAGCGGAGGTAGAAGGCAATGATTTAACTATGTCTGAAAACATTGTTAGCACGGCAGTGAGTTTGTCAATGACTGCATTGGCTTCTTCAAGCTTGGCTTGTAGTTCTTTTAGCTGGGGGAAGGCAACGCTGGCGGAAGGGACAGCTTGCGACCTGAAGCTGTTAACAAACGGAATTAAGTGCCGCCCCACCAAACTTACAATCTACCATGTGGCGACCCCACAGAGAAAGGGCTGACAAGGCGGTACCCGTACGGTCCCTGCCGAGCCTTACTCCGTCCCGAAAGCCCTCAGGCCTTCTGTGAAGTCTGTTTTCATACCCCCGTAGTTGAGGCTGCCTAGGTACAGATCCTAACCAGTACTTCCCAGGCATTCGCCTGAGTCAACCCCGGGGGGGGCTGGGGGAAGGCAGTTATTACTGGCAGTTGGCATTATTACAGCTATTGTTTATGATACGATATGCGTATGTTATTTCTTTCTGTACCATAGATGATCGTGCTTTAGGATAAAAAGAACACCTTTTAAAACTGGCCGTGTGTACTAAACCACAGTGTCAACAGTGTAGTGGTTTATCTTTAAGCTTGGCCACTTCTGACGTGGGGAGGGGGCACTAAAATATATAAGTGTCACTATTTTAGCTAAAACAAACCACGGACAACAGCTGTAGTTGTCTGAACGGTAACTTATTCTATTCCTGTATTAAGGTGGAACCTCATAAATCTTTAACAAATCGCACAAGAAGTATATTTAGCCGTTCAGTACTTTTTAGAACATCAATATACGTATTTTGATCACCAATATAGTTTTGCAGCGTATACGTATAAAGTCTTTTGCTTTTTATTTTTTTTTCTAATTTATATTTAACCATTACCCTTTTTTCTAACTGACCATTTGACTCGAGAGGGCATCAGAAAACAGAGTTAGTCAATTCGATAAGAAAGTTAGGCTTTCAAAGGTTCGAGTTAGTTTGTCCTTCAAAGGTTCGAGTAGGCATGATTCAGACTAGCATGCCTTTATCGGGATTCTCCGAAATCTCAGTGTTTCTTTAGATGTCTGTGTGTGCTGTTTGAGAAATGATAATGAATGCATTAATGGGGTAAATGTTTTTCTGATGCAAAGTAATGCAATGAAGTGAAACGTTTGAAAGGATTCCTGTAAAAACCCTTTTTAACTTCAATAAAATGAGTCAATGTGACTACATACTGTTTAAAAAATATAGTAGCTATTAATAACATGAAGCATATAATGGAACCTAATAGACTGCAGTGTGATTCACAATTTCAATATGAATTTTTATCTTAAATAATTATATAAAATTTAGGCATATTGACATCAATTTGAAATTTAAATTACCTTTCATAGCACAGTAAGTTTATTGAAATAATGAAACATATAAATCTTAAAATATTGTTGCATAAACAAAACTTTGCTGTAAACGTTCAAGATCATAAGTATAGCACACTAAATTCAAACTATCTTCATTTTTACTTCCTTGTACGAAGTAAAAAGAAGGTATTGTAATCGGCAAAAGTTTCAGGCATCATATTTCAACGTAAATGCCCATTTTGACCGCTATCGAATGCAATTTAACGATGTTTTTGTGTGACATCTGTGCGTAAGAACAGAATCAAAGACTCTTTTCCCCAAAAAAATTATAAAACTGATTTAAAATGAATTCTGAAGACAATTTTTCGTGGCGTCTCTACGTACATTTCTCGCATAATTAAAAAACAAGTAGCCTCAGAATGTTGAAATTCTATAAGTATAAGACTATACTTATAGAATAGACTATACTTATAGAGTTCTATAGTATAAGACTGCTATAACATGTAGATGTGTACCTCGTATCTTGGTTGCAATCGGCCGCGCCAAACATATATAAATATATGTATTACCCGGCTCAGTGATTTCACTTTGTTTACTCCTATATGTTTGTAAGTTGTGTATTTTTTTGCTTTAAAAATGATTGAATTATGTTGTTCTTATCATCCGGTTAAGGTTTTTATACCTTTAGTAAATCTGCATGCAATATTTGCGGAGTTATTAACAATTTAAAAGTTGTTTAAGTGCAGCTAAGTCTAATAACTTTTCGATGGCGAACAAGTTTGTTTACATTTCAAACTTGGCAAATAGCGGATTTGTTACCAATCTAGAGAAACTAAGCTTCGAAACAACAAAGATAACGCCTTCTTTTATTATTGCGAATTAAATCATGTTTAATCCATTCTGGAATTTATTCGAGAAAATAAGTGTTTAAGATTTACTTCGTAATTTTTAATATAGATATTTTGAGGTTTATGTATTTTTGCCTTGTCGGGGAGTGAGAACTGAATTAATTGAATGAGAAATACTGAATAGTCTGGGGAAAACTGTTTATTTCTTTTTGTTTGCTCTTTTATATACCGTTTTAGATTTATTATAGTATTTGAATAGAACATGTGGCAACGATTAGGTTATAAGGTATTTCTCCCGCCTTCCTAGCGTGCCTTAGTGGTGTAGCGGTTCTGCACGCTGCGCCGGTATTCCAGAGGTCTGTGGTTCGATTCTCGTCGAAGGCGTTCGCTATTTTCAATCTTTCTTGCTTCCACAAAATACCTAATGCTTCTACAATGGCGGCCGAACTAAAAGGGAGGCGGATGATGATTTCTCCCCACCCAGGATTTGGCGATTGTGTCCTCTAAAAACCCCAGTTGTCCTTTAAAAGGGGGAGTATATAAGGTATTTCTCCCCCCTTCTTAGCGTGCCTTCGTGATGTAGTGGTTCTGCACACTGGGCCGGTATTCCAGAGGTCCGTGGTTCGATTTCCGGTGAAGGCGTTTGCTCATTTTTCATCTTTACGGCTTTTCCAATTAACCTAATGTCTCTACAAGGTAATTCTTCCAATGATATAAATTTATACGCATTCTGAGTTATAATAGGAATGACATGTAACGCTGTTAAGGGAACCTAGCGCCAGGGTGTCACTATGTTAAACAAATATAATGAATTTTTAAGAGTGCATTTATCCTATTGTAGTTTATGCGCTATCGACGAAGCAGATTTAATTCAATCCAATAATTTAAAATAAAATGCAAGAAAAAATGCATATAATTTAATATTCCGTACAAGGAAGTCATGTGGGTACACATCAGATTTTTCTAATGTGTGATCGGCTCTTACGCAAGTGGGAAATGGACTTTTGAAAGATTAAATGCGTTATAAATTATCAAATAAATTCTTAATACAGAAAACTGGTTTAAAGTAATTCGAAAATTTAACCCAACCTTTTTCTTTTCAATAGAATGTTTTATAACTTTACATAATAAGTGTTCTGATATTTTAATACTAAATCGAATAACTCGCGCATTGCGCGGATCTTCCTAATTTTAATGAAGTTTTAAATTTCCCTTAATGAGTAGGTTGATGTAATTTTGAGCAATTTTTCTTCCCGCTAACAATCATACAATAACAAAACAGCTGTACGTTCGTTGGCATACTCCTCCAGCATTCTTTGGTAGTGTATGGTCCAGGTTTCAGAAAGTAGAAGCCCTTGTTAATAATTCTCTACTTTTGGAAATTTCTCTTATATTATTCTTTTTCTAACATTACATAGCAAATCCTTTTCTAACATATGCTAACTTTCTTCTAAAATGTAAAACTGAAAATGAGTTAACTAAAGCCAAATATTAAAATAAATATAAGAATAAAATTACAACTCCTTCTGAGGTATTCATTATTTTCATATAATTTTGAAAAAAAAATCATCGTGGGCGCTTAAAGGTAACTGAATAAAATTTTAATCTCCTCCTTCCTATAAAAACTCTCCCTTGCTTGAAAATATCGTGTAGTTTTATTTTCCTTAAAACAAGCAGACTCGCTTACCAAACCTGCCATATTCGATTAAATCTTACGCTAGAAGCTGGTAAAAATATATCACTGTGCATTTTTCACTGTCGTTAAGTATATAATCATTTATTAATTATTTATAAAGAGCTTTATTTACTATCCCAATGTTAGCATCCATAAAAAGGCAATGCTATTTAATCACGAAATAAATGTAAGAAAATTAAGCAGAAATTCACACACTTCGTAACAAACGAGGAAAGAATCTAATTGAAAAATGAAATGAACTGCTGTCAACCTTTTCTGCTTGATGTGATCTGAATTCGAGAAAAATAACCTTTAGAAGATTTACCCAATTTGAGTGTAGTATAAATCTGCCCCGTTGCGTGCATTTGACACTTTCTTGAATCCATAGGTTAAGGCATTTAAGTTTATAATCTTACTTTCGACTGATGTGACTTCGATGATAATGGCAGAAAGATTACTGGAAATCTGGCACTGCTACAAATTTTCAGTAATCTATGTTTCTTAGTTAAGGCAATAGACAATTAATTACAATAAATTTTGAATATTTTTGTTTTCCAATGGCAGATTGTGAATAGTTGCAGTGTAACACAGTCCATTAATCTATACAAGACCAGACGTGGCGCTCTCTTTATTATGGAGGCACCTAATAGGTGGACCACCAACGCCTCCTATGAAGGAACAGACAGTTACAATCCTGCATTCTCCGGGATTCAAACCCAGGTCCTTCGGTATCGCAGTCAGGCTTCCCTAATCACTATACTGTCTGGGCGGCTAAATTTTAAATAACTGAAGCAATATTAGGAAAAGCGTTATATTAACTAATGCTGTTTTATTATTGTCATTTTACTGTACACGTATTAGATTTACAGTTCTGAGTTTAACAGGTGCTCTGCATATACAATTACAGCCTTAAGTAATATTAGTATAAAAAATGTGTGAAATTATATCCATGCATATATAAAGAAATAATAGTTACGGATATTGTATTTAAATGAATTATACCTAAAAGAGAGCATTTAGAAATAAAAGATAATCTTCCTTGTTTTTAAAATGTTTCATGCGTCGTTTCTCCTTACTAATCTGTAGAGTCATGTCTTCAAGTTTACGGTTTTGCTTATGCATTAATACATTCCTTTTAAAATAAAATAACACATTTGTAAAATGCTTCATGTGTAAATGCTGAATTTACGAGGGCAAAGTAAAAGTCCTTCCATAGTTATAAGAGTTGAATTATTGTTGAAAAAATCTGTACAGGGTATTCTTCAGAATGCTTTTAATTGATTGAGAGTGAACAAAATAAGTACAAACAACTAAGGAAATGGGATGTCTTCACTGCCTTCCTGTAGTAAGTATAGTTGCAATTGATCGATGCATTTCCTGTCATTCTTTGACGTTACTCGCTCAAGTTTAAATGTATCTTTATAAAAGTGATAAAAAAGAACTGCAGAATGAAAAGTTCGTAAATACTTTTTAAATCCTTACAAATATGAGGTCAATGCTAGTTATATAATTTTAAATGGTATAATAGATTGAGGGCTGATATTGCAAATGCTTTGGTTAAGCATTTCTTTGGTTTGGTGGATATCTCGATTAAACTGCTTGCTGTATATATAAGCAAAGAAAACCTGAGTTTTATAACCGTTTAAGAATTTGTTTCTGTGCAATTTATTCCAAATAAATAAATATGTTAATTAACTCGATAGTCAGAATTAGAATCGATTCTACTACACATATATTTTTTATATCTGAAATGCACATTCCTTTCTCATTTAGTATTGAAATAATTACTTTAAACTACTTACAGCAAATCAGTTGTTATCGAATTTAGTAAAAATTATGAGCCAATCAAAGTGATTTCCGATTTTTTTAGTCTTAAAACAGGAGAAATGAACATTTTATAACGTATTTCTCCACCCCTTCTTAGCATGCCTTCGTGATGTAGTGATCAGTACACTCGGTGCGTATTCGAGAGGTCCGTGGTTCGAGTCCCGGTGAGGACTTTTTTTTCACATATCTTGCTCTTTTTTCACATATCCTGCTTCCAAATAACCTAATATCTGTACACTGGCGACTGAAATAAAAAAGGTGATGTGCGATGATTCTCCACCACCAGGATTTGGCGATTGGGTCCCCTGATCCCCAGTCGCCCTTTAAAAGAGGCCGTATATAAGGTATTTCTCCTGTCTTTTTAGCATGCCTTCGTGGTGTAGTGGTCAGTACACTCGGCGCGTCTTCGAGGGGTCCGTGGTTCGAGTCCCGGCGAGGGCATTGCTACATTTTCATGTCTCCTGCTTCCAAATTACCTAATGTCTCTAAAATTTTAATGAAAAATTTGAAACTTTAAGTGTGGTGTTAAAATGTACTTTCAGTTTTTGACACAAAATTTGAATCCCTTTGTATAAACGATAAGCAAATATGTATCTTAGAATACAGCATTGAAACTAAATTCAAAAATTGCAATATTTGATCATGTATACTCTCCACACATACATAGTAAAAGAAGTCCCCAAGCTCTCATTGTAAATGACATTTGCTCTCATAATGTTAAATATTTAGAACTATTGCAGCTGGTGGTAAATGTGCTTCCTCTTAGATAAAGCATTAATGCGTACTGAACTGCAGAAAACAGTGAGTTGGAAGTGTGAAGAAAAGGCAGTCAATACACCGCAAGTCTTTCATGCAAGAAAAAACAGATGTTTGTTACATTACAAGCGTATAAGTAGTTAAAAGATCTTAGAACAAAAAATTCATTTATGATATCTCAATTCGCATTTTGAACAAACTGGTGAAAAACATATATGTCGTCTGCATCTATGTTCTTGCGTGTGGTATGGATTTAAATACCGAAGAACATGAAGGTCATTTCCAACAACTTCTGTAAAGCACACGTTTTTGTTCCTGTTATTTTATCATTCAGCAATTCTATGGACTAACACATTATATTAAAAAACTAAATGAATTATAAAAATAAAGGTGTGATTTTTTAGAAAGGAATTCATGAAATTTTTAATTGCACTTTTTATACAATTCCCCCTTGTGTTCTTATGCATACTTTTAATTTTGAATTGCTCTGAAGTCACAAAAGCAGCATCTGCTAATAGGAAAGCAATAATACACTGCTAATTCCAAGTCACTTCAAAACAATAGCGACGTCTGGGCTGATGGCGTTAATGATTTCTTTGGTAATGCAACATTGAGCATCAAAAACTTTGGGAAGACTAAAACGTTCTAAGGGCAACAAAATATGGAATATGACTAGATACTGCGAATAATTAAGATATTTCTCTCGTGTGGTTTAATATGGTAATGGTCAGCATAGTGAACAGGTTAGACCTTTAACCAAATTAAATTTAAGGAATTAAGACCTTCCTCCTCTCTTCTATCCAGCCGGCTGTTCGAAGATTCTATGTTCGACTCTTTGAAAGTATACAGTCTATTCTCAAGGATTCCTTGCTCTAAAATTTCTTCCTACTTGAGGGCATCCATAGGCAAACTGAAAAGTTATAATTTCTGTTTTAGAGATGAATCATGACAGGCAAAATGTTTTAAATATCATTCAATAAATCACAGCCTTCTCAGTTTGGTGTGAGAATCCGTGCGGTGTGTATACAATGAGCATACAGACAGTAAAAAATGAGATAAACAATAAGGGACAGTTATGCAAAATTCTCTTTTAAAGCTAAGAATAGTTCTGAAGACAATGACATTTAAATGCATAATTTTATATGTTTTTTTTTCTGCTGTGTATGTTGATGCTACGCAGAACCATGTGCAAAACAATCCTCCACTAGTTTGCCGCTTGCATGTTTCGACTGACTTATTTGGACAAGGGCATTCGAAGGACTTCCAGCATCTAGTGATTGCAAAATTATATATTAGAAATATTTTGTACTCTCGTATATTGTGAAGAGGAGGTTTTTAAGACACACTGTTTTCTAATTTTATGAGCTTTGATATTATAGTCACTTACAATGAGACATACGCATATCTTACGGTAACACTTCCTCATAATAGCCATTCCTTGTGTACTTGACTATTTGATCTGAAAGGGTGAAACTCAAATTAGGGTATAATGAAGTTTTATAATTTGTCCCGAGAATTGCAAATTTTCATTTCAATTTATGCGGTGTGAACAACTTCATAACCTATTGTACGAAGAGTTTTCTTATCGTCAAATGTTCAGCCAGTTTCGAAATGTTCATTGTTTTGGCTATTACTTATGCTTCAATTTTCTGTCTGACATCTGCAGCTGTAATTATTTCCTAGTTTATCCTGAGTTTTGAGAATTTTAAGATGCGAAGCACATATCTCATCTTAGATGGGCTTTCTTTTTGTCTTAAATTCGTTAACCTATTAGTAAGTTGAAGCAAAGAAAGGTTAAGAAATCTACACATGGATTAAGTGAATATAGAGTCCTTCAGTGAATATAGAATCCTTTATTCCTACCAACATCAAAAAAGGAATTTGCTGCTTAGTCTTGATTTACATAGGCGATTTGTAGTTCTATTAAATTTATGGTAAGAACCTGTAAATAACTAGTAAAGTAGAAAACCAGGTAAACATGAAGGCGTATATACAACACACAACAATCTAGCACGGTATAGCGCATCGGCGATCGCGCTCAATGGTATACTAAATTCTAGGTTGTTAACCTAGCAATTAGAACGAAAGTTCTCTATAAATGAGAATATGTTTATCTGAAATCTACGTAGTTCCATTGTAATTTCCATTGCATATTGTTTATGTTTTCATTGCTTGGCTAGTATATGTCCGAGCTCTAAATATTTCTACACAGATTCAAGACAATCTCAATATGCAGAGCACGCACTCAAGAACAGTTAAACGGTGGCACATTTAACGACTAAGTTGCATGTAAGCTACTAAGAGGCTACTAAGTAGCTATAGCTAAGGCTATGCAAGCTACTAAGAGACATGCACTTAAAGAAAAGCGCAATATGGTTTTGTATCTACATCCCTTAGTTGAACCATATTATACTTTTGAATATTGAGATATTAATATTCAGATAAGCCATTTCAGCTTAAAAAATTATAAAGTAATCCAAAAGTCAATAAACTTATAGAAAACTTACTTTTAATTAATTTACAGCAATTAATGCAATTAGCCCAGAAATTTATCTAAGTATTATTTTTAACATAATGAATGAAATTACGTAAATATTGTAACAGCAATTATGTTTAAGAGACGACTTTGTACCTTGAAATCTAGAGAAACAAGCTTATCACATTCACTATGAGTGCTCACTCAAGTCTTCAAATTTGAAGTCTTTAATTTTTTTGGGGGGTTACCTGAAATCCCTGGTATATTAGATATCATTCAAAATCGCTAGAAATGTGATAAGACTGTTCGTTACGCTGTGTAGCAATGATTTCTTGTTAAAGTTGTTTCCTTTTGCTACCGATCTTCTGGTACTGCTCAATAATGACGGTCACATTAAGCATTTTTTAATAAAGGTACTTTGCGTTATTTTATGGATGAAGCGCTCTTTGGCGAACATAAAACTATTTTAAAATAGTTGCTTGTATAATTTGGAGGGACTGTGAATTTTACATTACTATACTAACTGCGTTACTCCTTACGTTACTAAGGGCTAATATAATTCTAATACCCCTTATTTAAAAGATCATTTCTGCGTTAATTACATATACATCGTTTTTTGTATTTTGTGAGAACGATTTCCATGTCAAGTAGATTTTTTTTTGTCGTTAAAGTAGTTTAAATTATAGTTAAGTTTAAAGACGGCATAAAGGAGGATAAACCCTCAGTACAGAAATATAGTAAAGTTTATGAAACAATTCCCCAGAAATTTTGATATCATGCTATTATGAGCATGGGAAAAGACTGTTGAGATGCAAAAATGAATTTGAAGATCCGATAAATTAAGTTTTATTGAAACTGAAAATTCTCTGGATCAAGATGTGGATGAAGCAAAATAATGGTGGACACTGCGCTCCCACTCTACAAACATTACACTCTAATTTAGAGGAGAGGGCGCTAAATGTAGTTTATTTCTTGCAGTTGCCAGTAGGAATTCAAACTTGTAAATAACTTTAGAAATGTACTAAGGCACTGCGACCCTTAATAAATTGTTTTCAATGTCATTGTTTTGAAGCCGGTCAAGTGCCCTGTGTATGGGCTTGCTGAACCATGTTTATCTAGGCTGAAATCCTGGTGAATGCTTTGTCTGCATGGATGTTTCGTGATCTCTCCCATATGCATCGTAACTACGAGTCCTTCCCTTGAAAAACTCTTCACGAATGCATTCTTCCTCTTAAGCAGGTAGCTATTATACCCTTAGCCGTATTTATTTAAACAAACCAACTCAGGACTGGGAAATCCCGAGAAAGCCATCAGCAAAACTCTTAGTAGCACGCTAAATTTTTAATTTAACATGAAGATCAATGTTGCAACCTCTGAGTTTAATATTAGCAAGCAGGAATTTTCCGATGATGCTTAATGAGTTTATGTAACACGAAAATGGTTATAATGGACTATTATACCACTGACCCTAGATAGCTGTGGAACATGACGTTTATCTGCCTATGGATCTATTTATTTCGAAGATGTGAGAATTTTTTTCTCAATACGTAAAAATTCTTGCTCGGATTGTTAAGTGCTGAAATTGTTAAGTGAAATAAAAAAATATTTTACTACAAAAACAAAAAGTTGTTAAACATATAAACGTTTTTTTCCTCTTGTGTTTTTCTTTCTCTCTCTCGTTTATAATGATTATTTTTAAACATTTTCCATCTGAGAAGAAAATTATTGAATGCATTATTTTCTCGGGTCAATGGACGCTTTTCAGTACTTTATGATAAATGCATAATCATCTGTTTCATCATTTGTTTTCCACGGAGGGGAAAAATGTTTTTTTTTATATATCTTCTGCTAAAAATTTTTCTCTCTGTCGCACCACGTTATGAAATCTTGCATTTAAACTCAAATGACGACATTTTTATAATAGCTTTGAATTTTATTATACTATATGAAGTTCAAAGGTGGGAAGTATGTTCAAAGTTTAAGTTCATGAGCATGAATCTGAATAATTTTATATAATATTTTTAACCAACTTTCTCAAAGAATTCATTTGTAAAATTCATTTCAATACTCCATATTTTGATGAATCCGTTAGAATTTAGGTTCAGAAAATTTTATTGACTAATAGCAGACTGTCATTAATACAGTTAAAGAGGAGTATTGGCCACAAACCTGAAGATGGCATAATCCATAATCCAAGGCATTAATTTACTTTAATGAGCAAACGTTCAGCTTGATGAGCCGCTTCATTAATCAGTTGCATCAACTCCATCAACAAAAGGTAAATTTCTTTTATCTTTCGGAATTACGAAGAAGTATTGATTATGCTTCTCGAGACATAAAAGAGAAGTAGGGCTTATTTACTGCTATCATTTTAATAATTAATATTTTCTTACGAAAATGAAAGATTTAAAATAATTAAATATTTAAACCGTCTTAATTGAAATGAAAATGACATGCGTTTAATGCCGGACACTGTACTCAGCTTCTATCCGCTCTCAGATAACGGAATTTGTAATTATAATTGACAAGCAATCCGCGTAAAAGGTAAAGTTTAAATTTTTGATCAAGAAAACCATTCATTTGAAAAGAATGGTAAACATTCTTTAGACAACAAGTCTTAAATCTTGTCTTGAGGATAATAATAATTGATTAGTTGATATAAATGAAATTTGCAAGAGATATTTACGTTTGGTAATTATGTGTGAATGCAAAATGTAAAGGAACAGCTGTTTGATCGTAAAGAGTGTAAAATATTTTTTTAAGACTGTGTATAACAGAAAGTTTTAAAGCTCCATGTAGTACCTTGTAAGGCTAAGGCTTACTTCGCTCTAAAATTCTACATTTATTTAATCTTCTCCTGCTTCAGCTAAACTGATAATCCTATCTTGCACTTAAAGTCCAAAACTATAATGAAATATAATATACAAGTTGTACTATCCCTAAGAAACCAAATTAAAAGGTTTCTTAGGGATATTACAACTTGTATATTATACTGTAAATATAATAACTTAAACCCCATTCCTTACGGCTTTGTTAATGCAACCAGTTTTAAACATGTAATACAAAGGAAATAATATTCCCTTGGCCTCTTGTGATCTGCTGCTTACACACGTCCTACTTTATTGATTATTACAAAGGGTTTGAGAAATAAGTAGCTGTTACTTCATGATCTGTTCAGGAAATTGTACGAATAAAATTTGTCTAGGTATATTGAAGTCCTGGAAAGTGGCGTCTTATTTAAAATTCCCTTCTTAATCGAACGTTTGAATCTAATAAATTATGCTTATTTTAAATCCAGTAGTCAACCTAAAAGCATTTCATAAATCATCAATAACCTGAGTGAAACATAAAGTAAATGGTTAGGAGTCGAACATGCTGTATCGCAAAAGGATTTTTTCTTTTTTCTTTTTTTTTCTTTTTTTTTTGTCAAATGAGATATATCACTGTAAATTTACACATCAGCATGTGGTGAGAGAAATGTAGAAGTTAACACTCTTTAGTCAATTAATCATGTTTTAATTAACTAAACTTCTTTTAATTTTTGTACTCCACTAGCGGCTGAGCGGTAAAATCGCTGAACTCTGGTACTTCCGACCTGGATTAGATTACAGGCGAACGGGCTGGCTGCATGGGTGTTTTCGCGGTTTTCCCATGTGTAATGTGTATAGGAGCCAGTTTCTCTTAGGAAGTTCTCCCCGAAAGAATCCGTTCCCTTAGGCAGGTAGCCCTAGTCTGCTTTACCGTAATGAACTAAACCAAAGCCAAATTAAATTTTTTTCTTGTAGTAGATATTTGAGTTAAAATAACGCGTTGAATAAGATTATTGGAGGAGTTAAAGCAACAAGGATCAGTTCCTTGTCATTGTGGTTTAATTTACATTGGTCGAACTAAGATAGCGTTAAAATTTCGTGCTAAGGAATATGAGGCGTATATTAAGTAAAAAGAAACATATAAAGACTCCGTTGTCTAACACTGTTACTCAGAAAATTAAATTCTCCATTTTTCTGCAGCCAAATTTATTCAAAAATACCTTATATTGAAGAATTAGATTTTATAGAAGTGTTTTACCCTCCTAAAAATATTTTAGCTTTAGTTAATGTTATATGGCCTTCAGCAACTCACAAACATACCATGTGCTCTGATTATAATATTTATTCACACTAAAGTGATCAAGTGCTGATGTTGATTATATCATAAACGTTTACTCAATACTGACGAGTTAAGGTGCACTGAATAGGTGTAAATGTATAAGCCCCGTTTTCACAGTGCATCCATTCTTTAATCTTTAAAGAGGATGGAGAATCCAAATGAACAATAGACGTTGTACAGTGTATTTGAGGTAATGCCTCAAGTAACATCGGTGCGACTTTACTAAAAGCGTTTGATGGTTTTATGTTAGTCTCAGTTTTCATAAAAAAAAACTTCACTGCAAACCTTTCTCAACCATTCAAAGAAACTATGTCTTCATTGATATATTTCAGCTGCAAATTACGTGGCTGCCATATGATCCATCAGCTTATGTGTTATGGTGATATTCATCTTAGTTTCAGTCTCATTTCGATAAGTCACATTGCATTGTTCTAACTCTTTTGTCTCTAAATCTGACGTACTGTCTTTTGACGAATTTTCTGTCTCAATATGATGAAAATACTTTGCTGAATTTCTGGCTCAGTGTGATGAAAAGATGAATCTGCTGTGTGTAAACCCCTCATTACGCCTTTGATAAACACGTAGTTGATAAAAACTTCCTGACTTACTCTTATTTTACTCTCTCAATCTTCACTCTTACTCAAATAAGAGTGGGAAAAAATTCCTCATCTTAGGGAATGACTCAAACTTAGCTTAGCAGTCTCATTATGATCTTTTATCAAACTTTCAGACTGCGTGATTCAATGGAAATTGCAACAATTTGCATCACTCATTGATTTCAACATATTATGAAATCTACATAGTACTGAGACAAACGATTTCACGGCGATGTGGATTAGTATATAGTTGGGTATAGTCTTTGTGGATTAGTGGTATATAGTCTTTGTGGATTTGTATATAGTTGATACATGGCCTAGCATAAAATATTATGTCAAACACATCATTATTCTGATATCAGTAGACTTTTCTGTTTATGATAAATTTTGTGTCATTTCTACTTTAAACACTAATGTTTCACTTATTTTCTAATGCTTCATTTTCGGACGGTTTTCTTTAAAATCAAGTTATGCTTATGCAACATAGTTTTACATTACTTTTTAGTAAATTATTCTTACAAAAATTTTTGTTTTAACATTTCCAGCTTCGATGAAACTTTAACACGTCCACAGATGACGATGCCTTCATATTAATCTAAATATATGTATCTAACCAAAAACAAAGAATAATTTTGAGATTCTGCTACGATTCTTCATTTTCACTCTTCTAGGTAGTATTCGCGATAATATAATAAAAAGCGTATATAGCCACCCAGACGGTGTAGTGGTTAGGGAAGCCTGACTGCGATACCGAAGGGCCTGGGTTCGAATCCCGAAGAATGCATGGTTTTAACTGTCTGTCCCTTCATAGGAGGCGATGGTGGTGCCTCCATAATAAAGAGACCACCACATCTGTCCTTGTATAGATTAATGGACTGGGTTGCAATCTGCCATTGGAAAGAAAAAAAATAATAAAAAGCGTAGCAGAGTGCCTTCGTGTCAGCCGAGAAACTGCTGAATAACTGGCCTGCAGCAACAAATGGTGAAAGAAGACTATGATTTATTATTTTCAGGCTGTCGAATAAAGTTCAGAATGACTGTGGTTACGCTGATCGTGAATAGGGATGTAGTATGTGAAAGAGAAAAAGGTGCCTAAAGTTTGTTGCGAACTCTTCCAATGGTTAAGGAAAATGAATGCAGAATGGAAGCTGGTAAAGACTTGATTGAGGCTGATGATAACGACCTCGTTTTATCTAGCGCCAGTCATGCAATAAATGAGGAAGCCTGATTTTATCAATATGATTCGGAATCGAATCGTATTGATCACCTTAATTTTGAAGATAGCGCAAATTTTTCATAAAGTTGAGATTCAAAGTGATTCAGATTGATGGACATAGATTAATAAAAATGAGTTCTACTCGAATTCATGCTATCAATAAGAAATAATATTAGCAATTTTGGGACAGGCAACGAAAAATAATACGTACTGCTAAGTCTCAATCTCTGAAAAAGTTTCCTGTTTTTCACTCAAAAACGTACACCGCTGTTCCCGCGAATCAGTTCATAAAAGTGGCACACCATTACTTCTCTCATGACTTTTTTTATAAGACAATTTTTTGTTTCCATATTTAAAATTTATTATAAAAATGACACAGATTTTCGGAGATACAAAACACTCAAAAATGTGCAATAAAAGAACTTCGACATGTATCATCAAATTATTATTAAACGTTTTTAAACAACATGCACAATCGCACCCTAAAGTGTATACCCTAAAGTGTATAGCAACAGGAAGAGATTATTTTGAAAAAAAAACATAAAATCAAATTAATTTCCCATTTTTTGTTTTTTATTATTATTGGCAGTTCTGAAACCTCTAAAGCTTGTATTTTACTGTATTTTCATTAATTTGCTTTGTATTTGTATATGTCACTTGAAAATTAATTGGACCAGAACGTCTTCCATGAAAGCCACATCCTCTTAGACATATAGCTTTCATGGATTTTCCGTATAAAAATAACCTAATCTAACCTAATATATAGCAAATCGGTTTTAAGTTGTAGTGAGAAATCAGATGGGTTTGTCAGGTAATATTTTAAATGGTTACCTGACGAGTTGGTTGGTTAACTAATTAAAGCAAAATACGTGAGGACTATCGGAAGAAATGTCTTTCTTTCTAAAGAGATTTATGTTACATTTGGGAAAAATCATGAAGGCTGTTAATTCGTTCAGCGTAATTTAAACCCGAATAGAACTATCGTCATCAGCAATTTTACAAATTCGGGCACCTGATAAGATATTTAAAAAAATCAAAGAGTAAGTAATTAAATCTTGAAATTAATAAAGTCATTCTCTGCCGCAATTTTAATATGATTTCGACCTATTATAGCGTTTAAAACTATTGCGCTTATAGACATAAGGAATATATATGGTATTCATTGATTATAATATGTTCAAATAATTAGCATATTAATCAGGTACAAATGATGTTTTTCTTACTCTAAAAATTCATTGATAGTAAAAAAGCTATAAAATTTTTGCTTTAAGTGTTAGAGAGTTTTAAATAGAATAAATCTGATTGCAATAAAGTATTAGAGTAATTGAGGAGTATAAAAGTTATTATCTGGAATGTACTGTTTCTCATAGCTATAACTGACTGTACTTTGCAGTGTTATGACTTAAAATTGTGCTTCTGAAACAAATTCCTTTGTTTTTATCGTTCAGTGCTTCATTTCGATCTTAATGCATTTCAGTGCTCGTCTTGATTAAACTCTATTATTACACAGGGCATAAAAATGAAAACCGACTTGCTGTAAAAGGAATTAAATAAAGTTCAAGTGAATATCATTCGATTAATTATTCAAATTCACGATCTCTAAAAGCTTGAATGAAAGTTGAAGCAAATAACTGGAAATTTGAAACTTTAAAGAAAGGACAGGCATGCAAAATGAAGCTAAATTGCACAATTTTATATTTAAAAATTATTGTGCATCGGTGTCTGCGATTAAAGATTTATGAAATGGCAGGTTTCCAAATGCTTTTTGGAGATAAGGTTTGCATTATTATTCCAAAAATGGAAAATCGTGATGTCAACCTAAAATATGTAGGGTTTCTGAAAACTGGCTAATCAGTGTGTTGGATAACTGACTGAAATATAGATCTGATGCGTCGTACTTTTTTATGAATAAAATATTACTTAATGGGATTTGCAAGGACTTTTCTAATTTTTGTGTTTTAGTAAATTGCATACATGTATAAACACATATATGTATGTATATTCATAATGAATTCTATCTAGTCCTTCACTTCAATTCATGTCACTTTAATCTCACTAATTGGATTAAACTCAACTTACAAGTTTGACTTAAACTCAAATTACCAGTTTGGCATCATACTTCGTAACTTCAGTAAAAGACGAAACACCTTCGCATTTATTAATTATTGTTAACTGAACGGAGGTTGGCTCGTTCCCTTGAAAAGATAAACCAATTTCTGATCAATGACGATAACTACTTAGTTTATTGATTAATTTTCATTTTAAAAGTTTCCATTTCCATTTTTCATAATTAAGATTTAAGTTTCTTTTTAAAAAATTCGGGATTCAGTTTGCATCCTTCTGGGTTACTTCATTCAGATATAGCTCTACTAACTTCATACTATAAGGAGATAATATACTCAATATTCCATTAGTAAATAAATTATTATTATATTACTTTGCATCTATTGCGCAAGTATGAGTAAATTTATTTCGATATCAATGAATTTCAATTAGTTAATTCAATATTATATGTAAATATATATATATATACGTGTATATATATGTTATATATATAGTTTTCTGGCCAGTTTAGGCTAACCGTTTTAAATAGAAAACTGCACTTTACGAAAACACTTTTACTTATATCACTTAATACTTGAATTTCCAGACTTTTGGTTTTAAAATTTTGAACGCTAGTTTGTTAATTTTAACTTACTAGTTTGATCTTTAAATGTTTAATTTACTACTAGTTTTAAACTTTAATTTTAAGATTCTCTTTTTTGATCTTCTTATGATTTTGAACTTACGTTTAATGTTCTAAAATGTTTATTTCTGTTTTTGAGTTTGAAAATCAGAGCGTTGGGGATATGTCTTCTAAAGTAAGGATCTCGTTCAGATTAGTTGTGTTCTTAATGAGAAACTTTAGTTTTGAGATTATTTGATATTTTGTTTAAAAGAATTCTTTTGGCTTAAATGGACTAATGTCTTTATTTGGAAGGAGTATTAATTGTGACTTATGTTTTTGATCTAGCAAATAATTTGATGTTTACTTGGAAGTAAGATGAAACACTCTTTATTGATTTAGTTGTTGTTAATTGAGGGTAAATTAGTTTATCCCTTTGATAAGTCAATTAATCTGCGATCAATGACAATAACGTTTCAAATACGTAAAATATTTACTTTTGGTTTTGGCATTTTTGCGATTAAAACTTTTTTAGCAGATTTTTATGTTTTTAAACAAGGAAATTGAGTTTACTATTTCAAAATAGTATTTAAAATTCTGACTAATTTTTTTCCATTCATGGTTTTAAATTGAATTTGTGTTCCTTGGAGATGGTATATGTAAAGTTTTCTTATTATAAATTATTATGAATTATTGGTTTATCACTTTGCAACTTTAGAGCAAGTCATAGGCTTTTTAATTTACTTTTAATTACACTATTTTGAATTTATATATATATTATATATATACACGTGTAGATAGCTACAGAGAGAGAGAGAGAGAGAAAGAGAGACGTACGCATACATATAGATAAATTTAAATTTACTTATAAAAGGCAAAAGTAAGTATTAAATAATATAAGATTTTTCTAAGGGTGAACCCCTTTTTTAAATAACTCCTATTAACGTAAATAAGCAGATTTATTTACTTTATACTAATACAGTTCGTTAAAACTTGCTAATTTGCTTTTCATGCATGTATGTAAAGAGATCAAGGAAATAGGAATTTTTAGATTGATAAGATATTTCGTTTCATTTTGGGAGCAATAAGCAATGAATTTACCTAATTTGGTTCCGTCATAAATTACGAAGAAGACATGTTTTTCAAATAATGTTTCTTGAGCTCTGTATGTTAATATAAATTTACTTCCCATAGATACACGGGAAATATTTAATTTACAGAGTTTTCTAAACGTAAAAGATTATTTCGTGACTTAGAGAATGAAATTAAGTAGAGAGTTGCTTCTGTTTTACATGTATTATTTATTAATTGTGGCCAATTATTTATCAAGTACAGATTTAGATTCTTTGAAATATTACTGCAACAAACTTCTACTTCATCATTCTATTCCTGCTTGAAAATCATGGGCAAATCTTATTTCAAGAAATGAAATTGCAGGTTTTTCTCAAATATTCTAGTTTTTGCAAATGTGAATAACTTTTAGTTTTGTTTTAAAAGGTCCATCAATCAAAATACCTCTTTATAGAAGCCTCTTTGGAATCTCCTATATTAAAAAAAATGTATAACGTCTGCAGAATCTTTATCGTGCTACTTGGAAATAATTTATATTCTAATCAATATTATTTTATAAATAAAAAATTTCCAGAAAATCATTATAGATAGAAATTTCAAAAGAATTTCCCCGCTTCCGCGTCGAAACAAAATTTCTTCAGCAGTTTTGATAAAATTATGCTTCAGCTCTTGTAGATAATAAAACAAACTTCTTTAATTAAGTTAAGATAGGAAAACGAATTACACTGTACTTGTTTCTAGCAAAATAGTTATTTCAAAACTTTTAAAAACAAAACAAGATAAATATATCAATAAAAAGAAAGGGAATAACAAATGCAGCGTTTCTTATTTAAATTGTGAGCAACGGAGTGTTATGTCTTGGTGAAAAGTTAACATAAAATCATTTAATTTTCTAAAACGTATCGCCTCCATTAATTCTTACTACCGTTCTATGAAATAAACGTATGTTCTCATAACGAAAGTTTTTAATATGAACCCTTATCTTATAAGCTTTCACAGTTTTATCACTCCCTAGTTTCTAATGATGAAGAAGGAAGCTAGTACTTTGCCATTATCAATTACCTACTTCCCTTATAATGATACTGGTAATGATGTATTTAAGGGAACATATTATCAGATTTAGCTCTCCTGGTTTTTAAGTATTGGTTATTACATTCGGTATTTTATTAAGTAACTCTGCTAAGACCGTATTTTAAATTAAAGAACATTATAAAGAAAGAACGGTTTTGAAATAATTTTTGATTTGGAGGATAATTTGCCTTTTTCCCAAGAGTAATGCACGATATCAGTTTTAAAACTAAACTTATTGTTCTCAAGGTAATGAAAACACACACACACATATATTTATTGTTTTTTATTTGAAAACATACAAACACCCCGTGAACCCCAAATGAGAAGATGAGGTTTGCAAAAGTAAATTAATTATATACTGCATGAATAAATAAAAGAAACAAATAACAAAAACGGCCCTCTAGATCTCCCAAAAATAGATATGTTCTCTGGGTCAGATCATTCTTAGATTTTTAGTTCTGAGGGCATAAACTAGGGCCATGAAAGGTAGGGCAGGAAAAATTTAAATGTTCCTTATATAGAGGTATTTTTTTAGAAGAACCACACAACTTGCTTAATCTTAGATTGAGACTAAACAGCTAATTTGAAAATTTACAGTGACCATATAAAAACTATAATGCTTTAAAATTTGCAAAGGAGAAAGAAAGGAAAAGGTACTGTATGGTTAATAGAAGGAAATAATTTTTTGTTGAAGTGTTTGCCCCATTTTCATTTACGTGACAGCATGTTATTCTAAAAACAGATTTCTGATAATACTTTTTAATTCTAATATTGATGCCGATGTGTAAATTGTACGCATTTTTAGTTAAAAAATTATCTCTTTTATTTTCACAAATACTGGAATGTCCGCGTACGTAAGCAGAACAGATATCAGTTTCTATATCTCTACGTGAAGTTATTGCTAAGACAGTGTTCATTACCAGTTGGTGACTGCTTGTAATACCACTGAAAAGGTAAAGAGAATAAACAGAATAAAAGTAAATAAGTTAATTTGAAAACGCAGTAATATTATCCTTGATCCACTTAACTTCGATATAAATACTTAACAATATTTCATAAAAATGTATATTCTAAAGTGCATTACGATAGTTATTCACGAGCAGCTAAGGGGCAATTTCATAGCTTCTAATAAAACGATGTTTTTCTTATTTAAAAATCGTTGAATTCATTTATATAAATTATGAATAAATAAATGCGATGCGATTCGTAAGTTTCATAAATTATAAAAGTTTAAACGCTTTGTGATTAAATCTAAACCTGAGTTTTCGTTTTTTTTTTTCTGAATTTTATAGATTGATAGCATTGGTCCCAAACTCTGAATTTTATTTCCGCGTTATGTTTGAACATAATTTTATTGACAATCTTGTATTTATGTTCCCCCAGTGTTCGGTCAACTAATTAGGTCAACTACATATTGACCTACGAAGGGTGCCAGAAATGACCTCAAAGTTATTGGCAGGAAATTTTGAATGCAAAGACGGATGTTTATTCATACAAACGGATGCTTGCAATATAGGAGAGGAGGGGTGGCTTCCTATATGCAGATGTTAGTATCTGTTATCGAAAGCCCAGGGTCATGAACGTTTCTTTTACACATAGGAACTAATAACTCTGCATTAAGTAACTAAGTATCCCACAGAAATAACTCTACAGATGAAAAATAAGATGTGTAAGTAAGCGAAAACTTTCGGCGTCAGTTGCTGCATAGTGGTTTTCACTGCGAATATTTCAGCCGTAAAATGACTGAAATTCAGAAAAGTTAATAACCGCACATTGAACCAGTACTGTTCCTGCACTGAGTTGAACTATTTCACATGCTTTGCCTTATTAGCATGGTAATAGGGAAGCCGGATGTCACTGCCTTGGCTGCGGTTTCGAATCTCAGAGAAGGCAGAGATTTTTGTAAGTCTGTAGTTACAGCATAAGGGCACTTAAATCACTCTCACGCCGAAAGTCCTCTCGAGAGGCTTAAGGAAGAAGGAAAGGGTGAAAAGCGGTCAGATATGTCCATCGGGGATTCTCGTTCGATTGTGACGGAAATGAGGACTTTCCTAATTTCGTAATAAAGTATCTGTAAAATTCTCAAACTAACGACAGGCGGAAATCCCCTCTATTGCATACAGTAAAATCTATAGACTTGATTTTACTACCTGATAAGTGAAGTACGTCACGACTCATGTCACACACTTTGGGTGTGTAAAAGGATTCTGATCAGGTCATGTTGTCACCGTGATGTGAGAAGCTTCCTCATACACTATGAGCAATGTACCTTAAGACGAATTTCCAGAGATTTACTATCACCTTCTGTTTGAAACATCTTATATATTCGATTCAATATATAAATGAGGTCTTATCTAACGACCTGTGTGTATAGTATTTATTTAAGCTTTCTTTTTTATGTAATAACTTGTAAATACGCTTTTCGTATTTAAAAATTTAAGTCTCTTTTCATATTCCAAAAATATTATTTTATGCTTTCAGATCAAATAGCAGTGCAAAATATGTAGCTCGAAGGTTATAACTTACGCCTGCCAAGCTTAATAATTCGCAGATAGGAATAGGTGAAATGAAATGTACTCTCGGCGCGATAAGAAACATCCTTATATCATAGAAGTTATATGAGCTAGTCACGGGAAAGAAGGCGCTCCTGAAAAGAAAACAGATTTACCATTTGAAACAGGAGTCCCAAGCAACATTTCCTCTCCCAACCGATGAATCACCGCCGCGTATACTTTAGCTCAGTACCTTAGTAAATGACAGTACCTGAGTGCTATTCGATGTGTGGAAATAAATGGTATTTTTTCCCTTCTGTTGTCAGAGATGGATAATCTTGCAATGTCTAGAGATACGCCGGCAAGAGAAAGTCACCAAAATATACTAGACCTTCATTTTTCGGGAAATATTGGAAGTATTTTTGATGATTTTCAAACCGACATTTGGTCTTTCGATTTCAGATTTTGTTGCGATTTCTGAAATGATCATTATATTTTTCTTTCGACAGTGAAGTGCTAATGACGGATTCTTTGCTGTGCTATAAATAAGGATTTATTTTCCCAGCTTTTTGTGAGTGAAAATTTTGTTCTCACTTCAAAGTATTTCTTTCTTCTTTTTCCTTCAAATTTAAATTTCCACTCTCTTTAAATAGACTATGACTCAGAACAGCAAGGTAGTATATAAGATTATTCCTATTCTATGGAAAACCGCCTCAGACTTGAGGACTCATTTGCCGTAACAATGGCTTTAATTCTACAACTTTTAAAAATTTCGAATAAAGAAAAATACCTTTCATTTTTTGTGAATTTCTTGTTCGTAAAAATAATCTTGACAATGGAAAAAAAAGATTGCGGCCTAACGTCTTTCTTCTGCTACACTCAAGCTATTAAATATTTCAAAACGTTACAGTTAGAAACATTTAAAATTATAGTTCCTTGTACTAAAATGTTCAACGTCATTATATTTGTTCCTTAACGTAGGTTAAAAATTCATTGGAGTGTAGTGTTCTAGCTAAAAGTCATTTGACTGCTAGAACCTAGTGGAACTGTGAAGCGACTATTCTCTAAATACTGTTGTGCAAGTAACAACTCAGAAGAAGGGTTAAAATACTCTTTTATTTTAACTCAAATATATTCACATATGGCTCAACTTGGGCGTATAGAAAACCAAAACTTATGGGTTGAACTTAAAAATTGTAAACGTAAAGCTAAACTAATGCTAAGTAGAATAATCAGACTAAGCTTCACTAAGTTGTTAATGCGTAGTTAGATTTTAGCTAAAACCGGCGTATACTAGCAGGCACGTAATAAGCACGGCCGTAAAATGGCAAGCTCTAACTAGCAACTAATAAAGTGGCCGTCAGACAGAACATGCTGTAAATGAAGTAGCCCAGACCTCAGCTTAAATATTAGTTTCTACCCTAATTTGCATAAAGCGTACAACTGAAAACTCGTTCTGGCAGGAAAGCATTTGTAGAAAAAATAAGGAAGTAAAGAAAAGCTGTTTCCAAAATTAAAAATAACTGTTAGAAAAATAAAACAAAGCCGTACAGCAGATATAAAAACATTTTTGTAAAAACTTCAACGTAGAGTTAACTAAAAGGATATTAGAAGAAAACTGTATATGAGCCTATCCATAAGTTGAAAACGTTTGCTAGATAAATTCGAGCTGTCAAGCAACACAAACAAAAATGCAGTTCACATTTGGTTTAATTATACTAAAATGACCATAAGACATCTCATTTTCCTTACGAAAAACATTTTTATTTTCCTTACGAATGATTTATAAAATTTTAAGCCAAATGAAGAATTAAATAATGTAATGAGCAAAGGTTACATAACCTCTGTAGAATCATACTGAAAACGATAGTTTCGACACACCTACAATGATTGTGATATTCCCAATTCAGATTGCTAGCTTCAGGATATATTTGATTAGTATGATTAAACGTAATTATTATCTATAATGATTTTAGTAGTGAATGTCAATCCACAATCACTTGATAAAAAAAACCTATCAAACTGTCACTCTGAACAGCAACCAGAGGTAAAGCTGAAAGTTGCAGTTTAACTGTGGCCAAAAAAGACAATGATTGTGTTCTTAGGAAAAGGATTCCTTCGAAGATGCTTTTCTAAAGGAAAGGGATTCCTTCAAGTGTTAAAGGGTTCGTATTCACATTACGCATAGGAAAAGTTCCTAAAATACCCATGCAACCAGCCGTTTACTCAGAATTCAAATCTCTCCAAAGCTGAAAAAAATACTGTAACGGTTGGTCCATTTCAAAGATCTCAGACTTAAAAATTAGCAGGTTTACGCCCCTAACATTCTTGCTGATTGCTGCAGTCGTTCTAAAAAGCTGATGCAGTTTGAGCACCATATATGTTTCAGCTAGCTCAAATTAATCGCGTGGAATTTAAGTCCCAAGAAAGTTCAGGAGCATTTTAATTTATTTTTAAGAGTGTTTTAGTTATTTTTTCAAGGATTTAAGTCTTCGTTTCAACAGACTATTAAAAAACATATATTTTTCTTTTGATTAATGAACTAACGTTTCTTTGGAACATTGATAGCTTTCTGCAATGTATTAAATATGACTTGTAATATCAAAAGTCTTACTCTTGTATAATAGAATTTTATATGTTTCATGAACTGCAAACAAATTTCGAGGGAACCTTTAAAAATACACTCGCTTTTTAAATTTTGCATAAAATGATAAAAGAAAATAGATAGAAGAAAAGAATGTTAATTTGTTCACAGAAGCTTAGCATGATTCTTCTATAGCAGAGAGGTCTCTAGTAAAGAGAAAGAATTAAAAATCTGAAATTCCACAGTTCAACATGTTTCTGAATGAGCCGTTAAAATAAAATTATTTGTCACATTAAAAATCTCTTTTAAAGCATATCTAAAAACCAAAGACATTCCTAGTCTCTAGTTCATAATTTTGAAAGATCATTACATTTAAATATTTTACATACTTCCCGGACAAAATGTAAACAAAAATTTAAAACCTCTTCTTGGAATGCATTCTTTTTATTTCCATTGCGCAGGAAGACCTTTGTAAACTTCCCCTTAGGATATAAGATACAAATAACATGAAAGTAAAAACATACTGATAAAAATTCAGTAACAGAACCAGAATCTGGACAGTTGAGAACATTTGTTCTAAATCAGATTTTTGATCAGAAACACAATTGCTAACAGACGATACGTAAGACCTTTCTTATCTTCCATGATAAAACTCATTGACATAACAAAATGAAATAAATCATTTGAAAGTTATTTTATCAAGTCTTCTTAGTAAGATTTTACAACAAATGTTACTTTCTATCATAACTGTGATAACTAGATTATATTTTTATAGCATATAATACATTGATTATAAAATTGGAAACTCTACTTCTTTCCACTATCGTCTGAATCCAAATATATTCAAATGATGAATAATAAAATATAATGTAATACACCTTTTATATGGCTTCGTTATTAATATTATTCAAAAGACAGATTTTTAATAATTTAATATACATTTCTCATACCATCTTACGCCCAAAAATCAATGCAGAGAAAAATAACGTGTTTTTTGAAACTGAAGTTCGTTTCGAATTGAGTTTAGATTTCATTTAACAATAAGGGTTTAGCTTATGAGTTTATAAAGTTTAGGTTTACGAACTGATAACATTATGCACTATTTACATTTAAAAAACGAAGGAAAATTATTTGCTTGATTTTGAATACATTATATGCCTTTAATTATGATAAATTACAACTTCTACACTTGTAACGTCGTTTACACTTTTGAAATTGATTGAGCTCAGATTGACAGATTAACATAAAATTAATTAAAATATATCCATCTTTAAAGTATGCAACAATATAAACTTCAAAAGCATTTAGAAGACATAATTAAGCATTTAATTAATAGTTCTGCTACACTTTAAACATTCTCAAACTTTACATTCTATATCTGATTCTTTACCAGCAGATCAGCAAACCTATTGCGATTCTATGTAGCAATAACTCTTGACGAATAGCACATATCTGAGATTAAAATGATAGTGTTTCAGTGTGAAAAAAATAACATTCGGACTAAAATATTATCTTTAAAATAACATTGTAAGGATTTTTTCCCTCCTTATCGCGTGTCATTGTGGTGTAATTGGAAAAAAAATTCCCGCTGGCAATCGGAAGTTCCCGAGTTCAAATCCCTGCGAGGTACTGCAAATTTTTCTCATCTTCTACACGGAACTAAAAAAAACCCAATGATTATAGATATGGCATCTGAACTAAATATTGGCGGAAGATAATTCTTCACCTCCAGTATTTGGGGACTGGGTCCCCTTCTCCTCTGTTGCCCATTAAATGGGGGAAACTGTAAGAATTTTCTCCCTACTTACCACGCACCTTCGTGGTATAACTGGAAAGAACATGCGGTTGCCAATCGGATGGTCCAGAGTCTGGCTAAAGCACTGCACATTTTTCGCGTCTCCAGTTCTAAAATAAAAAACTTAATGATTCTAAAACATAAAAGCACTAATGCTGGAAGATTTGCTTTATGAAAGGAATATAATTCATCGAAATTTAAACCTGTGTCGATACAAGTTAAAAGCACATTAATTAACGAAAACTGAGCTTTCGAATGCTAAAACTTTTGAAATAATGTTTACAACTGTTTACATGACCAGATTTGTTGTTAGTATTTAATATCAATAAACATTTCAAAGGGGATGGTTCTAATAAACAATATATTAAAGGATAGTAACGAACAGGAGCAATAAAAATTTGTTAGTATCCAGCTAAAGCATTAAAATTATTATTCCTAAATTTATTAGTTTGTTTTTCTTTCTTTGTTTGTTTTCAAAGATTAAACGAAAACTTTCAGTTTTCCTCCTTTATAAATTTTGATTTAAATTATTTTTGTTTATAAAATTATAAACCTCTTTTAAAAAATTTAATATCGCTACCAGACTTTCATTTTTTCATATTTGATTTTTGACAATTACGAGAGGCTAATCTTTATCCATTACTACGCAAAGTATTATAATCCAGATGCTAAAAAGCAAGGTAAATAATTATAAAGGTAATAAAGGTAAATATTTGGTTTCATCACAAAATCAAGCGCTTTATTTCACTGGTAAGAAGCTCCACCAGGTACAGTAGATAATGCGATTAGAAGGTAATGCAACCAAAGGTAACAAGTTTAGAAATGATAAACTGGCGGTGAGAAAAATTAAATTCAACAGTCGCCAGACTGGCAGCGGGGCGAAAATGGTTCTAAACTTTCTGTGGCCACTAAAAGAAACCGTATTTACGATGTTGGACTTCATGAGTGTCGATTAGGGAGATTTATGTGACGAATCGAGGGAGTGGAATAGAATGAAAGAAAGAACATCTGAAACGGACTGTTCAGATGTGAAGCAAGATGCTTTTCACTGAGGAATTTAAGTTTAATTTCCTTGAGATACAAGAACTTGAGAAGTTATCCATTCCATATACTGAGAACATACATAACATGATAACATACAAGATACTTGAGAAGCTATCCATTCCATTTCAGACGGACTGCAGGTTCCACATTTAATTTGAAGTATCCGATTTTATCTCCGCATCATGGGAAAGCATGATTCGCAGGAAATGTTGAATGATAAATGAAAGTAAATGCAGGAAATGACGAAATAATTCCACAGGAAATATTGAAAAATGATTAAATATATTTTTCTGGGCATGGAACAAAACCTTTAGTACAAATAAAAGCTCCCTTGAATGCGGCAAGTTATAAAGAGCTACCAAAATTGCTAAATGTTTGCTCTGGTACTGGAAATTTATTAATTTTTCTTTCGCAGGCTGCTAACGATAACCACACTAGAGCCTTAAATAGAAGATTACGGAGTAGCAAGAATAAAATTGCTTACTCAGTATCCAAATTTAGATGGAACTGAGAATTTATCAGAAGTACTATATAGTAAATTGTTAAAAAAACATTTCCCTTCAAGTCTTCTTCAGGGAAGGGTAATAAATTTTTTTCATATATCGTAAATCCGTTTATTTTTGAAATTATTTTATACAATGGTTTTCGCTATATTTGGGCTATTATTTTCATCATTTCTACCCAACTAGGTATGATATTTATGTTTGCTTTGAATTTAATCTGAATTCAATTATTGCCATCAATTTATTAGCCTGAAGCTAGTAACTGAGTCTTTTTGTTTAACTTACATTTATCTTATTTCAAGTTTTTGATTTATATATATTCAGGTACAGAAGTTGTGAAATATGCAAATTTGAAACTTTGTTTCAAAGAAGAAGTGCTGGTAGTGATGTGTACTTTTGTGATTAAAAACGTAAAATCTCCTTCAATAAACAATCCGCCAACGGCCTAGCGAATAAGACCTCTGAATATTGATTATTCGACCGGGGCTCAAATTCCGGCAAACGTGCTGGCTACAATGGAAGTGTTCATGTTTTCCCCATGTGTTACGTGGATGTGAGCTAGCTCCTTAAGAAATTCCTCCATAAAGGCACTCTTTCCCGTAAGCAGGTAGATCAAACTTGCTTTGTAAGGAATCTTATAAATCTCACCCTTATTTGATTGAAAATATAAAAAGAGGAAATAGAGCCAGCAATGTGAGAATTCCACTTTTACTTCCTTGATTAGCAATTGATTATGGTAAAGCACTGAAGCTTGTCTGCTTAAAAACTGGTACCTTTATACAGAATTTCCAAAGAAAACTGCCTCATATTCATATTAGAGATTGTGTAAATCAATGTGTCAATACAACCAGCGCGTTCACCAGGATCTAAAGAGACCTAACATTATTTTATTTATCTTTCTTTTATAATCCATACTTTTTCAGGATAACGATAAAAAGTGTATTTAATAAAATTATCATTTCTTGACTCAAAATAAATTTAAGTTTCATAAAAGCAATTTCGTGTCAGATTATATAAAAAGCTGACGTTTGAAGCTTCGTATCAAACTGCATTTGAACTTCAATTACGTTATGATCATTAAACATTTTTAATAAAGTTCATTTTTCTATGATTTTCGATGAGTTTTTTGTCGCGGCTCTATATATAAACCATTTTATGGCTTCGAAACTAAACATTAAGACAATGAATAATGCATTTCTGTATTCTAATCACAGCACAGGTAAAAAATTTATTCATTACCTTTTTTCCAGTGTTCAAACATATCTGACGTTATGAAGAATCCACGTACTTGATTTTCGTTTCGGATGTTAAATTTAGATCGCTTCAGTGCATTTTTCTGTTATGAAAATTATTTTCTCCTAAAAAGCAAGTACTTTTAAATAAATATTACTTGCGAGGGAACAACTAATACAAAATTAAATCCAAAACGGTTATATGGACCAAGAATGTTTTTTTATTTGTCTAAGTTATTTAATTAAGCAAACATATATGATCTTCAATCGCTATTATTCCAATATCTGTTAGAACGGCGATCGTGATTATATCAGATAACAATTTGTTGGAAATACCACCAACAGATATTTCTTAGAGATCGCCCAAACGGCATAGCGGTTAGGGAAGCCTATTGCGATACCGAAGGGACAGGGCTCGAATCTCGGAAAAAAAATCTCGGAAAAGGGACAGGGCTCGAATCTCGGAAATTTTATCCGCACTTTCAATAGCATAAAGTTTATTAATGTCTTATTGCAGAACTCAAACTTAAATATATATATGTATATATATATATATATATATATATAAGTTTGAGTATATTTAATGAAACTCAGTTCTGAAAGAGTAAAAGTACTCATAGCCAATTCAACTCCAAATACTATGCGCCTTTCTGAATGGACAAGTGATATCCATCGAAACCCCATGGTAAAAGCGATTGATTTTTTCCGATTATCCTTGTGAAGATATTATTAAGATATATCTTCAGCTATGCCTGCGCACTACTCCGGTAAGTTTCATCCTATATTTTATTTGGTCATCAATATAATGCTTCAAAAGCATTACGCGGCTAAATATCTATCGAACAAGATCGATCTCAGACTAGTGATTACAATTTAAGAAATGTATCGAATAAGATAGGCGTTCAAACTCAGACATTTTAGTCTTGCGACAACTTTTAGTGGAATTGTACAAAACATAATTTTTACCTTGGCCTAGTAAGAAGAAAATTATGAATTACGGAAAGGTTTTCCTAGCTATATTACTCGTTCTCCCAGCCAAAAGCCCTCGCTTATAGTATTAAAATTACCCATGCTATCACTGAAGGATTTGAGGACCGAATATAAAAAGTGCTTTTGACAAATAGGCAAGTAAGATTACGAGTGTGAAAGGTACCATATCTAGCAGAAAAATACGATTATTAAAATGTTTAAATTCGAAATTTTGTTTAATAAAATTACAAAATAAAACCTCTAAAATTGAGATTATTAAGTAGCCTTTTTTACCAAGTGAAAATGTATTAAGTCAGAATTTCTTAAAGTATTTGTCGATGGACCTACTGAAATTCAAGCGGAGGAAGCCAGTAATTTTTCGAAGTAAACATTATGTGAAATAAACAACTTTGTATAAATGCAAAGGTCCACGGTTCGATTCCCGTCGAAGACGTTGGTCATTCTTCAAGTCTCCTGCTACCAAAAAAAATCCTAATATATCTACAGTGGCGCCCGAACTAAAACGGTGATGGATGATGATTCTCCACACCTAGAATTTGGCGATTGGGTCATCCAAAACCCCAGTCGCGCTTTAAAAGGGGGAGTATATAAGGTATTTCTCCCGTCTTCTTAACGTGCCTTTGTGGTGTAGTGGTTTGCATGCTGGGCGTGTATTCCAGAGGTCAGCGGTTCGATACTCGGCGAAGGCGTTGCTTATTTTTCAAGTCTCCTGCTTCCAAAAATCCTAATTTCTCTAAGGAGTGTACTGGATCCGGACCAATAATCCGGCTAATGTTTCGACATTCTTCCACACAAGCGATTTTCAACCTGAAGGATGAAACTCCTAGGGGACGCTGGAAAACGCTAAACGAGCGAGAAAATTAATCAAAATGATTAATTTACTGAAAGGAAAGCAAAACAAAATACATTCTGACATAATAAAATACACATTTAACATAGATATAAAACACTTATATCTTATAAAAAGGGTTGTACTTATAAAAAGGATTGTATCAGTACGGCACAATGTTTTGAATAATTTGCTTATCAATACTAAATTAAAAATAAATTTAATAAATGTTAGTGACTCCCTTAGGCCTGTTTTCCAGACCAACTTTTTCGAAGGCAGGTTTAATATTTGAAAGAGGCCCTATGAGTTCTTTTTCTATATTTAGTTGAGATCTACATTTTCTCTTCGAAGCAGCCATAGCAGAAAATCCAGCTCCACAAGATAGGTTGTTGAAAATGGTAATAGCATTTTTAATAATACTAGCTTAGCTATCTAGCGTGTCAATAGAGAAATGCACTTGTTTTCAGAACAAAACTCATCATCTTGCCCTGCCCAAAATTCAAAGAATGATTTATTACAAAACTGTTTTTCGATTTCGTCACTTGCAGTGAAGTCTATGAAGATTCTTTCTTCTGCATTTGCGAGAATTTCGGGGAGTATTTCTAAATGGGTCTTTACACCACTCGTAACTTGCTAATCAGGTTGTCGTGAGCATGAGTGTGCGTTTTTAAAATTCTGTGCCAGTGTGGATATATATTATTTCAATGATTACAAAACAACTTTCACATATCTTCAGCGCATTCATTAACATTTGCAAATATTTCTAGTTTTTTTTTTCTTTTTTTGCTTTAAATTTCTGCTTTGCAAACTCAGTTTTCTACAAAAGCATTAACTTTATTACTCGTATCCAACATATAAGTATTTAGTCAGTAGAGCTGAAGATTCAATAAAATTAGTTTCTAGAACAGGTCGACAACATAGCTGAATTTCGTCAAATATAAACCGTCTCCAAACGTCTCGGCGTCTGGTCGATTTTCCTCTTCTAGCGAAATAGCTATTTCATCTCTTAATTCATAAACGTGCAGAAACTTCCCACACGATAACCATTTTGTCTCGCAGTAAAATAGCTATGCTGAATGTACTGTCCCCAATTCTTTGCAAGGTGCAGAAAAGATTCCTGATTTAAAGGAGTTTCATTTTATATAATTTACTTCTGTTGCTACCGTCGTTAATACACTATTCAGACCAGGATTAATTTCTTTTCATGTCAGAACTTCTCTGTGGATCATGCAGATCGTCCACACACACTGTGCAGATTTTTTTAACAAGTGATTCTATATGCAAGCTTCCAGACATTGGACGAGCACCATCGATGCATGTTCTAATGCAATGTTTTCACTCTGTGTTTGCCTCGTTTATAAAATTATTTAAGAGTTCTGTTAGTTTGCAGAAAGTTTTGAGTTTTTTGAGTTCTTTTAGTTTGCAAAACGGTAGTTGTTCTACTGCTGACATACCATCACAAGAAGAACACAGGCAGCGAAATAAGTGTCTTTATTGCTCGTCAAGAGGAATTGAAAATAATTTGTCATTAAACTTCTCGAAAAGCTAATGTTGTACATCTTCAGCTATATCACCGATTCGACGGGCAGGTGACAGGTGACGGAATACGGGGACACATGGTGTGTAACAAAGTAAGCAGGTATATGTTCCAAACCATCCACTATCTTAAACCGGCAGCTCACGGGACCCAGGAGGCCTACCTCGGGAATGCATTTGCTTCTCTGTGAGGTCGCATGAACAAACTGGGGCCTCGATGATGCTACATGAATGCGTTAATGTTAGCTGCGTGAATATGTAAGTTTTAGCTGTTAGAATCCATTGGTGATGCTCTTGGACGCACGTTGCCATTATTAGTTTTACATGCACCAAATACTAATACTATTACTACTACTACTAATAATAATAATTCTTAAATACATCAAATATTTGCAGTACTACGTTAAATATGATCCGTTCAATTAGATACATTAACACATTGGGTACATGATTAAGTTACATGGATTACATGGATACATTGGTTATGTACTTAAGAGCTTGATTACAATAAGACACTTGAATACATTAAACCTGTTTACATTCATTATTTGAAAATTTGCGTTATTTGAGTATATACATGCGTTGATGATAGATACATGATTATGTTTTTATATGAGTACGGTTTATGAACTTGAATGCCAATTATATACTTGAATACTTGACTTCAATAGAGTATTCAAGTATATAACTGGCATTATATACTTGAATACTCTATTGAAGATTAGTTGATTAGCTGATTACATTAGTTGATTAGTTGATTACATTAGTTGATTAGTTGATTACATTAGTTGATTAGTTGATTACATTATCCTATATACATTCATTAAATGAGTACTTGAGTATGATTGTTCACACTTATACAATAATTCTCGGATACATAAAGTATTATCAATGTCACAGACTGTTCAGGACTAAATATTTCCTGGATCATTACCACCTAGAGATACTAGATCCCGCTAGAGATCTCACAAAAGTAAATTCATATAAGAAGACAAAAAATAGGAACGCAATTCTAATCCCCCTTCAGCTGGTATTGCAATTGATCTATTTCTCATTTAAAATTGTGCTTTTAAGGGATAATCTTTGTTAATTCTAAGACAAGGCATTAGAGAATACATTTTTTTTCTGGGTAGGGACGTGAGCAGATGGTTTTCTAAATAAGGTTTCGACAGTTGGTGAAAGGGAGGAAGAATACTTCTAAGGCCACTTTCAGATGCAGAAGTTTACTTTGAGGGAAAATAGAAGCGAATATTTGAGTTTCGTAGAACGTTTGAGTGATTAACTTACAAATTTCAACACGCACATTCACGATAGATTCAATAGCTATAGACGGATCGACTCTAAACAGGCTAGAATTGAAAGAGATGTAGCATTTATACACTTTTGCATCACGGTTGCGCAGCAGTTTCGGAACAAATAGGAGCTCCTCGAGAAGCCGCGAGAATATCCGATGGAGTGGACGTAAGACAGACAGCAACAGAGAAGCATCGATTCTGGTCTTGTCAATGCAGAGGACCGGTATTGTCAAATATTGATAAATTTACTTATTCTTGGGAGTTGCAAGGCTTTTTTAAGGTCGTAGTGCAGCTTTAGTGTCACAATATACGAAATACATTATTATTGTACACATTGTTATTGCACGAGAGGTGGACGATGAAAATTATGATTGAAAATCGGGCCTTGAATACACAAAGATTGGGAAATGTTGGTGTAGATGCATCCCCTCAAGGGCCAAACGTATTCGATGGTGGAAGAGTTCCTGTTTCGCGGAAGCAGCCTGAAAAGGCCTGCTGTTTATAGCAAAGCATTATCTGATTGAAGCATTGCAAGGGAACGCTGTTATGAGAATTATAATGAAAATAGTTACGGAATGTTTTCGACTTACTACTCATAAGAGGAAAGAATAAAAGTCTACCAAGTATACCTTACTATCGAAGGACACAATTCCACAGTTATTGTCTCCATGTGGGAGAAAAATGTTTTTGCGTTTCCCAATCATAAAGAATTTACAAACTGGTTAATCCTCCAAATAAAACCTCCATGCCTCAAGAAGAGTTGGCATTTAGCAAATCCTATGATATGCCACAGAAAAACTGTTGATATGACGAATGTCAAAACGATTAATTGGGCATTATCTTATGCTACTTTGGACGGACACTATTACAAACTGCACCATCCATGTTCATTTGTCAGCAAAGTTACCAAATATAGTGTGTGTTTAATAGTTACAAATACTAGATTTGGAGAAGTATACAGCACTTCAGCTTAAGTCGCAAGAAACCTGCGCTTCCCAGGACATGAAGTCAGTAAACTTAAATTTGTTTTCAGTGAATTCCGAATGCATGGCAACGCAATCATCGCAGAATGGTCGAAATAAGGATTTTTTTTAAACTTTATTTCAAAAAATTTTGATTACACTTACGCCTTACTACTCTAAAATTTTGACACATAGCTTAATTTCAAAGTGGGCATTACTTTGGCCAGAGACACAGGTAGGCTTTACAGCGCCCGGGGATAGCTGAAGATTTCGCGCCGTCCCCTGTTTTTCAAGAATGGGAAACATTTTATTTCAAAATTTCGTAGCCTCTGTATCGCGCCCTTAAAGGATGCTTCTCCTGGGGAGAGATATCGACTCTTGCTCCAAGTAACTATGCCATAGCTACAGACCTATTATGAAACAACATTACCCCGAAATTGAAAAAAAGTAACCTCTGTATTTTGTGACATTCATATGTAGAGACATTAGGTATTTTGGAAGCAGGCAAGATGAATTCCCCAGGAATCGAACCGCGGACCTCTCAATTATGCGCTGAGCGTGCACCACTACACCACGAAGGCTCGCTAAGAAGGTGGGAGAAATACCTTATATACTCCCCCTTTTAAAGGGCGAATGGGGTTTTAGGGGACCCAATCGCCAAATCCTGGGTGAGGAGAATCATCTTCCAACACCCTTTTAGTTCGGGCGTTACTGTAGAGACATTAGGTATTTTGGAAGCAGGCAAGATGAAAAATATGCAAAGCCTTCGCCGGGAATCTAACCGCGGACCTCTCAATTACGCGCTGAACGTGCAGAGCACTACACCACGAAGGCTCGCTAAGAAGGCGTGAGAAATACCTTATATAAGAGCGTATTTCGCTAGCCAAGCGCACGTTTCGTTGTTATTTCGCGGTTAGGCTAGTAAGCCGCTTGGCCTCATCAGATTAGTATGACGCCGGTTGGATTCCTGTGAGTCCACCTCTGAGGCGTAACTTAAGTGCTATCTTGCACCATTTATTTCAGGTTTGATTTGCATTATATTCTACGTTTAGTTTCCACCGCTAGTGGACGCACGGTGTCTTTGTAACGCACGAAGTCCATGCCTTTCTGTTAACTATTTTGAATTAATTAAAGGTTAATTTACCCTTCGTCTGAGTCATTCACGCTTATGCGAGAATTCGCCAAGTCATTATAGGGTCTATTCTAGTAAGAAGAGAAGGACTCTATACATGTAGCTAAAATATAATATAAATCCATGCTCCTTCTATCTTGTTGTCAGTTTTCGACGCTGATGAAGAAATAAGAGGTCATTTTCATTATTTCATTACAAAAGGTAACACACATCTCAATATTTGGAATATTATAACTTCGTTTTATAATTTGCTTGAATTCCCAAGCATATAAAGATGTTCTACTTCAATTGGCGATGTGAAAAGATGCTAAGTTATGGAATGTATCAAAGATTCATATAGGAAAAGTTTTTTTTGGGGGGGGGGATCTGTACATCTCCGTTTGTCTTCGGTCACTGCTTAATGTCGTTGGTTACTGCATGAATGAAGCAACACCTGCCGAATATAACTTAAAAATAACTTGCATAGTAGTACTTCTTCTAAAAAAGTGAAAAAACCGTGTTTTTTTGCCATTTGTGTGTTAAATTTATTATTATAAAAAAATCCTGAAAACCAAGTTTTTAAAAGTTTAGCAACTGTTGGACCTACCTACATTTTAACCAGTTTCTTTATATTGGTTACATGCATCTTTTATGTTTCAATTTTAATTTCATCGAAGCTGCAATTTTTGATCAAGAATAGATGGTTGAAACATGAATATCATCCATACAAGTTAGGTGATTGGCAATAGTATCAAGAATCGTTTTCGTTAGGTTTTGACTCTTCAGATTATCAAATTAAAAGAAAAAATGTGGTATTGGAAGTTCGCAGACAAGCGCATAAATTCAGTTTCACTTTAGGATGACACAGAAAATAAATTCGAGAAGAAGTCTCTTATGTTTAACGCCCCTTGATAGAATCAATAAATTGTTCTAAATTAAGTAAGGCATTTAGAAATAAAACACGAGACTTTCATCCAGAATTTGTCAGATTACTTTTGTCAAATCCACTAGTCAATATAACACCCGTGGCAGTGATGGAGCATTGCTTTTAAAGCTTTCAGTTGTAACTCCTTTGGCATTAGTCAAAACCGTTCAAATATTTAAAAAAAAAGTCATAGTATGGCGAAGAATGCGTCTTTGTTTCTTAATGGTTTAAAATCGCAACCTTCCTTTCTTGGAGTAATAAAACGGATAACTTGTCTCGGTCTTTTTATACGTGGTACAAACAAATTCATCCAAAGCAAACCAAGTCTTATATATACGTACAAGGAATTGAAATAAATTTCATAAAGTTATATTTGCATCAAATTTCAAGGTACGTTTTGTGAATTCTACCAATATCTCATTACTTAAGGACTTGGTAAAAATATTCAAAAGCAGCACACTAGACCAGAATTGAATTTCAATTTTTTTTTAATTCACATCAAGGTGCAGATTAAGAGCACAGATGTCTACCTCACTCGCGTAATATTTGTTTGAAAACTACTCCTGATGTTACTAAATGCATATTTAAAAAATTATAATCTTTAAAATTAATGCAAGAGATAACGGAAACTTATGAAAGACATGAAAAAGAATATCATGGATGCCAAAATTCGGAAAAGTTAATTTTTGAGGTTTAATGATTCAGTTATTTAATTATCTATTATATAGAAAATTTAAATAACCTTAGAGAGAAGCACAACTTACTTAGGTTCACACGAAGTAGCTTTCCTCTATTTGAACATAGCCAATGTTCATAATTGTTTAAAAGAAATAATCTCAAGGGGATCAGTGTTAACCCCCTTCGGATTGATAAAATTTTATAGGTCTGGGGGTCGATAGCCGACTATGCACCGACAACTGATCGGCATAATCAAGATCCCGTCAATAAAAAAATGTAAATAAAATTGATAAATTATTGTTTATTTATATAAAGCTGTGCCGTGTAATAAAGAAAAAGTCATCATATAAAAGTAATACAAGTGACAAATGAATTAACATTATTTAATATAGTTTTTAAATACATAATTTTTTATGCAATAAGTGCTGCATTAAAATGTTATAATCAGGAACACAAGAAACCACAACAAAGAAATTACCGTAGTGACCAGACCAAAGACCAATACGTCCTCATGTCCATAGTTTGAGTCCCGGCTAGGACATTGACATTTTTCATCATTCCTTCTGAGATAAACCTAATGACTCTCAAAATAATGTGTTAAAGTGCATGGAAATAATTTCATAACTACTTAGTTTTATAAGACTTTCTAAGTAAAATATTTATTCTGCAGAAAACTATTTAGGACAACGATTCTCAGCACAGACAACGATTCTCAGGTAACGAATAAGACGTTACCTTGTGTAATAAAATATGACATAACCCAGCAAATAGTGCAGTTGGTCTAAAACTAACCAATAAAATGAGCTGGCTTGTGTAGTTAAGAAACCTATTGAGCATTTATTTAGTAAGAAAAACGCAAATGATTTTACAGAATCCGGTTACGATTCTAGCAGGTGGCAGTACATTCAAATTTAGCACAGAAGGAAAAAAAATGAAACATACCTTTTCACCAAGTAAGGCGGAAGCTGGCCGATTCCCCATTAACCAAAACTGTTACATGCAACAATTTCTGTAAAAATAATAACTTCAATTAATATTTAGTAGAAAAACTATGTAGACCGGTGAACACCGGGGACACAATAAGAAGAGAATTCCTCCAATCATAATTTCAACACTGTTAGAAGAACGTCTTTTTCAGTTACAAGAAATAAGGAGAAGTGGATTTATTGGAGTATAATTTTAAAACCGGATTTTATCGAAATGGATTAAGAAAACTAAATTTTATTATAGTTATTATATATAAACGCCATCACATGATACGCAAATTATTTCTAAATGGCAAATTTCTTCAAATTTTCATTATACAGATATATTCTCTCTCTTTTTAAAGCAAAATAAAAAATTAACCGGTCATACCGGATGTCGATTTAAAATTTTTGTTCCAACGTTCTCACTTTCTCACGACCTCTATATAATTGCCTAATACTATATCTGTAAACACAAAATGAAAATTATAGGATAAGGAAAATTAATTGAAACATTTTCTTTCTTCTAATGGACCTTCAGACGGAATAGTGGCCTTTGTCTTTCTCACCATGTTCGCTTTCGTTCTTAATTTTACAATCGGACAACTCCTTCTCTTCTTTAGTCTCTGCTTTGATACTTCGTCGGTATACTGGCTCACAGCAGGAGATAGTTTTCCCTGCTCTTACTAGTACCTTGAGATTCCCGTTTAGGGCCTAAGCTTTGTGAAATCCGTAGTTAAATATATCCTCTAGAAGAGGTGAATTTGTCGGGGAAGAAGTTTTGAGAACTTTGTCTCTTGAAAGCAGACCGGAGACTTGGAAACAAGTCAGGTAAGTTCCTTTGACGCACCCTGAGATGTGGATTTAGTTGCATGTGATGGACGAGAAAGAACCTTTCAGAGTCATAAATTTGAAGAAACGCAAGAAAAATTGTCAGCTCACTGAAGTATTGTGCTGTCATCGGTTATCGTGATCACATGGGTTTGAGTGAAGCAAATCAGCAGCATATGGTCTAATAAGTATATCCTGCTCCAGAATCGCATAGGTCAGGATGTCAGTGAAGTTTTCGGGGTTGTTCCTTATTAATCTATTGAACAAATTTTCATTTATCCTGGTGATGAATTTTTTAATTCTCTGCTTTGAATGACCCGCCGAGATGGTCCTCGAGGCTTTACCATGATCACACACACGCACACACGAATGACCCGCCGTCGCTTTTATTCTCTCGGCGACAGTTTCTTTCACGGAAAGAAAACATTTCCCTGTTCTCAACAAGCAAACCCAAGAGGGTCGCCAACAATTAATAACATTTGTGGTGTTTCTTACTGGAAACGTTGACAGGGGTTCTACCAGATGTTGGCACATATGGCTGCTTCTTCTTCATCCGCGTTCCAAGGATTCCAGAAAAGGTCAACAACCCTATCAACCCCTGACATACGTAGGCCTCCACGCTTTTTGTATACAAGACATTTCTAACGTTAGCCTCTTCAATATGCCCAGTTTATTAGAGACACACGCTGGAAACCTCAGTTTTCTCCCCCAACGGAGTAACTTTTGCAGCATAACAGCATACAATTTCTAGCCTCTCCCTTGGAATCCCATTTCTACCAGATGAATACGTTTTTCGGAACGTATGGAGACAAAAGTCATCTTGAAGGGAACAACTTCCCTTCCAAAGGATGACACATAAATTCAGGAATTCAGACGCTGCTCACAGCTTAGATAAGAATATAGTTTTGAACAATTCTATGTACCAAATTATCTCTATTACATACAAGTTTTACTAAGATACAAATTATCTAAATTACCACTTGAGTCAGAATATAAAGATTAAATAATTTTCATGAAGGAGGGGGGGGAGAATTTAAACATAAATTAAATTAGCAAAACAATAAAGTTTAAACACCAATCAGTGTAACATAAAATCAAAATTAAAAATTAATAAACCTTAATGGTCATCCAAAAGTTTTCGAACAGAAGTTAAATAAGTTAAGGTTCTCATTAAAAGTTAATGAGATTAATCATTATCAAAATTAATTAAACAAATTGCAGCTCAAATCAAAACTTTTAAATAACCACTTTAAACAAAACTAGAATGTTCTCCATGGAGGTGTCTCTTTCCGTAGGCAGTCAGCGCTCGAGTTCGCTGCTGTAATCCAAATAATTCTAACCCTTAACGTTGGCTAATGTTGAGCATTGCTAGATATGTCTTTCTGTAGAATACTATTTTTTGTGTGTTGTTCTGTAACAGAAAGAAAAAAAATTCTTATAACATCTATGGAAAAATGCAAAAGTACATAACATTAGGTAATATGAGCTCCTTATGAAATAAGAATATCAATATTGTAATATGGAAATATGGTAATCAAAGATTAATTTGCTAACCAAAGTTTTTTTTTGTCTGAGTAGATAAACTCGTTGAACTTTAATAGTTGGTACCAAGTTTAAATCTCGGCGAATGAGGTGCGATGCTTTCGTGTTTTTTTCTCATACATACGGTGAATACGAACTAGTTTAAAAGTTCCCATCACTGCATTTTTTATTTCTTAACATTAGACAGACAGCTCTTGAGTGATTTGCTTTGATTAGTTAATCAAACCAAATCAGAAACTTGTTAACTTATCGATAGGTTAAAATTCATTAATATTTTAAATAAGATAAAAAAATTACATGTATTTTATAATGTGTAATTTTCAACACAATGTTATTGTCCAGCATTTATATTAACGCATCAAATTTATATAAATCATCAAATGATAAATGTTACAGCGGGCTGGAAATAATCACATCATGAATAAAATCAGTTCAAAATTTTATATGTAAAATTTAATAGCACAAAAAAGACAAAGTATAAATATTATTGTAATCAGATGTGGTAAGTGTACATTAAAGCTGCACGCTTAATAGAGGAATTAACCTGGGTTAGAATTCTGGCGAATGGAATGGCTTTGTAGATTCTCTTTTCATGATTTTCCGTTTGTGTAACATGAATATGAGCCAGTTCTACTTAGGAAGTCCCCTCAAATCCACCCTCTAGGCAAGTAGCCATTGTATGCTTTGTCATATTGAATTAAACCAACAAACAGAGTTAGAAGGATTATCGTTTCCTTTACAGCAGTTGTGAGGAAATATTTCTGAAAGAAATTTTGAGAAATAGGAAAATTTAATTTTAAAGATGAATTATCAAATAAACTTAAAGAGAAGTCGAAAAGTAAGATGAATAAATCAGATTGCTAAGATACAATTGATAAAATTTCTAATAGTTTAGGAAAATATTTTTTCATAAAATAAATAACTGATATATCCTTTAATTCCACAAATTAAATGAATATACGAAAAATATCTTATTAAACTTAGTAAACGCTGCAAAGTGTTCATCATAAATATGTAGTTATAAAAACTATATATTTTACAATTTTAGTAACTAAAGCAACTCAAATGTCTCAAAAGTAAGTTTAGATTTTTAGAAAATAATTCGCAAATTTACTCAATCCTATCGGATTTAAAAGTCGTATTAAGAATATTTTTAACTTTCCGATTTACTTCTTTCACCGGCGATAAAAGCTTTAAGTAACTTTAAATAACAATTAATTGTGTAAGATCTTTAATGCATGAAGTATGCATGAAGGAAATCTTTTGAACGTGGTTATTTTCTAAATAAAATATTATTTAAGCAAATAAGTAGATTTTATAAAAAAAATCCAAAAATTTTACTCCTTAAAAAACAAGAAAATTGAATGATAAAACTGTTTGAAAATTAAGGCAATACATTTTAGATAAATTGTACTACTGTACACAATTTGAGTAATATTTGCTTGTTTTTAAAGATGATATTTCTCAGTATTTTAATTTAAGAACTATAAATCATTATTTTTATCATATTACTAAATACTATATTTATTCGCCTGTTTCTTGCCTTAGTGTTTCTTCTTGAAAATCTTAAGTGGTATATATCATATTTAAGGAAAGTAATTAAACAAACGAAGAACTTAGATGAGTAAAAAGCACATGCGAATAAATATAACAATATTGCTGCATTTATATCTAAAAAAAGACAGCTACAGTTATTGCTATATTTATTTCTTTAATTACATTTTATGTATTGTCATCCAGTCAAACTTTGCTTGTTGCTACCATAGAATCGGAAATTTCTGAAATATATGCTGAAATACCTGTGAAACAGAATTTGAAAGTAAATAAGATATGTAAAGGTAAAATTAAAATATTATAATAGTCATAGTATTAAGAAGTAAACACTTACTTTTATGATAGAAAAGTGAACATATGTAATTAACTGCAGATATCTCTTTGCTTGTGGTAAAAAATATCTTGACACGGCTGTTGATAGTATGATTTCATTATTATTATTACTATGCGTATATACTTTGTATTGCAAAAGAATTAAAATTTCTACTTATTATTTATATTAGCAGTTTTTTAAACAGTAAAAAATAATTATATATACATATTTAAAATATAAACGGTTTCAGAATAATTATATTTAATTGAATAACGCATATACTTATTAAAAACTATTATGATATATTCATTAAATTACAAGATGTATGCATACATAAAACACTATACACACCCATGTAAAAGGTATTTGTATAAATGCACACGAGAACACTTGAAAGGTGGAAAATATTCAAACAAATGGGTCTTTTGCGAAATAGTGATCTAGATCACTGTCTTTGAAGATAATATGTATTAGGGCATAGCGACTGACGAACGTTCAAACTGTTACTAGGAGACATTAGAAGTTGGGCTAGCACTTGAGTAATCATATGCAGACAATGATATCCTCGACTTGAATTTTGCCGGTAGCCCAACTTTCAAATCTACACACACATATATAATTATATCATCTTCTCGAAACGCTAATAACAAACGACGTAGTCCTATGTGTACATATGTAGTATCTGTCTTCATCAGAAATGATATTTCTACAACAAACAAAAAATATTCAACCGGCTGTGACTACTGAATCATCTCTAACATTTAGCTCTACAATACAGTAATCATACTTTTCACTTCAACAATAAGTTTTTACATCTACCTGTCTCTTTCTCTCTCTCTCTCTGCATATATGGACCCACCAGCGGCCGATCGCTTAAAGTCGGTGAATACTGGTTGTTCGTTCCGAGGTTCGAATCCCGAGAATAGGCTGGCTGCATGGGCGTTTTAGTGGTTTTCCCCATGTGTAACGTAAGCCAATTTCCCTTAGATAGTCCTCCATGAATATATCCCTTCCCTTAGACAGATAGCCCTCGAGTCTTTACCGTAATTGCATAAACCAAATCTAAACAACTTTCTGTATATATATGTGTGTGTGTGCGTGTGTGTGTGTAAAAAGAAAATTCTTAATGTTTCCGCTTAAAAGTAGCTGTGATATAATAGTCATAGTATTAAGAATTAAACACTTACTTTTATGATAGAAAAGTGAACATATGTAATTAACTGCAGATATCTCTTTGCTTGTGGTAAAAAATATCTTGACACGGCTGTTGATAGTATGATTTCATTATTATTATTACTATGCGTATATACTTTGTATTGCAAAAGAATTAAAATTTCTACTTATTATTTATATTAGCAGTTTTTTAAACAGTAAAAAATAATTATATATACATATTTAAAATATAAACGGTTTCAGAATAATTATATTTAATTGAATAACGCATATACTTATTAAAAACTATTATGATATATTCATTAAATTACAATATGTATGCATACATAAAACACTATACACACCCATTAAAAAAGCTTAAAAGTAGCTGTGGTTGCGATATATATATGTGTATATGTACGTGTGAGGAAGAGAGAGAATCTGAACGTATGGGCATGTATATATATTATATTCTACAAATTAGACTGTTTACGACCACATTTTCATTTATTACTTAATTATTCTATCTTGATTATATATAATATAGATATATAGATGTAGATGTAGGTATAGTCTATAGATTAGAACTGAATTGTTTATTGCAAATTCTGATTTAACTATTTAATTATAGGATTTTGATTATAAATATATGTATATATATATATATATATATATATATATATATATAAGATAAAAGCATGTAAATAAAAATTCTAATTTTAATTTTCAATAGGCATTAAATTCTTTACTTTTAAATTGTTGTTTCTATATATATATGTATGTATGTACGGTGGGATATCTCTATCTAACCTATCATATACAATTAGAGATATAAAGTGAGAACACCTCACAGGTTTTAAAACAAAACAACACAGTAAATACAAAGAGCTCATTTTTCTTTAATTATTAAAAGTTTTATAGTTAATCTAGAGCATCATTGGCAAATATAATTAAAAATTACTCCAGTAGTGAGTTCTGAAAATAACGCCTTGCAACTATCGTCCTCCTCCTTGCGTACACATATGGAGTAGATTAAAGAAAAGAAACTTCTCACAACTTTTTGAGCTTCCGTAGCACTCACAAGATTTAACGTGTGATGTGGAGAGTCAACGTTTGGGACGATTAGCTCCTATTTTCTTGAGTAAGATTACCAGACAGTAACAGTAAATGCAGAGCAAGACATTACAGAAACTCTTTATTCCAGAACTTCGCAGAAGAATCAAAAATCAAATTGGCCTGTAGTTTCAACAGGATGGAGCAATTAGTACCCATACGTTTAGGGCTTCGACAGAAGTGTTCAGGAGAAAGTTCTTGGACTTGTTGATTTCCAGACGTGGAATTATCATGAGGCTATCAACGTCAGTTTCTTTTCTAGCTTTCGTCTCCTTCCTGTAGGGTTAGTTAAAATCGAGAGTGTGTAAGTCAACAACCACTCTCTCGTAAAGGTTGTCATTCAGAGTGAGGTAGTTGCCATGTTTTATAACATTATACGAAACTCCGCTGATCGATTCTAGTTAGGTGAAGATAACTAAGGGCCATATTTGCAAGATGTCATTTCCAAAATTTAATATTATGTTTACTTTTTATATTTCTTTTTTTCCAATAATGGCGTATAAATTGAACTGAAAACTGAAAAGTCACAACAAGAATAAAAATAAGCTCTGTTTATGTACATATATATATATATATATATATATATATATATACTCGTAAACAGAACTTTTTTACGTATATATATATATATAATGTAAAAATAGCAAGCCAACATGAATTAGAGAGACCTTAATGGTCAAGAATTTTGCGCACTGAGCTGCAAAATGTTTTATATATTTTAAAAGTAAGAGGAACATTTAAAAGCTCACGCAAAAAATTCATTTGACTCTATAGTTCCTTAGCAAAAAGTAAAATCATTCAACATCTAGAAACAATAATAAAGTAGTAAAAGCAAACTCATAAAAACTAAATGTTAAAATTACAAGTCGAGATTACTTCAAAATCAAAAAGGGATTAGAAAAAATTAATAAATTTTAACGCACTAACAATTATGAAAGGACTGTTGATAAAATTAAACATATTACAAAAATACATATGTACAAAATATTGCAACAAATGGTATATAGCTTAACTCGAGGTTTGCGCCGGATTTATCAAGGGAAAAGCAGCTCAAAACTCGAATCAAGTTAATACCTATAGCGCATTTCATCAAACGATAATAATTGAAACTATAAACGTAATTTCATTATTAGCAAATTCCAACTTTATGATCTAAAACAGTTTCTTAAGTCTCAATTATATCGCTCTTTTCCCGACGCGGCGCAATTAAGTTGCATGTACTTTCTGTGGGAGGTGTACATAAACAAATTTATATACATATATTTAAAGTTTTGCATGCATATATATATATATATATATATAAGAACAATAAAATGTTACATACGGAAATGTATCAATATATTTTACTCAGTAACTTACCATCCCTTTTTTTTATTATATTCTTCTTTATTGTATCAAGTTCATATTAATTTTAGCTTAAAGACAGAAAATACGTAGAAGAATTTTTGTTATTATTTCTACTTCACTAAAGGAAGAGAACGCTCAAATTCAAAAAAGAAAAATTTCAACGATTGAATAGTGGCATCTTGCCTACATTTATACGAAAGAATTGAATTCAAGGCAAGGCAAAATATTTCCTCTAAAGAAAGAGAGAATGTTCGACTGTGATGCTAGCTTTAAGATTCCTTGCAATAAAGCTGCATTTTTGAACAAAAAGACCTCAGTAACAAAGCAAAATAACTGAAATACAATAAGGCAATTTCGTATTGTCTTTGGGCATCTGTTACTATAGAAACGGGAAGAGAATGAAGTGAAAATAAAAGGAATATTCTTCTACCGTCGGCGGACAAACGACCTCCAAAGTTTCGGTTTTAAAAGCTGGATTTTAAGTTATGAACCCAGAGTAGATCTTCCTGATATCGATTCAGTTTTGCCTCTGTTTTTCAAAGCTGAATTTTTTTTATACTTAAAGCGCTGTAAAAATTATATGGATGAAATTTGACTACAATAGAATATGTATTTCTTTGGCAAAGATTAGGAGAGGATTTGATTTGTTAACAAAGACAAATAATTAAGTATTGCGATTAGACTGCTACAAAACTTTTAGAAAAGTATCTGAGAAATTTATAAAAGTATCTTAAAATCTGAGACTATAAGATTTATGGATGGAGGTATGGAGAAAAATCGAGAAAGTGGAAAAACGCGTTTCCTAGAGTTCCAATACAAGAACGTTTCATTTTCATATCGCGAAACTGCACAATGAAAGAACATGACAAAGGTATGACATTTTCACAATGAATAAAATTGACTATTCACTCACATGAAATGGTCAGTTTGCTTGCATTTTAAACATTACTGGATCTTTGATTATATAGCTATCATTATAATTAATTTCAAAGCATATTCAACATTAAGAAGAAATTCTTGTAAAGTAAAAAATATATTATTTCAAAAATTATAAAGATCGCTTATAGCATTTTTTCCGCCCTCCCTCGTATACATACTTATCTAATATGCACTTGGAACAGCAATATCACTTGTATTCAAATGCGCATTTAAAATAAATTAAATAACCCGTTATTTTAAAAGTACTAACTATGAATTATTTATATAAAAAATAATGAAACATGAAGATTTTTAGAAAATATCCGAAATATGTTGGATAAATAAAATATATAAAAAAAAAGACGAGAAAATAATTCTAGAACTCCTGTGCTTGTGATTTTTCTTTAGTTATGCATTTTATGCATTCTTTTTAGAAGTTTAAGATAATTATTTTACGTAAAAAAATCATATTATTGTCTGCGGACGGTTTCATAATAGATTGAATGCACAATTCCGATAATAGGTTAATAAAATTTATACTTATCAAAAGAAATATAACAGATCTCTGGAATTTTCCTCAGTGATATTAGTACAGGTATTCACAATATCACGCAACGTAATGAGTAGTTATAATTCAGACTACTATAAACGTTAAAACACAACGCAATGCATAGAGAAAGCTAATCAGATCTCATGCTGAACTCTCAACAATAACGACAGCAGTTAACTAAAGAAAGGAACTGAGATGTTTTCCGTGAGAGACAGTTCTAGCACTTCCTGCTTCTCGAGATTTCTGTAAAGCAATAATAGGACGTAATTATGGTTACAGTTAGCATAGTTGTCAATTGCATTTATTCAATTTCAATACAAATTCAAGAGATACCGATTTATTCAAAGTTAAATGCACGTGCTCTTGTATCTTTAATTTTCCGTCATAGCTTTTTCTTAAAATTTGTCTCGCGCTGCATTGCACGGAGAAATACAACAATTTAAATTATAATTAAAAATTCGTAACAATATAAATATTTTTCCATCAGACATTTAGTATAGAAACTGGCTGTGTTCACTGAATGAGAGTTTTAAAATTTAGGTGTACGTTCCTCACTTAAATTCAGGCATAACTGTTTTGGGATTAAGATGAAACTGGTTATTTTAAATCAAAAATCTCTTGAAAGTACACGGGTTTGATATGTCCACTACCTATGATAATTAGGGCATCACGATACTGTCTTTTACATATATAGTTAAATCAATGCTGGAATGTGTAACATCTCGAAGTATTGGTAGTTCTTCCCTTGTCCCCGTCCGGTGGTTGAATGGGCGGACTGCAAGAAGTTTTCATCTTTGTGAAATGTTAATAAAATTACAGGATCTTTAAGGTGATATTTTCTTTTAATCAAGACCTGCACGAAGAATCCTTTTCATTAGACAAAGTGTCTAACACTTTTTTGTCTTTAATATGTAATCTAAACTAGTTCTTTTATATAGATAAAATTTGAATGTTAGATATATTTAAGCTACCTGCGTAAATACAATTTATAAACTGTTTTCCTGTATGACTATATTGATCTGTAACAAGAGTCCCTAAACAATTTTCGCTTATTGACCCTCTGAGTCATAATTTTAAGTATGAGGACCGCCATATACGCATATGTACTTCTAAATTAAATATTTATTCGCAAGATAATAAAAGCTAATAATTAAATAGCTTATAAAATGTAATAATTACCTTATTATTATTTTTTAATTATTTTATCAATAACATTTTATTCTGAAACCTCAGTTTATTTTAAGGTCCACCGAAATGCAATATTTTACTTTTAAACCTCTTCAATACTTTTATGGACCTTGGGGGTCCATGTGGAATCCGGCTGGGAAACGCTGATCTATAACTATTATAGAAAAACAAAGTCTTGAAAATCAGCTATGCTGTCACCGAGAATAAAAGGAGCCCCACTGTGATAATTGTTCACGTGACAGATACCCACATGGATAAAAGCGCACATGAATAAAGCCCACATTATCAAGCAATAATACTTGTGGGAAATATATTTCCTTACATTTATATTTGAATTTGGTTCTTTTAATAATGGAATTTTGTCACTTGTTATCACTTAAGTTAGAAGCTTCCGCTTTACTTGTTTTGATAAGAAACGTTTATTTCTTGCTGATGAAATTTCGGAAACAATTTTGTATACTCACTTTGAAGTTAACGCATGATTCAAATATATTAGTTAATTGCTCAAATTATTTAACATCCATAATATTTAGCATTTACTTTTTGAAAACGAATTTTGATTTCAGAAATTAAATTTTAGATATTTTGGAGTTTTGAGCCAATGGAAAGATATGTTTTACCTTCTGTTTCCTCCCGATTTACAAAATTTTGCATTTAAGAAAAGAAAATTAACGTGCGAAAGTGGGAGATTTAAAAATAATTTCTCTTTTAGGTGTAGCTTCTTAAAGACTAAAGCTATATGATAAAACATTTCTTTTCAAGTGTGAAGTTAGTTTAATGAACCCAATAACTCCCGCTGAAAATCTAAAGCAACAAATAACAATTAAATCACTTGATGTAAAATTCAGCACAGATACGATGGATGAAATTTTAACATGTCTATGATAACTTTATTTCAACAGTCTACTATTTTCGAAAGAATTTTACGAAGGAATATTTCAAGATTTATTCTTTAAAATGGTTAGGCTAGGGCAAAATATTCTTGCTGCTTAGAAAAGAAGGATCCTTGACAGCTTAAATAAATGCGCGTACAAAAGGATTTTCTCTGAATTCCATTCAAAGTAAATTATCTTAAATCCATACATCAATGAGGTGTTAACTGATATCCACTGCAAACCTTTGAACCTTGAACAATTAAGCACATTCTTGCAAAAACTTCTTTATGTAGTTTCTAGTTTCATAAAGAAATACTTGGATCAAGTTATGTAGCTATGGATTGTTATTAAAGAAACCCTCATGAAAGCTGTATATTTCAGTTCTACTATTCATAGAGAAGAACACAAGAATGGAACCGATTCTTTCATACGCTCTGGTTTTTTACTATCACCGTCTCGAAAAGACTTGGATTGAAAAATATTAAGTGTTTCCTATTCCACAAAATAGTGATGACTGCGAGGTCCATGTTTTATTAGAGATTCAAATTTTAACTCTAGTTCATGTCAATCTGGAAATCTTCTCAGATTACTTAAACTGAATAATAAATAATACGAGTATTTAAATTGCCGTAAAGTATTCTTTTGCTTTCGCATCACGGTAAAATCCAGGTCACTTCTCTTTTAAAGCTCAAATATCAGTTTTATTATGTAAGTTATTGCTACCTTTAATCATTTATTGGGTAACGCAAGATTTATTACTGAACTTCCTAGGAAGAACTAAATAAGGAACAGGCAATAGTAGCTACGCACAATTTATTTAGAAAATACCATGCCTTCGTTTAAACTAATGCAAAAATGCACTTAATGGAAAGAAAGCTTACAAGAAAAGGAGTTGCAAGATTCTTATAAAATATGTGCTTAGATCGTACAAACCTAACAAATGCACCTCACTTGACTGAGAAGATGGTTTCGTGGATAAGATATTATCTATATGAATAGTTATAGCTTGAAGTTGGAGCAGTATTTTGGCGTCGCCAGTCTTCAACATTCAACTGAATTACTCCGTTTCGAAGTAGAGCAATCGTCTTTAGGGATTGAGTAATCGTCTCGCTTTGTCGAAACCTAATATGAACAAGAATACGAAAAGCAAAAAACCTAAGAATAGCTTTTAATGGTTACAACCTGAAAAAGGAGAGCATTTCTTTGACTCCTAGAATGTTTTATGATTAAATTAAATTTACGAGTTTAGAGGACTGATATGTCAATTAAAAAGGCCATTTTTGCGCAAAAAAGCTAATTAAGCGCAGAACAATAATTTTACGGAGAACAGGATGACAGTTTTATAGAGATATGAGAGATTTAAGAAAAGATACATTTAGTACTTCCCGTATTATCGCACAATAATACAGAAGCAGTAGCTAGTAATATCGCTAATTTTCAAAGTTCTATTAGCGTAAGCTTCATTCTGCTATTTTAAAAGTCTGCAACAGTTCTTATTGTTGGCTGCTATTACCTAAATATTAAAGTGAACAAAAAAAAAAAAAATTCCGAAGTTCAAAAATCAGTCTCGCTGCTGTACTTCTTTAGCATACCAAAAATTATATTTAGCTAGCAGATTAACGGCTTCCGTCTAGATTTAAGAGAAACGATCTAATTGAAGCATTGGGCAATCGGAAGCATGTAATTGAAGCATATGAATAATCGCCGGGTATTACAGAGAATTGAATGTGCTCCCACTTTAATTCGTTGCTCATCCGTAATCGTATTGCTAAACGTATTTACATTTAAATGTTGTTCATTTTTATGCCTATTCAGTTAAGTAAGTTCATGGAAAATAATTCTCTCTGAGCAAGAGAGTTAAATTTACCTCAAATCAAAAGTAAAATTTACATAAAGTCTATCTTCAGCGCTACAGCATAACCATTTTACGAAAATCTAATATCTAGCTACCATAACAGTAAAAAAAGCGAATGCCTCAGCATTGTACTTTTTTGTCACTCAGCATATGGAGTTTTTTTGTCACTGAAATGTTTCTCATTTTTGTTCGTAAATGTTCATTACTTAAAAACTAAAAATAAATTAAACTTGTATTTTTAAATTGTATAGTGTACTTACTAATACTTGAGAAGTAATCTATTAGTGTGATGTGAACACTAGAGGTGTTTTATGTGAACATGTTAAATAACATTCTGGCCAGTAACATAGAAAGCAATACATTTTCTTTAAAGAGGTAATAATTATATACACAGTGTTTGTCAAAGGCGGTTGCAGACATTATTTTAAGGATGAGGCAATAGCAATAAGGAAGAAGCTTGGTTTGGTCTATTTGATTACGGCAGAGCACACTAGGGCTATCTGCTTTAGGGAAGGCATGCCACCGTGAAGGACGTTTTAGGAAAACCGGCTCATATATGCGTTGTATATGGGGAAAACCATGAAAGTGCCCATTCAGCCAGCCCGTTCGCCTGAAGTGGAACCCAGGTCGGAACTACCAGCATAAGGATGAGGCGAATCTCACTAATCTTGTATAATATATAAGATTCGAAACTCGAATCTTTGAATATTTTTCGTTATTCAAATGTTTTGAATCTTGAATTAAAAATCCATTAAACGTTCTTTCAAACGTTGGTAAAATTAGTTTTATTAAAGCAAAACAGAAGGTTCGTTGAAAAAAGAACGAGACTATTGCGATTTATGTGGACCCGGAACATCGATACTACCTCGTGTATTGGTACCACACTCTTAGTGTTAAAGATATTAGAACTGTCACTCAAATATTTTGCCCAAATTATTTTGAGAAAGATCACCTCAGCATTCAAGGTTTTTAATTGCGTCCTTTCTTTGCTAAATTAAGTTTCAATCTTTTAAATAAATACAGATATATGTTTTTAAAATTTGTATTCTTAAATTTTGTTTTACATTAAACACAGATATCAGATTTTTCTTTTTTTGACGTGCATTTTTTTCTACGTCATTATTGCTCTTTTAAAAAAAGAATCGAGAGATCCAAGAATCTCGTAAGGTCTAGAAAATTTGCAATTCATTCACCTCTGCTACTGATTCTAGGGGTTACAGCCGAAAACATCGCGGCAAAAACATCGCGGACGAAAACGTCGCGGACGAAAACGTCGCGGAGAAAACAACGCAAGGAGAAAACGTCGTGCTACAAAACATCGTCGGAGAAAACATCGCAAAGAGAAAACATCGCAGTTCTAAAACATCGTGGTACAAAACATCGTCATCGAAAATAAAGCGGTTCAAAAACTTCGCAGTTTAAAACATCGTAGTCGAAAGTATCGTGGTAAAAAATAAAGTATCTACAAATTTATTAATGGCCTTTGTTAGTTAACGCATGACGATAACATCGCAGACATGATTTTTTCAGGCTTTGATAACTGTAAATGGATATTCCCATAATGATTTGTGAACGCAAGATGGAAAGAAGGATAACTTTTACTTTCAATGTTTTGTTAACATAGAAAATTAATGCAACTTATAACCAATGTAGTTAACTAACAAAGGCCATTAATAAATCTTTTTCATAAAGGTTTTACTGGTAATTTTTCACGAAAAGTATATTACATATTTCCGGCGTCTTTCTGACTACAGGGCGCTGTGTTCGTCACAATAGTCAGTGGCAGGCAGGATACTAAAGGTGTAGGACATGGAAGGCAGAGATGCCTAATAATATATCTCTAATTGATTGAAATTTTCATATATTTTCTTGTAAATAAATGTTGTTATTATTTACAAAACCTCTTATTATCTCTTGGATGCACCTTTAGTTTCACAGAACCATTAGATGCAAAATTTGGTGCATCTTGTCCGCGAATATGGAATATCGGAAGTAGTTAGTCATCATTACTGGATTATATTTCTGAGAAGTTTGGATACTGTACGTACGCTTTTGGATACGTTACATTGCATACTGGACTGTGGAGGTAAGATTTTTTGAACTCACAAATTCTGAGTTAATATGAATAAGCTTTAGAAAATAATTGAAAAAAGAAGTAACGTTCACGCTAGTGTTAATAAACTAGTTAAAAGAGTGCAGAAGTTCGATGAAGCTGTCGAAGACGTAAGTTCATTATCAGAACTACTGGAACTATTAGAAACGAAAGAGCAGATCTTGAAAAGCCATGATTTAGAGGTGGAAACACTTATAGACGATCCGGAAAAATTTAAAATTGAATTAAAAGCTTCGGAAGAATACGATGACAAAATATTGTTCGCTAAGATTAAACTAAAGAGCAAAATTAAAGATTTAGCAGCAGAAAATGTTCAGCGGACTTCTTCAGGTCTTAACACATCTAGTCTTTCGGAAAACACCGTTACGGCTTTAAAATTACCAAATTTAGAAATTTCTCGATTCTCTGTTGATTCTGACAAATTTATGGAATTCTTAAACTGTTTTGATAACGCAATCGGTTCAAACAATTCACTTACGAAAATTGAAAAATTCCAATATTTAAAATCTCTTCTTTCTGGTCCTGCATATAACGTTGTTGCGGGTTTTGAATTAAATGAGAAAAACTATTACTCATGTCTTGAGCTTTTAAAACAAAGATATGGTAGAACTGATTCTATTATAAATTCTTACATGACTAAATTATTAAGCTTAGAACCCGTGAGATGTTCGTCTAATGTTAAGGGTTTGCGTAAATTATACGATGAAATAGAAGTTAATATAAGAAATTTGCGTTCATCAAATGTAACGGAGGTTTCATATTTGCATATATTGAATCCAATATTATTGAAGTTGCTACCACAAGATTTGGTGTTAGATTTTCACCGAAAACGAAACAGGGAAGTTAATTGTGAGGTTTCGGAAATTATTACGTTTTTGAGGAATGAAGTCGAATCTAGGGAAATTGCCGAAACTGTGATGAGCTCCCTAAAAAGTTACGAAACGAAACGATCCTTTTCCCAAAATTATCAAAGTGTTCAAACTTAGAAAAACTATTCAAAGCCTAAAAATATATCAACCGCTTCAGCGTTAAATACACAAATAAAAAATGTTTGTTTATTCTGTGACGGTCATCACGATTCCGTAAGTTGTAAAAAATTGAATGTAGAACAAAAAATAAATAAGCTGAAGATTGAAGCTAGATGCTGGTGTTGTTTTAAAAATTATCACATGCCTCGCGAATGCAGGGCAAAAATATCGTGTCAAAATTGTTTAAACAATTTTCATCATGAGTCAGTGTGTAGAAAAAATAAACCCGTTAATGTTACGATTAGAGGTTGTGAGAAGCAAGTGGAAAGCGAAACTGTTTTGAATGACTCACAATCTAAATCTAATAAAAACGCCGAGAATATTTCTGTGTCTCATAGTAATATATGTACCAAAAATAAGCCCTTTTTACACACATGTACAGTTTTAGCCTGTTCGGATAAAAATTCAGTCTTAACTAATGTTATTTTAGACAATGGTAGTCATCGAAGTTTTATTTCATTTCGATTAGTTAAAGCATTAAAATTAAAGCCAATACGCTACGAATGAACAGCTATTTTTGCTTTCGGAGACAAAATAGCACGTGAGAAAGAATACGGTATCGTTTCATTGACGTTGCGCAATAGGGATCAAAGTTCGAAATCGTACGAGTTGGAAGCTGTCATAACGGAATATATATCTAATTTGTCCTTGAAAATTCCTGATGTATCTATTCGCAATGCGTTGAAGGAAAGAGGTTTACCTTTGGCTGATTCATTTTCTGGCGACTGTCAGACGGAAATACTTATCGGATGCGATTCGTTTTAGGATGTTTTTTATGACGAGAGAGTAAAGTTAAATGAAAACATTACTGCGATAAATTCTTGTTTCGGTTGGTTACTAGCGGGAGTGAAAGGAAGTAATAAATTGACTAATAATTATGAAAATGTATGTTTAGTCATGGACTCTTCTTCCATTTTGTGCGAATTGAAAAAATTTTGGGAAATAGAAGAATTTCAGTCAGACAAACAAAACTTTTCTGAATGGGACAATCAATTGATTAAAAAATTTGAAAATTCTCTGGAATTTAATGGGGAAATGTACGTTTGTAGATTGATGTGGAAGGAAAACTTGGGACCTGCAGTTGAGTTGAATTCTAATTATGAGGTTGCGAAAAAGCGTTTTGATTTGTTAAAGCACAAACTAAATGAAAATCAAGAAATTTATGACCAGTATAAACAAATTATATCGGATCAGTTAGAATGTCAGATTGTGGAAAAATGTGTTAATGAAGATAAAAATTCAGGATATTATATGCCCCACAGAGCGGTAATTAGGGATGACAAGGAAACAACTCGAGTTGGAATTGTTTATGACTGTAGCAGTAAGGCTAATGAAAATAATAAATCTCTTAATGAGTTTGTAGAATCGGGAGTAAATCTTTATGCAAATTTATTGGACATAATTCTTAAATTTCGAGAATATCAAGTTGCATTTTGCGGAGATTTAGAGAAAGCTTTTCTTATGATAGAGATTGCGGAGGAAGATAGGAAATACCTTAAATTTTTGTGGTTTCCCGAAGAGGTAGGTGATTCAACCGAAACTTTCCATTTAAATCGTCTCCCATTCGGTTTAACTACTTCGCCATTTTCCTTGGCTTGAGTTTTGAAATTTCACATTAATAAATTTAAGGAACATCATCCAAAATGTTATGACATGTTAAATTCTTTTCTTTATGTTGATGATCTCTGCTATGGAGCCAATACCGTCCAAGATGCTTATCATTTGACGTCTACGGCAATAGAGATATTAAAAGCAGCGGGATTTCATTTGAGGAAAGTAAAAAATAATTGTCCGGAATTGTATAAACTTTGGAATGAAAACGGATATGAGGAAAATACTGACTTCGGGCAAGGAACAGGTTTCTTGGGATTGAAGTGGGATCCGATTGAGGATAAAATTAAATTACATTTAAGAGATGTTAGAGATTCCATTGATGCTAGAATCACCAAGCGTCACGTTTTGAGAGCTATTTCAAAGATATTTGATCCATGTGGACTGATTAGTCCCTTTATAATCACTGTGAAAATTCTTCTGCAAGAGATGTGGGAACGTGGTCTACAGTGGGATGAAGATTTGCCAAGTGACCTACAAAATAAATGGAGAACCTGGTGTTCTGAACTTTGTGAACTTGAATTAGTATCCATTGAAAGAAGGGTTTTCGAAAGTGTAGAAATAAGTGAAGTTTGTCTTCATGTGTTTTGTGACGCCAGTCCCAAGGCATATGAGGCTGTTGCGTTCCTAAGGTACGTGAATTTCAATTGACAAATAAAAGTGAGCTTTATAATGTCAAAAAGTAAGGTTGCTCCTTTAAAAACTTTGACTCTTGCAAGATAAGAGTTAATGGCAGCACTCCTCGCTGCACGTTTAGGAAATTATTTACAAGGTCTATTTCCTAATTTCGCGAAACAAATTTTCTTCTGGAGCGACTCTCAAATCGTCCTTCATTGGTTGAAAGGATCTTCTGAACAATGGAAACCATTTGTCGCCAACAGAGTAGCTCAAGTGCAGTCGCTGACTCTACCAGAGTGTTGGAACCATTGCAGTGGCTCCGACAATCCCGCAGACCTTACTACTAGAGGAGAATCGGCTAGGAGGATTCTTACAAGTTCTCTGTGGTGGTCAGGCCCTGTTTGGTTGTCTAAACCGCTTTACTCGTGGCCTCTTCAAGAATCACTACATCATTTTAATGACATCTGTGATGAACGGGTTATAGTGAAAGAGCGACTGACTGCACTGGTTAATTCCATGGTAACCAGTTCAGCTAATGGAAACTTACCTATGTCGTCGTTACTGGACGTTAATGACTTCAGCGAAATAAGTAGATTACTGCGTGGTACTGCTTGGATTAAAAGGTTTTTGCACAATTCTAAACCTAATTCTACAAAATTAAATGGACCTATATGTGCTCCAGAACTCGAGCAAGCTTTGCGTTTTTGGATCAAAGCTACTAAATTCAAGCATTCTAGTACAGAAGTTACCCAACTTCTTTCTAAAGGAACTATCGATAAGAGTTCACGCATATTTAGTTTGAATCCTGAACTTGATGATAATAACTTACTTTGTTTAAAGGGACGTTTACAGTTTTCAAGTAACGATATGCGAGCCAAACATCCTTGGCTTCTTCCATTTAATGATAAATTTGTTGAACTACTTATCTGTAATTCTCATACTAAAATGTGCCATTTAGGTGTTGATGCAACTTTAACACATTTACGAGAGCAATTCTGGATTGTTAAAGGTCGTCATTTTGTGAAAAATGTGTTAAATAACTGTCTGATTTGTAGACGATTCAGAGTGAAATCTGGAATGCAGGTGGTTGCCCCTTTACCGCCTGATAGAATTCAAGAGCATCCACCATTTGATATATGTGGTGTGGATTTTGCCGGACCATTTTTTGTTCGTGTTTTAATTCAAAGTTTTATTTACTTATATTCAGCTGTGCAGTGACAAGAGGTATCCACTTAGAAGTAGTTCTTAATATAAGTGCTGATTCTTTTTTGTTAGGATTCTTTTTTGTTAGTTCTTAATATAAGTGCTGATTCTTTTTTGTTAGGATTCCGACGATTTGTTTCTCGTCGAGGATTATGTTCCACTATATATTCTGATAAAGCCAAAGCTTTTAAAAAAGCAAATTGTGAATTGAAAAAATGGTGGAATCAGATAGATAATGATCAAGTTAAAAATGTGTTTGCTTCTAAAGGTATAGTTTGGAATTTTATAGTTGAAAAAAGTCCATGGTGGGGAGGTTTCTGGGAGAGACAGATACGAACCGTTAAAACCTGCTAAAAGAAAATTGTTGGACAATCCTCTCTCTCTTTGAAGGAATAGTAAACTGTTTTTTCGGAAATTGAAGCTCTAGTTAATTCCAGGCCTATCACGTATCTGTAAAACGAACCCTCAGAACCCTCTCCACTCATCCCATCTCATTTTCTTATTGGTAAAAGGTTGGTGTCTTTACCTGTAATAAAACATAAAAATGAAAATTTAAATGTTAGTAGGAATTCTTTGGTAAAGAAATATAAATATCAGCTAACATTTTTGAATCACTTCTGGAACAGGTGGAGAAAGGAATATTTACTTAATCTAAGATCAGCTTATATTTCTCCACAACCAGGTAAAATAGTTTCATTTAAAGTGAATGATATTGTTTTGATTAATGATGAGCGTTATCCCAGAAATATGTGGATGATAGGAAAAAGTTTAAAGCTATATCCAAGAAGAGATGGAAAAGTTCGTTCTCTTCTTATTCAGACTCCTAAAGGACAAATAAAACGCTCAGTACAACTTGTGTATAATTTGGAAATTAATCCTTAATTGTGTTAGTTTAATTGAGTTGCAACCTGTTAATGTTCTATCTGTGTATTAATGATAGTTTAATTGTGCTTATATTTTAAGGCTTGATATTTGAACAATTTTCTTTGGAAGTTAAAAGTGTAATTGGTTTTTGTATGCCAAGTCACTGAATAATTTTGAAGCTTTGTATTTGATATAATATGCTACTTATATTTTATTCTTGTAATTTTAAATAGTTCCTGAATGTAAATTTAGTTAAAATTCAATGGTAAGTGAACTCAAGTGAGTTCAGGTGGGGAGTATTACATATTTCCGGCGTCTTTCTGACTAGAGGGCGCTATGTTCGTCCCAATAGTCAGTGGCAGGCAGGATACTAAAGGTGTAGGACATGGAAGGCAGAGATGCCTAATAATATATCTCTAATTGATTGAAATTTTGATATACTTTCTTGTAAATAAATGTTGTTATTGTTTACAAAACCTCTTATTATCTCTTGGATGCACCTTTAGTCTCACAGAACCATTAGATGCAAAAAAGTATAATCTATAAGTTGCATTTAATTTTCTATGCTTAAGTTTCCTTCTTACTTTTTCAGAAAAAATTTATTAGTTAATAAAAAAATGTGAAAGTAAAAATTATCCTTCTTTTCATCTTGCGCTCACAAATCATTATGGGAATATCCATTTACAATTATTAAAACATGAAAAAAAGCATGTCTGCGATGTTATCGTCATGCGATGATTTGTAGATCTTTATTTTCGACGACGATGTTTTTAAACTGCGAAGTTTTTAAACATCTTTATTTTGGACGTCGATGTTTTGTACCACGATGTTTTAGAACTGCGATGTTTTCTTTTTGCGATGTTTTCTCCCACGATGTTTTGTAGCACGACGTTTTCGCCTTGCGTTGTTTTCTCCGCGACGTTTTCGTCTGCGATGTTTTTGCTGCGATGTTATCGGCGGACACCGATTCTATGTATAGTGTATTAATAACAAATTTCTCTAAATACGTTAGATAATTTTAGAATAACAATCTAGACGCTGAAGTAAGATGATTTTGAAAGATGTTTTTTGAGTGAACTTTATATTTAATTTTCTTAGTGCGAAACTCAATTAATCTCATTTGGCTCTATCAAAAGTCTTGGTACTTTTACATGTAAAATTTATGAAGCTTTTAGATAATCATGTTTCTGATTTAGATAGCATTTCAACGCATTATTTTCTACTAAAATTAAATATTACCTTAGGTTTTTTTACCTAAAGTGTTCTTAATCCTGAGGGAAAAACTACCAAACAAATTATAATTATTAATTCAGATTAAGTAAATCAAACAAAGTATAGGTTATAACTTTGTTACTGGCCCTTAGAAATTAATCGCCCTTATCTCATTGAATTTTACACTTAAATGTAAGGAATGGTTTACATTTAACTTCTGAAATCATAATGAATATTTTAATTGAACTTTTGGCTACGTGAGGATAAAAAAAAATTCAACTCTTGTTTTCGAAACAGTCTTGTTCCCTCTCTTGGGAGAGTTCTTTTAAGTATGTTCCGTCGTTCAATAATAGTGGACTGTTAATTGACTTGTGATCTCCTTTATTGGCTTTCAAACATTAAGTTGGCTAAGGAACGGCGAAGCACACGTTGAAACCTCTGGCTTCAGACGCGAACCAAAAAGCAAACTTAAAAGAACCTCTGCCTAGTTGAAACTCCAGTAAATCCCAGCAACCTAAAAGCTCCAAACGCTGAAAAACTCTAACAAATTTGCGTCTGCGCGGCTCCTCAGTACAAAGACAGCAAAACAATTTACATAACATTGAACATCTGTCTTTTCTAGAGACGTTTGAATTAGTACTGCATGCTAACAGTTAAGAAGATAAAGGTTTCAGCATCTTTCGCGAGTACTGTGTTTATTACAGAAATCAAAGTTACAAAATACAAAATATAGTAGACTCTGAAATCACGAACGTCTCACGAACCATTCGGTTCTCGAACAAATACTCTGAATCCAAAACGCTTAGGATGACGAACAATCTCTTGAGTTACGAACACTCAAGTCGGAAACATGTGATTTTCAAAGGCAACATATGCCACATAATTAACACCCACGACCTTCTAAAAATCATTTTAATATTTTAACTTGCTTAACTGTCGTTAACAATGTCTCGCAGAAAAATAACTTACAAGATAATGGTTTCGGCCATAGCGAGACTGGGTTGCAGCCTCAATCTTTGAACTCTTTGACACTTATGTCTTTTTCTGTTGTCTACGATATTGTGTTTCTCAGCAAACCCATGAACAAAATTAGAAGTGAAAACGTGGAGACGCTACTAGAGTACCATCAGAATGAGTTAAATAGAAATGTTTTGTATCAATTTCAGAACCAGCAACAAAACCCCATTGTGTCACAAATGTTTTCAGAGGGCAGAAAGAGACCAGAAAATGACCTTAGTTGTCTAATCCGCGAATTCGGAGCAGAAATGGGTAAAATGCAAAGTTTTTCAAGTAATAATATCACGTTGGTAAAGCAATAACAAGTTTACAGTATAAACATTTTCAGTTATAATGATATGTCTCTCTTTAGAAACATTTTATAACGTAGGCAACAGAAAATCACATTAAATAAATTTAGAGTGGCTGAATCTGTCTGAAGCAGAGCTGAGGGGTGTTTAGAGACAAAAAACAGTGATGAAAGAAAATGTCTCCTAAAGAGAGTTATCTGATGTTTTTATGGAGGGAAATTTCACATACAGCAATGACATTTTTCTCAGCATTTTTCATTTTTTACATCTTCTTCGCATTTTTTCTTTTGTACAGTTACAGAATTACATTAAAATTAAATTAGATTTTCGTTTATTTTATCTGTTTAATGTTGTGTTTATCTTTATATATATGTAACAATTATGCATTGATTTTCGATTACGAACTAGTGCACAAACAACTGTTTCAGAGTTTAATGACCCAGGAATCTGTGACCCAGGAACGAATTACGTAAGTTCTCTTGGGGAAGTTGTTTAAGAATATTTCAATTGCCGAATGGTCTACAAGAACGAATTAAGTTCGTGAACTCCGGTTTCACTGCATAGGAATTTACGTGTAAAATCCATTTTGTTTTCATTTATCTTAGATTTTCTTCAAGTAAAAGAAAATAACATGAAATTCCTCAGTCATTTGCGTGATGAGTAAGTAATACTGATTTCGTAATGGCACACATAACAAGTTTGTTTTTACACATTAGTAATATACTTTATAACTGTAATAAAACTAACATTTAGAATACGAAATGTTTCTGTTCGTTTACTGTGAGGTCTAACATTAAAAATGGGATCGTGTTGTTTATTTATATACGAAATACGTTTTTAGACTTTTTTTAATCCTTATATCTGAAAATAATGCTATAAGAATCATACTTCTCTAAGTACTATTTAGAATTCAATTATTTACGCGAAGAACAATACAAACTATGCTTCAAATAACTAAATCATGCACTTAGCATACTTTTTATTTGATTTTAAAGTATTATAGTGTTTAGTAAGTGAAAGCAAATAAATTTGTTGAATTCTAAAGCTAACAAAATTATTCTTTCATTATCAATATTTCGATAAATTTCGAAGCAAAGAATATACTCATAGGAGTCAGGAAACTTTAAATAAATTTTCTTTCTTTCATCTAAAACATAATCACTCTTAAAAAGAAAATTTAGGTGCTGGATATAAATTTGTTTAGATGCTGACATACAAGGCATTGAAAAAGAAATCTTTTAAAGCGATATTTGCATAAATTTCTTCAGAACAGCACTTTAGTTTTGCATTGTTATTACTGTGTGATGCTGCTTTGATGTATCTTATTTTAGTGCTACATTTTATGCTATATTTTTATGGCGGCATGTCTTATGAATCACTTTTCCATTCGCGATCAGCATATTGGTTTTGCAGAAACGCGAAGAACAATACAAACTATGCTTCAAATAACTGGATGATGCACTTAGCATACTTTTAGAATAAAGAACTATTTATACAGAACCTACAATCTTGAAATGTAAATCTATTGAATAGACCTGTAATGCAGGGTCACGAGAAAATAGACCTGTGTTAAATAAAAACGTGCAGATTCTAAACAATATCCATATTTCTATTTTTATTGCTCCGGATTCTGAAATAGGACACCGGGGAGCACTAGAAAAAACGATGATTTTTTGAATGCCAAGGAAAGAATCGGAACCTTGTTTAAATATATTTCTCAGTTTTGATGCTTTCTTCCATCTTTGCTCTAAATTTCATTTATTAAGAACCGCCAAGTGTTTTCTACCTTAGGCAATAAATTTTCCTACTTGGCAGCCTAAGGAAGCCTCGAAATATGTATATTTATACAACACACATAATATGTTTCTTACGAAACTCAATCATAAATTTCTGCTTCATTCAAAGCCATGAAGAGTAATTTATTTTCGTGCCGAGAAATATTTTGCAATGCACGTTTTACAATCCAGGGAATTTTGAGTGATTTCTGGGGAAAAAAATATCACCCGGTGGGAATGCAGGTAGGAAAATGAAAGGAGAATAACATCGTGATTTCATGGTTAGGATACATAAGTCGAATGTGCTATAACCACGAATCCCTGAGGAGTAACGTTGCAACTCCACAGGCAAACTATAATGTTTCCTTTCTCAACTGGTGTGAAGATACGGCTCAGCTTTTATTGCCACGAGATCATCATAATGATTTCGCTTTATTTTCTTACTGTTGATAGCAAATCGATTGAAAAGGAAACATTAACGCTTCAAGCAGGAATGGTAAAGCTCTTTTAAATGAAACCTTATATAATATTTGACACCGCTTATATCAGCATTATAGAAAGGATGGAAAATAATAGTAGGGTATTTTGGCTTCACGAACAGCTGTGGTGGCTATCTAAGACCCCGTTTTATTAATATCGGAAAATATTCTTTAAAAGAAAGATCAGAGATTATTTTTCCATATATTATTGAATTAGGATTGATAAACATTTTAAAGTAACAAATCATGAACATGCAATATAGGTTCTACACTCAAAATGCTTGAAATGTACACTTACTCAAATTTTAAAAGTTAGGAAAATTCAAATCAGCTAATTTTACTAACTATTCTCTTTCAAATAGCAGATTTGAAAACATACCCTTCTAAGTACTCGCTATGAAGACCTTCATTTGGTTAATTCTGAGAGAATGAATTCTCACTAAAATTAAATCTGCCAGTTGAAGTACCTTTATCTTTAAATGTTTACAAATCAGGTATTTCTTTTTATTTTTCTTTCTGTATTGCTGATCATTTTAGTTATGTTAGATGCCAGATGAATTATTTCAACATACTAACTTTTTCTGAAATAGTGGATACTTTGATATTCATGTTTTTGATACAATAGCTCATATTTTCTTAAACTTCCTTTCTTAAATCCTGAAACATACACCAAATAAATATACTAATTGTCCACTGTCGGCGTGCTTTGCACCATATTATCCGAGCAGCGCTGTTGGATATTGTGATCAAAGAATATGTGCAGCAGCACGTCCATGAAAACCAAGCAGAAGTGCTTTTTTATGGATGGTGTTCATTGAAACAGAACTCCCAGTTGCCTGTTGACACTAATGAAGTGTGTGGTCCATCGTTTGGGTGCAGTTTTTCAGAATTTCTCTGGACAGCACTCGTAGGTCCCTATCTCCCAGTTTCGCGGGTCTGCGAACTCAAACACATTTTCATAATCACCGCTTATCTTTCACTTCTGAATCACATAGGCCATTCTTGAATTTGGGTAATTCAATACATTAGAAGTACTCCTTAAGAATCGACCATTTTGTGATACCTGATGATTACTTACACCTTTCTAGAAATCAGATAACTCTGAACTTCGTGGCCAGTAAAGGCAGTGTTGTTTTCTATACCATATTTAATGGAGTAGGGCGTGACGAACATGAGGACCTCAGATATCGGCATTCGCGTGGTGCGCAAATACTTACCGGTAGGTAGTGCATATACATACGCATACACACTTTATATATAGAGAGTGTATATATATATGTAATATTTTGGTAGTCGGGCACATGAATGAAGCTTAGCATGAAATGACACAGAAGAATTTAAATTTATAGCTCCATATCTTTATTCAATTCAAAAGGCATATTATCATTCTTTACTAAATAAGATTAAATTCACAGCGTCATAATATTCTAACAAATAGAGGCAGATGAGAGCAGCAGCATAGATCCTAACAGCAGTAGAGGCAGAAGCGGTCTCCCACGCAAAATGGCGCGAGTTCTCTATAAAAGCGGTTACGTAATAGGCTCGAATGTTCTCGAAAGTACTATTCTAGGGGAAAGATCCTGAAGTTTAAGTTATCCTGAAATTTTTAGTTAATTAGATGTCAATATTATTAAATTTTTCGTATGTGGCAGAAAATTATAAATTTTTTTGTTAAATATTAGTCATATATAGCACGATTATGTACTATTATATATAAAAATTCTTATAGTTAAAATTATTTTTTACGACACTTGGGAATTTCTGATAAAGCGTCATTATTTTGATTTCCTATCGTGGAAACGATAGGGAAACTGTAGTTTGATCTCACTCGATTAATTTTTGAATGGATGTCTACGCTTCTAAAATCAGAAGCGCGTACAGTATTCGAACATTACATAAATTAAAATAAAACAAAAGCAATGAGCTCTAATAGACAGGTAGGTAAACCACTCGCTAAAAGCTGAAAAAAATTTAATAACGAAAAAATCAAAATAAAAGTGAATAGTTAGTTCGAAAATCATATTTAGACAGAATAAAGCAAAATAAGTAATTAACTTACAAATAAAAAACTTTTTTTCGTTTTCCTATTTTTAAGGACTGATAGTTTACACTCTTTTTTTACGAATTTTTATTTTTGTTTTTCTCTGCTTTATCTGAATATGATTTTTGAATTAACTAATAATTTTAATTTTTCTTATATCGCTTAATGCAGGGTTTCTTAAACTTTTTTCAGTCGCGATCCCTTTTTGTCCTATAAGTATTGCGCAAATCCGACACACGCGTGAGTGAAACTGTCTGTTTTTTCACTTGTACTGTAATATACACTGAAGTGACAAAAGTCATGGGATAGCAATATGCAAATATATAGATGGCAGTAGTATCTTGTAAAAAATGTATAAATGCGAAGTGCTTTGGCAGGGCTTTCATTTGTGTTCAAGTTATTCATGTGAAGAGGCTTTGATGTGATTATGGCCGCACGACGAGAATTAACAGAATTGAACGCGGAATGGTAGTTGGAGCTAGACGCATGGGTCATTCCATTTCGGATATCGTTATGGAATTCAACATTCCGAGATCCACAAAGTCAAGAGTGTGCCGAGAGTATCTAATTTCAGGCATAACATCCCACCATGGACAGTGCCGACTACCTGCACTTAACGACCGAGACCAGCGACGTCTGCGTAGAGTTGTCAATGTTCACAGACAAGCAACACTGCGTCAAATAACCGCAGAAATCAATGTGGGACGTACGAGGGACGTGTCCGATAGGACAGAGCGGCGAAATTTGTCTTCCTTGGGCTATGCCAGCAGAAAACCGACTCGAGTGCCTTTACTGACAGCACGACATCGCCTGCAGCGACTCTCGTGGACTCGTGAGCATATCGGTTGGTCCCTAAACGAATGGAAAACCGTGGCTTGGTCAGATGAGTCAAGATTTCAGTTGGTAAGAGCTGATGGTAGGGTTCGAGTGTGGCGCCAACCCCACGAAGCCATGGACCCAAGTTGTCAACAAGTCACTGTTCAAGCTGGTGGTGGTTCCATAATGGTCTGGGCTGTTTTTACATGGCATGGACTCGATCCTCTGGTGCAACTGAACCGATCATTGACTCGAAATGGATACCTTCAGCTACTTGGAGATCACTTACAGCCATTCATGGACTTCACGTACTCAAACAACGATGGGATTTTTATGGATGACAATGCGCCATGTCACCGGGCCACAATTGTCCTCGATTGGTTAGAACATTCTGGACAATTCCAGCGAATGATCTGGCCACCTAGATCGCTCGACATGAATGCCATCGAACATTTATGGGACATCATCGAGAGGTCAGTTCGTGCCCAAAACCCTGCACCGTCAACACTTTCACAATTATGGACGTCTATAGAGGCAGCATGGCTCAATATTCCTGCAAGGGACTTTCAACGACTTGTTGAGTCCATGCCACGTCGAGTTGCTGCACTTCGTCGGGCATAAGGAGGATCGACAATATATTAGGAGGTATCCCATGACTTTTGTCACTTCAGTGTACTATTGTAGTTTTAAGTCACTAACTTTAATTTCTAACTTTAAGACATAGAATAATGTGAAAATTTTAAATAAGTAACAGACGAAATGATAGCGTCACGTGCAAAGCAAAAGAAAATGAACGTTTATATTAAAGAAAGAATGCGTCAGAACGTTTTCGTTTTTTTCTTTGTCTGTATTGTCTTATCTTTATCTATTTTTAGATACATTGTGTAAAAATATTTGGTAATTGTAAAATTATTATAATAAATTAAAGGAATATCAAAACTGCTAAAAGTTTTGGCGACCCCTTGCTACAGGTCCCGCGACCACCTTGGGGGTCACGACCCACAGTTTAAAAAACCCTGGTTTAATGCATATATGTATATATAGAGAGAGGAAGGGAGAGAGTTATACAGATATGTATGTGAAATAATTTAGATGCTGAAGACGGAAATGCTTGCAAACATGGCCAGATGAACAATTCCCTTGTTGCTGATATCATGTTTTGATTATAGTTGCACAAACATTGTCGCTAAGCGCACATTTTTCTTTAACGCAATTATTTTCACATTTCATGTAATATTCGCAGCAAAAAAAAAAGCAGGAGTTAAGCTTGGAGATTACAAAAGCGAGAAAGAAACTGAGAGGTGTCTAAGATTAAAATCAAATTCAGAATAATTTAATCATGGTTCAGCTTTATCTTTACCCTCTGCTAAAAGTGTCTGCTTCCGAAATTTTAAATTATTATGTAACTGTCTACGCTATTAGTATTATATAAGAATCATGAGAGAAGGATTTATTTTGAAATGAAACAGTTTAGATTGATTTATAATGAGCAGTCTTTAGGGCGAAAAGTGAAAATAACTTAATTAAAAAGTAAAATAAAGCGATTAGTGAAAATTAAAGTTAGCATATATATATATATAATTAACAAAAAGAAAAGGAAAAGTTGGAACTTAAATGATAGATTATAATTTCTTCCCTATGAAGGCCCTACCAATTCTTTCTCACTGAAAGTCGTAATCCAAAAAGGAGTGCGAGTAAAAGTAAACTTCAAATACGTATACAAAACTGAAAATAATGCAAAATAGAAAAATAAGCAAAAATTATGTATTATCTCTTCTGTTTAACTCTTCAAACAGAATTTGTCAAGAGAAAAGTGTTTTGAAGCCTTAAAGCAAGTTGATTATATATATATATATATATATATATATAATGAATTTAAAATTATTATTTGCTGAAGCTTTATGTAACTGTCTACGTTATTATCGTTATATAAGGGTCATGTGAAAAGTATTTATTTTGAAATGAAACAGTTTAGAATGGTATATAATAAGCCGTCTTTATGTTGAAAAGTAAAAATAACTAAATTAAAAGTAAATTACAGAGTCTAGTACAGATTTTAAGTTTGTACTTTATTATTATATATATAGATAGATAGATATAATAAAATACTAATTTTAATTTGCACTAGTTCATTTATTCATGCATTCATGATATATGTACACTGACTACCAATAAGTATTTGGACACCTATGCAAATGACGATATCTGCGGTCCAAAGGTACGTCAAGGACTCCGCCGGTATATATCGTGTAGGAAACAGCATCGGCTTTAGTCGCGTGCAAGATGCTTCGCAGTTCGGAGTTCTCTGATTTCGAGAAAGGTATAATTATCGGGTATCACAAATGTGGCCGATCCTTAAAGGACATATCTAGCGATCTGAAGTACCCAAAATCGACAGTGGCCTATGTGATTAAGAAGTGGAAGGTGAGCGGTGATTGTCGGAATGTGCCCCGAGTCGGCAGACCAATGAAACTGGGAGATAGAGACCGACGAGTGCTGTCCAGAAAAATTCGGAAGAATCGCACCTAACCGATGGCCTTCATCCGCGAGGAGTTTCAACAGGCATCCGGGAGTATTGTTTCAATGAATACCATCCGTAAGAAAGCACATCTGCTTGGTTTTCATAATCGTGCTGCAGCCCATAAGCCTTTGATCACAAAGTGCAACCGCGCTGCTCGGTTAATGTGATGCAAAGCACATCGAAATTGGACCGTAGATCAGTGAAAACGGGTTCTTTGGAGTGACGAATCAAGGTTCACCCTTTACCGTTCGAATGGCAGAGTCTGGGTCTGGAGTCTACCTGGAGAACCTCTCCTGCCAGAATGCATTGTGCCAACAGTCAAGTTCGGCGGAGGTGGAATTATGGTCTGGGAGTGATTCTCCTTGTATGGGCTGGGACCCTTGGTCCCCATTCATGGTAAGCTCAACTCCGATGCCTACTGCAATATTTTGGATGACAATGTGCTTCCTACGTTGTGTCAGGTTTACGGGTGGGACCCCTGTTACTTTCAGGACAACAATGACAGTTGTCATGTTTTGACGTTAACCAAGGCTTAGTATGGTGCCAATGGAGTTCATCGAATGGACTGGCCTGCCCAGAGTCCAGACCTGAACCCTATCGAGAACCTCTGAGACGAGTAGCATCCCCGAATTCAGGGGTGCACTACCCGTGCAAAATCGGTGAAAGAACTTCTATGTCTTCTTCAAGCCGAGTGGAAGAAAATACCACTAGCTGTCATTCAAAGACTTGTGGAAAGTATGCCCTGGAGGGTCCAAGCTGTAATTACTTCTCGTAGAGGCTCTACCAACTATTGATTTTGAATAAAGTTAATTTTTCTTTTCTGTCACAGGTGTTCAAATACTTATTGGTAGTCAGTGTATATATATCATTAATAATTACAAAGTAAAATATAATTCAACAATTTTTTGCACACCACATCATGAAATGATATGTTTTAAATACATTATTTTTATTTATAGTGTAACGGATTTGGCATTTAAATAGTTAATGTTAGTAGAATTGTAAATTAAATTGTTTTATTCCCAGTGCAATGCAACGCGTGACGAGTATTATGAGAAAGCTAAGCCGGAAAAATTAAAAATACAAGAACACGTGCATTTAACATTTAATAAATAAATAAATATCTCTTTTTGATTTCGAGAAAGTTCCAAAATATTCTCGCGCGTGATTTAAAATCTTATTCAAAGGAAGAAAACCTCTCATTTTATTAGTTAGTTAGTTGTTTTAAGAGTTTGTTTAGAAAACTACTCTTGTTGACTGTAGCGAATTCGCAGATTAGCTTTCTCTAGCTGTTTTGAATTAACTTCTGTTGAACGTTTGAGTAGTTAAAAGATAACTACTGTGAGATATTGTAATACTGTATGAATATCCGAGAAAATTAAAGTATTTTGTTTTATTTATTTGTGATAATAATAGATCTTATTCATTTTAATCGGACTTGTGCATTCAATTCCTAACGAACCCTTACGCACGCAACAATACATACATTTTTATATAGTTATATATGAAAAAAAAAGAATCCAAAAGCCTCATTTTTGAGTTATAAAGCAAATTTGAAAATAAGAAACTTCATATATTTTCCCAATCCTCCTAAATTATTCAGATATCTCATCCAATAAAACGCAGCTAGTAGTTTCTGTTATTAGACCTAGATCTTCTGGTCAGTGCTGCCAACGCCTACTGGGTATGTTACGTATATCCAAAATTCTTCTATGTATTCAAAATTCTTCCAGTATTAATAAAAAGTAATAAAAAAATCTTCGTTAGCATTGTAGGGAGCGATCTTTAGTAGCGCTAAGGCATAAAGCATTTAATTTTAACTGTGTAAAAATTAGTTATTAATTTTGTGATTTCTCTAATTATACTATACATCAGTAATAAAATTTCGAAATGTTAATATTTTTCTTGTGAATCAGAAAACTCACGAAGACAAATGTGGAAAGATTTCAGATGCATGAATAAGGGCGTATGATTGAAAAATAATAACATTGCATAGAAGAAACTGCTTTCGTTGAACAATTCTTCAAATTATGCATTCAGTGAAATCTATCACTAGAAGTTTAATGACTGTTACTATACGTCACATATATCCAATCTTCATTCATGACATCTTTAGATTTTATTAGCCTGGTTTCTTACATATTTGAAATTTTCGAGATTAAGATCTTGAGTAATCAGTTCTTAGATGCGGCGTCTGCATTATAAACAGTAATTTAAATATACAAAACACATGCTTTTACTATTAACAACGCAAAGTTGTTTATTTTCTGAAGCACATACAAACTCATTAATTCACTGATGACTTCACAGGTTCGCTGATAATTTTTTAATTTATTTAGTAAAAATTGCTTAAAGAGTGTACACATCGTACTAATTTTATATAAAACAAAATTCCGATACGTATTACCCTGTTGTTGAAAATTTGTGTTATATATACTCAATTGATTCAAAATTTGTTAAGACGTTCACATTTTAAGGTTTAGTTCTAATCAAAATTTTGAAAATATTTCAAACATTAGACAAACAGGACCACCTCATACGACATTGCGTCTAGTGAAAACTAACTCCAGGGCTATGTGGCTCGAGTTCTAATCCAGAGCAAACTGACGTTTGTGACTGCAGTGTCTTTGCGGAATAATCTATCAATCTGAAAACCCTCTGGGAAGTTTGGCAGGAGTAAAAGAAGGATAAAAGACCGTGGAATACAGTTGCTGATCACCGTAATTTATATATTGATTTCTTGTAAAATTCGTTTGTAATTTTCCCTTGTAAAGTTTTTAGTATAGCAATTAGTTGCTATTTTGCTTTTCCTAACAGCACCATTTTTAATATATTAATCAGAATGCCCTTGTTGCTTAAGTAACGGTATTCTTAGCATACGTCTACTCACAATTTGTTCTTAAAACAACAGAAGGTACAATTTATATATTTCCTAGATGATAAATTCACCTGCAAGCCATTCTTATTAGTATAGCAACCGATGCCGCCTGTCTTGTAATCATAGGCATCAGGTTGGCGGCTGTCATATTAACTCTACATGTGATTTACAAAGCTGAATAATAACAAGCAGACCACCTGTCCATCTAGTAATGCAAAATCAGTCATTTATAATCGAAATTAATTCTGAAATATTCTTAAAGGAGGATTTAAAATTCGAAGTGCGATATTTAAAACCCATATTATTTAGGACATAATCTTAAAATCAATTAATGGACATGAAGGTATTTTATTTTAAACTCTTGAAAAATCGTACCAGTTTTTCAGAGGACTATTCTGAAGCCAACCCCCTTTGCGATATTATAACAAATCTCCATTAATCATACGTATGCCGTGCGTTTTATAAATTTAGTATTAGAAGAATATAGATCGCTTTAATATATTTAATAACTTACATCAAATCTGCTTTTTGACAACTTTAATCATGTGCACACTTAAAAGATACAAAATTAATCATTTTACATTGGTTGACAGTTTTCTTCAATGCAACATAAGCCAGACAACAGAAAAATTAAGCACATTAAAAGATTATTTTCAGGTTGTACATGAATATGAGCATTTTAAGCTGATTCTAGATTTTAGAATTGCATCAGAAATAATTTATATGGACATTTAGTTTATATGATAATATAATTTACTTGAAATTATCATGATGAATATATAATTTTTATGAAACATAATTATTAATTTTATAAAAGATATTTTGTGTGACCTTTTATTTTTTCGGTGTAACACGTTGGCTCACATATGAGTTTGTAAAACAATCTCCTTTAGGCCACGAACTCTGCTATACCATGCGTCTATTGTTTCCGACTGTAGTATCGTCAAGAACGAAGCATTTTAGGACATGCACTCAGTTTAAATTCTTCCTTCAAGAACGAAGTATCTAAGAAAGTGTGTGAGATTCGAAAATTATTTCTTCTTCTTTAAGTACTTTTCTGAAGTGACAAATGGTTGAATTTTGTTTGTGTTAGAATTATTACCATAACTTTTTATACTGTCTATAAGAAAAATTAAAGAGTAATTTTTAAGTGAATCATATAGTAGTGAAGAAGAAACCTGTCCTGAGGTTTACAAAAGGATGGTTGTGAGGTTTACAAAAATAGCGATGAGGAAAGTCGAGATTTTCCAAAAAGGTAATTATAAACAAAATGGCATTTTTCAAATTCTGATTCGAATATTGATAAATGAAGTGATAATAAATGTAGTGTGGGTACTACTCATAATATTTTACAAGAGTTGGTTGTTTAAGAAGAAAGTTGATACTAAAGAAAGCTCAATTCAGTTTAGTGACCTGAATGAATTTAGCTGTCGGGAACAAACTTTGTTGCTTTTTTTTCATTCAACAAACAACCATCACGTTTTTCGAATACCTACTTTACCTCGTAAGAAGTCAAAGAACTGTCACCAGGATACGGATGATGCGGCCTAATCAGAATTTTTGCCATCACCCGTATACGCAGCAGCAGTCTAAATGTTAAAAAGATTTTAAATGCAGAACCCACTCATTCTATGCGCATGAAAACAAAAGGAATAGAACGTTTAAGTGGTATAATTTATTTAGATAAATTCTTTTGTACTGGAAATTTATATGTATTTCTCTTCCAGGTTACAGAAATGTCGGGCTACATTGAGTTTTTGGAGCTACCCCCGCCCGCAATTTTCCGCTTTCTTTAATGAAAATAATTTGGGTTTATTGATGATGACGATAAAATAAGATAACATAAAACACATAACATTTATTCCGTGGAAATGAGAAGCCTTTTTATTGTTGATGAGAAATAACAATGGAAAAAATAAAGATTAGAAATAAACTAGCGAAAATCGCATTAGAAACTTCAGTTCTTTCTTTTCCATGAGTCATAGTACAAAGAAAAACTTGCAAAGATTTCACGAAGCTTTCGTTACAATTTATAAACTTATGTTTAGTTGCCTCAATGTGTTTGACGTGACAAATTTCACGTTAAGTTTAACACTTCCATTTTCAGGTTTTCCCGTTTAAAATCATTATGCAATCTATACTTCTATTAGTGAACACTTCTAAAATAACAATACATTTAAGAGGAAAATAAAAAATATCTGGAATGAACTGGAAAAATGGCTAAGTAAAGTAATCTAAGTACTAACTTTCCAAAATATGGCAGTAGCATGTAAAAGTATATGCATAATTTTGGGAAAGTAAAAGAAAACGTTGAGCTAAGAGTTCGAGGATCATGACTTCCTACTCTAAGAATAGGATCTGGGAAGGTATTGATACCATGTCACCGAATTTGATATCATAATCCAGTGGTTGATAAACTCACTGGAGTTGATCGAAATTGTTTAAAGTTTCATGATCCAAAACCGATAACTGTAACTGATGTAGTTTTATCTTCATTCGCGTCCGAAATACGGATCATCCAGTCATCAGTAAAGAAATGATGGATAACGTAGTACGATGGCCTTAGTGATGGAAAATGCATTATTTATTTACAGTGTAATAATTGGAAGTACCATATTAGGAATAGTAAATCGTGTCTTCGAATACCATTTGCAAAGTTAATTCGTTATTATGTATATGAATCTCGAAGATAAGGGGTTATGCATTCATATATGCTCATATTATTACAAGAATGAAAATACTATCAGAAAACATAAAAAATGTACTCAGTAATAAAACAAATTTTACTTACCCAAGTATAGTAATCGCTTGGCAACAAAACTTGTTGTCTCTTCAGAGCTAAAACTGTTTGCTAGCCAAATATTAATTCCTTGCGACGATTGTTTACTACATCCACATCATTAACAGTGTCTATTATCTCAATAAAAAGTCCTTTATTTATTGAAAATGCGTATTTACTCTATGTCTAAAGGATTTATTTTAATTTTGAGTGAAGTAGAATATTATGATCCTAAGAGGTTAACATTTAACAATATTGAATATGATTTTCAACTAGGAAATAAAGGTGCGAGGTTTTAAGTAGTAGACGCTAGGTAGATAACATAATATTCAGAGTATGCTTTCCTCATTCAGTGGCTAGACGCTTACATTCAAGTGTGTGATAAAATAATATGTAATATTCTAAATTTACAGGAAATCATAGTTAAGTTTGAACGTCGGTTTATAAGATCGAATGGTGAACATTTTGTATACCTCATTCTGCATTTTTTTTAACGGAAGGGAATAAAAGGTCTGGACGTTAAACGATTTTGTGTTATATCAGAATCTGAACATTGCTTCAGAAATATTAATTTTAATAACATTTGTAAGTTTAAACTTATCTGTCTGATTTTAAGAAATATAAGGATCATAAGTAAATTTTTACATGCGAAGTAAAGAGAGTTTTCGCACTGAGAATGTTATGCGAAACGTCGACATCGTTTGCGTTAAACTGCATCGTTATGCAAATCTAAGAAAATGAGCCATGACCACAAGCGGAAATTTTTTCTGCTTCGCCCCATTACAGAAACAACATTTTTTCCGTAAAGTGCATTTATCAGATATGCAATACACTCATCTACTGCATATTTTAGTCATTCATGTACGTAAGACAAGATGACAGAAATGTTACATATTTCATTTTAAATAATTACCTATTTTTAACACACTGTTATTGTATTGTTATATATTAATAAGAAACTAAAGAAAGCTATTCGCTATGATTCTGTGATCTACTTTTACGTAATCATGTGCCTCTTCTATCTTAGCTTTTACTTTAATTATGGTTAATCTTAAATTCCAAGGCTATCGTGAAAATCCGGCGTTCAACTCATTTATAGATATGCTATCCTATATCAGAATGTTTCTCTTAATAGACTATTATTATACTGGATGCAATTAATATAATCGCTAAAAATAAACATACTAATTATATTCCGTAAATTTAAAGCTTCAAATGATTTACTTTTCAAACAGTCTTTTCCCAATATAATGTATTACATTTTTCAATATGAACTGGTCGTTTTTAGGACTGTGTAAGCATAATTAAAACAAACAAACATGAAACATGTTACAGATTATGGTTGGAGTATTCACTATCTGCTTAAATTGCAACAAAAATCACAGCTCAAAAACAGCTCGGATCATATTTAACTAAAGTATCTTAAACAGATGTAACGCTGCAAAAGTCAGATGCAGTTATAAAATTTCACTATTTTTAATTAATAACCATACCATTCATACTCTTGACTTAACTATACAAGGTGTGTCATTCCTTCTGCTCATATTCATGCAGCCTTGTATCTTATGCAGCATTAAGAAACACTTCCTCACATGATTTTAACAACTATCGTTGTTAAATCAATTCATGATAGCATTTGTCCTATGCAATCAGAACTGATGTTCTTTTGGACGACAATATTCTTCCAAATTCAATCAATTTAATTGTCTCATTTTCAATTATAATACTTATTTTGGTCCTAGAAAAGAAGTTTTTGAATTTTTGCCAGCTTTAGCCCAGTCTGATGTATATTTGCTGAACATGAGTTTAATAATTGATTGTAAATGCAAATTTGATCAAAAAATTTAATGTACTCGTCATATTCATATACATTCATATACATTTATGTATATCAATATAATCGTATCTTTGTTTCTGCTTAAAAAATTTCCTTTGAAATTCTGTAAAAATTTCCTTTAATATCTTTTTAAATCATTTTAAGATGACAGTTGCCTAGACTGTAACATGTCACACAGTTGATGTATGAATTTTAAACGAAACGACTGAAAAGTATTGGGTTATTTCATATGAAATTACCAATGAAAGAGCTCGGTGAAATTTGCTCACTGAAGACAAACCGGGAGCTGTTGTTTTCAGACACGATAAAACACGTGCAAATTCACGAGGATGCCATTACAATAGATTTTTTCTTCAGTGAAAATAATGTCGTGAAAGGTATTATCACCAAATTAATCATGCACACGTCAAATGAAGTCTGATATTCCTAGATGTACCTAAATAACTGGATCCGTAAGCTATCTAACACGTAAATGTTTCTTAACACACGGATTTCTAATGCAAGAAATTTTTAACATAAATAAAAACCGGGTTTAGAAAATGCTGAGTGTAGGAATTATTCTGCAGATTTTGTGTATCTTAGAGAACATGCTAGATGCTATTAATAGATCCCATCTACGAGTAATTCTAGGTTTCTCAACTCGGATTCCCTCCAAATGTGACAGAAGTTGAATACCAACTATCAAAAGTTTCCTTCTGCTGGAGATTTAAATGTTACGAATTTCCACTTGTTGATAATGTGCAAAGAGAAATTATGAGTATGGGACTGATAATGCCCTTTATTGACATTGCATTACTACAAACAGTTAAGTCAAAATTAATGTGAATTCAGATAATTTCAGCATTGTTCTAGTAACCACAATTAAGTATTATTAAAAATTACTTGTACAAAGTTAGTGAAATTTCTGAGAGACACTTGCATATAGAAATCCAATAATACTACAAAGTTAAAAATTAAATTAAGTAAAGAAAGATTGAAGGAAGAAGAAAAGAAAACCAGAAGGAAATCGTATCAACTAAGATTAAGTTTAGAGACTCAGACTTTCATTTAAATAAGAAGACGTCTCAGAACTTAAGTAATTAATGTCCTGTTTTGATATTTATTTTTACAAACTTTAAACTTTTACTTTTAGTCATCTGAATCTAAGATGTTGTTTTGACATAATATCCAAAACTTTGAACCATAACAGAGATTATGCCTCCTTACCAAAATTACGCTCATCAGCAGCCGAGCGCTAATGTCGCTGAACACTGGTAGTTCGGTCCGTGGTTCGAAGTATGGCAAACGGCCTAGCTGCGCAGGCGGTTTCGAGGTTTCCCTCATGTGTAACGTGTATCCGAGCTAGTTTCTCTTAGCATGTCCTACAAGACGTCATCCCTGCCCTTAGGTAGATACACCTCGAGTTCTTTTCGTTAGAAAACAAACCTTAAAAAAAACTAAACAAAAACTAATCTTTGTATTGGTACTGGTTTACTACAAAACCTTTATCAACTTTGGGAGAGTCATGGGAAACAGGACCCTCCTTCAAGGAGGAAAAGTATTCTGATGTGAAGAAGCAGGATCTCCGTCTGAATGAAATTTAACTGTGAAGATAACCTTATTTTAATTATTTAAGCTTGGCTTATAAAGCTGATTAGCGAACACGGAAATTTTTGACTGTAAACTCCCGCCCGACTGTCATTATTTCTCAGCCTTCTTAGCATGCCTTCGTGGTGTAATGGTCAGCACGCTCGGCGCGTATTCGTGAGGTCCGAGGTTCGAGTCCCTGCGAGGACATTGCTTATGTTTTACCTCTCCTGCTTCAAAATAACCTAATGTCTCTACAACTTATATATGGCCTGGCTATTTGTAGCGATCGTTTTTGCACAGCTAACAATTTTAACGAAATTCCGTCACATTGTATGCTATAACACTTTATTCTGGAAACGCACATTTAATTTCCTGATCAATTATACCTGCGTGTTTCCTTCTTAAAATCGGCACACCAGTGGTCGAGCGGTAAAATCTCTGAACACTGGTTGTTATAATGCATATTTGGGATATTCTTTTCCAGTATACTTGTAATCCATATAGTGAGGGGCCCACTAACGGCCAAACGGTAAAGTCGCTAAACAATGGTAGTTCGGTCAGGGGTTCGAATCCCGGCGAGCGTGCTAGCTGCATCGGCGTTTTTGTAGTTTCCTTGTGTGTAACGTGTATACCAGCCAGTCTCCGTTAGAAAGTCCTCCATGAAGGTATCCCTACCCTTAGGCAATAACCCCTGTGTGCTTTGCTGTAATGAACTACACCAAAATCAACCTTCTGAAAGTCCTCCTATCCTAAAAATATGTTGATCTTCTAATTCAATTATCCCAGTTTGATTTTGTCAAAATTTAAATCCACTTCCCTTCTTAGATAAAGGATGTTTATAACAGTGCTTAACCAAACACAACCAGAAATTAGAATATATTATTTATATTTAAGCAGGAGCATCAATTATAGTATTTATAATGTATGCATGCACGTGATTATACCGTCATTTACCTATATTCGTTTTCAGTTGCAAGCAAAATGTATGTATCAAGAATCATCTTCGTTCCAGGTCATTATCGTCGGACATCATGGTAGGTATCCACCACAGGTAGCTTTGTTGACAATCTTTTCACTAAGACAGAAAATTTCGTTTATTCAAATTCTAAAATGTAAACTGTAACATACATTTTTAACGTTTCTTGCGGTTTGATTATACTGATGAAAGTATATTAAATCCATTTTGGATATAGTGAGAATTCGTTATGCATCCTTTATTCAATATAATCTTTCCTGTGCAGGTCGTTGTAACAAGTATTTTCTCTATGTATTACTTTAATTGGTCAGTAGGATATAAACTAATAGAAGGAAAAATATGTGCTAAAATTATTTCTAACACCCTAATTAACTTTTGAAGCAACAATGCAGATATTACAGAAGAGATTTCCTATTATTACATGACTGCTTCTCTACTTCTAAAGCTAAATGCAATTTCATATGCTCATTATGGCTGTTTCTCAGAAATGATACATCCTTTAAGTACTATAATCAATATTTAAAGTGACAAAACTTAGTATTTTCATATTTTCTAAGATATATAAAATCCAAATGAAACTTCTCTGCATTTATAATACCAACAGCAAACATTTTGTGCCAGATAAAATTCATTAAACAACATGGTCAAATGAAATTCAAGAATTCAGAAACTCAAACACATAACATTCAGAGTTTTTTATTAACATTTCCAATTTTGAATAGTTTATCAGGACGACAAGAAAATAATTTAGGTTGCTGATTTCTGAACGGATGAAAATATGGAAATGTTATGCATAACAATTTTGATTATATACGGAAATTTAATTCTTAACTTCGAAAAAGAATGAAACATATCTTCATGTTAACTATGTACATCAATTATCTGCAGAATCATAATGTCTAACATTGAAAATTCACAAAAAGAGATTTGAGAGTTATCAGAAAATCAAAAAATCACTTGCCAAATGTCGTCAAAGGTCATAAGCTATCAAAAGTATAGCATCACAAGATAATATTATATTTCATTATATATCAAATAGCCATCAGAAGCGTCTATGACACTTGACTGTAAACTATAGAATTTATATTAGAATTGTCTCTTTAAGGATAAACTTTATAATGCACTAACTAAAATCCTAAGACAGAAAGATCAGAGATTTGCATATAAAATAAAATTAGAAAGTTCAGAAAATAAATGCAGTAGGCGTTATATTTGAAAGCGAAAAAAAAAAACGTGAAGAAATTCGTTTCCCACAAACGAGAACGAAAAATGCAGAAAATTTAAATAAAATGTTAGAAAAGCGGAAAACTTGGACATCTGAATACTTTAAAACAGGGAGAAATAACTCCCACATTTGTTATTTGCATTTTCGCTGAAAATATAGAAAGATAAATCTGTGGTTTCAGGGAAAATGCAAATTACAAAAAGGGGGGAGCATATGATAATAACAGTAGAGAACAAAGAAGGTTTAGCCTTATATTCACTGAAAACCTAAAACTCAAAAAGAGGAAGTTGAGAAAAAAATACTAGACTTAAATTTTAGTTAAAAAAATACAGCTTGAACTACTTTTGTTTTCCTTTATAAGGCACAGATCTATACAGGTTACAGATGTGCTTTCTAAATGTATAGCCAAAATCGTCCCTTGCCTTAGATATTCCAGTATTCTGGTTCTTCAAATCTTCTAAAATAGTATGTTAACACTCGTTATTGAACAACAAATCGCAAAAGTTACGCTTCTTTCTCAGCCTATCCTACGCATGAAACTTTCACTAACCGGATTACAAAATAAAGCAATACCTCTTCATAAACAAAGATGCAACAAAATGTGAATGTAGTGTTTTCTATCAGACAGTATTTAAGATGCAAGGTGCTGCGATATTCTCAGAAAGATGAAAGATAATCATAAACTTTGCGGTATAAGTTTTCCAAGGTGGTTTTCCTGGAAGTGGCCGCATTACAGAATATAGCTGCCAAATGATAGTGATTAACGATTTGAGTCTTGAATCGCTTTGTTTTATTCAAAGGTTTTGACATGTATTACAGGAAAAAACTGAAAGAGGTGCAAGATTTGTAGGCTTACTTCTACCATACTATTAATAAAATTGCAAATTAATAACAAATACTTGTTACTAGTAAATGTAGTAATACGCTCAGGCTAAAAAAAAATTCCCTACTCATTTTAAATTATCAATATTTTATATTATGGAAAGCACGTGTTTTGAGTGAAGGAGAAAAATAATACAAACACCTTAAATTTTAAACTTTGTTAAGTAACCTAGTGATTTCCGAATCTCTTCTCCTTATTAAAATGTTCATTTAATTAATACTTTAATACCTGTTGATTTTTGTCTCTCCTTTAATTGATTTCTTTTTCTAAAAGACGGATTTCATAAAAATATTGACAACATTAATATTTTTTAGATTACGCTGTAAATGTTTTAACTTGAGCTTTAATTTTATAGAAATATCTATCTGTTTTTTCGATTAAACCAACTTAAGACTGAATTTTATCTAATTTTGTGATCAGTGTACTATTTTCGTAACAGTAGACGGACTGAAAGACAAATAACTGGATGATCTAGTTAGATAGCTGATATAGAAAACTCTCGCATTATCGCATGACAGTGTTTTCACTTCATTTGCCAGAGGCGAATCAAGTGGCTTATTTCTAGAAATAGTTTAAAATTCCATTAAAAAGTATTGTAGTTGATCTTACGTTGCCGTTTTATGCTTTTGATTGCAATGTTGCATTATTTCAAGGCTTTTTCGATTTCCTATGATAATTTAAATTTCCATGCAATACCTCACTTATGTTTCTAGTAGAGAACAATATGCCTCTTCCTATAAACATAAAGATTTCGGACACTAACTCCGTCGCAATATTCTTGTTAAGCTAAAGAATATCTTAATTCTCCTCCTCCTCTTTTCCACTGCCTAATCTTACAGAGTTCCTTCATACAATCTAGCTTTTCTTCGAATACAGACTCGCTTAATACATTTGCTTCTATCAAAGTAATTCTTTCTACCTTAGTTTCTACAGAAATGTATTTTTCTGGTTTCCTTTCAAGTTAATTACTCTGCACATCGTTTTCCAACTAACTTATTCGTTTAAAATTAATACCGACACCGATAACAATAATCTCTCGTAAGCCAACTAAACTCTGTTTTCAAAAGAAAGTTACCTAGTACCGTAAAAGAAGTGGAGCTTCTGCTGCCATCTGGCGTCACTAGGTTGAACCGCGTATACTAACGAAAACGCGTTAAGTGGAAGAGCGTTCTACAGAAGTTTATGTATGTCTCATTTACAAAATATTATTTGATGGTAATTATTATTATTTATGACCAATTTCAAAACAACAAAATTAAATGGAAGAGAAACACTGCGACGTAAAATTTAAAATTGGGAAAAAAAGAGCAGCTTCAGTCTGGCGTATATTTCGAATAAAAGTCAATCGATTTAAAAGAAATCAGACACAGGTCGCTCTTCTTCAGGGGAATCAGGTTTTTGCTCCAGAAGAACAGGGATCTGTGTCTGATTCGCCATCCAAATCGATAGAGTTTTATTTAAAATCTACGTCAAACTATGCTTCGCTTTGCCTAATTTTAAACAATTAAATGAGTCCGAAGCAAAAGTTTATATATATATATATATAAGAGACTAGTAAAATCTGAAGCAAACTATATGAAAATATGACTGTATCTTGCATATTTCAGCTTGAATTCTTCTTTCATTTTAAAAAGTTTCCTATTTATTGTTTTAATTTCTTTGCCATTTTTCCTAGCTACGAAGATGACTGCCACATCTAGCTTCCTTTAATACTTTATTTCATTTGATCAAAGCCTCGGTTTTTTAGAATTCTATATTCCCGTCTTTTTTTATTAACACAGACATTTCAATTTCGAATTGAAATTCTTGAACCGCACAAATTTCCAATCTTCTATTAGCCAATTGACGCAGTTAATTCGTTGATGTCAACCATTTTACACAAAATCATTTCATACAAGCCTGCAAATCTATATATCCTAATACCTTCCACACTATAGTTTGTTTGCAGCTATCGTTGAAAGAAAAAATATGATCTCGTGAAAAATGCAATGTTATGCCGTCGGTTTCAATGATTTGTTATTTCATAGGGAAACACAAGCACTCAATTGCTGTTTGCCTCAGGAGATATGCTTTCTTGGAGGACTTTACGAGGGGTATTTGTTCATATTCACTTTACGATTACAAAAAATCACGAAGTTTAGTCTCAGGAACTGAACTGGGGGTATCATAGGATGATTTAACTCTCAACACATAATACACAGAGGATTGTAAATTTTAAGTTTTCTTGAAAATTTAAAAAAAAAAAGATAACTTTTAAGATGAAATAAAATATAAGAGTTTTATTCATGATAATATCTGACTTTGTCCCCAACTCCCTATTAACTGATTATGAAACTCATTCAGCTGTTCTCGTTTTTCGTTTTACCTTAAAAACATAATTATGCAGTCCTGCAATATTTAGCAACTTTTCATCGGTGTTGATAACCCTTTCATTCTTCGACATTTCAACGTTGCTAAGATTGTTAAAAAAGAAAAGCAGTGCATCATCAGTTATTTAAAAAATAGTCTGTAGACGTTTCTAAATTTGACTTCCGATAAAGGTTGGCTGAGATAGCAAACCATTCACTTCTAATCAGTTGTTTGTGCTTATCTGGTGGGAGCAAAACCCTATTGATTAATTATACTACGATCCTTCCTTCCTCAATGGAACGGCAGCCGAAGAGAAAAGCCCACTCACTGCTAGTAGTTTGCTCCAGGTTCTGTTCATCGTGAAATGACTGGCTGTGTAAGAATATAACATAAACAGGTAAAATCTGGCTGTGTTGTATTGTAGAAACAAAGGTGCTAGTTTGTTCGAATGATATTATTATAGTACAACTAATATGAGAACTTACTTTTTTATTTCACAACATTATTCAATTTTACTGTTTATTGATGCCATGTAAATTTTAATGTTCTTTAGACTTTCTCATTATTTGCAGCACTATTTATATGTTTTAAAACATTGTTTGTATATCGCGCAAATACAACCATTGTTTTCTTAAGTTCCCAAGAAATATTACTTTTCAGTTACTAACGCATCTCATGTTGGTAATGATTTGTTTTTAGTGACTAAACGAATTCAGTAGGATCCCTTGAACAGGATTTAGGTAATAATGAACTAAAAGCCTTCGCTTTACATACCAAATCACTACTTGTAATATAAGGAAGATGTCCAATATCGTATATACGTTTATCATACGGAAGTCACAGTTAACGTAGCAGTCTTTGTTTCTTCCTGACACAGACAATCGGATGACAATCTACGTTTGAGATCTCAATTTAATCTTCTTCCAACAAACATATCGATTTGCTTTTCCACCCTCTTTCGCCTAGATCAACGAATTTTTGTATCTGTGAAATGTTTCTGGTCCATTTCCTAGCATCAGCTGTAAGTTCTTTAGCTTTCTCTTTGCGTTTTATCACATCAAAGACTACCAGAAGCTTATTCATCATTTACTGAAATTTTTATTTTTTCCCTAGTCTTATGCTGCGCATAGATACGTGTGTGTATGTATAAGAATATATGTTTGAGCTAATTTAACATAAGTAAAAATAACATTTTAAAACAATTTTATGAAAACAATTATGTCTTAAATTTGCATTCGTATTCAAGGCTGTTATAATAACATTCACATCATTCATTCCCAGAATTTTGCATTTAAACACGTTACTTCCACTATACTTAGGCTGTTGTAAATAGCATCATTAATTTTGTCTTTTAATTCATATAATTATCCTGCTCATCTTAATATACGCAAATGACGGGCTTCCTCACCTCGCTTCATTTACTGGAAGATCATAACGAATATTGTACGTACGAGAACATTTAATACTTCAGGCTGCCACTCCCATACTCAGAGACACTGAATTAGGAGTAGAAATATTGAGAAAAATACTGTAAGACACGAAATACCTAAAAATGAAATTTATTTTCAGAGAGGAATTTAGGAAATGCACGTAAACGCTGACGTGCATTATTGTTACGAGAAACATTAAATATTTTCTAAAACTAATTTACTTTTTATCTTATTTGGGAATGCATTTTAGATAATATTTCATTAAAATAATTATATCCTTGCAAAATATTTTTTACTTAAAATCGTTTAACTACTCCTTTTTAAAAGTAGGTAGTGAGGTGTTAGAATATCAGAATGTAATGCAAGAAATGACAATATTGATTAATGAACATTTTAATTTAAAAGAAGCAGTTTCAGGAATTCAACACTATAACATTGTTCAGAGAATGCATTTGAAAAGGACCATTGAGTTGAATCGCTGAGAAAGCTTCTGTTAAAATAAAATGCATGTCAGTCAACGTTGCGTTTCCTAATGCACAGTTTGATTTAGCATGTCATTCTCCCCGTCAGAACATAGCTCATTAAATTTAAAACAAAATCATTTCTGTTTTCATTCCGCAGCAATGGGCATCCAATCTTTGATTGCAGATTTAAAGTATGAAGCTGTTTGGAAGCTTTTGATTTGAACAGTCCTCATAGAATTCTCTATATACTAACTACATACAAGTGGCAATGCACATTTAAAAAATGCTATAATATCTGTAGTTATAACACACAAAAATAGTTTCAAGTTCAAATACTGCATGACCTGTTAAGATAATATGATACTGTTGAGAACTGCTACTGATACTGAAATTGTACTGTTGAGAATGAAAGGTTTTGTTTAAACTGTTTATGTACCAATCATGATATATATTTTCCAGTTGAGGGTTTTTCCCTTCCTAGCACATTCACTATACAATGTCTTAATGTGTTTGCATGGTGTGACAAACGTGAAATCAAATTACAACTTGAGTCCAGAATTACCTCATTTTGAGTCCGGAATTTTGATTTTAAATATATTTAAATTAATTTTCACAATTTGCATAATTTGCTTAAGTAAATCCCATATATTTAGCAAAAACATTCGATTTATTTTAATAATATAATCTTTCAAAAATATTCATAAGAAGTATGTAATACTAAATGAAATACATTCCATACGAAGTATGTAATATTAAGTGAAATACATTTCATACGAAGAATGTAATACTAAGTGAAATACATTTCCATTAAACGATAATGCAAGCAAATGTTAAGTGTAGTCAGAAAGAAGGAGCACCGTATGTGTAAAGTACAATGAGTAAAAAAAAAGGAACTCTCGGTTTAAATTTGTAAATTCATAATATTTATATATAAAATTCTTCTGAGGAACTAAAGGTATTTCTTAGTTGAGTCAATGTTATATAATCCATTGTGTGACATCCAGATAATACCTGAAAGTCTGTGGTTTAATCCTTGATGATGGTGTAGTTAATTTTTTAATATTCTTTCTCATAAAAATATAATATAGTGTCATCCTTTGTATCACAGTGTCATCATTTGTTAACTAAAAAGCGCATATTGCTATTAAATATTGGGAGTTTCAAACATTTTAATGGTTTCCGAGAATTATTACGTTAAAAAAAATCTTTTCCTAGCGTTGTATTTCTAACTAAGGGAGAATATATTGAATATTTCACAAAATTGCATTTGATGCTATATAAACTAAATTAGTTGTTTCCGGCAACAATGAAAAGAAATATTAATATGATGAGTTCATCAATGCAGCAAACTTTTAAATATCGAGTAATATATAAAATAACTGAATTATTATTAATTAATCAGAATTGAATTGTTTTGAATTAGTCATACCAGAAAGATGGAAAAGCATTTAATTTAATTGGAAATATATTTAAATTTTATCGGAAGCTTTAAGAAATTCCTTTTAAGACAGGATACAAGGTAGCCAAAAGAAATGTAAGTGTTTATTTTGAAAAATTTGTTTGTATTTTTTGAACGTTTATATTCTTTAAACCAGTTATTATTTGTCAGTGAAATGCACTTAATATTTTATGACCATCCTGTATATTACCTAAAATAAGTAATAAAACAAATAATTCAAAAATACATCAAGAGCACACGAATGCATTGAGTTCAAGAAAAATTACTCAGTGTCACCCGCTTACTGGATATAAGGTAAGATTTCTAATCTCACGGTCTGCCAAGTTTCCTTTCAACTGTGTTCATAGACATCAGATTTGGTTTGCAGATTTTGTGAGTATGAAAAAAATGATTGATTGCGAGGTATAATAACTCGCTTTAAAAAGGATTTCATACAACAATTATATATAGATACAACTTGCTGAAAAATTAGAGGAAACCTATTTTTTTCAGTAACTCTTAAATGCATCACATTGGCGTTTAACCTCTAATGACTCCCCATCAGGAACATTTCTAAAATACTCTTTAAATATTTTTTTGTACTTTATAATAAATGGTTTGCTTTAGTTACTGTTTGGGTTAAGCTGTTTTTCAAAGTATCTTCTTCAGCAAAAATGAATATTATTAAGTATTGTTTGTAAAGAAATATTTGGAGGAGGGGAATTTATATTTCTCTTAAATTGGAAATAATTAAAAAGGAAACGTACTTCCCAAAACTTTTGTCTGTGTAGAAATTTTTCCTTCCAAAAATTACGTTTCTTCTCTAATTAGATTTTAGCAGATGGTAAAATACAGAAACATTACTAAAATTTTAACTTAGTAGATGAATCTGGTAGTTGCAATACTAAAGAATAACGCTCTGGTGCATAAAACTGGGAAAATAAAGATAACGATCGCGGGGGAACATTGCATTATGCTGTAAACGTTTGCAGTAGATAAGAATATATATATATATATATATAATATTAAGCTTACTTAGTGCGAAATCGAGTTATTCTACTACTTGCGCAATTGCTGCAAAGTAAGTTAATAATAATTTATTTACTAAAGAATATTGATTATATTATCTCCCAAGATTAATTTTAGTAGAATTATCTTAAAAGAGTGAATCCATGCTTAGTAAGTTCAATTTCAAAAAATGTTAAAAATGTTTAATGGGGACTTGAATTAAATCATGAATTTTTGCGCTTCAATTTCTTCCTAGGATAGAAGTCAACCATAAACGCTTGTAGAACAATTTGTTAAGACAGAGTCATGCCTTTACGGCTACCTCTTAATACGCACAACTGCAGAATCTGGGCAACCTATAATTTATATGCACTACGTTGAGTGAGTGTTAAAAGTATTTGCAGCAGAATTTAATACCAGGCTTTCTTTTATACTTAAAGAAGTCAGTTCTGAAGGTTTCTCACTTATTCTGCCAATGACCATCCATACGAATCTCTCTGGAAAAAGCAGATGTAGGAAAAGTGTAACAGCCCTAGTATCTGAATACTATAGTACTATTTTCATGCAAGATGTACTTCCAGTGCATATCACAAAAACAACGAAGAGACTACTTCATTTATGTTTGAAATGAAAGAACATTCAGCTGCCATTTTACGGTAACATCGTGTTCACCAGAACTGAAATCATATAACTTTGGGCTTTGGAGCTATCTAAAGACAGTTCTTTTTAATCGACGCTAAGCCAAATTTAGCTGTAGTGAAAGTTAGCAACACGCCTCTTATCCATACATTTTTACGGAAATACTCATCTTTGCTGTGTGATACCGTATTTTTTCAATTTCAATTTGATTTAAAAAACGAAAGACAGCATACCTGTGAAAGTCCGTTGCTTCCGTATCGATTTAAAAAACTCTTGTTCCGATCAAATATGCAAGTATTTTAACCATTTTTTTATTAATATTTACGTGTTTCGCCCTAAGGCACTACACGGAAGAAAAGGATGCCTTCGTGTATTACCTTTAAACTGGCTCGTATTAGCACGTTACACATGGGGAAAACCACGAAAACGCCCTTGCTGCCAACCCGTTCGCGGAATTCGAACCTCGAACCGAACTACTAGTGTACCGCACCGCTCGGCCTCTAGTGGACCATAGCCATTCCTTTGTCTTTCAACAAACCAAACTCCATTATACAAGGAGTCTTCAGGCAAAATTTCAATTCATTTTGGCCGATTTATTTCAAACCGTCCTGTGATGTGACGTTTAATTTTAACCGTTTTAATCTTAAAAACCTAGGATAGTGATAATTTAATTATCATACATTAGTAATTAGTTTTCTAGCGTGGGACTTCATGCATTTATGTAATCTCATTTATCTTAGCTCCTGTCAACGCTTTCATAAAAACAATGAAAATGTATCATATTTAATTCTATTTTCACTCAGATTACCGTCTCATAATTTCATTTCCTTTTAAACTCCAAAACGGACACGAATGTCCAGTTAGACGAGAACTATGCCTCATTATTTTCTCTAATAAGGTATTTATAAACTTTTGAGTTCTTCATCACTATAAATACCTCTTAATTTCCTCTCGTTATTTCAATTACATGGTATTGTTACCATTAATCTGTTCGCCATTTTAGTGAAATTATAACCGCTTAAAATAGTCATTCATATAGTTAACTACACATTATAGATACTAACTTTCTTAATATTCTAAGCTTTATCAAAACGTAAAATAATTATTTAGAAGGCTATAACATTTGACTGCAGGTTTCTAAAAGAATCACATGCTTTTAATTACTCTGAAGCAATAAATAAATAACCGAAAAGGATCAGATAACATTATAAATTTGCCACTAGAAAGTACTTTTCTTATTTGTTACATTAACATAATAGCATATGACTAATTTATATATTAAATTACTGTATATTTTAAGCTTCAAACTGTAATTTTGAAATGATTCAACACACAATCTGCCATAACTGCTTTCCTTTGAAATTTCATTACTATGCGTCTAATAGCATACTTTCTCGAACGAAAATCCACTTTTATTTCTAAAGAGAAAATCTGCATCATAACATACGGTAAAAATGTATCTTTTTATTCTTCATGAGCACAGTTAATCAGGAACAAGCTTGCTCGTCTAAACACCCAGTAACTATTAATACTTGTCATTTACACTCACTGAGTCACTGAAAATAATGCTGCGAATTCAGATACATTGCAGTGTCTTCAAAAGACTTCCTAACTAACGAGAAAAAATGGCTTATGCCAAGATTGATTCAGTATTCTTTTAGTCTTTTCCCATGAGGATCTTTGTTCAATCGGTGACATAAGTCGCAGTTCTTATAAAAGTATTTTATGCTAAGATAAAAGAATTATTCTGTTGCTTATTCATTCGGATAATAGTGATATATAATATTGAAGCTTATTTCTCGAACGTTATAAGGCAAATATCGAAATTTTTATGTTTACGTTCTTTATAAGTACACTTAAAAATTATTGTTAACAGTAGAAATTGGCAGGGGGTTATATTAGCATCTGACAGTAAACAGCAGTGAGATTTTCACGTTTATGTTTTACTTTACGAATTTTATTCTGTAGTGTGGTGTTTAAAAACATTTACTGTATCCTTATCAAATGTGCTGTGAATTGTCTTTAATATGCTTCGTGAAATGTATCGAAGGAAAGGAATTTGAACATCTTGACATTCGGTTTTGAAGGGTTAGGGGGAGAATGTTCTTTCTACACACCATAAGATCTGGATTAGATATTACTTTAACGTCTAGATAATTACATGATAAAATAAAGATTTATTCAAAAAATTAACAAGATTACGGAATGCAAGCAGATAAACTAATAGTAACAAAACATATGTTTTTACAATAAATTTATCTTAAAATATATTTGGAGAAGAATGTTTTTTTCATTATAGGTAATAATGTTTGCTAACAATTTGATAGCAAGTATTATAGATATAAAATCTCTAATAATTTTACAACATAATTTTTAAAATAAGCACATTTTAAGCAAAATTTTAAGCACAAGAAACCATTTTTTAAAATAAACGATGGGTTCATAACTTCTTCATCCGTTTTACATCGTTAAATACTTTGTAAAAAGGGAACGGAACAAATAAAAGATTCAAATGGAATAATATGATCCCATACTGAAAGTAAACTTCCAGACATTAATTTCATCTATATGTAATATTATTCTTAACTAGAAAATTTAATTATCATTCTCATGTGAATTCTTCAGTTGGAAGATTATTTCAGTAAATATCTTTCCACAAGCCGAACAATTTTGAATTCTTAAGATTCAAGTACATTATGTAAATCAGAGCATCAAACCTTACACGGGGATTAGTATAGTGTCACGTATGATCTTTCCCATTTTAAATTAATTTTAAAAGAAAATTTGCTATTTTTTCCACAGAATTCTCTTACAGTTGACGAATGTTTCTCGAAATGATTTTGCCTCGAATGGCGTAAAGTTAGTCCACGGCCTACGAATGTGCATTCGTATGGTCCGCTGTAACTCGATCCTGACGTAAGTCGGGGATTTATTTTATTTTTGATATCTTTAATAATATTTATAAATTAATCTCTTATTTAACTTAAATGGGGTTATGGATGTATAAAATTTTATGCATTCTTAATATTTATAAATAGCGTGTTATGTACATAAACGTAACATTTGTAATACATAACATTTACAAGTAATGGGTATTTGCACTTCATACATACATATTTTGTAAAAACCACCGGGTGAGTAATTGTTACTCGTTTGGATAATTCATTGAAGCTGGAAGCAATTAGTTCAATAAAAACAATTCGTTAATTTCGGTTATTCTGTGATTTGCTCCTTCATATACTTTGTCATTATATCCAATTAATTCGCGAATTTACTTTTCATCTCTGGAGAAACGATCAGTTCTTTGATCCATATTTTCAAGTAACTATAATCCTTGATTTAATTTACGTAATGCGTCAACAATCCTTTAGTAGTAAATTATGCTGCTGGTTCAGATATTTTACGTGTCCCGAGTTTTCTATTACTTACCATGACTGGCAGCTATTAAAAATAAGCATTGTCGGCAACGACGTTTTAACAGTCATGCTACCTTGCGCGTACAAGAACAATGCTTTTATGCATATGATGGCAATAAACTTAAATTAGAGGACATTTATTCTTAGGTTTTGGACCTCGTAAAAGCGACTCATCGTAATTTAAGGACTATATTCCATTCACAATGTTTCATTCATTGACAAAATCAGATTTATCTCTTCTCGGATTTTATCTCTGACAATTAGATAAACTGACACTGACATTCAGCAGCGCTTCCCGAACACTATATTAAATATAATTTAAAGTATTAAGTTCATGTTAAATTGAGAAAACTACTATTTCATTATGAGAGATATTTTTTATGAAGTTCGTTTTTGAAACTGCTCTGCACAAAAGTTCTTACGATATTGTTTACTAAACTAGAAAAGTGAGGAGTGATTTTTTTTCTGGCACTATTATATAATTGTGTACTTTTATATGTATACAAAGAGAGAGATACCTATACATACTCTTGAAATTACAAAGTTATAAGTTTCAAATAAAATACAATAACGTAAAATAAAAACTCTTGCGCTTGAGCTGCAAAGGATTGAATTTTAAATAATTATAAACTTTTATTATTATTTATTAGTTAATAGTTTTTATAAGTTTTACTTATTGTATTATTCGACACTCTAATTACTCTCTTCCATTTGCCTTCTGTAATCAAATTTGCCAAATCCTTTAAAGCTATAATAATAATATAAATTTAAATAAAATATTAACGCGTTCTCACTCCCTTTGCCTAACAGCATTTTTAATTCCCTACGCATTATTTTAGGATAAGATAATCTATTTTAAAGAACTTGTTAAAAATAGTTCACAGTATATACATACATATATATATATATATTACATATCTGCAACCTTTATATGTAATGAATAGCAAGGCAATTAAAATTCTGTTGTATATTATAAACTAGCAACAGTGTAAGTTCTGATTTCATCTACTGTGCTCAGTAAAGTTTGAAGGTTTTTCTCCCTCTTTACCGCATGCCTTGTGGTGTAACTGGTAAGCATATCCGGCTAGCATCGGAAGGTCTAGAATCGACAGTAATCGTGGTGTAATTCGGCTGCGTAAGGCATTACTTATATGCTCAGTCGGATTCAATACTAGGAAGAAATTTGCCCAATCCATTGAAGTAATATCTTCTGTTCACAAGCATCCTGAAACCACAAATGCGTTATTGAAACGAGAATTGACATCCATTAGCAGAAATTTGGGGCTAAAAACAGTCCTAAACAACCTTGCACAGGGTTCCAAGATATTATCCACATATGTGTAACATGTTATAGAATTCCCATCCAAGACATGCAGTTCGATGGGGAATTTTTAATGATTCCAACCGAAACCATGAAAGCATTTCCGTAAAAAGAGGATGTTTCTTGAAAAAGAGAATGCATGCCTCTTACTTTCTCCAGATCAAAACACATTTAGAATCTCAGTTCAGGCTATGTTCTTGCCAATAAACCGTATATGATTCTATTTCCTCTTGGCTTCAATGCAGATGACGACGACACCACATTAACTGGGCCCATTTGGAGGATGAATTGAGTTAAACAAAAAATTTGGTTTTTCTTAGATAAAATCCAAACTCCTTTCGTTCAAAAATAGAACCGTTGATTTGAGTTTTAAGACAGCCTGAAGGTTTAATTAACTATCTTATAGTTGTGCTTAACGGTTTCATGGAGCCGACAATGACTGAAAACTTTCTATGGATGCAGTGTTTGCTTTTGGCTGCCCTTGACGAGGCCGTCTGCTTACTGATTCACTTATCGATAAGTGATCCCTAGTTTACTTTGACGCATATTGAGATCTTAAGTGACCCTTGTTTGTGTTTGTCCGGTCCCAATCTACCAAAAAATTGCCTTTTACATAAATGATGCTTTTAAGTCAAAATTAATGAGGGAAACCACTTCAGGAAAGCACATCAAATTTAAGTAACACTACACACCATAATTTCAACATGCATCCATTGCGCGAAACGTTATCTTCGCCTAATTTCTAAATTCCATAAGTTAACATATGATCGAAATTAAGATTTTGCATTCAGTTGCAGATGAACTAGCAGAAATTAGTCTTTAGTCCTTTAGACGTTGTTTCGAAACGTTAATCAATTAGCATATTTTTCAAATTATCTTAAATTAAGTGAGCCATGTATCCTAAGCTTTCATTGAACTTAGCAATTACTATCGCTCATTTAAATAAATAAAAATTATAAAAAAAAGGTGATATTGAAAAATGCGAAGCAACAAAATAGGCATTAAGCATTGACTAAAATAGGACCATGTTTATTATTTCAGTTGCATAGTTTTTTATTCCTTCGAGGTGAAAGGGTTCGTACAGCATACGAAAATATAATTAGACCCGAAGAAATTTGAAAAAGTTTCTACTTCAACATTTGCACCTGTAATCAAAGGAATCGTAACATACAGTGCTAAAAATAGAAATGAAAGAAACAGCTAAAACAAATCAAGCATTAATCTGTTTGTTGACAGAGGAAAATGCTTGATATGCACATAAAATTAAAATTTTTGAGAAAAACTTTTACAGATGTAAAAAGCTTTTGAGAAGTTTAGTTCGCCTAATAAAGAAATGTTTTTTGGATCATTTTTGCAAACGCAAGTTAAATAATTAACTGCAAACCAGCAGTGCTGTGCAAATTTTACATATTTGCTCTGATTACCAACCATAGCATGAATGTTTCCTGATGCGAAATATGAATGCATATTTTGTTTAACCAAACAAGCCTTACTAGCAAGAAATAGTATAAATTACGTAGCAGTTCAAATATAGAATATTGTCTTCATAGGAAGAACTTTACATTCTATAGGAGAATTGATTCGAAAGCTGAAAATATACAGAAAGTAACTAACTATTAGAAAGGAAGGAATAACAGTAAAAGTTTTCTGATTTTTTTATAGTTCGAATAAGTTTTTCTTACAGAAAGTTTAAAACTTCTTAAACGCTTGATTATTATGAAAAGAGTCGCTTTTATTAATTGGAATGGTTTTCAGGTAGTTAAGTTTCTAATTAGAGTTCATTCCGATGAATAAGGCATACAGGTACGAAAAGGATACGTATAGTATAAACAATCGAATTTGCGTTCGGGAGAAAAGCAAAATCAGACAGGAGGGGAAAACGTGAATTGAGAGAAGTTTCTGACGCATTGTACTATCAGAACTAAAAATATTGCTTGAAACTAAAATTTAGGAATAGTAGCTGAAGAAATCGACAGAGATGGAACTGCTTAAACAGTTCCTTATGTGGCTAATTCTTAACGCTAATTTTCGCTTTTATTGGCATGAAGTTTAAAATGTGTTTTATTAAAATATGTGGCACGTTTTTGAATGTGATTGCATATTTTGCAGTCACCTTCTTTCATTAAAATATCGTTCTTATATGCATTAATCTGTACCAGTTATTTATATTTTAATTAATAATTTCTTTTATTCTTCGGGGAGAATGTAGCTCAAATTAATCTTTATGCTAAGCATAGAAATATACTTTACTAGCAGTACCACATTTGTTTTCATTATCGTAATCCATCAGGAATTTTAATCTTTCCGAACACCTAGACGAAAAACCATGTTAAGAAGACCGTATTTTATGTTAAGAAGACCGTATGACGAATAGATCATGTTAAGAAGAAATATCATATTCTAAATTTACTATTACACATGTCACATTACTATTACACATGTCATGCTATTTATTGAAAAGAAGTTTTTCTTAATTTTAGTGTTAGGAAATACGACTAAACAAAAATTAGATTTAAAAAAAAAACGAAATCAGGGTGTAAGAGTTAATACATAAATTACAGTCACAAATTCTAAAATGAAAAAAATAAGATATTGAAAGCCCTGAAACTATAGAAGAGAAAGAAACTGAAAGCTCTGTTTATTTCAATATATCCAAGTCTAACCGCAAATACATTCGTAAAACATTTTCATGCAGCAAAAAATGAGTGATATTTCTTTGAGAAAAAGTGCTAAAAGTATTTGTTGCAAATATAGCTGAATAGTATTTACAACCGTTTCTTCCAGCAAATAGTTATTGTCAATAGCTCTTTTTAGTCTACCTGAAATACAGCGCTTATAATGCACACTGATTTCCAAAATAAAAAAAGATTTTCCGTTTATTTAACTTAAAATTTCAAATATTTCTTGAGAAACAAATATGATAGAAAGTTTTATAAGTCATCACAAACATTATTTAATGTACCATCGGTAATCAATTCAGGGGTTGCACAAAACCATTGATAAATTATTTTCAAGAATGGGAGATGATGAGCAAATTCTGTAGTTAAGAATTCATTCATTCATTCAGTTATTCATTTTGTAGTTAAGAATAAAGTGTCAAATATATTGAAAGATTTCTTCTCGTGTGAATATTTTCAGCATGTATTTACAGTTTTTAACCATAAATCTAGAATTTCAATGAGACTACTGTCTCAGTTAACGTATACATTAATATTATGGAGACTCAGCTTTTGATGTGCGTAAGAAAAATACGTATTTATGTGCAGCAGAAAATAAAGAGACGGAAGTATGAAACTGTGTCGGTTGATAATAATGCAAAAATGTGAAACTTAGAGCATTAGTTACTCAGAATTGCGGAGATTTCATTAGCAATACTCATTAAAATGAATAGCTTGCCTGAAGAATATTTAGAATTTTTAATTATTTCAAAAACTCGCGGTTTCGTTTCATAATTATTTTATACATGAAAGCATTGCCAAAGGCGCCTTCTATTTCTTTAACTACCTGAATGATTACCATAAAAGAGTCGGTATACTCACTCACATCTGTAGAATCGAAATTTCTCGAAACAGCAGTATTTTTAATAATATTAACATTTTCGTTTTGCTCAATTTGAGCGATTGTAGGAGCGCTGGTGGCTGGTTGATTGACAGCTAAATGCTATTAGCGAGAATTTATTAAACAGTTTCACTTAAGAGTTGAAAAGGAATGCACAAAACAAACGTTTAAAAATATAGCATTTCTTATTGGAGAACTTTTAAATGAGGAAACTGGTATTTGAATAAAGCGTTACTTTTAAACGGTGTTACCTGACAGATTTGCTGCCATAAATTAAATTCTTCATATTTGTGAAATGCAGTTTATTTTCTCCATGGACATATATTACTCTGTTCTCCTTAGTAGAATTTTCTCCTTTTCTTAACAAATGTGTCAAGTATTTTTTTTAATAATAATTTTAACAGGGAGAGAGTTTCTTAGATTTTGTGTTGAAATGAAGAAACCTCTGGAAGCTCCAGGGCTACACCATAATACTTTTACAATAAAATTTTCAGCTTCGCTGATGAGCCATAGATTTGCAACTTGCTATCATACTATTATATATTCAGGTGATATTTTTGCGGATATAAGCGCACACCCACTATTTTATGTTAATATTATTATTTTATATTTTAAATGATATGTAAAATATGTATAGTGCACCTTCAAGTCCGTGAAACTTTATGAAGACTGACTGGCGGATTTAGGTGCTACATATTTATAAATAAGGAGTCGAGCTGTAAATAGAGCAGAACATGTAGCTGTAGCAGTTACTACTTTTACTTCGCCAAATCTTTCAAGTTATTTTTGTATCTTTTCCCATGCGTATTTAACGTAAGCCTTTAGTTTCGGTCCAAAGGAACCTCTGATTTATTTATCTCTTAACAGACATGAAATCAGTTCAAACCACATTAGAACAAAATTATTTTCTATGACGAATCAGGAAAATTTGCCGATTTAAATACTGTGATGCCACAGCTGTTCATCTTATGCTAAATGATGCAACACTTAATGCAATTCTTCTAAATTTACAAAACATTTAAATATCGCATATTATTATCGAATCCTAACTGTTGAAACTACAGGATTAGAAACATATGTAACTGTCAGATATAAAAATATACAAAAAATATAACCTTTTTATAAAATGATCTTACATGTATTCTGTCTTACTGTCTCTTTAAGTCAAGAAATGAACAATATAAATCGTTGCTCCAACACGAACACGTGTTTCTTACTAAGCCCATTTCAGATAAAACAGCTTCAGTTACAAGTAATAACCAGATTCCATGCTTTCATTCTAGATCAAATGCTTAAACAAGGTAATGTTATCAGCCTTCTCTATAGGTGTTCGTTCCATGAACAATCATTATTCAACAGCAGAATTTATTAAACATGTTAAAATATTTGGTAACTTTAAAATAACAAAGCATGGAGCATTATAATCTGAATTGTCCAACAAAATTTAATAAGTTTTTTAATCAAGTCACTGTTGACAAATGGCAGTACTTGACTATATCATTAGCTCACAAGCTTCTCAGCATCTTTGCTCATTATAGTCTGTAGGTACAATACACGTATTCAGATGTTAAAAATTAAAACACAGTGTCTATTCACATAAGGGGAGAAAATAAGTCAACCAAACCTATTTGATGACAAAGGAATCGGCAAGCATTCATGAGCGATTAAAAATCAAAATTAGTCAACAACATCAAAATTTAAAAGTACGTGACTTGGCTTATCCTCGTCCACAATCCCTTTTCTTCAACTATTTTAGAAGATTTATATATATCCGTCAATAAATATTTTCGCTGAGGGGAAGGATGAAGATCTAAGAATATTTCAGAGTGTAGTATGTATTCCAGTATTCTTTGGCAAGAAAGTAGCCATTTGTTTTTGACGTTGGGTGAAACAGAGGCTTTCTGATTTTTCTGTACTGCAGAGTACGAATATACACTCATGTCCATAAATTAAGGATAATGCAAAATCAGGCAAAGGAAGAGTTAGAAGCAAAACAAATTTGACTTATTTGTAAAGCTTATTTATTAAACAAAAGGTAAAGAGCAAAAATAAGATGTTTGATATTATTAAAAAAATTAGCGATTTTTTCTCCCTGGAGCAAATTACACAAAACCGCTATTTACAAAAAAACCAATATTACATGGTTGGTATGATTGTTAATACATTGTATGTCTCCCAGACGATGCAATACAGTCCGTACAACGCCTAGGCATGCTGAGTGTCAAATTTTTGATCTGATCTTGGGGGATATTACACCACTCATAAAGCAATGCTCTCCGAAGCTCCGGTAGACATGTAGGAGGAGGTTGACGGGATGTAACTCATCGGCCAAGCATATCCCACACGTGCTCTACTGGATTCAAGTCCGGTGAGAATGCTGGCCAGTCCATACGGGTGATATCCTCCGATTGAAGGCATTCGCTTACGATGTTTGCACGGTGAGAATGGGCGTTGTAATTCATAAACACAAATTGTGCGCCCATGGCGCCCCGAAACAAGCGTACATGTTGTTCCAGAATGACGTCTCGATAGATTTGGCTTGTCATGGTTCCAATTTGAACATGCAGGTCAGTTCTGGAACCCAGAATAATTTCACCCCAAACGAACACTCCTGCACCACCGTAACGGTGTCGTTCAATGATGTTTTCTTGGTGGTAACGGGTACCTGGAGCTCTCCATAGGAAAGTCCGGCGAGAATCAGACTGCAAGCTAAACCTGGACTCGTCGGAAAACATCACACAAGCCCACTGTTGCGGTGTCCACAATGCATGCTCTCTACTCCAGGCTAACCGCAGGCGACAGTGAGTTGCAGTAAGTGGAACGCATCTGACAGGTCTACGAGCATATAGACAAATCTGCCCTAAGTGTCTGTACACGGTCTGCCTTGAAATTGTCGTACCAGTGGCTGAAGAGAGCTGACGAGACAGGTCTGAGGCTGTGCTTCGCCTGTTTCTTTTGGCAGTAACTGCCAAATACCGGTCCTCATTCGGCGTTGTAACTCTGGGGCGACCTGTGCTGTAACGTCAACTCACATTACCTTCATCTTGGAATCGTTGCCAAAGCCTGGAGATGACACTCTGGGCAATTCCAAGTTCGTCTGATACTTCCAGTTAGGTACGCCCACATTCCAGACGGCCGATAATTCTACTACGTAAAAATAATCCAAATGCGTCCTTTGTGTCATAACTATTCGGTTATTGCACTGAAATGCTTATAAAGCGCCTGCGAACAATTTTACTTCTTTGCAAGTATTTCTTATATATCACTCTCTTACACTCTCGTCATTGTGACGTACCATCGGTGTCATCTGGTTACATCCTGAAATTTGCATATGATTCTTGAAGATGTGTGTAGTGATTTTACAGGTGATATATTTATTTTAAAGTTCCATTTCCGCGTGACTCCGAATTATCCTTAATTTATGGACATGAGTGTAGTAAGCAAACTTTGTATGGTATTAAAGTATTGTCTCTGAATCTGTTAAAATCAATGTCCTCATAAAATACTTAGTTTTAATTACGGATAAACTGGAATACAACTTAAATAGCTCTCACTATTTTATCAAAGTGGCTTTCATCAATAACTAATAAAAATGTAAATGAAAAAGCAGATCCTTAAAATCACCAGCTTTTGCCCTTCCTTTACCTTTTAACAGAGATACTTCTGTGAGCGCATGGACCTCAGACATACCCAAATAACGATTTTAAATGGAATTAAAACAATAACATGCTTACGACGTTCTCTTGCGTATTGATAGATGTAAATAAATACAAGTTGGTGTCTCAGAATTAAGGGATTGTCATTAAGAGAAATATTTGTTATTTCATGAAGAAAATACTATTCTCCGAAAATACTGAATGTTCCTCAGATATTTAGATAACTTAGGTAATTAAGTATGCTAAAATACAATTAGAATTACAGTCTCAGAAACATTAATAGAAAACTAGGTTCTTTTAAAAGGCCCTTTGTAATTTGTTTGCTTTAGTTCTTCAGTCGTAATACTGACCTTCTCTGACAGCATGGAATTATACCTGAAGATTCTTTTCACAATGTTTCATGACTCTGTCTAGTGTCCGTATGAATACACTATTTCTTATTGTGTTTTTGCTCATCCTGCCCACTTGTTGGTTTTTGGGTTTTTTTAACCAGAAACCAACAAGTTGTTGAGTAACCGCATTCAAATATGTAATTTTCAGCACTTCAATCTTCTGCAGATTTGCCTCTGCCTACTGTTCTGCTGCGAAATATTTTTAAGTAGTTTGGGGAAAGAACCTTAAAGAATTAGGTAAAAACGAACTGCCACAAGGTATTGTCTGCGAATGTACTGATCCAACGTGACTTTCGCGGAAGTAATGATAACTTCTTCTATCAGTCATTACCGAATTCCAAGGGTTTTCCTAGGTGTTTAACAGCTATTTATGCTTCTCGTTCGCTGAACTACATCGGTAAAAGTATCTGGAGTTTTTAATTTGCAACATTGTTAAGCGCTTACTTTACTATTTTCTCCATCCCTTCATTGTTTTGGATACCAATGTTTGGGGAAAGAACCTTAAAGAATTAGGTAAAAACGAACTGCCACAAGGTATTGTCTGCGAATGTACTGATCCAACGTGACTTTCGCGGAAGTAATGATAACTTCTTCTATCAGTCATTACCGAATTCCAAGGGTTTTCCTAGGTGTTTAACAGCTATTTATGCTTCTCGTTCGCTGAACTACATCGGTAAAAGTATCTGGAGTTTTTAATTTGCAACATTGTTAAGCACTTACTTTACTATTCTCTCCATCGCTTCATTGTTTTGGATACCAATGTCAGTATGGATGAGCATAGCTTTTGTAGTTTTTTTTTCCATTGGAATTTCTAATACTTGATATCAATCTAGTTGAAGTATAGGATTCTTAAATTTAATACTAAACAAAATTATTTTCAAAACTATTCTAGTCATTGAAATTCTTGAGCAGAAACTCTAGTTATCTATTTAATGAAATTCCAAAGACTGTTATGAGTATAAAAAACAGCCCGATTTTGAATCATGGCACTCTTCAGTATGTACCTAAAACAAAATTCTCAATGGCGTAACGTTTTACATTTTCACATTTTCATTCGGTTTTCTAAAATTACTCGCTGCCCTCTAATAATTAGCACAGCTCACTAAGGAACCGCTATTACAATGCATTCCATTACATGAACTAGTGAAATATTTTTCTTCTTGATTTTATGGTCATGTTTCTTAATGAATATTATTTTCCAACAGTAGGTATACCTATTGAGAATTTAAAAGTCAGAATTATATGTAATTAACTAAATTTTTTGCTGCTTTCTAAAATGTCAGCTTTTGTTCTAACATAAGAGAGGATTTTGTAGAATGATTTTACTGAGGATGAAATAAAACCCAGCATTTTGTAATATCTATGCCCAAACGTTATCAGCATTTCGATAAAAAGCCGTTTTAATGCAATATGTTTTTTGGCTAGAAATTCTTTATGTTTTAAGTTAAAAATAAGATATAAATAGAAACCCAAAGAACCTTTAAAATTGTATCATATCTCATCAGTTAAGTTGGTGAGAAATGAATTTATTTATCCATTACAGAAAGTTGGAGAAGGTGTTTTGGGACTCTTGAGCAAACAGTTTTTGCAGTTTGTTGAAAAATCAATTGAACAAGACTTTTATGTTATTTTACTCCATGTTGTATGGATTCTTCATTAATAGAAATACAAAGAATGAAAAATAAGAGTGATATTACTCGTAAAGAAATTTAACTCGGTTTATCCTTATTACCCTCAGTCACAAACAATTCACAATTTGTAATGTAATTTGGACATTATGCGTTCCCAAATAAAATTCTATTATTTTGCATTCTATTATTGTATCATCCTCTATCCTCGCTCTTAATTTGTATAACGCAATACATCACTTTTATTTGGCAATATGCTATTTTATATATAATCTAATTATTATCGGATTAGTGTATGCAGAAGGGATTTTCCATTAAATATGTTAATGAAGGGCAAAACTCTACATCTCTACACTTCATGCTTCATACGAGTATTTGGGGGAGGAGAGGTCGGCAGGCATTAAATGTATGAAATTTAGGGGTTTCTTACCCGTTTATAAAACCTTTTTATGTCTTTATAAAGATTCTCAGGTAGAATTTCATTTTTATATGTAATTTTAGAACTAATCAAGTAATGGAAATTTGTTTTGCATTTGAGAAAAGAACATAGAGCCAGGGACACATAACAAGCAAAATGTAAAATTAATGTCGAAAACACTCATATGAATACACTTAGTATAATTTAAATAAAAATGTAAACTGATCAACTTATTTAGACTAAAAATTCGGAAATAAAACAACAAACTGAATTGAAAAAAAAATTGTTAGCTTTTCCAGTGTCAATAAAGTACTTAAAAGATGATATAAAAATTGGAGGATTATGACTAAAATCTAACGGCAGGAGACTTTGCTTTAAATATGTTTTAACGTAAAATTCAGGTCAACTTATAATATTAATTGCAGATTTCCCTTTGTCTTTCAATTTTTATAAAATACATTTTCATTTGAACAAAAAATTGTATTTGCACAGCAAAGCTATACTCGCACTTAAAATACACTCAAAGTGTCTGTGACCCAGTTTAACATTATAAATTCATATTTTTCCCAGATATTTTTAAAGTATATAGATATTTTTATAGTAAAGTATTTTATAGTATATATATATATATATATATATATATATATATATATATATATATATATATACTAAAAAAAGAATTTCACGAATTAGAGACTTTACTCCATTTTGTGAAGCTCGAAAAAAGGCAGAAATTAGGAAATACATTTACGGAATGCTATTTGTTCATTAACAGTGTGCAACATTAAACAGGGGACTGAAATGGCTGTGTTTTCTTTTGCGTCATAAAACTGAATTAGTAAAGATTTTAGATTATTTCTTTTAGATATCTTTTCGTAAGCTGTTCGTAACAAGATGAAAGATACAACGGTGGACTTTATATAGGACAGCATTTTAAGCAAAGTTGGGTTTTTAAATCTGATTCCTCTTAGATTTTTAAATTGAATTGGAAAGGAAATTTAGTCTAGCTTTATATAAGTTTGAAAGCCACAACGATTAGCCTACCTGAATATAAATCCAAATCCATATATTTTCTAAAATGGAAGCATTATTTCGTGTAAGTAAAACTACGAAGATATGAATGTTTTCACTAAGACTTAGCTTAATACTTAGAAAGAGATCATTACTATAAGAACTAGTTTATGAATTTTAAATGTGTACTGTATAAATAAATAATACGGTGTTATAAAAGTCTAATTTAGCTATGTATTAAATTAAACAAATAGGTACATGTATCAGTAAGAAAACCAGAATGAGCGTGCAGTTTAGATATGTCTACATCTTAATTGTGAAATTTAAATTAAACCTTCAAAGAAGTTAACTGTATTTCCCAAGTGTTTATTCATTTGTCTCTTTCATTTTCATTTCTTTTTTTAACGTGTACTCGTAATCGTCCTTTACAGGTACGTTAATTAATACTTTTTTTAGTATTTTAATATCTTGAATCTTATTTGTAAGCAATTTTCTCATTGAGATTCTCATGGGTCTGGTACTGATAATAAATGTCTGGGAGTTCTTTCTGAATGACTTACTAAAAGTAAACTTATTTTACTTTATAATTTTGACTAACTCAGATTGGTATGATAAATAATATGATTTCAGTTAGAAATTGTAGCGTACAGAGTTACTGTTGGTAATTCATCGAGTTTAGGTACTGTAATTTTCAAGTTATGGATCGCACATGTTCCTGACGTTCCTGCAACGTAAGAAAATATCTCAAGATTGTTATATTTGCGCATGCAGAACTCCTTGTGATACCGTATGACAGATATGTTCGAAAATGGAGAATTAACAGTAGAAATCGTTTTGCGCTGTATAATAAGTAAAATATTTATTCATTGTTATTTTTCAATGCGTGCTTTCAAGGCACTACAGAACAGATCCACTAAACTAAACAGCATTCTGCTGTTCTATAGGAGCTTCAACAACACTAGTTTGTTATGTATAAATTATAATCCCTTCCTACAAATAATTTAGCGGAAAGCCTATAAAAATCAACGAATCCCGCTGCATTTTACAAGAACTGTTTCAACTGAAACGGCAACAGTTTGCAAATGTTCAACATTTTAGAAATCTACGAAGCCCAGATTATTACACCAATACCCAGATTTTTAGGCCAAGTGATACGGATGCTTTAATCCGCATGCTAGAACACTAAAATGCGACGATATTGTCACTGTCTACTACTGGGAAGTGGCAAAAGGAAGTTTAAGTTGTGAGGAATGGTAAAGCGTTGCAATTTTCGGATATGGCACATTAAAAACTGTCATGACCTTGTTGAATAATAACGAGATTGGGTTGGATGTATCCAAACTAGTTTCAAACTAGCAGTTTCACAGATAAAGGTGTATAGGCTTTCTTCCTTTATATTCTTTTTCCTGTTCGGGAACATATTGACTGTTATGTCGTATCTTGGTATGTTGCAGTTGTAGTTATTTCCTCAAATGTAAGATAAGTCCTAAATTTGCATATCCAGCAAGCTGGATCTCCAACTTATTAGCACAATGAGATATGTTGGTACCTGGATGACGAGATACTCTGTCGATGGATTGGCTCAAAATGGTAAGAAAATTTACGATTGTTCAAATGTCCACCTAGGCCTTCCGACCTTGAGCTCAGTGATGATTTCCTTTGGGGATACATCAAAGATAGTATTTATGTGCCCACTCTGCTAGCAATATTAAGTTTTAAGATCACATTACTGCTGATTTAGTGACATTCAGAGGGCAGCTGTTATAAGTCTGGCAGAAGTGGAGCACCGCTTATAGGTGCGTCGGCGGTGCACATCGCGCTATGTATCAAAACAAATACGTATCTATCATTTACAGTTATACGGCTCAAATTTAAGAGATTTTTTCTTCATTTAAAGAAGCGCCTACTGACCCTGAACTGGATAAAATTTCTTGATAAAAATTATTTTCCTTTTTCTTCTCGTGATGATGCCTAGAATACAAATTTGGCTTATAAATCTTTCAATAAATGTTTCGGTTTAAATCATTTCCCCAAGTGTAAATAAAATGGAGTCTGAAATGCAGAAAATCAGTTACTTAACTAGAAGTATTTTTTGCTGCAAAATAATTTTCATAGAGCTTTTCAAAAATGGAATCACTCATTTTATGCATTTGGACTTCAGTAAATTTTTCACACAATTGAATATTCACCTTTTAATGCCTGCATCTTGGAGTACTAAATTACGTACTCACTTAAGCGCATAGATTACGTAAAATTCTCTAAAGGTTAATTAATCCTAAGTTAAAAAATCTTCATATTTTCCAGAATTCAGTTATTTATATAGAAAATCGAGTGGCCAAGGCTTATTGTTTCTCAGATCTGTGAGATTATATGCATAAAGCTCTTTCGTAGATTTTGGAGCAAATTGGATGTATTTTTTATTTTATAAATCATTTTGCATTGGTATTAAGGAATTTTATTAATGCATTATTAATTTATTAAGCATTAGTTGCATATTTTGCAACTAATGTTCAAGTGAAAACATTTATATGATAAATTCATTTACGTAAGCTTTTATTTTGATTCAAATGAACATTTATTTATGCGGAAATAAATCTAAAACGTTGACATAGAATAGAAGTATTGTCAAGAGAATTTTATGATAAATCATTGAAACTTAAAAGATCCTTTACTCCTCCGTTTGTACGAAGAGTTAACAATGCTTAGTGTCTGAAGACAGTTTATTGTGCGGCATCGTAATAAATCATTTGCGTCTTTCACATATTCAACTGCTTTCCTTTTTTTTACTATTGTATAGGAAGAGACGCATTTTCTTTATCTATTAAGGAAAATAGGCAAGTCTTTAAAATATAGTTTTTCCCCCACTCACATGCCTTAAAATGTGTTACAATACTGAAGGAAATATTTAATTTATTTCCATTTCTGTTCTTTAATTCTGAGTAATTAGTGTTTAAACTTAGTTATTTAAGCAGCATTTTTACTTTTATATTTTTCTTACATAAATAAACATTTCTCGCTGACTTCTTTCTTGTTAATTGCCATTACCTGAAATAAGAGAGTTTTGTGTACATTTTTCCATTATTAATTCGAATTTGAAATTTCTTTTTATCTCTCAATACAGTTCTATGATTTGATATATATTCTAGAAGCATAGAATCACCTTTTTATTTGACTTTCAAAAAATGCTGCCTTAATGTAACGATCCTTAAAAACTTTAAAAGCATCATCTCTTATCCGTACAAAACATCACACATTTTTACAGCGGAGCAAACTTCGATCACATTTCACTGGACATTTCAGAGTATTTTTATAATTGATGCATTTGGATTTGGATGCAATTTATGTAATCTCAATAGAAAAACTGCTGTAATTTTAATTCCTTACTTAAAACCTATTAATGCATTCTAGTAATAGTCTACAATATAATACTTACTTCCAAATGCTGACTTATGAATATCAAATAACGGTTACAGCCGAAAATATCGCGGCAAAAACATCGTGGACGAAAACGTCGCGGAGAAAACAACGCAAGGCAAAAACGTCGTGCTACAAAACATCGTGGGAGAAAACATCGCAAAGAGAAAACATCGCAGTTCTAAAACATCGTGGTACAAAACATCGTCGTCGAAAATAAAGAAGTTCAAAAACTTCGCAGTTTAAAAACATCGCCGTCGAAAATATCGTGGTAAAAAAATAAAGTATCTACAAATCATCGCATAACGATAACATCGCAGACATGCTTTTTTCAGGTTTTAATAATTATAAATGGATATTCCGATAATAATTTGTGAGCGCAAGATGTGAAGAAGGATAATTTTTACTTTAACATTCTTTTATAAACTAATAATGTTTTGCTGAGAAAATAATAAAACTTAAGCATAGAAAATTAATGCAACTTATAGCACTTAATAGACTTTTAAAGCGACATAGTTAACTAAAAAAGGTCATTAATAAATCATTTTTATAAAGTTTTTACTGGTAATTTTTCATGAAAAGTATAATCTATAAGTTGCATTTAATTTTCTATGCTTAAGTTTCCTTCTTACTTTAAGCAAAAATTGATTAATTAATAAAAAAAGGTAAAAGTAAAAATTATCCTTCTTCACATCTTGCGCTCACAAATCATTATGGGAATATCCATTCACAATTATTAAAACCTGAAAAAAGCATGTCTGCGATGTTATCGTCATGCGATGATTTGTAGACACTTTATTTTTTACTACGATATTTTCGACGACGATGTTTTTAAACTGCGAAGTTTTTGAACCGCTTTATTTTCGACGACGATGTTTTGTACCACGATGCTTTAGAACTGCGATGTTTTCTCTTTGCGATGTTTTCTCCCACGATGTTTTGTAGCACGACGTTTTTGCCTTGCGTTGTTTTCTCCGCGACGTTTTCGCCCGCGATGTTTTTGCCGCGATGTTATCGGCGGACACCCAAATAACAAAGTGAGGTTGATACGAACACCAATACGGTAATGTTTATTTCTTATTGTAACTATGGATTCTATGAAACAATTTGCATTAGATTATTTCAAGTATATGATCTAAGCCTCGAGCTGCTAATCACATGGACATTTGAGCTTGTATTTATTTTTTATTTTTGAATTTTTTTCATTTCATTTTTGCTCATTTTCATTTTCATTTCATGTTCATTATTATTTTATATATATTACACACGTAACAGTAGTCACCAAAGTATCAGAATTGACATTAGTTTAGGTAAATAATTTCAAGTCTAGAAATTATTTACCTAAACTAATGTCGATTCAATTTTACCTCTGAAACGTTTCCATCCACTGTGGTAATTTAGCATTATAATGGTATATTTGCCTCTTAATATTTGATGGTATGTCTCTTATTAGCTGGCGCCATAATTATTTTCAGTTCTCCCAAATTACCTCCCTGTAGTAAAGCTGCTTTTAATAGTAGTTTCTTTATCCCAAATCACAATAAATGTTTTAAATTTGTGGCAGTCTGTTGTTCGACTGCGTGCGCAGCCAGATTGCATCATTCGGTTTACGTAAAAACTGCTGGCGCGACGGTGAACTCGCCCCACTTCGCCTTTAGCACGAGCGTAGAGTGTACGAATCCTTGTATAGTAGTTTTCTGTTATGTTACGTTAGCTGTGTTAAAATTATGGTGTGAGTGAATAAAGTTGTATTTAACGAAACGGAGTCACGTTTTTGAAGGATATACACCGAGCCGTATCTCTCACACACCATAAATTCAACTTCTACGATTATAGTAACCAAGACAATAAAGAACGTTAGTTATTATATTCTTGTAATCATATTTTAACCTCTTACATATTTCACATCGGGCGATCTCTTGTTGAAAAATGCCTATTCCGCTCGTCAGATTTACTTTTACTCGTCAGATTTACTCGTCAGATTTATAAAATCTTTTTCATAAAAAATATGATCCAAGCAGTCGCAATTTCTTCATTTCAGTAAATGCGTTGCACATTGTATCCTCGTAAAAAGGAAATTTAAAATAAATAATCTGATATAATCCCATGGTACATAAAAGGAATTCTTCTACTGATTCAACATATTTTCTTGTCATGAGTTGTCTAATGACGATGATTATGAAACCAACGGAAACATTTAACGACAGTGGGCAGCTGGGAGTTTAAATACACTTGAGTTCCGAACGCTAAGAGGCATATCTAACAGTATACAATGACTCCTATCACTACTACTGAAATTACGGATGATGTTAATCACAGTAACCCCCCTATAAAGATGCTGACAAAAAGATAAAGAATGTTCACAATTCTAGAATAAATAAGGTGTTTCCGCCTAGAGTCTGGTCTTTGATTCACTATCTGCTGCACAGTAGAAATAACTCAGATTTTGTTTTTACAAGTGCCCTCGCATTAGATTCAAGTCTCGATTGAAAGCATAATTTCTGTGACCGAAGTGACTTAAAATACTGATTGAAAGAACTTTCTATCACACGCTTAGTTCGCAACTTTAACATTTGTCGTCTATTAGCAGCGTAAGTTAAAATTTAAATAATGCAAAAAGTTTAAAAGTTTGTTTTAATACTTTAATACTTTTGCAGGTGGGTATAACCATGTGTTTTCACTAATTCAGAAATAAATCTTATCCTAAAAGAATAATGTATTATTCTTTTAGGATACGATTATGATTTATTAATTAATTTATTAATTAATTTAATGATTGAAAACAGTATTTTATTTCCAATACAATTAATTATTTCGGATGTTTGGGATTTTAATTACGTCCGACTAAAATTTACATTCATGACTTTAAATATAATGCACTATATGTTTGGTACAGGCAATAACTTATAATCAATAATTGTTTTGGTTATTTATTTTATAAAATTCTGAAAATATTCAGACGACTTTATTTGTGTAATTTGTTTAAATTCAGTCTCAAACAGTAACAAACAGCTCAGAGGACAAAAACCCGGTCATTAAATTTTGCTCTTAGTGATCTTCTGAGATCTTAAAAAATTTTTAAAAAAGTCTTTTTACCTGAGGAACGTGACGCATATTTTACCTGTTACATTTAAAACTTCGCTAATCAAAAACTTAAATATTATAAATACAACTAATATTTTTAATCATTGCTATAAATAATATTTGGCTTTTCACTTCACGTATTAACTTTTTAATCACTGAAACACTTAAGAACGGATTAAATGTGCAATCCTAATTTTCTCTACAAATCTTAATTAAAACTTCTGGGTCAATTAAACTGGTACTGAATCATACAAATCGGATTTAATTTATGCAATGCTTTCAAAAATTACACACATACAAGGAAAAAACTGTTTTTTTTTCACCACCTTTGCTTTTAAGTGATACTGAGTTTGAACCTTTTTTATAATACGATCATCAGTATTAATAAATTCTCATTGTTAATAAATTCCCCTGCAGAAGATTTTCTCCGTTCTTTTAGTTCAGATAATATTTCGAAACTTGAGTTATAATTAGTAACTTGTTTAAAGTCATAGTTTTCTAATTGTAATTGTGCTAGTATTAACCAAAGTAACGGTCTGTACTTGATATTATATTCACTTAAAGGAGAATTACTGTCTAATAAATGAAACTTTTATGCAAACAACTTAATAAGTGAAAACTGAAGATTTTTAATTCGCACACTAAACATAAACATCATAACGACTTAACAACTGTTGACTGCAAAAGTAAAACTTGTTAACAATTTCGATCAACTTCGTTTATACCTTAACCTGGGCCTTATGAATTAGATCAACTGATGATCTAAGTTTCAGTTCCTCAATAAAAACACCAGTTTTCATCAGTCCAAATTAAAAACACCATTTATTAATAAGTGTCTCCTCACCGTGGGACAAGCGATGAGTCTACAAGTCAGCGCTGATGTAGAAAAAGATCATATGAATTATGGCCCAATCAAGTATTGAATTACTTCAAATGAAAACACTGCTGAATGACGTCTGATATCTACTGGTTTATGCAGAAATAAAGCGCAAATATTTGTGAAATTTTCTTATGCCATCACTGCCATACGTGGGTGATGCATCTGTAGTATTTGTTTCTTTCAAAGAGCGTTTCACATTGGATTATACTGACATCAAGTCAATCATAGAATCCAGTCAATTAACGTTGCTGTGACATTTCGAGTTCAAAGTGGAAAATTCCGTAGTTGCTCCAATAAAATACATTAATAAAAGATTCTATGGAAGGAGAACTAATGCCAGATACACTCGCCGTTGGTTTTATAAAATTTCGCTCTGAAGATTTAAGACCACAAAACGAAACCTAGAGCTACCGCCTTTCCTCCATTGATTTGAATGTAAAGAAATTAATAGCATCAGGTGTACGATAAATTATGCCAGAAAACTCTAGACACAATACGACCCTTTGCGTACGTACAGCATTTGACAATAAAGGGGTGGGACGTAAAGAAGTTCTTAGTGGCTGCCTCACGTACTCAATGATAAAAGCAAAACATGATGTTTGAAAGACTGTTCTTCTCTTTCAAGAAGAAATGAAGAAGAATGCGGTTCCTGTAACAAATTGCTAATGTAATTATACAATAACTGTATGTATTCCCTACAGCTCAAGGAAACAGGCTAAAGGTTTTTGCATTCGAAACGAAGATGTTTTTTGTATGATGGTCTTTTACTTCACTACTTATTCCTTCAAAGAGTTTAAACGATAAGTGCAGTTCAATATTACGGCAATTGCACGACACATTTTGACTAAAATAACCAATTTTTCTAATCACGGAACCAGTTTCTGATTATATTATTTCTGATTCATTAGGCAAGCACAGATTAAGTTGAGGAAACTTCTAGGAGACCAGTCTTATTGGTTAACAGCTAAAACACAATTACAAACTTATATGATCAATTATTTATCGGTAATGTCCTCGAACAGTCAGGCAACTTATTATCTTACAGAAGTGTCACTATTAAAAGTCAGAAATAATTAATAAGGCACATGGTCTTGGCCCTTATCTATACAGATGTAATCAAGATATATAAGGTGTATATATCCCATATATTATGCCCTTATCAATTCAGATATGTAAGTGGTTCACTTACCACCTAGAAAGTCAAAAGAACTCGAAGCACGTTCTCTATAACTCCACTTCTTTTTCAACTGCACTCAAATGGACTAGACTGACAAACTCCAACAGCAAGGCAAAGTTTCCAGCAGCAAGGTATAAGTTGTAATTAATGTTTATTCGTACTTTGCTTTCTTGCTCGTGTTTCGCATTTGCATAATCTTAGTCTGAGCGAGCACATGTGAGTTGTATGAAAGATGAAATATAAGATTTATCTTAAAGTATCTGCCTACGTTCGGAGCACTTTTTTTAAAAAACATAGAATTCTGATGAAATATATATTTATTTAGTCAAAATATGATATCAAATCATGAAAATAGGTAAATTTGTAGGAATATTTTCATAAATGTTTGAAATATATGCAATTTTATGCACATTTTTGGGAAAATTTAACACTTACGTTAAATGTCGTATATTTTTATAGAATATATTTCAATTTTATTTATATGTATACTACTACAACACTCATATGTGTTATGAACTAAAATGTTTATGATATTTTTAAAATTTACTAAAATATGTGTAATTACATGAAAAAACACAGTTTTTTGTAAAATATTTCTTATCGTTTTATATAGAAATACTAATAAAACAATCAAATTAATAAATATAACTTAGATTGTAGCTTAAAACCTAGTAAATAATATAGAAAACACTTTAGTGAAAGTTAATAGAGATACCTTTAGAACATTTTGAGTAATTACATTTCTTGTATGTAAAAACACTAGAAAAATTAGTTTTCCAGAAAACGCATTTAAAGATTTCACATTAACAGAAAAACTGTTCTGCTGTATTTACACACTTAAAATTCTCCACATTTGTATATCACACACTCCATATCTTTATACTTAAGTAATTTTGATTTCCTATTTGATTTTAATTTTTTTCTGGCTATTTTCCTCTAGGCCTAATTAGACTGCCTACCTTTTTTTTATCGAAATTTCAACTTTAAAAAATAGCCTGCCGGAAAGGGCTAAGATTTGTCCATGGAAGACTCTAAGTGAAACATTCTAGTATTCATGTCTCATGAGGAGACAACATATTCACAGGCATTCGACATTAGGTTAATCCCTGTATTAAGCGTTCAAATTTTGTGCACATTTAAGTTATTAGCGCAAAGCGTTTTTTAATTTTTCTTGCAGCATTAAATTCCTCGAAATCTTACATAAAATTTTAAGCTGATATGCTGAAAGAGGTTACTAGGTTCAAACCGCTGCATTGATTATCATTCAGTGTCTTATATAAATTTGAAATTGATATAAACATAGAGTAATAATAGTTAGTTGAAATTCTATAAAATATGTTATCAGGTTCAATGTTCCTTCTAACCTTCTTCGGGAACATACAAGGACCTGACTCGGAACAGAGAGCTTACTAAAGCTATGTTCACTAATTGTGGTAAGTAGACAGGATACAGACGAAGGGTAAACAAAACCCTTTATTTTTCTGTATATACAGGGTGATTATAATTAAAGTTTAAGTTTAAAAACGCTATAAAAAAGGAACCGCTGATGAAAATGATGTGAAATTTGAAAGGAGTGTTATTGAAGAAGGCGGAAAGCGTATGGCAGAAGAAAAAATTTAGTTTCAAAAGTTAGCAACAGATGGCGCTGAAAGCGGCAGAATCACGACGAGAAACGAGAAATGATTCGTAAAACAACGCCTAAGGTGGAAGTTACACATTAAAACGCATTGATAAATTAAAATTGTTGAATACTTTTATTTGCATGACTGTACATATCACATCGAAAGGGACAAATCGGTTTCAAGAGTTTTGCGGCGACATACCGCATAAGAACCATTCATAAAAGAAGTTCGGAACTGTCGCGAGACTGGCGCAAAACATGTTCAATATGGTGTCCACCGTTGTGTGCAACAAGTTGAAAACGAAAAACAGCATGTTCCACAACGGATCGCAGTGTCTCCGGGGTGATGTTCAGAATGTGTTGCGAAATGCGTGCCTTTAATTCCGCTCAATTTGCAATGGGAGCACGGAACACAACATCCTTCAGATATCCCCACAGCCAGAAATCACACGGAGTAAGATCAGGCGATCGGGACGGCCAGTCTGTAGGGAAATGACGGCTGATAATTCGAGCATTTCCGAAATGGCGCCTCAGCAGCTGCTTCACGGGATGTGCAATGTGCGGAGGAGCGCCATCTTGCATAAAAATGATTTCATCCACACATCCACGCTGTTGCAGAGCTGGAATCACGTGGTTGCGCAAAAGAGACGCATACCTCTGACCAGTGACGGTTGCGGTAACAGGACCGGAAGCACCCGTCTGCTCGAAAAAATATGGTTGTAGGATGAATGATGCCGTAAAACCACACCATACCGTGACCTTTTCAGGATGAAGTGGTACGGGCTGCGTTGCCAGTGGATTTTCTGTTGCCCATATTCGACAATGCTGGGTATTCATGTATCCTGTCAGATGGAAATGAGCTTCATCTGTCCACAAAATCCATCTATCCACTTCCATGCGAGCCAGGAATTCTAACGCAAACGTCTCCCTAGCTGTCAGGTCAGACGGAAGCAACTCCTGCACATGGCTAATTTTGTACGGATAGCATTGCAGGATGTTTCGTACAATTTTCAGCACCGTGCTCGTAGGCCTGTCCAATGCTCGAGCAATTCCTCGTGCACTGCACGGTTGCACACCACCGGCCGACCCCTCCTGTAATGCTGTGGCCACTTCTTCAACTACCGTCGAATGCACTCGTTTTCTCCCTCTAACAGATTGCACATCAAACGAACCTGTCGTTTCGAATTTTTGCATCATTTTCTTTAGACCTACGACACTCATTAGACCAACGCCTTCTTTTATACCCTTCAGTGTCCTGAATTTTTGCAGAGCTACTCTTGCTCAATCATCATTCTTGTAATACAACTTTACCAGCAGAGCGCGGTCCTGCAGTGAAACACCCATGGTGAACGTCTGAGACGCAAAATGAGGAACAGCCTGGTACCTGGCAGCTTTATAACACTGAAATTTAACTAACATTTTAATATACGTCTTCTTCCGCTTGCAGCGCCATCTGTTGCTAACTTTTGAAACTAAATTTTTTCTTCTGCCATACGTTTCCGCCTTCTTCAATAATATTCCTTTCAAATTTGACGTCATTTTCATGAGCGGTTCTTTTTTTATAGCGTTTTTAAACTTAAACTTAAATTATAATCACCCTGTACAATAACTTCCGTACTTCGGAATACACTGACCCTCCACTCGGGATCTAACGTAAAAAAGTATAAAAATAAAACTAAACTCTAATTTAACTTTAGAATAATACACGTGGAAGATTGGCCTTATAATAACAGGAAGCGTATGTAGCACAGAGACTGTGAACACTACAATACGTTTAATTTATCAAGAGGATTAAAACCTCTGGCCTGGAAGGCGAACAGCAACTGCGTAACTTCTAAGGTAAGCGGCCTGCGTTGACTTACTGCTTCCTCTCTTTCGCTTGGCAAAAAGGCCACACTTAAATACTTGGCGTTCGCCAGACAAACTTTGCATAAAAACCTTCACGCTTATAATTCTGGCCGGAAGTAGAAAATAAGAAGTGATAGTAAAGATTTAAAATAAAATAAACGTTAGTAAAACTTAAGATCCTTATATACTTCCCGCCAGAGTTAATTAGTTTGAAACTGAGGTCTAAAACGACCTTGTTGAAAACTTTTAGCTCTAGAATCTAACGCGAGGCCAACCTTTTACAACCATAACTTCTCTAGAAACTAGAAAATTTAAAAGAAAGAAATTTGTTACAATAGCAGCTCCCAGGATATACAACAATCTTTTTTTCATCTGTACTGCATCTAAACAGGAGCTTTATTCAATTCTGGTTCCTTCCAGAGATCTGGAAGGAAAACTAGTTTAATGAAATGTTACACAATGACATTGCAAATAACATATAGAATATACTTCTCTTAACATTCTTATTTCATTCATGACTATTTTAATTATCTCTCCCCGTGCTCTCTGACATGTGTTGTAAAAGAACACCAAACACGAATGTGTTTCTGTCTACGTGTGCCACACTTCCTCCTACAATCAAAACACTAACGTGTTAAAATTCAACATAACGAGACCTCTTAACACACCCTACTTTCAACTCTAAACCCTGAGGTACTATTCTAAAAGTGGCTAACTCTAAAGTGTAGCGTCAGAGAGCCTAACTACATCATTCAACCTTTACCACATATTCGCCATGATTTAATCTTTACAGTCACACGAATAACAAATTTTTAACATTACTTTCACTTTTACCATATCACGGTATTTCTTAACATTTAAAATAACAGAACATATCAACATGCCGTTAATTTTACACATTTGAAAACATACATTAGTAGTACATTGTTAACTTCTATTCTTTTCAAAGCAAGTGCCAATTCTTTCTACATTGAAATAATACATTTCAAAAAGTCTTTCAGACTAAAACTTCTCTCTTGCTAGAATGTTTTAAATAAAATTTATACAATAACTTTTTTTACAATATTTAAGTTTTTACACAACGCTATTATACATCAACTTTAGTTTTACGCGCGAGTAATTGAAAAACATAATATCAAAATCGGTAACAACTGATTTCTCCCTCTTTTGGCGATAAAGGTAGACCTCGCATGAGGTAAAACTTCTTGAAATCTGCCACTTGCAGTAAGAATGAAAGATTAACTTAAGTTTGCAAAGTAACATAAAATTTTACTTATCTTTGTAATATTCGGACATCCTTTTCTGGGCCCAGTCTTTAAAGGTACTGCAGATAGTAGCTTGGTTTATCCTCCTTCTTGTACGGGCTCGCCCTTCAGTGCTTTCCTCTGGAAGCTTCCTTTTCTCACCAGTACGGCCACCCTTGAATACTTTCCTTTTCTCCTCTGCTTGTGGTCTTTGCCGTTTGATGGCAGCTGGTCTTGGCGGAACCGGGAAACTTCTGTCGTGATCCTGCTTGGACCTCGTTGTTGGCCGTTCAAATTTTTCTTGTACTTTTTCCTCCGCCGCTGATGGCCCTTCCGCAGTTCGGCTACATTTACTGCGGAGAGTTCTGTCGGATGAGTAGATCTTCCGTTTTAAAGCCGGGTTATAGTTGCCGTCATTTCTCCTGGTCCTCTTCACATACGTCGTCCTTCTTCCTTCTTCATTCTGGGGTGTTCGTGAACTCTGTTTTCTGGACGGTGGAACGGCTTCTTTTTCTTGTTACCTTCCATTTTTCCGCGGGGCAATTTTCTTTTCACTTGCTTCTGTCTCTCATTGGCTTGCCCTTGTACTTGTCGTTTTTTCACCTCTGGAACTTGTACCTGCGGTGTCTGCCGTGCCGGATCCTGCAAAAGATCTGAAAAGATTTGCATTTTATTACGATCGAAGTAGGGCTTGATTTGATCAATGTTTGCGGAACAGGTTTCACCATTTCTGGCTTTTAACACTACAACAGCGTGAGTTATTTTTTCTATAACATATGGTCCTTCAAATCGTGGAAAAAATTTAGCAGTTTTATCTTCTGGTGCTGAAGAAAGTGAATGCTTAATTTTTAAAACTTCATCCCCTACTTTATAAGTTACTCCCCGTCGTTTCAAATCATAATATAATTTCTGTTTTCTTTGTTCTACTTCCGTATTCTTTTTTGCTTCTTTTATTAGTTTTTCTATATCACCCATTTTAAATTCTGGGGATCTTTGTTGCACATAAAATAGTTTATCTAACGGTGTTATAATCTTTCTGCCTAGAAATAATTCAGCAGGAGTTTTGCCCGTTGTATCATGTTTTGCGGTCCTAAGGGCGAAAGCAAATTCATTGACATAGTTATCCCAGCTTTTATGAAAATTTTTAACATAACTACGGATAATTTTCACTATATTTCTGTTGAACCGTTCCGCTATATTTGATTGCGGCCGATACGGGACCATTTTTAAATGACGTATGCCCAGTTTTTGGCACATGTCTTCAAATATATTACTTACAAATTGAGGACCATTATCCGATATAACTTTTAGGGGCGCCCCGTATTTTAAAATATATTTATTTGAAATAGAATCGGTAACCAATTTCGCGGAGGCTCGTTTTAAGGGAACAATTTCGGTCCATTTACTAAAATGATCAACCATAACAAGGAGATAGCGACTTTTATTTAACTGACTTTTTGGGAAAGGGCCCAATAAATCGATGCCAATTATTTCATTTGGAAATTCGGATTTAATACTATTTAGAAACCCGGCCGGGCGGAAATTAATATAATTAACGGCTTGACATGTTGGGCAGGACTGGACATACGCCCTTGTTAACTTTTGCAGTTCAGGAAAGTAGACTGCCTCGCGTACGCGTTGGATAGTTTTTCGAATACCAGCATGAGAAGCTAAAGGCCTGTCATGGAGCTCATGCAGGATATTTAATCTAAGACTAGCTGGGATAACAGGTCGAAATTCGTTGTTGGAATTCGTAGTTTTTGTGTAGAATAATAGACCATCTATTAGTTCGTAATGGGCCGCCCTATTTCTTATCGCCACAATATCTTGGTGGCTACAATTTTCAGGATCTTTTAAATAATCAAAAATATTTTTAAATTCCGGATCCTTACCCAGTTCGGTTATTACAGTTTCTCGGGAATGTATCGTACATGCTGTGAGCATTGCCACCTTTACAGTATTACCTTCTTCATCTATTTTTATTCTGGATAGGGCATCTGCTACGATATTTTCCTTTCCGGGGGTATGCTTGATTACCAGATTATATTCTTGCAGCTTGAGTGCCCATCTTATTAACCTTGGGGATAAATTTTTCCCTGAGTACAATCTAGTTACCGCCGCATGATCAGAGTATACTGTTATCGGCGCCTGTCCAAAATAGACTCGGAACTTTTGCACTGCTAACAGAACTGCAAGTGCCTCTCTCTCGGTCGCGGAATAGTTTCTTTGTGTTTGATTTAAAGTTCGGCTAAAAAATGCCACGGGCTGCTGATTTTGCGAAAGTACCGCTCCTACCGCATAATCCGAAGCATCCGCTGAAATTTCTAAATTTTCATCCTTTTAAAAAAATTTTAACACAGGGGCTTGCGTTAATGCTTGTTTTAATTTTTCGAAAGCACTATTAGCTTCGGCCGTCCACGAGAATCTTGCCTTTTTCCTTTTTAATTTTAACAATGGCTCAGCGATAGCCGCAAAATCTTTTATAAAGGACCTATAATATGAACAAAGTCCTAGAAAAGAAGAGAGCTTCTTTGCCGTGTTTGGAGTCGGATACTTTTGTACAGCGATTATTTTTGATTCATCTGTCTCGATCCCTTTTTGAGATATTTTGTAACCTAAATATTTTAATTCAGGGGCTGCAAATTTGCACTTTTCGACATTAACTTTTAGACCGTCCTCATTTAATAAAGAAAACACCTGTCTTAAATCCTGTACATGTTGGTCTAGATTATCACTAGTAATAATGATATCGTCTAAATAGATAAATGTGGACTTTCCAAGAACAGGTCTTAACACAATGTCCATGCATCGCTGAAATGTTGCTGGGGCCCCTGAAAGGCCAAACGGCATACGCAAAAATGCATAAGTGCCAGACTTGGTTATAAAAGCAGTCTTAGGCACGTCCTCAGGCCTCAGCTCTATTTTAAAATAACCAGTCGTTAAGTCTAAAGTCGTCATAAATTTGGTTGATTTTATGTTCCTTAAAATTTCTTCTATGATCGGTAACGGATATACCGGATATTTCGTTATGGAATTTAATTTACGGTAATCAATAGCGAATCTCCATCTTTTTGGATGCTCCAAAGGATAATCATTATTTTTCTTACATAAAACCACCGGGCTAGCATAACTACTTGAGATGGGCGTTATGATCTTTTTACGTAGCATATCGGTAATATGCCATTCTATAATTTTTTCCTTATTCTTATCATACCGGTATGGTTTTTGACGAACTGGCAATGCATCTCCGGTGTCAATACTATGGTTAGTAACCTGAGTAAATCCTGGAATATCACTAAATAACGAAGCAAATTCACTTACCACTTGTCGGATTCTATCTTGCTCGTCATTAGGCAGGTGGTCAAGATTTAACCTTGGCGGTTCAACCTTTTCTACACGCACTGGTTTCATTGTCAGCTTAAGGGACGCTTCATTAAAATCCAGTGTAGCTTGTGCGCCTGAAAGAAAGTCTATTCCTAAGATCAAATGTGCTTGCAGACTCTTTAGTATAAAAAACATCACCTTTACTTGTTCGTCCTTGATACGGATATACAAAGGTACTTTACCTACGCACTTACATTGTTCTCCTTGCGCCGCTAATACTGTCGTATTATCCGCATTATATATGCGGTATTTGCGAAAATACTTTCTAAAAAAGACTTCTGCGACACAGGAACACTGCGCGCCGGTATCCAGGAGTGCGGTGGCCGGGATATTATTCACCAAGACTTCAATCTTCGGAAGAGTCAAATTTTTCACCATTACTGTATTTAACTTGTAGGAAGAGGGGTTTTCGTGGCCTTCGGATTTCCGCACCCACTCGTCCGCAGAAATCCGTTTTAGTTTAAATTATTTTTCCTTTCCGTGCTTTCCTTCTTTTTCCCCTGGCCTTGAGACTTTTTTCCTGGGTTGCTATTGAACTGTCGACGTTCGCCGGCTATTTTTGAATGCTCGGGTTTCCTTGCCCACTGATTCGCTTTTTCTCCGTAGCCACGTGCTTGAGTTTGCTGTAGTCTTGGCGTACCAAATTGGTTTCGCTGTTGATATTGGCGTCTTCTTTCGACGTCCGCCGTTCTTCTACTTTCAAACTGGATTGCTAGCTCAAATAACTTTTCCAGTGTAGTCGGATTTCTTAATTCAATAAAGTCTTGCACTTGGGGTAGTAACCTCGGCAAAATCACTTGAATTATTTCAGGATCCGGACGGTTTCCATACAAGAGCTTGAAAACGTGAATTTTTCTTAAAATAAAGCTCGAGAGGTTTTCGATTCTTTGTTGATATAAAACTAAAAAGTTCCGTTTCTAATTTCCCACGATCCCTTACAACAGGGAAGGCTTTTAGTAGGGCAGTCTTGAAATTTTCGTAAGTATAGGTGGGACTTCCTGCTTGACCCAAGAGACTTCTGCCGATACATTTGAACCAGTTAAGCGCTTGGCCCCTCAAAGCGCTGGTAGCTAAGGTAACTTTTTGAAACTCGTGCACGGGGTAGAGCATGAAGTGGTCATCCAATTTTTCCAAAAAACTGGTTACCGGTGAGTTTCCATTAAACGTTGCTTCTGGTTTCATCGAAGCGCGCATGGTCTGGACGATGTAACCGAATCCTTCCAGGGCGGCAGCTGGCATTTCTGGATTCTGAGCCGTTTCTGCAGGCAGCACAGGTTCTTCTTGAAACTCGGCCATGGTTATTCTTCTTCGTTGGGCGCCACTATCAGGTTCAATGTTCCTTCTAACCTTCTTCGGGAACATACAAGGACCTGACTCGGAACAGAGAGCTTACTAAAGCTATGTTCACTAATTGTGGTAAGTAGACAGGATACAGACGAAGGGTATACAAAACCCTTTATTTTTCTCTATATAGAATAACTTCCGTACTTCGGAATACACTGACCCTCCACTCGGGGTCTAACGTAAAAAAGTATAAAAATAAAACTAAACTCTAATTTAACTTTAGAATAATACACGTGGAAGATTGGCCTTATAATAACAGGAAGCGTATGTAGCACAGAGACTGTGAACACTACAATACGTTTAATTTATCAAGAGGATTAAAACCTCTGGCCTGGAAGGCGAACAGCAACTGCGTAACTTCTAAGGTAAGCTACCTGCGTTGACTTACTGCTTCCTCTCTTTCGCTTGGAAAAAAGGCCACACTTAAATACTTGGCGTTCGCCAGACAAACTTTGCATAAAAACCTTCACGCTTATAATTCTGGCCGGAAGTAGAAAATAAGAAGTGATAGTAAAGATTTAAAATAAAATAAACGTTAGTAAAACTTAAGATCCTTACAATGTTAGAACGATTTTTGACTAATTTTAAATATTAAATCATTAATACAGTAAAATTAAGTATTTAATTTAATAAAAGCATGCCAGTTGCGCAGATGTTCAAGAATATAGTACCTTTTTATCCATTTAAATTTGTTATTTTAAAACGGTACTTCTGGATACCTTTCAAAATTGTAAGTTAACTATCATAACTCATTTTTAAAAATGTATTTCTAATATTTCGCAGCTAATTTAGCACCCCGCCTAACCATTTATGTGAGACAACTGCCTCATTGTTTTCCCGTGCCTGGTGGCAAGTTATCTTAATATTTTTATAGAAGTGCAAACTGAAACTTCTTTCATTCAAAAAATGATTAAATATTTTATAAACACTTTAAAACGAAGATGAAACAAGAACCCGAGATTGCTTTCTTTCTGCAACTATTCGAGGATGACGTCAAAGTTTAGCGAACGAAAATTATGCAGGTCATACCAATTGGTTATATTTACTTTTTAAATGCCATAAAAATATCCCAGGTGAGAAAGAAAAGATTCATTTTGTATTAAACGGTTAAAAAAACTTACAACAAGTCGTTCTTTGATGTGATTCCAGTTTTTGCTTAAGTACTATAGCAGAACCCTGCTATTAACTTTCTCAGCATTCATAGGATTAAAAACCTCTTTAGCGCAAAAATTCATTAAAAGATGCGGAGTATTTAGTGAAAACCTTAAAAATCACTAAGATATTAAAAGAGACAAACAACAAACATTTACATGATGCATAATAAATTTATAGTGTAAGTCTCTAATTTCGCTTTTGATAAATTTATTGAAGGAACCTTAAAATACTACATATGATTCGCACTTAATTTTCTAGGGTACAAGGTATAGTAAACAGTATATGTGTGTAAAGACTATATTATACATTAACGGATATGCATTGACTAAATTAAATACTGTACTCAAAGCATTTGTATTCCAAGTTGCATTTGTTGTTTAAACTGCAAATTAATAAATTCTTCAAAAATAATCTGCTTTTGGCCATATTAATAGAGTCTAATAGCTTCGTAGTTGATTGAAATTTAAAATAATTTTCAAATTTTCAGAAATAAAGAGTTAGAAATGAAATACAATTTTTTACACTAGTGAAATTTTATGAGATTGCTTTATCTTGTTATCATGGGTTTAGATTTCTTTAGTGGGAAAACTTAATGAACATGAATTTCACATCCAGAAAACGTTAGTGCACACCTAAAGACTTTTATGACAAGATTTTTTTTAAAACTTCTTTTCCTTATAATGGAAATCTCCCTTGTCCATATTTTTTTGCATTTATTAAAATATGTTATTCAATATCTTGAATAAAATATTTTATCTTTCACATTATGCTGAACACATGTAAATTTCAGTTATAAACGTTGTAAAAAAATAATAGATCTGACTTGTACATTGTTAGTTTCTTCACGAATTTGGCATGGTTAGTTATTTCAGCTTCCTAACTTTGAGATTTTACATGCGCGATAAAATGAAATTCGTAGCGTTAAGTTTTTAATTGTATAACATGCAACTGGCTCATAAAAGTTTTCCTCACCTGCAAATGCAGTTGCTGAAATAAATCGCTCCGATATCAAATCTTTGGAGAAGCTTTGCAAAAGAGCACAGTAAACGTTTTTTAAAATATGGTGAAGTAAATAAATAATTTTTGTAAACAGACACGTACACGGTGACACCCAACATGCTCTCCGAAGCGTTACAGAATGACACTAAAATTTAAACCTTCGGTGTTGGGTCTCTTTTAAAAATGCGCACAAACTAGCCATTCACCACAAAAATATTCCTTAATTTCACTCTGCAATGCAGTTTTTATCATAGCGTAACTTTATACCATAAAATAAGAGACTTCATACTATATGGGAATTATTGAAATCCCCAAATAACATATTTTAAGGAATGGGTATTATTCCTTCTGAAAAACAATAAATCTTTAAACATAAAATTCATAGTATGTTTTCGGTCTCATACTGTACGTCTTTTTGGAAAATGCTAGGTTTATGGATTTATCATATGCTAGTCACTACTCTGATAGATCGGTTTCCTTCATTTTTATACTATAAAAGAATACACTAGCAAAGAAATTCAAAAAGGCTCATTAATAAGAAATGAAGCTTCGTCAAAATGCACTTTTCAGTCTGAATTTTTAACTTCTGTTTGAGCTGGTTTTATTTATTTATTTATTTATTTATTTTTTAATTTTCCGCTTTTTCTTTCTTTCTTTCAAAATTTTAGTTTCAAATATTAGACTACCTCAGAAGTGTACATGTCCTTAGAGCTTGTTCTTGTTCTTTACTGATGTCGAAACATTAATTTATCTTATCACTTTAAGTCTGACTAAATTTCGTCATTTGTGGAAACCTACTTTCATTTCGTGTAACGTTACGTTATATTAATGACATTAGTATAAGAGGTTGCTAGGAATCATGAAATATAAAAAAGAAATATAAAAATTCCCCACAATGTATTTTGATAAGTGAAACATGACACGAAGCATGTCCTGCTATTTTATCCGCTAATGAGTCGACCAGGTGCAAGAACAGGTTTATATATAATTAAATACTAAATGATACCGTTGTTTCTATTAAATGAATTAGTATTTGGGTTTTAAAAATTATAGCCGTTTAATATATTGAAAAAGAAATTTTTGCCTCCTTGTTTAAAACAATCTTGTCATTTTTGCTTATAGCCTTAAGGAAACTTCTTTCATAGGAAACAAAAAAATCAGGCAGCTGACAAGATTTTGTCACTAAATATTCAAATAACTATTCTATACACGAACCTTTCTACCACGTAAGATTCCTATGAAAATAACTGCCAATAAGTCTGTAATTTTGTAATATTATTTATTCTCTTAATAATGTTTTGACAGATATCAATGTTATTAATGTTATTAGTTTCATAAATTCTCTTGAACACGTTTCCTTGTTTTATGTAACATTTATATGAGCTAAAAATTCCATTTGAACCTATTTATGACTTCCGAAATCCGCATGAAGCGCAAGCATTAAAATTTGCTATGGATATGGAGATGAAGAAATTCTCAGGAAACCGGTTTATGTTGAGTTAGCACTTGGCTTTTGTCCAAAGTGCTCAAATGCAGGGACAAGACTTGTACGTAATTGAAGGACGTCCATTCTGTTAGAACTTTTCGTATTCTATGCGTGGAAAAAATCTCTACCATCTTTTGAATATTTGATTAGACGACGTGGCAAGAATGTGCTTAAAAGAGGAACAACTCACTAAAAAACAATATCCTTAATTGATTCCGGGAACAAAAGCACTCATAATGCATCTTCTCGGAAATCAAGTCACCGCAATAATTCACTATTATTCTACAGCATTTGTTGTGTAGAGTAGCAATTAAAAACCTTTTGAGACATTACCATGCATTTGTTCACAAAAATAAAAATTTATTCATTTATGTTTAGTGAAGACTTTGCTGCGAATTTTAATTATTACAGCCATCTTAGAACTGAAAACTTTAATGCTGTCTGTTAATTGTTCAGTGAACTGAAAGCTGTCTTCTCAGTGTTTCAGTACAGGTTTAAGCAGAAACGCGTTTAACTTATTTTTATGCATTATACTGTTAGCGAAATTAGGAAATAGTGTGTAAAAGAATAATTTAATCTTGTAAATGTAATCATAACAGTATACAAGTAGTTCCTAAACTGAAGAAAATATTTTGTATTTTTATTGAAACTAAGCTTTATTTAGTTAAGGAATAAGTTTCACTTTATACATACTGTACAAAGTAATATGCAGCATTAAAGTTTCATTTGTATGCGAATAGATCGCATTTCACATATGTATGAAAATATAAATGTATTATTGAAATATCAGTCAAATTTAAAATATCTGTTAACTGCACGTTATCCATTTCGATATTCCAATAGTTCAAATGCAAAATAAAGAACATTTACTCTTAAACAAACTTAAAATAATCACATTTTATAGCTCTAAACAATAGCTGCTTATCAGCCTTTTGATATCTTTTATATTAGCCAATGGGCTTTTAAAACCATATATGTAAGTTCTACAGGCGGTGGTAATTTTATAAGATACCCCCTAGTAAACGTTGATTGTCAGTTACTGGATTTTTTGACTTCTTTCAGAATCACTCTGTTTCCACGACTGGGCAAGAGACAGTTGCTGCCACAGTTCCTTGTCAGGATTGTCATTGCAATTGAATTATAGGCCACGAATTGTCAGGGTGAAGTAATCTCTTCACATCATGGATCAAGGATTCCCAGTTGGGGCTTTAACTCTGTAATCAATATTCTTGTGCAGGAGAGTAAATTTTTTATTTTCTGTTTCTTTTACTAACGTTTATGGACTTGTCATTCATCATTCGAAATAAACATCTCATCTCAGGGACTTATTGTGTTATTTAAATTAGAAGCATTTGCAATGAAGATAACATTATATATTCGGAATAAATCAAAGCAGGAGTGGTTTATATTATCGCATGTTTTCGCTTAGAATATAGTAATCAGAGAATTTTCTGATTTTCAATAATTTGGGAAAAGCACATTAGGTAATAGCAATCTTTTATTATTGCAATGTAACTTGAAAACTAATGAGAAATGTACGAAAGAAAGGAATAAAAAATGCTAGAATTATTGAAGTGCATTATAAGAACGTGTTCAAAACGTATCTGTTTAAACTTATTCTTAAGCTTTCTAAGAATTTTTCTTTACATCTTGGCTATTAATAAATATCGTGTTGTAAACTTATAAAAGTAATAGTTGTGCTTAAATGCTGTTACTTTTAGACCTTCTTGATGTTATGGTAGAAAAATCACGCCAGCAACTTTTCCAAGAAAAGACGAAATCACGAAGCTTGGTTTTGGATTTACAAAAGAAAATTTCTATTGTTGTTAATAAAATTTCTATTGACTTTACATAAAACTTTACATAAACTAAAACATTACATAAAGTTTAAAATTTATTTTTAATATTTTTAAAAGTCAATTTATTTATTAATAACTTATTATATGTTTACCCGCGTTTATATTTAAAATAAAACCACTTTGAAAATCTAAAATAAAATTAAGATTTTAAATTGAAGAGGATAAAATTATTGAAGGGTAAAATTAACTCCTCACTTTGCGTTAAAATTTTCTCTTCATTATTAATAAGAGTGTTTGAAAAAGTGTCTCTTGCATTTCTCATATGAATATTTTACTCATAATTTCGTATATTTGTCAATAATATTGTTATACTAAAATTCATACCATGTTACGTTTCTAGAATTTCGGTGAACGTCGACCAGATGGTATAGTGGTTAAGAGAGCCGACTACGATACCGAAGGGCCTGGGTTCGAATACCGGAGAAGGCATGGTTGTAACTGTTCGTCCCCTTCATGGGAGGTAACGCTGGCCGTCTGTTAGGTACCTCCATAATAAAATTCCCAGCACTTCCGGCCTTAAAAGTGCCAACGTCGAAAAAAAAAAAAAAGAAAAAAAGGGACAAAGCAGTGCCTACCGTTCGGAAAAAGAGAAGAAAGAAAAATTTCAGTCAATTGGGTTGGCTGGTTGATGTCTTCGTAGTTTTCTTCATGTATACTTGAGTATGAGTTAATTTCCCATCGAAAGTACTCCACAAATATATCCTTCTCCGAAGGCTATGCGTGTTTTGCCATGTTTGGATAAATAACACACTAAAATTTGTGTTGCAAATCTGGAACAACATTAAACACACTTAATTGGTAGATACAAAATTTTTTCTGTAATGGTTATAGAAATACTCTTCACTGATTTGAGAAAAACTTTGATAGAAGAACTTAATAAAAAGCAAATAAATTTAAAGCTGTTTTTTTTTCCATTCTCAAAATATTTCTTAATGTTTGTTTTGCACTTTTAGGAGAAAAATAAAAAAATGACAACTGCGAAAGCTCACTAAGCCTGCATTGAAGGAAAACGATTAAAAACCGATCGCACAATTGGAATCTCGACACAAAATGGAATGGATTTCTAGCTTCTCAGGGAACAAACCGGGCTGTCATAAAAAACAAAAATGGAATAATTTTATTGTATTATTTACTAATCATGTAATAATAGTAAAAGAACTATTGAACATTAATGCATTACATTACTTTGTGAATGTTGTGTGCATGTAAACACATGTTGGAAAAGCGAAACTGAAAAGGAATAAGAAATTCTTCCGAATTTACTTGAAACATAGTAACACAAATATATGGGACTTCAAAATCCTGAGGCTTCAATTAATGATACAATGATTGTGGTTGTTACGAAGGTATGCAAGGCTGTTATTTTGGACCTTTTTCTTTACATTTACGAACGTAATTAAACTGAACCTAAAAACTGAAAGTTAAATGCGTAAAAATATTTCCAGTGGCCAATTATTCAGGGCAAATCTTTTATCAGAGTAATTTTCAGCGTGTGCTAATTGTACCTGTAATAATTGCCTCAAATGGAAAATATGTTTCACTAAAAGTAATTAAAATTGCGTTCTATTTACCATCACGATTATGTAATACTTCAGATTTTTAAAGTAAAATATTCTTCAAAATGCTAGAAAATTGCAATCCACGATTTCGCGTAGTGCGATTGGCTGTACTGGGTTTGGAGTAGACTGAGTTATTTGAATATGGAAAAGCACACAGGTGCTTTCTTCCTAAGGGAAGGGATGCCATCGTTGAGTACTTAATACATATCATACTGAAGAATTTAATGAAGAATACTTGGCAAATAATAATATATTTCCAATGTAAAACCTAATTAAGTAAAATATCTCACTTTTATATTTTAGAATGTACTAATATATCTTAGTACGATATGTAACATACGAGAAGTATTTGTGAGCCAACTGATGCTTAAAACAGTCTTTTAAAATTTCAGATTTCTCTGAATTCACTTTAAAAGCACATATACCTAATTCTGCCGAGTTAAAATATGTACCTTCTTTTCTAGGATTCCTGAATTTTTCAATTAAAATTAGCATCCCTATTACACACAGATATTTTGGTGCTAGCTATTGTAAGTTTCGCTTAAATATAATAATGTTAGAAGTAGTTACTACGGCTTCATGTTTTCTTCTTCAGTCTGTTATACTTTCTTTTCTTTTGTGGATTCTGTTATATATTAAAATTTAGTAAAATTAAATTCGATCAAATCTATTTAGTTCTCCAGCAGATACTGCATTTTATACAGATAAGTTATAAATTGTTTTTAAGGGAGTTATGCTTACTGTTTTCTTTAAAAGTATTCGGCGGTTTCATAGGACTTCTTTCATTTACAACTTTAATATTTTAGATTATCTTTGTCTCAGCTGGAAAATGAATCCTGAACCTCTCCTTCTGCTGAACAAGTGATGTTTGACTGTGTCGCAGAAAAGACTGACTATCGATGGATTGTCAAATTACGAAACATACGCCTTCTTAAAATCTGTTTTGAAGTTTTGCTGACCATTTGTGCTCTCACAATCACTCTTTTGTATTCTATACAAAAAAGTCTTCATCATATGCAGTACCGATAAATGCTCTTTTTCTCATCAATATCGCCCCCTCCGAGTGCTATAATTTAGTTAGATGCAAATGTAAATAGTTTCTTTTGACAAACTGTCAAGCTCATGCTAAGCATCTCAAATCAGCTTGCTTTCGCTGCGACATCGTTGTCATGGCCTGTGTTTTTGCTTTATCTGTCTGAACTTTCATTGAACTTACAACTGAGTTAAAAAAATAAAACAAAAAAAGGGAATTCAGTTTAAATGAAATTCTAGATGTCATATGCTCAGTCACTCAAGCTTTGCTTTTAAGGTTACTGGTAATCTTATTTCATTTAATGTAAATTCGAGAACCTTGGGCATTTTTATGCTACGATTTATGTATTTGAATTGTTAATAAATTTCATTTTCTAACATATACCAGAGCAAACTGTACAGAATCAGAACTTTTCGCTTTGAAGGGAGCATACTACATTTTTTACATATTTGGACTAACTGATTTTTAATAGCCTATATGTTATTGAGCAAGACTCTAGTTTTTTTAAAATGTCGAATTTCTTTTACTTCCTGTGTTAACATTATTTGGTGTGCGCCTTGTTCTTCTGCTCAACTTTGCATATATATTTCTTCTAAGCTGTTTGGAGTAGCTGACTTAATTCAATAATCTACATTGCTTAGGTCAAATCTACAGTTCCTTTATGTTTGTTCCATTTAAATAGGCTGAAGACTGATTACAAGTTATCGTGAATATCTAACTTTCAGTGGGTTTAAACAGCAAATAGTAGATTTTCTGTAACCAACATACAGAGTAATCTAGAACAATAGCATCATTATCAAGGACTTCATTTGAAAATTCAGCGTTTCCTGTCTCTAAAGAACTTTAACAATTAGAAATCTAGTATTTTCAGTCTAAACTGAATACATTAGTCACTGTCAAGAAGACTTATCGCCATCCAGCAAACAGCTTAATAGGTAACAAATAAAGTTTTGTGTTTTGCCACTGTAGTTTATAATTTTAAATAAATGGTAGTACAAAATATTTAAATACAGCATCTGGCCTGCATCAGCTAACATTTGCACTTTAATTGTTTATCCAACAGATATCCGGAAACAAGTTATTTCACTGTAATTACAGGAATTCAGTTGTTACATAACAAAAGGCTACCATTTCGCGGTGAGGCAGAACGGAGGGTAAAACTCAAAGCGAAGAGCAGTTCTCTGAAACAAGAAGTAATGATATTCAGAGCTAAGAAGCAGCACTATTTATACTTCATGCTCGTGTAACTCAAATTTGCACTAAACTTCTGAATTAAACAAATTCTGTGCCCAAGGCTAGAAGAGTAAGAAAGGGAAAGAAATTAAGAATATATGTCAGTATTTTAACATGACTGTCACAATGAATTGGACCTGAAGTTGTTTAATTTATAGCAGACACCGCATTATTTTAACTGATTGTGGTAAATAAAACGAAATTAAAAAAATTAAAAGTTAGAAATACTTTGTCATTAGGTAACCTTTGAAAAACACTTTAATTGATTAGTTTATTTGAATTTCAAGGCTATTCTTTGGACAAAGCTTCTCTCTCTCTCCTTTTATTTTCCTGATTTGTGCCATTAACATCAAACTATTTCTTAAAACTTTACTCTTGAATAATTAGCCCTCTGAGTATCATGACGCTTTATCCATTCTTGGCACTATTTGTTATTTAGTAGATATTCATCTGTAATTTAAATTAATTTTAATTTCTTGCGTTTTTGAATAATGCAGATATCATCATTGTAAAAGAAAGTTTCTAAAAGCATAGAGTAATTAATTATACAAATTTAGCTGACAGAAGCTGTTTAAATATAGTTCATCATGAGAAAGATCCAAATGGCTGTACATTAAGAGGGTTAAAGTGACATGCTGGCTTCATCCAATAGGAAATTTATGGCTAAAATTTAACTGAACTTGCTATTTCATTCTTGATACTATAATATAATTAGGAAAGACCAAGTTTTGGCACAAATTACAGGACTTATTACAAGATATCTGTATTTTACTTTAGGTAACAGAGTTAGTATAAGCTTTCGTAAGCGCAGCTCTTTTTTCTGCAATTCAATGAAAAGGTCCCTTTATAACAATCTGAGTTGATGGAATACTATTTATTATTGGAAGTCATTTGTTCAGTCCTAAATATTTAATGAAAGGGACTGTTTTATAAAATGTATTATGCAGGTCACATCTATTATAACTCCGAAGCAATCACTATACTAACATTAAAACATATTTTAAAGTATAAGATGGGAAATTTGAATACATGATTTTCTAAACCTTTTTTTTATTTCGCCTCCTTTTATGATTTCCATCATAAAATTAAGTAAAATCTATCCTTTTCACTTATAAAGTAATCTGCTGATCACGAACTGCTGCATCTTATGAAACATTTCAGTCCCGCATGAGTCATCCTTATTAAATTATGAAAAACTGAATAAAACTGCATCAATAAGGCTAATATTTTTCAAAGCTATTTTTGTATTTTCTGATGTGATTAGTAAAATTTGCATCAGTACTTCAAAAGCCTATTATTTTTGAATAGCATTTATATTGTAAGTTTTAGAAAAAATCGCTGCTTAAAATTTGAACTCTTGTTCCAGTTTTTTTATGAGATTTATAGTTGTGAAGATACGAGTACGTATGGAATTTATTTTTTAACTGTAATAATACTAAACGTAATCAAATTATAGAATTATTTCATTTTATTTATGGTTACAGCTTACTCGCACGTGTAAACTATCAAATGAATTGATAAATTTTTTAAGATTTACAAGTGCGCTATATGTTGCATGCTTCCTATCCAATCAACAACGAAATCCTATCTTCTAGCGGCAGATAATTTGTAGAAACTCTTCTGATTTAGTAAAAGAGAAATTATGTGTTGCAGTATAGAAAGTTCACCATCCAGATTAAATCATTTTAAATTATTTCGAATTTCTAACGGTCTGGAACTGCATCTTTGATACTTAAAGTCTCGGCTATTGTACCACTTAACGGAATAAACAGAAAGGGGGCGTTCTCTTTGCTTAAGAGGAGCGCACGAAACGTGTTGTTCCGGAATATTTCCGCATTTAGAAGGCTTACTTCATCACGCCCTTAATGTATTATAATAACCCAAGTAAAACAAAGTTGGGAAATATACGAGAGCAGTTTGAAATCTTAAAGCATGTTAAAAAATAATAAATATTTAAAATGCATTATGTCTAGAAGGTATATTTTAATATAATAAAAAACATGTAAATATGAAACATAGAATCAATATGTTGCGAGCTAAATTATTAAAACAGTACAAATAATTTGATATTAAATTATTTGAAATTAACAGTAAAGAATAATTTCTTGACTGATGCAAAGCACGTGAGGGCTACCTGCCTGAGTAGAGGGATGCCTTCTTAGAGGACGTTCTAGGGAAAAGGTTCATATTCACGTTATGCATAAATAAAATATCACGCAGCGAGGTCTTTTGGGGGACTCTGAACCCTGGAACGAATGTTAAATGTTTGGAATTTAAGGAGTGAAGTAAAAGGAATTGAGTTTAATCCTTCGTTCTCCATGCCATACAGGTTGCTTTTAAACTGTTCTTAAAATGATTATATCTATGGATCTCAATGTTAGACTTTAGAATGACTACATTCTATATTTATTTATTATACTGAATTTAGATGACTTCAGAATTATTGCATTCGGTAGCTTTGTATGTGGTAGCAAACAGATTTAAGGTGGTCGCAGTTTTGAAAAACGTATAACTATTATAATTTAATGAATTTAGTTATCAATTAATGATCAACGTACCTTGTGTTTTGAAATTTAAACGCTATTATAATTTCTGAATGTAGCAATATAATTCTTACATTTATAAAGATTAAAATGATACTTAATTATTTATGCTTTGTACGCACACATGAAAGAAAGAAAAATGTGTCAGAAGTTCTTTAGTACATTTTTCACACACTCTGAAGTAGTTTAAAGCAAATAATCAAATACAGGCGACGCAGAAAATTCTTCAAAGGTTTGAAATAAGTAGTTTTTGCATTTGAAGCTTAGACATAAAGGTAATGAAAAACTCTTAACACCATTCCAAATTTGTAAATATACTCAAATTTAAATTCAAAGTCCCGAGATTTAAAATGCTAAAAAATACGTTGCAAGAATATGCTCTATGAATTATGTATTTATTAGTTATTTAGGAAATCCATGCCCTTTTAAGGAAGAAAAATTTTTCACAAACCATTCAATAAATTGTGGATTAAATATTTTTTCTAGTGCTTAACATATTTATTGATTCGCAAATCAAAATTAAAAGTTGATAAAATGTTCATATTTACCTAATAAATATTGAGAAGAAACATTTCATGAAAACTAAAAACAACCTAACTCTGCCAATTACTTTGAATTAAAGAACTACAATGTAGGTTTGGTGTCCCACGCAACTTCCGTTGGAAAGGCAAGTTAGGTAAGATAAGGAAGATAAATACTTTCTAAGCTCATCAGTGTAACCGATACAGTTAGCATACAAGAGTAAAGGAAGTCAAGAAAAGAGCTGAGAAGAGGGTTTTGCTGCTTTGCTGGACATCGATCTCAGTCTGATTTATGTAAAAAGAGCGCGCATAGCTCAGAATCTAATGGAACAAAGAAGATTGTGGTACTCGAGCGTTTTTCTGATGAGTCTATTTTTAAATGAGATCATCAAATCTTTTCTCCGCGTATTAAGAATAATAAGGAGTCTTAACAATAATAAATATTATTGTTTAGGATTCATCGTTTATATTAATCGCGGCATTTATTATTTTAACGAAAAGCAACTCCAAATGCATTGTTATTTTCCTTTTTTTTTCCTTTGTTAGAAAATACTTATATCTAGCAGGTTTCGGCTCAAAATGAAATTAGCATGGACTCTAAATCAAATTTATATTGTTAATCAAAATACATCCATAATAAGTTATGTTATTTTCTTGCGTTGGTTCCACGTATGAGCGATTTATTATTATTTACAGAACAGAAGAAAAATATTCTTTTTAAATATTCTACAGTTCCTGTTCATATTTACGTCTAGAATCTATTGCCACATGCACCTGTTGCCTACATTGCTTATAGAATGTTGTTTATATTACCGTTTGCGATACAGTTTGAATGTTTTCACTTTTGTATTGTTATTAAGTCTGTTCATTATTGTTTAAAAATAGGATTTAAGAGACCTAAAATTAATGCAAGATGCTCGAAATATGATCTATAGTTACTATTAATGACAGATATAAAAGCTGCATTGTAGTCTAAGCTATGTCTAGAACATGCATTTTTTCAATCAATTAAATATTAGATGCATATTGGATCCAATTTGTTGGTATGTATTTACTAAAATTACATGTATATGTTATTTATTTACTAAAATCACAACTTATAGCTTTAAAATGATTAAATGAGAAGGATCTAATAATTTTGATTTTTAATAATTTCAAAACCGAGATAATAACAGTAAAAAATTAATAACTAGTAAAGAATAAATATGTTTTGGTTTCAATTAACTAACATTATTACACAACAAACATCTCATAGCAATAGGATTTTGCGTATACTGATTAACCTACATCACTTTTGAAATTTGACTCATGGTAATATTTTCAAGCTATGTAATTCAATTCTTAAACACCGCCCAAATATGAAAATGAAATAAAACAAGATTGTAAAGATGTAAATGATTACCTGACATAATAAAGAATGAAAACGTTAGAAAAAACATGCATCAAACTATATGTTTGAAGAATTAAAAAAAACCTGTCTTTTTATTGTTTGACACATTTAAAAGTAAATGTACTAAATTAGTAGAAATGTATGTCATTACTGGTTATTTTTCTACAGGAATTCATAAACCTGAAAGCAAATAAATCGTGAATGTTAAATACTTAAAAACACTGCATTTTTTAGCAAACTGTTTGAGCTCTTGAGATGACAGTTTCTTACTAAAGCAGGACAAGGACATATCTCATTCCATCTATACAACAATTAGAAAGGTCATTGTTATATTTTCAGGTACACTCCTAATGATAAAAGTGCCCAAGTCCAGGCATTTGTAAACAAATTTTCAGTTATTGTAAATTCTGTTTGAATTTCTTGGATTCGTCTCATATCCTAACAAAAGTTATATCTTTTCATAATATTATAAGAATTTTTTAAATATTTCTAATCTCTTGAGAAACTGTTCTACTCTGCAGTGATAAAGAATAATTGAAATTATAGAACATAGCAATAAAAAGTGAAGATAAATAAGTTATTCTAACTTAATTACCAACACATATTTAAAGTAGCTGTTACAGTAAATTCAAAATGAAAGCAAAAGAATTTTAAAAGTTTCCTTGTAATATTATTTTTTTTACTATATACTTAAGCAGTTCACTATCTGAAATCGTTTATACACAATAAGTTAAAATAAGTAATACTTTTCGCTTTTCAAGCTTTACATAACTAAATACTTTTCCATTCTGTACATGTGTAAAATGTATGTTCCATTCTGTGCAATTCTGTAAAATGAAAGTCGCAAATAATTGACAGTAATTTACCATTCATGAAGTTTTCAATAGAATGCATTTATTGATTTTAATACACAGTAGTATCTGAAAATATTCTGAGTTAAAATGGGATGTTAAAATTGTGGAATAAGAAAGAATTAATGTTAACCCGCAAAATCAAAAATTTAAGGCCTATTTTCAAAATATATTTTCCAGTTGGAATCTCTCAATCTAGAACTTAACGCTATGGTTGTAAATTTTGTATTGCATGACGCCGAATTTACAATGTCAAAATCTGGTCATATTAATTTTTTTATTCTGAGAACAATGCATTACTTTTGAAATTTTTATCGATTTTGAAACTTGAGAAAAATTGCTCGTAAGAAATCATTTCGTTTTTGTTTCCTTCATTTGCTAAAATGCCTAGCTACTTTGTACAGCTACTTTAAATTAAAATTATTGAGATTTCACATCAAAAATAAATTATTTAGAAATTCCCATTACAATTGTTCACACCACATTTTATAAGTAGCGCTATAGATTTAAGTATATGACAAACAGAAATAAATATTTTACCCATTTAGAAGTAACTTCCGTGCTTAGAACAATGAAATATATTTTGCCAACTACGCAATAAATTATCAATAAAGAAATTCTACTACATTTCGAAATTCCCGTAGCTCAGTTGACCTTAATCATTGCACACGTAAGAACTTCTCGTCATAATCCATATTGTTGAAAAAGTGGCTTTTATCAAGTCATTTCTTTCTCTCATACCTTAACTACATTCTTGATCATCTTTACGTGCTTTATCACTCAACAGTGTAGCAGCAGACACAAATAAAACTTTTCCCTTGAAGCATCATCGATAAAGAAAAGTGGATCATTCTGCACGCGCTCGTGGGGAAACATTTGAGCTTAACAGGCAATTTGGAATTCATTCATTATGGATATGGAACATTCTTGAAGCCAGGAAATAAAATGTCAACTATAAAGTTTCAATCAGAAAGAGCAGTTCATTTAGGTACAGCATTTCTTTATAAATTAATTCAAGAAAGAGTGTAATCTCTTGATACGAAGCATAACTATAATTTCAAACTGCGTGAATTGAATTCACTGCTACTATAAAGAAAAAAACGTACTTTAAAATCACAGTTTATTTATTTCAAATCCAGCCTACAGATAGATAAAGGAAGATAGTTCTGGCGACGTTTTGGCGTTCTTTTTGTGTTACACTGAACAACATTATGCTAAAACTAAAGGATAATTTAAAAAATAAATGCACAATAGCGCATTTATTTTGCGCACAGTAATGCAGATCTTTATTAAGCGAAAAACTTGTCATGTAACTAGTAAGTTTTCAAAGCTTTCAGATTTAGCCTAAAATGTAATTTCACAATTTCACATGGAAAATGTCAAACGCGGATACGAAACGCAATCTTTATACGGAAAGTATTTAAAATTTCCCAAAAGGTTGTTTAGAAATGTTTTAGTTTTTTATTAATTTTCACATTTTCCTACTCTCTGTTATTTATTTTCAAGTACCCATCTGGTTGATTTATTTGATTATGGCACAGCACTCCAGCTATCTACCTAAGAGTAGAGAGACTTCGTGAAGGACTTTCAAAAGGAAACTGTCTCGTATACATGTTATACATGGTGAAAACCACGAAACTGCCCGCGCAACCAGCGCGTTCGTGGGAATTCGAACTTTGGACAAAGCTACCAGTTTTCAGCAACTTAAACGCTCGGCCGCTGTGGGTCGTTTAAGTGGCCATGTAAGGACATGTTTATTGTATTCGAGGATCAATTGTTGGATATTTCTTTCGATGCATCAACATTCCACTTTTCCATAAGACATTCCATATTATATGATTACTATACAAATAGCCTATGGAATCCTGAAATTTAACAGGAGCAAAGCTGATGGCACAGTTATTAACCCTGTCTGCGTTTTTCATGCGATTGTACATTAATATAGATCTTCATGTATGCTGATTCAGTTAATTTCCATGTTTTACAGACGCATGGTGACTAAAAAATTTTTTTTATTCTTTATTGAGCTTCTAGAAATTGTGACTTAAGACATATATCGTATTAAATTATATGACTAATAATGAATTATACACATTTTTAAACAAAATCGGGCTTTTTTAAAATGACATGTCAGTGTTTTTCCAAGTTTCGATTCTACGCCTCAAATTTTCTGTAAATACATAATCCCAATAAGTAGTTTTGTATCTATGTGTGTTTGAAGATTCGTACTAATTTTCACTTTAGAACTGAAAATAATTTCTCTTAGCGAACTTCTAATAAATGTTTAACTCTGGATTCTTCAATAAATGACCATGTGATCACTTTCTTGGAAATTTATTACTCAGCTTATTTATATTTACATTTTAATTACAATATTTTTGTTGTTTTTCAAAACCAAAGCTTTTTTTAAATCCGCATATTCTAATAAGTATTTAACGTGTGAGAGAAATACTTACATGAAACACAAATTACTGTAAATATCATTCGTTTAGGAATAAGATTTCATATTTAGTACAGTCTGCCATATCAAAGGTAAAGAATTTGAATTTACTATCTGATGAAAGCCAGTCAACAGGAAGTAACTGTGAAAACATATTGCGTTACAGTAGCTTTTAAGAAGTGGGAATAGCTGTAACAATTCCTTGATCATTATGTTTGGAATTACCTTAACATAACATTAAACAATAGATTCTTTATTTATAAATTACTTGCAATAAAACAAGGTTATATATAACGTAATGCTACAGAGAATGTAAGCACATGTAAAGATTATCATCTCTCTCAAACAAACACTTTCTGAAAGTAACTTGTATTCCTGTGAAAATAATTAAAATTATTTAGGTATTTGAAAATTTCAAACTACGATCTAACATTTCAAGAAGATTTTACTGTAACGTTCCATTTTTTAATAAAAAATAGAAAATTATTAAGTAGAAATTACGAGAAGATTACAACCGGCTTCAGTAAAGGAACAATAATCTGCTTCTGTGCTCAATTCGAATGAGTACCAGTCGAAACTCCTGTTCTCCAGGACTTGTGTTCCTCAGACTCAAATTACCTTAACTTAGCTTTTCATTTAATGCTCTCATCAGTTATCTTCTTCGTTATGGTTATATAAAATTGGCTCTCCTGTTTTTTGAATTTTTGAAAAGCCTATATGCATTATACTTTGCTTTATATTTTCATAACTGATGTTTATAAGTATACATGAATGTGTGTTTGCGTGAGTATTACTTTATGTAAATATCATTTTTATATTCATCCAATCCTCTCACTAGCGCGATATGGCTGCTTAATGCAAGACTCGCTATTCTGAGAATTTATTTTACTGCATAAAAACACTACAGTTTTCAAAATCTGCCTCTTAGATTTCTTCTACTTTCATTTTGTAATTTTAAGAAATTTCACAGGCAAGTTACGGAAAGTATTTTTCTCTTTACATATGAATCTCTTAATTCTCTCATGTCTGTGGCTTTTATTTTGAGGTATTTGGTTTTTTAACTTCATGGCTAATAGTTCCGACACAGCTTTACTTGATTTTAACTCATCCTAAGCAGTCATTGTTCCACATCTGAACTCGACACAAGGACTGCTTTAACCTAAGTGCTTTGGTTTCACTCGCCTGAATTCTTGTGGTAAGTATGTCGTTTTCTTGGGATTGGGGAGGAGTTAGAAGGAGAGGTTCTGTTTTAAGTGCTGTTTTATTGTCACTCATTTTTTGTTTTCGTCATCTTTTTTTATACTGTACTTGCTTTCTTTTTAATGCGCTTAAAACTCCTCTGCATTCAAAGTCGTGACTTTAGCTCAATTTCTTCTTTTGTACTTACATTCCTTTGAGGTTTAGGAACATGTTAGAGTAAAATGACACATCACTATTTTTGCTACGGTATTTTCTATTTAAAATACAGCATTTCATTAAATTTAATAGTTTTAAGTGTCAGTTTGTCATTGAAAATATTAGAGTCGGTGTTCAGTAATATATTACTACATTTAGTTCCTTTTCTTTGCTTAAATTTTGAAAATGATTCTCATTTCCGTGAAAACATATTTACATTAAAACCAGGCATAGACCAAAATCATACTTGCTTTAGCTATTTATTATTCCTTTTCAGAAATCTTTTCACCATAACCTTATTAAATTTAAATTGAAAACTCTTTTTTTTAATCTGTTGTCTTACTTTTAACAATTAAGAGATTATTGTACAGCTTCCTAGCTTCCTTTTCGACTTATTAATTTAAAATTTTATTTCGTTTCACACCATGCCTTTTAACTGCAGTTTATTTCATTATTTCTAACTTCACTGCCTTTATATATACTATTTCTTATGTGCACTAATTTGTTTCTCTGTAGGTATGTATTTTGTACTTTATGTCTACATGTATTGTGTAATTATGTACTATGAGCCATGCATATTTCTATCTCTATCTATATGCATAGATATATAGATAAAGATATATCTATCTATCTATCTATATTTATAGATAGATAGATAGATATAAATATACATATGTATATACGCATGTACAAATTTAAGTACATAGATATACATATGTGTGTGTATGTATTTAAATGATGGGAGAGTAGTCTTGAGGAAACCCAGTGCCACAGAGGTCATGAAAAACGGTTTAGAATATGTGATTCTGTTCAATGGAGGGTACAAAAGGAATATAACGTTATGCATATCGAAATGCATCCATTGTATGCAGACGAAAAAAAAGAAATATATTTTTAGGTTCTTCAATATAAAATACGTATACAGTACTTGGTAGACGCAAAAATGTTGGAAACTTGTTTATATATATATATTCACATATATACTTATAAAGTTTTAGTTCAAAAAAGAACTATTCGCTTAAAAGATTGTCCTATATGAGGAAAACTATACAGCGCCAATGAATGGTGTCTGTATATTAAAAGTGAGAAATAATTTTAAGCCTAAGATGTAAACCAAACTTCTGTAATGAAAGCGAAAAAAACGTAAGAAGTGGTGTAAACAATTAAATTAAAGAGTGATAAAAATATAAATCAAGTATTAATCACCCTTTGTTTAATGTTCCAAACAGAAATTTTCTTCAAGGGGTTTGCATTTAAAGCATTAAACAGGGAAGATTAGTGACTGCTGAACAACAGGTTTCGTTCTTCTCGACATTATATGGCTCAAATTATTGTAAATTAATTTTCATGTTTGGAAAACTATTTTTCTAATTGTTCTATAATGTCGAAGAACTACACCTACATGCTACCCCTCACTCTTTGAACTATAGACACAAAAAAAATAATAAATTTAAAAACAAACTAAATTAAATTGTAAAAATTTTAAATTCAAAATCATAGTAAACTGGAAGAAAAGCTAGAAAAACTGTATACAAACACCTTCGAAACCATTATTCATTTAAATTATGAAAACTTCCAAGTAGTCAATCTTACAACTAAAAAAAGGAGCAGACTCATTAACGTCAAGGTCTAAAATGTTTTCTCTTAGAAATGTTACAAGCAAAAACAGAACGTTAAAATGAAATATTAATCATTTTACGAACTGGCAATTTGAAACTAAGCATATATAAATTGAAAAGAACAGCAGAAGCATGTTCAAAAACTGATCCCAATTTCTTTAACTGAAACGCAGTGATAGGTCTGGCTGCCAATTTCTGAGTTTCAACTCGTGGGATCAGGGTTGCGAAAATTTTGAAGCTTCTTCAAATGTCAAAGAAAAAGGGTAGAAACAAATAATTGGGTATGTTGAACAAAAGTGGATGGTGTTCTTACAGGGTTGTATATTTGGCGAGCACGTGACGGAAAAATCTCGATTGAATCATTTGTCATTGTTCAACGTAATCTGGGAAACACACGGTGAACCTTGCAGAAGCGGTTTTGTAGGAAAAAACGGCTACTCAATTTGAACTTAAAAACTTATATTTTAAACTATATCCGACAACATCTAAGGAAATAATGAAAAAACAGCTAGTAAAAAGCTGAAAGTCTTCACGGAAGTGATCTGTAATACGTCTTTAAAAAGAAATGGCTCTCTATTAATAAAAGCAAAGGTGCCGGATTAGTTTTTTAAAAACCTAAGATCAAAGAAAGTGCATACATATTTGACAAGCAGATTAATTATATATTAACATTAAATTACTTGTAAATGCCATCCTTCTCTACCCACCTCTCCGTTGAGAGTAAAATGATCATATCGCTGTAAATATGGTAATCTAAAAAGTGTAGTAAATGCCTGCTTTTTTTATGTTTGGCAAAATTTTGGCGTTCTATTTTATCCTATAAGAAAGATTTTATTCTTTAAAGAATTCTATAAGATATTCTATTCTATAAGAAGATTTATTAATATTCGAACTTCTCGGGGGAAAAATTAATATCTTTGCAAGCATTTTTGATTCTAATCAGTCGAGTGCGAATAGTAGTAAGGATTACTTATTTTAGATGTTAGAGTGCCAGTTAATTACTTTAATGGTATTGAATTTGCGTTCTTTTCTTTTGTCATGATTTTGAGTTTTTTGTAGCTTCTTGTTGAAGGTTCGTCTTGTTACGTTTTAGACAAATGAAACAGATACTATTTTTATCGATTTTTTTCAAAATTATTAATTGCTAAGATGTCATCAACATACCAAAAAATATTCGAAAAATAAAATCTTTGTTCTTTAGTACTTTTTGGCATAGAAATTCTTTAGTAAAGAGGTAGAGGTTACATGGTCAGAAGATGACTTTGAGCCCATAGGGATGCCGTTAACCTATTTATAAGCAGTATTATTAAACTGTATGTAGTTGTGAAATAACACACTTTTAAGCAAAGTACAAGAATTTTCTTGAGTCACCACGTCACAATTCAGAGCTTGATGAGGTTTGGCAAATGAATAGCCTTGAGAGTAGAATGAAAACTATTTTAAATCTAAAATTCTAAAAGAAATTCGAAATCTATACATAAGACTGGAAAACATTATAGCAGCCCACAGCCATTAACATAAAATAACGTACAGCTATTAAAATGGTTCAAATAATAGGTGCTTCAAAACTAACGCAAGGTTTAAATTATGTCCAAGTTCTTTCAAAGTTACATGAATTTAAAGTTCATTAAAATTGCGTCAAACAATTGTTTTCAGATCCTATAAGTTCTGAAAGGGGGAAAGCGAATTGCTGTTGCCCTCCCAAGGACGTACCAGCGTTTTTTATACGTTTTAAATCTGATGATCTATTTCGCTAACTAGTTCTGTTAATAATTTCAGTTAACAGAAAATAATTTATGAAATTAGCCCTAAGCTGATAAGCTTTATCGTCCATAAATTAATTGAAGACCATCGCCGTCTTGAAAAGTCGAACATTAGGCCTCAAAAATTGCTTCCTATACCACAGCGGTTACAGAGCCCGTATCAAAGTCATGAAAGTCTATATACACTGGTGTGCAAAAATTAAGGACGAGACGGTTGGTTTTTTCGATATAACTTTGTACAAAAGCTTTCCAAATCAACACATTTAATACCGTAAGATCACCAATACGTAAGGACATGAATAATGTAAGCAACACTTACTAAAAGAGAAATCAGAGGGATAAAAAGAAGCTTTATTGAAAAACATCCGGTCTTTAATAGGGGATATGATCTCCCCTGACTGCTAGGCAGGTTTCACAGCGTCTGCCCATGCTGAGAATGAGGATGTCAATGAGTTGTTGAGGCATCGCTGCCCATTCGTCTTGCAGCGCCAATCGAAGCTCCGGAATCGTTACTGGTGGTGAGGTACGAGCTGCCAAGCGTCTGCCTAGAAAATCCCATACATGCTCGATGGGATTGAGATCCGGAGATCGTGCCGGCCAATCCATACGTTCAATATCCTCACTCTCTAAGAGCTGTTCGGCAGCTACTGTGCGATGACATAGTGCATTGTCGTCCATAAAAAGGAACTGCGGACCCATAGCGCCTCTAAAAAGACGCACATATGGAAGAAGAATCTCGTTACAATAACGGGTCCCGTTGACTGAACCTGCGTCGAAGATGTGAAGGTCTGTACGACTACCAAGCATGATGCCTCCCCAAACGAGAACACCGCCACCTCCATACCTGTCTCTTTCAATGATGTTCGAGGGATGATTGCGGCTTCCCCGCTCTCTCCAGATGAGTATGCGATGAGAATCGCTACTCAGACTGAATCTGCTCTCAACTGTAAAGAGTACTCGTCCCCATTCATTGTCTCTCCAATTCCTGTGTTCCCGGCACCACAGAAAACGCCTTCTCCGATGGGCAGGCGTTAAGGCCCGTCCACACGAGGACGCTCCCGACGTAGTTGATGTAACTTTTTTGACGCCGGCGTAAATTCGCAGGACGCAGAAGACGTAAAACGCTCCTGTTCAGCTTTTTTGCCCGCGACGCGCCCGTATAGCCAATAGCCGACCGAGTTTTCATCACGTGTCATAATCAGAAAACCTTCTTGCTTACCCGTTTCAATATGGCGTCAGAGCCACACAGAGATGACTTTTTGCTTAGAAATATAACTGTATACAGCAATAAAATAATCAGCATTGTTCACGCCATCTTCAGATTTCTCAAACCGTACATATTAGTATACATTTAAAATTCTCATTAAAGGGGAAAACTGTATACTTATAAAGCAATGATCCGACCAGTATATCCATATGCTTCACCTATTTATAACACCGTAAGTAATAGGAACCTAAATAAATTACAGTTTCTACGAAATCAAAGTTTCTGCCTTACAAAATTCTCCTAAATTATTATAAATATTGGCTATATCATGTGTAATAAAAAGCTCTATAAATATCCCAATATTAAATACACCAAAAACTATCTTCAGCAATATAATAACTTCTAAAATAAATCAGTTGACTGTGAAAGAGTATTCAATAAAATACAATTACCAAATTTTGGAGGAAAGTTACAACTTGTGTCATACAGCAATCATTTATTGAAGTGTAATTAAATTACCTTTGCAGCGACTTCTACTTGTTACATTATTTTTCACAAACACTGCTATCACAGATAGCTGAGTGGTCAGCGCGCTGCGTAGGTGGCGGAGGAATGGAAAGGTAGCAAGTTCGAACCTCACCCGTAGACGGTATAATTCAGTTAGCTTTTCTCATTTTGAAACGTGTTTCTTATATTTAATCATGAATCATTATATTCTTATTTTACCTATTATTATTGTTTTCATTTCTTATTTTATTCATTATTATTATTGTTTTTAATATAGTTTAAAAATGTGCAGTGCAAATAGAAATCCTTATGTAAAAATATATCTGCATCTCTATATCATATATCATCTATAAATTCTCTCTTTATTTTTACTTTATTGCATATTTTATCGTGCACATAATTTCTCATAAACTGTCCAAAGTTTGAACCTCATTCTAAATTCAAAAATAAATAAAAAGAAAAACAAAAGACCAAGGGAGAGCGAGTTAAAAAAATATGAAGTTGGTTTTATTATATGGTGGATGGTGTATATAAAGAGAATTAAGTAATTTAATTCTCTTTATATACTGTATTCTAAACCAATTTTATAAATCCTAATTTTCATACGATATAGAATCTGCAAGTCTGTCAAACTGGTCGATACTCATCCTGAAGGAATTAAAAAACAAGTAATATACTCCTCCAAAAAATTAAGTCAATTCCTACTTAGGTCCACAAAGGTCTTACATCACCTTACTTAATCTCATGATTGGTCTTTCTGTCCGTTCTGCCTCTTCGTTTAGCTGATATGCTAATTTTTCGACTTCGTCCTTAATTTTTGCACACCAGTGTATTTTTTATTCATTATGCGTATTCAGACCATCAAACATCCGTCGAAATAGTCCCTTTCTCGAATGTTGTAGGACAGATAACGTACAGGCAGCCTGTCTTCAGATCAAAGTATTTCGACAAGTAGTGATTGGACTGCATCTGGTTTCGTCTGTGAAGAGAAAAGTACCTTAGTGATTCTTAGTTCCAAGTTGATGTTATCTGCAGCATGCTAAACAGAATTGATGGGGATAGCAAAACGCGGGTCTTTTTGCAAACAAGTTTCTTTCATGTAGCCTTTTGGAAGAGTAACCCTTAATACTCGGATTCTTGTGGCCACATGACGGTCCCGAGAGAATTGAAAATTTGTTGAGTTTCTGTTACACCTCGCTGGAAATGGACAAATATTGATCGTCATTAGCCGTCGTAGCTGTTTGATATCTTATTCAAGCTTTCGTCTTAAAATTTCATCTTAATTTCGTCCAGTAACCTTTAACCCCTTAACTGCCGCGGGCGTATATATACGCCTTGCTCAGCCGATGCGTTAACTGCCCCAGATGCGCCCAGATGCGCAGCCGATGCGTTAACTTTTCGAATAATTTTAGGTGTAGCAGCGCAAAGCAAATGATAGCAGTTTGGAAGGACGTATATATACGCCTGGGGCAGTTAACGCATCGGCTGAGCAAGGCGTATATATACGCCCGCGGCAGTTAAGGGGTTAAGTGTAAATACGCTACACAGGAAGCTGGGCATTACATTCAGTTCTCTAGCAAATCTGCATTTGAGACTGCTCTGCATCCAATCTCTCGACGATTATCCAGCTCATTCAGTCTTAAAATCTTTGGTGGTAATTTATTGTAAGTGTCTTTCGAATTTCGTCAATTGTTGCCAAGAAACAGCCCATTATTCGCCAAGGAGTGCAACCAAACAAAACCCTGAAAATATTATGTGCGCTTTGAACAACCATTCCTCTAAATACTCCGCTCACATGCACCTGCAGGTTTTCGTACTAAACATCGAAGGTATTTTTTCAGGAACATAATCTACACTTTTTGTACAATACGACATAATTGTTAAAATATGCAATATCTCTTAATTATCAGCGCCGGTCTAGCGAATGAAATTTTTTCATTCCCGAATCACTTAAACATACTCTTCTGAAATCTAATTCATTAAGGTATAATTAAATATGTAAGAAAACCTAAGTTATATTAATATGTTAAATTTACATATCTCTGAATATTTGTCAAGTAACTTTGTAACTGATGCACACATTAATCTGTAATATATAAATTATATATCTTTGAACATTTTTCAGGTATTTTTGTAACTGGTGCACACATTAATCTGTAATTTGCTTTTCTTCTGAGCTAAATTACTGCTGTTGGATGTAAAGCCACAGAAAAAAAATATGCTCCGCTAAACACATTTTATTGCAAGAAAACAACTTGAAACTAACTGCCAGTAGTGACTCTGTGTTTCGTTCTTTAACGAATACATCTGATACTTACTACACGTTTAGTATTTGCTTTTAATAAATGGAAATACTGAAGCTGTCAGAGACATTTCTCGCTGCAGCGTAGAATTTTATCTGTAACAGCAGCTGACCGTGACACCATATATTTACTTTTAGCTAAAATAAAATTTAGTTTTTAAATTGCCTTTTAAACTATGAGGTATTTTTCACAGCCGAAAGAATTGCAAAATATCGCATCATCGCTTGCCTTAAATTTTGTTATCTGAAACCAAGGGATTAAAGCTGTGCTAGTTATTCGAGAGAAAAAAATATTTTCATCTCAGAAAAATTAAGTCTTGTGATGGAAATGAAATTTTTATAATTTACATTAAGCGTCTGAAAGAGCAACTACTTTTATCAAATAAATTAGAGAGAAGGAAACAATATATTTGTTGTCTAATGGAATGCTTGATTCTCTTGATTGTCAAGTAGTGAGAAGAAATGCAAAATGATTCCATCTTACATTTAGATGAAGTTCTAACGAAGTTCTGAGCTGAAAGCATAGCAACGAACAAAGTTCTGAATATCCATCTCTCTTACTTCCGTACTACAGGCGTTAAATATAATTTTCTGTTGGAAGAAATTCTATTCAACAATTAACATACAATTTTACTTTTGTCATTTGTCAATGGCCCCCAATCTCTAGTTATGTCATTTAAAATTATATTTCTGTTGTGCGCTTCCATCGTATTTTCTGTCTTTTTCAATGTTTACATAGTTTTTTCTAGGTGTAATGGAATGAGGTTTTCTTTGAATACCTCAGATCAGTAACCCCGCCTAAGGCAGCAGGTAAATAACGTGCTTTGTGTAAACACCTACTTATGCCCGCTTGAAAGGTGCATTTCTGAAAAATGTATGAACACATCTTAAATCTATTAGAAATCAAGCATTGAAGGACCTGTAAAAATTATTAGCTCACAGGCCACAAATTGTTTCTTTGTAGAAGCGAACCTACAAAAACGTAAAGATACCAAGCAATATATATATATATATATATATATATATATATATAATAACATCTTACGCCTATGAGCAGACATGCAAAAATCTTATTAAAAAAAGAAGATATGTTTTTTTGAGTTCTGAACTGTTGGATTACTGTTATGCTCCATTAACGAAATAAACCAACCCAAACAGATATGATTTCGTCCAGCTTCTGAATAACTGTTTCATCACAGATGTTTATTTTGGATTCACTGATATTCACTGTTTATTTTGGATGATTTAATATTTCCAATTTCATTGGAAAGTATATTTTTAAAACTGTATTTTTTATATCTTTGAGAGATTTTTAATAACATTATCTCAAAATATTTTAACAACCTCCATTGCATTTCTGTAAATAGATGGAAAGATAGATATTAACACATTTAATTGCAGAATATAAAGAAATAAAATATTTGAGAGAAATGTTTCGTCTTATCAAACTTATTCATAAGTAAATGAGGAAAAATACCTCAGTACCTCAATTTTCTGAAATTTTATTACTCGTGGTATTTAAAAATCTTACACGACTACAAAGAAAGTTTTTATAACTAAGCGTAGTTTTAAAGCTAAATCCTAATAATAAATTAAAATTGTTCCAATATAAGAAATAAATCCATAAGGAGAGTTTCGCTGATTACAACAATTTTGGTTGCAAAATGAAAGACCGTAACACATAAAAATGACCGGTAAATGGCAGTTGTACTGCATACTTATTATACATAGAAATCCAGATAGCTCTCATTAAATATGTGCCTTTACACCAGTAAATCACTATAGCTTTAGTCTTCTGCATGGTGCAGAAAACGAAAGCCGTGGAGTTAAACGCTTGGGTAGCTTTGATAGTGCTAGCGACAGTGTTCGTAATCATCAGAAAAATATTTTTTCGTTGTAATTCAGAAAGTGTAAATGATTTTCCCTAATTATCTTATTTCATAAAATATTGTTTAAAGAAAAACGAAACCGGTACTTTCTGTGTATCCACAGCCCCCTAATTTCAACATTCGGCAAAATTGTTATTTTTGGTTTGGCGTAATTTTGCAAAAATTAATTTACTTTTTCATACATCTTTAGTTAGAATCAGTGCCATAAATATTGATACAGTTAATAAATTTTTTTAATCTTTTTTTTTTTCAAGAAATGTATTTAATTGCAATTTTTATTTTTTATTAATGTATTTTGATTTAAGAAACTAAAATGAAATTCACTGTTTTTTCCTGCATAAATATGCAACATTATATTAACTTGTACTACAGGCGAGGGCCAAAACTATTCATCCGCCTTCTGTGATATAAAATAGCTTGAAACGACACACGCTTGCATTTTACTACTGCAATTAACTATTTTGCAAACACTTATATGTGATTTTTGCTATATTTTGATTTATTTTTTTTCTGTAGCTAAAATAACAGACACAACAATCGAAGGAAAAAAGTAGCTATTATGTCGATGAAAGGATGGTAAAGCTTCTTTGAAATAAAAAAAAGTTTAGATAAAGAGCTTTGCTACAGTTCAAAGTATAATAAAAATATGTATGACGGATGCGAACGTTTTCAAATAAGCCTCGCAACTGACGTCCACAAAAACTAACGAAATGTAAAAGAATTATTTTGAAAAAATTAAAAATAATCTTATATTTTAGCCCCAAATCTGAGACCTGAATTGGAACAAGAATCCGGCGCTGCACTTTCTATCTCAACAATCAGAAGGGCTGTGCAAAGAAAGGGCTATCTTTTCCAAACAAAGATCAAAACCAACGTTTAGAATTTTGGAATATAAAGTTATATTCAGTCATATTTTTGGTCATACATTTAGGAATATAAAGTCATATTTTTGGACCTGATGGAAATTTTAAAATGTAGCGTAGGCCAGCAGCAGCACCTCAAAAAAAAAAAAAAAAAAAAAACTTACGAGCCACAGCAAAATATGGTGTTGCAGAATACTTGTTCTGTAGTGCATATCTGCTTATGGAGTCGGCAGAAAAACATTTATTGAAGGACAAATTCAGAGATTTCACTATCTAGATATATTTAAACCAAATCTTAAATAGAGTACTAAAAAATGAGACCAGGAAGGGATTTTTTTTTCAGCATGTTAACGATCCGAAGCGCATTGCTTTGGATACCAGGCTGTGGCTTTTGTACGGTGTCCGCCGAAAACATCGCAAACGGAAACGTCGCAGAGATAAAAACATCGTCCTACAAAAACATCGTGGCAGAAACGAAAGAAAGGAGAAAACAGTGCAGTTCTAAAACATTGTTGTCGAAAATTAAAAGGTTCAAAAACAGTAGTTTTAAAACATTATGGTAAAAAATATCGTGGTGAAAAATAAAGCACCTACATCTACACATGACGGTAACATCACAGACATGTGTTTTTCATTCTTTAAAAGCTGTAAATGAATATTCGTATAGAGATTTGTGAGCGCAGAAAGGAAGGCTGAATATTTTATCGCTATATTTCATATCTTTCAATTAATTAATTCTTTGTTAAAGTAGCAAGAAGAAGACTTAAGCTTTCAAGAACTGAATTCGAGTAGAAAATTAATGCTACATATTAACACAATTTTAAATTTATGTACTATGCTATTAAAAGTCATTATTAGCCCAAAGGGCGTTAGCACAGAAGGGCTATTAATTTTGTTTTGGCATTTTGCGTTGATTCACTTTCTGCGTTAATTCACTTTTCAAACTGTTGCCACCAAATATTACAACCCTATATTATATTTAAAGAAATTAAATAGTGAAGAATCTACGCAAATGTACGTATGTTTCTCGCATTGTGATGAAACAACAATACCTAGAGCCATCAAATTTTAAATAACGTAAACCTCCACCGAATATGGGCATCTGGAAGTCCTAATTTGGAATTTCTTTTATTATCTATTTCATACTTTGTCAGACAGTAAAGAATTTTTTTTAACGAACTCAACGATTTCAAAGCGAGGAATGGCAACTGTACGGGGAAAAAAACATTTTTATCGCCAGCGCTAAGACTTCTCGGAAATTCTAAAGATATGCTCCTTTTAAAATTATTTTGTGATATTGCTGTTGAATTGAATTTTATGGTTTAAGTGCGAAGAACATGATATTTAATAAATAAAGGTAACGCACAAAGCGTTAAGAAAACTCCCCTTTGTGCGTAATGTAAAATCTGAAAGCTTTCAGATTTTACATTACGCACAAAGGGGAGTTTTAATTAATTTTTTATGAAATTGCATTGGTAGTTTTTCAAGATAAATATAGTAAAAAAAAAGAATTAGAAAAGGGAAGATGAGTAACTGCGTAAGGTTACATATATTAAAAGCTTACATTGATTAAAAGTATTTAATTGAAACAAAACAGTATTGGGTTTTTACTAAAAGGATATCACATTAACAAAATGAAAAAATACAATTTGGAATTCATTAAGCAATTGTAATATAGGTAGCATGATGCAGGTCGTTCAGCCTTATGCAGGACAACTTCATAAAAAAGGTAATTAAATAATGAGTTTTAATAGCTAAGTTCATGCATTTAAAATTCTGTTAACTGCTATATGCAGAATTAAATTTCTATTGTTTTCAGTTTTTTAATGCTTAAGTTTTTCTTTTGCTATTTTAGCAAAAAATTATTGATTAATGGGAAAATATTAAATATACAGGTAAAATATTCTTTATTCCTTCTTGAGCTCAGAAGTCCTTATGCGAATATACATTTGCAAATTTTAAAGCCTGAAAAATACATATCAGCTATGCTATTACCATACGATGATTTGTAGTTTCTTTATTTTTTACCATAGCATTTTTTACGACGACGTTTTAAAACGCTATGTTTTTGAACCACTTTGCTTTCGACGACGATGTTTTATACTACGATGTTTTGGCGTAACTGCGATGCTTTCTCCTTGCTTTCTTTTCTCCCACGACGTTTTCACCGCGACGTGTCCGTTCACGATGATGTTTTACCGAGATGATTTTCCGGCAAAACTTTTGTGTAATGAGCGCATTCAATTAAGTACAACTCCTCAGTCACCAGATGTAAATGTCATGGAGCACGTATGGGTATATTTTCAAGAAAAAATAAAATTCGCCTAGGACAAGATTAACACAAGAGGAAAGACAAAATTTCACAAAAACATTGTTAATTGAAATCCATATGCTTAAAAGCAGTTAATCAAACTCAAGGGTACCCGATCAAATATCAATTAAATTCAAAATCAAGAACTTATGAATAATTAATTGTTTTGAATCTAGTGTATCAGTACGACTGATGCACTTAATAGGAAGCGAGAAATCTATTTTTTCCCTACTTCAAATGGAAGTAATAAGAACAAAACAACTTATATTTTTATATTCTTCTTCATTGCATAGATTTTCAATGCATAAAATTAATATTTAATGCACAATATGTCATTTTCTTTGCAAGTAACAAAATTGTTTCAACTTTTTTTTATTAGTGTATGACTAGTTTTGAAGCTTATTATATAAGATATTTTTCCCGCCTTCTCAGCATGCCTTCGTGGTGTAATGGGCAGCATGCTCGGCGTGCATCCGAGAGGCCCGTGGGTCGAGACCCAGAGAAGGCATTCCTTATTTTTCACTTCTCCTGCTTCAAAATAGTAAACCTGCTGTCACAATAGTAATTCCCGAACTTAAGAAATAGCGGATGATGATTCTCCACCACCAGGATTTGGCGATTTGGTCCCCTAATTCCAAGTCGCCCTTTAAAAGGGAAAATATATAAGGTCCCTCTCGCCTTCTTAGCATGTTTTCGTGGGGTAATGGTCAGCAGGCTTGGCACGTATTCGAGAGGTCCGTGGTTCGAGTCCCGGCGAGGGCATTGCTCATTTTTCATCTCTCCTGCTCCGAAAGAACCTGATGTCTCTACAACTGTATATCTAAATCCTAAATATAATAAAAAAAACATTTTACACATCTAAAATATAAAATGTTACACATTTTTTTTTATTTCCAATAGCGGGCGATAGCTGTTATAGAATTTGGCCACTATTAAAGCCGGAAGCTGTGGTCACTTTATTATGAATCACCTAATAGTTGGGCCACCGTTGCCGCCTGTGAGGCAACAGACAATTTACATCCATGTCTCCTCCCGGATTCGAACTCGAACCCTTTGGTACAGCAGTGAGAGTAACCACTCGCTCTCTGGGCAGCAAATGTTCCATAATAGTCCTTGTGAATATCAGAATTATTTGTGTATGTGTTGCATGAATTAAAACACAAATTTAAGAAAACAAGCTAAATGTAAAACGAAATTTTAAGACTTGTGAGAAACTCCCAAATATTAAAAAAAAAAAAAATTCCAAACGTTAGTGTTGTCGTTTGTGTTCATATATTATCGAAAATATGATTTCTGATTTTAAAAAATGAAAATTTTTAGCATTTCTGTCTGTGTTTAAAATTTCAAAGCAAAAACTGGGAGTTAAGCAGATCTAGCATACAGACAGTGTAGATGTACTACATGTGGGACCCATAATTTTGTGTATCTCGACTATAGCAGTAGAAAATCTATCTGACGTATTTGTAAGCATAATTAATTTCTTTATTGCAGTCGCATTTATCCATAATCGTCCTCCTGTTTATCGTCTTTTCAGCTCCATCATAATGATAAAAGATTTTGATAATGGCAATATTTTCGTCTTTGTAGTATTCCGTAACTAGGTGACAATAATTCATCTTTCATGATTCATCCGAGGCTTACTTGAGCTTACTCCTTATTATCAAGGGGGTTGCAAATTCGAGCTAGTTTTTCTTACATCATTCATTTCCACTACGCCTATGCTATTTTATGCGGGAATGATTACCTTTCATTTGGCGTTTCTAAATGTAAACTTAATTTTGAGAGACGTGGATTTTTTTTCTAACGGTAATAAATCCACCAGTTAGCGTCAGCGAAAGACGGCCGGGAATAAACTCCCCAGTGTCGATTTTGATTTTATCGCAAGTTTGTGACCGTAAGCGTTTCATAATATTTTATTCTCTTAATATCAGAATTGTTATTTTTCTCTTAACTATTTTCAAATATTATTTTTCTGTGTCTAGCGACTTTAAATTTTAGTTCGCCGGTTTTCTAAAGCATTGAAATTAAATTTTTCGCGAGATGTTTCTTTTTATCAACATACATTTATAGAAAATGCAACGTGTTTATTACCTTTATTTAAAATTTGATTTGAATATTTCGGGTAATATTTTATTTTGAAACACTCTTGAATTTATCTATAACTTTGAAACATAAGGAACAAATTATTTTTACCCAGATAGCGACATACTTAAACAAAGCATAAAAACCGAAATTTGAAAATGTACGGTTTGAGTCACTAGTGATTGAGTGTATAAATCCGCTGCTCAATACGAGTATTTCTACCCGGGTTGAAACCCCAAAGAAGCCTTTGGTCGCCTGAGTGTTTTCGTGTTTTTCTCCATGTATAGCTTACGATCGCCTTTCTTTTAAAATGCCCTCTACTGAGACATATTTTCTCTTACAGTATTTATTTTCAATTGTGCTTCGCTGTATTCAGTTAAACAAACCAAAATATACCCAAACACTTTCAGTGATTATCTAAACTAACAGTAGAAAGTGAATTGTTAAGCGCAGAAATCACACTAAGACGATCATGTAAGGAAGGTTATATTCCATCTGAAAATGCAACCATGAGGTAAGTTCAAATATGAGTTGGCATAAAAGAGTAGACTAATTTTATCCTGTAAGTATCTGATATCTTCCTCGTATAGGTGACATTTTAACCAATTAAGTTTGCTCAGTTATGGGATCATTAGAATTTTGTTAACACGATGGTTAGCAAATTTTAATTCAGTTTCAGATCTGCCCCTATTCTTGATTTCTCAAAAATTAACACATGTAAAAAATTCTGACAATTCTTTAAAAGAAAATGAGAATTTTCTATCAGCATGTGCAGCATTTATTAAATACGAAAATTCTCTTGAAATCATTACTTTAAAGAAAGTATACGTTAGCTAATTGAAATGGATAAAAAAATTTAATTTTCCTGGAAACCTTCAAGGTCATATTATCGACCGTGGGAAAGAAAAGAAGAAGCTTTTTCTCTGAGTCCAAATTATGCGAACTCTGTAAGTTAAATTGTGATACAGCTCTTGCGAGGCTTTACTTATTACCCTTTCTGCCAAGGGCATAGCTGGGCTGAATGATGAAGCAATCTTTTGGATTTGCATTTCTTTGAAACATGTCATTTATACCTCAAGAAAAAAAATGAGAATTTTTTTCAGATCATTTCTTTTCATGAAAAATTTCTACAATTTTATTTCCTGAGACGGGAACAAACCAAAGCTTTCCAGTTTTCAGCAGTTGTTATATTTTAGCAATGAAGACATCAGTTTTGAAGAAAATATCTGCTAAAAATGGGTCAAATATTTTGTATATCGAAATTTATATTTTGGGCTTTTTATAAACACAAAATATAAATCTTCTGTAACTTATATTTTGTGAAATTTGACGTGACTTCGAGTAGTAGCTCTTCAGCGGATTCATTTGGGCTTTTGTTAAGTCTATGATTTTGTATTAAATTTTCATAGTTTGTAACGTTTCTAATTTTGCATACATTTAAGACTTCTCGCTATAAACATGATGCCTTCCAAAAAAATCAGGAAACTACAGCAATTTGCCATAGTGAACAACTTCGCCATTACACACCTTAACATTATTAATCTACGTATCCGATGTTCTTCCATCACTCTTCCCTTACCTCCAAGCCACTCGACAGCATTTCTGGCCGGCCAGTATTTTATGTGCTTCATACCGCGCAGACGCTATACACTTACAAAAATGCATACCTTCTTCGAGATTCGATCACGAGCTTAACGATACGGCAGCCAAAATTGCAAAACACTATACCCATCAGAGCGGAAAAATTTTACCCCAGTCGAAATTAGTTGATAACTGAAGTATGGTTTCTGGCTGAAAGTATCAGTTTGGCGCATATAGTATATTTCTGGAGAATATTGTTTAGCGCATGTTACCCTATAACGGATCCGTAAATTGTATTAATTATTAATGTTACTTATTAATATTAAGGAAAAACAACTTATGAACGGGATATCTTCGTCGACGACTTTTTGAGAGAAAGTGGCTAGTTGCGCATGGAAAAAGCTACAAAACCTTCCATGTTACGCATGGGGAAAACCCCGAAAACTCCGATTCTGTCAGACAGTTCCGCGGGATATGACCCCGAGTTGAAGTACCAGTTTTTAGCAATTTTCCCGCTCGGCCGCAGGTGATCCAAAAATGTTATGAATGCTGTTTCAGTACGGTAAATGAGGAAATTCTATGCATTTAAATTAACTTCTATGCTCTTTCCGTCGAGCCAAAAAAAAAAAAAAAAAAAAAAAAAAAGAAATAAAGAAAGAAAGAAAGAAAGAAAGCAGTAAAATATGCCTTGTGATTTAATACGTTAAATACAATAAATATTTATGACCTTGCCGATTCGTGCGCTAATCAAAAAAGAATTTATGGATTAAAGCCATTTTCAGTTTTTTTTAAATCAAACTTTTGCGTTACTCGATCATATTTAGGACGCATGTACAAAATATAAATTACTCCCTTCAGTGTTTATTAACACTGTATTGGATAGAGCAGCGGTCAATATTAATTCTGTAGTTTGTCTTACGAAGTACCCTCCTTACTAGGCAGAGCGTGTAAGACAACTAAATCTGTGTATGCGGAGGGATGCCTTCGTGGAGGACGTTCTAAGGTAATCTGGCTCGTATTTATATTACACATGGAGATTACAACGAAAAATTAACCATGCAGTCAACCTCCATGTAACCTGGGATCGAATCTGGGTCGAACACCTAGTATTCAGCGGTCTAAATAGCTTGGCAAATTCTTGCTAGAAAATTTACTGCAGTTTTAAAAAGGGAAGGTAATCGAAAAAGACAAACTATTGTTTATTTTTTATGTTTAAGTTCCCCAGTAGTCTTTGACTATTATCTTTCTTTTTCGAAGTGTGCATAATTAAATATCTATTTAACAGCATTTTAAAGAAATTTTAAGATTTGTTTTAGATTTTGTTTTGCGCGTTTGATATGGCCCGTCAGAAAATTATTTCTTTTATATTAAAAATGTAACCGTTTTTCAAAAATTTCTTGAAAGCTTGCTGCGCTTACTTTTAACTCTTCAAAGAGAAAAACAAACAAACCGTAAAAATTATTAAAAGTATAATTTAATTTTTGACGAGAAAGGCAGGGAAAACGTTTCATATTTCTAAATGCTAGGATACATTTATAATATGTTTTCAGGAATTACCTGAATTTTCAGGAATTTCAGGAATTACCTGAATGCATTTCATTAAATCTTCGCAAATAGCTAAATTTTCTTCTGTTTGTAAGTTCTGCATTATAGTAAAGAAATTTTAAAAAATGTAAACATGATTAATATCATAGACTTTGCTAAATTTGTTATGATAACCATATACCGAGAATTATTACAATACACTTTTTAGTTTTGTTCACCTATTCAATAAATATGAATTTTATGTTATAAGTAGCATAAGTATTTGCACATCTAGTTTGTTGCTTGCATAATATATAAATAAACATAAAGTAAACTGTATGTGAAAAAAATAATTAAGTTTGCAGCAGAAATTTCATATTTGTATCTTCCCTCTCTCTTTGCATATGTATATATATATATAGATAGATAGAGAGAGAGAGAGAAAGCTGAAACAACATGAAATATACAAAAAAAAATATGTTCTTTTACGGTCCAAAACTAGAGTTAAGAAGAAAATAATTAAAAATTAGTCAAAAAAGCAAATTTAAATTGATGCAGCTTTTCAATAATAAATATCTATCGACTTCGAGAGTGATCAGATATAGGTATATTTTCTTCAGGAGGGGAAACAAATCCTGACTAAGGATATTTATGATTGATCTTATGTCTGATCATCATTGAAATCGATACAACTTTATTGAAAATCTTCGCCAATTTAAAGTTGATATTTTTGCCAAATTTTAAATTTTACATTGCAATGTTTTTCTTCCAGTTAAAAGGGGTTCTCCTTAAGTTTAATAGGGTTAAGAGCCAGTTCCTTTTGGAAGTCCTCCATGAAGGCATCCATTTCCTTACACAGATAGCCCTAACGTGCTTTGCCATAGTCAGATCAACCAACCAACCAAACTTTCCATTAAAAAAACAAGAAATATTCAAGATTTAAAAAGTTACTACTACTTAATATGCAAATAAAAGTTGGCAGTCGCCTATGCATTTATTCTACTAATTATTCAATCGTTTCTACACTGATTTTTAGAGATTCTTCATTGAAAATTTAATTTACTTCTGTTTTGTTAGGTTACTTTAAAGCTTGATTTAGTTAAATATACCAGGGCACTATGCTTGAAATCCATCTCAGTTTTCGCTAAAGGTTCCTTGGAAGATGAACCCTGAAGTTCTCATAGTCCTCCTTCCTTACGGGAATCAGCTCTTCAGAAGGCCTTTGCATCAACAAATTTGAAGCATCTCTATGCCACAAATTTATCTTTAGTCAGTTAAGTCCATGCCTTACTCCGGACTTGACCACAAACCCAGCGAAATGAGACGTAGTCAGTTTGTGCTAGCAACTATTATGATTGCTTTAACACGTTGAGCGCCAAGTGTATTTCTTAGGCAATCCCGTTCAGGCCACGCGCGCCGCTTAAAAGCGCTGGCATTGTAGAGCCAGCGATTCTTATCGCAGTAGAAGATACTAGTTTACGTTTGGAACGTGATTCCTATAGGCATTCATTCATCACGTTACGCTCCAAGTCTGTTTTGTAAATAGTTACATTCTATGCAAAGATATTACGAAGCAGAAAATTAGCATTACTGAAGTCCGGAAAGAATTAGCGCTATCTCTTACAAGTTGTGAAAAAGAAGATATTCCATCGAACAGAAATGCAAGAATATATAAAAAACGACAGCATAAACTCTAAAGAAAACCGGAAAAAGCCTCTGAAATACGGAGATATTGTAAATTATGATAAAAATGCAACTGAAGCTGGTAGAGTAATGGCCAGAAAAAAGACTAAGACAGTTGTCACAATTTGTAATAGCTGTAATGGAGAACCGTTTTTATACTTACCGTGTTTCAATGAAATCCATTAGTCCTGTAATGAATCCAAATTAAGTAAATTTTAAATAATTTTTCTGTAATTCCATAAAACAGTGTCAGTTGTGTAGTTATATATCATGTTACACGCTGTCAGCCAGCGGCGGTCGATGCGGCCTAAACGGAAAGTCTAGTGTCAGCCACAGATCCTGACGCGACCTAAACGGAAAGTCTAGTGTCAGCCACAGATGGCTGACGCGGCCTAAACGGAAAGTCTAGTGTCAGCCACAGATGGCTGACGCGGCCTAAACGGAAAGTCTAGCGTCAGCCACAGATTGCTGACGCGGCCTAAACGGAAAGTCTAGTATCAGCCACAGATGGCTGACATGGCGCTCAACGTGTTAATAGAATATTTACTGCTTCTGTCTCTCTCAATGACTCAGACGCGACCAACTGGATATCAGTCTTGGTCCCGCTAGTGGCCACTAGTTAATAAGACAGCCGAATAATTTGAAATAGACCCGGGTTCGATCTGAGGCGAACGGGTGGCTGCATAGTTTTATTCCCTATAAATATGCTAGCTAGTTTCTCTTAGAAAGGTACTCTACGAAGGTATTCCTCCTCTTAGCCACATAGCTTCCTTGTGCTTTTCAGCATTCAAACATCATAACCTAACCTAACCCAGAAATGTTGCAGTTTAGTGGTTACTGGAAAGTTTGCCAAATATTTTCCATATTATAGTATATAAAGCAGCCACGAACTCTTTTCGCGGAATATAATTAAGATAATAATTAATGGGTTATTCTGTTATTGCTGCATTATTAATCTGTTATTAGGAATTGTTCCAATTCCCAACTTTGTTATACTCAGTCATAAATTATTTTCCAGTATATCTATATAATGTATTGCATTGATAGTGCTTTCAATTAATGTTCCGTTGTGAACTCCATTTAAAGCCAAGTAGCTCCAAATCATTGCACGAACACTCCAGAATATAGATCATAAAACGTTTGTTTCGAAGGAATTATTTGGTTTCGCAGCACATCTTTCTTTCCACCTGAATCGAAAATACTGACTATGTTTTAATTAGAAAATATTAGTCAAAACACTTGTTTGTTGATAAGAGCTTATGCAAATTAAATTTCTTTCAGAGAGCTTTCCTTTCATCTTCATTGTTATTACTTCGATTAGTATCAATGATTCTTGACACTGATAGACCATCGAAAGCCATTTCTCGAGAATTATGTTTCCCTGTACTCTTACGCAGTTATTAAAGTATCTCGTATTCATCAGTTTTCTCGGACATCTAGATCATTATATATTTTTTGTATTGTTAATCTTTTTCTCTTTTATCATTACATATTAAATGCTAGAAAATTTAATTTAAGGTTTTGTCAGTTTTTCGATAACTTAAACCACAATGAATAGGAGCTGTATTCTTCTACCCGTTTGATGTGCGTAACATTTTGAGTTACCTAACCGAATTTATTTGTATATTAGAATACGACTTGAACTGATTATCATCGAAATTCTGTTCTTAACCGCATTCGATGGATAGTTGCACATTGCAAAAAAGAATAAGGAGTGGCTTCTGCAAGAGCAATTAATGAGTTCGGAAATGAAACTAAGAAAAAATATGTATCAAAAGGATGTTAATGATTAAAACCCAAAGCAGTTTCAGTATTTATTATAAAAGAAGTAATTTACACATAAGCTTATATTTCGTAACCGCATTTAAAATGAATTCAGATAATCAGGTAATGGGATTAAAATGTGTTCAATTATTTAATAATATTTAGTTGATTATCTTAAAATCTGCTACAAATCAGTTGTTAAAAACTGAGTGAGTACCTAAGAAAATTTTACTTTTATTTATTTAACTTTCTATGTACATTAGTTTAATTAATTAAGAATTATATAAGCAGACCAAGAAGAAATTAAAATGAATATTAATGTCTTAAACTGCATCTGTTATTTTAATTGTCCTTTATTTTTAAATATTAACATTATTTCTTAAATATTTCCTTTGTGCAATAATAGTTCACTGGTGTCTTTAGTTAAGAATAATTATCATTACAATTGTATGATATAGCCGAGGACTTCTACAGGCTAAATGTTATAGAAAAGCGAAAGAAGATAATTATATGCTCGCGCTTATTGCCCAGACAATATAGTGGTTAGAGGAGCCAGACTGTGATACCAAAGGGCCACGTGTTCGAATCCCGGAGAAGGCATAGGTAAAATTAGCTGTTCCTTCATATGACCACCTATTAGGTGCCTCCACAGTAAAATTGCCACCAATTCTGACCTCTGTAGTGGCTGTAATAGGCAAGTGCCCGCCATTGGGAGGAAAAAATGATTGAGCTAAAGCAGTTGTGCAAGTTCCCCGTTGCTATTCGGAAAATCAAGAAAATGAGGTTCATTTCCTTAACACTTTTACATCTTGATATATCCACATTTCAACCTTTACATGCAGCATTTTCACACCATATCAAAAAAACTAAGGTTAAATATGTTTACTGGAAAATATTTCTAGAAATAGACATTTTTCTTATTTCTATAGATTTTTGCATTTATTTGTTAAAATTTCATCTAAAATTGATTTTATGATTTTGATCTTGAATTTCAGTCCTTATTATGTACATAAATACAAAGGTCATTTGAATAGATTTACATAGACTTAAACACTCGAAGTATAATCATATGTTACTAGATTTCATGCTAGAGTAAAAAAAAACTGTAAATTGGTTACTAACTTTTCATACAATATTATACGTAGACTCAAAGATTTGACTCATTGATTTCACCAAAATTAAGTTTTAAATAATAATAGAGATTTTAGAGGATTTTCTGAGAGTAACTGTATTTTACGTACATTGAACATAAAGAAAGTTCAGAAAATCACAGTGCAGCCCTTTCGTTTATCCGGAAACTATATCCCTGGCCAAACTACCAGAAATCTGAGGTCATCTTTTTATTCAATGGCGATCTTTATTGTCAAATGATAAATGCAAGTAAGCATATTCGACATTTATAAAACAATAACATACATTTTAAGCCTGTAATTGGAAATCAAGAAATACACACTTTACACTACCTCCACTTTGAGCTGTCGCCATTTAATATTTGAAGACATCTTCGTTCATGAAGATAATCCGTGACGGAACAGATGGATGACATAAAAGCCAATAAGCTGTTCAGAAATATTTTTTAAACTTCATTTGCGAAGGCAGATTATCTACCAACTGTTATCGAGTTCAGAAAAGAAAACCTGTAAACATTCTATTTATGTTTTGTCACTCTTAAAACAGCGTTCTTTCTTAAATCCTCCTATAAACTGTGCATTTGAAACAACGTTCCACAAGATTCTAAAAAATTCGAAAGAAAGGTACTTGAAATGCTTTAACTTCTATATTACGTGAAATATTCGAATTTCTTTTACTTTTTCTTAAGATTGACTTGCCATTAACTCTCCTAAAAGCCTGGCATCGTAATAATTAATGTCTATGAAAAACCGATATATATCAAACTGAACTGTGAATTTAATCAATCAGTATTTTGTAAGGATTGCAATGATGCTCTATTATAAATTGTAGGGAAGAATACTAAATTTCCCCCGAAAGTACCGTATATTAGTTAGTTTTCTTTCGTTAAATTCTGAATTAAGCTTGAATTAACCTTATAAAAACAGTGTCCATGCTTCCTTACTTTCAGTTTTCCAAGCTTCTTAGTGAATTTGTTTCCTGAAATTTTTCGATTAAATTACATTTCTTAGATGCAGACCTACCTACAAAAATGCCTGTGTGTATTATAAGATGTTTTCCCCCTTTCTCTAGCATCAATTCGTGGCGTAACGGTTAGCACACTCAGAGCGTATTCGAGAGATCCAGATCGAGTCCCGGCGAAGGTATTGCTTCACGTCTCCTGCTTCAAACTTTTCACGTCTCCTGCTTCAAAAAAAAGTCCTAATTGTTCTAATGTGGCGCCCGAACTAAAAAAAGTGAGGATTGATGATTCTTCATTAATAGCATTTGGCGACTGTGCCCGCTAATTCCCAGTCGCTCTTTAAAAGGAGTAGTATATATGGCATTTTCCTCTTCCTTTTAGCATGCCTTTCTTCGTGTAACTATTAGCACACTCGGCGCGTAATCGAGAGGTCCAGGCTCGAGTCCCGGAGAGGGCATTGCTCATTTTTCATGTCATATCTCCGGCTTCAAAGAATACTAATGATTCTACAATATCATTGAGACCTTTCCTACCTTTCCACCTTTTTTTGATATATAGACAAAAGTTAAAGTTACATTTATACTTTGATGTTTATTTTACATTTAAATTCCTTTAAGTCCTTACGCTAACGTTTAAATCATCAGATATAGGAAATATGTGCATCCTATAAGTAGTGAGGAATATATAGTAATGTACAGTATATACATAGTAATATACATATATATATATATACATATATATATATATATATATATATATATATATATATATATGTATGTATATTACTATATATATTACTATATATATATATATATAGTAATATATAGATTATATAGCATATCCTGTAAGTAGTGGAGAAAATAAATCACTGCTCACTAGAACATCAAAATTAATTTAGAAATTCAAAATATTTCTCTTGCAAACAACAAAGAATTTAGTATGAGGATAAAAGTGTATGAGTGAGACTTAGGCTAAAACCCAAATATAGTAGGTGAATAGCCTAAATGTTGAAAGTAACTGCTGTAACAAATTGAAACACCGTTCAGTGTAAATGCACATCATCAAGGGATAAGTCCACTAGTGTGCAAAATTTAAGCAACTTTGTTTATTTGGGGCGTAATTCCGCAAAGCATCAACTGACACACACGAAATTCATTTTACAGAGGCACAATATAATACTAAAAGGATAAGGAAAGTATAATAACAAAAAATAAATAAGACGCAGAACGAACAGAAAACACAATATTGATAGAATGGCGGTGGTACAAAATCTGTCTGGCCGAGAGGAAGAACAACAAACTAAAGAGCCTTGGTAAGAGATATCACCTTCCCTAACTGCAGCGGTTGCATTCTACCGTCTGTTGATTTTTAACACATGATTATCAATTTTTGGGTATCTAGCATTGGTATTTTGGGGTAAGAGTTCCCATTCTTCAAGAAGCATCTGTTTCAGTTGGCTGATGTTCTTCCGAGGATGCAATCGTGCAACCAGTCGTCTCCCTAAAGTATCCCATACATGTTCAATGGGATTTAAATAAGGGAAACACACTGTTCAATCGATTTTGTGGGTGTTTTCACGTTTCAGGAGTTCCTCAACATCATCTTTCTTGTGTGGTCGTGCATTATCATCCGTAAAAAAAAGTCGGGAAGTGGTGGTCTGCATACTGGGCGCGTATTCCAGAGGTCCGCGCTTCAATTCCGTTGAATTTCGTTCGATTCCGTTCGATTCGAAGGCGTTGCTAATTTTTCATCTTACTTCCTTCCCAACATACCTAATGTCTCTAAATGTTATGTAATCGCTACTATAAATCTAGATTTCGAGCCATTTTTCGTCAGATTGCTTTTCTTCTCCTGCCGCTATAAGACTCTTGCTGCCGCTCTTCCCGTCTGTTTTTCTTTGTTTAAATAGTATGACGCAGTAAATTTAAAGTTAATCCTATTTAGTATAAATTACTGTAGCGTATGTAATCTTGGAAAATCTAGAAGAATAATAATTTGTCATTATTTGAATTGAATAAAGATGTAGAATCAAAACACCTAACTTCTTCTGTGTCATTATCGCAAACACTGTCATCATACCTAAAGCAAAACACACTTTAGCAGTTTCAAACTTATTTTATCCTTATTAAATAATTAACAAATGTTAATTATTTAATAAGGATTATTAAATAAGCATGTCAAATTAAAAAATAATCACGTCTTTTTTCCCCAAAAACCATCTTTTTGGGTAGTTCTCTTTCCCAGGTACATATGATTTTTCATTTAAAAAGCATCGGAGAATAGTACAAATTTGGCATTATGCACAATCTCGATGTTACGCACCGCCTACCTATTGAACGCATATTATCATTGTGCCCTATAGTGATTTTGTGCAAAATACTGCATTCCTACAGAAATGTTGCCACAGTTTCTTCCGTCGCTTGAAAATTCTTTAAGTATGTGTTTTAAAATTAAGTGTAAGACAAAGAAATGTGCAAGAAATTATTCTTATTTTAAATAGTTTAAAGCGAAACCTGAAACAGGCACCTAAAGCATGAGTATGTTGAGGCCATCTTCATCAGAACAATGACCGCAAATATCTTAATTTTGTAGAAAAACTGTGGAATTTTTAGAGACGTCCACATGTAATCGAAATGCCTACTCATTGTCCAGACCTCAATCTTGTTGAGCATATTTAGGGCAAATTGCAACATGGAATTAATAAATTTAAGATTTCTGAATGAACTTAGAGTAAACCTGACCACGTTATGTGTAGATATAGTCTGAAGCAAGTCAGGCTCTTGTGCATATTAGGTACTTCGGAGCCTTGTTCACTGCTTAAGTTCCGCTCCAGTTTTGAGGAAGAACACACTGAAGAATTTTAAGGTCTCTTTGCTCTTCCCCTATCAAGAACCCCTCGATAGGACTTTCGGTTCGCCGCGTTTTTCAAGTGCTTCCTTTCCCGCAGATATTATACGCTTACAAACATCTAATATCTTTTCCGGGAATCAAACTTAAGTTTATCGGTACGGCACTCAACGTCAGTAACCACTAACAAATTCTCTGTAGAAATATTGTGAACCAAGGTTAACAGCTTAACCAAGGTTCACACAAAATTTGATACCAGCAGGTTCTTCGATCTACCGCCGAATCCGCACTGGAGATATATAAATATATAAAGAATTAAAAAGGGTTTGCAGCTGAAAGATAAATTTTTCATTGTTCATTTAAAAAAATACTTGAACGTTTGTTATTGCCCCAATATATTTTCTACTCGCCGTAAGTATCATCACCAAAAACCATAAGAAGCATATCAAGAGCTTTTGTGGCAGATTAAGAAAGATTCACACAAAATTTATTTAATACCAGTATATTGTTCGATGTTCTGCCGAAACCGCAAAGGGGAATAAAAGTTGGAAAAACAAAAACGAGGCTCGCAGCTAAACGTTTAAAGGTAGAATGGCGTAGCAGAGTTACAGAATTATTATATCGACGTACTTTTGTCCATCATTGAAAGAGGCAATTCTAATTATAATAATCTGATAACTTCAACAGCCCTTCGTATTTATTATTGAAGTGGAGGTTTGCATTAATAATGTTTAAGGGGTCTCACGACCTTTAAATCTTCAAAAATATCGATTTTTTGAAAAACATATATGTTTTAGTTTGAACATTTCTGCGCACTTTAAAAAAAACCGTGTTAAAATATTCCGTGTAGTTTAGGAGATATCATTAAAAACGTAAAGGTCACTGACACGAGAATCCTTCATCACGTATGTAAATAAACATTTAAAGGGACACGTCATTTGCTCACAGCTGTCATAGCCGTTATATAACTGAGTGTTGCTACATTCTAGCCTACAAGTCTTATTTTTATTTCGTCAGCAATCAGTAGCAATGATTCTACTCAACTTAATACTTATTCTGAATGTTTACATCGTGTTTCCGTAAGCTATTACTACGTTGTTTGATTCTGCAAAGCTGTATTGACGTTTGCAGCATTTATTTGGTGTATATTGAATTTTTGATACGTTAGTCTTTTTTCTGCAATAATAAGTATATTTATATATTATATTTGTGATAGCAAATAATAAAAGAGCTTCTGGGAAGCGAGCTAAAAAACGTCGCTTCCACGGCAACCGCTACACGAATATCAGATCTGAACTTTCTGATAAAAGCTTGGTTTCATCAGGTGCTGACAATAATATTCAAATTGAACATGTAGAAAGTGCATCCGAGAAAAAGCTTAACAATGCATTATTTAATGAAAGTGATACTGACATTATGAATCGTTTTCATGGCTATATAATAATGGATAAAGACATATTGTTTACATTTTTGAAAGAGAATGTAATGTGCAAATTGTGCTGTAATTCTGTCAATATTTCTGAGAGAAAACCCTTTGGATTATTTTCAACAATTACTGTGAAATGTGAAAAGTGTAGTTTTAAAACAGAATTCAATAATTCAAAGTTGATTGGTGAACACAAAAATGTTCCTGAATTAAACAGACGAATTGTTTATGCTATGCGATGCATTGGTCAAGGTCTGGAACTTCTGGAAACATTTTGTGGTGTAATGGATCTGGGTAAACCTGTGACACAGAATGCTTATGACAAAATCTGCAAACATATAAATGCAGCTTCAAAAACTGTCGCCATTCAAACTATGAAAATTGCTGCAGAAGAAGAGGCATGCAAAACTGCATCAAATTCTGTCACCGTAAGTGGTGATGGAAGTGGTTATTCCCCATTCGAAGCATATCCAGAGTTTTTATGACAGCTTAACCAAGGTTCACACAAAATTTGATACCAGCAGGTTCTTCGATCTACCGCCGAATCCGCACTGGAGATATATAAATATATAAAGAATTAAAAAGGGTTTGCAGCTGAAAGATAAATTTTTCATTGTTCATTTAAAAAAATATTTGAACGTTTGTTATTGCCCCAATATATTTTCTACTCGCCGTAAGTATCATCACCAAAAACCATAAGAAGCATATCAAGAGCTTTTGTGGCAGATTAAGAAAGATTCACACAAAATTTATTTAATACCAGTATATTGTTCGATGTTCTGCCGAAACCGCAAAGGGGAATAAAAGTTGGAAAAACAAAAACGAGGCTCGCAGCTAAACGTTTAAAGGTAGAATGGCGTAGCAGAGTTACAGAATTATTATATCGACGTACTTTTGTCCATCATTGAAAGAGGCAATTCTAATTATAATAATCTGATAACTTCAACAGCCCTTCGTATTTATTATTGAAGTGGAGGTTTGCATTAATAATGTTTAACATATTTTCAGAGAAAAGGCATGCGGTGAAAATAATCTAGTATTAAATAAATATAATTCATTGTCTCTTAACTTTTGCTGTAAAAGCCAAATAGAATTTTTTATAAAAATGAATTTCCAGGTAAATGCTTTTATATAAAAATACTATGAGCAGGTATTAAAGTTAAGGTAATAAAATTAGTATTAAGATAAATATCAAAGCTCTCATGTTATCAGTGTTTTAAAAATTGTGGTATCGACGATTCAGTTCACTATCAATGGGAATCACTTATTACTCATGAGAATTCTTACAAATGAACGTATAAATGAACAAAGCAAAATGATTTGGTAAGAAGAAATACAAAAATTATTTTCTAAGGAAGCGATGAATTAAAATAAGAGCAATGTTTTCTGAAACTGTTATCTATTTTATTCTGTTCTCAAATTTCATTATTCGTGTCTGATGTAGTAGCGAACGCATTAAAGAAATAGGATATACAGTGTGATACAGAGTGGCTTCTCGAAACGGATAAGGTCATATGCATCGAATATCAGTCACTAAACTGTCTACAGGCAGTTTGGGTTACTTTAATAATCGAGTTACTGCAAAAAAATGCATTTTTAGCATTACATGCAATAATAAACGAGGATTTGCTTTAGGATATACTGAAAGGAAATATATATTTTCCTACGGCTGCAGGCGATGAAACTGAATTTACTGCCACATTTTAAAAAAATGTAAGAAGAATCTTAATGCAAAAGAGTTTTGGAAAGCAATGTGTTTTCCTTTGTGTTTAATACGAAACGTTATATTAATTTTCCTCATAAATGTTGCTTTGCAAACACTAAAAATACCAAAGTCGATAGAGAAAATTTTCTGTGACCCAAATGTCAAGCAGTGATGGAATTTTTATAATCAATAGCTAAAGTTATAGATCTGAGATAATAAATTGTAGTTAAAAGTTTATTGGTTGCATTTTGGCCCATCACCAACAGAGCGATAGAACCACTGAACACCGATAGTTAGACCGTGCTTCAAATCCCTGCGAACAGGTTGACTGCATGGGAGTTTTCGTTGCTTTTCCCCCATGTGTAACGTGAGCATGAGTTAGATTTCCTTAAAAATTAATCCTCTAAAATGGTAGCCTTTCCATTAAGTGATAGTCCGATTTTGCCAATATTTGAAATAATTCTAATCGTAATCACTGGTGATATTGAAAAATTGCTTCAGCTAGTTCCTATACTTCAAATAAACCACTTTCACTGTTTTGTAGCAGCTACAAGCAGTCTGTAAAGGAAAGAAAAATGCAGTTTTCAGTAAACAAAAGGAAAAAAAAAACTTCTTAAAAGAATGCTAAATTTGTTTTTCCTTCTCCTCTGCACCTGTTATTACTTTCTATACTTATGCATACACATGCTCTGCAGCATGAGTTCTATAGCATCCGTGTTCATATATATTTTAATAGTAGGTTTGTATCGTTATTTTCTGCTACAGGTATTTATCATTCTCCTGCCCTTTATTCTTAATTTTTTTTCTTTCCAACTTTTTTACTTAAATTAAGAATGTAAATGCTTTGTCAGTTTTATATTCAAATATCCCTAAAGTCACCTGAAACTAGTAAGCATCAAATGAAATTTACATAAAGGAACTGAAAATAATTTGCTTACGCATTTTGAATGGAGTATTAAATAGTCTGAAATCGCCGCAATTATCGGTACGGAAAACCCCCAATTAATTCCTACTTGGTAAAAATTGAAATTTTACAACTGATCACATTTCTTCTGAGAAAACCAGATTTGTGCTCAACCGAGCTTAACAGTTCAACTACTTAAGCACATAAAGTGATAAAAGCGGTAACATAATTTATTTATGCGGGGAAACACTTAGCCGAAAATTATATATCGCTAAGTTCCATTAAAAGAGCATTTTGTAGTAGCGGGTGTGCGCGTGGAACAACTTCCCGTTCACTAGGAAAAGGAACACTGCCAAGTCAGGTTTAAGTGATATCCTTGAAGGGAGCCGGCGAAGCTAAAAGGTGAAAGGAATTGGTAGGCGCCACTCTGCTGTCTCGCCACTAAGGCTCCTTAGCAACATGTGCGCAAGAAGTGATAGATTCTAGCTCCACACACATAGTTGTGTCAAGCAATCGCATATCCTTATTCGCTTTAATGAACTCCATAGAACGGTCTTTAATGCACAGTAATTGTTCAGGAGCAAGATAATTACAACAAGTTGAAAAGTTTGCAAACAGTTCATTAACAGCTTCATTTTCTACAACCAAGAACTTGAGCTTCAATTCCACCGTAAAACGTAGAAGAAAACGTTTTGAAACCTTTGTTTTATAAATATTTTTTCCATCGTAATTTTTAATTGCTCTCCTTTTTTTATAGCTTATTATGAAAATCTGAGCAATTCTGTTCACTTCCAATATAAATAGGTGCAGTATACGTTTATATTCTGTGCTAAATATTTCAGCTGGCTTCAGAATAAACAATCAAAATTTGTGCGGAAGAGGTGACGAGAAAATTATTTTTGCATTTTTAATTTCAAGCATTTCAACGTAATGAATGCGATTTGTTTTTAATAATAACTGTTAAAAATCTCTGAAACAAGGGTTCGTTATAGCCTGCAATTAACCTTCATACTTAAATCGCATTCATGAAATTAAGGTTTGCCTCATTCCACTTTATCTATCGAAGTTAAACCAAATAATAAACGGTAATTAGGTTAAAGGTTATAATACCAAAAAAAATTTTTTTCGTTTCACATGTTTAAGAGAATTTCCAGTTATATGGCAAAAGTAAACACTCAGTTAATTTTAAATAACAAATTTTCAAGTCAGAGCCATCACTTTCAAGTGTATAGATGATATAAGTATTATAAATGTAGGTGTAAATATCAATAATAATTATCATAAATTCTAATTGGGCAAACATTTATTCAAGTAATTGCAAATCTAAGCAATTAATACTACCATTTATTGCTCCAAAAGCAGAAAATAACGAATACAAGTGCTTACTGCAGATAATGTATAAAATTCACATTCATTTAAACGCATAGTTAAGCGTTAAAAATAACACAGACTCGCATCTATTTTAAAGTTTTCAATTTTTTAACAAAAGAAAATTAAATCAAACACGTAATGAAAATATGGACCATAATTACTGATTTTAAATCTAAAATAAAACTACCATTTAGTAAAGTTATGGCAAATACGAGTAATTCAATATTTTAAACATCGCACAAAATTCACTTTGTAACATTTCTCTAATTTTATTGAAAAAAAAAAGCTCATCAAAGAAGCTAATGATGTTTTAAGGTACTGAGTCTGCCTATCATGTGGTCTTCGAGGTTGGATAGTTTGCTTTTTTTCAGATTTCCATAATTTAATTTTTAGGAGAACAAAATTTGTTGGATCGCTTTTGAGAGCGTCAGCTGTCTTCCATCTGCTGACATGCGAAATATTTATAAACCTGGTAAGAAAAATTGAGACACTGGGAGTAAATTTTCCCAAAGGAGCAACCTCATAAAAGCAGCCGTAATTTGAAATTAACAAATAATGAATGTCGAAATGTCGGGAGCGGCATTCCGGAGACAAATTGCCAGGTGTAGCCAGTAAATTAGCGTCACTGAGCTTCTTAATGAACAGGTCGTTAGAGTAGACTTAGTAACTATCGATCATTTTATGGGTGGAGGCAATCTACATACGTGGTTCCAAATTCTATTAGACACTCCCAGCAATAAATGTTCTGAGCTTAAGGAAAACGGAGTTGATTTTCCAAAACCCAGGGACGGTGTTGATTGTCAATCACAGCACCCCTCGTGTCATTCCCTCACTTCTGCAGTACATAGAACTGTAATCTCTTGACTCGATTTCTCGGCAATTTATACGTAACTTGAGCTGCAGGAGCAGGTAAATGGAAATCAATATTAAGCATATATCGAATAAAAATGGTAGGATTTTTTTGGCTCCCACCCTTGTTCAATTTTGTTTCCTTCTCTCAGATTCTCGTTATTTTTTTCTGATAAAACATAAAAAAAAAAATAAATTATCAAGTAATCCACTGAAACATTTAATATACTACAGCTTCTTACGAAGCGTACTGCGCGAAAATGTCCACGTACTTTCTCGAAAATATTTTAAAGCTGAAACAAATATTGAAAATGAATGGGATATTTTATATAAGCTGCTTTACGTGAACCATGTTGAACATGATAAAAGTCGCATATAAAATGACTTAGCTACAAAGTTATTTAAGGAAGTCTTTGATATTTTATGAAATGATATTTTAGAAATATTTTACTTTATTTTTAATAGGCAATAGTTGATGTATGCCACCTGCGATACTGCGATACCGAAGGGTCCGGGTTCGAATCCCGGAGAAGGTGTGGCTGTAAATGTATATCCCTTCATATGATGTAACAGTAGCCCACCTGTTAGGTGCTTCCACAACAAAGTGGCCACCACTTCCGGTTTTAGTATTGGCCAAGCCTAGGTCGGCTGAGTTGTTGGTTGTAGAGTCATTAAGTTATGTTGATGCTGGAAACGTGAAAAATGAGAAAATTCCCTCGCCGTGACTCGAAGGTGGACCTCTCGAATACGCGTCGTGTGCGCTACCTTTACACCACGAAGGCATGAGGAAAGGAAGGAGAAAATACATTATATACTCCGACTTTTAAAGCAACTGGGCATTAAAGGACCCAATCGCCAAATCCTGGTGGTGAAGAATCATCATCCACCACCTTTTAGTTCGGGCTCCAATGTAGAGTCATTAGGTTATTTTGAAGCAGGAGAAGTGAAAAATGTGCAATGCCCTCGCCGGGATTCGAACCTAGACCTCTTGAATACGCGCTGAGTATGCTACCGTTACACCAAGGAGACATATAGAGAGGAGGGAGAGAATACCTTATAAGATATCAGCTTAGCTCTTGACATCAGTTCAAAAGCTTACTTGCAGAAAAGAACTTTTATGTTAGAGAAGAATTTGTTATGACCACAGTCGCATTAGATATCTGTTCTCTTAGCTCATCATTTCATTACCAGTATGATTCTAACATGTAAAGAAAGGCTGATGTATTTGAATTACTTTTCTCACAGAATTCTGGCTGCAGTAGGTATTGTTCAGCATACAAAATTCATACACAAAAGCACCTCTAGTTAGCATTTGTTTGTGTATTTCAATATAAAATCACAAGTTGATTTCCTATAGCAGTAACCCCCTTTTGAATTTATTGATGAAACATATGAAGGTTACAAAACACTGATTTACAAGCTGAAATAAAACGTAATTTCAGCTTACTTAACCTTTTTATGTAGGAGAATATAAATTTAATTAATAGTTTTCTTACAATCTTTGTAGTTTTCCAAACTTTACTAGTACTAAATGTAGTATAGGTAGTAAAAAAAATGGGGGGAGAGAGAAAAATTCCTGCTCAAATAAATATAGGCAAATTAAAGTCGAATTCTGAATACTTGTTTCCATTTGGGAAGGAAGGGATAGAGTACTTTTAGTTCTCGTTAATTGATGATTGATTATATTTGCATTGATTCTAACCTTATATATATATATATTTCGTAGCACATAGTTTCAAATTAAGAATTTAAAAAAAATAAACTAAAAAGTTGGAAAGTTTTGGTCGTATCCCATATTTTAGTAAAAACATGTAAAATATAAATTTTTATCTTGACACTTTTACTGAGAATGTTTCATGTAACGAGTTTTGCCTCATGCTATAACAGAATATTTTAAAAATATGCTGTTTAATATGACAATTATTGAATTTAAAAAATTTTTAAATTATATGATTTAGTTTTTTTTGCAAGCGATTTTAAGATTGAAATACCGGGTTGGATAAAATAAGCACTGGGTCCTGCTGACCAGAAACGTTCGAGGATGCTTTATTTTTCTACCGTTTAACAAACATTTTAAATTGACTACTTTTCGTCTGGGCTTTATTTTAAACTTAACGTGGAGCTAAAACGCCTACAAAACGAAACGCAATCTTCCTGAAGGATACAACTGGAACATTCAAAGTAGTTGACAAAAATATAACATTTATGAAAATATAGCTGTCGCAAAAACTGAGTAGTCTTGTGTCAGCACTGAAAACAAATGTTTCTGAAAGAAAGCAACTAGATGAATGAACAAGAGTTTTGGGAAAATCCACTTCAAAGAAGTTGCATGTTCAGGGCGAATATATTTTAAAATTCAAACCATTTTGCTAAATGTTTTCGCTAAGTACATTGCGTCAAATATTCTAGCGAATAAGCCTATGTTGACGGAAAAGACACAACGAATAACATGACAAATGAATGCAAAGGGTAACTGTTTTTCAAATGCATAGTTTTACAAAATTACATTACGCTGTTGGATACTATATCAGTAGCGAAGAATCTAAGCCAAATGTCTTGAAAATTCAAGAATTATCCAAAGAAGTGTAAGGCTATCAGCTAAAGACATTTTCTGTGTTGGTGAATCCAGTCTTGTCTTTTATCTCTGTTGATGAAACCAACCGTCTGAGTAAATACTGATAAAACAGAAGGCGATACCTCTATTCATTAGGAAGTCACAAAAGCCAAAGCTTCTGTTTATGGTTTAAAGAGAATAAAAAAGAGGAATGGCTACGCAGATATGTGTAGAATGGCTCAAGAAAATAAACGAGTAAAAAAAATTTTTTTTGCATGAAGTTTTTTAATGTTATGTTATGTGATACTTGCGATTTGAAAAATAAATATTTGAATTAATTCTGAAATATTGATAACATTTTAACAAATTAAAGTAGGACTATAAAATTGTGTAAAACAATGGCGCAATCATAAAACTGTATAAAGCAATGTATGTATATCATCCAAAATTAAAGTGTCGATTATGCATTATCCTCATTCATATATCGTTTTTGAACAACCCATTGAACGGCTTTCCCGTATTTTTTTCTTTCAAAGTATGTCACGATGAACATTTCGTGACGCATACTGTGTTACAAAGTACTTTTTTGAATGAAGGGCAATTCAAATAAATGACATGAAATTCTCAAATCATTTATAGTAATAAATATACTCAAGGTATACAATCCGAATGAATAAACAGAAATTTTATAATTAATTATTTCAAGAATTCTAAATAAACCATGCAGCTCAAATAATCAAAAAAAATTAATTAAAAAATAACAACTGTGATTAAAAAACATAATATAAAGCAAACAATTTTCTCTCAGGTGCAGAATGAAAGGGTAAGTGAAAAGGTTAATATAAACTACATCTTGGAAAAAAGTTTAAAAATCTGATGTGATAAGATATGACACTGGCGGAATAGCAACGAGCTTTAAATAAATTATCACTTCCGGTTGATCGTTTGCAAATAAAACATAATTTATTTTTATTTTTAATATTCTAGTATATAATTTCTTTCTAATATTCCAATACAATGGAAAATTATGAATGTAAATGTTCGGGTTCACATCTGTTCACATCACATAACTAGCCAAAATCTTTCCCGTTCATATAAAAGTCTTAAATACTAAAATTCAAAAACTTTTTGATTATATTTTAATACAGTTTTTCATTAAAATCTGTTATGGGCTTACAATAAAACTGTTATAGGTAACTGCACAGATTAACAGATAAAAAGACATCACTATAAAACTAGTAAAAACGTATTGTGAGGATCCTAATTCGTGCTTATTCACTGAAACCTCCTGGTCTAATTTTTTAAAAGAAAATATTAACTCCTTTACCTAGGTATATAGGTTGGTGGGTGACAAAAGTAAAAACGTGCTGTGCGGACTCTAATTCATGCTTAGTCACTGAAAACGCGCACCATATAACTTCTGAACTGAAAACAATGCCTCCCTTACCGTAATATTTGTGTGCAAAATTAAGGAATTTGTACATTATCTCGAATTTCTGAAAAACCTATCGGACAGGTTTTTAATGCAGTTTGATATGAATATGTATGTATAACAGAGACATAGGTGTACCATTCAAAAGTCATTTCATGTACGCATGATTTTCAATAAAGCTCATAGTGCACCGATGTCCACACTCTATATAGTTATACCGAAATGAAAACGAGTCAAGGGGTGTAATCCCCTCTCACAGCCAGACAGGATGGGCAGCACGGCGGCATACTGGGCAGGAGAGAGTTGCCGAGTCTCTCTGGCAATCATCTAACTCCTGCAGCATAGCAGTGTTCAACTCCGGGATGATTCTCGGAGGGACAGAGGTAGATGAAATAACCTTTCCAAGAGAGTCCCAAACTTACTCTGTAGGGCTAAGTCAGGAGATCTTGCTGGCTAATCCATGCGGAGAACATCTTCACTTTCCAGGTAATAGTCGGCCAGCTTAGCCCTATCAGGACGAGCTTCGTTGTGGACGCGCGTTGTAGTGACGAGCGTTATCGTCAGGATGAAGTGTGCACCTGAAGTGCCGAAGATAGGGTTCTAAGATTTCTTTTCCACACCTCATTGCAGTCAAGGAGCCTTTGTGAAATATACGCGCTAATGTGCGGCTAACCAAAATAATGCATGCTTAAATCATTGCCCTTCCACAACCATAATGATTACTTCTACTGATGAAGGAGGATTGTATCGTGTTCCAGGATCTCTTCAGATACATGTATGTCGATAATCAATGTCTAGAATCAATCTCGACTGATCTGTAAAAAGCACAGTGCTCCACTTAAGTCTGGTCCACGGCGTACGTTGCCTGCACTATGCTAAACCTGTTGTTTTACCGTGGGCTGCAGTAAGTGGGACGCAAACAGTGGGTCTTCTGGCATACATCCCTACCTTATAAAGTGTACCTTACCAACTGTAGACCGTGAAACTTGCTTTCTAGTGGCAACATACAGCTCACGTGAGAGCTATGAAGCTATGAAGCAGTTCTGTGTTACGGGTCCTGAAAATGCCAAATAACAATCCGCATTCGTCGTTATGGATCCTTACAGACCTTATCCGGGTGTTCTCGATATGGCTCCAGGGTCCTGAAACTGTTTCCACATACTGTATACGAAACTGGTGTTTACTTGAGCTATGCAGTTAGCTGCGCTTGTAATTGTCCTGTTCCATTCTGCCGACAAATCTCCATCTCAGTCCATCATCGATACATTCGTGGCTACTCAGTTTACCTGATCCCTTAGAAAATTTACCCAACACACGGCGAATGCCATTAAGAAGTACTAGCACACAGATCTCTGGGAACCCGTAGTGAGCTTATATCCCGTCCAAAACCGCAGTGGCATAATTAGCACCTTTGATTCAATATTATAGGCAAAAACAGACATAATTTGCAAATTAGTTGAACCGGGATGTTCATGCAAGTTTCTTGGACTCATTATCCTGATGTTATGTGTAGGGTTCTATGGGCTTGTACAGCTTTTGTCCAGTTTTTCCCGAAATGTAAACAATTGTTTATATGAATGTAGAAAGCTTAAATGCAGAAAATGGAATTTTTTGGAACTTTCATACACAAAAGATATAATGAAAAAAAATATCAGCACACACATGCACATAGACTGAGAGATATCATTTAAAAATATAGAATAGGGACGCTAATTCATGCTTATTCACTGAAAACACATTATAGAAATTTTGAACAGAAAACATTACCACTCGAACCCGAAACATACCCTAGGTATATGAGTTATCGGAAGGTAAAATTTGTTCCAAATTATATTCTCGAATTGCTCCGTCAGTTTTTCTAGATGGGAATAGATTGAAGCGGATAGTTGAAATATTAAAAAAAATCTACGTTTCATTTCAGAAAAAGTCCGGGTCTATGTCAAAATATTGTTGCGGTCTACGGGCTCTAGGATTTGGAGTGACTGATGACAAAACTTGATGAAAAATCAAAAACACAATTTATTCGTCAGTATTCCATAGGACAGTTCCAAAGACAAGTTTACAGCCGTCGAAAAACTACGACAAACACGCTGAAACAATCAGCAACGTACACTTCAGGTTACAACGGTGAAGACAACTTCGTGGCAAAGCACTAATGTACAGCTTCCGACTCGGTTTGGTCGTTCTCAGATCTCCAGACACTACTACTGAACTCAACGTACTCTCAATATTCTCTCGATACACTTTGCTTTGTATACAGCTTTTGGCCTGCCTTCGAAACCCTTCGGGGGCAAACCGGTAAGAATTCGTTTCAGAATGTTCTCGCTCCATCTAAAGCATATCGCCAATTTTGTCGCCAAATAGGCGATTTCTCACCAAATCTGGGAACCTTGCCTTCTCCTGCCATTTTCAGGAGGCACCCCTTACCCCGCTTTGCGAGGAAGCTATCTTAATGCGCCGTAGCAAGATGTGTGTTAAAACAGCGTTATATATAAATGTAATGAGTATCATAAGTTGCGCTTTTGAGACATGATAAAAGTTAAGTTGAAATTTCCTCAATCAGCCAAGTAGAGCGAGAAATATAGAAAATTCTTTTTTGTCTTTGATTGGCTTTATATTAAAGCGAATCAGATATGCGCTATTTTCTTCAACTTATTTCTTATGTTTTATTCTTGTGCATGAAAAATGTAGGTAAGAATTAAATCTGCAATGATTACAAAAGATTTATCCTTGTTACAGTATAATAATAAAATAAAAGTTTTAGGGATAAAAAGGTGCATCTAGAAATCAAAGGTTCTCCATCGAAATATATATTTTGAAATCGCAGCACATTTAGGTGTTTAATCGGTTCGCGCATGTGCATTCGAAGTTAATTGCTGTGATAGGATAATATCCAAAAGCTCACGTGCATAAGTGAGCGGTATAGGTTAAATTCATGATCCAAGTAAATTTGTTACACCAAATTTTCAATTTTCATCTTTCTTTTCTCCTTTCGAATCTTTTTGTTGTAGTAGATTCCGGAAAATGGGAAGGCTATGTGGGAGTTTTCCGAGTGTGTAAAGTTAATACAAACCAGTTTTCTTTAAAAAAAATGTTCCAAAGACATTCTTGCCTTAATCCAAATAGTCCAGTTCAGTTGCAGGACACCAGGCACCAAAGGAATTTCTCTACAAAAGGATATATGCGCCAGCGTTGTCTATTTTCCACCATTAAATTAAATGTAATGTTTTTATTCCTTACGACAGCTTTCTTATTTTTCAAAGCACATATTTCCAATATTTTTAATATGTTTTGCGTTTATTGAAATCTATCTGATATATTTATTATGTTTAACAAAATTTTGCTACAGCTGAAATCTGCTAATGACAAAAGTATATTTTGTCGCTGGAAATATCAAATTGGTGCATAATAATTCTTGAGAAACTTATTTGCGCCCACATTGTCCTTTAATGGAAAAAACATTCAAAATTTAAACAATTGTTTGAATTGTTTAGGTTTTCATAGCTCCAAAAAACCTATTTATTTCTTATTTATTATTTCCCACCGTATTATTTTCGTAGAATAGCTTTGAAAAAAATTTCCACCTTTTGTAATTCAAAATTTGTTTATTAGCATTTGATTTTCATATAAAGCATCGAACAAAGCGAATGCTAAATAATAACTGCGTGTTAGTTCATCATATTTATTGATGAAATACTTTTTTAAGGCAAACTGTACTTTTGTAAGTATCTTATCTGGAACTTCAGAAGACAGGTTAATATCTGAATAATTGCATAATTCGTTGGTGTACTATTCAGGGACATTATAAACAAAGAATTTATTTATTTTAAGTAATGTGTTGTATAAGCTAACGATTATCATTACTGAATTGCGTTTCGGTTTTTAAATACAAAGATTGTTTTTTGGATTAGAGATTAAAACGATTTCTATAAAGAAAATATTTTTTTAATGTTTTAGGGGCGAAAACTTACTTTTTATTTAAAAATCTCATGAACAATTCAGACTTATTTTTTATTGTCTCTGAGTTCAATTCTATGTCAAATCTGAAAATTTCTTATTTAATAATACGCAAATTTTGAGGGAGGGCACGATATATGTATATCAGAGCTCATTCTAATTTCAAAATTTAAAAAAAAGGATATTAAACTACTCTTTGTAAACAGATGATTAAATCTGGAAATATTTTGGACGGGGAGCCCCCGACTAGTTCGCTAAAGTAACACATACTTCTGCTTTATCACTGTAGGAAATATATTTATTATATATGACTAACAGTCTGTTTGAAGAAACTGCGTAAATGTAATTTGAAATGCGTTCAGTTTTAGACCCTTCATAGCTACGTTTGCTCTTGATTAATTGAGGCAAACGCGAAGTCAAGAGGTGTTTTAGATGACACAATTTTGACTGATTTTACGCCAAGGATTAGAAAGCATAATGAATAAGCAAGTTGCCTTTTATTGACATACATTCCCATACTTAAGAATGATTGCGTTCTAATCGTTGCTAAATTATTCTGTGCTTCCTCCTAAATTAAATTATTAGAATCTCTCTACAGTAGTTAAGAATTCACGAATTGCTGTAATATATAATAAAAAAGTTAATACTACTCAGAATGAATTAAAATGGTGCTAACTAAATCATATGTATGATTATTATTTAATGACATATCAAACTTTCCAACGATATTAGGGGTTTGCAATCGAATAATCTTTGAAGATAAACCATGCCCTTGCAAGCTGTCGAGCATGGAACTTGTGAATAGCTTGCTGGAAGAATTGATCGTTTAAGATCTACGACATTCAACTGAATTTTCGGAATACCTAAGCTGGTTTCCATTTAAAGATATTTGTAATGATGCGCTGTAATAGAACCGAATCAAAAAACGGATTCGTGCGTGCCAGCAACATAGTACTCCGAGATCCAAAGTGTTATTTCTAGTTCCGTGTTATGCATAGCTCAACCAGTCAGGAGGAGAGTATAGAATGGCCAGAAGTCACATTCGCTAAAGCGAGAGATAATGTATTTCTGTCTGGAGAAAGAATCAAGTAACGACTGAATGCGATAACCTGATCATATAAGTAAAATACTCAAGGAAATTGTGACTGCTTCGAATTGCCAGCACCACCAACGTCCGTTTTGATAAGACCGCTAAATGCTACAAGTTCGACAGGAGTTTGATCTTGCAAACAGGCTGGCTGCATGGTTTTCTTCTCTTTTTTTGTGGTTTCATGAATAACGTGAATACGATTCGGCTTCCCATAGGAAGTCCTCCACGCCCTTACACATACAGCCCACGAGTACTTAGCCATACTCAAACAACCGTCACCAACCGAATTACCGAAAAGTTTCGTTGCATGAGCCAGACTTCTTTTATACAAGAAAAGGATGCTAATATTACCTCATTTCTCACTTTCCCTAACTTACAGTTGACTAGGGGTGGTCGTACGAATGCCAGTGACGACTTATCATTTGTCATTTGCTTCTGAACATTAGGTATACCGAGCAGCTCTAAGAAATTGGGATATGGGAAATCTCGAAAATAAAAAGTGGGCTTGTTCGGAGTCGAAAAGTAAAGCTGAAAACCAATTTTGATGGAGAAAAATCCCCATGAAAAACTTGGAAAAACAGCAGAAATATAGAATTTCTTGTCAAATGTTAATTTTTAAAACATTTATATTCCTAAAAGGATTACTTATTGTGCTGCAGTGTCATTCACTCCTTTAGTGAAACATTGCAGAACGAACGAAATATAAGAAAAGGAGATTTTTCACAACTGGTTGCAGAAAGCTTAAAGATTGTGTTTGTTCAGAACGGAAATTAATGTCTTTTAATTTGACCTGCTTATATTGCATGCACGAAAACATGTGAAAATATGAAACTTTTTTAATGCACTATGATTATAAAATTACTTGTGGCGTGTCTATGGACCGCTGAAAGTAATTGCTTTACGCTTTAAAAAATAGATGAAAAAAAAAAGAAACTGCTGCTTTTTATATGAGTGATGTGAAAAATACATGGAAAACACTGCGAAAGGGGTAAGATTATGCCAAACATAAAACAAATTTTTATAACTAACTGGCTTACAATCCTGAAATTTTATTTAGGTGCCTAGACGGTATAATGGTTAGGGTAGCCTGACTGCGATACCAAAGGGCCAGAGTTCGAATCCCAAAGGCATGACTATAAAATTTTCTGTCTCTTCATAGGAGTTAACGGTGGCCGCCTATTAGGTGTCTCCACAATAAATTACCACCACTTCTCGCTTTAATAGTGGCCAATGCCGTTATAGGCAAGTGTCCACCATTGGAAATATATATACGGGATTCGATATTCTTGGTACTGTATTTCTCTTTATGTTCCAAACATTAAAATATTTTTAATAAACTAAAATACTTTCTCCGTCATTGATAATAAATTGTAGTTATCACTACGCGCAGCAGTATGGATAAAAAAATCACTAATTTTAGCTGATTTATTTTTCCCAGATTAAAAAAGTAATGTGTAATTAAAATGATATAATCTTAAAATATTATATCATCAACTATTTTCAGTGCTGAATTAAACGCAGTTTCTAAATTTTTTAACGACAAATATAACAATTAATACTTTTGTGTTCACATAGAGTTTATGTAATTTAGGCAAAATTTATTGAGATTCAGGCCTTCGATGTGCGTATGAGGAAAACTGTAACATTTAAAAATCTTAAAAATATAGTTACCTTCAAATCTTTTAAATGCAGATTGCTTTCTTAATATTAATAAAGGAAAATAAAAAAAACATTTATAACGTTTGTAAATATGCACACGAGGACCACAAAAGTTCTTACCAGACATTTATTCCTATTATCCTAACCATTGGTTGTAAACATGCACTTAACATAATAAAAGTCTTTTAAATTTACATATATTTTACCTTATTTAATAACTGCATCATGTCAAAAGCACAATAAATGAACATTTCATACTGATAGCTTATTTACATAATTAAACAAATGTTTTTTTTTTTTTTTTTAATTTGCCAGTTTTGAGAAATCATGTGTACACTGCGCAATAAAAAAATGGGACAACTCTACATCTCCCGTTCTACTGGACTGATTGACGGAATTCAACTTACTCTGTTGCAACTTTGTGAAGATAATGTGTAACAGAATTAATTTTCGTTTTCAAAATTTAAAGTTAATGAAGCCAATAGTTCTAAAATAAACGCTTTAATGAATCATTTTCAGTAAGAAAGTAGGCTAAATATGTCTGAATATGGCATATGAACGTTCCTTCAAAACCATCATGATGAACTTATTATTATGCAACAAAAAGGCAAAGATACCTAATTAATATAGTTATGAAAGATCATAAAGTGTTTGGATGTAACTTGTGTTTAGCATTCATTTTTTATACTCAAGTCTTGCTTTTTCACTCCTAGAACTAAGATAAGTATGTATATACATTAGAGGATGGAGAGATAAAAAATTAGCAACCGCCTTCGCAAAGAATCGAGCCGTGGACCTCTCAATTACGCGCTGAGCATGCAAACCATTACGCCACGATGGCTCGCGAATAAGGCGGGAGAAATGCCTTATGTACTCCCCGTTTTTAAAGGGCGACTGGGGTTTTTAGGGGACCCAATCGCCAAATTCTGGGTGAGGAGAATCATCATCCAACACCCTTTAAGTTCAGGCGCCCCTGTAGAGACATTAGGTATTTTTGGAAGCAGGCAAGATGAAAAATATGCAACGCCTTCCCCGGGAATCGAACCGCTGTCCTCTCAATTACACGCTGAGCGTGCAGACTTCTACACCACGAAGGCTTGCGAAGAAGGCGGGAGAAATACCTTATAAATACGTGAAATACATGGAGAATATTTCAGTCGGAATATACTCAAAATACATTATTAAGGAAATCGGAACACTATGGTTTTCTATCTTTAATTTTATAATAGCGATGTAAAGTGTCGATGGAGACCAATCAAAATTTTACATTATAATAGTTCTCATTTACGTTTTACCAGTTACATGAAAATTAATGATACTTTTATTAAAAAAATAAAAGATGGCTGAATAAAAGTAATGTCTTATTTTAAAAACTGCAGTTAAGAAAAAATCCCTAAAATATATTAAATACAGCGTTTGAAGGCCTGTGACAAAATATACGCTAAAAATATTGTTGTTCAGTGTACTTCATTACATTAAGGAATGTTCAATGAATTCTCACCAATTACTGAAATGTCCTGTTAACAAACACATTGAATAACTAGTGCTAGTTTACACATGAGGAAACACAAATTACGATCTTTGAAGAGGTTATAGTTTTCTTCAGTTTCCAACAATAAATATGCTCAAATTAGAAAAGAAATTAGACATCCCCCGTTTTGTTTCACCATGATGCAAGGTTGAGTTTTTATAAAAAATTCAGTATATTTTTATTTTAAGATTTTTCTTAAATCTTTTTGAAGATTCAGTAGTTGTTTGTTTCATGAATACAGGTTTCATTCAACAAAATATCTATTATGACTTGTTGGTTACATGAACGCTTTTTTTCCGTAAATATTTCGATTTTTTTCTAACTATGATACAATCAAAAATTGCTGAGAAGAATATTTTGCTTCACAAATTTTCTCTTTCTGCTCTATATACGGTCTATTTAAGAGTTTAATTCCCTCGACGCAGTAATAGAATTGAAAAAGGGATTAAGTTCTTCTTAAATTGAAAAAGGGTTAACTTTTTTTTAAAACTCGAAATTAGTTTTTTTTCTGTTAATGAATTGGACAAAAAAAAAGTTTAAAATGATAAGCCTTCCTAAGTTTCCTGTTGCTATTTGCATGTTACTTTAAATTTAATTTATTCTCCAATTGTTTTTTTCAAATATTACTTTTATATTCAACTAGACTTTGATTTCATGCCTTCGCAAGAACTTAAATTCGTTTTCCTAATGAAAAAAAGATTTCTTTTGCACAAATGATTTAATGTTTTAACAGGAACGTAGTTCCATTCAGAGCAGTAAACAGCACACAAACTCAGCGTAGTCAAGACAAGCCACGACTCCAAATTTTCCTTCCAGAATTAATTTATCACTAGTTAATGCTACAACTGGTGATCGCATTAGATGTGCTTTTTAGTTAACATTAGTGTGTTTGAAAAAAATATGCTCAAAATTAAAATGCACTTAACTGAGTTTTGGTATTACTGGAAAATCTATTATTATTAAAACTAAGAAAAAATAAGTGATTAATATAAATCATTTCAAGGTTTTGTTAACAAGGTTGTATTTTTCATGAAAGAAACTTTGTGAGTATAATTCAGCTTTTCAAGAACCTGCATACAGAATTCTTCCGATTGCAGTTTCCTGAACTTATTATTGCTGTGTTATATGCTTGTATCATTAAGCGATGCGTATCAGTTTGTAGAGACATTAGGTATTTTTGGAAGCAGGAGAGATTGAAGTATTAGCAACCGCCTTCGAACCACGGATCTCTGTAATATCGGCCCAGCGTGCAGAACCACTACACCACGAAGGCACGCTAGGAAAGCGGAAGAAATACCTTATATACTCCCCTTTTAAAGTGCAACTGGGGTTTTTAGGGGACCCAATCGCCCACTCCTGGGTGTGGAGAATCGTCATCCTACACGCTTTTAGTTTGGGCGCCACTGTAGAGACATTAGGAATTTTTTGGAAGCAAGACAGATGAAAAATTATATATCGCCTTCGCCGGGAATCGAACCACGGACCTCTAGATACCGGCCCAGCGTGCAGAACCACTACACCACGAAGGCACGCTAGAAAAGTGGGAAAAATACCTTATAAGTTCATAAATCAGTGGATTAAATTCTTTAAACTAAATCATTTTCCTTAAATTTACAATGTATATATTTTGCAAAAAGTAGTGAAATTGTTAGTATTATTTTACGGAAGATTCTTAAAATCAAATTTACTTGGGTTTATTTGGATGGTTGCGTGTCTTAAAAGTAAATTATTTTTGAATTATAATACTTATTTTTATTCCAAATATACGATTCCTAAACACATTCCAAGAGAATTCTTTGAACATAATTCCCTTTCATTTTTCTTATAGCTGTTTCATGCAGATCTTTCTAAATATCCCGATGTAACAATTATTCCTGTATGACACAAATTCCTGTGTAGTTACTAATATATTGTTTAAACCATGTTGCTTATAAAATTTATATTTCTGCTTTTTCCCTCTGATGGATAACTTTTGTCATATTTCTCCTCTAAAAATAATGTCTTTAAAGCTGCTTATTTCATGTTTTGTTATCCTTGATCATAATCAACGGAAACTATGGGGATTATCATGTATGTGTGGATGACTTGTACCTAACTGTTCGAGCAGGACGTAAAAGCATATGCAAAAAAATCTGAGAAATCAATGCGCAGCTGTGAGGTTATGGTTTATAACTCAAGCTTGGCATTAGAATTTTTTAATTCATCTCTCGCTTTCTTTATATATACGTAATAAATCAGAATACAGTGAGTAATGGCTCTCACCAAGGGCCGAGCATTAAAGTCGCTGAATACTGGTAGTTCGCTCCGGAGTTCGATACCGACGAATGAGGGGCTGCATGGGCGTTTTGTGGTTTGTAATATATATATATATATATATATATATATATAATATTTAAAGATTACACATATCACAAGCGTTTATTTTAAAACAAAATTTCCCAAGTTATTTCTGCGCAATATGCTGCTGAAAATTAATCATTATAGACAAAAAGTAAGAAATTTGGAACCAGATCCCGAAAACCCCAAAAGAAGTGAAATTCAAACCCAGAAAAATTTCGGAATTTCCTATAAATATGCAAAATGAACCAAAAGTCAGAAGAATTAAAGAAATGGGGGAAAAACTACAAAAATACATAATAAGATGCATGAAATTAAATCTGATTCAACGTTGTCAAGAGGAGGTAGATCAGACTCAATTGAGCTCTCTTCCCTTGGAATACCACTGCGTTTCTGTTCATCCACTGATGAGCCATTCTGAATTATTTAATTATAACAGTTCACCCGAAACTTCTTCCTCCTCGACACAGGGGCTGTCCATTGTCTTTCAGTTTCTTTAGGTCTTCAGACTTGATTTTACATAGTTAGAGGAAATTATGAAATTTTACTGGTTTCGAATTTTACTTCTTTGGGGTCTGTGTTCTTTTGGGTTCTAAATATCCTACTTTTTGTCTATATATTATACATATATATGTATTAAATCGGAATACTATGAATAATGGCGCCTACCAACGACCCAGAGTTAAAGTCACTAAAAGGTGGTGGTTCGGTCCACGTTTCGAATCCCGTTCAATGGGGGGGGGCTGCATGGGCGTTTTCTTGGCTTTCCTCACGTGTAACGAGTACGAGCCAGTTTCCCTTAGAAAGTCATGAAGGCACCCCTCCCCTTAGGCAGATAGCCCTCGAATGCTTTGCCATAATCAAATAAGCCAAACCAAGCCAAAACGTTAGTAATGCATACGTACAGGCATACTACAGAAGCATCTGAAGTCATAATGATACGCTGTAGATACAGAATGAAGAAGTTGCTGATGAAGTAAGTTTGAATATTACTTTTTATTTTACCTGACAGCTGCGGCAGCAAATAAATTGGTATACTAATCCTGCTATTCTAGACATTTTACATTTAGATACCGTTGGAGCAAGAAGAAAGCAGCTAGATAGCGAGTCTATTTAGCATCAGAAACAGAAAACAACTGCGATGTGTTCAAGACGAAATCTTAAGTCAGCCTGAATAAATTTCGATTTCGATATCATTTCAGTTGACTAATTTATAACGATTCTAAAATGGTTATTGGCTGTTTGAGTTTCAGTTTGCAAAACATGATCAACGTTATGTAACAGTCATAGGATTGAATAATTCGGAAGTGACGCAGTTTAGAGAGTTTTTTTTTTTTTTTTTTTTTTTTTTTTTTTTTTTTTTTTTTTTTTAATAAGCAGTTACTCGTTTTGGAATAGAAAGGTAAAATATCCAAACTAAAATGTCATTCACTATTCATTTACTCTTTGATTCCCAGAAGAACTCTCCAAATAGCAAATGAACCAATACTTTCTAAAACGTATTGCGACTTTTATTCGAATGTTGATGCCATTAGACCATATTTTGCATAACTGAAATTACATTCCCTCATTTAAAAGTGAAAAGAACAAGCATGCATAAAATAAACATGGCTGAAACAAAGTATTCCGGAGACATCTTTCTCTGAGCAAATAATCAATTAAAAAAAATAAGCTTACTTAAAAGATCAGAGCGAAAAATTTTGAAGTAATTTAAATTAAACATTTTTTAATGAGACTTGAACACTGTTTGGTAATTTTTCAATAAAGGAGTTTGTTTTATCTGCCTCTTCACTTGCGCTGTTGATTGCTGACAAAGGTAAAATATTTTTTTTCCTCCTCTCCTTTCTTTGACTCATGAGCTCATTTATTATTTCTGAACGAATCTGCTATTTTATGCATGGTTAAAAAAGAATCGAAAAAAAAGGAATCTTCCTTTTGCAACTGATTACAGATTCAAAGCAAAATTACTTTAGGGAAATATTATAGGTTGCTCGAATGATATTTTTAATTATAAATCAAGGGCATGTCACCACGTTTTACTAATAAACTTAAAAAAAAATATTGGTTTACATTTTTATGTATCTGTGTTGAAATGGTCTTTTACTATTATCATTTCATTCTTAATGGGGTAAAACTTTTGAAATGAATGTCACTTGAGATTTGTTCAAAGATAAAGAATAATAAAAACACATTGGTCAAGACGTAAAAAATATAAAACAAATATAAAAAATTAAAACATGATAGAGAAAATATCTTGTTATAAGGTGTTACAAATGATTCAGTACCTCTTTCCAGAGGAGTTCAAATATCTTGTATATATTAGCTTCTTTAAAACGATCACATCCAGGTTGAAGGATGAAACCACTCAAGTGTCATCAAAAGTTAGAATTTAACTAACATAGGCTGTCGGATTTGGTAACTCTAAATAAAAAAGTCACGTTTCTTCTAGTGGGGAAGTCTTGAAATTAAATCATAGACGGTACTCAAATTTTTACAAAACGATAATATTCGATGAAATGAATTCAATAACTTTACGTTAAAACTTACGTTACGTTACTTCAGTAACTTTGCGTTACGTATTGCGAAATAAGGACTATAAATATTTTTTCGTGTTTCTAAAATCTAAATAAATAAAAAATAATTACAAGCTCATTTCTTTTATATAATGAAATAGTAGATTACACATTTAATGAAACGTAAACAATGAAAGGAAATGTGAACAGCTCTTACTGATATTGTACAAGATTTGTCTTTAAGCATTATGAGCATACGTTAAATGATACTTCTAAATACTAGATATTTCATAATTGCATGTTTCAAAATGTAGATACACCAATAAATTTTACTATAGAAATCATCAAAGATTTCATGCTCTCGTATGTTCATTGATATATTAAGATATTTGATCAAAGGATCGGATTAGATATCTCTTTTCTTCATATTCATGTATATGTGGGTATATACACAAATATTCATACCTGTCCGTGAGCATATCTTTCATTTTTCTCATTTTGTTCCTATGCATTTATGACTAAAGTTAAGGAAATATGTATGTATAGAAGAGGATGTTTAGAAATGAAAGGGGAAGTTTAGAAAATTATTTTTGAACCTACGTAAAGATGCTGTATACAGTAGAAGAAACAAATAAATAAAAGTAAAATTGTAAGTACAGCACATTTTGAAATTACTGAGTTTAGTTATTCTTTTTCATCTAAATCAAATGACGCAGAATAAAAAGAAAATTGCAAAAAATTTTTAAATTAAATTATAAAAGAATTACCGTTTTTTGCTTTTCTTAGAAAAGTTTGCATTTTCCATTATATCATTTTATATCTTGTTTTTTATAGTTTATCTCAATAGTTTGATAATTGTGATCCTTTTGCATTAAATTAGACGCAGTCACTAAATTAAGTATGCTCAAAATGTGTTACAATCAGCATTTTCTGTTTTATTGGATACACACACCTATATATGGAGGATGTAAGGCAAAAAATATGTAAATGAAAATTCTTTTTGCAAAAAATATGTAAATGAAAATTTGCAATGTTTCCTTAACACTCTTTTTTAATCCTCTGTTCCTTTTCTATTCTAAAAATAGTATTTGCTTACAAAACATCCCTCTAAATTGCGTCATTTCAAAATTAATCCTCTTTGCATGATTCTTATACAATGTTGCATACACATAGATAATTCTTACGTATACACATATGTACATAATATTTTGCTAAATGGAATCCAAATTCACCAACAGAAATAAAGTAGAAATATGTATTTATGTATGCCCGTTTGAAAAACTATATTACCCGACATTGAAAATGCAACACCAAGAAGGGGTGCACATTGATGAAGATATAAAGGAAGGAATCTGCAAAATGTTCAATTTTCATGCCGTTATTTCTGCTAGGGGAAATCATGATAGTAAATTTGTTCTCATCTCAGAGGATGCGTGTAATAACAGAGAATGCCATGCTGTCGTCAACGGAAGGTAGTTCCAGAAAAGACAGACGATTTTACCAGAAGCATGGTGATTGGGCTGAGAAGGGCAGGCTGGTCCATAGGGAAAATCTTAGCTGACACCCACCAGGACGCGTACACAATGCACCGGTTATGGCGACGATGGTTGGAATAAGGAAATGTTTCAAGTTCGACTGGTGACGGTGCAGGAGGTACGGAGGTACTCTCGCAAAAACTTCTACTTCCACACTGCAGCATGTTCAAGACACTCTGGATGTTCCCATACCGACCAGAGACATTTGCCGTCGATTGATCGCTAGTGGCCTCCCCTCGTGGCTTCCGTTAGAAAGACTGCCATTGACCCCCACATCATGGACGCCAACGTCTGCAATGGTGCCAGGCTCGATCGATGTGAACGACGGAATGGCACAGAGTCATGTTCTCGGATCAGTCACGCTTCTGTTTCTCCACTGATAGTCGTCGTGTAAGAGTGTGTCGTCGATGTGGAGACCGGTCCAATCCAGAAGCAACTGTGGAACGCCCCACCACGTTATAACGTGGCATCATGGTTTGGGATCGCAATTGCTCACAATTCCAGTTCACCTCTAGTTCGTGTTCAGGGCACTAGATCAGCCCAAAGATACATGGATCATGTGCTGCGGCCCATACCTTCAGAAAGCGCCTAATGTCCTTAATCAGCAGGATAACACCCGACCACACACTGCTCGCATCAGCCAACTTGCTGTGTAAGGCCTTCAGATGCTTCCCTGGCCACCGTTCTTTCCTGATCTCTTACCATTCGAACACATTTGGGATGTGATTGGACGCCATTTGCAGAACCTGCCATTGCCGCTTTCAGAAAATGAACTTTGGCAAATGGTTGACAGAGAATGGTAAAGGTAAAGGTAAAGTATGGGGGACACCAGCGATGTACCATAGATCAACTGGTAATGCCTTTCCATACTAACTCTTTGGAAAAAAAGGGGGAAAGGGGGTGAAGGATTTAACTTGCCTTGACATTGCCGTGTTCGGAAGACGAGCTGTGGCAATTGATTGACAAGGAATGGAGAGCCATTCCTCAGGGCACTGTCCGGTAGTCTCATTCCCTCTGTACCTAGACATGTTACTTCGTGTATCGCCCTCCAATGTGGTCCTACTGAGCCGACGCTATTCTGGCTCTGTATTATGCATACCATTTCGAAATAAAGATCGCTTATTTTTCGTTGCTGTCTCTCTTTGTTTGCCGCGTTTTATCATTTTCTGGCCACTTCTTCTTGGTGTTGCAGTTTCAAAAGCGGATAGTGTCATTTTTTCTCTGGCTTGTAAGTGTGCTGCTCGTTGCTGGTCTACTTTTTTTTTTCAAATGTTCCCAAAGGAGAAAAAGTATAAGTGCAAGTATTCAAGAAAATACGCGCTTTTTTGCATAAAGCAATTTGTGGTTTCATTAAAAATATGAAATCAACAATAAGAAAATGTTAAATGCATCCTCGCATTCTTTTGTCCACAAGAACCTTTGCTTGCTCTCTGTCAGCTTGTGAAGGGGTTTTGCGATGGAAGAAAAGTCCTTCACGAATGTCCTATAGTAGGTGCGAATCCCTAGGAAGCTTCTCAGCTGATGGACATTTTCGGGACGTTTCCAGGATTTAACGGCTGACACCTTTTCAGGATCCGTGCGCACACCTTCTGCAGAGATGACATGTTCCAAGTAAGTCACTTCCTTTCGGAACAATTTGCATTTAGCGGTACTCAGCTTCAGATTGGCTTCTTTCAGTTTCTGAAGCACCTTTATAAGATTTTCTAGATGTTCTTCAAAACTCTTTCCGGCGATGATGATGATGTCGTCCAGGTATATCAGACAGGCTTCGTAGGAAAGACCTTTCAAAACAGTCTCCATGAGGCGTTCGAATGTTGCCGGCGTCACCTTGAATTCCAGTCCAAACGGCATCACCTTGAATTGCCAAAGCCCTTTTCCCGTAGTAAATGCCGACTTTTCTCGGTCATCAGGACATATTTCTACCTGTCAATACCCACTCTTGAAATCAAATGTTGAGAACCACGTGCTTCCAGAATGAGTGTCTAGAATGCCTCCAATACTAGGAAGAGGGTAACTGTCTTCGTAACCTCATTCAAACGACGATAGTCGACGCAAAATCTTATTGAGCCGTCTTTCTTTCTGACGAGAACGATGGGAGATGCCCATGGACTTTCTGAAGGCTCGATGACATCGCCTTCTTCCATATCTTTTAACAGTGTTCGCACCTCTTCCTGTTTAGCAAGCGGTAGACGTCTTGGATGTTGCTTGATCGGGGGATGATCGCCGGTACCTGTTCTATGTTGTGTCAAACTAGTTCGACCCACGTCAGAAGACGAGTGGGAGAAAACAACTTGAAGATCTTTAACGACGCAATCGGCAGCATTTCTTTCTTTATCGTTTAATTGTGCATTCTGCAATAACTCCGATGTAATGCTCTCTGAGGACACGGATTTTGGGATGTTACTCTTTCTTTCAACGCTGGTTACTGGAGTACATGTTGCAACCACTTCACCTTTCTTAATAGCTCTCGCCTTCGCAGTTACATTGGCGACTCTCACCGGGATAACCGTTCTGGATAGGTCGACGAATGTTGAGGCTACTAGTACTCCTTTTGCGCTATTACAGTTATTGAGATATTCTATGATGCCATAGCGGAAATTTCTATTTTCGGCTATGGATCCAGGAAGTAAAAACTCGGTTCTTGCGGGTATTGTGATATCATCTTGAGCTATAATTTTGTGGATAAATTTCACTCCATCATTAATTCCAAACAGGGCTATGTCCTCAGATGTAGAATGCAATTCGTTATTTTTAAAGTCTAAGGAAAAATTGTATTTCCTTAGAAAGTCCAATCCGAGTATGCAAGAATCAATGATCTCTGCTACATATGCCGTGTGATGGTAAGCGGCACTTCCAAACGTGATGTTAACGTTTACGTTTCCATCGATGTCGATCTTCTCACCGGACACAGTCTGGAGGGTAACGCAGGGCGGCCGTCCAGATAAGTTCGTTTCCCAGTTTTTGAGCCAAATCTTTTCGGATGATGGTAACGTTGGCTCCTCTATCTATCGTCATATTGCTGGGAACTCCAGTAATATGTCCTATTATGAAAAGTCCATTACTGCCGCCTCTCACTGCAGAAATCTGAAGCGCTTTAACCTGGGGCTTTTCATTATCTGGCAACGTCCGCCCCGCGAGATGGCCACTAATTAGTTTCCCTGCTGTTTGTTAGGAGCGGTCTTATCATCCGTACCCTGGGGTATTCTGCAGTTTCATCGCATGTGTCCTTCAGCACCGCAGTTCCCGCACTTAACGGTCGGTTTCTTCTCACCAATATTCCGCCTCAAGACGTTCAGTTGTCTAGTTAAAGCGTCTAGACGAGCGGTGACTTGATCCCCTGGCTCCTGGACTTGAGCAGCTCTGACTGGGTGGCGGTCTCGACGAGTGGCTTCCTGGGCTGCCTCGAATTTCATGGCGTACACTAAAGCGCTTTTCAAATCATTAACATCCGCCATTCGCAGTTCTTTCTGTATTTCAGGGACTCGGATGCCATCGATGAAATATTGCAGCGACAGGATTTCTCTTGTTTCTGTCGGGCACTCCGAAAAGGCGTGATGTGACAGCCTTTCAACATCCGTGGCGAGCTCCTAAAGTGTTTCGGTGGGCTTCTGCTGACGGGATTTTAGTTGAAGCCTGGTGTAGTCTTTTAAACAATTCTCTCCAAAGCGCAGCTTCAATGCGCCGGATAGAGCTTCCAAGTCTAATCTCTGGTTTTCGGGAAGAGTCTGCAGGATATCCGCTGCGTCTGCTCTCAAAGAAGCGGCAAGATGACAGGCCTTAGCTTGGGAATCCCATCCATTCGCTTCCGCCACTATAGAAAATTGCGTCTTATATACTTGTCAGGATGTTTTCCCATCATATGTGGATAACTTCAGGGAGGGACGAGGAGGCATGAGTAAAAATTTAAAACCATCCGAATTGCTCCCTGCTGTCGCTACGAATTTCCTTAAAGTATCCACTCCTTTGGCAACTGCAGAAACTCTGTCATCAATTTGTTGTTCGATTTGGTGTCCACAAACTCTTCCTTCAATTCGTTCCTCCACAGCAGAAACTCTCACTTCTACTTGTTCTTTGACGGAAGAAACTCTTTCTTCAATTTCTCCAACCTTACTTTTGACCGAGTCTATCCTACCTTCTATAGCCTCGAATTTGTTTTCTATTACGCAGGTAATTTCTCTTTTCATTTCCTCTTGACCTGCTTTCATCTCGTTTTTAACGGATTTCATCTCGTCTTTAACGCATGCCTGTCCCGCTTCATTTCCTCTTTAACAGATCTCATCTCTCCTTTAACGGAATCTTTCATCTTTTCCTGGCTAGATTCCATCTCTTCTTTCATTTCCTCTTGTCCCGCTTTCATTTCTTCCTTAAACGAGGCAAAGGCTGATATCAGCTGCCTTAACTGTTCTTCCATCGCTCTTTTTATTGGCATTCAAATCCCACATCTGACACCAAAAATTGTTGCGTGCGTACGGGTTCGTTATGAAATGAATGCACAAGGTCCGATGAAAAATGAACAAAAATTATTATTATCACAACAAATAGGCTTAAATTTCCTCAAATTATCATGCAGTATTACAATATCTCACAGTAGTTATCTTTTAACTACTCAAACGGTCAAGAGAACTTAATTCAAAACAGCTAAAGAAAGCTAATCCGCGAATTCGCTACAGTCAACAAGAGCAGTTTTCTAAACAAACTCTTAAAACAACATCAAACTAAGTAACTAACTACGAATTGAGAGATTTTCCTCCTTTTATAAAATTTTTAAATCGCGCGCGAGAACTTTCTGGAACTTTCTCGAAATCAAAAAGAGATATTTATTAAATGTTAAATGCACGCGTTCTTGTATTTTCAATTTTCCGGCTTAGCTTTCTTTTAATATTCGTCACGTGCTGCATTGCGCGGGAAATAAAATCATTTAATTTAGAATTCAACTAACATTAGCTATTTAAATACCAAATCCGTAACAATATTAATGGTATTAAATCAACATTACAATCAAGTGTTACATTACATGCCTGTCTAAAATGGTAACTGCAGTGTTTGTGTTAAAGTTGTATTTTTAGCAGATCCCGTGTAGACAAAACATTTTTTATCAACTTTGTTTTATGAGTTTTAACATGTAACACTATCCAGTATCTATTCGTTTTACTTAAAACTATATTTATCGCAAGTATTTAATAATTAGAGACCTAGTTAAAAAATTATTGAGCTTTATTTGTTTTTAATTATGTTCAATTTCTTAAGAAAATGTCCGGTTACCTCTATTGTAAGATATAATTTACAGTATCATAATGGTGAGCAAAGAGCGCATTTCAGTAAGAGATAAATTAATTGCACCTAGGAAATCTATAAGGAGTTGCGAATGTTGCGAAAGCTTGACATGTTAACGAAACAGTTTACCTGCAACAGCTGTACTAAGTGATAAGCAAAATCACAAGCCTATCATTTTAGCTCCATTTATTGACTTTTTGGCTTCTAAAAAACTCCACTTTAAAAAGTTTAATAATTCTTAGATATGATTTCTTTTTGTTTCAGGAAATATGTATAAAACTGTAAGTGGTACGTACAAATATTTTCGCAAAGTTCAAATGTAACAGGAATGAGCAGGCATTATGAAACAGGGAATCCAGTTCTTCACAGTTTTGCGTTTTGTTTAAATCGTCTTGTCTGCATTTTATACTGCCCATCCCAAAATAAAACAAAATGTAGCTAAAAGCCCCAAAACCTTCAAAGTCTTAAATGCGCTGCATTTGATGGACTGGAAAATAAGGCATGGTCCCAGAGACCTGCGTTATTTTGTCACGTAGGGCAAATCTATTTGACTAAGGTCTGCATTTTATCATTTTAATGTATACCTTTTGTTACCAGACATATGCTCATCATGACATAGGTTTGTCTGAATTGTGAAATGTTTAATGAATTTAGATGAAAGAAGGAATCTGTATAATGGTTTTAATTGGATTTTATTACCAGCATGGAGAAAATGAACATTATACTAAGAGGTCTGAGAGGTTTTATGAGAGTCATTTAAGCTGCTTTTATGTGTTATTAGTAACGAACATGTGGTTAAAACGTGCTCAAATAAATTTGTCATTTATAAGTATTATGTAGTACTTAACTGTATCAGCTGTTAAAGGATGGTCTACAGACTCAAGTTCTAATAATTACCCATTACTGTTTTGGATTTATCATTTTTTAATTTAAAATATAAAAAGTGCTTTTTACCTTCCATAATACACATTTGGGATCTATGCAAGCTTTTATGTGCGTCATAAAGTTTCACATTTAGAGACATTATTAACTAGACAGTTAGCGATACGTATCCTTATTTTTTTACTTAATCAAATTCTGAATAAGCTATACTTTCTACTACGTTCGTGTTTTAATATACTTTCTGTGATTTGGTAATCGAAACGCATAAAATTTTTCCGTATCTTTTTCGAACTTCATTGTAAATGAATTACTATTTTAGGATAATTAAAATAACTGTATCTGGTAGTACATTTTTTCTCTCTGAAAAACTATTTAATAAATACACTAAGAGACAAATCCAAGTAAAATTCCATCCCAGCTTTCTTGAAATATGTTTACAAAATTTCCGATTTTTTCCTGACGCATTCAACCGAGCTGCTAAATTAAAATGCAAAGTAAAATATGAAATTGACCTTGCGCACTAATTTAATGACGCTGTTTTCTGGCTTACAAACGATAATTATTTTTAAATAGTTATGAAAAACAGCAGAAATAAATTTTATCTGAAACATTTATAATAAATATATTCCATTTGTGCTTAAAAATGGTAAATACGTACAATTTGGGAATCTGTTTATACGTTTATGTTAGAAATCGGTATTGGGGCCCTAAAAACCTTATTTCTTTAGTTATAGTCACATAAATAATTTAGTTTCAATGATTTAACTTTTTCTTAACTACGTGAAGTTTTTAAAGATTTTATGTACCAATGAAAGGTTAGAACCTCCAGAAAGAGGGACAAATATCTTTGTATAACTATGACGCTTTAACTTTTATTTGTGCGTTTTTTTAATATTCCAGTAAAGATATGATTTAAAAATACGAATTCCTTTTGATGCATTTGTATGTATGAAAAGTTCAGGTTACGACTGGTGTAACGTCATGGTGAAAATTTTGAGAAAGAGGCATATTTATTAAATTTTAATACGCGTAATAATAATGCCAAAAATTTTTTATCAGTCTTACGCGTGTATTATAATAATAACTCATCGATTAAACCTTGTAATATAATGCTTATCATAAAAGAAGAGCAAGAAATTGAACAAAGTAAAAAAATAAAGCAGAATCTCCTTAGTCTTCACTTACGTAAAAATAAAACGTCATAAAACTACAATAAAAATACAAATTATAAAAAATATGCATGATCATTTTATACTGTTTAATTAGTTAAAAGTGTACTTTTTAATTGGAATAATAATTAAAATTAAGCATCGAATGATAACACTCTGGTAGTGTGACAGGCAGCGTGGATTTAAATGAAGTATCTCAGGACTCGTGAAATGGTAACATTTGCCATTTTGAGTGGATAGTATATGCCCTAATAACATAACATTAATCATAACAGAAGGATTGAACTACAGATGTGAATAACGCTAAAAATGGAAAGAAGTTTTAAATTATTAAATTAATTATTAGTATATTAGTATTAAAGAAATAGGAAAAATGAAAACGTCTCTCTTAACATAGCACTGTTGTATAAACATAATAATTTCCAGTTTTCGAAGACTAAAATAACACTCAAACCACTTCGCACAGGAGCTGGACGAAGGGGAACACGAAATCACTCCTCAGTTTTTGGACTCCTTAAAAGCCTCCTAAATTTCCTGCACAACAGTCTCGTGAATAATTTAGCTTACACTCCATCCCTGCCAGAAGTGAGGGAAATACCTTATTCCGAGGTATTTTTTTGAACTTGCACACCAACATCCGCTTGGACTACGATAAGCACGAAAGGCCAACAAATCGATTGTGAAAAAATTCTTTGATCAAATGACAGAAGATGATTTCAACATGCAAAAACAATTTAAATAGTCCGCAAAATAAAGATCTGAGAAAAAATAAAATTAAGAATATTAAGACTCAGTTAAGTGTTCAACAAAATATTTTTAAAATGCTCATGTAGAAATCAGGCGCAACGAATACTGCATCGTTTAAGGTAAACCGTATGAACGGGAAATGTATAAAAGAAACTTGCTTGGAAATTTCAGATTCACATTTTAATAATTATTTTAAGAACAAGATTGAAGTTACTGTTGCAATTAAAGGTATAAATTGTCTCGAAATGCTGTGATGCGGCGGATTGAGAAGTGGAAACGTAAGAGAGCAATTGTAAATGAACAGATGTTCTTGTTTTTCCCTTCAGTCTGATGAATCGACAGATATGTAAGTGACGTAGCACAATTATGTTTTTTTATTTACATGGTTTCTAAAAGTTATAGATCTAAAAAGACCTGTTGGGTATGATTTTTCAAAGAAAGGAGTTGAGGTGTAGATCTATTCAACTATTTTGAAAGCTTCCTCATTAATTTGAAAGTACCACTTTTTAAATTAGTAACAATAGCAATAGATAACAAATAGATTTATAAGTCTATGCCAAAATGAGTTTTTTGAGCTACCACTCCGTAATTCAACAAGTATTACCAAGCAAAAGATACAAAATAAAGGTAAAACAAATAACAGACATCGGGTTCAAAACTGTTAATTCCATTCGAAGAAATTTCATCGAATCGTACCTCTTCCAACTGCAATGTAATAAAAGACAGCCAAAATTATTATTACATACCTATGGTGGTAATGGAAGAAACTTCCTGCAACGATTTCGTGATTTTTTAACTGAGATACAAACTTTTTTTAGAGAACAAGATCAAGAATGTGCAGATTTAAATGATGAAACTTAGCTCAATCATTTAGCGTTACTTACAGGTTTTACATTGAAACCATGCAATTTAAGTTTAGAATATCAAGCGAAAACAAACCAGTAATTCGAAAGATATTAGCATTAATTGAACAAAATATATTACGTCAATAGAAGATCTTCTATACAAAACAAATTTTTAGTCACAAACAAAAACATCAAAATTGTAATTACGACATTGAAAAATATGTTGCATAAGTTAAACGGTGATTGAAAACTTTATTAAATTTTGTGATTTTTGAAAGTTAAAACTATTGTGCAGTATCCATCTCGTCTTTTTAAGAAAAGATTTAAATGTGAAACATATTGCCACACAAATATCTGTTACATTTCATAGTGAAAATAGAAATCTAGTAATAAATAGAAAATAAAAATATAACTATATAAACTGATCTACTCTTGCAAGCCAGAGACCTTGAGTTAGATTTTCATAAGTGCATCAGTCGAGAAAGTATCCCAGTATCAACAAATCTAGTGAATAATATCTGCTTTTGTTTTAGATATACATACTTATGAGAATCGGCGGTTTCATACTTAAACTTCTAAAAGACTAAACGTCATTACCTACTTATTGAGCCCCATACTGAAGATCCATTATCGTTATCTTTGTGTGGATACGTACCAAATTATGAACATTGGTTAGAGACATGCAGAAGCAGACTTTCCATTAATGATTAGCTAATAAAATTATAAGGTATTTCTCCCACTTCCCTAGCGAGCCTTCGTGGTGTAGTGGTTCTGTACCCTCGGCCGGTATTCCAGAGGTCCGTGGTTCGATTCCCGGCGAAGGCGGTTACATATTTTTCATCTTTTCTGCTTCCAATTAACCTAATGACTCTACAATTGGCGCCCGAACTAAAAGGGTTGTGGATGATGATTCTCCGCAGCCAGGATTTGGCGACTAGGTCCCCTAAAACCCTAGTCGCCCTTTAAAAAGGAAATTATATAAGGTATTTCTCCCACTTCCCTAGCGAGCCTTCGTGGTGTAGTGGTTCTGCACACTGGGTCGGTATTTCAGAGATCCGTGGTTCGATTCCCGGCGAAGGCGGTTGAATATTTTTCAGCTTTTCCGCTTCCAATTAGCCTAATGACTCTACAAAATAAAGGTTAATTTGCATTTTTCTGTGGTTACGTTTCAGTTAAAAATATTATTAATAAAATATCATGTTTGTGTAATACACTTCTCCATTGACACTTAATTGTACACAAAACATAAAAACACTTTGGATGTAGACCCAACCAAATACTATCATCCACCGCATAAGACACACTTTTTAGTCAAACTGGCCATCTTGCTAACTAGTTTATAACAGAATGGTGGTCAGATATTTTTGGTTGGTAAGAGATCTAGAGAACGGTTTAACCAAAGCATTAAAGTATTAATAAAACATCGCATGTATTCAGGAAGCGTACACCAGCTGAGCAGTTTGCAGTTTCGCAATGTCCTGCTGAAAGGTGGGGCAACATAGGACGAGAAGATGTAGCACAGCCACTTGCAGTAAAATCTCAGAAATGTAACTGTAGCTGGTCATATTACCGGACTACAGGTAAAGAGAAATCTAAACACCACGTCATCAAAATGCCCACTAAAATGCCGTGCCATCAATCCATGTGCTTGACCGACATGATAGAATGCAGATCATCATGCTTCTTCCCTCGGTACCTTCATGCACGGATTCGGCCACCTTGATGCTGCAAACAAAAGTGAAATTCGTCCGAAAAGACATCATGCTGTTGAAGGATCCATGTGAATCTTCAAATACACCATTATTGGAGCTGTTTCTGTGATATAGCGTCAAAGGAAGCCAAAGCAATGGTTGACTTTTGTCAATCCATTGCACTGCAGTCTTCATCGCGTCGTAGATTTGGATATTCGATATGTCGTACGCGTGGTTTCTTTCTTTAGGACCTGAGATGTGGTTGTACAGTCCGTAACAGCGATACAGGTAAAATGCCTTTCATCTCGGACATTAGTGAGGGGAGGCAGCTGAAGTTATGAAGGTAGTTATGAAATTCCTGGAACCATCGACTGCAAATTCTCATAACAGTAATCAAATCTTGAGCAGCAGTTGCATGGTACGATCAGCAAAGCCGGTTAATTACGATTCTCTCGCAGTCGAATTCCGAGACATGTTGCTTTGAGTCTTGCTTGCGAAATAAAGCATAGCGTGACCTTTCATACAAAAACAACGATAAAACACATTTTCGAATAAAAAGTCGACATTGCAATCTCCTTTTTAATAGTGCTTAATAATTTCATTACTTTTCCCTGTAATGTGCGGGCATTATGAAATAGTAGTTATGAGCAATGCCAGAAATTTCTATCTGTCATAAAAACTTCAGGTTTTTTTATGCTCTTCATTCATTGGGCAGCAGTTTTAAAGGCCAACGTTATATAAGGAGTTTATACTATGGAAGTTTCTCTCAAGTTATTTGGGAACTGGTTGTTTGGCGAGTATCTTGTATGGCTTAAAAGATGAAAAGATGAAGTTTCTGAATTAGAAGTAGAATGGATTTGGGGGGCTACAGTAATTGGCATCATCAACTCAAGCATAATAGTAAAAGTAACTCTTTTATTAATATTTTCCTAAATTAATTTATTCCTATCAAATATAGCAATTATATATATCATATCATGTAGTATAATATCAAATATAGTTATAATAATTTAGCTAGATAATTTGGCTAATTTTACTGTGTGATGTGATTTTCATTATATTGTTAGCAATTCGTTCTTGATCATTAAATAAAATAATTTACTTACATTTCAGCTTTAGATATATTGGCAGCTACTTGAAATTTGGAACTTATATTTACATTTTGGAGATGCATAGGTATACATATATATTTATGTTCGTATGTGAGTTTAATGTGTTTACTAAACATGGCAACTTTACTAAATACCTTCATAACAAAAATGTAATAAAATGAATGAAGAGAAAGAAAAACATTGTCCACTTCTGTCCTGTGATTTTAGAATTCTTAAAGAAAGAAGGTTATATATTTTGCTTATGTTGGATGTCAAAATTAATTCTTAAGATGAGAAATAAACTGTACGCCACATTACTGACATCGTCTGAATCAGTATTGATAATCATGAAAGGAAAAAAGGGAAGGAGAAAGAAGTGGGTGTTGAGGCTACATGGAAGGATAGGGACATGTCGTTCAGTATTCTTTGTGAACTTATGAAGTGATAAATAGAATGTGTTTTGCATCTAATAATGAGATATCTTATGAATAAAATGCCTGTAGAGTTAATAATCAGTTTCAAGTTATATATGAAAATATATGAATTAACAAATGTTCGAATCGAATTTTTCCACTTATTAAAACCTTTATGCTTTTAAGAGGTAGGTGTTAATTATTTTCATTTCGTTATTTAACGTCTGTTGTATCAAGTTCAAGAAATTTAACTTGAAAATTAAAATTTTGGGGGATGAAATTATGTAAGTAGCAATCTTTAAAAAGTTTCCTTTAACTAATTGTGCCTATAACTAATTATCGATCAGCTAATGGTAAAAATTGCATGTTTTGAGGCTGTTTAAAGACAGTCTCCTGGAAGAAACGTTTTCAAATATATATTATTTCTTCTTATTTTCTTCCTCATTGGCGTTTACGCGTAAACTCTTGTAGATGCAAAATATCATTTTGTTCATAATGATTCAAATATAAACAAGTTAGTCACAGTTTAAAAATATCTTATTACACTTGTTGTGTTCATGTTTTGAGAAAAAAGCAGATGTTATGCAAACTAGGACAATTTAATAGAGAATATATTTCAAACATGAATTCCAAAAATATTCCGCACGTAGCTAAAATTTCATTAAACGTACTGAATGATTACACTGATCCCAATAAAATAAGCTACAATTCAGAAAATCTGTGATAACTAGCCTAAATTTTGTACTATCTCCACCTGATTTCATCATATGGCCGATAAAGTAATGGTGAATGAGCTTTGTAAATTAGTTTAAGTTGCATTAATTGATATTAGCACAAAATTGAAGAGAAATAATTGTTTTTGAATAGGTCGCTTTCGTGTTGGAAATGGGAACAGAGAAATTCTAAATATCCTTTTTACTAGAATGATATTTAAATATCATCTAATAGACAAGAATGTCTGAAAAATCATCAGTAGGCTCGAAATATTCCGGGGTCGCTCAGATGTGGCCTAATGCCTAAACGTGTATAGTTCGGTGGTCCAAAGTGAATAGAATCGATTTCTAAACATGGATTAAACTTTTCAAATACGTAAACAGAGAAACCGTTTAGGCTTGACTTCTTGATATTTGTGATTAAGTACACCAAAGATGTCCTCTCCGAATAAGTATGCTTGCTTGACTCAGAAATCCTGGAAGCACGTGTAGAAGACTGCGAGAAACAGATCTCTGTGCTAAACAACCAATGGTTTCCAAATTTTTGCATCACATCAAAAGATGTGAACGCCATATCTCTCTATTAATTTACCTGAACTGGAATGTAGATCAACAGAGGTCTTTCTGTTCACAAGAGAGTCCAGAGTTTGCTCTTGCAAAGTAAATCCAGGTTTTATTTGATATGGAGAGAATTTTTGTGATGAATGTTAACGATAGATAGTCGCTAGTGTAGATACTCACTTGTATTACTTGAAAGAAACTATGCCACTTGCTTTCGGAATGATATTTTATAATATGAACTGGGAAGTTTTAGCCTAAATTATGAGCAATCTTGGACCTGAAGTCGGTGCAATAGATGAAACATGAAATTCTAAAGCTTACTCCTTTAGTAGCCTGATTAGGACAACAGTCATGTTACACAATGATAAGTTCATCTATACTTAGCTCGACTAGTTAAACAAGGCACTACATACGCTAGAGAATTGGTTAGCTTGATCTCTTATTCTAATTCCAGTTCAGCATATATGGTATGCTCTTTGGAGATATGTTGTTGCCAACCCATTACCAGAGAAGGATATTTACGACTTTGAAACAGTTGCTGTCACATTATACATGACGATTGCTTGTATCCATGACGGTGCTAAAAAGTTCTTTTGATGTCATTTGCAACTGAATTTTTATACGTTATTTTCCGAAAAATTTCTATGTCCTTTGACTCGTCGAAGGGAAACGTTTCTTAGATGAACCGAATTTTAGGTCAAATTAAAAATGTCATTTTCATGAAATTTTAACTACAACCTTCAGCTAGATTTTCTTTATGAAGAATTTTCTGTTTCTCACTCAGTTATTGTAAATCAATGCAATATTTTAAGCAACATAGTATTTTATAACAATTTCAAACTGCGTACTCAATTTCGAGATACTTTATCTAAAGCACTTTATAAAAATGCTTGGAAGTTTGTAAACTTCTAGCCGGAAAACAACAATCTACCTGAGTTTTATTTGCCGATGGTCCCTTTTTTTCGGGAAAGAAACAGACATTTAAGTGAAAGGTCATGCTTTGCTGCAGATCTCAGAAAAAGGAAATCACGGGTTCGAAGAAAACAAATAACGATAGCTATAGGGAAACGAAATACGATTAGTGCCTCCGAATAAAACTGTGATATTTCCTAACAAGAACTCTCACAGGTTAAGCGTTGGGGAAAAAAAAGACAATTGAAAAGCGGTCTTTTCATTTTATTGTTATGCTGGGGCTTTTAAGTCTTAGCGGAACAAACTGGAAGCTGAATTCTCTGTAAGAACCTATTATTCGAGGTAGGGTGCATTCTTGGAAAGAAAACTTGTTCTTAAGTACTTGTTCCTTTTCCGAACTAGATTTTTTTTTTAATTTTTGAGAAGTTCAAATTCTCATTTGGAGTCTTGTGAATTAATAAAATGATTTAGAGAAGAAATCTAAAGAATGTTCAGTCATTCGTTAATAATAAAAATTAAAGGCTTCCCTTATTTCAATATTTAATTTATAATTGTCTTGAAATCAGAAACTGCCAGGTATAATAGTGTTAGTTCAACCAGTTTGTCGGGATTAAACACCGTTTTTATCAAATGATTGAAATAATTTATTGCATTGCATAAATGCAAAATTCAGCGACAGAAAGGGGGGCAAAAAAAGCAAAGTTCCTGAAAACAAATAAATGATAATTTTTTTAACCAAGTGCTTCAACATTTCCGCTATTATTCTTTCGTTGCATTTTCTCACAATATCGTTATATAACACGGTGTTAATACGATAACTTATATCAAATATTAAACTGGTGTCCGAAACCGTCCAGCAGATAACCACGAGTTTACTTGAGGGCACTTCAATCCCATCTTTTCTAGTAACTCTGACCTTTACCTAGATAAAGCTATTTAGATACTGAGGTTCTCTTTCCATTCTTGTTGCAGAGTGAGACTGATATACAAAGTGGGTTTATTTCCAATTTCATTTTCTCTTCTGCATTCATCTGCGAATATCTGAGGGCCACATAATAACTCGTTGGAAGTTATATTTCTTGTCATATTAATACCTGTTTCTTGTGTTTTTGCTTGTGGTTGCGTTTATTCTACTGATATTGACTGTTCATAACTTGTGAAAGCCCCAGACCTATTCTTTCGTAGGTTTCTCCAAAACTGCAGTATAGTAGTTTTATTCTTTTTTGCTCCACTACTATACAATATGCATTTGTCCTATCTAAATCAAACAGGCGTTATTTAATATAAAAGTGTTTGGTCTCCATCTTCGCATGGAAATTTCCCATTTTCCTACCTCATATGTGGTATTTTCTCGCTGCCATGGGTCTTGAACATCTTTATAATGTGTTTTTCTAATTATAAATTTATTTCCTATATCTTCTTGAAGTTGTTAGCTATTGCTCTTGTTTCATTTCTTATGCTTTTCAAACGGATCATCGTAAATCCTTTATCTATATTCCCAAAATAGTTAATCTCAGCTCTAACAATTTTGAACGAGTTGGCGGTACATGTATAGATTCCTATTGAGTTTTTGCTTCGTTTTTCGAATATGACGGCTTCAGATTTTTCCCGCGTGTTGACAGTTTAAGCTCCATTCATGAATAGGAGAATTTTTATATATTTTCTTTGTAATGATCCTGTACTGAAGTATTTCTTATGTTCTTCCATGAACCACAAATGTTTAAGAGTATCCTGGATTTCCTAATGTTTTATGTGCTCAGATTATTCCTTGTCAGTGTATTGTTGGACGTGAAGTTTTATGTCATTGGTTCCGCTTATTTCCATTGTGGGCATCCTCGTTCTTGAACCTTAATGATTATCCAGTTATTGTTAGCTACTGTCATCTCTCTGTCTTTTGGAGAGTTTTTGAAAGCTTTAGAACATTTGACACATTTCATATTCAGAGTACTGAGGTCAATAGAAAGATTCCAATCCGCTTTGCAGATCCAGGTTGTTCTGAGGCCCCAGCTGGAATCGCTCTGTGCTGACACACGTTACATTACAATCACACTGTGCTGACACACGTTAGAGTACCATCACGCTGTGAGCAGTCCTGTATATGATACGGCAGTTCATTAAAGCACTTTATTTACTGTATCTGCTTTAATAATGTAATTTTTTAATTCGACTGAAAATCATTTCTCAGATTATATTTGTGACAGAGACTCAACAAATATAACCTGAGAGACTTGTAGTTTTCATATTCGCGAAATTCTAATTCTCTATTCAATAAATTTGCTTATAATCCATTAAAGGATTTTGAGTTCAGGAAACAATAATAGCTTAAACATTGTTTGATACTCATATGTTTCCAGTTTATTGTACTCATAAAAGCTTTATCATTTCAGCATACCGAGTGAACTACAAATTTTACGTTTTATCTCAACTGCGGAAGGAGTCATGTCAAAATTTTAAATAAATGAAACTATTATGAACTTAAGAAATGTGTTCACATTTGTATAATGCATGCACAGAAGAATAAATTGTGTATGTTTTTATAATAAATAGATAGCAAAGCTACTGTTGTGTGATACTGTAGCCAGCCGAAGGGATTTTATGATTCTGTCAGATGAGAAAAATGTCTTATTCATCTTTCGCTGAATGTATTAATCTCTTCCAAGCCCAGGAAAGCGGAGCTTTGTGATATTTCACAACGAACAGAAAGAATTACAACAAAGTTATGTCTAATATTTCATTATCCGCCTCCCCATAAATTATATTCCTGACGAAGAGCTCTCTCAACAAAACAGACAACATAAAACAGTTTAAAACAAGCATATAGTCCACTTTTATCTTCAGACTTTTCTATTGATACCATGCTAGCGAAGAGCATTTTGAACGAATTAATGCATTTATGTTACTGGTACCCCTATAATTTAAAACCTCAGAGTCATATTACTACTTTGAGCTGAACTTCCTACGATACATCTATCAGGTCCAATGTTCCGTCTTACTTTCGTCGGGAACATGCAAGGACCTGACTCGGAACAGGGAGCTTACTAAAGCTATGTTCAATAACTGTGGGAAGTAGACAGGATACACAAGAAGGGTATACAAAACCCTTTATTTTTCTCTATTTACAATAACTTCCGTACTTCGGAATACAAAGACTCACTACTTGTGGTCTAAACGTAAAAATATAAAAATAAAACTAAACTCTAATTTAACTTTAAAATAATAAACGTGGAAGATTGGCCTTATATTAACAGGAAGCCGTATGTAGTACAGAGAACTGTGAACACAACAATACGTTTAAAGTTATCAAGAGGATTAAACCTCTGGCCTGGAAGGCAACCAGCAACTGAGTAAAACTTCTAAGGTAAGCGGCCTGCTTCGACTAACTGCTTCCTCTCTTTCGCTTGGCAAAAAAGCCACAACTTAAGTACTTGGCGTTCGCCAGACAAACTTTGCATAAATACGTTAACGCTTATAATTCTGGCCGGAAGTAGAAAATAAGAAGTGATAGTAAAGATTTAAAATAAAATAAACGTTAGTAAAACTTAAGATCCTTACATACTTCCCGCCAGAGTTAATTAGTTTGAAACTGAGGTCTAAAACGACCTTGTTGAAAACTTTTAGCTCTAGAATCTAACGCGAGGCCAATCTTTTACAAACATTTTTCGCTAGAAACTAGAAATTTAAAAGAAAGAAATTTGTTTTTACAATAGCAGCTCCCAGGATACGCAATTTTTTCATCTGTACTGCATCTAAACAGGAGCTTTTATTCAAATCTGGTTCCTTCCAGAGATCTGGAAGGAAAACTAGTTTAATGAAATGTTACACAATGAAATGGCAAGTAACATGTATAATTATATTTCTCTTAACATTCTTATTTCATTCATGACTATTTTAATTATCTCTCCCCGTGCTCTCTGACATGTGTTGTAAAAGAACACCAAACACGAATGTTTTTATGTCTACGTGTTCAACACTTCCTTCTACAATCAAAGCACTAACGTGTTAAAAATTCAACATACCAAGACCTCGTAACACACCCTAACTTCAACTCTAAACCCTGAGGTACTATTCTGAAAGTGGCTAACTCTGAAGTGTAGCGTCAGAGAGCCTAACTACATTCATTCAACCTTTAACACGTATTCATCATAATTTTAGTCTTTTTACAGTCACACGAATAAAAAAAATTTTTAACATTACTTTCACTTTTACCATATCACGGTATTTCTTAACATTTGAAATAACAGTTCACATTGTAGATAAGAACATATTAACATGCCGTTAATTTTACGCATTTGACAACATACATTAGTATTACATTGTTAACTTCTATTCTTTTCAAAGCAAGTGCCAATTTTTCTACATTGAAATACTACATTTCAAAAAGTCTTTCAGACTAAAACTTCTTTCTTGCCAGAATGTTTTAAATAAAATTTATACACTAACTTTTACAATATTTAAGTCTTTACACATCGCTATTATACATCAACTTTAGTTTTACACGCGAGTAATTGAAAAACATAATACCAAAATCGGTAACAACTCATTTCTCGCCCTTTTGGCGATAAAGGTAGACCTCGCATGAGGTAAAACTTCTTGAAATCTGCCACTTGCAGTAAGAATGAAAGATTAACTTAAGTTTGCAAAGTAACATAAAATTTTACTTATCTTTGTGATATTCGGACATTCTTTTCTGAGCCCAGTCTTGGAAGGTATCGTAGATTCTTGTTTGATTTATCCTCCTTCGTGTGCGGGCTCGCCCTTCAGTGCCTTCCTCTAGAAGCTTTCTTTTTTTTCCAGTTCGGTCACCCTTGAATACCTTCTTTTTCGCCTCTGCCTGTGGTCTTGGCCGTTTGATGGCAGCTGGTCTTGGCGGAACCGGGAAACTTCTTTCGTGTTCCTGCTTGGACCTCGTTGCTGGCCGTTCAAATTTTCCTTGTAACTTTTCCTCCGCCGCTGGTGGCCCTTCCGCAGTTCGGCGACATTTGCTGCGGAGAGTCCTATCGGATGAGTAGATCTTCCGTTTTAGAGCCGGGTTATAGTTGCCGTCATTTCTCCTGGCTCTCTTTGCATACGTCGTCCTTCTCCCTTCTTCATTGTGGGGGTGTTCGTGAGCTCACTTTTCTGGACGGTGGAACGGCTTCTTTTTCTTGCTACCTTCAATTTTCCCGCGGGGAAACTTTCTTTTCACTTGCTCCTGCCTCTTAATGGCTTGCCCTTGTACTTGTCGTTTTTCCACCTCTGGAGCTTGTGCCTGCGGTGTCTGCTGTGCCGGATCCTGCAAAAGATCTGAAAATATTTGCATTTTATTACGATCATAGTAGGTTTTGATTTGATCAATGTTTGCGGAGCAGGTTTCAACATTTCTATCTTTTAACACCACTACAGCGTGAGTTATTTTTTATATGACATATGGTCCTTCAAATCGTGGAAAAAATTTGGCAGTTTTATCTTCTGGTGCTGAAGAAAGTGAATGCTTAATTTTTAATACTTCATCCCCTACTTTATAAGTTACTCCCCGTCGTTTCAAGTCATAATATAGCTTTTGTTTTCTCTGTGCTACTTCAGTATTCTTTTTTGCTTCTTTAATTTGTTTTTCTATATCACCCATTTTAAATTCTGGGGCTCTTTGTTGCACATAAAATAATTTACCTAACGGCGTTATAATCTTTCTGCCTAAAAATAACTCAGCAGGAGTTTTGCCCGTTGTATCATGTTTTGCGGTCCTAAGGGCGAAAGCAAATTCATTGACATAGTTATCCCAGCTTTTATGAAAATTTTTAACATAACTACGGATAATTTTCACTATATTTCTATTGACCCGTTCCGCTATATTTGATTGCGGCCAATACGGGACCATTTTTAAATGACATATGCCCAGTTTTTGGCACATGTCTTCAAATACATTACTTACAAATTGAGGACCATTATCCGATATAACTTTTAGGGGCACCCCGTATTTTAAAATATATTTATTTAAAATAGAATCAGTAACTAATTTCGCGGAGGCTCGTTTTAAGGGAACAATTTCGGTCCACTTACTAAAGTGATCAACCATAACAAGGAGATAGCGACTTTTATTTAACTCACTTTTTGGGAAAGGGCCCAATTAATCGATGCCAATTATTTCATTTGGAAATTCGGATTTAATACTATTTAGAAACCCGGCCGGGCGGAAATTAATATAATTAACTGCTTGACATGTTGGTCAGGACTGGACATACGCCCTTGATAACTTTTGCAGTTCAGGAAAATAGACTGCCTCGGGTACGCGTTGGATAGTTTTTCGAATACCCGCATGAGAAGCTAAAGGGCTGTCATGGAGCTCCTGCAGGATATTTAATCTAAGACTAGCTGGGACAACAGGTCGAAATTCGTTGTTGGAATTCGTAGTTTTTGTATAGAATAATAGACCATCCATTAGTTCGTAATGGGCCGCCCTATTTCTTATCGCCACAATATCTTGGTGGCTAAAATTTTCAGGATCCTTTAAATACTCATAAATGGATAAACTCAGGATCCTTACCCAGTTCGGTTATTACAGTTTCTCGGGAATTTATTGTACATGCTGTGAGCATTGCCACCTTTACGGTATTACCTTCTTCATCTATTTTAATTCTGGATAGGGCATCTGCTACAATATTTTCCTTTCCGGGGGTATGCTTGATTACCAGATTATATTCTTGTAGCTTGAGTGCCCATCTTATTAACCTTGGGGATAAGTTTTTCCCTGAGTACAATCTAGTTACCGCCGCGTGATCAGAGTACACTGTTATTGGCGCCTTTCCAAAATAGACTCGGAACTTTTGCACTGCTAACAGAACTGCAAGTGCCTCTCTCTCGGTCGCGGAATAGTTTCTTTGTGTTTTATTTAAAGTTAGGCTAAAAAATGCCACGGGCTGCTGATTTTGCGAAAGTACCGCTCCTACCGCATAATCCGAAGCATCCGCTGAAATTTCTAAATTCTCATTCTTTTCAGGAAATTTCAACACAGGGGCTTGCGTTAATGCTTGTTTTAATTTTTCGAAAGCACTATTAGCTTCGGCCGTCCACGAGAATCTTGCCTTTTTCCTTTTTAATTTTAACAATGGCAGTAGTGTATATATGCCGGAGCTGGCGCAGAGCCATTTACCCTCCCATAAAAATCCCACCCACTTTTAGAAATGTAATGGCTTTGTTTCACCCATATAATTTTTTAAAACAATGGCTCTCAAAGCCCCCATTAAAACCGCACCAACTTTTAGAAAACAATGGCTCTCAAAGCCCCCATTAAAACCGCACCCACTTTTAGAAAACAATAGCTCTCCAACCCTCCATTAAAAATCGAACCCACTTTTAGAAAACGCCGCTTTTACAAACGCCACTTTTCCTCTTCATCGCATGCTTCTTTTGCAAGGGGCATTCGTCCCCCACATAATCCACTGGCATTCGTCCTCTGCAGTCTTCACGTATGTTTCATATTTATCGGGGACGATCACTGTCATCATATCTGCCTTCACTGTCTGGCAGAGGACACGCACTACAACAACATGTAAAACCGAAACATAAAACAACTCTGGCTCAAATAATAGAGCAAAAAAGTTGGACACTGAATTGATGTCCAACTTTTGCTCTGAACCTCTATCTTACCACGATGGTAAACAGGTGATGATCTATGAGCCCGGCCTTTACTCTTTGGCTATGCACAGTAGATTACCCCCATCAGTGCACCATTATGTATGGCTTCTAGAGCGTCAAAGGAGAGACAATGGGTAATTGATTAATAATACCTAGTGAATAATAAAAGCATTTAAAGAGAAGGTTTGCAGTATATAGAAAGACAAAATGGATTTTCAATCAAAAACAGTTCGACAGTTACAAGATTACTGTCGAGAAAATGATATTCGAGGATACTCGAAACTTAAAAAGGTGGAACTGATCGCCCTCATTCAATACCACAACGGCTTTTCCAGGTTCCACAATCACTTGTTTATCAAGCGAAAGAAGAAGAGGGAGCTAAAAATCAGGTGTTGCGGAAAGTTAATAAAGGAATCTAGCATAAATAAGCACTTACAAACTAAAGCTCATCAAAACTATAAGCCTAAGAAGGCCAGCCAGGAGGTTCACAGAGATGATTTTGACAATATGCAGGGGCTGCATCATATGACCATTAACCAACTACGTGAATTTTGTCGAACGCATGGTATTGCGGGCTATTCCAAGCTAGGAAGGAAGGCGGACATCATAGCATACATAGAAAGCGTATTGTTTAACCGTCACTTCGCATTTGACTCCGACCTGTTTTCAGATTCACGAGAGAGAAGGCTATATACCCCCCATGAAGTTGAGACAGCCTATGAATCTCGTTTGAAGACGTATGATATCCAAAACGAACACAATCTGATGCTTCCCAAAGACTTTCTGAACGATGTTTCATCACAGGTCCGGGGTCTGATCGCTAAACATCTGAAAAGACTGCATGGTCTCAAGGTTAATTTCCAGTTCCTCTGCGACTATCAAAAAGGGGAAGATGGAATGAGGGAAGAAATGGAGATGAACTTTAAAACAACAAATGAAGTCATCTTAGAGTCAACTGATTTGGTAGCTTATTACAGATCGGTTATCCAAAAGTTATTGACAGAAATGGAGGAGTTTGTTGCAAGGGGTTCAGGCTGGACGCTTGCCAGAATTAAAAGCCTTGAGGTGAGGATCAATAAATACAACCCACTGAGAGGCTCATCCTACATTGATTTACCGAAAAGAATTAAAGCTAAAAAAGCCGTCATAAACGTACAAAATGAGGATAATAAGTGTTTCATGTGGGCAATACTCTCTGCACTGCACCCTATGGAAAAAGATGCCCAAAGAGTCACCAAATATAAACCGTATGAGAATGAGCTAAAGTTCGAAGGCATTGAGTTCCCAGTGCAGATGGAAGACAGAGTATTTAACAGGTTCGAGAAGTTGAATGACATATCGGTGAGCATATACTCATACGAAGGTAATGACATTTACCCATTGAGAATCACTAAAAATAAGGAAGACAAACACGTCAATTTGCTGTACACAAGGAATAAAGAAGGAAACAGTCATTACTGTTGGATAAAAGACATGTCGAAATTAATAAGTGCTCAATTAACTAAACATGAGAAAAGAGTATATCCCTGTGAAAGGTGCCTGTTATTTTATCACTCTGAGGAGGACCTTCAAGTTCATGAGACGGATTGTAGGAAGAACACGCCAGTAAAGATTGTAATGCCTAAGGAAGACGAATCTCTGAGGTTCAAAAACTACCAAAGGTCATTGCGAGTACCCTTTGTGATGTATGGAGACTTCGAGTGCTTGACAAACAAGATAAACAGCTGTCATCCCAATGAAGACGCATCCTTCTTGCATAAGTATCAAAAGCACGAGCCTATGAGCTTCACTGTCTACATCAAGTATAAACATGCAGACTACAAGGCACCAATCACGTACAGAGGACCCAATGCCACCAAACTGTTCTTTGATACAGTGAAGGCTGAGGCGCTAGCGATAAAGAACATTTATGATAAGAAGCAACCCATTAAAATGACCACCGAAGATGAAGAGCACTTCCAAAGGACCCATGTTTGCCATATCTGTGGCGGAGACATCAGGAAGAAACCCTCCCCCTATTCACCCAAGGATGAACCAGACTTCCGAAAGGTCAGAGATTATGACCATCTTCTTGATCCGGCGAAATGTGAATCGAACTACAGAGGGCCTGCTCACAACCTTTGCAACCTAAAGTACCAAGAGCCTTCGTTCATTCCGGTGTTTATCCACAACCTCTCTGGCTACGACGCCCATCTCTTCATAAAGGAGCTCGGTGGGGAGAAAGGAGACATTGATGTCATTCCGAACAACGAGGAGAGGTACATTTCATTCAGCAAGGAGGTCGGGGCAAAGATGTTAGATGTAGGCGATGGGAAGAAAGTAAAGTTGCCTGGCATAAAGTTGAGGTTTGTCGACTCGTTCAAGTTCATGGCTGCTAGCCTAGACAGTCTTGCGAAGAACGTAAAGGAGTTCAGGGAGACAGCCAAGTACTTCCCCAAGGACAAGCTAGACCTCGTCACCCGAAAAGGCGTCTATCCATACGATTACATGGACTCGTGGGACAAATGCGAAGAGACCAAGCTGCCCCCACAAGAAGACTTTTACAACCAATTGAATGAGTCTCACATAAAGGATGAGGACTACGAGCACGCCAAAAGGGTATGGAGGGCCTTCAACATTAGGACATTGGGTGGATATTCCGATTTGTATGTGAAGACTGATGTACTCATCCTTGCCGACATCATGGAGCACTTTCGAGATGTCTGTCTAAAGACCTATAAGTTGGATCCTGCATGGTACTTCACCGCACCTGGACTCTCCTGGGATGCCATGCTCAAAACCACAGAGGTCGAGTTAGAGCTGTTGACAGACTATGACATGATACTCATGCTAGAAAAGGGGACCAGAGGAGGTGTCTCTCAGTGTTGTAACCGATATGGGAGGGCGAACAACAAGTACATGAAGGACTATGACGAGAACAAGAAGTCCAATTACCTGATGTACCTTGACGCCAACAACCTTTACGGGTGGGCCATGAGTCAATACCTACCGCATGGTGGCTTCAAGTGGAGCACTGTGTCAGATGTGACCCAAGTAGCGGATGACTCAGACACAGGATACATCGTCGATTGCGACCTACAGTACCCAGCCCATCTGCACAACCTCCATTCAGACCTACCTCTAGCACCTGAGAGCAGGATGCCCGATGGCTCAAAACAACCAAAACTACTGACGACCCTCTATGACAAAGAACATTATGTGGTTCATTACAGGGTTTTGAAGCAACTGTTGCAGTTGGGGATGAAGCTCAAAAAGGTGCACAAAGTGTTGGAGTTTCAGCAGTCTCCCTGGTTGAAGAGATACATAGACCTGAACACTGAAATGAGGACCAAGGCAACCAATAACTTTGAGAAAGACTTCTTCAAACTCATGAACAACTCGGTCTTTGGCAAGACGATGGAAAATATCAGGAAGCGACTCGATATCAGACTAGTATGTGATCCCAAGAAAGCGGAGAAGCTCATTGCTAAGCCCAACTTCAAGGGGAGGACCATTTTCGACGAAAGGTTAGCCGCCGTGCATATGAACAAGACGAAAGTGATCTTTAATAAGCCAATATACATCGGCATGAGTATATTAGATCTATCGAAGCATCTGATGTACGACTTCCATTATAATCTTATGAAGCCTAAATACGGGGACGATATCAAGCTATTGTACATGGACACTGACAGTTACATCTATGACATACAGACCGAGGACTTTTATGAGGATATGAAAGGAATGATTGACTACTTTGATACATCTGACTATGCAGAAGGTAACAGGTATGGAATACCGCGAGTCAATAAAAAGGTATTGGGGAAGATGAAGGATGAAAATGCAGGGAAGATCTTGGAAGAGTTCGTTGGCTTAAGATCTAAGATGTATGCTTGTAAAACTGAAAAAGAGCTAATTAAAAAGTCTAAGGGTGTTAAGAAATGTGTAGTGAAAAATAGGATATCTTTCGGGGACTATAAAAGCTGTTTGTTCTCACAGGAAGTACAGTACAGGACCATGAATCTCATCAGGAGCACAAAGCATGAGATTCATTCCATACAAGTAAATAAGATTGCCCTTTCAGGAGATGATGACAAGCGGCACATATTACCAGATGGTATCCATACCTTGGCTCACGGTCACTATGCGATAAAGAGCAACCTCAAAAGTCACCTGTACAGACGCCAGGCGAAGGATCAGCATTTTGGTAAGGCCCCCAAGAAACCTCTCCTCTATAATAGCTCGGCTACGTACTGAACATTTCAAGGGTATCACCAACTGGTCCTATCCCAACTGCTGTCCTGAATCCCTCATGCCTCTTCGAACTCCGCCAATAGAGATCCGCCCAAGAAACCTCTCCTCTATAATAGCTCGGCTACGTACTGAACATTTCAAGGGTATCACCAACTGGTCCTATCCCAACTGCTGTCCTGAATCCCTCATGCCTCTTCGAACTCCGCCAATAGAGATCCGCCCAAGAAACCTCTCCTCTATAATAGCTCGGCTACGTACTGAACATTTCAAGGGTATCACCAACTGGTCCTATCCCAACTGCTGTCCTGAATCCCTCATGCCTCTTCGAACTCCGCCAATAGAGATCCGCCCAAGAAACCTCTCCTCTATAATAGCTCGGCTACGTACTGAACATTTCAAGGGTATCACCAACTGGTCCTATCCCAACTGCTGTCCTGAATCCCTCATGCCTCTTCGAACTCCGCCAATAGAGATCCGCCTCCAGAACTGGCAGCACCAAGACTTTTTGATTTTTGCACCTCATGCACTTATGTATAGACATGACAACAACATTATCAATCAATTTAAAAGGGGTTAAAAGGAAGACTTATATTAAAATAAATATGGACATGACGGAAGAAATGGAGGAAATAATGAGATTGTTTAGTCCAGACACAGAAGTTTCTTCAGACTTGAAAACTAAAGAGTGTGAACACAAATATGTAATTGGTGATGACTGGTACAATTGCCAAGCATGTGGTGAAGAACTGAGATATAATCCAAATAAACCCCCTATCAAATTAGAAGATTTATATTTCGAAAAGGCGCAGACAGCTAGAATGAAAAGCAGAATGACAAATCTTTATAAATGGATAAGTAAGTATAACTTTCCTTTCGAAGAAGAGCTTATGATTGATTTGTCATCTTTTATCTCTAAATACATAGAGTTGTATCCGAAGCGTAAGAACTTAATTAGCAAAGACTATATTTTATACCAAATGTTACGGAAAAGAGGTGGTTATGAGGTCCCACTTAAGCTACCTAAACTGATGACAACGCTAGCTCAGAATGAAGAAATCTGCAGAACCATCTTCGATGCATTAAATTGGAGCACAAATATGGGTGCGATGACCCCAATGAGTGAATTATAATTTTTAATAGCTTTCGTCGGCTATTAAAAATAAACTAAATCCTTCTTATCAATCCAGCTAGTCTCAGGATAGCCTAACCATTTTACTAGATATTTGTCCCCTTTCTTTTTGATGACTTTTTCAATCTTATATACGTTGTCTTTCTTATCATACTTTACCAATTCATTTTCATAAAAAGTACCTTTAACCTCTTCATTATTTAAATCCTGAACTCTATAAGTGATTGGATCAGTTTCTAATACTTCAGAAATGACAAATATTTCTTCTGTAAAAGTTGCTTGATAACCTCTTCTGAAGGCAGACTTATATATTGATATTCTTACTTTATCTCCTACTTGGTATTTAGGTTTATGTATGACCTTTTCTTTAAACAAATTGTGATACACATCACCACTGTTTTCTTTTAGACTGGCTTCAACAGGTGTCATTTTGATACTTCTGTGGTAGGAATTGTTATAATTTTTTACTAACTGACTCAATACATCTATGTATCTTTTTGTATTGTTTGCTGCTAAATATTTTCTAATTTTACCGTTTAAAGTTCTGTTGAACCTTTCCACTATGGAGCACTTGATTTCGACATTTTCAGTAGTAAACCAGTGAATATTATTCTCTTTAAACAGTTGTTGCGTCTCTTTGTTAATGAACTCGGTCCCCTTGTCTGTCTGAATTTTTTGAGGAATTCTTTCCTTAAAGATCTTTTTAAACGCTATAGTAACTTCTTCTCCCGTTTTTCTGCGAACTGGTATAGCCCAAGCATATTTGCTAAAAATGTCTATGACTGTTAGTAAGTAGTTGTTACCATCATTAGAACTTGATAATGGTTTTAAAAATAGCAAGTCTGCTTGCCATTGGTCGTCAACGTGTGATACGTAAGTTCTCCTTCTTTTGAATTTACGGATAAGTGGTTTGTGTTTGGTATAAACATCTTGCTGGTGTAAGAACTCTTCGATATCCTTTCTAGGAACATGCACCTTCCTCTGAAGCTCCTTGATGCCGCAATATCCAGTTTCAGGATCATAGTATACATCTCTCAGTCTAGGGGTGTTCTGAGTTACCCCGTCAACTTTAAAAAAGAACTTTTCCTTGATCCACACTTTTCACACTTTCCTTTCATAATAGGCCTTCCGTTGCTTGTTACCGAATTTTCAACATTTAGTGTACCTGTCTTCTTTTTACAAATCAAGCAATATGTCACAATAGCACCTAGTCCAAAAACTCTTTTGGTTTTTATGATAGGTCGGATGATAGCCCTAGCTTGTTTTTCTCCGAGTGGATAAAATCCGCTGTTTGGGTTTTCAATGGCATCTAAATCCTTTAAAAGCTCTTCATCTGCAACATGTCTCTGTCTAGTGTCTTTTGTTTGACTGTATGCTATGTCATGCTTCTTACATGCTTTATCTACTCTGTTAACTCCTGGATCCCCTCTAGTCAATCTTTTAGAAAGCTTTGTAAAAGGTCCACAGTACTGATAACCAGGAAGATGCATTTCTGGTGGATTGAGCTTATCTTGCATCCAACCGACTAAATCTCCACCTTTAATCTTTCTATCTTGTTTGCTCATTTATTAAGAATAGAAAATTATTTTTCGTACCCGTTCAAACCTTTCTCCTTTAAATATTTTTCCATGGGGAAGTACTTCAAGTCCTTAATAAATTCTTGCTCTTTAATCAAAGCTTCCTCCTCCGAAATAGTCTTTGCTCTCAAGCAATTTAGTAAAGACTTATAAAACTTGTAGGCAAACTTGTATTCTTCTTTCCTTTCTGCGACATGCAAGGATTTATCAATAATCTCTATGACACTGGCCACGATGCTCAAGGATGCTAAGGGAAGCAGAGCGAAAGCTGTCAAACTCGAAGTACCAAACAAGAACTTCGCAATTGTCAGAGACAGACTAACATCACTGTAGAATTTGTAGCTTTTTCTGTATGCGTACAAGCATGACTCTAATTTTTGTTCCATGTTTTATTTAAAGAAGAAAAACATTTCCTATACCTCATTTCAGGGTTAACTAAATCAAGCATGAAAAAATCATGAGGTTTCGTGACACACTTTTTGTACATACTATCGAACTCCTCGCTGGTGAGACTACCATCGATTTCCCTCAGGATTTGTTTAACCTCTCTTGGTTGGAGTCTAAAGAAGATAAAGTAGTTACAGTTCTTGCGTATGTTGATGGGTGTTGAGTAATATGATTGAGATATATAGATGATGGACGCATTTTTCTTCCTACCTCTTATGAATAGGTCCTCTATGACTTTTTGCTTCTTTTCTGTCACGCAGTCATCGAATACAACTAGATTCTTAACGTTAGGATCAAGTTCATCTACTGTTATAAAATCGCCCAACTCTGACGTGAATAATGTTTCCTTCTTGAATTTGTGAAACATTTCTAAAACTTTTTCTTTATCAACCTTCTTAACTTTTTTAAGGTTATGAATATCATCTTCCTCTATATCATTAAACTGCGTGTATGTTTCTTGTAGAGATGAATACTTGGGCTCAAAGATGTCTTTAGCACATACGTAGAGATTGTCAAACTTCAACCAATCGTAGATGAAGTTAAGAAGCAAGTTCGTCTTACCACACCCTGAAGGTCCGGTGATTAAAAGTCTGAAGGGATGTTTGGGTAGCAAAGGATGCTGATCAGCATATGCAAACTCTTCAGGTTGCGTGTAATTCTTTATTCGAATCATATCTTTATTTAAGGTGAAAATATTTGCTTTAAGGCAAAAAATATTTACTTTAAGGCAAAAACATTTACTTTAAGGCAAAACTTTATTTGCTAAGTAATAAAGATGAATCAATTAGAAAAGGAACGCATTGAAAAGATAAAGGGGCAGATACTAGCCCAAAAAAGATTGGGTGAGTTACAAAAAGATCTTAGAAGAAAAAACGAGCAGCAGCTTCAAGAAAAATTAGGTGTTCGAGAAATGTTAACAGAGTTTCATAAGCCTGTGACAGAAGAGATGACTAAGCAGGAAGTATCTAGAAACAAACACCTTAAAGCTGTTCAGGATGCAATACAGGAAATATCCTCTCCATCGTTAGAGTCCACAACAATTCCAGAATTGGATTATGGAATAAAAGATTTGGAGCGCAGGATTTATAATTTAAACTTAAATAAGGATATCGACGAGTCTTTCATTCGGGAAGAGGGTTTTGAACTACCATCGGAATTAGTGAATAAAAGTGAGGGCGAGCTGAATGAAATCATAAAACGCGCCAACGACAGAAATAAAGAATTCGGAACTAGAAAAGGGCCTATGAAAAAAGAATGGAAGAACAGTGCAGAAGATAATGAAGATAGGAAAAACTATTTAAGAAAAGAGTTGGACAAGTTCGACTACAAAATTCAAATGATGAGGAACTATACAAAAGCACTCAAAACACTCAGGGATGGAAATTATTATTCAGGCGAGGGTATCGATAGGGTGGAGCTGCTTTCGCGACTGACGGATAAAAGATGTGGAGGGAATAAAAGTAAAACGCTCTACAATAAAATCGTTACTCTGTTGGATGCGCTTTTGAAAAAGGGTGAGCTAACTAATGATTTTGTAAAAAGCTACTACGCAAAGTTTTTGAGCTAACTAAAATTTTCTCTACATATAATAAATGAGTAACTACATTAAAACAAAAGTGCATCTGACTGATCATCAGATCAACAAGTTAAAGACTGCACACAAGAAAAAAGAGGAGGTCACTCTACAGATCAATACCTCCAAGGCGCCAAATCATGATCTATATCTTACACAAACACAGATCGAGCAACTAAAGAAGGGCAAACGCATAAAGATCAGCAAAACACAACTGGAGACAAATGGTGGATTCTTGCCTTTTCTTCTTCCCATTCTTACTACTTTAGCTACCGGTGCTCTTTCGGGGGCAGCTGGATGGGGAGCCAAAAAGATTATGGATAAAGTAAGCGGATCCGGTTGCGGGGGAAAGAAAAAAAAGGGGAAAGGCGTTCTACAAAACTGGGAATCTCGAACAAAATGATTGAGGAATGCATGAATGGTGAGAGAGGATTTCGTGGCGTCTTCACATCAGACTTGCTACCCAAAAAGATGAGAAAGTTTGAAAGTGGAATTATTAATTTAGACTTGTCGACAGGGCCTGGAACACATTGGGTGGCTTACTACAACGATCTAAAAAATAATTTTGTAGAATATTTTGATTCATTCGGAGACTACAAATATAAAGGTACTACTTTAAAGGATGACACTATCCCGGCAAACATATTTCATTACCTGAGAACATCAAACAAAGAAGTTCGGTACAATTCAAGCTTCCTGCAGAAACCCACATCTGAGCGTTGTGGCTACTTCAGTATGACATACATAAAAAAGAGAAATAGAGGACACCCTCCTTGGGACATCTTATACTCCCTAACTCAAGAACCAAGTGATCATAATGAGAAGAAAGTGCTACTTTAATGAAACATGTGTGTTATTTTAATAGGTAAAAGCCCATTAAAATAAAAAAAAAATAAAATGCTTATAATAAAATGACTCTGCTTATATTAAACTCAAAAGACTACCCGAAGTCAGAAGACTTTACTGTCGAATACGCTACGCCTCTGAGAATCAAGAGGGTTGCTTTGCAATCATTTTCCTTATGGGTTTCATGGTACAACATTTGCAAGGCCTATGAGAACAACATGCTTTCATTCTATGATGGAAGCCTTTGGTATGATCTAACTATTCCGGATGGAAATTATACTCTGGGGGAGCTAAACGATTACATGATGCAGTACTTCAAGGACGAAAGTCCTCCCATACAGTTTGGCGTGATATTCGCTCGACAGAGATTTGTGATAAAACTGAAAGAACACTACAAGCTTGATTTATCAAAGAGTAAGCTTCATGAGATTTTAGGATTTGAACCAAAGATTTACGAAGAAGTGAAACAAGAAGCCAAGTATGTGGCTAATATTTCTCGAAGCATCGATGATATTCATATCCATTGTGATATAATAGAGGGAGCTTATTTGAACCAATTTGCATCAGAAGTTATCCATTCTTTCACACCGGCTCAAGAGCCAGGCAGTTTGCTCTCTAAAGATTTTGACAGACCTATCTTTTTTAAGACAAAGAGTAACCACATATATAGGATCAGGATGCGTCTGACCAATCAGGATGGTGAACCTATTGAGCTCAATAATCAAAGGGTACTTTACAGGTTGCTGGTGGAGTGAAGAAAATTTTTGTACTTACAATAAATGAACAGACATAGACTTTACGGAGCAAGCAAGAGGATACAAGGGCGAGGTTTCTTTGGGAGAAAGCTTTTGAACCTAGCTAAGAAAGAGGTTGAACAAGAGGTGCAGCAAGCAGTGAATAGTAAATTGGAGTCAATCCTTAATAAAACGATTAAAAGAGGCACAGGTTTAAAAGTAGTGAACGAAGCTAAATTAGAAGCTATCCTTGGAAAGAATATGAAGCGAAAATAATTTTACTGCATATAATAAAGATGAACAATATTTGGGAGTTGAAACAAACGTCAGAAGACGTCATCAGAGATATAGAAAGTTTTGAGTATAGAGAAATCAAAGAAACGCACAACACTCAAGATACGAGTGAAGATGCCACGTATAACTTTCACATACTCGATACAAACGCTAAAATTCTCTACTCCAAAGGATATATTCACCAAGAACTCAGAGTCCTAAAAGCAAATGGAGATTCTGTAGGGGAAGAGAACGTGACATTGGTGAATGGTGGAGGTTTACTCAGGAGAAGTATCATGACCATCGGTGCCTATGAGATAGATTCAGATGTGCATGACACATCCTTGATGTTACAGGTTATGGGTTTAATTAACTTCACACCTGATTATGCAACTTCGGAAGCGACCAATATGTTTTACTATATAGATACCTCCGATTCTACCGAGAGAGGATCGTTCAAGTTTAACGGTGCCCTTACCGACGCTACAACAATGACAAATTTTTTCACTAACTTAAGAGTGAATGATGACCATAACGAAGGTTTTACCAAAAGATGGATGTATACCCGAGATAGTCAGTCTGTGCACATATTTATACCGCTCAAATACATTTTCGGCTTCCTCAATGATTATGAAAAAGTCATTACAGGCTTTGATGTAAAATTTCAGTTTCAAAGAAACAGTCATAGGAACATGTTGTATACAAATGTACCTAATCCTAAATATAAAGTACAAGTCAAGAAACTTTCGCTTTGGCTACCTTATGTTAAATTCAATTCTTCTGTTGATGGTCAGTTTACAAAACTAATTCTGTCGGACCAATCCATCGACATTAACTGGAGGCAACCTAGAGTAGTCAAGTCCAACATTTTAGAAAATAGCAGCGGATCATGCAACATACCCGCCACTACTGATGAAGTGATGAGCCTTTACGTTGTGCCCCAATATGATAAAAGAAACGAAAACTTTTCTCAAAACAACATGCTGTTCGATAACTTAAACATGATTGATTGCTGGCTTATGATCAATAACATGAGGGTGCCAAACATCAATTATACTATGGACTTTGAGAAAAAAGATTATTCGAGACTCTACGCCGCTCTCTTAGATGCAGGGCTTAACAATATCACTTCCGAAGCCGGATGTCTGATCAACTATGAAACCTTTAGAAGTCTCTATCCAATCATATGCTTCAACTTATCTTTTCACGAGCCGTACGTAAATGTTAGCAACCTGATGATTGAATTTCACTGGAGACTGAAGAGCAGCCCTGATGATAAGTATGTATTTTACTTTGTTTTGAATGAGAGAAAGAGATGCAAACTCAATATGGCAGAAAAGAAGATCATAGTGTTGAATACTTTAAGGATGTAATATTTAGAGATTATTTTTAGATTTTAATAGATTGTAATCTATTAAAAACTTATTTATATAATAATAAAGATGGCTTGGTATCCTTTTGGAATATACTATCCCAGAAAAGCGGTGGGTCTTCGCGGTCCACCTGGAATAGGGTTTAAACTCACAAACGATGGGAATTATGATATGGAATACAAGGTGCTGAAAAACTGTAAAGATCCAGTAGACGCCAACGATGTCACCACGAAGTCCTTCGTTTCCGGAGAATTGGAGGATTTAAAGCTGGAAATTAGGACACTTTATGATGTTATGACCAACAGAATAGAGGAATTAAAGCTGGAAGCTAGGAGAAGTAATGATGCTATGGTAAACAGCTTTAAAAATTATTCGTCAGAGACTTCGAAGAAGCTTAAAAGCTTGGAAATAGGATTCAAGCATACTGAAGAAAAATTACAGGAATATACTCAAAGTGTTTATATATGCGCAGATCCTCCTGAAAGCGGGTACAGCAGCTCAAAATTTCAGAAGGTGACATTTACTTCGTTCAGTAATAATTTACTGAATGGAGCACTCATGACATTGAATGAAAGTGTAAAGGCTAAAATAACCTTCTTCGCACTCATAGATAATAATGGTACTTATCTTGAAAGTGTGGTTGAAGCTCAAATTTTAAACGGTAATAAGATGCTGCGGGAGTTCAATTATAACACCGAACAGGTATCATTTATAAACTATATTAAGAAAGATAAAGAGATACAAGTATTCGTTAAGACTAAGGACCTAAAAACTTATGTATACTTGAAAGTAGAAATTCTTTTGTGTTTATAATAAATGGCTGACGTAAATTGGAACGATATTTCGAAGACCGGTTTGTTGGAAGGACAAATCAGGGCATTACAACAGAATATAAGTTGGTCGCTCGTGAGTCGATACTCGACTCTTTCGGAGGAGTTCATCGAAGAATTCTCAAATCAGGTGAACTGGAAGGTCATTTGTCAGTATCAGACGTTATCAGAACCATTTATAGAAAAACATGAAGGTTTAGTTGAATGGTATGAAATCTCCAAATACCAGAAATTGTCGGAACCCTTCATGGACAAATATGCCTATAGTTTAGACTGGGAACAAGCTTGCAGGTACCAAAAGATGACAGAACCTTTCCTCGATAAACATATAACAAAAGTGCATTGGATAACAGTTTCCCACTACCAAGTACTGAGCATAGACTTCATGCGGAAGCACAAAGACTATATCGATATGGTTCTTATCTCTTCCCAACAAACACTCACTGAAGATTTCATGAGGGAATTCGCAGAACAGCTGGAATGGGAACGAATTGTCAGATATCAAACCTTTAGCGAAGAGTTTATCTTAGAACACCAGGATAAGATAGACTTTTGTCATCTGATGACTTATAAACACCATTTACTATCGAATGCCTTTTACGAGATGCACTATAAAAAACTAATTTGCATCCTTCTAACTAACATATGCAACAGAAATTTATATAGATATAGCAGCGAAAATGAACCTTAAACCTAGTAATTTTTTAATGCTGTGTAGCATTAAAAATAAAATAACTACCCGCAATTTGTTATGATCGTGTTTCCGTTTTCAACGTCCCGCGTGGGGAAAAAAAAAATCGAAGCGAACGCTGATGAAATGACCTTGGAGTGAAACGTGTTCCTAGCTTGAGGAAATGATAAGTGCTTTTTCTTTATTCTATCGTATACGTCACGACCTTGACTGCGTCTAAATGCGTAGTATTAGAAAGTGACAACAGATGGCAGCACCTCACAAAACATGTTTGATATGTTACATTTATAAGACAGTTAGCAATTATTGAATACGGGTACCCTGGCTGAACGGTTAGCGCGCAGGACTACTAACATCAAAGTCCCAAGTTCAAACCCCGACCTCTCCCGGATTGATGTCATTCAATCCGGATTGATGGTCTTAACCTAGCCAAAAAGACATGTCAGCTTACTCTCGCCGTTGAACCAATAGAGTAGCATTCACCGTTATTCCAGCTTACTCTCGCCGTTGAACCAATAGAGTAGCATTCACCGTTATTCCAGCTTACTCTCGCCGTTGAACCAATAGAGTAGCATTCACCGTTATTCATAAGTGGGATCCCCGACGCTAAAGCGTCAGAGTCTTACAGTGTATGTCCTCTATGTTGTCCTATATATGTTGTATATATGTCCTATATATGTTGTATATATGTATGTCCTATATATGTTGTGCGAGAGGTGGCCTGTGAGCCCTGTGAGTCCAGTCAGACCACAACTCCAGGTGACTGAGAAAAAGTTGGAGGGCGCTGCGCCCTCCAACCTCTACATTGGGAAAAAGTATGATAGCTTATCTTATCATGATGGTAAGGCCGTCTATATTTACTGTGTATGTGCGTGTTGTAATGGCTGTTCGCTCAAAGTTTAGTCCAATGGGGGAGAGTGTCCGCGGGGTCCTTCGGTCATGCTTGCGGGGCCTTCCTGGCTTTGTTCTCGGTACCTCGGCGAGCGAGTCCTTGGTATCGTTGGTGAGTGTCATCATAGTTAATTACTACAGCTTACGAATATACTGATCTCAGAGTCATTTCAAACGAAGGTTTCGTAAAATTTCGAGGGGTCTGATGAAATAATAAAAGTGAATAATAAAAGCATTTAAAGAGATGCATTCTATATGTAAAGATGGCAAATATTTATGACTTATTCGGTGATATTAGAGCTTTATATAGCTCAGGTAATAACAGCAGAATGTGCGGCCTTGCTAGAATGTGTCAGCATTTACTGACTGCTGTTGAAGAAGAAACAGATATGAATAATAATTATCCTGAAATTCATTCGCTAATTTTAAAATATATTATTCAAATGTATCAAATACTACACGAAGAAAAGAATAGTAAGGTACAGAATATGGGTTATGACACTCTATCAAAAATGACCAGATTTCTTTTGTGTAACTAAGCCTACTTTATTTTTTAATGACTCTAAAACCATTAAAAAAAAGTTATTGCTCAAATTTAAACATGTTTCCAGGTTGGGCTTTCCCGACATCTTTACTTCCTAAATAAACAAAATAAAGAGGTTTAATGCCATTGAGCTTTAAATAATCAGATGCTTTGTTATCACATCGCTTCGGTAAAGATACAACACACTCAGGTAAATGGACTATTATTTTTTTACCATACTTTGTGTTTATTTCTCTAATTTCTGTAACCGGATACTTTTCATTGATATTAAGTTCGCTCATTTTCTTGAACTCATTGAGAGAATTAAATGTGTTTAATTCTTGTAACAATTCCATCTTTACATATAGAATCCATCTCTTTAAATGCTTTTATTATTCACTAGGTATTATTAATCAATTACCCATTGTCTCTCCTTTGACGCTCTAGAAGCCATACATAATGGTGCACTGATGGGGGTAATCTACTGTGCATAGCCAAAGAGTAAAGGCCGGGCTCATAGATCATCACCTGTTTACCATCGTGGTAAGATAGAGGTTCAGAGCACAAGTTGGACATCAATTCAGTGTCCAACTTTTTTGCTCTATTATTTGAGCCAGAGTTGTTTTATGTTTCGGTTTTACATGTTGTTGTAGTGCGTGTCCTCTGCCAGACAGTGAAGGCAGATATGATGACAGTGATCGTCCCCGATAAATATGAAACATACGTGAAGACTGCAGAGGACGAATGCCAGTGGATTATGTGGGGGACGAATGCCCCTTGCAAAAGAAGCATGCGATGAAGAGGAAAAGTGGCGTTTGTAAAAGCGGCGTTTTCTAAAAGTGGGTTCGATTTTTAATGGAGGGTTGGAGAGCTATTGTTTTCTAAAAGTGGGTGCGGTTTTAATGGGGGCTTTGAGAGCCATTGTTTTCTAAAAGTGGGTGCGGTTTTAATGGGGGCTTTGAGAGCCATTGTTTTAAAAAATTATATGGGTGAAACAGAGCCATTACATTTCTAAAAGTGGGTGGGATTTTTATGGGAGGGTAAATGGCTCTGCGCCAGCTCCGGCATATATACACTACTAATGGCTCAGCGATAGCCGCAAAATCTTTTATAAAGGACCTATAATATGAACAAAGTCCTAGAAAAGAAGAGAGCTTCTTTGCCGTGTTTGGAGTCGGATACTTTTGTACAGCGATTATTTTTGATTCGTCTGTCTCTATTCCTTTCTGAGATATTTTGTAACCTAAATATTTTAATTCAGGGGCTGCAAATTTGCACTTTTCGACATTAACTTTTAGACCGGCCTCATTTAATAAAGAAAACACCTGTCTTAAATCCTGTACATGTTGGTTGAGATTATCACTAGTAATAATGATATCGTCTAAATAGATAAATGTGGATTTTCCAAGAACAGGTCTTAACGCAATGTCCATACATCGCTGAAATGTTGCCGGCGCCTCTGAAAGGCCAAACGGCATACGCAAAAATGCATAAGTTCCAGACTTGGTTATAAAAGCAGTCTTAGGCACGTCATCAGGCCTAACCCCTATTTGAAAATAACCAGTCGTTAACTCTAAAGTCGTCATAGATTTGGTGGATGTTATGTTCCTTATAATTTCTTCAATAATAGGTAACGGATATACCGGATATTTAGTTATGGAGTTTAATATACGGTAGTCAATTGCGAATCTCCACCTTTTTGGATGTGTCAAAGGATAGTCATTATTTTTCTTATATAAAAAAAACCGGGCTAGCATAACTACTTGAGATGGGCGTTATGATCTTTTTACGTAGCATATCGGTGATATGCCATTCTATAATTTTTTCCTTATTCTTATCATACCGGTATGCTTTGTGGCGAACTGGCATTGAATCTCCGGTGTCAATACTATGGTTAGTAACCTGAGTAAATCCTGGAATATCACTAAATAACGAAGCAAATTCACTTACCACTTGTCGGATTCTTCGCTGTTCTTCATTAGGCAGGTGGTCAATATTTAACATCGGCGGTTCAGCCTTTTCTCCATGAACTGGTTTCATCGTCAGCTTAAGGGACGCTTCATTAAAATCCAGCGTTGCTTGTGCCTCTGAAAGAAAATCTATTCCTAAAATAATATGTGCTTGCAGATTCTTTACTATAAAAAACATCACCTTTACTTGTTCGTCCTTGATACGGACATACAGCGGTAATTTACCTATACACTTACATTTTTCTCCTTGCGCCGCTAACACTGTCGTATTATCCGAATTATATATGCGGTATTTCCGAAAATACTTCCTAAAAAAATCTTCTGCCACACAGGAACACTGCGCGCCTGTATCCAGAAGTGCGGTGGCGGGGATATTATTCACCAACACTTCAATCTTCGGAAGAGTCAAATTTTTCACCATTACTGTATTTAACTTGAAGGAAGAGGGGTTTTCTTGGCCTTCGGATTTCCGCACCCTCCCGTCAGCAGAAATCCGTTTTAGTTTAACTTATTTTTCATTTCCGTGCTTTCCTTCTTTTTCCACTGGCCTTGAGACTTTTTTCCTGGATTTCTATTGAACTGTCGACGTTCGCCGGCTGTTTTTGAATGCTCGGGTTTCCTTGCCCACTGGTTCGCTTTGCTTCCGTAGCCGTGTGCTCGAGTTTGCTGTTGTCTTGGCGCACCAAATTGGTTTCGCTGTTGATATTGGCGTCTTCTTTCAATGTCCGCCGTTCTTCTACTTTCAAACTGGATTGCTAGCTCAAATAACTTTTCCAGTGTCGTCGGATTTCGTAATTCAATAAAGTCTTGCACTTGGGGCAGTAACCTCGGCAAAATCACTTGAATTGTCTCAGGATCCGGACGGTTTCCATACAAGAGTTTGAAGACGTGAATTTGTCTTAAAATAAAGCTTGAGAGATTTTCGATTCTTTGCTGATATATACTAAAAAGTTCCGTTTCTAATTTAGCACGATCTCTTACAACAGGGAAGGCTTTTAGTAGGGCAGTCTTGAAATTTTCGTAAGTATAGGTGGGACTTCCTGCTTGACCCAAGAGACTTCTGCCTATACATTTGAACCAATTAAGCTCTTGGTCCCTCAAAGCGCTGGTAGCTAAGGTAACTTTTTGAAATTCGTTCACGGGGTAGAACATGAAGTGGTCATCCAATTTTTCCAAAAACCTGGTTACCGGTGAGTTTCCATTAAATGTTGCTTCTGGTTTCATCGAAGCGCGCATGGTCTGGACGATGTAACCAAATCCTTCCAGGGCGGCAGCTGGCATTTCTGGATTCTGAGCCGCTTCTGCAGGCAGCACAGGTTCTTGAAACTCGGCCATGGTTATTCTTCTTCGTTGGGCGCCACTATCAGGTTCAATGTTCCGTCTTACTTTCGTCGGGAACATGCAAGGACCTGACTCGGAACAGGGAGCTTACTAAAGCTATGTTCAATAACTGTGGGAAGTAGACAGGATACACAAGAAGGGTATACAAAACCCTTTATTTTTCTCTATTTACAATAACTTCCGTACTTCGGAATACAAAGACCCACTACTTGTGGTCTAAACGTAAAAATATAAAAATAAAACTAAACTCTAATTTAACTTTAAAATAATAAACGTGGAAGATTGGCCTTATATTAACAGGAAGCCGTATGTAGTACAGAGAACTGTGAACACTACAATACGTTTAAAGTTATCAAGAGGATTAAACCTCTGGCCTGGAAGGCAACCAGGAACTGAGTAAAACTTCTAAGGTAAGCGGCCTGCTTCGACTAACTGGTTCCTCTCTTTCGCTTGGCAAAAAGCCACAACTTAAGTACTTGGCGTTCGCCAGACAAACTTTGCATAAATACGTTAACGCTTATAATTCTGGCCGGAAGTAGAAAATAAGAAGTGATAGTAAAGATTTAAAATAAAATAAACGTTAGTAAAACTTAAGATCCTTACACATCTATTACAATAAATTATCAGTAACTTTACATTCTAATCTAAATGAACTGGCAGGAAACTATTATGTAAAGGAATTCCATTGTAAATATTTTTAAGAGAAATATTTTTCAATATTTTATTAATAATTCCTAAGAACATTCGTTAAAATCTAGCTAATAGTCTTGCTATCCTCAAATCGTAGGAAATCTGAGGAAAAGCTAGATATGTTTTAGAGTTGGCAGTATTAGAACAGTCCAATATTATCAGCTCTAAATTATATTTAGTTTTCCTCATTTTCGATCATTTTGCGATATCTGTTGATAAAACTTTTAGACTTTGTTATCTTTCTTCTATTTAGCATCCAACTCACATAGATTTGTTCCTGATCTCGTCCTCAGATATCACTACTGACATACTAACTTTCAATTATTTTATTCTTTAACTGATTTGATTCTTCTTTTTCTTTATTGATTTGAAACAAAATTACTTTAAAAATCTTTGAAATAAATGACAAACATAAACAATCCTGGCTCTGCTATCTATAGGAAATTTTATTTTACTTAAAGGGTTTCAGTAACTGAAGATATTTTGTTAAAATCCCGTAAACTGGTAACTTCTCTGATAAACTATTTACTGTTGCTTACGAAAATCATTCAGTAATGTTTCTTCAGTACTATTTAATTCAGTCTGGAAATCAACAGTGAAACATTAACACTTTCTTCTGACTAAACTCCAGTATGATACTTCCGAAAAAAATATAATAAGCTGATTATATTGTAAGGTACCTCACTTTGGAATTCTAAGTTAATGTTGGAAGTGAGGAACATAAGAACTGATCAGCGAATAATCGCTACAGTTCGATGACAAGAAACAACAAGAGAGAAGGGTAACTAACCCTTTATTATTTCGATAAGATTTAACAAAACTCCGCCTGGGAGTGTACAAGTAAAGCCCGCACTTTGGACTTGAACTTAAAAGACTAAGAATTAAACTAAAACTAAGATTAACTAAGTAAGTATAGCCAAAGCTATCAAGGTTCAATTAGAGTTGACCCCTTAACTTATTTTACTACGAAGCTTAGCAAGGGCCTGAGTACGGCCGAGCGTAAAACCAGCTTTGAGAGAGAGAGTGGCCAAAAAGGCAGACGCGCTTAGTTCAGAAACTCTGATTCTCTCTCTGTCTCAGTAAATAACTTCGTGGTTTAAATACCGCTCCTTCTCATTAAATATTCAGCAAATTCCAAAACTACGTTCTGGCCGGAAGTAGTAAGTTGAAGTTAAGAATTTGACAGGAAAGGAACTTTAACTTAAAATTTAACTGTTAATAAAATTAACATAATCCTTACAATATATTTGCTGACCTGCCTGTCAAGAGAAAAACTTTCGCTTGGATTAACTCGGTTTCTGCTTTAACCACTCTTTCAATAGCAAATTTGACTGTATTCCAATAGTTTTCTCGACGTTCTTCACCCTTTTTAAAAGTAGTCATTTCGTTTGTGAATCCATATCTAAAGGTACTCCCCCTTCTATTTATTTTACATCTATCAAAACTCTAGTGCAGAAATCATCGGCCTTAGAAGATTCTGGATTTACTGGACTTCGAGGATATCATACATTTGTCTCATTCAAATATATATAGTTATATATACAGAATTATGATATCTGTTATAATATGTTCAGAAAATAAATAAAGGTAATTCTTATTAATGGAGACACTTACAAAATTCTGATTTAAACCCATATTATTATTTTACTGAAACTTCCTTTTATGACTGAATCTTTGGTATGGGAAAACAGATCACTATAACTATTTCTATTATTCATACATGCAAAGAGAATTTTAAGTATACTATGAATATTTTATTACTTATATATTTTTCTTTACTTCTTTTTCATTTCTTTACTTAAAATACTCATTTCAATAGTTAATGAAACTTCTTGTAAAGCAAGCACAAATCTGTGAAACAAATTTATAAAAACACCCTTTCTAGATTTATTCTTTTACATTTGTTTTTAACACCTGAAATGTCACAATTTCTGTGAAGAGATTACTTTTGTTTCGCTTAAAAACATTAACGTATATATACCATTTCATATTTTATTAACATGGTAAAAGTCTGAGGAGATATTTTATTAAATATGAATTCGAAAACATCTGAGGTAATATGTTATTGAATATTAATTTATAAATGTATGAGTTATTATATTATGCTATTGTTTTCTAAGTAAAATGTGCGAATTCACATTTAAAAAATAATAGCATAACCTGTAACAAGTACAACTTCATATCTTAAAACATGTGCAAGAAATTATATAGCGATATTAATGAATATTAATGAGCCTGAAAGCACAATAACACTAATTCAGGTGATTTAAATGAATTTCACAAATTGTCCAAATACAATTTTAACCATCTTTAAGAGTTAAATTTCAGTTACATTTTAAGTTTAGATATACTTCAAATTTATCACGTTAATAACATTTTATAATGTAAAAATTACATTTTTTAACGCAGCGTTAGTCACATGCATAAAAATTGTGTGCTTACATAATCCATACAGAATTGGTTACCAACTCAACAGTTTAAGGCCCTTGAAGATATTAATTGCACTGTGCTTTTTAGGAAGCCGAAGCTCTTACCCATCGTACATAATACATTCATATTTACTAATGCATAATACAAATATAAAATATAAAACCAAAAATGTGATGCATTTACATAATACAAATACATAAAACATTCTTGAATAAATGCTAATACATTCTTGAATAAATACTAAAACATAGCTTATTAAAACATTATACAAAATTATAGTATAGTAAAATAATTAATGAAAATTATAGTAAAAATAGTTATTAAAACATTATACAAAAGTGATTACATCTTAAGAAACTAATATGTGCTCCCAATACCTGTACTTTATACCTATACACTATACATTTACCAGTACTTGGTAGACCAATAACTTGTACCATATTATTACATAACTATATTATTACAGAAAGGCATTATACAGCATGTACAAATACAATATATTATCAATCTACTCCTTCACGAGTATTTTTACATAATAATGCATTATACAGCAGGTACAAGTACAGTGTTTTATCAATCTACTTCTTAACCAGTATTTTTTGCATTCTTATGTAAATACTAAAACCTGTTTCAAGTACTCATACAGTACACACATGCAAATCTACCTTACAGTATCTAGTCATTTATCCAATCTCCTATATTTTATAAAATTATTGCGCATACTACAAAACAAAAACAAAACAGAACAAAAAACTTCCAGGTAAATTTATAATAGAGTTCATTATACAAATATGTTGTACCTGTACATTACATAGTTACCAATATTTATAATAATTGCAAGTACACTGGTGTGCAAAAATTAAGGACGAGACGGTTTTTTTCAATATAACTTTGTACAAAAGCTTTCCAAATCAACACATTTAATACCGTAAGATCCTCAATACGTAAGGACATGAGTAATGTAAGCAACACTTACTAAAAAAGAAATCAGAGGGATAAAAAGGAGCTTTATTGAAAAAGTAGCATGGAACGCAATGCGACTGAAGGCCGAAGCATCCCTGTGATGGGTGTCCAGCAAGAAACATCCGGTCTTTAATAGGAGATATGATCTCCCTTGACTGCTAGGCAAGTTTCACAGCGTCTGCCCATGCTGAGAATGAGGGTGTCAATGAGTTGTTGAGGCGTTGCTGCCCATTCGTCTTGCAGCGCCAATCGAAGCTCCGGAATTGTTACTGGTGGTAAGGTACGAGCTGCCAAGCGTCTGCCTAGAAAATCCCATACATACTTGATGGGATTGAGATCCGGAGATCGTGCCGGCCAATCCATACGTTCAATATCCTCACTCTCTAAGAGCTGTTCGGCAGCTACTTTGCGATGACATGGTGCATTGTCGTCGATAAAAAGGAACTGCGGACCCATAGCGCCTCTAAAAAGACGCACATATGGAAGAAGAATCTCGTTACAATAACGGGTCCCGTTGACTGAACCTGCGTCGAAGATGTGAAGGTCTGTACGACTACCAAGCATGATGCCTCCCCAAACGAGAACACCGCCACCTCCATACCTGTCCCTTTCAATGATGTTCGAGGGATGATTGCGGCTTCCCCGCTCTCTCCAGATGAGTATGTGATGAGAATCGCTACTCACACTGAATCTGCTCTCATCTGTAAAGAATACTCGTCCCCATTCATTGTCTCTCCAATTCCTGTGTTCCCGGCACCACAGAGAACGCCTTCTCCGATGGGCAGGCGTTAGAGGTACACACCGTACAGGGCGTCGTGTAAACAGACCACCACCGTGCAGTCTTCTGGCCACGGTAAAACGCGATATCGGTCGTCCAGTCGCCTGTGTCGTGTGTCTAGCGATTTCTCCCGCTGTCTGCCGCCTGTTTCTTCTGGCCTGTAAGGCAATATACCGGTCATCTGCGGGTGTGGTTCCTCGTGGACGACCACTACTAAACCCCCGGATAGCTGTTCCTGTAGTTTGAAATTGTCTCCAAAGTCGTGAAACGATGCTGTGAGCAATTCCGAACTCTGCAGCCACACTTGTCACACTGCGGCCTTCCTCCAACTTCCCAATGATTTCCCAATGATTCGATCTCGGGTAAAATCATCCAGATGTCCTCTAACAGATTGATTATTCGCCATTTCTCGCTGAGGCAGCTACTCGGTGTGATTTTAACTGCTATACGGCGTGCAATCTCTTTGCCAGAAATACTGATCTTACACCGACAAAATGCTTTATACTTCTCAGACACTCCCCCATTACGTCTACCTGCAGATCTGCGCATGTGCTACCGTACATCACCTTACCTAATCTCCTGATTGGTCTTTCTGTCCGCTCTGCCTCTTCGTTCAGCTGATATGCTAATTTTTCGACTTCGTCCTTAATTTTTGCACACCAGTGTATATTACAACTGGTACATTTACGAATAAATTACAATTTCTGCAGCAAGCTATGAAGCTTCCATAAGAAGCTCCTGTATTTTGTCATAAATGACCCTGACAAGAGTGTTATCCACCCCATCAGGACCTGGCTGTTTGTTAGTGTTCAGGGCCTTGATAATACGTCCTACCTCCAGAGCAGTTGGGGTGGGTTCGTTATCAAAATGTCTTCCATTATAGTAATTATCAAAGTTATTTCTAATGAGCTTATGTAATTCATTATCATGAGCATGATTATCTTCCTGAAAAATGTTATCAAGTAGGTGTTTAAGTACTTCCACCTGTGAAGACGCTGTTTGTAACATGTCGCGTGGAATAGTGGATGGCCTAAATACTTGATTCGAAGCAATTTTTAAATGGTTGTCTGTAAGCGTTTGTTGTCTGCGTGCAATAGGTACGCCAAGAGGAAATCTTAGCCTGGTAAATATGAACTTTATATTGTACTCCAGCCTTTTTAAATTCTGTCATACGTGATAGTCTTAATTCTTGCTCGCTAGTAGCTTGAGCTCTTCTACACAAAGCACGAACTCTACTTCGTTCTGACCTAAGTTCTTGAGTCCACCAGTCTGTCTTAGTATTGCTGCGATAAAGCTTAGTTTTGTATGCATATTTGCATGCATCTTGTATGTTCTCCAGAAGCCGTTGATAAGCTTCATCCAGGATTTGTTCATTCGTGCTCTTTTCAAATAAGGCAATTACGTTGTGAGAATGCTGAAGTATGTGGTCCATAAACCGCTTATGCCCGACATATCTAGTTTTATATCTCTGCCTAAGTAAGAAATTGGTAGGTAGGCCTAGATCAAAGGTTATCAAGCGGTGATTGCTAGCTGTGAATTCATCCTCATCTCTCCAGTTTTGAATAAATGGTGCAGTATGTGCTAGAACTAAGGTCTAATCTGGCCATCTTTCTGCTCGTGAGGTCCAGAACGTCCTCGTGAGGTCCTTTTGCTCGTGAAGTCCAGAACGTCGCTAGCTTGTACTTGAATATCTCAGACACACATCAGCAACTTTTGAAAAATAGTTAATAGAACACTCTTACGTTAAAAAAAAGTTAGCAAATACATGTTATGTGATATATATAATTCATTTATATTCAAAAGATTACTCAATTTGCACTTTACATCGCAAGGTAGAAACGTTGCTTAATCTATTGCACAAATACCTCAACATTTTCTCAAAACAGTCTCTTGGACTGGAGTTAAATATCATGCTTGTACTAAGAACGCAAAATATTCCAGACAAATGCATAATTTAATGGAAAAGCTTCTTACTGCATAAAAATCTAAAATGTACTCGCTTGAGGCAAAATTCAACATAACCAGCAATTCCTACACTTGGAAATAAACTAAAACTGAATACTTAAAGAAAACAAAATTTCACTTCTTTTTTGCTCCTACGTCGTTGTATGATGAACGTGTCTCTTTTAGTGAGGACGTTATTTCTTAAATCGTCCCCTGGTTTTTTTCCGCTTCTGGACTCTGTCTCTAATTTGGGTAGACTTCCTTTGGAGCTGCGGGAACTCGTCTGCCGCCAGCCCCTTCCTTGCTTCTATATTCGATGATGTAAAACTCCTTTATAATGCCTGAGACTTCATCGGCTGACCTGGCTGTTGATGTACCGACAGAAGCCTCCTCTGGTGTTTTGGAAATTCATTGGTTGTGGTGGCAGGTCCTGCATCGGCTGGTTTGCAGCGTGAATTCTGTCTTTTGTATGTTCCTATTTTTTGCTTCCCTGCTTCTCGTTCGCTGACTTTTCACTGTAGCTGATCACTCGGTTTGTCGCTTCATCTGCTGGAACTTTGCCTTTGCCTTTTTGATACTTTTGTTTCCTGGCGATTTACCTTACCTTTACAAAGGACTTTGCTTCCTTTTAACTCATCGCACTTCGATCTTTTCTTGTTCACCATTTCGGTCCTCCTTTCCCTTTCTTAGCGCACCTTGTAATTCCGCGTATTTCCAGATGGCTCTTCCTTGCTTACCTTAGGTTTTTCTTGCACAATATCTCTTAAAAGTGGCATATCAGTACGCTAATAACAGCGCTTTATCTGATCAACATTTGATTTTAAATTTTCACATTTTGTGATTTACAATATACTAGAGTTTTCTTTAATCGCTGAATCATAAATGGGCCATCGAATTTCTTGCAAAACTTCTCCACTTTACCTCCTGCGACGCATGAAAGAAAATGTTTTTTCAAAACCTCCCATCTTGAACCACCCACCTTGAAATCAAATTTCTGCCTTTTCTTGTCATAATAAACTTTCTGCTGTACTCTGGCAACACGTAAATTCTTGACTGCTTCATGCACTAGCTGCTGGATGTCTGCCATCAATTTAGAAGACCTCTCTTGAACAAAAAACAGTTTATCTACAGGCGTAACTCCAAATGGAATTCTGAGAAGAAATTATTTAGCCAGACTTTACGTGGTAGTATCATGCTTAGCGGTCCACTTCCGGGAGTTTAAGACTGAAGCTTGAATTAAAGCCGCTTTCTGGCTTTCGAAAGATGAGTTTCTTTCTGCCGGCCAGGTAAACCTGACTTTCATTTTAGATTTAATAGCAGTTCTGCTATGTGGGCAAATTTTTTATGAAATTTCTATACTAGGAGCTCAAGCCCAGAAATTAAGCTATATTCAGGGTTTATCTGGCGGTGGCAATACAGTTTTGAGATGTAGCCCAAGAAACGAACTGCTTTGAAGTGCATTTGAAAGCATTTATTTTTAACCCTGTTTTTTTTTCAGACTCGAAAACATTTCGTATAAATCCCGAATATGTTCATCGATTGTCTCGCTAGTAATTATTATATCGTCTAAGTAAATAAATGTAGATTTTCCGAGGACATGTCTTATATTCATTGTCCTTTGAAACGTGGGTGCTTCGCTTAAGCCAAGTGGCATTCTAAAAAAGATTCAAACTCCTGATTTGGTAATAAATGCAGTCTTTAGCATATCCACTGATTTCACGCAAATCTGAAAATATCCAGAGGTGAGATTTAGTGTCGTCATGTATTTTGTTCACTTAATTTTTCAAAGGATTTCATCAATTATTTATAATGGATAACGTGGGTATATTTTATGCTACTTAGTTTTATATATACTGTTACAAAACGCTATGCTTTAAAATCTCTTCGGTGTAGTACTACCGAGCAAATTCTCTTTTGGTATAGTACTACCGAGCAAGCGTAAATCTAGTTACGGGAATTATAAATTTTATTTCTTAATACTTTTTCAGTATATTTTCCAGTAATCTTTCCTATGACTATATAGGTAGGGTTTTGCCCGGCAGGTTTTACCATGTTAATGTGAGTATTTTACCATGTTAATATGATTAATTTACCATGTTAATTTACCATGTGGTTTACCACTTGAATTAATAACACCGGGGCCTAGTCAAAAAAAAATTGAAAATTTTCTTACCTACTCTTTCAGTTTCTCGTCGGAGTTCAGTTTCTCCATGTTTAAGGGCGGAGGCCAGGGGCGTAGCTAGAGTTTCCAGCTCCCGGGGACATCTGAAGGATTTGCGCCCCTTTCTGTGTGCCAAGAATGGAAAACATTTCATTAAAAATTTTAATAGCATCAGTTTGGTGCACCCTAGATGCTGCGCCCGGGAACAGATGTTCCCCCTTGCCCCACCCTAGCTACGCTTCTGCTGGAGGCTGTAATTTGTTTCTGTCAATGTATTCATGCCCAGTTGCACTGTAGCTTCCTGAAATTAATATTCGTCCCTGCTGCCTTTAGGAAATCCATTCCCTGCACCTGTAGATTTTTCGCAACAATGAAAACCACCTTCTGCTTTTCCTCATCTATACTTGTGATGTGACTTTTCCTAAGCATTCTCACTTTTCGCCTTGGGCTGCAATAACTCTCGTTCCTTTAACACCAAAAAACACTATATCGTTTGAATTTCTTTTGAAGAATATTTTCTGCTTAGAAGCTACTTTGTGCCTCCGTATTATTTAATACTGCATCCTCTGGTACTAACTAGATTGATACCTCTGCCCGTTCAATTAATAACATTCAATGTCCGGCTAAATCAGCCAGAAATAGTTACCCAAGGATGACTTTTGACACACCTGCTGGGCCCGGGGTCCCACATCCCCGAGTTTTCCAACAATTTTAAAGGCTCCCTCTGCTAAACGCTCAACATTTAGCCGACCCACCGCTAAACAGTCAGAACCACCTTCCCGGCTGGACCGAGACCACGGTGGGGCGGGCGATGACAACTTGGAGCGATGACTGGCCGTCGATTGAGGCTACTTGCCAGCACTACACGGGATGCCCCTCTCCTTAGGCTTCACATGGAATACCATGTACAGCAGTCACCAGACTCTCAATGGTCCAGTTTGCTATTTGGCTACCAATACCCTGGTGGAGGGGACTAACACCTCCCGGCTCATGAAGAGTAAGTATAGACTGACCCCATGGACCATCGGAAACCGCCAAGTTCAAAAACATTTATACCCCCTTGGCCGAGATTGCCTAGGTACAGACCCTAGCCAGTACTTCGCAGAGTACTCTACGTCGACCCCGGGGGAGGGGACATCCCCTGGTACGTTGTTCATTAGAATTTGAATAACTGGTAGGGGCAAAATCTTTTATTAAAACAACATTTAAGTGAATCTCAGAGGATTTTTTATACAATAAATTTACAACTTTTCGTCAACTCTTTGACGCTAGTGTGATATCTACCAAATAGTTCTGCTTTTAATTTCGCTCTGTCGAACCACGGGAACTGTTTTACAAGAGCAGCTTTAAACACTTCCAACTTGTAACTTTCGCTGCCTGATTCTCCCAAAAGAAATTTACCGATGCACTTGTAGCAGCATACTGTCTTTAAGTGCCACAGTTGCTATCGTGACCAGCATTTACGCAACTGGGAATTACGCAACTATCTGCATTTACGCAACTGGGTAAATCAAAATGTAAGATTCTAGTGTTCGAGAAAAGTCACTACCGAACTTCTGCCATCGAAAGTAGCTGCAGGTTTCTTTGACGCTCGCATCGTATTTACGATGAACTCAAAAACCTACCCCGAGATTTCCTGATATCGGTGGAGCCTGCAATTTTAGGTAGACTAGAGTAAATGTTGCTTTGATTCCTAATTTGTTCGGACCCTACGTGTAGGGTTGTGCTTAATCTGGAACTATTAAACCTACCAGACGTGAAGTTATCAGGTTCAGTGTTCCTCCTTACTTGCTTGGGGAACATTCAATGACCTGACTCGGAACAGGGAGCTTACTAAAGTTATGTTCAATAAATGTGGGAAGTAGACAAGATACACAGGAAGGGTATACGAAACCCTTTATTTTTCTCTCTTTACAATGACTTCCGGACTTCGGAATACAGACACCAACCACTTGTGGTCTGAACGTAAGAATATAAAAATATTAACTAAATTCTAACTAAACTAACTTTGGATTAATAAACAAGGGTCTACTTGAAGATTGGCCGTAGATTAACAGAAAGGCCGTATGTAGTACAGAGAACTGTTAACACTACGATACGTTTAAAATTATCAAGAGGATTAAACCTCTGGCCTTGAAGGCAACCAGCAACCGAGTAAAACTGCTAAGGCAAGCCGCCTCCTTCTACTAACTCCTTCCTCTCTCTTGCTTGGCAAAAAGCCACAACTTAAGTACTTGGCGTTCGCAAGACAAATTTGCATAAATAATTTAAAGCTTTTAATTCTGGCCGGAAGTAGAAAATAAGAAGTGATAGTAAAGATTTAAAATAAAATAAACGTTAGTAAAACTTAAGATTCTTACAAAGTGAATTATTGCTCTGTTTGAGTAACAATAAACCATGGAAAGGTAACCATGGAAACTTGCTTTTATTTAACATAAAGTTAGAAAATGAATGCGCTTAACAGAATCAACCACAATTTGTGGCGATGAAACTAAAGTAACAGTAAATTTCAAAATTAAGATGTAGTCTAGTAGTAAGCTAGACTACACAATAAAATTCTAAAGTAAGCTGGCCAAAAACCTCTAACAGGCGTAACAAATTCAAATAGCGGCAGCAATAACCCAAATCCGTAACGTAATGTGCCTGCGAGGGACAGAAACACGCAATAATAACCGTTCAAGATCTTATAAATTCAGTTAATTTAGTTCCGAATGACAGATGGACTGTTTTTGCTGCTGTTTGCATTAAAGTTCACAGTGCTTTTAATATCTAATGACTGTCTAAAAGTAAATGTACAAAATATAATTTCAATGCACACATCATTTACAAGATTTTCGGAGCAGGTTTTGTGCTAACAACAAGGCATGAAGTTCATCAAGTTTACTAAAGTTTAGGAATAAAAGTTAATTTTTGTCTACAATAGTGGAAGCGTTATTTGGTTTTCCTAATCATTTCCTGACTTTCCAGTAATACTAATTTTAATGCTGGAACAATTGCTTCAGGTATGTTATAAATTGCATATTTTTACTTAATTATAGAGGTATGTTTCATTTCATGCAGAATGCAATGTTGTGATGATGCAATAAAGCTTCTACTTCGCGTTATTAGAAAGCGAAATTTCAAGGCATCAAATGAACTTGTTACGTAATCTATCTATACAAACGGCGGTATCTGTTCATACACAATATAAATTTCTGTATAAGTTTAAATATTCTGCATAATTTCAAGTACTCTTAAAAATTAGTTCTGTATGCATTACCCAACTACGTGCTTCTGCTGCTTCCAATACTTCATAATACTCAAGTTCTTACATTACATTATGACTTTATTTAACAAAAACAAATATGTAGGTTATCAATAACTTCTCAGCTTGAAGAAGCCACTCTCATCAACTACACTCATTTTGTCAGTTTTTAAAAGAAACTGCACTCATTTCGTAAGGAAGTCTATTACTTATGTTATTCTATCAGGGAGCTAAAACAAATATTCTTGAAATTTAAAATACATTGAGAGGGTGCAAAATACATATATACGCTCCTACTTAAATCTACGCACAATCAAAGCTTATTCATAGATATTCATAACTGCTTTCTGCTTAGTGTTTCATATTCAGATTTCGAAACGCTTTATCAACTGAATATGAGTTTTTGATTCCAACATTCTTAAAAGTTTTTTATCCTGCATAAATTCACTTTTAATGACTACATTCTGGTCACATTCCATTTCATGGTTATTGATCGTCTTTAATTGCTGAGAATGATTTATGTTCTAATTTTGTATGACTGAGGAATGAAATTACAGTATTTCTCTGAATACAAGACGGCCCTCGTATGTAAAATGAAAAAAAAAAAAAAATACATCCATGCAGAAGATATGTCCTCACCTGTAAGACTCTCATATTTTGAGGTTGTTCTATGACGAACATAATTAAATGGTCTAAATAGAATGTCATTAAGTGAAATTAAATAAATACATTTTCGTTTTACAAAAAATTAAAGAGTAAGTGGTAAATTATCTTAATATGTGTTTTAAATGATAAGGTTCGCTTGTGAAACATGCATGATTTAATAAGGATATTAAAATATCCATTAATTAAATTATCATTTTATATGAGAAAATATGGTAACATAAAATTTAAATAAATTCTATCATAATAAAAGCATCATGGACTAAAACAGTAAAAAATCTTAGTTCGTTACTTATTTCTTTTCTTTAAGAAATTTATGCTCCTTTAAGCTAAAATTTTTAGGTTGTTTTAGTTGCTTTTAGAAAATTAATCTTAATACAGAACACATTTTCTTATCTTGTAAGTTTAAAATGAAGTTATACTAGTTACTTGTACCAAAGAAAATTGTATTTTTAAGAAATTCTGTTGAATTAGACATGTAGTATGAGTTTTATTAGAATTTATTTTTATTAATTTATGAATTTTAATATTATTATTACTACTATTATTTTGAATTTGACGTTTCTTGACTGAAATGCAGTTAAGCTATAATAGTTACGGCATAAATTTAAATAGAAAATAGACATACTGTTTTTAATTTGTATTTTTAATCTTGGATCTTATTTAAATGTTTAGTGCCTTTATTTTTATTTCCTAAGCAAGATTATGTGATAGTTCTGAAATCATAGTGACATTTAACGGCTTATCAGAACAGCGTGTCTGTCTGTCTTTTGGAAAACAGGTTGCCTGGTAAATTTGTTGTTTTAATAAAAGTTATTTTAAAGTTTATTAGAATCGAAACAAAAGAATCTGAAAAAGATTTCTGAAAGAATCCTATCTTTAGTATTTAAGGGAAATTTTTTAATCCAGCATATATTGCTGAGAATACTTTAGTCATCAATACTGCCTATCGTTACTTATCACTGTTAATTGAAATTTTCAAAACCTGAAAAATATCTAAGGTAATAAGTAGACTTATTATCATTTCAGAGAACTTCCTCTTTGCTAAATGTCCAACGGAAATCATTGAGTATCCACGATTTTGATGGCTTTTAATCAATACAACTTAATATATGTTGTCCTTAAAATAGTTTTTTCCTAAATAATGCAAATAGACATATTTATTAACTATGTTCTTAGCTACACTTACATTTTTATAGGAAAAACTACAATGCGATGAAAGCCTACTACGCGATGATTTTATAATTTTCATGAGAGGTGGAAAAATAATTTCCATTTCATGTTCAGATAAATCCGAAGTATTCTAAATTATTTTAAGCAGACGCCATTAAATATCCTAAAACTGTAAGAACATGATTATATTTTATTTCAACATAAAAGGAATAAACACACCGATACATAAAAACTATGTTTGTTAAGACAGATATTATTTATTAATTTCCATCATTCCAACTGAAAGTGATTTCACCTTTATTGAACAAACGATATTCCGAAGTCAAAATTTTTATGTCAACATTATTTTCAACTCTTGACTAAGCTCTCTGAGGAGAGTTGCATGCATAATGCTTTTTATGAAGCTTTTATTTCTTTCCATATAAGATGAACTTAAAGATTTGTTAAATAGCCCACTAGATCTCTTCAAAAATCGACGAAAACGAGCCGAATCATTTATATATAATTGTAAGAACTAACTTCATTACCAAACATAAATCAATATTGCATTTCCCGTAGAAAAGACGTTACTGCACATTCCACCAACGGAAATATACAGTTTGAAGAAAACTGATTTCCCAAAACATAAGGATTATTTCCCAAGCATATCTACCATTATTAATGTAAGTAAAACATTCATAGTTTTAGAGGCAAGCAAGGTACTTTTTGGTAGATTTTTACAAACAGTAGATTCCTCGCATGAATGGGGTTTTGACGGTTTCTGTGGAGATCTGTGTGATTTCAGACTGGTGGACTTAAAAATACAACGAATGACGCATTATAAAAACCAACTAAATCAAATCACTTGATCCACAAAAAATAAAAAGTTTAATCTTGGCGTTATGTAGCGAAATCGAAATAAAAATATCTTTATTTATATTTTTTTTAGATCAATAGTAATTTATTTGTTAATAAATGTATAACTAACACATATTCATTTCTATAAAAAAACTTTAATTTATTTACACCTCTATAATACATTAAAAAAGAACATTATTAACTTAAAGAGATTTAAATTTACATTACTTTACATATTTTATTTTATTAAAATAAATTATTTTAATTATTAATTATTTTATATATTTTTCGGAATGAACCGTTTGAGCAAGAAAACGATATTCTGATACAAGGTATGCAGGGTGAAAATGTAGTAAAAAAGATAAAGAATCATTCTCTGCACGCTTGCTATATTATTTTTTATTTCTTGACAAAAATTAAAGATTGCTAATGCAAAAGAAGAAAAAAAAAGAATTGCGCATTTAATATCATTTCTTTAATAATATTTATAGATAATTCATGGTATCAGGGAATGTCCATTTTGATTCTGCTTATTTTAATCATAAAGTCATTTTTAAATTTACCCTACCTCTCTTTATTTGAACATTTACGATCCGTTTTACTTTTTTTCACTGCAAAATATGGATCCTTGTAAACTCTCCACGCCTCGCATTTATTTTCGCCTGTAAACAACTGCCGCTTGACAGGTCATCACTTGCTTTTTCTTCATTACATGTTGGTATTTAAATACTTTTTACGTTATCTTTTTCTTGTTATTAGCAAAACTTTGACACTCTTTTTTTGAATAAAACTATGTGTTAAGTAACTTAGATAGTACGAACATTCAGTCTTATTTTTCTGTAATGTTTCATGCATATGATTTATTGATTAAGATTTTGTAACAAAAATTGCAAGGGATAATAACTATAGTTTCTCCACTATGCTACTACGCAACACATAAGTTATAAAGCGCATAAATACCTATATAAGGTACGTTAAGTTGTGCATTAAGCTAAATAAGACGCACGATGCAGATTTAACATTCAGTTTTAAATGACAAAGCATTTCGCAGCCCCCTTCCCAGAAGGGATATTATTACTGACAAACTTTCGTAAGGACAATGGCTCGTATTTACATTGCACCTACATTAAACCGCAAAGTTATCATGCAATTAGTCTCTTAGCTGCTAAATATCGAACTTAGTACAAACTACTAGCCTTACATTTTTGTACCTATTTAGCCGCTGCTATTTTAGATGGCGGGTTTAAACGGTCAGTAAAGTATATAGAGGTAAGTGATTATAATTACTTAGTTTGTAACCCAGTTTTTTCTAGTTTCTCGAAAACTATGTTATAACACTGATGCAAAAATGGAATAATTAAGAAGTTACAATTAATAATTGTCTAAAGTTTTTAATCCCATTGAAATTGCATTCTAATGAAGTTTACAACTAGAATTTTTCCTGGAACTGCGTTAGCATGATTAAGCACTTGTTAATCGTCTATAGCAGCGGTTCTCAACCTTTTGACTAACACGCATCATCTAAACAAAAACTGAAAATCTTTAGTACCAGCACTAAATTTTACAATGATTATTTTTCAATCTCTCAATAGAAATACTTAAAAATATATATATATTTTGCAATTTGCCCAACTTATTGGCTATTTATATTAAATATGCACACATCAAAAATATTAGATTAAAAACTGGTTATCAAAATTTAAGTTATAATATTTTAATTCTAAAATTTAGTGTGAAATTTGGACCTGTTTAAGAAAAATCAGTTTCCTTATGTCTGTTCATATTTCACTTAACCGTCAATAAGGATCCACTTTAAATTTTGTTTTGCATTTATTTTTCAGATATAACATGGAAGAAAATCCTAGTTCACACAAATAGTTTGCGCGAAATGACAATAAAAATTTAATAGTGTTAATTTGAAATACCTTTAAATTCTTTTTTTCGATTCAACGAAAAGTTAACATGCCTGTTACATTTGAAATCTTCAGTTGGAGTTCGACCACAGGAAATTTCTATCAGTTGTTTCTTTTCTTCACGAGATAAAATTTCATGTACGTTTGAACAAAATAGATTTTTAATCTATTTTTCTTTTTCATAATCCTCGGGGAAAATACATGTTAAAATTATTGATCAACGAAAAACAATGATTTTTGACGCTGATGCTAATTCTTCTTTTATTTTCAATGTGCTTTTGAGTTAGAAAACTTTATAAAAGTGGTAAAAAGTTTAAACTATTATTATCTAAATCTTTGCTTATTAGATCGAGTTTTTTAATTCATTGCATTTATTTTCCCTCTAATGTAAGCAAATTACACTTTGTCCTTGTAATCCTAAATTTAATTCATTTAACTTTCGAAAAATATCAGCTAAATATTCTAAACTCTTCAACCATAATTCACTAAATAAACATTTTCGCAACTGAAGTTTTGAATGACAAAGGATAATTTGAATTTCTGATTGAAGTACAAAAGGAAGATTTAAAATTTTGTCTCTTTAATCTTTACCTTACATCGGAATATAACAAAAGAGTTTCATTTTCACTGCCCATGTCTTGGCATAAAACAGAACTGCCATCTCTTGGCATTTATTCTTGAATTTAAAGCTCGGCTTTTAATAAAATTCACAATTTTCGCACCTTGATTCAAAATGATTTTCAGGTTTTCGGAGATGATTACTGAAGCTTCACGATGAATGGAGCAGTGAGTAAATTTAGTTTCAGGTGCAACTTGAAATACCACCGGAATGTTTTCCCGTTAAAGCCCGAGTTCCGTCACTTCATGCGGCAATGCACTTGTTCCAAGGAATATTATTCTCAGACATAAAACTGTCAGTTACTTTGAAAACTTCATTTGCAATTGCTCTATCATAAATAGATTCACAAAATGAATACTTTTCGGCAATTCGTTTATCATCTTCGAAACGTATGTGTACTAATGATTTAACAAAGTTCGTTATATCAGTACTTTCATCCAACTGAAATGCGAAATGCTCATTGTGTTTTATTTTTCTGAATAAGTGTTTCTTTTATGGAATATGCCACTTCATGAATTTGTTGACTTACTGCATCATTTGATAAAGGAATGTTATTAAGTTCATTAGCCGCTTTATCGTTGAATAATGTTAAAACGTTATCCTTAGCTGTTGGTAATATAAGGTAATATAAGATTTTCTCCAATAGAGTTAGCCTGCCCTATCTTGGCAACTGTTAAGCTTGCTAGGCAGCTAGCTTCCAAAGCTTTTTCACTTGAAGTAGCAAACCTTTCATTACTTGTTTACGATTTTTCAACTCCGATAATTTCCTCTTAAAATATTCTTCAGATTTATCCTTTAAACTAGCATGCTTAGATTCAAGCTGTCTCTTAAGAAACGATGGTTTCAAAATTTGATTGTATAATAGTTCACCGTAAACAACACACTCAGCTTGAGGGTCCATTTCATCTCCATTCCAAGTAAACCGAAGTGATAAATAACTTTCATTATATTATCTATAAACAATTTTTCTGTTCTTTTCAATATTTAGTGCTAGTAGATTGTCCTGGATACATCACCGTGAATCGTCACTTTTCCGCTTAAGCAATCTTAGCCATTTTTCCATTATGAAAATCTGCGTTTGTTTTATTATTTTTTCACAAATATTTAAATTCACAACATATTACAAGTTCTTCAAAAACACACGGTGATATTCTCAAAGACCGTAGAAAGGTGACGAATAAAATGCAGCAAGAGGACAAAATATCTGCTGTGAGAGACAGCAAATCGACGTTCAAAAATTATTCTAATTGAAAATAGAGCAATATGAGCCCACAAATTGTGACGAAATAAAGTGTAGACATGTTAATAAATCGAACAACTCTAAAAGAATTAATGAGATACTATTGTCGTTTTAAAGGAAATTATTTTTTATTTCTAATTAAATACATCCATATCTATTACTCCTCTTATAAACATCATTTATGACAAATTTTGTTATGTCTATGGCTAAAAGAATATTTGTGAAAATAGAAACGAATTACTTTTCTAAAGTCTATGAGCTGCTATTGACCTTGAACAAAGCTCAGATCGTATACATTTAAGATTATTAGAGAACAATTCTTAAACAGGTGTTAGATTATTTAATTTTTATACTTAAATGTACGTTTTTTCTTTGCATACCACCTATTTTTCTCTTGCGTACCACAGGTTGAGAATCGCTGATCTATAGCAATACTTGCCAGTCACAATGGAGGAAACGTAATTCATAAAGAGTAATCAAGAGCTGGTATGGAATTTGGGTAGGCTAATTGAATTTAATCTATTTTTGTTAACTAAAGAAAGCCGACGCAGGATAACCTTAAAACACCAGAACAGGGTGAAAAATTTCTGAAACTAACAATGTAAGAATTTATTGTTATTAATTTAGCGTCAGCCTGAACTCGAAATGCAAAGCAGAACATGCTTCTAATTACACCACGAAGGCACGTAGAATGAGAAAATTTCCTAAATTCTCCGCCCCCCCCACACTGAAAAGACGGGTAGGGAGAAATAAGATCACCAAATCCATGTAGTGGCAAATAACCTTCCACCTCATTTTAATTAAAGTGCCACTTGTTGAGTCATTCGGTTTATGTAACTAGAAATCTAAGAAACTCAGTGACGCCTTTGCCAGAATTCGAGCTATAGACCTCTGAATTGCTAGTTGAACATGCTTCTAATTACACCACGAAGACACATGATAAGAAAGAAGAAATTCCTTGTAAGTCTCAAAGAGAAAATTAAGTACATTAGGGATTCCCATAACGACACTACGGGAATCGTCCGTAATGCGTGAGCGTGACTCTGTTTCTCATAGATTACTATAAGAATCATATTAATACATTCTCAAACCCTGTCGCAAACCACAAATATCATTAAAAATACAGAATATTTAAAATGCCACCAGTGTTGAACATTTTGAAGTTTACTCTTTTGTTATTTTTAAAGATTATTTATGCAAACATTGTATACACATAGTCTCACTGTTTTTTTTTTTCAGTTTAGCTTAAATCTACCTAGTGTCCCGTTGGAAATGGAAGACTCAGCTATAGTCGACATTCTTGCGACCTACCTGGGCTTTCTGAATGGGCCTAGATTTCCAGAAATTATCTAAAGGGAATCATTTCTCTCGAATTTTCTGAGTGACCTTGAAGTTGTCCAGGACAATTTAATTCAGCAGTTCTGTCATTCTGTTGACATCAAGTTGATTGGAATGCCTCAAATTAGATATGCTCTGCATTTCTTTACACTTCTTTCAGGAGGTCTTTTGTGGTTGTAGTAGACTAGAAGCGAATTGTTTCCAGAAGCGAATATACGGATCGCCAGCTATTTATCCCCTTGTATTTCTCTTTTCAGAAGATGAAGAAACTTCCCCCCTGGGTTTCTACATATTCCTGCTTAATAATGGCTTGCAGTTCTTCTGCGGTTATCTCATTTCACTGCTCTTCTACCAGCTTCTCTTCATCTTCCTCATCCACATCCAATGCTACCCAAGCAGTCTACTCTACCACGTCATCGTCTTCCACTGACTAAAAACAAACTCATCCAAGCTGAGTTAATTGTCTTTTGCGCGAATTTACACCAATCATTCTGAATCAGTTTGATAACTTTTTAAGTGACAAATTTGTTCCACTGTAATTTTCAGCAATGTTGCATGAAAACTTGTCTACTTGAGACCATCTTCTAGAGAATGTTGCTTAGTACAATTTCTTGCAATTAGTAATGAACTGTTAGACCATCGGTTAAAACAGAGACGTGTCGTTGTAAGGCAGATACTGAAACTTTAGAAAATCATTCTTGGAATTGGGACAAGAGCATTATCAACCAATACTACAGCTTTCAGTGGCAATTCTTCTCTATCAGATATTTTTGGCACAGAATGAAGATTTCTACAGCCTTTTCATTGTTAATTCTTTCAGATACTTAAACATTTTGATTTAATCCCTGCAGGAGAGCCGGCTTTGATTCCATAACAGTTTTGTTTTTGGAAACGCTTGGACTCTCTAATTGACAAAGTAATCTGCATTGGGTCTCCCGTTCTGGATTAGCTGAAAATCTGCTTTCATGGCTTTGTGCCCATGCAAAGTTTTTTTTCTTCTTTTGTTACATCGAAACCTCTCAATCGAATTTCCCTAAGAGGCTTATCCATCTCCAACGTTCTCTTTATACGAAACATCCCCCCCGAGGGTCGACGTAGAGAACTCTGCAAAGCTACTGGCTAGGATCTGTACCTAGGCAGTCTCGGCCACGGGGGCATATAATTTATGAACTTGGCGGTTCCCGATGGTCCATGGGGTAGGTTTATACTTGCTCTTCATGGGCCGGGAGGTGTAAATCCCTTCCACCAGGGTATTGGTAGCCAAATAGCAAACTGGGCCATTGAGCGTCTGGTCCCTGCTGTCCTTGGTATTCCATGTAAAAGCCTAAGGAGAGGGGCATCCCGTGTAGTACTGGCAGGTAGCCCAAATTAACGGCCGGTCATCGACCCTAAGTTTCCATCTCCCACCCCACCGTGGTCTCGGTCCGGCCGGGACGGTGGTCTTGACCGGCCCGTGTTTAGCGGTGGGCTTTTAATCGTTGAGCGATTAATAGAGGGTACCATAAAATTGTTGGTGTCTCGGGGGTGTGGGACCCTGGGCCCAGCAGGAGTGTTTCAAGTCATCGGTGGGTGACGCTTTCGGGATTTTTTCCCGTTCCCAGAATGTGACTGGGGTCACGAACTGCGGTAAAAATCTTAGTTAGTTATACGAAACATCGTGGTAAGTGAACTATTTATTCCGAAACTCAGGAAGCCAGAGGTAAGAACTAGCGGTTTTTAAAATTTATGTGTTTGAGAATGTGAATTTTTTCTGTCCCCTAACCATTGACGTTATGCTTTTGCATAGAAAATATTTTCATTTACACAAATTTCTAATCTTTCATAATAAAATAATTGCAATCTCAATTTTAGCCAACACACTTCGTAAAAATTAGCTCCGTTAATAATAAAAAAACTTAAATGGCAATCTTCTTTTACTAGTTAAATATATTTCTTTCTGTATGCTTCCTTGCCACTGGATGTTCAGCATCTGATTCAATATTTTAACACATAATTCTCTTTCAAAATCCCCCCAATTTCGGTATTTGTTACTTATACATGAAAGTCTTATCACTCAATTGCGTCAGTAAGAAGAGAAGTAATTCCTTGATTGTTTCCTCTGCCACTTCTGCCCATACACTCCAAAAACACAGTCGAAAGCAAAAATGGTTGTTTTTCTTAAGGATAAGTTTATGAGGTATTTCTCCCGCCTTCTTAGCATGCCTTCGTAGTGTAGTAGTGGTCAGTACGCTGGGCGCGTATTCCAGAGGTCCGTCGTTCGATTCCCGACGAAGGCGTTGCTAATTTTTCATCTGTCCTGCTTCCAAAAATTACCTAATGTAGCTATAGTAGAGGCCGCACTAAAAGGGTGGTGGATGCTGGTTCTCCACACCCAGGATTTGGCGCCCTTCAAACGGGTAAGTATATAATCACTGCAAAACTTATAAGGTATTTCTCCCGCCTTCTTAGCATGCCTTCGTGGTGTGGTGGTCTGCAAGCTGGGCGCGTATTCCAGAGGTCCGGGGTTAAATTCCTGGTGAAGGCGGTTGCTCATTTTTCAATCTCTCCTGCTTTCAAAAACTACCTACAAGGTTTCTGGAAATAAAGTTGTCCAATAGACGAATGATATTTTCATACTACCTAAAGTAAATTAAAAGTAAATTAAATTTAATTAAAATTATTCTTAAAGAAATAAAATCTAAAGACTTGTACTCTGAAGTCATTAGCTTGCTTTTAAAGTTGAACGTTATTTTCTAAATTGATGAAAAGAATTTGTTTTGGTGAACAATGCATTGATATATTTTTTCGAAAGAGCATTGTAGCTGCCTTAGTGCATTTGATATGAATAATATGTAACTGCTTTCTTCCATTTTACCTAATATCCAGATCCAACAAATTCTAAGCTCAAAATGGCGCACACCATGCACCAACTGAAACAAGTTGTTAATCAGAAATACACATTACAAGTTCAGTCACGAGAGTTTAAAATCTAATTGCATTTTAAACAAAAAGCACTGTGCTCCAAATACAAAGTCTTAGTAAATCTTTGTTGGGATATCATAAAGTAAGAATAATCTCATAAATTATCCAAACTTACATACTGGATCTCCCATATATATTTCCTATTTATCGTACTCCTCACCCAATAGACAAATTAATACCAAACATTGCGTTAAATCTATTCCTTTTCCGTTACCGTGAAGAAAAATAGAAGCTGAACCTTTTACCTAACAAATAAAACCTTAGCTCATCAGATATGGAATTGCTGTGCTTTATATTATAAACTTTCTAAGAATGAGAGTGTAGAATAGTACATGGATTTAACTTTCTTAATAAACTGTTCACTGCGTTTTCGGAAGCATTATAGAAAACATTCCTTGATTTATTTCCCTATGGTTTCAAAATAAATCAAACAATGAAAATAACTTTATAGATCGAGCGGTAACATAATGATCTGTTACATGCGTAAAGACTAGAAGTTTTCCTATAGTGTATGATAAAAAGAGCTTTTATAATTCGAAAACAAGACTTCTCAGCTGCATAATGTTTGAAATTTATATTTTAAACATCATGCAGCTAAGAATTCTTATTGTGTAAAGTGTGAATTAAATAAGTACATTACAATTTTTATTGCATTATTAATATAATAGTTTCTTCTATGCACTTGTTAGTATTTTTGTGAATACCATTGTTCCTCCCAGCCATTTTCCGGAATTGTTCTACAGATATCTTTAAAGCACGTCGGAAAAGTATTTGGACGACTGCCAATACGATTACTGTCCGTGATTCATTTCTTAAATGGTGTCGTCCATTTTTCGATGCCATGTTTTGCATATCTACACTCAGCCTAGAAAGTTTTATGGCATCTTTTTTGATTACCCAAAACAAATGACTAACGTACTCCAATGCTTTCTTTGCTTCATTTGGTTAGATTGTTCGCTTGTCCTACAATTCTCCCACCGTACATCCGATGGGGAAAATCCAATTCATTTGTTTTGAAGTAGATTCATAAAAAACATTTTTCTGCCTTATTAACTCTTTGCAAATTGCAGTTAGGAAAATGATTCCACCGTATTAGAGTACTTTGAGTTTCACTGAAACAAGATTTGTTTTTAATATCAAAAATATCTTTATACAGCTACATCAGTGCATTTTTCACACACATTTACGATATATCAAAATTTACTTTATTTAAATATCAATATTTTCCATTAATATACGTCGCAGTCAAAGGAAAAGTGTTATCAAAATTGATTCCTGCATATGAGAGAAAACGCAATCAATCACGAAAAATACGCATCAGCTTATTTTTCATGCAGAATAATTTACCAGTACATGCATAATTTCGTGAATTTGTTAAATATGTAAAACGTCTAGGATAACGAAAGGAAACAAAGTGAATAAAATCATTGCCCACACAGAGACACATATATGTATATTTATTTATTTGTTACAGTTTTATGGGTAATAATATACTTATCTTACTAGGAATCTATATTAATTTAATAAACGTATGCAGTCATAAACCTCATTATTAAAATAATGAAACCGAAACGGTGTTTGGTATAACAGTTTTGCTTACCCATACACTCGAAAGAATTAAAGATAAATTTAAATTTGCATGCAATTATTTTCAATAATTTAAACCCAGCCCTTGCCAGTTTTTTAATTGCTACAAGATATTAAGATCCTTGTTTAAGGACCAGTAATTCTTTATATTTATGTTTGATATCGACTTGCTTGGGATGGATGAAATGCACCTCTTTCGATGCAATTAATAAATGGAACAAGAGGCTATGAAGCAGTTTATTTTCATGCAAATTTCTTTAACCCATTAGCCGCTGGTGTTGCGTTGACGCAACGGTCAAAATCAATGCGTATATAAATAGAACTACCTAAGATATTTTATACCAGCAGATAATTTTTTGTAGGGAATATTATGAAGATTATTTCTGTAAAAAAATATTTGCCTTCAGCAATCATTTTGTTTATAATAATTAATCTCATACTTTAAGCAAAATGTAAGCAAAATTTTCGACCGGCCATTTTTACTGAAAATATTTAACGAAAGAATCGCCGTCTTTATGAGTGATCTATTTTTATTCAAGGTCACCGTTTATCAGAACATTACATAAGTAAGATATTTATATTTGTGTTGGGAAGGAAGGGAAGAAAGGTGTTGCGTTGACGCAACGTCAGCAGGAAACGAGTAGTCAATCTCCTTTTTCACTCATTCCTTTCGATGTTCTGGTTCATGTTCTGGTTGCTTAAAAATGCCTAGAACGAGGTATCTTACATTAGAAGAAGCCCTTCAAAGATTTTTTGATGAAGAAACAGATGATGATAATGTTAATAATGACCAGAATGAACTAGATATTGTTGTTGTTCCCCCAGAAATTGCAGAAACTAGTGACGAAGAAGAAAGGAATGGCGATGTTTTAAATAATGATAATGATATTTTACCAAATGATACTGTTGGAGAAGATGAAATTCACGTAAGAAGTAAGTTTCAGCCTTCTAAAAGCAGTTATAGTTATACTAAAAAGTTTAAAAAGTAGAAGACTGAAATCTTGAAGTGGATAGAAAAAGGAACTGTTAGTTATGTCTCAGGAAGAATGTGAAGAAAGAGATAGAAGAGAAATTATAAAAGACAAAATACAAGGTAAAACTAGTGCAAAGATTTTCGATTTTCTTTTTGGTTTAGACATTTACTCTCTTCTCGTTGAACAGACAAATATATACGCTCAGAAAAAAAAAAAAAAAAAAAAAAAAAAAAAAAAAAAAAAAAAAAAAAAGGCCCAGAATTTATTGCATCTGAAGCCTATATGAGAAGATTTATTGGAATATTATTGCTTACGGGATATCATTCTTTACCTCAAGAAAAAATGTATTGGTCTTTTGATAAGGACATTTCTGTTCCTGTTGTACGAGAATCTATATCACGTTTGCAGTACAGGAATATGAAGCAGAACTTGCATTTGACCATAGTCAAATTAACAATACTGATAAATTATATGAGGTGAGACCGTATCTAAACTTACTAAATATCATCACTTTTTACTGCTGGAAATATAAAGTCTCTTTTAGATTTCAGACGCGAGAATGCATTATTTCTTTTGAAAACTCCTATTGAGAGTGTAGAATTAGCCAGAAATAGATCAGCAACAGGAAGACCTAGTAAATTCAGCATTCAAAAACCATTGCATGGAGATGGTAGACATTTTATCGTAAAGTCCGTTGATAACAAAAGACTTTGTTGTAAAGAGTACCATAGCCAGACTGTTTATAGATGCAAAGTATGTAATGTAGCTTTACATCATGATTGTAATCACGCTTTTCATGCTTGAACCTTTCAATTGAAATAATCTGTATTTGTAATTACAAGTAAAGTGATTTGTAGATTTATAAAACGTTATACAGCTAAAACGTGATCCTACGCTCCACTCAAAAAAAGAACATCGCACGAGTACAATCCTACTCACTAAACATCCGTAGTCTTATTCCGCTGACGTTGCGCGAACGCAACACTCGCTTTTTCCACAGGTAAGAGCATTTTTTTATTTTCAATCTAAATTTATGTTATAAATGCTTAAATTAATATTTGTTATTATTTTCATGAGAAAAGAAACATTCCTTGTAGTTTTGGCGGTTAATGGATTAATTTAACTAGCGTCCAGTTAATTAAATGAGATTCTGCATAGACTTTTTATTTAATTTCCAGTGATAAAGCCGAGCAAGAGATTTAGAGAGGTTCTCTGACGTTCTCACAGTACCTTATCCAGCTGGCAGCTGCTATAAAATTTTTGATGCTGACAGACTGATTATTTAGAAAGTGTTAAAAGTAGATTTTGCCTTTCACCAAATAGCCATATTTGAGGATAAGTGTAGCTATTTCATCTCTATCCAGTAATTATTAAGTTTAATTACAATAAAAATGCATGTTTGCCTATAAATAACAAGCCTATGATAGTATTCAGTTTAAAAACCGGAGAATATTGGTTATTCCACACATTGATTGAATGGCATGTGTTCCATCTTTCGGTATAGAACATTTACATAAAGTGGTATGTTAAACTGTATGCGGCTTACTAGTAGCCAGTAGAAGTAATTCCACTTGGAAAAATATTATTATAAATGAAATGTACATAATATTTTTAATTTCCCCATGAGTTATTATTCTTACCGTCTTTACAGAAAGTGATAGATTCGCCTTAATTCGTTTAATCTTTTGCTTCGTGAATTTTCCTGAGATATTCCTTGAAGTTTCAGATATTAAATTCTTAGCCACATTCTTTGAAGGGGCGCTTTCAAAATTTGGACATGCTCATATGTAGAAAATAATGTTTGATTCTTCGCTTTGACTTTATCTACTATTCTTTCAAATTTAATGAAATTTTTTATTTAATTTACTTGAATTTATATTATTAATTTACTTCTTCTTGCATTTATAAGTGAAATTTTTAAATCACTGCAGTTTTTTACAAATTATTGATTGCAAATTATATAATCGTTTTGGTTTATATTCTAGAACACGAATAGCCAGAATATTCTTTTATTTACATTTTTTTCTATTTTTAGCCAGATATTTTTATGGTAGCAATAACAGCCTGAAATCATCAGAAGTAAAAGCAGTTTTTATTACAATATCTGAATGCAGGAAATACGTCTTCATAGAGAAATAAATGATAACATTTATTCTTTTCAAATGCGATTTCTGGCACCCGGCATAGGCATAGGCAAATGAATGGATGCAAAAGTTTTCAGTTGATGGATACAGAGTAGCTAATAGAATGTCTTATTGAATGTTCGAGCTCATTAATATATTAAAGAAAGCACTTATTTTATTTACTTATGTCCACTAACATTCCGATTTTCAGCAGAGAGGTATGAAAAGTCCATCACTCTTAAGAAATTAATTCGAAGCAATATATTTGTGAATCAGATTCATGTACTAAAAACAGTTACAATTGTCGGAAAATATAGGATGACGTATTTTTGGATTTTACAATAAATATAGTATGTCAGAGTAATATTTGCTTTGCTAAATAATTTATTTTATTGTAAATCATAAACTGAAAAGAAAGTTTAAATTTTATTGTAATTTTTGCTTAAGATTTACCTTTAATTTTTTCTTTTATATATATATTTTTTAATTTTACCTTGCAGTTTGAACATTTTTATTCTTTTGCTCTCAAGGAGAGATAGTAATATATTTTAAACTATCAAATTTTGATACACTTAGCATATTAATTTTTATTTACTATACACAACTTTTTCTCTGTAACAGTTTTTATTTTTTGTGTTAAAAGGTGGTGTGGTGTATTTAATTATGGCAAAGCACACTAGGGATATCTGCCTAAGGGAAGGGATGCCTTCTTTCTAAGGGAAACTGGCTCGTATACACGTTTACACTTGGGGAAAACCACGAAAACACCCATGCAGCCAGCCCGTTCGCGGGATTCGAACCTCGGACCGAACTACCAGTGTTCAGCTACTTTACCGCTCGGCCGCTGGTGGGCTTGTCTTAAAAAATCTTTTCTTTTAAACAAATGTTTGATTTGTTTTCATATACATATGTAAATATATAAATAATTTAGAGTAGTAGTCTCGTTTTGTCTGTAATACCTTTATACGTGCTAAAAGGACATCTTTTTAACACACATAAAGTGCATATATATAGATATATGTGTGTGTGTGTGCGTGTATATGTTTAAGAATATTTGTGTTTAACCTTTTAACTGTCATGCCCGAGATTCTGGTGTTCGAAAATGTCCCGCCCGAGTATTTCTAGGGGTAATTTTTTTTTTTTTTTGAGTGCATCGTATTGTCACACCCGAATATATATCGGGAGATGTTTATTTCGGCTACATTTGGTTTTTCCAATAAAAAAAAATTGACAATTTGTGTACCCAAATCATCAAAATAACTTGACAGTTAAAGGGTTAAGTAAATTCATTTAAAATATTTGGTTTTTAAACAAACATACGATTTGTTCTCAGAGTTAATAATTAAATCAAATGTAGATGTCCAGCAATCTAGCAAGACGACCACAAATCAAAATTGAAACAATAACAAAACAACTCAAAAAATAATCTTAAAATAAAAATTTGAAACAGTTTTAAATTCAGGAAAAAAAGACAAATTTAATTAATTTAAAACGAAAGCAAGGTACTTAAAATTTTAATTAAAATATAAGGTAATTAAAAGACTTTTAAATAAAACAGAAGAAATTTGTTTTAACAGTTTTAATTAGTCATCAAGATACAGGCATCTCCAACATCCCTTTAAACAAGTAATACCGTACAAAAATTAATTAGTACAAAATTAGAGCACTCCAAGTAGAAAACTGGAAAGAAATGAGCTAATTAAAATAATCTGGGGAATTCACTTTCAGTTAATAACTATGAAACCTAAGAAATGACAGAAATGTTAAAGGACTATTCTAAAACAGAAGTAATTATGCTTTAAAGTCCAAATTTAAGAGAACGAAGTTATTTCTTTAAAAAGGTAAATTACCTGAAAGAAAAGCAAAAAGGAAATTTTAATATAATTTTTGCATAAATAAACGATTTTCAATTTGAATAAATAAAGGAAAAATAAAAAAAACTAAGGCCCCCCAGCGGCCGAGCGGTAAAAGCCGCTGAATAATGGTAGCTCGGTCCGGGGTTTGAGTCCTGGCGAACGGGCTGGTTGTATGGACGTTTACGTGGTTTACCCATGTGTAACGTCGATACGAGCCAGTTTCCCTTAAAAAGAGGTCCACGGGGCCATCCCTCCGTTTCTCTTTGGTGCCTAGGGGGGCACACAATGAGTAAAAAAAAAAAAAAAAAAAAAAAAAAAAAAAAAGGAAAATGATAAACCGTTTAAAATAATAGCATTTATGATATAAACAGTTATGGTTTTGAACTTGTACGTTTCCTCTTTCCTTAAATGAGTTATACTTTTGTCAAACTTTACGAAAGATTTCTAGTACTCAAAAGTATCCTTAAATTTGAAATATTGAATACCCTTCATAAATGTTCACTTTTCCTTAATTCTATCAATTTTAAGACAAAATATTCCCACAGATTAATAGATTATTCATGGGCTGAAATTGTTCAACTAAACTTTACAATCTATTTCTTTTTTGTACAAATCTTAGTTTTATACACAACTGTGAAAAAAATAAAAAAATATATAATCTTTCTTTTAGACGGTACGTAGATGACCTTTTCACATTCAATGAATCTGGGCTAATTAACAGTACTAAATGTTTAAAACTTAATAAAACCAATACCAATAATAACGAAATTTATTACCTTGTCCCCAAAATTCTCAACAGTAAAAAATAAAATTTTTGATAGAAAAAGACTTCATACTATTACTTAAAAAGACTTTGGACTTAACTTTTGTTCTTTTAAACTAATTGATTGGAATTCTAATATTTCAAATAAAGAAATTGATAATACCATTATCAACCAGGTTTTGAGAAATAAAAATACTTACACTAATGTTGAAAACGTTCTTCATGAAATTCAAAATTACAGTTATTAATAATCAAATTCTTCTTGACACAACGCTCTATAAATTACACATCAGTCGTTCTAATTTTTATTGTTACGTATACGAAATTCTTAAACGAAATTTGAAGGATTTTACTGGATGTCCAGCAATTACAAATATTCATGTAAATATCTATATAGTCCCTTTATCTCTGTTACTAAAAAAAGGACATTTCTATTCTAGTACTATTGTACACCAAACAGGTAAACACTTTTTACTGTTACATACCTTTTTCGTTCTCACAACTTTTTCTTCTCCCCATTAGATGCAATTAAATTAAAAATTAAATGCTACTTTTATTACAGTTCCATACTACTCTCCGAATTCAATTTTTCTTCCGAACACATTTAATTTTTCTAACCATTACTTGCTTCCATAATTAATTAAATATGATTTATTTCTGATTTTAATACATTTATATTTTTAATCTATTTTTCATTTTTCATTAATTTTTGACTGTTAAATAAGTTTTTCCTGCACTTAAATTTTAAAATAGGTATTTTATTAATTAATTTCTTGTTGATCATTTTTAAATAATTTTGAAAATTGAATTTTAAATTTTAAATATTGCTTTTATACTCTCCTCCTATTTCATTTTTACAAGACGTATTTATTGAAATCTACTCAATTCTGGAAATTTTAATTTCCCTTTTAACCATTCTGGAATTTTAATTTCCAGTACTATAAATCAATTCGTCTCATTCCTCCCCATCTAATTTCATACCATCATATACTGGCTACTTCCATGTTCGTGGATACAGTTGCAAAGTTTTTCTTACAGGTTTCTCAGGATTTTAGGACAAGTTTTTCATACAAGTTTATCACTTTCTTTTCCTGTATATCTATTTAATTCCATTTAATATTTAATTAATTATTTTTCAAAAGTTTGAGCTAATTATCCTCCGTTTCATTTCACAAATTTTAGCTGTTTTTTCCTGTATTTCTTCAATTAAGAAATCTTTTATTTATGCAAAAATTATCTTAAACGTTTCTTTTTTACATTTCTTTTAGGTGAATTGCCTTCTTAAATAATTTAATTTCGTTTTCTTAAATTTTGACTGCAAAATTCAATAACCTTGCTTTAAAGTAGACCTTTAGCAGTTTTTCCATTTCTTAGGTTTAACATTTATTAGCTAAGATTAATTTGCCAAATTATTTTAACTAGCCCATTCCTTCCTCTTGTTTCTGTTTGGAGTACTGTAATTTTATACTCTTTAATTTTTGTACAATATTGTTTGTTTAGAGTCACCTCGAAGCAGATGATATCTTGATGATTGATCAAAAATATTTTTCGTAAAAATTGTTTTTATTCTGCTTTATTTTTTTAATTAATTACCTCACTTTTATTTTAAAATTAATTTATTACTTTTCGCTTTTGCACTCTTTATAATCATCCAGATTCAGAATAATTCAGAAATGTGGGTCTGTTAAAAATGTTTTCATTGCTCGTTCGAAAGACTAGTTATATTATACTAGACTAGAAAGAATTTTCAACTAGTTGTTATATTATAGTGTTATTTTTAGATATTTGCGACTTTATAATTAAAAATCTTAATTTTGACATTTCTAAACTTTTGTTTTAATTGGAAAGCACAAAATAATATAATAATATTCCAAATATATTATTTTGGCATTAACAATAATTATTATTTTTTTTCAAATTTCTGATCTATCTCTCTATACATATTACAAATCACAAATTCATATATATATATAGAATGGTAGGCAGTTGTGTCTTAATTAAATGGATAAACAAGGAAACGTTGTATTCCAGAGGTTACTTTTTAGACATTTATTCTTAAATACAGAGACACAAAAACAGAAATATTTCCATTTCTTAGTGAACGTAATTGATTATCATAAACAGAGATAGAAAATTTACGTATCCTAGTTATAAAATTTAATTGAGAAAGAGAGTTACAAGACAGTGAAATCATCTCATCGTTTATTAGCTTATGATTAGAATGATTTACAGTATAATAAATAAATATGCCCCGATTATTTCAGTATTGCATTTATAGGACTGTAGGGAATTTATCACGCTTTAGTTACAGTTTATCGCATCCTGTATTTTCTCGGTCTTTACTCAACGTATGTACCTAAGACATTTCTGTACTTCAAATAGATTTTTATTAACATTTTAAATATCTGAAACTAGCAGCTTGCTCAATATTTTTAGCTGAAGAATGAGCTCGAGAATGAAACCTTGACAAAAGAACCCATAGACTTAGAAACTGCAATTATGTGATTTTACTACGTGCATCCTTCATCAGGTGAAAAAAGTAAAGATTTAAAAAAACTTCATTTCTAGCAATTTTCTGACTGCAAACAGATTTCATAATTTCGTTCATATTAAAATTCGAGGTTATTTCCCCTGGAAGCATCTTCCGCGATATAGTAATGGCCTATCGTAAAAACCTGCCTACCTGATTATCTAAAAATATCAGTTTTAGGGAGAGAATAAAACTCAAATAAGCAGAGCTTGTGTTTTTATATTTTTAAAAATTATTACAGCTCAATTCAGCTTTTTAATATTTCGTGTTAATACTTTCATATGAAAGGTTTATCAGAATTAATGAATTTCAACATGTTTGTATGAGAATGTATGCGAAAAATATCAAATTTATAATTTTTAAACTTATTTGATTTTTTATTTTGTTTCATATCTTACATTAGAATGTCGCACACTATTTGCAAATACGTTAAATTTTTTCAGTTATATTGCACATGCATTACATATTTGCAGTCCATGCTGCGACTCGCTCTTATAAGCATGGTTTGTTTTTCTTTCCTTTTCGATGAGAAGCCACTAATCGTTCACAGTATCACTTCGATACATATATTACACAAAAAATTAAAGAAATGTTGCTGTAAAAATTAAATCGTGCCATTCCTTTAGACGCTGTCAAATCCTCTCAAACATCATCTTCTCCAGTCAAGAAATAGTATCTCAGTTCATCTCGACCCAATCAAATGATCCTCCTATTGACCGGATATTGTAGTCTATCCTTACTTCAGTCTATCCTTACTTCATCCTTACTTCAGGCTCCAGTCTTGTTTCGGTGGCGAAGAAAACAAAATTTTAGGAACAGATTTCGTTTGAAATATTTACGGGGAACATTATTCATGTAGTGTGTTCTTTTAATTTCTGAACAGACGCCTATTATTAGTTTCAAAGTTTTCATTATTCCATAAAAACTTGGACCAAAAATAAGCTTTCATATTCTTTAAGATAATAAATGAATAGATAAAGAGATTTACGAGATTTCTATAGAAAGAAAATAGTACTCTCTGGCTTTGAAAATCAAAGTTCAGTCTTTGTTCGTAGCTTTGTAACTTGTGGCAGAGCATTTAATCTTATTATTCAAATGTCACTTGAGTTACTCTTTCTTTTCTTTGTAACCCTAATAGTTATTATAAGTCTAAAACAGACAATAGTTTCATATTTCTTTTGGTAGCGTCTCAGGTCAAATTCCATGAAGGGAATAAAAATGAAGTGCTATATAACTCTGGCACAGAAGATTACAGCTTATGCTCAGATTTTTCTGCCAATAATTTTTGAAATTATTAGGAGATATATTCCTACTACTGCATTTACGTGTACTCTGTCAGAACTGCAAAAGGGATTCCTAGGTCTTTCTTAAAATAAGTAGAAGCAAAAGCATTAGCGGATTACTGTGATTGCAGTACCTACGTGATGTGAAATATTACAATGAAACCAATTTTAAATACAAGCTGAAGAAAACAATAAATATACCAAAATATAATAAATCTCAATAAGTGCTATAAGATAAAAAGTATTAAATTACGCTGAGGATTTAAATTCATTAAAAATAATGAAATTAGCACAGAATAAATTAAATGTAAAAACCTTAAAAGGAAAAACTCGTATTTAGTCCTTCTGTAAAGCCATGAATTCTTTTTAATAGAGCAGTAAATGGCTTGTGCACAGTGTGCTGTATAATATTTCATGCTACCAATTCACTTTTAAGAATTTCTCAATTCGCATTTGAAAATCACGGACAGGAATCCGCTGAAGCTTAGAAGTCATACATAAAGACTATGCCATTTAAGTGATGTCAAATTTAGCACCCTAGAACGATCTCTTGAATTTAGTTTTAATAGTAATTATTAGAAATCTGTATAAAGCAGTAACATTTCAAATTTTGAGAAGACTGAACTGTAAACATCATAAAATAGTAACACCGTTTAGTGTCATAAAGAACGCATGAAAAAGGAGTTCTAATCTTTGGTCATTAGAAATTGGATTCTCTATGCTTTAAGCATCGTAAAATGCTACCTATGAATACAGATTATGACAATGATTTAGTACCTAGCTTACGAGATAAAAGCTGTGGCATAGCAACGTGCAACCGCTTGTCGACATAAGAGCTTTAAATTCACATGGCGACCATGTCCATTCATCAGCACCAGGAGACGCACCAAACCATCCGATATTGTAATAATAATGATTTTCTCACCAGAGTGTTTTTCCTTCTGCATCATAAATGTATTATTTTCCACCACGCCTGAAGCACAATGAAAATATGGCGCTCAAGTTTGAAGCCTCAGATTTCAAAACAGCTGCTTCTTACGCCCATTATTAATACAATTAGTGCGGTAGTTCAGGGTACCCCTTCTCAATACGCCTGTAGCGTGACATAACTTTTTAATATTTTCCTTCACGAATTTAATTTTATTTGTAAACACGTGACTGAAAAGGTTTCTCCTATAAGTTCTGAAATCTACCTCTTGCGATGAAGTATGTTTCTTAATACATTTATTTTAAAATTCTAAGAATGACATTTGTTCGCTAGTTTCAATTTAGATTACAATTTTTAAATTCAAGTTGCAAGTCTAACAGTCCCTCTTTGTGAAATCATTTTAAAAATATGCAAATTTTAACGTTGATACCATGTATCCATGTTAATTAATAACTTTTATATGTATACATCCGAGATGAAGGGCCAGCTGTACCTCTAGTCACTATTAGCTGTACCTCTACTCACTATAGCATTGAAGGCCTTTCCTTGAGAAAATCTTAAATATATACATACGTATACGTATACAAATACATACATATATACAAAGATGTACATATATATCTTTGTAAACGCACGTAATGCATTTTTCATTACGTGCGTTACATTCATTGTATTACGTGCGTATACAAAGATGTCTGACTCCATACTGAATCATAGTCCACTGAATATAATGGTTCATTTAAGCAAACGTTCTCAGCTGAGCCCGAAGAAATCGGTTATATTAATTTTACAACTGTGTCAAAACATATTTCCGTTACACCAGAATATCATGTAATTTCAATTCATTTACATGCATTTTAAGAAAATAATTTTAAATATATTTTCCACAAGATTATATGCCCCTTACTGCGAAACACTGTTCATTGCGTTTGAGCAAATTCAACAGATTTATAAACTCCAATATCGACAACAAAAGGTAAAAATACATTAGCTACGAATATCATTGTTACAACAATAAAAATGCATAAATATGAAAATAAACGCGCGAACATTTCTGCGATAGTCTTTTTAAAATATATAATCAGTTTTTGGAGTACACTGAGCTTTTAAAAGACCTTTACAAATGCAGCATCTGTTATAAATTACTAATACTTTTGTTACAAAATTCATTTACAAATTTACAAAATATACGTGAAAATTGCTACAAAGGGCTATATTACTGCTTGTTATTATAAACTATTAACATTAACACCAGAATTACTTGTTATGAGAATGCCTTTACATCAATACGTCATACATAATATTCTTCAATAACAATACTGAGATTAAAATTATTCTTTAGCTGCTAATTATAATAGTTACTCTACTATGCAATTAATATATTTCATTTGTTATTTACAAATATACTTTCAACGATAGATTAAAAATATTCTGTACAAATCCATTTACTATAACATTATATTTAACTGTATGGTCAAAATATTTCAATAGTAACAAAACATCGTCACTGTTACTATTCTGTTGTATAAACAAATTCAACACTTTTATTAAAATTATTTTTCTACAAGAATATGCTAAAACATGTAGTGCTACTGATGCAAATACATTACAAGAAAACAATAAAAGAGTACAGCTCTAATTTAATCTCCCTTAGAAGAGTTACGACTACAATAATCCAACATTACAATTAAACACGTTATGTGATTTAATATAAATGCAAATATGCATAATGCACTCATATTAAATGGGAATATAATGTGATGATATGCCATTTAATATAATGCAATGCCCTCATATTAAATGGGAATGAAAAAAATATCTAACAGAATATATCTTAAAATAATTCGTCAGTCCAATGTTAGTCAGAAATTACGAGAGCAAGAGAAATGCTTATTTGAAAAACAAACAATAAGGAATGTTGGTTGAAAAAGTTAAACTATTTGTTCCCCGAATTCATATTTTCATGGCTTGATGAAAGAAATTTATTAAATTACGCAGTTTGAATATGCTGTAAAAATTTGACAGAAGCAAAATTTCAACCTTGATGCTTGATGGTGTCTTTCTAAACTGAAACGTGCGTGTGTTCACAGTTAAAAATAGGAGTTCCTAAATGTTCATAAACGCCTAAATCACTATGTTACATATCAGATCAAAACGTATTATTTAGAATAGGCCCATGTTCTGTATTATAAACAGTTATTGCTCACATATGACTAATCCTATGAAGTCCGTAAAAGACATCAAAGTGAACCTGAAACAATTAGCCATTAATATCCATTTTGGAATTTCCATAATGTTTGAAAGTTTGATGCGCTGGATTTTTGAATCAGCCTATATTGAAACACTTTCTTCCCAGTTAGAGCAAATAAAGTTTGTTTGTTGCGATCAATTAATATTTTTTAAGTAACTGTTAGTAATTTTTTTAAAGTAATTTAACTGCATTTTAAGAAGAAGAATGATCATTGCGAACATACGAAACACGTAAAAAATGCTTCTTAAGCTGGTGGCAGTTTAAAATCCCACCTAGAACAGAAAGCACATATTAAAGACTGCAAAAATGGAAGGGAAAAATACTTTTTTAATTACAGAATTTTAAATAATTTCATTAAAAGAGAAGGTAATCTCCAATCAGAATATTAAATGTATTATACTACTAGTCTAAATTAATTTCAAAATGTCTTTATGAATCCCGAAACTACAGTACTTCTTCTCTTAACAGTATGTGCAGATATTCCAGAACTATGCACTTGCCTTTGAATCTATCAATAGAACTGTCTGAAGAGAGCGGTGCACTTATAGATACCGTTAATGTTTCGCACCATTATATTCCTTGTACAAAGAGTATTGGAAGAAATCTGCGGTAAGTCTGACAGATCTAGAAAGCGATCGTAATATTTGTTGTTACTCTGCCAGCTGGAAGAGCGATTGGAGGTGACGAGGGAATAGCGAAATGATAAAGAAGTGTGTAAGTCTCGTGTACTGTGTGTGGTGATTAAAGAACAAAAACGCATTCTTCATGGAAGTGTAACATCTCTGGAAAAAAGTAAGTAATTCAAATAAATGCTCAATAATTTCATTTTGCTATGCGTGATCAATCAATTAATTTTCCTAATGTAAACATTGATTACCACTAAGGAAAAATAGTTGTCTTCTTTTAAATTTGCTTGAAGTGATGTGTCTCACATTACGTAAAAATAATTCTACGACGAATACGAAACGTAACTGCAGTTTCTCATAATTTGATGTTGTACATATTTAAACTTTATTGAATATTAAATCTGAATTTTCTTTGAACTGCCAAAAATTTGTTAAAGTTTCAAGATCAGCATGAAATTTGGATTCATTTGTTATTTGGAATACTGACTCGAACGTACTTAAATAATTCTTTATAATCTAGTATTTCTTACAATAATCTAAATTCCTCTTTTAGGCTATTTTAGCTAATTTTCAAATTATATTTTCAGATAGCTGATTTATTCTTTGCTTCGAGCAACAGAAATATTCTTGACTTCTGTTTTTACCTCTTGCTTGCAAGAGGTGTTTGAAAATTTGGCTACAAGTTTTATTAACTATTGTTACTAGGTTCCAATTCCAAAATTTCTCAAAATAAAAGGTTTTATGAAAACAGTTTTAGAGCTGAAAGAAGAGAGGTTTTTGAAAATACAAAATTTAACTCTTTACGTATTCATCCTAGATCAAAAAACCAGTTAGTAAAGTATTCATTAAATATTTTCATAATTTAATGCAAAAAAATTCGCCTCTTTACTTTCAGAATTCGTCAAGCTACTGAATAATTAATACTTGACTTAGATCGTTTCTCAACTGATATTGACGAATGAAAGTCAATATATCCTAAGTTTTTCCCTAAATTTTCCTTGAGCCTCAGAGAACAATTATTAAACAAATGTAGCTGATATTAGCGATTAATGAAGAACTACTGAATAAAAGAGTTCTACTTATTAATTGCTTATAACTCACTGAACCTTGCGCTTAAATATATGAAAAGTTTGATTTAATATTTTTTGATAATCTTTTGCAGCTTATTGTTGTATAACGAACAAGTAACCGAGCAGACACTTTTCTTTACACTAGCTATATTAAATGTAAAATAATTAATTTTTAAAACTTACTAAGACTATTCACATAAATACTTAATACATTCCCCTTACTAAGACAATTCACATAAATTATTCTACCTTATTTTAAGACTTTGTAGTAGGAAGTACATGTCTGATATCAATGTACAAGGAGAAACGGCCTTTGGGCAACCTCTTCGAGCATCCTGCATAAGATTTCGTTATACTGTACATACACTGGTGTGCAAAAATTAGGGACGAAGTGGAAAAATTAGCATATCAGCTGAATGAAGAGGCAGAGCGGACAGAAAGACCGATCAGGAGATTAAGTAAGGTGATGTACGGTAGCACATGCGCAGATATGCAGGTAGATGTAATGGGGGAGTGTCTGAGTCGTATAAAGCATGTTGTCGGTGTAAGATCAGTATTTCTAGCAAAGAGATTTCACGCCGTATAGCAGTTAAAATCACATCGAGTTGCTGCCTCAGCGAGAAATGGCGAATAATCAATCTGTTAGACGACATCTGGATGCTTTTACCCGAGGTCGAATCATTGGGAAGTGTGAGGAAGGCCGCAGTGAGACAAGGGTGGCTGCAGAGTTCGGAATTGCTCACAGCACCGTTTCACGACTTTGGAGACAATTTCAAACTACAAGAACAGCTATCCGGGGGTTTAGTAGTGGTCGTCCACGAGGAACCACACCCACAGATGACCGGTATATTGCCTTACAGGCCAGAAGAAACAGGCGGCAGACAGCGGGAGAAATCGCTAGACACACAACACAGGCGACTGGACGACCGATATCGCGTTTTACCGTGGCCAGAAGACTGCACGGTGGTGGTCTGTTTGAACGACGCCCTGTACGGTGTGTACCTCTAACGCCTGCCCATCGGAGAAGGCGTTCTCTGTGGTACCGGGAACACCGGAATTGGAGAGACAATGAATGGGGACGAGTACTCTTTACAGATGAGAGCAGATTCAGTGTGAGTAGCGATTCTCATCACATACTCATCTAGAGAAAACGGGGAACCCGCAATCATCCCTCGAACATCATTGAAAGGGACAGGTATGGAGGTGGCAGTGTTCTCGTTTGGGGAGGCATCATGCTTGGTAGTCGTACAGACCTTCACATCTTCGACGCAGGTTCAGTCAACAGGACCCGTTATTGTAACGAGATTCTTCTTCCATATGTGCGTCTTTTTAGAGGCGCTATAGGTCCGCAGTTCCTTTTCATGGACGACAATACACCATGTCATCGCACAGTAGCTACCGAACAGCTCTTAGAGAGTGAGGATATTGAACGTATGGATTGGCCGGCACGATCTCCGGATCTCAGTTCCATCGAGCATGTATGGAATTTTCTAGGAAGACGCTTGGCAGCTCGTACCTTACCACCAGTAACGATTCCGGACCTTCGATTGGCACTTCAAGACGAATGGGCAGCAATGCCTCAATAACTCATTGACACCCTCATTCTCAGCATGGGCAGACGCTGTGAAACCTGCCTAGCAGTCAGGGGAGATCATATCCCCTATTAAAGACCGGATGTTTCTTGCTGGACACCCATCACAGGGATGTTTCGGCCTTCAGTCGCATTGCGCTCCATGCTACTTTTTCAATAAAGCTTCTTTTTATCCCTCTGATTTCTCTTTTAGTAAGTGTTGCTTACATTACTCATGTCCTTACGTATTGTGGATCTTACGGTATTAAATGTGTTGATTTGGAAAGCTTTTGTACAAAGTTATATTGAAAAAACTGTCTCGTCCTTAATTTTTGCACACCAGTGTACATGTGTTACAGTCTAATCCTCTAAAGTCAATAAAAAATAAGTTTTCTGGAAAACCGAGTTCCACAACAATAATTACGTAAAAGATATAATAATTTTCATTCGTATAATTTCGAAACAAGCTTATAATTTTCGGAACAGGCATTAAAAATTGTTTTAATGAATATATTTTCATAGTTTAATTTTTTAATGATTTATTACTTCCTCTTTTTTTAACCAAGAGTAAGTACATTCGAAAATGTAAGGTAACATTTTTCTAACTTAGTGTATGAAAAGATGTTTATAAACTATCTAGTAAGTATTTACTCTGTCATATGGACTAAGTATTTCTAAATGATGCATTTTAAATCATATTTGACCATATTTCTGTCTGTTTTGAATTCAGTCCTCCTTCAGGAGAAACTGAAAGCAAATCATTATGATTTACTACACAGAAAACATTGCAGTGTTTGAAGTTATTAATGGCTACTGGAGTTAAGCGTTAACGATACTATTTTTCAGAACAGCAATATATCATCTTATAATGTGAACCACATATTGTTACATAAATTAAAATAACACGATTAAAATTTTTATCATGTGAAATAATTTAAAATAGCTTAAACATAAGCACATCTCCATATTATTACGAACAGATAAAAGACTGAAAAAGTTCACAATGTTTTTTGCTTTGAGCAGTTTTATTTCACAAGTTAATGACAACATTGTGAGATTCGCAGGTTAATTGGAATAAAGTAGAAGCAGAGAAATCTCAAAGCAAAATGTCTATTATGGAAAACGCAACTGAAATTTATTTAAGAGGAAGTTGGTAGGTAAAAACAAAAATGAGTTTTAGCCATAAGAAAATACTGACAGGAAAAGTTAGCATGAAACGAAAGGGAGTTTATTTCTTAACATGTGATTTGTATGGGAAGAGAAAATCAATGCATCTGCTCAGAGCAATATCGTCCAATATTTAGATTTCCAAAGGCTCTAAAAATTTATGGCTGCAATTTCATTTCAAGCATGTGGCGTAATATATCAGAATTTTTCAATCCGAGTTTTGATCTTCTCAGTAGCATACGAAGTACTGAAGATCATTTCGAATCTATTCGGAGTTGGGTAAGTTGATATACATATTTGCGCTTCGTTAAGTTTTTTGAGGTTTTGGTTGTATATTCATGAACACAGAATTTATAAAGAGCAGTATGACAAACGTTTTCGTTTATCACTATGGAGATAGTTCTTCGCTCTCATCACTAACTCCGTCACAATAAAATTAGTTAGAGAACTGCATTCATGTTAAAATTGTTAATACTATAGAGACTTGAGACATATAATAATTTTCATTCGTATGACTTCGAAACAAGCTTATAATTTTCGGAACAGGCATTAATAATTGTTTTAATAAATATACAAGGTATTTCTCCCGCCTTCTTAGCGTGTCTTCGTAGTGTAGTGATCAGCACTCTCGTCGCCTATTTGAGAGGCCCGGGTTCGAGTCCCGGCGGCACATTTTTCCTCTCTCCTGCTTCGAAATATCCTAATGTCTCTACAGTGGAGCCCGAACTAAAAGGTGATGAATGATTATTCTTCACCACCAGGATTTGACGATTGGATCCCCTAATCCCTAGTCGCTCTATCTCTGCCCTAAATATGCAATCTCTGCCTGTCTCACCCTCTTTGTGATTGTGAAATTCTAGTCTTAAATGAATTAGCAGTAAAAGACAGAGAAAACTTTACGAAAGTTTAAAAAAAATCGATTTCTTTGAAAAAATTAAAATAAATAAAGAAAAGCAAAACTGACAGCATCTTTGTGATGGTTGCTGATATACACGACGGAAAATACTCATAACAGCACTTTTGCTTTTATTTATGAAACACTTTTGCTTTTATTTATGATGTCTTGCACTCAGAGACGTGAAATTCCGAAACATTTATTAAAATTTACTGATAAATAAGTCAAAATCTATTTATTTAGACCCCATCATCCATAATTCAAGGAAAAAATTTTTCATTTTATAAGGTATTTCTCGGGTCTTCTTAGCATGCCTTCCTGGTGTAATGGTCAGCATAGTCGGCGCGTATCGAGAGGTCCAAGGTTCGAGTCCCGTCGAGGGCATTGCTCATTTATCGTATCTCCTGCTTCGAAATAACCTAATGTCTCTACAGTGGCGCCCGAACTAAAAAAGCTGATGGATGATGATTCTACAGCACCAGGATTAGGAGGTTGGGTCCCCCAATCCCCAGTCGCTTCTTAAAAGGGGAAGTATATAAGGTACTTCTATCGCCTTCTTAGCATTCCTTCGTGGTGCAGTGGTCAGCACGCTCGACCCGAATTCGAGAGGTCCGTAGTTCGATTCCTGGCGTGGGCATTGCTCATTTTTCCCGTCTTATGTTTCCGAAAAATCCTAATATCTCTACAAATATATTTTAATTTTATTAATTATTTAAATTCATAAATATTAAATTTCCTGCATATTTATTATTCCTGTGAAATCCCGTTATCTGTCCATTGCACGAAAATTTGAATCAAGACAAAAGTACATGATATTTTTTGTCGACTCGAAGTCAAGACACTTATTACCCAAATGTGCTTCAATTTTACTCCATCTAAAACAGATCAATAATCGCTGAACGAAAGCTTAAAAAACAATCATTTTTTTTGAAAAAAATTAAAATAAATAAAGAAAAGCAAAACTGACAGCATCTTTGTGATGGTTGCCGATATACACGACGGAAAATACTCATAACAGCACTTTTACTTTTATTTATGAAATGAAAAGTATATTCTACAACCAAAGTTTGTAAAGCCATTAGGTTTATTTCGAAAAAAAAAATTGCAATGCCCTAGTCGGATTTTAAACTCTGGATCTTCCGATGCTAGCCTGACCTGTTTTCTAGTTACACCACGAAGGCACGGGGTAAGAAGGAAAAAACTACATGCAAGTTAAAAGAAGGTAAAAAAGCTGATTTGACATAAAACATCAGTTCAAATTTCACTCACAATTCAGTAGCAGGGAAATCTAACTGAGAGACAGATCAGCGATAGCTGATAAAGTCTCTCTCCCGAGCTCAAGAACAAGATGATACTTATATACGTTAAAATAATTATTTATACATTTAAATTAATTTGCATCCTTGTGGGAGTTGACGAAATTGGAAAGGAATGTAGTGGCACAATAATAACATAACTGTGTTAATTAGCCTAAACCCTACAACTATTTAATGTTTTTCTATACAGAGAGTGTAATCATTCGTAGAAAATAATGACTGGATTTACAGTATAGTATAATTCGGATGTTAAGTTACAATTTCTATAAACTTAGTGCAAAATTTTTGTGTTTACTTTATAAAACTTGACCAATGTAACTCTACATTACTGCAATTAAAGAGCGTTATTAGAAGAGATCTATTTACCTCACTTGGAAATACGTTTGAAAATTAAAATTTAATAGTATTTGCATTTTAAGAAACAGTAGGAGCTAATTTACTATGCATTTGTTAGTTACAATCATTTCTGTTGAAATTTTTCTAAATTGCATTTTTAAAGGTTTAAGATTTACATAGATGGGGACTGAGTTTGTATTCCTTGGTACACAATTAAATTACTAGACAATTCCCATACTAGTCAAACCTTAGGCTATCTTCTACTTATTCCTTATAGAATAGGTACTCTTACAACTTAATTTCCAGCAAATAGACGTTCTTTAATTCCAGTAACGTGCAATAAAATTATTTATAGAAGAATTCTTTGACTTGAGAAAATTATCAAAAACTGTTAAGGCGTAATGAGTAACACATGGATATTGACTGACGAATTGTCATTCAATGGATATTGAATGACGAATTTGGCAAAACAAATCCGAAGCATTGATGCATGTAAATCAAATTTTATTGCTGGATGATTTATGTTGGTATTTCAGTGTTATCAAAGAGAACTGGTTCATTTAGCTGTGTTTTTAATATTTTAATTTAAATGTCATTTGTATAAATTATGAAATGAAGAAAAAATAAGCAATTTTGTTTCAATTGCTTATTTGAATTGTGTATCACAATATTAATCAGTTTATGAAATGGTTCTCATTAAATATTACTAAGTTCAGCATGGAGTTGAATCTTTGCAGTCCTCAGAAATGATAACGGTTGCCAATCTTTATAGCCCATGTTACTTAACGTAAAACTCTTAAGCTTGCAGGTACAAATATTAATCCTTATCAGCAGCAAATTTTTGGATTAAGGACTCTAATGAAAATTATAATTTCCAGCATGTAACATTCTTTAAGCACATAATGTAAACTTACATTCTTACTTTAAAATTTATGTTAAAGGCAGTTCGATGAAAAGGTAACTCTCCGTTAATGTTGCTGATTAACTGAAGAAACGAAAAAGAGTTAAAATAAGAGTTTTTATGGAAAATATTATGCTTGCAATTTTTTACTGCTTTTCTTTTTCTATAAATTTCAAAAAGGCATTCAAAACGATGATTTGATGAAGTTTGTTACCCTGAACGTAAAATCTGAAAAAATACACTTCTTTCTCCGAAGAACAAAGTTAGGCTTTACGAAGTGAAATTAAGTTAAATTTGAAGTGAGGTCATGACTACCATTCTAATATGACTCCCTAATGTCTACTTCTCAATTTAAAATTATAATCATTGCTATATTTACAGTAAGTGATTGTAATTGTTATTGTCTTGTCCAAACGTTAGTGCAGAAAGCACAGATAGAGCCAAAACTATCTGAAACAGCCTTAGCGACGTCAACGATCTTCGAAGAATCTAGGAGCTGGCCCTGTGGGCAAAATCAGGTTTGAAGAGCCTGTCCAGTACAGCAGGACAGTTCTTGAAACAGAGTTACTATTATAAGGTATTTCTCCCACCTTCTTAGCATGTCTTCGTGATGTAATGGCCCGCACACTCGGCGGGTATTCGACAGTTCGTGGCTCGAGTCCCGGCGTGGTCATTGTTCATTTTTCATCTCTTCTGCTTCAAAAAAATCCTGATGACTCTACACTGGCGCCTGAAATAGAAAAGGTGGCGGAAGATGACTCTCCATCGCCGGGATTCTGCAGCTGAGTCCCCTAATTCCAAACTGCCGTTGAAAAGGGAGAGTATATAAGGTCTTTCTCCCGTCTTCTAGCATGCCTTCGTAGTGTAACAGGAAGCATACTCGACGCGTATTCGAGAGGCCCGAGGTTCGAGTCCCGGCGAGAGCATTGCTCATTTTTCAGGTCTCATGCTTCAAAAATACCTAATGTCTCTACACTATCTCTGGATTTTAGTCGTAAAAAGAATTTTATTGTTCCAAATTTGATCCGCAACATTATGGTTATTCTTTTCACTCTCCGGATCAAGCATTAATTCATCTATTCTATGCCAATTTAGTTTTAATTGGTAATTTTCCAAGTTTATTTTTTATCCCTTTTTTTTGCAATGTTTCTTCTCTTTTTTAAACTTCCTGATTTAATAGTATGCCCTTTATTGCAAGTACGCTCAAAGAAATTTGGATAAGTATCCAAAGTATTGTAATATTGAAATGTGATTGAAGTTTGATTTTGAACTATTGTAATATTGAATTTTGATACTAGAATAGAAACTAAAATGTGTAATCTTTGTGCTTATCTAGCCAGTTGATTGACAGGAGAAGACAAAAATAATGGCATCATTATTATAAACCAGATGTCTGAAAACATAGTTCACAATGATGATTTCTTCCTTCAACGAATTTAATAACGGCTGCATGGAATTCTTTATTCATTCTTAATTGCTCATAAATATGATAAACTGCAGAAAATCAAATATAATGGCATAATAAGATAGGCAGATCATATGAATACAGAAACATTAACTCAAATTATTAGTTTTTACAAGTATGTTCTAAATAAAAACGCAAAACCGAATTAATAATACTAATGTGCAGAAATTAGAAGACAAAGCACAAAATAAAGCGAATGTTTTCTGTGTGATATTAAGAATGTGAAATATGAATAGAACTATTTAAGAAACATAACGCTTTCTCTTTGTTGTGCTGTTAAGATGTACTACCAAATAAATAATGTCTTCGAGTTCCCATGAAAACTCAGTTTCCAAAGGAATTTTCAAAGTAACAAGATTTATAATTGTATGTATTTTAGTTTAGTATAATATTCGTGTGATTAATTAAAGGCGCTTAATAATATTTTTTAAACTAAACAAAATTTTAAATTACTTAACTTGCTCCTATGTTTTTATGAGCGGATAACTTCAGATATGGGATATGTTTCAGCTGGGTATTAGGAACGGAAAATTTCAACTTCTATATGGTGCCTGTTCAAGATAAAATCTTAAATTAAAATGTTTTTTCTTGATCTGAAAAGCAGGATTACCTATGGTAGCAGGTAAATCGAAAAGTAGTCCAACAGACTTCCAAGCAATTAAATTGCATTTCAGATACGTTACTTCAAAAGATAGAGATTAGATATCGCACAATCTGTAGGATTACTGGAAAACGAATTTCAAATACGCACATCGTCAAAAGTAAATGAAGAAAAAGGAAAGAAAGTATCTTTCTAGACTAATTTTTAAGGAAATAATATTTTCCTACAGAATCATTCATAAGATGGAAGTGTGATTCAGAACTTTCGACAATAATGTGTTTCCGCTTTAATGGAATACATTTTACAAAAGGAACGCCTGATTAAACTTATGGAAAATGAAATTTCAATACTGAATCTCACTTAGTCGATTTTCATTCAAAAATCAAGAAATAAAACTTTCAATATAGAATTTTAATTACAAAGGATCTCAAGAGAAAAATACATTATTATTAATTCTTTATACACTAACTTTGACAAGGAATGACATCTATACCTCTCAGATCATAAGCAAGTAGTCCAAGCGTTTAGCTTTGTAGCTCTTTCAATAAAATGTAAAGCATTTCTGAAGTTTTATGTTTTTTTAACTTACGATTTTGGAGTTTGTTTATGCACTTTAATCTCTACTTTTTAGATATTTAGAAATTCATATACCTCTTGATAACTGACTGACTTCTCTATTAATGTTCTAAAAGGCTTATTCATGAAGGATGCATGATAAACTGTCTTTTAGAACAGGGTCTCAAACTCAAATCGCGTGCCGGCCAAGTGCATGATCTTAAAGCAGCTGATTGGCCCGCTTTATTTTGAGAGGGGAGGAAGTTATGACAGAATGAAATTTTTCTCAATAAAAACTGTAAGCTGGTTTTTAACAAAATAAATAATGTTTAAGCTAATTTAAATTTCGGTTACTAAACACTTATCAATTGCATACACGATACTCATTATATTAACATAAAGGAAAAATTTAAATACCTATAAGACATTTCAGTTGGCTACATTTTTAATTCACTCATAAATAATATGCAGAAGCTATGCTTAATTCCCAAATAGGTATTGATATAAGTTAGATGTAATATAAAGTACACCCAGGATTTATAAGAGTTATGCTAATTTGTCTCAATCTATGTAGTAATATGAACTGTAGAGCTCCGCAATCAACTAACTAGTGACTGACTGAAAAAAACATACACATCATAAGTACCAACTGTATAGAAAAAAGAAACCCATAAAGAAATGCTGAAGTACCAACAAAAATCGGCTGACCAACTAAAACTTACGGACTGTACCGACGCGGAAATTTCTCCCACCTTACTCCAGTCACATAGCTTGTCATACAAGCACACAGCCTCTTTTACCTCTTTTACATAGCTTGTCATTAAGCCTCTTTTACCGGGCGTAAAAGATTGCATACCTTTATGCTTCTAAAACTATAAGCACAATATTTACAACATATACATAACTGAAATTTATTCGCCGGCCATGTATATATATATCGGCCGTGTATATATATATCAAAAACTAAATATAAAACCAAATCCAAAACCATTTACATAGGAATGTAATTAATGTAAGTATACCTCTTTATGAGTAGTAAGAGAAACGCTGCGAGTCAACTGGCTCATCAGAAAAATTCTACTGCTTACCTGTCCCGCTATGTTTGCAAATATATCGCGATATTTAAAACACACTGAGATTTAAAAAAGGTAAGTTGGTAAAGGTTGAAACTCGTCCATGGTCTTAAATGAATCACTTCTGAAACGTATCTGCTTCCCCCATTTCATGGGAACGGTAATACAATTTTTATTCAATGTTCAGTAATTAACTCCTGAAATATTTTTTGAGTGGCGATATATTCAGGTACGTTAACAGAGTTTTCTTCATGATCTCTGAAGATGCATGAGGAACGAACAGAATTTTCATTTACTGCGAAGCGGAAGATATAACAGAAGCATGCACTGGAAATGGTAAGAATATATTTTATAATGTATGGAATATATATATACTAACTAATTTGCTGCACACATTTCAGTTACATTTAGAGTGACGTTTATGTTAAAACTTAATTAATTATCGTATTCATTAACATAAAATGACTTTAATTTTTCCCCAGTTTTAAAGCAACATTTAGTGCTTTAAACAGAAATTAATGAATCTCTACATATTTATTTGATGATCTATCATAATATTTCGTATTTTAGTTCAAATAACATTTTTATTTTTATAAACAGCTAGTTTTTTGGCCCGTCTTTTAGTTACAGATCGGAAAAATTAATAGATGAATACAAAAGTTTACGTACTTGACATTACTTAATAAGAAATTGAAAGAAATGTAAGAACAAAACTGTTATTGTCAATTTAAATGAAAAAAGGAATTTTAGTAGTTTTTATGTAAATCTGCTTCTTTTAATTGAAAGCTCTTTCACATCTTACAATTTTTTTCATCTTTCATCCTTGTCGTTACAAATTTATTGACGGCTACTTATAATTAGCAATAAACCTCAAATAATTCATTGAAACAAAATGTAAGATCTACTCTTTTGAAAACAAAAAATTCGTTTCAATTTGGATACTTTAGCAAGTAAACTAAAAACATTACAAGTAAGCAACACATTTTAATAAGGAGCATTGCAATAAAATACGATTTGTTTCTTTAGAAATATAGCCAAGACGAGAAAATATTTAATATTTTAACGTTAACTTTTACAATTTTTCCTTAAACCTTCCAAAATATTTAGTTAATACTAAGGAAGAAATATAAACTACTATACAAATTAAATGGAGGATTAGCTAAAAATACTAGCAAAAATAAAATATTTTACTAACGCATTTATTTTGATAGTTTACTTTTCAAGAGCCAAAGTTCAAAACTGAGTGATTCTACGCAAGTATAAATCTGCTTAAACAAAATACCTTTTTATAAGGCGTCTTAGGTATTCGCTAATGTGAAATTAAATTGGTGCAGTTTATAAATATCGTGGTTTTTGACCATTTGCACCATATGATTGAATTTGTATTGCAAAAGAGGTTTTCTGATATAATATACTAAAAATAATTCATTCTCTTTTATCACAATGACTTTCATCGAATTTAGATATCTTAAAGGCAAAGTCAAAACTACTTTGCATTAATTATTTGTGCAGCAAAGGTATCGATTTGAAAGTTTTACTTTACTTATTATATATTTCATCTCACAGTCCTGCTTCGGAAATATGAATAAAGAGGTACGTACTATGTTAATAAATATTATTCTCAAGGCTTGGAGTGAAAAGTCAGTCTTTTGTAAGACCGTAGGATAGTTTGAATTTGTTCGCTGAATATTAAAAATGTGCTCATTAAAGAAAACAGAACGACTTTAAATATGCTACAGAAAATAGAATATATGTTAATTAATCTAGTAATATCTTTAAACTTGCCTTAATATATACTAATTAATTTTGATCTAAATTTCAAAACAATGAAATCTAATTTTCCTATACATTATCAGATTTTTTGAATGCGGGGACAAACAATAATATTATGTTGAAGTAAGAGATGTTTTCTTCAACGAATTATTATAGGTTACTTATTTTTCTTCTGAAGCTATGCGATGCATTAAATTTGTAGAAAATGCGAATGAATCAGGGTTTTGAACAATACGATAAATATGTGTCTTCATTTTATTTAGACAAAATGTCTTAAGCACATCTAAAATTTGAAGTTATTTTTCTTCTTTTAAAAACTATTTTAATTACACATCAAAAAGTTCCCACGTAATATAGACCTTAATTTACAACGGCAAACGTTTTCTATGTTTCTTAGTTACACAACATTTACTTAGCAAGACATAAGGAGAATCGAAACATGGCTTAGTTTCTTCACCGCTATAGCATCTTATGAATTAAAATTCTCTCTAACATTAATTTTCAAATTTAACTGTACTAATTCAGCTGAAATTATAACATAATGTTATAATTTATCAAATACCTATTGCAATATTTTTATGAGTAGTGAAAGCACTTGACAATTGGAAACACATATTTTTTTTAATTGTTGCACAATCCTCTACATGAACCTTCTTGTAAAAAATCTAAATTACTGATTCGGTTTCTTATACCTTAACAGAAAAAAAAATTTTGATCCTCTATGAATGAAAATGAAATATAATCAGTGCCTACTTTGCATATATTAATCTCTTATTATAATATTTTACACTTTAATGAAAGGGAATGAATTACATAATGTTAAGACATGCAGATATTAGTTTTAAATTTATGTGTTGGTGCTACAGAAAAACAAGAGGCTTTCGTAGATATATTTTAGTAAGATATCTTTAATGATATATTTAAAGTACCTGAAAAGTACCAAAAATAAGTAATTAGGTTAAATCAAACTTAATAGTAAAATTAAATTGTAAATTGTAACTACATTTATTTTTTTAAAGTTTTCTCTGCATAAGAAATAATTTGCTTTTATTTTTCTCAATGGCAAACATTATTATTACCCTTATTGTTCTTATGATACAGTAGAGCTTCGATTATCCGAAATGAGTAGGATTAGGATGGGTTTGTATAATGTCATATTTAAAGCTACTGCTTCAAGTAAACGATTTAGAGCAAACATTACATCATTTATTTCACCTAAACAGAAGTTTATTTTTAAAAATTAAGTTCTTTATTTCAACACTAAATCATGCTATTCAGAAAAATGGAACATAAAAAATTATATATTATTCATAAATGATGTGATTTCTAGATTCTTATCTGCAGGTAACGTACTTGCCGTTCGAGCATTTTCCAACACGTTGACAGCTGCTGACTTAATTATCATTGACAGCATAATTGTTTTGTATATAGGTACCATAATAACAATAAATCACACAAAACCTTTTTGTCATCCAGGCTCTTAAGGCTAAAACAATGAAAGGAATCTAGAATAAAAAGTGAAAAAGGGCACATTAATATAGCTAATTGTGGAAACAATGATTATGAAAAGTTTTAGAAAAACCAGGCTTAAATTACCGAGCACAAAAAGAAAAATTATCTAATTTTTTGTCGTAGACCATATCTCTATCTTTCTTCTAAGATGTACTTGAAATCTTTGGTGGTATCTATGCAAAATTCTTTTACAAAGCTTGTAGAGTCTTCGTGTTCTTTTCGGGAGCATTCACCGTAGACCCTAAGTAAAAAGACTGAGGTAGCGAATTATCGCTATATTCTTGAAGAACAGATACTGCAGAAGAAGGTTTAAATAACCTTTTTAGTTGAACTAAACGTAACAAAACTTGCTCTTACTCGGTGTTCAAAATTACCACTTCTTGTGATTAAGTAACTCGAACAGAAAACAAAAATGTAAAATCAGAATAAAGTAAGACGGTTAACAACTGGCTCCTTATTCATCTAAACCGCTAAATCGGCTGCACACAATAAAGCCGACCTTAGAATATCAATAGAATCTGAAGAGGGTGTCTAACACCAACTATAGAGCTATTTCGAAACACGCAGCTTAGATTTTTCATACTACGTCATTCAAATTTAAATTCCGCGGGAAACTGAAATCAGGAGGGAAAGGAAAGTCAAACTATAAATAATTGGTTAGAATAAAATAAGGTTTTTAAAAGCTTGGTTAGCCAAATATTTAGATAATCGAGGCTTTAACTGTAAATTTAAATGCATCAAATTATTATGCATAATGCTTTATATTTTAGTGGATTTCAACACTGCATTATTTCTTGCAGATCTGTGTGGTTGGAATACACAAATGAATGGTGGTTGTTATGAAGTCTAAAGATCACAGTTTTCAAAATGGACCTTTTACTAGTCTAAAGAAATGAATTAGTGCATAAAGATGAAAATTAAGAAGAAAAGGACTTTATTATTTGAAGTTGTAGGAAGTTAAAAATTAAGTAATTTCTAATTACATGAATATGCATTTAAATTCCTAGTCCCTGTTGCGCTTCACTGTATTTCAACATATGTATCTGTTCGAATTTTATAGTTGTTCGTAATATATTTTAATTAATTAAATAAAAGTATATTTTGTCAAAACGGGACTTACTAAATGTGGCTATTATTTTCTTTTAATGATTTTTAAAAATCCATTTTGAAGGAACTCAAAGCGAAAAATGTGTTAAACTTCAAAGAAATAATAAAATAATATTGCTTCTGTATCTTGCGTTTTCTCTTAAATTAATCAAAATCGCAAATTACATGTTTCTAAAATCCGTTGCCTTTAACTACAACTATGATATTTTGTTAGGAAATCTTATTGCTGTCTGGCATATTAAAATGATAACTGCAGTGCAGATGATTCTTGACTGCAGTATATAAATTTAAAGAAAGAAGGTATCTATTTGTCCATATCTGTGTAGATTTGTAAAGTATTAGAGTAAAAAGCGAACTTTGAAGTTGTTGAATGCGTAAAGCATCAATTTGCTGAAAGTTGAAGAAGTTTATGCTTCAGAAAAAGTTAATTGTTCACTTACGTTCAGTGCATATTTGTACAACTGCTTTTGATAGACAAAAATGTTTCATGAAAATCTATTACATAAAATTTAATCAAGAATTAGAAAATATGCAAAAGCAGAGCTTTTATTTAAGTGTAATTTTTACAGTGATCTTTTAAGATCAATGTGTTTCAGTCAGTTGCCCACTACATGAAAGCAAAGTCTGATGTAGAATATTTTTTGTCTTTTTCTATTTAAAATGTTTACCTCAAGATAACAGTTAGGTAAATTGAGTTTTGGTGAAAATCGAGATATCTGCCTATCGAGATAGATTTCCTAGGCCTCTTGAATTTAGTTATAAACTGATAAGTAGTAGAAGGCGTTCTGGGTTTCAAATAATTATTTGATAATTACAGAGTAAGTAAATAAAACTGCTTTCTTAAATGCATGCCAAGATACACTGTGCACGATCGTTAGCAGCAATGAGATGTTTTCTATGTGTGGGATTATGCTATCACAGTGAGATGTGGCAAGGAAACAAAATCATGCAATTCTAAATCATACGAACCTTTTCATCCTCAAATATGGAAAAATAGCTTGTTACATATGGAAGTATCTGACTAAAAGTATATTTAGTTTCATACTAAATTCTATTGTATGGTGAAAATTACCAATTACAAGTTTTTTATCCCTAACTATACGGAAGTGCAATTCGGCTTTAATCACCCAATTATGAAAAGAGGCAAAAGTGAAATAAATTACCCAAACGATTAAGCTAAACCTATTTATAAAAGCAAACCAAAAAATACTGCGAGGTATAATCATATCCAAATTTTGTTTGAAATACCGTTCAGTAGCTTCAACTCAGTGAGGAATTTCATTACCAATACTCTTAAAGCAAGTAAATAAAGAAAGGGAATTTCAAATTTTAAACAGGAAAGCACAACCTAAAAAAATATGCTATCTCTGCATGTCTCACCCTCTCCGTGATTGTGAAATTCTAGTCTTAAATGAATTAGCAGTAAAAAGAGGGAGAAACCTTATTAATGTCTTGCACTCAGAGACGTGAAATTCCGAAACATTTACTAAAATTTACTGATAAATAAGTCAAAATCTATTTATTTAGACCCCCATCATCAGTAATTCAAGTAAAAACCTTTTCATTTTATAAGGTATTTCTCCCGCCTTTTTAGCATGCCTTCCTGGTGTAATGGTCAGCATAGTCGGCGCGTATCGGAGAGGTCCAAGGTTCGAATCCCATCGATGACATTGCTCATTTATCGTATCTCCTGCTTCAAAATAACCTAATGTCTCTACAGTGGCGCCCGAACTAAAAAAGGGGGTGGATGATGATGCTGCAGCACCAAGATTTGACGATTGGGTCCTCTAATCCCCTGTCGCTTTTTAAAAGGGAAAGTATATAAGGTATTTCTCCCGCCTTCTTCCATGCCTTCGTGGTGTAGTGGTCAGCACACTCGGCCCGTATTCATGATTTTGTTTCCTTGCCATATCTCACTGTGATAGCATAATCCCACACATAGAAAACATCTCATTGCTGCTAACGATCGTGCACAGTGTATCGTCGTTGGAGTGGTTCGAGTCCTGGCGAGGGCATTGCCCCTTTTTCACATCTTTTGCTTCGAAGTAACCTAATGTCCTTACAATTTTTTATTACTAAAAGTAACGTTTTCCTTTCCTTTTCTTCTGTGAATGTTTCTTTTGATCGTAATGGTAATTGAAAGGCAAACCTTAGTCAAAATACATGGTTATTAAGTGTTAGAAAATTTTTTTATTAGTAATATTGTTTACTAGTATAAAATAAGATAATAAGTAGCTCTTATTTTCGTATGCTATCTGAATCTAAATGCACCATAAAAATCAGCTTACCTTTTACTTTCATTAACTTTTGTTGGTCTTAAGGCTGCATAACGGTCAAATAGCCTTAAGCCATATTTCGTTTAAATATCCTTAAGCCCTTAATTTCTTTGAAGTTAGTTTCCTGTGAAAATTAGGATTTATAATAAGCAAACTTAACTCCAGCATCGATTTTTAAGTACATTTGCTAAAATCGGTAAAATGCTTCACGGTTATAATAACACTCGATTTTTCTAAATAGTCAAATCAATCGCCTGAAAATTTTACTCTTCATCAGTTATCTTGTTCTTATCCGGAAACACAGAAGCAATGATGTTTTTGAACCTAACGTGATGAAAGTGTCTAATTTACGAAAAATCGCAATATACGTCAGCAATTTTCAATTTTAAGAAATAAATCCTGAATGCATGAAATGCAGATCCTACCTCCTTAAGTAATCAAAATAAAATATCTGTAATGGCTACCTCATAGAGTGTTCAAAAGCATTAAATACATTTAAAATTATACTGTAGTCTCGAAAACGCGATCTAATGCGGGCTAAGAAGGTGACGAGTTACTAAAAATGTCGAGTTTTATTGAATAAGAGGTGGGTTATTCAGAACTTATCATACTTTACTGCGCATTACTTCTAATGGACATTTTACCACAACGGTACTCCGAAAAGTATCTAAAAGTAAAAAATATAAATCTTCCTAAAATAATTGTTAAAAGCTTAAAAAACACTTGCTACTGAAGAAATGACTAGTAGATCTTCGTAGATAACGATTTCGTGATGCTAATTATCTCTCGCATTCATTTCGTTTATATTCAGCTTCATCACGCAAGCAACAGAGAAACAAAATGTTCATATCAGATGCACCTTTCTCCTCCAAGTAATGGAGCATTTCTTGGGAGGCCCTGCACTCCTTAATATAAGTCATCGTTTTAACTGTTCTTTTGTTTTCCATCTTCTTTCCTTTTGATTAATTTTCATTTTAATCCTTGTTTTCTTTCACTAGAGCAACTATTTCACCATCTCCTAAATATTCACAGTTTTCATCCTGCCTCATCCATTCAGCTTGGAATTTTCTTCATAAATCCGTAGTTTAACAGTTGTCTGTGTCTTGTCTGCTTTTCTGAAACTTGCTTCATTAACTGCCCAACAACTTTCTCCAGAAAAAAATGAAGTTTATACTCGATTTCATTCCAATATTCAGATATTCTTTCCCACTACGTCCACCATGTATATTTTATTTATCGATTATGTCACACTATTAATCCATGACTAAGACAAAAGTTTAAAGACGTTTACGTTTGTATGTCCCCTTTGATGCTTCCCAAATGCTCTGGTCCATTAATTGAAATACAGATATCACATTATTAAGCAGAAATACAGTTTTTATGACTTCGTCTCGTAACTGAATTCCAATGGGACTAATCACGATGGGACGGGGTCTTCTCGAGAACGGCAAATGCTTTCATTGACATAATTTTTTATTTTAGAAACTTCTTTACCGAAGGAACAAACATTTGATAAAAAAATGTTTGAAAAATCTCTATTCATGTATGCGTTTGATGCGTGTGACTAATTCCTGTACTGAACTGGCAGATTATAGAAGGTGTCAGACCCATTAGTGCACTTTTTAAAGTATTTTTAGCATCCGGGGACTTTTCGAAATCCTTGAGCGCTAGTTTGCGGTTACGGCTGCTTGTTACATTGTTGCATTCCAAGATCGTAACTCACTTACTTCTGCCGTGGACTCTGGCTCGCGTCCCCTCCTCTAGATGGTAGCACAAGCGATGGACCGTTGTTGAGGTTCCGCCCAAATAGTAACATCACTATACTTTTTGGAACGCTGGTGAAAAAGCGGGCAGGCTACCTTTTGCAACCGGAACTTGCGTGAAGTTTGGATGTAAACTCGCGTCTGCAACAATGTGTTTTGTCGCAGGTTCTTCGTAATAATTAAATGTTATTTTATTAGATATAAAAAAGAACCAGTTAATTTAACTTACGCAACCTATGAATGTGGTAGGAATTTTGATGCTTAATTAATCTCAGTAATCAAGATATGTTGGAAATTAACAACCGCTATTTTCTTTTATGACCTGAGATAGATTTAACGCTTTTTACAGTTATAAATCTAATCCCCAGATAGACCGTCCTTTTCAATTAGCCTCTGGAAATTATCATGCAACTCATTAAAGTTTTGTAATTCAAAAAGTAATTTTTCGTCCCAAATATTTAACTATCTGATGCCGTAATGGTTCTTCCATCTGTCAAGGCAGCCAGCCATAGTAGCAAATTTAGATTTTCTTTCCTGATTTCCTCTAGAATTTAAGAACTTCTTTCGCAAAATGGGTCTGGAAATGAGTATTCCTTTTTCCTTTTGCTACCTAAACCACAAATCAAGTACCTCACTCACTTTCTTGTATTTTCCATCTTTCATACGCTTTCTTTCCTTTGAACTGTAAGAACATGCTCTTTTCGCTCACCAAGATTTCATTTCCGCTTTTCTATATTTCTGTCCTATTATAGTACTTCATCTAACACTTTAATCCTTGCATTGTATTAATACTTTTTACTTTTCCAGTCTCTTTAAGGATGCTAATTTCATTTCCATTGCCATATCAATTTATTTTCTTATTTCTTTGTTCAACATTTTTACTTGCACATACAACATTCGTAAGCCTGAAAGTGAAGGCTAAACTGAACTCACGATGAACTGAGTTTCTATCTGACTTTTAGGCACTTTATTCAGCCACCTCGTTGCTGGAAGGAGGAATAGGTTGGATTGGAATTCCCATGAAAATAAAAAAAAAAACCTGTCTCCAAATTCGTTAGTTTTAAGAACTTTTGTAATAAAAGGAAAGGGATAAAATCTTCAAAAATACCGTAACAAATTTTCAGCAGAACTGGAAAGTACCTATTTTCTTTGTACCTCAGAAGCGATGTTAAAAATTATTGCAATCTAACTATTAATAGACCAGCACATTAATTCAAAGAAATGTTCTGTTGCACCAGCAGGGAGCATTTAGCAATTATGAAATAATACCGTCGAATTGTACGAAATATCCAGTTACCGGGAGTCGAATTTTCAGGTTTTACTATATTTAAGCCTATGTTGCAAAATGTAACAAAATAAACTATTCATTCTGTTTACTGTTGATGCTTTAGAAAAGTAAGCACCTGTCTGCAGAAATTATTTTTTAAAATATTAATTCACTTTTACTCTATCTCAGCATTTTAATGGCACAATTATAATAAATAAGCGAAATCTAAGAAAATGTACTCTTCAACAATGAAGTTGTTACTCATTAAAAGAAGTATGAAAATCACGATAACGAAGTGACTAAAGTGCAAATGCTTAAACTTCCACATGCGCATAGAAGAGCTTTGAATGGCATATTTTTTTACATCAAACAGACAGAACTAATCTTTTAGAAATGGACAATTTCAGAAAGATTTCATGCACGAAAACCTGCTGGCTGATGATGACGGGGTTAAAATGATCCTTGAATTTTAGTATGGCGTATTATTTCCATGAGCCCAATACTGTGCAGCGTTGCATGTTTGTAGGTTGCAAAAACACCAGTGAACAAGATAACAGGGAACATAGATCACAGAAATGAACGCTTACATAAACGAACATAGATAAAGTCATCGTGTGATGGTTTTACGAAGAAAACGAGATTTTATTTCGCACAGGATGTTCGGTCATATTCACTCGAAACATTAAAACATTCTTATGCATTTTAGCTATCAAACCAATCGTGTTGCAAACATTTTAGTAATCTCATGTCGTTGCATTGGTTACATAGCTTGGTTTAGGGACAGAAATGACTGGATTCGAGAAGCGTCATACTCATTGACAAATTTCGCTTGTATCGCAAATGTAACAATGGGCTGAGAAAGGTGTGAAGACAAAGCCGCTATTTTCATAAACAAGATTTCAAAGGAGGTTCCACAACTTCTGGCATCCAATATACAAAGATGCTGGGCAGCATTAGTCTTGTGTCTTGTTAACTAACTGGTTTATAGATTTAGTCGTGGATCTAATAATACTGTATCTAATGCAAAATGTCCAAACACCATCTTTTGCCAGCCAAAATGTTAGTTATATTACTATAGGCATTCTGCATGAATTAAATATCTTTTCACAGCCTACAATGTCTCCTTTTGAATACATAGAGGAAATAAAATGCTGACCATGAAACCTTGAACACATGAAACCTGCAGCTACCGTTTGTTTATATGATGATGTTTTTGAAACATTTATTTCGTTATAATGCTGAATACGTTACAATATTTGGCTATTTTTTGCACTCTTAATGATATCAAAGAGCACATTTTGACGAAATATTTAAAAGTATAGCAATTTTGAGATAAAATGTTGAGACAAATAGAAGAAAACCAAAGGTTTTATTTACCTAGATTTTGTTATGATCTTATAGAATTTATTATAATGTTTAGCAAAATAATTTTTTATTTGGATTAGCTCAAAAACTAAATTATGATGTAGATAAAAAAATTGTACACTTTATCGTAAAATTGACAAATTATGTAAAAATAGACTAGCGTCTTGGATATGAAGAGTTCTGATTGGTAGCTTCGTTAATGCAGTTGCTGCGTGAATATAGTTACAGTTTGCTCTTTATAATTTAGAACATAACAGGAAAGTCGCCACAACGCGGGAAATTTGATTTTTTGAAAATATTTTCATGGTTTTTCACACATAAGTTATCACTTCACTATTTATTTCTGTACACACACTAGTAGCATTTGGCAAACGTATAACGAAGCACTTTTATTTCTCATTTGTTTTCAGATCCTAGAAACAGCTAAGTTATTTCCTTTCCCCCCTTCTGCATTAGCGCACCCTTAATTATATAGAAATGTACAGAAATAAGAATTGGTTATTTATTGTATTTCTACTTAAATAATAAAGTCTTTTTGTTATTACAAACTTTATCCCTTTATTTTCTCTAAGAAATTTTACCTTAGAAGTGGACAATCAAATTGGAAAGATCAAGATAATTTCTTTATATCATTAACACTTTACATAATTTTTCATACAGATCTTAATAATTTAGTTAGAGCTCAGCGCATGTCGTAAGAATATAGCACATCGTTGATAAGATGACAGCGTTTCATCATATTAATCCTGAGGCTGAAATTTGATATCTAGCACTACGTCTGGATGCAAGTCTTTTGCTGTTCGTTGGGTAGTCTAGATATCGATGCAGACACGTCAAGAAAAGAAGATAAGTTACCAACGCATTCTTTAATTTTGCCTAATGAAAACAGCTCTTTCTGAAGAGACAAGACATTAGGCAAAATACACTTAGGAGATTGTTTTGGAAATGATGATATAATCGAGACAGCGCTATTGGGGAATATGCTTATGAATAATTGAATCTATACTTATATATTAAAAATCTCCTCATTCTTTCACTTTCTACCACTATATCATATTTAGAAAAATGAAGTTAGATTTTAGTTGGTATATTTGTAATTGGTATTGTTATTAATATTATTATTTTCGATCCTTCTTTCAAAGAACACACAAGAAAGGGCTGAAATCCGTTTAATTTTGCTGAAACTTTGTTTACTAAAAGATGGTGATACTTGATTAATTCTGAATGTTCATATAATTTTAAAAAATACTTCGGATAAAAGTAGGAGTATTTTTCATTTAATAATGCATTTCTGATGAATAGGTTGTTAAAAATGTTTGTCAAATCTACATTTTAAGAGTAATTTATTTTTAATTTGGGGTTAAATACCTTTAACAGATATCTGCGATGTAAAAGATGATTTTACAGTAGATTTTTAAGACATATTGGCTCGCAGTACGTGCATAAGGTGAAACGAAGATTACAATGAAAATTTATGCACTCGCAAACATATTCATATTCACCACACTTCTAACTGCCTACTGAATGCTAATTAATGAGCAAAGACCATAATAAATAATAATAAATTTCATAAATTTGTTTACTGTAACAAATTCCAAAGATTTTAATATTTTATGATAATCTAATATTTCAAGTTTTTGTTTCTACTTTGTTCATATTTTTGGCAACTAATGAGTATAAAAACGAAAATAACGTATTGCTAATTCATACCAAGCATGTAATAATTGCTGTGAAATACGTTAGTGTCCTTGCATTATACCATCTTAAACAATAATATTCTTACGAGTTTGTTTAAACTGGTGTAACCAATAATTCTCCATATAAGCTTTCTTTAAAATGAATATTTATTTCCAAAGTTATGGTTGGCAACAAAAATCAAATACTGTTACATCTTACCTGATATATGTGAAATAGTTTGATCTAAAGTTCTAAATTATTTTTAATTTACTACCGAAGAAGCATTCCACATGCAATTAATTGAAACCAAATATCCTTTACTAAAATTATGTTTCTCTAGTGTTCAACCAGTAACAAAATCTGACAAAATATATTTCTAACAAATCTAACAAAATACATCTGTTTGGCAGAGTCATAAAATATAATTACAACCTCTTGTTTATGCATCTAATAATACTCGTGGTGTACTTGCTACGAAATGGACAAAAGAGCGGCAGTCCTTAATCTCTTACTAACTTCTCTCTGAAAAATAAATAGCATTTAACTATTTTCGGCTTTTCATACAAAAATAATGTTTTTAGTGTAAATAACTTGCTTATTCTGATGCCGAAAACGTTTTTAAACAAGAGAAAGAAGTACTGGTTGAATACTAATTGCATTTTTCTCCAAGTCTTGTTTTTATGATAGTGTAAATTGTCCTCTCAACATATTTTACGATTGTTACGTAGTAACTAAGCTTTAAAGGTCTAAATCACAAATTATCACGAAAATAAGGAATCATTCAAATATCCGAATATTATCAGAGCGCACATTAAATTTGAGAGTGAACTACACTTCACTGAACTCAAAAACTTTCACATACTAAGATGCAAAAGAAGAAGAAATGTGAATAAAATTACTAATCATCATTTCATAAAAATAGAAACAATCAGAAAGATTTATGTTAACTTACTTCTTTAACTAAGCACCTTATTCCATAATCAGTTAACGAATAGGAAAAATACTTCCAGTATCATGAATAAGGACCAAAGTTAACTAATCCACTGAACCGCCAAAAATTCATATGTTAACTGAACTCGATATTAGTAATAACCAACGGATTCCTGAGTAAGTTATTTCTAGAGTGAGTGTAGTGCATTTGAAAGTCAGAGGGATAAAATCAGAATCTGCCTTTTGAAAGGTGGTCAGTTAACTGAAATAAATGTTACATTCTTCTCCCTGTATAGGCAATAGTCACACTCCTGACCGGTGCACCAACATAATGATATTTTTTTCTGAAAATATGCATCTATATGCATATTTTCAGATTTCACGGAGCGTGCGTGAATTAGTGTGTTTGACGGTCATAGAAAACGCTGCATTTTAATTTCATTATATTTTCGTTCGAACCTTCAGATGCCTTCGCTTTATATCTAAGACGTTTTTTGAGCAGTCGTAAGAAACGTTTTGGAATTAGTAAAGTAATTCATCTCTAATTATGGCATTAGAAACTATTTCTATAGAAATTATCAGATTTCCTTGAGCGAGACATGTAAAATGTCAATTGTGACCTTGTCGGGATAAGAACAACATGCCTTCCATTTGCTATTTGTACGTGCTCACCACTTATACCACGAGATCACGCACAGGGGATGTAAAAACACCATATTATTAGGCAGCAGCATGTTGTATAAATGAAGTATCTAAACTATATTCCAAGACAGTAATTGTATTTTCGGCTCCTGCTACCACTTCTTATAATATTAAGCCTTCTTACTGTAATTGTTTCACCCAAAAACATGCGTGTTTCTTTGTGTAAGAACAGATATATTTTCCTAGCGAATAGATGTCTTTTAGAAAAAGTACCAGTGAATGACCTTTAACTTTGTATAGTTATTAGGTTATATCGATGCTTGGAATGTGAAAAACATGCAAAGCCCTCGCCAGGATTCAAACTCCTGACCCTCCCGAATACGAGTCTAGCGCATTCCTAGTTACACCACTAGGGCATGCGGAAAGGAAAGAGAAAATACCTTATATACTCACCCCTTAAAGAGCGAAATTTTCGAAGCAAGGAAATCGAAGAAATTCGCAATACCTTCTCTTGGATTCGAACTCCGGACCTCCCGATTGCGCGCCAAAAGTGCTTGCAGCTACACCACGAAGGCATGCGAAAAGAAAAGGAGAAAATACCTTATAACTTATATGAACTTTCAAGTCATAACTCAAAACATAATGGATTTTAATAGTCTCTCATCAGTATAACATTCATTTTATGCGTTCCCAACTTTAGCGATGCGAACAAAACTGCTCGGTTTCTTTTTGCACACAGTTTAAAAGTAAAATTATGCTTTTAGTGATTAACAATTAATTATACGTACTTAAAGTGTAAGAACTTTTCTTTTCCCGTGGTTTAGCGATGAAAGCAACTCACCCTCCTCACCTCACAGCCACTTAATGAACAATCAATCATTGCTTTCGTAACAGGATGGCTTCTTTTTTCCCCCTATAAAAATGAACAACGAAACTTTGCATAAGAGGAGACCTGTGTAACTATGCTCTGGCTCATATATCGATCCAAGAATGAAGCAAAATCTTGTAGTCAATTTCTACAAGACTATATGCCTCGACATTCTTGTAGAAATGCATCTACCTTTTAATACTTAAAATATTTAGCCAGTCTCAAAGTGGTATCCGTACCGTATCTGATTCAGCTTCATAAATGTTAAGTTTGAACCAGTCCTGCGTAAAGAATAACTAAGGTTAATTATATAGAATATAGTAAAACTAAATTAATCTTTAGTAAAATCCTTACAAAAGTCGCTTGATTGTTCTCACAATATTGTGACTGAAAAAAATTAAATAATGAAACCAAAATACAACCTTTATAAAGAAATTCTCATTAGAGAAATTATTTAGTAGAAATAAAAAAAGAAAGTTAATGCCCCCTTGTATAGTGATTAACGTGCTTGGCTGAATTGTAGAAGGCCCTGATTATGTACCTACTTTTCCAGAAATCGTATTCTCGGAAAAAATTCTGAGTTTAGGAAAATGCAAGAAATAAAGGGAAGAACAAAAATGTGAAAGAATTAATGAAGTTTAGCTTGGAGGAAAGATAAAAGAAACTTATGCGGTTACTCAATCGGAAAATTGAGTACTGGAATAAATAATAAAGTTAATGATTTTATGGTTATATTGTCTGGGTACCTGACTAGAGTGTGGATCAGTTGCTAGGAGGAAAGCATTGAGAACATAATGCACAAGGAATTTCAATGCTATTGAGAGTACATTGAAAAAAGACTCCATCGGAAATGAATGGTGAAATCTTGCCGAATCACGTAGAGTGGCTACATTTATCGCTTAAGTTCTTTGTCACTTGCATAATTTTAATACACTTTTGTAACATATATTAATATTTTCCTTAACCCTTGAAGTTTAGTAAAATCAAATTTTCTTTCTATTTTTTTTCCAGTAATTTTTCTCCGAATTATTTTTAATCTCTGTCTTTTGAAAGACCGCTTTTTATTATTACCTGATTCCTCCATTCTCTGAATTTCTTCTCCTGAAGCTGTTTTTGATGCTTAGTTCTATATAACTTTTGACCAAATTTTTCAAAACTTATGTGAACTTCGACCTCTTTGTGTAATTTATTATTCTACTTACGTTCCCAAGCAAACGTTTTGATGAGAATAAAATATGAACTGGTTATGATTAATTAAGGAAAAATCACAAAAATGACGATTACATGCAGCAAAACGTTACATCTAGAATTTAATGAAACTAACTCATAGTATACAACACATGGTAAGGTATAAAATAACATGAGAAACAATTACCAGAAAATTATAGTATTACAGAAATTAGCATATGTATAAAATGAACAAATCAGATGTGTCAGTTTGGTACAGGAATGTTGACTTCAGTATGCAGTGCGATCATCCTTAGAAGAAATACATCACATATAGCGATGTCTGATGCTGTCAAGTATACGGTCTACCAGTTCCATAAGAAGTGAGAGCCATTACTCTTGCAAAGTAGTTGCAAGCATGGCAAGGGTATGAAGAGAAGGACTGAGAACAGCCATGCTTTATTCCTAAAACATCCTAATCATGCTCGATAGGATTTATGTCCGGTGATCGAACTGGCCATTTCATGCGCTGAAGTGCTTGCTGCTGAAGATAATCATTCATGGTACGGTCTAGCGTTGTCGCCCTGTAACAGATAATTATCTCTTATTGCCCGGCTTAAAAGTGCATATAAGCGTCAAGGATGTCATCTCTATAGGCAAAGCATTCACAGTACCATATGAAAAGTGATGAAGGTCTGTGCGTCCACCCAAAATGATACCACCCCAAACACAGACATTGCCTTGTCCGTATGCATCTCTTTTACGGATATTTGATGGATGACGGGTTTCAGGTTCTCTCCAAATCAAATAACGTCTACTATAGCTTTGGAGGCTAAACCTGGACTTATTCGTTAAGAGTTTGATTGATCAGCCGTCATTCATTGATCAGCCGTCATTCATTGATCAGCCGTTCAGTAGGCATGTTGACATGCCAAACCCAAACGTTCCCTTCTATGGTGTGACGTGAACGGCATGCAAACATGGACATTGTAAGAAATAGACCAACACAAATGGGTTTTCTCCCTTGTCCTGACACATTCCCAGCTGTCCCCTTGACCACATCTGGAGTAATAGGGAGTACTTGTATATTATGGCTTTTTTGAATTTGAATCATTTAAGCAAAGTTTATTCAATATAATGTGCCTATGCGGCCTTCCAAAACTTTTACTTGCACCCAGACGTTTTCATGAGCAGAAATTATCCAACCGCATTTTTATTGCGTGCTGACAACTGTAGATTTTGAATCAAATGTACTTCTGGCAGATATTAGTTTGGCTACATCCATTCTGTATTCTTTCCAGTACCTTAACTTTTACGCAGATCGCTTTATATTTACAGCTCGCCATACGGATGAATTAGTGAAGAAGGAAGTTTTCACTAATGCACAATGCATCGAATTAGATCAAAGTGTGTGTGAAGTATTTGGACAAGTTGAAGAGGAAATAAATTTCATCACTAATCTGTCTTATTCAATGCGCTATGAGAACGCATACAGTTTCCTTATGATATCTATGGTTGCAAAACAAAGATTTAGTACATGTTATAAAGAATATTCTAAATTTTAAAAGACCTAAAAAGTAAAACCCCATATTAAAAATATAGAACTTGAAGAGCGTTTATGCTCAGGCAAATCAAGCTTATAGAACTTGAAGAGCGTTTATGCTCAGGCAAATCAAGCTTATAGAACTTGAAGAGCGTTTATGCTCAAGCAAATCAAGCTCATAACGATAAAAAAATGTTATTTCTAAGAAAGCCAACTACCTGTATAGTCCCAAGCTCATAAAAATGTATTTATTACTTCCGCTTTCCCTGAATAGCGAAAATTTCAAAACTCCTATCATAGCATCAACCTTGAACAAACCTCTGTTTAAAACATAGTCAAATAATTTGAATGAAAAGAGAGAACCCATTCATTTTCTTTGGCTCATTGATTGTGTGTACATCATACGGCGTCCGAAGACAAGATTTAGATTTTTGAGTGTCGCCGTTGTTCAAGAGTTGTGTACTACACGTCTCTCGCATAACTTTTTTTTTTTTTTTTGAACACAGAGAAAGGTGAGGATGAAGATAAGAAGAAAATTAAAGTAAAGATATTTTCCTCTATTCTCACTTGGCTGGTTGTTTCCACCAGCGGCCGACGAAAGGGTGGGTTCGATTCCAGGCAAACAGACTGGCTGCATGGGCGGTTTCTGGGTTTCCCCAATGTGTAATGGTTTCCTTTTTGATTTCTTTCTTAGCTCTTTCTGAACCATTTCATTTTTAATAACGATAATGTGGAGATTATTGCATTAATTTGCAAAGGTACTTCGTAACATAACGCCTTGGTCCTTGGTCCAATGTGTAACGGGTATACGAACCAGTTTCACTTATATTGTCCTCCACAAAGACATCCATACCATTAGGCAGATAGACTTTGTGTCCTATTCTGTAATCAAATAAACTAAACCAACCTCACTTGGATAGATTCTAATATCCTAAACATTAATGATTTTAAGGGTTAGTAAATTTTTCATCAACGTTTGCAGAAATTTCCGAAAGAATATAAAAATACAAGAATATTTCACTCGCAGATATTTATTGAGTTCAATATATCCGCTTTTCATAATTTTGGAGCTTCGTTATAGCCATATAAAATAGCATAAATTGCATAGGAAATTTGACGGGACAAAAACAGCCTTTTGTTATATCTGTAGATTCATTATAAACAATGTTCTCTATACCGGTGTTTGATGTCATAAATGTGATGGCAAGATGAATATTTCAAATGAGAGATAAAGTTGCTTTTCGGGTGTTTTAAATTTTTTAAATTAAAGAAAATAGCTACTAACTTTAAAAAACTAAATAAAAAAATGTGTTCAGTTTTTTTAAAAAAAAAATAAACGAAATAAGGAATATAAAGTGTACACAGAATGCGTTTACAAATAATAAATATTCTTCTCATATACGGAAGGAAAAATCTCTACGACGTAGTTAAGAAAACCTGATATACACATGATTGTAAAAAATGTATGTTTTATAATTTACTTTGCATATGTATACAGTAAAGGCGCAATTTCCTTATTATAAGCCAAAAAAATTCATTTGTAACCTTTTATTTTTTTCTTTTGTTACTTCGCATATAGAGGAAATTATGTTCTATACATATTTTTTACTTATTTTACTACCTAAATATGTCTTTGTTATAATTTCATGCATTATACTAAAATACAAGTTTATGCAAATGATTAATTATATCTATAAACTGTTTAAGATTAAATTGAACCTATTTTTCTGAATAAAGCGTTAGAATCTGCACTACAATATTTAAATTACTAATTAAAATTCTCTGGTTTAATGCGAATATTAGATTCCGTCTGTGTTTTAATATTATACGTTTAGGTTTCAGAGCCATTGGTATTTTGTATTTTATTTTGAAAAACAAGTAGGGAAATATGAGAAAATAATTGCATTTAAATTGGTGATTATTCAAGGGAAAGACTAAGGCAAAATATGTTTCTGAATTTGATATTAAAGAAAATAAGTCTTTTGTCTTTCACTAATAGGAAACTACAAATCAAAAATATATGAAATGTGGTAATATAGTCTGAAGTTTTACGCAGCTATTGCATTTTCTACAAATTTGTTTTAAACTTTTTGGAAAATCACAAAAATAAATATGAAGAGAGTCCCTGATGCAAATGAGATGTATATCAGTTATTAGGAGGAGTTAGACCGAGTCTAATGATACTATCGCTGGCGCCAGTATTTTATCTAGGGGAGGGAAAGAAACCTTTCAGGAATATATCAGATATTTGCTTCTGATGGTCATTATGAACATAATAAATATTTCATTTATTTTACATCGTCATAAAGGACTCAAATTTGTATAAATGCAATTTTTAATGCATATAATATGTTAATATGTTTCCTAAGTGTTCACGATCAAACTTAGAAGAGGCAAAGGAAAATTCTTAGCTTATGCTTTCATGTCGGCAAAAGTACATGCCATTAGATTTTTACTAAATTGAGAGAATATCGCAGGTGTATTCTTTTTATTTTGATTACTGTTAATACAGTGAATTCTGCAGTTTATTCCCTGAATGCTTGCCCTCAGATTAGCTTTGCGGAGCATCTAATGATTTTTCTGATTCACAGTAATGAATTAGATTGATAAACTTTGCTCGCTCTAAAGAGACTTTTATTTTAATACTGATAGCGCACTTTGAAACTCATAACATAGTTGTATTCAAAATTAAGAGAATAAACGCATTTTTTAATTTCACAAAAATTACCGAACAGAATTACCGCATTTACTCAAAAATAAGCTTGACTCGAATATTAGAACTCCTATTTTAGAATAAAATTTAACAAAAAAAACAACCTAGGTGAATATTTGATAAGAGTATCGTTCAATTTGGATTTCATTTGCTTCTGATTAAAATGAAAAGTAAACTACATAATTAAATACGAAAAATTAAGGACTCTATTCATACTGTCGCCTTCATGTACGAGTACGATTACGTATGTGACATCAGCATTTTTGCATTATTATTTTACCACATGCTTCAAGATTTGGTTTAGTACTTTCAGAAACTTTGAAACAATATGTTTTTTCTTAAGGTTGAATGCCAATTTATTTACTTAAAAATAAACTTTGCTATCTTAATTTCTCATAGAGAGAAAAATACTGAAATTATATTATGACGTAGCTATTTAAAACTTACATACGTTTGGAAATCCATTTCTCATTGAATATTTACTCTTACTATTTCCCTAATTTCTTTTTTATCTTAGTAGCGCATTACATATTAGGAACTGCAGCACATAAAGTCTTAAAAACGGAAACATTAGATGGAGTATATCTAGTTCAATGTTTTATAAATATGGCAATTTGTTATGTAGATGGTCAAACTTACCAAAGCTGAGAAATACAGTACCCTGTTGGCTTTTCAAATAAAAATACGTTTTTAATAATGTAAGATATAGCATAATTTATAAATATTTTGTTTACCTACGATTATTTTACCCTTCATACAAATAAGAAGATGAGAAGATCAAATTAATTTATTTTGTGATTCAGTAGCGTTACAGACAATTCTCAGACATTTAACTGCACAGTATCTCTTTTAAAAAGTGCAGTATTGAAATACGGTTCCTGACAAAAGCAACAGTTTTATTAATGAAGGGTACAGAATCACAGAAATCATTCAAAATTACTCATATTTTACTTTACGCAATAATGTTTTCTGAGTTATATATTTTATTATTTAATCCAAAGGAGCTTTGTCCCTGAAGGACTATTGTTTTCGTTTTGTGATTTTGCGTTCGTTTATTATAAATGTCCGTTTCACTTTTCAAACTGTTGCCACCAAATGTTAGAATCATGCATTATATTTGAAGAAATTAAATAATGAAAAATCTGCATAAATGTATGTATATTTATCGCATTGTGATAAAACAACGGTACATAGAGCCATAGAATTTTGAATGACGTAATCCTACTGCAAATATGGGCGCGCGGATGCCCAAATTTCAAATTTCTTTTATCATTTTTTTCATATTTTGTAAATCTTTAACGAACTTTTCATTAACAAAATCAAGGATTTCAGAGCGAGCAATGGTAGCGTTGTAGAGAAAAAGCATTTTTATCTCCAGCGCGTGAGACTGCGTATTGCAAATTCTAAAGATAAGCTCAATTTAAAACTATTTTGTGATATTGCTCTTGAACTGAATTTTATGGTTTAAGTGCGAAAAACGTGATATTTAATAAATAAAGGTAACAGAAAAAATTTTAATAAAACGCCCCTTTGGACGTAATTTAAAATCTGAAACCTTTCAGATTTTATCTTTTTTATTATTATTATTTTATCTTCTTGCATTAAATTGTTTGGATTAATTTCCATTAATTGTCAGGGAGAATGTTAAATGAAATAAGCATGTCATTTCGAAGCACTACAATTCATTTTGCAACAAATATGCTTGTAAGCAACATCTATTTATTAAGAAGACTTATAAAATTATTTGTATTCTAAAGCGTTGACTAGAGAAGATTTTAAAACTACCTTTATTACCTCTTTCTTATCATTATTTTAACTCTTTTAGGTTGCACTATTTCCAGTTGCTAAATAAAATCTACATGACATCAACAGACCATCAAAAGACATTTTGTACTGGCTGCGTTCTACCTAAAAATATCACGGATAAAGTAAAACGTTAAAATAAAACCATTTATTCACACGGACACTTAGAGATAACGCAAAGTTTAACAGAGTAGCCTTACGGTTAAGCAAAAACAATTTCAAATTTAATCAAATGCAAAGTAGAAAATTAATACACTTAACTGAGTCATAGCTTGCTCCTGAATAAGTGATCGCAAAGCAATCGCTGTTAGCGAAAACTAAGGCTGGCATTTCAAATTGCAGTAGTAGGGACACTAAAACAAGGTGGCTATTAGCATAAGGTGCAAATAATCTTTGAATATATATATAGGATTTCGAAGCTTTTATACTTTAACTAATGTGCTTCCTGGTGGAAATTAATAAATGTATTAAGTCATAGTAAATCCAAAATAATAAGATAAATGGGTTAATTAAAAATATCCTTACGCTCTTAACTCGCTTCTTTTCATAAGATGCGAAATCTACATAATTTTCAGAATCAAAAAATATCCTGCGAGCTTCAGCAAATTAGTTACTATATTAAATGTTACTATGTGATCATTGCAATGTAACAGTATTCGTTCTTATTAATGTTATTAATACTAAATATCATAATGTTATTATTACAACATAAATTTTGTTGCTGTTAACAAACAATACTGCATTTGTATTAAGTTGGAATAGTAATGAGAAAGCTTTCGACTTTGAAAGGACGCCATTTTAATGAGGTATTTTAATTATGCCATATATTTTAATTATTCAATATTTTAGAATCTAGTATCTGGCAAAAAAATTATACTGCCACAATTATATTTAACGAAAATCTTAAGGCTGATAAAGAAAGAAGTAAAAATTCCTAAAACTCTTACTAAAAATAAGACAAATATGAAATATCCTGAAAACTCAAAGATAAACCAGACTGTAATAAAGTAATAATAATAATAATAAAAGAATAACTACTTTTAGTGACAAATCGAAATAACAATGCAGCATGCCTTCTAAAAGTTTAAAGTTTAAAATTAAGAATAATATATCTTTTTTTCTGTAAAAAATTCTAACTGTGCTCAAACGCAAGAAATAGTTTTTTTTAAAAAAAGTTATTTTATTGGCATTGCCTTTTCCAACAAATAAAACAATAGGAAAAATGGTAAAATTAAAGGCTGCGTTTTTTTATACGAAAATGGAAGTAAAAGCCAGAACATTAATTTGAATAATTAACATCAGTTTACTTAATATGAGAAGCTAACCCTAAATAAGTTCACCCTAAAACTACACAAATGTGACAAAAGATTTTAAAATAGAGTGGAGAAATTAAAAGATTAAATGCACAAAAGTCTTGTGAAATGAATTGGATTTACGAATACTATGGTGAACTTCATACGTTATTAGTAATTAAACATTTGTAGGAAAGCATAAAAATGAGAAAATTGAAGTAAAAACAGAAAACGAAGAATTCTGTTTACCTAGATTACCGCTATAATGATATTATTCATATATTGAGCTTTAAGAAAGGTATAAGAAAATTAAGTTCTGTCTTACAGCAATGCAGTATTTCTTGCTTCCTCAACGGAGAGCTGTAACACAGTGAAAGAGCTTAAGGAAATAAGAGAATATTAAAGACACAAGGGGCAGCAATTTTCACCTTAGTAGGCTCTAGAGAGTCTTGAAGAAAAATAGGCGTTTTTTTAACAAAAGCTATATGAAAAAAATACTTAATTATCTTTGCACATATTACTGTATTAATTATTGATGCACATCCGGAAATGTCTTTTGTGGATTAAAAAAGATATAAAGCATTTTTTATCTTTTCCAGCACACTGCACATTATCAAATTAAACTAACATGTACTATTTTTAATACTGTAAGTATGTGCTCATGTAGATAATTAAATCATTTAACATATACTGTGAAGGTTTTCATTCAAAGCATGTCCTATTCAAGCCCTTAATTATTCGAAGATATTGCATCGGAATCTTGGCGATTTTACTGATTTCTTAAAATCCCCTTTTAAAGCATTCTTCTACAGTTTTTGCAAAAAAAAACTCTTCATCTTGTACGTTTACACTTTCCTGGGCTTCTTAGAATGTAAATATTTTAAGAATCTTGAAATTAATGGAATTTTTAAATTTCTGCATTAACTATACGAATCGTGAAACCAATGTATTAAGAGTGTATTTTCAATGAAAAATGCTGTAAAAGTCCAAAAATAGCTTTTATTCTGTTTCTATACGAGTATGTGTTATAAAAGTTATTTCCAAAGAGATTTTAAGTTATTTTTTAATTTTTGCTTTTTCAGTCTTCCAAAAGGAATTACTTTTTCTCTTTCAATTCTGCTTCAATGAGTAAATTATCAGCTCTGAGAAGAATGTTATCTTAAACTTCTCATTGCATTTTAAAAAGATTTAAAACAACAGCAAATCTTTCTTCCTATGCTTTACTTGAGTGTTTCTTTTTAATATTAAAATGAAATGAAGAGAAAAGAAGTTCTGGTAAGGTTTTCAGCGACAAATTTGAATGCACATCTTTTTTATGATCGCAAGCTGTATTAAAATTGTGTATTTAATATATCTTCTAATTTTATTTGAAGTCGTACTTTTTTCTTTTATTTAATTTTATTTCAAGGAGTTACTTTCTAACATTCTGTTCTTTGAATGAATCCGAACAAGCAGAAAATTAACCTGAAATATGTATTATGTTTTAATATGTTTTTAAAGGATAACGGTTCTTTCTTATATTGCATTTCCTAAAAATTTTCTATAGCTGTGTCTTTAGAAACAGAAAATAAATACTTCTTTATTCTCCGGTTTGAAACACGTATTTTATATATTATAGTCTATGTTGATGCTTGACTTTAGGAACTGAGTTTATGAACCTGTGTGCAAATTTTACACAAGCAAAGCAAAGAAACAGAATTTTAATTCAATCCAAATAGTGCATATTCATAATTAATAAAATCTTATCAATCAGCATATGATAGCTGTTTTGATATTCGAATGCTCTTATGAAATTATTTCAATTCATGCGCATAAAATGGAAATAATAAATTGGGGTTGTCTATAAAGTTTCAGTCCCCATTCTGGTAAAAAATTAATTATTTCTTAACAACAACTGCTCTTACCTCTGTTCATATTAATTACTTCTTTATACCTAGAATAAACCTGAGAAGTAATTACTTTTATCCCAAATGGATTGCGATTTTACGAACATTCTGGATAAACTACTGTATGATTTTCCAACTATATTTTCGAATATGCCATTTTTTAGCGGTTTTACATCTTCAAAATGTTTTTACTTCTATATTAAGTTTTTACATGATACTATTAGGATCAATGTGAATAATTCACACCATAACTTATTTATTGATAAAGTATTAATCCTTTCTTTGATGTATTTCTGGCACTACAAAATGATTCAATTGTGTATATATATCATTTATTGTGACTAGTATAATTAAATATTTGCCGTAAAAATGGTGCTTTTCCTTAACTACTCATGCTGCAGCATCAATGGAAATAGTTTCAGAAAGCATAATAAATAATGCCTGTACAAAGGTATAAAAAAGTATCCGAAATTCATTTTTATGTACTACAATAAGTATATGCTTTCTAATAAATATAGAACAAATTCTGCATAGCGTAAAAAAAGATTCCAGCAACTATACCATTATGCCTCATTCTTTCAGAGAAAAAAATATGCATGCAAAATTATGACCTCACTCTCGAGGCAAGGAAAATAAACTCTATTTTAAATTCCTTAACATCAAAGATGGTTAAAATAAATAACTTTTGATTTGCTTATAAGTATGTTCTCGAACTTAGCTTCTTTTGCCTTGTTGTCCTATAAATCAATAAATTAAATGGTAGCTTTCAGCAGCCTCACATATTAATAACAAGTTAAAAGCAAATATTTTAGCATAGTTAAATTCTAAAAATTTCATTTTAAAACCAAAAGCAGGAAATTAGTATTAATCTTAAAACGTCAAAAGCAGTAGAGCAGCAAAAGTAATCGATATAACACCCTAATTTATGCTGCAAGGAAAAAAATTAAATACGAACAGCAAAGATCATATATGCTTCTGTGTAAAAAATAATACGAGTGTTCCCATCTCCGCTATTGATCTAGTGAAAATTAAAAACAGAAATAGCTCATTATCCGGAATAAAAAAAGTTAATTGTTTAGTTAAATAATTTACAAAAAAGTAATAATTGAGGAAACACACAACTAATTTGTATATTCTTAGCACTAGAAATTGATTATTGATTTCTCTGAGCTGCGGCTTTTAAGCGCTTATTTCAAACATAAAGCTTTCACATTTTCTTTCAAATATAATTTCACATGATATCAGATGATTTATTATCCCAATTTTAAAATTTATCCAAGTATAAATACAAGTATGTTTTAAAGCTTTCTCTCTCTTTTTAATTTAGTGATAAAGCAAGGCAGGAAATTCGTTGTTTTCTTTGTGCAGTCATTAAATTTCCTTCAGAATAGGAAATGCGAAGAAGCAGCAATGCCCTCAAAAAGATTCGAACACTGATCCCTCCAACTGCTAGAAAATATGCTTCCAGTTATAACAAATCGGCACTCAATAAGCAAGGAGAAAATTCCTAATAACTTTTCTGAAAAATCTCAAATGTCCACGAATTCATTAAAATATTATACTTTATTATTACATTTTGCACTGAGTGAAGTTATTAAAGGGGTCATCTCCCAAGAGAAACTTATAATTAAGTACTTAAGTTAACACTTTCCATTATTGCTCCTAATATAGGATCGCAAAAGTTGGGAACTTGACGATCACCACACCGCCACGCTGTAGCGACGCCGCTTCTTGTATATATAAATCTCATTTGAAGGTAATCGGTACTAAACAAAGATTGATACTTCACTGCTAAGTATTACTTAATAAGAAATTTATATACTACACTAATCTTAGGAATTTCCTCTCTCCTTTCTGCATGCCTCTGTCGAGTAACTGGAAGAACGTTTGACGCATGTTCGAAACCCCGGCGGCGTAATGGCAAACTGCACATTGAGTTGATCAATATTAAACGAATTTCGTTTATTGCGCATGCCCAGGATAGAAGTTGGCGCAATTACAACTGTGGCTCAATTTTAAAAGAAGATAAGTACGGTATACGGTTGATATTGTGTTATTTGGGCGTAAACATTTCGGGGTTTTAAAACTTGTCAGGTTGTAAGTTGCTTCATTACTTAAAGTGTAACTATCGATTGTAAACTGCCCAAATTTTGGTTTAAGAAGGATTACAAAGCAGGAAAATCATTACAAGATATATTATCTGAATGCTTATTAATTATACTTCTGAGGAATAAAAGCAATTGAGTATTTGCCATACGTTCCATTCGTATTTACTTCAGCAAATTAAAGAATAAATCCAGTCTAAATTACTGAATTAAAGTCAAATAACTGGGCTTTATTTGAATAATCAATCCATACATATAAAACAGCTCGAGGATGTGGTCCGATGCCTGCTAGGCATTCAAACTGACCCTATTTCAAAATAACTGATATTAAACGTAATGCTTATGAACAAAATAAACCAAAATGAAATGAAACAGAAGCACATGCAATAAGCACTGACAAATTTGTGTAGTATTCCAATTGTAAAACAGTAAAACCAACATGACTAACAGGCTTGTTGTAGGGTTGCTTATGCTCCCCCTTAGTCTCCAGTATTTTCTCCCACGCCAACGGTACACCGTTGAGCATGCGCAGTAAGCGGGATTCGTTAACATTGATGAATTCAATGTGCGGTTTGCCATTAGGCATCACGGCGAAGCTATTGCACATTTTTCACATTCTCGGATCGATATAGCTTAGTAACTCTACAACATAAATAGATTTAATTCCTACTATATCACGCTGTAAACTTTTTTGTCCATAAAATATGTTAGAAAATTAAGGATGAAAGTTTAATCATTGAATAAATAATAATAATAATAATAATCCAATAATTAATAATAATTTTTATTATTGTAAAAATAACCGAAATAATCCTAGAATAAAATGTGTGGGCTTAAGTCCACCATTTTTAAACATAAACATATCTTATTAGAATATTTTGAATTTTTTTACTACTCTAGAGATGTTCTGGTATTGTTTATTTACTAAGATATGCCTTCTATATTTTTTCTAAATTATTTATTTCAAAGCAACCTTATAAACGTTTGATAGAGTAGCATTTTAACAATACTTGAAAAATACATTTTTTTATTTGTGTTTTTAATGATGTCTTTAGCGAACTTGGATTTTACAGTCTAAGCTGATGTCGCACAAATCAAAGCGTAAGTGCTTTGTGATAAAATAAATATTAGAACATCATTTAGCACAGACTTGTCATTGCAGCAATTATTTTAGTTGTAAATAATGTTGTCATAAAACACATTGTTGCACCATAAATTAATATCACTAATGAATTTTTATGACATTTCATATGTTTCAAATTTTTCACATCTCATTGCTTCGTACTCCTTACTCTATATGCTATACTGCTTTATTTTAGCTTATTTATTTATATTAAAAGCCTGGTGATTAATTCGGATATTTAAACTCACAGTTTCTTTCATAACACAGTTTTCCATATGGATGATCGAAATATAACGGAATGGACTTAATGGAGTGAGTTATGGTGAATTAGGTTTTCGTAACACTAAATCAAAAAGCAATTGTGAATTTATAAATTTGCATATATAATCCAAACCTGCCGTCTAGACTAGGAAATAGGCGAAGACAATCCTAAAAATTATAATGTAAATGTAATCATTTCTGAGAAATAGGGTTTTGGTGCAAGGAATGAAAACCAGACTTTCTCTTCTTGCTCTGCTTCTCAATTTCAGCATTAAAAGAGTGGAAAGACCTATCCCCCTAGCTTATAGCCTCCTCCTATATTTTGCGTGCTCTACGTATAATCGAGTGGTAGTCAGGGATTTACGTCTTACTCCCCTTTAATCTTCTTCCCGGAGATTTATAAGGAAAATGGTACGTAGCCTGAAGTCGTATCAGTTTTTATTTATACTTTTTATTTGTTGAAAAATGAAAAGGAATATTTCTAGTACATTCCAGCACACAGCACTTGCGTTGATCATCTAAAAGGAACATTCATAATAAAATTAATTTATTATACCCCTTATTATTCATTTCAAGCTGTGTGATTCTAATTTTTTTTTATTTTATTTATTATCAAGATTGTTAAATCCTAAACAATATCCAGAAATGTTAACAAAAAGACATTTCGTGTATTTTTAGATAGGTCTTTATCCCAAATACATTTCAGATTGTAAACATTTTTTAGCTAATTCACTGTACGGTGTTTACCATATACGATCTTTCTCCTCGTATATCTTTCTTCATGTTTGTTTTGTAGTTTACAGCTTGTAAGTGCATTTCCTCAGTTTCAGAATTATCAGTTAATAAGCTGTCGGAAGTAAATTAGCAAATGTAAGCAAATAACCTAATGTTGTGCATTTGGTTTACCAATGTTACTCAGCTGAAAAAGAAAAGCTCAGTATTTAAAATTTTACCTCACAAAAATTGTTACATTATCATAGATATCATTTTCTAGAATTATTGCTATATAGAGAAAGTAGAAGTTAAAACTGGTGAACAAAAAAGATCGTCATATAAAGAACTCCACTTTCGTAGATTTGGTTTTGTTGATATCAAATAAGCACCTAAGCTTTCTCTTTCACGTCACATTTTTGAAATTTTTATTTCTGTCTTTAGATATGTGGGTATTTTTTTGTTATTTTTTCTATAATATTGATTTGATGTGAAGAAGCATTTGACTGTTTTTATTTTAAAGATATTGTTTTATACGTGATTATGTTTACATAATACTTATTTAATACTTTTAAAACTATTATCTCGTTTTACATATTCATTAGTGTTACTTTTTTTACATTACTTATGTTTGGAAATGTTATTTTTCATTATTGTATTGGGTAATAGTTTCCGTATAAGTAGCCAGATTGTTTTGTTTCGGAAAAAGAGAGTGGTAGAAACTGCATGCAAAATCTTTCTGATGCTATCTTTTTTTTAAAAAAACTTTAACGCAGAAAACTTACAATTATAAAACTGAAAAACTCGTACTAATGGTACTTCCAATTTGCATCAAGAGATCGAAATGACTGCAGAAATTAAGTTATCGCCATGTCCTAAAAACAGACTTAAATTTAATTTCTTCCAATAATTTACGTTTAGTGATTCTGAAAACAAGAATATTTCTATAAAAGCTGAAACTCATGAGAAAAATCTATCAAAGACTATTAGTGTGCATATTGCTACGATACCCCAGAAGAAGTACCATGTGACAGAAAATAGCCCAGAAGGTATTTCTTGACCGCCAAAACAAAATTTCTCCACAATGTGCAGTATAAAAATGGCCCATAGCTGTTGAAACACACATAGACACATACATGTTTGCATGTATACTGGGGGTTTCAAGAATATACAGAGAGACAAAGAGGATAGAAAAAAATACATTTTGTAGTGGAATAAGGGCTTTGAGGTTGCTTGGAGCCTGTTGAGCATCGATAAAAGCGTTCTGCTGGAGTAAATCTTCATTCCCTACTCAGGAATCATTCTTTGTACTTCCTCTGAGTAGCCGCTCCGTTTTAACTCCAGCCCCATATATATTAGATTCATATTGGTAAGCTTCGGATTAGTGTAGCAATGCATATCCCTAGAAACTTGAAATGAATATGACTATTTACGCCAGCAGCTCACTGTAACACCTCAACACTTCAACATTCTGTTATAAAATCTGCTTATTTCAGTTTCCTTTACTTGTCTTTACGTTATTGCGAAGTATATTTGAATGTGGGATAGTTCAAATACGCATACACACATATATACGTATGTGTAATATTAACACAATTTTGGAAGCATTGAATCTAAGAACACTACGACATAGATACGCAGAAATACTGATGGCGTAGATACTTGATGCTTACAGCGTCCATACATTTTGAAGAAGAAGCATTCGAGCCGGATTAGATTTCTTTTTTATATAAATTCACATTTTGTGGCCACAATCATTTGACACTCTACTCGTGCCTATTAAAGAACAATTACAATTTTGGATATTATTGCCATAGAAGCGAATATAGCAGCACATACATGATTGCAGAAAAGCGTCTGGCCAAGATGAAAGCACAAGCAAGAGTGGCGCATCAGTTCCTAAAAAGAAGGGAGGGAGTTAAAAGTTTCCGTTTTTAGTTTTGGTTTACAATTACTTTGATTGGGCAAGAGATATCTGCATTAAGCGTTGTATAAAATCGCATTATTAATTTGAATGACGCAGTTTAGACTTACAGCGCTATTTTTAGGATAAAGAGATGAAGTTCCCAAATGTCTCTTACATATATATATATACAAATTCAAAAACTCAAACCTAAATTATTTTTTGTAAGCTGCATTAATTGTCGTAATTTAGCATTAAAACTGCATTCACATTTTTTTATTTGTTCATTTACTTCAAAATATTATTTTCTTTACAGTTTACACATGTTAGAGTTCCTGCATTTCTGATGCTATTACTTACTTATAATTCAAAGTTTCCTTAATTCTTATGCAGAAGTTGTGCTCATTTGAATTTAATTAAAAGATTTTTGAACCTAATTAAGGTCTTTTATTTATGCCAATATTCATGTTTATATACTGTTCTCGATACTTGATTTAGGTTTTTATCTATCGATTGTTTTATGATATTAACAAAATTCGCAAGCTTTATTTTGTATACACATGTATACAATATTTATTTATTACAGAGATCAAAATAGTTTATGTTTTTTTTATTTTAATTTTCGTACTGGATTTTACGTTTTTTTATTTACTGTTTAATTTATTGTTGAAGAGCATTGCTATACATGTTGTAATGAAAAGTATTAGCATTAATCAATATAATGTTTTTCAAAAGAAAGATCTTATTCACAGAATAGTGTAGATTTCCTGGTCTGGTAAATTGTCTGCAGTCTTCATAATTAGCATATAATTGATTCATAGCATTATTTCCGTAAATTAAGAATAAAACATACTTTTAATTTAATGAAATTTTTTTGTGATTATTAGATTATGATTTTAAAGTAATAAAACTACATGACAGTATTAATGAAGTATTTTTAGTTTTTAAAAACTTATAAATTACTTGCGCTAACATCCTTTCGGCATATCATATGTAACAAAGTAAAAAATGAAAGAATTGTACAATGTACTAATTACGAAAGAATATCACTAAACATCATTTAAGAGAAAAACAATCAACCTCAAATAATTCTAATTTATTTTTTAAGTAACCTCTCAAGCGAAAATGACATTAAAAATGAAATTTTGGAATTAAATATTTCTATCAACTTTTCTCATGCTAAAGTCAAACATCTTCTATTTAACTTTTTATACTGTATATAAACTTTCAGTAAGCATAAATATAGTGACAGAGTGGTTATATAAAATTATGTTTCACAATTTAACTACAGTTGTAATCAAAATCGAAATTGATATTTTAATTTAGAAATACCAGAATGCAAATATTTGCGTCATTTAAAAACTTTTTGCAACCAGAAGTACATGTCTACGACCATCGGCTGCGAAAATAAAAGCCGCATAAGAATTTCTCTCTCTTTCTATATATATGTGAGTGTGCGTATAAATCACATGCGCATAAAACCTTTAGTTTGCATTGTAACTGCAATGTGTATGCGTGCGTAAGGAAATAATTACGTCATTAATGCAATTAACCATATTTTGCCATTATAACTGCTTCATACTCTAGAAGCAGTATGTATTACTCTTAGCCCTATCACAAAATTGTACATTTTGGGGAAACATTATTAGCATTCTTCAGTACGAAGTGCACTTCCGTATCAATTATTTCTAAATGATTAGTTTGCTAACATTATTCCCATTAAATACTAGAATAAATTTACATTTTACACACAAGATGTAAACTTATATACACTAAAAATAAGAGAGCAAACTTTATTCTGACACCAGCTTACACGAGAAAACTCGTAAATGTGTAATCGTCGACATACTTAGAAACACAATTCGATATTTAAAGATAAAATTCCTAATTTTATCTCTCTTTATTAACTCGGTAATTTATATTTGTACTTGATCTCCTTCTTTTACATATCTTTTCTTTAGTGAAAATTTAGTACTGAGGTTTTGTTCATTAAGTATCTTCATTCATTTCCCTAAATTATTCATATTTACTAAATATTATTTCATTATAAGAATATCAAGTTACGAACACATTTGCAGCTGATTTGGCACACCCTTTTTCTCTCATATAAAAAGAAACTAAGAGCACCCGTTTTACATCCTTCGTTTAGAGCATTTATTATATTTATCCTTAGGTGTTGATTTTCATTTTCAATTTGTTTCTTGATTAGTAACACACGGCGTTTTATTTTATTACCTGCTCTCTTTTACTGCATTGTTATGCGACTCAGGATTTTATTCTTAAATAATCCCGTTAAGTTTTACTATATTTGCATTTAATAATTTCATCTATGCATGAAATCAAAGCGAAGCATGGAAAGCAAGTAACCGAAGGCATACATGCATGTACATAAATACATATATGGGCGTGTCAGTGCATTCGTAACTTCTTTCAGTCATTTTAAATTTATATCCTGAAGCAATGGTAACGCATATATTTAAATAATTGTTGACGATGGAATAAACTGAAAAGATGTATTTGTACAATTTGATTAAAATATGTACAAATAACTATGACAGGTACTGAAGCGATATTTTTCCCAGCTTACCTTCTTTAAGGTACCTTATACATTCACAAACAATTTAATGGAATTACTTGTGTAATAAAATGTTTCGTTTGGTTTACTCTGAAATATTCTGTTCATAGTACCAGGAAGCATAGATTTTCCTCAAGGTCGAGACTTATTTTTTCCCTAGTTCTGTTTGAGTTGATACATATATCTCCATGAGAAAGTGAGTGGCACTTCTCGAATAAATATAGGTCCCATTGTTTCCTAATGATCACTCGGTGGATATTTTATTTACTTCAAGTATTCCTCATGTCATTCTTTCACCGTTGGCAGTACTTCACTTTGGTACTCTTCCGATGATCTTCATTTCCCATTCTGATGAATTTGTTTCATATGATATAGTTCCTTAATTTCTCAGTCTTTTATGTTAGATATAGAATTGCCATTCTTCATAATGTCGACTATACTACTACTGAGGAAGAAGAATCAGAATAGGATACGCTTCATCAATTCTCTTGCCTTTATATTCTAGCGATTCAGTAACTGAAAGTGGATTCAGTCAAGCGATAGCTTTTCGAAATCTTTTAATCATTTTACTTTAATATCTGAACACTATCTCTTAATTCTAACAATCTGACAGTTTAATCAACGTATGCTTTCAGATCATTTTTGCGCAACATAAAAATATCTGAGATAAAAATGCTTTTAAAGTTATGACTGAATCAGTAACTATTTGGCGTTGAGAAAATTAAATGTTGTATTTCAGTTTTAAAACTTTATTACCGGCAGTAAAATCTGGCTCTCGACTCCGTAAATTGTCATATTTTGGCTGCGAAGATCTTTCATCTGATTTATTTTTCGCTTCTTTATCAGTTTATCGATGACTTTCTGAAAAAATTTATTTTCACATCGTTAAACGAAGGAAAAAAGACTTCAGAGGAACATTAGAAACTTCGTCGTAAAAGTTATTTTTGTTAGACTGCCGACGAAAATTTTGTATCACATCTTTTCAACGTATAGAATAAGTTACTTTTCGGGGTGGTTCTAAAAGCGCGTTGTATTTATTATAACTATATATAAGCTTGGCAGCTTTATTACTCTATGGCTTTTCAACTGTGTTTTCGAAGGTACCGTTTTGTATTGATTTTAAATCATCCATAGATTTTTACTTTCATGTTAAAATTATAGCTGATGTTATTAGAAGTAATGGAATGTTTTTTAAATATATGTTATTTATTCAAAACGTTTAAGCTCTTACTTTGAACAAATGTCTTTTATTTGATAAATTTCTGACGTGACAATAAAACGATTTAATTATACATGTTTATTAACTAAAATGATTAAAATTTTGAAGCTAATTAGTTGGTCTTCAGTTTTTCATTTAGATATTAACAACTGTTTGGATACATTAAATATGTCTATGGTATATGTGCTTGACACCAAGCATATGCTAGTCTCTGCTATCTAAGCTAATGCCAAAATAATACTTAATGGGGCTGTAAAGCCAAGTTTAAAAATTATGTAAAAGTACAGCAAGGATGATTATCCAAAACATAGTTGAATGAACATAACGTTGTTGGATCAGGCATTCAGAGAGTTTTCTTACGTTTACCACTCAGTTTACCATAAAAAAAACAGCTATTTGTTCAGATCTCTTACTTCTAATAACGTAATAAAGGACTAAGATGAAATTTTCTTGGTCAAAAATCAACTAAATTATATGCAAACTTCCGGCTTTCCACTCGGCATATAAATGCAAAACTCATTATACACTCTATGTATCCACGGCGTTCGTAAAGATCCAGGTTGGCCACCATTGTTAATTGCAAACGTTATGGATGAATTGGACAAAACACAAAGTTCGTAGTTTCCTTCAGGTGGTCACCAAGAAAATTTCTTTGGAGGCTTCAGGGTATTTAAAAAAAAGCAAGCCTATGATAAAATTTTAATTAATAATGGCAAACGAGCAGTAAAAAAAATTACAGAAGTATTTGTGCTATAGATGTTTTTATTTGTCTTAATCTTAGATCCATTTTCCTATGTCTTCATGATATTTACTGTCGCTTTACGTAGTATTTACTGCCATACTGACAGATTGTCGTTTTCTTTCATTCATAACCTTCAGTTCAGTTGTCAGTATGAGTATTTTTGCGAAACGCTTTACTCCTGAAAGCTACTCCCTAAAAAAATATCAGAGAAGGCGATCATACCACATCTTTCTCTGAGGTGAAACAACCTTCAAAATTCTTTTAGCATGGCTATCGTTTCATTTGCGGATCAGTAGCGTGGTATAGTGGAACAGTTATCGTTTCATTTGCCGATGAGTAATGTGGATTTATACTTTACTGATTAGGCACCACCGGTAGTAATATGTGTGCTACATTGTTCGAATCGGTATTTTCTCTCATTTCCAATATAATATATTTTTATTTATGTTACTACAAATGTATCCATTCGTACACATGCCTAAAAATACAGGCCTGATAATAAGTCTGCATTAGGCAGGAAGAGCAATATGTAACAATTTATGGTTTCTTTCTTAAATTTCCAAAATGAAAGTCAGCAAGAAATTTGAACTTTTGTAGCTATAAAAATGTTAATTAATAATAATAAAGTTTAAAAAACAGTTCTTTTTATGCCATTTCCTTGATAAGTTTGTAAAGTTTTCTTTCGTATTATCAAGTGTTCACAGCTAAGCATTGATGACAGGAATGTTTCTGTCTTCAATTGACAGTATTACGTAATTTTTCATTTACATGCCGTATGACTTTTGAGGAACACGCCACACAGGAAATTTCCTTTTAAACTCATTTTGAAAACATTTATAAACTGTAAACACAAATGAGACTCCAGATTAAAAGTTGCTGATAAATAGCATGTCACAACATGATGGAATGGATTTCTGTCTGAATGGAATATGGATTACGTTCATTATGCTTGTTTTGCAATGGGTATCATGTACATAATTTGGCTGTCATATGCACGACATTCGCTTCTACACGTCCTCTAATTTACCCGTTAGTTATTTTCCTTCTAAAAAGTTAGAACTGTATTTCCGCGCAGAATTGATTTTTTCTAAAATGTTAGATAGTCAGAGATCAAATGCTAGTCTTCAATGACTAGAATTTTAAAAATAATTTTTGATGGCTTAATACTTTTATCCAAAATTTTAATCATCCATTGATTGTATCATAAAATGAATGCCCTATTTGTTCATTTTATACAACATTATTTACATTTCAGTCTAAAACTTAATTATTTTCTTGTTACTATTGTAAGATCTAACGTTCTTAGCTATCATACTGTTAATGTGATCTTACGAGGAAACCTGGCGACTTATCGCACAGACGTAAATAATGCTAGCACAGGGGCGTAAATAATACTGGCACAGAAGGGTAAAATAAACCCTTTATTATTCATCACTCTTAACACAAATGCACGCACATCGGGGTTACAATAGCACCGACGACCTGCGATGGAACCTAAAAGTAATTTAACAATAAATTCAAAGACAAGTAGTAGTGCTGGACTATATTTTAGTTTAAGACTAACTAGGCTGACTCAACAACCTACCCGGCGATAGACTTAATAAATGGCCAAATGGCGTATCAGCAACACAGCAACAAGGACAAAATAGTAACGTGCGTTGGCTAGTGAAATCACGCTCTGAATAAACTTCTAATTTCGTCTGTTTTTATACTCTCTTAAGTTTAAAATTGCGTTCCAGGGAAATGGGAAAAAATGCGATGGGTAAAATAGAAGTTCAGGAAAGATACCAAACTTAAAATAATTAATTATGTAACTTAAAGGAAGCCCTACACTGTATCTTCACTAACTATAAAACGTACTTAAACATTTATTTATAACTCCCATTTAATCCAATAATTTGTCCCCCGTTTGTGTTCATATCACTTTTAAGTTGGTCTTCACATATGATGAAGAAGATTCTTTTAGGTGTTCAGATACATAGCACAATAATCTTATAATATCCTTAATACCGATGTATTTGTCAGAACACACATTTAGTATACTAAATTGCGAGAATAACCTAACTTCTTTATCTCGCACTATGTTATAGTTTTCGCCGATGATGAATTCCTTAGCCCACACGTTATAAAATGATGTTGTTACATGCTCAGACAAAGTCAATGAAATTTAAAATCCGTTTTTTTACCCTACAAAACAACGCAAAAGTTCTGGTACATAGCTTTTCTTTTAAGCACATGCTCTCGTTTTCTCAATAAAGGCTGTCACTAAACATTAAAAGAGTACAATTTGATTTAGGTTAGATTATTTAAAATCTAAAAAGCAATAATTTATTACTAATAATAAAGTTTACAATGCAAAACTCAGCTAGCTACCTTAAGAAGTGTCTGTCTTTATGGAAGTTACTCATAAAAGTAGTCTTACCTTTTATAGCAGTGGTTTTAAACTGGCTGCTCGCCGTCTGCATTCGACCCCCGAAGCACTCTCACGCGCTTCCGAATACATTTCCCTTGACTTAATTAGCATTGTTATGATATTAATTATTATGGAAAAAATTCGAAGAAAGGTTTATGATATTAATCATTTAGAATCCAATTTTACATTATTGTCTTTACCAATGAAAACGAAGGTGAATAACTCCTCAGAAAATCTACAACCAGAGGCAATTAATTTGCAGAGTTGTGTAAATCGTATTCAAAATTTGAGGATACAGATTCAATTGAGTTTTTTTTTTCACTTATCAAACGATAAATACCCCCAGACTTGAATTATTGAAGTAAGGAAAATCGCATTGTTTGAGAGTACATTTATATGTGAACAGCTTTTTAGCTGCAGTTAAAAATTAATAAGTCTAAAAAAAAATCAGCTGGACCGGTAAGTATCTATAGTTCGTGATGAAGGTAGTCTCTAGTAATTTTTCTCAAAACCAATTTCTAGTAATTTTTCTCAAAGTTTCTCAAAATCGAAACTCAATGTTGGTGATGTAGTAAGTAATAAAAAATTTATAATCATTTACATGCATATGTATATTTTTCTATACGTGGCAACGAATATTTCATAAATAAAAGAAAGAGATTAGGTTGCCCTTATTTATTCTGAAATTTGATCCCACTTGGATAATTTAAGTTATTAAGTTGTTTACTGAACTCATTAGAATTGTTTGCAATAAACGCCAGTCTTTAAAATTTAATATTTAGTTGTCACTCCCTGTCTCTGTCATTTAATACTTAGCGCTTGAATTACCAAGTATACCACCAGAAATCTTCTGCAGATATCAGCCTTTAGATTTCAGACAGAAAATAAATATTTATAAACAGGATTTTTCTTCTTTGAATCATCATTAATACCTGTTTATGTATGGTTTACTAAATATTTAGTAAACGAAATTTAAAATTTAATTTTATTAAAAGAACTTCTTCATTTTGATAAAAAAAATTTCTGGCCCGCCAGCTGCTTTATATCGTGTATTCGGTGCGTATGCAATTTGAGTCTTAGAACTTGAACTTGTTCTACGCGACACATTAGGAGCATACATTTCAGGCGGCACACGGAAAATCACAAGAGTTCGATTCAATCAGCCTGTTCACCCTTCCTATAGGAAACCGGAAAGGACAACGAATATTCAGTGGTCTTATTTACTTGGTAATTTGCTCGCAAACAGCATAATTTGTCCATTTGTTCTTGATTTTAAAAAAATTCTTTAATTTTTCTAATCTATCCGATAATGTTAAGAGATCAATGAGAAGTTTAGAAATTCTGTTTGTTTCGCTTTTTTGATTAGACGTGATAACGCTGTACTGGGTTTCGTAAATATTATCTACGTGTGCATAGTATGGCCTGTTTCAGCCTGTAGTTGGACAGACATGATTTTCAGCATTCGGTCACAGCGAGGGGAAGTACTTACATTTTGTTGTGGTGGGTGAATAAGACATTTTTATGAATGTAAGGCAGGAATGTGATGGAGTTCTGTTGTTAAACTAGTGAAATTTGAAACAAAACACTTGTTATACAAGGTGTTCCCGAATTCTACCGACAAATTCAGAGAACTGATAGAAGGCATCAAAAGAATGAAAAATTGCCTTAGAACATGTCGTCGCAAAATGTGTTTAGTGGGAGAAAATCGCAAAAATAGTTATGAAGGAAGGACAACCAGACATTTTCATAAGAATTATTCGAAATTGCTGCGGCGAAGGTCATTGCACAAACGGAAACACCGTCGAATGAAGAATTGCTGGACATGTTCTTGCATACTCGGAGTGCTGGCGATGTCTGCTGAAGCGACGACGATCCCGTGCAGTCAAGATCCTCCAGTAAGTTCACAGGCATCTGATAAACAACCGATTTCAGTTAGCCACAGAAGAATAAATTCAATTGATTAAGGTCCGTGAAGGCTAAGCAAAAGATCCCCTGCGTACAATGGTTAAGCACCAGAATCCCAAAACGCGCTGGTGCTAAACCATGGTGCACGAACCACATGTTTTGACGCACAATGGCCAGTATTCCCTACATCAAATCCGGGACGACGTGTTGTAGGAAAACAAGGTAATTTTCAGGCGTTCGGGCATAAGATACGGACTTATTCAGATGACCTCCGAGAATCCCTACCTAAATGTTAATACCGAACTTGTATTGCAATTTCGACGAGACAGTGCGGTGAGGATTTTCAGACACCACATATACGTATTGTGCGTGTTGACTACGTCTTCTCTCGTAAAGCAGGCTTCATCTGAAAATAAAACAATGGCGCGAAACTGTGAATCATTCTGCGTAACATCAAGTTTAACTATAATTATTTGACTTCTTTTATCTTATATTTATAAATATTTCAAACATTTTCTTCACTTTAACCTATAAAAAATAAAAAGTCACTTTATTATTAGATAGGAAGAATCAGTATTGTATGCTGTAACATATTTTCTTCGTATTACATCTTCCGATAAATAATGTGTGAGCAAAGATTTTGAAGATGCTTTATTAGTTATTTATAATCAACAAATATGATTGTCTAAGCATTGTAACATCATTTCTGATCCCCTTTCTTTCATTAAGCTTTAGAAAGTTTTATTTAAAATAGTATATAACAATAGTATTAACATCACGAAACAAAATAAGTAAATTGCATATCATATAATTAATATAAGACAGTTGTTCCAACTTTTTTTGCCCCATGCACTTCTTTCACCACTGCTGGACGATTATTCTCCCTTACTTTCCAAAACTGTAAAAACACATATGTATTTATTTAAATTTAGATTATTTTTTAATTTACTTTATAAATTAACCGATAATAAGCGTAAAATTTTTTATAAATACCAAAACTTGAACAAAAGTAGCCTTTTTATGTTCATAAAATAGAACTAAAAATTTAACATTAAATATGTAGTTAATAGGTTTACCACATTCATACCCCTAAAACTATGAAATTCCTTTCGAGCTGAGAAGTTAAAGGAAACGTCTGAATTTGCATTTCTTTGCATTAAAATAATATTTCTGTCTAAGAAACCGTATCACAGATCATACGTTTAAGCATATTTAGTCTATAGAACGAATTAAATGGGCAAAGATTTTAGCTAAGCAATAAATGTATTGAAAGCACCAACTGAATTTTAATTTTGTTAATTAGTTAATAGGAAAGCAGTCGAGGGCAGTGTATACGGATAAAAGAATTTATAAAGTAAGGTGTAGCTCTAGCGAGAGGAATTTCCACATACAGTTGAAAATTCCAGTTAATTCCTGCTATTTTATCTAGTTTTAACTTCAAAAGTGGAGTGAAGTATGTTCAAACAAAGCACACAGAGCCCATATGTGTTGCGTCTTTGTTAAGTAATCCGATTACTGTTCGTACAAAATCCATTTGAATAACTTTAGTATAAAATGGTGGCTAAATTATCTGTAAAATATTAAAGTCAAATAAATTTTATCAAACTTAAGATTTTAGAGAAGATATCTAATACTACATGAAGGAAAATGTTTAGCTCTCTATGTGAATTAACATATTATCCAAATGATGCCTTTAAGAATTCTTAAATCTTTCAATCAAAACCTAATAAAATAATAATTATATTAGCCTACTAATGAGCACTAGAGTGTTAACGCATCGAGTTATGGTTATGTGTTATATGTTAATGCTTCTCTCTTTCATTTTATGTGTGACTCAGCAAATAAATTTTCATTTATATTATAAGGTATTTCTCCCACCTTCTTGGCATGCCTTCCTAGTGTAGTGGTCAGCACGCTGGACGCGTATTCCAGAGGTCCGTGGTTCGATTACCTGCGAGGGCATTGCTAATGTCGCATCTCCGGCTTCCAAAAAATCCAAATATCTCAAGAATATAAATAAAATCTTAATATATTAATAGTTTTTGAACACTGCCTAAAAGTTTGGCTGTTTGTAGAGAATTTAAAAGCCAGTCTATATGCAATGATTTAAATCTGATTTGTAGGTTAATATGGGAGGTAACTAATACGCTTACAGAGCAGTCTAACATGAATACCTTTAACTATTTTTAAACATTTTACTGTGATAGTTATTTGTGTTTCTAAGTTTCATACATACTTTTTTAATTTATACATTTTGCTTCAACAATTCGCCTACATACTTTGTAATTCAAATACTAATACTCAAATACAAATTTAATGCTTTGCAATTCGAAATGCTTTACTAAAAATATTCTTTATATAAAACAGAATATATATCATATATATGTTTGTGTGTGTCTGTGTGTATATGCATATATCAAATTATAAATGCTCTGAAATATAAATGAAAATGTTATTAGAAACCAGGCTAAATGAAATAATTATATACATACATTTGAGAAAAATAAAACGTTTATTGCATTTCTTCCTAATTAAGAATTACATTTTACATTGAGAAAATAGAAATATTGTAGGCAAAATGAAATTTTATGCTGCTTACTTTACCACTGTAATTTTGTGGGGTATTTGTGATAATAACAAGGTTATATTCTATTACATGTATTATCGCATGAACTGCATTAATAATTATACAGTATACCATGAATATGAAACATAACGAATATTATTTTTTTTCTGTGCAAATTAATAATTAAACATTTCCCATGTAAGTTGATTTAAATTTTATTTTATTGTATGCACATTCCACATATACACAGATAGATATGTTTAGAATTCGAGCTTAGATTTTCTATAAATGTGGGTTAATTTTTAGAAGTTAACAAAATTTTCCTTTCGTACAAGCTATATATGTTTACTAGTCAAGAATGGTATGTTTTACCATTCTTAACTGCGTGCTTAATACACTTTCTCAAGAAACTTTTGCCTTTTAAAACCTGCATCACGCTTATTTATGAGAATATTCATTAATTTATTATTTTGCTTCGGTTAATGAGCAAATAAATATTTTTAGTATGCGTATAAATCATAAGCCAAATGATCAAATTATAAATTTACTAAACCGAAACTAAATATAATTTACTTATGTTACTCTTTAATGTCTCCGTATACCTTATGTGAACGTAACAAATACTCTCTAAATCTTATTATTGTTGCAAAAAGTTATTTTAGGAACTAATACCCATGTCGCGCGCGAAAAGCAGAACATTTGTAAGGAGAACAATTGTAGTTATGATATAAATTTTGTTCATAGTCGCTTTAGTCAACCAATGTGTCAAATTATTCCTTGATAGTAAGACAATTTTGGGGATAATAAAACTTAATTATTATTCTCTTTGAAGTAAAAGTTTGGGTAAAGAAAATATTATACACTAAGTAGTTAAAATAGAAAGTATAAAGTAAAAAATTGAACTTATAAAAGATGATAAGACGCCATGTAAGTTATGCAAAGTGAACACGTTTACACGTTGTAACATAATTTTATATATTCATTCTTAAGGGGGTAAAATAAAACAATGAACTTGAAAATATACTTTTTGTAACATATTCTTCTGCTAATATTGCTTCAAACAGCTCTTCCTGCTTAATATAAAAGTTGACAGTTGACGTAAGAATTAGGATGAATAAAGAATTCCATTTTGGAATAAAGTTGCCAAAATGACCTGCTCCGATTTAAACGATTAACGATTTAAGGGTTAGAATAATTTGTTTAGTACTTAGAATAGCTAGAGGCAGATAGCAGTCACATATACAGACAAGCTCCCCTGTGACAACTGGCTACTAATGTTTATTAATCGTTTCAGGAATTGGAATTGTCTATTTCTCAGTGTTAGGGATACATTTGTCGAATTAAAAACTGAATGATTACTCGCCTTCTGGTCTCCGCGCACCAGTGAACATCGTCGCTTAAAAGCCACCCTGTAATTTGCCATCTCCTGCAGTTTATCACTACTAGGATGTTTTAAACTCTTGTCACCCCTGCACTATTATTGACTTCTTGGTTTCTCTTCCCTGAAATGTCCGTTTAGTGTTATTATTGCACTATTGACCTATTCCCATATCCAGAACTTCATTTCTATTCTACGCTGCGGCTGTGCTCAAAAATAGGTTGTGATACATTACCTTGAATGCCTTAATGTATATATGGAAGTTTGAATAGAAAATCTATGAGAAACATGCTCGAATTTTAGATATTTGCAGAAGTCGCATAAAAATCATCATATAAAATTGAATAAATTGAATTTCATTACAGCGAAAAGAGTGTCATTCCGCTTTAATATTCTAAGTTTGACTCAATCTTAAGAGAACGGTATGACATATACATCGAAAACCATCCCTTGTAAAATGATAGTTTAAGAGTGTGCCCAATAAATACATTAAATACGAAATATATATTAAATCAGAACTATATGCAAGCCTTTTATAAGGAAAAATTTAAGCTTTAGGGAAATACTTCATTGAATTCTATGAGAATGATTAATGAACTTTTGGAACCTACAACAGCTTTACCTCAAACCTTCAAAACTGTACTTTGGCCTTCTTTCTTAATAAAACCCAAAAAATATTCTTTTCCTGTATGGCCTTCAAGAATATTTAGATTTCTTACAACTGCATTGTTTTACATTGCAAATATATACCCTGTGTTCCTTTAATTTTATTTATTATTTTATATCACTCAAAATCCTTATTTAAAGATAAAATATTTAAAATATTTTAAACTTCATAAATTAAATTTAATTAAAATTTAGATAATTATAAAATAATTATGCTATCAAGTTAAGGAACATTCAATAAATTTTTGTTGATATATGCTGGACTGTTACAGTAATTTCTTAATGTTTGACTTCAGAAATAATTTTTTTGTTTTAAGAAATCAGAAACATACACATATTTTGCAAACTATTGCCATAGTTGTAGTTGATGGTTTCTTATAATAATTTTTAAGCAATCTAATTTTTTACTGATGCAAGAGCTAATTCACTTCACTTGTGTTTTCTCAGGTACTTCGGGCGTCATTGTTTCAAACATAACGTTAGTAACAGAATCGAAACGAAACGATTATGCTCTCCAAGGAGAATCCGCTGAGCTGCACTGCAATTATGCGACAGCAGCGGATGAGACTGTTTCTTCCGTCCGATGGGAATGGAAAAGAAGGGGATCAGAAGAAAGTACAGAAGTGTATGTGTGGCGACCGAATCGCAGGCCAGTTACAAAAGAGATCTTTTTCGGGAGAACAGATGTCACCAACACAGACCCAAGCGTTATCATGATTCGACAAGCACATATGGAGATGGAAGGGAAATACCGATGCATAGTGCAGACCAATCAGATATCAGGTTTTACTGAGTTCCAGTTAATAGTTGTTGTCGGTAAGATATTAGCAATTATAAATACGTTTCTTTACTAAAAATTTGAATCTTGTAACTCATGCACAAATTTAGAATTATTTGCATTATAATTAACAACTTCTCATCATATAAGCTGTATAAGGTATACGAACTTTTGTTTTCTATACCATTACAAACATTAATATTATCAGTTTCTGAAATTTGTTCAACTGCATCTTGTTTATTTGTTGATGCTGGTTTCCAGAATTTTTACAGTATTTGCAACGCATATATAAAAGTATTTTTCGAAATAGATTTACACATTAGAATAAAGTTTTATATAATATTTCGTAATCAAGCATTTTCGTTGAGCTCTTATAAATGTAAATTTGGTTACGCAATATATGCTTTAATTTGCAGCATGCCTCTAAAAGAGGTTCTTATAAAAAAGTATTATTAGATACTCAGTTAAGTGACTTCATAAGCACTGTACAAGTTTTCAGTATGCCAATAGTCATAAAAATATTAGAAAATGTGCTATTATTGATTTGATAGTGGTATAAATTTAAAGCATTCATTTTTTTTCTTTATATGAGCATTCCTTGTCTAAATTCTATATCAAGTTAATCTTATAAACTGTAGATTTTAAGTAACTAAAAAATGTTTTTTAATTTACAGTAATATTTTAAAAGCCTTTAGGAATATTCGTATGAGAAGTAAAATATTACATCAGTTTTGCAATTTAGATTTGAATTTAATATTTTTTAAGAAATCAACAGTAAAAATATCAACGCTTTCCAAATTCAGCCAGTTTTAAAAAGAAGCTAGTAAAAAAGAAAATTAAACAAATTCATCCTTTTAAATATAAATTTATACTTTGTTACTCGAAACACTCTCCCCAGTATAGTGCTGTAAATTAAACAAAGGATTCTAGCAAGTTTTTCCATAACATGTTAATCTAATACAGTCTGCATCACTTCTGCATCTGCATTTATGTAAGTAAATATTGGCTTGAGAGTAAACTTATCCGCATTCAAAATTTAAAAACAACTAAGCTAACAGGAATTAGCGGGACATTAATATAATTCGTAATCTACCCTATATCTTATTCTTAAACTTTTGTTTAACTAATTCACATGTCAGATATAGTTATTGTGACACATTTATAAACCTGCTTGCTATAAAAATAACATGTAAATTACAATCGGCAATTATTGTTAAAATAATAACTGTTCACTGCAATTTCTAACCTGAAGACAATAAAAAAAGACTGCAAATGATTAGAGATTTATTGCATAAAAAAATATTTAATGTAAAATAAATTTGCAAACACATCAAATGAGATTTAATGTAAGTAGAGCCTCTACTGTTTTTGTCATTAAAAAAAATTCATTAGCGGCTCTTAAAACTACTAGTGATGCAGACCGGATACTCTTATCTCTCACATTTAACATAAAATATCGAATGTCTTTACTTAATATAATTTCATGTCTTATATAAATTAAATAAAATGACTCTCTTTATATTCTTTTTGCTTCTAAGGAAGTATATTAAAACAAACGCACTTTTTATTTATCTAAATGTTACTGAAGGTATCGTTATTACTTGAATTCAATTCATTCATGTACGAACCCATTCCAGCTTCGTACCGTATATTGTTACTTCGTACCGTATATTGTTATAAAAACAGGATCAATGAAAAGTCACAAATTTCAAATTAAACTAAAAAGATAACAAAAATAGTTGCAGTTATCTTCTGAGAAGTTAAGTTAATAACACGAAATATTAGTTATGCTCCTCTGCATATGTTCAACTGAGTAGCTTACGAAATTACAATTATCTTCTCTCTTCAAGATACACAAAATGTAAAATTTTCTTCAACTTCTAGAACAACTAATGTCCTCATTGTGCTTAATTTTGTATTGAAACTCAGCTAATAAATTTTATATAAATAGAAAGCATATCCCTTTCTTGTTGTCTTCTCGTCCAAATATACTTGTAATACTTCTTTGCTGAAAATCAGAAAAGTAATAATTTTGTTTTTAATTTATTGGATTAATTTTCTTCATTTAAACATAATAAAGAAATATTCGAGTGTACAAAATTACAAAGCTCTGAAAGCTTTCCTTTACTAATTAGCTTTATTAATTGTCGCCTTTCGTTTCTGTATGCTATTTAGCCATTACGCCTTTCTTTTGTTTACTAAAATGCAAAATGGTTGATACTTGGATCATCAGGTCTCGTCAATGGCAGATTAGTTAAAGACTGCTGAATGCTGGAAGTTTGACAAAAATTCGAACCCTGGCGAAAGGATTGGCTACGCTCTTGCTTTTCTTGGTTCCTCCATGTGGAACTTGAACACAAGCCAGTTTCACTTAGAGAGTCCTCCTTGAAAGCGTCTCTTCCTTTATGCAGATTGTGCTTATATGTCTTTGCTATATTTAAGAAACCTAAACTTCTATCATTAGAACTACACTAATGGTTGTGAAAATTGCAACACCATGAAGAAATTATACAAACTGAACCGACATTTACCTGTCTAAGTTAGAAATAAGGATGTTTAGCAAATATTTCGGGCATACAGCAAGCGATTGTCTGAATGTTGACATTCACAAGAGAATGTCGACATTATCTAAATTTCAGTCTTTCACGGTTAAATATATATATATATATGTGTGTGTGTGTGTGTGTGTGTACAAGTCAGAAAACATTTTTCATGTGCTTTGTTTTTTTTATTGAAAATATTTAAGTCATGCTTACAAAGTATAAAGAGTTTCAGTGCTCTTTAATTAGATGTCATTGTTCATTACTTATTGAGATGCTTTCATTCAAATGAAACTGATATTAGTTTCCACTGCAATAAAAACGCAGAGGTTTCGAATCAATCTCTAATAGCATAATGGTTTTCTTTTCTGAAAAGGATGATTTATATTTCCTGTTGAAGTGCATAGAGTGGGGAAGATTGCCAAAATTTGTCTTCAAGCAGATTTCTCCAGCTCATTTAGATAAGTCGTTATTTCATTATTTGTTTCCTGTCCTACAATTTCATAAAGTAGAGGATGATATAGAGAAACTTAGTCCTGATCACGATATCATTATCTTAATAGAATTTCATATTTAATAATCTAATAGCAAACGAAATATACTTATGATTTATGATTATATTCATTAGAATATCTTAACTGGTATTGCATGATTGCAAATATTAGCTCCTAAACATGACATAACTTTATTAAGTGTAACAACGGGCTGACTTTGGTTCGTTAAGGATGAATTTAGTAAATGATTTACTATTTCAAACTAAATAAAATCACTAAACTAATTTACTATGTTTTCATTGTAAAACTGAATGAATACGAAAATGCAGTTTCTCTCGTAAATTGAAGCTTTCAGTGCATAAATATGCACAATATCCTTTTAATTACAATTTTGGGTTATAGAAGGAGCTTATAGATTTTTACTATGATTTCGGGGCTGTTAAGGAGCATTTTTAAATATTTAATCTGATAGCCTTTTTCCTGGAATATAAGCATTCTGATTTCCACGATAGAATGTCTTTTCGTAAAATTTTCAAGTTTATTGATTTCTATTTCTTCCACTACTGTCCAGAGTCCATCAGTAGGAGTGGGTTTGCTGTTAGAAAGAGCTCTTTTCAAGAAAAAAAAGGCACAAAAATCTATAGGTGAAAAGTCAGGGAACTTTGCAGGAATACGGCAAAAATGTATATATTCAATACTTGTATCAGTTTTCGTTTTTGTACCAAGGAATGCAGTGGTACTTTTCAAAGTATGACTTGTTGCTTTGTATTGATGAAGTTTCGCTCTTTTCACTAACGAAGTCACTAAGGATAAAGAAAAGGAATTTCTTCCGTAAATATCAGACGTAAAACTTTCTCTTGAGTTGATTTTAACATTTTTTTCACTCTTGTTATTTTAATTTCTTCTTGTAAGAGAATCCTGTGACAGTCATTAACCCATTACTGAAACTTTCTTTGAATTAACAGAATCAAGTTTGTATAATTTTTTCTATTCGTTTTTTATAATACATAGACCCTCTTTTGTTGCAGTCTCTTAGGTGGACAATGCTTCAAGAAGGGTCACAGTGTATTTCCATTTATCTCCTGCTAAATAGTTCCCATACAGAGTTCTACAAAGGGTTTTGCGTCGAGTCACATAAATCGACAAAATTTGGTGAACATTATGTTTCTTAGATTTTTTAAGTTGTATATCTTAGTTTATTATTGTATTTATTGTTGCTATAGACGTATTTAAAGGCTTTGTAATTAATTTCTTGCATTGGCGGAATTTCTCTTGCTACCAGTGATTTAACAGTACGTACCTTATTCGGGTATTTGTTTGGAGTCTTCTTCCCATGTAGAAGTAGTGACTGATGGTTTTTCTTTTCCAATTTATAATGTTGTTTATTTTCCTCTTAGAAGTTTTAATACCGTATTCACCCGCTTTCACCATAAATTATCATATTCTTTAATCCATAGCTTGTTTACGTACGACATTCTGAAAGAAAAATAAATTTAAAAGAAGCAGAAGGTATTAGTACAAAAGATCTGCTTTCTACTTCCTTGTACGAAGGAAAGAAAGCGTTGTAATCTCGAAATTTTTTAGGTACCATATTTCAAAGGAAATATACATTTTGACCGTTTCCAAATCCCTTTGGACGACTTTTTGCGTGACATGTGTACGTACGGACAGAATAAAGGAACCTCTTTTCCAAAACGTATATAATATCGGTTCAAAGGGAATTTTTTTTGTGACAGGTATACTTACATATGTATGAATTTCATATAACTCGAAAACGATTAGCAGTAGAAAGTTAAAATTTTGTATATGGGATCGCTGTTTACCTCTCTTTTTTATATAGCCATCATCCTTCATATGGCGTAAAAATCTTTATCCGGCTTTCATTTTTGCAATTGTTGGTCGTAATCATATACTTCTAGCTGCAGAAGTGTTTATATGAGAAAATGTTCATATTTGGTAGTGGCAGATATTCGAAACAAATTAAGTTTTGAAAAATAGCGAAATCTAACTTTTAATGTGATCTTCCGATTGTTATACTTATATTTGGGAACGTTGTATATTCGTTATGAAAAAATAAAGTTATAAGAAGTTTGATTCCCTTCGACAAAAATTTACTGAGATATTTAATTTCAAAATTTGCAGTATACTAGTTTCAACTTGCCTTGAGGGATCGGTTGATTAAGTTAAAATAATTCGAGGAAATAAATTTAAATGAAGTGCAGCAAGAAATGTGTTAGTTTAATAGGCGTACAAGGATGTCATGTGGTATCCACATCAAATTCTATTTTTATTTTTATCAAAATTATTCTAAAAATCGGAAACTTTCAGCTGTATTTGGATTACATGAAAACTCCGAAAGTGATTTAAAATATCTTTGCAAGTATGCTTTACATTAACTAGAGAAAAATGTGTCAGTGTCACATCTTTTTATAAACAGCATTCAGTAACAGAAGTATAGGGATGAGCACGGATAGGGGAGATTTTGAAAATGCCATAATGTACAGTGATATTATAGACATTTTTGCATAATTCTTGATATAAGAAGGTATAAGTATGCCATTTTTATAAAAATAAAAATAACTCACTTTTTGAAAAAAGTGTCCAGTAAATGGCGTTTCTTTCTAAGGTAACATTCTCGCATTCGAAATGGACGTTTCTCATAACTTTCTGCAGTACGTCCGCAGTAACGGATCGAATCTCTTCACATATCGAAGCTTTGTCATCCATCATCTTTGAGTTCATCAAATATCGCAGCTTTGAGCCATCCACAAATTTTCAAGGAATTTTGGATATTCATTATATTTGGCTAAAAATGTTTCGGCAAACATTTGCCAATTGTGCAAATCGCTATCCGGCAACGCATGGATTACCTGGACATTAGATGGATGCAGTTTAAAATCTTTAGACAATATTCTACCCAAACTCCGACATACTAATTCTAAAGACTTGGCATGTTGTCGTGCAGAACGTTGCGGACATTGCTCGACCGCCGCATTTACTGTTCGGATAATCTCTGGAGTTTCTACTATAAGGTCTTTCTCCCGCCTTCTCGGCATGCCTTCGTGGTGTGGTGGTCTGCACGCTGGGTGCTTATTCTATAGGTCCGCGGTTCGATTCCCGGCGAAGGCGTTGCTAATTTTTCATCTTGTCTGCTTCCAAAACTACCTAATGCCTCTACAGTTTCTATATAAATTATTTCCCCCTCCTTCTTGGCATGCCTTCGTGGTGTGGTGATCTGCACGCTGGGCGCGTATTCCAGATGCCCGTGGTGCTATTCTCGGCGAGGGCGTTGCTCATTTTTCAAGTCTGCTGCTTCTAAAAACTACCTAATGTCTCTACAGTACCTTTTTTCTTAGTCCTAAAGTTCAGTGCTTTGTGCCCCGTTGCTTTTGTTTCAGTCTTTCCACCCATTTCTTCACAACTGAAATGGCATTGTATATACTACATTATCATGGTCACACAGTGTTGAGTTATTTAACAATAATCATGTACTACGCGCCACCCTGTATAAGTGTGTACAAGTAAATGCTTTGTTCTATTTCTCATAAATTAGCAAAATAAAGTATCATAAAACACTAGTTGAGATAATTTATTTTGGCATATTTTTCCGGAATTGTACTGATTATTTTCCATAAAATGTTCTGATGCTATCTATAAAAATTTGTATTTATTTTACAAATTTGGGTTTTAATGATTAATTATCCCTATTGTTAACCCTATCTTTTTTAAATAAATGCATTAGCGAAAACATTATCTTATAATTTTCTCCGATAGAGGATAACAAGATTAAGTTCATTTATTTCATCTCTTCAAAAATATATGAAATGGTTATTTATACTTGGGAATGTATTAATACTCAGTGACAAGATATAACTTTCAGGTAACAATTATTTTTTTAGTTCTTATTTGCTCGTTTCTTATGCTGCACCATTTCAGCTCAATATGTGCTCAAGTTAGTAATCTTTTAGCTGAACCCATTTTTCATTCTCCAGAAGGAAGTAGCTGTATATAAGTAAGACTTAAATTTAATTTTATGAGCCAAAAATATTTCAGTCTTTGAAGAGTTAAATCATCATTTCGATAGATCAAGCACGCGGAAATTCGTAATTAAATTTAATATATATTTGTTTTGTTTCAGTCATAAAAGTTCTGTTTTTATAAATTTATAGGACAACCGCAGTTTTGAATTTTATTATGGGATTGGGTTTTTAATATTCAATGCAAACATACATAAAAATCCTTATAATATTAATAATACTTTTGAAATACATAACATAAAACCTAACACGGCACGTAAGTACATTAATAGTTTCATTATATGTTTGTTAAGTAAAATATTTTCAAACCTCTATTCATATGCTATGTGCTATACGTCTTGTCTCTCATCAACTTAACCTAGAATTTTGCTGCGGCGTATGAAAACAAATTTTATGAGATTTTTTAAATATTAATGTAGAATGATATGCTAAAAATATAGTAACATGGTCGTAAATCTGCAAATCTAAAATTAGTGATTGTTTCAGTATTTGGCAGAAATAAATTCATATATGTTTTTAGAATATCTATTACATTATTTTCTGAAAACTTTGCTCTTAATAACTTCTCTATGAAACTTTTCGCAGATGCTTGCCAGGATAATGTATGGACTACCCATCTAGACATGGACACATGCACAGAAACCATTCGCATGCATTGTGTTGGGCTGTTTCCTAAGCCCTCAGCATCTTGTGGAATTTATAACGAAGAAGCTAACCACTTTCTAACGAGTGTTCCTTTTGATAGAGTGATCACTCTACGAAATCACACCTATGAAGTGACTTTAAACAAACAGTATTTCATAAGCGACTGGACCAGCTACACTAACATCTCATTTAGATGCTATTTTGTAATAGATAAGACCTCTTGGAGACGTGGTATAAGGTACAAATTGTTTGGAGGTAAGGTTATTCAAAATTTATCTTTTATATCAATTAAAGGAAATGAAGCTCTGTTTGAAATATAATCCCATAAAAATCAAGTTTCTAATCTTTCCCTTCATTCTGATTATGTGGCATGAAATAATGAAATAAATAGTACTGAATAAGTCTCTCGAAATTGCCTTTTATCTTTCAAACAACAGTAAAATTTAATAGTCATGGTATCCATAATAGTCATATCATCAGTGAAATCCAATGCATAATTAAAATTATTAGACATAATATGATGCAAATATGACATAATATGATTTTCATGCTTGCATACTATATAAATAGTCTAATGATTAAATTTTAACGTACTGAAAACATTTTTCACTTTCTAAGCCATTTCTTCCAGAAGTGAAATTCGGTTGTAAACGATTTGTCTAAATTAAAGCTTAAATTTATGATTCTTTAATTAGCTTAAAATAACTACTTTTAAATTTTTATAAGTAGTAGTATATATTCAACACACCAAAGTCCTGCATTTTGAGAGTGGTGAATAGTTTATCTGTTTATTATTGTCCAGTAATAGCCTTTTAAATTTAGAAAAAATAGTGCAAATTTTTAATACCTTAACATTTTTTATAACTTTGATTATATTCATTTTGAATATAAGTAAATAAATTAAAAGTAAAATAGTGATAGAGCATGTCGCTTAGAACGAGTATCACTAGAAGGAATATTATGTCAAATATTTTAGTTACATCGGAGCATACGTAGATCTCAAGACAAATTCAGTTCTTAAAAATAGTTTTAAAAATCTGATCATTGGGTGAACACTCAAATGATAGCTATAGCTTATCATAATGAACGAAAATGTTTTTCAAATAAATCATTTTTGTATCTAGCAGCTGTGACTGACGTATTCATCTTGAATATCACCTTTTTAGAGAAAAGGAGGAAGGCAGATAGATTTTTACTCATTTCTTCAGAGAAAAAAGTTGTTTTTGGCAAATTTCCTAAAAGCTTCTTTTCTTCCTATAGAGAAAATTTTGCCAAAAATAGCTATACTGAAAAGATAAATTCGACACTTGGTCATGTTGCTTCGGGAAACATTAAATCATGTACGCTCACTTATTCAGTATTTCTGAATAATAAGAAAATCGCGAAGTTTTGTCTCAGTGTGGTTTATGAACATTATGATCAAACACTTACGGTGATATGTACAAAATTCGGAAGTTTATGTGTGTTTTAAGGAAAGCAAGAAACATAAAAGTATCTACTTTCTTTCTTTCCGTTTCGTTTTTTTTTTTTTTTTTTTTTTTTTTTTTTTTTTTTTTTAACCTTTAAATATAGAGAGTGAAACATTGCGCAGTAAAGTTGCAAATGTATTAGTTTCAGATAACTAAAATTTCAGTACTGAATTCTTATTGTGAATATTGCATTAAATCATGTACATTATTACATCCACAGGAAGAAATATAATAAACAATTACTTGTTATAAATAAATTTACCTGACGCATGAAAGAAAATATTTTATTACCAAACAAAAAACGGGTAAAAACATTATTAAACAAAAGTATTCAATGTTGTCAGAATACTGTTATGTTTTCAAAGCAACAAACTTTTAAAGTGAATAACAAATGCATAAAAATTAGGTTTAAGCATTATAAATAAAAATCAAACTATAATATAAAGAGATTAGATCACAAATAAAATGGCTCACTCTAGAAAACAGGATGAAAGAATTACATTCAAATGTATTTACCAAATTTGGATTTAGAAAGCATTTTGCCCAATATATGAATCATATGTAACCGAACACAATGTGAGATGTATCCTAAGTGCAGTTAAACTTGAAGCGTTGAGAAAACCATGCCTGATCAAATCCCGAATTTAAAACTCTTTAAATTCTGGAAATAAAATTAGATTTTCGTGCGTCAAGATGCTTCATTTCGACAGCGCAGCTGAAGACCCAAGAAGAAAGCAAAAAGTTATATATTTATTTTTAGATATATCGAAATACGTATGTAAACATCCTTTAGTTTCTCAAAATAAACTTTTCAAATGTGAGATAGAAGTATGTTTGTAAGTTTTTCGTAGCAGGAAACATGAAAAAACAGGTAAACCCTAGCTGGGATTTGAAACACGGATTTTCCGCATATGTTACCATTCGCACTACTAGAATATGCATAGGGCATCTGATATTTCCTTATATTCTCCCCCAGGGCATAGGGAAGTTGGAGAAAAGCGTAACATCTAGTCTACAAATGGTGATGAATTGTCATTTACTAAATTTCAGTTCGGGCGCTACTGTTGAGAAAACTAGATATTCTAGGCCAGAAAACATGAAAACTCAGCTATGCTTTCATTTGGATTCGAACCACGGATATTCCACTTTACTAGCCGGTAAACGCTTATATGCTAAACGCTTACTCCGCGAGAGCATGCACGTTTAAAATTCAATAATTCCTTCTATCCTGAAGATTATTACAATATAACCAACTTTCATGCTGTTTCAAATTTCTAGGCTTATTGCTCAAATACATATTTTTATTATCTGAGAAGAGATGCAGTTTGGCAGATTTTATTTTATGTTAAATAACTAGACAAAGTTGATGGATATATGTCTGGAACAAAAATATTTAATGGGCATTAATGATACGCATTTCTTTCTTATAAGGCAGTAATCAACCCATTTTATGGGGATCAAATCTGGGTTTCAACATCAGGAAAAGAAAATTTCTTTAATGGATTTCAGTATTAATACAAATGATATTTAACTGCTAGTTAATTTATGATATTAAAGAGAATAACCATATTGTTTTAGTTAAAAATATGAGATATATATACACATAAGTGCATCTCTTGAGGAAAGATTTTTAAGCATGTACGTGTTTACTTTCCATTTATAATATCATTTTGTTTTGCTTACTCTTGCTTTGCTTATTTGAACAGCAGAGACCATTCTGCAAAAGGAAATATTGTTATCTGCATTTTATCACGACAGCATGAATTTATTGTTTCATAATTTTCATAATTTAATTAAACTAATTGCGTCGCAGGCACCAAATGAGGGTAATTTCTCGGAGGAAAAAATATCTTCGTTTATATGACCTAAAATTTTGCCATCAATATCCGAAGCTCTTTTTGACAGCTCCAATATCAGCATTACTATGATTTTTCGCGGCAATCAGTCTAGACTCGCACATCCATTGAAAGAGATTTAATCCTTTAAAAGCTCATGAATTTATATCTTCGGTGTCAGACAGCGAAATCTTTTCATCTTCTTGTGAATCTTCTTTATTTTCTATCATTTTTCCAATTTTAGTATGTTTGACATTGTTCGAAATGAGTGACCATAACTCAACTCAGATGGGCAAATATTTTTTGATTCTCGGTCCTATATTTTGCGCCCTTTCTTTCAGAAGTTACATTTTATGTCGCTTTAGTCTTAGTTTTATATCGCTAGTATTTGCTGTACTGAAGTGAAATTGCATCATTATCTCCATTTCCTTCATTACTACTAAACGAACGATGAGGATATAAATTCTCTTTTGAAACTGCATGTTCTATAAGTCAAGTAGTTCTACCCTGTGTGTCTTCTAAAATGTACAGCTTTGTGTTTTCAGAAGCATTTATTTACCAACTTTTGTTATAGTTCGTCAACTTTATAGACATACGGAGCATTTTCTAGAAGTTAGTTTTCCTGGAAAATGATATTCTTCGTTAATCAATTGCCAGACTTTTTTTAAATAATATTGTAATTCTCAATTAGATCGTATGGTCTAGATCAGAAATGAAAAATTACTTGACTTTCAGAACTATTTCTTTGAGTATCCTGTTATAAAATATTTTATTTGTTCACAGTGATTGAAGAAGGGTCTAATTATTCTCATATTTTATAATATGAAAGGGTAATGATCAAAAATTTGAAACAGAAACTTAAATTGCGTAAAAGATAAAGTTCTAATTCTTGAAGAGTAATCATGTAATAGGAAACGTAACAGGCTGGCTTCGACTGCTAGTTGAAGTAAATCTTTGTTCGTAAATGCCACGCAAAAAATAACTCTTTTAATATATCTGACCCAGAGATTTAAAAATTACCTGGATCTAATATTCTTTAGAGTGCATTCAGTTTTTAAATGTTGAAATCCAGCTGTGTATTACGGAATCATACCCGATAACTACCAACCTTAAGAGGAATAATTTCTTGAAAGATCCATTTGGCTCATAATCAGGTTTCTCGCAAAGAAAATTTTAGAAATCTGGTGCAGACTTGCTCAGTCACCAGAAACCTACCCGATTGTAAATACATTATAATTGGGCTTCAGACGGAAAAAGAGAAAATAATCGTACACTCTTTCCTTTGAAACACAATTAATTACATACATTTGAAGAAATATTCGCACTACAATAATGTTTCAGCTAAAGACATGAAAAGTCTATTTTATACCTTCTTAGAGACGAAATTAATTTTTAAATTCATATATTAAAAATGTTGAAATCCCTGTTAGCAGGAAAAGCTCAATAATGTACTGGGAAAAAGAAACGTGGTAGTCAATATGAGGAAAGTCTCTCCGGATGAAGTATTTCACGCTTTTCACTTTGAAATATACATTGATTCCTATTCCGTTAAAATGCATTGTGGAATTAAATAAAACTAAATGTTGATGATATTGAAAAAGAAAGTCAGTCAACAAATATATATATTCATTTATTTTTCACACACTTCAGATAGAAAAAGCATAAAATCAAAAGTAGCAACTACTGTTTTACTACCAAGAATAATAAGACATTATTTAATCATCCCTTCTTTTTTACTTAAAAGAACTGAGTTCAAACTTCGTTCACTATGTTCAGCTTTTAATTCATTCTTCTGCAGCATTTAATTGGAATAGGTTAATATAGCTCATATCCAAATTTATTATGCTTAAAATGCGCTATTTAAGACTCATTTAATTTAAGACTATTTAATCCCATTTTAATTATTTAAGACTATTTAATCCCATTTTAATTATTTAAGACTACTTAATCCCATTTTAATTATTTAAGACTATTTAATCCCATTTTAATGCTATGATACGTTTTGTCAACTATTTGTGCTTATAACAATATTAGGAAAATCAGTCGCTTCTTTTCTATACACATTTCTATATTCTTCTTAACAATTTTACACCTACGGCAGCCAAACAAAGCATTAAAATTTCAGGTTAGTGCAAATTCGTGTATCTACAGTCAAGAGAAGACAAGTGGCTGTGTAACCGATATCATACTATATGTAATATTTGTACTAGAATTGTCTTACTCAGCCTTTCTCCCATCTCAGCATAGAACAAATAAAGAATTTTTACTCCCTTTAATGAAGTAAAGAGATTATTGTAACGAAATACTCTCGGTATCATGTTTCAACGAAAATATTCATTTTGACCGCTATCGAATGCAATTTAATGATGTATTGCATATATATATCTCGCATAACTCAGAAACGAGTAGCCTCAGACCCTTGAAATTTTGTATATAGGACTACTATATTTTGTATATAGGACTGCTATTTTACCTTGTCGCGAAATGAGAAATTTAAATGAATGAGAAATTTATCTCTAATGAAATTCGGGTAAATGATGATTCGGTAATGAAATTCGAGGAAATAAGTTTAAATTAAATGAAGAAAAACTGCGTATCATTTAATATTCCGCATAAGAAAGTTATTGGGTGTACACATCAGATTTTTTCCCTTTTATGAGATGTCAGGCAAAGGAAACGTTAAAATTACAGCTCAATACCACTTAGTGAGCCTACAGACAAATGGCAGAAAGTAATTGTGTCACGGTATCATGTATGTAATATCTGCGCTATATTTGTATTACTGAACGTTTTATTCCATCTCGGCATGAAAAAATAAAGCATCTACTAGATTTTAATGCAGGCTATATGATTTTGAAATTGTAACTTGGTTAGGGTATTAATTAGTACCCGTAAAATTTGCCAAAACACGTGATAATATGGGGTATAGGCAAGGCGTGGGGCCGGTCACGTCTCTTAAGGCCAGCTGTCTCATCATGTCCGCAGAATCAGTTAATCATTGTTCCAATTTAAAAGGTGGATTTAATTTGTCCTAATATACACTTCATCATTCCCCTGTATGCAGGTCAGCACCAGCTGCAAGTATATATTTGCCTGTTTGTATACTATATAAGCATGCATTATTGCAAATGTTTCCAATGAGAATGGTAATCATTAATAGCAAATCGTAGATAAGTGAAGGAAGGTGGTATGGTCACGCGAATTATATTTTGTTTAATCATGCGAGAAATGTGAACTCAGGTGTGAGTTTTATTTAGGAATCCCATCTCACAAGGACGCGCGGGATAAATTAAGTATGTTCGTCTGCGCAAAATTTCTGGAAAATTCACCTAGGCTTAATAGCTCCATACAGTAAACTGTTTCATTTACCTCTGTATAATACTCATCACCAGCTCCCATTGTAGCACTGCAATTAAGTTTAACTGACTAGTTTTCATTTGAATTTGGATCTTTGCTTTATGCCTCATTTCGCCATGAACTTGTTTATTCCAATGAATTTCGCAGATTTTATTGTCAAGCTCTTAAGTTAGATAACAACTTCTTAACCATATGAGTGTACTAGATCAATGCTGGCTATGGACCCCTAGAGCTTGCCTATTAACGAAACGTCTCTGTTCGAGAGAAAGTTATAATTTCAATACGTTAGCTTGATGGCAAGTTAAAATTGGATCTAGATTTATTTGCCGACTCTTAGCCTTGATTAGAAATTTCTTAGATTTGTAAATAAAGAGATTGTTAAGTCCTAAATTGTTTCTAGATCAAAACCATAAGACAGCTGTGTTTTTTAATATTTTATTTCTCCTTTAAAAAGACATGAGATGGAATAAATTTAAGTTAAAAGTTTCCTGTTATTTTTTATATGCTTTCACCATTTATTTACGCTCTCAAGGATAACTCACCATTGATCAGCTACAGTCAAGTGTACTTCTTTGTGACAACTAGTAGGAATGATGGCTTTCAGCAAGGTATATTCAATGTTACATTTCGAAAAAGTTAAAAGTTGTCTTCAAAAACACGACAAGAATTTTCTGTATTGCCGTTGCTTCAAATTCATCAGCCGCGAAATATATGCAACATTTATAACTTTAATTCAAGGAGCAGCAAAACAAGTAATCCAATCTCGTAATTTCAGGAATCGAAGGACCCGTTTCATTGACACTATATTCAGTATCAAGAGACGCCTACCAACATCTCAATAATCCATACCTTGTCGTATGAGAGCTCTTTTCAACGCAAGAACACCTGCTTTATCTTAGAAAAGTGGTTTTCAAAGTTTCTTTCTGTTCACCTATTATATGTGTATCCATCTTTTGTCAGAAACTGTAATATTTGACATAAGAAACTGCAGTGGGATAGTTTCAGAATTACGAAGCTACCAGTGAACCATTATATAACCTTACGAATGTCAGCTACCGTGACAGTTCTGCATTCATGAACTCATGTACGGGAGTTTCCTACAAAGCATTAATGAAGTTTAAAATTGGTATTTAATATGATAATTTTATAAAGCTGGTGGTATAACTGGGAATATAGAAAGCAAATATCCTGCTTAACGCCTGAATGATATATTTCATCTTTTTCATATATTTATAGATCAACACATCTGAGAATCGAGCTATTTTTGGTCAATGTTTTAGCCGCAATTCCTTTTTTGTCTCATTAAAACATTTCGAATGAATTAAGTGTTTTGAAAGTGGTTCACGCTGTTCAAAGCTCACGTTCTACAATTACCTTCTAGAACAAAATTAATCACAAATTTAGTTATTCGAATATTTTTGTCTCTATTAAATGTACATGAAATTTAAAAGGGAGAAGAAAAACGCGAAGAAAATCTGCCTATCCATTTAAAACGATTAGTAAGAAAATTAATTAAACTCGAAGAACATAACAAGTTTAAATTCAGATTTTTTTTACATTTTACTTTCGAGATTGAATTTCCATTTTTGAAAAATAATGCTGTGCTAAGGTACAAAACATTACAAGTCCATAAAAAAAAGCACATATAATAAAACATTCACTGTTCATAAAGTAAAACAAGAGACAAGATAAAAGAATGTTATGATTAATTTAGAAAATTTAAGGTATGACTGGTAATGCAAAGGAGATTTCTATTGTAAACTAAGATTGTTTATTCATATAGAGTGTATACATCAGTCAGAGTGCGAAAGTTTCTTTTATACAAAGAGACAAAAATCAAAAGTTTTTAAACCAGAGTTATTATGTTAAAAATGAATTAAATTAAAATTCTTTCTAAATTAAATTCTTTTTAAATTTCTAATAAAATTCCTTGTAAATTAGTTTTAATCATTTTCACTGAGTCTTCTTAGACAATTGATCTTCAAAATACTTGAAAGTTATACACTATATATTTTACGATACTAAATTTATGATTTAATAGATTTGCTTTATTAATGAACTCATTCATTTCGTTTCCTTATGATGGGCTAAGATGAAATATATGTTCAGTTACAGTGTGGAATTTATTAATCGCTAATTGCTTAATCACGTGGTAAAATCTTTCCTATTTCATCCTAACGTTTGCTCAAAGAATTCAAGAAAGAAGGTATTTCATTTGAATGAAAATAAATTAAAGTTTATGAACTCCCATTTTCCTTGCTAAATACTTTATTTTACGCAAAATATTATGTGACGCCTAGAGATTAACAGGAAAGCGTGAATATCTCATAGTAAAATAAACTTTACTAATTCAAACCTGGCTCTTTCGTTCTGCTGTTCTAAATACGTATTCCTTTACTGTTTTATCTTACGCCACTGTGATTTCTGATGGCATATGCTGCATTTAATTAGAATATTTTAAGTAATTACCTATGAATAAGTAATAGATCATAACTATGCATACAAACTATAATAATACAAGAGAATATTATAATGATTACACATTTTGTATGAAATATCGACTTTCCATATATGGAACGTAGAAGCTTCTAAATTTTAAGCTGTACTCCACTAAATGCAGTATCAGATAATAAATTCAGGCAAATAATCCATAAAGATTTTTATGTCACTTGCTTTATCCATAAGCCGCGGTTTTTCCACTAGGCTTAACATGTATTGCCACCAGAATGTCCTGCATTAATTTACAAAATGCAAAGCTTAATCAATAGTTAATCAAGTAATGGATGGGTTGGAAAACTAATTAGTTCGTTCCATTCTCTAGCATGCTGTGCATTTGAATATTAATGAATTGACTGACCTATGTTAAAGCTTATTAATCCTTTCAATTTTTATCCATCTGAATATGTAATTTATTTTTTGTGAAATTATAACAATCATTCTGTGCATAGGCGTGCATTTAAAATACCCTGAAACGCAACTTCTGTTGCCATCATCGGCATGCGTTCAAATTTTAAATGCTTTAGGTACAAGAATATATTTTCCTTCTATGATACTGAATCTAGAAAGTAATATATCTCATTTTTCATTTATTAATAAATGCAAAGAATGTTTATATCTCTCAAAAGATTAGTTTTGTCTGTTCATTCACAAATTCTTATTTGAATGAGACTTTCAATCAAATGAGTCTCTTTCACTTTCTTTTAAATCAACCAGTCAGAGAAAAACAGAAGCCGCTTAATTTTACGAGATAAAAGTTTCCTTACTAAGGTTTACTTATTAAGCTCCCTTATTCTATTTGGGAACTTAAAAGTTTCCAAATAGAAAACGATCAATATGGTTTCTAAGTTTTTTTTAAATGTTTTATACTAATTCACTTATTTTAAATAATTTCTACAGTTCAGTGGGACTATGATTCAATCAATATATGTTAATGCTTATTAATATTGCACTTTTATTTAGACTTCATTTAGAATGAAATATGTCTACATATTTTTATAGAACTGAGCTTTATTTATATCAAAACTTTCTTAGTTGAGTGATAAAAAAGTGATTTATACTTTAATATACCTACAAAGTTTAGAACTATCACAAATTATTTATTTAAGATTTTATTTCTGACTAAATAGTCACTAATAGTCGACTATTAGTTTCGATAACTATTTGTTAAACAGAATTATAAAAAGATCTTTACTGACATTAATTATTCTTAGATTTCTTTTGATATTTGGAAGGTTTTCAGTACCTCAAAGTAAAATTCAAAATTAAATACATCCTCTGCAACCGAAAGTATTGTGTAACTATTTTTCACCTCTCTTCTAAGAAGACAAAGATGAAAAAGGAAGTACTCCTTGTATATTTCAAGTGATAGAACAAAGACTTGCACTATTTAAGTGAATTTCTTCGTCATTTAATTCATCTTTTGTAACGTGTGAAATACATAAGAGAAAAAACATTCTTGATAATTTCGCGTAAAAGTAGGTTTCTTTTGTCTGATGTAAAGACAAAAGAAAGCGGTAAGATGAAAGAGAATACTTATTTGTCAAAGGCAAAGATTTATCTTGTAAAATTCTATGGTCCTCTGACTTTTTAAGTGTATTATGGAAGGGGGAGAATAAAACTTCCGTTGTGATTTAGAGAGTTATGAAGTGAAATGAAGTACTGGAGAAAATATAGTTAGCAATTGAGAAAAATCAGAAATCATTTTAGTACAAATTTCAGGGATGAGGCCATTGAGGCTGCCTCTGACGAATGTTTTCGGACTGTTATTGCTCGTAATTTACTCCAGGGGTTAACAGTTTAACAGTTTTAAAGTTTTATTCTGATTTGTTCGAAATCATTCTTCATAATACTTGCTATGCAAGTAGATTAAAGCTGAATAATATAACAAAGACAGATCGAAACTCAAAACTGTATACAGAACGTAAGTGCTAAAAAGACATGAAATCAATATAAGATTTTTTTTACTTTTAACTGACACTGAGTTTTACTCGCAAATTCAAAACTATTTTGTCTCATTTAATTCTTGCGTTTTGTTACACTCTGAAAATTACACCAGCGAAATAAATAATCTATTCAAAATAAGCTGTTATTAATATTCTCACAGTACCATGCCCCCACACCTATCACTGGAGATGAAAGTTTTGTTAATGAATTTAAAACATATTCCCCTCATCAGTATGATTGGAGGATCCTTCTGCTATGCTTTACAAACACAACTAGTATGGAAGAGGCAATTTGTAGCAATAACCGTAGCAAAACATATTAACATGAAATCATAGAATAATCATATAAAATATCATTAATATAAGTTTACACTACAAAGAAACATTATACTATAAAAACGTTTTAGCCGCACTATGTAAACAGAATATTATAAAATGAAAAACTGCCTTATTCAAACAGCAACAACATCGGATTCTGAAACTTACGCAAAGAACTTTAAATAATTCAGAAACGCTTATATGTCCTTGCTGTGTCTAAACATTCATATCTGCAAGCTAAATGTATATTGTCTGTTAATTCATAACTGATCTTAATATTAGGGAACGCACTTTTATGTTATACAAGTGTTTGAATTGTACTCATAAAACTTCAAAACTTATGTTTAAATTCGTAACAGAAATTTATTTGTCAATAGAAAAAAACATTTTTGTAATGCAGTCATTTCAAACGAAGACCTAAAATGCCTATTAATATAATGTTCTTTCTTTATATTCTAGTTTTCCCCAGGTTTCGTCATTGCATCTCGGAATTTAAAAAAATTCTTAAAACTTTTTCTAGCTTCGAAGAATCCATCTTCTGCTCCTTAACCTGATATAAATAATATTCCCTTTTGTAATGTAGAGCAACACATACGCGTAATATTATTTTAGAAAAGCGGCCAAAAATTTTCGCTGTTGTCCAAATAATTACCATCTTTGAACATCTTTGATCTTTGATTACCATCTGAATGCAGCTTTTACATTGCATTTTTATGCTTCTGAGTTAAAAGCTGAAAACGCAATGAAAATTTACCAAATATTAAGTTACATCTTACTTGTTAGTGACATTCTACATGTTTATTTCCAAGCTATATGATGTTCATTGCATTCAGCGTGTCTTCTTAACATATGAGAGTCACGTATTCAAAGTAATTACAAATGCCCAATGTTCTCCTTGCAACTGTAATTACCTGGATGTGTGGTTAATTGTTTTCGCAAAGCCTGGAATTCCTCTTCTTAGCTGTAGCTCCCACAACACTCTAAACTATTTCGGATATTTAGTAAACACTTACTGGAACTACTAATTTGATTTATCATCAGTGAACTTGTACTACTAAATAGTTATATCTGCAAATTCAATGAGTTCTTCCCTGTATTATTCCTTTAAATGTTAAGATGCCGTATTTATTGGCAGTGCTGTGCCAAATGATGCATTTTGCATAAATTATTATATTGTATAATATATACAGTTTTAAGAACACGGCTCCTTTTTAAAGCTATTCTTATGCCCATCGTAATTGCAAGTAAAGAGGAGAATATCAACACTCTGCATTCATATATGCATTGCAAACGTCAACCAAAACCAGCATATGTAATCTGTGGAAATGGTTTTGTTTTAAAAAACATTTAAATTCATCGCTATAAGGAAACTTTTGGCGCAAAAAAAAACTTGCAGTTTGGATAAGTTAAAATTTAATTGCTAAAATTACATTGCAGAATATTTTTCCTTTCGTCACAAGATTACTTTATTTTTCTGCAACTCATAAATAATTAAAATTCTGGAGCACGTTTCAGATGTGGCTAAACGGGATCTTCATTCAGATTCAATAGCTACATTTTTCTCGGCATTTTCAATAGCTCAGTACCATAAAACTGGATGCAGCTTTTACATTACATTATTCATTCAGTCTTCCTAGTTCACTAATCGCTGTATAAAACCTTTCAGATATCTCCTCAAAAGACATAGGTATTAAAGCCAGACGAAAGATCTTCTCATGCCAAGCGAAATGCATGACTAAGTATCTTGTTGACAGCATTTATTGCACTAGCATCCCAGTGCCAAATGATACTCCTTCCTGCCTAAATGTCATAAACTCTAGGGTTTATATCTGCTATAAGATATAAACTATTATAAGTCAGAGAAAAGTAAATTCCAACATCATTTCACGAAACCTAATAGCAGATATATTTTCTTAAGAAAATGTTCTTGAAAGTGTTTGAACCAATGATAAATGATGCGCTGTAGCTACACCAACTGTACTTAAGTTTGAGAGAAAAAGTTATCTGCAATTCGAATTCGCTGTAATTTTATTCGTTAAGACTGCCTTTGAGGTAAAAATTTTCGACAACATTCCATCAGTTTATCCAATGTCACGAGTCGTGTCGTTCATTTCCATTTCAACTAAGAACACCAAAGAAAACCTCCGCACTTACAGTAAAAAATTTTTAAACGTGGAAAATTTTGATGATAGGGAAGAAACTTTAACATTTTGCTTAGGACTTTCTACTTTGCTGGATGCTGGATATGCTATTTGCTTAAATAATTCCTGGATACCTCCGTAAATTCGTGTAAACATCAGCTATTGTTACCTATTCGCAGTTGCCTCTTCTTTATTTGTTAAGAAGGAAGCGGTTTAAATTCCACTCTACACCTCGAAATTCTTAAAACATTAAAGCATTTATCTTAATTTCATTATGCTTTCTCCATATCTTCCAAGCGCTGAAATTCTCAAAATGAGCTATTAGCATTGTACAAAGTTGTTTGATAATTTATTACCACAAAATTGGTAATTTTTATGGTAATGAAGTTTGAGTACCAAGATATGCTCAGGTCAGATAAAAAAATCCACAGCGCTCATTTCTACAACTTTACGTGAATCATTTCTTGTCTTCCTTATACTCATCCAACAGCCAGTGAAAACGTGAACATTATAAACATTTTTCCTTGCTTCCAGCGTCCGATTTAAGCTCTTAGTATATTTGCTATATAATATAATACGAAATAGGCAAATTGGGGGAGGGGTGTAATTGTGGTTATCCTGCAAGTTCCTCCACGGAAGGAACTTCAAAATGCAAAAATAGTCAAACGAAATATTTTCCCTTTCTCTTATACTGGTCCAAGAATGGGTAGTCTAATTTTAATATCTTACCCTAAATAATTTTAACCTCCTTATCATATTTTCAATGCAGAGACACTGAAAAACATTTCTGAATAGTATTGATTACAACAAATTGCTAATTGCTTAACAGCCCTAGATTTATGAATGTACACTGCGCAAGAAAAACAAATGGGACAGTTCTATATCTTCCGCTTTACTAGGCCGATTGACGAAATTCAAACTGCGTCTTTCATGTCTCGAAAGCGCGATTTGGGATAGATTTATATATAGCATTGTTCTAATATAGGTATTTTAACAAAAAATCGGACTTTTTCCGAAATGCCATGCCAATTTTTTTCCATATTTCACTTCTACGACTTAATGAATAAATATTAAATTTTGTAAACTTTGGTACGAAATTTACGGAGAAATTTAGAAACTTTTCTTGGCGTATTTTTTTCAGTTTTGGGCGTTAATATACCTTTTCCAGTAGCTGCACCACTGTTCAATGCTCGAAATGATGTTTTGCAGTATTTTAATGGCGTGGTTGACATTGGCTGATTTTACCTCCAAGGCGATATCATCCATAGGCTGATTTTACCGCCAATGTTAAGTTGCACCCTAAGGAAGTATGCTACATAAAACAGATGGTGGAAAACAAGAAAATATAGGAAGCTGTTTTAAAATTAAAAATGACTATTAGGGAATTGAAATAAACCCCTAAAAGAAGATAAAGCATTTCTTTCTGGAGTTTCCAATTCAAGCTTCGGCTTCTTCAAGCTTCGGCTGTACTTGCAGTTCTTCATGAAATACGACGTTGCAACACATCGTACCTCTCTTGATAACGTGAGTCTGTAGAGACATTAGGTATTTTTTCCGAAGCTGGAGTAATGAAAAATGAGCAACGCCTTCGCCGAGAACCCAACCGCAGACCTCTGGAATACGCCCCCAGCGTGCAGACCACCGCACCACAAAGGCGGAAGAAATACCTTATAAATCTTCCTCAGAAAATTACTTGACGAAAAATTAAAACTACGGAAATTTTCCAAAAAATTATTTATTTTATTTGAGAAACATCTCAGAACAAAGTGGTATAAGTCAACAACTTTAATTATCTTTTGATCCAAATTCTTGTATTTTGTTGTGCTTGTTTTTAGGATAATACGTTTTTGATACTCTTGCTTTGTTTTATTTTATAGATTCAAAAATGAGCATTGAATTCATATTTTATGCAAAATTTATACATTCCCATTTATGAAACTATTATTACATTAGTTTTAACAATAAATGAAATGTGAAAAATGTTGTCATGAATCAATTCAGATTAAAAAGTGTTGTATACGAACCAGTATCTGTTTTGGTGCATTGTAATTAGCGCATATAAGCATTGCTTTGGTGCATTGTAATTAATGCATCGAGCGTTATGGGTTTAGACCTAAAATTTCAAAGTTCCTCAAAATGTCATAAAAATGGTATTTTATTGAAAATAACTCTTTCCCTTTGTACTTTGATTCCTTTTCTTCCAATATACATCCAACTCGAAATCAGATACATTAATAGCTGGAAGAAACGTGTGTAATGATTACGAAAACCAATCTTCTATACGGAATTTTCCGTCCGAAACGCTGAGAGGGCTCGGAAGAGGTAAATCTTAGCTTTCTTTGCAATAGATTTAGATAATTGTAGAATATGCTGATCGCATGCCTCTTTGCTCATAATAAGGAGTGGAAGTTGTGTCTGCTTATTTACTAAGTGAATATAATCCAGACAATGAAAAATAATGACTTTCGTTAATGCCCTGTATCTATCAGTTTCATTTTAGAATCCATCATGCTCATTCAAATTGTCGAAGACTAAAACTTCATCTTGAGCAAACATATGAGCCTTTAATGGGAACCATTCTTTTAAATTCGAAGCATTTATTTACATATATTTATATACGAACTGAACATTAAAAGTAAAATTTTTCTTCAAACTCTGCAAGGAATGGTTTTAAATTATTTCAAAACCTAGCACTGTGTAAAAAGAGTATAAGAAATATCATGAATTCAGCATAAATAGGCATTTAAGCAACTTTTCAGCATTTTTCTATGGCTGAAAGAATTTTTAAAATTTTGAACACCCAACTAACTCGTGTGCAAAATTAATATAATTCGCAATAGAATTATGCCGCCGAGGAATTATGCAAATATTCAGAAATGAATACTTAAGCGTTCACCTGCACATGCGTGCCTGAGACGCTGTGAAGGATATAAGGGCACGAGGGGTTATTCAGCAATTTTTGTCCTCGTACTCCTTCGCGACATTCGCCGTGTTTCCGCAAGAGTTGGGTGAATTTTATAAGGTATCGGGTAAAATGAGTAGCCACGGAACTATGGATAACGAATATGATGGAGAATAGCCGGTAGACTGGAGGGACGACAAACATAATCGCAGGGTATCTGCAGAGCTGAATGTAGCTCCCAGTGTCGTCTACAATTTGTGGAAACAGGTTCAGGACACTGCATTCATCTCGAGAAGACCTAGACAAGGTCAACCAAAGATTTATAACGACGAACGATGAACACTGTTTGGCACTTTCACCCGGCCGACACAGAACTAGTATTCCTTCACAGCTCTCCTCTAGATTGTATTCTATCACTGTAACCCAAATTTTACGGTCTACAGTTGCCCGAAATTGCTTGATGAGATAGGACTGTATGCCAGAAGACCGGTTTCTTGTGTTCCGCTCACTGCAGCACACGAGTGAGTGCGTTTAGCACGTTGCAGCCAACCAGCAGCCTTGGATCAAACTTCAGTTCAGTACAGCATCGTACTTCTTACACATGAATCGAAATTTAGCCTGGACAGAGATTCTTGGCATATCTGTATCTGGAGAGAGCCTGGGACACGATACCATCCCACCCTCATCAGGGAAATAATCCTTATGGTGTTGAAAGTATAATGGTTTGGTCAGGCATTATGTTGAATGGCCGAACGTCCTTTCATGTGTTTAACAAAGGCTCCCTGACTGCTATGAGTTACAGAGAGAAGATCTTTGAGCGAGGAGAGAGCCTATGTTCGACTTTTCAGGGGCGCAATTGGTCCTGGGGTCCGGTTAATGGAAGACATCGCTCGCTCAGATATGGCTCAGAAAGTCAACGATTACTTGGAAAGTGAGGATGTTATCTACATGAATTGACCAACCAGATCTCCTGACCTTAACCCTATACAGCATTTCTGGGATGCTCATGGGATGGACATTTCATTTCACCTTCCCTTTGGAAAAGTATCCCGTAGTTGAAAACTTATTTGCTGCAAGAGTGAAATCGACTGCCACAGAGACCCCGCAACTCCGTCCTGTTCAATATGCCGTCACTCTGCACTACCTCTCTGGCTGTGAGAGGGGACCATACCATATATTAGACCCATTTTTCAGTCCGATATAATAAAGTGGACTTCGGACATTCCTGCACATCCGAATCCAAGCTTTACTGATAACCATGCTGACACAAAATGACTTTTGTATGATATATCTCTTTCTCTGATATAAATGCATATTTATATCAAATTTCATTAAAATCTCTTCATTGTGTTTTCAAAAATTCGGCATATTGCTCAAATTCTCTTAATTTTGCTCACGAGTGTAGTAGTTGACAACTACTGGCTCGATTTTCGACGCAGTTAGTTTTTCAGGTTATCTCAGTACGTCTACTAGCTCCTGCGGCTTCAAATGCTTTACATATTTTTTTATTTCTTTATTATTTATTTTATTTTTTATTTAAACAATATAATTTAGTTTACAAGTTTATAAGTTAAGTTTATAAAAATATGAACTTATGTATGAGAAAATATGTATATTCAACTTCCAACTCTACGCTTTGTTGCAATTTACATTATCGTAAGAAAGAAAATTATTTTTTTATTGCTTTAAACGTTAAGTATTATTTATTTCTAATAGAAATTTTATTTCTGCTTGAAACGTATACCAGTAAGGCTGCCTTCAAAATCTGAAAGTAATTAAATTGTTTTTACCATATTTAAAAACATCACTTTTATTTGATTGGGCTTCATATTTCACTAAAAAAAGATTTTTCAACATAAGCTGGCATTTGAAATTCAAAACAATTTTACCTGGTTCTATATAGTTAAAATTTATGATAAATATCAACAAATAACAAAAAACATATTATAATATTAATTATAATGAGTAGAAATTACTACATTAATCGAAATGAAACTAGATAAAGCCAATCAGATGTTGAAATCTTTCCTCAGTTAAATGTCTCCTTTCCCTCCAAAGTATTTCGTTTGTGCATTTATGTATGTATCAATGTCAGCTTTCGTACTATTACTGGAATATGCTCTGGAAACCCTCTAGTTAAAGTATGTTTAGCACCCTCTGCGATTTGTCTGAATGTTAGAGTATTTAAAATGGAGACTTCTCACTTTGTATTTCAGTTTTGGTAACGAAAACAGTTTGAAGATAAGAAATCTGATAATTTTGCCGAAGACCAAAGTTAGAAGACCTAGTAGAAACCAAAGACCTAGTAGAAACATATATATATATATATATACAAGGTACCCCTATGAGTTTCATTCCGTCAAAAACTCTTACATGTTCAGGAAACTGTGGCTTAGTGCGTTGTCTTGTGGTGCGCTACGTACGAAGTAACCAGTCAATGAGTCAAGTCAGTCACAGCAAATGTCCTCTTTTGCCTTCTCAAAACGTTTGAATTAAATACCTGTTTCCCGTTTTATTTAGAGGAACCAACTTTTCGTGGTTACTCTAAATAAAAATACTAGCCAAATTTAATTCATTCAACTTTTAAACTTTGATCAATACTGTCCGGGTCCTTTTTGATAAACCTAGCAATATTTGCAAGAAACTACGAGCATCCAGATGTCTTTGTAGATGAAGAATGAAAGTGTGATTTTCTTTTTCACTTTGCACGGACAGGGTAAGAAAACATGTTTATTATGCTTAGTACAGCAGAAACCAAACCATGAAGAGTCATTAGGAATTTTGATGCAGGAGACTGGAAATGTGCAATGCCCTCACCAGGACTCGAACCTGGACCTCTCGAATACGCGCCGAGTGCGATACCGTTACACAGCGAAGGCATGCAGAAAGGAGAGAGAAAACACGTTATATACTCCCCCTTTTAAAATGCGACAGGGGATTAGGAGACCCGATCGCCAAATCCTGATGGTAAAGAATCATCATTCTCCACCTTTCTTTTCAGGTAGAGTCATTAGATTATTTTGATGCTGGAGACGTGAAAAAGGAGCAATTCCATTGAGGGGACTTGAACCTGGACCTCTCAAATGCGCGCCGAGTGTTCTATTTTTTCATCACGAATACAAGTAGAAAGGATGGAAAAGGACCTTTTAAGACCACTGCTTAGACTTAAGCTCCTTATTGCTCTGTCCAGATAAGAAAACAGAACCGTATGAAGGGTGTAAAAACCTTTTTATTTAAAACTAAGTACGCTAAATAGAAGTCACACCTGGTGCTTACAAATAAGGCAGTATTCATGACCTGACCTCAAAAGTAGAATTTAAAATTGAACTAAATCTAAGTAGCTATCAGTCAAATGCTGAGCAAACGTTGTAAGCATCTTAAGTTTTACTAACGTTTATTTTATTTTAAATCTTTACTATCACTTCTTATTTTCTACTTCCGGCCAGAATTATAAGCATTAAAGTATTTATGCAAAGTTTGTCTGGCGAACGCCAAGTACTTATGTTGTGGCTTTTTGCCAAGCGAGAGAGAGGAAGCAGTTAGTCGAAGCAGGCCGCTTGCCTAAGAAGTTTTACTCAGTTGCTGTTGCCTTCCAGGCCAGAGGTTTAATCCTCTTGATAATTCTAAACGTACTGTAGTGTTCTCAGTTATCTGTACTACATACGCCTTCCTGTTAATATAAGGCCAATCTTCCACGTTTAAAGTTAAATTAGAGTTTAGTTCTATTTTTATATTTTTACGTTAGACCCCAAGTAGCGGGTCTGTGTATTCCGAAGTACGGAAGTTTTTGTAAATAGAGAAAAATAAAGGTTTTTGTATACCCTTCTTGTGTATCCTGTTTACATCCCACAGTTTTGAACATAGCTTTAGTAAGCTCTCTGTTCTGAGTCAGATCCTTGCATGTTCCCGAAGAAGGTTAGACGGAACATTGAACCTGATAAGGTATTTAAACTAGGAAATTGGTCTTTAATCTACACCGGCGTGACAGCACTATCAGCGAGAATAAAGCTGCGCCTTAGAAAGGAATGGTTATCTTAGAATAAAAACTAGTAACGTGACTTTCAGCAAGCAGAACACGCTCCGCCTAAAACAATCTCAAACCCTCACTTAAATGCATGCGAGCTAATTTACATTTTGGCAGGAAAACGGAAAGAGAGAAGTAACAGCATAGATTCGAAACATAAAATACTGGTTAATTAACGTAAGTATACCTTACATATTATAATTATCACAAACTTTGGTTTTTGCATTTATAAAAATATTAATTTCATGAACAATAATACGCAGGTTAAAATCCTTCACAAACTGTCATATGGTAAGCGACAACTTAAAAAGAATCCAAGCTGCAAGTTTTTGAAATAATAAGTGCAGAAGGGAATGCCCAGACCATGTTTAACCTCATATTAAATGCCACAGCAAAGCCTAAAAGGAGGCATATATTCAGTTAAACAAAAATAAGGATGAACACTTGTGGAATCTTTGCCCCTTTGGAAAGAATCCAGAACTCATTCTTTTAATACATATCACCATTTCTCAAACAGTAACCATATCAAATTTATTTTCTTTCATAAAATAACATTTCTTCAAGGTCTTAGATTATTCTTTTTTTATTTATTTATAAAATACTTTTATGAATGCTTTACAAAAACGCCTGCGGTTGGCTTTGATTTGTTTTCTACTGTAATGCATGAGTTCCGGAAAAATCGTTCTACCTACAAATAAATGCATGTATACTTCATTTATCACATGCATCTCTCCGGAAATAAGGTAGAAAATCTTTGACGTAGGGCATTTATTTCAATGTATTGCCAAGTAATTTCTTGTCATTTTTTCGCTTATTTCACTTTGAGTTTCATTTTATTTCTTCATTTTATCAGTGTGTGTGTGTGTGCGGATATATACGTATGTAAAAAAAAAATTTACATTAGATTCATAAACATATCCTTTATTCTACGTATATGTATTCACTTTTGTCATATTCTGTGCTATTTATTATTTTATCAAAAGTTTACACGTTATTATTTTTTAGCGAAAAACTGCCTAGTTAAATAAAACTTTCTGCCTGCAGCGCTGACTCATTGCCTTTACGTAAGAAATATATGAAAAAAAAAATTCGTGGTATTGTCAAAAGGTGCCAAATGTCATCCAATCACATATAAACTGATATTACTACTGATCTGCAATATAATTCAATAACAGCACCTTCCATTGCAACAACTGCGAAACACTTTTTTAATTTCTTTTATCTCTAAACGTATACTGTCCTAGTCTAATGCCAGATACTATAAATTATGCGACACTATTTTTTAAAGAGTGAGCTTACTTACATAGTATTGAAATTATTACATACGTACATATAACGAGCTACTTAACCACCAGGAGATGTGAATCAATGCTCTCCATTCGTGTTTTTTGAGTTAGGGCTTGTTTTCCTTTACAGACTGCCAACCTGATCTTGCCATATGCGACCGCGAATGTGAAACTCCTATTTTAAAACCATCATAGCGGACCTCTTTCCACTGTCATTACTTACTTACCACTGTCCTCCCTTTTATTTACCACTGATACATCTTTATTGGTTTATTAGATACATTACATCTTATTACAGATACCACTGATACATCTTATTGGGTTTATTAGGGTTGCCTTGTGTTCAGGGCTAACGGAATAATTAAACTATTCAGAAAGGCTTAAATGAAACATGAAGGAAGTAGTGAGAGTATTAAAGCTGAATCGATGTTGCGGCGCTGTTGCCTTCCTCGTTGACCGTACTCAGCGTGCCCGTTGACCGTAGTGAGTGCATTAGTAATGGCAATGAATATATCAGATATTTGTAATGGATGTCTGTAATAAATGAACTGATTTTCTTGGTCTTTACAACTGACATTTTTCACATTCGCTGTCTGTCCTTTGCTATTTTCACTACAAACGATCATATTACTCATAAACTGATATATATTTTTTTTCCTTTCAATTCACACTAGCGACTTTTATCTTATTTTTTCGTCAAGCAGAACGGCGTGATATCGTGTTTTATCCATCCAAGCATCGCCGTTCTCCTAGGATATATTTTGGGGGGAGAAAGGGGAGGGTCAGATGGAAGGTCTGGTGTACGATGCACCCGCAAATAATGAAGACGACCTTGTCGCATGCCTCTGCAGGTATCCCGCGGACTATCGAGAGACACACCCAATATTTCTAAACGATCATGATTCCATGCGGCACTTGTCAAGGCTGCGCTGCAGCTGGTGGCGAAAGCTTTGAACACCTTCTATGACCTTTTTTAATATCGTAATAATTAAATTTTGATGAATGAAATAATATTTTTCACTTATATATTGCTCGTTCATTTCTAACTTCTCTGCACATTTTGCATAAGATGATGGCGTTTCGACCCTGAACTGGTATTTGATACCGATTCTTCTTTTAATAAATTACCCCAACCAGAAATTTATACTCGCGGTAGCGAATCACACTGTAGATAGATAGTTTCGTAATCGTTGGTAGCAGAAACGTATTTCTAGTTATAAAAATGTTTTAAATTACGCAAAAATTCATGTTTTGGCATTTTTAGACTTAAAAAATCATTTTTGTAAAAATTACGAAGGGTAGCATTGTATGCGTTATCACTCTTCCTGTTCCTTATATTAAGGAAACTTATCTCAATAAAAGGGTGACTCTCATGTGACCAAAATTGGCGAGCTATTTCGTTTTAAAATTGAAGATCATATTTCAGGATTGTACACAAAGTGAAAAGTGAATGTCTCCATTTGTATATAAAAACATAATGTATCAGATTCCTGATTTAAAATAGATTAAGAACGGAGCATGTAGATTTTCCTGGAAAGTATATAAAGTATTTCCTGGAAGTATAGTATCAGTACAGTAGTTTTGTTTCCAAAAAGCGGTTACGTTTTATGAAATTTATGGATTTATGGTTTAAGAAAACATAGTAGCTTTCAGTTATGACACATAGCCAATTCGTAACATCGTTTGCATTAATTGCAAGTTAAAAATATTTCTAGTTTAAAAAATGTTTCGTATTATTATCTTCATAAACCTTCATGAGAATATTAATAACCTTGTTTCGCGATAACTGTCGAATTAGTAGACTACTGTAATTTCCACATCAGAAACTTTAATGCACAAAATTATTTACAATTACAATTTGACCATAATTTCTGGTGAAATTTTTGGTCGCTTTCTTAGTGTCAAGAACTAAAGAGACATGCTATTTTCATGACTGCTCGGACAATCAGTACTCGAGCGAGAGCAGTGTTGCCACAAAAATTCAAAGAAATAAATGCTTCGCTGCTAGCGGCGAGAGAACTTCAAATTCGCAACACTCCCTGCCGACTGGTTTCTTGATCCAATACTTCCATTATTTATAAAACAATACAATATATAAATTAAATGAAAGTTATACAGTAATAGTTACACTTTCATCAGTAATGCCAAATGCATAAAATGAAATTTAAGAGCGAAACTTAAATACAGTAATTAATATACTGGTAACACACAAATGTTTCGCACAGATCTATTAAGTATATTCCTTTGTGACAAACTACACTGCCTTCCAAAAGTTAAGGAACAGCATGCTTTTTGGAGAATGAAGCAACAAAGAAACAAGAAATGTACAGGACATGTTCACTAAACAGTTCTTAGTTCTTTAGTGGATGCGACATAGAATGTTTCTAAAGTTCAGCACAAACATGAATTACAACAAAACATTGCACTCTTGGCAGAGAAACACAGTCTTGTAGAAACAGTATATTTCAGTTTTTTGAGGAAACATGGGGTGGCAACATTACAAAAATTGATTCTAATAAGGAATGTCTCCACCCCTAGTTGCAATGCATTGGCGGCGGCAGCGACGTTTCATGCTGTCAATTAAGATGTCGGTCAGTGAAATGGGAAACCACGACCAGATACGGAGTAATCCTTGTTCAAGCTCATCTAACGACCTTGGAGGAGGAAGGACCTAAAGCAGAAACTTGTCTCCCACGGTAGTCCAAAAGATACTCTATTGGATTCGGGTCTGAGGATTGAGCTGACCATTCCATTCGCTTCATACCGTGACTCTCAAAACATTTTTCAACTACCCGAGCTCGGTGCAGTCGCGCATTCTCAATCATCAGAAGAAATCCAGGACAAATAGCAGAGGCATATGGACGGACATATTGATCAAGGATCTCGTCTCGATATCTTACATTGGTCAAAGTTCTTCCATGGAACACATGCAGATCTGTGTGACCACCGAGAGAGTTCCCAGGCCAAACCACCTCTGTAACTGAGTCTTTCCACAATGTGGAATTAGTTGTATCTGGTGAGTTGTTCACTTCAGATCAGCTGACGATCTGAATCACTCTCCAATGTGAACCTGAACTCGTCTGTGAAGTGATAAGACGCCTGTTGTTGACCGGGAGGACGTGTTCTCTTTCCAAAATAGGCACCTCTGTGTCATCGGGTAAAGGGGATATAAACAACTGGTCGTCTTCCATACAGACCTGTATTGCGCAGGCGTCTACGCACTGTTGTAGCTGAGATTCGTGTTCCTGTTGACACTAATTCATCTACTATGAGCTGACGCACAGTAACGTTACTCCTGTTTCGGTCCGAAAGAGCTAAATAACGGTCAATAACGGTCTTTCACAGGTGTTGCAACTCTAGGTCTGCCTGGAACATGTCTTCTAAACACAGAATCCTCGGATTCAAACTGATTCCGTAGTCGGAGGACCACACTACGAAAGACATTGAAACGTATAGCAACATCAGCTTGTAGCATCCCCATTTCCATCCATCCGATCGCCCGCCACCTCAACGAATCGGGCAAACGACTTCTCCTGGATATTGTCCACGAAACTGTAAAAACAACTGATGATCAACACTCGTGAATAAAAATTACAACTTTTGCATTTTTTCTCCAACTCCTATATAAGTATTCATTTCTATAAAATAAAAGTGTTTGTATATATTTTCTTAAACTTCGTTACTGTCATGCATATGAACTAAGAATTTAAACGTTGCTGACATTTTTCTAATGGAGAGCTTTGAAAAACGTTCTGTTCCTTAACTTTTGGAAGGCAGTGTATGTCCAGAACTCATACTCTCCATTCTTCACTGAATTCACTTCCACTGAATATTTCCTCTCTTCCTGTTAACCACTTTGGTGCCTGGTAGGTTTCCTTCCTTTAGCAGCATTAAAGTCCCAACCTTTACGTTGTTCTTACTGAACTGTTATACATGGCGCTTTTGCAGATTATTTAAGTAATCTCTCTTCCAAAGTTTCAAGATCCTTTGAGAGAATATGGAAACCTTTTCCCACTTGCTAGGCATATTTTCATTGATTTCTGTTAGTGGGGGTTCTGTGATGGAAGTGACGTGTCTCCTAATAAGAAAATGGCCTGCAGTTAGAGTTTCAAAGTTATGAAAACCAGCTGACAACGAAGTCAATAGTCTGGAGTTCAGAACTCCTTCGATTTCCTTTAAGACTGTAATGAATTCTTTCAAAGTAAAATGAAAATTTCGAGCTATATGTTTTAAATGACACTTAAAAGATTGTGCGCCTTCTTCATATAGTCCCCCTAAGATTAGGATATCCTGGAGGGATTGTAGAGACATTATGTTTTTTTCGGAGGAGAGATGAAAAATGAGCAATGCCCTCGCCGGGACTCGAACCACGGACCTCTCGAACACGCTTCAAGCAGGCTGACCACTTCACCACAAAGGCATGCTACGAAGGCGGGAGAAATACCTTATAGAATATAATGCCAGTCAGAGTTTTCCTCAGTTAAATATTGAGTCAATGGTTCATTAGCAGAATGTACGCTTTTTAGAAGTCCTTTTAGCCGGCATCTGCGCCAATGAAATTTCGTTCATTGTCAATGAATCATTTAAGATGACTCTTCTACAGAAAAATCTTGTCAAACTAGCAAAGAAACTTCCTGATGTTAAATTGCTCATAAAGTCTAGGTGTATTACTCCAGTATAAAAACATACACAAAGTTCTACATATATCTTAGTTAACAGCCCTCTCTGTCCTTTAAATTTCACGTAAAAAGATCCTTAAAAATCTGTATCGATAACCGTAAATGGACAAGAAGGTCTTATGCATTCCTTAAGCAGCTGGCCCATCAACTATTGCTCTAAAGTTAGTCTATTTTTTGTGCACGTGATACAATCGTGTATCACCAATCTTCACAAATTTCTGGAGATTAACGACTAATATTTTGAGGTATTAGGTACAACAAAGTCTGGGATCCTATAAGCAGATATTTCAAATGACAGTATTGTACAGTCATGTAAATTAAGGAATGTTTAGATGAGATAACTATAGGATGGTTAATGTCATTGCTAACATTAGAATTGATTATTCATTCTCCAACGCAAATAAGCTAATTTTTATCAAGAAAACAACTGAGAGAAGATAAATACTTTTATCCTTTACATTTTCACCTTAAGACAAAAGTTTCTTCCAAATACTGACTGTAGACAAATTTTTAAAACAAAATTATGAATGCATTATCTCTTGATATTTCAGATAGCTACATTTCTTGTCGTTTGGATTTCTGCGTTTACAGATAAATCTGAAAGCATACAAAAAAGTTCATAAAAATTATTATTAATTTTAAGCAGGTCGTTATTAAACATATCACCTTGGTTAGTTACAGCAAAATATAAATCCTCTTCTATAGAGAAACACTTTTCCATTCATTTTTGTAATATTCTTCAAGGGCAGAATTATTACTCTTAAATAGAGACCTCATTTTCTTCTTAAGAATTCAGGACTTGACCACCAAGCCTCATTTTTAAAAGACTTTTTACACTCACCCCTCCTCTTACAAGATCTGCTGTATTCAATTTACCAGGTACGGGGGACTAACCTTCATGATTGCTAAGAGCCTGAATTTCATTCATGCGATTGAAAATAAACTGTTTCATATAATTATGATACCATTACACGCCGAACAGTAGCTTGACGTTTGTCCGTTCTTTTTTATCTTTTCTCATCTAATCACTATATCTTATCTCGTTCATTTGTGCTTTTGCAGCTGAGGGTGATGGTTCGATAAAACCATAGAAACTAGTCCTGTGAAAATTTGAAAATATAAGGCTGATTTTTGTTGTTTTACTTCTAAACTGTTTCCTCTTAGGATGAGGTTCTTTAACCCAGAATAATGTCTGTCCGAAAATGGGAGTCTGTTAAAAAATGTTCCTTCCCGTTTTATAATTTGTTTTACTTCTTTCACAAGTCTGGCTGGCAGTAATGCTCCGAAGATTTCAAGTTTTGGTATTGTCAATTTCTTTAATGGAGCAACACGACTCATTGAAGCAATAAAGATCACTAAGATTTTATCAACGTATTTAACTCTTAAGTACACTTCATTCCATATGCCTTTTGGCTGACCTTGGACAAGGCATGGATTTGAAGTTAGTTGACATCTAAGCTGCAGTTGAGGATTATCCTACGGACTTGCATGTTCGTAATATCAGAAAATGCAAAACTCCGTCGAGTATACGTTTGAAGAAGGTCTGCTGGAAATCCCACTTTCTACGACTACTTCCTAAGCCACAGATCTTGGAATAGACCTTCGAGACTGATCGTGAACGATGTTAGAAGACTGAGTACATCGTACAACTTCCCAGCTGTTTGTAACGATAGCAAATTATTTTCGATTTCATTAATCATCTACATTAAATTAGACGCAATTTCCCATTTAACTTTAGAGCAATTAATGGATCATTATCATCAATTAATGCCATATGTTGTGATTTGAATGATCGCCATTCAGCATACAAGTCTGAGAACTCGGGGAGATTAACAGATAGTAATTTCATTTGACAGTTGCCAGAGGACAGGCAACATTTAACATCTAAAAGAAAATTCGGATTGAGAAGTTTTTGAAAACTTACCTCGCATATTTCCAGGTAAGTTTGCAGTACATCTGAGGTTGCTTCAAAGGCTGGTAAGTCAGCGCCCGAAAATGTGCTATAGCATTCGCTGCGTAGATCTCTAACTTATAAAGTAGTTTGTCTACTGTTTGAAGCATTTGAATAATGTTTGAAGCATTTGAATAATCCTCGCTTCAGATGAAAGACCGATAGCGAGAGTTTACCGGAAGTCATTTTTCCGCTATTTATTTCGCCTTTCAAAATTTTGTTTCAAAACAGTTCGTTCTTCATCGGCTACATCATGCTCCCTTCATGAGTGCTCTGATGATCCGGGCTGGCGAGAGCGTAGTGTTCCCACACGCGTTCAAAGAAATAAATGCTGCGCTGCTAGCGCCAAGAGCAGAACTTCAAATTCGTAACAAACCTATTTATCGAGTTTGAAAATTTATAAATTAGTTTGTAGAGTCATTAGGTTAATTGGAAACAGAAAAGATGAAAAATATGCAACCGCCTTCGCCGGGAATCAAACCATGGACCTCTAGAATACCGGCCCAGCGTGCTACCGTTACACCACGAAGACATGCTAGGGAAGTGGGAGAAATACCTTATATACTCCCCTTTTTAAAGGGCGACTAGGGTTTTAGCGGACCTAGTCACCAAATCCTGGGCGCGGAGAATCATCATCCACAACCCTTTTAGTTCGAGCGCCACTTGTAGAGGCATTAGGTTAATTGGAAGCCGAAAAGATGAAATAAATGCAACCGCCATCGCAGGGAATCGAACCGCGTACCTGTGGAATACCGGCCCAGCGTGCTACCGTTACACCACGAAGACACGCTAGGGAAGTGGGAGAAATACCTTATGAGTTAAGAGAAAATTCTTTTAGCATACCAACTTAACGAAGTTATAAATTAAAGAATGTTACATGCAAATAAATCAAAAAATAATATCATTGAATGGCATTTAAGGGGAAAATAGCAACCTGAAATTATTTTGATTTTTTATTACACTACTTTTCGGGCATGTTGAAAATGATTTCAAATTTCTCAAATTTAGAACCTCACTATCTCGATCAGGTATTGTAAGGCGGAAGTTTGTTTTTTTCATTTTTCACAATGACTATAAATTTTCCTAAATAGAAGTCTATGGACAAGGGGAAATACATAAGAATATAGACTTCGTAATTTTATAAATTTTTGTATTAAAGTAGGCTAAATCATGAGTATTTTCATCAATAAAAACATTTTTACTTTAGAAGTACATGTCTATGACCAGCGGTTTCGATACGAAAGGCCGGTTAAGGACTTTTGCTGGCACGGTATATATCTATCTATCTATATATATAGATAGATAGATAGATAGATAGATATAGATATGTACAGGGTGATTGTAAATTGTTTTTACAAATTAAGAGGGGGGATAGTACTTATCCAGATGAGCAAAAATTACCATAGAATATAGGGTCGCATTCCACTCTAAGAGGCAGAAAAGAGGAATATTGAATTCCAAGCTGAACTTACAACAGTGTTGGGAGAGCGAACAAACGAGACCAAAAGTTCCACAATCAGTTTAGTGAAAAACTCACATAGAGTGCACAAAACAGATAAAACCGAAAACTTGGCTTCGAGCTCAGACTTTGATGGGAAACACTCAAATGCACATCTTTCATTGGCAAGGTCTCAACCTCGCAAACGATTGCAACAAGTTAATTACCTAAATTATTGGGGGGAAATTATTTATTAGGGAAAAAACTGCTACCTTGATGTTTTTCCCCCTAGCCATCTTTTATCCTGTCCTCCTGGACTTACTGAGACTTATACATATATATTACTGGCGATCCAAAATGCAGTACTCTAAAACACAAGAAATATCTAAGCCATATTTGTTGAATAAACAATACAGGGTACAAGTATGAATAAATTAAAATTACAGTCCCTTTGACTTCCGTCGATTTTATTAAATAGCATCCATGACTGGCAGTAACTGAAGGAAAACACTCCCTCAGCATTTAAAGAAAGTGGCTTTGTATGATTGTTTGGGATATGTCCGTCCTGACTACTTCAACACTTTCTAAAGATTATTTTGCCTGGCGAGTGATGTATACTGGTCTTCTGATTTGGCAATCATCGATCAGAGGTGTTAGATGGCTACATATCGGGAAAAAGGGTGAGCCAAAATATCGAAGTCAACTGGTTGACAATGATGAATTATTAAATGTTATTCTCCACGTGAGGTTGCGTAATTCCTTATTCAAATTTGGTCGCAAATAAAACATTAAAGATAAGATGGCAAAGCAGGTTCCAAAACTTCAGAGATATCGCTGTGGCTGTTGAGTATCCATCAATGCATATTATGAGGGTGCTAGAGTAAAACAGAATGTCACATAAAACCGTAACTGATGGACACAGACTAGTATGAAGATGCACAGTACAAGAGTTATGATGTCTGTCACCGCTGAGCCACCAGAACTGGATACAACCAGTAATCTGCTGAAAATGAAGTCGAGACCCATCGGAAAAGACAGTGCGATGTCATTCGTTTATCCACACCTAGTGTTTAACAACCACTGCAGCTGCGCCCACCGCTGGTGCAGATTCAATTGTATATGCAATGTTTGGCAATCCGTCCCTTCTGCACCCATCGATTAGATATTTATATCTATGTGGCTTTATTTCGTCCAGCACGAATACCGAATTCACTAGAAGGACAAACTGCACTCTCAATACGCTACAGTTCTTCTCTTGCAAAACCCCAAAATCCTGCTCAAATGACTGCGGTTTTTATCAAAGAGCTATTCTGAAGCTTCCCGAGCAAAGGAACAACGGGAGATGCAGAAATTACTTTAAACTATCTACTCTTCTCCTTTCTAAGAACCGTTGCTGAAGTACATTATTTGTATGTGCTTAGCAGCGCCAGTCATTTGAATGTCCTATCGAGATCTACACAGGGAGAAATTTTCAAACCTACTAGAATGGTGTCTTCCTTCATGGGTATGCATTTTGGATGACCAGCATATTGCATACCTATAGAACATATATATAGTATATAAGCTTTCTGAAACACGTCTAAGAGAACTATTTAATAATTAATACCTTTAGAAAGTTTTTGAATTGGTGCAGCAGTATGTTTTAGACTAGTAAGATTATTATGGTATACAGAATTTAATTAGTTATAAATATAATAATTGAATTCCTAAAAGATGTTTGTACCAATGAAGTATTCCAGGTCAGAAATTAACTACGCTCAGATATACCAAGTCTTATTATTTTATGATTTAATTTTTCATTAAAAGCATTAACTCATCTTTCCTTGGTTACAGTAGCTACTTTAATGAGTCAAATTCTGTGTCTTCTTGTGTACTTCTGAATTCAAAGTAAAAGTCCATCACCATTTATTTCGGCAGCAAACGCACAGTACTAAATGCAGAGTAGCACGTAATGCTGTCTAAACTAAAACTCTTTTAAGTGAATTTTAGATGAAATTTTAATAAATATTAGAATGATTTATATTTCAGCAAAATCCTGTTGTCTACAAGGAAGAATAACACTTTAAATTATAAGTTATTTTCTCCCTCCTTCCAGCATGCCTTCGTGGTGTAACGGTAGCACACTTGTCGCATATATGAGAGATACAGGTTCGAGTCCCAGCTAGGGCAATGCTCAGTTTTCATGTCCCCTGCTTCAAAATATCCTAACGACTCTATAGTAGCTTCCGAATGAAAGGTTGTCAACGATAATTCGTGACCACTAGGATTTAGCGATTGAGTCTCCTCATACTAAGTTGCCCTTTAAAAGAGAAATACATATTTTCTCCCTCGTTCCTCATACCTTCGTGGTGTAATGGTAGCACACTCGGCGCATATTCGAGAGGTCCAGGTTCGAGTCCTGGCGAGGGCATTGCTAATTTTTCATCGCTCCTGCTTCAAAAATATTCTAATGATTAAACTAAATAATCTTAATAGTTCTCATTAATTCCTTCACTAATTTCTTTATAATACAAAATGCATGAGTATTCTCCCTTTTGAAGATAAAGGCAGTATAATTAAACTGAAGATGAAACGAATTACTCTCAAATGATACCTTAATGAATAGTTGATTGATGAAACTGAATTATGATTTGTACGTTTCGAATTATCTTTCAAGAAGTTTTAGAGCAATATAGAACTACTATAAAAGAGCAGAAAAGTCACGGGCTATGACAGTATTAAATACTATCATGGTTTGATTTTTTTTTTCATTTAGAGAGCACTGTGATTAAAAGCATTTTCAATTACTTATTCTGCAGCTTCCTTACTACTTAATACACTTACAGAAATCATTCACTCTATCTGCCTGCTTTTCAGAGGGAAATACTGAATATAATGTTATTATCAATGTTCTGCTTATCTTTAACATAGGATAAACATGTCTTACTGAGACGAATGACATTATTGGGAGGAAACCAAGGACATAAGTAAAATAACTGAATAATTAATAGTTTCGTAATCTATGTCGAAATCTTTCGTACTTAGACGTGACATAAAATATGACTGTCATCCCATTTTCATTTATTTTTAATAATCTGCAGTATTTTAAGCAGTGTTTCCATACCTTAAACATAAAAGGAGGAAAATTCCACATCCTAATATTGTTCTCAGATGCTTCTTACCAGATGTTGATTACAAAATCTTCTTACCAGATGTTAATTGTAAACATTACGTATATTGGTTGTGGATTAAAATATTTCATTATAGAGAAATAAGATAAACGAATCAAACACAAATGAAGCAAAACCCTGACGTATTTTAAGATATTTATGGTTGTAAGTGTGAAAAAGCATACATTGTAAATTATAAAGAAATTCGCAAAACTTCAAATATCTTTAATAACTGGGATCACAACTCACCGTTGTATTGAAAAATCTGTATAGCTTATTCTCTTTTTCCTCTTGACCAAATACATATTTACTATAATGCAAGTTTGTCAATTTTATTTGCCGTTTTTCTTGTTTCATTTCAATAAATAATACACAGTGTAAAGGAATGAAATACTTTTATTTGCTAAGCACATATATCATTCTTATTTCAAGTAAACTACAACAATGAAATTAGTGTTTATTTATATAAAATTTCTTCGTCTTTCTTTCTTAAAATGTCAGTTCCCAGTAACTGACGCGGTCTTAACGAAATGTATAGTATCCTTCAAGACTCGTTCTGTGTAGGTTAATGTTCCGCAATGTGCCTTCTGTTATAATCCCTCTAATAAGGTGGAAAACACAAAGTAGTGAAATTAGTAAGTTCCTCTTGACGTTCTGATTTGTATAATATCACCTGTCGTCGCCCCCTTAAATGTCTATGCTGTAATTTACGTTTAACATCCTTATTGATGTTAAGGCTTCATTGAATAACAGTGAGCAAGACGTTTAGCAATCCCTTTACTAAACATCTTGCTTTTCTAACTTCGTTTGGAATCCTATTTCCTTCTTGCTTCCTAAGAATATCGAAATATTTCTTTTTTACTGTTAGAGCTTGTGTCTTTAATGCAAAAGATCTTATTAGGCATTCTTTTATATGTTGCTTTATTTCTTTTGTTGTTTCAATAAATTATTATATGTTGGATATATTATTTTCTAATTTGCTCTAAATTTAGGTTATGAAACATCTTTCTTTATCAGATTTGGTTTGGTTTACTAGATAACGGCAAAGCACTCCAGGGCTATCTGCCTTAAGGGAGGGATGCCTTCGTGGAGGACGTTTTAAGGGAAACTGGCTCGTATGCACGTTACACATGGGGAAAACCACGAAAACACCCATGCAGCCAGCCCGTTCGCGGGATTCGAACCTCGGATCGAACTAGCAGTCTTCAGCAACGTTACCGCTCGGCCGCTGGTGGGCCTTTTCTTTATCATAATATTTTCTCATATTTTCCCTGTATACATCACAGTTTTTTTCTAATGTCTATCTCGCAAATACATTCTTTTATACAAGATCTTATTGCTGTGCGAGAAAAATTACTTACCAGCAAAGCAAGCGTATTTTGTATTCTCTATACGAAGTGGAAAAGATTAAATTACAGTATGCGCCTTACTGGTTGAATTATACTTAGATGTTTTCTTTGCAGATGAAGTTATATTTGCGTAATTTGACGAAGAAGATAACAAAACTTGGATTAACTACAAAAATCATATCTACTGTGCATAACAATTTCGGTAGCCAGATATTCCAACTATTGGTCAAATAGTCATAGCTTCTCCAATATTAATTGAATTCATGGTAAATAGGATATACTTAAAATTTAATGTTTACTTACTGTTCTATAAGATGAACAGTCTTGTGTTCGGTATTTTTTATAATACTAAGTCAACAAACAAAATATCTCGAAAACAAGCTTTAATATTCCATCTCCTTTAAAAACCGCATTGAAATTAAAAGCAGTCGAACGATATTTAAAACAGCTCACTGTTTTAAGATGTTCCGCTCTTCTTACTGTTATTTATATGTTCAGAATTCTCTCTTTCAAGAAATATGATGAATTTATAATAATATGCATAGCTATAATACCTTTAAATTCTTCTTAATAAAGGAATTTTCCAGCGCTCTGCCACCATCACTGTTTTAATGTGTACTTAATTACTTAATAAGGTTTTAATACATCATTTAATTTCTAGTCACTGTTTTAATGTGTACTTAATTACTTAATAAGGTTTTAATACATCATTTAATTTCTAGTCACTGTTTTAATGTGTACCTAATTACTTAATAAGGTTTTAATACATCATTTAATTTCTAACTGCCATTTTTTCCAGATGAGGCCATGGAATTTGAGGCTTTGCACTTGCTCTGTTAAATTGAGGAAATATGTATTACATAATGATAATAACCTTAATATCAATCTAAATCTTCTCTCTCAAATTTATTTTCGAACATTGCCTGTTTAAATAAACCCATTGTCACCATTTTTTCCACTGGTTTCGTAAAGGGCTCCACCTTGCAGTTTGTCATCTTCTACTATGCCTGTCTTTTTCACGATACATATAAGCAATACATAAATAAACTTGGTACTTCTCATTTTACCTTCCTAGATTTATTTTATTCACAATTGTTATAAATTTTTAGCGCTATCAATTTAAGATTCAAATTCAATGACGTCCTTGCTTCGTTTCAAATATTAACGTTAATTTCATTTTTAAGATTTCGTTTTATAAATACGTATACCAAAGTATAGAAAACTCATTATGTCCAACTTTAATTAACTTTGACTATAATATTTCCTAAAATTTTCTTTCCCCTTGGTTCCGATGTACATGTACAAACGAAAAGTGGATAATCACACAGCGGGGATTTTTAATTTCGCTTTCATCGCTATGGCGATATTCATAAATTAGCTTCAGGCTGAAATATTTGTCAGTTTTTTTTTCCATTCTAATGTCCTTTTCTACTGCCCTTTTTATAAACTTTAATTAGAGTACGGAAAAGCGTACAAAACATGACGATGGCCCTCTTGAGTATCTTTCATTTCTTCTTCAGTCCCTCTTAAATTTCCAATTAAGTGTGAAAACATTCATCATATAATTATGTATGTTCATTTCAGATTGCTTATTTCTATTTCAATAGTTTCTTAATGAGTAGAGAGAACTTTGAAAATTTTGCTTCGTCAGGGACTGGCAATCACTGTACTTTTTCTGCGTTTAAATTCTCATAAATATGTTAATTTACTTCATAGCTTTTAAATTCTAGCATTATATTATCTACCTTAATCCCTAATAGAAAAACTAAAAGGTTTCAAATATATATTAAATACACATGTCCATTAACACAAGGCGGTTGTTTGTATTTCCAGCAGCCATATTTAAAATAGATTTTCGATTATTCTGTTTTAACTAATTTTGTTTTAGCAAGTCTATCTGTGTTTAACTAGTGCTATTAATGCTTTTTACAATTCATGTATTTCATTTTGTGCGACGGAAACATTGTCGCAAAGGGTTATGCTTGAAGTTTATCAGCCTTGACTTATTGTTCATTAATACTCGCTTAAAATAGAAAAATCTCTTTCATAAAACAAAAAATAAATAAATAAATAAAATTTATTTCAGTAATTTCAAATGGTTTATCTGAACAATAAAAAACTTAAGATAAAATATGCGTTTCATTTTCATTATTGCGTATTTCATAGCCTTTTAACTGAACATGAAATTAATTATATCTTAGTCACATATTGATATTTAAATCGAAGACGTTAGGCAACATTTGCCGACAAGGTTTTTTCCTTTTGCAAATCCAAAAGTGGTGAACGCATTTGCCCACCTCTGGCCCTTATGCAAGCAGATATTCGGCTTGGCATCGATTGCTAGAGGTTGCGGATGTCCTCCTGACGGATATCGTGACAAATTCTGTCCATCTAGCGCGTAGACCGTCAACATCCTGAGCTGGTTGGAGGGCCCTGCAAATAATGCTCCAAACGTGCTGAATAGGAGAGAGATCCGGTGACTTTGCTGGCCAAGGTAATGTTCGGCAAGTATTAGAAACATGTGCAGTGTGGGGGCGGGCATTATCTTGCTGAAATGTAAGCCCAGGGTGGCGTGACATGAAGGGCAACACAACGGGCTTTAGAACTTCGTCGACGTACCGTTGTGCTGTAAGGTTGCGACGGATGACAACCAAAGGGGTCCTACTATGAAATGAAATGGCACTCCAGATCATCACTCCTGGTTTGTCAGCCTGTCTGCCGGAAGACAGTCAGGTTGGTATCACATCGCTCTTCGGTGCGTCTCCAGACTCGCCTTCGCTGGTCAGTTCAAAGCAGGACTCATCACTAAAGACTATTCTACTCCAGTCAGTGACATTCCAGTGCGAATGAGCCCGACACCACTGCAAACGGGCTAGACGTTGTACAGAGGTCAATGGTAGTCGGCGCAAGGGGCACCGTGACCTCAGTCCCCTTTCTGTGAGCCGTCTATGAATGGTCTTTGCGGTCACTGAAGCACTAGTTGCACGTACAATCGATGACAATGATGCATCTGGGCAGTGAGTTCCCCACTGACGATTGCTCGGTCTTCACGTTCTGTCGTTTCTCTAGGCCTACCGCTTCCTTCTTGACGCTGTGTGCGGCCATGGTTCACCCATTCCTGCCAACATCGTCTAATAGTGGCATCGCTCCTGCTCAAATGTCGAGCTATTCGCCGATAAGACCAACCGGCTTTTTTGAGCCCAACTACACTACTCTCAAATTCTGACATCTGCGCATATCGTTCGCGCACCTGTATGCGAGGCATAATTACTGTCTACCAGAGTACACGGAATGAAATTCGGGAAGAATTTATGAGATAATTTCTCTTAAATATCCTGCCAGTTGCGCAGATCAGATGCGCTATAGCGACAACCGTTCATTGATTGGCAGCCAAAATGTAAAATTTTGCATTTTCGGTCGAAACCTGTATGCATATCAATTTGTGTCCAATTTGCTTTATATCTTCTCGGTACGTCGTTTTTTTTTTTTTTTTTTGTCTAAGAGTGTATTTTATACATTGGAACATCTTTCGGTTCTGATTAATGGTCCCGATTCTAATCCTTATTAACTGTCAGCTTTTCAAGAATTTGTTTCTTTGTTTTCTTTGCTTTTTTGTTCATTTTCGGTCAATAGATAATACCACTGGCTTCCCTTTTCTAACAATTCTGTACAACATTCTCCACTTACTTTCCATTATTCTAAAACAGGCACATGTTTCTTCTGTGTTTTCATTCCTTTAGCTGGGAAAGAATCTTCTATTTAACCTTCGAAACAGCAGTGTCATGCAAATAGGCTTAAGATACACTAATTCTTATTGTTTATTATTAATTTTTTAAACATCAGATATTTTGTTTCTTTTGCGAATACAAATTCTTCTTTTAGTGAAACTAAACTCATAAAATTAAGTCCTTTTCTAAAAGTTTGCAAAATGTCAAAGTGTGTTCGGATATCAAAGAATGTGGCAGTATCTTTTGTGCCAACGGATGTCTGGAGAGATAAAGTTTATGGTTATGAGATTTAAAATTTTGTGAAATGTAAGTGCGAATAAAGCACTTACATTTGTAACAAGGGTATATGTAACAAACGTGTGCTGAATGAGATGTACAGCGAATCATGCAGTCTTCTCACAAGAATTGTTAATGTATTCTGTACGATCTACCCTGGATAATACTAATGCAACAATATCAAAACAGTTATAAATATTACTATATTTCATTTCTGTCTTTCAAATTTATGAAAACTTAATTTCAGATCAAGAGGACGCTTAAAAATACAGAAACTATGGAAAGGTAAAAAGGTTGCGAAACACATAAATCTTATTAATAATCACCGCATTTGGGTAAAAGAAGATAAATATGAAATGAGTTTTGAGCCTAATACAAATAAAGATGGATCGAATCATCCCATATCATTAAGAAATTATTTAATAGTAACAGGGTTAAACGTTTAAAGCTTATAATGTGGACAAGTATAGACTATGAACAAACACTGTCTTGCTTAATGTTATATATTTACGGTATAATCTCTAAGAGAAAACTTTTTTTAAAAAAAAGAACGGTTTTCATCCGTGTGTTCGGACTTAAAATAAAAAAATCCTGCTGACAACGTAACAGTATTTTCATTTAACTTTCTCTTAAAATTGTTCCAAAACTACTCCTTTCATCAAGACTTTCTGTAAAAACCTTAGATATTACCAAATGCTTTAAGAAGATTTGCTTAAAAAGGAATATGACAATGCTTCCAAATTTAAATTTGCAGTTTGTTTTTTTTAATTTTGACATTTTTAAGGAAGGATATTTTACTAAACAATAAAAGCATTTAATGCTAGTATTTCATTAGTTTGAACATATTTATTTTAAAACACTAAGAAAATAACTGAAATTTCTATAACACGAATTTTTGATCCATATAAATTGGTGCATTGTCACCTGTCTTCCTTTGAATAGTTTAAATCTTGACATTAAGTACCACAATAACAGCTTGTTCTTCACTACAAAATAACATATTTCTTTATCAAAGACTCTAAGCTTCTCACCAGTTGAAATTTAACATTAAATACAGAACTCGTTAACAACTGTTGTTATCGTCATAAACTACCACTTTTGTAACCATAAATTGCTCGCATTCTTTGTTCAAATAGCCCATTTGTTTATTCTTAGCTGATATAAACTAATAAACAATTTCAGGAAGTTTTAAGAACGTCCGTCTTGATTACTTTTCACTTTCTTAAAATCTCTACTTCAATAATACATCTTTATCTAACTTTACGTAACTTATTTTAACATGTTATAACTTTTAATTCATTCCACCTCAACCATCTAAATTATTTACCTTCAGAAAAATTCCACTATGTTTCATATCGATCGCCATTTCCTGAATCTTAAGATTGGAAAAATGCAGATTCTACACGTGAAGTTCTGTTTCGATACAGAGTACGAATTAAGTGAAATTGCCTCACTGACTTTTACAGTCCTTTCCATATAATAATTTTACAATCAATAAGAAGGTTCTTCACTTTCTTCCAAATGCAAAATGATTTTTTTAATTTCCTCACATACATTAAAAATTTTTTAATGTTACCTAATCTATTCTAATAGAGCTTAATAAGTTTGTACAAATTCATTTTTTATATGTAAAAGAATTTCAATGGATTTAAAAATTAGATCAAAATAAAAGTCACAAAATATGCAAAAGAGATAAGAGACGCTTGTTACAGTCTTATAAAAAATAAAAATAAAAACAAGTAGAGTTCTGCTCAGTAATTTCAGACAACTTTCTACGGTAACACTAACCAATACCTTTCCTACTGACTTTCTGTCATGTCCCATTAAATAATAACTACCTACATTTAATTTACCAAAAATGTGCTACTCACCGAATGCTTGGCTAATAAGTCCAAGATAGTATTTCTAGAAATAACTATATTTCAACAAGATAATCACTATATATTCAGTATGCAACAAGTATGTGTCAATCCCTTGACTATCTTTTTCTCATTACATCCATCTCGAGCTTCCGGCTTCCAAAATTCAGAAATTTGCGAAACTGTATGGGATCTCATTTGAACTAACACTTTCCTACAGTGATCAGCCTGAAAATCAATAGGAAAATATTCCAATTAAACCTTATTATTATTAAGTCTTTAATAAATTTAAATATTTCAGAGTTTTGATACCTTAAATTATACATAAAAGGTCTTGAAGATTATCTAACAAATTTTTAGCTTATTAATAATAAGTTTCTTCTTGCTTGCTTAGGTTTTAAAATATTAAATAGCAAGATGAGGATAAAAAAGCAAATTGATGAATATATGTAAATTAGGTAACATAAAAGTCTGCAAATTTGAAAAGATTTTTCTCCAAAATTTCTTTGACATCACTTTTCTCTAAAAGTTCTTTTACAGCGTCTTAGTTACGGTAAGACCACTTTAAAAATTTCAAATTCCAATTTTTAAGCTCAAGAAACTCCAAATATTTACTTTCAAGTTTATAAGTATTACGAATACAAAAGTTTATACTGTAATTAAGTTGTATGAGTCAATATTAATATTTTTCAAGTATTTTAGTGGATAATTGTTTTTCATTTTAGATTATGGATGTGATCCTGTCCCACCTTTACCGGGCTCAGGCAGGTACAACATGACAGAAGAGAAATCCTGTTGGAATAGACCAAGGGAAGGAGCTATCGTACATTATAGTTGCAACAATACAAAAAAATTGCAGGGCCCAGAGACTTTAATCTGCAGAAATGGATCATGGTTACCTGAGTCGCCAACCTGGACACAACACGCTAAACCTTTCTGTAGTATGTATCAAAAGCATAAACAGCATACTGTCTTTCTTTCTGTTTTAGTAGACGAAACTGTAATTAGATCTGCTATGCTAGATCATAATATTGCATTATTTTTCACATTACCTAGAATAATTGTCTGCGGTATAGCGAAACATTTATAAAATAAAGCAAAGCAACTTAATCTTACAACTCAACATCTTCACCTAAGAAAGAAGAGAAACACGCCAAAGTAAAACATCAAATTAGGCAACCTCTTATTTGACATACATTTAAGTTAAAACTCTATTGATTTTGAGAAAAGTTCAGGAGCAAAGAAAATTCTGAAAAAGAAGAGCCATGGCCGTATTTAAACCATATGGCAAAAGAGTAAGAGGAATGATAAGGTAACGCCATCTATGTACGGAGAGAGTAAAGAAACCTAAAAGTGAATTTAATAGGATTTTAAAAGCGTTAGGAAGAACTAGATTGGAATTAAAGTATTTAACTAAACAAGGTAAATCTTTGTAAATGTAAAAAGCCTCAAGGAAATATAATTTGACAAAGAGAAAAACTTCTTGGATAATTTTTGCAGACTCTAGTCAAAATTGTGATTAAATTTCCATGTATGATTAGCTACCGAAGATTTGTTTATTTTTTCTTTTCAGGCATAAGACTCGTGCTACTACTACTCGAAACTTTAATGATGTTTTAGTTTGACCGATATATCTGAAACCACACCGGCAAGATATGCTATAAATATATATTAAAGTCAGAAATATAATTTTTAAGAATCAAACAATGGATTTCATCTCTAGGTGAGAAAAATGACTTAAAAATTGAAATTCTGTAGAAACCGTACAATTTCATAACTGATAGAGGGATAAAATGGAAGAACGACAAGGTTGCTAATGTTGTTTCTGGTAGAGAAATGGCAAAATGGCTACATTCTTGTTCGTTTTTCTCTTCTGCATTGTGTATATATAGGCTATGGCTTCTCCCTACTTTTGCGGAATACTTTTGCTTCTGATGATGAGGCGCCTATACCCTCAAAATCACTACAGTCTTAATTAAACTCTACGCCAAATGTAAGCTTGTTTTCTTGCCTAATTTTATCTTTATATAATTAAGGATTTTTCCATTTTCTGTCCGCATCTATACTTTTTGGAAATAGTGCTCACTTTGATAATAAGAACCCTATATATATATATATATATATATATATATATATTTGCATTGTCACTGTACCTTATAATACAACATTATAAATCAAACTGTATAGCTCTATCTAACATAAATTTTTATAACACTAATAATTTTTATTAAATTTTTCAAAGATAGAACGATACATAAAATTGTAGAACTTTGAAAGCAAATTAAAATATTGTAATACTATAATTAAATATCAATCCTCACTTTTCTGTAAAAATTTGTCTTTTATTATCATTTATGTAATGTATATGTCTACCGAAAGCAAATTTACTCATGTTTCCATTCTGAGCAATTATCGAATTCTTTCACACTGGCTTTCGTGGTAAACACATTCAGCTAGCAGATTGGTAAATCTATGATTCGAATTTCGGGGAGACCATGGTTGATTCTTCACTTTGCTTACTTCAAAAAGCAGAATCGTCTTTATAGTGACACACCAAATAAGAATGAGGTGAACGATAATTCATCGTCACCTGGTTTTAGTCAAGTGATCTCGGGTCTATCTCAAGTCGGGTTTAATTGAAAAGAAATATAAGGAATTATCCTACCCCCCTCCTCGCGCGTGTGCGTTCTCGGATTTTTAGTTTTTAAGCACGTCTGTCTAGCAAATTGAAAGATACGTAAGACGAATGATAATAAGCAAATCCTGATGAGTGCATAGTTTCTTTTTTACACATATTGCTCTAAAATTTCTAAGACATGATAGCCCTAAAGTTTCTATAACATAATCTGTATGCCTATCGAAAAACAAAATTATGCTACTGAAGGAGAGGACTCATCAAGATTAACTTTAATAGTTGAAGACTGGGAATAGAAGAACGTAGTTAACCTAAATTGTCCAGATTAAGATTACCACCCATCTTGATTTCAGTATAAGTTCGAACGTCTGCCATTGATTTAAAAAATTTACTAGAATTAATCCGAAAGTGTTCTCCTAATCGCGCGTTATCGTACCATTTAGATGTGTACTCATCGAAAATTTCCATCAACCTTGAGAAGATACTCCTTAGAAATGTACTATGACGATGAGATAGAAGAGTTCGAAACCAAGGAATGAAGCTACTATTTTGTGAAGTTTAATATGTGAATAATTATACTATCATGCTAAGAAAGTATTTTTTCCTTTATGGAATATTGTTGTTGTTGCTCATGCTCACTTGTCTGACGTAGTCAGTCCAAGCTCACGAAATTCCTCGTGGCAAGGAGCGTTAGATTGCGCCTCCCGTTGGCAACAGCCATCATCCGGCAACGGTTGGCAACAGCCATCCCGTTGGCAGCACCTTTCAGCTTACAGTGCGATTTAGCTCAGTTCCGCCCCCAATTTTGATGGAGAGCACCCCGTTGGGGGACGTATCTAGGGGGCTCCCACCTCTCTCCCCTTCCAACAAACCACACGAGAGGATTTTTCGGCTCGCTGCATATAAGAGTGCCGCCATGTCGCACCGACACTATACATTTACAAATATCCATGCCTTCTCTGGAATTCGAACCCGGGCCCTTCGTCACGTTTTATGCAATACATTTTTATATAAATTAAGTTATTGTTACCATTCCACAGAAGTTTAACTTGGAGGATATAGGAAAAACAGACAAAATCATTACTGAACATTGCCTGCTTGATGAGTTCTCATTGGATATTCTTCAACCATGAATGTATAAAGGAAATTATCAGGACTGCCCGATTAAATATTTTAATTAGAAAATACTAATTTACAGTTTCCAAGACCTGGTTATTTTAGCAAAAATCGAAATTAGTCTTGGCCTAAAAATACGGAACATCGGCCATGAACGAAATAGGTTGTGAACTTCCTACTTGAATTTCTTAGTCAAAAGTTTGAAAAATTTGAACATAATAACTGCGTTTTGATCTTAACAGCCAACAGCTGGTTCTAAACACCAAACACATGCTTTTATTTGCAGAACAGAGCACAGAGGTTGCCTTGGACGCTTTCCCAGTGTTCTTGCGTTCCACGTTTTTCAACATTTAGTACTGCAGATGAGAAACGTGTTGCATTTGTCATAAAATCAAAAAATGAAAATTTACTATTCTTGAAGACTTAAAATTTTGTGAATTTTACTTGCTTTCTAGGCAGTTGTCATCATAGTCCTTTATCATTTTCCATTAAAAAGTAATTCCATTCCTTATATCAATAAAGAACTTTCATGAACCCAAGTACTTTGCATAAGTAAAACTAGATTTAGCCAAAATATTTGTTTTACCTTTTCCACGAGTAATTTTTATCTTTTTTAGTTAATATCAAAACATTTTCCCATAAAATTCTTAGAACTACGTTTTTTGTACAGAACGGTAAATGTCTTAAAACTAAGTTTTTTTACAGAACGGTAAATGTTAAAATAATACTTAATGCAATAACAACAGAATTCAACTGTGCGATTAATGCAGATATAAATTGTCATCAGTTAGGTAATAATAAAAGGATATTTGTAAGCTCTCTTTAAGCGATCTACATTGATCAACAGATCTAATGTGGTTCTTTAGCAGGATAATACTAAATCACGAACTGAAAACATGACTGTACAAATGTTCGGTTCCACTGAACAGTTCAATTGTTACCCATTCTTACTTGTCGACAAAACCTTTCACAGTAAATAATAGTTTGAAAATTGTAATGTATGATAATTTTATGATAGAATAATGATAGAGCAAAAGATTGTTTCAAGAAGTCCATTGAAACGTTTGATTAAAAAATAGTCAGATGCAATAGGTAAATGACGGATATATATTATTAACCAGTTGCAGGCTTCACTTTTTTACTTTTTATATTGTCTATCTCAGTCAGGCATTACTTTCCAATTAACTTGATATGTTCTTGTAACATATTTTAATATTATGCTGAATGTTTTTAAATATTTCATAATAGTAAGTAACAATTGTGTTTTCTGATTTTATAGGCACAGCTCAGACACTGAGAACGCATCTTTTCACAGCATGGATAAAAATTTTGTTAACTCTCTACATGCTTCATAAGCTTTAGGATAATTACAAATTTGCCACCTACGATTTTAATTTCATGATTGATGTGAATAACCCTGGAATTCTTCTTGCAACTTGAGGAATATCAAGATCAAGAGAATAAATGTCAACGAGAGCTGAAGATTAAGACATTTCTGAACTCAAATTTGCATTCATGATTAAATAGTTAATAACAGCTTAGCTTAGAATAAATATTAATCTTAGATGTTTTGCCATGGTATGTGATCAAATTTTTCAGGCAGTTAAGGAATTACTGTTAAAAACAAAAATGCTAGATCACTATGGTAAAATCTATATTTTCAGTTCCCAGACGGTTCTTAAAATGATTCTTCAATAAAATGTTTTGCAGGTGCACGAAACTAATGAGATTTTGTACCCATCAAAAATAAAACAAATATTTGACATTTTTATTTACTTCAAATAAGTCCAAAACTTGTAGTTAGTGAAAAGAATTGTGGTATGATCACTCAAAACAAAAAGACATATGTTACAATCAATACGTTTTTCTTAATATATTGGCTCTCAAGACAAGAGTACATATATGAGACAGAATAAATGTGCTGAAAAATTACTGCACCTTTTCCATAATCTTGAAAAACTTATACTTGATACTATAAATGGTTTTCATTTCGTTTTGAACAGCTGGAAATAAGAATACGGACTTTTGCTCACGTAAACTATTACAGTTTTATGAAAGCAATACATGTAAAACCTATTTACAGATATTTATGTTTGATCGCGAAACTACCATGGACAGCCATTACTTAACAAAAAAGGTATGTTTTATCTCAAACAGCTAATAATTCGAAAGTAAGTAAGCGCTTGTATGGACCAGATTACAATTTATAAGCATTTTTGTGCTTTCTTATTCGAAATTATTAGCTGAATTTTGCGCGTTTGTTGAAACAAATCATCTAAGCGTGCAACGTTCGTGAATCTTTTTTCTTGGAGTTTTATTTTAAAGTGCATTTAATACATGTATACCCCGCTTTACATTCATATCTAAAAGAGTAACTGGAGCAGTTTCACTAGTGATTCTTGTTATAAGCTGTGCTGAAACCAAAACATTTAGTAAATAAATAAATGCAGTATGTAATATCATGTGATCTAATTAAACTGTTGGGAAAATTGATATCTACAGCCTCAATGCAGGTTTCCATTTAAATCATCCCATTAGACGTTCTTTACATTAAGCTTCACTTTGCAGCGAAAATGTTTCTTAGTTGTTACTGAATAAACATTATTGCTTTTTATATTTTAGACTAGCAGCTTTATAATAATTTGACCTAACACCTCAAAGAAACCCGCTAAACTCGACAACAATTTCTGAAAAAACAGGAATATTTTTAGCTTAAAGACTTCATCATATGTAATCAAATTGTTTCAAGTTTTATTATTCAAGAAAAAGGTAACAAAATTCTGGCTGGTACATTTCTAATCAAATAACTTGAATAAATGGTTATAATCGTTAAATGTAACTATAAACATATGTTCCTGTAACTGAGACTAGATCCCTTGCACTGGAACCAAAGTGATTGCTGAGAGCATGAATGCTTCTCATGTGATCAAATACTCATCAATAAATTCTCAGACACTTTTATGTATGCTTGTCAGAAACGTCTATGTACGACCAGTCAAAATAATTTCTTTGCATAAATATGCAAAGAAAACAAATAAAAAAGGGCTTTTATGAAAACCAATGCAATTTGTAGTTAATTGCTTTTTATTAGTTTATGTATTTATTTTTTATGATTTAAATAAAGCTAGCAGAATTGTTTAATCAAAATAAAAGAATAGAATCAGAATTATAAAATGAACTGGATATTCAGCTAATAACGGACCTCTTAATATAGAAGTAAAAAGTAAGAAGATGTTAATTTTAGTAAACGAGATAATATTATTCAGTATTCTTTTTTTTTTTTTTTTGGTCCTTTTGGGCCCTTATCCTGTCGGGCGATTGTTACTTGTATGCAGTTGCTTAGACTCATTATATAGCAACAAGAGCTCTACAACTTTAACAGTGCGCTTGGGCTTGTTCTGTTTTTTTTTTTTTTTTTTTTTTTTTTTTTATTAAAATTGTTTCTTATCCTAACTTCTGAGGCACTTTCCTTCAAATTTCACTTAAATGTAATTTGCTCATCATTGCTCATTTGTAGATTGAATGAACTCTAATTCAGAAGTCAAACAAAAATTAGCGTTATATTTACAAAAAACTCTAATTGCTCTGAAAGACTACTTCACACTGTGAACCATTATGTCACTGTCACAATGTTTCACAAACAATCTTCCTTCTTGAGTTATATTCCGGGTTTTCTTCAAACATGTTTGTGTCCTTTGATGCCAAGTGATGCAGAATTCGCTTTCATCTGAAAATATTACTCCTTTCCTGAATTCACTGACGTAGTAATATATTTTTGAAAATGTTAAGCGCTTTATTCAATTTCATCTAGAAGTGTATTGTTTACGGATACAAAATGTTTTCAGTAGCTTTCGAAAGGAACTGGCAAAATGTGTTTATAAACTTCCTTTCAATATTTTTGTCAGCTGTGATCCAGTTAGCCTAGGATTTAATTTAATGACTAATTGTATTGCAAATTTTCATTCCTGATAATTTCGGTCGGCATCCTGTCCGTGGTTTTGGCATCAAACTCCTATTAATTTCAGTTTTTTAATCCTTCCTTGAATTGAAACATTTTTTTTTTCTGTTAACTACTCGACAAAGTTTTGGTAAAGGATGCCCCATTTTCACAGGTCTGTAATGACTTTTCTTCCCGTTCAAATGAATTCCTTTTCATTTAAACTTGCATTATAAGTATTTTAACTTCGAAGTTCATATATTATTACTATTATTATTATTGTTATAATTATTATTATTATTATTATTATTGTGTTGTTGATGATGATGATGTTATTGTTATTATTATTATTATTATTATGGCATGGCTGAACTAGTGCCTGTGAATTTTATGCTTGCATTTTACGTACAAGACCACAAAAAATAATTGCATGATAATAAGTGAGGCAAACATATAACGTTTATTTATAAAAGTATTAATGCCAAAGATAAACAATCAATGTTATTCATAATACGACTTAACTATCTGTAATTGACACGTCTAAGTATGTTATACATATTAAACGTTTATAACATTATTTTTTAATTCGTAACATTCATTGCAGCCGTCAATTATTAGCATCAACTACAAGGAAATATTCATGCTTTAAGAAATTTTGAATTCTACCTCTTCAAATAACTTTAAATTAGTAGTATTAACTATATAAAAATTAATTGTTTTAATAATATATGTCATACTTATAACTATAAAATAATATATTTTATTTCTTAAAGTCATTTCTAAAGTCGAAGTCAATTTTTAGAATACAAATCGGATGGATCCACATTACAGGAACATTTTCTTAATTTAGACTAACATTATAGCGGGGTATGCATCAAATGTGTTGATTTATTTGAGTCTGCTATGACTATTTTGAATTTTGTGTCAAATAACTTAGTTTTGTGTTAAATAACTTAATTTTGTGCTAAATAAATTTAACGCACTTCTTTCTTGTAATAAATAACAATTGTCATTGTTTATATTTTTCAATTACTTAATGAAAACTTAATGAAAAATTATAATGGCAAAAATACTTCAATAAAATGTAACAAGCTCTTGTATATCTTATTCTTTTATTTCTATGCCTTTCTCAACTTTTTATTTAAAATACTGCAGATGGTAAGCGAAATAAACACCGTTTTAAAGCTCTTTCAATAAAAGCATACTTATTAAAGTTGACATGTTAATCATTATCTGCAAGGTAATGAAATTAACTCCATTTTGGTGCTCACTTTAACTCTTATTTTCATTTCTTTACATTGCATAATTGTTGTCTACAATTCAGCTAAAAACATCTACATATTTATTTTGTTTTTGTCATTTTAATTAACTTAAAAATATTAACATTTTAAAAATTAATTGCATACATGACATATAGGCTCATTGAGTATATTGTCTTCAGATTAGTTAGCTACATGATATACGTATTACTAAGTCTTTCTAAGACTTATTAGTATTTAATAACAGCTTGTTTTCCCTTCAAACAGACTATTAATAGCTGTTTTCTTGTATTTATAATTTGCACAGCAGTCTCATTTCAAACATTATCGAAACCCTGATATCATTCTCATAGTGTTTTATAATGAGTTTAAAAGGTGTTTCTCCCACCTTCCTAGCGTGCCTTCGTGGTGTAGTGGTTCTGCACTCATAGCCGGTATTCCAGAGGTCCGTGGATAGATTCCCGGCGAAGGCGTTTGCTATTTTTCATCTTTCCTGCTTCCAAAAAAATACCTAATGTCTCTACACTGGCGCCCGAACTAAAAGGGTGGTGGATGAGGATTTCTCCCCATCCAGCATTTGGCGACTGGGCCCCCTGAAAACCCCAAGTCGCCCTTTAAAAGGGGGAGTATATAAGGCATTTCTCCCATCTTCCTAGCGTGCCTTCGTGGTGTAGTGGTTCTGCACGCTGGGCCGGTATTCCAGAGGTCCGTGGTTCGATTCCCGGCGAAGGCGTTTGCTATTTTTCATCTTTCCTGTTTCCCCCCCCCCAAAAAAAATGCCTAATGTCTCTACAAGTTATCATTTCTTTAACGAAAGCATACCTCTAATTCTTCACTTGCATCAGGAGCTTTGTACTTTACTTCATAACTGCTAGCTCTAAAAATATTTTAACACAACTTGTCCAAAATTTAAGAACAATTTATTTCATCTGAGTAGCATTAAAGAAGCAAAGCCATAAAAATTAACAGAATTTTACATTAACATGATGCGTCGATGAAGCACTTTACACTGTTAATTGAAGGAAACATAGCAGTGGACTGTAACACGCTTTTACTCGTATATTTACACAGTTGAAGCTATTATTCACGAACACGAAATTGTGTCTGAAGATTGTTATATATGGCTATGACTAGCATAGATTTTACACAGGGCATTGAACTACCAATACGCTACTGCTCGCGGCTATCCCTTGATCTCTTTCCCTTCAGGAAGCTTCTTCACAGTAATATATGGAAGCACCTGATATTGAGCCTTGCACACTTACAAGCATTTAACCAACTTTTAATATGTCTATTACGAAACTAGACTTTTTTTCCATCTCTATTCGTGTTTAATAACAGTCAATTTTATGACTTCATCTTCATATTTCGTTTTCACAGCTTCAGTGTTTTTAATCTCACCATATCCATAGCACTGTAAATTTGTTGCCATATCTATCAATTCTGTGCATATCCAACGACTCTTCCTGAAACTATTAATGACTTTTGCATCTATTTTGGTCCTCTTTGGATTAATCCTTTTCAGACACCAGCATCATGCGTCAATTAAGTACTTTTCGTTATCTAATAAAGAAACAAAAAACTGTTGACTGCAATACATTTTTATTCAATATAACTTAATTTTTATGAACACGACCGTAATCGACCGCAAGCTACTATACATGGCTATCACGAGGACAAATATTGCACATAGTCATAAACTGCTACTTTAACATCTATTTCTGCAGAAGACATGGAAAAACCTATACTGATCCAGACTTCTTTTCTTTTGATCTAGTATTACAACAGTATTCTGATAATGTTGGACTAAGCTCCAAAACAACAATCATCGATATTATTTCGCTTATTTGCGCCAATTATTAATTATTAAGTTATTATAAAACTAAATGTTATTCAGCAAATAATCTTACACAACTTGACTTCCATTTCAGCTCAATAGTTGGCCTTTCTAAACGTTGATCACTGATAAACGTTTACATTAATCGCTGATAAACAGAAGTAACGGTTGCCAGTGAAAACTATCTGAGTAATACATAATTTAGCTTTGAAAGAGTACCCAATAATTTGCACACTGGTAAAGGCTTATCAGGTTCAGTGTTCCTCCTTACTTGCTTGGGGAACATTAAATGACCTGACTCGGAACAGGGAGCTTACTAAAGCTATGTTCAATAAATGTGGGAAGTAGACAAGATACACAGGAAGGGTATACGAAACCCTTTATTTTTCTCTCTTTACAATGATTTCCGGACTTCGGAATACAGAGACCTACCACTTGTGGTCTGAACGTAAGAATATAAAAATATTAACTAAATTCTAACTAAACTAACTTTGGATTAATAAACAAGTGTCTACTTGAAGATTGGCCGTATATTAACAGAAAGGCCGTATGTAGTACAGAGACCTGTTAACACTACGATACGTTTAAAATCATCAAGAGGATTAAACCTCTGGCCTTGAAGGCAACCAGCAACCGAGTAAAACTGCTATGGCAAGCGGCCTGCTCCTAATCACTCCTTCCTCTCTCTTGCTTGGCAAAAAGCCACAACTTAAGTACTTGGCGTTCACAAGACAAATTTGCATAAATAAGTTAAAGCTTTTAATTCTGGCCGGAAGTAGAAAATAAGAAGTGATAGTAAAGATTTAAAATAAAATAAACGTTAGTAAAACTTAAAATCTTTACATACTTCCCGCCAGAGTTAATTAGTTTGAAACTGAGGTCTAAAACGACCTTGTTGAAAACTTTTAGCTCTATAATCTAACGCGAGGCCAATCTTTTACAAACAGTTCTCACTAGAAACTAGAAATTTAAAAAAAAATCGTTTTTTACATTATCAATTCCATGGACAATTACTTTTCATCTGTACTGCATCTAAACAGGAGTTGTTAGTTGAAATCTGGTTCCTTCCAGAGATCTGGAGGGAAAACTAGTTTAATGAAATGTTACACAATTAAATGGCAAGTAACATGAATATTTATATTTCTCTTAACATTCTTATTTCATTCATGACTTTATTTAATTATCTCTCCCCGTGCTCTCTGGCATGTGTTGTAAAAGAAAACACCAAACACGAATGTGTTTATGTACAAGTGTTCAACACTACCGCCTGCAATCAAAACACTAACGTGTTAAAATTCAACATAACAAGACCTCATAACACACCTTATATTCATCTCTAAACCCTGAGGTACTATTCTGAAAGTGGCTAACTCTGAAGTGTAGCGTCAGAGAGCCTAACTACATTCATTCAACCTTTAACACATATTCACAATAGTTTTCTCTTTTTACAGTCACACGAATAAGTTAAAATTTTTTTGCATTACTTTCACTTTTAACATATCACAGTATTTCTTAACGCTTAAATAACAGTTAACATTGTATATAAGAACATATTAACATGCCGTTAATTTTACGCATTTTAAAACATACATTAGTAGTACATTGTTAACTTCTATTCTTTTCCAAGCAAGTGCCAATTCTTCTACATTGAAATACTACATTTCAAAAGTCTTTCAGACTAAAACTTCTTTCTTGCCAGAATCTTTTAAATAAAATTTTATACAATAACTTTTACAATATTCAAGTATTTACACATTCCTATTATATATTAATTTTAGTTCTACTCGCGAGTAATTGAAAAACATAATATCAAAATAGGTAACAACTCATTTCTCGCCTTTTTGGCGATAAAGGTAGACCTCACATGAGGTAAAACGTCTTGAAATCTGCCACTTGCAGTAAGAATGAAAGATTAACTTAAGGTTGCAAAGTAACATAAAGTCATTATCTTTGTGATATTCGGACATTCTTTTTTCTGCCCAGTCCTGGAAGGTAGCAAAGACTAGCGTTTGGTTTATCCTCCATCTTGTGCGGGTTCGCCCTTCAGTTCCTTCCTCTAAGAGCTTTCTTTTCCTTCCAGTTCGGTCACCCTTGAAGACCTTCTTTTTAGCCTCTGCCTGTGGTCTTGGCCGTTTGATGGCAGCTGGTCTTGGCGGAACCGGGACATTTCTCTCTCGTTCCTGCTTGGATCTCGTTGCTGGCTGTTCCATGGAGGTAGGAAAGGGAGGAGGGGCCATTCCGCGCTAGAAGTGAAGCACTGCTTTGAAGCTTGGGTCACCAGACGGGGTGTTCTTTGTTTACATTCAGAAGCTCGCTTGACAAGTTTCTGATAGTATTTCGACACACGACAGTTCCATAGAAATCGAAAAAGGGACACTCTCGCATGAAAGAAACATTCATAGTGTGATGGATAATAGCAATTTGTACAGTTTACTGACATTTACGCAAAAATCACATCCTGGTTATTTTTCGATAACTAACAACAGCGATTTTGATTATGAATTTGTTTTATAAAATTCTAAGCTGTTGCACTACAAAAATATAGATTTTAAGAAAATTGCTAAAAGAGATCTGCCAAAATTTATTTTCTAGAAGATTTGAAAAGTTTGAAACTTGATGGCTAAATGTAAATATAAAATTATCTATGTTAAAATATTTGTAATTAGGCACATAGGTCAGATTAAGTTTTTATTAAATAGAGTACGCATGCAAGGGCTATCTGCCTAAAGAGAGAGATGCCATCGTGGAGGAATTTTGAAGAAAAACTGACCTTTGAGTGGGTATTAAAAATAATACTTATAATTTTCATTCAAATTATATTCATATATATTTTTATGTAAAACTTTCGGGTGTATGCTTAATTAGTGTAAATTACTTGACACGAAAAATATAGTGAATGCACAGAAATTAAAGTTTTGCACATGCCGGAAATGATAAATAGGAAATATGTATGGGTATTTATGCATGTGCTTGCAAAAAGCATGTACCTGCCTTTGACAAAATACTTAAATATTCATTAAATTATTTATAAATGTATTTGAAATGAAGAATTTATTCACCTATAAACAACTGTGAAAGTACTGTGAAGAAATCTAATGATTAAATGTATCTAATTTATAATGATTATAAATGTTATCTAAATATATAATAACCTTAATATTGAATTGTAAACATAAATTGAAATCCTGTTGACAAATACGTTATAAAACTATTTAAGCAAGAATTGTTCGTATTGGAAAGCAATCTGTTAAAAGGTATTGTAAAGCAAATGCTACGAGATGCGCACTTAAGAACGTAATAAAGAGTTTTGGAATATGTATTGTTGAAATGAAGGGTAAAAAAAAATCTGATAAGTATAATTAAAAGAATTATTCCCTTTACATTTTATAATAACTCAGTTACAAGTTTTAAATAATACTTAAAAAAAAAACTTATTTTATTCCCTTTCAGAAATGTTCATAGAAAGTCAAATACTATTTAATACCTATTTATTTATTAGGAATTAGCGAAATACTTATTTAAAGTATTTCGCTAATTCCTAATAATTCTCTAATTTAAAATGAACCGAATAGAGCATTAATTATAAATTGACTTACATTTTTCGATTTAAAAGAAGCCAAAAAATCATGTCATATTTAAGGAAGTATTTTAGAAAGAAGCTCTATAAATAGAAAAGAAATAATGCATAATTTTAATATTAATAATACAATAAACTTTGATCTTAATTTTTGTACCTTAACCGAATAAAATCGAATTACCTTAATTTTTTTTCTAATGTAATTAACGAAAACTTGTGAAAATATTTCATTCAAATTAAACCATTCTGAGAAAACTGTCCTGTGAAAAGTATAGCATTTAATTCCGTTCAGAATGAAATGTTGTTTAAAAATATGTTGTTTTCACATACTTAGGACTCTGAAGTGTTGTAGAAAAAGAAAATATATACATTTATATGTATATTTGCGACGTAATTACAAAATATTTTCACCCGAACGCGTCAAATCCCATAGAACTCAATGGTAAATGACCCAATGTTTTGGTCACCACGTAGGGATCGCCGGTGCTTCAGAGCAGGGTACTGAGAAACTTGTTTAGGGCGACTAAATCTTACTTTCTACATCCATGGGCTGTTCAAATTTTCCTTGTTTCTTTGCCTCCGCAGCTGGTGTTCCTTCCGCAATTCGTCGACATTTGCTGCGTAGACTCCTGTCCGATGGGTAGATCTTCCGTTTGGGAGCCGGGTTATAGTTGCCGTTATTTCTGCTGGCTCTCTTTGCATTCGTCGTACTTCTCCCTTCTTCATTCTGGGGGTGGTCGTGCGCTCTCTTTTCTGGACGGTGGAACGGCTTCTTTTTTCTTGCTACCTTCAATTTTCCAAAGGGGAAACTTTCTTTTCAATTGCTCCTGCCACCTAATGGCTTGCCCTTGTGATTGTCGTTGTTCCACCTCTGGAGCTTGTGCCTGCAGTGCCTGCCGTGCCGGATCCTGCAAAAGATCTTTAAATATTTGCATTTTATTACGGTCATAGAATGGTTTTATCTGGTCAATGTTTGCGGAGCATGTTTCACCATTCCTGGCTTTCAACACCACTACAGCCTGAGTTATTTTTTCTATGACATATGGTCCTTCAAATCGTGGAAAAAATTAGGCGGTTTTATCTTCTGGTGCTGAAGAAAGTGAATGCTTAATTTTTAATACTTCATCTCCTACTTTATAAGTTACTCCCCGTCGTTTCATATCGTAATAAACTTTTTGTTTTCTCTGTCCTACTTCAGTGTTCTTTTTTGCTTCTTTAATTAATTTTTCTATATCACCCATTTTAAATTCTGGGGCTCTTTGTTGAACATAAAATAATTTATCTAACGGCGTTATAATCTTTCTGCCTAAAAATAACTCAGCAGGAGTTTTGCCCGTTGTATCATGTTTTGCGGTCCTAAGGGCGAAAGCTAATTCATTGACATAGTTATCCCAGCTTTTATGAAAATTTTTAACATAACTACGGATAATTTTCACTATATTTCTATTGACCCGTTCCGCTATATTTGATTGCGGCCGATACGGGACCATTTTTAAATGACGTATGCCCAGTTTTGGCACATGTCTTCAAATATATTACTTACAAATTGAGGACCATTATCCGATATAACTTTTAGGGGCGCCCCGTATTTTAAAATATATTTATTTAAAATAGAATCAGTAATTAATTTCGCGGAGGCTCGTTTTAAGGGAACATGCTCGGTCCACTTACTAAAATGATCAACCATAACAAGGAGATACCGACTTTTATTTAACTGACTTTTTGGGAAAGGGCCCAATAAATCGATGCCAATTATTTCATTTGGAAATTCGGATTTAATGCTATTTAGAAACCCGGCCGGAAGTAAATTAATATAATTAACTGCTTGACATGTTGGGCAGGACTGGACATACGCCCTTGTTAACTTTTGCAGTTCAGGAAAATAGACTGCCTCGCGTACGCGTTGGATAGTTTTTCGAATACCAGCATGAGAAGCTAAAGGGCAGTCGTGTAACTCCTGCAGGATATTTAATCTAAGACTAGCTGGGATAACAGGTCGAAATTCGTTGTTGAAATTTGTAGTTTTTGTATAAAATAATAGACCATCTATTAGTTCGTAATGGGCCGCCCTATTTCTTATCGCCACAATATCTTGGTGGCTAAAATTTTCAGGATCCTTTAAATACTCATAAATGGATAAACTCAGGATCCTTACCCAGTTCGGTTATTACAGTTTCTCGGGAATTTATTGTACATGCTGTGAGCATTGCCACCTTTACAGTATTACCTTCTTCATCTATTTTTATTCTGGATAGGGCATCTGCTACGATATTTTCCTTTCCGGGGGTGTGCTTGATTACCAGATTACACACTTGTAACTTGAGTGCCCATCTTATTAACCTTGGGGATAAGTTTTTCCCTGAGTTACCGCCGCTAGATCAGAATCTAGTTACCGCCGCATGATCAGAATACACTGTTATTGGCGCCCTTCCAAAATAGACTCGGAACTTTTGCACTGCTAACAGAACTGCAAGTGCCTCTCTCTCGGTCGCGGAATAATTTCTTTGTGTTTGATTTAAAGTTCGACTAAAAAATGCCACGGGCTGCTGATTTTGCGAAAGTACCGCTCCTACCGCATAATCCGAAGCATCCGCTGAAATTTCTAAATTCTCATCCTTTTCAGGAAATTTCAAAACAGGGGCTTGCGTTAATGCTTGCTTTAATTTTTCGAAAGCAATATTGGCTTCGGCCGTCCACGAGAATCTTGCCTTTTTCCTTTTTAATTTTAACAATGGTTCAGCAATAGCTGCAAAATCTTTTATAAAGGACCTATAATATGAACAAAGTCCTAGAAAAGAAGAGAGCTTCTTCGCCGTATTTGGCGTCGGATACCTTTGCACAGCGATTATTTTTGATTCGTCTGTCTCGATTCCTTTCTGAGATATTTTGTAACCTAAGTATTTTAATTCAGGGGCTGCAAATTTGCACTTTTCGACATTAACTTTTAGACCGGCCTCATTTAATAATGAAAACACCTGTCTTAAATCCTGTACATGTTGGTCCAGATTATCACTAGTAATAATGATATCATCTAAATAGATAAATGTGGACTTTCCAAGAACAGGCATTAGCACAATGTCCATACATCGCTGAAATGTTGCCGGTGCCCCTGAAAGGCCAAACGGCATACGCAGGAATGCATAAGTGCCAGACTTGGTTATAAAAGCAGTCTTAGGCACGTCTTCCGGTCTAAGCCCTATTTGAAAATAACCAGTCGTTAAGTCTAAAGTCGTCATGTATTTGGTAGAAGTTATGTTCCTTAGAATTTCTTCAATAATAGGTAACGGATATACCGGATATTTAGTCATGGAGTTTAATTTGCGATAGTCAATCGCAAAACTCAACCTTTTTGGATGTGTTACTGGATAGTCATTGTTTTTCTTACATAAAACAACCGGGCTAGCATAACTACTTGAGATGGGCGTTATGATCTTTTTACGTAACATATCTCTAATGTGCCACTCTATAATTTTTTCTTTATTCCTATCATATCGGTATGGTTTGTGGCGAACTGGCAGTGAATCTCCGGTGTCGATACTATGGTTAGTAACTTGAGTAAATCCTGGAATATCACTAAATAACGAAGCAAATTCACTTACCACTTGTCGGATTTTTTGTTGCTCTTCCTTAGGCAGGTGGTCAAGGTTTAACATTAGTGGTTCTGTTTTCTCTTCTAGAACTGGTTTCATCGTCAGCTTAAGGGACGCTTCGTTAAAATCCAGTGTTGCTTCTGCCTCTGAAAGAAATTCTATCCCTAAGATGATATGTGCTTGCAGATTCTTTACTATAAAAAACATAATCTTTACTTGTTCGTCCTTGATACGAACGTATAGCGGTAATTTACCTATGCACTTGCATCTTTCTCCCTGCGCAGCTAACACTGTCGTATTATAGGAATTATATATGCGGTATTTACGAAAATACTTCCTAAAAAAATCTGCCACACAGGAACACTACGCGCCTGTATCCAGGAGTGCGGTGGCTAGGATGTTATTCACCAACACTTCAATCTTTGGGAGAGTCAAATTTTTCACCATCACTGTATTAACTTGACGGAAGAAGGGTTTTCTTGGCCTTCGGATTAACCGCACCCTCCCGTCAGCAGAAATCCGTTTTAGTTTAAATCTTGTTTTTTTCATTCCATGCTTTCCTTCTTTTTCCACTGGCCTTCAGACTTTTTTTCTGGATTGCTATTGAACTGTCGACGTTCGCCGGTTGTTTTTTGATACTCGGGTTTCCTTGCCCACTGATTCGCTTTGCTTCCGTAGCCGTGTTCTTGACTTTGCTGTGGTCTTGGCGCACCAAATTGGTTTCGTTGCTCATACTGGCGTCTTCTTTCAATGTCCGCCGTTCTTCTACTTTCAAACTGGATTGCTAGCTCAAATAACTTTACCAGTGTAGTCGGATTCCTTAATTCAATAAAGTCTTGTACTTGGGGAAGTAACCTCGGCAAAATCACTTAAATTATCTCAGGATCTGGACGGTTTCCATACAAGAGTTTGAAGACATGAATTGTTCTTAAAATAAAGGTGGAAAGGCTTTCGTTTCGTTGCTGATATATGCTGAAAAGTTCCGTTTCTAATTTTGCACGATCCCTTACGACAGGGAAGGCTTTTACTAAGGCAGTCTTGAAATTATCGTAAGTATAGGTTGGACTTCCCGCTTGACCCAAGAGACTTCTGCCTGTACATTTGAACCAATTAAGCGCTTGGCCCCTCAAAGCGCTGGTAGCTAAGGTGACTTTCTGGAACTCGTGCACGGTATACATCATGAAGTGGTCCTCCAATTTTTCCAAAAAACTGGTTACCGGTGAGTTTCCATTAAATGTTGCTTCTGGTTTCATCGATGCGCGCATAATCTGGACGATGTAACCAAATCCTTCCAGGGCGGCAGCTGGCATTTCTGGATTCTGAGCCGCTTCTGCAGGCAGCACAGGTTCTTCTTGAAACTCGGCCATGTTTATTCTTCTTCGTCGGGCGCCACTATCAGGTTCAGTGTTCCTCCTTACTTGCTTGGGGAACATTAAATGACGTGACTCGGAACAGGGAGCTTAATAAAGCTATGTTCAATAAATGTGGGAAGTAGACAAGATACACAGGAAGGGTATACGAAACCCTTTATTTTTCTCTCTTTACAATGATTTCCGGACTTCGGAATACAGAGACCAACCACTTGTGGTCTGAACGTAAGAATATAAAAATATTAACTAAATTCTAACTAAACTAACTTTTAATTAATAAACAAGTGTCTACTTGAAGATTGGCCGTATATTAACAGAAAGGCCGTATGTAGTACAGAGAACTGTTAACACTACGATACGTTTAAAATTATCAAGAGGATTAAACCTCTAGCCTTGAAGGCAACCAGCAACCGAGTAAAACTGCTATGGCAAGCGACCTGCTCCTAATCACTCCTTCCTCTCTCTTGCTTGGCAAAAAGCCACAACTTAAGTACTTGGCGTTCGCAAGACAAATTTGCATAAATAAGTTAAAGCTTTTAATTCTGGCCGGAAGTAGAAAATAAGAAGTGATAGTAAAGATTTAAAATAAAATAAACGTTAGTAAAACTTAAGATCCTTACAGGCTGACGGAAGAAAAACAGGAAGACATAAGAGAATTAACATAAAACTATAAGCAATTAATTTAAATAAAACCTTATATTAATTATAATCATATCATTAGAGTGAATCCAAAATATAGGTAATCCAGTGTTACTGGAAGAAATTTATGTAATCGGTTTAGTGATGATCAGAACTAAGATTCTTTTAGAAGACCATACTGCTTTACGTATAATTCTTCATAGAAATCTAAAACGATGGTGTTCTTGATCAATATGTCAGATGAATGTTGTGCATTTGGTTGCTGTCTCATCATAATGAGTGATGAAAACCAAATTCATGGAATAGTTCTAGTCATTCACTTTCTTGCAGATCACTATGCGATCACAAAACATTAATCCTGTTGAATTCTTTCAGGAACTACTTAAGTTGTCAGATAGCATATATTTTTTTAAAACGCACCTGTGCAATATAAACTTTATAATAAGAATTAAAGTATACTTCACCTAAGCCGTTCATTCAGATGAGCGACCTCATGCCTAACAATACGAAAGAATGTATTCCTTGGTAAAATAAATTTGTAAGCCTTTTTTGTCTCAAAAATATGAGTTTTAATTTTTTCTCCTCCATGAAATTTGAAAAATGAACATTTCTGTTTCCTCAGAAACCGGGTAAAGGGCGTGTAGTGGGCGAAATAAGAGCATTCAGTCAGTTATCAGTTAAATATTAAAGAAAGTTAATATATATTTATTGATGTCTAAATTCTTATTGTTTTAATTATTGCATCATGTTCTAAACAACAAAACTTAAATTTATCCAAAAACTGGAAATTCCCAATGTTTTTATGTTCCATTAGTAGACATATTTAATATCTGACGTACCTATCAATATAGAGCCAATCTGATGCGTGTCACTTAAATATATAAAAATTGGTAAGACAAAATGAACAATTTGAAATATGTGTAAGAGACTAAAAAGATGAAACCTACATTTTGCTAGGTATATTCTGAATGACATAAAGCTAAAAATATCAAAATGCACTGGCTGTACAACAAATTAGGGTATGAAGACTTTTCAGAATCATCAGAATGCTTTGGCAGTACAGCAAACTAGAGTAGGAAACGTTTGGAATTATGAGAGTTATAATCTTACCTTTTTAATAATTTTTCTTTTCTTTTTAATAATTTCTCTTTTTCTTCTTTCTTTTCGTCTAAAGCGTATTGGTTTTTCTAAAGCGGGGAACATATGATGCCGAATTTTTATTCCTATTTCTGGTTACAGTACCACTGCAATAATATCTGGAATAGTTATACAAAAATCTCCCTTTTCCTTGATAACGAAAGTAATTATTTTCTTGTGTGTTTAGTTCTTGAACATATATTACATTCTTAATAATAATTACATTAATTATTGTTTAATAATAATTACTTAATATATTACATTGTTTAATAATTGTGTCTTAATATATTACATTGTTTTTCATTTCATGACTCTCACACTATATTGTGTGCATTTCTTTTCCCTCCCAAGCGCAACCTATATATAAATTTCTTCTTCAGTACTGCAGATGTTTTCAAAATAAATTCCCGTGTCTCATCGGGTTCATCATCAAAAAATGAAACGAATCACCCTACTCTTCAGAAGACGGAAACTTCGAATAAGAAAGGATGAAACCCATACGACAAACTTTTGGTTGTATTTCTCCTCTTCCTTTTTCGTTTTCATTCTTTCTTTATTAGTTTTTTTAAGTTCATTCTGCAGCTTTAATACTTTCAATACATCCTTTTTAAAACATTGAAACGTTTGGGAAGTTATTACAATGAAAAAAAGCCTCTTTTCTTTTCTCTCACTCTTTTCTTTTCAGCTTTTACTTATAGTCCGGAAACAGCTCTTTTGAATGGAGAGGATGCATCTTTGGATGCCTCAAAATTGATTGTATTCAATGACACTGTGTGCACTGTTTTCAATAGATTCAACTCATTATTGTGGTGTAGTTGATTCACTTCATATTCAGTATACATTCGCTCAATAGGCTTGATTAATTCCTCTCTGCAGAGAAGCAGAATAAAAGTCTCTAAGTGTATTGAACGAAATAACCATTTAAACTAAATTAGCTATTATTAGTTTTAAACTACCTAGCCTATTTAACAATAAAATACCATTATTGGCGCAAGTTGGCCAGCTGCACCAAATCAGAAACAAGAATCAAATTAAAATTTTCGTCAACTTCTCCAGTAGTAAGAAATGTTTTGTCGTTTTCCTGCATGATTCCCTGGGTTGGGATTTTAAAGAAATCAGTCTCATCACAAATAAAACCTCCACAGATTAAATTAAGCACCTTCCAGCTTATTGTATTTAAATAAGTATTAAACTCTAGAAACCAATTGTGTAAACTTCTTGCATCACTCCTTGAGTTGTAGTTAAATTTTGGCCTTCTTCATTTTGATACCAAAACGACCTTTTAGAAATGTCTCAGATTATTTTTACCCTAGAACGTTATCTTCTTTTAAAAAAGTAACTTTCTTTTGAAATATTTGTTACATTACGTGCATGTGTTTCTTCTGAAACACGAAATGCAGCATTCGATATAATTTTTATCCAAATAAAAATCTTCTGGTGATATTTTGTTGCTTAACTACTGAACGGCAGTATTATATTTTGCATCTTCCAGATTTTTCCCTCTTAGAACTTCTTCTGCAAAACGTGCTTCTTTCTTTCATTTATTATCTTACAATAAAATATAATGAACATATCAATACGGTTAAATCTTGGTTGTGCTATAGTGGTAATACCCACATGGTCCAATTCAAGTTTTAACTGTCAGAAGAAGACTTATTACAACTTAAACAAATTATGATTCAAAAACAGCATACATTTTAAACTATGCCAACGTTGGATCAGGTGACCACTTCTGCAAAATTTTAGAAACAATGATCTAGAAATAGACCTATATGGTATATCCCCGCTTTCCTAGCGTTCCTTCGTGATGTAGTGAATCTGCACGTTGAGCCGGTATTCCAGAGGCCCGTGGTTCGATTCCCGGCGCAAGCGGTTGCTAATTTTTCAATTCTATTACTTCTAAAAATATACCTAATGTCTCTGAAGTTTCGCCCGAACTAAAAGGGTGTTGGACGAGGATTCTCCCCACCCATGATTTGGCGATTGGGTCCCCTAAAAACCCCAGTCGCCCTTTAAAAAGGGGAGTATATAAGGTATATCTTCCGCTTTCCTAGCGTTCCTTCGGGGTTCACGGGTTCTGCACGCTGGACCGGTATTCCAGAGGTCCGTGGTTCGATTCCCGGCGAAGGCGGTTGCTAATTTTTCAATTCTCCTACTTCCAAAAATATACCTCTACAGACCTTGCATCAAAATTAATAAAATATGTGTTTTAAGACTTTAAGCATAATATACAAAATGCTGCGAGTTGCAGTGAAAACGAAATATGGCACTTTTGTATTAAAAGATGCATGCATACTTTTAAAGTAAAAGAAAAGGACTGCTTGGAAATTTACCTCATAAAGGAAGCAGTAAGAATTAGCCAAAAAATTGCTTTTTCTAAAATTTCTGGAAAACACCTTTACAACTCAGAACTTAGTAGATTATTGAGACAGTGCTCTTCTGAGAAAACTGGTAAAACTATCAACCGATCACTTGTTAGTCTGTTAAATGCTATGTGTGAATTTGAAGCTCATGTTGCAGCTTTGAAATTGTATGTCTAACTATACATGCACTAACCTTTCATAATGTAAAAACATTATAAAACATAGTAAACCTTTATTTTGCCTTCAGTAGCCTCAAAATTCTATTTTATGGTGCATTTTCTAATTTAGGGAATTATTTTTATTATTAACAATTCATAAAAATCTTATTAATTTCGCAGTCATTCCGTATTTAACTTTTCAAAGCTAACCAAACTTGTTTTTCAATTGTCATCATTTATTTTGTAAGTTCTGCTTTGTTAATTTACTTTCTGATACACATGAAAGAAAAAAAATCGTCTTTCAATTTAGCTTCAGGTAATCCTGGAAATACAACTAGTAAAGCTGAACTTGCAGCAACAAGAAAGGGTAGAGCAATTTTCAATTTTCTTTAAATTTATGAACTGGAGTACTAGAGCTATCAAACAAGGTATGATAACTGTTTCAAAATAAATGTATAAATATTTTGCTTAAAATCTGACTAAAATCATCATACTAGTAAGAAATGGCCTTTAATTTTTAAGGATATATTCTGTTGCCCTTCACAGCACTGAAGTATACCATATGTCATACAGGATCTTGGGGTATTGTTCGCTACACTTGCTTAACCCATAGAAAAAAAAAATTTTCATTCTTTTTTAAGAGGTTCTGTTTAAGCTTGTTACATCCAATGAAATACCACTGAAACAAATTCTGGGATAGGCTGTGTTAACATAATGATCACGTAGACATTCTTGTCAGATGCTAAACACAGCCATTGCGCTGCTGACACATGAGCTTGCTTTCAGCAGCTACGTAAGGAAGTGCTGCAAATTCTAAAATCTTGTGAATGTACTAAGTAGCTGTTAAATTACCATTAGTATGTATCAAGAGAAACAACTAGAACAACATTAGGTATCTGAAACAAAAAATTTAAAATAAAAAGGTTTTCAAATGCTTCCCATTGTTGGGATAAAACAAACAATTTCTGATTTTTTGAAGCCAAATTATTTCTCATACTAATTTGCTTTTCAATCCGGATTTCCTGAAAATTTCAGAAATCATTTTGCACAGTAATCTGGTTAATAACGTAGCTTCTACTTCGTTTCTGACGGAGGCAAGAGGAAAACCTGCTCCGAACATACGAAGAAAGGTTCTCGTATTTCGACGTAGCATTTTAACTTGGACGTGAAGATGTTTCCTGTGCTTATCGTAACAACACTTTTTCAATGCTGGACTAGTTCCAACGGAACTATAATCAATGACTATATCTACCATTATTTTTGTTACTTTTTGTACTGATTTACTCTTTTTTATTTCTGTAATGTTCTTTAAATTATACTTAAAATGTCCTTAAGCCATTTTTCATCATTATATAACTTCCATAACTTTCATTATATAACTTCCATAATTCAATAAGATCTAAACATTTAAAGCAGCTTTTTTGACATCTTATTTCATGAAATGAATATCATCCGCCTTTCATAATACGTAACATTAACCTTAAGAAGTTAATTCTACTAACATAAAAATTAATAATTAAAATAATTAATAAATATTTAAAACCTTATTAGTAAAAATTGAGAAACGTAACTGTTTGCGATAGTTTTTTTTTTCATAGAGACCAAAATCTTGTTGATTCCGAATCGGTTAATTAAAAATTTCGGTTAATTTGAGCAAAACTGAATTCCTGAAAATTTAAGTTAAAGTATTAATACATTTTGACAGTTACTTCTGAAATTTTCCCTAATACTACCAAGTTCGCTTCCATACGATCAATTTAAATAAAGTTTTTCACTTTTTTAAATTAAATAATATTTTTACTCTCACCTTAGTTATCGTATCTTTCTCCTATTTGCGCATAATTAAAATTAGTTTTCAGCTCCTTATTAATAGTCAGCTATAATGTCAGACAAATTTCACATTCATAACCTTAAATGAAAACAAATGAGTTTCTTCGACGCTTAAGATTATGTAAGAATCTTATATCCCAAACTTTAGTGTCTCACCAGGAACCTTGCTGTAAAGTCTTAGTGATAATTCGACCTAATCTCAATTCTCTGGAAACAGCTCGCATACATGAGCGCTTTCAGGGTTTTCCCTCATGTGTAATGTGAGTAGGATACGATCTAAGTTCCCATAAAAAAGGTCTTCTACTAAGGCATGTCTTCCCTTTGGCAAGTAACCTCGCGTGCTTTATTTTAATCAAGCGAAGAAACTCAATATTTAATTTTTTGCGCAAGATGCATTTAAAAACTCAAAGGCCTGGTATGGAATCGTTGGATCTAAAGTCCACAGTGATGATTATATTAATAAAGCCTGGGTTTCGCTGGAATTTTTGTACGGAACGAGACAGAAAATAAACTGCAGCGACTATATAGTCTGGATTAAAACCCGGGACCCGTGATTTTTCATAGAACGCCAGTTGAGTTACCATCGCTTTACAGTTCTCTTTTTATCCTAAATCATGTCATATAATACACGCACAGGTAGCAGTATTAATTTATAAAATGAGTAATGATTACTTATTCTACCCTAAATATTTATAACTAGTAATTCAGGAGTACCTTCTGCAAGCATATATAATATACTATGCAATTTTATTTTGAAATGTCAGTAGAGGATTTTCTATTTTCAGTATTTAGAGTACTTGTTATAGATGCTAACAACGCGATCGGTTATAGTCTTTCAGTGAAGTTGTGTAAGTTATAAACAGGTGAGATTCCAACGTATAGCACTTAAAATTATTTACACACAGCGATTTTTTGAAAATGCTCATATATTGTTACCGACGGCATTTTGTCCTTAATTTTCATCCTGTTTAGAGCTGTCTAAATCGTAGTAACGAGTAAAATTCTATTTCAGTACAAAAGGCAAGAAAAGAAATTTAAAATTAAATGTTTTCCTCCCGTTCTTTTTTTATGTCTCGATGCCTTTTATGGCACATTAATCTTGGACACTTCGTCTTTAAGTGCTATTTATAATTTGCTTTTTTGTAGCTTAATTTATTGTTGCTGAAGTTTTTCAGTTTCACAAATGGAAGAGTTTTTTGTCCTATATTTTGGAACAATTTTTATGTGACGCTCAGATCCTACAACAACTAATTAAATTCTAATTAAGGAAGCGTGAAGACGTTTTTACCAGCGTATGTAAGGCGCAAATGCGCTTGAACCTTTCCTTAAATAAACAAAAGGCTTAAATATGAATGAAGGACTAAATGAGAAAGATTAAAATCAACTCTCACAATCAGCGTAACACTCAATTCATATTCTATAATTCGAAACAAATGAAAAATACTTTTAAACAATAGAAAACTATTTGCAGTGAATAATAGGACAGTATATTAAATGAGTAAAATGTGTCTTTATTTACATATATATATATATATGGAAAAATTTTCTAACTGCTCAAACGAGACAGAAATGTTGCAGCCTTTTCACGTACGTATAACCAACCTCACACGACTATTAGTCATTCTTTAAAATTATCCCAGTATACCAATTTTTATAGTGCATCTTTATTTCGCGGTAAGATAATTTGAAATTTAAATGCGAGATCCTTCTGATATGCTTATTGCTTTTAGGTAAATTTGTATTTTGAGAAATTTTGCAGGGTGTTTACTGGCAAATTAAGACATAGTGAAAAGATCTTCATGCAATTTTATCTAATCTTTCACTGCTTTTTTTCTCATTTTCGATACTAGTTGCTGCCTTTACTATTTACAGAGATTCTTTTTTCTGATAGTAAAAACACCCGAGGGTTTTGAAGCGATTTAACAACGAATAGAAACACCAGCAGATTATCAGTTTTCGTTTGCAGAGTCATTTCTTAGCAGTTCTGATTCTTACAGCTAAAATAAATTATAAGTTTCTTAAGTACTTCAAATACAAGTAAATTTTGGATTTGCAGTTTTTTTTTATTTTAGTTTAACTGATAAGTACTATCAGGCTATCTAAATTTTAGTTTAACTTATAAATAATCAGCTAAATATGCTTCATATTAATTTCGAACAACTTTTTGGGGAAATAACTTCATTTGATATTTTTTCCTTAATAGTAATCATATTGTTCATTAAATATGTAATGAATGCCCTGCCGATCAAAACTGTCTACGAAGCAAGAGACTTACTGTCGGCTCTTTTCCATCCATGTAAATGCGTTTTATATTTTTATTATTACTTTTTATGCAATGTGTGTATTTTTGAGAGTTTTGTTTGAATCGTTTCGGGCTTAAAACACAGCAGTCGCTGCATTTATTATACTAACAAAGTAAAACGTTATCAAAATATATACATGAACAATAATCATAAAATTACAAAGATAAAAAATTCATTTGTACATTTACTTTCTATACGAAATCTAAAGTTTGGTAGCTACAGCACACTTTTTGTTGGTTACAACATTGTAATTTGTATATATTGTCAGCTAAATACGAGCTCGTATTAAATTATGAGATTGAGCTTTCTTTCAAATTCTAACATGTTTAATTAATCATTAAATAATTTAAATTAAAAATAAGCAAATTATGAAAACTTTCTAAGTTATCAGAGAAAATTTACTAAATGGGGCAAAACCTGAGACTAAATGAAACTAGTCTCTCTCTCTCTCTCACTCTTTTATTAAAATTTTTCCTTGACGCATAAATAAAAATACATATGTTTGTATGTAAATACTTATAAATTTCTTTATTTCTTACTGTAGTTTGACACTTGATGGCGTTTAGATTCTGAAAACTTTTGTAGCCTTGGGAACAAATTAACAGAAATTATATTCATTACGAATTGTAGAGGCTCATCTGCCAAGGGTTTTCTTATTAATTCATCAATTGTGAAAAAACTGTTCGTATCTAAATGTATTCCCTAAAGAATTTTCCTAATGCAAAAGTTCGTAACGAGTTTATTTATTTTTTGACAAGAACAAAAATAGTTAATAAAATGTGTATCTTCAAATCTTTGAATAAGATTGATATAGTACTATAAATTAATTACCGCCATTTATAAAATTTCTGGTGCATTATTTATTTTCGCTTGTATTAATTGAAATGAAAATAATTAAATGTAGATTTTAACAACAAAAATTTAGAATATAACACTATATTTGCAACAAATACATAACTGAAATGGCTTCGTGGACAGTATAAAACTTCTTCGTGGGCTGCTTGCGGCACGCGGGCCACCATCTGAAGATAGTTTAAATAGGTTGGTTGAAGCAGAGGTTAAATATGTTTCCTTTACTATTAATGAATGGTAATATAGTATCTTGCTTTCTCTAAAATCAACGAAGAATCAAACTGAAACGTTTGTTGAAGTTATCTCTTCTTTTCTTTGTAACACCTTCTAGAGGCAAATATTATTTTTTCATCAGGCGAGAAATTCAAATTTGCTCCAGGTAAGCTGCAAAAAACCAGTGTGCTAGGAAAGAAAAAAAGGTCTTCTAATATTGTAATTGGCTACAATTGTAATTGGCTTTTCTCTCTCAGTGGTTCTTTTTAACTTGACTAAGCCATAGAATTAGCTAGAAAATCCAAAGAACGCAAACATGATTTGTGCCAAAAGATGTATCAAAATCTAGAGAGCGAAGCAGCTTTTTTCTTTATTTCCTATTACTGCAGATTTTATTAATCATATCAGTCGTAAATCGTTAAACATATTCGGTAACGCTAACGCTTGTTGATACGTAACATAAAATATTATATCGGTATTTTTCCCACAAAGCATGCTATCAGACAGACTTATGAGAACTGCATTTTTCTTTAGTATGAGGAATATTATTTAGTGTTAGGTGCAGGAGTAGCACATTAAAACCACTGGATTTAACACTAGTATGCATTCATTTAAACTTTAAACACACTACTAAGCACATAGAGAGTGAAATGTAAAAGTACTATGGCCATAGTCTAGTCTCCTATACTGCATGTTTGACAATCAGATGGAAAAAGATGTGAGACATGTAAGTCACGTCGAGCAAGAAAACAAGTAAAAGTCGGCAGCCAAAGCAATGGTCTAATCATATGAGTAGCAAATGGTCTAATCAAATTATTTCCTAAAATGCTTTGGTAAAGAAGAACTTCTGAACAATTTACAGCATGACAGCTAAGACCAGTTTTGAAGAAAGGCTTATTAAGTTTAGTAATATGGTCCACTATAGGCTTGATTTTTTAAAGTCGCCATCGATCAGTTTGTTTCTTATCGGGTAATGAGCGCTTAAAATTCTTCTCAGAATCTTATTCTGTTCTACCCAAAATTTGTGAAAGTCTGCCTTTGAGACTGACGCCTAAGCTGCAGATGAGTAGCATAGAATTGTCCTTAAAATGCATAGGTGTGTCCTTCTCTTTTTATAAAGAGACAGTCCAGAGTAATTTCCTAGGAGTACAGAAAGCTGGTTGGGGATAACGCAAGTTTTCCTATGACGTGCTTAATATGACCATGTGAGTCCATATGGCTTTTTTTAACAAAAACTCTTGGATAATTTGCATTATTTACATGGTTCAGAATTTTTCCCAAATAAGTAGAACTTGTTCAGTGTTATTTTCCGAATCTTTCGCCTTCTTACCAGTAAGAGCTTAGACTTTGAAGCGTTTATGTCCATTCTTCGTTTCCTGCACCAGTCCTCAATATCTAAAACAAAATGCTGGAGTTTGTAGATGACGTTATTGGGTTAGATAAAGCTCACGGCTATCGCCGTATCATCGGCATAGCAAGCTGACAGAAATTAATTAAGCATAAAGACATATTTTCAGGTATAATAGTGTATATTTGAATTTAAACTACCCAAATATTTTCCAACAGGCTTTTTACTGTACTGAGGCGTAGTTTTCAAATCTTGAGGTAAGCAAAGTAATTGCAAATACGGTTTTCAGAACTTTCTCCTCAACGGTTGCTTTAGAAAATGTGCTATGATAAAACCAATAAAGAAAACCATTGGCTTTATAAAATTGAAGAAACCTGAAACAATCGCCTTACAAATATTTTTCAAGATTTGGAGCAGAATACACATATCTAAATCATTTATTTGTTGAATCAAGGATTACCTTTCTCCAACCTACTAATAGCTCAGCTGGTATGGTTATTAAACACTGGTTAATAAATTCTCAGATTCGAATCCTGTAGTTAGATGGATCTCTAAAAGCGTGTTTTCGCGGCATAGTAAAAGGACAATTATTACAAAATAATGTATAATCAGAAACATAGCGAAACAATTGCGCAGACTACAAATAACGCACAAATCAAAGCAAATATTAACCTCAAAAAGCAATGAACTCTCATTTACAGCATTGAATAAACTTATCTAAATCTTATTAGCATTTATGTGGATTCAAGAAAATGAATGATAAAAACTGTCTTCGAATGCGAGAGTAAATAGAGAAGAGTGCAGCAGCCGGTTAGTGTTAACTTGATAACCAAAAATTCTCATCAATCTGACAGCTGCATTCATCTGCATCCAATTAGCAAACTAAAATAAATTTTCTTTAAAGATATATCTTCTTTTAAATATCAAAATATATTCTAATACAGAGAAATTTCTAGTCATTTTTTAATTCACACACATCTCATTCTATATTGCTCTATACATAATCCTTTGAAATTTCAAGAAGTATTTCAATGAACGTGAGTAAAGTTTTACGAGAGTAATAAATGTACTTAATCCCTTCAAGTATTCTGAGCGAAATCCATTCGTATAAGAAATATGTATTTAGTTTTTAAAAACTCTTCAATAGTATCTGAATTCAAAACTTAAACAGAATCATGAATGCTACTATTTCGGTATTCTATTTAAAAATACACAAAAATCGATTCTGCTACCCTCGCCTGTAATTAAATGTAGTTAATCGATTACTATAAAAACTATATACTTTTTTTAACTTCTGTTAAAAGCGTTCAGAGGCAATTACGAAATGCAATTCCGTCAGTATATATTTAATAATTTGGTTGAATGGAGTAAGAATAAGTGAAAGTTGCTTTAATAATGTAGTTCTAAAAGTTATACTGTATTCGAATGTTTTCAATGATTATGTTTGTGCTGTTTTATTCAGCTAGTTTGTTTAAAACATTTAATTTTACTTTATTATTTAATTTACATGGCACAAATATGTAATATATATGTGCTTAAATTACTAGTTATACCTGAATATATAACAATCATTACTCTATTAAAAGAGAATTCTTATGAGAACTTCTTATGAGCATTATGACACTAAAATCCGATACAGAAAGTATTCTAATCAATTATTCTAAAATCCACAAAATTCATTTCCTTCTGTCAAGTTTAACTGTTAGGTATGCATTTTCTTAATTCAGTACAGCTGTGGGGTTCCAACCTTTATCTAACAGCTACGTGTGTAGGAACCCCGTGAACAGATAAGCAACTATTTGCTTTAGTTCAGGAGCAGATACGTAAAACTCAAGAAGTGTTAATTACCCTTTATTTCACAAAATAAGAATTTATCAGTCGGCTCCTTTCTCAGAGCGTACAGCAAAGCCTCCACTTGGACTTGAACTTAAGAGTACTAAGAAATAAAACTTAACTAATGCTGAGCTAAAAAAATATAGCTGAAGCTGATAAACACTAAGTAGTTGGCCCCTAAATATCAACTAAACTGGCGAAGCTGTCAAGAGCCTAAAATACGGCCTAGCATAGTAATAGCTTAGAAAGAGTGTAGCCAGAAGACAAACGCCCGCTAGTCAGAATCTCTGGCTCTCTAACGAAGTCAGTGGAACTTCGACTTAAATACCGCTGTTACTCATTTGCATTAACCGCGATTCTAAAAACACATTCTTGTGGGAAATTGTAAGCTGAAATTAGGAGAGATAGGAAAGTAGCTTTAATTAAAGATAACTGTTAAAAACTTAGGATAAACCTTACACAGTTATAATGTTTAAAACCTTCCTCTTGCAGGCAGCTGAAGAATAAAAAAATCTGTTAAACATATTTAGTTTGTCTGCATGCAAGTTTTCAATTTGTTCTGAAGACTTATCGGAGGAGTTAGAAAATAAACTATTAACACCTGTACATATATGATATTTTTTTATAATTGACAATTAAATGTGCCAAATTATTTAGCTGATCTCATTAATCAAAAGCACAAAACAAAAGGGAAGTATTTTGATGAAATTTGTATGCCTGACGCAGCTATTTCGAAGAAAATATATTTACTTTTCTGAAAGTTTGTAATATATTAAGAGCGAACCGAAAAGTTCCAGTTTTGCTTACGAATTTAAATAGCTCGTTCATGATGTAAGTAATTTCATTGCAGTCTTTTTCACTCATACAAAAAAAAAGGTGTTACGGCCATAATATTTCTTAACCAGAAACAGATCAAATGTCTCTTCCGTATCTTTTTTAAAACAAGCTATTATATACATTGAAAATCCTCTTTTCATGCAGTGAAGCTCTGTCTAACTGCAACTGCGTAAACGTCGGAAGACATAACTACTGTCTTTACATATGTACACCGTTATAAAAAAGATTTAAGATGTATTAATGAAGTATACTTGAAACAAAATTTTCTGTTAAATACATATATATGCAGAAATATCGTTCAAACTGGGATCCTTTCTCTTTGAATATTATAACTAACTGGGATTTTTGCTGGTCAAGCAGGTTACATCTACAGATAAACAGGAAATTTTCCTCTCAAATATTAGGCTGATGCATGTATGTCCTCATGATTTCGTCATGCATACACAAGTTAGCATCCCTTAGAAAGAAAGTTTTCCATAGCAGATAACACTGACTGCTTTCTTGTAATTAATTATCAACTAGGTCACCAGCGTAGTTTAGCATGTTCAGTCATTTAAATAGATAATAAATTTGTTGATAATTTCCTGCTCCGTGACTAACATGTTTCTTTGAAAATTACTTTTTTCTACTCTTTATTAAATGAAATATTCTGGGTGTAAGGACAAAGAATTATGCAAACTTTGCTGTCACGATATGTTAACAATTAGTAATTATATCCCGATGCGTTAATAATAGTGATTCATTTTTATACTACATGTTATATGTCAGTTAGGAAATTATATATTTCAGATTTGAACTAAGCTGAAGAGCTGCTAACATCTCTCAGAATGACTAGAAACATTAAGACTAAAATCTTTTTACAAGGGTTAGGTTTAGAAGAAAAATGCGTGGCTCAAATGGAGGTTTTATTCCACAGTAAATAAAATGGCGCTCTGCAACCGACATGTTGAAGAAAAATTGTAGAAATTGTATTTCGAAGGTTGGTCTACTATAAATACTGAAACAAATTCCTCTAGCTGAATTTTGTATTATCAGAGCTAATGTATATATTTGATATATTCTTCAGCAAAGCTTTTGCTGCATCAGAATGATTTGCTTCACTTAAACAGCAAAAATCTAATTTTTAACTTCACTTCACTTAGTCTGTTCCTCCTACAGCTCAGGGTGAATATTTTTTGGGTCACAATTAATCTTCATGATTTTTTCACAAGCATTTAATTTGGATGCCCTTTTCAAAATATCGAGCACTTAAATACAAATATTTACGAAGAGGTGGGGGTCTATGAATTCTATTTGCCATATTTTATTTATTTCAACAAGAACATTTGATTAAAATTCGACATTATGGTGATTTTCAGATAATTAGGTACAGATAGGAGGAACAGATCTTTGATTTTTACGGTTAAGGATATAGTGACGTTAGGTTAGTTTGAAGCAGGAGATGTGAAAATATGTAGTTCCCTTACCAATACTCGAACCCTAGACCTCTCGAATACGCGTCAAGTATGCTTCCAGTTACACCACGAAGGCAAGCGGAAAGAAGAGAGAAAATATCTTATAAAGGATGCATCACATGATGATTTTCAATAACTAGGTATGAAAAGGAAGTGCACATACTTAGTACCTGTGGTTAAGAATTTCATTAGGATATTATTTCCAGGAAACTAGTTGTAAAACGTAAGGGAAACATTCGGTTTTCGAAATACTTTTGATTTCCATTTTAGAGAGATATTATCATGAGTCATAAATGACGCAAATTTATTTAAATGTCATTTCAAAAATTTTTTAAATATAAACGGAAGAAAATTACTTACTCAAAGAATTGAGATTTATATTTATTTCGAGGGGGTTGTTTTTGTTGCTAAGGGTGATTTTCATGATGGACCTTCTAGATGCAGTCTTGTGTTATAAAGCTCTAAACTTTTGTATTTAAAATATGATTAAATATAATGAACACAAGTCTAAAACAAAACGAAGCGGTTGCTAAAGTTAATAAGATTCTAACAGTGGTAGGAGGTAGGGACTATGGCTAATAACCAGAGTTATCTTATTAGGTATTTCTCTCACTTTCCTAGCGTTCTTCGTGGTGTAGTGGTTCTGCTTCCAAAAATTTCTAGTGACTCTACAAGTGGCGCCCGAACTAAAAAGGGTTGTGGATGATGATTCTCCACACCCAGGATTTGGCGACTAGGTCCCCTAAAACCCTAGTTGCCCTTTAAAAAGGGGAGTATAGAAGGTATTTCTCCCACTTCCCTAGAGTGTCTTCGTGGTGTAACCGTAGCACGCTGGGCCGGTATTCCAGAGGTCCGTGGTTTGATTCCCAGCGAAGGCGGTTACATATTTTTCATCTTTCCTGCTTCCAATTAACCTAATGACTCTACAATCTAAATAATTTCTATTAAAATTAGTTTTCTCAGGCCTCTTCACTGTATAATGTATTTTAACCAATCCACAGTTCATTAAAATGAATTTATAAGGTTCACCAGCCATCTACTTTGGCTTCTCTGTACTACTTTCCTTCAACTTCATCTAGAAACCATATTGGATTAAAGTGCAAATAAGAGTTAGTGTTAGAATAAATTAGTGTTTCTTTTGCATAATGAATCTGGGAAGCGTAAAAACGAACGTGCGCTTAGCTATATTGGCGAGAGAGGATTCACCCTATGCCTTGTACCTGCTTTGTACCTACCTGCCATATACCTGAGCCAGAGTATCAGTCACTCATTTTTTTTTCAGCTATGTTACCTTCCGTCTTGGGATATACTCCTGCAACTATTGGCTAAAGGAAAGATATTTGTGACTGAAGAATGAGTATGTTTAAGTTCTTTTTCAGCATTTTCAATTTTAAATGTCTGTGAAGACTTTTAACTTAATTTGTGTTAAGTTATTCAAAACTCTATTACCTGTTAAATAAAAATTTCATAGTTGTTTTGACTTATGATTCTTTAATGAAACTGTGCTAAATAGAACGACTCGAAATGCCTTAGCTTCTGCTGTCTGCCTTAGCTATTCAGAAAATTATTTGCTTGCTCTGATTCTCTGCGAGTGTTTAATCAGAAAAACCAAAGTTTTAGTTTCTGCTAATATTGTGAGTTAGAAGCATTTTTTTAAATTTGTATTGAGAAGCTATAATTCTACCCGCAAGATAGGGGAAATTTTACATCTGTGAATTTCGCTTTCTGCAACCTGATGGTTGACGTGTTAATAAATATTTTTATTTGGATTTTGCTTTAGTTGTGATACATTTAACTAGGTTAGACGGGACGAAAATTCATTCTACAGTTTTTTACGGTTCCTTTGGTGATTCGGTACTTTAGATTTAATAATCCTTATGAAGAACAAGGGGAGTTCGCATATGACTTACGTTACAGTAGCGTTCAGGCGCACAGTGTGGTTGCTATGTCAACAGACACATAAACATCAAAATAAACAATTAGAAATATAAAAAGCATTTTAGAGACGGATTTCTAGCCATTATAACATGATTTTCAGCATTTCTGTAAAATACACCATTCAAAACCCTTCAGATTACTTATTTGTTACTTACTCTTCATATTACTACACCATTTGTTTGTTATTTCTTATTGTATATAATTAATCGTATGCTTATGTCATATATAAGATTTATTCGAGAAATCCACAAATAGTTATTTCCAGGGTGACCCAAAAGTCCGTAAACATTTGAAAATTCAATAATTCTCCGAATAAAACAGGTAGAGAAGTAAAAATTGACACACATGCTTCAAATGACATGACGTTTTTATTGAAATCAAAAAAGGCCAACGTATGTCGCTGGGCAGCAAAATGTCAGTTACGCCGCATTGGGAATCGTGTAGTGAGAGAGAGAATCAGTCCCTTCATGACTTGTCACTTTTCTATCCTTGCCTCCAGGTGTTGGTCACGGTTTGATGTGGATTTATTACATTAATCGTGATAAAAACCCTTTTTTTCGAGAAATTCGTAGTTCTGCTAAACTGTCAATATGACGGGTGCGTTGATATGTTACAGAACAGCATTATCCCTAGTCTAGCTGATACACAGCTGTTGGAACGTATGACTTTTATGCAGGATGGCGCTTCACCTCATATTGCTATAAGTGTGAAAGACTTCTTGCACACATCGTTTGGTGAGGATCGCATGCTGAGCCTTCAATTCCTTCATGCTTGATCTCTCAGGTTCCCAGATCTCAATCGCGTGTGATTATTGGTTGTGGGGTTAATTGAAATCGCACGTCTGCCGCTATCGTCCGAGCTCATTAGGGATGCTAAAAGACAACATACAACGTAAGTTTCTCACAATATGCTGTGCAGTGCTGTTCACAACATTGTCCTCGACTACAGGTGTTGTTGACTACAGGTATCTTAGCGTTACGGTCGGAAAATTCTGCATAGAAGGCTGTCTTCTCTATTCATTATACATGAAAATTTCTGCTACTTTTTAATGTATTTGATTTCGGTTCGGATGTATATTGGAAGAAAAGGAATCAAGGTACAAAATGAGAGAGTCCTTTTTTAATTCAAATCAAGAAAATACCACTTATTAATGACAATTTGAGGAACTTTGAAATTTCAGGACTAAACTCGTAACGCTCGGAGGGTTAATGACTGCCGACATGTTGGACATTTGTTATAAAAAACATAGTCTTGGCTAAATCAATTGTTATTGCTTTTGTTATCATATGAAGAGCCATCTATTAGCCAATTTAAGCACTTTTTTGCTTTCAATAAAGGCCAAGATATTTCAAGCATGTGTGTTCAGTTTTACCACTCTACGTGCATTATTCAGTGAATTACTGAATTTTCAAATGTTAAAGAACTTTGGGGTCATCCTGTATGATTTAACTACTGATGGAAGTTATAGTGGGTATTCACTGAATTCCCCCTAACTGTTTAATATTCCGGTAGGTTCACCATTTGCTTTGGTAAGGGCGTGAATTTTCTTTAGACTGGACCGGTGAGATTCTGAAAAGTACCAAAGCGTTTGGCAGTTACGCTTCATATGAGGCTGAATAGACACGACGAATAGTTTCACACAAGTTTCACTTCCATTACTAGATATTTTAGAATATCTCATAAATTCTTATTTGGATTAAAATCAGAGTTCTCTAAAGCCAGTTCATACTTCTGATACTGCTAGAATGTTCCTCAAACTATTTTAACCGGTCCGTCTTTAGTGTCAGTACTTTAGCGAAGTCTACATTTGTGACTCTACTCTTAATGTTTTAAATTACGTCTTGCATTTCCGTCTTGCAGCAGGTCTCCTATCTAGACAAAGTGAAATATAGCGGAGTCCGACTGACCGTCCAACTTATTGCGATGCAGTTTTGTAGTCACACATCGGTCAGAGATACCAGGTTCATTCTAGAAATATATTAACAAGACAATACAATATCTGCTACCAGCTTGAAACAGTGTTTACTGTATATTATCAGTATCCTAGTGTTTCATATTTTGCCTTGAATATGCATACGATGCCTAATCTGATGTAGCAAAAAATTTCGATTCTCCTGAAAAATACACCTTTTTTTTTTGTCTTCAGTATCCAATTGTCGCACTTTCTTGCCTACGTATACCATTTTATTCGGTTATCCTTATTGTGTTATCAGTTTCTGGTAGTATATGCATTTTGGTGGAGCGAAAAAGCATTTCTTTAAATTCACATTGCCTGACTCATTATATGGTTCCAAATAAGCTAGAACAACTTGTGTTCAAGTTCTAGCCTAAAATATTGACAATTTGGGGTTCCACACCTCAAACGAATTTCTGTAATGACTGTTTTAACGGTTGTGAGGTATATCATAAGTTTATAACAGTTATTTTAAGTTAAAGCACCTTTTATGTTGCTTCTAGCTTCAGCTTATAATTGCTTACCAGAATGAGTTTTTAGAATCGTGTTAAATACAAATGAGAAGCAGAGTAGTACAGAGTCGAAATTCCACTGGCTTCGAGAGAGAGAATTAGATTTCCTGGATAGCGCGTGTTTGCCTTTTGGCTACGTCTCTCTAATCTGTTACTACGCTCGGCCATTTAACGTGTCCTTGATAGCTTCGTTAGCTAATTGAATATTACGAGCCAACTAGTTTAGACTTGTGTTAGCCTCAGCTAAATCCCATTAATTAGTCATTATTTAGCTCTTATTTCATACATTTTGACTGGGATTGAAACTCAAAGGCTTTGTCGTACGCCCTGAGAAAGGGGCCATGTGTGAATCTTTATTTGAGCGATAAAGGGAAATTAACCCTTCTTGGGTTAGAGTTTTTGTTCTTAATCTTAAGCGATTATTCGCTTAGCTGTTCAAGAAACCTACATTATAAAGGGATGAACAGACTTAAAATCTACATCTGTAGTAAACTACCTTTTACAAAGTATTTTTAGGGTCGGCCAGAAAGAACGAAAAGCATTTCACTCACAAATAACTTTCGGCTAAAAAACAGAATTGCTATCACAGACCCTTTTTTCTTGATCCATTTATATATTCGTGTATTGTGATGGAGAGCGGTCTGTAATTAGTTGCGAGAAAAAGATAGGAAATATGAACTTAAGCAGATTTTATTAGAAAATGAATGAATCCTAGAAGGATAAGCTCCATTAAAACATCTGATTTTGCAAATTTTGCACCTAACTTGCGGAAACTAATACAACTGATATGCATTTACATAAATATAACATGAACATCTATGAATGCAGTATCGATATAATATACACATATAAATAAAAGTTATACAACATACGCAGCTTGTGCAGAGTAATATAAATGCTTAAACTAGAGCAAAATGTGTTGAAAATGCCACGAAATCAACGCCATTCTTCACTGCTTACAAATTAAATGAAATGTACACTGCTCAAAAAAAAAAAATGGGACAGTGCTATATCTCCTGTTCTACTGGGCCGCTTGACAAAATTCAAACTGCGTTTTTCATGTCTCGAAAGCGCGACTTAGGATATATATTAGATTTATATATAGCACTATTCTAACATAGGTATTTTGACACAAAATCGGACTTTTTCTGAAATAACATACCAATTTTTTTCCATATTTCGATTCTACGACTCAAATTATGCCAGAATACCAAGTTTTGTAAAAATCGTACGACTAGTTTTTAAAATATTAGCTCTCGAAATTTTAGCTTCTCAATGTTAATTGAATTTGGCAAATATTTTTTAATATCTCTTTTCTTATTAAACTTTTTTGATTTTTTCTCTCACATTTCGAAATTTAGGTTCATTCCAAATAAAATTTACCCATTTTTTGTGTTTTATTTTTTAAATTTCTATTTTTAAATAATTTTTATAAATTCTTCGAAAAAAATTTTGAATTATAACCTATAAAATTTTTACCATCGTCATAAAGTAGGTGTATTTTTAAGCATATCTGCAAAAAATTAGACTTTTTTATTCAAAATTTTCTAAGATATACACGAATTTACATATTTTCGCGTTTTGAAATTTGGCATCTTTTTTTTGAGCGATAATAACGCCAAATGTGGTCTATGGATTTTTGTTAAACTGAATTGCCACAGCTATTTTTAACCTTAAATTTTAAGTAAAATTGTACGGAGAATTAATTATATGAATTTTTTTCCCTCAATAAGGCGTAATAAATATTTATTAATACTATATGAAAAGCTATTTTTTAAATTATAGATGATATTATTCAAATTTTTAACAATTTTTTTTTTAAATTTCTATCTTTCTTCCTTTTTTTAAAAAAATAAGAGTGCATTTTTCTAAGAGATCTTAGAAATCTTTTCTTTTTACCTTCGGCGTTTTATCGTCTGCTACTTTACTTCGTTTAAATCGAATTGTCTAAAATTGAGAATTTTCGTTTAATGTTTATTTGAATTTTATGAAAATATTTTATGACATTAACTGCATAACTTATTTCTAAACAAACTGTTGCTTTTGAAGTGGCTGAAAGAGATGTACTATCATCCATATTTTTAAAGTACAGTATATTTTTGTAGAAACATAAGATATAGAATAATCATTTATATAAGTCAAATTATGATATAAACATGCAATTCTCTAGAGACTGAATTAGTGGAAGTTCAATGGTTATGTAGAAATGATCTGCAGCTACTTAATGGCTGGATAAGTCAGCAACTTCTGTGAACAAGTAAGAATAATTATTATAAACGACACACAACATTCTGGATTCAATTAACAACGAGGATACGATGTTTATTAAATGAATTTAAGAAGTTTTAAAACATAAAAAATCAACTCATTTTTTATCCTAAAATGTATTTTTGTGCGTAGCGTATTTTCATTATATCCTTAAAATTCAAATTTAGAATGTAATTGTCAAGAACTGAATCCTAATCATCAGTAATATAATAAGTAATTATTACGGTTATTAATAAATCCTTCTTATAAAGTAATTGCAAATATTTAAAAAAACTTTCATTCTGAATGCAATTATTTTTCTATGCAAAATTTTTAATTTTATAATTAATCAAGACTGCACACGATATTATTTATTTGCACTTCAATTTTTACCGTCAGCTCTAGTAGAAGTTACAAATCAATTATATTTAATTAAGGATTGGATTGGACTTTTAATTACGGCAAAGCACACGAGGGCTATCTGCCTAAAGGGAGGGATGCCTTCGTGGAGGACTTTCTAAGGTAAACTGGCTCGTATACACGTTACACACGGGGAAAACCACAAAAATGCCCATGCAGCCAGCCCGTTCGCGGGATTCGAACCTCAGACCAAACCACCAGTGCTCAGCGTCTTTACCGCTCGGCCGCTGGTGGGCTATTTAATTAAGGAATGACCATCTAAATTTAGAAACAGCGTACCGTAACAGCAATTCAATTATTGGCGCCGTATCTTTCATGTTACTCCCGATTTTCAAGCTACATGATTTTTAATGAGTATTCGGGTTTTGCTAGTAACTTCATTTGGAAATCACGCTTAAACTGGGTTAGTTGGTTATCTGAACATAGAAAGAACATGGGAGCTATTTGGTTACGATGCTTTCATAGAGAACCTTTGTAAAGAGAACCTAAAAATCTACGAAAACCAACCATGCAAGCCTGGGTTAGACTTCGCAACAAACAATTAGTATTTAACAATCTTCAAATGCTAGGCAACTGGTGAGGCTCCAATTAAATCTCCAATTTAATTTCTAAGTATTTAAAATAATGTTGTATACTTAGACACAAAAAGCAGAATTTAAGTTTTGTTAACTCGTTAGTAAACTACCAAGCCGTAGGGCAAATGAATATTCAATTTCTTTTGCAATAATTGTATTCACTTAATATTCTTGGAATATGAGCTAAAGAAGGAACGTTCTCGGAAGATTAAAGAAGTGTTTAAATCCAGTGATATAAGGTTTGTCTTACAAGCTCAGGATCAAAACGATTCTGCAATTGCCCCAGTAGTTGACTTGTAAATGGCTGTGAATTAAGCAGATGACTTTTAATCTTACGTTTTCAGTCAGACAACGTATTCCAAATGTTTTGTATTGCATGATAATGCATCTTTTCATTATTCAATAACCAGTCGGAGAACCGCTTGTGTTCCGAAAATAAGTATGTGTACTCAATCGTCCTGCATGTTTTTCAAATTTGTCTTATTGTGATTTTTTTTCTTTCCCAAAAACTAAAGTTGCCTCTCAAAGGAAAGTTTTTTGATATTGAAGAGACAAAAGAAGTATGACATCTACTTTTAGAGGCATGTCAAAAACAGATCTCTACAAGCCTTCTCTTCCATTACATGTTGTGCAGTCAGACAAAACGTTGCATCAGCGTAAATTCTATAATCTATTTTTATTACACTCTGATTACTTTATTAACATACAGTGAATATGTAGTAAATCTTTTACTTCAGCTTAAGTAATTCGGAATTTTTGACGGAATTGTTGTCGGAACTAGGACTTAGAAGATAAGTCAAATTAAATATTTCGATAACCCAATAAATTCAAGGTCAAATTTCAATATTTTATTTTCGAAGGGAGGGGAAATTTTTTCAGTTTTGCTCCATTATCCTAAGTATATTTGTTTCGATTCTTTATTTTTTCATAAAAGCGAAATATTTACGTATGGTATACATATAACGCATAGCTTCAAATGAAAATTTAATAATATACGGAGTGGTTATAATTAAAGTTCCACATTGAAACGGTCATAAAACGAAAACTACTGTATCAAATGTTATCAAACCTGGTAATCGTGTAAAGGAGGTCATAGGAATTTATTTTCCGCGAAAAAAAGGAAGTTCCAAACCTCACCACCAGGGGGGAAATGGCGCTGTATGCAATATTTTTAAACGAAATATGGGTCGGAATATAACTTAACCTTTTGTTACACGGGTTTAATATGTTGTATACCCTTAAGAAATTCTGAAGTGAGCAAATTACCATTTAAAGGCGTTAAATTCGATAAACGTTGAGTGCGCCATCCGTGTAAGTGAGAAATTCGTCCGTGAAAACCACGAATTAGCGATTAGAAAATGCGAGATCGCAAATGACTCGCACAAATGCGTACAATCTGGAAATCGTTTTCTTACAGATCACTAATTTGTAATTTTTTAAGCCTGAATTCGGCACTAAACCATGAAGATACTGATTCAAAACGCTTTTAATCGATTTGGGCCAAAGATATCTATCATGTTATCTATCTAGTACCATTGCATTCTCCTACTGCATTCGATTGCGTAGCAGTCATTCCACACCGTTTAGTGTCGAATGACAGCTAGTTTTATAACTGAAAAATTTTTCTCTGAAGAGCAGTCGACAGCTGGACCACTGTGGTTGCAGCTCACTTAGAGTCAATGTTAAAATGTTTCGTGATACATGAACTGCAGTAACGTGGCATTTTAGATACTACTATTTTTATGCAGGGCTAGGCCCCACCTCACGTGTGTCGCACGGTTACTTAGGCAACATTTCACGAATGAACGTCTTATGGGCCAACACTTCCCCTCTTCCCACCAGACCTCAACCTCTGTGACTTTTGGCTATTGGGTTATCTCAAAAGCACTGTTTATGGTGATAATCTAAACAATTTGGCAGAAATGAAAAATGTGATACACTGACATGTCCGTAACATTCCTTCTGATATGCTAAGAGCTGCTGTTGAGAATGCAGTAACAGGATTTAACTTGCTTTCGGAAAATGCTGGACGCTACATTGAACATGCTTCGTAGCACGTTTCGCAAAATATTAAACACATGTTTTCGTGTCTTATTTCATTTAACAATATTGTATACAGCGCCATTTTTCCCTTGGTGGTGGGTTTTTGAACTCTTTTTTTCCCGCGGAAAATAAATTCCCATAACCTCCTTTACACGATTCCCAAGTTTGATAACATTTGGTCCGGTAGTTTTCCTTTTATAACCATTTCAAATTGGAACTTTAATTATAACCACCATGCAAATTAAACTTTAAAAGTTTGACAAGTTGGTTCAAGTCCCAGCTTTAAAAATATAAGTATATAAATATAATCTTTTACATTAATCATCTTAGAAAGAATGTTTTAGAAAGCTAATCTTTATCTCGTGTTATAGATTGTATAAAAAAACTTGATCTTTAATATGATTTAGATTGTTTCAGCTGATATAAGAATCGGGTCACTCGGTGGTTCAGAATAAACCCTGCTGGACTGTTTTATTTCTTTGTCATTTAGCAAAAATATTTTAATTAAAATATTTATTCTTTGGACTTCGCTTTAAACTTAATTTATAGTTAAAATGACTAGAAAATGAAAAGCTGTTTTCAGCTGAATCGCAATTCATGTAATTGATATTTTAAAAAATTGACAAGAATGCAAAATTTATGGAAGTCTAGCAATCGAAAAACCTTAATTTTCTTGTGTGAGCACTGAAAATAACTGTAGAAGAAAAGAAGAAAATTAGGGAGAAAAGTAAGCAAACATTTGCAGGGAAATTTGGCTGTCAGAAATACCAAGATGTTTCAAAAAGTTGGACGCTTTTGAATATACTTTCAGGATACTTCAAAGAATTTAGGCGTTCAAAGAGAAACCACATGAACGTGTACACCAGCAAATACCATCAATTGAGCTTTTTTAGCAGAAAAGACAAAAACGATATCATTGCAGATTAAAGTGAAGAGCGACTGGTTTTAGTCTATATGGTTGTATAAATTTAAATTCGTTATAGAACATCATATCGTATCATAAATGGAGAATCCCATAATTTTCTCAGTCGAAGTATTTGAAGATTCAGGAGTTTATCCAGTATTTTGTATGTGGATGTAACCTAAAGGCGTTTTTTTTCCCTCCTGATGAAACAGCGGCCGAGCGGTAAAGTCGCTGAACACTGGTAGTTCGGTCCGAGGTTCGAATCCCGCGAACGGACTGGCTGCATGGGCGTTTTCGTGGTTTTCCCCATTTGTAACGTGTATACGATTCAGTTTCCCTTAGAAAGTCCTCCACGAAGGCATCCCTTCCGTTAGGCAGATAGCCCTAGTGTGCTTTGTCATAATTAAATAAACCAAAACCTCTTGATGAAACCAGTCTTTCCTTTCATCTCATACCTTCAAAATGTTTAGTCTCTAAAGACTGATAAAACTCTAACGAAATACTTCGTGAAGAACTTTCTAAGGGAAACCAGCTGTCATGCACGGTACACATGAGAAAATCCACGAAAACGCCCATGGAACCAGCCCGTTTAGCGGGATTCGAACCCCGGAGTGAACTACCAGTGTTCAGCGACTTTACCGCTTGGCTGTTTGTTGGCCTTTATGAAATGGAAGGCGATAACTTTATTTAAAATAATTGTCAGAAGTACCAAAATGTTTCGAAAAGTTGGATGCTTTTTTTAATATACTTGCAGAATGCCTAAAGAAAAAGAGCAAGAATAAAGTAGAATGCCTGAAGAAAAAAAGAAGAAAAAATAAATTTTTGCGTAAAATTTAGTATTTGAATTTTTTTAAATTAAAACCTTTTAATCTTATGATATTTTATTCTTGCGATTTCAAAAATAAAATATTTGACTAAAAAATGAATAACATTTTAAGAAACCAAATGTAGGATAAAATTGTGTAAAGCAATGGGCACAATGATAAAACTGTTTTAAGCAGTGTATGCAAGTCATCCTAAGTTAAAATGTCGTTTATACATCTCTCTTATTTATATATCTCTTTTCTGAACGGAACATTGAAAGGCGTGTTAACTTTACTTTACTGTATTTTCTCTTTTAATATATGCAGTTTTCAAACGCATCGTAGCCTGGGTTACAAAGTATTCCTCCGAAAGAAACGCAATTCAAATAAATAAAATCAAATTCTGGAAAATTTATATTAATAAATATATTTAAAATGCTCAATTCGAAGGAATAAATAGAAAATTTTAAAACAATTATCTGAAGAGACAATGCAACACAAACAATTAAAATAAAAGTATAAGAATTTAAAAATTACCTAAAATAATAACTATGACAAAAAATATATATAAAGAAAACTATTTGGAAAAAAATAAACGCTGCACCTTTATTTACGCAGTTCGAATAGGTAAATAGAAATTTTTAAAACAGTTATTTGAAAAAAATATGCAACTTAAACAATTAAAATGAAATTCGAAAAAGAAAAAATTACTTAAGATAATAAGTTATAATTAAAAATATAATATAAAGAATATTATTTGGAAAAAAGGAACGATGGTGACTTTTTTTCCTCTCACGGGAAAGGAAACTAGGTTGCTATATATTAAGAAGTTCGCCAAGTGAACTATTCTTGGCGCAAACTGACAAAAAAGTGCCAACATAAATTTGTGAATTTCTCCGTAAATTTCGCTCCAAATTTTACAAAATTTCATATTTAGTCTAATTTGAGTCGTAGAATCGAAATATGTAAAAAAATTGGTATGTTATTTCAGAAGAAGTCCGATTTTGTGTCAAAATACCTATGTTAGAATAGTGCTATATATAAATCTAATATATATCCTAAGTCGCGCTTTCGAAACATGAAGAGCGCAATTTGAATTTTGTCAATCGGCCCAGTAGATCGGGAGATATAGGACTGTCCCTTTTTTTTTTTTTTTTTTTTTTTTTTTTTGAGCAGTGTACATTCTCTTTTGTTTGCCAAGCCTTTACGTTTTTTCAGAATTTTAGTTTAATGTTTGCGTTTCTGTTTATTCTTGCTAACTTCCTTTTCTAGGACTTCGCTTCTTCAGACTTTCGCTGTCGCAATAAAAAATGAGTTTCCTTTGTTCTCCTCGCTAGTTTCTCCAAGTCAGAATGTTTTACATTTAATATAAAATACAATGTAGTATAATGAAGCCACGTATGCCATTTTCGCAGTTTTGTGAGTAGTTTATCTTCTGTACATACAGATGTTTGTGCGAAGGAGTGAAAGTGCATTATAAAATTTTCGCGTATCTTTTTGGTTGATTTTCAATGAATTTTCGTTTTTATTTATACGCAGTTGTATTTTAAGCTGTTTCAGACCAAGATTCTTAAGCTAATATTTTAAATCCTTTAACGGAACTTCAATGTTTCCGACATGAATCTGTGAAGTATGACTTTGAATCATTAATGATCGATGACAGAAATATTTTAAGTATTATATGTTCTATTTCTAAAATAATATATTAAAAAATAGTACACAAGGTTAAGTGTTTAATACTATTTAAGTTCATTTCTTGTTAGGATTCTTCCTATCCACATTTAAATTTTATATCGGCGTATTTCTGTTATAATTAAGTACTTTCATCTATTTTAGATTATATGTTCTGAACATTTGCCCTAGGTGATTTTAAAGCATTCTTGCCATTTGTTGTTGTATAATGGTTAGCACAATGGTGCTCCAGTCAGAAGATCTTGAGTCAGGGGAACGGCATATTATATTTTGCTACTATACCTTTCTTGCAGCTATAATTGCTCTTTAAAGCTGGACTCTGAAATAGTAGAAGAAATTTTGTCACTGAAGGTTGATTATTTGGGTGTATGCGACCAACATACAGCTGAGTTATCCTTATGCTGAAGGCATGTGAATAACTGACATATTTCTCCTTCGAAACTGTTTTCTACAAAGCAGATTGCTCGCAGGTGCTTTATCAAAATCTATTAACTTAAATCAAGCTTTATTTCAGATACTGAAAAGCTCAATAAACAAAAGAATATATTGATTGTTACAAAAGTATATATGCGAATCATAAAAATTAACTCGAAATGAACATCATTTGAAACTAGTTTCTTTCCGTTTCAGACTGAAGTAAAATCGGAGACTCAGAGATCAAACGAGCATGTAGGTGATAAATATACACAGCCGAAAACAAATCCCGTCAAAAAGAAGGAGTTGTGCTAGATAAATGAAATTTGGTAGGCATATTTATATATCTGAAAGCTTACGTTTATTCAAATTTCGCGCCAGGCGCATAAGTATGGCGCTAGTAGTGCCAGAATGAACGTGCGAATCAGATTTGCTTTAAATACGCGCAGCAAAGCTCTTGAGCGATATTTATCTTTGAGATTTGACGTAGTGAGTTGATGTTAGTCAACAACGCCCTTTAAGAAGACGAAGAAGCCATTATTAGCACCTTAGGTGAGTTTGAATGACGTCGTGTAAAAGGGCTACAAGAAGGTGGATTTCCTTTCTGAGATATTGCAGAAAGACTTGAATATATCCGTTGTGTATGCTTGTTGGCAGCACTAGTCAAGGGAAAGTACTGGCTCAAGAAGACCAGGTTCCGGGTGGCTATGTAGCACTAGTGTTAGAGAAGACCGTCGTACTCGGCGTATGGCTGTGGCGTATCGTATTGAGTTTGCAGCAGACATTCTTGCTGCAGATGGCACCACAGTCACACAACAAACTATTATAAATTGGTTACTTGAAGGACAGCTCCCAGCCAGATGCCTTGTAGCGTGCATTCCACTGACTCCAAATCACTGCCGTTTGCAACGTCAAGCTACAGCTCATTGGAGGACGGAGTGGAGATCTGTTGTGTTTTCTGATGAAAGCCAGTTCTACCTTGGTGCAACTGATGGTCGCGTGTTGGTTAGAAGGAGGCCAAGTGAGCGTCTACGCACTAGACCTGCACCTGGAATTAGGATCTGATAAAAATTTCGTATGACATGAGGCGCACTTTGGTGGTTATCCCAAGCACACTGACTGCAAATTTATATATCAGTCCCATGATTCGACCTGTTCTGCTGCCATTCACGAACAGCATTAAAGGGGTTTTTTCCAACAAGATAACCCTAGCTCTTATACCGCTGTTGTAACTCAACATGCTCCATAGAATGTCGACATGTTGTTGTGACCTGCTAGATCATCAGATCTTTCACCAATCGAGCACGTATTGGACATCATTGGACAACAACTCCAGGGTCATTCACAACCAGCATTAACCGTCCTTATATTGATCAACCAAGTGCAGCGTGCACAGAATTTCATCCTACAAACTGACATCCGGTACCTGTACAACACAATGCATACACATTTGCATGCTTGCATTCAAAATTCTGGCGATTACACTGATTATAAATGTTCCATCATTTCACATTTGAAATGGTTTTTCTCGCGCTTGAGTTAACCTGTGATCTTGAAAACTTAATCAATTAAATATATTACTCATATAAATGTATTATCGAAATTTCATTATTCTGCATTAAATTTTTCTTGCGGTTGAGATTTTTTTTCCTGTCAGTGTATTTAAGATCAGGTGAACGAAACTCTATTTCTATAGTTTATAAGCGAAACCTATAAATCTAGAAATTTTGAAAGGGCAAACAATCGGGTTCTTGAGAGTTAATAACTGGAATATAGTATTTAATGCGTGCGCTGACAGGATTTACCTGCACTATTTTATTATAAAAAAGAAATTATAGGAATTTGTTTTAGTACAGAGATTCTAAGTCATTTGAATATATAAAAATTTTATTATTCATTAAGGATGTGATTCTTTAATAATTAATTAATAATTAATTAATATTTAATTAAAATTTCGTAACTGTTAATTGTTACTTAATAGTAAATATTAATTAAAAACTAAGCTTTTACTTCTTAGACATTATCGTGCATTAACTGAAAATTAAATAAGTTCTTTATTTAACTTAAATTTTATCCGTATAGATATAATTGGCTAATCAGTCGAATTACTCGAATTATGTTAGTTACTACAAAATAATCATACTGTATTATTTAAACACTTTCCTTTGTTTTCAGAAATATATTTCCTTCTTAAAAAAATCATTATTCTAGATTTTTATTCTTTATTTTCAAATAGATTTTTTTTTCTTCTCCCGTTATTTCAGTTTCTGAGATCTGATCTAGGTACCACCCTAGGGTATTTAAATTAATACTTCCTTTTGGCATCTTCTGGGTAAATCTTTTTTCCCCGCTTTTGAAATTTCATTTGTGTACATATTTCTAAAAGTTTTTTCGTGGAAGAAGTATAATGAAATACGAAAACAAATAAACATTATTTCCAAAACGAATTCCAACACACCGTTGCATCGCCGTTAGAATAAATCTGGGCTCAGACTATCAGAATTTTCAGTTAACGTTCAAAAGAACGAATCAAAAGCACCAAATCTCAAAAGTGAGCTTGAAAGCGACAGTTACAAGAGAATTCATTGAGACAAATAGACGTCTAACCATCCCATTCGCCACATAAATATTAATATCCTGAATATTTTAAAATTCTGCAGGAATAAAATTGAAACCAACAATTGTTTCGAAAGCGATCAAGAAGCTCTTTTATCACTGTCAGCTTGAAGGGAAAGGCTTGATGCTTCCAGTTCCCTGAAATTTTATTTTGCTAAATAGTTTTTCAACACATTATCACTACATTTTTAATTGATTGTAAAGTACTTTCAATATTAAATTTATTATAAAAATATTAGAATATTGCTTTATATGTGAACATAAATGTCTTTTGAAATATTTCAAGTAAGAGAGAGATAATAAATAATATCTATTTTTATAGACACCCAGCACCTTTTTTTAGCTTGTTTGAATTTTGACAGTTTAAAAAATATTTGTAAAACACCCATGTCTACAGCATCAACTGAAAAAAATGACTAGCTGCAGTTTTGAAACATTTAAATTGCAAGTAAGAAATCTTTATGTAGGCATCTTCTTTTCGTAAGGTTTCCTACCGTATGAAAATAATTAAAGCTAATCATTCAATAAAAAAATTTTTAGAAGACAATTGTTGTTTCTTAAATCAAATAAAAAATATTTCCAAAATTCTGAATAGCTATATGTTTTTAATCCATAACGTTTTGAACTTATAACAAGGAAAAAAAGGAGTTTTGGAATACAATGCAACATTGTGCATTGTAATAAAATCAGACATGAACATTATTGAAAATGCAAAAAAATACTAAATGTGAAGTTATAGCCAAATTTCGCTGTAAATTTAAATAATTGTAACTTTAAAGCTTCATGAAAAGGCTTAAGATTTGCTGCTTCATAGTAATTTCACCCACACAAATAAATATAAGTACTGCTGAAGTGAAACTGAAGGTTAAAAAACAAGGTTATTTGAAGCCTAAGCTGGCAGTGCTAAAGTTTAAAACTTACGATATATCGGTTCACTGGTAATTGCAGTATCAACATAAATTAATTTTTATACACAAATATTTGAGTTCTAACTTAGCTGAGTGAAGAGCTACTCGCATTTAAGGCTCTTATCCAAGTAAACTGACTCTTTAATAATAGAAATTTGGAAATAACTTACTTAAATCCAAAGTGCTGAAGAAAGCCTTAAGCTGGCAGCTTATTGTAGGAAACCTGTAGATAACTTCAAATTTAGGTAATATTTAGTAAGCTCCTACCTAATTTTTTCTTCTTCTTCACCCCTACTGCTTCACTAATTTATAGAAGAATTAAAATAAAAAAATAATAATGAAAGAAAATAAAACCCTGAATCCTTACATATGTTTCAATCATATAAACTCCCTTAAGAAATAAATTTAAATAATACAATTTATTATTGTCAAAGAACTGAAATGAAGGCAATGAAAAAGGAAATTATTATACTCTTAAAACGATTGCTTTTGAAACTTTGCCTATATTAAATTTGCCCAAACATGCTGAATTTGGATGACAGTCTTTTGCTTCATTTTATTTAAAAGAATATATCTTACATTTCTAAATTGTGTAAATCAGAAATATTTCTTTTACATCTTTTCAAGAAATTAAAATTTCTGTTATGAGCGAATTCCTGAGTTAAGAGAAAAATATTTTACAGATGAATTCCTCCATTCTCATATTAACTGAACATTTCAAATGAATTTTATTTGAAATTATAATTAATCCAATCGTTTTATTACCTTATACTTCATAAGATTTGGGGGGAGGTAGTATACGTTACTAAAACGTTTTTGCACTGGGGTCTGAGAATATTTTTTTTTATTTTTACTTTTATTTCTAGATAAATTAATATAGTTTTAACTACAACAATGACTATTGATAAATAAAAATATTCTTGTAAGAAACAGCATGGAATCAGTGCTATTCTTGAAATGAATTTCACTCTATTAAACTCTTTCATCCCTTCCCAACGGAAAACGCTTTTCATATGCTACATGGGCATATTCGTCATGCACGATAGGGTATTCGTCATGCTACATGGGCATATTCGTCATGTTGTCAAACCTTCGTCTGTCGTTAGGAAAAGGTTAAATCTTTTAACATACATTCTTTTCTTGTCGGGTGATATGATCCTAAGAGCCGATTTGAAGCTACATACGATAAGTAATCGCCAACAGAAGAAAAAGAAAAAAACTACAAACATCATAACAATAACTAACTTTTTGGGGGGAACCACAAATTATTGCAGAACTTATGGCCGATTAGTGGAGGAATAAAAGCCTACAATACAGGTGCTTTTGCAGATGCTTCAGTAACTCATTTAGCTGACATTCAGAAAAAGCTGCACTTGAGCAAACGCAGTGCTTAATCTTACTCTCGCGTAATTGATATATACCCAAAATTTTGAATCGAACCTAAATTTTGTGACGGAAGCAAGAAGAAACTGAACTGCGTAGAAACTGAAAACTTAAAACAAATTTCGTACTTGTCACAAAGGGATTTAGGCCCTAATGTGTGTTTTATCTATAGGAATTTCGAAGTTGCATTATGTAAAAGTAAAGCATACATCAGGAGTTCCTGTATCTGATTATAAGTAATTTATATTCTGTTTCTTTACATGTCGCTCATTCTATATTAAGTTTTTTCTGCAAAGTTTTGTAGTCGTGAAACATATCTTTCAATTTTTAGTCTTTTGCCCATGTTTAAAAGGACAATATATAAGTGTAATTAGTACTAAATGACTTGTTTCGCGATGATTATCATTATCACTGGATTAGTGCCTAAATGTTGCTGTTGAATTCTTCAAAACAACCAGTGTTGTTTTAATATTTAAATACTACTAAATTTAAATATTAAATTTAATAGTTAATTCACATTAGTGATACCGTCAGTTGATCATTACTCACATAGAATTCTGTTATACTCGTACAAGAGATTTCCGAAACATTCCACTGCACAAGATTCCACTCACAAGCGAACTTACTCCTATTATCTATGACTCTGAGAAACATTTCGCCAAATATTCAACGAGCAACTTATCTTTAATAACCTACAGCATTGCTAGATTTTTCTTTTGTATGTAATTCTAGCTTATCATTGCCACACTGTGCACATTATTGTATGTTAATAATTCTGAATTCCGTCACAGCAGTGGCATTTCTAGAGATTTTGCTGCCCTGAATTGGTGGTCGCCGGTGGTCCCTGAATTGCCCACCCCTCTTGATGCAAACAAATAACTAAAAAGGTCAAAATGAAATATTATAAGGTATTTCTTCCGACTTTTTAGTATGCCTTCGTAGTGTAGTGATCAGCACGCTCGGCGCGTATTGGAGAGGCCCGTGGTTCGAATCATGGCGAAGGCGTTGCTCATTTCTCATCTCCTGCTTCTAGACAACCTAATGTCTCTACAGTGGCTCCCGAACTAAAAGGTGGTGAATGATGACTCTTCACCACCAGGATTTGGCGATTGGGGATTCTAAAATCCCAACCTCCCTTTAAAAGGAGAAGTATATAAGGCATTTCTCCCGTCTTCTTAGCATGCCTTCGTAGTGTAGTGGTCAGCATGCTCGGCGCGTATTCGAGAAGCCCGTGGTTCGAGTCCCTGCCAAGGCATTGCTCATTTTTCATCTCTTCTGCTTCAAATTAACCTAATGTCTCAACAATATAGGAAAATAAATTAAATCTCTACCTTTATATTCGAATAAAAACTTTAAATCCAACGTTTTAAAATTATATTATTTGCTTTTTTGTTCGCAAAATCATGGATGACATTCTCGAAGTCTTTTTGATTCCTCCAGTTGCTGTTATGTAGTTGTTGCTCCAGTTGCTATTACGTGCAGAAATATTTCTTGAATTTAGAATAAACATTTGTAGTTCTTGAATACTTCTTAGATGATTTTTATTTAGAAAACTCTTCTTACAACTAGCAACAGTTGCAGCAATGGTGAGGGAAGTTTGCAGTAGTATTACAATGTTCTGGAGATTTTATTTTAGAATAAACTGCAAAAATACAAAAGGATAACAGTTAAACTTTCCTGTTTCGGTTTCCTCAGCAGTAATGTAAATAACACTCTGAAATACATCTCTCTTAAATAGAAATTCTTCCTTATTAATGTCATTGTGATCATAATTTAGTTGATATTCGAAATTTTCATTCAAACGTTTCGGCGGAATAAAATAGGTATAACAATAGTGTGTAGCTGCTGAAATCTAGTGGTGATTTCTTTGAATACTTTAGCTAGAGTAAAAACTATTTTCTTCTCAATTTAATTCCATGTGGCAATTCAAAATCACATTATTCTTCAGCTACCTCAACGAAAACAATCCACTTGAATAACTACTATAAACTAATGTTTCACACGAAAAATGCTGCCCACAAAAATGTGCCGCCCGGGCAGACCACTCCTTCTGCCCCCTTTAGCTACACCACTGCATTGTAGTTCCAAAATGGAGAATGTTTTAGCTTTAGTTTTATACTTTCTGAGTGCATGAACTTTATATCATTACGATCTTCGTACTTCATTCTCCTTATTGCCAATTTTTGAATATTTTTGCTTATTTTTTGCTAAGGCCTTTTTTCTTATGTTACCATGCTTACATGCGAAGCGCGTACAATGTAGTTGTACGCATACAGTGTAGTCTGAGAATGTAAGGCAATCTCGTAGGAGCTTGGTATTTTAGCGGGTATAAAAATGTCTTGAATATTGACATAAAGTTACTTTCAACAAAAATTGAAACACAAACAATTAAATTCAATTTCAACAAAATTGAAATTGTATTTTATCAAGTTATGATTCATGAAAAGGAAAGGCGAATAAATATTATTTAACAGTACAATTTAGTTCAGTCGATTGTTTATTACGTAGAAATTTAATGGTTTCTTGATTAGTAGAAACGTTACACATAAAACGGGTTTTACATAAAAATTAGAATCGAAATCTGAAAAGGAAATGAGTACACTTCTGCTTGATTTAGTGTCTATTCTTAAGAACGATCATAACTATATTACTGTAATCGTCTTCGTAATGAACTAATTATCCATTAAGAATTAAAATACCAATTTAAGCATGTGAATTAGAATATTTAAATATAAGGGATTCATTTTCGGTATCTATAATATTTTATATGAAACAGTCAGTTGTCTGTATACATGTTGAGATGATAACTTTAAATTGTAACAGCTTCCAAAGTCTCCGTTTCAATGTTGCGAGTTGTCCGTTTCAGTGTCCCTTTCTTTTTAAAAAAAGCACTAAAATTTTTATAACAAATATTAATGAAATTCTTAATTCCACATTTAATTGCTCTTATATGTTTTTATATATTTTAGAATTTTTAGAATTGTAGAAACAATATATAACATAAAACTTTTATTTATAACTACCCTAAAGTCTATCTCTATTTTAGTCTATTTCTACCTTTCTGTCCTGAAAAGGGTAAAATGCTTATTAAATTTTTTTCGAAATGCGTCATTATAAAATTAATAAGCACCATATCATTCTTACCCAACACAATTAATGCCCATACTTACAGAATGGCAAATGTGAAACTGAAGTCTTTTACCTAAATGGTTTTAAACTAAAACTTTTATCAGCAAATAATAATAAAGCGATTCTATGCACGTACAAATAAAGCAACTTCATCATTCTCAGTCTAACACCAATAACATAATATTCTCTCTTCTGGTGCCCGGCTTTGTGCAGATAAAATCTAATCTATTGTCTCTCTTTATCCCGAATAAACGAAGGCAACACACTAAATGCTGTAGTATGGAATTTAATCGTAAATATGAAGAAAGTATACATGATTTTTTTAATAGTGGGTGCCCCGGGCGATATCGCTTGGAATGCTTCGTTATGTCTTATTATGCTACGAATTATGTTTTAAGATGTCTGTGAAAATCTTCAAGTGACTATGCATATTATTGAAATAAAAGCATCATCATCTTTACCAATATCTTCTATGATACGACCAGCTAAACTTTCAGGGTATACCTAATAATAATATTGCACTTGATAATCATTATTTTACATACTGACACTATATTTACTATTCTAATTAGCTGCTAAAGACTAAATATTATAATAAAGTTAACTATTTGAGAAAACTGTGTTTCTGCTGCGTGAATTTTCTAATCGTAAGTCAGTCAATTACCCATTAAGAGATTGTTGGTCAACATAAATGTTATCTTAATTATAACAAAGCCTAAGCTATTAATGAAGCTATTGAAGATTGCAGTCTCGTATCGTTTTTACAGAAAGCAGTGTAAAAATGATTTAATTTACCATCAATACGGAAGCAATCTAGCCAAAAACCCAAAAATGCTTATTTTTAAAAAATTAGTATAATCTTTTGATATCATTTAATCAGTACCGACTGAGCAAAAGCCAGTATTAAAATTAGGAAGTAGTACAAACTGCCATTTTAAACTTTCTAAGTAACAGAAAGTTCAATGTTCTTGCCTTTATTTCAGATATATAATAGTTTAAACGGCGGTATGAAATTTCAGCAGCTAACCATTGCTGGAAGCGTAAATATTATATTTCTAGGAATCTCATTGTTTAAAACCTTACGCATCATGGTATGTTCCGGAATTAGTTCCTAATATAAATTGTTAAACGATGTGAAAGCAACAATACCTGCGCTAGAGATCAGCCGTAAATTCGTAAAATAAAAAAGTAGGTTGCTCAGCATAAAAGAAGTGGTACCGATGCTCCTATACCTTTTTTTTCATATTTAGGTTCTATGTCTTTATATTCACATTTTATCTTGTGTTATTTGTGGTATATGGTATAGAGAATGATAAGCTAGATAACCAAGATACGTAAATAATTCCTGGTTTAGCTACAATTTTTTTCCCATAGAACAGCGAGTGGAATTGAAGAATATACTCTGTTCGTTTGTAATAAGAAATACGCGAAAGTTATTTTTCGAGCTCAACGAATCCGATTTCAGAAGAAAATGTCCTTTTCTCCTGATATGCAACATTTTTTTTAGCCGCATTTAGAAATCCAGATAAGAAGTGGGGAACAACCATGGTGATGTCAAGAGGAGAAGGGTCTTCTCTACCCTGTACGTCAAATGGCATTGTTCAGTTCTGTGAACTTGATAGAGGCAAAGATAAAGAGCATTTTGAATTTATATATGAGACAAATTTTGTTTTGACAGTCCTCTGCGTAAATTTTTCTTGGCAGTGATAAATGTATAAAACATTTGTATTTCCTTCTTCAAAGACTTTCTCTCTTTCATTCTCAAAAATACATTGGTTCATCTTTTTTCTTTAATCCCTTTTATAAATAAGCACATACTTTTAATTTAAAAAGCGCTTAATGAAATAAATAGGTTAAAAGCTGCAAAAATTTTAATTCATAAGGTCCCCGGCTCTTCAGAATTTAATCATTTGAACTCTATTGACTGTTTTTAACATGAAATTTGGTGCAATGACATTGATTAAGCATGATATATTTTAGTCAATGTCAAGTTATTACCCTGCCTATGATATTCAGAATTAGTTACAGAGCTAACTTTATTTTACCATTTTTTTACGTTGCTAGTCTCTTAAGAAAATTATAATTTAGTGAAGACGTTTTATCTTCTAATGATAACAAATCATTATACACTTCTGCTAATCCGGATGGAGCAGATTTTATTTGGAAATTTATATACGCGTTTACTTCGATGTACTGTATTGTTTGCACTCTGTAAACTGGAGAAATTTTATTACCATGTAATACAGAATGTAATACAGAATATTATGTAATACAGAATTTGTTCAATAATAGACATTTTGCTTACTGATAAGGCTGTTTCTTTGCATTATTACATTTTCCTACATAATGATGTATGAAATCATTATGTGATGAAAATTCTCATAAGGGTTAAATGAAAATCCTTTTTTGTTACCTTGACGTAGAGATATTGTTGCAGCCAGAAACCACCATGTTCAAACGTTTCTGGCAATTATTTTAAACCAGTTAACAGCTAAGCAAGCATCCTGTGTTTTCTGCAGTTAAATTTCGTCTTAAAATTTACTTTAGGTCAGAAATTTTTACAGATTTCAGTTAAGCGTAATCGAAGTGAAGAACGCCAGTGCTTAGTTGCAACTCACGGTACTACGGAATTATAGAACACTTTGCTGTCCTGTAACCCAAACACTTTGCATATAAGTCCTGTTCAACACGTTTCTTGTCAGGAACCATGAAGTCATTTTTATATTAACTAAAATTTGTACTCAGGTGAAAATTATTGCGAAACAATTCTTTCGCACGGACACCTAAGATGTTCGTAAATTTTTCCTTTTAAGAGTAGATAATTGAGAAGAGGATTATATCGGCAAGGCTTCAGGCCTTGCCGATATAAAGAAAAGGAAATGTATAAATAAAAAGAATTCATATTTTTATTTTCAAATCCAGACAGAACAAAATGATATTCAAATAAGTTATTTTTGGCAGAGTTGTGTTTAAATATTTTAATTCGTAAATGTAGTGTTCCCTCACTTCTAAGAATTGTTTTTATTACTTACTATGATATTTTGAGCTGAAATTATCTGCATCATTCATTTGTCGTATTTTATGCTAATACTGGTTGTCGCAGTGCTTCTTTCTTTCTTTTTAAAAATTTAGCAAATTCTTTAGTTTTTAGCCGAAAATGACCTTCCAAAATGAGGAAAGTGATAATGCTCAATGTGTGACGCGAGTGATAATGTTCATAATCGCATGTCAGTAACAATTTATCCGCATATTCAGGTGAGAATGGTGTTAACAGTTTGAAAGTAGAATAGAGGATTTTATTGCCACGAAATAATTAAGCACAGAATAAAGCGTATGCTTCCACTAGAGTTTAGCGACTCTGAAAATATTATTTGAAACTGATTATACACCCTAATATCGAGCATTTTTGAGACAAACTGGTATTAGTCTATTAGCGGATAATTTTTCAAAGCGTAATGAGCATAGTTCCTCCAACCAATGGCGGGCTTAATCCGTCCACAAACGTTGGCCTCTACTAAGGACAGAAGAGGTGGTCACTTTATTATGGAGGCACCTAATAGGTGGGCCACCTGTAATGAGTATATTATAACCGATAAAAACTAACCGCTTTTTGTGCCACGCTCCTCTACTCGCTGTTTATAACGGACGATCTATACGGGAGCGTGGCAAGGGAAATTGCTAGGTTATTTGAGCACTGTAAAGATCCGAGGCTATCTGCCTAAGAGGACGGATGCCATCGTGGTGGGCTTTCTAATGGAAGCAGGCTCGTATTCATGTTACACTTGGGTAAACCCACGGAAACCAACCATGCAGCCAGCTCACTCACCTGGGTTTGAACCCAAGCAATATCGAACTACAAGTATTCTGTGGTCTTAACCACTCGGCCACTAGTGATCTGCATAAGAAACAAATCTTAATCCTTCGCAAAAAGAAGTTTGCTTTCAGGACTCAAAAAGAGACTACAGATGAATATTGGTGGGCGGATCTAACTACTGAAACCCCAGTATTTTCTCAAGTGACGAATCGTGATCGTTTCCGACTAATTTGGGCGTCCTGGCATTTTTTAAGTAATGTCAATATTGATGATAACGACGATCGTACTCAGAAAACTCAGTCAATTCTTATATCTATTTTATCGAAATTTAAATCTAAATGTAAATCTCGGGGAGAGATCTCGCTTAACGGAAGTTTAATACCCTGGTAATGCGGTTAGTATTTAAGGCATAGAACGCGTACATAATATGATATAGCATTCTTGTACGAATGTTTGTGAAACTACTAGAGAATATAGCTATAATTTGTAAATATATTGCGAATAAGAAAAACTATTACTTCAATTAATTTCAAGTCTTCTAAAGCCATATTCAAATTTGTGGCATCATGTGTACATGGATAACAATTATAATAGTATGCAACTCAGTGAAATGGGAATTGGACTATCAGCCGTGGCCGTTTCGCCATGGTTGTTTCGCCGTGGCCATTTCACCGTCGAAAAGTTTCGCCGTCAACACATATTTTTTCTTTACACGAATGCATTATAGCTTTCCGTATGCTATTAAGCTGATTTAGTTTAATAATTATGTTGAGTTTAATAATTTAATTTAATAAGCATTTTATATAAAATAATGTTTTGTGTAAAATTTTATACAAATACATCATTACACATGACATATTAATTTTAAGAGAGTAATGTGCTGACAAGATTCCAAAGTAATTCCGTTTCCCATTCAAATTTCATAAAAATGTGAATTTCCTGCTTGTAGGAGCGATTTCTCTGAACTAGACGATTAAAATTTCAAGACATTTTGTCGAATCATGTAAATATTGTACCCGCATAATTTTAAAATTGATAATATAACTTCTGTTATATTAGAATTTTAGCACCAGTTCTCTTTGATACTGTTGTAAGGATTATGTTAATTTTATTAACAGTTAAATTTTGAGTTAAAATTCCTTTCCTATCGCTTCTTAATTTCGACTTACCACTTCCGGCCAGAACGTAGTTTTAGAATCACGTTTGGATGCAAATTGAGGAAGAGCGGTATTTAACCGCGAAGTTCTACTGTCTTAGTCAGAGAGAACCAGAGATTCTGGCTAGCACGCGTCCACCTTTTTAAGCTACTCTTTCTTATGCTATTATTACGCTCGGCCGTACTTTAGACCCTTGATAGCTTCGTAGTCAATTAGCGTTAAGGGGCCAACTCCGTTAGAATCTGCATAGCTTCAGCTATATCTTTTTAGTTAAGATTAGTTTAGTTCTTAGTCTCTTAAGTTCAAGCCCGAGTGTCGGTTTTATTGCACAACTCCAAGATGGAGTTCTATTACACCTGACTGGAATAATAAAGAGTTATTTCATCCTTCTATCTTGTTGTTTCCTGTCACACGAACTCAAGCGATTATTCGCTTATCAGTTCTTAAGATTCTTCACATTCAACTGTAACTTAAAGTACACAGTAAAGAATCTTTATACTGCCATAATTTTCCAACTAACAGTGTCTTATTTCTTTATCTCTCATAATTGTAAATAACTATATATATTATACTTGTAAATAACTATATATCTCAGTGAAATATTTCTGAAAAACAAAGTGAGCTGTTATGATATAATTCGAGCAAGTAGAAGTCTTTCCGAATACTTGAAGAAAATTAACTTTACACCGCTTAATTCTATTTCTCGTAGTCCCAACGTTATATTCCTACTATATGCTCTCTCTGTTACTTCGATTCGGTCACAGAAAATGTCATTCAGTCACAGAAAGTATCCTTATATAACATTTCACTTTGTATAAAATGAGATATATTCCATCCACATTTTCAATATTAGGTATGAAAAAGTTCAGAAAACTGTGGAGAAACTTTCAATATACTGAGTGGTTATTTCAAGATTCTCATTTGTTTTAAATACATTCATCATGCCCATAGTTACTTCATCATGATTTTCAACCTTGAAATTGCTCTGCTGACGTAAATGAATTTTATGACTTAATAGAATGCGATTTAGTTGACTTTGTAGTTCGAGTTTCAGAAAACTTTCAGTTGTTCATATACTTTCAGATAACTTTCAGTTGTTCTCAAGTTTCGAAATGAAACATCTTATAGGGGCTGAATTTCTTATGGAAGCAAAAGTCTTTATTAAGCCTAATTATCTAAAGAAGTGAGAAATGGACTTGGGGAGTCGAAAAACGGGTTTAGTTAGAATATTACAGCTAAAACCATTATTTTTTTAATGCTCATTATTTGATTTCATAATGTTTTCTGCCCTTTTACCTAGTCTGTAAACGCAAGAAATACGTACGTTTTGCATATCCGAATAACAAACCTATGTATGATTTTCAACTTTTACACTGTAGAGACATTAGGTTAATTGGAAGCAGACGAGATTGAAAAATTAGCAACCGCCTTCGTCAGGAATCGAACCACGGACCGCTGGAATACCGGCCCAGCGTGCAGAATCACTACACCACGAAGGCATGCTAGGAAACCGGGAGAGATACCTTACATACTCCCCCTTTTAAAGGGCGACTGGGGATTTTAGGGGACCCAGTCGCCAAATCCTGGGGGAGAAGAATCATCATCCAGCACTCTTTTAGTTCGGGCGCCACTATAGAGACATTAGGTATTTTTTTTTGGAAGCAGGTAAGATGAAAAATTAACAATCGCCTTCGCCGGGAATCGAACCACGGACCTCTGGAATATCGGCTCAGCGTGCGGAACCACTACACCACGAAGGCACCCTAGGAAGGCGGGAGAAATACCTTATAAGATTACATACGCAAACATAGACACATTTATAGTTTCGCGGGGTGTAAGTGAAGAATAAGAATACAGAGTTTAATTCGTTCTCTCCTAAGACATAATAATACAAATAATGAACGCGCAAACATAGACCATGGGAATAAAGTCCGTGTATACAATTCTTTTAAGAGACATTGTAGAGACATTAGGTTAATTGGAAGCAGACGGGATTGAAAAATTAGCAACCGCCTTCGCCGGGAATCGAACCACGGACCACTGGAATAACGGCCCAGCGTGCAGAATCACTACACCACGAAGGCATGCTAGGAAAGCAGGAGAGATACCTTACATACTCCCCCTTTTAAAGGGCGATTAGGTTTTTTAGGAGACCCAATCGCCAAAACCTGGGTGTGAAGTGTTATCATCCACAACCCTTTTAGTTTGGGCGCCATTGTAGTGACATTAAGAATTTTTTGGAGGCTGGAGAGAAGAAAATTAGCAACGCCATCGCCGAGAATCGAACCACGGACGTCTGCAATACCGGCCCAGCGTGCAGAACCACTACTCCACGAAGGCACGCTAGGAAAGCGAGAGAGATACCTTACAACATCAGTACAAATATTTCAATTACCAACAGAGAAATACTGTACTGCTAAGAGAATTTTCTTTGTTTCTTAAGTCTCTTCTTAACCTCATACGTTAGCAGAATTGATGGGTTCTTTTCCTTCCCATTAAGTACTGATGCCGCTTTATACTTCTGACCAGCTCATGGCCGGCTCTGAAATTGTTCCTGAAAGAGATGCACGAACGTATTAAAGATATATACATATTTTTCCCTTAAAAACACAAAGAGTTCCCCATGTACCACAAAGTATCACATAGGACTTAAGTAAGTATGAAACACAATATAGAAAAGCAAACGTAAAAGAAAAATAAAAAAAACTTATGAAGGATTACAATCATTTTATAAACAAAAATAGCAAAGGCACCTCTCTCGGAAATAAACTGATGAAAATCAGGAGGCCAATTAATATTTATATTTTTAAGTGTCATGTTTAAGATCTTTCTGTCATCTATCTATCTTTCTGTTAAATCCGAAACACAGAACATGTTAATATTTTCCTCGCCACCAGCACTGCTATCACAAAAAATCTGTAGGCCCAACATAAATCTGCTAAGTTAACTTTTAAAGTTTCTAAGGCCAGTGAGGAATGGGGTCCATTTACAACTTGTAAAAAATAATGACCTAACATGGAAAGAAAAAATCTCTTCATTAAGCTTCATTAAGCTAATCTACGCAGTGCGTCAAATAATTTTTAAGACTGGGTCTATAAAAAGGAATAAAATCAAGAAATTAGTACCTGTTTTGGTTTTTTGTTCAAAATAAGACCCTCCACTTTCTACAGCGATTTATTAATTAATCGAACGACTAAATCACTTTGTGAAATAATCTGCAAAGAACGTGTCGAAGCTGCTTGTATGGTCGAAATATCCTCAAAATAACTCTTTTAATTTCATTTTAAATTTAGGGAATAAGGAATAGTGAATACGATGGATGGTTAAACACACAGACATTATTTTATGCTAATAATCGACAAAATATAAGAAAAGTGTGACTGACCAACTGCTTTCAGTCCGATAGTCTACACGAATGCGACGAATTCTGACCATCAAATGCTTTTAAACAGCTAATTAGTACTGACCTGCAATGGTTTGCCCAGCTGGAACAAATTCTTTGTGGATAATACCTTTACTATCGAATAATAAAATGAGCATTCTTTTAATTTCGGATGGAACTTCTTTTTTTTTTTTTTTTGCTTGCGGTGAGTTTTGTGACTTCCATTCCGCACCTTTTCGCTTTGTTTCAGAATCATATTGAAAACACCACGTTTCATCAGCTGTAGCAATGGACTTCAAGAAGTCTGGATCATTTCCGAATGAAATGATGTCTCTACAGTGCGCACTTCTCATTGCCTTTTGTTCAGGGGTTGAAGTGCGTGGAATAAATTTAGCACACACTTTTGTCTTGCTCAAATCTTTATGCAGGATTTATGCAGCATTTACACTCACAGACCATTACAAGCTGCGCTCTGGGACGAGTCTTAAAATTTATTTGACGCACTGTGTATTCATTATTCCACGACTCCACAATACTTTCATTCTTGACCTTTCTACAAAAGGATTTATACTAACAAAAATATCAGTCTCGCGCTTGGTGTCAATCTTTGTAGGAAAATTAGCCCGTCCATTTCCAACAACACCCGTATGTCCTCGAAAAGCTGTGAAAGAAACCAAAATATTTTTATCTTTCAGGTTGTCTTTAAATCTCAATAATAAAAGTTTAGCTTTCCAGAAGGCTATGTTATTAGAAGAAGTTTGGGATTATCTTATTAGAAGACGAAATACATTTTAGGGTCTCCAAGGATGAAAGAGAATCAGTACAAACGAGATAATCTGAAACAACACTATTTTGTTCAATGGTCCATGTGACAGCGAAATTTAAACACAAAAACATGGTTGTTGAACTGATGAATATATCACAACGAATAATTTTAAAAACCTCACGTATTCGATTAAATATGAGAGATTTTCGAAATCGACACATATTTTTTTTAAGAAACAGGCGTTTATTTTTCAGCAGCAAAATATCTCTGATGCCCAGTGTCATAGTTTCGAAGAAATAGTGCAGTTAAATAAAAGATCGAAACAAACTTATTTTTTAAAATAGTGCCCCCAAGTCAAGAAGATCTACTCTATCAGATGACTTTCTATCCAGTTTCGAATTCAGACAAAGGGATTGGCTGCATTAGCTTTTCCGTTGTTTTCTCCAGGTAACGAATACGAACCGTTTTATTTTAGAAAGTCATTCGCACAGGCAGAAACTTAGACACTTAGCCAACTTAAACTGTTGAAAATTTCATCCCTTTTCAAATTTCCAGGCTTTTTTAGAAATAAAAGGCATAATTCAGCAAGGAAGTATGGTTTCTTTCTGCCACCATGATATTTCAATGTTACGTCTTTCTTGAAACTTCTGCTTTTCATTCAGCCACTACCAAAATGTAAATCAAGTTTAAAGAGTAAGCTATTTTTTTATTTTAGAGAGATATATGCTGGAACCCACCAAATAGCAATTTATTTCTTCTGTCGTCCATCTGTGTGCAGGTCTATGTTTGAAAAGTGATTTCTTTCTTAAAATTTGATGGCGCATATGGCTAGAAGCTGAGGTAACTGAATACCAGGTTGATTAAGCATTGATGTTATTTGTTGAATTGCACATAATTAAGTAATTTCTAAGACACTTTTTCTTGTAGTTTTGGTCTTCCGAAAATTGAAGCTAAGTGCGAAGACGAGAATTCATTGAAAATACATGAAGGTTACAGAGAGATTAAGAGTTAATCAGGTTTAATCTTGCAAACAGACTGATTAGAATATAAAAATATTTTAATAACAGAAATTATTGCAGAAATTGCAACAAATATCATCTGAAGGCTTTTTACGAAGTAAGTATGTTTATCAAGTAAAACAATATTAATGAAATGAGAAATGCATAAAATTATTTACAGTGTGTTACTTAATTTTTACAGGCTGTCATCCTGGCGCAGGGGCCATGCTAATCTTCTCTGGTATCGTTCAAATTTTAGTATATGTGCAAGAAGAATGGGAAGGAGAAAGGAAATCTAAAAATGTAGCTAATACATTTCTAAAAAATAAAACGATTTGACCAGATGAAAAGCCTTTTTTTTTATTAAAATACCTGTTAAGTAATAAAAAAATAACACACAGAACAAGTATTAATTTAGAAATAAAAAAACCAAAATCAACGTTATATTTGCAAATTTTCACAGAAAATTTCCAAACATAAAGTTAATTTTTGTTGTTTGACTTCTAAATTAGGACCTGTTAAGTATTGCAAATAAACTCCGCAATATGTAATCAAACAAACCCATATACTGCTATAGTATATTTTTAACAGTTTCATGCAATAAAAGTTTTAATGACAATTTTAGACTCACTTTGTCTTTTTGTGTCCCCTTTAAATTGGCCAGAGTCCAGTTTCTGAGTTCTGGAAGCTAGTCAGACGTATAGGCTAATATTGCAGTCTTAGAAGCGGTACCAAACTCACTCTGAAGCTTGGCGATTAAATTATGCTATGCGCGCGCATTGGATAGAATTTCTGATGGCCGCACTGTACTGCAATTCAAATGCTAGTTTGCATCCACCACGTTGTCTATGGCTATCATCCTCACCTTTGTCGTAAAGCTGCACCTGACACTGCAAGAATATTATATCCTGTACTGCATATTTGAATTACAAGCTCTAAAGCAATAAAGCATATGAAAATTTCATTACCAGCGGGACTTAATTAATAATATGATGCATCCGCTTTGCAATTACAATGTACTGGATTCCAAACTGTTATATCCTACTATCCGTATATTATATAATAAAGGTGAACTATCTGTGTTTGATCGACTACAATTGAGGTTCGTTATACTGAAAAACGCAGAAAATGATGAATTTTCCCGAATGTGATCTGCGCATGTATTTTGTTTCTGAAATATATATAGCTTCACTATATTTAAATGTGATGGTCATCTACCCTAATAACTTAAGTTGTTATTGTTAATTTACATACTCTCTCTACGTATTCCTTATGAGCTTGAAGATTTTTTTCGTGATCAAAGAGAAGCTAATTCATATGAAATTGTGTTTCATATAACAAGTTATTATGCATAATAAGTGTTTCGTAAGTCCCACCTATCCCGAATAGATAAGAGAATAGGATATAAATTTTTCCATGTCTTTTACAAATGGGAGCTTTCTGTAAAGCTAAACTTTGATTATTCTAAAATTTGTAATTATTAATAGCAAAGATGTATACTAGAGTCTGTCAATAGTTATTTGCATCAAGATGAGCAAAATGAGAGAACATGGTTCAATTTTCGGAATACATACAAAGGTATTACAGGTAATCTTCTCCTAAATAAATACAGCTCTCCCATTCTCATAGAGTTTCTGATGGCTGAAGCCATTTAGGCGTAATGCAGATCCACTCATGGAATGGTCGACCATGCAAGTTCTGCTTCATTTGTTCGAAAGCCCACTAGTGGCAAAGCTGTAAAGTTGCTGAATACTGGTAGTTCGGGGTTCGAATCCCAGCCAGTTGGCTAGCTGTATGGATCGTTTTCCTGATTTTCTCCATGATTTCGAAGTGAGGTGTAAAGAATAGTGATTGATGTCCTCCTCGAAGTCATTCCTTCCCTTACGCTAGCCGTAGGGTGTTTTGCCATAATCAAATAAACCAAACCAAACCATCTCTTCGAAAAGTGCATAGCCAGTGCAAGAATTCCTGACACAAAGTGGGTAAGCCTCTGGAGGTTCCCATTGAACAAAGAGTTTTCGTATTTTCAAATCAACCTTTTTTGTGTACAGCTTCTCTACCAACACCCATTTCAAGATGTACCTCACTGAAGATAATGTTTGTCGGTATCAAGTTGGAAACCTGCTATACTGCAGTTGGTGTAAGTCTGATTACTGATATATCATCGTTCATTTCTTTCACTACACTGTCATTTCCCATGTTGAAATTTCTAATCCAGTTAAATACAAAGCTTCGAGCAGGAACTTGCTCACTACATGCAGTCACTAGTCGCTTATGAATTTATGCTACTAACTGTTCTTCTTTGTACGCAGTCAGTTTCTAAGCCTACGCATCACCATTATCTGCACCACGGTCTCCATTGCACTTATTGACAGTCTCGCGTATGTGCTTTACGTTATAACTTACTTCTTCTCTCGTCCTAGGACTAAACGAGCCATCTTACTCGTTGCTGAATACTGTTTACAGAATGCTGAATTTACACCATCATCTGAAGATAATATCGCAAAAATGTTCAACTATTTGTTAAACTGCAACAGCAGCACGAGTTTATCGAATATACTAAAACTTCTAACTCAAATTCACATATACCTCTAATTAACGCCTGATAACCTAACAAAAAACTCCTTTTTTAACAAAATACCTAAAATAATTGTTAAACGTGATCAAGACTCACTAGTGAATGAGTGGCTACGAACTGTGAACTACGAATAAGTGAACTCTACGAATGTGAACTCTACGAAAGTGAACTCTACGAAAGTGAACTCTACGAAAGTGAACTCTACGAACTAAGCTACGAATGAGTGAACTCTAGCCGTTAGACGTAGTACGAATCCTATAGAGCTGTTCTGCAGAATGGGCATATTCCTGATTTTTCCCAATAGTAACTTAATAATTAGTTAGTTTTGATTACAGAGATATTCCCTGCCCCACGGAAGAATCCTTATTGTTAAACAGATAGCCCGCAAGTGCTTCGCAGTAGTATTAATGAAGAGAACAAAAATGATAAATAAAGGATTTTACTTGAATAGATTTATACCTAAATGAACTCTTTCCATCTTGAAATAATGACGATCCCCCAAAGTTCATCAAGTGAGAAATAATACCAAAAATAGTCCCATGCATCAGTAATTAATACAGATTTTATTTGTATTTACTATCGATACTTAGAAAACTAATACTTGCCGGAAATTTATATTGTTTAACTGACGCCAGAAGCGTTTATCTAGTACCAAAATATCGTAATAGTAGAAATATAAGATACAGAAGCTGCTGAAAGTAATGGTTTCCCAACGGCGTAATTTTTTTTTTTTTTTTTTTTTTTTTTTTTTTTTTTTTTTTTCCCTGTTGTTGTTGTTAATAACATTTCCGATTTTTCGAGGGAAAATCTTTCGATCATGTGATAAAGACGTGGACAACAATAACACAACAATTTTCTGCCGAAGCTCTTCATTAATTCGCTTACCGAAGTTAGTAAAATAAAATTTCACAGATTACAGACATTTTGATAAAATAATCGCAATAAGGTGTTCAATTCCTTTTTCATTAGAGAGCGTTTTAAAATAAGATCTAAGTGACGAAGTTTCATGCTTGTTTTATGTCAGTTAACTGAATGAGAATATCTGTCATGTTAAGGTTCTTAAAGTTAGGGTATTTGTGTCTTAGAATTAGAGAAAGACTGCGAAAGGACATTGAAAACTGAATTTTATGCAATCAGATTTGTTTATCTGTATTTATTATAAGATAATACAGATAAATATATACTAGTCATATAAAGATGCTAAGCTTTTATTCTTTTGGAGTGAAAATTAAATAATTATAATTATTTGCTTACTTAAAAGTGACAATTCTAAATAAGGTTTTAATCAAGCTTGATTTAACAGAAGGCATGAATTCTTTCGCTCAATGGTAATTTTTATGTGATTTGCTGTTTTACTGTGCATCTGATTTTACAGGTGTTTGAAGCATGTTAAATATCTGCGCTTACAAATCTTAATTGGTTTTGAGTCGAAAACTGTATTTTAATTTTATTACAGCTTTCGTTTTTAAATTAACATCATGTTACTTGCAATGCAAGACTAAAAATTAATTGGTAGTGGTAAGTCATTAAATTACTTAAACAAATTTCATATTAACTGATTTAATAGTACACTGGATCATTAAATACTCTTTTAAGAGTTTCAAAGGAAGTGCGATTTACGATTCCATGTTCGTAAATAATTCAAAGACTAAAGAGATAAAAAGGAAAGTATTTTTCTAAGACTGCTGCATTTTAATTTTGTATAAAGTTTGATAATTTTCAAAAATTTTTGCCTTGAAGTATTTTTAAAGTTTTTAACTGAAAATTAATGATTCATAATAAAATATTTTATTCATAAAAGAATCTAATTTTAGTAGCATATTTAAGACTTTTCTTCTTATGAAACCTAAGTTTTTCGCCATTTATATGATTTATTTTTTATGATTATACTTTTAATGCTTTTGAAATCGATGAAGTTATTGATAGAAGTGTTTGATAAAGTTGTCTCATATTATTGGTTATATTGAGTTGTTTTATATTAGCAAGTAAATTATACAAAATATAATTTTGATTACGCATATTTTTAATTATGCATTGCTAATGATTTAATATGCTTACTTTAAGTGATCAGACGACTCTTCTCTAATTTTAATTTGACGATGAAATAAATAAGCATATTCTGGATTGTTAAACTCACCATTCGTAGTGAGTGGACTGTCTAACCGAAACTGTATCACTTTTATTTTACATAGGGGGGAAATGACGAGAAAGAACAAACGGAAGCCCTCACCATGTGGTGGTTGATCTTAAATGTGGAGTGATTAAGTTTAATTCAGAGAAGAGAAACCTGAAAAATTAACAATGTCATAGCCGGGGTCCGAAATCCAGACCTTTTGATTAATAGTTGGACGGGCTTTTGATGACACTATAAAGGTACGCGGTAAGGGAGGAGAAAATACTTTACATTCTTCCCAACTTCAACAGGGAAGGGAATCCAGTCTTCAAATCCTGGTAGTGACAAATTACCGTCCACCACATTTTAGTGCCGGCGCCACTTCTAGAACTATTTTAGAATTTCCGTGAAGCCAGAGAGTATGAAAAATCCGTGATGCCCTCACTGAGATTCGAACTTCAGGCCTCCTTGTTGCTAGCTAGACGTGATTCAATTACACCACGAAGGTACGCGGTATGAAGATAGAAACTTCCTTACAGACACCCGTGCGGCCTGTTCTAATCGAGAATTATTGACGAGAGTTTGTATATATGCTATCCAGAATGAGAAAGAAAGCGTTTATATCAAAATTTTGTTCCCCCCCCCAATGAAAAGTTCGTATAAATTAGGAAGCAACACCTTTTCGCTGTAAACAATAATAATGCAAAAATGATTTTGTCTATGCATCAGGTCTTTATGTAAGAAAACACCCACCCATTTTTGGCAATTATTTTATCATAATAGCAGAAATGTCCCTGATAATTGTTGCATTCTGAGAATAGGGTCACTTAAAGGGCTTAAGAATGACCTGTGAAAATTGAATTGAAAAATTTGATTACGAAATTTGAACAGAAAGCAGCGCAACATCGCCAAGAAGATATATGTATCCTGCTACGGCAGAAGTGAGATTGACGAAAGGGCTGTTTGATGTGGCTTTTACAGCTGGACGTGTCTCAGCTGTAAAAGCCACATCAAACTGACATAAAACAAGCTGTTTTACAGCTGGAAGTTTTTGGTCAGTTCTCGATCAGTGGAACATAAACTGTCCTTTTCTTGGCTCCACATATGTGAGGGTTTGTTGTTCGTTTTAATATGATAGCTATGCCAACTACTTTGCATAATTGTTCAGGCTAACCATCCACTGAGTCATCCATATAGCACATTGTTTATAATGAAGGCTCTGTGATTAAGTAACTTTTCTGGAATTCCAAGTCATGTGGTGTCAAGTTACCTCATCCGGATCAGAATACTGATGAAATAGGTTTCGGGTTAACTGTCGCGGTTTTGTACTACGTGTTACAGACAAAAGCGAGTTCATTGGTAGACACAATATGAAGTGAATTAGAACAAACTTTTAATCGTATTAATGAGTTGAAACGGATTATTTAACGAAAGCAGTTCTTCACAGATAAATTTACTTAGCATGATTTGCGGTTTTGGAAAATTTGCTATTGGCACTAGCAAGTAGCACCGAAAGTGATATAAAATCTGTATTAAATGTAGTTGATTTGAATTATTTAATTATGACAAAGCACTCGAGGGCTATCTGCCTAAGGGGAGTGATGCTTTGTGGAGAACATTCGAGGGGAAACTGGTCGTATTACATGTTAGACATCACGATTTGTTTATAATAATGATTGGAACTTCGAATACAACAAAAAGAACGCTTACGAAAAATGGCAACGTTGCTTGACTGAAGGTTTGTTATAAGAATGGTTGCTAGAAGAATGGTTATCGACATGGTTCCCAGAATTCGGCACATTCTGAAATTTTGACAATTTCTACTAAGATGATTATGTTAAAACATAAGTGCGAGAACATTTTAATCATAACAAATGAGGACGTTCTTGCAAATAACAGTGTAAAGCAGGGGTCGGAAAACTATGGCTGTCGGGCCAAATTATACGCTCCGCTCGTTTTTAATACGGGATGATATTAATTTTTACATGAAAAATAAATCAAATAACGCGTTTTACGCAACGGCCGATAGTTGAGTTGAAAAACTGAGAATAATGATTGCGAGTGGAGCTATTATCGTATTCTCTCGTTTGTCTTTGTTTTTAAAAGCACTCCCAACTTGTATCTTCTGCATAATGCGTTAAATAATAGTAGATGAAATACATAAAATGAATGCTACGAAGAAAACATTATTGTGCTAACGAATGTAGCGTATCAATAAAACTGAGTGCCTTCCGTATGTAGAAAAGTTGCCTGATTTCAAAATCCTCGTTTAGTCTTTAATAAAATCTGTAATTTATGCTAAAAAGAGGGTTTAAAAAAGGTGGCGTTTTTTATGCACATATAAAGAAACGAGAAAACATTATTTCTGGCAACTATCGTAGCAAATAATAAATTTTAAAGCATTGCAGAAAACTGGGAGTATGTCTTTTTTTATCTTAATCCAAAATTGGTATTTCTGAGAACAGTTACCTTTGTATTTTGAAAAGTGGAATCGTGTCATTTTCATTAAAGTCATTATAATTTAATAACCTTTTAACAAGGTTTAACTGAGATTTTTATTTTTTATAACTTAAGAAATGGGATAAAAATCGCTACAGCAGAAGGAAAAAATTAACGAATTAACGAATTTTAGTATGTTGTATGTAAATCATACCCTTTGAATACTCAAAAAAGAATAAGGCCTTCCCATTAGCACGGTTGGTTAAGTAACCTACCATGATTATTGGTCTGGATTGAATTTAGGAAAAAACTGAATGCTTGTGAACGCTATATCTATCTCTGCCAGGAAAAAGTAAGAGATGTCGGTCTAACACATACCAAAGTCTCTGGTGGTAGGAAGAGAAAGGCGAAAGATTCTTGGATAACGTCTTTCAGAAAAAGTTTTGATCAAAACAGGGATGATACCTTCTATTATTACTATACTGACAAAAGATAGATGTGCGTATGTCTACCAAAGATCCCTCGTGGGATAGTCCTAATGTGTTGGCGATTGTAAAGAGAAATAAAGGGTAACAAGAGCAGAAATAATGCGTATTTCTTTATTTTCATGTTTGTGACCTTTCTATAATAATTGACTTAAATTTTGAGACTTTTAGTTTTAAATACAATGTAATCTGTTTACAAAAATAATGCTGGAAACGAGAATTCTGGGAATTCGTTAGAGATGAAGGTGAAAGGAAAGTTAAAACTTTGAAAGCTTTGTTTGAGCTGTAGAATATATTAGCTTTATAACACGAGATTTGTTATACTTCATATTAATAAATGAACAAACGCTTTCATTTACTGCATTTTCACAAATTATTATGCTTATGGAAACTATAAATTATAATGATGTTCTAATGATGTGTGGTGTTGTTGGCCGTGATCGTATCAAAGTAACGATACTAAGAGTATCAAATGCGAATTAATTCCGCGTAAATAGTTAAACTAAAATTTAGTGGTTAGTACATTGTATGATCTTTAATAATAAGAATAAAATGACTTACCCAATAAGGCATGCATGAGTCTGTATTTCTCTTTTAAATATACATTTATTAAATCACAAAACACACTTTTCTTGATTAGCCTAGATTATATACGTTACAAAAAAAACTACATTCATGAATGCCTTTCGGCATGTCCTACTCGTTAGTCCTACGGGACTCTCACAGCGTTCATTTTTTACGGTATACTGTAATTCCTAATCCTAAAGCATCGATGGCACATTACTTATCAGCATCTTGCAAGAAGCTTAATTAATAGGCAGTGCAATTATTCGCGATAGAAGAGAGAAGATTTCTTGTAGATGTGCTTGAATTTGGCGCACATGGTCGTCACTTCGAAAATTCCAGTTATCAGGATATACACGTGGAATTACAGCACAGGAACAATTTTACCTCGCAGCATAGCCAGTAAAGTTTGCCTGAATTCTTATATTCATTTATGCAGTTTTCTTCGTACAAGAACATATTTTCTCCTCCATCTTATGCCAAGGAATATCAGCTCGATTACATGATGTTTTACAGTGGACGATGGCGAGAGCTGTGTGTGTGGCCCGAAGGCCCACACACTCGTTAACACGACGACAGGCAGAAAGAGAAAGACAACACCAGTCCTTCCAGTTTTTATCCACTGCGACGCACGTGGTAGGGCACGATAACGATTGAAAAATCGATAATGCCACCGTGTTCACTGTGAGAATTCTGTGTTCTCACATTCCATCCGGCCGAAGAAAAAAATTGTCTGATCACTGGACAAATGAAATCCCTCTCTGCTGGACACACTTGAACTTTCGTCTGTATCACATACACATTTCACACCAGTCTTTATATCACTTGCAAAGGCACTGCACTTTATCATTTCATTGGCACTATATAAACATTCCACATTACATGCACACAGTTGAGCTCTCGTATGCACTATACACATATATTTCACGTTAATATTTCACATTGCTTGAAAAAAAACACAGCACTTTAAACATTTTGTGATACACATTTTTTTACATTCCTAAATTAGTATTATTCTTTTACGTACTCATGCATGTCTACTCTTACCTATAATATCACCACAGATGTGATTCCATAAAAGAAATTTTGACATATATAATTTATAACTCACATGTGATAAAATCAATTTATCAACTACTAATGATATTGCATTATCAATTTGATGTTACTCCTCTTAACCATTGTTTACCTTTGTTACATTATCTCATTCTTTACATTTTAGAATCACATGCACTGTTTCATTACTTAGCTACTTTTACTATTTGATCATATTCATTTCACATATACATTTCATACACAAATGTGTCATGACATTGTTACAATCTACATTTGTATTAGATCCACTACTAAATTACATCCTTCAATTGATTCAGCCGTAAGACAAGGAGATTTGAACCACACTCTTTCTTTTTTTTTAATCTGCTACCTAGTAATCAATGATACTCTGCATAGTACAATTCAATTCTTCTGGTATATGGACCAGCCAACTCTACCAAAATCGTGCAATTAGCGCTTTATTACACTAAATTGACCCATACCACACATGATCATCATTCATTATCTAGCTTGTATACATGCTACATTCTTATCATAATCACAACTTCTTTACACTTTTTTTTTTATTTGCTGATCTACAATTTACAATTGTGTTACACTCCTAATCCTCATTTTGTGTTGAATCTATTCTTGAAGGCTTTTGTAAAAACAATTTACTTACGTGAACTTTAGTGGTTTTATTCTCTAATTATATTATATAATTATCATTTCGTAGCTTTTTAATGATCTCATATGGCCCCTTGTATTTTGGATGTAGCACCCTTCGAACAGTAAATTCCTGCATAAAAACTTTATCCCCTGATTTCAATTCTGGAATTTTTCTCCCTTTCAAATAACCAGACCATTACTTGACCCAATGCCCTCTAACCTCACAGTGGCATGTGCAGCTTCCGGAACAGGCAACTTCTCATAAGCGTTATCTGATCAAACAGCCAGCATTTCGCATCAAAATATGCAAGATAATGCAGAAACTGGAGGAATTGGGAACAGATTTGTGCAGTGTGGAGTAGTTCCCTGTCAATCTCTCTTCTCTCTCTCTTCTATCTTTTTATTTATTTATTATTATTATTATTATTATTATTATTATTATTATTGTATATGTTATGAAACATGTATGTATTACGGCCCACTGTATATATTCTGAAACATGTATGTACTATGACCAATGAAAATTATTATGAACTACTATGTATGTATTATGTAACAGGCTCAATATATTATGAAACATGTATGTACTATGGCCAATGAAAATTATTATGATCTATATGCATGTATTATGTAACAGGCTCAATATATTATGTACTATGTAAGCATGTATATGTATGAACTATGTAAGCAAGTATTATGAAAGATCTATGTATTATGAACTACTTGTATATAAGCATGTACTATGAACTATGTAACTATGTAAGCATATATTATGAACTATGTAAGCATGTATACAGGACCAATGTATGCTCTTATAGGCCCCATGAGGTGTTGCCCCGGATAGTTGCGGAACCTGGACTAGACCCGAAGAGTCTTAGTAAGCCGCACGGGTGTCCAGATTCTGCTCTCAACTCAACTCAACTCAACTCCCCTTTCAAATATTTTTTTGCACAATTAAAGTATTCATCCTCATTTAATTTTACTTGTTGCTTATCTCTACTCAATTGTTCCTTTAGTCTTTTGGAATATTCCTGGAAATCTGCTAATTTAAGAGGATCATTGCTATCTATGGGAGTATTTAATGTTCTACCAAAAAATAGTTCTGCTGGTGAAAATTGAGTTACAGAATGTTTAGCATTATTATAATACAGTTTAAACATCAGTACTTTTTGTGGCCATTCAAATATTTTGTTTGATATTGCTGCAATTGATTCTTTCATTACCCTGTGAACTCTTTCAATCAACCCATTGGACTGTGGATAATAAATTGAACTTTTTCTGTGTTCTATTTTAAGCGATTTTAAAAATTGATTAAATTCTGTGGAACGAAAATAGGAACCGTTGTCTGATAACAAAATTTTTGGAATGCCAAATCTGGCAAAATAATAATTTAAAGATTTTATGATGGATTGAGAAGTGCAGTTGTTTAACGGAACTGTTTCCAAATATCTGGAATAATGATCAATGATAGTGAGTACATAAAACTTATTATCTACGGATCTTAGCAGTCTACCAACTGTGTCTATAGCTATCATCTCTCCAGGAGCAAGATCTTTCTTAGGAATTAGACGTGGCAGAGTGTTGTAAGGTCTAGACTTATTTTGTAAGCAATCTGAACAATTTTCTACAAAACTTTTAGTATCGCTGTACATACCTTTCCAATAATACTTTGCCTTTACAAACTCATATGTCTTTTGAATACCAAAGTGAGGCGCATGAACTGTCTGTAATACATCTTTAATTAATGCCTTATGAATTAAAATTTTATTCTGGATACTTCTGTCTTTCTTTCTAACATTTACAGGTTTTAATTTTATCATTACTACATCTGTATGACTATCAATAAAATATTGTTCTACACTTTCTTTGTGGTTATCCTGTAATTTTTTATAACTGATTTTATGTCTGGATCACTTTGCTGTTTACTAATTATGTTTTGAATAGACAAATTATCATTGGTCCTAAATATATTTACATTGTTTACCACCACATCCTCTGAAACTCTTGACAAGTAATCTGCTGGGTTTTTTAAACCAGGAATATGCTCCATCGTGTATTGAAATTCCTGTAGATATAACAACCAGCGTGCTACAATATCTGGCTGTTTGTCAAGACTAATATGGAAAGTCAGAGGTTTAGCATCCGTTAATATTATAATTTTTTTTTCCATACAGATGTTCGTGAAATTGCTTTACTGATCTGAAGATTGCATACAATTCTCTCCTAATTGAAGGATATCTAGCCTCAGCAGGTGTTAAAATTTTTGAGTAAAATTGTACTGGGAAAAACTTATCATCATTTTTTTGCATTAATATGCCACAAATGGCTGATCTAGAAGCATCAGTTACTAAATACAAAGGTTTATCATTTTCTATATTTTTTATTGTGGGTTTTTCTAAAATTAATTCTTGTATTTTATTTAATGCATTTTGGCATCTCTCGTTCCACACGAATGGCATATTCTTTCTTGTTAAATTTACTATTGGCTTGACAATTTCTGCATAATTAAAAATTAAGTGTCGAAAGTAATTTACCACGCCTATGAATGTTTGAACCTCTTTCACATTTCTTGGCCTAGGAAATTTGGCTACTTTCTGAATATTCTCCTCTGAAGGAGCAAAACCATTCTTATTAACCGAAAAACCTAAATACGTAATCTCTTGTTTACATAACTGCAATTTGGCTGGGTCTAACGTTAAATTAAATTTTTTTAACTTGTCAAACACCTTTTGTAAAATAATTACTAGTTCATTTATACTGTTAGCTGCAACAATTATGTCATCTAGAAAATATTGTAAATTTGGACCCTGCAATTCACCTAAACATTTTGATATTAGAGTATGTAAATAAGCAGATGAATTTTTTGCACCAAAAGGTAACCGAGTTGGTTGAAAATTGCCAAGTTCTGTGCAAAAGGCTAATTTTTCTTTATCTTTCTGATCTAACTTTATTTGAAAAAATGCTGACTTAAGATCTAGCACACAATAATAACTTTTACCTGCTATATTATGCAAAATATCTGAAATCTTAGGTAGACATATTTGATATGATTCAGTTATGCAATTTAGCAATCTATAATCTACTGCCATTCTAAATTTTAATTTGCTAGGATCAGTATTAGGTGGTGCTTTCTTTTTGACAAAAATTACTGGAAAACTGTAACTCGATGTCGATGGCTCTATAACACCTGCTTCTAACAATTTGGCTATCTCCTCTTGGGCATATTTTTTAGCAATGCGAGGAATAGTGTATGGTCTAGTTTGAATTGGAAAGTTATGTAACAAATTAAATTGTGGCACGACAGCATCAGTCTCACCCAGAGTGGTGTAAGACTTTGAAAACACAGCTGAATTTTTCATGAGCATTTCAATCATCTTTTTTTTTTTTTTTTTTTTTTTTTTTTTTTTTTTTTTTTTTGTTCTGCTTCTAAATGACTTAAATCAAAATCATCTGGGCTAAATTCCTCCTTTCTTAATATTTTAATTTCTTTTAAAGTTATATGGTTAATCTGCAAATTTTGTTGCTCTCTAGGTTTTTCAAATTGTTTTTCTTCGACTTTATATACCTTACCAATCTTTTCACCCTTTCTTAGAATAATTGTGGAATTGGAATTGTTTTCAATTATGGTGAATATATATTGCCTGTCACTTATCTCATGAATTGAATCAGTCATACCTAGCTTGCCCACTTTTTGCCTATCTGGTGAGAACATTATTTGCTTTTCTTTCTGCATATTAATTGGAATGCCTAACTTTACTATCTCTGCTGTATTTGGCGCAATTCTGGTATTTAATACTACTCTTACAATACCCGAATCCTTTGGTCTACTATTCTTGTCTACCTTTTTTGCATTAATGTTAGTACAATTTTTTCTTTTGTCCAGAAGATCAAAATATGTGTTATCAATGATTAACTGACTTTTATCTGCATCTATAAGTATCTTATTTTTTTGAATGAAATCATACCCTAAAATCATTTGATAATTTGTGTTCCAATTATGTTGTGTAACAAAAAATTGGTTGGCAAGCCATTTATTTCCTAAACGAAATTTTAAGTTTACAGCAGATAAATATGGGATAGTGGCATTATTTAGCGTATGTATTCTTACAGATCTGCTTAAGCAATGAATCTCTGTATAATTTTTTACTACCTGCCAGGTGTCTGGCTGTATTAAGCTTAAATTTGCACCTGTATCGAGTAATGCTTCTACCACAAAGTCGCCAAATTTGATTTCTATTACTGGTAATTCTGTGATACTATTAGTCTGGCAAGAAGCTACCAATTTTTGTTCATTACCTTCTTTAATTTTGTGTCGGAATCTTTCATGTGTATTTGGCCTATTTGAGTTCCTTATTTTCTTAATTTTGTCTTGGTTTCCCCAAATTCTTTTATGGGCACTTGAGTAATACTTTGTGTATCTGGAAGATCTGCAAGTACCCTTCATTAGTTTAAATTATTTCTACAAGTATTGTATCTTCTGTATTGTGGCCTATTTCTATTACTGTTCTGTGGTCTATTACCTCACGTGAAAGCATACTGACTATTATATCTATTCCTTCTATTGATAAAGTTACCCCTATAGAAATTTCTTCTGTGGTTGTTTCTAGCCTGTGTATAATATTGAAAATTATTGTTTGAAGGAAAATAAGGACACTCTGTAGTCCAATGATTCTGTTGGCAAATATGACAAGACTCTCTAATTATTTCTACTTTGTGTAGCATTATTTTCTAGTCTAGTTACATTGTTTACACTACCATTAGGTAAAATTTCATTAAATTTTTTGACAAATCCTAAATGGCTCTATTACTTTGCATTTGTTGCATAATTAATGTATTTAATTCAGGTGAAAAATCATGTGTCTGTGAGTTATTACCAGAATCCTCCAATGCTTTTTCTATGTTCTTTGCCTGTTTAACAGCAGTAGCAAAATCAACAGGTCCTAGTTTTTTAACCTCCAATCTTAAATCTGATCTGAGAGCTTCTAAGAATTTAGCAAGCATTGCCTTTTGAGTGAGGTTATGTACCTCTTCACTCGAACTAGGATAGCACCCAAAATATTTTGTAGCATAAGTATTCACTTTTTCCGCTAAGTCCTCGACTGACTGATTTGGGGGTCTGTCTAATTGAGTTAAAGTTATTTAGAATTGTGTCAAATGACTGAGATTTTGCAAATTTTTTACTTAGTAATGCTTTTAAATCATCAAATGACATCTTTACACGATTCATTATCAATTACAAATTTTAATGCTTTACCCCTCAATTGAATTTTTAACACCAGACTTTTTCTGTTCTCATTCCAGTTCTCTAAACTTGCCATTTGGCATAACTGATCTAGAAAAAATGTTATATTTTCGTCATGCTCCCCTGAAAAAGTAGGCAGAGCAGTAGCCAGACTAATGTTCATTACATTATTTTTCTTAGCCATTCTAAATCAATTTACTATCCTTTAGTACCACTATAAATTATTATTATTACTCCTAATATATAGTACATTCATAAATACACTATTGTAACTTATCGAAATTTTTTACATGGATACAAGTTATTACATACTCATTACCACACAATATGATATACATTCAGGAATAATTTCTTAAATACTGACCAATTTTGAATTGATATTAGCATTTTCACATACCTATTTCTTATCATTAAATTATTTCACATTAGCAGAAAACATAATCATATGGAATTCTTTTTTTTTTTTTTTTTTTTTTTTTTTTTTTTTTTTTTTAAATATGCAATTTTCAACTTAATCTTTCTTAATGATTCATATCAGATAATCACAAAATTTAAATTTTATCCAATCATTACTCATATTCACCTATTTGATATCAGACATAATCACAAAATTCAAAATATTTAAACAATTTTTAATAGTATTCATACTGGAATCACATGTGTAGTTATATTTTTAGGCATAAGCATAAAATGGTTCTCTACCTGAAATCAAACAGTTACAACTTAAATTGATTTTTTTTTTTTTTTTTTTTTTTTTTTTTTTTTTTTTGTCACGGCACCATTAATGTGGTGTTGTTGGCCGTGATCGTATCAAAGTAACGATACTAAGAGTATCAAATGCGAATTACTTCCGCGTAAATAGTTAAACTAAAATTTAGTGGTTAGTACATTGCATGATCTTTAATAATAAGAATAAAATGACTTACCCAATAAGGCATGCATGAGTCTGTATTTCTCTTTTAAATATACATTTATTAAATCACAAAACACACTTTTCTTGATTAGCCTAGATTATATACGTTACAAAAAAAAACTACATTCATGAATGCCTTTCGGCATGTCCTACTCATTAGTCCTACGGGACTCTCACAGCGTTCATTTTTTACGGTATACTGTAATTCCTAATCCTAAAGCATCGATGGCACATTACTTATCAGCATCTTGCAAGAAGCTTAATTAATAGGCAGTGCAATTATTCGCGATAGAAGAGAGAAGATTTCTTGTAGATGTACTTGAATTTGGCGCACATGGTCGTCACTTCGAAAATTCCAGTTATCAGGATATACACGTGGAATTACAGCGCAGGAACAATTTTACCTCGCAGCATAACCAGTAAAGTTTACCTGAGTTCTTATATTCATTTATGCAGTTTTCTTCGTACAAGAACATATTTTCTCCTCCATCTTATGCCAAGGAATATCAGCTCGATTACATGATGTTTTACAGTGGACGATGGCGAGAGCTGTGTGTGTGGCCCGAAGGCCCACACACTCTTTAACATGACAACAGCTGGTTTTGTCTTTCTCTTTCTGCCTGTCGTCGTGTTAACGGGTGTGTGGGCCTTCGGGCCACACACACAGCTCTCGCCATCGTCCACTGTAAAACATCATGTAATCGAGCTGATATTCCTTGGCATAAGATGGAGGAGAAAATATGTTCTTGTACGAAGAAAACTGCATAAATGAATATAAGAACTCAGGTAAACTTCGGCCAATATTCAACCAACTGGTTATGCTGCGAGGTAAAATTGTTCCTGTGCTGTAATTCCACGTGTATATCCTGATAACTGGAATTTTCGAAGTGACGACCATGTGCGCCAAATTCAAGCACATCTACAAGAAATCTTCTCTCTTCTATCGCGAATAATTGCACTGCCTATTAATTAAGCTTCTTGCAAGATGCTGATAAGTAATGTGCCATCGATGCTTTAGGATTAGGAATGATTAGGAATTACAGTATACCGTAAAAAATGAACGCTGTGAGAGACCCGTAGGACTAATAAGTAGGACATGCCGAAATGTATTCATGAATGTAGTTTTTTTTTTTTTTTTTTTTATTTTTTTTTGTAACGTATATAATCTAGGCTAATCAAGAAAAGTGTTTTTTGTGATTTAATAAATGTATATTTAAAAGAGAAATACAGACTCATGCATGCCTTATTGGGTAAGTCATTTTATTCTTAAAGATCATGCAATGTACTAACCATTAAATTTTAGTTTAACTATTTATGCGGAATTAATTCGCATTTGATACTCTTAGTATCGTTACTATGTTACGTAGTTACATTAGAAATAAAATACTGTTCAACCTCAAAACAATGAGCAACTTTTTTTCTAGCGAATAGCGAAATTTTACTGTTTCTGATAAATCCTAGATCATCATTTCCTTCCTTCTTGTCTTTATTTTCTTTCATTTACTGTTTCAACAACGGTATCGTTTTTATCGGTTTTGAAGAAAAGTAAAATCTCATTATCAATATTTACGTATTAGTAACACCAGAACTTCTTCTTATAACTACTTATCTTGTTATTATGCCTGTATTATTACTTGGACTTTCGTCGGCTTTCGCCAATATGCAGATTGGTTAATGTATAAGGTATTTCTCCCACCTTCTTGGCGACCCTTCGTGGTGTAGTGATTCTGCACGCTGGGCCGGTATTCCAGAGATCCGCGGGTCGATTTCCGGGAAAGGCTTTGTTAATTTTTCATCTTTCCTGCTTCCAAAAAATACCTAATGTCTCTACAGTGGCGCTCGAACTAAAAGGGTGGTGGATGATGATTTCTTGCCACCCAGGATTTGGCGATTGTGTCCTTTAAAAACCACAGTCGCCCTTTAAAAGGGGGAGTATATAAGGTGTTTCTCCAACCTTCTTGGAGAGCCTTCGTGGTGTAGTGGTTATGCACCCTGGGCCGGTATTCCAGAGGTCCGCGGTTCGATTCCCGGCGAAGGTTTTGTTAATTTTTCATCTTTTTTGCTTTCAAAAAAATACCTAATGCCTTTACAAATGCATATGAGAACTGAGTTCTTGAATTTAGCGGGTAGCTTTTGGTAGCGAGTTCTGTCCCTTTCACTTAAAATCAAAATTGATTTTAATCGGCTTTAGTCATTACTAGCCGTATTTTCACGCATGATTCGCGAGCTTGAACAGAAATTTATAGATGCAGTTTGCCTTGAGAATTATTACATTTTTGAATTCTTGCGCTTTACTTCAATGTCTGTGTTCTATTAAATCTGTAAGCGGCAAAGCCTTCTGTTACAATACGAGTTTTCTAAACTGTTAAATTGAAGATCTAATAAAAATGTTTCTTTTAAATCTTTTCCTGGCTTTGTGTTACTTTAATAAAGATCTAGGATGGAGCGATAAGTCATCTAAATTTACGGAGTTAGAATTTAGCATTTAAGATAATTAGGTTCCGTACATTATACTTTCATGTCGAAATATTGTTTGCATTCTTCTGACGAAACTTCATAGATCTTTTTATTTTTTTTTTTTTTTTTTTACTTTCGTCAAATTAAAGTTAGATTTTTTTCAACAATTATGTAATCTTCTTGCCTACCTTTCTTTCCAGGTTCCTGCGATGCATTCGCAAGCCTGTTTTGCATTACTTTCAAAAGGATAGAGATTTTTGATGCAATATTTGAAAGCACCGTTTCCACTAAAAGTAATCTGGAAAAGCCTTCAAAGCATTTGATAACACCTGTATCTAGAAGCTGAAGAACAGATGCACCATTTCTAGGAGCAAACCAAATCCCTATTTTCTTCATTTTTGTCGGACAGTTATGCGTTTTATAACTACCTACAGAAAACGTTGTCTTGATTTCTCCGTAATTATTTCCTTACTTAACTTTCCCAGCTACTCATTAAACGTCTTTTTATTTCATCCGAGATCTTGCATCCGCAGTATATTCAATTAAAATCTCAAACATCTCAGCTTCATGGCTCTACCCACTATAGGTGGTTTTGTTTTGTATAGGCCTCTTGTTTGAGTAAAGAAGTACAGTCAGTCTTTGCCGTTTTCGTTACGTTTACTGTTCAAGCTTTTAAAGCTAGTGGCCGATAACGCTAAGAAATAGTACTGTCATAGATTGCAAACATCCATGCTTTCTTAAAACTTCTGTTTGGTTAAGTCTCACATTTATGTCTTTATTAACATCGATTTTTACTTGAAGGAGATATTTTTTCCTCGAGTTAGGTTACTTGAATACGGCAGATCTCACGACGGCTCTCTGTCGTGATGAGATTTGCCATATTCAAGCAATAATAAAGTAAATGAGTATTCAAGTAAATATATTCAAATAAATGAGGATAAGGCTTCATAAGTCGGCCTAAGGATAGATATGCCTTTTTTTAAGAGAGGTATATGCCTTCTTGAAGGACTTTTGAAGAGAAACTGGCTCGTATTTACGTTACTGATGGGTAAAACCACGAATACGAATCAAGCAGCTAGCCCGTTCTCTTGGGTTCGAGCCCAAGACGATCGGCCAATATTCAACAGTCTTAAACATATGACCATTGATGTTACCTGTTAGGAACATCAGTTTCTAGAATAATTAGGTTTTATAAGCATGAAACATGAAATATGTACAGTGCTTTCCCATATGCTAGTCGGATATCCTTCCAATTGCACTGCGAAGGCACGTTTCCTAGGGGCCATGTCTTTTTCATCTTAAAGCGTTCTTGTTTACTGCAAAAATATGTAAATATGCGCTGCGGTAAAAGTGTATACTAAACTGGATATGACCAAAAGATAGGAAGTTTCTGAGGGGAGAAAGGCCATTCTCTAAGGCCTTAAGCAGAAGAGAGGACGAGGGCGAACAAGTTTAATAAAGCTCAAATATCACTAATCACACTTTTCATGATACTCTATCTTCAGGCTATTGCTGCAACGAATATCAACTTTAGGTGAACATATGAATACAATTGAAGATATAGCTACAAAGAATACCCGTATACAGAGAGGTTTTGAACATTAAAGTAAATGCAAAGCCGTGCTTTTAAAAATCGCTATAGTGTGAGACATCCGTGCAGCTAGTTTGTACTATGCATGTTTTAAGACTGTTATTATCTGACAGGCATATAATAAAGTTGCGATCTGAAACAGAATGAAGAAAATACTAAACCTGAAGAAACTTCTTTCAATGTATCATTGTATAAAATGCTATCATATAAACTCATTAACAAAATTTTCTTTTCTTTTGAAATTGTAGGTCATCTTTGAAGTTGAAGCAAAAGGAAGAAATTAACAAACATGTCGTAGAGAACTTAGTTATAAATATTAAAGAATAATTACTATATCCATTTGTAGGGCTCTCAGCTCAGTTGTCGGTAGCAGAAAATCTAAATCAGTTTTTCTTTAATCAAGAAAGCGAAAAATGCAATTTATTAATTAAGACACAATAACACGCCGAATAAATACTAATTCAGAAGTCAAACAACAAAAATCAGCGTTATATTTACAAAATTTTCACAGGAATTTTGTAAATATAACGCTGATTTTTGTTGTTTGACTTCTGCATTGCAATTTATTAATTATTAATTATGTACTAATTCAGAAGTCAAACAACAAAAATCAGCGTTAATTTACAAAATTTTCACAGGACTAGTTTCGATGGTTTTACCGAACCATCATCTTCAGCTGCGAAACCGCAAATGAACAAGATAGGAAATAATGTTTAGATAAGATAAGAAAGCCTGGACAAGAATAAGCAAGTGGCGCCATCTGTTGGCGAAACCAGAACTAAAACATAATTTCTCTAAAAGCCGAAGGCAAATTTGGATTGGAATTAGGATCGTTAACTAGAACAGAAAGATTTTTATGAATGTGAAATGCCTCTAGAAAATCCAGTTCTCCAATGGAAGATGTTTTTTGAATAATTTTGGCAGCAGAAAAATTGAAAGTGTGATTTTCGGACCAACAATGTTGAGCAACAGAAGACTTCTGTGTTTCCTTTTTTCTAACATATGCCTCATGTTCTTTGACGCGAAATTTTAAGGCTCTCTTAGTTTGGCCAATGTAAATTAAACCGCACTGGCAAGGAATCCTATAAATACCCCAGGAATTCATATCCGGAATGGGGTCCTTGAGTATAGAAGTTGGAATTTTATTGATGGGAGAGTAAACAACCCGAAAGTTAAATTTCTGCAAAATATGTGCAACTTTATAGCTAATTGATGGAAAGAAGGGAATGACAACAGAATTTTTATAATCTCCTAAAATAAGAGTGTGGCTTTTAGTGTGTTGAGATGAGAATTTTTTAACTGCTTGATTAATAATGTTGGGTGAAAAGCCCCTGTCAATAGCTATTGCTTTTAAATAATTTAGTTCTTCATCAAGGGCTAGTTTGGAGGAGCAAACTTGAAGAGCACGGAAAACATAGCAATAAAATGAAGCTAACTTTTGTTTAGTCGGATGACATGATTTAAAGTGTGGTGGAAGGCAAACCGATGAAGGTTTACGGTAAACTGTAGTACTGAAGTTGGATGTGTTACGTGTGACCAGAATGTCGAGAAACGGAAGAGAATTGCAAGTCTCAAGTTCAAAAGTGAACTGAATAGCAGGATCAATAGAATTCATTGTTGAAAGAACTGTATTTAAATCATCTTTATTACCTTCAAACAGGGTAAAAGTATCGTCTACGTAGCGGAACCATGCCGGGAAGTTTAAAGTTTCAAACAATTTTGATTCATAATAATGCATGTAGATATCAGCCAGGATGGGACTGAGGGGGCTTCCCATGGCTAATCCCTCAGTTTGCTTGTAATATTTATTTTGGAAAACAAAATGTGTTTGTTTCAAACAGAGTTGAGTGAGAGAAATTAGCTCATCAATTTCGATGCAAGAGAAATGAAATTCGCGAAGTCTGGTTTCTAGACATCTTAATGCACCCTCCACTGGGACATTGGTGAATAATGATTTTACATCAAAAGAAACCATGAGTAAATTACGAGGAGAAATGTTTTTAATTTTTTTTACAAACTCTATTGAATTTTTTATGGTGTAAATGTTATTGTCTAATAGATTGGAAAATCTAGAAACTAAATATTTAGCTAATGGATATGAGGCAGTACCTAAATTTGATACAATAGGGCGGAAAGGAATACCACTTTTATGAATTTTGGGAAGAGCATATAATCTGGCACAATTCGCAACAGATGGGATAAGCGAATGTTTTAAGTTGCTTGAAATGATTTGCGAAGATTTGATCGCAGTTTTTATTTTGGATAAGTCCGAAGGTGAAGGATCTTTAGGGATCGGATTATATGGTCCTTCGTTTAAGAGTTTAGTGACACCATCGATGTAAGTGTTCTTATCCATGACGACTATCTGGCCACCTTTGTCGGCCTTTGAAATGACAATATCCGGGTTAGAATGAATCTCGCGCATTGTAGCTCTTTCTCTCGCAGTTGGATTTAGTTTCAAAGGTTTATTATTGAATTTCACATTATGAGCGATAAGATGCCTAATCATTTCTTTTTGTGAATCTGAAACTTTACTGAACTTGAAAGCTTTTTCGATAGGAGCCAAAATCTTTGGAATCGAGGGTTTACAGGTTTGTGAGAAGTTAAAATTATATTTTAGAATTCTCTCTTGTTCTTCTGAAAGACTAACATTAGAAATATTAACTATTGGCTTGATGTTTACAATGGGAAGATTTTTTGAACTACTTGAACTGGAAGACTGTAAAATAAGTTTTTCGAATTTAACTGCAAGGGTGTTTTTATGACGGTTATTTAGGTACTGCCTCATATCCATTAGCAAAATATTTAGTTTCTAGATTTTCCAATCTATTAGACAATAACATTTACACCATAAAAAATTCAATAGAGTTTGTAAAAAAGGTTAAAAACATTTCTCCTCGTAATTTACTCATGGTTTCTTTTGATGTAAAATCATTATTCACCAATGTCCCAGTGGAGGGTGCATTAAGATGTCTAGAAACCAGACTTCGCGAATTTCATTTCTCTTGCATCGAAATTGATGAGCTAATTTCTCTCACTCAACTCTGTTTGAAACAAACACATTTTGTTTTCCAAAATAAATATTACAAGCAAACTGAGGGATTAGCCATGGGAAGCCCCCTCAGTCCCATCCTGGCTGATATCTACATGCATTATTATGAATCAAAATTGTTTGAAACTTTAAACTTCCCGGCATGGTTCCGCTACGTAGACGATACTTTTACCCTGTTTGAAGGTAATAAAGATGATTTAAATACAGTTCTTTCAACAATGAATTCTATTGATCCTGCTATTCAGTTCACTTTTGAACTTGAGACTTGCAATTCTCTTCCGTTTCTCGACATTCTGGTCACACGTAACACATCCAACTTCAGTACTACAGTTTACCGTAAACCTTCATCGGTTTGCCTTCCACTACACTTTAAATCATGTCATCCGACTAAACAAAAGTTAGCTTCATTTTATTCCTATGTTTTCCGTGCTCTTCAAGTTTGCTCCTCCAAACTAGCCCTTGATGAAGAACTAAATTATTTAAAAGCAATAGCTATTGACAGGGGCTTTTCACCCAACATTATTAATCAAGCAGTTAAAAAATTCTCATCTCAACACACTAAAAGCCACACTCTTATTTTAGGAGATTATAAAATTTCTGTTGTCATTCCCTTCTTTCCATCAATTAGCTATAAAGTTGCACATATTTTGCAGAAATTTAACTTTCGGGTTGTTTACTCTCCCATCAATAAAATTCCAACTTCTATACTCAAGGACCCCATTCCGGATATGAATTCCTGGGGTATTTATAGGATTCCTTGCCAGTGCGGTTTAATTTACATTGGCCAAACTAAGAGAGCCTTAAAATTTCGCGTCAAAGAACATGAGGCATATGTTAGAAAAAAGGAAACACAGAAGTCTTCTGTTGCTCAACATTGTTGGTCCGAAAATCACACTTTCAATTTTTCTGCTGCCAAAATTATTCAAAAAACATCTTCCATTGGAGAACTGGATTTTCTAGAGGCATTTCACATTCATAAAAATCTTTCTGTTCTAGTTAACGATCCTAATTCCAATCCAAATTTGCCTTCGGCTTTTAGAGAAATTATGTTTTAGTTCTGGTTTCGCCAACAGATGGCGCCACTTGCTTATTCTTGTCCAGGCTTTCTTATCTTATCTAAACATTATTTCCTATCTTGTTCATTTGCGGTTTCGCAGCTGAAGATGATGGTTCGGTAAAACCATCGAAACTAGTCCTGTGAAAATTTTGTAAATTAACGCTGATTTTTGTTGTTTGACTTCTGAATTAGTATTTATTCGGCGTGTTATTGTGTCTTAATTATTAATTATGTATTGTTCCTTTCTGCCTTTTCTCCTTTCTGCTTTTATTTTGGAAAAAACTTGATTCTTTACTTTGATAAACTTACTTTATTCAAAAGTTAAAAAGTTTATAATTAGTGTCAGGGGGGCATATGAAATAAATTAAACGTTACAGAATATTTGTACATATAACACCTCCTTTGGCACAAATTCAAAATCTGGGAACTGTTAATGCTCTGAAAGCAGGTGCCGCTCTGATCTGCGTAAAATTTAATCTGAATTATATGATATTAAGCACAATGAATAAATATGGAGTCTCTCTTCAGGATGGTTTCCGTAAAGATAGAACGACCATGATAAAATTCCATCCGTATGGACTTTAGGAAGAGAAACCATCTATTCTCAGTTTTTGACGTAGGAAAACATATGATAAGGCAAGGGGATTCGGCATTTTGCGTCATATTCACGCCAGTAGCTTACGGGACATCCTATCAAAATTTTTAAGCCATCAACTTTACAGATGAGGAATGGTTCTTGTCTTTGATGTCTTGGTTCAGATGTCTTTGTAGAAGTAAATGTGCTCCATTGGCTGTGTTCTCAGCGTTACATTGTTGAGTTTTAAAAAAATTATGTTTTAAATAAGCTATCTCCTTCCGTTTCAGGATCATTGTACGTTGATGACTTCCAGATATGTTGTCAATGTTCAGATGTAAGGTATATGAAGAGGCAGTTGCGTATCGGCCTTAACAAGATCAAAAACTGGTCAAACAAATAAGAATTTGGTTTTTCAAAACAGAAGACAATTTTCGTTCATTTTTGTAGAACGCGAGGACTGAATTCTAAACCTGAGTTATATCTTCATGAATTCCGTCCAGTTGAATATGAAGCCCCTAGGAGTGGTGTTAGACAAAAATCTGACTTTTGTTCTTCAAATCTTGTACGTGAGGAAGAAGTGTTTTAAAATATTAAATATTTTAAAAGTTCTCGCATACTCCTCCTAGGGTGCAAAAATTCGTGCATTGTTTTACATACACAGAGCACTCATCCGCTCTATACTAAGTTATGGATACTTGAAATACCACCTTACGAGAATGAAATTCGGCTATTTTATATCTCAACTATTATGACAAAAAAACACTAACATTATGTATCAGTAACTTCTAGAGCATAGCCTGCGATACAGCAGATACATTCCAAATATGCAGATGAGTCGAAAGCAACTGGTCATGTTGTAATGCCGTTCATAATTGAAAATCATATGAAGGGAAGACGAGTGCATGATAATTGTTCAATCATCACTGCATAAATAACTGCTGTTTATTATGCTCTAGAATTATTAATGGATTAAGAACAGTTATAAATTTAAGTTCAGCATAATATGGTATTTGTATTATATTGGACATCACTACTGAACAATACTGATACTCTACATTATACACAACACAGTAATGTAAACGTGTTTTTTCTCCTTATGATTTTTGTAAAATTTTATTTCTCTTCCTTATTTTATTATAAGAATATGGAGCATCATGCATGTCCTCTACGAAGATTTATTCATATCTAAGCTATATCGGAGAACTTTTGATATTTATTCTGACTCATTCAGCACACTGAAAGTTATAGAAGTATTTTCAGACACTCAGAATAGAGTTGTAAAAGTTCTAAAGCGAAATTTATATTTAAGGAGTCTTGGGTACCAAAGTCTTGGGTACTTCGGTCGGCCTTCCGAGATATGTGGGGATAAAAGGTAACGAGCTGATAGATTTCACAGAGAAGTTTGATCTTTAACCTCACAGTTAGAACATCCCTATTAGGAATAGCAATCCTGTCATTAAACGGAAGATTCTAAATAAAGGGCAGTGTCTTTAATTTTCAAGTGAATAAGAAACTGAAAAGAATAAAACCCATACCGGAATATTCAAGGGCTAATAGAAACTGGAATAAGGATGTCCTTTTACTCATCTTAGAATCTTTCACTCCTGAATTACACGAAATAACCCTTTTAAAAGCTAACAGTGAACCTGTTTATTTAAACTGTACAACTATTTTATTTATGCATCAGTTTTTAATAAAAGTCCACATGTTAAGAGACTTCGATTTAAGTATTTCAATGACTGTGACTTTCTTCTTGACAGTTTAATCGGAAAAGATGTCGATATTAAGTTATTTCAGCTTATATAAGAGACTGGTGTTATTGTGAAATCTAATATTATGTTATAGTAGTATGATGTATTTCAGTGTGTATCATGGTTTATTTGTTGTTCTATGTAAATTTACTTTTACTAGCACTATTAATTTACTCATCGCAACATAAATAAATAATCATCAATTTATACTTTCTTTTACAAATTTCATCTGATTTTACGAAGTGGAAAATTTCTGAAAAGCCTGTGGGTTTATTGTTTAAGTTAACCAGTTATTAGTATTTCTATGACTTCTCCTTTCCTTATTTCGCACCAGAATTGAAGTGAGATAGTGAATTTAAGTGAGATATTTAAACTGGGGTTTCCGGATTTTAAAACAAAACGTGTTTGTGTCTGCTTGGGCATGCTCCGCTTAGTGCCTGCCAGCTCTGATAGTTGTAATTATTCAGCTATGAGTTATATCGTTGCTGATACCTTGATTTGGAAGCTTCGCTTAGAATTACTGAGCCAGCACCGAGTAAATTTAAAATTGCGCAATCTTTGCCTTCTAGTCCACGTTTTAACTTGAATTTGAAATGTTATGTTATGTTTAGTTACATCACCACTAGATGAACTGTTATGTTTAGTTACATCACCACGAGATGAACTGTTATGTTTAGTTACATCACCACGAGATGTGGCTGATATTTTTAGCAGAGGAGAGTGTATTTATGCTCGTAACTCTGTTTAAATAGAAAGGTTGTTTAAACCTTTCCACAACTTTGTAGTTACTTTCAGACATAGCGATTAGGGGATTTTTGGATTCATTAACCTTTCCTGATCAAGTAAATTCCCATAAGCGTCAGACGCATGCATTTCAACATCCATCTATCCACCCATCTAGAATGTAGAATAAGATATTCTATGAGAACATCAATCTTTAATATGAGCAATGAAAATCTAATATAGCTGTAAGTTTTCTCAATAATTCTTTAGTTCTAGCACACCCTGTAATAATATTTAAAGCCATAAAAGTAATTACTTAAATTTTAATGTCTAAAAAAGGAATTTGAAATAAAAAGCTGGATTATATCGAAATATAATTTCCGTCTATTTTCCATATAAGTTGGAAACATTAGCTATGAAATACACGTTCTATTTAAAGAAAAATTATTTTATATCTGTACCTGAAAGATAGTCTTCATCTAAATTACAGGTCTTCATCTAGATCCTAGGGAGACAACAGGAGACCACTTTAAAACGACCTCCTACAATATGTGTCAAATGCGCTCAGATTTTAAAATGATTAGTCAATAAAGCAGTTTATTAGCTTATTCTATAGGTATAGAATCCGTGACGGCAAAATGTTGAGAGACGCAGACTGCCGTACCGAAAAGCCTGGATTCGAATCCCGGAGAAGGCGTGGATGTTTGTAAATGTATAATGTCTGGGCGGCATGGGGCATTCAAATCATGCGAAGAGTCGAAAGTCCTCTCTATAAGTTGATGGTAGAGGAAGAAAGATGGAAGGCCATAGGATCCGGCCTCCGAGGGCCACAGGAAGAAGAAGTCGGACACACATGAAGTCACATGAAGTTGGACTGTCGCTTACATGATGCTCAAGGCTCTGGCCAACGACAGATACAATCTTGTAGTCCTCGCCTCGATAACAATTCTTGGGCTTCTTCTGATTACATCAGACAAGTGAGATTAATAACAATAACAACATATGTACAAAACTTTCAAAAGAAATAAATTTATCGTCTATGAATTTATTAAGAATTTCTTATTTTATGGTTCAGCATTCTGGCTATTATAAAACCAAAAGCATTTTCTCCCACTTCCCTATCGTGCCTTCGTGGTGTAACGGTAGCACGCTGGGCCGGTATTCCAGAGGTCCATGGTTCGATTCCCGGCGAAGGCGGTTGATAATTTTTCATCTTGCCTGCTTCCAAAAAAAAATACCTAATGTCTCTATAGTGGCGCCCGAACTAAAGAGTGCTGGCTGATGATTCTCCGTACCCAGGATTTGGCGACTAGGTCCCCTAAAACCCTAATCGCCCTTTAAAAAGGAGAGTATATAAGGTATTTCAGCCACTTCCCTAGCGTGCCTGCGTGGGGTAACGGTAGCACGCTGGGCCGGTATTCCAGAGATCCGTGATTCGATTCCCGGCGAAGGCGGTTGATAATTTTTCATCTTGCCTGCTTCCAAAAATTCCCATTGACTCTACAACCTCATGTAAAGAATATTATTTGATCTGGTTCCAATGATTTTCAGCTTAAATTTATTGCATTCATCTCTGTTTCCTTTCATTCTAATTTAGGAGTCAGTTAAAATACGTACCACAAAACCCATAATAAGAGAAGAAACGGAAATTTAAACTTATCTTTCGGCAGTAAAGGAACTTATGCTTCTAAAAGCATGCTTTCTTTTCCGTGATCTACTGATTGGTTCATACATTAGAAAGTATAACACATTAAAAAGTATTCTAAAACTGAATGTCTCCGATTGCCACTAATGATCGTTTAAATGTTAGTACAGTGTACTCTCGATTATCCAGGTGCGGATTATCCAGCTTGCAGATTATCTTTGTGTGGGCTGAATACTATGCCCAAGAGTGTATAAAACACAAACTAGCTCAAGGCCGAGTAAGCTCTGAAAAGCTCCTGAATAGCGTCTTGAACTATAACAGTTATCTTACACAATTGTTCTGCATTATGAAGATGATAACCTAAAAAAGTTCCGAATAAAGTTAATTATTATCGTTATCAAAACCTTAATCTTATTTAAAAGCAATAACACTAGTTCGATCATAGGGAAAGTTTCTTCTGATACAGAAATCAGAGATTTATCTAATTGTGAAGAAATTAAGGTTATAACTGAATTTACATGCCAAAAAGTATAAATTTTTTCGAAAATGTCCATCGGGAAAGCATCGAGGAATGGTTCGATAGCGATTTGGTTGAGCTGCACTTTCAATGCTTCAGCGATGCTGACGTCGTTTCAAATATCACAGGACAGAACAGAAGAGCAGAGAATGAATCTGAAAATACAAGCCAAGAAGATACTGACAGTTACATTAGTTTGGAGACAGCAATAACTTTGTTGACCAAAGGGAATTCGAATGCAATCGCAAAATGGTGTTTAAAAACGTAGCCAGCGAATTTCAACAAATATTTAAACATTCTCAAAAACTAAGAAAAATTGCCAAGTTTTTTTAAGAAACAGATGCAAATATGGATGAAAATTAACAATTTGGATTATCCGTGTTTTTCAGTTACCTGTGATCTGCTTTCCCGGCATGAGCCCGTACAATCGAGAGTACACTGTACTTGCGTATGAAAACTCGATGAACGAGAAATTTTTAGAAAAGAAAAAAATAAATGAAAATTTATCTTACTAAAGTATATTTACATCAAACTTAAAAGTTTATTGCTTTTTTTTTTCTCCCAGATCCCACCTTATGAAAGCTGCAGGACTGAGCTTAACTTCCTCGATAGATTAAAAATCTATCGAGATTGTTTTCTGCTTCGCTTATATTCATAACAGTCTGTATCATACCACTTACGAAGCAAGGTCTTTCATTTCAGAAAACGTAAATCTTGGGTTTAATGCATTTCCGCAATCACCCAACTCTGTCACCCAACTCTATTCTTTGAGATACTTTTGGTGGAATATTCTCACATATTCTTTACTCATTTGGAATAATACTGTACAAACGTCTGAATGAAATAAGCGTCGGTGGTGTGAAAGCTGGGACGGAATTTAGATCAATTGGGACAACAAAGGCCTAGTAAAAATCTCATTTATTGTTGGAATTCCTGACGGACACGCCCTGCTTAAAATGCAGAAGAAGATTTCTTATTATTTCCCTTATTTCAAGCAGAAATCCTTGCGACGAAATCTCAGAAAAAAATAAATAAATGAGGCAAAAAGTGCGAAATGCTTGGTCACTGAGCAGAGTACCTAATGGCTTTTCAAGTTAACAACTTCAGTTTGCGAACCACGTCTTCTCAGGCAATTTTAATTCGAACTCGAGATAATTCTGTGCTTTGAATAGTAATTTGCAGTTTCAAATATTTTGCTAGCTTGCTGAATACAATGTTGTTTATTCCTTTTGACGTCATTGCGCACTTGTAAGAAAGAATTCAACTCCCGTTTTTGATTTGGAGTGGAAACCGCTAAATTCCGATGCCGAGGGCTTTTTTTTTTTTTTTTTTTTTTTTTTTTTTTTTTTTTTTATTGAACAGAAAGTCAGCCTAAAAATGTTTAACAAACTGCTGAATAAAGGTTCTGAATAAAATATTTTTTGAATTGGATTTAAAGTAACATCATTTATTTTGAATACGAAATAAATTGATTTATTTTTTTAACTTCCAAAAATATCGAAACATTAATATATAAGAGATATCTTATAAATTAATGTTTCGATATGCAATATCTTATTATATTCATAAAAGTCTATATTTAAAGGAGTACATGATTTTTAAGTTTCAAAATCATATGAAGTAAAATGATTTATTTTTGCTTTATAAAAATAAATAATACTCGAAATTGCGTTTTTTATTAGCAGTACTAGGGTAAGAGACTCTAGCGATGAAAATATAGTAATTTTGCAAGCGTTAGTTCTGTTAGTGTTGCATGTTATCATTGCTTAGAGAAGAATCGTTCTTTACCAAAGCAAAATTTACTAACACCAGTAAACCAAAAAAATTCTTTGCTAAAAGACTCTCAAATTAATAAATAAAATACTGTTTTCTGTACGGATAATTTGCTAGTTACTAGTATTAGCAAACCTATAAACGAATGGGGGGGGGCAGTTCTGAATAATTCTTCACTAAATTGACTACGTATTTGTGTTTTTGCGTTTCAAAGTAATAATTTCAGTTTGCGAATCACATCTAACCAAGTAATGGCAATTAGTGATTATTTTCATTCTCCTAAAAATTTCTGATGCTTTTATCAAATTTAATTATTTGATGGTGTATTCGAAATATTTGGCAATTTTAAGAAAATTTTTAAAAGGATTAAATGCATCTCAATAGTTATGTACTTAATTTTAGTTAAATGTTGTTGAATTTATGTTAATAAAAATATATGAAAGTAATTTTATAAGCTATATTCGTAAATTACTTTTATTCACCTTAGTATATTCTTTCATTTCGCAGATCTATGCTACACTCATCTTCAGTGTTCCTTCAAGAGCTTTGACACGACTTCGACTAGCAAAGATCTTTTAAAATATTTGCTTCGGCGCTCAATAATGAATGTTTCTCGAAAGAATAGCGCTCAATAATGAATGTTTCATTTTTAAATTATTAAAACATTGCATTTCAAAAACATAAAATATAGTACTTAAAAGAAATTCAGTTGGAATTATTAGTTTTTTAAGTGTGTTTTGCATTAATAAAACGGATGGCAAAATATTTTTAGAAAAAAAGTGCATTATGTTCTATAATAAACGTTTCTTTCGTTGGTAATTTGCCACATTAACAGAAGTTCATTCCTGATAATGATTTTGAAAGTTAAAATATGAAACTTAAGCAAATGAGAAATTGCTGCTATATGTAGTTCATCTTTTAATACAGTTCTTCGGAAAGATTATTAGACTAATCTCTGAAACTGACAACCAAAATTTAAATTGTATTTTAATGCAGCCTACCGTAAAATAATTCAGTACCGACATTGTAACTGCTTTTAAACGAACAATTTTCATAATTTCATTTTTAAATAAAATAAATTGAGTAAAATTTATATTTTAATGAGAGTTATCGTAGCTGATTCAAATTAATTGCATATGCGAATTAAAATAAACAAAATGTTACAGCTTGCAGTTAAACAAATAATTCTAATAATTTTTTCTATAATTTTTATATGTTCTGTACTTCTTTAATAACAGCTGATAATGTAATGACTAAATTTATAGTTATTTCTAGATTTATTATTGCCCTATCATCAGATTTCCTTTATTCTTATTTCAAAAGCTATTGTCATATTACTTTTCTCATTGTTAAAAATATGTGCGCTCTTTTCGTTTACGCAGTTCTGAATAGGATGTAAGGTATTTTTCCCTCCTTTCGGCATTATGTAACGGTAACAGACTCGGCGCGTATTCGAGAGGTCCAGGTTCGAGTACAGGCAAGGCATTGCTAATTTTTAACGTCCCATCTTTCGAAATAACCTAATGTGTCTGCAGTGGCGCCCGAACTAAAAGGTGGTGGATGATGATTCTTCGCTACCAGGATTTGGCAACTGCATCCCCTAATAACCAATCGCCCTTTAAAAGAGGAAGTATGTTAGATATTTTCTCCCTCCTTTATGCATACCTTAGTGGTAAAACGGTAGCACACTCGGCGCGTATTCGAGAGGTCCAGGGTTCGAGTCTCGGTGAGGGCATTCAAGTCTCCTGCTTTAAACAACCTAATGACTCTAGAAGGAGAGATCTAACTTTACGGACACTCCTTGCTTAAAATGCAGAATATCTCTTATTATTTCCCTTATTTAAACTTAAATACTCGCGAAAAATTTTCAGAAAATATAAATAAAGGATAAATTAAATTTAACTGTATTTAATCTTAGAAGCGAAATGGTATTTAATCTCCATTCTACGTGAACCCGGTGGACATGACACTGCAATGTCATTATGGTCCCCATTACAACCTGTTTCTTGGTAATACAATAACTGTTACTGTGGACTTTATTTCCGTGGGCACATATAATTGCGTGCTCACCATCCATATTGTAATGTTTGAGGTAAAGAAGAATTAAACGTAGTCTTGACTTTATGTCCTACATTAGTGCACCCTACTACGTTCATATCACTCAACACGGCAGTGATTATGGGTCCAAAGAACCCACGGAGATTCATGTTTAGGCAGTAAGTGTATCTGTGTCTTGTCGAAAAGAAAGGTAAACGAAATAATCTTTTTTTACCTTGGCTTTGTCGAAAGAAGCAATTTTTGAACGGAGAGTGTTGAAATTTTTCATGCCTTTTAAGTCTGCACGGTACTGAAGAGCAGAGAAGATGACACTGTATTCTAATCTCCAGTTGAAGCCAGACTAGCCGTTTTTGCGTTGTGAGGTACTGAATACCCTAACATGGTTGCGGCGGCAGGAGACATTAGTGCCAAGTGTGATCGGAGTGTGGAGCTGCAATAGTTTATTATCAACTATGTAGTAACCCGTCGAATCATATATCCCAAGTACCTGCAGATGGAAGCTACTATTGTGTTCAACTATCAAACTATTTTACGTGAACTCGACGTTCATGACGCAGATAAGTCATTATGGTCAAAGTTAGAACCTGTTTCTTAAAAGAATTGTATACACGAACTTTATTCCCATGGTCTATGTTTGCGTATTCATTACTTGTATTATTATGTCTTAGGAGAGAACGAATTAAACTCTGTGTACTTATTCTTCATTTACACCCCACGAAACTATAAATGAGTCTATGTTTGCGTATGTAATCTTATAAGGTATGTATTTCTCCCGCCTTTTTAGGATGCCTTCATGGTGTAGTGGTTCTGCACGCTGGGCCGATATTCCAGAGGTCCGTGGTTCGATTCCCGGCAAAGGCGATTGTTAAATTTTCATCTTACCTGCTTCCAAAAAAAATACCTAATGTCTCTATAGTGGCGCCCGAACTAAAAGAGTGCTTGATGATGATTCTTCTCACCCAGGATTTGGCGACTGGGTCCCCTAAAATCCCCAGTCGCCCTATAAAAGGGGAAGTATATAAAGTATTTCTCCCGCCTTCCTAGCGTGCCTTCGTGGTGTAGTTGTTCTGCACGCTGGACCGGTATTCCAGAGGTCCGTGGTTCGATTCCCGGCCAAGGCGATTGCTAATTTTTCATTTTACCTGCTTTCAAAAAAATACCTAATGTCTCTACAATCTATATTATTAGGTCTTAGGTAAAGACGAATCAAGCGTTATGTTCTTCACTTACACCTCGTGTTCTTCATCAGCGTACTCTGCTACGCGAATCTCATTCAACATAACACTCATATAAGTATAGGTGTAAGACAGAAAATCAGAGGTAAAATTTTCTTCTTATTTTGAATTAAGATATTTGTGTGTTTAATGCATTTCTTTCGTCACAATGATTTTAAAATTTTAAATTACAAACATATGATTAAGTATAAGATTGAAGAAAAAATTTTTCATTTCTAAAGAAATCCTTAATTTAATATCGAAATAAAAAATTCGATTCTTCACTTTTATTTGTTTTCTGATTATAGGGGAAATTTTAATCATATTAAACATTTCTATATTCGTGATTTTAAAAGGTATATAAATTTCATAATTTTAAATCATGTTCTAAAATTTCTATGACAATATTCGTGTGTTTGTATGTTTCTATAACAGCACTTACTATTGCACTTAAGAAAATCAAGGTAATTGGGGAAAAATATCTGTGCTATAAGCTAACACAATTATTACGTTTTATTTAAATTTATTATGAGGCGTTTTTGTTACTAAGAAAACTATTTATTTTCAGTATTTGCAATAGATTACTTAAACTTGTATTCCACGTACTGCATCCGTTGCACTTTTCATGCCAAAATAAAATTCGAATTCCTCTTCTAATTTATATGAGGCAAAATGCTTTGAATGTAATTTAACTTAAGTGGAACCAATACTTTTCATAGCAACTGTGTTTGACTCTCAAACAAGGCTGTTTTGTAAATATTAACTTTTTCAAGAGAATCTGTAAACAGAAACAAAATATGACAGTAATATATTTTTATTGTTATAAATTTGCGATGTTTTCTACTGATTGGTTTGGTTCGATTCGATTCATTCAGTTATGAAAAGCATGCGAGGGCTATCTTGCTATGAGAAGGTATGTCTTCTTGGGAAAACTGGCCCGTATTCACATTACACATGAAGAAACCACGAGATTGCCTTTGCAGTCAGTCTGTTAACCGAGATTTAAACCCAATGTGAACTTCTCGTGTTCACCAACTTTTCTCCTCGGCTGCCGGCGGGCTTCTTCCAGTTGTTGACCTAAAGTCACTTATTGGTATCATACTAAAATGTATCTTGATGATGGATATCATCAACGTTTAGTTAAGAAATATACTCCAAACGTAGAAAATTCTTAATACTAAGATTTGTAAGGTTATCTCTTCTGATAAGATGACCTGAAATAGAGAAACGTTGACAACAGCAAAAGCGAAATATTTCTTTTATTTAAGTAGAAGAGGTTTTTAAATTTATTCAAAATTAAAAGCTTCGAAACCTCACAATATTCTTGACTTTCTTCCAACAGTTTCTCCATTCAGCTCTTATTTTGTTTCCAGTAAAGTGGGATATTTAAACATTTTCCTCACAACTCGAATTTAAATCAAACATGATTTGCATGTTCATAGTGGCGCTACTAGCGCCACACTTATTCGTCTAGGGCGAAATCTGAATGCACATCTCCTTTTTGATGTGTAAATATGAATCCCAAATTTAATTTACCTAGCACAGTTTCTTCTTGGGGTTAGTATTTCATTTTTTTTTTCATTGTAGCTTTGCTTATGTGAAAGAGAAGTGGAAAGAAGATACCAGATGTACTCTTCAAAATTTCACTTGCTGTGTCGATGAAAAAACACCTGATCAGTTCATATCACGATGAATTAAAAATTCGAACAGTATATAAAATTCCCTTTAAAATCTGAAAGAGTAAATGCAATGCTCGCTTTCATATTCCTAAACAGGGATAGAGTTCAGCCTGTTTAATTTTGATCTATAGTAAAGTTAATGTTTTGTCTTAAGTTCAATTCCTAAGAAAGCAGAATTTATTGTGTAAATTAGCAGCATATCAAATGTTTCATTAAATATTATGTTTTCACAAGATTGACTCAGCGGAGGCTACTTGTCTTACTTCCTTCATTATGTAAAACACAGAAGACGTCGCTACTTTGCCTTTACTTAGAAAGCTGAAAAGTCGCAATTTTGCCTTCTTAAGTATCTTAATCTTTCAGTTATTTATGCCGAAGGAAGTCGTAAAGCCGTCATTTTTTCTTGTTGCGATTGCCCACATATGTCAATAAGTAGATCTTGTTTATCACATCTAAGATGTTTGTTAAAGTTTCTTCAATAAGGAACCTTTCACAAGAAGTTTGCTTTTGTGATTTTAATGAGACACATGCTCACACTCATTAATTTTGACAATGATAGATGGCTTCCATCGATTTTTGTCTTGTAAAAAAATCTGAAAACCAAAGGAACACTTCATAGCTCACTCAACTTAAAAACAGAATAACATAATCCAGAGCTCGAGATCTTTGAAGTACTAATTAATGCCTTCTTCTGCTTTCTTCAGATGCAAACTTTATCCTTTATTTCATGGTAAAATATCAAATTAAAAGCAGTTTCAATTTAAATTTTAGGACATACTTTTTAATATATAGTTATTCTCCCATAGTTAAGTATTTTGTTTTCTTACTATAAGCAATCAATGCTCGAAAATAATTCTCAGTACAATCCACCTTATAATATATTTGTTTAAAAGAAATTTGGCTTGCATTAGCAAAGCTTTTTCCACATTTGCCATAAGCTAAGCCCTGCTTAAATTCAAAAGCAGAGAAAGAGTGAAAATATTATAAAATGTTAAATATTTCGGTATCTGTTAATTTAAATCTTCTTCAGACTTTGTAGTAATAAAATATGTTTACCTCAAAAGTAAAGCTCCTCATTTTGAGGAATTTTAAGGCTTTAAAGAAAGCTTTGGGGGAACTTTAATATACATATTTATTACTTCTTTATTTGTGCTATAAATCGCATTATATCACCATTATATAGTGAATTATGATAAAGTAAAACATTAAGTGAATTAAAACTCGAAATGAGTTTTCCATGTATAAAAAAATAGGTATAGTACACAAATATCACAGTTTTTATTTATAAGACGGGGAATATTTCTGATAATTGCGGTATAATTAATTTTTAAGAGCTTGTATATATGTTAGTAAATTAAATGTATTCTGCACATGAATAACTCATATTACAATATAACACTTAAGAAGAAAATTTTCTGAAAACTATCTTTGAGTTTATACAGTAAGCTTTGTTATGAAGTGTTTCTCCAACTTTCAAATAAAGAAAAGCACAATATTTCTTTTCAATCACAACTTAAATCATTAAACCTAGAGACTTCAGGAACAATTATTAAGAAAAGGTCTGTGCAATTTTACAAAGTTTACATCAAAAATGATGTATAAATCTACATAGTTTTTGCTTCTCAAAAAATGATCAGTAGGAATAAACTTATAAAGTATTCCTATCTAAGCAAAACTAGTTTCTAACTTTTTTTGCATAGCTAATTTCGGTCCCATCTTTTCCACTGCTCTATGTCAATTCTTCCAGTAAATAAAACTTTAAAAGTAGAGGTACTTAGAATTTCGTAAATGCGCAGTTTGGCATTAAGTGATTTCTTGATCGCTTGTGGTTTATAATGGCTGTGCCCAGATATATGAATCGATAATGCTTTCATCTATCCAGATTTCCGCATCTTTGGCTGATGCCTGAAATCTTTTCAGAATAATTTCCATTAGTAATAGTAATGCTAACGGTGAAATGTTTCAAAACGTTTCAAAAATACTTTTAATAACTTTCTTGTCCACATAAATTGCTCATACTGAAAGTATAACTATTAAGTTACGAAAATAAGCTTTAGTGTATCAAATCATATTGCCCAGACTTATACTGTATAATTAGATTTACAAACGAGTGGAGCATTTACTTTTAAGAAACATGTCCTGCTCATGAATGATGATAAACGAGTTTATAGAAAATCTAGGTGCAGGTCAACTTAAATTGTTTGCAGAAACCTGAACCAACCATTCCATAAGATTCCAAAGAAAGAACACATATGACCTGCGTGTGTGACTGAGCGGCACGAAATATTTTCAGAAAGCTGAGAATGCAATATACGTGAATGTCCCTGTACCTCACAAGCAAACAGGAATAAATTAAAAGTTCAAGACATCGAAAGTTTAAACAGAAATTTGCAACTATTTAGTATTAGAATGATTTCAAAATTGATCCACATTGTTTAAAAATATTTTTAACAAATTTTTCACTTTAGATGCAGAGAAAAGTATAGAACATAAATCTCCATATATTGTCTCACATGATAATCGTCTAAAAGGAAAAACCAAATCAGCATAGGCTCCAGCAAAGCCGTACGGTAAGATGAGGAGAAATTTTTGATGAATATTTGAGATTGATCTCTCCTAATTTCTAACCAAGAAAAATTCTAAAAATGAATTTATGCTCAATTTCTGTAATGAATCAAAGTATTTCAGAGTAGATTAGCTCAGACAAAACTTAGACCTCAGACAAATGATAGTCAAAATATCTAAAACAATCGTAACAAAATCGAAAAGGGAAAAATAAAACAAGCCCATACTCAAAGTCATTATAGTTATTCTTTTCTGATAGTAAGGACTATAATATCAAGAAAGAACTTGAGATGGAGTAGCAATGAGCCAACCGTGGAACAAGCAATGGTGGAAGCTAAAATAAAAGCTACATTTAAGGAGAAAAAGTTTTGTTATTTATCAGGATAATCCGCCCTCTTATTCAATGTTCTTTGAGACGTCCATTTTGACTGATGACTTTACAGCATTTCTTAGTACTTGAAATACATGCCTTCTCACCTGGTTTCTTTACAAGTGATGCCTTTTCTTTTCCCTGAAATAAAGTTTACTCTCAAGGTCAGGTGAACAAAAGTGAGGGAAGAACGTTTGAAGTGACTGAAAGCTAATAACTCACAGTATTGCTTTGACTGCATGTATTTTAAAATGCAGTGATGCATAAATTTCGGAAATGAGTGCATTGGAAGGACAGAAACTGTAAAATAATCTTCCTTAGTGTGTGTTATAGCCTCGCGTTTGCAAAATGGTTTCGCATTTTTTTGTTTACGGATGTGACAAACGAAATTATCAACGAGTGGCTTTAACAAAATATGTTTGAAAATCATCAGAAAATAAGGATATGAGTAAACCGTACAATGAGCTGTCGAAGATTGACTTGTGTCTAGGTCACTACTATCTTAAGTATGAGCACTTGAAACTTAGTTGTAGTTGTAATATCATACATAATTCTCTTACTTGCAATGGACTGCTGATGAAAGTGTTCAAAGCTAACTTCTTGGCAGTTTCATAATTACTGTTGAAAAAACAGTTTTACAGCAGATTATTCAGGTTGACAGTATGCAAACAAATAGGATGCATGAAGATTCAGCGAATTTACACAATTTCACACATCTTTTAGACCCTCAGAACATGTAAAACATTATGTCTACGTAGTTTATAGTCATTAAAATTTTATGATGTATTTTTAAGTTGTTTCAGCTTAGCAAATAATTGTCCAATTCTATGAAATTCGCAGGCAGCGTAAATGGCCTTTAGCCAGTTCTTATACACTGAATACTGTTACCGATATTTTTTTTAAATAATTATGGGTAAAAAATCAGAATTTAGTGTCAAAAATGTAAGTTTCACTTAAATTGCTTCATCTAGTTTTCCTCATAATCTTTTGAGACTATGTTTATAATTTTTAGGTATATAATCTTTTATCTCTTACATAATTTGTTAGTTTTTGTAAGAAGCTATAATCAATAAAATACTCTAGGATTTGACAGAACAATTAGGCGACAGGACTGGAATATTTTAATAATAATTAGCTATTGGCAATCTTCTTATGATTTAGTTGGTGATTTGGAAAGTAATCGTCTCGCTGATGTTAGAGAATGACAGGACATTTATGCAAATAGTGTGCAGCTAAAAGAATTCCTTTATGAGGTCAATAGCCCTGTTATTAACATAACTAAAAATGGTTACATAAAGCTTTCAGGAAAACAATATTACAACTTTCATTGCGACCTTGGCTTATTCCTTTGCGCAAAAATTATACCATGGCCCGAATGCTAAAACTACTTAACACTGATAGTCTGGCCTCGGTTTATGCTTCTAGACGAGATCGTTGAGCAAAATTTAGAAAATAAAAAATGGAAAGTTTACAGCACCATGATATTTATTATTTTAAATAAATATATTTTTCCTCCTTACCGCTAATTTAAATATCCAAGCAACAAAAAATCTAATAACAGCGAAATGCTTCTAATATGGACATGCGCACTTTCCAATAAATATTTCTTAAATCTTTGACACCAAAGACCGCATTACAAGTAGTATGTTTAGAGCTTACTCTTTTATTGAGAAAATATTTCTAAATATTAAACTAGTTATTTTGCATAGATAAATATAGCTAGTTATTCTTTTTCCTACATCTTTTCTTTTAGCACTGTAAATATTAAGCTAGTTGTACAGCAGTAAATCGTGTACATAAATGTCATTTTTTCGTACAATATGGAAAACGACAAAGACTAACAATTAGTGTAATTATTGAGTACAATAATATCATAATAAACCACATCTTTGTGGAAAAGGAGAACATTCCATATAAAATCTTTATATATTTAAAGACAAGACTACTCTGTGGGCCATTTGATTAAATCATATGTCCTATTTCTGATTCATCACATTCAAGTTTTTTATTTCTACACCATACACAATACAACAAGACGACTTCCTCATGTCCTTATCAAATGCAGCCAATAAAAATAACCTCTTTAAAAAATGCCTTTATTTTTCCTTTATTTCGTCTCCAAAAAATGCATTTTCAAAATCTTAATGTCAAAGTTTTAGAAGATATTTACACACCATAGTTTCAAATTTATATGCGCAATATCTACTTTATAAGACTTATTGTTCTCGTAAATTTAGATTACGTTCAAACGTTAATAATTGATTGCAAAAAAAGACTTCCAGATCTATCATGAAATCTTTCATTATCCATATAACCAACAATGAGGCAACTTGGCATTTCTCCAACGAAAGCATTATCTTAAACGATGGACATACAATCTCGTGGGATAAAATACACATTGCCTAACATTCGATTAAAGGATATTTTGTTATATTTGTTTTCAAGACTTCAACATACTCTATAAATACTTTCGTATCAATATGAAAACTTTCAAACTGGTCTTTTCTTGTTCTTTTATTCTTTGTATTTTTATTTTTTTAACTAATTTTTGATTTTTATTTTATAAATAATAAATTTAGGGCAATTTAGAGATATTTGTAATATAAATACGATTGAATACCTACGACAAACCTCAATTTGGTTCATACTTAGAATCCCAAATCCACTTCTATGTGATGAAATAAGTCACAGTTTATGTCTAAAATATTTACATCACAATTAAGTTTCAAGAATTCAAAACATTTTAACTAAATTATCGCCCACATTTCATGCTACCGAAATGTCCATCAAAACCTTTTTCCTGTATGCTGAAATACATTATTACATAGGTTAAGATTTAAACCTTTCGTAGTCATAAGAAAAAGGGGCTACATATTAATCTGTGATGTGGTTATTAGGTTCAAATACCAGAATTCAGATTTCACATACCAGGTTTCGAAAAAGCAATAGGCAAAGATAATCTGTATTTAGGATTCGAATTTAAATATTTTATTGTTAAAATATTAATATTTTATATACAACTCTAGGATATTTTCTCATAATATGAAGCTTTCAATGAATAATTCTATTCTCAAATATATCAAAAAGAGTAAAAATTTAATCCATTCATGATTTTGTAGAGATTTGTATTTATTTTAAATAACCAATTTTATTTAATTTGCTATTCTTTCCTATAAGCCTTCATTCCCCTAATTTTTAGTGCCAGAATATTTAAATTTGGTAGCACGCGTGAAGGAATGCAAATTCTACGTTGAAGAAAGAGTTTAAAAACCGAGTTTCAGTAGGAAATAGGAAGAGTTCGGCTACTGCCGTCACCTCTGCTGTTTAAGCGTTTACTCCCAGAGTTATTGCTGGTTCCCGTGGCTTAATTCCATTTACTTGCTGTCACTAATTTTCGACGAGGGAGTTAAGAAACGGGATTTAGCTGAGCCCTGTAGCGTAGTTCTATTACTAGTACATATCTTCAAATTTTTAGTTTCGTTATCTGAATTTCAGTTACCGCCCAAGAAGGGGCGTAGTTTGTTAACGTCGAGTTCCCGCATTGTAAAATTTAAAAAGTTAATAAAGGGTACTTTTAATCCTTCTCCTGTGCAGTTACTACTATTCCAGTTTTCACACAAAAGTGAATCTCTAGGAATCTACAACTTTAAGTGATATTTTAAGTTCAAATTATGAAGAAATAGTATATTCTACTGAGTTCGTTAGATACTCTTTGGTTACAGTAACATACTTTTCATTTATTTGACCTTTATGACAATTTAACTCACTAACGTTTTAATAAAATTGAATTTAATTTTCTTCCCTTTCCTTTCCTGTCATACCAGACATTCAGTAATGTGTATTAGTTTTCATCATTCTTCCCTTAACAAGCATTTGTAGAGTTGTACTTGACCTGGTAATGCTAATTAGTACAAAAACCCTAATAGAGGTGAAGCTAATTATTGCTATGTCTGAAACAACGACAAAGTCGTGAGAAGGTTAAAAATGACCTTTTTATTTAAACAGAAAATAAAGCACAAAGGCACTCTCTTGGGCTACAAATTAAGTCACAACTCGTGGTAATGCAACTAAATAGAGCAGTCAAATTTAAGTTAAACATTGATCAGTAGTCAAGGACTACAGAATTAAATATTACTTGAAGCTAGCTCACTACTCTACTGAAGCGTTAGAAATTTAAGAGCCTGCAACGATAGAACGCAAGGCCGAATAATTACAGCTATCAGAGCTGGCAGGGAACTAACAACCGTAGCGCAAGTGAAGCCAGATACACGCTGTCTCCTAAAATCCAAAGTCCGCAGTTCGAGTCCCGGCGAGGGCATTGCTCATTTTTCACGACTCCTGCTTCAAAATACCTAATGTCACTACAAATTTAGATAACATTCCCTACACATTTTAAGACATTTTCTCGATTTCTTTCTCCATTATATCTCTTGATATTATCTGATACTGCTATACGTTCGCCCACCAGCGGCCGAGCGGTAAAGTCGCTGAACACTGGTAGTTCGGTCCGAGGTTCGAATCCCGCAAACGGGCTGGTTGCATGGGCGTTTTCATGGTTTTCCCCATGTGTAACGTGTATACGAGCCAGTTTCTCTTAGAAAGTCCTCCACGAAGGCATCCCTCCCCCTTAGGCAGATAGCGTGCTTTGCCATAATTAAATAAACCAACTGCTAGAGTTATGCACCTTTTCTTATGTTTTCAAAACTATGATAAAATACTTTGTGGAACAGTTGCAAGCATTTTGCATTGTCATAGCTTTTATGATAGTATGACTGTCATCCACCAAAATAAAAAATACAAAACATGCCTTTGATTTATAAAATTAAAGCATAGAGTTAACAATGGAAATTTATTAATTTGCAAATAAAAAACTAATTTTTTATACTTTTGCATCTTAAAAGATAACTTAATTAGAAGAATTTCGAAAAATAGCATTTCCTTATAGTTAATAATGAAATTCTTTCCAGTAATAATATTTTTAAGGAAGCAGACTACTACAGTATTATTCTTAAAGTTGACTTCTTTTAATGGTTACAAATTTCATAGATGAGCTGTAGCATTATACCCATTTGTATAATGAGTATGATAATATCTTTGCATTTTTTTAAACAATAAAAATGTAAGTTGTAGGTTTTAGAGACAAACATGAAAACGGTTGATTCAATAGCTACATGAATACAAAAAGCAAAAGAAAGAAAATTGTATAACAAATAAGGGTACGAGTATAGACATAAAAGAAAATTGTTCATGAAATAAGGAATTCAAGAAAACTTGGAATTTGCTCTCTTCAGATTCATAACCGAAGAATGAAAGTATTAAAAAAAATTGCTGCGTTCTGACAGGATATCCAAACAAATATAAATTCCATATATTGAATATAAATTAAAGTAATTCAGAACAATATAACAGCAAATTAATGAAAGATAAAAAATTATAGTTTTGTAACTTAAATATCTTAAATATAGTCACAGTTTCGTTATAGTGATTTCTCTTCAATTTCTAACCAATTTTCAAGTCTTTTGCATCTAAAAAGCAAGGAAACAGCAAGGAAAGGATGGAGCAGCGTCGATGCATAATAGATATATAGGCTAAATTGTAAATCCATATTGAAGAGGAAGGATTCTGTTTGCGTAGTATGCTAATATGTTAACTTCGTAATATCTAAAATACTTGGCAGTCGAGGCAGATTTAATTTCATCTTTATATGCAACTGACATTTGTGGCCACAGTTCGCTTGGCACTCTAGTCGTGCCTATTCAAGAACATTTACATTTTTGATATTATTGCGATAGGAAGCGACCCCAACGAAATTGGGTACAAGCACTGCACAGGCAGAAGCTAAAAGTGCGTAGTTATCCAATATGGAAGAAACGAAGAAAAAGGTTTTGGTTTGAGTTAAAAGTTTCAGTTCCCAATTATTACGTCATCAGCGCTTCGCAGGCCATGCAAAATGGAATGAGCTAGAAATGACGCAATCCAGACACGTTATTACGATTTTTAGAATAGAGAGGGAGAATTAAAGAGTTACCGTTACTTTAAATTATAATTTTCATTTACATATTTTTATCTTACATATATATGTATGTATATATATACGAAAAACTCCACAAAATTGAAAAAAACTTCTGTTAATACCAGATTACCCGTAAAGTAACAAATATGTTTATGCATAAAAAAACAAGCATTATATGCAAAGATGAAACAAAAATTGTTGTTAATTAAATTATGATGTATGGGTTATTAACAAATTGATGTTTAAAGCTAAAAATTAACAAACAAAATTTAAGTTAATAAGGCATGTGGTCACATCGTACCTTCACATACACTGCGCAGCAATTTCCCATGCTTTCAATAAAGTGGTCACTCATCGAAGATGTTAACAATAGCCATTCTTTTATTAGAACAATTCCAACTGTCTAAGACTGGATGGAGGAGCAAAAGGTGCACTGACAGTACGCCCGAGACAATTCCAAAGATATTCAGTAGGATTAAAATGCGGGCATACGGCGATCATTCCATACGAGGATGCCCTCAATCTCCAGGTCTTGTTAACAGTGTTGGCTCAATTAAGACGGGCATTATCATCTATTAGGAGAAAATTATAAATAACTTCTGCAGCTTAGAATCTCACAATGGGATATAGTGCTTCTTCCGATATCACTCAGCCGTCACAAGAACGTCTTTGAAGATGTCCAGTTGGATGCGATGTCCCACTGAAATTCCAGCCCACATCATGATGCTGCCACCTCTGAATGCGGATATCCGATGATATACTAAGCCTAATTTTATATGTCTCGTTCTCTCCAGACCCTTATCCGCTTATCATCTAACCCAAGGGCGAATCTCGACTCGTCCATGAAGAGGACATTGCGCCAGTCTGAGACCGTCTAATTGAGATGTCGATGACACCATTTTAGTCTAGACCCTCTGAATCGACTGGAAATTGGAACACAAAAATTTGTTTTTGTGAAAACATTCCCTTTATGCTAAGCTTTCGGTGCACAGTACTCGCAGTTATTGTCTTATAAAGTGACGCTTCAACCATGGATGTATCCGTTGTCGAGATCGTTTGTCGATTCCACTTCACTACTATAGCAATATACGATGGGGCGGTAAACTTTCGCCGACCCGACACAGGTCTCTGGACAACTGTTCGACTTTCTTGGAATTGTTTATACATTCGACAACTTACCGAATGATAAAAAAGCGACATCTTTGATTGACTGTCCTACTTCAATGCGCCTAGCAGCACGCCAGTTTTAGCAGCTACGACTCCGCTTGGATACTGTAGCAATATATCAGTTTTCAGATAGAGTGGTAAACCTTGGCTGACCGGGCACAGGTCTACAGGTCTCCGGAAAGCTGTTTGACTTCCTTGGAATTTTTTTTTTACACTCGAGAAGTTACCGAATGATCAAAGCCAAAGAAAACAGCGACATCTTTGATCGACTGTCTTAATTTTTTGTAAACAGCACGCCAGCGCTCATTATCTGCCATTAGTTTTCTTTCAGCCATAGAAATACGAATATTATCAAAACTCATCCTACAAAATTATAAACAATTCATTCATCAAACAATTTAAATGAACCTACTCAAACTCTTCAAGATGTTGGCGTCTTCAATGACTGCCTATTTAGAATCATGACTGGCTGTAACATACGATATTTGCATACTGCTATCTACAATCATCTTGAAATCTATCATACGATATTTGCATGCTGCTAAATTTATTGTTCACTTATAAGTGTACTCCCAAACAAAGCGATTATTCTTATTTTAAAAATGCCTACTTAAGGGTATTTATCTTTTGACAAGTACGAATAGAAATTACTCAAATCAGTGTCATGAAATCTTTCAATATGATTTATATCACACTGCAAATTAATTAGCTCCATTTGGTAGATTTTCTGCTTCGTTAATGTTATAGTCCTAGCATTATGAGGTAATTATCTCCTTAATTTCCTCATGCCTAAGTGGTGTAATTAGAAGCGTATTCGATTCGTATCCGAGAGGTCCAGGGTTCGAGTCCTGGCGAGGGCACTATACATTTTCACATCTCCTACTTAAAATAAAATCTTGTAATTTTACAAGTGGTGCCCTAAGTAAAACGTTGAGGCCGATAGTTCGTCATCACCAGGATTTGGCGATTGTGCCCCCTCATTTCCAATCGCCCTTTAAAAGGGAGAATGTATAAGGTATTTTCTTTCTCTGTTCCGCATGCCTTCGTGGTGTAGCTGGAAGCATACTTGACGGGTATTCGAGAGGTTCAAGGTTCAGGTCCCGGCAAGGGAACTGCACATTTTCACGTCTACTGCTTCAAAAAAATGTACAAAATGTAATCAGGAAATATACAAAATGGTTATATTCTAGTTCTATTTCTCATAACAACTGTAAAAGCTTTAATACAAGGTATACATGTCTGTAAAAAATTTATTCTTTCCTTGCAACTTTTTTTTCCAGAAAACTTAATGACCGGTTAAGCAACAAGAAATGCTAAATCTGTTATCCATACAGACCAACGAACTATGTGTATCATTATGTAGCTAGTCGATTGTTTTATTTATTTAGTTTCCGTAGGTTTATTAGAGTGTCATGAAAATTTTGATTTGATTTATAAAATTAAATATTGAATTTTAATATAACTGTAAGACCTTTAACCCTTCATCTCATTATAGTAAATCATTTCTCCGCTCACACTTTCAATTTCGGCAAGCAGTGAAATAAATTTTGTGTGATTTAGAACTCGTCGTCAGATGAAGTTTGGTGTTTTAATTTCTGTTTCTTTCCATAACGTTGTCCATCGTTAAGCTTTCGGCATATAATGCTTCTTATATAGTGCAAAATTATTCTGAAATTTTTCCTCTTTCTTGATATTTCTTATTTTTATAGCTACTCAATTTCACCAACCATAGAGCTACAGTATCACTTGTAAATACAAACATTTTATACCAAATTAATTTAAATCAAACTATTATAGTTTTTATTCCAGAAAAATAGTTTGGACACCAATTCCATTTTCATAGGAGTTATTTCCAGTAATTGCTCAATTATTTCAAACTCATCTGTAACACTTTGAACGGAAAGGCAAGCTAGGCTATGTCTATGATGCCACAACTCTCATCAGCTGAAAATGAGAATGCTGGAAAACTTAAGTTTCTTTCTTTTAACTGACATCATGAATCAATAAAGATTTCATTAATATATTCCACTGTCATGTTGGGTGACAAACTAATATTTTTAAGTAATTATTTCTTATTAAGGCAAAGAAATTCAGCAGAGTCAAATAATTTTTAAAGAATTTGTTATTAGTAGATGTTTTTAATCATTTCAATATAATATGCTGTAGGGTTTATATTTATTTTAACTAACATTTATTTTAAGTTTAAACTATCTTTCCTGTCAATCCTTACTTTCCCCTGGAACTGCCAATGCCAGAATATGTAAATTTGAGTAGAACGCGCAAGCATTCAAATTATCAGCGGAAGTAGTATGATTTAAATAGAAGGAAACAAGTTCGGTGAGAGAGAGTTATTTTTACTTAGCGAGCGCGGAGGTAGTTAGAGAATTAAAGAACCCCGCGTTGCGGCCTATGTGCTTGGCGGGAAGTAGTTGCAATTGTTCCAGTGAGCTTCAAGTCCGCTGAATTAGCTGCGGCTTTTGTAAAACGCGGTGAGTTAGTTATTTTAGAGAGCCTCGTAGTTAGAATATTGTCTTTACTTTCTTTTCAGGTTCTTATTTTTATTTTGACTGCCGAGTTGGCACCGTTTGTAAGCGTCAAGAGGACGCAATTGTAATTTAGTACGTTGAATAAAAAGGGACTTAAACCCTTTATAAGACTCTGTGGTTTATACAAGCTTTCACAGTCACCTCTAGGTTGCGTGCTAGTTAGAGGCGCGCAACGTTATATTGGCGCCCGAACACTTATCGAACTGAAATGGCCGAAAACTGGATGGAAGCCGCTGGACAACACCAAGAAATGACAACGCAGTTAGAAGGATTTGGATACCTGGTCCAGACTTTGAGAGCATCAATCAAGCCAAACGTCTATTTCGACGGAAAAAATTCGGTGTCCGTATTTTTAGAAGGTATAGAAAACCACTTTCAGCTCTATCCTGTGCCCGAAAGACAAAAAGTTGCTATCGCCACATCAGCACTAAGAGGACAGGCCGCGCTATGGTGGAAAAATATAGGCAAATTTCTTCTAGGTGAATTTGGAAGCCCGACGTATACTTTTGAAAATTTCAAAAAATCGTTAGTAAAGGCCTTCCCCATAGTGAAAGATCGCGCACGGCTGGAAGCCGAGCTATATAGTTTCTATCAACGGGATACAGCACAACTGACGGACTTTATTTTACGAAAAATCAAGCTAACGGATATGTTGTATGGGAAAAAACCCGATGCGGAGATTATTGAAATAATATTACCAAGATTGTTACCCGCTGTCCAAGACTACTTTGAAATTAGAAACCCAACCACATTGCAGGAACTTTTCGAATTGGAGGTGAAGTTTCAAAATCGCAGAATCGCGGAAAGAGCGAGAGGGGAAACATATTCTCAAAGTACCAGAAGGAAGGAGGAAACAAGAAATGGAAATCGCTCATATGGGGGAAAGAACTATCAAGCTAACGCATCGAAACTTGAAGAGCAAGGCCCAAAAAGAAAATTTGAAAATAAGCATCCGCGTACCCAGAAGACACAGATTGAAAGGAAAGCTTTAAACGACTAGAGGGGCCTGTGAAAGGGAGGGTCCAGACCCCGGAAGTTTTAGAAAAACCCTCAAATAGACATCTAAATACAGTCATCGTAAAAAACTCACAGCTACCAATTATACAAGTCCTGGTTGGCGATGTACCAGTAGAAGCCCTCATCGATACAGGGGCAGAAGGCAATTTCATGAGTGAAAAGTTCTTCAAAAAGAATTTTTATAGGATACGACTCTTTAAAACCAGAAATACGGAAATTATAGCGGCGCAAGGAAAAACATGTCACTGCATCGGGAAAGTAGCATTAAACGTACAGGTAAAAGAGGAAAATCTCAAAGTATTAATTTTTGTGGTGAAACACCTCCAACACTCTCTTATTTTAGGTATGGACTTTTTAAGGGCCGCGAGGGCCAAATTAAATTTTCAAGATAGTTCCGTGGTGCTGGAGATGGACCAGAGGGTGGTGGAACCGGTGGAGACACCTGAATTGGACCTTAGCCATTTGAATGACCAGGAAAGTAAAGCAATACAGCAAGTGGTGAGTAATTTTTCTCATTTGTTTTCAGAAAAGCCGGGAAACTGTCAGATTGTAACTCACAAGATTCAATTAAATGCCGAAAAACCTTGTAGGACTAAACCTTACCGCTATGACAAACAAAAAGACGTAATCATCGAAGAACATATTCAGGAGATGTTAAAGAATAAAATAATAACGCCCATAAATAGTGAATACGCGAGTCCAGTCGTACTATGTAGGAAAAAGAACGAGTTTCCTCCTTTGGATAAAAGGGCTTGGAGGTTTGCTATCGATTATAGAAAACTAAATAGCATAACTAAATTCCCAGTTTACCCTTTGCCGGTTATAGACGAGATCATTAGACAGATCAAATCGACGAGATATATGTCTACTTTGGACTTAACGTCTGGCTACTATCAAATAGCTATGAGACCCGAAGATATACATAAAACCGCGTTTATAACAAAATCGGGTACTTATGCATTTTTACGCATGCCTTTTGGGTTGTGTGGGGCCCCGTCAACATTCCAGAGAGCTATGGACATTGTTCTAAAGCCTGTCCTAGGAAAATCAACTTTAATTTATCTAGATGATATAATTATAACGAGTAGTACGTTGGAACAACACATTAGTGATCTCGAACAAGTTTTTAAATTATTAAAAGAGGCCGGTCTTACAATTAACGCCTCAAAATGCAAGTTCGCAACTAAAGAACTTAAATATCTCGGTTATAAAATTTCGCAAAAGGGTATAGAAACGCAAGATTCAAAAATAAAAGCTATTAAGAATTTCCCACCGCCCAACACCGCCAAGAAACTTTCGTCTTTCCTTGGACTATGTTCTTACTATCGATCTTTCATAAAAGATTTCGCTAATATTGTTGAACCACTCTTAGTAATCAAAAGAAAAAAGAGTAAATTTACGTGGACAGCGGAAGCTAACACGGCTTTTGAAAGATTAAAAGAAGCGCTTATTAATGCCCCTGTTTTAAAATTCCCTGAGGGGGACGAAAACCTGGAAATTGCGGCAGATGCATCAGACTATGCGGTGGGTGCGGTTCTTATGCAAAATAACCATCCGCTGGCATTTTTTAGTAAAACATTGAATCAAACACAAAGGAATTATACAGCTACAGAAAGAGAAACATTAGCCGTATTAATGGCTGTACACAAATTTCGAGTTTATTTCGGCAAATCGCCAGTAACTGTCTTTTCGGATCATGCGGCTGTTGGTAGACTTTACTCGGGAAAAAACCTAACGCCCAGGTTAATAAGATGGGCTTTAAAACTCCAAGAATATAATATCACAATAAAATATAAACCGGGTAAGGAAAACAATGTAGCTGACGCACTTTCTCGTATAAAACTGGACGAAGAAGGTAATGAACTTAAATGCGCTGTGTTGACTTCAAAAATTTTAGATTCTAGAGATACGGTTATTACTGAACTGAAAGCTGATCCTGAATTTGGAAATATCTATGCTTATTTGAAAGACCCCGAAGGCTTTGAGCATACAGATATCGATACGATAAGAAATAGAGCAAAAAACTATGAAATAATAGATAATTTATTATTCTATACGAAAACAACGAACGAAAATCTTGAGTATAAGCCAGTCATCCCAGCCTCGCTTCGATTAAGCATTTTGAGGGAGTTGCACGAAAAAAAAACAGCGGGCCACCTCGGGGTCAGAAAGACTTTAAAAAGGGTACGCGAGGCGGTATATTTCCCGCAATTATACAAAATAGTAACGGCGTATGTCAGGTCCTGCAATCAATGTCAGTTAATAAATGATATTAATTACAGCCCGGCCGGGTACTTAAATAGCATTCGCGCTACATTTCCGAATGAAATTTTAGGCATAGATCTCCTTGGTCCCTTCCCCCAGAGCGAGTTAAATAAAAATCGTTTTCTTTTAGTAATAGTAGATCATTTTTCAAAATGGATAGAAATTGTTCCACTTAAACGCGCGTCAGCCAAAACAGTCGCAGATGCATTCTTACACAGATACATTTTAAAATACGGTGCACCGATAAAAGTCATTAGCGATAACGGAAAACAATTCATTAGTCAAATATTTGAAAACATATGCAATGGACTTGATATACGCCATATCAAAATGGTTCCGTATAGACCACAGGCTAACATAGCAGAAAGAGTTAATAAAAACATTGTAAAAATAATTCGCAGTTACGTTAGCACACATCACAAGCGCTGGGATGGCTACATAAATGAATTAGCTTATGCTTTAAGAACGGCACATCATGATACTACGGGAAAAACTCCAGCAGAATTATTTTTAGGCAGAAAGTTAATTACGCCTTTAGATAAATTATTCTTTGTGCAACAAAGAGAGCAGGAATTCAAACAAAAGGACGTGCAAAAACTAATTGATCAGGCGCTTAAAACCTCGGATACGGCAAGAAATAGGCAGAAAATTTATTACGATAAAAAACGCCGTGAAGCAGATTTTAAAGTTGGTGATAAAGTATTGAAACGGAAATTTTCTTTATCAAGTGCCCCAGACAATTTTATGGCAAAGCTAGCTCCAAAGTTTGAAGGCCCCTGTGTAATTCAGGAAATCAAAGGAGTAGTTTTATATCTTAAAAACGAGAGAGGGGAAATCTGTAAAGCAAGTCCCGACCAGGTGAAAAAATACTATAATCCCACTGATTTTGAAATCCTTAAAAGTTTCTTGCAGGACTCAAGTCTAAACGAAATAGAAGGGCCAGAGACTGCAACAACTATTCCACCACCCAAGAAACGGAGAACTGAAGAGAGACCTAGCACTTCTACAACCCGGACGTCGGTATCAAAAAGAAAAAATGATTATCAAACTCCGGCGTTTAAGAAAAACAAAAGTACAGATGAATCGGGTAAAGAAACCGTGGTAAAAAGAAAAACACCACCTACAAAGGATGGCAGGAGGAATTACACATCAAGAAGAACGCGCACACGGCCACAGAGTCAGGTGCCAGCAAGGCCGCCGTTCCGGAAACTGAAACGCCAACAGGAAGCACAGAAGTACGAGGAACAGAAGAAATTCAAGGACTCCAGACCGGAGGACGTCAAGACCAGCCGTCCCAGGCAGAAACGCAAAAGCCAACAACCAGACGATTACTCCGTCAAGAGGCCAGCATGTAGAGGACGCAAAAGAAAGATCAACGGGGACGACAATTGGAGATCAACAAGGAGAAGATTGACATCCATGACACCTCTAACTTGGGATCAATTTTGTCAAAAACGGATGACGGAGTTTCAAGCGTCGAAAACTCAAAGATAAGTTAAAACCTTCTATAAATATTTTTCTCTTTTGTTCCGAAATGTTATGCATAAGTACGAAGTTCTATGTTTTGACGAAAGTCAATATGTCTCTGTTGAGACTTAGTTTTGTTTTACTTTATTTAGCTAAGGCAAAAGTATTATTTTCTTTAAGTGTAAAAGCTAAAAACAAGCATTTTCTGTTTGTCGAAAGACTAATTCTGTTATATTAAAGCCAAAATTTGGCCGGAGATAAAAATAACTTCGTATTCTTGTATGTACTAATAAGAATTTTAGTTTCAGTGCCGCCAGCTTGGCGAAGATTGAGTAAAGTAAAAATTTATTTCTCTTATTCATTTTATGGTAAATTGTAAAAAGCATATGTATTAAACTTTTGTAAATGTATGTAAATACTTGCATGTTATGTAAAAGTAGAATTTAGTCTAGAAGCATAAAATTGTAGATGCTAAAAGGGAATGCTTAAAAGCAATGAAGTCAAAATTTAAGTATTAAACTGTAAAGTCATGCTTTAGAGCGAAAGCCTGCATGTTTAAAAGATGAATGAGGGGAAGTTAGAATGAATGTGTTTTGTAGGGTTCTCCACCTACATTTGAATTTTTAAGAATATTAAAGTAGCTCATTGAGTTGTAGAATGTTGAGTAAGGTGTGTCTATTTGGTTGTTGAATTCTAACAAATCATGGTGGTTAGGGGAAGTGTTGTAAGACTAAAACACGAATATTCCCGTTTGACACCACACACGGTGGAGAGCCAGGGTAAAGTTAAATTAATGCTTGAAAAATTGAATGAATGTGAAGTAAGCAATAACTAAGAAAAACGAAACGTTAAAAACAAAAATTTATTGTGTCAAGAAAGTGTAAATTATAATGTATGTAGAAAGATACTGATACTTATTCCTTCCAGATGCTGGAAGGAAAGACCAAGATTGATTGATGAAGTCCAGGAAAAGTTGCTGTAAGAAGAAACCTTTGTAAAGAGTAACAGAATTTTAATTGTTACATAAGATTATTTTTGTGTAAACGAGGCTTTCGCCAGTTAGTTCAGAATTAGATAAACTTACAACAGGTCGTTTGTAGGACCTGCTTCCAAGTTTTCCAAATTCTGGCAGCGGCAAATGTAGGGTTTATATTTATTTTAACTAACATTTATTTTAAGTTTAAACTATCTTTCCTGTCAATCCTTACTTTCCCCTGGAACTGCCAATGCCAGAATATGTAAATTTGAGTAGAACGCGCAAGCATTCAAATTATCAGCGGAAGTAGTATGATTTAAATAGAAGGAAACAAGTTCGGTGAGAGAGAGTTATTCTTACTTAGCGAGCGCGGAGGTAGTTAGAGAATTAAAGAACCCCGCGTTGCGGCCTATGTGCTTGGCGGGAAGTAGTTGCAATTGTTCCAGTGAGCTTCAAGTCCGCTGAATTAGCTGCGGCTTTTGTAAAACACGGTGAGTTAGTTATTTTAGAGAGCCTCGTAGTTAGAATATTGTCTTTACTTTCTTTTCGGGTTCTTATTTTTATTTTGACTGCCGAGTTGGCACCGTTTGTAAGCGTCAAGAGGACGCAATTGTAATTTAGTACGTTGAATAAAAAGGGACTTAAACCCTTTATAAGACTCTGTGGTTTATACAAGCTTTCACAGTCACCTCTAGGTTGCGTGCTAGTTAGAGGCGCGCAACGTTATAATGCACAAGAGCAAAACTGTTGCTTTACTGGATTTATTTGTTCCAATAAAAGCATTTCGTTATCATATTTAGTCACATTTTACAAACTAACTTTTCTTCCTTGAATTAGCCTTCAAAAACTTCAAATTTTGATTAATGATTGGTTTCCCTATAGTGACCTAAATTATACTTTTTTAAAACTATTCCCTTATTGTAAATAAAACGTGCAATTTTATTGCTCACACACGATAAACGTATATATTTCTCGTTTTTCTTGAAAAACACGTACTTTTTCTTCCTCTTTTGTTTCCCTTTGGATACAAACATGGTTTTCATATTTATAAACATTTATTTCTTATTTAAAGTTATTATTATAATTTGAGTTTAAATCAACAAAATGAAATTTCTTATGAAACTTAAAGTCAAAAGTTAAGCACAGTTCTAAACGATAATATGATTGGCATAATTTAGATCTAATAACAAGAGCAAATAAACAAGTTTTATAAAGCAGTGGGGTTTGTCTCCATGCATATAGCAATATGAGATGTGCATATATACATCCTGCTAACGAACTAATGACTGACTGATAGAAAATACATATAAAAAGTACTAACTCGGTGGGGGAGAAAATACGGAAACGTTAGAATTCTGAAATTCCTCCAACTTCTGCTGGCAAAATAAATTTAGTGATTGTACGTACCTACGTAGGAAGTTCTCCCGCCTTACCACAATGACGTGCCTAGCATATATGGTAAAATAAAACGTTACAAAGACAAAACTCCAATACATTTATTCCATCTTTTTTCTTTCAATAAAATCTCGCGATTGAGGTCGGTTCCTATCTCTACGTCTCTAAAACTACAAGTACCATATTTACAACAGATGCATAGGTGAAATATGCTCGCTGAGCGTCTTAAAATGCTTCGGGGGGGAGCGCTAGCTTGAGACAATTATAATATTATATTCTGAGTAAGAAAGAGTATGGTATAGTTTACCGTACATAAAATGTTGTTCAACTGTTAGGAATCTATAATTATTTTATAAGACTATTTTTTCATCTCGGTGGTAAATGAATATCGATTAAATTCCTTGTTTTTTCTTCTCTGCAGTTTCTTAACCCTCAGCTCACTTGCGCCATTCATAATTAGAGACTACAGGTAGAAACAAATTCAAAACCTTAATTAAAAATCTTTTGTTACTCAGTTTTCGAAAAGAAACTAGGAAGAAGGAAATATAAAATGCTTAAATCTAACTTCCCTGAATATTATTCTGCTGGAAGTTTGAATGAGAGGTTTACTATGGCATTTAAAATTTAACTACTCTGTAGATAATATGAATATAATAAGTACATAAGAGGAAAATGGCAGCTCATGTGAGAGTTATATACATGAGAGCTGTGAAATATGCTCTGCTGGATTTATAGGAAAATTATCATTATTCAAGCATTGTGATAATAGTAAGGAAGACGTTCTAAAGGGAATTATTAGAAAATTTATTGCTCTTTGTGAATTCAATATTAATAAAGTTAAAAAAACGCTTTGTAGAAAGACAGAAAATATGAAAGGAAGACTTTCTGATGGTATTGCAATGGATCGTATATGTAAACAATATGGTAAAAGGCTCAAGCTAAAACCGAACCTTTTAGCGGAATGTTCCATGCTTAGTATATCTCTTGATCAGTATTCATCAGTGAAGGAAAAAACAATACATAAAAATGCAAATACAGTTAGAATTTTTTTTTTTTTTTTTTTTATATTTGGAAATGATACGTATTCTTAGCTCTTCGCTTTTAAGAATAGAAGCTAAGGATTGAGTACCATTCCATGTAACGTTGATGAATGTTTCATTGGTGATGTCTGTATGTGATACGTTATGTAAGAAAATAAATTATTTTGATAAAAATTAAAACGAAAACTAGTCAGATTAAAATGATACAGGTGATTAAAATACAGCGAGTGAAGTACAGGAACAGTTTGTACCGATAAAACTAATTTAATCGCTAATGCGGGTAGAAAAGAAAATGCCAAATATCTACAAAAATAATGAAGCTGATGAAAAGGTAAAGGAAATGTTAACGTTATTCATGAAATATCCTTTGAAGAATTAAAGTCTTGAAATCCTTATTGGAATTATTTAAAAGATATTTAGAAATAAAAGCAGAAATGTCTAAGCAGTGGTTCTCAGCCTTTTGACTAACGCGTACCATCTAAACAAAAACTGAAAAACGCTAGTACCACGACTACATTTTACAATGATAACTTTTCAGTTTCTCAATAGAAATATTAAAACGTCCATATATTTCCATTTGAACAACCTGTAGGCTATATGTATTAAATATGCACACATAAAACAAATATTAGCTTAAATTTGATTGCCATTTTAACTATCAAAATTTAAGTTATAATACTTTAATTTTAAAATTTACTGTGAAATTTGGGCCAGTTTAAGATAGGTCAATTTCTTTATGTCTGATCTTATTTCACTTAGTTAACCATAAATTAAGATCCACTTTTAATTTTGTTCTGTATTTATTTTTCAAAAAATAAGTGAAAGAAAATTCTTATTCACGCAAATAGGTTGTGCAAAAATGCAATAAAAATTTAATAGCTTTATTTGAAATGCCTTTAAATTTTTTTTTCGGTTCTGCCAAAAGTTAACACGTGTGTTATTTTTGAAATCTTCAGTTAGAGTTCGATCACAGGAAATTTCTATTAACTGTTCTTTTTCTTCACGAGATATAATTTCAGGTACATTTGATCAAAACTGATTTCTGACCCAATTTTCTTTTTCATAATCCTCGGAGAAATACAAAATTACTTATCAGTAAAAAACAATTATTTTTAACGACGGATGCTAATTTTTTCTTTTATTTTCTAATTATTTTCGGTTAGAAAACTTTCTAAAAGTGATAAAACGCTTAACATATAATTAACAAACTAACTCTAGTTTTTTTTATCATTGCATTTATTTTATTTCTGATGGTAAACAAATTAACACTTTGTCCTTGTAATCCTAAATTTAATTAATTTAACTTTTCAGAAATATCATCTAAATATGTTAAACGCTCCAACCATAACTCCCTAAATAAAACTTTTTTCTATATTTAATTAATTTAACCTTTCAGAAATATCATCTAAATATGTTAAACGCTCCAACCATAACTCCCTAAATAAACATTTTTGCAATTCAAAGTTTGAATCACAGAGGAAAATTTGAATATCTGATCGAAGTTCAAAAAGACGATTTAAAATTTTGCCTCTGGATAACCACCTTACTTCAGAATATAAAAAGCATTTCACATTTACTGCCCATATCTTTCCATACCATCGTAAATGTTCTTGAATTTAAACCTCGGCTTTCAATAACATTAACAATTTTCACAGCGTTATTTAAAACGATTTTCAGGTTTTTTTGGCTACTAAAATTTCACGATGAACGGAGCATTAGTTTCAAGCGCGGCATCTTTTATTTGAGAAATAACTCCGGAATGTTTTCCTGATAAATCCCGAACTACATGACTGCATACCGCAATGCTCTTATTCAAAGTAATATTATTCTCAGACATAAAGTTGCCAATAACTTTGAAAATTTCATTTGCAGTAGCTCTCTCATGAACAGATTCATAAAATAAATACTCTTCGGCAATTTGCTTACTTTCTTCGAAACGTACGTAAACTAATAATTGAATAAAGTTCTTCATATCAGTACTTTAATCCAATTTCAATGCAAAATACTTACTTTATTTTATTTTTTGAATAATTGTCTCTTGCATTTCATGAATTTCTCGACTTACTGTCTCATTGGTAAAGGAATATTATTAAGTTCATCAGCCGCTTTTTCTTTGAATAATGTTAAAACGATATCTTTATCTGCTGGTAATATAAGATTTTCTGCAATAGTGTCAGCCTGCCCTGTCTTGGTCATTCTTAGGCTTACTAGGTAATTAGCTTCCAAAGCTTTTCACTTCAAGTAGCAAAATCTTTCATTACTTATTTACTATTTTTGAACCCTGAGAATTTCCTTTTATAATATTCTTAAAATGAATGCTTTAAATTTGCATGCTTAAATTCAAGATGTCCTTTAAGAAATAATGGTTTCATACTTTGATTGGAAATAGTTCACTGGAAAATGACACATTGAGGTTGAGGGTCCATTTCATCCCCATTCCAAGTGAGCCCAAATGATAAATAACTTTCCTTATATTTTCTATGAACAATTTTTCTTTTGTATCAATATTCTTAGTGCTAGTAGATTGTCCTGGTTGCATCACCTGTGAATCATCGCTATTTTGCTTAGTCAAGCCTAGACATTTTTCCCATTTTGAAAATCTACGTTTGTTTTATTAATTTTACACAAATATTTAAATACACAATATATTACGAGTTCTTCAAAAACAAGCGACGGTATTCTCAAATCGCGTAGAAAATTAAGGACTAGAACAAGAAGATAGAAAACCCGCTGTTAGAAACAGCAAATCCACACAAAAAAAAAAAGATTTTAATTGAAAATAGAGCAATATGAGCCCGGAAATTGGGGCGACATAAAGAGCAAATATGCAAATAAATCGATCAACATCAAAAGAGTTAATGAGATACTACTATCTTTTTTATACGAACTTATTTTTATTTCCTTTTAAACACAACATCCATTTCTATTGCTCCTTTTAAAAACATCCTTTATGACAAATATTTTTATAGCTAAAAGAATATTTGTGAAGATAAAAATGGATTATTTTGCTAAAGTTTATGAGCGCCTATTGACCAAATTTTCGCCTATTGCTAAAGTTTATGAGCGACTATTGAACAAAGCTGAGATCCCATAAATTTACAAGTGTTAGAGAAAAAACTTAAACTTGATGTTGGGGTATTTAATTTTTGAATTTAATAGTTAAAATGATTTGTTTCTTTGAGTACCACCTATTTCCTCTTGCGTTCGACCTGTGGTACGCGTACCACTGGTTACAAATTCCTGATCTATAGTATTAAATTTAAAATAAAAGGTAGACACCATCCAGTTTCTGTAATAAACTGTTTTTACTGCAACGAGGCAAACTTCTAGCAGAAAATTTACACACCCGCGATATAATTCTTCGAAAACCGACAAGTGAACTGTGGAAGGAATATTTGCTCTCATTCTTACTGTATTACAACAATTAGAAATTAGAAATTTCAAAAATATGAAAATTTCTCTCATAAATGTAGTAAAAAGAGAAGGGAATCGACTTTGTATTTGTATCAATATATATTAATATGTATTAATATTTAAATTAAGCACAGTTATACTCTCATACTGTAGTTATTACCAAATAACATATTATTGTTCGAATTTTTGAAAAGACATTGATTAGACATTTCAATGAAGTCTAAGTTCCAACGATCATCACAACTAGATCATTACAACTAGTTTTGCGAGTCATCAAGAGACTGCGCAACGTTTGAATTCGATGAAATTAACAAGCAGGTTAGAAGAGGCAGCTTACTCAAAGATAATACTTGGATAATCTTTTCCTCAAAAGCATAAACACTGCTTAGTCATCGTTTCGATAAAGAATTTCACTTGTCTGAGACAGCTGGGGATAGAACTTCCAACATTATGCGCATACAATTCCAACAATCCTCGTTGAAACAGAAAGAACATTTTCTGCACTCCAGTTATTTGCATAGCCATAAAAGCATTGACGCTTTGAGCTTTATACAAAGTTATTACTGAAATACATTAAATTTTATTTTCAATTTAAGTTAACAGCTCTAAATTTTGCATTAATATCTCACAAATTCCTTTTAACTGTAGATACCAAATGTAATTTTCCATTCTCTTTGATTCTGTATAAAGTTCTTAACTATGGAAGCATAAATAGCAAAACTTTTCAAATTTGTAATTCCTGTTATCCCAGGAATTTCTAAATTTCCCAAGGGAGTTTGCGAAAAGTTCTGACAAAGTAAAAATTGCATACTTGAAGAAAACTAGTGTACAGTTGGCCAAGAGAAAGATGATACAAACTCAGATAAAACTATTCGTAGTCGAAAATGTTAACATTATTTTTTAGGTCTAGCACATTAAAACTCTAAATTCAGCAAAACATTTATAAATTTTAAGAAGTTTGTTCATGATTTTAAATTTTTCAGGCCTATACTATACTCAAAAAGAAAGAAGTTGTATTTTGAACTTCAAACAAAACAAAAATATAAGAAAAAGCTAAAAGCATGAAAACAACGAGGGATATAATTTTTCTCTATTTCTTTCAAATAGTCTGAATTAGGAACAGTAGTAAACAAGAAGTCTAAGCATTCAGCAACAGTGTTAAGAAATTAATTACTCTAAAATGGTAGAGACAAAAGTTTAAGCGATTGGTTAAGGGTTAAGTCAAAACAATGAAGGCTCTCTATCAAGTCTGTATGAGATGTCTTCGAGAAGGAATTTTTAAGGAAATCTGGCTCATATTCAATTTACCCACGAAAGCAACTGCAAAATTATAAGTGCAGCTAATCCGTTTGCTGGGATCTGACTCCAGGAGAAAAGTGTTAACTTAACTGAGCTTGAAAAAATTGGGATTTTTCATAAGTTTCAGAAAAATTTAGAAGCGAGCATAATGTACACTGCACAAAAAAAAAAAGGATACAGTTCTATATCTTCCGTTTTAGTAGGCCGTTTCACGAAATTCAACTTGCGTTTTTCATTTCTCGAAAGCGCGACTTAGGATATGTATTAGATTTATATACAGCATTGTTCTGATAAAGGTATTTTGACCCAAAATCGGACTTTTTCTGAATAACATACCAATTTGTTTCCATATTTCGATTCTACGGCTCAATTTACGCTTAACTACCAAGTTTTATAAAAATCACACGAGTAGTTTTTAAAAAATTAGCTCTCAAAATTTTAGCTCCTCAATGTTAATTGAGTATGGTATATATTTATTAATCTCTCTTTTCTTATTAAACGTATTTGATTCTTCCTTTCCTATTTCAAAATTTAAGTTCATTGCAAATGAAATCCGCCCATTTTTTATAATTTGTTTTTAAAATTTGTATTTTTAAATAATTTTTATAAATTTTCAAAAACATTTTTGAATTATAATCTAAAACAATTTTACCGTCATCTTAAAGTAGACGTATTTCTAAGCATACCTGCAAAAAATTATAGTTTTTTTATTCAAAATTTCCGAAGATATACGTGAATTTATATATTGACCCATTTTGAAATTTGACATATTTGTTGAAAAGCGTTAAAACATCAAATGAGGTTTAGACACTTTGCTAAAATTATTTGGAAGTAGAAACTATGCGACTTTTTTCCCCCTCATGCACAATGTAAAAAGGTAGGAACGAGGTGCCTTTTTTCCCGCTCCGGCATAATGGAAAGGAAAAGAAAATTGGTTGCCACATATTAAGAAGTTCGCCAAGTGAATTATTCTTGGCGCAAACTGAAAAAATAAAGCGCCAAGATAATTTTTTTTAATTTTTCCGTAAATTTCGCACCAAATTTTACAAAATTTAATATCTAGGCATAATTTGAGTCGTAGAATCAAAATATGGAAAACAATTGGTATGTTATTTCAGAAAAAGTCCGATTTTGTATCAAAACACCTATGTTAGAACAATGTTATATATAAATATAATATATGTCCTAAGTCACGCTTTCTAGACATGAAAACCACAATTTGAATTTTGTCAATCGGCCCAGTAGAACGGAAGATATAGAACTGCGCCCCTTTTTTTTTCGCAGTGTACCAGTGTATTCTAATTTAATATGATTAACAGCGCATTATTTTGAAATTACTACATGGCATAAATTTTAACTAAAATGATAAGTTGAATAAGTTTAACTAAAATGATAATAAATATGCCTCATGCGAGAAATGAAAGAAACCAAGTATTGAATGGAATTAGAACTGTAGAAATATTAGGTACTTTTTGACAGCAGGAGAGATGAAAAATTAGCAATGTCCTCGCCGGGACTCAAACCACGGACCTCTCGAATGCGCCCCGAGAGTGCTGACCACTACATCACGAAGGGATGCTAAGAAGGCAAGAGAAATACCTTATATACTCCCCCCCCCCTTTTAAAGGGCGGCTGGGGATTAGGTGAAACAATCGCCAAATCCTGGTCGTGGAGAATCATCATCCACCACCCTTTTTTAGTTCGGGAGCCACTGTAGAGATATTAGGTATTTTTTGAAAGCAGGAGAAATGAAAAATGAGTAATGCCTTCTCCGGGACTCGAACCACGGACCTCTGGAATACGAGCCGAGTACGCTGACCACTACACCACGAAGCATGCTAAGAAGGCGGGAGAAGCCTGGACTTCGTATATTCACCAAAGAAACTATAGAATATCTGATTATTCTATCTTTTTTACTATTTAGTGAGTCTTTGCCAATGTTTTTCGCTGCAAGAAGAGTTTCTTTTGATAGGGAATTCAGCTGTTAAGGAACAGGAAATTAAACTCTATACCTTTTCATTTCAAAGCGATAAGTTAAGAAGTATACATAAACCTCAATAGGAAATTAAAATAGATTCTAGACCTATATGTTTTCATATGTAGGTTTCACCACTGTGATAAAGAAGGTGTTGAAGAATCTTTCTTGCTTTAAAATTAGAAAAAAAACTCAACCTTAGTTTGGTGTTAAATTTATGGAAATTAAACCACTTATAAATAGGATTTAAGCGCTGAAATTCGGCAAAATATGATTGCTGCTAGAAGAAGAAAGACTTCTGTCAAATGTTTGGGAAACGCTTTGAGTACTTCTCCAAATTAAAGCCAATCCAAGTTTCAATTTTCCCTTAATTTTAAAGTTAGCTTACTTCTTTTACATCTCTATCTTTCTGAGCTATTATTTATATTTTAAGCTCCTTGTGAACATATAAACTATATTATTGTTCCACTGTGTGAACAAATATTCTTATCAAAACGTACGATCTAACAGAAATCATTAAATGGTGTTAAAAACTCATAAATTCTTTTTAACTTCTTTTGCTTCAGAAAACATACGTTGCAAATTAATTATTAGTAGTTAATAAAATTAGTCATTGCGTCTTATATTTTCACTTTTCCATAACAGACCTACTCCTACCCTACTTCTCTAGAGCGTAACTTATATAATGCAGTAATTTTATAAGTATATTTTACTTGATATTGGATAAAAGAATTTGAATTCTATTGATATGATAGTTCACTATAATCCAATTTATTGAAATCAAAATTTAGGACTTCTTTCTCAGATTGTTTCTGATTTCTTGCAAACCTAAAACTTTGAACTGTAAATTTAACATTATATAAACTTTTCCCTAGTCCAGCTCGTATTAACATGAGGTAAATGCTTTCATTTTCAAAATAATTAAAAAACTATCGATGCTTCTTGAACATTCCATTAAGACATATGTTAATTCCTAACAATCGAGCTGCATATGGAAAGTTCCCTCAATCTATACGAAAAAACTAATAATAATACTTAAAACTTACGATGCATGGCTATTTGCTATAAAAATGATCACTATTAATTCTAATTAAGCGCTTACGTTATATTTAATTGAGTTTGTATCATTCTGATAAGACTGGCTCAGTTCATTATTTCTCACTTCATTAAAATCTGCTTATTACTCTAATTTGTCTGACATTCTACATGGATTCTAGGAAAACAAAAGATGAGACCAACTATCCGAAAGTGAAAACAAAAGATATATACGCCGCCCAACCGCAACAGTGGTTAGTGACTCTGACTGCCGTACCGAAGCCTCGGGTTCGAATCCCGGAGAAGGCACGGATGTTTGTAAGTGTGTGTGTGTGTGCAGCATGGAGGTACTTTAAATATTAGGCGAGTCGAAAGTCCTCTCGACAGGATGCTGGTAGGGAAAGAGGGGGCAGACCTTCGGATCCGTCCCCCCGGGGTGCTGTCCTTCCATATTGTCGACAAAACTGAGCAGCATTCAAGTCGTACTGTTACTTGTATGCTGCTCAAAGCTCTTTCCAACAACAGGCGCAATCTTGCACTCCTTGCCACGGTGAATTTCGTGGGCTTGCCCTAATGTTACTGTCAGATAAGTCACAGCAACAACAACCACAAAGATATACACTTAGTGAGATGCATACAGATCAGTGCACAATACACTTTACCTCACTATACAAAATTTTCTCATCATTTTTAAAAAAATTTTAGTTGTGTATTTAAAGGAGCCTGCGTTTTATTTCCAGATGTTTTAACTTTAAATTAAGTTTAAAGTAAACTTGAATAAAAATGTGCTTTCTAAATGATGGAAGACCAAAACATCAACCAAACATTTTTGGTCAACAGAAACTAGCTTTTATTCTGCCCCCCTTAGTGATCCGGTTGAAATCAGTGGATGCACTTGTAAAATAGACCACACACTGGACGACCATGTGTCCCTGTCTATTGCATACTGCAAGAAATGTTGCCCGCAATTTTGAAGCACAAAAGCCGCAGCTTCTTCGCTGTGTTCTGCCGATGTCTCCTTATCGATTCCACCGCGTCCAGATGTTGCATCTAGGAGACGAGCAACAGCGTGTCGACATTGCAAATTTTTTCTTTATCAGATATGGTGAAGGTAGCAAGTGGCCCCTGAAAAGATATTATAGACGGATGAGGAGTATTTCTCTTTAACTGGAAACATAAACTACAAGAACAGAGTTCACTAGATTGATGAAAATCCTCACAATATGGCAGTAGCGCTTTACATGAAGTTAAAACGACTGCGTGGTGTGGCATCGCAAGTACATTCGATCTCGATCCATGTCTCTTCGAAGAGGTCACTTCCACAGATATGAAAATGAGCTCCATCACAAGTGCTCAGACTACAACAATGTTACAGAATTATGAAATTCCAGACCTGCAACAACGAAATGTTGTTGATAACATTTTATGGATGCAAGAGGGTGCTCCGCCACACATCGCTACATAAAATACGAAATAATTTTTAACACAGAAATCTAGAGTTTTTGAACTTATCTAAAGTACAGTAAGTATGCACTCTAATCTGAGACAGGCTGCAGCTTCCTTACAGGCAAATTTTGAAAGTTAACGATCTTATCGCAAAACCTGTAAGAGATATCCAAAAAACGACAAAACCTATACGAGATAGCGAAAAAACGAAAATAGCGAAAGCTTAGACCTTACCAGTTTAGTATGAAATGATATTCCACTTACACCAGTAACTTGAATAGAAGCCCTGAATTGCAGCTATCTCTATATCCCATCATCGGCATAACTATGTCACTAATTTACTACTAATAATAATAAAACTAATATGTGTTAGCATGATACAATTCATCATAATAAAACAATTCATATAGAAGTAGGATATTATAAAGAAAGAAAACAAAACTAATGTTCCAGAGTTACGACCTTTTTACTATTAATAGTTAAGAAAACTCGAAATTTTTATCATCGGCAACAAATATGCAGCTGCATTCGAGCTAGAATTTCGGGGATGTTCTGCTGCATTTCTAGTGTTATGCTACTACATTCCGTAATAACACTTGCTCATAGGTAGTTAACTTTGAGAGCAGGCAAACTGTACACCTGGTCTTTCTCGTAACTTCACAAGTGGTGTAGCGAGATACCATCATGCTGAAACCACACAGGTCCCTCTCGTCTTGAAAACGCATACCTGCAAAGTCATCTAGAAATTCAGACACTGTAATCTGCAGTAGCTCTAAGTATCTCCGCCTAGTTAAGATTCCATCGTAGAACACAGATCTTATTATGGCAAGTGCTCCAACTCTCGCGTCAGATACTAACGAAGCAATGATTCTTTCTCTGGTGAACCCATGAATGACGTTTAACCCACGTGCAGATTTTCCAAGTACCTCTCAGGCGAAAAACGCGTGTCGGGCAGCCGTCCGATAAGGACGGCACTTGGCAGACGAAGGTCACGGTCAGAACTCATTTGCGATGGACTATGTCTTATACTGTCACGAACAGCACTCTTGTACGCTAGCAAGAAAAATGTCAGTTTCTGACTCCAGTCCTGATGGCTCAAAATTACATGGAGAGAAAAACGACTCAATATTGTTCGAATGAAACTTTCTATCATTCAGATCGACTGGGGATGTAAAAGAGCAGTTTGAGTCTTTTCTAAGAATTCTATACGGTTTTTTTAAATACAGCAAATGTGAAGTTTGTTCCTTGGATAGTATGAATAAGTAGTGGCATTCCAAATCGTGAATTCCAGTTTTCAACTAGACTTCTGCGACCGTTAAAGCTTCTTGATAAAAGATGGTATAACCTTCCAGCCATTTTTTAAACTACTACATGACAACTAGGATGTACATGTTTCTCATAGGTTTTAGAGATAAAGCAACTAGAGTATCTAGCGCAATTCTTCAAAAAGGTGCTCCTACACTGCATCACTGTAATCTTCCTCTTGCGCGTGCTTACGGGTTTTTTTCAGCTACGCAGGCGTCACAGAAATTTGCATCGTTTTTGTACATCTCGTTTGTATTTCTCCTAGAAGAAACATTCATGAACTTTCCTGAGTGTCTTTATTACACCCAAATGATCTCCAACAGGTCTACTGACAAAAAACTAGAAACACTATCGTGATCTCTGCAAATTGAACTGACATTTGAAACTCTTTCCTTCGTCAGCAGCCCACTTGCGGCAGAGAACTCCAATTCGTTGGCAAAAGAAATTCTACAAGGCCAAAGATCTTTTCGTTGTCGTATTAAGTCGTTAAAGGCTTCCATTTCTTGCCACATGGTTTTTCCATTAATTCCATTGATGGTCTCAAGGTTTTTCGCTGCTCTATGTATCAGATTCTGATGTTATGAAGTCTGTGTTAATTTGTCTTATCACTGGTACTTGAAAGCCATGTTTTTCTACGGCTTTTCAATAGAGTTTATATGTTTTTGCAAAAGATCTTAAGAGTGCGAACTTATTTTGCAACTTTGAATTTCCATGGCATAATCCTATATCTCCTGTATCCATCTAGCTATTTGACCATCCAAAATATTTTAATTAAGTAACCATCTTAATGTGGCATTGCCCGTGGGTAACAGGAATTTCAGATCCTAAAGATAGTAATGGAAATATTCTACTGCCTTCACAACGGCCAGCTCTTTTCTGGTGACCCAGTAATTTCTACAGAGAAATGACTTTCCATTCGATTGGTTATAAAATGGGGAATCTCTTCCTAAAGCTTTATATTGATTAATATGTTCATCACATTGTTGTGTTTATACTATTTCTATTTTAACCATCTCCTGCCAGGATGCAAATTAGTTGTCTTTATAAGCCGAGCATTCCTGAATTAAGGAGAGAGCCTTAGGTAGCTGTCGCCAACCAGTTAATTTGTTTTACCTACTTCTAAATTGATTTCCAGCGTTCTACGTTTTCTGGAGCTGCGGGTTTTAAGTTTCTGTTACTGTATAGTTTGCGTAACCTTCCAGTTGGCGTGCTATTAAATAAGTTTTATTTTAAACTTTCATGAGAGTTTGTGCTTATTGTAATTGGAGCGTACGACGAGAGGATAAGCTCTCTATTTAAGATTTTACGAGTTGGCAGTTAGTGTAGAACTGTAGAACTTGATTTAAGTATAATAACTTTGAAGTTAGGTTTCTTGTGAGCAGCCATTTTCATAAACCAGACCCTGAGAATCAAGGCCAAGACTTTCCATTTGCAATGGGATCTTCTGATAAGTATGTCAGGTGTATAAATGGGAAGAATGTCTTTAAAAACTTACTCCCCCCCAACGCGCATTTACAGGGCGACTTTTTAAAAGTTTTTCTCGATCTAAAGAAGATTAAAATGCTTGATAACGGTACTGCCTTAAACTGGAACCTACTAACTACCTACTATTAATTGTATGCGCTGATTCTCGGGCCACGAGGGCCGTTGTAAGAAATATCTAGAACTCCTTTCAATTTTAATATAAATTTATGAAATGGTACACGTTTCTTCTTACTTTGTTTAAAACTTTAACACTGACAATTTTAATGGCATATCTCTATTATATTTGGCCGAAAAAATAAAATTGCCTTATTTGGAAACAAATCTTAATTTAAAAGCGACAAATTACGTTATACGCGTCAGTTATAAATGATAGAATTTGTATTTTTTAAAACATTTTCATTTGATTAACGTTTAAACAACACAGATTCGATAATTAACCTCAACTCTTAGCAATCGCTGCAGTATAATTAAGTCCGAAGAGAATCTCAAAAGAGAGAATTAAAGCTTTAAACAAATCCCTCTAAGCCGAGGCCAATGTGTTAGATTTACACTGTTTCAATAACTAAGACTTAAAAAAGAAATAACCGAATCCTTCTAAGCCGAGGCAGATGGGTTAGGTTTACGACAAAGAAATATAAATTCTTCAGTGTCCATAATTTAAATCTCAAACTCTTCGCTCTTGATATATCAATGCATAATATTAAAAAGTAATATATCACCAAGAAAATTTCTAAAATATTTGAAAAAGATAATCGGTTTTTCAGAAATTCTACATTTAATTACAGATTGGCTTAAATCTTCAGATAGAGTTGGTATTTCCGATTTTCGTGTATCTGCTCTAACTCAGAGTAGTAAAATTTTGAAAGTAATTATGATTGCCAAATTTATAAGCATTTATTCCATTTAGTACAAAAACATGGCAAAATGCTTCGTTTCAGAATGTCAATGTAAAATTTACTAAAAATATTTTTTCTTTCAATGCTTAAATTGCGATTACACAAAACTCCTTTAGCAGATTGATGAAGTTCTTATTTTTTCTTTGGATTAGATCACTATATAACATTCATGTAAAAGTCAAATTATCAGAAGTCCTTTAAAAATTATAAAGACTTCACTTAGACAACTTTTATAAAGATTCCTCATATTGTAAGGAACCTAAGTTTTACTAACGTTTATTTTATTTTAAATCTTTACTATCACTTCTTATTTTCTACTTCCGGCCAGAATTAAAAGCTTTTAACTTATTTATGCAAATTTGTCTTGCTAACGCCAAGTACTTAAGTTGTGGCTTTTTGCCAAGCAAGAGAGAGGAAGGAGTTATTAGAAGCAGGCCGCTTGTCATAGCAGTTTTACTCGGTTGCTGGTTGCCTTCAAGGCCAGAGGTTTAATCCTCGTGATAATTTTAAACGTATCGTAGTTTTAGCAGCTCTCTGTACTACATACGGCTTTTTGTTAATTAACGGCCAATCTTGGAGTTAGGCACTTGTTTATTAATCCAAAGTTAGTTTAGTTAGAGTTTTAGTTAATATTTTTATATTCTTACGTTCAGACCACAAGTGGTTGGTCTCTGTATTCCGAAGTTCCGGAAATCATTGTAAAGAGAGAAAAATAAAGGGTTTCGTATACCCTTCCTGTGTGTATTGTCTACTTCACCATTTAGTGAACATAGCGTCAGTAAGCTCCCTGTTCCGAATCAGGACAGTTCATGTTCCCAAAGCAAGTAAAGAGGAACACAAGTCCTGATAATATATCCTAATATTATTCCTGATGTAAGTATGATGAAATAAGATTTTGTTCTGAACAGAAATTAAGATAATGCTTTCTCCTTTGAATTCTTTATCTGCCAAATATTCTTTAAATACGAATCACTTTCTGTGAAATTATGAATAAAGAACTGCTAAAATCATTTTATTACAAAATAGGATGCCAAATGTATCACACCTTTTTTTCTACAGATCAGAAAATTTAATAAAATACGGTTTAGAAGCACAGCAAAAGAAAACATTCATTCACATCATAATATTTGCAACTCTTATATGCTCCCCGAGTCAAATGTGAGATGTTATTTCTACAGACGGTAGAGGAAAATTTCTCTGTAGGGGGCCAAACATGAATAATCATAATTTCTGGTGACATGATGTATGATGTTAAATTATCTTTCTGGAAAACAATTTGGAAGGAATATAGAAAGCCATTAATGATCCTTGGGGAGACTGGAAGAAAAGTTTCACGTGAGCATTTTTATCTTTATTTTCTCTTTAAATCTAGCTATTTTGATTTTATTAGCTGCTTTAGATTCGTTTCTTTTCTATTTTTTCCTATATTCAGAGACAGGCCAATAAATTAACGGCACCGAGGAAATCGCTTTAGCAAAACATTTTCATCTCCCAACTTAATATCACTTGACAGCTAGAATACCAAGCCTTAAATGATACTAGAAAGAGCCTTTATTTAAAGCTACTAAGATATTTATTTAGCTAATTCTACTTAATCATAATTATTAAATGTATGTAATTAAGTTGTTTTAAGAGTACATAAGTATTAATTAACAACATATAAAAACCATTTATGGTTTTCCATCTAATTAGTTGTTCTCTCCTATTTGTCAACTCGATACGCTGTATTTAATTCGTTTCTGATGCTAGGAGGAAAGTAGCAAATTCAAAATCATTTTAAATTTTCCGTCTCCTTGTCTAAACAGGAAACTTCTGCATGGATTCAACATATTATGCTCTTACTAATGATAGCTTGGAAACTCTCAACATGGAGATAAATATTTTTGTGATATCATTCATATAAAATTGCTGAAATAATTAAGTTACATTATATTGAGCAACTCACTTTTATAATATCGAAGATAGATGCATTGTTGATCGGCAACAACTGTTCATGATGGACGAGTTTTTATCTCACGCAGAAAACAATAATACATGCTTGAAGTTTTAGAAAAAAGAAAAACGTCAAAAACATTGTTTAATTATTTTATTTTTATTGGATTTCGTTTACTTCGTTTGCATTGTGGATGAACAGTTAGCTTAGTGTCAAATGGCAGCACAGTACTCGCCACTTGTTGAAGTCACTTCCATTGCATTATTCAGCGGCTGAGTTTAACAGATGAAGATGAGTATTGCAAATTGCTATATAAATATTTATTTTTCTAGTAAAATAAGAATTAACAAGTAATTCAGTAATTAATCCTAAAATAATAATTAAACATTAGTGATAAATTTAAACTATTTGTACAATTTCGAAGTTTATTTTCAAATTTTTTTATTAAAATATTTTTTAAATTACAAATACGTTCTTAATGAAATTTTATCTTTTACAAACAATTAATCTATCTGCATCCCGCACAGCTTTTCTCTGGCTGAACTTAGGAAGAACATCAAGATCTTTTAACAATTTGTCCTTTACTTTCAGGTTTAAGCCTTTTCGCTTAGGCGTTTTCGATAGGCTACGAATCAAACTTACAACAAATTTATAAAAAAGAATTTCTAGAGATTTCTCCGATTTCAAAAATCACGTTTCTAGCAACAGAATGATTGCGCTTTGTTTTGCCTAGTCGATCTTTCACTTTATGATTATATGCATGATCAATACTTCTTTTTACCTTTCTCTTCAGACTAAAGTTACCACTCCCTTTCCGTTCAAAGATTGTTAATATGCGGTAATATAAGGAAGTATTTCCTGAAAATTTTTTAGAACTCTTTGTGATTACATGTGTCTATACCAAAGGGAAAATTATGAATGGGGAAACTTTTAAAGATGAGATACAGAAGTTGCACATCCATCTTCTGTCAAATAGAAGTAGATAAGTAGAATTTTCAGCAGAGTCACTTTTCTGAATTATATTATTATTAATTTAATTAATTTTATTTAGCACTTGCTTTTAACTATTTCTTTTGAATTATTCCAAGAATTTACGATCATTCAGATATAATTCAAACGTGGCTCTATGAAAAATACTTCTTCCTTGGAAAAAACAAAGCATTTCTAAATTTCATTCAATTGCATTTGCGTTTTGATGATTGTACTTCCGGTTAGACTGCTAGCCCCTTTTTTGGTTTAATTTGTGATCTAATTTTATATGTTCATTATACACATTGTGTATGTGTATGTGCACGCGTTAGAATTCTAACAATGTGTAAATCATCTGTATAATTTAATTTATTAATAACCTCTTGACTCCTCGTTTTAACTTAAGTATTTCCTCTCTGTATTCTAAAAGTAGTAAAAACTTTTCTCGACTGGGCCATTTCTAAATTAATCTATGTCACATAGCTTGCGCAACTCTGATGATGTAGCTGATTAGACTTAAAATGAATTTAGAATTTCTTTTCTTTTCGCCATCGACAGAACAGCTGGTCCACTGGGCTAGGTTCTTTTCAGTCTATTGGATCCCGTCGATGGAATTGAAAATAAATAAATATAAAAAGCTTAGTACTGAGTCCTCCGGGAATTTATTACGTTTAGAACTTAGTGTTGTATTCTCCGGGAATTGCCCACGCTAAACGAAGAACATTGAAAGACGGACCAGAACATGGAAAAGAAGTGCATGGTGGGGACTGTTGAGACTAAAGGGAACAGTTTTCACTATTATGGTACATTTTAGGCATACAGATATACTAAGGATGTGGTATAGATAGAGGTACAGATGTAAAGATGAAATCTGAACAAATACATTACAAATTATGAAATACATAAAATGAGTGCTAGATTAATCATAATATTAAACATAATTAATTCAAAACAAAAACAAAAAACACAAACAAACACATTAAGTAAAATAATATATGTACAAAGCGGGCTGCTGACGGCTCGGTGTCCAAAAAAAAGTCCCTCCAGGCTATCAGAAACGCTTTCAGCAATGGTAGCGCAGTCTCTAATGCGGCTGAGCACATATTTATTCTTAATTGTGTTCTTGAACCATGCCGGCATAGTGATTGCAGCTAGTCTTTTTAAATGTGACTTCACTGTGTGCGGACAATCATACAGACAGCGATTTGGGTCACCAGTACTGCCACGAATATATTGGTCGCTGTCTCTTAGGCGAAATCTGTGAAGATGGGACATATATGGGCCATGCCTGGTCAGATACTGTGTAAGGTGCGAAGAGCGCTATTTAAATGCTGGTTTACTTTTGGATAAAAATTATACAGTTTTCTGCCTGTGGTGATCGACTCCCAGTAGTTTTGCCATTGTTTCATTAATTCACATTTTAGAGTGGTTTCCAGATATGAGTGCTGAAGGGGCACACTAATGCTACTCACATGGGGTTCGTTAGCTGCGCTTTTCGCAATCACATCTGCTGCTTTATTTCCTTTAATCCCCGTATGGACTGGAACCTATTGAAACTTGGGCCTTAGACATGAAGGAATCGAAATTAATAATTTTTGTATGTCTCTGACTATTGAATGTCTACTGCGGCCGCCCTGGATGGCCTGCAAGCTTAACATGAGTGTGTATTACATTATACCTCCCATTGCTAACAGTAAACTCCCAGAGCTCACTGAGTTACTGGGATGAAGCTTCTTAGCCCAAGAATGGATTATGAGGTCATCGCCCATTGCTCATCAGGCACTGCCAGTCCCGAGCTCACCTTTGGAGTCATCAGTATAGACGGCAGAGGATTGTAATGCAAGTGAGAGATTACGGCTTGCTTCTGTATCGAAGTTTGTAAGGGGCAAGAAGAATGGGTAATGTGATTCTCGTAGTCCGAGGATACATATGTCTTCCTCCAAGTAGTAACGTCTTGTTTTGTCTGACTGCCCTAAGCACAGCACTCTCGCTCTGTACTACCAAGTGCAAGGGCGGAAGACCTGCCAATACATTTAATGCGATTGTCGAAGAGATAAGGAATTCTTCGTAGATTCCAAGAAGAAATGGTCTTTGCGCCGAGTTCGGTGCTTGTTGCATTTTAATCGTGACATTGACGCCCCAAGAAGCCATGAAGAAGGAAGAATGGAGAAGCCATGAAATTTTATGTGCTCAGCGACTGTGGCATATCATACCTTGAGCATCTGGGAGGAGACACCCCAGCTAGGAGCAGCTGTTCTCTACATTGCGTTAATTTTAAAAAAAACTGTAGTTGGCTTTCTTTTCTTTATTTATGCAGTATTCGGAACTTAGACTGAAAGGTTTGAGAACTGAAACCTTTGTTACCTAAAACAAAACCTTCCTCTTGGTGAGTTTTCATACAATGCTCACTTTAGCTTGTGCCTCTCTTCCTATTAAGATGCTATTTCGCTGTGCTCTCTTCCTATCGCAATAGTATCAAAAATGTAAATGTTCTTGAATAAGCAGGATTAGTGTGCCAAGTATATTGTGGCTATAAATGTCAATTGAAATAAAAGAGAGCATTTAATCTTACCCGCCTGCTAAGTTCTTTAGTCATTACGTATTCTACATTGTAGCATTTTATGCAATCAGTATTCTTCTTCAATGTGGATCTACGTTCTATGTTATCTACGTGCTGTGCCATCAATATTTTTGCGTTTTTACGTTTCAGTGTTCCTACATCAGTACTTCTAAATTTGTTTTTATTACATACATATACTATATTCTAACAGAAGTATGCAAAATGTGCATATTACAATTGTTAAAAATTAATAAACGATTCCTTTCATTGTAAGCCTCAGTAACAGTTCAGAACACAGTTAGGCTTAGAACTGTAAAAATCAGAAAAATTCTCACGAAGTCATTGAAATTTCCTTTCATAATAATTAATTTTTCCACTAATTCTAAGTTACAGCACAGAGGATCTCACATTAATTAATTTCCCTTATGCCACTCAGGGACCGGTTTACAGAACCGAAGACCCCGGTCACGGAGGTATAAATGCTCGCCACGGAGCCTCCATCTCTGATTTTTAACTTTGTAGATGTCGCTGATGCAAACTGTATTTTATAAAATAACCTTATAACTCAATACTTCCTTTCAAATCTATTTTAAAAAATTACATTTCCTTTTTTCTACACTTTGTTTTCATGGCTTCAATTTAGTACATGTATCGTAAAATATAAGTTTACGCATGTTAAACCAGACTTTGTTTTTTCTGAAAGAAACTAAAAAAAGAGGAGAACAAAAAGAATTTGTTGTTTTACAATAAACCTTAATTCAATTTCAGAGACATGATCAAATTAAGCAATTAAATTACTCATGAGTTAAATAATCAAGTGTAGGAAAGGAATGTAGAATTAAAAATTCAGTTTTTTTCTAATGGAAAATGTGGTTCTTTTGATAGGTCGTTCTATGTTATATATGTAATGGTCTTCTTAAAAATAAATTTTATAATTGTTTAAAATCATAGTATTTTGCCTATTTCTAATATTTGCTAATCAATTTCATAAGCTGTAGTTTTAAATGGAATGTACTTTTTTATGATACTGTATATCTCAATAATTTCAAATACCGAGTGTCTTACTTTTAAAGGCATAAAAATAAAACACGAAGTTTAATATTTTATCCCTTCTTCTAATTTTATGTTTTGAATCCTATAATTGAAAAAAATACAAAATATTTTACGCATTTTAAATATTACAAAAGCAAAAGAAGGCCCCTGAAAGTGTAAGTCCAGGCGCGTGCCCCGCCTGCCCTTGTGGAAATCAGATCTTTACAGTTATTAATACAATAATAATATAAAGTTCACGAACACACAGAAGTTAAGAATATACTAATCAAAAGCTTCATATCTCAAAAGTCGAAAGATTTTCATAAAATTCTCATCTGCACTAATATTTCTAGAGCCCAATTTGCGACCTCAAAATTTAGAAATTGTTGCAGCAAAAACAACTGTTACGTAACAGTAATAGTGTTTTATTCTTCCTTCATTTCAGATCAAAAATATGTGAAATGATTAAAAATTCAATAAATATTCTCCTTTTATTAATATGTTTATAAGAGAGCAAGGAAACATAAATTTACATACATTTAAGCGTGGAGTTCGAGCTCTTGTTTGTATTCAAAGTTAGCAGTGTTTAATTTTTATTTGTATATGAACTGAAACCTTTCCTTAGTCTGCCTTTTCTAGTTCGTGCCGTAAGTGATTAAACAGCATCAGTTAATTTGTCAGGCAAGCCTATTTTGTCTATTTTAAAATGAAAATTGGTGATAAAGATGAATGATTGGCCCTTCACAAAGTGTGCGAGCAGTGTGTCGAGAGTTTAAGGATGTCGATGAAGGGAACACGTTCTAAATTTCCATTTGGTACACCTATGATTTGGCGAGAGCCCAAAGATTATTCAAGTAATTCGTACTTTCGTGTAGTGAAAACATCGGGATATAGCAAGAAAACAAATGTAAAATAGAGTATTCTAATTTACAATCAGGGGCTATACGCTCAATGCTTCCTCAGCTGAGTTCCTAATGCCAGTTTTCAAAGAATTACCCTATTCGTAAATACAGGCGTACGATTCTGGTGATTATCGAGTTGATCCCAACAACGAATATTTTGAAATTGAAGATGATTCCGTTCGTAAGGGAATTTAACCAGAATGAGTTCAATGATTTGGCATGAGGTGTGGGACTATCCAAAAAACCTTCAGAGCTGTTAACATCAAGACTGCAAGAGAAAACCTTGCTTGAAAAAGGAGCTAAGATATATTATTTTCGACCAAGAAAAAGTGCCTTTATGTAATACTTTCGAAGTGATGATGGATTTACGTATTGTCACAACGTATATAGTTTAATGGGAGAGTTGGGAATGCAAATTTAATTCATTCTTTTCATCCCAGAGAGAAATGCTGGTGGTTTTATAACGTTTTTAAATATGCAAAATTTTCTATAGAGTATTATGAAGAAAAGTAAAGTAATTGTCACCATTTTGGCAGTATTTACATGCAACAGGTTGTCTGAAGAAGTTCGTCTTATATCCTTTCACTCGTCAAATTCGGGAATAAGGCAGTAAAAGTACTAATAACTGAATCTGTAATTAATTGAATGTATTAGTCAACTTTTCTTTTTGTAGCCCTTAATATTCTCTGATACACCAGTTTCTATGAAAAAAATTCTTTTTTACTGTCAACATCTTTAAAATCCTTTTTTCGTGTCAAATACTAATGCTTGATTTTCGTTTACTAACGTATTGGTTTCCTGTCAGATTATTTATATAGGATAGTAATTAAGTGGAATATATTAATTAATATTTTTTCAACAAATTCTGAATGCACCAATTTCGATGAAAAAAATCGTTTTGATCATTAACAATTCTAAATGTGCTCTTTTTTGTGTTGAATACCAACCAATATTTGATTTTCATATACTAATGCACTGATTTTCCGTCAGATTATTTATGTAGTGTCATTGGTACAAATTGTTAATTCGTCAAATACATTAGACGGTGTCATTAATACAAATTCTTTTAATTCATTAAAATTTCAGCTGATAACATTTCAGTCTACACTTATATATATTTAGAGATTTAAGTGACATTCATATGCATTTTTTTCATACTTTTGAATCATTTTAATATGGCCACAAATTACTTTAAATCAACGAAATGCCAGTCCACAGATCATATCAGGCATTAAAATCTCTGCTTAAATCATCTGCTTAAAGTTTTGATAGCCTTCTTATACGATAATCAATAATATTTCCAAAATTTACCAGATAGACAGTCAAAATTATCTCCCAGCCTATCTTATCTAATTATATTTTTCAGCATTTCTTGAAAATTTAATACCGAATCTTGTATTTTATGTATATTTACTTTACAGACATTTGAAATCGTATAGCTTTATCATAAAACAAAGCTGGGAACAGCAGAATGTGAACAATATTCAGACGTGTGATATCGTAATCGAAGACCGCATTAACAAAGATATTTATTTTGACTTTCATTGGTTAATTCTGAGTGGTTGTCCTGGCAGTGTACACTTTGCTTATACGCTACCTGGTACTTCGATTTGCCACCTTTATATTACTGAGATTTTGATTTCTGCTTTGGCGTATATCTTTGGATGCTTTCGGTAGGAGATTAAGATACTGTATGTTGCCCACAAGGATCTACGTTTTCTCAATATATAGTGTATTAGACTCTTGCTTGAGCAGCCTCGCTTCCCATATCTTTTATCAGCTGAAAAGTTCTGGCCAATAGTTATAATGACAATGGCACGCCAATACCTGTGAGGTAGTTCGACAGATGAAATCTGTCATAGAATTGAAACCGCATGCACTGCAATACCTATAACTACCACCCAAAAACTGGTCGAATCTATGCTCAGTCTATTGCAGCTGTTATGGTTGCCAGAGGCGGATGCTTCTGTTTATTGATTTCTACCTGTACTGTACTTCAAAATTACCGAAAATTACCGAAACTTTTAAATCATCTTCCCATTATAATGTAATAGTAAAAAAAAAGATACAGTTAAAAAGTTTCTTTTATGATACAGAAATGTAATGGGCAGCAGGGTACATAAATTAAGCCATAATTCTAAACATGCCACCTTTACGTTTCTTCATAATACTCTATAGAAGATTTTGCGTATTCAAAAACGTTATAAAACCACCAGCATTTCTCTTTGGGATGAAAAGAATGAATTAAATTTGCATTCCCAACTGTTCCATTAAACTATGTACGTTGTGGCAATACGTAAATCCATCATCACTTCGAAAGTATTGCAGAAAGGCACTTCTTTCTTGGTCGAAAATAATATATCTTAGCTCCTTTTTCAAGCAAGTTTTTCTCTTGCAGTCTTGATGTTAACAGCTCTGAAAGTTTTTTGGATAGTCCCACACCTCATGCCAAATCATTGAACTCATTCTGGTTAAATTCCCTTACGAACGGAATCATCTTCAATTTCAAAATATTCGTTGTTGGGATCAACTCGATAATCACCAGAATCGTACGCCTGTATTTACGAATAGGGTAATTCTTTGAAAACTGGAATTAGGAACTCAGCTGAGGAAAGCATTGGGCGTATAGCTGATTGTAAATTAGAATACTCTATTTTACATTTGTTTTTCTTGCTATATCCCGATGTTTTCACTACACGAAAGTAAGAATCACTTGAATAATCTTTGGGCTCTCGCCAAATCATAGTTGTACCAAATGGAAATTTAGAACGTTAATAACTCCACAGATACACCTATCCAGCGATAATAACCATTCCTCTTACATCTGTTTTGTTTATCATTATTATTATACTGATTGTTCTAGTATTTTTAATTAAATCTTGAAGCCATTTGTTTGGTTTCTCAATGAAACTCCAATATATTGTACCATATTTGTCTTCCTTTGCTTGCACATTCCTCTCCCCCCTCCCTCCAAAATGTTGCTCAAAAAGCTTTTCTATAGAGCCAAAGCCTCAAATGACCTTTTTTCTCTTTGAATGGGAAAATGCAAAAAATATAAAATATGAAACGCAATCACTGACAGAATTTTGACAATAGACCTGTAAATTTCTTATTCAAATTTTAAAGAACAACCTCTTTTTAAAGCTCTTGTCCACCCACTGTGAGGGATTAAATGGATCCGAGCCTTTAAATACTTACTATACATTCTCTTTCGCTCCTTTGCCCCAGCTTGCACGCGCCGCTCGGTTTGCATTGTCTGAAGGTGAGCTAGGGTTTCAAAATTGTGGCGTGAATGCGGCACACATAACCCAGTGTAAAGCAAATACCGTGCCTCCAGAAGTGCTTTATCCAACAATAAAATTATATCGAATTCTGTCAATTCTGTCTGGAAGTCCATCTTTCCCATCTAAGCAGCATCTTCAAGCTATCCTCCATGACGAATCTTATTTGTGTGCGAGCTACATCTCTGTACAATATTTCGCCCATGACTAAAAGGTAAACTGGTTTTCATCTTCCGAAAAACCTACAACACACACACACACACACACACATATATATATATATATATATATATATATACACACTGGTTATCATAAATTAAGGAAAAATCACAAAAATAGCGATAATTCCTTCAAAAATAAGCCAAACCGTGTAAAATTTGAATATGTTGCCAAGTAAGAGTAGCTGAATAAAACTGCAATATGCAAATTAGTGGCGCTGCACTCGGAACACGTCATCTGCGAGGAGAATAAAAGTCCATGTTTGAGAGCAAGCCCACATATTTCACTGTGATAGTGACATCAGAAATCCGAGATAGCCAATTCGTACCAATGACCTCCAGGCATCATTTGCCTGCAGAACTAGGATGGAGAACCATTGGGATACTAGAGGCAGGATAAAATCAAACAGAACTGGCCAGATGGCTAAATGTGAGTCCTTCTGTGGTTCATAGACTTTGGAGGCGATTTCAAACCACAGAATTGGCATCTAGGAGATTCAGCCAAGGACGGCCAACTGCTACGACGAGCGCCGATGACATTATGTGCACATGTGATGACATTATTTGACATTATGTGCACGCAGAAATAGAACCGCTACTCCGACTCTTCTTAAATCCTCCCTTGCTACAACCACCGGAAGGTTGGTGTCAACGTCAACTGTGCGTAGAAGGCTTCAGGAAGGTGGTCTATATGCGAGGCGACCAGCCATTTGCGTGCCGCTCACGTCACGCCATAGGAGGGACCGTTTGTAGTAGGCACGAGAACATGTCTACTGGACGCCTGATCAGTGGAGGGCTTTTCTCTTTATGGATGAGTCTAGGTTTAGTCTAGAAAGCGATAGTAGGCGTTATTTGATTTGGAGAGAACCTGTAACCCGTTATCATCCGTCAAACATCCGTTAAAGAGATGCATACGGAAGAGGCAGTGCCTGTGTTTGGGGTGGCTTCTCTTCGGGTGGACGCACAGACCTCCATGTCTTTCCAACGGAAATCGTGAATGCTCCGATTTATAGAGATGACATCCTTGATGCTTATGTGCGCCCATGTGCTGGGGCAATAGGCGATGCTTTACTGTTACAGGACAATAACGCAAGACCACACAGGGCTTGCATCGTAAATGACTATCTTCAACAGGAAACAATTATGCGCATGGAGTGGTCAGCTTGATCTCCGGACTTGAATCCTATCGAGCACGTTTGGGATGCTTTAGGGAGACGTCTAGCTACTATAAATCCGCCCCCTCAGACCCTTGTCGCGCTTGCAACTGCTTTGCAAGAGCAATGGCTCTCGCTTCCTATGGAACTGATAGACCGCATAATTGAAACCATCACGCATCGCTGTATGTGCTGTATTTCTTCTAGAGGCGACCATATTCCATATTGAAGGTACTTTTCCTATAGCAAACTGACACCTTCGATTTGTTTATTTTATACATGTGCTAATTTCTATACTACCATAATTGTCTGGTAATTTATTTTTATGTTATTTGAAACCTTACTATGTGTTGTATATTGTGAGTAAGTTTTATAAAATTCTAGATGTAACTTTTTCAGTAATAGTGATTTTTATGATTTTTCCTTAATTTATGATAACCAGTGTATATTGAATGAACTGAAATTCATTGAAATCGAATGCAAGTTTCTCTAATACTTGCGCAATAGCTGCAAAGTAAGATAATAATAATTTATTTACTAAAGAAATACTGATTACATTATCTCCTAATATAAATTTAGTAGAATTAAATTACTACACGCACACTTACAGATATATAGATGATCTTATTACATTTAATAATTTTAATAAGATTGAAAACTCCGAGATTTATCCGGAATGCTTTACACTTAACTAATCATTTGCAAAACATCACCGACTATCTTGCTCTTCAAATAATTAACTACAAAAAAAATTTTACTGTTTGAAAAAACAAGACACTTCAGTTTCAATAATAACAAATTAATAAATTGGACTTCCAGCATTTCCAAAAAAGTTATTAGTAATACTATCTTAAATCAAATACAACGTATTAAAAATATTTGCACAGTTGCGATAGATCTACAACGCGAAATTATGTTCCTTATTAAAATTCTCAATAATCTAATACCTAATCGATTTACTAACCATTGTCTTAAAAGAGCAGGTATTAAATACTCTCATTTAACTGATAGGGATATGATAATTTGTTCCTAAACCTGAGAAGGCGGTATAAGTTGGATGACTATCAGTTGAAGGATTTGTTCATAGTGTAATTACAAAATTTATATATAATGTAAAATATCATTGTTCTCAGACTTTTCTTATGCTGTTACTAAAACATGAACCTATTTAATATGCTGTATTCTGCTAAATAGATCGTTAGCTGTGAAAATTACTATTTTCTTCCTTTCTTCTTCGTTACGCCACGACAATTAGCTAGAAATTAATTAATTTCCATTCACTAGTTAGTATATTCAAAATTTAACAGACGCTTCTTCACTCACATAAAAACTTCGCAAAAACCTCCCTCACACATACCACGTCCCTCCCACGTACCAAAAATAGCTTCTCAAAGGTTCACCGCCAGTAATAATTCAAAGTATCCCCCCTGCTTATAATGGAATTTCGGATAGTATGGCCTACAACACCCCTTCTGAGTAAGAAATAGACGAGAACACATTACCGACACCCCACTAGAAAGAACGTAAGTTAATTAATTCATAATCTGGCCTTTTGTATTTTCATGTACATTTCACATTGTACATTTCATTATATCTTATTATATATATTTCAATTTTTCAACTTTTATTTCATTTGTTTGCAAAGATAGTATAGTTTATTATGTTTCGTGAGTTTCTTATGTTTCTCGTGTTTATTTCACTTACTTTGAATTCTATTTCATAAATCCAGTTAAGATTACTACCGTTTATTATTTTTATAAAAATAGTTTTGAATTAACATACATGAAAGCGAGGGTGTCGGGGGCACTTTACTCAAGTATCATGTAATTTTTACTACACAATTTGGCTATTCACTCAAAATTTCTAAAGAATCTATTGTCTTGGCAATAATGCTACATTCAGAATGAGTTCTTTGGCACTCTAAGTTCGCTTTAATGTGTCACGTTTTCTAAAAATCCAATAACTTAACGGAACTACAGTTCTGGCGTTGACCAAATTTGCCAGTTTGGCATCTTCATTCTTACTCTAGTAAAAGGCGAAACACCTTCGCATTTATTAATTATTGTTCATTGAACGAGAGTTGGTTTTCCCCCTTGAAAAGTCAACTAATTTCAATGACGATAATTACTTGGTTTATTAATTTTCGATTTCAAAGTTTGAATTTTTATTATTCATGATTTAAATTCAAATACCTTTCAAAATCTTTTTCATGATTTAAATTCAAGTCCCCTTATAAATTTTTTTTTCATGCTTTACATTCAAGTTCCTTTTAAAAAACAATTTTCGGAATTAAATTTCATACTTCTGGGTTACCTCATTTTGATACATTCTACTAAATTTATATTAGGAGGTAATATAATCAGTATTTCTTTAGTAAATAAATTATATCTATATACAAATGGAGGACAAAATAAAGCGAACACCTGAGAAAACGTATGACGTATTTTACACCTGCAGTACAGCCGCGCCACCTGCAACAGAAGTTCGCCACCTAGTGAGCGTGAAGAGGAAGGTATCAGTCTCTCAACAGCAGTCACCTGCGTTGCATGCTTCGATCGAACTGTCTGGGAGAAGTTGAAATGTCAAACTTGTCAGAGTTCCAAAGAGAAATGTTAGTTGGAGCGCGTTTAAGTGGAGCATCGGTTACGAAAACAGTAAACCTTGTGGGATGTGCAAGCAGTACGATATCAGTCGTTATCATAGCGTACACGAAAGAGGGTAAGACGACGTCTTCAAAGCACAACAGTGTCCGAAATTCAAAGCTGGCTGATAGGGATAGACGAGTCTTGAAGCGCATAGTAGCCCGAAAGCGCAAGGAATTGTTATCCGAGATAACATCCGAAATGAACAGTTATCTCCAGTACCCCTTTTTAACAAAAACTGTCAATAAATTTTAACAAAAACTCTTACTTCATGCTGCGAATATTTATGGCAGAGTGGCAATTCGTAAACCCTTCGTGACCACAACTAATGCTTTCAAGCGCCGCCAGTGGTGCAGAGATCACAAAGGCTGGCCCCCTACAGCAGTGGCAACAGGTAAATATGGTCAGATGAATCGTCATTCACCCTATTTCAGACGAGCGGACGCGTTTATGTCTGGAGAACGCCCAAAGAAGCGTTTCGTGCCGACTGCCTCTTTCCGACTGTGAAGCATGGGATGGCGCCATTATGGTATGGGGTGCGATATGTTGGCGTGGTCTTGGGCCACTTGTTATTCTGCATGGGAGGATCACATCCAATCCCTATCTAAGCATTCTAGGGGATCATGTCCATGATTTTGTCCAGACTGTATTCCCTTGGGAGCGACCGCTTTTTCAAGACGACAACGCCCCTATCCACACTGCTAGGTGTATTCAAGAATAGTTCGAAGAGCATGGCGATGCAATTGAACATCTCGCTTGGCCCCTTCAGTCTCTGGACTTGAATATTATTGAAAATTTATGGGCATATCTGGAGTCCAAACTTCGTTCCCGATTTCCACCTCCATCCGGACTTTCGGAATTAGAGACCGCTCTGCAAGAGGAATGGCTTAATATTCCTTTAAATATTGTCCATGACCTTTATGCATCTATCCCACGTCGCATTCAATTTGTACTTCAGTCAAAGGGTGGTTTAACCCCCTATTAATAAAGATTTTCCATTATTTCACAGGTGTTCGTATTATTTTGTTCTACATCTGTATATGCTACTGTTAATATATATATGCTACTCTTACTATATATATATATAATTACAATGTGTATATATATATAAAATTAAATGTTATTATATATATATGTTGTATGATCTTAAATTCACTTGCGAAATCGAGTGATTCTACTACTTGCGCAATTGCTGCAAAGTAAGTTAATAATAATTTATTTACTAAAGAATATTGATTATATTATCTCCCAAGATTAATTTTAGTAGAATTATCTTAAAAGAGTCAATCCATACTTAGTAAGTTCAATTTCGAAAAATGTTTAACGGGAACTTGAATTAAATCATGAATAACAAAATTTCAATTGTAAAAAGAAATAAATTAAAAGCAAGTAATTAAACTAAATGCAAGTAATCATTGCCATTGATCGGAAATAAGTTGACTTTTTCAAGGGGAACAAACCAACTCCCGTTCAATGAACAATAATTAAGAAATAAATACGAAGGTGTTTCGTCCTTTACTCGAGCAATAAGGCGATGCCAAACCGGCAATTCAAGCTAGGCCAAACATTTCCGTGAATAGAAGGGATTAAGAACCAATGCAGAGAACCAAAGAACTCATTCCGATTTAGCATTTTAGCTAATTCAATTTTGAGTGAAAAGCAATTTCTGCAGTAATATTGATATCGCTCGAGTAATTGTCCCCCGACACCCTCGTGTTTATGCATTTTAGTTGAAAACTATTTGTAAAAATTAAACATTGGAAATTGTCATTATGAAATAGAATTCAAAGTATTTGAAATAAACATTATAAAATTACAAAATATAAGAAAAATAATGCAATCTTTGTAAAAACAAATCAAAAAATAAAACATTTTATAAAAAATATATAAGAAGAAAAGGGAATGTACATGAAGATATAAAGGCCAGAAAAAGCATTAATTAACTTACGTTCTTTCTAGTGGGGAGTGGGCAAAGTGTTTTCTTCGCGTCTGACTCAGAAGGGTTGTGTTTCAGAAATTCTTTTTCGGCAGCGGGGGCTTTAAATTATATCAGTCGGTAAGACTTGTGTGAAGTAATTTATGGTAGTGGGAGGGACTAGGAATTCTTGAGGGACGTATGTTGTGGAGCTCTTCTTTGAGTGAAACCGTCTGTTAAAATTTTTTGAAAATACTAGTGAATGGAAATTAATTAATTTCTGTCTAATTGTCGTCTCGTAACGATTAAGAAATTAAGAAAAGGAAAAAAGGAATTTTCACTGTCAAAGAGCTATTTGACAGACTAAAGATTATGAAATAGACACATTTTTTTTTAGTAACAGCATAAGTCTGAAGACAATTAGCTTTTTACATTATATACAGCTTAGTATACACTATGTACAAATCCTTCAACTGATACTCATCCAACTTATACCGCCTTCTCAGGTTTAGGAACAAATTATCATATCTCTATCAGTTGAATGATTTAGAGTGAGTATTTAACGCCTGCTCTTTTAAGGCAATGGTTAATAAATTGATTGGGTATTAGATTATTTTTGAGAATTTTAATAAGGACCAAAATTTCGCGTTGTAGATCTATCGTATCTGTGCAGATATTTTTAATTCGTTGTATTTGATTTATTATTGTATTGTTAATTACTTTTTTGGATATGTTGGAATTCCAATTTATTAATTTGTTAATATTGAAACTGAAGTGTCTTGTTTTTTCAAACAGTAAAATTTTTTTGTAGTTAATTATTTGAAGAGCAAGATAGTCAACGATATTTTGCAAATGATTAGTTAAGTGTAAAGCATTCTGGATAAATCTCGGAGTTTTCAATCTTATTAAAATTATTAATTGTAATAAGGTCATCAATATATCTGTAAGTGTGCTTGTAGTAATTTAATTCTTGTGGGTGTAGATTTTTTTGGAAATTAAATTCTTTGATGAATAAAAAGATATTACAGAGCGAGGTACTTAAATGGGATCCCATTGGAGACCTCTGACTTGTTTAAAAAGTTGATTTTGAAATTTGATGTAGTTATGAAAAAGTGTGCATTTTAGGTTGGTTTTTCATATGTTAAGATTCATAATCGTGAGCTTATCAGGGAAGAGTATAGGCAGATCTAGTTGACTAGTATAGATTTCTTCTAGAGGAAGTGAGGTATATAAGTTTTCAAAGTCATAGCAGTTAATGTTCTGTATGTTAATTATTTGAATGGCATTAATGAGAGGAGTGTTATTATGATCCAGCAATAGTTATGATTAGTGTTACAATCGTTGAAAATAAATTTACAGATTTTTTTAAGTTGAATGGAAAAATAATAGTCTACATTTTTCTTGTAATTATTAGTTCCATTTGCTATAAATCTGAATTTTAATGGTGTTTTATGGAATTTGGGAAGTGCGTATAGGTTAGTAAATCTGTTGTAGCTTGGATTTAAAGTAATATTTAGTTTTTTATGAAAAGTTTTAATTATGTTTATTATAGATGTTTCTGTAAGGTTGGCTAATTGATAAGTAGTTGCGTTGAAAAGTTCTTTATGAATAATTTCTGCGTAGAATTGTTTTCATATAATGCTGAAGTTATTATTTGCTTTATCTATTTTTGTAATAGTAAAAAGTTTTTTTCCATTTTTTAATATCTGATGTAAGTTGCGAACAATTCAATGTACTTTTAAACTTGAGGTTATTGATTTCGGTAGATATGGGTTGAAGAATTTTATCTTTCCATTTTAAAAAGGTATCTATAGGTAAATTCAGTTGATAGCTTGCTTTAACTATAAATTCGTTGATGTTGTTTTCGAAAGTCTTGCAACAGTAATTTTTAGTTATGTTTCTGACTGGTCTAAATTTTGCACCATAACTCATTAGTGTTTTTAATTGATGGTTTTCTATGATATTCAGGTTGCCAGTAATTATGTGCTGGTGATTAGAATCTACATAAATACTGTAAACTGGTGACTTACAATGTCATTCTACTGTCTCATCTATTTTATGGTGGTTAGTTAGCAAGTTGCTTAAGGTCCTTTGATATTTAAATGCAACTATTGGTATGGTGTCTACAGCTGGGAAGTAAACTTTACAATCGTTGATGATCCTTGAGAATCGAATATTGTCAAACTGCTTGTAAGCTACAGTTCACCCACAATCAACTTGTGAGAAGTGTCTGCATGAAATTTCTCTCTAAATCATTTAACTGATAGGGATATGAATATTTGTTGCTAAACCTGAAAAGGCGTTATAAGTTGGATGACTATCAGTTGGAGGATTTATTCATAGTGTAATTACAAAATTGTATATAATGTAAAATATCATTGTTTTCAGACTTTCTTATGCTGTTACTAAAAAAGGAGCCTATTTTATATTCTGTAGTCTGTAGTCTTTATATATTGATGGTATTACACGAAGCGTAATACCATCAACATGTAAATTGGCTGGTATGCCGCCCCTCTTTATATTTTATTCTTTTCATTATGATGAATTTAATTGCGTTCACAAAATGTTGATTTTATTAATTACGAAAGTTTTGCTGCCTATAATACATGTTTTTCTGTCTTTAATATTAACAGTATACATTCTGTGTTAAGAAAAGCAGTGGAATACCTGAGACCAGATGTTTGAGTAGGAGAATTGCATATATTTATTGACGGTTCGGATGGACAATGGAATTGGTGCAGCATATGTGGGTTACTTGTTTGGTACAGAAATAGACTATGGCAAAATGAGACTTGAGCTTTACAATTCGGTTTTTCAAGCCGAATTGGCTGCTGTCATATTTTCTTTTAAATGGATTGATGAAAACCTGATTGTAAAAACATATATTAATATATATAACATATATTAATATATATTAACAGACTCATTATCTATTTGGAAGCACTGGTAGATGTTTATAACACTAATATTTTATTCTCATATATAAAAGATCTCCTTGTAAAAGCTGAGAAAATACATGAAGTGAAAATGAATTGGGTTAAAGCCCATATCGGTGTTATAAGCAATGAGTGGCCGACATGCTGACCAAAGAGGCTGCTCTGGGTAACACCAGGGATGCGTTAGATATTCAAGCATCAAAAAGAATTGTTATTGGTAAAATCAAGGATTTCTGCTATGATTACTGGAAAGAGAAATGAAACATTTCGGGGAAAAGGAAAGATTATTTGTTGAACTTTGAAGTTTCTAAAAATATGAGAATGATGTATGATTTTGATTACACTGGAATAATTACTGGACACGGGAGCTTCCCAGCGTACCTGAAAAGATTTAATTTGCAAAATAATAATCTTTGTAGTTTTTGTAGTGCTGAAGGCAATGCACGACATTTCATCAAAGACAGCGCATTCTTGCGACATACTAAGATAAAACATGATGACATAAAGGAATTCTACTGCCAAAATAAAAAGTTTAGATTTGCAAAGGATTTGATAGACTTTATAAATGGCAATAGAACAATACTGGAAATTTTGGTCTGATGTTTTTAACTGTATTTTTGTTTTAATCTGTTTAATTTTTTTAATCTTTTAACTGTATTTTTGTTTGTCTGTGTTGGGTATGCTGCCATTATCCATGAAGCCGATTATTATCTGCCAGGGGGGACTGCAACACACTCGCATACTACATTACATTATAATTACCATCAATATATAAAACAACCGGATTTCCGAAGAAAAACTGGCATTTCTATCTGCCCTTTTATACTGCCTTGAAGTGTCATCAATCTTGCTTGCAATGTGCGCATGCCATAAAATGCCTAGCTCAGCATGTTTTACATTTCATAAAATATCAGGCCTTTTGTGCTCTTCCTTCAACTGTAGCAATTTTAATGGGCAACAGTGTAGAATACAAACTTCGGCAACTACATATCAAATTATTCTGTAGCGAGTTATGTAATACATGACGTTGAAAACCTTTTATTAATTATAGTGTTACAAAAGTTCGTAAAAATTACCAATTAGATACATTATTTTAAAAATTAAGTAAAGGATTAAATTATTAAGAAATGCATTTTTTAGTTTTAAATCACTGAGTTTGCAGCTGGAATTTGATTAAACTTGACAGATAAGTTAAAAGTCTTATGCTTAGCACAAAAGTAAAACTCTAAGAACTGGCATACTTGCGAATCCATGGGAAAGTGAAACTAAAGTTGTAATGTTTCTCTTAATGTTTGCCTACTTAATGATAAAAGATAGAAAGGTAACCGAACAATTCTAAAATGTTGGGAAATCTATGCTAAAGGGGCTTCTAATGTCAAAATATGTGCAAGCTCCCCCCTTAAATGGCGTTTATTTCCTTATCTTTTTCTTTAAACTATTTTATTCTGAAACTTATTAGTTCATAGATTTACGTATTATATAGTAGCATAAAGTTAACTAATATACAATCTTCATATTTATCTAATTTCCGTTCTTTAAAACTATTTTCTGACAGGGAATTTCAACTCTTAGTTTAAATATATCAACAGTAAGAATGAAATATGCTAACTTTCCCGAGGGATCGAATAAATCTCTGCCCCCCCCCCGCCAACAAGGAAATTTGAGACTGCCAGAAGAATTTCACCACCTCTGAAAGAGGATACCATTTATCTTTAATCAATAAACAACGGAATCGCTAGCAGCTGATTTGTCTTGTCAAGAACACTCCAGAATCCCGCTGTGTCTTCCTTAGCCATGAAAGGGGATGCTTACTTTCGATAGATGTTAAGACTTTTTTCCCCAAAACCAAAGCGATTTTCTCATTTCTTTGTAGCCTGCAGCTTAATGATATCAATTAGTCGTTCCGCTTCAATGCCATCAAATTAGTATGGACCGTGAAATGTGAATAAAAATTTTTGCATTATTTCTGTTATACAAAACAAACTGTTCATAAGTAATATTTAATTCGTTAAGGATACATATATAAATGTGTAAAGAATTACTTGCATTACCTGCAGTGATCCAAGATAAGTATCGGTTTCTCACATTATTAGTTGTTTTGGCATGAATGGGTCAAATCCATCACTAAACACCCGCTGTTTGGTTATTATCAAATGTCGAATCTTGGTCTTTAAACGCGTGCACTTTTTTTATCGAAAACTGAAAATATTTATACCTGTCATAATCTAAATTCATTATATCCAGAAGCAAATTTTCCTTCATAAAGCGAACAAAATAAAGACGGATTAAATTAACTTTCTTAAAAAATGTATTTCAGTAAGGAAGCAGTTTCAATTTAAAAAAATACGTATAAGAAAGTCTTCTTTTCTAATATACTCAGCTCCCCTTGACCATTCGATTTTAATGGCGCATATGTGTGTATGTGTGTGCAGCTTATGTATGCATCTACAGAAGAATGTACGTTCGTTTTAATGTAAATGGCTAAGTTAAATTAATTGATTAAGGCAAAGCAGTTCGAAAGCTATCTGCTTATATGAAGGGAAGGTCTTCGAAGTAAAACATTGCATATGTAAGATGATCGATTTCATGTAAACTAATGAAGCAGAATGCATGTTAAGGGGGTTACAGGATTATGTTACTTCACTACATTTACAAGGAGGTGTCGCTACCATGAACTGTCAGTGTTCTGACCAAAAAAAAAGTGTGTGAATCTGGAAATACATAATAGAAAGAAATTTAGCTGGTAATTTTCCATAGGTAGACAATTAAAAATTTTAGAGATATTGCGATACTGTGCTATTTAGAGACTTCCTAAATCTTTTTACATTTTCATTTAGTATGTATTCAACTTTCATATAACTTGCAGAGAAATGGACTTTGCCCCAGACAAAGCAGGAATAGAATTTTGTTGTACCTTACTTCAACCCATATTATTACTCTCAACGCATTTTCATTATTCTATTATTAGCGCATTTAAACTTGGCAAATAATTTTCAAGGTCCTCATCGCAGGAATACAATTTCTTGATATATAATTTACTTCATCTACGTTCATTAAGTTTCAACTTTATTATGCATTTCCCATATAGCAAATAACATTTTCATGCTAGTTTAACTTAGTATCTAAGTCGTGCAAAAGCGCTTATTCTTATATTTCCAGCCAAAGGCCTCAGAGCAAAGCTCCAACTCTACAGGTCAAAACTCCTAGTGGTTGATGCCTCAAGAACCACCAGCGATGTCCGATGTCCGATAGAGACTTCCCAAATTTTTTTAATGCAATTTTAAAAATTTGGATAGCCACCAGATTGATGGAGCTTCGCAAAGAAAATACTAAACTATAAATGAAACGATAAAAACGCAAAAGATACATAATTTGGTTCTTAATATATAGTAGCTTAAAATGAGAGAATGATGAAAATCGATAGATATTTAATCTTTAAAAAATTAGTCCAGAATATTAGAAATTCTGCAAGTCGTACTGCATAAAGTTGTCTCATACATATTAGTCTACATTCTGCAGGATAATAAATGCGTTGGCTAACTATTAAGTGTGTCACACAGGTAAGGCACAGTAATATATATATATATATATATATATATCATAGTAGGATTCACCGCACCTGAAGTTAGCAAACTGAACCGAATAATAAGTTTCAGTAATGTAAAGCCCATTAGCGCTAGATAAAAACGACTTACCATTGATAGTTCGACGTAAGTTCAAATCCAAACGAACGGTTGACAAAAGGCCGAGTTAAATAGTTTCAAGGCTCTCCGCAAGTTAAGATTTGGGGGGTTCCCAAAAATTTTGGGGTTTGTCCTTCAAAATTATTTTTTGTAGAGATGGTTTGTATAGACCAGCGATTCTCAACCTCTAGTACGCAAGAGAAAAATAGGTGGTACGCAAAGAAACAAAGTATTTTTGAGTATTAAATTTAAAAATTAAATACCTCAACATCCTGTTCAAATTCTTTCTCTAACACTCTTAAATTTAGGCGATCTGAGCTATGTTCAAGGTCAATAGCTGCTCAGATTTTAGCAAATAGAAAAGATTTCAGCAAAATAATTTTTATTTATTTTTTTTTTTTTTTTATTTTTTATATTCACAAATATTCTTTTACCCATAGACATAACAAAATTGGACATAAATATAAATGATGTTTTTAAAAGGAGTAATAGAAATGGATGTTGTATTTAAGAGTAAATAAAAATAAGTTTCAATAAAAGAAAATAGTATCTCATTTATTCTTTTAGTGTTGATCGATTTATTATTATGTCTACACTTAATGTCGCCAACATTTCCTGGCTCATATTGCTCTATTTTCAATTAGAATCATTTTTTTAAGTCGATTTGCTGTCTCTAACAGTAGGTATTTCGTCTTCGTTTTGCTTTGCATTCCTTACATTTCTACGCGATTTGAAAATATCGTCGTTTGTTTTTGAGGACGCATTTAAATATTTGTGAAAAATAATAAGACAAACCTAGATTTTCAAAATGGAAAAATGGCTAGGATTAACTTAGCGGAAAGGTGATAATTCACAGACGATGAATTCAGGACAATCTGCTAGCACTAAGAATATTGAAAAGAAAAGTAAAACTGTTTATAGAAAATAAAATGAAAGTTATTATCATTTGGGTTTACTTGGAATGGAAATGAAATGGACTGTCAACCTCAATGTGTTGTTTGCTGTGAGGTATTATCCAATCAAAATATGAAACCATCGTTTCTCAAAAGACATTTTGAATCTAAGCATGCCAGTTTAAAGCATAAGTCTGAAGAATATTTTAAGAGGAAATTATCGGAGTTCAAAAATAGTAAATAAGTAATGAAAGGTTTTATTACTTCAAGAGAAAAAGCTTTGGTAGCTATTTACCTAAGCCTAAGAATCGCCAAGACTGGGCAGGCTGACACTTTTGCAGAAAACCTTATATTACCAGCAGCTAAAGATATGGTTTTAACATTATGCAACGAAAACGCGGCTTATGAACTTAATAATATTCCTTTATTAATGATCCAGTAAGTCGGCAAATTCCATAAAAGAGACACATATTCAAAAAATAAAACACAGTAAGTAATTGCATTGCAATTGGTTGAAAGTACTGATATAACGAACTTTGTTCAATTATTAGTTTATGTACGTTTCAAAGAAGCTAAACAAATTGCCGAAGAGTATTTATTTATGAATCTGTTCATGAGAGCTACTGCAAATGAAATTTTCAAAGTAATTGACAATTTTATGCCTAAGAATAATGTTCCTTGGAATAAGGGCATTGCGTATGCAGTCATGGAGCTCGGACTTTATCAGAAAAACATTCCGGGGTTATTTTTCAAATAAAAGATGCCGCGCTTGAAACAAATGCTCCGTTCACCGTGAAACTTTAGTAGCCAAAACAATCCCCGAAAACCTGAAAATCGTTTCGAATCAACCTGTGAAAACTGTCAATTTTATTTAAAGCGGAACTTTAAATTCAAGAATATTTACAATTTTATGTGAAGAGATGGGCAGTGAACATGAAATTCTTTTGTTACGTTCCGAAGTAAGGTGGTTATCCAGAAGAAAATTTTTAAATTGCCTTTTTGAATTTCAATCAGAAATTCAAATTTTCCTCTGTGATTCAAAATTTGAATTGCAAAAAGGCTTATATAGTGAATTATGGTTTGCGTGTTTAGCATATTTAGGTGATATTTTTGGAAAGGTAAATAAATTAAATTTAGGATTATAAGGATAGAGTGTTAATTTGTTTACTACCAGAGATAAAATAAATGCACCCATAAAAAACTCGAGGTAATAACCAAAGTACTGGATAATATTATTTCAAGCTTTTTACCTCTTTTAAAAAGTTTTTGAAACGAAAATAATTTGAAAATAAAAGATGAATATGCATACGATATTAAAAATCATTGTTTTCCATTGATAAATAATTTCAACATGTATATTTCCGAGGATTACGAAAAACAAAATTGTATTAGAAATCCATTGTTCAAATGTACCTGAAATTTTACGAAGAAAAAGAACAATTGATAAAAATCTCCTGTGATCGAACTCTAACTGAAGATTTCAAAAATAACACACTTTTTAATTTTTGTCCGAACCAAAAAAAAAGAAAGAAAAAATGTAAAGGCATTTCAAATAAAGCTATTAAATTTTTATTACCTCTTTACACAACCTATTTGTGTGAACAAGGAGTTTCCTCCATGTTAAATACAGAACAAATCCTAATTTACAGTTAGAAGTGGATCCTAATTTACAGTTAAAAGTGAAATAAGGCCAGACATAAAGAAATTGAGCTCTCTTAAACAGGCCCAAATTGCAGACTAAATTTTAGAATTAAAGTATTAAGTTTTGATAATTAAATGGCAATAAATTTTTAATCTAATTTTTTATGTGTGCATATTTAATACAAATAGCCAATAAATTGTGAAACTTGCAAAATATATTTTTTTAATATTTCAATTGAGAAAATGGAAAATAATCTTTGTGAAATGTAGTGTGGTACTAAATGAAGTGTATTTTTTGTTTAGATGGTATGCGTTTGTCAAAAGCTTGAGAACCGCTGGTATAGACTATTGCATAAGCTGTTGTTAATAGTAATTTTTATTTCGAAAACAAAAAGTGTAAGCACTTATATAATTAGATTTTCATACATTATATGCCATTAAATCTGAAGTTGCTTAATCGCATTCACCTGTTTTCTCAATGTTTTCCTCGAGAGATCAAGTTATATTATTTACAAGCTCTATTGCACTATCTTCTGCTTTCTCTTTGTTCCTTAAAATTGAAATATTTTTTTCAGACTTGGTTTCCGGAGTTTTTGTTCGCTTTATTTCCGGTTTTATTCCATTGCTTACTAACAGTCATATTGTAATCTTGCTTTCCTTCGAACATTTGCTCAATTTTCCTTCCTATCGCTACTAACAGTCATATTGTTAGCTTGCCTTCCTGTGAATATTTGATCAGTTTTCTTTCCTATTGTAAAAATGAGAAATGTAAACTAGCTTATACAGTTTTAATAACAGCTCATAAGGTTCGGGCGCGATCTACATTCAAACAAAGGCACTACTCAGATAAGAACTGCTCGTGCCAGAAATTCCTAATGGATGTATTTATATGGCACATAAATAACGATATCTGATTGTTCCCGTCCGTATTTCAGTTTATATGTACATGCAAAATAATATATTCGTCGATGCACAATAATACACTTAAAAAATCTCTTTATAGAAAAGATTTCTAAACTCTATATTTGCCATCAATCTACTTTGAGAATATTGAATTTTCTAGAAAGTATATCACCTGCCAAAGAATATAACTCCATCTTTTCAACCAGTGTTATGTTGGAAATGACGCAATGAGTCATGAATATTGTCGAGAAAAATGTGCAGAGAAGCTGAAGGACAAAATCTGATTTTAAAACCTGAAAATTGCAGTAACCAGTGGCGAAACTTGAGTTCTTGAATCCTAATAACAATACTGGTTATAAGCGGAAAAAAAAATTCTGTACTGTTAGTATACTCCGTGATTTACGGCATTCAAAGGTAGAAAGCGAAATAGATTTTTCGAATAATGATGATTTTTGCAGAGATGGATAAACTGTTAAGCATTATAATGACAAGTTTATAAGACTCCAGGCAAAAGGCGACAACAGAAATATTCTGCTAGAAAAATTATGAAGTTAGAATTTACGTCTTCCTTGTCTACTTTTAAGTCAAAGAAGTTTTAGTAAAATGAACATTGGACTTGACTCTGGCCTGAAATTAAGCATCAGATGACCCAGTTTAGTTGGCCAGTACTTAATGCTATTTCGTCCCTTCCCAATTCATCCTCAGCTGATCAATAGCGTCTATTCCTCCACTGCCTTACCCCACCGATTCCCTCTTTCTCGTTTCGGCCCACCAGTGGCAAAGCGGCAAAGTCGCTAGTCGCTGAAACTGGTAATTCCATCCGAAGTTCGAATTCCGCGAACGGGCTGGCTGCATGGGCGTTTTTGAGATTTTCTCCATGTGTAACACGTATACGAACCAGTTTCTCTTAGAATGTCCTCCACGAAGGCATCCTTACCCTTAGGCAGATAGCCCTAGTGTGCTTTGCCTTAATCTCAATGAAATAAACCTAACCAAATAAGTTGAACAGAAGGCACTCTTTGCGCTTACGAACTAAGCCAACATTTTTTTTTTTTTCCCCAATAGCAGATTGTGAACAGTTACAGCGTAACACAGTCCATTAATCTATACAAGGCCAGATGTGGTGGATCAAGGATCAAGGAAGTGCAATTTACGGAGTTCATAGGCAATTACGCCTTTACCTCCACATCTTCAAAGGAAATTAAATCATCCGAAAGAGGGTATTGTCAAATAGGGTAAAAATTTTGATAAGCCGAATGACTTGGAGTAAGTGCCTTCACACTGAGTCAAAAAAAGGCAAAAAACTCAGAAGGTCTTAATTTTGCGCCGAAAAAGGGCCAGAATAATTTAGATAGGGGCAGCCAGAAAAATTTTGACTAGAAAAATAAAAGGTGAAGTTTCCTTGAACCTTGATAATCATTTTCTTTGCATACGTCAGATGAAGAACACGCAGGGGAATTCCGATGCGCGTTCTTCGAGGTGGGAGGGAGGGGGGAACCTGTTTACAGGTCGAAAAAGTAGTTCTGTCAGTGATCAGCTGGGAGGGAGAAGTTTCATTTTTGACCGCTATTCAATGCGGTTTTTAAAAGCCAAAAGGACGCTGTTAAGCGCCTAAGAAAGTTCCTTTTTAAAGGAAGAGAGAAGTTAAAAGTTTAAAAGAATCTTTTTCAGTTTTATTGCAGTTGATAGATTAAAGTATGTTAAATCAGTCCTATTTGACTGTGATGTTTCTTATTAAAGAAACGTTAAGGAGGTTCCTCGAGTTAATGCCGTGTGCATTAAAGAACTTTAGAGGCGGGGGGGGTTAAGGAACGAGAGGTAGTTATTCACGTGGCTATCAGTGTGCTCATATCTAGCCCGTTTAAATGGCAGAGCTGAATATTCCCTGTTAAGAACCGCTCTGGGTCTTTTTCGGGAAGAAGCAACAGCAGGATCATATACGGGTAGCATATGAAGCACAGGATTTGCAACACGTTGAATATTTTTGAAAAATTTTTCCGAAAGTCGCTGTATATAGCGATTAATGGGCATAATTTTGAGGTCGTTATGAATCTCTTCGTTCCGTACAAACCACGGAGCTTTTAGAATTTGCCGAAGCATTTTAGATTGAAAAATTTGGACATGTTTTCTGTTAGTCAGTGCACATGGGCCCCATACGGGACACGCATACGTAAGAACCGGCCTAATCATTGATTTGTAGAGCAAGATTTTGTTATCAGTTGACAGGTCGCTATGACTAGCTAAGAGGGGGCGTAGGGCGGTTTTGACAGCTGTCGCACCCGCTATGATTTTGCGGATGTGAGGCTGCCAAGTTAATTTTGTGTCTAGTAAAACACCTAGATATTTGTAAGAAGAGACCCAGGGAATGGGTTCACCGAAGAGCATTAAGTTAGGTAAATTTGGGATGTTTCTTCGGATGAACATGGTGGCAGCACATTTTGCGACATTAATTTTGATTTTATACAGACCGAGCCAGAGTTCTAAGGTCGAAAGGTAACTCTGCAATTGTGAGATTACCTGGAGGGTGTTGGAGTGTTGAGAAATGATGGCTGTATCGTCTGCGTATAATGCAAGATCGATATTTGGGGCCTTAGGAATATCATTTACATAAAGGTTAAAGATTGCGGGGGCGAGGAGACTTCCTTGAGCCACTCCAGCATAGATTGGGCGAGGAGAGGAGAATTCGTGGTTAACTCGCACGCGGAAACTGCGTCCGGTCAAGTACGAGTTAATAATTTTAATGAGATGAGCCGAAAAACCAAGCCGCATGAGCTTGTAAATAATCCCGTCATGCCAAGTCCTGTCAAAGGCTTTGGCAACGTCTAGATAGACAATTCCAGTTTTCTCTCGCTTACGAAAGCCTTCATGAATGAATTCCACTACACGGAGTAACTGGTGTACCGTGGAGTGTTTAGATCGGAAGCCGAATTGTTCCGGGATTAGTAAATTTTGATCCCGACAGAATTCATTCAGGCGATTAAGTAAGACAAATTCATAGATCTTAGAGAGAGAAGATAACAGACTGATGGGTCTGTAATTGACGGGCAGGTTTAAATTTTGTCCCGGTTTTGGAATGGGGACGACTGCTGCAATTTTCCAGCAGTCGGGGAAATAGCTTCTCCTGAGCATTAAATTTATGAGTACCGTGATCCATACGATAAACATAGGGGGGAAGTTTTTGATCATGCGATTCGAAATAGAATCTATGCCAGGTGCTTTGTCAGGTTTCAGTTTGTCTATGAAAACCATGACTTCAGAAGGGTCCGTCGGCCTGAGTTCAGGTGTGGTAGGTTGTGTTAAAAAATCTTTAACTCGTGCTTGTATGCGCCCCTGTGTAACCGGGCGGTTGCAGTAGGAGTCGTGGTTTGTTGTGAATTGAGTTGCAAGGCTGTCAGCTATGACATTCGCCTTTTCTGAGTCAGTGTAGGCCATCTGCGCGCCATCGGCCGTTTGAAGGGGCGGAATGTGTGTTTTATGTTTGCGTAATCGGGCGGCTGCGCGCCAAATCGATTTGTCTTCAGTCGTTAGGGACTCAATGAATGTTTTCCACTCCGCTTGTTTTAATAAGCGGGTTTCGGTCCTTATCTCGTTCTGTATCTTGCGAAATTGGGCACGGATATTGGGATCTCGTGACCTTTGCCAAATTCTTCGCAAGTAATTTCGCTGCTTAATTTTGAATTTAGTCTCAGGTGGGAGCCTAGCACCTGGATGTTTGCGTGGTTTTGAAGCCGCAGCTCTCGCTTCTTTCAGTAAAGACTCCAGACTTTTGATATGCCTGTCAAAGTCCGAATTGCTGGAAATTTTGATGGGAGGGAGTGAAGTTTTTTCCAAAATAAATCTAAAGTCGTCCCAATTTGTTGAGACTTGCTCCTCTAATTTTGAGTATCGATTTTGAATATCTAGGGATATCAAAACGGGGTAGTGATCAGAGTCCAATTCCTGAATCACTTTTATCCCATGCCGAAAAAATACATTATAAAAGGCAGCCAGATCAAGAACTGCAGGGGACCCTCTAACAGGGTAAAAAGTCGGGAGGGTAGGAGCTATGATCTGTACATGGTTACTCTGGCACCATGAATTTAGACTAATACCATACCTGTTCCTATTAGAACAAAACCATGCGGTATGGCGTGAATTTAGATCACCAGCAATTATTAGGTGATTTGAAATATTCAAAAGCTTATCAAAATCACTGACAGGAAAAGCTGGCCTTCCACGTGCTGTAGACAGTGGAGGTAGATAAGCTGAGACTATTGTCAGCGGGGGAGAATTTTGAAGGAAAATTTTGATGATTGTCGCTTCCAAAAAATTTAAATCAGGGGACGGTATCATGTGGTGCTTTAACGAACGCTTCACATAGATACAAGTGCCACCACAGGGATTTCTGCCCTGTGACACCCTGTCAGTACGATAAATGTCATAATTCCCAATTTTGGGAGTATTCCCTGGGGTAAGGTGAGTCTCTTGGACTAAAAACACGTCAATATCGTGCTCTACTACAAAATCACGAACTTCGTGAATTTTTGATGTTAATCCATTGGCATTCCACGTGCAAATGGTCAGTTCTCTGATGGTATTTGAACTGTTATTCATACAATTGAATTTTAAGCCGTTATTAGAGGTTCATCACTGAAAAACAGAAGACATGGGTCTAAAAAAGCCGAATTAGGTTGAAAGCTCAACATAGCTTTAATAAATATAAAATGCCCTCATTAAAGCATCTGCTTGCCTGAGTTTAGGCATTGCTTTTTTGAAGGCAAAGAGCAGAATATGCTTGTCTACCGCTCGGTCGCGGGAGATTTCGATTAAGCATTTTAGTGTAGATGAGAAGACATCGTCTGAATCATTGCTACACTCTGCTGTGGCTGACACTGCTGGGGCTGCAGGGGCTTCAGCAACCGGCAGTCTTGGATTCGTGGATTTGAATCCGTGCTCGGTGGTGTTCTTCACCATCTGTGCATAAGATGGTGAACTGACGTTGCTTGGGGGAGCAGGCATGGGACGTCTTGTCTCAGCATTTGCTGGGGGCTTAGAAGAACCCTGCGGGGGGGCTGTCTGAGCAGCTGCCCTAGTCCTAGGCGCGGAATTTTTACCGCGAGCCCGTTTATTACCTGGGTATCGGGGACAAGATTTATATGAAGCTGGATGATCTCCACCGCAGTTGCAGCAAGTGGCAGGTACGTCTAAGCCTTTGGTACACTCACGTGCCCAATGGGGTCCAGAGCATCTGACACAACGGATTGGAAGGGTGCAGAGTTCCGAAGAATGGAAAAAGCCCTGGCACCGAAAGCACTGAGTAGGGCCCTTGCGGCCGCGGTAACGCTCAATGCTGATCTCTGTGCCCCACATGTCAGTGACGGCAAACAGATGATCGAGGAAGGGGTGTGGGATAACTTGTAAATAAACAAGTGGCATTGGGTGTCTGGAGCCAGGCTGAGTAAGCCGAACGATGCGATGCACTTTAAATCCCATCGCCTCAACTTCCTCTTTGATATCCCCGATTTCAGTTTCAACAGGGAGGCCTCTGATGACAATTTTGACTGGCCGGTCCTGCTTTAGATCGAAAGTTTTCAACTGGATGCCGGCTTGCTTTATCCAGCGGGTGACCTCCCTGAACTCCAGCTCTGTCTGAACAAAAATTTTGAGATAAGGTCCAGTCAGGATGCTCCGTAAATTAGGGGCAATTTCTCTCATGAAAGACACTTGTGTCTTCCAGTTTTTGCTGCTTTTGAGATGTATTTCCGGAATCTCAGACTGCGGTGGGGGGGGGTACGTTCCGTGCCTGCTCGGAATTAACTCTCTCACTAGTACTTGCAGTAGCAATTTCTGCGTCATTGGATTGATCATTAATTAATGAATTTTTGATTTTTTCATACTTGTTAGTATTCATCTCTTTTTTAGGAGTAGCATTTTTTGAAGTGGCTGTCAATTTGGAATTTGGAATAATATTATTTGCATCTTTAGTGTTTAAAGCCAAATCATCTATTGTAAGATCCACAATAGGCGCCTTCCCTTGCTTTCGAGCCGCGGGGGTGATAAACCCGTCGGAGTCGATAGTCTGCGTCTTTCGCTTCCGCGATGACGTCGACTGGACCGGTTTCCCCCGCACCTCGTGCGTGGGAATAGATGCCTCGTGCTTACTAGGATCTTCTGCGGATTTAGCGGCAGCCATCTTGGCTAAGCGCTCGCTCTCCAATATATTTAGAAATTCCTCTCTGGTTGAGGGAAGGTGAAAAATGGGTACATCTAGAGCATTAGCAATGTCATTAATCTTTTGGAAAAGTGACTTACCTGCCCGATCGAGCTGATCGTATCCACTTGTATCCAACGGAGTAGGAGTCCGCTTCATGAAGCTCTTCTGCCGTTGAATCGCTTCAAACTGCTGCTTCAGGTCGTAAAATTGAATCACAAGATTCATACGCTCGTCATCTGGCGACGCTGATTGCACAGAGGGAGCTTGATCCCTAATTTCATTCATATCCTGGTCAATAATAACATTATTTTCACAAAAATTCGAAGAATTGCCCTGCGTTGGCGGGAGCTCGTTACACGAGCGACCGTCACCCTCGCCGTCCATCCTCGGAATCCCAGATGTGGTGGTCTCTCTATTATGGAAGCACCCAATAGGTGGGCCACCATCGCCTCCTATGAAGGGACGGACAGTTACAGCCATGCCTTCTCCGGGATTCGAGCCCAGGCCCTTCGGTATCGCAGTCAGGCTCCCCTAACCACTATACGGTTTGGGCGGCTTAAGCCAACATTTTTGAATAGAAATCAAAAGTAGTAAGAATTCAAATTTAAATTAAATCTAAGCAGAAATTAGCCAAAGGTTATACAGAGATATTTAACGCGCAAGTTGGACCTAACCTACACCGGTGTGATAGCATAAACTGCAAGAATAAAGTAAAGCTATAGACAGCAGTGCTATTGTAGAATATCAACTAGTAAAGTGGTCTTCAGCAGGTGGAACAAGATCTGTTTAAAATACTCTCAAACTCTCGCTTAAATACATACGAGCTAAAATTAGCCTTTTGGAAGAAGAACCAAAAGGGAGAAGTGCCAGTAGAGATTCTGAATATAAAATAACTGTTAATTAACATAAATAGTTTACAGAGTTATTCCAAGATTTATAGAACAAGATAATAGAGAACATCTATCTAACATGATAATTGTGATCTGTGAATTACGAGAGTTTTGCAAATAAAAAATTGAAAAATACAAATCCTCAGATAAAAATGATTCTGTATACATTCACAACTGAGGTACAGATCGGACATAAATACTAGCTACGGTTCAGTCCTATTTACATAAGTGGAACCTCGAGCCAAAGAAAGGCGCAAGGACACTGTGAGTAAAGAAACCAGAGCCGTTTACATTAGCAAAATTCTTAAGGCAAGAATTATTGTATTATACAATTAGATTACCTTCTATTGAGCATGTCGTTTACATTCTATTCCCGATCTAGTTTTAAACGAGTGTTTTCGATAGCACCTAAATTTTTAAGAGTAAATTTTTTTGTTTGTTTGTTTTGTTCATGTAATTACGACAAAGCACAAGAGTGCTATCTGCCTAAGGGAAGGAATACTTTTGTGGAGGGCTTTCTAAGGGAAACTGGCTCGTATACACATTACACATGGAAAAACCCCGAAAATACCCATGCAATGAGCCCGATCGCCGAGACCAGAGCCCCCGGACTGAACTACCAATGTTCAGCGGCTTTACTGCTCGGCCGCTGGTGGGCCTTTCATTTTAAGATTAAATTTAATATTTATGGCCTTTATAAAACAAAAAGATTAGGTAATAATGTCATTCAAAATTTCAAGAGTGAAGTATCTTCTCAACAGATGAAATAATTCCATCAAGAAAACACTGTTATTACACAGAATTAATTTTCATGTGCATATGCATATCATAATATTTTATATTACATATATTCTTCAAATAAATTATGCAAAAAAAGGGAAAATGAGAGATATGTGAACTTTATATACAATGCACCGTATATATCAATAAGTGAAAGTTTGCAGATCTTTTTTATTATTATTATTTAGTATTTAGAATGAAACCATGAATTTCTGAAATAGGAGCAAAAATCTTTTGCTTTTTTTAATCGCAATAAATTAGCACATTCAGCACTTATACAATTACAGTGAGTGGCTGAGTCAAGTATAGAAACCAAAGCATCTCTACGTTGAAATAAATCTTGAATATGAGTGATAGCAGTACAGAATCTTTCTATTTAATAGACGTTATTAGCGATTGAGCGGCAGAAAATACCTCGGCATCTGCCTGCATCTTTTCAGTTTTGGACTCAGTTCAAAGCGGGTGTGGAATCGTTACTGAACTCTCTCTGTAACAAGATATGATGTTAAAGTTTACAAATTGAACAAGCGGTCTTTGATCTACAATCAGATACTTTATGAGACGAGAATAAGCAGCTTGAACAGTCTTGACGTTTCTTGACGATTTCAAATCTTTCAGTATAATTCATTTCCTTGAATGTCGAACTTTGCATATGCAATGCGTTTTTTGCATACAACAAAAGATGATTTTAAAAAAGTTATTCGAACTAGATATGAGATTTTTTTATCAGTGGGATGAATTCGGCAAGGTTGCAAATTTGTTTATATCCTTAAATGGCTTATTTGGCGGTGAGCTTTAGACAGATAATCATCCACCGCGTTTTGGCTTTGTTTTTCAATAAACTGCAAAAATGCATCAAATTCTGGACATTTTTTAACGTGAATTTCATTTCAAATTGTTTTCTAGACTCCCGATCAAATTTCTGAATGATAACATTTATGAATGATACATTCAAAAGTTTATCTTTATCAAAATCTATTAATTTCAACGCCAGTATATTCTTTTTTTACCTGATCTAGCCTTTCTCGAAGTCTTTAGCCGATTCTTAACTAAGTTTGGGGTAGTTTATGGAGTTTATAATATTCTGAACATTTGCATCTACGATTATTTTTATGTTCTTGTAACGTCTAATGTCTTCTAATGCTTTAAATGACTCATACGTATTTTCAAAGGTTTGAATTAACTTTGCTAGGCCTCGGGGCACACTGTGTAAATAAACACATTTTTGAAAATCTCTTAAATGAGCATTATTAGATATTAAATTATTAAATGTAGTTTTGAAATTACTTCACTCCTCGTACAAACCAAAGAATTCCGGCAGTAGAATTTAGGGAAGAGGAATATTAGGAGTTTCCAAATTCGCAGCACAAGAATGGTTAAATTTTAGTTCATATTTCGAACTTCTAATTGAATACTAAGTAATGAGGTTTAAAAGACTTACCTCATTTGTCTCACGACGAACTTCTAATTCTTCTATGTACGCATCAGTTTCGACTAAATCCTCGTCTTTAGCTTGAACTACGATCATCTACGTCCAGCTCGTCTTTAGCTTAGTAATATCCATTAAGCTGTTCATTCAAATCTTGAAGCAGAGTTTTAAGGAATATAATCTCTGCCGAAGGCCTATTATCATTATAAATTCTTCAGTAGCATCCGAAACGGCTAATGTGAATCCTTATTTTGTAGCTTCTATGAATATTTTTTTATATGAGTAAGCTTAAAGCAAAGCAAAAATAGCTTTTGATGATGTAATTGCCTTCAACAACTTCAACAAAATTGAAAAAGCTTATATCTACCCTTCTTGCCTCCAACTTAATACTACTAATACAGTGCAAAATGATATAGTTTACCTTGATTTGCATATTCTAGATTACAATTTTTTGAAAATCTACGATAAACGCAGAGATTTCAACGTTCCAGCACTTAAATGAACTAACTGGAATTCTAATATTTCTAAAAAGGTCATAGTCAATACAATTAACGCACAACTGCTTAGAATTAAAAGAATCTGTAATACTACAAAACACCTCAAAGAAGCAGTACTCTACTTTGTAACTATCTTGCAGAACAACCTTATTCCTACAAAAGTCATTAAAAAAAGCTGGTATTAACTTTTTCTTTTAGATAATGTCTTGATAATCATCACCGATGGAGCATTTTCTACTCCAATCCAGGCCCTGCGATTGCAAAAAATTAGCCTCTTATTCATAAATGAAAAATAAGTGCTCTCAAGTTCGTTGAGAGACAGATGAAGTGTGGTAATTTCCGGAAAATGTAGAATCATATGCACAGCGTAGGTTAAAATTCCAACCTACCTTTCACATGTGACAAATGAACTGTCTGCTTTTCGTATCCCTTCTTTGAACAGACAGCCACTAATTGAGACTGGTGTGTTTCTAAGATATTTAAACTCAACAAATCATTATTTAGACTAAATTCTGCCGACCATTAAAAAGTCCTATACTGAGACAGAATTGAAAATGGCTGCTTTGGCCACTATTAGAGAAATATTTCCAACAACACACTATCTGCATGTGTACACAGCCGGTTCTGCTATAGGTGTTAACAGTAATGATGCTGCAGGGGTTTACTCGTTTACTCTCAGCATTTTAGCTTAAGCGGGGTTGTTGGCGCAAATTATACCAACTATGATGCTAGAACTGTCCAGTTGACCTTGATTGAAATCAGTAAAACAGAATATTGTGATATTTATTGATTCATAGGCCACTGTTAAAGCAATTTCTTCAGTCATACTTTCAGACAATAGGTCTGTTCTAAATTGTCAGCTTGTGATAAATTCTGTAATAAATAATGGACGCGATGTTAATCTGCAGTGGATCTTAAATCATTGTTGAATCACGGGTTATGAGTTTGCTGACACTCTGACCAAGGCTTTATCTATTGTTCCTCAACCCAATCCTCCTGTTTGCTATCAAAGTGCTAAGAGAATCATTGGAGTTAGATGTGGAGCTCATCTTGGAGAGAAGAATAGGAACTCTGTGAAGGAAAAGCTTTGGCTTTCCCTAATGGAGAATCCTATTTCTTCCGACCTACCGAGACCTGTTGGTGCCTCTAACTTTAGATTAAAAAATGGATACGACTACCTCATGAAACATCAACACATATCTGGTTTAGCAGACTCTCCATCTTGTCCATTATATGATACTGACGAAATGTGCGGTGACCATTTGGACACTGGCTTAATGACTTGACAGCGGCTAATGCTGTCAAAAATTATTGTACTTTTTTAATGTTTCTGAATTGTATTGGGCTTTTCGTCACGGACTAATGGCGGCCATGCCTAGGTCTTGCATAGGATTAAAAAAAATATTCGAATTTGAAATCTTTTTCTTTACTTCGGGCTACTACCAAACAAAATTTAAAGAAAACAGTTTGGAAAGCGACCCAAATAGTATTTTTACAGCGTTTATGGATTTTATGAATGCTATTAAGGAAGTTTGTAAAAGATTTTCTGTGATTACCGCATCCTCAAATATTATCAAAACAATAGCTGAAAATATGGCTAAGTTCTTAGCACCACAGCACCAAACGACATGAAAATATAAATTAAATTTATATTACGCATACTTTCGATTTGATTTCTGTGCATGTTTATTTTTTGATGTGCTTTGCATTTCATATATTGGTGTAACTTTTTCTCTCTTTTGGCATCTATTCTCTGTGTATATACTTTCTTTTGTTGAACTATTATTCTTTTCTTTGCGTGCCGTAAAGTCTCCATACATCCTTTACCAGCTCGATGACTTTTTAGTCCAAAGGGGCTTTGTTCTTGAAGGACTATTGTTTTCGTTTTGCGATTTTGCGCTGAATCACTATAAATGTCCGTTTCACTTTCCAAACTGTTGTGACCAAATGTTAGAGTCCTGCATTATATTTGAAGAAATTAAATAATGAAAAATCTGCATAAATGTATGTATGTTTCTCGCATTGTGATAAAACAACGGTACATAGAGCCATCGAACTTTGAATGACGTAATCCTCCTATGAATAGCGGCATGTGGAAGACCAAATTTGAAATTTGGAATTTGTTTTATTATGGATTTTATATTTTGTAAAACTTTAACGAATGTTTGATTAACAAACACAAGGATTTTAAAGCGAGCAATGGCAATACTCTACGGTAGGAGGAAAACCTCTTTAGCTCCAGCACGCGGAACTGTGTATTGGAAATTCTAAAGATCGTCGAAGATCGTCATTTAAGTTGAAGCATCCGAAAGCAGCGCTTTCGCTTTCTTCACATTTGATGGGAGCCATGGAGGTAAGAAAGGAAGGAGTGGCCAAATCGGCATTAGAAGTGAAGCACTGCTCCGAAGCTTCGGTCACCAGATGGGGTGTTTTTTGTTTACATTCAGAAGCTCGCTTGACAGCGCTCTGATATTATTTCGACACACGACAGTTCCATACAAATCGAAAAACGGGATACTTCCGCATAAAAGAAACATTCCTAGTATGATGGATAATAGCAATTTGTATAGTTTAGCGACATTTACGCAAAAATCACATCTTGGTTATTTTCGATAACTAACAATAGCGATTTTGATTATGAATTTGTTTCATGAAATTCTATGCTGTTGAACTATAAAAATATAGATTTTAGCAAAAACGTTATACTTAAAGAATGAAAAATACCTCACCGTACCTTTAAAATTGTATACATTTTTCGATACCCTTAATACAGTATTCGCTACTTTTATTTTGTTCCAGACGCCAAAATGTTTTAAATAAAATAAATTTTTTTCACATCCACATATTATTGTAACATGTACTTTTTAAAATTAGTGTAAATTACTTTACTCGAAAAATACAGTGAATGCACAGAAATTAAAGATTTCCAAATGCCGGAAATGAAAAATATGAAAGATGTACGGGTATTTATGCATGTGCTTCCAAAAAGCTTGTATCTGCCTTTAACAAAATACGTAAATATTTATTAAATTATTTATAAATGTATTTGAAATGAAGGATTTATTCATTCATAAATAACTATGAAAGTTACTGTGAAGAAATCTAATCATTAAATGTATCTAAATTTATAATAATTATAAATATTATCTAAATATATAATAACCTTAACACTGAATTGTAAACATAAATTGACATCCTGTTGACAAATACGTTATAAAACTATTTAAGCAAGAATTGTTCGTACTGGAAAGTAATCTGTTAAAAGGTATTGTAAAGCAATTTCTATGAGATGCGTATTTAAGAAAGTAATAAAGAGTTTTGGAATATGTATTCTTGAAATTAAGGGTAAAAAAATCTGATAACTATAATTAAAAGAATTATTTCCCTTACTCTTTATAATAACTCAGTTACAAGTTTTAAATAATATTTAAAAAATAATCCTTATTTTATTCCCTTTCAGAAATATTTAGCGAAAGTTAAGTACTATTTAAAGTATTTCGCTATTAAATTAAAAGGTGCTCTAATTTGAAATGGACCGAAGAGAGCATTAATTATAAATTGACTTATAGTTTTCGATTGAAAAGATGCCTTAGAAACTAAAAAAACATGTCATATTTGAAAAAGTAGTATTTTAGGAAGAAGCTCTATAAATAGAAAAGAAATAATGCATAATTATAATAATACAATAAGCTTTGATCTTAATTTTTGTAATCCTTAACCGAATCAAATGGAATTACCTTAAATTTTTTTCTAATGTAGTAGTTAACGAAAACTTGTGAAAATATTTCAAATTAAACTATTCTGAGCAAATTGCTCAGTGAAAAGTATAGCATTTACTTCCGTTCAGAATGAAATGTTGTTTAAAAATGTAATCTTTTCATATACTTAGGACTCTGAAGTATTGTAGAAAAAGAAAATATATACATTTATATGCATATTTACGACGTAATTACAAAATATTTACATCCTATCGTGCCAAAACCCATTGAACTCAATGGTTAATTACCCAATGTTTTGGTCACCAAAGAAGGGATCGCCAGTGCTTCAAACCAAGATATCGGAAAACTGATTTAGGGCCACTCCATCTAACTTCCTACCTCCCATGGAGGTAGAAGTCAAGGTCCGTAGAAAGAACAGGTTAGCTCACTTGGGTAAACAAACGAAAATCCGTTCTCGCTGTCTATTGACTGTGACGTCACTGAAGTTCTCTCATGGACCTTATAAAGTCCATGAGTTTCTTATAAGGTCCATGAGTTCTCTTTCCTCAGATCAACATAGATTTTTGCATTGATTTAAGCTGAATGTAAGCTTGTGTGCGACTGTGGAAACCCATTTGTTGCTTTTTATTCGCTCTCAAATATAATTAAATTTATATAGTATAATGGTTGGTACGCACTGCGCGATTGCATTATGAACCAATAATGCAGGCAAAATAAAAAATAATCAGCAAAATGTATCATTTCATAGGTATAGAAACTTATAGTGTGTTTTGATTTGATTTAATGTTTAAATAACAGTGATGCAAGTTATTTTGAATTTTCGGGTTTCTTAAATTAATTGATTCCTTAATATATATAAAAACTTCTATGCATTTTATTAGGTATATTTAAATGCCAACGGTCTTGAATATTGTTGTGAATTATGACAGATGCATATAAATATGCTTAAATAGTTTTAAATTATGTGTATGTAACTCACTGCATTAACTAACTCGTGTTACACATGAAAAAATTGCCATGCAACCAGCCTGTTCTCCAGGAATTGAAGTCAAACCACCAGTGTTCAGCTGATAGGCCTCGCAAATTACTTAGAATTTGAGCCTATTGTACTGTTAACATGGTACATACCAGAAATACAATATCAGTAATACACGGGGTACATGTAAGCAATAAGAAGGACTAACAACACTACAGAGTACAGAAAGCAACATATTAGAAGTCCACAATTCAGTTGGCGAGCAAATTAAGTTGTATTATTATACTTAAGGCTATCAGTTCTGGATAATTTAGTTACAGTAATTTTTCAAAGATAGTAAAGCAGTTCCTTCAGCAATCATAATTTTCTAATTATTAAGGCTTTTTTTCTTTCATATTATTTGAAAACAGAGTAATACACAGCATTTAGTACCAATTTTGACTTTTGCATTTAATTATATAAATTTACCTGCAAAATGTGCAAAATCTGTTTGCTAGTATCTACGAATGTAATCATTATGCCTGTGGGGATATTGTATACAGGTCATCATATTAAATAAACATCCACCCTTTTTCCATGTGTTCACAGAAAATACGATGACAGTCAAATGACGTTAAGATATATTGCATAATATTTTAATGAGTGCATTTATCTGTGTATGAATAATAGTTGTCCACAACTAAACTGATAACTCTACTTTTTTTTATTCATAGAATGGTTAAATTGAATATGTTAAATGAAATGTTATAAGTTATTATATATAAGTTATTATATAAAGAAATTTCTTTTTTGATACCAAAACAAACACATACAGCATTCAGTCCTATTAATATCTAGGATTTACTTCACTGAAATAAAAAATGAGGATGACAATCCAGAAAATGACTACATGTTTCATTTCGCTATTATTTTTACACATTAAATAATGCATAAGTGAAATAAATATAGAAACCTAAAAGATAAAATTCTACATATACAATATTAATAACAAAACATAATAGAGGATATGCAAATATTGTTTTAATATCTTTTACTCATTTTTTATATAAAAAGTTAACATCTTCTATCTGAATACTTTTGGAAATTTTTATTTTTTATTCTTACTAAAAAGTAAAATTTAAAGAATTAAATGTAGTCTGAATTTTTATATAGAATTACATAATGCAGCTGCTGATTTTAAAGAGTCTGCTGATTAAGTATTACACTTCCTTTCAGTTATAGCTTGAATAGTTCATTTGTTTATGTTTCTTGTTGCTGCTTTACATCAAGAAATTACAAACAAGTTTTAGAATCTAGCGACTTATAATTTTATGCAATTGCTTTTTTATCTATTAAAATTAATCATATATTACAGGAAAATCTCATGCGAGTTCATCTGAAAAAAAGGCCACAAGTAAACTAAGATTTCTAAATGAAACAAGTACTGCAGAAACAATTGGACCGAAAGTAGGCTTCAGCAAAATAAAATAAATTTTAATTTCAACCAAATTAGATTCCAAACATTAGGGGCAAGTTTGTACAGCTTTATAGAATAAATATTCTTAATTTGAATTTCTTCTATTTCAGCATTTAAATATCACTACACTCAGTCTTTATTTCTAAAATTAGAAGTGACGGAACTCTATGGATAACCGTTAGTAAAGAGGAACAAGAGTAAATAAATAAATAAAATGACTATTAAAATCATTTAAAAATTAAATAGTTAATTATTATCAAATTAATGAATAATTATTTAATTAATATTAGCAATTAATATTTATTAATTATTATCTAACCATTAATTAATAATTGCTTATTATTTCTTAAAATAATTCAATAAAATGTAAAGAGGTAAATTAAAATTTAATAAGCGATTTTTAATATAACTTTATTGCTACTAAAAATACAATTTTTGAGATTAAATTTCTACTGAAATTGTAATTCCGTTAATGACATAAAAGAAGTGCCGGAGCCTTCTTATGTAGAGCTCCGGTGCGCTCCAGCTAGAATTATGATTTATCCCATGAACTGAAAGTACTGGAGCCGGCGCAATTTAAGCTCTGACCACACTACATATTTTTCAGTTCTTCTGAAATGTGGATTTTCAGTCTATTGAAGCTAAAATGAGTAACGGTATAAACAGCTGAATCTTGAATGGCAAATTCTGTAAGGAAGTTTGGAAGATTTTTGGTGAAACAGGAAATTACTGAACTTTTCGAAATTAAGACTTATTCTCAGTGGCGTAGCGAGCATAACTTGCGCCCGGGGCAAAATACCTTTTTGGCGTCCCCCCTCTCCCGAAAAAAACACAGTGATATGATGAAAATCTTATTTGGAGAGCATTTGGCGCCCCTCTGCGAGCGGCGCCCGGAGCATCATACACCCCTTGCCCCCCCTCGCTACGCCACTGCTTATTCTATACAGTAAGCAATATTTTAGGTAGTTAAGTTTCAATTCCAAATATTAGAATTTTTACTTTTCCGATGAAAAACAGAAAATACTTCAAAAGGAAATACGAAACTACTATTAGGAGATGCTACAGCGAACTTCAGTAACGTTACAGCCGAACGAGTTGCTGGCTTTTCGTTTGTTTACATCAAGTGAGCTAACCTGTTCCTTCTACGGACCTTGGTAGTAAGATGGCCCTAAACAGATTTCTCCCGTACCCTGCTCTGAAGCACTGGCAGTAGTAAGCGGGGGTAACCGGGCGGCGGAAGTGACGTCACAGAAAAGGGGCGTGGCTTGGATCACGTGACCGGAAGTGCCGCCATGTTGTCGAGTGGAGTTGAGTGGTTTCGAAGTGGAAGTGTTTGTTTGAAAGTGGAAGTAGGAGTGAATAGAAATTTCAGAATTTAAGTTTTTTGGAAGTTTCATTTTTATTGTGTGGCATCGACACTATTTTTTATGTTTATGGCAACGAACTCTTGAACCACGTGTTTGGAATGACATCACTTTTAATTTATTATTTTTAATTATTTGACATGTGATTAATATTATTTTGTTATTTGATTAATTTTTAATACGTCATTAATTTTAACTTTTTAATTATTAACTATTATTTTTAACTATTTAGTTCATCATTATTTTACTTATTACCTTTAATGAATTTTTGTGGAAATTAATATTATTTTCCCTGAATTTTAAAAGTAACTCCACCGCTGGGATTCGAACTCGCTATCTCTGAGATGGGAGTCCAGCGCTTTACCGCTCGGCTACCCTTTCCTCTTATCAGACTTGTTATTTGAAACTCTCTTTGTCCCTTTGAGTTTTTGCACCATTGATGACATAAGGCTGAAAGTCTGCGCATGCGCTTTGACATGAAAACCGCGTTACACATTTGTTTTTACACGACGGCTAGGATTTCTTTTGGCTTCTTAATCATTACTTTATTCATTGCTGTTTTAAATGTAAGATTTTCCCACGGTTTAATTTTTTTTTATTATTAAGATATTTTTAATTGTTTTCAATTTTCATCTCATTCTTACTTTTTTTAAGTTATTAGTTAATTTATTAATTTTTATTTTATTTTTTTCCCTTTCCCAAACATAAATTTTATTTTTAACTTCAACAAAAGTGAATTTAAATTTTCTTTTTACTTTTTATCTTGCAAAGTTTATTTTTTTTTTTTATATTTAATTTTCTTTTTGGTTTTACAAAAGTAATATTTATTTTTACGAATTGAATTTTTCCTTTTCACTTTTTTATTTTGCAAAAGTTTTTTTTTTTTTTTTTTCAAAATTTTTCCCTTTTTGTATTTTTACTTTATTTTAATTTTTTGTTTAACTTTCTTTTTGGTTTTACAAAAGTAATATTTCTATTTACGAATTGAATTTTTCTTTTTCACTTTTTTATTTTGCAAAAGTTTTTTTTTCCCAAAATTTATTCCTTTTCGTATTTTTAATTTACTTTATTTTAATTTTTTGTTTAAACTTTTTTTTTTTTTGGTTTTACAAAAGAAATATTTATTTTTCCAAATTTAATTTTCCTTTCCGCTTTTTATTTTTAAAAAAGTTGTTACTACATTTTTAACTTAATTTTTTGTACAAAAGTGATATTTAGTTTCATAATTTTAATTTTTTTGAGTTTTTTGTTTACACAAATGTTTTTTTGTTACATTTTTATTTTACCCTTAACTTTTTTCCCTTGTTTTAAAGACAATACGATGTTACATTTCCATTTCTCCAAAAGTAAACTTACCTACATTTCTGTGTCTTTGAAATTTTAAGCTGGAATTTACATGCATATAACTTCACTAGATAATATTTTCTGTAACATTAAGCCAATATACACAATGCTCTTTCTATATAGTTTAACTGGAATACTACATTTCTTACTTTTTTTACTACTAAGTTGGAGATACTCAGAACTTTTCCTTCTAATGCATTGTACTAACTATTAATGCCTGTATTAACTTTTTTGGCCAACTATACAAAACTTTGTTGATTCCCTTTTACACGTCTTACTTTTATTCAAAGGATTCACCAAACTATGTCTGACAAATGTAATTTTTACACTTTCCATTTACACATTTACCCTTATATTTAACTTATAAAACATATTCATGCTGTATTTCTGATTCCTTTTTCCCACAATAAATACAGACTTACACATGTTTCTTTATTGTAAGACTTACTAACTTTAAAACAAATCTTACAAGGAGCAATAAATTTTCATGGTATGAAGCCCACTCAAACCAATGCATGGAGCATTTCTATCCAGTTAAGTTTAGATACATACCAATAGTACTTCATTTTTTCTTATTTTACTCTACAGATATTTATACATATATATTCAGAACACTCCCTTTCATTCAGTAAGATTCATTTATACTACTAACACAAATTTTGCTAACTCTTTGAAATATTTTACGAAAATATCTTGTATTTTCTTGCACACATCCTACTTAAATCACCAAACATACACTGAACCTTGATTTTTCCTTCATGTGAAAACGTCACTCGGATTTTTAATATGATTCCACCATTTACCGCAGAACTTTATAAACACTACTCTATTTGAACTTATCACAGCCTAACTCTCTTAACAAGGCACAGAAGACTGAATTATATTTTAACTACAGAGAAGAATATCCACATTGTAATGAATTATTTTAAATTTGAATTATAATCACATTTTGTGAAGGAGAACTTAAAGTCTATAATACACATGGAATTAATATTCAGCCATGGAAATGAAACTTTATCGCCTTTTTCCCAATTTGGAATATAAAAATTTGTTAACTTGGAATATTTTTAACGTATTCATTGTAACGTAACTGAAAAATACTCATATTTCCCATTGTCAATAATTTATTTAGCACTGAACTCTTACAGCCTTTTGAGAATGAAATTTAATTTATCATACCTGACAAATGACTCCTACATAGTTATGATACATTACACGAAATACTGAGTAGAGTTCCAAATAATGATCTAACATAGTAATTAACATAAAAGACCTAACACAAATAATTTTAAGATAGAAATTTCAAACTGACATTGCTTACTAATGAACTTTTACAGCTTTTTTTGACTGACATTTAACTTCTCATAGATAATAAATAAAATTACACACAAATAATTATACAAAATAGGTAATAATGACAGAAAGTCCATATAATGATCTACTATAGTCACCAACTTTAAAAATTTTAACGCATTTCTAATATAAGAAAGACCACACTTTTTTGAAAAGCATTATTTTAATTAAACATTGGAGCCATGCAGTCCTGCGCACATGCATAACATCTTTATTTATCATGAGCATGACACATAATAAGTAAATAAAATTTTCACAAAGTACGAAACACATTTCTCTTTTAACTGAACTGTACTCTTAAGAAAAATGCAGTATGGAATGCTTAGAACACTCAGGGCCACAGTTCCTCATTTCCCCACGCATTGACCAAAATATACATGTACTTTAAAATCAGTTAAACAAATTCAAATGTTAGTATTCAAAGAGGAATACTTCACAAATTAGATGAAAGAAAGGTACACAATGAACTTGAGTGAAAAATACACAAAAGCATGTAAGGACCGAGAAAAAGATGTATTCGTGGAGAACTTTTTTAAGATAAACTTGCTCTATTTTTGCACATGGGTTACATTTTGCATTTCAGATTAAGGAAACATTCAAGATAATTCCTGTATAACTAGGGATTTTATTCACACTTGTTAGTACTGTAATTTATTAGAACAGTCACAGACATATAGGACAAGTATGCCATTTCCAAGGAAAACAATTTTCCCAAGCCAGACTTTAACAGTGAAATATAAAAGGGAATAAGAATATCCCATATTTCAAACAAAATTAGTATCTGAGTATGCAAAAACATGAACAAGAAACGAATATTTTTTCTGAAAATGTTCCGAATGGTTTAAGTCAGGACTAGTTTCATGAACAGAGCATGAAAAATAATGATGAATTTTTAATTTTATTTTGTCTGTAGTACATTTACTTATGCTAAAATCTTCCATTTTGGTTGACTGTACTTTACATTCAGACCTAAGTTGATAAATCAGAGTGATTTTGTGTTTTAAAGCTTCAAATTCAGAAATACTACAACTCAAAAGCAAAAAGATTAAAACGACAAGAGAATATACTGCAAGCAAGCGAACGTGATAAATGACTTTTTGGGCTGAATTTCATGAATTCATAGATGGGGTGCAAAATTTTAATGCACTGTATATGAACTATTTTTCAAATGTATTACGATCACCAACTTTACATAGACTTTAAGTAAACATTTCATGTTAATTTACCATTTTATCTATGTATTTACTAAATTTTTGCATTTTGTTTATAAATATAATAACAAAAGGACATAAGAGAACATTTGTTTCTTGAAAATGTCCATAATTTTACCCAACTGTTATTTCTTTCATAGCTTTGAAGTAACCTATTAAACACATAGTTATCTTGTATTGACCAGACAGCCGTTGGTCTTGCCAATGTCTGAGGGAAGTCACAAAGCTAGAGAATTTAAGTAATATTTTACCAGTACGGAGAACTTCTTACGGCGTTTTCGATGAAAATTGACCGAATTTAGTAGTTCATTACTAACCTAGGAGCCTTTAACTATTTTTTTTATTCGAAAAAAACACACCAGAAATTATCATCAAGATTTTCCATACAGATATATTGTACTACTTTTCATGCCATTACATTTCAAATGAAATTTGATTCATTGTCAGATAGTTAAATGTTTGTTATTTTTTCGCATACGAATGCATTTTCGTGTCTCACATACGCTCATTACATATGATTTAACAAAATTACGAACAAGTTAGAAGTTAAATGAATATTTCCTGAAATACTGTACATTTCATTCCGGAAAGTTTACATGAGTACCTTCATTTCGAAACCCCTAATGTTTCTTTTCCTGAATTCAAAGTAAATTTTGAGTGTAGAATTTTCAGTTTTGACAGAAGTTATTTGTAAGTGGCTGTGATGTGTTCGTGTTTTCATAAACCGTTTTTGTGAAACACCCTATTGGTAACCTTTAGAAGAGTTTAAATATTCCCATTTTTTACCTTACTGCCACTGCAAATCATTGAATTTTCAAATATTTTCTTTTTTTATCGTTTACAGTGCCTCGTAAAGTCTTGAGAACAAATTTTTACTAAATACTTATATCATTCGATTTAATAATTTTGTTACACGTTTGGAAGATTTAACTTCACTATCACGCTAAACCAGAAGTTAAGAAAAGAAATGTAATTGTTATCTTAGTATTCTATGGGGATAGATTAATTTTCTCTGACATTGACGTATTCGTATGTAGATAATAGAGACTTTTAACCCAGCTCATACAGACTTGGAATATTTTCTCTAAGTCACCACGATGACAGACTTGCATTGTCATAGACGTTTTTCTCGTGAAATATATTTCTTTCTTAAAAGTTTATATACTAATTTTTTTAGAAACATGTCTAAGAAAATACCTCATCTTCATAAGAAACATCAGATTTGATTTAAATTAATAATAAAATAAGAATCATTAATTTGTAAATATATTTCTCTTTGACTCAAAAGTTTCTTTATCATATTCGAAATGAACAATTAATTGTACATAACTAATATATTGTATTGATGAACCAGAGTTATATTTTACCTTACTGCATTATATTTCAAAGTGAATGTGTTTTATTGCATATTTTAATAAAATCTTAAAAGCTTAAATGAGTGTTTCATTACAAAATTTGTACTTTCTAACTTCATTCTACTGAAACGAAAACATTCATAACTTATTACGAAGAAAAAGTTTTACATATTATACTTTTTGATTAATTTTCATACCACAGTATTATCTTTGAAAATTTGTTTCCTAATCCACTGCTAATATATTACTAATTTTCGCTCTTTCAATACACTTCGTACGTGATAAAAAAACTCAGTTTAGAAACTTTTTTCCTTAACGCCTTGTATTGCATTGCTGAACCGGGGCCATGCTTTCATTTTTATTACATATCATGCGAATATTTTAAAAAAAGCATATTTTTTCCTTCTGTTAGCACAATTTTAACCAGCATTTTACTATTACAGAGACTTCTTTAGTAAAATTTCAAGGGTTAAATTGATCGTTTCATTATTAATTTTGAAGATTCTGGATATATCCTATTTAAAAGTTCATAACCGATTAGCAAAATAATTTATATATGTACTTTGTTGTCCTCTTGGTTAATTTTTAAAGCGTTTTTCAACTATAACACTTGATTTCTAGCGAAGTATCGAAATGATTATTTACTTTCCACTTTTTCCAAAGAATTTCGTAGACACATATGTTCAGTACAGAATATTTTCCTAACTTAAAAATATTATTACCAAAATAGAAAAATATGCAAAATTTTCCTAAAAATTTATATATTTGTTTTTTAAAAACATGTACAAGAATATCCACATTTAATTACTTAATGTGTACTTTCCTATATCAAAACTAAAATTTCGAACGAAAATTTTTAAATAATGTCATATTCCATAAAATTTATGTCTTTGTGATGTCATCGTCTTTTCGCAAACGTTTTGAGAGTAGACGTTTAGACATTTCGAAACTGTTTTCTCTTTGCTATTGGAAACTATTTTATCTTTGCTGTTGGTATATGCCAATGAATTCTGGATACTTTTTTGGTTTATCTTCAGCTTATGAGTTATTTAAATACTTAAAAATATATTTGTAGATCTTTTATGTTGACACTTGTGATAGATTTTTTTGGACGTTTTTGGAAAATGTATTTTATTCACGTGAATGAAACTGATGTTTTCTTAAAATTTTATTATTCAGAGTGTTAGTCAATTACGATAGAATGCCGGATTTGTTCTCTTTATTCAACATTCATATGAACTTCGGTATTCCAAATCCCTCACGCAAAATGTAATTTTTCTATCAGTAATAGGAAGACGAATGGAATAAATGCAGGTTATGCAGACATAAGATAAAAAATCTGGAAGTAAAAGACATTCTCCAGATCTAAACAATTCAGTAGAATGTGCAAATATTCATCCTATTCGAAGCTTATTTTTTCAATTATATAGAATATAAAATGTAAATTTAATAAAAAGAGATATAATGAAGATCAAGTATTCTGCAAAATCTGGATGGTAATTATACAAAATTAGTTATAGAGCAGGTTTTCGTAAAAAGTGGCTCCAGCGGAGGAGACATGCCAGCAGTCTCCTGAAGCTCTAAGTGAGCACCTGATCTTTGCTCTTACAAAAGCTAAGTAGAATTGTAAATTCTACGTAAGAGCGAAGATCAAATGACCACTTAGAGTTTCAGGAGACTGCTGGCATGTCTCCTTCGTTGGAACCGCTTTCTACGAAAACCTGCTCTATAACTAATTTTGTATAATTACCATCCAGATTTTGCAGAATACTTGATCTTCATTATATCTCTTTTTATTAAATTTACATTTCATATTCTATGTAATTGAAAAAATAAGCTTCGAATAGGATGAATATTTGCACATTCCACTGAATTGTTTAGATCTGGAGAATGTCTTTTACTTCCAGATTTTTTATCTTATGTCTGCATAACCTGCATTTATTCCATTCGTCTTCCTATTACTGATAGAAAAATTACATTTTGCGTGAGGGATTTGGAATACCGAAGTTCATATGAATGTTGAATAAAGAGAACAAATCCGGCATTCTATCGTAATTGACTAACACTCTGAATAATAAAATTTTAAGAAAACATCAGTTTCATTCACGTGAATAAAATACATTTTCCAAAAACGTCCAAAAAAAATCTATCACAAGTGTCAACATAAAAGATCTACAAATATATTTTTAAGTATTTAAATAACTCATAAGCTGAAGATAAACCAAAAAAGTATCCAGAATTCATTGGCATATACCAACAGCAAAGATAAAATAGTTTCCAATAGCAAAGAGAAAACAGTTTCGAAATGTCTAAACGTCTACTCTCAAAACGTTTGCGAAAAGACGATGACATCACAAAGACATAAATTTTATGGAATATGACATTATTTAAAAATTTTCGTTCGAAATTTTAGTTTTGATATAGGAAAGTACACATTAAGTAATTAAATGTGGATATTCTTGTACATGTTTTTAAAAAACAAATATATAAATTTTTAGGAAAATTTTGCATATTTTTCTATTTTGGTAATAATATTTTTAAGTTAGGAAAATATTCTGTACTGAACATATGTGTCTACGAAATTCTTTGGAAAAAGTGGAAAGTAAATAATCATTTCGATACTTCGCTAGAAATCAAGTGTTATAGTTGAAAAACGCTTTAAAAATTAACCAAGAGGACAACAAAGTACATATATAAATTATTTTGCTAATCGGTTATGAACTTTTAAATAGGATATATCCAGAATCTTCAAAATTAATAATGAAACGATCAATTTAACCCTTGAAATTTTACTAAAGAAGTCTCTGTAATAGTAAAATGCTGGTTAAAATTGTGCTAACAGAAGGAAAAAATATGCTTTTTTTAAAATATTCGCATGATATGTAATAAAAATGAAAGCATGGCCCCGGTTCAGCAATGCAATACAAGGCGTTAAGGAAAAAAGTTTCTAAACTGAGTTTTTTTATCACGTACGAAGTGTATTGAAAGAGCGAAAATTAGTAATATATTAGCAGTGGATTAGGAAACAAATTTTCAAAGATAATACTGTGGTATGAAAATTAATCAAAAAGTATAATATGTAAAACTTTTTCTTCGTAATAAGTTATGAATGTTTTCGTTTCAGTAGAATGAAGTTAGAAAGTACAAATTTTGTAATGAAACACTCATTTAAGCTTTTAAGATTTTATTAAAATATGCAATAAAACACATTCACTTTGAAATATAATGCAGTAAGGTAAAATATAACTCTGGTTCATCAATACAATATATTAGTTATGTACAATTAATTGTTCATTTCGAATATGATAAAGAAACTTTTGAGTCAAAGAGAAATATATTTACAAATTAATGATTCTTATTTTATTATTAATTTAAATCAAATCTGATGTTTCTTATGAAGATGAGGTATTTTCTTAGACATGTTTCTAAAAAAATTAGTATATAAACTTTTAAGAAAGAAATATATTTCACGAGAAAAACGTCTATGACAATGCAAGTCTGTCATCGTGGTGACTTAGAGAAAATATTCCAAGTCTGTATGAGCTGGGTTAAAAGTCTCTATTATCTACATACGAATACGTCAATGTCAGAGAAAATTAATCTATCCCCATAGAATACTAAGATAACAATTACATTTCTTTTCTTAACTTCTGGTTTAGCGTGATAGTGAAGTTAAATCTTCCAAACGTGTAACAAAATTATTAAATCGAATGATATAAGTATTTAGTAAAAATTTGTTCTCAAGACTTTACGAGGCACTGTAAACGATAAAAAAAGAAAATATTTGAAAATTCAATGATTTGCAGTGGCAGTAAGGTAAAAAATGGGAATATTTAAACTCTTCTAAAGGTTACCAATAGGGTGTTTCACAAAAACGGTTTATGAAAACACGAACACATCACAGCCACTTACAAATAACTTCTGTCAAAACTGAAAATTCTACACTCAAAATTTACTTTGAATTCAGGAAAAGAAACATTAGGGGTTTCGAAATGAAGGTACTCATGTAAACTTTCCGGAATGAAATGTACAGTATTTCAGGAAATATTCATTTAACTTCTAACTTGTTCGTAATTTTGTTAAATCATATGTAATGAGCGTATGTGAGACACGAAAATGCATTCGTATGCGAAAAAATAACAAACATTTAACTATCTGACAATGAATCAAATTTCATTTGAAATGTAATGGCATGAAAAGTAGTACAATATATCTGTATGGAAAATCTTGATGATAATTTCTGGTGTGTTTTTTTCGAATAAAAAAAAATAGTTAAAGGCTCCTAGGTTAGTAATGAACTACTAAATTCGGTCAATTTTCATCGAAAACGCCGTAAGAAGTTCTCCGTACTGGTAAAATATTACTTAAATTCTCTAGCTTTGTGACTTCCCTCAGACATTGGCAAGACCAACGGCTGTCTGGTCAATACAAGATAACTATGTGTTTAATAGGTTACTTCAAAGCTATGAAAGAAATAACAGTTGGGTAAAATTATGGACATTTTCAAGAAACAAATGTTCTCTTATGTCCTTTTGTTATTATATTTATAAACAAAATGCAAAAATTTAGTAAATACATAGATAAAATGGTAAATTAACATGAAATGTTTACTTAAAGTCTATGTAAAGTTGGTGATCGTAATACATATGAAAAATAGTTCATATACAGTGCATTAAAATTTTGCACCCCATCTATGAATTCATGAAATTCAGCCCAAAAAGTCATTTATCACGTTCGCTTGCTTGCAGTATATTCTCTTGTCGTTTTAATCTTTTTGCTTTTGAGTTGTAGTATTTCTGAATTTGAAGCTTTAAAACACAAAATCACTCTGATTTATCAACTTAGGTCTGAATGTAAAGTACAGTCAACCAAAATGGAAGATTTTAGCATAAGTAAATGTACTACAGACAAAATAAAATTAAAAATTCATCATTATTTTTCATGCTCTGTTCATGAAACTAGTCCTGACTTAAACCATTCGGAACATTTTCAGAAAAAATATTCGTTTCTTGTTCATGTTTTTGCATACTCAGATACTAATTTTGTTTGAAATATGGGATATTCTTATTCCCTTTTATATTTCACTGTTAAAGTCTGGCTTGGGAAAATTGTTTTCCTTGGAAATGGCATACTTGTCCTATATGTCTGTGACTGTTCTAATAAATTACAGTACTAACAAGTGTGAATAAAATCCCTAGTTATACAGGAATTATCTTGAATGTTTCCTTAATCTGAAATGCAAAATGTAACCCATGTGCAAAAATAGAGCAAGTTTATCTTAAAAAAGTTCTCCACGAATACATCTTTTTCTCGGTCCTTACATGCTTTTGTGTATTTTTCACTCAAGTTCATTGTGTACCTTTCTTTCATCTAATTTGTGAAGTATTCCTCTTTGAATACTAACATTTGAATTTGTTTAACTGATTTTAAAGTACATGTATATTTTGGTCAATGCGTGGGGAAATGAGGAACTGTGGCCCTGAGTGTTCTAAGCATTCCATACTGCATTTTTCTTAAGAGTACAGTTCAGTTAAAAGAGAAATGTGTTTCGTACTTTGTGAAAATTTTATTTACTTATTATGTGTCATGCTCATGATAAATAAAGATGTTATGCATGTGCGCAGGACTGCATGGCTCCAATGTTTAATTAAAATAATGCTTTTCAAAAAAGTGTGGTCTTTCTTATATTAGAAATGCGTTAAAATTTTTAAAGTTGGTGACTATAGTAGATCATTATATGGACTTTCTGTCATTATTACCTATTTTGTATAATTATTTGTGTGTAATTTTATTTATTATCTATGAGAAGTTAAATGTCAGTCAAAAAAAGCTGTAAAAGTTCATTAGTAAGCAATGTCAGTTTGAAATTTCTATCTTAAAATTATTTGTGTTAGGTCTTTTATGTTAATTACTATGTTAGATCATTATTTGGAACTCTACTCAGTATTTCGTGTAATGTATCATAACTATGTAGGAGTCATTTGTCAGGTATGATAAATTAAATTTCATTCTCAAAAGGCTGTAAGAGTTCAGTGCTAAATAAATTATTGACAATGGGAAATATGAGTATTTTTCAGTTACGTTACAATGAATACGTTAAAAATATTCCAAGTTAACAAATTTTTATATTCCAAATTGGGAAAAAGGCGATAAAGTTTCATTTCCATGGCTGAATATTAATTCCATGTGTATTATAGACTTTAAGTTCTCCTTCACAAAATGTGATTATAATTCAAATTTAAAATAATTCATTACAATGTGGATATTCTTCTCTGTAGTTAAAATATAATTCAGTCTTCTGTGCCTTGTTAAGAGAGTTAGGCTGTGATAAGTTCAAATAGAGTAGTGTTTATAAAGTTCTGCGGTAAATGGTGGAATCATATTAAAAATCCGAGTGACGTTTTCACATGAAGGAAAAATCAAGGTTCAGTGTATGTTTGGTGATTTAAGTAGGATGTGTGCAAGAAAATACAAGATATTTTCGTAAAATATTTCAAAGAGTTAGCAAAATTTGTGTTAGTAGTATAAATGAATCTTACTGAATGAAAGGGAGTGTTCTGAATATATATGTATAAATATCTGTAGAGTAAAATAAGAAAAAATGAAGTACTATTGGTATGTATCTAAACTTAACTGGATAGAAATGCTCCATGCATTGGTTTGAGTGGGCTTCATACCATGAAAATTTATTGCTCCTTGTAAGATTTGTTTTAAAGTTAGTAAGTCTTACAATAAAGAAACATGTGTAAGTCTGTATTTATTGTGGGAAAAAGGAATCAGAAATACAGCATGAATATGTTTTATAAGTTAAATATAAGGGTAAATGTGTAAATGGAAAGTGTAAAAATTACATTTGTCAGACATAGTTTGGTGAATCCTTTGAATAAAAGTAAGACGTGTAAAAGGGAATCAACAAAGTTTTGTATAGTTGGCCAAAAAAGTTAATACAGGCATTAATAGTTAGTACAATGCATTAGAAGGAAAAGTTCTGAGTATCTCCAACTTAGTAGTAAAAAAAGTAAGAAATGTAGTATTCCAGTCAAACTATATAGAAAGAGCATTGTGTATATTGGCTTAATGTTACAGAAAATATTATCTAGTGAAGTTATATGCATGTAAATTCCAGCTTAAAATTTCAAAGACACAGAAATGTAGGTAAGTTTACTTTTGGAGAAATGGAAATGTAACATCGTATTGTCTTTAAAACAAGGGAAAAAAGTTAAGGGTAAAATAAAAATGTAACAAAAAAACATTTGTGTAAACAAAAAACTCAAAAAAATTAAAATTATGAAACTAAATATCACTTTTGTAAAAAAAATTAAGTTAAAAATGTAGTAACAACTTTTTTAAAAATAAAAAGCGGAAAGGAAAATTAAATTTGGAAAAATAAATATTTCTTTTGTAAAACCAAAAAAAAAAAAAGTTTAAACAAAAAATTAAAATAAAGTAAATTAAAAATACGAAAAGGAATAAATTTTGGGAAAAAAAAACTTTTGCAAAATAAAAAAGTGAAAAAGAAAAATTCAATTCGTAAATAGAAATATTACTTTTGTAAAACCAAAAAGAAAGTTAAACAAAAAATTAAAATAAAGTAAAAATACAAAAAGGGAAAAATTTTGAAAAAAAAAAAAAAAAAACTTTTGCAAAATAAAAAAGTGAAAAGGAAAAATTCAATTCGTAAAAATAAATATTACTTTTGTAAAACCAAAAAGAAAATTAAATATAAAAAAAAAAAAATAAACTTTGCAAGATAAAAAGTAAAAAGAAAATTTAAATTCACTTTTGTTGAAGTTAAAAATAAAATTTATGTTTGGGAAAGGGAAAAAAATAAAATAAAAATTAATAAATTAACTAATAACTTAAAAAAAGTAAGAATGAGATGAAAATTGAAAACAATTAAAAATATCTTAATAATAAAAAAAAATTAAACCGTGGGAAAATCTTACATTTAAAACAGCAATGAATAAAGTAATGATTAAGAAGCCAAAAGAAATCCTAGCCGTCGTGTAAAAACAAATGTGTAACGCGGTTTTCATGTCAAAGCGCATGCGCAGACTTTCAGCCTTATGTCATCAATGGTGCAAAAACTCAAAGGGACAAAGAGAGTTTCAAATAACAAGTCTGATAAGAGGAAAGGGTAGCCGAGCGGTAAAGCGCTGGACTCCCATCTCAGAGATAGCGAGTTCGAATCCCAACGGTGGAGTTACTTTTAAAATTCAGGGAAAATAATATTAATTTCCACAAAAATTCATTAAAGGTAATAAGTAAAATAATGATGAACTAAATAGTTAAAAATAATAGTTAATAATTAAAAAGTTAAAATTAATGACGTATTAAAAATTAATCAAATAACAAAATAATATTAATCACATGTCAAATAATTAAAAATAATAAATTAAAAGTGATGTCATTCCAAACACGTGGTTCAAGAGTTCGTTGCCATAAACATAAAAAATAGTGTCGATGCCACACAATAAAAATGAAACTTCCAAAAAACTTAAATTCTGAAATTTCTATTCACTCCTACTTCCACTTTCAAACAAACACTTCCACTTCGAAACCACTCAACTCCACTCGACAACATGGCGGCACTTCCGGTCACGTGATCCAAGCCACTCCCCTTTTCTGTGACGTCACTTCCGCCGCCCGGTTACCCCCGCTTACTACTGCCAGTGCTTCAGAGCAGGGTACGGGAGAAATCTGTTTAGGGCCATCTTACTACTACTGGCGATTCCTACATGGTGACCAAAACATTGGGTCATTTACCATTAAGGTTCAATGGGTTTTGACGCGATCGGATGTAAATATTTTGTAATTACGTCGTAAATATACATATAAATGTATATATATTCTTTTCCTACAACACATCAGAGTCCTAAGTATATGAAAACAACATATTTTTATACAACATTTCATTCTGAATGGAATTAAATGCTATACTTTTCTCAGAACAGTTTTCACAGAATAGTTTAATTTGAAATATTTTCACAAGTTTTCGTTAACTACTACATTAGAAAAAAATTTAAGGTAATTCCATTTGATTCGGTTAAAGATTACAAAAATTAAGATCAAAGCTTATTGTATTATTATAATTATGCATTATTTCTTTTCTATTTATAGAGCTTCTTCCTAAAATACTTTCTGAAATATGAAATTTTTTTAGCTTCTGAGGCATCTTTTAAATTGAAAAATATAAGTCAATTTATAATTAATGCTCCATTCGGTTCATTTTAAATTAGAGAATTATTAGAAATTAGCGAAATACTTTAAATAGTACTTAACTTTCTCTGAACATTTCTGAAAGGGAATAAAATAAGGATTTTATATTTAATTAACACAAATAAATAAAACGTGTAAGCCCAAAGTGATTATTTTTCAGATATTTAAGTTAAAACGATGAGTTTAAAATGAGCAGCAGTAAAGCCTCTTCTCTAAAAAATTTTAAAGGTACATGTTAGAATAATATATGGATGTGAAAAATGTATTTTATTTAAAACATTTTGGCGTTTGGGTTATGGGTTATTCAATTATGGCAAAGCACACAAGGGCTATCTGCCTAAAGGGGGGATGCCTTCGTGGAGGACTTTCTAAGGGAAACTTGCTCGTATACACGTTACACATGGGGAAAACCACGAAAACGCCCATGCAGCCAGCCCGTTCGCGGGATTCGAACCTCGGACCGAACTACCAGTGTTCAGCGTTTTTACCGCTCGGCCGCTGGTGGGCCATTTTTGGCATTTGTAACATAAAATAAAAGTAGCAAATACTCTATCAAGAGTATCGAAAGACGTATACAATTTTAAAGGTACCGTAAGGTATTTTTCATTCTTTAAGCATAACACTTTTGTTAAAATCTATATTTTTGTAGTTCAACAGCTTAGAATTTTATAAAACAAATTCATAATCAAAAATCGCTGATGTTAGTTATCAAAAAATAACCAAGATGTGATTTTTGCTTAAATGTCACTAAACTATACACTGACTACCAATAAGTATTTGGACAACTGTGATAAAAAAGAAAAACTAACTTTATTCAAAATCAATCTTTGGTAGAGCCTCCACGGGAGGTAATTACAGCGTGAACCCTTCGGGGCATACTTTCCACAAGTCTTTTTATGACAGCTAGTGGTATTTTCTTCCACTCGGCTTGCAGAAGACATAGAAGTTCCTTCACCGATTTTGCACGGGTGGTGCACCCCTGAATTCAGCGATGCAACTCGTCCCAGAGGTTCTCGATAGGGTTCAGGACTGGACTCGATAGGGCAGGCCAGTCCATTCGATGAACTCCATTGGCACCACACCAAGCCTTGGTTAACGTCGAAACATGACAACTGGCATTGTCGTCCTGAAAGTAACAGGGGTCCAACCCGTAAAATTGCCACAACGTAGGAAGCACATTGTCATCCAAAATAGTGTAGTAGGCATGGGAGTTGAGCTTACCATGAATGGGGACCAAGGGTCCCAGCCCATACCAGGAGAAACATCCCCAGACCATAATTCCACCTCCGCCGAACTTGACTGTTGGCACAATGCATTCTGGCAGGAACGTTCTCCATGTAGACGCCAGACCCAGACCCTGCCATCCGAACGGCAAAGGGTGAACCTTGATTCGTCACTCCAAAGAACCCATTTCCACTGATATACGGTCCAATTTCGATGTGCTTTGCACCACATTAACCGAGCAGCGCGGTTGGACTTTGTGATCAAAGGCTTATGGGCAGCAGCACAACCATGAAACCCAAGCAGATGTGCTTCCTTACGGATGGTATTCATTGAAACAATACTCCCAGATGCCTGTTGAAACTCCTCGCGGATGAGGGCCATCGGTTGGGTGCGGTTCTTCCGAATTTCTCTGGACAGCACTTGTCGGTCTTTATCTCCCAGTTTCGTTGGTTTGCCAACTCGGGGCACATTCCGACAGTCACCGCTCACCTTCCACCTCTTAATCACATAAGCCACTGTCGATTTTGGGTACTTCAGATCGCTAGATATGTCCCTTAAGGATCGGCCACATTTGTGATACCCGATAATTATACCTTTCTCGAAATCAGAGAGCTCCAAACTGCAAGGCATCTTGCATGCGACTAAAGCCGATGCTGTTTCCTACACGATATATACCGGCGGAGTCCGTGACGTACCTTAGGACCGCAGATATCGTCATTTGCATAGGTGTCCAAATACTTTTTGGTAGTCAGTGTACAAATTGCTATTATCCATCACACTATGAATGTTTCTTTCATGCGAAAGTGTCCCTTTTTCGATTTGTATGGAACTGTCGTGTGTCGAAATACTATCAGAACATTGTCAAGCGAGCTTCTGAATGTAAGCAAAGAACACCCGCCCCATCTGGTGGCCGAAGCTTCGAAGCAGTGCTGCACTTCTAGTGCCGGTTGGCCAATCCTTCCTTTCTTACCTCCATACTACTACTATGGCGGGAGTGGAGGGGGTGAAAACCAAAGCCCCCTGAAGATAACAAGGCCTCCCAACCAGCCCCTCCCTCAGCCATGACGTCACAAATGTTGGGGATAGACGAGATATGCTACCTCGTTGCTCGTCATTTCCCATCACGTTGTCATCATTTAAAATTCGAGGTAATGAGATATTTAAAACACCTCTTGCAGAGTTTTTTAAAATTAAACTAATGCCTACAATAACAGATATTTGAATCGCATAACAGGCGGGATTTCAAATATCTGCGTTTTTAATAAACTGTATTTATTGAAGATACAAGTTTCCATGCAAGGATGTTTTAGCCCATTGCTTCTTTGCCTGGAAAAGCCGAAAGATAAAATATACAGTATTAATTTTTCAGTCGACCTTTAAATAGAGCAAAATAATACTAATAAAATGCACTGGTAGGTTATGCATAATGTTAATTTCAATTAGCCCAGAATTATAATTCTGCTATGATCAGTTTCGAAAATAAAAATAGTGAAAATTTTACCAAGTTGTATTAAAAAGTTGTTATTATAAAGAAAAGGCTGCAAAATGGGTTTCTGATTTAAATCAAGATTGTAATTTTAAAATTTAAATTAACTTTTTGCTTTTAAATCAATACTTTTAGAAAATGTGTAACTTAAGTTAGTATTAATTATTAGAATGTTGTTGCAAGTTGTAGAAGTTATATATTGCATTTTACAGAAAGTGGTATTAGTACACACATAAAAATCATGATTAAGAGCAAATAAAGTACAAAAAATGAGACCTATGTAACATATTGTGTGGAAATTAGTTGTCTGAAGATCTTTTGACTTGACAAATTGAAGGTCCTTGTTATTACTAGTTCATTTCATTACATTTAAATTATATTAGATAAAATTAAACAGACAATTCTTAGCTTTTAAAAAGTTATAATTTTATTTTAAGTTGCATAACTATACAAATATAAACACTCAACGTTAAAAACATTCTAAAATTACCCTCTAGAAGCTATATTCAAACGAAAAGCATTTAACAAAGTAATGAATATATTTCACGATTATAAACACTGCTCGCTGCTAATTTTTTCACTTTTATCATAGAACTGTTTTATATTAATAATAACATAGTGATTCGAAAATAGAAAATTGAATTTTACAATAATTTTATTAAAAATTGTATGTGATTAATTTTTTCAAGAAACTGCAAGACATGTATGACTGAGAAAATGACTATAGCTAAGCTAATTAAAAGAATGACGGAAAATATAATTTTTGAACCAGAGAATATTCATGCAGATAAAAAAATTTCTAGTTGTTCCCAAAACAATTATACACAGGCCTAGTTAAAATTAAGAAGATTTACACAATACATATAATTACATAAATATTATAAACATTAAGAATTGACTAACGGTATTAATGAAATGATAAAATACCAGTTTATTTTACATTTGCCGAATAAAATCTTATTAGATTTCATACACAATTTAAGGTTTAAAACGTGCCATTTTTCAAAATAGTAAAACAGATTAAAGCTGCATTTCAAATTTGTGCATACAATTTCAAATTTGTGCATGGAAAATTCATTCCCTCCAAAAAATCCAAATGCAACCATGATTTTTTAAATTAGAACAGCATATAAATGCTATTTAGAAAGTGTAATGAAATACGTACATTTATCACAAATTCTTGCAAAGAATGCAATATTTTATGTATCTCTCTTTGTGTTATATATATATTAATTTACTACGTTTATGTTAGAGCAATGGGTCCAGAAACACACAAAACTAATTTATGCACAAAGTAAAGAAATAAAACAACAATGTATAATAATATCATAGACTAAAAAATACTTCGAGTACACATACAACATATACATACATTAAATACAATATCCACATACTTATCAAACAAGTACGAGGAGGTAAAAATTAAATGAAGAACCCATTTAACTTTTCCATTTCAATTTATACCTCATATACATATATTTGTGAATTTAAGATTTTATTAATATCTGAAGCTTGCGCTTTTTAGACACAGATTCAAGGTTGTCTTTCTCGCCTGAACTTTTTTGAATTTCATCATTTTTTTTACAAAAATTTTTTAATAAAATATTTGTTGAAGGCCAAATAATTTTTAAACTTAAAAATTCTGAAGAATGACTTGAAGGACAATTTACTGTTTCTAGATATATTTCTTTAGAACATAATATTGCTGATGTAATTTTAAACACAAATGATCTTTGATTCTGGACTTAACAAAAATCCACTTTGTGGTCAGGTGATAATAATTTTGTGATTATAATGTAATTGTAAATTACAATCTGAATAACGTTTTCGAAAGGATATTTTAGATTTCCTCTATCCAGGTTTCTTATGAAGACATATTTTCGAAAATGTGTTATCTATGGCCAGTATTTGATAACATTCAAAACATTTTATTTTTTTATTAGCTGCATGCAAGCAATATCCAGCAACATATATTAGTGTGGGAAGTAAAGACTGTATATTTTTAAAATCATTTTCTTCGACAGTAATCAGCTTTAGCCAAAGGGCTATTTCACTTTCATCCAAGGGTTCTTCATCATTTGAATTATTTATTTCCAATAAAGAAAAAGCTGATAAACTTTGCAATCTAAGTTTGTTTTCACTTCCAAAAACTTGTGTAATGGAAACATTATAATTAGCTCCAGCCAATCTGCGATATTTACCGAATCTGTCTTCCAGAGAATCGGTCTGAAGTTTTCCAGTCAGAACATAATCTAATTTCAATTCTTCTATACAGTAGTGAGTAATTTCGATAACAGCATATGTTGTATGCTTCAGAGCCTGGTGGGTTTCTCGTGTCAGTGTGCCAGTTACACATGTATATGATTCCCAAACATCCAGCCAATTCAAAAAAGTATATAAAAATTGCATTCGTTTATCATCAATACGGAGGGGTTTTTGAAATTCATTGCTTTTATTGTATCCTTTGAAAGGCGTTTTCACATTCATAATTTCAAACCAGGTAGAAAAATATATGTATATATTCAGCTGTGGAAGAACAGTCAGGCCAATTGTTTTGTTGGCCTAAAAGTTTCAGACTTTCCACAACAAATTTCACATTTTGTCTTTCCAAGTTACTAGGATTTAAAGACTTTAAGGTTAAACTGTATCCGTAATATATTAAATTAGGTGATCTGTCTGTCAGTTGAAGTTTTCGGAGTACTTGCAGTGAAGCTGTTTTTAATTTATCTTTATTTGCTCCAACCAATGCAAATGGAGGATAAAACATACATTTTCCCTCATTCTTTTAATTTAACCAATTATTTCGTTTACTTTTTATTAAATGCACAAAGTGTAGAGCATAAAAACAATGTTTTTTCATTCGACATGGGATAACGGTAAACAATGTTAAACTTTGGAGGATCGGCAAAACATGACACAGCTTTCTGATTTATGGCATTATTGTCAGTTATAATGCAGAAAATGTGTATTCCAATTTCTTTTAGTCCACAAATATTTTTTTTATGTATGAAATAATATATCTACTGTGATTTTCTTAACGGGTAGTATATGAACAACGTCTTTATATTTCGATGATATACTCTGAATCATAAATACAAATGCACTGTTAGCTACATTTTCATTCAAAAAATTCAAACCCAAAATCCTACCTCCTTTATAATCGAGGTAAGGCTTAACATGTATTTCATCAATAAAAAGTATGAAGTTTTTGTCATCTATTGTTACAAATGGTTCTTTTTATTTAATATAGCTAAGAAAATTATCTTCTGATTGTTCTAAAATGGGATTTGAGTTATACTTTGAACATAATCGTAGCAAAGTATTTGGATGCGGGAAAGTAGCTATGCATCCAGCAATCTGGAATATGCATGAATGTCTTAAAAAATCTATACGCATGAGGAGAAATCGTAAAAATGAGACAACATAATATTAAAAATTCATGAGAATACATACTATGTTGCGTGCTGCTACTAAGTAATGATACTTGGTCACATAAAAAATTTACAGCACTTTTTTTTTTCTTCATTAACCAAATTTTTCAAATTATTTAAACAATGTTTCGTAGAATTAATACAGCTTTCAAGATTATCAGTGGGCACATTTATATTGAGTTTTAAATAATTTAGAACATCAAATATTTCAAGTACAGATTTTATACTTAATGGTAGACCGATTTTATTTACAACATTAATAGGGATATCTTTTGTGAAAGCTGTCATTTGTAAATCAGAATTAATGTTTACTGAAAACACCATTTCTGCAGTCGGTGGGCTATATGTTACAAAATAAAAATAAACGTTATTTTCCTTATGCACAAAAATGAAGCCATCTGGAATTTCAGAATTATTTATGCATTTTAAACAGTCACTGAAAGAATTAAAATTGTATCTAGATTCATACTCTTTTTGATATTTAATACTTTCAGCGATAGCAGCTTCTATGTGTCGTTGCTCAGTCTGGTGTTGTCTTACAGACTCTCGCCCTGCTGAAATAGATGATAAATACTTTGGACAACTGGGAAAAATAGTAGGAACAGCATCCTTCTGCAAACGAGGTTGTTTTAATTTTATTTCTATAGTTTTCATCGTTTTTTCATCAAATGCTTGAGTAGTGCGTCTAACGGCAGCATCAGCAAAATGAAGTTCACACACCTAAAACATCATATAATTTACTTTAACTTTTGCAACAAAAAGTTTGTATTAACTTTAATCATTAAGTTAATTTTTTTTTTTTTTTTTTTTTTTTTTTTTTTTTTTTTTTTTTTTGCTCATTTCATCTTTGGTTTCAATTTTTATGATGTTCGAATGTGTTTTATTAAGAAGCGAAAAATAAAAGAAAAAAAATTCAATCACATAGCATTCTACTCCCTAATATATTTCAACAATTAAATGATCATGCATAAAAAGTGATAATTAGCAAATTTACGTCATCCAAATCTACTTTAATGTCAATTAATTACATTGGCTGAAAGAAAATTAATTCCATTATACGCTGTCGATTTCAGATCACATAATACAGTTCTAACTTTTCGAGTTCGTATATTTGATATGTTGGTTAATTAAAATGAAGCACTATCTGCCTAAGAGAATAGATATTTTCGTGGAGCATTTCCAAACGAAAACTGTTTCATGTTTTACATGTTACAAAAACGAATAAATCACAAAAGCACTCATTCAACTAATCTGTACATTGCCGTTTTAATGCATTTTGTAAAGGAAAAATGTTTCTGCTATCCAAATAGCCTTACATAAAGGAGAATAATATGTTCTGTTCTTCATGTAATGTAATTAATTGAATAATTTAGTACTTTACCTCTTGCTAAAACTACTTAAATGCATTTATTTTCAATGTAAAGTTAATGGATAAATAATCTAAACTTATACTCTTTTATGGGATAAATTATAACTTTCACTCTTTTCTGAATTTTTGTTTAAAAGTATATAAATTACACCAATGATTTATTTCTTATAAAATTATATTTTCAGGGCTGGTGTAAATAGTCGGGTGTACTCCAACTGCGCTAATGAAAATCCCCCCGCATCGAGCTATAGTCCAACTGCGCCAATCAGAATTTCTTTCCCCTGCTGCCTACAGGGTTACAATTTAACTTTTCGAAGCCAATTGTAGCCAAGAGGAAAATAAAAATAAATAAATAGAATTACATATCACAAGACCAAGTAAAAAACTATCTAACAAGCAGGCTAATTACTTGAATAACAGTAATAAATGCGAGAGCTAACAAAGAAAATAAAAGGCATTGGTAAACATACATATTAGCATTACAAACATCTTCCATTTATTATAATAATATCATAAATTAAATAATTATAAAGCATACAAATTATATTTTAATTAAATTACATCAATAAAACAATTTTAAATAAAATACATCAATATAAATAAAATAATAAGCTTAGCAGGAAATCTATTATAACAACATTACTATGCATCTGTAACACTGACGTATAAATTGTAAATAAATTTAAATTATTATGCTAAGAAGTTTTTTCTAAAATTTATCTAGAAGAAAGGAATTAGATAAACAATACTGCAAATTAATATAATCAGTCAGGCCTCTCAATAAATAAAAGTTTATTTTTTTAACCAAAAATTAAAAATTGGGATGCAAAAGTTTGAGTAATATACCTGGAAATATCTGAACATATAATTAATTAGAAATGTATAATTAAATTAATAACAAGCTAATTAACAGTAACCTTTAGCTTAATTTCATTCAATCTAAAACAAGTAATCGATGAGGAGCTCAGCATAACTGAAGTTTTAATGCTATTTTACGTAGATTTGCGTATAAAATAAAAGTTGCACTTGTGAAACAAGTGAATAATGTACTGATAGTCAACAGGAATTAAAATACAGTGGTTAAAAATATAACTACTTGTCAGAAGGTATGCAAAGTTGCCATGGCTAGAGAAACTGAATGGTTATAGAAAACTCATAAAGCGCTACAGTGTGAAAAGAAAATTCTGGAACAAACATGTTAAGAAAATTAGATGGAGAAATAATCCTTAATTTATTGATATCCATATAAACTCTATGCTTTTGGAAAAATGTTACATATAATTTGCACCGAGGTATCAATCACCGAAACCGAATTAATTTCTTTCCTTATTTTTTCTTATTAGAGGAATTTGTAAAAAGATATGCTAAGGTAAAGGTGAAAATTTTTGCAGTACTTTTAAAGAATAAATTTAAAAAGTATTTTTACTTCATGAACTGAAACTTTTACGCTACATTTTTACACGGTAAATAAGTACAAAAAAAAACTGGAGTATCTCTGGGATTAGAAACTCGGATCGAACTACCAATGTTTAGTGACTTTTCCGCTTGATCGTAAGATCTTTCGAAATTAAGCTGAACAATATATTAAAGAAAGTAGAAGATACAGCACATGTAAAAACAAAAGGGGGACTGAATTATAGATTTACATGTTTGGTGAATGAGTTAAACATAGATAAGTATGCCATACAAATAAGTATGCCATTATGAAATATTAGGAATGTAGCATACAAGCATCAATGAAGAAGGCAACGGAAATCTAAAACACTGTAATCTAAGAGGTCTAGTCTGGACACCTGTCGAGATCGATATCGGAAAACCAGTTGGGATTCTCTTTCCACTCGACAGCAAACGGGAGAGCGAGTCTGACCCCTTCAAATTCCGTCGGCGGAAAATGAAGTGGAGATTCCGTGCGGAAGTGACGTTTATTGCATAGCAACCAGTCTGTCTCACCTCTACATTGCTCGAGGCTCAGGAAAAGGGGGGTAGTTTGTTGTCAAAAGTGCTGCTTCGCACGTGGTTTTCAATGAGGATGGCGGTATCAAAAAAAATTACCAATCAGTTGGAGTAAATGGTGAAATTTTTCGAAAAACTCTGCAGCTGTTAAGTGATAAACTTGACAGAACATTTAGTAAAGAGCACAGAAAAAAGAAATGGGAAGAGTCAATGGATATTTTACACAAAACTGCAGATATGTGAAGAGCGTAAGCATAATTTTACGTATGATATTTTGCAAAATGGAAATTTTCTAAAAGGTTACATGTTTGTAAACTATTTGTTAACAGTTTTATGGTTAAAATATTTTTTGTCTTAAAAGGTCCTAAATCAAACAGTGTCTTAACAGTGTCCTAAATCAAATCATTAAAATATAGCATCGCGTACGCGTGTTTAATATTCCTATTGAATTTGAATCAAAAATTTTTTTTTAATTTTTAGCAGCCCATGATTATATCAATAATTTTATTTATTCAGGAATTATACTTATCACGTAGCTACAAATATACCATGTATCGAAAATACCAATGAACAGAAAACTTTGAATTGATGCATTAAAAGACGATTTACTAGTGAGTAAAAATATAAGAAATTTTTAACAAAAGTAATGGGAAGGAAAATAAAAAGAATTAAATAACTATAGGTTAAATCACAAAATATATCATCTTGCATATAAATGCACACACATAAACATATATATATTATATAAAATGGAAGCGAAAATTGCATAACAGCTGCATATTAAGATAATGGAATGATTTTTCTGTTTATATAAATGAACTCTGGCATTCTTCCTTGTCAGTAGGTGCAATTATAGATACGTGGGTACCATCCTACAGCGCTGATGACACCAGAAAATCCAAACTTTCGATTGAATCGTAATTGGATTTTGTTTTGTTGAAAACTATGTAAATTTATCTATTTGGTGAAAATACCAGAACAAATAGCATATGTAACCTCTCAAATGCACCAACTGGACATTTATTTCTCAGCCCAATATATCTGTCATTAACAATATATCTGTGGTAACTTCCAGAAACAAAACAATTTAAGGCAAACAAAACTTGTTTTGAATAAATAAATAACTACATAATATATATATATAAGTGAAAGGAAATTGTAGTACATATTCCTATTTATACCCTTTTTAAATCGATCTCACCAGCGACCGTGAGGTAAAATCGCTGAAAACTGGTAGTTCAGTCCGAGGTCCGAATATCGCGAACGGGTTGGCTGCACTACCAACATATCTCTAATAACCAATATATCAATGTATCTGTCATTACTAATATATTTATCATTACCAACATATTTCTGGTAACTTCCAAAAGCATAAAAATTTAAGGCATACAAAACCTTTTTTAAATAAATAACTATATACATATATAACTGTATTATAAATATATCAGCATATGCAGTGAAAGAAATTGCAGTACATGTTTCTATTTATACCCTTTTTAAATTGATCCCACTAGCGGCCGAGCGGTAAAATCCCTGAACACTGGTAGTTCGGACCGAGGTTCGAATCCCGCGATCGGGCTTGCTGCATGGGCTTCATTACAAACATATTTCTCGTAAATTCCAAAAACATAAAAATTTAAGACATACAAAAACTGTTTTAAATAAATAATTAATGTTTTATAAATATATTAACATATGCAGTGAAAGGAAATTGCAGTACATATTCCTATTTATGCCCTTTTTAAATCGATTCCACTAGTGGCCAAGCAGTAAAATCTCTGAACACTGGTAATGCGGTCCGAGCAATCCAGCAAACGGACTGGCTGCATGGGCCTCATTACCAACATATCATTGGTAACTTCCAGAAACATAGAAGGTTAAGGCACGCAAAATCTGTTTTAAATAAATAAATGTGTATATATATTATCAGATGCAGTGAAAGAAATTGCAGTACATATTCTTATTTATACCCTTTTTAAATCGATCCTACAAGTGGCCGAGCGGTAAAATCCCTGAACATTGGAAGTTCGGTGCAAGGTTGGAATCGCGCGAACGGGTTGGCTGCATGGGCGTTTTCGTGGTTTTCCCCATGTGTTACGTGTATACGAGCTAGTTTCCCTTAGAAAGTCCTGCACGAAGGCAACCCTCACTTTAGGCAGATAGCCCTCGAGGCTTTGCCGTAATTACATAAAACCAAAACCAAGCACTTTAAGATCTGAATAAAAATACAAAACTGATGTAATATCTAAAAGCAGACCACATTAAAAAATCTGACAACTAATTATAAATCTTGCATTATAATATTTATAAGAATTTAACCGAAAATTATACAGGAATTTAACTTGTTTCATACAGAAGATTTTGGAAACTGACATTCATATCAGTACAGTTAAAACTACTTAAATAATTTTTTTAACTCAAAGCAATTTAATGTAAATGTTAAATTTAGGATATGAATAATTTGAATTATATACTGCATATTCTTTAATGCACGTGTTAATGTATTAATTTTTATACACTACAAATTAAAATAAAAGTAGAGGGAAATACATTATAATTTAAAACATAAAATTTCAAAATTTATGAATTACTCATCCAAACATGAAATGAAGTACATTGATATATACATTATTGAAAAATTAAAATTTTAAATTAAAAGTATGCACTCCTTCTTTATATGTGAAATAGGAAAACACCAAATATATTATTTTCACTAAAATTTAATTAAGGAATTGCTACTGTAGAATACATAAATAATCTAGAATCGTCAGCATCAAATGCGTTATTTCTATAGTGAAATATTCGAGTTTTTCACAAATCTTAAGAAATTAAAATATCCATTAAGTGCACTTCCAGAAACTACCCGCCGTCCTCACTTTAGCTCTAAAACGACAGTCAGAAACTTAAACAACTGACGGAAAAATTTCCGACGCGTCGATCTCTGTAATGATCGAGACGATGACACCAGACTCGCTCTCTGTCGAGTAGATCGCAAAAAACGACCCGTTCTTCCATCTCGACGGTGTCCAGACTAGGGCCCTAAATGTATAATATTATCAGTATATGCTATTAATTTCAATACTGCTGAAAAAATTATAAATGAATAATATTATAAATCACGCAAACTCGTTGCGTTATAAATTACAATAGTTAGAAATCTTATTAGCGTGATTTAGCGACCATCATTGTTAACAAATAATTTCAAGTAATTAATTTTACAAATAATTCAGCCTGAAACTAGGTTAGAAAATAAGCTACATGCTGAAGACTAAGCTTTGCCAAGGTGTTAGAAACATCTTCTATTAACTAGAGTTGTAATGCAAGAATTTGTAAAAAATATCATTTAAATATAAATTCGCATTAATACAATACAAAGTAGTATATAAATTCTACATACATGAAAACTTGAGTACAGTGCAACAATATGAGAAAAAGGAATCGATTAAAAGGGAACTGAAAATTCCAGGATATAAATATAAGGGAGCCTGATGTTTTTTTTTTTTTTTTTTTTTTTTTTTTTTTTGTTAATTATGAAAATTCTGCTGATGCTCATAATTATTAATTTATTAATTAAATGTGTATTAGAAAGTAAATGCATGCCAAAGTACATCAGGTGGAAAACAGAATAAATATTTAAACGTTTCTAGTATTAAAATATGGAATTTGTAACAAAGTTAAATAACCTTAAAATAACTTCAATGACTAAAAATGGAAAGCTTAATACCGGAATATATTGCAATAATATTAGAGTGAATTTAGAACGACTTAAGACGCTTAATTTTTAGATTTAATAAAGAGAATTTTTTTAATTAAATTAGAATTGTTTACCTAAAATGGGAAATTTGAAAGTTAAAACCATTCTGCTATCTAAGAAGGTTTGTTAATATTTATCTAGATAAGAAACTTATTTAAGGTGCGCTACAAATGTGACATTTGATAGGTTGATTATGTAACAGTTTTGTGTATGTCATTAATCTATCAATTTTACTATTCGAAACTGGTATATATATATATCAGCGACTAAAATCTACAACTTGGAAAGTTTTTAATTCTTACAGAGAATAAAAAAGATCTGGCTCATCATTCCTTTAATCATCATAAAACTTTAAAATGAGTGTAAAAGAAATTTATTTTTACTTTATCACACGCCAGACTTTAAATTAATATTTGTTTTGCATGCACAATTTTTACTATATTGATAAACGAAAATAAAGGTCAGTCTCAACAGAATGTCCCATTAATGGCGATAAATGACTTTTTGTAGCACCCAATCTTCTTGGGAAAGAAATAGGGAACAGGAAACGTCGCACAGTTCGTGAATTAAATAAGCGGGGGACGGGTATCTTCGATCAAATTTGGCGCAGTTCGTACCCTATCAAATAGTCATAACTAAAGACAAGAGATATATTTACAGATATGGATTTCATTCTTTTCACTACATTTATTTATCATAAACTGACTTAAGCGAAACTAATTTATTTTAAGAATAACAAATATAAGTAAAACGTAATTTAAATTACTTATTATTAGTATCTTGAATAAGTAATAATTTGTTATGCCAAAGTATTAATGCTCTATCATAAAATCGGAATTCTATACTTATTTAAATATTATTTAAAATTTAATATCAATTCAAAACTAATACCACATTTTGAAAGGTAAAATAAAAGAGAAAATTTTTTTTAATAAAACTCAAACTTACCTTGGAATGAGGTAATGGCTCAATCTCGCGGTATCTTTGCTAACCACTTTTCCTCCAGTTCAGGATATTTTGGGAAACTAAAAACAGATACAATTGGGCCATTTGGATAATTACCCTTACAATTCGGAATACAGCATGTATTCACCATATTTTGTTAAAATAATCCGAGAGAATTATCAAGTTGTTGATAATCAAACCGAGAGAACCAGAAGAGCACAAACACACAGTAGAAGATAGTACTGACTGCTTGACCAAGCATTTTAAGCACATGGTGGGTCAAGGGAATCGCGACGAACTGTTTCCCCAACTTGCGTGACGTCACAGTTTGGTTGGGAAGGCTTCTATTTCACACGGCTTTGGCTCGGTTCAATGACCCTGGTAGCTAAGCTCTTCTGCTGGTTGCTGAGGGCGGTTAGTATATCCGTTGGATATTTTTGCTTAGAATTGGAGGGGCGATTTCTTAAAGAGGCAATTGTATGATTATTGTGGTTTCTGACTTTATTGAAGACGTTAGCTGCGGTTTCTATTAAATAATCGTTAATGGGCTTGACTTTGAGATCGTCGTGAATTCGGGAGGAATCAGGGTGCGTCAGTGATTTCTCTTAAAGTTTTATTTTGAATGACTTAAAGTTGTTTTATATTTTTCTTTGCGGCATGACCCCAGATTTCACATCCGTAGAGTAATGCAGGTCTTAAAACTTGGTTATAAAGAATGATTTTGTTTCTTTAGGAAAGATTGCTTCTTCTTCCTAGGAGAGGACGCATATTGACCCTGGTGAAATTGAGTTTTTGTTTTTTTGCTTTAAATTGCTTACGAAAAGTGAGTTTATTGTCAAGTATTATTCCAAGCTATTTTGCTTCGTTTATCCATTCTATTTCTTCTTCGAAAATGATAGGTTTGGGAGGTCTTTCATTATTTGCCTTTTCTAAATAAAACTGCTTTGGATTTTTGGGTATTAATTGCGATTTGCAATTTTGTGAGCCAGTCTTCAATTTGATTTAGATACTTTTGTAGTTGCAGCCAGACGTTAGTTAATGTGGAGGCGTAAGTTAAAAAAGCTGTATCATCTGCGAAAAGCGCTATTGTTATTGATGGATTTCGTGGAATAGCGTGAGTATATATATATATGTTTTAAAAATATGGGGAAAGTGCTGATCCTTGAGGTGCACGTGCAATTATACTTCTTCTACAGGAGAGACTGCTATTAATTTTGACCGAGACGGTTGTGTTATCTAGGTAGGAGGCAATAAGTCTGATGAAATGGTCCGGGAAATTTAATTTGCTGAGTTTGAATATAAGGCCTTTGTGCCATACCCTGTCGAACGCTTTTGAATTCTAAAGATATGCTCATTTTAAAATTATTTTGCGACATTGCTATTGAACTGAAGTTTATGGTTTAAGTGCAAAGAACATGATATTTAATAAATAAAGGTAGCACACAAAGCGTTAAAAAAACGCCCCTTTGGACGTAATTTTAAAATCTGAAGACGTTCAGATTTTTTTTTTTATTTTGCATTTGTGAGACTCAGTGCGCCTGATATCACCTTATTCATCATGCAGAATCCTGCAGAGTTATTCGGACTTAACAATTCTATATCGAAGTAACAGATTCAAAGGTTTGAATTTTTTCAATGGGATTTGATCCTCAAGATTGAACACCCCGGTGTCGCACCAGTTAAAATGATATGGAAGAGAAAGCGATCATTTTGCAAAAAAATAAATAAAATAATAAACACATAAATAAAATAAAATAATAAGAGATATGAACGATGATTTGTGGGAAATTTAAACTTCAGTAACGGTAAAAAGTGAATTGTAGTATCTGGCAACTTGCTGCTAAAAAAAGTAGTGAACGTGAGATGTCGTCAGGGAGAAGTGTATGGCGTACTATAGCAAGTAATTTTTTTAAATCCCTTAGGGTACCTTTTCAAAAGCAAATACATGTTGGCGAAGATCACTATGGAAACAAATATTTTGAAAGCCCTCCAAGTTAGTTCTTCATTTTTGTATGTGCAATCGAACTGTGAAATAATGTGTTCAGAATACATTCACAAATTTATTATTTATTAATAAAGGTGCGAAATTATTTATTAATTAAAGGTACGAGATTAACTTAATTTCTTACCTTTAATGATATGTGTACTGTATTATGCACTGAAGTTATATCTTTCAAAACGTTAATGCAGAAAGGGTAAGCAAGTTATTGTAATATGCGCTGTAGCAGCTTAAAGCATCAACGGTGGGACAATCACTGCACTTTAGAGACTTACCTTTCTCCTTGCAACTGAAACTATCATTTTCTGTTGCTTAATGTTATTTGGCTGTAAGCGCGTGAGACTCTTTGGTACTTAGTCCGCAGAAGAGGTTGAGTTAAGAATCGGGCAGGCACAATGTTGTCATCCGCTCTAAAGCAAGGTTTGAAGCGCAGTCATAGGAAGCTCAATTGGGATGGATAAGTCTTCTGAACACTAGTAGTTCATTCTTGCTTTTTCCCAGTGAATGGTCTATCTAAATAGGGTTTTATTATTTTCATCTCATGTTATGTGAATACGAGCCAGTTTTTACCCACTTGCTAAGATGGGGTTGATTCTTTCATGCTTTACCATAATAGGTTATCTTGAATGAATAATACAACTGTCTGCATGGGTCTACCAGCAGTCCCGTTTTAATAAAAAGTAAAACTCTGAGACATAATATCCATTCTGAAAATCTTACAAATAGCTGATTTAAATTTCTGTTTGATCATTTTATCTTTTCCTTGGAATTGTCTGTTTATTGTTTGATGAAAAATTTGTTTGTTTGGTGCTTGCAGTGACCCTTTTTGGATACTTGTGTGAGGCAGATAATTGCACGAGCTTGAATTTCAACGTGTATTGGTCACTGCTTTGTTCACTGTTAAAGCAAATTTTGATTCACATTATCAGATATCTCTGGATCGGTTTAATTTTTTTTTTTTTTTTCCCTGTGCCTACATCATGTAAGAATGGAAAGATTACAAAGTGTCTTTCAACAGAAATTAAAATTAGCAAAATTTCTGCATTCGCAGAGAGAAAAGGCATATAATTGTTATATTAATTATAATGATAACCATGTATGTATGGACAGATTCAGAAAATAATAGATTAAAGAGTTACAAAGATTTTATGAACTTTTTTTTTTAACTTTGAAGATTTTATGAGTAAAAGAATTTCATGAAACATTCCCATATCAACGTTAACTCAAAAATCCTGACAGGTTTTAAATACCTCTAAGCACATGGACATTAAGGGGAGGGATACCTTTATGGCCGACTTTTTAAAGGAAAATAGCTTGTATACATTTTATGCAGTGAAAGTTCTGAATATTCTCCCACAAAATTTATATTTCTGACTTATAGTCTTGTGTTTTATTTTGATACTTAGACAGAATCATAGCTAAGATTTTCAGTGACCCTTCCTGTGTTCCAAGAATTTGTAGTATCAATTTGGCAGCCCTTGGATGCTGCGCCCGGGGACAGATGTTCCCCCTTGCCCCACCCTAGCTACACCACTGTACTTAGACTAATAAATAACAGCAGTTTCTTCTTATATCACAAGGAAATAATTGAATGTACAACTTTGCATCTCATTACAATGTCCTCCTCCCTTTGATTAACATGAAAAGAAGCTAATGCACAAAAGGCAATACCAGTTCTCAAAATACCCGCACACTAACGAGCAATCAATAAGTATAAAAAAAGGCAAGAAACATCAGTAATAAAATACTTAAACTATTTTGAGAAATCCTTTTTTGCAGTACTGTTCTCCCTGTATACACAGCAGTCTGTTTTTATTTAAAAGGTCAGACTTACACAAATTTGGCATTGTAAACTAACCAAAACAGACATACTGGGGTTCTCACATAAATACTTTTTCTTGACATAGTGGGTTCCCATGTAACTATTTTGATGACACATTGCTTTGCCTCGTGAATACTTTTTTGTTAATTTTCATTGGGAATGTGAATAATCAGGAACTATTAAATTTTATAATAATAGATTTGTCGGAACTTCTGTCATTTCACATTTTGGAATTTTCCAGATTTTAGATCATCAGTGTAAATCTAGTAAGATGAAATGTAGAAATTATGAAATAAAAAATATGAAATAGTTGTTTATGAAAAAATGAAGCATATATGATCTTAAGGAAATAAAAATTATAAAAAAAGCTCAATATTTATTTGTTGACTTTATTAAACATTTCTTTCAATACGAGTTGTTTAAGATACATTTTTTTGTGTATGCTAATACTTTATTTTTATAAATACACATAATTTCCTGTTTAATTATAAAGTTCCGTTATCTTGTCCTGTTATTCCCACTAAACTGCGGATCAAAATTTTTTTGTTCTCAGCAGCCTGTTTGTTACTTTTCTTCACTATCGTTAGCGATATTTTCTGGATGTAGAACCATACTACAAATTTCAGTGTCTTGGTTTGGCATAGCTGAATTCCTTAACTAAACCCCCTCTATATACGATTGGCAGTATGCCACGAGATTGATAACTAAAGACGTAATTCCGCTAAATTTTGTCTTGATTCTATCAAGTTAATCCTTGGATTATATTAGTTATTTTTTATACTTATGTTTATTTTCTGCATATACATATCTGAGACCTGAATAAATTCCTGAATTATACTTATCTGACTAATAAATTAGGTATTCTTAATTCAAACAGCACTAAATGTAATCTTTTGGCTTATTTTTTGCTTATGGATAGAAATTTCGGTTAATCTTTGGATTATTGTAACTTGGCGAAAATTTGGCGACCAACCCTAGCAACCTGCTAGTTTTTGTTTGGACGCCATTTTGTTTTCACGAAGTAAAGGCATGTTTTTTTTTTTTTTTTTAAGCTCAACATTTTTTTCCAACAATCTGCTAACCGAATTACGCTTATGCTAGAAGTTTTATGGAACAAAAGTGCTTAATCATGATGAAGATTAGGTGCGAAATTGGGAGAAAGTGCAGAAATTCAAACTGCTTGCCACGTTTTTAAGAATTGCACATGCACGGTATCCATGTACACGTCGACCTATTTTCACTTAAAGAAACATCCCATAATTGCACAAAAATGGCATTGCGTACACTCTTAACTTTATCCATGTACACTGCTAAAGTCCTAGCTAGTAACCTTTAACACCTTACCAAAATGTCGCCAAACTACCAGTTACCATATTCCAAAGATTAGCCAAAATTTCTTTTAAATTTCTCCTTGCCAACATACAAGGTTACCATGCTGTTTTATATTTAATTGCTAATATTGGAAAAAAATTGTTTTAAAAATCTCTGTGTCAGTCATTTCTTAAGCTGTCATGAACTGAATAGTCACACGTTGATAAAAGCAAAAACAATAAAAATTATTGGCTAAGGAATATACGTTATTTAATACTAGGTGTGTCAGCGATCATGTTTAGACTGTTTTGCCTTGAGATGTATGCCAAGCAAAAAGGGAACTGTGGAACCAAATTATTGATCATATAAATTTATGCTTATGAATGGATGTGTTTCTTAAATGTGGAGTGTTTTATTTAGTGTCAAACTGAAATTAAGAGTCAGGACCCTTCATATGCTCTGCTATATGAAAAAATGTCTACTGTCTGTGCATGAAGTGTTTAGCATATGCTAAAACCAGTAAGTGAGACAGTACTCTCAAAATCTAATTCTTTCTCTATTTTTGCCAAAATTTCTGGTGATCTGGATAATTGACATCTGGATTTTGGACTTTGTTCTGCATTACTATCAAAATGTTTTAATACCGTTTCCAAGTGACCCTTTATAATGCTTATTATGCCATAATAAGCAGACTTCCTCCCTCGTTTCCACTGTTTATTTTTCACACATCAATAAAATTTTTGTAAAGTATTTTATTTCATAGTTAATTTTTCTTTTCCTGCTGAAGCATTCTTTGTTAAACATTTTAGTAAATGAAATGTAATATTCTGTAGAGTCTGTTATGTAGTCTATTCTGTTATGTAGAGTATGTAACTTGATTGTTGTTTTATTATTCCTATTTTTCTGAAGTTTAAACTTTTTTCATAAAGGGAAAGGAGGCCTAAGAAAAACTCCAACACGTTGGTTCGTCCCTAAAGAAAAAGATGATTGGCAACAAAGCCTGCCAGCAGAGTGGGAAGGTGAGATAGAGCTTTTCAGTCGTAGAACTATTACATCTTGTGAAAACTTTTAAGTATTGCTTTGTTACATAATCACAGATCACTTTTTATTTAGCTGTATATTCAACAGATACAAATCACTAATACAGCTTATAAAAGAATGTAAGTAAAAGCTTCTGACAAATAATTTTATTAAAATTTGTGCCAGTCATTCAAGTGGCTAAAAATTCCTAATGATATTCAAAATTACTACAAAACATTCATCTTCATTGTGAATTCAGCTCTAGATAAATTTGCTTCAGTAAGAATATAAATTGTATTGCACTGTTCTTTATTGTGAATCTTAAAGTCTATTCTTCTCTATAATACACAGCATACAACATAATCATAACATAAATAATTGCACATAATAACAATAAGACAAAAAATATAAACAAATGTTTTGAAAAAATATTTTATTAGATTTATGGGTACCATTCGGTTTCGAGGGCCGTAAAAAATCTCCAAACTATTGTTGATGCCAATGCTGCCAAAAATAATAGCGGCAAGAAAGGAAGTATAATAGTAGATAACTATCTAAGATTGATGTTTTAATTTAGATGAAAGGTTAATTTCATATAATACTTTTTTATTATTATAATTTATATGAAAAAGGCTAAACATGACTGAATGGAAGCATAAGAGTAAATGACTATTTCAGATCAGATTATCAGAAAAATTGCAATCTCAATAAACTACATTTTAATTCGAAATAAAACGAGGACACAGGGCCGGGACGAGGGTGAGGCAGGTGAGGCACTTGCCTCAGGTGAGCAAATAGAATAGCTATATATAGAAATAGCTAATTAGCTATTCGATGAAAAATTCAGAAATTTATTTTTAAAACTTAAGATTTTTAAATTTTAATTTCGAAATACATCAGTTAAAAGAATGTGTTATAAACAATCCAGCTAAAAAAAGATAAAGATAAAAACCTAATAGCATTAATTTATTCTCAAAAGACACAAAGCTTTCACAGTAGTGTATATATTTCCTAACATTAAAATTTTTTACTGAAAGGAACTAATTACATTTTGTTTAACGAATTGAATAGACTAAACTTTCATAGAAAATATTACACTTCTGACATTAGTTGTTCTTTGCCGTCTCTCATTAGTTTGACTTCAGCTCTTTACTTTTTAGTCATAACATACTTGCCAAAGTGCACTAACTGAACATAGACTGCGACATAACTGCTGAGTTTTGCAATTTCGTAAATGCCTTTTGGAATAGCATCCAAAGAATAAACAAGGATGATTGAAAATGAAATGTACCATATTATTAGTTATTGCTTTTTCTTGTGTGTGTAAAATTTTCCAATAAATGAGACGTATGAATCGACGTTTTGGCTTGTATTCACACTCTTGTTGCACGGGAACTGTATGGGTTGTTTCATTTAAAATTATTTCTGAAGCAGATGCTGAAGGATTAAATATATTGGCTCATTCTTTGTCAATTGGGATGTAAAGATATAAGGCAAGATAAATGTTTTTAATAATTCTATTGTTTATATTGAAACAATAAAATAAATTTTCAGTTTTAGAGGACTAAAAAAGGAGGTTTAAAATTTTGAGTTCTTTGTGGAAGATTGAAAACAAATTGTTCTGGCTAACTCTAATGTAATTAATTGATTTTGACGTAAAGAAATTTAGGGTACTATTCGGTCTTGAGAGCCTTAAAAAATCGCCAAACTATTGTTGATGCCAGTGCTGCCAAAAATAATTGTAGCAACCCTAATGCAAGAAAGGAAGTATACAAGTACATAACTAGGATTGATGTTTTAATTTAGATGAAAGATTAATTTCATATAATACTCTTTTTTTATTATAATTTATATAAAAAAGGTGAAAGGTGACTGAATGGAAGCATAAGAGTAAATAACTATTTCAGATCATTATTATAATTTATATAAAAATTGCTAAACATAGCTGAATGGATGCCTGCATCGCTATTTCGCTACCGAGTTATCACTAAAGCATATTTTCATCTCGTAGGTTGTTCAAACATAATTTTCTATAATAAATGATGCCTTTTCTTTGAAAAAATTCTCGGTAAAGTGCAGAATCACCCATTTATTTGTTTGCCGCTTTTTACAAGGGTAAAAACAATTGCATTTTTGTCAATTTTCTTTTACTTTTTAAGTGAAAATAGGTCGATGTGTACATAGATAAAGTCAAGGGTGTGCACAGTGCCATTTTAGTGTAATTTTGAGAATTTTTTTCTTAAGTGAAAATAGATCGATGTGTACATGGATACCGAGTATGTGCAATTCTTAAAAACGTGTCAAGTAGTGGGTGATTCTGCACTTTACTCAAAATTCTGGGTAAAGTGGACTTTAAGGTACTCCTTGTATTATGGCGAAGTTGTTGTTTGATTTATCGCGAAGTTGTTGTTTGATTTATTGCCAAGTTGTTGTTTCATTTATGGTAGCCTGAGTAGTTGAAAACCCTATTGTGATATAATCGGGTGCATGATTCTGGGAAATTTTGAATCACGGGATGTTTTGTAAGCACTTTTGTGGTGTGTGTTAAAACTGTTTAGATGGATTTGAATGGGTTTGTAGGAAGAAAGGTTCAGCTGGTCACTATGTGAAGCGTTCGGAGATCAGAAAGAGTACCTGGTTTGAAAAAAATCATTTAAGTATGATTGATATTTTGATTTTTATGTGGCTTTGGGTGTACGAAGCGAACTCGAAAATCATGGTAAGTGAATATTTGCTTTTGGTAGTGCTTAAATGTATAACATGTTTTTCCTTTTTTACGTTATTTTATTGTTTGGTTTAAAATGTATTTTATTGAGATTATGTATTTTTTGTTCACCTGTATTGTGCCTTTGGTGTTCCTTTGACTTTTTAAGTGAAAATATATCGATGTGTACATGGACAAAGTAAAGGGAGTGCGCAATGCAAGTTTGTGCAATTCTGGGATTTTTTTTATAGTGAAAATAGGTCGACGTGTACATGGATAAAGGTAAAAGTGTGCAATGCCATTTTTGTGCAATTCGTTTTTTTTTTTTTTTTTTTTAAGTGAATATAAGTCGATGTGTGCATGGATACTGGGTTTGTGCAATTGTTTGTCTTGTTATTTTGGCTTTGTGTAGCGGCGCTTCGCAAGCCAAAATAATGAGTCAAAGAATTGCACAAAATCGGTATCCATGTACAGCCAAAAATTGCCAAGTTTCACCAAGGGGTACCCTAAACTATACTTTTACCAAAATTCTATTGCAGGCTTTTCGTCGTGGGCAATTCCCTAAATGTGAAATCCATAGGATATCAAAAAAGGATTTAAAAATTAAATTAGTATTTTAATGGCATCTTAAGAAATATAGAACTATATAAACTTACACAATCTGAAATCAGAGCGTACGCTAGATTTGGTGCAGTGTTTAAATGGGCGCGTTTGCTAGATTTGCCGTTTTTGCGCATACATTTTCGCTGCAAATTTTTTACGGTCCTCAAAACGGAATAGTACCAAATTTAGTTTTGTTCCATTGACTCTAATGGGATCGATATAAAAGTATATTTGGGACTATTCAGTTTTGAGGGCCGTCAAAAATCGCCAAACTATTGTTGATGCCAGTGCTGCCAAAAATAATTGGGGCAACCCTAATGCAAGAAAGGAAGTATAATAGTAAATAACTATATAAGATTGATGTTTTAAATTTAGATGAAAGATTAATTTCATATAATACTTTTTATTATTATAATTTATATAAAAAAGGGCTAAACATGATTGAATGGAAGTATAAGAGTAAATAACTATTTCAGATCATTATTATAAGTTATATAAAAATTGCTAAACATAACTGAATGGATGCCTGCATCGCTATTTCGCTACCGAGTTATCGCTAAAGCCTAATTTCATCTCGTTGGTTGTTCAAACATAATTTTCTATAATGAATGATGCCTTTTCTTTGAAAAAAATCTCGGTAAAGTGCAGAATGGCTCACTTATTTGTTTGCCGCTTTTTACAAGGGTAAAAACAATTGGAATTTTTTCAATTTTCTTTTACTTTTTAAGTGAAAATAGGTTGATGTGTACATAGATAAAGTCAAGGGTGTGCACAGTGTCTTTTTTTTTTTTTTTTTTTTTTTTTGTGTGTGTGTGTGCAATTCTGGGATTTTTTTTTTAGGTGAAAATAGGTCGATGTGTACATGGATACCGAGTGTGCAATTCTTAAAAATGCGTCAAGCAGTGGGTGATTCTGCACTTTACCCAAAATTATATTGCAGAATTTTCATCATGGGCAGTTTCCAAATTGTTAAATCTATAAGGTATCAAAAAAGGATTTAAAAATTAAACTAGTATTTCAGTGGCATCTTAAGAAATATAGAACTATATAAACTTCTGCAATCTGAAATCAGCACGTACACTAGATTTGGTGCACTGTTAAATGGGCATGTTTACTAGATTTGGCGCTTTTGCGCATACATTTTCACTGCAATTTTTTTACGGTCCCTAAAACGGAATAGTACTGTATATTTAAAAGATATGTTTCTTGCTAAAAAAAATTAAGAAATACTCGTTGCTGTTAATAAAAGCTAATGATAAACACCGTAGTCATGAAATTTAACACATAAAAGTTTCTTAATTGATGAGGTGCAATAAAAGTAAAGATAAAATATGAAGTATCATTAAATTTTCTTAGTTTTAAATTTATGCTTTTATTGTTGAGATATCATGAGATTGTTAGGGAAAAAAGTGTCTGACAGCCAAACTATTGGCATATTTAAATTAGATGGCATATGAATTTCTGCTCAAGCTCAAATAAACTTTCCGTTGGGAGTGGATAGTTTAACTGATGAAAGATTCTGTGAATATTAAAGATTGATTTCATTGATTAATCTATTATAATGATGCTCGCGACTCTTTATGCTTTAGAAGCGATGCTTTCGTGGAGGATGTTATGATAGAACTGTCTGATAGTCAAGGTACAGAAGACTAAATGCAGTTAATCCAATCACTACAGTAAACTGTTTGAACCAGTTGCCTGTGTTACCCTTCGGCCACTTCTGAATGTGAACATTAATGGAAAAACCAGAAATATAGAAATTATTACTTAATAGTTATTAAGAAGAATTTCATCGATCAAGAATATCTCTTTAAATGCTTAAAATGAAAGTCACAATTTTACTTAACATACTGAAGAGGATTTTTGGTAGAACTGCGTTAAAGGTAAAAGAAAAAAGGAAATGAAAGAATTATAAAATTCGTTGCACATAAGAGAATTTCAGCCAATGATGGAAACATATTCATATAATTTTAAAAATGCGAAATGGTTTCAGTATAATAACCATACTCGGGTTTCATTAATACTGCAGTGCACAGAGGATTAGTAATTTAAATTAAGAATTATAATGGATTTTGATGCATTAATAACATAACTGTGGTAAAACAACATTGCAAACTTTATATAACAAAACCATAGCTCGTATTGAAGTATGTGATATTTTTCATTTCATAACAACCCGAACTTCACAATTTTCTACAGAGATAGTGTTGCCTAGTAAGCACAGTTAAATTCTTATCTCTTATGACTATATTGTTGTTTTCAAAGTAAGTATTGTAAATAATTTTTTTAAATATGGCATTCCGTTGTTCTTCATTTACTGAGACCATTAACCCTAAAGACAAATTTTACTGAAGTTGAAATGAACTGATTATGAAAGTATATTTGTCTCACTGAAAATATCAAGTTGGCAAATATAACTTTCTGAAGAAAATTGTTTGGTGCATCAACTCTTATCTTGGTATCGAAAAAACCCAGTGGTGTTGAATACAAAAGAAGGAACAAATTAAGAAATTGCATTTATCAAAGCTGCGCTTTACAGTTACAAGGCTGGCTGGTGAAATGCGGAAATTCAAATGAAATAAGTAATTAATCATAAAAAGTAATAACAAATGGTTGAGAAGAAAATGCGGTTGAAGTTGGAGAATATAGCAACTTTGATTCAAACAAAAGCAAAAAAATTAAGTTTTTGGAAATGAGGAGAATAAAGTAACAGTTAAACTGATTAACTTCAATGATCCTCCATCATGGCCAACAATTTCAGACAAAATAAAATGTTTTTAATAGAACATGGACCAGATTAAGGACAAGATGCTGATTTCAGAGAATTTACTTCAGGGAATGGCAGAAGATTTTCCAGATAATGGTATTTTAAGAAGTGTTCTAATGGGGAAGTAATACATCACAACTCGCTTATTTACTCAAAAAGATCACTGTCGTTATTCTGATTTCTATGCATTCTTTTTACTAAAAGTAAGGCAGATTCGGAAGTACTCTTATATACGCCCTTGCTTGGCAGCAAATTTCTCGCCAAATATTTTTGCCGACAAATTTCCACGATGCCGTATTACTATCTAAATTTTTTGTTTACATTTTGAACTTTAAGCCTAAAATGTTTCCAAAAACGCAAGCTCACGCGCGCAAAACCGCATTTAAAACGCAGTTTTGCACGCGTGAGTTTTAAGTTTAAAATCCAAAACAAAAAAAAAAAAACAAAAAAAAATTTAGGTAGCAAAAACGTAAAGTTTCTAACCAAAAAAATTTGACAAAAATCCATATACACAGCGATGTATTTTAACTTAACAAAAATCACAGAATTGCACAATCTATGCAGCAAAGGAATGTATGAACTAAGCACACCTAGCTTAAATAAATTAACAAAACAATAAATTTCAAAGAATACCATGTACACAATGTTCTGTTTAAACTTAAAGAAACATCTACGAATTGCACAATCTAGGTAGTGAAGGAATCTACAAACTACGCACACCTCGCTTTAATAAATTAACATAACAACAATAAATTTCAAAGAATATCATGTACACAGCGTTCTGTTTAAACTTTAAAAAACATCTACGAATTGCACAGTCTAGGCATTGTGCACTAATTAACAAAATAAACTAATTCAAATAAATTTCAAACAATTCAAAAAACAACAATAATGACAGAAATTCATACTAAAAAAGCATTGAGCATAACATTCTACAAAATAAGAACAAGACTAAAATAAAATACACTTACCATGAATGACTGCTTCTTCGAACAGCAGAAATACCAATTTCAAACATCACCAAAACAATTTCACCACAAATTTGTTAAAAGCATCTTCTTCCGTTTCAGAACAATGATGGGAAAATATATACACCACCAAATAAAACACAAAATTGCATTTCTGATTATAAGTAGGCAACGTAGCTTTAACAAGCCGCCACGTAATCTCTATCGAATTTATATGACAGCCAGACTCACTATCCACAAAATTAATACTATCTTTCACAAATAAATGTTCAAAACCTTCTTCTCCTAAATACTTGTAGAATTTCCAGCCACCCGAAAAAATAGTTGTACCAGGCACGCGACTAAAATTTTGCCAACACGTCTTTCATTGCATCATAAATCACTTAAATACCACACACCATACGAACCAACTAGCAACTGAAGCCACTACAGTAAAATCCAAGTTTCCACGTAAAAAGGATTGCCATAGAAACCAACATCGCCCCCAAAACCATCGTAGAACATGCAATTGTGCCAAAAATCAGCACACAACACATATCGCCGCATTTGGCAACCTGAGGGTGCATATAAGAGTAGTACCACAGATTCTATTTCCAGTCCAAAAAGAGGTTTCAAAGATTGGAAAAACTTAAATCGAGTTTCCGATCACGAAAATTCTATGTTTTATCATGATGCTTATCTTAATGGAAATGCTGTGGGAAAAAAAAATTAAAGGAGGTGGTTTCATAGATGATTCCCTGCATAAAGCAGCAGAATAAGAAACAGAAAAGTGGCGACATATCTTACGCGTTGTATTAGACATCGCTTTGTTGGGTGCAAAACTCAATTTGCCTCTTAGATGTACACATGAAATTATTGGCAGTTCAAGTGCAGGAATATTCCTAAATTTAATTGAATTAATAAGTCATGATGATAAAAATATTGCCTATTATATAGCTAATCACAGAAAGAGATTCGTTTCTTACCTGTCTAATAAAGTACAAGATGAATTTATATTACTTTTAGGCAATCATGTTCGATTTGAAATTCGGTCTAGGTGGGGAAAAGTGAAATACTTTTCTTTGATAGTTGATTGTACATACCAGATGTTTCACATCATGAGCAACTTTGCCAGATTATTAGATATGTGTACATAATAGACAAATCCATATTTATTGAAGAAAACTTTTTAGATTTTATAGAAACAAAAGAGAAAAATGGTAGTGGTTTAACAAATGAAATTATTTATAAGTTAAAGGATGGTCTTGACATTCAAAATGTTCGAGGACAAGGTTATGGTAACGGGGCCAATATGGATGGATTGTACAAAGGCATGCAAGCCATTATTTGCCAAAGAAATGATCAAGCTACATATATTCCTTGTTCGGCTCATAGTTTAAATTTAGTATGCAGAAACACTGCTTCAACAAATTCAAGTATGTTAATATGTTTTGGCACTCTAAACAGAGGATTTTATCTTCAACTAGTAGATGGGATGTAATTATGTCCATTTTGAAAACAACATTAAAAGGTCATACAGATGCATGATGGTCATCAAGAGCAAATGCTGTTAAAGAATTAGATCTACAAATAACAGAAGTACATAGATTATTGAAAGATATGGCATTAAATCACAAATCTTTGCAGTGGGCTGAAAATAACTGTATTTTGAAACAAATTAATTTTAAATTTTTATATTTGTTATCTGCGTGGAACTTACTACAGTCAAAAGTCATTAATTTGGACCTCAAAGCTATAAACTTTCTGCGCATGCGTCACGTTGACGCATGTGCGTAAGACCTTTACGGCTGCACATATGCGTGTGCGCATGCGCATAATACATTTACGCATGCGCGTTTAATGTATAACAGATGGTATAAGCTAAAATTATCTAATTATCTCTTTCAGTTAATGTTGCAGATTGCGTTGTTCCTTAATCTTCGAAGTGGATCTGGCTTATTATTTTTTGCAGACTGTTAGAGCAATTTTATAAAAGTAAGCTTGAACTTTCGATTATGTCAAATAGAATTTCCGATGCTGGAGCTCCCAAAGGATCTACAAAGCGAAAGTATATTTCGATGTCCATCAAACAAAAAGTGGAATTGCTGCAAAAAATGGATAAAGGCATATCCTTTGTTTCTCTAACCATTCTGAAATCTGTTTATCAATTTCACACTGCTCTGCGGGGGGGAACGGCGCGGCGCGCAATGAATTGGAAGTTGATCTGTCAGCATTATCCTTATCTTCAGGGCAGATGTTTTTATTTTATTCGGCTTATAATTCTTCACTAAATGTAGTATTTCATCTCAATTTACTCTGTCTTTGATATGATTTAAATCAAATGCCTCTTCATTATAATTCGCTTCCAATAGCGAAGAAAGTAACAGAGGTTATTGAAAACGAAAAAATTTCGATTGACAAATTAGTCGGTATTCTCGACATAGCAATTATAGGACTTGAACAGCGGAACTTTGTAACTGAACAAGAAATTATGTCTGTTTATAGAATTAAAGAGAATGTATTATCACATAAAAAAGGAAACAACTTACTTTGAAAGAAATGTTTAATAAAGTAAACAAATAAATATTAAGCTTTTTTTTTTGTAAATTTTGATACACTTTAAATCATAATTGTTCTTTATTTCATAAATTACGGTTTCATATTTTTTATTTTATAATTTCTGCATGCCATCTTACCAGATTTAAACTGATGATCTATAATCCGGAATCGCCGAAGTCCCGATGAGTCCAGTTCTGACTTTTGACTGTACTGCAAAAAAATCTAAAAGTAAATAAAGCCTTGCGGTCAAAAACTATAACTGTCTATAAAGCCGTCTGCTTAATAGAGGCATTATGTCTTTCATTACTGGAAATGAGAGAAAATATTTCTCGATGCATTTTTGAAAAATGTAAAATTTCAGCTTTAGAGTTGAGTATATCATCAGAATTTGAAGAGAAAGAAAAACGAAAAGTTAATAAATCGGATTGTGAGGAATCAATTGATATAAATAGTAGTTTTTCAGAAAAATATATTTTTGTAGAAAATAAAGAAGTGTTCGACGTTTTAATTTCACAATTGAAATGACGATACGAAAAGTTAAATGAAGTCTGTTTCGATTTTCAGTTTCTAACTGGTGAACAATTAATGTTATTAGATTTAAGTAATTGAAAGGCAGCAGCTTGTAACTTAGCACTTAAATATCCAAATGATATGAATGCTGAAGAAATTCAGACAGAAATATCTAGTTTTAAAAACCATGCTATTTCAATAATTCTGGACACAAAAGCAGCTACAAGCTTAGAACTTTTAAAAATAATTCATGATTATAATTTAGTTCAGTCCTGTCCAAATTTGGAAGCAGCGTTAAGAATTTTTTTAACATTGCCAGTTACTGTAGCTAGCGGGGAAAGAAGCTTTAGCAAACTCAAAAAGAACTACAATACAAAGTCCGAAATCCGGACGTCCATTATCCGGAATGATCCAAAATCTGGACCTCAAAACCACCAACAATGTTTTTCTCCTAGGTTTTATGCATGCGCATTTGATTAGAATTCTCGAAACAGCAGTTACAGAACTTCAACAATGCAACTAAACAAGAGATTATGTCTGTAGACAGAATTAAAGAAAAAGTATTACCACAAAAAACGGAGCAACGTAAACAACTTGCATTGAAAGAAATGTTTAATGAGATAAACAAATAAGGTACTTTTCCGTTTTGCCAGCGCAAACGATAAAGTTGCCAATAATGGTACAACTGATGCCAAACGGAATATCTTCGCTGGTTAACCTTTTACGCCTCATTTTCAAAACAAGTCGCTACCATTTCTTATCAGATTGATTGTTTCTTTCAATACTGGCATACAACTACATAGAATTTTTGCAAGATAGTTAAATTTTATGCCCTAAGACGATTCGCGGTAATTAAATATTCACCCGAAATGAAATATAGAAAAGGCAAAATAAAGAGTTAAATTTATCAATTCTAATGAGAATGCACTAGCGAAGTAAAGCACTACAGTTTTACATAATTTCTGAGTAAGCTATTCGTAAATTGCATTTAAACTTGTATTCTAAATTAAAATTTAACTTGAAATTAATATCGATAATTACTGAGATAATTAGATTTTTGTAGCGTAGTTTGCGTGAGATGAGATCACTTGGAGTCACATGATACGAACCGGCGAATCAGGATGTTGAACCATGAAAGCATAGTAAATTCTTAAATTAATGTCTTTTTACAAATTTATTGTCTTTATTTATTGGCATTTTTTAAAATTTTAAACCATATTAAAATGTTTATGCTTTCAAAATAAAAAACTCTTAGAACTAACATTCGTTAACATTTTTTATGTGTATACTGTATGTTGTCGCCAATTAAGTGTGCTTGACGAGATTTGCGCCGGCGAAACGGAAAGGTACCACAAATAAATATTAAGCTTTTTTTTTTTTGTAAATTTTGATAACCTTTAGATCATAAATACTTCATTATTTCATAAATCATGATTTCATATTTTTAATTTTATAATTTCTACATGCCATCTTGCTAGATTTAAACTGATGATCTAATATCCGGAAAAATCCCAAATCCTGAATCTCCAAAGTCCTGACGAGTCCGGATTTCGGACTTTGTACTGTATATGAGATTTTCACCAAACCAAGAAAAACTTTCAAATATGGCTGTTCTCTCTTTAGAACATGAGTTAAGTAAACAAATACATTTTGAAAAAAATTATTGATGATTTTACTTCTTTAAAAGCAAGAAAAGTTAAATTATAAATATGCTTGAAAAGTTTATGCCATAAATTTTGAGCAGATGTTTTATTTATACTACTTAACTTTATTTGTCATTTTTCAAAAAGCATATTTTTGATGTTTTCCATTTCAAAATTGTTAATCATTATATATGTTTCACTTTGGGGAATATACAAAGTTATAATTAAATATTACTGTAAGAGTTATTGTATTTTCATTTGAAATAGTTACTTTTAATGAGCATAATATATATATATATATGAAATGTAATTTCTCATACATTATTTGTTTTGTGCAGCTGGGGCAACAGGAATGAGACAAATTTTGGAATATAAAGTGGTAGGTTTATTTTAGCATCCATCTCACAAGCGTTCTTTTTTTTTGGTACCTTGACCAGAAGCCCTATTTATACATATGTGTGCGTCACGAGGCTCATCCAATCAGCGATATTAATTGAAATCACGAGGTGACGCTATCTTCTCATCAGGAGTGTTCTTAAGGACTTTATGCAATATGACAGATTTATGAGTTTGGTGATTTGGCGGGCACCAGCAGGTTAATATATTTTATACTAAAGAAAGGATTTCGCCAAAATCTAGGAACAGGGATGCAATTTAGGTAGAGAATTGCCAACACATTATTAAGCAATATTATTAGAATTTAATTTAATCAATTGAAGTAAAAATATCATTACATATATATATTGCACATTTTTGTGTAATGTTAGGTTTTTCAAACATCATTTAGTATTATTTATTTAGTCTTCCCCCCACACACACAAATAGGTAAATAATAATCTTGCATTGTTTACAGGTGTGCACATTTACCGCTTTGCCTCAGGTGAAAAAATGTGTAGGCACGGCTCTGCAAGGACATAACATAAAACTCAAAGTGTGTGTTATCTAGGCTGCGCAACACAGAAAGGAAATATCAATTTACCTTATTTAGAAATCCCCCCCTTTTTTTTTCATATTTCGATTCTATGACTTAAATTATGCCAAACTGCCAAATTTTGTAAAAATCAAACGAGAAGTTTTTAAAAAATTAGCTCTCAAAAGTTTAGCTCCTCAACGTTAATTGAATTTGGTGTATATTTATTATTCTTTTTTTTTTTTTTTATTATTAAACTTATTTCAGTCTTCCTTTCACATTTTGAAGTTTAGGTTCATTCCAAATAAAATTCGCCCATTTTTTTATAATTTGTATTTTTAAATAATTTTTATGTATTTTTCAAAAAATTTTTTAATTATGAGCTATGAAGTGTTTAACATCCTCTTAAAGTAGATGTATTTCTAAGTACACCTGCAAAAAATTGGAAGTTTCTTATTCAAAATTTTTGAAGATATACGTGAATTTATATAATGTGTTTTGAAGTTTGGCATATTTGTTGAAAGCGATAATAACATCAAATGTGGTTTAGGCACTTTGTTAAAATTATTTGAAAGTAGGAACGATGTGACTTCCCCCTCCCCCGAATCCTGCACAATGGAATAGAAAGGAAAATAAGTTGCCATAAATTAAGAAGTTCGCCAAGTATTCTTAGTGAAAACTAAAAAAATGTGCCAAGATAAATTTTTTAATTTCTTCCTAAATTTTGCACCAAATTTTACAAAATTTACTGCATAGGCATAATTTGAGTCATAGAATCGAAATATGAAAAAAAATTTGGTATGTTATTTCAGAAAAAGTCCAATTTTGTGTCAATATATCTATATTACAACAATGTTATATATAAATCTAATATATATATCCTGAGTTGCGCTTTCGAGACATGAAAAACACAGTTTGAATTTCGTCAATCGGCCCAGTAGAATGGGAGATATAGAAATGTCCCCCCCTTTTTTTTTCGCAGTGGACATTCTAACCGATGTGCACTACAGAAATAAGCCCTGAGAAATATTTTCCCAACAATCAAAATCACGCATTACCAATCACATCATAATAGGGTTTTCAAAACTTTCACTGTGTAATACTCAGGTTACAATAAATGAAACAACAACTTGGTGCTAATCCATAGGTTACCCTAAAATATAGACTATCCCTTTAATTCTGATGTGTAGTGGCATTGGCTGTGACTGCTGTTCTAAAGAGGTGTGTCCCAAATTTTAATCATTTTGTAAAAATGCAAAAGAGAAACTGAAAAATAGAAAAACATATGTTATTCTTCACAAAAACCAAACTGACTTATTAATGGAGTTGTATAACATCAAAACAAAGATCTTATGTGTTGATTTCTAATGTACATTTGTCCACTCTTTCCTGAAATTGTACTGTTTGGGGACACTTCTTATCTGAGTGTAACAAAAGTTTTCCACCAAAAACATTCGTAATAAAGTCTGGGGGGAACATGAAAGCAGTACCTTTATTGTGGATAGTAATCTCCACCCAAATCTATGATTTTCTACCAACATTTTGATAGTTTTTCAAAGCCTTTGGCCCAGAAAATTGGTGGCCTTGAGTCCAAAAAAACATATTAACTTCATAAAACAGGCAAATCAACAACCTTGTATTCAGCGTAGATTTTGTAAAATCCCGATCGATTTGAGGGCAAAACAGGTCCCCCTTCATCAGGAGCAAAATATTCTGCAAAAGCGAGAAAGCGAATGTTGATCCTATTTATACCCTACAGGCGACCAGTGAAAGAGCCGAGAGCACCATCTGTGTTGGCAGAAATAGTAACAAAAAATGAAGGGTTAAGTTAGCAGAATTTTAAAGGCATTAGCAAGACTGGATTGGAATTAAAGTCATTGACTAAACAGGATAAATTTCTGTGCATGTGAAAAGCTTCAAGAAAATCCAATTCTCTAATAAAACCAGCTTTCTGGATAATTTTAGCTGAACCAAAGTCATAATTGTGATTGAATTTCCAACTAAGTTAGCTGTTGAAGATTTGTTAATTTTGTCTTTTCGGACGTAAGATTCATGTTCCTATGCGAAACTTTAATGCTCTTTTTGTTTGGCCAATATAGCTTAAGCCACACTGACACGATAGCATCTTGTGCACTTGATGTGGGCAAAAGAGAACGTTCAAAGATTATAAATATAGCTGCTATTTACGTCATTAAACCATGAGGAACAATGTTTCAAATTTAATTATGGCACACTTTGTAGCATAAACAAGGAAAACATTAAAAGTTGTTTTTAAAGAAACATTTATTTATCGTTTAGAGTTCAATAGTTATTCTTGTTTCTGGTATTTAGTGAAATACTCTTTGTGTAAACTTAAAAGATTTCCATAAATAACCTAGTTATGTGTCTCACTTTTGTGCTAAATTATATCATCATGGATTTTTTTTATTTATTTATTTATTTTTTACATGGGGCAAATCAAAATATTCATCAAGATAAAACAAAGAAGAGCATATTTCACCATATTTTCACTTTTCACAAATATATGAAAGCTTTGTCATTTACTTCCCATTGTGAATATGAGTTTAAACAACTTGACATTATCAGCCACAAACAAATAATACAATTTAAAAATAGTTTTAAGCTGTTCAGAAAAAAATAAATAAATAAATAAATAAATAAAATAAAGCAGATTTCTTTAACTGCTATTGAATATGCATGTTGATAAAGCAATTGAAATCATTCAACACCTTTTTAGAGGTTTTTGTGCACAGATTCTAATTACTACCTATGCCTACAAGGTTCCAAGTTTTATGAGCCTCAAAATGATCTTATAAATCTTTGTAATCTTATTTACTTCTCTTGAAAACAAAGAACAATTTACTACAATTGAAAGAACATTCCGCCTAGAACCCCAGACTGTCTCAGTCAGGCTCTGTTTGAAAATGGTATTTTACTGAGTTTTTTTAATATAAATACTATATATATAACAATAATTAAACATCTGAAAGATGTGGTACAGTCAAAGATTCAAAATCATCAGGACTCCAGCAGTATGGAAATTTTCACGTCTAGTAAGATATCTAGGCATGGCTATATTGCAGGCGTGCATATTGTTTGTCAGGTAGAATAATGCTAAATCCCTGATGTAGCCACACTGTGGAACAAAAATTTTTAAATGTAGAGAAACAGCAAAAATTAGGAATGCCCAAATTTTTGGAATTTAGGAGAGGCTTTTGGCAGCAAAACTTTTTGAAATGCAGGGGATGCCAGGCAGCAGAATTTAAAACCTTCAGAGACTAAAATGGGTGGCAAGTGTGTAGTATCAGCCTTGCCTCCCTCCCCCAACCACTCACGGACTGAAAGTGTGTTCCTGACCAACATCAGTACAATGCTAATCAGTGTATTGTTATTGGCAATGGGCTTCCTGGCCAGCAAGTGTTTGAAAGTGATATGCAGAAATGTCAATTAGTCGATAGAAAAATCACATTTACAGCATATCTGCTTCTTTTCCTTGAGTATGATACCCTTCATTCCTAGATTTTATAGAGGAGATTTATTTTATGTTATTTATTTATTTACTTTTTGGCTGATGGTCTGGATACTGGATGCCTGAATTTCAGATTTTGTACTGCATTTTCTTCAGAATTAGTGTGATCAAGGATACTGTAACAGAACAAAATGGACTTTGAAGTTTTTACTGAAATACAAGTTTTAAGGCATTTTCATTATATGGGTCGAGGCCCACCAGCGGCAAAGTGGTAAGTCGCTGAACACTAGTAATTCAGTTCAGGGTTCAAATCTGAGCGAACAGGCTGTCTGCATGTATGTTTTCGTTGTTTTCCCTATGTGTAACGTGTATATGAGCCAGTTTCCCTCAGAAGGTCCTCCATGGAGGCATCCCTTCCCTTAGGCAGATAGTCCTCGTGTGCTTTGCCATAATTAAATAAACCAAGCCAAACCATTTTATGGATAGTTCCTATTCTAGATTTAGCAATAAATCATGCGACAAAAATCAGTGGAAATATTCGTAGCTTCACCAAAGTTTTCTGCAGTTCTTTTGAAGATATCTGATTTAACAGTGTTGGAAAAAATCCTTTGAAAGTGAATACATAGTTGTACCTTTGTAATATTAACTGGAATTTTGTGGGTCATTGCATGATGTTATGAATTATGATAATTTTAGGTTTTGAAAAAATTTTACTTAGGAATAAAAATTTTAAATTTGTTTTTCATATGATAATTTGGTCTCGTATTCTAATCAGAGTAAGTATTGTCAACTAACAACTACATCATAAAGGCCGAATATTACGAGGGCAATCCCCAAAAAAAAGGTCTCCTATATTTTTAGATATACAAAGAACCGTTTATTTTCTATAATTGCTACATCAATTTAAAGATTGAAGAATGCTTTATTTTTCAACATAATCGCCATTTCGGTCGATGCATTTTTGTAGACGCTGTGGCAGTTTTACAATGCCCATGTCATACCAGCTTGCCGCCATGCCCTTCAGGAAGTGTTGAGGAGCTTCAGGAGCATCCAGATGATCCTCCGATCTTTACGCATTTTACGAACTCAACAATCACGAAACTCAAAGAATACGAACTCAACAATCGCGAAAGTTGAGGATTCCTCAACTTTCGCGATTGTCTCGTTGGCAATTGACGGCCTCCCGCTCCTTTCTTCGTCATGAATTTCAGTACGACCCGCTGTAAACTCTCTACACCACTTGCGAACGCTTTTGACATCCATGCACGACTGTCCATACACTTCCGTCAATAGGCGGTGAATTTCAACTGGTTTAACGCCTTTTGTGTTCAAAATCGAATAACTGCACGCACTTCGCACTTGGCGGTAACGTTTATCGGGAGCTCCATTTCGAATGGCTGCCAAGCCAAGACTGAGCATCCGAGCGAAGCGCCTGCGTGCTTATGTGGTAGCGGAGAAGGCGCCACTAACAACAGTGTTGCCAACAACCGTATTAAAGCTTTCTCTACGTCCCCCAAAAATAGGAGACCTTTTTTGGGGGATTGCCCTCGTAGCTTGCTTTGGAAGCTACCAAAGTGTTAAAATGCTGTATTAGAATACAGAACAGATCGGATGGCTAAAATGTTTTTGAAACTGAGGAAAATAATATAGTATAGCAGTGAAGACATAGATGAAGAATCAGAATTTAATTCTGTGATTGAAATTCAAGTTTATCTAATGACATGATAATTTCACTGTTAACATTGTGATTAACTATGGTGAATAAACTTAGAATTATCATATTTTATATGCTTTTGGATAGTGAATACACTTCATTACCTGAACACTTTAAATAACTAACACATACAAATACTGAAAGTCTACAGAAGGGTATGTGATCAAAGAATTAGCTTCAGGAAAGCTAAATTAAAATCCCAAAAAGGTAGTGCTAGAGCTAATTTAGTTTCTTCTAGGTGACATTGTAAGGGTAAAACGTATAACATTATCCATGTAATGGTGTTTAATAATTTATAATTTTTAACTTATCAGTTCTGTTTAAGGTATTTAGGATTTTGAATATTTTAGTTGCAACAAGTGAATAGACATTTTGGAATTTGGAATTCATAATTAACTTTTTAAATTTTGGATTTAAAATGCATAATTAAAAGTAACCTTGTAAGTGAAATCTTTCACAAGTTAATGTTTAAATCTAGCAAATGAAAATTCTGTATGTGATTTTTTTTTTTTTAAGGTATCAAAAATAAATAAGGATGTCCACAAAAATTTAAACAAGAGAATTGTTTGAAGTGTAATTTTATTGCCTGATAATTCCCATGAAAATTTCATGTAATTCGTAAAAATTAAAAATTACTTAGACTCCTCTTTTTTTTTTTTTTTTTTTTTTTTTTTTTTTTGTTTCATAGGCAAGAGTCTTGCCTGTGAAACGGAAGCACTGAGGATTCTGAAAGCACTAAGGATTGATAAAATCCTTAGTGCCTACATTGATCTTCAGCGTTACAGAAGTGTATTACTCTTAATGTAAAAAAAATGAATAAGTTAAAAAATTGATTTATCAGTACTTCTGAACAAAATTTTGCAACAATTGTATTTTCATGCAAGAAGAATGCAAAATAAATTAAACATGTTCTGATACCTTAAGCACTCTGATGTGCTATGTTAAAGTCCTTATGCATTAATTGCAAAATTTCTGATTATAATTTTTTATGTTAGTATCTGCATCTGCAGTTTAATCCAGAGGTACTGATAAAATTGTACAGCAATGTATGTTGCAAAACTGTTCCTGCACATTTCTTTTAATTTTGCTCAAATACAGTTTCTTAATATTTCAATATTCTGCTGTTCAGATTATTGTGCTTTCAGAAAAGAAACGCAGAAGCAAAAGTCAAGAGTTTTAATGTTCAAATTCTTAAGATTTAATTTCATTCAATAACAATAAAAGTATAATTGGTCTTCATAGGAAGAAAATGGCTGTTTTCTCCCTATGAAGATTCTATATTTCCCCTATACATATATTCATTGTCAACTTTTATTCTTTATAGATTTGCATTATTTTGAATAATAGATTGATAAAGGCTGTACTGATAATTTTTAATTCATCAAAACTTCAAGCATAACTTTAAAAAAAAAGATCATTGACTAGTGATAGCTATTCTGATTTATTTAAAACCTACTTTTCACATGTGTTGGAATTTTTTTATTCATATCAAGATGCTTTAATTATATTAAGTTGAAATTCTTTACCTTTGATATGGCAGATGATCACATTTATCAAATTTTATTGGCAAATGAAGGAAATTTTTAAAAGAACTTTCTTCTGAAAAAGCCTATATTTTTATGACATTTTGATTACTTTAAAATTTGTTGTTCAAAATAATTTTACTATTTTCTGAAAATTATCAAAATTTTATTTAAAATAGAGAATTAATAACCTGAGTTTTAAAATTTCTGAAAAATATTAGCATTTGGTCTTTCACTAACATGATAAAATAAAAAGCCAAAGTTAATGTGAATTAGAAGTTTGGCAAGTAAATATGTTTTCTCTCAATGTGAAAATAAGTGTGAAGTCTTACATATATATATCTGGTTTTAACGAAAGTTTTATGTCAAAAAATGTTCTTAATAAAGTTAGGGGGAATATGAAAGCAGTGCCTTTAGAACGAGTATAAATCATCATCCAAATCTATGATTTTCTGTCAAAGTTTTGGTGGTTTTTCAAAGCCTTCAGCCCAGAAACTTGGTGACCACGAGTCCAAAAACAGATCACCTCATTTTGGATGTCCTGTGCAGAATGGAAGATAGCACCAGCAAGATGTAGCTGCAGGTGTGAAAAAACGTAGAAGTCTGAAGGACTGAAGAGAAAGGAGGAAGTCTGAAGATAGAAGTCTGTTGGGACTATATGGTGGGTGTGGCAAAAGATCCCATTCGTGTCCAGCCGGTGAATGTAGACGCATGTGATCTTGCATTATCCTGATTAAGCATTACATTTTTGTGCCGGAACTCACTTTAACGTTTTTCCTCGATAGCAGCGTCAAAATGGACTATCATCTCGCTTGTACACCTTACTGTCGATGGTTTCACGTTTTTTCAGATGTTCTTTGTGGATAATGCTACGGCAGTTCCACCAGATATAAAGCTTGATCTTTTCGTTAGTCAAATTGTGTTTTGTGACATTTCTGACAGCGTCACTGGGTGCAGACCAACCTGCTTTTCAACCTGTGTTGTTGAAGTAAACCTACTTTTCATCATAAGTGATGATCCAGTCCAGAATTTGGTCATTCCATTTATATCTGAGCAATGAGACAACATATTGACTACATAATGAACTTGGTTAGTAATCTATGCGTCTCAGGATCTGAAGTAATCGACTTTGATATTATTATTTACATTTTAATGTCTGCCAAAGGAATATGAAAATGTTAAGGCATCACTAGAAAATCAACCAAGTGATAATTTGAGTTTGGATTTTCTTACAAGCAGACTTATTGATTGTGAATTTATGTTTGATTGCAAAAGTGAAAATAAGTATTCTACACCAAATATGGACAACTCTGTTTTTATTAGTGCTCATAAAGAACTCTTTTGTACTTATTGTAAAAGAAAAGGACATTATGTTAAATTCTGTAGAAAAAAGAACTGCGTCTGTCATAGCTGTGGGAAAACTGGTCATTTCAAAAGTGAATGTTTTGATAATTCTGAAAAGCAGGCAAATTCAAATAGTAATAAGTATGCATCACCTGCAATAACTTTTATGGCTGGAAATCTTGTGCATGATCAATTTATAATTGATTCTGGTGCAACTTCTCACAAGGCTTGGTTTACCTCAATTAAGCGTAAGACTGGAACTGTTAAATGCGTGTCTAAATCGGCAGTTTTAGAAGTGGAAGGCGTTGGTGATATTTGCGGCAAAACTAAGAATGGTGTTGAAATAATGTTAAAAGATGTTCTTTACATTCCAAAATTAAACAGACAATTTCTGTTAAAAATTTTGAAGCAGCAGGTTTGAGCATAATTTTTAAAAATGAAATAGTGGTACTTACGTATTAATGCAACCAGGCCAAAATTCGCATAAATCGCCAAATTTGGCGACCCTACTTACGGCAACCCTATGTGTTTAGACGAAAGTTTATTTGTAAAAAGAAAACACTGGGCGTGTACTACCACAATAATGGGTTTTCGGCAGAATTTGCCAAGAAAAGAAAGAGACATTTTTGGTTACTGTACCTAACAGAAGCGCCGTTACCCTCATGGAAAAAATTTGCGAAAATATCAAGGAAGGAAGCATCATTTATTCGGATTGCTGGAAAGGATATAATACAAGTGAGTTAAAAAATGCTGGATTTCTGCATGGAACTGTTAATCACAAATATAACTTTGTGGATCCCAACACGGGCGTTCACACACAACATGTAGAGTGCATGTGGGGCTCAGCCAAATGGCGCAACAAAAAACAGAGAGGAACAGCCCATCATCATCTTGACTCATACCTTATCGAATTTATATGGCGCCAAGCTCAAGCTGTTAATGGCGAAGATGGTTTTCAATCAGTGCTAAAAGGAATAGCAAAAAGATTTCCACCAAAAAAATAATTCTGCAGCTTATTCAATTTCGAAACCGGAAGGGTTTAATTGCTGTTTTATATTTTAAAACAAAATAATATAAAAAACTGTATTAAAAATTATCTGTAATTAATAAATGTACATTTTCTTTCTATTCATACTTTTTTACTCAAACTTACAAATCGTGCCAACCTGGTTGCGATAATACGTAAGTACCGAAATAGTTTGCATTGAAAACAAACGTTTTAGATTTGGATATTTGGATAAATGCGGACAATATTTTAGTGATTTTTCACCAAATCTATTTACAGCTTTAGCAGTAAAGAATGATGATTAGGGCAGAAGATTAGGACACTGCTGTGATCAAAAATTGAAACTAATGAATCTTCCCGCAAAAGAAACTTTTTGTGAAGTATGCGTTCTTGTCAAACAAAGTGCATTGCCTATAGGAAAGGGTCCTCGCAAAAAAGGATCCAAACCGTTTATAACTATACACACTGATATATGTGGTCCAATAGAACCTCAAACACTCCATGGGGAAAAGTATTTCATGACTATAATTGATGACTACTCGCGATTTATGGAAATAAGACTGCTCAAAAGAAAAGTGACATTGTTAATGAACTTAAACTATTCTTTAAATTGAATCCAACTGCCCCAAAACTGTGCTGTGACAATGTCAAAGAATATGTCAGTGGAGAACTTTATGAAGTTGCTAAAAAAGCAGGTGTAAAAATAGATCCTGCACCTCCCTATACACCTTTTCTAAATAGTGTTGCTGAAAGAGCAAATAGAACTGTACTAGAGAAAAGGCTAGAGCAATGATACTTGAGGGAAATTTACCAAAATGCCTTTGGGTTGAAGCAGTACTTACAGCTGCTTATATAAATAATCGACTCCCAAATAGTTCGTTGCCCATCAGCGGCCGAGCGGTAAAGTCGCTGAATACCGATAGTTCGGTTCGAGGTTCGAATCCCGCAAACAGGCTGGCTGCATGGGTGTTTTCGTGGTTTTCCCCATGTGTAACGTGTACACGAGCCAGTTTCCCTTAGAAAGTCCTCCATGAAGGCATCCCTCCCCTTAGGCAGATACCCCTCGAGGCTTTGCCATAATCATACACACCAAACACCCAAATAGTTCGATTGACAATCGTCTTCCTTATTTTCTGAAGTATGGTGAAAATCCTGATTTAACAAACATGCATGTATTTGGCTGTGATGCTTATACTCTTGTGCCACCATCGCAAAGAAAGAATGAAACTAGATGAAAAATCTGTCAGAAGGGTATTTGTAGGTTATTCCACAATGGGATGTTGTTTAATGATTCCAGAAACAAGACACATCTTTGTTTCCAGAAATGTTAAATTTAATGAAGAAAAGAAGAGAGTAGAAAATCAAAAATACGTTCCCGATAGTTCTGATTTGAATGAAAATGACAATGATGACTTTAAAAATGAAGACAAATCAATTTCAGACACTGATAAAGGCAAATTAAATGCTGCAAATAAGAAGGAGGAACAAAGAAAATCTACAAAAGAAAAGAAACAACCAGTTATCCTAATCCTGAGATTTACCAAGTAGTGTTTGTACAAGACACTTTGACATTTGAAGATATTGTAAATCTACCACAAGTAGAACAAGAACTATGAAAAAGAGCTATGGACGAGGAAATGAAATCTATGGAAACAACGTCTGGGATCTACAAAGTTTACCCCTGATAAAAGAGCTATTTCCTGCAAATGGATTCTACATAAAAAACGAGATGGAACTTATTAAGCCAGACTTGTTGCTCGTGGCTTAATACAAAAGGAAGGCATAGACTATACAGACACGTTTTCTCCAGTAATTAGTATGTGCTCTTTACTTTTAATCCTGGTAATTATCAATAATGAAGGTTTACAAACTTTTACTTTAGATGTTAAGACAGCTTTTTTGAACGGTAAGTTAGATGAAACCATCTACATGGACCAGCCAAAAGGATATGATGATATGAGTGGCAAGAAATGTAAACTTAAAAAGAGTTTCTATGGTCTTAAACAGTCTCCTCGACAATGGTATCAGCAATTTCTTAATTTTCTTATTAAATTAGATTTTAAGCAATTGGGCTCTGAACCATGTATTTTTATCAGAAATATAAATTGTAAGAGAGTAATTATGGCTGTTTATGTAGATGACTTATTAATTGCAGTGAAAGAAACAAATATTATAATATCATTGTTATCTAAAGAATTTCAAATGTCAAAATCTGAAAGTATCTCAGAATTTTTGGGCATTAGACTGGCATTTGAGTCTGGTTTTTTATATTTATATCAGAAACCATATATTAAAAAATTACTTGATAAATTTAAAATGTCTGATTGTAAAGCAGCCCAAACTCCCATTGAACCAATATCTACAGCAGTTGATTTTCAGGAAGGAAGTGCATTTCATGGCCCATACAAAGAATTAATTGGATCTTTACTTATCATATATTACAAAGCCAGATATTTTATTTGCAGTAACTTGCTTAAGCCAACTGCAGGAGCATCCTACTGACGTTGCCTGGTGTGCTGTAAAGATAATTCTTAGGTACTTGGAAAAACACCTTAAATTAAAAATCGATATACAAAAAGGGTGATTTGGAAAGGGCAAACTTATGTTTGTATGTAGATGCGAATGGGGGAGAGATACTTAATATAGGAAATCAATTACTGATTACTTTATAATGTTTTCAAACTGTCCTATTATGTGGTGCTGTAACAAGCAAAAGTGTATTGCACTTTCATCAAAGGTATTCAAGATGTTTTATGGATAAAAAATGTAGTAAATGAAATTTCCAGTGTTAAAAATGTTTATATTTTTGAAGATAACCAGTCATGTATTAAAAGTATTGTTAATGAAAACGTTTCAGGTCCGCTGAAACATATAAAATTAAAGTTTAAGACTTTTAAAGAAAATAATATTAAAATTGAATATGTACAATCAAGTTTACAAATCACAGATATGTTAACTAAGGCTCTGTCCAAAACAAAATTCTATGAACTGTTATCATTGAGCTGTTTAAAAATTGTGTAATTCTTCTATGTTTTCTATAACGTGTGATTAAGGGGGAGTGTTGAGATATTTGTAATCGCATTCTTATTGGTTAATAGAAGTATAGCTTTCTGTCAAGTCCTACGTATTAGCTTTCAGTCAGATCCAAATTATTCTGAAAATTAATCCCATTCTTTGTTATTTTTTATTGGTGGTTTTATTGTGTCTTGTTTATGATTTGTTAAACCATGATCTGTTGTAAAGTTATATATATATATATATATATATATATATATAATATAACCTCTGTAAACTTTTTCTCTCTCTTCATGTAGCATGTAACTTTGCTTATTTCTCTGCGCGTATCTCTGCATATCTCTGTAATAAATATTGGTTTTTCGAACCACGGCATTTTTAATGTTCAACAAGTGGAGAACGGAAGTGGATAACAGTACTTGACCATACATTAATATTTTTTTCAATCAAAAGGAACATGTTTCTGTACTTATCACTCCTTATTGACTGTTAGTGTCGATTGCTACAGTAGTTGGCTGCACTACCAGTATCAATTATCACTAGTACTAGTATCCCCCAACTGGTCACCATAACCAGCAACTACAACTAAACTTGTATAATAATACTATGAAATGTTCACCCAACAACATATTTTATGCTCAATCATTAAATACATTTTGCTGTGTTGTCAGCTGTTTGTATGCATCTATTTCTAATCATTTGCATGTATAAGCCGCACCCCTGAATTTCATATGCTTTTTCTGGAAAAAAAAGGGGGGTTACACTCGAGAGAATACAGTACAAGGTAAACAATAACTTTCAGGAATTTTTGTGAATAATTCTGCAAACTGGTATGTTTATATCACATTAGTAATTCAAATTAAAATCTGTTCTGCTTTGAGATGTTATAGATGTAAGTTTCATCCACGTCTGTTGTCAGAAGTAATTACTTTTAATGATTTTTCATTTGCTGACAGATTATGACAATTCATCACTCACTGGCAGATATGCATATTAAAGCACCAAAAAGAGTTTAATTTCAACATATGCTGTCATTTCTGTTTATGACCAATATCTCAAAAGTAATTTCCTATTGGCAAATTTTATGTACCCAAGTCTTCAAATACAACAAAATTATAAACATCCATACCTTATCCAGGAATTTCTACCAGAGAAATAGCATGAATTTAATGATCAAAATTCCATTCAAATGATAGTAATAAAGAGTGGACAATAATAACAAATACTATTCATTAAATTATAGTCCATGTTATGAATTATGTGTACTATTCAGTTTCATTAAATTAAATTCCTTTCATGGAGAACGTAATTAAAAAACAGAACAGAACATCAACAGGAGACAAAACTGTCTAGACTGTTGACTGTTGTTTTAAGGATATTTCACTATATTTTTTTTCTTCTTGGAATTCATAAGAGCATTTTCTCTAAAGATTAATCTTTTACTACTTATATGAAGCTTACACCATTGAATTGACTATTGTGAATATTCTTAAATATGTGAAAATATTTTTTTTTCTTTTTTTAACAGTAATATTTTTACTGTTAAAAAAAAACAGCAGATTCTTGATTTGATGTTTTAGTAAAATCAATTCATGAAGTTTGTTTGGAAAGAAAAGCAGCATTTCAAGCAAATAGCAATACAATATTTCCAGCATTTTCAATAAATTTATTCTTAAATACAAAAATAATTAAACAGGAAGAAAATGATAGTAATAATTTATACAAAAATAATAAGCAGAAAGAAAGTAATAATAATAATTTACACAGAAAAAAAAAAAATTTACAAGCATGTATTTTTTAAGAATTTTCATAATATAATGAAAAATAATGGATGGGATCAATCATCTACAGGATCACACACAGCATGCATGATCCTGAGCTTAATTTTTGCTTTACGAGTTTTGTCCATATTTTTCAATTTATTGTGAAAACTCAATAAAAAATGCATGTCATTATCATAGATTTCTTGCGAGATCAACTCATTATTTTGTTCGGATACGATTACAACTCATTCGTATACAATGTGCTCCATATTTTTAAAAAAATGTCGCTTTCGATGTGACAGCAAAATCGTCTAAAGAAAGCTGCTTCGCTCTGATTTTTCAACACTTATCCCAAACTCGGCGTAAAGTTGAAAACTTGGAACCTTGTGCCACAAGCTGTAAACCAGATTGTGTGACGTAGCACAGACTGGTTGCCTTGGCAACGCAGCTCAGCTTTAACCACTTATGCCCTTTACGCCCCCGTCTGAACACAGCTCAATAGACATGGCATTAATGTCTAACTCCTTAGCAAGCTCTCGAGTGGTTGCAAATGGATTTCCTTTTACAAGTTCTCAAAATCAGGCCTCATTAGCATCAGTAGGCCAGCCAGAGCACTCTGCTTCTTGAATGTCATAGTCCTTGTTTGAACTTTTGGTACCAAACCTTCACAGTATCATATGATACAATATTAGTACCTAAAGCTATAGACATGATTTAGTGACATTCTGTAGCTGACTTTTTGCAACAGCCCTAGAAGTAATTGATGGTTCTAATCTGGTAGCGTGATATTTCCATTTCAGACACTTTGTACGTAATGATATTTTTTTCATAACACAGTGTTCTAAAGCAAGTCTCTTTCAAATGCCAAAAATCATTTGACAAAATACGATTAAACATGCCAACATGAACTGTTTGTGCAGAAGATATTTGCTGTGGTAGGAAACTTTCATTAAAACCCGATATATTAGAAATGGCTTGCATGATTATTACAAAATTTGGTATTGGTGCATAATTTGAGGTATAGAAACAAACTATGGAAATCAATCAGCCTGTAATTGTAGAAAAAGTTTTCATCTGTGTCATAATATATATGTTAGATTAGTACTATTTATAAATCTATCTTAAGTTGCCCTTTCAAGATGCATAAAGGGCAATTCAGAATTTGTCAATCAGTGTGTTAGAACAGGGGAGCTGTCCCTCTTATTTTTGACTTGCTATGCATTATATGGTTGCTCTTTCCATTTTGGAGATTTCAGATCAATTATCAGTATAATCTTTTTTTTCGATGTTATTAAATTTGGTCTATCAAGTCTCCTATTCAGATATACATGCTTTCTTGTTCCTTTTCTTTAGTAAACCTTAAGAACATTAGGTACCAGAGACATATATCACATAGCCGAGCTTAAGAAAATCAGTGCTTTTGATGTTTGGTATTAAGCGTGCTATTCTGAATTTTTTTTTAATATTTTTTCCTTTATATGTCTTGAAATGTGCTTCACAAAAAATGTATTTTTCATTGATACACATAAGAAATAAAAATTGGTAGTATGTGGTGTTCAGTATGTAGTGCAGTACTTTCACTGTAATTGAATTTCAGCATTTTAGTCTTGAAATGGTTGCTATTAATTTTATCAAGATGTGTTTGTTCTCTGTGTTGTCTCAATCTCATCAAATTTCATCTCATCAAGGTGTGAGAGTTTAAAAAAAAGGACATTTTTTTAATTATTTATTTCTTCATATTTTGATCCAATTTTGATATTCATATTTGATATGAAATTCCAATACAAATACAATAATTAAAGCATTGAATTAGTTTGGTGTACCTTGATAAGACTCTTAGTACTGCTTTGTAAGTAGTATCAGATTTTTAGAAATTTCCACGATCATTTTTCTTTGGTTGCTAACGGTATTACTTAAAACGTTTTTACACTAAGACTTTAGAATAAGTTCTTTGCTAGGCAGTGAATACCACTGAGCTACTGTGATCAGAAGGCATATAAAAATTCAGCACATTAAGGGCAGAGTTAAGGACTTTTCTCAGTTAAAGACAGAACAAGGTGAGCCCACATATTTTAGCACAATAAATAAAACATAACTTTTGATCCTAGTGATCACACTGCTTAAGCTTGCACTGCTTTGGTGTATATGCATGCTTTCGACTGAAAAACTGTAAATATTTTATTTCTAGCTTTTGTGAAATCAAATTTTATCATCGGATGTATACTGAATGATTATGAGATTACGTAAACCTACAAAACAATGTTATGCATGAATATATTCATTAAACTGGCTACAAAGACATAAGAATAATAAATGTTAATATTTATTCTAATATCTATTACTTTTGAGGAGTTGTGTTCTACAGCTAAAAAACTTTTATGTTTTTTGTTTTTTTTTTTTCAAATTTACAATTATTTTTAAGCAAGTATTTAGCATTTGAGCTTGTCTGTATGAATGTATTAATTTTACTTTCTTTTACCAATAGCATGGTTACGTGGAAGACATCAGGATCCCCCAACATATGAAGTAAGAAATTTTAGATCCCTGTAATAAGTTATTGATAATTTAGGGAATAAATCAATAATTAGGAAGTGAAGTTACTACATGTTTTTAAACTCTTGCAATAAGCTGTAAAAATGTGGCTATACCAATTATAAAAGTGCAATATGAAAGCAATGTTGAGGAAAAAATAGTTATTTTTTAACAGCTCTTATATATATTGTGACTTTCATTTGATATTTAGTTCCATTCTTTTAATGTGTAATTAATTACTTTCAATTCTTAACCCAAATCAAAAGAGCAAGGCATTAATGCATTTGTCATTTTTGTTACTATTTTTCCATATGCATTGTTTATGTAATTGTTCAAAATATTTAGTATTCATAGTTATTGTTAAATAAATATATACCTAATGTGCAAAACTTAAGCAGTGTTTCTGATTTTGGCCGTAAATCCGAAAAAAATCAACTGGAAGACATGAATTTCTTACTACAGAGGCACAATACAGTACTTAAATGATGAGGAAACTTTAGTAACAAAAAATTAATAGGATGCATGTACAGTGGAGCACCATTTATACGTCTTTCAAATGTTTTTGAGTAAATATTTGTTGAAATTTCTCAGCACTCAGTCTGAAGTGCTTTAAGAGAATTTGTTTAACTTTCTGATATTCCTGAGCATCATCAAAAGATTCTTTTGCAGTTAGTTTTGCAACATTGGTTGGCAAAAGTCCAACAAGATAGATTAGCCATTTTGAAACTGGTCCCTGTAAAACGTTGCCTGTCAGACAAGTCCGAAAATAAATTCATATCATCTATTTTAGGATCAAAATTAGGAACTAATAGTTCTAAATTAGGTATTTCTGCTTCTGCAAAAGAAGACACTGTTGCTGACTCTACTTTTCTAGGAATAATAACTAGATTGTAAGTTTAATTTCTCCAGCTCAAACAACCATTCATTTTCTTTCTCTCTATTAGCACTCTCTTCTGTTTCCATTGCTTTCTTAGTATTTTTATGATGTGATTCAAACGTCTTTTGTAAACTCCGCATCATGCATGGGATTAGTGATTTTAGCATCCGTTATTTGAAGGATCTTAAAATTTCCCTCTATTACTACACTTAGTGTCTCTGCTGATTCATCTAAATCCTGTTTCTTTCCTTTTGCTAAATAAGCCCTACTTGAATGAAGTTGATAAATTTCCGCAAAATGTACACCTAAACCTAAAACTTTTAGTATGCCAACATGTATAGAGGTTTATAATATTTTTATATAAATTTGGTACACATCAAACATATATATTCAAAAGCAAAATATAATACAAAATAAGAATTCATTTTGCATCACTTCCTATTAATGCAATATATAGCAACTTGAGACTAAATTTCTATACCTTTTCTGTTGTTCTTTTTCAAGATTCGCATCAAAATTAAGAGTTTATTATGTATTTATTATATTTGACTTTTATTTTCACTGCTTCATATTGAAACGTACATAGAACAAAATATTTGAAATTTATATGATATATTCAGTCAAATATTATTATTCTTTTAAATTGCCAATGTAGCAGGTGCTACCACAAAATTCCTCATTTAAATTGTAGCAGTACTTCAAAATTTATCTTTCGGTGCTGAAGGAATTGGTATGCAACAGAACAGCGAAAATAAAATTAAGTCAAGATGACCAGATTTCTGGTGCGAATGTACTTAACTACAAATCATCAAACGTTAAAGTTTAGTTATCTTGAACGTGCCCATGAATTGGCCATCATCATCATTTTTGGTTTTGGCAACCCATATGGGGCATTTCAAACAAATGTTTCAAACAAATGCCAAAAAATTGGATTTTCGACCTAGTAGTTGGTCTACCACATTTATAACAGAAGTATCAAATACCTTTCTTTAAAATAAACACACATCAAAATTATTTTCAAAATATTTTCTTTTAAACATAATATAAAAAGAATTACAAGTATAGTGTTAGTGCCTGAGGTGGATTATATAATTTTCTATCATGGTATAAGATATTTCTCCCGCCTTCGTGGTGTAGTGGTCTGCATGCTGGGCGCATATTCCAGAGGTTCGTGGTTTGATTCCCGATGAAGGTGTTGCTCATTTTTTATTTCTCCTGCTTCTAAAAAAATACCTAATGTCTCTACAGTGGTGCTTTCAGAAAAACAACAGTCGTATTTTTGCTGTCCACCAGCAGTGACACAATCCAAATTCAGGGATTAGGAGTGAGGAGAGAAAAATTCTTGACTGAGTTCAGCCTCAGAGTGAGGGGAGAAAAATTTGGATTTTTTTTTTTTTTTTTTTTTTTTTTTTTTTCATTTGTTAGAGTATGATTTTAAACTTAATTTCTCTTAACCAATGTTTTAGTTATGTGATTAAAGTCCAATGGCTTCCGATAATCGATGTTCTGCTGTTTGCAAAATTTTAGGAAATATGCTTTTTTCTGTTTGTAAAATTTTAAGAACATTTTAAAACGGAATGAAATTGACGAGAAAGTCAAATTAAAATTTGAAGCAATAAATTAAGTACTAAAAGATTAGAAAATGTACCAAATTTAGCCAGAAAACTTGAAATATAATTAAAATTTAGAACAGTAAAATTAATATTTAGTTTATATATTTTACTTTAGAATTCTGTTGTATGTAGTTTAATAATCTGGGTGATGCATTATAAAGTGAATTTGAGTCAAGTTTATCAGCAGAAAGACCTGTTGAAAATGTGAATCCATGCAATGCAGCCTCCTGGTATTGAATAATTCAAGACTGGCAGCTTTATTGTGTAAGTTATTCCTTAATACCCTGAAATTTTAACTTCTAAAACATTTCCTTGTCTTAACATGTTAAGTGCCATATCAGTCACTGGTGACTGTCGCTACTTTCTGTTAGGACTGCAACCACAACAGTCACTGTTGACTGACAATATGCAGTTTAAAAAATTATATTCTATCAAATTCCACACATATCTCCAGCTGCCAGCATATTAGTGAAATTTGATATCATGAGCCAAATGGAAAGGAAGATCTTGTTTTAAGTATTGTCTAATTCTCTCCTGAATTGCCTATTTAGTTTGTGGTTTACATAGAGATACAGAAGTTGAAAAGACGCGTCTCACAATTCTGCAGTTTTTGCTACCCTTCTATATTTAGTATTTTAAAAAAACTGTTGTTGCAGTATACCTGTGCCTGAAGAGACCAAGGTTGAAACTATAAGTCTTATTTATGATAATTTTGCCTTTTTATTTTTATTTCTTTCATATAAAGTAATCTGGTTCAGAATGTATTGATTCATTTTCCCACAATATGAAGTGACTGCTATTTCACATGTACACATGTACACATTTTTATTTTCTACTTGTTATGAACAAGGATTTAATACAATACATGATTGCAGATTTAGAAGATAAGTAATTACATATTGGATAATAAAAGTAATTAGAAATTGGTAAAATTATTTGCAATTATTGCTTTAAAAAATTATAAAAGAGAAAGAAGAAACAAAAATTATTCAGTAAAAATTTATACTTATTCCAAGAAAATAAAATGCAGAAATTTTGACTCATATATGGCAAAAATTAACTTAATTCAAAGTTGATATACCATTTAATGCCACTGGATGGTATTCCTTTCTGATTTACTCCCTTGTAATCTTTCCTTGTAATTTGTATGTCCATGATTTTATTTCCCATGTAATTTGTGATTTACTCCCTTTAACCTTTTAAGCAGGAAACATTTTTTCGGTTTCTCATGAAAGGCTATGATTAAAGGGCATTTATTTAACAGATTTTATAGTTATTAACTCTTTATAAACTGTCATCCTAATCAGTTTAGTGGTTAGTGATGATGGCTCTTATCATTCTAGGACCCAGGTTTAAATCTTGCAGTATTTGTAAAAGTATATTGTGTGTGCGACGTGGGAAAAAACACTTAAAATAATGACGAGTCAAACTTCTTCTGGAATGGTTTGGTGATAGGGAAAGATTAGTGGCAGACTCTCAGATCTGTCCCTGAAGGTGCACTCTATCAAAACTGGCACATTACCTGTACAATTGGTGAGGTAGGTCTACACCTACAAGACCATCTGGTGAAGTTGTGGTGTCCCACCAAGGTTTTTCAGTCCTGTCTTTTTATACTTTGATTCATTAGGATGATAGTAAAACTTTTAAAGAAAATATGGAAACAAAATATTTTAATAGCAAGTTAGCATACATGGTTAGCATAAATTCTTTACTAATTAAAGAATTAACTCTGCAATGATTAGTATAGCTGTTCATCTATGGGTTTTGGAAAAGGTATTTGCACTAATTGAGTTTTTAATGAATGGTATTACTTTTATAAACAATTAGTAAATTTCATTCTGTGCCTTTTATATAGCTTGGATAATATGAAATCATTATTCCAATATTTGCTGTCTAGCAGATGACACAGCATCTATATTCTGGCCCTCAAATACACTAGTTTATCAATATCATAAACTAGTGTAGTCCTCTATCCAATTCATAAACATAACTCATGTGCAAAATTAAGAGAAGTTGCTCATTATGTCGAATTTCTGAAAAACTAATCATGTGGTTTTAATCAAATTTGGTGTGAATATGCATTTATAACAGAGAAAAAGATGTACCTCTCAAAAGTCATTTTGTGGACGTGTGATTATCAGTAAAAGGTCATAGTGCATGGATGTCCAAAATCCACATTAAATTGAAAATGTGTCTAATATGTGGTATGGTCCCTCTCACAGCCACACAAGTCATGCAACGTGACAGCATATTGGACAGGTGAGAGCAGGGTCTGGACACCCAGGAGACTTTCACTGACTATTCGGATATCGTAAGCAGTTGAGGATTCCCTGTGGCAGCTGACTCCTGCAACAAGGCAGTTTCCAATTGTGGGATAGTTGTTCTCAGAGAGGAGGAAGGCGAGATGAAAGTGCAACTCTCAAGAGCCTCCCAGACATGATCAGGAGATCTGGCTGGCCAATCCATGCGGCGAATATTCTCACTTTCCATGTAATCGCTTGAGCCCTATGTGAACGAGCATTTTTGTCCATTAACAGGAACCTAGGAGAAACTGCGCCCCTTAAAAGTCGGAACACAGGCCTCCTGTCTGTACCTCATAGCAGTCGGGGAGCCTTTGATAAACATGATTTTTTTCTTCTGGATAAACTTGTAGATAAATGCCAGATGCGGTCAAAAGCTTTGGCCATATCTAGTATGAAGATAGCAACACTCAATTTGTTATTCAAATCACTGCCAACAAATTCACTAATTCTCATACCTTGCTTCATAGTTGAAAAGCTTTGACAAGATCCGCATTGCTGATCTGCTATATCTTGGAAGTAATCCATTATCCTAGAATAGATGATTCTTTCATACATTTTTCCGAGAGTTGATAATAAACTATTAGTCAATAGCTGCTTGGGCGATTAGGAGGCTTGAGAATCATAAACATACAGTCCTGTTTCCAAGGAGGAGAAAAATATGAATTAGATAAACATACATTATAAATACTGCAAGATATGTGATATATTTAGTAGGAAGATTTTTCATCATGCTATTAGTCACGTAATCAGTACCGGGTGTCTTGTTAAGAGCGGAAGTTTAAATGATTTTCCTGATTTCGCTAAGAGTGCAGAATTTGATGTTATTTTCAACGTGTGGGATATTAGTTCAAATCTTGACTGTTTCAAAGATAATTTTATGTAATTCACTATTGCTTGGATAAGTAGTTGGCTGACATTGTGACTTCAGATATTCAGCAAACACATCAGCTTTTTCCTGGTTTGAATATGCTATGCCATGGTCACTCCTGATTGGTTGATTATAATGTCATTCCACTTTTAGGATATTCATGAATTTAAAAAAAGGAACTGTCTTCAACATTTAAGTTGTCCATTTTCTTTACCAGAATTTAGAGTTAATATCAAGAATAAGCGTCTTATTTTTCTATTTAAGCATTTAATTTGCATTTTAATTACCAGGTCTGCTTCAAGCTTTGCAAAGTTTGTCATGTTCCTGAATGACTTCACGGATAGACTTATGTATCCTACCGTGATTTTCCTCCATTTTAACTTTTGTTGCAGAATTTTCGGGGAAGTTCTGTGTATCAGCAGTAAAACTGGATTTTGCACTATTGATATGATGAAATAAGAAATCTATGCAATAAGTGATGTAAACACAAAAATCTCTTAAGTTGAGAGATTAGGCTCCAGACAACAGAATATTTTATTAAATGACACATGAAAACAGTTTTATAATAATGTACTCATAAAACTAAGTGCATCGGGGCCTTTTATGTTGCCACCTTGTCTGAAAATAATGTTAAGGAAAAATAAAATCATGTATTTGGCAACTTTAATCTTTGAAAATGTGTGTTAAAGCAAATTTTGCATTTTCTCTAGCAAAGCGATTAGACAATGTAATGGTAACTTGGTGGAGTTTCTCATTGGTGGATTGTTGATTAGATATACAGAATTTTATATTCAATATGGCATAAATAAAATTATTAAAGGAGTATGCATGTTATTACTAACTACATGCAGTTATATGTTAGACAGTTGATATGTGCAAATTTATATATAGAATTAAATTTAATTAGGCGAACTTATAATTTAGTAAAAAATATAATAAAATATATTTTTACACATAATTAGAAATATATTTATATATTATTATAATTTATGTATTTCATTTTTGCATTAGTAAATAGAATTTACATCAATATATACTGTTTGAGCTGTGCATTTTTTTTAACAGGAAGTTCAGAAAAATTTGGAAATTGCTAATTTGAAAAAAAAAAGAGCTGCTGAGTTGAAAATGAATAGTCAGGTAAGAAACATTTTTCTGCATTTATATTAACTAGTGTTTCACCATAGGGCTGTTCCCTGTTTTGTAATTATACTGTTAAATATATATATTAATATATAGTTGTATTTTGATATATAGTAAGGACAAAACATTTTTCAGAGATTATTGTTTAAATATAAATAAAACCTCTTCCCATTTTGAAAATTGTCTTTTAATGCAGTTTTGAGTAGTATGCACTTAACTGCTTTAATTAGTTAAGCATTGTTTAATGTTATGTCAAAGCAAAGCAAGGGATTGTGATTTTTCACTGCCCCCCCCCAAAAAAAAATTATTAAGGTAAAGCAGACATTAAGTACTTCAGTGTGCACGGTAAGATGGTTTACCAACAAGCACTGAAGAAGTGAAGATAATAAATACGAAAAATAATAAATTTGTAAAGTAAATTCATGAAAGTAATGCCCCATTTGAATTATAACACTCTAATACATCGTAGATCATGTCTAACAGCTATTATACTTTATTCCAGTAACTTCTGACCATCCTTTACCAATTCAAGTTCTTACTGAAAAAACTTTTTTTTATACTCAGCTTAGGGTTGTTACAGTGCTCTCAGTGGGAGTTCTCAACATTCTACCATCGCAGTTTGACTTATTAACCATGTTTTTGTTTCACGGGATTCAGGAATTCTGTTTGAGAAGAAAGTAATTGCAAATTTTATTTGCATAATTTTTTTTTCTCTTCCTAATTTGAAAATAGTACTACTGTTATCTTCAGGACACATATTCTGAGTTCAAAGATTGTGAGCTATTTACCAAAAAAAAGTGCAATAAATAAATACCAGCCTTTAAAAAACAAGCAAAATTAATCTTTAGTTTGACATTAATTTTAAATGAGAAAACATATTGCATTTTCTTTAAATATCCGGGAGTTTATTCATTTGAATTTACATATTTAAAATAGGTAAAATTCAACAGTAATTTTTATTTCAAATTACTGTTGAATTTTACCTATTTTAAATATGTAATAGTACTTGGTTTTAAACAATTATTTTATGGTTTTTATAATGAGCAAACATGAAGCCATGAACTCTCCTTCTATAGTGGGTTGAAGAAATTTTTCAAAATGACCTTAAGAATACCATTTATGATTCAGATGATTATTAAATGTATTAGAGTATGATTTTATTATAACAAATCAAGAGAAAAATATAAAAAAGCTACTTTTGAATTATATGAACTTTTAGGGATCTCTGTTTCAGGGCTTCAGTTCAAGTTACTGGTGTGTTGTTGTTGTTGCTAATGCTCACTTGTTTGACCTATAGTCAGCCGAAATTCCTCATGGCAAGGAGCACAAGTTTATGCCTGTTGTTGGCAACTGCCTTGAGCATCTTACAGGTGACAGTGCAATTTAGCTCAATTCTGCCTCGAATTTTGATGGAAATCACCCAGGGGGATGGGTCTGAGGGTCTCCCACCCATCTTCCCCCTACCACCAACCTCTTGAGAGGACATTTGGCTTGCTGCATATTTAGAGTGCCCCCATGCTGCAAGAACATTATACATTTACAAACATCCATGCCTTCTCTGGGATTCGAACCCAGACCCTTCAGCACAGCAGTCAGCAATGCTAACCACTATACCGGTTGGGCTGCTGTTGGTGTATATAGGGCATCATTTAGTGCTAATATAGTGGCATTGTGTACACTTATTTTTGACTTATTTCACTGCCAACCAAATTTTTGCCATAAAATTACTTTCCAAAATTTGCTTGTAGAGGCACTGCATTTGGTCTCATAAGATAGAGCAGTGTTCTCCAAACTGTGTTCTGTAAACTTTTACCAAGTGTTTGTGAAAAATTATAAAAGAGGTTAAAGAAAAATGAAACATTTCCTGCGTTTATGTATTTATAGTACAATTTAAACAGCTCTTAAAAGAAAATTCTGCCCTGAAAGAATTCATAATTTGAACACTCAGACACATAAGTAAGTGAAAATTAATTTTTTAAATTTTTTATAGTGTTTGCTTCTTTTAATTAGTTGTATATGTCTTTTTACTTCCTTGTGTGAAATAAAGGAAGTATTGTAATCACGAAAATTTTTATGTGTCGGTAAATTGTGAAATTCTTATATGTCAGTAAATTGTGCATTTTTTACTTGATTGAATTATGTTGTTATGTTCTGGTTAAGGTTTTTTATGCCTTTAGTTAATCTGCAGGCAGTATTTGTAGAATTACCAACAATGTAAAAGTTGGTTAACTGCTTCAAGCCTAACAAAGCCGCCATTTGGTTTACATTTGGAACTCTTAGTAGAACAGTGAATTAAGCCACTTTGTGCACCAACTTCAGTGTCTTTTAGCCGAGTGGAACCAAAAATAAACATTCAGGTTTGTGCACCAAAAAATCTGTCTTTTTGCCCACTGGCCAAATTGCTTGTTTTTGCATAGAAAGTCTGTAAAACAAATTTTTTTAAAACTGTTTTTAATTGTATTTGGTGTTTTATAGTTTTCTGTGTTTTACAATTTTTAATGATGATGTTTTGAGTATGTATTTTTGCCTTGCTGTGAAGTGAGAGCTGAATTAATCAAATGAGAAATATGTCTAATGGAATTTGACGAAATACGTTTAAATAAAATGGAGGAAAAAAATGTGTATAATTGTGCTGCACAAGGAAGTACATGTGGTGTCCATATCATATTTTTTATATTAATTGAAAATCATTTCTTTCAGAGGTATATAAAAATTGGAGTAAATGTTTATTTTATTTATCTAATACATCTACATTATCCTTTTTTATTGCAAGGAACCCAAATGTACTCTAGTGTTCTTTAGAATGTTTAAAACCTGAAAAGTGTTCTGCAATGAGAAACATTTGGAAAATATTATGATAGAGCATAGTCCTGTACTTTGGTAGATACAATTCCAGATTTCTGCTTCCAAATGTTATTTTGGTTTTTAAGGACTTAAACACCAAACAAACCAAAACACCAAACAACCTGCCAATTGAAATTAGCTCTGAAAAATACACAAGAACTACTGAAATGCTTTGCTGTAACTAAATCATTGTTGATCAGCTTTTAAAAATATTTTTCATGCCAAATTTTCCTTGTAAACTGTACCGACATAAAAAAGAGCTCTGTCAGTAAATAGCTTCAAACTATAGATTATTTTTCTTTAATGGGTACATTAGAAGCGTACTGTAGGAATATATCGTGACTAATCACTGGCTAGTTAGATAAGAGGCCTGAATACTGATGGTTTGACCCAGAATCAAATTCTGCAAATGGCTGGCATCATGGGCATATTCATGGTTTTCTCATGTTTAACACAAACTAATTAATTAGTTTCCTTTATCAAGTCCTTCTCAAACTCATCCCTCCTCGTAAACAAATATCCCTAGTATGTTTTGCCATTATTAGATGAATCTAAATCCATAGAAAGTATGGAGCAAATGAAGAAACTTAAATAAAACTGACGAATAGTGATTTTGTTATAGCAAAGCATTTCAGCAATTACGTATTTTTCGGTGCTCATTTGAATTGGCAATTAGAAAAGTCTCGCACAAAATAGTGGATCCCCAGCTGGGTCCAGCGTAATGAAGCAGTCCATTGTTGATATTGTTGCATATCAGAGGTTGGTTTAGGATGTCTTACTCAACCCCAACATGCTATCTTCAATCAGCCTGGCTTAAATTTATCATTTTCACGTATTTAATTTATCAAAAGGCCAGGCTCAAATATTAGCAGAACTGTTTTAAAATGGTGCAAATGTATGTAGTTTTTCATTAAGAAGCAGCAAGAGTTATTTTGAAATTCCAGTTTTCCAGAAAGGAGAATTTTATATACCAAAATTACATAGACATAATATGCAGTTTTTGAATACTGGCGCTGTCCTGAAGAATGAAGATTGTTCACAGATCCCTCGAAAACAAATCTAAAAGCAATCCTCCTTTTTCAATGAATGTAAGTTTACCATTTGGGTAATTTAGGCCATTATCTAATGGCGTTAATATGTACAAGTGCCTGCATTACGTAGAAATTAAGAAAAGATAAATAGTTAAACCTTTTCAATGATTTAATTTTAGAAAAAAGCCATTTAATTTATTATTTGTTAAATATATGATATGCATTAAGAAAAAGATTCAAAATTCAGGTAATGGCAGGTATGTCAGAAATAAGCAATATGTCAGAAATATATTTAATTAATTTCATTAAAACTGCAATAATTCATAATAATGAATTTTACATTAATTATTAATATATTCATAATTATAATAATACATATTAATTTAATTTAATTAACTATTTTTTAAATTGTAGTATTATTAAAAAAGAAATAAAGTTTCAATTTATTAAGAAGTCTGTTTATTGCTTTTAATGGGCAGGTACTTTAAACGCATAAAAAATAAATTTATAACCATTTACATTAAAAATTCGATTTCGTACCAAGTATTTTGAAACAAACCTCATGTAAATTTCGAGTTTCAAAGTTGCAGTGAAACAGTTATATTCTTATGCCATTTAAAGACCCAGATGGTTTGCTTACTTTTTCATTTCGCTAAATGTAGGTAGCTTGAAGATTTTATTTCATCTTTTCTGATTTGGAAAATATTGCACTGTAAATTTTTTAATTGCGTTCCTTATCAAAGAAGAAAATAATAATTTAACTTCTATTTCCATTTTATATTGTTTGTTTAACCCTTTGACGCACGCGATATTATTTTTATATTTTTTTAACTAAAAACTCTAGAAATTGAATATTATGATCCTAGAGAAAAATAATATATGAATTTTAAAAAATCTACTCTTGCCCATTGTTCTGTGGGTGGTGGTCGCACCGCGAAACCACCGCGCGTCTAGGACTTTGAAACTTACTGATGTAGTAGGGAAAAAAACTTACCATTTTCCTCGCGCTTTTCCAATAAATGATGAAATTTACGGATTTAAAAAAAATGTATGTAAGAATTGCATTATATATAATTTTTTTACATTATTTTACAAAGTAAATTGTCAGAAAAACTTTAAAAATAAATATTTATGTAATTTTTCTATAGCAGTGAAAATATAAGTACCTACATAATAAGGACATTTGGATAAATGGATTAAAAAAGCTCAATAAAATAAGGATAAAAAAGAACTCAGTGTTTTTTTTTTTTTTTTTTTTTTTTTTTTTTTTTGTGTGTGTGTGTGTGTGACACTGTTCAAATCATGTTTTGTCTTTTTGGCACATGCATAGACCCACACTGCACGTTTCGCACATACATCTTGTTCTATGAGGTTTCTTCCTTGTGCTACAAAATGTACACTGAATGGATTTAAATTTCACTGGTATATGTACAGCGTTATTTAGTTTATTTTCATCTGGCACATGAAATTTGTGGTTTTTTTATGTTAATGGGGGGGGGGCTTGGTCTTTTTTGGCTTTGTACGGATCATTCGTTTCCCATTCATACTTATTTTATTCATATTTCGTACCAAAATCTTCAGAAAATATTTTTAATTTAAATAAAACTTTAAGCGATTTCTATTTTTAATTATATCAAAGTATATTCACATTAAATTTAAACCACAGGAAATAATTTATAAAATCACAATACAAGCTTGGGAAGCAAGTGCATTGAAGTCAGAGAAAAACTCTGTAGTTTCAAAACCCCTTATCTATATCTGGCTGAAAATAAACATTCCTATTTGAAAAGCAAGCAAACGCCATTGAGAAGCAATGGTTTCAAGGTTCGACCACCGAGCCTCTGGAGGATTGTAAGCATTGTGACACAATGCTCTAGTGGCGCAGCGGTCGCGCCCTGAAACCACATAGCAAATGCCATATATATAGAGGGTTTTTTTTATATATGCAGTTTAATTGCCATAATTTTTTATTGCTTATGATAGAAATCGTGATGTGCGATGACTAACTTTTGAAATTTAAAGTTGTTTATATTAATAAAAGGAAGTTATTTTGTCTCATTGAAAACGAATTTTAAAAGGCATCCGATCTGAAGTATTAATACCTAAAACATATATTATTGATTCTACAGTCATTTTGTGTTATTTAGATGTAAAAGATCAGTAATCAATTCATTTTCATTCAAAAATTTCGGAAAAAAATTCGAAAAATGGTGGTTTCAGGACACGACCACCGCGCGTCAAAGGGTTGAAGTTTTTGAACTAATTTCAGTTTGGATCGTGTTTGTACTTTTTTATAAAGTACCATTTTTCATGGTTGTTATTAAAGAAATATAAGAATGAATAAATGATATAGTTTGAAACCAGAGAGACCATCTGGTAAAAGAAATAAGAAACACAAATTTACTGGTAATATGTATACATTAGGAAAAACATGTGAATCTGGAGATCCTGAAATTAGATTGCTTCTGGTAGGAAACTTGGAGTGGTCTCATATAGATGATACAGATGTTTTTCGAGAGTATATCATACCATCGATAAAAAATTATTTTATTCTCTTGGAAATATTTTCTTTTTCAAATCATGAATGAATAATATAACATTTAAAGACTATGTGTGTGGACTACGTTAAAAAAATTCTGTATAGTGCGCAGAGTGTGACAAACTGTGATCATTTAGAAAATCCACTGTGACAGGTATATAGACCAATATTTCTGAAATTAAGAGAATATATATATGCAATGTGCATTCTTGGAATGGGATATGTAGCCATGAAATGTTTTTATGTCATATGGATCTTTCCCAATCAGCTTCGACAAAATCTTATAATGCAGAAATTGCTAGCAAGTTTAGAAACAGCGACTCAGTAATCTGTGAAACCAACAGGTGAGAAGAGTGTCATTACTTTCTACTTTTTATTAGTGGCAGGAAAAGTTGTACTTTGCAAGTGCATTATTGGGTTGACAAAAAAATAATTTTGGTTTTTTTTTAGTGCAAAATAAAACTCAATTTTTTTATACAAAAATATAAACTTTAATCAGTCAAATATCTCCCATTCTGCTCAATGATGTTTTGCCACTTTTCTGGTAACTGATTCTGCGCTCATGAGACTTCTGGTCTTTATCAGCAAAAAACTCAACAAACTACGATTTGAAGTCATCATTGTAACTGAAATTTAGATTCAAAGACAAGCTGTTTAGCTCTTGAAGTATTAAGTTTTGTGTCATCGGATTTCTTCATATGTTTATCGTTCCAACACCATTTATGGTTTTTCAATGTGCTAATGAATTTATGTAGAAAAAAGTGAGTGTTGCCATTTGAAAGTTTTGAAAATTTTTTACTGTAACCACAACTGTGAGAGCACTCTTCTTTTAAATCATCATACTCTCAATTGCATACCTTCAAATAACAGTATCTGAAATTTCATTTTGTGGATAGGCCACTATTGGTTCCTATGTCGGGAAAGTTTTTCCTATATTTATTCACATAATATCTATATTTTCATTTTCCCAAAAACTACAGAAGTGGCTTTCGAAGTATGTCTGATGGCTTTCTTTCTGTGTAGTTTTTACTGTTTGAAATTGTTCAGATGCAGAATTGGAATCTCTTTTCTAACTGTTGGACATAAAATATTTTCCTTAGTATGAAGAGTTAATTTTAAAAATTTTGTTCACTTGTCTTAGTTTTCGATTGTAAGAGGAACCTGCAACAGTCATCAGCCCCTACTGACACTTTATTTACATTGTCTTAACTGGTTTGTACATCTTTTTTTCCTTATTTTCAATTAATATTAAAAAAAAAGATTTGCCTTGTTATAGTAATTTAGAAACCCACACTTTATCAAGCGAAACAATGAATTTTTCAGTTATCTTCTACTAACTGATGTTCATACAGAGTTCTGAAACATTTTCTATGTTCAACTACATTTCTGCATTCAGCAAAATCTGGTATATACATTATTCTGTAGCATTTTGTAAACTGCAAATTTTTTATTTTGGTTAGTATCCCTACATACACATTTCTAGGTTTTGCAATCGATTTCTACATCAATCAAGTTTCTGTTGCGACCAAAAACTTCGCTTTAGAAAATTAGAAACAATAAAGTACCTTTTTCAGAGTATTCTTCTTTCGGGGTATTTTCTTTGCATGTAAAGTTAGACTAGCAGTTTTTCCCGTTCTGATTAATGATGTTTGTTATTTTCACTCTGGAACCTTAACAGCATGCTTTCACAGTCTTTTTAAATTTCTTAAAAGCAATATTTTCCTTCGGATATAGTAAAAAATAGCCTTCGATCCTCAGTTTCTTAAAATCCGACATTTAGAAACAAGAATAAAGTTCAAGGTAGGAAATGCTATCTGTAATTTCACATCAAAGTCTTTTGCTAGAAATTTTTATTTCATGATTTTTTTAATTGGAATCATTATAAAAATGTAATGTCTTCTGTGCAAGTATGTCTTTCCATCGAAAATAGCTCGCATGAGATAGCCAAAGAAATTTGTTATGCGAAATCATTTTGTTCAGGGATTGTGACCATAACAGGTCACAGTTCTTTGTTGTAACCGTGAGTTCTAGAAGTTTTTTCTTGAGCAGGAATCGGACTTTTTCCTATTCAAAATTAAATTTAAATGGAGATGTATAAAAACAACATGTTATTGCTATTGGCGAATTTTATTATTAAATTTTTTAGTTACTGATTTTTTTTAATGTAATATTTCGCAAAATTTCTAAATAAATTTTCTGTTTGATTCCATAAAGGATGCAAGATTTAATTCTGTTTCAGTTCACCCTCCGTCTCAGTCTTTTAAAATTCCAAAATTTCGCTTAGTTTCAGAATAAAATGCCAGTTCAGCCAGGGTTAAATACATTGCATATCTTAGTTGTTTCCTGTTTTGAAGTTTCCGTTTTCTGTTGAGAGGATACATTTGAAAGTGAATTAACAGGTGTTTCATCACATAGTGAATTTGGAGGAAAGAGAGCGATTGAAGCCTCAATCATGTATCCCGGAATTACAAGTCGTAAAATTCTGGTGTAAATTAAAAAAAAAAAAAAAAAGATTTAAAAAATTGAAATGTTGCTTACAGTATGTTCTGAATAAAATTATAAGATCTGTCTCTTTTCCACATAAACTAAACTAGATCCTACAAATGAACCTGGTGAATTCTCGCACAGGCATGAAGTAAATACAAGCACAGACGAGGGGTGAAAATTACCCTTTATTATTTTAACTAATAACAGAAACGTATGTACTTTACAATAACACGGACAACTTGCGGTGGAACTCAAATGTTATAACATAAATCAATTTAAGTCTAAATAGAATAGTGCTGGATTAGCACAGTAAGTTACAGTTAACTTAGGTTGACTCAACAAACCTAACAGACGTGACAATTATTCGAAATAACCAAGATGCGTATTAGCGTAACAGCAAGATCAGCAACGAAACATGCGCTGGCTAGTGAAAACATGCTTTGAATAAACTCCTAGATTCACCCGTTTAAATACTCACTTAGCTTTAAATTTACATCCTGGGAAGGAAATGCAAGAGAAAATTGAGGAGTTCAGGAAAGATAACAAAAATTTGAATAAAAGTCTAGTTAATTAAAGGGAACCCTACATCTTCCCTCGCCAGAATTTACCTATCGCATAACAAGGTTTTATAAGCCTGGATAAGATATTTCAATTCTAAATGTAAATGTGAGTCAACCTTTACAATCTGCATCTTTACTAAATTTAAATTTTACAGAGGATAACTGCGGTACAACCATACATATCTTTAAATTTTCTCATTTTGTCTCTTTCTAGGTACCTGGAAGGCAAATAGTTTAGAACTTGTTTCACATACTTTACATTTCCTCTGCTTTTAACATTTTAACCAGTTTAAACACTTTTAATAGGGTTGCATTAACTCATTTCATTCTTTCTACCCACCTGAAGACTCCCCCCTTGCTCTCCAGCATGGTGTACTGCATGTACTTTATGTAGAAGGCATGCAACACTACCAACTGTCCCATATCTACTTGTTAGAACTAAACCACCTAGACCTGAGAGAAACACACTGCAGTCAGTTCTTAGCCTAAGGTGCTAATGCTAGTGAAAATTAACTTAGTGTTGGCTGGAGAGCCTAACAGTTACTTTACATTCTTTCTAAATTAATTTTGCCTTATCTTAGTACAATTCACAACTAACATAGACTACCGTTTCATTCAAAGCATATTTTTCAAACATAGAAGAATACTTTAAGTATTTAACAATTCAAGCATTTTTACATAAATAATTTCTTTCTTAGCTGAAAACAAACTCAATTTAATTATATGCAACAATTTTCTGAGGTTTTTGAGTATCGAAGTTGTTTCTTAAAACATACAAACATTTTCTAAAACGGTCTCTGCGATTAAAGTTAACATTTCGTTCTAAATCAGCCATGATTATTTGCTAAAGTTTCTTGCTTCATACAAAATTTAAAGCTACTTGTTTAATACAAAATTTTAAGCTATTTGCCTAATACAAAAAACTACAAAAGCTTCTTACGTAATTAAATAAACATTGTCCTCTACCTAGGGAAAATGAAATAAATATTGTTGTGTGCATACAGGTTCGTAATAGATTGAATGCACAAGTCTCATGTAAACTTAAAATAAGTATCACAAGAAATAAAACAAAATGCCGAAATTTTTCCTCACAGATATTCGTACAATACACACAGTAGTTATATTTTAAATTACTAAAACGTTAAATAGAACAAAAATTCAAAATGCAAAGAAAGCTAATCCGATCTCACCGCGAATTCGCTACAATCAATAAGAACTAAGTAAGCAGCTGAATTGAGATGTTTTACTCGGGCTTTTATAAGCTTTTTAATCATGCACAAGAACATTCTGGTATTTTCTCAAGGTTTCTGGAAAGCAAAAGAGTACAATTACAAAATGTTTATTTATTAAATGTCAAATGCGTATGCTGCTGTATTTTTACTTTTTCGGCGTAGCTTTCTCTTAAAACTCGTCTCACACTGCATTGCAAGGGGAAATAAAACAATTTAATTACAATTCTACTAAACATAGCTAAATAAATACAAAATCCATAGCAACTTCATACTAGCTTAACCAACTTCATACCAGCTTTAAAATAAATTTAAGTAGAATAATTTTGACTTATCTTTTGTTTGGCGAATTTCCACATCTTTTTCTTTAGAAATTTATCCCAAGAGGGGACTTGGCACATTTGTTGGACTCTGATTCTCTGCCACCGCTGGCTGTATCCATTACTTTTCATTGCCGGCTGCTTGCGTTTGACCCCTGTTCTCCTTTCACATACCACCTTCGTGTGACGCTGAACCACATCTGTAGGTGCTGGGTGCTTGCGAGCTGTGTTCAGAGCAGTTCCTTGGTCTGGCCGGGGAACTCTTGGAGGGGCTGGTTAGTCATTGGAGTTCCTTGGTTTCTCACTCTTGAAATGCTCCTCTTCTATTTGGCATTTCCGTTGTGGAAATTGTGTTGCTGTCTTGTCCTTGCCCTCCTTCCTTGGTGGCTGGATTCGTTACCTCTGATGTTTTAATTGCGCCTTTTCCTCTCCTTTCGTCGGTTGGTAGATCTTGTGCAGGGTTGTGTTTCCCCTTCCTTTCTCAGAGACTTGTTCCCCTCTGGCGCTGTTTCCAGTTTCCGTTTGTTCATATGTTTCACCTCATCATGACGACGTTTCTTTCCTTCCATCTCCACTATTACGAATTCCTTCCTTTTTGTTCCTGGCAGAACCATTTTTGGTGTTTAGGGCCCTTCACCTGTGTTTGATGCTTCCTATAAAATATCTTTAAAAATAGGCATCTCATTACGATCATAGTATTTTTTAACTTGATCCACATATTGCCTTCTTTACTTCCTTTTAAATATAAAACTGAACCACAAATACGTTCTATCAAGAATGGTCCCTCAAATCTAGGAAAAAATGTTGATACTTAATCTAGTGGGGTGCAAGACTCATGTGTTTCCTTTTCAGGACTTTATTGCCTATTTTAAAATTTAACTCTCTTCTTATTGTAGTAGAGTTCCTGTTTTGTAGTTTGTTCCTGGCAAGACCTTTTTCAAAGTTGAGCGCCCTTCACCAGTGTTTGGTGCTTCCTGTAAAATATCTTTAAAAACAGGCATATCTTTATGATCATAGTGTTTCTTGACTTAATCCACGTTGGCATTCATATTGCCTGCTCTGTCTCCTTTTAAGTGTAAAACTAAACCACAAATACATTCAATTATGTACAATCCCTCAAATCTAGGGCAAAATTTGGACGCTTTTTCTAGTGGGTCGCAAGATAACAAATGTTTTATTTTCAAGACCTTATCTCTTGGTTTTAGATCAAAATTTCTTTTTTTTTTTTTATCATAATATAATTTTTGTTTTTTCTGGTTATGTCTGAGTTTCTCATTGCTTCGTTAATGATCTTATGAATATCATTTAGTTTAAATTCTGCCTCCCTTTTCTGGTCAAAGAACAGTTTGCCTAAGGGGATAATTTTTCTCCCCAAAAATTATTCACAAGGAGTTTCTCCCCATGGTATCAGGCTTGGGCATGATCTCAGGGCATAAGCCAATTCATTTACATAGTCATCCCAGCCTCGGTGATATTTTTTACATAGCTATGTGTGATTTTAACAGTGTTCCTATTTACGCACTCGGCAATATTTGACTGTGGTCTGTAAGCATAGACTCCAACTACTACAGATTCTCCGTAGTTTCTACAGAAATTCATGAAAAACTACGAGCTACGAAAAGTATGGAAAAAACTACGGATTTTACAGAAACAAGAGCAGGAGAACCAGTACGCAAAATGGAACCAACTAATTCATCCGATGATTGGCTGAATACTCGTGTTATCATATATCACGTGTTGAGTGCGTTCCTAGTTTTGAAGAATTAGCCAATCGTAGATCAGTAACTCCAACCGTTAACGACTTATCAATAGTTCCACCCAATTGTCTGTCTCCCAGGTTCCTCGCTGACGCGTGTTTAGGCTGCATTCGGCTGCATTGTGTAGTTTACGGCGAGAGCTTAGCGTGTGTCTTGTGAACTGTGAATCAGGTGAAAGATTTTTAATCATAATGCTGCCTCGAACGAAGAAGCCAAAATTATGAAAGCAGAAGTTTAAAGATTCATATTCTTCAGAATTTCCATGCATTAAAGCGTCCGAAATTTCTGTGAATCACGCGCACTGCAGTGTATGCAACAAAGACTTCTCAGTTGCTCATGGCGGAAAAGATGACTGTAAACGGCATGTGTTTTCTCAAAAGCATATAGAACTTGGCACCGTAAAATCTAAAGAAATAACAAATTTCTTAATAAAAGATGATGAAACAGATCCTATAAAAGCCGAATGCTATTTTGTTCGTTTTTTAATTGAACATAATCTACCGCTTTCTGTTTCGGATCATTCCAAAGAGCTTTTCAAAGCAATGTTTCCGGATTCTGCCATAGCAAAAAAATTTAGCTGCGGTCATACCAAAACTGCTGCTATTGTGAAAACGCTTGCAGAAAATACTGTTGCTGATATTATAAAATCAGTGTGCAGTACATCATTTTCTCTAAGTACTGATGGAAGTAATGATAACAAACTGTACCCATTGGTTATAACATACTACAGTAAAGAAAAGGGAGTGATAATTACTTCATTGATTTCTATTTTAGAATGCACGAATAATACAGGAGAAGGTATTTTTAATTGTATAAATGAAAACTTTAAAAACAAAGGTTTAGAATGGAAAAATTGCTAATCATTTTCTTCAGATAATGCTAGTAATATGATTGGAAAGTTTAAAGGTGTAGCATCATTTATCAAAATGCATCAACCAAGTATAATCACCCGAGGTTGTCCATGCCACCTCTTGCATATAGCTGCAAAAAAAGCTACTGAAAAATTAATTGGCTCAGAAATTGAAATGTTGATAATAGATATATTTTCTATGATTAGTAGTCATTTGAAGTACTTTTTATTAGTGAATGCTTGAGGAGTTAAAAGAAAATTTCTAATTAAATGTGCATATAATTTACAAGGTATATTTTTAATTATTCAGTTTTATATGTATATGGATTTTAAATGTAATAAAATTGATTACAATTAATTATTAATTTAAAATTAATGAATGGTTAATTACAACATACGCTACGGGCACATTTTCAAAGTTGTAAAAATGTCGTTCGCGCGTTGACTACTGACAAGGTTTGCTGAAGGTTGGAGTCTATGTGTAAGTGACCGTCTTTAGGTAGCGGATGCCAAGCCCTGCACATAACACTTCAAAAATTTGTCTAATAAATTGGTAGTCATTATCTGTTATTACCCTAAGTGGTGCACCATATCTTAGACTACATTTTTTATTTAGAAATGAATCAGATTCAATTTTCTCTGAGGCTCTTTTAAGGGGGACCTTTTTCTGCCCACTTTGCAAAATGATCGACAATAACTGGTAAATATCTATTTCTGTTTCTTTCACTTTTTGGAAACGGACTTAATAAATCTATCCCAATTATTTCATTTGGAAAAGTAGCTCTTATACTCTTTAGGTGCTGTAATTTACATCATTAACTAAGTGGCATGTATGGCAGAACTTGACATAATCCATTACCACTCTTTGAAGTTGTGGGGGGAAAACCGCTTTACACACACTTTGTGCCGTTTTCCGAATGCATAGGTGACTAGCAGTAGGTGCAGCATGTAATTCCTTTAATATGCTGAGTCGAACCCGGTTGGAATGACTGGCCTTACTTGACTATTCTCATTTGTTGTTTTGGTATAAAATAAGAGTTTGTTTATTATTTAGTAATTTTCTGCTCTATTCCATATGGCCACTCTATCCAGATGTTCAGAATTTTCCAGGTCTTGCAAGTTTGCATAGATGTGCCTCTGAATCAGTTTGTAATTCTGCAGTAATTATTTCAATGGAATCTATATGCCTATACTCTGAATCAGTTTGTAATTCTGCAGTAATTGTGTCATGAGAATATTTTTTAGGTTAATATGGAACATTTTATTTCTTTACCTTCTTCGTCTAATTTTATTCAGGATAAGATACATTATTCTCCTTACCCGGCGCGTGTTTAATTATCAAGTTAAATTCTTGCACTTTTAATGCACATCTTATAAATCATAGCGATAAATTTTTGCCCGAGTATAGTCATCCCATGGCAGCGTGATCTGAACACATGACTATCAGTGCCTTACCAAAGCAGACTCTAAATTTCTGCTCCACTAAAAGTACAGCCAAAGTTTCTCTCTCCGTCGCAGAATAATTACGGTATGCTTCATTTAGAGGTTTTGAAAACTATGCCACGGGCTAATGATTCTGCATCAAAACCGCGCCTATAGCACAATTCAAAGCATCTGCTGAGATTTCAAATTTTTCGTCCTCCTCTGGCAATTTTAAAACCGCTGCTTGAATTAGTGCAGTTTTCAGTCTCTCAAATGCAGTGTTAGCCTCAGCTGTCAACGAAAATCTGGCTTTCTTTCTCTTCACTGCCGCAATTTACTGGATTTTTGTTCACCACTTCTGCCACTGCAGCAACGAAAAGGTCCCGCCTGGCTACCATGTGGTTCCCCTGGTAAGCCTAGGAAATCGGCCAAAATATTCTAAGTCCAGAAATTAGTGTTTAATTTTCAAAATCAATATCTTTGTATCCATTGCACCCAGGAATTTCAAGAACTGGTATTTTTTCAAAATTCTTTAATCTTTTTACATCCATTTACTTTTATTTGCAATATCTTAGGATTTACTAAATTAAGCCTAACCATTTCTTGTTCTCGCTGAAAATATTGACCCAAATAAACATAACTCACTGATTGTTTTTCTAAATTCTGTATATTAATATTGGAGCTCCATAGTGTTCGTCCTTCCTGTTAAGAAGCTTAGGAATTACATAGTGTTTAATTCCATTGTTTTCATCTGCAGTTTCGACATTAGCTCTCTTCGTCAAATAACTTTTCAATAACTTTGAACACTACTCGACAAGCTCTTAAAATTTAGTTTTAAAGCTCCAATTGCGTGCTTTTGATGTGTTTTACATGAGAACTGATCTTTATGCACCCTGTATTTTACTTTTAATTACTTGCAATGTTTATTTAATCTCTTAATTACTGTATTAATTGCTGTATTTTTATGTTTTCTATTTGCACTTAAAAATCAACCAGTTTGATTGTATTTTGAGTAATTATTCTACTGCATGTTTTAATTACTGTAATTCCTTGTTACTGGGTGTGAAGGGGAACTTATTGTTACCAAATTTTATCATATGTATATTGGTATATTTGTTGTTATAGAGCAATAAGCAATATCTGTTTCACATTAAGTATTTGATAAAGTGTTACACTACCAGTGTGATAATTTGCAACTCTGAGAAAGTTCTTGGACAGTATGTCCTGTCAATCAGTGATTCCATGCATTCACAAAGTGACATAGGCGCTACTAATTTATTGACCTCTGATTTCCCTTACACAGAGAAAGTTGCTTTTTTGTGTGAGGATATTAGACAGGTAGCGGTCACCAACAGAAGTACTAAATATCTTTTACCTATGGTTCTTCACACCAGACTATTAGACTCCCTGGTTGCGTTGCAGATGCTGGCCTTAGAAGGTCCAGAATTTACAGCCAAGCCAACAAAGATAGACACAGGTGTTAATACATCAACAGTGCTTTGCTGTGAATTGGCTCATTCTCAGCCTCTACCGATAGCACAACAACCACCCGATTTACAGGCACCTCCACCTTTACCAACAGCTTCTCGACCAACTTTTGCAGAGATTATAAAGAAACATAAGAATCTAAGTCTATACATACGTCCCAAAGCAGACGTTACAAAGGCTGAGCTAAAGGCGCAGCTAAATGCTAAAGTACTGCTTTCCAAGCTACAGGCAGGTATAGAAAGAATTTCTAAGATCAACAAAGGAGATTTTGAGGTTGTCTGCAAATCCACTGATGATGTCAAAGTCCTCGAATAACAGCTTCAACAACAATATATCCCAGCAGAAGTCACCTGTCCATAGAAATGTAAGCCAAGATGCACCATCCATAACTTGCTGGAATCAACACAATCAGAAGTACTCGCAGAACTCAGCAGCATCACTGGAATGCCTAGCACCACCTTTAAACCCTTATTCCGATTACAAGAATGTTGTAAAGGCAAAATCAAGTGGATTTTTGAGTGTAAGCCAACAGGCTTTGCAGCCATCATGCAGCACAGAAAAATCTTCCTCGGCTGGCAGGCTTATAGAGTCTCAGAGCATATTGACCTCCAGCAATGTCTTAGATGCCAACAATATGGGCATAAGCAAGCTGACTGTAGGAGTAGAAAACAATATTGTTCGTACTGTACCGAAGAACATAGGATCTGTGATTGCACTGCCCAACGACCACAGTGTATCAACTGTGGTGAGGCCAACTCCCGCTATGACACCAAATACAGCTACTTCCATCTAGCCTATGCTCCAGAATGCCCACAATACCTGCGCAAGGTACAGTCAATCCAAGATAATACAGAATACTGCTAATCTGCCTCTACCACTACAAAGTAATGATTTATCAAATGTCATAAATAGAGATACAATATGCAGTACATTATCTATCAAATGTATACAAATCAATTTACAGCGAGTAAAAGCAGCAGTTGCTCAACTAGCACAATATGCAGCAGAATTTGGTGCTGACTTGATAATGGCTCAGGAACCTTACACGCGAAACGGAATTGCAGTGGGATTTCCATTGCAATGGACGATTTATCAACAAGGATATGTAGAACATCCTCCTAGGGCCATTATTATTAATTGCAACAAAAAATGGTCTCCAGCTATCATAGCAATCGAACGCAATAATGTTGCAATCATTACAGAAGCACAAGAAGCATCTTTACTGTTTATCTCACAATACTCTCCACCTTCTGCAGATATTTTGGCTACTACACAGTTTCTTACAGATACCCTGCAAAAGATTAAAATTCCTCTTAAAATAATTACAGGAGATTATAATGCCCATGACACGGTTTGGGAGTATGCTTCCACAAATGACAAAGGATGCCTTCTGGAGGATTTTCTGTCTGCTAATCATCTTGTTTTACATAAGACAGCAGACATGCCTCCGACATATGACAGAATCTATGCACAGGGCTGGCCTCATTTGATGGTCAGTTCAGCCTCAGCTGCACCATTAATATAAAATTGGAGGGTTAAGGATGAAATTAGCTTAAGCGACCATTGTTACATTACTTTCTCAATAGAGCAACCCACGACAATTAGTATTATCCATCGTTACAACCTACCTGGTAGGCGAAAACATGCTTTTACTACTAGGGTCAAGAATTTGATTGAAGGTATTGAACAACAGCTAACTCAAGCGAGCTCAAGAGAAGAATTGGAGAATTTCACAGTGACTCTACAAAAGTGCATTCAACAAGTGTGTGATGACATATTGCCACAGCAAAGTACTAAAAAACTGTCTGCGATCAATTGGTGGAGTAGTGAACTTCATATTCAGCAGAGGCAGTGTCGCGCATTATGTCGAAGATTAAAGACTCAGCGTAGACTAAACCTTCCAACACCCTCCCAATTTATCAACAGGCAAGAGCGAAGTACAAACGTTCAATTTTGCAGGCTAAAATAAATTCATGGCATGCATTTTGTACAGAGTTGCAAAACGTAGAATATTCATCATAAGATTATGACTGGAAAGCTCTGTAGGCCTGCTCAGTTACACATTCCTGCATGAATAAATGTTACTCAGGACTACGCAAGGGAAACATTAATACAGATCCTGGATTTCGTCTTCACGCAGGATGACCCAACCGAAGATTCTATGCAACAAGCAACTATACGTACAGAACAGATGTATACCACGTACCACCAGATAGGGATATTACATTAAAAGAACTAAAACATATATTAGCGCATTTGCCAAAAAAAAAGGCCCCAAATGGCATTGACTATGCCATCGTTAAAACAGTCGTTTTGGCCAAGCCAACAATCTTTTTTAGCTTTTTCAATAAATTACTAGCTACGGGTGCATTCCTGAAATCATTTAAAATTGGACAAGCGGTGTTGTTTTTGAAAAAGTATCGGAATCCAGCAGAACCCACATCTTTTTGACCAATCTGTTTACTTCCGGCTCTTGGTAAACTGTTTGAAAAAAATCCTTATATAACCAGACTACACTATTATCTACATGTTAATAAATCTCCTCATTCTTAGGCGATATGGATTTAGGCCAGGAACTTCCACTTTACATGCTTTGCATGATATGAGAGAGGCTATTATGGAAAACAAATATCACATTCACCATACAGCACTCGTCAGCTTAGACCTGAAGAGTGCGTCTGACAGCTTATGGTGGCCGGCAATCTTGCAAGCTGTAAGAAGTTCTGGCTGCCCAAGCAATATCTTCAATACTATAAATCATTATCTACAGGATCAAAGAATTATGATTATACATTCAGTGGGAATTATTGAAAATTCTCAGACAAGAGGATGCCCGCAGGGTTCCTGTGCAGTTCCTCAACTCTGGAATCTGATCTTCAATAAGCTACTCAACGCTTCCTGGCCTGCGCATACGAACATTTTTACATATGCTGATGATGCAGCCTTAGTTGTCAAAGGACATTCTTGTGACGAATTACAAAAGAACTGCAATGAGGCCTGTCAAATTTTCCAGCGAAATTGTAATGAACTAGTTAAGCAGAAAATAAGTCTCAAATTTTACTGGTAACTAAGAAGGGGAGCTCCTTGACAAGGAGACCACATATTGTACTCAATGGTCAGAGGTTCAAAATTGTAAAAGAATTAAAATATCTTTGTTGAAAAGTTGACATGGATTCCTCATGTTATCTCTATTAAAAAGCGAGCCCTGGCCATTGCCAAACAACTAAGACAATTTTATGGATACAAGTGAGGTTTAAACCACCACATTCAAAAGATCTTATACACAATGGTTGTAGAAAAGTTAATTTATGCTGCAGCAATTTGGGCTCTCCCTATGCAGGGGAGAAAAATCAAGCATCTCTCTACTATTCAGCACTTTTTTGCCTTAGGCATTACTCGGGCATATATTACTACTTCCACTGATGCAATAAATGTCCTGGCTGGTTTGCTCTCACTGCATATTAGATCTGAGGAGGAAGTAGCACAACAAATGTTAATACAGCTAGCTACACAAGCCAATAGCATTTGCCGAAGAAAATTTTACTTCAGAGGAATATGAAACCAAACTAACATCTGTCAGTATTCACCCTGCGGATTATGGTGTTGGCATTAGACTACATGTCCAGCCTACAGAGTACCGTAGCCCCTCCAGTACAGTAATTTATATGGATGGATCTAAGATTGGAGGAAATGTGGAGAGCACATTTGCTGTTATACAAGAAAATAGTATCATTGCACAATGGAAGGGCCATTTGGCTAACAATAACAGTGTCTTTCAAGGGGAAGCAGTAGCAATAGCGCAAGCTATTCGCTACTTGCTAACCCACCAAATTCTAAAGGCCACTATAAAATTAGCCTTTCAGCTATTTATGCGATTGGTAATCCAGAACACCAATCCAAAATCATTAGAAATATTCATCAAGATCTTAGAAAATATCAACATGACATCCACTTAGCTTGGATAAAGGCACATATGGGTGAATATGGAAACGAAGATGCAGATGCTCTCGCCAAGGAGGCCACTTTTAGAATTGCTGCTGAACAAACCTTGGCCACATTCACATTTGAAATCTGCACTACGTCTCAAAGCAATCAAGTAAGTGGCAAGAAGAATGGGATTATAGTACCACTGGTCGTCATACTTATTACCATCTTTCTTACGTTTCACAAGATAGATGCTGTGGTAATCCCTATCTGACATGCTATATTTCAGGGCATGGCCCTTTTCCTCTTTATTTTGAGAAATTTTTAAAATAAGCGATTCAAGTTTTTGCAGCTGTGGAGAGTTAAGCTGTCCGGAGCATTACCTTGAAAAATGCTCTCTCACAAAAGACTTACATATTAGATTTCCTTCACAAAATTGTCAAGCCTTTTGCAAATTTTTAATCAAGCAGCACTTGATTAATAAAATTAAGAAGGTTAAAGGTCTTGGAATAGACCTGTGCCAGGTTTAGCATTCATAGGCATAATGTATTGATGCAAAGTACATAATCTTTGTGGGAAACTCTGGTTTAATGCTACATTTATAGATTTTAGTGATACAGATTGATCTAATCAAATGTTCATTGTACTGTATCTCATGCAACCACCCCATGAAAAACAATATGTTTGCTTTGCTAATTAGTTGCCACAGTCTTAATATACCCCTTCAATAGTCACTCAGTACAAATTTTATCAAATTTTGTGTTTCTGAAATGTAAAAGTAAAATATTTCATAAGAAATTACTGTGCAAGTGTAGTGTATTATAGCAAATATGAGGGTACACCATTATTGGTTTTTGTTGTTCCAGCCTGCCTACGTTTGCATGAATGATACTTACGGCACATAATGTCTGAATTTGTAAGGCACATTAAGTATGTACTTTTTAATCATTCTCACGACTTGATTTTGTATTTGTATGACCCTATATTTCACATTCTGCTCCTAATATGCAAAATATTATATACAAAATAATTACTTGTAAAATATTGACTGATATAAGTGTATCTGCATTATTTTGTATGGCATATAATATATATATATATATATATATATATATATATATAGTGCATTAGTTTATAAAGGTTTTTATGTATGTATAATGTTATTTAATCATACATCTTAATTGATACATAATATAAAGCCTTTTGCATTTTAACTGTATATGCACCAGCATTATGTTTTAACCCGTTCACGACGGGCATCTCTGTTACCGAAGTGTTGTCTTGGGACGGCACGTTAACTGGATGTGTCATCTTGTGGGGACGGGCAATTCGCACTGCTAAGCCTAACTTTGGAAAAAAATTAGTATAAATTAAATTTTTCATCCAATTGTTCCAATTTTTGGTACGTTATGAGAAGAACATTCAGGTAGTTGTCAGAATTAATTTTAAAGCTTTATTATTGTATTTTCCTTAAAAATTTTATAAAATGCTCATTCTAGAATAATATAATTTCCCCCTTATCCCACAAATAAGTATATACAGTCAAAAGTCGTTAATTCGGACACCCATAATCCGGAATGATCTATAATCCGGACATCAAAGCTACAAACTTTCTGCGCATGCGTCGCATTGACGTAAGACCTTTACAGCTGCGAATTTGCACATGCGCAAAATACGTTTACGAATGTGCGTTTAATGTATAAGGGACGGGATAAGCTAAGCTAAAATTATCTAATTATCTATTTCAGTTAATGTTGCAGATTGCGTTGTTCCTTAATCTTCGAATTGGATCCGGCTTATTATTTTTTGCAGACTGTTAGAGCAGTTTTATAAAAGTAAGCTTGAACTTTCGATTATTTCAAATAGAATTTCCGATATATATTTACTAATATGTAAAGGATATACAAAGTGAAAGTATCTTTCAGAGTCCATTAAACAAAAAGTGGAATTGCTGCAAAAAATGGATAAAGGCATATCCTTTGTTTATCTAAACTTTAACGTTTGTTTATCTTTAACGCCGCAGAGCGCAATGAATTGGAAGTTGATCTGTCAACACTATCCTTATCTTAAGGGCAGATGTTTTTATTTTATTTGGCTTATAATTGCTTACTAAATGTGGTATTTCCTCTCGATGTACTCCGTCTTTGATATGATTGAAATCAAATGCCTCTTCATTATAATTCGCTTCCAATAGCGGAGAAAGTAACAGAGGTTATTGAAAACGAAAAAATTTCGATTGACAAATTAGTCGGTATTCTCGACATAGCAATTATAGGACTTGAGCAGCGGAACTTTGTAACTGAACAAGAAATTATGTCTGTTTATGGAATTAAAGAGAATGTATTATCACATAAAAAACGAAGCAACTTAAACAACTTACATTGAAAGAAATGTTTAATAAAGTAAACAAATGAATATTAAGCTCCTTTTTTTTTTTTTTTTTTTTTTTTTTTTTTTTGTAAATTTTGGTACCCTTTAGATCGTAATTGTTCTTTATTTCGTAAATTACGGTTTCATATTTTTAATTTTATAATTTCTGCATGCCATTTTACCAGATTTAAACTGATGATCTATAATCCGGAATCGCCGAAGTCCCGACGAGTCCGGATTAACGACTTTTGACTGTATAGAAAGTATCCAAACAATCGCAGATTTTATTTAACACAAAACTTAATTAAAAAACATTAAAACTGTCTTTCATAAAAATTAAACATGCAAGCAACGAAAAGGAAGCTATATTTTAAAAAAGAGACAGTGTATGATATTCTTTGCAACATGGGTGTACGCAAAGTCAAACGTTGCATATGTCACAGGAATAGAGTATCTGCTGCTATTTTGCTCAGCAAATTTGACTCATTTAGCATTTATGTATGTTGTTCTACAGTCAGATAGTGCTTTTGTTTTGCCATTAAAAAAAAAAAAAAAACTTTCACTAAGTGATACAAAATATTCGTCTCAATGCCAGAAAACTCGAGGAGTAATAAAAAAGTCTCTAATGATAGAACATCTACACTATAACAGGATTAAAAAAAATAAGAAAAATTAATAAATTAAATTTAAAAGTATTCCAGACCATCGAGAACATGTTCATTTGTTTATATAAAATGACGTACTAAGAGCCATTACCTTACTGAACGCTAACGAATTAGCATTTGTGTATATTCTACGTTCAGATACTGCTTTCGTTTGCCATTAAAAAAGTACATTTAGCTGATGATAAAAAATATTCATCTCAATGCCGGAAAAAACTAAGAGTAATAAAAAAAACTCTAATGATAGAACATCTATCCCACTATATCGCAAAAATAAAAATAAAAAGCACCTTAATGCAGGGAGAACACGTGCATTTGTTTATATGAAATGACTCAGTTAAAGAGACATTACATTGCTCAACAAACACCCACGAATCTCACTCTCATTCCAAAACTAAATACCAAAAATAAAATACATTGCATAGGAATGAAGGTAAACATATTTAACTTTCGATATATTTCACCGTAACAGACATACAGCTACATCTAGCGGCAATAAAAAATATCAATTAAATGTTTCATCTAAAAAGTCGAATGTGGTACACCCGGCCATAGAGTGAATTAAATGGCGATTCAAATATGACACACCCGGCTGTGAGGTAATGTTTGCTGCTGATGCAAATATGACACGCCCGTACTGAACGGGTTAATAATCCTGTTTGATTATATACTGTATCATGTATATATAGGATATTGTATGGTTTATTTATATAGTATGATATTGTAAGTAATGTATGATCTAAATTGATACCAGTATTTAGCCTTCTGTATCTAACTGCATACACACTAGTCTTCTGTTTTAATTATCCTGTTAGAGTATTTTTGGTATTATGCATCTGCAGGATTTTGTATGGATTGTGTATTACTTTTACTAATGTAATATTCTATATCATGTGTATATGTTATGCATCTATTTATGTATTAAAATTCTGTAAGTATTGTTTACGCAGGAGTCTCCAGATATTGGTCTGAACTAGTACAGTTTTGCAAAATGTAAACAAGTACAATTTTAATTCAGAAGTCAAACAACAAAAATCAGCGTTATATTTTCAAAATTTTCACAGGACTAGTTTCGATGGTTTTACCGAACCACCATCCTCAGCTGCAAAACCGCAAATGAACAAGATAGGAAATAGTGATTAGATAAGATAAGAAAGCCTGGGCAAAAATAAACAAGTGGCACCATCTGTTGGTGAAACCAGAACTAAAACATAATTTCTTTAAAGGCCAAAGTGCTATCAGGCTTTCTTATCTAATCACTATTTCCTATCTTGTTCATTTGCGATTTTGCAGCTGAGGATGGTGGTTCGGTAAAACCATCGAAACTAGTCCTGTGAAAATTTTGAAAATATAACGCTGATTTTTGTTGTTTGACTTCTGAATTAGTATTTATTCGGCGTGTTATTGTGTCTTAATTGATATATAGTACATAGCCTTCTGCATTTAATTGGATATGCATTAGTTTTATGTTTTAATTATCTTGTTTGAAAAATTTCTGTATCATGCATCTGCAGGATTTTATAATATCATGTATTACTTTCTCTAATGCACTATTCGACAATAATACTCTGCATAACATTGTATATCTGCAGGATTTTGTTTAATTGGTATAATTCCTGTAACTGTATGGTTCTGTATTTTAGTTTATGCAACTTATCTGTAGAATATATCTATATATCAGTGTGGTTTATTGTGTACTCAGTATAAGGTGTATATGTTATGTATTTATTTATATAGTAAGATTTCGTAAGTATTGTAGTGTGTAATTTATTTGTAATAACATAGGAGTCTTTAATTCATGGTCTGAACTAGTACAGTATTGCACAATGTATACCAGTATTATATTATTTAATCATAGATTTTAATTGATGCTTAGTACTTAGCCTTCTGTATTTTCACTGTATAGGCAGTAGTCTTATGCTCTAATTATCCTGTTTGAGTATTTTCTGTATCGTGCATCTGTAGGATTTCGTATGCCATCATTACTATCTCTAATTTAATATACTGCATAACGTGTATAATATGGCCTTCTGTATTTAATTACATATGCACTAGTTCTATGTTTTAATTTTTCTGTTTGAATAATCTCTGTGTCATAAATCTGCAGGATTTTGTATCGTATCGTGTATTATTTTCTTTTTGTAACGTCAATAATATTCTGCATCAAATTGTATATCTGCATGATTTTGTTTTGTCGGTATAATACCTGTTTGTAAGATTTGTATAGTATGAATTTATTTATGCATTTACATGACTCTATGCAAATCATAAGATCCTGTATTATTAACTAAGTTTATACATATGAACTTTAGTATGCATCATGTAATATATACTTTCATATGTATAACGAGCAATTGTAACATACTGCTTAGCATAATTGCATTGTGCAGGTATTTGGCTGTGTTTTATCTTTTAAACTTATGCATAGCATACTTTGTATTTTACTAGTAATTTCATCAACTTTTGGCAATGTTTTAATTCTTCAGTTTGCAGTGCAATATGTAGTATCATATTTTTCACTCACGCATAGTGTTTTTGTATGTACAAGTAATATCTTTTAATTTATGCATAGTATACTTTGAATTTTACTCGTAATATCTTCCATTTTCTTTTTGTATTTTATTTTGCATTTTGATTTGAATGCGAAAACAGTTGTAACAAAAATACTCATGACATAAACAATTTCATGTGTATTTACGTCCTTGTTTGGCCATGTTCAGTTTTTGTTGATATCAATAAATACTGGGCCTAGGCAGTTGGCTGAGTGCGCAACTCTGAGAGCATTTGGTCAGTATGATTGCCAGTCGGATGGTATGGGCATCCTGTGCAAGGCCCTCATGTGGTCCCACTGGTCTCTGGATAAGGCTGGTGCAATTACCAATTAACCATAACAGTAAAGGAATGGTGCCCACGTCGTCTGTCGCTTGTAACAGCATTTCTGCTATCTGCACGAAATCTTTTATAAAGGTTCTATAGTAAGAACACATGCCTAAAAATAAGGCGAGTTTTTCACTGTATTGGGCAGAGTGTAATTATTTATAGCAATAACTTTTTAGTCTTCTGTTTGTACTCTCCATTTTGAAATCATATAGCCAGACAACCAAGTTTTGCCGCGAATTTCCGCTTACTAGCATTTATTTTTAAGCCTGCGTCTCTTAGTAATGCGAAAACTTCATTTAAATCTTTTGTGTTGCTCAATACTTTCGCTAGTGATGATTATGTCATCCAGATATATAAATGTAGATTTTCCGAGGACAAGTCTTAATATGATATCCATAATATGTTGAAAAGTTGCCATCGCTCCACATAAGCCGAAAGGCATCCTAAGAAAAGCATAAGTGCCTGATTTTGTGATGAATGCTGGCACATACTCGGGTTTCATTGCTATCTGAAAATATCCTGAGATGAGGTCTATCATGCTCATGTATTTGGTTGATTTAATGTTATGTATAATTTCCTCAATTTTAGATGGGGTAAATGGGTACTTAGTTAAACTATTTAATTTCCTGTAATCAATCGCTAGTCTCCATGCTTTAAAATTTGAGGGAGGCAGGTTGTTCTTTTTTCTGCAAAGCATAACTGGGCTAGCATATGGGCTGCTTATAGGTTTGATAATTTTATTTATGTGCATGTGCTGAATGTGTTCTCCTATAATCTTTTCTTTAATGCAGTTGTATCGATATGGCCTGGTTTCCACAGGCTCTTCACTTTTTAAACTAATGTCATGATGTACAATCTGGGTGAGGCTTGATGTTTCAGAAAATGTTCTTACTAATTCTTCCAATTTTTTTCTGTCTTCGGTTCACACATGTGAAAGATTTACGTCGGGCGGCTTTACAGCTTCCACGGCCATTGGTTCGATATACAGTTGTAGAGTTTCTTCCTGAAAATTAATTTGGGCTTCCGCTGTCTTTAGAAGTTGGCACCTAAAATTACTGTAGCTTGTAAATTGCATGCAACAATAAATAGAGATTTTTGAACCTCTTTCTTTATCTCCTCATTAAACATTGCTTTACTTATACATGCACAATATGTTTGCCCTGCGCTGCAATAACTTTTGTGTTTTTAACTTTAAAAAACCTGTAACTTTTTTAATTGTTTCAAAAACAAATTTCCGAAATGAAATTTGCTTACACCTCAGTGTCCACTAAGGTCAGTGTAGGCACTTTATTTGGTCGAATCTGTATAACAGGTAAGGACAAATTTTTTATTATTATCGTGTTAAATTTTACTTTCGAGGGATATTTTTCCGAATGGGGTGAGTCTACCCTCCTTTCAGACCCTTTCCTAGTATAACTCCTTCTTTACTGCCCCTTTTTTAGAATCTTGCAGCCTTTCTTCTTATCTTGAAATTTAATCTCAGCATTAACTCGCTTTGTTTGCCACTCTGAATACGGCCTAGAAAACTGTCCGTTTGATCTCTGGCCAAAACTTCTTGTACGCGTACTTTCTACAATTTCACCGCCAACTCAAACAAATCTTCTAATGTGCTGGGGTTTCTCACTTCAATGTAATCCTGGACTTGCGGCAGTAGTCGAGGCAAAATAATTTGAACTATCTCTGCATCATGCCTTTTCCCATACAACAAATTTGCAACTTGAACCTCGCATAAAATGAATTCTGTTAGTTCTTCGACTTTAAATTGGTATTGCTCTGTCTTTGACCACGGGGAACAGAGGAGCTTTAAAACTTTCAAATGTATATCTGAGGCTGCCTATTTCCCCCTGACAAAATTTCCTGATTCCTTTAAACCTACTTAATACCTGACCTCGTAAGATGGACGTCGCTATAGTTATCTTTTGAACTTCAGGGAGGAGATACAATAAAAAATTGTTGTCCAAATGTTCTAGGAAGCTGGTGACCAACGTTCTTCCATTGAATGTCACTGCGGGTTTCATGGAGGCCCACAGTGTTTCAACAAGGTAGCCAAAAACCTTCCATGATATTACCAAGAGCTGTTTGAGTTTGTGATGTCAGTAGGGGTAGCTCAACTGCTGCGTCGTTATCAGCCATGGGTTCGGAAGTTGGGCATCACTTATAAAATCTGTCTCTTCTTTTCCACATAAGCTAAACTAGATCCTACAAATGAACCTGGCAAATTCTCACACAGGTGTGAAATAAATACTAGCACAGAAGAAGGGTGAAAATAGCCCTTAATTATTACCAACTAATAACAGAAAGGCATGTACTTCGTGCTTTACAATAACACCAACTTGCGGTGGAATTTAAATGTTATAACATTAAACAATTCAAGCACATTAAGTTATATCTAACTTAGGTTGACTCAACAAAACCTAACAGGCATGAAAATTATTCGAAATAACCAAGAGGTGTATTAGCGTAACAGCAAGATCAGCAAATAAACATGCACTGGTTGGCAAAAACATGCTCTGAATAAACTCCAAGATTTACCCGTTTAAATACTCGCTTCATTTAACTTTAAATTTATCCTGGCAAAGAAATGCAAGGGTAAGTTGAGGAGTTTTGGAAAGAACACAAATTTGAATAAAAGGTTAGTAAACTAAAGGAAACCCTACAAGATTAAGCAGATAAACACATTGTAGCATTTTTATTTTAAAAAGCAGTAAAGAACTTGTAAGGTCTTGTTTAGTTCTTTAACCAGTTATTTTATTGTTACGAATTTTTAACACATACGGCTAATTTTAGTCAAATTATATATGTGAAATTGTAATATTTTCTATATAATATGACATGAAAATCTAGAGGGAGGGCACTTTGTCAGAAAAATAAGAATACGGAGGCAAGTGTATTTAACATTGAGTAAATGGCTGTCTCACTAAATTAGCAGGATATCGCTAAGCTGGCACCGGTTGCCAAATTTGGCAAGAAATTGCTAAATTTGGTGACATTTTGGTCCGGTCGCTGTATCTCCGTAATAGTTATTGTAATTGAACAAATGTAATTGGTTACTATATAATTGTAACCATAGCTGGCTCTCATATGCCTTCCAGTCATTTCAGCAAGTACTAGAAATAGCTCGGCGGCCGGGTGAAAACTTTTTAAGGCCGGAGAGACCATCTGCCTTCAGTTTTGTTGTAGTTGTAGTTGTTAGCTGAGCACGATTTTGGAGAGCTTTGCATTTTCTTGTGTTTAATGTTCCTAGTAGTTTGAAGTGTAACTACTGATTGTGCTCCGTGTAAGTGTGAACAGCTGTACCAGTATTTCTGTGGAAAGTTCGAGAACTCTGAAGTGTTTCTTTTGATAAAATAAATTTTATTAACATATCATCGGACCTGTGTGCATTCAATCTGTTACGAACCTGTATGCGCACAACATTATATTAATTTGCTTTCCTATCATCCTTATTTTCTATTTTCCTGCTAGAATGTAAATTTCTAGCTCTCATAATATTCAAATGAGGTAGAAAGGAGATAGTATTTAAAGGAAGGTTTCAGAGGTTAGAATTACAGCATGTTCTGCCTGCTAGCATTTAAAAAAAAGATTTTAGAGGGTAGAATCAGAGCGTGTTCTGCCTGCTGAAGATCACGTTACTAATGTTGATTCTCTTGGGAGTAGTATTTTGCAGCTTTGTATTATTCTCACCATTAACCCGTTCCGGCACGCTACCTTTTAAAGTTGGAGTTTTGATTTAAAAAAAAAAGGTAGGCAGTCTAATTAGGCCTAGAGGAGTACACAAGTAAAATTTTGTGAAGATAGCATGTAGTTTAATTATGTGGGTGTGCCCAAAGTGGGCAGACTGATTGAATAGAGCTTAGAAAAGAGTGCTGAAACTAGTATTGTTGTCAATGAACTGACCGATGAGATGCGGAGAAACAAAGAATACTCTCAGCTGTCCTAGATTATCGGTGAGCCTGGTCTGGGCACACCTAGGGTTCGCCATTTGATTTTAGGCAAGATTTCAAGGTAAAAATTTAAAACTAATAAATATAGAATAAGATTAGCATACAGCCAAAAAAATAACATAGAAATTTCTTTTCAAACAATTCCTTTTATACCCTAAAAAAAATCTGGAAGATTTCTTTGAAAAATGAGGGTCTTAGAAAACTAAACATTGCTAAAATATATGGACTGGTTTGTGTTGAGCTGCCATCTACTATATATAAAGAAGGTTCAGAGTAACCTATAGTAACCTCTAATTCCTTTTTCATTCAATTTCTCTGTGCGTACAGAAGGAAATTCACACTGGACACACTGTGCCGCAAAGGGTTAAGTTTGTGATGCCAACTATAGTTCGAAGCTAACTTCCGCATTACTTTACTTGTGTAGCCATTAAGCTAAATTACCTTTTACTTAGTCAATTTCAGTACCTCTGACTTAAGCCATAAATGCTGGCTTCTGTAAGCATGAGTAGTGCCTTCTGTTAATTTTTATTTTAATTAAATGAAAGGGTCCTTTACACCCTCTTCCTGTCTCTGAGGTATTTTTCATGACCTAGTGATAATTCACGTAAGTCTCAAGATACCTTGTACCTTTTATGTTACCCTAGAACATGAGATGTTGTAAACTTTTTGAGCAAAATGGCGTGCATTCACGTTACCTATGGGATAAAATATGAAAACTTCCATGCAGTCACCCTATTCATCGTCATTTGAACCCACTTGGAACTAGCTGTGTTCAGCAGTTTTTTACGCTCGACCGCCTGTGGCCTTTCAATCTAGAAGCTGATGTAATTCAATTCAATTGGTTAATTGCATAAATGATCTAAAACAGACTGCTGCACTCATGTGAAAAATTAAGAGAATTTGCTCATTATGACGAATTTCTAAAAAGTTAATGGATAGATTATAAGGAAATTTGTTATGAATATACATTTATAGCAGAGAAAGCAATGTACTGTTCAAATGTGACTTTATGTATGTATGATTATCAGTAAAGCTCACAGTGCAGGGATGCCCGAAATCTGCGTTGTGATATTCAACTGCAAATGAGTCTGGTATTGTCCCCTCTTACAGCCAGACAGATCGTGCAGCGTGACAGCATACTGGACTGGAGGCAGTTGAGGATTCCCTGCAGCAGTCGATCCTACTCCTGCAGCAAGGCAGTTTCCCACTGTGGGATGGATCTCGGAAGATGAAATTGCCCTCCCAAAAGTATCTAAGACATGCTTTATAGGGTTTAGGTCAGGAGATCTGGCTGGCCAATACATGCAGCGAACATCCTCACTTTCCTGGTAATTGTTGACTGACTGAGCCCTGTGTAGACAAGCATTCTCGTTCATTCTCATTAACCGAAACCTAGGATGCACCTGATAAGTTAAACAACAAGCCTTTAAGATCTCTGTGTACCTCGTGGCAGCCAGGGACAGGGTTCGTACGGTCCTTAAGAGTCCTTAAAAGTCCTTAATTTTTTTGGAATCGATTTTTGGTCCTTAAAAGTCCTTAATTTTGTCCAAGATCAGTAGAAGGTCCTTAAATTTAATCATCTGAAATTTCTGTCTGTTTTTACGACTGCCATTTTGAATGTGAATTAGCATTTTAGAGGAATATTTTTGGCGATTCACTGACGTATATGGTTATCTTTTCAATGGAATCATGGGTATTAATTTGTTTCTATTTCTAATATAAATGATGGTATACTCGAGTTTCTAAGCAAGAAGTGAAACATAAGCATTTCGAAATTCATTGTTTGTAATAAAGAGCTCTTAAACAATTTTCGCTTTTGGGGATGTGAATTCTTTTATTAAATGGTTCTAAATTTGGCAATTTTAAGATCAGTTTCTATAGAAAATTTTTAATTCCGAAATCTGAGAGTTTTTCGACGATTTTTTTAAAACATCATAATTTTGATAGATTTTATGTGTAATATATTGGAATTATATTAAAAAATAACATTAAAATAAAGCATTTTTATTTTTCGCTGTCATATTATAAAGTTTTATTTTGGCAACTTATTATACAATATTTTGTATCTGAAAAATAAACAAGGTATAATGCTATAAAGCCTAATTTATGAAACATCTCTTAGCAAAAACAAAATTAACTATGTAATTAATTAGAAATATCTTGTTTTTAAGTTTTTCATAGTAAGCATATTTCCCATGTAGTTGTCTCAGAATATTCAAAATTCTCAGAATATGCATCAGTTTTCTCTGTAAAATTAATTTTGCACTTTTTCCCTCCCCCTTTTTTTTTTTTTTTTTTTTTTTTCCAAAATATTTCTGGCTTTTTGCTGTTACAGAATTGGTTGGGATAATTTTTCTGTAGTATTTTTGACATTGCAGCTTGGAAAATTTAGAAAGATTTGAAGGCAAGATTTATAGACCCACGATTCTAGAAGATTCGATAAATATGTGACAAAATGAAAAATGTCTCCATGGTATCAACGCGTAATGGATGTATTTTACAGAAAGTTTCCAACGAATTTCTTACTTTTTGGAGAACATCTGGAAGAACAATAAAGACATAATATTAGAATGTTTTTCTTAATATGTTTATCTTCCCTTTATTTTCTCTACTTTTCACTAGACACAAGCATGGAAAATATCAAGAATGCTTCTAATCTTATCACTTGGGCAGGCATTATAGAAAGGGTTTTTTTTTTCTTTTTATTAATAAAGAAATTGAAAACTTACAATTTAAAAGATCCATCTAATATGTCTTAATGCATAATACACAGAGCTGGCACTAAGCATTTTCCCATCTGATGCAATCTCTGTGGATCCTAAATTCAACTGCATAGTGCCTTTCTAAATTCTGCTTCCAATGCCTGTCTAAATTCTAAAAGTTTTGCCATTTCTAGATTTTGTTGTTTTGTGTGTCACTAAATTCTAAAAATTCTGCCACACCAGCTCTGTAACTGGCCTTTACAATATATATTTCATATTTCTTCTGAAATCCATATTACTAAAGAAATTAAATTAGTCACTTTTTCTATACATTCTAAATGCATTTGGTGTTTTTTTAGAAAAACAGAATCAGAAATCCTTAATTAAATCCAAAAATTCTAAAATGAAAAGGAAACATGCTGAAGAAAGAAAGTGAATACATAAAGAAATTATTCTTCAAAGATATGTGCAGTTATTATTATGTAAATTACACAGTTGTTTATGATTTCAGCCTTTACTATAATTTTCCATTTCTGTTTCCTCATATGATAGAATTACTGAGCCAGATTAAATTAAAATTAAGTTGTATAATCTTTGACCACTAGTCCACATTTTTAGTTTGAATTTGACTGTTTTTGTTTAATTACATCACCATGAGATGTAATTGAAGCATCAGAACATGCCTTTATGTTTGTTCTAAGCTCTTTTTAATTAAGAGGCTTATTTAAACCTTTGTCTGATATTGTAGTTACTTTCAGACATAGTGATAATTTGCTTCACGTCTATCGGGGGGTTTTGGACTATTTAATTTTTACCAGATCAAATAAACCCTCATAGGTACATTGTGAAGAGGTTGACAAGTTAAGAAATAAAGCACGCAGAAACTAGCAAGAGCATTGGTTTGCATATTGAGACAAATCTCTAATTGTTAGAAAAGATACTTAAATAGAGAAGGAAATCGATATGAATGAGAAAAAATGTCTGCGAAGGCTTCAAATTAAAATTATGGATGAATATTTTGTTGGGTGTTATTGTTACAAAACATAAATGTTTTGTAGCTTTCAATGCGTAATTATTCGAATATCCTTTAAGAATCAGTGTCGTAAATTACATGCATTTTAAACTGTGAATTTTTATCAGATTTTGATTTTAATAGGCCTTTTTTAACAAATACTGTTAAAAAATTTAATAGTGGCCATGTAAATCCATAATGACTAAGGTTAACTATTTACCTAATTTAATTATTTATAACTAACTGCTTACATCTCTACATATTAAAGCGAGTTATTGCCTTTCATTAATAATCACTGTGATCGCAAGATAAAACACAAAAATGTAGAAATTCAAGTATAACTTATTCTTTGCATCTAGTGAGACTTAAAATAATGCAAAACAACTTATCATCCCTGGTGCTTTAATGGCTTATTGGAACCTGAAAGTATATTAACTGGGTTACAACCCCTGCAACTCTACACAAAGCTATGACACTAACTGCATCAAAGAGAGCCTGACTAGCTTTCAACACTTGCCAACCGTGCCTACATCAGACCTTTCAGGTTTGTTCTAATCAGCAGGTCTCTCTCTAGACAAGCAGCAGCGGTGATAACATTCAGTCTTTTGTTATGAATGATGCTGATTATGATCTTGCTTCTCATTTTAACCTATGCCATTTGACATAAAATCTACCTGCTATTTACTAAACCTCCAGACCAGTGGTTCTCAACCTTTTGACTAACATGTACCATCTAAACAAAAATTGAAAACCTTTAGTACCACTACTACCACTTACTGTTTTGAAATAAATAGCTCAAAATACTTTGCTTGTTTGTGTACCACCTATTTTTTTTTTTTTTTTTTTTTTTTTTTTTTTTGCGTACCACCGGTTGAGAACCTCTCCTCTAGACTGACCAAGTATGTGACAAAATGAGGCATAAAAAATCAACATAAAGCTAACTTTTAGTAAAACGTAAATGTCACATATCTTCTTTCAAATATGTCAAACCCATTATAAATGTAAAATATTTAATGCTACTTGGTAAACTGCATGGAGTTTTATTTTATTCTCAAACTTATTACTAATTATGTTCCTTAATTCATATTTAGTAATAATGCATACTACTTAGGGATCTATTTTATTTTTAGGATGATATTACAAAGGTGAAATTCAGGCATAGAATAATATTTTTAATTAAATTTATTCAGTTCCCATTTGCTCATAGGTCCTTAATTTTTTTTCATTAATGGTCCTTAAAAGGCCTTAATTTCCGTGTGCAAAAATGTGTACGAACCCTGAGGGAGCCTTTCTGAAATACATGTAGGCGTATGCTGCCAGCCAACATAATACCTCCCCAAACCATTATACCTCCACAACAATAATGAGCCCTGATGAATGAGAGATGGTATCATGTTCTAGGCTGTCTCCAGATACATGTACACAAAAATGAGTGTCCAGTCTGAATCTAGACTCATCTGTAAAAAGCAAGGTACTTCACTGAAATCTGGCCAAGTCCCATGTTGGCTGCACGATGCTAAATGTGCTCTCATGTGTGCTGCAGTGAATGGGATGCAAAGAGTGTGTCTTCTGTCATACAGTCCTATCTCATAAAGCCTTTGGGAAACTGTAGACTGTGAAACTTGGGTTCCAATGACTGCATACAGCTTACCTGGGAGTATCAATATTAAGAGCCGACAATATAAATCCATCTTTTCCTAGGCAAACAGCAGTGGTAAGATTAAAAAATTTTAAGAATCGATTCGCTAAAAAATAAATAGTTTAATAAGCTAAAAACTAAACTCAGTGGTGTAACAGCCCTAGTGGGCCATTGCCTGCAGTGCCCCGAAATATGCTTTCTTGACCGTGGGCTCCAGGGTGCGTAAGCATATGCCCTGAACAAGTGGTCAGCTTGTCGCAGGACACCCCCTTCCCAGTGTTTGGTCCCCAAGCGAACTTGGTACTCATTTCATCGACCCAAAGGATGAAAGGCTGAGTCGGCTTTGCCCAGCCCGGGGATTGAACCCCCGACCTGTGGTGCTGCTGCGCAATGTGCTAGCCACTGCGCCACCGGGCCTTAAATAGTTTAATAAGAGGGAAATAAATTAACTACCAACAGTGAATAAATGTTAACATTAATTGTTAATAGCCAATTCGGCAAACTAAAAGCTGAATATCATTGCATTAGAAAGCTCAAGTTATGGACTGCATGTGTAATGTAAATGGGATACATGCCAGTGTACAGAATCAAAAGTGATAGAAAATGTGTAACGTGCATGTATTTACAAAATTCTATTACATGCAAAATGTGTTAACATGTGTGTTCTTTAATATACTCATTTTTAATAAATAACTTAATTCCTCTAGGATAACATTCAGGTTGAAAATAGGAAGCATAACATTAAAGGTATGTTATAAATATTTTCTTATCAGTTTCTTCAACGATGCTGAATATATGTTCAATGTTTCTACACTTCGTATTTCGTTAATTAGGTTATCCAGAATTAGAAGAACTTGAGAAAGATGCTGGAGAGAGCTTTGATCCTGAAAAGTACAAATTTAAATAGAAATTCGTTGTGTAAAACCTGTGTATTTATTGTGATTTAATATTTATTATAATAAATGTGAAAACAATACTGCAGTAATCTGATTTTTTTTTTTTTTTTTTTAGTGTGTGTGTGTGTGTACTTTCTTGAAATTATTTTCAGTTTTAAACATAATTTTTAGTATTATAGTATATATTTCATCGTAAATTAAAAAAAAAATTAAATATTAGAGTGGGGAAAATAAAAATATGAAAAAAGGAATAAATGAATAACTTAACTCCTGAATTTCTCTCGACCTTTCATTTCTTAAAATTTAATTATTCAAATGTGACTTTTCTTCCAAAAGCAACAGGTCTAGCGATTGAAGTAATTCATGTTTCATATAATAGAGCAACAGACACTGAAAAAATATATATTAATTTAAATCTCAGAACCAAAAATGTGAACCAGTTTCCCTCAAAAATTCAATGAATGCACCTCTACCCTCAGGCATATAGCCCGTCTGTGTGTTGCTAAATTCTAATAACCATATAAATGAAATGGTAGGATATTTAATTCCAAAGACGTACAGCTGACGAACAAAACAGTTCCTAGTTATATTGCATAAATAAGAATGAATCAAAATGCTTTTAAATACTTTTTTAAAGTTCACATCACATTTTTGAAAGTTCACACTGCCTTAGATGAATGGCAATTTTTTTTTCATAATTTATGCATCTAATAGCTATTCTTATTACAAGGTTAAAGTGTACGTAACAGTTTTATACCGATTTAATAAAATGTAGGAAGTAACTGAATTTAATGAAGGGAAAATTTTTTTAAGCTTCACTTCATTCAAAATGCTCAGCCCATTCATGTTTTATAATAATAATAATTAAATGATCCGATTTCTAACCTAATTCACTGCATTGCACTGATCCATTACTAACATAATTCCCTGTACTGCACTGATCCATTACTAACATAATTAATTCCCTGTATTGCACTGATCCATTACTAACATAATTCCCTGTATTGCACTGATCGTTCAGATTCCGTTTCATTTGCTAAAATATTATTAGCTTCAAAATTGCTTTATAAAACAGTTTCCGACGTCTTTTTCATCGCACTGGCTTACACTGGCAAATTATTAAACAAATAAAATAGATGAAAATTGAATTTTACTTTACAAAGGAGACATAATAATTGGAAAATGATGAGAAAAACGTTATTGTTTCGATGCGAAATTTTTCCATTTAAACATCAGATTAAAGGCCCGTCTACACGAAGCGATTTTTTAGGCCGACTTTCTCGTAGAGCAACAATTTTAAGGATCTGCGCATGCGCCAAAAATCGGTCATGTTCTCTGCCGCGATTTCAGAACTGGTGTTCACTGCTCACTAGCGTACGATAAAATCGGGGTCTCTATATAAAATAAAATCGGAGTCAATAAGATTGCTTTGAGTGATCACGTGTTTTTCTCCTCATTTGGAAAAATAAACATGGCTGCATTTCGTTGGAGCGAAACTCAACTAATAGATTTCTATAGAGAAAATGTTGTGTTGTGGGATACGAGTAATGTAAATTTTAAAAATAAAAAATTAAGGGATTCTCTTATTTTGATAAGATTTGTCTTCCCCATTACTTTATATAGTCAAATATTTTCTAATTCCGGGTGAAAATGATTTTAACTCCCCCAAGAAAAGTTCCAAAAACTATTAATGATGCCATGTCATGGGTACTAGATGAAAATATTCAGAAACTACTTGAAACTGTGGTCGCACTTATTGAAAAAATTCAAAAAGCAAAATCTCCAGTTGAGAATAAAGCAGCGCAGAGACTCAATTGACTTGGCCCCAAAATGGGAGTTAATCATAGCTTTTCCGACAGCTCCTACACGAGCGATCATAGCCTAGTGGTAAAGAGCAGATTAGGTTTTTTTTTTTTTCCGTACGTCGAGATCGTGGGTTCGATCCCCCACCTTAATTTTGGACTTTCTGCGCCTGGAAGAACTTTTTAATTTAGTTTCTCCATCACTAAATTCGAACTGCATGACTTAAAAGTCACGTTTTATTTTTTCGCCTACGGGTGGGGTGTTTATTGAATTTTAACGTCTTTCTTTTTATTTTTCGAATGGCCGTTGGCATATGTTTTACATCTACTGGTCAAAAGTCACAGACTCAGTTCTGTGTTAATTGAATTTTGCGAAAGCGAATTACAGCCCAATTTAATTCAATATCGCTAAATTGTATTCGCTGATTAACTGATAGAGTCATATAATCATAGTTTCCAGACTGTATTAGTTTTTTTAATGTTCAATAAATATACTACTTAAGACTTTGCACCTTTATGATATTTCTTATTTAAAATTTTTGCACTGAAATTACACTGTTGCTTTGTAATGTAGTAATCTTTATTAATACTTTTTACTCATATTGGTTTGATATTCGTGACATTATTATCTATTTATTCATTAATAAAGGTTTTGATTTAAAGCACAGTAGTTACTTATTTTTTCTGAAACATGGTTTTATTATTTCAAGATTTAAATGCACAAATAGGAGTGCCAGAAAGTGAAATTTAAAAATAAATAAATGAACTAAAAAAGGAGTAATCTATGTACTCAATACACAAAAGAGAAGCTTTTTTTTTAAAAAAAAATTTCCTGCAAACTAAATTTAGCAAAAAATCAAAATCACGCGGCATCATCCGTAAATACTTTCCGAATTGTACTGTGTCTTCAATACGCAACTCCCGGAGCTGGGAATTCTGAAGGCACTATGAATTTCTCGTCGTTTGACCCAATTTCTGGTCCAAACGCATTTTTTCCCCCTTCTGTAGCAGTAGCTAAGTTCAAAGTTGTAGCTGTATCTATAGTAGCAATTTAAGATAGTCATCCATTATTTTGACTATTTGACAATACCGTAAGCTTTGTTTAGAAATCGTAGACAGTGTGACGCTGTAGAGGGCGGGAACACTTCCTTTCATAGTGATTGGCTGAGTGAATTCCTGTACTAACGAGAAAATCGTTCCATGTGGACAGGCGAGCTATCTCAGATATTGTCGGCCGAGAAAATCGCTACGTGTAGACGGGCCTTCATCTTTTCTTTGTCTCTAAGCGTCACTCCACTCTGCTTGAGTGTCAGTAGGCCTCTTTTGCTTTAAAATTTTTCCAGTGTGATTTGTTGCTGCCTACGTTTTAAAATATTCCTAAATTGAGACATGGCATTTTATCGCTGAAAATGTGTATGTTGTAGTTTGCTTTTGCTTTCTCAGCGTGATATCTTTATGTGAAAACGTGCCCAAATTTCGTGTATCAGAGAACATGGGTGATTTTTCTTTCTTCTGAAGACATAATTTAATAAACCCGAATAAAAACTTTCTTCTGAACACATTTTTTCCACATTCGCCCTTTGTTGCTGCTGCTGAAGTTGTTATGATTCTTTCCTGTTGAACTCATTTTTATGGTTCTTTAATAACTTCTCCTTGTCTTCATTGTTAACCTCCTAACCCACAGTTTTGTTTAGAGACACAATGGATCATAGATAACAAAAAGAGGTCCCTGCCTGTAACCTAATTTAGCCATAATTTCTTCTAGGTTGTAGTCTTGGTTCTTTAAATCACTTTGGTACTTCATGAATGATTTTTTATTTAAGAAATTTCATCTATTTCTTATGAATAGTATTAAATGGTTTCATTTGACAAAATGATTTTAAGCTGAAAACATATTTACCCTGTATTTTTTTAACTCAAAATTTTCTTTAAAAAATTTAACAATTAAAATATTTGTCTCTTGCAGCTTTCAATGTCTTTACCCCAATTTTTGTATTGTGTTTATTAGAATATTTTTCATAACTCCGAGGCTTGATTTTTCGAATAATGAATTAGTTTCTGAGGGAAAAAATGAAAAGCATATTTGTATGTAAAAACTTTGAAAAGAACTACGAGTATAATTTCAGTTATATTTTCATCTCCAATATTTTTCTGTATTCTATGTATTTGTAGTACTTTATGATAATATATTATATGTTGGAACTTATTTAATTTTCTCAAGTTCTTTATAATGAAAGTATCACTTAAAAGTTTGAAATTCTGAAATTTTTTCCTAATGCAGTTTAGAAGGATTTTTTAAACGTAAACTTTTCAGATAACATCTGATATCTAGATATGACATCCCAGAAATTAAGTGTTCATTCTCAATGAGAAATCTTTCTGATTGTCTTTGACATGCGTAAATAATATGCCAATCCCACTCTGTCTTTATATTCTAAGACAAAAGCTTTGATAACATCTGATATTTTAAAATAATCATCCAATCCACAGCATTTTCAAAATTTGTTATCAAACTTTTAGATAATTTATCTGCTCTCGAATTTTCTGTGCAATTCATATCCATTTATAAAATTGTAGTTAAAGTAACACAATAATGATTATTGGAGGAGTTAAAACAGCAAGAATCGGCGTAATCATAAAGTTGCAGGACTAATTTCAAAGGTTTAAACATCAAACCTTCTTCGGCTGCAGAAATGCAAATGACTAAAGACAAGCTAGTGATAAGGTAAGAGAAGGGTCAAGCTACTGAAGCCCTCTATTAATGAAAAATAAAAACAATTATGAAATAACTTCCTTAACCGCTGATGGTAAAGAAAGATTAAAATCGTTAACTAGAGGTGAAATATTTTATGAACGTGAAACGCCTCTAGAAAATCTATTTCGCCAACGAAAGATGTTTATTGAATAATTTTGGCTGCAAAAAAGTGGAAAATTTAATTTTCTGATCAACATAGTATTTATGTCCTATTTTTTTAATACATGCCTCATGTTCCTTAGCGCGAAATTTTAAGGCTGTCTTAGTCTGACCAATGTAAATTAAACCACACTGGCAAGAAATCCTGTATATACCCCAGAAGTTCATATCTGGAATGGTGGTATTTGAGTATGGAATACATTATCACCATGCGAAGATTACCGATATCTACTAGAAGCAGCATTTTTCAAACGACGATTTGACCTCATTCCACAGCGGTGTTCTCGATATGTGCGGTGGAAATTTTGAACATCTTTCTACGTAAACATGCAAATACTCAATGTTCATGTTTCCAATCAAGTTTTATTTTTTTCTTGTACTTGATAAGACGTCATACTTTTCTTCAGCACTTATCTCGAAACCTATCGGTCCTACAGGTACAGTTCTCTCGACCTTTTTGTATGTATTCTAAACGAGGAATCTGGCTGTGCAGAGTTTGGTGTTTTTGATGGGGCACTGTGTATATAAAATAAAATCTGACGGATGGCAAAAACATATCTTAAAAAATAAATCATTTATCCAAAGCCTGGGTTGACATCAGTTCCTTAATCAAAGGCACATCGTAAAGTAGCAAGATTCTCAGTAAACAAGAAGAGAAGCCCCTCTAACCGCGTTACAAACTAATCCTTTGGGAAAAATTTTAACAGAGAATGCAACGTTTGCTAAGAAGTGCAATCCCTTCTCTGGACTACTGTTCTTGAATAGGTTTGCTAGTTCTGTATTCATTGTAATTTGAAACGAATGGGGTTGTCCTTACTAAGCATGTGTTCTTGTATGAATATAATATGGGGAGAGTACTGGATTATAAAATCGAAATAGTGCAAGTAATAATCCATTAGCATTCCATGTAATTACACATAAAGATTCATATCAATTATTAGACATGATTTGCATTTCGGTTTGAATTGGTATGTCCTCAAAAAAGGAGAACAGAATGAACAATTTATCTACAACGTTTCCGATAGCCTGGAATTCAAGCATTTTAGCCTAAATCTTTTTTTTTTTTTTTTTTTTTTTTTTTTTTTTCAATGCTAATAACAAAGTAACCATTAAACACATTTAATTATTTCACAGATTTAAAAAAATGAAATACATTAAGTTCTGCAACGCCAAACGGCATTTAGTTAGTTAATGATAAATGTAATGCCTGTACTTACTGCTCTTATCCTGTGGATTGTAAGAACTTGTAGGTTTAGTGCTAATGCCTTTAGTAGTTTGATTGGTTGGAAACATAGGGCATCCATGGAGTGTTCACTGTAATTTTTGTTTGTCAATAATAACAATACATAACTTTATCTATTATTTTTGCTCTACAATCCTCACTTTTATGAGGACCTGCGCACTTGACACAACATAATTGTAATTTGTATGCATCATAGGAGTCCTTGAAGTAGCAATTGCCCGGCGTTATATGCCGAACAACAACAGATACGTTTATAGCAAAAGCCGTGGCACTATTTTTTTTTTCATGTCCGGGGTTAACTGTTCAAAAGCCTGTATTTGCTGAATCAAAGAGTTCAGATCTTTTTTAATAATCTCAATGCACAGGAACAATTGAGCATAGTCATCAACACAATAAGAATCCTTGGTCAGTAAATAACGCCCTTTAGCCGCATAGGTCCTAATAGCAAAAGCAATGTCATTATTCGAAAATTTGTCTCGTTCGTCGGTAGCGAAGAAAACTCGTTCCCATCCATTGCCTCGACTTCTCCTCACATTCTTTCGCCAGGATGTAAATTTAAAGTTAAGTGAAGTGCTATTTAAACGTGTGATTATCTCGGTTTATTCAGAGCGTGTTTCGCTAGCCTAGCGCACGTCTCGTTGTTATTTCGCGGTCACGCTAGTAAGCCTTTTGGCCTTATCAGTTTAGTACCACGCCGGTTGGATTCCTGTAAGTCCATCTTTAATGTCCCAATTACGTTATGTTTCGGCTACGCGGGACTTGAAGTCGAAAGGGACAATTCTCAGAACCCGCACAATTCCAGGAAACACACGTAGCTACGTTACCAATGTCACTTACTACAAAGCCTTGAACGCCAAATAGTAATCGATTATCGCTCAAACCAAGATCACGTGATCCTTCAGGAACAGTCTGATTGGTTGTCTCTACGCGGGACCCGAGACATTTTCGGTGAGGTTTGAAAAAATCCTGCTTAGTCGCAACATTGCTTCCGTAGCTAGGCGGGGCTCTTTTTTTTTTTTTTTTTTTTTTTTTCCCTTCTAGGAATCCTCCCGTTTAAACCAGTGCTACCAGAATCTCGTTTCTCAGAAAAGTTCCGTCTAACAGGGATTGGATTATCTAATTATGGCAAAGCACACGAGGGCTATCTACCTAAGAGGAGGACTTTCTAAGGGAAACTTGCTCGTATACACGTTACACATGGGGAAAACCACAAAAACGCCCATCCAGCCAGCCCGTTCGCGGGATTCGAACCTCGGACCTCCGTCTAACAGGGACTGTAGCCATGTGTGATAACCTCTTTAGGAATAACTTTGAAGTGCGTTCTTGCACTCGTTTATTTTCAGATTTGATTTGTATTACAGTCTACGTTTAGTTACCGCCGCAAGTGAATGGTGTTTTGTAACGCACGCGTAATTTCCTGAAGAAGGCCGCATCAGCGTAAACGCCGCACTCGAGAAAAATGGCGGGGAAAAAATTAAAATTACACAGAAACGCCGCATCAGCGTAAACGCCGCAGTAGATTAAATTGCGCGTGGGCCGTATAGATGCAAAAACTCAACCTAAGTCCTGATATATGACATACCAGTTAAGAAAAATGCATGAAATGAAACCATAACTCAAAAATAAATTAAAGGTAAGAAATGTTGAAAATATATTTACCTTCACGTATGTACTTATATTTACCCACTAAAGAAGTCCATATTTGTAAATTGTTGTATATTGTTTTTAAGAAGTTCTTTTTCAGTTCTCCAACGTCGAATACATCTGTCGTCCACTTCAAACTCTCGAGCTGCTGCTCGATTTCCAATTTGTTCAGCACGTGAAATTACATTAAGCTTAAAACCAGCAGTATAGCTTCTGTGCCGTTTAGGGACATTTTCAAAAATTTTCCGCTCCTTTCTTACTTAAAAACTATCCAACAAGTACTTGTACCCAAACTGATGGGATCTGTATCTGGCAGAATGCCAAGAAAAATCCATTCATGCTGAAAGAGAAATACGTCAGAGTTCGTTATTGCGAGGCAGGTGGAGTCGTGTCCGGCTTTGAAAAAAATTGCAGAAAAGGCAGGGGTGGGGAGAGGACGGAAGATTCATCGAATGGCAGAGGAGAGAGACTATTCAAACTGATGAGAATGTTGATTTGAAAGGGGGAAGAATGTTATTGTTCTGAGATCTCGTTTAGGGTGAATAAGGCATGTAGGTCCGTTCAAGGGAAAGAATGTAAACAAAATAACGTTCGCAAAAAGCAACTGAGTGGTCTTTTGTGTGGGAACAGCACCAGTCTATGCACAATGACAAGGCCATCCAAACTATGCACAATGACCATCATAGGAAATATTTTATTTTTAGTGCACCTAAACGCCGCATGGGTAGAAACGCCGCACCCGCTGAAAATTTAAGTTTTAAACACGTAAACGCCGCGGCGTTTCTTCCGGAAATTACGGTAGTTTGATTTAATAAAGGGTTATTTTGCACCCTTCTTCTGTGCTGGTATTTAATTCACGCTTGTGCGAGAATTCGCCAAGTTCATTGTAGGATCTAAGTTAGTGTATGTGAATAAGTAGAGCTAGATCTTACAACATTTACCGTACACTCTAAAATAAAACTAAAATATTTTGCGACTCTAGCTGGCTTAAGTACTTTTTCTTGAACAGATGTTCCCCAAAAATTTGTTATTCCGTTTTAAACATTTTTAGCATAATAGTGAATGTAAGTTTCTTTAGACATAATCCGATGTAAATGCTCACTCACTGGTAAATCAAATTTTCCAAGTAGCAACAAGACTTAAAATTTCCCATTGTGTGGTGTAAATAACGTTTGTGAAGTTCCTCTGACAGCCAAATTCGTTCAGCTAAATACCAAGTAATACTCTTTAAAAGTTCTGCGACTACACCAATGATCTCGTTATTTTTCCACTAGTGACTGAAACTCCTTTCAGTTATTTTATTAACCTGTAATTGCAGATTAATAATTCGAACCATTTCTTTAGATACTTCAGATGATGCACTGAATTTTCATTTAATTGGAAGTATTCATGACCAAGTTTCCAACCATCAGTCTTAGATTTCGCTGCTTTCCTACTTGGGAAGCCCAAATTTCTGCAACGAAAGCAATACATTTTATTGGCCCTTTCTGAATAAATAAACCACCTCCTAAGAAAATTCTCACAATTACTTATTTTCTTATACAACATTCTCACAGATAAACTACACTTACTTGCAATTGCCCTTACCTTGAGCCGGCAGTACAGATTACAAAACACCTCTCAGTTTCTTCTAAATGTTATAACACCGACCCTTTTCCTACCGGCCGAGCGGTAAAGTCGCTAAACACTGGTAGTTCGGTTCGAGGTTCGAATACCGCGAACGGGCTGCATGGGTGTTTTCGTGGTTTTACCCATGTGTAACGTGTATACGAGGCAGTTTCCCTTAGAAAGTCCTCTACGAAGGCATCCCTCCCCTTAGGCAGATAGCCCTAGTGTGCTTTGCCGTAATTAAATACACCACACCACGACCCTGTGCCATTGGGATGGCTTGATCATTGGCCTATTAACCGACGAAATCCTTTTAATGACTCGCTTGCTTGCCTGGGGTCAAATCTCGCGGAAGACAACAAACACACTTCTATCTAGCACCGCACCTATCTTTGTGCATTTAACCACTTTTCTTTTGTCTATACCGCCAAATTACTTTACACAAAACTAAAAAAAACTAGCAACAACTTTTCCACTTCACCACGCAGCCGCCAAGTTCCAACTATCTTAGCGATGTCAATTACCATAAACTATGGTGCTGTGTTTCTTCTGGGCAGCGAATTATCGCTATCAAAATAGCTAAACACCAAACAAACAGATGCAAAAATAAAATGCTTTAAGTTCATGCTACCATCCCACTTGAAAATGTTTAAATTAAAATATACTGCAATGTTATATCTAAATTTGTGCTTTTAGACATCTAGAATACTTGAGAAGTGTGTGGCGAATAAATCTCAGAGTTCCTGGTCAGTAATGCCGAAGCTGCACATAAATAACTAACAGAGTGTGCCTTATTAACATCAATACTAGGAGACATCAATACTCGGAGAATACTAGGCATGTAACAATATGGCCGAATCGTAGGATTAAACTTAAAGCAACAACGTATGCAGAGAGCAAAACACGCTGCACTTGGCTCTTCTACTGAAATGACAGAGACTTCAATTTAAATATTAGTTTCTACCTCATTTACATAAAACGGGAACCTGAAAACGCATTCTGGTAGGGAATCGTAGGTGGGAAATAAGTAAGTAAAGGTACTCCTGTTGCTAAAACTACTGAATAAATATTAATTCACAGTAGAGTAGTGAAATTTACCTTTTGTTTGAATATGAAGCCAAAAAAGAAGAATCCAGTAACTTTATTGTAGAAAATGATTTAGAAACTCCTTTTGACATACAGAAATTCAGCAAACTTAGCAAGGTATTACGAAGCACAAATTGTATTCAGAAATATTTTTATAATGTGAAGAATGGTTGCTTAACTACAGATTTTCAGCTAACTGAATAGTGTTGGATTAAAAGGACGTACATAGAGTACTTTCCTCAAGAATGTTTGGCTATAACTAAAAAAAAAAAAACGATTAAACGAATTTTATCATTAGATCGTTCATTCTTATTTTAGATAGACTGCACTGATTATCGCAAAGCACTCGAGGGGGCTATCTGCCTAAGGAAAGGGATGCCTTCGTGGAGCGCTTTCTAAGAGAACTGGCTTGTATACCCATTACACTTGCAGCCCAGATTCAAACCCCAAGCCGAATTACCAGTGTTCAGTACATTTACCGCTCGGCCTTTCCTTTTCTAGATGGGAATGGTATAATTTAATCGGAGGATGTCTTCGATATTCTTATATTTCCCACCTAAAAGCACATCTAGTTCTGTTGCCAAGTTATTGTCCCTTTTTTTATCTTATTATTAACGATTGCCATGGAAAAGTAAAGCAGGGAGATGCAGCAGAAACACCGGCCCAACTTAGAGAGAATGCACGGAGTTTAACAAAGAATTAGCAGTTTTATGTATAAATGCTTCTTGCGAAGCCTTTGACTCAGATTCTTGCGTACTCCAAGCTGACCAAATATCAGATGCATGTTCATTTTAAACGTGAATTATTTAGGACCGTTAAACATTTAAGAAGACATTGTGAAGAACACTTATGTACTGCTTTTTGCTTGTTCCATAGCCACAGCAATACATTTGGAATGGACACTTGACCACTCAGACGTTTCTAGAAACTTTACGAAAGTTGTTTCAAGTTTGTTGGAAAAAGAGGCGTTTGCTGCACAGTCTACGGTGATAATGCTAAGACATTTTAAACAAGACAAACCGAGAACTGAATCTGATGTAAAAATTCGTAAAAGATAAAGGAGTGCAAACTTTGTTTGGGAAATTATCTATCAAATGAAATTTTATAGTCGAAAGAGCCGTCTGGTGAGATGGTTTCAGGGGGAACGCTTACTGAGGACAGCTGATACGTCTCTGAGAATTCTAGGGAGAACATTAGTTTCATTTCAGTTCACATATGTTTATAGTGCCACTTCTTGATCAAATGACGATTATTGACTCTTCCTGAAGCAAGTGAAGATCCCTTCCTCCTAATCCGATGATACCAAGATTTACTTAATCGAATTTGGGAAAGATGGAAATTATTGTATCTTCTTGAACTTAGGTCAGCTATCAGTCAAGACCAGTCAATTGACCCATGAAACTTCAAGAAAATATCTTGGTTTTGATAAGCCACGATAAAGCACTTAAGACTTACGGCAAATTAGCATTATGACAAAGTTGCATCTTGGACGTAATGGCTGTATTTGTGTTTGCAGCTTGAGACTCCCGAATGGATCTCCCGGATCTTTCAGTTAACACTCAAGAACCCTCCTGGCCCCGGAAAATGTTGCGAACATTTTTTTTACGTAGTCTTGATGTAATGAGAAATGTTGTGGTTCATCTTAGACCGCGTGTATTTTCCCCATTTATTGTGCCATACAAAGAATTACTTACTTTTTTGAGAAACTCTGCAAATGGCAAAACCAGGCAAGAGCTTCCGTTTATTCTGAACTGACTTCTATTTTCGACCAAACAAAATAATGCCTTTTGTACTATGCAAAGCTCAAGCGACAACTGAACACTAATGGAGATAGTTTTCAAAGACCATCATATGAAATATCTTATATATCTCGATGACATGTTTATAGCAGGATGCACTTTTGAGGAGCATTTGGGGAATATAAAAGCCCAACAACAGCTTGGAGATGCTAATTTAAAGTTCAATCCTTCGAAATTTAAATTATTTCGCTAGAAATTTAGCTACCTTGGACATATTATCCCTACCGAAGCTGTATACACAGATCATGCGAAATTAACGCTATTCGCGACTGGTGTTGGAGTATTTAATTTTGGCAAAGCACACTAGGGCTATCTGCCTCAGGGGAGAACTTTCTAAGGGAAACTGGCTCGTATACACGTTACACATGGGGAAAACCACGAAAACACCCATGCAGCCAGCCCGTTCGCGGGATTCGAACCTCTATTCGCGACTGGTGTCGTCTACAAGATGTATCGTCCTTTCAGAAACTTTCTTCCTGCACTTGCTACCGAAGATTTACCGCCTAACCGAAACAAAGCAACAGTTTTCGTGGATTGGTGAGTGTGAAGAACTATTTAAAGACTAGAAGAACCCCTACTTCCGCTCGAGTGCTAGCTTATCCCCAAACTGAATATATCCTTATAGTCTGTAAGGAATGGAAAAAATTGTAGCTGTTCTTTCATAAAAAACTGACGGTCAGTAGTATATCATTACCTATTTTAGTTAAAAACTCTCGAAACCAGAAATATACTGCGTCACCAGAAAAAGAGATGCTAGTCATCGTGAAGGCAGTAGAACGTTTCCATCACTATCTGTACGATCAGAAATCCCTGCTGCGCACTGACCATGTCTTATTAAAATTGGCTACAGAACTTAAAAAGTCCGGAGAGTCAAGTATCTTGATGAATACAGCGGCTACAGGAATATGACATAAATTCGACATCGCAAAGGAAGTTCTCGTGGGAATACTTTCAAGAACACCTTGTGCAGAAAAGTGAAAACAGTTCAAAGCAAAGGGTCCCAGTGGTCAGATAATACAGACTCCGTAACATCAGTCTGATCCCTGGAGCAGGGAAAAACTTAGAAAGGCCCAAACAGAAGATCCTAAGTTGATAACTGTCAGCTGGCAGGAAATGGCATCTTTTAGTCCGACGAGGAAAAGTTATTGGGCATTGTGGGATTTCCTTTACCTACGAAATGAAGCTATATACCGCACACGGGAAGCTGACAATGCAAAGTTTCAAACGGCAACTTACCTTACAGACACCTCGATTCTCTTGTGGCCATTCAAACGGCAGCTCACCTTACAGACACCTCGATTCTCTTGTGGCCAATCAGAGCTTCACCCTAGCCCTGCTGGAGGTCATTTTGGGGTAACGAAGACAAACCTTAAAGTTCGTGAAAGCTTCTTCTGGGACAAAGCCAAAGCACATATAAAACAGGTGATGCAAATCTCATGATGCGCGTGATGCTAGAGAAAGTTCGTAAATAAGCACACGAGTAAAATTACAGGGTTACGATATATGAACACCACTGGAAATTATGGACATTCTTTGACCTTTATACAATTACGTATAACAAGTACATCCTTGTTGTTATGTACTATTTAAATAAGTGGCCAGAAGCTTATACCATCCCTGATCAAGAAGCTTCAACCGCCGCAATATTTCGAGAAAACTGAATTTCAGGATTTGGAGTGCTTTTCCTTATTCACTCTAGCCATGGAACAAATTCCACATCTGCTATATTTAAAGATACCTATAGCAGTCTCATGTATGGAAAAGACCCAGATCACCCCTTTTACATCTATAGGGTGGGACAGATAGAAGAAATTCAATTGAACAACAATGACAACCTCTCTCTATTTGTATCCCACAGTCTGACTGACCAAAAACTGCCATCGTTCCTGCTGACGTACAGGAGTGCTGTTCGTTACAGCAATGAATTTTCTCCGTCGCAAAGGAGTTTTGGCCGTAATTTTCATCTGCCATGAAACCTATTCTTCAGACGACCGTCGGACACACTTCTTTTCGCCTAAGGAGTAATTGGAAGATTTGCAGGGGTATTTAGACGCTCATCGTTCCGCCAAGAGAAGGATCAACCCAGCGACTGAGGGGATGAAGATGAAACACAATTCTAAGTCGACAGAGAAGGAATTAAAGGCAGATTAAATCTGGTTGTGGAACCCAATGTGTCGTCGAGAAATCTCACCTAAACTGAAACTAAACTGAACTGAAAAAAAAAACATCCAGCAAAGAGTCCTTCCGTATAATCGAGAAACTGAATAACGTAGAGCTGCATATCCAAAAATATCCATTTTCTGAGCCTAAAGCACTCCATTTATTTGTCGCTTGTCTTGGCAGTTGCACTGCCCAGGACGGGCAGGGCTTAAAGGGTCGATGCTGTAAACATTTAAATCCTTTTTGACAGCATTGTTTTTCTGTATTTTTGGAGCGTCGTGCACTGTTTTACTTATTTATTTGTCACTTTTAGTATAGTTTTATTTGTTTAAAGGAATTTGTGGCCCCGTGTTTTGCACGTAAGTGCTTATTTATTATATAGAACTGTATATCTCAACTGTGAGTGCAACAACGTTTTAATTGTAAAAATAGCTCAAGTAGAACGTGAAATATGGACAAATAAGTTCCGCTGGCGATTTCAGGGAGATTTGGGAAAAAACGTTTTCCGAAAGCCTACAACCGATTCTTCCCGAATCCTGTACACTATAACTATTGTTATGAGAGTTTGGGAGTCCATTCTTAATTAGCTGTGAGATTGCCTTTTTCTGAACTGTGTCATTTCTAAACCAATCCATATCATGACTTGCCGCTGACACAAAAATAACGCTGATGATGTGGCTAATTCGGAATTTACACTGAAATTTTCTCTTAAGCTGCCGTATTGGATAACTGCGCACTTTACTTCTTACGTCTGTTCTCACTAAGACACTGCCTCGCTGTTCTCTTCTTATCGCAACAGGATCAAAAATGTACGTGTTCTTGAATAAACATAACAGTGCTAACTTAATTGTGGCCGCAAATGTCAATTGAAGTAAAGATGAATATTTAAACTGCCTCGGATGCCAAGTTTGCTTTACAATATTGATCAACATTTTGTTCTATGCTATCAGTGCTTCTTACACACAAAAATCTATATAGGATATAACAAAATACAATAGATGCTTTGAATATGTAAGATATAACAAAATATGATGGCTGTTTTGAAAAATAATTGGCGACCTCGGAATTAACATTCTAAATTTGGTGATCTGCCCCTAAATTCATCCCTTCTCCCAGATTCCTGATTTTTCTATGTTACGTAACGTTTTAATACAGATACGTCTTGTCCAATGAAATTAATTGTAAACCAAAACTCGGAACTGAAACTTTTTCGCCTCCCCCTTCTTCCTATGAAGTACTGCGACGCTCTTCCTTTTTTCGCTTACGCTTCCGTGCTGGCAACACGCTACTTTTCCATGCTGCCACTTACTTGCTTAAGATGACGTCGTACCTTCAAAATGGAACTTACTGTATTCAAACATAATTAAGAAATATCTTGTCTAAAAAAGAATGCTTTGATATACGTAAAAAAATAAAGATTCTGATTATTCAAGCTCAGTTGTGATGAATGCGTTATCATGATTTTCAACTCGACCCTACCTTCAGCCACTACGGTTCACTACGGATATCTACGCAATATCGAAAGCTGTTAAAAGTTCCAGTGTCTTCATCTACGCGTTTTAAAATTATTGCACACACACACATATATATATACAAACATACATATATACATACAACGTATTTCTGTCTAACACATGTCACATATTTCTGCCCAGCTTCTGAATAATTTTATATGAAAATAATATAATTTCATGTTTGCTTTTGCTTATGAAATTTTGCATTCTTATGAAACAATCACAAACATATATGTTGTTTAGCAGCAAAGACGAAATTCATCAACAAATAATTAACTATAAAAAATACTTGGTTTAAAATAACATTGTAACTTTTATTATTTACTGACTAGAAAATACCATATCTAAACATTGGAATCATTGTTTACTTCAAAATTATTTATTTAGGCAAATTTTCTATTTCCACAATAATCAATTGCTTAATTTAAGAGCATTGCATTTTTTATTTCATATAATTTATTTTATAAATAGTTTTAATCATAGCTCCTTTAAAAATATTAATTACACTTGTTTGACTGATGCTGATTATACAAATATGTGAATCTTCGTAAAGAAGTCTGCACTTAAGAGATAATAATGCCATTGATCTTCCAATAATTTGCCTACAAAATAAATAGTAGGTATATAATAGCAATGAATCACATTATTCTTTCCTCAGTTTATCTGAAATAAAAAGATATTGAAAATATAAAAAGAAAATTAAACACGTAATCTAATATCTAATATATGTTTTAGATTTAATGTCACTTTTTTTTTCCCATGGTCAATCTATTCAATTAGTGAAATATTTAATCCACACTTAAAATTTTTGTCACAAGCATTAATCACATGAAGCTCCATATACAAAATTAATGCTAGGGCACCCAGAACTAATACAACACTGCAAATCTTTTATACAATACATTTAAGCAAAGAATTAAGTATTTTCATCACTTGCTTGCTTAAAAAATCAAATCATGTAAAATTATATAAATAATATCAAATAGCATACCAATGTATAATACGTCAACTATCAAATGAATATATAATAACACCAAATACATAATATCAACCATGCAATCTTTGAATTCCTTTTCATAATCAAACATTGCAGAAGACAAACAACATAAATTACCAGTTGCCTTTAACAAAATTAACCAGTTTACTTGAGAAATGCTTTAGTATTAATTTGTATATTTGACATCTAATGTGAAACTAGGCATCTTTTTTAACTATTTAACACTAGAATGGTGGTAAGAGTCATTTTGACCCCCTGAACACTTTTGACTGTTAATTACTTTTGTTTTATTGGAAGAAATCATTTGGAATTTTTTGACTTTTCCTAAATAGATAACAAATATTTGTAAAAAAATTTCCTGCATTCTAGGTTTGTTAGTTTTTGAAATGTTGGCATGTATTCCTAGAACAACGGATGGGGGTTATTTCGACCTCTTTACTTATATCCCTCTTTCTTCTCGAGGCACTGTCAAATAACCCATGAAAAACATTCACTGATAAGAATTTTTCGATTGCATTCATACTATCTCCCATAGGGATAAAAACCTTGCAGTCTCAGTACTTTGTAATGTCTACATAAGTTCTTGTTCCTTTGTTTGCAATTATCTATTCGTTTGAAGAAAATACTGCAAGGAAGGTACATGCTTACATTTCTTTTCAGAAATAGTTTATTTTACAGATGTACTTTCTCCTTTGTTAGTTCAGCTTACTTACTGCAGGTGATAACAGTTAGGACAGATGTTTTCTTGGTAATTCCAAATCAGTATTTCACTACACATGAATTCTGTCGTCAAGTTCCTTATCACCTTTCCTTTACGCTGTGAGAATCATATGCTAAAATATATTCCCTATCATTTTCTAATAGTCTGATATTTTTCTACTTTATTCAACTTTTACAAAATATGTCTAATAAGTGGAAAAGAGAACTTACGGATGAAAAAATTAAACAATTGTTGCAGGAGCTATGTGAAAATGAGTCTGACAGAGGTAATATTATAATTTTTCTGTAGAAACTAAAGATGAATTCCAGACATAAACTATTAGTGAATCCGAGGACAGTAAAGTAAACGAAAAAGAACTCGGCAGAAATAAACGAGCAAAAACAGATCAGGGTATTTTCCAAACTGTTTTTACAGCTCTTGATAACACTATATGGAATGAAATAAATTCCACAAATTCAGTCTGTGGCTGTGTTCCTGCTTATAACGTTCTAAAAGAAACAGCAAGATCAACATCTTTAGCAAAGAGTCATGTTTCTCAGGACAAAGTGTCTCGTTCTTTCAAGCTTTTTATTGATGATGATATCTTGCTGTATATAAAGAAATGTACAGAATCCAAAGCTCATTGGCAACAGACTGAAAGTTATCTCTGACTGAGTTAGATGCTTTTGTCACTATATTGTATGTTCGAGGAGTAATAGAGCAAAGGGCTTAGATTTATATTCCTTGTGGTCCAAAGTGTGGGGAATACCATTTTACAAAGAAACTATATCAAGAGATAGATTCAAAGAAATAAAATGATTTTTAAGGTTCGATGAAAAGATAACAAGATCTACTCGAATACAGACTGATAAATTTGCTCTTGCATTAGACATGTGGAACAAATTTATTGAAAACTGCAAAACATGCTACCAGCCAGGACAAAATATTACAGTTGATGAATAAAAGCTAGGTGTGTATTTACACAATATATGCCTAATAAACCTGACAAATCTGGAATGAAATTTTGGTTGTCTGTTGATGTTGACACTAAATATCTCTTGAATGGATTTCCTTATCTAGGAAAAGATGAAACAGCAAATCCTCAATTGCGTTTGTCTGAGAAAATTAACGGAGCCACATCTAAACAAAGGGAGGAATATTACCATGGATAACTATTTTACTAGCACCAAATTAGCAGAAATACTAAAACCAAAAAATACAACTATGGTCGGCACAATAAAAAAAAAAGAAGAGAAATTCCTATATCTTTCAAAAATATGTGTAGTAATCTTTATTCATCGAAAATAGTGAAACATGATAATATCACACTTACCATCTATCAAGGCAAAAGAAACAAAAGCGTTTTTCTACTGAGCTCGTTACATTCTACTGTAAAAACTGAAAACAGTCTCAAGAAGTTTCCCGATTCAATAGCATTTTACAACGCAACAAAGTATGGTGTGGATATTAGTGATCAGATCTGCCGAAAATATTCAGTTAAATCGGCTTCCAGACGATGGCCTGTACATATCTTTTTCAATATTTTGGATCACACAGCTTTGAATGCCTAGATAATTTATAAAAGTGTAACAGGAAACACCATTAACAGGAGAGACTTTCTACTGAAATTAAGAGAGGAGTTAAAAGTGGTACATATGATTTCAAAACTCCCAAAGATCCTTTCTGTGTCTTCAGAAAAAACACATGAAAAGAAAATGGATATAAAGAGAAAAAAGTGTCAAGTACAGAGATGCAATGGAAACAAATCTCAAGAATATTGTGCATCTTGTTCCAAAGTTGTGTGTGAAAAATGCACTGGAAAAATTGTTAAAAATAATTTTTGTATCAACTGCATTAATTCTTAATACGTATGTGTAATCTAATATTTTAAACATTAAATAGACTTGAAATGAAATGCTTCACATATTCCATTCAGCTACATCTATAATGATATAACTGAAACATCAGAGAACATTTCTCATTTCTGGATTTAGAGCGTGAATCATCCTCCACGTAAGTACACAAAAACATATTATTATATAAATTGTGTTTTATTTTAGTTAAATTAGTTTTAATTTGTGAAACCATTTGAAATCAATTCTTATATCAAATTAATGAGTTATTTGAATAATTATAGTATGATCCAATTGATCACCATGTACTCGATACATTTGCAGTATTTTAAAAATTAAATTATGAAATACATATAAAGTACATATTTGTGCCAATGTATGGCCTTTAAAATTGTTTTACCATTTTTATTTCAGTACTTTCATCAAAGGGTTAAAATGACCCCTTACTGCCATTCCAGAAGGTAAGATTTTCCTGCCGTTCAAGTGTTAACTAACTATGCTTTCATACAGTAATTTAAATTTCTTCAAAGCATTTTTTCATTACATAAATCAAAATTTGCCAAAATAACAAAACTGCACTGAAATGCAGATCATTACAAAAAAATAATATATTTCCATCAAAAGACTGCAACAATTCAGATTTTGAATTTTCTTTGAAGTTTTGTTCCATTAATAGCATATCACTAAACACTGAACATGCTTCCATGTTTTATTCTGTTAATATATCACTAAACACTGCTATATTTTAAGTATTTTCTGCATAGAAAGTGCTTTACTTAAAATATAAATAAATTCATGTGTTTAATTGAAGCACAATACATAGATCACAGGTTTGGAATCTCATAATCTGAAGCTCAGCTAGAAAACACATAAAATAAAATTCATGTTACAGAGAATTTAACAGCTACTGTCTTCAGATATTGAACATAAGTTTTAAAACTTTAAGTTTAATCACCGTTCATTATTTTAATGCATATTTCATGCAAACTGTATTTTATAACTTCAAATTATCTATATTAAATTAAGAAATACAGGCTTCACAGTCTTTATACCTAGTAAAACAGAAGTAACTTTTCATCATACTACTAGCTTTGGGATAGCTTCAAAGCAGCCAATTTCACTTTATGTCCATTGCAAACATTTTTGGATGATATCTTGCACTTTGTTTTCACAATTTTTCATTGAGCTAGTGTTGAAAGTTTCAACAACAGCTTCACTATTAGCTGATAACTGGCAAGAATTTTGTAGCCTTTCAGATCTTAGAATTCCTAATTTCTATTGTCTGTTTCTTTAATGAGCAAGTTCACTGTTTTGGTTACTTATCGTTTTACCAGTGACTAGAAATTAATCACCAAATTTTACAGCATTTACTGCAAATGATATAGCAGAACCAAGTAAAATTTTTTCACAATCCCTTCTCTCGTAATAAAAATCTGCACATGAGCTTTAAATTTGAATTTCAACCTTTTTTTTTTTTTTTTTTCTGTTCATGCTTCTTCATGCAAGTGCATCTTTTCAAATTAAAAATCAAACTGAAAACTAAGTAAGAGGAACTGTGAAAGCATTTTTTTCACCCTTCTCGGATTCCAAGTATTTACTATTTTAAATTTTCCATCAAGTGTAAATGAAGCTGTAGCATTCTTCCAAAAGGAGGCTACTTTACCCTCCCACCGAATTTGTAAAAACGAGCATAAAATGAAGTTATATATTACTGCAGAAGCCATACGCAGATACGTGACATATCATAAGAAACTGAAAGGCCTCTGAATCTACAACTTTGTGGATCCATGAACTGACACTCACATGCAAAATACTAAAAGATTACAGGGTTCCTCAAAGTGAAGAAATAAAAAAACAATATTATAGCTGGTTAATTCAGATGGTGACAATACAAAGGCTATGATTAAATATTCAATGCCATACCAGCTGCTATTACAGATTTATGGCCATCTGATGAATAAATTACAATTTTTTAAAATAGGAATTTATATTTTTTTAAATGAATTCTAGTTAGTTCTTTTTTAACATTTCTATTAATATTCCATTATTTAAAAGCATTGTTTTTTAATGGCACCTAAACTTGACAGCATTGTTTTCTTGGCACTTTGGTCACCAATAAAACCAACATGCTTTATTATCTGCAATGTTGAAATTCATTTGTATTTCAAATGCTAGCTATGTGTACTGAGCCTTTTCTCTGTTCTATACATTAACTGAGATTTCACTGAGAAACAAACTTTTATACTGCTGATACAAGTGTTAGATGAAAAGTAAAAATATATATATATATATATATATATATATATATATTTTATTGTATATATATTTTTTATTAGATTTTCCTTTTATTTTCCTTTTAAATGTTAAGTGACTGATAACTCTCAGCACATGCTAAAAGAAGTTTAAAAATAGATTTCACTTTATTATAAGAAAAAAAAATCAAGCTAGCTTTCACTTCCATTTAAAGAGTTTAAATTTAAAGAGTTAGTTGTATACATTCCATTCATAGCAATGAATTATATACAGTTAGAAATGCTGTTTACATTTAAAACAATTAACGCAGAGCAATTTATCTTATTAAAGACAAGATTTTCCAGTAAGTGTGATTAGGATCACAGAACTATGACCATGTGTATTAGCGGATAATATACTTATTTGTATTAAGGGTTTAGTTTTCATTACAAAACATGGAAATAAATCACTTTTCATTTATTTACTTGCTACCTTATTAGATAGCAAATACACAATTTTGCTGTTTGTAGTAATATTGGTTCACTCATTATATGTCTTTAAGAATTATCTGTTTACAAATAATTCAAAATTTGTACATTTTCAAATATGATATTCAGTTACATATTTTCACAGGCACTCAAATGGTACACATAAAAAGGTATTATTATTAAAGTTTTAAAAATTATATTCCGAGTTAAAATAAATATTAACATACATGTACAAAGATGCACAAATAAGGCATTTATTATATCATAAGCAATACCAATTTTATTCTTTTGTTTGAAAAATAACCAATCTTACAGCCAGGACATTCATTTTCATGGTAACATAAGTTAACAAACAAACTATGAGCTAAAGATGTTTCAGGGAGCTAGTACACAAAATAAAATAATTCTTTAAAATGCACAATGTAAATAGTTCTTTAAAAATTTACAAATTTTTCTTCAAAATGTTTAAATTGAAGTCTTTGTTATGAGGTTAGAGGGTTCTCTTTATGTTTTATGAACATAAGCTTTAGAAAATTGCTGAAACAATAACAAAAAATCCAGAAAAAATCTAACATTCAATGGTTCTTCATATTTACATGGACATTTATAACACATTTCAGAATAGGAATGTAGAAAATGAAAAATGATTATCTAAAAAAATATTTCATAATTTTTTTTTTTTTTCAAAATGCTTACACATCAGTTGAAACAAAATTTAGATGCAATTAAATGCTATGTTTGGCTATAAACATCTAATGTAATCATCCTATACAATGAAATCTTATTGGTTTTTTATACACATTATAATATTCCAAGCATTTCATCATTAATTTGACATTAAAATTACAAAATCCATAGTGCAGAACAAAGAATTTCATAGAAAAGAATTATAATTAAGAGTCTGTTATAATATAAATAATTATGAATATGTTATAAACATCCTGAATTCATTAGTAAGCCAAGTGAAAGAATTTAAACATATCAACCACAGTTTAAAAGAAATTTAATATATTTATTAGTCACTTTTTGCCCTGCGAATTTCAGCCATATTAGCATTTTTTTTTGTTTTCTTTATTTTACGACGCTCTTCTGCTTCAATATGCTTTGCTAAACGCCATGACAAAATAGTGCTTGCAAGAAAAAATGGCGAGAGCCCAAGTAAAACATAGTATATGAATTCCCAAGGATTTTCTCCTGCCCATTTCAATATTTCATCTGCCCATTCTTTCCAAACTGACATAATTATGCCATAAACCTAAAGCATGAAATTCAGATGTTAATTAAATATAACTATTAGAAAATACTTTCAGTGAATAAAATAATCATACACATGTATATACAGAATACTTTTATAGATGTTATCAAACAGAAAAATAGTATAAATTCCATCTACATCAAAGATTCCCAACCTTTTCAAAGAATGATTTTCTTCATTAACCCCCTCACATTTCTTCTCTATAATACACAGCATACAACATAATCATAACACAAATAATTTCACATAATAACAATAAGACAAAAAATATAAAAAAATGTTTTGAAAAAATACTTTATTAGATTTATGGGTACCATTTGGTTTCGAGGGCCGTAAAAAATCTCCAAACTATTGTTGATGCCAATGCTGCCAAAAATAATAGCGGCAAGAAAGGAAGTATAACAGTAGATAACTATCTAAGATTGATGTTTTAATTTAGATGAAAGGTTAATTTCATATAATACTTTTTTATTATTATAATTTATATGAAAAAGGCTAAACATGACTGAATGGAAGCATAAGAGTAAGCATAAGAGAAGCATAAGAGGTTTAAAATTTTGAGTTCTTTGTGGAAGATTAAAAACAAATTGTTCTGGCTAACTCTAATGTAATTAATTGATTTTGACGTAAAGAAATTTAGGGTACTATTTGGTCTTGAGAGCCTTAAAAAAATCGCCAAACTACTGTTGATGCCAGTGCTGCCAAAAATAATTGTAGCAACCCTAATGCAAGAAAGGAAGTATAATAGTACATAACTAGGATTGATGTTTAAATTTAGATGAAAGGTTAATTTCATATAATACTCTTTTTTTATTATAATTTATATAAAAAAGGCGAAAGGTGACTGAATAGAAGCGTAAGAGTAAATAACTATTTCAGATCATTATTATAATTTATATAAAAATTGCTAAACATAACTGAATCCTGCATCGCTATTTTGCTACCGACTTATCGCTAGCATAATTTCATCTTGTTGGTTGTTCAAACATAATTTTCTATAATGAATGATACCTTTTCTTTGAAAATATTTTCGGTAAAGTGCAGAATCACTCACTTATTTGTTTGCCGCTTTTTACAAGTGTAAAAACAATTGGATTTTTGTCAATTTTCGCTACCGACTTATTGCTAAAGCATAATTTCATCTCGATGGTTGTTCAAACGTAATTTTCTATAATGAATGATGCCTTTACTTTGAAAATATTTTCAGTAAAGTGCAGAATTGCTCACTTATTTGTTTGCAGCTTTTTACAAGCGTAAAAACAATTGGATTTTTGTCAATTTTCTTTCCCTTTTTAAGTGAAAATAGGTCGACGTGTACATAAATAAAGTCAAGGGTGTGAGCAGTGCCATTTTTGTGCAATTCTAGGATTTTTTTTTAAGTGAAAATAGGTCGATGTGCACATGGATACCGAGTATGTGCAATGCTTACAAACGCGTCAAGCAGTGGGTGATTCTGCACTTTACCCAAAATTCTATTGCCGACTTTTCGTCATGGGCAATTCTCAAATTGTTAAATCCATAGGATATCAAAAGAGGATTTAAATTAGTATTTCAATGGCATCTTAAGAAATATAGAACTATATAAACTTACGCAATCTGAAATCAGCACGTACGCTAGAATTGGCGTGCTGTTAAATGGGTGCGTTTGCTAGGTTTGACGCTTTTGCGCATACATTTTCGCTGCAATTTTTTTACCACCCTCAAAACCGAATAGTACCGATTTATGTTTTATTATTTTTTTTTAGTGTTACAAATATAAACAAGTTTTCGAAAACAAAATCACACATTCTAATTGCACAACTATTTGATTTTAATTAATGTGATAGCTGCACTTTATATTTGATGAAATAGTTTTATTATTTAACATAAAATTGCTTAATTCTTAAAACACCTTGTTTAAAAATACTAAACTTGTTTCTTGATTTCTATAATAAGTTACCGAGTTATTGAAGCCTGCTTCTACTCGGTAAGAAAATGGGAAAGCCAATACTGTTATTCAGCAAAAACTTGGTAATATTTCCTGCAAATGACTTCTAAATTCCAAAATTAGATTACATATATGTTTTGAATAAGACTTGTGCTTGAATGCAATCATCTCTTCTCACATCATAATTTCAAGATTAAACATATTGCAGTTCAGAGGTTCTATGTGCCATGCTGGCACATTCAAATTTTCAATGACTTGGAAGCGAATATTAATATCCTTTAAATTTTGCATGTGGCTGGTATATAATAATATAACTTTCGTGGAAGTTTCACATTCTTCATATTTTCTGGTGTTCCTTCAATTTAATTTTTATATTGCAATTTTTGAATAAAAATTTATATATTTAAAAACAATATTGATTTTTTTAAATATGTTAAATATTTTCATGTATTTTCTCCCTTATATCTATTTTATATGATTTTTTCCTTCCTATATGATGTGACTTTCTATAAATAAATAATTAGTTAGCAATTTTACAATATTCATAATTTTATTTGTAAGCAACAGAATCCTCATTATACCAATCAACTGCCCATGCATATTTGGCTATCAACCCTCAATCGACTTTTCCATAATCCTTAACTCTCTTTAAAATTTCATTGCCCCCCCAGAGGGTCAATATTGACTCAACTGGGAACCCTCGATCTAGATGCGACTTTGGTTACATACATACCATGATATTTAATTATTAACACACCCACCTGATTAAAAGTCGCCAATTTTTCCTTCTGCAGCTGTTATTTCCTTGATTACAAATAAAACTGGGTGACAGAAAATATCCTTGAGGTTCTAACTTATAAAGTAAAAGGCCACAGTAGAAGCTTTAACTTGATCTGTAACACGCTTATTAAGAAATGGAAATATTTTATTTGTTTATTTATAAGCATCAGCAAAATATGTATAAATATTAGGTGAAAACATCATTTTCTAAAAACATTTTCTGAACCTTTCTTGGGCCGCCAAGCCTTAAAATTTTTATGATCTGGCTGTTTCTAAAAACGTTTTGCTGACCCTTGCCTTAAGCAATCAGTACAGAGGTACAGTATTAATAAACATAAATTAATTTACCTTTATTCTGTCAATCAAAAATTAAACATTTGCAATCTATTGTAAATTCAAACTTTTACAAATCCTTACGGTATTCACAAGGAATAGTCATTGTAGATGTCTTTGTACTGTAATTTTTAAGAAAAAGCATTTTCTGATATAAACAGAGTTGACGCTTTGGTGCACAATTATAATTGCCACCCTCTTAACAGAGAAGAACCTACATTAAAATAAGTATTCTGTAAAGTGAGCATGTGAAAATAGACAGCAAATTCTTTTGGGATTTGTGCCACACCAGAAATAAGAAGTTGCAGAATTCTACGGTCATTTCTTCCGCATTAATACCAAACTGATAACTGCTTATCATATCCTCAGTTCTCATTTGTAAATTCCACATTTTTACAAAAAGGAAGCAGCAAATTTTAACAGTTTTGCAATAATAAGCTCTTATAGCATTTTTCAAAATCATAAATAAATTACCATTATATATCCACTATACCTCAGCTATTCAAATAGATTATAGTACTTTGCAGCTTTCACTTCACTGGTCTTTTGCTGCTGTTCAAAAAAATTTAACTGGCACCCTAGCAGTTGTCTACATTGCCTATGGTTAAAGCCAGGCCTGAACTTGCTGATCTGAAAGTCATTTCTTTATTGGAAATTAAATTTAATGAACTTCCATCCCCCCCCAGATGTTTTGATATCATTAATTTCTGGTGAATTTTGGCCAGTGATTTTCGGAAGATACAATTTACTCAGAATTATATTAATAATTTTAGAACACTATAGAAATGTACAAAAACAACTATGTAAATGATTAACAACAAATATGGTCATGATTGATTAATATTTGAAAAACAGTTTAGTGCTTTTTACACCTGATGTGATACCAGATATTCATATACTTGGCAAAAACAAAGCAGTTGCACAAGCCTCATTAAAGTAATGATTCTTATCTTAACATGAAATCATTTTGTTTAAAACTGCTAAAAGTGCCTATATTACCATATATATAACAAATAATTTAATGCTAAATTGTTAAATATAATACCACATTCTGAAAGGCTGAAGAGGAGTATAAGTTTGTATGGAGCCTCTTAACTAAAAAAATGGAAAAAATAATACATTAACTATAAAATTTTGGCTAACCCTCCTCTACAATGTGATATTTCCAGCAAAATATTCATTCAAATTCCAAATATGAAAGTTATATACAGTAGAAGCTATTACCATGTAACTTTAATAGACTAAAATGTCAAACTTGTATATCAGCAAAAGCACAGCAGATGAATTTTTAATATGATTCATGATACTGCCGAAGGATTTCTTTATGGTAGTCCTCGGCTTGATATTTCAGTAGATCACAATCCGAAATTCAGAATGAATCTTCAAATCATTATATCCATAAGGCATTAACAACATAGGCCTACTTTAATATGATATAGAAGACAACTTCCTCTTAAAATCACAAACAGATGAATCATCACTTAAAGTCAAACCATTCACTTACATTTTTCTGAAGACACCAGCAGCGAGTTCACCATTCATTTCCATCTTCCCAACAGAAAGTGCAGTCACGAGTTTCTTTAACAGCAAATATAGATAATTCAGTCTTCTTTTCAAAGATGAAATCAGCAACTTTAGGTCAACAGGATTATTTGGATTATAGCAAAATACATGGGGATACCGCCTGCAGCTTTAGGTGAATTCAGGTACTTGTGTATAAGTCATGGTATACTGCAGTTAATTTCAGGAAGATACCAATTGTATTTCATATCCTCAAAACATACATGTAATTACTACGCAAAGTATGAGATGGCTATGTTTTCTTACTGAAAAGCTCCTGTAGAAGGCTTTTTACGAAATAGTGATTCATGTCTACAATACACAGGAAAAAATCACAAAACTGTCCAAAGATTTAATGGTTATTATACACAGGCTTTAATTTTTTTTTTTTTTTTTTTTGGACACTAGAGGACTAGTATATCTAAATGTTGATCAATCATGTATTCCCCATGCTGCATTTTAATAACACAGCCTACACTTACACACATATGCAAAAGGAAAATCGAAAATTTGCCTTCTTACAACAAATTAAGGCTAATAAATCACAATACTCTACTTACTGCATGGTCATAATGCTAATTAAGTACTTCGACAATATACAGAATACTACATTAATAATATGTTAATATCTTCAAAATTTATAAGGTTCATATTTCGCGGCCAAAAGTTAAACAATGATTGGAAAAATCAAATATTCGCGTGCATCTCTCAGACACTTCTTCACGAAAGTCAATACATATTAATAAATACACCCCAAAATATCACATAAAAAGAATGCAGAAAACTTAACATTATTTCTTCGTAGTACACATTATTAGATTAGAGGAAACTCGGAGCGATAAGAGGGACGAAACTAAATAATAAAAATGGGACATACATAAAACAGATAAAAATATTGACAATAGTTACCGTATACAAATAAAATTCTTAATCGTCAATTTTTACATCACACCGTCACTAAAATTCATAAATAGCACAATCACCAAAACAATCGCAATTATCATTCCACACACTTTTCAATTTAGATTACAGTAAGAATTTGTGCATCTCAGTTCTCAGTCTTTTGCCCCAAAGTGGAATATGAAGCCATTCACTGAATACAAGGAGGTTAGAATAGAAGGAGGGAAGGTTCAACTCAAACGGTGAAGCTTGGCGGCCATCTTCCTGTTATCACCGTGACTTGTGCAAGGAAGTCTGTCATTGCAACATTTTTTTTCTTTTCTTTTTGAAGCATGTCAGCTTGTATTGCATATGGATGCACAAATAGATTCTCGAAAAAAATTCCGGGCATTATTTTTCACACGTAAGTATTAATTTTCTTTTTTTATGTAGTATGACAACTATGTCAAAAAATATCACAATGTCATGTGGTTTTCTTTCCAGATGTGAAAAAAAAGGACTTAAAATAGGTTATTTAATATAACTATTATCAAAATATATTAAATACATTTTAATGTTTCTGTTTATAGCTGGTATCTTCGTTCCTTAAGATACAATGCTATATGGTAGGATTTAAATTGTATAATTTGAACGTTTTAGTTAATTCGTTTTATAACTTTCATGAAAAGTAAGAAATCAATTGTTACTATTTTTATTAATTGTAAAGGTGTTAAATAAAGCAATGCTTTTCTTTATATATTAATTATTATTCATTTTTTTAAGATAAACTGTTCTGTTGTTAAAAATTTTTTGCATAAACTTACAAATTTCTGGGCAGTATAGTGATAAAATTAAGTAAAATATTTACACAATTGAACATGTGAAAAGATGTATCCAAAAACTTATATACGTGTATTTCTGTAATTCAACTTAATTAAAGGCAGTTTCTTTGAGATTAATAAATATGAAATGCGCATAAACTGAAATCAATGAATTCACATAAACCTGTTTTATTTTATTAAGATTTATTTTCTAACCTAAGCAAGTCCGTGAAATATGCAGAAACATCATTTTTTAAAGGCTTTAATGTTATGCGCATGCATTTAGATTTCGAACTATTTCTTAATAATTTGCTGTACATAGTAAATTATGGATATCATCTTTATTACTTTAAAACAAAAATTCAACAATAGCGAGGGATTTCATTATAAATTTACATATTTTTACTGGAAAATAAATGCACGGAACAGATTAGAAACACGTACATGTCACTGCCGTAATGCAATGTTTTGAAGTCACAAACATGGACGCCGCTTGTTCGGCGGAGTTTCATTCCCCGATAGTGGAGGAAACCGCGAACCCTCCTTCTATTCTAACCTCCTTGGAATAATAGAGCTGGAGCAAACCGCATGTATTCGTTACCGAGTAACGGGTACATCGGTTGACTCGAAGTACCGATTCGGTACTCACAAATTCATTTCGTTACTCGCATCTGTTCGTTACTCGCATCTGTCGTATGATGCGGTTTATTCGAGTACGAATGATGCGGTTGCTATTCGAATACGTATGATGCGGTTTCTATGCGAATACGAATGATGCGGTTGCTGTTCGAATACGAATGATACATTTGCTAACAATACCCGTGTGCCGCATTTTTCATTGATAATTTCGAATTTTTTTGGTTAACTCATCGGGCAAACTCTTGTTTACATTATGTGTTTTAGTTGAAATATTGTTTAGTTGTTGATATTTAAGAAAATGATCAATTTTGATAACGTGAAGCGTTACTTTGTATTTGCTTTTTACATTTAGATTTATAGCGCATATTATGTCTGTAATTTGAAAATTTAGATGATTATTTATTTTTTTCCTGAGCATGCCATAGGGAGATTTTATTGATTTGAAATATTTATATACTGCACATAGGTATTGTTTAAATAAGAATATGTAGGTTAATATAAGTTCTTTACTTCCTTGTACGAAATAAAAAGGAAGTAAGTATTGTAATCGAGAAAAATTTTTGGGTATCATATTTCAACGGAAATATCCATTTTTGACGATTACAGAATCCATGTGAATTATTTTTTGGGTGACGTACAAACACATTTTTTTTTTCCTTCCAGAAACGGATTGTTAAATGTAATCCCATTTACTCTATGACTAATGATTATGACTTCAAGTTGATACTTGAAAGGGATTTTTTCGTGATGTGTAAGTATGTATATATGCATTTCGCATAACTCAAAAACGATTAGTTCTAGAACGTTGAAATTTTGTATATGGGCCCGTTATAACATCTAGATGTGCACCTCCCTTTTTATTGCAATCGGTAATACTACAAAACGTAAATATGTATATTTTAAATAAATTATAATTAAATGTAAAGTACATATATATATATCCTTATAATTAAATGTAAACACATATACACATTAAATGTAAACACACACACACACACACACACACACATATATATATATATATATATATATATAAAATAAAAGCCAAGTAAGGCGAAAATAAAAGCCTTGGTTTTTATTTTATTTATTTATCACTAAGTAAGTTACTTGGCTTTTATTTTCGCAATCGTTGGTTGTAGTCAGGACTTAATTTTTAAAATTAGAAGTGCTGGAGTTGTATGGAAGGCCATCAGGAAAGATGAATAAATAAATATATAAATAAAAATAAAAAAATAAATAAAATAACTTATGCAATAATAAAATAATTAACAACTAGAATTTTAAATGATTATTATTATAATTCAATAAAAATGTAAAGACAAATGAAAATTTAATTAATTCTTAAATTAATGATGAACAACTAAGTAATGAAATAAAATACCAGACATCGTCTGGTTTGGGGGCTGTAGCTGAAATTGCAATTTAAGAACCAAGCCAAGCATTAGCTAAATTTAGGCCTTTGATGAACAACTAATGTACTGTTTACCAGAGTATAGATAGAAATTTGGTTATATAGCCTATTCTTCTAAAACGACGTTTCGTCGCTGCCTTCCCCCACCAATTCGCTTTTTCGGTTTCGGATTATTTGGTTACGGCAATGCACACTAGGGCTATTGCGTAAGGGAAGGGATGCCTTCGTGGAGGACTTTTTGAAGGAAACTGACTCATATGCAAGTTACACATGGGGTAAACCATGAAAACGTCCGTGCATCCAGCCGTTAGCCGGGAATTGAACCCCGGACCGAACTATTAGCCTTCAGTGACTTTACCGCTCGAGCGCTGGTGGGCTCTTCCTGTTTGAAAAACAGGTGTTCACTTTACGATAAAGCAAGCACCTGTTTTCTTCAATTAAAACAGGTTAGACGATATGACTCTTACTACTTCATTCTCACTTAGCTTTTGATTTCTAATATTCATTCAATATTTTCTGTAGACATTCTGATTAGAATAATGGATTTCAAACATGTGCAAAAGGTGTATATCTGAATATAATTAGGTTTTTATAACATAGGGCCCATTTTATTAATTTCTAAAGCAATAGAACCACATTATCGCTGTTTTGAAAGAAAGCAAAAATGTGACAAATGTATATTGAACATTAATATACATGCTTTACTAGAAATTCAACATTCGTCATTAGCGGTTCTGATGAAAGGAATGGGGAGCAGCAGCAAACGAAATAACGAATAACGGACAAATAGCGAAATATAATCTTTAATGCTGTCTCGCAGTTACTTTAGCCCACCAGCGGCCGAGCAGTAACGTCGTTGAACACTGGTAGTTCGGTCTGAGGTTCGAATCCCGCGAACGGGCTGGCTGCATGGGTGTTTTCGTGGTTTTTGCCATGTGTAACGTGTATACGAGCCATTTCCCTTAGAAAGTCCTCCACAAAGGCATCCCTCCCTTTAGGCAGATAGCCCTAGTGTGCTTTGCCATAATTCAATACACCAACCCAGTTTCTTTATTTGTATTTGGGAAAGTTTTATTGTCATTATGAAAAGTGAAATGTGATATGGATACCGCATAACTTTTTAAATTATGCTTATTTTTGCTGCACTTCATTTAAATTTATTTCCTCGAATTATTCTAACTTAATTAAGCGATACCCGAAGGCAAGTTACAAATGGCATCAAACACTGCAAATTTTGAAATTAAATTTCCCTGTCAATCTCTGTCTACGGGACTCAAACTTCTTGTATTTTTATTTTTCGTAACGAGTATAAAACTTTGCCAGCTCTAAATATAGGAACCAGAAGACAACATTAAAAGTTAGATTTCATAATTTGTCCAAAATTAATTCTTTTTAAAATTTGACATTGACAAAATATGAATATTTTCGTCACTTAAAATACTTCTGTATTTTTGTTGCACCGTATTAAAACTTGCTTCTTGGAGTTATTGACATTAAATTACATTAATTCCGTTATCTATTAGAAAATAATTATAGCAAATCATCTAATTACGACATCTCTAAGAGGTCACTTTCTAAGAGATCTGTATTTTTGAGAACATAAACAAACATTGGTAGTGAACATCACCAACATCACCTTTTTAAGACCACGATATTATATTCAGATATAACACCTTCTGAACACGTCTGAAATTCATTCTTCTGCTCAGCATAATTCGTCTGCATAAAATAATAAATAGTATTAGAAATCAGAAGCTAAGTCGAAGTAGAAACAGTCATCTCTTCTAAACCATTTTAATTGAAGTAAACAGACGTTCATCTTATCGTAAAGTGAACACCTATTTTTCAAACAGCGGATAAAACGGAAAAGAGGGAATTGGCGGGGGAAGGCAGAGAACGAAATGACACTTTTTGGAGCTGGGATGAAATGAGAAAGGACGAAAAGGTACTAAGCCAATATGACAAGGTCTGGTATTTTACTTTATAATTTAACTTTCATCATAAATTTAAGAATTATTTTAATTTTTATTTGTCTTTACATTTTTGTTAAATTTTACTTATAAGTATTTTATTTCAGTTGCTAATTATTATATTACTTTAATTATTCATTATTTTAATCACTATTTTTTATTATTTTAATTATAAAGTTTTTAATAAGTACCGTATTTACGCGAATCTAATGCGCATCGTTTTTGGCCAAATATGGTATTCAAAATTCGGGTGCGCATTAAATTCGATGGCGCATTAGATTCGAGTGCAAAGTTCGCCGATGACGTCAACCAAATTTCTCGACATTTACCGTTACATTTATCTTTGACACATTATTGCACAGAGGATACAAACTGCAGAGTACGTAGTCACGAAATGGAGGGCAAACAGAGAAGAATGTCATATGACGCTACTTTCAAACGTAAAGTAATTATTTATGCTGAAAAAAAAATGGCAATAGAAAGGCAGGGAGAGAGTTCAACGTATCTGAGAGCAATGTTCGCTTGTGGCGGCAACAGAAATTGGCACTGTTTGCAACTAAAGCTAGTAGAAAGAAATACACTGGCCCTCGCAAAGGAAGACACCCTAAAATTGAAGAAAACGTTTTGGAATTTGTACGTGAAAGGAGGAAGAATATACAACCTGTGACTAGTGACACCATAAGAAATAAAGCAAAAGAGGAGGCTGAAGTTCTTGGAATACCGAAACAAGAGTTTAAGGCTAGCAGTGGATGGGTGGATCGGTTTATGAAGCGGATGGGTTTATCTTTAAGACGCCGTACAACAATATGCCAAAAGCTTCCTTCAGATTTTGAGGGAAAACTACTAACATTTGAGCGGTATGTCATCACACTTCGGAAGGAAAAGAATTTTTCAATGGGGCAAATTGGCAACGCTGACGAGACGGCAATTTGGTTTGATATGCCTCGTAACTACACCATTACGGAGAAGGGGACTAAGGAAGTTATCATCAAAACTTCGGGATGTGAAAAACAACGCGTAACAGTGATGCTGGCAATAACAGCAGGCGGGTGCAAACTTCCCCCTTTCTTAATCTTCAAACGGAAAACATGCCCTAAAACCCCTAAGAATGAAAAGCTGTTCCCAGATGATGTCCTGATTCGAAACCAAGAGAAGGGGTGGATGACGGAATCATTAATGCTTGATTGGCTTCGAAATGTATGGAAACGCCGTCCCGGTGGGCTCTCTAATCCACCATCAATGCTTTGTCTGGACGCATTTCGTGGTCTTCTCACCGACGACATAAAAAAGAAGATGCACAGCCTAAGCAGTGATCTTGTTATCATTCCTGGAGGGATGACGTCTGTGTTACAACCCCTGGACGTTAGTATAAATAAACCTTTTAAGGGGTACGTTCAGGCGGAGTACGAAAAATGGTTTTGTGAGCCAAACCGTATATTGACCCCGACAGGAAAAATTAAGCGTGCTGCACTGCACATTGTTGCACACTGGGTTTCTGCTGCCTGGAAAAGCATCGAAGCACCAATGATTGTAAAATCTTTCAAGAAATGCTGCATTTCAAATTCATTGAATGGCAGTGACGATGACGTGCTCTGGAACGCCGAGGATGACGATGACGATGATGAGGAAAGAAGAAATGAATCTGCTTCTGACGAAGAGAGCTGCGAGGATTCCAGTGATGAAAACATTAGTGAATAAATACGTTTACTATTAATCACTGATTGTAGAAACTGTTAGCTAGGTAGAAATGTTACGATTTATTTCATGTTCATATTTTACGATAGGTATCATATATACGGTAGTGCTAATTAACAATGATTGTTTCACATGACAATAGCCCACTAATAGGTTAATTCTATGTTCTGCTACTTTATGTATAAATCCGTTGTTGTATAAAATATGGTATCTAAATTTAAATAAAATTATCATACCATTAATTGATAGTTTATATACAAATCCATTGTTGTATAAAATAAGATTCAATAAATTCCTCATATCATTGATGCGCATTACATTCGCCGACAAACAATTTTTTTATTATTTAAAGTTTTAAAATGGGGATGCGCATTAGATTCGATGGCGCATTAGATTCGCATAAATACGGTATTTTTTTAGTATTTTAATTACTAATTAATGTTATTATTGTAATATTTATTTTATTTCGTTATTTATTTTTTATTTTATTTTTTCCTATTTTCCTGACGGCCTTCCGTAGGCGCTTCTGACTTCTGAGACACCAAAAAAGGAGGTGAATTATTTGTATCCAAAAATACAACGCAAAACTTCCTATCGCATAGGGCCGTATACCGATTAATAGGCTCAGGATACGAATACCGATCGATTTTACCGAAAGTAACGAGTACTGGTTCACCGAGTAACGAATACATACGGGTACACAATTTCTCGTTACTTCTACAGCACTACTGAAAATGGGACCTCTAGACCGGATAGCATGTTCCTAAACGTACTCGCCATACGCCCTGCTGAGAAAATGCTGAATTGCTATTGGCTGATCGGCTTGCTACGTAAAAACGTCACTTGTTTGGTCACGTGACAAGCAGATTCCATGGATTCTAAACAAGTGCTATGAAACCGGCGTAAAATGTAATTTGCAATTTCCTGGATAAAACGTAATAAATTTTGTATGCATATACAGTTCCGAATTAATAAAAAGGTACCATTAAGAGGTACAGCTGGTAAAGAATATAGAACGCAAAGCTCTTCAGACATAATGCTTGAGGTATTTTATTTGGAGGGCATAAGATATGTTTACTAGGAAGACAAATTTCGTCAAACGAAATATATAATTATGTAAAAAAAATTTCGTTACTGGAACATAAAAGTATTCATTATTGTACTTTAGATTTTCAAATATCAGAAGTTGTGAAATAATGTAAGAGATTTTTGATTTAAGATAAGAGATTCAATTTTGGGGGTGACATGAAGGGATTTTTTTTATTGATTTTATAATAAAACAAGACTGGTTTTGTATTTTTGAAAATTTTTGGCAGAACAGTTTAATCTTTTAATATTTCATTAGTATGTTAATATTTTCTAGAACCAAAATTATAAAATGGAGGACTGTTAATATTTACAGTAATAACCAATATTCTGAAAAAGAGTATTATTTTTGATTATTTAAAAATATAGAGCAACTTCTGATGATGTCCACCTTTTAAAAAGGTACAAAAAACAAACTAGAACATTACTTTGTCATTGTCACCAATAATGTATCAAAAAACATTGTTTCAGTTTTGGATGTGGGTATTCAGTTGCATACTAAGTTATACGAATAACAGGAAAAAAATAAGCATTCAAAAACTTGGAAATAGTCATTATGATATTTCTAGGTAGAGTTTGGTATGATGAATTAATAATTTCAAAAAGTTTTGAAGGGGATTTTTCATTCAGAAAGCACTTTGTAAGTTGGAATTTGCTCAGAATATCATGTTATACCTTGAATAATAATTTAAAATGCTTGCCAGCAAGTGTCGGAATTCGATAGAGCCAGGATTTTTGCCTATTGAGAGTGTGATTATCGTTGTGTGATATCGCCTGTTGCTCTAGTCGACATCCAACCACTGTTGTGCGAATATGGCATCAATGGAATGCTGAGGAGTATACTAAACGGCATGCACCTATGACTAACGCCCAAGAGGACAGACATATTGTGAGGTCAACCCTGTGAAATTGACAACCACATCACTGACCATTAGTCAGAAAATGGGCATGTTTGCAGGACGCCTATTATCTGCTCATACGGTGCGTCAACGTTTGCATCAGCCTGGACTTGGACTATCAGCATGGTGTCCATTACTTTGGCTTTCATTAACAATGCAGCACAGAGAGAGACGGCGAATCCGGTGCATCCAACGACAAAGCTGGATATAGGAGTGGCGCAATGTCGTCTTAAAGTGTCTAGAGGCTCTGAGGAGACTGCACATTGCCTGGTTGCATTCGATATCGACATAGAAAACCTGGTGTAATAGTTTGGGAAGCCATTGGGCACATGGCAGATCTCTAGTTCGGATCCGTGATAATCTGAATGCATATCGGTGCATTTCTGATCGGCCTACCAAATGCAATCTTCCAACAAGATAATGCAAGACCACACATTACAAGTTGTGTTTTGACCTTCCTCAATACACAGTGTATTTGATTGCCGTCCTGGTCTGATGATGTCCACCTTTTAAACAGATACAAAAGACAAACTAGAACATTACTTTGTCATTGTCACCAATAATGTATCAAAAAACATTGTTTCAGTTTCGGTTGTGGGTATTCAGTTGCAAGCTCTGTCGCCCATTGAAAATGCCTGGTCATGGTTTGCTGAGGACTGACCCAGCATCCCTGTCCATCTAATAGGGTTAATGAAGTGTGGCACAGACTTGAAGCAACATGGAATGAGATGCCGATTTCTGTCATTCAAGCCAATTTCTACTCAATGCCTAATTGGAAATGGGCCTTTTTAGCTGCCAGATGTGACAGCTGTTTCGACTGATTTCGCACCCCTGTAAACCCTCAAACTGCTTACAAATTTCATCATTTTGTCTTCATGCCATACTGTTTACATATTATCATATCATATTCATGCCATACTGTTTACATATTATATGTATTATTGATTAACAGTTATCTAAGATACTTCAAGAGCAAGTACTTTACATAGTTCATAGACTATTGAATTTTTCTGTATAAAAAATTATTAATGCATGATAAATAGCTCCTCTGGGTGAAGTGCAGAATAGCCCACTTATTTATGTTGCACTTTTTACAAGAGTAAGAAGAATTGGATTTTTGTCAATTTTCTTTGTTTTTTTTTAATGAAAATAGGTTGATGTGTACATGGATAAATTCAAAAGAGTGCACAATGACATTTTTGTGCAATTCTGGGAATTTTTTAAGTGAAAATAGGTTGATGTGTACATGGATACCGATTTTGTGCAATTCTTAGAAACGCGCCAAGCAGTCTGTGATTCTGCACTTTCTCCGATTTTCTTTTATATTCTTCCCACCCACCAGTAGATTGCAATTAAGAAACGAAGTGACTTACAATTACAAAATAGCCAGACTGTCCTGAAGTAAACATTAGCAATATATACAATGCAAAAATAATTATATTCGCATGAAATATGTGCATGATACTTTGTTACTTATCAATATCAGAGTGTCTTGGATCAAATTAATATTTTAACAGATGGGAAAATAAGTTCGACACTATGATAAGCAACTGCAGTTTTTCATTATCATAGTGGCAAGGATTTCGTTGAGGATATAATTAATGACATCATGTATGCTCATTACAATAAAGTGAAGTATAGTAAAACCACCCGCTACTGCCTACTGGACAGTTACAGGATCGCTAGATATGTGCACAATGGTTCTCAGTATGTCTTGTGAAAAGAAAATAATTATTTACAAAATCTTGTTTCCAACACTAATAAAGCACCTAATTATATATTAAAATTTCAAACATGGTTTACACAATTGATTTTCAATTAAAGCTTGCGTATCTATTATTTGGCTTCATAAAGTAATATATTGTGTAAAATGAAGTAGTCATATAAAAACAATATATTTTTCTTAATGATGAGAATATAAAATTTCTTAATAGAATGTTTTTTCTGAGTAAATGAATTAGAGTTTAAAACGATAAATCTAATAATGCTATAATAAAGCTTCATAGGACTAAGGCTGGATTTCCTACTAATTTATACTTTAGATTTTTTTGGGGGGGGCTTTGTAGAATATTTCTCTTCTTCATAACATCATGCTTTTAATGTACCTTTAAAAAGTAATTAATTAATTCTGGCAAGCATTTTGCTTAAAAGATGCTCTCATGCAGATTATCTTACTAAATGATATTTGTCTCATATCTGCTTTTCCGATTAGAAAATACATGAAAGACCAAGCCAGCCATGACCTGCCTGAGATTAGCGTACGAATGTTTTGTGGCTTTAATTATGGAGCTAGGTAATAGTGATGCATGTTTAGTAAAACTGTTAATCTTTATAATAAAATATATCGTAAATATATTATACTTACATAAATATGTATCACAGAACATTTGCTTAGATACAGCTAGGATAATTTCGCTTGTTGTTGTTATTTTGCACAGATTTTAATCAAAATTGTCTCTGAAGTAACATGCTATAGCTTTGTTTTGAGAATTAGAATGATGTCTGACAAAACTGGACAAAATTTATATTTTCCTAGATCCAAATTTTCCAACTTGATTGAAATAATGCTTATTCATCATGAAAAGTAAAATTTTGAGAAGAAAAGAAAAAAAAATTATGCATGCATCTTAATGAAAAATTAATAGCAAACACCAAACAGCAATACTAGTTTTTCAGGAAATGCTGAATAAAGGGAAAGAAATATTAATTAGGAAATATGTAAACTTATGTGTACATGTATGTTAAAAAAGTGCATAAAAGCTAACAAGTTAGGTAAAATGTGTAGTAAGTAAACTCAAAGAGTAAAATCTTCTGTTAAGGATTTACTATGAATAAATTATTAGTAGATATGTGTATATTTGAGAAAGAGTATGAAAATCATCAGTGCAGCGAATACGTTCTTCTGATATAGCGGTTTTGAGAAGCGTTGTCAGTGTTGCCTTTCATTTTATATGCAGTGTAGTTGGAAAATGTTTTCGTCGAAATTTTATTTCCTAAGCTACTGATTCTAGACACTAACTTCCAAAATGAAGTTTCTCAAAGAAAATTTGTTATTTTTCTGAGATGAGATAAAACATTATACATGGAATCTGTAACTGCTGTAAACATTTCATAAAATCATAGCTGAGTAAGAATTTCAATTAATAGATCGATAGGTGTTATTCTCAAATAACCTAAATTTTAAAAAAGTCCTTAGTAGCTTTAGATACCAAATTTCAGGAGATATTCAAAAACAAAGTTATTGATTTAGATTACTTTTTAGTGCCTGCTAATTATTGAAATTTAAAACTTTTTGACAGTACAGTACAGTAAGAATTTCAGTTAATATATATGGCAATGAAAGTGAGCACAGTGAGGCATCAACGCAGCACAGTAGTTGGAGCGAAAAGTGACGTAGTAATAACCATATGACTGTTAATGGACACAAATGTAAAAATTACCACAGTTAGTGGGTAGAGTAGACTTTAAGGTACCCCTTGTATTATGGCGAAGTTGTTGTTTGATTTATCGCCAAGTTGTTGTTTCATTTGTGGCCTTGGCTACTAATGTTCAAAATTAATTTATGATTAGGAACAGCATGAATTATAAACAAATAGCTAAGATTATTGCATTTTATTTTCCAACTATGGAAATACGACGCTACGAGCAACGTTTTTAAAAATACGACGCTACGAGCAACGTTTTTAAACCAAAACCTAGCAATCATGAATCAGAACAAGAACTAGTTGCCATTCAGCATAAAGAAATTTAAATATAAATATGAACTACTTATTGCCATTCAGCATAAAAGAAATATAAATATGAATATTAACAAAATATTAAAGTTAATTTTATAAAATAATTAAACACATGAACAAATATATATAATAAAAAATAATTATTTCTCGTGCAATAACTGGGCCACTACCAGTACCTCCTACATACAAAGCCAAGGCTCTAGAGTTGCTTGAACGCTCTGACGTCACGAAAGTCGTCTCTCCGATGTTTGTCAACACCTGCCTCGTGCTCTGGTAGTGTAGTGAACCGACTGTTATTTGAAAGTGTAGTACGCTGTAGTTGAATATTTTACATTTGCAAATTATTTTATTTTTTTAAGCTAAAATTATCTAATTATCTATTTCAGTTAATGTTGATGATTGCGTTGTTACTCAATCTTCGAATTGGATCCGGCTTATTATTTTTTGCAGACTGTAAGAGCAATTTTATAAAAGTAAGCTTGAACTTTCGATTATGTCAAATAGAATTTCCGATGCTGGAGCTCCCAAAGGATCTACAAAACGAAAGTATGTTTCGATGTCCATCAAACAAAAAGTGGAATTGCTACAAAAAATGGATAAAGGCATATCCTTTGTTTATCTAACCGTTCCGAAATCTGTTTATCAATTTCACGCTGCTATGCGCTGGGGGGGGACGTCACGGCGCACAATGAACTGGAAGTTGATCTGTCAGCACTATCGTTATCTTCAGGGCAGATGCTTTTATTTTATTTGGCTTATAATTCCTTACTAAATGTAGTATTTCATCTCAATGTACTCCGTCTTTGATATGATTTAAATCAAATTCCTCGTCATTATAAATATCACGAATACAAATCAAATCGTTTTCTGGTTGCAATTTTCTAATTTCGGCTATGCGTATGCTTTACGCATGCGCGCGTTGAGAGAAATGTTTAATAAAGTAAACAAATAAATATTAAGCTTCTTTTTTTGTAAATTTTGATACCCTTTAGATCATAATTGCTCATTATTTTATAAATTACGGTTTCATGTTTTTAATTTTATAATTTCTGCATGCCATCTTACCAGATTTAAACAGATGATCTATAATCCGGAAAAATCGATAATCCGGAATCGCCGAAGTCCCGACGAGTCCGGATTAAAGACTTTTGACTGTACTTCTCTTAATAATAATAATAAAAAAGGAGCAATGTTTTTTAATGATTTATGTTTTATGTTCTTAAGTATAAATATTCATATGTATACAAGTAAATTTGAACTTCTGGTTGTGAACATGTCAGTTCTCAAAATGTTCAGCAAAAGAGCCAGTAAATTTATATCCGAATGTCAGGAGTGAATGCAGATTGCTTTATCCATCAAATTGATGATTAATCATATTCTTTACATAACTGTATTATCAACTTTTTGATTGTACTTCAATAACCAAGTGTTGTCTTCAAATAACTGAAGAGAAAAATATTTAGGATGTAGCAATTATATGTTACTTGATCTGTGCATTTGGCATATGACAAACAACAAACATGTGGTAATTGTTTACACTTTCAAAACTTTGCTATAGCATCCATGGCTCTTTTTAGCTCAAAAGGGTTTTTAATTTTGTTTTGGGATTTTGCCGTTTAAAGTGGGTTAAACGGCTGTATCCCTTTTCAAACTATTGCCACCAAATATTATCGCTTTGTATTATTTTTAAAGAAATTAAATAACGAAGAATCTACATGTAGCAACACTGAAATAAAATATTTTCATCTCCAACACACGAGATTATTGCCATTTGGGAATGTAAGTTTTTTATCTTTTAGTATCGAATATTTTCTGATTTTGCTATTGAATTGAATTTTATATGGCCTAAATGCAAAGAACGTGACATTTAATAAAGTTTATAATAAAAACAGGAAAAGAAAATTTAACATTGATATGATGAATAAGAAAAGAGTGAAAAAATAGAAAAATGTATGCTAACATTTAACATTACATCGAGAATTCTAAACATACCCTGTTGTTAAGCTTTTAAAAAATTGTGGTTGTGTTGTTGAACTGTATGTGGTGCAAATGAAAAAAAAAACTATGCTTAATAATAATGCTAAAAAAAATGTTAGTAGAAGTGAGTGCAAGAGCAGACTAGTAGACTGCGGGGTCAGCGAGAGTGTAAAAAACCCTGATAAACTCTTGCTTGGGTCCACCAGCAGCTGAGTGGCAAAGTTGCTGAACATTGGTCATTCAGTTCGGGGGTTTTCCCAAACGTATACAAGCCAAATTCCTTTAAAGTGTCCTCCGCGAAGGCATCCCTTCTCTTAGGCAGATAGCCCTTGAGTGCTTTGCCATGATTAAATTAAATAAAACCCTTTTGGGTGGCCATTAAAATCTGTATTCTTCCAGATTTCTTTTTTTTCCCCTCTCTTTTCCTTTTTCTTTCTTTCTTTTCTTTTTTTTTTTTTTTTTTAGTTGGTAATCTTTAGCATACACATTATACGCTTAGATTAGATTAGACTTATAAGGTCTATGCATGTGTTTAAAAGGATGGCAAAATGGTTACCATTTTATAATTTTTTTAACTTTAATGCGTGTTTATTTATTTATTCTTTTTTGTATTGAAAGGTGTGTGAATTTCACTTCAAACAACATGATGTTCTGAGACAAACTGAATTCTTTGATGAAATAAATGGAAAGAAGGTAATTGTACCACTTTCATATCCTCGTTTAAAAAATGGAGCAATTCCAAGTCTGTTTCCTGATGGTCCGAGTCACCTTAGCTCCAGTGTTTCATCAAGGGAATCACCAGAGCTTAAAAGACTTAAAAGAGAAAGAGATGCACTTGAAAAAGCAGTAGCCTGTAGCTTAGCTGAAAAGGAAGAGTATGAGAGAAAACACATGTTTTATAACTTAGATGAACTAAAAATTTGTCTTGATACTGTGATGTTACCAAATAACTGGATAGATATACACAGGCCCATTCATACCATGATTCTTAATATTTCTAATGACAATAATCCAAGAATTCTAAATTCGCTAATTATTGATTGTAATTTGAATACACCTGTAGCCATTAGAAATGTACTAATTAAATCATTGAAGCAAGACCTAATCCCATAAAAAATTAATAACCTTAAAGATCTTTTAAGTATTTTAGAGAGCGTAGACTTATTTGTCTTTAATGCTTCATCTGAAGACAATATTCAACATTAATTACAAATTGTAAGTGAATTGATGACGACCTTAAAAGAGAGAATTCCACATAAGAGCAATGAAATAAATTTTCTCCTTGAGCAAATATCAAACTTTAACTCTGAAAAACAACAATATAGGTATTCCGCATATTTTTTAATATTTTCTACTTTACTTCACACGATTTTTCACCACACGCATATAATTTTATTCGAAATTCGGAAAATATTATTACGCCACATCCACAGATCATACAGAAAATGTTTTCAAATTTTAATAAACATCCAATAAATGAACAATTAAACCAAAAATTTCTTAAGTTACATAAAATTTAAATTTCAAAAATTATCAGAAAAAGATCTGCCTGTTATTTTAATGATTGATGAAATCCACCTAAATCAAGTATTTGATTATAAAGGTGGTAATTTGTATGGAATGGCATATAATTGTAAAAATGCTGCATCTAGTGCATATGTTTTCATGATTCGTAGCCTGTTATTTGTTTATAAGGATGTTGTACATATTTTGCCAGTGAAAACACTTAGTGCAGATAACTTGCATATTTATATTAAAAAATTGTAGTGGGAATAGAAAATATTGGGTTTAAAATTATTGCTGTTGTCACCGACAATAATTCGATTAATAAAAAGGCTATGTCTCTGTTTTCAGAATCACCTAAAGTTAGTATCGTTTATCCTGATCCTGTTGACAAATCTAGGCCATTGTTTTTTATTATTGATACAGTGCATATTTTAAAATGTATTAGAAATAACTGGGTAAATCAAAAAAATAATAATCAGAGTATGTTTTTTCCAAGTTTTGATGATGCTTCACATATTGAAATTGAATCTTTTTCTTGTATTAAAAAATTACATGAATTTGAAACTGGTAAATTATTAAGTATGCTTATGGTCTGACAATAAAAGCTCTCTATCCAACTAACTTAGAAAAACAAAGTGTAAAGCTTGTATTGCAGATTTTTAATGATAATGTTGTTGAAGCATTGTTTTCTTTTGGGCAGCAGAAAGAATAAACTTTCAGAAAACTGGAAAATTATTATTAAAATAATAAACACCTGGTGGTCAATTGTAAATGTAAAATCTATTTTTAAAGGGGTTCATAAAAATAATATATTTGAAACACCTTTCACTGTGGCAGACAATGATGAAAAAAATAATTTTATGAACAAATTTTTGAATTGGTTAGATAGTTGGAAAAATTTGAATTAAGCATCTGGCTCCCTAAACAAAGAAACTCACATTGCATTAAACAAATATGTGTAAATAGCAAATGTTATTAAAAACTGATATTGCAAAAATAAAACATGATTAATAAATTTAGGATTAGGAATTTTTAGTTTTAATCAACTGTTGACTTGTCATTATGCATTATTGTTGCCTTTTTATTAAGGAAGAGGATATTTAGTAAAATATATATTCAAAAAAACAAACCAGCAACAGCCAGATCCTAAACATGTATTTTATTACCACCATCTGAAGTATGTTAAATAAATTTCTGTTCTATTATTTTAAGTGTAAAATTATTTAAGAAAAGTTAAGATACGTATTTGAAATTAGGAAATGCAGTCAATAAAGGGCAAATCAGATACATATTTATTTATTTAAAACCAAATGATATAAGCCTTCTGCAATGGGGGACTACGTTTCATTTTCTCTCGTCTTAAGGGAATAACAGCGATAAGTGGCTTCATGTGGCAACCATGCTGTCTGTAGATAAGGACGACTTTAGTGACGTAGTGCCAGCCGTGCCGTGGCTTTGTATGTAGGAGGTACTGCCACTACACTACTCCCCCACCAGTAACTAAATTACGTTACGAAGATGGAGAAATAGGTAGTAACCAGTATTGCAGTGTTAACCACTATCAAAATAATTTAGTCAGTCCTTGAATCTAACACGTAAACGTATAGTTCTGCCTGTGCGAGAATGTTTTTGATTCACATGGGAATTTGAGTTCGATCTCTGCTAGTTACTGTAGTCAGGTTGTATCAACTGGGAATTTTCCTCAGCTAAAATATATGCTGGTTTCAAGCGATCCAGGGATACATTAAGATGTTTTCCTTTTATGCTAATAGTAAAATATTTGTCCTTGCGATCAATAACAAGAAATGGTCCTTCATAAGGAGGTTCCAGAGGTTGTTTTTACCCGATCTATTCGCTGAAACACATGAGAACAATTTTTTAAGTCTTTATGTACAAATATCCGTTCAGATGAATTTTTACGAATTAGTCTCGGTCCAACAAATTTCATCTGTTTCTGGAGTTTATTAGCAAAAGTATCCGATGCTGTCTGGATACTTGGTTCGCTGAAAAACTCTCCAGGAAGTCTGAGGCTCTGGCCATAAACTACTTGCGCAATAGAATGATTTGTATCTTCTTGAATAGCAGTACGCAAACCCAAAAGTTCTGTTGGTAATGTGTCCGTCCAAGATATGTTGTTGTGGGCTTTTAATGCTGTTTTTAATGTTCGATGAAGGCGCTCAACTTTGCCATTACACGAGGGGTGGTAGGCAGTAGTGTGTTGTAAATTGATGCCACAGATTTTGGACAAAGCTCGTAATGTATCACTTTTAAATTGGGATCCACGATCACTAAGGAGTTTACTTGGCGTTCCGAAACGCGCAACCCAGTTGCTATAAAAGGCTCTTGCGACGTTCTCAGCGGAAATATTTTCTAAAGGAATTGCTTCCATCCAATTCGAAAATCTATCTATGCAAGTAAGACAATAATTATTCCCTTTAGATAGGGGAAGTGGTCCAATGAGATCAATATGGATGACAGAAAATCTTCCTGGTGGTACTTCAAACTCACCTAATTTTGTTTTGGTATGCCGACTGATTTTAGCTTTTTGGCAAGGAATGCAGGTTCTTGTCCACAACTGTACATCTTTTTTTATGTTAGGCCAACTGAATTTTGATGTCATTAATTTCATAGTCGATTTTATTCGTGGATGTGATAAAGCATGAATTCGTTGAAAGACGTGTTTTCTGAAAGTCTGAGGAATATATGGCCGAATATGTTTAGTTGATGTATCACACCACAAATATTTCCCCGAAGGTAGAAAACATTGCTTTAATTTCAAGGAAGTAGTGGTTTGCAAACTCTTCAGTTCTTCATCTTGAGTTTGTTCATCAGCTATTTTATCATAATCTATCGATGAAATTTCATTAACTCTAGATAATGTATCCGCCACAATATTATTCTCACCTTTTACATGTTCGATATCAGTCGAAAACTGGGAGATGTATTGAAGTTGGCGAGTCTGTCTAGGTGCTGCTTTGTCAAGTTTTTGACGAAAGGTGAATATTAAGGGCTTGTGATCTGTATAAATTGTAAATACTCTTCCTTCTAGATAATGCTTAAAGTGTCTAACTGAAAGATATATGCTTAATAGTTCTCTATCATAGGTGCTATATTTTTGCTGAGTATCACTTAATTTTTTAGAAAAAAATGCTATTGGCTTCCACGAGAAGTTTTCATATTGTTGCAACACTGAGCCGATCGCCGTATCTGAAACATCTGTAAATAACGCCAGGGGTAGTTTAGAATTGGGAAAAGACAACAGTGCCGTGTTCACCAGGTCATTCTTGCACGTTTCAAACTGTTTTTCAGCTTCTTCAGTCCATTCGATTTTACGTTTGTCCCTCTTTGTAGCTTCCTTAAGATACGCATGTAACAATGCTTGATTTTTCGCTGCATCCTTTATATAACGACGATAAAAGTTAAGTATTCCAAGAAAAGTTCTAAGTTCATGAATTGTTTCTGGTCGTTTGTAGTTAGTAATAGCTTGAACTCTTTCTGGCAAAGAACGGGAACCCTTAGGTGTAATTAGGTAGCCTAGAAACTCGATTTGTGGAACAGCAAATTCAGATTTTGAAACATTAATTCTTAACCCAAATGTATGTAATCTTTCGAAAACTAATTTAAGGTGATTTTCGTGTTCTTCATGGGTACTGGATGCAATGAGTATATCGTCTAAATAGGGAAAAACGAATTCTAATCCTCTAAAGACTTCGTGAATAAATCTTTGGAACGTTGCAGGAGCATTTTTTAAACCGAAACTCATTACATTAAATTCGTATAAACCGAAAGGAGTGATGATGGCCGTTTTACATTTGTCTTCTTCTGCAATGGGAATTTGAAAATAAGCTTTGAATAAATCAATTTTAGAAAAAATATTTGTGCCTCTTAAAATATGATGAAAATCTTCAATGCGAGGAATTGGGTATCGATCAGGTATCGTCTGCGCATTCAATCGTCGGTAGTCTCCGCAAGGACGATATGAACCATCCTTTTTCGTAACAAGGTGCAAGTGGCTTGACCACTGGGAGTTTGATGGACGAATTATTCCATTGTCAAGCATAAATTTAAATTCCTCTTTAGCTGTAGCTAAGCGTTTTGGATCGAGCTGTCGTGCCCTTGACCATCAGTCGTAATAAAATGTGTAACACCATGTTTAATTTGTGTAGAAGTATGTTTAATTTGTGTAGTGTATTTGTGTGTTTGGAAAAAGGTTAGGTTTAGAAATTTCGGAATATTTCGACAGTAAATCGAAAATTTTTATGGATTTATTTAATGTGGTTACTGCGTAATCAGTGGAAATAGCAGCGACATCACACTGGACACAAAGCTGTGTTACGCCATCAATAATTTTTTTCTTATTTACATCGATAAGCAATTTATATTTGTGAAGAAAGTCAGCTCCTAAAATACCTTTTGTGACATCAGCAATTATGAATGGAAACTAAAAATCACGACGTAATCCCAAATCAAGAGGTAGCGTTTTTATGCCATAAGTGGAAATATCTGTGCCATTAGCTGCATACAGTTTGTATTCAGTTTTACATTTATTCTGTGAAGTAGCAGGAATTATGCTTACGTCAGCTCCGCTATAAATAAGAAAGTGCAAATTTGATCTTCGGTTACGAACGAATAAACGAAATTTGCGACAATCCTTCATATTTTCTGCAGCAGCGTTTGCCGCTGAACCTACTGCAGATTCGAGTGTTCCTGGTTTTTGGAATCGTTTTTTACCCAAGCACACGGAGGCTGGCATTTCCCTGGAATACATTATGCTCCAAATCGAAAATGATAATAACAAAATTTGCCAGTAGGGTCATATCGTTTACGAGATCGGCTTCGAGATCGTGAACGTGAATTACGTAAATCCGAGTCCCTACGTCTTGAGCGAACAATTTTTTGTTCAAGAGAGGTAATTCTTTGCAACAGATCATTTGCGGGAACGGAAGGACCATTAGCACTAAATACTTCTGGTTTCCGATTCATATCACTAATTTTAGCTGCCATAGAAGCTAACTTGGTTACATCTTCATCACTAACTAATAATATATTTTTTATTGAGTCAGGTAGCTTCTCCAGCCATAAAGAAGTTTTGATTAGATTTTCAGACACATCTGTAGTAGCAACTGATTTCAACTTCTGCAAAAGTTGACTTAGTTTCATGTCTCCAAGTTCGATACCAGTAATCAAACGTTTAATCCGTACATTTTCAGTTTCTTTGAATAAATGTAATAACCTAATTTTAGCATCCGAATATTTTGTGGCACTATCGTTCCTTACAATGTCCCAAATATTTTCGACGAACTTAGGTTCAAGCTGTAAAACTAAATAATTAAATTTCGTTTCTTCTGAAACGATATTACTAATTTTGAACTGAGTTTCAACTTGAAATAACCATATTTCCGGTTTATCAGTCCAAAAAGGAGGTATTTTTACACTCACCTTATGAAGCTCCGGTGACTGCATCGTATCTTTCATAGCAGTTTCAGAAGAGTCATTTGTTGACATTTCGAAAATTAATCAGGGTCACCACGATGTGGCCTTGGCTACTAATGTTCAAAATTAATTTATGATTAGGAACAGCATGAATTATAAACAAATAGCTAAGTTTATTGCATTTTATTTTCCAGCTATCGAAATACGACGCTACGAGCAACGTTTTTAAACCAAAACCTAGCAATCATGAATCAGAACTAGAACTAGTTGCCATTCAGCATAAAGAAATTTAAATATAAATATGAACTACTTATTGCCATTCAGCATAAAAGAAATATAAATATGAATATTAACAAATTAATTTTATAAAATAATTAAACACATGAACAAATATATGAAATAAAAAATAATTATTTCTTATGCAATAACTGGGCCACTACACATTTATGGTAGCCTGAGTAGTTGAATGTTATGGAAACCCTATTGTGACGTAATCGGGTGCATGATTCTGGGAAATTTTGAATCATGGGATGTTTTGTAAGCGTTTTTGTGGTGCGTGTTGGTTTGATTCTTTAGACAGTAGAATGGCCGAATGGAGTAAGATTAATTTGTAATTCGAAGTTTCTGTACGATTTGGAGCGAAAGGGGAAAAGAGCTTTAATTGACTGGTGTGTAAATGAAGGTTTACTTAGTAGCCATTATAAGTGTCCTGTATGTAGGAAGGATATGCATCTAGTCGAACGTAAAAACCGTTTAGATGGATTTGAATGGGTTTGTAGGAAGAAAGGTTCAGATAGTCACTATGTGAAGCGTTCGATCAGAAAGAGTACCTGGTTTGAAAAAAGTCATTTGAGTATGATTGATATTTTGATTTTTACGTGGCTCTGGGTGTACGAAGCGAACTCGAAAATCATGGTAAGTGAATATTTGCTTTTGGTAGTGCTTAAATGTATAACATGTTTTTTCCTTTTTTATGTTATTTTATTGTTTGGTTTAAAATGTATTTTATTGAGATTATGTATTTTTTGTTTGCCTATATTGTAGAACTTGGTGCTCCTTTGACTTTTTAAGTGAAAATATATCGATGTGTACATGGAAAATGTAAAGGGAGTGCGCAATGCAAGTTTGTGCAATTCTGGGATTTTTTTTAAGTGAAAATAGGTCGACGTGTACATGGCTAAAGTTAAAACAGTGCGCAATGCCATTTTTGTGCAATTCGGGGATTCCTTTTTTAAGTGAAAATAGGTTGACGTGTACATGGCTAAAGTCAAAGGAGTGAGCAATGCCATTTTTGTGCAATTCGGGGATTTTTTTAAAGTGAAAATAAGTCGATGTGTACATGGATACCGAGTTTGTGCAATTGTTTGTCTTGTTATTTTGCGTAAAAATCGCCGCTTCGCAAACCAAAATAACGAGTCAAAGAATTGCACAAAATCGGTATCCATTTACCGCCAAATTTCGCCAAGGGGTACCCTAAACTATACTTTTACCCAGTTAATTTGCGGAATGAGTGTGGATGAATCGGTTGATCTTTACATTATGGTAACTTGGCGATTTTTTGGCGAAAATTTGGCAACCAACTCTTCTACAGCAACCCTCTATTTTTTTTCCCCGCCGCCATTTTGTCTTCACGAAGTAAAGACATGTTTCTTTTCTTTTTATCTACTGAAGACTTCTTCCAACAATCTACTAGCCGAATTACACTTATGCTAGAAATTTTATCAAACAAAACTGCATAATCATGACAAATATTCACTGCAAAATTGGGAAAAAGTGCACAATACCATACTCCTTACGCGTTTTTCAAAATAACACATACACATAAACCATGTACACGCCGACTTAAAAAAACATCCCAGAATTGCACAAAAATGGCATTGCGCACACTCTTCACTATATCCATGTACACTGCTTTTTTCTCATAAATTAGAAAAATTTCATGAAAATACATGACAATTTTCTCAATCTTTAAACCCGGTAAAAAGAACATATATGAAATTACCTAATCGCGAAAAAGTATTTACCCTTTCCAAATATGAACATTTCCACATATAAAATAAATAAAATATCCAAAAACTTTTACCTCTAAATCATCTATTATATTATAAACGTCACCAACGAATTCATACCGCAACCATTACAAATACTTAGTGTCAGATATTTAAATTATTTCCATGCACGTTCACTTCAACTAAAACGTATACCAAATTCCTACAAACATAAAATTTACAAAATAACTATAATTTCATTAAAATATAATTAAATTCAAAAACACTACTTAAAATATAAATGAACACATACATTAAATTAATAAAAATTACCTTACAATCCTAATTACTTTAAACTAAATCATTGCTAATAACAATTTTCCCAATAATACCAAATTCCTTTCCACCTTACATTTAGAACAATGTATAAAAATAATATCCTCAAATAATTAAAAATACTAACTTACCTAATCTTCTTCAGAATCTTGATTACGTGGCGGATACACTTTTCTAATTCATTCAATAAAATTATTGAAAGATTTTTTCTGCGAATTTTTCCTCCATACTTCCTCCGCTAAATAAAAAGCAAACTTCTCTTTATCACAATACCTAAATACTCATTTCGAATTCACTTTAGTTAGGGCCATGGGATCCAAAAATTAACCAACACTGTTTCACACAACACAGAATAAAGCTAAATACAAAATTTCCAGATTTTTTCCCGATTTCCCCCCTTTTCCGATTAAAGAACCGTAATTCGTCCATTAATATCATATGACATATCCCATGATCTCTCATTTCCCTCACGCAAAATAATGCGTAATCGGAACTGAGTACTGCTAACATTATTACCAAAGTCCCAGGTAGTAACCTTTATCGCCTCCAAAATGTCGCCAAACTACCAGTTACCATATTGTAAAGATCAACCGATGAATCTAAACAACATGGGGACATTTCTTTAGATCAAGGGTTCTCAACCGGTGGTACGCAAAGAAGCAAAGTATTTTTAACTATTAAATTCAAAAATTAAAACCCCAACATCCTGATTTATTTTCTCTAACACTTGTATCTTTATGCGCTCTGAGCTTTGTTCAAGAGTGGTGGTGGTAGTAGTACTTTGTAGTGGTGGTACTAAAGGTTTTCAATTTTTGTTTAGATGATACGCATTAGTCAAAAGGTTGAGAACCTCTGCCTTAGATCAAATATTAGAAGAAAATTATAATTGCAGTTTCTCTAATTTGTAGATTTCCACAGGATTTAATATTTTGGGGTATTAACATTAATATAAATAACTGTTGTAATCATAAAACACTGACGGCCATTAAAAGCATAACATTATTGAAGACAGGAGATAAAGCCATATTTATTATACAAATAACTTGTAATACATGGTTTAACCGTACATGTGTAAGCAAATCAGTTAGACTTAAAGTACTTGGTTTAAAAAACAGTTACACTTGGAACATACCACCTCGTACAGCCATTGCATGAAGATAAACAGATACTGGATGTGCACCTAGAATATGTGAGAAAAGGAGATTTCAATTATTACCATTGTTCAGCTGATGTAGCCATGGGTAGACTGTGTGTTAGTTTTTTATAATCATAGGTCTGATATATTCAGTAGATAACAGATCTGATGAAATCATAGATCAATAAAAAATGGTGGGAATTTAGGAGTTGTTTTCTGTTATGAATCACTAGTTCTAGACAACCTCTAAAGATAGACAGCAGTGAGCTTAAAAAACCTCAGAGTAATAATAAATGATTCATCAGATTTTAAAAACACTGCCTTTTCATAAGTAGTACACATACAATAATCAATTTATGGAAATGAACTAGAAACTAAAAAAATTACCTCGCATACTACAGACATTTTATGAACATTGATCACATTGCACACTTCCAAATGGCTATTGATTTCACAATTTTTGTACCCCGAGTTTCCATACTGCATCATCTATCACATTTGAAGTCTTCCACTAGGGCAAACATTAAGGAGTGCATTTTTACACATAATGTACTGGTAATACGTTATGTACAAAATGTACCTGGTGCTCGCATAGTATTTTTGTACATAATGTACCTGGTGCTCACGTAACATACACAGCAAAACATTTGTTGTACGTAACGAAAATCTGGAGAATTTCTCATTCTTTACTTTGATTCAATCATTATAATATGCATAATATTTTCAATGTTAGAATTTTTAAATCTGATAAGTCATTTACAGCAGCCCTAAACAATGGCGCCTGTTCAACTGCACATTAAACATAGAGGCTGTTTTTTGGGGGCGGTGTTTAATTTATTTGATTGCAGTATAGTAACTTGGCTAAGGGTAGAGATACTTTCATGGAGTACTTTCAAAGAGAAATTAGCTTATACCTATTTCATATATGCGGAAAACTATGAAAACACACGTGCAGCCAACCCATTCGCCAGAATGTGAACCCAGGTCGAATTATCAGTATTCAACAACTTTACTGCTTGGCTGCTAGCGAAGCAAGAGCTAGACATTTTATCACCTAATAGAATAACTGATTGCAAATTATGCCTTCCAGTTCCTGCCAAAATTCTAAAAATTTTGATGCTCGTATGTCTTGCTGCCCATTGCCCTCATACAGGTTGTCCTTGCCACCGATGAGCATTAAACGTGAAGGCAACTGGAGTGTAATGGACCATACGATTACACTTGGTTTCAGACCTGTATGGGGATGCACAATGCATGACATGTGACATTTTGTTGATGCAGACAATGGATGTGATCCTTGATGGTGTTGATGTATTCAGATTCATCTGGAAAAAGGAATTTGTATTATTTATCCTTCTATTTGCAAAGTTCTATGCACAACTATAGCTGTAGTCACTTATAATGTTCTAATGAGGGTTTGGTTAGGTTAATGAGGGTTTGGTTATGGCAAAGCACATAAGGGCTGCTTATTTTTTCTACCAAAGTTAGCTGAAACAATGGTCACTTAAAAAAAACTACTTTAACTTTTTGCTATGTAACACCTACTTAGTTCTGAACTGAAGAATAATATAACTGTAACAGTCATACATACAGATGTATGTTATCTTAATCAATGAGCCAAACTAGTGAGTTCATTGCTTAAGCATTCACCAGCTTTAGGAAAACCAGATCAAGTAGGATAGTGCTATTTTTTTTTCTTTTTAAAATAAAGTAACAATGTGCTTTAAAAATGATAATTCAAATTGTGACAAAGGTACCTATTCATTATTTACTACATCTCAGATATTTAGAGGTAGCTATTTCCCAGCAATAATGTCTGTGCATTTTCTTTGGTGGTAAAGTGCCAATAAATAGTAAACTGTAACAGTCATGTATAATCATAACTGACTTCTGATAATTGTGTATGTAATTTTATATTTCATTTTTGTTAGCCATGTTCTCATTTTATAAATATGGGTCTTTTTGATTTGCTAAAAATAATGAAAACAGAAAACTGTTCATTTTTTCTAGTTTCAGTCTGCTTTCATGGGATAATAAAAATCTCATAGAATGAAATTATAATCATTCCAAAAGCATATTGCAATAGTAAAGTTCTGATATATGCAAATAAATCATTCTGTGGAAGAAAGGAAATTGGTTTGAGGGAAGCACAGCTTATCAATTTTTGTTCATCACAGTTCACAAAGTGTACAACTTACTCAAAATAATTCTAAAATGATGAATTTTGGTACTTCCTAATTTTCTAAACCTCACCAGAATACTGTGAAAAAGTATTGATGGTCTAAACCATGTTGCAAAGAAAAATTTATGTGCAACCCAAAGTATACACATAGCATTCTCCCAGACAGCACTTCTCCAGATATTTACACCAGTGTGGTTGCAGGTTATGATCCCTCCTATGGGAGTTTCAGTACTTCAGCATTGGGGTGGACCACATACTGCAGTTTATGTTGTCTCTGGTAAAAAAAAAAAAAAAAAAAAAAAAAAAAAAAAAGATTTATAGAAAGAACAACGGTGAGAAAAAGGCATAGAATTGGGCGTGTCTTGTATTGAAAAAGAAGAATGTAAAACAATAGGTGGTGGTGGATGCATCGTTGAAATAAATTTAAAGATATGCAAACAAACATCCCTCTCCTAACTCACCAACAAGTTTGCAAATGCTCTTCAAAGTTGCCAATAACTTCATGACTTTTCAGTGGATCTGTGGTAAGAATGTAAATTCCATATATTTTATCGCTCTTGTTAAAGATGGAATTAAACACAGGAATTTTAATTTAAATATAGAAATTTTAAGTTAACAACTTATATTTAAACACAAAACCTTATTGCTATGTTTCCCTTAATGGGAGAGAAAACATAAATATTGGTGCAAAAAGTAGTTTAAAATATTAATGGTAAATTTAAAATACATTCAAAATGCAATTTGTCACAGATCCAGATAATCCCCATCTTTAGGGGGGGAATGTAATGAAATAGATAATGGAAATGACACTGTGTATTTTAAAATATAAATGAAAATTTAGGATAATCCAAGAAATGTTTATGTGTCTAAAAAGTATATTCCTTACTACCTTATATATACTAAAGGTTACTGATAAAATTAACTGACAACAGTTACTTTTAAAACTAGAATAATATTAAGAGCGATTCAAATGTTATATTTAATTGAATGGACAGTAGGCAATGTAGGCATAACTGAGATAAATTTAGGTGTATAATTGTAAGCTTTGTAATCTTGTTCCTAAAAATGCAGTATTACGATAAAACATTAATAAACTATGTTAAATATTGTTTTTCCAACATTCCATTAGCAAAATGGAATATGGATATAACCCTCTCAAGCAAATAACCCATTTTCCTTCCTTTGTAATGATCCGGTATTTCTCAAGTGTGTATTGATTGCATAAAGTAAAAATATATATTAACATATGAATTAATTCAGTTGTACATAAAATCACCTCTGACTTCTTAACTGATTTTTTAAAGGATTAAAACGTAACCACTGTACGCCATAAAAGTTTTTTTATTACAATCCAATCCAATCCATATCGTTATACACATGCTACTTTGAAAGAGAAGCTTTACCACGTGACAAAACAAATGACGCCGAAAGCTCTATGTTACGTCTATATTCTTCTAACCAATAGCAGCGAAGCAGCTATCACAGCAAGAGGTACAGCGAGTACGTTTTAGGAACATGCATGCCTCCACACACGGATGCGTTCGTTCTCATGCTGTACGCAGAATAGGTTTCATTTGAATCACGATATGGTGCACTCCTGTGCCCAGTGTCGTCGATGACGTCCATTGTAGGTGCACTTGTCTCTGTTGTAGCGTCATGGGAAGCAGCAACAATGGTCACTTTCCGTGGTGCTGCAGACGTCGTATTTATTAATGTAAGTAAGTAAGACTGGCTAATAACTCCTGCGAACCTTGCGGTATATGCAGGGATTAGTGGAACAACTCATTTATTAATTCAACCACCATACTGTACCCGTCCCTGAATAAAAGTTTTGCCAGCCTCGCCAGCAAGGAGCGTCTCGATTCTGACCCAAATCCTTGGGGTTGTCGTAGGAATTGGCGAAGGATCAAGGAAGTGAAATTTACGGAGTTCATAGGCAATTACGCCTTTACCTCCACATCGTCATAGGAATTTAGATCATGAAAAAGAGGAAATTGTCTAATAGGGTAAAAATTTTGAGAAGCCGAAAGACTTGGAATAAGTGCCTTCACACTGAGACAAAAAAAAAAAAAGGCAAAAAACTCAGAAGGTCTTAATTTTGTGCCGAAAAAGAGCCAGAATAATTTAGATAGGGGCAGTCATCATAAAATTTTGACCAGATAAATAAAAGGTGAAGTTTTCTTGAGCTTTGATAATCGTGTTTTGCTTACGCCAGAAGCGAAGAATACGCAGGGGAGAGCAATCGTTTCCGATGCGCGTTCTTCAGGGGTGGGAAGGAGGGGGGAACCTGGTTACAGGTCGAAAAAGTAGTTCTGCCAGTGATCAGCTGGGAGGAAGAAGTTTCGTTTTTGACCGCTATTCAATGCGGTATTTAAAGGCCGAAAATGACGTTGTTAAACGTCTGAAAGAGTTCCTTCTTAAAGGAAGAAAAGAGCTGTATTTAGAAATCTTTATCAGTTAAATGCTTTTCAGAAAAGTTAAAGAAATTTAATTCAGTCCTTTTAGGCTGCGATGTTTCTTATTAAAGAAACGTTAAGGCGGGTTCCTCAGGTTAATGCTGTGTGCATTAGAGAACTTTAGAGGCGGGGGGGTTAAGGAACGAGATGTAGTTATTCACATGGCCGTCTGTGTGCTTATACCTAGCCCGTTTAAATGGGAGAGCTGAATATTCTGGGTTAAGAACCGCTCGGGGCCTTTTCCGGGAAGAAGCAACAGCAGGATCATATACGGGTAGCATATGAAGGATTAGCAACATGTTGAATATTTTTGAAAAATTTTTCCGAAAGTCGCTGTATAAAGCGATTAATGGGCATAATTTTGAGGTCATTATGAATCTCTTCGTTCCGTACAAACAATGGAGCTTTTAGTATTTGCAGAAGCAATTTGGATTGAAAAATTTGAACATGTTTTCTGTTAGTCAGTGCAGATGGGCCCCCAGATGAGACACGCATATGTAAGAACAGGCCTTATCATAGATTTGTAGAGCAGGATTTTGTTATCAAGTGATAGGTCGCTATTTATAGCAAAAAAGGAGCGTAAGGTGGTTTTGACAGCTGTTGCAGTCGCTATGATTTTGCAAATGTGAGGCTGCCAAGTTCATTTTGAATCTAGTAAAACACCTAGATATTTATAAGAAGAAACCCAGGGAATGGGTTGACCGAAGAGGATTAAATTAGGTAAACTTGGGATATTTCTTTGGATGAACATAGTGGCAGCACATTTTGCGACATTAATTTTGATTTTATACAGGCCGAGCCAGAGTTCTAAGGCCGAAAGGTAACTCTGCAATTGGGAGATTATCTGGAGGGTGTTGGTATGTTGTGAAATGATGGCTGTATCGTCTGCGTATAATGCAAGATCGATATTTGGAGCCTTGGGAATATCATTTACATAAAGGTTAAAGATTGAAGGTCCAAGGAGACTACCTTGAACTACGCCGGCATAGATTGGACGGGGAGAGGAGAATTCGTGGTTAACTCGCACGCGGAAACTGCGTCCGGTCAAGTACGAGTTAATAATTTTAATGAGATGAGCCGAAAAACCAAGCCGCATGAACTCGTAAATAATTCCGTCATGCCAAGTCCTGTCAAAGGCTTTGGCAACGTCTAAATAGACAATACCAGTTTTCTCTCGCTTACGAAAGCCTTCATGAATGAATTCCACTACACGTAGTAACTGGTGTACTGTGGAGTGTTTAGGTCGGAAGCCGAATTGTTCCGGGATTAATAAATTTTGATCCCGACAGAATTCATTTAGGCGATTAAGTAAGTCAAACTCATAGATCTTTGAGAGAGAGGATAAAAGACTTATGGGTCTGTAATTGACGGGTAAGTTTAATTTTTGTCCCGGTTTTGGAATGGGGACGACTGCTGCAATTTTCCAACAGTCAGGGAAATAACTTCTCCTGAGCATTAAATTTATAAGTACCGTGAACCAGATGATAAACATTGGAGGGGGGAAGTTTTTGATCATGCGATTCGAAATAGAATCCATGCCAGGTGCCTTGTTAGGTTTCAATTTGTCTATGAAAACCATAACTTCAGTAGGGTCCGTTGGTCGGAGTTCAGTTGAGATGGGTTTGATAAAAAATCTTTAACCCGTGCTTGTATGCGTCCCTGTGTAACCGGGCGGTTACAGTAGGAGTCGTGATTTTGTGTGAATTGAGTTGCAAGGCTGTCAGCAATGACTTCAGCCTTTTATGAGTCAGTATAGGCCATCTGCGCGCCATCGGCCGTTTGAAGGGGCGGAATGGGTGTTTTATGTTTGCGTAATCGGGCGGCTGCGAGCCAAATTGATTTGTCTTCAGTCCTTAGGGACTCAATGTATGTTTTCCACTCCGCTTGTTTTAATAAGCGGGTTTCGGTCCTTATCTCGTTCTGTATCTTGCGAAACTGGGCACGGATATTTGGATCTCGTGGTCGTGACCTTTGCCAAATTCTTCGCAAGTAGTTCCGCTGCTTAATTTTGAATTTAGTCTCAGGTGGGAGCCTAGCACCTGGGTGTTTAAGTGGTTTTGAAGCCGCAGCTCTCGCTTCTTTAAGTAAAGACTCCAGACTTTTCATATGCCTGTCAAAGTCCGAATTACTGGAAATTTTGATGGGAGGGAGTGCAGTTTTTTCCAAAATAAATCTAAAGTCGTCCCAATTTGTTGAGACTTGCTCCTCTAATTTTGAGTATCGATTTTGAATATTTAAGGTAATCAAGAATGGGTAGTGATCGGAACCTAAGTCCTGAATCACTTTAATTTCACGCCGAAAAAATGTATTATAAAAGGCAGCAAGATCAAGAAATGCAGGGGACCCTCTTCAGGGTAGTAAGTCGCGAGGGTAGGAGCTATGATCTGAACATGGTTACTCTGGCACCATGAATTTAGACAAAACCATGCGGTATGGCGTGAATTTAGATCACCAGCAATAATTAGGTGATTTGAAACATTCAGAAGTTTATCAAAATCACTGACAGGAAAAGTTGGCCTTCCACGTGCTGTTGATTGTGGAGGTAAATAGGCTGAGACTATTGTCAGCGGGGGAGAATTTTGAAGAAAAATTTTGATGATAGTCGCTTCTAGAATATTTAAATCAGGGGACGGTACCATGTGATGCTTTAAGGAACGCTTCACATAGATACAAGTGCCACCACTGGGATTTCAGCTCTGTGACACCCTGTCAGTACAGTAAATGTCATAATTCCAAATTTTGGGAGTATTCCCTGGGGTGAGGTGAGTCTCTTGGACTAATAACACGTCAATATCATGCTCTACTATAAAATCACGAACTTCGTGAAATTTTTATGTTAATCCATTGGCATTCCATGTGCCAATGGTCAGTTCTCTGATGGTATTTGAACTGTTATTCATATAACTGAATTTTAGGCTGTTAAAAAGAGGTTCATCACTGAAGAACAGAAGACATGGGTCTAAAAATGCCGAAATTAGCTTGAAAGCTCAACATAGCTTTCATACAAATAAAATGCCCTCATTAAAGCATCTGCATGGCTGAGTTTAGGCATTGCTTTTTTGAAGGCAAGAAGCAGAATATGCTTATCTACCGCTGGGTCGCGGGAGATTTCGATTAAGCATTTTAGTGTAGATGAGAAGACGTCGTCAGAATCATTGCTACACTCTTCTGTGGCTGATACTGCTGGGGCTGTAGGGGCTTCTGCAACCGGCAGTCCTGGATTCGTGGATTTGAATCCGTACTCGGTGGTGTTCTTCACCATCTGTGCATAAGATGGTGAACTGACGTTGCTTGGGGGAGCAGGTATGGGGCGTCTTGTCTCAGCATTTGCTGTGGTGTTAGAAGAACCCTGCGGGGGGCTGTCTGTGCAGCTGCCCTATTCTTAAGCGTGGGATTTTTACCACGAGCCCGTTTATTACCTGGGTAACGGGGACAAGATTTATATGAAGCAGGATGATCTCCACCGCAGTTGCAGCAAGTGGCAGGTATATCTAATCCTTTGGTACACTCACGTACCCAATGGGGTCCAGAGCATCTGACACAACGGCTTGGAAGGGTGCAGAGTTCCGAAGAATGGAAAAAGCCCTGGCACCGAAAGTATTGAGTAGGGCCCTTGCGGCCGCGGTAACGTTCAATGCTGATCTCTGTGCCCCACATGTCAGTGACGGCGAACAGATGATCGAGGAAAGGGTGAGGGATGAATTGTAAATATACAAGTGGCATAGGGTGTCTGGAGCCAGGCTGAGTCAGCCGAACGATGCGATGCACTTTAAATCCCATCGCCTCAACTTCCTCTTTGATGTCTGTTTCAACAGGGAGGCCTCTGATAACAATTTTGACTGGCCGGTCTTGCTTTAAATCGAAAGTTTTGAACTGGATGCCGACTTGTTTCATCCAGCGGGTGACCTCCCTGAACTCTAGCTCTGTTTGAACAAATACTTTTAAATAGGGTCCAGTCAGGATGCTCCGTAAATTTGTGGCAATTTCTCTCATGAAAGACACTTGTGTCTTCCAGTTTTTGCTGCTCTTGAGATGAATAGCCGGAATCTCTGGCTGCGGTGGGGGGGGGTACGTTCCGTGCCTGCTCGGAATTTTCTCCCTCAGTGGTACTCTCAGTAGCCATTTCAGTTTCGTTAGTTTCATCATTAATGATGGAGTTTCTAATTTTTTCATACTTATTGGTATTCCTCTCCTTTTCAGGAGTAGCATTTTTTGAACTATTAGATAATTTAGAATTTGGAAGAGTAGAATTTGATTCTTTAGTGTTATGAGCCAAATCATCTGTTGTGAGATCCACAATAGGCGCCTTCCCCTGCTTTCGAGCCGCGGGGGTTATAAACCCGTCAGAGTCGATAGTCTGCGTCTTTCGCTTCCGCGATGACGTCGACTGGACCTGTTTCCCCCGCACCTCGTGCATGGAGGTAGGAAAGGGAGAAGGGGCCATTCCGCGCTAGAAGTGAAGCACTGCTTTGAAGCTTGGGTCACCAGACGGGGTGTTATTTGTTTACATTCAGAAGCTCGCTTGACAAGATTCTGATTGTATTTCGACACACGACAGTTCCATAGAAATCGAAAAAGGGACACTCTCGCATGAAAGAAACATTCATAGTGGGATGGATAATAGCAATTTGTATAGTTTACTGACATTTACGCAAAAATCACATCTTGGTTAAGAAAATTGCTAAAAGAGATCTGCCAAAATTTATTTTCTAGAAGATTTGAAAGGTTTGAAACTTGATGGCTAAATGTAAATATAAAATTATGTATGTTAAAATATTTGTAATTAGGCACATAGGTCAGATTAAGTTTTTATTAAATAGAGTAACGCAGGCAAGGGCTATCTGCCTAAAGAGAGAGATGTCGTCATGGAGGAATTTTGAAGAAAAACTGACCTTTGAGTGGGTATTAAAAATAATACTTATAACTTTCATTCAAATTATATTCATATATATTTTTTATGTAAAACTTTCGGGTGTATGCTAAATTAGTGTAAATTACTTTACACGAAAAATATAGTGAATGCACAGAAATTAAAGATTTGCACATGCCGGAAATGATAAATACGAAATATGTATGGGTATTTATGCATGTGCTTGCAAAAAGCATGTATCTGCCTTTGACAAAATAATTAAATATTCATTAAATTATTTATAAATGTATTTGAAATGAAGAATTTATTCACTTATAAAAAACTGTGAAAGTACTGTGAAGAAATCTAATGATTAAATGTATCTAATTTATAAAGATTATAAATATTATCTAAATATATAATAACCTTAATATTGAATTGTAAACATAAATTGAAATCCTGTTGACAAATACGTTATAAAACTATTTAAGCAAGAATTGTTCGCATTGGAAAGTAATCTGTTAAAAGGTATTGTAAAGCAAATGCTATGAGATGCGCGCTTAAGAACGTAATAAAGAGTTTTAGAATGTATTGTTGAAATGAAGGGTAAAAAAAAAATCTGATAAGTATAATTAAAAGAATTATTCCCTTTACATTTTATAATAACTCAGTTACAAGTTTTAAATAATACTTAAAAAAAAAACTTATTTTATTCCCTTTCAGAAATGTTCAGAGAAAGTCAAATACTATTTAATACCTATTTAATTATTAGGAATTAGCGAAATACTTATTTAAAGTATTTCGCTAATTCCTAATAATTCTCTAATTTAAAATGAACCGAATAGAGCATTAATTATAAATTGACTTACATTTTTCGATTTAAAAGAAGCCAAAAAATCATGTCATATTTAAGAAAGTATTTTAGGAAGAAGCTCTATAAATAGAAAAGAAATAATGCATAATTTTAATATTAATAATACAATAAACTTTGATCTTAATTTTTGTACCTTAACCGAATAAAATCGAATTACCTTAATTTTTTTTTCTAATGTAATTAACGAAAACTTGTGAAAATATTTCATTCAAATTAAACCATTCTGAGAAAACTGTCCTGTGAAAAGTATAGCATTTAATTCCGTTCAGAATGAAATGTTGTTTAAAAATATGTTGTTTTCACATACTTAGGACTCTGAAGTGTTGTAGAAAAAGAAAATATATACATTTATATGTATATTTGCGACGTAATTACAAAATATTTACACCCGAACGCGTCAAATCCCATAGAACTCAATGGTAAATGACCCAATGTTTTGGTCACCACGTAGGGATCGCCGGTGCTTCAGAGCAGGGTACGGAGAAACTTGTTTAAGGCGACTCCTTCTTACTTCCTACCTCCATAACCTCGTGCGTGGGTTTGGATGCCTCTTGCTTTCTAGGATCTTCTGCTGTTTGAGCGGCGGCCATCTTGGCCAAGCGCTCAGTCTCTAGAATATTTAGAAATTCATCTCTGGTCGAGGGAAGGTGGAAAATCGGAACTTCTAAGATGTTGGCGATGCCATTGATTTTATGAAAAAGTTTCTTATCCGACTGGTCAAGTTGCTCGAATCCATTTGTATCCAGGGGTGAAGGAGTTCTTTTCAGGAAGTACTTCTGGCGTTGGATTGCCTCGAACTGCTGCTTTAAATCATAAAACTGGATTATCAGTTGCATGCGCTCATCCTCTGGTGACGCAGGTTGCACAGGGGGAGCCTGATCCCTAGTATCTGACTTATCAATCATACATTCATCATTTTTCGCATAAAAATTCCCAGTATATAGCTGAGTTGCCGGGAGCTCATCAAACGAGCGACCATCACTCACGGCGTCCATCCTCGGAATCCCCAGGAATTGGCGAAAACTTCTTGGCGAATTGAAACCCAAGCAAAATCCTAGAATTTGTAAGCAGCCAATGGCGTTACAGAATTAGAGGATTTCGGGTTAAAACGGAAAAGCACGTTATCGAGTAAAATTTGTGTTTCAACTGCAGCCATTTTTGTTTTTTTACAGTGTTTTATAGCATCGTATGTGATTCGTCGTTTAGTTTCTTGCAATTTTCTAGTATTGTTTGCAAAGTTCCTTGAATATATTTTACTTTACATAATATAGTTTACTTTAAAATAGAACTCATTAAATAGAACTCATTAAAATAGAACTTAATTTAAAAAAAATAAATAAAAGAAGTATTAAAAAATCTCATTTTAGGATGACCCAGTATGTGTTCACAAGTAATACTGATTGTATCAATGTTTTCAGAAATTTGCATTTCAGTGTTATGTTATTTATATTTCTTAGCAATTTCGAAACTTTATTAATAACAGTTTTCACACAGTTTTGTAACTATACTCCCTTCATAAACTATTACTATGATAATTCCTTCTAAGTTAATAATAATGAAAAATTTAATCTAGTAAAAACATATTAATCGTAAGGAATTCACAAAAGCATTTTGTAACTTTACCCTATATTTCCTACATATCGTATATTTCTCTATATTTTCATTATTTCAGAAATTTTTGTTCATCCCAATGAAAATTGTTATTGTGTTTTTCTACAGAAAACAATGGCAGTCTACAATTAAATTTGAACAAGGAGGTTAGAATAGGAGGGAAGGTTCAACTCAAACGGTGAAGCTTGGCGGCCATGTTCCTGTTATCGCTGTGACTTGTGCAAGGAAATCTGTAATTGCAATATTTTTTTTTTTCTTTTTGAAGCATGTCAGCTTGTGTTGTAAATGGATGCACAAACAGATTTTCGAAAAAGATTCCTATCAATTCCTTTTCAAGCGTAAATATTGATTTTCTTTTTTTATGTAATTTGATAACTATGGTAAAAAATATCACAATGTCATGTTGTTCTCTTTCCAGATGTAAAAAAAAAAAAAAGACTTAATAATAATCAAAATATGTTAAATACATTTTGATGTTTCTGTTTATAGCTGGTATCTTTGTTCCTTAACATACAATGATGTATGCTAGGATTTAAACTGTATAATTTGAACATTTTAGGTATTCATTTGATAATTTTCATGAAAAGTAAAACACCAATTGTTACTATTTTTATGAATTTTAAAGGTGTTAAATAAAATAATGCTTTTCTTTATGTATTAATATTTATTCATTTTAAAGTTTTTTGAACTGTTAAGAATATAATTTGTGCATTTGATGAAGATAAACTAACTTTTCTGTTGTTAAAATGTTTTTGCATAAATTTACAAATTTTTGGGCAGTATAGCGATAAAAGTAAGTAAAGTATTTACACAACTGAACATGTGGAAAGACGTATCCAAAAATATAGATTTATTTCTCTAATTTAGCTTAATTCAAGGCAATTTCTTTGAGATTCATAAATATGAAACGCGCATAAACTGAAATCACTGAATTCACATAAATCTGTTTTATTTTATTAATATTTATTTTACTGATATTAATTTTATGTTAGTTGTGAAAATAATCTAAAACTTTCATTTAAAAAAATGCAACCTGTGACTATTTTTTTAGATAATTATGTGCTACTAATTTCAGGTTAAATATATTTTAAATTATTCTTTAATAAATTACAATATTGTGAATAAATCAGAAATATCAATTCTTAAAGGAAAAACTGGAAAGTACACCCAACAGGTTGCTAATAAAACCTAAACAAATTCTATTTTTAAAGGCTTTAATGTTATGCACATGAATTTAGATTTCGAACTATTTCTTAATGATTTTCTGTACGTAGTAAATTACGGATATCATCTTTATAACATTGAAACAAAAAACTAACAATAGCGAAGTATTTCATAATAAATTTTACATATTTTTAGTGGAAAATACATGCACGGAACAGCTTAAAAACACGTACGTTTCACTGCCGTAATGCAATTTTTTGAAGTTACAAACATGGACGCCGCTTGTTCGGTGGAGTTTCATTCCCTGATAGTGGAGGAAACTGCGAACCCTCCCTCCTTATATTCTAACCTCCTTGAATTTGAACATAATTTTAAAAATTATATCTTTCTTTTGTTTTTTATGTATTAAATTTTACATTTAATGATTAAATAATGTGTAGAATGAATCGGTGTTTTTAAAAAGATAGCAAAAATTACTTTCGAAATATTGCTTTCTTTTGTTTTCTGCAGCTCCTATTGCATGTTATAATTACTGGTAATTTCTTTCTTCTGACTTTGTTATTATATTTTAAAATCGTGTTTATTTTTTATGCTGTGATTGAATTACATAATATGTGTGATATTTTTAGATAAGTTAAGGATTTGTGTTTCTTTTGAAAGAATTTTGGATGATATTCGGAATTCCTTAAATAATGAAGAGCTAAGCCGGAAACATCTTATTGAGAGAAAAGATCTACATAACATAGTGAGAGATTTTGATTTGGATAAATGTTCTGTCCATGAGAGCAATCCGATAAGTGTATGTTTATAATAAATTATAGTAGGTTTATTATCCGATAAGTGTAGGACAACCATAAAATGAATCTGCTGAGAAGTAGTTCACCTGTAATGCATTATAAAGAGCTAGGGATCGAAGATGAAAGTGGAACTTTAAATAAAGATGATTTTCATCTTTGTTTAATGACTGAATTTCAAGCAACCATGCTCGAAAAATTTGGAAATAATAAGATTTGTGTTGATAGCACTCATTGCACAAATCCTTACGATTTTCACTTAATAACGTTATTAATCGTGGATGAATTTGGTTCGGGATGTCCGGCTGCATTTTGTGTAACAAATAAACTTTATTACACTGCAGTCAAATTATTTTTTCATGCTAGTAAAAGCAAGTGTGGCCAAGTAAAACCATCTGTTTTAATGTCGGATGATGCCTCTGCATTTTACAATGCTTGGGAAACAGAGATGCTCCCTCCTGAAAACAGAATTTTATGTACTTGGCACATAGATCGAAATTGGAGGGAAAATTTATAAAAGATAAGGGGATCTGAAAAGAAAGCATTAATATATAAGACTTTACAAGTTTTGCTTCAGACGATTGATAAAACTCAATTTCATAATTTATTAGATGGCACAGTGGCTCAGCTTTCTTCCGATCTTGATACGCAAGAATTGGGTACCTATTTTGTTAAAGAATATGCTAGGAATTATTCATTATGGCCTACAGCCTACCGTGCTAATTTAGGCATCAACACAAATATGTATTTAGAATCTTTGCATAAGACCTTGAAGCATTGTTATCTTCAAGGTGTAAAAGTAAAGAGGCTTCATAAAACTTTAAATGCGTTAATGAGGTTCTGTAGAGACAAAGAGTTTAAACGCCTAATTAAGTTATGCAAAAAAACACAATCAGCGAGAATTATAAAAATTAATGAATCGCATAAGCATAGTCTTGAAATTTCTGCATTGATGGTGACACAGAACTGTGAAAGCGAGTGGTTTGTAAAATCCTGCACTAAAACTGGTGTAACATATCGAGTAAAGAAAATTGCTTCTGCTTGTAAAAATGATTGTGAATTGGTTTGTAGAATGTGCTGTGTATATGCTGTGTGTAACAAATAAACTTTATTACACTGCAGTCAGATTATTTTTTCATGCTAGTAAAAGCAAGTGTGGCCAAGTAAAACCATCTGTTTTAATGTCGGATGATTCCCCTGCATTTTACAATGCTTGGGAAGCACAGATGCTCCCTCCTGAAAACAGAATTTTATGTACTTGGCACATAGATCGAAATTGGAGGGAAAATTATAAAAGATAAAGGAGATCTGAAAAGAAAGCATTAATATATAAGACTTTACAAGTTTTGCTTCAGACTATTGATAAAACTCAGTTTCATAATTTATTAGATAGCACAGTGGCTCAGCTTTCTTCCGATCTTGATACGCAAGAATTCGGTACCTATTTTGTTAAAGAATATGCTAGGAATTATTCATTATGGTCTACAGCCTACCGTGCTAATTTAGGCATCAACACAAATATGTATTTAGAATCTTTGCATAAGACCTTGAAGCATTGTTATCTTCAAGGTGTAAAAGTAAAGAGGCTTGATAAAACTTTAAATCCATTAATGAGGTTCTGTAGAGACAAAGTGTTTAAACGCCTAATTAAGTTAAGCAAATAAACACCATCAGCGAGAATTATAAAAATTAAGGAATCGCATAAGCGTAGTCTTGAAATTTCTGCATTGATGGTGACACAGAACTGTGAAAGCGAGTGGTTTGTAAAATCCTGCACTAAAACTGGTGTAGCATATCGAATAAAGAAAATTGCTTCTGCTTGTAAAAATGATTGTGAATTGGTTTGTAGAATGTGCTGTGTATGTGTTCACTTGTTTGAATGCACATGTATGGATTATTTTGTCCTAAATAATATGTGCAAGCATATTTATGCATGCATAAAAATTGCATTGCCTTGTACTTCCAAACGAAGCATTTCACCTTTGCATAAATTTGAAGTAGCTTCTGCAGGTCAAACAGTTTAAAAAACTCGGATGAAGGAAAAATTATGTGCCGTCTGAAATTGAAATATTTGGATGATCAAATATCTTCCCCACGTGTAACGTGCATAAGAGTCAGTTTTGCTTAGAAAGTTCTCCACGAGGCACCCTTACCCTTAGGCAAATAACCGTCGAATGTTTTGCTATAATCAAACAAACCAGACCAAACAATAGATATATAAATAAGTAGCTTAAAAACTGCTATATTTTATGTATACTCATTAAGTAGTATTTCAGTATATATAATGATTAAAAGAAAGGAAAATTCGGATCCTAACTGATTGTATATAATGTAATCCCTATGAAGGCCCTAACAATTCTTTCTCACTTAAAGTCGTAACCCAAAAAGAGAACAAATTAAACTTCAGATACGTATACAATACTGAATCTAATACAAAAAATACAAAATATAAAAATAAATTATATATGTACGAAACCTAACTAACTATTTATATTGATATTACGTAAATATACGTATGGTAATGAACATTGTATAATAAAGATATGTTATACCTTATTCTATATTTGGTTCCATTTATATATACCTATACATAGATATATATAATTTAAGGATTCCGTTTAAGGATTATAGTAGTAATTAATACTACTACATATAAAACACAAAAGTGCATCAATAATGTATTTTTCAGTATTATTTAACTTCATTCTTAGGAATTTTCTGCAATCTAGTTTGCGTTATTTTATTCATAAGTCTCAAATAAAAACAAGTATTGTTTATATGCCATTAGAAAATTAACCAAAAAGCAGCGACCACAATGTAATTGAGAAACAGTCCTTAGCCGTGAAAAGGTTGAAAGCCATTCGGTTATGACTATTATCTCACATACTCAGCTACTTCGCATACATGGAACATAGCATTCGAAATGAAAAACTCAATATTTACTACAAATTCATTCGTGTAACAAATATCTGTCTTTCTACACCTATGGCTTTAAAAAAAAGATGTTATTTATCTTACAGTTTATCGTAAGTAATACATTTTCATTGTACAAAATTGCATTCATTCGAAGAATTCAATTTGTATTTTCCTGTGGATAAAACTGAAAGTAGAGAAGTTAGATGTTTAAACAACCCCCGCATTTTCTCAAGATCCCTAGCGAGATTGTCCGCACCTTGTCAGCTCTCCCCCTGAAAAAAAGGGATTGTAAATTTATGACCTGACCGCAAATGAGGGTATTTCATATTTTATGCTTTAGTCAGAAGGATTTTTTGAAGAAAAACGATGTTCATTGTCTAGATGAAAGGCATTTTTCGGCAACGTCACCTCCGAGCTCGTTAATAAAATAATAATAAGCTCGATAATAAAATTCTTGCCAATGCTGAAAAGTTACCAGTGAAATGCAGGGCTTCCTTTGTTCTGAATAATTTTATTAATTTGAATGAAACAGAATGAGATCCCTGGAAAATCATTAAGAATTTCTTTCCCTGATGCTAGACGAATGGTTTTGAAGACCTTCTCACTAACGGCTGGATTAAAAGATTCTTCAAGACCACTCTGCAAAGGCAAGGAGGAGATGCAGTTCACCATCTTTAGGAATTCTCAGAAGTGATTATAAAAGAATTCCCCATGACTACCTTTGGAATGCATATAAAAACAAAATGTTGAACTGGAAATGCTCATATAACTCAATGTTTCTAAACAAATGGTGCTTTTCTGTCATATATGTTTTTATTAATATTATCACTTTCTGTTTTATACTTTTATTTGGTGCCTTATGATTTACTTTCATAATGCTGCAACAGAAAAATATTCATTCTTTAACTTTTGGAGGACAGTGTATTTTATTGAAATGCGAATAAAGCAATCATAAGTTTTAGAATGGTACATACAAAAAACACATTTAATTGAAAATTAGTTCATAGAGGAATTTCCTCATAAATCAGATGACAGTGCATGAGCATCCTATAGCTTAAATGATTTACCATAAGCAGCATAAAAATATTATTTTAAGAATGCAGCCACTTCTTACAGCAGTGCTGTATGCTCTTAATGCTAAGTTAATCTGCTGAGGAGAATGATGAGTGATAATATTTGTTTATAAAGTATAATTTTAAGTTTTAATATTTTGGCAACATTGATTATTTTCTTAAATTGTAAAAGAATGAGTTAAAGATGGATCTGGCGTCGAGGGAGAGTTTGTTATATTTTGGTAGAATGCGGTAAGGTTTCTTATGACTAATTTTATTAATAAAGTTTTCTTTCTATATATTACTACTATAATGTGTTTTTATTAGAAGTACAATATCATTTATATGCCTACTCCTAAGCCAACAATGGATATGTTCTTAGTTTTAACATTTGAGAGAATTGCTCTGTTTTTGGTGTATTTTCAAGTATACACACAACAAAAGGACCTACCAGCGGCCGAGCGGTAACGTCGCTAAACACTGGTAGTTCAGTCTGAGGTTCGAATCCCGTGAACGGGCTGGCTGCATGGGTGTTTTCGTGGTTTTCTCCATGTGTAACGTGTATACGAGCCAGTTTCCCTTAAAAAGTCCTCCACGAAAACATCCCCCTCCCTTAAGGCAGATAGCCCTCGAATGCTTTGCCGTAATCTAATAAACCAAACCAAACCACACAACAAAAGTCAGCTGATGCATGCCTGTATCATGCATGCCACCTCTGCTAAAGGGTTTCTCTCCGTTATTATGTTACTTAATGAATCTATATTATCTCCTAACCTCAAGACATCTCGACAGAAATCATTACGTTATATATATACACACACACTCATCATCAAAATTAAAGGCTATGAGAAAGAATATGCTCACTAAGTTAATATTGCAACTAATGCCCAATGCTGTAATTATTAATGTTAATTAAGTACAAACTCAAAATTATACTTCTGCGCATACATTAGTACCAGAAATATGTAAATTACAAGATGATACTACAAGAGATTTGGTTTTAGACCTTCAGGCTGCCACAGGATCTTGAATTAACCATTCTACTGCTGCATGAAGACTTAATGAGATTGGACAGTATGCGAGAAAACCGATGTTTTGTGTTTTACTCGCTTTAGCTTCAAGAGGAACCTGTTTAAACTGGTGCTGTCATCATGTTCGATGGAGCCATGATGACCATGCTCAAGTACTGTTTCCTGACAAACTGATATGGTCTGAACAGTGATTTTAGACATGCTTTGATCTGGAGAGAGAAAAACAACGCACAATTTGTCTTCCCTTGTCCGTGGTTTAATTGTTTGGGGAGGAATCTTGGCAAATAGCAGCACCGAGCTGCATATTTTTTCAAAGAGGTTCTGTAACCACTCGTAGATATGTGTAGGAGCTATTGGAATCCCAAGTTAGACTGTTTAGGGGTGCTGTTGGCCTAGGGTTTTGCTAATGGATGACAATGCTCAGCCTCATTGAGCATATATGGTGTCAGAATACTTGTAAATATTAGATATCACTCAAATGGATTGGCCACCTCACTCACCCAATTTCCATGTGTGGGATGCCTTAAGGCAAAATTTCTGCATGGCACATTCCTCCCTTGACCCTCCAAGAGCTGAAAATTGCATTTTTAGAAGAGTTGCATGCAATTCCACAAGTCTTGATCAAAGCTTCGGTAAAGTCTATGAAATAAAGATGTGAGATGTGTTTATCTGTACGAGATGACTATATACCATATTAAAGGAAATATTTTTTCATCATTTTCCAATTTTCATAAATGTGAATAACTGTGCAACTGCACTTATCATTCCTGCAACTTTGCAAACATTAGCATTGCATCGAAGGATTTTTTTGTCTTTCACGCAGCTGCCAAAAATCTAGTTCTAAGAGTATTACCATTTGGTGTGATATAAGATATATTTAAAAACATGACTAACTGAGCAGCTAAAAAGTAATACAGTCAAAAGTCGTTAATTCGGGCACCCATAAACCGGAATGATCTATAATCCGGACCTCAAAGCTACAAACTTTCTGCGCATGCGTCGCGTTGACGCATCCGGGTAAGACCTTTACGGCTGCGAATATGCGTGTGCGCAAAATACGTTTATGAATGCGGGTTTAATGTATAACGGACGGTATAAGCTAAGCTAAAATTATCTAATTCAGTTAATGTTGCAGATTGCGTTGTTCCTTAATCTTCGAATTGGATTCGGCTTATTATTTTTTGCAGACTGTTAGAGCAATTTTATAAAAGTAAGCTTGAACTTTCGATTATGTCAAAAAGAATTTCTGATATATATTTACTAATATGTAAAGGATCTACAAAGCGAGAGTATATTTCGAAGTCCATTAAACTAAAAGTGGAATTGCTGCACAAAATGGATAAAGGCATATCCTTTGTTTATCTAAACTTTAACGTTTTTTTATCTAAACTTTGTTTATCTTTAACGCTGCGGCGCGCAATGAATTGGAAGTTGATCTGTCAGCACTATCCTTATCTTTAGGGCAGATGTTTTTATTTTATTTGGCTTATAATTCTTTACTAAATGTAGTATTTCCGTCTTTGATATGATTTAAATCAAATTCCTCGTCATTATAATTCGCTTCCGATAGCGAAGAAAATGACAGAGGTTATTGAAAACGAAAAAATTTCGATCGACAAATTAGTCGGTATTCTCGACACAGCAATTAGAGGACTTGAACAGCGGAACTTTGTAACTGAACAAGAAATTATGTCTGTTTATAGAATTAAAGAGAATGTATTATCGCATAAAAAACGAAGCAGCTTAAACAACTTACTTTGAAAGAAATGTTTAATAAAATAAAAAATAAATATTAAGCCCTTTTTTTTTTTTTTTTTTTTTTTTTTTTTTTTAAATTTTGATACTTTTTAGATCATAATTGTTCTTTATTTCATAAATTACGGTTTCATATTTTTAATTTTATAATTTCTGCATGCCATCTTACCAGATTTAAACTAATGATCTATAATCCGGAAAAATCGATAATCCGGAATCGCCGAGGTCCCGACGAGTCCGGATTAACGACTTTTGACTGTAGTTGAGCAAATATAAATATATGTAATAGTTAATATTTATGTTATAATCTTATTTAAATAAAATGTCTTATTTACAAACATATGCATTAAACTTATTTAATTCTTAATTTTTAGGAGCACTTGCAGCATTGTTGCAATTAATAAAAAAATGTTTGTAATATTATGTACACAGTGTTGGGATTCAACTAGTTTGCAGGGGCAGAGTAATGTAAGAAAATGGCTCAAAATTGAATTTTAATACTTCATCACACAATTTATAATTATTTAGTAGCTATTATCATTTGTTTATTTAAGAAGCAAATTATTTTTTTAAATGTTTTATCTCATATCTGCATATGTCTTATGTATGCTCATAATTTTTTTGTATTCCATTTCTGAATATAGATTATATACATTACCATTTCACTACTAATTACACGTAGTGGTAGGGAATCACTTTTAAATAAAAAGAAATTGCTTTGATTCATATTTGTGTATCTATTGAAGAACCTATTCTTAAATAAAGTTACTGTTTCCACTGGAAATATTAATAGCATTACATCCTACTTTATACATCTAAATACATTTCCTGGGAATTCATATAGGAATTAAGAGATGGCCAATTTTTCTCTTGTAAACACATTTCATTATCATTGCAGAAAAAATGGTTCAGGTGATAATAAAATTTATCAAACAATGTATATTATATAAATATACTCTCATATACTTAATCTTTTAATTCTCTGAGGAATTTTGGAATTTCTCTATATACTATATTTTTTTGGAAAGCGGACCTTACTATTTATTTGAAATTCTGTGAATGGAATTCAGCACACCGTAGAATAAAAAAAGGAAGACATTTGAAGATATCTGCTGAAAAGCATCTTTCTGAAAAGTCCCACCAAAAGATATTAATGTAAAATTTTAGTAATGTAAATTAATTTTCCAGTCTCCTAGCTGATACTGAATTTCTTAACGCAGAGGGATTCATAACAAACTAAAAGCCCATTTCTTGCATTAAAATTGTTATCTCAGCAATGTGCAAATTCGAATTGATTAACATTTGTTCTTATAAAACAGAATGTAAGATTTGTCAAGTTATAGCCTTTTTTTTTTTTTTTTTTTTTCGTGTGTGTGTGTGTGTGTGTGTAATATTGTGTACGTATTAAGTTGGATAATAAGTCAGTTTAAGAAAGATTATTCAAATTTCTGAATATCTTTAACTTGGCTCTTAAATATGAATATATATGATAGTATGAATATATATGTATATGAAGTTTAGTAAATTCAGAAGATAAAATTTTTCAAAAGCTATTAAATATACTATAGACGATGATGCACTATATATGCTTTGCATTCTGAAAGTTTTGAAAATGTAAATTGAGTAAAGTGTACCAGCCACTTTTTTGTATGAAGTAGGTAAATTAGTGAAGAAAGTATTTAAATATGATGGTGATACTTTAATTTTTAAAACTGGAAACTATTTCTGTAGAAAATGCATTTTGGGTAATTAACATTACTTTTACTGTTATAGATAATTATGTAAACAAAACGACAACAACAAAAAAGCATTTTCTCAATAACTGCACTAATTGCAAGTTCATATAGTTATTCAATGGCCCCCCCTTTAATTATTAAAATTCATGTAAGTGGAAACTGCTGTTTATTCTCTGGAAGTTTTTTTGCATAAATCTGGAAATCAACTATGCATGCTTCTCAGGTATCTGAATTAACACATTTCACAAGAATATATATAAGTTTACAAGATGTTACAAAGAGGATTTCTGAACTTGGTCATTAAAAATTTTAATGAATTAAGCCCACCTTTATAAAATGCACTGTTTTAGTCTCTAATGCATTACACTAGTACTATTTTGTAGTAGTAATGCATTTTAATTGAGCACTGTTAACTTAATTTTGTTCATCGTATATGTAGCATTTTTTCATGTCTTAAAAAATGATTTAAATTAGAATAATAATTAAAATTTCCTACAGCGCTATCAAAGATAATGTAAAGTTCAGAAAAAAAATTAAGTTTAATTTACGATAAATGTACTCGAAATATCAGTCTCAATTCAAAAATAGCATGTTTAATTATTTATTTGTATATTTATTTTTACGAAAATAATATTTGGAAAAATTCTTATCTAGAATTGAATGCTAACCATAGCAAGTCTTTGAATTTGTATCATCAAATTGTTAATTCTCACATTATTTCTGTACCAAGCAGGACAGGCATACAAAATCTTTCTCTCAGTTCCTCTTTTGTAGAAAATCTTCTTAATATCACTACTAAGTCCTTTAATAGCATAAAGTTTATTCAAAATTGCAGCACATTGTAGTTTAATCATCTTTAAATGAGGCAAGAAAGAAAGTTGATCATCGATCAATACTCCAAGATATTTAAGTTGCCTAACACACTTTAGCGAATGCCCATTAAGTCTTCCTCTAGGTAATGTAATCATTTTACCTTTCTTTGAAATACCCATTATTGCACATTTTCTATGATCAAATTCCAATTTAACGTTTTTGGACCATTCATTAATCAAGTCCAAAGTATGGTCAATGTCTTGTTCGATTGTATGACGACCACTAGCAGAAACTATCACAATTATGTCATCTTCATAAGCTTGAATCACAACATTATCTTTAAAATGTAATTCGAATAAAGAATCACAAAGTAGATTCCATAACAAAGGACCTGAGTTTGATCCTTGAGGACAACCTTTGCTGTACTTTCTTGAAATACGAATATTTCCTTCTTGAAAGATAACTAATCGATCACTTAGATAATTTGAAAACAATTTAAATAAATTCATTGGGCATTTAAATCTTTTTAATTGATGAAGTACATACGGCCACCGTACATTATTAAAGGCACTCCTAACATCAAGAGAAACCAATGCAGTATGTAAGTTATTCTTTTTATTTTCTTTTACTTTTTCCAAAAGATCCTGAATTGCAAGTGTAGTACTTCTACCTTCCATAAAGCCATATTGAGAAGGATTCAAAGCATGACTAGAATTTAAATGGAACCAAAGCCTTTTAGTCATAAGTTTGTCCAAGATCTTTCCAAAAACAGACAAAAGACAAATAGGCCTATAAGAGGAAGGATCACTCCTCTCTTTACCCTCTTTATTAAAAAGTACCAAAGAGGCTATTTTCCAAACCTTCGGAAAAATTCCGTGGTGTAAACATACGTTATACATTCTACACATAAAGGTAGAATCGATTCTTAAAATTTCCTCTATAATGTCTAAACAGATACCATCCAATCCTGGAGCACGACTTTTATCCATTGAATCCACTACATCTTAAATTTCATCCCTTGAAAAACTTAAATCATTAAAATTATTTTCATAATTTAAAGAAGTTTGTTTTATTTCTTTCTGGAATTCCGTGTCATCTACATCCAGATCCTCTGGGAAATGATATTTAACCAGAAAATTCAAAGTCTCTTGAATATAATTAGTAAACAAGCCATCATCTTTTTTAAGTTGGCTGAATGTTAAGGCAGGCTTAAATTTATCAGTAGTGACTTTATAGGGAATACCAAATGGTTGATTTAAACCTGTTTGGGAACACAAATCATCCCAAGAACGATTCTTAGCTAAATTAATTTCTTTTTTATAACTGCCTCTTAGCCGTTTAAAATTATTTTCTAAGAACTTCTTGTCATCAACACTGGAAGCACGAAGAAATTTTCTTCTAGCAAGACGTAATTTAGATCTCAAAAGATCCAAATTTTTTGTCCACCATATAGCCTTTTTCTTTACAGAGTAACAACTCTTTTTTAACAAGTTCTTTTCACAGAAAAGAGTAATTTCTTTTATAAAACTTTCAATTATTTCTTCAAGATTCTCTTCATTGACTTCTTTAGTGTTAAACAGTTCCAGTATAAACGTCAGATCCTTCTTAAAATCGATCCAATTTAATTTATTAAGATTATATCTCTTTTTAATACTTAAAGAACTTCTTTTTTCATTGATATATATTGTAAGGATCTTAAGTTTTACTAACGTTTATTTTTATTTTAAATCTTTACTATCACTTCTTATTTTCTACTTCCGGCCAGAATTAAAAGCTTTAACTTATTTATGCAAATTTGTCTGGCGAACGCCAAGTACTTAAGTTGTGGCTTTTTGCCAAGCGAGAGAGAGGAAGGAGTTAGTCGAAGCAGGCCGCTTGCCTTAGCAGTTTTACTCGGTTGCTGGTTGCCTTCCAGGTCAGAGGTTTAATCCTCGTGATAATTTTAAACGTATTGTAGTGTTAACAGTTCTCTGTACTACATACGGCTTCCTGTTAATATACGGCCAATCTTCCACGTAGGCCCTTGTTTATTATTCCAAATTTAAGTTAGAGTTTAGTTAATATTTTTATATTCTTACGTTCAGACCACAAGTAGTTGGTCTCTGTATTCCGAAGTACGGAAATTATTGTAAAGAGTGAAAAATAAAGGGTTTCGTATACCCTTCCTGTGTATCTTGTCTACTTCCCACATTTATTGGACACAGCTTTAGTAAGCTCCCTGTTCCGAGTCAGGTTCTTCAATGTTCCCCAAGCAAGTAAGGCGGAACATAGAACCTGATAATATTTCAATGTAGTTATGATCACTACAAGATATGTCAGAAACGACTTTCCAATTAATATTAAATGCAGAATTAGTCAATGTCAAATCTATCCAAGAAGAGCCTCTACTTCCCTCAAAGGTGGGAATTGAATCAGAACTATTCAATATATGTAATTCATATGTATTAACAAATTCTAAAATCAATTTGCCTCTAGAATCTTCTTCCTGGATACCCCAAACATCACTCTTTGCATTAAAATCTGCTCCAATTAAAATATCATTAGTCAAATTTTTATCTAATATGATAGAAAGTTTTCCCAGAAATTTGGCAAACTCTGCGTTTGGGAAACAATAGGCAGAAATTAATAATAAGTCATTATTACCAAAGTTCACTTTCAATATGACCATACAATTTGAAGTAAAAACTTCTACCACCGAAATTGCATTATCAAAAATGACAATTCCTGCCAAAGGAACTTCTTTATCGGAATAGTAAAATCATGAGAATCCTTTTATTTTATTATAAACATAATAAGGCTCTTATATGAGCGCAAAGGAATAGTTTTGTTCACTATAACGTTGCTGTAATTGAGACACTGCCACTCGTGTATGATGTAAATTGATCTGAACCCCTTTTAATCCTTTAAAAGAACTAAGAACCATAATTTGTTCTTTTGATTAACAGATCGAATTGTCTTTTTAAACTTGAACAACTATTTTTATCTAAGCTCGAGTGTCTCACATCCAGTCCCAATTTATATTTATTATTGGCTATAGAACAATTAACACAAGTTGGATTATTATTACAATTCCAGTGGTTATGACCAATTTGAGCACATTTTGTACATATTATTTCCTTTGTGCATCTTTTATGAAAATGTCCAAATTCTTGGCACTTATAGCATCTTACTATATTTAGGTATTCTTTAATTGTTATTCTAAACCACTTAAAGTTCAATTTTCCTTGATTCATTATTGTCTTGAATTTCTGGGGGTGAATTTCAGCCACCCAGTGTACTTTGTTGTTTTTACTTCTAATCTGAAATAGGGGATTAAATCCTCCTTCTTCAAAAATTAAATCTTGTTTTAAAATTGCATCCTGCAATTCATCCTTCTTAACTTCAGAACAGGGGCGTAGCTAGAGGGGGGCAAGAGGGGGCATCTGTACCCGGGCGCAGAATCCAAGGGGCGCCAAACTGATGTTACGACATTTTAGAATTAAATGTTTTCCAAACTTGGCAAGCAGTAGGGGGCGCGAAATCTTCAGTTGTCCCTGGGCGCTGAAAACCCTAGCTACGACTCTGCTTCAGAATCAATATTATACAATATAATCTTTGGATTTTTCTTTATAGGAGCTCTCATCTCTATATCTTCCTTCAATAATGTATTTGTTTTAATCTCTTCTTCTAATTTTTTTAATTTCTTCATCATTTAAACATTCTACCGCTATACCTCCATTATTAATTTTTCTTACATTTCTAATTCCAATTTTTAGTTTTACAGGATCAATGGTTTCCACTATTTTCATTTTAACCTCTTCTGAGGAAATTCCTTTAACTTTTGGAAATATTAATGATACATGTTCATTCTTTTTTGTTTTATCTTTCTTTAAAGTTGAACGTTTTTCCATTTTTTGTTCTTTTACTATTTCTGAAAACGTTTTTTCAGTAGGTGTTTTTTGAATACTCTCCAATTTACCTTTCATATTTTCTATCTCCAGAGCTTGTAATACAATAAAATTAAACAACGCTTCTTGCGCTTTAAAAATCTTTTTCCTTAAAGGAACAGTAACTCTTGAAGCTTCCTCCAAACTCGTCTCTATATCACTTATCAAAAGTCGTGCCTCCTCAATCAGTTCATTTTGAGGCACTATCTCAGTTTGAATAGTTTGATCCATTGTCATTCCAATTCAATTGGGACCCTGGGATTTCCCCAATTGAACTTGGAGCCTGAATTTTGACCTCCCCCCTTGGGAGGAGGAGCCCTCAGACCACGTCAAGGTACCAGACTCCTGGGAAGTTTTATTATTGGCTTAAATTTATAGATATAGTATTCTAATATTCTAATATTCGCTTTAATAATCAATTTCAATCACAATAATAGCCAATAATAGCCAATAGCCCAATTGAACTTGGAGCCTGAATTTTGACCTCCCCCCTTGGGAGGAGGAGCCCTCAGACCACGTCAAGGTACCAGACTCCTGGGAAGTTTTATTATTGGCTTAAATTTATAGATATAGTATTCTAATATTCTAATATTCGCTTTAATAATCAATTTCAATCACAATAATAGCCAATAACTTCCCCTGAGGGATGTAAGTAAGTAAAAGAGGAAGTCGTATTTATTAATGTAACTAGTAAGAGAGGAAGATGTGATTAAATTAACAAGTGGTATGGGTTTAATAACATGCGCAATTCAGTACATAAAGCTAACACCTCTGGCAGCAGCAACATTTATAATCAGGCTGAGCATCTAATCGAACTACCGCCCAACCGGTATCGTGGTTAGCGTTGCTGACTGCCGTGCCGAAGGGTCCGGGTTCGAATCCCGGAGAAGGCATGGATGCTTGTAAATGTTTAATAAAAAGTTATAAAAACGTTTGTTGTTAATTTCAATATTAACCCTCACAGATTGGAGGAAACGGCGTTCGCCAAAGTCCTCAACTTCTTTCTTCTTGCTTAAAAAGCAAGATTGATACAGATCTAATCGAACTAAGCTCGAATGGCAAACACAGGCACTTCATTCCATGCAGCTTCAATTCTATTTTCTGGCCAGTGATGACATGGCAATCTCCCGGCAATCCATGATAAGATGAGTGAGAGATTTAGAAAATGTGCTGATCAGGCCAACACTCGAACACATTCTGTCTCAAGGAACTTCAGGACAGCACAGAAAACATAAGGTCGTGTATCATCTTGTTGAAAGATGGCGTCACCCAAACCTTGAAGACAGGACACAGCCACGGGCATTAACACATCAAATGTAAAGACGTTTGCCCACATTACCGGTTATGGCAACAAGACGTAACCAGGATGAAGGCGGAATGACACCTCATACCAGCACGACAGGTGCTGGGCTCATGTGATTTTCACGAATAGAAGTTGGCAACGTCATTCTTCTCTGTGCCTCCGCAAACGAATGCGTTCGTATCATGCTGTGCGCAGAATGGGTTTCATCTGAATCACGACATAGTGCGCTGCGCTTGTTCCTAAAACGTACTCGCTGTACCCCCTGCTGAGAAAATGCTGAATCACTATTGGCTGATCGGATTGCTACGTAAAAACGTCACTTGTTTGGTCACGTGACAAGCCGATTGTGTGGGTTCTAAAGGAGTGTTATGAAACCGGCGTAAAATGTAACTTGCAATTTCCTCTATAAAATGTAATAAATTTTGTATGCATATACAATTCCGAATTAATAAAAAGGTACTACAGTCAAAAGTCGTTAATCCGGACTCGTCGGGACTTCGGCGATTCCGGATTATCGATTTTTCCGGATTATAGATCATCAGTTTAAATCTCGTAAGATGGCATGCAGAAATTCTAAAATTAAAAATATGAAACCGTAATTTTTGAAATAAAGAACAATTTTGATCTAAAGGGTATCAAAATTTGCAAAAAGAAAAAAGCTTAATATTTATTTGTTTACTTTATTAAACATTTCTTTTAATGTAAGTTGTTTAAGTTTTGCTTCGTTTCATGTGATAATACTTTCTCTTTAATTCTATTAAACAGACATAATTTCTTGTTCAGTTACAAAGTTCCGCTGTTCAAGTCCTATAATTGCTGTGTCGAGAAGACCGACTAATTTGTCAATCGAAATTTTTTCGTTTTCAATAACCTCTGTCACTTTCTTCGCTATCGGAAGCGAATTATAATGACGAGGAACTTGTTTAAAATCATATCAGAGACGGAGCATATCGAGATGAAATACTACATTTGGTAAGGAATTATAAACCAAATAAAATAAAAACATCTGCGCTGAAGATAAGGATAGTGCTGACAGATCAACTTCCAATTCATTACGCGCCCGCCGCGGCGTTCCCCCCGCCGAGCAGCGTGAAATTGATAAACAGATTTCGGATTTCAAAACATACTTTCGCTTTAGATCCTTTACATATTAACAAATATATATCGGAAATTCTATTTGATATAATCGAAAGTTTAAGCTTACTTTTATAAAATTGCTCTTACAGTCTGCAAAAAATAATAAGCCGGATCCAATTCGAAAATTAAGGAACAACGCAAACATCAACATTAACTGAAATAGATAATTAGATAATTTTAGCTTATACGTCCATTATACATAAAACGCGCACGCGAAAACGTATTCTCCACTTGCGCACACTCATATGCGCAGTCGTAAAAGGTCTTACGCGCACGCGTAAACGCCTATGCGCATGTGTCAACACGGCGCATGCGTAGAAAGTTTTTAGTTTTGAGGTCCGGATTATAGATCATTCCGAATTATGGGTGTCCGCATTAACGACTTTTGACTGTATTAAGAGGTACAGCTGGTAAAGAATATAGAACGCAAAGCTCTTCAGACATAATGAAGTATTTTATTTGGACGGCATAAGATACGATTACTAGGAAGACAAATTTCGTCAAACGAAATATATACTTATGTAAAAAAAATTCGTTACTGGATCATAAAAATATTTATTATTGTACTTTCGATTTTCAAATATCAGAAGTTGTGAAATAATGTAAGAGATTTTTTATTTAAGATAAGAGATTCAATTTTGGGGGTGACATGAAGGGATTTTTTTTTTAATTTATTTCATAATAAAACAAGACTGGTTTTGTATTTTTGGAAATTTTTGGCAGAACGGTTTAATCGTTTAATATTTCATTGGTATGTTAATATTTTCTAGCACCAAAATTATAAAATGGAGGACTGTTAATATTTACTTTAATAGCCGATATTCTGAAAAAGAATATTGTTTTCGATCATTTAAAAATATAGAGCAACTTCTGATGATGTCCGCCTTTTAAAAAGGTACAAAAATTTAAAAAAGGGACACCATGCTAATAAGTTTAAAAATTTACATTACTTTGTCATTGTCACCAATAATGTATCAAAAAACATTGTTTCAGTTTTGGATGTGGGTATTCAGTTGCATACTAAGTTATACGAATAACAGGAAAAAAATAAGCATTCAAAAACTTGGAAACAGTCATAATGATATTTCTAGGTAGAGTTTGGCATGATGAATTAATAATTTCAAAAGGTTTTGTAGTGGATTTGTCATTCAGAAAGCACTTTTTGGAATTTGCTCAGAATATCATGCTATGCCTTGAATAATAATTTGAAATGCTTACCAGCAAGTGTTGGAATTCGAAAGAGCCAGAATTTTTGCCTATTGACAGTGTGTGTGATTATCGTTCTGTGATATCGCCGTTGCACTAGTCGGCATTCAACCACTGTTATGCGAATATGGCATCAATGGAATGCTGAGGATTATACTGAACGGCATGCACCTATGACTAATGCCCGAGAGGACAGACATATTTTTTTTAAAATTTTTTTTTTATTTTTTTTTATTTTATTTTTAGGTCAGCCCTGTGAAATTGACAACCACATCACGGACCCTTAGTCAGAAAATGAGCATGTTTGCAGCACGCCTATTATCTGCTCGTACAGTTGTTTGCATCAGCCTGAACTATCAGTATGGTGTCCATTAATTTGGCTTTCCTTAACAATGCAGCACAGAGAGAGATGGCGACTCTGGTGTGTCCAAAGACAAAGCTGGATATAGATGTGGCACAATGTCGTCTTTTCAGACGAGTCCCGGTTCTGCGTGCAGTATTCTGATGACGGTATAAGTGTCTAGAGGCTCCGAGGAGACCAGAGGCGTAGCTAAGGTTTTAAGCGCCCGGGGACAACTAAAGATTTTGCGCCCCTTTCTGTGTTCCAAGAATGGAAAAGATTTCATTCTAACATTTGTAGCATCAGTTTGGCGCCCCTTGGATGCTGCACCCGGGGACAGATGTCCCCCTTTGCCCCACCCTAGCTACGCCACTGGAGGAGACTGCACATTGCCTGGTTGCATTCGATATCAACATAGAAAACCTGGTGTTATGGTTTGGGTAGCCCAAAGAATATGTATTGACTTTCTTAACATAGACTTTCTTTGGGTAGCCATTGTACACATGGCACATCTCTAGTTCGGATCCATGATAATTTGAATGCAGATTAGTGCATTTCTGACATCTTACGTCCAGTGGTTGTGCTCTATATTTGAGGCCTGCCAAATGCAATCTTCCAACAAGATAATGCAATACCACACGTTACAAGTTGTGTTTTGACCTTCCTCAATACACAGTGTATTTGATTGCTGCCCTGGTCTGTACGGTCTCCAGCTCTGTCACCCAATGAAAACACCTAGTCATGGTTTGCTGAGGATTGGCCCAGCACCCCTCTCCATCTAATAGGGTTGATGAAGTGTGGCACAGAACTGAAGCAACATGGAATGAGATGCCGATTTCTGTCATTAAAGCCAAATTCTACTCAATGCCTAACTGGAAATGGGCCGTTTTAGCTGCCAGGTGTGGCAGCTGTTTAGACTGATTTCGCACCCTTGTAAACCCTCAAACTGCTTACAAATTTAATCATTTTGTCTTTATGCCATACTGTTTACATACAATATATATATATATATATATATATATATATTTGTATTTGCTTTTCTTCATTCTGTTGCAATTTTAATTTAGTGTATTATTGATTAGCATTTATCTAAGAGACTTCAAGAGTAAGTACTTTACAAAGTTCATATACTATTAAATTTTTCTGTATAAAAATTATTAATGCAGGATAGATAGCTCCTCTGGGTGAAGTGCAGAATCGCCCACTTATTTGTTTTGCACTTTTTACAAGAGTAAGAAGAATTGGATTTTTGTCAATTTTCTTTACTTTAAATACTTACTTACTTGACTTTTTAAATGAAAATAGGTCGATGTGTGCATGGATAAATTCAAGGGAGTGCGCAATGCCATTTTTGTGCAATTATAGGAATATTTTTAAGTGAAAATAGGTTGATGGATACCGATTTTGTGCAATTCTTAAAAATGCGCCAAGCAGTGTGTGATTTTGCGCTTTCCCCGATTTTCTTTTATACTCTACCCACCCACAAGTAGATTGCAATTAAAAAACGAAGTGACTTACAATTACAAAATAGCCAGACTGTCTTGAAGTAAACATTAGCAATATATACAAAGCAAAAATAATTATATGTGCATGATACATTGTTACTTATCAATATCAGAGTGTCTTGGATCAAATTAATATTTTAACAGATGGAAAATTGAGTTCGACACTATGATAAGCAACTGCAGTTTTTCATTATCATAGTTGCAGGGATATCGTTGAGGATATAATTAATGGCATCATGTATGCTCATTACAACAAAGTGAAGTATAGTAAAACCACCCGGCTACTGGACAGTTACAAGATCACTAGATATGTGTACAATGGTTCTCTGCTTCGAAATCAAGGAAATAAGGAACTGTCTATTAATGGGGTATATCTGATAATGTGAAGTGTCCATTGCTGGAGGCTCGATTTACATTATCATCTTGTTGGGTAAAAATTTTACATCATGATATACTTCATGTACATGATAAGATAGATAAAACTGTTTTGAGTGATATCAGCTGTAAAATTAGACACACAGTACTTCATCATTAAAGTGGCTATTCTATAAGATTCAGGTATTGTTTAAGATTACATAAAGCAGTCAAGTTGATTCGTGATGAATTATTAACTCTATCTCAGATTTTATTAGACTACAAATCTACAGACCATTTGCCATTGTGCATAATGATATAAAATTAATGCAGTGCTCAGTGAATATCATGAAAATACCAGCCAGATTTAACACAAAAATTCAGCATGTCTTGTGAAAAGAAAATAATTATTTACAAAATCTTATTTCCAACACTAATAAAGCACCTATTTTATATTAAAATTTCAAAACATGGTTTACACAATTGATTTTTAACTAAAGCTTGCGTATCTATTATTTGGCTTCATAAGGGCCCTATCACTTCTATGGACGCGCGCGCTTACCCGGGACAATTCCGAGAAACGAGATTCTAGTAGCACGGCTCTAAGCGGCGGGCTTCCGAGAAATGTTTCGTCTAGCTTGGAGGAACATGTCCCGGCTACGAGCAACATTTTAAAACTTGTCAGAAAATGTTCAGGCTGGAGACGTGTTCCTCGAACGTTCAACTAATCAGACGAAAGTTCTGCTTCTGAAAGATCACGGGTAACTTTCAATATGGCGATGGCTCTCACTGTGAAGTCATGGACGGTGGAAATAGAGGCCGATTTAATTATTGCTGTTTTGTTGTAATACAACTGCCTGAGTCATTTTTTAAATGTGTATATATTCATTAAATATATAATCGTGGAAATTTCAGAGTTGACAGTATTTTACGACGTTCTTGCAGTTCGGATTTGTTTATAAATTGTTCGTCGTCAAAAGTTCTCCAAATTTGTCGTATTTCGTGCTGATCGTGTATTATCACTGTTATATATGACTGTATCTTTATATCAGAATCTATCTCATATTCAGGTCCAGTTCTGTTAAGTGCGCAGTGCGTGCATGCAAAAAGGCCACCAGATCCCTAGTTCGACCTCTAGTGTATTTTAAGGAATAAAATCCAAATACTTGGCTATGTATGAATTTGGTGTTTCTATGCTGTTGGTATGTATAAGGCTGCCCAGGCGGCATAATGGTTAAATGACGCTGAATGCCGTAGTGAAGGGTCTGGGTTCGAATCCCGAAGAAGGCGTAGCTATTGGTAAACTTATAATATCTTCACATTATAAGCCACCACGTGCATGGATGTTTGTCAGCTTATAATGTGAAGCTATTATAAATTTACAATCATCCATGCTTTTGCGTGAAGCAAGCGAGCACTCAAAATACAAGGCCAGCCGAAATTCTCTTGAGAAGCTGATAGTAGAGGAATAAAAATTGGGAGACCCTCGGAACACCCGTAGGGCCATCTTCCATTAAAAATTGAGATGCAGCTTACTAGTTAACAACACTCAGCAATACACAATGTACTTTCGGGAATGCACGGGTGCTTACCAATTAACTTAACCTACAACTGCCTTTTCCAGTTGGGATGTTATGAATGAAACTTCTATATGATAGAATATGTGAAAAGATTTATTTCCATAAAATTAAAGAGTGTTTTTAAACTTAATAGTCCTCAAATAATATTAAAAATGATTATTAACGGAAACATAGTGAGGTATACCCAAATTTATTTACAACCTCTCCTGTATTCCCGAAAATTCTTATAAATGCTGTTAGTACAGGAAGTTTTCAAAGCTAAAAATTAAGAGCAGCATAAATAAATGTACAGTGGGGGGGAGAATCCAAAATGATGCATATAGTTTAATTCAGAGTGAATTAGTTTCGACGTTGTTTGACTGATTGATAAATAGCGTTCTAAAATAATATTGGCTGGTTAAGTTTTACAAAACATCACCAGCATTATATAGACAGACTAGACAGACATTACTAGAAATGTGTATGTAGGAAGTCACTTGACATGGATTAATAGAGGAATGACGCAGTCCAGAGAGGTTTATTATAAGCAGTTACTATTTTTAGTACAGAAACTGAAAATACCTAAATTAAAATTATGAGTTAAGGGCAAAATAAATTTAAATTAGAATCTTGATTTACATAGTTTTATCTATCAATCTCTAGATATACACTTAACAATATACAAGAAACATTAAAAAATTAATATTCTATTTTCTGAGCTATTTTTTAAATATATATGCGGAAAAAGACTTTAATATCGATAGTTCAGATTTCAAACACAAACTGTCTGCCTACAGAGATTTGGATTTATTAAGTTATGGAAAAGTATGCTAGTGTATATTCCTTGATGAAATAATGCTGTTAAGAGGGCTTTCTGACGGAAACTGTCATGTACTCATGTTATGCAAGGGAGAATCTTTGAAAACATGCATGCAGCCAATCTGTTCCCTGGAAATTGAACTTGGACTGAACTATCAGTGCTCAGCTGTCTTACCTGCTGGGCTGTGAAGGAAAAAAGATGCCTTCATGGATAACTTTCTATGAAGAACTGCCTCAGTTCATGTTATAAAAAGGCAAAACCACGGAAGCATCCACGGAGCGAATTTGTTCACCATAATTTGGAGTTTGTCTAACTATCAATGTTCAGCAGTCTTACCCACCAGATTCCATGGTACACTGTATATATTACAGTTGTTAATTACATTGTAAGGTTTATATTTATTTTAACTAACATTTATTTTAAGTTTAAACTATCTTTCCTGTCAAGCCTTACTTTCCCCTGGAACTGCCAATGCCAGAGTATGTAAATTTTTAGTAGAACGCGCAAGGATTCAAATTATCAGCGGAAGTATTCTGAGTTAAATAGAAAGGAAATGAGCTCGAAGTGTGCTTTTCTTACTTCACGAGCGCGGAGGTAGTTAGTCAGAAATTGAAGAACCACGCGTTTCGGGCTGTGTGCTTGCCTAGGCAAATTGTTAATCTTTCAACGTAATATTCAGAGTTTGCTGAATTATCAGCGGTATTGTAGAACGCGGTGAGGTTAGTTACGTTTAGAGAGCCTCGTAGTTAGTTACTTGTTAGTATCTCTTTTTAGTTTCATATCTTTATTTTACCGCCGGGTCGGCGTAGTTTGTGAGCGTCAAGAGCACGCATTTGTAATTTCTAAAGTTGAATAAAAAGGGACTTAAACCCTTCTCAAGACTCTGTCTAATTTCCAGTTTCAGTAGTCACCACTTTGTTGCGTGCAGGTTGGAGGCGCGCAACTGTACATTGGCGCCCGAACACTTCTCGAACTGAAATGGCCGAAAATCAGATGGAAGCCGCGGGACAACAACAAGAAATGGCAAGCCAATTGGAAGGATTTGGATACCTGGTCCAGACGTTGAGAGCGTCAAATAAGCCAAACGTCAATTTCGACAGAAAAAATTCGGTGGCGATATTTCTAGAAAGCATCGACAATCACTTTCAGCTCTACCCTGTGCCTGAAAGACAAAAAGTTGCCATCGCCACATCTGCACTAAGAGGACAGGCCGCGCTATGGTGGAAGAATATAGGCAAATTTTTATTAGGGGAATTTGGAGGCCAGACATATACATTTGAAAATTTCAAAAAATCGTTATTAAAGGCCTTCCCCATAGTGAAAGATCGAGCAAGGCTAGAAGCCGAACTATATAGTTTCTATCAACGGGATATAGAAGAATTAACGGACTTTATTCTGCGAAAAATTAAGCTGACGGATATGCTGTATGGGAAGAAACCCGACGCGGAGATTATTGAAATAATCTTACCAAGATTGTTACCTGCTGTTCAAGATTACTTTGAAATTAGAAACCCAAGCACATTGCAGGAGCTCTTCGAATTGGCGGTCAAGTTTCAAAATCGCAGAATAGCGGAAAAAGCTAGAGGGGTATCGTATTCTCAAAGTACCCAAAGGCAATCTTCAAATGAGCAGACCAGAAATGCAAACCGCTCGTATGGGGGAAACAGCTATCAAGCTAACTCATCGAACCTCGAAGGTCAAGGCCCAAAAAGGAAATTTGAAAACAAACGTCCGCGTACCCAGAAGGCAGAAGTTGAAAGGAAAGCTTTAAACGAGTAGAGGGGCCTGTGAAAGCGAGGGTCCAGACCCCGGAAGTTTTAAAAAAACCCTCAAAAAGACATTTAACTACAGTCATCGTAAAGAACTCACATCTACCAATTATACAAGTCCTGGTTGGCGATGTACCAGTAGAAGCCCTCTTCGACACAGGAGCAGAAGGTAATTTTATGAGCGAAACATTCTTCAAAAAGAATTTTTATAGGTTACGACTATTTAAAATCAAAAACACAGAAATTATAGCGGCGCAAGGAAAAACCTGTCACTGCATCGGGAAATTATCATTAAACATACAGGTAAAAGAGGAAAGCCTCAAAGTATTAATTTTTGTAGTAAAACATTTGCAAAATCCTCTTATTTTAGGTATGGAGTTTTTAAGGGCCGCGAGGGAAAAATTGCATTTTCAGGACAGTTCTATTGTGCTGGAGATGGACCAGAGGGTGGAGGAACCTGTGGAACAACCGCAAGTTGACCTTAGCCATTTGAATGACCATGAAAGTCAAGCCATCCAGCAAGTGGTGAGTAATTTTTCAAACTTGTTTTCAGAAAGGCCTGGTAGCTGTCAAATAGTTACGCATCAGATACAGTTAACTGCCGAAAAACCTTGTAGGACTAAACCGTATCGTTATGATAAACAAAAAGACCTAATCATCGAAGAACATATTCAGGAAATGTTAAAGAACAAAATAATAACGCCCATAAATAGTGAGTACGCGAGTCCAGTCGTACTATGTAGGAAAAAGAACGAGTTTCCTCCTTCGGATAAAAGGGCTTGGAGGTTTGCTATCGATTACAGAAAACTGAATAGTATTACTAAATTCCCAGTTTACCCTTTGCCGGTTATAGAGGAAATTATTAGAAAGATTAAATCTACTAGATACATGACTACCTTGGACTTAACGTCTGGCTACTATCAAATAGCTATGAGACCCGAAGACATACATAAATTATTAAAAGAGGCCGGTCTTACAATTAACGCCTCAAAATGCAAGTTCGCAACTAAAGAACTTAAATATCTGGGTTATAAAATTTCGCAAAAGGGTATAGAAACGCAAGATTCAAAAATAAAAGCAATCAAGAATTTCCCACCGCCCAACACCGCCAAGAAACTTTCTTCTTTCCTTGGGTTATATTCTTACTATCGGTCATTCATAAAAGATTTCGCTAATATTGTTGAACCACTGTTAGTAATTAAAAGAAAGAAAAGCAAATTTACGTGGACAGCGGAAGCAAATACCGCATTTGAAAGATTAAAAGAAGCGCTCATCAATGCCCCTGTTTTGAAATTTCCGGAGGGGGACGAAAACATGGAAATTGCAGCAGATGCGTCGGACTATGCGGTGGGTGCGGTTCTTATGCAAAATAGTCATCCTTTGCCGTTTTTTAGTAAAACGTTGAATCATACACAAAGGAATTATACAGCTACAGAGAGAGAAACATTAGCCGTATTAATGGCTGAACACAAATTTCGAGTTTATTTCGGCAAAGCGCCAGTAACAGTCTTTTCGGATCATGCGGCTGTTGGTAGACTTTACTCGCGTAAAAACCTAACGCCCAGGTTAAGAAGATGGGCTTTAAAACTCCAAGAATATAATCTAATAATAAAATATAAACCGGGTAAGGAAAACAATGTAGCTGACGCACTTTCTCGTATAAAACTGGACGATGAAGGTAATGAACTTAAATGTGCTGTGTTGACTTTAAAAATTTTAGATTCTAGAGATACAATTATCGCTGAACTGAAAGCTGATCCTGAATTTGGAAGTATCTATGCATATTTGAAAGACCCCGAAAGCTTTGAACATACAGATATCGATGCGATAAGAAATAGAGCAGAAAACTATGAAATAATAAATAATTTATTATTTTATACGAAAACAACAAACGAAAATCTCGAGTACAAACCAGTCATCCCAGCCTCGCTTCGATTAAGCATTTTGAAGGAATTACACGACGCGAAAACAGCGGGTCATTTAGGGGTCAGAAAGACTTTAAAAAGGGTACGCGAGGCGGTATATTTCCCGCAATTATACAAAATAGTAACTGCGTATGTCAGGTCCTGCAATCAATGTCAGTTAATAAATGATATTAATTACAGCCCGGCCGGGTACTTAAATAGCATTCGCGCTACATTTCCGAATGAAATTTTAGGCATAGATCTTCTTGGTCCTTTCCCCCAGAGTGAGTTAAATAAAAATCGTTTTCTTTTAGTAATTGTAGATCATTTTTCAAAATGGACAGAAATTGTTCCACTTAAACGCGCGTCAGCCAAAACAGTCGCAGATGCATTTTTACACAGATACATTTTAAAATACGGTGCACCGATAAAAGTCATTAGCGATAACAGTAAACAATTCATTAGTCAAATATTTGAAAACATATGCACTGGACTTGGCATACGCCATATCAAAATAGTTCCGTATAGACCACAGGCAAACATAGCAGAAAGAGTTAATAAAAACATTGTAAAAATAATTCGAAGTTACGTTAGCACACATCACAAGCGCTAGGATGGCTAGATAAATGAGTTAGCTTATGCTTTAAGAACGGCAAATCACGATACTACGGGAAAAACCCCAGCAGAATTATTTTTAGGCCGAAAGTTAATTACGCCTTTAGATAAATTATTCTTTGTGCAACAAAGAGAGCAAGAATTTTAACAGAAAGACGTGCAAACACTTATTGACCAGGCGGTTAAAAGCTCGGATACGGCAAGAAATAGACAAAAGTTATATTATGATAGAAAACGCCGTAAAGCAGATTTTAAAGTTGGGGATAAAGTGTTGAAGCGGAAATTTTCTTTATCAAGTGCCCCAGACAATTTTACTGCAAAGTTAGCTCCAAAATTTGAAGGCCCCTATGTAATTCAGGAAATCAAAGGAGTCGTATTGTACCTTAAGAACGAGAGAGGGGAAATCTGTAAAGCAAGTCCAGACCAGGTGAAAAAATACTATAATCAAAATGATTTTGAAATCCTTAAAAGTTTCTTGCAGGACTCAAGCGTAAAAGAAGTAGAAGGTCCAGAAATAACGTCACCCGTTCCACCACCCAAGAAGCAGAGAACTGAAGAGAGACCTAGCCCTTCTACAACGACGGTACCGAAAAGAAAAAACGAAAACTTTCAGACTCCAGCATTTAAGAAAAACAAGAACGCAAAGCCGCCGCGTATAGAAACCTAGGTAAAGAGGAAAACACCACTTACAACGTATCGCAGTAGGAATTATACATCAAGGAGAACGCTCACAGGGCCAGAGAGTCAGGTGCAAACAAGGCCGCCGTTCCGGAAAATAAAAAGACAGCAGGAGGAACGAAAAGACCAGCACCAACAGAAGAAATTCAAGAATGACTCCAGACCGGAGGACGCCAAGACCAGTCGTCCAGGGGAAAAACGAAAAAGACAGCAACCCGACGACTACTACGCCAAGAGGCCAGCATGCAGAGGACGAAAAAGACAAATTAGCGTGGACGACACTCGGAGGTCAGTAAGGAGAAGACTGACATCCATGAAACCTATAACGTGGGAACAGTTCTGCCAGAAAAGAATGACGGAGTTCCAATCATCGAAAACTCAAAGATAAGTTAAAATCTTCTAGAAAATCTTTTTTCTTTTGTTCCGAAATGTTATGCGTAAATACGAAGTTCTATGTTTTGACGAAAATCAATGTGTCTCGGTTGAGACTTAGTTTTGTTTTACTTATTTAGCTAAGGAAAAAGTATTATTTTCTTTCAGTATAAAATCTAAGAACAAGCAGTTTCTGTTGGTCGAAAGACTAATTCTGTTATGTTAAAGCCAAAATTTGGCCGAAGATAAAAATAACTTCGTATTCTTGTATTAATAAGAATTTTAGTTTCAGTGCCGCCAGCTTGGTGAAGAATCAGTAAAGTAAAAATTTATTTTTCTCTTATTCATTTTATGGTAAATTGTAAAAATCATATGTATTAGAATTTTGTAAATATACGTAAATACTTGAAAGTTATGTAAAAGTAGAATTTAGTCAAGAAGCATAAAATTTTAGATGCTAAAAGTAAATGCTCAAAAGCAATGAATTCAAATTTAAGTATTAAACTGTAGATAAAATCATGCTTTAGAACGAAAGCCTGCATTTCTAAAGATGAATGAGGGGGAAGTTAGAATGAATGTGTTTTGTAGGGTTCTCCACCTACACTTGAATTTTAAGAATGTTAAAGTAGCTCATCGAGTTGTAGAATGTCGAGTAAGGTGTGTCTATATGGTCGTTGAATTCTAACAAATCATGGTGGTTAGGGGAAGTGTTGTAATACTAAAACAGGAATATTCCCGTTTGACACCACACATGGTGGAGAGCCAGGGTAAAGTTAAATTAATGTTTGAATACTTGAATGAATGTGAATTAAGCAGTAACTAAGGAAAATAAATCGTTTAAAAACGAAAATGTATTCAGTGTCAAGAAAGTGTAAATTATAATGTATTTAGAAAGATACTGATACTTATTCCCTCCAGATGCTGGAAGGAAAAGAACAAGATTGATTGCTGAAGTCCAGGAAAAGTTGCTGTAAGAAGAGAGATTTAAATAAATATCTACAGAAATTTAGTATACCTTTTGTGACATAAGATTTTTTATGTTAACGAGGCTCTTAAAAGTTAGTTCAGAATTGTAGAAACTTTACAACAGGTCGTTTGTAGGACCTGCTTCCAAGTTTTCCAAATTCTGGCAGCGGCAAATGTAAGGTTTATATTTATTTTAACTAACATTTATTTTAAGTTTACTATCTTTCCTTTTAAGTAAACTATCTTTCCTGTCAAGCCTTACTTTCCCCTGGAACTGCCAATGCCAGAGTATGTAAATTTTTAGTAGAACGCGCAAGGATTCAAATTATTAGCGGAAGTATTCTGAGTTAAATAGAAAGGAAACGAGCTCGAAGTGTGCTTTTCTTACTTCACGAGCGCGGAGGTAGTTAGTCAGAAATTGAAGAACCACGTGTTTCGGCCTGTGTGCTTGCCTAGGCAAATTGTTAATCTTTCAACGTAATATGCAGAGTTTGCTGAATTATCAGCGGTATTGTAGAACGCGGTGAGGTTAGTTACGTTTAGAGAGCCTCGTAGTCAGTTACTTGTTAGTATCTCTTTTTAGTTTCTTATCTTTATTTTACCGCCGGGTCGGCGTAGTTTGTGAGCGTCAAGAGCACGCATTTGTAATTTCTAAAGTTGAATAAAAAGGGACTTAAACCCTTCTCAAGACTCTGTCTAATTTCCAGTTTCAGTAGTCACCACTTTGTTGCGTGCAGGTTGGAGGCGCGCAACTGTACAACATTTATGGATTTTATGCCATCTCAGTGTGTTCCCTATGTCCCATTCCTTTCCAGTGTGTATGATTTCAAACATGAAAGCAAGATTTCAATATGCAAGCAATAAAAATTGTCTATGCTGTTATATGAGAAAATAAAGATTATACAAAATTCCGAAAAAAATTCATATGGCAGTAAACTACGTAACACCACATTTCACAAGTGACAATGTATTGTTTTCAGAGATTGTTTAAAGAATCTACCCGGTAATAACAAAAATTTTTCAATTTGTGTGAAAACTGTCACTAAATTTAGTTTGGTAATGACACAAGATTTTCAATGTATTTTGATAATATTAAAGAACTTTGTTGTTCTGCATGTGATAGGATACAAAATCAAAATGTTCATGTTATGTCTGAAGGCATGACACACACATACAGGCAATAGTTAAAAGAGGCAGAATAGTTTTAATTCTTAAAAAAAAAAAAAAAAAAAAAAAAAAAAGGTGATAATTCCTTATTAATACCATAGACTTGAGCCACAGTTATATGGCAAAACTGTTGTTAATAGATATTGTTTTACTAAATTAGGTTAGATTATTTATATTGCACAGCACATGAGAGTTATCTGCAGAAGGGGGGGTACTTTTGTGGAGAACTTTCTTAAGGTGAGCTGGCTTGTAGTACGTTAAACATGTCCAAAACCACAAAAACTCTTATGCAGCCAGCCCATTTACAAGGATTTGAAGCATCCATATTTAGGGATTTCGCCACTGGTGGATGTTTGTTTATAGTATGGAAGACACAAACATCTACAGAATTCAGGTATGCTTGAGATTTCAGTCTCTATAGGGGTATACTGATAATCAGGGTTAGGTCAGATTAATTTATTAAAGCAAATCACATGAGAATATCTGCTCAAGGAGACATATATCTTCGTGGAGGACTTTCTAGAGGAAACTGGTTTGTATTTATGTTTCATATAGAAAGCCATCCAAACACTCATGCAGTCAGCCTGCTCATTGGGATTTGAACACGAGTTAAACTAACAATATTTAGCTTTCTTATTCACTTGGTCCCTGGTGGGCTACTTAGAAAAACTACAAGAAGTAGGTGTGAAAAGTCAAAATTTGTATTTCAGCTTTTTATCAGAATTTGTATTTTTATCTCATACTCTTACTAGCCAGTGATATTTTTGAATAAAGACTAATCAAAACTGTACTAATGTCCCTTTTTCAACTGACCATTTTTGTTTAATATTCTACTTACTTAAGCATTTTTTAAAATTTTAATTGATGACTATTTAATTATAGAGATATAAAATATGAAAAGAACTGCCATCTCATTCATTTAAACTTTTATATAATAAATTATGAAAAGCAAAATAACATGATTTCTTAAACAATTCAAAATTAATTTTTAAGACAGTTTTAATATATAAATACCAAAGGAAGATTCATTAGACAAAATTGTTTCTTTCACAGTTGAAAAATAAAGTTTTTTAATTTTATATTTTATTTATAGACTTCATTGTTGAATTGATAAACAATTTAATTGCATTAAACTGTCACATATCTGTAACTTGATAAAAGTTTAGCACAAATTCAGTATGTATTTTAAAGTACTTCACATTTTCTGTTTCTTTCAGATTTAAAAAAAAAAAAAAAATCTGTGTTAAAAATGTGTAAGTGTATATTTAATTCAGCAGATAATAAACTGAAACCATAAAAACAAAACATTCAAAAAGGTGACATATTTTTTTCTTTAAATAACAACAAGTTAAAATTGTTAAATAATATAAGGCTATTTCGCAAAATACTTTATATGCAAATGTACTGTACATTATTTACATGAATAATAACATTAAAATGCATTAGTGACATCTGCCACATTCAAAACATCAGATGGCCTCCAATATTTTAAATCGAGTCCTTTATAACGGTACCAACATCATTATAGTACTTAGAAAATAGAGCTGGTTAATTTTAACACCATTAAATGCTACAATGTATTACATGTCACAAATATAGATTACTGATTTCATGAGAAGTTAAAATTTACTGTATTACCATGATTGTTATTAGTGATACTTTGATCCAGTATTTATGGTATGGCGTCACATACACTGAATGTGCACTCATAATTAAACAAGTTAATAGTCATTATTGAATATCCAGTAATATAATTTCATCACTGTATATAACAGGTAACAACTGCTAATGCCTAATTGAAACTTTCTAAATATTTTATGAAATTGATCTCCATTAGCTAAAATATTTTTCAAAATATACTTCGCTTGATAAAACATTCACTTCCCAGTGGCGAAAAAAATTAACATACATACATATTAATAATCCTTAAAAAACCCTTTAGCCAGGTATATATTTCATAGCAGCCATCCCTTGAATGCTTTTGTGAGGTAAACATTCAACTTGATTTGAAAAATATGTTACTTTGAGTTGGAGAGGGGGGAAGGATTTTCTAGCAATGGCGAAAGAGATGCACGGGGCAGAATAGGTTGTTTTATTATTTTTAATACATCTATGTTATAGTGTTTATTATAATTAAAGGCATGCCTTTCAGATACTTTTACAATTGATGAATCAAAGTAATATCCTTTTAATCTTCATTCAAAAACACATTACCATCATAAATATTCATCTAAAATGTGTACGTAGGAAGTATTTTTGTGTTTTTTGTGAAAGGGAAGGCCGTAAAGTACTGTACTTTCTTTGTATTCTCAGATTAGTCATGCTGCAGTAACATTTATGTTCTCAAAACCTGTGCACTGTATTATCATTTTCCAGGTTACAACTTTAGTTTGACTAAAAAGAAAAATAAATTACAAATGTTTTATTGCACAGAACTTATAAGTTCACAAAATGTTGAGTAGATACTAAAAATTAAGAAGAGTTAAAAACAGTAAAAATCATATTATGCAACCAACTCCAGAAACCACCTGTTGGTGTTTAATGATCTTTTGCCCATGTTGGTTCATGAAGACTGGACAAGTTTCACAAAGATTTAAGAATATTTGCATAGGCAGTTATATTCCTGTATTAGCTAATTCTGTTTCAAAGTCATCAGACATCGTGTCAGTAAGAACTGCATGTTACAATTCAGAAATATTCAAGAAACACAATTAGGTGTTTATCATGTTTCAAAATTAGCAAACCTTTTCAATAAAAAAGAAATATTTTAAGTAAATTGCCAAGTGTTTCTTATTTCAACAATAATGCTTACTTACACGAATAAAGAAATGGCGGTACTGTTCTGTTATCGGAATCGAGTTCAGAAATGCATGTATGTGTTTATGTATGCATGTATGTGTTCATTGTATGCATAAGTACAAATATATGTGTGCATATACAAATACACATATAAGCACATACATACCAACACACATTCATACATTTCTGAATTCAGTCCCTTGATAATAGAACAGTACCAAAATAACTGTTACTGCTTTTGCTCAGTATACGAGGAAGCAAATTCCTTGGATGTACGAATTGTAAACTTTTCTATACTTTACTTTTTATAGCTAATAAATAAAGCTTTTCCTTCAGATTTTCAATTTTTCTTTTTCGGTTATAATTAAAAACAGATTTTAATAGCAGTACTAGCGGGCAAGCCCGCCAGCTGAGCGGGCTGAAGCCCGCTTTTCATTGTTCAATGTTCATGAGTTTCCATTGTAATTTCGCCGTTATTCGAAAGTTGAACCGAACTACCAGTGTTCAGCAATTTTGAGCAGTCTGCGTCCGCTTTGTTCACCTATGTATGGAGAAGATACTGCATAAACGATACACATGCGTAAAAGCAAGAAAACACCCATGGAGCCAGCCCGTTCGCCGGGATCGAAAGTTGGACCGAACTACCAGTGTTCATCGGTTGTGTGCTGGCTGCGCCCGCTTTATTCACATATGCATCCAGAAGACACTGCATACACGATACACATGCGGAAAATCACGAAAACACCCATGCAGCCAGCCCGCTCTCTCGGATTCGAAAAATGGACCGAACTACCAGTGTTCAGCGGATTTGAGCGGGCTGCGCCCGCTTTATTTACGTATCCGTCTATTAGATACTGCATACACAATACACATGCCTAAAATCACAAAACACCCATGCAGCCAGCCCTTTCGCGGGTATTCGAAAGTTAGACCGAACTACCAGAGTTCAGCGCTTTTGCTCGGGCTGCGCCCGCTTTATTCACGTAGGCTTCCAGAAGATTCTGCATACAGGATACACATGTGTAAAATCACGAAAACACCCATTATTCGCGTATACGTCCAGAAAATACTGCATACATGATAAATCACAAAAACACCCATGCAGCCAGCCCGATCGCCTTTATTCGAAAGCTGGTCCGAACTACCAGTGTTTAGCAGTTTGCGCGGGCTGCGCCCGCTTTATTTACGTATGCATCCACAATGTACTGCATACACGTTACACATACGGAAGATTACGAAAGCACCTATGGAGCCAGCCCGTTCGCCGAGATTCGAAAATTGGACTGAACTACCAGTGTTCAGCGATTTTACAGCTCAGGCTTTTTGCCAAGTGTAATCGCAAAAATTTTCGGGTATTATATTCAAACAGTAGATTCGTTATTAAAATTCCTTTTGATAAACTTTAACATAATCGCACACAAAGGTGCATCAATATATATATTAATGTAAGTAATCAATCATAATTATTTATAATAAGAAAACTTTCCATATACCATATCCGAGCAACAGAAATTCAATTTAAAATCCTGAACGAAAAAAAATTTAATCAGAATTTAAATAAATAGTTTAATTATTATTTTTTTGCAATTAAAATTTCTTAATTAAAATTTAATTTAATATTAGCTTTATGCGAACAGAGACATTATATTAATGCATTTATATATAATAACAAAAGCAGTGAATGATTACGTAGCTCAGTAACACAAATGAGCACGCTGATTTAAGCTATTAGACATATTAATTTGTATTACTCAAAGTTGCTTTTCTTATTCAGATCCAAAAATCACGAATTATTCGAAAAATGCACAAAAAATACGTATCTCGGCAACAGACAGTCCGATCGGCTCGTAATTTACAATCTTATAATTGCCAAATTTTGAAAAGAGGTTTGGTCTTTGTTCCAGACAGATTGGCAAATTAGAAGATTAATTAGCCATAATGAATAAAAATCCTCCACTATTTTAATTTCATCCCTGGCGAATGGCCTTGACGATTCCAAAAGTCGTGCGGAAACCATCTCCCCCTCTCCGACACCCGTCGCTTTCGAATGGAAGGCCGTCAACCAAGAGTTAGGAAGGGGAGATAAGGTAGTAGCGCTTTTTTAATGAATCTTCTAATTAGGCTCCTAATTAGCAAAACAGTTTACAACGAACACTAACCTTTATTTGAGCATCCGGGAAGTGCAAAATTCAAAATTTGAACGAATTCGGTTAATTCGTTCAAGAGTTACATATTTTTGTGCATTTTTCCGGCTGAATTTCTCTAATTAAGAAAAATGCACAAAAAACACCTATCTCAGCAACCGACAGTCCGATCGGCTCATAATTTACAATCTTATAATTGCCAAATTTTGAAAAGAGGTTTGGTCTTTATTCCAGAGAGATTGGCAAATTAGAAGATTAATTAGCATAATGAATAAAAATTCCCCACTACCTTAATTTCGTCCCCCGCTAATGGCCTTGACGATTCCAACTGGAAAACGGATACAGCTGCAACCCCTCAAAACCCATCGCCTTCGAATCTCAGCCTGTCCACAAAGATATTGGAAGGAAAGAAAAAGGAGTATTAGGGCGTTTTTAATTACCCCGTTAATTAGGCTCCTAATTCGTAAATCAGTGCGGAATCAATTCCATCAGTCGTTTTATCCCCTGGCGGGTTTAAAATTCAAAATTTCAAAAAAATCGGCCGGTAAGTTCCAGATTTACCGATTTTTTGTGCATTTTTGGGCTCAATTTCTCTAATTAAGAAAAATTAATATCTTGGGAACAAATAATGCGATCGGCTCTAAATTTAGAAATTTACAACTCATAGATAGTCAAATGAAGGATGCTCTTTGTTCTAGAGAGATTGGGAAATTAGAATATTAATTAGCACAATGAATAAAAATTCTCCACTACGTTAATTTCGTCCCCCCGCTAATGGCCTTGACGATTCCAACTGGAAAACGGATACAGCTGCAACCCCTCAAAACCCGTCGCCTTGGAATCCCAGCCTGTCCACAAAGATATGGGAAGGAAAGAAAAAGGGGTATTAGGGAGTTTTTAATTACCCTGTTAATTAGGCTCCTAATTCGCAAATCAGTGTGGAATCAATTCCATCCGTCGTTTCATCATCTCGCGGGTTTAAAATTCAAAATTTCAAAGAAATCGGCCGGTAAGTTCCGGAGATACCATTTTTTTGTGCATTTTTCGGGCTAATTACCATCTTTGCTAATTAAAGTCGCACGAAGATGCGAATGGCCAAAATGGCGAGCCACGGACGTCCTGAATCCAACGGTATGCTCCGCTAAGCTCTACACCCAGCCGTTCCGGAGAAGATGAGGTTACAAACAAACAAACAGACGCGCACAGATTTTAATAGTATAGAGAAACTGAAAATAAAAGAAGCGGCGTACTGCTGTTTACAATAATGTAAAAATAAAGCAGTAATTTGAAAATACAGAACTATGGATTTTTACTTGACTCTTAATCTATGCAATCTCCTCATGGTAATGGTAAAAAGCATGGAAAAAAAAAGAGGGGAATGAGACTGTAAGCTGTCAAACTATTGGGGTTACAGAAAAGTATAGTTAGTTTTTTTTGCTATTGCGTGGGCCTTTAGCCCACTTCAGGATCACAAACCTCACTACTGCATCACATAACAACTAATTCGTTGGAAATTTGCATCATTAGATATGTTTTGTATTTCCTAATGCAAATCACAGTACAGATATTTATAGGGCATTCAGTACGATTTGAGGTACATTATAAATGCAGGTGCTACAAGGATAAAAAACATTTATCTTTTCTGCTACGCTGATGACTACTACACATTTCAAGAGTAATATCAACATGGTAGTTACAGATATGGCACTGTTTGACTTTTGTTTTTACTTATCAGAAATTAGAAAATATGGCATAGTTTGAAATTATTATACACACAATGTGATTTCAAAAAATTAAATTAGTAATTATTAAAAAGACACACAAATTCTGTTTCAAAAGCAAAACAACGTGATAGTTGCTTATTACGTGAGTAAATTATGAATTCCGAGTCTTAGTTTGGCCATGCTTCATCTGTACATAAAGTATATGGCATATAATTATAAAAAATAACTTCTAAGAAACAGTATATTCTTAATTTGTTTTAAGAATATGTTCTGAAAATTATTCAGATTTTTGAAGTTTTCAAAAAACAGCACTTTTTTTTTTCACTTTCATGCAATATATAAATTGCTATTTCAGTGTCGATGAAGTATCAGACTTTCAATACTCAGCTACATAAATTTCTATCCATAAAAATTGTTTTCTTACTTTTTCATCAGCAACTAACAGCCGATTTTATTTTAGATATAAAAAATGCACTCAGATATATATGTTCTGCTTTACCACTCAGATATAATACTTAAGCGAATTTTGTGGCATGGGCCATACTTTCACATCATTTTGAGTTTATTAACTTTCTTTAGAATATGGTCACTTTTATCTGGTTGCATGTGTAGTCTCCCTTTTTGTTTATTATCTCTGTCTTTAAAATATATTGATCTCGCATTCTCTACATTGATTATATATTCTTTATGAAAATGAATATTTAGACAAAATAATGCATAAGACAATTAACATTATATAACATTACAGAACTAATTCTAGAATGGCTACTATGTGGAAGGCTATCAATAACTGCATTTTTAAAGTAAATAATAGAAGCATATTTCTATCGTAGTTATATGAGAACTGAATAATATGAGATTATACTATAGTTAGTTATACGAGAATATCTGAAATAATATTTTCACAAGCATACACATAATGTTTCAATACTTGGGTTTTCAAAGCAGAAAAAGTTATAAAATAATACACATCCAGAAATAAGTGTCAAAAGTAGCTAATTATCTGATACATATGTAGATCATATGAGCAGGAATGTGATATATTAATACATGTATAAAATCGGATCGAAAAGTAACTGCTCTGCGTTTTCGCAACAGACGCACATTACTCGACTTTTAATGCTAATTTAGCAACATAACAGAACAAAATTAGGAATCAGATGCCAAACAAATATAAACGGTTGTAGGAAAAAATATCACCCGGAAAAAAAGGAACGGAAAGATGGTCACCGGAAAATAAGGAAACGGAAAATAAGTCACCCTTCGTCTGCAATGGGAAATGTAAGGTATGTTTAGAAAGATCGCCAAGCTGGGAGATAAAAGTTTTATCACATCAACCGTACCTTTGGATAACCGAAACTTCTGAGAATGATTGCAAGAAGATGTGCGAGCTTCTATTTCTCCCTCATGGTAAAAACAGAGTGGTGTCCAGCGGGCGAAGGCGGGTTGTCCAGCGAGTGTCATTGTCAGGTCATTAGTAACTGCTTCCCTCGCTCCCCACGTAGTTATAGCCTTAAACTGCTGTTTAGTGAAGCATTGATTGTCGCATAATTGAAAACAAATTCATCTGAGCTTCGGTATAAAACAGTATTATAACAAACAGTTGTAGATGCAATTTAAGTCACGGTTTGCGATAAGAATAGTACTCAATTTTTTAGCTAATTAATTGTCGCATATTTTTTTTCCTCATTTGATTTTAATCGTATTTGCACAGGAATCGTATTTTCACAGGATACAATTGTTTAATTTTGCATTTAAGGCTGAATAGGAAAACAAGAAAATCATAATTATTAAAAATTAAGAGGTTTATTTCAAAATTATATTAAAATTTTAAAATCTAATTAAAATTGATCCTATAATCATGTGATCTGGATTTAAACATTTAATATACTCTTGTGGCGACCTCTTCCAAAAGAATTACCCAGAGTAGAAATAAACGCGTGTATTGAGCATTATCTCTCTAAGACGACTACCTCCACCGAAGACCAAAATAATTGGAAATATAGATGATCGTCTAACAGAGGATTTAATATACTTTTACAATGGACCAGTGCGTGATCCACCTAGATCCGGACCATCTAGTAGCCCATAAACGACTGGCGACCACGTCCCTAAGACGATCACTTCCAAAAGTGACCAGCATTTCTAAATTTATAAATAAACACCTGCACTGAACATCATCTTTCTAAAGTGATCACCTCCACAGAATACCAAAAATCAACTAGAAACATGGATTGATATCTTAGAAAGATTTTTTACTCATAGTAGTTACATTCATTACAATTACTTGTAAAGCTTAAGGAAACTTATAAGAGGCTGAGCGGGTAAGTTGCTGAATACTAGTAGTTAGACAGAGGTTCGATTCCTAGCAAAGTGGCTTTTCGTGGTTTACCTCACATATAACGTGGTTACGAGCGAGTTTTCCTTAGAAAGCCCGAATTAAGTCTGTTTCCGCAAGTCCTCTTTCAGCGTTTTTTAAAATTCTTCCTATTCCCGCGAAATCGGAGAGTACGGTACCCCTCCCACAGCTCCTCAGGAGACGTCACAATGAGTCATTATGAAGAGCTGGGCAGTTTCTTCGTGAATAAGTTAGTCTTCGCAAGATTTAAGACATATCTTAGTTTAGGCTCCTTTTGAAATCTTAAATTTCATTCCATTTGTAATTCTGCTACAATATTAGCTGTTATTTTGACATCTTATATTAATCAATATGAATGTTTTAGACATTATCTGAACTAAAAGGTAAAAACCTTTAGCCCTTTATAAAGGTTATCAGTATCGAATTCAGAATAAAAATAAGGAAAATGTAGTTTATTGGATTTGCATAAATGAAAGAATTAAAAGCTGCAAAAGCACAACTAAGACTAAAGAAGTCGTCGTTTTAGAAGAAAGAACGTCGTTTTAGATCGAATATTTATTCTGAAAGATTTTATTATAACTCACCTTTATGCAGAATTTTGGAAGAATATTGTTTTTTACTTAAGCAAACAATCTTTTAGTGCATTGCTAAAATCATTGCAGAGTTTGAACATCTCTCTCTCTCTCTCTGATTTCAAACACAGTATTATCTTCATTTATGCAAAGATCTCAGATCGTACAATTTTTCGATTATTTATTTAAAAAATTCTTTTTTTAAAATTTAAAAAAAAAAAAAAACTTTTTTTTTTTACTTTCCTACCTTTTGGGAGAGGCTAAGGTCCATTCGCCCCCCCCCACTATGTAACTCCTTTGGGAAGGGGGCTAATGAAGACTGATAATTTCGCGGAAACAGAAATGATTTTGACAACCGCTTAAATAGGAATCGCAAAACAAGGAAGACACCGAAAGCCCTCCATGAAGACAACTCTTCTCTTAGGCAGATAACTTTCGTGCGCTTTTTTATAATTCAAACGAAATTAAAGAAACTTATTCATTTTACTATCTGAATTGAGCCCCAAATAAATCATATGTGGAAGCTTTTCGTATTTAGAACCTAAAACGTATCAGAATCTGAGCATGAATAATCATGTAATAAAACATAGATCGATAACTTTGAAATTCAGAGATTAACTTTTATGACCTTCGACCACTAGCAACCGAGAGGTAAAAAACGTTGAATATTGATAGTTCGACTGGCTTCAAACCATGGCGGATGGGCTGCTTACAAGGAAATTTTCGTGGTTTTCTCCATAGGTAACATAAATACGAGTCCGTTTCTATCAGACGTATGAAATAATTTTTGTATCAGATATACACTATAAAGAGTCCTCCATGAAGGCATCCATATCCTCTCAGCAGATAATCTTAGGGTACTTTGACATAACCTAAATAATCTGATTTGATTATCATGCTAATCTACTTTCATACTGAAGCTTGTGATGCTTTAATTAATGTTTTATTTATCATAAACTACTTTAAATTAATCATTTCAGCAACTTTTCTGTTAGACTTCCTTTTTTAAATTTTTGATATCATTTAGAAGCCTTTCTGATCGTTTTAGTAAGATATATTATTTGTAACTGTTTTACATATAAGTACAGAGAATCTCATGACAGCGAACTCTAAAAGTGTTTCCTGAAACATAAATAAACAGGCTTTTTTTAACACAAGTTTTACATAAGTGGCCCAAATCGCTTGAAGCCGTTAGTGGTCGCATTAGAAAAATCTCATTATATTTGCTTTTTTGAGGCATTTTATAATTTCAGTTTATTTAACATGTCTGCCTTATAAATTATAATATTGATTTTTCAAGGTCGTATAACAACTTTCAATATAAATTAGAATAATAATAATCTTTTTCATTCCATTCGAATTATTGTATTCGCATGAAAGCCTTGAATCAATTGTTTATCATTATTTCGTACGTATATTATTGCAAAAATTCAAAATCCTTAATTATGATAATTTTCAATATTCGAGCTGTAAATGCCAAATTATTTAATGACAGATTTAAAATTTGTGCATTTATTATCAGAAAATGATAATTATGGAACTTTTTAACGTCTGAAGCTGGTTAAACTGGTTGGAACGAGTCTGGGTCATAATCCCGACAGCCGAAATCCCGACAAGCCAGAAATCCGACTGTCCAAAACCCCGACAGGGCCGAAATCCCGACAACCTAAAGTCCCGACACGGTCGAAATCCCGACAGGGTCAAAATCCCGACAAGCCAGAATCCCGACAGGGTCAGAATCCTGAGTGTCCAGAATCCCGACAAGGTCGAAATCCCGACTGTCCAAAATACCGACAAGTTAATATCTAAATACAAACACTCAATTTAGCTTAATAAAATACAATTTTTAACTATTACATGTTACTAATTAAAAGTTTAAATCAAAAAATCGTAAAAATTATGTCATTACTTAAAATAATTTTTAACAAATTGAAATGACCGGTAAAATTTGAAATGAAGATTTACAAAATTCTTTTTATTAAGAAAAAGTAAACATCACTTACACATGCAAACGACATATTTACAGTGACACATTGTGAGCGATAGCACGAAGATATTCCATCACAGGTCGATTATCACGATCGTCCACAACAGTCATAATTCTCCTTTCTCTGTCATCATCTACCTTCCTACGTTTTGGCTGTTGTTCTCCGCGAAGAATGCATTCAACTTGGTATTCCACATGCTCCTGTTCTTTTTGAAATCCTTCTATGATGTTATAAACGCCAACATGCCCGTCCAATTAAGGTCTCCCATCTTCTGTGCCAAGCCTCGACAGCATTTTGAGTGCGCGGAGCTCCCAGTTGTAGGGAATCAAACACGCTCCAGAGTGCTGGTGGGAACATCGGAGGAAAGTGAACGGCAAAGCCATTACACAAACGGCGCCGCATTCTTCCACGAACGTAGTTGTCTTCGAACCACTGAACCACTTTTTGAGCATCGGGAGGCAAGTGAGGAAGTAAAGTGTCAAATGCTGCTGAAATTTCGTCAGCTGGTATAAACGCTAACGCAAATAAATGATGAAGCATTAAACTAAATCTTTCCTCTATGCCGTAGCGAGAAGCCAATCCACTCGATTGGATTTTTCTCCAACCACACTCACACAGATGGAAAAAACAAGCCTTATTAATAATGTCATGGAACTCTGATTTTGAAGCATTTATAGCTGCCTTTTCTAGATCACTAATGATTCTAGATGGCCTCAGTTCAATATTATTTTCTTCAGCGAAATCAATTAAATCTTGGAATAATCTTTTGTAATTTTCTTCAGATTTGCTAGTCATCAAAGCATATACTAGTGGAAGAATTCTAAAATTTTGAGATCCAACAAGTGCGTGAATTGTATATAGCTGGTAAAATATTGTGGGCACCGTTCTAAATGTGCCATCCATAATCCAATAAGGTGCCTGTGATACATGTTTAACATTTGCAACTGTTGTAAACATTAGAATTCTCTCATCTCCAACTGCAGAATCTCTCACTAAAAATAATTCACCAATTAAAGCATTTCTTAAAGTAGCTGGAATATCAATTTCATTCAATGTTTTTGGTTCTGGTGCCCTTTCGTTTTGCCTGACCCGTTTAATTTTTTTCCGAATAGCTTCTTTTGATGGAAGGTATGGGCGAATGTTCTAAGAGGTTTTTACGATGTTGCTTTGAATTATCTGACACGGTTCACTTCCGGTATGCCAAGCATCTTCTTTCAATTGGCTAATACATTTTGCGATAGCAGCTGCACTCGCTTGTGGAGCATGGTTATGCTGAGTAAGTTTACGGAGATGATGTTGTCCATTCAGAAATATTGTTGTTACTCGACCTTTGCACACATCGTATTTTCTTTTTTTACAACACCAATAATATAAATTGTCGCGATTCTTATCTTTCACTATTAAATAACCACGTGCATTAATTTTATTGCTTCCTTTTTGAGACGGAACAATTTCACAAATTTCAGCCATATTTTGGAACAATTTAATGAGCAAAAAATAAACTAGCAAGTAAGCACTGTCTATCTCGAGGCGAAAGTAACCCTATAGCATATAGAAAGCCTAGAGTTGTATCATTTCGTCATTGTGAAATAGTTCCCTCTTTCTCCTATTCACATAGATTATTGTGAAATAGTTCCCTCTTTCTCCTATTCACATAGATTATTGTGAAATAGTTCCCTCTTTCTCCTATTCACATGGATTATTGTGAAATAGTCCCTTCTTTCTCCTATTCACATAGATTATAAAAGGCCTAAAAGATAAGAAATGACCTTTGCGTGAGGTCAGCCGACCCTTTGTCATTACGATGTCCTTCCGTAAGCAGCTGTGGAAGTATGTTAAGGGGTCATTAGGCCTTATTGGGATTTCGCCCGTGTCGGTATTTTGACCCTGTCGGGATTTTGGCTTGTCGGGATTCCGTCTGTCGGGATTCTGGCTTGTCGAGATTTCGGCTGTCGGGATTATGTCCGGATACCGGTTGGAACGTGTTGCAGTCTCAGTTTCGTATGCAAAACGATTCTCACACTTGATTTGTTATACGCTGAATTTATACCAGTTTCCCTAAGTAACAAAATTTTAGATTTATATCATTTTTTAAAATTTGTGAAAATAAACAAAAAGGAAAAAAAATTCATTGTACATTATAATTATTTTCTGTTCATATTTTATGACAATTAGTATATTTTTCAATTTTCCTCAACTGTCAAATCTTCTTGTATTTCTAAATATTTATAGATTTTTTACAATCCCGCCCCAATTTTACAGTTTTTACGTTAATTATTAGAAGATCTTGGTGTAATTAATCATGCATGTCGCACATGGATTTGCTAATTTAGAATTTTCAGAATTGTTGTAAGCACTACTGTAGATGATTCGTCTTTCCTAGTAAATTGAAAATTTTAAGATTCAACAAATCCAACTCAATCAACCCAATTTTAAAATTCAATAAAGGCGCTGAAGTTATTTAATATTTAAGAACTCTCGGCGATTTAGAACTCCCGGACATTTGTACATAAGAAATGATTTCAAAAATGTTCTGTTATATCTATTAAAATTTTCCTATCCCTTTACCAACTAATATATACTGCATTTCCCCCTCATTTCTTCTTAGGTTACTTGTATCATGATTAAACACACGTGGGCTATCTCTCTAAGAGAAGGGATGTCTTCGTGGACGACGTTTATGGGAAAATTGCTCTCATTTACTTTATAAATGAAGAAAATCATGAAATTTCTCTTGGAACCAACTTGTTCGCTGGGATTTGAAAGCCAGTCGAACGATCAGTGTTAAGCGATCTTACCGCTGTAGCACTAATAGGCTGCAGTATGTATCATGCTTTATGAACTTAGAGCACAAATGACCTTCAGTCCTCGTATATCAACAAAGCCTGGTACCGTTTTACATAAAAATAAAATTACTAGAAATATTAGTAAAAAGACATGTAAGTATTTTAGTTGAGTTTGCATTCAATTAATCACCTTCATGTAATAAGAATATAATTTACGTAATGGTGCGGTAAATGTTTGAATTTTTGAACACGTTAGGATCCTAAAAAAAGTTAGCAAAAGTTAATGATGGGAACGAGATTTAAATAAACAAACACTGTTCTACGCCAATGCTGTAATTCGACATTCGACAAAATGTGTTTCCCTATATACTAATCTCTGCAGAAGGGAGAAAATTGTAACGCAGAAAATTTCTAAATTCACTTTTGCCACGTAAATTTTCCATAAAATGAAAAAACAACTTTTAATACACATTATATGACTGAATGGTAAATCTTTACTGCAGAATACATAAACCTTATTTCCAACTTATGTAAAACTTCTCGCAGCAAAATTCATGAGATAAAAAAAGGTAAAAGGTCATGAGATCAAAAACTTCTTTACTTACATAATTAAAATAAAATCAAGTCCAAAATTTATGCATTATTTAACATCAGTACTATATTTTGCATGTTAAATATTAAAAAAAAAAAAAAAAAAAATGCCTGACTAAATTACTCCTGAACGGTTGTTTACAAGCGTATAATTTGTTTGATCAAGTGTGACTAAGCTGCAAAGTACTAAATAATATATTCTTTTGCAAATCTTGTGGACTTTGTGATCTCTTGGAAAATCGGAACTGCAAATTATACGTATGATTGCTAAATGTTATATTCGTAAGATAATTAATTGAATTAATTTCGCAATCATAATAAAGAGAACCTGAAATGCTCTAACATACACATTTTCAAAACATAAAGTATGAAAAAGCACAAATGCCATCGGACTCGGAGACATGAAACAAAGAATACAGTATCTGCAGAACGAAATAAGAAGGAAGAAAAGAGCATAAAATCGAAAAAATACAATAAATTATGGGCGGGAGGGGGAGACTTGAAACTATTTTACGAATTATTCTAAGGGTTAAAAATATCACTACTGCTGAAATAGAATGTCTTTAAAAAACCATTTATGACTTACCTAAAAGATAAAAAGAAAAAACACAATTACATTATAAATTCATTAATACAATCGTCCTACACAAATAATCGAATATTTAAAAATGCTTTTTTAAAATTATTATTTATCTCTTACGCTGTTCATCTTTTATATTAAAAAAATATGCTGTTGAACATTTTAAAATTAGGGACCATAATAGAGATAGTTCTAATTATTCTAAGGGGTGTATCCATTATATTTTTTTACCAGTAAGACGTTTTCCATTTTTTTTTCTTACCTTTTTGTTCTAGTGATCTCCTGCCCCCATGCCCACGTTTTATGACATTCTGTGAATATCTATAAGGTATTTCTCCCGCCTTCTTAGCATGCCTTCCTGTTGTAGTCGTCAGCACACTCGGCGCGTATTCGAGAGGTCAGTGGTTCGAGTTCCAGCGAGGATATTGCTCAATTTTCATCTCTCCTACTTTCAAAAATACTTAATACCTCTACATATCTACCGAAAAGTCTAAACAGCTTAGTCTAATAAATTGTTTTAATGTCCTCAGACTAAATACTATTATAGTCACTACATGACATAAGTTGAGCGCCAGAATGATATCGATGGAAAAGAAAAGTAAAATTTTAATCCACTTCCTCAAAATGATGATTTATTAATAATAAGCTACATTCATGAGATGGCTCTACCTAACATACAGGATGGTTCAAAACTGTATGTCAAAAATGTAAAGGTAGGTAGAGGGAATCTCAAGAAACAGATTTCGTATAGAAATGTGTGTGCGGTAATGCCGCATTAAAGCTCTAGCATGTAAAGCAGTATGAATCACAGGAAACTGAAACGATAAGTAAAGACAAAAGAACAAAATTACTAACAGTTTACAATAGGTGCTCCGAAAGAGCGACCACCAATAGCGATACAAGATTCACAATGGCGCCGCACGGATCGGATAGAAAAGATGTCAGGCATGTAGAGCACATGTCCAGCAGCAACAGACAAGCGGCCAACAAGATTTTCTGCAGATGTGACTGGATGTACAAGAGGTTTTTAATATGACCCGAAAAGAAGAAATCTAAGCAGGTTAAATCAGGAGAACGTGGTGGCCAGGGAACTGGTCCGCCCCGTCCTATCCGTTTCTGGTCGTAAACACGTCCAGGTGATTCCTGATGTTCCGTTTGAAGTAAGTTGGGGCTCCATCGTGCTCGAAGAAAGAATAGAGTTCATCCGCGAACAGCTCGAGGAACATCGACGAAAAGTTTAAGTAAGACGTCCTGTAGGAAGATGCTGTACATGTGGCCAGTTAAATGATTGGGTAGAATGTACCGTCATATTAAGTTATCGTGCGCAATGCTTGCCCAAACGTTAATGGAAAACCTTTCTTGGTAGGCATATGTTATTGTGCCATGTTGGTTATGGGCGCACATGTGAGAATGATGAATGTTAAACGTACCCGACTGCGTAAAGGTAGCCTTATCAGTGAATAAAGCATCTGCAGGAGGGAAAATTAGATTACCTGTTGACTGCTATGGGTACCAACGAGCAAAGTTGAGACGTGAAAGATAATCGTCAGGAGCCATTGCTTGCACTCTCTGTAAATGATACGGATGTATTCCATCTTCATGTAAAGGCCTGAAAACAGTTGCATGGCTCACACCCAGCGCATTTCCTACAACTCTCGAGCTTGACGAAGGATACCTTACTGCGTTACTGTGTTTAGTAGCCTTTCTTCCATTGCAGGAATTCTGAGATATTTTACAATGCCGGTATAACACCTGAACGCATAAGATGATCCACCCACGCCACTTGATGAAGACGCTCGAATGTTCTACTATTCGGCTGATTCCTCTCCGGGAGTCGCTCCCTGTACATCTTTTGAATAGCTGATTCATCTCCTCGTGCAGCCCCATACGTGAACTGTATGTCGGTAAACTCGGCATTGATGCCACGATGCTCAAGATCTGTGCGGGAAAAGAAGAATACAACTAGCCTCGCACTCATCCGCTGGCCGCGCTAGCTTTTATACGCCGCACTCATCAATGATCTCTACTGGTTCAACGCGGCATTACCGCACACACATTCCTATAAGAAATTTTATTTAGGTCCCCTCTACCTGCCTTTACATTTTTGACATATAGTTTTAAACCACCCAGTATATAGTTGTCGAAAACATTTTCAGAATAACTTGAAATTTGATTTATTTTTTTACATCCTCTTCTACTTATAATTTCTAAGAATCAACATGTATTATTTAATACTTTTCATTCATGACCTCACATCCACTTAGTTCTGAATTGTATCTTTAGTCAAATATTTACGTAATACCCAGTACATATACTAAAAATTGATATTTTTCTCCCTCCTTTCTGCACGCCTTCGTGGTGTAACGCGGGAGCACACTCGACAGGTGTTCGAGTGGTCCAGGTTCAAGTCCCGGCGAGAGCATTGCTCATTTTTCATGTCTCTTGCTTCATAAAAACCTAAGGCATGGATGTTCGAATTGAGGTGTTCGAATCCCGGAGAAGGCATGGATGTTTGTAAATGTATAGTGTCTGTGCGGCATGGGAGCTTGTTAAATTTTCGGCAAGCCGAAAGGCCTCTTGAGAGGTTGGTTGGAGAGGGGAAGCGATGGGAGACCCTCGAACCTGTCCCCTCTTCAGGACGCCCCCTTCAAAATATAGGCCGGAACTAAGCAAAGTCGTACTGTCAACAGTAGAGTGCGCAAGGCTCTTGCCAACGACAGGCGCAATCTTGCACTCCATGCCACAATGGATTTCGTGGGCTTGCTTTCATGTTAATTGTCAGACAAGGGACATAAGTCCCGACAAAAATAACAATAACAGTGGATTAATAATTTCACACTTTACTAATTGCTCTATAAAATAACGAGTTATTCTGTAGATTAACTAACGGATTGTTAAAGTAAAAAAATAAACAATTTGGCTTTAAAACAAATCCTTTGTTTTATAAAACAACGGATGATAAATCTCTATTTTCTTGAAAAATACATTTCATATTAAGAATAAATTAACATAAATAATAAAATAAAACAGAATACATAAAAAGAAAATCTGAAAGATTTCAGATTTTAAATTACGTCCAAAGGGGCAACATTTTGTGTTACCTTTATTTATTAAATATCATGTTCTTCGCACTTAAACCATAAAATTGAATTCAACGGATATATTTCAAAATAATTTTGAAATGAGCATATCCTTTAGAATTTCGATATATAGTCTAGCGCGCTGGAGACAAATCCCCCCCCCCCACGTACAGAGTTGGAATTCCTCACTTTGAAATCGTCGAGTTTGTTAATAAAAAATTTCTAACAGCTTTGCAAAATATGAAATAGGTAATAAGACAAGTTAGAAATTCAAAATTTCGGGCTTCCAGGTGCCCATATTCGAATGGAAGACTACGTTATTCAAAATTTGATGGCTCTAGGTATCGTTGTTTTATCACAATGCGAGGAACCTACATTCATTTATGCAGATTCTTCATTATTTAATTTCTTTAAATAAAATACAGGACGATAATATTTGGTGGCAACAGTTTGAAAAGTGAAACGGACATTCAGAGCGATTCGAAGCAAAATCGCAAAACGAAAACAATAGTCCCTGAGGGACAAAGCCCCTTTGGAATAATAATAAATATTGTTGCTATATTAATTAAACAGTAATAAAAATAAGACTATTCTGCACCAATAGTTATATTTATATTTTTATAAGTTATAAAAATAATGAGGCTACTTAGTTCTGATTTCACCTAAGGAGCTTACGCGTGCCATCTTTGCTAACGATCAGGCATTTTCTAATACAATAACGAAGGTATTTACTAATACCTCATAACGATTAGGCCATCATTATTCCATACAATAACTAGTTATATCACAGAATCCAATAATTTTATATACTTTAACTGATTCATTAAGGCATATAATGAAATATAGTTATTTTATGAGACTGCGAATTCCCGGCCTTTAACGGCAGCATAAAATCGAGCTGTGAACAAACTGTTAGTTTTCAGTCAGGGACAAACGGAATCGTTTAGTTCTACAGACGGTAATCATTAATACGTTAGAGCAGAAAAATTTTTCCCCCGTTTATTCTTTTCTTCCGAGGGACCTACCCCGAAACTAGATCTCTTTCCAGAACGGTGCGAAACAAAGTGTGGGAGAAATGAGATCTTCCCAGAGGCATCTTGAAAAAAAAACCTCTTCTCTAAGTGACCTTGGTAAGGTGCAGCTAGCTCAGCGTCTTACATTTAATACTCCCTCAAGACAGCTCTCTATAACCCTCCTGGTTAAATGAGAATTTGGCTGTTTTCCCCAACTCAGATTGGCGATAATATTTGGCGAGATTTTAGAGTTCCTTTTTTTCCGTTCCTTATTTTCCGGGGACATTCTTTCTGTTTCCCTTTTTCCGGGTGACATTTTTTCCGCACACCAATATAAACACATCTTAATCCCCGTTTGCGTAATGGCAGACTGCACATTCAGTTGAACAATGTTAAGCAAATTTCGCTTACTGCGCATGCTTGATGGTGTACCTTTGGCGCGGGGAGAAATATTGGCGACTAAGCAACCCTACGCTAGCTTATTTGTGATCACCATTGCTGTCGAGTGTGTTCGAATGATGTTTACAACTGTAATGTTGTGGAACTTTGCTTATTAGTTATTTTAACGTCCATACCGATTGCACTTGCTTATTTTTCTAATATATATTTCATTGTAATTTGTCAATAACAGTGCATTTAATATTTGTTAACATATGTTCGTAATAATTCGTTATTTAAATGTAATTTGTTTACATGTTATAATTCAGGGTTGATCTTTGGATTATGGTCACTTAACGATTTTTGGCGAAAATTTGGCGACCAACTCTGCTACAGCAATCCTCTACTTTTTTTTTCGCCGCCATTTTGTCTTCACGAAGTAAAGACATGTTTCTTTTCTTTTTATTTACTGAACACTTTTTCCAACAATCTACTAGCCGAATTACACTTATGCTAGAAACTTTATGTAACAAAACTGCTTAATCATGACAAATATTAACTGCAAAATTGGGAAAAAGTGCATAATCGCAAACTCCTTGCGCGTTTTACAGAATAGCACATACACATAAACCATCTACACGTCGACTTATTTTTACTTAAAAAAACATCCCAGAATTGTACAAAAATGGCATTGCACACACTCTTAACTTTATCCATCTACACTGCTATTTTCTCATAAATTACAAAAATTTCCACGAAAATGCATAAAAATTTTGTGAATCTTTAAACTCGGTAAAAAGCACATATATGAAATTGGTTGATCTTTAGATTATGATAACTTGGCGATTTTTTGGCGAAAATTTGGCGACCAACTCTGCTACAGCAACCCTCTATTTTTTTTTCGCTGCCATTTTGTCTTCACGAAGTAAAGACATGTTTCTTTTCTTTTTATTTACTGAACACTTTTTCCAACAATCTACTAGCCGAATTACACTTATGCTAGAAACTTTATGTAACAAAACTGCTTAATCATGACAAATATTAACTGCAAAATTGGGAAAAAGTGCATAATCGCAAACTCCTTGCGCGTTTTTCAGAATAGCACATACACATAAACCATGCACACGTCGACTTATTTTTACTTAAAAAAACATCCCAGAATTGCACAAAAATGGCATTGCGCACACTCTTCACTATATCCATGTACACTGCTTTTTTTCTCATAAATTAGAAAAATTTCACGAAAATGCATGACAATTTTCTGAATATTTAAATCCGGTAAAAAGAACATATATGAAATTACCTGATCGCGAAAAAGTATATACCCTTTCAAAAGATGAACATTTCCACGTATAAAATAAATAAAATATCCAAAAACTTTTACCTCTAAATTATCTATTACTATAAACGTCACCAACGAATTCATACCGCAAACATTACAAATAGTTACAATTATTTAGTGTCAAATATTTAACTTATTTCCATGCACTTTTACTTCAACTGAAACGTATACCAAATTCCTACAAACATAAAATTCACAAAATAACTATCATTTAATTAAAATATCACTAAACCATGTACACGTCGACTTATTTTTACTTAAAAAAACATCAAAGAATTGCACAAAAATGGCATTGCGCACATTCTTCACTATATCCATGTACACTGCTTTTTTCTCATAAATTAGAAAAATTTCAGGAAAATGCATGACAATTTTCTGAATCCTTAAATCCGGTAAAAAGAACATATATGAAATTACATGATCGCGAAAAAGTATATACCCTTTCCAAAGATAAACATTTCCACGTATAAAATAAATAAAATATCCAAAAACTTTTACCTCTAAATCATCTGTTATATTATAAACGTCACCAACGAATTCATACCGCAACCATTACAAATACTTAGTGTCAGATATTTAAATTATTTCCATGCACGTTTACTTCAACTAAAACGTATACCAAATTCCTACAAACATAAAATTCACAAAATAACTATCATTTCATTAAAATATAATTAAATTCAAAAACACTACTTAAAATATAAATGAGCACATACATTAAATTAATAAAAATTACCTTACAAACCTAATTACTTTAAACTAAATCATTGCTAATAACAATTTTCCCAATAATACCAAATTCCTTTCCACCTTACATTTAGAACAATGCATAAAAATAATATCCTCAAATAATTAAAAATACTAACTTACCTAATCTTCTTCAGAATCTTGATTACGTGGCCGATAAACTTTTCTTATTTCCTCCGCTAAATAAAAAGCAAGCGTATGTGCGCCTGTTTCAGGATCTTTAAAATGATACTTATAGTTCACAGCAAGGTACCAGGTAAAATAAATAACTTAATAAAACATCTTTACTTCTATCTCGCGCAACCTTAAAAAAACACTTATTACTACCCCTTTCAGTCTCACTAAATACCCATTTCGAATTCACTTTAGTTAGGGCCATGGGATCCAAAAATTAACCAACACTGTTTCACACAACACAGAATAAAGCTAAATACAAAATTTCCAGATTTTTTCCAGATTTCCCCCCTTTATTATTACACAAGGTTTTTCATATATCATCTCAAGGGAACATAAATTTAATTAAAGCGATGCATTATTGGAATAAATTTGAGTCAGTGTTTTAGGTGCAAATTATTTAGATTTCTATTGTAGAAAGAATACTTGAAATAATGTATAGAAATATTATTTTGAACCATAAAAATTCTCAATAGTAAAATTTAAAGTACTGAAAAGGTAGCTATTGTTTTTGACAGTAGATTATATAATATAAAAATATCTCATGCTGAGCATTTTATGAAATTACAATGCTAAATGAAATTGATATAGTGCAGTATTTAGCAATAATAACTTTTTGTAAACAAATGTGGCTATATTCGCTTAATTGTAATAACAGTAATTTTAACTGCATTTGTATAAGGCTGTACAGAAGATTTATTTATATGAGTTTTCATCCGCAGAGAACAACCGGATTCCCTGTGGAAGTGATTCCAAAAATGATGTTTAAATATTACTCTAACTATATTTGAAAGCAATGCTATAACAGCGCCCTTATAAGACTCATGATCCGAAAAGCTTTGGTTTTAAATGTCTCGTAAAAACTTTCAATTACTTCTGCAAAATTCATACCCACGTAAAAATTACTACACCAAAGTCAAATGATTATACAGCAAAACGTTCCTAAAACAATCAACTCCACAATTCGAGATAATGCGAGTTTCCTGTAGCCTGACAAAACTATGAATGATTTTTAAGTCCTGTTATTTAATTATTGTTCTGACAAATGTGCCATTATCAGAGGTGGTCATTTAAGAAAATAACCACTATATGAGGTTTCAACTAAATGTAATTTTTTTCAAATAAATAATTCACTTTTTATACTCCCAAGACTAGTACATTTAATATTACATAACTCTTATTCACAAATCTATTTCTATTTCAAAAGCAATTTATGAAAAACACATTTGAAATTTTCTTCATCAAACTAATAATAATGAAACTTAAAGTATGCATAAAAATGATTATATGTGTTTTAACAAAACAGCACAAAATATTTAATGTAAAAATGTGGTTCTAGTCTCATACTTGTAAAGAAAAATAGACCAAAAAGAAAAAACAATGTAAGCTACTATGATCATCTAAATTTTAACATAATTTTAGTAGTGGAAAAAAAGATTCCTTAAGCTTGTATGTCTTGTCTACCCCATTCAATAAGTAATAAATACATTAAATACTTCAATGTTTATTTCATTAATAAAACTTACCTTTTTTGCTCGCGAAATATAATTAGTACATTTTTTTTAAAACATAGAAAAACATTCTTTTTGCTCGGCCACATCACATTAGTCGAAAAATTCAAAATTGAATCATGCAAGATCATTTTTAAGTAAGGTATGCTCAAATTTATTAGTACATAATATTCAAATGATAAAGCATCTACATGAACAAGCTTTAAAAAAGTATTTCTAAACTGTAATCAAAAAAATAAATTTTCAAAATACAGTTTCAGTAGAATGCAAAAACTACATTTCTGCATCTGCACACTGAAACAAATTATCAAGCCTGAAATTATCACTTTTCAGTCTTTAAGCACATTGTTTTTCAGGATAAAAGTAAAGATGGAAAATCAATTTCACGCTCAGAAACTCCATTTCACAACTAGTCAGTTATCAGCAACGTTCTCTCAAACATTAGACACGATTACACGTGCATGGCTTTAGTGGTATTTTCATGGTCAGTGCTGGTATTTTATTGTTTATTACTAATTTCTAAACAGTAAAACATAGTAAAATTTGCAATACAGTAAATCCTAGTAAATAATATATTGCATTACTACAACCACGAAGAAAATAACACCACCATCACACAACAATAACTAGAAGGGCGCCATATTGCTTGTTTGGGAAACTTCTGAGAGTGGGGGAGGGAGGGGAATTTTTTTCCTCACGTCAGCGTTAACAGGGAGAAAAGTTTTGCGATTGTGAATGAACTTGTTCGCGTTAAAGAGATGTTGGTTGATACCGGTGTTTATTTGAATATCAGAAATGTAAGTGCTTATGTGTGTGTATTCAGAGAACCAACTCGTAGCAAAAACCACCTCCCTAAGACGACCGCCTCTGAAAGAGACCAGTATTTCTGAAAACATAAGTATACTTTGGTATTGAATATTCCCTCTGTAAGGCGACCATTCACAAAGAAAATTCTGCAAGTGTGTCTGGTCGCCTTAGAGAGATTCATTCCGTAGATGCAATCTCCCTAAGACGACCACCTCTAAAAGATAAACGTATCTCTGAGAACGTGAGTATCTATTGGTATTGAGCATCACCTCTCTAAGGCGACCACTTGCAAAGATGAATTTTAATTTGCGGCTGGTCGCCTTGGAGAGACCTCGTTGTGTGTGGTGTATATGATTACTGTTATTGTTTCCGAAAAAAAATTTAAATAAAAAAAATAGCATATTTAGTAAAAACCCTCTCTAAAACGACCACCTGCGTTTACAGGTTACTCTGGTGGTCTTAAAGAGATCATATTTTCATTCTGTTAATTTTATTGTTTACAAGAAGTATATTAACGTCAGATAAAAAAATAGCACAAACCCATATAAACCAACAGAAGATTTATTATTATATAAAATAGTAAGAAAACCAGGAAAAGTCAATATAAACCTATACAAACCAGTACAAAGTTCTGCCATTGAATGTTGGTTGTATGGGTGTCAATTGATACCAGTAAGAAAAACCCACAGAGATCAATAGAAACCAGTAAAAGTCAATAGAGACCATTAAAAATTCTACAGGTACCAGTAGAAAGTTTTACTGGTTTCTATGGGTCATTTTGAAACCAGTAAAAAAAACCCACAGAGACCAACCAACGAGATCGTTGAGACCAACAGAAACCAGTAAAAGTCAATAAAAACCCATAAAATCTTATGGGTACCCATAAAAAGTTTTACTGGTTTCTATAGGGCATTTTTAGTAGGGCCATCATTCCAATTTTCAGACTCAATTAAAGACACTAAAGTTATTTAAGAACTCTCTGTGATTTAGAACTCCCCAGAATTGATACTCAAGAAATGATTTCTAAAATGCTCTTCTATATCTATTATTAATTGTTCTATCCTTTGCATAGCTAGTATCTACTGCATTTTCTCCTCATTTCTTCTTTGGTTATTTGAATCATGGCAAAGCACGTGAACTGTCTGTCTAAGAGAAGAGATGCCTTCGTGGAGGTTTTCACGAAGTATGAGAAAGGGAAACTTGATCGTATTTACCTTACACGTGAAGAAATAACTAAATTATCTTGCAACCAGCTTGTTTGCTGGGATTTGAGACCCTGTCGAACTATCAGTGTTAAGCGACCGCTGGAGCGCTGATGAGCTGCATTATGTATTCTGCTTAAGAATATAGAACACAAATGACTGTCAATCTTATTATATCATCAGTGTTTAGTCCCTATGAAAATACAATTGCTAGAAATATGAGTGGAAAGACATGTAAATATTTTGAATTTGGATTCAATTTAATCCCCTTCATGTAACATATAATGCTGTAATTTACGTAATAGCACTTTAAATTTTTTAATATATTAACACAAAAGGATCGCAAAAAATGCGATGATCGTATAAATAAACGGACACTGTGCTACGGCAGTGCCGTAACGGCATTCGACAAAATATGTCTCGTTTATATACCAATCTCTGAAGAAGGAAGCAAATTATTACCAATGCAGAAAATGTAAATTTTTACTGCAGAATACATAAACTTATTTCCAGCTCAATGTAAAACTGTTCCCCCGAAAAATTTATATTATAAGAAAAAGTTAAATGTTTGTTATGTCGCACATTTCTTTACTTACATTGTAGAGACATTCGATATTTTATGGAAGCAGGAGACTTGAAAAATGAGCAACGCCCTCGCGGGAATCGAACCGCGGAGCTCTGGAATACGCGCCCAGTGTGCTGACCACTACACCACGAAAGCACGTCAAGAAGGCAGGAGCCTTCTTGACGTGAATATTATGTTATAAGTGTCATTTATCTTATAACATAATTAAAATAAAATCAAGTCTAAAATTTATGCATATTTAGTACTAATTCTATATTTTGCATATTAACATTAAAAAAAATACCTGACTAAATTACTCCTGGACGGTTGTGTATAAGCCTATGATTTGTTTGATTAAGTGCGACTCATTTGAAAAGTATTTGTTAGTTTGGTACATTTATATTTACCGTATTGGCAACACCAAATTCCAAATTGCCAAATTCTCTCTTCTCTGTGTGCGAGCTATGGATGCCGATGTAATGTTGTGCACGTGTTGTTAAGTTTCAATAAAAAATGTGAAAAGATACGTTTCTTATTTTTCGATTTGCTTCTTCATATGATATCGATTTATTTAACATGGTAGCAGTTCTCGTGGTTTGTGAATATGAATGAAGAATTTAGTAGTTATAATTTGTTTTAAAAGTTACCGGTACTAGCGTAAAAATGGCATGTACAAGAAGCAGCGATATCGGCATACCGCTATTTGATGGTTCGGACTATTTTAATTGGAAAGTGCGTATGATGAAATTTCTTCAATTTAAAAAGTGTAAAGATGTGGTTCAGCGAAAAGTCAGTGAAAACGATGACGTGGAAAAATGGGAAGAAAAGGATATACAAGCTACAAATTACATTTACGGCGCCATAACAAACAAGCAATTGGAATATATTCACGAGTGTGAGACTGCATTTGATATAATTACGAAATTTGATGCAATGTATTTAAAAACTTGGTAAAAGCGCAGAATAGGCTGCATCAACAAAGTTCAGTAGGAGGAGCTGTGTGACGTCCATAAATGGGTGGGACTAAGCTTATGACGTCACAATGTAGTCTCCATGAACCTTATAAGAAAGGTATCCTCTCTTATAAGGTCCATGGTAGTCTCGCATTTACACTACGTGTACTTTCTATTTTCTCTTAAAAATAACAATAATAAATTGTTTATTATTGTAAATTAATATCAAATTCTTTACTTTTAATTCACATTTATAACATTTAAGCTTAGGCGTTACTGATAATAAATACAATAAATTGTTTATATTTAAAATTACCATGATACAGTGAGCGAATTCTACCAATTATTAAAACGATAAACAACGTCGCAGTCTCTAATACTTGTAGAGCTTCAATATTTTCAAAGATTTTATTAAATTATTATTATTATTTTTATTAATTTTTTTATTTATACAAATAAAATAATTTTTTTTAAAATTTCAATTCATATTGTGGAACATTTCAATTTTATCATTTTTACAAATTACCTTCTTGCTACGTAACGACATAATTCCTTACATACCAATAACTAGACAATTTTCATTATTTCTAAAAATTTTAAACTTTACATTAATAAAAAAAGAATATTTTTTATTGCATATGAACATCATTACACAGCTTTCATATCAGTTTCTAAAATTCCTAAATCACGCCATATTCTGTGTAGGCTTGCTAGAATTCTACGCATTAATAAATAAAAAATCTAATTTCTCAGAATGAAAGAAAATAATATAATAAAATAAATACTACAAACTTCGAACACTAAGCAATGCTTCACATACGCACACACACACATATTATCAATGAACTCATATTATCAAGTGCAATTACGATACCAAACACTACGTATTAAAATATGAGGTAAACGTTACTTCCGGAGTTAAAGTTAACAATTTTGCTACTGTTGAGTAGATCGGCGGACTATCGATATATGTCGTAAGTCGGAAAGCGTTATAAACATATAAAAGCCAAAAAATTAAAAATACAATTTAAATGAAAAATGACGTCTTAAATATAATTCACAATTAAAACAACAATACAAATTTAAAATACACTAACGATATGTTAAACATTGCATATAAAAAAAGTTACATTACTGCTCGGCATCACACACAACTTCGTTTTCTCTTCTACACAACAATCACTATTCGTTCGGAAAACATCAAAGAATTCCACAAACTCGGAGTCCATGTGCTCATCCATCTATTTTCACTTAAAAGAAAAATCAGAGAATTGCCCAAACTCGGCATTGCGCACCACATTGACTTTGACCATGTGCACATCAATCTATTCTCACTTAAAAAACATCCCATAGTTGCACAAACTCAGCATCACGCACAACCTCGGGATTGCGCACCACATTGGCTTTGCCCATGTACCATCGATCTATTTTCACTTAAAAAATCCCAGAATTGCACAAACTCGGCATGGCGCACCACACTGGCTTTGCCCATGCGCACATAGCTCTATTTTCACTAAAAAAAATCCCAGAATCGCACAAACTCGGCATCGCGCACAACCTCGGCATTGCTCACCACACTGGCTTCGCCCATGTACACATCAATCTATTTTCACTTAAAAAATCCCACAATTGCACAAACTCGGCATTCCGCCCCACACTGGCTTTGCCCATGTACACATCGACCTATTTTCACTTCAAAAAACATCCCAGAATTGCACAAACTCGGCATCGCGCACAGCATTGGCTTTGCCCATGTGCACATCGATCAAGTTTCACTTAAAAACATCCCAAAATTTGCCCAAACTCGGTATCGCGCACAACCTCGGCATTGCGCACCACACTAGCTTGCCCATGTGCACATCGATCTATTTTGACTTCAAAAAACATCCCAGAATTGCACAAACTCGGCATCGGGCACAACCTCGGCATTGCGCAACACATTGGCTTTGCCGATGTGCACATCGATCTATTTTCACTTCAAAAAACATCCCAGAATTGCACAAACTCGGCATCGCGCACAACCTCGCCATTGCGCAACACATTGGCTTTGCAAATGTGCACATCGATATATTTTGACTTAAAAAATCCCAGAATTGCACAAACTCGGCATTGCGCACCACACAGGCTTTGCCCATGTGCACATCGATCTATTTTCACTTAAAAAAATCAAAGAATTGCACAACCTCGGCATTGCGCAACACATTGGCTTCGCCCATGTGGACATCGATCTATTTTCACTTAAAAATATCCCAGACTTGCACAAACTCGGCATTGCGCACCACATTGGCTTTGCCCATGTAGACATCGATCTATTTTCACTTAAAAAATCCCTGAATTGCACAAACTCGGCATTGCGCACCACACTGGCTTTGCCCATGTGCACATCCATCTATTTTCACTTAAAAAAATCCCAGAATTGCACAAACTCGGCATCGGGCACAACCTCGGCATTGCGCACCACATTGGCTTTGCCCATGTGCACATCGATCTATTTTCACTTCAAAAAACATCCCAGAATTGCACAAACTCGGCATCGGGCACAACCTCGGCATTGCGCAACACATTGGCTTTGCCCATGTGCACATCGATCTATTTTCACTTTAAAAAACATCCCAGAATTGCACAAACTCGGCATCGCGCACAACCTCGCCATTGCGCAACACATTGGCTTTGCCCATGTGCACATCGATATATTTTGACTTAAAAAATCCCAGAATTGCACAAACTCGGCATTGCGCACCACACTGGCTTTGCCCATGTGCACATCGATCTATTTTCACTTAAAAAAATCCCAGAATTGCACAACCTCGGCATTGCGCACCACATTGGCTTCGCCCATGTGGACATCGATCTATTTTCACTTAAAAATATCCCAGAGTTGCACAAACTCGGCATTGCGCACCACATTGGCTTTGCCCATGTAGACAAGTAACATTAAATATTACCGTTCGCAAAAAATTCATGTATATTTCATAAAAACAGTAATTGACAAAATCATAAATCCATACACAGTGTGAGAGCATTTCAGCAAAAATAAATTACACAGTTTATTTTTCTTAAATATTAGTTAAATATAAAATTAATTTATTAATTCAACCATTGTAATTTATTATAGTACAACTTTAACAAATTCCGTCACACTGTATTTATATTTGCTCATAATTCTAAGTTTGAGACCTAAAAAAAAAAAAAAGTCGAGGATCTTAGTTACAAAAATCACAATCTATACTCATCGTTGGTCAAGAGATCCCCATTTTTTCCCTCTCAAGAAATTCCTAAGCACGAAGAGGGGGGCCTCCGAAGGGTGTGAATTGCTGATAAGAACGGACTACTGATAAGGAATGTGGCGTCTGTACGGAATAGTTACGAAGAAAAGAACCACATGACTTGCTACTATTACTAACTATTGTATGATGCTAGAATCTTATGAAAAATAATAAATAAAAAAAATTTAATTGCACTCTAGTGATAGAGAAACATATATTGTATAGAGAACAGAATGTTACTTATCTGAATGTTCGGTGTCAGGGCCTCTTTTGGATTTCTCGTGTTGATAGTAAACAGCTAACAAAACACCTGAAGTTTCGATGAAGCGAAGTTTCCTTTTTCAATTTGATGAATGAGACATTGCATAGGAAAGGTGCATTAAACTTTTTTAGAGAGTTGAAAATATTTACTGAAACAGTTATTTAAAAAATTTCGGAGCTATGTTTAGACACTGCCTCCAGCTTTCGTGATCGCAGCGCCAGCATCCCTTTAAGCAAAAGAATTCTTTTCTGTATTTTCAGAAGTTACGGTTATAATTTTTAACTCATGCATTCAATATTTTCAATCGTTTGGTAATGATCGTTTTCAATCGTTTGGCATCTTAATAATACATTTGTCAGAGATAATTCGTTGCGTTAAATGCTAACACTACCACACATCACACAAAAGTAGATTTATAATTAAGAAAATCTCGCGCAGAACATTATAAACCTACCATTTCAACTCAGTTAAAACTTCATTTAAGTTTTCTTTAAATACGAAGCTATAGCATACTTATAACTTGTTTTTAAGTAGAGGCGTAACCAATATTACGTCATAAAAAGGCGTATCCAAGCATAAGAAGTAAACATAGCATCGACTGATGCTGCCTATTCTGCGATTTAGCCAAAAAACGTTCAACATCTCTACAAATTGTTTGTAGAAATAACTTAGAATGTGTGAAACTGAAAAATTATCCTGATGTAAATATATTTTTCGATGATTTTGAAAAGTATGTGAACGAACTGAAACATGCCGGCGCCACCGTGACGGAACAAGAAAAATTGAACTATATGCTAAGAGCATTACCTTCAAATTACAGTCACATTGGTGACTTAGTAGATGTATTACCAGAGAAGGACAGAACAGTCGATCACCTAAAGAGCAAAATCAAATGTGTTCAAAATCGAAACAAGTAAATCGGGTCCACAAGGGAATGTCTCTTATAATTGTGGAAAACCTGGTCACATTAAAAAGAATTGTTGGCATGTCCATCAAAGGAACTATCGTTGTAATGGCTCCACTAATTATCGCGGTCGAAGTTCTTCAAACAATCGAGGACGTAGTCGTGCTTTTAGTGGACATCGTGAACGTGGAACATATTCTAACCAAAGAATAAACAGTCATCAAGGCAATAGTTTTCACACCACTGTTATCGAAAGTAACATGACAAGTTCCAGTGCAAATATTGTGACAAATAAAAATGAAATCAATTGGTTACTGGATAGCGGATGCACAGACCACATTATAAACAGTGATGAATATTTCAAAGAGCAAGTCACTTTGAAGGATCCTATTCAAGTGAAAGTCGGTGACGGAAGGATTTTGAAAGCTACAAAGGTTGGCAATATAATAGTTTCTTTTCCTGTATATAACTGTGAATCTATTGTAACATTGAAGAATGTATTTTATGTAAAAGAAATGAAAGCAAATTTATTAAGTTATTCGAAGATTACTGATAATCATAAAATAGTTTCAAAAGAAAAGTTTTCTAAAATATATGATGTCAATGGTTCATTAGTAGCAGTAGCAAAGAAAGAAGAAAGATTATATAAAGTAAAGAGTTATGTTAAAAATAGTAAAATATTTGCAAATTTGACCAACAATAAGTTAATGTTAAAAGAAAAATTGCACCGTTCATTTGGACATGTAAATTTTAAATATCTGGATATTATGTGCAAAGATCAGCTATTAGAAGGAATCCCTAAAGAAATAGAAACCGAATATATGAAGTGTGCCATATGTATTGAAAATAAAATGCACAATTTACCATTCAAGAATAATAGAAGAAAAGCAGAAGATATTCTGGAGATTATACATACAGATGTAAATGGACCTCACAGAACAATTGGATGTAATGGTGAGAAATACTTTGTGAGTTTTATTGATGATTATAGCAAGTTGGCAAAAATTTATTGTATCAAATCTAAGGATCAAGTCTCTTGCTTAATTGAATATGTAAATGAAATTCAAAATTTAACAGGGAAGACTATCAAAGAACTGAATATATGAATAGCAAGATATACAAATTTGCAATAGAAAAAGGTTTCAAGATAAAGTCATGCCCACCATATGTACACGAATTAAATGGTACTGCTGAGTGTTACAACAGAACTATAATGGATATGGCAAGATGTCTTTTAGCCGAAGTAAAAGTTGACAGACGTTACTGGCCTGAAGTAATTAAAGCTGCTGCTTATTTGAAAAACAGGACATTAACAAATACTATTGTAAAGAAGACACCATATGAAATATTTTTCAATAGGAAACCATCTGCTAATGAATTGAAATTATACGGAAGTAGAGTGTATGTAAGAATACCTGAAGAAAAGAGAAAGTCGAAGTGGGATAAAAAGGCTGAATTTGGAATTTTACTTGGGTATACAGAAGTTGGATATAGAGTTTTGATGAATAACAGAATAATAGTTGCCAGACATGTTGATATTATTGAAGAAGACATGATGTGTGTAGGTTGTGATGATGAAGATAAGAATGATGATACAAATAAGAAGAATGAACCTCAAGAAGTGTCGTGTGAATCGAGTAATGATAACTCCAAGGACAGTGTGATAAATGAAGATGAAACAAAAAGTGGAATGAGACCAAGAAGGCAAATCAAACCACCAGTTCGATTTCATGAAGAATTCGGGTACTACTGTGTTAGTGCAAATTTTTGTGATGCTACAGTTCCAGGTAACTTTGAGGAGGCGACAACATGCAGTGAGGCTGGACATTGGAAAGAGGCAATGGACAGTGAAATGAACAGTCTTGTTAAAAATAACACTTGGACACTAGTGACTAAACCAGAGGATAAAGAAATTCTAGATGTGAAGTGGGTATTCAAAAGAAAACCAGGTAATGTTTTTAAAGCTAGATTAGTGGTTCGAGGTTTTCAGCAAAAAGATAGTATTGAGGACACTTACTCCCCTGTCATCAACATGCAAACCTTAAAATTGTTACTTTCATATTCCTGTCAGTATAATTTAAATGTTCATCAAATGGATGTTGAGACTGCCTTTTTAAATGGTTATGTTGTGTCTGAGGTTTATGTTAAACAGCCACAAGGCTATAATGATAATTCGAATAGAGTGTATAAATTAAAGAAAGCACTATATAGGTTGAAAGAAAGCTTGGTATGAGTGTTTTAACGAGTATATTGAGAGTCTAGGATTTCGTAATTATTGTCTTTATGTAAAATCTGAAAATGATGTATTTGTATATATTCTTTTATTTGTTGATGATTTGTTGATATGTTGCAGAGATACTCGGGTAATTAATGATATTAAGGAACAACTACATAAAAAATTTAAAATGAAGGATTTAAATAAAGTAAAAAGCTACATTGGAATTGATATTGAATATGATAATGAGAAAAGTAATATCTTAACACTGAGTCAGGAAAATTATATTGAATCTTTAGCTAAACTGTATGGTATTAAAAATTCAAAGCTTTATGATACACCAATGGAGACTAATCTTAAACTAAGCCAATCTAATTTAAATCAAAATGTCAAATATAGAAATCTAATAGGAGCACTCTTGTATATTAGTCATGGTACTAGACCAGACATATCTTTCAGCGTAAATTATTTAAGTAGATTTCAAAATTGTTATGATGAGACACATTTCAAATATGCTTTGAGAGTTTTAAAGTATTTGTACTTAACAAAACATCTAAAATTAACCTATAGTAAAAATCTTAAAACTGATATTATGAATTGTTATGTTGATGCTGATTGGGCAGGTGATATTGTTGACAGAAAGTCAACTACTGGGTTTGTTATTGAATTATTTGGTAATCCAATTTACTGGAAATCCAAAAAGCAAAATTGTGTGACAAAATCTTCCACTTTTGCCGAATATATTGCTCTATCTGAGGCTGTGACAGAAATTAATTTCTTGAAAAATGTTGTGAATGATGTTTTTGCTGATATAACTCACCCCATTAAAATTTATGAAGATAATTCAGGAGCTTTGGCCATTGCTAATTATGGGAACTTCGCTAAAAATTCAAAACACATAGAAGTTCAATATCATTATGTTCACGAAAATGTCCAAAATGGAATAATTGAAATTGTAAAGATTGATTCAGAATCAAATATTGCAGATATCTTTACTAAGTCTTTAGGAAAGATTAAATTTATGAAATTTAGAGAAGGTTTGAAAATAAAAATTGAAATAAATTTTGTATACTGTTTATTTAAGTGATGTTTATTTAAATATTTTTGCTTGAAATGAAATAGATTTTGGTAATGTCCTTATGTAAACTAAATTGTGTTTAACTTTGATTTTAACATTTAAGTTAATGAAAGAAACTTTTTTAAAAATAATTTGTGTTAAGTGTTGAATGTTATTGTTTATATCTATGCTTAATTGTAAATGGTAAAGATGAAAAGATTGCTTATATCTATGTTTGTTTGTAATTAGTAAATATAAATGTAAGGGGGCGTGTTGGTTTGGTACATTTATATTTACCGTATTGGCAATACCAAATTCTCTCTTCTCTGTGTGCGAGCTATGGATGCCGATGGTATGTTGTGCACGTGTTGTTAAGTTTCAATAAAAAATGTGAAAAGATACGTTTCTTATTTTTCGATTTGCTTCTTCATATGATATCGATTTATTTAACAGTATTGAATGGTGTACTCACTTGCAAAACGTTGTGAATTTTGGGTTTCTTGAAAAATCGGCAATACTAAGTATGATTGCTAAATATTACATTCTTTTTAAGGGAACATTATATAATAATATGAATATTTTCTCCTGGGATATACTTTTATCAATGATATGTTACTGTAGCGTAGTTTTGCAAAATTCCTATAAATCAGTTCTAATTATTCTAAGAGGTGTATTCCATAATAATTTTTGCCACCGTGACTTTCATTGCTTATTTTTTCCTTTCTAGTGGTCTCCCGTTCTCTGGCCAAGTTTTATAGCAATCAATGAGTATTTGCCGAAAAGTCTAAACTTGGTCTAAATATTTTGATCACCAAATGACATAAGGTGAAAAACAAAATGCCACTGATGAAAAAGAAATATGAAATTCTAATCCATCTCCTCAAAATGACGATTTAATAATAAGCAGCATTTATGCGATGGCTCTGTCAAGTAAATTTTGTTGTAGAAAACATTTTCAGAATAACTTGAAATTCGGTTGATTTTTCAGAAATCATTCTGTTCTGCTTACAATTTCTGAGAAGCGACATGGTATAGCATTACTTTTGATTCATGGGTTCTCACTTAGTTGTAAATTATACCCTTTAATCAAATATTTACCTAATGCAACACTTTCGTATTTGTATTCAAATACAAAAGCGGGCAATGCTACTAAATCTGCTTATTATGATTTATTTTATTCATAATTAATAACTGCCACGAACGCTTTATAATTGAAAATTACAAATGTTTTAAGTAATGACAACCTTCAAAACTGGTTGTTAGTAACTTTAATTTTGAATCCATACACTTCAACAATTAAAAAACCCAAAAGATAGGCGGAAGTTTCCTTATCAGTTCCTTTTGAGTCTTTTTTTTTTTTAATACTGCTAAAATTCTGCATGATATTTGTTTTAGAACTGCTAAGAAACTGCTAACAAAATTTGAAATACAAAAGTTATACTGGAATTTTAAGCCTGAAAAGTAATTAATTCAGACTTGAAAGCTTTTGAAACAAAGAACTTGAGCTCAAAACAATAAGAATAGAATTTTGCATTCATTTTTACTTCCTTGTACGAAGTAACAAAGAAGTCTTATAATAGCGAAAAGTTTCAGGCAGCATATTTCAACGAAAATATCCATTTTGACCGCTATCGAATGCAATTTCACGATGTTTTTGCGAGATATCCGTACGTAAGGACAGAATAAAAGACTCTTTTTCCTCCAAAAAAATTATAAAACTGCTTTAAAATGAATTCTGAAGAGAATTTTTCGTGGCGTCTACGTACATACGTTCGTACGTACGTATCTCGCATAACTCAAAAACTAGTAGCCTCAGAATGTTGAAATTTTGTGTATAGGACTGCTATAACATGTAGATGTGCACCTCGTATTTTGGTTGCAATCGGCCGCACCAAACGTACATAAATATATTTATATATATATATATATATCCACTCTGTTACCCGGCTCAGTGATCTCAGTTTCTCTACTCTTATATGTTTGTAAATTGTACATTTTTTGCTTTAAAAATGATTAAATTATGTTGTTCTTATATTCCGGTTAAGGTTTTAATGCCTTTAGCAAATCTGTAGGCAATATTTTTAGAATTATCAACAATTTTAAAGTTGTTTAAGTGCCACTAAGCCGTTTTTTTTTTTATGGCGGCCATTGATTGTTTACATTTGAAACAGCAGACTAGTGGATTTGTTGCCAATCTAGAGAAACTTAGCTTCGCAACAACAAAGATAACACCTTCATTTATTATTGCGAATTAAATCATGCTTAATCCTTTCTGGAATTTTTCCGAGGAAATAAGTGTTTAAGATTTACTTCGTAATTTTTAATATAGATAATTTGAGTTTTTATGTATTTTTGCCTTCTCGCGAAGTGAGAACTGAATTGAATGAGAAAAAACGAAGCAACTTAAACAACTTACATTGAAAGAAATGTTTAATAAAGTAAACAAATAAATATTAAGCTTTTTTTTTTTTTGTAAATTTTGATACCCTTTAGATCATAATTGTTCTTTATTTCATAAATTACAGTTTCATATTTTTAATTTTGTAATTTCTGCATGCCATCGTACAGATTTAAACTGATGATCTATAATACAGAATCGCAGAAGCCCGACGAGTCCGGATTAACGACTTTTGGCTGTAATATGGTAATGTATGTTTTAATGTTCTATATGTCTCGTCTAAGTCCTCCCTTTCAGAAGTGGGGCTTCATTGTTTAAATAATGTAAAGTCCTTCACCTATTATAAACTTCAGATTTTACATAGAAATATTATACAAAGTAAATTTGCAGTACTCAATTACATTATTGTTTCCATCATTATTGGATTAATTTGAAGTTAGTCATTAATGTTAAGTATTTATAAAATGTTTGCATTTTGTTCACAAAAACTTCCATCATGTAGCAATTACTTTTATGTTATGGAATATATCAAGCTCTGCTAGATCAAATTTACTTTTGTGTGACCTTAAATCTTAAGCACCAATCGTAAATTTGTTTTGGCATATTTTTAAGAATTTTGAATGAAAAATTTATTGCTACTGTGAAAGAATGATCAACTGATGCTTACCTTACTAATCAATGTCTTACAGTATTGTAATGATTCGCAGGATTTTTCATAATGTGATGTTGCATATATGTTTTGATCTTCTTTTTTATCAAATAAATATAAAGAATGTATTCCTAATCAGATATTTCTTCTTACGCAAGACTATTATCTATCATGATATGATGCTTAGGATTTGTTTTTAGAAGCCAAAACACTATTTTTTGAGATGCTAATAAAAGCAATGTATTTTATTTATTTACTTACTGCTTTAAAATAGGTTTTGAATTAAGGCTTTCCCCCTCCTTACAGTATGCACATAAAACTCACTTAAGCTATATTTTTAACATATTAATGAGATATATGTAAATAAAATATGTCTCTTAGGATAGCTCCTTTAATAGGGGGGGAACTGAACTAAAATGGTATACCTTAAAAACTTTTTATTGAAAACAAAAATACTATCATAACAGTGTCGGCTAAGATTTATTCAGATGGTTTTCTTGCATTTATTCTGGCATTTCCCCATAAATTCATATAAATAAAAATTCAGGTAAAGTAGGTCTAGCATTATATCATTCTATATAAAGCTGTTGACTTTATATATATTCTATATAAAGCTGTTGACTTTAATGGAAAAAATCCAGTTACTTTGTTTTAATAAAATTTGAATATAATGGAATAACTTGCACTGTGTTAGAAAAAAAAGAGTGAAAAATAACAATTTTTGTTTTATTTTCACTATAAGTACAAGTATTTTGCATATATTTGTTATCAAAAGATGTAGATCTAAAGCTAAATAATACTTTTGATTTTACTTATGCAAATTAATTAATAAGGACATTAACTAATTATAGAATTATTGGTACTCTTCTGTTATCAGGACAGGATTCAGAAATCTCTATATGGATGTATATTGAATGTATGTATATATGAACCATGCATATGTATGTGTGTGTATACATACATTTTTGATTCCCATCCCGATAACAGAAGAGTACTGAATTATCATTAAATATTCAGTTATGTCTAATAATATATTAACAACATTGTTTCACGAGAAAATAGTAAAATTAAATTAAATTTTAATAATTTTCTTGCACCATTGCTTCAAGGAATGAAATTTGAATTTAACAAATATTCTCTATTTGTATAAAACAAATATAAAATTCTCTACTCATATAAAGCAAATATAAAATTAAAATGTTCACACTCATATAAAGATATGTGACTTGAAGTCACACATCTTTATATGAGTGCGAAAAATCGGAACTTAAGATTCACTAAAAGGTCCTCTAAAATGTTAAATAATTAAAGTTTTAACTAATACCGCTAAAGAGCCAAAGATTGGCCCCCAACCGAAATTGCAACCCTAAAGCGTCGCAACAACATGGCTGACGACTCCCCCATATCAGTCGTGACGTCACGCATCGTGACGTATCATGGCTTCATTTTCATTTCATGGGAACATACGGGGAAGGCTTACTCCATCTATTCTAACCTCCTTGGGGACATCATCGAGAGGTCAGTTCGTGCCCAAAAACCTGCACCGTCAACACTTTCACAATTATGGATGTCTATAGAGGCAGCGTGGCTCAATATTCCTGAAGGGGACTTCCAACGACTTGTTGAGTCCATGCCATGTCGAGTTGCTGCACTTCGCCGGGCAAAAGGAGGACCGACAAAATATTAGGAGGTATCCCATGACTTTTGTCACTTTAGTGTATATTCACATGTTATATCTTTATCTGTTAAGATTTGTTCATAACAGGATCACCAAGCTTCTACCAATTCAGCAGGAGCATACTCAAAACATGTCAAAACCATGTGATTTATAACAAAATCGATTTATAAATGTTCCAAATTTTCTTAAGGATTCTTAATAACCTTATTATTTAGAAATATGTTTATTGTTGTTTTTATATTAACAAAAGCATTTAAATATAAAATATCAAAATTTTAAAAATAACTGAAGTTTTCTTTTAACCAGTTTTGCTTTTCTAATGCTGTTTTTAATTAGTAACATTATGTCTGAACAAAAAATTTAAGAATAAGTCTATTAAAAAGGTCTATGTGGTAAGTCTATTAATTAATTACATTGTATGAACTTCATCATCTTTGAATATGAAACATCCTAAATGAAAACACAGAGTCCATTCCAATCTAATACAAGAATAAATTATGCATATCAAAATTCACAGTAAGAGCTACTCCGTATTATATTACACAAAGATTAGAAACCAAGTCACCACTTACGAAATCTTACACTGACATGATGGTCTTGTACTGAAACAGAATTGTAGAAACATAGAGGATATAAATTACATTATGCCAAAGAATTATTTAAATTTCCTGAATAAATTATAGCATTTAGAGTAACCAAAGACACACACAAAAAAATTTCAGAGTTGTTGTAAAATTGGTGCCATGTCTTTCCCTATGCTATAATAACTTCACACATTATCTACACATTTTTCCTGTCAGTCAATAAGATTGATGGAAATATTGTCCTTACAAAAATTATTCTGACATATATTTGGAGAAACAGATATTTCTTTTTGAGTTACATGATCAACAGAAACTATACAAATATAGCATATAAAAAACTTTGAAAAATTATATGTTGAAACTTGTGGAAATTTATTTGGTTCGATAATCAAGAGATAAAAGTGGTTTATTAAAAATTTCTCAGTCCTATAAGAAACTAACGAGAATTTATGAGTATGTTTCGATATCATGTTTATCCATTATTGGGGCTAACATTGTTATCAGTTTTCGTTTGCCCAAAATGGTTGAAAGTAGAGTAAAAATATTGGAAGTTTGAAGATAATCATCAATATACCATAATGTATTTACATAGAAATATAATACCCAACAACCAAAAATAAATTAAACTTATGAAATGAATTTTAGTATGCCATAATGGTTTCATGAGAAAATATAACATACCTCTTAAACAACTACAATCATTAATATACACCAGCCATTTCATTTAAAAAAAGGCATAAAATATATTAATCAGATAAAATTTGTTGTAAGAGCTTTATTATCTGGTTATAATTCTTAAGCAAACAAGAAACCATTTCAAGTATCATAACATAATTTTCATAAGAGAATTCCATCCATCACAGAATATTAAAAGCACTTTGGTAGAAACAAGAAATTTTACGGCAATTTTCCAACCATATTCAATATTCAGATTGTAGATTTAAAAATTTTATCATTTAAAAAGTACAATTTCATAGAATGCACATTTTTGATTCTTTATTTTTAGGGAAAACACTGTATTTTTAAAGAAATCCAACGCTTTCTTTCTTATAAGTACGTAGACTCCAGAATTCTAATGTAATTATGATAAAAAAGGTATTTGCCAGCGAAATGACGGTTAACTATAAAATCATAACCATTTGTATAATATAACCGTATAACCATTTGTATGCACTGTCTTTGGTTGCATGTGTTTCAGGAATGCATAAAAAGACCTAACACTTTTATAAAATGCTGAAACTAGGGGTTGGATAATCAGAAAATACTTAAATATTTAGTATTTGAATGAGGTTGATTGTGCATACTTCATATAGCTTTGTCCAAAAACAATGTACTATTCGTATGTAACACAGAATAAAGTATATTAAATTACTGTTGACAATTTCAGTTTCTTGGTGCATATTTCATAGCTGATTATACACATGTAATATTAATGTGTGCCAGTTTTCAATCGAAAGTACTACACAAGGGCATCATCTACACCCTTAGGTATAGATGAGCCTAAGCAAGCTTTGCTGTAATCAAATAAACCAGAACCATTTTACCTTAGACTATTCATTTAACAACTGCGGCAAAATTTGGTACACTTCTGTTATCAGGACCGAATTCAGAAATGTATGCATGAATGTGTTCACATATGCACGTATATATGTACGTATGCATGTATGTTTGTGTATAAACACACATATAAAAAAAGTGCATACACACATACATACATTTCTGAATCCAGTCCCTATAGCAGAAGAGTACATAGATTTTTCTATATAATAAAACATAAAATTTATGTATTTTTTATAAGGAACAATATTTCTGACATGAATCAGTTGTCATCAACTAATGTCAAGGGCAAGTGAAAAACAAAAGAATAATTATATAGAATTAAGATGTAATGTATATTAAAAAATTTTTTTCTTTAGTGTAACTGTTCTTTTATTCATAGAACTTGATACTTGTATTTTCTTATATTCAATTAGTAACAGTTAGAAGTGAATAGTGATTGGCTAAATATGGATATGTTCTTGTGTGTTTCATGCAGTTCTACTTCTGGTACTTACTCTGTGGCATACTGAATTTAATTTTTATTTGGAAACTGATTAAATTAATTGTGATGGTGTGTGCTGAGAAATGGAATTTTGTGAAGAATATTTAAACTTGCCTATAAAAATAGGAATAATTTTAAAGTTTCTATCAACATTTTTTATATTGTTATCAAATGTGACTTTAAAAAATTCTTTTTTTTATGGTAAAATGCGAATTACATTAAAAGGGTATGATTTTATTTTAATTCCTTTATGAAAATAATAAACCTAAAAGACACACAGATCTCATTAACATATGAAAAACATAATAGTTCTATTAGCAACTCGAAATATATATTGCGATATATTCTAAAAGCAAAATCATATAATACATAATGATATAAATTAAATATATAAAACTATAATCAATAATGATCATAACTGTATAATAAATGCGAACACACATTATATCACTGTGCTGTGAATGGAAGAATATTTGATTAGAAATTTACCTTTTATATATATATTTGATAACATGGAACAGTAAAACATAAAGATGACAAGAATTTATGAAAATAGGTTATGGAACTTAAGAAACAACAAGTTCTATGAAATGCACTTTAAGTTACTGCAATATCATGAGACACCAAAAATAACCATAAGACGCGATAACTTTAGACAATATCATAAGACATATTACCAAGATAAATATAATTTGTTCCTTCTTTTACATCAATAATAAGTTTTCTTTAAAAATTTAACCAGTGAATGCCAAAACAAATTTATTATCGGTGCCTTTGATGCAAGGTCACACAAAGATAAACTCGATTTAGCAAATTTCTGAAAACATTAAAGTCAAAAGTGTTAAATTACAACATCTATTAAACTATATTTAAACTATTTTAATAGATGTTAAGAAAGCAATTGTCTGCAAATTTTAATTCTTATATGAAAAGTGAATTAAATTTCAAATAAGTGACTAGGCTTGCACAGTATTTTAGAAGATATTTCCTGTTCACACACTGAAAATAAATTGCACTTTAACCCCCCCCCCCATTACGGCTTTTTCAGGAAACGACATGAAAAATAATCGTGTTTACTCATCTGGTCTGTTGCAAAAACGGCAAGTATTTTGACTCAAACTACTTCAAAAGTGGGCCCCCTTACCATGTGGATATAATTAAGCTAATTATCTCCTCCATTGAATTTAGCGAGTGAAATTAGTTTTTCTCCCCATGGTATCTTCATCACAGGATTGGTTGCTAAAATGCTATTTTATCTCCTATTTGGCTACGTTATAGTTTGCATACTAACACATATGCTGTATATTGCTCGTACCTTAATCAAGATATGTGCCAAATAAGAAAGTTAGTAAATATGCATCAATAATAGAAACTACATAAAATGCTTTAAATTTCCAGTTTTTTTAAGGAATTGCTTCTATGATGGTGAAAAATTTATCTTGCATTCTTTACAGTTATTTTCTAAGAAAATACTTTTTAATATACAAAGGAAATTTGTGAGAATTTTTGCCCTCATGTTCTAATTTTTCGAATAAATATTATTTGCAAGTTATTTTAATATTATGTTTATATTTAGTTTTCAAATATTTTAAGTTTATTCCAGATTAAAGTATTAGATTTAAATAATTCTTTAGATTGCATCATAAATTTATTAGTAGTTAGTTATTTATGAAATCGTTTTGACTTGTGAGAAATAAGTAAAGTATTATAATCGCGAAATTTTCAATTTTCATATTTCAAAGGAAATTTCCATTTTTATTAGTTCCATCCTGACGCTTACATGTACATATGTCGCATAACTTCACCATAAAATGCTGAAATTTTATATTTGGAACTTATGACTAGTTTTAGCGCGACGTGTGTCCGTACATATGTATTCATGTATATCGCATAACTCAAAAATGGTAAACCGTAAAATGTTGAAAGTTTCTGTATGCGATTGCTATAACATCTAGTTTTGCACTTCCCTTTTTATTGCAATCGGCAGTTCCAAATGGGCATTTTGAAATGGAAGAGCCTATTTTATTTTCAAATGAAATAGGTTTAAATGAAGTTTAGCAAAAAATGTGTTTAATTTATTTGGTGTACAAGAAAGTCATGTGATGTTCGCATCAGATTTTTTAAGATGTTTCAAAATAAATAAATATATGGTTTTAATATCAAACGATCTCAAATATATGAGCTTAATTTGTTTGTAAATATTTTACAGGAAAGATAACACATTAAATACATTTTTTAAAGCAAAATTTAAGAATAACTGATTAAATTTTCTTTAAATACCTTTTGTAAAATATTATCTATGACACCAGATATTGTTTTCAGCAAGAAAATTCGTAGAGTGATTAGGTTTTTTTGATGCTAAGGGCGTGAAAAATGAGCAATGCCCTCGCCGGGATTCGAACCTGGTTCTCTCGAACACGCGCTGAGAGTGCTACCATTACACCACGAAGGATGCAGTGAGAAGTTAGAAAATACCTCATATACTTCGCCTTTCAAAGGCCGACTGGAGATTAGGAGACCCAACTGCCAAATCCTGGTGGTCAAGAATCATCATCCATCCCGCCTTTTTTTAGTTCGAACAACACTGTAGAAACATTAGGTTATTTGTGGAGGAGACACATAAAAAATGAGCAAAGCCCTAACCGGGACTCGAACCTTGGACCTCTCGAATATACGCCGAATGCATTACATTACACCACGAAGGCATGCAGAAAGGAGGGAGAAAATACCTTATAACTTAAAGGAGGAAAGTATTGTTTTAAAATGAATATCGCACAATAATTTCCGCCTTAAATCGTCTTTCTGAAAAATACTTTTTGTAATATTCATTCTATAGTTCATCTACAGCAATATTTCTATACATAAATTTGATATTCTTAAAGTTATGTTATCTAAATGTATTTATACGCAGTCAGTTAAAACACAATATAACAACTGCGCAAGATCTACGTTAAGATCCATTTCTATCATCTATTTCCATATACAGTCAAAAGTCGTTAATTCGGACACCCATAATCTGGACCTCAAAGCTACAAACTTCCTGCGCATGCATCGCGTTGAAGCATGCGCATAGGCGTTTACGCGTGCGCGTAAGACCTTTACGGCTGCGAATATGTATGTGCGCAAGCGCATAATACGTTTACGCATGCGCGTTTAATCTATAATGGACGGTATAAGCTAAGCTAAAATTATCTAATTCAGTTAATGTTGCAGATTGCGTTGTTCCTTAATCTTCGAATTGGATCCGGCTTATTATTTTTTGCAGACTGTTAGAGCAATTTTATAAAAGTAAGCTTGAACTTTTGATTATGTCAAATAGAATTTTCGATATATATTTATTAATATGTAAAGGATCTACAAAGCAAAAGTATGTTTTGAAATCCAAAATCTGTTTATCAATTTCACGCTGCTCTGCAACAGGGGGGGGAGAAACGCCGCGGTGCACAATGAATTGGAAGTTGATCTGTCAGCACTATCCTTATCTTCAGGGCAGATGTTTTTATTTTATTTGGCTTATAATTCCTTACTAAATGTAGTATTTCATCTCATGTACTCCGTCTTTGATATGATTTAAATCAAGTTCCTCGTCATTGTAATTCCCTTCCGATAGTGAAGAAAGTGACAGAGAGGTTATTGAAAATGAAAACATTTCGATTGACAAATTAGTCGGTATTCTCGACACAGCAATTATAGGACTTGAACAGCGGAACTTTGTAACTAAACAAGAAATTATGTCTGTTTAATAGAATTAAAGAGAAAGTATTGTCACATTAAATGAAGCAACTTAAACAACTTACATTGAAAGAAATGTTTAATAAAGTAAACAAATAAATATTAAGCTTTTTTTTTTGTAAATTTTGATACCCTTTAGATCATAATTGTTCTTTATTTCATAAATTACGGTTTCATATTTTTTATTTTGTAATTTCTGCATGCCATCTTACAGATTTAAACTGATGATCTATAATCCGGAATCGCCGAAGTCCGGACGAGTCCGGATTAACAACTTTTGACTGTATTCTATTATCCGTTTCGATCTATTCTATGATCAGCCAAAATAAAGTTATAATTATCCTCTTGAATATTTGAACGGGTAAAATATGTTAATATGGCATATGCAAACAAGTAAAATTATCTCATTACTGTAAGGGATGTTGAATGTGAAACTTCCTTTAAAAAGGCGGCAAAACATATGACAGTTTTAGGTTTAGTTTAGTTTATTTGATTACGGCAAAGTAAGAAAGTGTTATCTTACTAATGAAAGTATGTCTTCGTGCAGAACTTCCCAAGGGAAATTGGCTGGTATTGAACCACAAAAGGAAAATCATCAAAGCGTCCATGCAGTCAACCTGTTTACCAGAACTTGAGTCCGGGTCGAACTACCAGTGTTCAACGATATTACCACTCGACCACTGGCTAGCCCATATCTACTTAGGAAAATGTGACTTTGCATGCTATGTTAAATTTTTAAATCTATGTGACATGCAAATTATTTAGCCGATGCAATGTAATAGCAAATTATTTAATGACTCGATTCTTGTAGTTTTCTACAAAACTCTGTTTTCTGATGGCCGACTGGATAAGACCACAAAATCTGGTCCTTCGATACGGATTCGAATCATGGCGTACAGCCTGGGTACATAGGAACTTTTTAGGATTTCTCTGTGTGAAATACAATTATGGGCCAAGTTTCCTTTCAGAATCTTCCACGAAAGCATTCCACTTCTTAGTCAGATGATTCAGGAATGTTTCATTGTTTTCAATTAAAACAAACAAGCTTTTTAGGAAGTACGATGTAAAGTATACATTAATTATTTATTTTTTTCCAAAATATTCTTATTAAAAATCTATTTAACAATGATTATTTTGTTTATATATCCTAGAAAATTATAAATATTTTTTTAGTTTTCTGTTATCTCTGTTTCTGTGTATTATAAAAATTCAAGCATTCAGAATTTAGCACAAAAATAAAATCTTTCCGTAGTAACAAATATAACGTTTGCAGTCGAAATTATGTAAGAAAAATACAATATTTTTTTACAGCAACAGTATGCTTTGGCTTATTTGACTAATGTAAAGCATTCCAGGGTTATCTGCCTAAAAGGAGGATGCCTTCGTTGGAGGACTTTTTAAGAATGCAGGATTAGTATTCCATTATTTCAATGCTAAGATGCCTCCTGAAATCTTTGTTATAAATATTAAAATTTTAAAGCCTTAAATCATAGTAAATACAGTTTCTGAAACTTATTATATTCATACAACTGCTTTGCAGTTGAAGAACACTTTCTATTTTGAAATTTCTTGCTGTAGGACTAATGTAAAGGTTAAATTTCGTAAATTAGTGTATGTAGATAAAATGATTTATATAGCATCTAGATATAATACGACATTTTTTTGAATTGAAAAGGTGACGATCGGTTTAGAATCAACAAGTTAAAAAATAATCCAACATAATATCCATTTGGAAATACATTCCATATAATTTTCGAAGTTAAGATGTCCAACAAATCACGTAATGCTGTCGTGCTGGTACATTTATAAAGACTTACCCTTTTTGCCTTGCGTCCCCTGGTGGTGCAAGTAGTAGCAGGTCCAATTAGTAAACCGAAAGATCTATGATTCGAATTTCAGTCTTTAAGAGAGGAGAATATATGGAATTAACAGCACGTCCAGCTAAATAAGTTTGAAGATTCATGATTGTGTTCAAGGCCTCACCAATATGTTGAACAGTTAAGATCTCTGAATCTGAATACTGGTAGTTCGGCCTGGTTTGAGTTCGATCTCAGGCGAACAAGCTGACTACATGGTTGGTTTTAGTGGTTTTCTTCATGTGTAATATGCTAGCTTTCTTCAAAATATCCTCCACGAAGGCATCCCTCCTCTTAGATAGATAGTCTTAATAGCTTTCCTGTATTTAGTAAACCGAACCGGCCATGACTGTGAGCCTGCCAAGTGCGTTGTTAAGTTTACCTGTTTCATGGCTTTAAACACCTAATGGATTCTATATATTATTATTATCAATGAATTCCTCTCAGGAAGTTATCCAAAAATGTATTAACAGCATAGATTTTTTGAAGATATTTTCTTTCTGAGAAAAGTACTTAGTAAAAAGACGGATTTCGAATTTGAAATTTTTATCATATTCGGTTAGCAAATTAATTGATATAATGTTATTAATGTGACTACTTAGTTATCTATGCTTTTATTGGAAACCCTTTAAGAACATATTATAAAGGAAAAATTATTTTTGTTCTTTTTTTAAGTTTCTCTATGCATTATAATATTAACAAATAAAGCAATATTTGCGTTATTGCTGCCTTACAAGTACTTATACAATAAAATAAGCACTGTAACACAGCAACAACGATTAAATGCCTTCTTACATAACAATCCCAATTAAAACTACTAACTTAAAACAGCAAATGAATTTCCCAAAATGTAAACTTTTCTAGTATGTTGAAAAGTAAGCTTTAAAATATTTTGGAAGAGCTAGTCAGAAATTATGTGAAAGGAAGTGACTCCAGTTTTCATTTTTACAAACTTTCGTATAATGTATCAATTTATTTTAAGCAATTTTAACCAGTAATTACAACTTAATATTGTTTCAAATTAAAAATAATGAATGGAAGCATTCATAATGCTCAAACACAGCATATTTAAAACAGTACAAGACTCTGTTAGGAACCTTTGTTAGGAGGAAGCAACTGATTGAAAGCATGTGTTCAAATGATCACATCTGCCATTTATGTTGTGAGAAAAGGTACGCATTTTGTATGCGTATGTTTAAAAACTTGTTTCTCCGTTCCGTAAGTAAAGCAGTCCCCCAGGGGTGTAATTACTCTTTTCTGACAAATCTGAACTACTGCAGTTCTTCAAAACCTCGAACTGAATGTACCTACGATGACTTACTGAATGATCAAAGCCATCTGTTACTGTGAACCATTTTAAGCTTTCCTTTAGAAATACAGAAGGTTACATGTACAGGTTTTTTACACATCTACGGCTATCTATACTATTAAAATCTGTGTGCCTCTGTCTGTTTGTGTGTTTGTAACATCATCTCCTCGGGAACGGCTAGGTGTAGAGCTTAGCGGAAGGTACCGTTGGATTCAGAATGCCCGTGGCTCGCCGGATTGACCATCGGCATCTTCGTGCGACTTTAATTAGCCGAGATATTAATTAAAAACTGATTTTCTCCCTACATTTCCCTACGTTTTGCACTTTCTTTCACAGGTTTCCCCTATTTTAGGGATTTGGCCGAGTGCCAAATTCGTTTTTCTCGAATATCTGCGGAACGGCTCCGAGTTGCGATTCAAAACGCATATCCCCGTATTCGAAAAAAATCAACGAATCCATCGATACCGGTCCCATCTTCGTACGACAATAATCGGCGGAGTTATTAATTAAAAACTGCGAAAACATTATTTCATTTTTCGGAGTGGCAACCGTCTCGGAATTAGCTGAGATAAAATTGCTTTTTCGAAAGCGCCGGGGGGATGACAATTGCTTCCGCTCGAGATTTGTGCTGGCGAAAGGTCACGTGTCAATTTCTTTTTTCTTAAATATCTATGGAACGGCGCTGAGTTGGAATTCGAGGCAGGTGTCTGCGGATTCCAAAAAATTCTACGAATCCAATGATACCATTCTCATCTTCGTAGGACGTTAATCAGCTGAGATATTAATTAAAAACTGTGAAAACGCTAATTTTCGGGCTCATTTTTCCGATTGCAACAGTTTCTTGAATCGCCGCAGATACAAATCAAGGTTATATTCTAAAGTTGAATAAAGCACGCGATTGCATGTTACCTAACTGTATTTTAAAAATATTTCGTTAATGTAGGCATTTTAAATAAACAGCTGCTTTTCACAATTTTTTTTTAATTTCAGGTTAGGATGATTGTCACGTTAATTCTTTTATTGATATTGAATAAAAGTTATTATATTACATTAAATTTAAATGATGACGTTCTTGAAGTTGTACAACTTTAATCAGCTGGGATATTAATTAAAAAATCTGAAAAAGCTATTTTTTAAAAATATGTTGCTATTTTTTTAATAATAAATTTGATTTTTTGGAATAATATATTTTTTTATGTTATTAGATACGTGCACTTAATTTAGATATTATCTTTTAATGCAAATGATATTTTAAATAAGTTTGCACCAATAAAAATTAAATTCACACTTTTTTTTTTTTTTTTTTTTTTTTTTTAGATTAAAGATTTTTCTTTGCTCCTTTGAGATGGTATACGGTAACTTTCGAATCCCGGTGAGCAGGCAGGCTACACTCATGTTTTTTGTGATTTTACGCATATCTGTTGTGTATGCAGTGTCTTCTGGATGCATAAATGAATAAAGCTGAACTCTGGTAGTTCGGTCCTAATTTCGAATCCCGGCGAACGGGCTGGGTCCATGGGTGTTTGCGTGATTTTACGCATGTGCCTCGTGTACGCAGCATCTTCTGGATGCATAAGTGAATAAAGCGGCCGAAATTCGCTCAAAACCTCTGATTACTGGTAGTTCGGTCCAACTTTCGAATCCAAGCGACCGTGTTGGCTCAATGTGTGTTTTCGGGATTTTTCGAATGTGTAACGTGTATGCGGTATCTTCTGCATGCATACTTGAATAAAGCGGGAGCAGCCCACGCAAAACTACAGAACACTGGTAGTTCGGTCCAACTTTCGAATTCCGCGGTACTGTACATAAAATTTGGTCGCATACGTGAATACAGCGCGCGGATACCGGGTAAAACCGCTGAACACTGGTAGTTCGGTCAAACATTCGAATCTCTGCGAGCGGGCTGGCTGCATGGGTGTTTTCCTGATTTTCCGCATGTGTATAGTGTATAAAGTGATTTCTGGATGCATACGTGAATAAAGCGGGCACAGCACGCGCAAAATCGCTGAAAAATTGTATTTCGGTCCAACTTTCGAATCGGCAGCGGGCTGGCTGGAGGGGTGTTTTCGTGATTTTACGCATGTGTACGGTGTACGCAGTATCTTTTGCATGCACACGTGAACACTGTTTTGGGCGGGCTCCCGCCCAAAAGCGCTGAACACTGGTATTTCGGTCCAAATTTCGAATACCTGCGAAAGGGCTGGAAGCATGGGTGTTTTCGTGATTTTCCGCATATGTATAGTGTATGCGGTAACTTCTGGATGCATAGGTGAAAAAAGCGGGGGAAGCCCGCGGAATGCCGCTAAAAAATGGTAGTTCGGTTCAACTTTTCAATACCGGCCAAGTTTAACATAGGATATCTTTTAAAAACGAACAATGATAAGCGGGCTTCAGCCCGCTCAGCTGGCGGGCTTGCCCGCTAGTCTATACTATTAAAATCTGTGCGCGTCTGTCTGTGTGTTTGTAACATCATCTTCTCCGGAACGGCTGGGTGCAGAGCTTAGCGGAAGGTACCGTTGGATTCAGAATTCCCGTCGCTCGCCATATTGACCATCGGCATCTTCGTGCGACTTTAATTAGCCGAGATATTAATTAAAAACTGATTTTTTCCCTACATTTCCCTACGTTTTGTACTTTCTTTCACGGGTTTCCCCTGTTTTAGGGATTTGGCTGAGTGCCAAATTCGTTTTTCTCGAATAACTTGGGAACGGCGCCGAGTTCGAATTCGAAACGCATATCACCGTATTCGAAAAAAATCAACAAATCCATCGATACCGGTCTCATCTTCGTACGACAATAATCGGCAAAGTTATTAATTAAAAACTGCGAAAGCAATAATTTCGGCGCTCAGTCTTCCGAGTGGCAACTGTCTCGGCAGTCGTTGGAGATAAAAATGCATTGCTAACGCCAAGGCCCTTCGCCACTAAAAACTAAGAATAAAAAATTTAAATAACTTAAAGGAATAAACTGAAAATAAAATAAAACTAAAAATAGAAACATTCTCTTCATTTAGTTGTCGTTAGTTGAATGTAAATTGGTTTATCTCCTTGATAAGTCGAGTAAAAAAGTTTTGTTTCCTGGTCTGGCAACAGATAAAATAGAATCAAAAGTTTAGTTTCCTGGTTTGGCAACAAAAAATTTATTTACGAATTTTGGATTTGGAAGGAGCGCTTCGCAATTTTTTCCAAGATACGAAATTTCGTAAATATACTTATTATTACTCATTGCACTTAATCTTTATTTCTTTTTTGCATTTGTATTTGTAGTTTTAGTAATTTAAAGTAGTATTTTAGACTTTTATATGCTCCTGTTAGTTTAGAACTTGAGAATTCTTTGGAACGTTAACATTTTGACTTTTGTGATATATTTTTAATATTTTCTTTTGTATTTTTTTTAAAGATCTATTCATTCGTATTATATATGTGTGTTTTTGTTGCTTGAAATATTTCATTTACGTTTTATATTTTTGACATTTTACTGTGTGTGGTAACAACTATCGTTTTAAGGCGATCGAATGTTATTTTTGTAGATCTATTAGTTCATTTTTGCTTTTAAATTTCAGAATTGATTTCATAACTTTTTAATTTATCTTTGCATTTATACTTTTATTTATTTTGCGTTTATAATTTTCATTTTCTTATTTATGTGAGTTGTGCGATAAAAACTATCGTTTTAAGGCTATCGAATGTTCTTTTTTAGATGTATTAGTTCATTTTTGCTTTTAAATTTCAGAATTGATTTCGTAACTTTTTAATTTATCTTTGCATTTATACTTTTATTTATTTTTTGTTTATAATTTTGATTTTCTTTTTACTTGATTGCTTTCAGATTAACCTAATTATTAAAAAGATTTTCATAATTGTTATCTGTGCTTAGAATTTTCATAATATTACCCATATTATTTGTTATTTACCAGCAATTTTTTTAATAGGGAAGTTTTGGTTTTATACTTTTGATTTTTTTTTTTTTTTAATTAATTTGCTGTTGAGTGGAGAATTTTTCATTTAGTCTTGGGTTATTTTAAAATTTGTGTTGTATACATTTAGAATGCATTAATTTTTTTTTTCCAGCGGTATTGCTTTAATGAGCAAGCTTTTTCTTTCATCTGCGTAGTCAGTTTTTTTAGTTGAGTTAATATTTTAGCAGAGTAGTGTTTTTTTGACATACTGAAATGCCGAAAAGGAAAAGAGGCATTACGGGAGATGCAGCGAGAAGACAAAGAGCTGAGGCACAAAGGTTACGGCGAGCTACAGAAAACGAAGAAGAAACCGCTAGCAGACTGAACACACAAGCAGAACGCCAGGCAAACCTACGTGCTCAAGAAACGGAAGAAGAAACTGTTACGAGACTCAGCAGGAAAGCCCGAAGACAAGAAAACTTACGTGCTGTAGAAAGTGCAGGAGAAACCAGTAGGAGACTGAGCATGCAAGCAGAACGCCAAGCAAATCTACGCGCTCAAGAAACCGAAGAAGAAACCAGTAGGAGACTCAGCAGGAAAGCGGAAAGACAAGAAAACATACGCGCTCGAGAAAGCGAAGAAGAAACCAGTAGGAGGCACAGACTGGACTCTCATCGTCATCGTCGAGTTCGAGCAGAAGAGTCGGAAGAGGACGCCACTACGCGAAGAACGCTAGACGCTGCACGTCACAGACAAGTTCGATCCGAAGAAACGATGTCAGTACGAGAAGACAGGCTACGCATGAATGCAGCACAACGTTCGCGTAGCACTCTTCACAATGCAGGAAGATGTGGACTGGAAGTTTACGTTGAGCAACACAGCGTCGGTTCAATGGAAGCCTGCTGCGATCTCTGCAACGGATTCTTCTTTACAGGGGAAAGAAATGCAAGGGGAAGATACATGCACTGTTGTAACAATGGAAAAATTGTCGAAGCTGAAAGAAGATATCCAGAAGAATGGCGCAATCTAATGAATGGAAACCACCCGTTTTCTGAAGAGTTTTTTGCTAACATACGCACTTACAACTGCCTGCTCAGCTTTGCTTCATTGGGTGCCAATATAGAAATGCCTACGGGTTCGGGTCCCTACTGCTTCAGGATTCATGGTGCCATATATCATCGGACAAGCCACCTTCATCCGCCTCATCCCGGTCAAGAACAGTATGCTCAGCTATACATTTTAGATTCGGATCAAGCCCTCAGGCAGAGAATGAACATATTTGGAAATGCTGCCCTGAATGCCGAACTGCTGAGACAGTTGGACGCAGTTTTAAGGAACGTTAATCCATATGCGGAGGCCTACAAGATGCTGAAAGAATTCGAAGAAGAAACTCTACAAGAGCAAGGCGCCGAAACTTCTGCAGATATCCGCATGTACATCAAGGGTGAAAGTGTGGCTGCGGGCGAGCACAGGGGACGTTACAATGCTCCGAAAGAAAATGAAGTTGCAGTTGTCTTCAAGAGTACGGACGGCGCTCCTCCATCGAACCGAGACATCGTGATCCATCCGAGAGGTGGCGGTCTCATCAACATAAGTACCTTAAATCCCAACTTGGAACCGATGACGTACGTGCTTTTCTTTCCTCACGGCGACCAAGGATTCAGAGTCGGACAGCAATACACAGAGCTGCAGTTTTATAGTCACAGGGTGTCCGTACGACGAGATTGCTACAACCCGATTTTGTATGGCCGGAAATTGTTTCAGCAGTATCTTGTGGATGCATACGTAAAAGTCGAAGGCAACAGGATTGCGTACCTCCGGAGCCATCAGACGAATCTGAGAGTGGAAACTTACATGGGTCTTGCCGATGGAAAGTTTTCTTATTATAAATAATTATGAATTATTAATTACATTAATAACATATATACTGATACAATTTTGTGTGTGATTATGTTGAAATTTATTAAAAAAAAGGAATTTTAATAACGAATCTATTGTTTGAATAACAAATCCGAATATTTTTGCGATTACTCTTTCTGCAACGGCCCATTAGCGGCTGAGTTGTAAAGACACTGAGCACTGGTAGTTCGGTCCAACTTTCGAATCCAGGCGAGCAGGCAGGCTATGCGGGTGTTTTTGTGATTTTACGCATGTGTATTGTGTATGCAGTGTCTTCTGGATGCATAAATGAATAAAGCGGGCTCAGCCTGCGCAACAAAGCTGAACACTGGTAGTTCGCTCCAACTTACGAGTCCTGGCGAGCAGGCTGTCTGCATGAGTGTTTTCGCGATTTTCCGCATGTGTAGTATGCAGTGTCTTCTGGATGCATACGTGAATAAAGCGGGCGCATCCCGCGCAAAACCGATTAACACCGGTAGTTCGGTCCAACTATCGATTTCGGCGTACAGGCTGGCTCCATAGGTGTTTTCTTGATCTTACGCATGTTATCGTTTATGCAGTATCTCCTCCATGAATATGTTAACAAAGCAGGCGCAGCCCGCGCAAGAAAGCTGAACACTGGTAGTTCGGTCCAACTTACAATTCCTGGCGAGCAGGCTGGCTGCAGGGGTGTTTTCGTCATTTTCCGCATGTGTGTCATGTATGCAATGTCTTCTGGATGTACATGTGAATAAAGCGAGCGCTGCCCGCTCAAGACCGATGAACACTGGTAATTCGGTCCAACTTTCGATCCCGGGGAACGGGCTGGCTGAATGGGTGCTTACATGATTTTCCGCATGTGTAAGGTGTATGCAGTACCGTATGGATGCATACGGGAATAAACCGGTTAAATTCGCCGGAAACTGGTAGTTCGGTGCAACTTTCGAATGTAGGCGAATTTTAACATGGAGAATAAAGGTCAACGGGCTGGCTCTATGGGTGTTTTCGTGATTTTCCGCATTCGTGTCGTGTATGCAGTATATTCTGGATGCATACTTTAATAAAGCAGGTACAGCCCGCGCAAAACCGCTGGACACTGGCAGTTCGGGTCAACTTTCGAATCCCGGCTAGCGGGCTGGGAGCATGGGTGTTTTCGCGATTTTCGTATGTGTAACGTGTACGCAGTATCTTCTCCATGCATACGTGAATAAAGCGGGGGAAGTCCGCGCCAAACCCCTGAACACTGGTAGTTCGGTCCAACTTTCGTATACCGGGGAAATTTAACACGGGAACTCTTTTACACACGAGCAATATATAGCGGGCTTCAGCCCGCTCAGCTGGCGGGCTTGCCCGCTAGTCTATACTATTAAAATCTGTGTGCCTCTGTCTGTTTGTTTGTGTGTTTGTAACATCATCTCCTCGGGAACAGCTGGGTGTAGAGCTTAGCGGAAGGTACCGTTGGATTCAGAATGCCCGTGGCTCGCCGGATTGACCATCGGCATCTTCGTGCGACTTTAATTAGCCGAGATATTAATTAAAAACTGATTTTCTCCCTACATTTCCCTACGTTTTGCACTTTCTTTCACGGGTTTCCCCTATTTTAGGGATTTGGCCGAGTGCCAAATTCGTTTTTCTCGAATATCTGCGGAACGGCTTCGAGTTGCGATTCGAAACGCATATCCCCGTATTCGAAAAAAATCAACGAATCCATCGATACCGGTCCCATCTTCGTACGACAATAATCGGCGGAGTTATTAATTAAAAACTGCGACAACGTTATTTCATTTTTCGGAGTGGCAACCGTCTCCGAATTAGCTGAGATAAAATTGCTTTTTCGAAAGCGCCGGGGGGATGACAATTGCTTCCGCTCGAGATTTGTGCTGGCGAAAAGTCACGTGTCAATTTCTTTTTTCTTAAATATCTATGGAACGGCGCTGAGTTGGAATTCGAGGCAGGTGTCTGCGGATTCCAAAAAATTCTACGAATCCAATGATACCATTCTCATCTTTGTAGGACGTTAATCAGCTGAGATATTAATTAAAAACTGTGAAAACGCTAATTTTCGGGCTCATTTTTCCGATTGCAACAGTTTCTTGAATCGCCGCAGATACAAATCAAGGTTATATTCTAAAGTTGAATAAAGCACGCGATTGCATGTTACCTAACTGTATTTTAAAAATATTTCGTTAATGTAGGCATTTTAAATAAACAGCTGCTTTTCACAATTTTTTTTTAATTTCAGGTTAGGATGATTGTCACGTTAATTCTTTTATTGATATTGAATAAAAGTTATTATATTACATTAAATTTAAATGATGACGTTCTTGAAGTTGTACAACTTTAATCAGCTGGGATATTAATTAAAAAATCTGAAAAAGCTATTTTTTAAAAATATGTTGTTATTTTTTTAATAATAAATTTGATTTTTTGGAATAATATATTTTTTTATGTTATTAGATACGTGCACTTAATTTAGATATTATCTTTTAATGCAAATGATATTTTAAATAAGTTCGCACCAATAAAAATTAAATTCACACTTTTTTTTTTTTTTTTAGATTAAAGATTTTTCTTTGCTCCTCTGAGATGGTATACGGTAACTTTCGAATCCCGGTGAGCAGGCAGGCTACACTCATGTTTTTTGTGATTTTACGCATATCTGTTGTGTATGCAGTGTCTTCTGGATGCATAGAGGAATAAAGCTGAACTCTGGTAGTTCGGTCCTAATTTCGAATCCCGGCGAACGGGCTGGGTCCATGGGTGTTTGCGTGATTTTACGCATGTGCCTCGTGTACGCAGCATCTTCTGGATGCATAAGTGAATAAAGCGGCCGAAATTCGCTCAAAACCTCTGATTACTGGTAGTTCGGTCCAACTTTCGAATCCAAGTGAAAGTTGGACCGTGTTGGCTCAATGTGTGTTTTCGGGATTTTTCGCATGTGTAACGTGTATGCGGTATCTTCTGCATGCATACTTGAATAAAGCGGGAGCAGCCCGCGCAAAACTACAGAACACTGGTAGTTCGGTCCAACTTTCGAATTCCGCGGTACTGTACAGAAAATTTGGTCGCATACGTGAATACAGCGCGCGGATACCGGGTAAAACCGCTGAACACTGGTAGTTCGGTCAAACATTCGAATCTCTGCGAGCGGGCTGGCTGCATGGGTGTTTTCCTGATTTTCCGCATGTGTATAGTGTATAAAGTGATTTCTGGATGCATATGTGATAAAAGTGGGCGCAGCCTGCTCAAAACCTCTTAACGCTGGTAGTTCGATCCAACTTTCGGCGTCGGCGAACGAGCTGGCTCCCCGGGTGTTTTCTTGCTTTAACTCATGTGTATCGTTTATGCAGTATCCTCTCCATACTTATGTGTATAAAGCGGGCGCAGCCGGCTCCACAAAATCGCTGAACACTGGTATTTTGGTCCTACTTTCGAATTCCGGGGTACTGTATTTAAAATTTGGATGCATACGTGAATACAGCGCGCGGATACCGGGTAAAACCGCTGAACACTGGTAGTTCGCTCAAACTTTCGAATCTCGGCGAGCGGGCTGGCTGCATGGGTGTTTTCGTGATTGTTCGCATGTGTATCATTTATAAAGTATCTCATGGATGCATACGTGAACAAAGCGGTCACAGAATACTGGTAATGCGGTTCTGGTAATGCGGTAATTTCGAATCCCGACAAACTGGCTGGCTCCATGGGTGTTTTCGTGATTTTACGCATGTGTATAGTGTATGGAGTATCTTCTGGGTGTATATGTGAATAAAGCGGGCAGAGCCCGCGCAAAGCCACATAACACTGGTAATTCGGTCCAACTTTCGAATACCGGCGAACAGGCAGGCTCCATGTTTGTTTTCGTGATTTTACGCATGTGTATCGTTTATGCACCATCTTCAGCATGCATACGTGAATAAAGCGGGCACAGCACGCGCAAAATCGCTGAAAAATTGTATTTCGGTCCAACTTTCGAATCGGCAGCGGGCTGGCTGGAGGGGTGTTTTCGTGATTTTACGCATGTGTACGGTGTACGCAGTATCTTTTGCATGCACACGTGAACACTGTTTTGGGCGGGCTCCCGCCCAAAAGCGCTGAACACTGGTATTTCGGTCCAAATTTCGAATACCCGCGAAAGGGCTGGAAGCATGGGTGTTTTCGTGATTTTCCGCATATGTATAGTGTATGCGGTAACTTCTGGATGCATAGGTGAAAAAAGCGGGGGAAGCCCGCGGAATGCCGCTAAAAAATGGTAGTTCGGTTCAACTTTTCAATACCGGCCAAATTTAACATAGGATATCTTTTAAAAAAGAACAATGATAAGCGGGCTTCAGCCCGCTCAGCTGGCAGGCTTGCCCGCTAGTCTATACTATTAAAATCTGTGTGCCTCTGTCTGTTTGTGTGTAACATCATCTTCTCAAGAACGACTGGGTGCAGAGCTTAGTGGAAAGTACCGTTGGATTCGGAATTTCCGTGGCTCGCCATATTGACCATCGGCATCTTCGTGCGACTTTAATTAGCCGAGATATTAATTAAAAACTGATTTTTCCCCTACGTTTTGCACTTTCTTTCACGGTTTTCCCCTATTTTAGGGATTTGGCCGAGTGCCAAATTCTGTTTTCTCGAATATCTGCGGAACGGCGTGGAGTTGCAATTCGAAACGCATATTCGCAGATTCCAAAAAAATCAGCGAATCCATCGATACCGGTCCCATCTTCGTACGACAATAATCGGCGGAGTTATTAATTAAAAAGTGCGAAAACGTTATTTCATTTTTCGGAGTGGCAACAGTCTCCGAATTAGCTAAGATAAAATTGCTTTTTCGAAAACGCCGGGGGGACAAATGCTTCCACTCGAGAGATTTGTGTTGGCGAAAAGGTCACATGCCAAATTCTTTTTAATCAAATATCTATGGAACTGCGCAGAGCTGGAGTTCGAGACAGGTATCTGCGGATTCCAAAAAATTCTCCGAATACATTGACACCATTCCCATCTTCGTACGACTTTAATCAGCTGAGATATTAATGAAAAACTGAAAACACTAATTTTCGCGCTCATTTTTCCGATTGGCTACAGTTTCTTGAACTGCCGGAGATAAAAATCAAGGTTATATTCTGAAGTTGAATAAAGCACGCGATTGCATGTTACCTCAGTGTCTGTTGAAAGTATTTCGTTAATGTCAGCATTCTAAATTAATATTTTTTATTTTCAGGTTAGGATAATTGCCACGTTATTTCTTTTACTGATATTGTGTAAAAGTTGTTATATTACATTAAATTTAAATGATGACGTTCTTGAAGTTGTACAACATTAATTGGCTGAGATATTAATTAAACAAAGTTGAAAGCGCTATTTTTTTAAAATATGTTATTATTTTTTGGAATAATAAAATAATTTTTTCGAATAATGTATTTTTTCATGGTTTTAGATACGTCCACTTAATTTACATATCCTTTTTGAATTTAAATGATATTGTAAATTAGTTGGCAGCAATAATAATTTTTATTTTTTTACAATTAAAATTTAATTCAATATTAGCTTTATACGAATAGAGAATATTTGTTAAACTCAAATGTCACTCCTTGCAGCAATGGCGCAGGAGAATTATTTAAATTTAATTTACCTATATTCTTGTGAAACAATTTTGTTGTAAATTTGTGCGCATTCTGTTGTAATTTAAAATAAAAAAAGGAATTTAATAACGAATCCACTGTTGGAATAATAAACCCGAAACTCTTTGATATTATATTTGGTAAACGGCCCATTATCGGCAGAGCGGTAAAGTCGCAGAACACTGGTAGTTTGGTCCAACTTTTGAATCCCGGCGAATGGGCTGGCTGCATGGGTGTTTTCGTGATTTTGCACATATGTATCGTGTGTACAGTATCTTCTGAACGCATACGTGAATAAAGCGGGCGCAGCCCGCGCAAAACTGCTGAACACTGATAGTTCCGTCCAACTTTCGAATAACGGCGAACGGTCTGGCTGCATGGGTACTTTCGTGATTTTACGCATGTGTATCGTGAATGCAGTATCTTCTGGATGCATATGTGATTAAAGCGGGCGCAGCCTGCGCAAAACCGCTGAACACTGGTAGTTCAGTCAAACTTTCGAATACCCATGAAATGGTTGTCCTGCATGTGTGTTTTCGCGATTTTATGCATGTCTATCGTGTATGCAGTATCTTCTGGATGCATACAGGAATAGAGGGGGCGAAGACAGCGCAAATCCGCTGAACACTGGGAGTTCGGTCTAAATTTCAAATCCCGGTGAACGGGCTGCCTCCATGGAAGTTTTCATGATTTTCCGCATGTGTAACGTGTATGTAGTATCTTTTAGATGCATACGCGAATAAAGCGGGCGCAGCCAGGTAAAATCACTGAACACTAGTACTTAGGTCTAACTTTCGAATAAAGGCCAACGGCCTGGCTCTATGGGTGATTTCGTGATTTTCCGCATGTGTATCATGTATGCAGTATATTCTGGATGCATAATTTAATAAAGCGGGCGCTGCCCGCGGAAAACCACCGGACACTGTTAGTTTGTTCCAATTTTCGAATCCCGAAAATTTGCGGGCTGGCTGCATGGGTGTTTTCGTGATTTTACGCATGTGTATCGTGTATGCAGTATATTCTGGATGCAAACTTTAATAAAGCGGGCGCAGACAGCTCGAAACCGCTGGACACTGGTACTTCGATCCAACTTTCGAATACCGGCAAAATTACATTAGAAACTCTTATACACACGAACAATGAATAGCGGGCTTGCCCACTAGTTCTTTTTTAATCACTGTCATTTAACATAAATGTAAAATCAATCAATATTCAGTCATTTTTTTGCGTAACATGTCAAAAAAATTTTCTCTTAAGTCAAATGTTCATGGTTGAAGTTGCTATGTGTATTTCTTTCATTTAAGCTATGGAAGTTAAAAACACGGCGATCATCTGCATATGTGAAAACAAAGTTATGGTAAAATGCTTGATCTCTAATACATGAGATTAAATTAAAAAAGTCGTGTTTTGTCTAAAATAATGGCGTCTTGCAAAATCTTTTCCATAATATGTGACGCTTTTCTCTAGAAGACTAAGCCTATGCTTAGACCCATGAATCTTGGGCATAAGGCTCAGATTTTATGATCAGTTTATGATTTAACTAAATAATGTAGTACTTTGATAAAGAAATTAAAATAAGATTAGCTTTTATATTTCGGTAATTCTAAATATTTTTTAAATTGGATTAATCCAAGTTTCATTCAAAATCATCTAATGAGTCGAAAAGGTTCTTCAGATTGCTGACGAAGTTATCGAAAAGGAAACTGTATTTGATATGTTAATCAAGTTAAATATCATTGCAACTGTCTAGACAACATTCAGTCTAAGACTGATACTATTTTAGAGGAAATTTATATGCATTTTAAATAATAAATAATACAGATCATTCTTCTTTATTATCTTTATTATCTGTCATTTGTCAATTTCAAAACTTCAGCAAACCAGTATAAGCGACGTGCATTGTTCCAAAAAGAATAATTAAGTCGCTATTATTATATTTACTATTAAATTAGTTTACGTTTTATAAACCCCTATCAAGAATACGCTTATTATAACTTATAAAATAGACTATTGATTTTCTAATTTTTATTTGACTTATTGCTTAAGTAATGTTATTCTTTATATGCAATTGCATGTAATTCAGGTTAACTGAATGCAGTACTATTCGGTTCGCGAGAATTAATTGAAAGTTTTTAACTTGCCGGTTTTATGCATCAACATAATCATAAGTAAATTTATTTAAATACTACAAATATTTTGAAATGCTATTTTTTAATTGAATTCACAAGCATTTTGCATATTTCTGAGCATTTAGTTTGAAATCTGAAGGATATTTTATGAAAATGTTATCTGTTTAAATTGGGAAATGTTTACACGCTGCTTATTTATTTAGTTAAAAATGTTCGCGTCAGTTTGTCGTATGTCTAAACACTTTCTTGGCGATAAAACGTAGAGGTCTAAAACGAAGAAGAGCAACCCTCTTAAACTCCTACTGAGAGTTGTCATTTAGAGATCTCCAAGGTTCCAGAAATAAGGGGGGCGGGAAACATCTGTACGGCCGCTTTAAGGCGGTCATAACACATTCGAGGTCTTCACCACTGATCGCCTAGAACCGTCAGCAACGCTTTTGAACACTTTTCCAGTAACCGCCTAGAAGCGTCGGTAATGCTTTCGAGGTAGGTCGTCTTGACCGCCTAAACCTGGTCATAACGCTCAGAGGATTAATGAAAGAGCTGGAAATATGATCAAATCTATTTGTTAAATACTTAATGCTTACTTTCAGGAATGTAGCTAGAGGGGGACAGTTTTTATATATTGTTGCGTGCATACGGGTTCGTTACGAAATGAATGCACAAGTTCGATGAAAAATGAACATAAATTTATTATTATCACAACAACTATGCTTTTCCTCAAATTATCATGCTGTATTACAATATCTCACAGTAGTTATCTTCTAACTACTCAAACGTTCAAAAGAACTTAATTCAAAACAACTAGAGAAAGCTAATCCGTGAATTCGCTACAGTCAACAACAGCAGTTTTCTAAACAACAACAAACTAACTAATCATCAAATTGAGAGGTTTTCCTCATATTTATAAGATTTTAAAATCACGCGCAAGAACTTTCTAGTACTTTCTCGAAATCAAAAAGAGATATTTATTAAATGTTTAATGCATGCACTTTTGTATTTTCAATTTTCCGGCTTAGCTTTCTTTTAATATTTGTCATGCGCTGCACTGCACGGGAAATAAAACCATTTAATTTATAATTGAACTAACATTAGCTTTTTAAATACCAAATTCGTAACACTGCCCCCTTCCTAAGGACTGCACGTCCTGGGCAGTACAATCCCTGGACAGGAAACCAAACTTACAACTAAGGCATGAATACAATAATAAGCATTACATTACAATAACAAACAACATGAACAATAAATACAATAAATAAAACAAATCAAATGCTATCAAATACAAATCAAATACAAAATACACATTTAGAAACAAAAAGGATTATTTACATTACGTACTATGGCCATAGTAATGAGCTAACCTGTCGTAATGAACGACTTTAGGCTTAGAGTTCGAAGACTTACGGATCCGAACCATGACGTCATTCAGTCTGTTCAGCACTGTATATGGACCATCCGAAGGTGACTGTAATTTAGGACTGAATCCTTTTCGTTGAATCAGGTTCCACAACCACACCTTGTCTCCTTCTTTGAATTTATGTCCCGTAGCTCTCGTGTCGTATGTGGTCTTCACCTTCTCCGTCGCCAAGTTGACTCGCTTTCGTGCAGAACGGTGCATCACCTCAAACTAGGCCTGGACATCATGGATGTATTCCTCAAGCGATGAAGGCGCATCCGCAGGGCGAACAAACAGGCGGTCGCATGGCTGACGAAGGTCTCGACCGAAGAGCATCTCGGATGAAGAACAGCCTGTAGTCTGTTGTTTCTCTCTGACCCTAGTATGATTTTGGCAGCTTTCTGAGCTGGGTCTTTCAGACAAAGTGTAGGCGTTTCCAGGTGAGGATCCCTTTTGACGATGGGTCAGAAGTGTCGTGTCCTCAGATGTTGACAGCAGTTTGTTGTTTTTGAAGTCTAAGGAAAAATTGTATTTCCTTAAAAAGTCCAGTCCGAGTATACGTGGATCTGTAATATCCGCCACATGCCGTGTGATGGTAGGTGGCACTTCCAAACGTGATGTTCACATTTAACTTCCCAGCTATGTCGATCTTATCACCAGACGCAGTCTGAAGGGTAACACAGGTTGGCGTCCAAATAAGTTTATCTTTAAAACATTGAGCTAAATCTCTCCTAATGATGGTAACATTAGCTCCTGTGTCAATGATCATATTGCAAGGAACTCTATCGATATTCCCATTGATGGAGAGTCTATTACTGTTGCCACTCACTGTAGAAATCTTGAGCGCTTTAAAACAAGATTTTTCATTCTCTGGCAACCTCTGTTCCTCGGTATGGTCATTCATTTGTTTCCTCCGTCGTTGCTGGGAAAAGGTCTCAATTTCCGTGCTCCGGGGTGTTCTGCAGTTCCTTCGCACGTGGCCTTCAACACCGCAGTTCGAACACATTAGAACTGGTTTCTTTTCACTTCTGTTCCGTCTCAAGCCACTGACTTGCCTGGTAAAATCATCTGTTTTATTTTCCGTACCCCGGGGTGTTCTGCAATTCCGTTGTAGGTGACCTTCAGAACCACATCTCCAACACCTTAGAGCTACTTTGTTATCACTGCTGCTTCGTATCAAAGCGTCAACTTGTCTGGATAAATCACCTAAACGAGCCATCAATTTATCCACTGGCTCATGGACTCGCACAGCTCTGACTGGGTAGCGATCTCTACGAGTTGCTTGCTGGGCTGCCTCGAACTTCATGGCATACAACAGAGCGCTTTTCAAATCTTTAACATCCGCCATTTGCAGTGCCTTCTGTATTTTACGGTCCTGGATGCCATCGATGAAATATTGCAGCAACAGGATTTCCCTCGTTTCTGTCAGGCATTCCGAAACGGCGAGATGGGACAGCCTTTCAGCATCCGTGGCGAGCTCCTAAAGTGTTTCAGTAGGCTTCTGCTGACGAGATTTTAATTGGAGCCTGCTGTGGTCTTTTAAACACTTCTCCCCAAAGCGCAGCTCCAAGGCGCCGGACAGAGCTTCGAAATCTATCCTTTTGTTTTCGGGAAGAGTCTGAAGGATATCTACTGCGTCGGCTCTCAAAGAAGCAAGATGACAGGCCTTAGCTTGGGAATCCCATCCATTCGCATCCACCACGTTAGAAAATTGTGTCCTATACACTTGCCAGGAGGTCTTCCCATCATATGTAGATAGTTTCAGAGAGGGATGAGCAGGCATTGGTAAAAATTTAAAACCATTCGAATTGCTCCCTGCTGTCACTACAAATTTCTTTAAAGTATAAAATTCTTTCGCAATGGCTGAAACCCTATCATCAATTTGTTGTTCGACGGCAGAAACTCTTTCTTCCACATGTTCTTTTACAGAAGAAACTCTTTGTTCTATTTCTTCTTTCATCGAAGAAACTCTTTCTTCAATTTGATCTTTTACCGAAGAAACCTTTTCTTCAATTTGTCCAACTTTATTTTCAACTGCATCAATTCTGCCTTCCATAACCTCAAATTTGTTTTCCATTACGCTAGTAATTTCTCTTTTTATTTCGTCAAGACCTGCTTCAATCTTTTCTTGAACAGTCTTCATTTCTACTTTATCGGATTCCTGGCCCAATTTCATCTCCTCTTTAAAGGAATGCATCTCCTCTTTAACAGAATCTTTCATCTGTTCTTTAAATGATGCTTGGCCAGCTTCCATCTTTTCTTTGAACGCAGCAAAAGCAGTAAAAAGCTGTCTCAATTGTTCCTCCATCGTACTAGTAATTGGCATTCAAAAACCCCACTCCTGACACCATAAATTGTTGCGTGCATATGGGTTCGTTACGAAATGAACACAAATTTATTATTATCACAACAAATATGCTTAAATTTCCTCAAATTATCATGCTGAATTACAATATCTCACAGTAGTTCTCTTCTAACTACTCAAAAGTGAAAAGAACTTAATTCAAAACAGCTAGAGAAAGCTAATTCGCTACAGTCAACAACAGCAGTTTTCTAAACAACAACAAACTAACTAATCATCAAATTGAGAGGTTCTCCTCGTAATCATATCGTAACATATTTATAAGATTTTAAAATCACGCGCGAGAACTTTCTAGAACTTTCTCGAAATCAAAAAGAGATATTTATTAAAAGTTTAATGCATGCGCTCTTGTATTTTCAATTTTCCGGCTTAGCTTCCTTTATTCGTCATGCGCTGCACTGCGCGGGAAATAAAACCATTTAATTTATAATTGAACTCGCATTAGCTTTTTAAATACCAAATTCGTAACAATATTATTCTGAGAAATAACTTAAGATTGATTTGCAACACTTGGTATAAATAAAAATATTTTTCACCAAAGAATTAATATTATTTCCAGACTTTTTACTATCAAATTAAATGTAGAAACTAGACGATTTGAATATTTCATCTAGCCTCTTCATTTAATGACATAAATGTATTTTTAACAGAACTAATTTTTACTCAGGGAAAGAACATGTTGTCTAGCTGCCCGGGTTTGAGCCCAGCTTTAATACAGAAAGCCAAAACACATAATGCACTTATAACTGAAATATTAAAAGTGCAATATATAATTGCAGCTAGCCAAAATTTCATAAACTTAAAATTGGCTCCCATTAAGTTAAAGTTGCGAATAACTGCACCAAGGGAAGGAATGCAATTTTATTTCTTTGTCTGTATTTGGCTTCATTTTCATATAGAAAGAGTTAAAAATCGGTTATCTAGGTAACAAAATTTAAACACACATTTTCAGTAAAAATTACAGAATAACAGATTTTGTTACCCTGAAGACGCAACCCCTCGCTATTCCAGCAATGATACAGACTGCATACTGTCATAGAGAAATTCATTTCTTAAACAGGGAATTCATATACTTTAATCTGTTTTTACACAAGTACTGTTTATGACTAGTCCATGGTCCAGGAGTAAAATACTTTATAGTACACCCATCTAAGTTTTTATTATTTCCAGTCATCTGCATAGACTGTTTACCTATCTCGACTAAACTCCCAATCTGCGTTCCACATAACTCATACGATTCTTCAAGTCATGTTTTGTAGTCTATCATTTTTAATACGGCAGGCACTTGCTGAGCGCAGACTTGTAAAGCGTGATTTCGCGTATAGCAGTACCTCAAAGGATCCCATTTAATTTGTCCACTGCTAGAATTTCATTCATACGTGGTGCAACATACATCCATCAACACCGGAAAGAATTTATCTGCTACTTTAAACAACTTCCATCGACTGAAAATGAAGTCCGAAAAATCTTACAAATCTCAAAAGCAAAGCATGCCGAAGAATTTTCACATATGGAAGACAGAGAAGTCAAACAATGAATCAGAAAATTACAAATGAAGAAATGTGTGCTTATAAAACCGTATGATAATAAAAGCGCTCATTACGAAGAAGAGCTTTTAACTGAAGATAAGATGAAGGAATTGTTAAATAACACAAAAGCAACGTCTGATCTTCTAGTAGAGAATGACCCAATTAAAGAAAAAACAGGACACTTCAAAAGAGCTAGTGGGAAACATGTGCACTTTACAGTGACACGGTTACAGTTGCATCAGCTGTTTCAAAAAATAATTCTGTCATGCATTTGTCAAGACAACGGAGAGAATTCCAAAAAAAACTTTCAGAGTGCTTTGCAAAACAAAGTTGAAAGTTAATCTACAGAAATTTACTTCGATAGTAATAAAACATCTCTGATTTGATTTCAAAATGAATTTTTATTTATGGAACCAATTTTAAATAGATCTTCGAAAATTGGTTCATAAAACTTCACAATATCAGATTAAGGGATTATTAAGATTAGTTCAGATTAAGGGAAATTTATAATAAAATATGCTTCAAACAACTAATAAAAAGCACATTTTGAGCAGCCTTAAGAAAAGACAATTTGCCTCCACTAACTTTCTTTACGAGTACTCATTAAATTTTTATTTACATCTCTTTTCTGTTCAACATTTAAGAGAAACAGCAATTGATAGAGTAAATTCGGAAAAACTGAAACAAAATTGGTTTATAAACAGGCAGTGCAATTACACTGACCTCCCTGGAAGAGAAGACCTCGTTGGACAGGGAAAATATTAGGCCACACAGAGAGGAAAATGTTTAGCCTCCTCCTCGCAATGCGAAAAGAGGCCACTTGGGAAAAAATTACACTACAGCAGTAATTTTGAAACCATTACGAAGCAACAGAACTCTAACAAATCTCAGACTTCTGATAATTAAAGTGTGATTAACAGTTCGACCTCACTTCGAATATTACAATACAATATAAGGAAAGCACCAATTCAGACACTTCAATACGGAATTCAAAACCTAAGAAATTAATGCATAAATGCTACCCTAAACATTAAAACGTAATATGAAGCTATCATGTAAAATAAATAACTAGTAAAACTCCAATATAACGCAACATGCGAAAAGGGACGTACAAATTATACATTCAAGCATTTCTAGTGGAAATAAAGTTAACATAAAACAAGAGTTACCAGACACAGATGTCTTTTTGCTCTACACTATTTCTCCGTTCTTTTTCTTTCACGATATCATGGTCTGCAATCCAAGAGTGCACAAAAGTGATGACAAATTACACTAGAAGAGGCCAAGGGGGGGAAAAGGGAATTATTAGATTTTAACTACTCTGAAATTAAAGAATAATTACACACAGAGAGAAATATCGAATATTGTTTCTTAATATATAAAACTTCAAAACTAGCTTCTTTGTTTTACATTAAAGCAATGTGCTACATTGTTACTAAAATCATGACTGCAGTCGGTAGAAAAGCAAATGATTTCCCTAATATGACAGAAGTACAGTAAGCGAAAGGGGTTTTTAATGTATGGGTACAACATGAATAATGAAAGAAAAAAAATTTACACAGTTAGTACGGATAGTGGTCTTCGAGAAGAGTAAATAATTTCAACACTGATAGCACCAAAAGACAATAAGCAGGTAATTTTAAATGACAAATAAACAAAATAAACTTTACTGTTAGCTTTGAAGCAGGTGTTATATATTAAACTATCTTAATTCACACACAGAATTAGTGACATAACAGATAAAAAAAAGTTAGAATCAAACTTGCAGTATATTAATATCAAAAGAGCTATACATATATACTTTTAAAGTTTTTTTTTTTTTTTTTTTAAGGGCTCAAAAACACCATTCTAAAAACAGATTTTAAAGAACATCTTGGAAACAAAAGTCATAAACCATAAAAGAAATATTTCATTCAGAATTTTAACGTAAGAACCGTTTCTAATTTCCTTTACTTCGGTACTTTCATCCATGACAGAGGACAGCTTAGTCCAATGTACAAGAAATCATTCTGAAATATTACCACGTCACTGTAATGAAATTATAGCAATGTTTCACTCAGGGAAAGTACATATTGTCTAGCTGCCCGGGTTCGAGCCCAGCTTTAATACGGCAAGACAAAACACATCAAATGCCATTGAATTAAACAGCATTTTGAAATGTGGCAAAAAAATTTATATGCAATTTCTTAGAAGAGCTATTGCAATTACCTACATACTAAAATTTTGACCAAAAATTCAAGAAAACTAAGATACTCTTTTAATCTTTCGAAGGAATCAAAGTCATATATACCAATGTAGGGATGCTCAACTTATTGTACTATAAAACCGTAACATAGGAATGAAATTTTGTCAGCTATGTGAGATGTCATATACCGAGAAATTCCGTAAATTGTAGAATAGAACCTACGTCTGAACACACACGAAAGGTAAAACATAATTCAAATACTTTACTTTCAGCCTTGAAGAAGGAGTTCTATATTAAACTGTCTTAATTCACATACAGAATTAGTAATATAATAGCTCAAAATATTGTAAGAACCAAACACGCATTATATAAACATTAAAAAAAAATCTACATACAATTATTAGTGTTACGAGGGTTTTATTCTGAAATATTATGTCACTTTCAGTGAAATGATAGAAATTTTCACTCAGGGAAGGAACATTCTGTCTGGCTGCCTGGGTTCCATCCCAGCTTCTGTTACAAAAGTTTCATAGAAGAATTTTAAAAAATCCAGAAACAAAACTTATGAAGAAATTATTGACCATAATTGGTTCTATGATTTAGTCATTCTTACAGACATAATAACTAAAATCTTAAACTTGTGGGGGGGGAGAGCTAAACTAAAGTCTTTGAATTCAAGAGTATTTTAAATTCATTTTAAGTCAAAATTAATTTTGTGAAAATATTACACAAATATAAGGAATATACATTTTTACCAGAATGTAATGTACGTTTTGCCACTTTGAAAATCTGGAGAACTAAAGCGTGAAATATAAGAAAACTGAAACAAACCTTTGGAAAATCTCATCGAGCTTAAATTAGTTTCTAAATTAGATGTTTTGAGTGTATTTAAAATTAGGCCAACTACTTCATCCACTTCAAACCCCATCACATAATACTAGTATTTAAGAAAAATGGTAAAAGATTGCAAATCTGTTTAATAACAATTCTACTGATCTAGAAATGGAAATGATCGATTTTCATCCTAATTAAGATCAAGAATATTACAGAAGGCCGTTTGAATAGTCCTAGATCAGAAAACTGTTAAACTTTTAAACAGATAAATTCCTGCTTTCAATCTACTTAAAAATGTGAAAGAAGATATTAAACAACGAACTTGTTAAAATCAATGTTCAGATACAGAATAACAAACAAACATCCAAACGACTGCATGGATTTAGCCTTAACATCACATGTACCAGAGGGAGAAAAAAAAAACTCTCAGAAGAAATGCAGTGTTAAATTTCACATTAAAATATGATTTCCCTGTAAATAATACAAAGAGTATACCTTTTCTTTAACATATTATACCACACATTTTTATACTTTGTGTAATAAAGCAATATATATAATTGCAGCTAGCCAAAGTTACATAAACATAAAATATGCTCCCATTAAGTTAAAGTTGTGAATAACTGCACCAAGGGAAGGAATGCAATTTTATTTCTTTGTCTGTATTTGGCTTCATTTTCATATAGAAAGAGTTAAAAATCGGTTATCTAGGTAACAAAATTTAAACACACGTTTTCAGTAAAAATTACAAAATAACAGATTTTGTTACCCTGAAGACGCAACCCCTCGCTATTCCAGCAATGATACAGCCTGCATACTATCATAGAGAAATTCCTTTCTTAAACAGGGAATTCATATACTTTAATCTGTTTTTACACAAGTACTGTTTATGACTAGTCCATGGTCCAGGAGTAAAATACTTTATAGTACACCCATCTAAATTTTTATTATTTCCGGTCATCTGCACAGACTGTTTACCTATCATGACTCAACTCCCAATCTGCATTCCACATAACTCATACGATTCTTCAAGTCATATTTCGTAGTCTATCATTTTTAACACGGCAGGTACTTGCTGAGCGCAGACTTGTAAATCGTGATTTCGTGTATAGCAGTACCTTAAAGGATCCCATTTAATTTGTCCACTGCTAGAATTTCATTCATATGTGGTGCAACATACATCCATCAACACCGGAAAGAATTTATCTGCTACTTTAAACAACTTCCATCGACTGAAAATGAATTCCGAAAAACCTTACTAATCTCAAAAGCAAAGCATGCCGAAGAATTTTCACATATGGAAGACAGAGAAGTCAAACAATGAATCAGAAAATTACAAATGAAGAAATGTGTGCTTATGAAACCCCTTGATAATAAAAGCGCTCATTACGAAGAAGAGCTTTTAACTGAAGATAAGATGAAGGAATTGTTAAATAACACAAAAGCAATGTCTGATCTTCTAGTGCAGAATGACCCAATTAAAGAAAAAACAGGACACTTCAAAAGAGCTACTGGGAAACATGTGCTCTTTACAGTGACACGGTTACAGTTGCATCAGCTGTTTCAAAAAATAATTCTGTCATGCATTTGCCAAGAGAACGGAGAGAAGTCCAAAAGAAACTTTCAGAGTGCTTTGCAAAACAAAGTTGAAAGTTAATCTACAGAATTTTACTTCGATAATGATAAAACATCTCTGATTTGATTTCAAAATGAATTTTTATTTATGGAACCAATTTTAAATAGATCTTCAAAAATTGGTTCATAAAACTTCACAATATGCCAAAATAGTTCAGATTAAGGGAAATTTATAATAAAATATGCTTCAAACAACTAATAAAAAGCACATTTTGAGCAGCCTTAAGAGAAGACAATTTGGCTCCACTAACTTTCTTTACGAGTACTCATTAAATTTTTATTTACATCTCTTTTCTGTTCAACTTTTAAGAGAAACGGCACTTGATAGAGAGACTCTAAATTCAGAAAAAACTGAAACAAAATTGGTTTATACACAGGCAGTGCAATTACACTGACCTGTTGGGAAGAGAAGACCTCGTTGGACAGGGAACCCAGGCAGCACGTCTCCAAAAATATACGTATAATTTTGGTGAAATAAGGGTATGGTATTTTTTGCACGTTACTTTTACGAAATTTATACGAATGAAAAAGTCTAAAGTTACTGTTGACTCTTTATCGTTATTTTCCACACGTTATTTTTACGAAAATTATACGAATCTGAATGTACTAAAAAAACTACCGCCATAATGGTATATTTTATTCGTCACTTTTACGCATATTATACGAATCCGAATGTTCTGAAAGAAACTACTGCCTTTATGGTATATTTCATTCGTCACTTTTACGGATATTATACGAAGTCTAAAAAGATTGAAAATGAAGTTTATTAATTCAAAATATTTAGTGCATTTTTGGCATTTCACTTTGTTTTCCTTTTCCACGAACATGAAAAAAGGGGCATTCATATATGAGGCTAAAATTTTTCTATAAATTTTAACATGTGAGCTAAATCTTTACGTGCATTTTTGCAAAAAATTATATTTTCTTAATTTAAAGATCTTCAAAATAACTTATTTATTTTCTTATATCAAATTTGTTATTTTTATTTATATCAACATTTACATTAATTTACACAATTTAATTTCTTTTATGAAAATCCTATTACCCATTTAACTGGATTCAGCTGTATATTAAATTTGTGTACTTACTGAGTTTGGTACAATACTCGCCTTATTTTATTAAGCAAATGTGGGCAATTAAATTGGAATAAGACTAGCAAATTTTTCATTTCGAGGATTAGAATAATAAATAGAGCAGAAGATGCTTGAAAATGTTTAACTTCTTGAACAATAGTTTAATGTAGACCAAAGGATCATTAATTATAATCAAAGATATACTAATATTTTTATTTAATAATAATAATAATAACTACGAAATTGCAAGCTGAATCCTGATATTTTGCACATATTTCAGTTCCTTTAATCTTTGTTATAAAAATCACATGAGGCTAACATTTTTTAATTTTGTTTAATGTACGGGGAAAATGATATAACGATTTTAATAATTTTTATATGAGGAAAAAATAAATAAATAATGTAAATAAATAATTATATTATATTTTATATTTTTCCTGAAACATTTAAAGACATTCTTAATATGGAGATCTACAGAATAAGTACAAGGGTCCAGTTAAATTAACTCAAAATTACATAGTTAATTGTACGCTAACTTATTATAAAAATTAACCGGATTTACGATTATACACTGAGCATGCACATACACAGACATTTCTATTTTTCGTAGAAAAATTGAATTATTACCTTAATACAGAGATGCTGTGAATATAAATTTATATAATGCAAAAGTAAGTTTATTTCATATGCTAATTTAGAGGCTTTCTTAATATGTTTAATTATAAAGAAAAAAAAATGTGTTGCAATTCTTGTTCACTGACCAATGGCAAAGCAGACACTTTCTACTTCCGGTTGTGGCGGGATATTTGTGAAGTCAGCAATGGCGGTCGAAAAGAATGGTGAATTCGCAAAGAATATAGTTTGTTCGTGGATTGGCATTTGTGACTGAATCCATCGATGTTACTAATTATTTGAAGAAAGTAAGTGAATATTTTATATTTTTAGTGTTTAATACTCGTACTTTCTTCACCTATATAAAATTTTATAAATAGCGTCTGTGTAGGAAATGGGATTTTCCATGTGTTGTTCTTTTGTGTACGAGCCTAATTATTCATTTTCAGGATTTGGTACTGTTAATGACATAGAATACCAAATCAATAAATTGAAAAAGTTTTGCACTAGTCTGTTTCTTACTGTTTGTGTCACTCCTGTTTGTATGTGTCACACCTTTTTATAGTTATATTATTTTTACTCAAACGTTTTAATATTTATCTTAAAGCATACTGTAATTAAGCAGGAAATAGCTTTTAATGGAAAAAGAAAGGCAATATTAACATGACTAATTGTTCAGAAATCTGTTCTGGAAATATTATCTATTTTATGCCAAAAAATAAAGCATGTAACTTTCATTTATTTATGAAATTCAAAATTTTTTATTTGCTTGGTGTTTTCCCTAAAAATAATTTAATTTCCTATTTTTGAATTTAGTTTTATAAATTTGCTTTAATATATAATCTTTAACTCAAAGATATTGTGCTATTAAAACAGGAAATTTTATGCGATAGAAACACAGGTACTTTGTTCATTTTATTTTATATATACTGAATTTTCATGTACTTGTAATTACTGAAATATATCCTTTCATGAATAATAAGTAAGTCCTAAGTCCTTTCATGAATGCATTTCTTCTTTGTTTGTTTGATTTTGTTGTTTTAAAAGACCTGCCATAGTTAAAGAAAGAAAATAAAGTAAGAATGCATTACTTTCAGTTTTGAATAAATTTATTACTATTTACTGCAGCTTCGGGTTTCTCTAAACATAATTTTCGAAGTCAAAATTTGATAGTTATGTTGATTATTAGACTTGCATGAAAAAATTTATTGAAAAGTTAGTATTTGATCTAAAATACTTAAAATTATTTGAATTATATTTTACTAAATCATGTATTTTGATATAACTAGATAGTTAAAAAAATGAAAATTGTAAATGTGTAGAAATGCTTATATAAAACCAAGAAAATGTTTATATTTTTGTTGCTTTTTCCCTTGTAAATTAAATATATATATATATTACAGTCTGGGGAGTCGGCACCCTGCTGAATTGTAGTAAACGAGACGTCCAATCTACTAGACCATCAAGGATGCAGATTTGGATTTTCTATTTCATAGTTATTGAAATCATAATGGTATGTTTGTTTAAATTAGTACTGTTTATGAATGTGATAAAAATAAATTCTGGTAAGCTAAGAAATGATTTATTTTCTATTAATTATGAACTGTAAATAATGTAGCCAGTTTTCTTCATAGTATTTATTAAACATTTTTTTTTTTTTTAAAAGGGAGGTAGTCTTATTTATACAATTCTTGCATAGTAAAATACCAAGAAATAAAACATTTCAGGAATTTTCACTCTATATCTTGATGTGTAAAATCATGTTGTTCAATGCCATATTACTTTTTCACAGGAAAGTAATTTTATTGATCTAACATCTGCATAAATCAAACTTTTTTAAGAATGATTACAGTTTCTAAGCTAACTTAAAATTTTCAGATTTAGAAAATATATGTTTAATGTAGCATTATTTTTCCATGGAATAGAAAAGGTTTTAAAAATGTTCAGTTGTTAGAGGGAAATAATATAAATGAGATTGTCCTGATATAGTTTCAGCTGGAAATGAAACTGAATTTTCGGATAGTGAAGATGAAATCCTCTGCATTTAAGAATTCTAATAACTGATTAATGTAAATCTTATGATTCATGTAGGTATTCTTCTGTTATCAGGACCAGATTCAGAAATGTGTGTCTATATGCATGCATTTTTAAATGTAGGTGCTCGTGTGTGCATGTGTGTATTCTTTATGTACGTATGTGTATACTCATATGCATACATGCACATACACATGCTTACATATCTACAGTGGAACCTCAAGATAACAAGTTTAATTCGTTCCAGCATTCCTTTGGCTAAATCAAGTTTCTTAATTTCTTCCTGCTTCTTCAGAATAGTGTAGATTTTCGATGTTGAAAGGCCGCAAGTCTTCGCCAATTCCCTCACCATGCTTATGTTTATCTATGATTTCTTTCTTGATATCGACGGCCATGGCTCCTTCTTTTTCTTTGCAGCACTATCTGAGGCAACAATCTTCTTGCGAGGCATCTTGAAATAATTATTTTCATGTTAAATGTCAAAACAATTAACTTGTAAGTACACAAACACGTATATATAAGAACACTGAGTGATCTGACGAAGGGATTCCCCCCGAGTTGAGCCGGATAGGAAAATGGCTCCACCCATACTGACAGCCTGGCTCATTGCTCGTTACTCGAGTGAATGCTTGTATTTTGCTCGTACTTTCCTCGTATCTCGAGGTTTCATTGTACATTTCTGAATCCCGTCCTAATAACAGAGGAGTACCTTTGCCAGTATTGCAACAGAGCTAGAATGAATTATTGTGTTAAATATGTGGAAAATGCATGCTTAAAGTACTGTTATTTTATAAAAATATTCTGCATGTCGATTTTTTGCAAGAAGAAAAAATAGCTAAAAGCTGTTAATTTATTTATTAGTTCAAAGGGGCTTCGTCCTTAAAGGACTATTGTTTTTGTTTTGCGTTGGTTCACTATAAATATCCGTTTCACTTTTCACACCGTTCCCACCAAATGTTAAGAGTCCCTAGTGTGGGATTAATACTCTCTATCTCAGTGCCCTCTATAACTATGTTAGGTTTAACCTGTATAACCTACAAGGATTGCCAGTTTAGGCGAGATATCTAGGTAGTCATAATATGTACCTTATTTTTTATTATTTTAAAATTAAATTGAAAGTAATAAACTAGTTTTCAAGAATCTAGTTAAACTATATTTGCATTCAACTCTGGTTTATTGTGTTAATGATGTTTTGTTGTAACAAATATGAATTTTTTGTTTAAGTATAATAATTTAAAATGTTTTTTCTAGAGAATGAAGTACTGCCACTAAGTCGTATTGGATATGTTGCAAGGTAATTTTCTATTCTACATTAACTCAATCTTTATGTCCTGTTACAGATATATTGGCAGAAATAATGAAAACCTGACATTCAAAAAGAAAAATAATAACGTTGAATGTAGTATATTAGATGGTTAACTGTGGTTTGGCAACTCATTAATAATCTTACACATATTGAATACGAATAATTTTGACAATTACCGGTATTTTCAATAGTATAAAATTAGGCAAGAAAGCAGCTTTAGTTTAGCACCGATTTTAAATACAACTCTCTTAATTTTGAAAGTGATCCTGCACACACAGGTCCTGTGTAATAAAAGGCCCGCCAACGGCCCAGTGGTAAAGTCACTGGAAACTGGTAGTTTGGTTCGATGTTCGAATCCCGCGAACGGTCTGGCTGCATGGTCGTTTCCGTGGTTTTCCCCATGTGTAACGTGTATACAAGCCAGTTTCCCTTAGAAAGTCCTTCACGAAGGCATTCCTTAGGCAGATAACCCTATTGTGCTTTGCAGTAATCAAATAAACCTAAACCAAACCTGTTACAGATGTGTTTTTATGTTACTAAAATAGTAAAACTTAAAACTAAACTGGATGGCACAAACAGCCCTTAGAGAGCCATGGCCTTGATATCTACTTTCTAGATGGTGAGCTCTGTGGTGTTTGTGCATAAGTCAGCTTGTTGCAGGCCCCCCGGTATTAAGTCCCCAATGGAACTTGGTACTAATTTTATCGACCCACTTAAGGGATGAAAGGCTGTTCCAACCTTGCCTAGCCTGGGAATCAAACGCCAGACCTCTGGTGCTGCTGCGTGAAGCACTAGCCACTGTGCTACCGAGCCTCCCTAAAATAGTAAATTTATGAAAATTATAAAAAAAATTCAAAATATCAGGGTACTTTTCCGTTTCGCCGGCACAAATCTTGCCAAGCAGACTTTATTGGCGACAATATACAGTATACACATAAAAAATGTTAAAAAATGTTAGTTCTAAGAAATTTTAATTTTAAAGGCATAAACATTTTAATATCATTTAAAATTTTGTAAAATGATAATAAATAAAGACAATAAATTTGTAGAAAGACATTAATTTGTATTTGTAAAAAGAGATTAATTTAAGAATTTACTATGCTTTCATGGTATAACATTCTGATTCGCCATTTCATATCACGTGACCCCAAGTGTTAAACTACCCTAATTCTCTCAGTAATTATCTACATTAATTTCAAGTTAAATCCTAATTTGGAATACAAGTTTAAATGCAGGAATTATTTCAATTCGTACGAATAGCTTACTCAGAAATTATGTAAAACCGCAGTGTTTACTTTGCTAGTGCATTCTCATTAGAATTGATGAATTTAACCCTTGAATTTGCCTTTTCTATATTTTTGGGTGAGCGTGTGATTGCATCCTAATTGATTTAATTACCGCGAATGGCCTTAGGACATAAAATTGAACTATCTGGTAAAAATTCTATGTCATTGTATCCCAGTATTGAAAGAAACATTCAATCTGATAGAAATAGCTGCAACGTGTTTTGAAAACGAAACGTAAAAGGTTATCAGCGAGGATATTCTGTTTGGCATCGGTTGTACCATTTTGGGCGACTTTATCGCTTGCGCCGGCAAAATGGAAAAGTACCAATATTGGTTTCACAAAGGTAAGATGCAATTGAATTTAATAAGTTGGAAATACTGTCTGTCTTTCCAAGAGTTAAAAAATAATTTCAAATAAAATTTCCTTTTTCAGTTTTTCATGTTATTTGTTTAATGTTATTGTAATCTGATTTATCATATTTAGTCGCATATTCCATCCCTCTTTGCACTATAGTATATAATTCAAAGGACTTATCAGTTTCAGCAATATTTTTTTTATCAGTACACATTTTTACCATAACTCTGTTTCTAAATCATATCCTGAAAAATTAAGGAGTAAAGTACACAAAGAAGGAAAAATGCAAGTAAATAATGGCATTTAGTGTTGTTTATGTGTCTAATATTTGTACTAGATCGTAAAAGTTATAAAATTCTATTAGCTTTTATTCTTTTTTAAATTGAGATGATTCTTTGCACCCAAATGGTTAAAGCCTTCCAGAACTGGTACTTTGATCTAACTTCTATTCCTAATAAATAATCCAGCTGCATACAGTTTACTCAATGTCTGCCATGTGTAAGGTAAACAGTATTAGCTTTTTTTAAATATATCTTTTACAACTATTCTATCAGGTAGATTTCTTTCATATTTTGCCTTAATTGAGTCATCCTGCTAATTAAGAATTTAATATGTTATGTTAAGTTTTTGTGTGTATAATTCATTTTAAGTATGTGCAAGCAAATGCATACATTAACAGTTACGTAGAATTATGTTTTGGGTATCAAATTCAGAAATTTTTGGGCTGTTTTTAGAAGATTTATTAATGATTTATACCATATTAATATTGGTAAAAAAATTCTGTGGCTTTTATATGAGAGTATATATTTTAAAATAGCTGCATGATATGGTAGAGGTAAAAAGCTTCATGTGGATCATAAATTAATATTACGTGGGAATTTTTCATTTATTTAATAAAGAAAATATTCAAGCCACAATTAAATTTTTTTCACTGGATTATTTGCATACAAAGTTTGCAGCAAATATTTCCTGCAACAGAAGTGACAATTTTTATTTTGCCAAGACAGGAAATTTAGTTAGTGAAAGCAGTAACCCTATTTTGAGATGTTAAATATGAAGGCAAAATTTTGAATTTAAATTGATTTTTGAAGGAAGACTTCATTTAGTCTTGCTATCATTCTACGTGGCTTTTAACTTTTTTATGGTATTTATAATTTTATTGTTATTTAGCTTTCTGTTTGCTTAGAATGCACATGAATGTAGACTTGAAATATTTTATATTGCAAACTGAGATGCCATTGTTATCATAATTAAAGATTTGTGTTCTGATTTTGGAGGAATTTACTGATAATACTTTTAATTGTGTATTGGTTTATTGAAATGTGTAAAATAGCCTGTCAATGCATATACATATGTTAATAACATGTATATGTTTATGAAGTATTCTGTTATATGTATATAGTGTTGTGATTAGTTTTCTGCTTACTCTTTATTTAAGAAAAAGATATCTGTAAGAAAGCGAATATACTTTACTATATGTAGGAGTAAAATTGGAAAGGCTAATGCAATATAATTAATACAAAATTAAGTTTTTTCTCGTGTACTTAAATACAAACATAGCCATTAAAGACTTTCTTAACCTTGCAGTTCTAAACAAATCTTTAGGTATTTTTTACTTGAAATTATAGGCATTGTGTAAGGTATATAATTGAAGTTTACTGTGTGATAGTATGAACTTAAATTTTTAATTACTGAAATGTAAGTTTTTAAATATAAAATACTCAGTGCATTTTATATGCATCTTTTAATACTTTAATGATATTTTAAAAACTGAAAACATCTGAAGTGTGAAATTATTATAAATTTTTCTTTTTCTTGTTTAGGAGCTGTTCTCAAAACATTGCGTGACAAAGAATTCACTTTTACAAAAATCGAACAGGATATTAAAGACAGTGAACTATAGAACAAATATGGCAAAGATGAATGAAATCTATGTTGAATTTTATTATTGAAAAAAATTATGCTCTTCAGATTTAATGTTAGTTTTTATTGTTTAACAGTAATTGGTTTTCGAATACCTGTAAAATAAACCTAATTCTTAAATTAATTTCATGTGTATTTCTTTTGCAAGTATTACAGTTCATAATACTTCAAACAATTTGAAATTTGATACTTGTTACTTTATGTGGGATATGTTCATAATAATTTTATAAGTTAAATAACTCATTGTCATCATATGAGCATAATCTAAAATGCACAGCATTTGACACCAAATTAATCAAAAATTAGCCAACTTCTAATTGCTTTCTTTTGTCCAGTTGCCTCCTTTTAAATCATTTAATACTATAAAGCTATTTGATGGAAAAAAATAATTGGTATGTCTCATCAACATGTACATTTATAATGATGTTATAGAAAAAGTCACATGAGATAAATATAAAAAAATTCAATATTCCTAAACAAATTAACTTTTTAAAATTTTATCTGGTATATAAGATAAAATAAAGAACATATTTAGGTAATTTTGAATTTGCATAATTTTATGAACGTATTTATGAAATTAACCAGTTACATTGTAAAAGGGAACTTTTTAAAAATGCTTCGATAAAGCATTTCTTTTGTAGAGGTGAACTTTTAGTACTGATCTAATATATTTATAAGATTTAAAACTGAGAAAGACAATAATAGATTACAATACATTGCAAGATTGACTGATAAATGTAAAATTTTTACATATCATAATTATGTCTAATTAAAACAGAAGTTACTCGATTAACTTACATGCAAATTAATATTTTCTTTAACATGTTTTGGATAAACTTAATTTTAATAAATAAATATGTATATATTTGTGTATTACCTGAAGATATGAATGCAATATTTGTGACATTAAACATTCATCTTCAAGAAAAATAAGTCAACTTCGTAACTATTGAAAAAGGTAAGTTTTCTACAATTTCCTGGTCTATATTTAACAATTTTAAAATTTAGCACACTTGGTCAAATAATCTAAATGTACAATGTTTACTGAATTTGGTAATTAACTATATTGTACTTTAGATAGAAATTAACGTAGGTATTCCCCGTATTTTACGGTACAAAATTTGGTAATATTTGGTAATAATTGACCTAAATCTTCCCTATGTTTTCTTTGCATATGCGAATGACTTTGGTAAAAATTTAGCTCGATGTCTTCTCCTCTTTACTGTGTATAAGTGCACATTTTTGGTAAAAAATTTGCATAAATCTCCAATTACCTATTTACTGCATTTTTCTAAAATGTGCTTAATTTAATCTCATATTTTTTATATAAATCTATGCAAAAATGTTCTGCATATTATGACTAAAAGATAAAGTGTTAATTTGATATCAAATTTTTACATATCCACCTTTTAGGTATGTACAGCAATATGGAATATATATAACTGGAAAATTTAAATGCAAAAAAATTAATTTCTATTCAAAAATTACATAACACTTAAAGGCTGAAAATCACTTTTAATATTTCATTTCAAAGTGACTACAAAATACGCAATAAATTTTGTAAACCTTGAGTTCTATGTTTTAAATGAATTAATGCTATCGTTCATTTAAATGGCATAAGAAAATGTCCTTCGGAAAAGCAAATAATTTATTTAAAGTGTTATTTAGTAATGAATTCAGTAAACAACTGTTTGCTACAGTTGTTTACTAAATTTAAATTTATGAAATGAACTTAGTAAACAAAAATGTAAATGAATGATAGCATTAATTGATTTAAAACATAGAATTGATGTTTATGAAATTTATTGCATATTTTGTAGTCGCTTTGAAATGAAATATTAAAAGTGATTTTCAGCCTTTAAGTCTTATGTAATTTTTTAATAGAATTTTTTTTTTTTTTTCATTTACTAGTGCATTTAAATTTTCCCAATTATATATATTCCATATTGCTGTACATAACTAAAAGGCAGATATGTAAGAATATGATATAAAAATGACATTTTACTTTTTAATCATAGCAGGCAGAAAGTTTTTGCATAGATTTATATAAAAAATATGAGATTAAAATAAGTACATTTTACGGAAAAGGTAACTGGAGATTTATGCAAATTTTTTACCAAAAAATGCACGTTTATACACAGTAAAGTGGAGAAGACACCAGATTAAATTTTTACCAGTCATTCGCATATGCAAAGAAAACATAGGGAAGATTTAGGTCAATTACTATCAAATATATATGTTTTTGTACCGTAAAATACGGGAAATATATACGTTAATTTCTATCAAATATATACGTTTTGTACCGTAAAATATGGGGAATATCTACCTTAATTTTTACCTAATATATACGTTTATATACAGTAAAAAATCGGGGAAATTTACGCAAATTTTTACTAAATATATAGGCATACGTGAAGCAAAAAATTGAGATTTACGTATATGCGATAAATATACGTAAATCCCTGAAATTTACGTATATTATACGTAAAAGTTGCGAATGAACAGCAGTCTCTCGTGTAAATATACCTAAATTTTACGTAAAATTTACGTATAGTATAACGTAAAAATATACGTAAATAAATAGTAATTGCCACTGGACAGTTTTTATGATATTTTTACGTTTAACTTGAACGTTTTTTTATACGAAAGGCCATTCATAAATTGCACGTATTTTTCTCGTGCAATTTACGAATGCATGTTGCCTGGGAAAATATTAGGCCACACAGAGAGCAAAATGATTAGCCTCCTCCTCGCAATGCGAAAAGAGGCCACTTGGGAAAAAATTACACTACAGCAGTAATTTTGAAACCACTACGAAGCAACAGAACTCTAACAAATCTCAGACTTCTGATAATTAAAGTGTGATTAACAGTTCGACCTCACGTCGAATATTACAATACAATATAAGGAGAGCACCAATTCAGACACTTCAATACGGAATTCAAAACCTAAGAAATTAATGCATAAATGCTACCCTAAACATTAAAACGTAATATGAAGCTATGATGTAAAATAAATAACTAGTAAAACTCCATTATAAAGCAACATGCGAAAAGGGACGTACAAATTATACATTCAAGCATTTCTAGTGGAAATAAAGTTAACATAAAACAAGACTTACCAGCCACAGATGTCTTTTTGCTCTGCACTATTTCTCCGTTCTTTTTCTTTCACGATATCATGGTCTGCAATCCAAGAGTGCACAAAAGTGATGACAAATTACACTAGAAGAGGCCAAGGGGGGGGGGGGGGAAAGGGAATTATTAGATTTTAACTACTCTGAAATTAAAGAATAATTACACACAAAGAGAAATATCTAATATTGTTTCTTAATATATAAAACTTCAAATGTAGCTTCTTTGTTTTAAATTAAAGCAATGTGCTACATTGTTACTAAAATCATGAGTGCAGTCGGTAGAAAAGCAAATGATTTCCCTAATACGACAGAAGTACAGTAAGCGAAAGGGGTTTTTAATGTATGGGTACAACATGAACAATGAAAGAAAAGAAATTTAAACAGTTAGTACGGATAATGATCTTCGAGAAGAGTAAATAATTTCAGCACTGGTAGAAAGAAAGCACCAAAAGACAATAAGCAGGTAATTTTAAATGACAAATAAACAAAATAAACTTTACTGTTAGCTTTGAAGCAGGTGTTATATATTAAACTATCTTAATTCACACACAGAATTAGTGACATAACAGTTAAAAAAAAGTTACAACCAAACTTGCAATATATTAACATCAAAAGAGTTATACATATATACTTTTAAAGATTTTTTTTTTTTTTTTTAAAGGGCTCAAAAACATCATTCTAAAAAACGATTTTAAAGAACATCTTGGAAACAAAAGTCATAAACCATAAAAGAAATATTTCATTCAGAATTTTAACGTAAGAACCGTTTCTAATTTCCTTTACTTCGGTACTTTCATCCATGACAGAGGACAGCTTAGTCCAATGTACAAGAAATTATTCTGAAATATTACCACGTCACTTTAATGAAATTATAGCAATGTTTCACTCAGGGAAAGAACATATTGTCTAGCTGCCCGGGTTCGAGCCCAGCTTTAATACAGCAAGACAAAACACATCAAATGCCATTGAATTAAACAGCATTTTGAAATGTGGCCAAAAAATTTAAATGCAATTTCTTAGAAGAGCTATTGCAATTACCTACATACTAAAATTTTGACCACAAATTCCAGAAAATTAAGATACTCTTTTTTTTTTTTTCGAAGGAATCAATGTCATATACTAATGTAGGGATGCTCAACTTATTGTACTATAAAACCGTAACATAGGAATGAAATTTTGTCAGCTATGTGAGATGTCCTATACCTAGAAATTCCGTAAAATGTAGGACAAAACCTACGTCTGAAAACACACGAAAGGTAAAACATAATTCAAATACTTCACTTTTAGCCTTGAAGCAGGTGTTCTATATTAAACTGTCTTAATTCACATACAGAATTAGAAATATAATAGCTCAAAATATTGTAAGAACCAAACACGCATTATATAAACATTTAAAAAAAAATCTACATACATTTATTAGTGTTATGAGGGTAAAATTCTGAAATATTATGTCACTTTCAGTGAAATGATAGAAATTTTCACTCAGGGAAGGGACATTCTGTCCGGCTGCCTGGGTTCCATCCCAGCTTCTGTTACAAAAGTTTCATAGAAGAATTTTAAAAATCCAGAAACGAAACTTATGAAGAAATTATTGACCATAATTCGTTCTATGATTTAAACATTCTTACAGACATAATAACTAAAATCTTAAACTTGTTGGGGGGGAAGAGAACTAAACTAAAGTCTTTGAATTCAAGAGTATTTTAAATTCATTTTAAATCAAAATTAATTTTGTGAAAATATTACACAAATATAAGGAATATACATTTTTACCATAATGTAATGTACGTTTTGCCACTTTGAAAATCTGCAGAACTAAAGCGTGAAATATAAGAAAACTGAAACAAACCTTTGGAAAATTTCATCGAGGTTAAATTAGTTTCTAAATTAGATGTTTTGAGTGTATCTAAAATTAGGCCAACTACTTCATTCACTTCAAACCCCATTACATAATACTAGTATTTAAGAAAAATGGTAAAAGATTGCAAATCTGTTTAATAACAATTCTACTGATCTAGAAATGGAAATGACTGATTTTCATCCTAATTAAGATCAAGAATATTACAGAAAGCATTTGAACAGTCCTAGATCAGAAAAATCATGAACTGTTAAATTTTTAAACAGATAAATTTCTGCTTTCGATCTACTTAAAAATGTGAAAGAGGATTTTCAACAATGAACTTGTTAAAATCAATGTTCAGATACAGAATAACAAACAAACATCCGAATGACTGCATGGATTTAGCCATAACATCGCATGTACCAGTGGGAGAGAAAAAAACTCTCAGAAGAAATGCAGTGTTAAATTTCACATTAAAATATGATTTCCCTGTAAATAATACAAAGAGTATACATTTTCTTTAACATATTATACCACACATTTTTATACTTTGTGTAATGCACTTATAACTGAAATATTAAAAAGTGCAATACATAATTGCAGCTAGCCAAAATTTCATAAACTTAAAATTGGCTCCCATTAAGTTAAAGTTGCGAATAACTGCACCAAGGAAAGGAATGCAATTTTATTTCTTTGTCTGTATTTGGCTTCATTTTCATATAGAAAGAGTTAAAAATCGGTTATCTAGGTAACAAAATTTAAACACACATTTTCAGTAAAAATTACAGAATAACAGATTTTGTTACCCTGAAGACGCAACACCTCACTATTCCAGCAATGATACAGACTGCATACTGTCATAGAGAAATTCCTTTCTTAAACAGGGAATTCATATACTTTAATCTGTTTTTACACAAGTACTGTTTATGACTAGTCCATGGTCCAGGAGTAAAATACTTTATAGTACACCCATCTAAATTTTTATTATTTCCGGTCATCTGCACAGACTGTTTACCTATCACGACTCAACTCCCAATCTGCGTTCCACATAACTCATACGATTCTTCAAGTCATATTTCGTAGTCTATCATTTTTAACATGGCAGGTACTTGCTGAGCGCAGACTTGTAAAGCGTGATTTCGCGTATAGCAGTACCTTAAAGGATCCCATTTAATTTGTCCACTGCTAGAATTTCATTCATACGTGGTGCAACATACATCCATCAACACCGGAAAGAATTTATCTGCTACTTTAAACAACTTCCATCGACTGAAAATGAAGTCCGAAAAATCTTACAAATCTCAAAAGCAAAGCATGCCGAAGAATTTTCACATATGGAAGACAGAGAAGTCAAACAATGAATCAGAAAATTACAAAAGAAGAAATGTGTGCTTATAAAACCCCTTGATAATAAAAGCGCTCATTACGAAGAAGAGCTCTTAACTGACGATAAGATGAAGGAATTGTTAAATAACACAAAAGCAATGTCTGATCTTCTAGTGGAGAATGACCCAATTAAAGAAAAAACAGGACACTTCAAAAGAGCTACTGGGAAACATGTGCTCTTTACAGTGACACGGTTACAGTTGCATCAGCTGTTTCAAAAAATAATTCTGCCATGCATTTGCCAAGAGAACGGAGAGAAGTCCAAAAGAAACTTTCAGTGTGCTTTGCAAAACAAAGTTGAAAGTTAATATACAGAATTTTACTTCGATAATGATAAAACATCTCTGATTTGATTTTAAAATGAATTTTTATTTATGGAACGAATTTTAAATAGATCTTCAAAAATTGGTTCATAAAACTTCACAATATGCCAAAATAGTTCAGATTAAGGGAAATTTATAATAAAATATGCTTCAAACAACTAATAAAAAGCACATTTTGAGCAGCCTTAACAGAAGACAATTTGGCTCCACTAACTTTCTTTACAAGTACTCATTAAATTTTTATTTACATCTCTTTTCTGTTCAACATTTAAGAGAAACAGCAATTGATAGAGTAAATTCGGAAAAAACTGAAACAAAATTGGTTTATAAACAGGCAGTGCAATTACACTGACCTGTTAGGAAGAGAAGACCTCGTTGGACAGGGAAAATATTAGGCCACACAGAGAGGAAAATGTTTAGCCTCCTCCTCGCAATGCGAAAAGAGGCCACTTGGGAAAAAATTACACTACAGCAGTAATATTGAAACCATTACGAAGCAACAGAACTCTAACAAATCTCAGACTTCTGATAATTAAAGTGTGATTAACAGTTCGACCTCACTTCGAATATTACAATACAATATAAGGAAAGCACCAATTCAGACACTTCAATACGGAATTCAAAACCTAAGAAATTAATGCATAAATGCTACCCTAAACATTAAAACGTAATATGAAGCTATCATGTAAAATAAATAACTAGTAAAACTCCATTATAAAGCAACATTCGAAAAGGGACGTACAAATTATACATTCAAGCATTTCTAGTGGAAATAAAGTTAACATAAAACAAGACTTACCAGCCACAGATGTCTTTTTGCTCTGCACTATTTCTCCGTTCTTTTTCTTTTATGATATCATGGTCTGCAATCCAAGAGTGAACAAAAATGATGACAAATTACACTAGAAGAGGCCAAGGGGGTAAAAAAGGAATCATTAGATTTTAACTACTTTCAAATTAAAGAATAATTACACACAAAGAGAAATATCTAATATTGTTTCTTAATATATAAAACTTCAAATGTAGCTTCTTTGTTTTAAATTAAAGCAATGTGCTACATTGTTACTAAAATCATGACTGCAGTCGGTAGAAAAGCAAATGATTTCCCTAATACGACAGAAGTACAGTAAGCGAAAGGGGTTTTTAATGTATGAGTACAACACGAACAATGAAAGAAAAGAAATTTAAACAGTTAGTACGGATAAAGATCTTCGAGAAGAGTAAATAATTTCAGCACTGGTAGAAAGATGGCACCAAAAAACAATAAGCAGGTAATTTTAAATGACAAATAAACAAAATAAACTTTACTGTTAGCTTTGAAGCAGGTGTTATATATTAAACTATCTTAATTCACACACAGAATTAGTGACATAACAGATAAAAAAAAGTTAGAATCAAACTTGCAATATATTAACATAAAAAGAGCTATACATATAAACTTTTAAAAAAATTTTTTTTAAAGGTCTCAAAAACACCATTCTAAAAACAGATCTTAAAGAACATCTTGGAAACAAAAGTCATAAACCATAAAAGAAATATTTCATTCAGAATTTTAACGCAAGAACCGTTTCTAATTTTCTTTACTTCGGTACTTTCATCCATGACAGAGGACAGCTTAGTCCAATGTACAAGAAATTATTCTGAAATATTACCACGTCACTTTAATGAAATTATAGCAATGTTTCACTCAGGGAAAGAACATATTGTCTAGCTGCCCGGGTTCGAGCCCAGCTTTAATACAGCAAGACAAAACACATCAAATGCCATTGAATTAAACAGTATTTTGAAATCTGGCAAAAAAATTCAAATGCAATTTCTTAGAAGAGCTATTGCAATTACCTACATACTAAAATTTTGACCAAAAATTCAAGAAAACTAAGATACTGTTTTAATCTTTCGAAGGAATCAAAGTCATATATACCAATGTAGGGATGCTCAACTTATTGTACTATAAAACCGTAACATAGGAATGAAATTTTGTCAGCTATGTAAGATGTCCTATACCGAGAAATTCCGTAAATTGTAGGATAGAACCTACGTCTGAAAACACACGAAAGGTAAAACATAATTCAAATACTTTACTTTTAGCCTTGAAGCAGGTGTTCTATATTAAACTGTCTTAATTCACATACAGAATTAGTAATATAATAGCTCAAAATGTTGTAAGAACCAAACACGCATTATATAAACATTTAAAAAAAATCTACATACATTTATTAGTGTTATGAGGGTATTATTCTGAAATATTATGTCACTTTCAGTGAAATGATAGAAATTTTCACTCAGGGAAGGGACATTCTGTCTGGCTGCCAGGGTTCCATCCCAGCTTCTGTTACAAAAGTTTCAGAGAAGAATTTTAAAAAATCCAGAAACAAAACTTATGAAGAAATTATTGACTATAATTGGTTCTATGATTTAGTCATTCTTACAGACATAATAACTAAAATCTTAAACTTGAGGGGGGGAGAGAACTATACTAAAGTCTTTGAATTCAAGGGTATTTTAAATTCATTTTAAATCAAAATTAATTTTGTGAAAATATTACACAAATATAAGGAATATACATTTTTACCAGAATGTAATGTACGTTTTGCCACTTTGAAAATCTGGAGAACTAAAGCGTGAAATATAAGAAAACTGAAACAAACCTTTGGAAAATCTCATCGAGCTTAAATTAGTTTCTAAATTAGATGTTTTGAGTGTATTTAAAATTAGGCCAACTACTTCATCCACTTCAAACCCCATCACATAATACTAGTATTTAAGAAAAATGGTAAAAGATTGCAAATCTGTTTAATAACAATTCTACTGATCTAGAAATGGAAATGATCGATTTTCATCCTAATTAAGATCAAGAATATTACAGAAAGCCGTTTGAATAGTCCTAGATCAGAAAAATCATGAACTGTTAAAACTTTTAAACAGATAAATTCCTGCTTTCGATCTACTTAAAAATGTGAAAGAGGATTTTCAACAACGAACTTGTTAAAATCAATGTTCAGATAGAGAATAACAAACAAACATCTGAACGACTGCATGGATTTAGCAATAACATCGCATGTACCAGAGGGAGAAAAAAAACTCTCAGAAGAAATGCAGTTATAAATTTCAAATTAAAATATGATTTCCCTGTAAATAATACAAAGAGTATACCTTTTCTTTAACATATTATACCACACATTTTTATACTTTGTGTAATAAAGCAATATATAATTGCAGCTAACCAAAATTTCATAAACATAAAATATGCACCCATTAAGTTAAAGTTGCGAATAACTGCACCAAGGGAAGGAATGCAATTTTATTTCTTTGTCTGTATTTGGCTTCATTTTCACATAGAAAGAGTTAAAAATCAGTTATCTAGGTAACAAAATTTAAACACACATTTTCAGTAAAAATTACAGAATAACAGCTTTCGTTATCCTGAAGACGCAACACCTCACTATTCCAGCAATGATACAGACTGCATACTGTCATAGAGAAATTCCTTTCTTAAACAGCGAATTCATATACTTTAATCTGTTTTTACACAAGTACTGTTTATGACTAGTCCATGGTCCAGGAGTAAAATACTTTATAGTACACCCATCTAAATTTTTATTATTTCCGGTCATCTGCACAGACTGTTTACCTATCACGACTCAACTCCCAATCTGCGTTCCACATAACTCATACGATTCTTCAAGTCATATTTCGTAGTCTATCATTTTTAACACGGCAGGTACTTGCTGAGCGCAGACTTGTAAAGCGTGATTTCGCGTATAGCAGTACCTTAAAGGATCCCATTTAATTTGTCCACTGCTAGAATTTCATTCATACGTGGTGCAACATACATCCATCAACACCGGAAAGAATTTATCTGCTACTTTAAACAATTTCCATCGACTGAAAATGAAGTCCGAAAAATCTTACAAATCTCAAAAGCAAAGCATGCCGAAGAATTTTCACATATGGAAGACAGAGAAGTAAAAACAATGAATCAGAAAATTACAAAAGAAGAAATGTGTGCCTCTAAAACCCCTTGATAATAAAAGCGCTCATTACGAAGAAGAGCTCTTAACTGAAGATAAGATGAAGGAATTGTTAAATAACACAAAAGCAATGTCTGATCTTCTAGTGGAGAATGACCCAATTAAAGAAAAAACAGGACACTTCAAAAGAGCTACTGGGAAACATGTGCTCTTTACAGTGACACGGTTACAGTTGCATCAGCTGTTTCAAAAAATAATTCTGTCATGCATTTGCCAAGAGAACGGAGAGAAGTCCAAAAGAAACTTTCAGAGTGCTTTGCAAAACAAAGTTGAAAGTTAATATACAGAATTTTACTTCGATACTGATAAAACATCTCTGATTTGATTTCAAAATGAATTTTTATTTATGGAACCAATTTTAAATAGATCTTCAAAAATTAGTTCATAAAACTTCACAATATGCCAAAATAGTTCAGATTAAGGGAAATTTATAATAAAATATGCTTCAAACAACTAATAAAAGCACATTTTGAGCAGCCTTAACAGAAGACAATTTGGCTCCACTGACTTTCTTTACGAGTACTCATTAAATTTTTATTTACATCCCTTTTCTGTTCAACATTTAAGAGAAACAGCAATTGGATAGAGTAAATTCGGAAAAAACTGAAACAAAATTGGTTTATAAACAGGCAGTGCAATTACACTGACCTCTTAGGAAGAGAAGACCTCGTTGGACGGGGAAAATATTAGGCCACACAGAGAGGAAAATGTTTAGCCTCCTCCTCGCAATGCGAAAAGAGGCCACTTGGGAAAAAATTACACTACAGCAGTAATATTGAAACCATTACGAAGCAACAGAACTCTAACAAATCTCAGACTTCTGATAATTAAAGTGTGATTAACAGTTCGACCTCACTTCGAATATTACAATACAATATAAGGAAAGCACCAATTCAGACACTTCAATACGGAATTCAAAACCTAAGAAATTAATGCATAAATGCTACCCTAAACATTAAAACGTAATATGAAGCTATCATGTAAAATAAATAACTAGTAAAACTCCATTATAAAGCAACATGCGAAAAGGGACGTACAAATTATACATTCAAGCATTTCTAGTGGAAATAAAGTTAACATAAAACAAGACTTACCAGCCACAGATGTCTTTTTGCTCTGCACTATTTCTCCGTTCTTTTTCTTTTATGATATCATGGTCTGCAATCCAAGAGTGCACAAAAATGATGACAAATTACACTAGAAGAGGCCAAGGGGGGAAAAAAGGAATCATTAGATTTTAACTACTTTGAAATTAAAGAATAATTACACACAAAGAGAAATATCTAATATTGTTTCTTAATATATAAAACTTCAAATGTAGCTTCTTTGTTTTAAATTAAAGCAATGTGCTACATTGTTACTAAAATCATGACTGCAGTCGGTAGAAAAGCAAATGATTTCCCTAATACGACAGAAGTACAGTAAGCGAAAGGGGTTTTTAATGTATGGGTACAACACGAACAATGAAAGAAAAGAAATTTAAACAGTTAGTACGGATAAAGATCTTCGAGAAGAGTAAATAATTTCAGCACTGGTAGAAAGATGGCACCAAAAGACAATAAGCAGGTAATTTTAAATCACAAATAAAAAAAATAACCTTTACTGTTAGCTTTGAAGCAGGTGTTATATATTAAACTATCTTAATTCACACACAGAATTAGTGACATAACAGATAACAAAAAGAGAATCAAACTTGCAATATATTAACATAAAAAGAGCTATACATATAAACTTTTAAAGATTTTTTTTTTTTTTTTTTTAAGGTCTCAAAAACACCATCCTAAAAACAGATTTTAAAGAACATCTTGGAAACAAAAGACATAAACCATAAAAGAAATACTTCATTCAGAATTTTAACGTAAGAATCGTTTCTAATTTTCTTTACTTCGGTACTTTCACCCATGACAGACGACAGCTCAGTCCAATGTACAAGAAATTATTCTGAAATACTACCATGTCACTTTAATGAAATTATAGCAATGTTTCACTCAGGAAAAGAACATATTGTCTAGCTGCCCGGGTTCGAGCCCAGCTTTAATACAGCAAGACAAAACACATCAAATGCCATTTCTTAGAAGAGCTATTGCAATTACCTACATACTAAAATTTTGACCAAAAATTCAAGAAAACTAAGATACTCTTTTAATCTTTCGAAGGAATCAAAGTCATATATACCAATGTAGGGATGCTCAACTTATTGTACTATAAAACCGTAACATAGGAATGAAATTTTGTCAGCTATGTAAGATGTCCTATACCGAGAAATTCCGTAAATTGTAGGATAGAACCTACGTCTGAAAACACACGAAAGGTAAAACATAATTCAAATACTTTACTTTTAGCCTTGAAGCAGGTGTTCTATATTAAACTGTCTTAATTCACATACAGAATTAGTAATATAATAGCTCAAAATATTGTAAGAACCAAACACACATTATATAAACATTTAAAAAAAAATCTACATACATTTATTAGTGTTATGAGGGTTTTATTCTGAAATATTATGTCACTTTCAGTGAAATGATAGAAATTTTCACTCAGGGAAGGGACATTCTGTCTGGCTGCCAGGGTTCCATCCCAGCTTCTGTTACAAAAGTTTCAGAGAAGAATTTTAAAAAATCCAGAAACAAAACTTATGAAGAAATTATTGACTATAATTGGTTCTATGATTTAGTCATTCTTACAGACATAATAACTAAAATCTTAAACTTGAGGGGGGGAGAGAACTATACTAAAGTCTTTGAATTCAAGGGTATTTTAAATTCATTTTAAATCAAAATTAATTTTGTGAAAATATTACACAAATATAAGGAATATACATTTTTACCAGAATGTAATGTACGTTTTGCCACTTTGAAAATCTGGAGAACTAAAGCGTGAAATATAAGAAAACTGAAACAAACCTTTGGAAAATCTCATCGAGCTTAAATTAGTTTCTAAATTAGATGTTTTGAGTGTATTTAAAATTAGGCCAACTACTTCATCCACTTCAAACCCCATCACATAATACTAGTATTTAAGAAAAATGGTAAAAGATTGCAAATCTGTTTAATAACAATTCTACTGATCTAGAAATGGAAATGATCGATTTTCATCCTAATTAAGATCAAGAATATTACAGAAGGCCGTTTGAATAGTCCTAGATCAGCAAAATCATGAACTGTTAAAACTTTTAAACAGATAAATTCCTGCTTTCGATCGACTTAAAAATGTGAAAGAGGATTTTCAACAACGAACTTGTTACAATCAATGTTCAGATAGAGAATAACAAACAAACATCCGAATGACTGCATGGATTTAGCAATAACATCGCATGTACCAGAGGGAGAAAAAAAACTCTCAGAAGAAATGCAGTTATAAATTTCAAATTAAAATATGATTTCCCTGTAAATAATACAAAGAGTATACCTTTTCTTTAACATATTATACCACACATTTTTATACTTTGTGTAATAAAGCAATATATAATTGCAGCTAACCAAAATTTCATAAACATAAAATATGCACCCATTAAGTTAAAGTTGCGAATAACTGCACCAAGGGAAGGAATGCAATTTTATTTCTTTGTCTGTATTTGGCTTCATTTTCACATAGAAAGAGTTAAAAATCAGTTATCTAGGTAACAAAATTTAAACACACATTTTCAGTAAAAATTACAGAATAACAGCTTTCGTTATCCTGAAGACGCAACACCTCACTATTCCAGCAATGATACAGACTGCATACTGTCATAGAGAAATTCCTTTCTTAAACAGCGAATTCATATACTTTAATCTGTTTTTACACAAGTACTGTTTATGACTAGTCCATGGTCCAGGAGTAAAATACTTTATAGTACACCCATCTAAATTTTTATTATTTCCGGTCATCTGCACAGACTGTTTACCTATCACGACTCAACTCCCAATCTGCGTTCCACATAACTCATACGATTCTTCAAGTCATATTTCGTAGTCTATCATTTTTAACACGGCAGGTACTTGCTGAGCGCAGACTTGTAAAGCGTGATTTCGCGTATAGCAGTACCTTAAAGGATCCCATTTAATTTGTCCACTGCTAGAATTTCATTCATACGTGGTGCAACATACATCCATCAACACCGGAAAGAATTTATCTGCTACTTTAAACAATTTCCATCGACTGAAAATGAAGTCCGAAAAATCTTACAAATCTCAAAAGCAAAGCATGCCGAAGAATTTTCACATATGGAAGACAGAGAAGTAAAAACAATGAATCAGAAAATTACAAAAGAAGAAATGTGTGCCTCTAAAACCCCTTGATAATAAAAGCGCTCATTACGAAGAAGAGCTCTTAACTGAAGATAAGATGAAGGAATTGTTAAATAACACAAAAGCAATGTCTGATCTTCTAGTGGAGAATGACCCAATTAAAGAAAAAACAGGACACTTCAAAAGAGCTACTGGGAAACATGTGCTCTTTACAGTGACACGGTTACAGTTGCATCAGCTGTTTCAAAAAATAATTCTGTCATGCATTTGCCAAGAGAACGGAGAGAAGTCCAAAAGAAACTTTCAGAGTGCTTTGCAAAACAAAGTTGAAAGTTAATATACAGAATTTTACTTCGATACTGATAAAACATCTCTGATTTGATTTCAAAATGAATTTTTATTTATGGAACCAATTTTAAATAGATCTTCAAAAATTAGTTCATAAAACTTCACAATATGCCAAAATAGTTCAGATTAAGGGAAATTTATAATAAAATATGCTTCAAACAACTAATAAAAGCACATTTTGAGCAGCCTTAACAGAAGACAATTTGGCTCCACTGACTTTCTTTACGAGTACTCATTAAATTTTTATTTACATCCCTTTTCTGTTCAACATTTAAGAGAAACAGCAATTGGATAGAGTAAATTCGGAAAAAACTGAAACAAAATTGGTTTATAAACAGGCAGTGCAATTACACTGACCTCTTAGGAAGAGAAGACCTCGTTGGACGGGGAAAATATTAGGCCACACAGAGAGGAAAATGTTTAGCCTCCTCCTCGCAATGCGAAAAGAGGCCACTTGGGAAAAAATTACACTACAGCAGTAATATTGAAACCATTACGAAGCAACAGAACTCTAACAAATCTCAGACTTCTGATAATTAAAGTGTGATTAACAGTTCGACCTCACTTCGAATATTACAATACAATATAAGGAAAGCACCAATTCAGACACTTCAATACGGAATTCAAAACCTAAGAAATTAATGCATAAATGCTACCCTAAACATTAAAACGTAATATGAAGCTATCATGTAAAATAAATAACTAGTAAAACTCCATTATAAAGCAACATGCGAAAAGGGACGTACAAATTATACATTCAAGCATTTCTAGTGGAAATAAAGTTAACATAAAACAAGACTTACCAGCCACAGATGTCTTTTTGCTCTGCACTATTTCTCCGTTCTTTTTCTTTTATGATATCATGGTCTGCAATCCAAGAGTGCACAAAAATGATGACAAATTACACTAGAAGAGGCCAAGGGGGGAAAAAAGGAATCATTAGATTTTAACTACTTTGAAATTAAAGAATAATTACACACAAAGAGAAATATCTAATATTGTTTCTTAATATATAAAACTTCAAATGTAGCTTCTTTGTTTTAAATTAAAGCAATGTGCTACATTGTTACTAAAATCATGACTGCAGTCGGTAGAAAAGCAAATGATTTCCCTAATACGACAGAAGTACAGTAAGCGAAAGGGGTTTTTAATGTATGGGTACAACACGAACAATGAAAGAAAAGAAATTTAAACAGTTAGTACGGATAAAGATCTTCGAGAAGAGTAAATAATTTCAGCACTGGTAGAAAGATGGCACCAAAAGACAATAAGCAGGTAATTTTAAATCACAAATAAAAAAAATAACCTTTACTGTTAGCTTTGAAGCAGGTGTTATATATTAAACTATCTTAATTCACACACAGAATTAGTGACATAACAGATAACAAAAAGAGAATCAAACTTGCAATATATTAACATAAAAAGAGCTATACATATAAACTTTTAAAGATTTTTTTTTTTTTTTTTTTAAGGTCTCAAAAACACCATCCTAAAAACAGATTTTAAAGAACATCTTGGAAACAAAAGACATAAACCATAAAAGAAATACTTCATTCAGAATTTTAACGTAAGAATCGTTTCTAATTTTCTTTACTTCGGTACTTTCACCCATGACAGACGACAGCTCAGTCCAATGTACAAGAAATTATTCTGAAATACTACCATGTCACTTTAATGAAATTATAGCAATGTTTCACTCAGGAAAAGAACATATTGTCTAGCTGCCCGGGTTCGAGCCCAGCTTTAATACAGCAAGACAAAACACATCAAATGCCATTTCTTAGAAGAGCTATTGCAATTACCTACATACTAAAATTTTGACCAAAAATTCAAGAAAACTAAGATACTCTTTTAATCTTTCGAAGGAATCAAAGTCATATATACCAATGTAGGGATGCTCAACTTATTGTACTATAAAACCGTAACATAGGAATGAAATTTTGTCAGCTATGTAAGATGTCCTATACCGAGAAATTCCGTAAATTGTAGGATAGAACCTACGTCTGAAAACACACGAAAGGTAAAACATAATTCAAATACTTTACTTTTAGCCTTGAAGCAGGTGTTCTATATTAAACTGTCTTAATTCACATACAGAATTAGTAATATAATAGCTCAAAATATTGTAAGAACCAAACACACATTATATAAACATTTAAAAAAAAATCTACATACATTTATTAGTGTTATGAGGGTTTTATTCTGAAATATTATGTCACTTTCAGTGAAATGATAGAAATTTTCACTCAGGGAAGGGACATTCTGTCTGGCTGCCAGGGTTCCATCCCAGCTTCTGTTACAAAAGTTTCAGAGAAGAATTTTAAAAAATCCAGAAACAAAACTTATGAAGAAATTATTGACTATAATTGGTTCTATGATTTAGTCATTCTTACAGACATAATAACTAAAATCTTAAACTTGAGGGGGGGAGAGAACTATACTAAAGTCTTTGAATTCAAGGGTATTTTAAATTCATTTTAAATCAAAATTAATTTTGTGAAAATATTACACAAATATAAGGAATATACATTTTTACCAGAATGTAATGTACGTTTTGCCACTTTGAAAATCTGGAGAACTAAAGCGTGAAATATAAGAAAACTGAAACAAACCTTTGGAAAATCTCATCGAGCTTAAATTAGTTTCTAAATTAGATGTTTTGAGTGTATTTAAAATTAGGCCAACTACTTCATCCACTTCAAACCCCATCACATAATACTAGTATTTAAGAAAAATGGTAAAAGATTGCAAATCTGTTTAATAACAATTCTACTGATCTAGAAATGGAAATGATCGATTTTCATCCTAATTAAGATCAAGAATATTACAGAAGGCCGTTTGAATAGTCCTAGATCAGCAAAATCATGAACTGTTAAAACTTTTAAACAGATAAATTCCTGCTTTCGATCGACTTAAAAATGTGAAAGAGGATTTTCAACAACGAACTTGTTACAATCAATGTTCAGATAGAGAATAACAAACAAACATCCGAATGACTGCATGGATTTAGCAATAACATCGCATGTACCAGAGGGAGAAAAAAAACTCTCAGAAGAATTGCAGTGTTAAATTTCACATTAAAATATGATTTCCCTGTAAATAATACAAAGAGTATACCTTTTCTTTAACATATTATACCACACATTTTTATACTTTGTTTAATGCACTTATAACTGAAATATTAAAAGTGCAATATATAATTGCAGCTAGCCAACATTTTATAAACTTAAAATTGGCTCCCATTAAGTTAAAGTTGCGAATAACTGCACCGAGAAAAGGAATGCAATTTTATTTCTTTGTCTGTATTTGGCTTCATTTTCATATAGAAAGAGTTAAAAATCCGTTATCTAGGTAAAAAAATTTAAACACACATTTTCAGTAAAAATTACAGAATAACAGCTTTTGTTATCCTGAAGACGCAACACCTCGCTATTCCAGCAATGATACAGACTGCATACTGTCATAGAGAAATTCCTTTCTTAAACAGGGAATTCATATACTTTAATCTGTTTTTACACAATTACTGTTTATGATTAGTCCATGGTCCAGGAGTAAAATACTTTATAGTACACCCATCTAAATATTTATTATTTCCGGTCATCTGCACACACTGTTTACCTATCACGACTCAACTCCCAATCTGCGTTTCACATAACTCATACGATTCTTCGAGTCATATTTCGTAGTCTATCATTTTTAACACGGCAGGTACTTGCTGAGCGCAGACTTGTAAAGCGTGATTTCGCGTATAGCAGTACCTTAAAGGATCCCATTTAATTTGTCCACTGCTAGAATTTCATTCATATGTGGTGCAACATACATCCATCAACACCGGAAAGAATTTATCTGCTACTTTAAACAACTTCCATCGACTGAAAATGAAGTCCGAAAAATCTTACAAATCTCAAAAGCAAAGCATGCCGAAGAATTTTCACATATGGAAGACAGAGAAGTAAAAACAATGAATCAGAAAATTACAAAAGAAGAAATGTGTGCTTATAAAACCCCTTGATAATAAAAGCGCTCATTACGAAGAAGAGCTCTTAACTGAAGATAAGATGAAGGAATTGTTAAATAACACAAAAGCAATGTCTGATCTTCTAGTGGAGAATGACCCAATTAAAGAAAAAAACAGGACACTTCAAAAGAGCTACTGGGAAACATGTGCTCTTTACAGTGACACGGTTACAGTTGCATCAGCTGTTTCAAAAAATAATTCTGTCATGCATTTGCCAAGAGAACGGAGAGAAGTCCAAAAGAAACTTTCAGAGTGCTTTGCAAAACAAAGTTGAAAGTTAATATACAGAATTTTACTTCGATAATGATAAAACATCTCTGATTTGATTTCAAAATGAATTTTTATTTATGGAACCAATTTTAAATAGATCTTCAAAAATTGGTTCATAAAACTTCACAATATGCCAAAATAGTTCAGATTAAGGGAAATTTATAATAAAATATGCTTCAAACAACTAATAAAAAGCACACTTTGAGCAGCCTTAACAGAAGACAATTTGGCTCCACTAACTTTCTTTACGAGTACTCATTAAATTTTTATTTACATCCCTTTTCTGTTCAACATCTAGGAGAAACAGCAATTGATAGAGTAAATTCAGAAAAAACTGAAACAAAATTGGTTTATAAACAGGCAGTGCAATTACACTGACCTCTTAGGAAGAGAAGACCTCGTTCGACAGGGAAAATATTAGGCCACACAGAGAGGAAAATGTTTAGCCTCCTCCTCGCAATGCGAAAAGAGGCCACTTGGGAAAAAATTACACTACAGCAGTAATTTTGAAACCACTACGAAGCAACAGAACTCTAAGTGTGATTAACAGTTCGACCTCACTTCGAATATTACAATACAATATAAGGAAAGCACCAATTCAGACACTTCAATACGGAATTCAAAACCTAAGAAATTAATGCATAAATGCTACCCTAAACATTAAAACGTAATATGAAGCTATCATGTAAAATAAATAACTAGTAAAACTCCATTATAAAGCAACATGCGAAAAGGGACGTACAAATTATACATTCAAGCATTTCTAGTGGAAATAAAGTTAACATAAAACAAGACTTACCAGCCACAGATGTCTTTTTGCTCTGCACTATTTCTCCGTTCTTTTTCTTTTATGATATCATGGTCTGCAATCCAAGAGTGCACAAAAATGATGACAAATTACACTAGAAGAGGCCAAGGGGGGAAAAAAGGAATCATTAGATTTTAACTACTTTGAAATTAAAGAATAATTACACACAAAGAGAAATATCTAATATTGTTTCTTAATATATAAAACTTCAAATGTAGCTTCTTTGTTTTCAATTAAAGCAATGTGCTACATTGTTACTAAAATCATGACTGCAGTCGGTAGAAAAGCAAATGATTTCCCTAATACGACAGAAGTACAGTAAGCGAAAGGGGGTTTTAATGTATGGGTACAACACGAACAATGAAAGAAAAGAAATTTAAACAGTTAGTACGGATAAAGATCTTCGAGAAGAGTAAATAATTTCAGCACTGGTAGAAAGATGGTACCAAAAGACAATAAGCAGATAATTTTAAATCACAAATAAAAAAAATAACCTTTACTGTTAGCTTTGAAGCAGGTGTTATATATTAAACTATCTTAATTCACACACAGAATTAGTGACATAACAGATAACAAAAAGAGAATCAAACTTGCAATATATTAACATAAAAAGAGCTATACATATAAACTTTTAAAGATTTTTTTTTTTTTTTTTTTTTTAAGGTCTCAAAAACACCATCCTAAAAACAGATTTTAAAGAACATCTTGGAAACAAAAGACATAAACCATAAAAGAAATACTTCATTCAGAATTTTAACGTAAGAATCGTTTCTAATTTTCTTTACTTCGGTACTTTCACCCATGACAGAGGACAGCTTAGTCCAATGTACAAGAAATTATTCTGAAATACTACCATGTCACTTTAATGAAATTATAGCAATGTTTCACTCAGGAAAAGAACATATTGTCTAGCTGCCCGGGTTCGAGCCCAGCTTTAATACAGCAAGACAAAACACGTCAAATGCCATTTCTTAGAAGAGCTATTGCAATTACCTACATACTAAAATTTTGACCAAAAATTCAAGAAAACTAAGATACTCTTTTAATCTTTCGAAGGAATCAAAGTCATATATACCAATGTAGGGATGCTCAACTTATTGTACTATAAAACCGTAACATAGGAATGAAATTTTGTCAGCTATGTAAGATGTCCTATACCGAGAAATTCCGTAAATTGTAGGATAGAACCTACGTCTGAAAACACACGAAAGGTAAAACATAATTCAAATACTTTACTTTTAGCCTTGAAGCAGGTGTTCTATATTAAACTGTCTTAATTCACATACAGAATTAGTAATATAATAGCTCAAAATATTGTAAGAACCAAACACACATTATATAAACATTTAAAAAAAAATCTACATACATTTATTAGTGTTATGAGGGTTTTATTCTGAAATATTATGTCACTTTCAGTGAAATGATAGAAATTTTCACTCAGGGAAGGGACATTCTGTCTGGCTGCCAGGGTTCCATCCCAGCTTCTGTTACAAAAGTTTCATAGAAGAATTTTAAAAAATCCAGAAACAAAACTTATGAAGAAATTATTGACTATAATTGGTTCTCTGATTTAGTCATTCTTACAGACATAATAACTAAAATCTTAAACTTGAGGGGGGGGGGAGAGAACTATACTAAAGTCTTTGAATTCAAGGGTATTTTAAATTCATTTTAAATCAAAATTAATTTTGTGAAAATATTACACAAATGTAAGTAATATACATTTTTACCAGAATGTAATGTACTATTTGCCACTTTGAAAATCTGGAGAACTAAAGCGTGAAATATAAGAAAACTGAAAGAAACCTTTGGAAAATCTCCTCGAGCTTAAATTAGTTTCTAAATTAGATGTTTTGAGTGTCTTTAAAATTAGGCCAACTACTCCATTCACTTCAAACCCCATCACATAATATTAGTATTTAAGAAAAATGGTAAAAGATTGCAAATCTGTTTAATAACAATTCTACTGATCTAGAAATGGAAATGATCGATTTTCATCCTAATTAAGATCAAGAATATTACAGAAAGCCGTTTGAATAGTCCTAGATCAGAAAAATCATGAACTGTTAAAACTTTTAAACAGATAAATTCCTGCTTTCGATCTACTTAATAATGTGAAAGAAGATTTTAAACAACGAACTTGTTAAAATCAATGTTCAGATACAGAATAACAAACAAACATCCGAACGATTGCATGGATTTAGCCATAACATCGCATGTACCAGAGGGAGAAAAAAAACTCTCAGAAGAAATGCAGTGTTAAATTTCACATTAAAATATGATTTCCCTGTAAATAATACAAAGACTATACTTTTTCTTTAACATATTATACCACACATTTTTATACTTTGTGTAATAAAGCAATATATAAATGCAGCTAGCCAAAATTTCATAAACATAAAATATGCTCCCATTAAGTTAAAGTTGCGAATAACTGCACCAAGGGAAGGAATGCAATTTTATTTCTTTGTCTGTATTTGGCTTCATTTTCATATAGAAAGAGTTAAAAATCCGTTATCTAGGTAAAAAAATTTAAACACACATTTTCAGTAAAAATTACAGAATAACAGCTTTTGTTATCCTGAAGACGCAACACCTCGCTATTCCAGCAATGATACAGACTGCATACTGTCATAGAGAAATTCCTTTCTTAAACAGGGAATTCATATACTTTAATCTGTTTTTACACAATTACTGTTTATGATTAGTCCATGGTCCAGGAGTAAAATACTTTATAGTACACCCATCTAAATATTTATTATTTCCGGTCATCTGCACACACTGTTTACCTATCACGACTCAACTCCCAATCTGCGTTTCACATAACTCATACGATTCTTCGAGTCATATTTCGTAGTCTATCATTTTTAACACGGCAGGTACTTGCTGAGCGCAGACTTGTAAAGCGTGATTTCGCGTATAGCAGTACCTTAAAGGATCCCATTTAATTTGTCCACTGCTAGAATTTCATTCATACGTGGTGCAACATACATCCATCAACACCGGAAAGAATTTATCTGCTACTTTAAACAACTTCCATCGACTGAAAATGAAGTCCGAAAAATCTTACAAATCTCAAAAGCAAAGCATGCCGAAGAATTTTCACATATGGAAGACAGAGAAGTAAAAACAATGAATCAGAAAATTACAAAAGAAGAAATGTGTGCTTATAAAACCCCTTGATAATAAAAGCGCTCATTACGAAGAAGAGCTCTTAACTGAAGATAAGATGAAGGAATTGTTAAATAACACAAAAGCAATGTCTGATCTTCTAGTGGAGAATGACCCAATTAAAGAAAAAAACAGGACACTTCAAAAGAGCTACTGGGAAACATGTGCTCTTTACAGTGACACGGTTACAGTTGCATCAGCTGTTTCAAAAAATAATTCTGTCATGCATTTGCCAAGAGAACGGAGAGAAGTCCAAAAGAAACTTTCAGAGTGCTTTGCAAAACAAAGTTGAAAGTTAATATACAGAATTTTACTTCGATAATGATAAAACATCTCTGATTTGATTTCAAAATGAATTTTTATTTATGGAACCAATTTTAAATAGATCTTCAAAAATTGGTTCATAAAACTTCACAATATGCCAAAATAGTTCAGATTAAGGGAAATTTATAATAAAATATGCTTCAAACAACTAATAAAAAGCACACTTTGAGCAGCCTTAACAGAAGACAATTTGGCTCCACTAACTTTCTTTACGAGTACTCATTAAATTTTTATTTACATCCCTTTTCTGTTCAACATCTAGGAGAAACAGCAATTGATAGAGTAAATTCAGAAAAAACTGAAACAAAATTGGTTTATAAACAGGCAGTGCAATTACACTGACCTCTTAGGAAGAGAAGACCTCGTTCGACAGGGAAAATATTAGGCCACACAGAGAGGGAAATGTTTAGCCTCCTCCTCGCAATGCGAAAAGAGGCCACTTGGGAAAAAATTACACTACAGCAGTAATTTTGAAACCACTACGAAGCAACAGAACTCTAAGTGTGATTAACAGTTCGACCTCACTTCGAATATTACAATACAATATAAGGAAAGCACCAATTCAGACACTTCAATACGGAATTCAAAACCTAAGAAATTAATGCATAAATGCTACCCTAAACATTAAAACGTAATATGAAGCTATCATGTAAAATAAATAACTAGTAAAACTCCATTATAAAGCAACATGCGAAAAGGGACGTACAAATTATACATTCAAGCATTTCTAGTGGAAATAAAGTTAACATAAAACAAGACTTACCAGCCACAGATGTCTTTTTGCTCTGCACTATTTCTCCGTTCTTTTTCTTTTATGATATCATGGTCTGCAATCCAAGAGTGCACAAAAATGATGACAAATTACACTAGAAGAGGCCAAGGGGGGAAAAAAGGAATCATTAGATTTTAACTACTTTGAAATTAAAGAATAATTACACACAAAGAGAAATATCTAATATTGTTTCTTAATATATAAAACTTCAAATGTAGCTTCTTTGTTTTCAATTAAAGCAATGTGCTACATTGTTACTAAAATCATGACTGCAGTCGGTAGAAAAGCAAATGATTTCCCTAATACGACAGAAGTACAGTAAGCGAAAGGGGTTTTTAATGTATGGGTACAACACGAACAATGAAAGAAAAGAAATTTAAACAGTTAGTACGGATAAAGATCTTCGAGAAGAGTAAATAATTTCAGCACTGGTAGAAAGATGGTACCAAAAGACAATAAGCAGGTAATTTTAAATCACAAATAAAAAAAATAACCTTTACTGTTAGCTTTGAAGCAGGTGTTATATATTAAACTATCTTAATTCACACACAGAATTAGTGACATAACAGATAACAAAAAGAGAATCAAACTTGCAATATATTAACATAAAAAGAGCTATACATATAAACTTTTAAAGATTTTTTTTTTTTTTTTAAGGTCTCAAAAACACCATCCTAAAAACAGATTTTAAAGAACATCTTGGAAACAAAAGACATAAACCATAAAAGAAATACTTCATTCAGAATTTTAACGTAAGAATCGTTTCTAATTTTCTTTACTTCGGTACTTTCACCCATGACAGAGGACAGCTTAGTCCAATGTACAAGAAATTATTCTGAAATACTACCATGTCACTTTAATGAAATTATAGCAATGTTTCACTCAGGAAAAGAACATATTGTCTAGCTGCCCGGGTTCGAGCCCAGCTTTAATACAGCAAGACAAAACACGTCAAATGCCATTTCTTAGAAGAGCTATTGCAATTACCTACATACTAAAATTTTGACCAAAAATTCAAGAAAACTAAGATACTCTTTTAATCTTTCGAAGGAATCAAAGTCATATATACCAATGTAGGGATGCTCAACTTATTGTACTATAAAACCGTAACATAGGAATGAAATTTTGTCAGCTATGTAAGATGTCCTATACCGAGAAATTCCGTAAATTGTAGGATAGAACCTACGTCTGAAAACACACGAAAGGTAAAACATAATTCAAATACTTTACTTTTAGCCTTGAAGCAGGTGTTCTATATTAAACTGTCTTAATTCACATACAGAATTAGTAATATAATAGCTCAAAATATTGTAAGAACCAAACACACATTATATAAACATTTAAAAAAAAATCTACATACATTTATTAGTGTTATGAGGGTTTTATTCTGAAATATTATGTCACTTTCAGTGAAATGATAGAAATTTTCACTCAGGGAAGGGACATTCTGTCTGGCTGCCAGGGTTCCATCCCAGCTTCTGTTACAAAAGTTTCATAGAAGAATTTTAAAAAATCCAGAAACAAAACTTATGAAGAAATTATTGACTATAATTGGTTCTCTGATTTAGTCATTCTTACAGACATAATAACTAAAATCTTAAACTTGAGGGGGGGGGAGAGAACTATACTAAAGTCTTTGAATTCAAGGGTATTTTAAATTCATTTTAAATCAAAATTAATTTTGTGAAAATATTACACAAATGTAAGTAATATACATTTTTACCAGAATGTAATGTACTATTTGCCACTTTGAAAATCTGGAGAACTAAAGCGTGAAATATAAGAAAACTGAAAGAAACCTTTGGAAAATCTCCTCGAGCTTAAATTAGTTTCTAAATTAGATGTTTTGAGTGTCTTTAAAATTAGGCCAACTACTCCATTCACTTCAAACCCCATCACATAATATTAGTATTTAAGAAAAATGGTAAAAGATTGCAAATCTGTTTAATAACAATTCTACTGATCTAGAAATGGAAATGATCGATTTTCATCCTAATTAAGATCAAGAATATTACAGAAAGCCGTTTGAATAGTCCTAGATCAGAAAAATCATGAACTGTTAAAACTTTTAAACAGATAAATTCCTGCTTTCGATCTACTTAATAATGTGAAAGAAGATTTTAAACAACGAACTTGTTAAAATCAATGTTCAGATACAGAATAACAAACAAACATCCGAACGATTGCATGGATTTAGCCATAACATCGCATGTACCAGAGGGAGAAAAAAAACTCTCAGAAGAAATGCAGTGTTAAATTTCACATTAAAATATGATTTCCCTGTAAATAATACAAAGACTATACTTTTTCTTTAACATATTATACCACACATTTTTATACTTTGTGTAATAAAGCAATATATAAATGCAGCTAGCCAAAATTTCATAAACATAAAATATGCTCCCATTAAGTTAAAGTTGCGAATAACTGCACCAAGGGAAGGAATGCAATTTTATTTCTTTGTCTGTATTTGGCTTCATTTTCATATAGAAAGAGTTAAAAATCCGTTATCTAGGTAAAAAAATTTAAACACACATTTTCAGTAAAAATTACAGAATAACAGCTTTTGTTATCCTGAAGACGCAACACCTCGCTATTCCAGCAATGATACAGACTGCATACTGTCATAGAGAAATTCCTTTCTTAAACAGGGAATTCATATACTTTAATCTGTTTTTACACAATTACTGTTTATGATTAGTCCATGGTCCAGGAGTAAAATACTTTATAGTACACCCATCTAAATATTTATTATTTCCGGTCATCTGCACACACTGTTTACCTATCACGACTCAACTCCCAATCTGCGTTTCACATAACTCATACGATTCTTCGAGTCATATTTCGTAGTCTATCATTTTTAACACGGCAGGTACTTGCTGAGCGCAGACTTGTAAAGCGTGATTTCGCGTATAGCAGTACCTTAAAGGATCCCATTTAATTTGTCCACTGCTAGAATTTCATTCATACGTGGTGCAACATACATCCATCAACACCGGAAAGAATTTATCTGCTACTTTAAACAACTTCCATCGACTGAAAATGAAGTCCGAAAAATCTTACAAATCTCAAAAGCAAAGCATGCCGAAGAATTTTCACATATGGAAGACAGAGAAGTAAAAACAATGAATCAGAAAATTACAAAAGAAGAAATGTGTGCTTATAAAACCCCTTGATAATAAAAGCGCTCATTACGAAGAAGAGCTCTTAACTGAAGATAAGATGAAGGAATTGTTAAATAACACAAAAGCAATGTCTGATCTTCTAGTGGAGAATGACCCAATTAAAGAAAAAAACAGGACACTTCAAAAGAGCTACTGGGAAACATGTGCTCTTTACAGTGACACGGTTACAGTTGCATCAGCTGTTTCAAAAAATAATTCTGTCATGCATTTGCCAAGAGAACGGAGAGAAGTCCAAAAGAAACTTTCAGAGTGCTTTGCAAAACAAAGTTGAAAGTTAATATACAGAATTTTACTTCGATAATGATAAAACATCTCTGATTTGATTTCAAAATGAATTTTTATTTATGGAACCAATTTTAAATAGATCTTCAAAAATTGGTTCATAAAACTTCACAATATGCCAAAATAGTTCAGATTAAGGGAAATTTATAATAAAATATGCTTCAAACAACTAATAAAAAGCACACTTTGAGCAGCCTTAACAGAAGACAATTTGGCTCCACTAACTTTCTTTACGAGTACTCATTAAATTTTTATTTACATCCCTTTTCTGTTCAACATCTAGGAGAAACAGCAATTGATAGAGTAAATTCAGAAAAAACTGAAACAAAATTGGTTTATAAACAGGCAGTGCAATTACACTGACCTCTTAGGAAGAGAAGACCTCGTTCGACAGGGAAAATATTAGGCCACACAGAGAGGAAAATGTTTAGCCTCCTCCTCGCAATGCGAAAAGAGGCCACTTGGGAAAAAATTACACTACAGCAGTAATTTTGAAACCACTACGAAGCAACAGAACTCTAAGTGTGATTAACAGTTCGACCTCACTTCGAATATTACAATACAATATAAGGAAAGCACCAATTCAGACACTTCAATACGGAATTCAAAACCTAAGAAATTAATGCATAAATGCTACCCTAAACATTAAAACGTAATATGAAGCTATCATGTAAAATAAATAACTAGTAAAACTCCATTATAAAGCAACATGCGAAAAGGGACGTACAAATTATACATTCAAGCATTTCTAGTGGAAATAAAGTTAACATAAAACAAGACTTACCAGCCACAGATGTCTTTTTGCTCTGCACTATTTCTCCGTTCTTTTTCTTTTATGATATCATGGTCTGCAATCCAAGAGTGCACAAAAATGATGACAAATTACACTAGAAGAGGCCAAGGGGGGAAAAAAGGAATCATTAGATTTTAACTACTTTGAAATTAAAGAATAATTACACACAAAGAGAAATATCTAATATTGTTTCTTAATATATAAAACTTCAAATGTAGCTTCTTTGTTTTCAATTAAAGCAATGTGCTACATTGTTACTAAAATCATGACTGCAGTCGGTAGAAAAGCAAATGATTTCCCTAATACGACAGAAGTACAGTAAGCGAAAGGGGTTTTTAATGTATGGGTACAACACGAACAATGAAAGAAAAGAAATTTAAACAGTTAGTACGGATAAAGATCTTCGAGAAGAGTAAATAATTTCAGCACTGGTAGAAAGATGGTACCAAAAGACAATAAGCAGGTAATTTTAAATCACAAATAAAAAAAATAACCTTTACTGTTAGCTTTGAAGCAGGTGTTATATATTAAACTATCTTAATTCACACACAGAATTAGTGACATAACAGATAACAAAAAGAGAATCAAACTTGCAATATATTAACATAAAAAGAGCTATACATATAAACTTTTAAAGATTTTTTTTTTTTTTTTTTAAGGTCTCAAAAACACCATCCTAAAAACAGATTTTAAAGAACATCTTGGAAACAAAAGACATAAACCATAAAAGAAATACTTCATTCAGAATTTTAACGTAAGAATCGTTTCTAATTTTCTTTACTTCGGTACTTTCACCCATGACAGAGGACAGCTTAGTCCAATGTACAAGAAATTATTCTGAAATACTACCATGTCACTTTAATGAAATTATAGCAATGTTTCACTCAGGAAAAGAACATATTGTCTAGCTGCCCGGGTTCGAGCCCAGCTTTAATACAGCAAGACAAAACACGTCAAATGCCATTTCTTAGAAGAGCTATTGCAATTACCTACATACTAAAATTTTGACCAAAAATTCAAGAAAACTAAGATACTCTTTTAATCTTTCGAAGGAATCAAAGTCATATATACCAATGTAGGGATGCTCAACTTATTGTACTATAAAACCGTAACATAGGAATGAAATTTTGTCAGCTATGTAAGATGTCCTATACCGAGAAATTCCGTAAATTGTAGGATAGAACCTACGTCTGAAAACACACGAAAGGTAAAACATAATTCAAATACTTTACTTTTAGCCTTGAAGCAGGTGTTCTATATTAAACTGTCTTAATTCACATACAGAATTAGTAATATAATAGCTCAAAATATTGTAAGAACCAAACACACATTATATAAACATTTAAAAAAAAATCTACATACATTTATTAGTGTTATGAGGGTTTTATTCTGAAATATTATGTCACTTTCAGTGAAATGATAGAAATTTTCACTCAGGGAAGGGACATTCTGTCTGGCTGCCAGGGTTCCATCCCAGCTTCTGTTACAAAAGTTTCATAGAAGAATTTTAAAAAATCCAGAAACAAAACTTATGAAGAAATTATTGACTATAATTGGTTCTATGATTTAGTCATTCTTACAGACATAATAACTAAAATCTTAAACTTGAGGGGGGGAGAGAACTATACTAAAGTCTTTGAATTCAAGGGTATTTTAAATTCATTTTAAATCAAAATTAATTTTGTGAAAATATTACACAAATATAAGGAATATACATTTTTACCAGAATGTAATGTACTATTTGCCACTTTGAAAATCTGGAGAACTAAAGCGTGAAATATAAGAAAACTGAAACAAACCTTTGGAAAATCTCCTCGAGCTTAAATTAGTTTCTAAATTAGATGTTTTGAGTGTCTTTAAAATTAGGCCAACTACTTCATTCACTTCAAACCCCATCACATAATATTAGTATTTAAGAAAAATGGTAAAAGATTGCAAATCTGTTTAATAACAATTCTACTGATCTAGAAATGGAAATGATCGATTTTCATCCTAATTAAGATCAAGAATATTACAGAAAGCCGTTTGAATAGTCCTAGATCAGAAAAATCATGAACTGTTAAAACTTTTAAACAGATAAATTCCTGCTTTCGATCTACTTAATAATGTGAAAGAAGATTTTAAACAACGAACTTGTTAAAATCAATGTTCAGATACAGAATAACAAACAAACATCCGAACGATTGCATGGATTTAGCCATAACATCGCATGTACCAGAGGGAGAAAAAAAACTCTCAGAAGAAATGCAGTGTTAAATTTCACATTAAAATATGATTTCCCTGTAAATAATACAAAGACTATACTTTTTCTTTAACATATTATACCACACATTTTTATACTTTGTGTAATAAAGCAATATATAAATGCAGCTAGCCAAAATTTCATAAACATAAAATATGCTCCCATTAAGTTAAAGTTGCGAATAACTGCACCAAGGGAAGGAATGCAATTTTATTTCTTTGTCTGTATTTGGCTTCATTTTCATATAGAAAGAGTTAAAAATCCGTTATCTAGGTAAAAAAATTTAAACACATATTTTCAGTAAAAATTACAGAATAACAGCTTTCGTTATCCAGAAGACGCAACACCTCACTATTCCAGCAATGATACAGACTGCATAGTGTCATAGAGAAATTCCTTTCTTAAACAGCGAATTCATATACTTTAATCTGTTTTTACACAAGTACTGTTTATGACTAGTCCATGGTCCAGGAGTAAAATACTTTATAGTACACCCATCTAAATTTTTATTATTTCCGGTCATCTGCACAGACTGTTTACCTATCACGACTCAACTCCCAATCTGCGTTCCACATAACTCATACGATTCTTCAAGTCATATTTCGTAGTCTATCATTTTTAACACGGCAGGTACTTGCTGAGCGCAGACTTGTAAAGCGTGATTTCGCGTATAGCAGTACCTTAAAGGATCCCATTTAATTTGTCCACTGCTAGAAATTCATTCATACGTGGTGCAACATACATCCATCAACACCGGAAAGAATTTATCTGCTACTTTAAACAACTTCCATCGACTGAAAATGAAGTCCGAAAAATCTTACAAATCTCAAAAGCAAAGCATGCCGAAGAATTTTCATATATGGAAGACAGAGAAGTCAAACAATGAATCAGAAAATTACAAAAGAAGAAATGTGTGCTTATAAAACCCCTTGATAATAAAAGCGCTCATTACGAAGAAGAGCTCTTAACTGAAGATAAGATGAAGGAATTGTTAAATAACACAAAAGCAATGTCTGATTTTCTAGTGGAGAATGACCCAATTAAAGAAAAAACAGGACACTTCAAAAGAGCTACTGGGAAACATGTGCTCTTTACAGTGACACGGTTACAGTTGCATCAGCTGTTTCAAAAAATAATTCTGTCATGCATTTGCCAAGAGAACGGAGAGAAGTCCAAAAGAAACTTTCAGAGTGCTTTGCAAAACAAAGTTGAAAGTTAATATACAGAATTTTACTTCGATAATGATAAAACATCTCTCATTTGATTTCGAAATGAATTTTTATTTATGGAACCAATTTTAAATAGATCTTCAAAAATTGGTTCATAAAACTTCACAATATGCCAAAATAGTTCAGATTAAGGGAAATTTATAATAAAATATGCTTCAAACAACTAATAAAAAGCACATTTTGAGCAGCCTTAACAGAAGACAATTTGGCTCCACTCACTTTCTTTACGAGTACTCATTAAATTTTTATTTACATCTCTTTTCTGTTCAACATTTAAGAGAAACAGCAATTGATAGAGTAAATTCAGAAAAAACTGAAACAAAATTGGTTTATAAACAGGCAGTGCAATTACACTGACCTCTTAGAAAGAGAAGACCTCGTTCGACAGGGAAAATATTAGGCCACACAGAGAGGAAAATGTTTAGCCTCCTCCTCGCAATGCGAAAAGAGGCCACTTGGGAAAAAATTACACTACAGCAGTAATTTTGAAACCACTACGAAGCAACAGAACTCTAAGTGTGATTAACAGTTCGACCTCACTTCGAATATTACAATACAATATAAGGAAAGCACCAATTCAGACACTTCAATACGGAATTCAAAACCTAAGAAATTAATGCATAAATGCTACCCTAAACATTAAAACGTAATATGAAGCTATCATGTAAAATAAATAACTAGTAAAACTCCATTATAAAGCAACATGCGAAAAGGGACGTACAAATTATACATTCAAGCATTTCTAGTGGAAATAAAGTTAACATAAAACAAGACTTACCAGCCACAGATGTCTTTTTGCTCTGCACTATTTCTCCGTTCTTTTTCTTTTATGATATCATGGTCTGCAATCCAAGAGTGCACAAAAATGATGACAAATTACACTAGAAGAGGCCAAGGGGGGAAAAAAGGAATCATTAGATTTTAACTACTTTGAAATTAAAGAATAATTACACACAAAGAGAAATATCTAATATTGTTTCTTAATATATAAAACTTCAAATGTAGCTTCTTTGTTTTAAATTAAAGCAATGTGCTACATTGTTACTAAAATCATGACTGCAGTCGGTAGAAAAGCAAATGATTTCCCTAATACGACAGAAGTACAGTAAGCAAAAGGGGTTTTTAATGTATGGGTACAACACGAACAATGAAAGAAAAGAAATTTAAACAGTTAGTACGGATAAAGATCTTCGAGAAGAGTAAATAATTTCAGCACTGGTAGAAAGATGGCACCAAAAGACAATAAGCAGGTAATTTTAAATCACAAATAAAAAAAAAAAACCTTTACTGTTAGCTTTGAAGCAGGTGTTATATATTAAACTATCTTAATTCACACACAGAATTAGTGACATAACAGATAACAAAAAGAGAATCAAACTTGCAATATATTAACATAAAAAGAGCTATACATATAAACTTTTAAAGATTTTTTTTTTTTTAAGGTCTCAAAAACACCATCCTAAAAACAGATTTTAAAGAACATCTTGGAAACAAAAGACATAAACCATAAAAGAAATACTTCATTCAGAATTTTAACGTAAGAATCGTTTCTAATTTTCTTTACTTCAGTACTTTCACCCATGACAGACGACAGCTTAGTCTAATGTACAAGAAATTATTCTGAAATACTACCATGTCACTTTAATGAAATTATAGCAATGTTTCACTCAGGAAAAGAACATATTGTCTAGCTGCCCGGGTTCGAGCCCAGCTTTAATACAGCAAGACAAAACACATCAAATGCCATTTCTTAGAAGAGCTATTGCAATTACCTACATACTAAAATTTTGACCAAAAATTCAAGAAAACTAAGATACTCTTTTAATCTTTCGAAGGAATCAAAGTCATATATACCAATGTAGGGATGCTCAACTTATTGTACTATAAAACCGTAACATAGGAATGAAATTTTGTCAGCTATGTAAGATGTCCTATACCGAGAAATTTCGTAAATTGTAGGATAGAACCTACGTCTGAAAACACACGAAAGGTAAAACATAATTCAAATACTTTACTTTTAGCCTTGAAGCAGGTGTTCTATATTAAACTGTCTTAATTCACATACAGAATTAGTAATATAATAGCTCAAAATATTGTAAGAACCAAACACACATTATATAAACATTTAAAAAAAATCTACATACATTTATTAGTGTTATGAGGGTTTTATTCTGAAATATTATGTCACTTTCAGTGAAATGATAGAAATTTTCACTCAGGGAAGGGACATTCTGTCTGGCTGCCAGGGTTCCATCCCAGCTTCTGTTACAAAAGTTTCATAGAAGAATTTTAAAAAATCCAGAAACAAAACTTATGAAGAAATTATTGACTATAATTGGTTCTATGATTTAGTCATTCTTACAGACATAATAACTAAAATCTTAAACTTGAGCGGGGGGAGAGAACTATACTAAAGTCTTTGAATTCAAGGGTATTTTAAATTCATTTTAAATCAAAATTAATTTTGTGAAAATATTACACAAATATAAGGAATATACATTTTTACCAGAATGTAATGTACTATTTGCCACTTTGAAAATCTGGAGAACTAAAGCGTGAAATATAAGAAAACTGAAACAAACCTTTGGAAAATCTCCTCGAGCTTAAATTAGTTTCTAAATTAGATGTTTTGAGTGTCTTTAAAATTAGGCCAACTACTTCATTCACTTCAAACCCCATCACATAATATTAGTATTTAAGAAAAATGGTAAAAGATTGCAAATCTGTTTAATAACAATTCTACTGATCTAGAAATGAAAATGATCGATTTTCATCCTAATTAAGATCAAGAATATTACAGAAAGCCGTTTGAATAGTCCTAGATCAGAAAAATCATGAACTGTTAAAACTTTTAAACAGATAAATTCCTGCTTTCGATCGACTTAAAAATGTGAAAGAGGATTTTCAACAACGAACTTGTTAAAATCAATGTTCAGATAGAGAATAACAAACAAACATCCGAACGACTGCATGGATTTAGCAATAACATCGCATGTACCAGAGGGAGAAAAAAAACTCTCAGAAGAAATGCAGTGTTAAATTTCAAATTAAAATATGATTTCCCTGTAAATAATACAAAGAGTATACCTTTTCTTTAACATATTATACCACACATTTTTATACTTTGTGTAATAAAGCAATATATAATTGCAGCTAACCAAAATTTCATAAACATAAAATATGCTCCCATTAAGTTAAAGTTGCGAATAACTGCACCAAGGGAAGGAATGCAATTTTATTTCTTTGTCTGTATTTGGCTTTATTTTCATATAGAAAGAGTTAAAAATCCGTTATCTAGGTAAAAAAATTTAAACACACATTTTCAGTAAAAATTACAGAATAACAGCTTTCGTTATCCTGAAGACGCAACACCTCACTATTCCAGCAATGATACAGTCTACATACTGTCATAGAGAAATTCCTTTCTTAAACAGCGAATTCATATACTTTAATCTGTTTTTACACAATTACTGTTTATGATTAGTCCATGCTCCAGGCGTAAAATACTTTATAGTACACCCATCTAAATATTTATTATTTCCGGTCATCTGCACACACTGTTTACCTATCACGACTCAACTCCCAATCTGCGTTTCACATAACTCATACGATTCTTCAAGTCATATTTCGTAGTCTATCATTTTTAACACGGCAGGTACTTGCTGAGCGCAGACTTGTAAAGCGTGATTTCGCGTATAGCAGTACCTTAAAGGATCCCATTTAATTTGTCCACTGCTAGAATTTCATTCATACGTGGTGCAACATACATCCATCAACACCGGAAAGAATTTATCTGCTACTTTAAACAACTTCCATCGACTGAAAATGAAGTCCGAAAAATCTTACAAATCTCAAAAGCAAAGCATGCCGAAGAATTTTCACATATGGAAGACAGAGAAGTAAAAACAATGAATCAGAAAATTACAAAAGAAGAAATGTGTGCTTATAAAACCCCTTGATAATAAAAGCGCTCATTACGAAGAAGAGCTCTTAACTGAAGATAAGATGAAGGAATTGTTAAATAACACAAAAGCAATGTCTGATCTTCTAGTGCAGAATGACCCAATTAAAGAAAAAACAGGACACTTCAAAAGAGCTACTGGGAAACATGTGCTCTTTACAGTGACACGGTTACAGTTGCATCAGCTGTTTCAAAAAATAATTCTGTCATGCATTTGCCAAGAGAACGGAGAGAAGTCCAAAAGAAACTTTCAGAGTGCTTTGCAAAACCAAGTTGAAAGTTAATATACAGAATTTTACTTCGATAATGATAAAACATCTCTGATTTGATTTCAAAATAAATTTTTATTTATGGAAACAATTTTAAATAGATCTTCAAAAATTGGTTCATAAAACTTCACAATATGCCAAAATAGTTCAGATTAAGGGAAATTTATAATAAAATATGCTTCAAACAACTCATAAAAAGCACATTTTGAGCAGCCTTAACAGAAGACAATTTGGCTCCACTAACTTTCTTTACGAGTACTCATTAAATTTTTATTTACATCCCTTTTCTGTTCAAAATCTAAGAGGAACAGCAATTGATAGAGTAAATTCAGAAAAAACTGAAACAAAATTGGTTTATAAACAGGCAGTGCAATTACACTGACCTCTTAGGAAGAGAAGACCTCGTTCGACAGGGAAAATATTAGGCCACACAGAGAGGAAAATGTTTAGCCTCCTCCTCGCAATGCAAAAAGAGGCCACTTGGGAAAAAATTACACTACAGCAGTAATTTTGAAACCACTACGAAGCAACAGAACTCTAAGTGTGATTAACAGTTCGACCTCACTTCGAATATTACAATACAATATAAGGAAAGCACCAATTCAGACACTTCAATACGGAATTCAAAACCTAAGAAATTAATGCATAAATGCTACCCTAAACATTAAAACGTAATATGAAGCTATCATGTAAAATAAATAACTAGTAAAACTCCATTATAAAGCAACATGCGAAAAGGGACGTACAAATTATACATTCAAGCATTTCTAGTGGAAATAAAGTTAACATAAAACAAGACTTACCAGCCACAGATGTCTTTTTGCTCTGCACTATTTCTCCGTTCTTTTTCTTTTATGATATCATGGTCTGCAATCCAAGAGTGCACAAAAATGATGACAAATTACACTAGAAGAGGCCAAGGGGGGAAAAAAGGAATCATTAGATTTTAACTACTTTGAAATTAAAGAATAATTACACACAAAGAGAAATATCTAATATTGTTTCTTAATATATAAAACTTCAAATGTAGCTTCTTTGTTTTCAATTAAAGCAATGTGCTACATTGTTACTAAAATCATGACTGCAGTCGGTAGAAAAGCAAATGATTTCCCTAATACGACAGAAGTACAGTAAGCAAAAGGGGTTTTTAATGTATGGGTACAACACGAACAATGAAAGAAAAGAAATTTAAACAGTTAGTACGGATAAAGATCTTCGAGAAGAGTAAATAATTTCAGCACTGGTAGAAAGATGGCACCAAAAGACAATAAGCAGGTAATTTTAAATCACAAATAAAAAAAATAACCTTTACTGTTAGCTTTGAAGCAGGTGTTATATATTAAACTATCTTAATTCACACACAGAATTAGTGACATAACAGATAACAAAAAGAGAATCAAACTTGCAATATATTAACATAAAAAGAGCTATACATATAAACTTTTAAAGATTTTTTTTTTTTTTTTTTTTTTTTAAGGTCTCAAAAACACCATCCTAAAAACAGATTTTAAAGAACATCTTGGAAACAAAAGACATAAACCATAAAAGAAATACTTCATTCAGAATTTTAACGTAAGAATTGTTTCTAATTTTCTTTACTTCGGTACTTTCACCCATGACAGACGACAGCTTAGTCCAATGTACAAGAAATTATTCTGAAATACTACCATGTCACTTTAATGAAATTATAGCAATGTTTCACTCAGGAAAAGAACATATTGTCTAGCTGCCCGGGTTCGAGCCCAGCTCTAATACAGCAAGACAAAACACATCAAATGCCATTGACTTAAACAGCATTTTGAAATGTGGCAAAAAAATTTAAATGCAATTTCTTAGAAGAGCTATTGCAAATACCTACATACTAAAATTTTGACCAAAAATTCAAGAAAACTAAGATACTCTTTTAATCTTTCGAAGGAATCAAAGTCATATATACCAATGTAGGGATGCTCAACTTATTGTACTATAAAACCGTAACATAGGAATGAAATTTTGTCAGCTATGTAAGATGTCCTATACCGAGAAATTCCGTAAATTGTAGGATAGAACCTACGTCTGAAAACACACGAAAGGTAAAACATAATTCAAATACTTTACTTTTAGCCTTGAAGCAGGTGTTCTATATTAAACTGTCTTAATTCACATACAGAATTAGTAATATAATAGCTCAAAATATTGTAAGAACCAAACACACATTATATAAACATTTAAAAAAAATCTACATACATTTTTTAGTGTTATGAGGGTTTTATTCTGAAATATTATGTCACTTTCAGTGAAATGATAGAAATTTTCACTCAGGGAAGGGACATTCTGTCTGGCTGCCAGGGTTCCATCCCAGCTTCTGTTACAAAAGTTTCATAGAAGAATTTTAAAAAATCCAGAAACAAAACTTATGAAGAAATTATTGACTATAATTGGTTCTATGATTTAGTCATTCTTACAGACATAATAACTAAAATCTTAAACTTGAGGGGGGGAGAGAACTATACTAAAGTCTTTGAATTCAAGGGTATTTTAAATTCATTTTAAATCAAAATTAATTTTGTGAAAATATTACACAAATATAAGGAATATACATTTTTACCAGAATGTAATGTACTATTTGCCACTTTGAAAATCTGGAGAACTAAAGCGTGAAATATAAGAAAACTGAAACAAACCTTTGGAAAATCTCCTCGAGCTTAAATTAGTTTCTAAATTAGATGTTTTGAGTGTCTTTAAAATTAGGCCAACTACTTCATTCACTTCAAACCCCATCACATAATATTAGTATTTAAGAAAAATGGTAAAAGATTGCAAATCTGTTTAATAACAATTCTACTGATCTAGAAATGGAAATGATCGATTTTCATCCTAATTAAGATCAAGAATATTACAGAAAGCCGTTTGAATAGTCCTAGATCAGAAAAATCATGAACTGTTAAAACTTTTAAACAGATAAATTCCTGCTTTCGATCGACTTAAAAATGTGAAAGAGGATTTTCAACAACGAACTTGTTAAAATCAATGTTCAGATAGAGAATAACAAACAAACATCCGAACGACTGCATGGATTTAGCAATAACATCGCATGTACCAGAGGGAGAAAAAAAACTCTCAGAAGAAATGCAGTGTTAAATTTCAAATTAAAATATGATTTCCCTGTAAATAATATAAAGAGTATACCTTTTCTTTAACATATTATACCACACATTTTTATACTTTGTGTAATAAAGCAATATATAATTGCAGCTAACCAAAATTTCATAAACATAAAATATGCTCCCATTAAGTTAAAGCTGCGAATAACTGCACCAAGGGAAGGAATGCAATTTTATTTCTTTGTCTGTATTTGGCTTTATTTTCATATAGAAAGAGTTAAAAATCCGTTATCTAGGTAAAAAAATTTAAACACACATTTTCAGTAAAAATTACAGAATAACAGCTTTCGTTATCCTGAAGACGCAACACCTCACTATTCCAGCAATGATACAGTCTACATACTGTCATAGAGAAATTCCTTTCTTAAACAGCGAATTCATATACTTTAATCTGTTTTTACACAATTACTGTTTATGATTAGTCCATGCTCCAGGCGTAAAATACTTTATAGTACACCCATCTAAATATTTATTATTTCCGGTCATCTGCACACACTGTTTACCTATCACGACTCAACTCCCAATCTGCGTTTCACATAACTCATACGATTCTTCAAGTCATATTTCGTAGTCTATCATTTTTAACACGGCAGGTACTTGCTGAGCGCAGACTTGTAAAGCGTGATTTCGCGTATAGCAGTACCTTAAAGGATCCCATTTAATTTGTCCACTGCTAGAATTTCATTCATACGTGGTGCAACATACATCCATCAACACCGGAAAGAATTTATCTGCTACTTTAAACAACTTCCATCGACTGAAAATGAAGTCCGAAAAATCTTACAAATCTCAAAAGCAAAGCATGCCGAAGAATTTTCACATATGGAAGACAGAGAAGTAAAAACAATGAATCAGAAAATTACAAAAGAAGAAATGTGTGCTTATAAAACCCCTTGATAATAAAAGCGCTCATTACGAAGAAGAGCTCTTAACTGAAGATAAGATGAAGGAATTGTTAAATAACACAAAAGCAATGTCTGATCTTCTAGTGGAGAATGACCCAATTAAAGAAAAAACAGGACACTTCAAAAGAGCTACTGGGAAACATGTGCTCTTTACAGTGACACGGTTACAGTTGCATCAGCTGTTTCAAAAAATAATTCTGTCATGCATTTGCCAAGAGAACGGAGAGAAGTCCAAAAGAAACTTTCAGAGTGCTTTGCAAAACCAAGTTGAAAGTTAATATACAGAATTTTACTTCGATAATGATAAAACATCTCTGATTTGATTTCAAAATAAATTTTTATTTATGGAAACAATTTTAAATAGATCTTCAAAAATTGGTTCATAAAACTTCACAATATGCCAAAATAGTTCAGATTAAGGGAAATTTATAATAAAATATGCTTCAAACAACTCATAAAAAGCACATTTTGAGCAGCCTTAACAGAAGACAATTTGGCTCCACTAACTTTCTTTACGAGTACTCATTAAATTTTTATTTACATCCCTTTTCTGTTCAAAATCTAAGAGGAACAGCAATTGATAGAGTAAATTCAGAAAAAACTGAAACAAAATTGGTTTATAAACAGGCAGTGCAATTACACTGACCTCTTAGGAAGAGAAGACCTCGTTCGACAGGGAAAATATTAGGCCACACAGAGAGGAAAATGTTTAGCCTCCTCCTCGCAATGCAAAAAGAGGCCACTTGGGAAAAAATTACACTACAGCAGTAATTTTGAAACCACTACGAAGCAACAGAACTCTAAGTGTGATTAACAGTTCGACCTCACTTCGAATATTACAATACAATATAAGGAAAGCACCAATTCAGACACTTCAATACGGAATTCAAAACCTAAGAAATTAATGCATAAATGCTACCCTAAACATTAAAACGTAATATGAAGCTATCATGTAAAATAAATAACTAGTAAAACTCCATTATAAAGCAACATGCGAAAAGGGACGTACAAATTATACATTCAAGCATTTCTAGTGGAAATAAAGTTAACATAAAACAAGACTTACCAGCCACAGATGTCTTTTTGCTCTGCACTATTTCTCCGTTCTTTTTCTTTTATGATATCATGGTCTGCAATCCAAGAGTGCACAAAAATGATGACAAATTACACTAGAAGAGGCCAAGGGGGGAAAAAAGGAATCATTAGATTTTAACTACTTTGAAATTAAAGAATAATTACACACAAAGAGAAATATCTAATATTGTTTCTTAATATATAAAACTTCAAATGTAGCTTCTTTGTTTTCAATTAAAGCAATGTGCTACATTGTTACTAAAATCATGACTGCAGTCGGTAGAAAAGCAAATGATTTCCCTAATACGACAGAAGTACAGTAAGCAAAAGGGGTTTTTAATGTATGGGTACAACACGAACAATGAAAGAAAAGAAATTTAAACAGTTAGTACGGATAAAGATCTTCGAGAAGAGTAAATAATTTCAGCACTGGTAGAAAGATGGCACCAAAAGACAATAAGCAGGTAATTTTAAATCACAAATAAAAAAAATAACCTTTACTGTTAGCTTTGAAGCAGGTGTTATATATTAAACTATCTTAATTCACACACAGAATTAGTGACATAACAGATAACAAAAAGAGAATCAAACTTGCAATATATTAACATAAAAAGAGCTATACATATAAACTTTTAAAGATTTTTTTTTTTTTTTTTTTTTTTTTAAGGTCTCAAAAACACCATCCTAAAAACAGATTTTAAAGAACATCTTGGAAACAAAAGACATAAACCATAAAAGAAATACTTCATTCAGAATTTTAACGTAAGAATTGTTTCTAATTTTCTTTACTTCGGTACTTTCACCCATGACAGACGACAGCTTAGTCCAATGTACAAGAAATTATTCTGAAATACTACCATGTCACTTTAATGAAATTATAGCAATGTTTCACTCAGGAAAAGAACATATTGTCTAGCTGCCCGGGTTCGAGCCCAGCTTTAATACAGCAAGACAAAACACATCAAATGCCATTTCTTAGAAGAGCTATTGCAATTACCTACATACTAAAATTTTGACCAAAAATTCAAGAAAACTAAGATACTCTTTTAATCTTTCGAAGGAATCAAAGTCATATATACCAATGTAGGGATGCTCAACTTATTGTACTATAAAACCGTAACATAGGAATGAAATTTTGTCAGCTATGTAAGATGTCCTATACCGAGAAATTCCGTAAATTGTAGGATAGAACCTACGTCTGAAAACACACGAAAGGTAAAACATAATTCAAATACTTTACTTTTAGCCTTGAAGCAGGTGTTCTATATTAAACTGTCTTAATTCACATACAGAATTAGTAATATAATAGCTCAAAATATTGTAAGAACCAAACACACATTATATAAACATTTAAAAAAAATCTACATACATTTATTAGTGTTATGAGGGTTTTATTCTGAAATATTATGTCACTTTCAGTGAAATGATAGAAATTTTCACTCAGGGAAGGGACATTCTGTCTGGCTGCCAGGGTTCCATCCCAGCTTCTGTTACAAAAGTTTCATAGAAGAATTTTAAAAAATCCAGAAACAAAACTTATGAAGAAATTATTGACTATAATTGGTTCTATGATTTAGTCATTCTTACAGACATAATAACTAAAATCTTAAACTTGAGGGGGGGAGAGAACTATACTAAAGTCTTTGAATTCAAGGGTATTTTAAATTCATTTTAAATCAAAATTAATTTTGTGAAAATATTACACAAATATAAGGAATATACATTTTTACCAGAATGTAATGTACTATTTGCCACTTTGAAAATCTGGAGAACTAAAGCGTGAAATATAAGAAAACTGAAACAAACCTTTGGAAAATCTCCTCGAGCTTAAATTAGTTTCTAAATTAGATGTTTTGAGTGTCTTTAAAATTAGGCCAACTACTTCATTCACTTCAAACCCCATCACATAATATTAGTATTTAAGAAAAATGGTAAAAGATTGCAAATCTGTTTAATAACAATTCTACTGATCTAGAAATGGAAATGATCGATTTTCATCCTAATTAAGATCAAGAATATTACAGAAAGCCGTTTGAATAGTCCTAGATCAGAAAAATCATGAACTGTTAAAACTTTTAAACAGATAAATTCCTGCTTTCGATCGACTTAAAAATGTGAAAGAGGATTTTCAACAACGAACTTGTTAAAATCAATGTTCAGATAGAGAATAACAAACAAACATCCGAACGACTGCATGGATTTAGCAATAACATCGCATGTACCAGAGGGAGAAAAAAAACTCTCAGAAGAAATGCAGTGTTAAATTTCAAATTAAAATATGATTTCCCTGTAAATAATATAAAGAGTATACCTTTTCTTTAACATATTATACCACACATTTTTATACTTTGTGTAATAAAGCAATATATAATTGCAGCTAACCAAAATTTCATAAACATAAAATATGCTCCCATTAAGTTAAAGCTGCGAATAACTGCACCAAGGGAAGGAATGCAATTTTATTTCTTTGTCTGTATTTGGCTTTATTTTCATATAGAAAGAGTTAAAAATCCGTTATCTAGGTAAAAAAATTTAAACACACATTTTCAGTAAAAATTACAGAATAACAGCTTTCGTTATCCTGAAGACGCAACACCTCACTATTCCAGCAATGATACAGTCTACATACTGTCATAGAGAAATTCCTTTCTTAAACAGCGAATTCATATACTTTAATCTGTTTTTACACAATTACTGTTTATGATTAGTCCATGCTCCAGGCGTAAAATACTTTATAGTACACCCATCTAAATATTTATTATTTCCGGTCATCTGCACACACTGTTTACCTATCACGACTCAACTCCCAATCTGCGTTTCACATAACTCATACGATTCTTCAAGTCATATTTCGTAGTCTATCATTTTTAACACGGCAGGTACTTGCTGAGCGCAGACTTGTAAAGCGTGATTTCGCGTATAGCAGTACCTTAAAGGATCCCATTTAATTTGTCCACTGCTAGAATTTCATTCATACGTGGTGCAACATACATCCATCAACACCGGAAAGAATTTATCTGCTACTTTAAACAACTTCCATCGACTGAAAATGAAGTCCGAAAAATCTTACAAATCTCAAAAGCAAAGCATGCCGAAGAATTTTCACATATGGAAGACAGAGAAGTAAAAACAATGAATCAGAAAATTACAAAAGAAGAAATGTGTGCTTATAAAACCCCTTGATAATAAAAGCGCTCATTACGAAGAAGAGCTCTTAACTGAAGATAAGATGAAGGAATTGTTAAATAACACAAAAGCAATGTCTGATCTTCTAGTGGAGAATGACCCAATTAAAGAAAAAACAGGACACTTCAAAAGAGCTACTGGGAAACATGTGCTCTTTACAGTGACACGGTTACAGTTGCATCAGCTGTTTCAAAAAATAATTCTGTCATGCATTTGCCAAGAGAACGGAGAGAAGTCCAAAAGAAACTTTCAGAGTGCTTTGCAAAACCAAGTTGAAAGTTAATATACAGAATTTTACTTCGATAATGATAAAACATCTCTGATTTGATTTCAAAATAAATTTTTATTTATGGAAACAATTTTAAATAGATCTTCAAAAATTGGTTCATAAAACTTCACAATATGCCAAAATAGTTCAGATTAAGGGAAATTTATAATAAAATATGCTTCAAACAACTCATAAAAAGCACATTTTGAGCAGCCTTAACAGAAGACAATTTGGCTCCACTAACTTTCTTTACGAGTACTCATTAAATTTTTATTTACATCCCTTTTCTGTTCAAAATCTAAGAGGAACAGCAATTGATAGAGTAAATTCAGAAAAAACTGAAACAAAATTGGTTTATAAACAGGCAGTGCAATTACACTGACCTCTTAGGAAGAGAAGACCTCGTTCGACAGGGAAAATATTAGGCCACACAGAGAGGAAAATGTTTAGCCTCCTCCTCGCAATGCAAAAAGAGGCCACTTGGGAAAAAATTACACTACAGCAGTAATTTTGAAACCACTACGAAGCAACAGAACTCTAAGTGTGATTAACAGTTCGACCTCACTTCGAATATTACAATACAATATAAGGAAAGCACCAATTCAGACACTTCAATACGGAATTCAAAACCTAAGAAATTAATGCATAAATGCTACCCTAAACATTAAAACGTAATATGAAGCTATCATGTAAAATAAATAACTAGTAAAACTCCATTATAAAGCAACATGCGAAAAGGGACGTACAAATTATACATTCAAGCATTTCTAGTGGAAATAAAGTTAACATAAAACAAGACTTACCAGCCACAGATGTCTTTTTGCTCTGCACTATTTCTCCGTTCTTTTTCTTTTATGATATCATGGTCTGCAATCCAAGAGTGCACAAAAATGATGACAAATTACACTAGAAGAGGCCAAGGGGGGAAAAAAGGAATCATTAGATTTTAACTACTTTGAAATTAAAGAATAATTACACACAAAGAGAAATATCTAATATTGTTCCTTAATATATAAAACTTCAAATGTAGCTTCTTTGTTTTAAATTAAAGCAATGTGCTACATTGTTACTAAAATCATGACTGCAGTCGGTAGAAAAGCAAATGATTTCCCTAATACGACAGAAGTACAGTAAGCAAAAGGGGTTTTTAATGTATGGGTACAACACGAACAATGAAAGAAAAGAAATTTAAACAGTTAGTACGGATAAAGATCTTCGAGAAGAGTAAATAATTTCAGCACTGGTAGAAAGATGGCACCAAAAGACAATAAGCAGGTAATTTTAAATCACAAATAAAAAAAATAACCTTTACTGTTAGCTTTGAAGCAGGTGTTATATATTAAACTATCTTAATTCACACACAGAATTAGTGACATAACAGATAACAAAAAGAGAATCAAACTTGCAATATATTAACATAAAAAGAGCTATACATATAAACTTTTAAAGATTTTTTTTTTTTTTTTTTTTTTTTTTTTAAGGTCTCAAAAACACCATCCTAAAAACAGATTTTAAAGAACATCTTGGAAACAAAAGACATAAACCATAAAAGAAATACTTCATTCAGAATTTTAACGTAAGAATTGTTTCTAATTTTCTTTACTTCGGTACTTTCACCCATGACAGACGACAGCTTAGTCCAATGTACAAGAAATTATTCTGAAATACTACCATGTCACTTTAATGAAATTATAGCAATGTTTCACTCAGGAAAAGAACATATTGTCTAGCTGCCCGGGTTCGAGCCCAGCTTTAATACAGCAAGACAAAACACATCAAATGCCATTTCTTAGAAGAGCTATTGCAATTACCTACATACTAAAATTTTGACCAAAAATTCAAGAAAACTAAGATACTCTTTTAATCTTTCGAAGGAATCAAAGTCATATATACCAATGTAGGGATGCTCAACTTATTGTACTATAAAACCGTAACATAGGAATGAAATTTTGTCAGCTATGTAAGATGTCCTATACCGAGAAATTCCGTAAATTGTAGGATAGAACCTACGTCTGAAAACACACGAAAGGTAAAACATAATTCAAATACTTTACTTTTAGCCTTGAAGCAGGTGTTCTATATTAAACTGTCTTAATTCACATACAGAATTAGTAATATAATAGCTCAAAATATTGTAAGAACCAAACACACATTATATAAACATTTAAAAAAAATCTACATACATTTATTAGTGTTATGAGGGTTTTATTCTGAAATATTATGTCACTTTCAGTGAAATGATAGAAATTTTCACTCAGGGAAGGGACATTCTGTCTGGCTGCCAGGGTTCCATCCCAGCTTCTGTTACAAAAGTTTCATAGAAGAATTTTAAAAAATCCAGAAACAAAACTTATGAAGAAATTATTGACTATAATTGGTTCTATGATTTAGTCATTCTTACAGACATAATAACTAAAATCTTAAACTTGAGGGGGGGGGAGAGAACTATACTAAAGTCTTTGAATTCAAGGGTATTTTAAATTCATTTTAAATCAAAATTAATTTTGTGAAAATATTACACAAATATAAGGAATATACATTTTTACCAGAATGTAATGTACTATTTGCCACTTTGAAAATCTGGAGAACTAAAGCGTGAAATATAAGAAAACTGAAACAAACCTTTGGAAAATCTCCTCGAGCTTAAATTAGTTTCTAAATTAGATGTTTTGAGTGTCTTTAAAATTAGGCCAACTACTTCATTCACTTCAAACCCCATCACATAATATTAGTATTTAAGAAAAATGGTAAAAGATTGCAAATCTGTTTAATAACAATTCTACTGATCTAGAAATGGAAATGATCGATTTTCATCCTAATTAAGATCAAGAATATTACAAAAAGCCATTTGAATAGTCCTAGATCAGAAAAATCATGAACTGTTAAAACTTTTAAACAGATAAATTCCTGCTTTCGATCGACTTAAAAATGTGAAAGAGGATTTTCAACAACGAACTTGTTAAAATCAATGTTCAGATACAGAATAACAAACAAACATCCGAACGACTGCATGGATTTAGCAATAACATCGCATGTACCAGAGGGAGAAAAAAAACTCTCAGAAGAAATGCAGTGTTAAATTTCAAATTAAAATATGATTTCCCTGTAAATAATATAAAGACTATACCTTTTCTTTAACATATTATACCACACATTTTTATACTTTGTGTAATAAAGCAATATATAATTGCAGCTAACCAAAATTTCATAAACATAAAATATGCTCCCATTAAGTTAAAGTTGCGAATAACTGCACCAAGGGAAGGAATGCAATTTTATTTCTTTGTCTGTATTTGGCTTCATTTTCATATAGAAAGAGTTAAAAATCCGTTATCTAGGTAAAAAAATTTAAACACACATTTTCAGTAAAAATTACAGAATAACAGCTTTCGTTATCCTGAAGACGCAACACCTCACTATTCCAGCAATGATACAGTCTACATACTGTCATAGAGAAATTCCTTTCTTAAACAGCGAATTCATATACTTTAATCTGTTTTTACACAATTACTGTTTATGATTAGTCCATGCTCCAGGCGTAAAATACTTTATAGTACACCCATCTAAATATTTATTATTTCCGGTCATCTGCACACACTGTTTACCTATCACGACTCAACTCCCAATCTGCGTTTCACATAACTCATACGATTCTTCAAGTCATATTTCGTAGTCTATCATTTTTAACACGGCAGGTACTTGCTGAGCGCAGACTTGTAAAGCGTGATTTCGCGTATAGCAGTACCTTAAAGGATCCCATTTAATTTGTCCACTGCTAGAATTTCATTCATACGTGGTGCAACATACATCCATCAACACCGGAAAGAATTTATCTGCTACTTTAAACAACTTCCATCGACTGAAAATGAAGTCCGAAAAATCTTACAAATCTCAAAAGCAAAGCATGCCGAAGAATTTTCACATATGGAAGACAGAGAAGTAAAAACAATGAATCAGAAAATTACAAAAGAAGAAATGTGTGCTTATAAAACCCCTTGATAATAAAAGCGCTCATTACGAAGAAGAGCTCTTAACTGAAGATAAGATGAAGGAATTGTTAAATAACACAAAAGCAATGTCTGATCTTCTAGTGGAGAATGACCCAATTAAAGAAAAAACAGGACACTTCAAAAGAGCTACTGGGAAACATGTGCTCTTTACAGTGACACGGTTACAGTTGCATCAGCTGTTTCAAAAAATAATTCTGTCATGCATTTGCCAAGAGAACGGAGAGAAGTCCAAAAGAAACTTTCAGAGTGCTTTGCAAAACAAAGTTGAAAGTTAATATACAGAATTTTACTTCGATAATGATAAAACATCTCTGATTTGATTTCAAAATGAATTTTTATTTATGGAAACAATTTTAAACAGATCTTCAAAAATTGGTTCATAAAACTTCACAATATGCCAAAATAGTTCAGATTAAGGGAAATTTATAATAAAATATGCTTCAAACAACTCATAAAAAGCACATTTTGAGCAGCCTTAACAGAAGACAATTTGGCTCCACTAACTTTCTTTACGAGTACTCATTAAATTTTTATTTACATCCCTTTTCTGTTCAACATCTAAGAGAAACAGCAATTGATAGAGTAAATTCAGAAAAAACTGAAACAAAATTGGTTTATAAACAGGCAGTGCAATTACACTGACCTCTTAGGAAGAGAAGACCTCGTTCGACAGGGAAAATATTAGGCCACACAGAGAGGAAAATGTTTAGCCTCCTCCTCGCAATGCAAAAAGAGGCCACTTGGGAAAAAATTACACTACAGCAGTAATTTTGAAACCACTACGAAGCAACAGAACTCTAAGTGTGATTAACAGTTCGACCTCACTTCGAATATTACAATACAATATAAGGAAAGCACCAATTCAGACACTTCAATACGGAATTCAAAACCTAAGAAATTAATGCATAAATGCTACCCTAAACATTAAAACGTAATATGAAGCTATCATGTAAAATAAATAACTAGTAAAACTCCATTATAAAGCAACATGCGAAAAGGGACGTACAAATTATACATTCAAGCATTTCTAGTGGAAATAAAGTTAACATAAAACAAGACTTACCAGCCACAGATGTCTTTTTGCTCTGCACTATTTCTCCGTTCTTTTTCTTTTATGATATCATGGTCTGCAATCCAAGAGTGCACAAAAATGATGACAAATTACACTAGAAGAGGCCAAGGGGGGAAAAAAGGAATCATTAGATTTTAACTACTTTGAAATTAAAGAATAATTACACACAAAGAGAAATATCTAATATTGTTTCTTAATATATAAAACTTCAAATGTAGCTTCTTTGTTTTAAATTAAAGCAATGTGCTACATTGTTACTAAAATCATGACTGCAGTCGGTAGAAAAGCAAATGATTTCCCTAATACGACAGAAGTACAGTAAGCGAAAGGGGTTTTTAATGTATGGGTACAACACGAACAATGAAAGAAAAGAAATTTAAACAGTTAGTACGGATAAAGATCTTCGAGAAGAGTAAATAATTTCAGCACTGGTAGAAAGATGGCACCAAAAGACAATAAGCAGGTAATTTTAAATCACAAATAAAAAAAATAACCTTTACTGTTAGCTTTGAAGCAGGTGTTATATATTAAACTATCTTAATTCACACACAGAATTAGTGACATAACAGATAACAAAAAGAGAATCAAACTTGCAATATATTAACATAAAAAGAGCTATACATATAAACTTTTAAAGATTTTTTTTTTTTTTTTTTTTTTTTAAGGTCTCAAAAACACCATCCTAAAAACAGATTTTAAAGAACATCTTGGAAACAAAAGACATAAACCATAAAAGAAATACTTCATTCAGAATTTTAACGTAAGAATTGTTTCTAATTTTCTTTACTTCGGTACTTTCACCCATGACAGACGACAGCTTAGTCCAATGTACAAGAAATTATTCTGAAATACTACCATGTCACTTTAATGAAATTATAGCAATGTTTCACTCAGGAAAAGAACATATTGTCTAGCTGCCCGGGTTCGAGCCCAGCTTTAATACAGCAAGACAAAACACATCAAATGCCATTTCTTAGAAGAGCTATTGCAATTACCTACATACTAAAATTTTGACCAAAAATTCAAGAAAACTAAGATACTCTTTTAATCTTTCGAAGGAATCAAAGTCATATATACCAATGTAGGGATGCTCAACTTATTGTACTATAAAACCGTAACATAGGAATGAAATTTTGTCAGCTATGTAAGATGTCCTATACCGAGAAATTCCGTAAATTGTAGGATAGAACCTACGTCTGAAAACACACGAAAGGTAAAACATAATTCAAATACTTTACTTTTAGCCTTGAAGCAGGTGTTCTATATTAAACTGTCTTAATTCACATACAGAATTAGTAATATAATAGCTCAAAATATTGTAAGAACCAAACACACATTATATAAACATTTAAAAAAAAATCTACATACATTTATTAGTGTTATGAGGGTTTTATTCTGAAATATTATGTCACTTTCAGTGAAATGATAGAAATTTTCACTCAGGGAAGGGACATTCTGTCTGGCTGCCAGGGTTCCATCCCAGCTTCTGTTACAAAAGTTTCATAGAAGAATTTTAAAAAATCCAGAAACAAAACTTATGAAGAAATTATTGACTATAATTGGTTCTATGATTTAGTCATTCTTACAGACATAATAACTAAAATCTTAAACTTGAGGGGGGGGGAGAGAACTATACTAAAGTCTTTGAATTCAAGGGTATTTTAAATTCATTTTAAATCAAAATTAATTTTGTGAAAATATTACACAAATATAAGGAATATACATTTTTACCAGAATGTAATGTACTATTTGCCACTTTGAAAATCTGGAGAACTAAAGCGTGAAATATAAGAAAACTGAAACAAACCTTTGGAAAATCTCCTCGAGCTTAAATTAGTTTCTAAATTAGATGTTTTGAGTGTCTTTAAAATTAGGCCAACTACTTCATTCACTTCAAACCCCATCACATAATATTAGTATTTAAGAAAAATGGTAAAAGATTGCAAATCTGTTTAATAACAATTCTACTGATCTAGAAATGGAAATGATCGATTTTCATCCTAATTAAGATCAAGAATATTACAGAAAGCCGTTTGAATAGTCCTAGATCAGAAAAATCATGAACTGTTAAAACTTTTAAACAGATAAATTCCTGCTTTCGATCTACTTAATAATGTGAAAGAAGATTTTAAACAACGAACTTGTTAAAATCAATGTTCAGATACAGAATAACAAACAAACATCCGAACGATTGCATGGATTTAGCCATAACATCGCATGTACCAGAGGGAGAAAAAAAACTCTCAGAAGAAATGCAGTGTTAAATTTCACATTAAAATATGATTTCCCTGTAAATAATACAAAGACTATACTTTTTCTTTAACATATTATACCACACATTTTTATACTTTCTGTAATAAAGCAATATATAAATGCAGCTAACCAAAATTTCATAAACATAAAATATGCTCCCATTAAGTTAAAGTTGCGAATAACTGCACCAAGGGAAGGAATGCAATTTTATTTCTTTGTCTGTATTTGGCTTCATTTTCATATAGAAAGAGTTAAAAATCCGTTATCTAGGTAAAAAAATTTAAACACACATTTTCAGTAAAAATTACAGAATAACAGCTTTTGTTATCCTGAAGACGCAACACCTCGCTATTCCAGCAATGATACAGACTGCATACTGTCATAGAGAAATTCCTTTCTTAAACAGGGAATTCATATACTTTAATCTGTTTTTACACAATTACTGTTTATGATTAGTCCATGGTCCAGGAGTAAAATACTTTATAGTACACCCATCTAAATATTTACTATTTCCGGTCATCTGCACACACTGTTTACCTATCACGACTCAACTCCCAATCTGCGTTTCACATAACTCATACGATTCTTCAAGTCATATTTCGTAGTCTATCATTTTTAACACGGCAGGTACTTGCTGAGCGCAGACTTGTAAAGCGTGATTTCGCGTATAGCAGTACCTTAAAGGATCCCATTTAATTTGTCCACTACTAGAAATTCATTCATACGTGGTGCAACATACATCCATCAACACCGGAAAGAATTTATCTGCTACTTTAAACAATTTCCATCGACTGAAAATGATGTCCGAAAAATCTTACAAATCTCAAAAGCAAAGCATGCCGAAGAATTTTCATATATGGAAGACAGAGAAGTCAAACAATGAATCAGAAAATTACAAAAGAAGAAATGTGTGCTTATAAAACCCCTTGATAATAAAAGCGCTCATTACGAAGAAGAGCTCTTAACTGAAGATAAGATGAAGGAATTGTTAAATAACACAAAAGCAATGTCTGATCTTCTAGTGGAGAATGACCCAATTAAAGAAAAAACAGGACACTTCAAAAGAGCTACTGGGAAACATGTGCTCTTTACAGTGACACGGTTACAGTTGCATCAGCTGTTTCAAAAAATAATTCTGTCATGCATTTGCCAAGAGAACTGAGAGAAGTCCAAAAGAAACTTTCAGAGTGCTTTGCAAAACAAAGTTGAAAGTTAATATACAGAATTTTACTTCGATAATGATAAAACATCTCTGATTTGATTTCAAAATGAATTTTTATTTACGGAACCAATTTTAAATAGATCTTCAAAAATTGGTTCATAAAACTTCACAATATGCCAAAATAGTTCAGATTAAGGGAAATTTATAATAAAATATGCTTCAAACAACTGATAAAAAGCACATTTTGAGCAGCCTTAACAGAAGACAATTTGGCTCCACTAACTTTCTTTACGAGTACTCATTAAATTTTTATTTACATCTCTTTTCTGTTCAACATTTAAGAGAGTAAATTCGGAAAAAACTGAAAGAAAATTGGTTTTTAAACAGGCTGTGCAATTACGCTGACCTGTTGGGAAGAGAAGACCTCGTTGGACAGGGAAAATATTAGGCCACACAGAGAGGAGCCTCCTCCTCGCAATGCGAAAAGAGGCCACTTGGGAAAAAATTACACTACAGCAGTAATTTTGAAACCACTACGAAGCAACAGAACTCTAACAAATCTCAGACTTCTGATAATTAAAGTGTGATTAACAGTTCGACCTCACTTCGAATATTACAATACAATATAAACAAAGCACCAATTCAGACACTTCAATACGGAATTCAAAACCTAAGAAATTAATGCATAAATGCTACCCTAAACATTAAAACGTAATATGAAGCTATGATGTAAAATAAATAACTTGCAAAACTCCAATATAAAACAACATGCAAAAAGGGATGTACAAATTATACATTCAAGCATTTCTAGTGGAAATAAAGTTAACATAAAACAAGACTCACCAGCCACAGATGTCTTTTTGCTCTGCACTATTTCTCCGTTCTTTTTCTTTCACGATATCATCGTCTGCAATCCAAGAATGCACAAAAGTGATGACAAATTACACTAGAAAACGCCAAGGGGGGGAAAAAAGAAATCATTAGATTTTAACTATTTTGAAATTAAAGAATAATTACACACAAAGAGAAATATCTAATATTGTTTCTTAATATATAAAACTTCAAATGTAGATTCTTTGTTTTAAATTAAAGCAATGTGCTACATTGTTACTAAAATCATGACTGCAGTCGGTAGAAAAGCAAATGATTTCCCTAATACGACAGAAGTACAGTAAGCGAAAGGGGTTTTTAATGTACGGGTACAACATGAACAATGAAAGAAAAGAAATTTAAACAGTTAGTACGGATAATGATCTTCGAGAAGAGTAAATAATTTCAGCACTGGGAGAAATATGGCACCAAAAGACAATAAGCAAGTAATTTTAAATGGCAAATAAACAAAAGAAACTTTACTGTTAGCTTTGAAGCAGGTGTTATATATTAAACTATCTTAATTCACACACAGAATTATTGACATAACAGATAAAAAAAAGTTAGAATCAAACTTGCAATATATTAACATCAAAAGAGCTATACATATAAACTTTTAAAGATTTTTTTTTAAAGGTCTCAAAAACACCATCCTAAAAACAGATTTTAAAGAACATCTTGGAAACAAAAGTCATAAACCATAAAAGAAATACTTCATTCAGAATTTGAACGTAAGAACCGTTTCTAATTTTCTTTACTTCGGTACTTTCACCCTTGACAGAGGACAGCTTAGTCCAATGTACAAGAAATTATTCTGAAATACTACCATGTCACTTTAATGAAATTATAGCAATGTTTCACTCAGGGAAAGAACATATTGTCTAGCTGCCCGGGTTCGAGCCCAGCTCTAATTACAGCAAGACAAAACACATCAAATGCCATTGAATTAAACAGCATTTTGAAATGTGGCAAAAAAATTTAAATGCAATTTCTTAGAAGAGCTATTGCAATTACCTACATACTAAAATTTTGACCAAAAATTCAAGAAAACTAAGATACTCTTTTAATCTTTCGAAGGAATCAAAGTCATATATACCAATGTAGGGATGCTCAACTTATTGTACTATAAAACCGTAACATAGAAATGCAATTTTGTCAGCTATGCGAGATGTCCTATACCGAGAAATTCCGTAAATTGTAGGATAGAACCTACGTCTGAAAACACACGAAAGGTAAAACATAATTCAAATACTTTAGCCTTGAAGCAGGTGTTCTATATTAAACTGTCTTAATTCACATACAGAAATAGTAATATAAAAGCTCAAAATATTGTAAGAACCAAACACGCATTATATAAACATTTAAAAAAAATCTACATACAATTATTAGTGTTACGAGGGTTTTGTTCTGAAATATTATGTCACTTTCAGTGAAATGATAGAAATTTTCACTCAGGGAAGGGACATTCTGTCTGGCTGCCTGGGTTCCATCCCAGCTTCTGTTACAAAAGTTTCATAGAAGAATTTAAAAAAATTCAGAAACAAAACTTATGAAGAAATTATTGACCATAATTGGTTCTATGATTTAGTCATTCTTACAGACATAATAACTAAAATCTTAAACTTGAGGGGGGGGAGAGAACTAAACTAAAGTCTTTGAATTCAAGGGTATTTTAAATTCATTTTAAATCAAAATAAATTTTGTGAAAATATTACACAAATATAAGGAATATACATTTTTACATAATGTAATGTACGTTTTGGCACTTTGAAAATCTGGAGAACTAAAGTGTGAATTATAAGAAAACTGACACAAACATTTGGAAAATCTCATCGAGCTTAAATTAGTTTCTAAATTAGATGTTTTGAGTGCTTTTTAAAATTAGGCCAACTACTTCATTCACTTCAAACCCCATTACATAATACTAGTATTTAAGAAAAATGGTAAAAGTTTGCAAATCTCTTTCATTTAAGATCAAGAATATTACAAAAAGCCATTTGAATAGTCCTAGATCAGAAAAATCATCAACTGTTAAACTTTTAAACAGATAAATTCCTGCTTTCGATCTACTTAAAAATGTGAAAGAAGATTTTAAACAACGAACTTGTTAAAATCAATGTTCAGATACAGAATAACATACAAACATCCGAACGACTGCCATCGCATGTACCAGAGGGAGAAAAAAACTCTCAGAAGAAATGCAGTGTTAAATTTCACATTAAAATATGATTTCCCTGTAAATAATACAAAGAGTATACCTTTTCTTTAACATATTATACCACACATTTTTATACTTTGTGTAATGCACTTATAACTGAAATATTAAAAGTGCAATATATAATTGCAGCTAGCCAACATTTTATAAACTTAAAATTGGCTCCCATTAAGTTAAAGTTGCGAATAACTGCACCGAGAAAAGGAATGCAATTTTATTTCTTTGTCTGTATTTGGCTTCATTTTCATATAGAAAGAGTTAAAAATCGGTTATCTAGGTAACAAAATTTAAACACACATTTTCAGTAAAAATTACAGAATAACAGATTTTGTTACCCTGAAGACGCAACACCTCGCTATTCCAGCAATGATACAGACTGCATACTGTCATAGAGAAATTTAGATACTTTAATCTGTTTTTACACAAGTACTGTTTATGACTAGTCCATGGTCCAGGAGTAAAATACTTTATAGTACACCCATCTAAATTTTTATTATTTCCGGTCATCTGCATAGACTGTTTACCTATCACGACTAAACTCCCAATCTTCGTTCCGCATAACTCATACGATTCTTCAAGTCTTTCGTAGTCTATCATTTTTAATACGGCAGGTACTGGCTCAGCGCAGACTTGTAAAGCGTGATTTCGCGCATAGCAGTACCTTAACGGATCCCACTTAATTTGTCCACTGCTAGAATTTCATTCATACGTGGTGCAACATACATCTATCAACACCAGAAAGAATTTATCTGCTACTTTAAACAACTTCCATCGACTCAAAATGAAGTCCGAAAAGTCTTACAAATCCCAAAGCAAAGCATGCCCAAGACTTTTCACATATGGAAGACAGAGAAGTCAAACAATGAATCAGAAAATTACAAAAGAATTGTGTGCTTATAAAACGCCTTGATAATAAAAGCGCTCATTACGAAGAAGAGCTTTTAACTGAAGATAAGGTGAAGGAATTGTTAAATAACACAAAAGCAATGTCTGATCTTCTAGTGGAGAATGACCAAATTAAAGAAAAAAACAGGACACTTCAAAAGAGCTAAAGGGAAACATTTGCTCTTTACAGTGACATGGTTACAGTTGCATCAGCATTTTCAGAAAATAATTCTGTCATGCATTTGCCAAGAGAACGGAGAGAAGTCCAAAAGAAACTTTTCGAGTGCTTTGCAAAACAAAGTTGAAAGTTAATCTACAGAATTTTACTTCGATAATAATAAAACATCTCTGATTTGATTTCAAAATGAATTTTTATTTATGGAACCAATTTTAAATAGATCTTCGAAAATTGGTTCATAAAACTTCACAATATGCCAAAATAGTTCAGATTAAGGGAAATTTATAATAAAATATGCTTCAAACAACTAATAAAAAGCACATTTTGAGCAGCCTTAAAAGAAGACAATTTGCCTCCTTAACTTTTTTTACGAGTACTCATTAAATTTTTATTTACATCTCTTTTCTGTTCAGTATTTAAGAGAAACAGCACTAAATTCGGAAAAAAACTGAAACAAAATTGGTTTATACACAGGCAGTGCAATTAGACTTACCTGTTGGGAACAGAAGACCCCATTGGACAGGGAAAATATTAGGCCACACAGAGAGGAAAATGTTTAGCCTCCTCCTCGTAATGCGAAAAGAGGCCACTTGAGAAAAAATTACACTACAGCAGTAATTTCGAAACCACTACGAAGCAACAGAAAACTAACAAATCTCAGACTTCTCATAATTATAGTGTGATTAACAGTTCGACCTCACTTTGAATATTACAATACAATATAAAGAAAGCACCACTTCAGACACTTCAATACGGAATTCATAACCTAAGAAATTAATGCACAAATGCTACCCTAAACATTAAAATGTAATATGAAGCTATCATGTAAAAAAAAATAACTAGCAAAACTCCAATATAAAGCAACATGCGAAGAGGGACGTACAAATTATACATTCAAGCATTTCTAGTGGAAATAAAGTTAACATAAAACATGACTTACCAGCCACAGATGTCTTTTTGCTCTGCACTATTTCTCCGTTCTTTTTCTTTCACGATATCATCGTCTGCAATCCAAGAGTGCACAAAAGTGATGACAAATTACACTAGAAAAGGCCAAGGGGGAGAAAAAGGAATCATTAGATTTTAACTACTTTGACACTAAAGAATAATTACACACAAAGAGAAATATCTAATATTGTTTCTTAATATATAAACCTTCAAATGTAGCTTCTTTGTTTTAAATTAAAGCAATGTGCTACATTGTTACTAAAATCATGACTGCAGTCGGTAGAAAAGCAAATGATTTCCCTAATACGACAGAAGTACAGTAAGCGAAAGGTGTTTTTAATGTATGGGTACAACATGAACAATGAAAGAAAAGAAATTTAAACAGTTAGTACGGATATAGATCTTCGAGAAGAGTAAATAATTTCAGCACTGGTAGAAAGATGGCACCAAAAGACAATAAGCAGGTAATTTTAAATGACAAATAAACAAAATAAACTTTACTGTTAGCTTTGAAGCAGGTGTTATATATTAAACTATCTTAATTCACACACAGAATTAGTGACATAACAGATAAAAAAAGTTGGAATCAAACTTGCAATATATTAACATCAAAAGAGCTATACATATAAACTTTTAAAGATTTTTTTTTTTTTTTTAAAGATCTCAAAAACACCATCCTAAAAACAGATTTTATAGAACATCTTGGAAACAAAAGTCATAAACAATAAAAGAAATACTTCATTCAGAATTTTAACGTAAGAACCGTTTCTAATTTTCTTTACTTCGGTACTTTCACCCATGACAGAGGACAGCTTAGTCCAATGTACAAGAAATTATTCTGAAATACTACCATGTCACTTTAATGAAATTATAGCAATGTTTCACTCAGGGAAAGAACATATTGTCTAGCTGCCCGGGTTCGAGCCCACCTTTAATACAGCAAGGCAAAACACATCAAATGCCATTGAATTAAACAGCATTTTGAAATGTGGCAAAAAAATTTAAATGCAATTTCTTAGAAGAGCTATTGCAATTACCTACATACTAAAATTTTGACCAAAAATTCAAGAAAACTAAGATACTCTTTTAATCTTTCGAAGGAATCAAAGTCATATATACCAATGTAGGGATGCTCAACTTATTGTACTATAAAACCGTAACATAGGAATGCAATTTTGTCAGCTATGTGAGATGTCCTATACCGAGAAATTCCATAAATTGTAGGATAGAACCTAAGTCTGAAAACACACGAAAGGTAAAACATAACTCATATACTTTACTTTTAGCCTTGAAGCAGGTGTTCTATATTAAACTGTCTTAATTCACATACAGAATTAGTAATATAATAGCTCAAAATAGTGTAAGAACCAAACTCGCATTATATAAACATTAAAAAAAAATCTACATACAATTATTAGTGTTACGAGGGTTTTATTCTGAAATATTATGTCACTTTCAGAGAAATGACAGAAATTTTCACTCAGGGAAGGGACATTCTGTCTGGCTGCCTGGGTTCCATCAAAGCTTCTGTTACAAAAGTTTCATAGAAGAATTTTAAAAAATCCAGAAACAAAACTTATGAAGAAATTATTGACCATAATTGGTTCTATGATTTAGTCATTCTTACAGACATAATAACTAAAATCTTAAACTTTATGGGAGGGGAAAGAACTAAACTAAAGTCTTTGAATTCAAGGGTATTTTAAATTCATTTTAAATCAAAATTAATTTTGTGAAAATATTACACAAATATAAAGAATATACATTTTTACCATAATGTAATGTACGTTTTGCCACTTTGAAAATCTGGAGAACTAAAGCGTGAAATATAAGAAAACAGAAACAAACGTTTGGAAAATCTTATCGAGCTTAAATTAGTTTCTAAATTAGATGTTTTGAGTGCATTTAAAATTAGGCTAACTACTTCATTCACTTCAAACCTCATTGCATAATACTATTATTTAAGAAAAATGGTAAAAGATTGCAAATCTCTTTCATTTAAGATCAAGAATATTACAAAAAGCCATTTGAATAGTCCTAGATCAGAAAAATCATGAACTGTTAAACTTTTAAACAGATAAATTCCTGCTTTCGATCTACTTAAAAATGTGAAAGAAGATTTTAAACAACGAACTTGTTAAAATCAATGTTCAGATACAGAATAACATACAAACATCCGAACGACTGCCATCGCATGTATCAGAGGGAGAAAAAAACTCTCAGAAGAAATGCAGTGTTAAATTTCACATTAAAATATGATTTCCCTGTAAATAATACAAAGACTATACCTTTTCTTTAACATATTATACCACACATTTTTATACTTTGTGTAATGCACTTATAACTGAAATATTAAAAAAGCAATATATAATTGCAGCTAGCCAAAATTTCATAAACTTAAAATTGGCTCCCATTAAGTTAAAGTTGCGAATAACTGCACCAAGGGAAGGAATGCAATTTTATTTCTTTGTCTGTATTTGGCTTCATTTTCATATAGAAAGAGTTAAGAATCGGTTATCTAGGTAACAAAATTTAAACACACATTTTCAGTAAAAATTACAGAATAACAGATTTTGTTACCCTGAAGACGCAACACCTCGCTATTCCAGCAATGATACAGACTGCATACTGTCATAGAGAAATTTATATACTTTAATCTGTTTTTACACAAGTACTGTTTATGACTAGTCCATGGTCCAGGAGTAAAATACTTTATAGTACACCCATCTAAATTTTTATTATTTCCGGTCATCTGCATAGACTGTTTACCTATCACGACTAAACTCCCAATCTTCGTTCCGCATAACTCATACGATTCTTCAAGTCTTTCGTAGTCTATCATTTTTAATACGGCAGGTACTTGCTCAGCGCAGACTTGTAAAGCGTGATTTCGCGCATAGCAGTACCTTAACGGATCCCACTTAATTTGTCCACTGCTAGAATTTCATTCATACGTGGTGCAACATACATCTATCAACACCAGAAAGAATTTATCTGCTACTTTAAACAACTTCCATCGACTCAAAATGAAGTCCGAAAAGTCTTACAAATCCCAAAGCAAAGCATGCCCAAGACTTTTCACATATGGAAGACAGAGAAGTCAAACAATGAATCAGAAAATTACAAAAGAAGAATTGTGTGCTTATAAAACGCCTTGATAATAAAAGCGCTCATTACGAAGAAGAGCTTTTAACTGAAGATAAGGTGAAGGAATTGTTAAATAACACAAAAGCAATGTCTGATCTTCTAGTGGAGAATGACCAACTTAAAGAAAAAAACAGGACACTTCAAAAGAGCTAAAGGGAAACATTTGCTCTTTACAGTGACATGGTTACAGTTGCATCAGCTTTTTCAGAAAATAATTCTGTCATGCATTTGCCAAGAGAACGGAGAGAAGTCCAAAAGAAACTTTCAGAGTGCTTTGCAAAAGAAAGTTGAAAGTTAATATAATGAATTTTACTTCGATAATAATAAAACATCTCTGATTTGATTTCAAACTGAATTTTTATTTATGGAACCAATTTTAAATAGATCTTCGAAAATTGGTTCATAAAACTTCACAATATGCCAAAATAGTTCAGATTAAGGGAAATTTATAATAAAATATGCTTCAAACAACTAATAAAAAGCACATTTTGAGCAGCCTTAAAAGAAGACAATTTGCCTCCTTAACTTTTTTTACGAGTACTCATTAAATTTTTATTTACATCTCTTTTCTGTTCAGTATTTAAGAGAAACAGCACTTGATAGAGAGACTCTAAATTCGGAAAAAAACTGAAACAAAATTGGTTTATACACAGGCAGTGCAATTACACTTACCTGTTGGGAACAGAAGACCCCATTGGACAGGGAAAATATTAGGCCACACAGAGAGGAAAATGTTTAGCCTCCTCCTCGTAATGCGAAAAGAGGCCACTTGAGAAAAAATTACACTACAGCAGTAATTTTGAAACCACTACGAAGCAACAGAAAACTAACAAATCTCAGACTTCTGATAATTATAGTGTGATTAACAGTTCGACCTCACTTTGAATATTACAATACAATATAAAGAAAGCACCACTTCAGACACTTCAATACGGAATTCATAACCTAAGAAATTAATGCATAAATGCTACCCTAAACATTAAAACGTAATATGAAGCTATCATGTAAAATAAATAACTAGCAAAACTCCAATATAAAGCAACATGCGAAAAGGGACGTACAAATTATACATTCAAGCATTTCTAGTGGAAATAAAGTTAACATAAAACAAGACTTACCAGCCACAGATGTCTTTTTGCTCTGCACTATTTCTCCGTTCTTTTTCTTTCACGATATCATGGTCTGCAATCGAAGAGTGCACAAAAGTGATGACAAATTACACTAGAAAAGGCCAAGGGGAAGAAAAAGGAATCATTAGATTTTAACTACTTTGACACTAAAGAATAATTACACACAAAGAGAAATATCTAATATTGTTTCTTAATATATAAAACTTCAAATGTAGCTTCTTTGTTTTAAATTAAAGCAATGTGCTACATTGTTACTAAAATCATGACTGCAGTCGGTAGAAAAGCAAATGATTTCCCTAATACGACAGAAGTACAGTACGCGAAAGGGGTTTTTAATGTATGGGTACAACATGAACAATGAAAGAAAAGAAATTTAAACAGTTAGTACGGAGAAAGATCTTCGAGAAGAGTAAATAATTTCAGCACTGGTAGAAAGATGGCACCAAAAGACAATAAGCAGGTAATTTTAAATGACAAATAAACAAAATAAACTTTACTGTTAGCTTTGAAGCAGGTGTTATATATTAAACTATCTTAATTCACACACAGAATTAGTGACATAACAGATAAAAAAAAGTTGGAATCAAACTTGCAATATATTAACATCAAAAGAGCTATACATATAAACTTTTAAAGATTTTTTTTTTTAAAGGTCTCAAAAACACCATCCTAAAAACAGATTTTATAGAACATCTTGGAAACAAAAGTCATAAACAATAGAAGAAATACTTCATTCAGAATTTTAACGTAAGAACCGTTTCTAATTTTCTTTACTTCGGTACTTTCACCCATGACAGAGGACAGCTTAGTCCAATGTACAAGAAATTATTCTGAAATACTACCATGTCACTTTAATGAAATTATAGCAATGTTTCACTCAGGGAAAGAACATATTGTCTAGCTGCCCGGGTTCGAGCCCACCTTTAATACAGCAAGACAAAACACATCAAATGCCATTGAATTAAGCAGCATTTTGAAATGTGGCAAAAAAATTTAAATGCAATTTCTTAGAAGAGCAATTGCAATTACCTACATACTAAAATTTTGACCAAAAATTCAAGAAACTAAGATACTCTTTTAATCTTTCGAAGGAATCAAAGTCATATATACCAATGTAGGGATGCTCAACTTATTGTACTATAAAACCGTAACATAGGAATGCAATTTTGTCAGCTATGTGAGATGTCCTATACCGAGAAATTCCGTAAATTGTAGGATAGAACCTAAGTCTGAAAACACACGAAAGGTAAAACATAACTCATATACTTTACTTTTAGCCTTGAAGCAGATGTTCTATATTAAACTGTCTTGATTCACATACAGAATTAGTAATATAATAGCTCAAAATAGTGTAAGAACCAAACACGCATTGTATAAACATTAAAAAAAAATCTACATACCATTATTAGTGTTACGAGGGTTTTATTCTGAAATATTATGTCACTTTCAGAGAAATGATAGAAATTTTCACTAAGGGAAGGGAAATTCTGTCTGGCTGCCTGGGTTCCATCAAAGCTTCTGTTACAAAAGTTTCATAGAAGAATTTTAAAAAATCCAGAAACAAAACTTATGAAGAAATTATTGACCATAATTGGTTCTATGATTTAGTCATTCTTACAGACATAATAACTAAAATCTTAAACTTTATAGGAGGGGAAAGAACCAAACCAAAGTCTTTGAATTCAAGGGTATTATAAATTCATTTTAAATCAAAATTAATTTTGTGAAAATATTACACAAATATAAAGAATATACATTTTTACCATAATGTAATGTACGTTTTGCCACTTTGAAAATCTGGAGAACTAAAGCGTGAAATATAAGAAAACAGAAACAAATGTTTGGAAAATCTTATCGAGCTTAAATTAGTTTCTAAATTAGATGTTTTGAGTGTATTTAAAATTAGGCTAACTACTTCATTCACTTCAAACCCCATTGCATAATACTATTATTTAAGAAAAATGGTAAAAGATTGCAAATCTCTTTCATTTAAGATCAAGAATATTACAAAAAGCCATTTGAATAGTCCTAGATCAGAAAAATCATGAACTGTTAAACTTTTAAACAGATAAATTCCTGCTTTCGATCTACTTAAAAATGTGAAAGAAGATTTTAAACAACGAACTTGTTAAAATCAATGTTCAGATACAGAATAACATACAAACATCCGAACGACTGCCATCGCATGTACCAGAGGGAGAAAAAAACTCTCAGAAGAAATGCAGTGTTAAATTTCACATTAAAATATGATTTCCCTGTAAATAATACAAAGACTATACCTTTTCTTTAACATATTATACCACACATTTTTATACTTTGTGTAATGCACTTATAACTGAAATATTAAAAAAGCAATATATAATTGCAGCTAGCCAAAATTTCATAAACTTAAAATTGGCTCCCATTAAGTTAAAGTTGCGAATAACTGCACCAAGGGAAGGAATGCAATTTTATTTCTTTGTCTGTATTTGGCTTCATTTTCATATAGAAAGAGTTAAAAATCGGTTATCTAGGTAACAAAATTTAAACACACATTTTCAGTAAAAATTACAGAATAACAGATTTTGTTACCCTGAAGACGCAACACCTCGCTATTCCAGCAATGATACAGACTGCATACTGTCATAGAGAAATTTAGATACTTTAATCTGTTTTTACACAAGTACTGTTTATGACTAGTCCATGGTCCAGGAGTAAAATACTTTATAGTACACCCATCTAAATTTTTATTATTTCTGGTCATCTGCATAGACTGTTTACCTATCACGACTAAACTCCCAATCTTCGTTCCGCATAACTCATACGATTCTTCAAGTCTTTCGTAGTCTATCATTTTTAATACGGCAGGTACTTGCTCAGCGCAGACTTGTAAAGCGTGATTTCGCGCATAGCAGTACCTTAACGAATCCCATTTAATTTGTCCACTGCTAGAATTTCATTCATAATTGGTGCAACATACATCTATCAACACCAGAAAGAATTTATCTGCTACTTTAAACAACTTCCATCGACTCAAAATGAAGTCCGAAAAGTCTTACAAATCCCAAAGCAAAGCATGCCCAAGACTTTTCACATATGGAAGACAGAGAAGTCAAACAATGAATCAGAAAATTACAAAAGAAGAATTGTGTTCTTATAAAACGCCTTGATAATAAAAGCGCTCATTACGAAGAAGAGCTTTTAACTGAAGATAAGGTGAAGGAATTGTTAAATAACACAAAAGCAATGTCTGATCTTCTAGTGGAGAATGACCAAATTAAAGAAAAAAACAGGACACTTCAAAAGAGCTAAAGGGAAACATTTGCTCTTTACAGTGACATGGTTACAGTTGCATCAGCATTTTCAGAAAATAATTCTGTCATGCATTTGCCAAGAGAACGGAGAGAAGTCCAAAAAAAACTTTTAGAGTGCTTTGCAAAACAAAGTTGAAAGTTAATCTACAGAATTTTACTTCGATAATAATAAAACATCTCTGATTTGATTTCAAAATGAATTTTTATTTATGGAACCAATTTTAAATAGATCTTCGAAAATTGGTTCATAAAACTTCACAATATGCCAAAATAGTTCAGATTAAGGGAAATTTATAATAAAATATGCTTCAAACAACTAATAAAAAGCACATTTTGAGCAGCCTTAACAGAAGACAATTTGGCTCCACTAATTTTCTTTACGAGTGCTCATTAAATTTTTATTTACATCTCTTTTCTGTTCAGTATTTAAGAGAAACAGCACTTGATAGAGAGACTCTAAATTCGGAAAAAAACTGAAACAAAATTGGTTTATACACAGGCAGTGCAATTACACTTACCTGTTGGGAACAGAAGACCCCATTGGACAGGGAAAATATTAGGCCACACAGAGAGGAAAATGTTTAGCCTCCTCCTCGTAATGCGAAAAGAGGCCACTTGAGAAAAAATTACACTACAGCAGTAATTTTGAAACCACTACGAAGCAACAGAAAACTAACAAATCTCAGACTTCTGATAATTATAGTGTGATTAACAGTTCGACCTCACTTCGAATATTACAATACAATATAAAGAAAGCACCAATTCAGACACTTCAATACGGAATTCAAAACCTAAGAAATTAATGCATAAATGCTACCCTAAACATTAAAACGTAATATGAAGCTATCATGTAAAATAAATAACTAGCAAAACTCCAATATAAAGCAACATGCAAAAAGGGATGTACAAATTATACATTCAAGCATTTCTAGTGGAAATAAAGTTAACATAAAACAAGACTTACCAGCCACATATGTCTTTTTGCTCTGCACTATTTCTCCGTTCTTTTTCTTTCACGATATCATCGTCTGCAATCCAAGAGTGCACAAAAGTGATGACAAATTACACTAGAAACGGCCAAGGGGGGGAAAAAAGGAATCATTAGATTTTAACTATTTTGAAATTAAAGAATAATTACACACAAAGAGAAATATCTAATATTGTTTCTTAATATATAAAACTTCAAATGTAGCTTCTTTGTTTTAAATTAAAGCAATGTGCTACATTGTTACTAAAATCATGACTGCAGTCGGTAGAAAAGCAAATGATTTCCCTAATACGACAGAAGTACAGTAAGCGAAAGGGGTTTTTAATGTACGGGTACAACATGAACAATGAAAGAAAAGAAATTTAAACAGTTAGTACGGATAATGATCTTCGAGAAGAGTAAATAATTTCAGCACTGGGAGAAAGATGGCACCAAAAGACAATAAGCAGGTAATTTTAAATGACAAATAAACAAAATAAACTTTACTGTTAGCTTTGAAGCAGGTGTTATATATTAAACTATCTTAATTCACACACAGAATTAGTGACATAACAGATAAAAAAAAGTTAGAATCAAACTTGCAATATATTAACATCAAAAGAGCTATACATATAAACTTTTAAAGATTTTTTTTTTAAAGGTCTCAAAAACACCATCCTAAAAACAGATTTTAAAGAACATCTTGGAAACAAAAGTCATAAACCATAAAAGAAATACTTCATTCAGAATTTTAACGTAAGAACCGTTTCTAATTTTCTTTACTTCGGTACTTTCACCCTTGACAGAGGACAGCTTAGTCCAATGTACAAGAAATTATTCTGAAATACTACCATGTCACTTTAATGAAATTATAGCAATGTTTCACTCAGGGAAAGAACATATTGTCTAGCTGCCCGGGTTCGAGCCCAGCTCTAATACAGCAAGACAAAACACATCAAATGCCATTGACTTAAACAGCATTTTGAAATGTGGCAAAAAAATTTAAATGCAATTTCTTAGAAGAGCTATTGCAAATACCTACATACTAAAATTTTGACCAAAAATTCAAGAAAACTAAGATACTCTTTTAATCTTTCGAAGGAATCAAAGTCATATATACCAATGTAGGGATGCTCAACTTATTGTACTATAAAACTGTAACATAGGAATGAAATTTTGCCAGCTATGTGAGATGTCCTATACCGAGAAATTCCGTAAATTGTAGGATAGAACCTACGTCTGAAAACACACAAAAGGTAAAACATAATTCAAATACTTTAGCCTTGAAGCAGGTGTTCTTTATTAAACTGTCTTAATTCACATACAGAATTAGTAATATAATAGTTTAAAATATTGTAAGAACCAAACTCGCATTATATAAACATTAAAAAAAATCTACATACAATTACTAGTGTTACGAGGGTTTTATTCTGAAATATTATGTCACTTTCAGTGAAATGATAGAAATTTTCACTTAGGGAAGGGACATTCTGTCTGGCTGCCGGGGTTCCATCCCAGCTTCTGTTACAAAAGTTTCATAGAAGAATTTTAAAAAATCCAGAAACAAAACTTATGAAGAAATTATTGACCATAATTGGTTCTATGATTTAGTCATTCTTACAGACATAATAACTAAAATCTTAAACTTGAGGGGGGGAGAGAACTAAACTAAAGTCTTTGAAATCAAGGGTATTTTAAATTCATTTTAAATCAAAATTAATTTTGTGAAAATATTACACAAATATAAGGAATATAAATTTTTACATAATGTAATGTACGTTTTGGCACTTTGAAAATCTGGAGAACTAAAGCGTGAAATATAAGAAAACAGAAACAAATGTTTGGAAAATCTTATCGAGCTTAAATTAGTTTCTAAATTAGATGTTTTGAGTGTATTTAAAATTAGGCTAACTACTTCATTCACTTCAAACCCCATTGCATAATACTATTATTTAAGAAAAATGGTAAAAGATTGCAAATCTCTTTCATTTAAGATCAAGAATATTACAAAAAGCCATTTGAATAGTCCTAGATCAGAAAAATCATGAACTGTTAAACTTTTAAACAGATAAATTCCTGCTTTCGATCTACTTAAAAATGTGAAAGAAGATTTTAAACAACGAACTTGTTAAAATCAATGTTCAGATACAGAATAACATACAAACATCCGAACGACTGCCATCGCATGTACCAGAGGGAGAAAAAAACTCTCAGAAGAAATGCAGTGTTAAATTTCACATTAAAATATGATTTCCCTGTAAATAATACAAAGACTATACCTTTTCTTTAACATATTATACCACACATTTTTATACTTTGTGTAATGCACTTATAACTGAAATATTAAAAAAGCAATATATAATTGCAGCTAGCCAAAATTTCATAAACTTAAAATTGGCTCCCATTAAGTTAAAGTTGCGAATAACTGCACCAAGGGAAGGAATGCAATTTTATTTCTTTGTCTGTATTTGGCTTCATTTTCATATAGAAAGAGTTAAAAATCGGTTATCTAGGTAACAAAATTTAAACACACATTTTCAGTAAAAATTACAGAATAACAGATTTTGTTACCCTGAAGACGCAACACCTCGCTATTCCAGCAATGATACAGACTGCATACTGTCATAGAGAAATTTAGATACTTTAATCTGTTTTTACACAAGTACTGTTTATGACTAGTCCATGGTCCAGGAGTAAAATACTTTATAGTACACCCATCTAAATTTTTATTATTTCTGGTCATCTGCATAGACTGTTTACCTATCACGACTAAACTCCAAATCTTCGTTCCGCATAACTCATACGATTCTTCAAGTCTTTCGTAGTCTATCATTTTTAATACGGCAGGTACTTGCTCAGCGCAGACTTGTAAAGCGTGATTTCGCGCATAGCAGTACCTTAACGAATCCCATTTAATTTGTCCACTGCTAGAATTTCATTCATAATTGGTGCAACATACATCTATCAACACCAGAAAGAATTTATCTGCTACTTTAAACAACTTCCATCGACTCAAAATGAAGTCCGAAAAGTCTTACAAATCCCAAAGCAAAGCATGCCCAAGACTTTTCACATATGGAAGACAGAGAAGTCAAACAATGAATCAGAAAATTACAAAAGAAGAATTGTGTTCTTATAAAACGCCTTGATAATAAAAGCGCTCATTACGAAGAAGAGCTTTTAACTGAAGATAAGGTGAAGGAATTGTTAAATAACACAAAAGCAATGTCTGATCTTCTAGTGGAGAATGACCAAATTAAAGAAAAAAACAGGACACTTCAAAAGAGCTAAAGGGAAACATTTGCTCTTTACAGTGACATGGTTACAGTTGCATCAGCATTTTCAGAAAATAATTCTGTCATGCATTTGCCAAGAGAACGGAGAGAAGTCCAAAAGAAACTTTTAGAGTGCTTTGCAAAACAAAGTTGAAAGTTAATCTACGGAATTTTACTTCGATAATAATAAAACATCTCTGATTTGATTTCAAAATGAATTTTTATTTATGGAACCAATTTTAAATAGATCTTCGAAAATTGGTTCATAAAACTTCACAATATGCCAAAATAGTTCAGATTAAGGGAAATTTATAATAAAATATGCTTCAAACAACTAATAAAAAGCACATTTTGAGCAGCCTTAACAGAAGACAATTTGGCTCCACTAATTTTCTTTACGAGTGCTCATTAAATTTTTATTTACATCTCTTTTCTGTTCAGTATTTAAGAGAAACAGCACTTGATAGAGAGACTCTAAATTCGGAAAAAAACTGAAACAAAATTGGTTTATACACAGGCAGTGCAATTACACTTACCTGTTGGGAACAGAAGACCCCATTGGACAGGGAAAATATTAGGCCACACAGAGAGGAAAATGTTTAGCCTCCTCCTCGTAATGCGAAAAGAGGCCACTTGAGAAAAAATTACACTACAGCAGTAATTTTGAAACCACTACGAAGCAACAGAAAACTAACAAATCTCAGACTTCTGATAATTATAGTGTGATTAACAGTTCGACCTCACTTCGAATATTACAATACAATATAAGGAAAGCACCAATTCAGACACTTCAATACGGAATTCAAAACCTAAGAAATTAATGCATAAATGCTACCCTAAACATTAAAACGTAATATGAAGCTATCATGTAAAATAAATAACTAGCAAAACTCCAATATAAAGCAACATGCAAAAAGGGATGTACAAATTATACATTCAAGCATTTCTAGTGGAAATAAAGTTAACATAAAACAAGACTTACCAGCCACATATGTCTTTTTGCTCTGCACTATTTCTCTGTTCTTTTTCTTTCACGATATCATCGTCTGCAATCCAAGAGTGCACAAAAGTGATGACAAATTACACTAGAAACGGCCAAGGGGGGGAAAAAAGGAATCATTAGATTTTAACTATTTTGAAATTAAAGAATAATTACACACAAAGAGAAATATCTAATATTGTTTCTTAATATATAAAACTTCAAATGTAGCTTCTTTGTTTTAAATTAAAGCAATGTGCTACATTGTTACTAAAATCATGACTGCAGTCGGTAGAAAAGCAAATGATTTCCCTAATACGACAGAAGTACAGTAAGCGAAAGGGGTTTTTAATGTACGGGTACAACATGAACAATGAAAGAAAAGAAATTTAAACAGTTAGTACGGATAATGATCTTCGAGAAGAGTAAATAATTTCAGCACTGGGAGAAAGATGGCACCAAAAGACAATAAGCAGGTAATTTTAAATGACAAATAAACAAAATAAACTTGACTGTTAGCTTTGAAGCAGGTGTTATATATTAAACTATCTTAATTCACACACAGAATTAGTGACATAACAGATAAAAAAAAGTTAGAATCAAACTTGCAATATATTAACATCAAAAGAGCTATACATATAAACTTTTAAAGATTTTTTTTTTAAAGGTCTCAAAAACACCATCCTAAAAACAGATTTTAAAGAACATCTTGGAAACAAAAGTCATAAACCATAAAAGAAATACTTCATTCAGAATTTTAACGTAAGAACCGTTTCTAATTTTCTTTACTTCGGTACTTTCACCCTTGACAGAGGACAGCTTAGTCCAATGTACAAGAAATTATTCTGAAATACTACCATGTCACTTTAATGAAATTATAGCAATGTTTCACTCAGGGAAAGAACATATTGTCTAGCTGCCCGGGTTCGAGCCCAGCTCTAATACAGCAAGACAAAACACATCAAATGCCATTGACTTAAACAGCATTTTGAAATGTGGCAAAAAAATTTAAATGCAATTTCTTAGAAGAGCTATTGCAAATACCTACATACTAAAATTTTGACCAAAAATTCAAGAAAACTAAGATACTCTTTTAATCTTTCGAAGGAATCAAAGTCATATATACCAATGTAGGGATGCTCAACTTATTGTACTATAAAACTGTAACATAGGAATGAAATTTTGCCAGCTATGTGAGATGTCCTATACCGAGAAATTCCGTAAATTGTAGGATAGAACCTACGTCTGAAAACACACAAAAGGTAAAACATAATTCAAATACTTTAGCCTTGAAGCAGGTGTTCTTTATTAAACTGTCTTAATTCACATACAGAATTAGTAATATAATAGTTTAAAATATTGTAAGAACCAAACTCGCATTATATAAACATTAAAAAAAATCTACATACAATTACTAGTGTTACGAGGGTTTTATTCTGAAATATTATGTCACTTTCAGAGAAATGATAGAAATTTTCACTCAGGGAAGGGACATTCTGTCTGGCTGCCTGGGTTCCATCAAAGCTTCTGTTACAAAAGTTTCATAGAAGAATTTTAAAAAATCCAGAAACAAAACTTATGAAGAAATTATTGACCATAATTGGTTCTATGATTTAGTCATTCTTACAGACATAATAACTAAAATCTTAAACTTGAGGGGGGGAGAGAACTAAACTAAAGTCTTTGAAATCAAGGGTATTTTAAATTCATTTTAAATCAAAATTAATTTTGTGAAAATATTACACAAATATAAGGAATATAAATTTTTACATAATGTAATGTACGTTTTGGCACTTTGAAAATCTGGAGAACTAAAGCGAGAAATATAAGAAAACTGAAACAAACATTTGGAAAATCTCATCGAGCTTAAATTAGTTTCTAAATGAGATGTTTTGAGTGTATTTAAAATTAGGCCAACTACTTCATTCACTTCAAACCCCATTACATAATACTAGTATTTAAGAAAAATGGTAAAAGTTTGCAAATCTCTTTCATTTAAGATCAAGAATATTACAAAAAGCCATTTGAATAGTCCCAGATCAGAAAAATCATGAACTGTTAAACTTTTAAACAGATAAATTCCTGCTTTCGATCTACTTAAAAATGTGAAAGAAGATTTTAAACAACGAACTTGTTAAAATCAATGTTCAGATACAGAATAACATACAAACATCCGAACAACTGCCATCGCATGTACCAGAGGGAGAAAAAAACTCTCAGAAGAAATGCAGTGTTAAATTTCACATTAAAATATGATTTCCCTGTAAATAATACAAAGAGTATACCTTTTCTTTAACATATTATACCACACATTTTTATACTTTGTTTAATGCACTTATAACTGAAATATTAAAAGTGCAATATATAATTGCAGCTAGCCAACATTTTATAAACTTAAAATTGGCTCCCATTAAGTTAAAGTTGCGAATAACTGCACCGAGAAAAGGAATGCAATTTTATTTCTTTGTCTGTATTTGGCTTCATTTTCATATAGAAAGAGTTAAAAATCGGTTATCTAGGTAACAAAATTTAAACACACATTTTCAGTAAAAATTACAGAATAACAGATTTTGTTACCCTGAAGACGCAACACCTCGCTATTCCAGCAATGATACAGATTGCATACTGTCATAGAGAAATTCCTTTCTTAAACAGGGAATTCATATACTTTAATCTGTTTTTACACAAGTACTGTTTATGACTAGTCCATGGTCCAGGAGTAAAATACTTTATAGTACACCCATCTAAATTTTTATTATTTCCGGTCATCTGCATAGACTGTTTACCTATCACGACTAAACTCCCAATCTTCGTTCCGCATAACTCATACGATTCTTCAAGTCTTTCGTAGTCTATCAATTTTAATACGGCAGGTACTTGCTCAGCGCAGACTTGTAAAGCGTGATTTCGCGGATAGCAGTACCTTAACGGATCCCATTTAATTTGTCCACTGCTAGAATTTCATTCATACGTGGTGCAACATACATCTATCAACACCAGAAAGAATTTATCTGCTACTTTAAACAACTTCCATCGACTCAAAATGAAGTCCGAAAAGTCTTACAAATCCCAAAGCAAAGCATGCCCAAGACTTTTCACATATGGAAGACAGAGAAGTCAAACAATGAATCAGAAAATTACAAAAGAAGAATTGTGTGCTTATAAAACGCCTTGATAATAAAAGCGCTCATTACGAAGAAGAGCTTTTAACTGAAGATAAGGTGAAGGAATTGTTAAATAACACAAAAGCAATGTCTGATCTTCTAGTGGAGAATGACCAAATTAAAGAAAAAAACAGGACACTTCAAAAGAGCTAAAGGGAAACATTTGCTCTTTACAGTGACACGATTACAGTTGCATCAGCTGTTTCAAAAAATAATTCTGTCATGCATTTGCCAAGAGAACGGAGAGAAGTCCAAAAGAAACTTTCAGAGTGCTTTGCAGAACAAAGTTAAAAGTTAATCTACAGAATTTTACTTCAATAATGATAAAACATCTCTGATTTGATTTCAAAATGAATATTTATTTATGGAACCAATTTTAAATAGATCTTCAAAAATTGGTTCATAAAACTTCACATTATGCCAAAATAGTTCAGATTAACTCTTTGGCATTGAAATCACCCGTAGCGCCCGTTCATTCAGGACCCGGCAAACCGCCCCAACACCTCGTTTATTTTCTACCTAGTTCTTTCCCCTCCACGTTAGTGTATGGCTCATTGGTTTCGCGAGTTGTTAAAAGACATGTCAATCATTCTTTTGAAGCAAATAAAGGAGAAATACGGAAAGCTATTGACGTTCGCAGGTGCAATCCGGCCCTAAGGTGAAACTGCGCACAATAGATGAATGGATGAAACCGCAAAAGGGGGAAAGGAAAACTATTCCAAAACAAATTCGTAAACACGGGCGTTTTCGATGTTTGTTGAAAACAGATTTGGTCGTCTCTTGATGCGAAAGAGTTAAGGGAAATTTATAATAAAATATGCTTCAAACAACTAATAAAAAGCACATTTTGAGCAGCCTTAACAGAAGACAATTTGGCTCCACTAACTTTCTTTACGAGTACTCATTAAATTTTTATTTACATCTCTTTTCTGTTCAACATTTAAGAGAGTAAATTCGGAAAAAACTGAAAGAAAATTGGTTTTTAAACAGGCTGTGCAATTACGCTGACCTGTTGGGAAGAGAAGACCTCGTTGGACAGGGAAAATATTAGGCCACACAGAGAGGAGCCTCCTCCTCGCAATGCGAAAAGAGGCCACTTGGGAAAAAATTACACTACAGCAGTAATTTTGAAACCACTACGAAGCAACAGAACTCTAACAAATCTCAGACTTCTGATAATTAAAGTGTGATTAACAGTTCGACCTCACTTCGAATATTACAATACAATATAAACAAAGCACCAATTCAGACACTTCAATACGGAATTCAAAACCTAAGAAATTAATGCATAAATGCTACCCTAAACATAAAAACGTAATATGAAGCTATCATGTAAAATAAATAACTTGCAAAACTCCAAAATAAAGCAACATGCAAAAAGGGATGTACAAATTATACATTCAAGCATTTCTAGTGGAAATAAAGTTAACATAAAACAAGACTTACCAGCCACAGATGTCTTTTTGCTCTGCACTATTTCTCCGTTCTTTTTCTTTCACGATATCATCGTCTGCAATCCAAGAGTGCACAAAAGTGATGACAAATTACACTAGAAAAGGCCAAGGGGGGGAAAAAAGGAATCATTAGATTTTAACTATTTTGAAATTAAAGAATAATTACACACAAAGAGAAATATCTAATATTGTTTCTTAATATATAAAACTTCAAATGTAGCTTCTTTGTTTTAAATTAAAGCAATGTGCTACATTGTTACTAAAATCATGACTGCAGTCGGTAGAAAAGCAAATGATTTCCCTAATACGACAGAAGTACAGTAAGCGAAAGGGGTTTTTAATGTACGGGTACAACATGAACAATGAAAGAAAAGAAATTTAAACAGTTAGTACGGATAATGATCTTCGAGAAGAGTAAATAATTTCAGCACTGGGAGAAAGATGGCACCAAAAGACAATAAGCAAGTAATTTTAAATGGCAAATAAACAAAATAAACTTGACTGTTAGCTTTGAAGCAGGTGTTATATATTAAACTATCTTAATTCACACACAGAATTAGTGAAGCAACAGATAAAAAAAAGTTAGAATCAAACTTGCAATATATTAACATCAAAAGAGCTATACATATAAACTTTTAAAGATTTTTTTTTTAAAGGTCTCAAAAACACCATCCTAAAAACAGATTTTAAAGAACATGTTGGAAACAAAAGTCATAAACCATAAAAGAAATACTTCATTCAGAATTTTAACGTAAGAACCGTTTCTAATTTTCTTTACTTCGGTACTTTCACCCTTGACAGAGGACAGCTTAGTCCAATGTACAAGAAATTGTTCTGAAATACTACCATGTCACTTTAATGAAATTATAGCAATGTTTCACTCAGGGAAAGAACATATTGTCTAGCTGCCCGGGTTCGAGCCCACCTCTAATACAGCAAGACAAAACACATCAAATGCCATTGACTTAAACAGCATTTTGAAATGTGGCAAAAAAATTTAAATGCAATTTCTTAGAAGAGCTATTGCAAATACCTACATACTAAAATTTTGACCAAAAATTCAAGAAAACTAAGATACTCTTTTAATCTTTCGAAGGAATCAAAGTCATATATACCAATGTAGGGATGCTCAACTTATTGTACTATAAAATTGTAACATAGGAATGAAATTTTGCCAGCTATGTGAGATGTCCTATACCGAGAAATTCCGTAAATTGTAGGATAGAACCTACGTCTGAAAACACACGAAAGGTAAAACATAATTCAAATACTTTACTTTTAGCCTTGAAGCAGGTGTTCTATATTAAACTGTCTTAATTCACATACAGAAATAGTAATATAAAAGCTCAAAATATTGTAAGAACCAAACACGCATTATATAAACATTTAAAAAAAATCTACATACAATTATTAGTGTTACGAGGGTTTTATTCTGAAATATTATGTCACTTTCAGTGAAATGATAGAAATTTTCACTCAGGGAAGGGACATTCTGTCTGGCTGCCTGGGTTCCATCCCAGCTTCTGTTACAAAAGTTTCATAGAAGAATTTTAAAAAATTCAGAAACAAAACTTATGAAGAAATTATTGACCATAATTGGTTCTATGATTTAGTCATTCTTACAGACATAATAACTAAAATCTTAAACTTGAGGGGGGGGAGAGAACTAAACTAAAGTCTTTGAATTCAAGGGTATTTTAAATTCATTTTAAATCAAAATAAATTTTGTGAAAATATTACACAAATATAAGGAATATACATTTTTACATAATGTAATGTACGTTTTGGCACTTTGAAAATCTGGAGAACTAAAGTGTGAATTATAAGAAAACTGAAACAAACATTTGGAAAATCTCATCGAGCTTAAATTAGTTTCTAAATTAGATGTTTTGAGTGTATTTAAAATTAGGCCAACTACTTCATTCACTTCAAACCCCATTACATAATACTAGTATTTAAGAAAAATGGTAAAAGTTTGCAAATCTCTTTCATTTAAGATCAAGAATATTACAAAAAGCCATTTGAATAGTCCTAGATCAGAAAAATCATCAACTGTTAAACTTTTAAACAGATAAATTCCTGCTTTCGATCTACTTAAAAATGTGAAAGAAGATTTTAAACAACGAACTTGTTAAAATCAATGTTCAGATACAGAATAACATACAAACATCCGAACGACTGCCATCGCATGTACCAGAGGGAGAAAAAAACTCTCAGAAGAAATGCAGTGTTAAATTTCACATTAAAATATGATTTCCCTGTAAATAATACAAAGAGTATACCTTTTCTTTAACATATTATACCACACATTTTTATACTTTGTGTAATGCACTTATAACTGAAATATTAAAAGTGCAATATATAATTGCAGCTAGCCAACATTTTATAAACTTAAAATTGGCTCCCATTAAGTTAAAGTTGCGAATAACTGCACCGAGAAAAGGAATGCAATTTTATTTCTTTGTCTGTATTTGGCTTCATTTTCATATAGAAAGAGTTAAAAATCGGTTATCTAGGTAACAAAATTTAAACACACATTTTCAGTAAAAATTACAGAATAACAGATTTTGTTACCCTGAAGACGCAACACCTCGCTATTCCAGCAATGATACAGATTGCATACTGTCATAGAGAAATTCCTTTCTTAAACAGGGAATTCATATACTTTAATCTGTTTTTACACAAGTACTGTTTATGACTAGTCCATGGTCCAGGAGTAAAATACTTTATAGTACACCCATCTAAATTTTTATTATTTCCGGTCATCTGCATAGACTGTTTACCTATCACGACTAAACTCCCAATCTTCGTTCCGCATAACTCATACGATTCTTCAAGTCTTTCGTAGTCTATCATTTTTAATACGGCAGGTACTGGCTCAGCGCAGACTTGTAAAGCGTGATTTCGCGCATAGCAGTACCTTAACGGATCCCACTTAATTTGTCCACTGCTAGAATTTCATTCATACGTGGTGCAACATACATCTATCAACACCAGAAAGAATTTATCTGCTACTTTAAACAACTTCCATCGACTCAAAATGAAGTCCGAAAAGTCTTACAAATCCCAAAGCAAAGCATGCCCAAGACTTTTCACATATGGAAGACAGAGAAGTCAAACAATGAATCAGAAAATTACAAAAGAAGAATTGTGTGCTTATAAAACGCCTTGATAATAAAAGCGCTCATTACGAAGAAGAGCTTTTAACTGAAGATAAGGTGAAGGAATTGTTAAATAACACAAAAGCAATGTCTGATCTTCTAGTGGAGAATGACCAAATTAAAGAAAAAAACAGGACACTTCAAAAGAGCTAAAGGGAAACATTTGCTCTTTACAGTGACACGATTACAGTTGCATCAGCTGTTTCAAAAAATAATTCTGTCATGCATTTGCCAAGAGAACGGAGAGAAGTCCAAAAGAAACTTTCAGAGTGCTTTGCAGAACAAAGTTAAAAGTTAATCTACAGAATTTTACTTCAATAATGATAAAACATCTCTGATTTGATTTCAAAATGAATATTTATTTATGGAACCAATTTTAAATAGATCTTCAAAAATTGGTTCATAAAACTTCACATTATGCCAAAATAGTTCAGATTAACTCTTTGGCATTGAAATCACCCGTAGCGCCCGTTCATTCAGGACCCGGCAAACCGCCCCAACGCCTCGTTTATTTTCTACCTAGTTCTTTCCCCTCCACGTTAGTGTATGGCTCATTGGTTTCGCGAGTTGTTAAAAGACATGTCAATCATTCTTTTGAAGCAAATAAAGGAGAAATACGGAAAGCTATTGACGTTCGCAGGTGCAATCCGGCCCTAAGGTGAAACTGCGCACAATAGATGAATGGATGAAACCGCAAAAGGGGGAAAGGAAAACTATTCCAAAACAAATTCGTAAACACGGGCGTTTTCGATGTTTGTTGAAAACAGATTTGGTCGTCTCTTGATGCGAAAGAGTTAAGGGAAATTTATAATAAAATATGCTTCAAACAACTAATAAAAAGCACATTTTGAGCAGCCTTAACAGAAGACAATTTGGCTCCACTAACTTTCTTTACGAGTACTCATTAAATTTTTATTTACATCTCTTTTCTGTTCAACATTTAAGAGAGTAAATTCGGAAAAAACTGAAAGAAAATTGGTTTTTAAACAGGCTGTGCAATTACGCTGACCTGTTGGGAAGAGAAGACCTCGTTGGACAGGGAAAATATTAGGCCACACAGAGAGGAGCCTCCTCCTCGCAATGCGAAAAGAGGCCACTTGGGAAAAAATTACACTACAGCAGTAATTTTGAAACCACTACGAAGCAACAGAACTCTAACAAATCTCAGACTTCTGATAATTAAAGTGTGATTAACAGTTCGACCTCACTTCGAATATTACAATACAATATAAACAAAGCACCAATTCAGACACTTCAATACGGAATTCAAAACCTAAGAAATTAATGCATAAATGCTACCCTAAACATAAAAACGTAATATGAAGCTATCATGTAAAATAAATAACTTGCAAAACTCCAAAATAAAGCAACATGCAAAAAGGGATGTACAAATTATACATTCAAGCATTTCTAGTGGAAATAAAGTTAACATAAAACAAGACTTACCAGCCACAGATGTCTTTTTGCTCTGCACTATTTCTCCGTTCTTTTTCTTTCACGATATCATCGTCTGCAATCCAAGAGTGCACAAAAGTGATGACAAATTACACTAGAAAAGGCCAAGGGGGGGAAAAAAGGAATCATTAGATTTTAACTATTTTGAAATTAAAGAATAATTACACACAAAGAGAAATATCTAATATTGTTTCTTAATATATAAAACTTCAAATGTAGCTTCTTTGTTTTAAATTAAAGCAATGTGCTACATTGTTACTAAAATCATGACTGCAGTCGGTAGAAAAGCAAATGATTTCCCTAATACGACAGAAGTACAGTAAGCGAAAGGGGTTTTTAATGTACGGGTACAACATGAACAATGAAAGAAAAGAAATTTAAACAGTTAGTACGGATAATGATCTTCGAGAAGAGTAAATAATTTCAGCACTGGGAGAAAGATGGCACCAAAAGACAATAAGCAAGTAATTTTAAATGGCAAATAAACAAAATAAACTTGACTGTTAGCTTTGAAGCAGGTGTTATATATTAAACTATCTTAATTCACACACAGAATTAGTGAAGCAACAGATAAAAAAAAGTTAGAATCAAACTTGCAATATATTAACATCAAAAGAGCTATACATATAAACTTTTAAAGATTTTTTTTTTAAAGGTCTCAAAAACACCATCCTAAAAACAGATTTTAAAGAACATGTTGGAAACAAAAGTCATAAACCATAAAAGAAATACTTCATTCAGAATTTTAACATAAGAACCGTTTCTAATTTTCTTTACTTCGGTACTTTCACCCTTGACAGAGGACAGCTTAGTCCAATGTACAAGAAATTGTTCTGAAATACTACCATGTCACTTTAATGAAATTATAGCAATGTTTCACTCAGGGAAAGAACATATTGTCTAGCTGCCCGGGTTCGAGCCCACCTCTAATACAGCAAGACAAAACACATCAAATGCCATTGACTTAAACAGCATTTTGAAATGTGGCAAAAAAATTTAAATGCAATTTCTTAGAAGAGCTATTGCAAATACCTACATACTAAAATTTTGACCAAAAATTCAAGAAAACTAAGATACTCTTTTAATCTTTCGAAGGAATCAAAGTCATATATACCAATGTAGGGATGCTCAACTTATTGTACTATAAAATTGTAACATAGGAATGAAATTTTGCCAGCTATGTGAGATGTCCTATACCGAGAAATTCCGTAAATTGTAGGATAGAACCTACGTCTGAAAACACACGAAAGGTAAAACATAATTCAAATACTTTACTTTTAGCCTTGAAGCAGGTGTTCTATATTAAACTGTCTTAATTCACATACAGAAATAGTAATATAAAAGCTCAAAATATTGTAAGAACCAAACACGCATTATATAAACATTTAAAAAAAATCTACATACAATTATTAGTGTTACGAGGGTTTTATTCTGAAATATTATGTCACTTTCAGTGAAATGATAGAAATTTTCACTCAGGGAAGGGACATTCTGTCTGGCTGCCTGGGTTCCATCCCAGCTTCTGTTACAAAAGTTTCATAGAAGAATTTTAAAAAATTCAGAAACAAAACTTATGAAGAAATTATTGACCATAATTGGTTCTATGATTTAGTCATTCTTACAGACATAATAACTAAAATCTTAAACTTGAGGGGGGGGAGAGAACTAAACTAAAGTCTTTGAATTCAAGGGTATTTTAAATTCATTTTAAATCAAAATAAATTTTGTGAAAATATTACACAAATATAAGGAATATACATTTTTACATAATGTAATGTACGTTTTGGCACTTTGAAAATCTGGAGAACTAAAGTGTGAATTATAAGAAAACTGAAACAAACATTTGGAAAATCTCATCGAGCTTAAATTAGTTTCTAAATTAGATGTTTTGAGTGTATTTAAAATTAGGCCAACTACTTCATTCACTTCAAACCCCATTACATAATACTAGTATTTAAGAAAAATGGTAAAAGTTTGCAAATCTCTTTCATTTAAGATCAAGAATATTACAAAAAGCCATTTGAATAGTCCTAGATCAGAAAAATCATCAACTGTTAAACTTTTAAACAGATAAATTCCTGCTTTCGATCTACTTAAAAATGTGAAAGAAGATTTTAAACAACGAACTTGTTAAAATCAATGTTCAGATACAGAATAACATACAAACATCCGAACGACTGCCATCGCATGTACCAGAGGGAGAAAAAAACTCTCAGAAGAAATGCAGTGTTAAATTTCACATTAAAATATGATTTCCCTGTAAATAATACAAAGAGTATACCTTTTCTTTAACATATTATACCACACATTTTTATACTTTGTGTAATGCACTTATAACTGAAATATTAAAAGTGCAATATATAATTGCAGCTAGCCAACATTTTATAAACTTAAAATTGGCTCCCATTAAGTTAAAGTTGCGAATAACTGCACCGAGAAAAGGAATGCAATTTTATTTCTTTGTCTGTATTTGGCTTCATTTTCATATAGAAAGAGTTAAAAATCGGTTATCTAGGTAACAAAATTTAAACACACATTTTCAGTAAAAATTACAGAATAACAGATTTTGTTACCCTGAAGACGCAACACCTCGCTATTCCAGCAATGATACAGATTGCATACTGTCATAGAGAAATTCCTTTCTTAAACAGGGAATTCATATACTTTAATCTGTTTTTACACAAGTACTGTTTATGACTAGTCCATGGTCCAGGAGTAAAATACTTTATAGTACACCCATCTAAATTTTTATTATTTCCGGTCATCTGCATAGACTGTTTACCTATCACGACTAAACTCCCAATCTTCGTTCCGCATAACTCATACGATTCTTCAAGTCTTTCGTAGTCTATCATTTTTAATACGGCAGGTACTGGCTCAGCGCAGACTTGTAAAGCGTGATTTCGCGCATAGCAGTACCTTAACGGATCCCACTTAATTTGTCCACTGCTAGAATTTCATTCATACGTGGTGCAACATACATCTATCAACACCAGAAAGAATTTATCTGCTACTTTAAACAACTTCCATCGACTCAAAATGAAGTCCGAAAAGTCTTACAAATCCCAAAGCAAAGCATGCCCAAGACTTTTCACATATGGAAGACAGAGAAGTCAAACAATGAATCAGAAAATTACAAAAGAAGAATTGTGTGCTTATAAAACGCCTTGATAATAAAAGCGCTCATTACGAAGAAGAGCTTTTAACTGAAGATAAGGTGAAGGAATTGTTAAATAACACAAAAGCAATGTCTGATCTTCTAGTGGAGAATGACCAAATTAAAGAAAAAAACAGGACACTTCAAAAGAGCTAAAGGGAAACATTTGCTCTTTACAGTGACACGATTACAGTTGCATCAGCTGTTTCAAAAAATAATTCTGTCATGCATTTGCCAAGAGAACGGAGAGAAGTCCAAAAGAAACTTTCAGAGTGCTTTGCAGAACAAAGTTAAAAGTTAATCTACAGAATTTTACTTCAATAATGATAAAACATCTCTGATTTGATTTCAAAATGAATATTTATTTATGGAACCAATTTTAAATAGATCTTCAAAAATTGGTTCATAAAACTTCACATTATGCCAAAATAGTTCAGATTAACTCTTTGGCATTGAAATCACCCGTAGCGCCCGTTCATTCAGGACCCGGCAAACCGCCCCAACGCCTCGTTTATTTTCTACCTAGTTCTTTCCCCTCCACGTTAGTGTATGGCTCATTGGTTTCGCGAGTTGTTAAAAGACATGTCAATCATTCTTTTGAAGCAAATAAAGGAGAAATACGGAAAGCTATTGACGTTCGCAGGTGCAATCCGGCCCTAAGGTGAAACTGCGCACAATAGATGAATGGATGAAACCGCAAAAGGGGGAAAGGAAAACTATTCCAAAACAAATTCGTAAACACGGGCGTTTTCGATGTTTGTTGAAAACAGATTTGGTCGTCTCTTGATGCGAAAGAGTTAAGGGAAATTTATAATAAAATATGCTTCAAACAACTAATAAAAAGCACATTTTGAGCAGCCTTAACAGAAGACAATTTGGCTCCACTAACTTTCTTTACGAGTACTCATTAAATTTTTATTTACATCTCTTTTCTGTTCAACATTTAAGAGAGTAAATTCGGAAAAAACTGAAAGAAAATTGGTTTTTAAACAGGCTGTGCAATTACGCTGACCTGTTGGGAAGAGAAGACCTCGTTGGACAGGCAAAATATTAGGCCACACAGAGAGGAGCCTCCTCCTCGCAATGCGAAAAGAGGCCACTTGGGAAAAAATTACACTACAGCAGTAATTTTGAAACCACTACGAAGCAACAGAACTCTAACAAATCTCAGACTTCTGATAATTAAAGTGTGATTAACAGTTCGACCTCACTTCGAATATTACAATACAATATAAAGAAAGCACCAATTCAGACACTTCAATACGGAATTCAAAACCTAAGAAATTAATGCATAAATGCTACCCTAAACATTAAAACGTAATATGAAGCTATCATGTAAAATAAATAACTTGCAAAACTCCAAAATAAAGCAACATGCAAAAAGGGATGTACAAATTATACATTCAAGCATTTCTAGTGGAAATAAAGTTAACATAAAACAAGACTTACCAGCCACAGATGTCTTTTTGCTCTGCACTATTTCTCTGTTCTTTTTCTTTCACGATATCATCGTCTGCAATCCAAGAGTGCACAAAAGTGATGACAAATTACACTAGAAAAGGCCAAGGGGGGGAAAAAAGGAATCATTAGATTTTAACTATTTTGAAATTAAAGAATAATTACACACAAAGAGAAATATCTAATATTGTTTCTTAATATATAAAACTTCAAATGTAGCTTCTTTGTTTTAAATTAAAGCAATGTGCTACATTGTTACTAAAATCATGACTGCAGTCGGTAGAAAAGCAAATGATTTCCCTAATACGACAGAAGTACAGTAAGTGAAAGGGGTTTTTAATGTACGGGTACAACATGAACAATGAAAGAAAAGAAATTTAAACAGTTAGTACGGATAATGATCTTCGAGAAGAGTAAATAATTTCAGCACTGGGAGAAAGATGGCACCAAAAGACAATAAGCAAGTAATTTTAAATGGCAAATAAACAAAATAAACTTTACTGTTAGCTTTGAAGCAAGTGTTATATATTAAACTATCTTAATTCACACACAGAATTAGTGACATAACAGATAAAAAAAAGTTAGAATCAAACTTGCAATATATTAACATCAAAAGAGCTATACATATAAACTTTTAAAGATTTTTTTTTTAAAGGTCTCAAAAACACCATCCTAAAAACAGATTTTAAAGAACATCTTGGAAACAAAAGTCATAAACCATAAAAGAAATACTTCATTCAGAATTTTAACGTAAGAACCGTTTCTAATTTTCTTTACTTCGGTACTTTCACCCTTGACAGAGGACAGCTTAGTCCAATGTACAAGAAATTATTCTGAAATACTACCATGTCACTTTAATGAAATTATAGCAATGTTTCACTCAGGGAAAGAACATATTGTCTAGCTGCCCGGGTTCGAGCCCAGCTCTAATACAGCAAGACAAAACACATCAAATGCCATTGACTTAAACAGCATTTTGAAATGTGGCAAAAAAATTTAAATGCAATTTCTTAGAAGAGCTATTGCAAATACCTACATACTAAAATTTTGACCAAAAATTCAAGAAAACTAAGATACTCTTTTAATCTTTCGAAGGAATCAAAGTCATATATACCAATGTAGGGATGCTCAACTTATTGTACTATAAAACTGTAACATAGGAATGAAATTTTGCCAGCTATGTGAGATGTCCTATACCGAGAAATTCCGTAAATTGTAGGATAGAACCTACGTCTGAAAACACACGAAAGGTAAAACACAATTCAAATACTTTACTTTTAGCCTTGAAGCAGGTGTTCTATATTAAACTGTCTTAATTCACATACAGAAATAGTAATATAAAAGCTCAAAATATTGTAAGAACCAAACACGCATTATATAAACATTTAAAAAAAATCTACATACAATTATTAGTGTTACGAGGGTTTTATTCTGAAATATTATGTCACTTTCAGAGAAATGATAGAAATTTTCACTCAGGGAAGGGACATTCTGTCTGGCTGCCTGGGTTCCATCAAAGCTTCTGTTACAAAAGTTTCATAGAAGAATTTTAAAAAATCCAGAAACAAAACTTATGAAGAAATTATTGACCATAATTGGTTCTATGATTTAGTCATTCTTACAGACATAATAACTAAAATCTTAAACTTTATGGGAGGGGAAAGAACTAAACTAAAGTCTTTGAATTCAAGGGTATTTTAAATTCATTTTAAATCAAAATTAATTTTGTGAAAATATTACACAAATATAAGGAATATACATTTTTACCATAATAAAATGTACGTTTTGCCACTTTGAAAATCTGGAGAACTAAAGCGTGAAATATAAGAAAACAGAAACAAACGTTTGGAAAATCATATCGAGCTTAAATTAGTTTCTAAATTAGATGTTTTGAGTGTATTTAAAATTAGGCTAACTACTTCATTCACTTCAAACCTCATTGCATAATACTATTATTTAAGAAAAATGGTAAAAGATTGCAAATCTCTTTCATTTAAGATCAAGAATATTACAAAAAGCCATTTGAATAGTCCTAGATCAGAAAAATCATGAACTGTTAAACTTTTAAACAGATAAATTCCTGCTTTCGATCTACTTAAAAATGTGAAAGAAGATTTTAAACAACGAACTTGTTAAAATCAATGTTCAGATACAGAATAACATACAAACATCCGAACGACTGCCATCGCATGTACCAGAGGGAGAAAAAAACTCTCAGAAGAAATGCAGTGTTAAATTTCACATTAAAATATGATTTCCCTGTAAATAATACAAAGACTATACCTTTTCTTTAACATATTATACCACACATTTTTATACTTTGTGTAATGCACTTATAACTGAAATATTAAAAAAGCAATATATAATTGCAGCTAGCCAAAATTTCATAAACTTAAAATTGGCTCCCATTAAGTTAAAGTTGCGAATAACTGCACCAAGGAGGGAATGCAATTTTATTTCTTTGTCTGTATTTGGCTTCATTTTCATATAGAAAGAGTTAAAAATCGGTTATCTAGGTAACAAAATTTAAACACACATTTTCAGTAAAAATTACAGAATAACAGATTTTGTTACCCTGAAGACGCAACACCTCGCTATTCCAGCAATGATACAGATTGCATACTGTCATAGAGAAATTCCTTTCTTAAACAGGGAATTCATATACTTTAATCTGTTTTTACACAAGTACTGTTTATGACTAGTCCATGGTCCAGGAGTAAAATACTTTATAGTACACCCATCTAAATTTTTATTATTTCCGGTCATCTGCATAGACTGTTTACCTATCACGACTAAACTCCCAATCTTCGTTCCGCATAACTCATACGATTCTTCAAGTCTTTCGTAGTCTATCATTTTTAATACGGCAGGTACTGGCTCAGCGCAGACTTGTAAAGCGTGATTTCGCGCATAGCAGTACCTTAACGGATCCCACTTAATTTGTCCACTGCTAGAATTTCATTCATACGTGGTGCAACATACATCTATCAACACCAGAAAGAATTTATCTGCTACTTTAAACAACTTCCATCGACTCAAAATGAAGTCCGAAAAGTCTTACAAATCCCAAAGCAAAGCATGCCCAAGACTTTTCACATATGGAAGACAGAGAAGTCAAACAATGAATCAGAAAATTACAAAAGAAGAATTGTGTGCTTATAAAACGCCTTGATAATAAAAGCGCTCATTACGAAGAAGAGCTTTTAACTGAAGATAAGGTGAAGGAATTGTTAAATAACACAAAAGCAATGTCTGATCTTCTAGTGGAGAATGACCAAATTAAAGAAAAAAACAGGACACTTCAAAAGAGCTAAAGGGAAACATTTGCTCTTTACAGTGACACGATTACAGTTGCATCAGCTGTTTCAAAAAATAATTCTGTCATGCATTTGCCAAGAGAACGGAGAGAAGTCCAAAAGAAACTTTCAGAGTGCTTTGCAGAACAAAGTTAAAAGTTAATCTACAGAATTTTACTTCAATAATGATAAAACATCTCTGATTTGATTTCAAAATGAATATTTATTTATGGAACCAATTTTAAATAGATCTTCAAAAATTGGTTCATAAAACTTCACATTATGCCAAAATAGTTCAGATTAACTCTTTGGCATTGAAATCACCCGTAGCGCCCGTTCATTCAGGACCCGGCAAACCGCCCCAACGCCTCGTTTATTTTCTACCTAGTTCTTTCCCCTCCACGTTAGTGTATGGCTCATTGGTTTCGCGAGTTGTTAAAAGACATGTCAATCATTCTTTTGAAGCAAATAAAGGAGAAATACGGAAAGCTATTGACGTTCGCAGGTGCAATCCGGCCCTAAGGTGAAACTGCGCACAATAGATGAATGGATGAAACCGCAAAAGGGGGAAAGGAAAACTATTCCAAAACAAATTCGTAAACACGGGCGTTTTCGATGTTTGTTGAAAACAGATTTGGTCGTCTCTTGATGCGAAAGAGTTAAGGGAAATTTATAATAAAATATGCTTCAAACAACTAATAAAAAGCACATTTTGAGCAGCCTTAACAGAAGACAATTTGGCTCCACTAACTTTCTTTACGAGTACTCATTAAATTTTTATTTACATCTCTTTTCTGTTCAACATTTAAGAGAGTAAATTCGGAAAAAACTGAAAGAAAATTGGTTTTTAAACAGGCTGTGCAATTACGCTGACCTGTTGGGAAGAGAAGACCTCGTTGGACAGGGAAAATATTAGGCCACACAGAGAGGAGCCTCCTCCTCGCAATGCGAAAAGAGGCCACTTGGGAAAAAATTACACTACAGCAGTAATTTTGAAACCACTACGAAGCAACAGAACTCTAACAAATCTCAGACTTCTGATAATTAAAGTGTGATTAACAGTTCGACCTCACTTCGAATATTACAATACAATATAAAGAAAGCACCAATTCAGACACTTCAATACGGAATTCAAAACCTAAGAAATTAATGCATAAATGCTACCCTAAACATTAAAACGTAATATGAAGCTATCATGTAAAATAAATAACTTGCAAAACTCCAAAATAAAGCAACATGCAAAAAGGGATGTACAAATTATACATTCAAGCATTTCTAGTGGAAATAAAGTTAACATAAAACAAGACTTACCAGCCACAGATGTCTTTTTGCTCTGCACTATTTCTCTGTTCTTTTTCTTTCACGATATCATCGTCTGCAATCCAAGAGTGCACAAAAGTGATGACAAATTACACTAGAAAAGGCCAAGGGGGGGAAAAAAGGAATCATTAGATTTTAACTATTTTGAAATTAAAGAATAATTACACACAAAGAGAAATATCTAATATTGTTTCTTAATATATAAAACTTCAAATGTAGCTTCTTTGTTTTAAATTAAAGCAATGTGCTACATTGTTACTAAAATCATGACTGCAGTCGGTAGAAAAGCAAATGATTTCCCTAATACGACAGAAGTACAGTAAGTGAAAGGGGTTTTTAATGTACGGGTACAACATGAACAATGAAAGAAAAGAAATTTAAACAGTTAGTACGGATAATGATCTTCGAGAAGAGTAAATAATTTCAGCACTGGGAGAAAGATGGCACCAAAAGACAATAAGCAAGTAATTTTAAATGGCAAATAAACAAAATAAACTTTACTGTTAGCTTTGAAGCAAGTGTTATATATTAAACTATCTTAATTCACACACAGAATTAGTGACATAACAGATAAAAAAAAGTTAGAATCAAACTTGCAATATATTAACATCAAAAGAGCTATACATATAAACTTTTAAAGATTTTTTTTTTAAAGGTCTCAAAAACACCATCCTAAAAACAGATTTTAAAGAACATCTTGGAAACAAAAGTCATAAACCATAAAAGAAATACTTCATTCAGAATTTTAACGTAAGAACCGTTTCTAATTTTCTTTACTTCGGTACTTTCACCCTTGACAGAGGACAGCTTAGTCCAATGTACAAGAAATTATTCTGAAATACTACCATGTCACTTTAATGAAATTATAGCAATGTTTCACTCAGGGAAAGAACATATTGTCTAGCTGCCCGGGTTCGAGCCCAGCTCTAATACAGCAAGACAAAACACATCAAATGCCATTGACTTAAACAGCATTTTGAAATGTGGCAAAAAAATTTAAATGCAATTTCTTAGAAGAGCTATTGCAAATACCTACATACTAAAATTTTGACCAAAAATTCAAGAAAACTAAGATACTCTTTTAATCTTTCGAAGGAATCAAAGTCATATATACCAATGTAGGGATGCTCAACTTATTGTACTATAAAACTGTAACATAGGAATGAAATTTTGCCAGCTATGTGAGATGTCCTATACCGAGAAATTCCGTAAATTGTAGGATAGAACCTACGTCTGAAAACACACGAAAGGTAAAACACAATTCAAATACTTTACTTTTAGCCTTGAAGCAGGTGTTCTATATTAAACTGTCTTAATTCACATACAGAAATAGTAATATAAAAGCTCAAAATATTGTAAGAACCAAACACGCATTATATAAACATTTAAAAAAAATCTACATACAATTATTAGTGTTACGAGGGTTTTATTCTGAAATATTATGTCACTTTCAGAGAAATGATAGAAATTTTCACTCAGGGAAGGGACATTCTGTCTGGCTGCCTGGGTTCCATCAAAGCTTCTGTTACAAAAGTTTCATAGAAGAATTTTAAAAAATCCAGAAACAAAACTTATGAAGAAATTACTGACCATAATTGGTTCTATGATTTAGTCATTCTTACAGACATAATAACTAAAATCTTAAACTTTATGGGAGGGGAAAGAACTAAACTAAAGTCTTTGAATTCAAGGGTATTTTAAATTCATTTTAAATCAAAATTAATTTTGTGAAAATATTACACAAATATAAAGAATATACATTTTTACCATAATGTAATGTACGTTTTGCCACTTTGAAAATCTGGAGAACTAAAGCGTGAAATATAAGAAAACAGAAACAAACGTTTGGAAAATCTTATCGAGCTTAAATTAGTTTCTAAATTAGATGTTTTGAGTGTATTTAAAATTAGGCTAACTACTTTATTCACTTCAAACCTCATTGCATAATACTATTATTTAAGAAAAATGGTAAAAGATTGCAAATCTCTTTCATTTAAGATCAAGAATATTACAAAAAGCCATTTGAATAGTCCTAGATCAGAAAAATCATCAACTGTTAAACTTTTAAACAGATAAATTCCTGCTTTCGATCTACTTAAAAATGTGAAAGAAGATTTTAAACAACGAACTTGTTAAAATCAATGTTCAGATACAGAATAACATACAAACATCCGAACGACTGCCATCGCATGTACCAGAGGGAGAAAAAAACTCTCAGAAGAAATGCAGTGTTAAATTTCACATTAAAATATGATTTCCCTGTAAATAATACAAAGACTATACCTTTTCTTTAACATATTATACCACACATTTTTATACTTTGTGTAATGCACTTATAACTGAAATATTAAAAAAGCAATATATAATTGCAGCTAGCCAAAATTTCATAAACTTAAAATTGGCTCCCATTAAGTTAAAGTTGCGAATAACTGCACCAAGGGAAGGAATGCAATTTTATTTCTTTGTCTGTATTTGGCTTCATTTTCATATAGAAAGAGTTAAAAATCGGTTATCTAGGTAACAAAATTTAAACACACATTTTCAGTAAAAATTACAGAATAACAGATTTTGTTACCCTGAAGACGCAACACCTCGCTATTCCAGCAATGATACAGATTGCATACTGTCATAGAGAAATTCCTTTCTTAAACAGGGAATTCATATACTTTAATCTGTTTTTACACAAGTACTGTTTATGACTAGTCCATGGTCCAGGAGTAAAATACTTTATAGTACACCCATCTAAATTTTTATTATTTCTGGTCATCTGCATAGACTGTTTACCTATCACGACTAAACTCCCAATCTTCGTTCCGCATAACTCATACGATTCTTCAAGTCTTTCGTAGTCTATCATTTTTAATATGGCAGGTACTGGCTCAGCGCAGACTTGTAATGCGTGATTTCGCGCATAGCAGTACCTTAACGAATCCCATTTAATTTGTCCACTGCTAGAATTTCATTCATAATTGGTGCAACATACATCTATCAACAAAAGAAAGAATTTATCTGCTACTTTAAACAACTTCCATCGACTCAAAATGAAGTCCGAAAAGTCTTACAAATCCCAAAGCAAAGCATGCCGAAGACTTTTCACATATGGAAGACAGAGAAGTCAAACAATGAATCAGAAAATTACAAAAGAAGAATTGTGTGCTTATAAAACGCCTTGATAATAAAAGCGCTCATTACGAAGAAGAGCTTTTAACTGAAGATAAGGTGAAAGAATTGTTAAATAACACAAAAGCAATGTCTGATCTTCTAGTGGAGAATGACCAAATTAAAGAAAAAAACAAGACACTTCAAAAGAGCTAAAGGGAAACATTTGCTCTTTACAGTGACACGATTACAGTTGCATCAGCTGTTTCAAAAAATAATTCTGTCATGCATTTGCCAAGAGAACGGAGAGAAGTCCAAAAGAAACTTTCAGAGTGCTTTGCAGAACAAAGTTAAAAGTTAATCTACAGAATTTTACTTCAATAATGATAAAACATCTCTGATTTGATTTCAAAATGAATATTTATTTATGGAACCAATTTTAAATAGATCTTCAAAAATTGGTTCATAAAACTTCACATTATGCCAAAATAGTTCAGATTAACTCTTTGGCATTGAAATCACCCGTAGCGCCCGTTCATTCAGGACCCGGCAAACCGCCCCAACGCCTCGTTTATTTTCTACCTAGTTCTTTCCCCTCCACGTTAGTGTATGGCTCATTGGTTTCGCGAGTTGTTAAAAGACATGTCAATCATTCTTTTGAAGCAAATAAAGGAGAAATACGGAAAGCTATTGACGTTCGCAGGTGCAATCCGGCCCTAAGGTGAAACTGCGCACAATAGATGAATGGATGAAACCGCAAAAGGGGGAAAGGAAAACTATTCCAAAACAAATTCGTAAACACGGGCGTTTTCGATGTTTGTTGAAAACAGATTTGGTCGTCTCTTGATGCGAAAGAGTTAAGGGAAATTTATAATAAAATATGCTTCAAACAACTAATAAAAAGCACATTTTGAGCAGCCTTAACAGAAGACAATTTGGCTCCACTAACTTTCTTTACGAGTACTCATTAAATTTTTATTTACATCTCTTTTCTGTTCAACATTTAAGAGAGTAAATTCGGAAAAAACTGAAAGAAAATTGGTTTTTAAACAGGCTGTGCAATTACGCTGACCTGTTGGGAAGAGAAGACCTCGTTGGACAGGGAAAATATTAGGCCACACAGAGAGGAGCCTCCTCCTCGCAATGCGAAAAGAGGCCACTTGGGAAAAAATTACACTACAGCAGTAATTTTGAAACCACTACGAAGCAACAGAACTCTAACAAATCTCAGACTTCTGATAATTAAAGTGTGATTAACAGTTCGACCTCACTTCGAATATTACAATACAATATAAAGAAAGCACCAATTCAGACACTTCAATACGGAATTCAAAACCTAAGAAATTAATGCATAAATGCTACCCTAAACATTAAAACGTAATATGAAGCTATCATGTAAAATAAATAACTTGCAAAACTCCAAAATAAAGCAACATGCAAAAAGGGATGTACAAATTATACATTCAAGCATTTCTAGTGGAAATAAAGTTAACATAAAACAAGACTTACCAGCCACAGATGTCTTTTTGCTCTGCACTATTTCTCTGTTCTTTTTCTTTCACGATATCATCGTCTGCAATCCAAGAGTGCACAAAAGTGATGACAAATTACACTAGAAAAGGCCAAGGGGGGGAAAAAAGGAATCATTAGATTTTAACTATTTTGAAATTAAAGAATAATTACACACAAAGAGAAATATCTAATATTGTTTCTTAATATATAAAACTTCAAATGTAGCTTCTTTGTTTTAAATTAAAGCAATGTGCTACATTGTTACTAAAATCATGACTGCAGTCGGTAGAAAAGCAAATGATTTCCCTAATACGACAGAAGTACAGTAAGTGAAAGGGGTTTTTAATGTACGGGTACAACATGAACAATGAAAGAAAAGAAATTTAAACAGTTAGTACGGATAATGATCTTCGAGAAGAGTAAATAATTTCAGCACTGGGAGAAAGATGGCACCAAAAGACAATAAGCAAGTAATTTTAAATGGCAAATAAACAAAATAAACTTTACTGTTAGCTTTGAAGCAAGTGTTATATATTAAACTATCTTAATTCACACACAGAATTAGTGACATAACAGATAAAAAAAAGTTAGAATCAAACTTGCAATATATTAACATCAAAAGAGCTATACATATAAACTTTTAAAGATTTTTTTTTTAAAGGTCTCAAAAACACCATCCTAAAAACAGATTTTAAAGAACATCTTGGAAACAAAAGTCATAAACCATAAAAGAAATACTTCATTCAGAATTTTAACGTAAGAACCGTTTCTAATTTTCTTTACTTCGGTACTTTCACCCTTGACAGAGGACAGCTTAGTCCAATGTACAAGAAATTATTCTGAAATACTACCATGTCACTTTAATGAAATTATAGCAATGTTTCACTCAGGGAAAGAACATATTGTCTAGCTGCCCGGGTTCGAGCCCAGCTCTAATAAAGCAAGACAAAACACATCAAATGCCATTGACTTAAACAGCATTTTGAAATGTGGCAAAAAAATTTAAATGCAATTTCTTAGAAGAGCTATTGCAAATACCTACATACTAAAATTTTGACCAAAAATTCAAGAAAACTAAGATACTCTTTTAATCTTTCGAAGGAATCAAAGTCATATATACCAATGTAGGGATGCTCAACTTATTGTACTATAAAACTGTAACATAGGAATGAAATTTTGCCAGCTATGTGAGATGTCCTATACCGAGAAATTCCGTAAATTGTAGGATAGAACCTACGTCTGAAAACACACGAAAGGTAAAACACAATTCAAATACTTTACTTTTAGCCTTGAAGCAGGTGTTCTATATTAAACTGTCTTAATTCACATACAGAAATAGTAATATAAAAGCTCAAAATATTGTAAGAACCAAACACGCATTATATAAACATTTAAAAAAAATCTACATACAATTATTAGTGTTACGAGGGTTTTATTCTGAAATATTATGTCACTTTCAGAGAAATGATAGAAATTTTCACTCAGGGAAGGGACATTCTGTCTGGCTGCCTGGGTTCCATCAAAGCTTCTGTTACAAAAGTTTCATAGAAGAATTTTAAAAAATCCAGAAACAAAACTTATGAAGAAATTATTGACCATAATTGGTTCTATGATTTAGTCATTCTTACAGACATAATAACTAAAATCTTAAACTTTATGGGAGGGGAAAGAACTAAACTAAAGTCTTTGAATTCAAGGGTATTTTAAATTCATTTTAAATCAAAATTAATTTTGTGAAAATATTACACAAATATAAGGAATATACATTTTTACCATAATAAAATGTACGTTTTGCCACTTTGAAAATCTGGAGAACTAAAGCGTGAAATATAAGAAAACAGAAACAAACGTTTGGAAAATCATATCGAGCTTAAATTAGTTTCTAAATTAGATGTTTTGAGTGTATTTAAAATTAGGCTAACTACTTCATTCACTTCAAACCTCATTGCATAATACTATTATTTAAGAAAAATGGTAAAAGATTGCAAATCTCTTTCATTTAAGATCAAGAATATTACAAAAAGCCATTTGAATAGTCCTAGATCAGAAAAATCATGAACTGTTAAACTTTTAAACAGATAAATTCCTGCTTTCGATCTACTTAAAAATGTGAAAGAAGATTTTAAACAACGAACTTGTTAAAATCAATGTTCAGATACAGAATAACATACAAACATCCGAACGACTGCCATCGCATGTACCAGAGGGAGAAAAAAACTCTCAGAAGAAATGCAGTGTTAAATTTCACATTAAAATATGATTTCCCTGTAAATAATACAAAGACTATACCTTTTCTTTAACATATTATACCACACATTTTTATACTTTGTGTAATGCACTTATAACTGAAATATTAAAAAAGCAATATATAATTGCAGCTAGCCAAAATTTCATAAACTTAAAATTGGCTCCCATTAAGTTAAAGTTGCGAATAACTGCACCAAGGGAAGGAATGCAATTTTATTTCTTTGTCTGTATTTGGCTTCATTTTCATATAGAAAGAGTTAAAAATCGGTTATCTAGGTAACAAAATTTAAACACACATTTTCAGTAAAAATTACAGAATAACAGATTTTGTTACCCTGAAGACGCAACACCTCGCTATTCCAGCAATGATACAGATTGCATACTGTCATAGAGAAATTCCTTTCTTAAACAGGGAATTCATATACTTTAATCTGTTTTTACACAAGTACTGTTTATGACTAGTCCATGGTCCAGGAGTAAAATACTTTATAGTACACCCATCTAAATTTTTATTATTTCTGGTCATCTGCATAGACTGTTTACCTATCACGACTAAACTCCCAATCTTCGTTCCGCATAACTCATACGATTCTTCAAGTCTTTCGTAGTCTATCATTTTTAATATGGCAGGTACTGGCTCAGCGCAGACTTGTAATGCGTGATTTCGCGCATAGCAGTACCTTAACGAATCCCATTTAATTTGTCCACTGCTAGAATTTCATTCATAATTGGTGCAACATACATCTATCAACAAAAGAAAGAATTTATCTGCTACTTTAAACAACTTCCATCGACTCAAAATGAAGTCCGAAAAGTCTTACAAATCCCAAAGCAAAGCATGCCGAAGACTTTTCACATATGGAAGACAGAGAAGTCAAACAATGAATCAGAAAATTACAAAAGAAGAATTGTGTGCTTATAAAACGCCTTGATAATAAAAGCGCTCATTACGAAGAAGAGCTTTTAACTGAAGATAAGGTGAAAGAATTGTTAAATAACACAAAAGCAATGTCTGATCTTCTAGTGGAGAATGACCAAATTAAAGAAAAAAACAAGACACTTCAAAAGAGCTAAAGGGAAACATTTGCTCTTTACAGTGACACGATTACAGTTGCATCAGCTGTTTCAAAAAATAATTCTGTCATGCATTTGCCAAGAGAACGGAGAGAAGTCCAAAAGAAACTTTCAGAGTGCTTTGCAGAACAAAGTTAAAAGTTAATCTACAGAATTTTACTTCAATAATGATAAAACATCTCTGATTTGATTTCAAAATGAATATTTATTTATGGAACCAATTTTAAATAGATCTTCAAAAATTGGTTCATAAAACTTCACATTATGCCAAAATAGTTCAGATTAACTCTTTGGCATTGAAATCACCCGTAGCGCCCGTTCATTCAGGACCCGGCAAACCGCCCCAACGCCTCGTTTATTTTCTACCTAGTTCTTTCCCCTCCACGTTAGTGTATGGCTCATTGGTTTCGCGAGTTGTTAAAAGACATGTCAATCATTCTTTTGAAGCAAATAAAGGAGAAATACGGAAAGCTATTGACGTTCGCAGGTGCAATCCGGCCCTAAGGTGAAACTGCGCACAATAGATGAATGGATGAAACCGCAAAAGGGGGAAAGGAAAACTATTCCAAAACAAATTCGTAAACACGGGCGTTTTCGATGTTTGTTGAAAACAGATTTGGTCGTCTCTTGATGCGAAAGAGTTAAGGGAAATTTATAATAAAATATGCTTCAAACAACTAATAAAAAGCACATTTTGAGCAGCCTTAACAGAAGACAATTTGGCTCCACTAACTTTCTTTACGAGTACTCATTAAATTTTTATTTACATCTCTTTTCTGTTCAACATTTAAGAGAGTAAATTCGGAAAAAACTGAAAGAAAATTGGTTTTTAAACAGGCTGTGCAATTACGCTGACCTGTTGGGAAGAGAAGACCTCGTTGGACAGGGAAAATATTAGGCCACACAGAGAGGAGCCTCCTCCTCGCAATGCGAAAAGAGGCCACTTGGGAAAAAATTACACTACAGCAGTAATTTTGAAACCACTACGAAGCAACAGAACTCTAACAAATCTCAGACTTCTGATAATTAAAGTGTGATTAACAGTTCGACCTCACTTCGAATATTACAATACAATATAAAGAAAGCACCAATTCAGACACTTCAATACGGAATTCAAAACCTAAGAAATTAATGCATAAATGCTACCCTAAACATTAAAACGTAATATGAAGCTATCATGTAAAATAAATAACTTGCAAAACTCCAAAATAAAGCAACATGCAAAAAGGGATGTACAAATTATACATTCAAGCATTTCTAGTGGAAATAAAGTTAACATAAAACAAGACTTACCAGCCACAGATGTCTTTTTGCTCTGCACTATTTCTCTGTTCTTTTTCTTTCACGATATCATCGTCTGCAATCCAAGAGTGCACAAAAGTGATGACAAATTACACTAGAAAAGGCCAAGGGGGGGAAAAAAGGAATCATTAGATTTTAACTATTTTGAAATTAAAGAATAATTACACACAAAGAGAAATATCTAATATTGTTTCTTAATATATAAAACTTCAAATGTAGCTTCTTTGTTTTAAATTAAAGCAATGTGCTACATTGTTACTAAAATCATGACTGCAGTCGGTAGAAAAGCAAATGATTTCCCTAATACGACAGAAGTACAGTAAGTGAAAGGGGTTTTTAATGTACGGGTACAACATGAACAATGAAAGAAAAGAAATTTAAACAGTTAGTACGGATAATGATCTTCGAGAAGAGTAAATAATTTCAGCACTGGGAGAAAGATGGCACCAAAAGACAATAAGCAAGTAATTTTAAATGGCAAATAAACAAAATAAACTTTACTGTTAGCTTTGAAGCAAGTGTTATATATTAAACTATCTTAATTCACACACAGAATTAGTGACATAACAGATAAAAAAAAGTTAGAATCAAACTTGCAATATATTAACATCAAAAGAGCTATACATATAAACTTTTAAAGATTTTTTTTTTAAAGGTCTCAAAAACACCATCCTAAAAACAGATTTTAAAGAACATCTTGGAAACAAAAGTCATAAACCATAAAAGAAATACTTCATTCAGAATTTTAACGTAAGAACCGTTTCTAATTTTCTTTACTTCGGTACTTTCACCCTTGACAGAGGACAGCTTAGTCCAATGTACAAGAAATTATTCTGAAATACTACCATGTCACTTTAATGAAATTATAGCAATGTTTCACTCAGGGAAAGAACATATTGTCTAGCTGCCCGGGTTCGAGCCCAGCTCTAATACAGCAAGACAAAACACATCAAATGCCATTGACTTAAACAGCATTTTGAAATGTGGCAAAAAAATTTAAATGCAATTTCTTAGAAGAGCTATTGCAAATACCTACATACTAAAATTTTGACCAAAAATTCAAGAAAACTAAGATACTCTTTTAATCTTTCGAAGGAATCAAAGTCATATATACCAATGTAGGGATGCTCAACTTATTGTACTATAAAACTGTAACATAGGAATGAAATTTTGCCAGCTATGTGAGATGTCCTATACCGAGAAATTCCGTAAATTGTAGGATAGAACCTACGTCTGAAAACACACGAAAGGTAAAACACAATTCAAATACTTTACTTTTAGCCTTGAAGCAGGTGTTCTATATTAAACTGTCTTAATTCACATACAGAAATAGTAATATAAAAGCTCAAAATATTGTAAGAACCAAACACGCATTATATAAACATTTAAAAAAAATCTACATACAATTATTAGTGTTACGAGGGTTTTATTCTGAAATATTATGTCACTTTCAGAGAAATGATAGAAATTTTCACTCAGGGAAGGGACATTCTGTCTGGCTGCCTGGGTTCCATCAAAGCTTCTGTTACAAAAGTTTCATAGAAGAATTTTAAAAAATCCAGAAACAAAACTTATGAAGAAATTATTGACCATAATTGGTTCTATGATTTAGTCATTCTTACAGACATAATAACTAAAATCTTAAACTTTATGGGAGGGGAAAGAACTAAACTAAAGTCTTTGAATTCAAGGGTATTTTAAATTCATTTTAAATCAAAATTAATTTTGTGAAAATATTACACAAATATAAGGAATATACATTTTTACCATAATAAAATGTACGTTTTGCCACTTTGAAAATCTGGAGAACTAAAGCGTGAAATATAAGAAAACAGAAACAAACGTTTGGAAAATCATATCGAGCTTAAATTAGTTTCTAAATTAGATGTTTTGAGTGTATTTAAAATTAGGCTAACTACTTCATTCACTTCAAACCTCATTGCATAATACTATTATTTAAGAAAAATGGTAAAAGATTGCAAATCTCTTTCATTTAAGATCAAGAATATTACAAAAAGCCATTTGAATAGTCCTAGATCAGAAAAATCATGAACTGTTAAACTTTTAAACAGATAAATTCCTGCTTTCGATCTACTTAAAAATGTGAAAGAAGATTTTAAACAACGAACTTGTTAAAATCAATGTTCAGATACAGAATAACATACAAACATCCGAACGACTGCCATCGCATGTACCAGAGGGAGAAAAAAACTCTCAGAAGAAATGCAGTGTTAAATTTCACATTAAAATATGATTTCCCTGTAAATAATACAAAGACTATACCTTTTCTTTAACATATTATACCACACATTTTTATACTTTGTGTAATGCACTTATAACTGAAATATTAAAAAAGCAATATATAATTGCAGCTAGCCAAAATTTCATAAACTTAAAATTGGCTCCCATTAAGTTAAAGTTGCGAATAACTGCACCAAGGAGGGAATGCAATTTTATTTCTTTGTCTGTATTTGGCTTCATTTTCATATAGAAAGAGTTAAAAATCGGTTATCTAGGTAACAAAATTTAAACACACATTTTCAGTAAAAATTACAGAATAACAGATTTTGTTACCCTGAAGACGCAACACCTCGCTATTCCAGCAATGATACAGATTGCATACTGTCATAGAGAAATTCCTTTCTTAAACAGGGAATTCATATACTTTAATCTGTTTTTACACAAGTACTGTTTATGACTAGTCCATGGTCCAGGAGTAAAATACTTTATAGTACACCCATCTAAATTTTTATTATTTCTGGTCATCTGCATAGACTGTTTACCTATCACGACTAAACTCCCAATCTTCGTTCCGCATAACTCATACGATTCTTCAAGTCTTTCGTAGTCTATCATTTTTAATATGGCAGGTACTTGCTCAGCGCAGACTTGTAATGCGTGATTTCGCGCATAGCAGTACCTTAACGAATCCCATTTAATTTGTCCACTGCTAGAATTTCATTCATAATTGGTGCAACATACATCTATCAACAAAAGAAAGAATTTATCTGCTACTTTAAACAACTTCCATCGACTCAAAATGAAGTCCGAAAAGTCTTACAAATCCCAAAGCAAAGCATGCCGAAGACTTTTCACATATGGAAGACAGAGAAGTCAAACAATGAATCAGAAAATTACAAAAGAAGAATTGTGTGCTTATAAAACGCCTTGATAATAAAAGCGCTCATTACGAAGAAGAGCTTTTAACTGAAGATAAGGTGAAAGAATTGTTAAATAACACAAAAGCAATGTCTGATCTTCTAGTGGAGAATGACCAAATTAAAGAAAAAAACAAGACACTTCAAAAGAGCTAAAGGGAAACATTTGCTCTTTACAGTGACACGATTACAGTTGCATCAGCTGTTTCAAAAAATAATTCTGTCATGCATTTGCCAAGAGAACGGAGAGAAGTCCAAAAGAAACTTTCAGAGTGCTTTGCAGAACAAAGTTAAAAGTTAATCTACAGAATTTTACTTCAATAATGATAAAACATCTCTGATTTGATTTCAAAATGAATATTTATTTATGGAACCAATTTTAAATAGATCTTCAAAAATTGGTTCATAAAACTTCACATTATGCCAAAATAGTTCAGATTAACTCTTTGGCATTGAAATCACCCGTAGCGCCCGTTCATTCAGGACCCGGCAAACCGCCCCAACGCCTCGTTTATTTTCTACCTAGTTCTTTCCCCTCCACGTTAGTGTATGGCTCATTGGTTTCGCGAGTTGTTAAAAGACATGTCAATCATTCTTTTGAAGCAAATAAAGGAGAAATACGGAAAGCTATTGACGTTCGCAGGTGCAATCCGGCCCTAAGGTGAAACTGCGCACAATAGATGAATGGATGAAACCGCAAAAGGGGGAAAGGAAAACTATTCCAAAACAAATTCGTAAACACGGGCGTTTTCGATGTTTGTTGAAAACAGATTTGGTCGTCTCTTGATGCGAAAGAGTTAAGGGAAATTTATAATAAAATATGCTTCAAACAACTAATAAAAAGCACATTTTGAGCAGCCTTAACAGAAGACAATTTGGCTCCACTAACTTTCTTTACGAGTACTCATTAAATTTTTATTTACATCTCTTTTCTGTTCAACATTTAAGAGAGTAAATTCGGAAAAAACTGAAAGAAAATTGGTTTTTAAACAGGCTGTGCAATTACGCTGACCTGTTGGGAAGAGAAGACCTCGTTGGACAGGGAAAATATTAGGCCACACAGAGAGGAGCCTCCTCCTCGCAATGCGAAAAGAGGCCACTTGGGAAAAAATTACACTACAGCAGTAATTTTGAAACCACTACGAAGCAACAGAACTCTAACAAATCTCAGACTTCTGATAATTAAAGTGTGATTAACAGTTCGACCTCACTTCGAATATTACAATACAATATAAAGAAAGCACCAATTCAGACACTTCAATACGGAATTCAAAACCTAAGAAATTAATGCATAAATGCTACCCTAAACATTAAAACGTAATATGAAGCTATCATGTAAAATAAATAACTTGCAAAACTCCAAAATAAAGCAACATGCAAAAAGGGATGTACAAATTATACATTCAAGCATTTCTAGTGGAAATAAAGTTAACATAAAACAAGACTTACCAGCCACAGATGTCTTTTTGCTCTGCACTATTTCTCTGTTCTTTTTCTTTCACGATATCATCGTCTGCAATCCAAGAGTGCACAAAAGTGATGACAAATTACACTAGAAAAGGCCAAGGGGGGGAAAAAAGGAATCATTAGATTTTAACTATTTTGAAATTAAAGAATAATTACACACAAAGAGAAATATCTAATATTGTTTCTTAATATATAAAACTTCAAATGTAGCTTCTTTGTTTTAAATTAAAGCAATGTGCTACATTGTTACTAAAATCATGACTGCAGTCGGTAGAAAAGCAAATGATTTCCCTAATACGACAGAAGTACAGTAAGTGAAAGGGGTTTTTAATGTACGGGTACAACATGAACAATGAAAGAAAAGAAATTTAAACAGTTAGTACGGATAATGATCTTCGAGAAGAGTAAATAATTTCAGCACTGGGAGAAAGATGGCACCAAAAGACAATAAGCAAGTAATTTTAAATGGCAAATAAACAAAATAAACTTTACTGTTAGCTTTGAAGCAAGTGTTATATATTAAACTATCTTAATTCACACACAGAATTAGTGACATAACAGATAAAAAAAAGTTAGAATCAAACTTGCAATATATTAACATCAAAAGAGCTATACATATAAACTTTTAAAGATTTTTTTTTAAAGGTCTCAAAAACACCATCCTAAAAACAGATTTTAAAGAACATCTTGGAAACAAAAGTCATAAACCATAAAAGAAATACTTCATTCAGAATTTTAACGTAAGAACCGTTTCTAATTTTCTTTACTTCGGTACTTTCACCCTTGACAGAGGACAGCTTAGTCCAATGTACAAGAAATTATTCTGAAATACTACCATGTCACTTTAATGAAATTATAGCAATGTTTCACTCAGGGAAAGAACATATTGTCTAGCTGCCCGGGTTCGAGCCCAGCTCTAATACAGCAAGACAAAACACATCAAATGCCATTGACTTAAACAGCATTTTGAAATGTGGCAAAAAAATTTAAATGCAATTTCTTAGAAGAGCTATTGCAAATACCTACATACTAAAATTTTGACCAAAAATTCAAGAAAACTAAGATACTCTTTTAATCTTTCGAAGGAATCAAAGTCATATATACCAATGTAGGGATGCTCAACTTATTGTACTATAAAACTGTAACATAGGAATGAAATTTTGCCAGCTATGTGAGATGTCCTATACCGAGAAATTCCGTAAATTGTAGGATAGAACCTACGTCTGAAAACACACGAAAGGTAAAACACAATTCAAATACTTTACTTTTAGCCTTGAAGCAGGTGTTCTATATTAAACTGTCTTAATTCACATACAGAAATAGTAATATAAAAGCTCAAAATATTGTAAGAACCAAACACGCATTATATAAACATTTAAAAAAAATCTACATACAATTATTAGTGTTACGAGGGTTTTATTCTGAAATATTATGTCACTTTCAGAGAAATGATAGAAATTTTCACTCAGGGAAGGGACATTCTGTCTGGCTGCCTGGGTTCCATCAAAGCTTCTGTTACAAAAGTTTCATAGAAGAATTTTAAAAAATCCAGAAACAAAACTTATGAAGAAATTATTGACCATAATTGGTTCTATGATTTAGTCATTCTTACAGACATAATAACTAAAATCTTAAACTTTATGGGAGGGGAAAGAACTAAACTAAAGTCTTTGAATTCAAGGGTATTTTAAATTCATTTTAAATCAAAATTAATTTTGTGAAAATATTACACAAATATAAGGAATATACATTTTTACCATAATAAAATGTACGTTTTGCCACTTTGAAAATCTGGAGAACTAAAGCGTGAAATATAAGAAAACAGAAACAAACGTTTGGAAAATCATATCGAGCTTAAATTAGTTTCTAAATTAGATGTTTTGAGTGTATTTAAAATTAGGCTAACTACTTCATTCACTTCAAACCTCATTGCATAATACTATTATTTAAGAAAAATGGTAAAAGATTGCAAATCTCTTTCATTTAAGATCAAGAATATTACAAAAAGCCATTTGAATAGTCCTAGATCAGAAAAATCATCAACTGTTAAACTTTTAAACAGATAAATTCCTGCTTTCGATCTACTTAAAAATGTGAAAGAAGATTTTAAACAACGAACTTGTTAAAATCAATGTTCAGATACAGAATAACATACAAACATCCGAACGACTGCCATCGCATGTACCAAAGGGAGAAAAAAACTCTCAGAAGAAATGCAGTGTTAAATTTCACATTAAAATATGATTTCCCTGTAAATAATACAAAGAGTATACCTTTTCTTTAACATATTATACCACACATTTTTATACTTTGTGTAATGCACTTATAACTGAAATATTAAAAAAGCAATATATAATTGCAGCTAGCCAAAATTTCATAAACTTAAAATTGGCTCCCATTAAGTTAAAGTTGCGAATAACTGCACCAAGGAGGGAATGCAATTTTATTTCTTTGTCTGTATTTGGCTTCATTTTCATATAGAAAGAGTTAAAAATCGGTTATCTAGGTAACAAAATTTAAACACACATTTTCAGTAAAAATTACAGAATAACAGATTTTGTTACCCTGAAGACGCAACACCTCGCTATTCCAGCAATGATACAGATTGCATACTGTCATAGAGAAATTCCTTTCTTAAACAGGGAATTCATATACTTTAATCTGTTTTTACACAAGTACTGTTTATGACTAGTCCATGGTCCAGGAGTAAAATACTTTATAGTACACCCATCTAAATTTTTATTATTTCTGGTCATCTGCATAGACTGTTTACCTATCACGACTAAACTCCCAATCTTCGTTCCGCATAACTCATACGATTCTTCAAGTCTTTCGTAGTCTATCATTTTTAATACGGCAGGTACTTGCTCAGCGCAGACTTGTAAAGCATGATTTCACGCATAGCAGTACCTTAACGAATCCCATTTAATTTGTCCACTGCTAGAATTTCATTCATAATTGGTGCAACATACATCTATCAACAAAAGAAAGAATTTATCTGCTACTTTAAACAACTTCCATCGACTCAAAATGAAGTCCGAAAAGTCTTACAAATCCCAAAGCAAAGCATGCCGAAGACTTTTCACATATGGAAGACAGAGAAGTCAAACAATGAATCAGAAAATTACAAAAGAAGAATTGTGTGCTTATAAAACGCCTTGATAATAAAAGCGCTCATTACGAAGAAGAGCTTTTAACTGAAGATAAGGTGAAGGAATTGTTAAATAACACAAAAGCAATGTCTGATCTTCTAGTGGAGAATGACCAAATTAAAGAAAAAAACAGGACACTTCAAAAGAGCTAAAGGGAAACATTTGCTCTTTACAGTGACACGATTACAGTTGCATCAGCTGTTTCAAAAAATAATTCTGTCATGCATTTGCCAAGAGAACGGAGAGAAGTCCAAAAGAAACTTTCAGAGTGCTTTGCAGAACAAAGTTAAAAGTTAATCTACAGAATTTTACTTCAATAATGATAAAACATCTCTGATTTGATTTCAAAATGAATATTTATTTATGGAACCAATTTTAAATAGATCTTCAAAAATTGGTTCATAAAACTTCACATTATGCCAAAATAGTTCAGATTAACTCTTTGGCATTGAAATCACCCGTAGCGCCCGTTCATTCAGGACCCGGCAAACCGCCCCAACGCCTCGTTTATTTTCTACCTAGTTCTTTCCCCTCCACGTTAGTGTATGGCTCATTGGTTTCGCGAGTTGTTAAAAGACATGTCAATCATTCTTTTGAAGCAAATAAAGGAGAAATACGGAAAGCTATTGACGTTCGCAGGTGCAATCCGGCCCTAAGGTGAAACTGCGCACAATAGATGAATGGATGAAACCGCAAACGGGGGAAAGGAAAACTATTCCAAAACAAATTCGTAAACACGGGCGTTTTCGATGTTTGTTGAAAACAGATTTGGTCGTCTCTTGATGCGAAAGAGTTAAGGGAAATTTATAATAAAATATGCTTCAAACAACTAATAAAAAGCACATTTTGAGCAGCCTTAACAGAAGACAATTTGGCTCCACTAACTTTCTTTACGAGTACTCATTAAATTTTTATTTACATCTCTTTTCTGTTCAACATTTAAGAGAGTAAATTCGGAAAAAACTGAAAGAAAATTGGTTTTTAAACAGGCTGTGCAATTACGCTGACCTGTTGGGAAGAGAAGACCTCGTTGGACAGGGAAAATATTAGGCCACACAGAGAGGAGCCTCCTCCTCGCAATGCGAAAAGAGGCCACTTGGGAAAAAATTACACTACAGCAGTAATTTTGAAACCACTACGAAGCAACAGAACTCTAACAAATCTCAGACTTCTGATAATTAAAGTGTGATTAACAGTTCGACCTCACTTCGAATATTACAATACAATATAAAGAAAGCACCAATTCAGACACTTCAATACGGAATTCAAAACCTAAGAAATTAATGCATAAATGCTACCCTAAACATTAAAACGTAATATGAAGCTATCATGTAAAATAAATAACTTGCAAAACTCCAAAATAAAGCAACATGCAAAAAGGGATGTACAAATTATACATTCAAGCATTTCTAGTGGAAATAAAGTTAACATAAAACAAGACTTACCAGCCACAGATGTCTTTTTGCTCTGCACTATTTCTCTGTTCTTTTTCTTTCACGATATCATCGTCTGCAATCCAAGAGTGCACAAAAGTGATGACAAATTACACTAGAAAAGGCCAAGGGGGGGAAAAAAGGAATCATTAGATTTTAACTATTTTGAAATTAAAGAATAATTACACACAAAGAGAAATATCTAATATTGTTTCTTAATATATAAAACTTCAAATGTAGCTTCTTTGTTTTAAATTAAAGCAATGTGCTACATTGTTACTAAAATCATGACTGCAGTCGGTAGAAAAGCAAATGATTTCCCTAATACGACAGAAGTACAGTAAGTGAAAGGGGTTTTTAATGTACGGGTACAACATGAACAATGAAAGAAAAGAAATTTAAACAGTTAGTACGGATAATGATCTTCGAGAAGAGTAAATAATTTCAGCACTGGGAGAAAGATGGCACCAAAAGACAATAAGCAAGTAATTTTAAATGGCAAATAAACAAAATAAACTTTACTGTTAGCTTTGAAGCAAGTGTTATATATTAAACTATCTTAATTCACACACAGAATTAGTGACATAACAGATAAAAAAAAGTTAGAATCAAACTTGCAATATATTAACATCAAAAGAGCTATACATATAAACTTTTAAAGATTTTTTTTTTAAAGGTCTCAAAAACACCATCCTAAAAACAGATTTTAAAGAACATCTTGGAAACAAAAGTCATAAACCATAAAAGAAATACTTCATTCAGAATTTTAACGTAAGAACCGTTTCTAATTTTCTTTACTTCGGTACTTTCACCCTTGACAGAGGACAGCTTAGTCCAATGTACAAGAAATTATTCTGAAATACTACCATGTCACTTTAATGAAATTATAGCAATGTTTCACTCAGGGAAAGAACATATTGTCTAGCTGCCCGGGTTCGAGCCCAGCTCTAATACAGCAAGACAAAACACATCAAATGCCATTGACTTAAACAGCATTTTGAAATGTGGCAAAAAAATTTAAATGCAATTTCTTAGAAGAGCTATTGCAAATACCTACATACTAAAATTTTGACCAAAAATTCAAGAAAACTAAGATACTCTTTTAATCTTTCGAAGGAATCAAAGTCATATATACCAATGTAGGGATGCTCAACTTATTGTACTATAAAACTGTAACATAGGAATGAAATTTTGCCAGCTATGTGAGATGTCCTATACCGAGAAATTCCGTAAATTGTAGGATAGAACCTACGTCTGAAAACACACGAAAGGTAAAACACAATTCAAATACTTTACTTTTTAGCCTTGAAGCAGGTGTTCTATATTAAACTGTCTTAATTCACATACAGAAATAGTAATATAAAAGGTCAAAATATTGTAAGAACCAAACACGCATTATATAAACATTTAAAAAAAATCTACATACAATTATTAGTGTTACGAGGGTTTTATTCTGAAATATTATGTCACTTTCAGAGAAATGATAGAAATTTTCACTCAGGGAAGGGACATTCTGTCTGGCTGCCTGGGTTCCATCAAAGCTTCTGTTACAAAAGTTTCATAGAAGAATTTTAAAAAATCCAGAAACAAAACTTATGAAGAAATTATTGACCATAATTGGTTCTATGATTTAGTCATTCTTACAGACATAATAACTAAAATCTTAAACTTTATGGGAGGGGAAAGAACTAAACTAAAGTCTTTGAATTCAAGGGTATTTTAAATTCATTTTAAATCAAAATTAATTTTGTGAAAATATTACACAAATATAAAGAATATACATTTTTACCATAATGTAATGTACGTTCTGCCACTTTGAAAATCTGGAGAACTAAAGCGTGAAATATAAGAAAACAGAAACAAACGTTTGGAAAATCTTATCGAGCTTAAATTAGTTTCTAAATTAGATGTTTTGAGTGTATTTAAAATTAGGCTAACTACTTCATTCACTTCAAACCTCATTGCATAATACTATTATTTAAGAAAAATGGTAAAAGATTGCAAATCTCTTTCATTTAAGATCAAGAATATTACAAAAAGCCATTTGAATAGTCCTAGATCAGAAAAATCATGAACTGTTAAACTTTTAAACAGATAAATTCCTGCTTTCGATCTACTTAAAAATGTGAAAGAAGATTTTAAACAACGAACTTGTTAAAATCAATGTTCAGATACAGAATAACATACAAACATCCGAACGACTGCCATCGCATGTACCAGAGGGAGAAAAAAACTCTCAGAAGAAATGCAGTGTTAAATTTCACATTAAAATATGATTTCCCTGTAAATAATACAAAGACTATACCTTTTCTTTAACATATTATACCACACATTTTTATACTTTGTGTAATGCACTTATAACTGAAATATTAAAAAAACAATATATAATTGCAGCTAGCCAAAATTTCATAAACTTAAAATTGGCTCCCATTAAGTTAAAGTTGCGAATAACTGCACCAAGGAGGGAATGCAATTTTATTTCTTTGTCTGTATTTGGCTTCATTTTCATATAGAAAGAGTTAAAAATCGGTTATCTAGGTAACAAAATTTAAACACACATTTTCAGTAAAAATTACAGAATAACAGATTTTGTTACCCTGAAGACGCAACACCTCGCTATTCCAGCAATGATACAGATTGCATACTGTCATAGAGAAATTCCTTTCTTAAACAGGGAATTCATATACTTTAATCTGTTTTTACACAAGTACTGTTTATGACTAGTCCATGGTCCAGGAGTAAAATACTTTATAGTACACCCATCTAAATTTTTATTATTTCTGGTCATCTGCATAGACTGTTTACCTATCACGACTAAACTCCCAATCTTCGTTCCGCATAACTCATACGATTCTTCAAGTCTTTCGTAGTCTATCATTTTTAATACGGCAGGTACTTGCTCAGCGCAGACTTGTAAAGCATGATTTCACGCATAGCAGTACCTTAACGAATCCCATTTAATTTGTCCACTGCTAGAATTTCATTCATAATTGGTGCAACATACATCTATCAACAAAAGAAAGAATTTATCTGCTACTTTAAACAACTTCCATCGACTCAAAATGAAGTCCGAAAAGTCTTACAAATCCCAAAGCAAAGCATGCCGAAGACTTTTCACATATGGAAGACAGAGAAGTCAAACAATGAATCAGAAAATTACAAAAGAAGAATTGTGTGCTTATAAAACGCCTTGATAATAAAAGCGCTCATTACGAAGAAGAGCTTTTAACTGAAGATAAGGTGAAGGAATTGTTAAATAACACAAAAGCAATGTCTGATCTTCTAGTGGAGAATGACCAAATTAAAGAAAAAAACAGGACACTTCAAAAGAGCTAAAGGGAAACATTTGCTCTTTACAGTGACACGATTACAGTTGCATCAGCTGTTTCAAAAAATAATTCTGTCATGCATTTGCCAAGAGAACGGAGAGAAGTCCAAAAGAAACTTTCAGAGTGCTTTGCAGAACAAAGTTAAAAGTTAATCTACAGAATTTTACTTCAATAATGATAAAACATCTCTGATTTGATTTCAAAATGAATATTTATTTATGGAACCAATTTTAAATAGATCTTCAAAAATTGGTTCATAAAACTTCACATTATGCCAAAATAGTTCAGATTAACTCTTTGGCATTGAAATCACCCGTAGCGCCCGTTCATTCAGGACCCGGCAAACCGCCCCAACGCCTCGTTTATTTTCTACCTAGTTCTTTCCCCTCCACGTTAGTGTATGGCTCATTGGTTTCGCGAGTTGTTAAAAGACATGTCAATCATTCTTTTGAAGCAAATAAAGGAGAAATACGGAAAGCTATTGACGTTCGCAGGTGCAATCCGGCCCTAAGGTGAAACTGCGCACAATAGATGAATGGATGAAACCGCAAACGGGGGAAAGGAAAACTATTCCAAAACAAATTCGTAAACACGGGCGTTTTCGATGTTTGTTGAAAACAGATTTGGTCGTCTCTTGATGCGAAAGAGTTAAGGGAAATTTATAATAAAATATGCTTCAAACAACTAATAAAAAGCACATTTTGAGCAGCCTTAACAGAAGACAATTTGGCTCCACTAACTTTCTTTACGAGTACTCATTAAATTTTTATTTACATCTCTTTTCTGTTCAACATTTAAGAGAGTAAATTCGGAAAAAACTGAAAGAAAATTGGTTTTTAAACAGGCTGTGCAATTACGCTGACCTGTTGGGAAGAGAAGACCTCGTTGGACAGGGAAAATATTAGGCCACACAGAGAGGAGCCTCCTCCTCGCAATGCGAAAAGAGGCCACTTGGGAAAAAATTACACTACAGCAGTAATTTTGAAACCACTACGAAGCAACAGAACTCTAACAAATCTCAGACTTCTGATAATTAAAGTGTGATTAACAGTTCGACCTCACTTCGAATATTACAATACAATATAAAGAAAGCACCAATTCAGACACTTCAATACGGAATTCAAAACCTAAGAAATTAATGCATAAATGCTACCCTAAACATTAAAACGTAATATGAAGCTATCATGTAAAATAAATAACTTGCAAAACTCCAAAATAAAGCAACATGCAAAAAGGGATGTACAAATTATACATTCAAGCATTTCTAGTGGAAATAAAGTTAACATAAAACAAGACTTACCAGCCACAGATGTCTTTTTGCTCTGCACTATTTCTCTGTTCTTTTTCTTTCACGATATCATCGTCTGCAATCCAAGAGTGCACAAAAGTGATGACAAATTACACTAGAAAAGGCCAAGGGGGGGAAAAAAGGAATCATTAGATTTTAACTATTTTGAAATTAAAGAATAATTACACACAAAGAGAAATATCTAATATTGTTTCTTAATATATAAAACTTCAAATGTAGCTTCTTTGTTTTAAATTAAAGCAATGTGCTACATTGTTACTAAAATCATGACTGCAGTCGGTAGAAAAGCAAATGATTTCCCTAATACGACAGAAGTACAGTAAGTGAAAGGGGTTTTTAATGTACGGGTACAACATGAACAATGAAAGAAAAGAAATTTAAACAGTTAGTACGGATAATGATCTTCGAGAAGAGTAAATAATTTCAGCACTGGGAGAAAGATGGCACCAAAAGACAATAAGCAAGTAATTTTAAATGGCAAATAAACAAAATAAACTTTACTGTTAGCTTTGAAGCAAGTGTTATATATTAAACTATCTTAATTCACACACAGAATTAGTGACATAACAGATAAAAAAAAGTTAGAATCAAACTTGCAATATATTAACATCAAAAGAGCTATACATATAAACTTTTAAAGATTTTTTTTTTAAAGGTCTCAAAAACACCATCCTAAAAACAGATTTTAAAGAACATCTTGGAAACAAAAGTCATAAACCATAAAAGAAATACTTCATTCAGAATTTTAACGTAAGAACCGTTTCTAATTTTCTTTACTTCGGTACTTTCACCCTTGACAGAGGACAGCTTAGTCCAATGTACAAGAAATTATTCTGAAATACTACCATGTCACTTTAATGAAATTATAGCAATGTTTCACTCAGGGAAAGAACATATTGTCTAGCTGCCCGGGTTCGAGCCCAGCTCTAATACAGCAAGACAAAACACATCAAATGCCATTGACTTAAACAGCATTTTGAAATGTGGCAAAAAAATTTAAATGCAATTTCTTAGAAGAGCTATTGCAAATACCTACATACTAAAATTTTGACCAAAAATTCAAGAAAACTAAGATACTCTTTTAATCTTTCGAAGGAATCAAAGTCATATATACCAATGTAGGGATGCTCAACTTATTGTACTATAAAACTGTAACATAGGAATGAAATTTTGCCAGCTATGTGAGATGTCCTATACCGAGAAATTCCGTAAATTGTAGGATAGAACCTACGTCTGAAAACACACGAAAGGTAAAACACAATTCAAATACTTTACTTTTTAGCCTTGAAGCAGGTGTTCTATATTAAACTGTCTTAATTCACATACAGAAATAGTAATATAAAAGCTCAAAATATTGTAAGAACCAAACACGCATTATATAAACATTTAAAAAAAATCTACATACAATTATTAGTGTTACGAGGGTTTTATTCTGAAATATTATGTCACTTTCAGAGAAATGATAGAAATTTTCACTCAGGGAAGGGACATTCTGTCTGGCTGCCTGGGTTCCATCAAAGCTTCTGTTACAAAAGTTTCATAGAAGAATTTTAAAAAATCCAGAAACAAAACTTATGAAGAAATTATTGACCATAATTGGTTCTATGATTTAGTCATTCTTACAGACATAATAACTAAAATCTTAAACTTTATGGGAGGGGAAAGAACTAAACTAAAGTCTTTGAATTCAAGGGTATTTTAAATTCATTTTAAATCAAAATTAATTTTGTGAAAATATTACACAAATATAAAGAATATACATTTTTACCATAATGTAATGTACGTTCTGCCACTTTGAAAATCTGGAGAACTAAAGCGTGAAATATAAGAAAACAGAAACAAACGTTTGGAAAATCTTATCGAGCTTAAATTAGTTTCTAAATTAGATGTTTTGAGTGTATTTAAAATTAGGCTAACTACTTCATTCACTTCAAACCTCATTGCATAATACTATTATTTAAGAAAAATGGTAAAAGATTGCAAATCTCTTTCATTTAAGATCAAGAATATTACAAAAAGCCATTTGAATAGTCCTAGATCAGAAAAATCATGAACTGTTAAACTTTTAAACAGATAAATTCCTGCTTTCGATCTACTTAAAAATGTGAAAGAAGATTTTAAACAACGAACTTGTTAAAATCAATGTTCAGATACAGAATAACATACAAACATCCGAACGACTGCCATCGCATGTACCAGAGGGAGAAAAAAACTCTCAGAAGAAATGCAGTGTTAAATTTCACATTAAAATATGATTTCCCTGTAAATAATACAAAGACTATACCTTTTCTTTAACATATTATACCACACATTTTTATACTTTGTGTAATGCACTTATAACTGAAATATTAAAAAAACAATATATAATTGCAGCTAGCCAAAATTTCATAAACTTAAAATTGGCTCCCATTAAGTTAAAGTTGCGAATAACTGCACCAAGGAGGGAATGCAATTTTATTTCTTTGTCTGTATTTGGCTTCATTTTCATATAGAAAGAGTTAAAAATCGGTTATCTAGGTAACAAAATTTAAACACACATTTTCAGTAAAAATTACAGAATAACAGATTTTGTTACCCTGAAGACGCAACACCTCGCTATTCCAGCAATGATACAGATTGCATACTGTCATAGAGAAATTCCTTTCTTAAACAGGGAATTCATATACTTTAATCTGTTTTTACACAAGTACTGTTTATGACTAGTCCATGGTCCAGGAGTAAAATACTTTATAGTACACCCATCTAAATTTTTATTATTTCTGGTCATCTGCATAGACTGTTTACCTATCACGACTAAACTCCCAATCTTCGTTCCGCATAACTCATACGATTCTTCAAGTCTTTCGTAGTCTATCATTTTTAATACGGCAGGTACTTGCTCAGCGCAGACTTGTAAAGCGTGATTTCGCGCATAGCAGTACCTTAACGAATCCCATTTAATTTGTCCACTGCTAGAATTTCATTCATAATTGGTGCAACATACATCTATCAACAAAAGAAAGAATTTATCTGCTACTTTAAACAACTTCCATCGACTCAAAATGAAGTCCGAAAAGTCTTACAAATCCCAAAGCAAAGCATGCCGAAGACTTTTCACATATGGAAGACAGAGAAGTCAAACAATGAATCAGAAAATTACAAAAGAAGAATTGTGTGCTTATAAAACGCCTTGATAATAAAAGCGCTCATTACGAAGAAGAGCTTTTAACTGAAGATAAGGTGAAGGAATTGTTAAATAACACAAAAGCAATGTCTGATCTTCTAGTGGAGAATGACCAAATTAAAGAAAAAAACAGGACACTTCAAAAGAGCTAAAGGGAAACATTTGCTCTTTACAGTGACACGATTACAGTTGCATCAGCTGTTTCAAAAAATAATTCTGTCATGCATTTGCCAAGAGAACGGAGAGAAGTCCAAAAGAAACTTTCAGAGTGCTTTGCAGAACAAAGTTAAAAGTTAATCTACAGAATTTTACTTCAATAATGATAAAACATCTCTGATTTGATTTCAAAATGAATATTTATTTATGGAACCAATTTTAAATAGATCTTCAAAAATTGGTTCATAAAACTTCACATTATGCCAAAATAGTTCAGATTAACTCTTTGGCATTGAAATCACCCGTAGCGCCCGTTCATTCAGGACCCGGCAAACCGCCCCAACGCCTCGTTTATTTTCTACCTAGTTCTTTCCCCTCCACGTTAGTGTATGGCTCATTGGTTTCGCGAGTTGTTAAAAGACATGTCAATCATTCTTTTGAAGCAAATAAAGGAGAAATACGGAAAGCTATTGACGTTCGCAGGTGCAATCCGGCCCTAAGGTGAAACTGCGCACAATAGATGAATGGATGAAACCGCAAAAGGGGGAAAGGAAAACTATTCCAAAACAAATTCGTAAACACGGGCGTTTTCGATGTTTGTTGAAAACAGATTTGGTCGTCTCTTGATGCGAAAGAGTTAAGGGAAATTTATAATAAAATATGCTTCAAACAACTAATAAAAAGCACATTTTGAGCAGCCTTAACAGAAGACAATTTGGCTCCACTAACTTTCTTTACGAGTACTCATTAAATTTTTATTTACATCTCTTTTCTGTTCAACATTTAAGAGAGTAAATTCGGAAAAAACTGAAAGAAAATTGGTTTTTAAACAGGCTGTGCAATTACGCTGACCTGTTGGGAAGAGAAGACCTCGTTGGACAGGGAAAATATTAGGCCACACAGAGAGGAGCCTCCTCCTCGCAATGCGAAAAGAGGCCACTTGGGAAAAAATTACACTACAGCAGTAATTTTGAAACCACTACGAAGCAACAGAACTCTACCAAATCTCAGACTTCTGATAATTAAAGTGTGATTAACAGTTCGACCTCACTTCGAATATTACAATACAATATAAAGAAAGCACCAATTCAGACACTTCAATACGGAATTCAAAACCTAAGAAATTAATGCATAAATGCTACCCTAAACATTAAAACGTAATATGAAGCTATCATGTAAAATAAATAACTTGCAAAACTCCAAAATAAAGCAACATGCAAAAAGGGATGTACAAATTATACATTCAAGCATTTCTAGTGGAAATAAAGTTAACATAAAACAAGACTTACCAGCCACAGATGTCTTTTTGCTCTGCACTATTTCTCTGTTCTTTTTCTTTCACGATATCATCGTCTGCAATCCAAGAGTGCACAAAAGTGATGACAAATTACACTAGAAAAGGCCAAGGGGGGGAAAAAAGGAATCATTAGATTTTAACTATTTTGAAATTAAAGAATAATTACACACAAAGAGAAATATCTAATATTGTTTCTTAATATATAAAACTTCAAATGTAGCTTCTTTGTTTTAAATTAAAGCAATGTGCTACATTGTTACTAAAATCATGACTGCAGTCGGTAGAAAAGCAAATGATTTCCCTAATACGACAGAAGTACAGTAAGTGAAAGGGGTTTTTAATGTACGGGTACAACATGAACAATGAAAGAAAAGAAATTTAAACAGTTAGTACGGATAATGATCTTCGAGAAGAGTAAATAATTTCAGCACTGGGAGAAAGATGGCACCAAAAGACAATAAGCAAGTAATTTTAAATGGCAAATAAACAAAATAAACTTTACTGTTAGCTTTGAAGCAAGTGTTATATATTAAACTATCTTAATTCACACACAGAATTAGTGACATAACAGATAAAAAAAAGTTAGAATCAAACTTGCAATATATTAACATCAAAAGAGCTATACATATAAACTTTTAAAGATTTTTTTTTTAAAGGTCTCAAAAACACCATCCTAAAAACAGATTTTAAAGAACATCTTGGAAACAAAAGTCATAAACCATAAAAGAAATACTTCATTCAGAATTTTAACGTAAGAACCGTTTCTAATTTTCTTTACTTCGGTACTTTCACCCTTGACAGAGGACAGCTTAGTCCAATGTACAAGAAATTATTCTGAAATACTACCATGTCACTTTAATGAAATTATAGCAATGTTTCACTCAGGGAAAGAACATATTGTCTAGCTGCCCGGGTTCGAGTCCAGCTCTAATACAGCAAGACAAAACACATCAAATGCCATTGACTTAAACAGCATTTTGAAATGTGGCAAAAAAATTTAAATGCAATTTCTTAGAAGAGCTATTGCAAATACCTACATACTAAAATTTTGACCAAAAATTCAAGAAAACTAAGATACTCTTTTAATCTTTCGAAGGAATCAAAGTCATATATACCAATGTAGGGATGCTCAACTTATTGTACTATAAAACTGTAACATAGGAATGAAATTTTGCCAGCTATGTGAGATGTCCTATACCGAGAAATTCCGTAAATTGTAGGATAGAACCTACGTCTGAAAACACACGAAAGGTAAAACACAATTCAAATACTTTACTTTTTAGCCTTGAAGCAGGTGTTCTATATTAAACTGTCTTAATTCACATACAGAAATAGTAATATAAAAGCTCAAAATATTGTAAGAACCAAACACGCATTATATAAACATTTAAAAAAAATCTACATACAATTATTAGTGTTACGAGGGTTTTATTCTGAAATATTATGTCACTTTCAGAGAAATGATAGAAATTTTCACTCAGGGAAGGGACATTCTGTCTGGCTGCCTGGGTTCCATCAAAGCTTCTGTTACAAAAGTTTCATAGAAGAATTTTAAAAAATCCAGAAACAAAACTTATGAAGAAATTATTGACCATAATTGGTTCTATGATTTAGTCATTCTTACAGACATAATAACTAAAATCTTAAACTTTATGGGAGGGGAAAGAACTAAACTAAAGTCTTTGAATTCAAGGGTATTTTAAATTCATTTTAAATCAAAATTAATTTTGTGAAAATATTACACAAATATAAAGAATATACATTTTTACCATAATGTAATGTACGTTCTGCCACTTTGAAAATCTGGAGAACTAAAGCGTGAAATATAAGAAAACAGAAACAAACGTTTGGAAAATCTTATCGAGCTTAAATTAGTTTCTAAATTAGATGTTTTGAGTGTATTTAAAATTAGGCTAACTACTTCATTCACTTCAAACCTCATTGCATAATACTATTATTTAAGAAAAATGGTAAAAGATTGCAAATCTCTTTCATTTAAGATCAAGAATATTACAAAAAGCCATTTGAATAGTCCTAGATCAGAAAAATCATGAACTGTTAAACTTTTAAACAGATAAATTCCTGCTTTCGATCTACTTAAAAATGTGAAAGAAGATTTTAAACAACGAACTTGTTAAAATCAATGTTCAGATACAGAATAACATACAAACATCCGAACGACTGCCATCGCATGTACCAGAGGGAGAAAAAAACTCTCAGAAGAAATGCAGTGTTAAATTTCACATTAAAATATGATTTCCCTGTAAATAATACAAAGAGTATACCTTTTCTTTAACATATTATACCACACATTTTTATACTTTGTGTAATGCACTTATAACTGAAATATTAAAAAAGCAATATATAATTGCAGCTAGCCAAAATTTCATAAACTTAAAATTGGCTCCCATTAAGTTAAAGTTGCGAATAACTGCACCAAGGAGGGAATGCAATTTTATTTCTTTGTCTGTATTTGGCTTCATTTTCATATAGAAAGAGTTAAAAATCGGTTATCTAGGTAACAAAATTTAAACACACATTTTCAGTAAAAATTACAGAATAACAGATTTTGTTACCCTGAAGACGCAACACCTCGCTATTCCAGCAATGATACAGATTGCATACTGTCATAGAGAAATTCCTTTCTTAAACAGGGAATTCATATACTTTAATCTGTTTTTACACAAGTACTGTTTATGACTAGTCCATGGTCCAGGAGTAAAATACTTTATAGTACACCCATCTAAATTTTTATTATTTCTGGTCATCTGCATAGACTGTTTACCTATCACGACTAAACTCCCAATCTTCGTTCCGCATAACTCATACGATTCTTCAAGTCTTTCGTAGTCTATCATTTTTAATACGGCAGGTACTTGCTCAGCGCAGACTTGTAAAGCGTGATTTCGCGCATAGCAGTACCTTAACGAATCCCATTTAATTTGTCCACTGCTAGAATTTCATTCATAATTGGTGCAACATACATCTATCAACAAAAGAAAGAATTTATCTGCTACTTTAAACAACTTCCATCGACTCAAAATGAAGTCCGAAAAGTCTTACAAATCCCAAAGCAAAGCATGCCGAAGACTTTTCACATATGGAAGACAGAGAAGTCAAACAATGAATCAGAAAATTACAAAAGAAGAATTGTGTGCTTATAAAACGCCTTGATAATAAAAGCGCTCATTACGAAGAAGAGCTTTTAACTGAAGATAAGGTGAAGGAATTGTTAAATAACACAAAAGCAATGTCTGATCTTCTAGTGGAGAATGACCAAATTAAAGAAAAAAACAGGACACTTCAAAAGAGCTAAAGGGAAACATTTGCTCTTTACAGTGACACGATTACAGTTGCATCAGCTGTTTCAAAAAATAATTCTGTCATGCATTTGCCAAGAGAACGGAGAGAAGTCCAAAAGAAACTTTCAGAGTGCTTTGCAGAACAAAGTTAAAAGTTAATCTACAGAATTTTACTTCAATAATGATAAAACATCTCTGATTTGATTTCAAAATGAATATTTATTTATGGAACCAATTTTAAATAGATCTTCAAAAATTGGTTCATAAAACTTCACATTATGCCAAAATAGTTCAGATTAACTCTTTGGCATTGAAATCACCCGTAGCGCCCGTTCATTCAGGACCCGGCAAACCGCCCCAACGCCTCGTTTATTTTCTACCTAGTTCTTTCCCCTCCACGTTAGTGTATGGCTCATTGGTTTCGCGAGTTGTTAAAAGACATGTCAATCATTCTTTTGAAGCAAATAAAGGAGAAATACGGAAAGCTATTGACGTTCGCAGGTGCAATCCGGCCCTAAGGTGAAACTGCGCACAATAGATGAATGGATGAAACCGCAAAAGGGGGAAAGGAAAACTATTCCAAAACAAATTCGTAAACACGGGCGTTTTCGATGTTTGTTGAAAACAGATTTGGTCGTCTCTTGATGCGAAAGAGTTAAGGGAAATTTATAATAAAATATGCTTCAAACAACTAATAAAAAGCACATTTTGAGCAGCCTTAACAGAAGACAATTTGGCTCCACTAACTTTCTTTACGAGTACTCATTAAATTTTTATTTACATCTCTTTTCTGTTCAACATTTAAGAGAGTAAATTCGGAAAAAACTGAAAGAAAATTGGTTTTTAAACAGGCTGTGCAATTATGCTGACCTGTTGGGAAGAGAAGACCTCGTTGGACAGGGAAAATATTAGGCCACACAGAGAGGAGCCTCCTCCTCGCAATGCGAAAAGAGGCCACTTGGGAAAAAATTACACTACAGCAGTAATTTTGAAACCACTACGAAGCAACAGAACTCTAACAAATCTCAGACTTCTGATAATTAAAGTGTGATTAACAGTTCGACCTCACTTCGAATATTACAATACAATATAAAGAAAGCACCAATTCAGACACTTCAATACGGAATTCAAAACCTAAGAAATTAATGCATAAATGCTACCCTAAACATTAAAACGTAATATGAAGCTATCATGTAAAATAAATAACTTGCAAAACTCCAAAATAAAGCAACATGCAAAAAGGGATGTACAAATTATACATTCAAGCATTTCTAGTGGAAATAAAGTTAACATAAAACAAGACTTACCAGCCACAGATGTCTTTTTGCTCTGCACTATTTCTCTGTTCTTTTTCTTTCACGATATCATCGTCTGCAATCCAAGAGTGCACAAAAGTGATGACAAATTACACTAGAAAAGGCCAAGGGGGGGAAAAAAGGAATCATTAGATTTTAACTATTTTGAAATTAAAGAATAATTACACACAAAGAGAAATATCTAATATTGTTTCTTAATATATAAAACTTCAAATGTAGCTTCTTTGTTTTAAATTAAAGCAATGTGCTACATTGTTACTAAAATCATGACTGCAGTCGGTAGAAAAGCAAATGATTTCCCTAATACGACAGAAGTACAGTAAGTGAAAGGGGTTTTTAATGTACGGGTACAACATGAACAATGAAAGAAAAGAAATTTAAACAGTTAGTACGGATAATGATCTTCGAGAAGAGTAAATAATTTCAGCACTGGGAGAAAGATGGCACCAAAAGACAATAAGCAAGTAATTTTAAATGGCAAATAAACAAAATAAACTTTACTGTTAGCTTTGAAGCAAGTGTTATATATTAAACTATCTTAATTCACACACAGAATTAGTGACATAACAGATAAAAAAAAGTTAGAATCAAACTTGCAATATATTAACATCAAAAGAGCTATACATATAAACTTTTAAAGATTTTTTTTTTAAAGGTCTCAAAAACACCATCCTAAAAACAGATTTTAAAGAACATCTTGGAAACAAAAGTCATAAACCATAAAAGAAATACTTCATTCAGAATTTTAACGTAAGAACCGTTTCTAATTTTCTTTACTTCGGTACTTTCACCCTTGACAGAGGACAGCTTAGTCCAATGTACAAGAAATTATTCTGAAATACTACCATGTCACTTTAATGAAATTATAGCAATGTTTCACTCAGGGAAAGAACATATTGTCTAGCTGCCCGGGTTCGAGCCCAGCTCTAATACAGCAAGACAAAACACATCAAATGCCATTGACTTAAACAGCATTTTGAAATGTGGCAAAAAAATTTAAATGCAATTTCTTAGAAGAGCTATTGCAAATACCTACATACTAAAATTTTGACCAAAAATTCAAGAAAACTAAGATACTCTTTTAATCTTTCGAAGGAATCAAAGTCATATATACCAATGTAGGGATGCTCAACTTATTGTACTATAAAACTGTAACATAGGAATGAAATTTTGCCAGCTATGTGAGATGTCCTATACCGAGAAATTCCGTAAATTGTAGGATAGAACCTACGTCTGAAAACACACGAAAGGTAAAACACAATTCAAATACTTTACTTTTTAGCCTTGAAGCAGGTGTTCTATATTAAACTGTCTTAATTCACATACAGAAATAGTAATATAAAAGGTCAAAATATTGTAAGAACCAAACACGCATTATATAAACATTTAAAAAAAATCTACATACAATTATTAGTGTTACGAGGGTTTTATTCTGAAATATTATGTCACTTTCAGAGAAATGATAGAAATTTTCACTCAGGGAAGGGACATTCTGTCTGGCTGCCTGGGTTCCATCAAAGCTTCTGTTACAAAAGTTTCATAGAAGAATTTTAAAAAATCCAGAAACAAAACTTATGAAGAAATTATTGACCATAATTGGTTCTATGATTTAGTCATTCTTACAGACATAATAACTAAAATCTTAAACTTTATGGGAGGGGAAAGAACTAAACTAAAGTCTTTGAATTCAAGGGTATTTTAAATTCATTTTAAATCAAAATTAATTTTGTGAAAATATTACACAAATATAAAGAATATACATTTTTACCATAATGTAATGTACGTTCTGCCACTTTGAAAATCTGGAGAACTAAAGCGTGAAATATAAGAAAACAGAAACAAACGTTTGGAAAATCTTATCGAGCTTAAATTAGTTTCTAAATTAGATGTTTTGAGTGTATTTAAAATTAGGCTAACTACTTCATTCACTTCAAACCTCATTGCATAATACTATTATTTAAGAAAAATGGTAAAAGATTGCAAATCTCTTTCATTTAAGATCAAGAATATTACAAAAAGCCATTTGAATAGTCCTAGATCAGAAAAATCATGAACTGTTAAACTTTTAAACAGATAAATTCCTGCTTTCGATCTACTTAAAAATGTGAAAGAAGATTTTAAACAACGAACTTGTTAAAATCAATGTTCAGATACAGAATAACATACAAACATCCGAACGACTGCCATCGCATGTACCAGAGGGAGAAAAAAACTCTCAGAAGAAATGCAGTGTTAAATTTCACATTAAAATATGATTTCCCTGTAAATAATACAAAGACTATACCTTTTCTTTAACATATTATACCACACATTTTTATACTTTGTGTAATGCACTTATAACTGAAATATTAAAAAAGCAATATATAATTGCAGCTAGCCAAAATTTCATAAACTTAAAATTGGCTCCCATTAAGTTAAAGTTGCGAATAACTGCACCAAGGAGGGAATGCAATTTTATTTCTTTGTCTGTATTTGGCTTCATTTTCATATAGAAAGAGTTAAAAATCGGTTATCTAGGTAACAAAATTTAAACACACATTTTCAGTAAAAATTACAGAATAACAGATTTTGTTACCCTGAAGACGCAACACCTCGCTATTCCAGCAATGATACAGATTGCATACTGTCATAGAGAAATTCCTTTCTTAAACAGGGAATTCATATACTTTAATCTGTTTTTACACAAGTACTGTTTATGACTAGTCCATGGTCCAGGAGTAAAATACTTTATAGTACACCCATCTAAATTTTTATTATTTCTGGTCATCTGCATAGACTGTTTACCTATCACGACTAAACTCCCAATCTTCGTTCCGCATAACTCATACGATTCTTCAAGTCTTTCGTAGTCTATCATTTTTAATACGGCAGGTACTTGCTCAGCGCAGACTTGTAAAGCGTGATTTCGCGCATAGCAGTACCTTAACGAATCCCATTTAATTTGTCCACTGCTAGAATTTCATTCATAATTGGTGCAACATACATCTATCAACAAAAGAAAGAATTTATCTGCTACTTTAAACAACTTCCATCGACTCAAAATGAAGTCCGAAAAGTCTTACAAATCCCAAAGCAAAGCATGCCGAAGACTTTTCACATATGGAAGACAGAGAAGTCAAACAATGAATCAGAAAATTACAAAAGAAGAATTGTGTGCTTATAAAACGCCTTGATAATAAAAGCGCTCATTACGAAGAAGAGCTTTTAACTGAAGATAAGGTGAAGGAATTGTTAAATAACACAAAAGCAATGTCTGATCTTCTAGTGGAGAATGACCAAATTAAAGAAAAAAACAGGACACTTCAAAAGAGCTAAAGGGAAACATTTGCTCTTTACAGTGACACGATTACAGTTGCATCAGCTGTTTCAAAAAATAATTCTGTCATGCATTTGCCAAGAGAACGGAGAGAAGTCCAAAAGAAACTTTCAGAGTGCTTTGCAGAACAAAGTTAAAAGTTAATCTACAGAATTTTACTTCAATAATGATAAAACATCTCTGATTTGATTTCAAAATGAATATTTATTTATGGAACCAATTTTAAATAGATCTTCAAAAATTGGTTCATAAAACTTCACATTATGCCAAAATAGTTCAGATTAACTCTTTGGCATTGAAATCACCCGTAGCGCCCGTTCATTCAGGACCCGGCAAACCGCCCCAACGCCTCGTTTATTTTCTACCTAGTTCTTTCCCCTCCACGTTAGTGTATGGCTCATTGGTTTCGCGAGTTGTTAAAAGACATGTCAATCATTCTTTTGAAGCAAATAAAGGAGAAATACGGAAAGCTATTGACGTTCGCAGGTGCAATCCGGCCCTAAGGTGAAACTGCGCACAATAGATGAATGGATGAAACCGCAAAAGGGGGAAAGGAAAACTATTCCAAAACAAATTCGTAAACACGGGCGTTTTCGATGTTTGTTGAAAACAGATTTGGTCGTCTCTTGATGCGAAAGAGTTAAGGGAAATTTATAATAAAATATGCTTCAAACAACTAATAAAAAGCACATTTTGAGCAGCCTTAACAGAAGACAATTTGGCTCCACTAACTTTCTTTACGAGTACTCATTAAATTTTTATTTACATCTCTTTTCTGTTCAACATTTAAGAGAGTAAATTCGGAAAAAACTGAAAGAAAATTGGTTTTTAAACAGGCTGTGCAATTATGCTGACCTGTTGGGAAGAGAAGACCTCGTTGGACAGGGAAAATATTAGGCCACACAGAGAGGAGCCTCCTCCTCGCAATGCGAAAAGAGGCCACTTGGGAAAAAATTACACTACAGCAGTAATTTTGAAACCACTACGAAGCAACAGAACTCTAACAAATCTCAGACTTCTGATAATTAAAGTGTGATTAACAGTTCGACCTCACTTCGAATATTACAATACAATATAAAGAAAGCACCAATTCAGACACTTCAATACGGAATTCAAAACCTAAGAAATTAATGCATAAATGCTACCCTAAACATTAAAACGTAATATGAAGCTATCATGTAAAATAAATAACTTGCAAAACTCCAAAATAAAGCAACATGCAAAAAGGGATGTACAAATTATACATTCAAGCATTTCTAGTGGAAATAAAGTTAACATAAAACAAGACTTACCAGCCACAGATGTCTTTTTGCTCTGCACTATTTCTCTGTTCTTTTTCTTTCACGATATCATCGTCTGCAATCCAAGAGTGCACAAAAGTGATGACAAATTACACTAGAAAAGGCCAAGGGGGGGAAAAAAGGAATCATTAGATTTTAACTATTTTGAAATTAAAGAATAATTACACACAAAGAGAAATATCTAATATTGTTTCTTAATATATAAAACTTCAAATGTAGCTTCTTTGTTTTAAATTAAAGCAATGTGCTACATTGTTACTAAAATCATGACTGCAGTCGGTAGAAAAGCAAATGATTTCCCTAATACGACAGAAGTACAGTAAGTGAAAGGGGTTTTTAATGTACGGGTACAACATGAACAATGAAAGAAAAGAAATTTAAACAGTTAGTACGGATAATGATCTTCGAGAAGAGTAAATAATTTCAGCACTGGGAGAAAGATGGCACCAAAAGACAATAAGCAAGTAATTTTAAATGGCAAATAAACAAAATAAACTTTACTGTTAGCTTTGAAGCAAGTGTTATATATTAAACTATCTTAATTCACACACAGAATTAGTGACATAACAGATAAAAAAAAGTTAGAATCAAACTTGCAATATATTAACATCAAAAGAGCTATACATATAAACTTTTAAAGATTTTTTTTTTAAAGGTCTCAAAAACACCATCCTAAAAACAGATTTTAAAGAACATCTTGGAAACAAAAGTCATAAACCATAAAAGAAATACTTCATTCAGAATTTTAACGTAAGAACCGTTTCTAATTTTCTTTACTTCGGTACTTTCACCCTTGACAGAGGACAGCTTAGTCCAATGTACAAGAAATTATTCTGAAATACTACCATGTCACTTTAATGAAATTATAGCAATGTTTCACTCAGGGAAAGAACATATTGTCTAGCTGCCCGGGTTCGAGCCCAGCTCTAATACAGCAAGACAAAACACATCAAATGCCATTGACTTAAACAGCATTTTGAAATGTGGCAAAAAAATTTAAATGCAATTTCTTAGAAGAGCTATTGCAAATACCTACATACTAAAATTTTGACCAAAAATTCAAGAAAACTAAGATACTCTTTTAATCTTTCGAAGGAATCAAAGTCATATATACCAATGTAGGGATGCTCAACTTATTGTACTATAAAACTGTAACATAGGAATGAAATTTTGCCAGCTATGTGAGATGTCCTATACCGAGAAATTCCGTAAATTGTAGGATAGAACCTACGTCTGAAAACACACGAAAGGTAAAACACAATTCAAATACTTTACTTTTTAGCCTTGAAGCAGGTGTTCTATATTAAACTGTCTTAATTCACATACAGAAATAGTAATATAAAAGCTCAAAATATTGTAAGAACCAAACACGCATTATATAAACATTTAAAAAAAATCTACATACAATTATTAGTGTTACGAGGGTTTTATTCTGAAATATTATGTCACTTTCAGAGAAATGATAGAAATTTTCACTCAGGGAAGGGACATTCTGTCTGGCTGCCTGGGTTCCATCAAAGCTTCTGTTACAAAAGTTTCATAGAAGAATTTTAAAAAATCCAGAAACAAAACTTATGAAGAAATTATTGACCATAATTGGTTCTATGATTTAGTCATTCTTACAGACATAATAACTAAAATCTTAAACTTTATGGGAAGGGAAAGAACTAAACTAAAGTCTTTGAATTCAAGGGTATTTTAAATTCATTTTAAATCAAAATTAATTTTGTGAAAATATTACACAAATATAAAGAATATACATTTTTACCATAATGTAATGTACGTTCTGCCACTTTGAAAATCTGGAGAACTAAAGCGTGAAATATAAGAAAACAGAAACAAACGTTTGGAAAATCTTATCGAGCTTAAATTAGTTTCTAAATTAGATGTTTTGAGTGTATTTAAAATTAGGCTAACTACTTCATTCACTTCAAACCTCATTGCATAATACTATTATTTAAGAAAAATGGTAAAAGATTGCAAATCTCTTTCATTTAAGATCAAGAATATTACAAAAAGCCATTTGAATAGTCCTAGATCAGAAAAATCATGAACTGTTAAACTTTTAAACAGATAAATTCCTGCTTTCGATCTACTTAAAAATGTGAAAGAAGATTTTAAACAACGAACTTGTTAAAATCAATGTTCAGATACAGAATAACATACAAACATCCGAACGACTGCCATCGCATGTACCAGAGGGAGAAAAAAACTCTCAGAAGAAATGCAGTGTTAAATTTCACATTAAAATATGATTTCCCTGTAAATAATACAAAGACTATACCTTTTCTTTAACATATTATACCACACATTTTTATACTTTGTGTAATGCACTTATAACTGAAATATTAAAAAAGCAATATATAATTGCAGCTAGCCAAAATTTCATAAACTTAAAATTGGCTCCCATTAAGTTAAAGTTGCGAATAACTGCACCAAGGAGGGAATGCAATTTTATTTCTTTGTCTGTATTTGGCTTCATTTTCATATAGAAAGAGTTAAAAATCGGTTATCTAGGTAACAAAATTTAAACACACATTTTCAGTAAAAATTACAGAATAACAGATTTTGTTACCCTGAAGACGCAACACCTCGCTATTCCAGCAATGATACAGATTGCATACTGTCATAGAGAAATTCCTTTCTTAAACAGGGAATTCATATACTTTAATCTGTTTTTACACAAGTACTGTTTATGACTAGTCCATGGTCCAGGAGTAAAATACTTTATAGTACACCCATCTAAATTTTTATTATTTCTGGTCATCTGCATAGACTGTTTACCTATCACGACTAAACTCCCAATCTTCGTTCCGCATAACTCATACGATTCTTCAAGTCTTTCGTAGTCTATCATTTTTAATACGGCAGGTACTTGCTCAGCGCAGACTTGTAAAGCGTGATTTCGCGCATAGCAGTACCTTAACGAATCCCATTTAATTTGTCCACTGCTAGAATTTCATTCATAATTGGTGCAACATACATCTATCAACAAAAGAAAGAATTTATCTGCTACTTTAAACAACTTCCATCGACTCAAAATGAAGTCCGAAAAGTCTTACAAATCCCAAAGCAAAGCATGCCGAAGACTTTTCACATATGGAAGACAGAGAAGTCAAACAATGAATCAGAAAATTACAAAAGAAGAATTGTGTGCTTATAAAACGCCTTGATAATAAAAGCGCTCATTACGAAGAAGAGCTTTTAACTGAAGATAAGGTGAAGGAATTGTTAAATAACACAAAAGCAATGTCTGATCTTCTAGTGGAGAATGACCAAATTAAAGAAAAAAACAGGACACTTCAAAAGAGCTAAAGGGAAACATTTGCTCTTTACAGTGACACGATTACAGTTGCATCAGCTGTTTCAAAAAATAATTCTGTCATGCATTTGCCAAGAGAACGGAGAGAAGTCCAAAAGAAACTTTCAGAGTGCTTTGCAGAACAAAGTTAAAAGTTAATCTACAGAATTTTACTTCAATAATGATAAAACATCTCTGATTTGATTTCAAAATGAATATTTATTTATGGAACCAATTTTAAATAGATCTTCAAAAATTGGTTCATAAAACTTCACATTATGCCAAAATAGTTCAGATTAACTCTTTGGCATTGAAATCACCCGTAGCGCCCGTTCATTCAGGACCCGGCAAACCGCCCCAACGCCTCGTTTATTTTCTACCTAGTTCTTTCCCCTCCACGTTAGTGTATGGCTCATTGGTTTCGCGAGTTGTTAAAAGACATGTCAATCATTCTTTTGAAGCAAATAAAGGAGAAATACGGAAAGCTATTGACGTTCGCAGGTGCAATCCGGCCCTAAGGTGAAACTGCGCACAATAGATGAATGGATGAAACCGCAAAAGGGGGAAAGGAAAACTATTCCAAAACAAATTCATAAACACGGGCGTTTTCGATGTTTGTTGAAAACAGATTTGGTCGTCTCTTGATGCGAAAGAGTTAAGGGAAATTTATAATAAAATATGCTTCAAACAACTAATAAAAAGCACATTTTGAGCAGCCTTAACAGAAGACAATTTGGCTCCACTAACTTTCTTTACGAGTACTCATTAAATTTTTATTTACATCTCTTTTCTGTTCAACATTTAAGAGAGTAAATTCGGAAAAAACTGAAAGAAAATTGGTTTTTAAACAGGCTGTGCAATTACGCTGACCTGTTGGGAAGAGAAGACCTCGTTGGACAGGGAAAATATTAGGCCACACAGAGAGGAGCCTCCTCCTCGCAATGCGAAAAGAGGCCACTTGGGAAAAAATTACACTACAGCAGTAATTTTGAAACCACTACGAAGCAACAGAACTCTAACAAATCTCAGACTTCTGATAATTAAAGTGTGATTAACAGTTCGACCTCACTTCGAATATTACAATACAATATAAAGAAAGCACCAATTCAGACACTTCAATACGGAATTCAAAACCTAAGAAATTAATGCATAAATGCTACCCTAAACATTAAAACGTAATATGAAGCTATCATGTAAAATAAATAACTTGCAAAACTCCAAAATAAAGCAACATGCAAAAAGGGATGTACAAATTATACATTCAAGCATTTCTAGTGGAAATAAAGTTAACATAAAACAAGACTTACCAGCCACAGATGTCTTTTTGCTCTGCACTATTTCTCTGTTCTTTTTCTTTCACGATATCATCGTCTGCAATCCAAGAGTGCACAAAAGTGATGACAAATTACACTAGAAAAGGCCAAGGGGGGGAAAAAAGGAATCATTAGATTTTAACTATTTTGAAATTAAAGAATAATTACACACAAAGAGAAATATCTAATATTGTTTCTTAATATATAAAACTTCAAATGTAGCTTCTTTGTTTTAAATTAAAGCAATGTGCTACATTGTTACTAAAATCATGACTGCAGTCGGTAGAAAAGCAAATGATTTCCCTAATACGACAGAAGTACAGTAAGTGAAAGGGGTTTTTAATGTACGGGTACAACATGAACAATGAAAGAAAAGAAATTTAAACAGTTAGTACGGATAATGATCTTCGAGAAGAGTAAATAATTTCAGCACTGGGAGAAAGATGGCACCAAAAGACAATAAGCAAGTAATTTTAAATGGCAAATAAACAAAATAAACTTTACTGTTAGCTTTGAAGCAAGTGTTATATATTAAACTATCTTAATTCACACACAGAATTAGTGACATAACAGATAAAAAAAAGTTAGAATCAAACTTGCAATATATTAACATCAAAAGAGCTATACATATAAACTTTTAAAGATTTTTTTTTTAAAGGTCTCAAAAACACCATCCTAAAAACAGATTTTAAAGAACATCTTGGAAACAAAAGTCATAAACCATAAAAGAAATACTTCATTCAGAATTTTAACGTAAGAACCGTTTCTAATTTTCTTTACTTCGGTACTTTCACCCTTGACAGAGGACAGCTTAGTCCAATGTACAAGAAATTATTCTGAAATACTACCATGTCACTTTAATGAAATTATAGCAATGTTTCACTCAGGGAAAGAACATATTGTCTAGCTGCCCGGGTTCGAGCCCAGCTCTAATACAGCAAGACAAAACACATCAAATGCCATTGACTTAAACAGCATTTTGAAATGTGGCAAAAAAATTTAAATGCAATTTCTTAGAAGAGCTATTGCAAATACCTACATACTAAAATTTTGACCAAAAATTCAAGAAAACTAAGATACTCTTTTAATCTTTCGAAGGAATCAAAGTCATATATACCAATGTAGGGATGCTCAACTTATTGTACTATAAAACTGTAACATAGGAATGAAATTTTGCCAGCTATGTGAGATGTCCTATACCGAGAAATTCCGTAAATTGTAGGATAGAACCTACGTCTGAAAACACACGAAAGGTAAAACACAATTCAAATACTTTACTTTTAGCCTTGAAGCAGGTGTTCTATATTAAACTATCTTAATTCACATACAGAAATAGTAATATAAAAGCTCAAAATATTGTAAGAACCAAACACGCATTATATAAACATTTAAAAAAAATCTACATACAATTATTAGTGTTACGAGGGTTTTATTCTGAAATATTATGTCACTTTCAGAGAAATGATAGAAATTTTCACTCAGGGAAGGGACATTCTGTCTGGCTGCCTGGGTTCCATCAAAGCTTCTGTTACAAAAGTTTCATAGAAGAATTTTAAAAAATCCAGAAACAAAACTTATGAAGAAATTATTGACCATAATTGGTTCTATGATTTAGTCATTCTTACAGACATAATAACTAAAATCTTAAACTTTATGGGAGGGGAAAGAACTAAACTAAAGTCTTTGAATTCAAGGGTATTTTAAATTCATTTTAAATCAAAATTAATTTTGTGAAAATATTACACAAATATAAAGAATATACATTTTTACCATAATGTAATGTACGTTTTGCCACTTTGAAAATCTGGAGAACTAAAGCGTGAAATATAAGAAAACAGAAACAAACGTTTGGAAAATCTTATCGAGCTTAAATTAGTTTCTAAATTAGATGTTTTGAGTGTATTTAAAATTAGGCTAACTACTTCATTCACTTCAAACCTCATTGCATAATACTATTATTTAAGAAAAATGGTAAAAGATTGCAAATCTCTTTCATTTAAGATCAAGAATATTACAAAAAGCCATTTGAATAGTCCTAGATCAGAAAAATCATGAACTGTTAAACTTTTAAACAGATAAATTCCTGCTTTCGATCTACTTAAAAATGTGAAAGAAGATTTTAAACAACGAACTTGTTAAAATCAATGTTCAGATACAGAATAACATACAAACATCCGAACGACTGCCATCGCATGTACCAGAGGGAGAAAAAAACTCTCAGAAGAAATGCAGTGTTAAATTTCACATTAAAATTTTCCCTGTAAATAATACAAAGAGTATACCTTTTCTTTAACATATTATACCACACATTTTTATACTTTGTGTAATGCACTTATAACTGAAATATTAAAAGTGCAATATATAATTGCAGCTAGCCAACATTTTATAAACTTAAAATTGGCTCCCATTAAGTTAAAGTTGCGAATAACTGCACCGAGAAAAGGAATGCAATTTTATTTCTTTGTCTGTATTTGGCTTCATTTTCATATAGAAAGAGTTAAAAATCGGTTATCTAGGTAACAAAATTTAAACACACATTTTCAGTAAAAATTACAGAATAACAGATTTTGTTACCCTGAAGACGCAACACCTCGCTATTCCAGCAATGATACAGATTGCATACTGTCATAGAGAAATTCCTTTCTTAAACAGGGAATTCATATACTTTAATCTGTTTTTACACAAGTACTGTTTATGACTAGTCCATGGTCCAGGAGTAAAATACTTTATAGTACACCCATCTAAATTTTTATTATTTCCGGTCATCTGCATAGACTGTTTACCTATCACGACTAAACTCCCAATCTTCGTTCCGCATAACTCATACGATTCTTCAAGTCTTTCGTAGTCTATCATTTTTAATACGGCAGGTACTTGCTCAGTGCAGACTGGTAAAGCGTGATTTCGCGCATAGCAGTACCTTAACGGATCCCACTTAATTTGTCCACTGCTAGAATTTCATTCATACGTGGTGCAACATACATCTATGAACACCAGAAAGAATTTATCCGCTACTTTAAACAACTTCCATCGACTCAAAATGAAGTCCGAAAAGTCTTACAAATCCCAAAGCAAAGCATGCCCAAGACTTTTCACATATGGAAGACAGAGAAGTCAAACAATGAATCAGAAAATTACAAAAGAAGAATTGTGTGCTTATAAAACGCCTTGATAATAAAAGCGCTCATTACGAAGAAGAGCTTTTAACTGAAGATAAGGTGAAGGAATTGTTAAATAACACAAAAGCAATGTCTGATCTTCTAGTGGAGAATGACCAAATTAAAGAAAAAAACAGGACACTTCAAAAGAGCTAAAGGGAAACATTTGCTCTTTACAGTGACACGATTACAGTTGCATCAGCTGTTTCAAAAAATAATTCTGTCATGCATTTGCCAAGAGAACGGAGAGAAGTCCAAAAGAAACTTTCAGAGTGCTTTCAGAACAAAGTTAAAAGTTAATCTACAGAATTTTACTTCGATAATAATAAAACATCTCTGATTTGATTTCAAACTGAATTTTTATTTATGGAATCAATTTTAAATAGATCTTCGAAAATTGGTTCATAAAACTTCACAATATGCCAAAATAGTTCAGATTAAGGGAAATTTATAATAAAATATGCTTCAAACAACTAATAAAAAGCACATTTTGAGCAGCCTTAAAAGAAGACAATTTGCCTCCTTAACTTTTTTTACGAGTACTCATTAAATTTTTATTTACATCTCTTTTCTGTTCAGTATTTAAGAGAAACAGCACTTGATAGAGAGACTCTAAATTCGGAAAAGAACTGAAACAAAATTGGTTTATACACAGGCAGTGCAATTACACTTACCTGTTGGGAACAGAAGACCCCATTGGACAGGGAAAATATTAGGCCACACAGAGAGGAAAATGTTTAGCCTCCTCCTCGTAATGCGAAAAGAGGCCACTTGAGAAAAAATTACACTACAGCAGTAATTTTGAAACCACTATGAAGCAACAGAAAACTAACAAATCTCAGACTTCTGATAATTATAGTGTGATTAACAGTTCGACCTCACTTTGAATATTACAATACAATATAAAGAAAGCACCACTTCAGACACTTCAATACGGAATTCATAACCTAAGAAATTAATGCATAAATGCTACCCTAAACATTAAAACGTAATATGAAGCTATCATGTAAAATAAATAACTAGCAAAACTCCAATATAAAGCAACATGCGAAAAGGGACGTACAAATTATACATTCAAGCATTTCTAGTGGAAATAAAGTTAACATAAAACAAGACTTACCAGCCACAGATGTCTTTTTGCTCTGCACTATTTCTCCGTTCTTTTTCTTTCACGATATCATGGTCTGCAATCGAAGAGTGCACAAAAGTGATGACAAATTACACTAGAAAAGGCCAAGGGGAAGAAAAAGGAATCATTAGATTTTAACTACTTTGACACTAAAGAATAATTACACACAAAGAGAAATATCTAATATTGTTTCTTAATATATAAAACTTCAAATGTAGTTTCTTTGTTTTAAATTAAAGCAATGTGCTACATTGTTACTAAAATCATGACTGCAGTCGGTAGAAAAGCAAATGATTTCCCTAATACGACAGAAGTACAGTAAGCGAAAGGGGTTTTTAATGTATGGGTACAACATGAACAATGAAAGAAAAGAAATTTAAACAGTTAGTACGGATAAAGATCTTCGAGAAGAGTAAATAATTTCAGCACTGGTAGAAAGATGGCACCAAAAGACAATAAGCAGGTAATTTTAAATGACAAATAAACAAAATAAACTTTACTGTTAGCTTTGAAGCAGGTGTTATATATTAAACTATCTTAATTCACACACAGAATTAGTGACATAACAGATAAAAAAAAGTTGGAATCAAACTTGCAATATATTAACATCAAAAGAGCTATACATATAAACTTTTAAAGATTTTTTTTTTTTAAAGGTCTCAAAAACACCATCCTAAAAACAGATTTTATAGAACATCTTGGAAACAAAAGTCATAAACAATAAAAGAAATACTTCATTCAGAATTTTAACGTAAGAACCGTTTCTAATTTTCTTTACTTCGGTACTTTCACCCATGACAGAGGACAGCTTAGTCCAATGTACAAGAAATTATTCTGAAATACTACCATGTCACTTTAATGAAATTATAGCAATGTTTCACTCAGGGAAAGAACATATTGTCTAGCTGCCCGGGTTCGAGCCCACCTTTAATACAGCAAGGCAAAACACATCAAATGCCATTGAATTAAACAGCATTTTGAAATGTGGCAAAAAAATTTAAATGCAATTTCTTAGAAGAGCTATTGCAATTACCTACATACTAAAATTTTGACCAAAAATTCAAGAAAACTAAGATACTCTTTTAATCTTTCGAAGGAATCAAAGTCATATATACCAATGTAGGGATGCTCAACTTATTGTACTATAAAACCGTAACATAGGAATGCAATTTTGTCAGCTATGTGAGATGTCCTATACCGAGAAATTCCGTAAATTGTAGGATAGAACCTAAGTCTGAAAACACACGAAAGGTAAAACATAACTCATATACTTTACTTTTAGCCTTGAAGCAGGTGTTCTATATTAAACTGTCTTAATTCACATACAGAATTAGTAATATAATAGCTCAAAATAGTGTAAGAACCAAACACGCATTATATAAACATTAAAAAAAAATCTACATACAATTATTAGTGTTACGAGGGTTTTATTCTGAAATATTATGTCACTTTCAGAGAAATGATAGAAATTTTCACTCAGGGAAGGGACATTCTGTCTGGCTGCCTGGGTTCCATCAAAGCTTCTGTTACAAAAGTTTCATAGAAGAATTTTAAAAAATCCAGAAACAAAACTTATGAAGAAATTATTGACCATAATTGGTTCTATGATTTAGTCATTCTTACAGACATAATAACTAAAATCTTAAACTTTATGGGAGGGGAAAGAACTAAACTAAAGTTTTTGAATTCAAGGGTATTTTAAATTCATTTTAAATCAAAATTAATTTTGTGAAAATATTACACAAATATAAAGAATATACATTTTTACCATAATGTAATGTACGTTTTGCCACTTTGAAAATCTGGAGAACTAAAGCGTGAAATATAAGAAAACAGAAACAAACGTTTGGAAAATCTTATCGAGCTTAAATTAGTTTCTAAATTAGATGTTTTGAGTGTATTTAAAATTAGGCTAACTACTTCATTCACTTCAAACCTCATTGCATAATACTATTATTTAAGAAAAATGGTAAAAGATTGCAAATCTCTTTCATTTAAGATCAAGAATATTACAAAAAGCCATTTGAATAGTCCTAGATCAGAAAAATCATGAACTGTTAAACTTTTAAACAGATAAATTCCTGCTTTCGATCTACTTAAAAATGTGAAAGAAGATTTTAAACAACGAACTTGTTAAAATCAATGTTCAGATACAGAATAACATACAAACATCCGAACGACTGCCATCGCATGTACCAGAGGGAGAAAAAAACCCTCAGAAGAAATGCAGTGTTAAATTTCACATTAAAATATGATTTCCCTGTAAATAATACAAAGACTATACCTTTTCTTTAACATATTATACCACACATTTTTATACTTTGTGTAATGCACTTATAACTGAAATATTAAAAAAGCAATATATAATTGCAGCTAGCCAAAATTTCATAAACTTAAAATTGGCTCCCATTAAGTTAAAGTTGCGAATAACTGCACCAAGGGAAGGAATGCAATTTTATTTCTTTGTCTGTATTTGGCTTCATTTTCATATAGAAAGAGTTAAAAATCGGTTATCTAGGTAACAAAATTTAAACACACATTTTCAGTAAAAATTACAGAATAACAGATTTTGTTACCCTGAAGACGCAACACCTCGCTATTCCAGCAATGATACAGACTGCATACTGTCATAGAGAAATTTATATACTTTAATCTGTTTTTACACAAGTACTGTTTATGACTAGTCCATGGTCCAGGAGTAAAATACTTTATAGTACACCCATCTAAATTTTTATTATTTCCGGTCATCTGCATAGACTGTTTACCTATCACGACTAAACTCCCAATCTTCGTTCCGCATAACTCATACGATTCTTCAAGTCTTTCGTAGTCTATCATTTTTAATACGGCAGGTACTTGCTCAGCGCAGACTTGTAAAGCGTGATTTCGCGCATAGCAGTACCTTAACGGATCCCACTTAATTTGTCCACTGCTAGAATTTCATTCATACGTGGTGCAACATACATCTATCAACACCAGAAAGAATTTATCTGCTACTTTAAACAACTTCCATCGACTCAAAATGAAGTCCGAAAAGTCTTACAAATCCCAAAGCAAACCATGCCCAAGACTTTTCACATATGGAAGACAGAGAAGTCAAACAATGAATCAGAAAATTACAAAAGAAGAATTGTGTGCTTATAAAACGCCTTGATAATAAAAGCGCTCATTACGAAGAAGAGCTTTTAACTGAAGATAAGGTGAAGGAATTGTTAAATAACACAAAAGCAATGTCTGATCTTCTAGTGGAGAATGACCAAATTAAAGAAAAAAACAGGACACTTCAAAAGAGCTAAAGGGAAACATTTGCTCTTTACAGTGACACGATTACAGTTGCATCAGCTGTTTCAAAAAATAATTCTGTCATGCATTTGCCAAGAGAACGGAGAGAAGTCCAAAAGAAACTTTCAGAGTGCTTTCAGAACAAAGTTAAAAGTTAATCTACAGAATTTTACTTCAATAATGATAAAACATCTCTGATTTGATTTCAAAATGAATATTTATTTATGGAACCAATTTTAAATAGATCTTCAAAAATTGGTTCATAAAACTTCACATTATGCCAAAATAGTTCAGATTAACTCTTTGGCATTGAAATCACCCGTAGCGCCCGTTCATTCAGGACCCGGCAAACCGCCCCAACGCCTCGTTTATTTTCTACCTAGTTCTTTCCCCTCCACGTTAGTGTATGGCTCATTGGTTTCGCGAGTTGTTAAAAGACATGTCAATCATTCTTTTGAAGCAAATAAAGGAGAAATACGGAAAGCTATTGACGTTCGCAGGTGCAATCCGGCCCTAAGGTGAAACTGCGCACAATAGATGAATGGATGAAACCGCAAAAGGGGGAAAGGAAAACTATTCCAAAACAAATTCGTAAACACGGGCGTTTTCGATGTTTGTTGAAAACAGATTTGGTCGTCTCTTGATGCGAAAGAGTTAAGGGAAATTTATAATAAAATATGCTTCAAACAACTAATAAAAAGCACATTTTGAGCAGCCTTAACAGAAGACAATTTGGCTCCACTAACTTTCTTTACGAGTACTCATTAAATTTTTATTTACATCTCTTTTCTGTTCAACATTTAAGAGAGTAAATTCGGAAAAAACTGAAAGAAAATTGGTTTTTAAACAGGCTGTGCAATTATGCTGACCTGTTGGGAAGAGAAGACCTCGTTGGACAGGGAAAATATTAGGCCACACAGAGAGGAGAATCCTCCTCGCAATGCGAAAAGAGGCCACTTGGGAAAAAATTACACTACAGCAGTAATTTTGAAACCACTACGAAGCAACAGAACTCTAACAAATCTCAGACTTCTGATAATTAAAGTGTGATTAACAGTTCGACCTCACTTCGAATATTACAATACAATATAAAGAAAGCACCAATTCAGACACTTCAATACGGAATTCAAAACCTAAGAAATTAATGCATAAATGCTACCCTAAACATTAAAACGTAATATGAAGCTATCATGTAAAATAAATAACTTGCAAAACTCCAAAATAAAGCAACATGCAAAAAGGGATGTACAAATTATACATTCAAGCATTTCTAGTGGAAATAAAGTTAACATAAAACAAGACTTACCAGCCACAGATGTCTTTTTGCTCTGCACTATTTCTCTGTTCTTTTTCTTTCACGATATCATCGTCTGCAATCCAAGAGTGCACAAAAGTGATGACAAATTACACTAGAAAAGGCCAAGGGGGGAAAAAAAGGAATCATTAGATTTTAACTATTTTGAAATTAAAGAATAATTACACACAAAGAGAAATATCTAATATTGTTTCTTAATATATAAAACTTCAAATGTAGCTTCTTTGTTTTAAATTAAAGCAATGTGCTACATTGTTACTAAAATCATGACTGCAGTCGGTAGAAAAGCAAATGATTTCCCTAATACGACAGAAGTACAGTAAGTGAAAGGGGTTTTTAATGTACGGGTACAACACGAACAATGAAAGAAAAGAAATTTAAACAGTTAGTACGGATAATGATCTTCGAGAAGAGTAAATAATTTCAGCACTGGTAGAAAGATGGCACCAAAAGACAATAAGCAGGTAATTTTAAATGACAAATAAACAAAATAAACTTTACTGTTAGCTTTGAAGCAGGTGTTATATATTAAACTATCTTAATTCACACACAGAATTAGTGACATAACAGATAAAAAAAAATTAGAATCAAACTTGCAATATATTAACATCAAAAGAGCTATACATATAAACTTTTAAAGATTTTTTTTTTAAAGGTCTCAAAAACACCATCCTAAAAACAGATTTTAAAGAACATCTTGGAAACAAAAGTCATAAACCATAAAAGAAATACTTCATTCAGAATTTTAACGTAAGAACCGTTTCTAATTTTCTTTACTTCGGTACTTTCACCCTTGACAGAGGACAGCTTAGTCCAATGTACAAGAAATTATTCTGAAATACTACCATGTCACTTTAATGAAATTATAGCAATGTTTCACTCAGGGAAAGAACATATTGTCTAGCTGCCCGGGTTCGAGCCCAGCTCTAATACAGCAAGACAAAACACATCAAATGCCATTGACTTAAACAGCATTTTGAAATGTGGCAAAAAAATTTAAATGCAATTTCTTAGAAGAGCTATTGCAAATACCTACATACTAAAATTTTGACCAAAAATTCAAGAAAACTAAGATACTCTTTTAATCTTTCGAAGGAATCAAAGTCATATATACCAATGTAGGGATGCTCAACTTATTGTACTATAAAACTGTAACATAGGAATGAAATTTTGCCAGCTATGTGAGATGTCCTATACCGAGAAATTCCGTAAATTGTAGGATAGAACCTAAGTCTGAAAACACACGAAAGGTAAAACACAATTCAAATACTTTACTTTTTAGCCTTGAAGCAGGTGTTCTATATTAAACTGTCTTAATTCACATACAGAAATAGTAATATAAAAGCTCAAAATATTGTAAGAACCAAACACGCATTATATAAACATTTAAAAAAAATCTACATACAATTATTAGTGTTACGAGGGTTTTATTCTGAAATATTATGTCACTTTCAGAGAAATGATAGAAATTTTCACTCAGGGAAGGGACATTCTGTCTGGCTGCCTGGGTTCCATCAAAGCTTCTGTTACAAAAGTTTCATAGAAGAATTTTAAAAAATCCAGAAACAAAACTTATGAAGAAATTATTGACCATAATTGGTTCTATGATTTAGTCATTCTTACAGACATAATAACTAAAATCTTAAACTTTATGGGAGGGGAAAGAACTAAACTAAAGTTTTTGAATTCAAGGGTATTTTAAATTCATTTTAAATCAAAATTAATTTTGTGAAAATATTACACAAATATAAAGAATATACATTTTTACCATAATGTAATGTACGTTTTGCCACTTTGAAAATCTGGAGAACTAAAGCGTGAAATATAAGAAAACAGAAACAAACGTTTGGAAAATCTTATCGAGCTTAAATTAGTTTCTAAATTAGATGTTTTGAGTGTATTTAAAATTAGGCTAACTACTTCATTCACTTCAAACCTCATTGCATAATACTATTATTTAAGAAAAATGGTAAAAGATTGCAAATCTCTTTCATTTAAGATCAAGAATATTACAAAAAGCCATTTGAATAGTCCTAGATCAGAAAAATCATGAACTGTTAAACTTTTAAACAGATAAATTCCTGCTTTCGATCTACTTAAAAATGTGAAAGAAGATTTTAAACAACGAACTTGTTAAAATCAATGTTCAGATACAGAATAACATACAAACATCCGAACGACTGCCATCGCATGTACCAGAGGGAGAAAAAAACTCTCAGAAAAAATGCAGTGTTAAATTTCACATTAAAATTTTCCCTGTAAATAATACAAAGAGTATACCTTTTCTTTAACATATTATACCACACATTTTTATACTTTGTGTAATGCACTTATAACTGAAATATTAAAAGTGCAATATATAATTGCAGCTAGCCAACATTTTATAAACTTAAAATTGGCTCCCATTAAGTTAAAGTTGCGAATAACTGCACCGAGAAAAGGAATGCAATTTTATTTCTTTGTCTGTATTTGGCTTCATTTTCATATAGAAAGAGTTAAAAATCGGTTATCTAGGTAACAAAATTTAAACACACATTTTCAGTAAAAATTACAGAATAACAGATTTTGTTACCCTGAAGACGCAACACCTCGCTATTCCAGCAATGATACAGATTGCATACTGTCATAGAGAAATTCCTTTCTTAAACAGGGAATTCATATACTTTAATCTGTTTTTACACAAGTACTGTTTATGACTAGTCCATGGTCCAGGAGTAAAATACTTTATAGTACACCCATCTAAATTTTTATTATTTCTGGTCATCTGCATAGACTGTTTACCTATCACGACTAAACTCCCAATCTTCGTTCCGCATAACTCATACGATTCTTCAAGTCTTTCGTAGTCTATCATTTTTAATACGGCAGGTACTTGCTCAGCGCAGACTTGTAAAGCGTGATTTCGCGCATAGCAGTACCTTAACGGATCCCATTTAATTTGTCCACTGCTAGAATTTCATTCATAATTGGTGCAACATACATCTATCAACAAAAGAAAGAATTTATCTGCTACTTTAAACAACTTCCATCGACTCAAAATGAAGTCCGAAAAGTCTTACAAATCCCAAAGCAAAGCATGCCGAAGACTTTTCACATATGGAAGACAGAGAAGTCAAACAATGAATCAGAAAATTACAAAAGAAGAATTGTGTGCTTATAAAACGCCTTGATAATAAAAGCGCTCATTACGAAGAAGAGCTTTTAACTGAAGATAAGGTGAAGGAATTGTTAAATAACACAAAAGCAATGTCTGATCTTCTAGTGGAGAATGACCAAATTAAAGAAAAAAACAGGACACTTCAAAAGAGCTAAAGGGAAACATTTGCTCTTTACAGTGACACGATTACAGTTGCATCAGCTGTTTCAAAAAATAATTCTGTCATGCATTTGCCAAGAGAACGGAGAGAAGTCCAAAAGAAACTTTCAGAGTGCTTTGCAGAACAAAGTTAAAAGTTAATCTACAGAATTTTACTTCAATAATGATAAAACATCTCTGATTTGATTTCAAAATGAATATTTATTTATGGAACCAATTTTAAATAGATCTTCAAAAATTGGTTCATAAAACTTCACATTATGCCAAAATAGTTCAGATTAACTCTTTGGCATTGAAATCACCCGTAGCGCCCGTTCATTCAGGACCCGGCAAACCGCCCCAACGCCTCGTTTATTTTCTACCTAGTTCTTTCCCCTCCACGTTAGTGTATGGCTCATTGGTTTCGCGAGTTGTTAAAAGACATGTCAATCATTCTTTTGAAGCAAATAAAGGAGAAATACGGAAAGCTATTGACGTTCGCAGGTGCAATCCGGCCCTAAGGTGAAACTGCGCACAATAGATGAATGGATGAAACCGCAAAAGGGGGAAAGGAAAACTATTCCAAAACAAATTCATAAACACGGGCGTTTTCGATGTTTGTTGAAAACAGATTTGGTCGTCTCTTGATGCGAAAGAGTTAAGGGAAATTTATAATAAAATATGCTTCAAACAACTAATAAAAAGCACATTTTGAGCAGCCTTAACAGAAGACAATTTGGCTCCACTAACTTTCTTTACGAGTACTCATTAAATTTTTATTTACATCTCTTTTCTGTTCAACATTTAAGAGAGTAAATTCGGAAAAAACTGAAAGAAAATTGGTTTTTAAACAGGCTGTGCAATTATGCTGACCTGTTGGGAAGAGAAGACCTCGTTGGACAGGGAAAATATTAGGCCACACAGAGAGGAGCCTCCTCCTCGCAATGCGAAAAGAGGCCACTTGGGAAAAAATTACACTACAGCAGTAATTTTGAAACCACTACGAAGCAACAGAACTCTAACAAATCTCAGACTTCTGATAATTAAAGTGTGATTAACAGTTCGACCTCACTTCGAATATTACAATACAATATAAAGAAAGCACCAATTCAGACACTTCAATACGGAATTCAAAACCTAAGAAATTAATGCATAAATGCTACCCTAAACATTAAAACGTAATATGAAGCTATCATGTAAAATAAATAACTTGCAAAACTCCAAAATAAAGCAACATGCAAAAAGGGATGTACAAATTATACATTCAAGCATTTCTAGTGGAAATAAAGTTAACATAAAACAAGACTTACCAGCCACAGATGTCTTTTTGCTCTGCACTATTTCTCTGTTCTTTTTCTTTCACGATATCATCGTCTGCAATCCAAGAGTGCACAAAAGTGATGACAAATTACACTAGAAAAGGCCAAGGGGGGGAAAAAAGGAATCATTAGATTTTAACTATTTTGAAATTAAAGAATAATTACACACAAAGAGAAATATCTAATATTGTTTCTTAATATATAAAACTTCAAATGTAGCTTCTTTGTTTTAAATTAAAGCAATGTGCTACATTGTTACTAAAATCATGACTGCAGTCGGTAGAAAAGCAAATGATTTCCCTAATACGACAGAAGTACAGTAAGTGAAAGGGGTTTTTAATGTACGGGTACAACATGAACAATGAAAGAAAAGAAATTTAAACAGTTAGTACGGATAATGATCTTCGAGAAGAGTAAATAATTTCAGCACTGGGAGAAAGATGGCACCAAAAGACAATAAGCAAGTAATTTTAAATGGCAAATAAACAAAATAAACTTTACTGTTAGCTTTGAAGCAAGTGTTATATATTAAACTATCTTAATTCACACACAGAATTAGTGACATAACAGATAAAAAAAAGTTAGAATCAAACTTGCAATATATTAACATCAAAAGAGCTATACATATAAACTTTTAAAGATTTTTTTTTTAAAGGTCTCAAAAACACCATCCTAAAAACAGATTTTAAAGAACATCTTGGAAACAAAAGTCATAAACCATAAAAGAAATACTTCATTCAGAATTTTAACGTAAGAACCGTTTCTAATTTTCTTTACTTCGGTACTTTCACCCTTGACAGAGGACAGCTTAGTCCAATGTACAAGAAATTATTCTGAAATACTACCATGTCACTTTAATGAAATTATAGCAATGTTTCACTCAGGGAAAGAACATATTGTCTAGCTGCCCGGGTTCGAGCCCAGCTCTAATACAGCAAGACAAAACACATCAAATGCCATTGACTTAAACAGCATTTTGAAATGTGGCAAAAAAATTTAAATGCAATTTCTTAGAAGAGCTATTGCAAATACCTACATACTAAAATTTTGACCAAAAATTCAAGAAAACTAAGATACTCTTTTAATCTTTCGAAGGAATCAAAGTCATATATACCAATGTAGGGATGCTCAACTTATTGTACTATAAAACTGTAACATAGGAATGAAATTTTGCCAGCTATGTGAGATGTCCTATACCGAGAAATTCCGTAAATTGTAGGATAGAACCTACGTCTGAAAACACACGAAAGGTAAAACACAATTCAAATACTTTACTTTTTAGCCTTGAAGCAGGTGTTCTATATTAAACTGTCTTAATTCACATACAGAAATAGTAATATAAAAGCTCAAAATATTGTAAGAACCAAACACGCATTATATAAACATTTAAAAAAAATCTACATACAATTATTAGTGTTACGAGGGTTTTATTCTGAAATATTATGTCACTTTCAGAGAAATGATAGAAATTTTCACTCAGGGAAGGGACATTCTGTCTGGCTGCCTGGGTTCCATCAAAGCTTCTGTTACAAAAGTTTCATAGAAGAATTTTAAAAAATCCAGAAACAAAACTTATGAAGAAATTATTGACCATAATTGGTTCTATGATTTAGTCATTCTTACAGACATAATAACTAAAATCTTAAACTTTATGGGAGGGGAAAGAACTAAACTAAAGTTTTTGAATTCAAGGGTATTTTAAATTCATTTTAAATCAAAATTAATTTTGTGAAAATATTACACAAATATAAAGAATATACATTTTTACCATAATGTAATGTACGTTTTGCCACTTTGAAAATCTGGAGAACTAAAGCGTGAAATATAAGAAAACAGAAACAAACGTTTGGAAAATCTTATCGAGCTTAAATTAGTTTCTAAATTAGATGTTTTGAGTGTATTTAAAATTAGGCTAACTACTTCATTCACTTCAAACCTCATTGCATAATACTATTATTTAAGAAAAATGGTAAAAGATTGCAAATCTCTTTCATTTAAGATCAAGAATATTACAAAAAGCCATTTGAATAGTCCTAGATCAGAAAAATCATGAACTGTTAAACTTTTAAACAGATAAATTCCTGCTTTCGATCTACTTAAAAATGTGAAAGAAGATTTTAAACAACGAACTTGTTAAAATCAATGTTCAGATACAGAATAACATACAAACATCCGAACGACTGCCATCGCATGTACCAGAGGGAGAAAAAAACTCTCAGAAGAAATGCAGTGTTAAATTTCACATTAAAATATGATTTCCCTGTAAATAATACAAAGACTATACCTTTTCTTTAACATATTATACCACACATTTTTATACTTTGTGTAATGCACTTATAACTGAAATATTAAAAAAGCAATATATAATTGCAGCTAGCCAAAATTTCATAAACTTAAAATTGGCTCCCATTAAGTTAAAGTTGCGAATAACTGCACCAAGGAGGGAATGCAATTTTATTTCTTTGTCTGTATTTGGCTTCATTTTCATATAGAAAGAGTTAAAAATCGGTTATCTAGGTAACAAAATTTAAACACACATTTTCAGTAAAAATTACAGAATAACAGATTTTGTTACCCTGAAGACGCAACACCTCGCTATTCCAGCAATGATACAGATTGCATACTGTCATAGAGAAATTCCTTTCTTAAACAGGGAATTCATATACTTTAATCTGTTTTTACACAAGTACTGTTTATGACTAGTCCATGGTCCAGGAGTAAAATACTTTATAGTACACCCATCTAAATTTTTATTATTTCTGGTCATCTGCATAGACTGTTTACCTATCACGACTAAACTCCCAAACTTCGTTCCGCATAACTCATACGATTCTTCAAGTCTTTCGTAGTCTATCATTTTTAATATGGCAGGTACTTGCTCAGCGCAGACTTGTAAAGCGTGATTTCGCGCATAGCAGTACCTTAACGAATCCCATTTAATTTGTCCACTGCTAGAATTTCATTCATAATTGGTGCAACATACATCTATCAACAAAAGAAAGAATTTATCTGCTACTTTAAACAACTTCCATCGACTCAAAATGAAGTCCGAAAAGTCTTACAAATCCCAAAGCAAAGCATGCCGAAGACTTTTCACATATGGAAGACAGAGAAGTCAAACAATGAATCAGAAAATTACAAAAGAAGAATTGTGTGCTTATAAAACGCCTTGATAATAAAAGCGCTCATTACGAAGAAGAGCTTTTAACTGAAGATAAGGTGAAGGAATTGTTAAATAACACCAAAGTAATGTCTGATCTTCTAGTGGAGAATGACCAACTTAAAGAAAAAAACAGGACACTTCAAAAGAGCTTAAGGGAAACATTTGCTCTTTACAGTGACATGGTTACAGTTGCATCAGCTTTTTCAAAAAATAATTCTGTCATGCATTTGCCAAGAGAACGGAGAGAAGTCCAAAAGAAACTTTCAGAGTGCTTTGCAGAACAAAGTTAAAAGTTAATCTACAGAATTTTACTTCAATAATGATAAAACATCTCTGATTTGATTTCAAAATGAATATTTATTTATGGAACCAATTTTAAATAGATCTTCAAAAATTGGTTCATAAAACTTCACATTATGCCAAAATAGTTCAGATTAACTCTTTGGCATTGAAATCACCCGTAGCGCCCGTTCATTCAGGACCCGGCAAACCGCCCCAACGCCTCGTTTATTTTCTACCTAGTTCTTTCCCCTCCACGTTAGTGTATGGCTCATTGGTTTCGCGAGTTGTTAAAAGACATGTCAATCATTCTTTTGAAGCAAATAAAGGAGAAATACGGAAAGCTATTGACGTTCGCAGGTGCAATCCGGCCCTAAGGTGAAACTGCGCACAATAGATGAATGGATGAAACCGCAAAAGGGGGAAAGGAAAACTATTCCAAAACAAATTTGTAAACACGGGCGTTTTCGATGTTTGTTGAAAACAGATTTGGTCGTCTCTTGATGCGAAAGAGTTAAGGGAAATTTATAATAAAATATGCTTCAAACAACTAATAAAAAGCACATTTTGAGCAGCCTTAACAGAAGACAATTTGGCTCCACTAACTTTCTTTACGAGTACTCATTAAATTTTTATTTACATCTCTTTTCTGTTCAACATTTAAGAGAGTAAATTCGGAAAAAACTGAAAGAAAATTGGTTTTTAAACAGGCTGTGCAATTATGCTGACCTGTTGGGAAGAGAAGACCTCGTTGGACAGGGAAAATATTAGGCCACACAGAGAGGAGCCTCCTCCTCGCAATGCGAAAAGAGGCCACTTGGGAAAAAATTACACTACAGCAGTAATTTTGAAACCACTACGAAGCAACAGAAAACTAACAAATCTCAGACTTCTGATAATTAAAGTGTGATTAACAGTTCGACCTCACTTCGAATATTACAATACAATATAAAGAAAGCACCAATTCAGACACTTCAATACGGAATTCAAAACCTAAGAAATTAATGCATAAATGCTACCCTAAACATTAAAACGTAATATGAAGCTATCATGTAAAATAAATAACTTGCAAAACTCCAAAATAAAGCAACATGCAAAAAGGGATGTACAAATTATACATTCAAGCATTTCTAGTGGAAATAAAGTTAACATAAAACAAGACTTACCAGCCACAGATGTCTTTTTGCTCTGCACTATTTCTCTGTTCTTTTTCTTTCACGATATCATCGTCTGCAATCCAAGAGTGCACAAAAGTGATGACAAATTACACTAGAAAAGGCCAAGGGGGGGAAAAAAGGAATCATTAGATTTTAACTATTTTGAAATTAAAGAATAATTACACACAAAGAGAAATATCTAATATTGTTTCTTAATATATAAAACTTCAAATGTAGCTTCTTTGTTTTAAATTAAAGCAATGTGCTACATTGTTACTAAAATCATGACTGCAGTCGGTAGAAAAGCAAATGATTTCCCTAATACGACAGAAGTACAGTAAGTGAAAGGGGTTTTTAATGTACGGGTACAACATGAACAATGAAAGAAAAGAAATTTAAACAGTTAGTACGGATAATGATCTTCGAGAAGAGTAAATAATTTCAGCACTGGGAGAAAGATGGCACCAAAAGACAATAAGCAAGTAATTTTAAATGGCAAATAAACAAAATAAACTTTACTGTTAGCTTTGAAGCAAGTGTTATATATTAAACTATCTTAATTCACACACAGAATTAGTGACATAACAGATAAAAAAAAGTTAGAATCAAACTTGCAATATATTAACATCAAAAGAGCTATACATATAAACTTTTAAAGATTTTTTTTTTAAAGGTCTCAAAAACACCATCCTAAAAACAGATTTTAAAGAACATCTTGGAAACAAAAGTCATAAACCATAAAAGAAATACTTCATTCAGAATTTTAACGTAAGAACCGTTTCTAATTTTCTTTACTTCGGTACTTTCACCCTTGACAGAGGACAGCTTAGTCCAATGTACAAGAAATTATTCTGAAATACTACCATGTCACTTTAATGAAATTATAGCAATGTTTCACTCAGGGAAAGAACATATTGTCTAGCTGCCCGGGTTCGAGCCCAGCTCTAATACAGCAAGACAAAACACATCAAATGCCATTGACTTAAACAGCATTTTGAAATGTGGCAAAAAAATTTAAATGCAATTTCTTAGAAGAGCTATTGCAAATACCTACATACTAAAATTTTGACCAAAAATTCAAGAAAACTAAGATACTCTTTTAATCTTTCGAAGGAATCAAAGTCATATATACCAATGTAGGGATGCTCAACTTATTGTACTATAAAACTGTAACATAGGAATGAAATTTTGCCAGCTATGTGAGATGTCCTATACCGAGAAATTCCATAAATTGTAGGATAGAACCTACGTCTGAAAACACACGAAAGGTAAAACACAATTCAAATACTTTACTTTTAGCCTTGAAGCAGGTGTTCTATATTAAACTATCTTAATTCACATACAGAAATAGTAATATAAAAGCTCAAAATATTGTAAGAACCAAACACGCATTATATAAACATTTAAAAAAAATCTACATACAATTATTAGTGTTACGAGGGTTTTATTCTGAAATATTATGTCACTTTCAGAGAAATGATAGAAATTTTCACTCAGGGAAGGGACATTCTGTCTGGCTGCCTGGGTTCCATCAAAGCTTCTGTTACAAAAGTTTCATAGAAGAATTTTAAAAAATCCAGAAACAAAACTTATGAAGAAATTATTGACCATAATTGGTTCTATGATTTAGTCATTCTTACAGACATAATAACTAAAATCTTAAACTTTATGGGAGGGGAAAGAACTAAACTAAAGTCTTTGAATTCAAGGGTATTTTAAATTCATTTTAAATCAAAATTAATTTTGTGAAAATATTACACAAATATAAAGAATATACATTTTTACCATAATGTAATGTACGTTTTGCCACTTTGAAAATCTGGAGAACTAAAGCGTGAAATATAAGAAAACAGAAACAAACGTTTGGAAAATCTTATCGAGCTTAAATTAGTTTCTAAATTAGATGTTTTGAGTGTATTTAAAATTAGGCTAACTACTTCATTCACTTCAAACCTCATTGCATAATACTATTATTTAAGAAAAATGGTAAAAGATTGCAAATCTCTTTCATTTAAGATCAAGAATATTACAAAAAGCCATTTGAATAGTCCTAGATCAGAAAAATCATGAACTGTTAAACTTTTAAACAGATAAATTCCTGCTTTCGATCTACTTAAAAATGTGAAAGAAGATTTTAAACAACGAACTTGTTAAAATCAATGTTCAGATACAGAATAACATACAAACATCCGAACGACTGCCATCGCATGTACCAGAGGGAGAAAAAAACTCTCAGAAGAAATGCAGTGTTAAATTTCACATTAAAATTTTCCCTGTAAATAATACAAAGAGTATACCTTTTCTTTAACATATTATACCACACATTTTTATACTTTGTGTAATGCACTTATAACTGAAATATTAAAAGTGCAATATATAATTGCAGCTAGCCAACATTTTATAAACTTAAAATTGGCTCCCATTAAGTTAAAGTTGCGAATAACTGCACCGAGAAAAGGAATGCAATTTTATTTCTTTGTCTGTATTTGGCTTCATTTTCATATAGAAAGAGTTAAAAATCGGTTATCTAGGTAACAAAATTTAAACACACATTTTCAGTAAAAATTACAGAATAACAGATTTTGTTACCCTGAAGACGCAACACCTCGCTATTCCAGCAATGATACAGATTGCATACTGTCATAGAGAAATTCCTTTCTTAAACAGGGAATTCATATACTTTAATCTGTTTTTACACAAGTACTGTTTATGACTAGTCCATGGTCCAGGAGTAAAATACTTTATAGTACACCCATCTAAATTTTTATTATTTCCGGTCATCTGCATAGACTGTTTACCTATCACGACTAAACTCCCAATCTTCGTTCCGCATAACTCATACGATTCTTCAAGTCTTTCGTAGTCTATCATTTTTAATACGGCAGGTACTTGCTCAGTGCAGACTGGTAAAGCGTGATTTCGCGCATAGCAGTACCTTAACGGATCCCACTTAATTTGTCCACTGCTAGAATTTCATTCATACGTGGTGCAACATACATCTATGAACACCAGAAAGAATTTATCCGCTACTTTAAACAACTTCCATCGACTCAAAATGAAGTCCGAAAAGTCTTACAAATCCCAAAGCAAAGCATGCCCAAGACTTTTCACATATGGAAGACAGAGAAGTCAAACAATGAATCAGAAAATTACAAAAGAAGAATTGTGTGCTTATAAAACGCCTTGATAATAAAAGCGCTCATTACGAAGAAGAGCTTTTAACTGAAGATAAGGTGAAGGAATTGTTAAATAACACAAAAGCAATGTCTGATCTTCTAGTGGAGAATGACCAACTTAAAGAAAAAAACAGGACACTTCAAAAGAGCTAAAGGGAAACATTTGCTCTTTACAGTGACATGGTTACAGTTGCATCAGCTTTTTCAGAAAATAATTGTGTCATGCATTTGCCAAGAGAACGGAGAGAAGTCCAAAAGAAACTTTCAGAGTGCTTTGCAAAACAAAGTTGAAAGTTAATATACAGAATTTTACTTCGATAATAATAAAACATCTCTGATTTGATTTCAAACTGAATTTTTATTTATGGAATCAATTTTAAATAGATCTTCGAAAATTGGTTCATAAAACTTCACAATATGCCAAAATAGTTCAGATTAAGGGAAATTTATAATAAAATATGCTTCAAACAACTAATAAAAAGCACATTTTGAGCAGCCTTAAAAGAAGACAATTTGCCTCCTTAACTTTTTTTACGAGTACTCATTAAATTTTTATTTACATCTCTTTTCTGTTCAGTATTTAAGAGAAACAGCACTTGATAGAGAGACTCTAAATTCGGAAAAAAACTGAAACAAAATTGGTTTATACACAGGCAGTGCAATTACACTTACCTGTTGGGAACAGAAGACCCCATTGGACAGGGAAAATATTAGGCCACACAAAGAGGAAAATGTTTAGCCTCCTCCTCGTAATGCGAAAAGAGGCCACTTGAGAAAAAATTACACTACAGCAGTAATTTTGAAACCACTACGAAGCAACAGAAAACTAACAAATCTCAGACTTCTGATAATTATAGTGTGATTAACAGTTCGACCTCACTTTGAATATTACAATACAATATAAAGAAAGCACCACTTCAGACACTTCAATACGGAATTCATAACCTAAGAAATTAATGCATAAATGCTACCCTAAACATTAAAACGTAATATGAAGCTATCATGTAAAATAAATAACTAGCAAAACTCCAATATAAAGCAACATGCGAAAAGGGACGTACAAATAATACATTCAAGCATTTCTAGTGGAAATAAAGTTAACATAAAACAAGACTTACCAGCCACAGATGTCTTTTTGCTCTGCACTATTTCTCCGTTCTTTTTCTTTCACGATATCATGGTCTGCAATCGAAGAGTGCACAAAAGTGATGACAAATTACACTAGAAAAGGCCAAGGGGAAGAAAAAGGAATCATTAGATTTTAACTACTTTGACACTAAAGAATAATTACACACAAAGAGAAATATCTAATATTGTTTCTTAATATATAAAACTTCAAATGTAGCTTCTTTGTTTTAAATTAAAGCAATGTGCTACATTGTTACTAAAATCATGACTGCAGTCGGTAGAAAAGCAAATGATTTCCCTAATACGACAGAAGTACAGTAAGCGAAAGGGGTTTTTAATGTATGGGTACAACATGAACAATGAAAGAAAAGAAATTTAAACAGTTAGTACGGATAAAGATCTTCGAGAAGAGTAAATAATTTCAGCACTGGTAGAAAGATGGCACCAAAAGACAATAAGCAGGTAATTTTAAATGACAAATAAACAAAATAAACTTTACTGTTAGCTTTGAAGCAGGTGTTATATATTAAACTATCTTAATTCACACACAGAATTAGTGACATAACAGATAAAAAAAAGTTGGAATCAAACTTGCAATATATTAACATCAAAAGAGCTATACATATAAACTTTTAAAGATTTTTTTTTTTTAAAGGTCTCAAAAACACCATCCTAAAAACAGATTTTATAGAACATCTTGGAAACAAAAGTCATAAACAATAAAAAAATACTTCATTCAGAATTTTAACGTAAGAACCGTTTCTAATTTTCTTTACTTCGGTACTTTCACCCATGACAGAGGACAGCTTAGTCCAATGTACAAGAAATTATTCTGAAATACTACCATGTCACTTTAATGAAATTATAGCAATGTTTCACTCAGGGAAAGAACATATTGTCTAGCTGCCCGGGTTCGAGCCCACCTTTAATACAGCAAGACAAAACACATCAAATGCCATTGAATTAAACAGCATTTTGAAATGTGGCAAAAAAATTTAAATGCAATTTCTTAGAAGAGCTATTGCAATTACCTACATACTAAAATTTTGACCAAAAATTCAAGAAAACTAAGATACTCTTTTAATCTTTCGAAGGAATCAAAGTCATATATACCAATGTAGGGATGCTCAACTTATTGTACTATAAAACCGTAACATAGGAATGCAATTTTGTCAGCTATGTGAGATGTCCTATACCGAGAGATTCCGTAAATTGTAGGATAGAACCTAAGTCTGAAAACACACGAAAGGTAAAACATAACTCATATACTTTACTTTTAGCCTTGAAGCAGGTGTTCTATATTAAACTGTCTTGATTCACATACAGAATTAGTAATATAATAGCTCAAAATAGTGTAAGAACCAAACACGCATTATATAAACATTAAAAAAAAATCTACATACAATTATTAGTGTTACGAGGGTTTTATTCTGAAATATTATGTCACTTTCAGAGAAATGATAGAAATTTTCACTCAGGGAAGGGACATTCTGTCTGGCTGCCTGGGTTCCATCCCAGCTTCTGTTACAAAAGTTTCATAGAAGAATTTTAAAAAATCCAGAAACAAAACTTATGAAGAAATTATTGACCATAATTGGTTCTATGATTTAGTCATTCTTACAGACATAATAACTAAAATCTTAAACTTTATGGGAGGGGAAAGAACTAAACTAAAGTCTTTGAATTCAAGGGTATTTTAAATTCATTTTAAATCAAAATTAATTTTGTGAAAATATTACACAAATATAAAGAATATACATTTTTACCATAATGTAATGTACGTTTTGCCACTTTGAAAATCTGGAGAACTAAAGCGTGAAATATAAGAAAACAGAAACAAACGTTTGGAAAATCTTATCGAGCTTAAATTAGTTTCTAAATTAGATGTTTTGAGTGTATTTAAAATTAGGCTAACTACTTCATTCACTTCAAACCCCATTGCATAATACTATTATTTAAGAAAAATGGTAAAAGATTGCAAATCTCTTTCATTTAAGATCAAGAATATTACAAAAAGCCATTTGAATAGTCCTAGATCAGAAAAATCATGAACTGTTAAACTTTTAAACAGATAAATTCCTGCTTTCGATCTACTTAAAAATGTGAAAGAAGATTTTAAACAACGAACTTATTAAAATCAATGTTCAGATACAGAATAACATACAAACATCCGAACGACTGCCATCGCATGTACCAGAGGGAGAAAAAAACCCTCAGAAGACATGCAGTGTTAAATTTCACATTAAAATATGATTTCCCTGTAAATAATACAAAGACTATACCTTTTCTTTAACATATTATACCACACATTTTTATACTTTGTGTAATGCACTTATAACTGAAATATTAAAAAAGCAATATATAATTGCAGCTAGCCAAAATTTCATAAACTTAAAATTGGCTCCCATTAAGTTAAAGTTGCGAATAACTGCACCAAGGGAAGGAATGCAATTTTATTTCTTTGTCTGTATTTGGCTTCATTTTCATATAGAAAGAGTTAAAAATCGGTTATCTAGGTAACAAAATTTAAACACACATTTTCAGTAAAAATTACAGAATAACAGATTTTGTTACCCTGAAGACGCAACACCTCGCTATTCCAGCAATGATACAGACTGCATACTGTCATAGAGAAATTTATATACTTTAATCTGTTTTTACACAAGTACTGTTTATGACTAGTCCATGGTCCAGGAGTAAAATACTTTATAGTACACCCATCTAAATTTTTATTATTTCCGGTCATCTGCATAGACTGTTTACCTATCACGACTAAACTCCCAATCTTCGTTCCGCATAACTCATGCGATTCTTCAAGTCTTTCGTAGTCTATCATTTTTAATACGGCAGGTACTTGCTCAGCGCAGACTTGTAAAGCGTGATTTCGCGCATAGCAGTACCTTAACGGATCCCACTTGATTTGTCCACTGCTAGAATTTCATTCATACGTGGTGCAACATACATCTATCAACACCAGAAAGAATTTATCTGCTACTTTAAACAACTTCCATCGACTCAAAATGAAGTCCGAAAAGTCTTACAAATCCCAAAGCAAAGCATGCCCAAGACTTTTCACATATGGAAGACAGAGAAGTCAAACAATGAATCAGAAAATTACAAAAGAAGAATTGTGTGCTTATAAAACGCCTTGATAATAAAAGCGCTCATTACGAAGAAGAGCTTTTAACTGAAGATAAGGTGAAGGAATTGTTAAATAACACCAAAGTAATGTCTGATCTTCTAGTGGAGAATGACCAACTTAAAGAAAAAAACAGGACACTTCAAAAGAGCTTAAGGGAAACATTTGCTCTTTACAGTGACATGGTTACAGTTGCATCAGCTTTTTCAGAAAATAATTCTGTCATGCATTTGCCAAGAGAACGGAGAGGAGAAGTCCAAAAGAAACTTTCAGAGTGCTTTGCAAAACAAAGTTGAAAGTTAATATACAGAATTTTACTTTGATAATAATAAAACATCTCTGATTTGATTTCAAACTGAATTTTTATTTATGGAATCAATTTTAAATAGATCTTCGAAAATTGGTTCATAAAACTTCACAATATGCCAAAATAGTTCAGATTAAGGGAAATTTATAATAAAATATGCTTCAAACAACTAATAAAAAGCACATTTTGAGCAGCCTTAAAAGAAGACAATTTGCCTCCTTAACTTTTTTTACGAGTACTCATTAAATTTTTATTTACATCTCTTTTCTGTTCAGTATTTAAGAGAAACAGCACTTGATAGAGAGACTCTAAATTCGGAAAAAAACTGAAACAAAATTGGTTTATACACAGGCAGTGCAATTACACTTACCTGTTGGGAACAGAAGACCCCATTGGACAGGGAAAATATTAGGCCACACAGAGAGGAAAATGTTTAGCCTCCTCCTCGTAATGCGAAAAGAGGCCACTTGAGAAAAAATTACACTACAGCAGTAATTTTGAAACCACTACGAAGCAACAGAAAACTAACAAATCTCAGACTTCTGATAATTATAGTGTGATTAACAGTTCGACCTCACTTTGAATATTACAATACAATATAAAGAAAGCACCATTTCAGACACTTCAATACGGAATTCATAACCTAAGAAATTAATGCATAAATGCTAACCTAAACATTAAAACGTAATATGAAGCTATCATGTAAAATAAATAACTAGCAAAACTCCAATATAAAGCAACATGCGAAAAGGGACGTACAAATAATACATTCAAGCATTTCTAGTGGAAATAAAGTTAACATAAAACAAGACTTACCAGCCACAGATGTCTTTTTGCTCTGCACTATTTCTCCGTTCTTTTTCTTTCACGATATCATGGTCTGCAATCGAAGAGTGCACAAAAGTGATGACAAATTACGCTAGAAAAGGCCAAGGGGAAGAAAAAGGAATCATTAGATTTTAACTACTTTGACACTAAAGAATAATTACACACAAAGAGAAATATCTAATATTGTTTCTTAATATATAAAACTTCAAATGTAGCTTCTTTGTTTTAAATTAAAGCAATGTGCTACATTGTTACTAAAATCATGACTGCAGTCGGTAGAAAAGCAAATGATTTCCCTAATATGACAGAAGTACAGTAAGCGAAAGGGGTTTTTAATGTATGGGTACAACATGAACAATGAAAGAAAAGAAATTTAAACAGTTAGTACGGAGAAAGATCTTCGAGAAGAGTAAATAATTTCAGCACTGGTAGAAAGATGGCACCAAAAGACAATAAGCAGGAAATTTTAAATGACAAATAAACAAAATAAACTTTACTGTTAGCTTTGAAGCAGGTGTTATATATTAAACTATCTTAATTCACACACAGAATTAGTGACATAACAGATAAAAAAAAGTTGGAATCAAACTTGCAATATATTAACATCAAAAGTGCTATACATATAAACTTTTAAAGATTTTTTTTTTTAAAGGTCTCAAAAACACCATCCTAAAAACAGATTTTATAGAACATCTTGGAAACAAAAGTCATAAACAATAAAAGAAATACTTCATTCAGAATTTTAACGTAAGAACCGTTTCTAATTTTCTTTACTTCGGTACTTTCACCCATGACAGAGGACAGCTTAGTCCAATGTACAAGAAATTATTCTGAAATACTACCATGTCACTTTAATGAAATTATAGCAATGTTTCACTCAGGGAAAGAACATATTGTCTAGCTGCCCGGGTTCGAGCCCACCTTTAATAGAGCAAGACAAAACACATCAAATGCCATTGAATTAAACAGCATTTTGAAATGTGGCAAAAAAATTTAAATGCAATTTCTTAGAAGAGCTATTGCAATTACCTACATACTAAAATTTTGACCAAAAATTCAAGAAAACTAAGATACTCTTTTAATCTTTCGAAGGAATCAAAGTCATATATACCAATGTAGGGATGCTCAACTTATTGTACTATAAAACCGTAACATAGGAATGCAATTTTGTCAGCTATGTGAGATGTCCTATACCGAGAAATTCCGTAAATTGTAGGATAGAACCTAAGTCTGAAAACACACGAAAGGTAAAACATAACTCATATACTTTACTTTTAGCCTTGAAGCAGGTGTTCTATATTAAACTGTCTTGATTCACATACAGAATTAGTAATATAATAGCTCAAAATAGTGTAAGAACCAAACACGCATTATATAAACATTAAAAAAAAATCTACATACAATTATTAGTGTTACGAGGGTTTTATTCTGAAATATTATGTCACTTTCAGAGAAATGATAGAAATTTTCACTCAGGGAAGGGACATTCTGTCTGGCTGCCTGGGTTCCATCCCAGCTTCTGTTACAAAAGTTTCATAGAAGAATTTTAAAAAATCCAGAAACAAAACTTATGAAGAAATTATTGACCATAATTGGTTCTATGATTTAGTCATTCTTACAGACATAATAACTAAAATCTTAAACTTTATGGGAGGGGAAAGAACTAAACTAAAGTCTTTGAATTCAAGGGTATTTTAAATTCATTTTAAATCAAAATTAATTTTGTGAAAATATTACACAAATATAAAGAATATACATTTTTACCATAATGTAATGTACGTTTTGCCACTTTGAAAATCTGGAGAACTAAAGCGTGAAATATAAGAAAACAGAAACAAACGTTTGGAAAATCTTATCGAGCTTAAATTAGTTTCTAAATTAGATGTTTTGAGTGTATTTAAAATTAGGCTAACTACTTCATTCACTTCAAACCCCATTTCATAATACTATTATTTAAGAAAAATGGTAAAAGATTGCAAATCTCTTTCATTTAAGATCAAGAATATTACAAAAAGCCATTTGAATAGTCCTAGATCAGAAAAATCATGAACTGTTAAACTTTTAAACAGATAAATTCCTGCTTTCGATCTACTTAAAAATGTGAAAGAAGATTTTAAACAACGAACTTGTTAAAATCAATGTTCAGATACAGAATAACATACAAACATCCGAACGACTGCCATCGCATGTACCAGAGGGAGAAAAAAACCCTCAGAAGAAATGCAGTGTTAAATTTCACATTAAAATATGATTTCCCTGTAAATAATACAAAGACTATACCTTTTCTTTAACATATTATACCACACATTTTTATACTTTGTGTAATGCACTTATAACTGAAATATTAAAAAAGCAATATATAATTGCAGCTAGCCAAAATTTCATAAACTTAAAATTGGCTCCCATTAAGTTAAAGTTGCGAATAACTGCACCAAGGGAAGGAATGCAATTTTATTTCTTTGTCTGTATTTGGCTTCATTTTCATATAGAAAGAGTTAAAAATCGGTTATCTAGGTAACAAAATTTAAACACACATTTTCAGTAAAAATTACAGAATAACAGATTTTGTTACCCTGAAGACGCAACACCTCGCTATTCCAGCAATGATACAGACTGCATACTGTCATAGAGAAATTTATATACTTTAATCTGTTTTTACACAAGTACTGTTTATGACTAGTCCATGGTCCAGGAGTAAAATACTTTATAGTACACCCATCTAAATTTTTATTATTTCCGGTCATCTGCATAGACTGTTTACCTATCACGACTAAACTCCCAATCTTCGTTCCGCATAACTCATACGATTCTTCAAGTTTTTCGTAGTCTATCATTTTTAATACGGCAGGTACTTGCTCAGCGCAGACTTGTAAAGCGTGATTTCGCGCATAGCAGTACCTTAACGGATCCCACTTAATTTGTCCACTGCTAGAATTTCATTCATACGTGGTGCAACATACATCTATCAACACCAGAAAGAATTTATCTGCTACTTTAAACAACTTCCATCGACTCAAAATGAAGTCCGAAAAGTCTTACAAATCCCAAAGCAAAGCATGCCCAAGACTTTTCACATATGGAAGACAGAGAAGTCAAACAATGAATCAGAAAATTACAAAAGAAGAATTGTGTGCTAATAAAACGCCTTGATAATAAAAGCGCTCATTACGAAGAAGAGCTTTTAACTGAAGATAAGGTGAAGGAATTGTTAAATAACACAAAAGTAATGTCTGATCTTCTAGTGGAGAATGACCAACTTAAAGAAAAAAACAGGACACTTCAAAAGAGCTTAAGGGAAACATTTGCTCTTTACAGTGACATGGTTACAGTTGCATCAGCTTTTTCAGAAAATAATTCTGTCATGCATTTGCCAAGAGAACGGAGAGAAGTCCAAAAGAAACTTTCAGAGTGCTTTGCAAAACAAAGTTGAAAGTTAATATACAGAATTTTACTTTGATAATAATAAAACATCTCTGATTTGATTTCAAACTGAATTTTTATTTATGGAATCAATTTTAAATAGATCTTCGAAAATTGGTTCATAAAACTTCACAATATGCCAAAATAGTTCAGATTAAGGGAAATTTATAATAAAATATGCTTCAAACAACTAATAAAAAGCACATTTTGAGCAGCCTTAAAAGAAGACAATTTGCCTCCTTAACTTTTTTTACGAGTACTCATTAAATTTTTATTTACATCTCTTTTCTGTTCAGTATTTAAGAGAAACAGCACTTGATAGAGAGACTCTAAATTCGGAAAAAAACTGAAACAAAATTGGTTTATACACAGGCAGTGCAATTACACTTACCTGTTGGGAACAGAAGACCCCATTGGACAGGGAAAATATTAGGCCACACAGAGAGGAAAATGTTTAGCCTCCTCCTCGTAATGCGAAAAGAGGCCACTTGAGAAAAAATTACACTACAGCAGTAATTTTGAAACCACTACGAAGCAACAGAAAACTAACAAATCTCAGACTTCTGATAATTATAGTGTGATTAACAGTTCGACCTCACTTCGAATATTACAATACAATATAAAGAAAGCACCAATTCAGACACTTCAATACGGAATTCATAATTTAAGAAATTAATGCATAAATGCTACCCTAAACATTAAAACGTAATATGAAGCTATCATGTAAAATAAATAACTAGCAAAACTCCAATATAAAGCAACATGCGAAAAGGGACGTACAAATTATACATTCAAGCATTTCTAGTGGAAATAAAGTTAACATAAAACAAGACTTACCAGCCACAGATGTCTTTCTGCTCTGCACTATTTCTCCGTTCTTTTTCTTTCACGATATCATGGTCTGCAATCGAAGAGTGCACAAAAGTGATGACAAATTACACTAGAAAAGGCCAAGGGGAAGAAAAAGGAATCATTAGATTTTAACTACTTTGACACTAAAGAATAATTACACACAAAGAGAAATATCTAATATTGTTTCTTAATATATAAAACTTCAAATGTAGTTTCTTTGTTTTAAATTAAAGCAATGTGCTACATTGTTACTAAAATCATGACTGCAGTCGGTAGAAAAGCAAATGATTTCCCTAATACGACAGAAGTACAGTAAGCGAAAGGGGTTTTTATGTATGGGTACAACATGAACAATGAAAGAAAAGAAATTTAAACAGTTAGTACGGATAAAGATCTTCGAGAAGAGTAAATAATTTCAGCACTGGTAGAAAGATGGCACCAAAAGACAATAAGCAGGTAATTTTAAATGACAAATAAACAAAATAAACTTTACTGTTAGCTTTGAAGCAGGTGTTATATATTAAACTATCTTAATTCACACACAGAATTAGTGACATAACAGATAAAAAAAAGTTGGAATCAAACTTGCAATATATTAACATCAAAAGAGCTATACATATAAACTTTTAAAGATTTTTTTTTTTTTTTAAAGATCTCAAAAACACCATCCTAAAAACAGATTTTATAGAACATCTTGGAAACAAAAGTCATAAACAATAAAAGAAATACTTCATTCAGAATTTTAACGTAAGAACCGTTTCTAATTTTCTTTACTTCGGTACTTTCACCCATGACAGAGGACAGCTTAGTCCAATGTACAAGAAATTATTCTGAAATACTACCATGTCACTTTAATGAAATTATAGCAATGTTTCACTCAGGGAAAGAACATATTGTCTAGCTGCCCGGGTTCGAGCCCACCTTTAATACAGCAAGGCAAAACACATCAAATGCCATTGAATTAAACAGCATTTTGAAATGTGGCAAAAAAATTTAAATGCAATTTCTTAGAAGAGCTATTGCAATTACCTACATACTAAAATTTTGACCAAAAATTCAAGAAAACTAAGATACTCTTTTAATCTTTCGAAGGAATCAAAGTCATATATACCAATGTAGGGATGCTCAACTTATTGTACTATAAAACCGTAACATAGGAATGCAATTTTGTCAGCTATGTGAGATGTCCTATACCGAGAAATTCCGTAAATTGTAGGATAGAACCTAAGTCTGAAAACACACGAAAGGTAAAACATAACTCATATACTTTACTTTTAGCCTTGAAGCAGGTGTTCCATATTAAACTGTCTTAATTCACATACAGAATTAGTAATATAATAGCTCAAAATAGTGTAAGAACCAAACACGCATTATATAAACATTAAAAAAAAATCTACATACAATTATTAGTGTTACGAGGGTTTTATTCTGAAATATTATGTCACTTTCAGAGAAATGATAGAAATTTTCACTCAGGGAAGGGACATTCTGTCTGGCTGCCTGGGTTCCATCAAAGCTTCTGTTACAAAAGTTTCATAGAAGAATTTTAAAAAAATCCAGAAACAAAACTTATGAAGAAATTATTGACCATAATTGGTTCTATGATTTAGTCATTCTTACAGACATAATAACTAAAATCTTAAACTTTATGGGAGGGGAAAGAACTAAACTAAAGTCTTTGAATTCAAGGGTATTTTAAATTCATTTTAAATCAAAATTAATTTTGTGAAAATATTACACAAATATAAAGAATATACATTTTTACCATAATGTAATGTACGTTTTGCCACTTTGAAAATCTGGAGAACTAAAGCGTGAAATATAAGAAAACAGAAACAAATGTTTGGAAAATCTTATCGAGCTTAAATTAGTTTCTAAATTAGATGTTTTGAGTGTATTTAAAATTAGGCTAACTACTTCATTCACTTCAAACCCCATTGCATAATACTATTATTTAAGAAAAATGGTAAAAGATTGCAAATCTCTTTCATTTAAGATCAAGAATATTACAAAAAGCCATTTGAATAGTCCTAGATCAGAAAAATCATGAACTGTTAAACTTTTAAACAGATAAATTCCTGCTTTCGATCTACTTAAAAATGTGAAAGAAGATTTTAAACAACGAACTTGTTAAAATCAATGTTCAGATACAGAATAACATACAAACATCCGAACGACTGCCATCGCATGTACCAGAGGGAGAAAAAAACTCTCAGAAGAAATGCAGTGTTAAATTTCACATTAAAATATGATTTCCCTGTAAATAATACAAAGACTATACCTTTTCTTTAACATATTATACCACACATTTTTATACTTTGTGTAATGCACTTATAACTGAAATATTAAAAAAGCAATATATAATTGCAGCTAGCCGAAATTTCATAAACTTAAAATTGGCTCCCTTTAAGTTAAAGTTGCGAATAACTGCACCAAGGGAAGGAATGCAATTTTATTTCTTTGTCTGTATTTGGCTTCATTTTCATATAGAAAGAGTTAAAAATCGGTTATCTAGGTAACAAAATTTAAACACACATTTTCAGTAAAAATTACAGAATAACAGATTTTGTTACCCTGAAGACGCAACACCTCGCTATTCCAGCAATGATACAGACTGCATACTGTCATAGAGAAATTTATATACTTTAATCTGTTTTTACACAAGTACTGTTTATGACTAGTCCATGGTCCAGGAGTAAAATACTTTATAGTACACCCATCTAAATTTTTATTATTTCCGGTCATCTGCATAGACTGTTTACCTATCACGACTAAACTCCCAATCTTCGTTCCGCATAACTCATACGATTCTTCAAGTCTTTCGTAGTCTATCATTTTTAATACGGCAGGTACTTGCTCAGCGCAGACTTGTAAAGCGTGATTTCGCGCATAGCAGTACCTTAACGGATCCCACTTCATTTGTCCACTGCTAGAATTTCATTCATACGTGGTGCAACATACATCTATCAACACCAGAAAGAATTTATCTGCTACTTTAAACAACTTCCATCGACTCAAAATGAAGTCCGAAAAGTCTTACAAATCCCAAAGCAAAGCATGCCCAAGACTTTTCACATATGGAAGACAGAGAAGTCAAACAATGAATCAGAAAATTACAAAAGAAGAATTGTGTGCTTATAAAACGCCTTGATAATAAAAGCGCTCATTACGAAGAAGAGCTTTTAACTGAAGATAAGGTGAAGGAATTGTTAAATAACACCAAAGTAATGTCTGATCTTCTAGTGGAGAATGACCAACTTAAAGAAAAAAACAGGACACTTCAAAAGAGCTTAAGGGAAACATTTGCTCTTTACAGTGACATGGTTACAGTTGCATCAGCTTTTTCAGAAAATAATTCTGTCATGCATTTGCCAAGAGAACGGAGAGGAGAAGTCCAAAAGAAACTTTCAGAGTGCTTTGCAAAACAAAGTTGAAAGTTAATATACAGAATTTTACTTTGATAATAATAAAACATCTCTGATTTGATTTCAAACTGAATTTTTATTTATGGAATCAATTTTAAATAGATCTTCGAAAATTGGTTCATAAAACTTCACAATATGCCAAAATAGTTCAGATTAAGGGAAATTTATAATAAAATATGCTTCAAACAACTAATAAAAAGCACATTTTGAGCAGCCTTAAAAGAAGACAATTTGCCTCCTTAACTTTTTTTACGAGTACTCATTAAATTTTTATTTACATCTCTTTTCTGTTCAGTATTTAAGAGAAACAGCACTTGATAGAGAGACTCTAAATTCGGAAAAAAACTGAAACAAAATTGGTTTATACACAGGCAGTGCAATTACACTTACCTGTTGGGAACAGAAGACCCCATTGGACAGGGAAAATATTAGGCCACACAGAGAGGAAAATGTTTAGCCTCCTCCTCGTAATGCGAAAAGAGGCCACTTGAGAAAAAATTACACTACAGCAGTAATTTTGAAACCACTACGAAGCAACAGAAAACTAACAAATCTCAGACTTCTGATAATTATAGTGTGATTAACAGTTCGACCTCACTTTGAATATTACAATACAATATAAAGAAAGCACCATTTCAGACACTTCAATACGGAATTCATAACCTAAGAAATTAATGCATAAATGCTAACCTAAACATTAAAACGTAATATGAAGCTATCATGTAAAATAAATAACTAGCAAAACTCCAATATAAAGCAACATGCGAAAAGGGACGTACAAATAATACATTCAAGCATTTCTAGTGGAAATAAAGTTAACATAAAACAAGACTTACCAGCCACAGATGTCTTTTTGCTCTGCACTATTTCTCCGTTCTTTTTCTTTCACGATATCATGGTCTGCAATCGAAGAGTGCACAAAAGTGATGACAAATTACGCTAGAAAAGGCCAAGGGGAAGAAAAAGGAATCATTAGATTTTAACTACTTTGACACTAAAGAATAATTACACACAAAGAGAAATATCTAATATTGTTTCTTAATATATAAAACTTCAAATGTAGCTTCTTTGTTTTAAATTAAAGCAATGTGCTACATTGTTACTAAAATCATGACTGCAGTCGGTAGAAAAGCAAATGATTTCCCTAATATGACAGAAGTACAGTAAGCGAAAGGGGTTTTTAATGTATGGGTACAACATGAACAATGAAAGAAAAGAAATTTAAACAGTTAGTACGGAGAAAGATCTTCGAGAAGAGTAAATAATTTCAGCACTGGTAGAAAGATGGCACCAAAAGACAATAAGCAGGAAATTTTAAATGACAAATAAACAAAATAAACTTTACTGTTAGCTTTGAAGCAGGTGTTATATATTAAACTATCTTAATTCACACACAGAATTAGTGACATAACAGATAAAAAAAAGTTGGAATCAAACTTGCAATATATTAACATCAAAAGTGCTATACATATAAACTTTTAAAGATTTTTTTTTTTAAAGGTCTCAAAAACACCATCCTAAAAACAGATTTTATAGAACATCTTGGAAACAAAAGTCATAAACAATAAAAGAAATACTTCATTCAGAATTTTAACGTAAGAACCGTTTCTAATTTTCTTTACTTCGGTACTTTCACCCATGACAGAGGACAGCTTAGTCCAATGTACAAGAAATTATTCTGAAATACTACCATGTCACTTTAATGAAATTATAGCAATGTTTCACTCAGGGAAAGAACATATTGTCTAGCTGCCCGGGTTCGAGCCCACCTTTAATAGAGCAAGACAAAACACATCAAATGCCATTGAATTAAACAGCATTTTGAAATGTGGCAAAAAAATTTAAATGCAATTTCTTAGAAGAGCTATTGCAATTACCTACATACTAAAATTTTGACCAAAAATTCAAGAAAACTAAGATACTCTTTTAATCTTTCGAAGGAATCAAAGTCATATATACCAATGTAGGGATGCTCAACTTATTGTACTATAAAACCGTAACATAGGAATGCAATTTTGTCAGCTATGTGAGATGTCCTATACCGAGAAATTCCGTAAATTGTAGGATAGAACCTAAGTCTGAAAACACACGAAAGGTAAAACATAACTCATATACTTTACTTTTAGCCTTGAAGCAGGTGTTCTATATTAAACTGTCTTGATTCACATACAGAATTAGTAATATAATAGCTCAAAATAGTGTAAGAACCAAACACGCATTATATAAACATTAAAAAAAAATCTACATACAATTATTAGTGTTACGAGGGTTTTATTCTGAAATATTATGTCACTTTCAGAGAAATGATAGAAATTTTCACTCAGGGAAGGGACATTCTGTCTGGCTGCCTGGGTTCCATCCCAGCTTCTGTTACAAAAGTTTCATAGAAGAATTTTAAAAAATCCAGAAACAAAACTTATGAAGAAATTATTGACCATAATTGGTTCTATGATTTAGTCATTCTTACAGACATAATAACTAAAATCTTAAACTTTATGGGAGGGGAAAGAACTAAACTAAAGTCTTTGAATTCAAGGGTATTTTAAATTCATTTTAAATCAAAATTAATTTTGTGAAAATATTACACAAATATAAAGAATATACATTTTTACCATAATGTAATGTACGTTTTGCCACTTTGAAAATCTGGAGAACTAAAGCGTGAAATATAAGAAAACAGAAACAAACGTTTGGAAAATCTTATCGAGCTTAAATTAGTTTCTAAATTAGATGTTTTGAGTGTATTTAAAATTAGGCTAACTACTTCATTCACTTCAAACCCCATTTCATAATACTATTATTTAAGAAAAATGGTAAAAGATTGCAAATCTCTTTCATTTAAGATCAAGAATATTACAAAAAGCCATTTGAATAGTCCTAGATCAGAAAAATCATGAACTGTTAAACTTTTAAACAGATAAATTCCTGCTTTCGATCTACTTAAAAATGTGAAAGAAGATTTTAAACAACGAACTTGTTAAAATCAATGTTCAGATACAGAATAACATACAAACATCCGAACGACTGCCATCGCATGTACCAGAGGGAGAAAAAAACCCTCAGAAGAAATGCAGTGTTAAATTTCACATTAAAATATGATTTCCCTGTAAATAATACAAAGACTATACCTTTTCTTTAACATATTATACCACACATTTTTATACTTTGTGTAATGCACTTATAACTGAAATATTAAAAAAGCAATATATAATTGCAGCTAGCCAAAATTTCATAAACTTAAAATTGGCTCCCATTAAGTTAAAGTTGCGAATAACTGCACCAAGGGAAGGAATGCAATTTTATTTCTTTGTCTGTATTTGGCTTCATTTTCATATAGAAAGAGTTAAAAATCGGTTATCTAGGTAACAAAATTTAAACACACATTTTCAGTAAAAATTACAGAATAACAGATTTTGTTACCCTGAAGACGCAACACCTCGCTATTCCAGCAATGATACAGACTGCATACTGTCATAGAGAAATTTATATACTTTAATCTGTTTTTACACAAGTACTGTTTATGACTAGTCCATGGTCCAGGAGTAAAATACTTTATAGTACACCCATCTAAATTTTTATTATTTCCGGTCATCTGCATAGACTGTTTACCTATCACGACTAAACTCCCAATCTTCGTTCCGCATAACTCATACGATTCTTCAAGTTTTTCGTAGTCTATCATTTTTAATACGGCAGGTACTTGCTCAGCGCAGACTTGTAAAGCGTGATTTCGCGCATAGCAGTACCTTAACGGATCCCACTTAATTTGTCCACTGCTAGAATTTCATTCATACGTGGTGCAACATACATCTATCAACACCAGAAAGAATTTATCTGCTACTTTAAACAACTTCCATCGACTCAAAATGAAGTCCGAAAAGTCTTACAAATCCCAAAGCAAAGCATGCCCAAGACTTTTCACATATGGAAGACAGAGAAGTCAAACAATGAATCAGAAAATTACAAAAGAAGAATTGTGTGCTAATAAAACGCCTTGATAATAAAAGCGCTCATTACGAAGAAGAGCTTTTAACTGAAGATAAGGTGAAGGAATTGTTAAATAACACAAAAGTAATGTCTGATCTTCTAGTGGAGAATGACCAACTTAAAGAAAAAAACAGGACACTTCAAAAGAGCTTAAGGGAAACATTTGCTCTTTACAGTGACATGGTTACAGTTGCATCAGCTTTTTCAGAAAATAATTCTGTCATGCATTTGCCAAGAGAACGGAGAGAAGTCCAAAAGAAACTTTCAGAGTGCTTTGCAAAACAAAGTTGAAAGTTAATATACAGAATTTTACTTTGATAATAATAAAACATCTCTGATTTGATTTCAAACTGAATTTTTATTTATGGAATCAATTTTAAATAGATCTTCGAAAATTGGTTCATAAAACTTCACAATATGCCAAAATAGTTCAGATTAAGGGAAATTTATAATAAAATATGCTTCAAACAACTAATAAAAAGCACATTTTGAGCAGCCTTAAAAGAAGACAATTTGCCTCCTTAACTTTTTTTACGAGTACTCATTAAATTTTTATTTACATCTCTTTTCTGTTCAGTATTTAAGAGAAACAGCACTTGATAGAGAGACTCTAAATTCGGAAAAAAACTGAAACAAAATTGGTTTATACACAGGCAGTGCAATTACACTTACCTGTTGGGAACAGAAGACCCCATTGGACAGGGAAAATATTAGGCCACACAGAGAGGAAAATGTTTAGCCTCCTCCTCGTAATGCGAAAAGAGGCCACTTGAGAAAAAATTACACTACAGCAGTAATTTTGAAACCACTACGAAGCAACAGAAAACTAACAAATCTCAGACTTCTGATAATTATAGTGTGATTAACAGTTCGACCTCACTTCGAATATTACAATACAATATAAAGAAAGCACCAATTCAGACACTTCAATACGGAATTCATAATTTAAGAAATTAATGCATAAATGCTACCCTAAACATTAAAACGTAATATGAAGCTATCATGTAAAATAAATAACTAGCAAAACTCCAATATAAAGCAACATGCGAAAAGGGACGTACAAATTATACATTCAAGCATTTCTAGTGGAAATAAAGTTAACATAAAACAAGACTTACCAGCCACAGATGTCTTTCTGCTCTGCACTATTTCTCCGTTCTTTTTCTTTCACGATATCATGGTCTGCAATCGAAGAGTGCACAAAAGTGATGACAAATTACACTAGAAAAGGCCAAGGGGAAGAAAAAGGAATCATTAGATTTTAACTACTTTGACACTAAAGAATAATTACACACAAAGAGAAATATCTAATATTGTTTCTTAATATATAAAACTTCAAATGTAGTTTCTTTGTTTTAAATTAAAGCAATGTGCTACATTGTTACTAAAATCATGACTGCAGTCGGTAGAAAAGCAAATGATTTCCCTAATACGACAGAAGTACAGTAAGCGAAAGGGGTTTTTATGTATGGGTACAACATGAACAATGAAAGAAAAGAAATTTAAACAGTTAGTACGGATAAAGATCTTCGAGAAGAGTAAATAATTTCAGCACTGGTAGAAAGATGGCACCAAAAGACAATAAGCAGGTAATTTTAAATGACAAATAAACAAAATAAACTTTACTGTTAGCTTTGAAGCAGGTGTTATATATTAAACTATCTTAATTCACACACAGAATTAGTGACATAACAGATAAAAAAAAGTTGGAATCAAACTTGCAATATATTAACATCAAAAGAGCTATACATATAAACTTTTAAAGATTTTTTTTTTTTTTTAAAGATCTCAAAAACACCATCCTAAAAACAGATTTTATAGAACATCTTGGAAACAAAAGTCATAAACAATAAAAGAAATACTTCATTCAGAATTTTAACGTAAGAACCGTTTCTAATTTTCTTTACTTCGGTACTTTCACCCATGACAGAGGACAGCTTAGTCCAATGTACAAGAAATTATTCTGAAATACTACCATGTCACTTTAATGAAATTATAGCAATGTTTCACTCAGGGAAAGAACATATTGTCTAGCTGCCCGGGTTCGAGCCCACCTTTAATACAGCAAGGCAAAACACATCAAATGCCATTGAATTAAACAGCATTTTGAAATGTGGCAAAAAAATTTAAATGCAATTTCTTAGAAGAGCTATTGCAATTACCTACATACTAAAATTTTGACCAAAAATTCAAGAAAACTAAGATACTCTTTTAATCTTTCGAAGGAATCAAAGTCATATATACCAATGTAGGGATGCTCAACTTATTGTACTATAAAACCGTAACATAGGAATGCAATTTTGTCAGCTATGTGAGATGTCCTATACCGAGAAATTCCGTAAATTGTAGGATAGAACCTAAGTCTGAAAACACACGAAAGGTAAAACATAACTCATATACTTTACTTTTAGCCTTGAAGCAGGTGTTCCATATTAAACTGTCTTAATTCACATACAGAATTAGTAATATAATAGCTCAAAATAGTGTAAGAACCAAACACGCATTATATAAACATTAAAAAAAAATCTACATACAATTATTAGTGTTACGAGGGTTTTATTCTGAAATATTATGTCACTTTCAGAGAAATGATAGAAATTTTCACTCAGGGAAGGGACATTCTGTCTGGCTGCCTGGGTTCCATCAAAGCTTCTGTTACAAAAGTTTCATAGAAGAATTTTAAAAAAATCCAGAAACAAAACTTATGAAGAAATTATTGACCATAATTGGTTCTATGATTTAGTCATTCTTACAGACATAATAACTAAAATCTTAAACTTTATGGGAGGGGAAAGAACTAAACTAAAGTCTTTGAATTCAAGGGTATTTTAAATTCATTTTAAATCAAAATTAATTTTGTGAAAATATTACACAAATATAAAGAATATACATTTTTACCATAATGTAATGTACGTTTTGCCACTTTGAAAATCTGGAGAACTAAAGCGTGAAATATAAGAAAACAGAAACAAATGTTTGGAAAATCTTATCGAGCTTAAATTAGTTTCTAAATTAGATGTTTTGAGTGTATTTAAAATTAGGCTAACTACTTCATTCACTTCAAACCCCATTGCATAATACTATTATTTAAGAAAAATGGTAAAAGATTGCAAATCTCTTTCATTTAAGATCAAGAATATTACAAAAAGCCATTTGAATAGTCCTAGATCAGAAAAATCATGAACTGTTAAACTTTTAAACAGATAAATTCCTGCTTTCGATCTACTTAAAAATGTGAAAGAAGATTTTAAACAACGAACTTGTTAAAATCAATGTTCAGATACAGAATAACATACAAACATCCGAACGACTGCCATCGCATGTACCAGAGGGAGAAAAAAACTCTCAGAAGAAATGCAGTGTTAAATTTCACATTAAAATATGATTTCCCTGTAAATAATACAAAGACTATACCTTTTCTTTAACATATTATACCACACATTTTTATACTTTGTGTAATGCACTTATAACTGAAATATTAAAAAAGCAATATATAATTGCAGCTAGCCGAAATTTCATAAACTTAAAATTGGCTCCCTTTAAGTTAAAGTTGCGAATAACTGCACCAAGGGAAGGAATGCAATTTTATTTCTTTGTCTGTATTTGGCTTCATTTTCATATAGAAAGAGTTAAAAATCGGTTATCTAGGTAACAAAATTTAAACACACATTTTCAGTAAAAATTACAGAATAACAGATTTTGTTACCCTGAAGACGCAACACCTCGCTATTCCAGCAATGATACAGACTGCATACTGTCATAGAGAAATTTATATACTTTAATCTGTTTTTACACAAGTACTGTTTATGACTAGTCCATGGTCCAGGAGTAAAATACTTTATAGTACACCCATCTAAATTTTTATTATTTCCGGTCATCTGCATAGACTGTTTACCTATCACGACTAAACTCCCAATCTTCGTTCCGCATAACTCATACGATTCTTCAAGTCTATCGTAGTCTATCATTTTTAATACGGCAGGTACTTGCTCAGCGCAGACTTGTAAAGCGTGATTTCGCGCATAGCAGTACCTTAACGGATCCCACTTAATTTGTCCACTGCTAGAATTTCATTCATACGTGGTGCAACATACATCTATCAACACCAGAAAGAATTTATCTGCTACTTTAAACAACTTCCATCGACTCAAAATGAAGTCCGAAAAGTCTTACAAATCCCAAAGCAAAGCATGCCGAAGACTTTTCACATATGGAAGACAGAGAAGTCAAACAATGAATCAGAAAATTACAAAAGAAGAATTGTGTGCTTATAAAACGCCTTGATAATAAAAGCGCTCATTACGAAGAAGAGCTTTTAACTGAAGATAAGGTGAAGGAATTGTTAAATAACACAAAAGCAATGTCTGATCTTCTAGTGGAGAATGACCAACTTAAAGAAAAAAACAGGACACTTCAAAAGAGCTAAAGGGAAACATTTGCTCTTTACAGTGACATGGTTACAGTTGCATCAGCTTTTTCAGAAAATAATTCTGTCATGCATTTGCCAAGAGAACGGAGAGAAGTCCAAAAGAAACTTTCAGAGTGCTTTGCAAAACAAAGTTGAAAGTTAATATACAGAATTTTACTTCGATAATAATAAAACATCTCTGATTTGATTTCAAACTGAATTTTTATTTATGGAATCAATTTTAAATAGATCTTCGAAAATTGGTTCATAAAACTTCACAATATGCCAAAATAGTTCAGATTAAGGGAAATTTATAATAAAATATGCTTCAAACAACTAATAAAAAGCACATTTTGAGCAGCCTTAATGAAGACAATTTGCCTCCTTAACTTTTTTTACGAGTACTCATTAAATTTTTATTTACATCTCTTTTCTGTTCAGTATTTAAGAGAAACAGCACTTGATAGAGAGACTCTAAATTCGGAAAAAAACTGAAACAAAATTGGTTTATACACAGGCAGTGCAATTACACTTACCTGTTGGGAACAGAAGACCCCATTGGACAGGGAAAATATTAGGCCACACAGAGAGGAAAATGTTTAGCCTCCTCCTCGTAATGCGAAAAGAGGCCACTTGAGAAAAAATTACACTACAGCAGTAATTTTGAAACCACTATGAAGCAACAGAAAACTAACAAATCTCAGACTTCTGATAATTATAGTGTGATTAACAGTTCGACCTCACTTCGAATATTACAATACAATATAAAGAAAGCACCAATTCAGACACTTCAATACGGAATTCATAACCTAAGAAATTAATGCATAAATGCTACCCTAAACATTAAAACGTAATATGAAGCTATCATGTAAAATAAATAACTAGCAAAACTCCAATATAAAGCAACATGCGAAAAGGGACGTACAAATTATACATTCAAGCATTTCTAGTGGAAATAAAGTTAACATAAAACAAGACTTACCAGCCACAGATGTCTTTTTGCTCTGCACTATTTCTCCGTTCTTTTTCTTTCACGATATCATGGTCTGCAATCGAAGAGTGCACAAAAGTGATGACAAATTACACTAGAAAAGGCCAAGGGGAAGAAAAAGGAATCATTAGATTTTAACTACTTTGACACTAAAGAATAATTACACACAAAGAGAAATATCTAATATTGTTTCTTAATATATAAAACTTCAAATGTAGTTTCTTTGTTTTAAATTAAAGCAATGTGCTACATTGTTACTAAAATCATGACTTCAGTCGGTAGAAAAGCAAATGATTTCCCTAATACGACAGAAGTACAGTAAGCGAAAGGGGTTTTTAATGTATGGGTACAACATGAACAATGAAAGAAAAGAAATTTAAACAGTTAGTACGGATAAAGATCTTCGAGAAGAGTAAATAATTTCAGCACTGGTAGAAAGATGGCACCAAAAGACAATAAGCAGGTAATTTTAAATGACAAATAAACAAAATAAACTTTACTGTTAGCTTTGAAGCAGGTGTTATATATTAAACTATCTTAATTCACACACAGAATTAGTGACATAACAGATAAAAAAAAGTTGGAATCAAACTTGCAATATATTAACATCAAAAGAGCTATACATATAAACTTTTAAAGATTTTTTTTTTTTTTTAAAGATCTCAAAAACACCATCCTAAAAACAGATTTTATAGAACATCTTGGAAACAAAAGTCATAAACAATAAAAGAAATACTTCATTCAGAATTTTAACGTAAGAACCGTTTCTAATTTTCTTTACTTCGGTACTTTCACCCATGACAGAGGACAGCTTAGTCCAATGTACAAGAAATTATTCTGAAATACTACCATGTCACTTTAATGAAATTATAGCAATGTTTCACTCAGGGAAAGAACATATTGTCTAGCTGCCCGGGTTCGAGCCCACCTTTAATACAGCAAGGCAAAACACATCAAATGCCATTGAATTAAACAGCATTTTGAAATGTGGCAAAAAAATTTAAATGCAATTTCTTAGAAGAGCTATTGCAATTACCTACATACTAAAATTTTGACCAAAAATTCAAGAAAACTAAGATACTCTTTTAATCTTTCGAAGGAATCAAAGTCATATATACCAATGTAGGGATGCTCAACTTATTGTACTATAAAACCGTAACATAGGAATGCAATTTTGTCAGCTATGTGAGATGTCCTATACCGAGAAATTCCGTAAATTGTAGGATAGAACCTAAGTCTGAAAACACACGAAAGGTAAAACATAACTCATATACTTTACTTTTAGCCTTGAAGCAGGTGTTCTATATTAAACTGTCTTGATTCACATACAGAATTAGTAATATAATAGCTCAAAATAGTGTAAGAACCAAACACGCATTATATAAACATTAAAAAAAAATCTACATACAATTATTAGTGTTACGAGGGTTTTATTCTGAAATATTATGTCACTTTCAGAGAAATGATAGAAATTTTCACTCAGGGAAGGGACATTCTGTCTGGCTGCCTGGGTTCCATCAAAGCTTCTGTTACAAAAGTTTCATAGAAGAATTTTAAAAAATCCAGAAACAAAACTTATGAAGAAATTATTGACCATAATTGGTTCTATGATTTAGTCATTCTTACAGACATAATAACTAAAATCTTAAACTTTATGGGAGGGGAAAGAACTAAACTAAAGTCTTTGAATTCAAGGGTATTTTAAATTCATTTTAAATCAAAATTAATTTTGTGAAAATATTACACAAATATAAAGAATATACATTTTTACCATAATGTAATGTACGTTTTGCCACTTTGAAAATCTGGAGAACTAAAGCGTGAAATATAAGAAAACAGAAACAAACGTTTGGAAAATCTTATCGAGCTTAAATTAGTTTCTAAATTAGATGTTTTGAGTGTATTTAAATAACTACTTCATTCACTTCAAACCCCATTTCATAATACTATTATTTAAGAAAAATGGTAAAAGATTGCAAATCTCTTTCATTTAAGATCAAGAATATTACAAAAAGCCATTTGAATAGTCCTAGATCAGAAAAATCATCAACTGTTAAACTTTTAAACAGATAAATTCCTGCTTTCGATCTACTTAAAAATGTGAAAGAAGATTTTAAACAACGAACTTGTTAAAATCAATGTTCAGATACAGAATAACATACAAACATCCGAACGACTGCCATCGCATGTACCAGAGGGAGAAAAAAACTCTCAGAAGAAATGCAGTGTTAAATTTCACATTAATATATGATTTCCCTGTAAATAATACAAAGACTATACCTTTTCTTTAACATATTATACCACACATTTTTATACTTTGTGTAATGCACTTATAACTGAAATATTAAAAAAGCAATATATAATTGCAGCTAGCCAAAATTTCATAAACTTAAAATTGGCTCCCATTAAGTTAAAGTTGCGAATAACTGCACCAAGGGAAGGAATGCAATTTTATTTCTTTGTCTGTATTTGGCTTCATTTTCATATAGAAAGAGTTAAAAATCGGTTATCTAGGTAACAAAATTTAAACACACATTTTCAGTAAAAATTACAGAATAACAGATTTTGTTACCCTGAAGACGCAACACCTCGCTATTCCAGCAATGATACAGACTGCATACTGTCATAGAGAAATTTATATACTTTAATCTGTTTTTACACAAGTACTGTTTATGACTAATCCATGGTCCAGGAGTAAAATACTTTATAGTACACCCATCTAAATTTTTATTATTTCCGGTCATCTGCATAGACTGTTTACCTATCACGACTAAACTCCCAATCTTCGTTCCGCATAACTCATACGATTCTTCAAGTCTTTCGTAGTCTATCATTTTTAATACGGCAGCTACTTGCTCAGCGCAGACTTGTAAAGCGTGATTTCGCGCATAGCAGTACCTTAACGGATCCCACTTAATTTGTCCACTGCTAGAATTTCATTCATACGTGGTGCAACATACATCTATCAACACCAGAAAGAATTTATCTGCTACTTTAAACAACTTCCATCGACTCAAAATGAAGTCCGAAAAGTCTTACAAATCCCAAAGCAAAGCATGCCCAAGACTTTTCACATATGGAAGACAGAGAAGTCAAACAATGAATCAGAAAATTACAAAAGAAGAATTGTGTGCTTATAAAACGCCTTGATAATAAAAGCGCTCATTACGAAGAAGAGCTTTTAACTGAAGATAAGGTGAAGGAATTGTTAAATAACACAAAAGCAATGTCTGATCTTCTAGTGGAGAATGACCAACTTAAAGAAAAAAACAGGACACTTCAAAAGAGCTAAAGGGAAACATTTGCTCTTTACAGTGACATGGTTACAGTTGCATCAGCTTTTTCAGAAAATAATTCTGTCATGCATTTGCCAAGAGAACGGAGAGAAGTCCAAAAGAAACTTTCAGAGTGCTTTGCAAAACAAAGTTGAAAGTTAATATACAGAATTTTACTTCGATAATAATAAAACATCTCTGATTTGATTTCAAACTGAATTTTTATTTATGGAATCAATTTTAAATAGATCTTCGAAAATTGGTTCATAAAACTTCACAATATGCCAAAATAGTTCAGATTAAGGGAAATTTATAATAAAATATGCTTCAAACAACTAATAAAAAGCACATTTTGAGCAGCCTTAAAAGAAGACAATTTGCCTCCTTAACTTTTTTTACGAGTACTCATTAAATTTTTATTTACATCTCTTTTCTGTTCAGTATTTAAGAGAAACAGCACTTGATAGAGAGACTCTAAATTCGGAAAAAAACTGAAACAAAATTGGTTTATACACAGGCAGTGCAATTACACTTACCTGTTGGGAACAGAAGACCCCATTGGACAGGGAAAATATTAGGCCACACAGAGAGGAAAATGTTTAGCCTCCTCCTCGTAATGCGAAAAGAGGCCACTTGAGAAAAAATTACACTACAGCAGTAATTTTGAAACCACTACGAAGCAACAGAACACTAACAAATCTCAGACTTCTGATAATTATAGTGTGATTAACAGTTCGACCTCACTTCGAATATTACAATACAATATAAAGAAAGCACCAATTCAGACACTTCAATACGGAATTCAAAACCTAAGAAATTAATGCATAAATGCTACCCTAAACATTAAAACGTAATATGAAGCTATCATGTAAAATAAATAACTAGCAAAACTCCAATATAAAGCAACATACAGAATTTTACTTCGATAATAATAAAACATCTCTGATTTGATTTCAAACTGAATTTTTATTTATGGAATCAATTTTAAATAGATCTTCGAAAATTGGTTCATAAAACTTCACAATATGCCAAAATAGTTCAGATTAAGGGAAATTTATAATAAAATATGCTTCAAACAACTAATAAAAAGCACATTTTGAGCAGCCTTAAAAGAAGACAATTTGCCTCCTTAACTTTTTTTACGAGTACTCATTAAATTTTTATTTACATCTCTTTTCTGTTCAGTATTTAAGAGAAACAGCACTTGATAGAGAGACTCTAAATTCGGAAAAAAACTGAAACAAAATTGGTTTATACACAGGCAGTGCAATTACACTTACCTGTTGGGAACAGAAGACCCCATTGGACAGGGAAAATATTAGGCCACACAGAGAGGAAAATGTTTAGCCTCCTCCTCGTAATGCGAAAAGAGGCCACTTGAGAAAAAATTACACTACAGCAGTAATTTTGAAACCACTACGAAGCAACAGAACACTAACAAATCTCAGACTTCTGATAATTATAGTGTGATTAACAGTTCGACCTCACTTCGAATATTACAATACAATATAAAGAAAGCACCAATTCAGACACTTCAATACGGAATTCAAAACCTAAGAAATTAATGCATAAATGCTACCCTAAACATTAAAACGTAATATGAAGCTATCATGTAAAATAAATAACTAGCAAAACTCCAATATAAAGCAACATGCAAAAAGGGATGTACAAATTATAGATTCAAGCATTTCTAGTGGAAATAAAGTTAACATAAAACAAGACTTACCAGCCACATATGTCTTTTTGCTCTGCACTATTTCTCCGTTCTTTTTCTTTCACGATATCATCGTCTGCAATCCAAGAGTGCACAAAAGTGATGACAAATTACACTAGAAAAGGCCAAGGGGGGGAAAAAAGGAATCATTAGATTTTAACTATTTTGAAATTAAAGAATAATTACACACAAAGAGAAATATCTAATATTGTTTCTTAATATATAAAACTTCAAATGTAGCTTCTTTGTTTTAAATTAAAGCAATGTGCTACATTGTTACTAAAATCATGACTGCAGTCGGTAGAAAAGCAAATGATTTCCCTAATACGACAGAAGTACAGTAAGCGAAAGGGGTTTTTAATGTATGGGTACAACATGAACAATGAAAGAAAAGAAATTTAAACAGTTAGTACGGATAAAGATCTTCGAGAAGAGTAAATAATTTCAGCACTGGTAGAAAGATTATCAGGTTCAATATTTCTTCTATACCTTCTTCGGAAACATACAATGACCTGACTAGAACAGAGAGCTTACTAAAGCTATGTTCACTAATTGTAGTAAGTAGACAGGATACAGACGAAGGGTATACAAAACCCTTTATTTTTTTCTTTATATACAATGACTTCCGTACTTCGGAATACAATGACCCTCCACTCGGGGTCTAACTTAAAAGATATCAAAATAAAACTAAACTCTAATTTAACTTTAGAATAAGATTGGCCTTATAATAACAGGAAGCGTATGTAGCACAGAGACTGTGAACACTACAATACGTTTAATTTATCAAGAGGATTAAAACCTCTGGCCTGGAAGGCAAAGTAGCAACTGCGTAACTTCTAAGGTAAGCAGCCTGCTTCGAACTCACGGCTTCCTCTCTTCTGCTTGGCAAAAAGGCCACACTTAAATACTTGGCGTTCGCCAGACAACTTTGCATAAACTCCTTCACGCTTATAATTCTGGCCGGAAGTAGAAAATAAGAAGTGATAGTAAAGATTTAAAATAAAATAAACGTTAGTAAAACTTAAGATCCTTACATACTTCCCGCCAGAGTTAATTAGTTTGAAACTGAGGTCTAAAACGACCTTGTTGAAAACTTTTAGCTCTAGAAACTAACGCGAGGCCAACCTTTAACAAAAAATGCTTCGCTAGAAACTAGAAAAATTTAAAAGAAAGAAATTTGTTACAATAGCAGCTCCCGGAATATACAACAATCTTTTTTCTTTTTCATCTGTACTGCATCAAAACAGGAGCTTTATTCAATTCTGGTTCCTTCCAGAGATCTGGAAGGAAAACTAGTTTAATGAAATGTTACAGAATGACATTGCAAATAACATATAGAATATACTTTTCTTAACATTCTTATTTCATTCATGACTATTTTAATTATCTCTCCCCGTGCTCTCTGACATGTGTTGTAAAAACACCAAACACGAATGTGTTTCTGTCTATGTGTTCAACACTTCCTCCTACAATCAAAACACTAACGTGTTAAAATTCAACATACGAGACCTCTTAACACACCCTAATTTCAACTCTAGACCCTGAGGTACTATTCTGAAAGTGGCTAACTCTAAAGTGTAGCGTCAGAGAGCCTAACTACATCATTCAACCTTTAACACATATTCACCATGATTTAATCTTTACAGTCACACGAATAACAAATTTTTTAACATTACTTTCACTTTTACCATATCACGGTATTTCTAAACATTCAAAATAACAGTTCACATGTATACAAGAACATATCAAGATGCCGTTAATTTTACACATTTGAAAACATACATTAGTAGTACATTGTTAACTTCTATTCTTTTCAAAGCAAGTGCCAATTCTTTCTACATTGAAATAATACTACATTTCAAAAAGTCTTTCAGACTAAAACTTCTTTCTTGTTAGAATGTTTTAAATAAAATTTATACAATAACTTTTTACAATATTTAAGTCTTTAGACAACGCTATTATACATCAACTTTAGTTTTACGCGCGAGTAATTGAAAAACATAATAAGAAAATCGGTCACAACTCATTTCTCGCCCTTTTGGCGATAAAGGTAGACCTCGCATGAGGTAAAACTTCTTCAAATCTGCCACTTGCAGTAAGAATGAAAGATTAACTTAAGTTTGTAAAGTAACACAAAATTTTACTTATCTTTGTAATATTCAGACATCCTTTTCTGGGCCCAGTCTTTAAAGGTGCTGCAGACCGTTGCTTGGTTGATCCTCCTTCTTGTACGGGCTCGCCCTTCAGTGCTTTCCTCTGGAAGCTTCCGTTTTTCACCACTACGGCCACCCTTGAACATCTTCCTTCTGTCCTCTGCTTGTGGTCTTGGCCGTTTGAAGGCAGCTGGTCTTGGTGGAACCGGGAAACTTCTGTCGTGATCCTGCTTGGACCTCGTTGTTGGCCGTTCAAATTTTTCTTGTACTTTTTCCTCCGCCGCTGATGGCCCTTCCGCAGTTCGGCGACTTTTGCTGCGGAGAGTTCTGTCGGATGAGTCAATCTTCCGTTTCACAGCCGGGTTATAGTTGCCGTCCTTTCTCCCGGTCTTTTCCACATACGTCGTCCTTCTCCCTTCTTCATTCTGGGGGTGTTCGTGAACTCTGTTTTTTGGACGGTGGAACGACTTCTTTTTCTTTGTACCTTCAATTTTTCCGCGGGGCAATTTTCTTTTCACTTGCTTCTGTCTCTCATTGGCTTGCCCTTGTACTTGTCGTTTTCCCACCTCTGGAACTTGTACCTGCGGTGTCTGCCGTACCGGATCCTGCAAAAGATCTGAAAAGATTTGCATTTTATTACGGTCATAGAATGGTTTTATCTGGTCAATGTTTGCGGAACAGGTTTCGCCATTTCTTGCCTTTAATACTACAACAGCGTGAGTTATTTTTTCTATAACATATGGTCCTTCAAAGCGTGGGAAAAATTTGGCAGTTTTATCTTCTGGTGCTGAAGAAAGTGAATGCTTAATTTTTAGTACTTCATCCCCTACTTTATAAGTTACTCCCCGTCGTTTCAAATCATAATAGAGCTTCTGTTTTCTTTGTGCTACTTCCGTATTCTTCTTTGCTTCCTTAATTAGTTTTTCTATATCACCCATTTTAAATTCTGGGGCTCTTTGTTGCACATAAAATAATTTATCTAACGGTGTTATAATCTTTCTGCCTAGAAATAACTCAGCAGGAGTTTTGCCCGTTGTATCATGTTTTGCGGTCCTAAGGGCGAAAGCAAATTCATTGACATAGTTATCCCAGCTTTTATGAAAATTTTTAACATAACTACGGATAATTTTCACTATATTTCTGTTGACCCGTTCCGCTATATTTGATTGCGGCCGATACGGGACCATTTTTAAATGACGTATGCCCAGTTTTTGGCACATGTCTTCAAATATATTACTTACAAATTGAGGACCATTATCCGATATAACTTTTAGGGGCGCCCCGTATTTTAAAATATATTTATTTAAAATAGAATCGGTAACTAATTTCGCGGAGGCTCGTTTTAAGGGAACAATTTCGGTCCATTTACTAAAATGATCAACTATAACAAGGAGATAGCGACTTTTGTTTAACTGACTTTTTGGGAAAGGGCCCAATAAATCGATACCGATTATTTCATTTGGAAATTCGGATTTAATACTATTTAGAAACCCGGCCGGGCGGAAATTAATATAATTAACGGCTTGACATGTTGGGCAGGACTGGACATACGCCCTTGTTAACTTTTGCAGTTCAGGAAAGTAGACTGCCTCGCGTACGCGTTGAGTAGTTTTTCGAATACCAGCATGAGAAGCTAAAGGGCTGTCATGGAGCTCTTGCAGGATATTTAATCTAAGACTAGCTGGGATAACAGGTCGAAATTCGTTGTTGGAATTCGTAGTTTTTGTATAAAATAATAGACCATCTATTAGTTCGTAATGGGCCGCCCTATTTCTTATCGCCACAATATCTTGGTGGCTAAAATTTTCAGGATCCTTCAAATACTCATAAATACTTCCAAACTCAGGATCCTTACCCAGTTCGGTTATTACAGTTTCTCGGGAATTTATTGTACACGCTGTCAGCATTGCAACTTTTACGGTATTACCCTGTTCGTCTAATTTAATTCGTGACAGGGCATCTGCTACGATATTTTCCTTTCCGGGGGTATGCTTGATTACCAGATTATATTCTTGCAGCTTGAGTGCCCATCTTATTAACCTTGGGGATAAATTTTTTCCAGAGTACAATCTAGTTACCGCCGCATGATCAGAATATACTGTTATCGGCGCCTTTCCAAAATAGACTCGGAACTTTTGCACTGCTAACAGAACTGCAAGTGCCTCTCTCTCGGTCGCGGAATAGTTTCTTTGTGTTTGATTTAAAGTTCGGCTAAAAAATGCTACTGGCTGCTGATTTTGCGAAAGTACCGCTCCTACCGCATAATCCGAAGCATCCGCTGAAATTTCTAAATTTTCATCCTTTTCAGGAAATTTCAACACAGGGGCTTGCGTTAATGCTTGTTTTAATTTTTCGAAAGCACTATTGGCTTCGGCCGTCCACGAGAATCTTGCCTTTTTCCTTTTTAATTTTAACAATGGCTCAGCGATAGCCGCAAAATCTTTTATAAAGGACCTATAATATGAACAAAGTCCTAGAAAAGAAGAGAGCTTCTTTGCCGTGTTTGGAGTCGGATACTTTTGTACAGCGATTATTTTTGATTCATCTGTCTCGATCCCTTTTTGCGATATTTTGTAACCTAAATATTTTAATTCAGGGGCTGCAAATTTGCATTTTTCGACATTAACTTTTAGACCGGCCTCATTTAATAAAGAAAACACCTGTCTTAAATCCTGTACATGTTGGTCTAGATTATCACTAGTAATAATGATATCGTCTAAATAGATAAATGTGGACTTTCCGAGAACAGGTCTTAACACAATGTCCATGCATCGCTGAAATGTTGCTGGGGCGCCTGAAAGGCCAAACGGCATTCGCAAAAATGCATAAGTGCCAGACTTGGTTATAAAAGCAGTCTTAGGCACGTCCTCAGGCCTGATCCCTATTTGAAAATAACCATTCGTTAAGTCTAAAGTTGTCATAAATTTGGTTGATTTTATGTTCCTTAAAATTTCTTCTATAATCGGTAACGGATATACCGGATATTTCGTTATGGAATTTAATTTACGGTAATCAATAGCGAATCTCCACCTTTTTGGATGCTCCAAAGGATAATCATTATTTTTCTTACATAAAACCACCGGACTAGCATAACTACTTGAGATAGGCGTTACGATCTTTTTACGTAGCATATCGGTAATATGCCATTCTATAATTTTTTCCTTATTCTTATCATACCGGTATGGTTTTTGACGAACCGGCAATGCATCTCCGGTGTCAATACTATGGTTAGTAACCTGGGTAAATCCTGGAATATCACTAAATAAGGAAGCAAATTCACTTACCACTTGTCGGATTCTATCTTGCTCGTCATTAGGCAGGTGGTCGAGATTTACCCTTGGCGGTTCAACCTTTTCTACACGCACTGGTTTCATCGTCAGTTTAAGAGACGCTTCATTAAAATCCAGTGTAGCTTGTGCGTCTGAAAGAAAGTCTATTCCTAGTATTAAGTGTGCTTGCAAATTCTTTACTATAAAAAACATCACCTTTACTTGTTCGTCCTTGATACGGATGTACAAAGGTACTTTACCTACGCACTTACATTGTTCTCCTTGCGCCGCTAATACTGTTGTATTATCCGCATTATATATGCGGTATTTGCGAAAATACTTTCTAAAAAAGACTTCTGCCACACAGGAACACTGCGCGCCGGTATCCAGGAGTGCGGTGGCCGGGATATTATTTACCAAGACTTCAATCTTCGGAAGAGTTAAATTTTTCACCATTACTGTATTTAACTTGTAGGAAGAGGGGTTTTCGTGGCCTTCGGATTTCCGCACCCTCTCGTCAGCAGAAATCCGTTTTAGTTTAAATTATTTTTTCTTTCGGTGCTTTCCTTCTTTCTCCACTGGCCTTGAGACTTTTTTTCTGGGTTGCTATTGAACTGTCGACGTTCGCCGGCTGTTTTTGAATGCTCGGGTTTCCTTGCCCACTGATTCGCTTTTTCTCCGTAGCCATGTGCTTGAGTTTGCTGTAGTCTTGGCGTACCAAATTGGTTTCGCTGTTGATATTGGCGTCTTCTTTCGACGTCCGCCGTTCTTCTACTTTCAAACTGGATTGCTAGCTCAAATAATTTTTCCAGTGTAGTCGGATTTCTCAATTCAATAAAGTCTTGCACTTGGGGTAGTAACCTCGGCAAAATCACTTGAATTATTTCAGGATCCGGACGGTTTCCATACAAGAGCTTGAAAACGTGAATTTTTCTTAAAATAAACCTGGAGAGGTTTTCCATTCTTTGTTGATATATACTGAAAAGTTCTGTTTCTAATTTCGCACGATCCCTTACAACAGGGAAGGCTTTTAGTAGGGCAGTCTTGAAATTTTCGTAGGTATAGGTGGGACTTCCTGCTTGACCCAAGAGACTTCTGCCGATACATTTGAACCAGTTAAGCGCTTGGCCCCTCAAAGCGCTGGTAGCTAAGGTAACTTTTTGAAACTCGTGCACGGGGTAGAGCATGAAGTGGTCATCCAATTTTTCCAAAAAACTGGTTACCTGTGAGTTTCCATTAAACGTTGCTTCCGGTTTCATCGAAGCGCGCATGGTCTGGACAATATACCCAAATCCTTCCAGGGCGGCAGCTGGCATTTCTGGATTCTGAGCTGTTTCTGCAGGCAGCACAGGTTCTTCTTGAAACTCGGCCATGGTTATTCTTCGTCGGGCGCCACTATCAGGTTCAATATTTCTTCTATACCTTCTTCGGAAACATACAATGACCTGACTAGAACAGAGAGCTTACTAAAGCTATGTTCACTAATTGTAGTAAGTAGACAGGATACAGACGAAGGGTATACAAAACCCTTTATTTTTTTCTTTATATACAATGACTTCCGTACTTCGGAATACAATGACCCTCCACTCGGGGTCTAACTTAAAAGATATCAAAATAAAACTAAACTCTAATTTAACTTTAGAATAAGATTGGCCTTATAATAACAGGAAGCGTATGTAGCACAGAGACTGTGAACACTACAATACGTTTAATTTATCAAGAGGATTAAAACCTCTGGCCTGGAAGGCAAAGTAGCAACTGCGTAACTTCTAAGGTAAGCAGCCTGCTTCGAACTCACGGCTTCCTCTCTTCTGCTTGGCAAAAAGGCCACACTTAAATACTTGGCGTTCGCCAGACAACTTTGCATAAACTCCTTCACGCTTATAATTCTGGCCGGAAGTAGAAAATAAGAAGTGATAGTAAAGATTTAAAATAAAATAAACGTTAGTAAAACTTAAGATCCTTACAAGATGGCACCAAAAGACAATAAGCAGGTAATTTTAAATGACAAATAAACAAAATAAACTTTATTGTTAGCTTTGAAGCAGGTGTTATATATTAAACTATCTTAATTCACACACAGAATTAGTGATATAACAGATAAAAAACAGTTAGAATCAAACTTGCAATATATTAACATCAAAAGAGCTATACATATAAACTTTTAAAGATTTTTTTTTTTTAAAGGTCTCAAAAACACCATCCTAAAAACAGATTTTAAAGAACATCTTGGAAACAAAAGTCATAATTCATAAAAGAAATACTTCATTCAGAATTTTAACGTAAGAACCGTTTCTAATTTTCTTTACTTCGGTACTTTCACCCTTGACAGAGGACAGCTTAGTCCAATGTACAAGAAATTATTCTGAAATACTACCATGTCACTTTAATGAAATTATAGCAATGTTTCACTCAGGGAAAGAACATATTGTCTAGCTGCCCGGGTTCGAGCCCACCTCTAATACAGCAAGACAAAACACATCAAATGCCATTGAATTAAACAGCATTTTGAAATGTGGCAAAAAAATTTAAATGCAATTTCTTAGAAGAGCTATTGCAATTACCTACATACTAAAATTTTGACCAAAAATTCAAGAAAACTAAGATACTCTTTTAATCTTTCGAAGGAATCAAAGTCGTATATACCAATGTAGGGATGCTCAACTTATTGTACTATAAAACCGTAACATAGGAATGCAATTTTGTCAGCTATGTAAGATGTCCTATACCGAGAAATTCCGTAAATTGTAGGATAGAACCTAAGTCTGAAAACACACGAAAGGTAAAACATAACTCATATACTTTACTTTTAGCCTTGAAGCAGGAGTTCTATATTAAACTGTCTTAATTCACATACAGAATTAGTAATATAATAGCTCAAAATAGTGTAAGAACCAAACACGCATTATATAAACATTAAAAAAAAATCTACATACAATTATTAGTGTTACGAGGGTTTTATTCTGAAATATTATGTCACTTTCAGAGAAATGATAGAAATTTTCACTCAGGGAAGGGACATTCTGTCTGGCTGCCTGGGTTCCATCAAAGCTTCTGTTACAAAAGTTTCATAGAAGAATTTTAAAAAATCCAGAAACAAAACTTATGAAGAAATTATTGACCATAATTGGTTCTATGATTTAGTCATTCTTACAGACATAATAACTAAAATCTTAAACTTTATGGGAGGGGAAAGAACTAAACTAAAGTCTTTGAATTCAAGGGTATTTTAAATTCATTTTAAATCAAAATTAATTTTGTGAAAATATTACACAAATATAAAGAATATACATTTTTACCATAATGTAATGTACGTTTTGCCACTTTGAAAATCTGGAGAACTAAAGCGTGAAATATAAGAAAACAGAAACAAATGTTTGGAAAATCTTATCGAGCTTAAATTAGTTTCTAAATTAGATGTTTTGAGTGTATTTAAAATTAGGCTAACTACTTCATTCACTTCAAACCTCATTGCATAATACTATTATTTAAGAAAAATGGTAAAAGATTGCAAATCTCTTTCATTTAAGATCAAGAATATTACAAAAAGCCATTTGAATAGTCCTAGATCAGAAAAATCATGAACTGTTAAACTTTTAAACAGATAAATTCCTGCTTTCGATCTACTTAAAAATGTGAAAGAAGATTTTAAACAACGAACTTGTTAAAATCAATGTTCAGATACAGAATAACATACAAACATCCGAACGACTGCCATCGCATGTACCAGAGGGAGAAAAAAACTCTCAGAAGAAATGCAGTGTTAAATTTCACATTAAAATATGATTTCCCTGTAAATAATACAAAGACTATACCTTTTCTTTAACATATTATACCACACATTTTTATACTTTGTGTAATGCACTTATAACTGAAATATTAAAAAAGCAATATATAATTGCAGCTAGCCAAAATTTCATAAACTTAAAATTGGCTCCCATTAAGTTAAAGTTGCGAATAACTGCACCAAGGGAAGGAATGCAATTTTATTTCTTTGTCTGTATTTGGCTTCATTTTCATATAGAAAGAGTTAAAAATCGGTTATCTAGGTAACAAAATTTAAACACACATTTTCAGTAAAAATTACAGAATAACAGATTTTGTTACCCTGAAGACGCAACACCTCGCTATTCCAGCAATGATACAGACTGCATACTGTCATAGAGAAATTTATATACTTTAATCTGTTTTTACACAAGTACTGTTTATGACTAGTCCATGGTCCAGCAATAAAATACTTTATAGTACACCCATCTAAATTTTTATTATTTCCGGTCATCTGCATAGACTGTTTACCTATCACGACTAAACTCCCAATCTTCGTTCCGCATAACTCATACGATTCTTCAAGTTTTTCGTAGTCTATCATTTTTAATACGGCAGGTACTTGCTCAGCGCAGACTTGTAAAGCGTGATTTCGCGCATAGCAGTACCTTAACGGATCCCACTTAATTTGTCCACTGCTAGAATTTCATTCATACGTGGTGCAACATACATCTATCAACACCTGAAAGAATTTATCTGCTACTTTAAACAACTTCCATCGACTCAAAATGAAGTCCGAAAAGTCTTACAAATCCCAAAGCAAAGCATGCCGAAGACTTTTCACATATGGAAGACAGAGAAGTCAAACAATGAATCAGAAAATTACAAAAGAAGAATTGTGTGCTTATAAAACGCCTTGATAATAAAAGCGCTCATTACGAAGAAGAGCTTTTAACTGAAGATAAGGTGAAGGAATTGTTAAATAACACAAAAGCAATGTCTGATCTTCTAGTGGAGAATGACCAAATTAAAGAAAAAAACAGGACACTTCAAAAGAGCTAAAGGGAAACATTTGCTCTTTACAGTGACATGGTTACAGTTGCATCAGCTTTTTCAGAAAATAATTCTGTCATACATTTGCCAAGAGAACAGAGAGAAGTCCAAAAGAAACTTTCAGAGTGCTTTGCAAAACAAAGTTGAAAGTTAATATACAGAATTTTACTTCGATAATAATAAAACATCTCTGATTTGATTTCAAACTGAATTTTTATTTATGGAATCAATTTTAAATAGATCTTCGAAAATTGGTTCATAAAACTTCACAATATGCCAAAATAGTTCAGATTAAGGGAAATTTATAATAAAATATGCTTCAAACAACTAATAAAAAGCACATTTTGAGCAGCCTTAAAAGAAGACAATTTGCCTCCTTAACTTTTTTTACGAGTACTCATTAAATTTTTATTTACATCTCTTTTCTGTTCAGTATTTAAGAGAAACAGCACTTGATAGAGAGACTCTAAATTCGGAAAAAAACTGAAACAAAATTGGTTTATACACAGGCAGTGCAATTACACTTACCTGTTGGGAACAGAAGACCCCATTGGACAGGGAAAATATTAGGCCACACAGAGAGGAAAATGTTTAGCCTCCTCCTCGTAATGCGAAAAGAGGCCACTTGAGAAAAAATTACACTACAGCAGTAATTTTGAAACCACTACGAAGCAACAGAACACTAACAAATCTCAGACTTCTGATAATTATAGTGTGATTAACAGTTCGACCTCACTTCGAATATTACAATACAATATAAAGAAAGCACCAATTCAGACACTTCAATACGGAATTCAAAACCTAAGAAATTAATGCATAAATGCTACCCTAAACATTAAAACGTAATATGAAGCTATCATGTAAAATAAATAACTAGCAAAACTCCAATATAAAGCAACATGCAAAAAGGGATGTACAAATTATAGATTCAAGCATTTCTAGTGGAAATAAAGTTAACATAAAACAAGACTTACCAGCCACATATGTCTTTTTGCTCTGCACTATTTCTCCGTTCTTTTTCTTTCACGATATCATCGTCTGCAATCCAAGAGTGCACAAAAGTGATGACAAATTACACTAGAAAAGGCCAAGGGGGGGGGAAAAAGGAATCATTAGATTTTAACTATTTTGAAATTAAAGAATAATTACACACAAAGAGAAATATCTAATATTGTTTCTTAATATATAAAACTTCAAATGTAGCTTCTTTGTTTTAAATTAAAGCAATGTGCTACATTGTTACTAAAATCATGACTGCAGTCGGTAGAAAAGCAAATGATTTCCCTAATACGACAGAAGTACAGTAAGCGAAAGGGGTTTTTAATGTATGGGTACAACATGAACAATGAAAGAAAATAAATTTAAACAGTTAGTACGGATAAAGATCTTCGAGAAGAGTAAATAATTTCAGCACTGGTAGAAAGATGGCACCAAAAGACAATAAGCAGGTAATTTTAAATGACAAATAAACAAAATAAACTTTATTGTTAGCTTTGAAGCAGGTGTTATATATTAAACTATCTTAATTCACACGCAGAATTAGTGATATAACAGATAAAAAACAGTTAGAATCAAACTTGCAATATATTAACATCAAAAGAGCTATACATATAAACTTTTAAAGATTTTTTTTTTTTAAAGGTCTCAAAAACACCATCCTAAAAACAGATTTTAAAGAACATCTTGGAAACAAAAGTCATAAACCATAAAAGAAATACTTCATTCAGAATTTTAACGTAAGAACCGTTTCTAATTTTCTTTACTTCGGTACTTTCACCCTTGACAGAGGACAGCTTAGTCCAATGTACAAGAAATTATTCTGAAATACTACCATGTCACTTTAATGAAATTATAGCAATGTTTCACTCAGGGAAAGAACATATTGTCTAGCTGCCCGGGTTCGAGCCCACCTCTAATACAGCAAGACAAAACACATCAAATGCCATTGAATTAAACAGCATTTTGAAATGTGGCAAAAAAATTTAAATGCAATTTCTTAGAAGAGCTATTGCAATTACCTACATACTAAAATTTTGACCAAAAATTCAAGAAAACTAAGATACTCTTTTAATCTTTCGAAGGAATCAAAGTCATATATACCAATGTAGGGATGCTCAACTTATTGTACTATAAAACCGTAACATAGGAATGCAATTTTGTCAGCTATGTAAGATGTCCTATACCGAGAAATTCCGTAAATTGTAGGATAGAACCTAAGTCTGAAAACACACGAAAGGTAAAACATAACTCATATACTTTACTTTTAGCCTTGAAGCAGGAGTTCTATATTAAACTGTCTTAATTCACATACAGAATTAGTAATATAATAGCTCAAAATAGTGTAAGAACCAAACACGCATTATATAAACATTAAAAAAAAATCTACATACAATTATTAGTGTTACGAGGGTTTTATTCTGAAATATTATGTCACTTTCAGAGAAATGATAGAAATTTTCACTCAGGGAAGGGACATTCTGTCTGGCTGCCTGGTTTCCATCAAAGCTTCTGTTACAAAAGTTTCATAGAAGAATTTTAAAAAATCCAGAAACAAAACTTATGAAGAAATTATTGACCATAATTGGTTCTATGATTTAGTCATTCTTACAGACATAATAACTAAAATCTTAAACTTTATGGGAGGGGAAAGAACTAAACTAAAGTCTTTGAATTCAAGGGTATTTTAAATTCATTTTAAATCAAAATTAATTTTGTGAAAATATTACACAAATATAAAGAATATACATTTTTACCATAATGTAATGTACGTTTTGCCACTTTGAAAATCTGGAGAACTAAAACGTGAAATATAAGAAAACAGAAACAAACGTTTGGAAAATCTTATCGAGCTTAAATTAGTTTCTAAATTAGATGTTTTGAGTGTATTTAAAATTAGGCTAACTACTTCATTCACTTCAAACCTCATTGCATAATACTATTATTTAAGAAAAATGGTAAAAGATTGCAAATCTCTTTCATTTAAGATCAAGAATATTACAAAAAGCCATTTGAATAGTCCTAGATCAGAAAAATCATGAACTGTTAAACTTTTAAACAGATAAATTCCTGCTTTCGATCTCCTTAAAAATGTGAAAGAAGATTTTAAACAACGAACTTGTTAAAATCAATGTTCAGATACAGAATAACATACAAACATCCGAACGACTGCCATCGCATGTACCAGAGGGAGAAAAAAACTCTCAGAAGAAATGCAGTGTTAAATTTCACATTAAAATATGATTTCCCTATAAATAATACAAAGACTATACCTTTTCTTTAACATATTATACCACACATTTTTATACTTTGTGTAATGCACTTATAACTGAAATATTAAAAAAGCAATATATAATTGCAGCTAGCCAAAATTTCATAAACTTAAAATTGGCTCCCATTAAGTTAAAGTTGCGAATAACTGCACCAAGGGAAGGAATGCAATTTTATTTCTTTGTCTGTATTTGGCTTCATTTTCATATAGAAAGAGTTAAAAATCGGTTATCTAGGTAACAAAATTTAAACACACATTTTCAGTAAAAATTACAGAATAACAGATTTTGTTACCCTGAAGACGCAACACCTCGCTATTCCAGCAATGATACAGACTGCATACTGTCATAGAGAAATTTATATACTTTAATCTGTTTTTACACAAGTACTGTTTATGACTAGTCCATGGTCCAGCAATAAAATACTTTATAGTACACCCATCTAAATTTTTATTATTTCCGGTCATCTGCATAGACTGTTTACCTATCACGACTAAACTCCCAATCTTCGTTCCGCATAACTCATACGATTCTTCAAGTTTTTCGTAGTCTATCATTTTTAATACGGCAGGTACTTGCTCAGCGCAGACTTGTAAAGCGTGATTTCGCGCATAGCAGTACCTTAACGGATCCCACTTAATTTGTCCACTGCTAGAATTTCATTCATACGTGGTGCAACATACATCTATCAACACCTGAAAGAATTTATCTGCTACTTTAAACAACTTCCATCGACTCAAAATGAAGTCCGAAAAGTCTTACAAATCCCAAAGCAAAGCATGCCGAAGACTTTTCACATATGGAAGACAGAGAAGTCAAACAATGAATCAGAAAATTACAAAAGAAGAATTGTGTGCTTATAAAACGCCTTGATAATAAAAGCGCTCATTACGAAGAAGAGCTTTTAACTGAAGATAAGGTGAAGGAATTGTTAAATAACACAAAAGCAATGTCTGATCTTCTAGTGGAGAATGACCAAATTAAAGAAAAAAACAGGACACTTCAAAAGAGCTAAAGGGAAACATTTGCTCTTTACAGTGACATGGTTACAGTTGCATCAGCTTTTTCAGAAAATAATTCTGTCATACATTTGCCAAGAGAACAGAGAGAAGTCCAAAAGAAACTTTCAGAGTGCTTTGCAAAACAAAGTTGAAAGTTAATATACAGAATTTTACTTCGATAATAATAAAACATCTCTGATTTGATTTCAAACTGAATTTTTATTTATGGAATCAATTTTAAATAGATCTTCGAAAATTGGTTCATAAAACTTCACAATATGCCAAAATAGTTCAGATTAAGGGAAATTTATAATAAAATATGCTTCAAACAACTAATAAAAAGCACATTTTGAGCAGCCTTAAAAGAAGACAATTTGCCTCCTTAACTTTTTTTACGAGTACTCATTAAATTTTTATTTACATCTCTTTTCTGTTCAGTATTTAAGAGAAACAGCACTTGATAGAGAGACTCTAAATTCGGAAAAAAACTGAAACAAAATTGGTTTATACACAGGCAGTGCAATTACACTTACCTGTTGGGAACAGAAGACCCCATTGGACAGGGAAAATATTAGGCCACACAGAGAGGAAAATGTTTAGCCTCCTCCTCGTAATGCGAAAAGAGGCCACTTGAGAAAAAATTACACTACAGCAGTAATTTTGAAACCACTACGAAGCAACAGAACACTAACAAATCTCAGACTTCTGATAATTATAGTGTGATTAACAGTTCGACCTCACTTCGAATATTACAATACAATATAAAGAAAGCACCAATTCAGACACTTCAATACGGAATTCAAAACCTAAGAAATTAATGCATAAATGCTACCCTAAACATTAAAACGTAATATGAAGCTATCATGTAAAATAAATAACTAGCAAAACTCCAATATAAAGCAACATGCAAAAAGGGATGTACAAATTATAGATTCAAGCATTTCTAGTGGAAATAAAGTTAACATAAAACAAGACTTACCAGCCACATATGTCTTTTTGCTCTGCACTATTTCTCCGTTCTTTTTCTTTCACGATATCATCGTCTGCAATCCAAGAGTGCACAAAAGTGATGACAAATTACACTAGAAAAGGCCAAGGGGGGGGGAAAAAGGAATCATTAGATTTTAACTATTTTGAAATTAAAGAATAATTACACACAAAGAGAAATATCTAATATTGTTTCTTAATATATAAAACTTCAAATGTAGCTTCTTTGTTTTAAATTAAAGCAATGTGCTACATTGTTACTAAAATCATGACTGCAGTCGGTAGAAAAGCAAATGATTTCCCTAATACGACAGAAGTACAGTAAGCGAAAGGGGTTTTTAATGTATGGGTACAACATGAACAATGAAAGAAAATAAATTTAAACAGTTAGTACGGATAAAGATCTTCGAGAAGAGTAAATAATTTCAGCACTGGTAGAAAGATGGCACCAAAAGACAATAAGCAGGTAATTTTAAATGACAAATAAACAAAATAAACTTTATTGTTAGCTTTGAAGCAGGTGTTATATATTAAACTATCTTAATTCACACGCAGAATTAGTGATATAACAGATAAAAAACAGTTAGAATCAAACTTGCAATATATTAACATCAAAAGAGCTATACATATAAACTTTTAAAGATTTTTTTTTTTTAAAGGTCTCAAAAACACCATCCTAAAAACAGATTTTAAAGAACATCTTGGAAACAAAAGTCATAAACCATAAAAGAAATACTTCATTCAGAATTTTAACGTAAGAACCGTTTCTAATTTTCTTTACTTCGGTACTTTCACCCTTGACAGAGGACAGCTTAGTCCAATGTACAAGAAATTATTCTGAAATACTACCATGTCACTTTAATGAAATTATAGCAATGTTTCACTCAGGGAAAGAACATATTGTCTAGCTGCCCGGGTTCGAGCCCACCTCTAATACAGCAAGACAAAACACATCAAATGCCATTGAATTAAACAGCATTTTGAAATGTGGCAAAAAAATTTAAATGCAATTTCTTAGAAGAGCTATTGCAATTACCTACATACTAAAATTTTGACCAAAAATTCAAGAAAACTAAGATACTCTTTTAATCTTTCGAAGGAATCAAAGTCATATATACCAATGTAGGGATGCTCAACTTATTGTACTATAAAACCGTAACATAGGAATGCAATTTTGTCAGCTATGTAAGATGTCCTATACCGAGAAATTCCGTAAATTGTAGGATAGAACCTAAGTCTGAAAACACACGAAAGGTAAAACATAACTCATATACTTTACTTTTAGCCTTGAAGCAGGAGTTCTATATTAAACTGTCTTAATTCACATACAGAATTAGTAATATAATAGCTCAAAATAGTGTAAGAACCAAACACGCATTATATAAACATTAAAAAAAAATCTACATACAATTATTAGTGTTACGAGGGTTTTATTCTGAAATATTATGTCACTTTCAGAGAAATGATAGAAATTTTCACTCAGGGAAGGGACATTCTGTCTGGCTGCCTGGTTTCCATCAAAGCTTCTGTTACAAAAGTTTCATAGAAGAATTTTAAAAAATCCAGAAACAAAACTTATGAAGAAATTATTGACCATAATTGGTTCTATGATTTAGTCATTCTTACAGACATAATAACTAAAATCTTAAACTTTATGGGAGGGGAAAGAACTAAACTAAAGTCTTTGAATTCAAGGGTATTTTAAATTCATTTTAAATCAAAATTAATTTTGTGAAAATATTACACAAATATAAAGAATATACATTTTTACCATAATGTAATGTACGTTTTGCCACTTTGAAAATCTGGAGAACTAAAACGTGAAATATAAGAAAACAGAAACAAACGTTTGGAAAATCTTATCGAGCTTAAATTAGTTTCTAAATTAGATGTTTTGAGTGTATTTAAAATTAGGCTAACTACTTCATTCACTTCAAACCTCATTGCATAATACTATTATTTAAGAAAAATGGTAAAAGATTGCAAATCTCTTTCATTTAAGATCAAGAATATTACAAAAAGCCATTTGAATAGTCCTAGATCAGAAAAATCATGAACTGTTAAACTTTTAAACAGATAAATTCCTGCTTTCGATCTCCTTAAAAATGTGAAAGAAGATTTTAAACAACGAACTTGTTAAAATCAATGTTCAGATACAGAATAACATACAAACATCCGAACGACTGCCATCGCATGTACCAGAGGGAGAAAAAAACTCTCAGAAGAAATGCAGTGTTAAATTTCACATTAAAATATGATTTCCCTATAAATAATACAAAGACTATACCTTTTCTTTAACATATTATACCACACATTTTTATACTTTGTGTAATGCACTTATAACTGAAATATTAAAAAAGCAATATATAATTGCAGCTAGCCAAAATTTCATAAACTTAAAATTGGCTCCCATTAAGTTAAAGTTGCGAATAACTGCACCAAGGGAAGGAATGCAATTTTATTTCTTTGTCTGTATTTGGCTTCATTTTCATATAGAAAGAGTTAAAAATCGGTTATCTAGGTAACAAAATTTAAACACACATTTTCAGTAAAAATTACAGAATAACAGATTTTGTTACCCTGAAGACGCAACACCTCGCTATTCCAGCAATGATACAGATTGCATACTGTCATAGAGAAATTCCTTTCTTAAACAGGGAATTCATATACTTTAATCTGTTTTTACACAAGTACTGTTTATGACTAGTCCATGGTCCAGGAGTAAAATACTTTATAGTACACCCATCTAAATTTTTATTATTTCTGGTCATCTGCATAGACTGTTTACCTATCACGACTAAACTCCCAAACTTCGTTCCGCATAACTCATACGATTCTTCAAGTCTTTCGTAGTCTATCATTTTTAATACGGCAGGTACTTGCTCAGCGCAGACTTGTAAAGCGTGATTTCGCGCATAGCAGTACCTTAACGAATCCCATTTAATTTGTCCACTGCTAGAATTTCATTCATAATTGGTGCAACATACATCTATCAACAAAAGAAAGAATTTATCTGCTACTTTAAACAACTTCCATCGACTCAAAATGAAGTCCGAAAAGTCTTACAAATCCCAAAGCAAAGCATGCCGAAGACTTTTCACATATGGAAGACAGAGAAGTCAAACAATGAATCAGAAAATTACAAAAGAAGAATTGTGTGCTTATAAAACGCCTTGATAATAAAAGCGCTCATTACGAAGAAGAGCTTTTAACTGAAGATAAGGTGAAGGAATTGTTAAATAACACAAAAGCAATGTCTGATCTTCTAGTGGAGAATGACCAAATTAAAGAAAAAAACAGGACACTTCAAAAGAGCTAAAGGGAAACATTTGCTCTTTACAGTGACATGGTTACAGTTGCATCAGCTTTTTCAGAAAATAATTCTGTCATACATTTGCCAAGAGAACAGAGAGAAGTCCAAAAGAAACTTTCAGAGTGCTTTGCAAAACAAAGTTGAAAGTTAATATACAGAATTTTACTTCGATAATAATAAAACATCTCTGATTTGATTTCAAACTGAATTTTTATTTATGGAATCAATTTTAAATAGATCTTCGAAAATTGGTTCATAAAACTTCACAATATGCCAAAATAGTTCAGATTAAGGGAAATTTATAATAAAATATGCTTCAAACAACTAATAAAAAGCACATTTTGAGCAGCCTTAAAAGAAGACAATTTGCCTCCTTAACTTTTTTTACGAGTACTCATTAAATTTTTATTTACATCTCTTTTCTGTTCAGTATTTAAGAGAAACAGCACTTGATAGAGAGACTCTAAATTCGGAAAAAAACTGAAACAAAATTGGTTTATACACAGGCAGTGCAATTACACTTACCTGTTGGGAACAGAAGACCCCATTGGACAGGGAAAATATTAGGCCACACAGAGAGGAAAATGTTTAGCCTCCTCCTCGTAATGCGAAAAGAGGCCACTTGAGAAAAAATTACACTACAGCAGTAATTTTGAAACCACTACGAAGCAACAGAACACTAACAAATCTCAGACTTCTGATAATTATAGTGTGATTAACAGTTCGACCTCACTTCGAATATTACAATACAATATAAAGAAAGCACCAATTCAGACACTTCAATACGGAATTCATAACCTAAGAAATTAATGCATAAATGCTACCCTAAACATTAAAACGTAATATGAAGCTATCATGTAAAATAAAAAACTAGCAAAACTCCAATATAAAGCAACATGCAAAAAGGGATGTACAAATTATACATTCAAGCATTTCTAGTGGAAATAAAGTTAACATAAAACAAGACTTACCAGCCACACATGTCTTTTTGCTCTGCACTATTTCTCCGTTCTTTTTCTTTCACGATATCATCGTCTGCAATCCAAGAGTGCACAAAAGTGATGACAAATTACACTAGAAAAGGCCAAGGGGGGGAAAAAAGGAATCATTAGATTTTAACTATTTTGAAATTAAAGAATAATTACACACAAAGAGAAATATCTAATATTGTTTCTTAATATATAAAACTTCAAATGTAGCTTCTTTGTTTTAAATTAAAGCAATGTGCTACATTGTTACTAAAATCATGACTGCAGTCGGTAGAAAAGCAAATGATTTCCCTAATACGACAGAAGTACAGTAAGCGAAAGGGGTTTTTAATGTATGGGTACAACATGAACAATGAAAGAAAAGAAATTTAAACAGTTAGTACGGATAAAGATCTTCGAGAAGAGTAAATAATTTCAGCACTGGTAGAAAGATGGCACCAAAAGACAATAAGCAGGTAATTTTAAATGACAAATAAACAAAATAAACTTTACTGTTAGCTTTGAAGCAGGTGTTATATATTAAACTATCTTAATTCACACACAGAATTAGTGACATAACAGATAAAAAAAAGTTGGAATCAAACTTGCAATATATTAACATCAAAAGAGCTATACATATAAACTTTTAAAGATTTTTTTTTTTTTAAAGGTCTCAAAAACACCATCCTAAAAACAGATTTTATAGAACATCTTGGAAACAAAAGTCATAAACAATAAAAGAAATACTTCATTCAGAATTTTAACGTAAGAACCGTTTCTAATTTTCTTTACTTCGGTACTTTCACCCATGACAGAGGACAGCTTAGTCCAATGTACAAGAAATTATTCTGAAATACTACCATGTCACTTTAATGAAATTATAGCAATGTTTCACTCAGGGAAAGAACATATTGTCTAGCTGCCCGGGTTCGAGCCCACCTTTAATACAGCAAGACAAAACACATCAAATGCCATTGAATTAAACAGCATTTTGAAATGTGGCAAAAAAATTTAAATGCAATTTCTTAGAAGAGCTATTGCAATTACCTACATACTAAAATTTTGACCAAAAATTCAAGAAAACTAAGATACTCTTTTAATCTTTCGAAGGAATCAAAGTCATATATACCAATGTAGGGATGCTCAACTTATTGTACTATAAAACCGTAACATAGGAATGAAATTTTGTCAGCTATGTGAGATGTCCTATACCGAGAAATTCCGTAAATTGTAGGATAGAACCTACGTCTGAAAACACACGAAAGGTAAAACATAACTCATATACTTTACTTTTAGCCTTGAAGCAGGTGTTCTATATTAAACTGTCTTAATTCACATAAAGAATTAGTAATATAATAGCTCAAAATATTGTAAGAACCAAACACGCATTATATAAACATTAAAAAAAAAAATCTACATACAATTATTAGTGTTACGAGGGTTTTATTCTGAAATATTATGTCACTTTCAGAGAAACGATAGAAATTTACACTCAGGGAAGGGACATTCTGTCTGGCTGCCTGGGTTCCATCCCAGCTTCTGTTACAAAAGTTTCATAGAAGAATTTTAAAAAATCCAGAAACAAAACTTATGAAGAAATTATTGACTATAATTGGTTCTATGATTTAGTCATTCTTACAGACATAATAACTAAAATCTTAAACTTTACGGGAGGGGAAAAAACTAAACTAAAGTCTTTGAATTCAAGGGTATTTTAAATTCATTTTAAATCAAAATTAATTTTGTGAAAATATTACACAAATATAAGGAATATGCATTTTTACCATAATAAAATGTACGTTTTGCCACTTTGAAAATCTGGAGAACTAAAGCGTGAAATATAAGAAAACAGAAACAAACGTTTGGAAAATCATATCGAGCTTAAATTAGTTTCTAAATTAGATGTTTTGAGTGTATTTAAAATTAGGCCAACTACTTCATTCACTTCAAACCCCATAGCATAATACTATTATTTAAGAAAAATGGTAAAAGATTGCAAATCTCTTTCATTTAAGATCAAGAATATTACAAAAAGCCATTTGAATAGTCCTAGATCAGAAAAATCATGAACTGTTAAACTTTTAAACAGATAAATTCCTGCTTTCGATCTCCTTAAAAATGTGAAAGAAGATTTTAAACAACGAACTTGTTAAAATCAATGTTCAGATACAGAATAACATACAAACATCCGAACGACTGCCATCGCATGTACCAGAGGGAGAAAAAAACTCTCAGAAGAAATGCAGTGTTAAATTTCACATTAAAATATGATTTCCCTATAAATAATACAAAGACTATACCTTTTCTTTAACATATTATACCACACATTTTTATACTTTGTGTAATGCACTTATAACTGAAGTATTAAAAAAGCAATATATAATTGCAGCTAGCCAAAATTTCATAAACTTAAAATTGGCTCCCATTAAGTTAAAGTTGCGAATAACTGCACCAAGGGAAGGAATGCAATTTTATTTCTTTGTCTGTATTTGGCTTCATTTTCATATAGAAAGAGTTAAAAATCGGTTATCTAGGTAACAAAATTTAAACACACATTTTCAGTAAAAATTACAGAATAACAGATTTTGTTACCCTGAAGACGCAACACCTCGCTATTCCAGCAATGATACAGATTGCATACTGTCATAGAGAAATTCCTTTCTTAAACAGGGAATTCATATACTTTAATCTGTTTTTACACAAGTACTGTTTATGACTAGTCCATGGTCCAGGAGTAAAATACTTTATAGTACACCCATCTAAATTTTTATTATTTCTGGTCATCTGCATAGACTGTTTACCTATCACGACTAAACTCCCAATCTTCGTTCCGCATAACTCATACGATTCTTCAAGTCTTTCGTAGTCTATCATTTTTAATACGGCAGGTACTTGCTCAGCGCAGACTTGTAAAGCGTGATTTCGCGCATAGCAGTACCTTAACGAATCCCATTTAATTTGTCCACTGCTAGAATTTCATTCATAATTGGTGCAACATACATCTATCAACACCAGAAAGAATTTATCTGCTACTTTAAACAACTTCCATCGACTCAAAATGAAGTCCGAAAAGTCTTACAAATCCCAAAGCAAAGCATGCCCAAGACTTTTCACATATGGAAGACAGAGAAGTCAAACAATGAATCAGAAAATTACAAAAGAAGAATTGTGTGCTTATAAAACGCCTTGATAATAAAAGCGCTCATTACGAAGAAGAGCTTTTAACTGAAGATAAGGTGAAGGAATTGTTAAATAACACAAAAGCAATGTCTGATCTTCTAGTGGAGAATGACCAAATTAAAGAAAAAAACAGGACACTTCAAAAGAGCTAAAGGGAAACATTTGCTCTTTACAGTGACATGGTTACAGTTGCATCAGCATTTTCAGAAAATAATTCTGTCATGCATTTGCCAAGAGAACGGAGAGAAGTCCAAAAGAAACTTTTAGAGTGCTTTGCAAAACAAAGTTGAAAGTTAATCTACAGAATTTTACTTCGATAATAATAAAACATCTCTGATTTGATTTCAAAATGAATTTTTATTTATGGAACCAATTTTAAATAGATCTTCGAAAATTGGTTCATAAAACTTCACAATATGCCAAAATAGTTCAGATTAAGGGAAATTTATAATAAAATATGCTTCAAACAACTAATAAAAAGCACATTTTGAGCAGCCTTAACAGAAGACAATTTGGCTCCACTAATTTTCTTTACGAGTGCTCATTAAATTTTTATTTACATCTCTTTTCTGTTCAGTATTTAAGAGAAACAGCACTTGATAGAGAGACTCTAAATTCGGAAAAAAACTGAAACAAAATTGGTTTATACACACGCAGTGCAATTACACTTACCTGTTGGGAACAGAAGACCCCATTGGACAGGGAAAATATTAGGCCACACAGAGAGGAAAATGTTTAGCCTCCTCCTCGTAATGCGAAAAGACGCCACTTGAGAAAAAATTACACTACAGCAGTAATTTTGAAACCACTACGAAGCAACAGAAAACTAACAAATCTCAGACTTCTGATAATTATAGTGTGATTAACAGTTCGACCTCACTTTGAATATTACAATACAATATAAAGAAAGCGCCACTTCAGACACTTCAATACGGAATTCATAACCTAAGAAACTGATGCATAAATGCTACCCTAAACATTAAAACGTAATATGAAGCTATCATGTAAAATAAATAACTAGCAAAACTCCACTATAAAGCAACATGCGAAAAGGGACGTACAAATTATACATTCAAGCATTTCTAGTGGAAATAAAGTTAACATAAAACAAGACTTACCAGCCACAGATGTCTTTTTGCTCTGCACTATTTCTCCGTTCTTTTTCTTTCACGATATCATGGTCTGCAATCCAAGAGTGCACAAAAGTGATGACAAATTACACTAGAAAAGGCCAAGGGGGGAAAAAAGGAATCATTAGATTTTAACTATTTTGAAATTAAAGAATAATTACACACAAAGAGAAATATCTAATATTGTTTCTTAATATATAAAACTTCAAATGTAGCTTCTTTGTTTTAAATTAAAGCAATGTGCTACATTGTTACTAAAATCATGACTGCAGTCGGTAGAAAAGCAAATGATTTCCCTAATACGACAGAAGTACAGTAAGCGAAAGGGGTTTTTAATGTATGGGTACAACATGAACAATGAAAGAAAAGAAATTTAAACAGTTAGTATGGATAAAGATCTTCGAGAAGAGTAAATAATTTCAGCACTGGTAGAAAGATGGCACCAAAAGACAATAAGCAGGTAATTTTAAATGACAAATAAACAAAATAAACTTTATTGTTAGCTTTGAAGCAGGTGTTATATATTAAACTATCTTAATTCACACACAGAATTAGTGATATAACAGATAAAAAACAGTTAGAATCAAACTTGCAATATATTAACATCAAAAGAGCTATACATATAAACTTTTAAAGATTTTTTTTTTTTAAAGGTCTCAAAAACACCATCCTAAAAACAGATTTTAAAGAACATCTTGGAAACAAAAGTCATAAACCATAAAAGAAAAACTTCATTCAGAATTTTAACGGAAGAACCGTTTCTAATTTTCTTTACTTCGGTACTTTCACCCATGACAGAGGACAGCTTAGTCCAATGTACAAGAAATTATTCTGAAATACTACCATGTCACTTTAATGAAATTATAGCAATGTTTCACTCAGGGAAAGAACATATTGTCTAGCTGCCCGGGTTCGAGCCCAGCTTTAATACAGCAAGACAAAACACATCAAATGCCATTGAATTAAGCAGCATTTTGAAATGTGGCAAAAAAATTTAAATGCAATTTCTTAGAAGAGCTATTGCAATTACCTACATACTAAAATTTTGACCAAAAATTCAAGAAAACTAAGATACTCTTTTAATCTTTCGAAGGAATCAAAGTCATATATACCAATGTAGGGATGCTCAACTTATTGTACTATAAAACCGTAACATAGGAATGAAATTTTGTCAGCTATGTGAGATGTCCTATACCGAGAAATTCCGTAAATTGTAGGATAGAACCTACGTCTGAAAACACACGAAAGGTAAAACATAACTCATATACTTTACTTTTAGCCTTGAAGCAGGTGTTCTATATTAAACTGTCTTAATTCACATAAAGAATTAGTAATATAATAGCTCAAAATATTGTAAGAACCAAACACGCATTATATAAACATTAAAAAAAAAAATCTACATACAATTATTAGTGTTACGAGGGTTTTATTCTGAAATATTATGTCACTTTCAGAGAAACGATAGAAATTTACACTCAGGGAAGGGACATTCTGTCTGGCTGCCTGGGTTCCATCCCAGCTTCTGTTACAAAAGTTTCATAGAAGAATTTTAAAAAATCCAGAAACAAAACTTATGAAGAAATTATTGACTATAATTGGTTCTATGATTTAGTCATTCTTACAGACATAATAACTAAAATCTTAAACTTTACGGGAGGGGAAAAAACTAAACTAAAGTCTTTGAATTCAAGGGTATTTTAAATTCATTTTAAATCAAAATTAATTTTGTGAAAATATTACACAAATATAAGGAATATGCATTTTTACCATAATAAAATGTACGTTTTGCCACTTTGAAAATCTGGAGAACTAAAGCGTGAAATATAAGAAAACAGAAACAAACGTTTGGAAAATCATATCGAGCTTAAATTAGTTTCTAAATTAGATGTTTTGAGTGTATTTAAAATTAGGCCAACTACTTCATTCACTTCAAACCCCATAGCATAATACTATTATTTAAGAAAAATGGTAAAAGATTGCAAATCTGTTTAATTTAAGATCAAGAATATTACAAAAAGCCATTTGAATAGTCCTAGGTCAGAAAAATCACGAACTGTTAAACTTTTAAACAGATAAATTCCTGCTTTCGATCTACTTAAAAATGTGAAAGAAAATTTTAAACAACGAACTTGTTAAAATCAATGTTCAGATACAGAATAACATACAAACATCCGAACGACTGCCATCGCATGTACCAGAGGGAGAAAAAAACTCTCAGAAGAAATGCAGTGTTAAATTTCACATTAAAATATGATTTCCCTGTAAATAATACAAAGACTATACCTTTTCTTTAACATATTATACCACACATTTTTATACTTTGTGTAATGCACTTATAACTGAAATATTAAAGAAGCAATATATAATTGCAGCTAGCCAAAATTTCATAAACTTAAAATTGGCTCCCATTAAGTTAAAGTTGCGAATAACTGCACCAAGGGAAGGAATGCAATTTTATTTCTTTGTCTGTATTTGGCTTCATTTTCATATAGAAAGAGTTAAAAATCGGTTATCTAGGTAACAAAATTTAAACACACATTTTCAGTAAAAATTACAGAATAACAGATTTTGTTACCCTGAAGACGCAACACCTCGCTATTCCAGCAATGATACAGATTGCATACTGTCATAGAGAAATTCCTTTCTTAAACAGGGAATTCATATACTTTAATCTGTTTTTACACAAGTACTGTTTATGACTAGTCCATGGTCCAGGAGTAAAATACTTTATAGTACACCCATCTAAATTTTTATTATTTCTGGTCATCTGCATAGACTGTTTACCTATCACGACTAAACTCCCAATCTTCGTTCCGCATAACTCATACGATTCTTCAAGTCTTTCGTAGTCTATCATTTTTAATACGGCAGGTACTTGCTCAGCGCAGACTTGTAAAGCGTGATTTCGCGCATAGCAGTACCTTAACGAATCCCATTTAATTTGTCCACTGCTAGAATTTCATTCATAATTGGTGCAACATACATCTATCAACACCAGAAAGAATTTATCTGCTACTTTAAACAACTTCCATCGACTCAAAATGAAGTCCGAAAAGTCTTACAAATCCCAAAGCAAAGCATGCCGAAGACTTTTCACATATGGAAGACAGAGAAGTCAAACAATGAATCAGAAAATTACAAAAGAAGAATTGTGTGCTTATAAAACGCCTTGATAATAAAAGCGCTCATTACGAAGAAGAGCTTTTAACTGAAGATAAGGTGAAGGAATTGTTAAATAACACAAAAGCAATGTCTGATCTTCTAGTGGAGAATGACCAAATTAAAGAAAAAAACAGGACACTTCAAAAGAGCTAAAGGGAAACATTTGCTCTTTACAGTGACATGGTTACAGTTGCATCAGCATTTTCAGAAAATAATTCTGTCATGCATTTGCCAAGAGAACGGAGAGAAGTCCAAAAGAAACTTTTAGAGTGCTTTGCAAAACAAAGTTGAAAGTTAATCTACAGAATTTTACTTCGATAATAATAAAACATCTCTGATTTGATTTCAAAATGAATTTTTATTTATGGAACCAATTTTAAATAGATCTTCGAAAATTGGTTCATAAAACTTCACAATATGCCAAAATAGTTCAGATTAAGGGAAATTTATAATAAAATATGCTTCAAACAACTAATAAAAAGCACATTTTGAGCAGCCTTAACAGAAGACAATTTGGCTCCACTAATTTTCTTTACGAGTGCTCATTAAATTTTTATTTACATCTCTTTTCTGTTCAGTATTTAAGAGAAACAGCACTTGATAGAGAGACTCTAAATTCGGAAAAAAACTGAAACAAAATTGGTTTATACACACGCAGTGCAATTACACTTACCTGTTGGGAACAGAAGACCCCATTGGACAGGGAAAATATTAGGCCACACAGAGAGGAAAATGTTTAGCCTCCTCCTCGTAATGCGAAAAGAGGCCACTTGAGAAAAAATTACACTACAGCAGTAATTTTGAAACCACTACGAAGCAACAGAAAACTAACAAATCTCAGACTTCTGATAATTATAGTGTGATTAACAGTTCGACCTCACTTTGAATATTACAATACAATATAAAGAAAGCACCACTTCAATACGGAATTCATAACCTAAGAAACTGATGCATAAATGCTACCCTAAACATTAAAACGTAATATGAAGCTATCATGTAAAATAAATAACTAGCAAAACTCCACTATAAAGCAACATGCGAAAAGGGACGTACAAATTATACATTCAAGCATTTCTAGTGGAAATAAAGTTAACATAAAACAAGACTTACCAGCCACAGATGTCTTTTTGCTCTGCACTATTTCTCCGTTCTTTTTCTTTCACGATATCATGGTCTGCAATCCAAGAGTGCACAAAAGTGATGACAAATTACACTAGAAAAGGCCAAGGGGGAGAAAAAGGAATCATTAGATTTTAACTACTTTGACACTAAAGAATAATTACACACAAAGAGAAATATCTAATATTGTTTCTTAATATATAAAACTTCAAATGTAGCTTCTTTGTTTTAAATTAAAGCAATGTGCTACATTGTTACTAAAATCATGACTGCAGTCGGTAGAAAAGCAAATGATTTCCCTAATACGACAGAAGTACAGTAAGCGAAAGGGGTTTTTAATGTATGGGTACAACATGAACAATGAAAGAAAAGAAATTTAAACAGTTAGTACGGATAAAGATCTTCGAGAAGAGTAAATAATTTCAGCACTGGTAGAAAGATGGCACCAAAAGACAATAAGCAGGTAATTTTAAATGACAAATAAACAAAATAAACTTTACTGTTAGCTTTGAAGCAGGTGTTATATATTAAACTATCTTAATTCACACACAGAATTAGTGACATAACAGATAAAAAAAAGTTGGAATCAAACTTGCAATATATTAACATCAAAAGAGCTATACATATAAACTTTTAAAGATTTTTTTTTTTTAAAGGTCTCAAAAACACCATCCTAAAAACAGATTTTATAGAACATCTTGGAAACAAAAGTCATAAACAATAAAAGAAATACTTCATTCAGAATTTTAACGTAAGAACCGTTTCTAATTTTCTTTACTTCGGTACTTTCACCCATGACAGAGGACAGCTTAGTCCAATGTACAAGAAATTATTCTGAAATACTACCATGTCACTTTAATGAAATTATAGCAATGTTTCACTCAGGGAAAGAACATATTGTCTAGCTGCCTGGGTTCGAGCCCAGCTTTAATACAGCAAGACAAAACACATCAAATGCCATTGAATTAAGCAGCATTTTGAAATGTGGCAAAAAAATTTAAATGCAATTTCTTAGAAGAGCTATTGCAATTACCTACATACTAAAATTTTGACCAAAAATTCAAGAAAACTAAGATACTCTTTTAACCTTTCGAAGGAATCAAAGTCATATATACCAATGTAGGGATGCTCAACTTATTGTACTATAAAACCGTAACATAGGAATGAAATTTTGTCAGCTATGTGAGATGTCCTATACCGAGAAATTCCGTAAACTGTAGGATAGAACCTACGTCTGAAAACACACGAAAGGTAAAACATAACTCATATACTTTACTTTTAGCCTTGAAGCAGGTGTTCTATATTAAACTGTCTTAATTCACATACAGAATTAGTAATATAATAGCTCAAAATATTGTAAGAACCAAACATGCATTATATTAACATTAAAAAAAAATCTACATACAATTATTAGTGTTACGAGGGTTTTATTCTGAAATATTATGTCACTTTCAGAGAAATGATAGAAATTTACACTCAGGGAAGGGACATTCTGTCTGGCTGCCTGGGTTCCATCCCAGCTTCTGTTACAAAAGTTTCATAGAAGAATTTTAAAAAATCCAGAAACAAAACTTATGAAGAAATTATTGACTATAATTGGTTCTATGATTTAGTCATTCTTACAGACATAATAACTAAAATCTTAAACTTTACGGGAGGGGAAAGAACTAAACTAAAGTCTTTGAATTCAAGGGTATTTTAAATTCATTTTAAATCAAAATTAATTTTGTGAAAATATTACACAAATATAAGGAATATACATTTTTACCATAATGTAATGTACGTTTTGCCACTTTGAAAATCCGGAGAACTAAAGCGTGAAATATAAGAAAACAGAAACAAACGTTTGGAAAATCTCATCGAGCTTAAATTAGTTTCTAAATTAGATGTTTTGAGTGTATTTAAAATTAGGCCAACTACTTCATTCACTTCAAACCCCATAGCATAATACTATTATTTAAGAAAAATGGTAAAAGATTGCAAATCTCTTTAATTTAAGATCAAGAATATTACAAAAAGCCATTTGAATAGTCCTAGATCAGAAAAATCACGAACTGTTAAACTTTTAAACAGATAAATTCCTGCTTTCGATCTACTTAAAAATATGAAAGAAGATTTTAAACTACGAACTTGTTAAAATCAATGTTCAGATACAGAATAACAAAGACACATCCGAACGACTACATGGATTTAGCCATAACATCGCATGTACCAGAGGGAGAAAAAAACTCTCAGAAGAAATGCAGTGTTAAATTTCACATTAAAATATGATTTCCCTGTAAATAATACAAAGACTATACCTTTTCTTTAACATATTATACCACACATTTTTATACTTTGTGTAATGCACTTATAACTGAAATATTAAAAAAGCAATATATAATTGCAGCTAGCCAAAATTTCATAAACTTAAAATTGGCTCCCATTAAGTTAAAGTTGCGAATACCTGCACCAAGGGAAGGAATGCAATTTTATTTCTTTGTCTGTATTTGGCTTCATTTTCATATAGAAAGAGTTAAAAATCGGTTATCTAGGTAACAAAATTTAAACACACATTTTCAGTAAAAATTACAGAATAACAGATTTTGTTACCCTGAAGACGCAACACCTCGCTATTCCAGCAATGATACAGACTGCATACTGTCATAGAGAAATTTATATACTTTAATCTGTTTTTACACAAGTACTGTTTATGACTAGTCCATGGTCCAGGAGTAAAATACTTTATAGTACACCCATCTAAATTTTTATTATTTCCGGTCATCTGCATAGACTGTTTACCTATCACGACTAAACTCCCAATCTGCGTTCCGCATAACTCATACGATTCTTCAAGTCTTTCGTTGTCTATCATTTTTAATACGGCAGGTACTTGCTCAGCGCAGACTTGTAAAGCGTGATTTCGCGTATAGCAGTACCTTAACGGATCCCATTTAATTTGTCCACTGCTAGAATTTCATTCATACGTGGTGCAGCATACATCTATCAACACCAGAAAGATTTTATCTGCTACTTTAAACAACTTCCATTGAATGAAAATGAAGTCCGAAAAGTCTTACAAATCCCAAAGCAAAGCATGCCAAAGACTTTTCACATATGGAAGACAGAGAAGTCAAACAATGAATCAGAAAATTACAAAAGAAGAATTGTGTGCTTATAAAACGCCTTGATAATAAAAGCGCTCATTACGAAGAAGAGCTTTTAACTGAAGATAAGGTGAAGGAATTGTTAAATAACACAAAAGCAATGTTTGATCTTCTAGAGGAGAATGACCAAATAAAAGAAAAAAAACAGGACACTTCAAAAGAGCTAAAGGGAAACATTTGCTCTTTACAGTGACATGGTTACAGTTGCATCAGCTTTTCCAGAAAATAATTCTGTCATACATTTGCCAAGAGAACGGAGAGAAGTCCAAAAGAAACTTTCAGAGTGCTTTGCAAAACAAAGTTGAAAGTTAATATACAGAATTTTACTTCGATAATAATAAAACATCTCTGATTTGATTTCAAACTGAATTTTTATTTATGGAATCAATTTTAAATAGATCTTCGAAAATTGGTTCATAAAACTTCACAATATGCCAAAATAGTTCAGATTAAGGGAAATTTATAATAAAATATGCTTCAAACAACTAATAAAAAGCACATTTTGAGCAGCCTTAAGAGAAGACAATTTGCCTCCTTAACTTTTTTTACGAGTATTCATTAAATTTTTATTTACATCTCTTTTCTGTTCAATATTTAAGAGAAACAGCACTTGATAGAGAGACTCTAAATTCGGAAAAAACTGAAACAAAATTGGTTTATACACAGGCAGTGCAATTACACTTACCTGTTGGGAAGAGAAGACCCCGTTGGACAGGGAAAATATTAGGCCACACAGAGAGGAAAATGTTTAGCCTCCTCCTCGTAATGCGAAAAGAGGCCACTTGGGAAAAAATTACACTACAGCAGTAATTTTGAAACCACTACGAAGCAACAGAACACTAACAAATCTCAGACTTCTGATAATTATAGTGTGATTAACAGTTCGACCTCACTTTGAATATTACAATACAATATAAAGAAAGCACCACTTCAGACACTTCAATACGGAATTCAAAACCTAAGAAATTAATGCATAAATGCTACCCTAAACATTAAAACGTAATATGAAGCTATCATGTAAAATAAATAACTAGCAAAACTCCAATATAAAGCAACATGCGAAAAGGGACGTACAAATTATACATTCAAGAATTTCTAGTGGAAATAAAGTTAACATAAAACAAGACTTACCAGCCACATTTCAACTCTGCACTATTTCTCCGTTCTTTTTCTTTCACGTTATCATGGTCTGCAATCCAAGAGTGCACAAAAGTGATGACAAATTACACTAGAAAAGGCCAAGGGGGGGGGAAGGAATCATTAGATTTTAACTACTTTGAAACTAAAGAATAATTACACACAAAGAGAAATATCTAATATTGTTTTTTAATATATAAAAATTCAAAGGTAGCCTTCTTTGTTTTAAATTCCAGCAGTGTGCTATATTGTTACTAAAATCACGACTGCAATCGATTGAAAAGCAAATGATTTTCATAATACCACAGAAGTGCAGTAAGCGAAGGGGGTTTTTAATGTATGGGTACACAAAGAGAATGAGGTACAACAGTAAAGAGAGGTACAACATGAACAATGAAAGAAAAAAAATTGGACAGTTATTACGGATACACAGAATAAAAGGGATAATGATCTCCGAGAAGAGTATATAACTTCAGCGATGGTAGAAAGATGGCACCGAAAGACAATAAACAGGTAATTTTAAATGACAAATAAACAAAATAAACTTTACTGTTAGCTTTGAAGCAGGTGTTATATATTAAACTACCTTAATTCACACACACACAATTAGTGACATCTTGGAAAGATAAGGCATATACCTTAAAAGAAGCATTTCAATCAGAATTTTAACGTAAGAAACGCTTCTAATTTTACGTTCTTAACCTAGTACTGTCATCCATGAGAAGGGACAGCTTAGCCAACGCCATCTAGACAACCACGTCCAGGTGGCGTTGACTAGCGTCTACGGAGAGAAGGCAACTTTTGGGATCGTGATCTGATCCTCCTGTGCGCATCTCAATTTGCGCATATGCTGGCGTGCACTTCGTGAAATTTTGTTTATTTACGTGAAGTACTTTGTGGTTTTGAAATTTGCGTCATGTGTTGAGAATGGATGAAATTGTATTACATCTGTATTTGATCTACAGTGAAATACAGTTCAATTAATAAATCGGTGTTTGTTAAAAAAATTAATTTATGCTTGGAGATAAAAAAATAAAATTTTTGCTAATGAAAGTTATTAAGTAGTGCACTTTTCATTAAAAAAGTTTATTTCTTTTTATACATTAAACATTAAATTAATTATATACATTAAATAATAATGAAATATTAATGATTGTTGTTAATTAAGCATGCCTATCTTCTGTAAATTATTGCTAAAACATGTGCAAATAATGAGGAAATATACGTTATGCTAGTTTATTTCTTAGCAGGTAATCACAGGACCATGATGGAGAGTGTCTATTATTTGTTCCTGAAATTTCTTTATTGCTTATACTAAGCTTATGCGTTAAAGTGTATTAAAAAGCTTATTTACGACACATATGAGCACATTCTGTTGCATCAGCTATGTGATAAGTTGGTGTTACATCTGGCATTTCAACTATGAATTAAACTATTGACATTTCATCATCTGTACAAGAGCAATGAAGTGCACTGTTTTTCCATATATCCTGACTGTACTGTATTTTAATTATATCATTAAGTCGTGCATGTGAGACAAATGCATTAAATTGTTATTACAATAGTGTGAAAACAAGAAAATTAAAGTCAATTTCTTTGAAAAAACTGTTACTTTTTGGAAAAAATAAATACTTTAGACATTCATATTCATCATGTTATTCTCAATATATTTACAATGTCAAGCTAATAATACCTAAGTATTATTTGTGATAATTTATCATTTTAAAAGAGGTATATTATATGTCAAGGACAAGGTTGACAAAGAAAGTATAAGAATTCTTTCTGTAACTAAACATGATTCACTACTCAGTACTAAAATAAAGAGGTTTATCAATCCATGAATAACGTGTTTTTATGTACATCATCTTACTGGATGGTTGCTGCCAATGAATCGACTGTCTGTGTAACAGCTGGAGAACAAGGTGCTCAGAATTATCATTGATGCTCTGTGTTTTGTCTTAAAAAACATACATCAACCTGGATTTTAAAATGAAATTAATAGACATGAAGCTTAAATAGAAGTATCTAATTTTAAAATAACTGTAAGAGCCATAGCTGCAATTTACTTAATAATTCAGATATTCGTGATTTTATCATTGAGGAGGAGCCTTTCAATGGCTAAGGATTATGTAACATAACAGTATAGTAGTAGACTACAGTTAGTAAATTTGCAACATTTTTATTGCTAGTTCATAGTTGAGATATTAGTAAAGACCATTTCATGTTGAATGTTAGCTATAACATTCTACCTGAACTGCCTACCGTACTTCGATCTTGCATGTATTTTCACTTACTGTCTCCAGAGGCAGTATTTTTTGTTTTTACATCCAGAGCTCTTTGATAGTGTTTTTTCCACACATGACAGTTCAACACAAATCGAAAACGGGGGACACTTCTACATAAAAGAAACATTCAATTGTTGGATGGATGATAGTACTTTGTACAGTTTGGTGGCATTTATGTAAAAATTATGTGTTGGTTATTTTTCAATAACTTGCAACAGTGATTTTGATTATAAATTTGTTTTAGGAAATTCTAAGCTACTGGATAACAAAAATATAGATTTTAGCAAAATGTTCATGTTATGCGTAAAAAATGAAAAATACCTTAAGATACATTTAAAATGTCAAAATTTCGGAAAAATATAACACTCTTTAAACCTCAGTTTCCTTACATCTAAATAGTATTAAGTGTGAAAATTTGTATAATTTATATATTTTTAATTACTTGTATAATGTATGCACTTGTGAATTCAGATCAATTAGTTGTTTTAACTGTTTTAAAAAATGAAGCAATATTATGCAGAGTAAGGAAATCAAGATTGTGATCCGATGACAATGAGATTAATGTTTAAATGTGAAATGGAAAGTTGTTATTTATTATATTATCAGAGAATTATTAAACTGGGCATAATCGCCAAGGAAGGTATTGAATGCTACGTGAAAATATGTTTACTAAAAAATTTGAGTTTCATAATGAATGTATCCAAACACATGTTTTGAGTCAAAAGTTTGAAACTTGATGGCTGAGTGTAAATATAAAATTATGGATGTTTAAATACTTTGTAATTAGGCACATAGGTCAGGTTAATCTTTTTAAATAAGGTAAGGAATGCAAGAGCTATATGCCTTCATGGAGGAATTTCAAGGCAAAACTGACGTTTGAGTGCATATTAAAAAATAATACATCTAATTTTCATTCAATTTATACATATTTCATATGTAAAAAATTCTGATATATGCTACATTACTGTTAATTACTTTACTTGAAAAATATAGTAAATACACAGAAATTTAAGATTTGCACATTTCGAAAAATATTAAATATATGAGTATACGTTATCCTTGTAAAAAGCATAAAATACATAAATATTTATTAAATTATTATAAATGTATTTGGAAATGAAGGATTTATTCTTTCATAAACCCCTGTTAACGTTATTGTGAAGAAATCTAGTTATTAAATATATCTAAATTTATAATGATTATAAATATTATTTAAATATATAATAACCTTAACATTTAATTGTAAACATAAATTGAAATTTTTTAGCAGGAATTTTTTATTTGCTATTTCAGCAACAATTATTCATACTGGAAAGCAATCTGTTAAAAAGTGCTGTAAAGCACAGTCTACAAGATGTGTACTTAATTTTATCTATCAAATGCCTGGCTATTGACCATTAAAGTGCAGAGCACATGTCCAGATGAGCAGTGTCCATGACTTGTCCAGAAACACACAAAGTACATAAAAGTGAGGTAGACAGATGTGTACTTAAGGAATTAGTAAAAAATAATTTTTAGAATATGCATTGTTGAAATTAAGGATATAAAAAAATATAATACAGTTTAAAGTCTTTAATCCGGACTCGTCGGGACTTCAGTGATTCCGGATTAGGGGTTTTTCCAGATTATAGATCATAAATTTAAATCTGGTAAGATGGCATGCAGAAATTAGACAATTAAAAATATGAAACCATAATTTCTTTGTTGACGCATGCGCAGAAAGTTTGTAGCTTTGAGGTCCGGATTATGGACGTCCAGATTAAAGACTTTTGACTGTAAGTATCAAAAGAATTCTTTCCTTACATTTTGTAATAAATCAGTTACAAGTTTTAAACAATATTAAAAATAAACTTTTTTAATCCATTTCAAAAATACTCATAGAAAGTTAAGTACATGGAAATCAGTAGCAATATTTAACGTATTTTACTGTGGAAATAACAGCTGCTCTAATTTGAAATTAACCGAACTGAGCATTAATTATAAAGTAACTCTGATTTTTAAAGGATGCCTCAGAAGCTAAAAAATCATTCTGCATTTGAGAAGGTATTTCAGGAAGAAGCTCTGTAAATAGAAAAGAAATAATGCATAATTTTGATTTTAGTATTATAATAAACTTTGACCTTAATTTTTGTAATCATTAACCAAATAAAATCAAATTAACTTAAAATTTCTTTGTAATGTAATTAACAAGAACTTGTGAAAATATTTCATTCAAATTAAACTTTTCTGGGAAAGTATAGCATTTAATTCCGCTCAGAATAAAACATTGTTTTAAAATATTTTCTTTTTACATACTTATGACTTTAAAGTATTACGGAAAAAGAAAATATATATATTTATATGTATATTTACGATGTAATTACAAAATGTTTACCGCCGATTATGTTAAAACCTATTGATCTTAATGGATAGTCACTGAATAGTTTGGTTTCCACGAGAGGTGCACTACTGCTTCAGGGCAGTACACGAGGAAAACCAGTTACGACCTCTCCTCTTATTTCTACCTCCATTATTTAAATTGAGGATTTTGGATCTTTAGAGAGTGTTTCTGGCATCTGTGTTGGATGGTCAGATTCTTCCAGCTCTAGTATAATTAAAAGTATCAGCTTTGTGTTCTCATGCCACCGATACTTTAATCTGATGTGCCAGTAAATTAGTGGCTAGCTTAATAATTAACTATGTAGTCTTAGACTACTGATCAACATTTTTCATTTATTTGATTGTTCGCATTTATTTGCATCGCCACTAGCCGTGGTTATGCTTTAAGTTCAGGCCATGCTCTGTTTTGTTAAAAGTTCAGTTTAAATAAAAAGGTTGTTTTAAAATCTTTCATAAAGCTTTGTCATAATATCTCAAGTGATAATTATATTAGGGTTATAAGACTAAAATTCCATTATTAGACCAAGAATAACCTTATAACTTAATGGAAGTTTAAGATATTCATAATGACTAAATGTGTAAGTTTATTAAAAAGTTAATAGAGACAGAGCTTAAATTGCACCGGAGCCTGGCTCCGGTACTTCTTAGTTTTTGGAATAAATCATAAATATAGCCTAAATAAGAAGGCTCCGGCACTTCTTTTATGCAACTGAACAAAAATTTGATCTCAAACATTTAATTTTTTGCAGTAAAACTGTATTACAAATCGCTTATTAAACTTTAATTTATCTCTTTACATTTTACTTAATTTTAATTACTTTAATAATTTATTTAATTAAATAACAATCATTAATTAAAAATAATTGATACTTATTAATATTAATTAAATAATAATGAATTAATTTGGTATTAATTAACTATTTAATTTTTAAATTATTAATGATTGTAACAGTCATTTTATTTATTTATTTACTTTTCTTCCCCTTTGCTGACAGTTTAGCATAGGGTTCTGGCACTTCTAAGTTTAGAAATTAATTAATAAATATCCTGAATAAGGATATTTATTAATTATAGGAACTTGATAAGTAACCTTCACCAGCAATTTAATAGCCAGTTGATTGTGTTGTTGCCAAAGTAATTTTGTCATGATTTGAACATGGTTATCTTCCACTGTCGGGGCCGTTCCTAGCGCGGTGCAGCTGTAAAATTATGCAACAGCTGAACACTCGCGATACTATGACTAAATATTTTTAATTCATTGTACTTGTCACATGTAAATACTTTTTATACAATTTGTCACATATAAGTACTTAGTGAGTATGAAATAAAAATTCAACTAATCATTAAGAATTTTTTTTTTAAATTTGGGCACTGTATTCTTAGGAAAGTACACAGGCAGCCAATGGCCTAGGGACGGCCCTGTCCACTGGTGTAAATCTGTGGTGTTAGTCCAGCTGACAAGTATTTCATATTTCTGGTGTATAACTCTCAAGCTACATTCTGCAGTAGAATTGCTTAAAAGTAAGAATGAAACAGGGATAACACATATGTCATTCATTTGCTGCACAAAGTCTAACTCAAGATATTTGAAGTTAAAGCTCAGTTATATTCACTGCATTGCAACATGTCGAGAGAAAGGCAATTTTTATCCTTACCGTCCTACACCAGGGATGGCCAACACACGGCTTTTACTTTTTATGCAGCAACTACAGAAAAGTATATCATTTTTAATAAAATTCCCAGCAAGTCTGTAAATTACTTCCAGAGAACAGGCTCTAAACAATAATGATATTGCTAATATGAGCTCTAAACAATCATGCATACTGCTTTATTTCAAGCCTTTCACATTAACTATTACAGACTTTGATTTAACCCCTTAACTGCCGCGGGCGTATATATACGCCTTGCTCAGCCGATGCGTTAACTGCCCCAGGCGTATATATACGTCCTTCCAAACTGCTATCATTTGCTTTGTGCTGCTACACCTAAAATTATTCGCAAAGTTAACGCATCGGCTGAGCAAGGCGTATATATACGCCCACGGCAGTTAAGGGGTTAATATTGAAGCAAATAGACATAGAAGATATGCAAATTCTAGTGATCTGTTTGCTCTAATGCGTACCAATGATGGTGATATGTTACTTAGGGTTATCATGTTTTAGGTTTGAAAATGCTAGACTGTAGGAATCTGCAGGAAACGGGAAAATGAACACTTGCCCCTTCCTCCAGAATTGAGTAAAAAATATATTTTTGCATCAATATAATATTGTATATTTCATAATCTGCTATAAAATCTTCAAAATGTGTGCGTGTGATTATGGCAAAGCCTCGAGGGCTATCTGCCTAAGAGGAGGGATGCCTTCGTGGAGGACTTTCTACGGAAAACTGGCTCCTATACACGTTACACATGGGGAAAACCACGAAAACGCCCATGCAGCCAGCCCGTTCACGGGATTCGAACTTCAGACCAAACTACTAGTGTTCAGCGACTTTATCGCTCGCTCGGCCGCTGGTGGGCCCAAAAATCTTCAAATTAAGTAGTTAAATAACAATGTGTTGATTTGATTGTTGGAACTGGAATATGGCAAAGATCATGTGGGGGAGGAAATACCTTCATGGAAGACTTTTTAATCAAAACTAGTTTGTTGGTTTGGTTTATTTTATTATGGCAAAGCACTTGATGGCCATCTGCCTAAGGGGAGGGATGCCTTTGTGGAGGACATTCTAAGGGAAACTGGCTCGTATACACATTACACATGGGGAAAAACATGGAAATGCCCATGCAGACAGCCCGTTTGAGGGACTTGAACCTCGGACCAAACTACCAGCGTTCAGTGACTTTACCGTTCGGCCGCCGGTGAGCCAAAACTAGCTTGTATTCATATTCATAAATACTTCAGGTGTTAACTGACATACTTTATCTTTCAGATGTGCAAAGAAAACAGACAAAACTTCCTGCTCACTTCTGTTTGTAATAATAAATGCACAGGGAAAGCCGTGAAGCAAAGCATCAAATAAAAGCAGTGTGATTAATTCAATTCTGTAACCGTTCAACCTATGTGTACCATTTATACATATATAGTCTGATCCCAACTTTTGAAGAAAGTGCCTCTGGGAGTCATTCATTTTCATTAATGTGAAATCATCATTTTAAAATTCAGGATAACTTTCTAAAATTCTATTTTAAGGCTTATAAAATAAAATAGAGTTGTTATCCTCACTAGTAATTTCATTAACCCCAGGCATTTCATTAACATTTATACAATCATTTTTATGCCTTACAGCATTTGATTGTGGATTATAAGAATTTTCGGTACACTTCTGTTACTGGGACCAGATTCAGAAATGTATACATTCATATGTACACATATATATGCATACATGAACACATCCATCCAGCCATACATGCATACATTTCTGATTCTGGTTCTGATAATGGAAGAGTACCGAATTTTCAATATTCCATAAATCATTCTTTGTCAAAAGATGCAGTATCATATACAGAATGTTGAATTTTATCTAAAATTTCATCAAAAGATACTTTTCCAGCAATTTAAGTTACGTAAATTAACATTAGAATGGTATAACTGCCGTTCTAATTTTGTAAGAGACAGATGCCCTATACCCTTTCTATGACTTACAATGGGTTTTTCTATATAAGCAGTACATTTTCCATTATTAAACTGGCTTACTGGGCAATAAGCATTAATTTTGTTACTCCCTTGTATTTTTAAATGTCCCGTGCCTTGCACTTTAGATATAAAATAATGTCCTGAATGATGGCATACAAAATAAATATCTTTTACATGTAATGGGTCATGTTTCTTTGTAAGTTAAAAAAATTTAGATTATGTTTCCATTTCAAAATTCTCCTTTCACAACATGAAATCATTAAACACAGAGAAATCTCTCTCTTCTTTTTCAATGACTATTTCATGTTCCATTTGCAAATGTAATGAAAAGTTTTCCTTTGGAAAACCTTCATTACATAATGTGCATTTATATAATTTTTTAATGATTAACACTCAAGGGCAGTAAATGCACTATCTGATTGTGAAAATAATAAATTTTTATTATTGTTGAACTGACGACTATATAAACTGCATTTAAATTGGAAAACTTTATTTTTACTTGCTTTGAGTAATGTTGTTTGTTGTGATATATGCAATTTCATGCAGTGACATTTTAGATTGCTGTTACTTGAGAAACATTTTTTTGGAATCAGGGCAGCTAAAACTTTTTTGAAGTTATACTGGATTTTGAAGCAAAAGTATATGAAATCGAATTACCATTGACGACTTTATAAAATGCATGATCTGAATTGGAATTAAATATTTCAGCAGTAGAAATATGCTTTTTATTGGAATGTATGTTCTTCAAATGATGCTATAAATTGCTGGCATTTGAAAAACACTTTTTGCAAATAGAACAGTTGTAAGATTTTGAAATTACAGTTTTCTGAAAGATGTTACCAATCGTAATCAAAGCGGAAATGTGAATTTCAGATCTATTGTCTTGAATGATCATTGATATCACCACCCAGCTCATTTAAATTGGTGCTATATATTCTAATATTCTGAAGCAGAATCCTCACAATATTCCTAAGTATTTGGCCGTGAGAAGGGTCTTTTATTGAGAGATTCTTCAGTTCATTATAAATATGTGAAAGCAAAATTCACATACTAACGAAGCATAAAACGCACGAAGTTATGCAAAATGTAAACAGACACATTTTTGACGTATCTGTTAACGTCACATGATGCGCGAACTGAGATGCGCGTAAGACGGGAGGATCAAATTCATGATCCCAAAAGTTGTCTTCTCTCCGTAGACGCTTGTGTGGCGTTGGCTTACCCCTATGTACGAGGGTTTATCCTGCAATATTACCAGGTCACTTTCAATGAAATATATTTCACCGAGAAAAAGAACATGCCTAGCTGACCGGATTCCACCCCGACTTAAATACAGCAAACCAAAACATATCAAATGCCGTTTTTCGAAGATGGAGTCCCAATTCAAAGAGAGGGAGAGGCGGATAAGTTTCGGAGAACAGCCTTAATGCCAAAACGGGGAGAAGCAGCTTATTATGGTAGACCACTTTATAGTTTTCATCCGATGACGTACTCCTTCTAGGAAGACAGCGTGATACTTTTTCTCTGCTAAGGGATTATCCGTAGCAGCAGATCGGGATACGTATTTGGAAAATATTATCCCAGTTATTCAACTAATATGTTTAACAATAATATTGATTCTAGATTAGCTAATTTCCCCTCTTCTTGGAAAAAACATATAATGCATAGGACATTTTACAGAATTACAGCTAAACTCAAATTACAATTTTTTTAATTTACTTATTTAGTACAGTCAAAAGTCGTTAATCCGGACTCGTCGGGACTTCAGCGATTCCGGATTGCGTAATGGCAGACCGCACATTGAGTTGAAGAATCTGTCTGATATCTGAGACCCGACGAAGGAGGCTCCTTGGCTTACCCGGATATTTACCGGCCTCAGGGCAAATACTCTCGACACACGAGTGCTATTGACGAATGAAGGGTTATTGTAATTGGCTATTTATCGCCGTACTGGTTATTTTTTGTTATCATACTTTTACGTATGTTGTAATTGCCATGTGAATGGGTTTGGGGAAGTTTTTATAAAATATTTACGACTCTTCTCTTTAGTGGTATAGTTTGTAGCAAGAACTTAAGATTATCATTATATATACGCGTGCATTAAAACTAATCAGTCTGCTCAAAAAATGCATTAGATATGTGATTTTACGGGTTTTCATCCGCAGAGAACCCGTTGGCGCTTTGGGAAAGAACCCGTTGGCGCCGTTGCACTTTTACTCGTCAAGCTCGCGGTTCATCGACGATGAGCCGAGCCGTACACGTGATATTTTGTAAACGTGATTTTTAGTGCATGTAAATTCAAGTTAGCAGACAAAACAATATATTAAGCATATGGTCTACATGTAGACATTTTTTTTTTTAAATTTTTATGACATGTAATTTTTGCATTTTTTTTTTTTACATGTAGATGTAAAGCTTACCGGTTAAACGTGATATACGAAAATAAATTTGTATTAAATTCAAGTTAGCACAGAAAAGAATATATTAAGCATAAGACAATATATAAGCATTTATAACGGAAATAAAAATTCCTTTAAAAATATAAATTAGTATTAATATACTGAAATTAACCGGTTAAACGTGATAAACGAAAAAAAAATTGTCTTAAATTCCAGTTAACACAGAAAACAATATATTCCTTACACCAGCAGTGGTTTGCTAACTTTGATGACCATGGTGATGCATCAAACTATTGTCATCTTAGATAATCAATATTTTTTATTTCAATTTAATCATTTATTTATGTCACACCTGTCATCCTCTGAAAGGTTATTGTTAGAAAAGCATTAACAATATATTATCTTGTTAAAATTTTACGCCATCAAAATTGATTTATTCTCATAATTTTAGATGACAATAACTAATAATAAAAATAAAAGCATTACTTAATTATATAAAATGCACATGCACATTTTTGCGGCCTACGGAAACAAATTATTTTAGAGGTTGGAAACCTCATGGTTCTTAGAGCTGTTAATAATTAAGAACACAACGTGAACAGCCGTGTTACAAATTAGCATTCACCCCTCCCGTCGTATTTTCTTCCTTTCATCCCGAATCGAGAACCAGCATCTAGCTACGAAAATATCTCTATTCGTTGTTAAAAAATTCAGAAAAATTAATAATAAATAAGAGAAGAATAATATAAATCTGCAAATGCGAACAACGACAGTAATAATCCAACAAAATGAACGCAAGAGGAATGGTTGCAGATTTCAAACAAGCAAATAGGATAAATCCGCTGGGTTACCAGGTTTGAACTATTATCGCCAAAGTTGGCAATGTTTACATTTACCGGGTTCTCTGCGGAAGTGCTTCCGATTTTACTCATGCATTATTTCTTCGTACATACACAAATAGAAATATATATTTCTGGCATATATGTATATAATATTTGGAGTGTGCAGTAGTTTTTAAAATGCATGAAATTTATGAAATCAGATTGAAATCTGTGTTATATTTTATTATCTATTTAATGGAGAGATACTTATTTATTACTGATTTAATGGAGAGATACGTTTTATTATATTATGTTTTTATTGTCAAGTGGAGTAATCTTTGAAATATTATAAAAACTGTATAATGGATTGTTTTGCTAAGCAAGTTTTTTCCGAACATTACGCTCTGTTAACTCTTTGTTGAATATGTCCACTGTATTATGAAAAAAAACCTGACATTGTATTAAAAACATATTTCCCTAAAAGATTTAAGGAAGGCAATTATTATTCATTTTCTCAAATATTTGTTTTTATATTTTATGTAATGAATGTGGAATATTTATGATTGCAACCTTTGAAATCAATCAAAAATAAATATTTAGGTCAAAAGAATTAATTGTGTAAGTAAAAAAACTTGTCCACATATATATTTTCATGTTAACAGAATTTGTTTTTATATATAATGAACAATTATGTGAGTTCATCAATGCAGAGATTCCTTATTGATTTCTACAATATTTGTCCTTGCAATCGTAAAACTGCATATTTGCAAAAAGTATAGATATATTTTCTTTGAAAATAAAAGTAAGACTGTTAAGTAGTGTCTTAGATATCAATTGTTTTATCTTTATTTAAAAATTAGGGCATAATCGGCAAATTACTGAGAAAATTTAGATGACTAAAAACTAAAGAATTTTGAATGCAAGAATGTTAGATAATTTTAGATATAGATTTTATTGCTTATTACTATATTTAACTACACTTATTATTGCAGCTTATGTAAAATTTACTGTTTCTGTTTAAAAAGTTGTTCTTTTTTACATCCTTTCACTTTTATGAAGAAAGTTGGAAAGCAGAATTATGGTGCAACATTTATTTCATATAATGCCTGCTGAAAAGTAGGACCAATTATGATGTAACAGGAAAAACAAGGAAACCAACAGTTTTAAGGAAGTATCTGCAGATATCAATTTTAACAGCTAGTATCCTAAACATTAGTCAAAGTGTAACGAATTTTTAACTTTTTGACCCATTTGGGCACCTAAATTATAGACATAGTGATCTTATAGATTCAAATAATTAGATATTAATAAGTGGTCTTCAACCTGTCTCCTATATCTTGCACAACCAGATATTTCACAACTCACTTTACATTTTCACTGCCATCTCCTTTACAGTTTCCAATGGACTCATTTTTTTACACCGAATATACATGTACTTCTATCTACATAATCTATGTATTCATCATATGATTGTTTCTTTTATTTATGTTTTATTTCTTAAGAAATTGATATGATTTTAAAAAAGGACAACATTTATATTATAAGAAAATGATTTAATGAAGGTGACCCTTTTCTTTTTACAATGAAAAAGAGGACAAAAAGCGAACAAAGCAGGACATTTGCGTCTTTACAAAATTTTTTTAAAGCAGTCACACGAACCGTAAAACGACTAAAATACAAATAAATTGTTGTTATTATTACTTCTACATCAATTGGCATGGCAGATGATACCATGTTTATTGCATTTGACAAAATATGTGTATTACAACCTATGCCTAGTGTTTTCTTTTAGAGTAAATCTGGTAATTTTTCATAGACATTATTTACTCCTTTTGCATCTTTTCCCACCAAAATTTGTATTTGTATTATCTGCTGTTAGTGCAACAACTTTATATTTCAAATTGTTTTCATTTATTACTCTGTATAGATGGTTCACCAAAATTTCTTTGCCCTCAATAGACTTTAAATTAAAAATTTTTATGTGAGTGCCATTGTTAACATTATAATATCTTACTATTATTGGATACAATTTTGTTTCATTATGATTCGATGCCTCAGATAAAACTGTTACAAATACTGCATTTTTCAAGTCTTCTGCAAGTATATTGTCACAATTATTATACTCAGAGTATAATAATTATACAGTGAAAGGAAATTTGTATTTGCATCAGATGTAAATGCGAACTATAATATTATAGACACATTAAAATAAACAAAGTAAAGTGCGCAAAAGTGTGAGGTGCATGACAAGTGTGGCTGCGTGATGTATTGATATGCCCAGAATGTGTTGTCTGTGCATTTTATAATCATGTTTCTTCGAACTGCACCATCACATGACCATTGATGTGTAACATTTCGAAGCAGCATCTTTAACTAATACAGAGATAAACAGATTAGTTGTAAAATATTGAAAAGGAAGACAGTTGGGAGGACACTTCTTGAAGAAGGACAGAGTCTACCAAATGAGGACAATTGGTCTCCTTGCATGGTGGTTCACATGTAACATTCTTTTCATTGTTACCTCCTGGGGCATAGCTAGAGGGGAGTGAGGGTGGACATCTGTCCCTTGCCCCCCCCAAGGGGAGCCAAACTGATGTTACTAAATTTTAAAATTAAATATTTTCCATTCTTAGCAAACAAAAGGGGCTGCGAAAACTTCAGCTGGGCACTGAAAACCTTACCTATGACTTTGGTTACATTATCAGCTTTAAGATTTTCCCCAGGCAGATTATTATAATTCTCATACTGTCTTCGGACTAGTTGTAAGACATTTTAGCTCTGCGTATTCCTAAACATTCATGATTTCATTTGGATAAAATTTTCGCGGTGAATCATTTCCATAAGTTTCTTCAGAGTATCAGGTATGAGTCAACATTTCAGACATTAGCATCATATTCTGAAACATAAGCACAGAAGCTAACCATACAGAAATAAATGCCAATGATGATTTAATAGCTGTCCTTTAAAAAAAAAAAAAAAAAAAAAAGTATTCTATATAATATCCTTTAATAAAGGTTAGTTTTTCTATATAAATTCACCTTAGCTGCTTCATTACTTTTTACCATTTTGTCTTATTAAAGATTTTACAGCAGTGCTGTTCTTTTGCAAAGTGGAGATCTGTATTAAATTTCTATTTTTTTAGATATGTACTGTTAAATATAATTTAACAGAAATTCAATTATCCTTCATCCTCTCAACATCAGTTTTTACTATTCACTTATATATTCTGATGGACAGAATGAAACCCCTAAAAGGCGAAAAATAAAAATAAGTAATAATAATAAAAAAAAGGATTTAAAATAAACCATATTGTGATAAATATGATTATTTTATCATTTTATTTATAATAGAGGAATAAATTACTGTTTTAAAAACAAAACAGTACTATGGAATAAAATTACATAGAAAAAAATTTCCATAAAAAATGACAAATGGTCAAATCAATAGTCATGTTTTTCCTGAATATATAAACCTTCATATCCAGCATGTAAAATTTTAATAGAAATTTCTATCCAGCAGTAAGAAATAGTATTGACCTAAAATGGCAAGGATGAGTCATGTTAAAGATGTTTGATATTTATTGCATTTTGTGTAACGATTGTAAGTTATATATTTCTTAAATGCAACTGACTTATATCATAAGAGCTTCCTTTTGTTTGCATAAAGGCACAAATCCACATACTATTGGAATTTCACTTTGCCAAACAAATTCAAATTTTACACGTACATCCATTTTGATGTTTTCAATGAAAGCAAAAATACCAATCTGCAGTTTGAAAAATTAATCTGGCAATTTAATTATGATCTGTACATTACTTATAATAAGTATAACAAAAGTTAACATATAACACATATGAAATTTTATTATTGTACAAAATCTTTGGTAAAACAATTTTGGAAACTTCTGAAAGTTAATAGTAATTCTGAGAACATAAAAAAGCTTTATTATTGGGCATTAGTAATAGTTATTTTCTTGTTTGAGCAATCTAAAAGCTATTAAAAGAAACAGAAATTGAAAAATCATCAGGAATCATATATGGTCATCTTAGGGAGATTTTATTACATTTAATATAACTTATGTAATAGTTTACTATTTATATATGTATATGTGCTATTTCATCACTGTGTGCTAACATAAGTTGTCAATAACAATTATTAAATGCAGTGGTTTGTGAAATGGGCAGAAGTTTTGATTTTACTGCTTACTTATTTATAATTATTGATCATTTTTAGCAGTTACAGTGAAATCATTGGGGCAACCACTTCCTGAAAATGAGTAATGTTTCTGAGATCATAAATCAATCTTCACAGAATTCGTTTTTAAATATTAAGCTTTAAATATCTCTATAAGATGATGGATTCCATGAAAGATAAGAGCCATGAATGCCCTTCTTGCAGAGATTTCACTGTGTAGATATTTAGTTATTGCTATTTCATTACTCATTATTTGCTTCTGCTCTCTCACATAAACTATATGCATGATGCTTAAAAGATTTTCAGAAATATGTTTAATAAAAATTTATAATTTTAATCCAATAGTATATATTATTACATTTTTTTCACATTTCAGAAATGTTTAATATGGAATTTTTATTTACTTTCTCAAGGGGGAAAAAAAAACTTAGCATCATGATGTGTTAATGAAATAAACATCCTGAATTTTTTATTCATACATAATTTGTCAATGCATGATCTCATAAAAAAAGTTCTCAGATTTAATATTTAAAAATTATGGAAATTTTTAACTTTTTTTTAAATAAAAATTCTTGTTTTTAATGTAATGAATCTCATTGCTAATGTTGGAAATAAAGATAAAATTGTACCTAACAGATGGGAGATTTCACTGATATGAAGTTATGGCATTAAAAAATTATTCCTGTTAGCATAGAGCTTCTGATAATAGTATTCAGACTTACTAATACTATTTCTAATATCTAATAGTTTGAAAAGACAATAGAACTTTGTTAATTCAAAATTTGTGATAATTTAAATTTAGATATCTCTTTCCCTGATGAGTTGTTTTAAAAATGTATACTAACTTTTCTTCATAAATCAAACATAACTTTGATAATTCAAAATTTGTGATAATTTAAATTCCTCTTTCTCTGATGAGTTTGTAGAGGCATTAAGTTATTTTAAAACAAGAGACATGAAAAATGAGCAATGCCCTCTCCGGGAATCGAACCACGGACCTCTCGAAGACCCGCCAAGCATGCAGACCAATACACCACGAAGGCACGCTAAGAAGGTGGGAGAAATATGTTATATACTCCCCCTTTTAAAGGGCACTGTTGATTAATCACCAAACTAGTGGTGGAGAATCGTCATCAACCATCATTTTTAGTTCAGGCGGCACTATAGAGATATTGTTTCTTTCTTCTTCTTTTTTTTTTTTTTTTTTTTAATGCAGTAGAAGTAAAAAATTAGCGACGCCTTCACAGGGAATCGAACCACGGACCTCTGGAATACGCGCCCAGCGTGCTGACCACTACACTACGAAAGCATGCTATGAAGCTGGGAGAATTACCTTATACACTTCCCCTTTTAAAAGGTGACTGAGGTTTTATGGGACCCACTCGCCAAATTCTGGGTGTGGAGAATCATCATCCACCACTCTTTTAGTTTGAGTGCCACTTTAGAGACATTATGTATTTTTTTGGAAGCAGAAAAGATGAAAAATGAGCAATGCTCTCGCCGGGAATCCAACAACGGACCTCTGGAATACGCGCCCAGTGTGTAGACCATTACATCATGAAGGCATGCCAAGAAAGTCGGAGAAATACCTTAAAAGTTTTATCAAAAATGGATACTAACTTTTCTTAATAAGTCAAATTTCCTTGGGTGCTGTAATCAAAATTTCAATCAAATTTTCAATTTACTCAAAATTCAGAATTTTGAGTAAGTTTATTTTTCCCCCTACTTTTTCCTATTTATCCTAAATTCATAGAAGTTGTTCTAACTTCTCGGGAGATTCTAATCAATTGAAACCTGGAATGTTAACAAATATGTAGAAGTCTTCGGTAAAAAACGAACTTCCCCTTTTCGTCCTGACAAGCAAATGAAATATTGTAACATGAATACAAGTCTGTATCTCAAAAATCGTCCAGAAAAGCATCCGTTCTCTTAGCAGATGTTCCTTACACACTTTGCTTTAAGTTAATTGAAACAAAATCTACCGTGGTATGTAATTTAAGTTCTTCGGAGGCAGTGTTATGTCAATATTCAAATTTTTTACACATAACAGTAATATTTGTAATAAATATTTAGAGATATCATGTATCATACAGCATTATTTATTAGGTGTGGTGTATTTAATTACGGCAAAGCACACTAGGGCTATCTGCCTATGGGGGGGATGCCTTCGTGGAGGACTTTCTAAGGGAAACTGGCTCGTATACACGTTACACATGGGGAAAACCACGAAAACACCCATGCAGCCAGCCCGTTCGCGGGATTCGAACCTCAGACCGAACTACCAGTGTTCAGCGACTTTACCGCTCGGCCGCTGGTGGGCCGCAATCATATACGGAGTCATATTAAGTATACGGAGTCATTATTTATTAGGAAAGAACACAATTCTTGGTTTAAGGATGCTAGCATATGAGAACACTGCAGCTTGGTTTTTTGATCAATGCTATATCTTTTGGTACCTCTAAATTTTAATAATAAATTATTAGTGCTATGTAACTCTTGATTACCTTGGCATTAATTAAATCACACTGTTTCCTTTGCTTGGTCCTAATACTTATATAATGTGCCGTATGTGACTTCAGAAAAAAATCCAAGCTGTTGTCAAACTAAAATGAGAAGCAATGATATAAGAAGCATGATTGCCAGTGCCCAACTTAGCCTAAATGGGGACTTTACCAAAAACTTTTTTGGGATCCTCCTATGCTTTACTGCTTCAAACATGCGAACTTTTTAGATATATTTAAATTTTTATAGTAATAAACTTTCTAGTCGATTAAGGGCCCTTCTGTGATGTGGGGGCCTGGGGCAACTGCCCCGTATGCCCTTGCCTTAGTCAGGATCTGATGATTACATAACCTACAAAGTACGTATTTGAGGACTATATTTCCCACCTATTTGAGTCCCTACTGTCATACTTTGCTTTCTTCCTTGAAATTGGTATTATACTGCTAGCTGCTAAACTTGCTATACCATGACTGCGGCATGCAACAAATGTCAAATTTGCCTAAAGTACTACATGGTGGGATGTGCAAATAGTTAATGATGAGCATTCTAGCGCATGCACACAAAGCAGGTATGAATAACATCTGTATTGTGTATAATTGTAAAGTCACACCGCGATTTTCATTTAGAAATCACAACTGAACATCGGTCGTTTGAGTATTACGCCTACATACTATTATAAACGAAAATCTCCTACCAGCACCTGTCAGAAATCGACTGCTCCAGGATTGGAAGGTTTATCGGTCCACTAGCGCCTAGAGGACAGCCATTTCGTCTCGGCTTTTGCGGGATTGTACAATGACTTCACGTGCCCTGAGTCAGGAATTTGGCTCCTCATGTTCAGGACTACAAGTGTCTGCACAGACCGCGCTATGACGTCTGCAGCACCACGAACTGTTAGGACTGCGACCGTTATTGCGGTTTTCAATTGATGACGCAGCAGAGACAGGCGTACGTACCAGTAGATTGACGAACGACGATATTGGACACAAGAGTACCACCACATCCTCTTTGTAGAGGTTCTGCTTCAACATCATGATGAAACTCGGTTCTGCGTCAGCCATCATGATGGACGTATCCATATATGGAAGTGTAGCAATTTTAACGCCCAAAAGCAGAGTACTTTAACCATCAGCTGTGTGCATTTAGAAAAATTATATGATCATCATGAAACATGCAAGAGGAATGAGAATACAGAAATGAAAATACGATGGAAGCCTATGAGTCTACGCTTAGTCACCATGCATAATTGGTCTCAAATTGATTGAAGAGCATACTTCGGAACACAAACTACACTCTTTTGCAAAAAATCCAAGCACCATGAAGGAAGTGGTTGTTTTTGATGAAATTGAATATATGTATAACTCATACACAGGTAATAAACTGATTAAAAGGTCAAAGTTATAGTACCTGTTCATGGCTCACAATCACCCATTGAGTGTTCAAGTTAGTAGTTGGTCGAACCGCCTCTGGCGGCAATGCATGCTTTAATTCGTCGAGGCAAGGAATGGTAGAGGTTCCTAGTGTCATCCTGCGACACATTCTGCCAAGCATTCATCAGTTGTCGCTACAGATCTGCGATATTTTGTTCTGCCCGAATCTGGCGGCCTACCATGCCATAAAGATTAAAATAGTTCCGACCCGGCAATAAGCCATACAGCATTGAATGCTGTGACACCAAAGGGTGTCTAAAAACTATTTAGCGATCACTCAGCCCGAGTCAGACCAAGGCCAACTAGATATCTACAGGCCTGCTCCAATCTGATGATCACATGATCTGACGTCATAATCTTAGTCCTTCAATTTTGTAAGTTGACATTGCTTCGCCGTAGGACTAGTGCTAGTGAGATAATTGTTTACAAGTGTTTTTTCTTCTGAAAAATTTTGTATTTTACCGGAAAGTAAAATATTATATTGTGAGTTCGAATTTATAAGAAAAAATGTGTTTTAGAATGCCAAGAACGTGTAGTGTACCTAAATGCCGATCAAATTACGATAGCAGTAATGAACATGTGTCGACTTTCAAATTTCCTTCGTATCCTGTACTCTCTCAGAAATGGATAAAAAATATTAATTGCAAAGATTTTGTAGCTGGCAAACACAGTAGTGTATGCATTAAGCATTTTGAAGAAAAAATTTGTCGTTCGAGAAGATAAAGCTGTTCGTGATGATGGAACGGCATTAGTAATGGTTTTGCAAGAAAAATGGATCTTCCCTCTTCATGGATATTCATAACCAAAGGTAAGATCTTTTGGCTATCGAAATTAGAATTTTTAAACTGTTCAAAAGTGCTTGTATCTTTAAAAATATTGGACGATTTAAATGTAAGAGTTTTTTTCAATGAAAATGAAATTCCCATTGAAAAGTTCAAATGGATATTTGGAGAAGAAAAACTATGTGATAAATGGTTTAAACTTGAGACAGTGATTAGCCATTTGGATGGTTTTTCTGCTTCTGATATTAGATAAAATATCAGAACTACTGTTGAAATGTGCAGAAACAGAAAATAATCCACATTCTGAGAAATTTAAGTTTTTGTATGAACAGATTCAATTAATGCAAATGAAACAGCATTCGTATAGTGCAGAATTCTTTGCCTGGTCTTGTTATATATTTTATTGTAATTCAAACAGCTACAATATTATACGTAACAGTAAGTATTTTATATTGCCTCATCCGTCATACTTAAGAAAGTTATCTCTGAAAATTGGCCGAGCAGATTCTGGATTACAAACAAGTCACTGGATGTATTTGAAAAAAAAAAAATGTGAAATTTTAAATGATTCTGAAAAAATTGTCAATTTGTTATTAGATGTGATATATATAAAACCACAAGTTTCGTATAAAAGTGGTCGTGTTTAGGTTTTTCGGATAATTCGCAGATGGAGGCCACAACTCTGCAAACATTTATGATAAGCTATGTTAGCAAAAAACAGAAATATTGTAGCAATGTTTCCCATAAAAAACTTATCATCACATCAATTATTAATATTTACAAAACAAGTAATTGACCATGTACAGTTTTGTGGTTATCGAATCATAACTCTAATATAAGACAATAATAGAATTAACAGAAATATGTTCAAAATGCTTTGTGGTGGTGCATTAAAATCCTCATTTATAAACCTTACCATGCATAATCTTCCTATATTTACATTATTTGATACAGTTCATTGGTAAAAGTTTACAATTGGGTGCCCCTCGTTTATTGGCGATTCTTTCTTGACGCCAAGATCGGCGCCAGGAAGTCACAATTTCAAGATGGCCGCTACACAAAACCAAAATAAGAAGTCGAAGAATTGCATAACATCTGTGTCCATGTACACATCAATCTGTTTTTACTTAAAAAAAATCCTAGAATTGCACAAACTAGGCATTGCGCCTTAAATATGTCCATGTACACATCAATCTATTTTCATTTAAATAAAATCGGGAAGCTAAAACAAATTTAAAACTATTGTGGTAACCAGAAGTGAGGTTTCATCTCCAAAATTTTTTAAAAAATGTCGCCAATCGAAGGGGCACCCAATTCTACACTAAAGCCAGTTCATTAATCGAAATCTATACGAAACAACTGGTTCAATCAGAACGATTCAAACCAAACATTTTTTATACCGTCATTTGAAAACTCAAATATTGTTTACAATTCCAGTGTTCTACATTTAAAAAAATTGTATAAAATAGAAAAAAACGATAATATTAAAATGGCTCCAACTTTATCAAGGAAAGTTTTATTTCCGTCTTCTATAGAGGAACAGAATGTAAGTACTGCTATTAAACTTTTTGATGAAAAGACTTTAGCTGCTCTGCAAATTGAATCGCAGAATAATAGAATTCGGTATGGAAAAGATGTCTTAAGAACTAAACATTTTATTGATGTAATTTTAAAGTGGTGGAAAATTGTGAATGTTAAACACTCTAAGAAGGCCTTACAGTTTCGAGATGTATTTATGCAGCTTATAAGGACAACAGAAGATAAAAGCTTAGAATGTTTATCACAGTTTTGTTCGTGGCTTATATCATGGAACGATTTTTGCCCAACGACAAAAAATTGTAAGTCACAAATTGGGGAAACTATCAAAAGAAGCCCAAGTTGCTCTTCTCCATACAACAGCAACATTGAATGAACTTTCAAAGTATTTGTTAAAAGAATTTAAATTACCTTTTATTCCTTTAGGAAAATTTCAGACAGATAACCTTGAGGTACGTTTTGGTCAATTTCAACAAATGAGTGGCTGTAATTATAATGTATCCTTACAGCAGATTATAAAGTCGGAAAGAAAACTAAAATTAATTAGTTTGCTTAAAATGCAATTTCTGAGAAAGGTTCATTTATTTTACAACATTTTTCTTGTAATGATATTGAAGATTTTAATGATGATCAACTTATTGATAAGGAATTTGGTGATGTTTTGCATCAATCCAACGATGTTAATGTTACAGAAAAAGATACAATGTGTCTAATTTACATTTCAGGATATGTTTGTAGATCTGTATTGAAGCATATAAATCGTAATCTCTCCAGGAAAAAATTAATTCTTGACGAAGAAATGATAGTTGAACATTGGGAAGATTTTGCGTACTTAGCTGCTATTGATCGAGGTGGTTTATTTTGGCCAACAGAATTCGTGCTTTTCATTCCTCTGCATTTAAAATATTTTCAATCCTAATATCTGAAATGTATGAGAAATTATATATTTCATCAAAAAATCAACATTCTATATTAATAAGTCTCATCACAGAGAAAGTTGAAAACAGGATTATTTGGAATGATAGTATTTGTGAATGTGGCAAATCATTGCATGATTTGTTGAAAAGTTGTGTCACACGCATTTCCAATATATTGCAGAATATTTACTGTAAGGTTAAAAATAACAATTTAAAGGAAACCAATAACCAAAAAAGAAAAATGGGTAAATTAAGTAAATAATTCTGGAATTTAGGTGAATTTTTTATGTAATTTTAAAGTTAAATAATTAGTATTTGCAAACTGTGCATAACTGAGCCATAGAAACTTGCTGCTGCCTACTAGTGGCTGAGTGGTAAAATAGCTGAAAACTGATAGTTTGGTCTGGAGTTCCAATTTCGGCGAACGGGCTGGCTGATAATTACCTTATACGGGCAAGTAGAATTGATAATTACCTTATATGATCAAATAGAATCAAAAGTTAATTAAGTTTGAAAATATTGACAAGTGTGATAGAAGCTGATGAACCAACAAAAAGGAAGATGTTAATTTTAAAAGTGAAATAAAAACTTGGGAAATATGGGATGATAATGCGATAGCAAGAAATCTGATGAATTGGACTGTGACAGCTCCATAAGCGTTAAAATATGTGAATGAACAGAATACAAAGAAATGATGGGAGAAAATAAAAAATGAAATGGCGGCAAGAACAGAAGATATTCATATCAAATGTAGAAAGAATTAGGTCAACTGAAAATGAGTCAAAACGAATCTGTAGATGCTTACATGAATACAGCTGTAATTCTGAAAAGTAAAAGCATTCAAGTTGGGATGAAATAAGAGATAAAAAATTAATTTACCTCATACTAGAAGGACGTTAAAGTTGATTGTTGTTAAAATTATCAAAAGTAATAAAGAGAAAGATATAGCTTCAATTATACAAGCTTTAAGATAAACAAATTGTAGATCATGATTTAAAAGCAATTTTTACCAAAACTAAAGCAGAAGAAAAGACGAGCGAGAACAATGAAAAAAGGGTTGATCTTTACATTATGGTAACTTGGTGATTTTTTGGCGAAAATTTGGCAACCAACTCTCCTACAGCAACCCTCTGTTTTTTTTTCCCCCGCCGCCATTTTGTCTTCACGAAGTAAAGACATGTTTCTTTTCTTTTTATCTACTGAACACTTCTTCCAACAATCTACTAGCCGAATTACACTTATGCTAGAAATTTTATCAAACAAAACTGCTTAATCATGACAAATATTCACTGCAAAATTGGGAAAAAGTGCACAATACAATACTCCTTGCGCGTTTTTCAAAATAACACATACACATAAACCATGTACACGCCGACTTATTTTTACTTAAAAAAACATCCCAGAATTGCACAAAAATGGCATTGCGCACACTCTTCACTATATCCATGTACACTGCTTTTTTCTCATAAATTAGAAAAATTTCACGAAAATACATGACAATTTTCTCAATCTTTAAACCCGGTAAAAAGAACATATATGAAATTACCTGATCGCGAAAAAGTATTTACCCTTTCCAAATATGAACATTTCCACATATAAAATAAATAAAATATCCAAAAACTTTTACCTCTAAATCATCTATTATATTATAAACGTCACCAACGAATTCATACCGCAACCGTCCATTAATATCACATGACATATCCCATGATCTCTCATTTCCCTCACGCAAAATAATGCGTAATCGGAACTGAGTACTGCTCACATTATTACCAAAGTCCCAGGTAGTAACCTTTATCGCCTCCAAAATGTCGCCAAACTACCAGTTACCATATTGTAAAGATCAACCGAAAAAAGATTATGTAGTATGATGTATGAAATGATAGAAGAACTAAGTTCAATAGAGGCTCATGAAGTCTGGAAATTAGTTGAAAGATCTATCAATAAGAAAATTACGATGTTTACGAAAACTACAAAATAAGATTTTTGATGTAAAACTGCATATTTAAATGGATACTTGAATAAACCAATTTATATGAACAACCACCTGGATTTAAATCAGATTCAGACTGTCAAGCATTAATAGATTGGATTAAAAAAACAAAACAAAGTAGTAGTTCAAGGCACATTAATCGAAATCCTTTGAAGCCAAATCAACTAGCTAAATCATGTTTATTTTTGTGGACCTCAAATCAGGGGCTACAATGATAAGCCTGTTTTGGCATTCATATTTCAAAAATTTGAATTGCAAACTTTTTGTTGATGTGAATTAATGACGTTTAACTTAATATCTTATAACATTGTAATGATATGCTGGATTTTTCATTGCTTAATACTGCATGCATCTTTTACTATTTGTCTATTATTAAATAAATTTACAGTGTATATTTAATCAGATGTTCTTTCATAAGAATTTTTTATAGCATGATATGGTGCTCATTGGGGTAGATTGCATAGTTATGATCTCACTTTGTTTTCAGGGAATTTTATAATATATTTTTGGATATGCTACAAGATTTCTCGGATAATGTTCATGCTTTAAAACATCTTTAAAATAAAACTTTTTTTGTCATATATTTCCCAAAATGTTCACTTGTATGTTTATAATTAAAAAGTACTTTAAGATATTGGATTAAATGTTGAAATGTTTTTATGAGAAAGAAAAAAAAAATGGCTTTTGCTTCAATAGAATTGCATGTAAAATCATAAATGTAAATCAAAATTTTATTTAAATTAATATGTTTATGAATTTTGTTATGAAATATCACATATCTTTTTAATATTTAAGCAGTATAAATCAATCTAATTAATTTAAGCAATACAAATTAATGTAGTAGTATGTGGTGTATAAAGAGTTTAAATATTTTTAAAAGAAAAAAAAAGAATGTCTAAATTAATTGAATACTAAGCATCTGAAAACTATATCCATTTTGGTATACAGAATGATATAGATGATATATTGTAATATCAGAATTGTAGAAACTTATTCAAGTTTATGAAGTTTATTTTTGTGGACCTCGCATCAGAGTCTGCAATAATAATGTTCCATTATTAATATTTAAAAAATTCAAATGACAACTTATTGCAGATGTGAAATGATAATTTCAACTGGCTAATCAGTATCTTATACTATCGTAATGACTCGCAGGATTTTTCATAGCTTAATATTGTGTATTTTTAATGAGATGTGTTAAGAGTGTATTTTTAATAAGATTTTCTTTCATAAGAATTTTTTGGAGCATGATATGATGCTCATTGGGATTGATTGCATAGTTATGATCTTGCTTTTTTTAAGAGAACTTGAAATATATTTTTGAATATTCTGTGTAATGTTTTTGCTATAAAACATCTTTAGAATGAATCTTTTTTCAATATGTAGACTAAACTTCAGATATACTTTTAATATATTAATGTATTAATAAGATTTATGTATTTCACTTAATGTCCACATGTGTATTTATTATTAAAAAGCATCTTAGGGTCTCTGATTGAATCTTGAAAAATCTTTATGGGAATAAAGAAAAGAAAGAGTTCATTTTGCTTCAATATCATTGCACCAAAAACAATTATAAAGCAATATTATATTAGAATTAATGAATTGATATTAATTTTATTATGAAATACTATATGTGTTTGTTTAGTATTCAAGCAGTATAAATCAGTCTTCATAATTTAAGCAATATAAAATCATCTGAGAGCTTTAACATATTTTTTCTTTTTATTACAAAATGAAAACATCTCATGTTTAGTTCATTACATATGTTATATTTTCATTGATATTATCATACCGTATAATTTTTATAAATAATTTTTGTGTCCATTTTATTTCCGTATAAAAGTTCAGATATGTTTCAGTTTAATTTAAATCAGCTCTGCTAAATTTACAATATCACTCAAATCTTATTTTTATTTTCTGTTTAATAAATCGGTATTTAGTATTTAAATATCATTACGATATAACATAGTACGTTATTATTCCTAAAATTCGAAATATTATTTGTAAAAATTAATTTGACTTGACTTTTGTGTTGGAAATAAAACGCTGCGCACTACATAAATGAAACAGTCGGCTGCGTCTACCGTGGGAACGATCGCCTTCGATTGTGACGTCACAAATCGGTGGAGCAGGCCTGTAGATATCTAGTTGGCCTTGGTCAGACCTTGGTAGTATCATTACGAATCCCTACCGCGCCTGAGCGCGCACTGAACAGAACGGTGCTTATAGTTCTGTGAAGGCCGCTAATTTTCTCCATATTCCATTCCCAACGTATGCGCAGAATAAGTGAGCAGCGTGGGCGAGGTCAGGTCCGATTAACTCGCATAAGTAGAGCAGCCAACTCATGCATTGCCGTCTCTTCCCTACGTCGACGAAGGACCCACGGAGAGGGACTGATAAACATGGCCCAAGATCCCTAAAAGTGAACTCCTGACGATTGAAAAAAAGACAACTGTAAAAGAGACAACTATTCACTGACGGCAATGAAATTATGCTCTCAGAAAACAGCTATTAGCACTACAGCTTACCACAATATCGCTGCCGATCACATTCACTCAGGACCAGGTTCGGAGCCTGTGCAGCCGTACCGGGCGGTAGCACTTAGGGAAGACAAATTTTTTAGAATTTAGGGAGGCACTGGGCGGCAGAAGTTAAGACAGCAAAGACTGCACCGTGGGGCAAAGAACCTACCATTGGCCCTGCGTACACTCCTTCATTGATGCTATTCCACCAGATGCTAATGTTAACTTTCAAGAGAACGATAGTCACCGTGCATAATTGATCTCATATTGGCTGAAGAGCATATTTCCGAACATAAATAGTGCCAACTCAATTCTTTGGTTTCAATCCTATAAGCACTTTCAGAAACAAAATTGAAACATAATTTCGAAACTTGATGACAAGAGTTTTTAATTGTTGATCAGGTTTATGCGCGTTGTCAAATGGTTGTAACTGTCGTCCTAACACGCCTCATGCATATCACTTTTGGGAAAAAAACTGAAGATCTGGCAAGCAAAAGGGACGTTGTAATATTAAACAGACATTCCTTGGAGGCGTTGGCCGCATGCAGCTGGCTATTATCTTGCTCAAGGATGATCGCTGACAAATGCCATAGTTTTGGCAATACAGAAGTTGGCAGGATCTTGTTCATAAATCATTGGGCTCTTAAAGTGCTGCGAAAGATCAGTACAAATTTGGTTATTATAGAATTTGGCTGCCTAGATAATAATGCCAGTATATACAGAGAGAGGTATGGTTGTTTTACGTTGACAAAGGGTACACAGCTCACTGGGACTTCTATGCTGAATTAAGGTAAGCCAATCTTCTTTCACGTATGAATCCCAAGCTAACGAAAATCATAATTCATCGCAGAACATGATCCAGTTCTAACCCGATACATTCGAAAATTATCAGCCGCAACACCAGAATAAACGTTGCTCTCAATGCCCCCTCTCCGGGGATCTACGTCGGAAAATCGGGAAGCTACTGTCTAAGATCTATACATAAGCAGTTTCGGCCACGTATAATCAGTCTTTACAGGACTAGAACCTACGTTCATTCAGAGAATGTTTCAGGACCACATGGCATCATTCAGGACCTGCAGAGACCATATGGCACCATTTAGAACCTGCAGGGACCATATGGCACTGTCTTGTCTGCCTATTGACTGTAGGTCGCAACATGATTAGATATGAGGCGTTTTCATTGGGTCATTGGCTCTTCGGTCCTCTGGTGCACTTAGTAGATGGAACAACACATCAAATATGATCATTGAAACAGGACTGGTACCCAGCTGGAACTTTTATTGACTGAGCGTTATCTTTCGTCCAATGTTATATATATAAAGTCCGTAGGAGACCGCGTGAGTTACGTCCGCCTGAATGGTCTCCTGCAGATCTGAGGATTTTTTCTGAAAGTTAATCCAGGGCAGGAGCTCGTCTCCAGTGTTCTGTTCTGCTCTCCATGCCTAGGAGTTATGGATATTGCAACAGACGCCGAAAATTCAAACCACCTTTCCTTACAACACTGTTTTTTAAAACTACACGTCTAGAGTATGTAGGTAAGTGATGCTGAATGGTAGTAGCTTTCAACTAATTTGCAGTAACTCTTGCTATCCCACGATCCTTCCCAGAAACTGCCATTCTAGCTCTGCGTCTGTCCTTTTGGTGATTCTGAATGCCTTATTGTAATACTTAGTAACAATACAGTTCTAACTGTATTACACTCTTGTCAGAATTCTGGTTCTCAGGTCAGACGATGCATCAGTAAGATCAGTCCGTTCCCATGAAAGTGGTAATGCAGTCACTGTCGAATTTATTCATTTGGATTATATTGAGTATTCGGATACATTCTCATTAGCTAATGCAAACAAAACTGTGAAATAAGTAGTCAAAGTTATAGAACGTTGACACGTTAGTCGATATGCTTAACTGAATAAATCTTGCTCAGGCAGTTTTAAGTAAGACAAGAGAAGGCTTATATAAGCACACTGTTTTTTCGGGAAATGAGCTTGTCCTCACCTACACTGCTGGCCATTAAAATTGCAACACCAGGAAGGAATGATGCGACGAACGGTAAAAGCACGTGAAAGGAAGAAGAGATTTGGTATGCAAATGGATTAGAATTTAAGCGCATGCAAGGAGGAAGAAAAGACATCTGACGTATTGCATAAAAAAAGTTCCATAGTGGATTTCTCATTCGGAACGCGCTTTGTACGGCCAGAGTTTTCTCAGAATATCGTGTTATGCCTCAAATATTAATACGAAATTCTTACCAGCAAGAGTCGGAATATGGTAGAGGCAGGATTGTTTCCCATATAGAGTGTGGATTATCGTTCCGCGATATCGCCCGTCGCACTGCTCGACATCCAATCACTGTCATGCGAATATATAATCAATGGGTTGCTGAGGGTCATACTGAACGGCATGCAGGATCTCAACGCCGTCTCCTGACTAACGCTCGAGAGGACAGACATATTGTGAGGTTAGCCTTGAAAAAAAACCGCACAAACACATAACGAACCATTAGTTAGGAAATGGGTATGTTTGCAGTACGCCGAGTATCCGCTCGTACGGTGCTTCGACATTTGCAGCAGAGCAGTGCTTAAATTGCACCGGAGCCCAGCTCTGGTACTTCTCAGTTTTCAAGATAAATTACAATTCTAGCCGGAGTGCACCGGAGCCCTAAATAAGAAGGCTGCGGCAATTCTTTTATGTAACTGAATAACAATTTCCGTAGAAATTTTAACTCGAAAATTTTATTTTTAGCAATAAAATTATATTAAAAATCGCTTATGACATTTTAATTTGTCGCTTTACAATTATTTTAGTTTTAATTATTTCAATAAATAATAATTAATTATCTAATAATTATCAATTAAATTATAATGAATTATATAATAATTGTTAATTGAATAAAATCTATAAACTTTAATTAAATAGCTATTAATTAATTTGATTATAATTAACTGTTTAATTTTAAAATTATTAATGAGTTTAATAGTCATTTAATTTATTTATTTACTTTTATTGCTCTTTGCTGGCGGTCTTCCATAGGGCTCCGGCACTTATAATTTTAAAATTTATGCCCTGCAGCGGAGTGAACTATCAACACGATGACTGCTACTTTGGCTTCCCTTGAAAATGCAGCATAGAGAGAGACAGTGATTCTGGTGCACCAAACGACAAAGCTGGATAAAAGAATGTCACAATGTTGTCTTTTCAGACATGTCCCTGTTCAGCGTGTGATATTCTGATGGCCGTATATGTGTCTGGAGGCAGCGAGGAGACTGCACGTCGTATGCCATACATATCTTTTTGCAATAAATATCTTTTTTGTATTTGCTTTTCTTCACAGTGTTGCTATTTTAATGGCCAACAGTGTACTACTGAAGTGTTCCTAACTGAAACATGTTTCGTTGAAAACTGCGTCTCGCCTAGCTAGCGAGATAATTTTATACTTAAACGAAAATGTTTCGTTTGAAGCACTGTTTCTCGTTTGATTTCTCCAAAGAAAAGTCAACTGATCAAACAAAGATTATATATTCGACGTTGTATGCATAGACGTTCTTTCTGCACCTTCCCACGCATTGACTGTATTCTCAAATTGCACATTAATTCTTCTAACACTACATTTCCTGAATGTTTACGCCAGCCCAGAAATTTTACGAGTCATTCATTTTAAGTAATATAGTTGCTTCTTATTCGATCTATTATTTTTCTTCCAGTCTTTTTTAAATTGCTAATTCTTCATCGATTTAATACATAGCACTGTTGATTTATGTTATAGTGAATGAACTTCATTGCGTTTTTCTGTGATTACATTTCGCTTATTTTGTGACATTGCATCCCCTTTTTTTTACCAGAAACAATGAACTGTTTGTGTTTTCTGAAATATTAATGCTAGATAATTCATTGCTATGCAGCAACTTGATCAATATGGTTCAGAAGAACCGACTTACTTGTGCCAAGATTCGAACTTCAAATAAGCTATTTTTTTACTGTTATGCTTAAGTACATTAAGGACACTTGAAATCTGTCAGTCCAAAAGTGCTCTGATGTGGATGATAGAAAGCAAACAAAAGGTGTAAACCACAGGAATCTGTCTTTTCGGGTTTTATGTATCGAATCTAAGAAATAATTACCTATACTGCTGCAACATAAACACCACAAGTAACAGGTATAAAGTTGCACTATTATGAATATTCAAGATCTTTCCGCATGTAAAGACTCAGAATAAGTTAACACCACACTTATTGATATGTATAATGTATAATATAAGCAAATGATAATCTCCTTTTCATCGAGTTAGAATGTCATACAATAAACAGTCCATGTTTAAAAGCATCTAGCTAATTTCCTGGTCTTAATCCCATATCAAGTAGAGTTATACCTGACTTACGCAACTTGAAGTTACATGTTTTTTTAAATCATTTTTTAAACTCCAATATATGCATACAACCAATGATTGCATAAGAACTCTGATGGACAAGTGGTATAAGCAATGTACTAACTTACATTTCACAAAAATTTAGACCAGATTTTATGACAGCAATGTAACTAAGAATGCTTTAGATGTATGGAAAAAATTTAATGTTGTAAAGGGCAAAATTATTTTGTTTCCCAGTTGCTTAATGATTTCACTCCTATATATATACAGTCAAAAGTCGTTAATCCGGACTCGTCGGGACTTTGGCGATTCCGGATTATCGATTTTTCCGGATTATAGATCATCAGTTTAAATCTGGTAAAATGGCATGCAGAAATTATAAAATTAAAAATATAAAACCGTAATTTACGAAATAAAGAACAATTATGATCTAAAGGGTATCAAAATTTACAAAAAAAGCTTAATATTTATTTGTTTACTTTATTAAACATTTCTTTCAATGTAAGTTGTTTAAGTTGATTCGTTTTTATGTGATAATACATTCTCTTTAATTCCATAAACATACATAATTTCTTGTTCAGTTACAAAGTTCCGCTGTTCACGTCCTATAATTGCTGTGTCGAGAATACCGACTAATTTGTCAATCGAAATTTTTTCGTTTTCAATAACCTCTGTTACTTTCTTCGCTATCGGAAGCGAATTATAATGACGAGGCATTTGATTTAAATCAAATCAAAGATGGAGTACATCGAGATGAAATACTACATTGAGTAAGCAATTATAAGCCAAATAAAATAAAAACATCTGCTCTTAAGGTAAGGATAGTGAATTCATTGCACGCCGCCGCCGCGTTAAAGATAAACAAAGTTTAGATAAACAAACGTTAAAGTTTAGATAAACAAGCGTTAAAGTTTAGATAAACAAAATATATGCCTTTATCCATTTTTTGCAGCAATTCCACTTTTTGTGTAATGGGCTCCGAAAGATACTTTCGCTTTGTATATGCTTTACATATTAGTAAATATATATCGAAAATTCTATTTGACATAATCGAAAGTTCAAGCTTACTTTTATAAAATTGCTCTAACAGTCTGCAAAAAATAAAATTTATGCAAATATTAAATTTTGTAATATTTTTTTTAGTTCCATGTTTTATTTTTGTTTATTATTAAAATTTGATTACATAACTGTTTTCTTTTTCCTCACCCTCTTTAGAAACTTTGTTAGGGGCTGCAAGAATATAATTTTTTAGAACTGCTAGACATGGAAAAGTTTTGGAACCTGTGTCTTAGAAGATGATATTGTGAAGTTCAGTTTTGAACTAATAAAGAATACTGTATATGTACATATAAAAAAAATCTAATATCTATGTGAATATGTTTCAAACCTGTTTCTGAATATATATATATTTATTTATATTTACATAATACACTTAAAAAAAAAGGGAAAATAACTAAAGTTTTCATTTAATAAACTAAATATACATGCAGGAGTAGTGTTTGAGCCCAATACTGGCATATGTATACAGTCAAAAGTCGTTAATTCGGACACCCATAATCCGGAATGATCTATAATCCGGACCTCTAAAGCTACGACCTTTCTGCGCTTGCGTCGCGTTGACGCATGCGCGTAAGACCTTTACCGCTGCGAATTTGCGTGTGCGCGTGCGCAAAATACGTTTATGAAAGCGCGTTTAATGTATAACGGACGGGATAAGCTAAGCTAAAATTATCTAATTATCTATTTCAGTTAATGTTGCAGATTGCGTTGTTCCTTAATCTTCGAATTGGATCCGGATTATTATTTTTTGCAGACTGTTAGAGCAATTTTATAAAAGTAAGCTTGAACTTTCGATTATGTCAAATAGAATTTTCGATATATATTTCCTAATATGTAAAGCATATACAAAGCGAAAGTATCTTTCGGAGCCCATTACACAAAAAGTGGAATTGCTGCAAAAAATGGATAAAGGCATATATTTTGTTTATCTAAACTTTAACGCTTGTTTATCTAAACTTTAACGTTTGTTTATCTAAACTTTGTTTATCTTTAACGCGGCGGCGGCGTGCAATGAATTCACTATCCTTACCTTAAGAGCAGATGTTTTTATTTTATTTGGCTTATAATTGCTTACTCAATGTAGTATTTCATCTCGATGTACTCCATCTTTGATTTGATTTAAATCAAATGCCTCGTCATTATAATTCGCTTCCGATAGCGAAGAAAGTAACAGAGGTTATTGAAAACGAAAAAATTTCGATTGACAAATTAGTCAGTATTCTCGACACAGCAATTATAGGACGTGAACAGCGGAACTTTGTAACTGAACAAGAAATTATGTCTGTTTATGGAATTAAAGAGAATGTATTATCACATAAAAAACGAATCAACTTAAACAACTTACATTGAAAGAAATGTTTAATAAAGTAAACAAATAAATATTAAGCTTTTTTTGTAAATTTTGATACCCTTTAGATCATAATTGTTCTTTATTTCGTAAATTACGGTTTTATATTTTTAATTTTATAATTTCTGCATGCCATTTTACCAGATTTAAACTGATGATCTATAATCCGGAAAAATCGATAATCCGGAATCGCCAAAGTCCCGACGAGTCCGGATTAACGACTTTTGACTGTATTAATAATACGACTACGAACAAAGACAGATTGAACAAAAGCTTGGCTACTTTTGAACAATGCACTTGGCTCTAAAATTTATTCTGGTAACCTTACATTGCATCAGCGATTTCGAAAGGCATCATGGGAAAAAGTACACATTTTTCGGTAAACTTTCGGTATCAGGGACTCAGTTATCTGTAAAATTCTGAGTTGAACAGTGTTAAGCGAATTTAGCGTACTGCGCATGCTTGACGGTGTACCTTTGGCGCGGGGAGAAATATTGGCGACAAAGCAACCCTACGTTAGCTTATTCGTGATCTCCATGGCTGTCGAGTGTGGTCGAGTAATGTTTAAAAACTGCAATGTTGTGGAACTTTGCTTATTACTTATTTTAACGTCCATGCCGATTGCACTTGCTTATTTTTGTAATATATGTTTCATCTTAATTTGTCAATAACAGTGCATTTAATATTTGTTAACATACGTTCGTAATAATTCGTTATTTAAATGTAATTTGTTTACATGTTATAATTCAGTAATTGTAAACTGGAGTATCTCGCTTAGTTTGTTAGCGTATATTCGAGTTTTTATTTTCTCATTTCAAAGAATTTAATAACTAGCATTAAAGAGTTGTAAAATTTCTTCAGTGTTATTTGCAAGCACTTGTTATATTCCTCAGTGTTTCTTTATGTATGTACGAATGGAACGTATGGTAAATCTCGAATTGTTTTTATTGCTTAAAAGTATAAGGAATAAATTTTCAACTAATATATCCTAAATTTCAGTCTTTTTCTGAACGAAAATTTGTACAGTTCCAAAGGAATGTGCAGAATTTCATAAGTATTATATTTTACATTTTCAATGCAAATACTGCTTCACATTATTTCGCGATAATTACAGCTTTTTAGTTGTTTGAGCAGTACAGCAAAAAATAGTATTTTAACACAGTAATTAATTTACATTTACATTATACTCTACGAAGATTTAAATGCCAGATTTGTTTACAATCAGATGGCGGTACATCTACCCTATACCGTATTTATCTTCTTTTCAAATCGCGCCAACATAGTAAATACGCCAAATTGTTTTCTGGGCATGCGCAGTATGCGACATTCGTTTAACACTGTTCAACTCAATGTGCGGTCTGCCATTACGCTTCCGGATTATCGGTTTTTCCGGATTATAGATCATCAATTTAAATCTGGTAAGATAGCATGCAGAAATTATAAAATTAAAAATATGAACCGTAATTTATGAAATAAAGAACAATTATTATCTAAAAGGTATCAAAATTTACAAAAAAAAAAAGCTTAATATTTATTTGTATACTTTATTAAACATTTCTTTCAATGTAAGTTGTTTAAGTTGCTTCGTTTTATGTGATAATACTTTCTCTTTAATTCTATAAACAGACATAATTTCTTCTTCAGTTACAAACTTCCGCTGTTCAAGTCCTATAATTGCTGTGTCGAGAATACCGACTAATTTGTCCATCGAAATTTTTTCGTTTTCAATAACCTCTGTGTCCCTTTCTTCACTATCGGAAGCGAATTATAATGACGAGGAATTTGATTTAAATCATATCAAAGACGGAGTACATCGAGGTGAAATACTACATTTAGTAAGGAATTATAAACCAAATAAAATAAAAACATCTGCCCTGAAGATAAGGATAGTGCTGACAGGTCAACCTTAGGAACCTTAGTAACAACTCTAGGAACCTTAGGAAAGGCAAATCAAAAGAGGAAATTTTGTTTGAGAGAAAAATAATTTCGTAGGGTTTGATACGAAATTCTTAAAGCCAGGTAGAAAACTATCTAGAAAAACTAACTATAAAGAAGGTGTTGGTTGATGCCATTTTTTAAGGCATAGGTGCTCAACTCTTTTTACCCTGTGCATTTGTTTCACCACTTTCCTAAATTTCAACCTCTACGATACCAGGCAACACAAAAATTGAAAAGGAATCCCAAATAGAAGAAGAAATTGATAAATTCGCTCAAAATATTCAACATGCCATCAATCTAGCTACCAATAACATCACTATAAATATAATTATATGACTCTCCCCAGGGAAATCAAGGACAAGATTAGAAGAAAAAAGAGGATTCGGAAACTCTGGCAAAACACTGGAAACCCCATTATTAAAAGCCAACTCAACAGGATCCAAAACGAAATTAAAAGAAACATCGCAAATTTCAAGCAGGACAGATGGAAAAATTATTTAAATGACTTATCTACAGAAGACAATAGTCTTTATGAAATCACTAGAAAGCTCAAAAATAGTTATAAACAAATCCCTAATCTTCACACCCGCTCAGGCTTAGTATAGTTCAACCAAGACAAACAAACGCCATCGTAGACACTTTGCAAGAAACATTCACTCATAATTCACACCCGTATGATGAAGATACAATAAGTGAAGTCAATAGCCTTGTTAACAACTTTCTCAATACCCCTGGACTTTTTAACTTTACTTTCCTCACAAATCCTATCACCGTAGCGGAATTTATCAATTATCAGAAGAAAAAAGCCCCAGGGGACGATGGAATCACAAATATTGCTCTGAAGAATCTTCCTATCATCTGTCTCACTAAAATTATCAACAGCATCATCAAACTGGCTTACTATCCTAAAATTTGGAAACACGCAATTATTGTTGTCTTCCCGAAAACTAACTCTAATCTGGCTTTCCCAGAAAATTACCATCCCATTAGTCTACTAAGCAACCTTGCAAAAATAGCTGATCGCATCATATTGTACAATATCCAGCAAAAAATTCATTCCTTCAACTACCTGCCTGACGAACAATTTAGCTTCAGAGAAAAACATAGCACCACACAATTACTAAGAGTTATAAACTACAGTTACATCCACCAAAGTTGTTGTTGATGCTGGGCGGAGCTTCGTTGTGACTTCAGCTTACGTCACAACCACGGCCAGCACGGCCAAGTCAAGACCACGTGACTTCCCTGCGCGTTCGGGGATTTAGGGCCGACCGTTCAATACAGTCGCTGTTGTGTATAAAAAAATTTACTTTTTGAAATAGATAGTTCTGATGGGTTCTGCGATGTTGTTGGCGGTATTGCCGCGCATGCGTAGATGCATTGCAAGGCCTTGCAAACTTTACAAACATTTTTCAATTGAGTTTTTCTTCCCCGCTTTGCTATATGATTGAAGTTCCATTCAAATTCTTTGCCTGGCCATGCATCAAATGTAAAGAAATAGTAATGGGCCGATGACGCCAAATAACTTGGCGAGAAAGTTGTTATTAGACCTTCCTACAACCCAGAAAATGTCCTAACCCCTCCTAATTTTTTCTCTTCCCCTTCTTGAACGTTTGCGAACAACCGCTCTCGTATTTTACTTATTTAAAGGGCGTGTGATCGTGCGCGTTAGTACATTGATTACTAGGTCTTTGCTTGCAAGTTAGCGATAGTTTTTAATGTGTAAGTTTTAAATATACTTAAAATGTCTTTTGCATTCTGTTAATGGATATTTTTGGTATTTTTTAATCATGCAAGTGTATAGTTTAATGCAAATAAAAGAATGTATGTTTATCACATGAAAGAGTATTGTGTATATTTGCAATAGTTTTGCGTAATATGTTTAAAAAAAAAATACTAAAAAGCCTTTAATGCCTTTTTGATGATTGATTAATCTGTGTAATATTGATATCTCGTCAAAAAAGTTGAATTTTTGTATTTAACGGTAACTGGTAATAAACTTTAATATAATCACAAACTTTAATACACGAATAAATATTATTAATCTTAAAAAGTTTTCAACAACTTATTAATTTAAAACTAGTTTATTTCTAGTCTTTACAAGGTAACAAAATGAGTAGTTTTTCTATAAAATCTTTTTTAAATTAGCATCATCTATTTAACTTCTATATAATAGTTTTGTTTATTAATAACTTATGACTCTTTTATGTTTTTTGTCGTACTGAAATTCATACTGTAACAAAGTAGTTATTCAAGAATTGTGAAAGATAAGTAGAAAAACAAAAATATTAAACTTAGCCATGCTGTGGGCATAATCATGTACCGAGACCAGAGTGAAGTTAATCCTTCGTTTCATTTATTCTACCTTTTCTTCACGACTTGTTATTTTTATCCATCTGAAGTTTAACGATGAGCTTGATTAATAAATCTTAATTTCCAGGTTTACTGTTGTCACTCTGAATTGCAACATCACTGTAGGGCAACTTGGGGGTTAACTTAAGGGTAACTTTTATCTCCTACAGCAACTTAACTGTAGGGTTCGGTTTACATTTTCTTAAAACCAGCTGAGGTGTTTAACAGGAACTTATTTGAAAACTATCAGGAGGCATGACTGAAAATTAACACAAAAGTGAGCTTGAACTCATTTTATCATATTGTTGCTTTTCAGTACCATAGCTCTTATCTGAAAATAATTCAGCCCTTTTTACTTGTGGCTTACTAGATAAAGTACCCAATTGGTTTTTAAGGATATATTTTATCCTTTAATAAACAAGATTTAAGATTGTCCTAGAATATAAGTAAAATAAATTATTACTTATATTGAACTCATCTTACGATTTCTAAAAGTAACGTTGATAGATGTTACAAAATTTATGTTAATCACATAAATTATTAAAAAGACATAATTGAAAAAGGAATTTTATAACAAAGTACTCTAATATATTTTTAAACCTAAGAAAAAAGTTGTTTTTCTGTCTTTATTTGTCTTTTGTATCCTTTCTTTTCAATAAAACCAAAAAAATGAAAGGCCGTTTTGATTAAAAATATATGTGCTGTATTTAAATTTTTTTTAAGTCTTTTCTGATTAAGCATAATCTGATCTATGTTAATAGTTTTGGTGTTTAAAAATGGGAAGAGAGTAAGAATATTTTTTCTCTAATTAAATCTGAGCATAAAGAGATTTTTAAATATTTACATATACTAATTGAAAATACATGGTTCTTAATATCTTTCGAAGATCTTTTGTTTTACTTTTTTAAGAATTACAAGGTCCATCATTCAAAGAGTGTTTGCTTGGAATTTTACTATGATTTTTTTTTTTTTTTTTTGTTAATTTTTCCTCCTCTCATAGTTATCCTTCATTTTAGGACATTTATACAACTTATAGAGAATTGCATTTTTTTTTTTTTTTTTAATTTAGAGCCCCATTTCTCAAACTTTTCCGAAGTTTTGCGACATGTACAAGGTGAGACCGAAAAGTAAGGTGACTGATGCCGTAATAATAACTGTATTATATATTTACATATAAATACATAACTGTTTTTCAAAGTAGTTTCCACTGTCTACAATACACTTCTGACAATGTTCATACAAGTTCTGGAAATTTTTGAAAAACTTTTCCTTTGAGACTGTGTTAAGTTCCATGGTAACAGAGCTTGAATGTCTAGAGATGCTCGAAAATGGGTGTCCCTTTAGTGCCAATTTCACTCGTGGAAAGACTAAAAAGTCTGCTAGCTCAAGATCAGGGAAATAAGGAGGGTGAAATAACTCCATAACCTTTTGCTGCATGAGGAACCGTCTAACACACATTGCATTATGAGGGCGGGAATTATCATGCAACAGAAACCACTTGCCTGATGCAGCGAGATGGGTGTATTAGCACTAATGTGTATTAGCACTTACAATGATAATGAGATGGGACTGTAAATAATTCTGCATTGGCATGACCAGTCATCGTATAGTAGAGAAATCGTGGAATTTTCTGTTTGTGAATTGAACTTTCCTTCTTTAGTAGAGTCTAAAGAGAAAATTAAAAAAAAAAGTGTTAAACTGATAACATATCAAGAAGCAAGTCGAAAATTAAGAAACGTATCCCCTTTTCACATTTTTTATTGAAACTTAACAACACGTCCACAACATTACACTAACAAAATCCAAAGCTCCCACGCAGTGAAGAAGCTTGGTGTTGCCAACATGGTAAAGATAAATGTACTAAACTAACATGCCTCCTTACATTTATATTTACTAATTATAAATAAACACAGATATAAGCAACCTTTTTGTCTTTACCAATTACAATTAAGCATAGGTATAAACAATAACATTCAAATCTTTTAACGCAAATTATTTCAAAGAAAATCATTAACTTAAATGTTAAAATCAAAATTAAATACAATTTAGTTTACATAAGGACATTACCAAAATCTATTTTAACACATAGAAAAATATTTAAATAAACAGTTCTATTCCGTTTTGAGGACCGTAAAGAAATTGCAGCGAAAATGTATGCGCAAAAATGCCAAATCTAGCAAACACACCCATTTAACAGCACGCCAAATCTAGCGTACTTGCTGATTTCAGATTGGGTAAGGTTTATATAGTTCTATATTTCTTAAGACTCCATTGAAATACTAGTTTAATTTTTAAATCCTTTTTTTTTTTTTTTTTTTTTTGATATCCTATGGATTTAACAATTTGGGAATTGCCTGTGACGAAAAGTCTGCAATAGAATTTTGAGTAAAGTGCAGAATCACCCATTGCTTGATGCATTTTTAGGAATTGCACATACTCGGTATCCATGTACACATCGACCTATTTTCACTTATTTCAAAAAAAAAAAAAAAAAAAAATCCCTGAATTTCACAAAAATGGCACTGCGCACACCCTTGACTTTATCTATGTACACATCGACCTATTTTCACTTAAAAAGTCAAAGAAAATTGACAAAAATCCAATTGTTTTTACCCTTGAATAAAGCAGCAAACAAGTAAGTAGGCGATTCTGCACTTTACCGAGAATTTTTTTATAGAAAAGGCATCATTCATTATAGAAAATTATGTTTGACCAACCAACGAGATGAAGTTATGCTTTAGCGAAATAGCGATGCAGGCATCCATTCAGTTATATTTAGCAATTTTTATATAAATTATAAAAATGATCTGAAATAGTTATTTACTCTTATGCTTCCATTCGGTCATGTTTAGCCTTTTTTATATAAATTATAATAATAAAAAAGTATTATGCGAAATTAACATTTCATCTAAATTAAAACATCAATCTTGGATAGTTATTTACTATTATACTTCCTTTCTTGCATTAGGGTTGCTGTAATTATTTTTGGCAGCACTGACATCAACAATAGTTTGGCAATTTTTTACTGCCCTCAAAACTGAGTAGTACCAAATAAACATTACTTAAATAAACAGTATACAAAATATATTTTAATTTCAAACCTTAAAGATATCTGCAATTCTGAATCAATCTTTACAATTTCAATTACTCCATTTTGAACATTTTGGTGTATATAATGATATTGAACTTCTATGTGTTTTGAGTTTTTAGTGAAGTTCCTTTAATTAGCAATGGCCAAAGCTCCTGAATTATTTTCATAAATTTTAATGGGGTGAGTTATATCAGCAAAAACATCATTCACAATATCTTTTAAGAAATTAATTTCTGTCACAGCCTCAAACAGAACAATATATTTAGCAAAAGTGGAAGATTTTATCACAATTTTGCTTTTTGGATTTCCAGTAAATTGGATTACAAAATAATTCAATAAGAAACCCAGTAGTTGACTTTCTGTCAACAATATCACCTGCCCAATCAGCATCAACATAACAATTCATAATATCAGTTTTAAGATTTTTACTATAAGTTAATTTTAGATGTTTTGTTAAGTGCAAATGTATTAAAACTCTCAAAGCATATTTGAAATGTGTCTCATCGTAACAATTTTGAAATCTACTTAAATAATTTACGTTGAAAGATATGTCTCGTCTATTACCATGACTAATATACAAGAGTGCTCCTATTAGATTTCTATATTTAACATTTTGATTTAAATTACATTAGTTTAGTTTAAGATCAATCTCCATTCGTATATCATAAAGCTTGGAATTTTTAATACCATACAATTTAGCTAAAGATTGAACATAATTTTTCTGACTCAATGTTAAGATATTACTTTTCTCATTATCATATTCAATATCAATTCCAGTGTGGCTTTTTACTTTAGTTAAGTCCTTCAGTTTAAATTTATTATGTAATTGTTCCTTAATATCATTAATTGAGTATCTTTACAACATATCAACAAATAAAAGAATTTATACAAATAATCATTTTCAGATTTTACATAAAGACAATAATTATATTTACTTCTACAAAATCCTAGACCATTGATGGTGAACAAATGGCACACGTGCCACAGTCGACACACAGAGCCACATCAGCCGGCATGCTACTAAAATATTGCTTCCTTAATCAATTATCACAATAAAATGATATGTAATTTAAATAAGTGTTTTAGTCTGTTTCTTGAACCTTTCACTTACTTATCGTATAAAGCCACTGGCATAGGGCCTAAGCCTAGGTATAAGATTTTCATATATCGCTATTGAAATGATATACATATTTATTGACCCAATTTATGACGCTTCAGTTATTTGGACCAATCATATTACTTGTTACATGGCAAAGTTGAAGCAGCTAATGTTTGTTAAATGAATTCAAATTTATTGCAAACTGCCAGCGAGTTTTAAAACTTTCATTGTTAAACAGATTTTCTATACTCCAGGTCTTGAACCCTCACAAAAGACTTCAGCAAAAAAGGGCAAAATTAAAAATTGATAGTGGACGATTGTTTCAAAAGACCTGTACAGAACAATCACAAGATTGTAGCCGAATTTGATGAAGCTGAGCAGAAGGTGTTTATTGATGGAAACTGAGGAAGTATAATTATCAGAAAGTTGGCTTTTGCAATTATATTTATAAAACAAACCATCTAACAATGGCCAGCTTTCAAATTTCACTGTGCCTGGCAAAACATTGTAAACCGCTTTCTGATGGAGATTTAATCAAAGAGGTTTGGGGCAGTTCTCCCCAAAAAAGGTTTTGGGCACGTGGCTTCAAAAAGGTTCGCCACCACTGTTTTAGACTCTCAATATACTCATTAAAACACTCATACCAAGCACAAGGGCTTTCTTTCAACCCATATAGTGCTTTCTTTAATTTATACACTCTATTAGAATTATCATTATAGCCTTGTGGTTGTTTAACATAAACCTTAGATACAACGTAACCATTTAAAAAAGCAGTTTCAACATCCATTTGATGAATATTTAAATTATACTGACAAGAATATCAAAGTGACAATTTTAAGGTTTGCATCTTAATGACAGGGGAGTAAGTATCCTCAATACTGTCATTTTGCTGGAAACCTTGAACCACTAATCTAGCTTTAAAAACATTACCTGGTTTTCTTTTGAATACCCACTTGACATCTAGAATTCCTTTATCCTCAGGTTTAGTCATTAGTGTTCAAGTGTTGTTTTTGACAAGACTGTTCATTTCACTGTCCATTGCGCTGTCTAGCCTCGCTGCATGTTCTCACCTCCTCAAAGTTACCTGGAACTGTAGCATCGCAAAAATTTGCACTAACACAGTAGTACCAGAATTCTTCATCAAATCGAGCTCACCAGCGGCCGAGCAGTAAAGTCGCTGAACACTGGTAGTTTGGTCCGAAGTTCGAATCCCGCGAATGGGCTGGCTGCATGGGCGTTTTCGTGGTTTTTCCCATGTATAACGTTTATACGAGCCAGTTTCCCTTAGAAAGACCTCCACGAAGGCATCCCTCCCTTTAGGCAGATAGCCCTCGTGTGCTTTGCCATAATTAAAATAATCAAATCGAACTGGTGGTTTGATTTGCATTCTTGGTCTCATTCCACTGTTTGTTTCATCCTCATTTATCACACTGTCCTTGGAGTTATCATTACTCGATTCATATGACAATTCTTGAGGTTCATTCTTGTTATTTGTATCATCTTTCTCATATTCATCATCACAACCTACACACATGTCTTTTTCAATGATGTCAACATGCCTGGCAACTGTTATTCTGTTAATAATCAAAACTCTATATCCAACTTCTGTATATCAAAGTAAAATTCCAAATTCAGCATTTTTATCCCACTTTGACTTTCTCTTTTTTTCTGGTATTCTTACATACGCTCTACTTCCATATAATTTTAATTCATTTGCAGATAGTTTCCTATTAAAAAATATTTCATATGGTGTCTTCTTTACAACAGTATTTGTTAATGTCCTGTTTTTCAAATCAGCTGCTTTAATCACTTCAGGACAGTAATGTCTGTCAGCTTTTGCTTCAGCTAAAAGAAATCTTGTCATATCCATTGTAGTTCTGTTGTAACGCTCAGCAGTACCATTTAATTCATGTACATGACTTTATCTTGATACCTTTTTTGCTTGCAAATCTTAGACTTGATCCTTAGATATAATAAATTTTTGCCAATTGCTATAATCATCAATAAAACTCACAAAGTATTTCTCACCATTACATCCACTTGTTCTGCGATTTCCATTTCCGTCTGCATGTATAATATCCAGAATATCTTCTGCATTTCTTCTGTTATTCTTGAATGGTAAATTGTGCCATTTACTTTCAATCCATATGGCACACTTCATATATTCTGTTTCTATTTCTTTAAGGATTCCTTCTAATAATTGATCTTTATAATATCCACGTATTTAAAATTTACATGTCCAAGTGAACAGTGGAATTTTTCTTTTAACATTAACTTATTGTTGGTCAAATTTGCAAATATTTTACTCTTTTTAACATAACTCTTTACTTTATACAGTCAAAAGTCGTTAATCCAGACTTTTCGGGACTTTGGCGATTCCGGATTATCGATTTTTCCGGATTATAGATCATCAGTTTAAATCTGGTAAGATGGCATGCAGAAATTATAAAATTAAAAATATGAAATCGTAATTTATGAAATAAAGAACAATTATGATCTAAAGGTTATCAAAATTTCCAAAAAAAAAGCTTAATATTTATTTGTTTACTTTATTAAACATTTCTTTCAATGTAAGTTGTTTAAGTTGCTTTGTTTTTTACGTGATAATACATTCTCTTTAATTCTATAAACAGACATAATTTCTTGTTCAGTTACAAAGTTCCGCTGTTCAAGTCCTATAATTGCTGTGTCTACCGACTAATTTGTCAATCGAAATATTTTCGTTTTCAATAACCTCTGTGTCACTTTCTTCACTATCGGAAGCGAATTATAATGACGAGGAACTTGATTTAAATCATATCAAAGACAGAGTACATCGAGATGAAATACTACATTTAGTAAGGAATTATAAGCCAAATAAAATAAAAACATCTGCCCTGAAGATAAGGAAAGTGAGATCAACTTCCAATTTATTGCGCGCTGCGGCGCCCCGCCCCCCTTCCCGGCCGCAGAGCAGCGTGAAATTAATAAACAGATTTCGGATTTCGAAACATACTTTCGCTTTGTAGATCCTTTACATATTAGTAAATATATATCGGAAATTCTATTTGACATAATCGAAAGTTCAAGCTTACTTTTATAAAATTGTTCTAACAGTCTGCAAAAAAATAATAAGCCGGATCCAATTCGAAGATTAAGGAACAACGCAATCTGCAATATTAACTGAATTAGATAATTTTAGCTTAACTTATACCGTCCGTTATACACTAAACGCGCATGTGTAAACTATTATGCGCATGCCCACACTCATATTCGCAGCCGTAAAGGTCTTGCGCGCACGCGTAAACGCCTATGCGCATGTGTCAACACGATGCATGCGCAGACAGTTTGTAGCTTTGAGGTCCGGATTATAGATCATTCCGGATTGTGGGTGGCCGAATTAACGACTTTTGACTTTATAATCTTTCTTCTTTCTTTGCTGTTTCTACTAATGAATCATTGACATCATAGATTTTAGAGAACTTTTCTTTTGAAACTATTTTATGACTATCAATAATCTTTGAATAACTTAATAAATTTACTTTAATTTCTTTTATGTAAAATATGTTTTTCAATGTTACGATAGATTCAGAGTTATATACCATAAAAGAAACTATTATATTGCCAATCTTTGTAGCTTTCAAAATCCTTCCGTCATTGACTTTCATTTGAATAGGATCCTTCAAAGTGACTTGCTCTTCAAAATATTCATCACTGTTTATGATATGGTCTGTGCAGCTGCTATCCAGTAACCAATTGATTTCATTTTTATTTGTCACAGTATTTGCACTGAAACTTGACATGTTACTTTCAGTAATAATGGTGTGAAACTATTACCTTGATGAGTGTTTATTCTGTGGTTAGAGTATGCTCTCCATCTACAATGTCTACTAAAACCATGACTACATTCTTAATTGTTTGAAGCACTTTGACCACGATAATTAGTGGAGCCATTACCACGATAATTGTTCCCTTGATGGACATGCCAACAATTCTTTTTAATGTGACCAGGTTTTCTGCAGTCATAACAGAAATTCCCCTGTGGACCCAATTTGCTTGTTTCACTTTTGAACGCATTTGATTTTTCTGCTGGTACACAATCTTCATAATGATTTTTCTCTTCAAGTAATTTTTATTTTGCTCTTTAGGTAATCGACTGTTCTATCCTTCTCTGGTAATATATCTGTTAAGTCACCAATGTGACTGTAATTGGAAGGTAATACTAGACTGTAATATAGTTCAATTTTTCCTGTTCCATCATGGTGGCACCAGCATGTTTCAGCTTGTTCACATACTTCTCAAAATCATTGAAAAATATATTTACATCAGGATAATTCTTCAGTTTTACACATTCTAAGTTATTTTGACAAACAGTTTGCAGAGATGTTGAAGTTTTTAAATACATTGCATCAGATTTTGTAATTATATCAAATGCAGTCTTACACTTGTGAATGTGTTCCAATTGCTTGTTTGTTATGCCGCCAAAAATATAATTTGTAGCTTGGATATCCTTTTCCTCCCATTTTTCCATGTCATCGTTTTCGCTGACTTTTGGCTGAACCACATCTTTACATTTTTTAAATTGGAGAAATTTCATCATATGCACTTTCCAATTAATATAGTCTGAGCCATCAAAAAGCAGTATCCTGATATCACTGCACATGCCATTTTTACACTAGTACCGGCAACTTTTAAAATAAATTATAAATACTGAAATATTCATTCATATTCACAAACTACGAGAACTGCTACCATGTTAAATAAACTGCTATCATATCAAGAAGCAAGTTGAAAATTAAGAAATGTATCTTCTTTTCACATTTTTGATTGAAACTTAACAACATGTACACAACATTACACTAGCAACATCCAGAGCCCGCATGCAATGAAGAAACTAAGTGTTGCCCAAAATGGTAAAGATAAATGTACCAAACTAACAAAAAGAATTGTGGTAAAAAAAATTATAGATCTCTTTTTTTTCTTGTGAATGTGATGTCTTAAAATTCATTTGTAAAAAGTTAAGTATTTGTAACAGACAGGAAGAAGGTTAATTTAAGATCCAGAGCAAGGTGTTTTCTTTTCGTTATTTGCATTATTGTATTATGCTGCTCTGAAAATTGGCATATAATAAAAAGAAAAACAATTTAATCTTTTATGTGTTTCAAATCTTTTAAGCATATTTAATTGATTATTTACTTTGTGAAATCTTAAATGTTTTAATTAGCAATTAAATTTTAAATGTAGTTTAAACTTTTCTTTGTTTTGCATGCCTGCCTAGTTGGGATGGAGCCCTCACATGCTGTATCTATTTAAGTAACTCAACTAATGCTTTCCATTCTTCAAACTGCAACTTAATAATGAGAAAACTGTTGGAATTTCTGCACCAGCTCAGTGCAAGAACAGAACTTTTATTGGCGATTGATGTTAAATTATTCACATGACATCTAGCTAATTCTGAGAGTTCTACTGGGTGTGTTATCCTTTTGAAAGTTCAAGGTTTTGAAATACTTTCTGACCTTTATCAACCTATAGGGTAAGTAGTATCTTTTGATGATTTTGAAACTGATAGTTTTTAGCTCTAGAGAATTTGAAGGGTTATATTTGATTTGATTAGTAAATTTTATATAACCTGTTATTATATTATTATTTTATGTAAAAAATCATTTAAGCTAAGTTCTAGTAATTAATAACCCTCTAAAGCTTTAACTTCTTCATAGCCTTCCACGGGTAATTTCTGTTAAAACAAGAGATGGGATTTTCCGAGTTGCATGTGTAGGATTATAATATGTGAAATATAAAAATGAAGATATTATACTGGTCAGAGCCTTCCAAACCCTAAATAACATCTTACCAATTTGATCATGAGCAAAAGTTGTTTTGCTTCATATAGTTAAAATGAAATGTTTATTATGCTGCAGATTTTTATGCCTATTTCTTAATTGTATAGAAATACGTGAAAACTATAGCAGTAACTTCTCTGTTTAATCAAATAATAATTAATTAATCAAATTCATTTAACTAGCGCAAGTTTTTTTTTTTTTTTTTAATTTGATGTAAAATATTCATGTGTTTTAACAAGTAAGACTGGAATACTGTACATCTAAAATGTCAAAAAATTGTCTTTCATTGCAGTGAATCTTTTCACTGACTCTACAGCAAACAGTTCCTGTCTTTACATAAGTGCTTTTAAATTAAAAGAGCAGTCTTTGGATATTCACATTGTGGTTAGGGAGTGTAAAAAAAATCTCTATAATTTTCATGAACTTAGGATAACACTTGTCACACTTTGAAAAAATGAAAGTGTGTAAGGGCTCTCTCTCTCTCTCTTTTTTTTTTTTTAAATGAAATTATGCTTGTTTAGTTTCTTTGTTCTTGTAGCTCTAAATTTTGTTGGATTGAAGAACTGGTTCAAATGTTTGTTATCATCAGTGTCAGTTTCTTTATTTTCATGTATTCAGTGGCTGATTTGATTTCTGTTTATGAGAAGAGCTAAAGTGAAGTAGTGTATATCAAATGTGACAAATTAATAATTATGGTGAAAATATATTTCAGGGTGCCCCTTGGAAAAAATTGGCGATTGGCCAGCAAGGCACAATTTCAAGATGGTCCCTACACAAAACCAAAATAACAAGTCAGAGAATTGCACAAACTTGGTGTACATGTGCATATCTATCTATTTTCACTTAAAAAAAAATTGGGAGAATGATGACATCATATAATGTTAAAACAAAATTACTCATCGCCAAAATTGAACAAAATTTGTAGCTAGTCGAAGCTCGATAAACTGCATTTTGAATCACACAATGAAATAACATAAAAAAGGAAGTACATGTTATCGCATATATGTAATACAAAAAGGAAATATCAATTTAAACGATATTTAGACATTTCTGTGTCTTCAGTCTGTGGCACACAGAATTCTTTAACTGAGCTAGAATATGCATACTGCCATCACCACATAAATTCACAAAAATAAAGAGTGAAAAATATCCTCTGTAGTGCCGGAGTGTCGATAACATTTCTTGCATTAACCTTTCTTGTGACAAACCCATTCAAAGCCATCTGAATGATCTTTACGTTCAACTATACGCATTTCTTTTGTACAAACAGGGCACTTATAATGACTACTAAGTAAACCTTCATTTACACACCAGTCAATTAATGTTTTTTTTCTCCCTTTCGTTCCAAATCATACGGAAACTTCATATTAATCTCATTACATACAGCCATTTAACAGTGTGTAGCACAAAATAAGCTACGTACTTCCTAACTGACATCCAATGCAGAAATAAGCCCTTGCAAATATTTTCCCATCAGTCAAATTCACCGCAATCACACAACTAGTTGTGTCATAATAGGGTTTCCATAGCATTCAGCTACTCAGGTTACCATAAATGAAACAACAATCGGCAACAAATGAAGCCTTTCGGCAATAATCCAAGAAGCCCCCTAAAATATAGACTAACCGTAATTACCTTGCTAGATAATTATTTTAGTCCAGTAACCTTTCTTCATTATACGTAATGATTTTATTCTTGCAACCTTTATTTTTTATAGTCTAAATCAGTGGCATAATGAGATATTTTTCTCTTGGTTATATGTGTTGTCTGTTTTTGAATGCTATAGGTTATTTTTAAAATTTCATGTTTTTAAGCAACAAAAGTAGAATCCATATTTTATTATTTGGGAGTGCTTGGTTGTCAGTAAAAGATCAGTAAAAATCTTTGACGACTGTAACCATGACTGAAAGATGCATTTTAGTTTATTTTATGGCTTGGAACAAAAGGAAAAAGTGTCCGTTTAGTATGCATGGTAATGGGTTTAATTGCGGATAAGGTTGAATGTTCTGTGTATGACAATGAGATGTGTTTTGTAGATAACTATGCAAAGTACCAAGATTATGTGTGTTGCCGAGTTTACCAATTCTCTGATTTTTTTAAAAGCGAGAACCGATCACTTAGTTCATGAGAACAACAGCACTAAAAAATTACAGAAGGATTTCAAAAAATATGTAATGCTTAATTTTTTAATACAGTGCAAAGTCCGAAATCCATACGTCCATTATCCGGAATGATCTAAAATCTGGACCTCAAAGCCACAAACATTTTTTTTTTTAATTAATGCTTTACACATGCACATTTGATTTTTTCTTCCATAATAAAACATGTGGAGATTTTCATCTAAAAATTCCGATTCTTCATTTCACTTAGGCACTAAATAAAATTTCTCATTATGAAAAAACAATCATGTAAGCATAAATTTGTGAGATTAATAATTTGGCTCCGTAGCTGAGTATCTACTTGGCATACATCTCAAACCCGAAACATTCACCTATTTTATATCCCTGATGCCGACCTGGAGAGTCGTTATTTATTATATTTTGCTTTCATCACCGCATGTTTATCAATACATGACAGCTTCAGTAATAAGTCATGCTGTGATGTCTAAACTTAGTAATTGAATAACAAGAGTATGGCAACCTTTTATGCTAATGTTACGCTTGGCGATGATTATAGATTTTTAAATGCTGTAAGAAATGTTGACGAGGAAAAATTCAACAAATATTTCTTCATATCATTGCTAAAAATAGATTCCATTAATGAAGCTCATAGACCAAAAGATTACATTTAGTGCTGTTTTAATTAAAAATAACTGATATGTTATTCACCATAAAACCCAGAAGCGGCGGCAGAATATGTCGGCATCGGATGGCAGAATTTAAGCAAGACAAAATTTTTGGAATTTGGAGAAGCACTGAACGGCAAAATTAAGGGATGAGAAGTATTTATGATTTAGGGAAAGCACTGGGATCCAAAATTTAGGCACTGTGAAAATTTAGAACTTAGGAAAGTGCTTTGTAGCAGAATTTAGGACCCGAAGAGACTGTATCAGGCAGTATCGAGCGCCAGCCCTAGATAATGCCTTAAGTATATGTGGGAGTTTATTTATTCAGGACTTGGATTAGTTTGAAGCATATGCAAGAAATAAATGTAGGTATAGTAAAAATAACTTACACAATAAGAGCAAGACAAAATTTAGCGAAACAACTTGGCTTTTGTCGCCAATCTTGTGATACACAGCCAATAATGTATAACGAATGCTATTAAGTTAGGCTAAAATTATCTTTACTGATTCTAAAGCATTTCAGTTAATGTAGCAGACTACGCTGCTCCCTGATCTTCTAATTTGATCCAGCTTATTATTTTTTTGCATACTGTTATTACGGCAATTTTATAAAAACTAAGCTTGAACTTTCGATTATGTCGAAAAGAGTTTCCAATTCTGGAGTTGCCAAAGAATCTACAAAGTGAAACCATGATTCGATGTCCATTAAACAAAAAGTAGAATTGCTGCAAAAAATGGATAAAGGCATATCTTCTGTCTCAAAATTATGTGAAGAGTATGGCATTGGCAAGTCCACTGTTTATGACACAAGAAAAAGAAAAAGGAACTTTTTGAATTTTTTGTGGAAGCATCTTAAACAACTTACATTGAAAGAAATGTTTAGTAAAGTAAATAAATAAATATTAAGCTTTCTTTTGTGAATTTTGATACCCATTAGATCATAATTGTTCATTATTTCGTAAAATATGATTTCATATTTTTAATTGTATAATTTCTGCATGCTATCGTACCAGATTTAAAATGATGATCTATTATCCGGAAAAATCCCAAATCCGGAATCGCTGAAGTCCCGACTAGGCTGGATTTCGGACTTTGTACTCCATATTATATAATTCTTATGTAATAATAAAAAATAGTATTTTAAATTTCTGAAGTGTATTTTTTTTTTGATGTGTTGATAATGTTTGCCAACTTATGATAAATATTGATAGTTTGGTGATATTTAAAAAAAAAAAATGTCAGTTTTGCTAACTTGCACCCGATAAGTAACTGTTATGATGAGAAGTTTTCATATTTTATTTATCTGAAACAAGGAAACTCTTAATGTGTTTAAGGTCACATATCTGTTTATTCTGTGTAACTATTATATTGAATTTCAGAAATGTATATCCTCTTTTAAAACTTGCTGGAAAAGTAGATTTGTAGTTTCTCTTCTTTGAAAGTAAGCATTTTTAATAATTCAAGTTTATGGCTTAGGTTTACAAATATTTATATTTATTTCGAAATTAAACCTTAGATGTTTATCGTATTTCCTTGTGTGTTTGCTCCCCCCTTTTTTTACTAATTTTATCTGTTAAAAATCGTGAGCGGAAAATTATGCAAATTTAATTTCTGCAGGACACTCTTACAGTAGAAACTTAATAAATGAAAAATAATCATGGGTAAACTACAAATAATTATCACAATATTATTTCTATAAAGGAAACCCACATTTCAATAAAAATACGTAGTAACATTAAAATACACTACCTAATAAGATATCTTCATTTCTGCTTCAACTGTAATTTGAATGTCACTGCTGTCGCTGCTACTCATTTGGACCCAAATCATCTATAAGTAATTAAAGAAGATGAATGTGCAGCTGACACTCAACGAAATCATAAACTGAATGTCAGTTCATATTTGTTTTACTGTGATTCGCTATTTTATTTTTACTTGGTGGTGTGACTAATCAGTTTTTGTATTTAGGCTTTTATGAAGCTCAACTGTTAAAAGGGAAAGGTTTGGCATGACCTTCACTGGTAGTCTTTTGCTAGGATTTGTCTTTTTGAAGAAAACAATTGCAGCCATTTTAAAATTTAGGTGCGCTTGTTCTCTAAATTCATTCAGGGAGGAGAAAGTTGCATGAATATTTTTAAAATAATTTTCAGAACCTAGTGCTAAAAAAGCTAGGGGCTATAAAAAATGAAATTGCATCTATGTTAAAAAGACAAATCAATGGGGAAAATTTCTGATCTGAAATTATGAAAACAATCATCTTATTTGTTACCAACTTGATAATAAAAAATCTGCATCTGAAATTATATAAGATTTTGAAAAAAGCATTTTAGACATAAAAGCTAACTTATTTTGTAGGCCTTAAGAGTGAAAGTAAAACTTCTGATCCAATTATGAAATCCCACTGAACATGAAAGTTGGTGGAGATGTTGCCAGTGATTCTGCCATAAGTTTAAACCAACAGCTTGTTCTTTAGTTAGTTAGATAATCAAGAGAGACAAGTTACGGATATAGCATATAAAAAATTTAATTGCTTATAATTTTTCATGTTACATAGCCAGTGTTATTCATTTTCAAAGTCACATATCGAGGCTTTTCTTGATGCACAGTTCCTGTAATATTGAAAAAACTGACAAAAATTGATGACAGAAACTGACAGTTATTTAATTTTAAAAGTTTGGGATATTTGACGTCATTTTCCATTTACCTTGAGAGGTCTGTTAAATAATAAATTAGAATAGTGCAAGGTTGATTTCCCCTTTAAATGCTGCACAGTAAAATTCTTTTGTGTTGTTCTAATATGTGCAGCATTCTTTAATTTATAATTTTGTTACAACTGATATGCTGAAATAATGTTCATACAAGTAATTTATGTTTACAGATGCTAAAAATACATTATTAATAATATCGTTATTTTTATTTCTTTAGAATCATAATCTACTAATCATATAAAAATTGAATTGAAGATTTTTTAAATTTATGGATATTATGTTATGAGTTGGCTGTAAATCAATACTGAAGCCTCCCATTGTTTTCTAGTACATAAGTTCTATATGCATCTTTTTTTAGGAAATAAATAAAATTCTATAAGACCTTTTTTTAGAAAAACTTTATATTGATCAATACTTTTTGTGAAAATATGCACAGAAATGGTGTTATGCACAGAAATGGTTTGTGAAAATATGCACAGAAAATTTTGCTCGTCGCTTTACCTCACCCACTAGAAACTTATCACTACAAACCTTTTTCTAAAATGATATTTATTTTTAGTTGCACACAAGTGCAACATTTTGCTCTTCAGTTTCTTTACTGGCCTTGAATATGATCTCCACATTTTTCATACTGGAATCATACTTCTTTTATTTTGTTTTTAATGATGAGTACAAAATTCTGTGAAACATCAGTATAGGGACCTCGGGAAAGTTAAAAAAATTTTTGGTCAAGAAATTTCTGTAAAATTCATATTTTTTAATTAAAAAATTTCAAATCCTGAACATTTGCATTATTGAAAACATTTTTGTAGCAGAAAATTTATGACCAGCGTTTGTGAAAATAGAGGCTGGGTAAGGACTTTTGCGGACACTGAGTTCATTTAATGTATATTTCTCTATAAAAATGATTTTTAAAGAGAGTTATTACTTTTATGTGCTTTTTTGTAATTTATTTTTGTTTCTTTCCCATTTTAGGCTTAATCAGTGGTGTAGCTAGGGTGGGGCAAGGGGGACCTCTGTCCCCGGGCACAGCATCTAAGGGGCACCAAACTGATGCTATGAAAATTTTTAATGAAATGATTTCCATTCTTGGCACACAGAAAGGGGTGCAAATCCTTCAGATGTCCCCGGGCGCTGAAAACTAGCTACGCCCCTGGGCTTAATCAAATTTTTATTTATGATGTGAAATCTATAATCTCATGCCCCATGCTGTGTGGATTTTCTGATCTTCTGTATAATTCTAATATGAAATATCTCTAGAAAAGTTTTCTATTGTTTAGGTCTTCATTTAAATATAGAAGAATAATGTGTTGAATCTGAATGCAAGTTTTTTCTGAGAAAAACATTTTAATCATAGCTTTAATATTGAGAGATGTTTGACTCTTAATATTTTTCAGTGAGAATATAGAACTGCATAACTTAACGCAGCTTTCTGGTCATGGGCTATCTGCTGAAGTTTTCAGTCAGAGAACCAGATTCAAATTTAGCTTGATGCAGTACATCATAAAAAAAAAATAATAATAAATCTTGCATGGTTTCAAAAAAACCATTATAAACTTGATGACCTTATTGGTCATTTGAAGAAACCTATTCATTCTGTGATGTTAATTTAAATGTGTAATTTTGTTTCCTACGCTCATATTTGCATCTGTATGTGATATGGAAAGTGTTAATAAAGCAAGAAGATGAAATGTTCATGAATTTTATCAGACTTTTGTCTGTCTGAAGCATTTCAGTGTTCATTAATTATCCGTATTATTTTCTAATTTTTTTAAAAAAATTAATGAATTATTGGGAAGGAAGCATGTGTAATGATCTTCATTTAGATTTGACTTTTCATCAAGAGAAGAATTTTACATGAGCTACTCATTTGCAAGTCAAGTTGGATTAGGCAGTCTTCATCTTCTCCAGGCATAAAGTTTCCTCTGCAAATTGAATTTTGAAAGAATGTGTAAATATGCTTTGTCACAGTACGAAACACCATCTTTGTTTGAACACAAACATCATAAATGGTATTTGATTGGGTCAGTATGCCATGATATTTACTGAAAGTGTAAAAAGTAGCTTAAACTAATGAAAAGTTAAATTATGGTTCTGGTAACAGGAATTATTTAGAACAACTAGAAGATTGTATAATTTGTTATAATATTTCATCAGAAAGGCTGACAGCTCATTTTCTAGTGATGAATCCTGTCATTTAAAATACAGTGAAATATTTAGAAATCTTCATACATCTGGCAAAGTTGCCTGTTATTTGCAACTAAGTCTGTCATTCATTGAAAAATTATTTTCATGCGATGGGAAGTCAACACCAAACAGTGAGTGAGACTTTTGCTATTTCCCACATAATCAGTAAGAGTTTAAATGATTAAAATTAACTATGGATGGCACTTTCAAATCCTCACATGTTACAAATCAATAAAGCAATTCAAGAATTCAGATCATCATGCTTGTTTCATCGTTCAAGTCATAATGAAAAAAAAAAAAAAAAAAAAAAAAAAAAACATAAAACGTTTAATTGGAAACTTAAAATCGATTTTATTGATGTTTTAATAGAAGCATTCATGAGATAAAGAATGCCATTGTTGCATTTCGGTAGCATCTTACTGTCATACTTGATTTTTAGATTATCGTAAAAGTATTTTGTGTTTAAGAACACAATTGTTGGTATTTTGGTGCTATGTAAATCATCAGTATCATTTCATGGTGGCCATAATTGGTATCATGTTTCAGTATGCATTTGGTAGAATATAAAAGTATCTGTTAAAGGTTTCTAGTCTTTCAGATTATCTTAAAAAAGTTTAGTGTTCAGTATGTTTTATGAATTCTTAAACAAGCTGTTGATTTTTCTTAATTTTCTCATGAAAATTTAGCATTCCATTTTTAGTTGTTTTTATTGTTCTGACTAATTTAGCTTGTCTTGATATCAGTCTAGCTCATGAAATTCACCATGGCAAAGAGGCAAGATTGCTTCTGTTGTTGGCAAAAGCGTTGGGGGAATATGACTCTACTCAGTTCTGCCCCCAAACTTTGAAGGAGAGCATCCTAGGGGGATGGGTCCAAGGGTCTCTTACACCCTTTACCCCTACCACCAACCTCTCTAGAGGATTTTCGGCTGGCTGCATATTTTGAGTGCCCCCATGCTATATATTTATGAACAACAGGTGATGAAAATACAAGGGTAAGTTGAAAAATAAGTTTCCCCTGTAGACTGTGGTCAGAGTTGTGTATGAAAGTCAAAAAACAGAATGAGACATTAAAGATATGACATACCTTTATTTTTCCACATAGGTACCAAGTACATTGAGACATTTGTCATATTGCTTGATAAGCTTCAAAAAGCCCTCCAGGAAAAAATCAGCGCTTTGCATATGGAAGAAGCGTTGAACGGCTTGTTTCACTTCAGTATTGCTTCCAAAGCGCCTTCCCCCGAGATTTTTCTTCAAAGCCGGAAACAGATGGAAGTCGCTTGGTGCAAGATCAGGACTGTATGGCGATGGTGTAGGTGCTCCCAACCAAGAGTTGCAATATGGTTTTGCGTTGCTGTCGCCGAACATGGTCTGGCATTGTCATCCAACAGCAGAATGCCAGATGTGAGAAGGCCAGGCCGCTTTTTCCGAATCGCCTCTTTCAATTTCGACAGGGTGTCACAGTAGCGCGTAGCATTGATGGTTCCAACCTCCAAAAAGTCCAGCAACAAAACTCCTTAGGCGTCCCATAAAACTGTGAGGAGCACTTTACCTGCAGAGGGAGTTGTCTTGAACTTCTTTCGGACAGGTGATGACGGATGTTTCCACTCCATAGGTGCGGTCTTCGATTCTGGCGTGAAATGGTGGACCCACGTTTCATCCCCCGTCACAATCTGAAACAGAAAGTCATTGCCATCTTCATGGTAACGCACGAGATGTTCCAGGCTGACCCCCATGTGTTGTTCCTTGTGTGTCGAGGTCAATTGTCGGGGCACCCATTGTGCTGACACTTTTCTGTATCAAAGAATGTCGTGGATGATGTTTTGAGCTCGCTCATGTGAGATTCCAAGTTCTTCTGCTACTTCATCAATGGTGATACGCCGGTTCGCTCTAATCATGTCATCCACCTTCCTGACATTTGCATCTGCAGTGGCCGTGCACGTCCGTCCAGCTCTCGGTATGTCCTCCACTTGCTGACGTCCATCACTGAATGTGCGACACCATCTCCGCACCATTTGCTTCGACATCACACCTGGCCCATAGACTTCCACGAGGCGGTTATGAATTTCTGTTCCTGATACTCCACGTGCCCATTCATAGCGGATAACCGTTCTCACTTCCTCCTTTGACCACAAATTCAAAACGCAACTTCTCTCCATACCTACTGGGGCTCAAATGAGAGGCTGGTCTCCGCTTTGCGCAGGCACTGCAACACTGCCATCTGCTTGATTTGCAGCGACCTCTACCCAATGGTGTATTGGTGACTTGCGCATTTTCCTGCTGTGTCGCCTTTCGCCCATAGCCGTTCAACGCTTCTTCCATATGCAAAGCGGGAATTTTTCTTGGAGGACTTTTTGAAGCTTATCAAGCGATATGACAAATGTCTCAATGTACTTGTACGAGAATAATAAAATAAAGGTATGTCATATCTTTAATGTCTCATTCTATTTTTTGTCTTTCATACACAACTCTGACCACAGTCGACAGGGGAAACTTATTTTTCAACTTACCTAAGTATACTAATTCAGAAGTCAAACAACAAAAATCAGCGTTATACCTACAAAATTTTCACAGGACTAGTTTCGATGGTTTTACCGAACCATCATCTTCAGCTGCAAAACCGCAAATGAACAAGATAGGAAATAATGATTAGATAAGATAAGAAAGCCTGGACAAGAATAAGCAAGTGGCGCCATCTGTTGGCGAAACCAGAACTAAAACATAATTTCTCTAAAAGCCGAAGGCAAATTTGGATTGGAATTAGCATCGTTAACTAGAACAGAAAGATTTTTATGAATGTGAAATGCCTCTAGAAAATCCAGTTCTCCAATGGAAGATGTTTTTTGAATAATTTTGGCAGCAGAAAAATTGAAAGTGTGATTTTCGGACCAACAATGTTGAGCAACAGAAGACCTCTGTGTTTCCTTTTTTCTAACATATGCCTCATGTTCTTTGACGCGAAATTTTAAGGCTCTCTTAGTTTGGCCAATGTAAATTAAACCACACTGGCAAGGAATCCTATAAATACCCCAGGAATTCATATCCGGAATGGGGTCCTTGAGTATAGAAGTTGGAATTTTATTGATGGGAGAAAAAACAACCCGAAAGTTAAATATCTGCAAAATATGTGCAACTTTATAGCTAATTGATGGAAAGAAGGGAATGACAACAGAATTTTTATAATCTCCTAAAATAAGAGTGTGGCTTTTAGTGTGTTGAGATGAGAATTTTTTAACTGCTTGATTAATAATGTTGGGTGAAAAGCCCCTGTCAATAGCTATTGCTTTTAAATAATTTAGTTCTTCATCAAGGCTAGTTTGGAGGAGCAAACTTGAAGAGCACGGAAAACATAGGAATAAAATGAAGCTAACTTTTGTTTAGTCGGATGACATGATTTAAAGTGTGGTGGAAGGCAAACCGATGAAGGTTTACGGTAAACTGTAGTACTGAAGTTGGATGTGTTATGTGTGACCAGAATGTCGAGAAACGGAAGAGAATTGCAAGTCTCAAGTTCAAAAGTGAACTGAATAGCAGGATCAATAGAATTCATTGTTGAAAGAACTTTATTTAAATCATCTTTATTACCTTCAAACAGGGTAAAAGTATCGTCTACGTAGCGGAACCATGCCGGGAAGTTTAAAGTTTCAAACAATTTTGATTCATAATAATGCATCCCGGCATTATTATTCCCGGCATTTATTCCCGGCATGGTTCCGCTACATAGACGATACTTTTACCCTGTTTGAAGGTAATAAAGATGATTTAAATAAAGTTCTTTCAACAATGAATTCTATTGATCCTGCTATTCAGTTCACTTTTGAACTTGAGACTTGCAATTCTCTTCCGTTTCTCGACATTCTGGTCACACATAACACATCCAACTTCAGTACTACAGTTTACCGTAAACCTTCATCGGTTTGCCTTCCACCACACTTTAAATCATGTCATCCGACTAAACAAAAGTTAGCTTCATTTTATTCCTATGTTTTCCGTGCTCTTCAAGTTTGCTCCTCCAAACTAGCCTTGATGAAGAACTAAATTATTTAAAAGCAGTAGCTATTGACAGGGGCTTTTCACCCAACATTATTAATCAAGCAGTTAAAAAATTCTCATCTCAACACACTAAAAGCCACACTCTTATTTTAGGAGATTATAAAAATTCTGTTGTCATTCCCTTCTTTCCATCAATTAGCTATAAAGTTGCACATATTTTGCAGATATTTAACTTTCGGGTTGTTTTTTCTCCCATCAATAAAATTCCAACTTCTATACTCAAGGACCCCATTCCGGATATGAATTCCTGGGGTATTTATAGGATTCCTTGCCAGTGTGGTTTAATTTACATTGGCCAAACTAAGAGAGCCTTAAAATTTCGCGTCAAAGAACATGAGGCATATGTTAGAAAAAAGGAAACACAGAGGTCTTCTGTTGCTCAACATTGTTGGTCCGAAAATCACACTTTCAATTTTTCTGCTGCCAAAATTATTCAAAAAACATCTTCCATTGGAGAACTGGATTTTCTAGAGGCATTTCACATTCATAAAAATCTTTCTGTTCTAGTTAACGATGCTAATTCCAATCCAAATTTGCCTTCGGCTTTTAGAGAAATTATGTTTTAGTTCTGGTTTCGCCAACAGATGGCGCCACTTGCTTATTCTTGTCCAGGCTTTCTTATCTTATCTAATCATTATTTCCTATCTTGTTCATTTGCGGTTTTGCAGCTGAAGATGATGGTTCGGTAAAACCATCGAAACTAGTCCTGTGAAAATTTTGTAGGTATAACGCTGATTTTTGTTGTTTGACTTCTGAATTAGTATTTAATCGGCGTGTTATTGTGTTTTAATTACCTAAGTATGTATACAATTTTAACTGTTACTCAAATGTTTAGTTTAAGTCATGTTGAGAAATGAACCTCAAAGTTCAGAAGTTTTAAGACTTTATGTACTAGATTCTTTTATATCTTCTTAATATGGGCATATTTTCTTAAAACTGTAACCTTTGTCTTTCATTAAAAGTTAATATTAGGTAATTAAACTTTATTTCTCGATTGTAATTGAAATTTAAGTCTAATAAAGCGAACTGCACATTGAAATTTTGAACAAGTCACATACTCCTTATTTTGTGTGGTCCGGTGCTTGCTTGGTGTTTAAACTGAACCTCTTTCCAAACTGACCCTTTATGTCGTGTCTTCAAGTCTTTTTTTTTTTTGAATGAGTGTACTTGTATTATAGCAGTATTTTACATAAGTGTTTCCATCGTCTTGCGGTAATAATGGAAAAGAAAAATTAAATCAGGATTAATAATTTTATGCCTCTAGTCCAAAATTTTATATTGAACATTGTAAGTTATGCAACTCAAACTAACTTCCATATGATTAGCTCACTTGCCATTTTTTTACTGCTTTTATGATAAAGTCTGGTGAAGATTGAACTATTTTTGTACCTTTGAAAATCAGCATGCTTTAAAGGTGTTTCTTTGTGTTTTAAATGAGAATTAATATGTAGCTAAACACAAATGATGAGAAGTATATGTGATTTAGGGAAAGTTTTGAGACATCTGCATGTTTCTTATTACATCTTATTCTGCTTAAAATTACCTTTCTCCCTACATTTGTCTGCTGTAACATTAGCAAATGAGAAAATCATAGAAATAAGTTATTTCATAGCATTCTTAAAAGAATTATGAAATAATTTATATTTGAAAGGCTGCAATAGTGGTATATATGTTTCATTTGTAGGTGTTATTTTATTATGCTCAATAGGCTGTTGGACAATATTTTCGCTCAGCTGAGATGAAATACTGTCAGCTAATTCATCGTGCATTTCCAGTGTTTGTGAATTATTCCAAACAAATTTTGAGAATCTCCTACATAAACAACTTGAATTACAGCAAGAAATCAGGGGTGTTCCAAGAGCGATGCGTAGTGCCGTGAGAAAATTATGCTGCGTGCGCGTGACGTCGTGTGAGTGACAGTCGTTAGTTCTTGATGTTTGTTTATGTTCGTTGCATCAACAGTTTCATTTGATTTGCTATTATACCTGCTCAGAAATTGCAAATTGTGCTGTATCATTATGTCAGAATTCAGAAGGAAAACTAGAACCATCGTTTTCCAAGTGATACAGAACTTCGTAAGATCCAGAACTATGGATTCTTCGCTGCAAAAAAGCAGATAATTCCAACATCGAAAATGCAAGAATATGTGCTCTTCATTTTACACCTGATGACTACAATTATTTTAGCATTCGTATGCATTCTGAACATAAAATAAATATTTACTTTGACAAAATACTTAATAGGAAAGTATATACCCGGTATTTCCAATATGTTATACATACTGCATATAAAATGATCATTTTGCTTTAGTTTACATTTTTGTCGACCGATGTATCTTGTCACTCGGGTGACGTCACTACCAGCAACCAATGGCATGCTTTTTCCATTTCCTTTACTATATTAATGAACCTTGGCTAGAAAGTGTATAGAACTGTGGTACTAAAAGGATATTTTATAAGCCAGCAATAAATAGATAGTTCTACCATCAGGGATAATACATAGGTAATTCTGAAGTTTTTGAAACAGACAGACAATATGCAATAAAAAAAATGATTTGCTAGATGTGTAAATTTAAATTCTTTATATCTCTGCAGACCATAATTTGTGGCAATATTTTCAGTTTATCCATTGCGGAATAAATTTTGGAAGAAAGGAAAATGAAACTGATGTTATAATGCTATTGCAGTATGATTTTCTATGATTTATTTTTCTGACTATCATATAATTATAGCCATTATAATAATAGATATAATTATAATGATAAAATAAATTTTTAATGCATTCAAAATTGCATGCAATGTGTGCTATTGTGTATTTAAATGTATTTATAGAAACTGAAAATTTTGGTAAGTGGTAAAATTTTTCAATTTTTAATTATCTGCCACCCATCATTCTAAAGCAAATATATCGATATAATGCTCATTATGATTCTGTGTTTAATTATTCTAAAACTATTTTAGCAATATCTTTACTTGACCATCTCAGTTTCCATTTAAAATCTCAATTTTCAAGTTTAGAAAAGACTGCATCATGCCTGTTTTGCATACAGCCATCAATTTGCATTGATCGTGTAAATAAAATTGTGGTAAATGAGTTGAAGATTGTAGCGTTATTAGAGTTTTTTTTTTGCAGGAGTCATGTGAAAAATCAGCAATGCCCTCGCTGTGGCTCGAACAACATACCTCTCGAATTCGCGTCGAGCGTGCTGACCACTACACCGCAACGTCTTGCTAAGAAGGCAGAAGAAATACCTTATATAGTCCTCCTTTTAAAGGGCGACTCAGGTTTTGGGGACCCAATTGCCAAATCCTGGTAGTGAAGAATCATCATTCACCACCTTTTAGTTCAGGTGCCACTATAGAGACATTAGGTATTTTTTAGAGCAGGAGAGGTAAAAAATGAGCCATGCCCTCGCCAGGTATCAAATCACTGTCCTCTTGTCTCCGAGCATGCTGACCATTACACCACGAAGGCATGCTAAGAAGACGGGAGAAATGCCTTAGAAGGTGATTTCCTCTCTTCAAAACTTCTTAAAGAAGATATGAAACATTGCCAACGGCATTTTATGTCTATTCCCAAAGGAAAGTTCCCAGGCACACCAGTTTTGTTTAAAAACAAAGCTTCGAATAAAATCTTTTTACCAAATACTAATGTGCTTTTGCACATGGCAGCTACACTGCTGATAATATCTTGCGAATGTTAACGTTCCGCAGGTGCTTTGAAAAGGTTAGAAAATTATAATAGAGGTACTATGACGGAAGAGAGAAATTCTTTGGTATTAAAGAACATTAATTATACCAAAGGAATATCAATTGGCAAAATTATTGATATATGTATTTGCCAGTTTACAGCCAAAAAAAGTGAAATTCGGGAATATTTTAAGTGCCGAACCAAAATGAAAGGCCAGAAAAATGTTTGCCTTCTTTTTCTTTTCTTTTCTTTTCTTTTTAAATTTTTATGTGCAATTTAATTTCATGTCCAGAATAAATTATGTATTTACAACTTTTATGCATTTAATTCAATATCTTTATTATATACAACAGAAATATGAATTTTATATATTTATTTATCTTTATAGTTGTATTATGTAACCAAAATAAAATGAATTTCATAATTCTTTTAATATTTTAATAAAAATGTTTAATTAATTTAAAAACAGACATATTGAGTTACGCATTTAATGATTGTTAGATAATAATTATAAACACGATAATGAAATGCAATATATCCATAATTATGTTACATAATTTTATTAATAAGATTCATAATATAATTATTATTAATATTAAGATAACTGCCATTAACACAATATATTCGTCATGTAATAATTCCTGTATACTTGAAGATGCTGTAATAGGTAGAACAGTATAGCCATAGGAGTCGTAACGGGCACCCCCCCCCCTGCAATTTGAACTGGCTACGTCCATGTGACTACGTATGGAATCTAAATGCAGAATTGCTTGGTTCAACTTCTAAAAGGGTGCTGAAAGGCCAATCCTGTTCCCACTTTACATCTTACATCATCATCTTGTGAAAATAACTCACCAATACGTTATATATGTTGTACTTCAGAAAACTGAAGTTAATCTGGAGAGAAATATTTCTGACACAATTGATTCATCCAAATTTATGCTAAAAAGAGATAGAGCAAGCATGTGTCAGGCTCGCAAAACAAGGAAACGAGCATTGGAAAATTTAGCTTCCCTTTCCCCAAAAAAAGAAAAGGCTATAAGCAGATAAGATAGACTGCACAACTCAGTTTACACCCAGTGACACATTTGATTTAGTTGAAGTGATGCATCATCCAGTGACACATTTGAATTGGTCATTACAACCAGATAAACTATCTGCTTATTTTTTTAATGAATTTATATGGTTTTCATACATAACTGTGATCGAATGGATACATTAGTATAAGTAATTCTACATTTATAGGTCATTTTACTAATATTTTACATTTAAATTAAAATGTTTTCTCATCTTAAATCACTCTTTTATCATAATCTTCATTTTGTGAATGAGACTTGTATCACAATGAGATATTTAAACTCAGTGTCATGTTTACGAATATTGACTACCTAAATGATTAGCTAATTATTAAATTCGCTTATGCAATTTCAATCACATGCCTATGTGTTTTGGTTACTTTCTTTACATCCCAAAAGTAATTCTATACATTGAAGCAATGTATGGGTTAAGCATTGCGTAAAAAGTAAACTGATATATGCTTCACCCTGAGGAAAGAACAGTTTTTCGACCACACTACCATGCAAATATCGAATCAGTGAGTGACATATTCCCAACAGTGTTATTTAACTGAATCATATGTCTGATGTAATTTAATTAACATAACTAGGTGAATTTCCCCATGCTTGGACCCTGAAGGAAAACAAATATGTGTATTGTGTGGGAATACAAATAGCGAAAGAGTAAGTAAGATACTCTCTTCGGTGTTATTTAACTGCTGCATATGTTTTTAATTTTGATTCCATATAATTTGTTTTTAATTATAACAAAGAAAAATATTTAAATACTGAACACTATTTTGAGTATAACAAAAGTATTTTAAGAAACAAGGTGATACGGTCAAAAGTCGTTAATTCGGACACCCATAATCCGGAATGATCTATAATCCGGACCTCAAAGCTACAAACTTTCTGCGCATGCGTCTCGTTGACGCATGCGCGTAAGACCTTTACGGCTGCGAATATGCGTGTGCATCCGGCTTATTATTTTTTGGAGACTGTTACGGCAATTTTATAAAAGTAAGCTTGAACTTTTGATTATGTCAAATAGAATTTCTGATATATATTTACTAATATGTAAAGGGATCTACAAAGCAAAAGTATGTTTCAAAGTTCATTAAACAAAAAGTGGAATTGCTGCAAAAAATGGATAAAGGCATATCCTTTGTTTATCTAAACTTTAACGTTTGTTTATCTAAACTCTATTTATCTTTAACGCCGCGGTGCGCAATGAATTGGAAGTTGATCTGTCAGCACTATCCTTATCTTCAGGGCAGATGTTTTTATTTTATTTGGCTTATAATTCCTTACTAAATGTAGTATTTCATCTCGATGTACTCCGTCTTTGATATCATTTAAATCAAATTCCTCGTCATTATAATTCTCTTCCGATAGCAAAGAAAGTGACAGAGGTTATTGAAAAGGAAAATATTTCGATTGACAAATTAGTCGGTAGACCCAGCAATTATAGGACTTGAACAGCGGAACTTTGTAACTGAACAAGAAATGAATGTCTGTTTATAGAATTAAAGAGAATGTATTATCACATAAAAAACGAAGCAACTTAAACAACTTGCATTGAAAGAAATGTTTAATAAAGTAAACAAATAAATATTAAGCTTTTTTTTGTAAATTTTGATATACCCTTTAGATCATAATTGTTCTTTATTTCATAAATTACGGTTTCATATTTTTAATTTTATAATTTCTGCATGCCATCTTACCAGATTTAAACTGATGATCTATAATCCGGAATCGCCGAAGTATCGACGAGTCCGGATTAACAACTTTTGACTGTATAAATACAGTAGTTATTAAAAATATTTAATTTTTACGCAGGCTTAATTGAAGTTAATAATTAAGGAAAGAGTACTTTTAGATAATACTGAAAATGTAAGTACTTCTGCTTACATTTGAAGTGAATCAATATAAGTGACTGCTTGCTATATCTCTTTCTAGCAGCAGTTATCATTTTGCTTAGAATGTGATAAGTCTATTTAAAAAGTATATTGACATGGTAAAGAAATTTGTAGAATTTTATATTATGAATTTGGTGATTCAAATAATTTTATATATTTTTTTACTTGAGATATGTAATTTAAACTGAAAATCACATATATTACTCACAGAGTATCAAAATTCATTTGTATTTAAAAAAATGCATGAGCAATGAAAACATATGGGGAAATTCTTTCTGATTATGTTATTACCATGGTTTTGGCAGTTCTGCATTCATGTGTTCTATTCAACAAGATTTATTAAGTGCAGGCAATACAGTGCTGCATCGCCAAATGTAGCTAGATTTGTATATCTTTGGTTCTTTGTTCATACTGATGAGTCAAAATATTTTAACTTTATATGTGTGTTGGTGTAACTGTAACTGGACTTTTGAGCTCGTATTTACTTTCTGTTTATTTAATTGCATTATTTCATATACTTAAAACTGTAACCATGTCTGTATCAGTTAGTAGTATAGTTCAGCTCATATTCACATGCAGACGCATGCCTTCTGGTAACATGTGTATATCAAGTATAAAAGTTGTTGTGAAGATGACTAGTGATTTAATTTATTTAATTAGTTAAGTGAATTACTTAACTAACTCTTCCAGTATACAAACGTGTTATGACCTAGTGTACTATAGTGGTGTACCCGATATAGCGCAGGGGGAAGCCGGAAGTAATATGGTTGTTAATGCTAAGCCATATGAAACTTCAAAGCAACATCTTATTGAATCTGAGTTAGAGAGACAAGTATCAAGGATATGTACTTTGCTGCAAGGTGTAGAACTTGGCAACTTGCTTGTGTGTGTAATCTTGTGGATGATACTGTAGGGGAAGCACTCCTCAAATTTCTTTGGCTCGTGCATCTTCTTACTGCCACAAAAAGCATCATGGGGCATTAAATGACAGGCTATCACAGTTTGCTGTTGTTGAAGAGAAAATTCATGATCTCGCGGTGTCTCCTCAGAGCAGTGCAAAGTGTAGTGCACAGCATTGTAAAATTCATGTATAGAAGCACAGATTGTACAGTGAGGCTGTCCCCAGGGTTCCTGCTTGGGACCTACACTTTGGAATCTTGTAGCGAACACAGCCTTTGCGCTTTATGACCAACAGCAAGGAGTGAGTATCCAGGCGTACGCAGACGACTTTTTATTGGTCATTTCTGGTAGCACGGACATTAGGTTAAAGGCACAAAACGCAATCAATACTTTTGCAAGCTGGGCAAATCAGCACAAATTAAATATCTCAGCAGATAAAACTAAACAACTGTTTATATGTAAGCATGGAGCGCGAAATAGGATTCCCAACATTAAGCTAAATGGAGTCTCTATAAAAAAGGTCACTGATCTTAAATATCTAGGTATTATACTTAACAATAGGCTTTCCTGGGTACCGCATATTAAAGAGCTTAAGCAGAAAATAAATCAAATTAGTAATTCCATGGTTAGAACATCAGGACCTCATTGGGGCACTCCAATCACTATGCTCAAAAGCTGGTACAGAACAATCTCAGAAAAGATCATATTATATGGGGCTGCCATATGGGGAAGGAAGCTTATTGCCCACATGAGAAGACAGCTTCTCACCATACAAAGAATGCAACTTTTGATCATATGCAAAGGTTATAGAACATCCCCAACTGCGGCACTGCAAGTGCTGGCGGGTATCCCTCCACTGGACCTTCTAGTGGAGAGAGAATCACTATTAGTAAGGACATTGCGCCTAGAAAATAACGTCTCTCTGTGGCAAAAGACATTCTACCATACAGACTATGAGAAGCGCAAGCCGATCATGCTTGGACACCCTGCAGATACTGATTTATCGCACACAATATACATGCAATACACGCCGCCAAATGAGAAGGCATTTGCCATTTATACAGATGGCTCAAAGACGGAAAAAGGCACAGGCTGCGCCTACTGTGTACTCCAAGAAGGAGAAATGGTTAAAACTTGGGAAAGGCGACTGGCAGACAAAAATACCGTCTTTCAGGCAGAGCTTCTTGCATTAAAAGCAGCCATCAATTTGGCAAAATATCAATTAGGATTAAAGGTCAGCATATATAGCGACTCTGCCTCAAGTTTGGAGTCCATCCGAGGGCACAAGACAAGGAGTCCTTTGGTGCAAGATATTCAGAAAATTCTTCTAAGTATCCCACCAGATGACAGACCTATCCTGATCTGGGTTCCAGCTCATGTGGGTATTACTGGCAATGAAGCGGAGGACGTGCTTGCGAAATCTGCAGGCAATGACTCCAGTAGACTGGAAAACGCAGTAAGTGTTCCGCAGTCCTATTTAAAAAAAACCACGCTCAATAGCCTTTTTCAAGAATGGCAGAAAAGATGGGAAAGGGAAAGCACAGGGAGGAGAACCTACAAGTTCTTTCCAAAAGTCACGTGCTCAGTTAATACATACAGCGGAGCACAAACTCAATTCTACACTGGCCATGGTCCCTTCCCACATTACCTTAAGAGATTCGGCATACGAGCATCAGATTTGTGTGAATGTGGTGCGGTAGGTGATGCAGATCACTTCCTCTTCAACTTCCCACAAACCAATAAACTGCATTTAAAAATGCCAAGCAGTGAATACTGGCCGCAATGGGCAGAGAATACCCGCGGCAACAAGCAGACGAAAACTAAAATAGAGGAGGTAATCAGGCTTTGCTCAGCAAGATTCTAAGAAATTCTCCCCCTCTCTTGAGAATTGTATCTTCGCAGCATAATTTTAATAGCAATTCAATATACTACAACTGAACATCAACACTAGGAAAATAGCTCACCCCGTAGAATAATAACAGGACTGTAAGAGCAAAACTATTGTAATGTAAGCATATTACTATCCAGTCTATATGTACTTGATAAAAATAATATTGTAAAGCAGTTTAAATGATATTGAAAATCCAGTCAATGTGTAAATGAATTACAAGTTTAATTTTGATTATCTCAGTAAAAGTATTGTAAATATGAATTCATATAATGTCTAAATGTACACATAGCTGTCATGATTTTATGTATCTGTCATATGTAACTTGTACAAGACAATGATTGTAATCAACATATCTATGCTTATTCACAGGCCTTGTATGCCCATGTAATATTTATATGTATATTCTTACACGGAGGAAATTTTCCCTTCTGCCAGGATGACTACTAACACTGTAAGACTTTTACAACAAAGTTAGGTCAGTGGTTATCACAGGCGGCGCTCAGTGAATTGGCCGCAATTGTGCATCATTGTATCCACTCGAGAAACAGTAAATTTAAAAATCTTGAAGGGCGCAATCACAGTCATCCAGGCGATGCTTTAAAGAGCTAGCAAACAACTGATGCTCTTATCATGCAAATTTGTGGCTCTAATGCTAACAAATGTATGCCCTCATGCTATTTCTAATGCCAGGGAAATTAGTACAGTCAAAAGTCGTTAATTCGGACACCCATAATCCGGACTGATCTATAATCCGGACCTCAAAGCTAAAAACTTTCTGCGCATGCGCCGCATTGGCACATGCGCACAGTGATTTTACGCGTGCGCGTAAGACTTTGACTACTGCGCATATGCGTGTGCGCAAGTGCAGAATACGTTTTTGCCTGCGCGTTTAATGTATAACGGACGGTGTAAGCTAAAATTATCTAATTATCTATTTCAGTTAATGTTGATGATTGCGTTGTTCCTTAATCTTCGAATTGGATCCCGCTTATTAATTTTTGCAGACTGTAAGGGCAATTTTATAAAAGTAAACTTGAACTTTCGATTATGTCAAATAGAATTTCCGATGCTGGAACTTCCAAAGGATCTACAAAACGAAAGTATGTTTCGATGTCCAACAAACAAAAAGTGGAATTGCTGCAAAAAATGGATAAAGACATGAAGAATGTGACAGAGAGGTTAGTGAAAACGAAAAAATTTCGATTGACAAGTTAGTCGGTATTATCGGCACAGCAATTAACGGGACTTGAACAGCGGAACTTTGTAACTGAACAAGAAATTATGTCTGTTTATAGAATTAAAGAGAAAGTATTATCACATAAAACGAAGCAACTTAAACAACTTGCATTGAAAGAAGTGTTTAATAAAGTAAACAAATAAATATTAAGCTTTTTTTTGGTAAATTTTGATACCCTTTATATCATAATTGTTCTTTATTTCATAAATTACGGTTTCATATTATTAATTTTAGAATTTCTGCATGCCATCTTACGAGATTTAAACTGATGATCTATAATCCGGAAAAATCGATAATCCGGAATCGCCGAAGTCCCGACGAGTCCGGATTAACGACTTTTGACTGTATAGCAATTACATTTAGGCCATAATCGCGACTGCCACATAAATTGAATTTCTTTGGCTGACCCTTCATCTAAATTGAAATTTTTAATTGACATGGGTCAGACATTTCCTTTCCTCCAATTAGTCATGTCAAACAGTCTGTTGTGAATGAGGAATTGCTTCTTTATACTACATATGGAACAAAAATTTCAGCCTTTGCTAATTGACATCTGACTCTTGATTTAAATTTATGGCAAAAGTGAACTTGGTCTTTTGTAAAAGCCAAAGTTAGCCAACCTATTATAGACACAAATTTTCTAAAGAATTTTAATTAATTAGTTGATGCTAAAAATAATAGAATAATTGATGCCGGGACAATGCTGTCTTCACAGGGAAGCATTGCTTGTATTCTGCAGATTAGTAGTGCCTTAAGCATTCTTTTATGTCCTTTCAAGTTTGACAAAAATTTGACTGAATATTCAGAACTTTTTAATCTATCATATACACCCAAAGAGCAACCAAATTATACTGTTTTTCACCGCATTGAGACCAAGGGACCTCTGGTATTTTCTAAACTGCATTGGATATCGCCTGAGCTGCTTGTCGCTGCTCGCGAAGAATTTGAGTTTCTCTTGGCACAGGGTATTGTTCATCTGTCAAAAAGTACTAAGGCAAGCCCACTTGCAAATGGTGCGTGCCTTCCCTGCAGCGATAATCATTGCCTTGAGTGCATCATTATTCTGGACTGTTATCGCCTCCCCCATATCCAAGACTGTAGCCAAGCATTTTATGGGAAAAGAGTATTTACAACATTAGATTTAGCTCAGGTGTATCACCAGATGCTTTTAATCCAACCAAAATTGAAAACACTATTTAACAACCTCATTTGGTTTATTTGAATTACTGTCTATGCCATTTGGCCTCTGTAATATGGAGCAAACTGGTCAGTCATGTGTAATTCAGTTGTTAGGTTGCCTAGATTTTTGCATACCCTGTTTGGATGATATTCTAATCATGTCATCAAATGAGAAGGAATATGAGAGCTACCTTAGACAACTTTAAGACCGTCTCAGTTAGCATGGATTGAAACTAAACCAACTAAATATGTTCTAGGGAAATCCACTATGGCCTTTCTGCCTCATAACTCCTTCTGGGGGAAAATCGCTCCCCAAAAGAACTTGAGCAATAGTTGAATTTCCAAACCTGAAAGCATTACAAAGTTGCGATGTTAATTTCTTAATTAATGCTTAATTTCTTCCTTAAATGCTTAATTTCTTCCATCCTTTCATCCCAAATGCAGCCAAAACCCAAGCTTCCTTGCATGAACTGCTAAAAGACTCCAGAAAGAATGACAAAGAGCCCTTTTCTTGAGACAATACTTTAACGCAAGCATTAGAAGCATGTAAACATGATCTTATGAATTCGGCAACTCCAGCTTACCATGCTTCTTATCAACAGCTACTTCTGATGGCTGATGCTTTTAACAATGCTTTTAGTGCTGTATTAAATACATTAAATGATCAAGAAAAGCTGTAATTTCCATGTGTGGATCCATTTGACTTCTCAAAGGACACAACGCCAACCAACCAAATGATAAAGATTTGCAATCTCTAGTATTCTTTTTGTGTATACGAAACATTACCAAGCAAAAGTGCAGCACCTATGACAGAGAGCTCTTAGCCATCTATTTGGCTGTAAAACACTTTCGTCATTGTTTACTGAGCAAACATTTTATAATATACTGGGACCATAAACCTCTAACCTTTGGTTTTCAAAAAGGTCTTATTCACATTCCCCTTGGCTACCCAGACAACTCGACTACCCATCGCAATTCAGTATGGGTATCAGATATGTTACTGGATCTGATAATATTGTATCTGACATTTTATCCTGGATAATTCAGATCCACCTACCTTCAACCACTGCTTTTCACTATGGCTGAGTAGTAGTCTAAAAATACTAGTTATTTTACCTACTCTGTGAGCCTGATATGTCACTTCAATTCCAACTTTTGCAAATGTGTCCAAATTTAAAACTTTACTGTGATGTTAGTGCTGGAAATGTCTGACCAAATGTTCCAGAAAAATTACTCTACTCAATCTCCAGAGACCTCCATTTTTTATCCCATCCAGCTATTAGAACCTTCTGTAAACTTATTCAAGAATGATTTATGTGGCCAAGCATGTTAAGATATGTTGAATAAGGCATAGACTGTCAGAAGTCAAAAGTTCATCAACACACTTATAGTTCTTTAGAATAATTTCTAGTTGTTTCTGAAAGTTCAAGCATATTTGCACAACATCCTGTGACCCTTACCTCTATCTGAGGTATATCCATATCTTAGACCCTGTATGGATTTTTTTTTTTTTTTTGGCCGAAGCAATACCTGTGCAGGATATTATGCTGAATCAGTGGGTTGCACATTTGTTACGTGCTGGATCACGATATTCAGAGTCCCAAAAATTATAACTATTGACCAGGGATGGTAATAAAAGTCTATTAAACTCAACAAGGTTTTAGGAATTTGCCACATTTGAACTTTCCTATGTCACCTCATTTGACTGGTTAAGCAATGTCACTGGGCCCTTAAAGCAATCCTTAAAGTGTCATCATATAACACACACTAGACAGAATCTTTACCAGTTGTCCATCTTGGCCTTCACTCAGCTTTCAAAAAGGACCTTGTTGGTACTTGTTCTGAGATGCTTTATGGAACAACTTTGTCTTTACCAGGAGAATTCTTATAGCTATGTAAGTACTTGTTGCAGACAGGTCCTGCAGTGTTCCTTCAGCATCTGTGCAACACCATGTGGGGATTCTCCAGCTTCTACCTCTGCACATATTAAAACGTTCTCTTTTGTGCATCCAAGACTTGCTCTCAGATTTTTATGTGAAAAGACAGAGTAAAAGCACCATTGACACAAGCATATTAATGGTCCCTCTCACATTGTCAACAATATTTCACCATTCTGGGGGAAAAAAAATGTGATTGGGAATGACTGTTTGAAGCTGGCTTTCCCTACTCAGTACAATGTATCATCACCACTGACTCCAGTTATTCCTAGTGACAGTTCACTAATAGCATCAGTTACTCCACACTGGAGTTATTCAACTCCAATCACTAGTTCAGCGTAATTCAGCAAAGTACCATCTTTGCCTCCAAAGAAAACTGCATGTTGTGCTGAGATTTTCTATGTATGATGTGTCAGTACCTATAGTACTTAGGGGCGTGTGTTGTGGCAGTTTAATGGTAACTGCACTTTTGAACTCTTATTTGCTTTCTAACTGTTCATTTAATTGCATTACTTCATTAAATCTGTAACTGCAAGCATTACCTGTATCAGTTAGTTCCGCTTGTGTTCACATGCAGATGCATGCATTTTTATAACTTGTTTTTGTTAAGTTTACAAGCAATTGATGCAAAGATGATTAATAATTTAATTAGTTAAGTGAATTACTTCATTTCCTGTATAACAAAGATGTGTTATGACCGAATACATTATAGTGGTGTATCCAATGTAGTGCAGTATTGTACTTGGTAGAGCACATATGCTTTTAAATGAGGAAAATCATTTGTTTCTTTTTTTCTGCATTGCTTTATTTCCATTTATTTCACAGTTTTAATGGAAAGGTTTTTTTCGGTTTTTCAGTAAAATTGCAGATTGCACTTTGACTTGAACTTTAAATGGAACTGGGGAGGATACAGTAGGTTCTTCTCCTTCAAAAAAGAAAGCTATCGAGTTAAAGTCAACAATTAAATTGCTGTGAATAAAAATGAACACAAAAAAAGTTTTAGCTACCAAAGGCAAATTTTCTATCAGAATTTGCTGTGAATTGAGAACTTTTTTCTTTCAATAACAATAGGTAAGAAAATTTTAGAACAAAACACTGCGATCTGTATTTTGAAGTGAATTTTATAATCAAATTCTTTATATTTTGATGCCCGGTAGCGCAGTGGCTAGCGCATCGCGCAGCAGCACCACAGGTCCGGGATTCGAACCCCAGCCTGGGCAAGGTCGACTCGGCCTTTCAACCTTTGATTTCTATCCCTTGGGTCGATTAAATGAGTACCAAGTTCACTTAGGGACTAAATACCGGGGGGACCTGTGACAAGCTGACCACTTGTTCAGGGCATATGCTTACGCATCCTGGGGGCCCACGGTCAAGAAAGCAGATTTCGAGGCGCTGCAGGCCTTGGCCCATTAGGGTTGTTTGCGCCTCTGAGTTTAGCTTTTTTCTTTATATTTTGCATTTATATATATGTACTTTTCATTAAATGCAAATTGCTGTCAGTGTTTTGTAAGTATTTTACTTCTTTCTTTCCTTTTCTTTGGGAGGGGAGGGCAAGACAAGCTGTGAATAACTTTTTGTTTACTTATTATGTGCTCTGCCCTTAAGCACTACATGGAAAGGGATAGCTGTCCTGTGGAGGTCTTTTTAAGGAAAACTGGCTCGTATCCATGTTACACATGGAGAAAACCACGAAAACGCCCATGCAGCCAGCCTGTTCACCAGGACTCAAATCCCGGACTGAACCAGTGTTCAATGACTTTTATCGCTCAGCCGCTGGTGGGTCTTGTGAATAACTTTGGCTTAGATTTTTAATTCTAAACATTGTCTTTATTTTGACATATTTATAGCCTGAATATTGTTTTGTGATTATATAGTTAGGTATTTGAAATTAGCAGATTTTATGCAAGAAGCTATTTGACTCCAAAATCTGATTCCCAAGATTTTAAAAGAATATAAAATTCCAAAGGAAATTACAGTTGACAAAGTAACTGAAAAAAATCTTTCCTCATCAATTGAAAAAGACTGTTTTTGAAAGGTAATACATCTGAAAGCAAATTGAAATGTTTCAAGAAATAATGAATCTGGAAAAGAAAATCAAAGCCTCACTCATATAGCACAGGATTATAATGAATAAACAGCGAAATTCTGGCGTACTATAGGACAGTTGGAAGAGTAAAGCCTGCAGTTCCTCCAGAATAAGTTTAATAAATTTTAATTAATTTAATTAAATAAATTTAACAAAAATTTAAAGTGGAGTCTTTTTAACATGATGAATGTTCTATATTCACATCACACATGGGGAACCAGTGAAATGTTCCTTGCGGTCAGTCCCTTCACAGTGATTTGAACCCATATTAAACTATTTGTGTTTAGCAGTTTTACCGCTCACCTGCCAGTGGCCTTGTTTTTCAGAAACTTCCTTTACTTGACCCATTTCATTAATTTCAGTTGGTGTAAGATAGATTACTGCTTACTGCCCAGACAGGAAAGTGATTAATGGCTCTGAACTGCCGTATCAAAGGGACCAGATTCGAATCCTGGAGAAGTCATGGATGTACATCATCTGTCCCTTCATAGGAGGTAATGCTGGCCACCCATTAAGTGCCTCCATAATAAAATGACCACCACTTTTGGCCTTAGTACTGGTCAAACCTAAAATGGTTAGTGCCTGCCATGTAAAAAAAATAGGCGGCTACTTTGATCATATTTTAGTGCACTTCATCTGTACTGTACATTCATTCTGCAATCAGCATATTTATTATCACATAATGCATGCACTGTTTGTATGATGGCAAAGTAACTACAGTGTGGAACATCTCATGTTAAAGTAATTTGAAAATTTCTTGTATTATGGCCTAATGTTTCAAAGATTAAATTTCCGTCAGTTCTGTTTAAATTTTCATTTTAAGTTGTTGTTAGTTGACAACCGAAATCTATATCTTTTGCTTGTTATCTCGTAATTCATTATTTTATATTTTCATTGCATGAATCAATGAACTTCGCAACTTTGCGAATTTTTCAAAACTGTATATTGAAAATTTTTGCAAATTGCCAGATAGTACCGTATAGTCAAATCCCATTATTTTTACAATTTTATAACTGTTTATCTATTGAATATTTGAAGTTAATTATCTCAGTGTCATACATTTTTAGATTAGTAGATTCGTATTTTTTTTATCAAAAAAATTGGGAGTTTAAAGTTTGAAGACCTTCCTTGTTAGAAAGGTATTTATGTGTTATCCCTTTGACTGTAAAAGTGTAAAATGGTCACCGAACAGCATGATTTAGTGCCAGTTACGGATAAATGGGATGTAACAAGACACTCATAACAGCCGTGCTTTCATATGCTGTAACTCTGATTGGTTCTTGTTAAGCTGCTGTTTGTTTTTATGAACAAGGATATAAATTAACTGCTATTGCTGTATTTTTTCTGACATTCAGAGATTAAATGTTAAAATTTGGTACCTTTGTACTACAGAGCAGCAAGTATTATATAATGTTCAAAGTTATGGGGCCCTGTAATAAAAAATGTGCATATTAATGAACACAGTGTAATTATCTATATATGGCCAACAAAATAGTAATATTTTATAATGATTGCCTCTGCACTCATAGTGTTTTAAACAGAGCTTATAGTAAAATAAGAAAAATCTAACAAAATAGTCGATTGATGAAAGTTTTTTTGGGAAGCTCAAAACAAAGTGAGTCAAATACTGATTGTTTGTTAAATAAAGTGACATCAGTTCCATCAGAATTCTGCTGGAACAATTGGCATAACTTTGGCGAGATCTATGCCAGCTTGCACAGTTGACTGGCTAATACATTAGTACTGCGAAAAGTTACTTGGTAGTTGGATTTGGCCCTCTTCACAAGGGTGCCCATCATCGTAAGTATGTTGCTGCACCTGTGTGCAGTTTGACCTTTTGTTATAAAAGACAAAACTCTATAATAGCACACTAACACAAACATACATGTACCCTTATGAAGGTGTTTCTAATTTGAAAAAGCAACCTTCATAAAGGTTCAGCCAGGGCACTCTTATTCAGACCTTTTGTTTGCATTACTGATTAATCAAGCAGGGCATGAAAAAATGTCTTACACCTTTATGAAAAACAGGTACTTAGTGTAAGGGTGCCTGCAGCTTTATGAAAAGCACTGAATTGTCATAAAAATGTCTGATTGAAAAATGGTGGATTTGCATAAGGATGGCTGACATTTTTGTCAATTGGAGCAATTTTTCAAGTTGTTCTGAGAAGGAGACTGAGGTATTTTGATAAATTGAAACTTATTTTCCTCGAAATGACAAACTACCTTAAGCATGAGTGGTGCAAAGGCTGCACGCAGTTTTTTTTTTTTTTAATTATTTTACTTATTTTACTTTTTGACCTTGAAGGAAGATAAACCGTAAATTTAATACAGTAGTTTATACCATCTTCTTGATCTTCAGTACTTTATCAAATTAAAATTTTTTTATATATTTTATGTCATTGTGTAGGTATTCTAGTTTATTATTATGATTAAAGTTTAATTTCTTTACTCTTAAGGGGGGGATAAAGGGTTTCCTGTAATGAATTAAGATGAGAGTACAAAGGGGTTTTTGCTTCCCACCCCTGCCTTTTTAAATTTCTTTTCGTCAAATATGAAATCTGTTCCATTTGGGCCTTTCATCTCCAGTTCATAGTTTACAACAGGCATGCTTTTGAAATGGAAATAAGAAGTATTTGTAAATTACGTGTATTTAGAAATCTATTTCCTTCGTTTATTGTTTTGCCATCTCACATGAAATGAACTAATCTAATCTATTGTAATATTTTCTGCAATTTTGCAGACTGAAAATGCCCCTGATATTTATAATCTAATGGAGAGTAAATATAGGGATTTTTAGACTGCGTTCATATCCCCATTTTCTTGAAGGAATTTATGGCCAACATGTCATCATTTAGGAACTGTGAAACCACCTTTATTGCCTTGTCAAATCTGTTATAGAAAACATCATTGGATTAAAACATAGTCTCATGGTTTGGCATGGTTTTGAGTGTAAGGGTGCTATTTTTGGCTCGCTTTCACATGCTTTGCCTCCTGCTTCATTGATGAAAGATTAGTAGAATTCCATTTACTGATATGTTGTGGATAAAATTCGTACGGTGTTAATCTTCACTATAGTTTCAAGTTTAGTGACTTTGGGCAAACTATTTATTCAGTTACAGATAGAAAATGAAAATCAATAGAACACAGTAGCTTGATTCAGTACTGAATGAGGGAATTTGTCACCAATAATTTCCAAATGTTGCTAAGTTCATCTGTATTTTATTGTTGAAATTTGAGAAAGTGTACAAATACCTGGTATCAGCAGACATTTGATCGATCGGGTGTTCATTGTTCTGTTGTGTATGTATATGTGTGTGTGTGTGTGTGTGTATGTGTAAAATAAGAAGTGTGTGTATGCATGTGTACGATAAAAAATATGCTGTAGAGGCATTAGGCATGTTGGAAGCAGGAAAGATGAAAAATGAGCAATCACCTTCGCCGGGAATTGAACCACGGACCTCTGGAATACCATCCCAGCTTGCAGAACCACTACACCACGAAGGCATGCTAGGGAGACAGGAGAAATACCTTATAATACAAGTAAAATATTAGTTTTAACTTATAATAGTCCCTTAATGTTTTTTAATTTGGTTATTTTTGCAACAGGCAAAATTTGCCTGTTTTCATTTTCCATATCAGCTTTAAACAGGGATGGCTCATAGTGCCTTCCGTCCATATATGGTGAGTGTGTAGTTGTATGCATATTTATGTTTTAATAAAGTTTCATTAAATATTGATTTTCTTAAAGATTGTTTCTTGAGGAAATATTGGAGTTTTCCTTACATTTTTCTCTTCTGGCCAAAATAGAAAACTTCAACTGTACAGACATTCACAACTACTTTACTAACAGTTTTCTTTTAAAATGGTCAGATGGATTAATATAAAATAACTGGTTGAGTGTGAAATGCTAATACGAGTTGCATGGAGCATCAAGTTTTTTATAGCTTTGCTGTTAAAAGATCGTTCCTATTGATGGTATTAATAAATGTGCTAGGATGAAAGATCTAAGATTGTTCCACATTTGTTTTGATATGACATTTATGTTACATAGCATCCCTTGACAACTTCACCTATAAATTTCATCACTCAATAGTAAATTAAGGAAAGAAGATGAGTTGAAAGTGAAAGTTTGTCTGCTGGTGGATGAATGAATAAAGTCTGCAAATGTCACCAGCAGTTGCTGGCGTTTCAGATTTTTTGCAAGGAAATATATCATAATAATTGTACGAGTTTTTTCTAAAAATAGTAACTGCTTATAATAAATTACATGTTCTAAAAATGGTGACTGTTTATAATAAATTGCTGTAAATTGCATCATTTGAAAATTAATTCATGTCGTACAATTCTTGCATAATGCTCATCGCACAGGCATTTATATAATGCTTGAAACAATAATAATACCAAATCAAAATGTAAAATTACCAATCAGCATCAAATCTGAACTGAAAACTAAATCATTGACACGACTTTTCATCTCGTACATATTGCATTTCCTCTCCGCTTCTCTATCTAGCTTGGTTGCTATCACTGCAACATTTTAAAAATTTAAAATTCTTCTGGAACAAGCTAAGGTCATAAATAAACTAAGGTGTGTGTGGCTGCATATGTCAACAATGAAAGAAACATTCAACCTGTAATTATATCTTTATGCATCTGCATATTTTCAACATCCAAATTATTTCATATACATATACAGTCAAAAGTCGTTAATTCGGACACCCATAATCCGGAATGATCTATAATCCGGACCTCAAAGCTAAAAACTTTCTGCGCATGCGCCGAGTTGACACATGCGCATAGGCGTTTACGCGTGCGCGTAAGACCTTTACGACTGCGCATAGGCGTGTGCGCAAGCGCAGAATGCGTTTTTGCGTGCGCGTTTAATGTATAACGGACGGTATAAGCTAAAATTATCAATGTTGATGATTGCGTTGTTCCTTAATCTTCGAATTGGATGCGGCTTATTATTTTTTGCAGACTTTAAGAGCAATGTTATAAAAGTAAACTTGAACTTTCGATTATGTCAAATAGAATTTCCGATGCTGGAGCTCCCAAAAGATCTACAAAACGAAAGTATGTTTCGATGTCCATCAAACAAAAAGTGGAATTGCTGCAAAAAATGGATAGAGACATAAAGAAGGTGACAGAGAGGTTAGTGAAAACGAAAAAATTTCGATTGACAAGTTAGTCGGTATTCTCGGCACAGCAATTACGGGACTTGAACAGCGGAACTTTGTAACTGAACAAGAAATTATGTCTGTTTATAGAATTAAAGAGAAAGTATTATCACATAAAACGAAGCAACTTAAACGACTTACATTGAAAGAAATGTTTAATAAATTAAACAAATAAATATTAAGCTTTTTTTTTTGTAAATTTTACCCTTTATATCATAATTGTTCTTTATTTCATAAATTCCCCTTTCATATTTTTAATTTTAGAATTTCTGCATGCCATCTTACGAGATTTAAACTGATGATCTATAATCCGGAAAAATCGATAATTCGGAATCGCCGAAGTCCCGACGAGTCCGGATTAACGACTTTTGACTGTATACTATAATAAAACCTAAAATTATATACTATAATAAATTACAGTAGTTAACTAGAATTTCTTAGAATTTCTATCATGATGGAGTTAGACATTTCAAACAAAGTAAAAAAAACTTTTAAATACAGGTCATCCAATAATAGAATGCTTGTTATGTTAAATTCAACAGACTGCAAGTGAAAGTAACACTTGGGAGGGGGGGTCATTCTATAGAAAATAAAATTTTAAAAAAATGCAGAATTAAAAAAAAAATTTTTTCTTACCTGTGTATATAATTTTCTACCTTATAAAAAGGCTTATATATAAAAAAAGTGTGGCTACCCAAACTTATATTTTCTCCCATTCTGCTTTTTGTTTATAGCATGCCAAGCAGTTTACTGCTGAAAGAATCAACAGGTCATGATACCACAACCTCATTTTCCATATCAGCTTTAAACAGGGATGGTACTTGTAGTGCCTTCAGTCCGTATAAGGTGAGTGTGTAGTTGTATGCATATTTATGTTCTAATAAAGTTTTATCAAGTATTGATTTTTTTAAAGACAGTTTCTTGAAGAAATATTGGAGGTGTCTTTACGTTTTTCTCTTCTGGTCAAAATAGAACACTTCTACTATACATACATTCACAACTACTTTATTAACAGTTCTTAAAATATGTAATTAAGATCTGGTGGATTAATATATAATAGTTCGGTGATTGTTAAATGGTAATATGAGTTGCATGGGGCATCAAGTTTTTTATAGCTTTGCTGTTAAAAGATCGTTCCTACTGATGGTATTAATAAGTGTGCTAGGATTAAAGGTCTAAGGTTTTTCCACATTTGTTTTGATATGACATTTATGTTATATAGCATCCCTTGACCACTTCACCTATAAATTTCATCATTGAATAGTAAATTAAGCAAAGAAGATGAGTTAAAAGTCAGAAAGTTTGTCTGTTGGTGAAGGAATGAATAAAGTCTGCAAATGTCAAAAGCAGTTGCTGGCATTTCAGATATTTTTGCAAGGAAATATAATAATTTTTTTATTGGGAGGTATGTAACTACTGTTTCCTCCAAAAATGAGTGAAGGATTAGAGATTTCAACACATTTAAAATTTTTGAAAGGCTTTTGCAAGTCATTAGCTGAAGCAGTGTCTTGAAAAATTGAAAAATTAGGATTAGAATGCATAAAAATGTGTGTCATCGAAGCCAAATAGTCGATATTGCTATATGTGCTAATTTCTGGAAATAAAAATAATTGCATATCATGGATTAGTATTGATAGTGCAATATTGTATTGATACTTCAAATTATTCTGAGTTTTAGTTAATAGTTTTAATTTGTTTTAATTATTGTTGGAAATAAAAATAAATGCATATCTGGGATTTGTATTGATATTGCAGTACTGAAATGATACTTTGAATTATTCTCAGTTTTAGTTAATAGTTTTAATTGATTAATATTTGAAGTGCATTAAGGGGGAGAAACAAATTACACCATTATAACATCAGCAGTTTTTCTAACTTACTACAGTAAGCTATTTTTTATTATTTACATAAAATGTTTTTAATTGGTGTAATCTAAGGTCCAGTTAAGTATCAAATTAGCAATACAAAATGAGCATACCTTACACAATGTAACTGTTTCCCCACCAGATATTCTAATATCTAGTATATCTTCATTGAATAAGCATTTGTTTCTGTTAAATTTGGTATTCTAATATCTAAAATATAATTAAGACACAATAACATGCTGAAAAAATACTAATTCAGGACGCTTATTCTATGATCACTGGATCTGTCTACAACTTAAGCGAACAATATTGACTCAAAAAAACCGGTATAGACAGCCATCACAACTTATCGGAGAAAGCCATTCTGTGGTCCTCAGTTGGACTAGCGTCTACATCCCAAAACGGCAGCCTATGAGAGAGGCGATTCTGTTATTTTCATCGGGGAGTAGGGAAGTTAGAATGGTTTTCTGAGGAACGCCAACGGCAGTGCACGATGTTTGCTTACATTAGGAAGTTCAGAAAATTGCAAAGGTGGATTGCCTTAGTTTCTGCGGTTACTTTCAGGAAAATATTAGGTAGTTTTTTTTTTTTTTTTTTTTTTTTTTTGTTTGCTGATAGAGGGCAAATAGATAATTTACCTTTATAAATCAACGTTTATCTGTTTAAACTTCAGAAGATTTAATATGAAGTGAATATATTTAACACAACAGAACGCAAGCTTAAGACTTGTAAATCTTTTAAAAAACAATACATCGATAATTAAAAATATTATTTATAGTTCATTATTAAAAACTTTTTATAAATGCATAGTTATCATATAATTAACAATTCATTCATGCGTTATCTCATTATTTATTATAATTAGAAGAGAAGATATTTTTTACAGTAATGTTTAAAAATTTGCTGTTGTCTTTTAAAAGATTTACAAGTCTTAAGATTGTGTTCCATTGTGTTAAATATATTCGCTTCATCTTAAATCTTCTGAAGTTTAAATAGATAAACGCAGATTATAAAGGTAAATTGTCTATTTGCCCTCTGTAAAGAAACCGAAAAAACTGCCTAATATTTCCCTGTAAGTAACTGTAGAAACTAGAGCAATCTACCTTAGCAATTTTTTGAACTTCCAAATGTAAGCGAACATATAGTCCACTGCCGTTGCATTCCTCAGAAAACCATTCTAACTCCCCTACTCCCCGATGAAAATAATAGAATCGCCTCTCTCATTGGCTGCCGTTTTGGGATGTAGACGCTAGTCTCAGTTGGTGGGCGGGTGGGTCCATTTAACTTTACTGGAAGGGGACAAGGCTTCAAGGAGCTTTAGACCAATCGCAGTACAGACCGAGTGACGAAATTTATAGCGCGCGCTGGCTGAAGTTCTAGGAATATTCTCCTATTATTTCACTAACTCACACGCTGCATTTGTAGTTCGAAAAAATTGCACAAAACAGTATTATGACCAATACATGCTGAATATGCTGCTGTGTTATGTGAAAGAAAATCTCGTTTTTTAATGGGAAAGTTAACGCAGGAATTTAGAGCTAAAAAATAAAGAGTGATATGGGATACCACGAAAGCAATGGTAAATAGATAAGAGTAAATGAATTAAGCTTACTTCAAATCCTTTTAGAAATAAACCATTTTAATTATTTAAATTTATAATATGATTAATTTGCATTACAATCTAATAGCAAACTAAGTTTTTTTTTTTTTTTTTTTTCATGTTTACATTAAAACTTTTCCCGCAATTTATTTTACAGTTACTATTTGAAAAATATTTCTTTAAATAAGAAATTAGAAAGAAAATATTTCTTTCTTAATATTTCTTCCCTTTTTTATTTTCTTTTTCTATGAAAATTATTTCTTTCAGGAAAAGAAATAAAATTCATTCGCTATTACAGTATGGCCGATTGCTGCTGCATTCAGTTATCAGACACGCATCAAAATGCTTTATTTTAAATAATTTATTCTATAATTAACATGAAAGAAAATATTTTTTCAATATAAAATATATAACCAAAATTAAATTAATCTATCCTGTATGTGTGATTAATTAGTTTTGCAATTTTTGTCACACAATTACTAATATCTTTTTTTCAATATTACATTGCTGTTATTTTAATTTTGTATATATATAAGAACTGCTCAGTTTAATTATTCTTCCTTCTCAAAAGATTTTGTTCTGTGAAAATAATTAAAAGATAGTAATATTTTCACAATGGAAGTACTAAAGTAAAAATAATCAGTGTAGGTCTCCTGCAGTTCAAGTTCCTTTTCAAACCAGCGTTTCGACACATTTTAAATAGAAAACTAATAATAATCAATATCTCTTTTAATATCAAAATGAGAATGCTATGAACAGTATTTTTATTATTTATATATTTATTTATTTATTTATTTATTTATTATTATTTTTTTTAAAGTTTGCAAAGAAACAATGATTTTTTTAATACTATAATAGGTTACAAAAGTACTATTCCATGAACAAACCCTCAGTCTTATAGCATTGTTACTTTATAGCATAATACAATAATAATACAGTATAATTCTGCTAACAAGCCCACCAGCCGCCGAGCGGTAGAGTCGCTGAACGCAGGTAATTTGGTCCGAGGTTCGAATCCCGCGAACGAGCTGGCCGGCGTTTTCGTGGCTTTCCCCATGTGTAACGTGTATACGAGCCAGTTTCCCTTAGAAAGTCCTCACTTAAAAACCAGTTTTAAAACGTATTAAAATTACACACACACACACCACAAAAAAAAAAAAAAAAAAAAAAAAAAAAAAAAATATGAAAGCCTTCTGATTTTATATTACTCCCAAAGGGCCATTTTTTTAACGTTTTGCGTGTTACCTTTATTTATTAAATATCATGATGTTTTCGCACTTAAACCATAAAATTCAATTCAACAGCAATATCATATAATTAAAAAAAAGCATATCTTTAGAATTTCCGATACATAGTCTCGCGTGCTAGAGATGAAAATGTTTTTTGCCATTGCTCGCTTTGAAATCGTTGGGTTTCTTAATCAAAAACTCATAAATGCTTTACAAAATATGATATATGAAATGAATAGTAATACAAATTCCCAGTTAAAATTTGGCTCTCCAGATGCCTCTATTAGGATGGAGGATTACGTTATTCAGAATTTCATGGCTCTAGGTACCGTTGTTTTATCACAGTGCGAGAAACATTCATGCATTCTGCAGATTCCTCATTATTTAATTTCTTTAAATATAATAGAGTGCGATAATACTTGGTGGCAACGATTTGAAAAGTGAAACGCCACAAAATGGCAAAACGAAATTAATAGCCCCTCTGGGCTAAAACTTATTTTTAAAAGTATCACACTAATAGTAGTACAATTACTGAAAAAAATATTATAAATCTATTTTATAGTTTTATAATTATTATTTTTTTTCTTTTTAAATTTTATTTTACAGTAGTGTGAATTTCGCGTAATAATGAACGACATTTTTGTGTTCACAGTATTATTCGTAAGGTATTCAACTGTTAGATTTTAAAGTAAACGTAATTCTTGCTGTACATAAATCGAGTAGAAGCTTATCGGATGTCTATATTTGTATTAAATGAAGAAAGTTTATGTGCTTGATAAACTTATTATCTTTTACATTTTTAAAGCGTACAATTACAATTTATATCTATAATTTCAGGAATAGTATAACCTTTCTTTTAGTAGAAATTGCGTTCTTGTTTTCTGAATGTGGCTCCAAGTACTCTCTCAGTTCACCCCAAATTAAAATAACTATAAATTTTGGGAATCTGAAATACGCAATGAAAACATCTTTTGGCAGAGCAAAAGCATCAACATATTTTCTATAAATTCGCCACCGATTCAGAGATCTACGACCGTATTCTTCGTTTAAATATGAAAAAATCAGCGGCGAAAACGCATACAAAGTCATTGTCTACTTAGTACGTCAACTGGACAACCCTGATTGACGACGCGGCAACATTTTTTCACGCGCTTTCGACAACTTCCGTACTCAGAGAATATAGGATGTCGGGCAGACCTGTTTTTTACTAGCAGCGACATCTGGCGGCCCACAACTTGCTGTCGACTCTCGTAGCGTAGAATAACCGTCCAGAAGTCAAACAAAAAAAAAAAAAAAATCAGCGTTATATTTTCAAAATTTTCACAGGACTAGTTTCGATGGTTTTACCGAACCACCATCGTCAACTAACTAATTCAGAAGTCAGGCAACAAAAATCAGCGTTTTATTTTCAAAATTTTCACAGGACTAGTTTTGATGGTTTTACCGAACCACGATCGTCAGCAAAATAAGCTGATGGTTTTACCGAACCGCCATCATCAGCAACCATATAATCCGATCCCTAAATATCCTTCACCTTCAGACCTGTCAAAAATAAAAACTGCGATCAAATCTTCACAAATCATTTCAAGCAACTTAAAACATTCGCTTATCCCATCTGTTGCGAATTGTGCCAGATTATATGCTCTTCCCAAAATTCATAAAAGTGGTATTCCTTTCTGCCCTATTGTATCAAATACTGCCTTGTATCCATTAGCTAAATATTTAGTTTCGAGATTTTCAACTTTATTAGACAATAACATTTACTCCATAAAAAATTCAATAGAGTTTGTAAAAAAGGTTAAAAACATTTCTCCTAGAAATTTACTCATGGTTTCTTTTGATGTAAAATCATTATTCACCAATGTTCCAGTGGAGAGTGCATTAAGATGTCTAGAAACCAGACTTTGCGAATTTTATTTATCTTGCATCGAAATTTATGAGCTAATTTCTCTCACTCAACTCTGTTTGAAAAAAACACATTGTGTTTTCTAAAATAAATATTACAAGCAAACTGAGGGATTAGCCACTCTGTTTGAAAAAAACACATTGTGTTTTCTAAAATAAATATTACAAGCAAACTGAGGGATTAGCCATGGGAAGTCTCCTCAGTCCCATTTTGGCTGATATCTACATACATTATTATGAATCAAAATTGTTTGAAACTTTAAACTTCCCGGTATGGTTCCGCTACGTAGACGATACTTTTACCCTGTTTGAAGGTAATAAAGATGATTTAAATAAAGTTCTTTCAACAATGAATTATTTTGATCCTCCTATTCAGTTCATTTTTGAACTTGAGACTTGTAATTCTCTTCCATTTCTCGACATTCTGGTCACACGTAACACATCCAACTTCAGTAATACGGTTTACCGTAAACCTTCATCCATTTGCCTTCCACCACACTTTAAATCATGTCATCCGACTAAACAAAAATTAGCTTTATTTTATTCCTATGTTTTCCATGCTCTTCAAGTTTGCTCTTCCAAACTGTCCCTTGATGAACTAAATTATTTAAGAGCAATAGCTGTTGACAGGGGTTTTTCACCCAACGTTATTAATCAAGCAGTTAAAAAATTCTTATCTCAACACACTAAAAAGCACACTCTTGTTTTAGGAGATTATAAAAATTCTGTTGTCATTCCCTTCTTTCCATCAGTTAGCTATAAAGTTGCACATATTTTGCAGAAATTTAACTTTTGGGTCGTTTATTCTTCCATCAATAAAATTCCGAGTTCCATACTCAAGGACCCCATTCCGGATATGAATTCCTGGGGTATTGGTATTTGTAGGATTCCTTGCCAGTGTGGTTTAATTTACATTGGCCAAACTAAGAGAGCCTTAAAATTACGCGTCAAGGAACATGAGGCATATGTTAGAAAAAAGGAAACACAGAAGTCTTCTGTTGCCCAACATTGTTGGTCCGAAAATCACACTTTCAATTTTTCTGCTGCCAAAATTATTCAAAAAACATCTTCCATTGGAGAACTGGATTTTCTAGAGGCATTTCACATTCATAAAAATCTTTCTGTTCTAGTTAACGATCCTAATTCCAATCCATCTTTGCCCTTCGGCCTTTAAAGAAATTGTTTTAGTTCTGGTTTCACCAACAGATGGCGCCACTAGTTTATTTTCTGTCCAGGCTTTCTTATCTTATCTGATCATTATATCCTATCTCGGTCATTTGCGCTTTTGCAGCTGACGATGGTGGTTGGGTAAAACCATCGAAACTAGTCCTGTGAAAATTTTTAAAATATAACTCTGATTTTTGTTGTTTGACTTCTGAATTAGTATCTAAAATATCTTCATAGAATACATAACATTTGTTTCTGTTACATTTATTTAATAAAATGCGTACACTAAAATCCCACTTATCTTGCCTAAATGAGCCATAGCCTGGTCAGATGATTGAGAATTTCAAGTGATGCAGAAAATAAATGTAACATTTAAAAACTCTCAAAATATATTCATTATTTCAAAAATCACAAACTAGTAACTTGAAGAGACTGCAAATTTATACCGTATGCTGCAAAGAACTACAAAGAAGAAACAAATCTGATGAAGAAAAGTTGGTAACTGGCTTTTGTTTACCAACTGTTTGACATTTTCTCCCGCTAGATCTCTGTCTCTGCAGAAATAAAATATCCATTGATGAAGTTTCCTCCAGATCCTCCATGAATTCCGAAACTACCTCCAGAGCTCAGTTTGAAAAATTGAGTTCCTGCTTTCTGCCATTACTACTGCATTACCTTCTGTATCCTTCTCATTCAGCACCATATTGATGATTTCTTCATCTATCACTTTATACAGTCAAAAGTCGTTAATTCGGAATCGTCGGGACTTCGGCGATTCCGAATTATCGATTTTTCCGGATTATAGATCATCAGTTTAAATCTCGTAAGATGGCATGCAGAAATTCTAAAATTAAAAATATAAAACCGTAATTTATGAAATAAAGAACAATTAGGATCTAAAAGGTATCAAATTTACAAAAAAAAAAAAAAAAAAACTTAATATTTATTTGTTTACTTTATTAAACACTTCTTTCAATGCAAGTTGTTTAAGTTGCTTCGTTTTATGTGATAATACTTTCTCTCTAATTCTATAAACAGACATAATTTCTTGTTCAGTTACAAAGTTCCCCTGTTCAAGTCCCGTAATTGCTGTGCTGAGAATACCGACTAACTTGTCAATCGAAATTTTTTCGTTTTCACTAACCTCTCTGTCACCTTCTTTATGTCTCTATCCATTTTTTGCAGCAATTCCACTTTTTGTTTGATGGACATCGAAACATACTTTCGTTTTGTAGATCTTTTGGGAGCTCCAGCATCGGAAATTCTATTTGACATAATCGAAAGTTCAAGTTTACTTTTATAACATTGCTCTTAAAGTCTGCAAAAAATAATAAGCCGCATCCAATTCGAAGATTAAGGAACAACGCAATCATCAACGTTAACTGAAATAGATAATTAGATAATTTTAGCGTATACCGTCCGTTATACATTAAACGCGCACGCAAAAACGTATTCTGCGCTTGCGCACATGCCTATGCGCAGTCGTAAAGGTCTTACGCGCACGCGTAAACGCCTATGTGCATGTGTCAACTCGGCGCATGCGCAGAAAGTTTTTGGCTTTGAGGTCCGGATTATAGATCATTCCGGATTATGGGCGTCCGAATTAACGACTTTTGACTGTATTCCTCAAAGAAAACCATTTATTTAAGTTTTCCACTTAACAGAATCTAAGTTAACAATGAAACACGAACATATGTGAACCTGTTTAGTTGTATGACTGAGTGCTACCTTTGCTAAAGTTTTCTTCTCCTGTTATGTCATTTTAAATATCTACACATCTGTTTTTCTGAAGTCATGGACATAATGCACATACACACACACACACATATATGTGTATGCATATATATGCACACACACACATGCATATTGTGTGTGTATACACGCATATACTGTTTTTGAAAGTTTTATTTTCACAGTCATTAGTCACAGACATGTACTTCCAGTTACAAAAACTTTTTAAATGATGCAAAGATTGATGTTTTTGAATTTTGAAAAGTTAATTTTGTGGAAAATATGAAATCTGAACTTTGTTACATGTTCCTCCTGTCCGTTTGCTTGTATTTCAGAAAATTTTGTACTTATTTTAAAAAATAAAGCACAAAAAGTCTGACTCCAGTATGATAAAAGTTGACCAAGATATTTTACATTAAAAACTGAGAATCATTCATAGGTCATACACAAATTGAAAAGTGAAATGTTTGTATGTGGATATAAATAAAATTAAAATCTTGTTTAGGTAAAGGTTTTTGATGTTAAAGACATTATGTGACGAGCATTCCTGTGCAGATTATCGTGAAAATTATTGTCCCTATATTCTCCACCACAAAAAAAATTGGAGGTCTTTTTATCCAAATCTTATAGAATTTCTGTTCTAGAAAACACTGGCAGGATTTGGTATAGGCAGGTAGACAGTTTGTAGTATTTTTTGCTTTAAAATCTTTATGAGAATATTAATAATGCATTTTTAGACTTCAAAAAATTATAAATGACTTATGTAAAAACTTATTTGGCATCTCAAATGTTACAAAATAATGAATTAAAGACCCTGCATTGAAACATACTTTCACTTTTCAGAATCTGCTGCAACTCTAGATTTAGAAACTGTTTTCAGCGTAATAGAAAATTTAAACTTTCAAATTTTGGTAAAATACTTGGAATAATAATAGCCTGCATAAAATAATAAGCTGGATCTTTGCTAGGGGAAAAAAGTTCTTAAAAAATAATTGCTGAGAGGCAGGGTATTGTATTTTGGACTTTTTATTGTACTTCTATTTCTGATGGTGTTCTAGGCCTACAAGTTATTTTAATCCCACAAGTATATAAATGAATGAAATCATTGAATATGGATAGTTCGACCTGGGTTCAAATCTCGGTGCATAGACTAAGTGTATGAGTGTGTTCCTGGTTTTCCTTGTGTGTATGGTGAATATGAGTCTGAGTTTCTTAGAAAGCCCTTCAAATGGGCATCTGTTTCATGAGGCAATAAGCCATCACTTACCGTCTGATGGCAGATTGAACCAATCTAAAGTTTCAAGTCTTATCACATAAGTTTTCTTTTATTTGATTTCAGTTTTTCTCATAGGTGGCTTAGTAATTGGTTATTCCTTTTTATTACCTATTTATTTTATTTTGCCAATTTAATAGTACAGAATCATTTTCATGTAGAAAAATGAAGGAAATCATGTCATCTTCCTTCAAAATATGTGTATTTTTTATAATAATAAAAATGGTCATTAAAATTTACCCATTAATAAAATTAAAAATCCAGGTTTGTATGCTGCCTAATTTTAGATTTGAAATTGCCATGCTTTTCTTCCATATGCTTAATGTTTGTGCTTGCTGCTGAAAGAAACTTATAAAAATTGTTATAAGAGCTTTCTGAGATGCAGAAAAAGAATAGGCATATGAAATTATGGTGACGTAAGAGAAAATAAGCTTGTAAATTTGTATATATAAATTCTTAAAGTATTATTCAGTGATGGAAAGCTACATAAAATTGTACCTATTTAACATTAAACAACCAGGAAAGCATTTATTACCTTTACAGTGTGCAAAGCAAAGACAAGCGGTAACATTACATTTTTAATTTCTTTAGAACAGTGTTTCTAAACTACAGTTGAATGTTGCGTAAAGAATTATACAAATAAATTAGACACTGCACATGCAAACAAAAGCATAAAATAAATGCATTAAATAAATTTGATTTCATAACATTAACGCTTCCCCTTGAACTCAGTTTATAAAGTAATGTTCACAGTACCAAGAGCAGCTCTTAGAGTATCAAAACGCTTTCTTGGCAATAGGTTTGTGAAAATATCAGCAAGTTATTCATTAACAGAGATATAATCAACAAAGAGGTCACCATTTAAAACTTCATCATGTACAAAGTGATACCTAACATCTATGTGTTTAGTTCTTTAATGATATTCTGGGTTTTTAGTCAGGCGAACAGCACTTGCATTTTCAACCTGTAGTGATGCGGTTACTTTCAGAGGAGCTATGTCTTCAAATTAACACTTCAGCCATATTACATCTTTGGTAGCCTCACTAGCTGCAACATATTCTGCTTCAGTGGTGCTTAAAAGAAATACGCTGTTGGTGTCGGCTTGTCCAACTGATAGCTCCACTGTATTTAAATACCATGCCAGACACTGACTTTCGAGTACTACAATCATTCGCATAATTAGCATCACATTATGCTTCCAGGATTCCAGGTTTGTAGGCTCTTTGGAACAATATTGCAAAATTAATTGTTCCTTTAACATATTTTCAGACTCTCTTAATCATAGACCAGTGTCTGTGATCAGCTTTTTCCAAAAATTGTGAACAAAATTATATAGCAAAAGTCGAGTAGCCACAACCAAGTACATCAGACTACCAACAGCTTGTCTGTAAGGACTTTTCTCGCAGTTTGTCCAACCGTCATCATCTTCCCCTGCAAGCTGACACTTCTCAACAGGTGTAGAGACAGGATTTACATCCCACATATTAAACTTCTTTAAAACTTTGGTGGTATAATTCGGTTGGCCAATAAATATATCACCATTACTTAACCTTTTTATTTCAAGACTCAAGAAAAATTCAGCATCTTTATAAGTTATTTTAAATTCTCTTTGCAATTCATCAAAGAAATTGACTTTAAACTTATGTGTAGTTGCAACAAGCCCATCATCAACAAATAATGCTAGTAACAACTTTTGTTCTTCGTCGATACTGCAAAACAAACATGGATCAGCCTTGCTCTCCTTCAGACCATAATGTGACAAGAAATTTTTGAATTTTCTATTCCAGCAAGGAGGAGACTGCTTAAGTCCATACAGACATTTTACCAATTTAACACACTCTGCCTGACTTGTTATCATAACCTTCAGGATGAAGCATATAAATCTCTTCATTCAATGTCTGATACAGAAATGCAGTTTTGTCATCAAATTGTATCCGATCTAGACTTTCATTATCAGCAACACTAATCACAGAACAAATGGTTTCAAAATGTACCACAGGACTAAATGTTTCATAGTAATTGATGCTTGTCTTTTGGGAAAAAAAACTTTTAACCACCAACTGAGCTTTAAATTTGTCGATATCACCATTTGCGTGACGTTTCACTTTGTAAACCCATTTATTTGAAATAGCTTATCTGCCCTTTGGGAGATCAGTCAAGTACCGTGTTTTAATTTCTGATAAAGATTTCAGCTCTTCATCCATTGCAGCCTGCCACTCCAAGGCATTATCTGAATTTACAGTTTGGCAATAATTCTCTGTTTCCACATACTCCACTAAACAACACTTGATCAATCTTTCAGGTGCTTTTAGGTTTTGTCAATTTCTCAGCTGTTTTCCTGATTGTATGTCCTCATTAGCTGGTTCTGGATTATTTTCCTCTTCATTGGTGTCTGATAAGTAAGGTTGTACATTGATAGGCTGTTCAGGAATTGATATAACAGCAGTGGATGATGAAACAACTTCAGGAGTAAACACTACTTCTCTAGTTCTTTTTACTTCTCTTGTACCTTTTAACCATACCCGATAACCATCAACATCATCTAAATAACCAACCAATATTCCTGTCTCACTTCTTGGACTCCACTTCATTTGCTTCTGTTTAGGTACATGAATAAAACACCCTGTGCCTATAACTCTAAGGTGATTAAGTCTTGGAGTTCTGCCTCAAAACAATTCAAATGGAGATTTGCCATCTACTGATGAGGTTCCAGCATGATTTAATATATATACAGCAGTATTAACCAACTCAGCCCACAATGACTTTGGCAGAGATTTAGCAATCTTTGTTGTTCAAGCTAAATCAACGAGTGTTCTATTTATTCTTTCAGCCGTTCCATTTTGCTGGGGGGGTATAGGGGGTGCTGCAGCGAAGCTCTGATTCCATTCTTCCCAAAATATTCTTAAAGTCCTTGTTTATATACCCAGTCCACCGTCACTTAAAATTGCTTTGATTGGCTTCTCTGTTTGATTTTGAAAAAATGTGCATAATTCTTCAAACTTAGCTACAGTTTCTGACTTGTACTTAAGAAAATGAACTTTTCTTCTGTACATAGAGAAATCATCTGTAAAGCATATACAGTACAAAGTCCGAATCCAGACTCGTCGGGACTTCGGCGATTCCGGATTAGGGATTTTTCCGGATTATAGATCATCAATTTAAATCTGGTAAGATGGCATGCAGAAATTATACAATTAAAAATATTAAACTAATTTATGAAATAAAGAGCAATTATTATCTAAAGGGTATCAAAATTTACAAAAAAAAAAGCTTAATATTTATTTCTTTACTTTATTAAACATTTCTTTCAATGTAAGTCGTTTGTTTCGTTTTTTGTGCTAAACGCGCATGCGTAAACATTAAACGCGCATGCTTAACATTAAACTTGCATGCGTAAACGCATTACGTGCATGAAGAGAAATTATGATCTATAGGGTATCAAAATTTAGAAAAAAAAAAGCTTAATATTTATTTGCTTACTTTATTAAACATTTCTTCCAATGCAAGTTGTTAAAGTTGCTTCGTTTTTTGTGCTAAACGCGCATGCGTAAACGCATTACGTGCATGCATAAAGCATACAAAAAAGTTCGTGGCTTTGAGGTCCGGATTATAGATCATTCCGGATAATAGACGTCCGTATTACGGACTTTGTACTGTATAATATTGAGAACCACCTATGGAATTCTTCTTCCATAGGCCCACAAAGATCAGTATGAATGAGTTCACCAACCTCTTTAGCACGTTGTTGATGACTCTGGACTATGCTGTTTGTTTTCCTAATACAGTCAAAAGTCGTTAATTCGGACACCCATAATCCGGAATGATCTATAATCCGGACCTCAAAGCTAAAAACTTTCCGCGCATGCGCCGCGTTGACACATGCGCATTGGCGTTTACGCGTGCGCGTAAGACCTTTACGCGCACGCGCATATGCGTGTGCGCAAGTGCAGAATACGTTTTCGCGTGCGCGTTTAACGTATAACGAACGGTATATGCTAAAATTATACAATTATCTATTTCAGTTAATGTTGATGCTTGCGTTATTCCTTAATCTTCGAATTGGATGCAGCTTATTATTTTTTGCAGACTGTAAGAGCAATTTTATAAAAGTAAACTTGAACTTTCGATTATGTCAATTTCCGATTCTGGAGCTCCCAAAGGATCTACAAAACGAAAGTATGTCTCGATGTCCGTCAAACAAAAAGTGGAATTGCTGCAAAAAATGGATAAAGACATGAAGAAAGTGACAGAGAGGTTAGTGAAAACGAAGAACTTTCGATTGACAATTTAGTCAGTGTACTCGGCACAGCAATTACGGGACTTGAACAGCGGAGCTTTTTAACTGAACAAGAAATTATGTCTGTTTATAGAATTAAAGAGAAAGTATTATCACATAAAACGAAACAACTTACATTGAAAGAAATGTTTAATAAAGTAAACAAATAAATATTAAGCTTCTTTTTTTTTTTTTTTTTTTTTTGTAAATTTAGATACCCTTTAGATCATAATTGTTCTTTATTTCTTAAAATACGGTTTCATATTTTTAATTTTAGAATTTGTGCATGCCATCTGACGAGATTTAAACTGATGATCTATAATCCGGAATCGCCGAAGTCCCGACGAGTCCGGATTAACGACTTTTGACTGTATACAGGCCTCACAAAAGTGACTATCCAGTTTTATTATGATATCATGGGACTGAAATACCTTTTTAGTATGTTGTTCATTTAAATGTCCCAGCCTTTCATGCCAGAGTTGAAGATAATTTGTTTCACTTACCTATGCTTTAGAGGGACACACAACACTACGTTCAATTTCAGGGAACACGGTTTTGCACAATAACTTTTATAAGTTACCACAGCGAATTCCAACAACAACAACAACATTTTCAGATTTCAAAAATTCACATTTTTCTTTTGACATATTAAACTCGCATCCATGACCTAGTGCCTGGCTTACAGAAAATAAATTCCTTGCAGCATCAGGGGCATACAGTACATTTTCCATGAAGCTGTTTCTCCATGAACTCTGTACTAAGATTTTAAGTGATATGGCACAGTGTCCATAAACTTTCATTGTTGCATTATTACTAACTCTTACTTCAGTTGGACGCTCAAATTTTGTATATGATTGAAACCAGTCAATTTTGTTTGTAATATGCTATAGCTGCAGTGTCGATTACCCATGCATTATTATCAGTCGCAATGAGACTCTCACTAATGAAGGCTTTCCCATAATTGGACATTTCATCATGATTGACTGTCATGTAATTATTTTTCTAGGATTTACAGCCCTTTTAAAGTGACCCTTTTTGTCACATTTAAAACATTTTTACTGTTTTCTCTGTTAACAGGCGCGTTTTTCCGTGAAAATGTTTGCGTGCTTGCAAATTTTTCAACAGTATTTTTAGCCATTAAAGCAACAAGTTTACTGCCCGTACATTGCTGTGACATCCTTCTCTGATCTGAAATTAACAGTTTCGGCAGTCTTTGCTGTTCTTCCGACCTTGCACACCAAGCCGTTTTTAGTGGCTCAAATTCATTAGTGAGAGTTTCTAATAGTTTGCTCAAAATAACAAAGTCCTTTGGTTTAATTTTTAAATCGTGCATTCGTGACACCAGACATTCTTATTTTGCTATATGCATGGCCATTATATCTGTAGGATCACGCACAAATGATGGAAACTGCAACTGGCATGCATACTGTGCTTGCTTATTTTTCTGTTCAAACAATTCATGCAGCTTCACCCATATTTCTCTTGCTGTTTTGCACATAGAAACTAAATAACAAATTTTTTAGTCTAATGTCCGTTAAAAAATTCCACGAGCAGCTCTATTACCCTTGTCAAACTTGGTTAATTCTCATTTGTATTTATTCCGGACTTCAAGGGGAGCACCTTTGGCAACTGGCTTTGGTTTGATTATTTCCCCAGAACACACTTCGAAAACTGCTTCTTTTTCCATAAGTAAACCTTCAACCATCCACTTCCATCACACCCAATTTTGTGATCCCAAGAGTTTTTCTGTACTAAATGCTTCCATGATTATAATGAAACTTGTTTTCACTTCTGAGGAATTCACACAGTTAGGCTTAGCAATAAAATTTCTTATAGCACAGATAAAGTTAGTATGGGCCCATAACTTCTTAAAGTATTATTCAGTTATGCAGAGCTACATAAAATTTTATTTATTTAATATTAAACCACCAGGAAAGCATTTATTACCTTTACAGTGTGCGAAGGAAAGACAAGCGGTAACATTATATTTTTAATTTCTGTAGAACAGTGTTTCTAAACTACAGTTGAATGTTGCTAAAAGAATTATACAAACAAATTAGACATTGTACTTGCAAACAAAAGCGTAAAATAAATGCATTAAATAAATTTGAGTTCATAGCATTAACATAAACAAATAATGTAAAAAACAGTTTGTGTTTAACTTGATATTACTGTTTGAAGGTTTTATTTCTTGTGACTTGTTTTAGTACTAGGAAACATACTAAGGAAAACATATAGCATATTTCTTGTGCTTAATCATAAATATTTTACCATATGGTAATGTTATATTGTTTATTTTAGTACAGAAATTTGTAATATTTTTGTGGAACAGGCTTATGTAAAATTAATTGTTTGCATATTTTTCTAGCCAACAACAGTTTTGACAAATTTGCAGAGAGGGAATGTCCAAACACAAACACCATCAGTTTTGCCTGGTATGATATAAATATATGTATTTCTCTAAAAAAATATATTTTCAGAAAGCATCTTAGTGTATTTTACTGTTCTGATTTGAACCAGAATCAAGAGTGTTGTGTCATCCAAAATCATGAGGCTTACTTAGTAGATAAGTAATCAAGTTATTTATAATAATCAGTTGACATGCGGTATGTTTTTATATTATTCAACATTGAAATTATAACACCTAGAAGGAGAGGTTATAGAAAATTGAAATCTGCAGGATTAGTAGACGTGAAAATTAGACTGGAAATGTTCAGATCATCTTGATTTATTTCAGTATAGAGTATGATTGCTATTTGTTGAAATGCATGTACTTGCACTCTATAGGATGCTGTTGAGGTCATTAATCATTGTCTCAGAAATGTTTTGACCCACTGCAAACATTTCGGTGTATAAAATATTAAGATTCATAGCTAGCTGTTCATTTTGCGACAGCTAACAAATGATGGAAGGTAGATGGGATGTACTAGGTTGAATTCACACAAGTTGTTACTCAGCAGCATGAGCAAATTTGCCTTAGCATTGTTGTGTGAAAATGCGGCTTCTGCGAACATTTTGTAGGAATGGCTAAACCAATGTCCACATGACCAAACTTACCGTTTATTGAACTGTCAGTAGACCAGGAAAGAAGAATAATGGGATACATTTATATTGTTCTACATCACTATTCCAGAAGCAGGGCTGGTATCATGTTCTGTCTTGAAGACTTGTTGATGTCCACTCTTTCTTGGACAGGAGCAAAACTCATCACTGAAGAATATAGTTGTCACTTCTAACCTCCATTCAATCTGGATGTACACAAGAAAACCTTCAAGAGTGTTGCCTGTGGGGCAATGCAATATTGCTTATTGACTAGCTCATAGCCTAGTGGCAGATGTATAGATCTGATGATTGATGTAGATAATACTGGACTTAGTGAGCTTAGTATGTAATGTCTTTGTACCCTTATAGTAGACCAAGGATCACTATCTGCTATTCTTCTAATTTGACGATTTAAGTGAGCAGACGTTTGCCTCCAACTACCACTTGCTATCATTTAAGTTTTTTGTTCATGCTATCATTGCGAGACACCATTATATAGTTGTGAAATTTTGGCTTAAAGACTTAGCAGTCTGCCAGAGTGATAAGTCAACAGCTTGGGAGTTCAGAAATGCTATCCATCTCTATTTGCGATAGATAAATGGATGTGTATCAAAATACAGTACTTGATCCATTTTTCCAATCCTCATGAGGAAAAAAAATCATAGTCAGTCAGGGTTTTATATTATTTAAGATCTTTCTGTGTGTTGCTGTTTGGGAGCTGGATACCTCAAAATTTGATCATTTTCATAGATATATTTACAGCCCCCTCTCCAAAATCTGCATAACCTTACTTTTCTTTCTTGGTTTTGTAGTTTCAATGTTGAGTAATGTTTTGTTCAGTATTGAATGTATTAAAGGAAATAGGCAAGGCTGTAGTGATAGCCTAGAAATTATCATTATTACGTTGATCTGAGGTGTACAGTGACTGAAAATATAAGGCAATGTAAGATTTAATGCTGAGGTAACTAAAGTGATCAGAGATTTAAAGGTGGGATCATTCAGGTTAGTGTTTTTGCTGTAATAGGTGATAAGTTTAAAAAAAAAAAAGCTTTTCGGCAAACAAAAAAACTGAGTCGATTTTCAGATTTTTCAGGAGAGATAATTATATGATTTATGACATCCTGATCATATTTCCTTTTGAATGGTACCTTAATTTATGTAGCTGTCTTAATTTTAGTAGCTGCCCCCCCTCACCATTTAACTTATTGCAGAAAGATTTGCAGTTTTGAAAAGTGTAAGATTTTCTCCCTGTCGAAAGAGATTTCAGAATGGTGCAAAACAGGTACATACATGAAAAGAGGAATCTCTTATTCTGAAAAGCCTTTTATTGAGGGAAAAAAACAGGTCTCGTTAACAGTACATGTGGAATCTAAGCGAAGATTTAGTCCTGGTAGGTAAGAAATGACCTGGGACTTTTTATTAGCCTGTTTTAATTAGAATTATCACGTAAAAGAAAATAGTTTTAGTTATGATCATAGTGTATGTGCTCATTATAGTAACTCCTGGATTTGATTTCTGATTAAAGACATATGTATGTAGCGTATTCGGAAACTAAGTACCGTTTCATTCTAGCGCTGTGGTAGGCCTTCCGCGCATGCGCACTAGTCTTTCTTGTTCACTGACTTTCAATTGTCGCCATTTTGGTTGCTCTATGTTGTGTTTTAAGTTTGCTGTGCACATTCAAAAGTTTAAGACAATTAGTTCTCCCGCTGATTGCGAGATTTGTGCCGTGATTAAATTTTTGAACGCGAGGAATGTTAAACCGGCAGAAATTTATTGTCAAGTGACAGAAGTTTACGGTGAATATGCGATAAGTGATGGAATGGTGGGAAAGTGGGTAAGAATGTTTAATGCAGGTCGAACAAATGTCCACGCCGAGGCTCGGAGTGGTCGGCCTGCTGTTGTCACCGATGATTTGGTAAGGAAAGTTGATGAAGCAATTCATGAGAACAGACGCTTAACAATGACAACTCTTTCAGAGGCATTTCCAGAAATTTCACGTACTGTTTTGTTCGAAATTGTGTCTGACCGCTTGAATTATCGCAAACTGTGTTCTCGATGGGTTCCGAAAATGCTCACTGATGTTCACAAAACAAAGCGACTTGGTAGTGCCCTGACATTTCTCACGCAGTACAGTGATGAGGGAGAAAACTTTTTCAACCAAATTGTGACAGGTGATGAAACTTGGGTGTGTCATTTCACACCAGAATCGAAACAACTATCGATGGAGTGGAGACACACTCATTCTCCGAAAAAACAAAAGTTCAAAGTGACAATGTCATCACAAAAAATCATGTGTACTGTTTTCTGGGATAGGAAAGGCGTTCTGCTTACTGAATTTCTTCCCAGAGGTGAAACCATTAATGCGGCACAATATTGTGAGACTTTAACAAAACTAAGGCGTGCCATTCAAAACAAACGAAGAGGAATGCTCAGTAAAGGAATTGTGTTGCTCCATGACAATGCTCGGCCCCATACTGCTGGTGTAACTCAATCGTTAATTCGACAGTTTCATTGGGAGCAGTTCGATCACCCGCCGTACAGCCCGGACTTGGCGCCGTCCGACTATCACTTGTTCCTGCACATGAAGTGCAAGCTTGGTGGCAAGTGCTTTGGATCTGACGATGACACGAAAAATGCTGTGGAGTCGTGGTTATCGAAACTGGCGGCAAGTTTCTTTGACGATGGTATACAAAAACTGGTCACCCGCTATGACAAGTGTTTGATCATTGGCATAAACTGTGTTGAAAAATAGTTTAAGACATGTATTTTCATGTAAAAATAAAATTGGATTCGAAAAAATTGTTTTACTATTTTTTTTTTTTTTTCAAAGCGGTACTTAGTTTCTGAATACGCCTCGTATAATAAGCAAAAAATGGTGTTAAAAGATAGTGTCGGTATGAAGTAAATTTAGGATGCCACTTTATCATAAAATGTTAAAGCCATACTTGAGTTAAATATATTCTTGTGTGTTCTGAAGTGAAAGTTTTTTTTCCTTGTATTAAATTTGGTTTATAAAGGAAAACTTATGTGGAAGATTCAAGGCAGTTTAGTAGTATAAGTAGTGGAGGATTAATGAGAGTGCTTGAGAATTCTGAGATGAAAAGTTTGTTGCTAGGATTGTGTAGGATTTTTGTTCTTGATATTTTCCAATTCCCAATTCTGGGGGGGTGAAACTGTTGAAATGTTTTGGGGGATATTTTTGCTCATCAAGACAAATTAAGGTTTCCCAATATTTCTCGTCAAACAATGTTAGTTAATTACAGCCTCTTGATAACGAAATAAATCAGTCATTTAAAATTAAATATCTAATCATGAAAATTAAGTTCGCTATTAGTAGCTACTTTAAAATACAAATTTTTATTGAAAGTAGCAACTGAATTTGATATCTGTTTGTATTCTACAGAACTATGAAGATGATACTGAACTGTAGAATGGAATTTCACAGTCCGACCAATTTTTAAATTATATAACTTTCGACATTATAGTGTTTATATTGTTAAAGGGTTTCTTCATGCCCATAAAGTTTTATTTTTGGAGTAGTTCAGGGGTGTTTGTGCTCCGGGGATTTTGAACTTCGATACCCGGAAATTCCGGGGATCGTCGTTCAAAAGGAAGTAGGAATAATAATGAATTATTTATTTTGATCTGGGTAATTTTGTTTGCTTTGAAAGCAGAAAACGCAAGGTCAGTGTGTGTGGTGAAAACTTTTCCTTTCTTTCTCCAAAGGCAGTGATAATGCGTGAAAAGGGAGAAAAACTTCTTTTTTGTTCTTTCCTTATTGCGAGTTATGACTCATTCCCCCGGTTCTTGGACATTCTCTTCTGGATTCTTTTTGGCAAGTAGGCGCGGCAGAAAAAAAAGGGAGAGACTTTGTTCGACCAGATGTGCAATCACGTGACTCTGGGTTCAAAGGTCTTATCTCTCCTGGCGCCAATAAGTAGAGAAGGGGGATTTTTCGCCGTATTAGCTATTTGTCATTGATCGCTTCTCAACTTTTTTTTCCTCCGCTGTGTAAAATTTTCGTTTCATTTATTGATGCACGTGTAAATTTTTCGTTTTGTTTATTGAAATATTTTTTTATTTATGTACGCAAGAGAATTTCACTATGAAATTTCTTGATATAAATAGTGATATTATACAATTAGAAGAAGGTGTCCGGAATGCATTTAGGTGGAATTGGATTGAACGGAGAGATGGTAATGGGAATACCATCGGCACATGGTGCAAGAAAATAAATGTTGCTGGACAAGCATATTGTGTTTTTTGTAACTCACTGCTGAAGTGTGGTGGGAAAGGATTCAAGGCTTTCACAAATCATTCTAAAACTGTGACGCACATAAAATATTCAAAGTGCATTAGACATTCAATGACTTTAAGTAATTATGCTAATTCTAAAAATACTGATGACTTACTGGAGACTGATGCTCGGCCATTGGATATAGTGACAAGAAAAGCACGCCAAGAGGTATTAATAACTTCGTTTATCGCCGAGAATTCTCTTTCTCTCAATGTAGCTCCCAATTTAATTGAACTCTGCAAACAGTTGAGCCGCGATCAGACGATACTAAACTCGTTGGAAATGTCCAGGACTACTGCATGTTATAAGATGAAATATGGGCTCGCAAAAACTATTAAGGAAAATATCATTAAAACTTTAAAGGAGACTCCATTTTCTCTAAATTTATTATTGAAAGTATTAGCAATGCTCAAGAAAGTATACTGGCAATATTGGTGCAGTTTTATGACAACAATCAAAATGATGTTGTAGTTCATCATTTTGCATCTCTAAAGATGGAATCTTGCAATTCAGAAGCTGTTTTTAAAGCAGTTGTTAATACTATTGAAGATAATAATATTCCATGGGCAAACTTAATTAGTGTATTAATGGACTCATGTAACACCATGCGTGAAAAAAAAAAAAAAAAAGGGTGTTGAAACCAGACTACGATCAAACAAAGCACCCCACTTATTAGATATTGATGGTGACACATGTCACACAGCTAATAACTGTGCAAAAAAATTTGCTTCATGTTTTGATAGATACTTAGAAGATTTGTTTGATGACATCTATTTTGATATTGAAAAGCTGCAGTAAAAGAGAAAATTTTTTCAAAATCTGTGAATCCCTTGCCATTGAAAAACTTAAGCCCTTGAAGAGACCAGACCATAGGTGGGTGTACATTTTATGTGTTTTAGAAAGAATCAAAGATCTGTGGGATGCTCTTATTGCATTTTATTTTCACTACTTGGATAAAACTGATAAAGGGGATTATTTTTCTTATGTTGAAACTGTATACAATAAAAGAAATATTTCTGCAGCTCAGAAAAAAATTGTTGAAGGGGTGTATTCTTGCTTGCATTCCCAACAACTCACAAAGGATGCTTTAGCTCGGAAAAAAAGAATACTAAATAGGTTATTTGTTATGCAAAACAAAACTTGATTGCATATGGCATTATATTCAGCAGTATTACCAGAGTTCAACACATATATTAAATTATTTGAAACAAAAAAACCAATGCTTCATTTAATACATTCCAGTATTTATAAATTGATGGCAAAATTTTTCTCTTTTTTTATGAAGCCAGAAAATATAGAGTGCACATCTTATAATGATTTATTAAAGGTTGATGTCACAAATTCAGAATTCCATCTACCTAGCAAAGTAATATTTACTGGTGCAGAAGCTTTCACTCTCCTGAAGAAATTATCAAAAAATCATCCAATAGCAAAAGAATTCCAAATTTCTCTGATGAAAGCTTATACTAATACAGCACAGCATATGAAACAGAAATTACCCCTTAAAAATTCATATCTAATTAGTTTTACAGCATTAGATCCAGAGCTAAGAGGTAAAACCAGTACAATATTAGCTTTTGAAAAATTATCATCTTTTATGTCCCATATTTTTAGTGATAATGAAAAATCAAAAGTAGAAGCTGAAATAAGGTTATACCAGAGTGATATTGATATCACCAAAGAAATGCTCTACACATCTGATGAAAGTGGAAATCAAGTCAATGTATAATTGATAAATATTGGTCTAAAGTTTTTAATTTAAAAGATGATTTCACAAATGATTATAAGTATCCTACATTGGCTAAATTGGTCAAAGCCTGCCTTAGCTGCTTCCATGGCCCATTAGTGGAAAGTGCATTCAACTTAATGGATACACTTGTCACTGATTATAGAACCTCTCTTAAGATTGATTCCCTAGATGCAGTGCAGACTATTAAATATGATTTAATGGCTTCTAAAGAAACCTCATGTGAAAAATATGGCTAAAAAAAATCCAATGACTGATCCAATTCACAAAGATCTCTTACTGAATATGAACAGAAGTTGGAAAACATATCAAGAGGACTTGAAAACATGTATTTCAGATGAGTCACCTATAAAAGTCTCTAAAAAAACCTTTTACATTAGCAGAAAAGCAAACTGCTTCTACCTCTGCATGTGCAGTTCTCGAGGAAATTTCTTCAACTGTAAATGAGGAAAATAAAAGTCAACCTTCCTGCAATTATGAAGTTCACCACAAAAGAAAGACAAGCCCACAAACATCAGAAAATAAAAAAAAGCAGCAGAAATTAGATAATTTTTTTAAAGAATTAATTCAGGTAATTTAAAATATTTACATAAAATGTAGTAGTTTATATGTTTGAAAATTTATGGTTATTAATTTTGCAAAAAAAGTAATTCATTGAACTTTTATAATTAGGTCATTTAATACTTCATAATTGTAATTTTTCATTTCTCTCCCCCCCCCTTCTCGAAACTCCAAAATGTCTGTGGTAAGTCCGTAAAAGTTTCAGGGGATTTTTTGGGGTCCCACAAACACCCCTGGTAGTTGGTAGGATATGTGTTGGACAGTTGGAGGATAATTCTGTAGCAGAGATACATTGTGTATGTGTTATCTATGCATTAAAGTAATACTTGTAATGTGAGGTATGCAAATCATCTCAAAGCTCTTGCTGGCATGCTTTGCATCCATTCACATTTGTGAGATGATAGTGCATTATGGTGAGCATAATCATAAATTTCTTGGTGTTTCTAGTTGGTATGATCCGCTAGCAGCTGAGCGGTAAAGTCACTAAACACCGGTAGTTCAATCTGGCGTTCAAATTCTGGTAAATGGGCGTTTTCATCATTCTTTCATGTGTGACATGTATTTAAGCCAGTTGCCCTGAGAAAGTCCTTTCCTCCAGTCAGATAGCCTTGAGTGCTTTGTCATAGTTTTGGCATGGCTGAAACTTTTAATCCGGTCTGTAAGCAGCTGACAAAAATCGTCATTTTCAAAACAATTTGAGACTATTAAGAGGTGATTGTGCATATTACCACCCTCACAATTTGATAGGACTAGCCATTCAGGTATGTAAACTGTTAACTCAGGATACTCTGTCATTTCAAGGATGAGTGTTGGTTTAATAAAAGAAGGGCATGCATTAACATCTCAGCACAAGAAACAGATTTATTCATTACATTTCACAGACAAAGTATTCATTAGATATACTTTTCATTTATTATTATACTGGAGTGAAAGCTATGCTTTATATTAGATAATGCATTGCTCGTTGAATATTAGTGTATATATTAATGCTAATTCATAGTACAGTCAAAAGTCGTTAATTCGGACACCCATAATCCGGAATGATCTATAATTCGGACCTCAAAGCTACAAACTTTCTGCGCATGCGTCGCGTTCACGCATGCGCACAGGCGTTTACGAGAGCGCTTACGGCTGCGAATATGTTTGTGCGCATGCGCGTTTAATGTGTAACGGAGTTATACGCTAAGCTAAAGTTATCTAATTCAGTTAATGTTGCAGATTGCGTTGTTCCTTAATCTTCGAATTGGATCCGGCTTATTATTTTTTGAAGACTGTTAGAGCAATTTTATAAAAGTAAGCTTGAACTTTCGATGTCAAATAGAATTTCCGATATATATTTACTACAAAGCGAAAGTATGTTTTGAAATCCGAAATCTGTTTATCAATTTCACGCTGCTCTGCGGCAGAGGGGGGGGGGCAGAAACGTCATTATTAGATTATGATAGATTAGAAAGATAATGTCAAATAGAATTTCCAATATATATTTACTAATATGTAATTTGTATCTACAAAGCGAAAGTATGTTTTGAAATCCGAAATCTGTTTATCAATTTCACGCTGCGGATTGGAAGTTGATCTCTCAACACTATCCTTATCTTCAAAGCAGATGTTTTTATTTTATTTGGATTATAATTCCGTACTAAGTTTAGTATTTCATCTCGATGTACTCCGTCTTTGATATGATTTAAATCAAGTTCCTCGTCATTATAATTCGCTTCCGATAGTGAAGAAAGTGACCCAGAGGTTATTGAAAACAAAAACATTTCGATTGACAAATTAGTCGGTATTCTCAACACAGCAATTACAGGACTTGAACAGCGGAACTTTGTAACTAAACAAGAAATTATGTCTGTTTAATAGAATTAAAGAGAAAGTATTATCACATGAAACGAAGCAACTTACATTGAAGGAAATGTTTAATAAAGTATACAAATAAATATTAAGCTTTTTCTTTTTGTAAATTTTGATACCCTTTAGATCATAATTGTTCTTTATTTCATAAATTACGGTTTCATATTTTTAATTTTGTAATTTTTGCATGCCATCTTACCAGATTTAAACTGATGATCTATAATCCGGAAAAATCGATAATCCGGAATCGCCGAAGTCCCGACGAGTCCGGATTAACGACTTTTGACTGTAACTGGATAATGCTGTACTAATGTTGAGTTTCTAATTTTTGCTTTCTAGTATCATCATTTAGTTGCTTCACTATATTTTATTTATTTCTCCAAGTGTTAGCTAAGAACACTGCAGTCAGTTTCATTTGATTGAGCTTATATCTGCTTTGCATAGGATAGACTGAACTCATGCAGTCTGTGATTGTTCATTCTGAAATAAATGGGATGTAGGCAGACTTTTCTTTTCATCCTGTATTATATAGGCATTTGCCTCTATTAGCTTGGATATCTGGTTTAAGGGAAGAAGAAATTGTTTTTTTCTGCTTGGTCTTAATAACAAATTTTAAACAACTGATTTTAGAAGTTTCTCACTTATATCCTTATATATATATTTTCAGCAGGAATGGATTGTGTTATCTTTGTTTTAATTATTATTATTATTTTTAATTTCAGAGAGAAGTTTACACCAATTAGCTGCACAAGGAGAGCTCTTCTTACAAAACTTAGGTGTGTAAATTTGGTATATTTTATCTCTTGGAAGTCTTAGAATTTTAAGTATATACAATGCATGAGTTGCGACATCTTCACCCACTCATTCATTAATGAATTGAATGAATGAGAAGTGAATCTAGCAAACTTAGGAGCTCAAAGAAAGAAAAAAATTACACACTACCTCATATTACTGTATCTTCAGTTTATGTCTATGACTTTATTTAAATAACCAGCCATTTGCAATTTAATGCATTATTTTAGAAAGACTAATACCTGTTGATCATTCAGCTGTCTCATCACCGAGAATATTGCCCAAGGTGTATCATTGAGGGCAACTAATTTTACACCTCGGAGAATAGGAAAGTTCCATCCCAATTTTGATGAAGAATACCTTTGGGCAGGATTGATACAAGGGTCTGCTAAACCTCTTCCCTTACCATCAAACCTCGCAATAGGACCTGCACCTTGCCAGTATTATGAGTGCTCCCATGCTGCATAGATACTATACACTTACAGACACACAAGCCTTCTGCAGCATTCAAACACAGGCCCAATGATATGGTAGCTAGCAGAATTAACAACTATATTGATCCATGTGGCTACATTCAATTTATCATTATTTTAAATCTTACATGTGATTTTGCTGTAATTCCCTCCAACATTTTAAAAGCAAAACCTCAACTTTTTTCAGATTGAAAATCCTGCACCCCAAAATAAAGAAGGTACTTACTAAAATACTGGTGAAAGGTCAAAAGTCACTGAATAAGTTATCGAAGCTCTAAACAATGTGAAAAAAAGATTAATATGTGAAACTGCGCTGCAGTAGATTGGAGTAATTGTGTGTGTGATTTCTCTGCTGCATTATTAGACAAATATAAAACAAATCATTAAATAGCTGTCTGAAAAGATCAACATGATGTTGTCGTCAGCACGCTCAGTGCGTATTCGAGAGGTCAGTGGTTCGATTCCCGGCGATGGCATTTCTCATTTTTCATCTCTCCTTGCTTCGAAACAACCTAATGTCTCAACATTGGCACCAGAACTAAAAAAAAAGGTGGTGGATGATCATTCTCCACCACTAGGATTTCGTGATTGGGGTCCCCTAATTCCCAGTCGCCCTTTAAAAGAGGAAGTATATAAGGTATTTCTCCCACCTTCTTAGGATGCCTTCGGGGTGTAGTGGTCAGCACACTCGGCACATATTCGAGAGGTCCGTGGTTCGATTTCCAGCGAGGGCATGGCTCATTTTTCATCTCTCCTGCTTCGAAATAACCCAATTTCTCTACAACTGTTAAGAAATTTTAAAAATTTAAAGATATCTAAAAAAATTAAGAAAATGTTACTCAAATAATTTACTTTTGTTAAAAATAATAGCTGTTGTTGTCAGCTTGTAAAACAAAGTTTGCCTTGTTTCAAATTGAAGACTGAAGACGCAGACCAAACTGAAGCCAGTGCTAACACTTTATTGCAGTGCCACAGGGGAATTTCGCATTAAAAGAAATAAATATGAATGCTTCTTGGAATATTGACCTTGCTGTTCTTGCATATTTTTTTAAGAGTGCAAATTCTCTTGCTGCATTCATATTTACTTTATGGCCCCTTATATTTATGCAGAGTTTGGGTGAAATCAGTGTGTCCAAAGTAATGCATTTTCCTATTTAGTTTAACTAGGGTGCCATATTTTTCACTATCTTATTCTTTGCTTCTAAGCTTCAGGAAATCATTTTGTATCTGACTTAGACAAGTAAGAAAAAATTCTTCTACTTGTCAGTTAAACATCAAAATAAAAATTATGTGGTTAGCATTCAAGTTATGAAATTCAGTAATTGTTGTCTTTTCTGGGTGTTGATTTAGTGTGGTAGTATTGATTTTATTGCAAGGATGAAAACATTTAAATTGATTTAACTTCTGAGAATAAGATGCATGGAGAAAAATAAATAATATTTAACACTTCAATGTAATTTTGAACTGTAAACAGTTTCTGGAGTGCATTCTGTGTGTCTCATGCCTTATATGAAAGTAAATAAATGTATTTTAGATACATTGCTTTTGTGGTATTGTTCTTTCAATATTCATGAGCGAGTTCCCTAATGAATCTGTTATAGCCCTGTTGACAACGAAAAGCTAAAATTTAATTTGGGGTTCCCATCTACCTGATTCAGTGTGCTTTGTAAAGTTCATAAAAACAAAAATTGTTTGGAAACATGAAAACACTGCATTAGACAAGGGCAGATACAACAGCAAACCTTTCCTTACATAGCAAACTCTTTAAGTTCTGGTACATTATAGAAGCTGATGTTACTTGCACAGTGTCAGCACCATTCATCATCAATTTCAGTTGATTTCAGTTTATAACAGCCCACTAAAAATTGCCTTTATTAATGCATGTAAACACTCAAAGTGTCTTTTTTAAATTTCTAAGACATATTACTGATATTATTATTTTAAAAATAATATTTCTTTTTAATAAAAGTAACTATAAGATTGGAATGAAAAAAATTGATCTCACAAGAACTAATACTCTCACCTTCCCCTTGATTCATTTAATTTATTGATATATTGTAATTTAATTACGTACTAAAATTATAAACTTCCAAAGTTTTACAAGATGCAAGGGAAAAAGTTGAGAACCAACAAGAATAATTTTTAGAACTAAATCAAAGGGGAAGAAGTCTTGGGAAAATCATTAGTACTGTTTAATTGAATCATTTTTGCTCTCGTCAGGGTGATGGGCAAAAATAATTGAATTTTCCAATGGTACCCAAATCAGCATTTATGATACTATGCATATTTTAAACTACGGAAGCAAGTTGTAAACAATTGCACTGTGAACATCCACTGTGTGATCTGAACAACTAAAAAAAAAGTTAAATAAATAAAGCACTTTCTTCCAAATGTGGAGTGTAAAACCCTCCTTTGTAAACTCCAAGAAAGATGCAAAATTGGTTAAATATGCAAGTGCGTAATTCAAATAAGTATTTCAAAATGGAAACTGAAGAAAAGTTGAACAACGTTTCATATGCCAAATAGTGAGAGGAAGATGACATAGCATATACAGTACAAAGTCCGAAATCCGGACTCGTCAGGACTTCGGCGATTCCGGATTTGGGATTTTCCCCGATATTAGATCATCAGTTTAAATCTAGTAAGATTACATGTAGAAATTATAAAATTAAAAATATGAAATCATGATTTATGAAACAATGAAGTATTTAGGATCTAAAGGGTATCAAAATTTACAGAAAAAAGCTTAATATTTATTTGTTTACCTTATTAAACATGTCTTTCAATGTAAGTTGTGTAAGTTTTTTATGCTAATACTTTCTCTTTAATTCTGTAGACAGACATAATTTCTTGTTTAGTTACATTGTTGAAGTCTTGTAACTGCTGCTTTGAGAATTCCGACTAACTTTTCAATCGAAATTTTCTCGTTTTCAGTAACTTCTCTGTCACTTTCTTCACTCTCGGTAGGGGTATTTTCTGGATCTATAACCATACTACAGAAGAGAGAAAAATGGTATATATTTTCATTGAGTCAAGGCACATATTGGTGTTACCAGGAATGAGAGGGCGGATATGCTAGCTAAAGAGGCAGCCCTGGGAGAGGGTGATATTTATGACAATATTAATGAATCGAGAAGAATTACTTTGAGAAAAATGAAAACAAGTATAATTGAGAAATAGGCTTGGAAATGGACTCGTTCAAATAAAAATAAGGGTTACTTGGAAGTTTTTACTGTAAAAAGAAAAATTGATCTATTTAATAATATAGATACTATTCAAGTTATCACAGATCATGGTAGATTCCTGGCCTATTTAAAACGTTTTAATCTCCTCGACAATGATCAATGCTTGGCTTGTGGGAAGTATGGAAATGCAGCTCATTTTATGGAAGAATGTAAACCAACGGAGAGTGTCAGGACGAGATTTGGAAAAATAAATGAACAGAATGTAATTGAAAAAAGAAAATTCATGAATAGCTATATGCAACAGAAATATATGAGCATTATGAATGAAAACAAGACTATCATAAGAATAGGACATTAAATATTTTAGTTTTTCTTTTGTGTACGAGTTTATGTGTTGGGCAAGTGAGTTATGTCTCGTCTTATTATTTTTTGTTTTCTAACCAATTATGCTTATGATTTTCCTTATTTTGTATTGTGTGAGTGTATTTTTAAAGATACACAATCTGTGTTAATCTGTGTTTTAAATCTTTTGTTTTTTATCTTTTAACTGTATTTTTGTTTGTCTGCGTCAGGTGTGCTGCATTAACCATGAGGCCGATTATTATCAGCCAGGAGGGTTGCAGCATACTGGTAAACTAAACCCATACTACAGATTTCACCATTCATTAATTGATTGATGATTGAGAAGTATTGTCATCACAATGAACAACTTCTTTTATATCATCTTCATATATTATCGTTTCTCCACATTTCTTTACAAAATCCGTTAATTGGAAAATTTCACCTTTGTTTTGTGATATCAGAAAACCTTTAACATTATCAGCTATCATCATCAAATTTAGCTCTCCTTCAGTATACACACATTTGGCTTTGCATCATGAGCTTGGTGACTAACGACAAGATGTTCCATTAAATTTTATCTTGCTTCTATGTGCACTGAGACAATCAAGCCTGAATTGTATTAGTTTAGTTATTTATTATACTTATGTCTATTTCTTGCACATGCTTAAGGCTTATCAGAGTTCTAAATAAATAAATTCCCATGTATACTCAAGCCTTATTGAGGGCCTGTGCTAGATATTTTACTGCCTGATGCAATCTCTGTGGGTCCTAAATTCTGCAACCCGGTGGGGCCATACGAGCCCTGGCGCTGGTTCTGGGTTTATGTGAATAAAACAAATCAATTATTCTTAATTTAAATAGCCCTAAATGTAATCAGTTATTCTTAATTTAAATAGCCCTAAATGTAATCTTTGGGTCTATGAGTATCATCAACAAAATCTACTTTTAGCATATAGAAAGAAATTTTTGGTAAATTTTTCCTCGTCAAAAATTTATAGCGCGTTTAACTTAAATCTGTAATCATTGCCAAGCGTAATATCAACATAAAAGGTAATCATACTCCTTTATTATTCAATTACTAACATAAAAAAAAAAAAAAAATTAGGCATCGCTACATGAGTCATTACTCAAGTCATCATGTTCTGATAAACATGAGGTGATGAAAGGAAAGTATAATAAATAATGATTCGTCAGGTTGGCGTCAAATCAATGATGTATGTAGGTGGAATGTTTCAGTTTGAGATGTGTGCCCAGCAGATGCACAGCAACAGAACCAAATTACTCATAGTACAAATTTATGCTAAAATGATTGTTTCTTCATTAGCAAGGTATTTTATTTAGTGTCGAAGTGAAATTAAAAATCGGCACTCTCCAGATATTTTATTATGTGCAGAGGGGGGAATCAAATGCATATGTGTAAAGCCTATGTGAAAATGTTTTTGGTGGTTTTGAGGTCTGGATTTTAGATCATTCTAGATAATGGACGTCCGGATTTTGGACTTTTTCTGTGCAATAATAAATCACATAAAGTACAAATAAATAATAAATAAAATAATGACATAGCATATACAATAATAAATCACATAAAGTACAAATAAAAATTTAGCTAATTACCTTCGAGTTACTAAACAAAAGACGGGGAAGAAAAAGTAAAATTTACCTCTGCTGTAGTCAAGTTAAAATAAAATCATGACTTAAAATCAAAAAATAGGGTCTTTTCCTGGGAATTCCCAAGGGAGTTTAAATTTTGTATTCATTGATGTGCTGTGGAGCAAAGGGACAGGAAGAGTGTTCAGTAAATCAAAGAAGCTGTCAAATAAGAGGATGTGGCCAAAATATCTGAAAGTTAAAATAAAAATTTTGTTGCATTCTAAGGTAATAAATAATTTTAATTTTCTGGTAACAGTAAAGTGAGAAAAGGGGAAATAAAAGAATAAAGCTGAAATCTTCATTCATAAGTGGCTGCCTTGGGGCTTGAAGAGAGTTAGTCTTGTCAACTAACCAGAGTGGAAAAATACAATTTACAAATTTTTATTTACACAAATCACACATCCGCAATCAATCTCTCTGAGTGTTTAAATTAAACACTTCATTCATAATTTTGTTTTAAAAAGTATAATTAATGCTAAGTTTTTTTTGACTTTATTATTGAAATAATTTGGGATGTTCTCTTTCAGAGTGGCATGAAGCGTTTCAATTTCAGAATGCAAATTTGATACAACAGTACAAATATTTTTTAATTTTTTAACTTATTGATACATCAGTACAAATATTTTTTATTATTTTAACTTGGTGATGGTATGGGTACCTACTTTTTTCAAAATATTGGAATGCCATTTAATTAACTTAATGGTAAGCAAGTTGAAAAATAACTTTTTGTGTGAAAGTTTAATTTTGGTTTGGCTGATAATACTTAGCTCATAATTAGGTCTTTTGCAAAGATTTTGAATTTATGCAGAATAGTGGCAGTTTTATTAAAAGCAAATTCATTTGCACATTTTGTTACATAGATGACATCATTTCTATTAATAATGAAGCTCTTATTGAAAAAAAGAACACCCTTGCCTCAAATTCAATAGGGCTAACCATAATCAGCAACAGACTGATTTTCTTGACCTAAGTATTATCAACCATGTCAAACATTTCCACGAAACAAGACTTTGCAACTTTCTTAACTTTTCCTCTCTTGCAAAATCATGATCAGGCAGACAGAGAGAGAAGACAGGTGTTTCATTTTGTACCTGTTACCAGTATTGTGTGTTAAAATTGTTGAATAATGAGGAGTATTAAAAAGTAAAATTTTTTTCATTTAATTTGGTAGATTTAAGATGAATTTTCTCTCAAAAATACCCATAACTTTGCTAATAGTTTATGAATTTGAAAACAATTTTCAATGTTGATAATTTTTTATACTTTCCAAAACCAATTTTTGAACAAATTTTTGGCATTTACGTCTCTTAAAGCATCATATTATCCACTATAAGTGGTAAATAGTAGAAGAAGACGGCTCCTCTGAAGATCCTTGATAAATCTTAAAATATTAAAAAGGGGAAAAATATCCTAGATATTCATTCAAAGGCCGGAAATGGTTGATAAAAGTCAGTCAGAACATGTATTATAAAAAGAATGTACTGAACTTAGTTAAGTGAATGCACTGAACTTAGTTAAGATTGACTGAACCAAGAGAACACTTGTTGTGCCTGACCCCATCCTTTAGGAGGTAGGCATATCTTAGTTCCAATAAAATTGAGAGAAAATATAGGCTCATAAGCTTATCGGATTGGTATGCCAAGTGGTTATAGCTCATTTGGTAACCTGCAAAAGTTACTAATATACAAAATTCAATATTTCCATTTCACTGAGAATTATTTATAAGCAGTAAATACCAGTATGCATCAAATTTCTATTACATTGCGACAATTATGCTCGATACAACAATTGTGTCTCTGGCAGCTGGAAAATCTTTTTTTTTTTTTTTTTTTTTTTTTTTTTAAGTTGTTACATTTATTCATGAAGTTCTGCTCTTAAAACTGCTATTTGGAACAGCAATTTTCTGAATTCATTGTCTGATTTTTGGGGGCAGCAATTAATAATACACTGTTCCTTTGTAGACCCACCATATTGAAAGCATTACATTCTTGCGTTGCAGCTTCCCTCTTGTTGTTACTAAAGGAGATAGGGGAATCTTTTGTATTACCTTATATTAATTTTCTTGTAAAATTAATGTGTAATAAATAATGTGTAATTCATGGCTCGTATTTAGTAAGGAGGTGCTTCTTTATTTCTTTTCAGCAAATAATTGCATGCCGTGACTCGAGCAACCATATTCTATTCTGTTAATGTATACAGTCAAAAGTCGTTAATCCGGACTCGTCGGGACTTCGGCGATTCCGAATTATCGATTTTTCCGGATTATAGATCATCAGTTTAAATCTCGTAAGATGGCATGCAGAAATTCTAAAATTAAAAATATGAAAGGGGAATTTATGAAATAAAGAACAATTATGATCTAAAGGGTATCAAAATTTACCAAAAAAAAAGCTTAATATTTATTTGTTTACTTTATTAAACACTTCTTTCAATGCAAGTTGTTTAAGTTGCTTCGTTTTATGTGATAATACTTTCTCTTTAATTCTATAAACAGACATAATTTCTTGTTCAGTTACAAAGTTCCGCTGTTCAAGTCCCATTAATTGCTGTGCCGATAATACCGACTAACTTGTCAATCGAAATTTTTTCGTTTTCACCAACCTCTCTGTCACATTCTTCATGTCTTTATCCATTTTTTGCAGCAATTCCACTTTTTGTTTGTTGGACATCGAAACATACTTTCGTTTTGTAGATCCTTTGGAAGTTCCAGCATCGGAAATTCTATTTGACATAATAGAAAGTTCAAGTTTACTTTTATAAAATTGCCCTTACAGTCTGCAAAAATTAATAAGCGGGATCCAATTCGAAGATTAAGGAACAACGCAATCATCAACATTAACTGAAATAGATAATTAGATAATTTTAGCTTACACCGTCCGTTATACATTAAACGCGCAGGCAAAAACGTATTCTGCACTTGCGCACACGCATATGCGCAGTAGTCAAAGTCTTACGCGCACGCGTAAAATCACTGTGCGCATGTGCCAATGCGGCGCATGCGCAGAAAGTTTTTAGCTTTGAGGTCCGGATTATAGATCAGTCCGGATTATGGGTGTCCGAATTAACGACTTTTGACTGTAGTATACCCATATATTGTAGCTTACTTATCCATTTTTCTTCAAATGGTCATGTACTATACTTTTTAAAGCATATAGTTTCTCTGATAGCTCCTTAATTGCATAACGGAGATTTTTGGCGATAGATTTTTAAAATAGATCCTTGTGTACAGAAGATTTTTGTCCAGAGCAGGCATAATCTTCAAGGTTTAAATTTCTCATGCTTAAATCACTCTTAAACTCTGTCATAATAAGCAGTTTTTTTTTTTTTGTCCATATGTAAGATGAATCACCTGAAATTTTCCAGCACAATTATTTCTGAAATAAAATGTATTATTGATTTGATGATTACACAGAATGCAGGTTTAAACATGAGGGTATAATTTGAGCTAATGCACAAATTTTAATTATTAGATTCTGTATTTTTAACAAATTTACTTTTTTTCAAATAGAACAATGCCTTTTGACATCATTAAAGTGCTACCAGAGGAAATTATAATGTCAGTAGTGCTTTACTACTGGATTCTAGTGTAAGTATTTATGAGCTATTAGTAATATCAAAATTGTAAATACTGACAGTTGTCTGCTCCATTTAATGGCATAATTACTGGCAGTAATGTATGTTTGCCTACATTTGCTTTCCTTTACACTGCTTGCATTGAAACTTTATCGTCAGTTCTTTGTGACAATTCATAGAAACAAGAGATACTGGAAAATATTTATTAATGCTGAAAAAGCTGAAATACTCATGGTGTAAGAGGAATGTAAGAAGAATGTGTTTGCTTGTAATGTGTATACTGAAGGGTATCCCAACAGACTTAAACCATCATGATAATTATTTTTGAGCCTTTTTAACCAGTTATGGGAAACCTTGAAGTGTAACACCTAGAATGTTTAATAGAAACATACAGGCAGCTGGAAAAGAGGATGAAATCCACATTCTAGCTGCCGTTGCTGTAGATCTCCGAGTTAGTTTCCAGTACATTGGAAGAAGGAGAGAATTCACTCAGCAAAGTGTGCCTATTCTCAACTGTCACAAGTTCCGTTTCATGTTTTTTCCCATCAAGAGGTACATGGAGACATTTTTGGAAATGGTGTGAACTTTTCTACATGGGGGGGGGGGTGGCATTAAGACTTGGTGCTCCAAATTTGCCATGCATGTTGTTTATTGATGAAGCAAATTTTACAAATCATGACCATGTCAATCACAGAAGCATGTGTTTTGTCTTATGGAGACATTTTGAAAATGGTGTTAACTTTTGTACGTGGGACATTCAGATTTGATGCACTAGATTTGTCAGGCATCTTGATTATTGATGAAGCAAATTATACAAATTTTGCAATGACTATGTCAACCAAAGAAGCATGCGTTGTGTCTTTACCAATGGTTTCAAAATCATTGGCCTGCTTTAAGGGAGGCCATGTATGTTGGCTGGTTTGCCGCCTTTGAATTTATTAATTTTTTTATTGTGGGGAAACCTAAAAGGCAGTGTCTACCTGCTGATTGCACCAGAAAGTATGAAAGAATGTATTACTGCTTCCTGTTCTGAAATTTCGGCTGAAATACTATGCATGCAACAACCTTTGCATGATAGAATGAAGGCTAGTATTGTAGCTGAAGGTCATCATTTCGAATGCAACCTATGAATACCTGTATTCACTTTCTTCTTTGGAATCTTCTTAATTTTGTTCATGTTCTCTTTCTTCATAAAATGTTATCCCATGGTGCATAAAAAATAAATTGTAGCGTGTTTTGTTGCAAAACCAGAAACAAGCACAAAAATCACAGTATCGACATCCTAGCCAGTAATTATGCTGTTGAATGCAGGAGACAACTGTCGGTATTTACAGTTTTGATGTGATGATAGCTCATAAATTACTTTTACTATACAAAAAACATCGACATTCTAATTTCCTTTAATTTTATTTTATTGATATCAATAAGCATTGTTCATTTGAAAAAAAGTAACTTTGTTAAAACTATATCTAATAATTAAAATCCATGTATGATCTCAAATGATGAGCACTTGTCTGTATTTCTATTCTTTGAAATCAGCACATCAATAGCACCTTTTGTTTCATGAATAAATGTGGTGTAAGTTTTAGGTGATTCACCCTGTATAACAAATTTTACAAGCAGTCTAATTAGTATATTTTTCTTTTTACTTGTACGAAATATAAGAAGTATTGTAATTATGTAAAATTTCGTGTATCATATTTCAGCAAAAATGGACATGTGAACAATGTTTTTGTGTGACATTTTTACATATGGATCATAAAATGAATTCAAAAGAGATTTTTTCATGACCTCTGTACCTACATATGTATGTATCTTGCATAACTCAAAAATGATTAACATCAGAATGCTGAAACTGTGTATATGCTATACCATGTCATTGTGCACCTCCCTTTTTGGTTGCAATCGGCTCCACCAGAAGTCTAAAATATATGTGTACATATATCCACTCTGTTACCCATCTCAGTGAGCTCAGTTTTCTTTATTCTTAAATGTCGGCAAATTGTACATTTTTTTGCTTTAAAAATGAATGATGTTGTTCTTATGTTTTTATGTCTTTAGTTAATTTCTATCCAATAGTTATAGAATTATCAACAGTTTAAAAGTTAAGTGCTACTAAGCCTAACGAAGCTGCCATTTGTTTGCATTTGAAACTCTTAGTAAACTATTGAATTAAGTCAGTTTGTGCACCAACTTTAGTGTCTTTTTGCCAAGTGGAACCAAAAAGTAAACTCTCAGTTTTGTGCACCGAAAAATCTGTCTTCCTGTCCACTGTCCAAATTGCTTGTTTTTGCTTAGAAACTTTAATTTTGATTGTAAAAATTGTATTTAACTGTATTTGGTGTTTTATGTTTTTCTGTATTTACAATTTTTAATGAAGATGTTTGGAGTTTTCATGTATTTTTGTCTTTCCGCGAAATGAGAACTGAATTGATTGAATGATGAATATATCTGTAATGAAATTTGAGAAAATAAGTTTAAATGAAATGCGACTGGGGTGTTGACATCAGATATTTTTTTTTAAATATAAAAGAGCATGATATAATGAAAGTGGACTTTGGGTTTCTCCATTCTTTGTACTGCACTGAAACAAAAGTTATAAAACAATGCATAATTATGCAGCATGAGCAGGAAATACTATAGTTAAACATTCACTTCGATCAAGGTAACTCCTTATCAGCAGTAACACAAAAATTGAAGTGTAATTTTAAAAATGACTGAACATTCTGGATGATCCAATAAAATGACTGTTTACTAATGCTGTCTGTTATTTGAAGCTGCTATGATTATGAAGCAAATTACATATGAAGAATGGCCAACCAGTGGTTGAGATAAAAGCTGTAAAGCTGTTTGATCTGGATTAAGTTCTTGCTATTGCAATGCATTTGCTGCGTAGTTTTTTTTCAATGTGAAACATAATTGCAGCTCAATTTTCCTTACAAAGTTTTTCGTGAAAACATCTTCATATTTGTATCTGTGGTGTACATAAAGACCACTCTTTCTGCAAGATGCTTTCTGTATAGTCATTACATTGACAAATTATCCCGTATGCATATAATATACTGGCACCTGAGCAGTAAAGCAATCCAAGCTTGTACATTTTTTATTTATAGCAAAAAATTTTGAAAATATATATTGTTTATCCCTTCACTGTTGAATTTGATTCCGAAATCGTGCGAAATAAAAGACCAAAGAATATGCTGTTCTGTAAAAGAAAAAGAAATTGGAGAAAATGGGTGCTCATGTCTTAACTAAGACTGAAGTCAACAAAAAGTATGGAATCACCATTTTAGGATCATATGGAGTTCTTTTAAAATGTAATTATCAAGCAAAGATTAGTGACTAGTAAGGGGGGGAAAATTTGTAATGGATAAAAGTGAGAATGCCATTCCCATGTATAAACTCATGTATAAACTGATTATGCAAATATTTTTAGCAGATTGCATGAGTTTGTAAAATCAGGAGTCTGCTATATGATGTTTTGGGGAACCATTTACGACATGACTCTTATTTTCATAATCGACAGCTTAAAAATAATTCATTTGCTTGAATATAAAATACTAAGTAGCCATATTTATTTAAATTTGATTTTACTAAAATACATATAATAGAGAATAATGTTTTATTGCATGCAGTTAATTCACTTTAAAATATTTCATTATTTCAGATGATAATTTTAATGTCAATCTGCAAGACGAAAATGGATTCACACCTTTAATGTGGGCTTCTTCTTATGGACAGTTAGAAACGGTACGAAAATTAATATTACGTGGAGCATTAGTTTCTGTAGTTGGTTCATCAGGAGAAAATGCTCTTATTTTAGCTAGTGCTTCTGGTCATGCGGCTATTGTTAGGGAACTTATAAATTTTGGTGCCTCTTTGAATTACAAAGATCAGGTAATGTAATAGTTTTTATTTATTAGGTGTACCATAAGTACCATATAAACTTTATACAACCATATCATTTTGAAAGGATAAAAAGTGGCCAAAAAGATTATCTGTAAGACTCGTAGGTTTTGAGAAAATTGAAATGAAAATGATGATGTCACATGTAGGTTTGATATCTTTTTTATAACAGCCAAATAAATACTGGTAATTTGCATACAATAAAAGTACTCATTGTAGCTTGTGCACATCATACCCAACACCAGTGAAGCAAATTTACTATTATTGGTAAATTATTTATTTATCTTTGAAGAACAAGAATATGCCAGAAATTTAGCTTTAATATTCATAAAATGTAAAATGTTTATTTTCCTTGTACAGGATGTGACATAATTTCTTATTCTTGTATTTTTCTGAAAATTTGTGTGGCAGAGGTATAATTTGGCCATTTCTTGTCCAGTCAGAATGATGAATACTGCTGTGCAAAGAGTATGCTGTGCAGTTTATGTGGATCATTCAGTATTTGCAGCCTTGCTACTTGTATGTGTATTTGGTAATGCTGTACAAAGTCTAAAATCCGAACATCCAGTATCAATACCCCCTTACAAAGTCTAGGAATAGAAAATATAATACTCAACAAAAGGAAGGATGTGTGCCATAAATGTGATTTTTTTTCCCCAACTAAGATTCCTGCATGTCACTTTCAAACATTTGTTGCTTAAATGAAAATACATTGGCTGTCGTATTGCTCTGATCGCATTCTTGAGTGCTTGTTAGCATTTTCTATCTGACATAAACAATAAGTGAAGCCTTAATGTTACCATGTCTACATGTCATCTTAACTAGATGTAAACTTATGATATAAAATCTGGAAATTTCCAAAGTCACCTAAGTTTCAACTATTATGGATTTCAGACTTTTTACTGCAGTTATTCATTTCATATATTTTATTTTTTGTAAGTTATGTTTTGAAAACAGTAATGTGCTAAAATTAAATTTTGCTTTCCATATAAATTTTATGAGAAACATCCTGCATGAGGATTAAAATTGAACAAAAGGGAAAAATGTAAGGAAACAAATTTGCTTAATTTTAATGAATTATTTTTTTAATTTTAATTATTTAATTAGTAATTAATGATTACGATTGAATATTAATTGCGTTAATGAAATTTGGGAGTCTCCCTCCTTCCATTCTTTAACACTGAAAAGGCATTCATTTTACTTTTCTACTTCATATTCACCATAACTTTCCAAAGAACTGTAAAAACATTTGTATTTCTCTAATGCTTGTTTATACAATAGAGCGATTATAATGGATTAGTACTTCAAAAAGGTGAGTTATATCACCTCTGTGAAGACTATAAAGATTTCCAAAGCTTAAAATATAAAAATGGTAAACTGCTCTCACCTAGATTTGAATTATGGCTCTTCCAGTTTCTAACTAAACATCATAACCACTCACATCACATGTGAACACATCGGGAAATGCAAAAAGTCTATATATTGTACTCCATTTAAAGTTTGGTTGGAGAGAGGCATGGTACCTATTCACTCGTGGTTGCAGGTTATTATCCTTTGTATTTAAGTTAATGTCCATAACACCTTACTCCATAAGAGCATACTTTTAGGAATGTAATAATTCTTTATAATTATTTTTATTTAAGATTTCCCCTTTTTAAAAGCATATTACTACATTTCTATGACAATTTTAGTGTGAAACTTTAATTAAGAAACGAAATAAATGTCCTCTTTGGTACTTACATTACATGTGTTAAAAATGACCATAATTTAATGTTCAAAAAAAAAAAAAAAAAAAGAAAAGAAAAAAAAAAAAAATACTTGTTCACTAAAATTTCTGGCATATTCTTGTTTCAGCTGTCATCTAGATTATTTTAGCACATTTTTTTAACTAGGCAATGCATATAAGTTCACAATCAATTATTATTTTGCATTCTAGCAGTTTGCATTAGCTAATAAATAATAAAATTAAATATAAAGAAGCAAATATGATTTAATGAAAGATAAAGTTAACAAATAGTTAAATGATAACTTAATGTATGAAACTTATCTTACTTGTGTCCTTGGGTGGAATTTCGATTTTACTCAGACTAAGAAACTAGGTTCTTTCAACACCAGCTGAATTTAAATCTTATGCAAGCCAGTTTGGATTCTAAATTGCTCTCTGTTCTAGATCAGTATCAGTCATGCTGTTGTCGATGCTATGCAAGTACCCTGGAAATGTTGCTGCTATTTCAATTTGTGTTTATTACCTATCTTTTAAACAATTATTTCATTCAGTAGGGAAGATTTATTTTACTTAATTGAATCAAGGATCGGTAATATACACCTAGTTTGGATAGCTCCGATACTAGCGAAATTTATGCAAATATCCACCTTTTTTTGCCCCATTTACCCCTTTAACTGTAGCTTGATCACAGGTTATTTTTAAAGTATTTAAAGTATTTTGTAAAACAAAGAAAAATATTATAGAAAATGTTGATAAATCTCAAAATTTAAATAAAAGTTTTTCATATTCATAAATTAAAACTAAATCCTTAACAGATATGTATAAGGCTTACTGCATTTCTCCATCCCCCAAAACTATGAAATTTCCTCCTGGTTGAGAAATCGTGGTCTATAGAAATGTGATCTGGATCCTGGCCTAGGTTATATGAATATGGCAAAGTGCATGGATTATCTGCATAATGAGAAGGATGTCTTCAAGGAGGAAGGACTCTCTTAGGGAGACTGGCTTACATTCATGTTGCTTATTGAGAAAAACCATGAAAATCAAATATGAAGCTAGCCCATTCACCTGGGATCTAACTTTGAGCGTTTAAGTCTTAACCGCTTGACTACTGGTTTGGCTTAGATAAGGATCAATCCCAACAGTTAACTAAGAAAATATTTAAGCATTTAGAAATATTTTGAAAATATTGTGAATATATTTAAGCATGCATAGAAAATATTGTGAAAAATATTTAAGCATGCATAGGGATCCAGACTGACGAAGGGAGAGACCAACAACAAATATGTGAAATGTGAAACTTGTTCTGAGTTTTGCAAAGGACATCAAGCAACCATTTAGAGTAGAGGTTGCCAGCAGAGTTGGTTTCGACTACCAGGGAGTCAATAAAATTTTTAAAGCCGTCAGTTGATGATCAGAAGGTTGATTGAGAATCAATAGCCAAATAACACTGACAACTATTTAGCATGATCAAGATCCCATTGGTTATGAAAAAAATTAATAAAATTGACAATTAATTGTTTATTGGTGTAAAGCTCTATTGTACAAAATCTCAACATAAATGTTTTTACCAAACCAACTAACAGGCTATTCCCCTCCAAGAGTGAGAAAAAATAACAAAACAATTTTTAAAGAAAATTTAATTTTAAGTTTCATTTACTAAATATTTATAAGATCATACATAAACAGTAATTATAATGATGCAAAGGAAAAAATTCTGATTAATAGTTATTTTTTGTCTGACATCTAAAGATTGGTACTAGCAAGGAATTTTTTTATGGTTACAATTTATAATTTTAATTACAAGTGAATATTAAATTTTCAGATAAGTACAGTCATAAGTCGTTAATCCGGACACGCCGGGACTTCGGCGATTCCAGATTATCGATTTTTCCGGATTATAGATCATCAGTTTAAATCTGGTAAGATGGCATGCAGAAATTACAAAATTAAAAATATGAAACCGTAATTTATGAAATAAAGAACAATTATGGTCTAAAATCAAAATTTACAAAAAGAAAAAGCTTAATATTTATTTGTTTACTTTATTAAACATTTCTTTCAATGTAAGTTGTTTTGTTTCATGTGATAATACTTTCTCTTTAATTCTATTAAACAGGCATAATTTCTTGTTTAGTTACAAAGTTCCGCTGTTCAAGTCCTATAATTGCTGTGTTGAGAATACAGACTAATTTGTCAATCGAAATTTTTTCGTTTTCAATAACCTCTGTGTCACTTTCTTCATTATCGGAAGCGAATTATAATGACAAGGAACTTGATTTAAATCATATCAAAGACGGAGTACATCGAGATGAAATACTACATTTAGTAAGGAATTATAAGCCAAATAAAATAAAAACATCTGCCCTGAAGATAAGGATAGTGCTGACAGATCAACTTCCAATTCACTGCGCGCCGCGGCGTCCCCCCCTCCCGCCGCAGAGCAACGTGAAATTGATAAACAGATTTTGGATTTCAAAACATACTTTCGCTTTGTAGATCCTTTACATCAGTGCTCCGCAACCGGTGTGCCATGAGTAGGATATAGGTGTGCCACAATCAAATACATGTATTTGACATTTTGCAATTTTTTATCATGTATTTAATACACAAGGACAATTTTTTTCCTTAATAATGTCTATTTTAAATGTTTTTATATATTTCACTGTTGTGTGGTTGTGTGTGTGATTGTAAGTGTGTCAGCATTTGAATTTTTTCGGCACTTCCTTGATAACTCGGAACTCTTTGGTGTGCTATGAAATTCCAGAAAGATTTTTTGTGCGTCGCAGGTTAGAAAAGGTTGCGGAGCACTGCTTTACATATTATTAAATATATATTGGAAATTCTATTTGACATAATCGAAAGTTCAAGCTTACTTTTATAAAATTGCTCTAACAGTCTGCAAAAAATAATAAGCTGGATCCAATTCGAAGATTAAGAAACAACGCAATCTGCAAGATTAACGGAATTAGATAATTTTAGCTTAGCTTATGCCGTCCGTTATACATTAAACGCGCATGCGTAAACGTATTATGCGCCTGCAGACATGCACATTCTCAGCCGTAAAAATCTTACGCGTACGCATAAACGCAGAAAGTTTGTAGCTTTGAGGTCCGGATTATAGGTGTCTGAATTAACGACTTTTGACTGTATTTATATCAGTTAATTTTAATGTGTTGAATAAACTACTAAACTTTCCAAGTGGGACAAAACATTAAAGCAAATATTGACAAAATGGTCTACTTTTATTTATTAATTTTTTTTCACATGTGCAGATAAAATGCACATATTTATATATGTAAGTAATTATAAACTGTGTTCTTTCTTATTCTAAATTTCAGCTACAACACCTCATGGTATATATTTAGATTTTGATAAAGTGTGAAACCTTGGAGAAAAATTCCTAAAAGCTATTTTCGTCATAAATTATAGATGCTCGTATGCCATTCTTATGCTTTTTTGAGACATAAATTATCAACTGTGAAAAAAATCTGTTCACGTACAAAATGTATTTCCAAACAAAGTGATTATTCTAATTGCTAAATTTCATATTTGAGAGTATTTATCTTTTGTTAAGTACAAAAAAATCAAATCCATATCTTCAGATCTTTGCATAAGATCTATATCACAATGCAAAATAAATTAGCTTCGTTTGTAGATTTTTTTGGGACACTACTCACATCATTTTTAATGATAATGAAAATAAGTTAAAACTGAACTCCAGGTCATCATAATCCTTTCTCCACATTTTGGTCATAATAATTAATATGATAATACTAGTAATTAATTTATGGCAAATAATGACATGAAAATTTGCATTGGGGCCAGTGGTCTAAAGATTTTTTGTACAAATTGTACAAATTGTACCTTTTATTGTACAAATGTGTTCAGTAAAAAGTTAGTATGTTCTGGTTTTGAAATTAGTAGTTACATCTGGAACTGATCAATTGATATATTCTACTCTATATATGATAATTAAAATCATTTTAGTTCTCCATTAGCAAGAAATAATTTTGCATTGAATGCTAATGAAACACCGATTAGTCTATAAAAACTACAAAAGCATTCTTATTCAATTAAAATTTGATTTCCAACCAAAAAAAAGGGGGCTTTAAAATAATTAAAATTTAATAGATAGTTTTATCTGTTAAGTTAAAGGTATTTAAAAGAACCTTTTTTTTTATATATATATTTGCTTTGAGTATAAAGTCCAACACAGCTTAGTTGTTATGATTTTATAATTCAGAGTGACTACAGTCTTAAATGGTGAGCAGAGTCATGGATATTAATTTCAAATCACAATGAAATTCATATTAATAAATTGACAAAAATAATAAAAAAAACTAAATTTTGATAGAAGTTTTAAAACTGAAATGTCAAATTTTTCAGTCAGAACTGATTAATATATTTTACAGCAGTTTGCATAGGATAAAAAAATGTGGCACATGTACTCACATATGAAGTTTCTATAAAACATTGGTGTAGCTGATCTGTACAAGACTACTATTAATCAGGGGCATTCTATATAAGTTGCCATTAAAGTCTCTTTTACTTTATAAATATATAAAATTATGAAATGGGATTCAACAATTCCCTGCTAAAAGGAAAAGATTGAAAAATCAACATGAATATTTTGTCCTTTACTCTATATTCACGTAACACATTTCAATTTGCAACATAAAAAGCAGCTATAAATTTATAATTTAAAAATTACAACATTACTGCAATTTTTTTTCGAGTTTTTTTGTTTATGAAAGGTCTTTAAAATTTTGTGCATGATCCATATGTTGTAATGTGTATAGCTTTTCCTTTTATTGTCAAGAGTTTTAAGTATTGACAATTAATTTGCTGCTAAAAAAGAATTAAAATGTAGCAAGTGGTTGTCAGAAGCCATTACCAACAAGGCTTTTCTAAGAAAGGGACTGTATTTTAAATAATATTTAGGTATTATCGGTATTTAAAAAAAGCTGTAATTATTTCATCGAGTAAAAGTTTATACACAGTAGGCATTAAAATTTTAAACTTTTCCGAATTTTTTTTTTTTTTTTTTTGTCTAAGTCAAGGGTTCTGGTAGAGTGATGTTAGCACCAAGGTGCCTGTCCTGGATGTACTAACCCTACATTAAACAATTTACTGTTCCGATTCAAATGTGTGAAATAAGTAGATGGAGATGGAGATATTAAAATGAGTTGAGCTGATGGTGAAAAGATGCTGATGGTCAAGGCTGTTCAAGCAGTAGAGTCCACATTCTACTGAGGAAAACTAACTACTAATTTAGAATGGCTTTATCTATTGGATGAATGGGGAACCTCACTTGTAGTGTAGAAATCATTGCACTGCATGTGGCCCTGGTTGATTGAGAGAATAATATTTGCCACTCAGCCCTTCTTTGAGTTCAATGACTTACAGGCTGATTCTTAACTTTTCAAATGGTGTTGTAGCCGTCGTGCAGCTGTCGGCAAGCCTGACAAGTAATTCAAGGCATTCCCTCAGTTACAGGTCTTGGAGTAACTTGACTAGAGTGATCTTAGCTGACAGGAATTTTCCGAGTGGGGTTTTTATCAGGGTTGCTTCTGAGTTTTTGTGTGTAGGTCTGTGGCAGGGCAGGGTTCATAGTCTTGGATCTTGTTTCTTTATGTTTCGGAAACTCCATGCATAATTTAGAAGATGTGTGGTCTCCATGGCATATTATGCAAGTCAATTTTTCCTCTTTGGGAGGGCACTGGTAAGAAAAGTGATCTTTTGCACTCATTTCATGCCCACGTCCAAAGCTTTGATACCGGAAGCACATAACTGGGTACTTCTGGGCCTTGAGTGGTACTGTTCAAGAAACTTCATCAGTCCTGAATGAAGTAGCAAAATGTTTGTTAATTGTACCTCCGTCCTTCTGGGCAAACTTATTCTATTGGTATATGCCGGTTTGATATATTTAGCTAGAATATGCCTACAGAATGAATTATTCACCTTCTTGAATTTCATGCTTAGTGAAGTCTGATTTGAATTTCTTGTGACCGTTCTAGGTTAGTTAGTTTAAGAATTATTTACATTTAAGGATATTTTGATTTAAATATTTCTGGATTTCGTAAAGCAAATTTTGAGATACATTTTTAAAGCTTTGTCTTAAGTAGATGTTCTGCTCCTCCCACTTGCTGAGGGGATCATTTCGACCAGCGAAAGTGTTGTTAGCCAGTTGGGTTTTTAGAAGAGTTGATTTTTTTTTTCAGGAGAAAATTGGATCTATTTATATAGGTATGTTTTTGGTGTCTGAGTAAAAAAACTCGCGCTTTTTATCATGTGTGATAAACTGAGGAGCACAATCGGGTTTCTCTTTTCAGCCTATTGTGAGCAGCTAAAGCCTTCGATTTGTAACATTATTCTTCTCTTGTTTGGCACTTCGATCTCCACTTCAACCCGTACCTGTACTTTTGATCTCTACTTCCACCTGTACCTTAAAACCTTTTGTACTTTATGTCGATTAAGTTATTCTAACCACTTTCACTTTAATGAAGAACCTGGTTGTTAACATATTGGCTTTTGAGGAAAGGAGTTAGCTAGCATCTGAGTACTTCCCTGCTGCTCTGAATTCTACAGTTCCCTTTGCCGGTTTTAACCCAGGCATCATCAAGAAGTACTCATCTGCTGGCCAGGTTATCCATTCAGTATGAAAAGATTTTGATCGCTCCAGTGGGCAAACTGCAGCTTCATACGTCTGCTCGAATTTCAGTAACCTGTATCTAAAAAATGAGTTTTCTGTTCCTGCCATGAATGACATCAGTACCATGCTGTGCCAGGTTCTCTGCCATAGCCATTCTTCACAGGCTTACCAGCCATCATTGGAATTAAGTACTGTTCCCCTTCCCTGCTTTCTTCTAGCAGATGACTTGCAGTGTAATGTTAATATAAAAATGTGTAGTCTTAAATGATTCTACCTCAGTATCAAACAAAATAAAATTTAAAAATAGAAACTGTAATTCAAACTAAAAATGATGCATAAATTGAACCTTATTTGTACTTGATGAATTACATGGTTCGGATAATTATATGAAGTGTGTATAATCTGGTTTCTGGGAGCAATGATCTTTTTAAAAGTGACTAATAAGAGAAGTGCGCAATTTAAACTTAGTTACTTCATTTATGTGTTGATTTGTTTTTGCAGTCACCTAATACTCTTGCTGACCAGGGTTGTTGCCATATTTCAGGTTTATTCGTTTGTCTAAAACACAGCGTAATTTTAGCATTTTACCCCAAATTTAGAATGTGCCTTTCTCACAAATCACTGCAACATTAAAGTGGTATTGTGACAACACTATAGAATTAACATCATTTCTTTTTAAACACTTTTTGTCAAAATTGCATTATAATTTTCATTTAGAAAAATATTTTCATTAGAAAATTATTTTTAGATGCATACATTACTTATCTGACATTTTAGATTATTTTCTAAATGTCTTTTGATCTCGAAATTCAGACTCGTTTGAAAAATTGAACTGATTCTATGCATTCAGAAACACCAGTATCAATTTAAATTACTTGCTGAGCAGGGCGTAATTTCTAAAGAAGTGCCGGAGCCCTATGAAAGACTGTTAGGAAGGAAAGGAAAAGAAATAAATAAAATAGCTAAAAATTAAAATAATTAAATAATAAATTTAAATTAATATTAATTAATTAAAATTAAGAATATTTAAAGAGATAAAGAGAAATCTAATAAATTACTAAATTAATTTTAAATAGTTAAATAGAAAAAAAAAAAAAAAATATCGGACCTTGTCTTATTTGGGGCATCGGCTGGAATTACAGTTCCACTTACTTAGATGCTAAGAAGCAGCTCTGCCGATCGCCATCTGAGTTAAGGTCTTGATTATATGCATAATATACTGTTTCAAGTGATGACAAGTACCATTTTCTTGCAGCATACCAAGGAAAAAAGATATAACGATTCAAGCTCCACTAATGAGAATAGTGATAATTCTATAAACGGTATGAGTACATGGAAAGAAATTTAACGGAAAGTGTAGCTTTGAAAATAAAGAGGGAAGAGTTCCTGATTGCGAAGCCCTGCTGATATACTAATTCTAGCCATCAAGCAGAAATTTTCCCTGAATAAATTTTTTTGCCTACAGCATGAGATTAAACATAAGACTTCTCTGTACAAATGACAGCAGTGGCCCTCCCGTTTGGTTACATCATTCAGAAAGTCTACAGGAGCTCTGCAGTAAGAAGTCACTAGCGTGAAATATGCACGAGCAGATTTCTTTTAATAAGATAACTAATTTGGTTAATAAACGTGCACGACTTTTAGTTCTTTGAGGAATACAAAATTTACCCGTTCTCATAAATTCATTGCATAGCCTGGAGAATAAGCCTTTGACATATGATTGGGAAAGTTTTCTTTCCTTAAAAGTCTCAACCTCTATGCAAGGCTTAAGTGCGAGGGAAAGATAGGCCTGCATTCAGAAGTTAGAATTGATTTTTAAAGCATGTTTACTATTAAAACAAAAATTATGTGCTAAAATTGTGGTCCCTTACATAAGAGAAGTTTAGGGCTCCGGTGCGCTCCAGCTGAAATTATAATTTATCTTGAAAACTGAGACATACTCCGGTACCCGACTCCGGTGGGCTCCGGCGCAATTTAAGCTGTGTTGCTGGATCTTGGATAAGCCGTGAAAAGTTGTTAAATATTCTTTGATCATCAAAAGAGAATTTTCTGACAGTATTTGTCAGCATTTAGAAATTCTGGAAAATCGCATAATGATAGTATAGTAATTTCATATATTTTGTCTGCTTATTTAAATCTACCTAACAGCTAATTTTCTTGACAATTTTAAATATGCAAAATCATTTTAAGTTTCTTGTGCTATGTTAACTCATACGGGCAGAAAATTATACAGTACTATGTCCGAATCCGGACTTGTTGAGAATTCGGCGATTCCGAATTTAGGATTTTCCGAATATCATCAGTTTAAATCTACGAAGCTGACATGTAGAAATTATAAAATTAAAAATATGAAATAAGGAAACATTTATGACCTAAAGCGAGTCATAAATTAAAAAAAAAATTCTCAATGTGTTTGCTTTATTAAACATTTCTTTTAATGTAAGTTGGATTTTTTTTTTTTTTTTTTTTTTTTTTTTTTTTTTTTTGCTAATATTTTTCTTGTACAGACAGAAATAATTTCTTACTCAGTTACAGAAGTTCCATTCTTCATGTTGCGTGATTTTCATGTCGAAAATTCTCGCTAAATTGTCAATCGAAATTTTTTCATTCTCAACAACCTTTTTTACTATCGGTAGCGATGTTTTTTGGATTTAGAACTGCACTACAGATTGCGCCACCTGTTAGGTGATCGATGATTGGGATATTGTCATCGCAAGGAAAAACTTTGTCTGGTGTCATCCTCATTTACTACTACACCTCCACATATCCCATTAATTGATTTTTTTGTGATATCTGAAAACCTTCAAATTCACGTCATAAAACTTAACTAGCTTTTGCTATGCACTATTGGAATATATCATGATATTAGCGACTAAAGACGTATTATTTTGCTAAATTTTGGCTTGCTTCTATCGCATGCTGACGATGTTAAGCCTGAATTATATTGGTTTAGTTATTTAGCATACTTACACATATTTCTGGCTCATGCTTAAGGCTTATCTGAGTACTGAACATATAAATTCCCATTTAAGCCGGCGCTAGACATTTCACTGCCCGGTGCAGTCTCTGCATGCCCTAAATTCTAAAAATTTTGCTCCTTATAAATTCTTAAGATTTTGTCATCTCTTAATTTTGTTTCTTGTTGTTTCTCTAAATTCTAAAAATTTTGCCTCCCTAAATTCTGCCGCCCGGTGCAGCCGCAACAGCTCTGGCATTGGCCCTGGGCGCATTTAACCCTTTCCGGCACACTACTTTTTAAAGTTGGAGTTTTGATAAAAAAAAAAAAAAAAAAAAAAGAAAAGAAAAGAAAGAGGTAGGCAGTCTAATTAGGCCTAGACAAGTACAGAAGTAAAATTTTGTGAAGATAGCACTTATCTTTTAATTCTGTGGGTGTGCCCAAACTGTGCACACTGATTGAATAGAACTTCGAAAAGAGTGTTGAAACTGCAGTGGCTAATTGCTGGTGCGAATAACATCGGCCTGTTGAAACGAGCATTGTTGTTAGTGATGGGCAACTTCGGTACTTTCTTGTACCCGGTACGAGAGTAACGGATACAGAAAAGTACCCGGTACAAAATACCCGTTAAAGTAACCGTTACTTTGAAAAGTACCGAAAACCGATTTCAAGTACCGAGTACCCAAGTAACGATTTGGAGTACCGAAGTAATGAAATATCGGAGTAACGGTTTGCTGTACCGGAGTACCCTAGTAACGGTTTGATGTACCGGAGTACCCTAGTAACGATTTGGAGTACCGAAATACGCAGCTAACGATTTTGCTCACTGAAGGAACTAAGTGCAATATCGGCTAATGATTCTATTAATCAGGCATGAAAGAGCAAAAAATGCAAAAGAAAAAAAAGGACGGACATGTATGTTTACATATACATGTCCGGATAATTTCCGGTGTTCCATTCGATAGTTTTTCTCCCCTCAAATAAGCTCCAGAGGGAGTAAAAAAAAAAAAAATATTCGGACTGCCAGGTCAAAGTTTAACTCTCTTCCTATCGGAGGAGCGTGGTCACGTCCTGGGGGGGGTAAAGCAGGCGTTGACAATCCTGCGTTAGGCACGTGACCTGGGTTGTGTTTTTGGCGAGATGAAACTCTGTTTTTAGAAGGGGGAAGAATTATCCTAAGTGGCTCAGTTATCTTTGTTCTTTCATTAGAAAAGTTTAAAATTGCGTCTGTATTTTATGTTGGTTGGCTTAGTGATCCACTAGATGCTGTGCCATTTTCTGAAGTAGGCACAGCGGGATAAAAAAGGATCATATGATTTACGTTGCCCTATTAAGCAAGCAAACGAAAAAATATTTTTCATGATTTATGCTAAAAATATGTTGAGGAAAAGGAAGTAATCTAGTTGGTAGTTGATTCCATTCACCAATCCAGCAACTTACCAAATCAATAATTTCAAATCCACGCAGTTTTATCCTACAAACGATGAAAAATTAAAACATGCACAATTCGGATTGCAAATCATCTAGCGCTCCCGTCCCTTTCCCTCCTGACCATACCGACTCCAATCACAAGCGAGCAATGCCGGCGACAGTGACTCCAACTGCTACTATCCCCCCCCCCCACACACAACGAACGGCCTTTCGAAAAATTTCCACTATTTCACACTCGTCCTCCCGCGCACACAAAGGCAATTAATTATACTACCTCAAACTCTAGCCTCCGTGACGAACGGAACGGAAGTTCCCCCCTTTCACGTTTGCCATTCCATGCCCTATTTCAAGGTCATTCATGGACACAAGGAGCGCATATCACCATTTCGCAAATGCAACCAGATACTACTGTCCTCGTACCAAAACCGAAGTAAGCTGAACCCTCATCGACCCTCCAGTAACGAATACCGAAATACCGAGAAGAGACGCATATTTTCGTTGCAAAGTAGCGAATACCGAAAAGCACCCGTTTCGGTACAGAAGTAACGAATACCGAAAAGTACCCGTTTCGGTACAGAAGTAACGAATACCGAAAAGTACCCGTTTCGATACAGAAGTAACGAATACCGAAAAGTACCGATTTCGGTACTGAAGTAACGGGTACTTGGATGTACTGATTTTCAGTGCCCGTTACAAAATACCTGGTTCGGTAGTACCGACTCATCACTAATTGTTGTCAACCAAACTGACCGATGAGATGCGGAGAAACAAAGAATATAGGCTCTCAGTTGTCTTATATTATTGGTGAGCCCGGTCTGGGCACACCCAGGGTTCGCCGTTTGATTTTAGGAAAGATTTCAAGGTAAAAATTTAAAAGTAATATAGAATAAGGAGATTAGCATACAGCCAAAAAATAACGTAGAAATTTCTTTTCAAACGATTCCTTTTATACCCTAAACAAAATCTGGAAGATTTCTTTGAAAAATGAGGGTCTTAAAAAACTAAACATGGCTAAAATATATGGACTGGTGTGTGTTGAGTTGCCATCTACTATAAATAAAGAAGGTGAAGAGTAACCTATAGTAACCTGTAAATCGTTTTTCATTCAAATTTTCTGTGTATACAGAAGGAAATTTTTAGGTGTGTCCAGATCTGACATACTGTGCCGCAAAGAGTTAAGCATTCTGCACTGCCAAAGAACGTCTGTGTCTACAATACATATTCTTTGGTTCTGCACCACGCACATAGGGAAAAATCAGTGTTCGTGATTGGATATGGCTTCCGATGACGTCATTTCCTCTACGCTTAGGAACGCTTTGTTTGAGCTTGAGGATACATCTCCATACTGTTTGTTTGCATTTTGATAGTAGTACAGAAAGGATTATTACGTGCGTTATATTTTTGTTGGTATAAGATTACTCTTCTTACAACACTATTGTGCCGTGAATTTAATATAAAAAATTTAGTTCCCCCCCTTCCTAGAGAGAAAAAGTATTATTTCTTCTTGTGTTAATTCCATAAATGTGTATTAATATCAAGGGCAGAAATTTTTAATAAATGTATTCTTAATTTAAAACCCGTCATATTAAAAGTCTTATGATTATTAATTCATTATACAGTCAAAAGTCGTTAATTCGGACACCCATAATCCGGAATGATCTATAATCCGGACCTCAAAGCTACAAACTTTCTGCGCATGCGTCGCGTTGACGCGTAAGACCTTTACGGCTGCGAATATGCGTGTGCTCATGCCCAAAATACGTTTACGCATGCGCGTTAATGTATAACGGACGGTATAAGCTAAGCTAAAATTATCTAATTCAGTTAATGTTGCAGATTGCGTTGTTCCTTAATCTTCGAATTGGATCCGGCTTATTATTTTTTGCAGACTGTTAGAGCAATTTTATAAAAGTAAGCTTGAACTTTCGATTATGTCAAATAGAATTTCCGATATATATTTACTAATATGTAAAGGATCTACAAAGCGAAAGTATGTTTCGAAGTCCATTAAACAAAAGTGGAATTGCTGCAAAAATTGGATAAAGGCATATCCTTTGTTTATCTAACCATTCCGAAATCTGTTTATCAATTTCACGCTGCTCTGCGGCGGGGGGACGCCGCGGCGCACAATGAATCGGAAGTTGATCTGTCAGCACTATCCTTATCTTCAGGGCAGATTTTTTTATTTTATTTGGCTTATAATTCCTTACTAAATGTAGTATTTCATCTCGATGTACTCCGTCTTTGATATGATTTAAATCAAATTCCTTGTCATTATAATTCGCTTCCGATAGCGAAGAAAGTAAAGTAAACAAATAAATATTAAACTTTTTTTTTGTAAATTTTGATACGCTTTAGATCATAATTGTTCTTTATTTCATAAATTACGTTTTCATTTTTTTTTAATTTTATAATTTCTGCACGCCATCTTACCAGATTTAAACTGATGATCTATAATCCGGAAAAATCGATAATCCGGAATCGCCGAAGTCCCGACGAGTCCGGATTAACGACTTTTGACTGTATATCCATTCTCTGCAGATAGAATCTCCGAAAGCATGAGACAAGTCAGTTTTCGGTAATAGCAAAACAATGTTGGGAGCTAACATAGTATACAGTGAATTCCCAACATTTATAATCAGTCTGAAAAAGCAAAATTTATTTTTGAAGTTAGACTATTAAGATCTGGAACAGAGAAATAGAGATACCTATTTTAAATAGAGCTACGTATTTTAAATTGAATAATATTACTGTATGAATATTGCCCATTTTTGAATGTGTAACGTCTTTTGAACCTTTGCATAAAAATAATGTTTGTCAGAGAAGGAAGTTTCTTTTCTTATACATATGTATTAAATTCAGCGATGATATTGAATGCATTTTTTTTCCTTTCATTTAAGGCAACAGAATATTAGAAATAACGAGGACATTAACATGGGAATAATATAACATTTGCAAAGGAAATAGTATCTGCAATGTGAAAGGAACAGAACACAACAAAATTACAATAATAATAATATACCTACTAGCACACAGTGCCTTTACAGTTAGATCGAGATCGTCGTGTTTTGATTTTTCTACTAAATTCATGAACTCAGCTATTTAAATAATCAAAGTGCTTATGATTGCTTCTAATATTAAGAGCATCTTTGAAAGATTTTAAAATTGATGATTCCATGAAATGCGAAGCCATGTGCATTGATGGTTCATTGAAACTGGAAGCCATGTGCTGCAGCTAAATTTTTTGTTTCAAAGAAAACAAACAATAATTTTCATGCTTCCGTGTCACTCGTCCGTATCATTGATCGAAAACAAAACTGTAAGAATCCCGTCTAAACGTCATTACGCCAAAAGAAAATCAAGGATCAAGGATCAAGGAAGTTCGTGTTACGGAGTTCTTAGGCATAAACGCCTTTACCTCCACATCATCTGAAGAATAAAATGTCATCATCAAAAGAGGGAATTTTCTAATAAGGTAAAAATTTTGTTAAGCCGAAAAAAGCTTTTAAGAATAAGTGCCTTCACACTGAAAACAAATATAAAACTCAGAAGGTCTAATTTTGCGCCAAAAATAAGAGCCAGAATAAATTAGATAGGGGCAGTCATCTTGAACAAAATTTTTGCTAAAGACTAGAAAATAAAAGCAGGTGTTTCCTTGATACTTGATCTTTCTTTGCGAACGTCAACTTCGCGGAGGGGGAAGGACGGGGGGGGAACGCTCTTACGCGTCGAAAAAAGTTGCTGTGTCAGTTGGTCAGCTGACGGAGGGAGCAGTTTCGTTTCCGCCACCTCTTAAGGGGTGCTAAAAGCAAGTAAAAGCCCTTTTAGAAGGGCTGAAAGAGCTATTTTGAAGTAGAGAAATAGTCAATTGACTTTAGATTTAAAAATTAGGTTCAGTCGCCTGCGACTGTAAAGCTTCTTCTTAAAGAAGCAGGAGGGGTTCCTCCGGTTAATGATTTAAGCATTCAAGACTCGAGAGGCGGGAAGGGGAAGGAACGAGAAGTAATTATTCACATGCATGTCAGTGTGAGCATACCTTGCCCGTTTAAATGGGTTTGCAGCATAGTCCGGGTTGAGAACCGATCTCGGTCTCTTCCTAGATGAGGCGACTGCAGGATCATATACAGGTAGCATATGCAGCACAGGATTTGCAACATGTTGAATATTTTTGAAAAAGTTTTCCGAAAGTCGCTGTATAAAGCGATTAATGGGCATAATTTTGAGATCGTTATGAATCTCTTCGTTGCAAAAGAAAATGATGTCATCGAAAAGTATGTCCAATCACAAGTACGGAGTTTTCCCCCTATGCGCGTGGAGCAGTATAAAATGCTTATATGCTCCCTAGGTTTAACTGAGTAACAAATCAGTTTTACTCAATTCAAGCAGCACTAAATGTAGTCTTTTGGGCTTATTACAAAATCTATCTTTCGCACATGGAAAGAAATATCTGTTAAATTTCTCCTCGTCCGCATGTTTCGCAGTGCAGTTAGCTGAAGTCCGTAATCATCACCAAGCGTAATGCCAACATAAAAGGTTACCATGGTCTTTGGTATTGAGCTATTAATACAAGCTAACAAAAACATTTTTCCCGTTTTAAGCAGTCAGGAAGAAAAACTCATAAAATAAATAATAATCACCGCTAATCCTCAGAGCAGTGAGGAAAACATCAAGTCAAGAAAAGTAATACAATAACACAATTTAAGACTACAAATGAGAAAAATAATACATCAAAAGACAAGGTTGTATACAATATATGACACACTATGCTAAATAATATACAAAAATTTCAAATATACGACAAATTGAAATACAAGTTTACAATATAAAATACGTAAAGAAAACAACACTCATATATGACAGTGAAAATAATTAAGTGGGAAAGTTTGAGTCCCGAGTGAGGTGGGTCGCGAGCGGTCTAAAGTTAGAGTCCTCCTCAACAACAATATATTTAAAGACATTTAGGTTGTCCATATGACTACAGTCCTGTGCTTTCTTGAAGAAATTCGCATTCATTTTATGCAGATACTCCTCCACTGTCTCGAGTTTTAAGTCCTTATAGAGCATCTGATTTGAAACAAAATAGTGAGCTCTGGTCATCATTCTGAGTAGTTTGTTTTGCGTGACCTGCAGTTTCTTTAGTTCTCTCTTATGGACAGAAGCCCAGGCAGCCGACGCATAGGCAAAAATGGGTCGAATAATCGAAATGTAAATATTATACTGTGGTGTATAGTTCTCATGTAATTAATTGATACTCTTGGTTGAAATTGCAACAGCAGTATTCAAGTATTGATAGGTTAAAGAAGTTAATAGTAATGATTAATAGGAACTTTGCTTATGGTCTGCTGTAAATCTAACTTAATTCTGCTTTCTTATGATAAGGTGCATTTAGAGGTTTTTAGAATTAAATCTCTGTGTCCTATATAGCTATTTAGGAAGTTCTTTTTGGGGGAAAAAACTTGGCTTAAAATTGACTGGTGTACCACTGTTTTCCTTCATATCCCTAGGCTTCTAATGTTAAATTGTATATAATTGTCTGAATAAGAAATGTCTTATAATTGTATATCTATGTATGTAGACTATTTATTTTCCTGAAAACAGTAGTTGTAACCCTGGTGACAGGAAATTTTATAGAACTGTATAAAATTGCATGTCTGAAATCAATATTAATGGCTGAAGTATGTCGCATAGGATTGATTGTAAATTAGCTGTCATAAATGTATGATGCATATATTAGAAGAAAAATTGTAAATCCAGACTATGTATTGGAACCTCTGTTGCACACTGGCCTTGTTTGCCCATGTATCTCTTTGTTTTAAGACTCGGTAATTGCCGTCTGACCTGCCACCCACCCCGGTTGTGGTGGAGCGGGTAGTAGATAGCTTTCGGAGGCAGAGGCTTTAATCTGTGTAAGGCAGTCTGCTTGACTGCAAAGCAACGGAGCCCCTGTTCTCTGGCGTATAATAATAATAATAAGCCTTTTTCGTCTTAAGTCCAGTTTAGAGTCTGGGGAAAGGAAAGGTGTGAGGCTTTGTATCACCCACAAACATCTTGCTTCTGACGTAATTTATATGCTCTTTCCACTGAAAGTTTGAGGTGTACTTGATTCTGAGGTACGTGGCCTTGTTTAGCTACTATGTTGATACTTTGGTTTTTTTCCTGCCATTCAGCAGGTTGATTCGTTCCTGCTCTTGCCAGTATCCTCAGAGAATCCCGACTGGGCCTGGCATATGATGAAGTCCGAAGACGAGAGTTCTCCATACAAGGTAGAATTTAAGAGGTAAAGCTACTATGTACAAATGCAACTCGCTTTTATACTCTTGGTCAATGTCCGGACACCCATCCTAACCACTTCGCCAAGTTTGTCGACTATTTTTATGTTGGGGTTCTTCCAGTGTCATATCAGAAACGGCAAGAACTTTTTTGTTACATTGTATTTAAAAGAATTGTTTAGACATCGCTTCGTGAGTCATTTCTCAAACTGTTGTTTGTTGATAGACATGCGGTGATGAAAGAAAAAAAAAAAAAAATTATAGATAATGATTCGTTAGGTTTGCGGCAGGGATATAAATTATTCAGAATGTGTCATTCTGCAACGATATTTCGATGCAGAATGTTTCAGTGAAATAGAAAGGTAAATACGGAGCCAATTTACTGATTATGCAGATTTATGCAATTGAATGATTGTTTCTTTAATATGGCGATTTTTTATTTAGTTTCGAAGTGAAATTAAGAATCGAGACTCTCCCACTGCTTTATTATGAAAAAGTATAAAATGCCCATATGTAAAGCATAAAAAAAATTCTTAAAACAATTTCTAATATTCCGGAATTTCATTCCGGATATTGGATGTGCGGACTTTGTGCGGTGAAACTTCTTGCATAAATTAAAAAAGATGAATGGCAACCGTTGGTAGTAACTTTAATTTAAATTAATAAAATTCATAAATGAATGGATGCATATAAATTAAGATTTCGCATCTACTTTTTTTTATTATATTTTCGTTCTGAGAATTTATCATTTGAATGGCAGAAAAATGGAATTTTCAAATTTCTAAAAAGAACGAAATAGTGATGCACGGCCATATACCATAACTGAAATTTTATCTGTGTATTTGTAGCATTTTAGCAGGAGGGTTTTATTATTATTATTATTATTATTGAAATGGTATTTTCGAATTTTTGAAAAGACCGAACGGTACCTTGCCAAATATCGCAATTTAAATTTTGTTTTACTTTCTGCTTATTTGCAGAATTTTCGCAGCACTTTTTAATCCTTATGCATTTCTAGATGGGCTGATTGATATATTTTTGTTTCAAAATGATGAAATAACTTACGGATTGTAGGTTGTCCTTCTTAGATGGATTACTTATCCAAAATTATAGAACAATATAGATGCTCAGACTAACATTAATTTGAACTTTATAAACAAAAACTTCCTAGAATTTTCTTTCCTGCGATCAGAATAACAGAGTGTTCGTAGGATCAGCCTGGTTGACATCTAGAGCCATGGAACATTGTCTAGTGTTCATTGCAATGTCAATAAACAATTTTAGACTGGTATGTCAATTAAAGAGCTTCTTTCATATTCTCCTTTAATGCTTCGCTTACATGATGCTAATGTCTGACTTGCATGACAATTCTGACGATGTGCCTGGTTAAGCAAGTACGTTGAAAAAGGTTGCTGTCAGAAAATACTATGATATGATAGAAGTGCAGTCGCTAATCGCGTCGACGGTCCGAATAGCCTTCACCTACGTTAGCGCATGCGCACAATCATCCCAGGTACAAGCATTTTACGCCGATTTGCCGTAAGACAGGCAGTAGCGGGAGAGAGGGTTGTTAACAGTTTCTGCCTGTCTTTCCTTTTTATGCGATTTCTTTGTTAATTAATTTTTAGTTATTGTTACTGAAATTTACGTGTTATTTGTTAGACATAACTTGAGAGAGATGGATGTGACAAAAGCAAAGGAACACATTTCCCTTTCTAATCTTTTGAAAGTCGCTAACGCTTAAAAAATGATAAACTGCGTCAAAGTAGTAACATCATGGACCTTATAAGAGATAGACTAACCCAGTGGGCGGGGCGCGCGTCACCGACATGTCGGCAAGAAAGAGTAGGGACGATCTCGTTTACTTTAACACTGAAACCTATGGCGTTTGTATCACATAACTCTTTTTAATTATTGTGATACGTTGTATAGTGATGAGATTATGAAAGCCACAGTTTTTTCCAAATAAGATTTAATATATCTCATTAAAGCACTTTTTTCTGCATTTCGCGCATTTTTTTCACGTGTAATTCTTGTACAAACATCTTTACTTTGGTAAAGCGGTAAAAACTCTAAGCATAAAATTTATGAACTTAATTTTGCGTAAAAATGAAGTAAAATTAAATAAGATTGATAGTACATGATGCTTTGAAATAAATAAGGTAAAATTAAACAAGATCTGATAATTTTTTTTAAAAAATTTAGTGAACATTTTCAGGCAGTGATTTTCAAACTTTAATAACATTACGAAAAGATCATATTTATTTGATTATATGATCATTAAATTATTAACATTAAAATGGGTTAGTTATTTTAATAATTCATAAATTTCGGAGTATAAAATTTTCTGAGCGAAATGAAGGGAAAGAAAAAAGATAAAATAAAATCTAGAAGCACTCAGATTTTATATTACTCCCAAAAGGAACCTTTTTTTAAAGTTTTGTGTGTTACCTATATTTATTGAATATCGTGTTCTTCGCCCGTAAACCACATACATTTGAAAACAGCATATCTTTAGAATTTCCGCACTGGAGATAAAACTGTTATTTTCCGTACAGTGCTCGCTCTGAACTCGTTAAGTTTGTTAATCAAAAATTCGTTAAAGTTTTACAAAATATGAAGTAGATTAAAACAAATTCGAAATTCGGCCGTCCAGATGCCCATGTTCGGGTGGAGGATTGCATTATTCAAAATTTGATGGCTCTAGATACTGTCGTTTTTATCACAGTACGAGAAACATACATGTATTCATGCAGATTCTTCATTATTTAATTTCTTTACATATAATACAGGGCGATAATATTTGGTAACAACAATTTGCAAGGAGACACGGACATTTATAGTAAAACAGCGCAAAATGCCGCTTCGAAACTAACAGCCTTTCTAGGCTACCACCACTTTGGGCTAATAAATTAAATTAACAGTAAATAAAAAAATCTTATGCAGAACTAAAAATAAATTAAAAAAATAATCAGTATAAAATACAAGCAAAATTAATTATTACGGTTAAATACAATTTTAATATTAGAATTAAATGTATAAAAATTTTTAAGGTGTTGAAAGTGTTTATCACTATGATGTATTATGAAATATAATTGAAATAAAATTCCTTTATAGAAATTATGCTATAATACTCATCTATAATTTTAAAAAAGCAGCACAATTTAGAATTTTAAACAAAACTTTCGAAATTTCGTTTTTAAATATTTTAGTATTTTTTACTTATTTACACCAATAAAAAGCATAAAAATTGCTTGTTTGAAATTTTCTATTAGTTCAGATTTAAAATATTATTTTCTAAAAGAAGTAGTTACAAATTTCCATACAGCATAGGAAAAGCTAAAAAAATATCCAGCCCTGAAAGCATGCAATAGCTTTATAATTATTTGGAACGTCAATTATGCTTGATAAATATGCTAAATTTTTAAAAAATCAATCTCAATTTCAAAAATAAAAATATGTGGAAATTCTAATTTGTGAAATGAGGCGCTACACCCAGCTTTTTCTTGACAATTATACACGCTGCAATAGGCAACCAATGTTAAATTCCTGCAAGTCGTCCCTACTCCTCCGGATGTGATCAAGGTGACAGCCGGCAACGCCTCAGACAAGGAAGAAAACCCGTTTGGGTTAGTCTATTTCTTATAAGGTTCATGAGTAACATGCCTTCTTAAAAAAAAAAGAAGAAGAAGAAGAAGAAGACTCACTACAACAGACTTGGCAGTTCGTTTACTTAGGATTCTTTCTTTTCGATTCGGTTCAAATGATGGATCTGACAACTCAAAGCCCATGCTTGGTTATTGTTGGTGCGAATAGCTGAAGCGGCTAATCGCACCGCTGGTGCCAATAGTATCGGCCATGATAGAGGAGGAGAAGAAAGAAAGGGGGACTCACGCTCTTTGGACTTGCTGCTACGCGAATGAAAAGAGCGAAAGATGGCATTGATAGAATGAAAAGGGCATAATTTTTAATAATTATTTATTAAAGGTAGAAGTAGCTCCAGGAATATACGACAGCTACTGTAGGTCGGGATTCAAACATTGTAGTGTCCGCCTAAAACATCGCGGAGAAAACAACGCAAGGCGAAAACTTTGTGGAAGAAAACATCTTTTACGGTTAATTTTCTTTTTATTTTTTCAGAATTCTGATTGCAATTATTCAGAAACCTTAAGATATATGCTGTAATTCTGATATCCTTAGTTATTCACTATATTTCTGTAAATTTAATAAGGTTTCAATAGATCTAGTTGAGTTCACAATGGTATAGTGAATTATTTCTTGAAATTCACTTCACTTCTCACCATCACACCAACATTCGGTTTTATTTCTTTGCGTAGAATGTCCATGTCTATTGGGTGGTTGCAAATGAAATGGCTGTTGAATGATGTAAAATTTCTACGATTTGTTGAAGAAAACAGGCACTGATGCTTAAGCAAAATTTTATGCCGTGTAACAACGGCACGAGTGGGTAATTCAGTTGTAGCGTGTGTTTCATTTAACAAGCATTAAACATTGAATGTTATCATCATCAAGTTAATCATGTAGCCCAATGAGTTAAGTTTATATGTTTGAAATTGGCATACATTTACAAGGGGTGATCAAATGAAAAGGTACGAAACGACGTAAAAACGTAACAGTTAAATATTTGCATATTCCGCCATGGGAGTACGTAGCGAGACATCTCGGGATGCGATTGGAGTCTCTGACTGGGATCGGAGCATGCGCCGGGGGCCCACATGCGCAGGAGAAGGCAGAGGCTCTTATCAAAAGCGGCGTCCAAATGATGCGGGAAGTCCGTATGAGGACAGGATGGCGTTCGCATTGCAAAATTCGATGACTGAGGAGCAGCGAGGTGTTATCCGATTTCTGACAGCGGAAGGTGAGAAACCGGCAGCTATTCATCGCCGGATGGTGACAGTTTACGGGGAGAAATGTGTGTCTGACAAGTGTGTCAGAAAATGGAGTGCCCGTTTTCGTGCAGGCTGTGAGAGTGTGGGTGATGACCCGAGACCAGGCCAGGCAAACACTGTCATCACGAGCGATCTCATGGACAAGGTGGACGACCTAGTGAGAAGTGATCGGCGTGTCACATTGCAAATGTTGGTGGTGAAGGTGGATGTCAGCTATGTAACCGTATGGACAATTGTTCACGACAGGTTGCGATATCGGAAGGTGTGTGCCACTTGGGTTCCGAACCAGCTCACCGACCAGCAAAAGGAACTGCGTGTGCGGCTAGCACTGCAACATCTGTTTCGGTATCAGAAAGACCCCGCTTTCATGGAGCGGATCGTCACAGGTGATGAGACCTGGTGCCATCACTACGAGCCAGAGACAAAGCGGGACAGCATGCAGTGGAAGCACGCGTCCTCACCTCCGCCTAAAACTTTCAAAGCTGTGCCGTCAGCAGGCAAGGTGTTGCTCACCGTCTTTTTCGACGTTCTAGGTCCGCTACTTGTGGAATTCCTCGAGCACAGAAAAACCATTAACTCCGATGTGTACTGTGAGACACTCCGACGCTACGCAGGTTCATCAAGAACAAAAGACCGGGGCTGCTCAAGGAGGGTGTGGTTCTGCTCCATGATAACGCGCGTCCACACGTCTCCAGAGTCACACACATGGAATTGGCCAAGTTCAAGTAGGAGACGTTGGACCATCCGCTCTACAGTCCGGACATGTCGCCCTGCGATTTCCATGTGTTTGGTCCACTGCAGAAACACTTGAAAGGGAAGCGCTTCAACTCGGACGACGTACTCAACGACGCTGTGAAGGACTGGATCTCGTCAAGGCCACAGGAATTCTGGGAACAAGGAATCCTGCGGCTTGTTCATCAGTGGGATCGTTGTGCTCAGGCCTATGGTGTATATTTTGAATAAAGTTTACATTTGTACTCACCGTGTCGTTTCGCACCTTTTCATTTGATCACCCCTTGTACGTTCAGCAGGTTTGGGAATGCGTTCAATACATTTGTCAGTACGTTCAGGTTTCAAATTGGCAAATTCTGCAGTGTGCAAAATTTTGCTCAGGGGATTTGAGGCTACTTAACGAACCATATGGCCATCATCTTTCTTCCTCTTTTTCGACTGAATTAAAGGATTTCATCGAATCAGATCACGACAATCTATGAGAGATCACACTGACACTACTTGTACATTTTGCAATGTTTCACGGCATTTGACAATAATAGGGAAAATAAGAAAACTCAATAAATTGCCTCTCGAACTGATTGATGAAAACAAAGAACAGCATTTAAAAGTGCGTTTTACAATCTAAAGATGTAAAGAAGAAATGGTTCCTGCAACGGATTGAAAGTGGATATTCTACAACAATCGTACACGTTCGTGGCAATGATTGAGACGGAAAGACACTTTAAGAACTCCCTAAAGCACCTTTGAGTCCAAAAAGGATTTTGTTAATTGTATGATGATCTGCTATTGTTATTCACTAGGCTTTCCTTTCATGAGATAAAACACTAGATTTAGCTTGATATTATACAATTATGAGGTAAGTGCATAACAGATTTAGCGTTAAGCAATGAGCGTTTGAGAATAGACGTTCTTGCTTCATGCTAAATGCTAACCACATGTGGCAGCGTAAACCATACAACAAATAAACAATTTTGGGTAAGGAATTGTACTTGATCCTCCATACTCTGTTGACATTTCTCCAACAGATTATCATTTTCTCCTGGTTCTGTTTTAATTTCCATTTGGTTTTCTTAATTTTGCAATAATATGCATTGTTCAGACAGCAACATTCAACATCTCAAATTCGGTATATATCGTTGCGTCGAAAAGATGATCTATACTTTCGATTGTACATTTAAGTTGATGTATTGCTGTTTGTCTTCAACTATTGTTTCTCTGATGTCTAAATTTGGCCAAAAGTCGGGAAAGATTTGAAGCCATTGTTGACCTTCCATCTAAATAGACTTGTTTACTTATTTAGAGATCTTCGTTCCCCGAGATACAAGATCCACAGGATTGTCTACGCATTCTTAAGCTGAGCTTAATTTTTGGATATCTTCGAAATGATTCGTAACAAAGGGTTTGAAGGTTTAGCTTGTAAGTAACTGTTGAATCTATCCAAAAATCACAAGGAATTTTCAACTTCAATGCTTTCAAAATATTATTGCTTATATTGACTGACAACAGTGCCCTCATTAATTCTAACTTCGAGAAAGTAAGATTTTAGTGGGGCTGCTCTATTTTTAGAAGCAACAAAGGTAATTTAAATTTCTTTTATTATTCATCGTCAAACGTAAGTGTGCGACTGTACAGTAAGCTTTAATACTTGCGTCCGAGAAGCAATGTTATTCAAGATTTCCAATATGAAGGTCCGGAAAAGGTATGGAAAATTCAGTGATTTGAGACAGCTCCTCACACCATGTTTTCCATTGAGAGGGCAAATTTTCAGATAGTGGTTCATCCCAGTTTATCTGTAACTACCATATTTTTTGTATTAAGCACTTTATTTTAACAGTGAAAAATCCTAAAATTCCTGTCGATTAAATTTTCGACAGACACTTGTAGGAGAAATCATTTTGTTTCTATTTGTTTAAAAGTAAAATACAATAGATGATAGTCAAAAATACAGCAGGTCCTTTGAATTATCCCACGCCATTCTGAAAACATGAAATGGAAAATTTCCTTTATTAAAAACTTCAGGATTTTCATTTAAAATGATGCTTCTTTTACCCGCAATTCGTTAGTCTCGCTAGAAATCTGGATTGATTCTGGAGTCGTAATTAATGCGTCATTGTCAGCTGACTTCCGAGTAGATGATCTTCATATACGTTTCCATTCAAAAGGTTAACCGTTGTAGGATAACACTATATTTTTTCATGTGTTGTGTAATGGTAGCAGCTAACAGAAACGGACGGCGGCTATTTATTCCAAATAAGACTCTAGTGAACCTGTATGCGTTAGGAGAAATGAGGACACCGTATGAGTAGGACGTGTTTTACAGGAGCTCCGTTGTGAGGACGTGTTTTACAGGAGCTCCGTTGTGAGCACGTGTTTTCTATATTCTTCGCTTATGGTGTTTCGTGCTGAATGCCTTTAGATTTGCTTTCGACGCTGGTATGTTCTGGTGTTTCGTGATATAAATTATGGAAGCACAAGATGTGTATGATTTAGTTTCGGATAGTGATGATCATTATAGTTATCTAGAAATAGAACCTTCGGACATGATGGATGAAATACTTAAGGACTTGCTCGCTAAAAAGGAATTCGACACTATGGATCTTATAAATGCTACTGGATTTCTAAAAAAGCACTATGAATTTCGGTGACAAACTTCGTAATATTTCCGAATTAGCTATTAAGGAAAATCATAATGTGAATGCTATGTCTCAAAAACTCGTTGAAACTCTAATTAAGGAAATGGAAGCCAAAGACAAGAACTTATTAGGTAAGTGCGAAAATTTTAGAGCCCATAATAGTTCTATTGCCGATTCCGTTGCTGTAAATTCTTATGTTAAGGAAGGTTGTGCTTGAGGTAAAATGTCTAATGATAGTGATAAGAATGCTAATAATGTATTGAAATGTGCTAGTAAATTCAGTACTTCTAATGAATTACTGTTCTCTGATGTTTTTAAAAACGTTAAAGAATTAGAACAATCTAGTAAACTTAAACGTAATCTTGAAAAACATGCACAAGATAAAACCACGTGCTCGGACGGATTTACTTCCTCCAGGAAGACCGCCAGGCCACGTAAAATGTTAAAAAAACTATGTTGATATTGCAATCTCAAATAAATTGGCTACCCTTAATTGTAGTGAAAATAATACTGAAAAGACTAATGAATATGTTGATAATATGGATACAAATGTTAATAGTAATAATGCTGCAGATAAGGATAAACTACCACAACCACGTATAATTCCCATTATGGTCAAGTGTGCCGGTGGAAGAGAAGTCCCGCTAGCTGCGAAAACTATGTACTGCTACTCAGGATTTTTTGAAACCTCGGCGCTCTGTCCCGGTTAGAGATCAACCAATCAGTTCTGCTTCTGAAGAATCCCGGGTAATTTCCAGTTTGACGATGGCTGGGGTAGTAAGATTCAAAGCTGCTTACATGCAGCTTTGGTAAGATCGTGGCCGGTAGAAATAGAAGCCGATTTCATTGACGGAATACATACGTAAAAGGGAGGATAGCGATGTTCAGGACTTAATTTCTTCTGCTTCCGCTGCACTTTTAAACATGCAGAAAGTAGAAAATAATACTGAAGTCCTGTTTGGAAAATATGTAGCTTTCTTCCTTCTATATATTACATACTTGCGCAAAAGACAGGAGCTAAAATTAAAAATACGGCAATTGATTTTCAAGTCAAAGTTTTCGTCGTAGCTGACTTTTTAAATTTTTTTAAATATATTTATTGTGTGTGTGTGTGTAAATAAAATTTAATTTACATAGATTAAAATAAATATATATTTTAGTCTATGTAAATTTAGTTTACACTTAATTATGCACATAAATAGAAAAATAAGAATTCAGCAAGTAACAGTCTATATAAGTTTATTTTGAGCATAATCATGATACTCATTCCATTAATAGAAAAATAAGAGTTCAATGAGTAAATAATATTGCATTTCATGTTTTTATTTTGAGGAATATAAAATGTTCAATGTTTGATCACATTTGAAAAACATATTTTAACTGGATAATTTTTATCTACAGATTACAATAGAAAAATCACAAAAACTGGTTATCTAGTTCTGTCTCACTTTCTGCTAGCATTAATTATATATTTTATATACATATTCATATTTACTATTTGAAAAGTTACTTCGAAAATTGATGGAACTTTTTGAGTTATTTATTTTTACTAGGTTACATTATGGCATAAATATGAGTGTAATGAAATAATATAGCAAGTGAAATAGACATATATGAATTAGCAAAGTATTACAAAATCCACAAATGCTTGAGGAGTTTTAATAACAAACAGAATCTAATTTTAAATAACTCATTATTATTAACTGAATGCTTTAAAAAAGCAAAAGATTTCTTTGTTGTATACATTTTAATTTTTTATCTAAGCGATGAAACAGACAAGAAAGAAGTTATAAAATTCAAAATATGTGCTATTTTGATATAGTATAGTATTTATGAAAGCGTTGAAACATAGTAAAACTCATATGCATTTCACTCGTATTACATTTAATCTTCCATAATAAAAACAAGTTTAAAATGTCCAAAAAAAAAAAAAAATACTGAAATGCTTCCGTAAGAGCAATGCAGCTTAGAATTTGAAAACAAACGTCTCTTTCCCCAAGCTGAGCGATAATCGATTACTGTTTGGCGTTCAGTTCTGTTTAGTAAGGGAAAATGGTAACCTAGCTACACAGGTTTCGTGGAAATGCGACTTCTTAGAAATGTCCCTTTCGATATTACTTTTCCCGATTCAACGATTCCCTTTCGATACTGTCCTGTCCCGCATAGCGGAAACATAAGTGATAAGTGTTTTAGTTTGACCAATGTAAATTAAACCACACTGGCAAGAAATCCTGTAAATACCCCAGGAATTCATATTCGGAATAGGCTCTTTAAGAATGGAACTCGGAATTTTATTGATATGAGAATAGACAACCCGAAAGTTAAATTTCTGTAAAATACGTGCAATTTTATAGCTAATTGATGGAAAGAAAGGAATGACAACAGATTTGGTTAGGTAAAACCATCGAAACTAGTCCTGTGAAAATTTGCAAATATTAACGCTGTAATAATCACATGTTGTATAATGATGCATATATATGATAATAATAATCATGTGTTGTTTGGCTTCTAAATTAGTATTTGTTCAGCGTGTTATTTTACCTTAAATACTACATTGACATGTTATAATCAGACAGAACAGAATACAAACTAATTACTATTTTTTCTTAAGAATTAACAATTTGGTATGTAATATAGGAAAATAAAAGTTACCTAATTATCTAAAAGTTATTTTGTTTCACTCCTACATATTAAAGACTCATATCCATAGTCTAATATTTAATGTTTAACAAACATATCCTTGAAGTCTGAAATATTATCTTAACATTTTTATTAAATAATGTTTGTTTTTATTCTCTCATATGCTTTTCTAAGTTTGCTTGAATTATTATTTAATCCCTCAGTATTTCTTCTTCATAACTCTTGGAAATTTTTGCACCATATTATTTGAAAATTTCTGTTCTGAACAAAGCATATTCAAGTGAATTTTTCTGTTGATTGCTAATAGATTTATTTAGAGTCTGTATGGAATCGAGTAAACCACATGTAAAAGATTTGTAAATGTTACTTCATATGAAAAAGTAAACAGTGCCTTTCAACTCAGGAATTTAGTACAGCTTATCTGCAGTATTAAAATTATACATAAATTTTGGATTGAAAATATAATGAAATTGTCCTAGAACCTTTTCTTTTGTTCATAGCAACTACAAAAATTTCATTTCCATTTAAAGTCTTATAATCTGTTTTGCTAGCATACAGATATTGTCTGGTGACCGAAAAGTTTTTTAAACTTAAATGACCTTTCAAAATCATTATATATAAACATTTGAAAGGAATTTCAGAAATTTTGTCTTATGATAAACTATACACTGTATAAAAAGTACAAAATTCACTCATATAGCATATTCTGTATTAAAAATTTTTTAATTGCCGTAAAGAACTGCAGATAAACAAACTGACATTTTATGTAATTCAATAATCGTACATTTCTTGGAAGAAAGGTTCATGGTGGAAGTTACAGCGAATTAAATGATAGTGAAAACATCCAAAAATGTATCTGGACATTAATGCCATTTATTCATAGTCTGATCTGTTCCCATGCAGTTCCCAAATTTCTTTTATCATTGTTTTATTAATTTCTCGCATTAATCTATCAGAACTAAATTATGTTTTTTTTTTTTTTTTTTTTTTTTTTTTTTTTTTTTTTTTTTTTTTTTTTTACCCCATAACCGTCTTTGAGAAGTGATCCGAAATCATCTGTTCAAAATTCAAGAAAAAATGTCTCTTCCTAAAAAAAAAGAACACTTTGTTTACTAACTAAGGATATTTTTAGAACTTTAAAATTATGACATTTTTCAAGAAAATAGAAATGACTGCTTAAATGCTAAACGCATTTGGTTATTTAGCCTGGGTGGGCTTTAATAAGCTATACTTATCTAATCCCCTAAGTGCAATCCAAGGAGGTTAGAATAGAAGGAGGGAGGGTTCGCAGTTTCCTCCACTATCGGGCAATGAAACTTCACCGAACAAGCGGCGTCCATGTTCGTAACTTCAAAATATTGCATTACGGCAGTGAAACGTACGTGTTCTTAAGCTGTTCCGTGCATGTATTTTCCACTAAAAATATGTAAAATGTATAATGAAATGCTTCGCTATTGTTAGTTTTTTGTTTTAAACTTATAAAGATGATATCCGTAATTTACTACGTACAGAACATCATTAAGAAATAGTTCGAAATCTAAATGCATGTGCATAACATTAAAGCCTTTAAAAATAATGTTTCTGCATATTTCAAGAATTTGTTTAGGTTTTATTAGCAGCCTGTTGGGTGTAATTCCAATTTTTCCTTTAAGAAGTTTCTGATTAATTCACAATATTGTAATTCACAATTGGTGTCTTACTTCTCATGTAAATTATCAAACGAATTACCTAAAACGTTCAAATTATATAGTTTAAATTCTAGCATACATCATTGTATGATAAGGAACAAAGGTGCCAGCTATAAACAGAAACATTAAAATGTATTTAACATATTTTGATTATTATTAAGTCCCTTTTTTTCACATCTGGAAAGAAAACAACATGACATTGTGATTATTTTTTACTTAACTTATCAAATTACATAAAAAAAGAGAAAATCAATACTTATGCGGGAAAAGTAATCCCAGGAACTTTTTTCGAAAATCTGTTTGTGCATTCATATACAACACAAGCTGACATGCTTCAAAAAGAATAGAAGAAAAAATATTGTAATTACGGACTTCCTTGCACAAGTCACAGCGATAACAGTAACATGGCCGCCAAGCTTCACCGTTTGAGTTGAACCTTCCCTCCTTCTATTCTAACCTCCTTGGTGCAATACATGGAGGTAGGAAGTAAGATGGAATCGCCCTAAACAGGTTTCTCCCGTACCCTGCTCTGAAGCACCGGCGATCCCTACGTGGTGACCAAAACATTGGGTCATTTACCATTGAGTTCTATGGGATTTGACGCGTTCGGATGTAAATATTTTGTAATTACGTCGTAAATATACATATAAATGTATATATTTTCTTTTTCTACAACACTTCAGAGTCCTAAGTATGTGAAAACAACATATTTTTAAACAACATTTCATTCTGAACGGAATTAAATGCTATACTTTTCACAGGACAGTTTTCTCAGAATGGTTTAATTTGAATGAAATATTTTCACAAGTTTTCGTTAATTACATTAGAAAAAAAAATTAAGGTAATTCGATTTTATTCGGTTAAGGTACAAAAATTAAGATCAAAGTTTATTGTATTATTAATATTAAAATTATGCGTTATTTCTTTTCTATTTATAGAGCTTCTTCCTAAAATACTTTCTTAAATATGACATGATTTTTTGGCTTCTGAAGCATCTTTTAAATCGAAAAATGCAAGTCAATTTATAATTAATGCTCTATTCGGTTCATTTTAAATTAGAGAATTATTAGGAATTAACGAAATACTTTAAGTATTTCGCTAATTCCTAATAATTAAATAGGTATTAAATAGTACTTGACTTTCTCTGAACATTTCTGAAAGGGAATAAAATAAGTTTTTTTTTTTTTTTTTTAAGTATTATTTAAAACTCGTAACTGAGTTATTATAAAATGTAAGGAGAATAATTCTTTTAATTATACTTATCAGATTTTTTTTTTTTTTTTTTTTTTTTTTTTTTACCCTTCATTTCAACAATACATTTTCCAAAACTCTTTATTACGTTCTTAAGTGCGCATCTCATAGCATTTGCTTTACAATACCTTTTAACAGATTGCTTTCCAATACGAACAATTCTTGCTTAAATAGTTTTATAACGTATTTGTCAACAGGATTTCAATTCATGCTTACAATTCAATATTAAGGTTATTATATATTTAGATAACATTTATAATCATTATAAATTAGATACATTTAATAATTAGATTTCTTCACAGTAGTTTCACAGTTGTTTATAAGTGAATAAATTCTTCATTTCAAATACATTTATAAATAATTTAATGAATATTTAAGTATTTTGTCAAAGGCAGATACCAGCTTTTTGCAAGCACATGCATAAATACCCATACATATTTCCTATTTTTCATTTCCGGCATGTGCAAATTTTTAATTTCTGTGCATTCACTATATTTTTCGTGTAAAGTAATTTACACTAATTTAGCATACACCCGAAAGTTTTACATAAAAAATATATATGAATATAATTTGAATGAAAATTATAAGTATTATTTTTAATACCCACTCAAAGGTCAGTTTTTCTTCAAAATTCCTCCACGATGGCATCTCTCTCTTTAGGCAAATAGCCCTTGCATGCGTTACTCTATTTAATAAAAACTTAATCTGACCTATGTGCCTAATTACAAATATTTTAACATGCATAATTTTATATTTATAAAACGTGTAAGCCCAAAGTGATTATTTTTCAGATATATAAAATCAAAACGATGGGTTTAAAATGAGCAGCAGTAAAGCCTCTCCTCTAAAAAATTTTAAAATGTACATGTTACAATAATATATGGATGTGAAAAAAATTTGTTTTATTTAAAACATTTTGACGTTTGGAAAATAAAATAAAAGTAGCGAATACTCTATCAAGGATATCGGAAGACGTATACAATTTTAAATGTACCGTAAGGTATTTTTCATTCTTTAAGCACAACATTTTTCTTAAAATCTATATTTTTGTAGTGCAACAGCTTATAATTTTACAAAACAAATTCATAATCAAAATCGCTGTTGTTAGTTATCGAAAAATAACCAAGATGTGATTTTTGCGTAAATGTCACTAAACTATACAATTTGCTATTATCCATCCCACTATGAATGTTTCTTTCATGCGAAAGTGTCCCTTTTCCGATTTGTATGGAACTGTCGTGTGTCGAAATACTATCAGAATCTTGTCAAGCGAGCTTCTGAATGTAAACAAAGAACACCCCATCTGGTGACCCAAGCCTCAAAGCAGTGCTTCACTTTTAACGCGGGTTGGCCCCTCCTCCCTTTCCTACCTCCATGCATCAAAAGAACCTGACTCTCACCCCCGAGACAAAAGTAAAATTGCGTGTAAGGAGCAAGTGAAGATGCAGTATGACATGAAATATATGTGGTATGCACAGAAAATAAAATAGAAGAATCATTTTACAAATGAAAAATGTTGAGATAAACACATGAAAATGAGTTATTTACGTATGTATAAATGTGTGGACTAGGTGACAAAATTGTGGTCCTCATTCGATGATCCTTGAAAGGAATACAGACGTAGTTCAAAGCAGCATTAAAATTTCTTTTGCTACAATTCAAACCTTTATCGAAAAATTTGCTGTTGAGTGTTTACAAATATTTCTCGATGCAATCAATTTGTAACTCATCATGCAGGAGTTTATTCCTAATATAAAAATGTGCCCCTGTAATGGTGCATAAAATTTTGTTTTGTGTCACCTGCAATTTGTTGAAATCGGAATTAGTAGCAGACCCCCCAGACAGGGGACGCGTAGCACGTAATTGGATGTAAAATAGAAATATAGATCTGCCTTTTTCTTCTTAGATCTAACTGAGAGCTGCGCCCAAGCAGTACTTGCAATTGTTTTGCAACACCTCCAGTTTTGTTTGTAATATAATTAACGTGCGTACTACACGTGAGTCTGATTTAAATTTACTCCTAAATATTTGGCCTTATTTACCATTGGGACATGTTGGCCGAATAAGTAAAGTGGCTGAACCGTAACCATGATTTTCTTTCTTCTAATTAATAGCAGCTGCGATTTAGTCGCATTGATAAAGATCTTCCACTTGGAGCACCAATCCTCAATGTCCAAAACAATATCTTGCGTAACAGTGATTGCTCTATTTGGCTGTATAGATCTGACTGCTACCGCGGTGTCGTTCGCGTAACAAGCCAATAAAGTACACTGGTGTGCAAAAATTAAGGACGAGACGGTTTTTTCAATATAACTTTGTACAAAAGCTTTCCAAATCAACACATTTAATACCGTAAGATCCCCAATACGTAAGGACATGAGTAATGTAAGCAACACTTACTAAAAGAGAAATCAGAGGGATAAAAAGAAGCTTTATTGAAAAAGTAGCATGGAGCGCAATGCGACTGAAGGCCGAAGCATCCCTGTGATGGGCGTCCAGCAAGAAACATCCGGTCTTTAATAGCGGATATGATCTCCCCTGACTGCTAGGCAGGTTTCACAGCGTCTGCCCATGCTGAGAATGAGGGTGTCAATGAGTTGTTGAGGCATTGCTGCCCATTCGTCTTGCAGCGCTATTCGAAGCTCCGGAATTGTTACTGATGGTAAGGTACGAGCTGCCAAGCGTCTGCCTAGAAAATCCCATACATGCTCGATGGGATTGAGATCCGGAGATCGTGCCGGCCAATCCATAAGTTCAATATCCTCACTCTCTAAGAGCTGTTCGGCAGCTACTGTGCGATGACATGGTGCATTGTCGTCCATGAAAAGGAACTGCGGACCCATAGCGCCTCTAAAAAGACGCACATATGGAAGAAGAATCTCGTTACAATAACGGGTCCCGTTGACTGAACCTTCGTCGTCGAAGATGTGAAGGTCTGTACGACTACCAAGCATAATACCTCCCCAAACGAGAACACCGCCACCTCCATACCTGTCGCTTTCAATGATGTTCGAGGGATGATTGCGGCTTCCCCGCTCTCTCCAGATGAGTATGCGATGAGAATCGCTACTGAGACTGAATCTGCTCTCATCTGTAAAGAGTACTCGTCCCCATTCATTGTCTCTCCAATTCCGGTGTTCCCGGCACCACAGAGAACCTCCGATGGGCAGGCGTTAGAGGTACACACCGTACAGGGCGTCGTGCAAACAGACCACCACCGTGCAGTGTTCTGGCCACGGTAAAACGCGATATCGGTCGTCCAGTCGCCTGTGTCGTGTGTCTAGCGATTTCTCCCGCTGTCTGCCGCCTGTTTCTTCTGGCCTGTAAGGCAATATACCGGTCATCTGCGGGTGTCGTTCCTCGTGGACGACCACTACTAAACCCCCGGATAGCTGTTCCTCTAGTTTGAAATTGTCTCTAAAGTCGTGAAACGATGCTGTGAGCATTTCCGAACTCTGCAGCCACACTTGTCACACTGCGGCCTTCCTCCAACTTCCCAATGATTCGACCTCGGGTAAAAACATCCAGATGTCGTCTAACAGATTGATTATTCGCCATTTCTCGCTGAGGCAGCAAATCGGTATGATTTTAACTGCTATACGGCGTGCAATCTCTTTGACAAAAATACTGATCTTACACCGACAACATGCTTTATACTACTCAGACACTCCCCCATTATGTCTACCTGCATATCTGCGCATATGCTACCGTACATCACCTTACTTAATCTCCTGATTGGTCTTTCTGTTCGCTCTGCCTCTTCGTTCAGCTGATATGCTAATTTTTCGATTTCGTCCTTAATTTTTGCACACCAGTGTATTCCTAGTGAGCTTTTCTCGCGGAAAATCCGCCGCATAAAAGAGAGGACTGGGCCAAGACAGGACGCGTGGAGGATCCCTGCTGAGATTGCCTTGTAGCCAAAATGACTTTGTTTACAGCTTACTGTGAAGTAGCGATTTGCAGTATACTACGATCTGGTAAGCAGGATTAACTCCCTTGGCAGATCCATCATGATCATTTTATATATTAAGTCCTCATGCCTCTGTTTACAGCTTACTGTGAAGTAGCGATATGCAATATGCGATCTAGTAATCAGGATTAACTCCTTGGGCAGATTCATCATGATCATTTTATATATTAAGCCGTCATGCCAGACGCGGTCAAGTGCTTTGCCCACGTCCAGCATGAGCGGTGCAGTACAACTGTTATGATTCAGAGCAGATCCAATAAATTCCACGAACCTAATACGATGTTTAGATGTGAAGAGTTCACTTCTGAATCCGTACTGTTGTTCTGGAAGTAACTGTAAATAAGGCTGAAATTTGTGTAAAATAATCCGTTCGAAGATTTTACCAATGTTTGATAGCAAGTTTCTGGGTCTGTAATTCTCCGCCTTCGTGACATCTTTCTCAAGCTTCGGAAGAAGAAAATTCTTGCGTACTTCCAGAGCTTTGGGAAGTAGCGGAGTTTAATACAAATATTAAAAATGCTGGTGAGTCTTGTAATCCCACTGCGTGATAGATTCCTAATCATTAGAGTGGTCACTCTATCAATACCAGGGGCCTTCTTGGGATTTAGTTTGGAGATAATATCAGTAATTTCTCTTGGATTAGTTAAACTATCAGCATTGAGCACTGTAGGAGCACCTACTCATTCTTCTACTTTCATTCTAACATGAGTCTCAAAATGAACGTTACAGGGTGACTGATTGGGAGAAAATTGTCTTTCTAAATGTCAACCAAGAACTTGACATTTGTCAGCATCCGAATAAGCAATCATGGCCACAATTAGCCTATCGCACTGATGCGTCCTCTTTAACACATTTGTAAACTGCCAGAAGGCATCATTGTCTAAGTTCATTTCGTCCATCTTATCATTCCAGGTCTCGCTCTGTAATTTTTGAAGCTCAAGCTTAATCTGCTTGCTGATTCTATTTGACTCAGTTTTAATAGCTGGGCCCCACTTGATGTTATGTCTCCTACGCAGCCTGTTTCTTTCAGCCATGAGAGGTTTGATGTATCTGGGAAACTTAGTGAATTTACTAGACTTTTGAGTAATTTTGATGGCCTCATAATATGAGCCATTGAGACATTTAGTAAACGCATCAATCTCCATGTCTATATCAGATGGGCTTGTCATAACCCCTAATGTTGGGAGCCTCACTGTCACAACATTGTAGTACGTCCTCCAATCAGTGTAGGTCTTAACGTTAGTGTAATTAATACTGGTGAACCCCAGTGTAGCAATAACAGTATAATCGGTATGGTGCATGATTCATCACAGAAACATTGTAGCAATAACAGGAGTATGATCCCAGCTTAAGTTCTCTTGAACCTCCAGCACCATGTTGATTCCTGTATCCGACAAAATGATATCCAGAATGTCAGGGGTGTATTCAATGTTGCTAGGCCTGAACATCGATACGTCGGGCGCAAAAATACCAATTGGGTGATTACTAATATATTCTCTCAGTATTTTACCATGGTGGTTGGTGCTGCGGCAGCCCCAATCTTTCTGTTTTACTATTGAGATCACCACCACCAACAGTCATCTTTGAGGAATCCGGAATAATATGTTCTAACATTTCCTCAGTTAGCCTTGTAATGTTCCAACCTATAATTTACAGCTGAATGTGTGGAACCTTGAGAACTGGTAAGCGAATAATCGCTTAATTCAGAAAGATAGAAACGTAAACGTACGAAAGGTTAATTACCCTTTATTGCTCAATTAAAGTTCAAAGTCGGTCCTGTCTCAAGACGTACGGAAAAGCCTTTACTTGGGCTTGAACTCAAGAATGCTAAGAAATAAAACTTAACTAAAAAGATATAACCGTAGCTATCACAAATCTGCAGGAGTTGGCCCCTTAACGCTAACTAAACGACGAAGCTATCAAGGGCCTAAAATACGGCCGAGCATAGAAATAGCTTTAGAGAGAGTATAGCCAAAAGGCGAATGCTCGCTGGTCAGATTCTCTGGCTCTCTAACGAAATCAGTAGAACTTCAACTTTAAGTACTTGCTCTTCCTTGATTTGCATTTAACCGCAATTCTGAAAACATGTTTGCTGAAATTAAGAAGGATAGGAAAGTGGCTTTAACTCAAGATTAACTGTTAAAACTTAGGATAAACCTTACAGCCTATTAGTCGAGGGGGGGTGTAGATAACCGCAAATAAGGTTATCTCCAATCTTAGGTGAATAGGGGCTACAACAATGTCATAGCCTTGTCTCTTTCTGTCGAAATTAAGTATGATGAATATTTACAATGAACATAAATGATTGCTCCACCTCCTTTGTGATGTAAACGATCGCATCGGTAGGTCCTATAATTTTTGATGCTAACTCTGTCTCCCAAGGTGGTATGTGTCTCGGAGATCAGGCAGAAATCAATGTCATTGTCATACATAGTCTTCCAACTCATATTTCTTGTCTCTAAGATTGTTAGCGTTCCGCACTAACATTTTAATTAGCCTAAAAGCCTATCAGTATCAGTAGTGGGCGCAAACCGACCCGCCTAACCGAAAACGTTGGTCTCATAGTCATGACAGGCCACGCCCATATCGGCATCCGTATCCATGATTGGGTTTAGTTATGATTGGGTATTGGCATCCGTATATATGGTTGAGTTTAGTCAGTCACGGATCTAGGGGGTGGGACAAGCAGGGGTCTGTGCCCCGGGCGGCAAATTCAAGAGTGGCGCTGCGTCGTATTTGGAATGTTGTCTAATACAGCATTAGTGGTTTTAAAGCCAGATTTAAAAATCTTTTTTACCCCTCTGCCGCGACATCAGCATAGTGTACTACAGATTCATCAATTGGATAAAAGCTTCAGAAAGGTTAACTGAAGCATCTGAAATTCATAGAGAAAGCATGATTTGTTGAAAAATTCGACTACAACAAATGAAATCTTGTCAAGGCATCGATCATGACACTGAGCAACTAATTCACTCAGAAAAAGAAAAATGGAGAGAGATCCTACACACAGTTATAAATGCTGTATTCTATCTTTCAACAAACTGTCTTTCTTTCCGTGGGTCTGATGAAACCCCTAGCAGTCTGCTTACAAAGTGTCCTAGGCTTAAGTCAAGGCGATTTTTTTTTTTTTATTATTATTATTATTTATTGACTCTGCTAGCCAAACATAACTCAACTCTTAAGTACCAGTTAGAACACCTAAAAATGGGACAAGTATCATATTTATCAAAAATTATGGATATAATGGCGAAAACAGTTTGCAATGGCATTTGAAACGATATCGAAGCAGCCAAATATTATGCAATAATGTTCAATTGCACTCCAGATGTTTCGCATACAGAACAAATGAGCCAGGTGATTCGATACATAAAAATATGTGGTGATGTGTTTGAAATAAAGAAAACCTTTATTGATTTCATAGAAGTTCGTGGAAAGACAGGAGAATGTATTTCTCAAAGGATTATGGAAAAACTGGCACTTGATGGTTTGGATATTGAACAATGTTGGGGTCAATCTTACGATAACGGATCTAATATGGCCGGTACTTATAAAGGAGTACAAGCCAGGATTACAGAAATGGATTAAGCTGGCCAAATTTGTGCCATGTGTACCTTACTCTTTGAATCGTGTCGGTGGGCATTCTGCCTTATCATGCCCTGAGCAGTTAACCTGTTTGGAATTATCTAGAAGATATTTAACTTTTATGTCGGATCCACTATTCGATGGGATATTATGAAAAAATGTACAAAAATCAACTTGAAAGGAAGCAGCCAGACGAGATGGTCAACAAAATATGTAGCTGTGAAAGCCCTTCTAACGAATTTACCAGACGTAGTAAAATCGTTATAAGAAATTAAAGATCTTTCTCTTAGAGCGGAATCAAAGTACGAAGCAGGACATTTGCTACATGTAAAACATTTTGAATTTATTATGAACCTGACAACTTCGGCTAATTATCTTAGAGAAATCAATCGAATAAATATTGAAATTCACAAAGAAGATATTATTCTTGCACGTTCCGTCGCAGTAATGGAAGGTCTGACCAAAACTTTGAAAATAATGAGAGGAATTCCTATGGAATGTTTTATAAAAGAGTCTAAAACAGTAGCCGAAAAAATTACACCTATTCTGACAAATAAACGAATTTTAAAGCGCAAAAAGCAATTTGATGAATTTTGCGAAGACAAATCACGAAAACTTCATCCTATTCAGCTATTTCTAATGAAATAAAAATTGTATTTGATCGAATCTTATCAGAAATTAAAACGAGAATAAACAGCGGTACTACCCTAAATTCAAATTTCTCAATGGTCATGAAATATTAAATTTGTCAACTGAAGAACTGCAAAAGAATGGAGCGGATCTTGCACGAAAATATGAGCGAAATGTAAACGTATTTGAGTTCTTCCAGAAACTTGCCGTTTGTAAAGAACAAGCTCCAATGTTATTCGGCAGCATAAAAGAGGCTAGAGCTTTCTATCTCTTGCAACAGATCTGCACCTATGATTTGCAGGATGCCTTTTACAGTATTTGTTTTGCGCTGCGGATTTACTCTACGCTTTCAAATACATCCGTAAGCTGTGAGCGAAGGTTAACAAACTAAAACTTATTAAAAACTATCTGCGATCATCGATGAACCAGGAGCGTTTATCAAGTCTCGCAGTTCTGGCAATCGAAAATTAAACAGCACATCAAATTAATTCTGACGATGCCATAGACTTATTTAAAGTAAAATTTTTTACTTTTAATTACTTTTTTAGTAAAATTTTAATCGTAGTATTTTAAAAGCGTTAGGTAAGAACTTAAAATTATTAATGAAATAAGAATTATGAAAAGAAGTACGAATACTAATCTTTTCCTTTCAGCAGTAGCCCGTATTGTTTTTACGTACAGCTAATGCAGTGTTATGCGAATGAAAGTTAGTTACGTAATAAATCAACTCATCTATTGTTCCAACTTACGTATTAGGACTTACTTATTTAAGTATGTTATTAAAAAAGGAATTTAATTATTCATTGCATTAAGATTTGTAACTTGTACATATTTGTTTAAGATATTAATTAGTAATGTGTCATTTCTATTTTTTGTACTATGCTGAACTGCTTTAGTATTTAGTACTGAATCATTTTCCATTGGTTTCGCTAGTTATTGTTGCAAATATTGCAAAACTGCGTATTGCAGAGAAAATGTAAATTTGATTATTATATTGCAAAAATAGTCTTTTGTGCGAATATGTAAATATTTATTAAATTATCGGACTGTGTGAGGACGATAGTAGAGTTCTTGAGTGGGCTACATAAAGACGTTATTGTGAAATGAATTTTTAACGCGCTAGGTTAAAGTCACTGTTAGTGTAGAGAAATTGGTATAAAAATCATTCAATCCATTGCATTAGTGATTTGTAATTTGTTTAAATGATTTTTTTTAATATTTAGTAATGCATGATTCCCATTTTTATACTGTGCTGAACTAATTTAGTGTTTAGTATTGAGTCGTTTTCTATTAGTTTCATTTATGAGTAGTTATTGTTGCAAATATATAAAAAAAAAAAAAAAAAAAAAAAAATCCCCGTTCAGGGAAAATGTAAATTTGATTATTCCAGTGCACCGGAGAGGCAATTGCATTAGGAGGGTTCGCATGTGTTTTCAATTATTTAACTTTTGGTATATATGTCAGGCAACCAGCGTCTGAGCGGTAAAGTCTGAACACTGGGTAGTTCGGTCGGGTGTTAGATGGTGGTGGTGTATTTAATTATGGCAATAGCCCTCGAGTGCTTTGCCGTAATCTAATACACACACATTATTAGATTACGGCAAAGCACTCGAGGGCTATCTGCCTTAAGGGAGGGATGCCTTCGTGGAGGACTTTCTAAGTGAAACTGGCTCGTATACACGTTACACATGGGAAAAACCACGAAAACGCCCATGCAGCCAGCCCGTTCGCGGGATTCGAACCTCGGACCGAACTACCAGTGTTCAGCGACTTTACCATCTTTCCTCTTAGGCAGATAGCCCTCTTATGCTTTGCCATAAGTAAAGAAACTAAACCTTTTTTTTTTTTTTTTTTTTTTTGTGCATATATTTCTTTTATAACAAAAATGGCACATGAAGAATTACCATAAAATGGATTTTACATTTTATTTCAAACCCTACCTATTTCTATGTCTATTAAATAAGTTATAATTTGTTAGAGAAATTTAAAGGAAGATGGTTGAGAGCGGCAGTTTTAAGTTTTTGCCCCATCTAGGAAAAATACTAAATCCGACTCTGGGTTTAGTAACCGCGCTGAAATTGCTAGCAGTTGCGCTAGAAGCTAAGTTTACTTTTAGAATTCCGGAGGCTTTAATTACCTCAACTATATTTTTTTAAGTCCTTCAAAAATACTTCTAGCATCATCTAAAATATTATTATTTATGTTCGTGTTTTGCCTGCTCGCAAAAGCGGCATATGATTTATTAGTAATTACCCTATCGTTGAACTTCTTCATAGGCGGGTTTTGTACATTAGATTTGGAAAGGCTCGGGCAAATCCTGTAGTTGCTTGTATGATCTAACTGGCAATTTATGCACTTGGGTTTCTCTTGCATTTCGGGTCATGCATACACCCTGCCTGAGCATGGTGAAATGCCTGACACCGAAAGCATTGTACCGGCCCTTTCCTTCCTTTGTAGGATTCTACCTTAACATTCAGTAAGCACACTTTCGTTATATTGTGTATCCCTCTCGCTTTATCGCTTCTGTTAAAGGTGACAAGAAATAACGGTAAATTAAATTTTTCTCCATTTCTGCGTCTTACTAATTGCGCAGCTCAACCTCTTTCTATTAGCTCTTCAGCTATCTCAGAAGTTGGCATCTATCGGTAAGCTGCGCATAACAACTTTTACTTTCTTGGGTAAAATAAATGAGTGATATTTCATTCCTTTAGAATTAAGTAGTGCAGTCGGGCTTCTGTGCATTTCTATGCTATCAACTTTTACCTCATTGTAGTCTTGAGCCTTCATTATACCTGATTTTAACTTGATTCCAGCTTCTTTAAACGTTTTGTATTTTGACCAGGAGTGCTTACCTTCCTGAATAATAATAGGAGGAGCTTCATTGCTCACTTTATAGGGATAGATGAAATTATCTGTATCTTTTTCATTATTATCGGCCGAATCCATATGGCCTCATTACTTATGTTTTGAGTGGCGGTGTGGCTCTGTGTTTGTGAGCTAGTATCATTGGTGCTCACTTCAATAGGCCCCTCCTTCATGGGAACTTGTGCCTGATTGGTTGCATTAGCATTTTGGGCGTTCAGTGCAGAATCTGAACTTTCCTGAATATTGTCACTATCTGGATCTAACTTTTGACTAAAATTAAACACCTCAAACCTGTTTTTCAGTGGTGTTATTAGTGTTGTATGTATGCCTTCATGTGTAGTCCTGATATCGCGCCCAGTTTTCATTCTTTTGGGTTCGGATTTATTTCCCTCATTAGTCGTGTTTGTAACTCCCGCAGTTGTACACTGTGTAATGAGCTCATTAATGTAACCATTATTTGTACTAATGAATGAAAGTAATCTTTCCCTAAGCTGAATTTGCGAAGGTGTCGCGCGATTATCTCTAACTCATCAACTGAGCTTACTTTATCAGCTACTAAAAGCAGAAATAAATATGTCTCCGTTTCTATCCATATAAAAATCCCTAATTCTGCCCGTGGTCGGAAAATCAAAATATTGTCCTTACTAGGACTCGCGCCGCAGGTTAATAAAATCCGCGTCCCTCTAAAACCCACAGAAGATTTTCTGAGGATGGGCAGATTGGAACCTGCAAGACCTCCTGCAAGCACCCAAGGTGCAAGCTAGGAGGGCGACTTAAAGGCAGGCAGGCACGCAGGTTAGAAATATTCTAACAAAATCAAATAAATTAGTAAAACTAATTATAAAGTTATAGCAATTATTGCATATGGCAAGACCTGGCAACGCTGTAGATCTCACTTCCTAAGCAAGAGTCGTCACAGATCCGATGAAACTCATGCGCGTGTTCAGTGAAATGCACATCCACCGAACGTAGCCGTGGGACGTACACAGGTGGCAACAAAAACGACGATATCCTTCATCTACCGCTTCTCACCTCCGAATGCAGAAAACAAATTACAAGAAACATTCTCATCGGTTTATATACTGTTCTCTGCATCTCTGTTCTTTTCATGTATGAAAATTTGTAAGAAGAGTTGTTTTTATATCTGAACGGTATTGGATTGATTTATTTGCACAGAACGGTATTAGATTATCTCCGGTTCTTAATAAGATCCGAATTAACGAATCCAATTCTTGTTAAGATTTGGAATATCTCCGAAATGTTGCCCAACATGTCGACAGTCATTTAAAGAAATGAAGCTTGTGCCACCATAAACGTATCGTTTATTTGCTCGTGGATCGATCCTCGCGTATAACTTCCTTATATGGTTAATAAAATGCGACATCTTGTTCATTTGGATCGTCTGTAACTAGTAATATATTGCTTTATTTGAGAAATAGATTAATATTTTTTTTTCAAATAGATTTCTAAGTCGATTGAACCTTTGTTCCGCGATTTCCCTATTATCATTTAGGCTTGATGTGTCATGTTTCCAAGGCAATCTAACCTTGCACCGAGAATTGTCATACATTATACGTATTTGATTCGAAATGTCGGATAATGTTATTATTATCAGTTGAATCGGAGTATTCCTTATTTTTTGTTTGTTTGTTCGTTCGGAAATAAAATCTTCTCCCATAGCCTGATTATACGTTAAAGAGACGTTATCGTCACACGTCGATGCAAGCCAATTTTCCTTAAAAAGTTATTCGCGAAGACCCCTTAGGCCGCCCTAAGGCAGATAAACACGAGATCCTTTGCCGTAATCAAATAAAACTAAACATATCGTCTTTATAAGCACCAGCCAAAAATATCTTTCACTGCCACAAGATTTTTATTTTAAGAATTTAATTTGTTCCATTGCTCTATTATAATAATAATCTGTTTTAATTAAAATGGAAATGGATTCTTTGCTATCGCGAGAATTTACGAGTATCAGGTTTTTCTTAAGTGTCTGTTTTGCTTAGGATTAGGAATGCTTGTGCCTCATATTCAATTAGTTCCTAATAATTAAACTTTTGTTCTAGAATTGCGAGAATTTCCCTGTTATAGACTCTTAATTTAGAGGCCCGGTGGCGCAGTGGCTAGCGCATCGTGCAGCAGCACCACAGGTCCGGGATTCGATTCCCGGGATGGGCAAGGTTGACTCCTTTCATTCCATGATATACATCACTTGGGTGGATAAATGAGTACCAAGTTCGCTTGGGGACTAAACACTGGGGGTCCTGCGACAAGCTGACCATTTGTTCAGGGCATATGCTTACGCAAACCGGGACCCACGGTCAAGAAAGCAGATTTCAGGCGCTGCAGGCCTTGACCCTGTTACGCCACTGAGTTTAGTTCTAGTTTTAGACTTAATTTAACCACATCATAATTCTTTTGAATGTGTAAAATGTTTCTAGAGGTGTTAGACAGTCAGTTTTGCTTTCCTTATTCATGACTTCCAGATTTAATTTATTCGCTAACTCAAAAATTAAAAAAATTTCATAGAAATACTTCCATTGTCTAGGACAGGGTTTCTTAAACTTTTTCAGTCGCGACCCCTTTTTATTACGGAGATTATTTCGCGACCCTCAGGACCCATAACATTTACAAAAATTTTGTGGGACCCCATAAGTATTGCGCAAATCCGACTTACGCGTGAGTGAAACTGTCAATTTTTTCACTTGTACTGTAATGAACTATTGCAGTTTTAGGTCATTAACTTTAATTGTTAATTTTAAGACATAAAAGCAATGTGAAAATTTTAAATAAGTAACAGACGAAATGACAGCGTTACATGCAAAGCAAAGAAAATGAACTTTTATATTATAAAAAGAATGTGTCGAAACGTTTTCGTTCTTTTCTTTGTCTGTATTGTCATATCTGTATCTATTTTCAGATAAATTTAAAATAAAAAATTTTAAAAAAGTGTAAAATAATAAGTTAATAAGTTAAAGAAATATCAAAACTGTTAAAATTTTTGGCGACCCACAATTTAAGAAACCATGGTCTAAGAGAAACATGGCAAACACTTTTTTCTTTGTTGTTTTAATTTTTATCATACAAGTCTGCAAAAATGTAATGTTATTTACACTATATGAAACGGCCGAAACGAATTCTTCATTCTGCTACTTAATTTGTGGATCATTTTTTTGAAACTGATGAAAAACATTTTATCAGACTATATTTTTTAACTCTCTAATTGGACTTAAAACGGCTTTCATATGTTTACCTTTACAGATTTTGCAGACTTTGGTTTGCCCGTTACTTCAAAATCTGTCTACTTTCGATAACCGTAAACACTCCACCCGATTCCAAGTTGCGATTCTGCGAATAAAAAGTGCAGTTTCAATTTGATATGGCAGTTACAATAAATGTATGTGTAATGGCAGTTTGCTAACGTTTGGGCGCAGGTGGATGTTTGCTAATTTTCATTTCTGGCTTTGATTTCCGTGGAAATGATAAACAATTGATTTTCTCTCGCGATTTTAATCGAAAAAAGTGTACAAATTTTTAAAGGTGGAAGAATTTCCATTTTTTTTTTTTTTTTTTTTTTTTTAAATACTACGGAACTCTAAAACGATATCGGTAGGAACAATTTTCATCAAAACTGGAATTAACATATTGGAATATGTTTCTGGTTTTACATCTAGTGCTGAAAGGTTTCTAATGTAAACTTTGATGATATGAAGTTTCCGCAATTGCGTCAATTTATTTGAGCTTTGAGCGGGATTTAAATTTAAGAGATTAGAGATGTGTGTTTTAATAATTAGGTCATTTTGACCGAATCTGTGTTTAAAATTTCGATAGCTTAGTCGTAATTAGCTTCAGAAACTGAAAGACCTTCGATAGCTGATGCAACATTTTCACCTAAATAGCATTTCAAATAATTGAATTTTTCGAATTTCGAAAGCGTAACATTATTATAAATCGTAACTTTGAATGAATTCCAAAAATTGATTCAGTCGTTATATTTTCCAATTTTTTTTTACCTTTTTTTTTCTTATTACAGTCAGTCTGTGCTTTGGTTTCGATATTGGTAGACGAATAATTAGATATATTATTTAAATTCATATTGTCATTTTGAGTATTGAGTTTCTTTAAATGGCCGACTTTGTTATTATTCTCGTTTCATTATACTCCTTAGACGTTTTAATATCTGACTCTAATTTTGAGTCATCTTCAATCAATATTTTTGTTTATTTAATCCAGATTGTTCATCCAGATTGTGTGGTTCTTTTTCTATTTCTATTTTGTTGTGTAGTTCTATTGCTATTTAACAATTCCAGACAAATTTCTAAACTGTTATTTTACTGTTATTAAAATTATATTACAATCTTATAAAAGAAGTCTTATCCAAAATTTGTGCTTCAATTTTAGGGGCAAAATAACTATTACAGATGATACATGTTTGTTTTAGAAAATGAGTAATTGTGAAACAATATTCATGAAATTAGTTTGAAAAATTATTTTCCAGTGAATAAATATCACCAGTAAATCACTGTAGTCATGTGGTTGTACTCTATTTAAAGAATGTGATCTAAATATCATTGGGAAATTTCATTGTATGGTATTGTATTATTATCTTTTTAATACAGAAAAAGAAGCAATTGCTGTGACGTCTTTAACATTTGAAGAACAGAATTAAGTGCTCTGGCCACTGAAAAGAAAAATCTGTTTTTTATTTCGATTAAAGAAGTCAAGAAACATAACTGCTTTCAAACCGCGAAAATTTTATTTAAAATTCTTTTGATGTTATCTGTGTCAGCAGAATAGTAGAACTTATTCTCATACATATAGAATACTTACAAAGAGTAGATGTAATTGTGTAAAAACAATAGAGAACATTTTAAAATATTCCTAGCTTTAAATTTGACTAGTCTAGGGAAATAAGTCTGTAATGAAGTTGAAAGTGATCAATAAAAATGATACTGATATAATGCATTTTGGTCATGAACTGGTAAAATAAGGTAAAGGCCAGTTCTTCCATCTTACGTATATCACATTTCTGTTTGGTTGTTGTCTCAAACGGCTGGACATTTGCAACTTATTGCATTCTTAAGAAATGGCCAGAAACCATCGCTCATTTAGCTGTCTCACCACGGACAATGTGCTCATGGGGAGAAGGGCAACCGCGGGAACTGGGAAATTAGTCCTCATATTGATGGGGAGAGCCCTAGGTTAGGGATGCGAAAGTCTCCCATTCTTCTTCCCCTACCACGAAGCCTCACAAAACGACTTTCGACATTATTTTAAGTGCCCCCATTCCGTGCAGGCATTATACAGGGTGACAAACTTCTGGAGGAGGTAGGGCACGTAATACGGATTAAGAATTGCATATGAACCCATGCCCGGAAATGTCAAAGCTAAGTGGTAGCAGAGCTAGAAGATGGGAAAGGAAACAAGACGGTGATTAATTTGAAACATTTATTGGACATGAATACAAATGGTGTACGACAGCTTGAATGATACAACAAATGCTCGAAGTTTGCTCCATCAGACGCTAAACATGCTTGACACTGACGGACCACTGATTGCCGGACATGTTCAAACACACCGGGAGTTTCTTTGATTGTAGCAGCTGCGCAGACGAGTCTTGCCACGAGATCCATTTCAGACGTTAATCGTGTTACACGACACTTTTGATGGCTCCCCATAAAAAGAAATCAAGGCTTAATAAGTCCACTGAGTGGGTGTCCGCCGAAAACATTACGGACGAAAACGTCTCGGAGAAAACAACGCAAGGCCAAAACTTCGTGGTACAAAACATCGTGGGAGGAAAAAAAGCAAAGAGAAAACGTGGTACAAAATCGTCATCGAAAATAAGGCGGTTCAAAAACTTCGCAATTTAGAATCATCGTCGTCGAAAATATCGTGGTAAAAAATAAAGTACCTACAAATCATCGCATGACGATCACATCGCACACATGCATTTTTAGGTTTTAAAAGCTGTAAATGCATTTTCGCCTGATGATTTCGGAGCTCAAGAAGGAAAGAGGGATATATTTACTTTTATATTTCATATTTTTGAATGAGCTACTAAATTTTTACTGAAAAAGTAAAAAGGAAACTTAAACATTTAAAAATTGAAAATGAGTACAAAATTAGTGCAACTTTCAGCAATTAATAGAATTTTAAATTTACATAGTTAATTTACAAAGGTCATTAATAAATTAATCTTTTTTTATAAAGTTTTACTCGTAATTTTTCATGAAAAATACAGACTAAAAATATTTAGAAAAAGGAAGATAAATAACTGCATGAGGTTACCTCTATAAAAATTGCTTAGTTTATTATCAGATTACTTTCTTTCACGTTTGTTAATCTCTGATATTGTTTTGATGAAAATTATATCTTGTTTTGATTGCTGTTTATTCTTAAAGTGCCGTTAACATTTCTTGAGCTTCCAAATCTTTATGCGAATATGCATTTACAACTTTTGAAACCTGAAAAACGCATGCGTGCGATGTTATCGTCATGCGACGATTTGTAGATGCTTTTTTTTTTTTTACTATATTTTCGACGACGATGATTTAAATTGCGAAGTTTTTGAACCGTTTTATTTTCGATGACGATATTTTAGAACTGCTATCTTTTCTCTTTGCTTTCCTTTCTTCCACGATGTTTTGTATCTCGACGTTTTCGACTGCAACCGTTGAGCGTGAAGGCCAGAGAACCAGTTCACCACGTCCAATCCAACGATGCGAGAATGGTCCGTTCAAACGGCTACGAACAACCAGTCTAAAATGAGCAGTGCTCCACCATGTTGGAACCACATGTTCGCAAGCTCTCCGTTCGTATTCCATGCTGTTCATATGGTGCGAACCGCTCGAATGAGACAATCCTCCCTTTTCACCAAAACTGCTTCAAGAGAAGCGTCGGCACTCCCATATTACAACCTGCCTCCAACTGCAGCGGCAATCCTGTTTGCAGCGGTTTCACTATTAACTGAAAGTCTCGCACCCTCCACCTCCCCAATTCATTCACCTGAAACTAATGGAATTACTAAATTTATAACGTTGCGCGCCTCCAACTTGCACGCAACCAAGAGGTGACTGTGAAAGCTGTATAAAACACAGAGTCTTGTAAAGGGTTTAAGTCCCTTTTTATTCAACGTAATAAATTACAATTGCGTCCTCTTGACGCTTACAGACGGTGCCAACTCGGCAGTCAAATAAAAATAATAACCTGAAAAGAAACTAAAGACAAGATTCTAACTACGAGGCTCTCTAAAATAACTAACTCACCGCGTTTTACAATACCGCTGCTAATTCAGCAGACTTGAAGCTCACTGGAACGATTACCACTACTTCCCGCCAAGCACATAGGCCGAAACGCGGGGTCCTTCAAATTCTCGCTAACTACCTCCGCGCTCGCTAAGTAAGAATATCACACCGAACTCGTTTCCTTCTATTTAAATCATAATACTTCCGCTGATAATTTGAATCCTTGCGCGTTCTACTCAAATTTACATATTCTGGCATTGGCAGTTCCAGGGGAAAGTAAGGCTTGACAGGAAAGATAGTTTAAACTTAAAATAAATGTTAGTTAAAATAAATATAAACCCTACAAGATAGAAAGACTAGATTCATTTGTGAAAATTGTAGCAAAAGTATATGTATGGAACATATAACCATACATATACTTTTGCTACAATTGTGTATTGTATATGTATGTTGTAGTCTCTGGACCTTCTATTTCGTTTAGACTTGAGTCCTGCAAGAAACTTTTAAGGATTTGAAAATCATTTGGATTATAGTATTTTTTCACCTGGTCGGGACTTGCTTTACAGATTTCCCCTCTCTCGTTCTTAAGATATAAGACTACTCCTTTGATTTCCTGAATTACATAGGGGCCTTCAAACTTTGGAGCTAGCTTTGCCATAAAATTGTGTGGGGCACTTGATAAAGAAAATTTCCGCTTCAATACTTTATCCCCAACTTTAAAATCTGCTTCACGGCGTTTTCTATCGTAATATAGTTTCTGCCTATTTCTTGCCGTATCCGAGGTTTTAAGCGCCTGATCAATGAGCTTTTGCACATCTTTTTGTTTAAACTCCTGCTCTCTTTGTTGCACAAAGAATAATTTATCTAAAGGCGTAATTAACTTTCTGCCTAAAAATAATTCTGCTGGAGTTTTTCCCGTAGTATCATGATGTGCCGTTCTTAAAGCATAAGCTAATTCATTTATGTAGCCATCCCAGCGCTTGTGATGTGTGCTCACGTAACTGCGAATTATTTTTACTATATTTTTATTAACTCTTTCTGCTATGTTAGCCTGTGGTCTATACGGAACCATTTTGATATGGCGTATGCCAAGTCCATTGCATATGTTTTCAAATATTTGACTAATGAATTGTTTTCCGTTATCGCTAATTACTTTTATTGGTGCACCGTATTTTAAAATGTATCTGTGTAAGAATGCATCTGCGACTGTTTTGGCTGACGCGCGTTTAAGTGGAACAATTTCTATCCATTTTGAAAAATTATCTACTATTACTAAAAGAAAACGATTTTTATTTAACTCGCTCTGGGGGAAGGGACCAAGAAGATCTATGCCTAAAATTTCATTCGGAAATGTAGCGCGAATGCTATTTAAGTACCCGGCCGGGCTGTAATTAATATCATTTATTAACTGACATTGATTGCAGGACCTGACATACGCCGTTACTATTTTGTATAATTGCGGGAAATATACCGCCTCGCGTACCCTTTTTATAGTCTTTCTGACCCCTAGGTGGCCCGCTGTTTTTTCTTCGTGCAACTCCTTCAAAATGCTTAATCGAAGCGAGGCTGGGATGACTGGCTTATACTCAAGATTTTCGTTTGTTGTTTTCGTATAGAATAATAAATTATCTATTATTTCATAGTTTTTTGCTCTATTTCTTATCGCATCGATATCTGTGTGCTCGAAGCTTTCGGGGTCTTTCAAATAAGCATAGATATTTCCAAATTCAGGATCAGCTTTCAGTTCAGTAATAACCGTATCTCTAGAATCTAAAATTTTTGAAGTCAACACAGCGCATTTAAGTTCATTTCCTTCATCGTCCAGTTTTATACGAGAAAGTGCGTCAGCTACATTGTTTTCCTTACCCGGTTTATATTTTATTGTGATATTATATTATTGGAGTTTTAAAGCCCATCTTATTAACCTGGGCGTTAGGTTTTTTCCCGAGTAAAGTCTATCAACAGCCGCATGATCCGAAAAGACTGTTACTGGCGATTTGCCGAAATAAACTCGAAATTTGTGTACAGCCATTAATACGGCTAATGTTTCTCTTTCTGTAGCTGTATAATTCCTTTGTGTCTGATTCAATGTTTTACTAAAAAATGCCAGCGGATGGTTATTTTGCATAAGAACCGCACCCACCGCATAGTCTGACGCATCTGCTGCAATTTCCAGGTTTTCGTCCCCCTCAGGGAATTTTAAAACAGGGGCATTAATAAGCGCTTCTTTTGATCTTTCAAAAGCTGTGTTAGCTTCCGCTGTCCACGTAAATTTAGCCCTTTTTCTTTTGATTACTAAGAGTGGTTCAACAATATTAGCGAAATCTTTTATGAAAGATCGATAGTAAGAACATAATCCAAGGAAAGAAGAAAGTTTCTTGGCGGTGTTGGGCGGTGGGAAATTCTTAATAGCTTTTATTTTTGAATCTTGCGTTTCTATACCCTTTTGCGAAATTTTATAACCGAGATATTTAAGTTCTTTAGTTGAAAACTTGCATTTTGAGGCGTTAATTGTAAGACCGGCCTCTTTTAATAATTTAAAAACTTGTTCGAGGTCATTAATGTGTTGTTCCAACGTACTACTCGTTATAATTATATCATCTAGATAAATTAAAGTTGATTTTCCTAGGATAGGCTTTAGAACAATGTCCATAGCTCTCTGGAATGTTGATGGGGCCCCACACAACCCAAGGGGCATGCGTAAAAATGCTTAAGTGCCCGATTTTGTTATAAACGCGGTTTTATGTATATCTTCGGGTCTCATAGCTATTTGATAGTAGCCAGACGTTTAAGTCCAAAGTAGACATATATCAAGTCGATTTGATCTGTCTAATGATCTCGTCTATAACCGGCAAAGGGTAAACTGGAAATTTGGTAATACTATTTAGTTTTCTGTAATCAATAGCAAACCTCCAAGCCCTTTTATCCGAAGGAGGAAACTCGTTCTTTTTCCTACATAGTACGACTGGACTCGCGTACTCACTATTTATGGGCGTTATTATTTTATTCTTTAACATCTCCTGAATATGTTCTTCGATGATTAAGTCTTTTTGTTTGTCATAACGGTATGGCTTAGTCCTACAAGGTTTTTCGGCATTTAATTGAATCTTGTGCGTCACGATTTGGCAGTTTCCTGGTTTTTCTGAAAACAAATGAGAAAAATTACTCACCACTTGCTGTATTGCTTTACTTTCATGGTCATTCAGATGGCTAAGGTCCACTTCAGGTGTCTCCACAGGTTCCACCACCCTCTGGTCCATCTCCAACACCACGGAACTATCTTGAAAATTTAATTTGGCCCTCGCGGCCCTTAGAAAGTCCATACCTAAAATAAGAGAGTGTTGCAGATCTTTCACGACAAAAATTAATACTTTGAGACTTTCCTCTTTTACCTGTAAGTTTAATGATAATTTCCCGATGCAGTGACATGTTTTTCCTTGCGCCGCTATAATTTCCGTATTTCTGGTTTTAAATAATCGTATCCTATAAAAATTCTTTTTGAAGAAATTTTCACTCATAAAATTTTCTTCTGCTCCTGTATCGATGAGGGCTTCTACTGGTACATCGCCAACCAGGACTTGTATAATTGGTAGCTGTGAATTTTTTACGATGACCGTGTTTAAATGTCTATTTGAGGGTTTTTTTAAAACTTCCGGGGTCTGGACCCTCCCTTTCACAGGCCCCTCTATTCGTTTAAAGCTTTGCTTTCAATCTGTGTCTTCTGGGTACGCGGATGTTTATTTTCAAATTTTCTTTTTGGGCCTTGACCTTCGAGTTTCGATGCGTTAGCTTGATAGTTCTTTCCCCCATAAGAGCGATTTCCATTTCTGGTTTCCTCCTTCCTTCGGGTACTTTGAGAATATGTTTCCCCTCTCGCTTTTTCCGCTATTCTGCGATTTTGAAACTTCACCGCCAATTCGAAAAGTTCCTGCAATGTGCTTGGGTTTCTAATTTCAAACTAGTCTTGGACAGCGGGTAACAATCTTGGTAATATTATTTCAATTATCTCCGCATCGGGTTTCTTTCCATACAGCATATCCGTTAGCTTGATTTTTCGTAAAATAAAGTCCGTCAATTGTGCTGTATCCCGTTGATAGAAACTATATAGTTCGGCTTCCAGCCGTGCGCGATCTTTCACTATGGGGAAGGCCTTTACTAACGATTTTTTGAAATTTTCAAATGTATATGTCTGGCTTCCAAATTCACCTAGTAAAAATTTGCCTATGTTTTTCCACCATAGCGCGGCCTGTCCTCTTAGTGCTGATGTGGCGATGGCAACTTTTTGTCTTTCAGGCACAGGGTAGAGCTGAAAGTGGTTTTCTAGACCTTCGAGAAATACCGCCACCGAATTTTTTCCGTCGAAATGGACGTTTGGCTTGATTGATGCTCTCAAAGTCTGGACCAGGTATCCAAATCCTTCTAACTGAGTTGTCATTTCTTGGTGTTGTCCAGCGGCTTCCATCCAATTTTCGGCCATTTCAGTTCGATAATTGTTCGGGCGCCAATATAACGTTGCGCGCCTCCAGCTTGCACGCAACCAAGAGGTGACTGTGAAAGCTGTATAAAACACAGAGTCTTGTAAAGGGTTTAAGTCCCTTTTTATTCAACGTAATAAATTACAATTGCGTCCTCTTGACGCTTACAGACGGTGCCAACTCGGCAGTCAAATAAAAATAATAATCTGAAAAGAAACTAAAGACAAGATTCTAACTACGAGGCTCTCTAAAATAACTAACTCACCGCGTTTCACAATACCGCTGCTAATTCAGCAGACTTGAAGCTCACTGGAACGATTACCACTACTTCCCGCCAAGCACATAGGCCGCAACGCGGGGTTCTTCAATTCTCGCTAACTACCTCCGCGCTCGCTAAGTAAGAATATCTCACACCGAACTCGTTTCCCTCTATTTAAATCAGAATACTTCCGCTGATAATTTGAATGCTTGCGCGTTCTACTCAAATTTACATATTCTGGCATTGGCAGTTCCAGGGGAAAGTAAGGCTTGACAGGAAAGATAGTTTAAACTTAAAATAAATGTTAGTTAAAATAAATATAAACCCTACAAATTAATTATACATTAATTTATATCTGAAGAAATAGTGTATCTCTTTACTTTTTTTAAAAAAAAAATTTCTCTTCCCCCAAAAAATTTAAGTTGTAACTTTCGCGGATTTGTTTGAAGGCTCAGGTGCGAAGCACATGGAGAACAGGCGCCTAGGCTAAAAGCCTCATCCTGTATGTAACGCATGGCGAAATAACATAGCTTTCCTACCATAACCTTAGTAAGTGTTGGCTAAGAATTCTAAAAAAAAAAAAAAAAAAAAAATTCTCAAAAGATGTTGCGATGATAAGAGCCTTGCGTATAAGACCTTCGGAGAAGAAGGTAGACTGCATAAGACGTAGAAGATATTAAGTCCAGAAAATAGTTGTGTGAATTTCCTGCTTCCCTATTTGTCCGTCATAGAGGGAGTGTTAAATCTTTCCTGATGTTCGAATTCCGCAAAATTGATGGGTAGCATAGCTGCTTGGAATCCTGTTTATAATTTGTCTGCAGAATTCTTTGCTGATCTGATTTTGCCAATATAGGAGATGATGGAAGTTAAGAACGAGTTAATCTTTTCATCTTGAATCCATTTCATTGCGTCGCTGAGGACTTTAGGGGGTGGAATAATTTTACTTTTTAATTTCTCGCTGTAGGTAGCTTGGCTGGGATTTTTCTGCGCTTTGATTTCGGCAGTCTTGGAGCTAGGGAGGTTTTCCTCGGAGAATTCGGGAGCTTTAGGCTGAGGGAGGGCTGCTTTTCTTTTCGAATCTGTTTTGATATTCGCTGCAGCCTCTATAGCTGCTGACGTGGCAGAGTCCGCAGAAAATACATTTAGGCTTCTCTTCTGGCTTCATATTGCATTGGTTTCTTCGATGATGTTGCCCGCACTTTAGACATCTGACGGGATTACTGCAACAATATTGCGAATGACCGAATTTCTGGCAGCGTCTTGGGATTGAATTTCTCTATGGTGATGTTAAAACTAAACATATTATTAAGCTGGTGAAGGCATGCTAAGGAGGCAGGAGAAAAACTTAATACACTCCCCCTTTTAAAGGGCGACTGGGGATTAGGGGACTTAATCGCCAAGTTCTAGTGGCGGAGAATCATCATCCACCACCCTTTTTAGTTCAAGCGCCACTGTAGAGACATTAAACTATTTCGAAGCAGGAGATGTGAAAAAGGAGCAATGCCCTCGCCGGGAATCGAACCACGGACCTGTCGAATACGCGTCGAGCTTTCTGACCACCACACCACGAAAGCATGCACCTTATAGAAGCGGGAGAAATACCTTAGAGTAACCTTTTCTATAAGTTTGAATCCTTTGCCAAAATTAATTTTCTAATTTTTCTGTGCTTTTACGATGTATGCCTCTTCCTATTAAAAGTTAATTTGAATGTATCTTCAGAACTATCGACATATTTCATTTCAAAATGCAAGATCAAATTTTAACGTTCATTCTTTTTCTCATCTGATGCCTTTATATCTTTCGTTATATATTAATAGTGATTACAACCTAGATTTAATGTGAAAATTTCAAAGAAGAGATTGAATTAAACGATCAAAATTTAAAGATTTCTGTATGTATTATTTTTTGTAACAATTAGCAATAATCTAATATGTCACTGTAATAATTATTATTAACTTTCTACAAAATTTAATTTTATTTTTTTTTAATGATAGGAAATCTAGTTAATTTTTAAATACTGAAATTTGAAACTTCACACGACTTCATCGATTTTTTGCATAAAATTCCAAACATAAAAATGTTAAATGAGCTGAATGATGCGTTTATTTTTTTTAATTATAAAAATATTCTGTATGAAATATAATTTTACAATTAAACATGAATAATGCAAACTATAATACAAATTTAATTAAAAATCTAAAATAGCTCTCTCCTCTAGAGAAAAAATAGTTAGCACTGCAGTCTGAAATTGGGACTTCAGTGATTCTGATCAAGGCATGATCATGAGTGCAGGAAGACTTAGTTCCGACATTTCGGAAATGAGAGCTGTTTTCTTTGAAAGTTGTGTTAAGACCATTTTATATTATATGGGATATTTAAGGGTTTGTATTTGAATGGTTTGAAAAATATTGGTATATGTTAATGTGCTCATTTTATGTTTTTAAACATTAAATTGATTTTAATTTATAATGTGATCGTTTTTAAAGTATTAGTTGAAAGAAATTTATACTTTTGGTGCACTCAAATGGACTTGCTTTCAAGTCAACAAAATGTGAAGATTATACATTTTTGAAATATTAAATATGGGATTTCAGTTGAATTAAACCAATTTTTATGAAATTTTTACATTAACTATGTCAAAAAAGTAAAAAGGCTTTATTTCAATATTTCATCAAGTAATGCCATTTATTACTTTCATGACAACGTTATATTAATATGTGCCATTTGAAATTTTTATCACTACGATACAACTTTGCGTTAGTGTGTGCCATTTATAATTTTTATCAGGATGAAATTATCATTATGAGATGTTTATTGTGTTTTATAACATTAACAGTGTTGCCACACATATAAAAACGAAGTAGAGAAATTATGTAGTATAATTTTTTATCTAAATATCATGTGTTTGTGGAAGGTGGACTTACACCACTTTCAAAGTAATTATATTTGTAATTTCATTAACTAATTAAATTTATGTTTACAAAATGATGAAAATTTTGAGGGATTTTTTTTTTTTTTTGGAAGGGGCGGAACTGTTAATAGATAAAAACGTCATAGCAGATTCATTCATTGTTATCATTAACTATTTGTCAGAAATGGGCGTATATCACTTTCAAAGAAAACGGCTGAAATGATTAATCTCCTACAACAGTATCTCATGGGCTTAGGAAATGATAGTCGAGGGAAAAACTCCAGATTTCAAGAATAATTCCTATCTGAAAATGTTGATGAACGAAAACGGTGAAAGGTTGTCCAACAGGAACCGTCTGCAGCACAAAACGGTAATAACACAACAGATTGCAGCTCGATATAATTCAGGTGCATCACAAGGCGTTTCAGAACACACAACATGACGGATTATGCAGTGGAAGGATTTCAAAAGGAGGAGACTTTCAAGTATGCTGAGTTGTCATAAACAGAAAATTACATTTGCTGTGGGTGCAGGAGAGCCAAAACTAAACCCCTGACGAGTAAAATAAAAGATGATTGGTCATACGAATCCTCGTTTGCTGCTGCATCATTTAGATCAGCTTATCTCAAAACATTTTTGATTGCGTACCCCTAAGATGAAAATAATTATAAGTTGTATCCCGCATAATATAAAATAATAATATATATATGTGTATATACACACACACACACACACATATATTATATATATATATATATATATTGTACTGTGTGTGTATATATATATATATATTTTGTACTGTGTGTGTATATATATATATATATATATATATATATATATATATCCTCTCAACCTCAGAATTAATAACCATAGATCTCATATCAAAAAATTTAAAAATAACAACAATAATAGCACAAAAGATAGACAGCATACAGCAATACTTGAGCATTATCATTTACATAATTTTGATAACATAGAAATTAATGTGCTTGATATTGTACCAAACACCAAACTTAGACTATTTAAGGAATCAATTTACATACTTCAAAAAAAGTCACTTTATCCTTACGAACTAAATGCCTATCTAAGTAATACCACCAATAGACAGTCAGAAATCTCTATATATGGACAATTCAGATTTTTTAGCAATACTACTACCAGAGGATCGAGAGGAGGTGATTCCAAAAACAAAAAAATTTTTTCAACGCAATATCTGAAATTAATTATTAATAATCTTAATTCCTACCTTGAACATAAAGAATTCGCTAAAAACGCCATAAAACTTCTTCATACTTTTAAGAATACTACCTTATGGAATCTGATTAAAATAATAAATCAACCTTCTCAATGTTTCCAAATAGTCAAAGATCTGATTATTGACTTTTGCAATTTTATACTTAAGAATAGTAATTTTTTTCGCAAAAAACTTTTTTTGTACTATTCAGTTCAAGCACCCTTCTTACGATCAGCTAAAAATACCTAGCATATTTAAAAAATATCAATACTTGCTTCCTGACCAACAACTTCAAATTAAGCCCTGTTTTAAATTTGAAAAGACCTTAGGTCAACTAGTTATCAACCACCACGTTATACAAGAAAATAACATATGTAATTGCCTAATGCCTGTCTACAATAAATATGTCGATCCTTTCCACCAACATGTTATTACTGGAGATCTCAATATCATTGAAGATATAGAATTACGAACCCTTATGCAACTTGGCACCAAATTTCGTCCTACTTTCGGTATTAATAAGCACTTTTGCTTCAAATAATTCAATAATGATCTTGATAAATTTATCATATTAGCTAGTAAATAGATCCAATTTGCCTACTACAACTTTTCTTGAATGGAAAGCTGCACTAATTAAAGAATTTCAACATTTGCTTTTCAAGTCCCCTTATTTCAACTCTTTACACAATAAAAAGCATCTAGAGGATCTTATTCAAAAACTGCAAGATAACTTTATCACACGAAGATTGACAAAGCCAGCAACAATTTTAGTGTTACTTGTAAACAGTTTTATTTCAACCTTCTGCATTAACACATGCACTTACCAAAAAATTACTACCAGCACTAAGATTCTTCTAAATAAATTTAACGCATTACATAAAAGACTTAAAATACATCCCCAGAAATATAACAACAGGTTTGCAAATCTCTATGCACTACCAAAAGTTCATAAGTCTCCGATAAAATTCAGGTTCATAGCTAATAGTACCAAAAGTTATCTTAAAGAAATTGATTATCTTTTTGCACAAAAACTTCGACTAATGCATGACCTAATTAATAACTATAATTTTAAGGATCTGCCTTGCAACTGGATGATTTCAAGTAACGAACTAGTTCTGAAAACTGTAAATTCACTCAAAAATAGACCACATCCAATGCTACGACTTTGAAAACCTCTATACTACCTTACCACTTGAAGAAATATTTGCAAGCTGACTTGCTCTTCCAGATTTATTTCCGCAAATTTCTATCATTATAAGCAACAAAAAATGGCAACTTTTCCTCTCCAGCGTGCTTTTCAATAATTTTATTTAATTTAACAATAGCATCTTAAAACAAATACAGGGAATTCCAATGGGAGGTAGTTTTTCAAGTTCGGTCTGTGAATTATTCCTTTTTACAAAAGAATTGACCTTTGTCCGTTCACTCAGTAAAGAAGAACATAAATTTTACCAACATATCTATAGATATATTGATGATGTTATTGCATTTAATAACTGTAACAAAATAGAAGTTGCTAATATCTACCCTACATGCTTAAAACTAAATAATACAAATACAGTGCAACATAATGTAGTCTACCTTTATTTACATATTATTGATTACAATTTTATGAAAGTTTACGACAAAAGAAGAGAATTTAATTTTTCAACACTAAAATTAACCAACTGGAATTCAAATATTTCTAAAAGAGTCATACTTAACACAATTTATTCACAGCTACTCAGAATAAAAAGAATCTGCAATACTACAAAACACGTTCAAGGAGAAATACTATACTTCGTAACTATCTTGAAAAATAACCGAATTCTTCATAAAATAATTAAAAATACATTAAAAAAAGCTGGCATTATTTTTAGATTTTTTGAGTTAAGATAGTGATATTTTATGCTTAAAGCCCAATGGGACGGTATAAAGTGGATGGCTGATTCAGAGAATCTAATGTAAAAAATGTACAGATAATTCTTGTCGTTACATTTTCTTTCCTCCAAAAAATTTGGGCACAATACTTTTAATACTATTGTTTAAATAGTTTTAAATTACTTTGATGGCCAATTTTACTACTTTTATTAACAAATCGGGCCTTTTCGTTTTTCATTGTAGCTTGATCGCCCTCTAGCTTGAAGAATTACGACTTTTATTAACAAATGACTGTTTTTTCCTTTTTACTCTTACTTTTATGGCCATATTGAGTAATTTTAGCTGAATTAGCCGTTTTCACTTTTAGAAGCAGTTTTTTCTTCAAACAACTTGATTGACGCCATTTTGAAATCTTTCCACGTCTTTTCGAGTCTTCCGACCCCCCTTTGAAAATTAGGGACGAGTTACAGCCAACGGACAGTCTAATCGCATTGGCTATTGCCCAGTGACATAGTTCCCCCCTACTTACGTCACATGACGAGTGGGATGGCGATAAAGGACACTGAGGGGAATTGCAACCCCTTTTCAACTTGTTACACGATGGAGAACTCTACATAACCACAGGTCTGTTTTTTCAGTTTCTTTTACAACAAAATTTTTTTCTTGGTTTTAGCAAGACCCACTGTGTTTGTTTTCGTTTAAATTTAATTTCAGTTTTCTAAAATTTATAAAGGTATAATTCTTTAAGCTTGCAGGTCCAGCCCGTAAATTATTGTATTTTTTGACTAATAGCAGACTTTTAATACTATTGTTTAAATAGTTTTAAATTACTTTGATGGCCAATTTTACTACTTTTATTAACAAATCGGGCCTTTTCGTTTTTCATTGTAGCTTGATCGCCCTCTAGCAATAATAAATAGCAGACTGCTATTTATTTTTATTTTTATCTTAATTCTTGTACATCGGAATTGTTTTTACATCTTTTAACAAATCTTTTAACAAAATTAATTTAAACATCTTTTAATGTGTCATTTTGTGCGGACGCGTCGGGAAATTGGAACAGAGAATTGAGATTAATAAATTTTCTAAGACAATTCGTCTATTTAATTAAAATTTCTAACTCAAAAGTTTCAATTGTCTGTTTCGGCGAAACGCGTAATGGAGTTACCTTAATTCGACGTTCAGCTAGAAATTTCCCTTGAAAAGCCAGGTTGGACTTCGGGTTAAGCTAATTTACCATTTTCCGCTTTATATTTTTATATGTTTATGTTTGTTTTTTGTTTTAACTTGTTCCATCGATTGCTTTTTTTCTATGTTTTAACTTTACACTTGTCACATCGATAGGTATTTACTGTATTTTTTGCCGTTACTAGTTTCCAATGATTAGTATTTTGCTTTGTTTAATTTAACGTGTAGCATAATTTTTCACCCTTCAATGGCATTGTTTTTAAAAATGTGTTGAACTTTTCTTGGAGCCACAGCTCCTGGTAACTTTTTGGCGAGCTTTCTACAATTTCTCATATCTTTAATTTTGCAGCATATTGCGCAAAATAATTCTTTAGACCAAATTGGTCTTACGGTATTGTACTAACTACTTTGCTTGTTAATTATATATATATAGTGCAAGGTCTGTAAAATCCGGACCTCAAAACCACAAACTTTTTTGTATGCTTTACGCATGTACTACCATTACACCACAAAGGCATGCTTGTAGAAGGGAGAAAATACCTTATATATCCCATACGTATCCCCATATTATGATTGTGATGTTCTGTGATGCAGATGATCACTTTCAGCATGACAAGGCACCTTGTCGCCGTTAACAGTTGATCTGAAATGAATTTCAAAAACATGATTCAGAGTTCAAATTGCTTCTTTGGTCAACTTAGTCCTCTGCCTTCATTCGAATTAGGCAGCTTGTATGGGATGAAGTGGAAAGATTACTTCAGATCTTAGAAACACCCCCATTCAATCTGAATTTTGTAAATAAAATAAAAAATGTATTACAAAATAGAGTTGCTATTATATTAACATGGACAAATATTTCTCAGGAATGGTTCTGGCGCCTTGGTGAGTCTGTGTGTAGAAGAGTATCAATTGTAATCGAAGCTAAAGGTGGACTATTGCATTATAAGAGGCCATCTGTAATATTTTCGTTACTTATTGTACATGGTGCATGTAAATAATTTTTCAAAATTTTCTGTGTGCAGTTAGTCTGTGTAAAATTTAAATATATGTGGTTTAAATTATGTTTGAAGATAGAAACAGAAATACTATTAACTATAAATGTATCCTCAAATCTCTGAAGTTGCTGCATTAATATATTGTAAGAATAGATTTAAATTTTTATTTCACATGATTTGGTATTCAAAGTATGTATCCAAATATGAGTAAGTATTCAAAGTATTCTCTTTATTTCAGGAAGGCAATACTGCTCTCATGTATGCTGCTTACAACAACCATTCTGGATGCACACAGGAATTGTTAAATGCTGGTGCTGATTTAACAGCAATGAATGAAACTTTTGATTCAGCATATGATATTGCTGTTAAAAGGAGAAGTAAAAATGGTACATACTTTAAATCTCATTTAAAATATTATACATACAAGAAAATATATCGTAAAAAATTAAATTTTACTCTCGTGAAAATGAAATTAATTTCTATGTGAATTTATTTGTTTAAAAAATATTAGGAATACATTTATGCATGCCAACAATATTTAAAGAAATTTGCCAAAACTGTATTAAGTATATTTGGTATACACTGAAGTGGCAAAAGTCATGGAATAGCAATATGCAAATATACAGATGGCAGTAGTATCGCGTAGAAAATGTATAAATGTGAAGTGCTTTGGCAGGGCTTTCATTTGTGTTCAAGTTATTTATGTGAAGAGGCTTTGACGTGATTATGGCCACACAACGAGAATTAACAGACTTTGAACGCGGAATAGTAGTTAGAGCTAGACGCATGGGTCATTCCATTTCGGATACCGTTAGGGAATTCAACATTCCGAGATCCACAGTGTCAAGAGTGTGCCGAGAGTATCTAATTTCAGGCATAACATCCCACCATGGACAGCGCAGTGGCCGACCACCTACACTTAACAACCGAGACCAGCGACGTCTGCGTAGAGTTGTCAATGTTCACAGACAAGCAACACTGCGTCAAATAACCACAGAAATCAATGTGGGACGTATCCGATAGGACAGTGTGGCGAAATTTGTCTTCCTTGGGCTATGCCAGCAGAAGACAGACTCGAGTGCCTTTACTGACAGCACGACATCACCTGCAGCGACTCTCGTGGGCTCGTGAGCATATCGGTTGGTCCCTAAACGAATGGAAAACCGTGGCTTGGTCAGATGAGTCACGATTTCAGTTGGTAAGAGCTGATGGTAGGGTTCGAGTGTGGCGCAGACCCCACGAAGCCGTGGACCCAAGTTGTCAACAAGGCACTGTTCAAGCTGGTGGTGGTTCCATAATGGTCTGGGCTGTTTTTACATGGCATGGACTCGGTCCTCTGGTGCAACTGAACCGATCATTGACTGGGAAAAGATACCTTCAACTACTTGGAGATCACTTACAGCCATTCATGGACTTTACGTACTCAAACAACGATGGGATTTTTATGGATGACAATGCGCCATGTCACTGGGCCACAATTGTTCGCGATTTGTTAGAAGAACATTCTGGACAATTCCAGCGAATGATCTGGCCACCTAGATCGCCCCACATGAATCCCATCGAACATTTATGGGACATCATCGAGAGGTCAGTTTGTGCCCAAAACCCTGCACCGTCAACACTTTCACAATTATGGACGTCTATAGAGGCAGCATGGCTCAATATTCCTGCAGGGGACTTCTAACGACTTGTTGAGTCCATCCCACGTCGAGTTGCTACACTTCGCCGGGAAAAGGAGGACCGACAAAATATTAGGAGGTATCCCATGACTTTTGTCACTTCAGTGTATATACGCAAGAAGTAAAGGTATGTTGTTCAAGAGAAAGTCCTGTTCCTCATTTCCGGATAATTGAAAGTAAAAATCATAGTAAACATATAAAAAATAATAATAATTAAAGCCTTAGGAAGGAAATAAAGAATATTACTTGTTGATTATTTAGAAGTTTAAAATTATGACCTACAGAAACAAATTGCAAGTAATAAATACTGTTAACGAATTTGGTATTTAAAAAGCTAATGTTAGTTCAATTATAAATTAAATGGTTTTATTTCCCGCGCAGTGCAGCGCGTGACGAATATTAAAAGAAGAAAGCTAAGCCGGAAAATTAAAAATACAAGAGCACGTGCATTTAACATTAAATAAATAAATATGTCTTTTTGATTTCGAGAAAGTACCAGAAAATTCTCGCACGTGATTTAAAAATCTTATAAAAGGAGGAAACCTTCTCAGTTCGAGTAGTTAGTTACTTATTTGTTGTTGTTTAGAAAACTGCTCTTGTTGACTGTAGCGAATTCGCGGATTAGCTTCTTTAGCTGCTTTGGAATTAAGTTCTATTGAACGTTTGAGTAGTTAAAAGATAACTACTGTGAGATATTCTAATACTGCACGATAATTTGAGGAAATTTAAGCATATTTGTTGTGATAATAATACATTTTTGTTCATTTTTCATCGGACTTGTACATTCATTTCGTAACGAACCCGTACGCACGCAACAATTTTTGGTGTCAGGAGTGGGGTTTGAATGCCAATAACAAAAGCGATGGACGAGCAATTAAGGCAGTTGATATCAGCGTTTGCCTCGTTTAAAGAAGAAATGAAATCAAATCAGGAGGAAATGAAATTGGGCCAGGAATCCGTTAAGAAAGAAATGAAATTGAGCCAGGAATCCGTTAAGGAAGAGATGAAATCCGTTAAAGACGAGATGAAAGCAGGTCAGAACGAAATGAAAAGAGAAATTACCAGTGTAATAGAAAATAAATTTGAGGCTATGGAAGGCAAGAATAGACGCGGTCGAAATTAAAGTTGGACAAATTGAAGAAAACGTTTCTTCTGTGAAAGAGCAAATAGAAGACAGAGTTTCGGCCGTGGAACAACAAATAGGTTACAGAGTTGATTCAGTCAAAGAAGAAATAGAAGGAAGAGTTTGTTCCGTTAAACAACAAGTCGAACAACAAATTGATGAGAGAGTTTTTGCAGTTGCCAAAGAAATGGATACTTTAAAGAAATTCGTAGCGACGGCAGGGAGCAGGAGTGATGATTTTAAATTCTTACCGATGCCTGCTCGTCCATCTCTAAAGCTATCCACATATGATGGGAAGACATCCTGGCAAATGTATAAGACCCAATTTTCTATAGTTGCGGATGCGAATGGATGGGATTCCCAAGCTAAGGCCTGTCATCTTGCCGCTTCTTTGAGAGCAGACGCAGCGGATATCTTGCAGACTCTTCCCGAAAACCAGAGATTAGACTTTGAAGCTCTATCCGGCGCATTGGAGCTGCGCTTTGGGAAGAAATTCCTGAAAGACTACAGTAGGCTGCAATTAAAATCCCGCCAACAGAAGCCAACCGAAACACTTCAGGAGCTCGCCACGGATGTTGAAAGGCCTTTCGGAGTCACGCCTTTTCGGAGTGCCCGACAGAAACAAGAGAAATTCTGTCCCTGCAGTACTTTATCGATGGCATCCGGGACCCTGAAATACAGAAAGCACTGCGAATGGCGGATGTTAAAAATTTGAAAAGCGCTCTGTTGTCCGCTATGAAGTTCGAGGCAGCCCAGCAAGCAACTCGTAGAGATCGCTACCAAGTCAGAGCTGTGCGAGTCCACGAGCCAGTGGATCAATTGATGGCTCGTTTAGAGGATTTATCCAGACAAGTCGACGATTTGATACGGAGTAGGAGCGAGAACAAAGTGGCTCTAAGGTGTTGGAGATGTGGTAGTGAAGGTCACCTACGAAGGCATTGCAGAACACCCCAGGGTACGGATAATAAAGCGGATGATTTTGTAAGACCAGTGAATGCCTTGAGACGGAATACTGGTGCGAAGAAACCAGCTATAAAGTGCTGGAACTGCGGTATTGAAGGCCACATACGAAGGAACTGCAGAACACCCCAAAGCACAGAAAATAAGAAAGGCGGGTTAAACAGACAATTAAATGTCATGGAACGGAAAATGAGTGACAAGAAACCAAAGTGCTGGTACTGTGGAGCTGAAGGCCACGTACGAAAGAATTGCAGAACACCCCAGGGTACGGAAAATACGATCATTTCTCAGCAACGACGCAGGAAACAAATTAATGACCATATCAAGGAACGGAGGTTGCCAGATAATGAAAAACCTTGTTTTAAAGCGCTCAAGATTTCTATAGTGAGTGGCAACAGTAACGGACTGTACATCAATGGGCATATCGATGGAGTTCCTTGCAATATGATCATTGACACAGGAGCTAATGTTACCATCATTCGGAGAGATTTAGCTCAAAAGTTTAAAGATAAACTTATTTGGACGCCATCCTCTGTTACCCTTCAGACTGCGTCTGGTGATAAGATCGACATAGCTGGGAAGTTAAACGTGAACATCACGTTTGGAAGTGCCGCCTACCATCACACGGCTTGTGTGGCGGATATTACAGATCCATGTATACTCGGACTGAACTTTTTAAGAGAATACAATTTTTCCTTAGACTTGAAAAACAACAAACTGCTTTTAGCATCTGATCACATGACTCTCCATCCTCAACAGGGAACCTCGCCTGGAAACGCCGACGTCTCATGTGAAAGACCCTATTCAGAAAGCTGCCGAAATCCTACTAGAGTCGGAGAGAAACACCAGACTACCGGGTATTCACCATCACAGATGCTCTCCGGTCGAGACCTTCGTCTGCCTTGTGACCGCTTGTTTGATCGCCATACGGATGCACCTTCATCGCCTGAGGAACATATCCAAGATGTCCAGGCCCGTTTTGAAGTGATGCACCGATCCGCACGAAAGCGAGTGAACTTGGCGACGGAGAAAGTGAAGACCAGATACAACGCGAGATCTACTGGACATAGATTCAACAAAGGAGACAAGGTGGGGTTAGGGAATACGACTCGACGGAAAGGACTTTGTCCGAAATTACAGTCATCTTGGGATGGCCCGTACACAGTCCTAAACAGGTTGAATGACGTCGTGGTTCGGATTCGTAAGTCTTCGAACTTACGAACTTACGAATCAACCATAAATAATATATGGTTGATAATTTTTACAAAAGTAAGCAATAGATTGTTGCGAGAAAATAGTGATGGATTTAGAAATCCCAGATTTAGAATTTTTCTAAAAATATATCTACATCAATTTAAGGTGGCTCTTGTTGCTTAGTAGATAAAAACGTTGGCGTCTTGAGTTAAAGGTTTTAGATTCAAGCGTCACCAGGAATGGTGTTGGTATTTAGTAATGGAGTTTGTATTTAAATAAAAATATTTACAGAAATCGGTAGTTTCAGAGTAGCCCAGGTGCTTCTTCAGTTTCCTGAAGGGGTGAAGTGTGAAAAGTATGCTTATCCGCAAGATACCTTAGCGCGGAAGTAAAATGCTTTAGTAGAAAATTTATCTTTTACTAGGGACTTGTATTGCAGGTTCGGGCCTTGCTTTTTCCTCTACCTTTGATGATGGTACGAATACATGTTTTTTTATATGCATAACATACACCTGTATTGATACATATAATTGACATGATTATATATTGAAAATATATGTATGTGTGCATGTGTGTATATACACATGCACGCATATATATATATACACACACACACGCATATAGAGAGAAATTTTGTAAAGTTCGAGACATAAATTTATATTTCTATTGGAACAGTAAGGAAATAATACTTTAAAGAAAAATTTTAAAAAATAGCATCACTAGAGCAAATTTTCATTGCAGAATAAAAATTTTTCATTCAAAAAACGCACTTCGTAACGCCGAACAGCAGAATGTAAACAAGCGTCAGAAATATGACATCACTCATGTGGGCGGAGTTAATGGTGACCCTCATCTGGATTGTCATTGGCCAAACTCAAGCTGTTGTCCTCCAAGTTCCAAGTTACACTTATGCCGAGATTATCAAGCATTCTGCTTGATGTATTCCGGCTGTCATCAGATGTTTGCTCTTTGAGCGCTGAAAAGAGAATAAGTTCGAAGTGTGAGTCCAGAAGGGCAGGAGCTAATGGCGAAGGGGCGTGACCAGTTGTCACGTGGGCTGCAAGCTGACTTATCATTGGTTGCGAGTCTTCTGTGGAATACCTCGCTAAAATTGCAATTAAATACAGTACAAAACATATATGAAAGTAGAAATAGTAAAATTAATTATATAAATCAGTCTTCTAAATTATTTACATATGAGGCTCAGACGCTTGCTGCTTGAGTTCGGTGTTACTGAAAGTAGATACTATCGTGATCATTATTTAATAGACACTAATTAAGTGGGAAAATCTTGATTTTCCTTAATCAGGTAAGCAGCATAAGGTCTGAGAAACCTATCTTCGGCAAGTATCTCGTAGTGAAACAAGTTAAAGCTCATAAGATGTTCCCAATTTACCGCACCATTGAAGAAACTTGCATTAATCTTGCGAATAAATTGATTTAGTGGTTCAATTTTCATGTCTCTATGCAATACTTCGTTTCTGACATAATAGTGGGCATTTGTGCTAATCCTAAGGAACTTGTTCTGCACTTTCTGAAGTTTCTCTATATCTTTTTCAGTGGCGGTAGCCCAGGCTGGCGCCGCATATGTCATAATTGGTCTGACGGTACTAAGATAAATTAGTCTTTTCTTATACAGATCCAATTTTGAAAATTTTCCTATAATTGGAAAGAGACATTTCATGACTCTTAGTGCATGGTCACGAACATTCTCAATATGTGCAGTCCAGGTAAGTCGATTATTGATAGTTATGCCAAGATATTTCACTTTATTGACAATTGGCACTGGTTCGTTAAACAGTAACAGTTCCTTTTTAAGGGGGGCATTCCTCTCTCTTTTTCTGACAATGAGGAGTTGGGATTTTTGTGCATTAATCCGGACTTTCCAGCGTTTGCACCAGTTTTCAATGTAAGGGACGTTTTCCTGTAGTTTTTTAATTGCATGATTAAGATTCGCTGACTTCACCGCGACAGCAGTGTCGTCAGCATAGCATGCAAGTATTGCATTATTATTGCAGTGGATTTTCGGGAAATCTGCGACGTAGAACAAGTATAGTATCGGACCTAAAACTGATCCCTGAGGAATACCGCTCAGCATGATTCTTTTAGTAGAGAGGGAGTTTCCAACGGAGACTTTAAAATTCCTATTCGATATGAAAGAAAGTAGCACAAGAATGAGTTCTCTTTCAAAATCAAGATCGATCAATTTGCAAACTAGCCCCTCATGCCAAACGCAGTCGAAAGCCTTCGCCACGTCTAGCATGAGGACAACTGTATTCAAATTATTGTGAAGTGCTTGCCCCACAAAGTCAGTAATTCTTACTAATTGTTTGGTGGTCGATAGATGTTCACGGAATCCAAATTACTCCGGTGGTAGCTTTTGGAGATGCAATTTCATACGGGCAAGTAAAATTCTTTCGTAAAGTTTAGAAAGTCCAGGCAGAAGGCTGATAGGTCGGAAACCATCTGTTTGCATATGATCTTTCCCTGGTTTGTGGATCATAAAAATTTTGGCCGTCTTCCATTGTTGTGGAAAGTAAGAGTGAATCATGCAAGCGTTAAAGATAGAAGTAATCTTGCATATAACGTTGATAGGCAGGTTTTTCATGGCAGTGTTTGTGATGCCGTCAAGCCCCGGGGCTTTATTGGTCTTCAATTTTTTAATGAGGGACTGAACTTCGGATGGAGTTGCAAGCTTCATTAAATTATTAGCTGTATGTGAATTAAGCCAGTTCTTCACTTTGGAGAGCGTGTGCAGTTCAAAATCAGCATCGACGGGCCAGCAATTTGGCGAAAATTGATCTTCTAGGTGAGAAGCAAACATGGCTGCCTTTTCTTGGTCTGAAGTTGCAATCTTATTACTGAAGTGCAGTGGTCGGTTACTGGTGTACGTAGTTTTTAAATTTTTGATGAAATTCCAAAATGTACCATTTTTGGCATCCAAATTCAGCATTTTTTCTTGCCATAATTCCTCCTTATGTTGTTTAATAAGTTTCTGTATTTCTTTACTGATCTTATTAATTTCCCTCTTGATTAGTGGAGACCAGGTCACGTGATAACGTTTTCTTAACCTATTTCGCTGCTGCATTAGCGAACGAATATTTGAGGGTAATTTATAAAGTTTCTCTCTATTATTAATTATATCACTTACCTCTACAGTGGCGGTATTAATTTTACTGGTTAATGAAGAAATTTCATTTTCAATATCAATAACAGTACTCAGGCTTTTTTGAGGGAAAGTTCAGTCTTTCAACAAATTTTCAAAAAGCCTCCAGTCTGTGTAAGTTCTGGTCGTATTAGTCGAGAGTTTAGGAATTCCTAAGGTAGCAATTACAGGTAGATGGTCAGAGTCGAGTTCGTGAATAACATCTAATGCCATTGGAACCGTTGTAGTCGCAAGAACAATATCTAGAATGTCTGATTTTTCTAGCCGGTCCGGTCGATATGTGTATTCACTTGGGGAGTGCAATACTACAGGGTGATTTGTGACATGCTCATGTAAAATTTTTCCATTGGCATTGTCTCTTCTACAATTCCATGCTGTATGCTTAGAATTAAAGTCCCCAGCAGCAATCGTAGGGAAGTCTTCAGGCAATATAGAGTCTAGGAAAGTTTCAGAAAGTCGATTTCGTGGTGGGCTATACACTGCACAGAAATTTATGTCACCATACACCGGTAAAGTAATTTGAACAGTTACAGTTTCACAATTAAAATCCGTGCATGAATTTATGAGACACGACGGGTATTGTCTTTTCACATAAATCAAAACACCCCCTCCTCTATGGGTGGTGCGGTCACATTTGTATGAAACATAGTTCGGAACTTTGAGACGATGGCATGGTTTCGCATGAGTCTCAGTAATCATGCCAATGTCAATATCGTGATCAATACAAAATTGTTGGAATTCACCAATTCGATTATGGAGGCCATTGGCGTTCCAGAAAACGAAACGGATAGTTGTCAGCCGTCTGGTGTAATTATCCATGAATTTGGGAGTCCGGATTTCGTTCCTGATGTGTAGTTGAGTTTTCATCAATTAATTTCTTGCACAGAAAAGGAATTCCATATTCCTTAATGAAGGTGACCAACATACTTAGTTGTTGTAACATTTGTTTGGCCTCTGTCATCATTTTCATAGCTTCCGGAGCGAGTCCCGTAGTTAATGCCTGAGCATATGATTTATTCGTCACTATACGTTCATTGAACGTTTTAGCTTTGGGAGTCACTTTCTGCTGTGGAAATTTCTCACATCCTCTATAGTTGGCTGTGTGTCCAACTTGCAAACAGTTGGCACATTTCGGAGGTTCAGATTTATCCTTTGAACAATTGAAAGTTTCGTGCGCCTCGGCGCAACGAACACAACGCGGCTCGTGATTGCAGTTCGCTTGCGAGTGGTGGAACCCTTGGCAGCGATAACACTGCAAGGGTCCCGCTCTTCCCTTGTAATCCTCAACTTTGATTTTCATTCCCATAAGGAAAGATTCTTGATGGATTCTCTTATTTTGTCATTTCTCGTAAGAGTAATGAGAAAGAGGGGGAGGTTGATTACATCACCATTTCTTCGTCTTTTCAATTGGTTGACACGGATGACGTCATAATTTTTGGCGACTAATTCTTCAGCAATTTCATTAATGTCCATGTAAGCCGGTAAATGCCGGATTACTACTTTTATTTTAGATGCAGGTAGCTCAAAACAGTGGAAACTCACCTTTTCATCTTTCAGAATTTTCTGGACTTGTTTAAAAATAGTTGGTATTTTTACCAATATCTTGAATCCGTCCTGGATTTGTTGACCGAAGTAGTCACTTTCAGAGTATAGTCCATGCTTCTTTAAGAGCGCCCTAGCTTTGTTCCAGTTGAAGTTGGTATCTCTTACAATGAAGGGCGGAAGCCGTCCGCCATTCTTGTTAGGATTTACTGATTCCGGTGGAATTTCATCTATTTTTCCATCATCAATGGTTGCTGTTTCCATGGATATTGGTTCAGCAGTGCCGGGATCATGTATGGGCGAATTAGGGTTCGTTGCGGCTGCTTGGAGTGGTGCCGGCTTTCTGATTGGTTGCTTTCGAGGTCTCCGGGTGGTATCTCCTCTGGGAGCGCAGTCGTCCGAACTGGCATCTAGTGCTTTATATTTCGTAAAATCTTCTTCAGACTTTGCTGGGCTCTCCGCTCTTCTGACATTAGCTTTAATATTAGGACGGGGAGGAAAATCATTTTTCATGCTGTTTGCTGATGGGGTAACCGCAGCAGTAGCAGGATAATCATTAGAACCATTCTCTGGTTTGTCATCTTTTAGTGGTCTGCATTCATCATTGGCAAGCGCCCTAAATTTACAGAACAGGGCCAGGTCACGAGCTTCTCTTTCAGTCAGATATCCTCTATCTTCCTGAATCATCTGTAGGTTCGTGATTTCCGAACCTATGAAGTCGAAAAATCGATCCATTTGCGAAAATAAAACAGTACAACGCAAGGGCTTTTACGGCAAACTGATGAACATACTTCAACGAATGCCAACCCTTTTTTTTTTTTAGTACAAATAAAATCAGATAGTAAAACGCAAAGGAATCAAAATGCAAGAGCGAGGGAACAGAGCACCTTCACGCTCAGAGATGCAATGGAAAACACTCCTGATGTTGAGAGTTCCAAGTTACACTTGTAGGGTTTACATTTATTTTAACTAACATTTATTTTAAGTTTAAACTATCTTTCCTGTCAAGCCTTACTTTCCCCTGGAACTGCCAATGCCAGAGTATGTAAATTTTAGTAGAACGCGCAAGGATTCAAATTATCAGCGGAAGTATTCTGAGTTAAATAGAAAGGAAACGAGTTCGAGGTGTGCTGTTCTTACTTCACGAGCGCGGAGGTAGTTAGCCAGAAATTGCAGAACCCCGCGTTTTGGCCTGTGTGCTTGCCTGGAAGAATTGTTAATCGTTCAAGTGATCTTCAAGTTTGCTGAATTAGCAGCGGTATTGTAAAACGCGGTGAGGTTAGTTACTTTTAGAGAGCCTCGTATTTAGAGTCTTGTCATTAGTTTCTTTTCAGGTTATTACTTTTATTTTACCGCCGAGTTGGCGTAGTTTGTGAGCGTCAAGAGCACGCACTTGTAATTTATTGCGTTGAATAAAAAGGGACTTAAACCCTTAGCAAGACTGTGTCATTTATCCAGTTTCAACAGTCACCTCTTGGTTGCGTGCAAGTTGGAGGCGCGCAACGTTACACACTTATGCCGAGATTATCGAGCTGTTGTCCTAGCAGTGTACATTTTGCTTATATGCCAGCGGGTCGCAGAGTAATTCAGCTCGGTCGTGCAAAAATTGTAAAAACACAAAAATTCTCTAACATTTTGCTCTAAATTTAATATTTTTCTAAACTTTTACAAGTACTGCAGGTGGCAACCCTTTACCACTGGTTCCTACCGGACTTTTTAAATTCGGGTGCTCTGATTGGCTGATTTCGATTCGTCATTCAGTGCCTTCTCCTGTACATGCGCCGTAAACTCACGTGTATCAAAACAAGGTTATGCTTGAATTTTTGTTACCTATTTTATGTGACAATAGCTATTATTACCTATTATTAATAGCAACTTCATATTGGGAAGTAATAAAAATACTTTTTCTTATAAATCATTAATAAACAAGTTCTTTTTATTAAAGCTTGTAACCTTTTTTAAAATGGATAAATGGTTAATCAAGAAAACCACAGATTTAAATGGTGATGATCAACCAAGCACGAGCAAAGCTGAACATCATGATCGTGAAGAAACTGTGCCTGAAGCACCTAAAGCAGACATACAGCGCCAAAATAACAAGCGTAAAGCTACTTGGACTCGCAACTATTGTGACGAATATTTACGCTTTGGGTTCATTGCCGCCGGCAATCAAAATAATTTGCCGCTATGTGTTATTTGCAATGAGCAACTTTCAAATGAAAGTATGAAACCGTCAAAGTTGAAACGGCATTTAAACACACTCCATTCTGAGTACTCTGATAAGCCAATTAACTTTTTTACTGATAAGAAAAATGAATTGATTGCTGCTAAAAAAAAAAATGAAAAATTCACTCTTACCTCACCAGTCAAATAAAAAGCTCACTTCGACATCTTTTGAAATTTCAAAATAAAGGGGAAATGTTTATTTTTGGCGATACCATTATCAAATAATACGGTTAAACGGAGAATTGATGACTGCGCGAAGCATTTAGAAGGACTAGTTGCTCAAGTAAAAAAGAGCAAGTTTTTTTTCCTTGCAAATAGATGAAAGCACAGATATCGAGGATAATGCAAATCTAATGTGTTTTATCAGATATATTGACGAAGACACCATACAAGAATTTGTTGTTGTTGTTGTTGTTGTTGTAACAGGCTACCGACAAGAACGACCTAAGATGAAATTTTTAAGGCTACCAATAATTTTTTCACTAGTCACGGTATTGATTGGATGAAGTGTGTTGGGCTAAATAACAACAGAGCACGTGCAATGGCAGGCTGTCATAAAGCTTTGTTTAAACAAATTCAAGAATTAGCAATTAATTGTGTATGGGTGCACTGTAGTATCTATAAACAAGCGTAATGCCTTTGAATTTAAACATGACCTTTGGAAGAATGTGTCAAGTTTGTAAACTACATAAAGTCTCGTCCATTAAATAGCAGACTTTTTATAGAATTATGCAAGGAAATGGGGAGAATCATAAGCACCTCCTTTTGTATTGTAATTCACGATGGCTTTCAAAAGCAAACGTTTTAAAACGTCTGCAAGGCTTTGGTTTAAATATTTTCAAAGTATCGGAAAAAGTCGCTGCAATAATTAAAAAAATGACTCTGTGGAAACAACGACTTTCAAAAGGAAATTTTAAATCTTTTGAAACATTACATAAATTTATTGAAACCCATTCAAACTACGATGAAGATTTACATCTTGAAACACTATCTGTTTCAATTCAAGAACATCTTTCGGAGCTAATAAATAGTTTTAAAGATTACTTTCCGGATATTCCTTCAAATAATATGCGGATTAAAGATCCTCTTGCTGTCGATATTGGAAAGGAAGAAATGCTTAATCTTATTGAACAAGAAGTGGATAATTTAATTGAAATTTCATGCGACACCGATCTTAAAAAGGTGTTTGAAACTGTACCACTAATTAATTTTTGGTTGCGCTGTCAAAAGGAATATCCAAGCGTAAGCGAAAAAGCGATACAATTTTTAATGTCTTTTGTCACCACTTATACGTGTGAAACTGCCTTGGTGTACTTAAAAAATAAGTGTCGAAACACAGACTGGATGTCGAACCCAATTTGAGAATAAAGTTACCATCATTAAGTCCTAATTTGAAATTACTATGTGATGAAAACCAACATCATCCTTCGCACTAAGGTCAAAATATGTAAAACAAAATTTACTTTATTTACTTTAAGTTTTAAATGAAGATAATGGATTGTCTTTAATTTCTTGTGTTTTTGTTATATAATTATTTTGCAATTTTTGTGTATGAAATAAACAAACAAATAACTTGAATTTTGATTTTTATTAAAAAATAAATTTTTTTTTGTAAATAAATGTTTTTTTTATAAGGTGGGTCGCGAAAAAATTTAGAATCTCGTACCGGGCCGCGATCAAAAAAGTTTGGGAAACGCTGCCTTATCCTATTTAATGAACGAGTCCCTATCGTGAAGGAAGTTAAGTATCTTGGGATTATCCTTAACTCAAATCTAACCTGGACCAGTCATATCAACAGCGTCCGAAATAAGGCTCTAAAAGTCATGAAATGTCTCTTCCCAATTATCGGGAAGTACTCTAAACTCGATCTGACCAAAAAGAAACTCATTTATACCTCAATTATACGTCCCATCATGTGCTACGCATCACCAGCCTGGGCATCTGCCAAAGACTCAGATATCCAGAAATTGCAAATCATTCAAAACAAGTATTTACGCATTATCACGAATACACACTACTTTGTGCGAAACGACTTTTTACGTCATGATCTAAAAATTGGATACTATAAAGGACTTCCTGCGCAGGCTAAACAGGAGCTTTTACGCTGGTGCACTTGATTGTGAATATTTGCAACACTTCAGTTTATTTCACTACAAAATCCTCAATGAGAATAAGTTTTTACGCCCGTACACTGCCTATTTTATAACTCAGACTGATGGAATTCACAATTTCCCAACTTAATACTGTGCGGATCATCATTAAGTAACTGAGTGTGCTGTTTACGTTTTCTAAGCAGCATCCTCCAGGGTCTGAAGTTAAGAGGGTGATCACGTGACCCCTTCCGAACTGTATCTGCTACCCATGGTGTGGAATCTTGTACATATGTATATAGGTTTTCCTTCTATTTTATATATTCTGACTATTTTCATATCATTTTATGTGTTACTGCATTGTATTAACTCTGTACCAGCATAGAGCTTTTGAGTTGTTTCTGATCACGAGACATTGTACATATTAAGTTACCTGTCTATATTATCTGTATCTAATGCCTTTACTGATGAGACATCTACACCATCTTCAATGTCATGCTTCCACAATATTCTTTGATATTACATGCCATTTTGTTAGTAATTTTGCATGTAGAAATTTATTTTAGATACTTCGTCTTGTACAGCCAACCCGATTGCCTTGCCGCATCACACGTGACTGTTGGTCACGCCCCTTCAACCTCCTAGTTTTTCCTCCCAAGGGTCTTTAATATTAAAGGTTAGGCCATGAACGAAAAAAGCCTTTTATTGGTTGCTGGTAGTGACGTCACCCGGGTGACGAGACACATAGGTCGCCGCGTCTGCCACATGATTTTGATAACGGAAAAAAATGTAAGCTGTCATTTTATATGCTGTAGTTATAACAACATACCGGAAATACCGGGTATATACTTTCTGATTAAGCATTTTGTTAAAACAAATATTTATTTTATGCACAGAATTCGTACGGATGCTGAAAATAATAGTAAACATTACATCCTTTTCTTAAAGGAAAGCATTAGAAAATGAAAAACGATATTTAAGTTAATTAAGAGAAATAAATGTTGTAAAACAAGGTATTTTTCAATATTTTTGTTTTGTATTATCTGCATTAAATAAATCTTGTTGAATAGAACACATGAAGGCATAACTGCTAAACCATGGTAATAACATAATCAAAAAGTATTTCCCTATTTATTTTCATTGCTCATGCATTTTTTTTAATGCAAATGAACATTGACATTCCAACAGAAATATATGATCGTGATTTTCAGTTTAAATTACATAACTCAAGCAAAAATATATATAAAAAGATTTAAATCCATAAATTCATATTTAATTACCCCAGAAGTGCATATATTCTCAGTATTATTTAAAAGCACTCTTATAATCCCTTACACTCCTAAGATTTCTATATAACATGTATCTTGGAGTGTTTATTTTTTGTAGCAAATAATCTTCGATTTTCAAGCCCTATTCTTCCCTCCATAAATTAAAAATGGAATAATTAAAATACATTTCTTACACATAAATGCACTATAATAAAACTAATAAACTTGCCCTGCATCTTAATTTCAATTCAGCAGCCTGTATTCAAATTAAATATTTTTAATTACTAATGTATTTATATCAGATTGTTTCTTAAAATTTTTTTGTTATACTCAAAATAGTGTTCAGTATTTAATTATTTGTCTTTCTCTTATAATTAAAAACGAATTATACGGAATCAAAATTAAAACATATGCAGCAGTTAAATAACACTGAAGAGAATATCTTACTTAATCTTTCGCTATCGTATTCCAGCACAATATACAGATTTGTTTTTCTTCAGGGTCAAGCATGTGTAAGTTCACTTAGTTATATCAATTAAATTATATCAGACATATGCATCAGCTAAATAACACTGAAGGAAATATGTCACTCACTCATTCGATGTTTGCATCATAGTGTGGTTGAGAAATTGTTCTTTCCTCACGGTGAAGCATGTATTACTTTACTTAGTTCGCAATGCTTAACCCAGACATTGCTTCAATACATAGAATTACGTTTGGGATGTAAAGAAAGTAACCAAAACATGTGAATGAAGTTGGATAAGCGAATTTATCAACTAATCATTCAGGTACTCAGTATTGGTAACCATGACGCTGAGTTTAAATATCTCACTATGATGTAAGTCTCATTCACAAAATGAAGATTATGATAAAAAATTACTTAAAATGAGAAATTTTTCAATTTTAAATGTAAAATAGCAGTAAAATAAAAAATAAATGTAAAATTACATCACATTTATATATGAAAACTACATAAATTCATTAAAAAAAATAGTCGGTTATTTTATCTGGTTGTAAAGAGTGTTTTTCGCCAAAAAACGTATTGGCGTGTATAATTCTGACACAACGCTATAGCACAATTTGCCACTTCCGACTAGGTATAATAGCAAATTAACAACACAAATCAAAGCAAACTGTTGATGCAGCGAATGTAAACAACGCCAAGAACTAGCGACTGTCACCCACATGACGTCACTACGCATCGCTCTTGGGCCACCCCTGTGTCCGCCGGATCCGCTCTGAACATTCAACTCACTTTATCGCTCGCAGTAGCACCTTATGTTCACCTCCTACTCCTGCTTTAGCCTCGCCAGCTACGAACTCAGATACTCAGAGACTTCTCCGTAGATCCCGAGGTGGCTCTTCACATCGATTTGAATTTATCACCTTACACGCTCTCATGCCGATAGAACTTTGCACTATGGAAATAGGAATTTGTTACTGACTTCTAGTCAGCTATGCCAAAATTACTTTCACCGTATCCTTCAATAATCTAAAGACTATAATTGCTTTCGCTTCATATTACTCTTTCGTACAATGCTATATGCTTATCAAATGATATGCCTCAAAGTTTATTGCACGTGCTACAAACAGGATAGGGTTGTATCCGGGTGCCAGGAAACGATGCGTGACTTCGTCACCTCCAATAAGACAGCCGGAACAGAGCGAGCAAATTTGCAAGCTACTCGCGGATTAACATGAGAACTGGAAAAAAAAAAAAAAGTACAGGCATTTCTTTCCAATCCCACCAGACGCAGAGCATGACCTTCTTTGGATGAAGGCCGGCTTTCGGATTGGCTAAAGGGGGCTCATTCTGCTTTCCCCAAGTTCTTTCTCGCTCAACAATATTATAAAAGATCCATTTGTCATCCCCCGTTACTACTTGCTTCAAAACTGGTGTCTCCTCGTTGCGTTTATTGAGTAAATCGCAAATGGGAAAACGATCCATCAGATTTTTCTCCGTTAAATAATGAGGATCTCGTACATCAAAATGGTTTATGTAGCTGTTACCGCTAGAGTGTGGAATTCAATTATTCTGCAGATTATCTAGCTAATCTGTAGATTAACTAGGGTGACCTGTAGTGCGGGAAATAGTCTCATTTCTCAAATTACATAGGTAATCTGAAAATTACCTACTAGGCACAGGTTAAAGTGAAAATAAGATTATTGCTGGAACAACAGCAATGTTTCTGTACATTTAAAACAGCCGCCACTTACACTTTTATAATGTTGGTGGGCAGGTTTTTAGAAAATGTTACTGCAAATGTAAATGTACCACAAATAGGTGTGCTTGTCGCAAAATCCAGTTGGTATGTAATTCGAAGTGTCACCAGTCTGTAGATTGCTCTGGTAATAATTGTAATAATATTTTAAACCGTTTTATTCTTTGTATTACATTTTTTTAATTGATTGAGAATTGATTCTGTCTACTAATTTGTTGATTGGGTCATTGTATTAACTTGATTTTTTTAGATATCGTAAAATAAATAAATATTATTATATTAATTTAAGCGTACAGAAACATTGCTGTTGTTCCAGCAAAGATCTTATTTTCAGTTTAACGAGCGCCTAGTATGCAGTATGCAGATTATCGAGTGCCTAGTAGGTAATGTTCAAAGTGGAGAGAGAAGGAAAGGAAAAAAGAGAAACAAACTTTTGAACTTTACGGAAAGCCGTTAATGTGCACATTACCTACTTAGGTAAAATGCAGAAAATTCTTGATTCCGCACTTTAATGGAACAAATCAGTTAATCTGCAGATTAGCTAGATAATGTACACATTAACAACTTTTACACTTTAACGGTAAAACATAGCCATGCTTCACAAAATGCTGGTAGATGGTGGATTTTGACATGGCATTTTAATCTGATCTTCAGCTGGGTGCAGGATCACCAACTTTAAACTTAGCAAACCACTTCTGCACAATTCTTTCAGCTACAACACCTTCGCCATAAACAGTATATGTCGTTTGTTGCTTGTGTAACATTTTAGCCTTTCCGGTAAAAGAAAAGCTTTAAATGCCTAAAATGCACATAATTATCTTCCATATTAAAAGGCTTATAAAACTGACAAAAATTAACTAACCAATTTTTTTTTTCCAAATATGCCTGAAGTACCGTCTTTTACGATATGTATGCATGTCATTTGTTTTCAATCTTTTTGATATATTCACACCTGTTTTTACGCCACCTATCAAAAATCGGCGCGAACTTTCAGGACAACCCAACAGTATAAGGATAGTTATTTAAGAGTAAAATTATGTTTTCAGAAATCAAGAGAAGACAGCGAAGTTTTCAAAATTATGGATTTGGGGAAAATAAAATGATTAAAATGTAATAACTTTAATAAAATGTTCTCTCTGATAATCTTGGAATGCATAAATTTCGATTGATATTTTGTTCTGTGTGACTGTGAGGAAGCAGATTAAAAACATCAGAACCATTTTGGGTATCCTAGGCAGAAAAATAAATTCACGCCGTTGTATACTTTTAATTTGCAGAGTATAGAAATTCAATAAATATCATTACTGCACAGTTTGGCATCCTTCCTAACTGTTCACATGAGGCATGCATAATTTTATTTTTGTGTCATTTTACAGTTACTAAGCATTCTTTCATTTCAAATGCATGCACTCTTGTTTTTATTTTAATCACATTTTAATGAAAAGGCAAAATTGATGATTTTTCTATTTATTTTCAGCTCAAGCTGTCATGGAGAAATATATGTTGAGTATCATGTCGGAGGCCAAAATGAAGCAATAAAACAGAAATTTTAGTAAATTATTTAATATTTCATGAATATATTTATATAGAATTAGTTTTATTTATCTATAGAATACTGTTATTTTTACAATTCTCATTATTATCTAATATCTATCAATATACATGAAAATAAAGACTATTTTTTTGATGAATCTGTGTATACCCTTTTTATTTCATTCATTTAACAAAAGATATTTCATTTAAAATGTTTTATTCTAAAACCAGTTAATTATTTTTCTAGAACTGCAACTGTTTTTTTTTTTTTTTTTTTTTTTTTTTTTTTAAATCTGTTGTTTTTGAGGGGAAGAAATTCTGGAGACAGGGAAGGAAATGTTGTTAGGGAAGTATGTTTAATACATATTCACCCATTAGCTTTAATTTTTATCTCGTAAAATATGTTCATATCTAAGGATAAATCGAACAGTGAGGTTAGTGTTGTTATATGTTAAAAAAATAGATACAAAAAGAAACATAAAAAGATGCTAAAATTAAAATTAAATTTTTATACCCGTCCTGCGCTATAGCTGCAGGATTGAAGTAAAGTAGACTTAAAGAATCTAAATTTAAAAGTAAATTGGAGTCAAAGTAAGGCTATCCCTCAACAATATTAATAATAGCAATCGTGTATAAGAGGTTTAACACATATCCAAACATATCAAATTAAAATAAGAATTCAAAGTAGTACATACTCTAGAAATAAGAATCATTTATTTAAAAAATTAGAGGTATACAAAATAAAGTAATCTTACTTCTCAGCAAATTAAAATAACGGTATTTTCTCTAACTACTATATAAAGGGAGGGACCAAGGCTCATTCCATATGGGAGCCTAACACCATCTATTCACTTGATTTTTTTACCCAGCTTGAGACCTTCCAACACTGTTTTTGTCATAATGCATTGATTTTTTTTTTTCAGAGTACGCTTTCGAAAATGTGAGTAAATGTTTTTAAAAATTACTCCACGAAAAAAAGAAAGCATCTCGTCAGGCCATTAATATGTTTCCTGAAATTAAAAAAATAATAATAATAAATGTCACCCAAAAAAACGGGACGCCCGTAATTACAAAATAAGAATAGGAAAATTATATTTTTGAACGACTTTTAAATAACCACTTTAAAAACATTTTCTTGAAATTAACATTTACAGCATCTTCAAAAAAATCTGTTTTCAATGTAATATAACAATCTGTTATGTTATCAATACGTTTAGTTATGAAAGATTTTGATAGCATTTGTTTTATGGAAAGCACATTCTACTCTGTACAGGGTTCGCACGGTCCTTAAAAGTCCTTAATTTTTTCAAAAATGATTTTTGGTTCTTAAAAGTCCTTAATTTTGGCCAAAATGAATAAACGGTCCTTAATTTTGCTAATTTGACATTTCTTATCATTTCTAATGATTGCCATTCTCAGTGTGAATTGCGATTTCTCATGAATATGAAATTAAAATTACACGCCTCCTAACCACTTTGTTGGCGGATTAGCGTTACAAACGATTAAAAAAAAAAAAAAAAAGAAAACAATTAGCTACCCGAACGAAAGTATCGGTGTCTGATTGGCTATTCACCCAATCTTTCGAAACAGGTGTTAACCATAAATTTAGGCAGATTGTGACGAAAGCGTGAAGCCGGAAGTTTTTTAAGAGGCGAAAGTGATTATGAAGGTGCTCGAGAAAAAAAAAGGGGGTGATTCTGAAAATATTTGCCAAAATTAGAGCAGTCCCAACCTGGAAGGCCACAACCCTTCCGACGCCAATAGGAAAGAGATGCCTGGAAAGTGCATTTTCAATAAACTGTGGCCTCATCAAGCTGACTATAAAGACTGGATATTGATGGATGACAATCCTTATAAAGCTAAATGTGGTCTTTGTCTGAAACAAATAGAATGGGAGAGTCAGCGCTGAAAATTCACATGAAAATTAAGTTTCGTTTTATCATTTCAGTTTGTTTTTACTCGGTTTTGCTTAGCTTAATTTCTGTGTTTGTTTCAATTAAGCCATAAATTAATTTTTTATCACCTTCTACGGAGTTTATTCTCTTTTGCACATACTATATGTATGGGATATCGGGATTATGAGTTTATTTCTGCAGATGGTCTGTTATCGATTTCGCGGGAAATCTGTTGGCTCCATTTCGATTTTAGGTCGCCAAGGGCAAATTCGGTAACGCTAGCCGAGAAAAAGTGAACTTCGGAAATACGTTTTGAAGCTTCAATAGACAATTAAGTATTTGGTTTAATCCTATGCTGTTAATAGTAATGCATTATTTTTGCTAATGGCGATACACATTAGTTGAAAACAACTAACTAATTAAAAATTTTTTAATATTTTTAAAGCTGAAAACAACTAATTGAAACTAATTTTCCTGAATTAACTAGACGCAAAATTAACTTTCATGAATCACTAAAGTTATTGGGTAGAAGTTTAACTGAAAATATACATTCCGTATTATATATATATATATATAATACGGAATATATATATATATATTTATATATTTATACAGTACAAAGTCCGAAGTCTGGACTCGTCGGGACTTCGGCGATCCCAGATTTGAGATTTTTCCGGATATTAGATCATTTTAAATCTACTAAGATGGCACGTAGAAATTATAAAATTGAAAATATGAAATCGTGATTTATGAAATAATGAAGCATTTATGATTTAAAGGGTATCAAAATTTACAAAAGAAAAGAGCTTAATATTTATATGTTTACTTTGTTAAACATTTCTTTCAGTGTGAGTTGTCTGATTTGTTTCCTCTGCTAATACTTTAGACTAATACTAATACTATAGACATATAATTTCTTAAGACAACAATAACACGCCGAATAAATACTAATTCAGAAGTCAAACAACAAAAATCAGCGTTAATTTACAAAACTTTCACAGGACTAGTTTCGATGGTTTTACCGAACCATCATCTTCAGCTGCAAAACCGCAAATGAACAAGATAGGAAATAATGTTTAGATAAGATAAGAAAGCCTGGACAAGAATAAGCAAGTGGCGCCATCTGTTGGCGAAACCAGAACTAAAACATAATTTCTCTAAAAGCCGAAGGCAAATTTGGATTGGAATTAGGATCGTTAACTAGAACAGAAAGATTTTTATGAATGTGAAATGCCTCTAGAAAATCCAGTTCTCCAATGGAAGATGTTTTTTGAATAATTTTGGCAGCAGAAAAATTGAAAGTGTGATTTTCGGACCAACAATGTTGAGCAACAGAAGATTTCTGTGTTTCCTTTTTTCTAACATATGCCTCATGTTCTTTGACGCGAAATTTTAAGGCTCTCTTAGTTTGGCCAATGTAAATTAAACCGCACTGGCAAGGAATCCTATAAATACCCCAGGAATTCATATCCGGAATGGGGTCCTTGAGTATAGAAGTTGGAATTTTATTGATGGGAGAGTAAACAACCCGAAAGTTAAATTTCTGCAAAATATGTGCAACTTTATAGCTAATTGATGGAAAGAAGGGAATGACAACAGAATTTTTATAATCTCCTAAAATAAGAGTGTGGCTTTTAGTGTGTTGAGATGAGAATTTTTTAACTGCTTGATTAATAATGTTGGGTGAAAAGCCCCTGTCAATAGCTATTGCTTTTAAATAATTTAGTTCTTCATCAAGGGCTAGTTTGGAGGAGCAAACTTGAAGAGCACGGAAAACATAGGAATAAAATGAAGCTAACTTTTGTTTAGTCGGATGACATGATTTAAAGTGTGGTGGAAGGCAAACCGATGAAGGTTTACGGTAAACTGTAGTACTGAAGTTGGATGTGTTACGTGTGACCAGAATGTCGAGAAACGGAAGAGAATTGCAAGTCTCAAGTTCAAAAGTGAACTGAATAGCAGGATCAATAGAATTCATTGTTGAAAGAACTCTATTTAAATCATCTTTATTACCTTCAAACAGGGTAAAAGTATCGTCTACGTAGCGGAACCATGCCGGGAAGTTTAAAGTTTCAAACAATTTTGATTCATAATAATGCATGTAGATATCAGCCAGGATGGGACTGAGGGGGCTTCCCATGGCTAATCCCTCAGTTTGCTTGTAATATTTATTTTGGAAAACAAAATGTGTTTGTTTCAAACAGAGTTGGGTGAGAGAAATTAGCTCATCAATTTCGATGCAAGAGAAATGAAATTCGCGAAGTCTGGTTTCTAGACATCTTAATGCACCCTCCACTGGGACATTGGTGAATAATGATTTTACATCAAATTTTGATGTAAAATCATTATTCACCAATGTCCCAGTGGAGGGTGCATTAAGATGTCTAGAAACCAGACTTCGCGAATTTCATTTCTCTTGCATCGAAATTGATGAGCTAATTTCTCTCACCCAACTCTGTTTGAAACAAACACATTTTGTTTTCCAAAATAAATATTACAAGCAAACTGAGGGATTAGCCATGGGAAGCCCCCTCAGTCCCATCCTGGCTGATATCTACATGCATTATTATGAATCAAAATTGTTTGAAACTTTAAACTTCCCGGCATGGTTCCGCTACGTAGACGATACTTTTACCCTGTTTGAAGGTAATAAAGATGATTTAAATAGAGTTCTTTCAACAATGAATTCTATTGATCCTGCTATTCAGTTCACTTTTGAACTTGAGACTTGCAATTCTCTTCCGTTTCTCGACATTCTGGTCACACGTAACACATCCAACTTCAGTACTACAGTTTACCGTAAACCTTCATCGGTTTGCCTTCCACCACACTTTAAATCATGTCATCCGACTAAACAAAAGTTAGCTTCATTTTATTCCTATGTTTTCCGTGCTCTTCAAGTTTGCTCCTCCAAACTAGCCCTTGATGAAGAACTAAATTATTTAAAAGCAATAGCTATTGACAGGGGCTTTTCACCCAACATTATTAATCAAGCAGTTAAAAAATTCTCATCTCAACACACTAAAAGCCACACTCTTATTTTAGGAGATTATAAAAATTCTGTTGTCATTCCCTTCTTTCCATCAATTAGCTATAAAGTTGCACATATTTTGCAGAAATTTAACTTTCGGGTTGTTTACTCTCCCATCAATAAAATTCCAACTTCTATACTCAAGGACCCCATTCCGGATATGAATTCCTGGGGTATTTATAGGATTCCTTGCCAGTGCGGTTTAATTTACATTGGCCAAACTAAGAGAGCCTTAAAATTTCGCGTCAAAGAACATGAGGCATATGTTAGAAAAAAGGAAACACAGAAATCTTCTGTTGCTCAACATTGTTGGTCCGAAAATCACACTTTCAATTTTTCTGCTGCCAAAATTATTCAAAAAACATCTTCCATTGGAGAACTGGATTTTCTAGAGGCATTTCACATTCATAAAAATCTTTCTGTTCTAGTTAACGATCCTAATTCCAATCCAAATTTGCCTTCGGCTTTTAGAGAAATTATGTTTTAGTTCTGGTTTCGCCAACAGATGGCGCCACTTGCTTATTCTTGTCCAGGCTTTCTTATCTTATCTAAACATTATTTCCTAGACAACAATAACACGCCGAATAAATACTAATTCAGAAGTCAAACAACAAAATGTAAAAAATGTAAAAAATTGATCCCCAATTTTATTCAAATCAAATCTAATCAAAAACCTTCGAGTCGCGTTTCAAGAATTCTGTTAAATTGCAAACTTGCCTTACTTCGGTCCGTGATAAGGGATACACGTCAACAATTGTCCAAAATTGAACATGAACTCTATAAGCTTCATCTGGAACTCGCTAAAACATATCCAAAATTCACTGCCCTTGAACAAAAGTCTTGGTCTAGAACGGAGAATGCAGTTAACCGTCATAAAAACACCCTTGTAGTTAAATTCGAAAAACTTCTTTTACAGTCTTCCAGTTCAAGTAGTTCAAAAAATCTTCCCATTGTAAACATCAAGCCAATAGTTAATATTTCTAATGTTAGTCTTTCAGAAGAACAAGAGAGAATTCTAAAATATAATTTTAACTTCTCACAAACCTGTAAACCCTCGATTCCAAAGATTTTGGCTCCTATCGAAAAAGCTTTCAAGTTCAGTAAAGTTTCAGATTCACAGAACTGTGAAAGTTTTGTAAATTAACGCTGATTTTTGTTGTTTGACTTCTGAATTATTATTTCCTATCTTGTTCATTTGCGGTTTTGCAGCTGAAGATGATGGTTCGGTAAAACCATCGAAACTAGTCCTGTGAAAGTTTTGTAAATTAACGCTGATTTTTGTTGTTTGACTTCTGAATTAATATAATTTCTTGTTCAGTTATTAAGTTCCATTGTTCAAGTCCTGTAATTGCTGTGTCGAGAATTCCGAATAACTTGTCAATCAAAATTTAGTAATAATCAGTAACCTCTCTGTTACTTTCTTCACTATCGGAAGCTGTATTTTCTGGATTTAGAACTATACTACAGACTTCGCCCTCCGTTAATTGATTGATGATTGGGGCATTGTCATCGCAATGAAAAACTTCTGTTTAACTTCCCTAAATTCTGCTGCCTGGTGCGGCCATGCGAGCTCTGGTGCTGGTTCTGGCTTTATGTGAATAACAAATCAATTATTCTTAATTCAAATAGCACTAAATATAATCGTTTATCCTATGAGTATCATCAACAAAATCTATTTTTATCATAAGGAAAGAAATTTCTGTTAAATCTCCCCTTGTCAACATTTTAGCGCATTAAACTTAAATCTGTAATCGGATAATACTCTATTATTTGGCGTCGCTGCATGAGTCATCACTCAAGTTGTCATCCGTTGATAAACACGCGGTGATGAAAGCAAAATACAATAAATAATGATTCGCGATTTCGGCATCAAGGATATAAAATATTAGTTGGTGTAAAATTAACAAATGTTTCGGTTTGAGATTATGCCCAGCAGATACGCAGCTATGGAGTCAAGTTACTAATCACACAAATTTATGCTAAAATAATTATTTCTTCAATAATGAGATATTTTATTTAACGCCAAACTGAGATTAAGAATCGGGATTTCCGGCATGTTTTTTTTTATGATGAGGGAAAAAATCTAATGCGCATGCGTAAAGCATACCCCTTCCCTCCAAAAAAAGCCCTACAAAATTGGTTGGTGGTGGCTTTGAGGTCCGGATTTTAGATCATTCCAGATATTGGATGTTCGGATCTCGGACTTTGTACTGTATATATATATATATATATATATATATATATATAGTAAAAATGTATATTTTCAGTATACATTTCTTATTATATATATATATACATACATTATATACATATACACTCATGTCCATAAATTAAGGATAATGCAAAATCAGGCAAAGGAAGAGTTAGAAGCAAAACAAATTTGACTTATTTGTAAAGCTTATTTATTAAACATAAGGTAAAGAGCAAAAAAGGATGCTATATGTTTGATACTATTAAAAAAATAGCGATTTTTTCTCCCTAGAGCAAATTTAAAAAAACCTATTTACAAAAAACGAATATTACATGGTTGGTATAATTGTTAATACATTGTATGTCTCCCAGACGATACAATACAGTCCGTACAACGCCTAGGCATGCTGAGTATCAAATTATCGATCTGATCTTGAGGGATATTACACCACTTAAAAAGCAATGCTCTCCGAAGTTCCGGTAGACATGTAGGAGGAGGTTGACAGGCTGCAATTCGTTGGCCAAGCATGTTTCACACGTGCTCTACTGGATTCAAGTCCGGTGAGAATGCTGGCCAGTCCATACGGGTGATATCCTCGAATTGAAGGCATTCGCTTACGATGTTTGCACGGTGAGGACGGGCGTTGTCATCCATAAACACAAATTGTGCGCTCATGTACCCCGAAACAAACGTACATGTTGTTCCAGAATGACGTCCCGATAGATTTGGCTTGTCATGGTTCCAATTGGAACATGCAGGTCAGTTCTGGAACCCAGAATAATTCCACCCCAAACGAGCACTCCTGCACCACCGTAACGGTGTCGTTCAATGATGTTTTCTTGGTGGTAACAGGTACCTGGAGCTCTCCATATGAAAGTCCGGCGAGAATCAGACTGCAAGCTAAACCTGGACTCGTCGGAAAACATCCCACAAGCCCACTGTTGCGGTGTCCACAATGCATGCTCTCTACTCCACGCTAACCGCAGGCGACAGTGAGTTGCAGTAAGTGGAACGCATCTGACAGGTCTACGAGCATATAGACCAATCTGCCCTAAGCGTCTGTACACGGTCTGCCTTGAAATTGTCGTACCAGTGGCTGAAGAGAGCTGACGAGACAGGTCTGAGGCTGTGCTCCGCCTGTTTCTTTTGGCAGTAACTGCCAAATACCGGTTCTCATTCGGCGTTGTAACTCTGGGGCGACCTGTGCTGTAACGTCTACTCACATTACCATCATCTTGGAATCGTTGCCAAAGCCTGGAGATGACACTCTGGGCAATTCCAAGTTCGTCTGATACTTCCAGCTGAGTACGCCCACATTCCAAACGGCCGATAATTCTACCACGTAAAAAATCATCCAAATGTGTCCTTTGTCTCATAACTATTCGGTTATTGCACTGAAATGCTTATAAAGCGCCTGCGAACAATTTTACTTCTTTGCCTGTATTCCTTATATATCACTCTCTTACACTCTCTTCATTGTGACGTACCATCGGTGTCATCTGGTTACTTCCTGAAATTTGCATATGATTCTTGAAGATGTGTGTAGTGATTTTACAGGTGATATATTTATTTTAGAGTTCGATTTTCGCGTGACTCCGAATTATCTTTAATTTATGGACATGAGTGTATATGCGATACTTAATTTTGCTAATGCCTTGCATGTAATGCCCCTTTTAGGTGCAAAATCTCTCCCTTCTCAACTGCAGAGTTTCTTCTAACAGTATCATGAATTGGTCAAGTTAGAAGAACCATCTACTTCAGGAAAAGATGTAACTGCTAATTCAACATTAATAAGTGTAGAAAATAATAAAATCAATTCTTTTCTTTTCAAATCTGAAGTTACAGATGCAGAAATATTGTGGGCTTTTAACTGCATCAAAAGCCACTATTCTTTTAAATCGTGCGATGATATTGGGTCGTTATTCACTAAAATGTTCCCGGATAGTTCCACTGCAAAACAGTTTTCATGTGGTGAAAAGAAATGTGCTTATATCTGTTATTTTGGTCTTGGCCCTTATTTTAAAACTTTGTTACTAAAGCATTGTAAAAATGCTGAGTTTTTTAAATTACTATTTGATGAGACTCTTAATCTAACAAATCAAAAGAAGCAACTACATATTCATGTGAGGTACTCTCATCACGAAAATAAGGTCAGAACTCAGTACCTTACTTCTGCATTTATAGGGCATGCAACAAGTGAAAATATTTTATCCAAATATTATGAATGTGTTGAAAAACTAGACTTGTCATAACTGTTACAAATATCGATGGATGGTCCTGCAGTAAACTGGAAATTTTATGATTTATTGCAGCAGGACTTGACAAAGGAATATAACATTCAATGCTTGACATTAGGGACATGCGGTTTACACATTCTTAACAATGCTTTCAAGCATGGGGATGTCATCCACTGGCTGGGAAATTCCATCATTCTTATCCTCCTTATATTGGATTTTTAAAGATTCTCCTGCAAGACGTGAAGATTTTTTAAGTCTATCTGGCTTAAAAAAGCTACCTGTGAAGTTCTGCTTTTACCGATGGTTGCAAAATGTCCCAGCAGTTGAAAGAGCCATTGAAGTATGGGATGACTTGCTACTACTGTACATTAAAAAAGTTGAAATGGGGGAAGTTTAAAAAAAATTCATCGAAATCCTTCTCAAATATTTTGGAGGCAACTAAAGATAAAACATTTCTTATAAAATATAATTTTTTTCTCTCTCTGTCGAAAATATTATTGCCTTTCCTTGAATATTATCAAAGTGATAAACCACTTATTCCCTTTTTTGCTGAAGATATCTTAAAACTTGTAAATGATTGCCTTCAGCACTTTAAAATTTTGAAACTAGAATATTCAAAAATAACTAAAGCAGAAAATCTTTATAAATTTAATTTTAATGATCCAAAGTGTTATAATGATAAATGTAAAGTTTATTTGGGATTCATTGCTGAGCAGTTAATGAATGATAAATGCCGCAAGAAGGACATTTCACAAGCTGAAAGTTTTGCATTGAAATAAGAAGGTCAACAATGTGTCTTAACAATGGTACAACACTTAATGTCTAAATGTCCATTAAATTATTCTCTTATTCGAAATGCATCTTGTATGGACCCGCGATTGATGGTTAAAAGTCCAGAAAAAGCCCAGAACAAAATGAAAATAGTTCTAACGGTTTTAATGCGGAATAAACGTGCTTTACAAGATGATTGTGATGAAATTCTGCTGCAGTTTGGAGAGTTTCTAGACAAAGTAGTTAAGACAAATTTACATGCATTTTCTACTTTTGATCCTCAAAATCTTTCTCTTGACACATTTCTCACATCTTATTTTCATGATTTTCACTATTCAAAAAAGTATGGAAAATAGTGGAAATGATTCTTATTTTGTCACATGGACAGGCCTCTGTGAAAAGGGGCTTCTCTGTAAATAAAGCAATTGAAATTGAAACTTTAAGTGACTCATCATACATTTTTCAACGCACAGTATTTGATTACATAAAATTTTCTGGAGGTGTTCTTAATATCGAAATTAATAAAGAAATGAGATCAGCAGCAGCTTCTGCAAGGTCTAAATATATGCAGTATTTAGAAGAACAAAAATCTTTAACTAAATCTGAAAATTCAAAGAGGAAAAGAAATATTATTGAGGAAGAAATTGATTATATGAAGCAGAAGAAAAAATTTCTTCAAAGGGACATTAAAGATATTAATGAAGAAGTAGATGCTTTAGCAGATGAAGCTGAGACCAGCAGGAACATTGATTTGTTTATCAAAGCAAATGAACTTAGAAGAATAGTTAAAGAAAAGGAAATAGACATAAATAAATTAGATGTTAAAATAGCTGAAAAGATTTCAGATTTAAAAAAAGCACAAATGTTTTGTATCTTTTATTGTACAGTTTATTATTCTAGTATCTTTCAAAAAACCAAGGAAATAAATTGTATGTTTACAAATCAGTTATTTTAATCTGCAAAATATTCTTACATTGTGATTATAATAGTAGTTGACTGTGTTTAAATAAATATCAAATAAGTTAAATAATAATCATTAAATCTCTAAAATAGTGACTGTTATTTGTGTAAAATACACTTATACATGTTTTTCAAGAAATTATGTTCCTAATTTAATGTTATCTACTTCATAACTTGTAGGGAGTTAGTTTAATTTTCAAAATTGTTTTATGGTAAGTATTAAATTGAATTTAATAATAGTGCATAATACACACTTCTGTTAGTTTCTTAAAGCGAAATTACAAGCATGAAGTCGGTTGTATGGATAATTGCTTTATTCCATTCTTTTTTTGTTTGCTGATAGGTCCTTAATTTTTTCTTTGATGGTCCTTAAAAGTCCTTAATTTTCATGTAAGGAAATGTGTACGAACCCTGTTTGTAGCTTCTTTTAAGTGTGCTGTACTATTTTCTGATTTTTTGATTTGGTGTCAATGAACTAATGTCATAATGTAAAGACTATCCGAAAGATTTTTAACGAAAACGTATAAATTCTGAAAATTTTTCCTTATCCACTTTAGAGGCATTTTCAATCATAATTTTTTCAGATAACGTCTAGTATCTACATATGACATCCTAACGAATTAAGTATTCATTCTCAATGAGAAACCTTTCTGATACTCTTTTATATCAGTGGTAAAAGGGAAGCAGATGTATTACTACGATAAAAAAAAAAAAAAGAAGGCAGTTGGTGTATAAGGTCGCTTATAAAGTCCTTAAAATAAAGCACGCATTATCGTGTGCTCAAGAAAACAGAGTAACTAAATTTGTGCCAAAATTTGAAGCCCCATTTATGATTGAGAGAATACTGCTCTGTCTCAGAGATAAAAATAGTCAACAAAGTGTGGCAAATACGGATCAAGCTCTGTTTCGATCTTAAAGGTATTTCAATGTTCTAAGATTTTTTACAAGAAATCGGTAGGGAAACTAGTACCAGTGTTGTAGAAACTTCAGGAGTTTACGCCCCGAAAACAAAAGATGGGCAACTTCAACTATAGAGCAACTTGGTAAGCAAAGGTGCATGCAACTACAAAGCAAAGGTGGATGCAACCGGGAAACCAGAAACAATAATGAGAAATCAGGGAAAGAGGAAACAGTTCGGCGAGAAACCAGCAAAGCGACTTTCAAGCAGAGATCCAAAAGGTCAAGTTGCCGGCTCGAAGGGTCATCGACGTTCCTGTCCGCAGAAGTTTAAATCATAAGCGGCCAGCTGAACTGACGTCTCCACAACAGTGCTTATAGTTGTTTATAGCAGTGCTTTTCAGCCGACTTACATGTACCTGTATGTATTGCTCAGAGGGGGTGGAAGGAAATTCCTGAACGAAAACAATGTAATAATGAAATGTTAATAAACAAATAAATATAACTTTTCGTATCTTATGTAATTTGTCTCCATTCTGATACCATGTGCATCATTTATTTCTGATATACTGATACTGAATGAGACCTAAAAACACTTTTTTTTTAAATATATCTCCCCTTATGATCCCTGACACAACCGTTTACTTTCCCTTTCCGTAATTAACGTCAGTCTCCTGCTCTTGACCGCATTTGCCAAGCCACCTCCACAACAGGCGAGACCATGGAAACTGAGGAAATCGGCCCCGGAGAAAGTTCAAGGGGAAAGCAAGAAACGGCGACAAAGGTTTCACAGACCAAGAAGAAACGTCCGGAATTCCTGTTCCCACAACGTCGCAGGAAGGTCGGGAGATTCGCTGATGGAGAAACGAAAAGGAAGGATTACCAATACGGTGGCGTTGCAAATGCGTTCAAGAAAGAGACATTGACGTTAATTACAAAGGGGAAAATAAACGGTTGCGTTAGGGGTTTTAAGGGGTGTTATACTGTAAAAGAAAAGTGTTTTTAGGTCTCATTCAGTATCAGTATATCAGAAATAAAAATCTGAATGGAGCTACAGAGTTCTCTGTTCTTCACTGTAAGTATACTGTTCAGTGATGTATACAAGGATGTACATGTACAAGAATGGAAACAAATTATATAGGATGCGAAAAGTTTTGAAGTGCTCTTTTATGTATTATTAAACAGTTTAATAATATTAATACGCATTTTTTGGATTATTGATAACAAATATCTCCTAATAATTGCAGATTTAATTATAATTATCAAATGAATTTAATGATTATATTTATTTGTTTATTAACATTTCATTATTACATTATTTTCGTCTAGGAATTTCCTTCCCCCCTGAGTAATACATGTAAGTCACAAAGCTGAAAAGCACTGCTATAAATAAATAATCCGATCCAATTCCAGTTGAACAGCACTAATTGCTTACGGAAAGTATACTAGTTTTTGAAAAGCTACGTATCATCTAACATGAAATTAATTACTTAATCATCTTAAGAATGATTTTGTGCGCTTATTTAATTGAATATAGCAAAGTATATGATGGTTGGCGAGGCATGGTTTCATGGAGAATTTTCTAGGGAAAATGGGCTTATATTTATATTACCTTAAGGAAATCCACAAAAACGCTTACACACAGTGTAGGAGAGTTCGTTTAATCCATTTGTTAAATTTGCATCTAATTTTCAAGCCCCCCTTTTTTTGTCTAGTTGATTCATTAAAAGGAAAGTATATATTACTCACTGAACTTCGCACGTTAGCCTGAATAACCTTTAAAGCCAATGAACTTTATAGTTCTGTAACAAAGAGAGCTTCCTAACTGCACAATCTATTTTAAATTTAGCGAGCTTGTGCCGAATAAGTTTATTCGCTATTTTATGTAATTATTATATTTTTGTAAATTTAAATTTTACTTTTTTAAAGATGTTTTCTTTTTATTCACAAATATTTGTATTTTCTATTTTTCTAAGAAGTGAAACATTTTACTAGATTCTGATACTTTCTTTTCGTAAGATAAAGTACGAACCCTTTGAAAATTTTCATAGCTCACTGTAGTTTTACACCGCGAGTCCATTCATATGATTTGAAACTAGGAAGGAATTAACAAATCGATTTTTCCATTCATTGGTCCTATCGACGTGAATACTGTGAGCCTGAGTAAAGAGGGAAATACCTTTCGTAAATATAAAAGCCATTATAAACGCATTTCTAAATAATAATTTTAAAATATGACGCTCCTTTCAAAAGATTTATTAATTACAGATATAAATATATATATTGAAAATTACGAAGGAAATAACATATATATATACTATATATATCTGTAATTACGATGTAGAGTCATTAGGATTTTTTGGAAGCAGGCAAGATGAAAAAAATGGCAATCTCCTTCGCCGGGAATCGAACCACGGACCTCTGGAATACCAGCCCAACGTGCAGAACCACTACACCACGAAGGCGGGAGGAATACCTTATATACTCCCCCTTTTAAAGGGCGACTTGGGTTTTTAAAGTACCCAATCGCCTAATCCTGGGTGGGGAGAAATCATCATCCACCCCCTTTTAGTTCGGGCGCCACTATAGAGTCATTACGTATTTTTTTGGAAGCAGGCAAGATGAAAAATGAGCAATCGCCTTCGCCGGGAATCGAACCATGGACCTCTGGAATACCGGCCCGGCGTGCAGAACCACTACACCACGAAGGTAGGCTAGGAAGGCCGGAGAAATACCTTATAACGAGAAAAAGTATTTATATGTATGCAATAGGGCTTGAAAAGTTTGGATACATTAATATATTTTCTTCAACTAAATATTAGAATTTATTGACTATCAACTTCTCATCGACTGTCGGCATCTATTCTCATCAGCGAATGATAACATCCTGGGTTCAAATGAACACTGACAAAAGCTGATCCACTGCTGTTGAACTCTGAAGATGGAAAATGATAATTAAAATAAATTAAAATTCTATTTAATTTTTTTAAATTATTTATTACTAATTATAATGGATTGGAATATTTGAATATGAATTAGCTGATTATTTAAGAAAAATGTTATGACTGCGAGAATAGAAAAATGTTTTTTTTTTTAATGTTTACTTTCTTGTAGAATGCAGATGAATTAATTTTTGCTCAATGAAAATTAAAATTTGGTAGCTAATTTATCTGTCTTCTATCCAGCACCTTAGTTCAGTGATCCAGATTAATGTGCCATTTCTTTTTTAAATTTAAATGCTTCAAGAATAATTAGAAAAGGACTTAATTCTCTTCTTATGCTTAAATTCTTCATTAATAGAACTGCATTTTCAACTATAATCATGTGAAATAAGTGAAATAATTATTTCACATGATGATTTCACATTATTTACATTATTTATTTCACATTATTTCACATGATTAATGAAATAATTTCAGCTCTAAATATCATTCAGAGCTGAAAAAGAAGATACATAAACGGCTTGGAAATGGAATTAACACTGAGATCTCTTTAAGAAATATGATGAAGCTTACAAAAAGTCTACGAAGCGAAGTAATTCCGTAGAACTCTCTATGATTAAATTGCATGAGTTACACTTTATAAACGACATGGGAATATAATGTGGATATGTGCGTGTGGCTCACTAGCGGCTGAGCAGTAAAGTCATTGAATAGTGGCAGGTCGATCCGGGGAACGGTATGGTCGTATTGGTGTTTTCGTGGTTTTCTCCATGTGTAACACGTATACGAGTCAGTTTTGCTTAGAAAGTCCTCCACCGAGGCATCCTTGCCCTAGGTAAATAGCCGTCGAGTGCTTTGCTATAATCAAACAAACCAGACCAAACAATATATATATATATACATAAGTAGCTTAAAATCGGCTATATTTTAACGTATGGCTTATATATATAATGCTTTTAAAATGCGTAGATGCCAAGGGACTGGAACTTTAACTGCTTAAAAGTCGACAGGATACATATCCTGTGTGGTAGAATTCCAGTGGAAATGTCATCGTAGTGTCTACAGTAACCAACCATCTCTTCAAACTTCCATGTGTAACGGAAATTCATAATGTATATCGAGTATCTGCAAGTCCAAAAGTGCTAACGTCAGTGAAAACGAAGTGTATAACCATCTCTTAAATGTTTAGAAGAAAAAAAAAAGTGTTTTAAATCATCAAAGTGTGCCTGTTCTTAACGGAAGTGTTATCATCCTAATTGTGGCTAAGACTGTGAAAGCGAATTAGTTAATTAATGCTTTCATGTTATAATCTTCAAGATATCTTCGGCTCCGTCGATCTATGTGCGCAAACCTGGAATCAGCAAGTCGTGTTAAAAGTTTTAAATGTTTTAAATCAAAATCTATTCTTCGAAATTTAATTTAGCATATACGATGATTTAATAAGTGCAACGTCGTAATTGAACAGCGACATGAAAATCTGAAAAAAAAAATTCGAAGCTAAGAGTGCTTAAAAATGAAATCTAGTGCCAGCCTCTCAAAGTTAATTGAGCGTTTGTTTATAGTAAAATGACGAATGTTTTTCCGAGTGCTGACGTTTCAAATCATTCCAGTGCTTTCAAGGTTATCGAACTGCATATCTTGATCCGGTTGTATGTGAATAAATTAGGATGCTCTTTCGCAGTTATAGGATTAAATTTACACTTGAAGTAGGTGGCAGAAAATTATTTTCACTTCTGCTTTAGCGTAATTGAATCATTGAGAACTGATATTTTTTCTTAATAAATTAGACATTAAAAATGTAACACTATGATATGAAAAAATATAATTTAATGATATTAGAAATTTGAATTCTAATAATTTAGTAAAGGAAGTAAAGAATTCTTAGATTTTTAATTATTTTAGGGAAGGCTGTTAAGATAAGTTTTTATATTTTTGAAATTTTGTTGAAAATTTTGAATACGAATTTTATAATTATTCTAAAAATGAAGTAGATGTAAAAAATAAGTGAAATTTGTACAGATAAGTAATATGAAATTATAGTAAATGCATGTTAAAATTTATGGGTGATTGTGTGTTAAGTATAGAGTATTTCGGAAGTACTGGTTCCTAAACAGAGGCCTGTAATTACCTCTGTACAGTTGTTCCTTTTACCCTCTTAATGTAAGATAGTGTTGGATTAACGAAAACTTTTATCACGAATACCGTTGTAATCCAACTATCCACCCTCTTTTTCTGCCTATGCTTGCTATCTAAAGGACGTCTCTTGCCGCTTTTTTAAAAAGCCGCTTTGTAGCCGCTTTTTTAAAAATGTAATGCGCCATCGTCAAAATTGTGGGGTGCAGATTGGCCCCACTGTGAAGTGTAACAAGTAATAAAGATATACTTGGAATATCAAATGATTTTGTGATTCTTCAAAAGCTCCCGGCATCTTCTGTTATAACTTAAAACTTCTAATTTCTTCGAAACCTAATTGACCATTTATATTGATATTACATAAATATATTTACGTTAATGAACATTGTATATTAAAGATATTTTTCTTTGATATTTTATACCTTGTTCTATATTCTGTTCCATTTGCATATACCTATACATAGAAATATATAATTTAAGGATTCCATATTAACTACTACATATGAAGCCAAAAAGTGCATCGGTAATGTATTTTTCAGTATTATTAACTTCATTCTGAAGAATTTTCTGCAGTCTAATTTGCGTTATTTTATTCATAAGTCTCAAATTAGAAATAATGTAATTTTTATGTGGCATTAGAAAATTAATCAAAAAGCAGCGACCGCAATGTATTTGAAAAACAGTCCTTAGACGTGGAAAGGTTGAAAGCCATTTGTGTTAAGAATTTTTCTCAGATATTCTGATACTTCGCATACATGTAACATAGCATGCGAAATACAGAACTCAGTATTTACTACAGATTCATTGATGTAAGAAATATCTGTCTTTCTACTCCTATGGCTTTAAAAAAAAAAAAGAATTCAATTTGTTTTCTCATTTTCCTCTGTATAAAACTGAATACAGAGAATGTTAGACGTTTAAACGTTAGACGAAGAATGTTAGACGTTTAGAGAATGTTTAAACGACCCCTACATTTTCCCTGCGTGTCGAAAGGGATAGTCCTCTCTTTTTCAGCTTCTCCTATGTTTAGAGGGGTTCGAAATTTAAGACTTGACCGCATATAGGCAGCATTCGTGAAATCTAAGCCTCCTCTAGGGACGACCTTTTGAGTCGGTTTTTTGGATGCTGCCTATATGTGATTCACAAGGTCGTCCCCAAAGAAGGCTCAGATTTCACCGGTTGAACAGATATTCGACGTCTGACGAATTCATTGAAAGGAGAATGTCGGACTTGGAAAGAGACCAAAAAAAAAAAAAAAAAGAGTGATTTGAAAAGTCAAATTTGAAAAGTCAGTTTGATTTTATATCATGTGCAGAAGTTGCTACGTAATTTCAGTTTTACATCAAACAAGGTCATCATTGTTAAGTTTTGCTTACAAGCAAGAAGCTTTGAAATTATTTTCTCAAGTACTCGTGATAGTTTTAATTTATTGCTGATTTTAGTGTAAAGACTAAGATCTTAAAAATGTAAGAATTGTTGGCGAAATTTTGTAAACGAATATTAAAGCAACTATGTACGGCTGATGTAAAATGTAACCGAATCTATGAAATTCCTTAGTGTATTGTGATGTAAATATGCATTGAGTATTGTAATGATGTTATGGTTCAAGATTGAAAGTTTTTATTTTTAATGGTAAAAGTAAAATGTTTGAAGTTAGCTGTTAAAGAATGAGTTAGAAATATTTAAAAGTTAAGCTAACTATCTCAGAGGAATTTAAAGGAAATAATTGTAAATCAAGCTAGAAGTATGCTTGAAGTTCTAAATTAAACAGTTTACTCTAAAGTTTTAAATCACCTACGTTGTTAGCACATTAGGTACAGATTGAAATTAAGCTGTTATCAAGGTCTGGGTGTCTAAATTTTTAACTCTGAGGAAGATTTTCAGGAGGTAGTATGTTTAAAACACTAATTCCAGAAACACGCTTGAAACTTTTTACAGAACACTTTTTCCGGGAGCATTGGAGGAATTAAATTTAATCTTCGAGTAAATGAAATTGAAGGAAAGCTAAGTTAAATGTTATGAGAAGTCAAATGACTTGGTTTCGAAAAATGTGATGTAATTGAGAATTACTGTGAACGTTGTTGAGCAGAAATACTAATGTATTTCCCTTCCAGATCTCTGGAACGAAAGCAGCTGTTTCAAGAAATTATGTATTGTTCATGGCAGAAGACTATTATGTAAGATACTTTAAACATTAGTTTAGCTTTTTGAATGTAAAAGTCGGCTCTTAAACGTAGAATGTATAATCTCAACAATGGTTTTTGAGACTTTTGTATTCGGTTATTTAAATTCTAGCAGGGGAAAATGTAGGGATTTATTTAATTTACTTAACAGTTAATTTTATTTTGAAGCAACTTTTCCTAATGCTCTTTCTTTCAACCCATGCTTTTTTGCCAGGATGTTATTTCAGTTTCGCGCGTTATGCAAAGTAGGGTAGAAAGATACTATTTAAGTTGGTGTCTGAGTTACTTCACACAGATCATGTTCTGCCTTTCGTCCGCTTTGTTTCGCTGATATATAAAGCTTTCTACTTTACGGTCGTACATATTAATTGCGGTTTATTTACATCCGTGGTAGGGCTAAGAACCAACTCGCATTTATTATCTCTGTGTAACTTCGGCTGATTATTTAACTTAGTTCTAATTTTACATTTTGAATTACAGCCAAAAGTGTTGGCTGAGCTGTAAGCACCAGGGGTGCCGACTGTAAAAACTTTTCTTGAATTGAATAAAAGGGTATTTTCACCCTTTCACGTGTTGTTATTGATACAGTTTGCTTTTAACGAATAGTTGCTTCACAGCTCAAGTAAAGATCTAGCCAACAAACTAATTTAACTACACTCTTACGTTGTCATTCAAATTTAAGATATTTTCATTTAGATAGTTTATTTTAAATCCTGTTGTTTTTCCTTGTACAGATCTATCATTTAGTTTGTATCCATAGGCTTTACCTGCCTTTAATAACCACGATATCACATATTTATCTCTGCCCAATCATCTGTCCATTCACCTAATACACTACCAATAAGTATTTGGACACCTATGCAAATGACGATATCTGCGGTCCAAAGGTATGTCACGGACGCCGCCGATATATATCGTGTAGGAAACAGCATCGGCTTTAGTCGCATGCAAGATGCCTCGCAGTTCGATTTCGAGAAAGATATAATTATCGGGTATCACAAATGTGGCCGATCCTTAAGGGACATATCTATCGACCTGAAGTACCCAAAATCGACAGTGACCCATGTGATTAAGAAGTGGAAGGTGAGCGACGATTGTCGGAATGTGCCCCGAGTCGGCAGACCAACGAAACTGAGAGATAGAGACCGACGAGTGCTGTCCAGAGAAATTCGGAAGAACCGCACCCAACCGATGTCCCTGATCCGCGAGGAGTTTCAACAGGCATCCGGGAGTATTGTTTCAATGAATACCATCCGTAAGGAAGCACATCTGCTTGGTTTTCATGGTCGGGCTGCTGCCCATAAGCCTTTGATCACAAAGTTCAACCGCGCGGCTCGGTTAATGTGGTGCAAAGCACATCGAAATTGAACCGTAGATCTGTGGAAATGGGTTCTTTGGAGTAATGAATCAAGGTTCACCCTTTACCGTTCGGATGGTAGGGTCTGGGTCTGGCGTTTACCTGGAGAACGTCTCCTGCCAGAATTCATTGTGCCAACAGTCAAGTTCGGCGGAGGTGGAATTATGGTCTGGGGGTGTTTCTCCTTGTATGGGCTGGGACCCTTGGTCCCCATTCATGGTAAGCTCAACTCCGATGCCTACTGCACTATTTTGGATGACAATGGGCTTCCTACGTTGTAGCAGTTTTACGGGTTGGACCAACACCTCCTTATAGAAGGAAGCCGGGACGCTGAAGCGAGGGGAAGCTCTGACGTCACAGGTAGTCGTCTCTGACTCACCTCGCTCCTTCAAACAAAATCAAAGCCCCGTAGTTGAGCCAAGAGCGACGAACGTGGAGCGGTTATTTGCGTTAGCGACAGAGTTTTTATATTGTCTCGTGCTTTTTTTATATATTGTCTCGTGCTTTTATAATTTCATACGATGCCTCATAAATGTGCTGTAGCCACATGTCGTGGTAATTATAAAAACGGACCAAAAGTGGCTGTATTCAAGTTTCCAAATGAGACTGAACTCCGGATGAAATAGATAAGGAGTCTACGAAGAAAAGATGGCTTTCAACCTACTAAACATACCAGAGTAAGTTCAATTTTACTGCATTTTTTATGTTTTGTATCTTTACATTTTTTTATTACTTTTATTGATAGGTATGTGATGTTTATGCTTACGATATTAGATTTTGATCTGCGGGTAAGAAGTTTTATGTTTGAAAGATTTTAATCTTGCCTGTTTTAATCATTTCAAAAAAATATTTTCCTTCAAAGTTTTATGAATGAAATAAAGTTCCATATAACAGGAATAATTCTAAATTTAGTAGTTACATAAATGCCAATAATTTGTAAATGCTTTCTAGTATACTGTGCAGGCAGATTCTGTAGTTATTCCAAATTTATCATAATTTATATGACAAGGAACTACTAAGTAATCATAATAGGTTTCATTTTAAAATTTTTGTAATGATATATGAAAGTTTGGTATGATGTATTCAAGGTAATTATTTGTATTTGGTAACCAGTGTTTGTTGTAAACAATTATCTCAAATATATAATTTTCTTTAAATGTAAATAAAGCTGTAATCATTATAATGAGCATTCCAGATTTTACAAATTACTTAAATTATACACGTAATTGAAATGATATTACTGGTTTTTTAATTCGTATTTATGTATCAAATTATTTATTTAAATCATAGGGCTTATTGACTTCTGTTACTAAATATTAACATGCATCTAACTTTTGTACTCACAACAAGTTGATTTTTGAATATTTTCTTTTATAGGTATGTGAATTACATTTTCGATCAGATGAAATAATACGAGAAATCGAAATGTATGATGAGAAATCAGCGAAGTTAATTAAAGCCCCAATTTCTAGGCCACGTTTGAAAAAAGGATGCATACCTTCTCAGTTCCCTGATGGCCCATCCTACATGTCATCAAATTCTGTATCGAAAATGTCACCAGAAAAGAAGAAAGCTCGTTTAGAAGAGAAATACCTGGAGAAAGCGATAGAAGAAAGTTTGAAAATGAAAGAACGGTATGATAATGAACGATCATTTGAAAGTTTAATTGAATTCAATAATTGCCTAGAACATCAGATTTTAGAAACATTTTGGATAACTGTACATACTGAAAATTCAACTATGTTACTTGATATTTTAAGTGACCCAGCTCCAGAAATTCAGAAATCGGTAGTAATAAATGAGGATTTAACAGTATGTGTTTATATTAAAAACATCGCTATAAAATCTATTGGTAAATTTGTTTTCCCTCTAAAAATTAGTAATGTAAATATGTTTCTAGAAGTACTAAAGGAAGTTGAAAGTCTGTCTCATAACTTACAAAATGAAGAATATATTAAGAATTCTATACAAATTGTGGATGATATGCTTTCAGAATTGAAAAGAGTGTTACCTGAAAAAGAAACTGAACTGAACTTCCTTTCAGAGCAAGTAAATAAACTAAATGTAAAGAAAGAGAAGTATCGATATACTCCAGATTTACTTATTTTTTGCAGTTTGTTAAACTCGATCTCACCGCATGCATACAAGTTTTTACGACATTCAGGTTACATTTCTATTCCCCATCCACGTACTATTCGTAGAATTTGTTCAATGTTTTCTCTTAATCCTATTACTGAGCAATTTAATGATGATTTTTTAGGATATGTTAAACAAAGATGCAAGGATTTAGAAGAAAATGATAAAACTGTAATTATTATGATGGATGAAGTGCATTTAAATTCATGTTTCGATTTTAAAGGAGGAAATTTGTGTGGCATGGCCTACAACTGTGAAAAAGCTGCTACAAGTGCTTATGTTTTTATGATACGTAGCTTATTATCACCTTTCAAGGATGTGGCACATATATTACCAGTTAAATCATTAAATGCTGAGGATCTGTATCAATATCTTAAGAAAATTATAATTGGTTTAGAAAATATAGGTTATAGTATTGTGGCAGTTGTCTCTGACAATAATTCAATAAATAAAAAAGCCATGTCATTATTTTGTATGCCTCCAAAAATTAGTATTGTGTATAAAAACCCTGCAGACTTATCTCGGCCACTATTTTTGTTATTGACTCAGTGCACATCTTGAAGTGTGTCAGGAACAACTGGATAAATCAAAAAACTTCTGGGCAATGTTTATTTTATCCAAATTTTGAAAATTTTTCCAAGGTCGAAACAGCGGCATTTGCATGCATAAAAAGTCTCCATTCATTAGAGGCAGGCAGAATTGTAAAATATAGTTATGGTTTGACTCTGAAAGCTCTGTATCCAACCAATTTGGAAAGACAAAATGTCAAGCTAGCATTACAAATATTTGACAGTCGTCTTGCAGAGGCAATAATGGTTATTGGTAAAGAAAATAATATTTTAAATTACGAAACAACAGCTGAATTTATTAAAATTATATCTACATGGTGGTCAATAGTCAATGTCAAAGTATCTTTAAAGGACACCATAAGATGAATGAGTATCAAAAGCCGTTAACTGTGCAAAATGATGATGTTAGATATATTTATTTAAATAAGTTACTTGAGTGGTTAGATCAGTGGAAACTTTTAGGCTGTTCTAGTGGTGGACTAACTAAGGAAACACATTTTGCATTAACACATACTAGCTATTCGTTGCTCGAAATGGCAAGGTATTGCATTGAGGAGCTAAAATTTACTTACTTTTTACCAGGAAAAGTTCAGACAGATCTCCTAGAGAATAGATTCGGAAAATATAGACAGCTGGCTGGTTCACAACATAATATTTCTATAAGGCAAGTATATGAAACTGAAGCAAAATTAAGATTACAAAGTCTTCTGCCAACTGTTATTAAATCATCAAAGTATGGAGGAATTCCTATTTATCTAAATTGTAAAAACCTGTGTATTGAATCTCTGGAGCAAGAAAATATTGGATGCACTTTCTCAGGAAGAATAACTATTACAAATGAAGATATACAAAATGTTCAAAATGACATACCAATTTTAATGTATATAGCTGGTTACTGTAGTTATAAAGTTGTGAAACTATTAAGCTGTGATATTTGTAAAGGCAATCTAACTATTGATAAAGAATTAATTGTAGAAAATGAAGGACAGTCTTGGATAAAAAGATTTGATAGAGGACTTCTATATCCTCATCCTGATGTACTAAATTCAGTAATATATAATTATGTTGTTATTCAAAAACTTGTATCTGAAGAATTTGAGAATGAATTTTTATTTTCTGCAAATCAGAGGGATATAGCATGTAACTTAACTCTAGACATACTGATAGAAAATGACATTTTTTTAAATCTAGATGATTGCCCTAAAGCTCATGAGTCACAGAAAGTGTTAAAGCAGATTCTTTGGTCATCAACGAACACATTTTTAAATAATTATTGCAAATTAAAGAATGATACACTAAACCAGAAAAGCATTGCAAAAGAGCGCAAATTGAAAACTTTAAAGCATAAATAAAAATATAATGGGTGTTTAGCAATTAAACATTTAAAAAATGTAGGTTTTAATTCAAATGATGCTGTATTTCATAGACTAGTAAGTTTAGTAACTTTAATGCATGTAACAAGACACAAAAAATTAATTGAGAAAAGCCTAGTGATGTTAGTTCAGATTTATTTCTGTTGAAAAAATATTTTCGCATCTAACAGTTACTGTTACACATTATTGTGAATTCCTTATTATTTTTTTTCTACTCATGTATGCTGTCTGTTTAACCTTGAGATCACTTGAAAAGTAATAGTAACGAAAAATTCATTTCTATGCATCTATGTAAATAAGTGTCTGGGTTGTATTTTAAGTGGTCCTTATTATTAATGTGGATATCAAATTAGTGTTAACATATGGTAAGATTCTTTATCATTATAATTGACTTGAAATATTGAAAAATTCATTTCCTTGCCTTTAATTTGTTGTGTAAAAAAGTGTCTGCGTTATGTTTTTATGTGGCCACTACTTTTATCATTTGGGTATAATTTTGGTGTTAACATGATAAAATACTTTATCAAAGTAACAGTTATATGTTTCAAAATGCTTACAAAATGTTATGTATATAATAACTGCCACTGTTTACTGGTAATGGGTCATTATACTTTTGTTGATATGGACAGATATTGACTGTTTTACATTCAGATGACTTGAAATATTGAAGAAGGCATGTCCTTTTTTTAATTTCTCATCGCGTAAAAAAGTGTCTCGGTTTGTGTTTTAGTGCGGCCACTACTTTTATCATTTGGATATAAGTTTGGTGTTAACATATGGTAAAATGCTTTCTCCTGATAAAAGTGATATGTTTCAGCATGGGTACAAAATGATATGTATATAATAACTGCCACTGTTATACTGGTAATGGGTCATTATACTTTTGTTGATATGGACAGATACTGACTGTTTAACATTCAGATGACTTGAAATATTGAAGAAGGCATTTCCTTGCCTTTAAATTGTCATTGCGTAAAAAGGTGTCTCGGTTTGTGTTTTAGCGCAGCCACTACTTTTATCATTTGGGTATAAGTTTGGTGTTGACATATGGTAAAATGCTTTCTCCTGATAAAAGTTATGTTTCAGCATGCTTACCGAATGATATGTATATAATAACTGCCACTGTTATACTGGTAATGGGTCATTATAATTTTGTTGATATGAACATATACTGACTGTTTTATATTTAGATGACTTGAAATATTGAAGAAGGCATGTCCTTTTTTTAATTTGTCATCGCGTAAGAAAGTATCTCGGTTTTTGTTTTAGTGCGGCCACTACTTTTATCATTTGGATATAAGTTTGGTGTTAACATATGGTAAAATGCTTTCTCCTGATAAAAGTGATATGTTTCAGCATGGGTACAAAATGATATGTATATAATAACTGCCACTGTTATACTGGTAATGGGTCATTATACTTTTGTTGATATGGACAGATACTGACTGTTTAACATTCAGATGACTTGAAATATTGAAGAAGGAATTTCCTTGCCTTTAATTTGTCATCGCATAAAAATGTGTGTGGGTTATGTTTTAAGTGGCCACTACTCTTATCATTTTGATATAATTTTTGTGTTAACTTATGGTAAAATGTTTTATCGAGGTAACAGTTATATGTTTCCAGCATGATTAGAAAATTGTATGTTTATAATAGCTGCTGCTATTATACTGGGAATGGGTCATTATAATTTTGTTCATATGGACATGCACTGACTGTTTTATATTCAGAGCACTTGAAAGATGATAATATTGAAAAATTCATTTTCGTGCTGTTGAGTGTTTGCTGCATAAAATGGTATCTGGGTTGTATTTAAATGGCTACCACTTAATGTTTAGTAAGTGGTTATCATTTGGTGTTAACATACTGTAAAATGCTTTCTCATGATAAAAGTTGTGTTTCAGCATGCTTACAAGATGACAAGTTTATGGTAACTGCTGCTTTTATACTGAGAATGGGTCATTATAATTTATATTTTTTATATGGGCATGTACTGACTGTTTTACACTTAAAAATATTGAAAAATTCATTTCCTTGTCTTTAATTTGTTGTTGTGTAAAAAAGGGTCTATGTTGTGTCTTTAAGTGTCCATTACTTATATCATTTGAGTATAATTTTCATGTTACCATATGATAAATTACTTTATCAAGATAACAGTTATGTGTTTCAGCATGGCGACAAAATAACAGGTTTGTAATAACTGCTACTATTATTCTGGGAATTGGCTGAATAAAGGGTGTCTCTGATTAGGAGCACTCATTTCACAAACCTGTGATTTTCATGTGCATTTTGAAATTACCGGTGTCCCATAATTAAGACTGGTGGCTTTCTGGACAAATCATTTTGATATATTCTTTGCTTAAATTAAACAAGCCTGATAGCGAGTAACTTAGAAGATCACGATTTTAGCTTGGAAAAATTACAACAAAATTGTGTTGCATGTAGTGACCAGATACTTTCAAATTGGATACTGGTGCATAGGTAAAACATTTTTATTATTTTCTATATTTGAAACATTAACTGATAATCACTTCCTTTACACAACATCAATAAATGTTTTTACATATACTGGTGATGCTGACATCCATTTGCTGTTGAATGTATCTTTATATGCTTCATAAATAATAATAGCCATCGTATAAAATTTAATATCATTTGTGCACCTGAAGTGTTTTAAATGGTAATGGACGGTCTTCTCAAGTGTTTGCCCGATATTTATCCATATTATGGCAGTATCGTAATACATTTTGAAACTATTAATTGGCTGTTGTAAAAAGTTAATAACGGTGTTTGTAATTGCCAGACAAAATGGGTTGAAATTTAACGAATAGAAACTTGAACTTGCAGTATCAAAATTTAAATATTAAGGTCACATAGTCTCATCTTATTGTTTCTGATGAAACCCAATTAATATAGAAGCAGTTTTGAAATTTTCACACCTGTTAATAAATAAGAATTGATGAGATTTCTTAGTATGGCAATATGCTTAATGAGATTTCTGCTTCAATTTTTACAAGAAAGTTTGAATAATTTATTGATAAAAAGAGATCAGCTGGTTTTAACTTATTTGTATGTTATAACTTAGGTGTTGTGTTGTTATGCTGACTGCTTGCATAAAATTGTAAATAAATTTTTTTTATTTTTCACTTGTGAATCTTTATTTTCAAGTTCAGCTATATAACTAACACAATACAGTTAAGTACATATACAACTAATATTATTGGTTCTATAGATTTAAGCAATAATTTTAAATTGCACATTGAATTATTTGCTAAGCAAACCTCTGATATACTAATTTATTTGAAACTTGCAAGACACATAGCATATTATAGACAAAATTTAGTGCATTTTTATACCATTTTCTTTTAAAGACAAATTACTGATTGGAAGAAAAATGAAATGATAAGTAATAGTTTGTATGCAGATAATTTGGGTTTTTTTCATAAATATTAGAAAAATATAAAGCAATATTAAATTATGAGGGAAAAGTCAGAAATTCCTTTTTTGAGTTAGTATGGCTGATTTTTAACTTTTTAAATGCTGCTGTGAAACCTACAAGGAAGTATAATTCATTAAAGTCAAGAAATAAGAAACAAAAAATTCTTAAATTTATGTCAAATTTTATTGTGTTAAATTTTGAAGTAATTAAATTATTCATTATATATAATTGAATCTCTGAATAAAATCCCACCCAAGTATCTATATCAAATAGTGAAATCAACGTTAAGTACGGCACTAGCGCGCAGCCTGTTTTGTTTCGTTGCTCTCTCGGGGTTCGACATAGACGACTACGCGTGACGTCACAATCCAGTGTCCCGGCTTCCTTCTATAAGGAGGTGTTGGTTGGACCCCTGTTACTTTCAGGACGACAATGCCAGTTGTCATGTTTCGACGTTAATCAAGGCTTGGTATGGGGCCAATGGAGTTCAACGAATCCACTGGCCTGCCCAGAGTCCAGACCCGAACCCTATCGAGAACCTCTGGGACGAGTTGCATCGCCGAATTCAGGGGTGAAGGAACTTCTATGTCTTCTCCAAGCCGAGTGGGAAGAAAATACCACTAGCTGTCATACAAAAACTTGTGGAAAGTATGCCCCGGAGGGTCCACGCTGTAATTACCTCTCGTGGAGGCTCTACCAACTATTGATTTTGAATAAAGTTAGTTTTTCTTTTCTATCACAGGTGTCCAAATACTTATTGGTAGTCAGTGTATATAACCCGCAATGATTTTATTTGTTTGATCATCAATGTAAACAATTCTGTCTGTAATACATTATTTTATATTCAAATTTATAAAGCATTTCATAGTCGAATTTTTGAAGAACTTTTGGTAATATTAGCTATATAGATATTTATAGTGAATTATTTTTAGTATACTCATCTTTCATTTTATAATTTATTTCTGCACAATCATCATTCATAAATACCATATTTAAATCTTTAATGGTATCATCCATTAAAATTATTAAAATTCTATAAAAATCTAATTCCATTATATAGTCTCTTTGTTTCATATATTTTCTTTTTCCAGACTTTTGCCATAATAAATTTAAGCAGACTTTTGCTATAAATAGCGTTCCGGGACTTTTTAAAAAATTTTATCTAATTTTCTAATTTTTTCTTAAAAATTTGTTACATTCTTCTGTTTTAAGTTTACAGACCATTAGCATCTATTTCTAATTTTGTATTTAAAAACATTTTAACATAATTCTTAAAATGATAATCTATATTATTTTCAAAATCCATACTTTGTATGTATTTAAAACTTTGTATTATTTTTCAGTCCCTAATTCTACTTATTCAGTAGGCTTCATTCCCACAAAATTTCTTTTTTCAACATTATGATCGCATTTTTTATTTCGAATGTCATAACACTCTTTATATATATATATATATATATATATATATATATATATATTTTTTTTTTCCTACAATTTGACCAAATGAGTACATTTAATAGCTCGAGTACACACGTTGTACATAGACTAAACACGTTGTACATAGACTAAATACCAATTTGTTTTCCCTTTGTATGGTAATGATAAGTGATATAATTTTTTAGGAGGAAACACTTCACACTTTGTCAATCCAAATCATTTCGGAACATATTATTTTGAATTAAATACTTTTATAGGGTGTCCAGTCGAATTGTCATCAAAATATATTAAGAGTAGAATATAATGAACACCTATCAATATATCTCCCTTTCTTATTTTCTTTCGTCTCATATTTTAATTTAGTTGGTTCGCATCTGCCGCCGTGAAATGCATCTCTATTATTCAGTGGTTCTACAAAATCTATTTTCGCCGTCTGTTTTTTTCATTTCATTATCATTTTCAAAATCACATTTCCATATTTCAGTCATTTCATATCCTGATTCTTATATCCTTTTACTTATTTTTTAGTCTTTTCATATAAATTATTCATAAATGTTTGATCCTGCGTATTAGCCGTTGTTTTAGTATAACATTTTGGACAACTACGCCAGAAAATTAAATAATCCTTGAAACTGAATATCGAATTTTAATGTCCCTTCTCCATTTAAAGCATTCTGAATATTAATATTATCATTTTAGATGTTCATCTGTTGCAATTTCATTTTCTTTTAAAAATGCTCATACTTACGTGTTAAAGTAACATAAGGAACTATGTGTGTAATATCTAAGAATAATCTTCTTAATTATAAGCATTTTCTTCTCAAAATATCTACATCAGATATACAGTATTCGATAATTCTTTTTGAAAATCAAACACACCATGTTTTGGGGAGTCTTACCATTCTCAAAATTCATTTTTTTCTTTCTTTTTCAGAGTGTCATAACCGTAATAACAGGGTGCAGGATATCTGACTGTATAGTTTTGATAACATTCTGTATTAAAATAATCAAGAAAATAACCTTTTTCATTTTATGTAATTCAAGTGTTCTAGGAAAATCTCTTAGAATGTATGTGAAAGTAATATCGTCAATAAATTTCAATTTGTATTCATTTGTTTGCAAGTTTACAACAAGTATACAAGTTTATTTCACTAACATATTGAAAATATACTTTAATTTTACTATTTTTTTAAACATTTTTCTTTACTTATTACGTGCTTCACCCCTAGGCACTACACGGAAAAGGAGGTATGCCCCATGGAGGTCTTTCTAAGGAAAACCGGCTCTTGTCCACGTTATACATGGAGAAAACCACGAAAACGCGCATGCAGCCAGCCCGTCCGCCAAAACTTGAACCCCGAACCGAACTACCAGTGTTCAGCGGCTTTTACCACTTGGCCGCTGGTGGGCCTAATTTTGCGATTAAAGCAGTATTTTACTAAAAACTGAAAATCGAGCCCCATTCCATAGTGGGCTAATACTGTATAACCAAAATGTTTTCTGTCGAATAACCGATTGGAGTATTCTTTTTCATTATAAGATATATTTACTTTCGTTTCCATTAAAGTTGCGATTTATAATTAGATTGGCTTCATGATTTCATATTTCTTGATTCACAAGTCTCTGCTTTAGAAGTTATATTTTTCATACATTTTTTATAAACTATTTAAGAAAACTTTTACATATCTTTTCTCCACATTTATGATCTTTTGGTTTCCTTTCTTGTCTTCTAATAATATTTTCTTTACATTTTAAACATTTCCCTAAAACTTCACACACATTAAATTTTCTTTTTTATGATTATTGTGACACTCTTCACGTAGCTAAATTTCTTACAAAAAATATCATCATCAGTACATTTACTATTCTTTATAAAACATTTATTATATTTTAAAAGAATGTTGATTTTTTTCTTTAATAACTGATTTTACGGTAATCACAATAATAAATTTGTTCTGAAAATTCTGTAACAAAAGTAATAATATCTGAATAATTACCTTTTTCATAGATTATATGTAGGTTTCTATGTGCCGCCATAAATCGTTTCATTCAGCTTCTTTCTAGAAAATATAACTTGCTATCTTACCTCTTCTCTGAGAGCAGATGCAGCGGATAGCTTTCAAACGCTTCTCGAAAACCAGAAGCTAAGACTTCAAAGCTCTTTCCGGGGGGTTGTAGCTGCACTTTGGCTAGGCATTTCCTCATACACCCATTTCATTAGCAAATCTACTTATTTGGGTGCTGTCTCCCTCCATTACATTTTTGCCAGGCATTTTTGAATTACACTGTACAATAAAAGAAAACGAGGTTTAGCTGAGAGAGGAATAAGGATGAGTAATTTCACAACGCTTAATGAAGAAAGTTGCGTTGTTGTATATCTCTATTCATCGTTTTCAGTGTTGTAACAAGCATTTAGCACAACCTGATTTTATAAGCGTTAATGAGCCGAAAACATTGCATCGGGATAAATGTGATATGCAAAGGAAACTTCATTAATTTTTTTTCTCGTAAGGTATTCCCTGGCGCGGTAGTGACATACACAAAACGCAAAAAAGGAAGGACACAAACAGTGAGAAAAAACATATTTTATATATTAGTTCAGCAGAAACCTACAAATAAGAACACAAACAAACAACGATCATCATTAAAGAAGTGTTCGAAATTGCGACCCTCACTGCTCTCCATCACGAATGGAAGATGCATGACGCACGGTTCCTACATCACGGTCCAGGTCGTAATTTCGAACAATGTTACTCTTTATGTTGTTTTTTTAATTGTTTTATTGTACTCCGAATAATAAACATGTTTTCTCACCCCGTTTGTTAATTTTTTCGAAAATTAAAGTATAAATTTGTTTTTCATGGCGAGAATATTTTCTCATCCTTGGAAGAGATATCGTCAGTGTTTTCAGCGTGTATCTGACTAGAAACAATGAACGTCAACGAACTTACAAAATTTAGGCTGTCTCCTCTGTTGTGTTCTAATGTTCTGTGTGTCTTCCTCTACCATTAACCCCAGCCTGCGTAGCAATTAACGAAAGATGGCCAAATAGAACCAAAGTTTCTTTTCAATTTTTGAAATGTTCTTTCAAAAAAGGAAAAAAATTCTAACATAATACAAAGTTTTTAGTTTATTATTCCCTTGGAGTACTTTGCCATACTGCATGGATTTAATTGGTATTTTCAATAAAAATTTAGAGAAAGTATTTGGGAAGCAAACTGAATAAGGAAAGATTTTCAAATTTTATTATTCTGCAGTATCTGCAGAGATCATTGTTAGAAATGAAAGATGTCACAATAGAAAAAGCTGTATAGTCTACAGAAAAAGCTACTTCATCCAACTGCACTGTTAGATACTTCTTGACTTTTAGTAATAGTCATGATCTTTATGGTTGTAATTTTCAATAGGCCTTATGGCCCACAAGCGGCCGAGCGGTAGAATCGCTAAACAGTAGTAGTTCCGACTTGGATAGGACCCCAGTCGAACGGGCTGGATACATGAGCGTTTTCGTGTTTTTCCCGTGTATAACGTGTACACGAGCCATTTTCCCTTAGAAAATACTCCGCGAAAGTAATCTTACCCTTAGGCAGATAGTTCTAGTGTGCTTTGTCATAATCCGCTGAAGCAAACTAATAGGTTTATGCTTATCTGTTGTAGATGTCAGAGTCCTTAAACGAAAGATAAATTATAAAGCATGAAGTACCAAAAAGTGTTGAACTCAGTAGAATTTTTACATTCAGGTTCTGTCTATATGGAAAGTAACTGCATTCAGGTTTGGTCATAGAGAAACTAAATACCAAGATAAATATTTTTAATAATGATTGAATTTATTTCGTGTTATGCATTTGCTTTATTTCTGATAACCTTTAATGAAAAACTTTTTGTATTATGTTTTGTCCTTATAGTCCAAATAAATTATTCAGTTTTCATTACATTTATACATCATTAAGAAACTAATTTAAATTGCAGACACGAAACTCATGTTTAGAAATATTTCATCGTAAATATTTTTGCTCCTGTTAGTCATAATAACTAGTTGTTTTACAACGTGTTAAACTAGTTATCGTCTTTTTCCTCCAACAGCAAGTGGTAGAGGCATATTAACACAACAACCTGAACCTTCCTTTGAAGTCTGGCAGCAAATTTCCATGCTTGTCGGACTACATGCATCGCAGTCTGAGTTTTGAGAGCACTTTTTTTGGACATGCTCACAAGAAACAGGAGGGCAACGTATTCCTAATGTATAAAAGAGAGAAATTCAAAATATTAATTTAGATATGGAAATAGAATTAATTATAAGAAGTTTTAAAACTATGAAAAAAAGTTTTTTAAAAGGAGACAGAATTATCAACCTCATAATATGGCATGTAGATAGTAAATATAAAAAAGTCATGAAGAAATTAATATATATATATATATATATATATATATATATAGCTAATGTTGTATGATCTTAAAATTTACTTAGTTCGAAAACAAGTTATTCTAATACTTGCGCAATAGCTGCAGAGTAAGATAATAATAATTTATTTACTAAAGAAATATTGATTATATTATCTCCTAATATTAATTTTAGTAGAAGTATCTAAAAAGAGTGAACCCAGAGGTAGGAAGTGTAACTCCGAAAATTGTTTTAAAGTAACTTCAATGTAAATTGTTAAAAATGTTTTATGGTGACTTGAATTAAATCATATACACATGAAGAAAATTCTAAAAGCAAAGTAACAAGAGCTGTTAAAGGTCTAATTATCCCCTCGTTATTCAAATTTCCCGCCCTGCGAGCAATAAACAACTACAGCGTTCGCATGCTGCAGGTAGATGATGCAGGTGTTGCGGCAGGGCAGGGAATTATTATATTATAATGGGGTTATCATATCTAAACGATGCCTGAGACTAGAAATAACTTTTCCGAGAAACAAGCTTGTCCGTCTTCTACCATTGGATGTTCCCTAGCAGAAACGTTTCGTTTGAATTTCTGTGCCGGTTAGCTACGTGGGATTTTTTGAAACTGAAATTAGGAAGCTTCGTCCCTCCCACTAGGTCTCCAAAGAACTAGTTTTCGCATTAGTTACCCAATCAGATATCCCCGAAAAACCTTTTTTTTTTTTTTTTTTTTTTTTTTTTTTTTGGAAAGTCTTTCTTTCGACGAGCTGTTGAAGGCAGCTTGTTGAGGTGATATCGGTTTAATATCCCAAGTAGCACACGACGTTGCAACAACGTTGCAAAGTGTCTTTACGGTAACTTTTACGACGTCTTTACAACGTTGCGAAGACGCAAAATATTTGCCTTTGCAATCTTGGCAATTTGTCGACGTCTCTGAAACGTCTTTGAAGCAGATCCCACGCACTTCCACAAACGAGGAATCAGAAGACTCTTTTAAAGACAGTCGGGGCTGGTTTGACAACTTTAGGAAAAGGACTGGCGTTCACTCCGTCAGGCATGGTGAGGCAGCAAGTTCGGATGTGAAAGCAGCTGAGGTTTACATCAAAACGTTTTCCGAACTGATAGAAGCCAAAGGATACATTCCCCAGCAAATCTTCAACTGTGACGAGACAGGGCTTTTCTGGAAAAGGATGCCGAATAGGACTTACATAACGGCAGAGGAGAAGAAGATGCCAGATCACAAACCCATGAAGGATAGATTAACTCTAGCACTTTGCGCCAATGTGAGTGGCGACTACAAAATCAAGCCTCTGCTAGTATACCAGTCGGAAAATCCCAGAGCCTTTAAGTCACATAAGATTTTTAAAGAAAAACTGACAATTATGTGGAGAGCAAATCCGAAGGCGTGGGTCACCATGAAACTCTTTGTGGAGTGGATAAACCTGGTGTTTGGCCCTTCTGTTAAAAAATATCTATAGGAAAACAACCTACCCATGCAAGCCCTTCTCGTCCTCACCCAACACCACTCCTATCCTGCAGCCCATGGATCAGCAGGTGATTTCTAATTTTAAGAAGTTGTACACCAAGCACATTTTTCGGCGCTGCTTTGAAGTGACGGAGAATAAAACCTTACCCTTTGAGAGTTCTGGAAGGACCACTTTAACATCGTGATATGCCTAAGAAATATTTATCAGGCCTGGCTGGGTGTTACAACGAGGACCTTGTAAGGATCTTAAGTTTTACTAACGTTTATTTTATTTTAAATCTTTACTATCACTTCTTATTTTCTACTTCCGGCCAGAATTATAAGCGTGAAGGTTTTTATGCAAAGTTTGTCTGGCGAACGCCAAGTATTTAAGTGTGGCCTTTTTGCCAAGCGAAAGTGAGTTCGAAGCAGGCCGCTTACCTTAGAAGTTACGCAGTTGCTGTTTGCCTTCCAGGCCAGAGGTTTTAATCCTCTTGATAAATTAAAACGTATTGTAGTGTTCACAGTCTCTGTGCTACATACGCTTCCTGTTATTATAAGGCCAATCTTCCACGTGTATTATTCTAAAGTTAAATTAGAGTTTAGTTTTATTTTTATACTTTTACGTTAGACCCCGAGTGGCGGGTCATTGTATTCCGAAGTACGGAAGTTATTGTATATAGAGAAAAATAAAGGGTTTTGTATACCCTTCGTCTGTATCCGGTCTACTTACCACAATTAGTGAACATAGCTTTAGTAAGCTCTCTGTTCCGAGTCAGGTCCTTGTATGTTCCCGAAGAAGGTTAGAAGGAACATTGAACCTGATAGTGGCGCCCAACGAAGAAGAATAACCATGGCCGAGTTTCAAGAAGAACCTGTGCTGCCTGCAGAAACGGCTCAGAATCCAGAAATGCCAGCTGCCGCCCTGGAAGGATTCGGTTACATCGTCCAGACCATGCGCGCTTCGATGAAACCAGAAGCAACGTTTAACGGAAACTCACCGGTAACCAGTTTTTTGGAAAAATTGGATGACCACTTCATGCTCTACCCCGTGCACGAGTTTCAAAAAGTTACCTTAGCTACCAGCGCTTTGAGGGGCCAAGCGCTTAACTGGTTCAAATGTATAGGCAGAAGTCTCTTGGGTCAAGCAGGAAGTCCCACCTATACTTACGAAAATTTCAAGATTGCCCTACTAAAAGCCTTCCCTGTTGTAAGGGATCGTGCGAAATTAGAAACGGAACTTTTCAGCATATATCAACAAAGAATCGAAAACCTCTCGAGCTTTATTTTAAGAAAAATTCACGTTTTCAAGCTCTTGTATGGAAACCGTCCGGATCCTGAAATAATTCAAGTGATTTTGCGAAGGTTACTGCCCCAAGTGCAAGACTTTATTGAATTAAGAAATCCGACTACACTGGAAAAGTTATTTGAGCTAGCAATCCAGTTTGAAAGTAGAAGAACGGCGGACGTCGAAAGAAGACGCCAATATCAACAGCGAAACCAATTTGGTACGCCAAGACTACAGCAAACTCAAGCACATGGCTACGGAGAAAAAGCGAATCAGTGGGCAAGGAAACCCGAGCATTCAAAAACAGCCGGCGAACGTCGACAGTTCAATAGCAACCCAGGAAAAAAGTCTCAAGGCCAGGGGAAAAAGAAGGAAAGCACGGAAAGGAAAAATAATTTAAACTAAAACGGATTTCTGCTGACGAGAGGGTGCGGAAATCCGAAGGCCACGAAAACCCCTCTTCCTACAAGTTAAATACAGTAATGGTGAAAAATTTGACTCTTCCGAAGATTGAAGTCTTGGCGAATAATATCCCAGCCACCGCACTCCTGGATACCGGTGCGCAGTGTTCCTGTGTGGCAGAACAGTTTTTTAGGAAGTATTTTCGCAAATACCGCATATATAATGCGGATAATACGACAGTATTAGCGGCGCAAGGAGAAAAATGTAAGTGCGTAGGTAAAGTACCTTTGTATATCCGTATCAAGGACGAACAAATAAAGGTGATGTTTTTTATAGTAAAGAATCTGCAAGCACATTTAATCTTGGGGATAGATTTTCTTTCAGACGCACAAGCTACACAGGATTTTAATGAAGCGTCCCTTAAGCTGACAATGAAACCAGTGCGTTTTGAAAAGGCTGAACCGCCAAGGTTAAATCTTGACCACCTGCCTAATGACGAGCAAGATAGAATCCGACAAGTGGTAAGTGAATTTGCTTCGTTATTTAGTGATATTCCAGGATTTACTCAGGTTACTAACCATAGTATTGACACCGGAGATGCATTGCCAGTTCGTCAAAAACCATACCGGTATGATAAGAATAAGGAAAAAATTATACAATGGCATATTACCGATATGCTACGTAAAAAGATCATAACGTCCATCTCAAGTAGTTATGCTAGCCCGGTGGTTTTATGTAAGAAAAATAATGACTATCCTTTGGAGCATCCAAAAAGGTGGAGATTCGCTATTGATTACCGTAAATTAAATTCCATAACGAAATATCCGGTATATCCGTTACCGATCATAGAAGAAATTTTAAGGAACATAAAATCAACCAAATTTATGACGACGTTAGACTTAACGACTGGTTATTTTCAAATAGGGGTGAGGCCTGAGGACGTGCCTAAGACTGCTTTTATAACCAAGTCTGGCACTTATGCATTTTTGCGTATGCCGTTTGGCCTTTCAGGGGCCCCAGCAACATTTCAGCGATGCATGGACATTGTGTTAAGACCTGTTCTTGGAAAGTCCACATTTATCTATTTAGACGATATCATTATTACTAGTGATAATCTAGACCAACATGTACAGGATTTAAGACAGGTGTTTTCTTTATTAAATGAGGCCGGTCTAAAAGTTAATGTCAAAAAGTGCAAATTTGCAGCCCCTGAATTAAAATATTTAGGTTACAAAATATCGCAAAAAGGGATCGAGACAGATGAATCAAAAATAATCGCTGTACAAAAGTATGCGACTCCAAACACGGCAAAGAAGCTCTCTTCTTTTCTAGGACTTTGTTCATATTATAGGTCCTTTATAAAAGATTTTGCGGCTATCGCTGAGCCATTGTTAAAATTAAAAAGGAAAAAGGCAAGATTCTCGTGGACGGCCGAAGCCAATAGTGCTTTCGAAAAATTAAAACAAGCATTAACGCAAGCCCCTGTGTTGAAATTTCCTGAAAAGGATGAAAATTTAGAAATTTCAGCGGATGCTTCGGATTATGCGGTAGGAGCGGTACTTTCGCAAAATCAGCAGCCCGTGGCATTTTTTAGCCGAACTTTAAATCAAACACAAAGAAACTATTCCGCGACCGAGAGAGAGGCACTTGCAGTTCTGTTAGCGGTGCAAAAGTTCCGAGTCTATTTTGGAAAGGCGCCGATAACAGTGTACTCTGATCATGCGGCGGTAACTAGATTGTACTCAGGAAAAAATTTATCCCCAAGGTTAATAAGATGGGCACTCAAGCTGCAAGAATATAATCTGGTAATCAAGCATACCCCTGGAAAGGAAAATATCGTAGCAGATGCCCTATCAAGGATTAAAATAGACGAACAAGGCAATACCGTAAAGATGGCAATGCTTACAGCGTGTACAATAAATTCCCGAGAAACTGTAATAACCGAACTGGGTAAGGATCCTGAGTTTGGAAGCATTTAGGAGTATTTGAAGGATCCTGAAAATTTTAGCCACCAAGATATTGTGGCGATAAGAAATAGGGCGGCCCATTACGAACTAATAGATGGTCTATTATTTTATACAAAAACTACGAATTCCAACAACGAATTTCGACCTGTTATCCCAGCTAGTCTTAGATTAAATATCCTGCAGGAGCTCCATGACAGCCTTTTAGCTTCTCATGCTGGTATTCGAAAAACTATCCAACGCGTACGCGAGGCAGTCTACTTTCCTGAACTGCAAAAGTTAACAAGGGCGTATGTCCAGTCCTGCCCAACATGTCAAGCAGTTAATTATATTAATTTCCGCCCGGCCGGGTTTCTAAATAGTATTAAATCCGAATTTCCAAATGAAATAATTGGCATCGATTTATTGGGCCCTTTCCCCAAAAGTCAGTTAAATAAAAGTCGCTATCTCCTTGTTATGGTTGATCATTTTAGTAAATGGACCGAAATTGTTCCCTTAAAACGAGCCTCCGCGAAATTAGTTACCGATTCTATTTTAAATAAATATATTTTAAAATACGGGCGCCCCTAAAAGTTATATCGGATAATGGTCCTCAATTTGTAAGTAATATATTTGAAGACATGTGCCAAAAACTGGGCATACGTCATTTAAAAATGGTCCCGTATCGGCCGCAATCAAATATAGCGGAACGGGTCAACAGAAATATAGTGAAAATTATCCGTAGTTATGTTAAAAATTTTCATAAAAGCTGGGATAACTATGTCAATGAATTTGCTTTCGCCCTTAGGACCGCAAAACATGATACAACGGGCAAAACTCATGCTGAGTTATTTCTAGGCAGAAAGATTATAACACCGTTAGATAAATTATTTTATGTGCAACAAAGAGCCCCAGAATTTAAAATGGGTGATATAGAAAAACTAATAAAAGAAGCAAAAAAGAATACGGAAGTAGCACAAAGAAAACAGAAGTTGTATTATGATTTGAAACGACGGGGAGTAACTTATAAAGTAGGGGATGAAGTTTTAAAAATTAAGCATTCACTTTCTTCAGCACCAGAAGATAAAACTGCCAAATTTTTTCCACGATTTGAAGGACCATATGTTATAGAAAAAATAACTCACGCTGTTGTAGTGTTAAAAGCCAGAAATGGTGAAACCTGTTCCGCAAACATTGATCAAATCAAGCCCTACTTCGATCGTAATAAAATGCAAATCTTTTCAGATCTTTTGCAGGATCCGGCACGGCAGACACCGCAGGTACAAGTTCCAGAGGTGGAAAAACGACAAGTACAAGGGCAAGCCAATGAGAGACAGAAGCAAGTGAAAAGAAAATTGCCCCGCGGAAAAATTGAATGTAACAAGAAAAAGAAGCCGTTCCACCGTCCAGAAAACAGAGTTCACGAACACCCCCAGAATGAAGAAGGGAGAAGGACGACGTATGTGTAGAGGACCAGGAGAAATGACGGCAACTATAACCCGGCTTTAAAACGGAAGATCTACTCATCCGACAGAACTCTCCGCAGCAAAAGTCGCCGAACTGCGGAAGGGCCATCAGCGGCGGAGGAAAAAGTACAAGGAAAGTTTGAACGGCCAGCAACGAGGTCCAAGCAAGAACATGGAAGAAATTTCCCGGTTCCGCCAAGACCAGCTGCCATCAAACGGCAAAGACCACAAGCAGAGGAGAAAAGGAAAGTATTCAAGGGTGGCCGTACTGGTGAAAAAAGGAAGCTTCCAGAGGAAAGCACTGAAGGGCGAGCCCGTACAAGAAGGAGGATAAATCAAGCTACTATCTGCAGTACCTTTAAAGACTGGGCCCAGAAAAGGATGTCCGAATATTACAAAGATAAGTAAAATTTTACGTTACTTTGCAAACTTAAGTTAATCTTTCATTCTTACTGCAAGTGGCAGATTTCAAGAAGTTTTACCTCATGCGAGGTCTACCTTTATCGCCAAAAGGGCGAGAAATGAGTTGTGACCGATTTTCGTATTATGTTTTAAATTACTCGTGCGTAAAACTAAAGTTGATGTATAATAGCGTTGTGTAAAGACTTAAATATTGTAAAAAGTTATTGTATAAATTTTATTTAAAACATTCTAGCAAGAGAGAAGTTTTAGTCTGAAAGACTTTTTGAAATGTAGTATTTCAATGTAGAAAGAATTGGCACTTGCTTTGAAAAGAATAGAAGTTAACAATGTACTACTAATGTATGTTTTCAAATCTGTAAAATTAACGGCATGTTGATATGTTTGTTCTGTTATTTTAAATGTTAAGAAATACCGTGATATGGTAAAAGTGAAAGTAATGTTAAAAATTTGTTATTCGTGTGACTGTAAAGACTAAATCATGGCGAATATGTGTTAAAGGTTGAATGATGTAGTTAGGCTCTCTGACGCTACACTTTAGAGTTAGCCACTTTTAGAATAGTACCTCAGGGTTTAGAGTTGAAATTAGGGTGTGATAAGAGGTCTCGTTATGTTGAATTTTAACACGTTAGTGTTTTGATTGTAGGAGGAAGTGTGGCACACGTAGACAGAAACACATTCGTGTTTGGTGTTCTTTTACAACACATGTCAGAGAGCACGGGGAGAGATAATTAAAATAGTCATGAATGAAATAAGAATGTTAAGAGCAGTATAATTGTATATGTTACTTGCCATGTCATTGTGTAACATTTCATTAAACTAGTTTTCCTTCCAGATCTCTGGAAGGAACCAGAATTGAATAAAAGCTCCTGGTTAGATGCAGTACAGATGAAAAAAAGATTGTTGTATATCCTGGGAGCTGCTATTGTAACAAGTTTCTTTCTTTTAAATTTCTAGTTTCTAGCGAAGTGTGTTTGTAAAAGGTTGGCCTCGCGTTAGATTCTAGAGCTAAAAGTTTTCAACAAGGTCGTTTTAGACCTCAGTTTCAAACTAATTAACTCTGGCGGGAAGTATGTAAGGATCTTAAGTTTTACTAACGTTTATTTTATTTTAAATCTTTACTATCACTTCTTATTTTCTACTTCCGGCCAGAATTATAAGCGTGAAGGTTTTTATGCAAAGTTTGTCTGGCGAACGCCAAGTATTTAAGTGTGGCCTTTTTGCCAAGCGAAAGTGAGTTCGAAGCAGGCCGCTTACCTTAGAAGTTACGCAGTTGCTGTTTGCCTTCCAGGCCAGAGGTTTTAATCCTCTTGATAAATTAAAACGTATTGTAGTGTTCACAGTCTCTGTGCTACATACGCTTCCTGTTATTATAAGGCCAATCTTCCACGTGTATTATTCTAAAGTTAAATTAGAGTTTAGTTTTATTTTTATACTTTTACGTTAGACCCCGAGTGGCGGGTCATTGTATTCCGAAGTACGGAAGTTATTGTATATAGAGAAAAATAAAGGGTTTTGTATACCCTTCGTCTGTATCCGGTCTACTTACCACAATTAGTGAACATAGCTTTAGTAAGCTCTCTGTTCCGAGTCAGGTCCTTGTATGTTCCCGAAGAAGGTTAGAAGGAACATTGAACCTGATAACCTTAACCTCTGCATGGAAGAAGCTGTGGCCTGAGGATGTAGCTGAAAGGGCCTTCGAAGGACTAGAACCCGAAGTGTCTGTGGTAGAGAAGATTGTTTCTCTGGGAAAATCCATGGGTCTGGAGGTGGATGAGAGAGATGTGAACGAACACATCGAGAAACAGTCTCAAGAGCTGACAACCGAGGAGTTACATGATCTTCATTCGCAGCAGCATACGGTGATTCAACGAAAAATTAGTTCTGAAGAGGAGCCAGAGATGGAGGATGTTATCCCTACAAGAGATATAAAGGAGATCTTGGGAATGTGGGAGAAAGTTGTAGAGTTCGTGGATAAAAATCACCCCGAAAACGTTTCAACTGGTCGTGCATCGGAGTTGTTCAACAAAACTTGCCTAACTCATTTCCGCAATATCCTGAAAGGGAGGAAGAAACAAACTTCCTTGGACAGTTTTTTTTAAACGAACTGCAGGTGAAAATGAGCAAAGCGTGATGAAAAAAGCGAAGACCAGTGACGAAAATTAAGCGCTTCCATAAGCACTTCACTTTTTCTTTTAATTGTGCTTTTATAGAATATGTATTTATTATTTATAAATAAATGTTTCTTGTAAATACATTTTTTTATTCAAAAACATTTAAAAAAAACAACTGAGTGGTATTTTGGGAGCTGGAACGGATTAATGGCATTTCAATTAATTTCAATGGGGAAAATTGCTTTGAGATACGAGCAATTTGACATACGAGCAAGGTTACGGAACGAATTAAACTCGTATGACGAGGTACCACTGTAATTTGAAGAATGTGTCTGTGCAATAATAGCTCTTTCTCCTCTGCGTGTAATCCTGTAGGAGTGTAAGTGGAGAAAATTCTTACAGTTTAGAAATGCCGGTATGTAAAAATTCTTAGAAGTTACATTCATACTTTGTGTAAAAAAGCTGTCATGATAGATAGTATTAAAAGATTACATAATTAGTTTTCTGCGGATAGGACATGTCTGCTTTGTAAAAATTAGTTCGTAGTTGAGACAGTGTTGTTTAAAAACTATTTTTATTTTTCGGTTTGATTACTAGAATATGCCTCAAAATGTTCTGAAACGCACAAAAAACGCCCGATAAAGCCCCCAAAATTCTTTAAAAACTTTAAAATATGCTTTAAAAAAGGAAAATATGAAAAAAATGCGTTCGTCGTTAAATTCCGGGCCGTGGTTATAAGGTTTCTACATCTAAGCTGAATCTTACCAGCAGAAATTCATAATTAGTATGTTGAAGTGGACATACTGAAGTCTTATAACTTAAGCAAATTTTGGTTTTTGTGCATTGACATCGATAAACATAAGACATATTTGCAAGATGAACAATGATCTGGTCGGCCAAGCACGTCCGTCACAGATGTCTGCCTTGTTAAAGTTCTGATTCAAGAACAGCATCGCATTCGCTTAAACGATATTGCTATGGAACTCATCGTCTCAGCACAGAGTGCAAAAGATCATTCGTGAGCAAGTAGGCTGCCCGACGAAAGATGTGTATATGTTGGGTGTCTAAGCAGCTCACAGAGAATCCTGAATACATGATAACAGGTCTGTCTCTCAGGCAGATGCAGTTTAATGAAGTTTTATTTGTTATAGAGGTGATTTATATTACTCCAAGAACCAAATGAATGATTACAATCATAGCTCGTGTTTGCTTGCGGAACGAAAAGAAATCATTTTCTCGTACAACTGCATGTGCTAAAACCATTACTAGTACTCCAGCCGGCACAGGCCGACCAGCGGCCATGTGGTAAAGCCCTTGATACTGGTAGTTCGGTCCGTAGTTCAAATCCCGGCAAACGGGATGCCATCATTGGCTTTTCCGTGTTTTTCCCATGTGTATTGTGTATACGTGCCAGTTTCCCTTAGAAAGTCCTCCACGAAGGCATCTTTTCCCTTAGGCATATAGCATTTGAGTGCTTTGCCATAATTAAATATAATATACCATATCAGACGGCATAGAATAAAAAGACGTTGCATGCGTCTTCGGAGTGTGGCAGTTCACGTGATTTAAACTCTACGATTAGGTGAGATTTTTCGTGACCTGTTGTTTTCATGCAAACATTTTTTTTTTCTCCTTTCACATCATTTGTTTTATGTCATATTGTTTATTATATCAAACATTACTGGAGTTTCATCCATATTTCAAATATGTGAGAGATTTTTTTTTTTCCATCTTAGGCCTTTAACATGCTTCTGGAAACTTATCAATTTATTGTCCAAATCTTTCGGAAGACTTTGCGAAACTTTTATTTTTTTGTCGTAGAACTAAATTATTCTGTGCCAAAATTTGATTACACCAACTCAAAGTTGCTTTAAAGTTTTCGCTTTCATTTGCATTCTTTTTTTTTTTTTTTTTTTCCCAAATAAAGGCAAATAAACGTAAGCTGGTTTTTGTTACAATTAATCCATGCTGAAGATTTTCTACGACCCATTTCAAAACACTTTCTTCTATAGGATATGTCATTTCGTTACTCCTTTAAACAAAGGACATTTATTCTTTGGCATATTAATACTATGATTTCGTTTTCTTCCACTCACATATAGAGCATTTACGAACACCTAACATCCTTCCTGCAGCACGATTTCCTTTTGTTTCCCGATTTTCCACTTGTGTTTGCAAACTGAATGACTCAGCATTTGAAACGAGCATTATGTTTGCTTTGTTTGGTAGGAGCCGCACTTACTGAAAAAAGGATCACTAAATCAACTGTATTTCAGCTAAAGTAAATGCGATTTACTTTCAATGTTTACTTCAAAATCAGACTTCAAAGGAATTCAGAAAGAGAAATGGCAGGAGCCGTACTTACTAAAAAAGGAACACTAAATCAACTGTATTTTAGCTAAAGCAAATGCACTTTACTAAAGCATTCGATGTTCAATTCAAAATTACGGTTCAAATGGCTACAGAAAGAGGAAACATCTAACTGCTAAACATCTAACTGCTTCATTCGGGCCGGAAGTGCTTCTTACCCCAAATTATATTTTCCTTTTCTCGAAATCCTAGAATGACATTCTTGTGCACGCCTGCACTGAATAAAAAACAACTTTTTTTTTTGCAGATTTATTTATTTCCTCAAGCATTTCTTCCACACAAATATTGTTCCCCTTATCGCTTGTCAATTCAGTATACCATTCTTCAACAGCCTATGAAAAACCTTCGAATGAATGACTTCAAAAGGTAAGAGCATCGAACATGTATCTTTCAGGTTCCTTCGTAAAGGAAATTGTGCGCGTTATGCAGCGAATATACCTAAAAATTAAAAAATGTAGTTTGAAATTATAGGTGAGAGTTATACGTCGGAATGTATGGTAATTAAACCCTAAGTAACGCGTTGAGAAAGAAGGATGAAATTCTGCATGTTTTAAATACTGTTATGTCGGGGAGCAAAAACAATTTTACTTTACACCTGACTGCCACTGGCTCCGACATAGCAATGTGAATACTCTACATCTAAAATTTTAAACACCATTCCAGAATTTTAAATGTTTATTTAATAGAATTCTATTCATATATTTGCAAGTTATACACTATAAACACAATAACAAAAATTTAAACTTATCTGCACCATCGTGAATAAGCCTGGCATAATATTCTGAACTCGACGCAACTTTAGGAGGTAAAATACCGCAAATTCAAACACAGGGGTTTTCTCCTTTTCAACGCAGCTAATTTTCTAAATATATTTTACTAATATCCGCAGCGGGGCAGCGGATTCCATTTCATTCACCCAAAACTCAATTTTTGTAACGCAATAGTATCGCAAAAGACGCAAAAACATCGACTCAAAATCAAAATTAAAAATCTATAGAATATCATCCGCTGTTGCCATTCCAGCACTGCCAAGTTTTTCTTCCTGCAGCTGTTGCCAGACTTATCCTCGCTGTATGATGAGAGGTACAACAAATACAAAGAAGAATGGAAAAAACTATTCTGCTATCTGAAAAGGATGACTTTGACAGCTCTTCAGAAGTCTTTAGGAGTCCCTTCTACCGTGTCCACGCTGAAAAATAAAGCTGAGCATCCAGCAAAGTTGCTGAACAAGAATCAAGAGTTCGTGTGATAGGATTGCTGAGCAGACCGAAAGAAAAGTCATAACATTACAAGCTAGAAAGATCAGAGGAAATTCCAAGGCTGCGAATAGGGAAATGGCATCAAAGCGGCTACGAATGACACTGTCAAGTTATTTGTACCAGGTATTCGCCTGATAATATCTTCAGGTGTTCCTAAGACCGGTCTATTTTATCAGCTAACGTTGAAGGAAGCTTTAAAGTTTGAAGGGAGAAATCGTCAAGAACCAAATACGATTAAGCTGAGAATACATGCAAATAGATCAAAGTGGTAGAAAAAGAAACTCCCACAATAGGAAAATTAAGATTCCCAGATATTTTTAAAAAGTCAAGTGACTCCGGGTAATTAGACCTTCGTCAGTTAGATTTAAAGCTGCGAATGAAAGAAAGACAGCTTCTGTTTCCCTGGTGGAAACATATCTTCATGCTGAAGAGCTAAAAGCTCAACAATATCAAATTAGTATTCCTGCCAGCGAATACTCCGTCAGTTCTTCAACTGATTCGTAGTTTTAAAATCTATTACAGAAGGAAAATAACGCTTCATTTAATCCAAACCTTTATTTAATCAGAGCAGAGCACATTAAAATTGTTCCAAATTTCATTTATTGCGCCAATAAATCTGGGAGGACTATGTCAAGAGTTACTATACAGAACTCTTTCAGAAAGGCTGGCTTAGGTACTGGATGTGTGGAATTCGAAATTGAGGATGACGTGCCTCTTAAGAACTTGTTCAATTTAAGAATTCTAGTTTAAGTAATTAAGCCGTGTTGACTGCGAAAATATTTTTTTAATGCGACGCCGGATCTTATCTTTTTAACGACTTCCTGTCGAGTAGCCTAATAAAGTCTTGAAGCAAATAAAGTGTGAACAGCTACAGAATTACTGTTTGCGATCTCATTAAGATCACTAGAGGTGGTCACTTGTCATCTCAGTGAGACCACGTGATAGGCATATTGAAGATCTATATGATGGAGATGTTTTTTGAAAAAAGTCATGGCCGGTTCTAAGGTGAAATTTTCCTCTGTGCACAGCTCTAGAAAAATGAAACCGTAGATTTCCATAAAGAACCTTAGTACTTCTCTTCAGTCAGTCCTTCAAAAAGGCACTATGAAAATTTCACAAGCGAAACCCTGTCTCATTTGACAGGGCTTCGTTTGTTATACGATCTGGTTCGTTTAGCTATCATAAAATGTGACGTAAATATCATAAAATAATAGATATGTACCTAAATGTTGATCCTTACGAATGCTTGAGTAGGCCTTGAAAGTGAACACAACCAAGGGAAGGGTGTAAAAAACCCTTATATTGAACTCAATATAATTTATAGACGGAGCGGACTTGCCTGCTTACAAACACCGACCACTTGCCGGGAAAACTTAAAAGATAATACAGCACTAAATTTGCAGGTAAAGCGTAGTGCGAGGCTACACAAGCAGGTTGACTCAGAACCTAACTCGACGGCAAGAATGCGTATCCGATATTAATGTTGCAAGCTTAAAGAAAACAGCAACATGAGCTCACAATAGCGAAATTAGTCCCTGTCTAACCTTTCCACTCCAACAGTTTATATATTCTCGTTCACCCTAACTTATTTACATACTGGTGAGGAAACGCGTGGGAAATAATAGAAAACAAGAATATCCTGCAAATTTAAATCCCTTTTAGTAAAAATAAATGAAACCCTACAATATCATCGAAATTTTGAAAGACATTTCTATCGTGAAAGAAAACGACGATCAAGATAATTAGGACAATATTGAAAAACGTAAGCCAAGAATTAAAGAGGTGATGGACTGGTTTAAGACATTATTAAGGTTCTAGAATGTAAAGAAAATATAGAATCATGCGTAGAAAAAGCATAAATTTTAGAAAATATACATAGACAACATGTTTATTAACCTCAATTTCAGAAAACAGCAGGAGATAGTTGACCATTTCATGCTGTTAAGATAATGTAAATTTAATTTGTTTAACTTGATTTAATTAGTATACATACACTATTCCTTAGATATCCTGTTTTCTTGTTCTGTGTTCTTTATGAAACTTCAGTTTTTGTGACCTTCCAATAAAGTGAATGACACATGAGAGTCCATAGAGAGTCACATCAAATGGGGCTGAATGCATTGTCGGCGGTATTTGTATGTGGAAAGAGGATTTCCACGCTTCAAATTACAGACTGTGAGGAATTTAATACGACATAATGATTCTGACTTTCTTTTAGAGATACGTATGTATCAGTAGGAAGCTGTTGTTCAATATTTATTTTAGTAAATGAAGATATTCGATAATAAACACTGAATTAGCTGCATGTAATTATTTTAAGAAATTGAAGCTAATGCAGTTGTGAAAAACTGCGAGTACATGTCAAAATGCAAATGATGCCATTTTCAAATTTTTGCTTACATCAGTTGCTTGTTTCATAGTAGTAACGAGCTGATCAAGTCATTCGTTACCTGTTAACGGGATGCTGCGCCAGGATATCAAGAGAAACAGTATTTAACCAGGAAGAGGTGAGCAGAATTCTGTTTTATATTGAGGGATTTAATAAAGAAAAATCTTGCAGAAAGCTAAATCCCTCTACAAAGTTAAAAATATCAAAGAAGAGATTAATAATTCAAAGGCAGACGAAACAGTTGCTAGCATAGAAACATGAAATGAAATTGCTAAAATAGACGAAAATTGCAATTACGTAGTTAGATAAATGGGAAATGGTTTCTAAAGTGACAAAAAAGTTCAACCCACATGTTTTCTGGTGGTGACAGATGTTATTGGCAAGATTTATATCAAAAGCCTAAGGAGTGTTTCAGCTGACAAGCGGGAAAAAGTGGAATGATTCTGGGAATGTTTGATACAGTGGTATTGTCACAGTTTACCAGTGTGTTGCACATGATTATCAGACTTTAGTTTAGGAAGGATTAATTCAGTACAGGATGTGCTTAGATGAAAATAACTGCATTTTTCAGTAAGACATGGAACACTTGACTTTCCTCATGACATCTGGTTCTACAAAACAAAGAGAAAATTTTTTTGTCTTGGATCGCCAGTCAAGAATCCCTATCATAATTCAACTTAAAATGTTTGTGAAAACTTAGTGAATTTTGTTTATAGGTGGTGGTGGTGTATTTAATTATGGCAAAGCACACTAGGGCTATCTGCCTGAGGGATGCCTTCGTGGAGGACTTTCTAAGGGAAACTGGCTCGTATACACGTTACACATGGGGAAAACCACGAAAACACTTATGCAGCCAGCCCGTTCGCGGGATTCGAACCTCGTACCGAGCTACCAGTGTTCAGCGACTTTACCGCTTGGTCGCTGGTGGGCTTTTGTTTATAGTAATAATGAATAATATTAAACTATAGAGGAGTTACATAAGTAGCAGTACATTATTGCCATAATAAAACAAATATTAGATATCCACGAAAGTTAATTAATGATGTTACAAATAAAACTTACTTGCATTATAAGTCGGACAAATACATAACCAGTTTTTAGATGTGAGTAAATGATATTACATATGTTAAAATTGAAATTTTTTGTCATCGCTTTGTAATAAAATGTGTTGAAAATATTAATTTATGTTTTTAGGAAATAATATCTCAATACTTTACGCTAAACTCCCTGTGGAACGGTGCTTGCAATTCTTTTTTTTTAAATAATTAAAGTTTAAGTTTATATGATGAAATGCAAATTCAATACTAACAGCTATGAGCAAAAGATGGACTGGGAATTTGATGAGCTGTTAATAAGATTGGGCAAAGAGGCTGTCGAGTTGGTGAGAATGGTATTATATCCCATGGTAAGTTAATGCAAATACTAGTAGCCTGAATCCACATTAATAAGTTATGCGAAGCTTCAAATTACTAATTAAAGTCTTTAAAAAATTATTTAAAAAATTATTTTAATTATTGTAGAACAAATAAAAAATTATTTGTTCTACAATAATAATCTGAAAAAATAACGAGTTTATTAATAATTTTTCCAGACTATAGGCTTAATATTATATATTATATACTAGACTATAGGCTTAATATTTCTTTTTAGATTATAATGATTGGAATAAGGGACTAAGTTTAAACAGTACCGTAATTAATTTCTTTATTGTTCAAATATTTAAACATGTTACAATAAAAACAGAACATAAAAGACGAATAAATAGCATACTACGGAAGTAATTTTTTTGAAAGACATTTTTTTCTATTCATATAGCGTCCACCTCTCCATCGTTCAGAATCAAAATTAAAGTTTCCTAGCTAATGTTAGGAAAGCCGAATTTTGGTGTTTTTTCATCTAGTAATGAAGAACAGTGACGTTACTAATAGCTGTATTTCTTACAAGATCTATAATTTTCTTTCTTTTTTCTTTTTTTTTCCCAATGGCGGGCACTTGCTTATGTCTGCAGCATATTCACAAAGCCTACAGACCGTTTCTTCTACTGTTTGCTCCGATTGGTTAAAACAGGAAACATAGGGTTACAGAATCTTGTCCTTGGCGACTTTTGCTTCATCGCCTGTACTATTTGTATATGAGCGTGGTGTACCAAAAAGTGTACGAAAGACAACGGAGAAACCGCACCTCAGAGGTAACAGAAGAAATTCTCGGACATCTAAATCGCCGGTTCTATCCCCGCTCGTGAGTTTTGCAAACTCTTCCCTGCACGGATTTATTTTTATCCTCACTTTATTGAATGACTTGGTCATTATTGGTCTTTTCGCCTTCGGGTACGGTGTTAAAAATTTAACACCTTTATTTTCTCTCTTTTTGTTAACGCTAATTTTTCTTATTTTTATTTACTGGTTTGTACTCTTTGTAGTAAGTATCACTAGCAAGATTACAATCCAAGATCCCGAAAAGCGTTTCAATAGAAACAGCGCATAATAGAATAAAATATAATTTTAGTTACATTTACTCATAATTTAGGTAAAAAGAATAGGTATCCGACGCCCTTAAATGTTTATTGAATGTTTTAATTTGGTTTAAATATTCCTTTATTTGCATAAATTAATGCGCTACGGAAATTAATACTTTTTAATGCGCTTTATAATTTTTATTTGAAATTTATAATTTTTTTTTTACTTATAATTTTTTAATGCGCTACGGAAATAGACTCTTTCTAACAGAAATGAAAAACTACATATGCCATTTCCATGTAAACACTTTTTTTTTTTTTTTTTTTTTTTTTTTTTTTGCAAAACAATTATCGTACTTTTAACAGTTTAAATTCAAATACAAGTAAACCATTAATAAGATCAGTAGGTTACTTAAAATATATTCCACACAATTCCCCTTAGCTTTCATTCATAAAATAAAAAAATATCGAATGAAATAAACGCTGTTTCTCTTCGCTGCACTGAAAGCCCAACAAGTTCCAAGTTCCGCTGGATGCGCCACTGATTAACTTGCAGAATTTGCAAGTTTTAACTAAAAACCCACAAGGTTTCTTTGGCGTTAAATACGATTGCGCCACGCCTACAAGGTCGCCCACCAGCGGCCGAGCGGTAAAGTCGCTGAACACTGGTAGTTCGGTGCGAGGTTCGAATCCCGCGAACGGGCTGGCTGCATGGGTGTTTTCGTGGTTTTCCCCATGTGTAACGTGTATACGAGCTAGTTTCCCTTAGAAAGTCCTCCACGAAGGCATTCCTCCTCGAGGCTTTGCCGTAATTAAATAACCTAACCTAACCCACGCCTACAAGGTGATAACTCGGCATTCCAAATATGACCGATAAGCAGATGTTTCATCCAATGAGAGCAGACCGTAGAAGAAATGCTCTGTAGGCTTTGTGAATATGCATGTCGGCATTGGCCACTCCCAAGGCCAGAAGTGGTGGTTTCTTTATTATGGAGGCGCCTAATAGGTGGGCCTCCTTTGCATCCTATGAAGGGACAGACAATTTTTTACATCCATGCCTTCTCCGGGATTTGAACCCGGGCCTTTCGATATCATAGTCAGGCTCCCCTAACAACTATACCGTCTGGGTGGCCATTTTCTTTCGTACATTCCTAGGTTCCAATAATTGTTATTAAATGTTATACTTTCGTAAAATAAGTGAAGTGTGTGTTTGATGCATCTCGTCTAATATGTTTCAAAAATAACTTGAACCGTTAGTACCAGACCCATGTATCCTGTGGTAATTTGAGCAAAAAATTGTTGTTTGTAAAAACCAAATGGGAACGTTAAATTTTTATACTGAGTTTTGCATACAAAACGTTCACTAATAAAACGGAAAAAAATTATAAGTAAAACGCATTTAGGCATTTTTATCTATGAAAATAATGGAGTGGTAACCAAACGAATTTCCTGACTTATACCACCGTTCTTCTTTCTTCGACGCAGAAATTTAAGACGAGTTCTTGGATCATGCAAAAATTAAGTAATTTTGCTCAGTTTAAGACAATAGTCATTCTCATTATTCCACATTCTGAACGCATATAAACAGCGTTTTTTATGATTTAGTATAGTTTGCTTATTTATATTTCATAATGGTATATATAATAAATGGTATATAGACTCATAGGCGTCATATTTATGACGCCTATGAGTCTATATACCATTTATTTGGATTTAGCTTTCTAAAAGTAAGCAAATTTCCTCCTTCGTTTTGAATGTGGATACAAACACAAAATTTTTAGACTATTATGAGCAACTATTTAAATGTTTTTGTTGCATTATTTTAATTAAATTTTACTCTCACAATTATAGAAAATTAATTCGAACTACATGATGAAAATTATTTCCCTTAATATCCTTCCAAGTTATTATATGGATATCGTGTTTGTGAATCTGCTCCAACTCTTCTGCCCTGATTCCTTTGTATGTTTTAATAATTCTGTCGACTTAATCTGCATTGAAGAATGAGGTGTATGTCATGATGGAGGTGACTCCGTAAAAGTTTTAAGACTGATTAATCTGTACAGGCATTTGCTACTATTGTTGCAAGACTAATACTATTTTCTCTTTTGAATATTACATTTTCCTTCCCGTAAGAACCAGTATTCGTCAGGCTCAATGGTATTTCTCAAAAATGTAAAATTAGATTCACTCTCAGTTTCATTTTCAAAAGTGTTCAAAGCACTACATATCTAAAGGTGATAACGTCTGATGTGCGTGAGGAATCTCTATAGAAGTCTATAGTCCCCTTGCTGTTGTCTATAGAATTTCTAGTTTTAAGCCTACTATTTGAATAATCACTCTAGGATTACTTTCTAAAAAACCGCTTAGCTGCGTACCTGTAGGGCAACAAACTGTATAGCGAGGTCCTCTTCTGTTGTCAAATGACCGAAATATTCATAAAACTAGATCAATGTGATAATGGATGACGATTTAGTAACCGCAGTTGTTATAATCTTGAAATTTCTGTAGCATTTCTTTCGCATTTTGCTTAAATTTGTTCATTGCTGAAATACTACATCTAAAGCTAAAAACAGATGAAAATATGGTTTTAATTTTATGATACTACTTCACTCTAAACATTGAAACCTTGAATGACGCTACTGAAATTTGCATAAGCCAGTCTGCTAGAAATAAGAAAACAAGCAGTTACTACTCCTGTTATACTTTATAAATTCTTCAGACAGCATTACATTTTCAAAGCATGTGTAACGTGAATACTAGCTAGTTTTCTTTAGAATATCCTCCACAAAGAAATTTTCTCTATAAAGATAGGCCCGCATGTTTTATCATAATTAATTAAACCAAACCACTTTTTAATGAATATTTTTAGAGTGAAATTCGTGTCTAGAAATTTTGTTCTTTAATTAACACAATATGTTGCGTTTTCAAGACATTTCACTTTGCCGACTACAAGGGCTGCACAAAGAGTTCATTTTTGCGTCTTAATTTAAGATTTTCAACGGTGATAAAGTATATTTCATGCTATAATTTCAAGAAACTTTCCAACTGGAAAGTTGTGGGCACTTTATGTGAAACATTCTGTATATGAATGCCTCCAATTTACAAACAAGACTAAAAGTTGTTTATGACAGTTTTTAGTCTGCGGAATAGGATTTTTCATTCCTAGCCGAATGCCTCATAACAGTATACCACATTAATATACAGAAAGGTGATTAAAGTACTAATACAGGTCTCTTGCGTTCAAAACTACACTATCTCATATTAATCTTGAGTATTTATTAGATACTTTAAATTTTCTTTCCTTCAGTATAACAAGGCCCTCCGCAAATGAATTAACTCCATTTCACAAAAATAATTTAAAGTAGGATCTGAAATTTTGCTATAAATTGTCTTTGGGAGGCAAATCGAGAAATGTACAAATGAAGAAAATGAGCGGAGTAAGTGAAGAGAAGGAAAGCAAATTCCTTATTAGGCAACGGAATTAATCATTGTGGGTCTTCTACTCACACTTAAGTAGCTTAAGAGCTAATGTAAATAAGAAAAAGTTCTGTTACTTATAACAAAATATTTTCAAGTATTTATAATAAATTATTCAACTAAAATCAAAAAGGAAAAAAATCTACTAATCGAATAAGCTATGAAAATTATATTTGAAAATAAGTCTCAATTAACCTTTACACTTCCTTTTTAATTTTTGCATTTCAGGCGTACGTGTGTGAATTAATTCTTTATAAGCACGCTATGTCTACATAATATATACATTTTAAACTGATTGATGTGACTGCAACGAAAGGAAACATTAAAAAGCACTGATCAGTTGAGAACTCATACTTTGAAATTTTAAACTATGCTGAAAGCACAACGTATAACAACATTTCATTTTATCGTAATGCACCCATGAATATTAACTGAAAAACAGTAGCGAAACCATTTAACGGGAAAGAAAATTAGATGAACTTACTGTTCTTGAAATTATTACAAAGCTGTAAAACACTTTCTAAGAGTCTCGGAGGAATGAAAGTTTCAGAAGTTCCCATTTTTATCATGACAGAAAAGAGCGTAACTAATGCAAATAAAGTACCCCGCTGCATTGAACCAAACGCGTTCAGTTACCAGTGGCACTTATTTACTCAAAGAACGAATTTAAAATTAGGGTCAAAATATTTTTCATTACTCAATACAGGTATGAGTTCCGCGATAAAATCCAACTAACCGAACCCAACTAATCGAAAATATTTGTTTGCATAACGTTTTCGCTAAAAACAAATTCTGCATTTTAGTGCATTTTTCATTCGAAGAACAGAGATTAAGTAATGCAGTGATAAAATTTCTACATGTTTTTCACAGTTATGGAACTCTCGAGTTTACATTTAATCTAGTTCTGTATATATTAATTCAACTTAATACTTCGCAATCAAAATAGCTCTAGGAAGAGTAAATCTAAAAGTAAGTCTAAAATTATCAAAAAGAAATTTCTATTATTTTTTGCACTAATAAAGCAGACGAAATATGCAGGTACTTTTCACCCAGCGCTCAATGGCGAACATCTGCAATGTAACATTTGAAGGAAGATAGCTTGAATTCTTTAGTAACATTGCTAACGGATAGCCCGGGAAATGCCCAGGGAGTCTCACAGGGAGTGGGCTCATATTGCTCCCATAGGAATAAGGGACAGACGACACAAATAGTAAAACGGAGATCAAGCCTGTAATCTAGGTATTGACTTAGCATTCAGCATTCGGTATCATATTTAATTTATTATTGCAAAACTTCGACATGTGTCCTTGCGGAGTAGTTGTTAGCATCTCCGGCTAGCAGTAGGAAGATCTGTGATTCGATTTCTGTCAATAGAAACAAATGATTTTTTACGTTTCCCTCTCCAAAATCTCAGTTGGCTATAGTGGAGTCCTGATTAAAATGAGGTAAATTGTAATTTTTCACCTTTTGGATCTTGTCGACTGAGAATGAAAGGAGAACAGTAGTACAGGTACAGGGGGGTGGCTCGGTGATATATATGATATATATACTGATAGTTCGGGAATGGGCGAGAGTCTGGGTGCTGCTTTTGTTGTATATTTTTGGCACCGAAATTGGAAGTGGCAGATTGAGATTGAATACATATCATTCGGTATATCAAGCAGAATTTTCCGCTATACTATATGCTTTAAAAATGGTCATATAAACATTTGAATGCACAGTGTGAGATAATGTTATTTTCTAACTGTCTTTCTGTCTTACAGGCTCTTTCCCGCCCTGATTATTATAATGAGATTTATAAAGAAATAAAGGATCTATTTTATGACATGAATAACAGAGGTTGTAGAATTAAATTATCATGGATTAAAGCACATGTAGGTCATACCGGCAACGAGAGGGCGGACGCTTTAGCTAAACAGGCTGCAAATGATAATTCTTTAATGGAAATAGAGCTCTGGCTCTAAGAGAATGGCATGTACCGTCCTAGAATATATGGTAATTAATAGTTGGAGCAATATTTGGAATGATTCAGACAGAAACAAAGAATCTTTTAGAATTTTTTAAATAAAAGATAGAATGCGGCTTATTAATGACATTGATTTTATTCAATTGAATTACGGGACATGGTCGTTTTCCGTTTTATTTGCACAGATTTGGTATACAGAAATATCAGAATTGTCTTTTTTGCAAAGTATTAGGAGATAATAAACATTTTTTGTGTAGATGTAATCTAACCTTTTCATTCCACCAAGACTTTAGGATCACTTCTACGGAAGATTTATATGATAGGAAGAATTATAAGACTGCTCGAGAGATCATGAGAATTATTAATTCAAGTAGAGAAAGAACTGGAATTGTGGCTTGAGTTCAACTTTTGACTGCTTGTACAACTTTGATAACTTGCTTGACATTAGTTTTTGTCTGTTTTATATTGTTTTTACTTGATGTCGTACTAACCCCTTATTTATTTTGTTTTTACGTGATGTCGTACTAAACCTTTATTTACGTTTTAGTCCTATATTGTCTCGTAATGTGATGTCTTGTTGGTTTCTATAGCTTTGTAGCCTTGAGTTACTATTGTATTTTTTGTTCATATGGTTTGTTTGTTTATTGTGTGTAGTGTAATATGGGCGCAGCCTCTTTGTGTCATAAGACGAGCTTCGCTCGTCAGGCAGGCCGGACTGCGTTCTGAATAAACAAATAAACAAACACTGAAACTTTAAACATGAAAATTTGCTTGTCAACAGAGCATACTCTAGTCAAATCCTGTAACACAAAAATTTAAAGGCGCAGACAGTTTTTTGAGCATTTTAATCTTTCAGTTCGAGTAATGTCTCCTGCAAACGCTTCTCTCACCGGCGAGGCAATAAAGAATACAATACACATGAACTTTGCAAATATATGAACAGCGCATACGATGTACATCAGTAAACCCAGTTGATACTGTTCAGTATATTGCATCTGAATAACTTCTTATACCCAAGTTATCACTGACTTCTAGAATAAATATTCTCTGTAAACTCAGAATCATAATGCATAAACCATTGCTTGAGTTCTCAATCAGCACAGTCAAAGTCTTCACAGGCTCTCTTTAATAACCAAAGGTCACAAATACCCATCTTCCGAAGTAACTTTATAAATTCCGCTACAAATTTTAATATTCCATACAGATTTTTGGCTGCACCTAGGGACAACAGAATGCTCTAGCAATTGAGTGCAAATGCTGACAGTCCTATAACAGGAGGTACAGCAACTCAACTGGTGGTATGTAAGTAAGTAAGTCTGCACGCACAGTCTTCATTATTTAAAACCGTTACTGTTAGATATAACTGTTATAGTACGTAAAAAATGCAGCTACCTCAGTTGGCGGTTTCATAAAATGTGACAACGGTTTTGTTGGAGTCATTGATGTAACGTTTTCCTACGTAAATGCATTGTAGTAGCTAAGGACTCCAAAGTGTAAATAGACGAAATACATTCTTAAATAATATTTACTGATTATACTACTGAATCTCACAGAGAATTCAAGCGCACAGAAAAAGGGCTATCTTTATTTAATTTCACTGTGAAGTGATTCGAATTCGACTAGTCAGTTTTGTTTATATGGAATAAATGTCCAGAAACTTAGAGAAAATTCTAGGCATTCTCGATTAGTTGAGAATGAGCGCGGTATTTCTCGAATGTGCATTTGAAAGACATCACTTGGACAAGGAAGGACCATTAAAACACGGAAAGCGATAGATCGGCGTCTTGCTCAGCGTCATCAGCTGCCTGTCGTACGTTAAAAAATTTTGAAATTATTGGTGCCAGAAAGATCAAATGTCGTCTGCTAGCGAAGTTGCAATTCAATGTGACAGATTTTATTTAGGGTAAAAGAAGTCTTGAGCGCGTCTAGAAAAGGTTGTTGGAGCGGAATATAGAAAAAGAACCAAAGACATGGCTGAACAGGGAAAACAAAGTGCAGCTAAGATGAAAAAAATCTGACGTGGATACCGCATGACTTCTTTGTACGGCTTATCAAATAACACACATCTTTTTATGCAGTTATTTCATCGAATTATTCTAACTTAATTAACCGATTCATCAAGGCAAGTAGAAAACGACATCAAAAAATGCGAATTTTGAAATTAAATATCCCGGTCAGTTTGTTTCCTATGGAGTTAAACTCCTTGTAGTTTTATTTTTTCACTAGCCACTACGCGGCCAGCCTTCGTCTGGCTTATAAATGTACAGTAAAAATGCCTAAAGGGTACATTAAATTTAAAACCTGCACATAATTTTTCTCTGCAGAACAGCTTGATCAAAAAAATTTCAATAAAAATGTATCACATATTAAAAAAATTACAATGAAATAAGCAATATCCCTTAATACAAATATTAATTATCCTAAAAAATAAATTAACCAACTTCCCGTTGCAAAATCTTAAGTTAAATGGTATAAAGGAAGTTAAGAACTTTGTTTCCTAAAAAAAAAACATGCAAAACTTTTTATATAATTGCAATTATATATAATTAAAACATAATATGAGAGAGAAAACAGTCATTTTTCAAGAGAAAACAGTCAGCAGCCCAGTATCCAAAGTAATGAATGGAAAACTGTTGTCAAAACCACATTTCTAAAAGAATGAAACTATCATCAGAAAACAATAACCAATCAAAATTGTGCTTTGTGGAAGACATAATTCAAAATATACAAACCTCTTTGCCATTAGCTAATAAAGAGCGAGAGAAAGGGAAATTCTCTCTATTGTGCCTCGCGAGACACATGCGCGTCAGAGTAAGAAGATTGGGTACTATTCCGTTTTGAGGACCGTAAAAAATTGCAGCGAAAATGTATGTGCAAAAGCGCCAAATCTGGCAAATGCGCCTATTTAACAGCGCGCCAAATCTAGCGCACGCGCTGATTTCAAATTGAGTAAGTTTAGATAGTTCTATATTTCTTAAGATGCCATTGAAGTACTAGTTCAATTTTTAAATCCTTTTTATGATATCCTATGGATTTAACAATTTGGGAATTGCCCATGACGAAAAGTCTGCAATCCATTTACACATCGACCTATTTTCACTTTGAAAAAATCTCAAAATTGCACAAAAATGGCACTGTGCACCTACTTGGCTTTATCTATGTACACATCAGCCTATTTTCACTTAAAAAGTAAAAGAAAAATTGACAAAAATCCAATTACTTTTACCCTTGTAAAAAGCGCCAAACAAATAAGTGGGCGATTCTGCACTTTACCGAGAATTTTTTCAAAGAAAAGGCATCATTCATTATAGAAAATTACGTTTGAACAACTAACGAGATGAAATTATGCTATGCTTTAACGATAACTCGGTAGCGAAATAGCGATGCAGGAATCCATTCAGTTATGTTTTGCTTTTCTTTTACATAAATTATAATAATGATCTGAAATAGTTATTTACTCTTAAGCTTCCATTCAGTTATGTTTAGCCTTTTTTATATAAATTATAATAACAAAAAAAAGTATCATATGAAATTAACCTTTCATCTAAATTAAAACAATAATCTTTAGATAGTTATTTATTAGTACTATACTTCCAACTTCCTTTCTTGCGTTAGGGTTGCGCAATTATTTTTGGCAGCATGGTATCAACAATAGTTTGGCGATATTTTACGGTCCTCAAAACGGAATAGTACCGAAGATTGTGATCTGCGTGTCCAAGCAAGAAGCAGCATGAGATAAGCAATATCCCTTAATACAAATATTAATTATCCTAATAAATAAATTAAACAACTTCCCGTTGAAAAAAAAATCATGCTAAACTTTACACTATCTTAAAAACAGTGAAATAAGCAACAAATATTTTATCTCATATTTTCAACAGTCAGCAATCCAGTATACAAAGTATTGAATGAAAAACTGTTGCCAAAACCACATTTCTAAAAGAATGAAAGTATTCAAAATGATGAGATTTCATCAATATTGATTTTTTAAAAAATTCTGATTCGAATTTTGAAAAAATCGCTTCGAGGTGCACTGGCTCTTGTCTAGATGCACCTATGTACCAAATTTCGTATCCCTGGGTCTGGGTCTATTAGCTGACGCGCAGCACGAACGAAAGATACAGACTCTTTCAGTCGATGTGGAGATAACGAGCAGAAAACTTCCCCGATATACGTAAAGAAACCATTAAAAACCATAGGTTGCATTAAAAGTAGGATTTCGTTACTTGTCGAAAATTCCTTTTTACTTCCTTGTACAAAGTAAAAAGGAAGTATCGTAATCACGAAAATTTTCAGGCATTGTATTTCAACGAAAATATCCATTTTGACCGCTATCAAATGCAATTTAACGATGTTTTGGCGTGACATCTGTACGTAAGGACAGAATAAAAGACTCTTTTCCCCAAAAAAATTATAAAACTGATTTAAAATGAATTCTGAAGAGAATTTTTCGTGGCGTCTGTACGTACGTATCTTGCATAACTCAAAAACGAGTAGCCTCAGAACGTTGAAATTTTGTATATAGGGCTGCTATAACATATACAGGGTGTTTCATAGATCATGGGACAAACTCGGAGGGGTGGTGGAGCGTACTAAAACATGCATTTTTTGTATAGGAATGTAGGGTTTAAAGTGACGGGTTAAAGCAGGAGCGCGAAAAAACGACACGAGAGGAAAATGTGTTTATATACAAAATCAACGCAAAGTGCTTCTTTGCAGCAATACAGTATTCACAATAAATGTTCAAAAAAGGGAACACTAACAGTAATAAGAACTACAGCTGTGATTGGCTGGCAATGCAGAGGTAGAGGGCGGTAGTGAGCCGGATAAACCACGATCCGATGAATCAGAGGATCATTCGCAACTCTGATGTTGAGAGTGATGTGTGAATTTACGCACAGGGAAAAAAGCTGACATGCATTTCATGTATGGTGCTAATGGGAACGGCAGAGCAGCGCTACGGTTGTACCAGGAACAGTTTTCGAACAGGCGTACGCCGAAGCGCACATTGTTGGAGAGGTTGCATCGATCTCTGTGTGAAAACGGGTCATTTGAAGCCACATCTGACACTAGGAGTGGAAGAAAAAGTGCACCTAGACAACCTTCCATTGAAGAATCCATCTTGAACATTGTGCATGAATCACCTCAGACAAGTACAAGAGCTATTGCACGTCGTCTGCAGCTGAGTCATTCCACCGTTTGGAGAGTATTGCATGAAAATGGTTTGCACCCATACTAGTATTTGCAGATAGTCCAAGCCTTACAAGAGACAGATTACCCTCTTCAAGTTCATTTCTGTCATTGGTTCTTGCAGCAGTGTGCGGCGCAGGCGGATTTCCCATCGGATGTGGTATTCACAGACGAGGCAACTTTCTCACAGGACGGCATCTTCAATAGCCACAATATGCACGTGTGGGCAACTCATAATCCACACGGCACACGTGCACATGCATTCCAAACCCTCTTCTCCATGAATGTGTGGGCGGGTATTGTTAACGATTACCTTACCTGCACGTACAAATGGCTTATGTTATATTTTTCTGCAAGTGGTGCTACCGGAATTGCTGCAGGATGTTCCGGCTGTCATTCGTGATCGCATGTGGTTCCAGCATGATGGTGCACCAGCCCATAAGAACGTGCGGGTCCGCAATTACTTCGATGGGACATTCCCGGGCCGATGGATTGGCCGTGGTGGACCCGTTCGATGGCCACTCCGTTGGCCAGATTTATCCAGCTTGGATTTTTTTTATGGGGGCCATCTGAAGAGCATCATTTACGAGACTCCCGTTGACTCACTGTGGGACCTCGTTGCACGACTATCCATTGCGGCTGCAAACGTGAGAGAAATGCCTGTCGTTTTTCAAAATGTTCGTCAATCCTTTCGCGTTACCAAGCATGTATTACTGCTGGTGGTCGCAACAAAAAAGCACTTTGCGTTGATTTTGTACATAAACACATTTTCCTCTTGTGTCGTTTTTTTTTTTTTTTTTTCTTTCCTGCCTTAACCCGACACTTTAAACCCTACATTCCTATTAAAAAAAATGCATATTTTAGTACGCTCCACCATCCCTCCAGTTTGTCCCATGATCCATGAAACACCCTGTAGATGTGCACCTCGTATTTTGGTTGCAATCGGCCGCACCAAAGGTATATATATATATATCCACTCTGTTAACCGGCTCACAGTGATCTCAGTTTCTTTACTCTTATATGTTTGTAAGTTGTGCATTTTTTGCTTTAAAAATGATTGAATTATGTTCTTATCTTCCGGTTAAGATTTTCATGCCTTTAGTAAATCTGCATGCGATATTTGTGGAGTTATCAACAATTTAAAAGTTGTTTAAGTGCAGCTAAGCCTAATTATTTTTGCGATGACGGGCATGTTTGTTTACATTTCAAACTTGGCAAAAATGCAGATTTGTTGCCAATCTAGAGAAACTAAGCTTCGCAACAACAAAAATAACGCCTTCTTTTATTATTGCGAATTAAATCATGTTTAATCCATTCTGGAATTTATTCGAGGAAATAAGTGTTTAAGATTTACTTCGTAATTTTTAATATAGATATTTTCAGTTTTTATGTATTCAGCCTTGTCGGGAAGTGAGAACTGAATTAATTGAATGAGAAATACTGAATCGTCTGTGAAAAACTGTTTCTTTTTTGTTTTGTCTGCTTAATTTCTTTTATACATCGTTTTAGATTTATTATAGTATTTGAATAGAACATGTGGCAATGATTAGATAATTCTTCAAACGATATAAATTTATATACATTCTGAGTTATAATATGAACGAAATGTAACGTTGTTAAGTGAGCCTAGCGCCAGAGTGTCGCTATGGTAAACAATAGTCTAACATCTGTCGAGATCGATATCGGAAAACCTTAGGGAAACCAGTCGGGATTCTCTTGCCACTCGACAGCAAACGGGAGAGCGAGTCTGACCCATTCAAATTCCGTCGGCGGAAAATGAAGTGGAAATTCCGTGCGGAAGTGACGTTTATTGCATAGCAACCAGTCTGTCTCACCTCTACATTGCTCCAGGCTCAGGGAAAGGGGGTAGTTTGTTATCAAAATTGCTGTTTCGCATGTGCTTATTAATGGGGATGGCGGTAACAAAAACAAAAACAAAAACAAAATTACAAATCAGTTGAGGTAAATGGTGAAATTTTTAGAAAAAATCTGCAGCTGTTAAGTGGTAAACTTGATAGCACATTTAATAAAGAGCACAGAAAAAATAAATGGGAAGAGTTATTGGATATTTTAAATGCAAAATGAAATGGCCTTTCCAAAAACGCAGATACGAGAAGAAATGTAAGCATAATTTTACGTATGCTCTTTTGCAAAATGGAAATTTCCCAAAAGGTTACAGGTTTGTAAACTATTTTTTAACAGTTTTATGATTAAAATAATTTCTTTGTCTTGAAAAGTTATGCAACAATGTTATAAATCAAACCAACAGCGCGTGTTTACTATTCCTATTGAACTTGGATCAGAATTTTTTTAAATTTTAAGCAACTTATGATTCTATCAATAATTTTATTTATTCATTAATTCTACCTATTACATAACTACAGATATACTATGTATCGTAGATATCAATAAGCAGAAAACTTTGGTATGATGCATTAAAAACGATTTACTAGTGAGCAAAAATATAACAAATTGTTAACAAAAGTAGTAGAAAAGAAAAGAAAAAAAAAATATATAACTATAGGTTAAATCACAAAACATATCATCTTGCATATAAATGCACACATACACACACACACACACACACACACACACATATATATATATATTATATAAAATGGAAGGAAAAATTACATAACTGTACATTAAGCAAATGGAATTATTTTCTGTTTATATAAATGAACCTTGGCATTCTTCGGTGTCTTCTTTTCCTTCTTGAAGCTTGGTTTCCCTTTGGCGTCTTATGCTCCAACTCAAATATAATGTTGTTTGCATGTTAAACCACAAGGACGCATTCCCTTCATTTCAAGGGGGGGGAACGTCGGTCCGAAAAACAAACCCTTACACTAATAATACTTATGAATCCTTTAGGATGTATTTGATGAAAAATTTGCCTAGGAAATAATATCTCCAAGGTTTCTTATTACAATGATTTAAAAGATCAGCTAATAGTAATCATGCTGATTTTCATCTTCTTGAGCATAATGTTTCTAGCACTATCGTACTTTCTGCAGTGAATAATTGCATGTTCTGTACTGTCGATCATATAACATGAGTCAAAAAAGGACGAATTCGCTCTATGATACCTGTGCAGTAGTTGGTTCGAGTCCAAGAACTGCAATCATATTTTACTACTTCCATTTTCCTTTTGACGTTTAATCCTTTACTCCACTCGCAATGAACATTACAGTAGCTGAATCTGCGGCCGGTATGAGAAGTCCGCCAGCAGACGACTTGCTCTTCTTTAATAGTATTCTCAATGAAACTACACATATCCTCTGCAGAAAAATACCCCGAGTTATTCATATTTCTTCTTTTCGCAACTTTGTCCCTCTTTCGTTGAACCCTATACCCTTATGGCCAGGAACCCAGGTGACAGTGAGGTGATGGAAAGCCTTTATGCGCTCGAAGAGCTTAAGAATGAGAGAGTTGGATCTCCTATGAACACAGCTCACGGCGCTAACTAGCAACCTTTTAGTTAGGATTCAGTTTCTCAAGAAGCTTACAAAGGGCCCAAGCCTCAGCTGAGAAGATCGAGCTTCTGCTGTCTATGCACTGGCTGACTTATCACCGCAGTACGATGTACAGCCGCAATACCAACTCCTGTATTAGACTTCGAAGCGTCTGTAGCGTAAATCTTAAATCCTTGATTCACATAATCATTAATAATGCAGCGGGAAAACTGCTGTATCTCCACACCTGAGATATTTTTGTTCTGGAACTCATACGCATTTACTTTGAAACAACACTTTACTTCTTCAGAAAAATCTTGCTCGTTGTTAAAAGTAATACACTTGCTGAAATCTAGATCAAGATTGCTTAGCTTGTCTTTAACGCACTGGCTAATGGGCTTGCGTGTCTTACCCCACCTGTACTTTCAACTTTGCAAACAATTTTTCAAACTATCCGCAATAGGAGAGGCTGCTGACAGAGCAATATTCTTTATTAAGAACTTGTGGAGAACTCTTTATTATTATTATTTGTCCACTGGGCCAAGAGAGGGCGCTACCAGCTTTCTCCCTCTTTTCCACTAGGGGGAAATTCGGACTGGTTACTCTGTTCCTGGCTGCTGTCGGTGAAGCACGCGCTCACCTCTTTTCCGCTTCGTGATGTCTTCTTAGCTGTAATATGACTTTAATGATTTTTAACCTACGTGAACTTGCTACCTATAAAAATGCTTATCGTGCGAATGTGACTGTGTATCAGTGAACGTGTATTGAAATATATATCTTTTTCTAGTGTTAAATAAAAATGTTAAAATCCTCGAGCCAAGCTATCATCCTTTTATCCGCAGCAACCCCAAAATAGCATCCATAGACGAAAGCCATAAACTTAATAGCAGCGATGCATCTTCTCGTATCCAAGGTGAATACCCCTGCGTCAACATATAACAACGGAAGAGGGGTGCTGATAGGCGCCCCAATAGCCAGTCTAAGGAGTGATTATAAACAATTTCAAGCTTTTTCTTATTTTGTTGAGAGGTAGACATCAGGAGACAGCTGCTGCATTCTATTCTTCTTCTTATTGTTGCATTTGCAATATTAAAAAGATCCACTTTTCTGGCACCCCACCTGGGGCTCGTGATGAATTTAAATGCGTTCAGCATTCTTTATAGCTTCGGTACAATTTTATTTACATGGACGTTCCAACTCAGTTTACTATCAAACCACATTCCCAAAATTTTAACGTGATCTTACGTAGGGATGCTAACACCATCAAGCTTCAGAAGATTCTCTTCACTACTATTTGTCCCACCGAAAATGATCGATTTACTTTTCTCTTGGGAAATGCATAAATTCCACTCTTCAGCCCATCTATGCACTTTAAACAGCACACGCTGCAAATCACTGACTAGCCTGGGGAACGAGACATCTGCACTGTAGAGGAATATGTCGTCCGCATACACATAACAGTCGACATAAGCCGGGATAATTTCATAGATATCGTGCATGAAAACTGTGAAGAAAATTGGAGACAAAATGCAGCCTGGGGGACACCACTGATAAGCTCATAGCTTCTTGAAAGGACCCCCTCTCCACTTTACTCTGATTGTTCTCTGGTTCAAGAAATTAGCAATCCAGAGGATACTATTCTCTTTGACACCGAATTGCATGATTTTATAGAGCAGTCCATCATGCCAAACTGAATCAAATGCAGTTTTGAGATCAAGAGCCACCAGCTGAACAATCTTTATTTGCTACCTGTAGTGCAGGATGATACTAAACAATTTATTAGCCACGACCAGACAACTTCTATCCGGAATAAAGCCGTAATGCATATCTGAGAGCTTTTACTTTGCTGAATCCTCAGAAGTAATCTATTGAGAACCATCTTTTCCATCGCTTTGGCTAGAATTTGCGTTAAAGAAATTGGTCTATAACTGGAAACCAGCGCACTGTCTCCTCCAGGTTTTAGAAAAGGAAAAACAGTAGCTTCTTTCCAATTCTTAGGGATCAGACCCGAATTTCACGAGTTGTTGCAGGCCTCAAGGAGCGCTTGCTTGCAGTCATCAGCTAAAACTGTAACAGCATATCTTGTGAGGTCATCTTGCCCCGAAGCAGAGTTTCTGAGACTCCTGATAGCTTTATCGAGTTCTGAACCTGAGAAGGAATTATTAATACGGCTACTCTCTTCGCCACTAAAATCCAGGGGAATGAATTTTTGAATAGTGAATCTTGAATAATACTTAGCAAACACTACGCTCTGCTCTTCCGCTGACTAGGTGTGGCCGTTCTAGTACTTTAAGATAATGTTCGAGAACTGAATCTGACTTTTTATTTTGAATAGTTTAAGTATCTTAAATAAATTGCCATCCTTTCTGGTATGATTACAAATTTTTTCCCGATACAGCCTTCTCTTGATTTTAATGACCCTTTTAAGGTAAGCGTTCCATTTCTTGTAAGAGATCCAGTAACCTTTTGAAAGATGAGCTTTAGCGAGTCTAAGGCATTTTCTTTTCTGGCCTAGAATGAAGTTACATTCCGTGTCCCACCACGGACTGTTTTTACGTTAAATCACAATTTTTGTGAGGTTTTCTTTTTTCATAGCGCTCAAGATGCGGTTGATATTATCCAGGTTTCTTTCTCCTGGGTGCAAAGCCCTGATCCTGTTACTGCTTTCTGTAGCAAACTTCTTCTAGTCACAGTGAGCAATTATTCTCTGATTGCCAGCAGCTGAGGCGTCGTTATCACTTGTGAACCTAATTTTTATAGGTTAGTGGTCACTGCCAAAGGGATCAGGAGAAACTTCCCATTTCAATTGACCATAGAGCTCGGCTGAGAACAAAGCGATGTCAATGCAGGATTCAAATCCTCCGGGACTTACATGAGTGGGCTCCCCAGTGTTTAAAATGCAAAGGTGGTTATTTTTACACCACTCCAATAACGCTCTACCCCCTGCTGACAGCCTGCTCGACCCCCAAGCCGGGTTTTGACAGTTGAAGTCTCCTAAGGTAATAAACTTGCCGGGCAGCGTAGCCAAAACTTTATAAACTTATAAAAAGTGTTTCGTATTACTTTTCTAGAGATTTTAAGAGTTCCAATTAATTAGTTTAATAGTATTAAATTGGAAATTCCTCCTTTTATCATATAATTTTTTTTTTTTTTTTTTTGTGTTTAATTATGTACAGGTCTAGGTATTCAATAGTATCTTGATTCGTATTAGTTTTATTAAGTGTTAAACTATTTGGGTAATTCTTGTATTGCTCAAAAGCAGAATTATTATTGAAAGTTATAATATTATCTATGTATCTAAATGCATTTGCAAATAACCTTAATTCATTCTTATTCAAATTTAGTTGGAATTTATATTCATAAGCAAAAAGAAATAGGTTACATATTTGTGTAGAACTGTTTGCTCCCACTGGAATCCTTCTCACCTGCTGAAAGATCTTATTATTGAATTTAATGTAATTATTAAATAATACACAATTCAGGTAAGTTTTTCATCTTTCAATTCAAAGGATGTTAAGCATGTCAGAAAAAAGTTCAGGGAGTTGCATTAAACTAGTAAACTAGTAAACATTTTTTCTAATGGTAGAGAAGTATAAATACGAATAGAGACGAATTTACGAATAGAGAATACTTTTTAGAATGTTTGAGAAGAATAGAGAATGTTTGTTAAATATATATATATATATATATATAAATAACTGTATTATAAATACATTAACATATGCAGTGAAAGAAATTGCAGTACATAGTCCAATTTTATAGCCTTTTTCAATCGATTTCACAAGCGGGTGAACGGTAAAATCACTGAACACTAGTAATTCGGTCCGAGGTTTGAATCCCGCGAATGGGGTGGGTACAGGGGTGTCATTACACACATATCTTTGCTAACTTCCAGAAGTATAAAAGTTTAAAGCACACAAAACCTGTTTTAAACAAATAAATAACTATATATCTCAGTTTTGATCTTTGTGAAAAGTTAGTTCTAAATTTCTTACTTTATGCCTTTACTAATAATTTTTCAGTAGTTTAATGCGCGAAAATACTAGGCATGATTATATATTTTGTTTATTTATTTTTTTTTTTGTAATTATATATATAAACGAATAATTTATAATAAGAAAACTTTTCGTATACGATCTCTAAAGGGCGGAAATTCAATTAAAACCATGAAAAATTTTTAGTCAATTTAAAGTAGATTTTTAAATTCGTATTTCTAAACCTCGTTTACTTTAAAAACATAAAAGTCTGTAAAAAAAAAATCCTTAATTGAAAAAAAAAAAAAAAAAAAAAAAAAAAAAAACATATATATATATAACTGCATTATAAATATATTAACATATGAAGTGAAAGAAATTGCAATACATATTCCTATTTATACCTTTTTTTAAGTTCATCCCACCAAGCGGTAAAATCGTTGAACACTGGTAGTTCGGTCCCAGGCTTCAATCCCGAGAACGGGCTGGTTGCATGGGCGTCGTTACCAATATATTTGTCATTACCAACCAGTTATTGACAATATAGTATTTGTCATTACCAAACTTTTATGCTTTTGGAAGTTACCATCTCTGGTAACTTCCAGAAGCATAAACGTTTAAAGCACACAAATCCTGTTTTAAATTAATAAATAACTATGTATCAATATTTGTTCTTTGTGATAAATTAGTTCTAAATTTTTTTACTGTTTATCTTTACTGATAATTTTTCAGCAGCTTAATGCTCGAAAATACTAGGCACGATCATACTTTTTTTTTTTTTTTAAATTGTTTTGTAATTATATATATATATATACATATAAGTGTATTACAAATATTTTAATATACGCAGTGAAAGAAATTCCAGTACATATTTCTATTTATACCCTTTTTAAATTGATCCCACCAGAGGCAGAACGGTAAAATCGTTGAGCAGTGGTAGTTCGGTCTGTGTCTCGAATCCCGTGAACGGGCTGGCTGCATAGCCGTTTTCGTGGTTTTCTCCATGTGTAATGTGTACAGAAGCTAGTTCCCTTAGAAAGCTAGTTTAGCTTAGAAAGCCTAGGAAGCTAGTTCCCTATGAAGGCAACCATCACCTTGGGCAGATAGCCCTCGAGGCTTTGCCGTAATCACATAAAACCAAACATTTTTAAAATCTGAATAAAAAATACACAAAACTGATGTAATATCTAGAAGCAGACCACATAAAAAATCTCATAATTAATTATAAATCATCATTAAAATATTTACAAGAGTTTAATGTAACTGAAAATTATACAGGAATTTAACTTCAATTACACAGGAGATTCTAAAAACTACTGGAAATTGGCATTCATATTAGTACAATTAAAACTACTTAAATAAATTTTTTAACTCAAACTTATTATGAATGTTAATTTAGGATGTGCATAATTTGAATATATACTGCGTATTTTTTAATGCGTAATTCATTAATGTTAATCAGGGGCGTAGCTAGAGTTTCCAGCACCGGGGGACAACTGAAGAATTTGCGCCCCTTTCTGCGCGCCAAGAATGGAAAACATTTCATTAAAAAAATTCGTAGCATCAATTTGGCGCCCCTTGGATGCTGCGCCCGGGGACAGATGTCCCCTCTTGCCCCACCCTAGCTACGCCACTGATGTTAATGTATTAAATTTTTATACTCTACAAATTAAAATAAAAGTAGGGGGATATACATTATAAATTAAAACATAAAAGTTCAAGATTTATAAATTACTCATCAAAACATGAAATTAAGTACATTAATATAGACATTAGTTCAAAAATTACAATTTTAAATCAAAGTACGAGCCAGGACATCTGTTACATGATGTGAAAAATTTTGATTTTATTATCAACCTCACAATTGGGGCTGATATTATTCGAGAAATTTTTCGACTAAATATTGAAATTGGGAGTACACTTTATTGATTTCCAGGAAAATTAGAATCGAGTTTTATTTTAAATGTGTATCATTTTAAGGTTGTTTTCTAGATCAATTTAATTTTTGGATTTAAAAGATATAAGAATCAAATGTCTAAGAATGTGCTGCCATCTAGCGAGAACATAAGCTAAAATTTTCTGATAGCTGGAATGGATAATCACAGTTTTCTGCAGCAGCGACACCTAGCATTCTACCATTATTCCTCCTCCCGCGCAGTTTTTTGTGTCGTGGGAAGCGAATGGTTGCCGAGGAGGGATGGATGAGAAGTGCAGTGTGTAAGAAGCGGTATTGTGTGGTTGTGGTTTATTGAGTGCTGGTAGCGAATGTTGGAATGACAATCTCTATTGTTTTAGATCCCGTATACTGCTTCTTACGTTTAAGAAAGTTTCTGCTGTTTTCGTAAATCGTATAGAAAAAAGTTCAATATAATTTATGTACTAGATCTTATTATATCAGCTGCTTGTAATCTGGTTAATTATAAATAATACTGTGTGCCGATTTCTATACATCAGTTTTCATTTCTAATAGTTAAAAAATTTACGGTTTTAAGTATGTCTCTTGCAGTGTCAGTTAGTAAATCATATTCATATGATTCAAATCGTTTCAAAACTCCTAATTTTAAAGAAACATCGTCGACCTCGTGTTCTAATGAAGAAACTAATGAAGTTTCTAATAATCCGCCGATAATTATGGATGAATTCGGACAGACTCCAGATCATTTTTACTTAGCAAGAAAGCCCCCGCAATCAGTTTTCCAGGTATAGTGCTTTATTTTATATTAGAAATCTTGCTTTGTTTTATTCAATTGCTTTTGATTTGTAGAAATATTTAAGTTTATAGTTCATTTTGGCGCCATATCTCATTAATATTCAAAATGGCGATCAGGGAATTTACGTAGAATTGCATCTGATCATTCTTCATTTCAGCTATATTCATATAGTATAAGATATCTTACCTCACAGTTCATTTTTTATACGCGTATCTCTGAAGTGTAATAATGGCTAAGCGGGGAATATGGCTTCCTTCTAAGAACGTTTCCTCACCCTCTGCTAATTGTTCCTAATAATGAAAGGTAGAAAAACAAGCTCACTGTATAGCTCAAATCTTCAAACATGATACACTTTTGTGTAGCTTCGATTATTGCTTTTTTTAAATATTTTCACTAGGCATGTTACCATGCCATGGTGTTTAATGCAGAGTTTTAGAAGCATATAAACACATAATAAACATGATAAAAACTGAGCATACCACGTCGCCGTGCTTAAAGCAAAGTTACGGGGGTATATAAATACATTATTTTTCTGAATGGTAATGTTACTATATCTTCGAGGTCATAAAAACACGTACTGCGCTCTCTACTGTGAAAGGAAAGTAATTCTGCAACGCGATATTATAAAGTGCTTATGTCACGACAGCTTATAAGTAATGGCAGATTAATTAATATTATAACTTCAGTTTTTTGCCGTAAACAAAAAATTAGCAGCAATAATTTTTTTATATGTCTGCATTAAAGTAGTTAAATACAAGTAACAGTAGCTAGAAATGTGTTTTACTTATACAGGAACTTTTGAGGAGAAAACTTTCAGAATGAAAACCAAAAGAAAAAAAATGTTTGTGAATAAATGCTAACAATTACATAAATTCGTAATATGTATGTGTTAAGCTGTAAGCCTATTTTGACTAAAGTAAATACGATTTTCCTTTATAGTTACTTTACTCTCAAGTGTTTATTGAGTGATACGAATATATTTCTATAAAATTGAAAAAAGTGTTTTCTATTATAAGCTTACAGTTTTTTTTTCTTTATTAATACAGTTCTCTGTTTGAGTCATAATCAGGTATGGCATATTAGTGAATCATTTTTTAACACATGCTAAAACAGCAAAATATTGCTACATTTTTCAAAAATACAGTTACAGGATTGAATAAAGAAATCGCTGCTGGTATGAAAGATAGTCTAAGACACAGGCAGGACATGATGAAACCAGTTATATGTGTAGTAAAAAATGCAAGAATTTATGCCCTATAAAAAAATTAAACTAATAAGGATAAAATACTAACAGCAACAAATTTCTTACATGGATATTTCAGTTATGAATTGAGACAAAGATTCTAAAATGATTAAATGTTCATAATTCTGGCTTGAAATTAATTATTGGTACCAAAAAGTGTGTGATGCCGTGTATTTTTTACTGTTTTCTTCACATAAAATGGCCACACACATGCACAGAAGCCTGGGGCGATAAGCTTTAAAAAGTTCTGTGTAAAGATATCTTAAGCAGATTATGTGCAAGAACTGAACTAATTATCTATCTGAAGTAAAAGTTCTTTTCCTTTAATTTAATATCGCTATTTTTTCCCATCTTTATGGCAGCATATGGATACCGCATCAGAAGAACACTTCATCTTTCAAGGCTATCCACAAATCAACCCAATTTTAGCACCTTCATGTGATGTGAAGCACTGCTTATACAAGCCATGCATTGTCATTAAAACAAGTAATAATCAGAAGGAGTAATGTCTGGTAAATACAGCGGGAGGGGGAAAAATTTTTCATTTGAGTGTTTCCGACTTTGACCAGCGCCGCAACTTCTGGATTAGTGTTATCATGCAGGAGAATAATTTTGTCATGCTTAGACTAGTAGTGGGTACATTTTATTTTGAGTGTTAGTCTCAGTCTCATCAATTGTGTTTGGTCAGAGCTCAAGTAATGGTTTCATTCGGTTTGGGCAACTCATAATGCATGACACTAAGTTGATCCCACCATATACACAAGATTTTTTCCCCATGAATATCTCACTTGGCTGTCATTGTTCAAGCATGGGCAGTTGGTCTCCATGACTGAGTTACTCCTAATGATTTTGTGCAAGTTTACAATGCTTCTTGTTCCATATCTTTGTATACTTTCATCCTTTCCGCTCCGTTCTTTGTCTTTGCTATCATATTCACCATTCGGTTGATCTTTGGATTATGGTGACTTGGCGAAAATTTGGCGACCAACTCTGCTACAGCAACCCTCTATTTTTTTTTCGCCGCCATTTTGTCTTCACGAAGTAAAGACATGTTTCTTTTTATTTACTGAACACTTTTCCAACAATCTACTAGCCGAATTACACTTATGCTAGAAATTTTATGTAACAAAACTGCTTAATCATGACAAATATTAACTGCAAAATTGGGGTTTAATCCTAGTATCCGGTGCACAAGGGATTTGGCTACTTTTGGCGACTTTATGATGATCAGTAAAAACGGGACATTGCGATGAGTAGTTAACAGGTCATTCAAAGAAAATATATAGTTAAACATAGTACATACTATGCATATAGTATATATACTATGTATATACACATATAGTGTATAGTATATATATAGACGTTCTTTGGATCATTTTTGGTGTTGGCGATAATTTTCAAAGTCGCGCCAAGGCTGCACCGTATACTAGGATTTTACCCAAAATTGGGAAAAAATGCACAATCGCAAACTCCTTACGCATTTTTCAGAATAGCACATACACATAAACCATTTACACGTCAACTTATTTTTACTTAAAAAAACATCCCAGAATTGCACAAAAATGGCATTGCACACACTCTTAACTTTATCCATCTACACTGCTATTTTTTCGTAAATTACAAAAATTTGCACGAAAATGCAAAAAAATTCTGTGACTCTTTAAACTCGGTAAAAAGCACATATATGAAATTACCTGATCGCGAAAAGTATATACCCTTTCCAAGGATGAACATTTCCACATATAAAATAAATAAAATATCCAAAAACTTTTACCTCTCATCTATTATATTATAAACGTCACCAACGAATTCATACTGCAAGCATTACAAATACTTAGTGTCAAATATTTAAATTATTTCCTCTATTTAAATTCTTTCTGTCTTAATTATTTCCATGCATGTTTACTTCAACTAAAACGTATACCAAATTCCTACAAACATAAAATTCACAAAATAACTATCATTTAATTAAAATATCACTAAACCATGTACACGTCGACTTATTTTTACTTAAAAAACATCCCAGAATCGCACAAAAATGGCATTGCGCACACTCTTCACTATATCCATGTACACTGCTTTTTTCTCATAAATTAGAAAAATTTCACGAAAATGCATGAAAATTTTGTGAATCTTTAAATCCGGTAAAAAGAACATATATGAAATTACTTGATCGCAAAAAGTATATACCCTTTCCAAAGATGAACATTTCCACGTATAAAATAAATAAAATATCCAAAAACTTTTACCTCTAAATTATCTATTATATTATAAACGTCAGCAACGAATTCATACCGCAAACATTACAAATGGTTACAAATACTTAGTGTCAAATATTTAAATTATTTCCATACACATTTACTTCAACTGAAACATATATCAAATTCCTACAAACATAAAATTCACAAAATAACTATCATTTAATTAAAATATCACTAAACCATGTACACGTCGACTTATTTTTACTTAAAAAAACATCCCAGAATTGCACAAAAATGGCATTGCACACACTCTTCACTATGTACACTGCTTTTTTCTCATAAATTAGAAAAGTTTCACGAAAATGCATGAAAATTTTGTGAATCTTTAAATCCGGTAAAAAGAACATATATGAAATTACTTGATCGCAAAAAGTATATACCCTTTCCAAATATGAACATTTCCACATATAAAATAAAAAAAATATCCAAAAACTTTTACCTCTCATCTATTATATTATAAACGTCACCAACGAATTCATACCGCAAGCATTACAAATACTTAGTGTCAAATATTTAAATTATTTCCATGCATGTTTACTTCAACTAAAACGTATACCAAATTCCTACAAACATAAAATTCACAAAATAACTATCATTTACTTAAAATATCACTAAACCATGTACACGTCGACTTATTTTTACTTAAAAAACATCCCAGAATTGCACAAAAATGGCATTGCGCACACTCTTCACTATATCCATGTACACTGCTTTTTTCTCATAAATTAGAAAAATTTCACGAAAATGCTTGAAAATACTCAACGTATTCTACTCAAACGTATTCCAAAGTACTACAAACATATAACTCACAAAATCATGATCATTAAATTAAAATATAATTAAATTAAAAAACACTACTTAAAATATAAATAAGCACATACGTTAAATTAAAAAAAATTAGATTACAATCCTAATTACTTTAAACTAAATCATTGCTAATAACAATTTTCCAATAATATCATATTAATTTATTTACTTCTTACATTTAGAACAATGCATAAAAAAATATCCTCAAATGATTAAAAATACTAACTTACCTAATCTTCAGAATCTTCATTACGTGGCACGCACACTTCCACTATTTCACACAACACACAATGAAGCTTAATACAAAATAATATAGTACTACAGTTTTCCAAATTCCCCGTTTTCCGATTAAAGAACTGTAATTCGTCCATTAATGTCGCATGATATATCTCATGATCTCTCATTTCCCTCACACGAAATAATGCGTAATCAGAACTGAGTACTTCTCACATTATTACCAAAGTCCTAGGTAGTAACCTTTATCACCTCCAAAATGTCGCCAAACTACCAGTTACCATATTCCAAAGATCAGCCTCACTCTGGTCATTTTAGTAACTAAGGATAGTAGTGAAATAGCTTACATTTTTTTTTTTTTTTTTTTTTTAAAAAATCTGTATTTTACTACAGTCTGCCTAAGTAGTTCTGAACAGAAGCTGATTTATAATGTTCTCAAATCTGAATCTGAATTCTAAATATTCTAAAATCTGGATTATAAGATTTTCAAATCCGTCTCCTTGAGTATGTCATAAAAGTGTAATAAAAACAATATTAAGAATATAATTGTAAATTACATAACAGTAATTCTCAGTCTGTTTTTTTGCATGCACCCCTTTCACCATTGCTAGGTCATTTCCCCCTTTTTTTCAAAAACTCGAAATACACTGGTGTGCAAAAATTAAGGGCAAAGTCGAAAAATTTTCATATCAGCTGAACGAAGAGGCAGAGCGGACAGAAAGACCAATCAGGAGATTAAGTAAGGTGATGTACTGTAGCACATGCGCAGATGTGCAGGTACACGTAATGGGGGAGTGTGTGAGTAGTATAAAGCATGTTGTCGGTATAAGATCAGTATTTCTGGCAAAGAGATTGCACGCCGTATAGCAGTTAAAATCACACTGAGTTGCTGCCTCAGCGAGAAATGGGAATAATCAATCTGTTAGACGACATCTGGATGCTTTTACCCGAGGTCGAATCATTGGGAAGTTGGAGGAAGGCCGCAGTGTGACAAGTGTGGCTGCAGAGTTTGGAATTGCTCACAGCATCGTTTCACGACTTTGGAGACAATTTCAAACTAGAGGAACAGCTATCCGGGGGTTTAGTAGTGGTTGTCCATGAGGAACCACACCCGCAGATGACCGATATATTGCTTTACAGGCCAGAAGAAACAGGCGGCAGACAGCGGGAGAAATCGCTAGACCCAGGCGACTGGACGACCGATATCGCGTTTTACCGTGGCCAGAAGACTGCACGGTGGTGGTCTGTTTGCACGACGCCCTGTACAGTGTGTACCTCTAACGCCTGGCCATCGGAGAAGGCGTTCTCTGTGGTGCCGGGAACACCGGAATTGGAGAGAGAATAAATGGGGATGAGTACTCTTTACAGATGAGAGCAGATTCAGTCTGAGTAGCGATCCTCATCGCATACTCATCTGGAGAGAGCGGGGAAGCCGCAATCATCCCTCGAACATCATTGAAAGGGACAGGTATGAAGGTGGCGGTGTTCTCGTTTGGGGAGGCATCATGCTTGGTAGTCGTACAGACCTTCACATCTTCGACGCAGGTTCAGTCAACAGGACCCGTTATTGTAACAAGATTCTTCTTCCATATGTGCGTCTTTTTAGAGGCGCTATGGGTCTGCAGTTCCTTTTCATGGACGACAATGCACCATGTCATCGCACAGTAGCTGCCGAACAGCTCTTAGAGAGTGGGGATATTGAACGTATGGATTGGCCGGCACGATCTCCGGATCTCAATCCCATAGAGCATGTATGGGGAGCTCGTAGCTTACCACCAGTAACGATTCCGGAGCTTCGATTGGCGCTGCAAGACGAATGGACAGTAATGCCTCAACAACTCATTGACACCCTCATTCTCAGCATGGGCAGACGCTGTGAAACCTGCCTAGCAGTCAGGGGAGATCATATCCCCTATTAAAGACCGGATGTTTCTTGCTGGACACCCATCACAGGGATGTTTCGGCCTTCAGTCGCATTGCGCTCCATGCTACTTTTTCAATAAAGCTTCTTTTTATCCCTCTGATTTCTCTTTTAGTAAGTGTTGCGTACATTACTCATGTCCTTACGTATTGGGGATCTTACGGTATTAAATGTGTTGATTTGGAAAGCTTTTGTACAAAGTTATATTGGAAAAACCGTCTCGTCCTTAATTTTTGCACACCAGTGTATGTATAGGTTTATATAGATTATTTTTTAGCGTGTTTTATAAATTAAACAAAAGGAATGGAAAATTTTGATAAGTACCAAAACTTGAATAAAAGTAGTTATTTAGAGTATATTTCACCAAGGTAAAAATATATTTACAGGTGCCCCTTGCCGGAAATTGGTGATTTTTAGTGGTACATGGACAATGAGTTTGTGCAATTCTTTGGCTTGTTATTTTGTCTTTGTGTAGCGGCAGTTTTTTAACAAGTCAAAGAATTGCACAAACTCAGTATGCATGTACACATCAACCTATTTTCACTTAAAAAAAAAATAAGAGAATTGTACAAACTTGCCATTGCGCACTCTCTTGACTTTGTCCATGTACACATCCATCTATTTTCACTTAAAAAGGTCAAAGGAGCAGCCAACAAAAAATATACAAACTCAATAAACTACATTTTAAATCAAATGGAAATTCATCTTAGTACTACACAAAGGAAATATTCACTTACCTTATTTAGAACACTTACCTTATTTAGAACACTTACCTTATTTAGAAATTTCTGTGTCTTTAGTCAAACAAAATTTCTTAACAGCATCCAGAAATTTCCTAAAATTGTGTGAATTAGAATCCGTATATCGGCATCACCACATAAATTCACAAAAATAAGAGTAAAAAATATCTTTAGACGCTCAACAATATGCATTTCCATCCTACAAACAAGATACTTATAATGGCTACTAAGTAAACCTTCACTTGCATACCAATCAATTAATGCTCTTTCCCCCTTTCGTTCCAAATCCTACAGAAACATCAAATTAATCTTATCACATTCAGCCATTCTATTGTGTTAACCACAAAACAAGCAATGTACTTCCTAAGCAACATCCAACACACAAACGAGCCTTCACAAATCTTTTCCATGTCATTCAAATTCACTGCAATCACGCAACCGATTACGTCATAATAGGATTTCCACAAGATTCAACTACTCAGGTTACCATAGATGAAACAACAACTTAGCAATAATCCAAGGGGCATTAGATCATCAGTTTAAATCTAGTAAGATGGCATGTATAAATTATAAAATTAAAAATATGAAATTGTGATTTATGAAATAATGAAGTATTTATGATCTAAAGAATACCCAAATTTACTAAAAAAAATTAATATTTATTTGTTTACCTAATTAAACATTTCTTTCAATGCAAGTTTTTTAAGTTGCTTCATTTTTTTGTGCTAATAATTATCTTTAATTCTGTAGACAGACATAATCTCTTGTTTAGTTACATTGTTGAAGTCCTGTAACTGCTGTTTCGAGAATTCCGACTAACTTGTGAATTCAAATTTTCTCATTTTCAGTAACTTCTCTGTCACTTTCTTCACTATAGGTAGGCTGTTTTCTGTATCTAGAACCATACTATAGATTTCGCCATTCATTAATTGATTGATGATTGAGAAGCATTGTCATCACAATGAAAAACTTCTTTTATATCATCATCATTTATTACTGCTTCTCCACATTTCTTTACAAAATCTGTTTATTGGAAAATTTCACCTTTGTTTTGTTATATCTGAAAACCTTTAAAATTAGCGGCTATCATCATCAAATTTAGCTATCCTTCACCATACATATTTGGCTATGCATCATGAGCTTAACGACTAACAAGTTGTTCTGTTAAATTTTATCTTGCTTCTATCGTGCACTGAGACAATTAAAAGCCTGAATTCTATTAGTTTAGTTATTTATTATACTTACGTCTATTTCTTGGACATGCTTAAGGCTTATCGGAGTTCTAAATAAATAAATTCCCACATATACTTAAGCCTTATTGAGGTCCGGTGCTAGATATCTTACTATCTGATGCCGTCTCTGTGGGTCCTAAATTCTGTGACAAGGTGGGGCCATACGAGCCCTGGCGCTGGTTCTGGGCTATGTGAATAACAAATCAGTTATTCTTAATTCAAATAGCCTTAAATGTAATCTTTGGGTCTATGAGTATCATCAACAAAATCTATTTCTTGCATATGAAAAGAAATTTTTCCTCGTCAACATTTTTTAGTGATTTAACTTAAATCTGTAATCATCGCCAAGCGTAATGTCAACATAAAAGGTTACCATACTCCTTTATTATTCACTATGTGGAATGTTTCGATTTGAGATCTGTGCCAAGCGGATACGTGACAACGGATACAAATTTATGCTAAAATGATTGTTTTTTCAATAACAAGGCATTTTATTTAGTGTCTGAAATTAAGAATTGGGATTCTCCAGATGTTTAATTATGTGCGGAGGGGGGGGGGATTAAATGCGCATGCGTAAAGCCTACGAGAAAACATTGTTGGTGGTTTTGAGGTCCGGATTTTAGATCATTCTGGATAATGGACGTCTAGATTTCGGACTGTATTTAACTCCTAAGTAAAAGGCTTACTGCACTTCCCTCTGAAACTGTTGGAACTACTCTTATATGTGCATGCAGGTCGCCAAATGCGGCGAAAAATTTCTCGCCAAACATTTTTGGCGAGAAATTCCACACCGCCATATTACTACCTAAATTTTTGTCTACATTTCGAACTTTTACCCTAAAATGTATGCAATTTTGCCAACACGTCATAAATCACTTAATTACCACACGAACCAACTAGCAAATTCAAGTTTCCACGTAAAAAGGGTTGCCACAGAAACCAGCATCGTCCCCTCAAACCATCAGAGAACAGAACACACAATCGTGCCGAAAACCAGTGCACAACACATATCGCCACATTTGGCAACCTTAGGGTGCATATAAGAGTAGCACCAAACTGTTATATTCTCCTCTGGTTGAGACCCCTGATATATAAATTGGTTATCACACTTGGCTACAGTACCGGCTAGACGGGACTTTTCTGAGAATCGAGATTCTGGAGACACTGATTTAACCGGGAGGATTCCTAGAAAAAAAGAGCCCCACCTAACTACGGAAACGATGTTGCGGCTGTGAACCATTTTTTTCAAACCTCACTAAAAATGTCTCGGCTGGACCTCTGTCCCGGGTAGAGACAACCAATCATACGAAAGTTCTGCTTCTGAAGCATCACGTGATCCCGATCTGAGCAATAATCTATTAGTGTTTGGCATTTAGGTCTTTGTAGTAAATGAAATTTATAACCTAGCTAAGTGGGTTTCTTGGCATCGTGCAAGTTCTCAGAATTGTCCCCTTCGACGTCAAGTTTCGCGTAGCCGAATCATAATGTGATTGGGACATAAGGTGACACGAATAAAGTTTCATCAAATTTTAATATAATTAACTCCAAAAAACAGACTGCAGTATTTTTGCAAGACAGAACTATATGTGAGGATTTTCTTGACCTAAGGGTATTGAAAAGTGTAGAATCCTGAGAGAAATTTGATTTTGTGACCAAAATCTCAATTTCATTTTAGTCTGCCATTTTATTGAAAAGTGTAGAAAGCGTATTAACCCTCTGAGCGTTATGACCGGGTTTAGACGGTCAAGACGGCCTACCTCGAAAGCGTTACGGACGCATCTAGGCGGTCACTGGAAAAGTGTTCGAAAGCGTTACTGACAGTTCTAGGTGGTCAGTGGTGAAGACCTCGAAAGCATTATATGACCACCTTAAAGTGGCCGTGCAGATGTCTCCTGCCCCCCTTATTTCTGGAACCCTGGAGATCTCTAAATGACAGTTCTCAGTACGAGGCAAAGAGAGTTGCTCTTTTTCATTTTAGACCGCTATGTTTAATCACCAAGAAAACACTTGAGCATTTAAAACAACAAACAAATGTGGACATTCTTCGTGAAATAAAAAAGTAGCATGTAAGCATGTTTTTTCAATACTCTCTTTAAACAGATAACATTTTCATACAATATCCTTTAGTTTTTAAATTGAATGTTCACAAAATATGCGAAATGTTTGTGAATTCAATTAAAAAATAACATTAGGAAATATTTAAACAAATTTACTTATGGATATATAGATACATAATTAAAACCAACAAGTTATAAGTTTTAATTATTCGAGCGAAACGAATAGCACATTTAATTTAATACTGCATTTAATATGAGTTATATATAATTACATGTAAAGAATAACATGATTAAGCAATAATTCAAATAAAAATTAGCCATCAACAGTAATTTATAATAAGCGTATTTTGAACGGGTTTATGAAGCATAATCTAATTTGATAGCAAAAATAATAATGGTGAATTATTTATTCATTTTGGAACAATATTCGTCGCTTATACTGGTTTGATGAAGTTCTGTTCAAATTCATCTCAAATATTCCAAATCTTTTTATGTACATCAATTTCAATGCGATTTTTATTAGAAAAAAATTTAATGAGCTTGATTTTCTTACATAATTGTAATTACATTGTTCAACACAAAATAACTACAAGCAGAAAGGCAAAGTTGTGTTAAAATTTCTGTATTTTGTTATATAAATTATTAAAATAACCAACCTACAGCCTAACAATTGAATATCCGAAGTATAACCCGCAACTTTTCTAAAAGTAACAAATTTCAGTTAAAAAAAAACCACATTAAATAAATAAACGAAATACTATTAAGAAAGGAAGCACGAAAATTTACTTTTTTATGTTTGCTTATTTTATTTTTAGTCCAAAGGGGCAATTTGCCCTGAAGGACTTAATTTCGCTTTGGCATTTTTCATTGAAAACTATAAACGGCAAATCACTTTTCAAATTGTTGCCACTAAATATTATCGCTCTGTATTATACTTAAAGAAATTAAATAATGAAAAATCTGCATGAATGTACGTATGTTTCTCGCATTGTGTTAAAAGAACGGTACCTAGAGCTATCAAAATTTAAATAACGTAATCTTCCACACAATATGGGCATGTGGAAGCCCTAATTTGAATTTGAAATTTGTTTTATTATCGATTTCATATTTTATAATACTTCAACGAATTTTTGATTAAAATACTAAACGATTTCAAAGCGAGTAATGTCAACACCGTACGAAAAAAATCTCATTTTAATCTCCAGCGCGAGAGACTCCAAGATACGCTCGTTTTAAAATAATTTTGAGATATTGCTGTTGAACTGAACTTTATGGTTTGAGTACGTAGAACATGATATTTAATGAGGTAACACACAAAATGTTAAAAACGCTCCTTTGGACGTACTTTAAAATCTGAAACTTTTCATATTTTTATTTATTAGTTCAAAGGGGTGTATTAGTATTTAAAACAATAGTCTAGAGACTTGTTTTAAATACTAATACTGTTTTCGTTTTTGCGATTTTGCGTTGAATCACTATAAACGGCGAATCACTTTTCAGAGTGTTGCCACCAAATGTTAGAGTCCCGCATTACATTTGAAGTAATTAAATAATGAAAATCTGCGTAAATGAATGTATATTTCTCGCATTGTGATAAAAAAAAAAGGTTTGAAAAAAGGCCATCCAAGTTTGAATGACGTAATCCTCCTACGAATATGGGCATGTGGAAGACCAAATTTGAAATTTGGAATTTGTTTTATTATCTATTTCATATTTTGTGATGAAACTTTAACGAATTTTTGAGTAACAAACTCAACGATTTCAAAGCAAGCAATAGCAACACTCTACGGGGGTGGAAACCTTTTTATCTCCAGCGCGCGGAATTGTGTACCGGAAGCATATTTCACAAGTGCACATCTGTGTAACCACCGAGGGAGTGGCTTCTAGGGTGGACCAATGAGCATCCAGTAATATTTCTGTAATGTCACATGACCTTTCGTGTGCTTTAAGATTTAAGCAAGATGGCTGAAAATATTCTGCCACGCAATTTTTTTTACAAAATAATTAAAGCATCGTCGATTGCTTTTAAAACTTTTCATTGCGAAGTTAAGTGAAATATAGGAATTTATGAAGATTTCACTATCTGGTTGAAATAAATACAAACACATATTGGAAACTTCGCAAAAATATCGATGTGAAATATTATTTAATAAGTAATAAATAAGATGAAGAAAGAAATATGTGATAAACATCTGAGCCCAAATGCAATCTTTACATAAAACTTTACTAATTTGCATTCGTATACATTTAGAGCATTAAATTTCCCATTTAATAAATGCTAACTCTTAAATGTACTGTCTACTCAAGAAATACTCATCAAACAGAGGGAATTTATCATCGAATATATTCAATTTATTCACATATAATTTTTAATGTTAAACAATGGATATAATCAGATCATATGTATTCTGAATCTTACATTTTAAAAATCAAAAGAATGCAAGCACTGAAATAAGAAAACACTAGATTCAACACTTTTAGTCATTCTCCGCTCAATTAAAAAATATATATATACTTGAATTCTCTTAATCCACATAATATGCCGTGAACGTCAATCCTAATATTAATGCGTTATAAAAATCGCGAAAGCGAAATGTCAGCGATTAATCAAATTCAGAAAACGAAAGCACCACGAGATTGTCTACTATTACGTCATATATTTATAACTGCGAAACAAATGCAAATTAAAACGTAAACAACATACGCCCACATGCACGAAGATTTAGTATCACAAGAGCAATAGCAGCTCATTGGTCCATTTTCGAAACCCCTCCCTCAGTGGCCGCGCTGATGTGCACTTGTGAAATATGCGTACCGGAAATTCTAAATCTATGCTCATTTTAAAATTAATTATCGACATTGCTATTGAACTGAATTTTATGGTGTAAGTGCAAGGAACATGATATTTAATAAATAAAGGTAGCACACAAAACGTTAAAGAAATGTCCTTTTGGACGTAATTTAAAATCTGAAACCTGTCAGATTAAAAAAAAAAAAAAAATTTATTGTTTTTTGAATGTATGTTGTTGGTGAATAGTCGTGTATAATCTGGATATATAATAATTATTTGTGCTATTTTTTATTTGAAATGCATAGAATTCTCTAAAATAGTAGCATTCTTAGATTGAATATTGTCTAAGCAGGTACAATGATATTTTAACTTCATTACCATATCAAATACAGTTTCTTTTTAATTTAAAAACTTCGTCAGCGGTCTGCAGCACCTTTTTGAATCATAGGATGAGTTTTAATTAAATTTGTAGTAGTCCGAATTTTTATAAGTATACAGAATTACTGAAATAAGAAAAGCTAAAATTTTTAGAATTTCTTTATCAAAGTATTACATCTTAGGCCAGCAAGACCTGATTAGTAATATCTGGGAAAGGATCTATGATTGTTTAGTAAGAAGTAAAAAAAAAAGTACTCTAGGTCTAAGCAGTAAAAAAAAGCTTGTCCCTATATAGAAAGTTGTCACGTATATTAGAAAAGATTTTGCAAGACATTAATATTTTAGCTCAAACATGATTTTTTTAAATTTAGTCTCTTGTTTTGGAGATGGTGTTCAAGCATTTTACCATAATTTTATTTTCTGATCGCTGTATTTTTAACTTCCATAGCATAAATTAAAGAAATACACATTGCAACTTCAGCCATAAACAGATGACTTAAGAGAAATTTGTTTTGACATATTTATGCGAAAGACTAAATAAATATCAAATGCTTTTGCATTTATGTTACATGACAGTAATTAGAAAACAATAACTGTAGATGTGCGAAAAACCTATAACCTTCTGTATTTTAAAAGAAAGTACAAAATAGTTCAGAATAGCAGATGGCTTTGAAATCATTCAGTAATGTCATCGTAAGTATATTCTCTTCACATTTCAGAAGAACTGCAGCAGTTCAGATTTGTCGTAAAAGAGTAATTACACCCCTGGGGATTGGCGTACTTACGGAACGGAAAAACAAGCTTTGAAACATACTCATACAAAAGTCCTACCTTTAGTTCGACAGATAAATGACAGATGTGATAATTTGAACACATGCTTTCAATCAGTTGTTTCCTTCTAACAAAGCGTCTTGCACGGCTAGCAGGATCCTAGCAAAGTCTTGTAATAGTCTCTTGTTTTAAATATGCTGTGTTCGAACTCAAATTCAAAGACAGGCATTTAAAGATTTTATTAATGCTTTTTTTTTTTTTTTTTACATTCGACGATTCAATATTTGTTAAAAAAATAAACACATAAATAAACTTGCATAGCAGATCAAAATTATGTTGCTGTGGAAATGTTTCATCACCAGTTATAACAGCATAACTAAATAAGCCCATTTCGAAATATGGATGATATTGCATTCATTATTTTTAATCTGAAACAATATCAAGTTGTCATTACTAGATAAAATGGCTTAAAATAAGCTGACACATTATAAGAAAATTTTTAAAAATGAAAATTGGATTCACTTTTTTTCACATAATTTCTGACCAGTTCTTCCAAAATATTTTAAAGCTTACTTTACTACATAATAAAAATGTCTCCACGTTCGTTGTTTTTAGTTAGTAATTTTAATTGGGGCTGTTATAGAAGAAGGCTATTTATCGTTGTTGTTGTGTTACAGTACTTATTTTATTGTATAATGCAAATTTTGATCAATTGGTTAATTTTATAATGTATAGAGGAAGTTCAAAAAGAACAAAAGTAATTTCCACCGGTATTATATGTCCTTAAATTGTTCCCAATAAAAACAAACTAAGTAGTATACTACATTATGTTAATTAATTTGCTAACCAAATAGCAAAAACATTTCGAATTCGAAATCCATCTTTTTTACTAAGTACTTTTTGTAAAGTAAAAAAAATTCTAGTCCCTTTGTTGTTTAAATTAAAGATAAACAATTTTTTTTCCCTCCATGAAATGCTAATTTTATGTTATTTGATAAAAACTGGGAAGTGCAAAATCAAAATCCTGGCGAAATACATATATTTATGAATGAACACCCTAAGCACGAACACAAATAATATTTTAAACAGCTTAAAATGAATCCACTTTCAAAGTATTTAATTTGTGATAGATAATGACAGCTGAAAACATTTTCCAATATTACAAGATAAAATGAGGTTATTTCTCAGATAGTTTCACAAATAAACTCACAAAATAAAGAACGCTTTTTAAAATTTTTAATTTGCAATATGTTAGATGCTTTGTTGAAGAATTTGCAATAATATCGTTCTGATTTTCATTTTATCCAAGATTGCCATTATTTTTCACTGATGAGCAACTTGCTAATTATTAGTCCAATGTAGAGTCCTCCATCTGTTTTCTCATAAAATCGCCTTTGTAAATTTAGAGTTTAATTTAGCAAAACTTTTTCCACCTAAGTGGTAAAATGTCTTCGTAAACCCGGCGGAAGTCGCACCAAGAAAAGTTACTAGAGTAGGCGCGTGGGGTATTACATACCCCAATATTTAAAATACAATAAAAATAGTATTATTTAGCTTTAAAACTTTTTTTTTGTTCTCGTGTATTATAAATAAGTGAATAATAATTGGGTTTCAAAAAATTAATTTCCGAAATAATCTCAGAGTTAAAATTAAGATAAATGAAAGTAATAAAAAAATAAACATCATGCCTCTAAAGGTGCGTTCAGACGTGGGCGTAAAGCACATAGAGGCATAGTCATAAGGGCATAAAATACGGGAGACCCGTTCACACCTGCGAAAACGAGGTGTAAGCCATGGCCAATGAGAGAAGCTAAATTTGCGCTTGCGTGGAATGTCTACAACTTTCCCGCGCTGTTCTCGCGCTCGATTGATTTCCCGCGTTCGTTCTGCTTGTTTTTTTAGTTGTGTCATGGCTTTTTCAGCTAGCCACAAAGTTTTGTGTTTCTCTCTTTGTGCGTCGCCACAAAGTGTCTCAACAGAATGATCTTTTATCTGCCCTTCTCATTAGCCAAGAGGATGAAGGTAAAAAAAGAAAAATAACAAAATGGTCTAGAGATATTTTTTTGAAAGACCAATACTTGGTTGGCACATATCTTTCTGTACAAAGCAGTATGGAATATTTCTGCATTGTACTGTAGTACTCTCTATACTATAAACATGCACATACATATTTATATACTACATAAAACCTTCTTCAATTTTTATATATAATTTCTCTTAGGAGAAATACAATATTCTAAATATGCCTAATTTAAAAAAAAAATCTTGAGGATAACTAACAGATAGCCTGTATATAATATTTTTCTATTTTGCAGGTGTGAAAGCAGTTAAGCTAAAAACAGTACTTACCATACATTATTATTATTATTGTTGTTATTATTATTATTATTATTATTATTATTTTCAATCAAATGCTTAACACTCCTTATTTACTGTCCCTGTCGATCACTATAGTAGTTTGCTGCACTACCAGTATCAATTATCACTAGTACTAGTATCCCACAATGACCAGCAAACACAACTAGTACAATACTAGGAAACGTTCACCCAACAATGTATTTTATGCTCAATCATTAAATACATTTTGCTGTCTTGCCAGCTGTTTGTATACATCTATTTTTAATAATTTGCATGTATAAGCCGCACCACTGAATTTAATTTCAAGATATTCTGTCATTTCTATTTACGACCAAATCTCAAAAGTAATTTCACATTGACAAATTTTAGGTACCCAAGGTCTTCAAATACATCAAAATTATAAACATTCATACCTTATCCAGGAATTTCTACCAGAGAAATAGCATGAATTTAATGATCAAAACTCCGTTCAAATGATAGTAATAAAGAGTGGATAATAATAACAAATACTATTCATTAAATTATAGTCCATGTTATGAATTATGTGTGCTATTTAGTTTCATTAAAAGTAAATTCCTTTCATGGAGAACTTAATTAAAAAACAGAACAGACAAAACTGGACTTTAACAGGAGACAAAACTGTTGACTGCTGTTTTAAGGATATTTCACTACATTTTTTCTTTCTTGGAATTCATAAGAGCATTTTTCTCAAAAGATTAATCTTTTATTACTTATACAAAGCTTACACCATTGAATTGACTATTGTGACTATTCTTAAATAAGTGAAAATATTTTTTTAAGTAATATTTTTACTGTTAAAAAAACAGCAAATTCTTGATATTGATTTGATGTTTTAGTAAAATTAATTCATGAAGTTTGTTTGGAAAGAAAATCAGCATTTGAAGCAAATACCAATACAATATTTCCAGCTTTTTTAATAAATTTATTCTTAAATACAAAAATAATTAAACAGGAAAAAAATTACAGTAATAATTTTAAAAAAATATAGACAGAAAGAAAGTAATAATAATAATTTACACAGAAAAAATAAAATTTTTGCAAGCATGCTTTTTTTAAAGAATTTTCATAATAAAATGAAAAATATTGGAAGGGATCAATCATCTACAGGATAATACACAGCATGCATAATCCTGAGCTTAACTTTCGCTTTACGAGTTTCATCCATATTTTTCAATATAAATTGAAAAACTCATTAAAAAATGCATGTCATCATCGTAGATTTCTTGCGAGATCAACTCTTTATTTCGTTCGGATATGATTACAACTCATTAATTTGTTCGGATACGATTACAACTCATTCGGATACGATGTGTTCCGTATTAAAAAAAACGTCGCCTTCGATGTGACTGCGAAATCGTCTTAAGAAAGCCGCTTCGTTTTAGCTTCGCTCTGATTGGTCGACGCTTATCCCAAACTCGGCGTAAAGGTGAAACCTTGGAACCTTGTGCCACGAGCCCTAAACCAGATTCTGTGACGTAGCAGTGACTGGTTGCCTTGGCAACGGAGCTCGGCTTTAACCACTTATGTCCTTTACGCCCTCGTCTGAACGGGGCCTTAGTTTCATTGCATCTCTAATACACCATGCTTATTTTATTTCTTGACACTTTGAACAAAATACATTCATGTGTTCTTGGCACAGAATGTTTTCACATTTTAAACATTGCATTCACGTTCTTCTGTCCTTGGCATGAGGGCAAAAAATTTCACATCTTTCATACTTAGTTGTTTCGAATTTCATGCATTCGTTTTAATTCTTTGTCGAAACTTCTGCTTTTGTTTTGAATGCAGTATGTCAGTTTCTTGAAAAAGTATTAATCTCTGATTCTTAGTTCAATACTTTTTTTCATTAATTGTAATGCTAAGTCCTTCAAAAATAGACTTCTGTTTCCGGTTGGTGGATTAGCAGTTGAATGTGATATAACTCAAGCATTTATTACAGCAACATTCAGTGCAGGAAAGAAAATTACCATTGGCCACCTCCTTGTTATTCTGGCAATTGAATAATTGGCTGACATTTCATCTCCCATATCCAATGCTCCTTTAGTCATATTATTAAAACATATAATTAATTCCTGACGTTTTATTTTCTCCAATAGTATCATGTATAGTATGATCGTTATATAATGTTGAAAGCATAAGAATAGTTTTTCCTTTTTTAGGAACACCAGGAATTAATGTTTTATCTTTTTCGAAACCAAAACATTGTAGAAAATATTCTTAGTTTCATCTTCAGTTTCCGAAATGCAATCTTGATCACTTTCAAATATTTCTAATAAATCTCACATGCGTTGCATCTCCAGTTCATAGGGACTCATTCTTTTTAACATAATGCAGTTAGAAATTTTTAAGAATTTAATGTCAAGTACTTTTAAATCACTTGCGAGTAGAAATATTTACTGTTACACTCTAGAAATAAATTTCTGAACTAAATATTCAGTCAGAAAAACACTTACACGGACAGGCGCGTGGGGTGTGTCATACCCCAGTTCCAACAAAATACCGATAAATCTTTTTTTGAAACGCACAGGCAAAAAAAAAGCGGTTCTGAAAGTCAACCACAACTAGAAACTCAGCTACTGAAAGCAGCACAGAATTTCAGTTTCACAAGTTAGGAATATTCCACTTTTATGTAGGGTTGGGGTATGATACACCCACGCGCTTTCCCGCGGGTAAAGGATTCCCTAAAGAAATCTGCCTTGTATTTATGTTGCATTTAGGGATATTTTCAAAAACACACGCTGCTGATTTTATTTTTAATAGGTGAACAAAAGAAATATTTTTTTAAGAAAGAATATAACTTAACTGCAAGCTATATCTTATTCCTAGATAGCGAAGCTTGATTTACAAACTCAATTTTTAAAATACATTTAATTATCTTTATGCTTTAAAAAATGCCTTGTCTGGTAATTGTAAATGCATAAATCACTTGTTTTTTAAATCTAAGTGATCCACTCTAAGTTGAATAATTACGAATAGCATAATGTGAACGATTAATGAAGCTAGAACCTCCAGTTTATTCTTATGTAATTAATAAAAATTTCATTGTTTCAGCATCCTAGTATCTTTCTTCTTCCATACTAAAGCTCACATAATAGTTTTCATGCATAACAAAGGTGTTTTACTGGGTATTCGGATAGAAAAAAAAAATTCTCAAAAAATCTGAGTTGTTAATATATTTTTGGATAACATCCTGAGAGGAATTCATTAATAATAGTAATATGTAAAGCCATGAAACAGGTAACCTCAAAACGTCCTTGGAAGGATCAAAATCATGATCGATTCAGTTATTTAAATAACGCAAAGCTGCAAGGGCTACCTACCTATGAGGAAGGATGCCTTCATGGAGGACATTCTGAGGGAAACTAGCATGTTATACAGGGGAGAAACCACAAGAACCAACCATGCAGCCGGTCAGTTCGCTTGTGATCGAACCCAAACCAGGTTGAACTGCCAGTATTCAAAGGTGTATCTTAACCACTGATGAGGCTTGGATCACAATCATGAATCTTCAAACTTATTCATCTAGACGTGCTGTCAATTTACCTTACAACGGCACACACACACATACAAAAAAAAAAAAAAAAAAAAAAAAAAAAAAAAAAAAAAAAAAAAAAGAGATCATTTGTTATATTCTCCTCCCTCAAGGACCGGGATTCGAACCACAGATCTTTCAATTTTACTAGCTGGATCTGCTACTACTTGCACCACCACAGGATGCAAGGTAAACCAGTAAGTCTTTATAAATGTACTAGCGCGACAGCATTATATGAATTGTTGGGCATTTTAACTTCGAAAATTAGATGGAATAGTATTTGAAAATAAATATTATGTTCAATTATTTTTAAGTTTGGTTGTAAACTGATCGTTGCCTTTCCAATTCAAAAAAATTTCGAATCATATCTAGATGCTAGATATATCATTAAAACATTTACTTGATTCGGCCGCCCACTTAACTTATGAATTGACTTTTTAAATAGAGCACTACCAATTGGCACATTGAAAATGATCATATTCATCTCAGTGAGATGGATATGATTCGCATCTCTTTTCTGTTTCGCATCCCTTTCTCGGAAATAAATCTACCTCTGTAGTAGATTAATGTATAGGTAGCACACAGTCTGTGACTGTCAGCCGAGCGGTAAAGTCGCTGAAAAGTCGCAGAATACCGAGTTCTGACTTAAGTTTGATTCTAAGGGAACGGGCTGGTTGCATGGGTGTTTTCCGCATATATAACATATATACGAGCAGTTTCTTAAAAAAGCCTGGGGCCCACCAGCGGCCGAGCGGTAAAGTCGCTGAATACTAATAGTTCGGTCCGAGGTTCGAATCCCTCGAACGGGCTGGCTGCATGGGTGTTTTTGTGGTTTTTACCATGTGTAACGTGTATACGAGCCAGTTTCCCTTAGAAAGTCCTCCACGAAGGCATCCCTCCCCTTAGGCAGATAGCCCTTGAGGCTTTACAGTAATTAAATAACCTAACCTTTAAAAAGTCCTCCACAAAGAGACCCTCCTCTTAGGCAGACAGCTCTAGTATGCTTTGATGTAGTCAAATAAGCCAAAACATTCTGTTGGCGAAAAAACAAGATTGCATTTATCGTGAATAATTTCTAATGCAAAAGTTATACTTTTGTTACTAAGGAAAGAATTTATTTTTTTGTAAAATTCAGATTGCTTGAATTTTAATAATTCTCAGAAACAAAATACAAATAACAAGAAACTAAAAAAATATTCATAATTAATTAAGATATATAAACGATATAATCATTAAGCATATTTTTAGTAAGAAAGAATATTTTGTAATAAATAAATAAAAAATTTAATATTAAAGAATCCTCTATATATTTCTGCAAAGTATAAAAATTACAAATATTTTTCAAGGTGCATGTGTATATGTACCTGATAAAAATATTTACATTGTTTTTTATTCTAGCGATATTTTTAACCAGGTGCATATTTTCCGTGAGGCATTTTCCGGAGATTTTTTTTCCCGATATACATTTTCAGGATATTTTCTTGGCATTCGTTTTACTCAAGTGGTTAGATTAAAGTGTTATTTTGTATGCTGTGAAACCTAACTAGAATTAATTTTCATTCCATAGTTGCTTCACATAAATTTTCGATTTCATGTAATATTCAGTTTCATAATGGCACTATCATTTTGAAATTTACTACAGTCAAAAGTCTTTAATCCGGACTCGTCGGGACTTCGGCGATTCCGGATTATCGATTTTTCCAGATTATAGAACATCAGTTTAAATCTGGTAAGATGGCATGCAGAAATTATAAAATTAAAAATATGAAACCATAATTTATAAAATAATGAGCAATTATGATCTAAAGAGTATCAAAATTTACAAAAAAGAAGCTTAATATTTATTTGTTTACTTTATTAAACATTTCTTTCAACGCGCATGCGTACAGCATACCTTACGCATAGCCGAAATTAGAAAATTGCAACCAGAAAACTATTTGATTTGTATTCGTGATATTTATAATGATGTGGAATTTGATTTAAATCATATCAAAGACGGAGTACATCGAGATTAAATACTACATTTAGTAAGGAATTATAAGCCGAATAAAATAAAAACATCTGCCCTGAAGATAACGATAGTGCTGACAGATCAACTTCCAGTTCATTGCGCCGCAACGTCCCCCCCCCCAGCGCAGAGCAGCGTGAAATTGATAAACAGATTTCGGAACGGTTAGATAAACAAAGGATATGCCTTTATCCATTTTTTGTAGCAATTCGTTTTTTGTTTGATGGACATCGAAACATACTTTCGTTTTCTAGATCCTTTGGGAGCTCCAGCATCGGAAATTCTATTTGACATAGCATGCGCAGAAAGTTTGCAGCTTTGAGGTCCGGATTATGGGTGTCCGAATTAACGACTTTTGACTGTATAATGAATTAATAATCATAAGAATTTTAATATGACGGGTTTTAAATTAAGAATTCATTTATTAAAAATTTCTGCCCTTGATATTAATACACATTTATGGAGTTAACACAAGAAGAAATAATACTTTTTCTCTCTAGGAAGGGGGGAACTAAATTTTTTATATTAAATTCACGACACAATAGTGTTGTAAGAAGAGTAATCTTATACCAACAAAAATACAACGCATGTAATAATCCTTTCTGTACTACTATCAAAATGCAAACAAACAGTATGGAGATGTATCCTCAAGCCCAAACAAAGCGTTCCTAAGCGTAGAGGAAATGACGTCATCGGAAGCCATATCCAATCACGAACACTGATTTTTCCCTATGTGCGTGGTGCAGAACCAAAGAATATGTATTGTAGACACAGACGTTCTTTGGCAGTGCAGAATGCTTAACTCTTTGCGGCACAGTATGTCAGATCTGGACACACCTAAAAATTTCCTTCTGTATACACAGAAAATTTGAATGAAAAACGATTTATAGATTACTATAGGTTACTCTGCACCTTCTTTATTTATAGTAGATGGGAACTCAACACACACCAGTCCATATATTTTAGCCATGTTTAGTTTTTTAAGACCCTCATTTTTCAAAGAAATCTTCCAGATTTTGTTTAGGGTATAAAAGGAATCGTTTGAAAAGAAATTTCTACGTTATTTTTTGGCTGTATGCTAATCTCCTTATTCTATATTACTTTTAAATTTTTACCTTGAAATCTTTCCTAAAACTAAATGGCGAACCCTGGGTGTGCCCAGACCGGGCTCACCAATAATATAAGACAACTGAGAGCCTATATTCTTTGTTTCTCCGCATCTCATCGGTCAGTTTGGTTGACAACAATTAGTGATGAGTCGGTACTACCGAACCGGGTATTTTGTAACGGGTACTGAAAATCGGTACATCCAAGTACCCGTTACTTCAGTACCGAAATCGGTACTTTTCGGTATTCGTTACTTCTGTACCGAAACGGGTACTTTTCGGTATTCGTTACTTCTGTACCGAAACGGGTGCTTTTCGGTATTCACTACTTTGCAACGAAAATATGCGTCTCTTCTCGGTATTTCGGTATTTGTTACTGGGAGTCGATGAGGGTTCAGCTTACTTCGGTTTTGGTTACGAGGACAGTAGTATCTGGTTGCATTTGCGAAATGGTGATATGTGCTCCTTGTGTCCATGAATGACCTTGAAATAGGGCATGGAATGGCAAACGTGAAAGGGGGGAACTTCCGTTCCGTTCGTCACGGAGACTAGAGTTTGAGGTAGTATAATTAATTGCCTTTGTGTGCGCGGGAGGACGAGTGTGAAATAGTGGAAATTTTTCGAAAGGCCGTTCGTTGTGTGCATTTAAACCTATTTCGTTTGAAAATGAGGTATGATCTTCCATTTCAAAATGCCCCTTTGGCACTGCCAATTGCAATAAAAAAGGGAGGTGCACAATTAGATGTTACGCAGATGTCCCATACAGAAACTTTCAACATTCTACGGTTAACCATTTTTGAGTTATGTGATATACATGCATACATACGTACGGACATACGTCACGCTAAAACTAGTCATAAGTCCCAAATATAAAATTTCAACATTTTATGTTAAGTTATGCGACATATGTACGTGTAAACGTCATGATGGAACTATTTAAAATGGAAATTTCCTTTGAAATATGAAAATCGAAATGCTTCGCGATTACAATACTTTATTTATTTCTCACAAGTCAAAACGGTGTCATAAATAACTAACTACCAATAAATTTTTGATGCAATCTAAAGAATTATTTAAATCTAAAACTTTAAACTGGAATAAACTTATAATATTTGAAAATTAAATATAAACGTAATATTAAAATAAGTTGCGAATAATTTATATTCGAAAAATTGGAACACGAGAGAAAAAAATTCTCACAAATTCCCTTTGTATATTAAAAAGTATTTCCTTAGAAAATAGGGATAAAAAATGCAAGATTAATTTTTCACCATTATCAAAGCAATTCCTTAAAGAAACTGGAAATTTAAAGCATTTTACGTAGTTTCTCTTACTGATGTATATTGACTAACTTTCTGTATTCGGCACATATCTTGATTTAAGGTACCAGTAATATACAGCATATGTGTTAGTATGCAAATTATAAAGTAGCCAAATAGGAGATAAAATACTATTTTAGCAACCAGTCTTGTGACGAAGATACCATAGGGAGAAAAACTAATTTCACTCGCTAAATTCAGCGGAGGGGAGAATTAGCTGAATTATATCTACATGGTAAGAAGTAGTTGAAGCTTTTGAAGTAGTTTGAGTAAAAATGCTTGCTGTTTTTGCGACAGACCTGGTAAGGAAACACGATTATTTTTACGTCTTTTCCTGAAAAAACTCGTAACACTCGGGGGGTTAAATAAAACCTTGAAATTATCGAAAATAAAGTGGTATACAGAAAAATGAAAATGCTTTTTCTCATTTATAAGTACATGTTATTAAAACAATTGATTGCTAAATCATTGTAAAAAGGGAATTGAAAGTATATAAAGCTAACTATATTTGGCTCTGAGTGCTATTTTGAAGATTTTACCAGAAAATTCTCCATTAGCAGTAAAAAAATTATACTTTTTTATTCAAAATTTTCTAAGATATACATGAATTTACATATTTTCGCGTTTTGAAATTTGGCATCTTTTTTTTGAGCGATAACGCCAAATGTGGTCTATGGATTTTTGTTACAGTGAATCGCCACAGCTATTTTTAACCTTAAATTTCAAATGAAATTTTAGAATTAATTATACGACATTTTTTCCCTCAGTGATGCGTAATAAATATTTATTAATACTATATGAAAAGCTATTCTTTTAAAATTATAGATGGTATTATTCAAATTTTTAACTATTTTTTTAAATTTCTCTCTTTCTTCCTTTTTAAAAAAAAATATTTGTAGGAGTAAATTTTTATCTTCATTGTTTTATTGTCTGCTACTTTAACTTCATTTAAATTGAATTGTCTAAAACTGAGAACTTTCGTTTAATGTTTATTTTAATTTTATGAAAATATTTTATGACATTAACTGCATAATTTATTTCTAAATAAGCAGTTGCTTATGAAGTGGCTGAAAGAGCAGCTGATACTATCATCCATATTTTTAAAGCACAGTATATTTTTATAGAAACATAAGATTTAGAATAATCATTTTTATAAAAGTCAAATTATGATATAAACATACTACCCTCTAGAGACCGAATTAATGGAAGTTCATTGGTTATGTAGAAATGATCTGCAGCTACTTAATGGCTGAATAAGTCAGCAGGTTCTGTGGACAAGTAGAATAATTATATAAATGACACCTAACATTCTGGATTCAATTAACAATGAGGGTGTGATGCTTATTAAATGAATTTAAGAAGTTTTTAAACATAAAAAATCAACTCAATTTTTATCCTAAAATGTATTTTCATGCGTAGCGTATTTTCATTATATCCTTAAAATTCTGATTTAGAATGTAATTGTCAAGAACTGAATTCTAATATAATAAGTGTATTCTAATATAATAAGTATGAATATAATAAGTAATTATTATTGTTATTAATAAATCCTTCTTATAAAGTAATTGCAAATATTTAAAAAGACTTTCTGTCTGAATGCAGATATTTTTCTATGCAAGTATTTCTAATTTCATATTAATCAAGATTGCCCACGATATTGTTTATTTCCACTTCAATTCTCACCGTCAGCTCTAGTAGAAGTTACAAATCAATTATATTTAGTTAAGGAATGACCATCTAATTTTAGAAACAATGTACCGTAACAGCAATTCAATTATTGGTGCCGTATTTTTTTATGTTACTCCCGATTGGCAAGCTACATGATTTTTAATGAGTATTCGGGTTTTGCTAGTAATTTCACTTGGAAATCATGCTTAAACTAGGTGAGTTGGTTATTTGAACATAGAAAGAACATGGGAGCTATTTGGTTAAGATGCTTTCATACAGAACCTTTGTAAAGAGAACCTAGAAAACTATGAAAACCAGCCATGCAGCCTGGGTTAGACTTCGCAACAAACAATTAGTATTTAACAATCTTCAAATGCTAGGCAATTGGTGAGATTCCAATTAAATCTCCAATTTAATATTTTATTTGTAAATATTTAAAATATTGTTGTATTCTTAGACACAAAAAGCAGAATTAAGTTTTGTTAACTCGTTAGTAAACTACCAAGCAGTAGTGCAAATGAATATTCAATTTCTTTTGCAGTAATTGTATTCACTTAATATTCTTGGAATATGAGCTAAAGAAGGAATGTTCTCAGAAGATTAAAGAAGTGTTTAAATCCAGTGATATTAGGTTTGTCTTACAAGCTCAGGATCAAAACGATCCTGCAATTTTCAAAATATTCTAAGATTGCTATAAATCGACATCAATCACTTTAAAATGTAACCTTTAATATGTACAATATTTACAGATCATCAATCATAACATTTGGTGGTTCAGTTATAAAACAAATCTGTGTGCTTTCGCAATCGAAATCTTTCAAATAGGAACCGAAGTGTTCCTAACCAACTAGTGTGCAAAGCATCAAACATCCATCTATCGAGCTGCTGGTGGAAAGTCTAGGGAAATTCAGAAGGCACGTCGCATTAACTCGCAATGCTAGCACCATCTATCAATTAATCAAAATAATTTCCACAGCAATTGCCCTAGTAGTTGACTTGTAAATGGCTATGAATTAAGCAGATGAATTTTAATTTTATGTTATTCAGTCAGAAAAGGTATTCCAAATGTTTTGTATTGCATGACAGTGCATCTTTTCATTATTCAATAACCAATCCAAGAACCGCTTGTTTTCTGAAAATAAGTATGTGTACTCAGTTGTCCTGCATGTTCTTCAAATTTTCTTCTTGTGATTTTTTTTCTTTCCGAAAAACTAAAGTTGCCTCTCAAAGGAAAGTTTTTTGACATTGAGACAAAAGGAGTATGACATCTACTTTTAGAGGCATGTCAAAAACAGATCTCTACAAGCCTTCTCTTCCATTACATGTTGTGCATTCAGACAAAAAGTTGCATCAGCATAAATTCTATAATCTATTTTTATTACACTCTTATTACTTTATTAACATACAGTGAATATATACTAAACCTTTTACTTCAGCTTCAGTAATTCGGAATTGTTGTCAGAACTAGGACTTAGAAGTCAAATTGAATATTTCGATAATCCAATAAATTCAAGGTCAAAATTCCAGTATTTTATTTTCGGAGGGAAGGGAAATTTTTTCAGTTTTGGTCCATTATCCTAAGTATATTTGCTTCAATTCTTTATTTTTTCCATAAAAGCGAAAATCTTGCACATAATATAGATAAAACGCATAGCTTCAAATTAAAATTTAATAATATACAAGTTGGTTATAATTAAAGTTCCACTTTGAAATGGTCATAAAAGGAAAACTACTGGATCAAATGTTATCAAACTTGGTAACCGTGTAAAGGAGGTCATGGGAATTTATTTTCCACAAAAAAAAAAAAAAAAAAAAAGAAAGTTTGAAACCTCACCACCAGGTGGGAAATGGTGCTGTATGCAATATTGTTAAACGAAATATGGGTTCGAATGTAACTTAACCTTTTGTTACACGGGTTTAATATGTTGTATACCCTTAAGAAACTTTGAAGTAAGCAAATTACCATTTAAAGGCATTAAATTCGATAAAAGTTGAGTGCGCCATCCGTGTAAGGGAGAAATTCGTCCATGGAAACCACGAATTAGAGATTAAAAAATGTGAGATCGTTTTAAACAGATGTTTTCGTGTCTTATTTTCATTTAACAATATTGCATATAGTGCCATTTTTCCCCTGGTGGTGAGTTTTTGAAATCTTTTTTTCCCACGGAAAATAAATTCCTATAACCTCCTTTACACGATTCCCAAGTTTGATGACATATGGTCCGGTAGTTTTCCTTTTATGACCATTTCAAAGTGGAACTTTAATTATAACCACCATGTAAATTAAACTTTAAACGCTTGATAGTTTGGTTCAAGTCCCAGTTTTAAAAAAATATATATAAATATAAATTTTTATATTAATCCTCTTAGAAAAAGTGTTTTAAGAAGCTAATTTTCTCTCCCATTATAGATTGTATAAAAACACATGATCTTTAATATGATTTAGATTCTTTCAGCTGATGTAAGAATCGGGTCACTCGGTGGTACAGAATAAAAACTGCTGGACTGTTTTATTTCTTTGTCATTTAGCAAAAAATCTTTTAATTAAGATATTTATCCTTTGAATTTCGCTTTAAACTTTATTTATAGTTAAAATGACTAGAAAATGAAAAGTTGTCTTCAGATGAAACACAATTCATGTAATTGATATTTTAAATAATTGACAAGAATGCAAAATTTATGGAAGTCTAGCAATCGAAAAATCTTAATTTTCTTGTGTGAGCACTGAAAATAACTGTAGAAGGAAAGAATAAAATTAGGAAGAAAAGTAAGCAAAAATTTGCAGGGAAATTTGGCTGTCAGACATACTAAGATGTTTCAAAAAGTTGGATGCATTTGAATATACTTTCAGGATACTTCAAAGAATTTAGGTGTTCAAACAGAAAACACTTGGACGTGTACACCAGCAAATACCATCAATTGAGCTTGTTAACAGAAAAGACAAAAACGATATCATTGCAGATTAAAGTGAAGAGTGACTAGTTTTAGACTATATGGTTGTATAAATTTAAATTACATTATAGAACATCATATCGTATCGTAAACAGAGAATCCCATGATGTCTCAATCGAATTATTTAAAGATTCGGGAGTTTATCGAATAATGTATGTGGATGTCATCTAAAGACATTTTTTTTTTTCCTCCTCCTGATGAAACAGCGGTCGAGCGGTGAAGTCTCTGAACACTGGTAATTCGGTCCGAGGTTTTCGAATCCCGTGAAGGGGCTGGTTGCATGGGCGTTTTCATGATTTTTCCCACATGTAACGTAACGTGTATGTGAGCCAGTTTCCCATAGTCCTCCACGAAGGCATCCCTCCCCTTAGGCAGATAACCCTAGTGTGCTTTGTCATAATTAAATAAACCAAAACCTCTTGAGGAAATCAGTCTTTCCTTTTATCTCATACCTTCAAAATGTTTAGCCTCTAAAGACTGATAAAGGCTGTGACCAAATACTGATGAAATGGATTGAATTGGATTATTAAGTTACGGCAAAGCAGGGCTATCTGCCTAAAAGGAAGGATGCCTTTGTGAAGAACTTTCTAAGGGAAACCAGCTGGCATATACGTTACACATGAGAAAATGCACAAAAACGCCCATGCAACCAGCCCGTTTACCGGTGTTCGAACACCGGAGTGAACTGCCAGTGTTCAGTGACTTTACCGCTCGACCGTTGTGGGTTTTTATGAAATGGTAGGCGATAACTTTATTTAAAATGATTGTTAGAAATACCAAGATGTTTCGAAAAGTTGGATGCTTTTTTATATACTTGAAGAATGCCTAAAGAAAAAGAGCAAGAATGAAGTGGAATGCCTGAAGAAAAAAATAAATTTTGCGTAAAATTTAGTATTTGTATTTTTTTAAAATTTAAAACTTTTTAATCTTATGATATTTGATTCTTGCAATTTCAAAAATAAAATATTTGACTAAAATATGAATAACATTTTAAGAAACCAAATGTAGGATAAAATTGTGTAAAGCAAATATGCACAATGATAAAACTGTTTAAAGCAGTGTATGCAAGTCATCCTAAGTTAAAATGTTGGTTATACATCTCTCTTATATATATATATATCTTTTCTGAACGGAACATTGAAAGCCATGTTAACTGTACTTTACTGTATTTTCTCTTTTAATATGTGCAGTTTTCAAATGTATCTTAGTCTCGGTTACAAAGTATTCTTTCGAAAGAAATGCAATTCAAATAAATAAAATCAAATCCTGGAAAATTTATATTAATAAATATATTTAAAATGATCAGTTTGAATTAATAAATAGAAAATTTTAAAATAATTATCTGAAGAGACAGTGCAACACTAACAATTAAAATAAAAGTTTAAAAATTTAAAATTACCTAAAATAGTAACTATGACTAAAAATATAGTATAAAGAAAACTATTTAAAGAAAAAAAAAAAAAATAAATAAACGATGCACCTTTGATTTAAACTACGCAGTTCGAATGAGTAAATAGAAATTTTTGAAACCGTTATGCGAAAGAAACCATGCAACTTAAACAATTAAAATGAAATTCGAAAAAGAAAAAATACTTAAAATAATAACAATTATAATTAAAAATATAATATAAAGAGCATTATCTGAAAAAAGGAACGATCGTGACTCCCCCCCCCCACGCACGAGGTAGAAAGGAAAAGGAAAATTGGTTGTCATATATTAAGAAGTTCGCCAAGTGAACTATTATTGGCACAACTGGAAAAAAAGAGTCAACATAAACTGTTGAATTTCTCCGTAAATTTCGCACCAAATTTTACAAAATTTAATATTTTAGCATAATATGAGTCGTAGAATCGAAATATTTAAAAAAAAATGGTATGTTAATTCAGAAAAAGTCCGATTTTGTGTCAAAATACCTATGTTAAAATAGTGTTACATATAAATCTAATATATATATCATAAGTCGCGCTTTCGAGACATAAAGAACACAATTTGAATTTTGTGAATGGGCCCAATATCACGGGAGATGTAGAACTCTCCCCCCCTTTTTTTAGCAGTGTACAAAGAATTCTTTTTGCATTAAAATATCACAAATAATGATTTTAATGTTTATTACAAAATAATTTGCAATAAAAATATTAAAATATGTAGGTATATTTTCAGAATGTGTGCTAGAAAAGCCTTAATCATATATGTGATTAAAAATTCATTCTATTATTTTTATAATACATTAACTCCGAATAAGTTTCACTTCTTTTATTTCTTTGTTTCAACTAAAGCTGGGAATGAGTTAATCACATTTTTGTAAGTTTTTGCAGCGTCTGTTGTGAAAGTATTGTTATGGATATACTTACAGCATCAGCTACTAATAAAAAAGTGAAAATATTTTAAACTAGCATTGATATATTTTCGTGTAATAGCATGTATTCTTTTATTTCAGATAATTAAAAGATAATGAAAATGTTCACACAAAATTAATTAGCTCCAATATTTTTTAAGTTAGGAACAGGAATAAAGAGGAGTAATTGAATATATGCACATTATTCAATCTCTAAAAATTATGTTAGAGCACTTAATGGAAATGGAGGAAAAAATATGACAGGATAAAATTAACAGTTACACATTCCATGCACAGGTGCTGCTAAACTATATACTACTCTGGTACTAATTTATGCATAATTTAATGATTTATTTTATATAATTTTATAACTAACTAACTAAAAAGATGCAAAATATATATCATGTATCAAATTATATGAATTATAAATAAAAATGTGATTCAAAATATTATTTTTGATATGAATAAAATGAACTAACTTACATAGCATAACTTAAATCTTATATAGTTTTTTCACTAATTCAGAGTATATTTTCAGCCATTTGCTTGTTTTCTAACCTGTTTTTCTTATTGGGCCAACCAGCAGCCGAGTGGTAAAGTCGCTGAACACTGGTAGTTTGGTCCAAGGTTCAAATCCCTATGTGTAATGTGTATACAAGCCAGTGTCCCTTAGAAAGTCCTCCACGAAGGCATCCATCACCTTAGGCAGATAGCCCTTGAGGCTTTGTCGTAGCTAAACAAACCAAACCAATATTTTTCTTATTGCCTCCAACTGAAATGTTGAACTCTTATGAATGTTTATAAATGGAAAAATAAATGAATTGTGTGATCTTTGATGGAGGGAAAACTGTTCTGAAGCTCAGAAATAAGATTTTTGAATTGCGCCCCCACCTTTTCCAAAATTACTGCCATGAAAAAAAGCAGAAAGCATTTTCCATTTTTGTCATCGTTTTTCATCTGAACTAATGTTGGTACAGTTAGATAAGATGATAGAAAAATTTTAGATAAGAAAAATATCCAGTTTGAATCATTAGGGACATGTGCAAAGTTTTTGATACATCCAACAAAAGATTTTTATCTGTCACAGGATATTATACACAACCCGACGTTGAAAAGGCAACACCAAGGAGTGACCCGGAAATTATGCTATTTTCAAGGTAGACGAATGTTACCAAGTTATGTGAATCATGTGAAATGCGCAGCTCTCCAGTGCACGTTGAAGATTATATAAGGCAGTGTTTCCCAACCTTTATTTCCTTATGAACCAAAAGAAAGGTCCGCAAAAATTTGACAAACCTCCTATGTAGTCGTAAATGAATGGTAAAAAAAAAAGCAATAAAATTTGATAGAATATATATTTTTCATATTGCAAAATAATTGATTATATTAATCGTGAAACATTTAAATAAAACATTAATAAGACTAAAATGATGGCTATAAAAGTTGAAAACAAGATAAATTTAACAAACTGGTTCTTATGTTTTACATTTGGGAAAACTCTTAATGGGATTTTTGTGGTTGTTTGATAGAACAAAGCAATTCGAAGTTAGGCTCAACATCTGACAATTTCAGTCTTAGATCAGGTTCTGCATTTAACCTGTTTCTGTATTTATCTTTCAGATAAGTATATGTTGAAAATCCTTTCTCGCATAGATATGTTGTGCAAAATGGTAATAGAACTTCAATGGCTTTTTTTTTTTTTTTTTTTTTTTTCAGAACAGGATATTCATTTTGTATACTGAGCCAGAAGTCAATTAAAGATTGATCTTTAAAAATTGATTTAAAGATGCAAAATATATATCATGTATCAAATTATATGAATTATAAATAAAAAAGTGATTCAAAATATTATTTTTGATATGAATAAAATGAACTAACTTATAAGAGAAATGTCACAAGATTACTCTATGAGTTTTTCTTTTTCCAGTATGTTTAGAGATGTTTCTGAACTTACATTTCCTTGAAATGGATTATGTATCCAGTTGTTTGAGATGGATATATTGCATCTGTTGGGCAGAGTCGTAGCTAGGGTTTTCAGCGCCCAGGGACAACTGAAGGTTTCGCGCCCCCTACTGCTTGTCGAGGATGGAAAACATTTAATTCTAAAATGTCGTAACATCAGTTTGGCGCCCCTTGGATTCTGCTCCCGGGGACAGATGCCCCCTTCTAGCTACGCCCCTGCTGTTGGGAAAATAGTCATCGAAAGTTAATCGAAGATAGTTCAGATGCTCACATATACTCCTTTTAATGTTTTCGTCAAGTTTAACAGAATTTTCTGATAAAAAAGTGCGGACAGAATCGAAACATCCATACTCATTCATCTGCAGGCATTGAATCCAAAAATTGATCTTTTTCAACATAGTCTCAATTCTATCATGTACACTGAAAATGGTGACACCCTTGCCTTGTAAAGACATATTCAATTCATTCAGTTTACAAAAAATGTCAGCTAAATACGCAAGTTTTTGCAGCCAAAGAACATCGGATATACAAGAAGACAAATACAAGAGACAAGTGAAAGGCATGATCAATAAAAAATGCTTGAACTTCAGACTTCAATTCAAACAAACGCGTCAAAACTTTACCACGGGAAAGCCATCTAACTTCTGTGTGAAGTAGTAAAGAAATGTGGAAACTTCCAAAATCCTCACAAAGCGTATGGAATAGACGGCAATTTGTAGCATGCAATTTTATAAAGTTCACAATTTTCACAGCATCACTTAAAGTAGTAGATAACTCTGCAGGAATACGCTTACATACTAAAGCTTGTTTATGAATACAACAATGAGTCCATTGAATTTTCTCGTTGATCTTCTTCACCTGTGCCACAAAACCAGAAAATTTTCCTGTCATTCATTTTGCACCATCTGTACACACACCCACACAATAAGACCAGCTTATTCCATTCTTTTCAAAATATCCATTGATTATATCGAAAATGGCTTCTCCAGTTGTGCAGGTTTTCAAAGGTTTTGCAAATAGTACATCTTCTTGAACAATATTCGTAAAAAGATATCTAATGTAAACAAGCAAGACTGCGGCATTTGTTACATCCGTCGATTCGCCAAGTTGAATTGCAAAATAATTCTTTTTAGAAGTGCGTTCTCCACATAATTAGCCAAGTCATTAATTCTATGCGACACCGTGTTGTTTGATAAGGGAACTAGCTCAATTTTCTTTGCTGCCTTTTCCCTAAGCATACATTTGGCGATATCTTTCGCACATGGCCCAATTAAATTTTCTGCTATTGTATGCGCTTGTCTAAATCTTGCAATTCTATAACTTACTCGAAATGATGCTTTAAGGGCCATTTTACTATCTTCGTTTGAAGTCAAGAAAGAAGAAAGGCTACACTTTTTGATATCTGCTAATTTTCTTTTGAAATATTCAAGAGGTTTATCTTTGTGTGTTGGATGTTTTGTTTCAATATGTCTACGAAGAAGTGATGGTTTTAAACTGCTGTTGGCAAGACCTTCGTTACATATAACACAAAGTGTTTTAGGTTCTGACTCATCCCCTGTAAAATGAAAACCCAATTGTAGATAGTCGCTGTCATATTTTCGCTTTTTCCCTTTTCTATCATCATTTCCTTTGTTTTTCATCTGGTGAAACGGTACCTCACTACAGCTTTCAGTACTGTCATCTTGATTATCATGTCTCGTTTCTAAACGACCCGTTTTTAACAATTGATCCATAATAAAAATAAGCTATAATAATAATTAAATTAATAATTATTCAATCATTTACACGAGAACTTGACAATCACAGTATCACTATCACTCAAGCTTTACAAGTGCTAAGCCTATGTATGAACGTCGACAGACAAACAAAATAGACAGTTAGTACAACACTACTCTCCCAGTTCCTGGTTGTGGACAAGTATCTAATTCTAAAATCTGTAATAAACTGCCTTAATTTGATATTTATTTCCAATTGTATTGTAAAAAAAGAAATATTACATAAATTGGAAAACTGCTGCAATGATTTTAAATATAAAGCAGAACATGATACTAATCACATTGATAAAATGTTTTAAATATAAATAAATGTTTGTAAGAGGAATAAATTATAATGTATAAAATTGTTGATATAATTTGATATTGATGAAGAAATTTTGAAAAACAAAAAAGGAAAAAAAAGAAATGAAAATATTGAAATTTATTATAGATTTCTTAACAAACAGGCAGTGAACAATCTGTTTTACAGTAGGTGTGTTCTTTAATTTTTTTGGGGGGCTTTTGATTTCAATGGTGTTTTAAAAAATCCGCCATTACAATATTATTTTCGCGAACCCCCTCTGCAAACACTGCGAACCCCCAGTTGGGAATCACTGATATACGGGAATGAACCTACCGAATTTTCAATTTTTGTGCCATTATTTCTGCTAGAGAAATCATCGTAGAAAATTGCATCTTGTCTCAGCAGACGTATGTAACAGCAGGGAATGCCAGCCGTCATCAACAGAGGCAGTTCCAGCAGACAGACAATTTAACGAGGGGCATGGTGATCGGACTGAGAAGAGCGAGTTGTCCATCCGGCAGATTTCAGCTGGCACACACTTGGACATGTCCACTGTGCACCGGCTGTGGCGACGATAGTTGGAACAAAGAAATGTGGCAAGTTCGAGGTGTGCCGGTGCAACCAGAGTAACATCAGCATGCGTGGATCGACATATCTACCGACAAGCAGTGGCACACCTACTAGCCACATATACTTCCATTCTGCAGCATGAATGGCACAGGGTCGTGTTCTCAGATGAATCATGCTTCTGTTTCTCCAATGATAGTTGCTGCATACGAATGTGACATCGATAAGGAGACAGGTCTAATACCAGCATCATGGTTTGGGACGCTATTGCATATGAGGTCACCTCTAGTTCGTAATCAGGGCACTATGACTGCCCAACATTACTTGGATAATGTGCTGCAACTGGTGACACTCCCCTACCTTCAGGGAATATGCCCTTTATCAGCAGGATAATGCCTAACCACATACTGCTGGCATCAGCCAAAGTGCTCTGTAAGGTGTACAGATGCTACCCTGGAGACTGTTCTCTCCTGATCTATCAACCATTTGAACACATTTGGGATGAGACTGGATGCCATTTGCAGACCCTGCCATTGCCGCATTCAGAAGACAAACTGTGTCAAATGGTTAACAGGGAATAGAGAGCCATTCCTGAGGACATCATCTGTAGTCTCATTGACTCTGTACCTAGATGTTTTGTGTATCGCTGTCCAAAGTGGTCCTGCAACCTACTGAGCTGATGCTGTTCTCGTTCTTTATTATGCATATCATTTTGAAAAAAAAAGATCACTTATTGTTCGTTGCTACCTCTCTCTGTCGTGTTTCATCACTTTCTGGTCACTACTTCTTGGTGTTGCATTTTTCAGTATCAGGCTACATAAGCTACAAAACCTATTACATGACCTGCTACATAAGCGACAAATTTTTACTCATATGTAGATATCTATATTTCGTGAAATCATAAATATCGGTACCTTATTGAAGTCACATAGATTTATGATACGTTATCTCCGCAAGTAACTGAACTGTCGTCGGATGAGGAAGGCTGAAAATGTTCCCTTTTTTCATCTGAAGAAAAAGCAGTTTCTAATTGTTTCTTCATCGAATACATTTACTCCTTTTTATCTTCACAGTCATTAACACGTGTCTTAAATGAGAGTGTAGGCATTTTATTTGACATTAGTATCCTTTTCAGATCTATTATTAGATCCAATCAAAACAGATGGTCATTAAAATGCCCCTACATAATCTGGCTAAGCATGTTTCATATTACACCTTCGGTCAGCCTTAGTGTAAAAAAAATATTTAATATTTACAGATTATGCATTGCCATATAAGTCGAAAAACGCATTTATTGATGTGATGGGAGTTTCCTGGAAAGGCAACATTATCTTCTTTCTGTGTGCTCCGAAATAAACAAATTATTTAACCAAATAGCACTTAATCTTTCTTTTTATTCTGCCGGAAGTAGGTTTTAAAAGCTTATTTAGTATACCATTTCGAGAACAAAAACATTTATCAAGGAAATGATTTTTTAAAAGTCATATACGTAATAATATGGCATATCAGCGAAAACCCATATTTTTGTATAGAACTTGGAACTGTAAAAGATTCATTCGTAGAAATTTGGAGTTCTTTCCCAAGAGTCTAGCTACCCACGTCAGATACAATTGCTTTGACTTGTAACCTTTGCTATTCAAAAGGAAACAGAATTAAAGACAGAAGATTTTTATTTCACTGCAAAATCAGTCTTCAAAACAATACAAATTGAGTTTTTTTTTTTTTTTCGAAAGAGTTTAGTGTTGTGTTGTTTCGTTTTGGTTCTTTACATTTCTGCGATTCGTTGTCGTAATCCAATAATGAAACTTCTTTCACACATTATTTTATTTATATACAAGAGGTAATTAATTATGTTACAAGATATTTACATATAATTAACATAAATTGATTTCAAAAGAATCATGCAGTGCATACTATCATGCAGTGCTATCAAAACTTATGGGAGAGCACGCCTGCTAATATTGTGCAGCCACCCCCGGCATTGTCCAAACCCTAACTGACTCCTCTCCTGTGGCAATCAATCGCCAAAGAGCCTTTTCAAGCAAGCCTTTTTCCTCGAACAAGAGGGAGGGAGGTATCAGACATTACACCCCCCAACCTAAGATTGTGATTGGAGTGCAAACCCAAGATCACATATCTGATAACCGTCTGATAGATTGAAATATCTCTATCATCAATTCATAGAAATTTCATGAATAATTTTTCATACAACTTTCTACCTTGATCATTACAATCACAAATAATAGATTTATCACTATTATCTATATAAAACACATGAAAGAAAAAAAAGTTTCTAATAATTCATAGAAATCACAGCAAATAATACGTCACGCCACTAACTCAGCATAATATATCTAAACATAAATACCAAAGTATGAAATATTAAAAATCCGATTAAAATTTACTTAACGCAATAACCATATGAGATGATGTTGTGTCTATGACAAAGTGCAATTATATAGCTCCAAAGCTGTCAAAGACAGCTTTTGCAACCTCGGCAGCTCTATCAGTATAAAGTAGGTCCACTGGGTCTTCAATGCCGATGTTAAAAAGTCTAGCCTGGATTGCTGGGCAGCTGAAGATGTGATGGCGAGACAGCGGGATGTCATCTGGGCAATGAGAACAAATGTTGGCGTAATTACGCTGTCCGTCTGCAGAAACTCTCATCCCTTTTAAATGATTTGTCCTAAGTCTGGTTATGATAGTCGACCTGTAAAATATAAAAGATAGATATGATTATTAAATGTAACAAAAATAGCAATAAGAGGTATGTGTTTTTGTCATGGTTTTAAGCTTCCACTTAGTGTTTTTAGTCAGATATTGAATAAAGTCACTTATTTCAATATAGTTCACAGAGTTCAAGTGACACGGAACCACATAAAGTGTCCACTTAGTCTGATGTGAATCGCTCAGTTTACCATTGATGCCACTTAAAGTCACACAGAGTCCATACAATGATGGCATCTATAATCAGGAGGACTACCGCACATCAGTCCTGTAGAGGTAATCAAGACAAAGCATCAGCATTATTAAGCTTTGCTTCCGGGCAATGAGAGATAGTTATGTCGTATTTCTGGAGCGCTAGTGCCCAGTGTTGAAGCTTGGATGACTGAGAAGCATTTTTAGGGATAAATGCGAGAGGATTATGGTCAGTGATCAATTCAATATGTGAGCCAAGAATCCAAGGCTCGAATTTCTTCAAACTCCATATCACTGTGAATGCCTCTCTCTCAATTGTTGGCCATGCCTGTTGAGGTTTTGTTAATTTTTGGCTTGCATAGCTGATAGGATAAAATTTACCTTCTCTGTGTTGTGATAAACAAGCACCAATGCCCATTAATGTTGCATCTGACTGTATTACGAAGGGTTCTCCAAGCTTGGGTGTAAAGAGATCAATAGCCTCCACTAGCGATCTCTTCAATTCTAGAAATGTTTCCTCATGAATCTCAGTCCAAGGAAGTTGTTCAGGAACTCCTTTTCTGGTTAATTCAGTGAGTGGGTATGCGATCTCAGCGTAACGTGGAATATATTCCCTATAATAATTGCGAAGCCCAATAAACTTCTTAATTCTTTTTTCGTTTGTGGTCGCAAAAGTTTCTCGATAGCTTGAATTTTCTCTGGATCGTCTGATGCTTTCCTGAACCAACAATATGCCTAAGTATTTGATCTGAGGTTTAGCGAATGAGCACTTTTCTAAATTAACTGTGAAACCTAATTCCTCTAATTTTGATAGTATAACTTCTAGATGATGCAAATGAGACAGCCAATCGTTTGGAAATATGGCTGTATCATCGATGTAAGCACGAGAAAAGTCTCTATATTTTGACAAAGCTCTGAAAAGTTGCAGCAGCATTCTTTAGTCCAAATGGCATAACATTGAAACAACATTGAGCACGATGTCTTTTAAATAAAGTGAGTTCCTTACTCTGCTCTTCCATAGGTATTTCCCAATATCCTTTCAACAAATCGAGAGTAGTAATAATATTTGCTCTTCCGATACAATACTCGAGTGCTTTGCTGTAATCTAATAAACCAAACCAAACCAAACCGTCTGATACAATACATCAGATCATTTATGTTTTCCATCAGGAAATCATCTGTTTTTGTAATGGCATTTAATGACCTATAATCAACGCAGAGTCTAACACTTCCATTTCTCTTATACACACACACACATGATTGGATGTGGGATCTCAGCTTCACTTTCTTTGATTAATCCTAATCGTAACAGTTTTTCGATTTGACCTGCGAATTTAATGACTGGGGAATCCTATATATATGATTTCTTCCATTCTGAACCAGATATTAGTCTGATTCTGTGCTTTCCTACATTAGCTATTCAAATTTCACTTGAGAATTATTTAGGATACTTGTTTAGTAATGTCTTAATTTCCTCTTTCTGTACATCGCTTAGGTGATGTAGTAGAACGTTCTCTATTCCTTTAAATCTATCACATAGAAACGTCTTGCAAGATGGAGTTGGACAAATTTCTCCGAATTCTTTCTCATTTTCAAATACTGCACCCACTGCTTGAATTCTAGGAGTGTACTTTCGAATTTTATTTACGTGTACGTTTCGAATTTTCCTGTCTGATAACTTAATTTGACAAGAATGCGGCAGAGTGTGTTTAACCCTCTGAGTGTTATGACTGGGTTTAGGCGGTCAAGACGGCCTACCTCGAAAGCATTATGGACGCTTCTAGGCGGTCACTGGAAAAGTGTTTGAAAGCGTTACTGACGGTTCTAGGCGGTCAGTGGTGGAGACCTCAAAAGCGTTATGACCACCTTAAAGCGGCCGTGCAGATGTCTCCTGCCCCCCTTATTTCTGGAACCCTGGAAATCTCTAAATGACAGTTATCAGTACGAGGCAAAGAGGGTTGCTCTTTTTCGTTTTAGACCGCTATGTTTAATCACCAAGAAAACGCTTGAGCATGTAGTGGTTTATAAACAACAAACAAACGTGGACATTCTTCGTGAAATAAAAAAGTAGCATGTAAGCATGTTTTTTCAATACTCTCTTTAAACAGATAACATTTTCATAAAATATCCTTTAGTTTTTAAATTGAATGTTCAGAAATATGCGAAATGCTCGTGAATTCAAATAAAAAAATAGCATTAGGAAATATTTAAACAAATTTACTTATGGATGTATAGATACATAATTAAAACCGACAAGTTATAAGTTTTAATTATTCGAGCGAAACGAATAGCACATTTAATTACTGCATTTAATATGAGTTATATATAATTACATGTAAAGAATAACATAATTAAGAAATAATTCAAATCAAAATTAGCCATCAACAGTAATTTATAATAAGCGTATTTTGAACGGGTTTATGAAGCATAATCTAATTTGATAGCAAAAATAATAATGGTGAATTATTTATTCATTTTGGAACAATATTCGTCGCTTATACTGGTTTGATGAAGTTCTGTTCAAATTCATCTCAAATATTCCAAATCTTTTTATGTACATCAATTTCAATGCGATTTTTATTAGAAAAAAATTTAATGAGCTTGATTTTCTTACATAATTGTAATTACATTGTTCAACGCAAAATAACTACAAGCAGAAAGGCAAAGGTGTGTTAAAATTTCTGTATTTTGCTATATAAATTATTAAAATAACCAACCTACAGCCTAACAATTGAATATCCGAAGTATAACCCGCAACTTTTCTAAAGGTAACAAATTTCAGTTAAAAAAAAACCTGCAGTAAATAAATAAAACGAAATACTATTAAGAAAAGAAGAACGAATATTTACTTTTTTACGTTTGCTTACTTTATTTTTAGTTCAAAGGGGCTATTTGCCCTGAAGGACTTTTAATTTCACTTTGGCATTTTTCATTGAAAACTATAAACGGCGAATCACTTTTTAAATTCTTGCCACTAAATATTATCGCTCTGTATTATACTTAAAGAAATTAAATAATGAAGAATTTGCATAAATGTATGTATGTTTCTCGCATTGTGATAAAACAACGGTACCTAGAGCTATCAAAATTTAAATAACATAATCTTCTATACAATATGGGCATGTGGAAGCCCTAATTTGAATTTGAAATTTGTTTTATTATCGATTTCATATTTTATAACACTTCAACGAAATTTTGATTAAAAAACTAAACAATTTCAAAGCGAGTAATGTCAACACCGTACGAAAAAAATCCCATTTTAATCTCCAGCGCGAGAGACTCCCAAGATACGCTCGTTTTAAAATAATTTTGAGATATTGCTGTTGAACTGAACTTTATGGTTTGAGTACGTAGAACATGATATTTAATGAGGTAACACACAAAACGTTAAAAATCGCTCCTTTGGACGTACTTTAAAATCTGAAACCTTTCATATTTTTATTATTAGTCCAAAGGGGCATATTAGTATTTAAAACAATAGTCCTTGAGAGACTATTGTTTTAAATACTAATACTGTTTTCGTTTTTGCGATTTTGCGTTGAATCACTATAAATGGCGAATCAACTTTCAGACTGTTGCCACCAAATGTTAGAGTCCCGCATTACATTTGAAATAATTATATAATGAAAATCTGCGTAAATGTATGTATATTTCACGCATTGTGATAAAAAAAAAAAGGTTTGAAGAAAGGCCATCCAAGTTTGAATGACGTAATCCTCCTACGAATAGGGGCATGTGGAAGACCAACTTTGGAATTTGTTTTATTATCTATTTCATATTTTGTGAAACTTTAACGAATTTTTGAGTAACAAACTCAACGATTTCAAAGTAAGCAATAGCAAAACTCTACGGGGGTGGAAACCTTTTTATCTCCAGCGCGCGGAATTGTGTACCGGAAATCAGTGGCGTTAATAAGGGTATGCAAAGAGTGCCGTCGCATAGGGGCCCGAAGGCTTAAGGGGCCCTTCAATATTCTTCTGAAGTACATTCACATGATTAAACTTAAAAAAATACACATTCTTTTATAAATATTATGACCAAGGGCAAGGTGCCCCCATAAAAGCTGAATTCAGTGTTACATTACTAAAATTCAGTGTTACATGTACCAAAATGTCGGGTATCATATTTCAACGGAAATATCCATTTTGACCCTTCTCAAATCCATTTCTACGGTTTATTTTCGTGACATTTGTATGTACGGACAGAATAAAGGGCTCTTCCTTTCAAAAAGGATTATAAAATGGGTTTAAAACGGATTCAAAAGAGTTTTTTTTTCGTGACATCTGTATGTTCGCATATATGTGCATATGTACGTGTGCAGAGAGATAGAGATATATATCTCGCATAACTCAAAGATGATTAGCCGTAGAGCGTTGAAATCTTGTATATGGGAGTGCTATAATAGCTAGTTGTGCACTTCACTTTTTTATTGCAATTGGCAGAATGTGTATCCTCCCACTTTTCCATCTTAAAAGTACTGTAAATTTAATAGGCGGCCCAAAAATGTTTTTGCATAGGGGCCCTAGAGTTCTAGTTATGCCATTGCCGGAAATTCTAAATATATGCTCATTTTAAAATTAATTATCGACATTGCTATTGAAGGCTCAGGTGTTGGGCACTTCTTCAGGCTCCTCGGCTGGAAAGCCGCATCCTGTGTTTATCACATGTAAGGTGGCATATCTTTTACTGGCATATCATGGCAAATTACTTAGGAAAGGAGGGTTCCTCGTGATAAATGAACGTTTCCTAGTATTGTACTAGTTGTGTTTGCTGGTACGAGCCAGGATAGAACTGGTGATCTAGAAGTCTGAGAACTTTATCCGCGCTCGTTTCCGCTGGGCTGCGGTTTCGCCATTGCTATTGAACTGAATTTTATGGTGTAAGTGCAAAGAACATGATATTTAATAAATAAAGGTAGCACACAAAACGTTAAAGAAATGTCCTTTTGGATGTAATTTAAAATCTGAAACATGTCAGATTTAAAAAAAAAAAAAAATTTGTTGTTTTTTGAATGTACTCGTATGTTGTTGCCGAATGATGCAGTAGTCGTGTATAATCTGAATATATAATAATTATTTGTGCTATTTTTTATTTGAAATGCATAGAATTCTCTAAAATAGTAGTATTCTTAGATTGAATATTGTCTAAGCAGGTGCAATGATATTTTAACTTCATTACCATATTAAATACAGTTTCTTTTTAATTTAAAAACTTCGTCAGCGATCTGAAGCACCTTTTTGAATCATAGGATGAGTTTTAATAAAATTTGTAGTAGTCCGAATTTTTATAAGTATTCAGAATTACTGAAATAAAAAAAGCTAAACTTTTTAGAATTTCTTTATCAAAGTATTACATCTTATTCCAGCAAGACCTGATTAGTAAAATCTGGGAAAGGATCTATGATTGTTTAGTAAGAAGTAAAAAAAAAAGTACTCTAGGTCTAAGCAGTAAGAAAAAGCTTGTCCCTCTATAGAAAATTGTCACGTATGTTAGAAAAGATTTTGCAAGACATTAATATTTTAGCTCAAACATGATTTTTTAAAATTTAGTCTCTTGTTTTGGAGATGGTGTTCAAGCATTTTACCATAATTTTATTTTCTGATCGCTGTATTTTTAACTTCCATAACATAAATTAAAGAAATACACATTGCAACTTCAGCCATTAACAGATGACTTAAGAGAAATTTGTTTTGACATACGAGTATTATGCGAAAGACTAAATAAATATTAAATGCTTTTGCATTTATGTTACATGACAGTAATTAGAAAACGATAACTGTAGATGTGCAAAAAACCTGTACTTATAACCTTCTGTATTTTTAAAGAAAGTACAAAATAGTTCAGAATAGCAGATGGCTTTGAAATCATTCAGTAATGTCATCGTAAGTATATTCTCTTCACGTTTCAGAAGAACTGCAGCAGTTCAGATTTGTCGTAAAAGAGTAATTACACCCCTGGGGATTGGTTTACTTAACGGAAAAACAAGCTTTGAAACATACTCATACAAAAATTCTACCTTTTCTTCGACAGATAAATGACAGATGTGATAATTTGAACACATGCTTTCAATCAGTTGTTTCCTTCTAACAAAGCGTCTTGCACGGTTAGCAGGATCCTAGCTTGTTTTAAATATGCTGTGTTCGAACTCAAATTCAAAGACAGGCATTTAAAGATTTTATTAATGCTTTTTTTTTTTTTTCATTCGATGATTCAATATTTGTTAAAAAAATAAACACATAAATAAACTTGCATAGCAGATCAGAATTATGTTGCTGTGGAAATGTTTCATCAACAGTTATTAGTAGTTATAACAGCGTAACTAAATAAGCCCATTTCGAAATATGCATGATATTGCATTCATTATTTTTAATCTGAAACAATATCAAGTTGTTATTACTAGATAAAATGGCTTAAAATAAGCTGACACATTATAAGAAAATTTTTAAAAATAAAAATTGGGTTCACTTTCTTTCACATAATTTCTGACCAGTTCTTCCAAAATATTTTAAAGCTTACTTTACTACATAATAGAAATGTCTCCACGTTCGTTATTTTTAGTTAGTAATTTTAATTGGGGCTGTTATATAAGAAGGCTATTTATCATTGTTGCTGGGTTACAGTACTTATTTTATTGTATAATGCAAATTTTGATCAATTGGTTAATTTTATAAATGTATAGAGGAACTTCAAAAAGAACAAAAGTAATTTCCACCGTTATAATATCTCCTTAAATGGTTCCCCAATAAAAACATAGTTAACTAAGTAGTATACTACATTATATTAATTAATTTACTAACCAAATACCAAAAACATTTCAAATTCGAAATCCATCTTTTTACTAAGTACTTTTTGCAAAGTAACAAAAATTCTAATCCCTTTGTTGTTTAAATTAAAGATAAACAAAAGATTTTTTTTTTCCCCATGAAATGCTAATTTTATGTTATTTGATAAAAACTGGGAAGTGCAAATTCGAAATCCTGGCGAAATACATATACTTATGAATGAACACAGCACACAAACATTTTTTCACCCTAAGCACGAACACAAATAATATTTTAAGCAGTTTAAAACGAATCCACTTTCAAAGTATTTAATTTGTGATAGATAATGACAGCTGAAAACATTTTCCAATATTACAAGATAAAATGAGGCTATTTCTCAGATAGTTTCACAAATAAACTCACAAAACAAAGAACGCTTTTTTAAATTTTTAATTTGCAATATGTTAGATGCTTTATTGAAGAATTTGCAATAATATCGTTCTGATTTTCATTTTATCCAAGATTGCCATTATTTTTCACTGATGAGCAACTTGCTAATTATTAGTCCAATGTAGAGTCCTCCTTCTTTTTTCTCATAAAATCACCTTTGTAAATTTAGAGTTTAACTTAGTAAAACGTTTTTGGTAAAATGTCTTCGTAAAGGATTCCCTAAAGAAATCTGCCTTTTATTTATGTTGCATTTAGGGATATTTTCAAAAACACACGCTGCTGATTTTATTTTTAATAGGTGAACAAAAGAAATATTTTTTTAAGAAAGAATATAACTTAACTGCAAGCTATATCTTATTCCTAGATAGCGAAGCTTGATTTACAAACTCAATTTTTAAAATACATTTAATTATCTTTATGCTTTAAAAAATGCCTTGTCTGGTAATTGTAAATGCATAAATCACTTGTTTTTTAAATCTAAGTGATCCACTCTAAGTTGAATAATTACGAATAGCATAATGTGAACGATTAATGAAGCTAGAACCTCCAGTTTATTCTTATGTAATTAATAAAAATTTCATTGTTTCAGCATCCTAGTATCTTTCTTCTTCCATACTAAAGCTCACATAATAGTTTTCATGCATAACAAAGGTGTTTTACTGGGTATTCGGATAGAAAAAAAAAATTCTCAAAAAATCTGAGTTGTTAATATATTTTTGGATAACATCCTGAGAGGAATTCATTAATAATAGTAATATGTAAAGCCATGAAACAGGTAACCTCAAAACGTCCTTGGAAGGATCAAAATCATGATCGATTCAGTTATTTAAATAACGCAAAGCTGCAAGGGCTACCTACCTATGAGGAAGGATGCCTTCATGGAGGACATTCTGAGGGAAACTAGCATGTTATACAGGGGAGAAACCACAAGAACCAACCATGCAGCCGGTCAGTTCGCTTGTGATCGAACCCAAACCAGGTTGAACTGCCAGTATTCAAAGGTGTATCTTAACCACTGATGAGGCTTGGATCACAATCATGAATCTTCAAACTTATTCATCTAGACGTGCTGTCAATTTACCTTACAACGGCACACACACACATACAAAAAAAAAAAAAAAAAAAAAAAAAAGAGATCATTTGTTATATTCTCCTCCCTCAAGGACCAGGATTCGAAACACAGATCTTCCAATTCTACTAGCTGGATCTGCTACTACTTGCACCACCACAGGACACAAGGTGAACCAGTAAGTCTTTATAAATGTACTAGCACGACAGCATTATATGAATTGTTGGGCATTTTAACTTCGAAAATTAGATGGAATAGTATTTGAAAATAAATATTAATGTCAATTATTTTTAAGTTTGTTTGCAAACTTATCGTTGCCTTTCCAATTCAAAAAAATTTCGAATCATATCTAGATGCTAGATATATCATTAAAACATTTACTTGATTTGGTCACCCACTTAACTTACACGTTGACCAGCGGCCGAGCGGTAAAGTCGCTGAACACTGGTAGTTTGGTCCGAGGTTCGAATCCCGCGAATGGGGCTGGATGCATGGGTGTTTTAGTGGTTTTTACCATGTGTAACGTGTATACGAGCCAGTTTCCCTTAGAAAGTCGTCCACAAAGGCATCCATCCCCTTAGGCAGATAGCCCTCGATGCTTTGCCGTAATTAAATAACCTAATCTTTAAAAAGTCCACCACAAAGAAACCCTCCTCTTCGGCAGACAGCTCTAGTATGCTTTGATGTAGTCAAATAAGACAAAACATTCTGTTGGCGAAAAAGGAAGGTTGCATTTATCGTGAATAATTTCTAATGCAAAAGTTATACTTGTTACTAAGGAAATTTAACTATTAATTAACTAAGGAATACTATTTTTGTGTAAAATTCAGATTGCTTGAATTTTAATAATTCTCAGAAACGAAATACAAATAACAAGAAACTAAAAAAATATTCAGAATTAATTAGGTTATATAAACGATGTAATCATTAAGCATATTTTTAGGAAGAAAGAATATTTTGTAATAAATAAATGAAAAATATAATTAATATTAAAGAATCGTCTATATATCTCTCTCTACAAAGTATAAAAATTACAAATATTTTTCAAGGTGCATGTGTATATGTACCTGATAAAAAATATTTGCATTGTTTATTATTCTAGCGATATTTTTAATCAGGTGCATATTTTCCGGAGATTTTTTTTCCCGATATACATTTTCAGGATATTTTCTTGGCATTCGTTTTACTCAAGTGGTTAGATTAAAGTGTTATTTTGTATGCTGTGAAACCTAACTAGAATTAATTTTCATTCCATAGTTGCTTCACATAAATTTTCGATTTCATGTAATATTCAGTTTCATAATGGGAGTATCATTTTGATATTTACTATCCAGTTTTTTTTTTTTTATTAAATGTCGTCTATAACTACTTTCAATAAAATACTGATATATAATAGGGAAATATAACATACACGCGCGCACATGCTCACAAACATACATCACCATATGTATACACAGTGTTTTGTATGTGTGTTTACATATATATATATACAGTTTACATACAAAACAGTTTAATAATTCCTACAAAAAATGTGATAAATTTTCACGAAATAAACTGTTTAAATTTATATATATATATATATATATATATATATATATTGCGCTTTCTATAGTTTAACATAGATGAAGTTTTTAAAGTCTGAATTAAATAATGATATTGTGTTTATATGTACTGAAATTACTGATGAAAGGATGTTTCTGAATTTAAAGCCAGGGTAGCTTAAATTACTAACAGACGGCAAATACACAACTTGAAATCAGTCTTTGGAAGAAGCAATAAATTTAGAATTTACGGATAAAATAATTTTAGAAGCAATAAATTTAGAATTTAGAATTATATGTACTGTAATTACTGATGAAAGGATGTTTCTGAATTTAAAGCCAGGGTAGCTTAAATTACTAACAGACGGCAAATACACAACTTGAAATCAGAGTCTTTGGAAGAAGCAATAAATTTAGAATTTACGGCAGCTCCATTTCTTGTCTAGTTAACAAAAGGAAAGAACTGAGAAAGATCAGAGTTATAGATAGCGGATGCTTTTTTGTCCTTGCACAAAGGTAATGGTCTCCCATATAAAGTAGAAAATGTACAAAGGTGGTAAGCTTTTAGTTCAGTACCCCCTGGAGGTATATTTACGTTGAAGTCAACTTGGAGATTCCGCTATTAGGTGTTTTCTTTGAAAAGGGTAATATCTTTTTTAGCACATAACCAGAAATAAGAGTTTATGTTTTCATTACTTAATCTTCAAAGCTGTATAATTTGGAGCATCTGCTCGGAAAACTGTTAACTTACTTTTCATCATTGATGAAAAGAATACACACCTGCATAAATGTCTTGGAGAAATAATATCGTTAACAATTTTGCTACAAAGAATTTTTTTTTGGTTTCTATTAACATCTCGATAGTGCACAAAGTATATAAATACTTGCATTGTAACTCTTATATAGCTAATTACAAGGAAATTGCGTTGTAACTCTTATATTGCTAATTACAAGGAAATTGCATTGTAACTCGAAAATACATTTATTTTCTCAAGAAGCTCCTTTGACCAAGCTATATACTTGTTTTCTACCCCTAAAGTGATTTTACTCTATAAAAGCCGAACTGCCTGATCTCATTCATCAGCCACTTCTTCTATTCTGCTGTTGTGTTATCTGCTGCTGCTATTTCGTGCTGTTTTGAAAAGAAGCATATATGGCTAGTGAATCTGAAGAAGAAAGTTTATTATCTAGCTCAGAAAGTGAGTTTTTATCTTCATCTGAAACTGAAAGTGATTCGGATGAAGAACAATTAAGCAAAGTGCGGGATCGGTGCAAGATAGACACTTCTAAAGCTCAACCTGTTCCTCCTAAATTTCCATTCAGCGCTTGCCCAGGTTTAAAAATGACCATAAAGGATGTGAATGATCCTTTACAATTCTTCCTTCTCTATATCGATCACGAAGTTGTAAACATTGTAGTTGAAGAAATTAATAGATATGCCTCCCAGTATTTGGCCGCAACTATATTAAGTCCACGAGCAAGAACACGCACATGGACTGAAACAAATCTAAGTAAACAAAAGGAAAAGTGAAAGAAAGTGTTTTTTGCATTGCTGTTATTGCAAGGAATTATGCAGAAGCCAGTGGAGAAATGGTTTTGGACTCAAAGACCAATAATAAGCACTCCATCTATAGGCAAAATAATGACAGAGAGGCGATACAGTCTCCTTATGAAATTCTTGCATTTTGAAAATAACAAAACTTTCGACAAAACTGTGCATCCTCAGCTTAAACTGAAAAAAATTTATACCTTTTCTGAAAGGCTGCGACAAAAATTCAAAAATGCATATATCCTTGACAGGGATATAGCTATAGATGAATCTCTGCTGGGTTATAAAGGCCGCCTAGGTTGGAAACAATGTATAGCGACTAAAAGAGCTAGATTCGGAATTAAAATATTCCAATTATGCGAATCGTCAAGTGGATATATTTGGAATTTCATACTTTATACCGGGAAAGGCACTAAATTTGATCTGTGATACGAACAATTTGGAGTTGCAACGAAAAGCGCAATGACGCTGATACATGATTTACTAAACAAAGGGTATAGCTTAACGCTAGACAACTTTTATACTTCACTTGAACTTTCAGAATTACTTATCGCGGGAAAAACAGATATATGTGGCACTTTGCATGCAAATAGGAAAGGTCTTCCTCAAGAACTGAAATCAGAAAGATTGAAGAAGGGCGAAATTAGGGCCTTTCAGAAAAGCAAAATATGCATTCTGAAATGGCAAGACAAAAAACCCATTTCATTTTTAAGTACCTACCATGGTACAGATTTCGAAACTGTTTCGAAAAATGGTAAACACATACGAAAACCTACTGCTGTAATTGACTACAATAAAAGAATGGGAGGAGTAGATAAAGCTGACCAGTGTCTAGCATATTATCCAGTCATAAGAAACCAACGACGAATGTATTATAAAAAGATTTTTCGGCATCTCTTAGATCAAGCCGTATGGAATGCTTTCGTCATTTATACGAAATGTGGAGGCATTAACAGGCATCTTGAATTCAGACTGAGACTGATAGAGAGATTAATTGAAGAACATTTAACACAGTTATCGCACCCAAATGACGCATCACAATATGGTAGCAGTTTATGTTTTCATTACTTAATCTTCAAAGCTGTATAATTTGGAGCATCTGCTCGGAAAACTGTTACACACCTGCGTAAATGTCTTGGAGAAATAATATCGTTAACAATTTTGCTACAAAGAATTTTTTTTTTGGTTTCTATTAACATCTCGATAGTGCACGTAGTATATAAATACTTGCATTGTAACTCTTATATAGCTCATTACAAGGAAATTGCATAGTAACTCTTATATAGCTCATTACAATTTCCTTGTAATGAGCTATATAAGAGTTCCAGTTGTTTAACTGGAAGACATTTTCCTTCTGTTATTCCTCATACTGGTGCTACTCGAAACAATCCTTCGCGTAGATGTGTTGTGTGCAATAAACAAAGAAATGATAAAGGAAAAAGAATTAGACGCGAAACCAGATACTGGTGCGAAGAATGTAATGTAGGACTATGTGTTCACCCATGTTTTAAAACATATCACACTGTTCAGGACTTCTAAATTATGGTATGTTTCTTCATTACTTTTACTTTTAAAGTGAAAATGCTATTATATTTTAAATTCATCTTATCATTTTCATTACCATAACTCAGATATTTAGATAAAGAACTTTGTCTTTTTAGAAAATCTTTAAAAAAAATTTGGTTAGATGTATGCGAATTCAGTGAAAAGAAGAACTTTTAATTGGTGGTGAAACCCTGTCATTAAATATCAAATCTGAGTGTAAATATTTTAATTTTTAATGTATGTATTAATTATATTGTAAATTTAAAGATTATTGTAGAATATTGTCAAGGGTTAAATTTTCAAGAAATATGAGTCAAAGCTATGTACAACAGTAAGAACTTATGCTTTTACTAGTTAAAGAATAACTATTTATTTCCCCATTTTATTTTTAATTCACAATATATTTCATATCATTGTACTCATTGAATGAACTTAGTTTGCCTTAAATTTTGCTGAAGTGTATTTTTGTTCCCTGTTTAATTTTTTACTTCATTTTAAATTTATTTTTAGTGTCATCATTAAAAATATTTCATTCTTTGTCTTTGATATTTACGTTATAAAAATATTAAATTAATTTTTGCATTATATTTTAGAAATGTTTTGCAGTTTCCTTTTAATTGAAAGTCATTTCACCATATTTACAATTGTAAATACTAATCTAATGAAACATAAGAAAACTTTTCATTATATTAAGCAAAATCTGCCTATGTATGATACTTAATATTTTTAGTGACTCAAAGAGATATAATACTTGAATAATAACTGTATCATGTCAGAGCTCTATTCCTGGTAAAGCGGAATGGCTACATTAAGTATTTCGCGCTATTTTTTACACTTAACACGTATGTAACGAATTGTAATCTGAAAAATCTGCACGAAGGGAATTTTATACTAATTAGAAGCCAGAACTACTATATTTGACTGCTACTAAAATGCTTCAGAATTTTTTTTCATTTGTTCGAACTTAAAAGGAAAAGTAGCAGTCTAAGTACAATTGTTTTGCACATTCGTAAACATTCTTTGAATTATGATTTTGAGGTTTTGTTAAATAACAAATATTAGCGTATTTATTCTTTGCTTGCATTTCCTTGAAAATACATTTCTAAATCAATGAAAGAAGATAAAAGGTAATTAAATTAATAAGCAGAGTTTTTTTTAAAGCTTTAATGTTATTCTTTATTAACAAGTTTGATATCGTAACAAACCTTGAACTGAAGAGGAAGCTCATACAAATAGCAATTAGGGCTAGAAGCATTACTTATATATATGTTAGATGCAAAAAGTTGCTCAAATCCCGAAGTAAGCTAAACGGATAAATTAATGAAGGATGCTGTAAAAATTTGAGGTAAGTTCCCAAATCAGTTGGGTTGGATTAGATCCGTAAATTATGGAATAACACCTTAAGATTATGAGAGGGACTTCTTTCAAAGAGGGCGTTCTAAAGAGAACTTACTTAGGTTACTTATGAGAAAATAATCTTAACCTTTTCATATGGGCTCTAGATTTTATTTTTTTAAATACTGAAGCCATTTAGTCAACTATTCAGTCAACAAGGAATAGAAAAACAAATCGACATAAAAGTATATTAAAAAAGATATATATTTTCTAATTAGCCTTTGATTAATTCAGAGCGAAGTGTCAGATTTTGTTTAAGAAGGGGCTAACCAATTTAAAGATTCAGTCTTTGACATGTTTTTATGTGTAAAGTAGCATAGATATATACTAAATTTTTAAGCATGTATTTACACAATCTTATATGTTGCAAAATATATTTTCTGAATATCCATAATCAGTATGTTAAATATAACATATTAAAATAAATTAGTATTTTAGATAATTAGATTACATTTATTGATTAGTAAGGAAGCGAAACAATTTTCTAAATTATCGATATAGATAAAACCAAAAACGAGAAAATAAATTAATCACGAATCCAAGGCAGCTAGCAATACACAGTGTTAGTGTATTTTTTAGAAACAAATTCTTTTTTTCTTTAAAAAACAAGCCGTATATTCACAAATTCATCGATAGTTTCTTAAACATTTACGTATTAACGTTTGTAGCATTCTTCGTTGTGATTAAGTTAATTTGAATAAAATCGGGTATGACGTTTTAACTCTGCGCTCGAGGTGCTTTTCTGTGCACACTGTCCATTCTGAATGTTTAGTCTCTTCTGTACAATCACTTTGGCTTCCAGATTCACTATCGATTATTCGGATTTTTCGTCTTCTTGCTCCTCTAACGTCGCCACTATCTTTATCACTTCCATCTTCATTCTCATGGGCAAGCTGCCTATGTAGTGATGTAATTTCGTTCGTTATTGCCGAAAAATTAAACTCATCTTCGCTAGAAGTAACTTTTTCGTCGTGTTCCATACTTATTGGGCTCAGTAACTTTAAAAGAAATACTGCGATTGGCAAGAAGGTTGAGTTCGATCTGATGTCAAAGACAGAGACCTAACCGCTGTCGCAAGTATTTTTGAGATAAGACATTTAATCGCATAAGCATTGCAAAGAACCTTTATTTGAGATAAGACATCCTTATAGCTATTTAGACACCTCGTAATATGATCTACAAAAGGCCAAGTAGATCTCTCAAGCGATATTTCTTAGGTCAAACACAAATAAACACATCGATTTGAATGGTGCCTCTCAGGCACCGCTCGAGTTAACACATCACATGCAGTGGCGCCTGAGAAGCACCGCTCGAGTGCAAAGGGTTAAACTGCCTTTAGATCAGACCAAAATTTATATAATTTCTGAAAACGTAAAAGGACTTGTGAACAGAAGAAATATTTCAAATGAACTAACAAGGATTTAATAGTTTTAAATCATTGTTGTTATTTTAACATAAATATTCACATACAAATAAATGACGCTTGAATTTTTTCTGTGTTAAGGTAAATATTTTTCTACACTATGTAATTATTAGATTTGTCTCTGCTATATTAAAAACACTTTTTTGGAAATAAATGGGGGCATTTTGTTATGATTTCCAATTTTTTCCTGTTTATTTGAGTTGCATTTTAAAGGAGTAACCTTTAAAATGAGTTTATTGGAGTTGAATGAATGAGTTGAATTTTAATGGAGTAACCTGATCTTTTAAAAAAGACATAATTGTCTATAATGTAAAAGTATTTAATTCGGTAAAATAATGTAATGTTTAATTCGGTAAGTAATGTAATAGGTAAAATAATGTACAAATGTGAGAAGTAGAATCGATGCTCTTTCCTTTTGTGCACTTTTCAGGAAAAAATATAAACAAAGTGAGATGGACAGTGCAGTGTGTATAGAAGTTGCAAATGAGTTACCAAAAATAGTTTAAATCAGCTTCCCAGGTTCTTGTATAAAAATTGTTAGGTTTTTCACAAACATCTGCATGACAATTAGTATACTAAAATATACTCACCTTCAAATTAATTTAATTAAATCAAAAGATTAGAAATTTCTCCATTCACCACCAGGACAATGTCATCGTTAATCCCTCCTTTTAGCATGTTGAACAACAATGTGAAATTACAATATATCCACATCATCGAATTCTTCAATAAAAATAAGAAAATGAAAAAATCAGAACACTGAAATTCTTCTTAACCTCATTGCATAACATGCACTACAAGTGAAATACATACCTAACATAATGTTGGTAAACGAAGAAAAAAAGGTTTAGTTCATTTATTATACTTCTTTGTTCTTTAGTCCTGTGCTACGCTCAACTGTAATATTTAATCAGTGAAATAAACTGCTGTACGACCTAATTCGACGAACCTTTTTATTTTGTTTCAAAAACAAGGCTTTGAAATGTATGATACTACTGTTTTTCGTTACAACTCTACAAATCGGAAGTCAAATGCTTTGCTATCCTAATAATATGTTTCATATAAACTTTACAAATTAGTTCAAATACCTCTAATTTATTGTAGAAGATGGCTTTTAAAGAGATGTATTCTTGCACATCTGTTTATCAGCAAAGCCAGATCAGTTGCTAGAGGTCATGTGTGTTCAAAATTTCAGACGCTAGTGCCATAATTTCCATAATCTTTTAGTTTTCTGCATAAAAACCATACTTAATACTCAGTCCTTCAGTATTTAAAATATAGATGTATGTAATATAAATGATAGTAGAAGTCCTTTTATTTTCCTACTACTATCACTTTATCAGATTTTGTTTCGTGGGTAAGATTAAAAACACGATTTTACTACATAATATATATGAAGGTAACTGAAAAAATAAATGGTAAATACTGAACCTATGCGTACATGAAAGAAAGAGCAAAAAACAAAAACAATGTTACTTTGAAAATGATTAAACTTTGTTGTCGCAGATGAAATTAGAAATAACGCTCGAAATATTTCCTCTTCGTAAGCCTTAACGTTTCATATATATATGATTATTACAAAATGATAATTCTTTAGGGCCTTCCTTTAATCGATAAAAAATAAATGACAGTTTTAAGATATTTTTATTTAATTTTTAAAAAATTTTACATATTTACAATTAAAAGAAATCAATGCGCAGAAAAAAAAATAAATCTGAAAAGTTTCAGATTTTAAATTACGTCCAAAAGGGCGTTTTTTGTTTTAACGTTTTGTGTTTACTTTTATTTATTTACCTTTTTTAACGTTTTGTGTTCACCTTTATCATGTTGTACGTACTCAAACTATAAAATTCAGTTCAACAGCAATATTGCAAATTACATATCTTTAGAATTTCCGATACAGAACCTCGCGCTGGAGATAATTTTTTCCCCCCGTACAGTGTTGCTATTGCTCGCTTTGAAATCGTTTAGTTTTTTTAATCAAAAATTCGTTGAAGGGTTACAAAATCTGAAATCGATAATAAAGTAAATTTCAAATTCAAATTAGGGCTTCCACATGCCCATATTCTAAGGAAGATTATGTTATTCAAATTTGGGTGGCTCTAGGTACCGTTGTTTTATCACAATGCGAGAAACATACGTACATTTATTGAGATTCTTCATGATTTAATTTCTTTAAATATAAGGCAGGGCGATAATACATGGTGGCAACGATTTCAAAAGTGATTCAGCCTCTTAGCAAAATGCCAAAACGAAATTAACAGTCCTTCAGAGCCAACCTGCACTTTTGGACTTAAAAAAAAAAAAAAAAAGACCGAATGGATGTAAAATGCACAATTTAAGGAAAATTTCCTTGCATGACAAGGTATTCCAGATTACCTCAGCTTAAAGGTAATAATTTTATCAGATTTTAAATAATGAGAAAAGGGAATTTAGACTCCCAGGTATATGATATACCGATGAGACAAATAATATGTACGTTTGTCCGCTCTGTAACAGAACTGCTATAGGCAAATATAGTTACATTATACAAAAAGTTTTGCTTAATTTAATAACATATATAGTGAGACATCAGATAAATAAACAGCTAATGAGCAATATATCGAACAACTAAGCAGTGAGGAAAATCACGTCATATCATATGCTCCTTTTTTAGAAGGCAGCTGAAAAACCAGCAAAAATATTTTGTAATTATGTTATTACATTAAAATTGCATAATTGAAACTGCGCTAACCGAAGAATCGAATTATCGCAGTTAATTTTATATGCAGTTTTAATTTAGCTGTATTAAAATTTTTAATACTTGTAAATTTCATTACATTATAAGGTATTTCTCCCGCCTTCGTGGTGTGGTGGTCTGCACACTCAGCGCGTAATTGAGAGGTTCGGGGTTCGATTCCCGGCAAAGGCATTGCATATTTTTCATCACTCCTGCTTTCCAAAAATTACCTAATTTCTCTACGGTGACACCTGAACTAAAAGGGTGTTGGATGATGATTCTCCTTCCCCTGGATTTGGCGACCTAAAAACCCAGTTGCCAAATCCCACCTTCTTGGTATGCCTTCGTGGTGTGGTAGTCTGCACTCTCAGCGCGTAATTGAAAGGTCCATGGTTCGCTTCCCAGCATTGCTTACTTTTCATTTTTTCTGCTTCCAAAATACCTAATGTCTCTACAACGTGAAAAATAACAAAAATTGTGTTTATGATTTCTCATTCATGAATAAGTTTTAAAATTATTCAAGCTAATTTGTTTTAAGTGCATTCTGCACTCTGATTTATCCCAGTTTGGAAAGTATGTCTAGAAGCAAAATATTGTTTGCATTTTATTCTCCTTCGAAAAAAGTTTCAACACTTCAAATGTATTTACTGCCTATTTTTATGTCATACTTTCTCTGTGTATGTATATCATGCTTCCTCAGAACGATATATGTATATAGAGGACTGTCGTACTTCCTCGATCCTACTTTTACATCGCACTTTATCGGAAGTTCATTTGATATAACTGTAAGCGATGAAAAATACTAAAGTTATCTGCCTAAAGAGTGTAATGCTTTCTTGAAGGATTCTATAAGGAAACCTACCTCACATTTGTACTCCCTATGGAGAAATCCGCAAATGCAGCCAGGCATTTGCCATGATTCTGGCCCAGGTCAAAAAATCAAATTCTTTGGGCTTATCCAATCGGCCATCAGAAGGCCCAGTTTTATAGAAAATTACTTGAATCGAGTCATTGAGAATATATTTAATAATATGCTGTTACATAGTATAGATCACATAGATTTAAAATTCTAACATAGTACAGTGATAATATCTCTGAACACTAATACTTCGAGCAGTGTCTAGTTCTGGTGAACAGGCTGACTCCATGGAGGCTTTCATGGTTTTCCTTATATGTTAACGTCAGTGCCAGCCAGCTTTCCTTCGGCAGTTCTCCACAAAAGCATGCCTTCATTAGGCAGATAATACTTACGAATACTTGTTTTGCCGCAATCAAATAAATAAAACTAAACTTAAAACACTTATGTGCTTTTGCCACCTATTAAAGGACGTTTTACACACAACATCCTCCTGTAACAGCAATGAGATAATTTTACTTGATCGCATATTTCATATTGATATATTTTACCTGTTCCAATATTCAAAAGGATAATTATAACACTATTTTGGCTGATTATAGAGTTAGAAATAGATTATAGAACAGATGGACATAGATGATAGAAATCGATCTTTACACAGAGCTCGTATAATTGTTACATTGTAGTTGAACTGACTGCTTATATTATATACAGGTAGATAACATAAATTTAAGCATACAAAATTTATGAGTAAGAATATTACTTTAGAATGAATATTACACAAATATTTTTCAGAAAAACAATTTAAGGTGGAAATATTGTGCGATATTTATTCTAAAACAATATTTTCCTCCTTAAATTGTCTTTCTGAAAACCATAACTGGTTTTATATGTAATATTTTATAAAAGGATTTAAAGAAAATTTAATCAGTTATTCTTTAAAATTTCAACTTTCCTTGAAAAGACAATGTATTTAATGTGTTTCTTCTCAAGGTATGCTATTTAGATTACTTCTTGTCTTCCTTGTAGAATATTTACAAACAAATAAAGCCGATACATTTGAGATCATTTGATATTCAAACAATATATTTATTTATTTTGAAACATCTTAAAAAATCTGATGCGGACACCACATGACTTCCTTGTACCACAAATAAATTAAACTCAATTTTTGCTAAACTGCATTTAAACCTATTTCGTTTGAAAATGAGGTATGATCTTCCATTTCAAAATGCCCCTTTGGCACTGCCAATTGCAATAAAAAAGGGAGGTGCACAATTAGATGTTGCACAGATGTCCCATACAGAAACTTTCAACATTCTACGGTTAACCGTTTTTGAGTTATGTGATATACATGCATACATACGTACGGACATACGTCACGCTAAAACTAGTCATAAGTCCCAAATATAAAATTTCAACATTTTATGTTAAGTTATGCGACATATGTACGTGTAAATGTCATGATGAAACTATTTAAAATGGAAACTTCCTTTGAAATATGAAAATCGAAATGCTTCGTGATTACAATACTTTATTTATTTCTCACAAGTCAAAACGGTGTCATAAATAACTAACTACTAATAAATTTATAATGCAATCTAAAGAATTATTTAAATCTAAAACTTTAAACTGGAATAAACTTATAATATTTGAAAATTAAATATAAACGTAATATTAAAATAAGTTGTGAATAATTTATATTCGAAAAATTGGAACACGAGAGAAAAAAATTCTCACAAATTCCCTTTGTATATTAAAAAGTATTTCCTCAGAAAATAAGGATAAAAAATGCAAGATTAATTTTTCACCATTATCAAAGCAATTCCTTAAAGAAACTGGAAATTTAAAGCATTTTACGTAGTTTCTCTTACTGATGTATATTGACTAACTTTCTGTATTCGGCACATATCTTGATTTAAGGTACCAGTAATATACAGCATATGTGTTAGTATGCAAATTATAAAGTAGCCAAATAGGAGATAAAATACTATTTTAGCAACCAGTCTTGTGACGAAGATACCATAGGGAGAAAAACTAATTTCACTCGCTAAATTCAGCGGAGGGGAGAATTAGCTTAATTATATCCACATGTAAGGGGGGCCCGCTTTTGAAGTAATTTGAGTAAAAATGCTTGCCGTTTTTGCGACAGACCTGGTAAGAAAACACAATTATTTTTACATTGTTTTCTGAAAAAAGCCGTAACGATCAGGGGGGGTTAATTATCTTGCCGGGCCCTGTCCATCGTGCATATATTTTATTAGTGGGATCTGGAATAAGTAGCAGTACTTGCTCTCCAATGTCGAATTTCCGAATAGAGAAACGTCTGTTAAAATATTCGGCATAGGCTCTCTGCTTATCCGGAGTAGTTAACCGTTTGACTGCTACACGGCACAAAAGCGCTGCGTTCATTTGTCTCGAAAACCGCGACACAGAGCTTGTGAGTGTACGTAGTCTGACCTTACGTGTACTTTGTAAAACGAGTGCATTCTAAAATAACAAACTGTGTTGCGGTTTTCGAAACAAATGAACGCAGCGCTTTTGCGCCGCGTAGCAGTCAAATGGTTAAAGAAGCTTGTTCCGCTGCCTTCTCTAATCGTATTTTCAGATCTTGTAGATATTCCACCACGGATTGTGAGATATTGGCTGGCAAATGTATATCTTTTACCCAAGATGACTTTAAAATTTCTAGAGGTCCACGGACTTCTCTTTCGTATAAAAGTTTAAAAGCGACACTCCCGTAGTGCAGTTTGGAACTTCTCTATAAGCAAATAATAGAAATGGAATTTATTTGTCCCATCCTCTGGGGTCTTCTCATATTACATGATGTAACATATTCTTAAGGACTCTATTCCATCGTTCTATTAAATCATTGCTAGCTGCATGACCTGGACATGAAAATCTCAGAGATGCCCCGATTCTTCTAAGAAATTCCTGGGTTAATGCCGAAGTAAAATTAGTTCCCTGATTGCTTGCTACTATATTTGGTACCCCTGTCCTAGAAAATATTTGCAATAACACTTCACACGTAGACCTAGCACTCAAAGAAGTTATAGATATAGCTTCAGGCCAACGTATATGCTGATCCATTACACATTAACACATATTTATGTCCTCGACCTGATGGTGGATCGATAGGAACAATAATATTCACAACTTCGAATGGCAAATCTGGTCTGCACACTGGAGTTATGGGTGTTCTCTCATGTATTCTATTCTTTCCGGATTTCTCAGCTGACAATTCTCACAAGATTTACAGTACTCCGCAATGTCCTTAACCATGGAATGCCAATAAAAGTTATATCGAATCCGCTCTTTGGTTTTCTTAATTCCTAAGTATTTGAACTTTATTGTATTTAAATTTCTTTGTATTTAAAAATAAATACATACTTTGTATCTATTTTTATTTCTTTGTATTTAAATTTAAAGTATTTGAACATTTATTTAATGGATATGGGCAAAGCACTCTAAAACTATCTACATAAAAGGAAGCCTTTGTAAAGGATATTCTATGGGGAAACAGTCTTGTATTCATACGATGCATGGGGAAATCACACAACGTCTATGTAGTCAGCCCATTTGGTGGTGGCATTAGAGCCCGCGTCAAGCTACCAATATTCCAGTGGCCTTATCCACTCAACAACAGGTGAACCACAGACACCTGAACATATTGACTGACCTATATATTCCTATCTACTGTATGCTGTATCAGGACATTGATCAAAGAACACATATATGTTGGCCTGGCCTGCACGGGCTCCTCATTTTTTAACTTGGTTTCATGATGAACTATCTGAGTGATGCCAGGTGTTTTAGAAAATAAATCAGAGAAATGTCTTACCATTTCTTGTAGTTTTCTTCTGTCTTCAGATTTCACGTGTTGCAGGTTGAGCTCTGGAGGTTCCACAGCTTCTACTTTCTGCGGCTTCATGTGTAGTTGCAAAGTTTCATTCTGAAAATTAATTTTGGCTCCCGCTGTTTTTAAAAAATCGGTGCCCAAAATTACCGAATCTTGTAGATATCGCACTACAAAAAATATAGATTTTTGATACCGTAGGGAGAAATTAATTCTTTATCTCCACATTAAACGTCGCTTTACCTATACATTAACAATGTTTGCCCTGTGCTGCAATAACTGTGGAATTTTGAGTTTTAAATAACCTATATTTCTTTAAATTATTTTGAAAGAAATGTTCGGACAGAAAATTTGCTTGTGCTCCTGTATCGACCAAGGCCTCTGTTGGCATCTTTTTAGTCGAATGCGAATCACAGGTAAGGACAAATTCTTTATTATCATCGTATTCAGTTGAACTTTTGAGGGATTTTTATTCGAATGGAGTGACTGTATCCCTTTTTCAGCAGCCTCCCGTCCTAGTTTAAGTCCTTAACAGCCCCCCTTTTTGAATATTGCAGCCTATTTTGGTGATCGCCTTTCTTTTTATCCTGAAATTTATTCCCGCTATAAGATGTTTTCGCTTGTTCCGCATATGGCCTCGAAAACTGTTTGGTCCTTGGCCGAAACTTCTCGTACGCATATTTTCTGCTACCTCCTACTCTCGAATTTCACCGCCAGCTTGAACAATTGTTCTAGAGTGCTGGGGTTCTTTACTTCAATATAATCCTGAACTTGCGGCAATCGTCGAGGCAAGATAATTTGGATTAGTTCGTCGTTGAGCTTTTTTCCAATATAATAAATTAGCGACTTGGACCTTGCATAAGATGAAGTTAAAGAACTCTTCAATTTTAAGTTGGTACTTGCTGTACTATTCGGCTACAAGCCTAGCTCTGTCCTTCACTAAGGCAAAAGCTTTTACCAGCGCAGCTTTAAAATTGTCGAAAGTATAAGCTTCCAATTTCTCCCAGTCGAAATTTTCCAATTTCTTTGAACCAGCTTAATGTCTGCCCTCGTAAGGCGGTCGTTGCTATCGTGATCTTTTGTACATCAGGAATGGGATAAAGTAAAAAGTGATTATCTAAATTTTCTAGGATGCTAGTGACCGACGTTCTTCCGTCAAATGTCACTGAGGGTTTCATGGAGGCCCTTATAGTGTCCATGAGATAACCAAAGCCGTCCATCATATTGCCAGGAGCCAGTGGAGTTTGCGATGTTGATGGAGCTAACTGAGCTGCAGCTTCGTTGTTAGCCATGAGTTCGGAAAAATTCGGGAGCCACTTGTAAGATGTCTCTGTTATTCCACCTAAATTAGATCTAATTAGATCTAAATTAGATCCTACAATGAGCCTGGTGAACTCTCGCACAGGCATGAATTAATTACCAGCAAAGAAGAAGGATGAAAATAACCCTTTATTAATTCAAACTAATTTAACAGAAAGCACGGACTTCATGCATTACAAAAACACCGTCCACTTCGGGTTTAAACTCAAATGTAGAATATCATACAAGTCAAACCTGAAATAAGTATTGCAAGAGCGCACTTAAGTTTACGCCTAAGAGGTGGACTCACAGGAATCTAACCTCCGTGATACTAATCTGATAAGGCCAAGTGGCTTGTTAGCGTGACCGCGAAATAACAACGAAATGTGTGGTTGGCTAGCGAAACACACTCTGAAAAAAACTGAGATATTCATACTTTTAAATAGCACTTCACTTAACGTTACTCTCGCCAGAGAATGTGAGGGGAAGTTTAGAATAGGTAATAAAATTCAAAATAAATTTGTTATGCAAAATAAGGAAAACCCTACAAGATCAGTGGCCTATGGTCTGCTTCAAAACAACTACGGTGCTGGAATTATAAATGTAAATGTGTCTTCGTATCTTCCACACCTGAAAGTGAACTGATGTCATTGAACTGGAGTGTTGTAAGAGCATAATCTTTTCTGACCTTAGAGGAAACCACAAAAACACCATAGCAACAAGCTCATAAGTGGAACTGGAATTGGAGTTGAACTACCAGCATTCAGCAGTTTTACTGCATCGCCTCTGGTGTTGTATACATAGAAATCTATTTCCTCTGATACGAGTTGTAACATCAAACTGCTTTCATAACATGTCTAACCAATGTTAAATTTATATTTTGCAAATGAAATATGCGGCTTTAAAATGCTGCCATAAGGCGAGCATTTCATGCTATTAGGAGCTGGCACTTTTTAATATTCGTCAGGCTGAAGGCAAAGGGAGCAAATCATAAAAACTGTGGAGGTAAGATTCTGACCTCCATGCATAAAACATTCCCAGTTGATTAGAGTGCTCGAGAATCCAAAAAGTGGGGGGAGTGCACAGTAGGGATGAGAAATGTTGCTCAGGAAAAAAAGAAAATAATTTTTCTCGGTATATTATGTCCTTAAATATAAATTCTGGAGATTTCCTTTTATTGTAAGAGTCTGAACTCAAAACAATATGATGATATGAAAGGCGATAAGAAAATTAAAACAAACATTTAATAAAGTGATGATTAAAAAATTAAACGTATATTTAAAAACTTTATCATGGTTAGATAAAAGATGTAACATCTCGTAAAAGTTTTTATGCTCCCTTTTCAAATTTGATTTTGATAAACTTTTTTCTGGACATATTCGTAGCTCATGACTGTAGGAAATTATGCTTTTATTAGGGCTGTGATTTTTCCGAGACATGAGCCTCTTCTTCTCCTACTATTGGTTTTAATGAGAAGTTTCTTAGCTGCAAGTCTTGCTGGAACCCATGTCCAGGGTCATTTTGCAGCTCAATCAAAAATGTTTCCCTTGAAGGACTCTCGTGTAGATTTTCACTAAAGCACTTGATTTTGTGCAAGCCAACCATTCAAATATCCAAAAAATGAAAAGTCTGGGAAATGTTTATTTCGATATGCAGACACAGATAGTTGTCAAGGTCTTATAGCAGTTTTACATTAATGAAAAAGCAGTTCCTCAAATACATCTAAGTTTGGAATGCCAAATAAAAATCCAAGTATTTTCAGAATGTTTAGTATATATTTTTGTAATGTTTCAGAAAATAAATGAACGCATTTAGAAGCATCACTTTGCAGCAGATTAACACTCATTTAAATGGGATCTGTTTGCATCTAATTCTTCGTAAAAATTATCCAAATTTAGGGCATTATGAAGGCTGAGTATTTCAGTTGCATTTTTGAAGTTTGTAAGTTATGGTTTAACTTAATGTATGGTGGCTACTATACTATTACATTTTTAGATGCAAGAATATTTTCTCCTAAGTAGGATTTAGTTTCTGAATCGGTAAAATGTGATACTAAGAATTTGTTTTCGTATTCTATAGTGAAATACCTTTGGCTGTTTTTAAAATGAAAAAAGCAATTCATCAAATACGACATCAAAGACCATTAGTCCCAATTCATAAGCTGCTGTGTGTAATATGAATACATAGGAGTTTCCTTTAAAAAGTCCTCACGAAGGCATCCCCTCTTCCTAGGGAGGTAGCTTGCGAGTATGTCATTAATTTAAATAATCCACTCCACAAGTTACAAGAGCTTAATGTGTGTTAGACTTATCAAGGCTTGCAAAATAATAGATAATTTTCATATGTCTTAATGTTTAGTGGACTCTGATTTAAAACCATTTTTAACTGATTATGCTGTTTCAAATCGATCTGGCCTATATGAGAAACGGGTCAAGTTAAATAAATATGTTTAGTGTGTTTGGCGCAACTTACAATTAGCACGGTCTGTTATCGGCTTTGGGAATTGCTACCCATAAAGTTTTCCCCACTTTTTTAAAAAATATATTTGTTGATATTGTAACTTTTTCTTCATTTTTAGTGGAGTAAAGCATAATAATAAACCTTTTGAATCCAAATCTGGAATCAAAACTTTTCCTTTTTGTTTTCTTTCTTTTCTCGTTTTCTTTTTAAACCTCAAATTGAAGGCACGGAAAAAAAAAACTTCGCCTGATTCTAAAAATGAAGATTCCGTAGCATTGTTCGGAAGTAAAGTGATCTTTTGTAATCAATGCCCTTGTCTCAGATGATTGTGGAAAATAGTTGACTTTAATAATTTATTAATTTTATTTGTATCTATTAAAAATCGGATGAAATCATTTTATGATCAAGAAAAACATATGTAAAATTCGTAGAATCCTTGTCCGACTTTCCCACAATTTGCTATTTTGCGCATTTTCAAAAGTTCAGCTTTTAAAGTTTTTTGTGGATTTTCCAAAAATTGTGAGTTATTACTGGAGTCAATGTCAGTTAATTAGATCTCAGAGCGCTGAAAGGGAAAAATGAAGTATTTCTTCCACTCATTTGGAAATTAAATAAAAGGCCTGGGTTACTGTATTTAATATTTAAAGACTAGTTTACTTTTCATATCATGGCAGCAGTTAAGGTATATTTTAAAGATAAACTTTTACACTTTAAAGCTTGTTTAATCTTATATATAATGCTCCAGGACACATAAAATCCACAGAATTAATACCTGGTAATCTCTCTTGTATTTATTTTCCCCAATACCTGCATTATAGGCCACAGATCAAACAGTGATAGCTACATTTTATATGAGGACAATAATGAATCAGGCCATCAAGGCAATTAGCAGTAAGAGATTTTTGAAGAACTATAATATGTGGAACTTAATGAACAAAATTAGAGACCTGGGCTGAAATGAAAGATTCCTGGAAACAGTTATGTCCAAAAATGATGAGTGATTTTATAAATTATGAAGAAACTTCGGAAGCTATCGCAGATGCAATAGTTAGCCTAATGAATGAAGTAAACTTGGATGTTAACAATGAAGACGTTAATGACTTAATCGAATCTCACTCAGTACCTATGTCAAATGAATACTTAATTGAACAACAAGATTTTAAATGAAATCTGCAATGAAAGTGACGAAGAAGCTGATAAAGTTGTCAAGACTTTGACTCTCAAAAATGTGAATAGAGCCTTCATACATCTTGAAAATTTTTTAACTGTCATAGCAGAATGTGATCCCAATGGAGAACATATATTTCAAGTACGTAGGATGATTGAAAAGGAAACAGTTCGTTGTAGAACTCTTTATCAAGAAAAGAAAAAAAAGGGGGTTATTCAGCTAACTTTTGACAAGTTTATTGAGAAAACAACTGGAAACGCTTAAACACGCCTTTGTTAGCATAAATATGTACATTGACAGGTAAATAATATTATCGATTAATAAATATTTTAAAATACTGTTTTAATGTTTCTTTCTTAAACGCCCTTCTGCTTTCGAACATTCAAGTTCGCATATATATTCAGGAACCAATTATGTGCTAAAGTCAAGAGCCGTCTGTAAAGGGGTGGGAGGGTAACAGGATTCATTTTCCTTCGTGGAAGGGTGTATTGTGGCTTCATCTGTCGTCGAATTAATAAACTATCTCTAGACAGGAGTTACATTCATGAATTAGATAAGCATTTGCAACCTTTTTTTGGCTGCAGGTCAAAATCAAACAGAATGTGCATATTAAAGAAGACGTTACGCGTCAGTTTCATTTTATAACAGTCTTTTGTGGTGAATAATAAGATAAATTTTATTAAGAAAATAATTACTATACTCTTTAAACTGTAAGCATAAAAATAAAAATTGTATTTCTAGTTAATATAAAAACAAACATAACTCGATGAACTTTATTTTTCTGTTCGATGTCAATTTAGTCAAGTTTGGCTTACAGTTAGTTGTCTTAAGACGAATATCAGCTTCTAAATTTTTGGCTCCTGTTCTTACTTAAAAAAATTTCATATGTGAAAATATTTGTTCGCATTTGTAAATGGAATTTATTGTGGGCGAAATGGCAAAGCCCCTTTTTTTAAATTATGAGTTAATGGAATTAAATTCCTTGAAATTAAGTTACAGTTTTTATTTTTAAAAATAAAATGTATATTCATTACTGCAACTTTGTAATCAAACAAAATTGTTATTGTTAGTCCAAAGGGACAATTTGCCCAGATGGACTATTAATTTCGTTTTGGCATTTTGCGTCGATTCACTGCAAGTGTTGTTTCACATTTCAAATTGTTGCCACCAAATATTATCGCTTTGAATTATATTTAAAGAAATCAAATACTGAAGAATCTGTATAAATCTATGTACGTTTCTCGCATTGTGATAAAACAACAGTACCTAGAGCCATCTAATTTTGAATAACGTAATCCTCCTGCGAATATGGGCATCTGGAAGCCGAAATTTGTTTTATTATCGATTTCACATTTTATAAAACTTTAATGAATTTTCGATTAATAAACTCAAGGATTTCAAAGCGAGCAATGGCAACTTTGTACAGAAAAAACATTTTATCTCCAGCGCGCGAGACTGTGTATCGGAAATTCTAAAGATGTGCTTATTTAAAAATTATTTTGCGATATTGTTCTTGAACTGAATTTATGGTTTAAGTGCGAAGAACATGATATTTAGGTAACACACAAAATGTTAAAAAAGCGCCCCTTTGGATGTAATTTAAAATCTGAAACCTTTGAGATTTTTTTTAATTATATATTTTCAGTTAATTTTTTTAAAGTATTCTTCAAGTACTTGTTTTATATTTATGTTTTATAATTTATTTTTATGTACTATATTTTATTTTCGGAATTCAAATGGGTTACTTGAAATCAAGAAAGGGGTCACTCGGTGACCTCGGTGGTCATAGGTTGCTGAGATCTGAGTTAGATCATTAGAAAGTAACATCATCTAAAAGGAAGAAAAATCACTTTCTAAAGCTGCTAACCATGTTTTGTGAGATTATTTTTTTCTTCACATCAACTGCAGAAAAATATTGAAAAAATAGTAGGTTATCGTGTAATTAATGAAAGCAAAATCCCTTTTGTATAATCGAAAGATAAAATTACCTGGTATACAAAAATAACAGTGCAACCGTATACATAAAGCAGAGTGTACTTTATTTTTTGAAGAACATGGTTTGTTTTTCGTTATATTATTTTTTTTAAATGTTTAAAGTAAATGTTATTGGGGAGACTGAATAAAGAACGAAGTTTTGTGACTCAAAACGAAAGGTTTCCATTTCCAGTATTTTACTGAAAAATAAAATTAGGTAACCGTTCAAAATGCGTACTGTTCATTGGCCCTTTATTATGTTTCTTTGCTTATTTAATTTATACAAGGGCATTAATATCTTAGGGAGAATGATATAAACAGTGTACTCGAACTTTAGATATAATTTCTGTCGAAATTGATTTGAATTTTGAATCGAAAAATGGCCCGAAATAAATTTAATAATGAAATTAAGGATATTAATGCAACCTAAGATCTAAAAAGGCAGATGATGGGAGTAGGTAAAGAGTTCAGACATGGTGAGATACCACAGTCTGAGAGTTCTTCAATATAGTTCACGTGAAGCATTAAAAAAAATCAAACTGGTCTTACCACAATACGCAAGCACATATAATAAGTGGGATAATTATAGGCAATGTTGATACAGAAGGATATACTGGGATACAGTAATATGAACATTTTAGGTATGTAACAGTAAGGAAATGATGCCTTTGTATAAGACATTATAAAGACAACTGGTTGATATCTACGTTACACATTCGGGGATACAGAGAATAATTTCTGAATATTTAACACTGCAGAAAATTTTGCATATAATGAATTTAATATGGAGAATTAAAGCCAAACTTTCATTTCAACGAAAAAAATAAAAGAACCATATTCTATTATGATTAAGAAAACATTTGTGTGCGCTATCACAAACACTGTTTTAATGGTGAATTAAAAGCACGGTTTCAAATAATCTAGTTAAATTTTGACAAATTGGATTTTGCATAAATTAATTTCATCCCCACTTGAAATTTCATTTTTAATCATAATAATTATTACTCGTAAAATTAAAACTCGTAAAATTTCACTGGAACACTTCTTTTGTGGGTTTTATGCTGTTATTACATGTTGAATATTATTTTGCCTAGATTAAGAAAAAGAAACACATAACATGCGCCGACATAATACGCGCCGACTGTGCTAACCGTTACACCACGAAGGCATGCAAGACGAAGCTTTTGCGATTGAAAGGGAATGCGAAAATTGGCTACGTCGACTTTTGCTGTCAGGGTTTAGCCCTGACAAAAGTCGGCCGTTGCATTAAGTGCGCCAGTAAGTTAATTGTCTGAGAAAGCCTGTTAGGTTAATCTCGAATTGCTCTGTAAGAATTATATTAATTTTATTAACAATTAATTTTGAGTTAAAGTTCCTTTCCTATTGATTCCTAACTTCAACTTACTACTTCCGGCCAGAACGTAGTTTTAGAATCACGTCTGAATACATAAAGAGGAAGAGCGGTATTTAACCGCGAAGTTCTTCGGTCTTAGTGAGTGAGATACCAGGTATTCTGGCTGCACACGTGCGCCTTTTTAGGCTACTCTCTCGTAAGCTGTTATCGCGCTCGGCCGTACTTTAGGCCCTTGATAGCTTCGCAGTGTATTAACGTTAAGGGGCCAACTCTGTTAGAATTTTGATAGCTTCGGCTATACCTCTTTAGATTAGTTTAGTATTATTCTTAGTCTCTTAAGTTCAAAGCCCAAGTGTCGGCTTTATTGTCTCCAAGACGGAGTTTAGTTAAATTTTAGTTGGAATAATAAAGGGTTAGTTTAACCTTCTATCTTGTTGTTTCTTGTCACACGAACTCGAGCGATTATTCGCTTATCAGTTCTTAAGATTCTTCACTTCCAATAGTAACTTAGAATTACACAGTAAGGAACTCTACACCTCTATTTAATTTATTACCTTGAAATGTTAAGTTTATTAGTTGTGCTGATACTTTAGCAACTCAATATTTTATCGATTGAATTGTTAAAATATCAACACAACAATTTAAGTATTGTTGTATGGTTGTACTGATACTTTAGAAATTCATTCGTCAATACTGAGTAACTAAAGTATCAGCACATCTATAGAACATTATTTAAATGTAAGCAGTAAGCTTAAATATGCAGAGTGAAGTAAGCTTTGTAAGAAGTTTTATAGTGCTAACTTAATTTTGATAGTAAACGCTGATGTAAACAGATCATGTTTGCAAACACGCCCTAAAAGAACAGCATCTACATCACGCCTTTATCTACTGCAATATGTAATGTCCTGAAACATGATGCCTGTAACCATTACAATAAATAACGCCATAAAACATGCACCTGTACAACTATGTATCGCTATATATATCATGTAATGTAATGCATTTTACTTGATTTAATTTAACGCTCGGCGGTGGCAGAATTTGCAGTGTTGACTGGAGTTACAATTTCATCATGACTCAAAGACGCCGGAAGGTTGTTTTTCTAGTCAGTGTGTAGAGCTAATGTCTACTTCAGGTAAATATTAGGTGGACCCTTCACTTCTACGTAACATAACACCACAAGCAGTGGTCTATATGTTAAGCACAAGGTGTATTCTTGTAAATAGTTCTCTTGGATAAAAGGTTTCAACCTTTATCCTTATTCTATTGTTACTGAACATCAAGTTGATTAGTGAGTTTAGTGTATGTGAGCACAGAAACCTCGAGGGCTATCTGTCTGAGGAGAGGGATGCCTTCGTGGAAGACTTTCTGAGAGAAACTGGCTCGTATACAAATTACACATGGGGAAAAACTACGAAAACGCCCATGCAGCCAGCCATGCCCATGCCGCGGGATTCGATACTCGGACTGAACTAACATTGTTCCCCGACTTTACCGCTCGGCGGACTCTGTTGACTAGTGAGAAGTCACTAGCAATCTTACAGAAGGTTATTGACAATTTGCACGCACCCGTGAACTTCTTTGTTAGCTCCATTCTTGAAGGTAACATTGAAACATAAAATTAAATAAAATTCTACGTTTTACTGGGGTTAGTCTGATAAAAAAATTTCTATTGATTTCAAAAGGGAAAAAAATTTCGAGAATTTGTTGAGATAAGCAGTATGCATAACAGCTTATATATATTACATTCTAAACGTGAAAACATTTTTTTTGATTGGTAGAACGTATCTCATCTAAGACTTAATCATTTATTTTCGATTCGCAAAACTTTGTAGACATTGTTCCTTTAAAAATAAATCTGAGAAAAAGTTTAAATATCGGAAAAAATAAATAATTAGTTAAATGAACAAAAATTAATAAAAAGTGGAATAAAAGCTGTACATTAAGAAAGCGTCAGTCATCCAATTCTTAAGCTTTTCATGTAGGCACGAGGCTCACCAGCGGTCAAGCGGTAAATACGCTGAACACTGGTAGCTCGGTCCGGAGTTCAAATACAGATGGAAAGGCTGACTGCATGGGCGCTTTCGTGGTTTTCCCCTTGCGTAACATGCATACGAGTGAGTTTCCTTTAAAACGTCCTCCACGAAGGCATGCCTTCCCTTGACTTAGTGCCATTTCGTCCGTTCTCTTTTCATGCCGAGTTCGAAATAGTGTAGTTTGTCCCCTGCCGTTCGCACTTATAATTCTGTCTTTCCCGTTTTATTTGCTGTTCGAAAAGTCAATTTATGATTAAAAAAAGATATTTTCAGACAAAATGATCCTTACTACTTTGACCTGACTTAGCCTTGGAGTTCTAATATTTATTAAACATTTTCTTTAGATAAATTTATTCCGAGCAGAATAATGAATTTCAGACATGTTCAAGAGGTGTGTTTTTGAATCTAATTCCATTTTTGTCATATAGTGTCATTTTTTTGTATTTCACATACTTCTAAAGAAATAGAACTATTGTTCCTCTGCTTTGACAGAAAATCAAAATGTAGTAAGTGTATGACGAAGATGTACATGTTTTATTAAAAATATAGCGAGCTCTCTATAAACGCAACCGTTCACGGTTTTAAAGGATTTTGGTTGTAGATATGGTGGTCTTAGGAATGTGATATTCGCTGGCAATGTTTGTTTATGTTCACAAAAAATACAGGTCTCTTTCAAAAGGCGACCTCTTAGAAATGTCGCCAATAGATATAATTCACTATAATTATTTTCTAATGGATAATGGAATTAATTTAATCTAATGTCAATTAGAAAACGGCTATTTACAATAGGGAGATTTAAAAGCACTATAACTGGAATTCACAATCAGCTATTATATAAGATTAGCTGCTTTCTGTTATTTTTCATGTTATATAACTGATATCCATATGTCTTGAACAAATATACAGCAAATTCAAGTCAAATTATTAAAAAATTACAATTTGAAACATTAATACTAATTTTCTATTACTATCAAATGGCTGTAGTTGAAAGATTAAGATGTTACCTTTGGAATTCATTTTCTGACAGGCTCTCAGCTGACAGTTTTAATTTAATCAGAAATCTAAAAGAAGAAAGTATCTCTAGAAAATCGTCAAATTTTAATTACATTCTAAAAAGCTTTCAATGAGAAATATGTTTAAACTTTGATAATAAGCTCAGTCTAAAGTAAAAAATAAAACATCTCAAGTTTTCTTTGTGCTTAACTGTTTTAATATTCCTAAACTAAAAAGGAACTAAAGGAAAAAAAACTTTAAAAATTAAGTGTTTTTTAATTAAAAAGTTAATAGTTTTAATAATGAAACACAATTATATTTAATCTCAGCCATATTACCTTAAAAATAGCATGTGAGAAACTCCACGATTATATTTTTCATATTCACATACACATACCAAATTTAAATAAGTAAATAATAAAATACAATTTCAGATTTACATCGAAACGTTATAGCTAATCACTTAATCAGGGAGTAGAAAGTTTGCTTTCAACCTTATAAATTAAACAAATAAAGTAGTGATAAATAAAATATACAAACATAGACATATCTGAGACATTAAAATTCAGATCTGAATACTCCATTTATTATAATAATTAAAATTATAAATACACAGTTTAGTAATAAAAAAGCATAAGTCCCTTTTGATTATGCGCGCTTTTATCAGTGTGGGCTTTCATCAATGTGCGCTTTCATCGCTGTGGTTATTTGTCGCGTGGGCAATTATCATAGTGGGCTTTTGTTGCGCGCGCTTTCGTCCAGTGGGCTTTTGTCTGGGAACCAGGAAAGTCATATTCGTTGCTAAATCTGTTTGGTCTGTGGTTCTCCCCCCTAGTCAGACAGTTTTTTTACTAACGCCATTTTGTCAGTAAAGCCTTTTTCTATTTGTTCTGTACTGTATGCGTTGCTATTAATTTTTTTTTTGAGGAGATGTTCTATACTTTCTTTATCCTTTAACCCTTTGAGGGGTATACGTATATAAAATAATTTAAATTGTGGTAAAATTTTGAATGAATTGTAACTTATAGACCCTTAGGAAAAGCTGACCCCGAGCTGAAAGTGTGGATTGGTGGAAGGGGAGAGGGGTGGAAGACCCTTGGATCCCCCCGGTTCTCTCCCTTAAAATTGGGAAGGGGGAATAGAAGTCCATCTTGTCTTGGCTCTGACAACCATTGTTCCATGTAATATGGACAAGACAACGACATCTCATTTATGGAGCTTATACTAATGAGAAAGCCTGCTTATCTAACCTGTGCTGTGGAAGTGCTAAAGGAAGCTGGCATGAATCTTCAGAAGTTTAAAGCAAGCTCTCCTATTTTAAGATGTTTAATGGAAGGATAGTAGAATTATCTATGAAGGTTGTCGCTATGATGGTGACTCACTGAAAGTCTTCACTATGATTTGTAATATGAGTGCAGACAGTTGGCAAGTAGATTTGCGACAGCCTTTAGAGTCATCCAAGAAATATAAAATTGCGAAGGGGAATATCTGAAAGACAGTTGCAGATATAAATAACCCAATCAGATTAATTTCTCCTTTTTTTATTCAGATTAAAGTTTTATTGCAAGAAATTTGGGAACTTGGAATTAAATCGGAGACATAATTACCTTTTACTTTATATACCAAATTTAGTCAGTGGGGCTGTGAAGTTTAAAATGTTTAATGAATTTGTGTAATCCTATAAGATACGATTTAGATATGAATGCAAGTGTTCAGATTCATGTATTTGTTATTCCTGTTTCAAAGGAAACGTTACATTTGCTTATTTTATAAACCAAGATTCTTTTTCAACCTATTTTGTGTTACCTAAAAGCAGAGTGTCTCCCGTTAAGAAGCTAAGCTTGCCTCATTTAGAACTTATTGGTGCTGTTGTAGCAGTGAGAATGAAAAGTTATTTAAAGCCATTATTTCAGATTCTAACATATTTTGTTACACTAATTCAAAAATGGTACTTCACTGAATAAAGCTGGCGACTTTATGTTTTCGAAAAATGATAAAAAGTTTGGGTTTAAATTGGCTCCTGATCATAAACAATCATTTAAAGATATAAACTGATTTTCTTTTGAACAGGCATCAAAGATTATCCTCAGTTTAGTGATGGATTTCTCATCCCTCATAAAGGGTCTATGCGGTATGAAATAAACATTCTCAACGTCATTATCTGTTCGTCCATTACCTTGTTTCCCTTATGTTCAGTAACATTATCTTTATATCCTTGGAGAAGTTCATTTTTCGCTAGCTGATGTTTTAATTCAAAGAAGCGATTTTTGCCATTTTGAAATTAGTTCCTAACCCTTCCTTACGTCGTTCCAATATAATTTCACTTCATATATGGTACTAACGAATTTCAAATTTACTAATGATTTCTTTATCTATTTCCGAAAAATCGTCGCTACAAATACTATTTGCATCAAAGTTTTACAATTTTGCTTTTTTACCCCTGGATGGTTTATCTGCCAGAGGTGATCAGTGCCTATCAGTAACTGTATTTGAAAGCCACACAACGTATTCCAGTTAGAAAACTCGTAGTATTCTAATTTGCTTATCTATATCTGTGTTAAGTGTAGGCAGATAAATCATTGCGGCAGAATTTGTATCTGCACAAAGTATATATATTTTGTTCGGCAGTTTTCAGATTCTGTCATGTAACCTTGACAACGTCATACATTTTTTGTTGTTTTAAGTGCTCCAAAAGAGTATACTAGTAATTTTCCATTTCTTACAACTGGGAGGTTTATATGTAATATTAATTCTTTCATAATAATTGTCTGTTGACCACCACTGTCAAAAAGACAAAGGAAATTTCGATTTTAAATCCGTTATATTTTCATGCAACATGTGTGCATTAAATAAATCCGATTTTTTAATCTCCCATTGAGAAATGGACGTTACGATGGCATCATTATCGTTTTTCGAAACTTCAGTAGGCTTTTCATTTGGTTTCATGCATATCGAAGCATTATGAATTATTACCACATCTTTTGTTAACTTTCTATTTACTCGTATTTCCCAAATCTAGGGGTAACTCATCAGGCCAAACGCTTTTCCCCCAAGTTTCTTGGAATAAGTTTTTAATTCGTATCGTGAATGGAGATCTAAATCCTATGGGATTATATATCTTTAATATTGTCTTTAGAACACAACGCTTTGTAGCTTTAAGACTCTCCAGGTTGTCTAAAAGAGGCTGAGCATCCGGTCGAAAAGTATTCCATAATATTCCTAAAACTTTTGAAATGGAAATTAGAATTTTCTTGTTCACTGTATAATTTATTTTCTTATCACATTTCTCTTAATTTGACGGAATTATAGTTAATTTATGTAAATGCATCCTAGCATCTTTTAGAATTTTAGCTGAAGTAGTACGTTTCTTTACCAGAATTTGAACCGAAAATTAAATCAGCATACAGGGAATATTTTGTTGTTTGACGTCTAAATTAATACAGGCATGTGTCTTAACATTTCAACAAGTTTGTAATGTTCTTTCTTATAGTTTTGAATATGATATTTGATAGTAGCGGCTAAAATGAAGAGGTTGTAAGTAACGCCGTATAGTAACCTCATAAATTTTAAAATTTTGAAAAGTCAACCGACATTTTTCAAACCCTAAAATTTTCAAATAATTTTGGTTTTCTTTAGTTTGGAGAAACGCCTTCTCTAGATCAGCTGGCGACTTTTATGTTTTCGAAAAATGATAAAAAGTTTGGGTTTAAATTGGCTCCTGATCATAAACAATCATTTAAAGATTTAAACTGATTTTCTTTTGAACAGGCATCAAAGACTATCCTCAGTTTAGTGATGGATTTGTCATCCCTCATAAAGGGTCTATGCGGTATGAAATAAACATTCTCAACGTCATTATCTGAAAGTTCGTCCATTACCTTGTTTCCCTTATGTTTAGTAACATTATCTTTACATCCTTGGAAAAGTTCATTTTTCGCTAGCTGATGTTTTAATTCAAAGAAGCGATTTTTGCCATTTTGAAATTAGTTCCTAACCCTTCCTTACGTCGTTCCAATATAATTTCACTTCATATATGGTACTAACGAATTTCAAATTTACTAATGATTTCTTTATTTTCGAAAAAGCGTCGCTACAAATACTATTTGCATCAAAGTTTTACTATTTTGCTCTTTTACCCCTGGATGGTTTATCTGCCAGAGGTGATCGGTGCCTATCAGTAACTGTATTTGAAAGCCACACAACGGAGTTTTCTAATTTGCTTATTTATATCTGTGTTAAGTGTAGGCAGATAAATCATTGCGGCAGAATTTGTATCTGCACAAAGTATATATATTTCACTCGGCAGTTTTCAGATTCTGTAATGTAACCTTGACAACGTCATACATTTTTTGTTGTGTTTTAAGCGCTCCAAAAGTGTATACTAGTAATTTTCCATTTCTTACAACTGGGAAGTTTATATGTAATATTAATTCTTTCATAGTAATTGTCTGTTGACCACCACTGTCAAAAAGACAAAGGAAATTTCGATTTTAAATCCGTTATATTTTCATGCAACATGTGTGCAATATAACTGCATTAAATAAATCCGATTTTTTAATCTCCCATTGAGAAATGGACGTTACTATGGCATCACTATCGTTTTTCGAAACTTCAGCAGACTTTTCATTTGGTTTCATGCATATCGAAGCATTATGAATTATTACTACATCATTTGCAGTGCTCAATCAGAAATATACACTTTGTAGCTACATAGAACTTCCTGAAACATACAAAACACCTCCCTTCATTCTTAAGTTTTCGACGCTTCTGAGGAATGGAAAGCGATTTTCAGAAATTAGTAACATATTTTGAACTGTAGCAAAAGAAGCAGTTATTCTTAATATTAGAGCAGATGCTGTAGGAATATTAGGTTTAAAATTTTGCTTTCATTATTTTTCCGATTTATGATAAGAAATCTTTACGGAACTATTCAAGAGCTTCTAACTTCACGCCATTGTAGTTTTTTTTTAATAAAGGAGATTAGTTCATTAATATCCTTGTCCGAACCTTTGGCACGTCTTCTATGGAATTCTAAAGCAATATCTGGTGGAATGAACTTAAGCAAAATTGGGTACAATAAATAACCATAACTTCTAGATGCAACCGTTAACAGTTTAAATTACCAATTTGAGTTTCGCAATTATCATAGAACTCTCTAAAAGCTCTTAAATTTACGTAATTTTTTATTGGATTCAAATTCAAAATCTTATTCATATGGACGTTAACAACAACGTGTGTCCTACCTAACCGCTCTTTGAAAAGGGTGGTAGCAAAGGTATAATTGTCATTATTCAATGAAAACCCAGATACAGCTGCATTTCCACCAGGCAGCGATTTCAAATAACAAAAAATCATCAACTGGTGTCAAATGTTCATTACTATTCATAGCATTTGAAAATTAGTTCCAAAACTCAAGATATAAGCAAGAATTACCGTAATATTTTTCGATTGTAAGTTTTGGAAGCTTTATAAAATTAAATCTAATGTTATTACTGGGACACAATAGGGGTTGGACAAAAGTATGGAAACACCGAAATAAAAACCCTTATATATATTACACATATTACATACACATATAAACACAGATATTGCTGTATCTAATACGGTGTAGGAAAACCGCTGGCATGCAAAACAACTTACAGTGTTCTCAGAATGGATCAGAGGGTCTTGTGGTTTGCCAGGGAATCTTATACCATTTTTCTTGTAAAATACTGGCAAGATAAGTTAACGATGACGGTAGTGGATGCGCTCACGCAGGTTTCTCTCCAAAATAGCCCACAAAGGCTCAATAATATTTATAGCTGGTGATTGTGGTGGGCATGGTATATGTGAAAATTCACCCTCATGCTCAGAAAGCAAGTCCTGGACGATTTGATCTCAGTAAACAAGAGCTCCATTGTCTTTTGGAACAAGGCATGACTGTTGCGGAACAAAATTTGTACCACGGGATAGATGTGAACAGCCAGAATGGTTACATAATCCTTGGCAATAATGTGACGTTGGACAGTAATGATGAGTCGAGTTCCTTAGAATACCACAGTATGGCTACACGAACCATGACCAAACCCCCGTTTTGTTTACTCTTGGCAGCAAACAACCTCTGTCATACGCTTGGGATGGCATTTGCCAAACGTAAGCTCGCCCAAAAGTTGGAAACTGTGTGAAGCAAGACTCATCTGACCAAATGACTGTTCTCCACTGCTCCAGTCCAGGTGTTATGACTTATTTCTCCTCTTGTAGGCATTTTTAATCGAAGATGAGTAGCTCTTTAATTGCAGCTCACCCAAAGGTACTCTGTAGAGCTCCCTTCATATTGCTTTGGTACTGACAGGGTTTGCGAGTGCGATATTTAGTCCAGCAGTCACTTTTACGACTATAGCTCTCTAATATTTCACCACAATCCTCTTAAATAGTCGTCTGTCATGATACTCAACATATTTTTTCGTCGGCGCTGGGATTTAGCGAATGCGTTTTTTCTCGTTTTCCTCTATGAATTAAAAATCTTAAATGCTATGACACTTGAAACACCAAATACTTCAGCTGCCTTGGTTACGGAAGCACCCACCATACGAGCTTCAACAATTTACCCACGTTTGATTTAACAATTGCAACATATTGAGGACGTTGTACAGGTTAGCATTGAAGAGTCTTCTTTGTTTCGGTATCATCCAAAGGAAGACACTACTGAAAAGACTCAGTAACGAATTCTCGCTATGTCTTTGAAGACCAGATACTGCAAAAGAAGGTTTAAATAACTTTTTTATTTGAACTAAGCAAAGATTTCACTCACTCGGTGCTCACAATTACCGCCACTTATGGCTAAGTAATTCGAACAGAAAATAAAAATATAAAATCACAATAAAGATGGGTTACGCGACTGGCTTCTTAATGGTCTAAACCGTTAAATCGGCTGCACTTAGCAAAGCTGAACCTTGATTATTAATATGATCTAAAGAAAGTGGCTAAGCAGCAACTATTCACGTACACTGCTACTTCACGCGGCATCAATTCGAACTAACTCTTTTTTTATTAAAACCGGTGCTTAAATACTGATTCCGAACTCACTTAGATTTGTATACTACGACATTGTAATTTACATTTTGGCAGTAAACTGAAATCAGAAGAGAAAGCAAAGTTTCACGAATTAAAATTAATTGGGTAGAATAAAATAAGGTTTTTACAGTATTTCTCGCCAGAATATAAATATTTTAAAATAGGTCTTTAAACGACCTATTCGAAAATATTAAATTCTAACTTAAACTCGAAGAGCCAGCTTTACAATCTAATGAAACTAAATACTTTAAGATTTAAAATTTAGCAATACAATTCAAGGAACACATCTTGCAATCTTGGCTAACATATTTTGCGTTGAATCTTTCTAGTGGATCTGAAAGGAAACCAAAATTAGTAAAGTTTAAGATAATGCATGCATTTAGCTAGGCAATTCATGAAATGAAGTTTCATAAGTTTAATTTTTCACCCCTAGCTCTCCAGCATATGAGTTTACTGAAATCTTTAAACGCAAGTAAAAGTGGGGTGTTAAATAACTTCTCCCTCTGACCGACAACCTACATGTTAATAACCTCAGACTCCCTGTGACTCGCTGGCGCCCTCTATGAAGAACAAGGATGCCAGCGTTAGCGAAATGCAGGGAAAGAAACAGTAAAACGGGCCACGCAAAACGATTAGGATTATTATATTGTACTTCAGAACAGATCACGCGCTGAATGGTTTAAAAATTAAACTATAATCTTTGGAACAGTTTTGTAAGTTACACGATATAGTTGTACTGGATTACTCCGAATAAAAACGTTTAGAAAGCAATAGTTAACTTGATGTTTGACGCCGAACAATCAAATATAAGAACGGTCACGACAAATTGCTGACAGAAGTGCGATATTAGATTAATGGCGTCATAAGGTTATCAAATCGGATTATAAAGTGTAAATTGAAGACTTAGAGGTAAGAATTTTACAATGTGTATGTTAAAATGGATAAAGTGAAAACGCTTATTAAAAAGCGCGGAGCTTTCAGAACATCAATAATTAACATTGTAAACAAAGTACAAGGTAACTAAAAATATTCTTGCCGTTTTGGACAGTCAGAAAGAAAAGGCCAAAAAAACAAATAATAATCATCTGTAATCCTCAAAGTAATCACAATTGGCGTCCAGTGCCTTTTAATGAGTGCCAGTGCCTTTAATGAGTGCCAGTGCCAGTGCCTTTTAATGAGTGGTTAGCTGTGCGATGCCATCGCGGTAAAACTCGGGAATCATGGACGCAAAGAAGTCCGTGAGGGCCTTTTCGAATTATAGCCGGTTATTGAAGGATTTCCCACGAAGATGGTTGTCCTGGGAATGGAAAAGGTAGTCTGCTGGCGCGAGGTCTGGGGAGTATGGTGAATGGAGTAGCGCCTCTCAGCTCAGTCGCTGGATGGTGTCCCTGGCCTCCCGAGCCACGGAGGAGGAATACACTCGTACGATTGACCATTTCTGGCTCTTAATTCTGCTGCGAGTACAGGCCTGCCGTGATGGTTTGGTCCACTGGCAGGAGCTCATAGTGCACCACTTGGCGACTAGTCCACTAGATGCAGAGCATGATCTCCCGTGGGTGGAGAGAAGGTCTCGCAGTGTGTGGCACAGGGTCCCGTGGTGACACCCAATATCTGGAACGCCTGGGTGTGTCATACTGCACTCACTTTTCATCGCTGGTGAGTACTGAATCAAATATGTATGCATTACGGTGGCGAGTAAGCAATGACAAACAGGCAGCGACACGCTGTTGCTTGCATCGGACAGTGAGTGGGGTACCCACTTGCTCAGTTTGTATGCCTTTCCTATACGGTGCAAATGGAGTTTGATCGTTTCATCAGATACCTGGAAGTGTGCAGCAAGCTCACCACATGTTTGGCTACTGTTACTCTCTATGGCTGCGCTCAGAGCCTCATCTTCCAGCGCTTGTAGCGGACCGCCGCGTGGGGCATTACTGAGCTATATATCCCCTGACAGGAACTTCTGGAACCATTGCCTAGCGGTTCGTTCGTTAATGGGATCATCCCCAAGGGCCTGGCAAATTCGGGGACTTAATTCTGCTGCTGACAGGCCCACTTCGTGATCATACAGCAAACAACTCCGAACGAGCGCCTTTGACGTGTCCATTTCAACCAGTCGGTGTGTGAGTTATGTTTTAAATAGCGATGCAACGCGCTTTTATACTCTTGGTCAATGTCCGGACACCCATCCAACGACTTCATCGCTAGGTTCGGCCACTATTTTTATGTTGGGGTTCACTCTTCCAATGTCATATCAGAAACGGCAAGAACGTTTTTGGTTACCTTATAGATGACGATATGAAACGTAGTAGACTAAAAATTTACTAAATCCTTTAGCATTATTAATTGAAAAAGAACTGTATAACTTAAATGAAAAACTTGTATCTTTGATAGATGATGAAAGGAAATTTGAAACGGAACTTGAAAGTTCTATGAAATATAAGGATAAAGTAATTTTATGTAAATCTAGAATAAATATATTTTTAAAATGCAGTCAAGAACAGCACAAAACAAATTCGGATATTAGATCTGAATATAAGAGTGAAAATCATCAAGTTCGTCTTCCTTAGAGATGACGTAAAATTCAATGGATAAATTTCTGGAATTCATTTAATATCGCGATACACGTCAATATTAACCTTTCGAAAGTAGAAAAATTTAATTACTTAAAATCCTACTTTAGTAGATACTGCCGCCAATGCTATAGAAGCTTTTTTAATATCTGAAGGAAATTACGATGCAGCAATACAGATTTTTACATACTAGTATAGGAAGACGGAATGTAATCATAAATACACATATGTTAAAACTCTTAAATCTCTCCTGTTTACCGATAAAGCGACTCTTTAAAATTAAGAAGGTTGTATTATCAGGTTCTGTGTTTCTCCTTACTTGCTTGGGGAACATTCAAGAACCTGACTCGGAACAGGGAGCTCACTAAAGCTATGTTCAATAAATGTGGGAAGTAGACAAGATACACAGGAAGGTATACGAAACCCTTTATTTTTCATTCTTTACAATAATTTCCGGACTTCGGAATACAGAGACCAACCACTTGTGGTCTGAACGTAAGAATATAAAAATATTAACTAAACTCTAACTTAACTTTGGAATAACAAACAAGGGCCTACGTGGAAGATTGGCCGTATATTAACAGGAAGCCGTATGTAGTACAGAGAACTGTTAACACTACAATACGTTTAAAATTATTAAGAGGACTAAACCTCTGGCCTGGAAGGCGACCAGCAACCGAGTAAAACTGCTAAGGCTAGCGGCCTGCTTCTACTAACTCCTTCCTCTCTTGCTTGGCAAAAAGCCACAACTTAAGTACTTGGCGTTCGCCAGACAAATTTGCATAAATAAAGCTTTTAATTCTGGCCGGAAGTAGAAAATAAGAAGTGATAGTAAAGATTTAAAATAAAATAAACGTTAGTAAAACTTAAGATCCTTACAGTATGACACTATAGAAATACAGGTTGGAAGTCTTTCTTCTTTAAATGTTAATCCCAAACTTATAACAATCGCAGTTTTTATTAGAGTTATTCCAGCAGATTTAGGATTAGAATATAGTCGTATGAATGATGATAAGACATGTTTCGATATAAATAAATTCCTAGAATTTCTCAAAAACATTACAAGTTCGAGAGAGAGCAAACGCATTTAATGCAGACGATAGAATCGCCATGTAAAGTTGCAGCTTAACTCCAAAAAGCCATTACTAACAGATGCAGATCGTCATGAGCAGCGACGCGAATATAAACAACTGACTAACGAGAAGTCTTACACTGTATCGTTCGTGTCTAAAGCATGTTTATTTTGTGATTCACTAATCCACGATGCAGCAAATTGTTCAAAAATTGACATAGGCTCGAAAAGAGAAACTAAAAGGACAGGGTCGGTGTTACAAATGCCTCGGCAAGAGGCATATGGCGAAAGATTGCAGAATACAAATTCGTTGTGAATTATGCAGTAAACCTCATCATTCGTCTTTATGTAATTCTGAAAAGGAAAATTTGGAAATCGATAAACAATGTAGTAAAACGGAAAATCATTTACTTACCGCAAATATATCAAATGATGCTTTAATGAGTTTGAAAGATATGTCTAACAGAATTAATAGTCATTTTGATTCTTTCATTACTGTACAAGTAAAATGTGATATTAAAGTGTTAAATGCTGTTTTTGATACTGCCACTCAGATCAGTATTATAAAGAGTATCGTTGTGCCAGACTATTGTAAAAGACCATGTGAAAGTGTAATATTAAAATCTGCATTTGGTCAGAAGTTTGAGACACCATTAATAAATGTAAATTTAGTGATGAGTTCACAACCAAATACAGTGTACGCATCTGTTACAGTCGTGTGTGCTGCAGTTGATAATCTAGTACATGATTTACTATTAAATTTTAGTACTTATAATGAACTGATTACATCTAAAGGCAATTTTGAAAGTTGTGTTAATAGTCTGAATGTGGATGAGCCACAGCGGTCTCATGAAGATATTTCTGTTAGTATGAAGAGGATGAGGAAAGTGATTTACTGCAAGTCCGTCAGAAAACTGAGAAAGAAGAGGAAGATGAAGAGGATGATTATTTAAAATGTTTGAAAGGTAAAAAAAAAAAAAAAAAAAAAAAAAAAAAAAAAAAAAAAAACACGAAAAGAATATTCAGAAAGAAATGTCCTTTTTGAAGAAGTTTAGGAATGATCCAAACCTGGATGAGAGTAAGAGATTTTATTTTAGATAAGAAATGTAGAGGAAAATACACTCATGTCCATAAATTAAGGATAATTCGGAGTCACGCAGAAATCGAACTCTAAAATAAATATATCATCTGTAAAATCACTACACACATCTTCAAGAATCATATGCAAATTTCGGGAAGTAACCAGATGACACCCATGGTACGTCACAATGACGAGAGTGTAAGAGAGTGATATATAAGGAATACAGGCAAAGAAGTAAAATTGTTCGCAGGCACTTTATAAGCATTTCAGTGCAATAACCAAATAGTTATGACACAAAGGACGCATTTGGATGATTTTTTACGTGGTAGAATTATCGGCCGTCTGGAATGTGGGCGTACCCAACTGGAAGTATCAGACGAACTTGGAATTGCCCAGAGTGTCATCTCCAGGCTTTGGCAACGATTCCAAGATGATGGTAATATGAGTAGACGTTACAGCACAGGTCGCCCCAGAGTTACAACGCCGAATGAGGACTGGTATTTGGCAGTTACTGCCAAAAGAAACAGGCAGAGCGTAGCTTCAGACCTGTCTCGTTAGCTCTCTTCAGCCACTGGTACGACAATTTAAAAGCAGACCGTATACAGACGCTTAGGGCAGATTGGTCTATATGCTCGTAGACCTGTCAGATGCGTTCCACTTACTGCAACTCACTGTCGCCTGCAACCTGGAGTAGAGAGCATGCATCGTGGACACCGCAACAGTGGGCTTGTGTGATGTTTTCCGACGAGTCTAGGTTTAGCTTGCAGTCTGATTCTCGCCTGACTTTCTTATGGAGAGCTCCAGGTACCCGTTACCACCAAGAAAACATCATTGAACGACACCGTTACGGTGGTGCAGGAGTGCTCGTTTGGGATGGAATTTTTCTGGGTTCCAGAACTGACCTGCATGTTCAAATTGGAACCATGACAAGCCAAATCTATCGGGACGTCATTCTGGAACAACATGTACGTTTTTTTCGGGGCGCCATGGCCGCACAATTTGTGTTTATGGATGACAACGCCCGTCCTTACCGTGCAAACATCGTAAGCGAATACCTTCAATCGGAGGATATCACCCGTATGGACTGGCCAGCATTCTCACCGGACTTGAATCCAGTAGAGCACATGTGGGATATGCTTGGCCGATGAGTTGCAGCCCGTCAACCTCCTGCTACATGTCTACCGGAACTTCGGAGAGCATTGCTTTTTGAGTGGTGTACCCCCAAGATCAGATCGATAATTTGATACTGAGCATGCCTAGGCGTTGTGCGGACTGTATTGCATCGTCTGGGAGACATACAATGTATTAACATTCATACCAACCATGTAATATTAGTTTTTTGTAAATAGGTTTTTTTTTTGTAATTTGCTCCAGGGAGAAAAAATCGCTAATTTTTTTAATAATATGAAACATATAGCATCTTTTTTTGCTCTTTACCTTTTGCTTAAGAAATAAGCTTTACAAATAAGTCAAATTTGTTTTGCTTCTAACTCTTCCTTTGCCTGATTTTGCATTATCCTTAATTTATGGACATGAGTGTATTAAAAGGATGGGATTCTGACTTATGAAGAAACAGATATTGCAATGCTGAGCGATGATGAAGAGGATTTGAAAAAGCAAGAATTGTTTAAAGGTAAGTATAATTTCCGATTTGAAGAGCCTTATTCAAAATTCATTAAACGATATCCAAGGATGATTGAAGATTCACTTAGACGTGTTGATAATAAAAGAAAGAAAAAGCGTGAAGAATACATTGAAATAAAAAAAGGAAGAAAGAGGAGAACTGAAACGTTTGAAAGCTAAAGAAAAAGTTTTGAAGCTGAAAGAAGTGCCTGGCCAATATGAATTGAACCTTAATGAAGGTGATATTGAAAGTGATTTTGATCCTGAAAAACATAACCAGAAAACGAAAGAGGTTTTTAATGTGATTATTATCCTATTCAAGAAGTAGAGTGTCCAAAATTTCTATATGATGAGGAACTCTATAATGAAGATTGGGACCATTGGAGTCGACCAAGTAAAAGTGATGAGTGCGGTGAAGAACAGCTTGAAGAAAGTGCTTCTGAAACATCAAATGTTGAGATTACAATTTCCCCAAAGTTATTCTAAATCAGAGTTTGAGAAAGTAATGATTGAGTCAACTCACACAGGAAGGATAAAGGTTAAAAAGAAACCGTTACTTGATAAAGTAATTTCTAAACATAAACCAGTTTTTGATCCAGATGGGAAAACGCTTGATGACTATTTGGATGAGTGGATCGGATTACTAAGATATAATTGGTTTACCTGTCAGATTCAACTATAAGAAAGTAAATACAGCCAAATGACTTTGGACTGATTGCTGATGAAATTCTTGCAGCTGATGACAAGGAATTAAATCTTATGTTTTAAATACCTATGTTTGTATTCTTATACGATTATTATTATTATTATTATTATTATTATTATTTTAGATATTGTTCCTTTAGTCGATTTCAAGTAAAGTACTTTTTTTACACCGTTTAAGCACCTACCTGAATGGGGAGATGTGAGGCATTGATGCCCCTAATGAAGAACGAGGACGGCAACGTCAGCGAAATACAGGGAAAAAACAGTAAAACGGACTAGGCGAAACGATTATGGTTATTATATTGTACTTTCAAATAGATCACGCGCTGAATGGTTTAAAAATTAAATAAAAATCTTTATAAGAGTTTTGTAAGTTGCACGAATGATATAGTTGTACTGGATTACTATGAATAAAAACGTTTTAAAAGGCAATAGGTTACTTGATGTTTGACGCCGAAAAGATCGATTCCAAGCAATTCATTGAGGAAAGTAGCCTTAATGCTATTTAGGTATCTGGCCGGCCGGTAATTAACATCATTAACTATTTGGCAGTAACTCTACTCTGTTATTTAAACAAGGATGCCTACCACATTCAAACTGTGCATCAGCTTAAAGCCGAAGACTATGCAGCTCAGCAAGTCGTGTTATGATTTGTTGGAAGCTGTGGATAATGAGAACTTAATGGAGAATGTTCTCTGTAGCGACGATGGCACTATCCATCTCAGCGGCCAAGTTAATCAGCCCTCATTCGGCAATTATGCCGAATGAGGGCTGATGAACAACCAGATGTGCTATATGAATCTCAGGGAGCTGCATCTAAAGTTAATGTATGGATTGGAATAACTAGCTCTGTGGACCTCTCATGTTTGCAGAAAGGACCATCACTGGTTACATTTATCTCGATATGTTGCAACAATATCTTGAGCCACAGGTAGTATCATATGGCATTATTGACACTGTTGTCTACCAACAGGATCGGGCACCTTCCCATTATTGTGCGTAATTATCTTCTTAATAAAACTTTTCCTAATAGGTGGATTGGTTGTGGCTTTCAACGACTTTGGGCTCCACAATCACCAGACTTAACTCCCCTAAAATGTTTTGTATGGAATTTTTTCAAGTCAAAAGTGTACCGAGTGAAGACTGGCAGCATTGAAATGGCTGCAGCAGCTGAAATTACACCAATAACTTTAGTTCCAGAGTTTAATGGAATGGTGGCAATTTTGCGTTGACGCTCAAGGAAAGAATAAAATCCATAGCTCTTTGAAAAGTAGCGGAGACACCACATAAACCGAATGGCCTACGTAAAAGTACGTAAGCGCCAGATTTGGTGATAAACGCAGTTTTATGAACATCCTCTGGTTTCATACTGATCTGAAAATAGCCAGAAGTAAAGAGTCGTTCTCATATATCTCATTGATTTAATTTGTCTAATTATCTCCTCTATGATAGGCAGTGGATATACGGTATATATTGTGATATTGCGTTTTCGATAGTCATTTGCAAACCACCATGCTTTACTTTCCGTAGGGGGGAATGTTGTTTTTTTTACCACACAACACGACTGGGCTTGCAAATGGACTACTAGAAGGCATAATAATTTTGTTTTTTAACATCTCAGCTATGTGCTCTTCTATGATTGCTTCTTTAACTTTATCATAGCTGTAGTGTTTAGCCCTTCAGGACAAATTATCCCCAATGTTCACCGCGTGGTTTACCACCTTTGTAAGCGTCGGTTTCTCACTAAATAACTCAGCAACTTTACTTACCAATTTTTCAGTCTTTTTCCTCCTGTTTCAGTTGGTTCAGCTGCAGCGCTGGAGACTAACTTCCGCAGATTTTTTTTTTTCCTTCGCCATGTGTAACGTAAAGAGATAGCCTCTAGGAAGTTTATCCATGCTTCCTCTGACTTTAGAAAATCCATACCTAAAATGACACTAGCTTGCAAATCTTTAACTACAAAAAGAAAAAAAAAAGTAACTTTTAGTTGCTCATCTTTTACTTGCATGTAGATTGGCAATTTTTCAATACAAGCACATGGTATCCCTTGGGCTGCAATCATTGCCCTACTTTCGGTTTTGTATAACCTGTAACGTTTGCAATGTGTAAAAAATTTTCCGTCCAAAAATTACTCTGTGCTCCCGTGTCAATTAACTGTGCCCGTGCCGACACGTTGTTAAAAAAAAATTCTTATTTTATGCTAACTCTAATTATTTGACCATATTTAGGTGTATTTTGGAGGAATTTTTCTCTTCCCGGGGCAGCTGGCCTCCCTTCTTTCCAGCGCCCCTCAGAAGTTTAACTGCTTTGGTTTCGTTTCTTCTTTCCGCTCTTTATCTCCCATTTGGAGGTCGCTTCTCTTTGGAGAAAAGTCTTTCTTGCGATTGCATTTTGACTGCCGTCGTTCATCTGGCTTAGGCATGCAGAAATTTCTATACTCTTGCCCATACCTCTGCGTGCGTAAATTATTGAAAATGCGTCCGCTCTCGTACTTTGTGGCCAGCTCAAATAGTTACAAACGTCGCCGGGTTTCGAATTTTTATGAAATCTTGCGCTGGTGGGAGTAATCTCGTCAGGATGATGTGAATTACTTCGTCGTCGGGTATTCTTCCATACAGTAATTTAACCATTTGAATTCTACGCTGAATGAAGTTTGCCGGATCTTTCCTGTCCATCTGGTACCGGTTGTGCAGCTCGGTTTCCAACCGCTCACATTTCTTTACGACTGGAAAGGCAAGAAGGGCGGTTTGGAAGTTTTAATACCTATACGTTGGTGTCCCCGGTTCTCCAAGTACGAATTTGTCAATGCCTTTATACCAACACGGGGCTTGTCTTCGGAGAACTGACGTTGCTATTGCCAGTTTTTGGATTTCGTCAACTGGATAGAGCTTGAAGTGATCGTCCAAATGGTCCACAAATGCCGTTGGTGAACCTTTGCCGTCGAATACGCATGAGGCCTCATCGAAGTTCTCACGGTGTCGGTAATGTACCCAAATCCTTCCGTACGTTAGCTTGAGTCACAGGTGCTCTTGAAGTGCATGGGGCCAGGTTGCCTGTACCATTTTCCATGGTTCTAAACTGTTTCGGGCACCACTTGTTGAGTCTTCTTGTTTATCTTGGGATCATCCAAGGGTAGACTCTACTGAAAAGACTGAGTAGCGAATTCTTGCTCTGTCTTTGAAGAACAGATACTGCAGAAGAAGGTTTGAATAGCCTTTTTATTTGAACTAAACTTCACAAAGATTGCACTCACTCGATGCTCACAATTACCACCACTTATGGCTAAGTAACTCAGAACAGAAAATAAAAATGTAAAATCACAATAAAGTAAGATGGGCTACACGAATGGCTCTTTAATTATTTAAACCACTAAATGGGCTGCACACAGCAAAGCCCAATCTAGAATATCAATATGATCTAAAGAGAGTGGCTAAGCAGCAACTATTCACGTACAAAGCTACTTCAAACACGCTGCATCAATTCGGGACACACTCTCCTCCTACTACTTTAAAACCGCTGCTTAAATACTGATTTCGAACTCACTTAGATTTGCATACTACGTCATTAAAATTTACATTCTGGCAGAAAACTGAAATCAGAGGCGAAAGGGGAGTTTTATAAATTAAAAATAATTGGTTAGAATAAAATAAGGTCTTTACAGCGTTAGTGAGCAAACGCATCAGCTCCACCAACAGCTTTTGCTAGAATAAACATTTAAGTTCAAGCATGCATTTTCACGAGGTGGTTCCATATTTCTGTCCAACCACTGTATTTTCACGACTTAAGACGCTAGAATCATGAGATTAAGATAGGCTTGGTGTTCAAATTTCTATCTAAATATCGAGTTTCACCTTCAGTTTATCAAGATCTGTCTGTCCATTAAACTTTATATTATATATTAATATATTAAGTTAAATAAATAGGCGCTTACTTGGTAAAATTTATTTTTCAAAGTTTTTATCCAAATATCCTGTTGCGTTGTCGCCAAAATAAAGCGCCATTTTGCACTTCAAAGCAAATGAGTATCATTAGTCTTTACTGTAAACACGGTTCAAGAATCTCTTCAGTATGAGAATAAATCAACACACTAATTATTTATAAGTTAACGTAATAGCTGTTTTAAATTACTCGCAAAGCGAGAGTTCATTTTTATTATTACCGACTCAGTCGGTAGGATTACCGCAGAAGTATGCAAAATATCCTAAGCACGCTGCTTCCTAAGCCTAACGGCCAAAGCACGCTGCTTCGAAACAGATTAAACTGTCCGTTGCATAGACTGTCAACCAGACGTTTACTGCCAAAAATTTACGAAATTTTAACTGCAAGCGACTGTAAATATAGGGTGCGGCATTAGTAGGATATTACGTTCATAGTAGGATATTAAAAACGCACCATAAGGCAGTAACTGTAATGTATTTATTACCTCTTATGTCAATTAATAGTTAAAGGTATGCCATTTACTAATGTGTAAGTCATTGTCCATTGCGTGGATTACTTTTTTCAAATGATGCCCCCTCTGCACAACACATTCATCTAGGCAGCGTTTGAAGCTTGGCATAACTCGGCGTAGCGTATTCCCTGGGACGGCAGTTCGGATGCGATCCTTCAACTCAGGAATTGTGGCACAACGTGTTCGGAAAACTTCTTACTTCTGGTGCCCCCAAAGTTTGCACATGAAAGATCAGGTGAGCGAAGGTTTTAGGAAATGTCACCAAAACGGGAAATTCCTCTACCTGGAAATGGTCTGTCGCAATGGTCTGTCCATCTGGAACGTTCCCATTACGTCCGAAGTTGAAATGTTGCCGAAATAGACGCTGGGTAGCAATAACAGAGTAGTCATTCTTGAAATAACTTTCAACAGCAAAGGCACGATGCTGTGCACTACACCGATCCATATCACTGTCACACTCGAAATGGCAGGTCATTAGTACACGAATGCGGCACGAGCTGGCGCGCAATCATGCAGTACGTCATTGTACTACGCAAGTCAAATTACGCTATGAACGCTGCCGGACCCTATATAAAAGGTAGCGTGTTATATGTCTCCCGACTTCTTTTTCAGCCTTTTATGAATAATTAACACGTATTTATTAGTAAAAGCTTGGAGATAAAATCACGTCAAACATGAGTTCGCTCATTTCACATGATCTTTGCCGCGCTTTAAGCAAGATGGTTGAAAATGTTTTGCCACGCAATTTCCTGTACAAAATAAGTAAAGCATCTTTGGTTTCCTGCGAAAATTTTGAGTGCGAAGTTATATGTAGGCATAATTATATATGTAAAAAGTAGAAGTTTTAGCTTTTCTTATTGCCGTCTATATGAATAATAATAATAGCCAATGCACAGCTTTATTCAAAGTGAACCAACCTAATTTGCATTCCTACAGAGTTAATGTGTTAAATTTCACATTAATAATTGTTCACTCTTAAATGCATTGCCTGCACAAGAAATACTCTTCAAACTGAATGAATTTATCCATATATAACATTTAATGTTAACAATAAGTATAATCAGATCATTCATAATATAAATATATCTTATACTTTCAAAGTCGGAGGAATGTAAGCATTGAGATAAGGAAATACTAGATTCATTGTACCACTTCCAGTTATTATCAGCTCAATAAAAAAATTATACACTTTTCTTAATCCACAGATGTTTGTTAAATGCATAATATTCGAGGCTAATTGTAGCTTGAATCATTTTCTCGATATACAGGGCAATAATATACCGCGAGCATTAATCCGAGCAAGTGCGTGATAACTTTCACAATGTGAAATGTTGACAATTAAATAAACTTATAAAATGAAAGAACTACGAGATTTCCAACTAAAATGATAGGAGCATTTATACGCGATACATGTATAACTGCGAAAATGCAAAACCAAAATAAAATGTAAACAACAACACGTGTTCATATGCGCTGTTTCAAAGACTCAGGGTCAAACAAGCAAAAGAAGTCGTATTTCGTGGTTGCCTTCACCAGTGAAGGTTGCACTTTTGTCACGTGATCTCGTACGACGTCCCTGCCTCGTGCTTCGTGTACCAGCAGTATGCCTAGCGAGCATCGCTCAGTACTCGTTGATCAATCGTATGTTCATTTAATCACCTTAGGTTACGATGCAAGTGAATCTACTAAAGATTATTGATGATTTGCAGCAAGTATTAAAAGGTGGAAAACCTGTTAAAGGTGCTTTACGCAGAGCTAAAAAGATTTTCTACGCCTTCACTGACGCAGAAAGCCTGGAAAGATCGCAGTTTTACGACCGAGAAAATTCTAAAATGCTTCTGAAAAATGACCCGTTCACCTTCGAATTTGTTCGTAGGCAGAACATGAGACTCAACAAGATGACTGAAAAGTCACGGTCTGCCGCTTCTTCAAGCAAAAAAGATGCTGTACCCCGCAATCTACTTGATGAAGGGTGGAAAACACCTTCAAAAATTGCTAAGTTGTTCCCGGATCCGGACTCTGAACCAAGGAAATCCCCACTCAAGACGAAGTCTGCTCCTGTGCTTGTCACAGATATTGCTACCAAAAATAATTTTGATGTGTGGTCTGCTGTTCCCCCTTGTCGAGCCGGAAACATCGCACTTACCCTTAGAAGCTCGTTGGTCCACTTTTGAAAACACTCCCTGTGTTCCGATACTGATGTGCACTTGTGAATTATGCGTACCGTAAAGTCTCGTGTAGAAGTGGAATTAAAGGTGTAGAGGATTTGTGCAGTTTTTGAGTTATTATTTGTTTAGGCAGGTTCGAATAGTTTCTGATCAATGTCATTTTGTTTCTCAAAAGTTTTTTTAAACGAAAACATAAGCCCAGGTATATATTGACGCTGGATTCCAGTTGCTGTCATTAATTACTCTAAATTAGCTGAAGATTTTACAAAACAACTGCCTAACAGAATTCTGGTTCATTTTAAACAGTCTATATATTAAACTTTGTTATTATTCTGGCAAGGATGCTAAAATTTATGAGATGAGCATTCAGAATTGATTTCCGGTTTTAGTGTTCGTTATGCAACTCAACTTACGTAATAATTTTTAATATCATATCGATGCACAATAGCAAAATGCCTAGGAAAAATCTAATAGCAAAATATTACGTAAAACTTAACGAAAAGAAGTTTCGGTGTAAGTTTTGCTTCAGATCTACATGTGCCTCATATTACGCGAGAAAGAAACATTTATTACTGTATCATACAGACCAGCAATTACCAGCATCATGGGAACCACTGGCAAGTATCGTTTTCTATCTAGCGGAATGTGAATCTTCATTATTAAAAAAAAGAGCAATTAAAGTGAATGAATCTTGTGATTTTTTAAGTATTTTCACTGTTTATGTAATTTTACGTTCGATTTTTAATTTTTTATATGTTTTTTAAAACGTTTATTACGTGCTCCGCCATGAGGCACTTAACCGAAAGATAAGGATGCTCTGTGAATGACTTAAGAGAAACTGGCTCAGATGGGAAAAACCACTGAAACACCCATGCAGCCAGCCCGTTCGCCGGAACCGAACTGCAAGCGTAGCAAATGTTGATGTTTTATGCGTTAACTTTCCAGCACGCCTGCTTCGCCATTTTGCATGAGCACGTGCGCGACGACGTCTGTTATTTTACGGTTTTCGTCACGAAAAACGGCAGAAATGAGTGAATATTTATAATGAATTTGTTAAGAAATAAAAATTAAGCTTATTATTGTAAAACACATATGATATAATTGAAATTATTTTTAAATGTTTATATTAGTCAGATGGAAAGGCAATGATATATTTCATCATAGAAAATTTGAAATTTTTTATTTAATAACTATATTTTAAAATCCAAGTTAGTTTTAATACTCATCAAAGGCAAGTATAGACAAATAAAAACGAAACTGCACTCACCTTGGCAGGAAAAAAACGTAAGATTAGCATTAGTTACTTCTGCAAGGAAATTTACTTCTTACTGGTTACAAAAACTAATTTTAATACTTTTATTTACTTCTAAAAATAGAAATAAAAGAAAGAATAGTAATAATAGAAATAGAATACAGTAGAGTAAAAATAGAAAAACAGAATTCTAGGTTCTTTAATGTTCGAAGTTCATATTGCATTGCATGCAGATAATTTCGGTAATAGAATGTCGTTTGCACTTGTATTTAAGGCATGTCTTGCATTTCATAGATGCTGAAGATCTCCTTTTTTCTCTAACAGTGCAAACCGCATGTTCTTCGTTTCGATGAGTATTGCTCTGGCACTTTATCATTAGAAGTACATAATTATGACTTAGAAATGTTGAAATGGAAGGTATTGTTTGGATTTTGACATGCCAATAAAGATGAACTTTCATAAGACCAATAGATAAATTCTTCAGAAAGATCCTTCGGGATGGTGCTGTGTTAGCTGGCTTGAGGTAACAGTGCGGCAGTCCCTCTCTCTTGAGTACTTGCCATTTAGCACAAGCGTATTTATATAAATTATTTTAAAAAATGATCCTATTTCATCCTCTATATACTTGGCATGGTGTTTTAGCCCAGGTAATGCTTTCACAATATTTATCTTTTCTGTCTTTGAGCAGTTTGCATACTTCACTTTTTTGCCACTTAGAATATTTATCATTACCAACATAGAACCATCATCATTTCTTTTTTATATCATTATTATCCAAAATATTGTTAAGATTCACTTTAGATATTATTTATCTTGATATTTTTTTCGCTCAAATCACTATTATTCTCACAGCCAAAGGTTTCCTTATCTTCTTTTTCTTCATCAGATAATTCTGCAAGAATGTGAGCAAAATCAGCTGGTCGCGCAAATTCTTTTTGTCATGGAAACTGATATAAAAATTATAGAGTAGAATTTGTTCAAATTAAAATAATACACCCCAATTAATTACAAAATATTTGAGAAAAAATAATTTTTGAATTTTTACCCACGACCACGCGTGTGTCGTAACTTTTACGAAGAAGCTGCCGCATAGCACAAAAGCCCAGTTAAAAAAAAGTCATATGGCTTGCTGTTGGCCCATTCCATGATGTAGGGAAGGGTTGAAAGGAGGAATAGATATCACCTTTAGACGTCTCGGCTGCGATATGTGAAAAATCTGCATTAAAAACAGAATTTGTCGTAAACTTTGCACATAGCGCGTGTGCTGGAAGGTTAAACGCCAAGCGTATTTTGCGTGGCCTAAAGCCAGTTTCTTGGAACCAGTGTGTTAGTTTAAAAATCAACAGGGAACTGTTGAATTTCTCTTATAATGCTGTAGCCTTGATGATAATTCTTCAGCTATTTATCAATTTTATTATTCCTATCATATATAGTTTGTTCTGCATGTAGATATCTACCTTTCATCAAAATAAATCTTTCGTTCTGTTAATGAGATTTGGCACATTTTTGAATTGCTTAAAGTTTTTCTCAGTGGGATAGAGATTGAAATCTTTGTGGCTGTATAATTTAGTATTTTGTCTGTGTGCAGCTTAGTTTATCTGAAACTGTTGCATTAAATGACAAACAAAACAGTAAAAAAGAAAAAGAAAAAAACTCAATTTTCCTGTAAGATCACAGAGTTGATCTTTGAAAGGTATTTAAACATACTTTATTCCTAATTATTAAGTATGTTGAAAATTCAGTATATCGGAGAGATATTTATGAGGAATACATAAAATTGCTTATATAGTGGTATTTGTCTATTCTAAGATATCTGAGTAGAGTAAAGTAATATGTTTTCATGAGAGAAATTAGAGAAAGACAGAGTGTGTAAAATTAGCATTTTGGATCGTTATTCTCTGTAGATTGTAATCCTATTTCTTTAAATTTAATGCTTAGAATATTTTGTGATATTTTGGGTAGCAGAAATTTTAAATCAATTTAAAAATCACCAGGCAATAAATAAAATTATTGCCTGTAATATTTGCATAAAATTCCATTTAACAAGAAACAGAGGAATTTGTAGGTTATACTGCAGGAAGTGTAAAGTAAGAATGTCCTAAACTAAAAAATGTCCAACTCAAATGATTGCAAAATAGTAATAATAATAAGGTAAACCGAGATTGTTTGCTTCACTCACTTCTTTAAAGAGATTTTTGTGGAAGCTGATAAAAACAGTTGGTATCTAGAATGTGTACTCAATAACTTAGTTATTGAGTTCTTTTGAAATATTCTGAAGAAAAAGTAAATCTGTATTTCTTTTTTATGTAATTTTCATCCCTATTTTTGCAGTTTGAGAATTATCTTTGAGTTTATATTGAGTTTGAGAATTAAATTTAGTTTATGAAAAGAAAATTCTGGTTCCCAGAGTGATTGTAAAACTTTAAGTAATTATGTGTTTTGCTGTTTTCGTATTTTTAGGTTAAAAGAAAATTGGATATGTTACAAGCTGGCCCATCAAATAGTGACAACAAGAAATTTCGAGGAAGATCCTATCTGTATAGAGGTATGCATAATTTTTTCTTTTAAAAAAAACAAAAAAATTATTGCACATTTAAATATAGCAAATTTTTGTTTTTTATAACATAACATACAGAAATTAATCACAGGATGATCTTGAGATTCCTATTTAAGTAATGCTTATCATGAGTATTTCATCAGAAATTTAATGTATATTGCTTTAATTTTAGAAAGAAATCTATATATTTGGAACGAAATGAATTGTTTTAAAAATTAAAAATCCAATCATATTTCGTTTTAAGTACATTATGTATTATAAGCAACGTATTAACTCAAGTAATATATACCACTAGACATATATAAAGGAGGCCAGGAAAAACCTAAATTGGGGTAAATGAATTTGTTTCCCTGTCATCTTGAGTTATCAGTTATTTTCTTTATTTTTTTAATGATTTTAAAACAAATTATTTTCGTAACAGATTCTTAATAATTTTTGTTAAATAAAAGAAGCTATATCTTAACCCCTTTCTTAACTTTATTCAATAATTGTATTTCATCCCCTACTCCAAGACATAATATTTTGCCAGGCTGTGGTGCTTCTAAGGTTTTGAATAAAATCCCAATTCCAGCCAGAGTCCCAAATTATTAAACCTTCGATAACCTACTGCAGGAGTCTCCAACTTTTTTGTCCCTAAGAGCGCATTCTAGAATATCTGTTGGACGGTGTGCACCATTTACTTTTTCAAGGTGAATATATAGTTGGATAGAGTTAATAATGCATGTGCATAAAAACAGAGATCGTTCGCATTTTGCTTTGTGCTGGTATCTGTGTTGGATGCAATTTCTATTTTATTAACAGTGAGAAAACTTTCACATAGAATTTTATTGAAAAGTAAAACATTTTTATTGTGATTGCACAGCGACGGCCACACATTAAACGATCAGCAGGTGCCATGATACCCTCGGGCATAGGGTTGGAAACCTCTGACCTACTGTATAATTCCAGTGTAATGAATTTTCTCTTAAATATATTAACAGGAATTTGTCTGTCAATGTAAGATTTCTTTCAATAGTAAGTAAAAATGATACTGATGCCAACTACTGAATATCTACCTCACTTTCTTTCCTCATTTTCCTTATTTTTCTCATCATTCCTGACAGTCTTTCATTTAGCTGCAGTGCTTCTAATTTTATAAAGCTCTGTCGTACTTGAATAACTGTCCATCAAAATCATTGTTCAGTTCTTTTGGTCATTTGTAGATTCTTTCATTTTTTCTTAACCTTTTTTTGGGTTGAGGCATATATGTACTATGCATTAACTACATTAAGTAAAGCTCAAGGAATTTTAATCAATTTTTAGAAACTAAAAATTTACTGAATAACTCTTTCGCATCGAAGTTGCCCCAAGCACCCAAGCATTCAGACATCGGCTGGACGCCCGAAACGCCTGAATAATTTCCTACCCAGTGCTTTCCCCCATCACGTTACTGCATTACTCATTGCTTTCAGGTGTTGTTAAATCACACGTCAATCATTCTTTTGAAGCTACTAAAAGTAGCTTCCTTGTTTCCTTTGTTCCTTCCCTTCCTTTGTTTACTGTTAGTGTTTAGCTTTTGATGCCCGAAGTTGCAGTCCCGTCCCAAGGGGGAACTTCACGCAGTGTCAAAGCGTCTAAGAAAGAAGTTCTCGCTTTACTTAAGTAAGGCTATTGTTAGCGCTGTAGTATTCAACTTGTCATGGGGGAAGGAAAAGCATTCCAGGAGAAATTCTTAGATACGGGCGTTTTCGATGTTTGGGGAATTGAGATTTTGCCCTCTCTCGATGCGAAAGAGTTAAAATAGAGTGGTATGTGGCAGAACGTATCGCATGTTTTTTTCTTTACTTTCCTGCCTGAATACTTATTTAAATAGCTAAAATGAATAGAAAATTAAAGCCTGTAGCCATTGGCAAATCTAATTCTGTTTTCACTTAATTTGCCTATTTTTATCTTTTGCAGTATTTGCTTTTATTTTATTTTATTTTAGTCCAGTCTAATTTTTTTCCCGTCCCTTTGCCTAGTATATTTTAGAGCTTGAACTATTAGTTGATTTCATCATATTCTGTGATATTTCATTATCATGATAGTTCTCTTACTTCAGTGCCATGGCTCTCATCTATTTTAGTTGGTTTTTGTGATTTCTGTTCTTTTACATTACAGATTTTATTTTTAAACTTCTAGGTTTACTTTGTCTTATTTTCCACAATCAAGTATTTTTCATGTATTAATTTTTCGCTGTGCGTTAAATTATCATGTTATATGCCATATTTCTTCTATATTTTTTCATAGATTTGTGGAAAATTATGGATTAAATAAAGTTTGCATCTCTGAAAATATCTTATGTGAAAATTGATCACTTTCGCAGTTTATGTTATGGCATTGCTACCAATTAGGGAAACTTTTTAATGCTTATGTTTTTGACACATTACCCATTAATTAAACATAAAAAATAAATATATAACATTTATTAATATAATTTTTCATCAAGACATTCCTAGAACATTTTGCATAATGCAATATCAGTGCATTGTTGTTGAAACCTGAGCTGTAAAATATTGTTCTGTAAAAAAATGTCCCCAATTTCATCTTAGTAATTTGTAAAATGAAGTATAATTATTAAATTAGGTAAAAATATATTTGCTGGTGCCCATTGGCGAAAATTGGTGATTTTTGGTGGTACATGGTTACTGAGTTTTTGTGCAATTCTTTGACTTGTTATTTTCGTTTTGTGTGTCGCTACACAAATACGAAATAACAAGTCAAGGAATTGCACAAACTTGATATCCATCGACCTATTTTCACTTTAAAAAACATCAGAGATTTTCACAAATTTGGCATTGCGCACTCCCTTGACTTTATCCATGTACACATCGATCTATTTTCACTTAAATAGTCAAAGGAGCACCCAATTCTACATTAGAACCAAACCAAAAATACATAATCTCAATAAACTACATTTTAAATCAAACAATATAATAACATAAAAAGGACATTTATCATGCATCTAAGCACTACACAAAGCAAATATCCACTTACCTTATGTAGAAATTTCTGTGGCACACAAAGTTCCTTAACAGCATCCCCAAACTTCCTAAAATTATCTGAACTAGAATTCGTATATCGGCATCACCACATAAATTCAAAAAATAAGAGTAAAAAATATCCTCCGTAGTGCTGGTATCCTCCGATGTTCAACTGTATGCATTTCCATCCTACAAACAGGACACTTATAATGGCTACTGAGTAAACCTTCATTTGCACACCTGTCAATTAATGCTCTTTCCCTCTTTTGCTCCAAATCCTACAGAAACATCAAATTAATCTTACCACATTCAGCCATTCTACCATCTAAACCACAAAAGAAGCAATGTACTTCCTAACCAACACATACCACAAGCCCTTACAAATCTTTTTCCCATTATTCAAATTTAGGGCAATCACGCAACTGATTACATCATAATAGGGTTTCCATAACATTCAACTTCTCAGGTTACCATACATAAAAGAACAACTTTGCAATAATACAAGTGGCACCCTTCAATCTACTCTTACCTTAATTTGAATCATGCATCTGAAATGTGTATGCTAGTAAGTGAAGATTTTGAGCTGTGTGATAAATTATGTATATTTTTAGTTTTTGAGAAATTAAATCTAATTTTTACTTTTATAAGATTAATTTGTAATTCCAAGATTTCTTTAGATGAGAATTCGGGAAGTGAAGTATGACTAAGATTTTGCCACAGAGGTGGCAAGGTCTTGAATTAGTGACTGATTAAGGATTAAGAAAACTAGAGGAGGTCTGACGTTTAGCTGACTTGTACACTTAGCTGACAGGACATTTAACGGGCAAGACATTTAGCTGACTGGATATTTAGCCGGCAGTTGGTTTGACTGACATATTTAGCAGACAACATGTTTAGCTGACAGGAGATACATTTAGGCAAAAACATGCCACATTATTTTAGAAAAATTTGTCCATTATGTATCCAAAAATATATAGTACTTCTGTAAATTACAGAATTGTTCAAGTTGTACATTAGTTCACTTTTTAGGTTATTTTTTCATTCAGCAAAATTTGTTGTTCAATTCTTAAGGATCCCATCTCTGTTTTTAAGTGCATAATTTAGCATGTTGGCCAAATCATACCTGCCAACTTTTACGAATTTTTCGTAATTTTTACGAAAATGCGTTTGTCTTTACGATTTTACGATCGTAATCCATTTTTTTATGATTTTTTCCTTTTTCAAGTGTTTTTAGTGATTTTTGGTCGAAATTTTAGAATTTTTCGCCAATTCAGCGATTTTCGCCAATTGCATCGTGTTTTACTGCCAACTACCGACTACTTCGAATCCAGTAACCTGCGGTTTCTCCCAACTCGCTGCTTAACCAGCCAATACAATGCGCTGAACTTGTTTCTCCCACACTTTTCTTTGTGGGCGGCAGATTATTTTTTTCGCATTCGCTTCAGCAGCAAGGGAATTACTCAGCTCGGACTCAGTGAGCGTGGATTGTCGCATTCTGTTTTTTTTTTTCTTTTTTCTTTTTTTTGTTTTTGTTTGCACGTGCTACGAATTTTCTTAATACGTCGTTGTTACGAAATGAGTTAAAAAAATCCGTATTCGCAATAGTTTCGGCCTGCCTACAAAGCCGAATTTTCAACAATTAAAGAATCCTTCAAAGGAAATAACTATGCATTTTTGCAACGTGTGCGCCTTCATAATAAGTCACGGTGGAAGAAGCGACATAGCATGTTAAGTCTAAAAATCATGAAGTTAATGCTTCGGCTTCGACAACGTCAAAGAAAGTGGATGATTTTTTTTCAAATTCGGCTACGAATTCGGATGCTGATGTCATTTTGGCAGAGTGTTTGTTTACTGCATTCCTCATCGAACACAACGTGCCGCTAAGCGCTGCCGATCATGCCGGTCAACTTTTCAGATGGATGTTTCATCTTTTGACAAATTGAAAATTCATCTTTTCAAAAGATTCGTTTTTTTATTGATAAATTTCCATTTTTGTTAACAATTAAAGAAAATGAATGCCATAGTGATGCTTTAGATGAATTACAGAACCAATTTTCTGCTGCACAGTTTGAAGACTTTGCCAGTTCTGGAGAAGATAGACTTGATGTCCTCGTTGGTGCCTTAAAAAGAATAAAAAGAGTTCATGGAACACCAAAATATGATAGACTAGCAAGAGTTTTTATGTGCTATTCTCGTAATTCCACACAGTAATGCTGAGTGCGAGAGAGTCTTCAGTGTTGTAAAGAAAAACAAAACTATGTTTCGTTCTTCAATTTCACCAAAAACTCTAGAAAACATTTTAATTGCTAAATGTTATGAGGAAACTAATTGTTATGACAGGAATTTTCCAAAGAATTTTTGGCTAAAGCCAAAAAATGCACTCTAAATTCATTGCAATAATTTTTTTGTGTAACATTAAGTTCTTGTTTTATGTTTCCTAATAAATTTTTTAGTTACTACTTAACTGAGATTTACTAATGTAATTATAATTTTCTTTTTTCTATTTGTATAAATTGTTATTTTTTCAATATCAAAGCATGATATTAATTCTTCGTGTTTTTCTGAATTTTGGAGAAATCTTCTGAATTTTGGGGGAGAAATCTTCTGAATTTTTATTTTTAGAGGTTGGCAGGTATGCCAAACTGTAAAAGGGTTGAAATTTCTTGTCAATAAACATGAATTGTACTTTTGAAAATGAGAAATAAAGAAATGTTTGATAGCTAGTCATAGAAGGACACTTATTTATATTTTGACTCTGGATCTGTAAAAATTATCCATAAAGCTTCTTCAAGTAGCGAAGTGGGTTTCTCTGAACATTTTCACATTAACAATAATTTTTCTTCTTTAGTTAATGACATTAATATTCTAATCTAGCTCTTCGTAACGCTTTTAAAATTTTAATATATTAACTTTTTCATGTTTCATTACTATTTTGCTTGGCAGATCACGCTACATTCCTTTCCACATAAAATCATTTCCCTCCTTTCAATACTGAAATTGCCTTTCCTTGTCATGAATTACAATACAAGTTTTACTTAACTGACAACCAGTGCTTCCAAATGCAAAGGGAAGAAAAGGCTTTAGGCAAGATTTTTAATAAATGCGATGCTAATATCAAAGTAAAATTTATTGATATTTTTGCATTACATGTTTTACGGAAATAAGGTCAATAGGTAAATAGGGTTTGTGGAGGGGTAATTCAGTAATTGTGTGTTGTTTTGTTATTAAAAATGTGGATTTTCAAGATTTCAGTGACTTATAAGAGGTGCTTCAAAATCACTGTGCCCTGTGTAACAGGGAGGAAGTTCATGTCATCATTTTTAAGATAAAAAGAAGCAATTCCTCCTAACATACAGGGCATTAAGGTCTCAGAATCGAACACACCTATCTGTGAAAATTTTTACCAACTGCGTTTGGCCATTTATTGAGAGAGGTGAACTATTAGGTCATTTTTATTTCAAATAGAGTAATTATAGTCTTTTGCAAAAAAATCGAAGCAACTTGAAGGAAGTGGTTGTTTCTGATAAAATTGAATATGTGTATAGCTCATACACAGATAATAAAATGATTAGAAAATCAAGATCATAGTATCTGTTCATGGCTGACAACCAGCCATTGAGTGTTCAAATTAGTATTTGGTCAAACTGTCCCCGGTAGCAATGCATGCTTGAATTCATCAAGGCAGGGAGTGGTAGAGGTCTCTAATGTCATCCTGCGACACATTCTGCCAGGCATTCATCAGTTGTTGCTCCAGATCTGCGATATTTTGTGGTGCCCGAATCTGGCGGCCTACTATGTTCCAGACATGCTCGATTGGTGATAGGTCTGATGACTTTGCTGGCCAAGGAAGAGTATCAACCCCACGGAGACAGTCCAGGTATATGCGAGCGGTATGTGGCCTGGCATTATCTTATTGGAAAATGTCCCCAGGATGACTTGCCATTAAGTGTAATGCAACCGGCCGCAGGATCATTGAGCTGTTAGATGTACAGAGGATGACTAAAGATGACCTACTGTCATAAGAAATAGCGCTCCACACCGTCACACCAGGGGTTATGGCTGTATGCCTTTGTAAAACAAAGGCCGATTGGGATCGCTGGCCCTGTCCTTTCCAGACTGTGGTCATTTGCTTCAAAGTGTGAAGTGACTGTGGTCATTCAAAGTGACTGTGGTCATTTGTTTGTGAAGCAGGATTCATCGCTGAACACTATACGATGCCAGTCTGATGGCAACCATGATGATCAGCTGCAACACCACTCCAGACAACTCCACCGATGTTGTAGAGTCAAAGGCAAACGTCTTAAAGGCCTCTGTGAGCATAACCCCGCCTCAGAATAAGTGCTGTGCGATGGTGGACGGTACCACGGGAGGTATAGGTGTGGCTGTAATATGTTGAATAGTCGACAATGATACTGCCAAGGCGGTTCGGGTCTGGCAAACAATTATCCTATTTTTTCTTACATTTGTGCTCCTTGTCCTTCCAAGGCCTTCATTTCATCGGCAATTTCCTTGTAGCAACCACTGCAGTGTCTGTACACTGCATGCGGTAGCCTATTGCTCGGTATGACCGCCTAGCTTCACACAACCCTACAATGCGACCACGTTTGAAGTCGTTTAGTTGTCTGTAAGGTTTTTGATATTATCGTAATGACATCTTTAGTTGCTTGTTTACGGAATTATAATGGCAGCAACAGAAAAAGATAAATTTTCCTCCTCTATTACTGGTTTTATACTTTGCGAATTGCACACTAGAAATGCGCGCTATGCTCACAATTCCTGTTCATTTTTCTTGAAACTTTGATCATTTGCATATTCTATCAAGATGTTTTTGCATACCAAATTTCCTCACGATCGCAAAAGTTCTTCTCGGTGCTTCGATTTTTTTTTCAAAAGAGTGTATATAAAAAATGCAGTTTTAATTTTTGCAAAAACGAAATTTGTAACCTTTTCGCTTCAAAAGAAGGTCTAAGATATTAAACTCTAGTAGCATCTAGTAGCATGCAGTTTAACTTCTAAGCTCTGCATATATAACAGACTTTGATGTATGTCAAGTAAGTTTGAATACATGTCAAGGAGGTTAGAATACATGGAGATGCCCTCCTCACAGAGAAAGTGAAGCCAAAAAGGGGGGGGGGCAAAGCATGCTCTTAATAGAATGACACCAGAAAGTAGCCACACCTAGTTTCAGTAGCACCATTGAAGAATGTGATATCACTGCATGTTATCATAAAAATGCTAAAATAGTCACTAGCACTAGGATTGTATAAAAAGAATCAAGCACATTGAGTCAAATGTATATTTAAAGTAAGAAAAACGCTTTTCCTTTCCTGTGCTACGTATATTATTCAAAATTAGATTGCTTTGTAGGCCCTTGAGAAATAAGCATTAATTTTCAATGCAATGTTTCAAATGTTTTTCTAATGGGAAAAACTAATTAAATACATTATTTTATTGTATTAAAAAGTTTTTAAGCATTAAAGAGGCATTCCTTTTCACCACCATGGGCTGACATCTAGGAATCAGACACACCTATCTGTGACTTTTTTATTGAGCATGACTTTTGCTTAAAATATTAGTATTGAAAAAAAAAAAAAAAAAAAAAAAAACTGAACTATTATATAATATTAATTAAAAATGAAAAATAGATTGTTACCATTTCAGTAAGAAAGTACATTGAATATTTGTAAAAATCCAGGTTTCTATTTTGCAAAAAATGACTATGAAATCTACATCTTGCTTCACCTCATTTTATTTCAAAGCCCCTACTACTATAAGAGTTGCGCTGTGTTTTGTTCAGAATGTTTTGAACATTTAGTAAAATTCGTGGGTGCATTAAAATTGTGAAAAATGAGCCATATATCTTCTTCTCTTTGACTGCACAGTATGCATCATTGTGTATTTTTTTGTTAACTTCAGTGCAATTTTTTAAAAAAACTTTCTAGATTTTTTTAAACAAAATGTAAATTTTATCAATATGTGTTACAGTTTTATGCATACATATGCAGCATAACATTTATAAAAAATATAATATTTATCATGGATGGACTTTTAATCAAGCTTGATTTAAACATAATTTTTTATATTTAAAATTTTATTTATTTTTATTTATATTTATATAATTTTGCAAAATTTTGCAACAAAAACTCAAAGTATCATATTTACATAGTTTGTGTTTGATTTAATAATTCATATCCTTAAATGAAATTCTAATATCAAGAAAATTTTAATTTATATAGTAATAGTAAAAAATAATAATAGGGATAAATAGGAATAAAAATAATAATAGGGAAGAGTAGAAGAATGTTCATATTGATGGAATATGAAATTTGTAATGTAAGTGAATGGCAGTATAAAGTAGACTATTATTGTCTCCCTCCCCCCTTTTTTTTGTTTACTCACCCTTCTGCCTACAATCTTCAATTATTTTTATGTGTAGCATCATATTTAAATTTTAATAATATGAAAAGAAATGTTGATGAGCTATATATGTTTCTCTGTTCCACATTGGAAAAATGTGCGGTCTCCTAGCTAAAAGCTCTTCAGTTATACATTTGAGTTATTTTACTCATACAGTACAGAGTTTAAGATCCGGACTCCTCAGAATTCCGGATTTGGGACTTTTCTGGATATTGGATCATCAGTTTAAATCTAGTGAGATGGCATGCAGAAATTATAAAATTGAAAATATGAAATTGTGATTTATGAATTTTGTATGATCTAAAGGGTATCAAAATTTACAAATAAATAAATAAAAAAGCTTAATATTTATCTGTTTACTTTATTAAACATTTCTTTTGAATGTAAATTGTTTAAGTTGCTTAATTTTTTGTGCTCATACTTTCTCTTCAGTTCTGTAGACGGACATAATTTCTTGTTCGTGTACAAAGTTCCACTTTTCAAGTCCTGTGGTTGCTGCATCGAGAATTCCGACTAACTTTTCAATCAAAGTTTTTTCATTTAAATTAACCTTTCATCTCTTACTTCACTATCAGTAACGCTATTTTCAGGATCTAGAACCATACTACAGATTTTGCCATCTGTTAATTGATTGGTGATTGGAACATTGCCATCACAATGAAAAACTTCTGTTAGATCATCTTCACTTATTACCGCTTCTCCACATTTCTTTACAAAATCCATTAATTGGAAAAGCAGATATGCAGCTATGGAGCTAAATTTTTGATCACACAAATTTATGCTAAAATGATTGTTTCTTCAGTAACGAGGTATTTTATTCAGTACCGTCGTGAAATTAAGAATTGGGATTTTTAATTTTACTCGTGGCGATTTGAAAGAAATCTTTTCCTTTTGAAATCGAAAGGAATGTCTACATGCTTTCTTACGGGGAACAAATCAAATGCGCATGTGTAAAGCATTAAAAAAAAATTCCTAAAAAAAATTTTGTTTGTGGTTTTAAGGTCCGGATTTTAGATCATTCCAGATATTAGATGTCTGGATCTCGGACTTTGTACTGTATTTGCATTATTAAAATTTTTCTTTTGAATGAAAGTGAACTATTAGTTTTATAGGTATTCTTTTATTTGGACCGGATTCAGAAGTGTATGTATGTATACACATGTGTAAGCATGTATGTGTGTGTATGCACATATATACATGCATACACGAATACACATATCCATCCATATGTACCTACATACATACATTTCTGAATACAGTACCATTTTACATATTGTTTTACTTTAAAATTTTATTACCTTTTAGCTGTGTTGTATCTTGCCTTAAAACTGTGTCAACACACTGAAATCTTGAAAAGAGCCAACCTCATAGCCTCACTCTGCCAATAAGCACAGAGTCTCCTTGCCTCACTTGGCGCAACTTTTTTGCTTCTCCCAGCTTCAGCCTCCTTATAGAGCGATAGCAAAGCTGTCAATTTCATGCATTTTTAACCTTTTTATTTTATGTACTAGAGCCTCTGTAAGGGAAAGCAGGCTTTGCTGAGGTTAAACTGATACATTCTGCTATTTATAAGCTGAAGATAAGCAGTCCTCTTCACCCGAGTGAGTTTAAAAGTCAGCAAATCAAATGCACTGTTCTGCAACTTTTTTTAATATTTACCACACCTTTTGCTTAAAATATTATCTTCAGAGTTAGAATTTAGAGAAATAAACTTTTATATAACGTTAATTTAGGAAAAAATATTACTTAAAAGTCCTTTTATTAAGAACTGATTGAATTTTTACAAGAACTCAATTCTCACTCTCATATTTTGAAATACATACAGAAATCATATTCAGCTACATTTTTTTTACCTCTTTCAAATACCTGCCTACTAATCCACACCAGCCAATAATATATTTGGGTGGTGTGGATGTATTTTGAGTATTATTTACCCAAATTCAGTGATGCATATGTTTATAAACTAAAAATATACATATAGTTCGTTTTCCCCTAATTATTTGTATATAATATTGTGTACTACCTTTTGCAAATTGGAAGGTTTGTTTATAATATAATCAGATATATTATTTTTTTTAACATACACAACATTTAATATGTATTAAAATTTATAAATGCTCATGCAGTTTAACTGCAAACGATATGGTATGAAAACAAACAAGGCTGAGCATTTACAACAGAGAGATTTAAAATTTGTTTAACTAGTTCAAACTTGATTTTCATCTAATTTCTTTTATGAACTTTGTAGCAGCAAATAAGAATGAACAGTTTAACCTTCTAATATACTTAAATTTTCAAATATTTCTAAACCCATCCCGTACAATACTTGCACTGTATAATTCACACCATGTTACAAGCTGTTATTTGGATGTTCTTTAGTTATTTCGTTCATTTTGTCCTGAGTTGTGTGAGTACACGTGCCTTCGGGAAATAGTTTTAGAAATTATCATCTTTTATGTCTGCAAGAAAGGTGAAATACTTGTGTCGTTTCAAAAATTGTACACAGTTGACTTTCTTTCTATTATTTCCTCAAGGAAATGTAATAAATGTGCAATGTGTACCGCCTGTCATGATTTTTCGATTTTGCATGGTGGAAGGGCGGATGTTCTCAAACATGTGCGTACACAAAAACACAAGGACAAGATGAGTTGTTTTGAAAAAAAAAACGAAAAATTAAATTTTTCCTTGGAAATAAAGGGCCAAACAGTTATTAATGCAGAATGTCTGTTCTCTGCCTTTTCAGTGGAGCACAACCTGCCACTGAATCACGCTGCAGCTTTATTTAGAAAAATGTTTCCCGATAATGAAATTGCTAAGAAATACTCAAGTGCAAGAACCAAAACAGGTGCAATTGTTAAAGAAATGGGTTTGAAAAATAAATCTTCATTTATTGATTGCATTTAAGCAGCTCCGTTCTGCCATTCTACGGATGGAAGCAATAATACCGATTAAAAACTGTATCCAATTGTCGTTTCTTTTTTTTAATCCAGAGTCTTCAGAAATTGAGTGCAGTTTACTTTCTGTCCCCACTTTAGAAGGACATTTGACAGACTTTAATATAGTACAACTAATTACTAAAACTTTAAAAGAAAATGCAGTCCCTCTGGATAATTGCTTAGCGCTTGGTGCCGATAATGCACCAGTATTGGTAGGCTTGAAGACTGTTGCAGGCATCTTAAGAAAGGAAAATTCAGATTTGCAGATTGTGAGGTGCACCTGTCAAGTCTTAAATTTAGCAGCTGAAAACGTGGCAGCTGCTTTACCAATAAATGTAGGTGAACACATTGTTGATATTTATTATTACCTTGAAAGGAGTTCTAAAAGGAAGGAAAAATTGAAACAGTTCCAACAGCTGCATAACAGAAGTTTACAATTAGAAAACTTGGATGAAATTATAAAATTAGCTAGTATTGACACCCAGTGGAGTTTAAAAACCTGTAAGGTGCTGATAGAATTTTAAAAATATGAACTGTCTAGAATTATATTGGCCATCTTGACAGTTCCCCATAGTAATGCAGAGTGTGAGAGGATTTTCAGTGTTGTTGCGAAAACGAGAATTAAATTTAGATCTAATGTTAGGGATGACACATTAGAAAAACTTTTATTAGCGAAAGCAGGCCTACGTGGCAATTGCTATGAACAAAATCTTAAAGAAAGCAAAATCTGCCACTGTTTATAATATTTGTAGGAAAACTGATTAAAGTGTCTTTTTTGTTTTTGTTTTCTTAAACGATGCAAGTAATACAAATGTTTTTTATGTGTAAGGTATTTTTGTGTTGCTTGCATTTAAGAATTAGTAACTATTTGCATTTAAGAATTAGTAACTAATTATTAATTTTTTATCATTTAAAAGGCCTTTTTAAAACATTGTCAAAAATCTCCTGATTTTTTAGTGTCATAGATTGGCAATTATGAATATGTAATAGCATGAATAATATCTCATTACTAAAACAACATAAAATGTATTTTGCTTAATAAGTTACATGCTAGATTTGTTAAGAGGTGGAGTAGATTTATTAGAAAATAATTACGATTTTTCTGTAAAGACACTAAACTAAATGGCTATATTAGCAAAATAAGAAGAAAACTTTTCTGTAAAGTACACATAAATTTTCAGTATATTCATTTCAACATTCTTGTTATGTGTCTGAGGATGGTCACTGGTCTAAAGAGGATCAAAGATACAGGTTCAGTGTCACACTATCAACACTGAAATTTCAGAGTATTTCATAAAAAAAAAAAAAAAAAAAAAAAAAAAAAAAAAAAAAAAAAAAATTTTTTTCTAAGTTACAGGCATGAAAGTTTCCTGCTTTTTCGCGAAAATCCGCTTTTTTAAACGTCACCCGAGCTGTTTCTGAGATCGATGCAGAAGCGTTGAGAAATAGCTACCGGCAAATGTGTGTGTGTGTCGGGGGGGGGGGGGTAAATGGAGGACATGCTCTCTCTCTTCCTCTTTTCTTTGTAAAAAAAAACTTTACATCACGCCGCAGATCGCAAAATGTGTTGTTTCACATCAAGGCGAAGTAGGTGGGGATTATGTGGAAAGGTGGAACTAGATGCGTTCGAGTACCGAATCAAAGAAGAGCAAGCAACCGTCAAACGAGAGCTGACTTCAATCATTTCAACGATCAGTGCTGGTGCCATCTGTTGGACATACGGCATACCTGCCAACTTTTACAAAAATGCGTTTGTCTTTACGATTTTACGATCGTAATCCATTTTTTACGATTTTTTTTTTTCCTTTTTCAAGTGTTTTTAGTGATTTTTGTCAAAATTTTAGAATTTTTCGCCAATTCAGCGATTTTTGCCAATTGCATTGTGTTTTACCGCCAATTACCGACTACTTCGAATCCAGTAACCTGCGGTTTCTCCCAACTCGCCGCTTAACTAGCCAATCCAATGCGCTGAACTTGTTTCTCCCTTGTCTTTTCTTTGTGGGCGCCAGATTATTTTTTCCCGTTCGCTTCAGCAGCAAGGGAATTACTCAGCTCGGACTCAGCGAGCGTGGATTGTCGCATTCTGTTTTTTTTTTTTTTTTTTTTTGTTTGCACGTGCTACGAATTTTCTTAATACGTCTTTGTTACAAAATGAGTTAAAAAAAAACCGTATTCTCAATATTTACGGCCTGCCTACAAAGCCGAATTTCCAATAATTAAAGAATCCTTCAAAGGAAATAACTATGCATTTTGCAACGTGTGTGTGTGTGACTTGATAATAAGTCACGGTGGAAGAAGCGACATTGTGAAGCATGTTAAGTCTAAAAATCATGAAGTTAATGCTTCGGCTTCGACAACGTCGAAGAAAGTGGATGATTTTTTTTCAAATTCGGCTACGAATTCGGATGCCGATGTCATTCCACACAGTAATGCTGAGTGCGAGAGAGTCTTCAGTGTTGTGAAGAAAAACAAAACTATGTTTCGTTCTTCAATTTCACCAAAAACTCTAGGAAACATTTTAATTGCTAAATGTTATGAGGAAACTAATTGTTATGATAGGGAATTTTCCAAAGAATTTTTGGCTAAAGCCAAAAAATTCTAAATTCATTGCAATAATTTTTTTGTGTAACATTAAGTTCTTGTTTTATGTTTCCTAATAAATTTTTTAGTTACTACTTAATTGAGATTTACTAATGTAAGTAATGTACAATTTTCTTTTTTCTATCTGTATAAATTGTTATTTTTTTAATATCAAAGCATGATATTAATTCTTCGTGATCTTCTGAATTTTGGAGAAATCTTCTGAATTTTTATCTTTAGAGGTTGGCAGGTATGACATACGGATACCCTACTGATGTTATCCAGAGCACGTGTGAGTTTTAGCGTCCGTAAAATGGCATACTGTAATTCTGAGCGTAGATCATTATATTATTTCTTTTTTGTTTGTTGCTGTAAGTTTTTCAGTATGAATATCTTAAATCCAAATCATGAGCACAAAGCTCAGCGTATAGATAGATAATGAAGAAAAAAATAAGTTCAGATCCAGCTTTATCCAAAATGGTAAAAGCTATTTTAAGTTGTTTCCATGGGCCACAAGTTGAGAGTGCTTTTAGTTCTATGAGCAGTGTGTTACACAAGGAGTGTGGCCGCATGAGTATAGACACATTGTCTGCTATACAAATAGTAAAATAAAAATTTTTGAGTTGCAATAAGTCAGCTCTGGAATTTTTTAAAAGGGATGACCACTTGCATTTTCCAGTACACAAAACTCTATGTAAAAATTTAAGAAATGCTCATAAACTGAACAAAGAAGAGCTACAGATTAAAAAAAAAAAAAAAAAAAAAAAAAAACAATTAAACATTGCAGAAAATAAAAAAGCATCAATAGATTGTATAAAAGCTGCTGAAAAAAAATTGAGACTAGCTCACAAACGGAAATTAGAAAAGGTGTCTGCAAAAGTAGCAAAAAAGAAAAAGGTTTTTTCCTAAAAATTTTTAATTAGGTTCGAGTGAGACTGAGACAAAATAGTTATTTTTTATATTCCTCCTTTAACTATGTTATTTTGTAACTATATTATCTCACATGACTACCTTTTTTGGTCTTATGTAAAGTACTATTTATTGAACTAAAAGTGAAAATAATTGAAAGCTATAGTAACAGTTATATATATATATATATTTAATCTCTAAAACTTGTCATTGCCTGAAAATGGGCAGTGATATATTACATAAATATGTGTATTAGTGTGTTGTAATGTTGTGTACAGTATTCATTTGTCAACTGTTAAATTAAGTTATTCATTTGTCAACTGTTAAATTAAGTTACATAAAGAGAATCTTAAAGAAGGTTAATTCATTACAATCTCTTGGTGATTTACTGATTTTTTTTCTTTTTTTACAAGTGGAAGATAAAATTAATACCAAAATAGTAAGTACAAGTATTATTTTAGTATAATTATATGTATATATTTAATACTTTTGATATTAAAAGGATGATATTTTCTTAAAATGTTTTTTTTTTTTTTTTTTTTTTTTTTAGGTCGCGCATGCGCATTTAGTTTTTGTGTAATTTTGTGTCCACGCGTTGTTCAGCTTTTTTTTTGCCAACTTGCACTTTCATGCCTGAAGTTAACATTATATAATAGTTTATTTTTCTAAATATTAATTTTCTAAATAGTATTTTAAGCAAAAGGTGTGGTAAGTTTTTTTTTAAAAAAAAGGTTACAGAATGACATATCTTCCAAGACTTTTAGTCCCATAAACGTGAGGAGGATTTGCTTACCTTTAGCTTAAAAATACCGGAATATGGTGGCTCCAACTCGCAGATGTTCTAGTGCATACAGTGAAGTCAGTTAATATGCAGGACTTAGAAATTAAAGTAAGTGTTGCAAGAGTTGGATGTCTTAAACCCTTTTTCAAAGTATAAAAAGATTACAGATTTCATTTTTGCAAAAATTCAAGCTATTATCTTATGTTATTTTACTACTTAGCAGCTTTAGGACAAGCATTAGGCAATTTATTACTAATAATTACTACGTTTTCTTATATATATATGTTCAATTATTTTTTCATAAATAAAAATTATTTAATACTTCAACTGTCTCAATATTAACTTTCCGAGTTGTATCTTAAATGACCAAACATGGAGGGTAAAAAGGGTTACAGATAAGCATGTCTGATTCTGACACTTCAATGGCCTGTATGGGAGAAGCTACTATTTTTATATTGAAAATGGTGGAATAAATTGCCTTGCACTTATTTAGGTCTTGATGATTTTGAAACATCTTCAAGATAGCAGAAGAAGATACGTTTGTTAATCTAACCCTCTATTGCCAATATTTCCATAAAAAGTGCAATACAAAGCTATTAATAATTTCTGCGTTGGTATTGAGATCTGAAACCTTTTTCCTCATTTGCTAACACTGGTCATCAGTTCATTGAAACCAAAGCTAACTATACTACTATTATGGTTGGCATTTCTAAAATGCACCATCTAATTCATGATAGAAAATTTCACCAGTAGGAGGTACGAAACAATTTTATATGGAAAGGAATGTAGCAGGATCTGTCAAGCAAAATAGAAATTTAGATATAGAGATCGCACTTGGAATCGTTCAAACTTTGAAAAATTATTCATAAATTATTTACTGTGTCTTGCTTCTTCTGAGACTGTTTCTTTCTTTGTATGCATGTGACTTTGTAGAACACACTGAAACAAACATTTTTCTGATAGGAATGTGTAAGCATGAGTGACATAGTGAAGTATAGACACAGGATTATTAAAGAAAACTGCTTTCTTGCAGCATTGCTGCAGTGTTTACAATAATTGTTCAGAATTGTGTCCATTAATAGTAATACAAATTTTGTAGTGTAGGTGGAGTGATTGGCATATAGTTTCAAAGATGCCATTTTTTTTTTGTTTTTGCACATATTTTGCTACAGTAGATGTTCGAGCAATGATATCCTCAACTAAATCAGCTGGATTCTTGTAAGTGAGGGCTTTCAGATATCCCCATAAGAATTAATTGAGGGCCAGATAAAGCAGGTAATTGGGGTAGCCAAAAAACTGGTCCACTGCAATTGTGCACAAAAGTGGAATCCAGGTCACTGCACATCATTGCTGAAATGGGCTGTTGTCTCAACATGCTGGAATCATGGTCAACTGCAGATGGCAAACTGAATAACTTTAAGCAATTTCAGTAAAACTTCTTCCAGAAATATGCAATAATATCTGCCATTGAGTGGTATTAGTAGATATGGGCTAATGCAGAAGTTGTCCCCGATATTCACCCATGCATTTACAGAGTATTGTGCTTGGGATGCTTGCAGATCTATAGCAGGTAAGTTTTGCTTTGTCCATGCATAACAGCTATGTACATTAAAAACACTTTCATTTATAAAATTTGTTTCATGGGTGAAAAACATAATGAGCTGAGAAGTTGGGCTGCAACACACTCTGTTTCAAAAACTGTGGGCAGAATCTCATGTGCAGAGGATAAATTTCTATTTTCAAAGCTCAAGTTTATTGAAAATGGAGTGAGTGTAATCATTTTTTGTTTAGCATTTTGAAAGTGGCTGACTCGCACATAAGCAATGTGGAATATTTCTTGTACTTGTCTTGAGTCTGTCAGCTAAGGCCAAGATGAATTCATCAAAGTCTGGGCATTGCTTTTGGTTGGCTGGTTCCTTATGTACTGACATCAAGGAAGTCACTTTTTATAATTTGGTATTTCAACTACTGAGATATTTTCTGGTCTGGCATTTATTTGTCTTTTGGGAGAGTTTTTTTTTTTTGGATATAATTGAAGCACTGCTATGCTGTTACTGTTGCCAGTCTTATAAGCATAATGCTTATAAGTTGGTTGTCTTATAAGCATATCTTAATGCATATCTACCTTCTTGGCATCCAGGAAGTCTTCCAGCACACTCACGAACTGTTTGTTCTTGGAGATGCATAATGTTGATGAGTAATGGATCACCTGTTCTCCTCTGCTGTCAATTATACAAACTGGTCTCTGCACCAAGTATTACTGCTGGTAGGCACAAATTTGAGTAATTATTGTAAATATTGTTGTAAAGAATTAACAATGCTGTAAGTAAGCAATTTATATTTCCTCTTACATCTTATTTCATGTGTTTGTGGCTCAGTATGTCACTTGCACTCATACATTCTTATATACGAGAAATATCTCGTAAGAAATATCTGTTCTTGTATGATGTATCACTCCTTAAAATTTGCCTTGTGGGATCTGTATAGTATTTGGGCATTGTTGCATTGCCTCATTTAAGCTGCCGGTTGACAAGAAATTTAAATGCAATTAAGGTGATTAGGCGCTTCTGTAATATGCTACTTACTTTTATTTCAATAGCATTATTTGTTACACCATACACAATGGTAAGATGTCCTGTCATATTTTGCAATGAAATTGAATTTCTACTAATTTTGCAGGTTCTTAGATGGAACTAGCGTACCACTGACATTGATTAAACTATTAAAAAAATCAAACTGAATTAAAACTTGGAAAGCTTCGAATTTAAGTGTTTGTATGCAGTTGTTCTACTTAATTTAATAATTTGTATTTTTTGTATAATTGTGGTTTTTATCTAATTATACATTCATACTATGTTTATTTATCATGACCTCAGGGGATGAAAAAAATAAATGATTGTAGATAGTTTGTTTTAAAAGATGCTTAAAAGTAGTGTTTCTCTTGTATGTATAAGTGAGTTAGGTGATCAGATCACTCGATACAGAAGTCAGAACTTTTGTCTGATCCTGTGTGTAGCAATTATGCAGCAAACAGCATTGTTCTGTTGCTAGCATAAATGGAAAAATAGTGTAGGAGTAAAATTTTACTTAAGATATTGAAGTACACTTACTAAGTCATTTCAGATCCAAAATTAGCAGATGAAGATAAACAGGTGAAAAATTCATGAGAGGGGTATAAGAAAGTTTCAGGTACATGACTGCATCCATTGAATAAGGAGTTTTTCTTCGCAAAGTGGATGAGAAATTTCGATTGCATGCAAACTTGCAGTCAGCTTTTCAAGTTGTGGCTTGGCATTGACTGTAACCATGATGGTATGTTAGATGAATTTTCTGACAGTACTGTTGATCCAAGTTGTTGCTTTGTTCAGTACTGGCATGAAATTTCTCTTAAGTTTTTCACTGTAAAGGAATACATTTGTTATCTCTGCTATTTTTTCTTCTGAGTTTTCAGTAATTGCAAAGAAGTCTTCCTTTGAATGTGTAAATTTTCTGTTTTTAACTTCTGGGTTATTTGCTGATTTTCTTTTGTTCTCGAAGGTTTTCTTGTAAAATTGGACATTTGCAATAAGAGCTGATACAACAATACAACAGCGCATTTTAGTTTCTTTCTTTTCTCAAAGTTTACATCTGTACAGAAGCCTGCACATCACTCACCTTTCCATTTTGAAGCAATTATGCTGAGTGTGTCCAGTTTCTGGCATTTATAGCATTAGGTTGAGCATTTTCTGTGTAAAAATTTCTTAAGCTGGGCATTAACATTGTGGATATTACATATATAAAAGACTGTATCACCTTCTCCACTCTTGACGAGCTCAAAGAAAAATATTGGTAATGGTTGCTCAATACCAATTTTTGTATGTTTGAATTGTTTCACATGCGCAACAGGAAAGTTATCATTAATGAGGTCGTATTTTGTTGCTTCTGCATAGATCGATGTGGGCAGTCTGTTGGTAGTTAATTGCCTTGTTGCTCCCATACTGTTTGGTATGGAACAAAACTGGTGTTTCTGAGGTATTCCTTAATAATATAGTAGTTTACATTCTTTCTTGCATTAATAACAAATTTCTTAATGTAAAAAAATTCTGACATCTGCAAAAATAAAAAACTTAAAGTAGAATTGCATTAACCCTCGGAGTAGCATGGGATTTGGGATCTACTTATGAAGAACGGTATTTAAACAGTGATTATTTGCTAAATTTTTAAAATTAATTATTTGTCTCTGTTTCTATAAATGTCTATTCATTCAGATAATGTTTAGATCATTAAAATAAATAATAAAGCAAAATATTTTAAATAATAAAGTTATATGTACCAAAAGGAAAAAAAAATGTCATGCCCAGATAAAGGTGGTCATGCACCCATGGTGTAAAGAAGTGGTGCTTTCTGGGCTGTTATTAAACAAAAATATAAAGATCTATACTAAATGTTTTTTTAAATATTTTCTTGGCTGTTGTGATTACTCAATTAACATGTTTAGGCATAGAATGCAATTTTCTATTCTTTTCATGTTTTTACTTATTTTTTTGTGTATTTTCACCAATGAGAAAAACTAATTGTTCCTAATTGTGTACTTTAATGTAATTTAATATACATAATTTTTTGAAAATGTGTTTGATTTAGCTGACAGAAGGCAATAATAGACAGCCATTACTGCTAGGCTGTCAGTTAATTTGAGAATAGGTTGTTCTTTAATGTAGTTTTCTGTTGCTGTGAAATGTGTGGGCTCATGATGTCAGGTTTTCTTACAAAGATCTTGAAGAAGGTTTCCATTTTGAAGGATGCTTTGCTATCATAAAATCCATAATCTAATTTTAATTTGTTCATCATTTCAGAAATTTGCAAATTATCTGTAGCTTTTGGAAGTTGAGAAAAATATGCAGTATTATTGAAAAGTGGTTTGAATCACTGGAACCACTTCCTGGAGCATTATCTTTCCACTCTCTGAGGATAAGACCTAAACCATATACTACCTAATGTAATTTCTTCCAAAATAAGCAAAAATAATGCATAAATAAGCCTCTTCTAACTTAAACTGAGAATAATATCTAAATTAACAGATTAATTCAAAAAATAAACTCTTTATTATTCTTGAAAAAAGTTTCATACATGAACTCTTTTGTTATTAAAATACTTAAACAGAAATGAAAACATTGAAATTTATGCTAAAGTAGGTATATATTTTTAAAGGTCGTGGACCCTGTAACTAGAGAGAAAATAAATGTGCTCTAGAAACATTATGAATGATGTATTTGTATACAAATTATGTATTATACTCGAGGCATAATTTACCAAAATTCAATGCTTTCATGAAATCCAGTAACTTTATTCCTTCTCTGAATTAGTAAATTCTGCCTAAACTATAGACTCTTCACAAGAACTGATCACTGAAATGCAGTAAAGTTTCTCTAAGGTGAACCTCTAAAAGTGGCCTCTATTTCTCAGAATGTAAATAACATTATTAAACATCACCAATAATCATGTTATTTAAGGTGACCACCTCCACTGAAAAACAGAATCATTTGAAACGACGGTATTCATCTTCAGAGGATATCATTAAATTTACGATGTGTGAGTAAATTATGATTTTTTCCAGCCCTTTTTAAGCCCTCTTTTTATCCACATTAGATCTCTTAATGGTTTCTTGTTTTGAACAATGATTATGCTGAATCTGTTAAAGGTTTATGGTACAGTGCTTGCTTCTGTGTTGTTAAAATTACATCCTCTTCTCCAACAAAGTTTCCAAATTTGTTAAAAAGTCTTAGACATAAAGAATTTTAAATCTTCCAGCTGTTCCACTTCAGATAAGGATCTGGATTTTTTCTTTCATTTATATTACAATATGAGGATCTCTTCAGATTCTTCAACTTATTAATGGCCAGTAGCACATTTGTATCACATACAAATTCTTTTCATTTATAAATTCCCTTTATAGAAGAATATATTACTTGACTCAGTATTGACTACCAAATTTGTAAAACATAAAATCCCTATTTTAATGCGCAGATTGACTTTCTGAATTTACATTGCTTTTTGGTACTTAGGCTGTTAGTATTGGAGAAGGTTTGTAACACAAATTTTGTATACATTCGTTTCTATTGATGCTGCCTGGCAAAATGCATTATTTTAATCGGAATGCCCAGCAATTTCAGTATGTAATGAACGTGGAAAAAATAAACTACAAAACTTGTTAATTGGAATTTTAAATTTAAAAAAAAAAAAAAAAACTTAAATTGTATTGTTTAACCAAGGATAAGATATTTTGTAATCTTTTGAAATATTTTTGGTGATATTTGAATTTTTTTGGTAACTGTGAATTGCTGTTTTACTTCACATATTTTCTTTGTATTACAGTTGCATTTGAATTAATTTCTGTTTTAATTTATATGTATGTTAACATCAGCAATGGTTTCTTATGTGAATTTGTAGGTAAACCATCAACTGAAAAAGCCAGGTATGATACATCTTTAGGCCAGCTTACTAAGAAGTTTCTGAAATTGCTGTCTGATGCATCAGATGGTGTAAGTACTACAGATTGCAACTAAATTTTATAGATATTTTGTATTTCAAAGAATGTGTTATACCTTTATTATACTAAAGACATTTTCATCATTTAGTCCCCCCCCCCCACATTTTCATTTAGCTTCATCTTCCATTTGAGAGTATTTAATTTTAATGAAGTACAATATGTTTATATTAATTTGCATAATTTTTCTTAATCTTCAAAGGATTTTTTCCAGAATCTCATCCACAGTTTCCAGATTATTAGTATTCTTTTAGAAATACTGAGCACATTTAAACATTTTTGGAGCAATTCATTGAAGAATTTAAGAAAGCAAATGTTTGAGAATAAAAATTTCTGGCAGCAACTTATTATTTGAAGTGAGACATATAGTCTGCCTTTTTAAAATTTATTATTCTTTCAAAATAACACATGTAAACAAGTTGTTGATTGATGGATAGGCTTTTGCATGTCCTGAAGGGAAATGTTCCTATTCCATAATTCAGAAAAATTATGTAATGCATAGTAGTAAATTTTCTAAATGTAAAATAAGCAACAATATTAATTTGGAGGGAGGATCATTGCATCTATGTGGAAAGAAGGCTAAAAAAAAATTCCTGAAAAAGTTACATACTGTTTCTAATGTTAAACCATTGGGAATATGGGAAAATCTGAAGATGCAGAAATCAATTGCAAAGTACATCTGTAGCAACAATAAATGAAATAATAAAACAAGATTTATATATTAAAAAGGCTAAAAAATTCATAACGTTCACCAGCTATTGCTGATGCATATGACTCAACGCAGAATAATTTGTAGAACCATGTTTGAAAACTATTTAGCAGAAGGTAAATGGAAGTGCATAGTTATGGTCTCTGATGAAGTGTGAGTTTACCTAGATGAGTGCAGCAAAAGGAGGTCTATTTATTATTGAAAATGAAGAGAAAAAGTGTACATAGTATCATCAATGCAAAGAAAGTTTCAGTAAGATGTTATTATTGTCAGACAGTTCTCTTACATACAGTGGAAAATTAAAAATAAGAAAAGTGGAAGAACAAATTAAAATAACGGGCTATCAAGAGAATGTTTTGCATCTGAAATTTACAGAGGAAATGACATTTCCTTATTCCAATGACTTTCAAAGAGTGAACTCCACCTAGCAACAAGGTCATACTGCAAAAAGTATCAATCACTCCATTCCATGAAAAATTGAAAACTCATACAGATGTTGCATATATATCTTTTCTCTGATTTCTGTGAAGTTTTCTGATGTTTCACATATGGACTGTTGTGGCTTTGGTCGTTTGAAAAGAGCTCTTTGTGCAGACCCTCGGTAATTGATGGTCTCTGGGAAGTATTGGAAGAGGAATGGTCAACAAGAGCAACAAGGTCATACTGCAAAAAGTATCAATCACTCCATTCCATGAAAAATTGAAAACTCATACAGATGTTGCATATATATCTTTTCTCTGATTTCTGTGAAGTTTTCTGATGTTTCACATATGGACTGTTGTGGCTTTGGTCGTTTGAAAAGAGCTCTTTGTGCAGACCCTCGGTAATTGATGGTCTCTGGGAAGTATTGGAAGAGGAATGGAAATCGATGATCCTGGAATTTTTATGAAAAGCCATTCTATCATGGAAATCATGATACAGATGTATAGGTCCGAAAACAGGCTCTCAGATCGAATGTTTTATAAAGAAAAACACTCTTTACACCTTAAACATTAATTACATGCCCCCAAAATCGAATATATTAAATTCTGTGGAAGATTTTTATGTTAAATAAGTATTGTTTCAAGAATTCAATAGCTGTAAAAGGATTGAAAAATGGGCAAATTCACTCAAAAGTGGAAACACTTATTCACACATTTTAATGGAATATTTTCATACCTATATGAAAAGTAGTGATTTGTCATTGTGTTAAATTTAAGTGCAAAACTAAAATTAAAATGAAATAAATTGTGCTTCAAACTTTGCAAATGTTGATGGAAAAGTGAATTGCAGCAACATGTATTCCCCCCCCCTCTCCAAAAGTGGCATGTGATATGTTGGAGTTAGGCAGAATATAGCATGAAAACCTGAGTGTAAGCCAAAGGAAAGGAGGAAAATAAATGAGGAAAACAAACTCATCTTAAAAACAAATTCATCTGAAGTGTATGTTAAATGAAATCTGAAACATTTAGAATATGTTATGGAAAAATTTAAAATACCAGTTAACTTTCCTGCAACAAACACTGTGGAACAGAAATGTTACAAGCATTCGCTCAGCAGATAGAATTAAATTCAAATGCTTATCAACCTATCTGCTTTAATAAAAAATTATAATTCCATTAAGAAAACTGCTGTGCTTTATTCTTTTGAGTATTACATTTGTTGAGAAATTAAGTAAATTAATTCAGAAGGAAGCTAAACAAATAAGTTCATTCTTTACCAAATTTTATTATCACCCTTTACTAAATACAAATTTACGAGCTTTCTGCTTTTCTTCAGTTATAAATATGCATTAATATGTATAGTGAGCATGCAAATATGTCAGGATATATGAATGGATCAAACACAATGCTTCAGATTGTAAGAGCACATATGGCATAAGAACATCTTTTGCAGTAGCATATCAAATAGTTTAAAAGCACTGCTTTTAATACCAGTTAAGTTTTTTTGGTCCTATGCATTATCCTCGTTATTTTTGTCACCTCCATACAATTCTTTTCTATGCCATCATGCTGGGTTTCATGCCAAACTCAATTATATTATAGCTTTTCTATCTACCTATACAATATTCTCTCTCTCCTTCTAATGTTTGTATTTTTCCTGTCAGGTGTAGACATCATTACTATACTGCCATATGCATGATGCAGTATGCTTCAGAATGTACATTTTGCAGTGGCATTTGAATACCTCCATTCTATTTAGTTTTCCCCATTCACTTTTATATATTATCGTGTGCTGTAGTTCCTTGTTTGCAAGGTTATGTGTGTAAATGTATTATTTTTAATATTTTAAGGTCTTTACTTTACAATGATTAAAATTATATTTATTTGTGCTTTTAGTTTTAGAATGATGTGAAAAAAACTGCATTCTCATTTGTATGAGAAATTTAACTTTTAAAAATATCAAAGTCTGATAAACATCTAATTTTGAACGTAGCTGAAAAGGTATTTTTACTACTTTTGTTTACACGATGTTATTTTAACCTTAGTAATGGCAGTATGTATATAAATTGAAATTCAGAGAATGCTTTCCAGTCCATCACTGCTGGTAAATTTCTCAAATGAACCATCCTCACTTTTAAGTAGTGAACTATAATTCCACAGACTGAGCACTTAGGACTCCACAGAAGTTGCATTGTTAGAATTTTGATAAATTGTTAAAGAAAATAATTTCATATGCATTACTTACTGGTGTAGCTGGTCTTGGCAGGTTATTATTGAACTATTAATGTATGCTTATACAAACTATTTTTTTTTTAGTGCCTTCAAATTCTGTTTATGGTAAAACATTGGGAGGGGGGGGAACCTCTCATTTTAAGTGATTTCCCATGTGATAGTATTCATTGAATATGTGCACAAAATGCTCATAGTGTACAAATTCATGTGAAAAAATAATTGTGTGTATATAACTAACATCTCCATAATGAAAAAATACTGTTCTTATTAAAATATCTTTGCAGCATTTGATTTTTATTTCAGGTTATTAAAATGCTCATTAGCTAACTTTTGTATGCTTAAAATTTTCCAAATTCTAATATTAACCCCTTCGCGCCGATTGTCACGTCTACGTGCCAGCAATGAACACACTCACTTCCCGGCCATTTTCCCGTTCAGCCCCGACTGTCACGTATTTGTGTATTTGTGTTATTTCGGACATGTGTATGCCGATTACGTCGGCATACAGATGTACGAAATGTCCTCATCATTATTAATCCTTAACCCCTTAACTGCCGCGGGCGTATATATACGCCTTGCTCAGCCGATGCGTTAACTGCCCCAGATGCGCCCAGAATGCGCAGCCGATGCGTTAACTTTGCGAATAATTTTAGGTGTAGCAGCGCAAAGCAAATGATAGCAGTTTGGAAGGACGTATATATACGCCTGGGGCAGTTAACGCATCGGCTGAGCAAAGCGTATATATATACGCCCGCGGCGGTTAAGGGGTTAATTAATTAATGTCCTCATCTTCAATGTCGTTATTACGAGTGCAAGGAATGTAACATAGGACTGTGTGTAGATCCCTGTTTTCAAATTTTTCATACGAAAAGAGAATTTTAAGTAATATATTTAGTTTTCAGATGTATAATGTTAAAAGTCATAAAATGGTGAGTAATGAAAATAAAATGTGTAAAATATGCATTTAAACAAGAAATAAGGTAATTAAAAGTATATATATATAAATATCTATAAAGCAAAAGCCGTTTAAATACTCTATAGAGCATTATTAAACAATGTGTTGATACTTCGGAAATTTCATGGATTTAGGCTTAATAGCAAAAAAGCCCCCGGCCCTGGACAGACGCTCGCGTAAGACACTGCCGGCCTCCACGATAAGCGCGTGTTTGCGATACCCGGCACGAAGGGGTTAACATTGCATTCTTTACTCAGTATTTGTCATTGCTTGTGGTATGTTTGTATGGTAAAATTTCTGCTGTATTTTTTTTTTTTTTTTTTAATTCTCATAATAATAATAATAATGGAGCTCAAAATAGTTTCGTTTTCTTATATTGTTTTCATCATTTCCTTGTTACACACTCATGAACGTAGGTATGTATTTTAAAGAGTACTTTCCATACTAATCAAATAACAAAAATGATCTATTGGGTCTTAAAGGGTAAAAATTTTACTATTTTTGGTCTTAGTTAAAAATCTGGATGATAAGTTGAACTGGTTACAGTGAATTTTTTCATTAACATAGAATGTCTACTGAAATCTTCTTCCCATCATGCATATGGCAGTATTTTTGTTTTTGTTAAATTTTCTCTTATGGTGCAAAAAAATTTGAAAAAACAAAGAAGTTCTGTTTTCTGATTGTTTACCTTTGTCTTAATTGTAGATGTCAAAATTAATAAAGTAAAATTAAATAGAGTTTCAATTATTATTTTTGCTAATAAAAACACTTTTTTGTGAGCTTAAACAATTTTTAAAATTGCGGTTAAATGAAAGCATTAAAAAATCTAACCATATGTTTTTCCTGTCTGCATTAAAATTTGATGGTAAATTAAATTTAAAATAATAACATTATTTGTTAACAAATTCTGCTTCAACACAGTCTCTGAGTAATAGAAATTTTGATTTACACTTGTAGGATTTTATGTTAATTTATACTTGCAGGATTTTACGTTAATTATTATGATTTGAAATTTTATGATAACTTCATTTCATAGCCTTCACCAGAATGAAAATTAGTTGCTCGAGTTCTTAAGCTGAGGGTTTAAATGGTTTAGAGTTTATAAAACTAATTATATGTACCATAACTGATAATAAATTCTTAGTAGCATTTGGAAAAGAGTACTCCAATATATGTCAAATAAAGAGTGTGTGTACCACAAGGAAACATGCTAGTCTTGATTCTTTGTTTATTTTATACATGTGATTTCATGAAAGAACACATGGATGAAAAAAATTTCTTATGGTTTTATGCAGATGATGCAGTTTATTTATCAAATCCATGAATGAAAATCATGCAGTGAAAAAACTTCAGGGTGTTCACTCCCTGTCTCTTAGGATATACCGTATTTGACGGCATATAATACGCACAAATGCTATTTTTAGTCCGGATAAAGGTCTAGACACACATAACTTTTTCTACATCTGCCATAATTACTTTGCACATGCGTGAAATATCTGTCTCCAAGAAGCGCCAAAGCTCGAAGCTGATGTCGAAGTTCGAACAGGTTTGACGGTCACATTACGTCTATGGAGCCTTTCCTTCTTTACATATACTTTCTCTGACTCAACCAACACACGTGTCGGTATCGGTGCTACTCTGTATAAATGTGTCGGTATCGGTGCTTAAAACTATTTAAAAAAATACTCTGGAAAATATGACTACAGGAAACAAGAGATTAAGCTATACAATTCAGTATAAACTAGGAGTGTTAAACTATGCCAAAGTGCATGGAAATAGAGCAGCAGCAAGGCACTTCGATCCACCACCTACTGAAAAAATAATACGCACTTGGCGACTGCAGGAAGATCAATTGAAGACTGTTAAAAAACAAAAATATAACCTTCGATGCCCAGCTCCATCTTGGCCTGAACTTGAAAATGCCGTAAAAATGTGGGTGATAGATAAGAGGAAATCTGGGATAAGTGTTTCAACTAAAATGATAATCAATGAGGCCAAAGGCAGAAAAATATGAGGCAGAAAACATGGGAATCGGAACTTTTCAGGGTCTGAGGGCTGGTGCTACTTGTTCATGAAAAGGCAATGTGCACAAAAACAACTATTGCACAGAAAATGCCAGCAGATTATGGAAAAAAAAAATATTAGCCTTTTATAGGTTTGTTATAAATGCACGCAAGAAAACTTCTTTTGAGCTCGGTCAAATAGGAAGTATGGATGAAATTCCACTCACATTTGGTGTACCATCCAACAAGACTGTGAGTATTAAAGGGTCTAAATCAATAACCATAAAAACCACAGGTCACGAAAAAGCCCGATATATGATAGTTCTAACATGTTGTGGTGATGGCACAAAACTACCGCCGTTTTTCATATTCAAAAGAAAAACTCATCGGAAAGAAAAACTTCCAACGGGTGAAATTGTTCATGTTCATCCGAAAGGCTGGATGGACAAAGCTGGAATGAAACTGTGATTACAGAATGTATGGGCGAGGCGACCTGGTGGACTCTTAAGAAAACCCTCTCTTTTGGTTTTGGATCAGTTTAGCACCCATAGAACTGAAACCATAAAGAATAAAGCAAGAGAAAAACCCAGGTAGCTGTCATTCCTGGTGGACTGACTAGCCAATTGCAGCCTTTAGATGTATCGGTAAATAAGCCATTTAAGGAAAAAGTGCAAGAACGATGGAACAAGTGGATAGGAGAGCCACATCACGCCCTCATACCCTCAGGTAGAATGAAGCGGCCTTCTATTTCACAAGTATGCGAGTGGGTAAAAAGATCTTGGGAGGACGTAAAGGCTGAAGTAATTGTTAAGTCCGTTAAGAAGTGTGGAATCAGTGATGCTCTTGACGGAACAGAAGACGACGCATTATTCGAAAAAGGTGATGCTGTCGATGACAGAAACAGTAGTGATGACGATATTCTCGTTTTCGATTACGATCATAGTGAAAAGGATTTTTTATGGTTTTGAAAGTGATTAAAGTCTAATTTCATGATATGCAATGTTTTCCTTAAATCTGTGTTTTTTTGCTGTTTCTGCTTTATTTTGTATTATGTTTGATTGCTTGCCGTTCATTCATTTATTCATTATTGAAATTTACATATCATGTTCAAAATAGCTTGCCATTTTTAATTTTCCTTAATAAAAATATGTTTGGTAATTGCATTCAATGATTGTTTATTTGGCTTTTACGAAACGTAAGGACTAAAAAGGAACCACATTTTAAGTTACCGCACGGACTATTGAAACTTTTTTCCTTGTGTGTGGCCTTCTAAATAAGGGTGCGTCTTATATGCCGTCAAATACAGTAGCTATTATGCCAGGCGTAGAAAACTTGTGTACTAAATGGCATATAGCTATAGCATAAAAATAGCAGTTTCTCTTACTATGAAGAAAACATACCAAAATGCAACTCTGGAAAAAGCTGTACCTATTAATTCCCTGTGTGGCATGACTGCCTTTTGCCTTTGTCATGAGATCTTTTGTTACTTGGTAAGTATGGGGATGTAAAGGTTCATAATGGATTGAATGCATTTCAAACTGATGATAGCTTGATAAAATTTATTTTTCCAACGGAACACTTTACAGTTCTGGAACTTTTTTGAGAAAGTAATCGTACAGCTCTTCTTAGTATGAAAGAGCGTAGTTACCACTTCAAACTATTAAGAACCATTAAATACACTGCAATGCAAGGAATGTCTAAAGAGCAAAGCTCACATAGAGATTTCTCAGTACTATACTCAAAACTCTGATCTAAAAACTGAGAACTTTTGATACTTTGTTTCTATACTGGTGTAGAGCAGGGATGTCTTTTCCTGCTTTTGTCAGTTACAGATGTTTCTCCAAATGAAAAATTCATGAAGAGAGAGGCACTTTGCCTCTTGACGGAGAGACAGGCACTTTTCCTCATGACAAAGACTGGTTGAGGCCAGAAAGCTTGATCAGTGGTCAGTGCTAAATCAGTGAGCGTAATCTTCAAATCAGGAGAAAGGCTCATTACATGTCAATAATTAATATAATATTATAATAATATAATATTATTATAATTATTATAATAATTATTTAATCAGTATATGTGGGAGGTGGGGCTTATCAATTAGCAAATAGTATGATGATACGTGATGCATGCAGTACAAAATACAGCTACAAAATTTTAAAGACTGGCAACATTTACACCATTTACTCTAAAATTCTTCTTATGAGAACAAAACAGCAATCTACTGACCTGCAGGTGGTCAGGATGTTGCAGGCAAAAACCTTACAGATTGCAGGAGCAGAGTTCGGAAACGTGCCATATCTGAAATCTGCTTTCACATAATAGAGATATGTACATTGTGCCCCCCCCCCCCCAGTAAAAGAAGTAGTTCTGTATCTCCTGCTGTACTGGGCCAATTGACGAAATTCAACTTGCATTTTTCATGTCTTGAAAGCATGACTTAGGATATGTATTAAATTTACGAGGGCCATCCAGGAAGTAGATTACGTTTCCGTCTGTGTCCGCTAGGGGCGGGGCTAGCGCGGCCATCTTGGGGTCAGAGCGTTGCGCAGCTCAGTCTGCATCTAGCCGTGCTAGTGAGAGGTTCGTGCTGTGCTCCGTTCAGATACTGTGACGGTTTGAAATGTCTGCGTTAATTGAAAATCCCGCGAGCTGCGAGGTGCGCTCAGTAATAAGGTTTCTGACTGCAAAAAACTGTAAACCGATAGAAATCTATCGGCAGCTTCGTGAAGTGTATGGGGACAACATTATCACTGAAGGTGGAGTGCGTCAGTGGGTCATAAGATTTCAAAATGGCCGAACCAATGTTCATGACGAAGATCGAAGTGGGAGACCCAGCATAGTGACCGCCGAACTTCTCGAAAAAGTCGATGCTAAAGTCCGTGAAAATCGAAATTTCACAATAACGGAACTTTCTTTGAGTTTTCCACAAATTTCGCGAAGTTTGTTGCACGAAATCATCAGCGAAAAGCTTGGTTACCATAAGTTTTGTGCAAGATGGATTCCAAAAATCTTGACAGAGGACCACAAAAATCAGCGAATGGCTGCAGCGTTGAACTTTTTGGACGCTTACCATAAGGATGGTGACTCTTTACTCGATCGCATCGTTACTGGTGACGAAACATGGGTGAAACATGTGAACTGTGAAACGAAATTGCAATCAATGCAGTGGGGGCACACAAGTTCTCCCCAAAAACCCAAGAAATGCATGCAAACAATGTCGGCAAGGAAGATGATGGCGACTGTTTTTTGGGACAGAAAAGGTGTAATTTTGGTGGACTTCCTGGAAAGAGGCACTACAATAAACTCTCAAAGGTATTGCCAAACTCTCCAAAAACTCAGAAGAGCAATTCAAAACAAGCGCAGAGGAATGTTGAGCTCTAAGATCTTGTTGATTCACGACAACGCCCGGCCCCACACGGCAAATGTCACTCGTAAAGTTCTTGAATCTTTTAAGTGGGAGTTGTTTCCTCATCCGCCGTACAGTCCCGACCTGGCACCGAGCGACTTCCACCTATTCCCAGCAATGAAGAAGTGGCTGGCTATGCAGCATTTTGATGACGACGCACAGCTGCAAGAAGAGGTAACGAAGTGGTTGGAGGCGCAGGCGGCCGAATTTTTCGACGAAGGAATTTCCAAGCTCGTACATCGCTACGATAAATGCCTTAATTTGTATGGTGACTATGTAGAAAAGTAGTATTTGAGTGTGGCTTTCATCTGTATATAATAAAATTTGTTTCCTATACTTTGTTTATTTTTTTATTCCAAAACGTAATCTACTTTCTGGATAGCCCTCGTATATATAGCATTGTTTTAATACAGGTATTTTGACGCAAATTTGGACTTGGCATGGCAATTTTTTTCCATATTTCGATTCTTCGACTCAAATTAGGCCAGACTGCCAAGTTTTGTAAAAACGGGAGGAATAGTTTTTAAAAACTAGCTCTCAAAATTTTAGCTCCTCAATGTTAGTTAAATTTGATATATATTTATTAATATTTTGTTTATTAAACTTACTTGATTTCTTATTCTAGAAATCGAAATATAGACTTAATCCAAATATAATTCGCACATTTTTATTATTAATTTAAAAAAGTTTTAAAATATTTTTATAAATTTTTCAAAAATATTTTTGTATTACAGTACAAAATCTTTAATCCGGGCTCGTCGGGACTTCGGCGATTCCGGGTTAGGGGGTTTTCCGAATTATAGATCATCAATTTAAATCTGGTAAGATGGCATGCAGAAATTATAAAATTAAAAATATGAAACTGTAATTTATGAAATAAAGAGCAATTATGATCTGAAGGGTATCAAAATTTACAAAAAAAAAAAAAAAAAGCTTAATATTTATTTGTTTACTTTATTAAACATTTCTTTCAATGTAAGTTGTTTAAGTTGCCTTGTTTTTTTGTGTTAATACTTTCTCTTTAATTCTATAAAGACATAATTTCTTGTTTAGGTCCACTATTCAAGTCCTGTAATTGCTGTGTCGAGAATACCGACTAACTTGTCAATCGAAATTTTTTCGTTTTCAATAACCTCTCTGTCACTTTCTTCACTATCGGAAGCGGTACATCGAAATATGCTTTCGCTTTGTAGATCCTTTGGCAGCATCCAGAATCGGAAACTCTTTTTGACATAATCGAAGGTTCAAGCTTACTTTTTATAAAATGGCTCCTGTCTGCAAAAAGTAATAAGCAGGATTCAACTAGAAGATTAAGGAACAATGCAATCTGCAACAGTAACTGAAATAGATAATTAGATAATTTTAGCCTAGCTTATACCGTCCGTTATACATTAAACGTGCATGCGTAAACGTATTATGCCCTTGCGTAAAAATTATGCGCAGAAAGTTTGTAGCTTTGAGTTCCGAATTAAAGACTTTGTACTGTAAAATTTTTAACATCATCTTAAGGTAGATGTAGTATCTGCAAAAAATTGGAGTTTTTTATTCAAAATTTCCTAGGATATATGTGAATTTATATTTTGGCACGTTTTGAAATTTGTTGCATTTAATATAAGCAATAACAATGAAAATGTGGTCTACAAATTTTTGTTAAAATTATTTGAAAGAATGATCGATGGACCATTTTTCCTCTCGTGCATCAATAAATCAAAATTAAAGTAACTAGGTTACTATAAATTAAGAATTCCGCCAAGTGAATTATTCTTGGCGCAAAGTGAAAAAAATTCATCAAGATTAATTTTTTAAAATTTCTCCATGCATTTCTCACCAAAAATTATAAAATTTAATATCTAGGCATAATTTCAGTCCTAGAATCTAAATATGGACCAAAAATTAATATGTTATTTCAAAAAATTCCAATTTGTGTCAAAATACCCATGTTAGAATAATGCTATATCTTGCAAAATTCGACAATAAAAATCAGTCACCCAAACCACCGCCAGCTAGCTGTTATCTTGCAGAATTGACAAGATAGCCACTTACCACAATGTTGAGGGGTCCTGCCCTGCAACATTCTACTGGTGGAGCTTCACATTTTATAGGCATTTCGTGTTCAATTTCAAATATAATTTCATTAAAATGATTTACATATAATCAAATTCATAACATTGCCCCCTTTTCAAAGACTACATGTCTGTGGTAGTACAATCCCTGGAGAGGAAGCCATACTTACAACTAAGGAAAATCAATGCAACAGAAAACAAATCAGTACATACATATATAATCAGCGAATTTACAATTTTATATACAGTACAAAGTCCGTAATCCAGAATTATCTATAATCTGGACCTCAAAGCCACAAACTTTTTTTTTTTCTTATGCTGTACACATATGCGTTTAATGTATAGCGGACGGTATAAGCTAGGCTAAAATTATCTTTACTGGTTCTAAGGCATTTCAGTTAATGTTGCAGATTGTGCTGTTCCTTAATCTTCTAATTGGATCTATTATTTTTTCGCAGACTGTTAGGGCAATTTTATAAAAATTAAGCTTGAACTTTTGATTATGTAAAAAAGAGTTTCAAATTCAGGAGCTGCCAAAGGATCTACAAAGCAAAAGCATGTTTCGGTGTCCATCAAACAAAAAGTGGAATTGCTGAAAAAAAATGGATAAAGGCATATCTGTCGCAAAATTATGCGAGGAGTATGACATTGGAAAGTCAACTGTATATGACCTAAGCAAAAAGAAGGAACTTTTTGAATTTTTTGGTGGATTCTGACACCCCACTTGCAATGAATAACAGAAAAAGGGTTCGTTATGCTAAAAGTGATGATTGAATGAGTCAGACAGCGTCACAGAGAGGGCATGCCATTGACGGGTCCAATGCTAATGGCTCAAGCCAAAATATTTCATGAAGAAATGAACTTGAACACTGAGTGAACATATTCGAGGTTGGTTAATCAAATTTAAAAATCGCTATGGTATAAGACAATTACAATTTTCAGGTGAAAAAGCTTGTGCTGATACTGAAGCTACTGAACAATTTGCAGATGAATTCATTGAACTCATTACTGGTGAACAATTATCTTCAAAACAAATTTACAATGCTGATGAAACTGGTCTTTTCTGGCAATATGTACCGCGGAAAACCTTGGCAACCTCTACAGAAAAGGCTCCAACTGGTGTCAAAGATTCCAAAGCGGGACTAACAATTTTAGCGTGCGCAAATGCTGTAGGAATGCACAAGTGCAAACTTTTCGTAATCGGAAAACATGCACAACCTCAAGCATTTAAAGGAGTAATAATATTTCCCGTTATATATCTCGCAAATAAAAGAGCATGAATGGCTCAAGCATTGATGAATGATTGGTTGGAAAATCATTTATATCAATATATTTATTTAAATTCATATCCCGAGGCTCGGCGACATTTGAAATTCGGTTGGTTTACTCGATGACTCAAAAATAATCCTGAGTGTTGACAACTGTTCGGCGCATACTTCACTAAAGTTTTAGTGAAAGATAATGTATCTGTATTATTCTTCCCTTTAAATTGTACGTCTATCATTCAGCCTATGGATATGGGAGTAGTGCACGTGCTGAAATGCAAATATAAAGTAGCATTTTTAAAATCTATGTTAAATTTCTTGAACAATGGCAAGACTACTCAAGACTTTTTGAAATTTTTTTGCATAAAATCTGCTGTGTGGGAGCAGCACAAGATTGTGGGAGGATGTGTCTCCATATATGTTAAAAAATGTTTGGCATAATTTATGGCCAGCTACCATATTTAGTGGTGAGGACGACGAAGATGATAGCCACGAATTTGAAGGTTTTTGGACATCGCAAACTACAAGTGAAATTTTCCAGTTATTGGATTTTACAAAGAAATATGGAGAAGCGGTAGTAAATGAAAATGATATAACAGAAGTTTTCATTGCGACAACAATGCCCCAATCATCAATCAATTAACAGACGGCGAAAATGGTTCTAGATCCAGAAAATACCGCTTCCGATAGTGAAGAAAGTGACAGAGAGGTTATTGAAAATGAAAAAATTTCGATTAACAAGTTAGTCGGTATTCTTGACCCAGCAATTACAGGACTTGAACAGTGGAACTTTGTAACTGAACAAGAAATTTTTTCTGTTAATAAAATTAAGAAGAGAGTTTTAGCACAAAAAACGAAGCAATTTAAACAACTTACATTGGAAGAAATGTTTAATAAAACAAACAAATAAATATTAAGTTTTTTTTGTTTTGTTTTTGTAAATTTTGATACCCTTTAGATCATAATTGCTCTTTATTTCATAAATTGCAGTTTCATATTTTTAATTGTATAATTTGTGCATGCCATCTTACCAGATTTAAATTAATGATCTATAATCCGAAATCGCCGAAAGCCAGGATTAGGGACTTTGTACTGTATACATAGGATCGTTGTGTTAGTGTACTGTTTACTTTATCTACACTATGAGGACTAGGCACTAGGGCGATAGTTAGGGGCTAGTCTGTCATAATAAACAACTTTAGGCTTAGAGTTTGACTTACGGATCCAAACTGCAAAGTCATTCTACATGTTTAGAACTGTTCCTGGAACTGTAAGAACTGTTCCAGGGTGTCTGTAGTTTAGAAAAAGGCCCTATATTGAATCAGATTTCATAACCACACCTTGTCACCTTCATTTAACTGATGTTCTGTAGCTCTTATGATGTATCGGGTATTCATCTCTGTTACAGACTTCCTCCTGTGTGCAAAATTTTGCATTACTTCAACAGGGTTTGTAGCTGTCCTTACAAATCCTTATATTTGAAAATAGAAAATGTCCTTATAGGTGCTTACTTTTTCTCTAAAGCACTTATTTTTTTTTTTTTCTCTTTTCTTTAACGAATGAACATTTTTTCCCTGTACCAAAGCCGAAACTAAATAAACAACTTTTCTCCCTTATATGGAACATCAGATGATGGAATCATACTCCCAGAAATAGCTTTTTGCCCCTTTCTCTGCATTAACATAACCTTTGATGGGCGCGAGTACAGACAGGTGCACTTCGTTCTGGGTCAAAGAATTGCAAAAGCGGTAGAAAATTCCGGTACATTCCGTATTCTTTTACTCTCACCCAATACTACACATGTTTGAATTTATATCAAGATTTTAATAATTTACATTCTTGTTCCGCATGGTCACTTCATATTTGCGTTTGTTATGATTGGCATGCTTATATTATGAGCATATGTATGAATATTTATAATAATAATAATATATTTGCAGTAACTGCTGAAGTATTATAGATAAACTTTAAAAATGGGTAAGTGTGTTTTAACACAGATTAGTTTTCTAAGGAATAATATAAGTAATCGAATAGTTAAAATAATTTCCCCCCCTTTTTTTGGCCAATGCATTTATACAGTATGGAAGTTGGGGATTCTCCCCTTTCTCTACAAAGTCTCGATCGAATATTGAAACCGTTACAGTTCGCAAGAAAGCAAGCAGTGGACATTTTGGGAGGAGTCACATTCTAACCTGGATTGAATACGACTAAAGGTTCTGCAGTCTACCAACCCAAGTAAAAAATGATTCTATTCCAGAAATTTAACGCAGTCTGTTCAAAATTAGAATAAAAAACATCCCAGATTGGTAAATCTCTTTATTAATCAATATGAGTATCCGTGCAACATGCCCTGCTCAATCATAAATATGCCACACAGCTGCATGACAGTAAAAGCCGGACAAAGGAAAGGGTTATTTTCCTTTATTTAGTTATTTATTCTCCAAATACTGGCAGCTATTGTTTCTGATTGTGTAATATAATCTGCGGTTGAATGAAGGCGCACGTATTGTGCAATAACGTTTGCGATATTTCGCAGAGATAAAAGCGTTTTACTGTGCTTGCTAAGCAGATTATTTTTCATTTCCATTGGACTATTTTTTATGTGATTCACATATCAAAATGTCAAAAGCATTATTTAGCTGCAATCTACCCCCCTTCATCTTTTACCGGTTACGCTCGGCTATTCAAAATTTTCAGACATTCGTCAATTTCTGAGTATGATGACTGCATGAAGCAATTTCCCGTCTTCTGATTTCAGAAAAAGTTCTTTCTTTCTTTCTTTCTTTCTTTTTTTTTTTTTACTTATTTTTACTTAAATACTTTGCTTGCAATATATATTAAGGGAAAACTGTTATACAATGAAAATTTAGAAAATGTTCAGAATTTTTATTTAAATATTAATATGAGTGGAAAAATAAAGGTGCCAAGCAAATACAATAAATATATAATAGTATTTATTTTCTCTATTTTGAATTGAAATTTCATCATTAAATCTTGTAATATAATTTTTTTCTGTACAGTTTTTTTTCCCTCTCATTGTAAACTAGTTCTGTAAATCGAACTGTTATTGAACATTTTTAAAAAAAGAGTGTAATTGTTTTCCATGGTTGAGTAATACTCATTCTCTCTTAATAAATACTGAATTTTAAATTACAAATCTAATTTTTCTTTTAAGGTTATGCAGTTGTGTATAATGTAATTTGACATATGCATTTTTTCCTTAAAAATGTGCTTGAAAAGGTCTTATAGATGCATAATTTTTAAACTAAAATGGGGATATGAACCCTGTTCAAACTGTGCCTGGACATTTTAATGTACTCTTTAGACAATGGAGGTGCATCTAGAGGGAGACTAAGCTCTAGATCACAAGGCAGATGAAGGTAATGATCAAAGACATCTAGGATGGGGAATAGCCTTTAATCTAATGGAAAACACTGCAATAGGCCAGTAAAAATGAGATAACTTCTGGTCCCAGGTCTGTTTATTTTTGGAAACCACCAGCAAGAGTTTGTTGAGGATGGTTTGTTTAAACTTCTGTACCATGCCATCTGACTGTGGATGTAATGGTGTCGTTTGTGTTTTGTCTATGCCAAATAATTTGCAGAATTCTTTAATTAAAGCTGAGATAAAATTCTTTTTTGATTGAAATATTACTGAAGAATCTGGAATATAACTCCAAACTTAGAAATCCACTGCTGTATCATTCCTCTGATACTGTGACAGCCTCTTGATCAAAGGTGGGATGTGCTTCAGCCCACTTTGTAAAGTAATCAATGATAATGGAGATGTATTTGTTGCCATCAGCAATTCATGGCAGAGGTCCCAAGATGTCTGAGGTGATGCGTTCAAAAGGCACTTGAAGTGTCTACTGTGTAGTAAAATGCTAATAACTCTTCTCTGACTCTGATAAGACTAATACAGTACAAAGTCCGTAATCCAGATGTCCATTATCCGAAATGATCTATAATCCGGACCACAAAGCCGCACGCTTTTTTTTTTTTTTTTTTGTATGCTTTACGCATCCACGTAATGCGGTAACGCATGCGCATTGGGAGGATGTGTCTCCAGATACGTTGAAAAAAATGCTTGGCATAATTTATGGCCAGCTACCATATTTCAAGGTGAGGACAATGAAGATGGTAGCCGTGAATTTGAAGGTTTTTGGACGTCGCAAAATAAAGGTGAAATTTTCCAGTTATTGGATTTCGTAAAAAAATGTGGAGAAGCGGTATTAAATAAAGATGATATAACAGAAGTTTTTCATTGCGATGACAATGCCCCAATCATCAATCAATTAATGGACGGCGAAATCTGTAGTATGGTTCTAGATTCAGAAAATATCGCTTCCAATAGTGAAGAAAGTGACAGGGAGGTTATTGAAATTGAAAACATTTCGATTGACAAATTAGTCGGTATTCTCGACACAGCAATTACAGGACTTGAACAGTCGAACTGAACAAGAAATTATGTCTGTTTATAGAATTAAAGAGAAAGTATTAGCACAAAAAATGAGGCAACTTACGTTGAAAGAAATGTTTAATAAAGTAAACAAATAAATATTAAGCGTTTTTTTTTTGTTGTAAATTTTGATACCCTTCAGATCATAATTGTTTTTTATTTCATATGCCATCTTACCAGATTTAAATTGATGATCTATAATCCAGAAAAAGCTTTAATCCGGAATCGCCAAAGTCCCGACGAGTCCGGATTACGGACTTTGTACTGTATTTATTAAAATTAATTCACATTATGTGTCGTGAACAGAAAATCGGCCATTGTTCCTTGGACCACTCCACTTTTTACCTCATCAAAAACTTGATGATGATGCAATAAATTGATGTGACCAAGGTGATATCTTTTAAGTCACTGCGGAACTTCATACATCTGCCAGTTCTGGTAGTCATGTTTTCTTTAAATTTTCTTCACTAGCCTTGAGAATTTTTTTCACTAGTCAGATGTTTCGCCAAGTTCTGTTTTCTGGGAATGTGATTCTTGAATGGAATATTTTTGTTTTTCGTTAGAAAACATGGTTTTAGCCTATCGATTGAAACTCTTGTAACTTATCCCTGGGTTTCTGAAGTACTTATCCTTTCTTGTTTTTACAAGATGTGGTCCAAGATAGACAAGCTGTCATGAAGAAATGTCGATGCTGTTGTGTAGGAATATATAAGAGCAGTTGAAAAATTGTTTAGAAACAAAGACTGTTCTATTTCTATGAGATGTGTTAGGTCTTGGCTTTGTATTTATTATTCTCTGAAGGTTTGTGGAAAATACATGCATTTTGTGAGGTATTGTTGAAAATAGTTCTGGTAATGCTTGGGTGGATGGATCCATATAAAAGTTCTGTGGATAAGCAACCCAAGTTTTGTTTGAAAGCGGATCCTGTGGCTTAAAAAAACAAAAGGTAATGCTTCCAGCTATGATTTTGATTCCAGCTGGTGACATTTTTCAGTTCTGGGTTGCTTTCTGATCATTTGCTTGCAGTTGATATGCAGTTCTAGTTTTATACGTATGAAAACCAAGATATTTTTTAAGGCTTGAAAAAGTTGACTATCAAATTGCTGACCTTGGTCAGTTGTTATGTGATTTGGAATTCCAAAGCATGAAAACCAAATATAAACCAAAGCTTTAGTGATTGATCTTCTAGTTGCACTTTAATCCATAATGCATAACAATCGATGATGGCTAGAAGATATTTGAATCCTTTGCAAATAGGTAACAGACCAGCCAAATCTATGTTTAAATACTGGAATCTGTGTGGTGGTACTTTGAATTCTATCAAAGCCGATTGTATACGTCTATAAACTTTTGACAGTCGTGTTTCAATCTCAAAGATGAAATAACAGCAAATCTTCTCACACGTTGTAGAGACATTAGGTATTTTTGAAAGCAGACAAGATGGAAAATTATCAAATGCCTTGAGCAGGAATCTAACTGCGGACCTCTGGAATACGCACCCAGCATGCAGACCACCACACCACGAAGGCATGCTAAGAAGGTGGGAGAAATACCTTATATACTCCCTCTTTTAAAGGGTGACTGGGGTTTTTAGGGGACCCAATTGCGAAACCCTGGGTGTGGAGAACCATCATCCAACACCCTTTTAGTTCGGGCATCACTGTATATATTAGGTATTTTTGGAAGCAGGCAAGATGAAAAATTAGCAAACGCCTTCGCCGGGAATAGAACCGTGGACCTCTGGAATACGCCTCCAGCATGCAGACCACCACACCACGAAGACATGCCAAGAAAGTGGGAGGATAATGTTAAGTTTATAATTCCAAAACTTCCTAGGGACATTTATATATTTAATAGGTTTCTAGGATGAGTACCTTTGATCCTTCCAAAGACTCTCACCCTTAAAACAGAAAAGTTGGATGAAGAGCGAGAGTTCCTACATACCTGAAAGATTAGGAATTTTAATGCTATCATGGGGGGGGGACGACATCATTTGTGATACTGGAAGTGCCATCTGTGAAACTCTTCACGTGTGATTTTTCTTTTGCAAGGGTGGCAGCATTAAGTCATCGTAAAATCAAAAGAGCAGGGACTAGTTTTCTGTTTGTGAAATTCGATATGCAACAAGTGTAAATAAATATTTATCGTATTGGAGTCTAGAGAAGTATTTAGCATCTTTCTACGCTTGCAACATGGTGGGGAAAATATTTTGTTCTTGAAAATGTTCATTAAACATGTTATACTTTTTAGACATAAATTTGACATACTTTTTTGCAAAAGTGCAGATGATTTTTTACTCTCATTTGTAGCATTACTTATGGGGGAAAATTATCCAATTTTGCAAATGTTCATAATAAACTTCTTAGAGCTTCTAGATATAAATTTGGCATATTTTTGAGTTAACAGGAAGACTTAAGTTAATAGTTTTGATTTTGTAAAAATAATGTTATAAAGTCTGTAAAAAAAAAATCATTACAGCAGCATAGGTTTTGAATTTGTTTTGCCTAAAACCAAACATCTAGTGATCTTTCAGTGGGGAAAAAAAAAAAAAAAAAAAAAAAAAAAAAAAAAAAAAAGAGTAGTGTTGAAAGTGTTTAATCTGCCATGAAATATACTTTTATGAAACAGATAGCTCCATTTGAGAAAGTGAGCTGACAGTAATGATAAGTTTAACCTAAATAAATCAGATGCTTGCTGTCATTTTTATACCACCAAGATCAAAATGGACCATGAGATTATAATATCAGTTCTGTGGAAGTTTAGTAATGAAATGTTCCTTGACTACTAATTTGGTGTTAAAAGTTCTAAAATTGAATAAAGAAAAATTTCAAGATTTGCCTCAAGAATGCATTTCAAAGGGGGGGGAGAGATGGGGTACTATTCTGGATTTTCTTGATTTCAGTGTCTTTCAACAGTGTCTTCTGTTACAAGCTAGATCAATCTCACAATGTTTGTGTAATGGCATGGCTGTCACATAATCCAGATCTGAATCGTGTGATATATGTTGGAATGATGGCAAATGCGGAGGCAGATTAATACATAGGCATGTAATCTAATTTATATCCCTCTGCATTTGCATATGTCTGCAGTGCAGGAGAAGCTTTGCAAGTATAAAATAGCAAATAGACTTCCATTGATCCGAGGAACTGTAGTACAGCTGCTCAGAGCATATGCAGTGTAGAAATGAATTAATATAAATAAGTGAATATAAACATGCTATGAGATTTTACTGTCGATTGTATCGTGTATGTAATTAAAACTGCACATCTGGAACTAAACTTAGTGTCATTAGAAAAAAAGTGTATAGTTGGGGTTTTTCCAGGTCCCCAGGGCAAGAATTCAGTGTGCCTGCCATGAAATCTGTCCCTAAACACAAGTAGTACATGCTGTAGGAAATTAATTGTGTGAAAGACTTAAAAATCGTAAATCTCTACTGTTCACATTGTTTATTATCAGGTTTGTGCCTAAGAGAATATTTAATATTTATCTGAATTGGTCATTTATAGGCCAAAGAATTCTAAAAAATGTACAAGAACAGAATCATGTCATAATAAACATAAAATGGCAGATTTGTACTTTTGGAGAATATTTCTGAAAGTTTTCTGACTGAAAAATTATATTTTTGGGGTATATTTATTTTTTCATTTTTATATTCCATATATACACTGATGAAATTAAACATGATGACCACGTACATAACACTTTGCATTACCTTTGGCTTGCAAACAAGCTAAAACTCACCTTGGTATGGATGCCACAAGTGCTTGGTAAATGACTGGAGACAGGTTGTATCAAATGTCTAAACAGAGTTTATGCAAAGTCAAGATATTCTGACATGGTAGTGTATGAGCTCTGAGCTGCTACTCTGTGGCATCCCAAATGTGCTCAACTGGGGTAAGATCCTTTGAGTTTGGTGGCCAGGACATTAATTGGAATTCGTCCTTATGCTCCCAGAAACAACTCCAACACAATTCGATTCTTGTGACGTAGGGCTTTCTCCTACGGGAAGATTCCATTTCCAGTTGGGAAAGACAGAAACCATGTAAGGTTGCAATTGATCCACAATTATGTTCAGATATTCTGAAGCTTTCATGGTCTGTTCTACCACAATTAAGGGTCCCAGAGCCACCAAAAGAACGTCCTGCATATCATAATACCACCAGCCTGTGTATGACCTGTTCAGGGAGGGAGCAACTGTTCTCCTGGAATATGACATATCCTGACATGACCGTCAATGTGAAGAATAAGAAATTGTTATTCACTTGACCAGGCAACTGTCTTCCACTTATCCAAGGTCCAGTCTCAATGTTCCTGGGCCACTGTATGCGTAGTTGTCAACGATGCTTGAACAACAGAGGCACACAAGTGGGATGTCTGCTGCAGAGTCCCATATCCAACACTGCACTGTCTGCTGAATTGTGTGTTCCGAAACACTTGCACTTGGACCTGCATTGTATGGGGCTGTCAACTGCGCAACTATGAGTCTCAATCTTGTTGTACCAAGCAGGACAGTTTTTGATGTCCTTTTTTTTCGATGGTGTGTGGACATCCAGCACCTTGGAATCTGCTGCTGGTTTCGCTGTCATTTATCTACTTTGCATAATAATGAACAATGGCAGATCATGAGCAGCCTAACAGTCATGCAGTTTCTGGGATATTCATTCCAAGTCTTTGGACCATCACAATCTGCTCCATCACTTGTAAAAGTAAGTGCAAGAGTGATTCCTTACCTTCTCCAACATCAATTAAATACCATTCTCGCTTAATCTTGGGCCCTTCACATCGTTCGGATAAGGTCATTGAAAAATGGGGAGATGGTCATAATGCTTTGGCTTGTAAGTGTACATTAATTTTATTTTTCTAATTATTCTCTCAAAATAGGTTGCAACCAGTTTTTATGGTTATTATTGTTCTTATTTTCAATTTCTTTAATGAATAAAAATTGTTTTGTATTTGCTGGTCAGTTCTGCATGTGGTCTGTAAGTGATAAAAACATGTATTGCTGTTTGTTGAATATTTTGACATATTTTAATTCTAAGCTTTTCATGTAAAATTTCTTCAAATTTTCTTTTTTTATTCTTATAGGTTGTCAACTTAAATACTGCATGTTCGCTTCTGTCAGTTCCTAAACGACGCCTTTATGACATTACTAATGTACTAGAAGGAGCAGGTCTGATACAGAAAACATCTCGAAACAACATTCAGTGGATGTAATATATTTTCTATTTTCACTTATAAATAAAATAGATAATAATATTTTTGATTTTTTTAATTTAACAATAGAATATTATCAATCAATAAGTTCTTACCCTTGTGAGATGTAGTTAAAAATACTGCTATGTGCTGTACGTACTTTGAAGGTAAAAAAAGGAAGAGAAACCCTAATCAGTTTCATTCCTGCACTGCTATGAAGGTGGCCAAATGCCATTTAAACCCAGTCGAAATTTCAACACATTGGTTAACCTAGCATTATGGTATACGTTTTTCTTTAGGCGGAGCAAAAAAATTATATAATTCCTAGAGAATTCATATATTTTTTTCATTCCTACAGTATCTCGGAGCATGAATAATGTAGTTTTTTTTTTTATTTAATTTCTGTACATGCATTTCTAATATATAATACAAAATGAAAAAGACATTGGGCCACATACCCCATTGCTATTTGTTTTACCAGGAAGAAGAGTAAGGCTTTTCTTTCTGTTTCTATCTTCATGATGTAAGAACTGTGTCACTAGATTTGTTATAAGATTTATTCTGCATGATTTTATTCATGTTTTTATTATTATTATTATTATTATTATTATTATTATTATTTATTAGAGATTTTTAACAATTTAAACTTTTGGGGGGGTGAATGAACTGGAAGTGTATTTTGTAAGGGACTTTTGATGCTATGCTGAATATGCTGTTTTCAAAGCATTTTTTAAATCTTATATTGTTTTTATGACAGCTGCAGGAAGCTGTTTTCGTGTAAAGTGGTCTTCTCATATTCTTGTTGAATGTGTGATGGCTGTAGAAAAAAGGACAAGGATCTTCTAATATCTTCTTTTTATGCATATTTTTTAAGCATTCAGATCATGGAGGTCATTTTCTGATTCAACTGAAGTGAAAATGGATGATGGGAAAGCAATATGTGTGGATTAAATATTGCTTCTAATTTTTGAAAAAATAACTTCCATTTGTTTAAAAATAGCATTATAATTTGGATCTTGCATCATGAAAAATGCATTTACTTGCTCACATCTTATTTTCCACACAGTACATCTTATTACTCATGGTTTATCTGAGTATATTATTTACCAAATTAGCTCCTAAAACATTTCTCTTTTCTATAAAACAAAATGAAGTATAGGAAAAATGCAGATGCTGCTGAGCAGTTTTACAAAAAAAGGTTTTAAGTGTTTCAGTTATGGGAAAAGTGGTATTTATTCATCATCTAATGCAGACTATATCAAAGGTAATTGAGAAAAGCAAGATATAAGATGTTAATTTTTATAAAGCAATTTCTTAAACTTTCGGATGGCTTCTTGTACTAAATTTTTAATTTACATAGTTTTTGCCAAGATCATAACATACTGATATATATGTGTGACAATTTTCTTCCCTGTGTTCCTTTTTTATAATGCAGTAATATCAAGAATGGATGTAGTTTGTTATATAAAGCATTTGATCCTTCCTGCTCTAAACATGTAAGCTCAGGAAGTGTCTTTACTGCTTAAAAATGTTGCATAACTAAAGGCTCATTTCCACTACTGCGTACGAACGCGTTGCGTCAATTGAAGACACGCCTACGGCATCCGTACAAGCGTTTCCACTGCTGCGTATGCGTAAAATATTTTCATTTTCCGCCGCTAGGTGTCACTGTAATATTTTGGCGCAAGCAGTTCGCAAGTTACGACGCTGAACATCTGAATTTTTCCCGCTTAAGCGAGTATTGTTTGTTTTGGATTTGATATGGAATTTTAGATAAGTAAGGTTATAATGCATATTATGAACATCACGAATTCCATAGAAGCTGAACTAAATTTAAAAAAAAAATTTTGTGTTTCTAGAAGCCTTAAATATTATGAAATAATATATATATTATTAAAACTAAAATGTACTGTTAGTGAAAAAGTAAACAAATAAATAACATAAAATAAAAAAGTTAAAGGGATTAAAAAATAGTTGGTACTTTAAAAGTACAGAGCAACTGTAAGGAAAGGTTCACAATATTTAAGCAAAATTTGCTATGCTTGTATACCGCTGACTTCAGGGTCATAGCTGGATAATTTATTAGAAATCTCGTTTGTTTTAAAATGCACTATGGGCAGTTATATTTTATACATAATCCATAAAATATTATTTTTAATTTAAACATTTTTAATTCATATCTCTTTTTATACAAGAAGTTATAAAAGTAAGATTTTTCTCTTTATATATACACACATTAGGTAAAGAAAATGGAAATATTTAATTAATTAATTCCTGCGCTTCTGCAGGAGAGGACTGAATTTAAAAGCAATTATTATAGTAATTTTTTGTTAAAAAAATGTTTAGGGCATTAATACTGTCTCATGTTAATTGGAATGAAAGTTTAGAGTCATAAACATCCCAAAGTCTGAGCACATGTATATACATTCACATAAAAGTGAAACGAAAATATATATATATATATATCTGCAGGGTTTCAAAATAAATTAAATTTAAATAATTCTCTTGCGCCATTGCTGCAAGGAATGAAATTTGAATTTAACAAACATTTTCTATTCGTAAAAATTAAAAGTTAATTAAATTTAAATGAAATTTAATGCAAACAAATAAAGGATTAATTATTGCTGCGAACTAATATACAATATCATTTAAATTCTGAGAGCATATGTAAATCAAGTGCAAGTATCAAAATCCATGAATAAATATATAATTCCAAAAATTTATTTATCCTATTATTCATTTATGCATTTTTATAAATTTTTTAGGATTAATAAGCTATCCTCTTATTCACTTATGCATTTTTATAATTTTTTTAGGATTAATAATCTATCCCATTATTCACTTATGCATTTTTATAAATTTTTTAAGGATTAATAAATTTTTGGAATTATATATTTATTCATGGATTTTGATACTTGCACAGCAATAATTAATCATTTCTTTGTTTGCATTAAATTTCATTTAAATTTAATTAACTTTAAATTTGCTTTTTACGAATAGAGAATGTTTGTTAAATTCAAATATATATGTACAGGATATGCTTTAAATTAGTATTATATAATTTTCAAACTTTTTTGCGGGAAAAATTTAAATAAATAAGAGCATAAATAAAACAATATATTTAATGCATATAATAATAGAAATAAATTATAAAACACGAATATAGATCAAATTGGAATAAAAAGGTAAGAAAGTTGCAGACATGGTGCAAAAAGCGTATGGGATTCGAACTCACGACTCCAAAAAGTGGACATCGTTATCATCAGCTTTACCCACTAAGCTAGGATTACACGTAAGTCGCATGCATATTTTGGGTTATATACATCATCAAGTAAATCAATTCTTAAAACTTAAGTTTTTTGGTCCTATTTCACTTTGCTATTGTCTGAAAAATTCACCAGAGTTTGTTCTTCAGCTTTTAGTACATTTTTTTGGAAAAATCATTATCTTTTAAAGTGGCGTTCCGATTGAAGTTAAACGGGCTGCTAAAAATATATTTCATGTGCTTACAAATATGTGTTATCCAAAAAGATACATTTATAAAGGGAAATACAAATTTAACATACTCTTCAATGACCTGGAGTATTTAAAAGGCTATCAAATTTAATTTATAATTAACGTTTTTAGTTTTTACCTGTTTCAAAAGAAAAAAATAGCAAATCTTTTAATCATATCTAATTTGCTATAGCAGTTTGATATAGTCAGACATTCATTTTCATTAAAGCTAAATGAGTATGCAGAACTAAAAAATGATTATCAGAACAAATTTTGCTATTTCATGGACTTGGAATGATAATTTTTGCCGCTGATTTTCTTGAACGAACAAGTACTGTAGTTGCAGTTATCTTGTTTTTCTTATCATTTTAAACTAAATTCAGCTGATTGCTGTCATTTTCAGCACGCAGATTTTTCGCTATAATGTTAATTCAGAAATAAGTATTTTTTAGCAAAACATTCTTTCCCTATTAGCGAGCGTTCCTCGCTACTTCTGCCGCCATTAATTTTTAGTCACTGCACCTGATTGCTCCTTTTTCACCACGTGACCCCAACGCAACCGCAGACATACGGATAGAAGTTGAACATTGTTGAACTCCATCCGTATGTCATCCGTCACCGCACACCGACCGGATTGCAGATGTCAATCAAAGTGAATTCGCTCGCTGATTGGAGAAACGCATACGCAGTAGTGGAAACGGGCCTTAATATTCTAAAGGCAAACCATGCAAAGTCCTTTATTTTAATCAACTATTTATGCTTCAACCATCAGTTTTCAGTCAGCTTAGTTTATGCAGTAGGATTCCATTCAAGCTTTTGTGCTGTGTCATTTTATTTAAAACTATCTTCATAATGTAAAAAAGAAAAGAAAAAAAAAAAAAAGGTCCCACAGGTGATTTACCAGGGCTTATAGATAATATAGTCATTAAAAAATATTTATGGAAGGTAAATCTGAAATTTGTTGAAAATTTTAAGAAACATACCTGAATGTCAGTAGTTCTGAAACAATAAAAGCATAATTTACATCACTGTGTCCATTGCATAAAAAAACTGCAGTTTTGGATGAGAGTAATAACTCTGCAAATAGTTATTGAATGGTTTTAAAATCAATTAACTGTGTTTTCTCAGAAAGAATTTTGTGCTACTTGCATCTGTGTGCAGTAGATAGAACTATACTATTCACTATACAGAGGAGTACAGTATTGCCAATAATAAACATAATGGCTCATGTGATAATACCAATTCTTATACTGTAATAATAATAATAATAGTCTGGTATTATAAAAACTATTGTGTTCAGTCTTCTAATTTAGACAAACCAACCATGAAAAAATAATTAGATGAAAGAGAGCTCTTAAATAATGTTGTTTTTATTTACACAAGAAAGATAAACTGACATCAGTTAGAAAATAATGATGTAGTGCAGCGGTTCTCAACCTTTTGACTAACGCATACCATCTAAACAAAAATGAAAAACTTTAGTACCACTAGTACATTTTGCAATGATTATTTTTCAGTTTCTCAATATAAATATTTAAAAAATATTTTGCCATTTGTGCAATGTATTGGCTTTTTATATTAAATTTGAACACACAGAAAATATTAGATTAAAAATTGATTGCCATTTTTACTATCAAAATTTAAGTTATAATAATTTAATGTTAAAATTTAGTGTGAAATTTGGGCATGTTTCAGAGAGATCAATTTCTTTATGTGTGTCTGGTCTTATTTCACTTAGTTTTAACCGTAAATTAGGATCCTTTTTAAATTTTGTTCTGCATTTATTTTTCAAATATAACATATCCTTTTTCAGTCAAATAAGTTGTGCAAAAAAGCAATAAAAGTTTAATAACTTTATTTGAAATGCCTTTAACCCTTTGCGACACGCATATTTAAAATACATTTTAATCTTTAAAAAAATGCCTTAGAATAAGTCAGATGGACTTACTTAAGTGCCTTTAAGACTTGAAAAAAATTCTGAGCTTTTATATTTTACGGTGGAAGGTGGGATACCGTTTGTCCCACCATGCAACTAGCACATGTCTTATAGCATATTGGTGTATAGCAGGAAAAAAAAAAATATATGTGGAATGAATAAAGAAAATAAAGCGTGCATTCTAAAATATTCATAATAAACACACTAAAATGCATTTTGTACTTATTGCATATATGCATGACTTGTAAAATTTTGCATATGCACATTTTGCATATAGTATATATTTAATATTTTTAAATTTTAGGAACAAAAGAAAATATTTTCTTAAATATTTTAAGATTAAAATTTGATACTCGTACATATGATACTAAATAAAATATTATAATTGGCACTTGATTTAAAAACATTTATATATGATTAAAATTGAAAAAAAGTCATTTTTCATGAAATGTTGAAAAACATGTTTCATTCTTTTGTAAGCATAGAAGCACTTCACATGTTTCACACATCCAAAATGTTCGTCGTTCTTCTTTCGATATGCTACAATATGCACATCTTCTCCTGCTCGTTCTCTTTGGCTTTTTACTTACATTTTTTAGTCTCTTTCTGGTTGTACGAACGGGTTTTTAGTTTTTATTTGAACTGGGGATTTCAGTTTTCTTTTCAGCTCTTTCTTGCCTGCAAGTGCCATTAGACCTTCTGTAACTGAGAGAAAAAATCTTTCATTGTTTTTACATCATGATCAGGTTCGCGAACAAACTTGAATAAATGTGTTTACTATACTCGCATCTAAAAAGTAAAAAAAAAATCATGTGCCACCATTTCTTGCTTTTGCGGTCTATTTCATATAGTCCTTTCAGTTGATCAATCAGTCGACATATCCCATATTCTTATTTTATGAAATAATGCTGTTTGGGCACAGTACTTTTTTTTTTGTCTTTCCATCTCGTTCTTTTCTATTAATTTCTTTCATTTCAGTTGCCTTTTCCAAGCAAGACAGGATAGGAACGGGTCTTTTACTATTACTTTTATTATTTTATGCAATAAATTGAATCATCGCTAAATGAAAAGTCTATATATTCTCTTGACATAAATTTGTCTTTTAAATTTTTGGGTAGATACTTCCGATCCATATTTACAGTGCCACATGCTTAGATGGGTCTGTGTCTTTAAAAAGCGAAACAAATTATAACTAGTTCCCTTTCTTCTTCAGCAATAACTTCAACCTCAGTTATTCTCTCCTGGATTTCAATTTCATCTGAATCAGAACTGACATTTGAAGCATTTGAGTCGCAATCGGATGGCAATTCAGCAAAAAGATCCAAAGCTTCCTGAGTTGTTAATTTTTTTCTAGACATTTTAGCACATCAGAGCTTACAACGGATGTAAAAGCGCGCGCAATCACGAAAAAAGTAGATTAAAAAAAGAAAAGAAAAAATAATTGTGAGTGCTGCCATCTATTGAGCGGAAATTCATGTGTGTGGTGGGACAAATTTTAACCCTTTTATTTCATCTGCAAAATTAATGTTATAAAATATTGAATCCAATTAAGATTTTTGAAAATAAAATACCTTTGAATATTAAAAAGAATCATACATATCATAAATTGTATACCAAAATTTTTAAAATATTGAAAAATGCGAGATACATGGATATCACTTTTGTGATCCTATTTTGAATATTTTTTGCTTATAAACTTAAGCCCTGGTATAGTAGTAACATCTACTGAGAAAAATAATAACTAAAATAGATTGTTTTTAAAAGATTAGAAAATTTCTAACGGAAATTGCTAACTGAGAAAATAAATATTAATTAGGTGGGACATATATTGACCCACCATGCCGCAAAGGGTTAAATCCTTTTTTTCGGTTCAGCCAAAAGTTAACAAGTTTTGAAATCTTCAGTTAGAGTGTGATCATAGGAAATGTCTATCAATTGTTCTTTTTCTTCACGAGATTTTTGAATTTAGTAGTTAAAAATACTCTGTTGTCCACCTATTTTTCTCTTGCATCCCACCGGTTGAGAATCCCTGATGTAGTGTGCCGGAGAAATAGAATTTAATTTCTACTGGAGGCATGATTATAAGGGTAAGTAACCAGCTCAAAAATCTGAGAAGAAAGGCTTTGCATAAACAAAATTAGCCATTAGCATAAAGATTTTATGTCAAGGAATGGCTTATATTATGCAAATTCATTTACATGCCCTGAAATCAGTAACTCTGTTAATTTAACTGTAGGTTTTTTTTAGAGAACCTTTGGAGTTACTTGGTTTAAGTACAGAATACTGTGCATAAAATAGCCAAACCTGGGGGGGGGCTTCCTGTATTGCTTCTCCTGCCATTTCATTTACATATTTCAGTACTGAATGAATAATTGGCATAATTATAGTAAATTTTCTCTATTTTTTAATATCTTCCATGCAGCACATTTTTCCATGCTAAATGAAAAATGCTGTTCTACAAGTTGCTGTTACAATGTATTAGTAATGGGCTTTGAAATAACTACACAAAAGCATTGTTAACGTAATTTATTTATTTTAACTAATCGTCACTTGCACATAATATACCAGGGGTCAGCAATGTTTTACACTTACTAGGCTCAAACTTTCTACAGACTTCTGAAAATTTGTCGTGTATCAGTTTCAGAAACCAATTATTGTTTCTATAAAAATCAGTGCTTATCAATAATTAACATTTATTAGTGAGATTATATAGGCTAATGGAAAGAAGCATGTTTGATTATTCACTTACCTTAATGCGAACCTTTCCCTTTAGTTGCTATGTGTTGGAATTGTACTTCGACACTTTCAGTGTGATACAAGCTTCTGAATGAGAAGCTGTCAGGTGTCTTCAGCGTGGGTTCAAGACATATTTCATGGTAAAAAAAACCTGCTCATGTGTGTAGGTGGGTCCAAAAGTAGAAAGGAGGGCAAATGCTCCCTTCTTCATGCATGTGAAAATTTCAGGCATAGATAGATGCTCAGCACCGTAGAGTTACTGTCAAACTATTTGAAGTCTTGTTCAAGATGTTTGTTTAAATGTAAAAATTTTGTTGTGCACAGTTTGGATGTCTTAAATTATATGTGTTTCATTTCAAAATCATCAGTGCTCACCTATTCGAAAATGGATGGATTAAATTCATCAGAAGTAAAATCCATTAAGTCAAGTTTGATGAGGCAATAAAGCATTGGCTGGTAAGTTTGGAAGTCTTGCCCTCATACTGTAAACTTCATTATGAGTCCTTCTACATATTACAAATTCTGCATATTGCACATCATCTGCATTAATGTTCATGGTAATTGAGTGAGTTTTTATATTTGGAAGATACTTGTAGTTTCTATTGATGATGTCATACCTAAATATATCTAATTCTGATATGAACCTGCAGCAGGATTTGAAAAGTTTTAATACAGTTTACCCCACACTTTGAAAGTATTTGTTTATGATGGAATCTGAAAATTCACTGAATTCCTGCTACTAAACTATCTGTCTTTGAATCCCAAGCTCCACAAAGTCTAGAAACATTACACATCAAAGGTACTTCATTCATTTACAGGATAAACTCTTCCAGTAAAGTCAAGAGAATCCAGCATTCTAATACATAATTTTAAAGAATATTCTCTTTAGAACAACAAATTGAAGTTAAATATTGTTGCCACTCACAAATTACATTAATTGGATTTCATTTGTATTTATGTAAAGCTAGCACTAAAATAAATAAATGCTTAACCCCTTAACTGCCACAGGGATATATATATATGCCCTTCCAAAATACTATCATTTACTTTGCGCTGCTACCCATAAAATTATTTGCAAAGCTTTGGAATGCAACACCACAATGACCTTGACAAAGTATGCGAAGGAGGATACTATTTCAGAGAAGTGTGGGGAGAAACTGGAGGGACGGATGTGTCTAAAGCCGTGAAAGTAATGAGTGCATGGTATTAGCTGGTGTTGTTTGAGTAAAACGTAATTTTTTTTTTTAATTCTGTGTCCTCCGTTTTTGTTTACTTTTTGTAGTAGGTTCCAGGAATAAAGAAAGATATAACGGATGTTTCAAACCCATTTATCTTTTTTGAATTATTTTTTGAGGAACTGTTCAGGCTTCATATTGTTGCTGAAACTCACCGTTTTTGTAGACGAGTAAATGAACTAACACCTTGCAAACGAAAAGTCAAGAAAAAATCATGGCATTCAATCAGTTCAGAAGAAATATGTGTTTGTTTAGGCATACTGATTTCACAAGGTATAATACTGAAACCTGATATTACACTTTACTGGTCTAAAAATGAATTGATTGAAACTCCATTTTAGGGATCTTTTTTATTATACTTGCATCTTTTTATTATACTTTTACTCAAAACATTAAATTTTGTGTGTTCATTTTTTTTTTCTTTTATTCTTTATTTTGCAAAAGGAAACAGTTTTTAGAAAGTAAAACTTGCACTTATTTTCTCCCTAATACATCACATAACTAATACGCGCCTGTGTGAAAAACCGTGGCACTGAGAAATAAATTTTGTACATTTTCCGCGGCAGTTAAGGGGTTAACAAACAGACGATAACATCCTCCAATCGTATATATTGTAATCAGAACATTGTACATTATATTGAATAAAAATTCACAATATGTGGCAACATGTATTTAAAAACAAATGACAAAACTGGAACAGCATATAGGATAAATAATTTTAAGTATGCCTGTTACTAAAAACAACTTAAATCCAAATTAATCAACATAAAAACTAAATTAAATTTATATACAACTTTGATGAGGCCTCTTGCCCTTTACGGAAGTGAATGTTGGATATTTAACAGAGCAGAGAAAGATCTGATATGAACTTTTGAGAGAAAAATCCTAAGAAAGATCTTTGGACTGGTACAACAAAATGTCATGTGGAGGATTCTCTAATCATGAATTATATGGAAAATATAGGAAGTATGCTGAAACTGATGTTGTGAGAATCGTAAAAACATCTTGTATCAGATAGCTGGGCCATGTGCTTAAATATGATGATGCATTTTCAGCCAAAAAGATAATCTTCTCAAGAACTGAGGGAGGAAGACCACCCACTAGATGGATATATGATGTCAAGGAGGAATTAAGGTTAATTGAATATAACTAATGGAGGGGAGTTATACTGAATGGGGGTCAGGTGGAGGAAATTTTGAGAGATAGCCTTGGCCCAGTAACAGGCTGTGGAGCTTATGAAGAAGAAAATGAAATTATAACCTTGATAACTTGAAAACTAAAATCTAAATATCTAGAGCAGCTGTCTCCCTGATGTAAGCATTTTCATTTTAGTTTTTGGTATGCTTCAATTGTGATCCGAGTCCTTATTATCAGTACAATTTACTTTTCTGCTTTTAGGATGTCTTTAGTGAATGGAAAATCTAAATGATGAACATGTTAAATTGGATGGAATAATTTTGAAGGAGACATGAACTTTTACAAGTTAAACAGCTCAATCCTTTCCAGGAATATATTCGTTCCTGTGGCTAGTCAGTCCCAGTTTTCAGAAGTTGATTCTTATACTGCTGTTTGTTCCAGTTATCATTTTATCTCCAACACCTATTTTAGGAGAGTCTTAATTTTTTGCATTTTCACAAGAAACCCTAGGTTGTTCACTTCTGAATCGAATTTTGAAATCTCTTTGTAGATTTTGTCTATTTGATCTTTCAGATTAAGCACCTGATGGTCAACAACACTAATATCCAGTGTATTTCACTTCATGATTTCTTGCAGTAAAATGAAGATGATACAGAAACTATTTGTGCCCCTTCAGTTTGGTAAATGAGAAGCCAAGTTTTTTTATTAATGGTTTGCAGTCACAAAGGACTGTCACCATTTCTTGATAAAACAGTTCTCAACCAAAGGTCTTTTTAAGAGGTCCTTTATCATTTGAATCAGCTACTTCCTCCAGGCTGCAGTTGGCTGGTTAAACTTCCAATCAATCACATTTATAGTTCTATGTCTTACAATTTCACTCCAATCGAAGAAACAAAAAATAGATTAGCACCACCACCAGTGAACTTATAGGCAGCATTATCGACTAGGGACAAGTCTTGGCTTGTTTATGCACATATCTCGGGCAGTATTGTTTAGTCCAGTTTAGTTATTTGACTGATACAGGCACTATTGGAGCACTCTTTTTGCAACCAAGGAAGGTACGAGGAGCAGTCGCTCTCTTTCTGTGGAAAGAAAGCATGGAAATTTTAGAAATTGTACATCTGTGAGAAGTATATTCTTTCCACATTTAAAAAAACTTTATGAAGTGTTTAAGAGTATAACCATGCCAATAAATACAGTACAAAGACAGAGATCCGTACTCTTCGGGATTTGGGGTTTTTCCGAATATTAGATCATCAGGTTAAATCTAGTAAGATGGCATGTGAAAATTAAAAATGTGAAATCATGATTTATGAAATAATGAAGCATTCATAATCTAAAAGGTATAAAAATTTGCAAAAAAAAAAGGCTTAATATTTATTTGTTTACTTTATTAAACATTTCTTGCAATATGAGTTGTTTAAGTTGTTTCGATTTTTTTTTTTTCCTAATATTTTCTCTTTAATTCTATAGACAGACATTTCTTGTTCAGTTACTAAGCTTCTTTGTTTTAAGTCCTGTAATTACTGTGTCGAGAATTCTGACTAACTTATCAATAAATTTTTTTTTCATTTTCAATAACCTCTCCATCACTTTCTTTACTATCGGTAGCAATATTTTCTGGATTCTAGAGTCATATTACAGATTTCGCTGTCCATTATTTGATGGATGATTGAAGATTTCTCATCTCGATGAAAAACTTCGGTTACATCATCATCATTTATTACCTCCTCATCACATTTCTTTACAAAATCCATTAATTGGAAAATTTCACCTTTGGTTTGCGATATCCGAAAACCTTCAGATTCGCAACTATCAGCTTCATCATCCTCACCATGAAATATGGTAGCTGGCCATAAATTATGCCAAGCATTTTTTAAGGTATCTGGAGACATTCTTCCACAAGCTTACAATGCTACTTACAACAGATTTTATGCTAAAATATTTCAAAAATTCTTGAACAGTCTTGCCATTATTAGAGAAGTTTAACATGGATTTTAAAAAGGCTACTTTATATTTTCATTTCAGCATGTGCGCTATTATGATATCCATAGACTGGCATTTTGGAGGAAAGAATAATATGGATACATTATCTTTCACTAAAACTTGAAGTAAAGTGTTAGCTGAACAATTGTCTACAATCAGGACAATTTTTACAGCAGAAGGTAAACGAACTGAATTCATATGTTGCTGAGCCTCGGGTATGAAGTGATTTTCAAATCAATCATTCATTAATGCTTGTGTCATCCATGCTCTTTTATTTTCATGATATATAACGGGGTAATTATTTACTCCTTTAAATGCTCGAGCTTGTGTATTTTTTCCAATTATGAAAAGTTTGCACTTGTGCATTCCTGCAGCAATTGCACATCCTAAAATTGTTAGTCTCACTTAAGACCAGTTTCATTAGCAGTGTGAATTTTTTCTGGAGCTAACTTTTCACTGTGAAAGAGTTCAGTGAATTCATTTGCAAATAGTTCAGCATCTTCAGTATCAGCTAAAGCTTTTTCACCTGAAATTTTTAATTGCCTTATAACATGGTGATTTTTAAATTTGCTAAACCAACCTGTCGAATATGTGCACTCAGTTTTTAATTTCAATTTTTCATGATATATTTTGGCGTATCCGTCAATGGCATACCCTTGTTGCTATGCTGTGTGACCGACCCATTCTCTAACATTTCTTTGTCATGATCGTCACTTCTAGCTTAATTTTTAGACGGACATACCTTTATCTGTTTTTCATAGCAATTCCTATTTTTGTTTAATGGAATTCGAAACAAACTTTCGCTTTGTTAATCCTATTGCAGCTTCAAAATTAGGAACTCTTTTCAACATAATTGAAAATTCAAACTTTAACTTTCATAAAATTGCTGTAATAACAGCCTGCAAAAAACAATAAGCTGGATTAAATCAGAAAGTTAAGGAACAGGGCAATCTGCTATATTAACTGAAATTCCTTGGAATCGTAAAGTAAAGGGTGCGGCAGGGAAACTTCCTCATTTGAAATGCATGCCATCTTGTGTCATTTATTCGGAGAAGGGTGAGGTGGCTGCCATTGAAAAGAGTGGTATCTAAAGTTTTATGTGATGTAGGTTTAGTACCAATCATGCAGTAGACGAGACAGGAGCGCGTGTTCGCCGTGGAGTCATACTTTTCAACATACTGCAGTTTCATCCATAGAAATTGGCAGTGGTGCAGAAACTTAATCCATGTGATTTTCTTTCATAAAAAAATGCATGCAAAGCCATTCTTGACAATACAACTCATTATGCCCTTGTGTTCTTTAGCGATGAGGCTCATTTTCATTTTTCCGGTTGCAGCATGCATTAAGCAAAACATGCGATAATGGAGTGGCACGAAGCCCCGAGAATTTCATGAGCAACCCCTCCATACAGAACGTGTGACTGTTTGGTGTGCATTGTCCAGAATAGGCATCATTGAACCATGATTTCTTGGAGAACGTTTCCTTGCACGAGGCCTGGACATTCCCCTTAAGAGGCGATTGTCAGTGGCCAGTAAACTCGCCTGATTTAGCCCCGTGTGATTTCTTTTTTTGGGGGCTATCTGAAATCTCTATTGTCCAAAGTCCCTGACTCAACTGAAGAACAATATTCAAGCTGCTATCGACAACATACCCGTTGACTGGTAAAAGTAGAAAGAAACTTCAAAACTCGACTATCTCAATGAATTGACCAGAACGGAGGCCACCTTAATGATATTATTTTTAAACCGTAATAATGATAATAAAAAAAAAACTTTAAGCATCTCTCTATAACTTGGAAAAAATTAAACTGATATCGCCTTATAATATTTGTGTTATTCCTTTTGTAAATAAGGTAGTTTCCTTGCTGCACCCTGTATAATTTTAGCTAAGCGTCATAACGTCTGTTGTACATTATTGGCTATGTATCATTAGATCGGCAGCAAAAGACAAGATCTTCCACTATACAGTCAAAAGTCGTTAATTCGGACAACCATAATATGGAATGATCTATAATCCGGACCTCAAAGCTACAAACTTTCTGCATGTGACGCATGCGCGTAAGACCTTTACGGCTGCAAATATGCGTGTGTGCATGCGCAAAATACATTTAAGAATGCGCGTTTACTGTATAACGGACGGTATAAGCTAAGCTGAAATTATCTAATTCAGTTAATGTTGCAGATTGCGTTGTTCCTTAATCATCGAATTGGATTCGGCTTATAAAAGTAAGCTTGAACTTTCGATTATGTCAAATAGAATTTCTGATATATATTTACTAATATGTAAAGGATCTACAAAGCGAAAGTATGTTTTGAAGTCCATTAAACAAAAAGTGGAATTGCTGCAGAAAATGGATAAAGGCATATCCTTTGTTTATCTAACCATTCCGAAATTGGTTTATCAATTTCATGCTGCTCTGCGGCGAGGGGAATGCCGCGGCGCTCAATGAATTGGAAGTTGATCTGTCAGCATTATCCTTATCTTCAAGGCAGATGTTTTTATTTTATTTGGCGTATAATTCCTTACTAAATGTAGTATTTCATCTCGATGTACTCCGTCTTTGGTATGATTTAAATCAAATTCCTCGTCATTATAATTCGCTTCAGATAGCGAAGAAAGTGACACAGAGGTTATTGAAAACGAAAAATTTTGATTGACAAATTAGTCGGTATTCTCGACACAGCAATTATAGGACTTGAACAGCGGAACTTTGTAACTGAACAAGAAATTATGTCTGTTTATAGAATTAAAGAGAAAGTATTATCACATTAAAAACGAAGCAACCTAAACAACTTACATTGAAAGAAATGTTTAATAAAGTAAACAAATAAATATTAAGCTTTTTTTTTTTTTTTTTTTTTTTTTTTTTTTTTTTTTTTTTTGTAAATTTTGATACCCTTTAGATCATAATTGTTCTTTATTTCATAAATTATGGTTTCATATTTTTAATTTTATAATTTCTGCATGCCATCTTACCAGATTTAAACTGATGATCTATAATCCGGAATCGCCGAAGTCCCGACGAGTCCGGATTAGCAACTTTTGACTGTATTTTGTCTTGCTTCTATCGCGCACTAAAGCAGTTTAGCCTCAATTGTATTAATTTAGTTATTTATTATACTTATGCCTATTTTTTGCACATACTTAAGGCTTATCTCAGTCCTGATTAAAAAAATTTGCATATATACTTAAGGCTTAAGAGACCTCCCTAAGCTCTAAATTTTTGCTGCCCTTAAATTTTGGGTCTTGGTGCTTTCCCTAAATTCCAAAACTTTTGTCGTCCCTTAATTTTGCTGCTCTGTGCTTCTCTAAATTTCAAAAATTTTGTCTTTCCTAAATTCTCCTGCCCGTTGCGGCCATACGAGCTGCGGTGCCAGTTCTGGGTTTATGCAAATAACAAATCAGTTATTCTTAATTCAAATAGCACTGGAGGTAATCTTTTCGTCTATGAGTATCATTAACAAAATCTGGTTTTAGCATATGGAAAGAAATTTTTGTCAATTTTGTCCTCGTGAACATTTCATCTTGCACGTAATTTAAATCTGTAATCATCACCAAGCTTAATGCCAACATAAAAGGTTACCATACTTTTTTCTATTCAATTACTAATATATAAAAAAATATTTAAACATTGCTGCACAAGTCGTTGCTCAAGTTATCATGTGTTGATAAACGTGCAGCAATGAAAGCAAAGTGTAATAAAGATTCACCAGTAGTGTGAAATCAACGATGTTTTCTATGTAGAATGTTTTGGTTTGGGATGTATGCCAAGGTAGATACACAGCTATGGGGCCAAATTATTCATCACACAAATTTTATGCTAAAATAATTGTTTCTTGAAAACGATGTAAACACTCCACGTTTTATTATGAGAAAAAAAAAATCAAATGTGCATGCGTCAAGCATTTAAAAAAATTCTTAAAATAAATAAATAAATAAAAAGTTTGTTGGCTGCTTTGAGGTCCAGATTTTAGATCATTCCGGATACCTAAATTCCTAGCACGTTGGAAACATCTTACATAAATTAGAACAGCAATTTAATATTCATTAATACGTTAAAAATCTCTATAAATAAATTATGTGTATTTAGGAAATATCAAATCATTTGTATTTGAATATCAGTAGTGTAAAAAGACAACTATGGCAGCATTTTTGAATTAAATGAGTATTTAAATAAATTAATTAAGAAAATTCGTTTTGACAGATATAGCCCATACAAAGAAGCATGCAAGGAGTGCATATTGAAAATATTGAAAAATATTTTAAACAGTATTAATTCCATGAAAATACAAACACAATACAAAATCCAAAATCGAGACATCCAGTATTTGGAATATTCAATAAATATCATTTACAAAATCCATGTTTTGAATATGGAAAGAAATATATATTAAATTTCTCCTCATCAGCGCACTCATCACTTTGCATTTGACTGTACATCACCGGAGTCTAATTGGCAATGTAATTCTATGGAATTATTTTTCACTTTAATGTAATATGCAGGCTTAAATTATAATTAACATCAGTACAGTACAAAGTCCGTAATCCAGACGTCCATTATCCGGAATGCTCTATGATCCGAACCTCAAAGCCACAAACTTTTTTCTTTGTATATTTTACGCATGCGCGTTTACGCATGCATGTTAGGAGGATGTGTTTCCAGATACGTTAAAAATGCTTGGCATAATTTATAGCCAGCTACCATATTTCATGGTCAGGACGATGAAGATGATAGCCATGAATTTGAAGGTTTTCGGACATCGCAAACTAAAGGTAAAATTTTCCAGTTATTGGATTTTGTAAAGAAATGTGAAGAAGTAGTAATAAATGAAGATGATATGACAGAAGTTTTTCACTGCGACGACAATGCCCCAATCATGAATCAATTAACAGATGGCGAAATGTGTAGTATGGTTCTAGATCCAGAAAATACCGCTTCCGATAGTGAAGAAAGTGACAGAGAGGTTATTGAAATTGAAAAAATTCTATTGACAAGTTAGTCGGTATTCTCGACACAGCAATTGCAGAACTTGAACAGTGGAACTTTGTAACTGAACAAGAAAATTATGTCTGTTTATAGAAGTAAAGAGAAAGAATTAGCACAAAAAATGAAGCAACTGAAACAACTTACATTGAAAGAAATGTTTAATAAAGTAAAAAATAAATATTAAGCTCTTTTTTTTGTAAATTTTGATACCATAATTGCTTTTTATTTCAAAAATTATGGTTTCATATTTGTAATTGTGTAATTTCTGTATGCCATCTTACCAGATTTAAATTGATGATCTATAATCCGGAAAAATCCCTAATCCAGAATTGCCGAAGTCCTGACGAGTCCGGGTTTGGTTTGGTTTATTGATATTAGGGCAAAGAACACTAGGGCTATCTGCTTAAAGGGAGGGGTGCCTTCGTGGAGAACTTTCAAAGGAAAATTGGATCGTATACACGTTACACATTTTTAAAACCACGAAAACGTCCATGCAGCCAGCCCGTTCGCAGGATTCAAACCTCTGACCAAACTACCAGTGTTCAGCAACTTTACCACTCGTCCGCTGATGGGCGATGAGTTCGAATTACGGACCTTGTACTGTATTACTAATCAAGAAAATTAAAAAATTTCTAATGTGATATCAGCAGATTAGCATTCTAATATTTAAATAATCTGCAGTTAATGACAGAAAGAGGATTGGTGGATTAGATTATTTAATTATGGCAAAGAGGATATTTAATTATTACACGAGGGCTATCTGCCTAAAGGGAGGGATGCGTTCATGGAGGACTTTCTAAGGGAAACTGGCTCGTATACACGTTACAAATGGGAAAAACCAATAATGACAGAAATAATGCTAGTTCTTAATTCTTTTCATATGAAACATATTACTAAATATTAAATGCACATATGAATGACACATTTTAATCAAAGTCTCAAATTTATACAAGGTTGTACAGGTTTGTAATAGTTACATATGCAGTGATTCCGGAATGAGCAAGACTAAAATTTGTCCAGTTCTCTTTAGGTATGTTAGTTTGTCTTAAGAGTACTTCTTAATGTTCCATAAGTTAAAAATTATTTGACAAAAATATACTATATGAAAATATTATAACTTTATTGAAGTTATTTTCAAGTGAATGTGATTGGTGAAACTATGAAAGCATCCTTAAAAATAGCAAGTTGTATTTTTCTGTGAATGCCAAATTTTTTACACGATTATTTGACCAGCAAACCCACGAGCCAAATTTATGTTTGTTAAATTTGCAAATACAAAATTGCATGTATAAAATTTTTTTTATGAAATTACACATAAATTATTGATTTTTTTCTTTTGCTTTTATAAATTATTTGGTTTTTATTCATAACAATATTAGATAAAATAACTTATCTTGAGAATCAGATCAATACCTATTAAAAGAATTGGAGTGGAAAGAAATTATTTCCAAAATAATTGACTGAATCAAATTAACATTGTTATAGATCACAAGATTTTTTTCAAGTGTCACAATTGGGTGTCAATTTTAATTAAAATTTGCAGTGCACACATTTCTCTTTAGACAAGTTAAATTTGCCAAAATTTCATGTACTTGATTTTGTCATAGTTTTAATTTTGTGAAAATGTATATTAAGAGTGCTTATTCCAGGAAAATCCAATCAATACTATATTCCAAGGATGGCCAGCCTTAAGTACAGTAGGAGCTGCATGTTAGAATTCAGAAAACTTAGAGAGCAGCAATTAGATTTTCTTAGAATCATAATTATGTATTATTTAAATCACACTTCCTTATTTTAATCGTTTTAAAAGTAATGAAACATATGTTCATGAAAAGTAACTGATTTGGTAAAAGATATGAGTGATTTCTTTCTCGAATAATTTAATGAAATGTGTAGTATGGTTCTAGATGACTTTTGACTGGTGATCAAGTTGTGTTCAGTACTGTGAGGAATTTCATCCTCCCCATGATCCAGAATTTTGACATGCACGCACAATCATGGATGAAATAAATGATAACCTCTGCCTGGGATTACCAAGGAGTTATTACGGAAGATAAGAGTTCTGAGGTGAAAAGTGTAATTGCAGCTTATTGTTGGGAGTGGTTGCAAACTTTTTGCTGAAAAAGGCCCCAAAACAACCTGCTTTCAATAGGAGTGGACATGAAATTATTATAACCAAATTCTAATAAGAAGGTTTTACACTGGCATGCAAAACTTAAGCAACAATGTAAATTTTAATCATATAGCCATGAAATTGCAGAAAAGGATATCTTGCCATCAGTACAATAAACGCACAGTTCAGTAGAAATGTCAGGAACTCAATGTCACAGGACTCAGTAGAAATGTCAGGAACAAAATGTCACAGGATTCAGTAGAAATGTCAGGGCATTCTAATTTAATTGTGACATTTTAGCATTCTAATTTTGAATGTGCCGCATATGGTCGGCACATTCAACTCAAGACTACAATAAAAGGAAGGACGGAGCACATTTAAAGACATTCGCTGCAAGTGCAAGTGAGTTGTTTCATGAAATATGGCTAGAAGAAATCACCTGGATAACTTCCCATGTGGAAGAATGATCGGAAAGCTGGAGAAGAGGCATAGTATGACGAGTGTAGCTGAAGAGTTCAGAATCTAGAAGAGTGTCGTTTTGTGCTTGGAATGCCTTCAAAACCATAGGTTAGAAAGGTTGGTGGTGGCCACCCCAGGAAAACATCTGCAATGGATGACCGATATAGTCCTGCAGACGAAAAGAGCCCGAAACCAGTCAGCAAGCGCCATAGCTCAGCAATTGTGTACAGCAACAGGGCGACAAGTGTCGTGGATTTACTATGTTCAGACACCTTCACAAAGGTGGCCTGTTTTCCCTGTCATTTGGAACGTTGCATCCCTTTGAATGTTGGCCATCGGCTCCACAGTTTAGAGTGGTGCAAGGAGCACAAGAACTGGGCATCTCATCAATGGAGTTGTGTCCTCTTTACGGATGGATGGGAGTCGTTTGAGTGCCACAAGTGCTTCTCAACGGCAGTTGATTTAGAGAGAGGTTAGAACACAGTTTCATCCCAGTAACATCATGGAAAAAGAACGTTATGGTGGTCCTGGAGTTCTCATCTGGGAAGGCATGCTGAACAGGCGGACAGAGCTCCACGTTTTCGACAGAGGATCTGCAACCGGATATTGCTATTGTCAGGTGATTCTTCCCCATGTGCATCTGTTCCGAGGTGCCACTGGAGTGGACTTTGTTTTTATGGATGACAATGCACAGCCACACCGGCCTCCTGCCGTTCAGAAGCTACTGGAAAGTGAAGATATCACTCGAATGGCTTGGCCAGCATGCTCCTCACATTTTCATCTCATAGAACGTGTGAGATGCTTTGGGGAAACACCTTGCAGCACGATTACATCCTTCTGGGAACACCCAACAACCCAACTGAAACACATGCTGATTGAAGAATGGGCACTCTTATCTAAAGAGCTGGTCGACAATCTGGTGCTGAGTATGGAGAGAGAGTGCGAAGAAACCATTGCAGTATTAGGAGTGCATATCCCATACTAAGGAACATCTGCTTGTTGTTCTTCCTCTTGTACAGACAATCATCTGTAACAATACTATGAGTTCAATAAAGCTTTTTTTTTTTTTTTTTTTGTTTGTTTGATTCCATACTGTATGCATTGTATTCATTTTTGTGCAACTATGCTCTCGCCATTGTTTAAAAACAAAGTGCTGTTTCTCATTTCTGAATTTCATGTCTCTCGGATGATTTCTCATGGAGTTATGGCAAAACAAACACCTGTTGCTTAAATTTTGCACACCAGTGCATGTCATCCGACATAGTTTATACACAAGTCCATCAGACATTAAATATATGTATAATTTGGAAGAGCCCCCTCTGTCGACTGCATATTTCCTCTTTGCAAGAGGTTTCTTCAGTGACTGCCCAAGTCGCTACAAAGAATAGCAAAGCACTTAATTACTACTACTGAGAGGCAGGGGGGACTAGTTGAATTACGAAAAGAAACTGCTTGATATAAAATAGCGTCTGGCGGAGGGAAAAAAAAAACTCAGTACATTATTTTCTAACTACCTTTGCATTTGTTTTTTGAGCTGTCCCTGTGGCCACTTCTGGTCTAAAAATAACATGGTTATTATAATTCTCACAATTCAAATTATTTGCTATTTTATTTACTACTGTGATGGTAAACGCACAGTGGACAACTTGAAATGGAGTTAAATCATAATACATATAAATTAAATAAAAAAAATTAAATCACTAAATGATAGATGCATGTCATTGCACAATTTCTGTTTTGAGTTGCAAATGTATTTCAAAATGAACTGTTTGTTGCAAGCGAGTCGCACTTAAGGGGTCGAAGTGTTTCAAGCCGCTGGTAAGGGGCCTGAGAGCCGCATGCGGCTCGCAAGCCACAGTTTGACCATGCCTGCAAATGTTGAGTTCCGTAATAAAAAAAGAAAATTTAAAGCTATTCAGTAAATAATTAATTAAAAAATCCTTGCTTTAAATTTTAGAGTTTAAAAAAGGAAAAACGATATATAATTAAATGAAAAATAAAAATTATTGATTACACCTCCAAACTGAATAAGAAATAGTCAAATACTTTGTAATAATTTAATGAAACTTTAAGAAATTAGCATAAAAATAAACCAACAGTAATTATTACAATATAAAAATATATGTTAATAGTACTGAAAATATTAACAAATTCTTAAATAAGGTACTTTTTTTGTTTTCATTTTACTTTTGGTGATACATTTGATGGCTAATTGTTCTTCTTAACCCTCGGAAATGTATATAATTCCTTTTATATCCACAAATAAAATTGTGACAATGCATTAAATTAAAATCTTTGCAAATTATTTTGTACTTCTAAGATGTAATAGTGTATGATAAACTTGTATACTTCTTTCCTTAAGAAATCATATCTGTAGTGTTTAACCTTTTTGCGACGGCGCACCGTTGTTTAAGACGCTCATGCGTGACGGAAGAGAATCGAAGGCAGTCGCCGTACAGGACGGAGGTTTTGCATTGCTAAGCCTAATTTTATAACAAAAATCAGAAAAACAAAAGTTTCGCTTCTAGCATCGTAATTTTTGGTATCATTTTAGATTATTACTTGAGCTCTTATATATGTTAAAATTAGCCCTTAAAACATTGTTTTCTTTATTTTACATGAAAATATACTTAAAAAATTGCTTATCTTCTAAAATAATCCATCAATAAAATTTAAAATTAATAAAAAGAACACAATAAAGACTATTTACAGTAAGAAATAACAAAATTTAAAATGAAAACGAGTGTGGTAAATCTCTAAGCACAGAGAAGTATCACTTTGTAACTCTTAGAAAAAGTATCACTTTTTAACTCTTTAGAAAATGAATCAGTACTCTCATTTGCATTAGTAAATGGTTCACTAACCATACTAGGGTATTCTTCCTCTGATAAATAGCGCCTTCCCGCCATAATAGACTGGAGGTGAGGCTTTCCTAAATAAAAAAAGAAGGAATGGAAATATATCTGAAGGCAATGCAAAACATAAAAAAACTCCACACAGTAACCCTAAAAGACCGTACATAGTAGAGGGAAAAATAGAATAAAAAAAAGGAACTGGATATAAATCAGATACAAGAATGTTTTCATTAGCATGCAGCGATTAAAGAGCCCACCTCTGTTTATGCTTTCTCTCCACCACCACCCCCCCTCGAACAGCTGATGATTGAAATACCAAAGTCAAGCAGAATATATGAAACTCAAGGACAGGAACCTAAAACTGTGTTCATTTCAAAAGTAATGGACACAGGATGCCATCTAGTGGCCTTCAGAAAAACGTTCCACCTTAAAATGCGTGTACGCATCAACAGTTTTCTGAATGCGATCTTTACTGATGCGTGGATGGGACGCCGGGCTGTAAGAGACGTTCTTAGGAAATGCGTATAAGGGACGCCCGTCTTGAAAGGGTTAAAGGCTTCTTTATTCATTAAGTGTGTAATGTAAATATTTTCCTAATTATATTATGCGAATGTTTGAGTTTTTAATGCTAGTTTCTTGTATTTTATAATTTAGTTCCATAAAAATTGATTTAATTTTTCATTACAATCTCTGTTATTTTTAGCATTTTTTAAGTGAAATGTGTAATGAAGAACACTTGAGGTGTTTGCAGTATTAGGCCGTGATCACATAATTGTGAGCTTAGTAACATTTCAGTAATTTTATCTCCACAATGTATTGCATTTGCATAATAAGTTGAAAGTTTTTAATAAAACTTATCCCCCCAAAAAAGGTGCTCACCATAATATGACTACACAACTGTGCCTATTGAAATAAATGTAATAACAAATTTCTTAAGCAGAAAGTGAACTTATTCTTCAGCCTTTAATTTTAAAACAAAACATAGATTAAGAACAATCTTGTGGAATACTTTTAATGCCTAATGGAAGGCATCCGAGATACTAAGCATTCAAGCAGACAATTTTATTTAAAATCTTTAGCATTACCTTAAACCAGATAATGACCATAATCTTTAAAATCAAGAGAGGCAGCGAAAATGTGGACATTATTTAGAAATTAACTTGCACAGATAGTTAAAATGAAGTTAAAAATGAGATAACAGCATGGTGAACATACCAGAACAGTTTTTAAACACAAATAGAATAAAAGTGCAGAAACTTTCACAGATGACCTGTTTGCTTCATCAGCAGTAGCTGGAATGCACCTTTAGCACTTTCATTGTCTTTTATTGGTTTCCACAGGGTTGCTGTATTCTGGATGGCTGTCCAGATGTATGGAAGGTTGAAAGGAAGGTCTCTGTTGCAACATGTTTCAAGTCTAACAACAGATGGGTCATTCACAGAAGTTCCTGTACTTTTACTTTTATTCTATTTGTGCTTAAATGTGGTTCTGGCAGGGTGACCTGCAGTTTTTATCATTTAGACATGCATTAGTTGCCTACCTGACTGATAAATTCAGATGACACTTCTTTTTTCTCCTGCTTTTTGGTCTCCTTCGTGTTCCTTTCCTCCATTTGCTCCATCTAACATAAGCCCCATTCACATGCAAAGCTCTTTCACACAGTCACCTTTTGTATTAGGGAGAAACGAGGATATGAAGCAATTTCGCTGTCAGGACCGGTTCAGATGCAAATCGTCTTCCATCCCTTAACCCATAAGCCACTGCGAGCAATGAATGATGTCACAAACACGAATCAGATTGGCGGATTTCTAACATATACTTGCATCTTTTTTGACATTGTTTACTATTGCTATAAAATGCCATCGGAGTTTTTTATCTCTTTAATTAGTTAAAATAAACCTAAATTAATTTTAAATGTAATTTATATACGAGACCAAATGTTTAAAAGAAGAAAAGAAACCACATATGCTACTGAGCGGTTTTAAATAAAATGTTTTGTGGCTGCTAAAATTTCAAACTTTGCTTTTTGAAAAAATGAATAAAACAACAAATTATTAAATATTAATTATAAATGTTTTAATATTTATAATAAACGTTTTAGAAAATATATTATAAATCATTCATCTGTTAAAATTGTTTTGAACATGTTTTACGAAGATTTTAAATAAAAGCTTGTAATTTATGTTTATATTAACCAATTGAATAGTACTAGGTTTTATTTTATATATATGTAATCAAATTCAGTAATAAAATTTTTAAGAAGTTTGAAATGATTTAATGACTACATAGACAGCTTATATTCTTTAAACTGCATTTTCGCAGTCTGGCTTACATAAAGATCTAAAGATATTCCACCAAAATAAGAAGATATAAAAATATTCTCATAATTTCACTGAAATGACAGCCCATTTTGTTTAAATTGGAGTAGTCAAGATACTGATTCAATGAAAGGAAGGACATCTTACAGTTGCCATACAAATTACTGTTTTGTGCTTTATCACGATGTCATTCTCGTACCATAAGTAATGTCATTCTCATGATATAAGTAAGAATTTTGGACATAAGTAAAAAAAAAAAAAATGTTGAGTGCTGTCTATATAAATTCAGCATGATTGAATTTGCAGTATCGTTTTTATGCAAAGTGTATTCCCACCCCCCTAATTTGTGATGATAAAGAGCAACCATCATTTAGAGACAGAGCAAAACGTGAGAGTGGCTGTGTGTGGAGAGATTTATTTGTTGACTTGTTCTCTTTAATTTGTCATTTTTTTATTTTTCAGGAGCATTTAGGTGTGTGAAAATCACATGGTTTTATTGTAATTAAGAAAGTAAATGATAAAAAGTACTGAGCGTGTAATTTTTTTATCTATTCAACAAAGCTGTTTAGTTGCAAATATTATTGCATATAAATACTTTTTCTTTTTATTTAGGCCTAGAGCTTCATCACCTTGTGCCAGTGTTACAAAATATGAAATCGAAAAAGATATTGACATTCTGGAAGCTAAAGAAAATAAACTTGATGAATTGATTTATCACATGAATTTACAACTGAAGTCTTCAATAGAAAAAGATGGAGAATATCCTTTTTGCAAAAATTTTTACAGTGTTATCACTATTTATATGAGATGCATTTTTAAATGTAATTTTAGCTATGAACATGCATAAACCTTCTGTAATATGCTGTTATGAGGGTACTCTCCCCCCCTTCCCGTAACACCAATAGTTAATTTTTGTATTTTTACTCTATTTTTGTATACTTTTAATGTGTATCTACAAAAATTCATGTTTGAATGTAGTTATTTAAGTTTGGAGTCAAAAAATTTTGAAATTTTCTGCAGACGTTTAAAGTGTTAAAACTAAAGTTGACTTTTTAGGCACTTGAATGCCGCTCAGTTAAACATACTTATTAAACTATGTGAAAAAAGCTTTTGAAAGTGATTTAAATTCAATAGTATTATTTTATCAAAAAGTTTAACAAATATAATATTACTTCATGTACAAACTCTATCATCCTAGAATGTGGTTTTTATTTGATGCGTACTGGAAAAAGATTTTGCATGTCAGCATTTATTATAAATCATAAATGTTATTAGCTAATGTAAATGCAAGGGGTTTTTAAGTTAAAAGAGAGAAAGAAAATATGAAAACTTGCGTTCGATAACCTCAAATTATGTAAGAGACTATAATACAATAAGCTATTTTTAATGAATTAAAGTAACTATTTCTGTTTGCTTATTCTTCTGAATGTTTGCACTATAAAAAGTGTAACTCTTATTTACTATTATTTCATTTTTTTAACAATTAAAATTGTAATAATTTTTCATTGTATGTTCTATTTCATTTTTCCTTTTTCCCTCCTTTCCTTTTCTTAATTCGAAACAACACGCTTGCTAATCTCATATAGCTATAGAATTTACACATAAGGTATACAGTTTTTGAAATATATACCATAGATTTTTTTGGAAATTTGAATAATTTTTATTTTTAAAAAATGCAAAAAGGTATACAATGTTCAAATTGAATAACTATTAATTGATTAATATAAGGAGATTTCTATCTGAATTTCTTATCAATCGCTTATTTCCATGTGGGCATATAATTCCATAAGTGTATATTTCTAAGTGAGCATTTTTCCATGTGACTTTTTTTTCTATGCAGGCATATTTCCGTTTTGCTTTTTTTCCTGTTAGCATTTATACCTGGGGGCATTATTCTCTGAGTGTTTTTCCTGTGTGCTTTTTCCCTTGAAATTCTCTATTACTTTGATGCGTTTTCGTTCAAGAAACTAAACTGTCAATCTTGCTGTGCAAGAAGATGCATTGACATGGTGGAGCATTAGTCCTCTAACATTCACTTCTTAAAGAATTTCTGGAAGACGGTGGTGTTCCAGTTAGCTGTCTTCTCTCCTTCCAGCTTGATGTCTTCGACCAGTCATGTACTTCTGAAGAAAATGGCATGCTTTATGTTTTTTATTGCTCCAAATGATATGTATGTTTTTCATCACCAGTTACAATTTTATAAATAATATGGTGGCCACCTTATTTAAGTAATTAAAGATTTTTTAGTGTTTCTGAAAAATTCCTCGTTTTGGTGCTCAGTTAAATTATGGAGAACCCAATGGCAAACTAGTTTTTTCATATGCAATTCTTCATGAATAATTTTATGTATGGCGGCGGATCCAATGCTGTGTTTCTTCTGTATCATTTGGTAGGTGCAGCGATTACCATTGATTAACATTTTCCACGTGGCAAACGCATTATCCGGGAATACTGCTGACAGTGACCGCCCTGTGTGTTCTTCATCCTGAAGAGAGTTGTGACCTCTGTGAAATTCTGTAAACCATCTGAGTACAATAGCGTGAGATGGATCTTCATTTTCAAATGCTAGTTGTAGATGTTCATCTTGATTTAATCCCACTTTAAGATCATAGTGTGATAATGTTCTTACATCAACTCCATTTTTTCGTCTGCCTAAAATTTATTCTATGCATTTGGCCTATAAAAAATCATCTGCTAGGCTAAAAATAGTTCATATTTTAAAATCTAACTTAATTCTTTTCTGCTGCTTTTTGTCTACACGTACATAAAAAATTCCAGTGACCTTCATGTAACAGGAAACAATTTTTATAATTTATGTTCATTATGCAATATCTCCAAATTAATTTGATGTACATTCTCTTAAACACATTCACGAACTTATTTTCGTGAACTTATTTTATTTTCGAACTTATTTTATTATTCACGAACTTATTTTATGTTTAAATTTATTTCGATTATCTGTTAGGACTCTATCATTTGTCAGGATACTAATGATATATCTGCCTTTAACCACCAGTCCTTGTGATCTCAATGCCATGTTAATTTAGTGATTATTTGCTTTGAAACTGTCAGAAGTTAATGAATGAGCTGAGAAACCAGCCCTTAGAATGCCTTTCTTATATTTCTTACAGCATCTTTTGATTTCATATGGTTGATAATATATAGGGTGTCCCTAAAACCTTCATTCCATCTGCTCATAAAATAAATTTACTGAAATTTGAACAGCTGTACACCTAAGCATAAAGAGAACTTCAGATTTTACTTTAAATCTCAAAAATGGGAACCTCCAGTGATGTGAAAAATGTCAAACTTATATTATTCCTACCATCATACATTATCTAACATTTCAAACGTGAAATTTGAATAAATTCTTATGATGCATTCATGCATTGTTTACAGAGAGAGAGCTTCAGCACAGACCCACCAAAATTTGGCAAAATTCTCACCGGCAAAAGTGAATACTTTCAATAGCTTTAAAGTGTCTAAAATTAACGCTATGGTGCGCCACATGCACCTCATGTCCCAAATTAAAGTTATAAACACATTTCTGCTATAACTCAAAAAAGTAGCTACTGCTGATCTTTTGAAAACTGATAATATAATCAAGACACAATAACACACCGAACAAATACTAATTCAAAATGCATTTGCGCTTTTGCAGCTGACAATGGTGGTTCGGTAAAACCATCGAAACTAGTCCTGTGAAAATTTTAAAATATAATGCTGATTTTTGTTGTTTGACTTCTGAATTAACTGATAATATGTTTAATTTGGGGAGTATTAAATGTAGTATAAGCATTTGGTGGTTATAGACGGTTAAAATGTGTTTAAGAGAATGTAAAAGTGATTGGTTTCCATGTCTGTGAAATTCGCCTCTACAATTGTGTTCCTTGCAAGAAAATACCCAAGACTGATGATTTCAGTCAAATTAGTTCTTGGAATTGTTTACACAATGGGCTGATATGAAAAGCAATCAGTAGGCTTTAGCTGGCCACTTTCAGATGGAGGCCATCAATGATCTTTAATGTTGATATCCTGATTATGGCACCTATCCCAAACTACAAGGATTATCAACAGGGGTCCAGGCCAATACCATGCAAGAGTTAAACACTTGTTGATGATTGATATGTGGCATTAAATAATGATGCAATTTAAGTATGATAGCTAGAAAGTACTTTCCAGACCATCTTGCTGTCATTAATTCCCTGGGAAGCTGTGGAGAGATTGTGGAAGACAGTGCATCTTTTGAAACTCCAAGCACACCATTCTTGGGTAAACAAGATTCAAGTCTTGTTCGATATGCATAGGGATTTTTGATGAACCTTCAGCTGGTCACAGCCTAGGGTCCACTATCAATCCTTGAACAAAAGGCAAGTCTGTTAGTCTGGTGGAAGTGGAATCGTTGTATGGTGAGACAGATGCAGAAAATGTATACTTATTCTCCGTATGATGTGCTAACAGAGTTATTAGGCATAAACTGTATACTGCATGTTTGATATGCTCTATGGTGAGACATCGTGTTACACAGCAGCGCACCATTCCATGTCTTTGTAATTGCACACTGTTTTAGGGATGATGTTCCTAAACTTTATATGAAGCTTTACCAGGAGGCTGTTTTAGAGGATTTTACTTTTTTAAATAATAATGTGAGTCCATACAAAGCTGAACTGTGTGAGAATTTTCTGCAGAAAATGCATACTCATTCACCATATGATGTGTTAACAGAGTTGTTAGGCATAAACTGTATACTGAATGTATGATATGCTTTAGGAAGGACCATTACTCAACATCAGCTTTTTCCCAGGACACTCCAGGCATTAAAACTCTTGCTTTTAAAAGCTTTGATTAACAACTCATTTACTGCATGGGGACCTGTATTAAGAGAGATAAATCTATGCGCAATGGCCACTCTCTTTGTTAGCCAGACCATTCTAGAAATATGAGGTGTAATGTTTTCCCCGTACTTTTGGTTTCATTTGTGTACTGCAAAACTTTTATCTTTTGCGTACAGGTAATCCTCTTTTAACATAGATAGGTTCCTGGAAAATGCCATATTGTGTGAAACCATTGTATAAGATCTAGAGCCAATACAAAAAGAAGGGTTATATTCCTAAAACTTATTAAAAACAACAATTCGACATAAGCAACTTAATTTTTATTAAAAATATAAATGCATGTACAAAAAATATTAATTTAATCAGGGTTGCCATGCTACCTGGAAAGCCGGGAAACGTTAGGCAATTCAAAAATTGACCAAAAAGAGTAAAGGAATTTCATAAGGCCATCCCAAAAAAGCGATTAGAAGCGATCACTTTCTTCGCGAATCATGTATCGCGTGAGCATCATTCGGACAGCAGGGGTAGAGCCAGTTTTTGCAGGGCCAGTCAGATTGTCTTTTAGAAAGGTAAAGTTTTCAGTAAACTCGAGAATCCAGAGATTTGCATGTGCAGTGCATGTTGAACAACAGTAAATTCCTCCCATTCTCATATAAAACAAAATCTTTGTACCTTTTCTTCTTTTTTAAATGCCTTATTTGTCATTATGCAGTAAAATTAATAATAATAATAATTAGTCATCCAGGCTAACCATTTAATATATCTATATTCGTCAAAATACTACTGTCGATTTTTTTGTTATGCAATTTTTAATCCTTAAGTAAGCTTTATTTTAATGTTATTCGTATCATTTAATTCTTTGCGGCACACCGTGCCACAAAGGGTTAATGTTTTCTTTCTGTATGCACAGAAAAATTGAATGAAAAAGGATTTAGAGGTTACTATAGGTTACTCTGAACCTTCTTTATTTATAGCAGATAGCAGGTCAACACAAACCAGTCCATATATTTTAGCCATGTTTAGTTTTTTTAAGACCCTCATTTTTCAAAGAAAACTTCCAGATTTTTTTAGGATATAAAAGCAATTGTTTGACAAGAAATTTCTATGTTATTTTTTTTTGGCTGTATGCTAGTCTCCTTATTCTATATTACTTTTAAATTTTTATCTTGAAATCATGCTTAAATTCAAATGACGAACCCGAGGTGTGCCCAGACCGGGCACACGAAGACATTCGGACAACTGAGAGACTATTCTTTGTTTCTTCGCATTTCATCGGTCAGTTCATTGACAACAGAAAGGTCCACATCTGTGTTTCATTTCCTGTTTTTCTCTCTCTCCCTTTCCCCCTTTTTTTTCAGAGGACTAACTAGCTAATTAACTAACAAATTGTTGGGTTGTTTTTCTGAAGGTCAAGCGTAATTTTATGAGTTAGCTGTTTGGTTTTTCACTAGAGCAGTTCTCTCTTTCTCTTTCGTTCAAAGTTTCGCTAGCGCTACGTGTAGTAGTTTTGAGTTGTAGATGTTTATTTAATTTTATTAACAGTTTATAATTTCTATTAGTAGATATAATATTAGTTTATTTTTTTGAATTTTTAATTATTTTCCAAACGAATCGGAGAGGGGTGCTACACGAATTTCTTCAGATAGTGAATCTGATACAGATTCTGGTACATGTGCAAAACATACAATATTGCGTTGTGCTTTTTCAAAGGTTGTGCTTTTTCTTCGAAAAGTACCACCATGAAAAAAATAGACTAAAATGTAAATATGAAATGTAAATAATGTAAAGATCATAAACCAAGTTACGTTTTTGTTTCCCATTCATATGCATGTAATCAACCAAAAAGGAGCCTTTTAGGGGGTGTAGAGTAGCAGGTCTCCCTGTGGCGCACCCTTAATAATGCTAAATCTGTTATGGTATTCAAAATCTAGTGTTTTTTAATTGTAGGCAAAATCTCTTACTCTTTTACGCGTTTCCCAGCAATGCTCGTTTCAGCACACTTTTCGAAGCTCTATTCAGTCAGTGTGCCCGCTTCGGGCACACCCACAGAATTAAAACAATAAGTGCTATCTTCACAAAATTTTATTTGTGTACTCCTCTAGGCCTAATTAGACTGCCTACCTTTTTTTTCAATCGAAATTCCAACTTTAAAAGGTAGCGTGCCGGAAAGGGTTAATGTGTCTTCTTCCTTCTAAATTTATTTATTAGTTAATAATACAGTAGAAGTCGAGAAATCCACAAAGCTTGGGACAAGAGGTTGTGCGGATTTCAGGAGAGGAAAGTTAAATCATAGTATTCAGACTAAAAGTGCAAAATAAATAAGGCATATTAGATATATTTAATTAAAATATTATATACATTATTTTAATAATTTATTATATGCATTAAATTATTATTGCATATATAAATTGATTATATTATTCATTGTATTATGTACACAGCATTGAGGTTTGCCAATTTCGTCTTGTGCAAAGATTTTGGTTTCGGATTCCTGTGTTAGAATCACTCTTGCTGTAAAATTTCAACAGCTTTTCTTTATTTTTCTGTATATCATACACAATCATGTCACAATTCCATACGATTTTGCTCTAAACCGAGGAATAGCAGCTGCCTCCATCTTTTGCAGAATGTTCACTTTTTCACGTTACCGTCAATGTAACAGTTTACATTTTTCAACATTTCAAGCAGTAAAATCATAAGTGTGTTTTTTTATCTGTCGTATTAAAAAGGGCTGAAATTAAAAATATTCTTAATTCTTCTTAATATCCACAAAATATCTGGATAAAAAAAATCAGCACTACATAATCTCGAGAAATAACAAAGCTCAGAAAATACAACGTGAATTGTGAACTTGAAAGAAGAGTTGAGTGAATCGTCTGCTTTTTAACCTCGATGCAGATTACGGGGGGGGACTTTTATCATGATGTCAATAATTTGGTATTTCCATTATGACTCATTATTATTGGGTAATTATGATGTCATTATTCGGTGAGTATTTTTTCCTCGATATTTCGTAATCAGTGTTGTGGTTTCCGGAACCTATAAACTGAATGTTTATATTTTGAGAGGCAACACGGATTTCAGGTCGGCGGATTTTCGGTATTTGACTATACTTTCAAATTTCAGGCATTTTATCTAAGTATTGTTCTAATTTGGACCTATCCACTTCATTGAATATTTGCTGTAGATTTGCATTACAGTGAATTTCTATTAATTCCATCTGTAAATAGGCTGATATTTTCTCAGCATTGGTTGGAAAGGGGCAGAAAGCAAGAGAACTCGTCTGATATTGCAGAACATTTTTTTTTCAATCTTCAAATGCTGAAGCACGCATTTTATGTGAAATAGGTTCCTTTTTTGTTATTTTTTTACAACCTCAGTTTTTTGTTTCTCACAGTGAACTGAGGTATGCAGAAAAATGTCTCGTAGATGTATATTTTACATGGCTGTTTTAAGGTAAAAGCATGGCATAAGAAGAAATCAAAGTAAGAATAATTGCTAGGTTACTACTTGGTTTGTTGTACATTTCAATAATTATTTTGTTTCCAGCTGTGATGATGGAATTCATAATGGTATTAATGTATTTAATGAATATGAATGAGAAATTAATGTATGCATAAAAAATGTATCTGGTTGTAACAAATATTTTCCTTCAAAAATACATTCTTAATAAAGTTAGAAAAAAATGAAAGCAGTACCTAAGAACTGGTAATAATCACCATCTATCTAAACCTATGACTTTCTGCCAACGATTTTGGTAGTTTTTTCAAAGCCTTCGGCCCAGAAACTTGGCGACCGCAACTCCAAAAAACAGATCAACCTCATTTTGGACATTCTGTTCAGGATGGAAGATAGCATCAGCAAGATGTAGGTGCAGGTGTGGAAAAAGGTAGAAGTCCAAAGGAGCAATGCCTGGGCTATATGGCGGGTGTGGCAAAAGATCCCATTTGGATCTGTGCAGAGTGCAGGCCAGTGAATGCAAACACGTGTGGTCTTGCATTATTTTAATGGAACATTACCTTTTTCTGCCAGAACTCAGGTCGACATTTTTCCTTGATGGCAGCGTGAGCATGGACTAGCATCTCGCTGTACACCTTGCTGTCGAGGGTTTTACCATTTTCCAGATACTCTTTGTGGATGATATCAGGGCAATCCCACCAGATACTAAGCATGACTTTTTTGTTAGTCAAATTGCACTTTGCAAACTTTTGTTGAAGTAAATCCACTTTTTGCATTGATATTCAATTAGATTAAGGCAAGCCCGAATGTGGCTGTCCTTATCTGAATGAGTCAGCTTATGGAGCACCCAGCTATTGAACTTGTACGTCAAATTTATGTGACGCATAGTGCAACTAGTGGACATGGCAACTAACATCTAACTCCTTAGCAAGCTCTCGAGTGGTTGCATACTGGTTTTCTTCCTCAAGGTCTCACAGGCGGGCCTCATTAGCATCATTAGGCTAGTCAGAGTGCTCTGCTTCTTGAATGTCATAGTCCTTGTTTTTGAACTTTCGGTACCAAATCTTCACAGCATCGTAAAAGACAGGATTAGTACCTTAAACGATGCACATCATTTCATGACATTCTGTAACTGACTTTTTGCAACAGAGCAAAGTAAATCATGGTTCTAAGCTGTAGTGGAGTAGTTCCATTGTAGACACCTTGTACTTAATGTTAACAATATTTTTTTACAACTTTCACTACACAGTAAAGCAAGACTCTTTCTTTCAAATGCCAAAGATCATTTGACAAAATATGTTTAAACATGGTAATGCGAATTGTTTGCATAGATAATATTTGGCTGTGGTGGGGAAACTTTCATTAAACCCCGATAGCAAGTCTTCTGTCAGAATATTTCCAAGATGCATAAATATCAGCTGTGTTTTTTTTTCATGATTCCATGTATTTAAATGGAATTTCAGGGAATATTTTATCTTTGCTCTTTAACATGGACTAAGCATATGTATTTGGTCTTTGTGAATCGCATATATCTTTATCCCATTATGAGCTAAAGCTGTGAAGAATTGCTGGTTTGCATTTGGCTGTGCTAGCAGCTAAACTGACTGTCTGCATGAAAAAATATTTTTTTCCCATTTATAAAATAAACAATAATACCTTTCTAGGTAATTTGATCTCAACTGCTTCATAATTTCTAAGTAATAAGCCAAAAATTTAGATCCGTAGGTTCTTCTCTTAGACAAGATACTACACTTAATTAATTCTGAGTGACTAGAGAAGCTTTTACATAAATATGCAGTAACTGCATGGCCTGCATCCCTAATTATAAGGTGGTACAGAACTGATTAGAAAAATTGAAAAATCTCTTAGCAAATTTTGTGCTGTTAAGCAGCTGTAATAGTGTATTTCTAGTACAATATTAAAGTTATAATATTTTATCTTTTTAGTTTGTGTCACAAGGTTTTAATTTATTTTACTAAATTATGTCAGGCAATAGTAGTCTGAGAAAACAAGAGCTGTTAATATATGTAATGATTTTCTGTAATATGAAGCATGATTATCATTTTACAGTGCAAATTATAAGTAGAACATACTTCGTATGTAATACCAATTTATTATTATGTATAAGCATAATGATAAATTTATGTAATTAAAATTACTGATCTGATCATAATTGCTGATCTTCATGTGAAGTGAATCATTGTTATTGAATGGAATGATTTTACTTTAAAAATGTAGTTATGGAAGCAGTTTTGTGACAAAATTTAATTGTATTGTTTGATACTGTTTCATTAAACTGTATATCTTTGTCATATATGTGAATGCATAGCTTAAAATTTATTTTTCTTTCAGCTTTATTTCTCTGAATTGTTACATTATTACTAAAAATTTAAATCATCATAGTCAATTGTAAATTAGAGAATTTTTACCTTAATTGTGTCTTTTACGTATCATTATTTGACCAGTGATGATCTGAAAGGCATCGAAGAGTTTTCTGAAAAGATGTTAATTGCGGTTAAAACTCCTGCAGCTGTTCAGATTTTAGGAAAAAGTGTATGTAAAAATGACAGTCTTTTTATTTTCTTTATTAGTATCATCTGTTTCTGGTTTTTAGATGATTTTTGAAAAAGTGTTGCATATTTGTATAATAGAAATTTGGACACAACATGGAATTTTTGATAATTAATATGTACTCAAAACTGTTTCAGTGCTCATGTACGTATTGACTGTCATTAACTACTTCCATCTACCAGAGGATGCATAGCTCTTTCCTTGTAACTAAAACTCGCATTTTACCTAAAAAGTTGCAGTTAAGTGATAGAACCCTTTGTCATATTACAGAAGACTTTTCTTGCTTGTTTTCCTGGCATAAATATTTTCAAGTTACGTTTGCTGAGTACCCTAACTTAATGAAATTATAAAAGCAAATACATGTCAAATACTTTTCACAGCTGAGATTTTTAAAGAAATTAATATCTGTCTGGTTACACACAGCATGCACCCCAAAATATTTATAGTTACAAGCATAGAAATTCTTTATTAGTTATTGAAACTTTTAAGTGTGACCAACTTTCCTCAGGGCAGCCTAAAGAGGCTATCACTTCTAGGGACGCACGTGCTTACCCGGGACAATTCCGAGAAACGAGATTCTAGTAGCACTGCTTTAAGCGGGAGGCTTCCGAGAAATGTTTCGTCTGGCTGGGAGGAACATGTCCCGGATACGAGCAATATATATTAACAACTAATAAATTTATATTAACAACTTCTAAACCATCGCATCTCTCTATCTATATGTAAATATGACTTATTAGATGTGTATATATATGTATGTATGAATACAAAAATTAACATTGCCAAGAAGTTATTTGAAGTTACTTTTAATTCAGATAACGATTATGTAATTGGCAGCAACTATAGTCATCAGATCTTTGCAAATTCTTATGGGTATGTAATAATCAGTTGAAAAATAATTGATGAGTATTTGAGTACTAAAGAATGTACACATTTTGTTATTGGGTTAATTAATAATTATATCATATGTATGATCTACATAATAAAAACATGACTAATAAATAATAAGAAATGTAACAGCTATGCATTTATAACATTTCATTACTTAAAACAGTGCACAACTGATTATCACCTTCATCTCTGTTTACATAATGAATTGCACTTTCCAATTAAGTGCACGGGCCTACTAGTGGCCGAAGTGTTGTTGAACACTGGTAGTTCTGTCTCAGGTTAGAATGCCGCGAACAGGCTGGCTACATGACGTTTCCTTGGTTTGCCCCATTTGTAACTGGTATACGAGCCAGTTTTTAAAAATCTTCTACAAAGGGATCCCTCCTGTTAGGCAGATATCCCTCGAGGCTTTGTCGTAATCGCATAAAACAAACTCATGATGTGCACCACCTAATTTCTAGAGTTGGTATAATTAATGTGTTTTAGGTGTATTACCGAGTGTTCTATGGGAATGTAAACAACTTGCACATGTTTGATTGCTCATGTATTCATATGCTTTATTTGATCTTCATTTTGCTTAATAGTATCTGCTGGCTGTGAGGATGTAAATATCAGCCATATAGACTTTTGTCATAAAAGATATTTTTTTGGGTTTGTTTGTTTGTTTAAATGGACAGAACAGTAATTATGAGCCATAAAGTTAGTCAAGGTCAGAACATGGTCACCAAATCGCAAATTTTCCAGTGAGCCATCAAATTTTCATTGCAATGCAGACAACACAAAATACACATAAATAATGTCTGATAAATAGACTTATCCAGCACACGTTTTAAACTATTTTTAGTGTATACAGAATTTGGCTATTACTGATGTAATTGATTGCTATAACCAGAAGTGTGTTTATCTATTACTTGAAGTGCCAGAGTGGAGATCAAAGTGATTAACTTGATAGCAATCACCTTTCTATAATCTTCCATTACTAACAATAAAGTTTAAAACAAAAAGCGTATGAGCGATACAAAACACGAAGAAGTGAATGTCACTTAAAAGGAAACGTCACTTTCGCCAATCTGAGCGATAACTGATTCTTGTTTGGCTTTCAGCCTGTTTACCAAGTGAAGATGGTAACCCTATTTTGCCAAAGTGCGTTTCTCAGAACTGTTGCTGCAAACGTTTTGTTCCGGCAACAAATATCGTATGTGATAAGGGTTTAATATAAAGCTTGTAATGTTTACTGGAACTTCTGTGATGTATTAAATTTAAATCCACTGTTCTATTCACAACAATACCTCTTCTATCTAGCTTTCTTTTTCCTTTTTTTTAGACCTGCTTTGTTCCCCCCGTCAAAAAAAATATTTTTTATTTTATTTTATTGTTTATGCTTATTAATTTATTACTGTAATGAAATTTGAAGAATCATTCACACAATATTTACTTTATAGTCTATTCTATGTGTTATTCTTTCAACTGATTTATTGCTCAGTTGTATCAGAGATGTGTATTTCTTGAGCTACCTAAGTAGCTTCTACCTCATAATGCATAGATGTAAAAAAATTTCTAAACCAGTAGTTCATAAACTTATTGATCATATTTGTTTCTCCCCATACGCCAGAATGTCCTTGCACCTCTTTCAAAAATTTTCTTTTATTTAAGTGGTGCATTTCAAATACACTGATGTCCATAAATTAAGGATAATTCGGAGTCACGCGGAAATCGAACTCTAAAATAAATATATCACCTTTAAAATCACTACACACATCTTCAAGAATCATATGCAAATGTCAGGAAGTAACCAGATGACACCGATGGTACGTCACAATGACGAGAGTGTAAGAGAGTGATATATACGGAATACAGGCAAAGAAGTAAAATTGTTCGCAGGCACTTTGTAAGCATTTCAGTGCATTAACCAAATAGTTATGACACAAAGGACGTATTTGGATGAATTTTTATGTGGTAGAATTATCGGCCATCTGGAATGTGGGCGTACCGAACTGGAAGTATCAGACCAACTTGGAATTGCCCAGAGTGTCATTTCCAGGCTTTGGCAACGATTCCAAGATGATGGTAATGTGAGTAGACGTTACAGCACAGGTCGCCCCACGGATACAACGCAGAATGAGGACCGGTATTTTGCAGTTACTGCCAAAAGAAACAGGCGGAGCACAGCCTCAGACCTGTCTCGTCAGCTCTCTTCAGCCACTGGTACGACAATTTAAAGGCAGACCGTGTACAGACGCTTAGGGCAGATTGGTCTATATGCTCATAGACCTGTCAGATACGTTCCACTTACTGCAACTCACTGTCGCCTGCGGTTAGCCTGGAGTAGAGAGCATGCATTGTGAACACCGCAACAGTGGGCATGTGTGATGTTTTCCGACGAGTCCAGGTTTAACTTGCAGTCTGATTCTCGCCGGACTTTTTTATGGAGAGCTCCAGGTACCCGTTACCACCAAGAAAACACCATTGAACGACACCGTTACGGTGGTGCAGGAGTGCTCGTTTGCGGTGGAATTATTCTGGGTTCCAGAACTGACCTGCATGCTCAAATTGGAACCCTGACAAGCCAAATTTATCGAGACGTCATTCTGGAACAACATGTACGTTTGTTTCGGGGCGCCATGGGCGCACAATTTGTGTTTGTGGATGGCAACGCCCGTCCTCACCGTGCAAACATCGTAAGCGAATGCCTTCAATCGGAGGATATCACCCGTATGGACTGGCCAGCATTCTCATCGGACTTGAATCCAGTAGAGCACGTGTGGGATATGCTAGGCCGATGAGTTGCAGCCCTTCAACCTCCTCCTACATGTCTACCGGAACTTCGGAGAGCATTGCTTTTTGAGTGGTGTAATATCCCCCAAGATCAGATCGATAATTTGATACTCAGCATGCCTAGGCATTGTACAGACTGTATTGCATTGTCTGGGAGACATACAATGTATTAACAATCATACCAACCATGTAATATTGGTTTTTGGTAAATAGGGTTTTTTTTTTGTAATTTGCTCCAGGGAGAAATTGTTAAATTAATGAACTCCAGACAGCTTTGATAGATAACAGTAGCATATTTTGCACTGAATAATGTGTCTTTTGTTTATCTGAATTTTGTAAGTAGGAAGGTAAGTATAATAAATGAGTTTTTTTAATTGATTAGTACATGTTTTTTTTTCCCCCGTTTTGGAAATGTGTACATAATAAATGGTTGATTTTATTAACTAGGGATTTTAATATGTGACAAGTACTGTTTTTTTTTAATAAATGTTAAGAGACTGTCAAATATATTATGTGGTTATTTCAAATGTGCATGTATATTGATGTATGTATATTTTACGGTGAAACACTGAAATCTGGAGAATGTCGACTTTCACCGGTGAATGTCAACATTCACATAGTCGCTTGGTGTATGTCCGAAATATTTTCCAAATACTCTTATTTCTGACTTACACCAGTAAATGTCGAGATTCACCATAAACTAATGGTGAATGTTGAACACATAAGAATATTGTATTTTCTTCTCCATAATTGAGTCGCAAAAAATGCACCTGATACTTAAAATAGGAACTTAAGAATATAAGAACTTAAAACGCACAGTACATTCAAAATGAGAAAGGAAAATAATAGAAGTTAGAAACTTACTTAATTATGCAGTATGTTCTAAATGAGAAAATAAAATAATAGTAATAAAAAACTTACTAAATTATGTGATTCAAATCTTATTTATTGCAAAAACTTAAACTATTATGACACTTTGAATTGCACAAGACCTCTCTTTTCGACCTACACCAGAGCATATCTGTGATTGTCGACATACACCGGTGATGGTCCGAATATACAAGAATGAAATGCAATATTTCATCTTTCACCGACGTATTTGGTGAATGTTGACATTCTCCAATTTTGGTCTTTCACAGTAACATATATACGTGTATACTTTTTTCAAAACCAGGAAAAGAAGTTAGTAGTTAAAAGTACAGATGGAGACTTGGAAGCTTACCTGTTGCAAGATCAATCATTTATAAACATACTGCACTCAGAAGCTGAATTCAAAGAAAATTCTTACTCTGTTAAGATTGAAAACCATAGTCTTTCAAGTTCAGAGAAAACATCATTGACTCAAGACGAAGCATGCTCATGTATGTGTTTTAGTAATTTCAACATTAAAACAATTATTATTGTATTAAAAATTAATTTTATTTATTTTTATATGGAAATAATATGTTTCTTTTAATGTAATTTCTTTAGCTGGAATCTGCAGCCCATTTATTTGTTCAACAAGTACTTCATCATATCCTAGTCATTATTCTGAAAAGATATGGACAGAAGGTATGCATTTAATAGCACCGAAGTTTATTTTTTAAACTAAACTTTTGTAAAATGCATTTAATGTATGTTTATTTTTAATTTTTTGTTTACATACATTATGGCTTTGAAGTTATGTCTTATTTATGAAGAAAATTTCTTGGAGCTAAGTCATATTGAAAAGATAGAAGTCTTGATAATTTTTAAACTCTTTAGTGCTGCATTTGTCCCTGTCATATAAGTCAGGGCTGGCAAACCTTTTTTGGAAAGAGGCAGATTCTAAACATTTTAGGCTCAGCAGGCTAGGTAACAAACTTCATGGTATTCATGTGTAATTCTACTCACAAAGCAGCAAAGGAAATGGGAATAAAATATTTCCATTTATTAAGAAGCAAAGTATAGATCTAGTTAAATTTTATACTAATGCAGTGAATGTAATTGTTTTCGCTAAGATAATATTTCATCATACTGGAATTTGGAGTAAATGCTTTTATTATTATTCTTTGCAAATAGTGATATGTTAATTATGATATATATTGTGAATTTATGTACTTCTGAAAATGCTTTTTCACATTGGTAAGTACTTTCAAGTGCAGATATAAATCCCTGCACATAGGATTTTAGTGTACCATATTAATCTTCTGAAAGATACTTACAGGTTTGGGTTAGATCGATTACTTTAAGCATTGCTTTTAAGCTTTCATCATTTTGCTATTCACTTCCTTCCAGTTGAAGGTTTAATTGAAGCTCCTCAATTGTACAGTCAAATAGATTTTGAAATATGGAAATGTCTTTTCCACTTGCACTAGGATCTGAAAACTGCTGTTGTGAATGTAGTTTAAGGTCAGGAAATATATCCACAAGAATTTGGGAAGGCAGGGTTCATACGATCCGTAAAAGCCATTAATTTTTTTGGAATCGATTTTTGGTCCTTAAAAGTCCTTAATTTTGGCCAAAATGAGTAGAAGGTCCTTAAATTCAATCATCTGAAATTTCTGTCTGTTTTTACGACTGCCATTTTGAATGTGAATTAGCATTTTAGAGGAATATTTTTGGCGATTCACTAGCATATATGGTTATCTTTTGAATGGGATCATGGGTATTAATTTGTTTCTATTTCTGATATAAATGATTGGATACTCGAGTTTCTAAGCAAGAAGTGAAACATAAGTATTTCGAAATTCATTGTTTGTAATAAAGAGCTCTTAAACAATTTTCGCTTTTGGGGATGTAAATTCTTTTATTAAACGGTTCTAAATTTGGCGACTTATCAACATTTTGGCGATTTTAAGATCAGTTTCTATAGAAAATTTTTAATTACGATATCTGAGAATTTTTCGACGATTTTTTGAAATCATAACTTTTATGTGTAATATATTGGAATTATATTTAAAAAATAACATTAAAATAAAACATTTTTATTTTTCGCTGTCATATTATAAAGTTTCATTTTGGCAACTTATTATACAATATTTTGTATCTGAAAAATAAACAAGGTATAATGCTATAAAGCATAATTTATGAAACATCTCTTAGCAAAAACAAAATTAACTATGTAATTAATTAAAAATACCTTGTTTTTAATTTTTTCATAGTAAGCAAATAGTAAATTAGTAATTCATAGTAAATTAATTTTGAACCTTTCCCCTCCTTTTTTTTTTCCAAAATATTTCTGGCTTTGTGCTGTTACAGAATTGGTTGGATAATTTTTCTGTAGTATTTTTGACATTGCAGCTTGGAAAATTTAGAAAGATTTGGAGGCAAGATTTATAGATCCACGATTCTAGAAGATTCGACAAAATGAAAAATGTCTCCATGGTATCAACATGTAATGGATGTATTTTACAGAAAGTTTCCAATGAATTTCTTACTTTTTGGAGAACGTCTGGAAGAACAATGAAGACATAATATTTGAATGTTTTACTCCTGATACTAGAATTTTTTTCTTAACATGTTTATCTTCCCTTTATTTTCTCTACTTTTCACTAGACACAAGCATGGAAAATATCAAAAATGCTTCTAATCTTATCACTTGGGCAGGCATTATAGAAAGGGTTTTTTTTTTTTTTTTATTAATAAAGAAATCGAAAACTTACAATTTAAACGATCCATCTCATATGTCTTAATGCATAATACACAGAGCTGGCACTAAGCATTTTCCCATCTGATGTGGATCCTAAATTTAACTGCATAGTGCCTTTCTAAATTCTGCTTCCAATGCCTGTCTAAATTCTAAAAGTTTTGCCATTTCTAGATTTTGTTGTTTGGTGTGTCACTAAATTCTAAAAATTCTGCCACACCAGCTCTGTAACTGGCCTTTACAATATATATTTCATATTTCTTCTAAAATCCATATTACTAAAGAAATTAAATTAGTCACTTTTTCTATACATTCTAAATGCATTTAGTGTTTTTTAGAAAAACAGAATCAGAAATCCTTAATTAAATCCAAAAATTCTAAAATAAAAAGGAAACGTGCTGAAGAAAGAAACTGAATACATAAAGAAAATTATTCTTCAAAGATATGTGCAGTTATTATTATGTAAATTACACAATTGTTTATGATTTCAGCCTTTACTATAATTTTCCATTTCTGTTTCCTATGATAGAATTACTGAGCCAGATTAAATTAAAATTAAGTTGTATAATCTTTGACCACTAGACCACATTTTTAGTTTGAATTTGACTGTTCTTATTTAATTACATCACCGTGAGATGTAATTGAAGCATCAGAACATGCCTTTATGTTTGATCTAAGTTCTTTTTAAATAAAAGGGTTATTTAAACCTTTGTCTGATATTGTAGTTACCTTCAGACATAGTGATAATTTGTTTCATGTCTATCGGGGGTTTTGGACTATTTAACTTTTACCAGATCAAATAAACTCTCATAGGTACATTGTGGGGAGGTTGACAAGTTAGGAGATAAAGCACGCAGAAACTAGCGAGAGCATTGCTTTGCATATTGAGACAAGTCTGTAATTGTTAGAAAAGATTCTTAAATAAAGAAGGAAATCGATATGAACTAGACAAAATGTCTGGGAAGGCTTCAAATTAAAATGATGGATAAATATTTTGTTGGGTGTTGTTGTTACAAAACATAAATGTTTTGTAGCTTTCAATGCGTAATTATTCTAATATCCTTTAAGAATCAGTGTCGTAAATTACATGCATTTTAAACTGTGAATTTTTATTAGATTTTGATTTTAATAGGCCTTTTTTTAACAAACACTGTTAAAAAGATTTAATAGTGGCCATGTAAATCCATAATGACTAAGGTTAACTATTTACCTAATTTAATTATTTATAACTAACTGCTTACATCTCTACATATTAAAGAGAGTTATTGCCTTTCATTAATACTCACTGTAATCACAAAATAAAACACAAAAATGTAGAAATTCAAGTATAACTTATTCTTTGCATCTAGTGAGTCTTAAAATAATGCAAAACAACTTGTCACCCCTGGTGCTTTAATGGCTTATTGGAAGCTGGAAGTATATTAACTGGGTTACAACGCCTGGAACTCTACACAAAGCTATGACACTAACAGCATCAAACAGAGCCTGACTAACTTTCAACACTTGCCAACCGTGCTTACATCAGGCCTTTCAGGTTTGTTCTAATCAGCATCTCTCTCTCTAGACAAGCAGCAGCGGTGATAACGTTAAATCTTCTGTTATGAATTATGCTGATTATGATCTTGCTTCTCATTTTAACCTATGCCATTTGACATAAAATCTACCTGCTATTTACTAAACCTCTAGACCAGCGGTTCTCAACCTTTTGGACTAACGTGTACCATCTAAACAAAAATTGAAAACCTTTAGTACCACTACTTCAAAGTACTGCTACCACTTACTGTTTTGAAATAAATAGCTCAAAATACTTTGCTTGTTTGTGTACCACCTATTTTTTTCTTGCATACCACCGGTTGAGAACCTCTCCTCTAGACTGACCAGTATGTGACAAAATGAGGCATAAAAAAATCAACATAAAACGATTAGTAAAATGTAAATGTCACATATCTTCTTTCAAATATGTCAAACCCATTATAAATGTAAAATATTTAATGCTACTTGGTAAACTGCATGGAGTTTTATTTTATTCCCAAACTTATTAATAATTATGTTGATTAATTCATGTTTAGTAATAATGCGTACTACTTAGGGATCTATTTTATTTTTAGGATGATATTACAAAAGTGAAATTCAGGCATAGAATAATATTTTTAATTAAATTTATTCAGTTCCCATTTGCTCATAAGTCCTTAATTTTTTTCATTAATGGTCCTTAAAAGTACTTAATTTCCATGTGCAGAAATGTGTACGAACCCTGGAAGGAAAGTGGATTTTGCTAATACAGTACAAAGTCCGAAATCCGGACTCATTGAGACTTCGACGATTCCAGATTTGGGATTTTTCCGGATATTAGTTAATCAGTTTAAATCTATTAAAATGTCATGTAGAAATTATAAAATTAAAAACATGAAATCGTGATTTATGAAATAATGAAGTATTTGTTATCTAAAGGGTATCAGAATGTACAGAAAAAGCTTAATATTTATTTGTTTACCTTATTAAACATTTCTTTCAATGTAAATTGTTTAAGTTGCTTCGTTTTTTATGATAATACTTTCTCATTAATTCTGTAGACAGGCATGATCTCTTGTTTAGTTACATTGTTGAAGTCCTGTAACTGCTGTTTTAAAAATTCCGAGTAAATTGTCAATCGAAATTTTCTCGTTTTAAGTAACTTCTCTGTCACTTTCTTCACTATCGGCAGCGGTGAATCTAGAACCATCTAGGTTTCGCCATTCATTTATGATTTATGATTCAGAAGCATTGTCATCACAATGAAAAAATTCTTGTATATCATCTTCATTTATAGCTTCACATTTTTAATTGAAAAACTTCACCTTTGTTTTGCGATATCTGAAAACCTTTAAAATTCGCGGCTATCATCATCAAATTTAGCTGTCCTTCCCTATACATATTTGGCTATGCATCATGAGCTTGGCGACTAACAAGTTGTTGCCTTAAATTTTGTCTTGCTATCATGCACTGAAACAATTAACACTTTGCGGGTCGCTGTCACGCTGGCGTGACTTTTGCTCGGCAACGGTTATTGGCCTCTGTCACGCTGCCGTGACTTTTGCTCGGCAACAGTTACCGGCTGCTGTCACGTACGCATGACTTATTTTCGCCAACGCCGATGCTTCACATTGATGTTTGTATAGATAGACATACTATAGCAAAACATTTGACGATCAGGAAACATTGGTTTCAACTGTTTTCCTCTCCCAATTCACCAGACTGTGTATTATTGAAATTTTTTTTTTCATGTACGCTTGTTTTGTTAGTTTGAGACTGTCTTTCGCTGCCTTCAAATATCGGAAACTTACGTTAGATTTAAAGATATCCTTCAAAATGCTCTTCGATGAGGAAATATATGCTGATCTGTTATCAGAAGCGGATAATTGCTCTGATAGTGAAAGTGATTCGGACAGTGGGAGCGGTATAATTGTGAGACGATTCAAAAATAAGGGAAGACCAATAATTAGTGAATCTGAAAGTGATGAAGAGAATTTGTGGCAAATGATTGGTCAGAAGTTGATTTTAGACCTAACTTTCATGCTTGGCTGGAATGGTTTGGGTTACAGGTATCATACACACCAGATATATTATCAACTGTGGAATTGTTCATTGGGGACGATTTATTTAATTTGTTTGCCACACAAACAAACTTATAATCAGCAGAATAATGATAACAACAAAGAATCAAAAAGAATAAAACTTGGATTGATACAAATGTTGTAGAAATGAAAAAACTTTTGGGGTTTGTTATTCTAATGGGAATAGTAAGAAAACCAGAACAAGACGATTATTGTTCTACTCGCCCTGGATTACATACACCTATTTTTGGGAATACTATGCCAAGGAACTGATTTTGGCAGTTATGGAAGTATTGGCACTTCAGTAATAATGAGCATTGCCAAGAAAGGCTTGATAAAATAAAACCTGTTTACTCGTACCTGGTAAAAAAGTTTCATAAAATTTATAAACCCGAGAAAGAATTATCGCTGGATGAAGGTATCATTCCATGGAGGGGCAGGCTATCTTTTCGTACATATAATCCTGCGAAAATTATAAAATATGGAATTTTAGTCCGTATGGTGTGTGAAGCGACATCTGGTTATATATGCAATTTAGAAATATATTGCGTGCAAGGAAAATCGCTAATTGCAACAATATTGTCCGTGCTATCGCCATATTTAAATTTATGGCACGATGTATATGTGTAAATGTTGCAGAGGAGTTACTAAAGCATAAAACAAACATCTGTGGCACAATTAGAGTAAACAGAGGAGTGCCAAATTGTTTAAAATCTGCTACATTGAAAAAGAATTCAATGGAATTTCGTAGAAAAGGGAAAATTATAGTACAAAAATAGAATTTGGCCAAAAAATTGATAATGATGATTTCTACGATAACTTCAGCAGATATGGTCGAATGTGTGAGTCAAAGAACCAAAAAGAAGTGCATTAAACCAATTTGCATACAAGAGTATAATAAATTTATGAAAGATGTTGATCATGCCGATCAGTACCTATCATGTTATTCCATACTTAGCAAAACAAAAAAATGGACAAAAAAAAAAAAAAAAAAAAAAAAAAAAACTGTTTTATATCTCATAAAATGTGCATTACTCAATGCGTTCCAGATATGCATAAAAAATTCTGAAAAGCCTATTAGATTCAAACAATTTTTACTAAACCTTGCACTAGCATGGATTAATGGGAATGAAGAGGAGCAACAATCAAGATCGGCTGCTCAATGTGATGAAAGATCGCCGAGGTTTGATCCACCAGGCAGACTTACTACGGACATGAGAAAGCATAGAATAACACGTATTAGTGGTAATGGGAGAATTCAAAACTCGCGAAGGGCCTGTAAAGTTTGCACTGCTGAAAAGAAAAGAAGTTCCACTACATACATGTGTTCTTCCTGCAACATTTCTCTGCATGTTGGAAAATGTTTTCAGAATTATGATACTAAAAAGAATTATGGGTTCTAGGAGTTAAATTTTTTAAATAAAACGTTTTAGTACTAATTAAAAAATTATAATTGGAATAAAATGGAATAAAAATAGTGTAACAGTTATTTTAGTACTTTCTTTAATAATAATTATATACCAACTACTTATGTTTCGAAAAATTTCGTAAATATCACCGTTGGCGAGCAGTAGAACCTACGTGAACCGGTGGCAGCATAACGGCGCTTCGATAAATGAGTGGCCCACAAAGTTTTAAGTCTGAATTGTATTAGTTTATTTATTTCTTGCACATGTTTAAGGCTTATCAGAGTTCTGAATAAATAAATTCCCACATATACTTAAGACTTATTGAGAGCCGGCGCTAGATAACATACCGCCTGATGCAGTGTCTGTGGGTCCTAAATTTATCGACTCCGTGCGGCCATATGAGCCCTGGCGCTAGTTCTGTCTTTATCTGAATAACAAATCAGTTATTCTTAATTCAAATAGCCCTAAATGTACTTGTTGGGTCTATGAGTATTATCAATAAAATCTATTTTTAGCACGTAGAAAGAAATTTTTGGTAAATTATTCCTCGTCAACAATTTTTACCACATTTAACTTAAATCTGTAATCATCGCAAGCATAATGTCAATATAAAAGGTTACTATACTCCTTTATTATTCAATTACTAACATAAGAAAAAATGTTTAGGCATCGAAAACATGACTTTTTCATGTTTTGATAAACATGCAGTGCTGAAAGGAAAGTATAATAAATAATGATTTGCCAGGTTGGCGTGAAATCAACGATGTATCTCTGTGGAATGTTTCGGTTTGAGGTGTGTGCCAAGTAGATATGCAGCAACAGAGCCAAATTACTGATCATACAAATTTATGCTAAAATGATTGTTTCTTCAGTTATGAGGTACTTTATTTAGTGAAGTGAAATTAAGAATCTTGACTCTCCAGATGTTTTATTATGCTCAGAGGGGGGGGGAATCAAATTAGCATAGTTTGAGGTCCGGATTTTAGATCATTCCTTATAATGGACGTCTGGACTTTGTACTATATTTGAAATATTTTACAACATTTGAAAATTGTCAAACTTGTTTAATGTGATTTATGCTTCAAACAATGTAAATTTTCAGCAATATGTCATGACAATTCAGTATGTCGAACATATGAGCACTGTTTTCTTGTAATTTAAAATTTATTTTGTCAAGATCTTGTAATGTCCTTAGCAAATGCTAATTTTCATGGTCATTTATTGTTTGATAAGAGTGGTTGTTGCCAGTTTTTCCTTCATTTAGAGAAATTTGTTTTACTGTTGAGTTTAAAAATTTCTCAATAAAACTTTTTTATTACTGAGCCACAGAATTGCCCACTGTGATAAAAATCCCAAAACTGATGATGATTAAGTCCATGAGAGTGAATAGAATTAATTGCAGACTCATGTTTCAATAACACATGAATTGAGGTTTTTTCCATTAAGAGCATGCTGGTGAATACGGGAAATTGCCAGAGGTTAGCTTATGAAAAAGGCTAACCTCTGGCAAACTTCGTATTGATCACTTGAATATATGGCAGAAAGTAAGCAAGTTCAGTAAAGTGTTGACTCATCAACAGCCAATGAAAATAACTTGACATTTTTTGCCTTGTCTTAAATTTACTCTTGATGTGGCTTCTGATGCTTCAGGTAAAATAGCCCTGAAATAATAAAATTCCACCTAGCCGGTTTTAAATGTTATGGTGTTTAGCTATAAACTAAATATGAAATGGAGCTAGAGCTGGCTCACATCATTATTCAACGTTTAGAATGCAACTGCTAGAATATTCTAAGTAAACAATATTTTTGGTACCATTCAACTAAAAGCAATACAATAAAATGCATTTGAATTTTGCAACATTAAATACAGCTTAAATTTCTAAACTACAAATGAAGTTCACAAAGATATTAATTACCCATAAAGTTCTAAATTATCCATAAAGTTTAAGTTCTGTTTTTGTGGAGAAACACTTCTCCACTAGGATGAGTTTTTGTCAGTTTTTTTATACCTGTTTTTTTATGGGTGTAGATAACAGACTTTTGATAATTTTTTCTGTTTGTTCTGTTTGGTTGTTTTCTACATTTCTAATGAAAGTTAGTGCATTAGTGTCTAGTTCAAAGGAAAAGAGGGGCTGAGCTGGCCTAAGTACAACCCTAAGTGATGTTTTTAGCTTCAGAAAGTGTGTTATATTATTTTTACCTAGGAGCAGTTCATGTACTCGTGCCAACATCGCTATTTGTTTCTTGTTATTTCTAATAAGAACAATGAAATTTAATTATTCTGTCTTAGCTTTTATAGTGTTTTGAAGAAAGCCTAGATATTCCTAGAAGTGCTTTTTATAGCTAGGCATAATCTTTATGTATAAGATATTTTGTATACTCTGTCTTGCTCTCTGAAGTACCCCAAGTGAAAATATGAACTGTTTCACAGGGCTTTCACCTGGGTTTAAGCAGATGTGGTATTCTGGCCTTCTTACTTTCCACTTTTCTTCAGGATATCTAAATTCCTAAAACTATAGATCTGAATGTTGAAATTTATTCACTGTCATTCATAGTTACACATATTTCCAAGTTACCTTCAATAATTGAATGGAATCTGAAGTTTCTTTTAGCATATGAACTAATGATCTGGTTTTGTGCATGCAGTTCATCTTTTCTCTTGGACTGTGTTTCATTTCAGAATCATGTTACATCATCTTGCTATCTGATATTACCTTTCTACATCAGTTTTCTACATGTGCAACTTGTGCTGCCTTCTAATCTGTACTTTTGTTGTGCAGTTTTTTAACAATATGTGGTGCTATTCCTTTTTTGTTTTGGTGCAGAACATTTTGCTGCACATTTATATTGTTAAATCTGAAATCTGAATTTTTAAAATTATTTTTAACTTTCAGGAGATACCATCATAAAAAATGCATTCATTGCTGAAGAAGATGATATTGCACCATTAGGAAGAAATTTTCTTTTTCAAACTCAAGAACAAGAAACCGAAGAACAAGATGTGGAGTCATTATCACATTCCCTATTGGAATCATCCATGGATCATTATTCTTTTTCACTTGATGATTGTGAAGGCTTGACAGATCTTTTTGATTGTAACTTCCCATGCCTGTAACAAGTTATTCACATTCTACTCATAAACTTCAGAAAATTTGGTAATGAAAGATAAGTATGGAGTGGTATTAAAGGATGATGTTGTTTTGCTTTGAATCAGCAGTTTTATCAATTCTTGTCATAAAAAATAAGTATTAATACATGTAGATTTACTGACTTTAAAAAATGTGTTATCCAGCAATTGATAATCCTGACAATACTACTAATGCTAGTGCAGGAAAGTAGCATACCTTTGTACAATAAAAGAATATAATAATAAAAAAAAAAGGGTTGAGAGATATTTCTGTAGTTTTCAGTATCAAACAACTAATATGTTAAATCTGGGAAGTTATCCTCAAGCTGTGAAAATTGATTTCTTTAATTTTATCTAAAAGAAATAAAGTAAATCTGAAATGAAATTTTTATAGGGACCAGGTAAATGTTAGTGCAAATAACAAATATCACTTCAATATGCTACATGTATAAATTAATGTACTTTATTTGTTTACTATTTTAGAATTTGCATATCATATCATTTGCAGTCATGTATGAAGAAAGTTAAATCTCATCATATGCACATTGCTGTATGCTGTAGCCTTGTCCAGACTGCGAAGATTTTGTACTTGAAATATCAGTATGAAGCAAATAGATTATGGAATATAACCAGAGGTACTTATAAGCCAGTAAAAAAATAATCAGTGCCAGCAGTTTTCCTTCACTCATTGAAAACTTCGGTTGTAATTAATAATTGAGCTTCAAATACAGTATACATAACATTTCAAACGTTATCTGTTTCTATCAAACTAAAATGCTGTAAATTTTTCATTGAAATATTGCTTATAACTGCAGAAGTTATAAGTGCTGCGCTATGTCATTAAGTGCATAACTTTTGTAGACTTGGCAATGCAAGTTTTAAAGTTAAGAAAATAGTTTTGCATAATACCAAAGTTTATATTTTAAAATTCCAGCTGGTTAAAATAAGTTACATATATGGATATATTTCTATATATTCAAATTTACATATAGATATATTTTACTGCATATTCATAGAGAATAGTAATTTTAATATAATTATTACTTTAAAAAAATTTTGTAATTTGTAATGAAAATTCTTCTCTGTTGGATATTCCACTGAGTAGTGCATTTTGGCTCCATTTAAAAATATTAAGGAATTTAATCAAAATTCTTCTCTCTTGGATATTCCACTTAGCAGTGCATTTTGGCTCCATTTAAAAAATATTAGGAATTTATGCTTCACAAAATCCTTTTAATGAGGTAATGTCACTTGACATTCATAAAATTTTGCTGTGTTTCTCTCACTTTGCTTCACATTATGAGAAAAATTTGGATTATTGTATAATTTTGTGTGTGTAAACTTATGGCAGCATGAAATTCTGAGTCAAATAATTCTTTGATATTTTGTTTCACAGTGGCACCTTTTAAGTCATTAATAAGATTTGATATTAATGTTTGTACGAAACGAAACCTGCAAAAAATGTCAGTTTTGAAAACTCCAGCCAAGATAGCAGAATTTAAAATACTGTTTTATGTAAAGAGACTTGAGGGTGTTAAAAAATTGCCAAATGTATAAATGTACAATGTGAAATGCCATCATCTTCACAGTCCGTAAATGTTTATTTTCTGTGTGATTTGTTTGAAAATTTCCTTGCTGACTTAAATCTTCTCTTATATATAGATACAACCACATAAGCATAACTTTCGTAATTGTGAATGGTGAAAATTTTTATCATGAATTGTTTTATAGTCCCCCCCCCCCCCCGCTTTGATTCTCCTCTTTTTTTTTTTTCCTTCTTTTTTGGATGTAGGCACAACTTTGTAGAGATTACAGACTAATAATTTATCTTTAAATTATTCATAATGTAACTAGACACCTTGACTTCCTCAGGAATTTTATATATCAAAATATCAGAAAGGCTTATTGGTACTCTTTGTATTCTTATGGTTCTACTCGAATAGCTTTAAATTATATTTATAATATTTGTATACTAGATTACGTTCAAGCAAAAGTAAATATATATATGCTTGCAAATACATGGTATACATACATATACTGCTGTGTCTGCTTTTTATGCATATTTTTACTTTAAACTTCTGTAAAATGGGTGACTGTTACTTTGAGTTTTGCATGGCTTTCTTATTATAATTAAGAGGTTTCTTTCTTTCATTTAATGATCATATTTATGTTGAGTGATTGTTCTTTGCGTTAACCTTATGAAAAGTGATGGTGAAAGCAAATCTCAGATAATTTAGCTTTGGAAAGTTTCTTTGTTTGAAGTTTTGTAAATTCAGCAATACCATTAAGAGGGAAAACTTGATAAGCATATTAAGATGGAAAACATATTAGTGTAATATGATTGTTCCACTCACTGCAATTTTATTTGAGCTCATTGTTGTAAAATTTTTAGCTTATGTTATTATATTGTTTATAAAATATAGAATAGAGATGAAAATCTTTCTTGTAGCATTACAGTAGTTTATGATCTGTAACTCTAAGTATCAGCTAAATAAATGAACTCTTATTAAATATATGTAAGGAAGTATTCAAGAAAAAATTTTAATTGGTGTTTTAAAAAATCCAGAGGGAAAGCTGCTTAATTTAAAATAATATTGTGTGCATAAATTTAATAACTCATAGCTGTTTTTAATTTAAAATCATAAGTGGGACTTAAAAAGTTATTACACTTCAGTTTCTTTTACATAAAATTTCTCCTAATGTGCTTCATGAAAATGATATTTTAATATAATTGTACTGTTATCTCAGTCTTCTCGTCATTTTTTGGTTAGATTTAAAAATCCCATATAGTTAAAAAATGTCTTTTGATTGTGTATGTATTACATAGGAAAGAGAATAGGCTGGTATCATATGTGTTTCTCTTTACTGATGTATGTTAAAAAAAAATTGTTTTTATGTGTCTGTTTATATCACTTGATATCATCATCTAGAGAGTAATTATACTTTAATAAAGATTTATGTGACCAACCTTTTGAATCCTGAGGAAGATTTTCTGTGCTTAGAAAAGTTCTACACTTTCTAACTTTATTTCTCGAATAATGATGCTGGATAAAAATACTTATGTGAATTTGGAATTTGGTGATAACTTTAATATAGTCTATTTAAGTAAATCTTTAAATGAAGTATCGTTATTTGTGAGAATACTTTGAAGTAAAGTGCCATATATATATATATATATATATAAAACTGTGAACATGTATTTTCCCATGTCTTCTATCGTTAGTAATGTGTAAGTCATTATTTTCCTAAATTTAATATTTCTCTTTCACTCCTTTGTCTAAAACTTCAACTAATGTGAATTTTCTTGATCTTCAATAAATATGCTTGCATCTATTCAGTTTTTTTTTTCCCCCTCTCCCAGAAGCTGCTGGTATGAAGCATTTATTGGAGTCCAATTACTGCATACAGTTCTTGAAGTAAATTTTTCTTTTTAGTTAAAAAAACTTCAATTAGAGCTTCAGGCTGTTTAATTATTTCAAGGCAATAATATTTTTTATTTATATTGAATATATTTGTTATCATGTTTACTGTGTAAAAGTGCTTTCCACAATCTGAAAGCAGAGCATTCTCATGAAACCTTTTATAAACCAAAGTGGTTAGCATCAAGAAAGCTTTTACTTTTAAGTAATAATGCACAATTTTATGAGCATTTCCAGACTGAGAAAATATCTTAATAAACTAAACCAAATTATACATTAAATGAAAAATAATTTTAATACTTAGTAAAAACAGCAATAGTTAATAAATATACAGCCTATATAAAATAGTACTATATATTAATCAAAATCAGGGAGACAGCAAATGCATTAACTGGAATGTTCAGTTTTGGGTTGGAATCTTTTGTGTTGACTGTACAAACTTGTATGCATTTTTATGATCTTGTATGCTAGGCTGAATCATTGAAAGTTTTTTGGAAAATAGGATACTGGCATATAGAAGAAAGTGAAGAGGATCTTCTGTTTATTCGTCATTGCCATGAAACTGGTGGGTCATTAATATCGATATCTGCCCATGTCTTCCTCTAGTTTTCCAGGTTAGTTATGTTAAGGGCTAGTGTGGAAGGCTTCAAATACAGCATTTTAACCTCAGCTATTTGTCTGTGTAACAATTCTTTGTTGGAAGTTACAGTATCTTGCATTTCTTCAGTAATGCTCTGTGTCTTATGAAACTTAAATATTGAAAGCTAAGTTCACTTAATGCCTTTCTCCATAGAATCTAATATTTTCTGTACTTTTTTTTTTGTACAGAAAGCAAGAAAGTCACTAATGTAACTTTTTGCAACAGTGAGATGCTTTCATTCAATTATTTCTTCTTTGTTCAGTGAAGTAGTTTAAAAATATCTTCAGCTTTCAAATGTGCCTTCTAAATTGTGCAGAATGTATTCCACTTCCAGTGTACATTTGTAACAATTTATATTATGTGCCTTCTTGATAGTTTTTGTATTTTTATATTGTAATTCTCATTCCCATCCTCACACACACGTGTATGAGACAGAGTATAATAGTCAGGTTACATCACAAAGTGTAAAAGTATATTAAGCATATTATATTTATATTATATCATTTATCTTTAAATAAATATCTAAAATAAATTTACTGTTCCTTTTCTAGTGTGATGTACTTGGATATTTTAAAAACATTAATCAAAATAATTGTTAAATTTAAAAAAAAAAAAAAAATTGTAGTTGAATGAAAAAAAAATGTGCCTGTCTGAATAACCATCAGTATCATGTTGTTATGTTTTTCAAAATAAACCTGTTTGTTTTACATTGAAATTTATGTTGATTTTGTACATGCATACATATATACCAGTATATATATATTGGATATATAAATCATACCACTTTTTCTAATAGATGTCATATATGGAACTGCTTGAATTCAACTGAATCTATAGACACTTGTGGTTGAAAGACTTAATAGCAACCTATTAATAATTATTATGTTACAGCTGTTTAAAATGCTATGAATAATTATTTTTGCTTCATTGAAAATGTCGAGTGTTGTTTTCCCCCGCCCCCCTGGAAGAAACAGTAATTGTATGAAGGTTTTATTGCTAATAAAACTTCAAAAGAAACATACTATTTGCTGCTGGGAATTTACAATGAACATACCACATGGAATACAACTTGCATGAGCATGTTCAACAATTTAAAAATAATGATTTTGATACATATGAAACAGTGTATGGAAAACCACCAGAAAGTTTGGGCTGTTGCAACTGAGTTAGATAATGCTGATTATTACTGAATTTCAATGAAGCATTATTTTCCAATGTGAGAACACTCGCCCAAATTTTGTAAGACTAGGCTAGGGAAACCTAGAAGTATTTTGCCAGGATGTGTTGCCTTACCTGCCATATTCCCCAGATGTACCTCCTTCAGATTACCACTAGTTCCGATCTGTGCAGAGTGGCTTTTCAAGACAGGAGCTTGGTTAGATGAGGATATTAAAGTTTGGCTTTGTTGATTACTGGATTGTTTCAGAATAACCCTGTTTTATCCTTCCTGGAGTATGTTTGTTGTCTGAGAAATGGGTGAATGCTGTAGTCTCTAACAGATGGAATATACTTTGAAAAATATCCTGTATGTACTAAAAAAAAATATATGTCCTATATGTACTAAGTCATATTTATAGGCTTAATGCATATGGAGAGAGATATCATAAGGAAATAAATATTTAACAGCTGCTTACCAATAATGAAACATATTACATTTGAAATAGTAAAAATATATATATATATATATATATTTTCCATTAATATATATGTGTGTGTGTGTGTGTGTGTGTGTGCATGTGTGTGAGATAATCATGCATAAGTCTCATGCATGTCATACTCTAAGTTGACATAGAAAATGAAGCTGAAAGCTTAATGCTTTTTTCTTCCAATAAATATGCAATTAAAGACCTGCAGATGATTTGTCAGACATAATTTATTAACTGAAGGTATATGGTTGAGAAAGGTTCGCACATTATTTGATAATCCCAAGTAAATGTTTCACATTTTTACAGTTTTTGAACTATTAGAGAGACAGAATTGCAACAGCAATTTTGAATTTGGGGTTCCTAAATGGACTTCATGAACAGTTTTCAAAATCAGTTAAATTTTAACTTTATTGTGGTTCCCTTATGGCAATCACTTCATTTTAATTTATCTTTTAAAATTTTAAGTTCTTGGCTGGATTATTATTAACTGGATCTGGGAACAATACTTTTCATAAACACATATCCTGTGCAATTTTACTTACCAGTCCTTTGTAACATATTGGCAGCGCTTCTCTTACTTAATGTATCTCAATTCAGATAAAATATTTAAGTACAGTTCACATGTAAATGTACTTAAAAACCCACAATTAACATTCTAAACAATATAACATTTCATAGGCATTCTCTCCAGAATTTTAGCAAAATTAAATCTAAAATACAAATTACTTGCTTTAACTTTTACAATAATTCATTTCGAAACATTATATGCTTTGCTTTACTCTTAAAGCCAGAAGAATTTTTTATTCTGATCAACAGCATCCTTTATTCTGTCGTCCAATTTAACGTTCAGTTTTTACACCAGTTTTGAAATTCTTCGCACTGTCCAGGTATCTTATCTTGATTCTACTGCATATAGCTATTAATTCCATGTTTCTGATTAGCTGACCTCTTGAGTATTTGCTGGCTTGAAAACATATAGGCATGTCTTAGAATATTGTAAAGTATTAATTCTTCATCTTTGAATACTCTTTGCTCCTTCTCATCTTTGAATACTCTTTGCTCCTTCTCATCTTTGAATACTCTTTGCTCCTTTGAGCTGAAATTCTCCCTTTCTCTTCAATACTTGGTTTGGCCTTGCATTTTTCATCAGGAAACTTTCCTCCACACTCACTCATTTTCCTGCATAACAGATTGGCGTAAATGTTGAACTTTCAGGCATTCTTCCCGGCTTGCTTCTTTAAACTCTTTTTGAATTTGCTGTTCCTCCCCATCACTGGTGTTTGTGACCTATTCTTACTAATGTGCCATACACATTCTTTTGTTTATTCTATCTTTTGCCTCATGTATTGGCTTCCTTTTCCTTACCTTTCTTCCAGGTATGTTATAAAGTATCTCCCTCCTATCTGCATGCCTTCGTGGTGTAAAGATAACACATTTGGCACGTATCCGAGAGGTCCAGGGTTTGAGTTCTGGCAACGGCAATGCAGACTCTACAGTTTCCTGACACAAAAAAATTCTAACTGCTGCAGAATTCTAATTCTAAAAAAATTCTAACTGCCACAATTGTACGGCATGCTTGGCAAAATAAACAGTACTTCTCACTGACCTAACTGCTGCAGACACGTCAGCTTTTCCTTGTCGTAAAATTTGTGTAACTGATCTGTATTTGTGGAGCATGTCTGCCCCTTAGCATCCTGTATGGTTACCATATTTTTTTTAATATTTGCAATAATTAAAAGGTCCTATAATACTTTCATTAAATTAATTTATTTCTGCTTTCTGTCAAGATGACAATGTGTGATTTATCTTTATAACTTTATCACCAATTCTAATTTCCACTTATCTCTGTTTCCTATTGTAATACAGTCCACCAGCAGCCGAGCAGTAAAGTTGCTGAATACTGGTAGACCGGTCCAGGGTTCGAATCCCATCAAATTATGTTTTTTATTGATTTTCTGCATGTTTATTTAATATGTATATGAGCCATTTTCCCTTAGAAAGTCTCCCTTCCCTTAGGCAGATAGCTTTCGAGTGTTTTATCGTAATTAAATAAACCAAATCATCATACAATTCAACTTTTGTTTTAACCTAGTTTTATCTAACATTTTAACTGCTGCTTTATCAATTAACTTTTGGATCCCTTTTTCTTAGAACTGTGGCTCTCTCTTGTACAAAAAATAGTTTGTCTAAGTGTGTAATGACTTTTCTTCCCAAAAATAACTCTGTGTTTATCTGTTGTCTCATGTTCCACTGTTCTTAGAGCGTGTGCAACCTCTTCAGCGTGTAAATTCCAACTTTGATGATGTCGCTTTACCTAACAATGTTTATAATCTGTACAATGTTCTTATTAATGTGCTCAGTGATATTTGACAGAGTCCTGTAGGGAGTGATTGTTAAATGCTTAATATCTAGTTCCTTGCTCGTTTTCTCAAAAACCCTACGTATAAACTGTGGTCCATTGTCAAGTATTACAGTACAAAGTCTGAAATCCGGATTCGTCGGGACTTCGACGATTCCGGATATTAGATAATCAGTTTAAATCTGGTAAGATGGCATGCAGAAATTATACAATTAAAAGTATGAAATTGTAATTTCTGAAATAAAGAATAATTATGATCTAAAGGATATCAAAATTTACATACAAAAGAAAAAGCTTAATATTAGTTTGCTTATTAAACATTTCTTTCAATGTAAGTTGTTTAAGTTGCTTCCACAAAACGTTCCTTTTTCTTTTGTCATACACAGTTGACTTCAATGCCACACTTATCACATAATTTTGAGACAGATATGCCTTTATCCTTTTTTTGCAGCTATTCCACCTTTCTGGTTAACGGAGATCGAAACGTGTTTCGCTTTGTAGATCCTTTGGCAGCTCCAGAATTGGAAACTCTTTCTGACATAATTGAAAGTTCAAGCTTAGTTTCTATGAAATTGCCGTAATAACAGTCTGCAAAAATAATAAGCTGGATCAAACTAAAAGATTAGGGAGCAGCGCAGTCCACTACATTAACTGAAATGCCTTACTATCAGTAAAGATTATTTTAGCCTAGCTTAATATCGTCCGTTATACATTATTGGTTGTGTATCACAACATTGGCGACGGAAGCCAAGTTGTTTCACTTAATTTTGTCTTGCTCCTATAGTATACTGAATTAACCTCGAATTGTATTAGTTTAGTTATTTACTATACCTACGTTTATTTCTTGCACATGCTTAAAACTAATCTGAGTCCTGAATAAATAAACTGTCACATATTCTTAACGCTTTATCTAGGGCCAGCGGTAAATATCGCCTGGTGCAGTCTCTACAGGTCCTAAATTGTGCTACAAAGTGCCTTCCTAAGTTCTGAATTTGCACCGCACCTAAGCTTTGCATCTCAGTGCTTTCCCTAAATTATAAAAAATTTCTCATCCCTTAATTTTGCCGCTTGGTGCTTCCCCCAAATTCCAAAAATTCGCCTTCCCTAAATTTTGCCGTCTGGTGCCGACATATTCTGCTGCCGCTTCTTGGTTTATGGTGAATAACATATCAGTTATTCTTAATTAAAATAGCACTAAATGTAATCTTTTGGCCTATTGATTTTCATTAACAAAATCTATTTTTAGCATATGAAAAGAAATTTTTGTTGAATTTTTCCTCGTCAACATTTGTTAGAGCATTTAAAAATCTATAATCATTGCCAATTGTAATGTTAGCATAAAAAGTTGCCATACTCTTGTTATTCAAGTACTAATATAAAAAAAGTTTATACATCACTGCATGAGTTACTACTGGTAATGAAAGTAAAATATAATAAATAATGACTCGCCAGGTCGGCGTCAGGAATATAAAATAGGTGAATGTTTCGGTTTGAGATGTATGCCAAACAGATACTCAGCTATGGAGCCAAATTATTAATCTCACAAATTTATGCTTACATCATTATTTTTCCATAACAAGGTATTTTATTTAGTGCCTAAATGAGATTAAGAATCAGAATTTTTATGTGAAAATCTCCACATGTTTTATCCTGGAAGAAAAAATTAAATGCGCATGCGTAAAGCATATTAAAAAAAGTTTGTGGATTCGAGGTCCGGATTTTAGATCATTCCGAATAATGGACGTCTGGATTTTCGACTTTGTACTGTATCTTTAATGGCGATCCTTATTTTAAAGTATACCGCTTTAAAAGTGAATTTGCTACTACAATCAATCAATCAATGCAGCTTATGCCGGAGTGTCGCAGTGGATACCGTATCTGGCTCAATGATAGATATGTCGCAAGGGCGCATGAAAGTACAAGTACTAGACGTTGTAGGAGGATTTTCGGACTTAGAAGGCTGTGCTTCAAGACATCACAAGCAGTGATAACTCAGATTAGCTCAAAGACCAGGAGAGGCGTTGCTAGAGAAATGCATGTGAATGTGCATGACCATGATGAATGGGTGGAAGATATCACAATACACTCATGACAAGTATATTTGATCTGGAAAGGAACATGGGAATACAACAAATAAAATAAGATTAAAAAATAACAAATGCAAAATACTAATACGAGACACAATACGGTAAGCAAACTATTTACATATGTACAGCGATGTTGCCTAGGAAGTGTGCAAAGTTACGTCGGAAAATTTGAGTCCCGGGAGCATAATGGCAGAACGCACATTGAGTTGAACAGTGTTAAATGAATGTCACATACTGTGCATGCCCAGAAAAAAATTTGGCGTAATTACTATGTTGGCGTGACTTGAAAAGAAGATAAATACGGTATATAGTAGATGTACCGCCATCTGATTGTAAACAAATTTGGCGTTTAAATCTTCCTAGAGTGTAATCTAAATGTATATTGTTTTACTGTGTAAAATACAATTTTTTTTGCTGTACTGCTCCAACATCTGGAAACCTGAATGATACGATCAAGTATAAATTCGATTGAAGAGTGAAAAAATGGGTAAAGGAAGTCAGCATAAATACAATTGCCCCAGTGGATAGCGCAAGAGCTCAAAACCAAATGCTATTGCAAGATTGCTTTCAGGTATGTATATACAGTCAAAAGTCTTTAATCCGGACTCGTCGGGACTTCGGCAATTCCGAATTATAGATCATCAGTTTAAATCTGATAAGATGGCATGCAGAAATAATAAAATTAAAAATATGAAACCGTAATTTATGAAATAAAGAACAATTATGATCTAAAGGGTATCAAAATTTACAAAAAAAAAAGCTTAATATTTATTTGTTTACTTCATTAAACATTTCTTTCAATGTGAGTTGTTTAAGTTGCTTCGTTTTATGTGATAATACTTTCTCTTTAATTCTATAAACAGACATTATTTCTTGTTCAGTTACAAAGTTCCGCTGTTCAAGTCCTATAATTGCTGTGTCGAGAATACCGACTAATTTGTCAATCGCATAAGCCAAATAAAATAAAAACATCTGCCCTGAAGATAAGGATAGTGCTGACAGATCAACTTCTACTTCATTGCACACCGCAATGTTCCTCCCCCCCCCCAGAGAGCAGCGTAGAATTGATAAACAGATTTCAGAATGATTAGAGAAACAAAGGATATGCCTTTATCCATTTTTTGCAGCAATTCCACTTTTTGTTTGATGGACATCAAAACATACTTTCTCGGAAATTCTATTTGACATAATCGAAAGTTCAAGCTTACTTTTATAAAATTGCTCGATCCAACTCTAAGATTAATGAACAACACAATCTGCAACATTAACTGAAATAGATAATTAGATAATTTTAGTTTAGCTTATACCGTCTGTTATACATTAAACGTGCATGCGTAAATGTTGTTGGTAGTGGTGATAAAGGCAAAGCATATTTTGCTTCCCTTAAATAAAGCTAAGACTAAACTAAATAAAATTCATGCTTTATTCCGTAAATAAAATAAAAGAGCTAACACTGTAACCTTTAAAATCATTTGACCCCCCCCCCCCAAAATAAAAAAAAAATATTGTTTATGTACTGACATCTTGGTTTGTTTCCCTTGATAAGTCAATTATTCTATGATCGATGACAATAGGTACCTTTTAAATACTTTTGATTGTGTTACTTAAAATTTGTACATTTTAAAATAATATTTCTAAACAGCTAAATAATTTTTAATGCAACAGGAATCTAAATAACATATTTTCCACTGCAGTATAATTCTAAATAACTTCAAATACTGATTAAAATTCATTCCAATAATTCATCGCTTTTATTAAATTTCTGTTCCTTGGAGATGATACAAGATAAACCTTTTCTAATAATATATATATATTTCTAATTCTACCAGGAATTATTGATAAATAATCAGATGAAAAAATTGATCAGGCATAGAGAGAGAAGATGAAAATCATTATTACGAAAGAATGTGAAGCAGTGTTTGCATTCAAAATGTGAGATGTAATACTTATGAAATTCTGCACATTCCTTTGGAACTGTACAAATTTTCGTTTAGAGGAAGACTGAAATTTAGGATATATTAGTTGAAAATTTATTCATTATACTTTTAAGCAATAAAAACAATTCAGGATCTACCATACGTTCCATTAGTACATACATAAAGAAACACTGAGGAATATAGCAAGTGCTTGTAAACAACACTGAAGAAATTTTACAATTCCTTAATGCTGTTTATTAAATTCTTTGAAATGAGAAAATAAAAGCGCGAATATACGCTAACAAACTAAGCGAGAAAATCCAGTTTACATTATACCAGTTATAACGTGTAAACAAATTACATCTAAACGAATTATTATGCAGAGCATATGTTAACAAATATTAAATGCACTGTTATTGACAAATTAAAATGAACCATATATTAGAAAATAAGCAAGTGCAATCAGTATAGACGTCAAAATACCCGCATGGTACTTACGTATTAACGCAACCAGGCCAAAATTCGCATAAATATCCAAATTTGGCGACCCTACTTACGGCAACCCTACGTGTTATACGTAGTTTTGTAAAAAAGAGCATGTGGAGATTCACAAAATTTTCCTACATTTTCGTGCCAATTTTTGTTATTTATTAGCAATTAAACCCTTCAGGTTTCGAATTTCAATAAGTTGCAGAATTATTTTTTCGGCGGAAATCTTTTCGCTATTGCTTTTAGCACTGATTGAAAACCGTATTCGCCATAACCATGTGCACGTCGACTTATTTTTAAAAACATCCCAGAATTGCATAAAAATGGCATTGCGCACTTCTCTTGACTTTATCCATGTACACTGCTATTTTCTCATAAATTACAAAAATTTGCACGAAAATGCAGGAAAATTTTGCGAATCTCCACATGCAAAATAGCAGTGTACATGGATAAAGTCAAGAGTGTGCGCAATGCCATTTTTGTGCAATTCTGGGATGTTTTTTTAAGTAAAAATAAGTCGACGTGTACATGGTTATGGCGAATACGGTTTTAAATCAGTGCTAAAAGCAGTAGCGAATTCAAATTCGAAACTGGAAGGGTTTAATTGCTATTTTATATTTTAAAACAAAATAATATAAAAAACTGTATTAAAAATTATCTGTAATTAATAAATGTACATTTTCTTTCTATTCATACTTTTTTACTCAGACTTACAAATCCCGCCAACCTGGTTGCGATAATACGTAAGTACCTAACTAATAAACAAAGTTCCACCACATTGTAGTTGTAAACATCACTCGGTACACACTCGACAATCATGGAGATCACGAATAAGCTAGCGTAGGGTTGCTTAGTCGCCAATATTTCTCCCCGCGCCAAAGGTACACTATCAAGCATGCGCAGTAAGCGAAATTCGCTTAACACTGTTCAACTCAATGTGCGGTCTGCTATTACGCGTCCCGGGAGAGGTGGGCTGCGAATGGTCGAAACTTATAATCCTCGGGAAGAATTAAATAATCGAACACCTTAGGGAATATTTGGAGAGGTGTAGGCAGTTGAGAGCTTTATCATAGAAGTTACTGTTTGTCTTGTGAAGGAACTCCTCTACCTTTTCAATCTTTAAATCCCTATGCAGGGTGTCGTTCGACACATAATAGTGCACATTGGTAATAAGTCTCAAGAACTTATTCTGAATGACCTGCAGTCACTTTAAATCCTTATTAGTCAGAGCTGCCCAAGCAGGGGAGGCGTACGTGAAAATCGGGCATACTATTGCCGTGTAGGTGTGCCTTTTCCGAGTGAGATTCAGCTTTGATGTTGTGCCAATTAAAGGAACAAGGACTGAAAGGATTTAGATCCAAAAATGGTCCCATTAAGCTAGTTCTTGACATAGAAATAAATATACTTTGAAACTGCAAAATAAAAAAATACTTTTTGATCTCTTACACTATTATATTAGTAATGAATGATGTTTATTGCTGTGCAGTAATAAGTAATAAGAATTTTATTTAACCCACGAAATTTTAGTTTACAGACGCAGTTAAAAACTAGTTAAACTGTACGATGTTTATTTTGCTTTAATTTGAATGTACAAATAGAAGAATAATTTTATTGGGCTAAAAATTTCATTGCAGTTTTTTCGTTAATTTTCTGGCAAGTTCTAATGAGAATTACTCTTTCAAAGCGACTGAGGTAAGAAGTAATTTATTTTTTACCTCTCTGTGATAGGAAAATGAGGTTTAAGAATGGGAAAAAATAACATTAAGTTCTTACCCTCCTCAAACCTCACTTTGCTACCTCAGAGAGCACTTTAACCATACAAATATCCGGTCTTTGATAAACAAAGGGAGTAAAAAAATATATCCAGCACTCTCCAATCTTATACGTTATGCCGGCAATGCTACATAACTCCTCATAATTTAACAATAATTACTACTTTATTAATTTATTTGTAACTTCCAGAAAATGCAGTAAACACATTTCTTCAAGGGAAATAACACAATGTCAAATGTTCTTATGAAAACTCAAAATTAGATAACGGATTAAATAGATGTTCAAGCTTTAAATTAAAAAACTTAATTTTTAAATTAAACGCATTGTTTAAACTCAGCAGTTTTATTACTTTATTTTATACTATAAATAACAATTGAAGTTGAAAAATCTTACATCTTTGTTTCCATTACTATCAATTTTCTTAAAAGTACGGCGCAACTTTTCTTTGCTTTTGAGAAACCGAGCTCTGCTCAGAATGTAACACTTCTAAGCACTTTTTCTGTAGCCGATGCCCCAAGATTTCTTTTTTGTTAACGTGGCAGATTTATGGGGCAGACTTTCCCTTCTTTGTATCCGCCTACAAGGGAAACATCCCTTCATGACAAAGGACGCAGAATGCCACCAACGGTGTTAATTGCTCCGTAATAGTGATACCATTGAGGAACCGCACAAAGTGGAAAAGTACACGTAGCTTACTTTCTGATTTCTAGAATTCAGCTATTCTGCTGAAGAATTGCCGTTGTTCCAAATTCTGTTCCAGTTAAGAACTGACTTCTCAAACAAGCGTTACATTGAGAAAGTGCGAAAAGTAAGTTTTAAAATTTTTCCTTTAGTCTACAAAAATGATCAGAACTAAAAAAAAATTATCTCAGATATTTAAAAGACGGATTTATAGGAGAATAAAGCAACGTATCTTATAGGATTCGTCAGAAGATGAAGTAGCATTTAATTATGAAAAAAGCCTGTGCCGAATTTTTGCGCTAGCAAATATTCTTTAAGTTCCATTTCAAATTGTGATTCGAAATATGAATTTTTATGTCTCAAGAAGAACTGACTGATGACGATTAGGACAACGATTATCCAATTTTAAGGAATATTCCAAATATGGTGTGCGGAAAAAACGTCACCCGGAAAAAAGGGAAACGGAAAGAATGTCACTCGGAAAAAAAGGAACTCCAAAATCTCGTCAGATAATGTCGCCGATTGGAGTTGGGGAAACCTGCCAAATTCTAATTTAACGGGCAGGATTATAGCGGGCTCTCTTGAGGGAGGTTTTAAGGGTAAGACAAGACGTTGAGCTGGCTGCAGCTGAGTAAGGTCATTTCGATAGCAGGTTTTTCCAACTTGCCTGCGGAAAAATCATGTTTTCCCCCGCGTTTGCTTCACCCGTTTCCTATAGGAAACCGACCCACGTCACCCGGAAGGCAAGAATTCACGGGGAGCATGTTCATGTCCATGTCCTAGTCCTAATAATTAGTATTCGGCCCTAATAAGGGCCTTTACTAATATATAATATCATTTCCTGAAAAGGGAGCCTATTTAAGTTCGTCATCCGCATATGGAAGAAGTTTGCGCTCGTAGTGCAAAAATAAAAAAGCGATGGGTTGAAACGATCACGGGGAGCAAATGTTTCTCTTCTGTTAAATACTAGTGATTGCCGGCCTTGAAACTAAATTTCATCCATGCCTAACTGGAAGCTAATAGCTTGTTCCCATTAAAGTGTTGATAAATGGCGAATTCTCAGTAAAGACGGCACGCGAAAGCTGCTTGTTTCCAGGACTAAATAGCTTAATAATTTGACAAGCTGTAAAAATTTAAACGTATTTAACGTAAAAATTGGCGTAGTATAGTTTGTTATTTTTTATTACGGTTTAACGAATCTAGCAATAATATTATAGTATGCATTCATTTATTATTAATCTATGCTTTATATGAAATATAATTTTCTAAATACTAACGATTTATCATCAGTTAATTTATAAAACGACAGATATTTTATAGTATCAACTTTATTTTCACTTTAACGGTTTATCATAAGCTTTTTCCTTTTTTTTCTTAAAGTCCAAAGAGACTTTGTTCCTGGAGGACTATTCTTTTCGTTTTGTGATTTTGCGTTCAATCACTTTTCAAACTGTTGCCATCGAATGTTACGAGTCCCGCATTATATTTGAAGAAATTAAATAATGAAAAATCTGCATAAATGTATGTATATTTCTCGCATTGTGACGAAACATAGAGCCATCGAATTTTGAAAGACGTAATCCTCCTACGAATATGGGCATGTGGAAGCCCAAATTTGAAATTTGGAATTTGTTTTATTATCGATTTCATATTTTGTAAAACATTAACGAATTTTTGATTAACAAACTCAACGATTTAAAAGCGAGGAATGGCAACACTATATGAAAAAAAAAAAATTATCTCCAACGCGCGGAACAGTGTATCGAAATTTCTAAAGATATTCTCGTTTTAAAATTATTTTGCGACATTGCTATTAAACTGAATTTTATGGTTTAAGTGCAAAGAACATGATATTTAATAAATAAAGGTAACACACAAAACGTTAAAAGAACGCCCCTTTGGACGTAATTTAAAACCTGAAACCTTTAAGATTTTTTTTGTTATTAAGTTTTTTTTTTTTTTTTTTTTTTTTCAAATATGAATGTTGGGCCCTCAGCCGACTTCAACTTGGCCACTACTAAGGCCAGAAGTAGTTGTCACTTTATTATGCAAGCAGCTAATAGGTGGGCCACCTTTGCCTCCTATGAAGGGACGGACAATTAGAACTATGTATTCCCCTGTATTCGAACTCAGGCCGGGGTCTACCAGCGGCCAAGCGGTAAAATCGCTGAACGCTGGTAGTTCGGTCCGAGGTTCGAATCCCGCCAACGGGCTGCCTGCATGGGCATTTTCGTGGTTTTTCCCCAACGTCTACGAGCCAGTTTCCCTTAGAAAGTTCTACACGAAGGCATCTCTCCCCTTAGACAGATAGCCCTAGTGTGTTTTCCGTATTCTCAATCCACCACCACCGTCGAACACAGACCATTAGGTATCGCAGTTGGCTCCCCTAACCGTTACGTCGTCTGGGCGGCATTAATCATTAGTTAGTTTATAGAATACTATATTCTATACTAATTAATATAATTATTTTAAAATAATTACTTAAACCGACTTGGCTAGTATTTTCCTCGTCAAATACTTACTTATTCGAGGAAATAACTGAATTAAACGCTTTAATGGTAACATATATTTTACACCATATTTATTTTATATTATAATTTTTATAATATATATAAATATAGATACGGGCATACACGCAATCGAATCGGCTTAATGTATTTTCATTTATAGAATAATGCACTTCAGAATGTGAACAGTGAACTATCTTCTGGTGATTATCTTCCTATGATGATCAGTATTTCTGAGAACTTGGACATCGGTGCTGAGAGCTATTTCTTTAATTCGCAAAAGCCCAAAATCTTATGAACCTGTGTTAATCATCTTAGAAAAGGTTTACTGTACTTTCCGACCCTAACTGTAGCAATTTATTGGTATGAAAAACTTTCGTGTAGTAGAATATAATCCATTCATGCGAGCCCTGTCATAAGAATAATTTAATAGAGAAGCAAAATTATCATTGTATTCAAAATTGCATTTTTCGAGCGAGGTAGTAAGGAGTTCTGACTTTCTTATCGATTAAATGTTTCTGTTTCCGATTTTTAACTTGCTAATTTAACATTTATTTTATTTATTTATTTATTTATTTTAGCCCAAAGGGGCGTTAGACCCAAAGGGCTATTAGTCTCAAAACGACATTTTGCGTGGTTTCACTTTCTCCGTTGATTCACTTTTCAAACTGTTGCTACAAAATATTGTCATGCATTATATTTAAAGAAACTAAATAATGAAGATTCTGCTTGAATGCATGAATGTTTCTCGCATTTTCCAAGAACAACGGTACCTAGAGCTATCCAATTTTGAATAATGTTGTCCTCGAACCGAACATGAGCACTTGAAATCCCGAATTTGGAATTTGTTTTATTAGCTATTTCCAATTTTGTAAAACCTTAGCGAATTTTTCATTAACAAACTCATCGATTTAAAAGCTTACAATGGGAACAAACACTGTACGAAAAAAAATGTATCTCCAGCGCCCGAAATTGTGTATGGGAAATTCTTAAATTATGCTCTTTTTAAATATTTTGTGATATTGCTGTTGAATTGAATTTTATTGTTAAGTGCGAAGAACATTATATTTAATCAATAAAGGTACCACACAGAATGTTAAAGAAACATCCTTTTGGGCGTAATATAAAATATTATATGGGCGTAATATAAAGCTTACAGATTTTCCTTTATTCTCTCTCTTTCTTTTTTCATCCAAATATAAACTGTAATATTAACAAAACTGACGTGGGTTCCTACTTACAAAAGGAGTTGAAAATTCATTGATTAAGGGGTAGAGGCTTTCTGCTTTGGAAATAATGCTTTTAAGGAGTCTTTATAAAGGAATTCTCATAATTACTTTGCGCACCTGAAAAGCACGTAAACTCTATGCACTTTTATCTATAACTTTGGATGGATTACGTTGTCTAATCAACACCTTGAAAGAGCGGTAGTGGTGCTTACTGGATAAAATTGTATCTCCCATTAAGGCTTTTTATTTATGGGATCGACATTCCACATCGATACCGCATATGATCGAGAAGGCATAACGTCGACACTGACATACGAACGATAGTTATCGGCACAAACGACATAGTAAAAAAGAAATTTTAATAATAAGTAAAAGAATTATTGCACCTTTTTTACGTGCACAGAATCTCCACAGGCTTACAGTCGACACCACATACAGTTTCCCTATATAACAATCGGCATTTTCGTAATAGCCAACCGTGTGTAACCAAGAAAAAAAAGAATTTGATAAAATTAGCAATTTCCAGGGTAACTAACTGCATAAGATCGACAACGATGCAAATCGAAACCGGTTATTGAGCTGTTGTTTTGATCGTGCACATTACCGATCGTGGGCGTCATTTTCGTCGTTACGAAAGAAAGATTTGAAATATGAGAGGGAATTATTATGTGTCCACAAGAGACAACATTTTTCGTTTATTTACCAGTTGTAAAAGTGAGCTACCTGTAACCGAGAGCTGAACTCTGGTAGTTCAGTCTGAATCAATCCCTGCGAATGAACTGGTTGTATAGATATTTTCAAGGTTTTGTCTTATGTATAATGTATACAAGCCAGCTTCTCTCAGAAAGTCCCCCATGATGCAACCCTCCGCTAAAGCAGACCTCTCGCAATTTTCTAATAAACATACTAGAGTCCAAAGAGGCTTTGCCCCTGAAGGACTATTGTTTTCGTTTTGCGATTTTTCGTTGAATCACTATAAATGTCCGTTTCTCTTTTGAAACTGTTGCCACCAAATGTTAGAGTCCTGCATTATATTTGAAGAAATTAAATAATGAAAAATCTGCATAAATGTATGTATATTTCTCGCATTGTGATAAAACAACGGAACATAGAGCCATCGAATTTTGAATGACGTAATCATCCTACTAATATGGGCATGTAGAAGACCAAATTTGAAATATGGAATTTGTTTTATTATCGATTTCATATTTTGTAAAAGTTTAACGAATTTTTGAGTAACAAACTCAACGATTTAAAAGGGAGGGAGCAATAGCAGCACTCTACGGAAAAAAAAAAAAAAAAACTTTTTGTCTCCAGCGCGCGGAACTGTCTATCGGAAATTTTAAACATATCCTGCGACTTTGCTATTGAACTGAAATTTATGGTTTAAGTGCAAAGAACATGATATTTAATAAATAAAGGTAACACACAAAACGTTAAAAAAACACCCCTTTGGACGTAATTTAAAATCTGAAAACTTTCAGAATTTGTTTTCCCCCAATGGCGTGGTAAAATGAATCATTAAAAACGAAGCTGAGCTTCTTAATATCATTTTGCAGCTTTAGAATGATACCGCTAATTTGATTCCAGAACTCGAAATATTGAATAAATTTGAGTTAAATAAAATTCAAAATTAATGCGAAAGAATTTGTTTTAGCAAATTTCATAGGTGTTTTCAGTTATAAACTATATTTTTTCTTTCTGCGTTTGTTGAGAGTGAAACAGGTTATGTTCTGCTGCTTTGTAATTTTTAATTAGGATTGTAACAGAAATGTTTCTTGACGAAGAGGTGAAAACTGATGAAAACAGTCAATTTTCTATTTATGAGAAAACTTTATTATGACTTTGGAGATTAAATTAGCAAGAAATATGGATTCAAATGCAGCAATTGTAGTTGTAATTCTAAATGAACTATTTATAGCATTGTTATCAATGAAGCAACAATCGTATAATTTAAAAAAAAATGAATGCAAAATTCTATTCTTATTGTTTTGAGCTCAAGTTCTATGTTTCAAAAGCTTTCAAGTCTGAATTAATTACTTTTCAGACTTAAAATTCCAGTATAACTTTTGTATTTCAAATTTTGTTAGCAGTTTCGTAGCAGTTCTAAAACAAATATCATGCAGAATTTTAGCAGTATTACAAAAGGACTCAAAATGAGCTGATAAGGAAACTTCCGCCTATCTTTTGGGTTTTTTAATTGTTGAAGTGTATGGAGTCAAAATGAAAGCTACTAACAACCAGTTTTGAAGGTTGTCATTGCTTAAAATATTTATAATTTTTTTATAAGCGTTATGTTTATGAAGAAATGACAATTCAGAGAATAAGTACAATAACGTCCACTGGTAAGACAAGATTCATGATGCGAAACTTAGCTGAAAATATCCTAGTCCTATCTATTTTCATAGTTTAAAATTTTAGCCATTTATGGTGGAATATTTTCAATTATAAAGCATTCGTGGCAGTTATTAATTATGAATGAAATAAATCTTAATAAGTAGATTTCGTAGCATTGCCCGCTTTTGTATTTGAATACAAATACGAAAGTGTTGCATTAGTTAAATATTTGATTAAAGGTATAATTTACAACTAAGTGAGAAACCATGAATCAAAAGGAATGTTATACAATGTCGCTTCTCAGAAATTGTAAGTAGAACAGAATGATTTCTGAAAAATCAATCAAATTTTAAGTTATTCTGAAAATGTTTTCTACAACCAAATTTACTTGACAGAGCCATCGCATAAATGCTGCTTATTACGTATTAAATCGTCATTTTGTGGAGCTGGGTTAGAATTTCATATTTCTTTTTCATTTGTTGTTCACCTTATGTCATTTGGTGATCAAAATATTTGGACCGAGATTTCTTTTAGACTTTTCGGCAAATATTCAGTGTTTGCTATAAAACTTGGACAGAGAACGGGAGACCACTAGAGAGGAAAAAATAAGCAATGAAAAGAGTCACACTGGCAAAACAGAACAGATTTATATGTGTTTAGCGTAGTTTTGCTAAATTTATCATTGATACAAGTATATCCTAGGAGAAAATATTCATATTATTATATAATGTTCCCTTAAAAAGAATGTAATATTTAGCAATCATACTTAGTATTGCCGATTTTTCACGAAACACAAAATTCACAAGGTTTTGCAAGCGAGTACACCATTCAATACTTTTCAAATGCGTCACACTTAATCAAACAAACCATAGGCTTATACACAACCGTCTAGGAGTAATTTAGCCAGGTATTTTTTTTTTAAATGTTAATATGCAAAATATAGAATTAGTACTAAATATGCATAAATTTTAGACTTGATTTTATTTGAATTATAAGATCAAGGACACTTAACATAATATTCACGTCAAGAAGTCTCCCGCTTTCTTGACATGCTTTTGTGGTGTAGTGGTCTGTACGCTGGGCGCGTATTCCAGAGCTCCGCGGTTCGATTCCCGGCGAGGGCGTTGCTCATTTTTCAAGTCTCCTGCTTCCATAAAATATCGAATGTCTGTACAATGTAAGTAAAGAAATATTCGACATAACAGACATTTAACTTTTTCTTATAATATAAATTTTGTGTTGGAACAGTTTTACATTGAGTTGGAAATACGTTTATGTATTCTGCAGTAAAAATTTAATTCATTCAATTAAATATTTATGTATACTGAAAATTGATTTTTCATTTTATGTAAAATTTATCTGGCGAAATTGAATTTAGAAATTTTCTTCATTGGCTATAATTTTCTTCCTTCTGCAGAGATTGGTATATAAACGAGACATATTTTGTCGAATGCCGTAGCACACTGTCCATTTATTTATACGATGTTCCCATCATCGCATTTTTTGCGATCCTTTTGTGTTAATATATTCAAAAATTTAAAGTGCTATTACGTAAATTACAGCATTATATGTTACATGAAGGGGATTAAATTGAATCCAAATTCAAAATATTCACATTTCTTTTCACTCATATTTCTAGCAATTTTATTTTCATAGGGAAAGTTACCAAACACTGATGATATAATAAGATTGACAGTCATTTGAGTTCTATATTCTTAAGCAGAATACAAAATGCAGCTCATCAGCGCTCCAGCGGTCGCTTAACACTGATAGTTCGACAGGGGCTCAAATCCCAGCAAACAAGCTGGTTGTAAGATAATTAATTTTGATTGTCACATTAGCGTGTTTCTCTTCTAGTCTAGTTTGTGCTATCAACCGGCATTTTCGAGAATATTTTACCGTTTATTGTTTTACCACGTGCACCATTTTATTTACTTCTTTCCACGTGACCATCATTTTTTCGGATTTGGTTTATGCTATCAACCGGCATTTTCGAGGTAATTCTATTTTTTATCGGTTTACCACGTGCACGATTTTGACTTTCGTTGCTTCTTTCCACGTGGCTGTTGGTTTTCAGTATTGGATGTTTCTCTCCTTTTGGAATGTTTTTGTCATATGTTGATGAAAATTGTCTTCATTATTTATTGGTGTTTTTTTTTCATGTTATAAGTAATTACTTGTTTGGACTTTCAGAATTACATTTCTTTTGTTCACTTGTTTCTTGCTTGTGCCCTTTTCACAATATGTCCACTGACAGGAACCGATTTTGTAAGTTACGCCTTAAGCGTACGAAATTCTTGAATCATCTACAGTTTCTACTTAAATGCAAACATCAAAATTTCATTCCCAAATTTATACATGTGAAATGTAGCCTTAAAGCTTTCGTTCACGTTTCAAAAATTTTGCATAAATTCAAATTGGCACTTCTTCGTCACATTATAAGGGACACACGCAAACGTTTATCTAAAATTGAATTTGAATTATATTACCTCCATTTAAAAATTGCTAATTCCACTAAAAAATTTTCCTTATTTGAACATACATCCTGGTCTAGAACCGATACCGTTTGTCAACGGCATAAAAATGTGCTCATTTCTAAATTCCTAAAACTCACACACCAGTCGGATAGTCTCAACTATCTAGCTGATCTTCCCACTGTAAACGTTAACCCCATCGTTAATATCTCCAATAGGAATCTTTTGGAGGATCAGTTAAAAGTATTAAAATATAATTTCAACTTTTCAAAGACATCTAAGCCTTCAATTCCTCAAATCATCGCCCCTATAGAGAAAGCCTTTAAATTCTCCAAAATTTCGGAAATGCAGAAGGATAAAATCCGCCACCTAATTACTCATAACGTTAATTTTAACAATAAATCTTTGGGTTCGAATCTTAGCAAAAAGGAAAATGAGATCTTACGTGAAATTCTTTCTGATACTAATATCATTATCTCTAAAGCTGATAAGGGCGGACAGATCGTTGTTATGGACAAACACAAATATATTACTGGAGTTTCTAAATTGATAAATGAAGGCCCATACTGCTCGATCCCTAAAGATCCTTCAACTTCGGACCTCACGAAAGTAAAAAGTGCTATTAAATCTTCCCACATTCTGCCAACTCAGTTGAAGCAATCACTTATTCCACCTATTACTAATTGCGCTAGACTTTATGCTCTTCCAAAAGTCCACAAAACCGGTATTCCTTTTCGACCAATTGTTTCCAACATAGGTACTGCTTCATATCCTTTGGCCAAATATTTAGTTTCCAGATTTTCTGCTCTACTTGCTAACAATATTCACACTGTAAAAAAATCTGTTGAAGTCATTGATAAACTTAAAAATATTTCTCCACTTCGTTCCATTATGGTTTCATTTGATGTCAAATCACTGTTTACTAATGTTCCGGTCAAAGGAGCACTAAATTGTCTTGAAACTAGGCTTCGGGTATTTCACTTCACACATACTGAAATTAATGAGTTGGTTTCGCTTACTAAAGTTTCTCTAAGTCAAACCCACTTTGCTTTCCAAAATGCATATTTTCGTCAAGTTGAAGGATTGGCTATGGGTAATCCTCTCAGTCCGGTACTTGCTGACATTTATATGCACTATTTTGAGATGAAATTATTTGATAAATTATCTTTTCGTCTTTGGATTCGGTATGTTGACGACACTTTCGCACTTTTTGACGGTTATAAAGAGGATTTATCCGAGATTCTATCTATTATGAATTCAATTGATCCAGCCATCCAATTCACTCTTGAAATTGAATCCAACAATTCCCTCCCCTTCCTCGATATTCTTATAATCCGTAATGAAACCGATTTTAGCACCACTGTGTACCGTAAACCCTTTGCAGTTTGTTTACCACCCCATGCCAAGTCATGCCACCCTGTTAAGCAAAAAATGGCTTCTTTTTACTATTATGTTTTCCGCGCGCTTAAAGTTTGTTCCTCTGAATCTTTGCTTACCAATGAACTTAATTATTTGAGAGCAGTTGCGATTGACCGTGGATTTTCTCCCGTGATTATTGATAAAGCCGTTAAAAAATTTTCAGATTCCCATCAAAGAAGACATTCCACTCTTAGAAATAATATTAATGACCTTGTCGTGCTTCCATTTTATCCTTCTGTTAGCTATAAAATTGCACGGATTCTCCAGAAATTCAATTTTCAAGTCGGTTTCTCCCCTATTAATAAAATTCACCCTTCGATTCTAAAAGATTGCGTTTCTGTTTTGAATTCTTGGGGAATTTATAGTATATCGTGTCAGTGTGGTTTAAGGTATATTGGCCAAACAAAAAGAGCGTTGAAGTTTCGTATCAAGGAACATGAATCTTATGTCAAAAAAGGCGAAATTAACAAGTCTTCAATAGCGTATCATAGTTGGACTTTTAACCATAGTTTTGATTTTGGGTCTGCAAAAATCATCCAAAAGGCTTCTTCCATAGGTGAATTGGATTTTCTTGAGGCTTTTCACATTCACAAAGATTTAGCAAGTTTAGTCAATGATTTGAAGTCCAATCCAGTCCTTCCTAATGCCTTTAAAATTCTACTATCTTAATTCAGTTATTTTTGTCGATAGATGGCGTTACCTCCTCGCGTTTGGTACTACCAAAGGGTATAAAAATCCGTTCAGTGGTTGCTTTCCATTATTTGAAGTTCAGATTTTGAGCGTAAGGTGCTTTTGCCCATCTTCCCTATTTTAACTTCGCTAATATTTCTTTATGCTTGATCAGATAGCCTGGCTCAGTAAAAGTAGGCGGCCAGTGCAACTCTGATTAAAAATCTAGTTATAACCACGTGCAGTGCTGATAAGGACCACGTGTTTCTGTGACTCCTTCTCCTATTTTCTTCTTTTTATGTATTTCTTTCTCCTGATGAGGAGGGACCTTTAGCTGCCCTGGAAATCGATTGAGTGTTTCATTATACCTACGCTAAATACAAGGTTGTTTTTTACGATTTTGATTGTCACATTAGCCTGTTTCTCTTCTGGTCTATAATTTACCGTATTTGACGGCGTATAAGACGCACTTTTTTTCCTAAATTTGGTCTCAAAATGTTACCTGCGTCTTATACGTGAAGGACACAGGTTAACTTTCAATACTGAATGCTATTTTTAACCTGGATAAAGGTCTAGACACACATAACTTTTTTTACATCTACATGTGTGTGGCCTTCTAAATAAAGATGCGTCTTATATGCCGTCAAATACGGTAGTTATTTCCTCATGTGTAAGGTAAATACAATCAAGTTTCTTTTTACCTTACTTCGTGAAAACCTCCACGAAGGCATCCCTTCTTTTAGACAGTCAGTTCACGTGCTTTGCCATGATTCAAAGAAGAAATGAGGAGAAAATGCAGTAGATACTAGCTATTCAAGGGATAGAACAATTAATAATAGATGTAGAAGAACATTTTTGAAATCACTTCTTGAATATCAATCCCAGGGAATTCTAAATCACCGAGAGTTCTTAAATGTTAAATAACTTCAGTGCCTTTAATTGAGTCTGAAAATTGGATTGATGGAGTTTAATTTTTTGAATTTTAAAATTTGCAATTTGCTAGAAAAGACGAATTTTCTGCTCAAGTGTTTGCAACAATATTGAAAATTCAAAATTTGCGAATCTATGGGCGACGTGCGTCATTAATTACATCAAATGCTTCTAATAATTCTTCTAATAACTATTTTAGAGTTTAACATAAAAACTCTAAAATTGCAGGGACTGTAAATAATCTAAAGATATTTAGAAATAAACAAGATTTGACAGTTGAGGAAAATTTGAAAAATACACTAATTATCATAAAAGATGAACAGAAAATAATTATTATGTAAGAAAGAAAAATTTTTCTCCTTTCTTTTTGTTTATTTTCACAATTTAAAAAAATGATATAAATCTAAATTTAGGTTACTTAGGGAAATTGCTATAAATTAAGCATAAAACAAATCAGTGCGAAAAGGGTTTTGCATACGAACTGAGACTGCAATACATTTCAACCAGTTTTAATCAGCTTCAGATGTTAAAAAGTTCCATAATTAAGATCTTCATACTGTAAATGCACAAAGTTTAAATCTTGGCATAAAATTAAATAACTTGGGCATTTAAAGCCCGAATATTGGAAAATATCATAAGTAAGAATTTTTTAATTTTTGCAATAGATTACGTACAAAATAATGATCAACGATTGATTCAAGGCTTTCATACAAATACAATAATCCAAATGGAATGTAAAAGATTATTACTATTCTAATTTATATTGAAAGTTGTTACACGACCTTGAAAAATCAATATTATAATTTATAAGGCAGACATGTAACTGAAATTATTAAATTCCACAAAAATGCAAATATAATGAGACTTTTCTAATGCGACCATTAACGGCGGCTTCAAGCAATTTTTAGGCCACTTATATAGATGGTTGCATTAGAGAGGCAAATGTATAAAAGCCTATTTATTTATGTTGTAGAAAACACTTTTAGATTTCGCCGTCATGAAACGTTCTCTGTACTCATATGTAAAACAGTTTCAAATAATACGTCTTACTAAAACGATCTGACATATTTAGGCTTTAATTAAATTATGTCAAAAATTTGAAAAAGTAAATCTAACAGAAAAAAATCCTGATTTGGTTAATTTAAAGCAGTTAACACAGTTTATGATAAATAAAACATTAATTAAACATCACAGGCTTCAGTATGAGAAAAGATTAGCATGATTATCAAATCAGATCATTTAGGTTATGGCAAAGTATCATAAGATTATCTGCCTAAGTGGATATGCATGCCTTCATGGAGGACTGTTTATAGCGAGGAGTTGATACAAAAATTATTTCATACGTCTGATAGAAACTGACTCGTATTTATGTTACACATGGAGAAAAATCACGAAAATTTTCTGGTAAGTAGCACATACGCCATGGTTTGAACGCCAGTCGAACTACCAATATTCAACGATTTTTATCTCTCGGCTGCTAGTGGTCGAAGGTCATTTAAGTTATTCTCTGAATTTCAAAGTTATCGGTCTATGCTTTATTACACGATTATTCATGCTCAGATTTTTGGAAACTAGAGATCAATTAAAAACTGGAATTCTGGATAACCAAGTTAAATAATTAAATTTATTTAATTTTCCGTTTTGATACGTTTTAGGTTATGAATACGAAAAGCTCCCACGTATGATTTATTTGGAGCTCAATTTGGAGAGTAGAATGAATAAGTTTCTTTCATTTGGTTCGGTTTACTTGACTATAACAAAGCTCACGAAAGTTATCAGCCTAAGAGAAGGGTTGCCTTCGAGCAGGGCTTCCTAAGTAAAACTAGCTCGTAACCACGTTATATAGGGGAAAAACCACGAAAAGCTGCTTTGCTAGGAATCGAACCCAGATCTAACAACCAGGGTATTCAGCAATTTAACCGCTAGGCCGCTTTTAAGTTTCCATAAGCTTTACACGTAATTGTAATGAATGTAACTACTATGAGTAAAAATCCTATCCATCCATGTTTCAGCCTATCAGCGGCCGAGCGGTAAAGACGCTGAACACTGGTAATTCAGTCCGAAGTTCCAATCCCGCGAACGGGCTGGCTGCATGGGCACTTTCGTGGTTTTCCTCATGTGTAATATGTATACGAGCCAGTTTCCCTTAGAAAGTTCTCCACGAAGGCATCCCTCTCTTTAGGTAGATAACCCTCGTGCGCTTTGCCATAATTGAATAATCCTAATCCATCCATGTTTCTAGTTGATTTTGGGGTATTCTGTGAAGATCATCACCCTAGAAAGATGATAAGGATTACGCATTGGTGCATTGTAAACTGTATTAAATCCTCTCCAAGACGATCATCCACGTTTCTAATTATTTTGGTCTTTGGTGGAAGTGGTCGTCTTAAAGAGATAATGCTCCGCACAAGTGTTAATTTCTACTCTGGGAAATTCTTTTGGAAGAGGTCGCCATAAGAGGGTTCATTGCATATTAAATGTTTAAATCCAGATCACGAGGTTATAGGATCCATTTTAATTAGATTTTAAAATTTTAGTAAAAAAAAATCTGAAAGGTTTCAGATTTTAAATTACGTCCAAAGGAGCCTTTTTTAAATATTTTGTGTGTGTTACCTTTATTTATTAAATATCATGTTCTTCGCACTTAAACCATAAAATTCAGTTCAAGAGTAGTATCGCAAAATAATTTTAAATTGAGCACATTTTTAGAATTTCCGATTCACAGTCTCACGCGCTGGAGATAAAAACGTTTTTTCTGTCCAACGTTGCCATGGCTCGCTTTGGAAATTCTTGAGTTTTTTAATCAAAAATTCGTTAACGTTTTACAAAATATAAAATCGATAATAAAACAAATTACAAATTTCAAATTTGGGCTTCCAGTTGCCCATATTCGCAGAAGGATTACGTCATTCGAAACTCGATGGCTCTAGGTACCGTTGTTTTATCACAATATTTGGGGGCAACAGTTTGAAAAGTGAAATGGACATTCAGATTGATTCGACGCAAAATAGCAAAATGAAAACAATAGTCCCTCAGGGACTAATAATTTTGAAATAAACGTCTTAATTTTAATAACTGTGGTATTCTTGTTTTCAAACTTAAGTGCAAAATTAAATTTTTTCCTGTGCAGATACGTTACTTTTAATTAAAATCAAATGAGAAAAAAAAAAAAAAAAATTATGCGAAAATTAATTAGCTAAAAAATTTAGTACTATTCTTATCGCAAACCGTAACTTGAAATTGCATTTACAACTGTTTCTCATACCAAAGCTCAGGATGAATTCGTTTTCTGTTATGTGTCAATCAATGTTTCACTAAACCGCAGCTTAAGGCTATAACTACATGCGGTGCGAGCAGAGTAATTACTAAAGACCTGACAATGACCGACGCTGGACAACCCGCCTTCCCCGCTGGCTTCCATCGCGAAAGCTTCTCCCGCTAAACACCCCTCTATTTTTAACCTTAACGGAGAAAACAGCAGCTAAGAAATCTTCTTGCTTCTACACGCACATGTTTCGGTAATCCGAAGTTCGGTTGTGAGTTAAAACTTTTATCACTCAGCTTGGCGATCTTTCTAAACATGCCTTATATTTCCCATTGCAAACAAAGGGTGACATTTTTTCCGTTCCTTATTTTCCGGGGACATTCTTTCCTTTTTTTCCGGGTGACATTTTTTCCTACAACCTCCAAATATAGGACTAATAAATATACCGTTAGACTTTATGCGCCTTGTGTGCTCAGGAGTAGTACGAAAAATGATTACTATTAGGATAGGCGGAGGTGGCATCTTACAAGCACGATAGTCACATAAAAATGTTGAACTAATTTTTAAAAAAATTCACCGGTTTTTAAAGCCTCATGTACCAATTAAATTTGCAAGAAAAACCAAGGAATTGAAACACTGGAAAGCTACAGAATACCGTCAATTTTTACTGTACACTAGCCCACTTATTATTATTATTTTAATTTTAACAAAAAGCTATATGATCATTTTTCACTACTTCGTATTTCGATTAGACTCTTATGCAAAATACAGAATCAAACGGCAATTGATGAATACGCTCAGTCTATTAAATCTCTTCGTAGTAAATTTTGGACTTTATTATGGAAAACTATATTTCTCATGATGTTCACGGCCTACTGCATATTTGCAAAGATGTAAAAATGTTTGGGCCGTTAGATTGTGATGTTGGGAGGCCCCAACTTGTCAGCAATAGTAGTAGTGACTGCTATGAACTGGAAATTACAGACTCTTGAGAAGGGTTTAACTCCCTTTTTATTTCACTTTAGAAATCACAGTTGCGTACACTTGACGCTCACAAACTACGCCGACCTGGCGGTTAAACAAAAATAGAAAAGTACAACTAAAAATAAATGACAGGATGCATAACTAACGAAGTCACTATCTACGAGGCTCTATAATTGTAACTATCTTAACCGCGTTCTAAGATACAGCTGAGATTCAGCAAACTTTTTGATTAAGAATTTGAAAGATTCAACGAACTGTCGAAATAGGCACACAGGCCGAAACGCGCGGTTCTTAAACTTTCTACCAAGCAACCTTCACGCTCGTGATTCAAGAAGCACACTTACAATCTCGCTTCCCTTCTATTTAAACTCAATTACTTCTGCTAAAAATTTGAATACACTGCGCGTTCTACTATGATTTACATACTCTGGCATTGGCAATTCTAGGGGAAAGTAAAGGCTTGACAGGAAAGATAGCTTAAAATAAATGTTAGTTAAAATAAATATAAACCCTACAAGATAATTACAGTGCATTTAAATTTGAAAGCTATATATCTTCTATAAAAAAATTGATTTGAAAATCTTCCGCTCTATTACAGCAAATAGCAAGACGAACTCATGAACTGTTCAATCACATTGTAGCCATCAATAATGATTCAATCAACGTAACCGACTTAAGTTCAGAATTTCAAAACTTACACACGTCTGGTCCACTGCTTAAAGGTAATTAAATGCTTAATTTTATTATTGAATTTTGAATGCAAATTAACTGAAGTCAGAACTGAATTTGTAGAATAATTTAATTATGAATATATTGAAGTATTCCGTTTTGGGCTATTGAATGGTTAAAAATGATCGAAAGATTTTTAGTATTTTAAAGGAAAATTTTCTCTTATAATATTTTGTATTAATAATTTAAGTCCCTTGCTCAGTTTTAGATATATTTACAAATTATTAAATAAATTGAAATTCAAATTAGAAAAATAAATTGTATAAATATTCTTAACATTTCTTATTTTTCCATAGTAACCACAGATGGAGGACCTGAGCCTATCTGTGGAAAATAGGGGGGTAATGTTACCCGCGTCCGTGATTATCCTTAAGTCACACGTGGCCCCTGGGTGGTGCTAAATGGGTAACTGTCACAAAGTCCTGTGGCATACTGGGGTTCAGTGGGATGAGGTTCGGTCTGATGATGAGTAATCTTATGACGACCCAACGGACCGCTCTTCCCTGGGAAAACCGGCGATTGTGGGGAGGATTTGAAATTCCGAGGACCTTTGATCTGGAGAGGAGGGGTCTTGGAGGAAGCAGCCATGTAGAGGATACAGGAGAAAAGCTGAGTTTTGCGTCTCAGGCCGCCAGATAGTACAGGAGCCCGGGGCAGCCTAACCAGCATGTCCTGGCTGCTCTATCAGCTGGTGTATAATCTCGCCTGCCTTGTAGTTCCAGGTGGTGCCTGGGTGGGGTCCTGCATGGCAGAGCGGGGGGCTCTTCCGAGGTCACTACTGGCTGCTGAATCTGGGGCTAGCCCCTCCAAACTGGCTCTTAGAAAATCGGAAGGAATTTTTCTCCCCCTTCCTTCAATCTTATACCAAAATGGATGCTTGTAATACAAAAATAGATAAAAACGCATCTTCTGAAATCCCCACTATAACCACTGTAATTCCTTCTGAGGGAGTGAATGTACCCTCGGGTGCGGACGCTCTTCTCTTTAGGACTACAGAAACCAGAACCGCTGGTGAAAGGGTGAATGTGCCTTCGGACACGGACGCCTTGAACCCAGTGGGGATGGATACTGACTCCTCTGTCAGAAGTACTGTGCCAGATGCGCAAGCGGATGACCAGTGACCAATGATGGAGGTTGTAAATAAAAAAAGAGAAAAAAGGCGACGCCAGAAAGAGCGGAAACGACTGGAGAGGGCCATGGAAGGAATCTCGATCTCTGGGGAGAAGGGAGCGAAAGAGAAAACAGATAAAGCTGGGACCTCTGGAGCAACCTCCAAATCGGTGAGGAAGAACCATCCAAGCAATGAAGAGTCTCGTAAGAGAGAACGCATTGCTGGTGACACCCCGGAAATGGCCCTCAAGAAACGACGGCTATATAGTCAAGCTGCAAGAAAGGCAATCACTCTGCGAATCGTCTGCAAGGATGATTCCAGAGACATAACATCGGTGGATTCAGATTTCATCACATCTATAATTGATGATCGAATTATAGATGGCTCTATCACCACCTGCAGGGTCCACAAGACAGTCCTGCAGCCGAATGGCCTCAACATTGCATGTGAGGACCAGGAGACTGTGGACGTCCTGAAGACTTTAATTAATGATCTACCCGGCCCTGCAGAAAACCATCCAGGTTATCATGCCATGGCTCCCGGAGACAGACCCCCCATGAAGAGGTTTTTCGCTTGGTTTCCTGGAAACAGGTCACCAAAAGATAACATCAAGCTGTTAAGAAGATCGCCATCAAGGCAGTTATCCCTGGAGACGGAGGTAATACCTTGGTGCTGGGAGTAGAACATGAACTTATGGATTATCTGGAGGCCCAGAATTTCAAACTTTTTTGTGGTGCCCGTGGCTGTGTACAGTTGAAGGAACCAAGGCAACAGGAGAAATCAATTCCTTCGCCCAGGGATCCCCCAAAGAAACAGTTGACGGAAGAAAGGGAGACCGAAAAGGAGTCGGAACCAGAGCTTTCTTTGGAGGCTCTGGAGAAGACACCTGAATAGGTCTCCCTTGTCACTACTTCCTTTGAAGTAGTATGCTAAGGATGCGGCTTTTAACTAAGTCTCTCCTAAAATCCTTCAGGGTAAGTTCTTTTCTTTCATTTAACCTGTTTTAATGGTTAAGGTTAGTCAGTTAAACTTGCAACATAGCAGAGCAGCTTCATATAATTTAGCTGCTCAATTAGGTAAGCAAGACACTTTTGTTGCATTAATTCAAGAACCTTGGGTGTACAAGGGTAAAATCCTTGGTAGGCCCATGAACGCGCACTTTTTTTCGACAGAGGGACCTGATAAAAGACCTAGAACTAGCATTTACATTTCTAAAAATATAAAGGCTATGAAATTATCCCAATTTACATCAGAGGACTTAACTGCTATTGTAATTAAGGACATAAACAGTTCACTGAGAGGAAACATTTGTTTTTGCTCAGTTTACATGGCTTATGACCTTAACATTCCGCAAGAATTTATAAATCTTGTGAGCTTCTGTGAAATAAACAATATTCCTATGGTTATTGGTGGTGATGTTAACGCTCACCACCTGTCATGGGGCAGTTCTGATACTAATCCTAGAGGAGAAAAACTCATGGAATTTATAATGAATACCAACCTAACTTGGGTAAATAGGGGAAATCGCCCCACCTTTGTTAACAGAAGAAGAGAAGAAGTCATTGACCTCACATTAACTTCATCTGATATTTATAACCTTATTGAAAATTGGCATGTAAGTGACAATCCCTCACTTTCTGACCATCGCCTTATACAATTTTGTATTAGAGATGAAATTCCAGTTGAATATTTCAGAAACATTAAAAACACAAATTGGGACCTTTATAAGGATTTCCTGGTTTCTAATGTTATTAACCTTCAGGTTTTAGACAATAATTGTACAGTCGAGGAGCTTGATATTCAAGCAAACAACTTGACAAATATCATTATTGAATCTTATCATGCATCATGCCCTCTCAAACGAAGGAAGTACTCTCCTAGCAAGAGAGTTTGGTGGACCAAGGAGCTTGAAAGCCTCCGCCTAGAGGTTCGGAGAGCGCACAGAAAAGCTGTCAGAAATAAATCTGAAGTTAACTGGTCTAACTTCAAAATTCTACAAAGGAAATCTAAAAGTGAAATCAGGAAAACTAAATACAACTCATGGAGATCGTTCTGCACAGATATTCTGTCCTACCATGAGACTGCCAGAGTACATAAGATTCTTAAAAGATCTCAGGAGTCTCAACTCTCATCGGTTATGCGACCTGATGGCAGTTATACTATAAACCCTTTGGATACACTTTCGACCATGTTGAATTTTCATCTGGGGGACAGAAGTGTCACCTCTGACCCCCAGGAAAATCCATTGGAACTACTTCATAATCCATTAGATCTGGATTTTGCTAAGACAATTGTGAATTTTGAAAAGGCTAAAGCGGCCCTTGATGTATTTCTTCCCTTTAAATCTCCAGGGAACGATGGCATTTACCCAATTCTGCTTCAGAAAGGCTGGGATATTTTTGGTCACATTCTCGTGGACATATTCAGGTCCAGTTTGATTTTAGGATATGTTCCTAAGGTCTGGAGAACTTCACGAGGTGTGTTTCTTCCTAAACCAGGAAAAGATACATATGAGAAACCAAACTCTTTTAGAATGATCACGCTAACATCCTTCCAGCTTAAGCTGTTGGAGCGATTGATTTTCTGGCACCTCCAGTCAGATAATAATCTGAAACATATCTTTGGCTTAGACCAACATGGTTTTAGGCCTGGCTTCTCCACTGAGTCGGCCTTACACCAACTCGTGTGGAGAATAGAAAAGACAATTATAGACGGACACTTTACCATTGGGATTCTATTGGATATTGTAGGAGCCTTTGATAACATCGGTTTCGAGAAAATACATAAGGCCCTTACTGGAAGTCATATTCACCCTATGATAACTAGATGGGTCATCTTCATGATTAAAAACAGGAATATCTGTGTTAGTCTCGCTGACTACGAAGTAAAGAGAGATATTACTAAAGGGTGTCCGCAGGGTGGTATTCTTTCTCCGTTCCTGTGGAACCTGGTTTTCGACTCACTCTTAGTACTTCTACGGGAGGAACCTGGCATGTCACAGGCTTATGCAGATGACCTTATTGTGCTATTACAGGGTTTCGATATCGGAACCCTACATAATCAAGCTCAGCAGATCTTAAATAAAGTTTCACACTGGGGTGATACAAATGGCCTTTCTTTCTCTGCTGAAAAATCTGAGGTCATAGTTTTCACGTGGAGAAGGAAATGGAAACTGGCAGATTTATATCTGGGTCACCAGATTATTAGGCGTAAGGAACGCGTTAAATACCTAGGATGTTACCTGGATAGTAAACTTACATGGATCACCCATATAAAAGAAAAGGCACAAACAGCCACAAATGTTCTAGTACTTTGTGGGCGAATCGTTGGTAAACAATGGGGCCTTAACCCAAAATCTACTCTATGGATTTATACTGCCATTGTCCGGCCAATGCTTTCTTACGGATGCGTGGTCTGGATTAATGTTATTAACAAAAGCTCGTATTTAAACATTTTACAAAAGGTGCAAAGACTTGCTTGCCTAAGCATTAGTGGGGCTTTAAATAGTACCCCTACTGCTGCATTAGAATTTTTACTGCAAATTCCACCCTTGAAATTATTCTTGAGCGGAGAAGCAATTAAAGCCATGTATAGATTGAATAAAAATGGCACATGGTGCCAAAGGACAGGTTTTGGTCATAAAAGCCACCTGAAAAGCCACATTGACATATGCCTGGACTTAGGCAATGAGATCCCTATAATCTATATGCCCAAAGATGCAATTACTAAAACACTAGTTCCAGATAAACTATTTTCAACTCATATACCAAAAAGGAATGAGATAGAATCTCTAATTGACCTAATTCCAACAGGCTCAATTGAATGTTACACAGATGGATCAAAATCCAACTTCACTGGAGCTGGAGCTATTATAAGGACCAAGGGATCTGAAGAAGATTTCATTAGATTTCATCTATACCTTGGTAAATTTACAACTGTTTTCCAAGCCGAGGTTCTGGCGATAAATATGGTCGCCAAGGAGCTCTTAGTTAAAAATACAGTTAATAAGTATATATATATTCTCTCTGACAGCCAATCAGCCATCCTTGCCCTGGCTAATCGTGTCAAGTTACAAAACTGTGTTTTGAACTGTACTCAAGATCTCAATTCTCTGGCTCAGGCCCATAATACCATTAGTTTAGTCTGGGTCCCAGGTCATTGTGATTTTGCTGGAAATGAACTAGCTGATAAAGTAGCTAAAGATGCTTCGCAACTCCCCATGTCTGGCCCAGAACCATTTTACCCAGTTTCATATCAAACGGTTAAAAAAGAAGTAAGAAGCTGGATAAAGAACAAACATGATGATATATGGTCTAAACTTCCAGACTGTGCTCATTCTAAATTGGTGCTCAGTACACTTAACTTTTCAGGTAAACTCATACACCTCAGTAGAACTAACTTACGCCAGGTAATTCAAATTGTTACTGGACATGCTTATCTAGCTAAGCATCTCCACAAATGTGGTCTTGTTGAATCTCCTCTCTGCCCAGCTTGTGAAGAAGAAGAGGAAACATCTTTTCACTTTTTGGGACGATGTCCGGTGTTCTCTGTCCCTAGAAACAAATTCCTTGGGTTTCCCTATATTACCTTTGATCAAGCCCTTTTATACAAAGGGCTCTCTGGCATAATAGGGTTTCTGATGTATACTAAACACCTACAGGTAAGGTGAATATGGAACCACAAGAAACAAGCTTTGAGACGCCCTGTGAGTTCTTTTTTTTTTTTTTTTGAAAAGAAACTATGCAGGGATTTCCCTCTCATAGCTGTGTTTTGGAATATAATGATATCAAATCTTTATACACTACCTGGCCATTTGGCTTGAGAATGCACCTCTGCCCTCCTTATTTATTTATTTATTTGACTCTCCATCGCACTCTTGTTTGGTCAAGAATTGCGTTTGGTGGTTTGGGAGGGATTGAATCGGTTTTCCATCCAATAGGGAAGTTTTTACGATCCAGCCGACACCTTGAACTTAGAGATGGGATCTTTTGCTGATACTATAGATTTGGTGTCAGTTTGAGATCTTATCTATTTATTATTTACCTTTTACGGGAGTTACCATTTAAATCCCTTAACTTAAATGATCAAATGGCGGAAGAGTAATGGGCAATTTTGCCTAAACTCCTTTCCTTCTTTTCATAAGAAGGAAGCGCCCTATTGTTATGTTATGTTATCTGTGGAAAATAAGCAGATTTTAGGTTATCCCAACACCTTCACACACTTTCACTGGAATATAAAGAAGTTTCCTGGGGACATACTGGGATGTAACATTAAGCAGTTGAGAGTATGTATTTAAAAGTTTAAAGGGGTATTGTAACTAGTATTTCAAATCCTGATAACATCCCATATGCTATCGGTGGGATCTAGATAGGATGTCCTAAGGATATACTGGGATGGGACATTAAGCACTCGGGAGGATGAGTTTAGGAGGAAATTGGGATATTAAGAGATGTCCTGAGGATGTAGTAAGTAGGACTTTAAATCCTAATAACATCCCACACGCTGTCGAAGGGACATAGATAGGATGTTCTTAGGATATAATGGGACGTGTTTAGGAGGTTAGTGGGATATCCCGGGATGTACTGAGGATGAAGTAAGTAGGAGTTCATATCCTAATAACATCCCGTACGCTGTCGATGGGACTTAGGATGTCCTGAGGATGTACTCAGATGTGACATTAAGCACTCGGGAGAAGGTGTTTAGGAGGTTTGCGGGATATTCTGGGATGTTCTGAGGATGTGCGCATATCCCGTGCGCAACATCCTCAGGATATGCCAAGGATGTTTTTGTGCTATGTAGGTCTGAGCGTACTACCTCTACTCAGTGCACTATGCTTTTCCTCGCTCTTTTGGTGAGCAGTATTGTTTGGACCTTTTACGAGAAACTTCCTATACCGTTCTTCCAGTTTTCTGAGGAACGCTACCCGAAAATGTTTGTTTCGCCGGTATTCATTTCCGAACTTCTACTTTCATGATTCATAGACAATTCAAAAAATTCGTTTAATGACTTTCTAATTTTAAGAAAAAATCTTGCACTTTACGCAACAATCTTAGAATGATTTTATCCAGAATTTTATTGTCATCCTCACCCGGTTCAACAATCTACAAATTAAAATTTTTCTTGCAATTAATTTTGTTAATTCTTCGCCCTCTGTTTGAAATCTACATTATAGTTAGTTTTCTAATTTTACTTTATTGCGTGCAGAGGGAAATGCTTTTAACACGGTCTGTTTAAAATTTTCGTACGAGTGTGTCGGTGAACCCGCAGGACCAATTAAAGATTTACCGATATATTTATACCAACTTGGAGCTTGGCCTATTAGTGCTGATGCCGCTACTAATGCTTTAAAGTGAGTATTACCCGTAATAAACTTTTAACTCTTTAAATGAATAAAATTAGATGACACGATGACTTGAGAAAAAGAACACAAGTCGTTTATTTTTCATCAAATAATCTACAAGTTGTTGCGAGGCAATAATTCTTTGCCATCTTACGAAACTTAAAATATACAGAAATTAAAGATAAGATGAAGAGGAAACATAGAACACGCTAAAGAATTTCCCAGTGAAAACGATTAGGAGACATAATGGTTTAAATGGAGTTAAAACCTGACAGTCCTTGCTGTGCGTGTGATATGGTTGTGATTGACCGACGGGGAAATTTTCCTCCCGAGCTTCACACTGTGTGCGCGGATCTCGATAATCCATATGCCTGTGGGTTTCAAGAGGATGCTCATCATTGTCTTTTACGGTAAAACATGGTTTCAGTCTATTAATTGAAATTCATTTGACAGTTGCATTAATTTCAATGTCAAAATACTTTGGTGCTCGGTATTTGGCAACATAAGTCGCAAGATAAACTGGTTCGAAAGATGAAGTGGCCGCGTTATTGTAGACAAAAACATGTGAGCAATTCAAAAGATATTTTGAAACGAATACGTTGTATTGCCATGGGTAGTCGTTGCAGAAGGTTTCATGTTACGGATAATACTTTATAATCTTTGCAAACTCTGAGTGTGGGATATTATGGATCGTGGTGACGAATTCTCCGGATAAAAAGAGAGGACTTTCGTAAAGAAGTTGTGCTGAAAAGTATCCTACATCTTCTTTCAGTGCAGAGCGTAATCCGAGAAGAACCAAAGATAAAGCGTCTACCCAAGATTTGCCTTGTTGTAAATGACATTTCAAGCTTGCCTGTATAATCCTGTGTTGACGCTGAATCAGTCCGTTCGGTTGTGGATGGTATCCTGCTGTTCTGGATTTTTGAAAATCGAAGTGTTTGCTTAAAGATGAGAAGACTTGACCATCAAACTGACGTCCTTGATCAGACGTAAAACGCTATGGTATTCTAAAACGAGAAATCTAGATTGAAATCATCCCCTTTGCAACTGTTTCTGCTGATTGATCCGCCATAGGAAAGGCTTCAACACAGCTTGAAAAGCTATCGATCATCGTTAGTAAGTATCTGAAACCTTGATTTGAAGGCAAGGGTCCAACAAAATCAATGTGAACGTGTTGAAACGTTCAGGTGGAATATTGAAGTCCATAAGAGCTGACTTTGTATGTCTTTGAACCTTAGATCATTGGCATTCCATGCATTCCCTACACCATAACTGACAATATTTACTAAAATTTGGCCATATGAATCTTTTTGTGATTAAATTTCTTGTGCTTCTAATTCTTGTATGAGAGAGGGTATGAATGGAAGAAAATATCCGTCGGCAAAAGTCTGAGGGGTTGTATGGGCGGTTACTGTTGGTGGAAATATCCCAATAAATCGATTTGTCGGGTGCCTGGGATGGGAATCAACAATTCTCAGCCTTGAGTTGTTTTTTAAAATTGTTAACTGTTCATCATGAAATTCTGCAATAGTTGCGTAATCAGTTGGAGTTGGTATTAATTTTGAAAAGAGTATCTGCAAAAACATTTTTTTTCCCCATTGACGAAGCGAATATTCCTTGAAAATTGAGCAATGTAACTCAATTGTCTTGCTTGTCTGGGAGAGGCTTTGTCTAAATTTTGTTAAAAAGCAGTGATGATAGGTTTGTGGTCCGTATTAAATGTTGGAAGATCTTCCCTCTAATATGTATTTAAAATGCTTTATTGCAGTGTAGATGGGCAAGAGCTCTCGATCATATGTACTTTCTCTGTGTGTCAGTTAAGGAGCGTGAGAAGAAAATGGACGCATCTCTCCCTGGTCAATGTGATGAATGACGGCCCCGATTAGCTGTATCTGAAGCTTTGCATGTGAGATATAATAGCGTCAGTTGAGGGACGAACCAGCACAGTAGCGTGACAAAGCGCATTTTTAAGGTTTTTGAATGCATTGCCGGAATCTTCGGTCCATGTTATCGGTATTACATCTTCTATTGAGTAATGAGGTTAGAGGTTATTGAAGCTTGACGCACTTTGGGATGAAGCTGTGATAAAAATTGATCACCCCTAAAAACCTGCGGAAACTGGTGGATGGTGTGGGTTCGGGTATGTTTCGTATGGCATAAACTTTAGTCGGAAAAGTTCTTATTCCTTCAGTTGTTATTTCATATCCCAAGTAATTAAGTTTAGAAGTGCCAAAAATACATTTTGCAACATTGAGGCATGAACCATAGTCGTTTTACCTTTGAAAACTGTGTATAAGTGCTTACGATGTGACTTTTCGTCTGAAGAAGCGATTAGTATGTCATCTAAATAGCAGAATGTAAAGTTTAATCCTGATAGTACCATATTCATGAATCGCTGAAATGTCTGTGCCGCGTTGCGTAAACCAAATGTCATGAATTGGAATTCAAACACCCCAAAAGGAGTTATAATGGTCGTTTTTGGGATCTGGCTTTCGTGCCGTGGAATTTGTTGATAAGCTCTAATTAAGTCAATGGATGAAAAAAAATCTTTCCGTGTAGAATATAGCCACAATCCGTGAGGAACGGTAGAGGATGTCGGTCAGGAGTGGTTATATTATTAACCCTCTCACTGGGTACTTTTTTTTTTTTTATCAAAATAGGTTCAAAAATTGCATATTTTTTATTACCTATTTCAAATCTACATACATTTTAGAGTTAAAATATACAAAAAGTTTTTGTAAAAGAGTTTTTTTCAGTATAGAATTAGATCATAGAAACATGTGGTCAGAATACTGAAATTGAAGAATAATGATATAAAAGAAAACTTTTGAAAATTAATATGGTTTAAATTATGATTTATTTTATAAAATACAAAAGTACAACATATATACTAATGAAAATACTTGCATAATGTAATATTTTGCATATCAATTTTGCACCACTGTCGTACGTTTTCTAAAGAAAGTGAATTTTCAGATTCATCACTATCTGCAGAGGAGTCAGAGAAATTTTCATCAGTTTTGCTATAACTATCTTCAATATACTTGAAATCAGAGTCAGAACTACTATCAGTGTCGGAAATATCCTCAGGAATGTCGGTTATATCACTCGCGAAACGCTTCTTGCCAGACATCTTTGAGCTGAAAAGCGCGCGCAAAATGCTACATTACGTATTCTTGATTATTTGGCAGAAATGTGGATAACTAACGCTATCTTTTAGCCCACATCTAAATAAACAATTAAACATCACAGAAAAGCCAAAAGGAAACCTTGAATGGGGAAAGAGAGGGTTGCACAGTTAAATAAATAGACGGCAAAAAATTATCCCCGCGGAAATCGCGGGTTGCGTAAATTTTGCTACTTTTACGTTGCCCGTGGAAATCGCGGGAGGCCCAGCGAGAGGGTTAAGAGCCTTGTAATCTTCACATGGCCTCGCAGTCGCCTGATTTCTTTAAGGCGACTGGCACAACTTTTTGAAGGCTGAAAAGACCGTGTTGGAACATAAACTCATATCCGGCTTTTGCTGCTTTTAATTTTTTGGCTGAGTCTTCTGACCCTAGTCGTAACAGGAGCGCTCTTAGTTTCAATGAAATGTTCAATGTTGAGACTTTTGATTTTATTATTGACGAGTGTTGGCCACAAAAGACCTGGAAATTAGTTGAGGATTACTTCGTACTGATTCTGTACTGCATGAACCATTGGTGAAACGACACCATAGGAAGGGTCACCAATATAGGATAATGAAGTAATGCCATCAATTAATTTACTGTTTTTGCTGTCAATCAAAAGTTGAAAGTGAGACAAAAGTCAATACCTATTGTTTGTTTATTAACATCAGCTATCACAAAATGGCCAATCAAATGCTCTTCATAGTCCCACATCCAATTTTAGCAATTTTTGCTCATAAATTTTAATTTTGGTTCTATTTGCAGCGAAGAGTTCTAGCTTTGCAAGAGCTCCTTTTTTCTTTTGATAATGGTGGAATCACAGAAATTTCGGCGCCAACATCGATTAAGAATTGGATGGCGTTGTCCTTGTTACGAATAAAAAGCCGACACATCTTTACCCCATGGCCCTCTGTTGTCTGCGAGAGTCGGGGATTTAGTTTTCCTGCGGGTGAACGTTAATATGTTTATGTAAATTTTCCAGATTGTAACAAGTTTATGTAAAATTTCTAAATTGTAAATGTTGAATTTTTGAAATAAATGGCAGCTTGGGAGCGGTCCCTCTTGGAATAGCCGGTAGTAGGTAGCCTCACATCATGGAAAATCAACCGATATGCCTAAATGGTGGCACGGTTGGCTATGTTGTGGTTCCCTGCCCTGCGGGTGACGCTGGTTTTGTTAGGCCAATTGCAAGGGTTATTGCATTTGAAAGCCTTATCGCCAAACCTTGAGTGATAATAACAAACTTTCAAACTTTCATTTCCGTTACTACGCCTATTAATAGAATTACTTCTGGAATAATGTCTTTTATTCAGTTCGCTGACTTGTAAGGATAACTGAAATCAGCTCTTGTAGTTTAACTAAAACATTGTCATCTCTAGAGCAAGCTACAGCGCATTCTGATGTGATGTGGATTTATTTCCCATATTTTATCGGCCAGTGTCGCCAATTTGGGTAAATCATCGCCGCTGATGAATAAAATACTCGAGATTGCGGCAGGTAATCTTTAAAGCCAGCGAGTTTTAAGAAAAGCTTCACCTATCTATCTGAAGCTAAATTCTTCATTTCACGTAACAACTGTGAAGGTTTCCTATTACCCATTTCCACCTCAGTTAATAATTTTTCTGTCATCCCTTGGAGGACTGATCAGAATCTACGAAACTTGGTATAATATTTCAGCGTCAATGGAACTCACAATATAATCGTATTTCGTTTGATCTATCGTAAATGCAGCATTTCGAAATTGAGCTTCCAACTGGAGAAACCTTACCTTTGGGTCCGGTTTCCAAAACGCTGGGACCTTAATGCTAACTCTAGCTATTGATATCGAAGTGTCGCTTTTATTTTCGCCTTCATTTTCCGTTTTCGATGCTTGAGTAAAGCGTCCAGTAGTCACCAATGAAGTGGGCATTTTTTAAGTTAATACTTTACCCGTAATAAATAAATAAAATTAGATGACACGATGACTTAAAGAAAAAGAACACAGCTTGTTTATTTTTCATCAAATCCAATCAAATAATCTACTAGTTGTTGCTGGGCAACAATCCTACCTTGCCATCGTACGAAAATTAAAACGTACAGTAATTAAAGATAAGATGAAGAGGAAATATAAAGGACGCTACAGCTTTTTGCTGTTAATTCGGTACCTCATACAGCAAAATGTGATGAGTTTCTAACTCTTAGTAAACATACAACCGAACCTGATCCATCAAAACTTACGTATTAATCAATGCAAGATATCTTTAAAATATAGTAAAAATTTTTTGCATCCAATTATTTCACTAAAATCATAATAATAGTTTCAAAACATATCGCTATTTCAATTTTCTTTCACAGTTTAGCAGTAATTTAACTTTACCGCTAGTTTATTCACGAAACGTTGAGCATCAGTATGTTAAAAAAGTTGGGTAACAATAAACTCAAATGCTATAGGAGCGAGCAATGGCGCCTTAGCTGAGGGTATGACTTCATGTGACGGAAGGAGCAAGCTGTATGGAATCCAGTCACAAAGAAGTACTAACTTCCTTTCCCAAGTTATCGAGATGGGAGGGATAAGTGCATTCAGACCAAGCCTTTTAATAGTATTTAACATTAAAACTGTAACGAATCTCTTTTTGAACATTACAAACAAAAAAGTTAACCGTATACTTGACGAAACTGAAATGCATTTTCAAAGATAATACTGCAAGGAACCACAATTCACTGCTTTTTATCAAACTAGTCTAAAAATCTTTAGCTTACCGATTTGGACAGGAACTGCTCTCGTCCTCACTTCCTCCAACAATGAAGAGTCAACGGCTACTTCTTCCAGTGGTGCCATTCTTATGATCTGCCACGCTTATGATCAGACATCGGCTGCGGTTCTTCAGGCACTCCAAATCAGGCGGGAACAGATGTCCGACATAATTCAGCTACAGGCTTACCGCCGACTGACCAATTACCAGTTCCTGTTAACTGCTTAAATTTCTACCCTTTTCTCTAACATCTGCATAACCCTCTGGAAGGAAGGAGCTCGTGATTAAGTTCGAAGTGATAGAACAATATGCAAATTGTCACTACATAAAGATACTAATATTATTATTTTATATATTTTAAAGGACTTATCAATTTCAATAATATTCTTTTTATTTTTACAAAATACTTTCATATATATGATTACATTTTACATTGTTACCATAAATCAGAATATTCTAAATCATACACTAAAGTTATGCGAGGGCGAGAGGTATGCAAGTAAACGGAATATAATCTACCTTTTAATGTCAAAAGTCTTCTGATATTTTATTGAAATTATGGTTTCATTCCTATTTATTTGTCATTTTCAGGTCCTACATTTTTACAAACTGAAGGCTTCTCTAAACATTTCCATATAACAGTTGGACAAATCATATGTGAGGGTAAAAAACTATTATACCAGAGATAAAACAGTCTCGCGATTTTAAAGTAGTTGTCATAGTTGTCAACATACTTTACTCTTTGCATTCATTATTTAGTTACAGGGTCGTTACATTTAGTATTTAGTTGCATTGCGTTCCATGCATTTACATCATTTCGAATATTGGTTAGAGTAGATTGAAGGGTGCCCCTTGGATTATCGTTAGGTTGTTGTTTGTTGAAACCCTATTATGACGTAATTGGTTGCGTGATTGCGATGAATTTGAATGATGGGACGGATTTTGGATAAGAAGTACGCTGTTATTTTGTGGTTTACACGGTAAAATGGCTGAATGTTGTAAGATTAATTTGAAGTTTTTGTACGATTTGGAACGAAAGGGTAAAAGCATTAATTGACCTTTTGTTTAAATGAAGGTTTACTTAGTTGCCATTATAAGTGTCTTGTTTGTAGGAAGGAAATGCGTACGGTCGAACGTCGGAGGATATTTTTGACTCTTATTTTTGTGAATTTATGCGGCGACGCCAGTATACAGATTCTAGTTCAGGTAATTTTAGGAAGTTTTTGGATGTTGTTAAGGAAGTTTGACTGAGGACAGGGAAATTTGTAAATAAGGTAAATGGATATTTCCTTTGTGTAGTGCTAATATGAATTTCATTTATGTTATTTCATTGTTTAATTTAAAATACAGTTTATTGAGATTATATATTTTTTGTTGGCTGCTCCTTTGACTTTTTAAGTGAATATAGAATCGATGTGTACATGGCCAAAGTCGAGGGAGTGCGCAACGCCTAGTTTGTGCAATTCTCTGATCTTTTTTTAAGTGAAAATAGGTCGACGTGTTCATGGATACCGAGTTTGTGCAATTCTTTGACTTGTTATTTTAGATTCGTGTAGCGGCGATTTTTGGCTCAAAATGCTACACAAAGCCAAAATATCAAGTCTAAGGATTGCACAAACTTAGTGTCCATGTACCGCCAAAAATCGCTAGTTACCGCAAAGGGGCACCCGTAAATATATTTTTATAAATAAATTGCTCATTATCACAGTCATTGATTTCGTTAGCTATTGAAAAGAATATATATATATTTTGTCCAAATTTTTAGTGAAATTTTTAATTATGTATTTCGTACATATGTTATACATTATAGATAACTCGTATTTACCAAAAATTATCATTTATTTTCCCAAAGGTTTTAAAGAACTCAATATATTTAACAATTTGAGCTTATTTGAAATACATTCTGAAACAAAATAAAAGACTGTCCAAGAAGGAGCAATGCAAACTGTGCACAAATTGATATGCATACAGGTTTAGACGGAAAAGGGAAAATTTTAAAGATTAGCAGCCGATGAATGAACATGTGGCGCTGCAGCGCATCTTAAATGCGCAACTGGCAGGATATTAAAGAAGAGAAATTTCGATTCCAGGTCATATATTCTTTGCGAGTTTCATTCCGTTCACTCAGATAGACGGTAACTATGCCTCGTATATAGGTGCGCAAATATAAGAATTTGAGAGAGGACGTGTAGTTGGGCTCAAAGAAGCCGGTTGGTCTAATCGGCGAATCGCTTGGCATTTGAATAGATGCGATGCCGCTATTGGATGATGTTGACAGGAATGGGTGAACCTATGGCCGAATACAACGTCAAGAAGGAAGCGGTCGGCTCAGAGAGACGACAGAACGTGAGGACCGATCAGTTGTCAGAGCGGTACTCAGAGCCCCGGATTCAATATTATAATCGATAAGTGCAACTGGTGCTTCAGTGACCGCAAGGACTATTAATAGGCGGCTCAGAGAAAGACGGCTGAGATCACGGCGCCCCTTGAGACGACTAGACTACCATTGACCTTTGTACACCGACAAGCCCGTCTGCATTGGTATCGGGCACATTCGACCTGGAATTTTACTACTGGAGTAGAACTGTCTTCAGTGATGAATCCCGTTTCTAACTAAGCCCCAATGACCAGCGAAGAAGTGTCTGAGAAGCCCTGGGCAGCGGTGGGATACCAAACTGAAAGTCGCTGTAGCACGGCTCGAAAAATAGGTGTGATGATCTGGGTTACCACTTCATTTAATAGCAGAGACGTCTTTGGTTGTCGTCCGCGGTACCCGTATAGCGCAGCGATATGCTAACGACATTCTGCGCCCCGTTGTGTTGCCCTTCGTATCACGCTATCCTGGGCTTACATTTCAGCAAGATAATGCACACGGCGTTAGTTTCTACTGCTTGTCTTCGTGCTTGCTCAACAATATACCTTAGCCAACAAGGTCGCCGGATCTCTCTTCCATGCAGAATGTTTTCAGCATTATGGGCAGGGCCTCCAACTTACTCGGGATTTTGCTGATCTAACGCGTCCAATTGGGCAAAGTTTAGCACAATATCCCGCAGGGGGACATCCACCATTTCTACCAATCAGCTGAATAACTACTTGCAGAAGGGCTAGAGGTGGACCAACGAGTTATTGACTTGCTCAATTTGTGAAGCTCTTTCTTTTGAATAAGTTATCCATTTTGTTTGAAATTGTAATCACATGTTTTTCTGTACATGTATATCATTTCTACCGATTTTCGTCCGTTTCAGGTAACTCCTTCTTGGTGTCGTTTTTTTTTTTTTTTTTTTTTTTTTTATTTTGTCTTAGAGTATGCTTAAAGCAGTAGTGGAAGTTTTTTTATGATTACAGTGACTACACAGTAGAACCTCATTGACATTCCGTATAACTCGCCATCCATGCTTCTCCAAAAAGCGGAAATCTAAGAGGTCGTTTTCCGTATTCTTTTACAGTGCTTGAGTTGTTACTTAGTTTGTGAGCGATTCCATTGATTTCATTGCCATAACCATTCCCGGTTATATTCTTGAAGGCCAGGCCGAAGCTCTTATGGATGAGTTATAAGGAATTTTCTATTCTCCCCCGTGTGCCTTCGTGGTGTAATTAGAAGTACTTCGCTGGTAACTGGAAGGTACAGAGGAATCCCGGAGAAGGCATTACTGATTTTCCCTGTTTCCTGCATCGAAAACCTAACAGACTCTACAAAGTCATCAAGATACTTTATGTTTAGGATGTGTTTAAGTCTGTTCGAGTCTGTATATAGTACTTTATCCATGCGAGCAAGAGATGCGCCTCATCAGCCAGTCAGCAAGAGGCGCACATCACGTGTGTGTTTTTACGTCAAGACTTCTCTCTCAGAGTGTCTTTTGGTGGATCCCGTTGAGAGGAGAAAGGCTGCTAGAATGCTCCCTGCACGAATTACGTTTTTTGCATGTGGCATAAGCTACATTTTCATACTTAATGCTGTTCCATTAGCCTTCGTTCAAAAATAGGACTCAGATCAACGAACACAGGTCTTTAGATATAAGATCATGTTATGGCTGGTGTATCACGTATTTCTTCTGGGTAACGGAAATGCTTTGCAAAACGGTACGGAAACAAGATTATATGTAACTATAAAGATCGAAGTACATGCATTAAGAAAATTGAACAAAAGTGAAAACAGAAATTAAATTTCGCGGATTTAGGCACTAAATGGACAATAGTTTAAAGCTCCCCAAAAGAAGAAATCAGAAACAGGATCGGGGCGTTTGAAAAAGATTCTGCAATGGCACTTTAAATGGAAAATGAAGCGTGGTAAGCACTGAATATGAGAAAATAATGGTGTATTCCTTACTTACGCTTTGAGCATGTTAGAACAGTCTCCGTGATCGGTATAACGGTTAGCGATGCTTTCTGCCGTATCGATGGTCCGAGATTCGAATCGCTGAGAAGGCTCGAAGGTTTGTAAGAGTATAGCGTTTTTGCTGAATGGAAAAACTGTCAGGATTTATTTATTTATTTTGACTAATAGTTAATTTTGAGTTAAAGCAACTTTCCTGTCGCTTTCCATACCAGAATGTAAATGAGGTAGCGCGCATTTGTTTAGATTAAGGAAGAAAGAAGTGCTATTTAAGCGAAGGTTTCGGAAGTTGATTTTAGAGCAGGTTCTGCCTACTTGAGGTTACGTTGCTACCGTGACTAAATAGTGATTTGATTCTGTGGCGTTGAGTGCTTCGTTATTAGGCTTGTCCCGTCGGCTTCTACATGCCAGAGCTTTCCTGCGCGTTTGCTTTGTCCTGTGAGCTGTTAGACTACTCTAATTACATTTTATTTTAAGGACAATATTACTTATTTAAGTTAAGTTAGTTGTTAAGTTAGTTAAAGTGTTGTTTTATGTAAAACCAAGTGGCTGGATTGTTAATTCTTTGTGATCGATTAAAGGGCTATTTACACCTTCCTTCTGATTTTGTCCGCCTACTGATAAGGCCACGAGAATAATTACTCTGCAATCTTTCTAGAGATCGTGAGTTTATGCTACCAAAGCATACGAGACTCTATAACACTTAAAATGCATGGGAAGGCAAAAGTCCTTTCTAGTGGTTTGGTGTTTGGGAAGAAGGTTGAGATGCCCTCGAATACTGCGCTTAGTGTCAGGCAAATGAGATATGTTACAAAAACAAAAGCAGGTAAAAGCACATGGAATGCCCATAACGGGCCTAAATTGGAATAAAACGCTTTCAGATTTTATGACCTGTTTCAACTAGGACAAACTGGAATTTTTGTATTGCTTGCTGGTATAATAGACAAAAAAAAAAAAAAAAAAAAAAAAAAAAAAAAAAACCTCATATGGAAACCGATAGTGAGCATTTCTTGAGCGAAACTTTCTGTTGATATGGAAAATACTTGTAAACTGAAGCCCACTTTTCGCAAATTTGTTGTAAATCTAGGTGCTCTGGATAACGAAATTCCAATTGCAATGCGAGTGGCCTCAAATTTTTGAACTCTAGGAACACCTGCATCTATTAATGAGAAATCTACTCCCAGCTTTAAAAACGGTAAACATTATCTTGACATAACAGGTAAATACAGATTCAAACTGAATTTATAGGGAAGGTAACTATCCTTATTCATTTAAGAATGTTAGAGAGCGCAAATGAGACTGACAGTTGCTCTGAACTTCCTTTTTGGTATAAAAGCCAATCAAATGATTGGATGAATGAAGATACATTTAAGATTAGATGTTTATTAGCATTTTATTTTTGCAGTGGAAACATTTATGAAATACTAAAGTGTACCAAAGAAACCAGACAAACGCTCATCACATCCTGATGTTTACCATGGGCGAGATGAAGAAATCAAAGCCATGCTCGGCAAACTTATCTCCATTATGTCAGTTGATGGATAAGGGAATTTTCGTAACCACCATGAAAAAATACAGAGCCGAACTTCTTTTCACGATAGTTTGGGACAAAGTGTTTAGTACGATTGTAAAATTAAAATTATGAATAGAGAGGCATGGACTGTGAATCTTAAGTAAACTTAAAAGAGACAAAAATCTATAAACATTAACTTAAGTAAATTAAATTCCAAGCTATGAAAAATTTGCTGACACGCGGTGAATGACTCAAGATAAGAATAAATGCCCTTTATGAAACAGCGAAATCGTGATTGATAGAGTCTCGAAAACTCGGCCTAATGTGGAACGAAGGGTTGCCGAGTTTGTGAAAATGCTGTGTTATTGTGAAAGGTTTTAAAAAAGAATAAGTACGAGTGTTTCCTTAGAAAATACACTACTTGTATGTGTTAGTTGCTTGAGAATACGACATTTTACAATGAGTGGAATACTGTAACTCAAACTTAAACTGTCCACATACCTTTAAACAAAGGAAAAGTGCCTACTTTATGAAAGCATAGAACCTTTACTGATGAAAATTAATGAATACGCATTGTAAAGTAATTTACCCGATAAGACAGACATCAGAAAAATACTTTATGAAGGCATGAAGCTATCTATAAGGAAAATAAGGAAAATTAACTAGTTGCCTTTGCTAAAACTGGCTTCTTTTCTTTAAAGAAATGTATAATATATGTATATATGGTTGGTTTTTGCACTGCACTCTGCGTTTTGCTGCTATATCACGAAGACAACGAAGGAACAGTGAGTCTATTACCGACGCACCTTGTTGTTCAAAATACTGAAGACAACCCTTAGGGTCTTAGTGTGATATGTTAGTGGCTTGAACGGTGGAGTCCTCAAAGTCTCCATCATTTTGCGACATTTCTTCATTAACTGTAACAGCGGTCATAATTTCCGCATCGGACATAATGTCTTTCTCGGTATCGTTCTAGAACCACTTTTCGACGTCATTTTCATCGGCTTCTACAGATCCAGAAACTCTTTTAAGGAGGTGGGGTAAGTTTACATTTTCTGCATCATCATGTTCAACGAACTCATTTCCATCGTGATCAAGGAGGTTTCGCCAGAAACGAACTAATGTTAAAGACTCTCACTCGTTTCAGGTGTACGCCACCCATCTAGCAACATACAATAGTTAATTTTCTTTAAGTTCTGAATAAGACATTGACCATCATCATTTACAGAAAGCAGGAAAGGTAACAGCTTGCGCCTATATCTTCTCTTGAGACTAACCAGAACTCTATGATGTTATGAAGCTGCATTGTATAAACACCGAATTTTTGAAACTGCTATGATAATCTTATAAAGAGCAAACATTTGAAGTTATATGCCATCACAGTAAAGAATTCGGAACTTTCCTGTAATAATATGTATGTTAATTTTGAATTTTTTTTTTTTTTTTTTTCTGAAATATAAAAATTCTGCATGCCTTTACTTATAATGGCTGTTTTTTATTGAATGATTTATTTTGTCTGTACTGTACCGCTTTATTGCGTCAGTATTTGCATTAGTGTTGCTCATTATATCACTAATTACAGTTTGTAGGAAATGTAACATACCTATATTTATTACTACTTGTAATTCAAAATGTAATACGCCGGTATGTATAATCAATCTTAATTTGTAAATTACGGCACCATGCCATATAAATGGATGCTTGAGAGTACGTTGTACATTCAGAAGTCTTGCTGGCTATTGTACATTTTTTTTGTTAATGATTTTAATAAAGCAGCTAAACAGACCGGGTTGTAGCTGTACGCTTAAATTCAGGCAAGTTGCCTTGCCTATTCTTTAAAATATACATACAATGTGCGGAAAGCAGTCTATTCCCCTTAATTACAGAAATTTGTGATTCGCTAAGTGAATCACTCTTAGCGGAAAATAGAAAAAGGTACCCCAAAATGTGTTGTCGAATTATTGCTCAGGTTTATCACTAAAATGTAAAACATTTGTTTTTTAGGCATAATTTGAGTCGTAGAATCGAAATATGGAAAGCCTAATTGGCGTATTATTTTAGAAAAGTCTCATTTTGTGTCAAAATACACTGCTGGCCACCCAAATTGCAACATCAAGAAAGGCAAGAGATATCACAACAAAATTTATTTAGCACACAACATGTTGACCAAGTATCAAATAATTAAATTTATAGACTTCTGTGAAGTGTGGTTCCTTCCAGAATCAGTAGCCAGAGTAGCCGCCATTGTTGGAGATCACCGCTGCCACACGTCTCGGCGTTGATTCAAAGATACTTTGGATGTATTCTTGGGGTACAGCAGACCAAGTAGCTTCCACACGTTGCCTTCTACAGTTGATCTGGTGTGGCAGCTTGGGATGTAATCTGGGTCAATCGTTCAGCAACCATGGACCACATGTTTTCTATCGGCGAAAGATCCGGAGAGCGAGCCGGCCAGGGAAGCAATTCAATCTGGCGATTGATGAAGAACCCTTGGACAATGCGTGCCACGTGTGGTCGTGCATTATCCTGTTGAAATATGGCTGTGGGCAAGCCCTGAAGGTAAGGAAGGACAACTGGCTCCAACACCTCGGAGGTGTAGCGCTGGCTGTTTAAAGTACCAGCAATGCGTACTAGAGGAGCGCGAGAGTGATGTCCAATACCGCCCCATACCATAATACCCGGTGCAGGACCAGTGTGGCGGTGCATAACGCAGCTGTTCAGCATCCTGTCTTCACGGTGTCTCCAGACTCGAATCCGACCATCGTGGTGTTGCAGACAGAACTCGTCAGTAAAGACAATTTCATTCCATTCTGGCGTCCACATCCTTCTTTCATCGCACCATTGGCGGCGAAGACGTCTGTGGTTTCTGCGTCAAAGGTAGACGAAGCAATGGACATCTTGCGGACAGACCATTCTGCTGTAAACGGCGTCGAATGGTACGCGCAGACACTGTATGATGCGTTACAGACTGAATGTGCTGTGCTATGGTTCGTGATGTGACTGAGCGATCCGTGCACGACATTCCTGTCATCACGTGAAGTGGTGCACTGAGGTGGATGCGATCGAACACGTCGGTCCGTCGTACCCTCCTGCATCCAACGGTCACATATCCGCATTACAGTTATTTGGTTTCGCCCAACACGACTACCGATTTCCCTGAAAGATCATCCACATTCTCGGTAGGCCACTATCCTTCCTCTGTCGAACTCGGATATTTGATCAAACGATGATCGCTGTGTACTACGAGGCATAATTGATCGTTTTTTTTGTGTGAAGAAAACCACAAGAAAAACACAAGTGCCGAACTTGAAATCGTCGAAAACTCCTAGCCTTGAACAGCGCTTTGTAGTGGCGCCACAGGCGCGCGTGATGTGCATCTGCACTGAAATTCTAATCATTTGCATATCTCACCTCCGCTAATGCATGTTGTAAATTTCATGTTATTTGCAAGCCACGCAAGAAGCAGCGACCACCAAGATACTACAACTCAGAGAAGATGCCACCTTTAATGGACACACCTTCAGCCCTACCTCCTATGAATACCTGAGACATCACAGTAGACAACATCCAGGTGAAAAAGGAAAAGGAGTCATCATCAGCATCCCCAAAACTCCCTCTTCAAATATCACAAGCGCTCATCCTGTCTACTATACGGACGGCTCTAAGCAGGAAGCAGGAGTCGGCAGCGCCTTCCTTCTTACCCACCATAATGAAGTCATCACAAGCTGGAAGGGCCATCTCCAACCACATAACAGCATCTTCCAAGCTGAGGCACTCGCCATCCTGAAGGCCATAGCACACGCTGCACGCTTCAATTACCGCTCACCCATAATCTGCACTGACAGCCAATCAACACTTTATGCCATAAAAAAATCACAGACATACATCACCAATCATCAAAGAAATTCAAAGTCTACTGCAGCAGCATCGTTCCAACCCAGCAAGACTCATATGGGTGAAGGCCCATGTGGGCCTTGCTGGCAATGAAGCTGCAGATGTCCTAGCCAACGAGGCAGCCACCAACCATGAGGCCATAGAGTAGAACCTACCAGCTCCATCCTCCTACCTCAAGTCACAGCTCACACGAGCAACCATTACAGCCTGGCAACGCGACTGGGACAGCTGCGACACGGGGCGTCATGCTCACATTTTTCTACCAAAAGTCTCAACTAGCCGACTCTGCTCCATACCGCCGCTTACCAGATTTATAACAGGGCATGGGCCCTTTCCAACGTACTACCACAGACATGGCATATCCACCACAGACATCTGCATATGCGGACAAGAAGGGAACCCTAACCACTACCTGTTCGCATGCCCTCTTACCTCGGCCATGCACCTTCCAGAGCCTACCACCAATCTCGATGCCTTTCTCCGTTTCACGGTTAAAAACCGTGCAGTGGTGAATAAAATTTGCCAAATGATTAACTACCTAGCCACACAGGGTCAAGACGTCTGTCACCCGACTTAAGCAGCTGCCATGATCAACGTCCATCGCCGTTCTCCACAGAAGTCTTCAACAGCAGTATACTGAGTTTCTGTGCTAACTGTGCTACGCTTATTGTGCTAACTGAGCTATGCTAACTGTGCTACTCTAATTGTGCTATACACTATGCAACAAACGTGTATGACTGACCTAGCGCATCATATGTTAAAATTTCTTAAGCATGATATATGTCATGTATGTTTATATCTCTGTTTATTACATATGTGCACTATGTATAGTAATTTAAGTGTCGGTGTATAGTGTTTTGTATCTTAAGCGCATGTGTTTTGTGCATCTGAGTTTCTGTGCTAACTGTGCTACGCTTATTGTGCTAACTGAGCTATGCTAACTGTGCTACGCTAATTGTGCTATACACTATGCAACAAACGTGTATAACTGACTTAGCGCATCATATTTTAAAATTTCTTAAGCATGATATATGTCATGTATGTTTATATCTCTGTTTATTACATGTGTGCACTATGTATAGTAATTTAAGTGTCGGTGTATAGTGTTTTGTATCTTAAGCGCATGCATTTGTGCATCTGTGTATTTTGTTTCACCCTCCGGAGGTTTTGAAAGAGATAAGGTATTGTTTTGTAAAGCGTCAGCAGCTTTGTCAAGAAGTTGCTTCAAAAGCGTAGAAGGTTTCTGTCAATGTATCCACCGAAAGCGTTAAGCAGTTTTTTTATCCCCCTACACCTGCGGAGAATCATCCAGATGAACTAATTAGTGACGACTGTAAAAGAATCAATCACTGTCAGAACTTTGCCCTTCCGGAGTTTTCAAGAAGGAGAATGCTTCGAAAGCGATCTGACCTTGTAACAATAACTGTTCGCTTTATGTTATGGATTTTGTTATCAAATGAAAATTTTGAGGGAAACTGAAAAATCAAGACTTTAAAAGAAAAAAAATATATACATGTTTAATTTTTTTTCCGTTCATAAACCTCCATTTTTATGCATGTATACATGCGTGTGTGCTTGTTTATATATATATATATATATATATATATATATATATATTTATTTAAATTTTATGGAAATCAATGTGCATACGGCAGTGATATCAAAATATTTTTGTGTTTCTAATACCCTTCATTTTAGTTATTGAATTTACCTCTTATATACGATTGCTTGCTAGGATAAAAGGAATATTTTCTCCCTAAAACAATATGATTTGCGATAGTTCCCAAGATAATTTACTTTTTTTAATAAAGTAAAATATCTTTTTAACGTAAAAAATTTCTTATTTTATTTGCAACTTCGGGTATTTTTGATCCAGAGTTTATTTGAGGCTACGGATATAAATAATATTTCAAAATTTACTTGATATAATGACAGAACTAATTAACTAAACATGAAGTAAAAAACTTGTTTATTTGCTAATCATAATTACAGACGTCTAAGTTTTTGTCATGCAATTTTCCGCTTTTGTTTATAGCCATGAGTAAGGAAAGCCGCGAGTTTATTAATTGTGCCATAATGATATTGTTTTCTTTAAAATCTAAGAAAATATCAGTATATTTTACTATTCCACTACTTATTTGGGGGGGGGCTAAGAGCAAATAAACAGGTGCTCTTAGAAATTCCTGAGTTGAAAAATTATAAGAGCATTAATGAAAAAAGACATGCAGTTGGAAAATTTAAAATATTTTTTTCAAAATATTATAGTTAAATAGAGGAAATGCATAGTTTTACTAAACAGCACTACTTTCAGCTTCACTACTTTTCTATCAGCACTACTTTCAGTGTAGTTACCTAATGCAGAAACATATAGTTTTATAAATATTTATATTTATAATTTGGTTTTCGATATAATGAATTAAGATTTCCCAGAATTCTATACATTCTTAAATTTCATTTTTCAGTATAATAATATGCAGTTATTTTTAAAGGGTGTAAAGGGTGAAAGTTTTGAAATATGAAAAGAAAAAAAATTATGTTTGCGCTCAAAAAAATGCAAATGATAACGAATTTTTAAATAAAATTGTGTAGATCTGATCATGATTAGATTCATCTTCTTTCAGTTAGGTTATTCTCAAGAATATTGATGTGTTCAAGAATAAACATGATCAAAGTGCGAATATTAGAAATTATATAAAACATGCACTGAAGTAGAAGTAAGCAACAGAAATTCAACTAATTTCAACGAATACCCAGGATAATATGATCACAATCTTTCTGAATATTTAAGAAAGTCTTGGCAACAGGTTTGCTTCCTATAGGCTCATATTTATTTATTAATACGTACATGTGTGACTGTTATTTTTTTATACAGAGAATATTTTTGCAACAAAAAAATTAAAGATTTTAATTTCCGTAAAACAAAATACAAAACAGACATTCTAAGGCAAAACTGAAGTGTAAAACCCTTTTTATTCACCAAAATGCACAATATATTTCTACTTCAACTAAAAGAAGCAAAATTAAGTTTTGTTCACATGGCTGGCTGGCTCAGTTAGAAATAAATATATAATCTTTTATTCCTTCTTTCCTCTAAGAAACTAAAATTCAACAAAATACTTTTTTTTTTTTTTTTTTTTTTTTTTTTTTTTACAAAACAAAACGCGTAATTCATTCATTTTCAATAAAAAATAGTTTATACTATTTGAATATTGCAGAACATAGGAGAGCTATTTATTGCAAACATACCAGGGCTGCCATCGTGAAGGGCTTTCTAAGGGAAACTGACTTTACACGAAAAACCTATGATGCAGTCATCCCATTCACCTATGTTCGAACCTAAATCAAACTATCGGCAAGTGTTTTATCATTAGGCTATTAGCAAGGTTCCACTACACGAAACCAATTCAAAACTTTTATTCGCTTACAGTACTAAACTCGACACTCGTAATAAGAGAATTCTAGTCTTACTATATTTCTTGTGCTCTGTAGTTAGCTAATTTTAATGCAATTAGCAGGTAATATCGATATTAGAAAACTTTTAAAGTAAATTTTTTTTTCGAATTTTCTTTCGCATCATTCTAAATTTTACAGTGGGAGCTCAGTTATACGAACAGAAACAGATAATAGTTATATAGGTCTAGGGGGTACTGACTCGTGGATAGCGGGAAAGAAGCCTTTTTTATCAAAGGTACCATATATAATACGTGAATGAACACGCACATTGCCTTTCATTCTTATCGTCCTTCCTCTAATTTTCAGCGCATATCCTGTTCTTTCTTCTAGTCGTTTTACATTATCAGGTTCAATGTTCCATCTAACCTTCTTCGGGAACATGCAAGGACCTGACTCGAAACAGAGAGCTTACTAAAGCTATGTTCAAAACTGTGGGAAGTAAACAGGATACACAAGAAGGGTATACAAAACCCTTTATTTTTCTCTATTTACAATGACTTCCGTACTTCGGAATACACCGACCCGCTACTTGGGGTCAAAACGTAAAAAGTATAAAAATAAAACTAAACGCTAATTTAACTTTAGAATAATAAACGTGGAAGATTGGCCTTATATTAACAGGAAGCGTATGTAGTACAGAGAACTGTGAACACTACAATACGTTTAACATTTATCAAGAGGATTAAAACCTCTGGCCTGGAAGGCAACAAGCAACTGCGTAAAACTTCTAAGGTAAGCGGCCTGCTTCGACTCACTGCTTCCTCTCTCTCGCTTGGCAAAAAGCCACAACTTAAAAAAATTGGCGTTCGCCAGACAAACTTTGCATAAAAACCTTAACGCTTATAGTGGTGTGGTGTGGTGTATTTAATTATGGCAAAGCACACTAGGGCTATCTGCCTAAGGGGAGGGATGCCTTTCGTGGAGGACTTTCTAAGGGAAACTGGCTCGTATACACGTTACACATGGGGAAAACCACGAAAACGCCCATGCAGCCAGCCCGTTCGCGGGATTCGAACCTCGGACCGAACTACCAGTGTTCAGCGTCTTTACCGCTCGGCCGCTGGTGGGCTCCCTTAACGCTTATAATTCTGGCCGGAAGTAGAAAATAAGAAGTGTAGTAAAGATTTAAAATAAAATAAACGTTAGTAAAACTTAAGATCCTTACATACTTCCCGCCAGAGTTAATTAGTTTGAAACTGAGGTCTAAAACGACCTTGTTGAAAACTTTTAGCTCTAGAATCTAACGCGACGCCAATCTTTTACAAATATTTTTCGCTAGAAACATAGAAATTTAAAAGAAAGAAATTTGTTTTTACAATAGCAGCTCCCAGGATACACACTTTTTTTCATCTGTACTGCATCCAAACAGGAGCTCTTATTCAAATCTGGTTCCTTCCAGATCTCTGGAAGGAAAACTAGTTTAATGAAATGTTACACAATGAAATGGCAAGTAACATGTATAATTATATTTTACTGAAAATTCTTATTTCATTCATGACTATTTTAATTATCTCTCCCCGTGCTCTCTGACATGTGTTGTAAAAGAACACCAAACACGAATGTGTTTCTGTCTACGTGTTCCACACTTCCTCCTACAATCAAAACACTAACGTGTTAAAATTCAACATGCCAAGACCTCGTAACACACCCTAATTCCAACTCTAAACCCTGAGGTACTATTCTGAAAGTGTCTAACTCTGAAGTGTAGCGTCAGAGAGCCTAACTACATCATTCAACCTTTAACACATATTCACCATGATCTAGTCTTTTTACAGTCACACGAATAAAAAAAATTTTAACATTCACTTTTACCATATCACGGTGTTTCTTAACATTTAAAGTAACAGTTCACATGTATATAAGAACATATCAACATGCCGTTAATTTTACACATTTGAAAACATACATTAGTAGTATATTGTTAACTTCTATTCTTTTCAAAGCAAGTGCCAATTCTTTCTACATTGAAATACTACATTTCAAAAAGTCTTTCAGACTAAAACTTCTTTCTTGCTAGAATGATTTAAATAAAATTTATACAATAACTTTTTACAATATTTAAGTCTTTACACAACGCTATTATACATCAACTTTAGTTTTACGCGCGAGTAATTGAAAAACATAATACCAAAATCGGTAACAACTCATTTCTCGCCCTTTTGGCGATAAAGGTAGAACTTGCATGAGGTAAAACTTCTTGAAATCTGCCACTTGCAGTAAGAATGAAAGATTAACTTAAGTTTGCAAAGTAACATAAAATTTTACTTATCTTTGTGATATTCGGACATCCTTTTCTGTGCCCAGTCCTTAAAGGTATTGCAGATAGTCGTTTGATTTATCCTCCTTCTTGTACGGGCTCGCCCTTCAGTGCCTTCGTCTGGAAGCTTCCTTTTTTCACCAGTTCGGTCACCCTTGAATACCTTCTTTTTCTCCTCTGCTTGTGGTCTTGGCCGTTTGATGACAGCTGGTCTTGGCGGAACCGGGAAACTTCTGTCGTGTTCCTGCTTGGACCTCGTTGCTGGCCGTTCAAATTTTCCTTGTAACTTTTCCTCCGCCGCTGATGGCCCTTCCGCAGTTCGGCGACATTTGCTGCGGAGAGTCCTGTCGGATGAGTAGATCTTCCGTTTTAGAGCCGGGTTATAGTTGCCGTCATTTCTCCTGGTTCTCTTCACATCCGTCGTCCTTCTCCCTTCTTCATTCTGGGGGTGTTCGTCAACTCTCTTTTCTGGACGGTGGAACGGCTTCTTTTTCTTGCTACCTTCAATCTTTCCGCGGGGAAATTTTCTTTTCACTTGCTCCTGCCTCTTAATGGCTTGCCCTTGTACTTGTCGTTTTTCCACCTCTGGAGCTTGTGCCTGCGGTGTCTGCCGTGCCGGATCCTGCAAAAGATCTGAAAATATTTGCATTTTATTACGATCAAAGTAGGGTTTGATTTGATCAATGTTTGCGGAGCAGGTTTCACCATTTCTGGCTTTTAACACTACTACAGCGTGAGTTATTTTTTCTATAACATATGGTCCTTCAAATCGTGGAAAAAATTTGGCAGTCTTATCTTCTGGTGCTGAAGAAAGTGAATGCTTAATTTTTAAAACTTCATCCCCTACTTTATAACTTACTCCCCGTCGTTTCAAATCATAATAGAGCTTCTGTTTTCTTTGTGCTACTTCCGTATTCCTCTTTGCTTCCTTAATTAGTTTTTCTATTTCACCCATTTTAAATTCTGGGGCTCTTTGTTGCACATAAAATAATTTATCTAACGGCGTTATAATCTTTCTGCCTAGAAATAACTCAGCAGGAGTTTTGCCCGTTGTATCATGTTTTGCGGTCCTAAGGGCGAAAGCAAATTCATTGACATAGTTATCCCAGCTTTTATGAAAATTTTTAACATAACTACGGATAATTTTCACTATATTTCTATTGACCCGTTCCGCTATATTTGATTGCGGCCGATACGGGACCATTTTTAAATGACGTATGCCCAGTTTTTGGCACATGTCTTCAAATATGTTACTTACAAATTGAGGACCATTATCCGATATAATTTTTAGGGGCGCCCCGTATTTTAAAATATATTTATTTAAAATAGAATCAGTAACTAATTTCGCGGAGGCTCGTTTTAAGGGAACAATTTCGGTCCATTTACTAAAATGATCAACCATAACAAGGAGATAGCGACTTTTATTTAACTGACTTTTTGGAAAAGGGCTTAATAAATCGATGCCAATTATTTCATTTGGAAATTCGGATTTAATACTATTTAGAAACCCGGCCGGGCGGAAATTAATATAATTAACTGCTTGACATGTTCGGCAGGACTGGACATACGCCCTTGTTAACTTTTGCAGTTCAGGAAAGTAGACTGCCTCGCGTACGCGTTGGATAGTTTTTCGAATACCAGCATGAGAAGCTAAAGGGCTGTCATGGAGCTCCTGCAGGATATTTAATCTAAGACTAGCTGGGATAACAGGTCGAAATTCGTTGTTGGAATTCGTAGTTTTTGTATAGAATAATAGACCATCTATTAGTTCGTAATGGGCCGCCCTATTTCTTATCGCCACAATATCTTGGTGGCTAAAATTTTCAGGATCTTTTAAATACTCATAAATGCTTCCAAACTCAGGATCCTTACCCAATTCGGTTGTTACAGTTTCTCGGGAATTTATTGTACATGCTGTGAGCATTGCCACCTTTACGGTATTACCTTGTTCATCTATTTTAGTTCTTGATAGGACATCTGCTACGATATTTTCCTTTCCGGGGGTATGCTTGATTACCAGATTATATTCTTGCAGCTTGAGTGCCCATCTTATTAACCTTGGGGATAAATTTTTCCCTGAGTACAATCTAGTTACCGCCGCATGATCAGAGTACACTGTTATCGGCGTCTTTCCAAAATAGACTCGGAACTTTTACACTGCTAACAGAACTGCAAGTGCCTCTCTCTCGGTCGCGGAATAGTTTCTTTGTGTTTGATTAAAGTTCGGCTAAAAAATGCCACGGGCTGCTGATTTTGCGAAAGTACCGCTCCTACCGCATAATCCGAAGCATCCGCTGAAATTTCTAAATTCTCATCCTTTTCAGGAAATTTCAACACAGGGGCTTGCGTTAGTGCTTGTTTTAATTTTTCGAAAGCACTATTGGCTTCGGCCGTCCACGAGAATCTTGCATTTTTCCTTTTTAATTTTAACAATGGCTCAGCGATAGCTGCAAAATCTTTTATAAAGGACCTATAATATGAACAAAGTCCTAGAAAAGAAGAGAGCTTCTTTGCCGTGTTTGGAGTCGGATACTTTTGTACAGCGATTATTTTTGATTCGTCTGTCTCTATTCCTTTCTGAGATATCTTTTAACCTAAATATTTTAATTCAGGGGCTGCAAATTTGCACTTTTCGACAATTAACTTTTAGACCGGCCTCATTTAATAATGAAAACCTCTGTCTTAAATCCTGTACATGTTGGTCCAGATTATCACTAGTAATAATGATATCGTCTAAATAGATAAATGTGGACTTTCCAAGAACAGGCCTTAGCACAATGTCCATACATCGCTGAAATGTTGCCGGTGCCCCTGAAAGGCCAAACGACATACGCAGGAATGCATAAGTGCCAGACTTGGTTATAAAAGCAGTCTTAGGCACGTCCTCCGGTCTAACCCCTATTTGAAAATAACCAGTCGTTAAGTCTAAAGTCGTCATATATTTGGTAGACGTTATGTTCCTTAGAATTTCTTCAATAATAGGTAACGGATATACCGGATATTTAGTTATGGAGTTTAATTTACGATAGTCAATCGCGAAACGCCACCTTTTTGGATGTGTTAATGGATAGTCATTGTTTTTCTTACATAAAACCACCGGGCTAGCATAACTACTTGAGATGGGCGTTATGATCTTTTTACGTAACATATCGCTAATGTGCCATTCTATAATTTTTTCTTTATTCTTATCATACCGGTATGCTTTGTGGCGAACTGGCATTGAATCTCCGGTTACTATGGTTAGTAACTTGAGTAAATCCTGGAATATCACTAAATAACGAAGCAAATTCACTTACCACTTGTCGGATTCTTTGTTGCTCTTCCTTAGGCAGGTGGTTAAGGTTTAACATTGGCGGTTCCGTTTTTTCTTCTCGAACTGGTTTCATCGTCAGCTTAAGGGACGCTTCATTAAAATCCAGCGTTGCTTCTGCCTCTGAAAGAAAATCTATCCCTAAGATAATATGTGCTTGCAGATTCTTTACTATAAAAACATAACCTTTACTTGTTCGTCCTTGATACGAACGTATAGCGGTAATTTACCTATGCACTTGCATCTTTCTCCTTGCGCAGCTAACACTGTCGTATTATCCGAATTATATATGCGATATTTACGAAAATATTTCCTAAAAAAATCTTCTGCCACACAGGAACACTGCGCGACTGTATCCAGGAGTGCGGTGGCTGGGATGTTATTCACCAACACTTCAATCTTCGGAAGAGTCAAATTTTTCACCATTACTGTATTTAACTTGAAGGAAGAGGGGTTTTCTTGGCCTTCGAATTTCCGCACCCTCCCGTCAGCAGAAATCCGTTTTAGTTTAAGTCTTTATTTCTTTCCATGCTTTCCTTCTTTTTCCACTGGCCTTGAGACTTTTTCCCTGGATTGCTATTGAACTGTCGACGTTCGCCGGCTCTTTTTGGATGCTCGGGTTTCCTTGCCCACTGATTCGCTTTGCTTCCGTAGCCGTGTGCTTGACTTTGCTGTGTCTTGGCTCACCAAATTGGTTTCGTTGTTGATATTGGCGTCTTCTTTGAATGTCCGCCGTTCTTCTACTTTCAAACTGGATTGCTAGCTCAAATAACTTTTCCAGTGAAGTCGGATTCCTTAATTCAATAAAGTCTTGTACTTGGGGAAGTAACCTCGGCAAAATCACTTGAATTATCTTAGGATCCGGACGGTTTCCATACAGGAGTTTGAAGACGTGAATTTTTCTTAAAATAAAGGTGGAAAGATTTTCGATTCTTTGCTGATATATGCTGAAAAGTTCCGTTTCTAATTTCGCACGATCCCTTACGACAGGGAAGGCTTTTACTAGGGCAGTCTTGAAATTTTCGTAAGTATAGGTGGGACTTCCCGCTTGACCCAAGAGACTTCTGCCTATGCATTTGAACTAATTAAGCGCTTGGCCCCTCAAAGCGCTGGTAGCTAAGGTGACTTTTTGGAACTCATGCACGGGATACATCATGAAGTGGTCGTCTAGTTTTTCCAAAAAACAGGTTACCGGTGAGTTTCCATTAAATCTTGCTTCTGGTTTCATCGAAGCGCGCATGGTCTGGACGATGTAACTAAATCCTTCCAGGGCGGCAGCTGGCATTTCTGGATTTTGAGCCGTTTCTGCAGGCAGCACAGGTTCTTCTTGAAACTCGGCCATGGTTATTCTTCTTCGTTGGGCGCCACTATCAGGATCAATATTCCTTCTAACCTTCTTCGGGAATATGCAAGGACCTGACTCGGAACAGAGAGCTTACTAAAGCTATGTTCAAAACTGTGGGAAGTAAACAGGATACACAAAAAGGGTATACAAAACCCTTTATTTTTCTCTATTTGCAATGGCTTCCGTACTTCGGAATACACCGACCCGCTACTTGGGGTCAAAACGTAAAAAGTATAAAAATAAAACTAAACGCTAATTTAACTTTAGAATAATAAACGTGGAAGATTGGCCTTATATTAACAGGAAGCATATGTAGTACAGAGAACTGTCAACACTACATTACGTTTAACATTTATCAAGAGGATTAAAACCTCTGGCCTGGAAGGCAACAAGCAACTGCGTAAAACTTCTAAGGTAAGCGGCCTGCTTCGACTCACTGCTTCCTCTCTCTCTCTTGGCAAAAAGCCACAACTTAAATACTTGGCGTTCGCCAGACAAACTTTGCATAAAAACCTTAACGCTTATAATTCTGGCCGGAAGTAGAAAATAAGAAGTGATAGTAAAGATTTAAAATAAAATAAACGTTAGTAAAACTTAAGATCCTTACAACATTACCGCTTCTTTTCAACATGCAACCTATTTGAAAATACTTGATCTGTTTTTAGAAATAGAGCTAAACTTTTCTCATTATAGTAAGAGAAAGACGTTCAACCGAATGTAAGAACGCGTTTCTGTGAGTAAAATTTTGTAGGATAATCTTCTGCAAAATGCTTCAATTTTATAATAAATATGTGCATAATATATGCAAAATTTAAGAACGGATTTTATAATCATATATATATTTACAAATTCGTTTTTCAAAATCGTAGTTTTTTTTTTTTTTTTTTTCCAGTCTCAAAACGGCATTTTATAGCGTTTCACTATAAACGGCGAATCAACTTTTAAATTGTTGCCACCAAATATTATCGTCCTGTATATTTAAAGAAATTAAATCATTAAGAACCTTCATGAATATATGTTTTGCATTATTAAAAATACAGTACCTAGAGCCATCAAATTAAGAATAACGTAATCCTTCATTCGAATATGCACACTGGAAACTGGAATTTTTAAGTTCGAATTTGTTTTATTATCTCTTTCATATTTTGTAAAACTTTGACGAATTTTTGATTAGGAAACTCAACAGTTTCAAAGTGAGCAGTGGTAACACTAATGAATAAAATATTTTTATCTCCAGCGTGCGAGACTGTTTATCGGAAATTCTAAAGATATGCTGCTTTTAAATATTTTATGATATTGCTGTTGAATTGGAAACACAAGTTGAATTTCGTCAATCGGCTGCATACAACGAGAAATATACAAATGTCCCGTTTTTGTTCTTAATATCAAACATTCGCTATCTTCGACGCCACAGAATAAATCTATAAAGTTTTGTCTCGAGTTCGAGGGTCCATACGTAATCGATAATATATGCGCATCAGTGTTTTATCTTAGATCAAGTTTTGGATCGGATTGCATTAAAATGCCAACCAAAAGACTTTATTAAAAAAGGTCACATGTAGGAATAACGTAGAAAGGCGGAGAGCTTGTTCGATAGAAAGTCATCCTGTGGGGGGATTTATAAATGCGCAAAGGGAATTGTGTTTCCTCTTCTTAGCATAGTAAAGAGGAGACCACGGCCAAGAAAGTCTGTAAAGAGACCTAAAAGGCATCCGTGTTAGCTCAAGATGTTGAAGAGTCTTGCAAAAATAACAGCCAAGCAGGAGCGGGCATCCGAAGGGAAGAGGGAGAACGTTGTCGGGCAACACGGAGTGCGACACTATTACCGATACCCTATTCAATAGAGCAGACAGAACAATAAATGAGGAGAGAAGCCGAGTGGAAAGCTGAGAGCAATCGAAGTGCGTTCTCCATCTGACAAAGTAAGGCTTCAGGAGTAAAGCGAAGACCGACGGAAACCGTTAAACGGCAGTGATATATGAAAGGCTAAGGAACCAGTTGTGGAAGAAAAACGGACAATGTCCAAACGACTAGCAATCACTCAGACAGCAACAAAGGATCTGCGTGCAGCAAATGATGGAGGGACATAATTGGGAAGAATTTCTGAGGAGCAGAGTGCGGCCATACAGAGATGGAAATACATCTAGCTTCACGAAAAGATTAGTGGAAATTTTCTGTTTGAATTAAGAAACGGTGTCTGAGTGTCTGAGTGCTTAAGTTGCTAGTTTCGTGCTTTGACTTTAGTTGAGGATTTTACCATAAGGTGTGTATTCACAAATATAAATGCTTTTTATCCGTATTGTATGCAATCAAAGTAGTTTTCATATCCATATATATATATATGTGTGTGTGTGTGTGTGTGTATGCATGTATGTATAATGAATGTATGCATTGTAAAACGTGATGAAGTATTGATCAGAGGATTTTTTGTGTACTCTCCATCCACCATCTTTTAGCTTGAAAGACGCTAGTGTTTTGTTTTAATTGTCTTTATGTTGTAATGTGTCAAGAACTAATCTTTGTGGACACACATTTTCGTGCCACACTCATAAAGCTGGGGAGTAAGCCAAATATACTATGCATAACGGAAATTTAAATGTGTGAATACGTATCATGAATTGCATGTTGTCTTGAATTTCTACTAAAATATTTTACCTTCGCGGAAACCGGAAGGAAATGTGGTAAATATAGTAAAACTTTCTATAACATTTGGAAGGAAGGGGATTTATAGCATCTCAAATCATGGAAAACTTGACTCTATATAGTTCTAGTTAAATTACATGTCCTTGGCAACTAGAACCTCTGAGAAGAGTATAGCGACTATTCCTTGTTTTTCTTACAACTCCAGAAATAAAGTCCAGAAAAAGGTTAAAATACACTTTGATTCCAAACAAATAATAAAAAACGGTTGGCCCTTCTCGGGTTTGTAGGAAAGTCTCCACTTGAGCTTTAACCTACGATAGAAAAGAAGAAACTCAATTCTAACTAACTAAAATTTAGCCGCAGCTCTACAGAAATAACTAACCGAGTTGGCCCGTAATTAAACCTCACCGGCGAATACTAACAGGCACTTAAGGCTACGGCTAAACTTTTTAAGATAGGCTTTTAAGATAGGCTTAAAGCAACAACGTGGCCCGAAGGCAGAACACGCTCTACTGAGCTTTCCATTAAATACTGGTTCTATATCATTTACATAAAACGCGATACTGAAAACTCATTCTGCCAGGGAGTTGTAGGTGGGAAGCAAGAATTTAATAGAAAGAAATTAAAATAACACCTACAACTCTTTTTACAGAAATTAGAAACAGCAATTTTCTATCACGATCTTTAAACTTTCGTTTTTAAATAAATTAAATTTCAGTGCCGGAGACTGTAAACTAGATTTTAGTTAACGCGTTATTTCTTATGTTGAATCTAATATGTACTTCTGTAGTTTTGTCTACTAGACTAGAAATGAAAATTAATTAAGTTTCAATAATGAAGGAGAATTTAAAATTAAAAACAAAGAAAATTTTGGGAGTTTACGAATAGAGCGACGGGAGGCTGCTCTATAATTCTTCAAGTTTCTTTTACATACGTTTTCATTTGTAATTATGAGAGAATTCACATTACCATAGGAGCCAGATTCTTACTTTTTAATATTTGACTTGTTGTGAAAAGTGATCTACTACCTCTCCCCAAACAGTGGAAGTTTAAATTTTGTTACTTTAGTTGTAACTTTATGATGAAGAGCCAATACCCGTTTTTTTAACCATTTTATTACGGCTTATTTTTTGTAGTGGTGGTTTACTGTTGGTTCTAGTTACTTTGTTGTCAAGAGTTTGCGTTGTGAAATTTTAAGTGAAGATGGGAGGAAAATCATCGAATGTTCTAGAAAGGCTACGCAGCATGAATTTAAGTGTAATTTAAGTGAAACCTTATACCTTAAATATATTTATAAAATAAGTTTTAAAATTATCGGTTTAATCCATTTATATATCAAGCCCATTTTTCCATGAAGCAACGATCTGAGCAACTCAAAACTGTCAGCGTATTTTTTTCATTCTTTTATGATATAGAAACAGTGACCGCGACTTTTTTAAATTTATGATTAATAAACTCAGCCGCTTCCTGCTTTCAATTTTCCAGAAAGCAAAACAAATACATACCGAACTGCCGTTTGTTAAACTCATCTCCGCCGGATATAAAACTCAAACTGGCGAAAGCCTGATTATTGATTCGGAACAAACTGTTTGTGGCTGATTAAATCTGTTTATAGTTCATTCATTTACGTTTCAATTATATAGTGCTTCAATAAAATCGGTTTAGCAGAAATTTCTGCCAGTGTAGTGAGAACCAATATCCCCTGGTTTGTTGGGAACACTTCCCTAGTTTCTGCCAGACATTACTTGCAAATCTCTTTGTCTGGACTAGAGATGAGAGCGACAGAACACATTTATCATTTGATTAACAAAAACAATCCTCTTGAGGCACTGGAAACAAGTTCTTTGATTATAAATGAATGAGCGTTTCCCGGACTTAAAGAATAGATGACGTTTAAGTTAACCCTGGTTTCCCTTTCTCGAACACGGCTGATAGTTAACAGACGTGCATACACACATTAGGTTTACAAGATGATATCAGAAGACATCATGAAATGCTTCTTTGAATTTTCAAACATTATTAATCTTTGATTGGAAAACGAAAATTGTCGTTGTAGGCTGAAGTAAAAAGAAAAGGAAATATTGATTACGCCTATAATAACCAGGAATTGGTAGAGACACTAGGTTTTTTTGAAGCAGGAGTACATGAAAAATGAGCAATGCCGTCTCTGAGACTCGAACCTGGGCCTCTCGAATACGCGCCGAGTGTGTTACCGTTACACCATGAAAGCATGCTAGAAAGAGGGAGAAAATACCTTACAAAGTGACCAATCCACTTGATAAACAAAAGGTCAATTTTACCCTGGCAAGAAACGGGAACTTTTAGTTTGAACAAATCACTGGAAGGAATATTTTTATTTGATGTGTGCGTGACTTAGAACATGTCGAAAATGCCTAAACTAAACGTTTAATGTCTAAAAGAAAAGGATATATTTCTACAAGATTTGGTATCGTTTGGTAAATGCAGCCAAAGACAAGCGGCTTTTAAAAGGGTGATTTCCCAAACTGCAGTGTTGTGTGTATTCCAGTGTTAAACTGTGTATTCCAGAGGTCCGTGATTCGATTCCCGGCTAGGGCGTTGCTTATTTTGCCCAATCTCCTGCTTCCAAAAATACCTAATGTCTCTACATTGGCGCCCGAACTAAAAGTGTGGTGGATGATGATTCTCCAAACCCAGGATTTGGCGATTGGGTTCCCTAAAAACCCCAGTCGCCCTTTAAAACGGGGAGTATATAAGGTATTTCTCCCGCCTTCTTAGCATGTTCTAGAATTATCTACATTCTTCCATGAAGATAAGTCATGGAAATTATTGAATGTAAGGCTTCCCAAGGAACACACTTATTTATCTGGGAAGTATCGCTCAGGCGACAGAACCCCAAAATAAACATTGAGTAGTTCTGATCATGGTAAATATTGCGCTTTAAGTGGTGCAACTCTTGTTTTTGCACATATCAATGATACCTTACCTTCTTCTTCAAAAAACGATTTAGCATAAATAACTGCACAATACGCCTTCTCAGATGAATCGCAAAACGCATGTAACTCTATTTTGCAATGATTATCAATTAAAATCCTTCTAGTAAATTTTAAGTTGCTAAGCGAATTTAACTCTTCCTGAAAAGAGTCCAAATGGTCGATCGTTGTGGATTAAGAGTCTCACCCCAATCTAACTTGTCAGTCCACAAGACTTGAAGAATATTTTTGCAAAAATAATAACTAGGGTTAACCAGCCTAAAGGGTAAAAGAGTCTGGAAACTTCTGAGAGCACATTCCTTTTAGTGACAACTGAAATTACAAAAGGTGGAATGTTAAAACTAAATGTGTCACTTTGAGGGTGCCAGTTTATTCCTAACACCTTTCTTGATTGTTCCTTGAAAATGTCTAACTGATGTGCATTTTTTCTGAGTTTTTGTGGTATTCCTTCTAATACATTAGGCATGTTAGATAACCATTTCAGAAGTATGAATCCTCCTCTACGCATAAGATTATCTATGTCATGTATTAAATTTTTGGCAGCAGTTCTTGATGCAGCACCTGTTAAAAGATCATCCACATAAGAATCAGATTTGATAACTTCCAAAGCCCTTGGAAAATCCTTTTGTTCATCTAACGCTAACTGGAGAAGAGAACGGAATGACAAGAAGGGTGCAGGGAAGTTCCATATGGTCACCGTTAATAATCGATATTCTTGAATTATTTCATTCACGTGATTTCTCCAAAGAATGCGCTGAAAATTCGTATCTTCTTGATGCACACGAATTTGTCTATGCATTTTTATATATCCGCACAGATAACAACGGCATAGGTTCTAAATCGGATGAGAATGTCAAACAACTCTAGTTGAATTCTAGGACCTACGTGTAGCAGGTCCTTAAGTGAATATCCACTGGATATTTTTGCTGATGTGTCAAATACAACCCTTAATTTAGTGCTAGTGCTTGATGATTTAAATACTGGGCGGTGAGGTAGATAACAGACTATTGGAGGGACAGGTTCAGAATCGGATATGACTTCCATATGTTGCAAATGCAAATATTCATCAAGAAACTCCTCATGTAAGTTATACAATTCGGGCTTTCTCACTAATCTATTTTCCCAAAATAAAAAAAACCTTCTCAAAGCTAATTTCATTGAATCTCCTATTTCTGATGGCGATTTTTCGAGAGTCCAAAATTTCTTAACTGATTCATCAGTAGTTAATTCTAAATTATTTAATGATATGCAGAACCACGTAAAAATTAACTAATGCTGTTAATCAAATGATCCAACCTAATTTTGTACAAACAGCTATTGGAAGTTCTTGGTTTCGTTTAATTGGTTCGTCCAAAAAAAGTGACATGAAAACATTGACTCCTAGAAGAATATCTATTGCAGCAGATTCATAAAATATAGGATACTCTAAAATCAGATCATTGAAAAAATTCACAATATTTGATGATAATGATACGTGTGGTAAGTTTCGACAAACCTTGTCTATAACAAAAACAGAAGTTTTAAAGGAAAGTTCTGAACCAAAGGGAGGGGGGAAAGTAATCTCCAATTCTCCATTTGTTTGAGATGCGGTTGATCCTAGGCACGATATCTGGATCTTTGCCTTTTTTTCTATCCAGACGAAGTTTTGAAAGACAACTCTCAGTAATGAAGTTTGCGTGTGAGCCAGAATCCAACAAGGCTCGACATTGTACGAAATTACTTAGTGCGCCACGAACTTTAATTGCAGCACTGCACAACAAAACTTCCTTGTTTATAGTTCCACTATTCACAAAATTAGAGTGTATCTGATTAAGATTATTAGAAATATCTGGGATAGTATTTTCTGTCCTATTGTGAGGCGTAAACACCCTTGAATGAACGGACAATATATTTCCATTATTATCAGTAGCAGATAAAACAGTATCTCGAGATTTCGTGAAATGTAATAATGAATGATGAATATTATGACACGTTTTGCATTTGCTCAAGTTTTTGCAAGCCTTAACATTATGCACATTAGATAAACAATTAAAAGAAGGATTATTAAAGTTCATAAAATTGAATCTCTTGCAAACAGGTAATTTATCCAATTGATCACAATTATATAAGTAATGATCTTTGTTACAATAAGGACAATTTGTAGTAGTTTCTAAACCCAAAGATGCGACTTCAGAACTTATCCATCTTTCCTTCAAATTGTTTTTATGTTGTGAAGTGTTCTAGCATGTTCCTTTAGAAAAGTAAGTAATTCGTTTAATGTTCCTAGTTGATCGCCTAAGTGTATTTCCTACCAAATGTGTGTATTTTTACCCAATTTTTCTATAAGTAAATGAGTTATCAATGTGTCACCAAAGCCTTCGACCTTTTGTTCTAGAATCTAGAAGATTTAGGGAACGAATGCATTCATTAGTGACGTCGACAAGATTCAAAATAGCGTCAGCTGAATCAGAAACATTTGGATGCATAATAAGCTTCATAATTAATGAATTCACCAGTTTACGTTTATTCGAAAATCTATCTTAAATCCCAAGCAATTTTATAACTTTAATCTGAAATAGGTATAGCTTGAATTATTTTCAGAGCTTCAGCCTTACAAGAGCTCTTAAAATATTGAAGTCTTTGAGTGTCTGATAATTTAACATTATTGTGTACACTAGCCTTAAAAAGATCGCTAAATGTAAGCTATTGATCTTAATTTCCATTAAAGGTAGGTAAAGTTAATTTCGAAAGTTTTACTTCTGTAGTATCTAATTTAACACTAACTGAACTAAAATTATCATGGCGAGAACCTTTTTGTTCTTAATCCAAGTAGTTGTATTTTGAATCCATCAGCAGTATTTTGAACTATTTGATATTCTTCAACATAGGTATTAACTTATCTTTCTTCATATGTTACATAAATGTCATCAAAACTTCGTAAAACATCTATACATAAAATATTCAGCTTCTTTTTAAAAAGTTCGATTTTTGAATCATGTACTTCAGCAAATTCGTTAAATTGCCTTTAGCGGACTCGTTTCTTTACTAATAGTGATTTCATATCTATTATGAAAATTGTAAAATTGACTTTCCCTAAATTAATACAGCTGATGTGTTCTTTTAAATAAGTCAAAAACAGACCGTAGCATCAAAATTATTTGATTAATACGAAAAATACATGTTATCCATCAGACAATAACACATAAATGTTCGCTGCAGAGATTAAAACACAAGATGCGAAGCTTAGCAAACAAATCTACGAAAGTACTAAAAATGGCTTATGCGGCGTTCGTAGCGTAGGAAATCAAAATTGGCAAGAGGAATTATTATTTCCAAAAAACTCCTCCGGTGAAACAGGACCGAACAGTGATGCGATGCGGATGAATAACAAAAAGCAATGGACTATATTAAATGCCATTTTATTTTCAAGCCGAGAAAAAAGTTGCATTGCAAATCCAGCTAAAATAAACAAAACATCTACTCTCGATTTCAAAGCACAAGTAGTCACGTGAATGACTTCGTAAATCTGCGTTCGTAAATAGCAGCGTCATCTATAAATTTAAATTTAATAATAACACATCTAATTACTCGTGTTTCATTCCATATTTTCAACTTCTTATCTAATTTCTCATATTTTTACGCATGTGCACAATAAGCAATAAAAAGCAATGCAGTGTTGGAACACTGAAATTACGAGAGTACAATATGAAGTTTCAAAATTGCAAAGATTTCAACTGGAAACATTAATATTAAAATTTCCTTTTATCTGTAGTTAGCATGAATAATATTTCTGAAATAATATATTCCTAAATAATATATTTTAAACGTATTTTGCTATTTTTTTATCATGAAATTCTATTATTTTGTTACTTTTAAGATTTTTAAGAAATCCTTGGATGCGATTGAATCTCGCAGATCTTCAGACCTCACATATAACTTTGTAGGAATTGACCAAAACTTAAATCATCGGCTTGTAGAGACATTAGGTATTTTTTGGAAGCGGGAGAAATACCTTATATACTCCCCCTTTTAAAGAGCGACTGGGGTTTTTTAGGGGACCCAGTCGCCAAATCCTGGGTGTGGGGAGTCATCATCCACGACCCTTTTAGTTCGGGCGTCACTGTAGAGACATTAGGTATTTTTTGGAAGCTGGGGAGATGAAAAATTAGCAAACGCCTTCCCCGGGAATCGAACTGCGGACCTCTGGAATAACGGCCCAGCGTGCAGAACCACTACATCACGAAGGCGCACTAGAAAGGCGGGAGAAATACCTTATAGGCTTAGCGATAAATCAGAGAAATATATAGTTTGATTATAGTTATTAGGAATGCTTTCTTAGAGTTTGCAACAAGAATTAAAATTCAAAGCTAGATATAAGACGTCAGCCGTTTTCCTATTAGTATTTAGTATTTTTTTTTTTTTTTTTTTTTTTGTATTTTGTGCGTCGTATGTGTATTTGCTGTGTGTTCGGTTCCATTAAAATGTATTTGTAATCAAGAAGCCCCATAGATTTAACTTATGCCGCCCACATGGACTCTACAAAATTATCAGAAGTGGGATATACAACTCTCCAAATTATCAGAAGTGGGATATGCAGGTTTACAAGTTATCAGAAATGGCATATGCAAGTCTACAAATAATCAGAAGCGGGATTACCAAGCAAGGAGATATTAACTTATTTCCTTTAATTAAAGCAATAGATCTCGATTTTCACAATAAACTGATGTCAAATCATAGGATAAAGGAAATAAAAACGTAAAGAAGCGAAGATGCTTTTGGAAATAAAAGTAAGAAAAATGGCTGAAGCAATAATATGTACTTCAATGTTTTGATCACCCACAAACTTTGATTTATTTTATTCAATTAAAAGCAACGTTTAATTAATAAGGTAAACTTTTTTTGTAAGTTCGTTTTACATTAACTTGATAAAATGTTTCCTAAAGTAGAAGATATTCCGAATGTGAAAAATTAGTAATGTGTATATTTTATAAGAACTATTAAAATTTCATGCCATGTTATATTTGAAGGAGGGAATCATAATGTTAAGAAGCAATTACATAGTTTTAATGGATTTGGCTAATGCAGAATATTCTAAAGACGCCAAGAAAGTGTTGAAACTGCAAAGCATATGGATATAAATTATTCTGAAGTACTGTGAAGTTACTGGAAAGCATATAAATATGTAGATTTTTATGAATTACAAAAACTTAAAATTATTCTGAAATACCAAAATTTGAAATTTCTTACGTACTAAATACATCCTATTCGAGCTGAAGTATGGATGGTAATGATAAAGAAGTAGCCGGTATAGATACTAATGACGGCGAAGAGGGAGATGGAGACAATGAACGATGAGGACTTTTAGGCTAGACATTATACGAATAATTTTGACGTTGCGATGAAGATTATATGATTGATAATGACGATGACATGGAGATTATATGATTGATAATGACGATGACATGGAGATTATAAGAATGATTATGACGAAGAGATGGAGATACTATGTATGACAATGACGATGAAATGGAGATTATATGAATGGTAATGACGATGAGAGGAGGATTATATGAATGAAGATGACGATAAAAACAGTATAGATGCTGATGACAGCAAAGCGAATAATTATGGAAGAAGCCGGCGATGAGTTACCTGGTCCTGTTGCATGAAGTTGTTATCCAGTTTAAGCCAAATCTTTCGGGGCGAAAGAATCATCAGGATGGTCGAATGTAGGAATTGACCAAAAATCAAATAATCGGCTTAACAATAAATCAGAGAAATATATAGTTGGACTATAATTATTAGGAATGCTTTCTTAGAGTTGGCAACAAGAATTAAAATTCAAAGCTAGATATAAGACGTCAGCCGTTTTTCTGTTAGTATTTAGTATTTTGTTTTTTGTATTTTGTGCGTCGTATGTGTATTTGCTGTGTGTTCGGTTCCATTAAAATGTCTTTGTAATTAAGAAGCCCCGTAGATTTAACTTATGCCGCCCACATGGACTCTACAAAAGTGGAATATACAAGTCTACAACTTTTTACTGCACACTTTTGGTTTTTAAATTGTTAGAACAGCTTACACATTTTTTTTATCTAATAGATAGGAAGAAATGTAGAGTATTTAATTACTGCCTGTGTTTTTCCTTTTTTTATTATTTTTATCAGAATTTAGTGGTTGCCTTAAAACTATCTATTTACTTTCATTTAGATGCAGTGTTATGTTACATTGCCAGTTACATATCAGTTTTTACAGTTTATTTAGACACAGTCTTCACACAAGTTTTGTGCTGAGAATATCTGTTACACTTTCAGAAATGTTCCAATACTGTACAATTTAAAATGTTCATTCTTATACATTTTCAGGTTCTTTAAACGAAATGTACATGTTAATTAATGTAAAGTATGCAGTTATTAGTATTATGATTGTCATTTCAGATTACTTAAAAATGCTATGAAACAAACATAATACAAAAGACCTTGTGCATTTAAAAAGAAAATGAGCTATTTATTTTTCACACAATGTACACAGGAATTACTTTGCTTTAAATACACATCAACTGGAATTCTAATCCATTATTAACAATAATGACATCTTAAGTTTCATATTCTGTCAGGCCTGAAAAGAAGAGAAAATAAATAAAAAAGTAAACTTGATATATGGTTATAGTGTCAAATATAGAACTAACAAGTGCTACTTAAATATATTACTTCAGATATAGTACCAATGACTGAAAGAATGAAACAATTGATGATGATAATTTCATAATTTAACTTAAATCCTAAGGAACTGTTCTGAAAAGAGAATTAGTAACTGTGTATTAACGATTCGACAGATTAACTTGTTTTAAAAGTAACATGATGAAGATTATAAATATGAACTTCATATCATTAAATTTTTAATATTACTTATATCTTCCCCAAACCATGGTCTGCATTTTCCTGAACTCGAAACAGTTCCACCCATACTCTAGTCAGCTTAAATACACACCGATGCTTACTTTTGTTCAACAGTATCTCACGAGTGTGGCGAGCCCCCTTGGACCGGACGGTTGCCGCAGTATACATAACTCGCATGTATGATGATGAAGAGTCTGTACGTTACAATGACATGTACAGCACAAGCAGGTTTGCTGTCAATGTTTGGTTCGGCGTTGAGGAGGACCGCATAATAGACCAGAAATATTGAACTATCTTACCCGAAGTATTGAACGATCAACAGATCAACAGTCGCTGCGCCATAATATGTGGTTATAGCCTGATAGAGGCGTCGTTCCTTTCAACCGTGATGTTCGGGAGCATTTAAAGGCCAACATTTGGACAACAGTGGATTGAACGTGATTGTCGAATTCATTGGCTTGCACAATATCCTCCCTGGACCTTTTTCATCGGGAGCCATATGAAAGATTTAATATATGATACACCCGTGGATAATGAGGAGAATCTTGTTGCACGGATCTCCATAGTTGCCGCGCACCTCCAAGAGACGTCTGGAATATTTCAAAACATCTGTGACTCCATGCAGCGCCGATGTCAGGCTTGTGCTGCTACTGGTGATTAGAACTTCTATCATGTCTTGTAATATCGAAATAATTACATTTTGATGACTATGGAATTGCTTTTCACTTATGTGTTGTTCTTTTATTTCTCACCTTTTCTGCACATTTTGCACATAACGACGGCGTCTCCGACCCAGTTTTTTTTTAGTAACCAACGCCTTTCAGAAGAATGTACACTGCGAAAAAAAAATTAGACAGTTCTGTACCTCCCGTTCTACTGCGCCGATTAATGAAATTCAGCTTGCGTTTTTCATATCTTAGGATATGTATTAGATTTATGTATAGTATTGTTCTAATATAGGTATTTTGACATAAAATCGGATTTCTTCTGAAATGACATGCCAAAATTTTCCATATTTCGATTCTACGACTCAAATTATGCCAGACTGACAAGTTTTGTGAAAACTGCACGAGTAGTTTTTAAAAAATTAGCTGTCAAAATTTTAGCTCCTCGATGTTAATTGAATTTGGTATATATTTATAAATGACTCTCTTTTTTATTAAACTTATTTGATTCTTCCTTTCACATTTCGAAATTTAGGTTTATTCCAAATAAAATTCGCCCATTTTTTTTAGATTGATTTTTAAAATTTCTATTTTAAAATAATTTTTATAATTTTTTCGAAAAATATTTTGAATTATAAGCTATAAATTTTTTACCTTCATCTTAAACTAGAGGTATTTTTAAGCATACCTGCAAAAAATTATTCAAAATTTTTTATTCAAAATTTCCTAAGATATACGTGAATTTACATATTGGCGCGTTTTGAAATTTCCCATATTTGTTATAAGCGATAATAATGCAAAATGTGGTTTACGCACTTTGTTAAAATTATTTGAAAGTATGAATGATGACTCTTTTCCCGTTCGTCTATAATGAAGAAAAGGAAAGGAAAATAGGTTGCTATAAATTATGAAGTTCGCCAAGTGAATTATTTTTTTTTGCGCAAACTGAAAAAAAAAAAAAAAAAAAAAAATACGCGAAAACAAATTTTTGAATTTCTCCGTAAATTTCACACCAAATTTTGCAAAATTTAATATCTAAGCATAACTTGAGACGTAGAATCGAAATATGGAAAAACAACTGGCATTTATTTCATAAAAAGTCCGATTTTGTGTCAAAATGCTTATGTTAGATCAATGCTATACACAAATCTAATATATATCATAATTCGAGCTTTCAAGACATGAAAAACGTAATTTGAATTTCATCAGTCAGCTCAGTTGAACGGGAGATAAAGAACTGCCCCCCCCCCCCGTTTTTTCGCAGTGCGCATGCCGTAGCGAATTATCCTTTTAAAACTAACAGGTATTCCTAATTTTTTTCGAGTAGAATGCAATTTCTTATTTTGCATACATAAACTTCACATCTAAATTATTACCTAAATACCTAAGCTTCCTTAACTTGGAGAAAATTTTAAAGGTAATCCGAATTTATATTTTTTATCAATTTGAACTTTGATCTAAGGCACATTTCAAATTTAATGTTAAATCTTTTTTTTTCCTTCGACGAGCATTATATTTTCACAATTTTGATCTGTCTTGTAAACATCTTTGACTACACTAGTGCTAAAAAAAGCAACAAACGCTAAAAGGAAAGGTGCGAATGTAAAAAGCGGGAAATAAAAAATAAAATTTAGATATGAAGTAGAAGCTGCTTTGTGAATGCAAATGGGCAACCAAAATTAGCTAAAAGGCAATCCCGCAGTCGCACCATAAAGCATTAAAAAGGAGCATGCCGGACTTGGGCGCCGGTTCGCATTGATGGCTTGCTGGCATCAGCTCTCGTCAGAAGTTATCAACAGTTTTAAAGGATTTCCATTAACTGAAAAGAAGCCAAAGAAATTGTACAAACTGAAAAAGGCAAATGGCGGCCAAGGATTTTCAGACAAGGAAGAAGGCGAATTCAAAGAATTAATCGGAAAATGACGATCGAGAAAGTGGATGATCTTATAACATAAGCTGATAATAAATGCGAAGAAGGTAAAACGGCTTTATTTTTCAGGAAGTTAAACTAATTGTTAAAAAAGGCAGAGGAAATGTCTGACGTTGCTATAGGAATTGGCCTAAATGAAGAAACAAAAAGATAGTCACTTTATGAGAGGCATTGAAAATTCTGAGAAATTTTAAAAAGTTGCGTCAGACACTGTCCTAAGCAAAAATCATCTTTTTTAAAAAATAATTGTATCATGTACTTATTAAGCAGTAATAAAAGTTCTTTCAAGTAACATTTGCTTTATATTTTCCCTTTTATTACAGCAATATTTAGGTGTGTTTAAATTTTACATACTTTCTCAATCTGAATTTACCCGAACACATTTTTTTCCCATAGGAAGTTACCCTTAAGGAACATGATTTTGACGTTCGCTAAATGTGTTAATGAGGTAATATTCGCGTTCGGCAAGGGCTTACTGTATCACACACATATATACATGTGCACATTCGCCCCTTCAACACCGCCTTTTCCTAAATCTGGCAACAGCTACAGTACCGAGATACTTCTTCAAGCTGCCTGAGGAAATGAACAGACTTGCATTCGGATGAGGTAAAACCGTGGCGATGGTGGAGCTGAACTATGCCGCTCGAAAACATTACTTAATGGTGTAATTCCGTTTCATGATGAATCAAACTTTTTATCTTACTTCGTTTCACTCTGTACATACCATAATCATGTTTATTCTTTCATTATTAAATACCTTTAAAATGCCACTGCCTTCCTCTATTTTAATCCTAACCTCATCCCACATGGGGGCTCGGCCCCACGAACTCTTTCGACTCCTTGAACTAAAATCTGTTTTTCTCTTCAGCTTTTTAAACCCCCTAGACACCACTCTATAGCTATTAATGATGGACTACTGTGGGATAATATCGCAAGATCCCAGTTGTTATGATTCGTCAGCATGTAAGTACATCTAATTTTATTTGATGAAGTAATGCTAATCAGGAAGTAATATTCTTTCAAATTATGAATATTTGATGACGCCTTTTTATGAAGTTTATTTGAAGAAGCGAAAGGCCTCTGATTTTGATGAAAATTCATTTTATTTTTGAATGATTATTACTTTAAAGAATTAACACTTCCGTTTTCGAATTTGATGTTGATGATAATTAATTAAACAGTGTCGATGAAGTTTAATTGAATAAACTAAAGGTATTTGACTTTGATGAAAATCCATTGCCGACTATTTAAAGAATTGTGATGTATTAAAAAGTTACTTTGAAGAATTACTTTCGTTTTCGAATTTGGTGCATAAATTTCTTATTTCTTGTGATGCCTATATTTTACAAGGACTGTAGAATATTATTTGAAGTTATTAATTTTGATATCATATCTTAACGTGAAATTCTATTTTCCATTCTTAACATAGTCTTATATGAAGATTTGTTTGACGATATATTTTACTATTTGTTTGAATTATATGTTCACAATTTCATTTATGATTTTTGAGTGTTTTAACATCATAGTTATTGTGTAATCTACTAAGAAGAATTAATATTATTTTGAAGAATACGAAACATTAAAAATATACTTTGTTATGATAATTTCTAAAAACGAAACTGATAAATAATGGCTACACTTAACGATTATCCCAACATTGCACGGTCATTAAAAACTGCCAGTACGAAGCATATCAAGCTTTTACATCGTTTAGTTTTTGGCTCAGATGGTGATCGGCAGAATCGTGCTAGGTTACGCAATTTTTCTGGCTTTCCCAAACCATTTAACTTTGAAGATACGAAACAAAAAATTATCAAAGAATTTTCTCTCGCGGAATTAATTGCCATATGTAACTTATATATATATTTAGTATATTTAGAATTTTCCACCGATATTAAAAACTGTGCTAACAATATTCTTACGAATCTTGCTGATGTATCGTTATTAAAATCAGATTCCGCTGACTACAGCGACCTTGAAGAAGACGCTTTGGTGCAAAGTTCACCCTCGACGCATAGCGTCACCCAAACAGCCATTAATCACACTCCAGATGACTCTTTATGTAAACAAATGGAGGCAAATATCTCTCTTGAAAGTGCACCTGCAAATTTATTGGTATCAACTAACCCGCAAACACAGACTGTTTTGTTTCAATGTTTTGGCTTACAGAACATTGTTGATTTGATCAAACCCTTTTCCTCTCGGGATAATTACAGCGTTGAAACTTTTATTTCTGACATAGAAGATATTTTTAATCTCTATGAAATCACGAATCCTGTACACCAAGTAATTTTTGTTAAAAAATGTCTTACAGGTCCAGCTTTAACTTTAATAAGATCAATTCGTGGAATTACTAATTGGGAACAATTAAAACACCATTTATTAGATGAATTTTCGGAAAAAATAGCCTTCAATTACATAAAATAATGGGATCTCGTCACATGAAACCATTTGAAACCTTACAAGAATATTTTTTAGCTATGAGAGACCTCGCATACAAAGGTTCTATGGATGATTCTTCTTTGATTGATTATGTTATAAACGGTATTCCTGATTCATCAAACAACAAAATAATTTTATACGGTTGTAAATCCATTCCTGAACTTAAAGAAAAACTGAAGATTTATGAAAAACTCTTTAACAATTCAATACATTCGAAGCAAAATACCCCAAAGAAATTTACAAATACCTTTCCCGGTGCTAAAATTCATGCTAAACGTGCCTCAGATACTCAACCAGTGTGTTATTCCTGTGGTTTGAAAGGCCACAAAAGCAATACTTGTCCTAATAAATCTAATGGCAAATTCTGTTATAACTGCCAAAATTATGGTCATGTTCATTCCAACTGTCCCAAACGTTCTGGTAGTTCTACCACGGAATCTGTTCCTAATTGTTCTGCATCTGATACTACTGTACATGCACTTTCCACCCAAAATTTTTCTAAATATCCGATGCATGTTGATATTCAACTTAAAGGAACTCAGTTAACTGTTCTCTACGACACTGGTTCACAAGCAACACTTATTACGGAGAAAACATATCGCAAAATTGGTTCTCCACCATTACATCCTTCCAGAATTACATTCTCAGGACTTGGCCGAGACACAGTTCAAAGTATTGGATTCTTTCAGGATTACATACAAATTCAAAACACTATTTTACCTGCTAACATCCATTTAGTAAAAGACTATATGATTCCTCTTGATGCCATTATTGGAATAGACGTTTTGCAACAAACTCGATTTACATTTGATAAAGATGGTATTCATTTATGCAGCAATAATAATGATCAAATTTTTGTTAATGTTGCTAATGTTACTCATGATCACACATTTCCTCCTGATCTTTCACACATCTCAAAATCGGAAAATTTCCAAGAAGTTCCACCTATCATTACTCCTCACAACCCACATGAAGTTAACACTGCTATGGAAGATTTTCAGAAAATAACAGAAGAAAACAAGTAAGGAAAATGATAATAATGATCCACATGACGATTTAGAATTGGATTTAGATGATGACACTTTGGATTTGGATGATCGCGATGACAAAGATGATGCTGATACCAATCATGGAGCTCATGACGATGATGTTGATGAAGATGGTGATGACGCAGACGACGACATGGATCAAGATCATGATATTGATGATGATGACAATCATAACGCTAATGGTGCTGCTGATGATGATGGCACTCATGAAGATGGTGATAATGATGTTGATCAAGATGACGTTGCTGTTGTTGATGAAGATCATGTCAATGAAGATGATGGCAGTCATGAAGCTAATGATGATGATGATGATGTCGATAATGATCCAAACGTGCAGAATACTGAAGAAACTGAAAAATCTACTGAATCAGTTTGAACAAGGATGTGCTGATGAAGCAAACGAGAAAATACCTGCTAAAAGTGCAGAAATTCCCAAAGAACAGAAAGCTTGGAAGAATAAACGAAGAAAATTTAAACGAACTTCAAAGACAATGAAATTGCTGACACAGCATGATGATGAAAAAGCTGCATTATGCATTGAAGCTCAACGGAACCTCCTCCGTTTACAGCAAGCACATATACGACAGTATAAGAAATGTCGCAAACCTGCCTGCAAATATAAACTTGGCGACCAAATGATAATGCAGCCTGAACTGAAAGTTCCACTTGGACTGAATCTTCGACTTGAACTGAAACTTGGACTTAAACTTCGTCCCAAATTCTTCGGCCCTTATGAGACAGTCCATCCCTCTGATTGTTACGAAGTATGAAAGATTCGCCATGACGACACCATTATGATGTCAACCTGTACTGATAAGATGAACTGGTGGTGCACAAAGCTAACTTTCGCCACCTGGACATTAATTTTTTTTCACTTTCTCTGCTTTTTGTTTTTTTTCCCTTTCTTTCAGATCAACCCCCAGGCGAGGACGCCCGGCAAAGCAGAATGGCCGTGTGGACATTCGCCCCTACAACACCGCCTTTTCCTAAATCTGGCAACAGCTACAGTAGCGAGATACTTCTTCAAGCTGCCTGAGGAAATGAACAGACTTGCATTCGGATGAGGTAAAACCGTGGCGATGGATGGAGCTGAACTATGCCGTTTGAAAACACTACTTAATGGTGTAATTCCGTTTCATGATGAATCAAACTTTTTATCTTACTTCGTTTCACTCTTTACATACCATAATCATGTTTATTCTTTCATTATTAAATACCTTTAAAATGCCACTGCCTTCCTCTATTTTAATCCTAATCTCATCCCACATACATATGTAGGCACATTGCAGAATGCGAGTATCTCCCGAATGCTTACTCAAAGAATATTAAACATTACTTTTATTCAAGCAAAACAGCATATTATAAAGTAAAAATAAAAGAGGGGAATAATGTCACACAATGCAACTATTCCCCAAAACGTGTCCGATATTTATCCATGATCATTTATCCGGATGGCTATTTTATTATGGGAAAATACAAGGGAGAGCAGCTATTGTCTTTCAAAAGGATGCTTTTGTAGAATTCCTAAAAGACTGGCTAATGTTCGCATTATTTATGGGAAAAAACATCAATATCCCTAGCAGCTAGTTCCGAAATCTAACTTAAATACTAATGTTGAATAATCTCAGTCACTTTGCCACTGATGAGCCCCGGATTGTGTTAGAATACTTTTCCGTAAAAAATCACTATATCAAAATTAGAAGCTTAGATTCAAATTATCATCAAAAACTTCTGATCATAAATCAAATCCACTTTTTATAATGAATTTCTCAAGATAAAAAGCTCGTTATCAAGTGATTTCATTCGTAGAATGATGTCAAGCTAAATGCGCATATTAGGAGAAACATTCCCTAATTTTTAAAATTTGTTACTCCTATTTCCAGATAAAGCTAAAGTAAATCTCCACAAAGAGATCTAGGTGTTGGTGTGTGTGTATTTAATTATGGCAAAGCACACTAGGGCTATCTGCCTAAGAGGAGGGATGCCTTCGTGGAGGACTTTCTAAGGGAAACTGGCTCGTATACACGTTACACATGGGGAAAACCACGAAAACACCCATGCAGCCAGCCCGTTCGCGGGATTCGAACCTCGGACCGAACTACCAGTGTTCAGCGACTTTACCGCTCGGCCGCTGGTGGACACAAAGAGATCTAGAAATATTTTTCAATGTAAATGATGCAATATGGAACTCCGTACGATACCATAAATGGCCACATAAGTTTCACTGAACAGAGGAACAGAGATCTATAAAATTTATACTCTCATTCAAATACATTTAATTCAAAATTTTATTTTTAGTAATTATTTCTTATGTTTTTGAGGTTTTCAATTCATATTTAGAGCACATGCGAACAGAAGATGGTATTTTTGATACATCATTATTATGTGACTATTATACAGTGTTGGAACTTTTCATAGGATAGAGGGCGCTGTTGCGCCAAAGGAATTCTGTTGTTTTTTACATTATGTAACTGTAGTTCGCCATTGCGATGTATGTGTATTGCTGTGATATATTTTGGTGCTTTCATTAAATATAAATGAAAGATATCGTCATGAATTTTTTGTATCCAAATCAAGATCAAATTTACCACTGATGCATATTCGTCGAAACAAAATTAGCGTTCGAACAAGAATCGTCAAGTTATTACTAGCCTGTCGAACTACGCATTAGAATCGTTATTCGCTTCGTAACATGTGGTGCTGTCGCCGGGAATTATCGTAATGGTGGGGTGAGTAAATAGTTTTGTTGAAAATTTGGTTGAATAGAATATTTTGTAATTGTTGAAGTAGTAGGGTTGTTTGATGTTGTTGATCTTGTTTGGTAAAAATTTACAACTTTAGGTTTCGCATTTACTGAATATTTGCATTGGTATTTGAAAATAAGAAAATGTTGTACTTTCTTAGAATTAGAATTTGTTGTTAATGCTTGAAGTGTGATTTGTTGTTGAAAATTACAGTTTGTTTTCTTAGAATTCTAGAATTAGAATTTATTGTTAAAGTATTAGAGGGGTAAAATTTGTTGCTAGAAACTGTGAAAATGGCTAAATTGTTAAAGCTTCGAACTAAGCGTGACACACATCGTGAACAAACATTAAAGTTAGTAGAAAAAATAAACATATATTTGAATGAATCAGATATTGACATAGATGTATGTGATTCATATTTAGAACAGTTGAATAGTAAAATTGAAATTATTAACATACTAAATAGTGACATTGATGAATTGTTGAAAGAAGAACAAGAAATTAAGGATGAAATTAACACAGTAGATGAATATAACGAAAAAATAATACCAGTTAAAGTAAAGTTGCAAGACAAAATTAAATAAATTGGAAAAGTTCCATATCAGTCAGGTGAACAAACAGTAAATCCAGAAAATGTTCACGTAGAAAATAAAACTTTAGGAAACAGAACTAAACTTCCTAAACTTTCGCTTCCTCGATTCTATGGTGAGCCTTCAGAATATTTAGATTTTTGGAATCAGTTTGAGAATTCTGTACATAATAATTCTAATTTAACTGAGGTTGACAAATTTTGCTATTTAAAGTCGTTATTAGGTGGTAAAGCCCTAGCTAGCATCAAAGGATTCTCAATTACTCCAGAGAATTATAAACAGGCTGTTAAATTAATTTCGGAAACATTTGGCCAAAGAGACATTTTAATAAATGCTCACTTGTCAAATTTATTAAATCTGGCACCTGTAAAAAATGCTTCTAACATTCAGGCCCTTCGTAACCTTTATTTTGAAGCCCAAACTCAAATTAGATGTTTAGAGGAATTAAATGTCAAATCGGAAACATACACAACAATACTGACTAACATAATACTAAAAAATCTGCCAGGAGAATTGACTCTTGAATTTTCGAAGCAAAATATAAATAATTGTCATGATTTACAGGAATTGATGAAGTTTTTACACAATGCTATTAGTGCAAGAGAAAAGGCATTCCGTATTAATTCTAATAATGTATCTTCATATAATAATTTTCATTCTAACCAACACAAACAAAACAATTTTCGAAATCAGAAACGAAACTCGCAATAAACAACACGCGTCAGTAACAGAATTTATGGCGAAAACTTCCGAAGTTTGTTTATTCTGTGGTCAAGGTCACTGTAAGACTGAATGTGAGAACATGACTGTACAGCAAAAAAGGGATAAATTAATTAAGGAAAGGAGATGTCTGTTATGTTGTAACACAAACTGTTTTGTGAAAAAATGTAATGCTAAACAGTGTTCATTCTGCTTTGGTAGACACGCCAAAGCTATTTGTTTTAAATTTGAAAATTCTAGCAAGTGTAAATCTAATTCAAAACCTGAAGAAGAAAAACCAAAGGAATTGGAAATTCAGCCTACTATTTCGAATTCAGTTGTAAATGATATAGGAATGTGATTTTATTGCAGTGTGTTAGGACAGAAATTGTTGGTCGTAAATCGTCAGGTACAGTTATTGCAATGTTTGATAACGGTAGTGAGAGGAGTTTTATTAAAAGAAATGTATCTATGAAGTTGGGATTAAAATGTCTAGGGTCAGAAACATTAAAGATTTATTCATTTGGAGCAAAGGATCCTAGGTTGCAAACATGTCGCAGAGTTGAAGTGAGATTACGAAATATTTTAGATGGAAATGAAGTCGTAATACAGGCGTTGGAAACAGATGAAATTTCGAGGGCGGCGATTAATTTGCCGAATGAGCGTACAAGAGCTGAAATGGAAGCCAAGGGATTAACTTTAACGTGGAGATATAATCAAGCGTCAGATGATAATGAAATTTCCTTGTTAATGGGTATAGATTTTTATTGGAAGTTGACAAAAGGTTTCGAAAGGTTAAATACGTCTTTGGTAGCTGTAAACACAGAACTTGGATGGTCCTTGCAGGGAAATTGTGGTGATATGAGTAAAACGGCTGCTGTGAATTTAGTTTTAGGTGATCAAAGCACTGTATCAGCTGAACTCAGGCGTTTCTGGGAACTGGAAAGTTTAGGTATTGAAAACAAGGAAGCGGAGTGTTTGACTTTAGTGGAACAGGAGATACTTGATGAATTTAATAATTCTGTTGGGTTCGTAGATGGAAGATATTGTGTAAAGTTGCCGTGGAAACCAGGTATGCAGGAGAAATTAGCAAATAATAGAGAAGTGTCTCGGAAACGTTTTGATGGTCTGGTTAGGAGATTTAGAAATGATACAGCTTTTATGAGGATTATAAAAAGGTAATTGATGATTATCGTAGGGAAGGTATCATTGAGAATTCGTCGTCAGATACTGAAGTGTCATATTCTGAGCAGTCATTCTACTTACCCCACCACGCTGTCATTCGCGAGGACAAATCTACTAGTCGACTTCGAATCGTGTTTGATGGTTCTTCTCATGAAGGAGGACAACTTTCAATTAATGACTGTTTATTTAAAGGACTAAACTTGTATCCGAATCTATTTGAAATGATTTTAAAGTTTCGACAAAATACAATCGCCTTCACAGCGGATATAAAGCAAGCGTATCTACAAATTTTGATCGATCCTAGTGATAGAAAATTTACTAGATTCTTCTGAACTGATGATATCGGTTCTAATTCATATCAAGAAATGAACTTTAGTAGAGTTTTATTTGGACTAAAACCAAGTCCATATTTGTTAGCTGCAACTCTGAAATATCATTTTGATAAATGTAAAGAAGAATTTCCTGATACTTGCAAATTACTGTCAGAATGGTTTTATGTCGACGATTTGATTGGAGGCGAAGAAGACTTGCAAGCGGCTTTGAAAATTATGACTGAAAGTGTAGAAATTCTCAAAAGATGTGGCATGATATTACGAAAATGGAAAACCAATTCCATGGAACTGCGTAAGCTATGGAAAGATGCTGAGTTCGACATCGATGAGGAAAAGAGCTCAAGTACGGGACTTGACTCACCATCCAAGGTGTTGGGTCTAGTTTGGGATCCAGATGCGGAAAGTATATCATTTAACGTAAAAGAATTATCAAAATTGGTCAAGAACGGAACTGCTTCGAAAAGATTTATTATTCGAGTAGTGGGTCGTATTTATGATGCGATCGGATTTCTTGGGCCTTTCATCATAAAGCTGAAGTGCATTCTACAGGAACTGTGGAGTCATGACATAAACTGGGATGATAAACTTCCATCGTCACTGGATCACAAGTGGCAGTTGTGGTGCAGTGAAATCGAACACTTAGAAGATCTTCAAATTCCTAGATGTTATTTTTCAAATTTGAACTGTAAATTTATTTCATTTGAAATTCCTTCTTTTTCAGATTCATCTCTTTTAGCCTATGGAACTGTATTGTATTTAAGAGCTATATCTGAATATGGGAGGATAAGTATCAGTTTTATTTGTTCTAAAAGTCGTGTAGCTCCTCTGAAAGGTCTTACATTACCAAGACTGAAATTAATGGGAGCTTTATTGTCCGCAAGATTAGTCCATCAAGTAAGTAAATGTCTTAAATTTAATGCTTCTAGTTATTTTTGGACCGACTCGATGATTACATTATGTTGGATTAAGGGACAAGCTAGTAAATACAAAACGTTCGTAAAAAATAGAATAGAAGAAATTCAATCTTTATCAGATACCATTAATTGGGCTCATTGCCCTGGTAAGGATAACCCTGCAGATATCTTGTCCAGAGGAATTTCTGCAGCAAATTTAGCTACAAACCATCTTTGGTGGCACGGTCCACCGTGGCTAAGCCAATCACCTGAATACTGGCCTACTGAAAGAGAGAACTTAAAATCTACAGACGTAGACTTAGAGCTAAAAAGAGAATTTGAAAGTACAGTGCAAAATAACTGTTTGGTAGAAAATTCGAAATTTATTTTAGATTTAAGGAAATATAGTTGTTTGTTAAAAGTACTAAGAGTAACTGCACTAGTTAAACGGTTTGTTAATAAACTTCAAAAACGACAAACGACTGCAGGTCCCCTCACAGCAGAAGAACTTCAAAATGCTGAAATAGACTGGATAAAACATGAGCAAAACATAGAGTTCAACTTAGAATTGCAGAACCTTAAAAATGGTAAATCGATTCCTAAAAACTCACCACTTTCAAATTTAGCCCCATTTCTCGACAGTTGTGGCGTATTGCGCATAAAAGGAAGGTTAGAACAAGGAGCGTTTACAAAGGATGAAGCTCATCCTATACTTCTTCCTAAGCAGTCTAAATTTACAGAGTTAATTATTATTCGAGAACATAATAAAATTTTTCATGGTGGAGTTACATTTACGCTAGCCAAAATTAGGTCGAGATTTTGGATTCCACGAGGTAGACAAATTATAAAAAGAGTATTAGGTAACTGCCTAATTTGTCGAAAGTATAAGTTGAAACCAGCTAAACAAATAACTAGTCAACTACCTAAATGTAGAATTACTGAAAACCCTCCTTTTACTGTAACTGGCATAGATTTCACTGGCCCAGTTTTAATAAAATCAGGAAAGGATACGCCTCAAAAGGCTTACATAACATTATTTACATGCAGTGTTACTAGAGCTGTGCACTTAGAATTAATCACAAATATGTCAACAAAAAATTTTATTTTGTCATTAAGGAGATTTTTAGCTAGGAGAGGAAATTGTGAAGTTATCATTTCCGACAATGCTAAGAGCTTTAGAGCCACTAATGAAATTCTTAAAGAATTAGCAAAAATTATAATAGATTCAAAATTGAAAGATTTCATATCAATAAACGGCATAACTTGGCAATATATTGTGCCTCACGCGCCTTGGTGGGGTGGTTTTTATGAAAGGCTTATGAAAAGTATCAAAGATCCTTTGAGAAAGGTTCTCGGAAGGGCTCTTCTTAACTTTGAGGAAATGATGACTATTCTATCAGAAATTGAGTTAGTTTTAAATCATAGACCTCTTACTTATGTCCATAATGAAATAAAAGAGCCAGAAGCTCTTACACCTGCCCATTTCTTGTTTCCAGGGCAAGAAAATATTTCTTTTCCTGTACATTTCGCCGACCTTTTCAGGAATGAACCATGGAACAGGTAGACTTTGACTAGGAGAAAACTGTATCAAACTAATCTTTTGAAACAAATTTGGAAAAAGTGGAAGGAGAATTATCTCCTCGAATTACGGTCTGCGCATACTTTTCTAAATCCATCTCCTGAAAGGAATCTTAAAGAGGGTGAGGTTGTATTGCTGGAGGGGTCGACGAAATCAAACTTTTTATGGCCTATTGGAATTATAGAAGAAGTTTATAAAGGTAGGGATGGGTAGTGCGTTCATGTTTGATTCGTACTTCTCAAGGACTTTATCGAAGACCCGTCCAATTAATCTATCCTTTTGAAGTTTAAAGTTATATATATATGTTTGTTTCATGTATTGTATTTAATTTGCAATGTAGTTTTCAGTATAAATTTGTGCATATTGGTTTTGATTATATCTAAATATATTATTGATATGTAAATTTAATGTGCTCTTAAAAGAGCACAGGTGGGGTGTGTTGGAACTTTTCATAGGATAGAGGGCGCTGTTGCGCCAAAAGAATTCTGTTGTTTTTTACATTATGTAACTGTAGTTCGCCATTGCGATGTATGTGTATTGCTGTGATATATTTTGGTGCTTTCATTAAATATAAATGAAAGATATCGTCATGAATTTTTTGTATCCAAATCAAGATCAAATTTACCACTGATGCATATTCGTCGAAACAAAATTAGCGTTCGAACAAGAATCGTCAAGTTATTACTAGCCTGTCGAACTACGCATTAGAATCGTTATTCGCTTCGTAACATACTGAGCAGGAGTTTCAATGGTACACTACACCATTTTCTCAGATTATTAATGTTTCTTTGAGAGGGAAGTCATCTTTCAGTTTTATTGCTTAAACCTCTGATGGCTAAGTTGGAGCAGTGGCTGGATAAACAGTTTATCTAACTTTAGTTTTATAAGAATATTTCGTGTGTGACATTTTGAACGAATTATATATATATGTGGGTTCTTTAGTTTTGAAATCGCAATTCATATTCAAACAAAGCATATTTAATAAAATATTAGTACATATATAAGCTCGTTCATCTATTAATACAGCATATATATAATCTTACATCTATAAAACAACATCTTACATCTATAAAACAATATCTTACATCTATAAAACAACATCTTACATCTATAAAACAACATCTTACATCTATAAAACAACATCTTACAACAACATCTTACATCTATAAAACAACATCTATATCATCGTATATATATTAAACGCAACATCCATAACATCTTATAGCTCATAATAAAACAAAGTGGCTAGAGTTCTATCAATTTCACTCGTGCTAACAGCTAAAATTTAGACAGCGCGCGAGGAAAAATATTAAGGATTTAAAATTATGGATTTAAAATCCCACATTCGGCCTTCCTGCTATGCGTCGACCTCGACGACATTATTCTACTCTTGGCATCATAAATCATTGGTCATCTTACATCATCGTTGTCTTCGGTAAAAGAACCATCATCAAGAATAAGCCGAAACCTGAAAAAGAATTACGAAGGGAGAGGGGAAGATTGTGTGCTAAGGACAAAACTGAAAGGAAACATCTTACTTGTCCTTCATCTTTGCAACAATAACATCGTCAACAGTCCCTTCTATTTTTCAGAAATCTTCATCTCAATCCAAAGGTATCTTCAATCTTTAACATTTTTGAAAAACTTCATTTCATCTTAAAAACAACATTAACTGAAATAAAAGTAATTAACTTTAATTTACATTAACTGATATTGCTTTAGAAAATCTTGTTTTGGGGACAGAAGGTTCTTCAAAGAAATATTTACGTCTTATATATGTCCTTGTCTTAGGTTTAGTTGATTCGTAAGTTAAAGTCGCATTATGTTGTTGGAAAATTTTGTTGTAACAGCATCAGCATCACCTAAGTCTCCATAATGTTCCCAATCATCAGCATCAAGAATTTCTCGCAACTGACGAAATTTTCATCGGTGATACATATTTTTCTTTCCAATTCTGCTTGTTTAGCAAATAATTTCTTCTCCATAATTTTTCTCATGCGATTCTTTTCAAAAGGTAGCTTTTCTTGCATTTTCAGTTTAACATGTTGAACTCCTTTTTCTTGCTCAGAGAGGATTTTCTCTTCAGTTATTATCTGGAATTTTGCAGCTTCTACTTCATTCTTTACTTCTGATAGTTGTTTCTGTAACACCTCTACAGTCTGTTCTAATATAGAAAGTTTTCTTTCCAAAGATCTAACTTGTTGTTCAGAAGCATCCAAATCCATTTGTAAAATAGTTTTCTCCTGTTTTAGTTGTTCTTTATCTATAATTGGTAAATGTCTGGGTCTCAAAGAAATAGGTTGGTCATCTTTTAAAGTACTAAGCATTTCAATATTAGAAGATTTTCTTTTCGCTTGTCTTCCTTTAAGATTTTCAGATATACCAGGATCCAGTTCTTCAGCTGGAAGTTTATCTTGCTGTTTACTCTTTCTTACTGTTGATATTCCTGTTTTACCAGAATTATCTTCAACCAGTTTCTTAAATTCTGAATTCTTTCTTTTTCTAGAACTTTTTGGTCCTGAAGTGGGTTTTTTGGAATCATTAATTTTTCTATTACTCTCTTTGACTTGCTGAACATTCTTAGGTGGGTTTTTTATTCTTCCTTTAAGAATGGAGTTCTTCTCTTCCTCTACATTTTGAAATTTTCCTTGTCCACGTTTAACATCACTTTTCTCTTCCTGAGACACCTTTTCTTTTAATTCATCTAAAGCAGCATCTGTTTCTTCTATAGGGTTTTTCGTTTTATTAGGAATATAGCATTCAATTAAGTGGTTTACTTTGGACTCGCATGCTTTATTAATATCCGAATAATTATCTAACTCATCTTCTTGATGTATATTTACATACATTAAATCCGATTCATTTTCATCTTCTACTGCTTTCACAGATATGCCTTTCTGGTTTATAATAATTTCCATTTGCGAAAGCAATTCATTTCCAATAACAGCATTTTCTTTCATTGTTCCTTGAGGCACAACATAAATATTTGATTTAATTTCACAATCATCAATTCGTATGGAACCTTTAAAATAACCAATAGGTTTTACTTTATTATTACCAAAGCCTACTAGAATCAAGTCGGAAGAATTAATATTAGGTGAACCAATTACTTTATAAATATTTTCCGATACTATATTTATATCACTTCCTGTATCAATGAGAGCTTTTACTTCTACATTACCTATCGATACAATTTTATGCATATCATTTAACTGCTTCTTTACAAATATATGATTCACTCTGGCAAGATCTTTTGTGTTTGTCTTAATTTTTATACATTCTGCAGCTATGTGTCCAAGTAAATTACAACGAAAGCATTTTTTTCCCTTGCTCTTATTTTTGCAAAAATTCTCCGTGTGACCAAGATTTCCGCAGTTATAGCAACGAATATTTGTTTTTATTTTACTTTCAAAATGGTCGCTTCTGGTTTTAGAATGAGGCTTAATGGATTTATTTTTATCATTATCTAATTTAATTTTTTCATATATATCTTAAGTTTTTCCTGAAATTCTGCCAAAGTTTTACAACCATAAAGAATAGCTTTATTAAATGTAGAATCATTTATACCATTAATAATATATTCAAATAAAGCGGCGTTTTCAATATTACCTTTAGAACACATAGTTTTAATTACCAAAAAATATTCATATAGCGATTCTTTTTCCTGCATTTTACGTTTTGATAATAATTCATGTAACTAAGCAGAGTTATACTGAACACCATATTCATTTACTAATAAAGCCTTAAGTGCATTCCACGAATTAATTTTCGTTTCACTTTCAATGAATAATTTTGCTTTGCCAGTTAAAGATCTTTTGGCGAATATCAGTTTCTGCAATTCATTTAGTTTTAACAAATTAGATACATCCTTAAAGTTTTCAATGAATTTGTCAACAGAATTATAAGCATTACTATCAAATTTAGAAATCAAACTTTCAATATTATTAAAAGTTATATACATATTTGAAAACTGTGAAAACGGAAATTGAACTGATGACTTACTAATATTTTGTTTTACCTCATGATCGTCATCAAAAACAGCAAAAGAAGAGTCGTTGAAAATTCGAGCAGTTGATGCATCGATTTCAGTATTAACAGAAGTATTTCTTCTGTGATCCAATATTGCTTCATATTCCACTATTTGTTGCTTGTAATTTGATCCCGATTCTGACACCACTTTTGTGGGTTCTTTCGTTTTGAAATCGCAATTCATATTCAAACAAAGCATATTTAATAAAATATTAGTATATATATGAGATCGTTCATCTATTAATACAGCATATATATCATCTTACATCAATAAAACAACATCTTACATCTATAAAACAACATCTTACATCTATAAAACAACATCTTACAACAACATCTTACATCTATAAAACAACATCTATATCATCGTATATATATTAAACGCAACATCCATAACATCTTATAGCTCTTAATAAAACAAAGTGGCTTGAGTTCTATCAATTTCACTCGTGCTAACAGCTAAAATTTAGACAGCGCGCGAGGAAAAATATTAAGGGTTTAAAATTATGGATTTAAAATCCCACATTTATAATATTAACGCTTCTTCCCCTTTTTTTGTCTGAACAGCTGATTTTTAGCTTTCTTAGGAAACCGTATCAATATTCAACATAAATAATTCACTTAGCTAAGTACCTCACTGCCCAAAATTGGGGAATTTTCTAGCTTCATTCATGATTTCATTCAAATATACAACCTTGTCATAATTTAAGAACAAAGTTGGATTAGCTTACTTAATTAAGGCATGAACATTATATGTTAAAGTTTTACCTGAATTTTGACCAAAAACGTGTTTGGAAAATCAAAGACAAATATCAGTACTTTATCTGAGATTCAAACATGAGTCTAGTGGCTAGAAATCAGTCATCTTCACTGATGGTCAGTCATTCCAGGGTAGAGCAAAATCATTATTATTTGGTTCAATATGCTTAGCAATAATATAACTTAAGAAATGTAAAGTTACTTTATGACATATTTTAATACATTCTCCGCTAAAAAGAATTTATATTTACCCACAACATCTTGATGTTAATGTGCAGCAAACTAAATTGCGGACTGAAAAGAAATTGTGGATTGAAGAGTCATCATCGTCACAGAAATGGCAAGCTGAAATGTTTGAATTTGGTCCAGCTTCTATATAACCAGGTGCTGAAGACAGGAGGAAAACCATCCATAAAACTAAAACTGCAACAATCACCTGTAATTAAGAAAAGCTACCTAAAATAACTCTCCGTTGACAAGATCATTGTAATGTAGGAATGATTGTTTATGTACCTGTTTAAAGTTTCTTGAGATTAACTTCTCTATTGCTGTTTTTCTACAGTTACATTATAATGTTCTTACGCATCCTCAATGTATTAAAAATTCAATTTATTCTAAACAGAGTTCTTTTATTATTATTATTATTTTTAAAATCATTAGTTAATTTTCATTCACCAAACGTCTTTGTAAAACTACTTCAAAATGTTGGAATATTCTATATACACTGCTGGCCACTAAAATTGCAACACCAGGAACGAAGGATCTGAGGAACGTCAAAATCACATGAAAGGAAGAAGAGGGTGGAATATGGAAATGATTAGTACTTCAAGTGCATTTAAGTGGATTTCTCATTTGGAAAGCGCTTGTAAGGTCAGTTTTCTTAGAATATCGTGTTATGCCTTGAATAATAAGAAGAAATGCTTACCAGCAAGTGTCGGAATTCTATGGAGGCAAGATCATTGTCTATCGAAAGGGTGGATTAGCCATAATATCGCCCGTCGCACTGGTCGACATCCAACCATTGTCTTGCGAATATGGAATCAGCGGGTTGCTGAGGGTCATATTGAACAGCATGCAGGATCTCAACGCCCTCCCATGAATAACGCCCGAGAAGACAAGTATATTGTGAGGTCAACCCTGCAAAACCGAAAAACCACATCAAGGATCATTAGTCAGGAAAAAGGCATATTTGCAGCACTCCCAGTATCCGCTCGTACGGTGCGTCGATGTTTGCAGGAGCGTGGACTATCAGCACGGCTTACTTCGGCTTTCCTTGACAATGCAGCATAGAGAAAGATGGTGACTGGTGCGCCGAACTACAAAGCTGGATACAGAAGCGACACAACGTCGTCATTTTAGATGAGTCCCGGATTTGCGCGCAGCATACTGATTTGATCGTATACGTGTCCGGAGGTTCCGAGGAGACTGCACATCACCTGCTAGCATTCGATATTGGCATAGGGGCCCTGCACCTGGTGTGAGGGTTTGCCCAGCCATTGGGTACACGAGACGCACATCTCTAGTTCGGATCGACGGTAATTTGAACGCAAATTGGTACATTTCTGACGTCTTAGGTCCAGTGGTTGTGCTCTAACTTCGAGCCCTGCCGAACGCCATCTTTCAACAAGATAATGTAAGACCACATGTTGCACGTCTTGTTCTGATCTTCTTCGATACACAGGATATCCGATTGCTGCAAGATCTCCAGATCTGTCACCCACTGAAATCATGTGGTCATGGGCTGCTGTGAGGCTAGCCCGCCACCCCTCTCCAGCTAATACAGTTGGGAAAGTGTGGCATAAACTTAAAGCAGTTTGGAATGAGTTACCCGTTTCTGTGATCAAAGCCCAGTTCGACTCCATGCCTAACCGGGTAAGGGCCGTTTTAGCTGCCAGCTGTTTCTATTAATTTCACCCCCCTGTAAACTCCCAAACTGCTTACAAATTTAATCATTTTGTCTTCAGGCTATACTGTTTACATACATTAAATATTTTCTTTTTGCATTTGCTTTCCTTCATGGTGTTGCAATTTCAATGGTCGTCAGTGTAAATCTAATTAGAGGTATAGACATTGCTAGTACTGAGCATCAAACATGAAAGCATAAGAAATATGTTTGTATATATCCTTTTAAGATTTTCTCTTAACTAATATAAACGCAATAGCTTCCAGGTTTGATTTTTACATTTGGGTTTTTGCCTATTAAGATGAGGACACACAACCGCTTATATTAACTACTGTTAATTAATCGGAAATTAATTTTTTTCTCTTGGAAAGTCAGTTAATTCCGTTTAATAGCAATAACTGATTCATTATTTTTTCCTTAAAACGTGTTATTTATTACTGTTTTTCCATTATCATAAATTTCCATTTTATAGCGTCTTCACCTTTTCCTAAATTACCTTTTAATTACAAAATTTTTCTTTAGCAGCTATAGACCATACTAAAAATGTTTTACAACTCTAGCATTAAAGCTTACAATTTTCTTTTCCTTTCTATTCCAAGGAGAAATTACGGGTACAGTTCTATTAAATAAATAATAAACTTATGTCGTGAATGCTCGACAATGGTTATGTCATCTAAAAGCTTAGTAAAAAATTTTATACTCATATTCTCACAGAAATTTAATTAAATGTAAAAATTCGAGAATGAAGCTATATTTTCAGCAAAATTTCGTCAGTTGATAAGTTTCAATATTAGTTTAATTTTCTTATGAATTTGTATTCCAAACTGTAAATACAGATTTGTTACAGCAAAAATATAACAGTTTTCAGATAACCGGCCCTTGGCGATTTGTTGACATTTCGGAAGAGAGTGCATGTGCGCCAGATTATGGTAACCCTGACAAGCGTTACAACCCTGCAACCCACTCAGGGAATTTTCTTGAAGGACGAAAAGGGATTTTTTTCTGTTTCCATAGATTTAGTGAACGTTACGGTAAGACAAAATGGAAAATCGCAAATCATAATTAGTTCATATTTTCGCAAATCGTTATCGGGTGTTAATTTAACTTTAACGGTAAGACAAAATGAAAGTTGGAAAATCGCAAATCCTAATTAGTTCATGTCTTCGCAAATCGTTATCGGGAGTTCATTTCAATTGAAAAAAATAAAGCTCTATTCTATTTATTCTACGTTTCCTAGTCTATTTATTTCTACCTCTTGTAAAATAAAGTAGTTGCATGACCCCCGCCCCCCCCAAAAAAAATCGCAAATCATAATTAGTTCATATTTTCGTAAATCGTTATCGGGAGTTAATAGCAATTGAAAAAATAAAGCTCCATTATATTTATTTCTACTTTTTGTAAAATAAAATAGCTACCTCAGATGCTAAATTTATGTAGGGAAGAAGGACCGGAAAGGTAAAATACAACTTGTTATTTAAGCTTAATGCTCCTAAAATATATTAGAATATATACAGGTGACACTTGTATATTAAAGTGGCCACCATAACAAAATAAGCTGATTGAATTGCCAATTTTGTAACATGTAACTTTTAAATATTGCAAGGCTCTGTCTGCTTTAATAAGGCTGCTTATTTTATTTCACACATTTATACCTGTAGTTAATTTGTATTTGAAATTGTGAATAATTCATAAAATGCTGGTGAACAAAACCTGTGTCTATACATAAGAATTAGCTTTAATAAAATAAGTAGCATCAAAGTCTAATAATTTACGCTAATTGCTCTAAAAACCCCATGCTTTTCTTCAAAACAGCACTTGAGTTATTAATTGTGTTAACAATGCAGTTGTTCTACATTTTTATGCACAGTGCTGTTACTTTCATTCTTTGGTTCAAAAAAGTGAATGGAATTATACATTCTGAAAATTAGTTCACAGCAATAATACTTAAATAGTACTTAAATATTAACTTGTTAAAAAAAGTTAAAAAGTAGCAAAGCTGAAGAATGGAAATGTAATATATTTCTTAACAATCATGTGCAGTAATCGCTCTTTAATAATGGTTTTGATTATCTGAAGAATAAAGAAAACTAAAAAAGGTTATGAAAATTAGTTTGTTGAATTGAGATTGGCCAAATGATAAAGATTTATTTGCTTAGAAATTATTTCTACATATAACTGAAATTTTATGATATGTGCTTGCTGGCTTCAGTTGTAAATAGTACTGTTATTATGACAGTTTAACTCTGGATATTTGCACCATGTTACCTCAAATTGGAACTATAGGATAAAGCATAGTAAAAAAATGTTGGGAGGTTATAAATAAAATAAACGCAGAAACTTACTCAAGTCATTATTATTGTGAATGAATAGAACAGCAGCTAGCAGATTTATTATAATTCACAATTAAATGTTCAAATTGTCATTATTGAGAAAAATGTTCATTTTTGTCAAAGAGAAAGTGGACAGTGTTAAGCCGTACGCTTTTTATGATAGAAATATTAACTGAAATGCAAAAGAACAACAAAGCTATAAATTTAACCTCATTAATATTTTTATTCATTTCAGTTTTATCATTAAACATGTTTATTGCTTCTGTATCATGACAAATAGACTGGCTACATGGACGTTTTCATAATTTTCTCTATGTATGATATGAATTTATGCTTTCAAAAAGCTAACCTAGTATTATCAGTCATTTCCTAATTAAAATGCATTCAAAAAGCTAACCTAGCATTATCAGTCACTTTAAAGTCCCAATACTCGGTTAATTTAGCATTTGTAGTATCAGTGTTTTAATACTATACTACAAGTGTTATTAATATTTTAATTTAGTGCTGCATTTAATAACTTTAACATTTATTTTGTTCACTAAATAAATGAACTAAAATATAAATTAATTTATTACAATTCTATTTTGTAATTATTATGCAGATTGTTTCATGTTTATAATTTTTAACGCTTCCAGCTGATTTAGTGAGCAGAAACAGCAGACTAGTATATATGGAGGATCTGTCAGCTAAGTTATGCAACAAAATTATTCATCCTGCTGTCAGCGTCATTCTAGTGTCATTAAGCTGTAATCACCCAAGGTCAACAACTTCAGGGCAAATGGCTGAACCAAGCAAACCAAACAACATTCTAAAAGGAAACATCAGTCAAAATAAAAACTTAATACCTAAATCTTGATAAATCAGACAATTAAGCCACAAAACCTGCGTACCAATTTTTTTTTCAGTTGCTAGATGGCAATACACTGACTTATAGTGTCCTTCAATGAAATCATTTTAAAGCAAGCTTATCAGATGATAAGCAAAAGTATTGCATCATTGGATGTAACAATATGGTAATGATTGCATTGCTGGATAGTTCCTACAGTAAGCCAACTGTAATGTCTCAAAGTGCTGTCACTATTAAAATTCTAGCTTATGTGTTATTACTTCATATTGATCAAATTAGATTCCAGAGTGAATGCTTTCTTCATATAGAACTATATAAACGTAGAAAATCTGAGAAGTTAATTTCATATGGAAAGCCTTCATACGAAAATGATAGCATATAGTTCAATTCATATATGCTCTGTGAAAGTAATTGCCATAGAATCTAGAATTAATGCATCATGATTCATGATGAAATGTGATTTGAGACAAAATTTCTTAAATTAGAAAATACCAAAACAGATAAATAGGAAATGAAAGATGAAATTTATGTATTTTATACTGAAATGAAGATCTCGGTAAAGTGGCTGTATGCAAAGTTTAATGATAGATTTTTTTGTGCTAAAATGATGTGCTGTGAAAATTTTATTTTTATTAATATTTATAATTTTTTTCCAAGGTGTCTATGTTTAAGCTATTTTAGATTTTTTTTCTCTTTTTATTATTAAAAAATGTTTTCTTTGTTATCATTACATTCAAGTCCATCTCATAACCATTTTAAAATAAAGGAAATTTCTTTCTTTTCAATAGTTTAAGAATATTTTCACAAACTATAATTATAGAAGAAGTAAACTGATACACGTATAATTAATTATATGTCTATATATAAAAAGATTTTTTGAGAAAGATCCTTTATTTCATAGTAGAGACATTTAATATGAGCTATGTAATATTAGTTGAACTAATTTGTGAAAGGAATATTTAATAAAACTATATTTATTATGTTTTAATAAAAATCACTGTAATTTTAAAAGTTGTTGAATTTAAAAGGAAGGGGGGCAACTGCTGTTATTTCAAAACTCTAATAAAATAATTCTTTATTCTTGTCTGTGATTGTATGAGAAAGAAATAATCATCTGTTTATTTTTTGTAATGGTAGGAAAATTATCTGTGTATTTAATATAAAATTGTATGCATGTAAATAAATTTTTTAATTTAGTATTTTAATTGTGTTAGCTTCAAATTTTATTCATTAAATTTAATATATATATTTAAAATTCAGCTAAATTTTATTAACAAGGACTTTAATTGTTGATAAGTATTTTACACTGAAGTGACAAAAGTCATGGGATAGCAATATGCAAATATACAGATGGCAGTCGTATCGCGTAGAAAATGTATAAATGCGAAGTGCTTTGGCAGGGCTTTCATTTGTGTTCAAGTTATTCATGTGAAGAGGCTTTGACGTGATTATGGCCGCACGACGAGAATTAACAGACTGAACGCGGAATGGTAGTTGGAGCTAGACGCATGGATCATTCCATTTCGGATATCGTTAGGGAATTCAACATTCCGAGATCCACAGTGTCAAGAGTGTGCCGAGAGTATCTAATTTCAGGCATAACATCCCACCATGGACAGCGCAGTGGCCGACCACCTGCACTTGACCGAGACCAGCGACGTCTGCGTAGAGTTGTCAATGTTCACAGACAAGCAACATTGCGTCAAATAACCGCAGGAATCAATGTGGGACGTACGAGCGACGTGTCCGATAGGACACTGCGGCGAAATTTGTCTTCCTTGGGCTATGCCAGCAGAAGACCGACTCGAGTGCCTTTACTGACAGCACGACATCGCCTGCAGCGACTCTCCTGGGCTCGTGAGCATATCGGTTGGTACCTAAACGAATGGAAAACCGTGGCTTGGTCAGATGAGTCACGATTTCAGTTGGTAAGAGCTGATGGTAGAGTTCGAGTGTGGCGCAGACCCCACGAAGCCATGGACCCAAGTTGTCAACAACTGTTCAAGCTGGTGGTGGTTCCATAATGGTCTAGGCTTTTTTTAGGGAAATTTCCATTATTAAATATTTTCTATTAGCTTACATAACATATAAAAATACACATACACAGAATGTTTGAGATAGGTTTTTATGCTTAGTAAATTGACCGTTCTAAGGATGGAAGAGCTGTACAAACATAAAATGTAATTTTCTAAAATCATTAGGTTTGTCAAAGCAAGAAATATGCCAAACATGCAAAATCCTATCTGTAGTAGCAGACCTATTTATTGAGGCTCATGATGGAAATCTCACTAGCCCCTTCCCCCCTTATTATAATAATCACCATATAAAATGTCAACACAAATATATAATTAACATTTATTTAAATAAAATTAAATATTTGAATTAATTTGGAAAACAAAAGTCTTAAGATTAAGGAAAAAACAATTTACATTAAGCAGATAAATTTATATTAAAAAAAGTCTTATTAATCAGCCATTTTTATGATTTAAAAAATGTTAAATTTTCTGTGAAAAAAAAAAAAAAAAAAAAGCTATAACTGTTTTTAGCGAGTTTTGACTTCTGAAAATTTGTTTATAGCTTCGTCAAAAATTCATTAATGTTTTTAGGTACTGTATTTATTTTCAATGCAAAGGACTGCAAAATCATTAAATCTTAGCTCATTGTTGATGGAAGATAGCTTTTAATCAACTTCAACTTCGTTAAACTTCTCTAGCAAGGAGCAACTGAAACCTACACTGTAAAAAAGTCTTAAGCGGCAAATGTAAGTTAGGAACTGATTCTCGCAAAACAGACAACTTTTTAGCTTCGTCCTTTTTAACATATGCTTAAAAAATTAAGGTTCTTCGGAGGCAACCTCTTAATCAGTGGCCTGTCTGTTCCGCCCCCCTCTACACCTTTGCCTAGGCAGGATATGAAAAAGATGCAACACACTAATTTCCAGTTGCTAGCAGGATTTATTTCCAATTACACCACGAAGGCGCTCGGCAATAAAGGAAAAAATTCCTTACATTCTCTCCCACTTCAAGAGCGACTAGGAAGGTGGAGACGCATTTGCTAAATCCTGATATTGACAAATTACAGTCAACCACATTTTAGTTCGGGAGCCAACAGGCAGGAAAAATATGTGTTGTCCTCGCCGAGTTTCGAACTCCGGCCGTCTGATTGCTAGTGGGGTGTGCTTCCGATTATACCACTAAGGACCGCCTTAAAGAGAAAGAAATACCTTACAACTTTTCCTATTAATAATGATTAATTTTTTCTAGACTTGTTTTACAGTAAATTAAATTAATATGGAGGCATGGTCTATAGTTTTATGATACAGTCAAAAGTCTTTAATCCGGACCTCAAAATTACAAACTTTCGGCGCATGCGCATAATACCTTTACTCATGCGCATAATACGTTTACGCATGCGCATAATACGTTTACGCATGCGCGTTTAATGTATAACGGACGGTATAAGCTAAGCTAAAATTATCTAATTATGTATTTCAGTTAATGTTGCAGATTGCGTTGTTCCTTAATCTTCTAATTGGATCCGGCTTATTTTTTTGCAGACTGTTAGATCAATTTTATAAAACTAAGCTTGAACTTTCGATTATTTCAAAAAGAGTTTCCGATTCTGGAGCTGCCAAAGGATCTACAAAGCTAAAGCATGTTTGATGTCCATCAAACAAAAAGTGGAATTGCTGCAAAAAATGGATAAAGACATAGCCTTTGTTTCTCTAACCATTCGGAAATCTGTTTATCAATTTCACGCTGCTCTGTGGGGGGGGGGAGTCGTGGCACGCTATGAACTGGAAGTTGATCTGTCAGCACTATCCTTATCTTCAGGGCAGATTTTTTTTATTCGGCTTATAATTCCTTACTAAATGTAGTATTTCATCTGGATGTACTCCGTCTTTGATATGATTTAAATCAAATTCCTCGTCATTATAAATATCACGAATACATATCAAATAGTTTTCTGGTTGCAATTTTCTAATTTCGACTACGCGTAATGTATGCTTTACGCATGCGCGCGTTGAAAGAAATGTTGAATAAAGTAAACAAATAAAAATTAAGCTATTTTTTGTAAATTTTGATACCCTTTAGATCATAATTACTCTTTATTTAATAAATTACGGTTTCATATTTTTAATTTTATAATTTCTGCATGCCATCTTAATAGATTTAAACTGATGATCTATAATCCGGAAAAAAAAAAAACCGATAATCTGGAATCGCCGAAGTCCCGACGAGTCCGGATTAAAGATTTTTGACTGTATAATATTTTTTTTTTTAAATTTCCATTACGACATACGAATAACTTTGCTAAGTTCCCCATCTTAAGGGAATCATCAAAAAGTACAATTCATCTTTCTGTTATATATACAGGCTAACTCAAAAATCTATGATTAAGCTTTAAGAAACGTCAAGAAATAAATCGTATTTATATAGGGCAACAAGGCCAAAAATGGAAAACAGATAAATCTGCATTTTGTGTCAGCGCTCCTGGTAGGGACATGGAGAGCTTTCTCATTAAAACTACAAAATATGTAGCGCTTTACGAACTCTTAACAAAGAATCTCTAAGGATTAGAGATTCTTTGTCAAGAGCTCTTTATTTGTCAGAAATTGACATCATGTAATGAATAGTTGACGGTAAAGAACGAGCCACCGTAAGAATATACGGGGAAAGGTAAAGAACGAGCCACCGTAAGAATTATGTACCATTAATATTATGATACACATATATACAATCATATGTGTATCATATTAATGTTTTTGCATTTACAAAAGAACTTGTGTGAATGAACATGAACCTTTCAGGTTAAGAATGTAGAATGCCAAATGATGAAGATCAACCCTAACACTTGGTATGTAGGAGGATGGGCCGCATGTTATGGAAGCTGTATATAGCTAATGTGAAGATTAAAATGCAGTTGTGGGCCTAAAAGGAGTATCTAGAATCAGTGTATATTATGCAGCTCGCCTTTTCTTAATTTCATTTGCAGTGTGTCCAGTTATTGCGATGTATGGTATTTTTTGCAGTGGTTCTTTATGAGCACCTTCAGAATGGTACCCAGATATAAAGGTAAACACACCTTTATAAAGATCGATCGATGTTCGAAAAAATAAAATTCTTCAAAAGGGTGCCATGGCAAAAGACGTGTTCCTTACGAAAATCAGTCTCTAATTTAAAAAAAATCCAACCTCCAAAAGGATACGAACACTTAAAGCAGGGGTATTTATGCAAATGTCATTTCCATATGCATTATAGATTGACGACGCATGGGATGAAATTAATTTTCGGCATCTTTATGAAAAATAAGATCTTTCTACAAAAGCGCCCGTCACACATTTCTACAAAGGGTATATTTAAACAAATCCAATGGAGTGAATTTTCATAACGGTATCGGAGATTTATTTCATCCCCTGCTTAATTAAATAATGAAAACTAAAACTGAACTTACATAAGGATGCACTCGAGAATAAAATACGATCTGTGTTTATGACGGACGCTTTTCTGAAGTTAGAAAATGATACTCATCAGGGACGTATATCTTCAGGCAGGGGCATTCCTAACAAGACCTTTTCAAGCAGCCGCCGATCTGCACATGGGTGCAAGTACCTTTATGATAGACTAGTCCTTTTCTTGTAAAGAGGTCTTCGCGATCCCAGCGCAGACTATGGGTCCAGAAGAACGCACTGCTACTCAGTCACATACTACTTAACATCGCTTCACCATTTTTAATATGTAAGTTGATGACTGTCTAATGAGTCTATACCTACTACTACCCAAACTAGGTACTCGGAAGAAACTGCTTAATTAGTCTATTCCTACTACTATGCAAATTAGGTACTCCGAAGGATAAGATTTTTGCAGGCGAGATTTTACACAACTTTTGAACGATGATCCCATGACTGTTGCGATTCCACCCCCAAGGGACTCCAGCCCATTTCACCACACATGCGAGTATTTAGTGAAACTTTTGTGAAGTGTTGGATTGGGGCATGGTGAACCGGTGTCGAAGTTCTCATAGACACTTGAGACCAATGTGCATTAAATGCCTGTTGTTTCTAATATAGGGCTTGCTGTAAGAACCTCAAAAGTTGCTACTACTGATCTACGAAATTGAAGGTGCCCTAAAATATTTGGCAATCCATGTGGAGTTGAGGACGGGGATGCATTACGGAAAATTAGCTAAAATTTTAAACATCACTTTTAAAACCTTGTAGGGATTTATATTTATTTTAACTAATAATTTAAAGTTTTATTTAAAAATTTCCTATAAGCCTTCATTCCCCTAATTGTCAGTGCCAGAATAGTTAAATGTTGTAAATGCGCGCGTGAACGCATGCAAATTTTCTATGTTGAAGGAAGTAGTTAAAAGCCGAGTTCTGGTAGGATAAAGAGAGAGAGTTAGGCTTTAGCTGCCGTCTCTGCCGTAGGTACGTTTGCTTACTGCTGGTTCAAGTGGCTTAATTGCATTGCTTTGCTGCCGCTAGCTTGGAAGGAGGTTAAAGTTCAGGATCTCACTGAGCCCTGTAAGCTAGTTTATCACTTGTTAAACATTTCAACTTTTAATTTCAACTACCTGACTTTCAGTTACCACTCAAGTAGAGGCGAAGTTTGTTAGCGTCGAGTTGACGCTCACGCATTGTAAATTTTAAAGAGTTAATAAAGGGTTTGAACCCTTCTTCTGTGTAGTTTCCTGATACTCCAATATACAGATAGGAGTTAACCCACCTGGACACTACAACCTTACTATTATATATGTCTATAAGTTTTCTTAATTGATCATCTTAGATTTATTTAATTGGGCCAAGACTCCATTTATACTGTGATAAATAGGAGACAGATATAATACTGATGAGTAAACCGGAATAATAAGCTAGCTAATAAGCTTTTTTAACCATTCTAGCTAATAAGCTAGAATGGTTAAAAAAGCTTATTAGCTAGAATGGTACTTAAAAAAAATTACATTTTCCTTAAAAAAGATTAAGTTTCAAAATTAAAATATTTTATTTCAAAATTGTCATTTGGAATTGCAAATAGGCCGACAGACAAACATCATTGTTCATTAATAACTGATCGGCGCTAAATTCTCAACTTCGAAAGGTATCTACTTAAAGTATCGTCGCGGTTACTGCGCATTACGCGAAGTACCCTGCTTTATAAAATAATGTTATTGGGGCACTTCACATAAGTAGAACCGCAAATACGTTCCCGATGGCAAAGGGTTAATTAGTATAACTGTTGGGAGTGAAATAACCTGTATCATTCTGTTTGAAATATTTTTATTTATTTTATTTTAATCAAATTAAACAGCAGTATTATTAATTATGAACTGTACAGATAAGACCTTAAATATTTGTTTCTAGAATGAGTACAAAGGTAGATTGTGAATAAACAAAAGCGTCTGAATATCAGAAAAATTATGCAAACTAAAAAATAAACATTACCCAAAATTATTAACTTAACGATCTGAATTCATTGTTCACTGCAACCGTAACTAGTCGTTACCCGCCTTTCGGCGCTAAATTTGCGCGAACTATGCCTCGTGACGGAAAAAAATTGCTGAGCGCCTCGTGAGGGAAAGTAAGTCTTAATTTTAATACATTTTATTTGTGTGTATTTAAATTATATTCTAATATAAATTAAATTTAATTCCGTATATTGTTGGAGGATGATACCAGAATAAAGTAAATACTTAACATCCTTACTTAATCTTTTATTAACGATACTAAAAGAATTTTTTTTAAACTTTTACTGTATGTTTTAAAGCTTACAGTTTTCCTAGATTTATCAAAATAGTTTATAAATTTATTATTTATATAAGGGTACATTTCTTGATTGTTTTTATGACATATTTCTTTTAGTTTTAATGTACGAAACTGTATTTTGTAATGCTGTTTTCAAATATGCGATTTGCAGAAAATTCCAATTTTTTGCACTTTCTGTATTTCGATCATAACACTTAAATATAAGTACTATACTTAACGAAACTTAAGTCTAAAGTGATTTCAGGCTTAAAGTATTTTTTAAAGCAAATATTACATATATTATAGTCATGTAGATCAGTTAAGAATGATTAAATAATGGAAAAAACAAGAATATTGAAATTTTAATGTTTAGTTTATTTTGATCATCCACATTAAATTAATCGCATTGAATGCAATTTAAGTAATTTAATTTATATCTCATAAACTTCTGCTCAGCAAAAAATATTATAATTGTCAGAATGTCAGCATAAATTGGGGGAAGTTAAATTTTGTCTTGTTCTTTGCATGTTGCATGTTTGGTAGTTCAGAATTGTTTTCCCTCTCCGAAATCCCTCGGACAGGCCAATTTTGGCAATTTTGGCCGCCATCTTGGATTTCAAAAATGCGCCTGAGCATTTTTGAAATCTAAGATGGCGGCCGAAAAATCGCCAAGGGCCGGTTATCTGAAACGTGCCTTCAAATCATAAGAAAATCCTAATTTACATCCAAGTTCAAGCTTTAATGTCTGTTTTTCACAATCAGTACACTTTACAAAACTAAATAGCTTATTAATTTTCCGAAAATCCACAATAACAAAATGTTCGGCATTAGATGCTTCATTCTTTTCTAGAACAGATAATTTCTGTAGCCTAATATTGCCTCCAATATAATTTTCCGAACCGCTGCAGTCAGCAACTTCATCACTGTTTTTACGCCACTGTTTTCTACTCATTTCCATCGTTCGCAAATTCTTACGTTTCTGTCGAGGCATATCAAAATTTAGCTGATTAATATAAATAAATATATATATTCTGAGCTGAGTAAGAGAAAAAAATCCACAAGTCAAAACAGATTGCAATTTCAGTAACGAAAACACATGTAAACAAAGTTTGCCGATAGCTACAGTCACAGTTAATCACGTACCTCTTCTTCTGCGCTTATAATTAAGAAATAAATACATAAAATAAGAATTAAAAGAAAGTAAACACTGGGGTGAGCGTGGCATTTAAAGAGCTGTCAAAGTGATTAAAATACTTTTTATACCATTTATTATTGTCAGATTGCTTCAAAACTTCTTCTCAGCGTAGCAATGATATTGAACAACATTTTTAGCAAAAAATTAGAAAATCGTTATTTTCATCGTTTTTCGACAAACTTAGGGTACTGAGTCCCCTTAATCTGTTCTAATACCTTTAATTTTCTATCTTATGATACGTTCCAAGTTTGTTATCTTGTTAATGAGACAGCCAAGTTAAAGAATGAAACAGAAGTTATCCATTTTTTTTTTTCAGAATCATTTAATATTATACTAAAGTTAAGAATATTTTTACTCCCATAAAATGAATTTGTATATCACTAAAGAAAATATGCTGTGGAAGTAAAACATAAAACTATTTTACTAGCAAAAGCTAATTAGAATCTACTTGAGGTAAAAAGAAAAGGAATTCCACATTGCTACCCAGTTAACTTTACCACCCAAAACATCCAATACTCAGATTACCTTGGAGTTCTCAACTAAGTTCTCAGCTGAGTTAATTTGTAAGTGCCCAGCGTGGTCTTGTTTCAAATAACCTACATTTTGAACAAAAACATTTTTTAACAAAATCATTTTAAAGATAAATTTTGAAAAAATGTATTTGAAGCCAGTTTATGCATAGACTCAGCTTGCCTAGACTTGTATGCCTTTTATGATCCGTACTCATAAGAAACTCTGCACAGACTTTTTAGCTAATATACAGTAATTAAATACTATTAACTTCTTATTTAAATATCTTCAGCCTTATTACTCATAAATATTTCAGAAGGAAGCAATGTATCTAAGCTTACAATTTATTAAAAAATGTAGAGAGAAATTTATTTACTGATTATATTTACTAGAAAATTAAAATTTATAGTTGACCTTTTTGAACATTTGCATTATCTTAAAAAATTATAGGAATTTTTATCATTTCTCCTCAGCTACAGAATTTATTTTTTCGCTATTCAATTCTGATCACACTTTTGAACAATGAATAGTTATATAAAGTTCATCTCCTAATTAAGACAATTAAGTTCATTAACAGCTCTTGATACTTTTAGCTTTTACCTTTTTTAAAACAAATGTTTCTTTTGTATACTTTGTGTTCTCTAGTAAAACTGAGGTTATTTTCCTTAGCATTTTGCATTTTATCAGAAAACATTTGAATAACAGTTGTGTACTACAGGTAGTCAATATTGCAGAAAGTAGTAAAATAGAACAGGAGACTTTTATACTATATTGCAGATTTTATTTTGTTTATACATGTACGAGTATATCGTCCTTCATGGTATTTATAAAAAGAAAACAATTAATTTTATGAGATCCTTTAAAATATCCTCTTTTTATTTTTATTGCACAGTCCTATTCTTAGAATCTTCACCAATAATTGAAACACCTTTAATTATTTTTTCATTACCATAAAGGTTCAGAATTCATAAATGTTGACAAGTTTCTGCAGGAATCCTTTGGATAACTTTACTGTGATGTCTGTGGCCTATAAAATTTGAAGTTTTCAAGATTCATAATGAAACTGAGCACTATCAACGCCCGCACGTCTTTCTAAACGAATGCATTATATTGTAATGAAATACTATTTGCTTCTCATATAGATTTTTTTTCGCCCTCTGGCATATATGATGAAGAGAAATATAAGCTAATATTTTGATGGACTAATTGAGCAAAATATTTATAGTAGTACCAGCTCCATAAAGAAAAGCCTCGCTTTTTTTCACATATGCTATTATACTGTTACAAAATTCCCAGCTACGATTGAATGGCTTCCCCGCTAGGTGAATTTAGGGTTGCCAGAAAATAGCAAGGGAAGGCAGCGTTGCCATACTTGGCAATAAATACCTACGATTGAATGGCTTCCCCACTAGGTGAATTTAGGGTTGCCAGAAAATAGCAAGGGAAGGCAGCGTTGCCATACTTGGCAATAAATAGCCCATTTGGCGACATTTGGACAAAACTGGCGATATGCCATAGACGGATGGAGAACCATCTAGAACGAATTCTTACCGGTTTGACCCATAATGTTCTCGAAGGCAGGCCGAAAGCTATATAAATCCGGCTGGTACGCCGAGTAGAGAGTGCCTCATCAGTCTCTTAGTCGATAGCAAGTCTATCGTGTGTCTCTTAGTCTATCGATCTGATCGCCAGTCTAGTTTATCGAGTGTATCGCGAGTTAGTGCATCGAGTGTGCATCGTTGAGGCTATCGAGTGTGTCGTCGAGAGCATGGCGAGTTGTAGCGTGGAGACTTGAGAGTACGTTGAGTTCGGAGAACGACCGAACCAAGTCGGGAGCTATATTCTAGTGCTTTGCTGTGAAGCTGTCTTCCCTGTCTTGCCTGATAGCCTGCAGGCTATGCTGATTGTTTCAGTGTGTTTGTCATAGTTTTTTGACGACTGTAAACATTTTTTGGAGCTGTCCTGAGTAATACTCGCTAATAAATTGTGTTTTGATTCTTCATCAAGTGTTGTCAATCACTCCAAATCCGCGAGCCCATACAGAACTCAATAATTTTATACGATTTCATCGCTATTTTTATTATTGCTAAAAGTATTATCTTATTTTTCATACTCGTTTTGAGAACTTAAAATAATAAATTGAAGAATATCATTTTTGAGTTTTTCCTAATAAACGATTGTCTTTTTTTTATCCATGTCATGGATTCTTATAGTAATTAAAAGGATTTTTAAGCGACACGACCTTAACAGTTTTGAAAATGCTTCAAAACGTTTTTTATTCACACCATAGATGTCAGAATATTTTGTGCATGTGCCTGAGAATTGTATGATAATATTTTAAGGTAACATTTATAGATTAATCCAATCTTTCTTAAAAAGAAAATATTCCTTTTGAAATCACACGGGATGAATTATTTGAACATACAATTACTCCTACCGCAGAAGCAACATTTCATCATTCATTAAAATGCATGGTATTTATGTCATCAGTATAACTGTCAGTTATAATCAATAATTCAATTTGTTTTCTATGGGGGTCACTGAAATGTTTATTGCAATTATTTCAGGAAAAATTATATCTTTATTTTCCTAAACAACAGCTGGTTGGTAATCATATACAATCACAACTGCTTTCCAGTAAATTGCTGTCTTAAATTTTACTGAGAGCTAAAAGCTTTTACTTTAATGAACTTGTCAGACTATAGTACTAATATTTTAATATATGCAAGCTTTAATATTAAACATTATGCATACATAAACTTATTCTAAATACGGAAGTCAGAGATTTCCAGTTTGAAAAGAGATAACGTGTAAAATAACGATTAGAAGATATAAATGCGTCTCGCAAAATGAAGCAGATTACAGAAAATATACTTTCAAACAATCATATTCCAGGCATAACAAAAGAAAAATATCTTTGTATTCTATAAGCTTATTTTTGGTATACGTCCTCACACCGAAAATGTTTTTCTGGGTAATTAATATTTTTTTCTAGGCAAGCAATGTTATTTTACGCGTGTTTTCAAAATTTGAAGAAAAATGCTATTTTTCATCCCTGGAGAACACTAATTTGGTAATACTTATTTTTAAAGCTTTGTCTCTTAGTGAATAGCAAAGCTGAAATATTCATACTTTGGACTGCATTCTTTTCTATGAGTTCGAAAGAAAGGATAAAGAACAGTTGTAAAAAATTACATAATAGAAATATTATGTAAATTTTCGAACTGTTTTTTATTGTTATAAATTAAAAAGCTTATGTCTTTTGTCAATTAAAAGTTGTATTATTTGTATTAAAATGCAGTCATTGACATTCAATTTAATAGCAAAGCGTACATGAATTGAAAAATGGAATATTTTTAGAGATTAAGAATTAGGCCTACATAAAGTAAACAGATTTGAATTAACAACTAAGAATAAGAATTTTAAGATTTATATCAAAATGGAAAATTTTAGAGCAAATAAAACAGAATAATCAACACATGGTTATTATGCCGTTTGAAATATGGAAACAGAAGCACTATTCTATGCAAAACGATTAGATAACAGTAAAGAAAACAGTATTGTAGGATTGTATTGTTTCTACAATTAGTTATTTTAATTTGTTATCCTTTTCTGTTCTTCCTGATTTTCCTCGCCAGTACATAAATGATGGTGAACGAGAGTGTATTTATATTGAAGTAGCGAAAAGGTTAGTCAGAGCGCGGTTTCACTACTGAGTGCGCATGATGGTCTTAAAGAGATCATATTTTCATTCTATTAATTTTATTGTTTACAAGAAGTCTTAACGTCAGATAGAAAATTAGCATAAACTCAAATAAACCAACAGAAGATTTATTATTATATTGATATCAGTAAGAAAACCAGTAAAATTCAATATAAACCAATACAAACCAGTAGAAAGTTCTGACATTGATGTTGGTTGCATGGGTGTCAATTCATACCAGTCAGAAAAGCCCACAGAGATCAATAGAAACCAGTAAAAGTCAGTAGAGACCAACAAAAATTCTATAGGTATCAGTAGAATGTTTTACTGGTTTCTATGGGTAATTTTGAAATCTATGGGTAAATTTAAAAATTTAGTTTGTTACATTTAGTTCCTCACCACAAGTGGCTGGTGACAGTGTAAGCACGTAACTCCGTGCCCTCTGTAAATAATTATGTTTGATTAAAAATGGTCTTTTACACCCTTCCTTTATTGTATTCATCTTCTAGTCTTTGCGAGATGTCGTAACACAGACTTTCAAGGTAGATCTAGTTAAAGTGTATGTTAGTAAAAAATACTAGATCTTGTAGTATTATACTGCATGAAGAAGGAAAGTAAAAAAAGAATTTGGAATTATTGTTTTTAGTTTAACAGCAGAAGAAGGAGCTACATATAAATGCATAATTAAAGCAAAAGAAATGTAGGAAACTATTAAAAATTGAAATAGAGGTGCAATAAGTGATATAAGTATTGACTTAATTTCAGAAATACAGAAACAAAAAATTCAACGCAATGAAAATGTAGACGGATATTTGAGAAGACCACAGGGCCCTGTGGTCTTTATTTAGATTGGAAGACCCGGTCTTCCAATCCTGCGAAGGAAGAATAAAGAAAAATAGAATGGCATTTAGATTTTGCTTTATGCATCCCGTATGGCTCCACTGATGAAAAACTTAATAGAAAAGAATAAAGCGTAGCTGAAGAAATAACGTTCATACGATCGACATGTCGAAGTGATATTAGAATAACAAATAAAAATGAGGATGAAGTGAAAGATATTTGTTTAAAATATGTTTTATGTAGCCCAGTGAAATAAATTGCAGAGATATTAGGTATTTTGGAAGCAGGAACGATGAAAAATATGCAACGCCTTCGCCGGGAATCGAACCGCAGACCTCTCAATTACGCGCTGAGCATGCAGACCACTACACCACGAAGGCTCGCTAAGAAGGCGGGAGAAATACCTTATATACTCCCTCTTTTAAAGAGCAACTGGGGTTTTTAGGGGACCCAATCGCCAAATCCTGGGTGAGGAGAATCATCATCCACAACTCTCTTAGTTCGGGCGCCACTGTAGAGACATTAGATACCTTTTTGGAAGCAGACGAGATGAAAAATTTGCAACGCTTTCGCCGGGAATCGAACCGTTGGGAATAATGTTGGGTGAAAAGCCCCTGTCAATAGCTATTGCTTTTAAATAATTTAGTTCTTCATCAAGGGCTAGTTTGGAGGAGCAAACTTGAAGAGCACGGAAAACATAGGAATAAAATGAAGCTAACTTTTGTTTAGTCGGATGACATGATTTAAAGTGTGGTGGAAGGCAAACCGATGAAGGTTTACGGTAAACTGTAGTACTGAAGTTGGATGTGTTACGTGTGACCAGAATGTCGAGAAACGGAAGAGAATTGCAAGTCTCAAGTTCAAAAGTGAACTGAATAGCAGGATCAATAGAATTCATTGTTGAAAGAACTTTATTTAAATCATCTTTATTACCTTCAAACAGGGTAAAAGTATCGTCTACGTAGCGGAACCATGCCGGGAAGTTTAAAGTTTCAAACAATTTTGATTCATAATAATGCATGTAGATATCAGCCAGGATGGGACTGAGGGGGCTTCCCATGGCTAATCCCTCAGTTTGCTTGTAATATTTATTTTGGAAAACAAAATGTGTTTGTTTCAAACAGAGTTGAGTGAGAGAAATTAGCTCATCAATTTCGATGCAAGAGAAATGAAATTCGCGAAGTCAGGTTTCTAGACATCTTAATGCACCCTCCACTGGGACATTGGTGAATAATGATTTTACATCAAAAGAAACCATGAGTAAATTACTAGGAGAAATGTTTTTAACCTTTTTTACAAACTCTATTGAATTTTTTATGGTGTAAATGTTATTGTCTAATAGAGTGGAAAATCTAGAAACTAAATATTTAGCTAAAGGATACGAGGCAGTACCTAAATTTGATACAATAGGGCGGAAAGGAATACCACTTTTATGAATTTTGGGAAGAGCATATAATCTGGCACAATTCGCAACAGATGGGATAAGCGAATGTTTTAAGTTGCTTGAAATGATTTGCGAAGATTTGATCGCAGTTTTTATTTTGGATAAGTCCGAAGGTGAAGGATATTTAGGGATCGGATTATATGGTCCTTCGTTTAAGAGTTTAGTGACACCATCGATGTAAGTGTTCTTATCCATGACGACTATCTGGCCACCTTTGTCGGCCTTTGAAATGATAATATCCGGGTTAGAATGAATTTCGCGCATTGTAGCTCTTTCTCTCGCAGTTAGATTTGGTTTCAAAGGTTTATTATTGAATTTCACATTATGAGCGATAAGATGCCTAATCATTTCTTTCTGTGAATCTGAAACTTTACTGAACTTGAAAACTTTTTCGATAGGAGCCAAAATCTTTGGAATCGAGGGTTTACAGGTTTGTGAGAAGTTAAAATTATATTTTAGAATTCTCTCTTGTTCTTTTGAAAGACTAACATTAGAAATATTAACTATTGGCTTGATGTTTACAATGGGAAGATTTTTTGAACTACCTGAACTGGAAGACTGTAAAAGAAGTTTTTCGAATTTAATGTGTTTTTATGACGGTTAACTGCATTCTCCGTTTTAGACCAAGACATTTGTTCAAGGGCAGTGAATTTTGGATATGATTTAGCGAGTTCCAGATGAAGCTTATAGAGTTCATGTTCAATTTTGGACAATTGTTGACGTGTATCCCTTATCACGGACCGAAGTAAGGCAAGCTTGCAATTTAACAGAATTCTTGAAACGCGACTCGAAGGTTTTTGATTAGATTTGATTTGAATAAAATTGGGGATCAATTTTTTACATTTACATTTAAGTAAAAAGTCAAGATGATTCAGGAATTTTTGCCGTTTCAGGCGTAATTTAGTGAAACGATTAACGGATGAAGGCATGATAAACAATGCAGAAAATCAAACTAAATTAACAAAGCAATAATAAAGTACACACAAAACAGCAGAAAAATCCCTCACTGAAATGAATAGAAAACAAAAAGTTTGTAAGCAAAATGCATGAAATCAGACAAGCAAAGCACAATATCCAAATGTACAAAACATAAACATAACTTGAAAATTGCAAAAATGTACTCACCGAAACTCCTACAATCACAAAATGGCGGCCACACCACGTGCAAAAAAGAAAGAAAAATGTAAGCCTGTTTGGGGCTTCTATAATTAGACACAATAACGAAAAATTCTCATCTCAACACACTAAAAGCCACACTCTTATTTTAGGAGATTATAAAAATTCTGTTGTCATTCCCTTCTTTCCATCAATTAGCTATAAAGTTGCACATATTTTGCAGAAATTTAACTTTCGGGTTGTTTATTCTCCCATCAATAAAATTCCAACTTCTATACTCAAGGACCCCATTCCGGATATGAATTCCTGGGGTATTTATAGGATTCCTTGCCAGTGTGGTTTAATTTACATTGGCCAAACTAAGAGAGCCTTAAAATTTCGCGTCAAAGAACATGAGGCATATGTTAGAAAAAAGGAAACACAGAAGTCTTCTGTTGCTCAACATTGTTGGTCCGAAAATCACACTTTCAATTTTTCTGCTGCCAAAATTATTCAAAAAACATCTTCCATTGGAGAACTGGATTTTCTAGAGGTATTTCACATTCATAAAAATCTTTCTGTTTTAGTTAACGATCCTAATTCCAATCCAAATTTGCCTTCGGCTTTTAGAGAAATTATGTTTTAGTTCTGGTTTCGCCAACAGATGGCGCCACTTGCTTATTCTTGTCCAGACTTTCTTATCTTATCTAATCATTATTTCCTATCTTGTTCATTTGCGGTTTTGCAGCTGAAGATGATGGTTCGGTAAAACCATCGAAACTAGTCCTGTGAAAAATTTTTGTAGGTATAACGCTGATTTTTGTTGTTTGACTTCTGAAAAAGTAATAGTAATAAATAATAAAGTTAGTTTTACATAATCAAGGTGCTTTGGTATGTAAAAGAGAATTAATTGATTTTAGAATAAGATTTTTATATTCATCATTATATTTGCAGCAAGACTTTTATATTCATCATTATATTTGCAGCAAGATTTTTATATTCATCATTATATTTGCAGCAAGATTTTTACCTTTATCATATAAAAGTAAAATCGAATCTTGTTATGAAATGACAAAAATTCTTCTTAATTCCGGCATAAAAGACTTGGTGATGTCGATAAAACATTTTTAAGAATAATGTGAAACAAGAAAATGGCTAGAGGTTTAAATAACTTAAACGAAAGTGATAGCTTGTGATTCTTGTTTACAAGGACAAAATATCAAGTTTTTCTGATAAACCAGCCTATTCTGAACACTTAAGCAAACAGTTTGAATTTTTGGATGATTATTTATGCGGTCCTTTTAAGTTTCCCATGCTTGCAAAAAGAAATACATGACGATTGTTACAGACAAGTTCATAAGAAGATACTTTCTCGAATTTCTAAGAACCAAAGATGAAACTAAACCTGTCTTATAAAACTTTAAAAAAAAAGAGAGGAAGCATGAACTGTAAAATCAAGAAAATATGAATAGCTGATTATGAAAGCTTAATAACAAAGAAAGTAAAACTTAAAAAAAAAAAAAAAAAAAAAAAAAAAAAAAAAGAAGAAGTTCCCAAAGAAGCAGTAGAATAGCAGAACAAGCAAACTAAACCTTGTCCAAACAAAGCAAGAACACTGCTGATTGATAGTCGACTAATTGTGAAATTTTGAGCTGAAGCTGCAGACTGGCTGAACCCAACAAAAACTAGCAAATTTAAAACGTCAGTGAAACTGTGGAATTCAAGAAAGCCTTTAGAAAGTCATCTTAAAATTTTTGGATGTTTAGCATACTTTGAAACCGATAATGACAAAAAACACAATTAGAAGCTAAAGCAAATGGAAGCGGACTTATTAGACATTCTAAGAAGAGGAAAGCCGAAGTTTATGATACAGAAGATGAAGTAATTATTGAAATGTGTGATGTAATTTTCGATGAAAACAAAAATAGTTAGGCTTCTAAACAACACAATGCAACAGACACAAATTTCTTAACGGGTGTTAAAAATCTTCAAAAAATGGTGATTTCGGATTTTTTCATTTTAAAATTTTCTACACTTTTATCTTACTAAAAATACCATTCTTTAATCTCTATGAAAATTAGAACTGTAAAAAATCTAGTTTTAATTTGTCATCGAATGCTTTGATAAATGAGGATTTTTACATAAAAACGCGTTTTTCTCCAAATATGATTTTTTTATACTCGATGTACCTTTTCTCCGGAATTACTGCTCACAGGTATCTAAAATTTTTATGGCTTACTTATTAGGTTTCCTAATATTTACTGAAATGAGCTTTTTGTGATAAACTAAGATTTTTTTTTTTTTTTTTTTTTTTTTTTTTTTGTGCGAGAAAAGTGCTAAATTTTACTATGCCTAACAAAATATTCTGTAAATTACTCTAAAATTCAAAATGTTTTAAAAGCTCATTTCAGTTAGTTAGTTAGTTAGTTCTAAGCACTGGCCCCCAGCCCACATAGCAGGGTAAGCATGCCATATGGCCATGAGGGGAGAGGCCAAGTCACAAAGCATAGGGGAAAAAAAAAAAAAAAAAAAAAAAAAAAAAAAAAAAAAAAAACGTAAAGCAGATACATACATTCCAAACACTCTCGGTGAAATAGTATATAAATGAGTCGTTTCCATTTCTGTGTTTATTCCTAAGTTTAAAATCTTTATAAGTTTTACTTTCAATTAGTTATTATTCAAATTTTCTTTATATTATCAAAATTCATCTTAAATATATAAATTACCTCAATTATTTCTGTTTTCGGTAGAATTTTCTGCTTTGTTATATCTCGATACCAATATTCTTATTCTCATTCACAGTTTGCATAATATCTCTTACAAATTTTCTAAACAATTTATAGTTATTAAATAAATTCTCAAACTTCGCAAATTTATATTTTCTCTCACACTTCCAGTCAGGCAACAGTCCTCGACGAAATGGTTTGAATCGTCGAATTTATTACAAACTTTACATATATCATTTCCCTGGAGGTGGAACCTTTTTAAGCAGGGAACCTTCCATGTGCAGTGAGAATTTGATTGACATCTGCATCTCCTAAAATTCCCATTTTTTTGCTAATTTTTAAACATTTTAGATAGTTTTTGTTTCTTTCAGAGAGATCCCTTAAATTTTTCCAGTCTCTAATAAGCTTGTCTCTAATAAGTCTCTAATAAGCATATATTATAGTACATGTCTTCTTTTTCGAATCTTGAATAAAACCCTTTTCGGTCCCAACCCTCAGGGCGGCTTCTTTCGGTAGAGCATCCGCTCTCTCATTCCCATAATGACCAGCGTGAGCTTTGATCCAATGTAAATTCAAAATAAGCTTCTTTCGTAGTTCTAAATATATATGCTTAATTTCATTAACAATATTATTCTTTTGAAAGGGGCGGGAGAGCGCCATAAAAGCAGATAAGGAATCTGAATATAAATTAATGCAATACCCCACGGATAATTTCTTGATCCAGGATAAAGCCATTATAATTGCCAACAATTCTGCTTGATAAACTGAATTTCTTGGTTTTAAAGTAAACGTTTTGTAATCTATTTCAATACCGTGCAAAAATACAACAAAGGCACAGCCGATGCTCTCCGCAAACCCTGATCCATCTGTATAAATTTCAATTTCTCCAGCTGAAATATAGTCTTTATCGTAGGATATACCGTAATATTCGTTAGGATGGCTTGAACTCAGATCATGTTCTAGAAAAGCCTCGCTGATTTGCTTTATCTTCATACATTATTTTCTGTTTTATATTATATTTCAGACAAAATTTGTCATAAGTAAATTTAAATTGTAGTAAGAGAGGCAGTACACCAGCCAGTAAGCACGCAACTTCTGTCGGGACTGTTCTAAATGATCTTGTAATTGCAAGTGTCCTGGCCCTCTGCAATGAGTCTAATTTCTGCCTTGTTAACAGCTCATTTCAGTATAATCAGATAGGTATACTTTAATTACACAAAAAATTTCAAGCATTTATCTACAGCAGATTTTGAGAAAAGGTACATCGAAAATGGCCAATTTAACATTGTCGGTGTAGGGGTTATGAAAACTTTATTATCTTTGCGGTAATGGAAATTTAATAATGGAATCAAGAAGTATTAACTACAAACACATTTAGAAGTTACATTTAATATAAAAAGAACTATAAAAGATCAAAATCTCTGTTAGAAGATTCAAATATTAAAAGTAAAGAAAAAAGGAACTCAAAAATATGTAATATAATAAAATTCACAAAGACAAACCAGAGATGAAAGTAAGTCATCAAAATGTTTTGTTTATCAAGTGTATGTTTCGAAAGATAAAAACCGTCATCGTATAAAAATGCTGCAGTAACATCTAACAATCTAGTAGAAAAAGGAATCTTGCAATAAATAAAGAAACTGATTCTTAAAATATGCACAAAATTTGAAAGAAAGTAAAGTGCACGAAAAACAATAAAATTATTAAAAGTCGCCGGGCATACACTCTGAAAGATATTGGAAATGAAAAGTAGTATAAAGCAAAACTATTAGATTTAGCAAAACTACTAGCAACTTGATGCGGAGGAAAAAACGAGGCATAGATTTTGAAGAAAAATTTAATTCAGTGATGATATTAGGCACACTATGGGTATTGTTAGTAATAGCAGCTGGAGAGAAATCACTTATATAATTTTTTGCTGATAAGATTGTCTATTTGAATAGAAAACTAGAAGAAAGTGTTTTCATGGAAGCTCTTGCTCGATATAAATAGAACCTATGATATTTAAATGAAGGAAGAGAATTTATGAATAACCCGAACAAAGAACGCCCATGGAAAGATATAAGTGAACAGTTACAGCCAAGTCAACACGTCTAACAGTGACTTGAATAAAGCTACAGGCACCTTTTTGTAAGCTGGCCATAATTTCCCAAGATACAATGAATGCTAGGAATCCTTAAGAAGTTCATTTTATACCATGAAGAATGCAACATTCATCAAAGTGCTAGAACCCGATGTGAAGATCTTAATGAACAGTGGCTGACTTGAATAAATGTTCCGGCACCCTTCTTCGAGTTGGTCATTGTTAACCAAGAGGAAAGACTTTCGCGGCACACTTATGAAGCTCAGTTTATACAACGAAGAAAGCAATCTTCATCAAAAGTACCCGGACGTCCAGGGCAAGATGTAAGTGATTTGCATAAAGGCGCCGACATTTTTATGAAATTGTGGGGGTGGTAGAATATAAAAATTCCCTGCTTTTCTACGAGAGTATATATAGATCCATAAGTTATAAAGTTGTGACAAGTTAACGATGACGAGGTTAAGAGAATGAATTTAATAGTTTAGTTTATCTTTGGAATTTATTTATTTATTTTATCCTGCAACTGCGATCAATGTTTCATTCTTTTCAAACTATCAATATCAGGAGAGGAAGCGGACTTCACGGCCATTTGTTGCCTAGGGAGAAAATTCCTGAATTTCCGATAATCCCATCCGACCCTGTTTATGTTAGTTATATGTTGTTTGCTGTGGGTTTTAAATACTGATAAAAATGGCCGTTTACGTGGTAAAATATTGTTTACAAAGTAGATGAAATAGTGAACAATAAATTTGTTTAATAATATAAATCAGAAAGAGAGAAAAAAAATACGCTTGGAGATTTGGGGGGGGGGAGAACCACTATGGATACTTTTGACAGTATGAAGCAGACTATAAGACAACATGGATCAATGCAAGGCATTTTTCTGCTTAGAAGTGCTCAGTCAATAGCACTTATTTCAACACATTTCTCTATAATGGCCTTCTTTGTTACCAAGGAATGAATCCAGTGATGGGATTCAGATAAATTAACGATCAGTTCCCTGCATATATTACTATTTTAAGTACACTAAAAAGTGAGACTTACAGTGTACAATTATTGGTAAATTTTGCAGAAGAAACAAGAAAAATCAACAGTGGCCTCCCCAAAATAACTTCCCAATTGCTAGCCAAACATGCTCTTAATTACACCATGAAGGCACGTGGTACACCACTGGAAGAACAAAATTCCTAACAAAAGTAATTTTTTTTACATAATGCAAACTGGACATTGCCAAAAAAATGAATTTAATGACAGCGTAGGGTTCTAGTTGCGTAGAAACGTAAATCTATGTCCTTCAGACGTTACTAGACTGATAAGCAAGTTATCTCTCCAGTCCGAATTAAACTGATACACCTGCGAAGGTTAAAATAACTTTTTTTTAATTAAATCTTAAATTAAACGGAAGGTATCACTTGGGCATACAATATAAACTGCGACACTTGCGGGTATTTAAAAACATAAATTCAAATTCAGATTTGAGTAACGTGGTCGAAGACTACACAAAATGGCCTACCTAAAGCAGTCTCAAGCATTTAACAGCTCGATTTTAATGTCGGTTAGCAAAATGGCTGCAACCGGAATAATCTTTGACAGAGCTGGCGATTGGAAGTAAACTGAGGGTAAGGCTACCGAAAGCTCTCACACTAAAACATTTAAAACCGGGGCTTAAATAATCATACAACTAATTTGCATTCTGGTGAGGACTACGAAACGAAGAAGTTATAGAAAAGGTTCAAATCATTTAAAAAAAACTGACAGGTTTCAGATTTTAAACTACGTTCAAAGGGGTGTTTTTTTAACATTTTGTGTGTTAACGTTTTTTGTGTTCTGGTTACATTGCACGTTAACACATTGCTATATATAAAACAATCAATACACTACAATTTTTATAATACACATTACAGAGAACACTACACTGTACTTGAGACACATTAACAAAACATATTGCTACGCTTAATACACTATGATTACTAGCTGCACGCTATGTTGAACATACAAACATAGACTCTTGATAACAAAACTCTTGATTATATAAAACATAATTCTTGATTAAGACAACTTTAAGAAACTGTTAAAATGCACATTACAAACGAAATACAGAATGAAGAAACATACATTGATTATTTATTGATGTGATTATAATATAAAAAGTACAGGTGTCTCGTTTGGCAATGGACTTCTTTTAATCACCGCATTCTACAGATTGTAAGATTCTAACCTGTGTACCTTTAAGCTACAGTTAAAATTGAGGAACCTTAACTGATAAGCGACTAATCGCTTGAGTTCGAGAGACAGAGAACAAAATTTGAGAAGGGTTAAATACCCTTTATTATTCCAAATGAAGTCCACAGAATACTCCTTCTTGGAGGTTTACTATATAGACACAGGGATATGAACACTAATGCCCTCTGATGTTTCTTAAGTTTGATGGAACAAATGTAGTTCCTCTGTAGAGTCATTGGGTTTTTTTGAAGCAGGGGATATGAAAAATGTGCAGTGTCCTGCTTCGAACCTTCGAACCTTGACCTCTCGAATACGCGCCCAATGTGCTACCGCTACGCCATGAAGGCATGCAAAAAGGAGGGAGAACATGCATTATATACTCCCCTTTCTAAAGAGCGACTGGGGATTAAGGGACCTAGTTGCCAAATCCTCGTGATGAAGAACCGTCATCCACCACCTTTTAGTTCGGGGGTCACTGTAGAGTCATTAGGTTTTTTTGAAGCAGGAGATATGAAAAATGTACAATGGCCTGGCCGGGACTCGAACCTGAATCTCTCGAATACACGTCGAGTGTGCTACCGTTACACCACGAAGGCATGCAGAAAGGAGGGAGAAAATACCCTTATACCTCCAAATGCGGCTGACTTCCTAAGAAGCGTGACAGTTGCCTCTTGTAACGCCATTGTTGGCAGGGGGATAAGTCCAGCTAGAACCGCCGCCGCTGGTGTATGTTTTCGTTATAGCAAGAACTAAAGGTCGTATGAAGCTATTAAATAAATTTAATTACTTTGAAGTCCTGGTTAGGATCCAAATAACTGCCTCATGCAACTAATTTGCATTCGTACTAATCTATTTTCTCTACTGTTTTCTAGATTATCTTGAGGATGTGGGGTCGTAATCCCCAATCTTTACCCTGCATATTTTTAATCCTATTTTCTATGCTGGCGATCGTGACCCTTTGTACTTTCACATGAGGAATGCAAGTGAAGTTTTCAGATGAGAAGAATATAAATTATTAACAGCACAGTTCGAAGAATATAAATTATTAACAGCACATACTTTTAACACCTTGCAGATAGGAGTCGCAAATACGCGGTGGACCATCAATATAGTTATATAAGACATTTTCTTTCTGGTTCGCAAAGAGTTGATACGACAAACATAATTGCTCAAATGTCAAGAATAGATCTTGTATATAATGAGCAAAATCTTCTTCAATCAAGCATAAAACAGCGGTCTGCAGTCAATGGACTTATTAGATTAAGACAAGCCTTAGCAGTTTAGATGCGTATAACACATCTTTCCCTAGTTAATTTTTTACCTAGCTTTTGAAAGTATTTGAATGGACCGGATTTAACCTCTTCTGACAAAATAAGATTTCTCCACGAAACGGACGAGTTTGGTATTCATCGAAATAATTCGGAAAGCTTCGACTAGCCAGTCTTCATCTGGTCCCTCTGAGCTTTAAGTATACTGTTAATTAGTGGCATTAGATTGTTAGAATTCTTAAATTTTTTATTCTTCTTACAAGCTATATTATTCTATCTTTTAAAACAATAGTTTAGTTTTTCTAGGTAAAACTCCTTCATGTGATTACAAGAAATTTTAATTTTCCTCATGCTATCTAAAACGGATGCTACTGTAGCTTTAGCAGTACTTTAGTTTTTCTTTATAAAATTTATCTGTGATGACTCAAAGTAAATTATATTGCCTTGGTAATTCTGAGTTTAAATATTGAAGGGATTCTCCCGTAACAGATCACTACTGAGAATGTCTTAGCAAACTGTAAGAACGCTTTAGGTCATTACTGTGAGCAGCTGTCAGCATCATAACGATCTTAAATTTTCGAGAAAAGAAGTAGTTATGAGAAATACTGACTTAACACTAGATATCTTTGTTTATACAAAAATGCATTTTATGCTCTTCATTCCAAAATGAAATGTTACGGAACTTCAAAATAATTAATCACGCGCAAAATAGACATAGAAATCTTTGCGGTATTTTAAGTCAATTTGAGATAAATTTACTTAGATTTATTTACCTTAACATTCACCAGCCTCATAAATACCTTTGCTCATAAATGGTCAAGTGGATAAGACCACTGAATATTGGTAGTTCGACCCGGATTCAAATACCGGCGGATGGCCGGTTTCATGAGTGCTTTCGAAGTTTTCTTTATGTTACACATAAATGAGATCACGCTTTCCTCAAATAGTAATTTTCTTAGGCAGGTGGCTCTCATGAACTTTTGTTGCATTCAATAAAACTAATATAATATCTTTACAGCCTCTTCCGCGATTTTCATGTTTTTAACTGAATATTTTTAATTTACTACTCTTCGCGAGTATTTTTAACTTATTTTCCTTTATTCATATTTTTAACTTATTATGCGTTACTGTTCTTTTTCTTCTTTGCATTCAAGGCGCATAAAACCACAGAGAGCCACTGATTATGAACAGAAATCCTTATAAGAAATATTTTACACTGTTAATGCAGTTTCTTTGGGCCCTGCTAAAGTCTATTTGGGCAGAACGATACGTATTTCTACGGATGTTCAATATGTTCTTTATTCGTATGAAATATCATACTATGTTTATACACATTAAGCCTGTTTAATCATTATAGAGGTGAATAATATAAAGAGTAACAGAAGTAATCACATTCCCTTTACATGCTTTTCTGGTATAAGAGGTTAGCTTTTCAAGCTTATAAATCGAAGAACCACTGTTAAAATTCAGACAAGACTATAGTTGGTTTATGTTGTTTCATTATCAGGAAAACCTAATAGACTTTACAGAGCTGGGAAACAGAACGCCACTTTCTACATTATTGCTGAATTTCTAATTCAATATAAATCTCACTGATCACTTCATTCTGTGATTATCTTACCAGAGGATTTCTCAAATTTTTTCACCTGCGATATCTTTCCTTCTCTGCTTTGGTAATCCTCTCATTTGAATGAAGACGGAGAGTAGAAATTTCATAAGTCGAAAATTTTATTATTATTTTCACGGTTCTTAATCACCTACCACGGGTTCTAGCAGCTCTAATTGTAGAATTTAAGTCCTGGAGACCAAAGAATTTTATTATTTTCACTTGATGCATAATGTTTAAAAATAGAAAGCAGTTTCATTTTTTCCTATTCTGAGCTGATTTTACTTTAAAAGATCTTTCGTGTGTATCAAACTGATTCTCTGCCTTGTAACAATTTTGGCTGTTTGTCTTTTACGAGATCATTACTGTCATTAACTGGGGAAAATGATTACAAAATACAAAAATAGAATTAAAGCTAAGACATGAATAAATTAATCGTACTGTTGAGATCAGTTATAAATTTTCCCGTTTTTTTTAATAAACACTACTGGAAATTTCTTGCTTGTTTATCTATTGATAATGTTGTATTTCTCTTTCATTAGATCTCATTCACGTTAAATTTATTCCTAATTTATCATCAACATCTAATTAAGTTTTCTAAATTTATTTTCATCAAGATCGCGAACTATATTTTAATACTTAGTTTAACTTTTCCCTTCAATTTTTGACTTGTTTAGTAACTCTGAATAATTTTGATACTGAATACATTTGTTTTAATTTTGTCGAAAAGCGTCCTTCAGATGTCTTATTTTTAATGGCCTTCATCAGTTACTGTTGCAACTGATTGTGTATTTTTGAACTGTGTTTAAAAATTGTTTATTTTAAGTAGATGGGCAAATTTTGAACGTTACAGTTCGAAATTCGTTTCGAAAAATCTTTAAAAATGATTTCGATTTTAAAAACACATAAGAAAATGCCTGAATTTAATTTGGATTAAATCTAAGATTCAGATTATTAAAAAAAACAAAGGTGTTTAACCTCTTCGTCGTCCGTAACGCATCTAGCGCGTTCAAGGGAAACTTCCGTAGGGCGGCCGTAACGAAAACGTTCTTCTACATTTTAAAACTTTTAAACATTTAAAACGCTTTCTAAATGTTTACTTGTTTGAGTTTTATTTTTGTTTGTTCTAATACCTCATAGAGGGTAGCACTAATCAGGCATTTTATTTCTAATTGAATTTGCCCCGGGTTTTATGAATATTCGCGCCATTTTAAATAAGATACAAGACAGTGAGAGATGGCTTCAATATCTACTCAGCAGAGAAAGAGAAAAAATGAGGTTGTGAATTGGAAAGACAAGAAGGATATACGTTTGATGAGTACAGTCCATAATAACTCGATAATTGATGTTGGAACACGGTAAAGAACTGTAAAAAAAACAATAATTGTAAAAGATTACAACAACAAAATGAGAGGAGTGTACCGCCTGGATCAGATGTTATCAAATTATCCTGCTGTAAGAAATAAGCAGATATATTATTATTTTTCCATTATGCTTTAGTTACTTATAATTTTACTTAATATTCATTGACATTCATCCATTACGAACGTCATGTATGGAAAGTTATGATGTACGGAGAAAACAACATTACACGCTGCGAAAAACAGACGGCCGCTGGGGGGAAATTTCCGCGGACAGGAGAGGACGGCGAAAGGGTTAAGCAAAGAAGCAATATTATGAAATATAACCAAATTTAACTAAAATTGCATAGTTAATATTTTTAATCCGATTTTTCCACCTATTCATAATTTGAGCCGTAGAATCGAAACATGAAAAAAAAATTGGCATGTCGTATAAGAAAAGGTTCAATTTTATGTCAGAATGCAAGTTAGAAGAAAGCTATATATAAAAATAATTTATTTCAAGTCGTATTTTCGACACATGAAAAACGAAGTTAAATTTTGTCGATTTGTTAACTAGAATGATAGAAAACTGTCCCATTTTTTGACTCACTGTATATTCTGGTGATATATATATCCTCTAATAGAAGATATATATCTAATACATTATATATATATATATCTCATAACAATAATCTAATACAGACAAGTACACCCTCTCCACAAAAGTCCTTATTCGGCCTCTATTTCGCACCCGCTGGTCGTAGACTTGCACTTAAAATTAAAAAATGTTTTAAACAATCCAAATATCCTATTTTGGCATTTTTAATAAGAAAATTAATTTTGTAAAAATTATGAAAGCTAACTTAATACATTCCTATGGTTCCTATAATCATACACTCATGTCCATAAATTAAGGATAATGCAAAATCAGGCAAAGGAAGAGTTAGAAGCAAAACAAATTTGGCTTATTTGTAAAGCTTATTTATTAAACAAAAGGTAAAGAGCAAAAAAAGATGCTATATGTTTGATATTATTAAAAAAATTAGCGATTTTTTTCTCCCTGGAGCAAATTACAAAAAAAAAAAAAAAAAAAAAAAAAAAAAAAAAAAAAAAAAAAAAAAACAATATTACATAGTTGATATGATTGTTAATACATAGTATGTCTCCCAGACGATGCAATGCAGTCCGTATGTCTCCCAGACGATGCAGCAGGCATGCTGAGTATCAAATTATCGATCTGATCTTGGGGGATATTACATCACTCAAAAAGCAATGCTCTCCGAAGTTCCGGTAGACATGTAGGAGGAGGTTGAAGGGCTGCAACTCATCGGCCTAGCATATCCCACACGTGCTCTACTGGATTCAAGTCCGATGAGAATGCTGGCCAGTCCATACGGGTGATATCCTCCGATTGAAGGCATTCGCTTACGATGTTTGCACGGTGAGGACGGGCGTTGCCATCCACAAACACAAATTGTGCGCCCATGGCGCCCCGAAACAAACGTACATGTTGTTCCAGAATGACGTCTCGATAAATTTGGCTTGTCAGGGTTCCAATTTGAACATGCAGGTCAGTTCTGGAACCCAGAATAATTCCACCGCAAACGAGCACTCCTGCACCACCGTAACGGTGTCGTTCAATGGTGTTTTCTTGGTGGTAACGGGTACCTGGAGCTCTCCATATAAAAGTCCGGCGAGAATCAGACTGCAAGTTAAACCTGGACTCGTCGGAAAACATCACACATGCCCACTGTTGCGGTGTTCACAATGCATGCTCTCTACTCCAGGCTAACCGCAGGCGACAGTGAGTTGCAGTAAGTGGAACGTATCTGACAGGTCTATGAGCATATAGACCAATCTGCCCTAAGCGTCTGTACACGGTCTGCCTTTAAATTGTCGTACCAGTGGCTGAAGAGAGCTGACGAGACAGGTCTGAGGCTGTGCTCCGCCTGTTTCTTTTGGCAGTAACTGCAAAATACCGGTCCTCATTCTGCGTTGTATCCGTGGGGCGACCTGTGCTGTAACGTCTACTCAGATTACCATCTCTTGGAATCGTTGCCAAAGCCTGGAGATGACACTCTGGGCAATTCCAAGTTAGTCTGATACTTCCAGTTGGGTACGCCCACATTCTAGACGGCCGATTATTCCACCACGTAAAAAATCATTCAAATGCATCCTTTGTGTCATAACTATTCGGCTACTGCACTGAAATGCTTATAAAGCGCCTGCGAACAATTTTACTTCTTTGCCTGTATTCCGTATATATCACTCTCTTACACTCTCGTCATTGTGACGTACCATCGGTGTCATCTGGTTACTTCCTGACATTTGCATATGATTCTTGAAGATGTGTGTAGTGATTTTAAAGGTGATATATTTATTTTAGAGTTCGATTTCCGCGTGACTCCGAATTATCCTTAATTTATGGACATGAGTGTATTTCGGAAATTTGAGTGATTTGTATTCGTTATAAAAATAAAAAATGAAATGCAAAAGCATGATTTCCGTACACTTCCCCTCCCCCCAATGTTCCGGAAAACACTAGTAGTTCCTCAGTATTGGCATACAGCCAATGCGTAACATTATATGGTTAAATTAAAAATCTTTCTAGTTTAATGAGTCATGATAATATTAATAACGTATATTTAACATTAGAAAACTTATAAACCACTTTTGTTAGAACCGAAGATATGGGAAGAAATTTTCCTTGTGAGCCACAGAGACAAACTTTATTGCCAGGTTGGCTGTTTCTCACCAAATTGGAGAAAATCTGGAAACTTTCGGAAAGTGCATTTTCGAAGACCTAGGAGTGTTTCTTCTCGAGCTTTCCAGGATTGCTTACTTTTTCTCTTAAATTACTCGATAAAGAGCAGGCTGTGAGCAGCCATGAGTCAGTAATTCTTGTCTGTTTTGCAATTCTGAGCTTTAGATTTCGTTTTGCGAGCAATTTTTATTAGTCTGCTATGTTCCCTGTGTGTTAAGGAGAATGCCGCTTTGTCTTGACGGAAAGAGTTGTTGTTTTCCTCGTTTAAGTATCAAGATTTCATGCTTATCTGGTCTAGTAATTTAAGATGATCTCTTCAAATCCACGTTACCCAGTATTTAGATGTTATTACACTGCAATATTTAAGAGTATAGAAAGTATTTAACAATTTAATTTTCTAAATGGATTTCAATTTTAGACTTTCTAATTTGCAATTTGCAATTATTATTATTAGAATTTAAGACCAGACAAGAGAACAATAAAATTGAAAACACTATTCACGTTAAGTTTACTTGAAAAAAAACTCATCCATGAATGCGACTTAACCGTATAAGCTACAAGGCCTAATAGTGAGCGAGTGGCTGAATCCTGGTGTCACTGGTAATTCTTACCTGCTCTGGTTTGTGGAAACTAAATGTGTTATTTGGATTTGTTCCTATGCGACTTTTCTCATATGTAACATGAGCCATTCATATTCGGAACAACGTCATCAAAAATATTCCTTCATGTTCCCACTTAGCGATCAAGCGTTGAAATATCTCAATAGTGGTGGTTCAACCTTGATTTGAATCCCAACGAAGGGATTGGTTACATGGGATTTTTTGTATTTTTCCTCATGTGTAACATTGATATAAGCTAGGTACTGATTTTCCTCGGTAGTTCTTAGTAACGACTTCAGTCTGTGTGCGTCTGTGAAACTACTCCAGTCTTGTGCGTTCAACGTGACATGTAAACTCCGTATCTGTGTTGGGACTGTACGCTTCCTTAAGCCATTATTATGTATCTATATTACTTCTCCTTATTAAATCTCATTCTTAATGTTATATGCCCATCTCAATTTCGATTGCTATTGTTCTAGGTAAGGTTATGTATACTTTTGTAGGCATGCGTTAATCTCGCGCTTACCTCACGTTCTTTTCTTGGATTGTCTAAAATGTCATGAAGCATTTTTCTATGTCCCTCAAAGATCCTTTATTTAAATAAAGAACAATGATCAATTAATGGTACATACCCCGTTTTGTTCGATAACATTGTGCTTTCTTTTAATGAGCTTCGTAATTCCTCATTCACAAAAGAACCTAGCTTTATCAGTGAAAACCTGAATAAGGTGCTGATTTGCCTCATCTGAATAAATATTATATCATAAAAGAAATTTTGAAGACAGCGAAGCAAGTGAAAGTCTGAAGGCGAATATGATACGCGTGGCAACACATTTCCTCCAAAATCCAATAATTTTTGTCAGAGAATCAAACTTGTGTGTGGTCTCGCGTTATCGGGAGGGAGTGCCTATTTATATGTGTGTGTGTGTGATTATGGCAAAGCCTCGAGGGCTATCTGCCTAAGGGGAGGGATGCCTTCGTGGAGGACTTTCTAAGGGAAACTGGCTCGTATACATCATATTCTATATGATTTATGAACTTCGGAAGTTCCTGGAAAATGGCTTCATCGAAACTGACCACTTGGTGACAGGGCATATTCAAATTTATTTATTATGTAATTGGTAGAAGCCTAGAAACACGACCTCACACAAGTTTGATCACTGGTAAAATTTATTGGAGTTCGGATAAAAAGTGTTGCCACGTGTATCATACTCACCTGTTCCTATTCCCTCAAATTTTCACTTGTTTCGTTCTCTTCAAAAATTTTTTGTAGTATAACATTCAATTCAGATAAGGCCGTAAATCGGTACTTGTTCAACTTTTCTGTGATAAAGCTAGGTTCTTTTGTGGATGAGAAATTACGAAGCTCATTCATGAAAGCAAAAGGTTATCAAATAAAACGGGATGTATCTTACTGACTGATCATTGTTCTTTCTATAAATAAAAGACCTCTGAAGAACACAGAAAAAATGCGTCATGACTTTTCGACAATAGCTATGTTCACTTCGTCAAATGATGTTTATGCCCAAATAATTTGTTTTACTTCGTAGAGTTCCTCACTCTTATTCTACCAAAGCAAATGTTAAGGTAGCTGCACTGACCTTAATAATTATAGCTGTAACAGCAGCATGCACGTATGAGGATGCATATTAAGTTACTTATCGCTTAGTTCAAATAAAAAGAATCGTGCATTCAAGAAGGGTTAACTACCCTTTATTTCACTCCAAATAAGATGAACAGTCGGCCTCTTTCTTCGGGCTTAGAACAAAACCTCCACTTGGGCTTAAACTCAAAAATAAGAAATAAGAACCAACTATATCTAGCTAAGAGACTTAGCCGAAGCCAATACAAATCTAGCGTAGTTGATCCTTAATTTAAACTAGCTGGCGACTATCAAAAGGCACGTAATATGATGCCGAGTGTAACCAGTACCTCCTACATAGAAGTACTGTAGGAGGCACTGGTGTAACAGCTTAGAGAGACCTAGCCCGAAGGCAAACACGCGCTACTTAGGACTCCTAGCTCTCTCTCGAAGTAAGTTGAACTTTCCTTAAATACGACTTTTTCCTCATTTGCATTCAACGCAATTCTAAAAAATCATTCTGGTAGGGAGTTGTAAGTTGAAACAAGGAACAACAGGAAAGCACAATTAAGTTAAAATAACTGATATAAAATTAAAATATACCTTACAACTTTCAGGCACTCTTTAAGAGGTCTTAAATTTAAGTTTGATAGTTACGAAAAATGTTGCAAAATGTGTTATCAAAAAATCCCTCAATTGCTTAAAATTTTAAAATCCTTTGACTAAAAAAAGTAATAAAGTAAAGGAAAAAGTATGCTGTTTACCGTCAGTCATTTTTTATGGATAACAAAAGCGCTCTTCCACATGCATCTAATTTCTCCCGAATAGTGAAAATATTAACTAGACGGATTGGTCAACCAGATGTTTAGACTTAAAGCTTACTGAACATATCGGAGATGTTTTAGAAGGGCAGTTGCAATTCAACTGCCTTCTAAAACATCTCCTTTTAAGATTAGAATCTTTCAAAATCTGAAAACAACGTTCCTGGAGGAGTGGGATCGACTGCCGCAGGAATGCATAGTTATCTAGCTCAAATGCCTAGCTTTTCAAGTCACGTTGTAAGATCTAGATGACTATATCCAGGCCCATATTAAGACATGTACAGCAAGTACAAGCAAGTACAAGCAAGTACAGCAAGTGCAGCAAGTACTCTAAGCACTTAAATAATGTTTTCGCCTTCATATATATTAATGCCAGTTCCACTCCCCCCATTCCTTCTCTCTCGGTTTTGGATTATCTGCACCATACATTCCAGGATAAAATTGGCAATCAGAAATTTTTGTAGAGCCCACTGTCCTGAAATCCTAAGTATATTTTTGTGGTTTCCTTGTTGCTCTAAGTACGTGCTTATTTTGCTTAATGTTTAATCCAGCCCTGACAACATCTGCCATTAGCCTTCTTTTGTTCAATCTGCAACCTCTATTTCAGACCTTCCCGCGCTAAAGAGCTTTCCGCACAATTATTCGTATGTAACATTACTGTTGTAAGGTAATACATACACGTACACACATATATATGTGTATAATACACACACACACATATATATGTGTGTGTGTATTTTATGTCCATACCAAATTTCATTATAACAAGTCTATCAGATCTGGAGATTAATCGGACAAACGGGAAAATTCTCCTTATTTTCAACTCCAGTGTAATATAAATTTGAAGTGTATCAGTTTCGGAAGAACGAAATAGTCAGTGTGTTAGATTTAAAGGGAAAACAATATTCCTCTTACCAACTTGAACTATTTCCTGAGAGCTCTAAATTTCCTTTAGAAATTAGGTTTTAAAAGACTCACGTGATCTGAATAATTAGATGAAGAAAGGAAGTGCAGAGCCTTCTGACTTAATGGAAAAGACAATTAGCTGCACTGACCTTAATAATTATAGCTGTAAGAGCAGCATGTACGTATGAGGATGCATATTTGCTTTTTATATTCTAATAAACATGCTTAGAATTTCGAATAATACTTTATTTAAGGATTACATATTGTTGAGTCATTATGGGCACATTCCAAACTGCAGTTGTCAAAATGTCAATTCTATTTTACCTTCTAAATGTGTCCTACAGTCCATCTGTTATACATATTAAGAAATATGTATTACATAACTATGCATGTTATGCATTACATATATTTTACATAACCGACAGGATATTTTAATACATAAAGAGAAAAAATTTTAAATAAATCTTCAAAAGGAGCTTGTTTGGGTTACACCTAAGAATTGGAATATGAATACTATTGTGAGACTTCGAATATAATTTGTATTCACATTTGAAAACTGTTCGCCTTTTACTTATTGTTTGATTTTATAACAAATATTTTCTGTTTCTTAATAAGTGTTTAAAATTATTGACTTAATTACGAAATGATAAACTTTTATTCAAAACGATATTCACATGCATATAATTATTAAATTACTAGTTGCTAAATAGATAGACTTAATTTAATTTCATGCGATTAACTTTATCTGAAGTTAGCCTGGAATCTAATCAGAAACTGATGCCTAAATTACCAGAATACCAGATGCCAGATACCAGAATTTAAGTTTTTAAAATTTGCTAAAATTAGTTCAATTTAAATTAAACAAGTCTAATTTTAATTTATTGAAAAATAACCTTTTTTTTAATAAATTTAGCTTCATAATTTTTTTCTAAAATTGCATTTTATGCAAGATAATTTAAAAAATTATTATTCATGTATGTATAAAATATCACTATAATAAATTTATATAGTTCAAAATTACTTTAATTCAAGCACGAAGGTACTTTATTTACAACCTTACAATATTTTTATGACATTCACAATAAATACAACTAGAACAGTTTGCTGATGGAGCAGGATTGGGAAAGAAAATATCACTGCTCTGCGCCCTTTACGTAGTAGACCACTGGTGACTCCCTCTCAATTTTTGAAATCTTCACTGATGCTCGAAGAGTCTAAATTATTTCTTCTTATGCAGTTATGTATGCAGTCTATGGCACGACGCAACTTTGGAAACAATATTGCTTGCATGATGTAACGCTATTCTATAACGTAAGCAATTTTAAGATTACATAGTTAGCTGAGGTCTTTCAGTTTAAGCAGTTAACCAAACTAATGCAGAGTATACGGCTATTAAGATTTTCATAAGAAAATGTGCCATTAAAATTTAGGAGATCACAGGAATATAATGAGAAATGTTTAAAAAGTGCTTTTAATCTAGCAAAAAGACTGGCAATTTATAAATTACAATTTCAATGACTACTTCATCAAAACTTGAATTACGACCTTGATAACCATCTCATAATAACCCAAAGTACAATAAACTGATATACATTATTGACTATTGAAGAAGAAGCATGTGAAAACAAATAATCAACAATTACCGTCCCATTAACTAAGCATCAGTGCGCTGAAATGTGTGAAAACCTACCCGTTTCATTGTAATAAATTGTGAATGATGTTATTTTTTGCAAATGCTTGACACTTGTTCTTTATATGTAAAAATTAATACTATATGAAGTAAAATTGAACAAGATACGAAACCTAATTTCTTGACTAAAGACGTCAATCGGGTGAAAGTGTATAATATTGTACATAAATACAGATGCATTGACATAAAACTTTAAAATATAAATTTATACATTAATATGCGTAATTAATGTATTTGGTATTAGAAGTTATGAAGGTGATATTGTTTCCAGCTTATTTAGTTTTCAAACTTAAGTAATTATAATAATAAATTTAAAGAGGTACGAAACCTAATTACTTCTTAAGGAGCGTCTCTCAGATTTTTCTAAATTGAATAGTGATCTATTTAATTTAGAAAAATCTGAGACCACGGTTTATTTCAAAATAACACATACATATTATGGATTCTACAAGTAAATAAAGCAGTAAAATACATCATTTACCATTCGTATATCGATTGAAAATGCCTCACCTTTTGAAAATGTTTTGATTCGGTTGAAATTAAATTCACTGAAATCCAGCTATATATTTCATAAATACGTATGTGAAACATCCCATTCGAAAAATATCTTTAGACAGAAGCAGACACAAGAGGAAATTGTATTAGGGAAAGAAAAGTAAAATAAAAAAATTTTACCTGAATTCTTTTTAAAGAAGCAAACATATTCAGCAGCTGTTTTCAAAAAAGGGCAATAAATTCCTGTCCAGTTTCTTTGAACAAAAACCAAAATTTTAAATTGCTTGCTTAGTAAAATTCAACGAGGCATTCCATTGCAAAACATTATTTACTATTGAGTAAACGCTCACATACGACAAAAACTAACGAAGTGGCACAAATCACCTGCGTCTAAAACTGGTTTCATTTCGCCTTCGAGCGTCATCGACGTCATGTAATAATTTCTGATTTTTTTCTTAGCTTTATTCAGTTCGGTTTTCCCCCACGGGCACAAAATTATAGGCACTATTATGTAGGTCAGATACTGGAGCAAGAGCCTTAATTTAAACTACAGGACAATAACCTCACACTCAGGAAGCTTAGTCAAGACTAGTCGCATAGTAAGAGAATGTTACGTTACAGAATAAATTTTGATTGGATATTTTTTCTATTTACAAGGCTCCATACAAAACGAAAGGAGAATTATTTATCTCCAGCTTTTATAGCGTTTTTTCCTATTTCCTTTTTTCCCTTCCATCTTCCAAATTTTTCTCCTTGCACTTCAGTTTAATTTCTTTTGCGTATATATATATATATAAGCCTAGTGAGATTTACCGGAAGTAGCAGAGTTGAAGACACGTTGAAAAAACTACCATATTTAAAAAAATGGAAGGAACAATCTGTAATCTGTAGTGGTAACTATTAAAATTTTCTCTTGTATATTTTTTACGATTTCCGTTTATTTCTGAAAGAAAACTTTAATACTTATACATTAATAAAAGTTGACACAGTGGACATGATTTTTACACAGTGGACGGATGAATTTTACAAATGCAAGACTTACACTTCTAACTTAATATAACATTGGGATAAAGAGAATGGTTTCTTAATATTATAACATCCTTTAAATGTTTAGAAAATATTTTAATAAAATGTCGCAGATGTTGAAAGTGGTTTAAAAGCATTTTATGTTAATCAACCAATTGTTATGATTTAAGTATTTACTATAATTTCTTTCCGTCGTCCTCACCAGAATGCAAATTAGTTTTTATTGTATATTTAAGCTAAGGAGTTTGAATACTTAGAGCTCCTGCTCTATTGCTATTATTTACTATCGCCAGCTGTGCCCACACTGTATTCCAGCTTAGCGTCTTGCAAGCCGATGTTTTAAAATACGCGCCGTTAAATAACTGAGCCAGCTTAAGTAGCTTGTACTGTTTTGTAGTCCCAGACTACTTTATTCTGTATTTGAATTTATGTTCCTCTTTTGTTGATTTAAACACCCGCAAATCGGGGAAGTTCTTCTGCCTCACAAACAGTGCTCTCTGTTCGTTTAACACTTCCGTTTTAACCTTTCTTTGTACTCTGCGTTTTGTTTCAGACTAAGCGATAGCTGCAGGACATTGACACAAGCTTCTAGATACAGCAGTATCTAGAAGAAAACTAAATTTAACACTGATTACAGTTACAAACTACAGCTGTTGAAAGAAATGAATAAGAAAATAACTCAATTTCTGGAAGAAACTAAAACCGCCTTTCGAGAAATACTTTTCAAAACCTGAAGAAGAAGAACATTACGTTATAAATCCGTTTGAAGAAGAGTACTTCAAAATTTCCAGATTATTGGTCAATGTTGAGTAATGCTGCTTTAAATGTCAAACTCAAAGAAAAATTCCTCATTAAATTTTAGACAGATATCAGCAGGAAATGATCGGAATATTCTTATAAGGCTTTTAAGTTTGTGTTCATGGACAAATAGTAGAAAGCGCTTTATCTTTGTTAAAACTAAATACCATAGACAGCTGAAAGCAGCTTCAGACTTAAAGTTTTTTTCTTGTAACAAATAAACTTCAAAATGTGTGCCTCAAAATAAACTCAAAGATTTTGCGAATCATTTGCTGCTTATGAAAGTTTTGCACCATCTTTCTGAAATATTACTCAAAATTACTTTATCAAAATTTTAATTTATTAATAATTACAAAAATTAACATTTTCCAGCTATGTTAAAGTAGACAAATATTCTACGGTAGTGATTAATGTAATTCTTAATACCTGTGATTTATTTACCTACCTTCTGAGTTCTGAATGTTAGTGTATGTATAATATACACAATAAGTGTATGGTATTATTCCATTGGTTTCTTAATTCTAATATTAGAATAATTCTGTAAAATTACAATCTGTAAATTTAATGTTGCATCAACTACGTTAACTGCAAACGTATTTATTACTAATATGAACCCCACAATCTACGAAAACAGGCTGCTAAGGAAAACGCAAGGCGGAAATATTAAGGAACCACTGATGTAGATCTTACTAGGGAAATTTGATGGTTGCAGCATCTTGTATGTGACTTATTGCTGTAGATTATCGACAAATTCTTGGAAAACTGGAAACTGATTTGCGGCACAAAAGTTGTTTTTTATACATTTAGGCAAATACAAATATTTGGGGTTTATACTGTTTGTGAACATTATCAAATTAACTGTTAAAGCCTTTCGAATGATAATTATAATAACGGTGTATGAGGATGAGGCTTTGAAATAAAGAAATATTTTTTACAGGTAATGAAGTTGGAAATAGTAGCGATTAAGTTGTCTATTACTTGAATCTGAACAGTGTAAAATTTTGCTTATTGATTCATTATCTATAGGAAGTTTTAAATCAAGGGCGTTGGAACATAGACGGCTTCTCTCACGAATTGAATGAACTCAGTGGGTTTAGCTCGACTTGAAGACGACGAGACTAGCTATTTTTCCCATCATACGATGTTCAGTATGAAGTATATTACTGACATAGTTCTATTTTCAAACCACTGAGAAGGATTATATAAGATGAAGTAAGTTCCTTAAACCAGAGCTTTATGAAGCCTGCATAAAAAGCAAAAAGTCCGCTTTATAATAATCCGCTGTTCAACTAACTGCATCACAATACTGTGTTCTCAAGTGCCTGTCAGCTAAGAACTTCAATTCGTTGTTTCTTTAAGATCTTAAATTTTCAAGAAAAACAAAAAATTATGATAAAAAATCAATTTACCGCAGATATATCCTTCTGTACAAAACATGAAATATTACACCTGTCACTTAAAAATCATGTATTACATTACTTCCGCTCGTAATTCCGCCCCCCCTTTTTTTTTACTAATTTTATCATCCGAAAATCGAGAGGAGAAAATTATGCGAGTAATTTAATTTCTGAAGAACATAACAAATGAAAACTAGTCATGGATAAATTGCTGGTACAATATTGTTTCTTTAACAAAAATCTACATTCCAATAAGAATGCATATTAGAATTGACATTACAATATCTAATAAGATAGTTTCATTTTTACTTTATTGTAACATGAATCCCGCCTGTCCCTATTATTGCCAACTGATACTCCTTAGATCTCAAGTCATTCAATATTGCTGGAACTCTAGGTCTGATCTTGACCTATTATTGCTTTATCAGTCAGAGCCAACGCACCCGAATCCACCGAGCAAATCAATGAAATTAGTAGTTCCGGTTCTAGTAAAATTATGCGACGTTGTTGATATCCACTCGCTATAAAATTTTCGGAGGAAATCTTTGAACAGCTTATTCACTAATACATCCAATGGTTGCAGAAGTAATGTAAATCCTCATGGAATAATGAAAAAACAGTGTTTGTTTAGTTCATTTGTCTTTTTACATAATAATGAGATGACCATGGAAACAGTCCAAAACTAATAGTGACCTTTTATATAAAAGATCACCTGGCCATCGGTTCCATATAATTTTGAGCTACTCTTTCCTCAAGTCGGATGATATCTAGCCTTTCTTATGTACCCTAACAATGGTACCACGGCGCTGGTTTTTCTTTCGGCATCGTCTTCCGTTTAGAAATTACCAAAGGCGGTATTTTTTTTTACCGTCATCAGTCACTGCTAACATTATTGTGCAACGCACCTTTTCAGCTCCTGTAGTTTTTAGTAACACAGAAGATGGCCCATTTTGATTAACTGTGGAGTTGGACCGGCATGTCAAAAAATCAGTGGCGTGGCTAGGGTTAGGCAAGGGGGGACATCTGTCTCTGGGCACAGCATCCAGGCGGTGCTACGAAATTTTTTAATGAAATGTTTTCCATTTTTGACACACAGAAAGGGGCGCAAATTCTTCAGTTGATCCCGGGTGCTGGAATCCTAGCTACGCCACTGCAAAAAATACAGGAGTTTGATCTGCGTTTTCTACATGTCCAAGATCGTAATCGTAATCTTTTCCTTGCGACATCACAAACATGTAAAACTACAACATCCTTTCTTCTTCATAAGGCTCAGATACTGCTTGCTTTAAATTGTTGGGCTGCATTATCACTTTTTTTTTGTTTCATTCATCACTTTTATTTGTATTATTTCACGCGACATAGCAATGCCATTGTTTTTTTGCTCTGTTACGTAATTCAGCACTTCATCATCAATATCTGGAAACGTCCAGGTTTTCGGTCCTCAAAACTGCTCTTCGCTCTTCCTCAGTGAATTTTTGAATTTTCATCAGTATCGAGTCAAAAGTAGGTTGAAAATGAAACTGTCTACTAGCATGCTAGATACCATTAATTTCAACGGATTTAAAAATTTTTAACTTAAATTTTGCTGATTTTCTTTGCCCATAAATTTGAAAATTCGCAGTACACTGCATTCACAATAGCCACACTTTAAAAGAAATTTCTTCTAATTAAAATTCTAGAACCTAAATAAAGAATCGCATCGAATCGATGATTAAAGCCGCAAATATCGCCACAGTGCCTTTGGCTCATTAACTTGTAAATCCCTAGGCCTCACATGAATGAATCTTGACCGCAAAGAGAAGGTGATGAACGAAAGACTCGTGTTTCGAAAGTTCGAACACAGCAGTAGTAGCTAAGGCTACAATGAGCTGGAACACATATAATAAAAGTAAGGTTAAATAACGTGTTTCCAAAGCTTCTTAACTGTAAGAACACCTGCCACGTCCGGATAGAACGAAGAATCTGTACAAAACACGTTTCAAATAATAAACTGAATGGAAAATAAAATGGTTGAAATGCTAATAATACAAATACAAATTGAATACACAGAATAAAATTAAAAATAATCAAGGGGATAAAATTTACCAATAAACTAGCCCTCGGAGAGATAACGAATGTACAACAGAAGACGGGAGAAATTATGCGAGTATTTTCAAAATTTTCAGAACCTAGCGCTAAAAAGCTAGGGAGGAAAATATGCGCCTCGCATATAAATTCAGAATTAATAGCTAGAAAAATAGGCTGTTTTGGTGGCATTTTGTATTTGTAGGTAAATATATATATTTCAAATTCAGGGAAAACCTCAGCTAATGTTAGTTTTATAGGAAAATATTTTGAACTTTGACGAGCACCAATACCCGATTCCCTCGCCTTCCAAAAACTAGTTTTAACAAATAGTGTTTGATGGCTGACTTTCTCAAGTGACATTTCCTACGCTCATAGTTAGTTTCAGAATTTTATCAGTTTAACTTCAGCATCTAAAACTCAAGAGCTATTGAATCCTGCTCAAGTCTTAAGGCTTTAATTCGAGTCAATTTTTATCAAATATTTATTTCTTCTTTATTTGAAAAATTCAAGAAATTGCCATTGTTACAGCATTCAGTGAAATGTGTAAACTTGTTAAAAAAAAAAAAAAAAAACGAAGTGAAAAAGAGCTAATAAATACAGACAGTTTGTTTCAAATGAACTGTCTTATGCTTATGCTTTACTTTCAATACAGGCATCAACTTCTTAAAGTTTAAACCTGATCATTCTAACTAGCCATACGACCATTCACGGTTGTAGAAAAGTTTAAGGCGCTATCACGCCACTCACCCGAAGGCGAAAATAAGAGTCAGATCAGGCAATCAGAGCTTTAAGGTGGCAAGTCAAGGTGTGGCGTACACTAACATACTAGCAAAAATTTCAATTTTTAAGTCATGAAAATCATCCGAGTCCTGAATGAAGAACATAAAACTGTTTAGTGAGAGATTCGAGAGAATAATATCTAATTCTTGAGAATTCAGGGTCTGAGTGTCACGTGACCGGTACTAGCCAATACGGTTGGATCCACATTGTTAGGCGTGGTGAGTTCAATTATTTACACTTTGTACAAATAATACTAAAAGTCTTTGCCTGTCCAGGCAAAGTAATAAGTCCATATTCTTAGCAATAAACACATAATAAGTCCATATTCTTAGCAATAAACACAAATTCACAAACACGAAATAAATCTTGGTTAAATACTAGCATTAAATGCTTGATTAAATACTTGAATAAAATGAGATAAGTTGGATAAAACTAAATCCATATTTACAGACGAAATGTCAAAACCGTTGTACGACCAAAACTGTGCATAATACTTGCTAAGAACTTTGGAACTAATATCAATACATTTCTCTGGCAATCATTTCTTTCATAATCAATACAATCAAGTATTGCATCAAATATCCATCAATCAAATATTGCATCGTTTTAACACTTAAGCTGCAATGCCTCCTTCATGTCTACGTTTCAGTCCTATAACAGTTACTATTTAGAAAAATATTTGCATTATCTTAAATTAGAAAAATAATTGGGATTTATATTTATGTCTATAAGTCATGTAAAATAGTTTATGATGTTTCTTACTTTTATCCGCCATCATTTGTCGAAAATTCTGGGCATTTTGTTTCTGGAGGCATATCGTGTATTTTCAGTTTGATATTAAAATATAAGAGAAGTTTTATAAAATACACGTCTGAATTTTGATTGAAATTGTCGAACGTGATGATGTGGTTCTCTTTTAGGAAATTGTTTCAAGCTACGAAGAAAGGAATTTCAATTAATTGTCACTTTCAGTGGAGCGTTTCTGTACGTGACTGCAGCTCTCCGGCGTAATTTGGGAAGGTGGTGGAAGCCTCTCAATCTTAATTAACGTCGCAACGAACACTTTCACTGAGTTACTTAAAAAATGCTCCTACATTTTATTCTTCCCTGTCAAGGAAGTACTTTGGAAGATTTTGAAAAAGATAAAAAAAAAACTATAAAGTATTTGAATTTTAAGTGAAAGCGGAGAAAGAGGGGGATCGTTCTTACTGTCCTTGACTGGAGTTTGTTGCTCATTTTGTGTTTGATTGTTTTTACCATCTATAGTGACGCGATGTTCACAAACTTTTGAGTCTATTGCGTGTTTTTTTCTCATAGTAAGTATAATATTAAGTAAAGCCAACTTTTTAGACCAAGAGCAGTTAAAGAATTTTGCATAGAAGAAATACATTAATTGAAAGCATCGAAGAAACTAAGCTAATCATTTTATACATCGGCGGTATTTTTTTTTTTTTTGAATATATTGTAGTATTTTAGTAAATGTATTACGGAACAAATTTTTAGACACGTAAATTAAGGACAACTGATCGTTTTATTCTTTGAACTGATTTTTATTAAATATATAACACAATATCTACATGGTTTCTTACCTAAACATTTACACAAGCTTTAATGTTTGATTAAAATAGTCATCCAAGAGTTCCTGAAGCAGGCTGTGCTACTTGGAATTTGACTACTAAATAGTGCTGTTATTTAAAAGCATCCGATGCAAGACTGAAGGAAATCTTCAGTTTCAAAGCTATAGAAAGTTTTATTTTAAGTGAGAAAAGAAGTGTGTTTCGTATATACGTCACGTACACAGATGAAAAAAATATAAAACATTCGAAAGCCATTGACTGTGCAAATAACCCGTTCAGTACTAAAGTCTTGAAAGGGGTAAGAAATAATACATAATTTTGGCAACCTGTAAACTTCACTGATGACTGATGAATTGTAAGCATATATATCCTACAATATGTTCACTGTACAGAAAAACCGTGTTATAATATTAATTTTTTGTGTTTTTCCTTTTATTTAGCTATGGCAAAGGAAACTGGAATGCAGTTACATTCATTTGACCTTTTCTTATGTAATTTCAGGGTATTGCATCAGAAAGCGAACTTCAGTCTTCTCTTAATTTTGTGCAACAGTTATAATTTATTGCTTATAGGATACTAATAAATATATTAAAATTAGCAGTTCAGTGCACAAACGAAATATGTTCTTTATTATATCTTCATTTTATCTAGTGTTTTTATTTCTGTGCTTATTTTAAGTACTAAACAGGTATCCTTTTAAAACTTCGCAATTAAAAATGCTCACCTATCTAACTTCAGTTTCAAGCTAGAAATTTTTTCTTCCTTAAATTCACTGTGAATATTTTGAATCAACGCAGCAGGCTTTCTAAGTGGTAGACCTTGCTCTTAAAGATCTTCATTCCAAAGTTTAAGCAATAATTGTACATGAAAACAGTCCTGACTGGTAAACAGACAAACATCATATCTTTTTCTCTTCTTACGTGCCTATATTTGAATGCTGTGTAACTACAGTAATCGAAAAATGTAGTCGTGGCCCAATCACAGATTAATCATTTGTTGGATGTTTTGCATGTGTTTCATAAGTTTAATAAGAGTAGTTAGAAAGCATTAACTTTTATTATTTGTATGCAACAATTCAGGTTAACTAGCATGAAGACCTAGGAAAAGATTATAGAATTATGGCGAGAGTTGTTTATCAGCTTTAAGACAGTTTCTCACGGAGAGCATTGTTATTTCATTAATGGTATCAGGGCTATGTGACACTAGACAATCCGCTAAATGAGATAGATAAACGATAGAAATTAAAATATTAATAGCGAATAAACATGCAATTCCGCAACTAAGCAATTTTTAGAATGATTATGACAATAAATTAAAACGGAATGAAATAGTAAAAACTGTATCCATTTTTAAATTAATCCTCTGTTGGTAAGTTAATGAAATGATGTGGAAGAATCCAGTAGTGGTACTCTAAAACAACATCCAAACAGATAAATTAAATGTCTAAATTTTTAAAAAATAATGAGTGAAGAAAAAGAGATAATACGGGAAAAACAAATCAGTTATATCTATATCGCTTTACTAGAATATCATCTCAACTGAAAACCTGTAAATGAATATGTGTTGAACTGAATTCTCAGAAAAGGTGATGTGGTTTTGTTTCAAAATGATAGTAAAAATAATAATAATAGCAATCATTGGTTTCTAACGATATAACATATATCCATATTCTAAATCTGATTTACAGTCCATAAATGCTAATGTTTTTTCGGACTGATTGTTTGTTTATCCAGTTCAAAGGCCTGTCAAAAAAAATTGTTAATCTGCAGTCTTCTGTATTAGGAAGAGGAAAGAGATTGCTGAGCTTCCGATCAAGTTTTCTGTTAATAAATAATTACTTTTAACTTCCTATTTAACTTACTGGCCTTATTTGTGGAACATTATACATTTAGCTAAGTAGTGATTAACTTCCGTGGGCCATCTCAGATTGAATTCTGGTGCTGTGGGCCACACAATGGTTCTAATCAATGCTTAGAAATACGTTTTAAGACAATAAATGAAGTACTTTAAGAAAAAACATTTTTACCTATATAGCAGTGAAACCAAATGATGTATTAAAAACGCAAGAAACTCAAAATGTCATTTTTCAATACTGTTTCAGTAAAAAAATGTATTTAAGTCTTAAAATGGAGTTCAAATTAACAAGAATAAGGTGGACGCACATGAAAACCGACAAATTTTGTGAAATCAATCTTCATTTGCATGTAGTAATAAAACACTTTCACATGTACTGTGTACTTATGCATTGTACATTATCAGAAAAATATAAAAATGTATAATGTATGTAATAATATAGTGTCTAATGTTAATAATGAGAATGTTTAGAATGGGTTTTGTTAATATTACAGCTGATGACAAAAAAGGTGTCATGCGGCTAATAGGCATTTGGTTCGCCATCTTAAGTTTAGCAGATTCAAGAAATAGGTTTTAAAATTTAAATTATATAATTATTGCAAGAATATACATAATTACTAGTTTAGAAATTAGAGTTTACTGTTACGATTTATAGCAAAACCTTTTGGCATTATTTTATGGAATATATGTATATAACTTTATATATTTTTATTATTATATATATATATTTATATATTATTTATTATTATTTTATATATATTTTTATTTTTATGATTATATTTTATGGAATATATGTATATAACTTTCAGTTTTACAAGCTGTAATTAAACTGTTTGCAAACAGCTGTTTACAGACAGTTTATTTTCGCATGTGAGAAATATTTAAACTCTACCTGCTTGAATTAGATTGCTTTCCAGTTTATTTGAGTTCGGTAATTTATAGACATTTTAGTTTTTTCTTTCAAAGCCATCGTGACTCCACTTGATAAAATTGCATTATTTAAAATACGTGCGTTATTCGACGCACTTTTGTGTAAGTAGATAGAAAGGGCTCTTGTGTGGTTTGCCATACTCACAATAATTCATCCTAATCTAAGGCCCGCAAGGGGCCGAGAGGTACCGCTAAACACTGGTAGTTCGATCCGAGGTTCGAATCGCGCGAACGGGCTGGCTGCATGAGCGTTTTCCTAATTTTTTCCATGTATAACGTGTATACGAACCAGTTTCCCTTAGAAAGCCCTCCACGAAGGCATCCCTCCCTTTAGGCAGATAGCCTCGAGTGCTTTGTCATAGTCAAATAAAGCAAAACAACCTAGTCTCATTTAAGCGGTTATTATTATTAACAACAGAATAATCTTGTTTTTTAATATTGTGCATAAATCAGAAAAACGGCTATTCATAATTTAATCATTGGATAACAAAATTAAATTGAAACGTAATTTTACGAATTAACAGGAAATAATTTATATCCATATAATTTTCAGTTCAAGGATTTTTTTTTGTTCTATTTTTTGGGAATGGCAACGGGGAACTTGTCTGTTTACAGACAAAATGGCACCATGCATTGAAAAAGCACTGAGCACTCTCTGGAAATGAAATTTCTAAAGGCGGATTAGAGGTAATTCCAACCTGCATCTAATAAAGCTTCACCAACGGAACAATCAATTAAAAAATGGTTAAAACAGTTTCAAGAGGCCGGATATGAATTGCATACAGGTAAGCCAAATGTCAGCGGTAAGAAAGTTTTCGCCATTCTAGATGTGTTTTTCTGCAATTCCAGTAAATCCATTCGCCATGCCAACCTGCAAACGGGAATTCTCAGGTAGACTGTTTTTAGAGTTATACATGAACGTTTGAAACTGACTGCGTATAAATTGCAGGTTTGTCAAAGAAGTTTACCTAATGATGGAATAGTTCGTAAGGAATATTCTGTAGGCATTATTGACCGTATCAGTCATGATGACCAGTTTTTTTCTGAAAATCATATTTAGTGATGGAGCAGCATTTCATTTTTGAGGAGAGGTTAATCGACATAACTAAGTATTTGGGATGTAGAAAACAGTATTTTGTAAGGGAAATTGAGCGATTTAGCCCTTAAGTTTGATGCGGGCTAATACATAAAAAAATGATTAATCCATTCATTTCTCGGATTCATCAATTTATTCGTATGATTACTTTGATATACTGAGATTATTTCCAGTACCGCAATTAGAAGAAATGCAGCCAAACATTTCGTTTCAACAGGATGGGACCTCCTGTCATTGGGCGTCACATGTATGCATGTTTCTTGATGAAACATTCCCAGATTGTTAGAATGGTAGGGGTGAACCAATTTCATGGGAACCCCGTTCTCTTAACGTCACACCACTCAACTTCTTTTTCTAGAGATACCTAAAGAAGTGAGTTTATACTACAGAGATTCGCAGCATCGCAGAATTAAAAAATCGTGTCCTCACGGAAACAGCTATTGTGATTCCGCAAATGCTTAATAATATCTAGAGAGAGATCAAGAACAGTCTTTTAAATTCTCCGCGCAGTTAATGCTGCTCATGTTGAACTTCATTAATATAAAATTCTTTGAAGAGCTAAATAATATTCAGTCATTCTTTTTTCACTTCCTCTTATTCTGTATTATTTAAAACATATTTTTATCTGTTGAATAAATTAAGAACCTCCCCGTATTTTACGGTAATAGAATTTACTTTTCATGTTAGTCAACTATTTTCACATTCGGCTTAGCTAACAACTCTAAAAATTTCTGATTTGTATCTAATAGTGTGAAGCAGGAGCATGAGTGGAGGGGGAAAAGTAAACGAACCGGTTACCTTAGTATCTTTTATCTAAACTATCGGTTAAATGTCTAATTCTTTGCGAATTATCGCAAGCCAGATAGTTTGAGTCATATTATGCTAATTACCAGGAACTGAGATATCAATTTAAAAGAATTGTTGTTGTTGTGACTTATCTCACTTGTCTGACAGTAACATGAAAACAAGCCCGCGAAATTCCTCGTGGCAAGGAGTGCAAGATTTGCACCTGTAGTTGGCAAGAGCCTTGAGCACCATACAGGTACGACTATGTTCAGTTCCGTCCCCAATTTTGAAGGAGAGCACCCCGGGGTAAGAGACGGGTACGAGGGTCACCCCTCTTCCACACCACATACCTCTCGAGAGAACTTTCAGCATATTTAGAGTGCCTCCAGGCCACACAGACACTATACATTTATAAACATCCATGTCTCCTCCGGAATTCGAGCCCGAGCCCTTCGATATGGCAGTTAGCGTCGCTAAACACTATCTTGGTTGGGCGGCATTTAAAAGAATTAAAACCTTTTATTAAGCCAACCATTGTTAACCAGAATAATGATAGTGGCAATGTACAATTAAAGCCAAAGTCCAGCAGATAAAGAAGAAATAACTACTTTAGATATCATATTAACTTCCTAAACCAAGCGGATAGAATTATTCATTTCACGATCTAATTACTTACTAACTACTCTCGTCCATTCAGTCAGTGAAAGTGTACTCAATATTCCAGCTTTCTTCAACTCTTCTACTTTCAAAGGCCCCAGTATAAACTCTGGACTTCAAATGCCAAAGGCAGAAACTCTTCTATCTCTCCAAACAGTCTTTTGTGTGCTATAGTGTGTTATTTTAAAATAACCACTTCAAGGTCTTTTCACTATTCCTCATTTTAGGATGGTAATGCGTGTTGTCACTTCTACGCAGCGTATATTTTCTCCAGCTCTTTTGAGATAATAATCCACGTAAACTTTCATTCGTGCGCTTTTTAGGAAATCATACACCCTAAACGGAAATAAAAGAGAAAATATATCAGGGGAATTTGACCACGTTGGGCAGCTGTCGTTACCATGGTTACGAAATAAGCTAAGCAGGAGAATGGCCCTGAGGTCTTTATTCTAAAGTAAATGATTACAACAGGAGTAATAAGAGCAGTAGCTGCTATTTTCAGTGGCTTTAAATAGCGTGTTGTGTTACATATATAATTAGAAAAGCTGAAAAAAAATTGAGAGAACGATAGGACAGTATTAATACAAAATAATCGCTTAATAAAACGAAACTGAAATTTTATGAAACCATTTGAAACTAAACCACATCAGAGCTTCCAGATAAATTACATTTAAGACTGAGCAATTGTTATCTTTCTGACAGATAAAATTCGATCAATAGACGCAATTAATACATCTTTTTTCTATCTTGGAAATAATGTTACAAGATTGAACATAAACCTCAAAACTTTTTGTCAGAAGTTAAGCATTACTTCATGACTTATCCTTTCAAATTGTCCTTTGTTCTGCAATCATCATGCATTAGTGCTGCTTTCCATGACCCGTACACTTTTGGGGCACCATTAAAAACGAAGTTGGTATTAGACAGCAATAAAAAATGCACATAACCTAGCATAATGTTATTTGATAAAGAAACTGCAATGTTTGGCAAAATAATTATAATGAAATGGTGAGATTTAATAGATATGCTTATATGAAAAAAGGCGTACTTTATAAGGAAATATAAGAATTTTTATGCTAAAATCGATGTTGCGAGTATCATGTTAAAGTTGTAAGGAAAACGAAACCGAGGTGAGAATTACTTAATAGAAATCTTCTCATTAGACACTCTGTTGATCCTCATTATGAAAGACTGCTGATCTTTTGATCACTGAAATAATTCTCTGGTATGTTCTGAAGTATCTCTTATGTATCAAAATGCTTTAATCTGAATTACTAAGTTTATGCTATTTCTTTCTAATATTTATCAATTTTGACATATTTCGACTTAAATACTTTTATTTTTTTTCAATCTAGATTATATGCTTTGTGCTTTCTCTGTTACTATTTCCATGTTAAGAGTTTAAGCATTTTAAGATAAGTCTTGGTTCTTCTTAAAAGCTATTTTCCATACTCTAAAAATAAATGCTTATTCACTGCAAATATTTAATGTTTATATTCATTAAGTATTTGAATTCTTAGTAATTTCGCATCTTAATATGTATATTTTTTGCGAAAATGTAATGAGTCAGTTGATTGCTTTTAGCTAATACCTGTAATTATTCTCAAAACTTTTAAACTAGAAATATATTTATGCCATATTTTAATAACTTCTTAAATTATTTCAAAGCAAAAAAACCATCAAAATGAAAAAAAAAAAAAAAAAAAAAAAAAAAAAAAAAAATGAAAAATTCATTGCTAAGATGGAATATACTTTTTTGTAAGTTTACTATTCTTATAGTTCATTTCCTTTACACGTATTTTCTTTCTGAAAAATGAATCGTTTTTAACAATTCTTGGAACATCATATTGTTCTCTAGCAACAAAATTGAGAAAGCATCTATGCATTCTTTCTGGCATCATATTTTTGATCTAGCATAGCAACGTAGGAAATGGCTACTGTATTAAGATTACGACTTTCTCTGGTAGTGCTTGGTTGCCACCAGAATTGGTGGAAAAGAAATGAAATTTTCTCTAGGGATGCCAGTTGCGGACGTTATTTTCTCAACAGCGCTAAAGCGGAAATAAAAAATCTGCTCATCATTTGAACGAAAGCAGAGAAGGAAATGATCAACTTCCGCTTAGCGGGAAATGGAGTTCATTTCCCTATTGTGAACACGAATTTCTGTTGTCATTACTTTTCCTTAGGAAGATATTATTATAAAGAGTTTTATGCTTCTATGCAAAATTCCCAAACATGTGCGGTAAGCATTTAGCTGATTTTTATTTTTCAAATATGTAGGACACCAATCCCATCAAAAAAAAGTTATTAAAATTATTTTCTTTTCGAAACTACTGATGAAAAATTTATTAGGCACTCATTCTCTTAACAAAGCACTTAACTTGATTCGTAAACAAAAATTTAAATGTAGAACATTTAGAGTTTTTTTACTCCGCTGCATACTCATCATCAATGTACAATTGTGAATCATTCATGTGTAAGTAAATGCCGAAAATCTTTTCATTGTAATAATCTATTGGCATTTTCTTTCATTCTTTCCTTTTTTTCTGAAAAACCTGAAATTGAATTCATTTCTTTAAGTAAATTCTGAATTCCTTTCATAGAAAAATGTATTCTGATATGCACAAAGTAATATGAAAAAAAAAAAACCTCATCTGGAAAGAAATATACAGGGTGGTTATAAAAGAACTTTTCCTGTTTGAAGGCATCTGCAGCTAAAGCTAATTAACGGAATGAAACAAAGTTTTATGTACAGACTGTGGAAGGCATGGGGAGATGAATTCTAAAAAATAAATTAATAAAGGCCAAAAGTCGCCGATAGGTGATATTTTGGCGCTTCTTCACATACGCAGTGGGAAATTTGCACAGTCTACGCAAATCTGTTAGTTCATACGTGACAGTAGTCGTCTTAAAGAACTAAGAATGACAGAATGGTATAAGCACCTAAATTTCGCGCTGACATTTCTTGCCCAAATGGAAATCGACAATTATTGGCTTTGGAAACTATTGTGGAGAGATGAGGCTCATTTTTATTTGAATGGTTCTGTCAATATTCTTAATTTCAAACAAACTGATAGAGGGATATTGATTGGTGTCAGAAAAGATCTTATCTCTGATGTTAAAATTATTAAATCTATGGGAGAGCGTACTGACAAAACAGAAATTGTGAAAATTCAACTATGGAAGTATGAGATCTTTTCAAGATCATTTCCCTCTTTATCCCTCCTAATAGCAAGCCAGACTTGTCCAGTCTTGAGGTATCTTCAAAGACTATTATTAATGACGACATGAACTCTCGCTCAAGAAGGTGGGGTTATAAGCAACCAAATGCTGCTGTATTAGAATCTCTCCTAAATTCCAATTCTTTTGAGCTTATTTTTAAACCCGATTAATCACCTACTTACATCGTTATAACGGTTCGGGTAGTTCCCCAGACTTGTTATGTGAATCATCTGACATGTGTGCTTCCACTGAACGGTGGGTTCTGGAGGATCCAGGTTCAGGACACAGGCAAGTCATGGCTTCTATTATTGTCCGCCATCCAGCAGATCGATTTAAGTCAAGTTTAAAGAAATCTCGGAATCTGAAAAAAGAAAATTGGGTCAATTTTGAAGAAATTACTGCCAAAGAACTCGGAAAAGCGAATTTTGATCATTCACTTTCTTTGGAAAAACTTGTTAATAACTTAACAAAGGCAATTTTGTTTTGTGCTAGGGCATGCATATCACGCGGCAGAATCAGAGGCTATAAGTGCTTCTAGTCCCCTAAATTGGGGGAATATAAACAGATACGGGACCGACTAGCAGAAAAGTTGAGCTCACTAAAAGGCATTCTGATGTTATTGCATGGCGAAAACAGGTTAGCTTGGTAAAAAAAAAAGCTGTATTACAAGCCAAATGTTAATCCATTGAGGATTTTATTTCACACATTGATTATATAAAGTATAGCTTAAAATGTTTATTTCTAACATCCAAAACCGTAAATCCTTGTGTAGGAAGAATCCGATTTTCGTTGGAAATAAATTGCTGTCTTCGGAAATGGCTATTGTAAACGCTTTTGGACAATCCTATTCCCAGTTCCAGCGAAAGGAAAAATATGCAGGAGAAATGTCAAGTAAAATTAATGTTGAGTGGAAAAGGTTAATCAAATGCAGAATGCTACGGAAGAACTTAAGTGGAAGGCTATTTTGAAGCTCCTTTTAGTGCACAAGAACTGGAACTCGCATTTTGACTTCTTAGAATGAAGGAATCTCCTGGTGTGCATTATATCCATACAGAGTTTCTTATCCATTTGGGCAATGAGGCAAGAAAAACGGTATTGAATGTCTTTAACCAGGTTTGGGAGTCAGGTCACATTCCGGCACATTGGAGAAGAGTTATTATTGTTCCAGTCCTATAGAAAAATAAGAACCCCCGACAATTGAACAGCTATAGCCCCATCTCACTTACCAGTGTACTTTCGAAAACTATGGAAAGACTTGTGATAAACCGTTTGAACTGGTATCGTGAGGATTATAGCATTTTAGATGTAGAACAGGTTGGTTTCCTAAGGAGTAGATCAAAGTGTGACCAGGTGAGAAAATTCAGCCAATCTATAAGGATACTTTGGATGCCAGAAACATTTTGACAGCGGTTTATGTTGACTTTAAGGAGGCTTATGATTCTGTGTGGAGGGAAAAGCTCTACCAGAGGCCCCTCAGTATTAGTGTTCCATCAGAATTATTTAATTGGATTAGATCTTTCACAAGCTAGAGGACATGGCCACATCGAAAATGTTGCAGGTGGTTCATGTGATCCTAATGTTGATTATAAAAGATTATTTTTTGTGAGTTTCATACTGTCATTCATTTCTGTATGTGCATTTCTTATTACTGAAACATCAATATTTTTTTTGTAATTCATTTTTTCGCGCATTCATTGCAAATACTGACTCTCTTTCAGTTCCAACAGCACGGAAATCTTTCCTATAAGCGACTTTCTTTCTTTCTTTCTTTTTTTTTTTTTTTTTTTTTTTTTTTTTTTTTGGCGAAATTCATTTTCCCATGCCTTCCACGTTCTACATATAAAATTAAATTTTATTTCGTTCATTAGGTTTAGCTGGAGATGCCTAACGTTATTTTATAAACACTGTATATTTGTATTTGTTTTAATAAAATATTAGTACTTCGAAACCTGAATGCAATATAGTATTTGTAATGCTGACACCATATTTTAATGTCGGGAAATACAAATCTGGCTTGAAGAAGGTTCAGAAAACAGCATTTTAATTTCTTTTCGCAAAATCTTTTCTCGAATAAATCCTGAGAATACAATAATGGAAATTATAGATATTTTGTTTTGAATGGAAATGTAAAAATTCTTTGGTCATTCTTTTTAGCCTTTATCGCTAATTAACATACATGAAAAGATTACTAGTACATAAAATGAAAAGCAGAAGATATATTAGCTCTAATTACAACATGGAAGATAAAATTAATATTATTTTAATAGTAGAACAATGTACTGAACCGGTTTACTTCGAAACTATATTTCAGCTAGGCGTAGAAAATTACGCGTCTTATCGCACCGTCTCAGACTTTCAGTGAAAGTAACTTCAAACTCAGAAGAAAGATAAAAATAAATATTCTATTAGAACTCTACATGAACAAATGGCTCAGCTCGTGTATTACAAAATGAGTCACTACTGCTTGAGGAATCTTACAGAGCAAAACGTTCAAAATAAAATTTAAATACTTACAGCATACAATTCATTCAGGAAAATCTCTTTGTAAACTTTGGTTCTGGCCTTTTAATCACGCGATCAAATACGACTAGAAAAAGGCTAAAGCCATTTCAGTTAATCTAGAAGCTGGCCGTAAATAGTATGGAGGTCAGCGGTCGCTGCCAAAAGCTCTCTTTTAGCTTCAAGAGTTTTGTTTTATACAGCTTAACTAATCTGCATCCTGGTGAGAGCCGGTGAAAGTAGAAGCGGTAAAAGGAAAAATAATAAGATATGTCATAATAAACATGAATGCTTACAAGGATAGCTAGAAAATGTCCGTACACAAGGCAGAAAATTTCCGTACATAATGCAGTACCAGTTTTCCCTTTCCGTAGTAAGTAAATTTCGTGCACTTAACTACTTACTACATCATCTTGTGCATGGAGATTTTTGAGCTAAACGAATTGGTCTATACATGGAGATTTTTTGCTTTCGATGCGTTCTTTATTCTAGCATAATTTACTTGCAACTAAAGAAAGAAAAGAATTGTTATTCTTCGTATGCAGAATTCTGCGTCATCCCTCCATTTCCTCTTCAAAAATAGATTAAGATTAATGTTAATAATTAAACAAAGAAACTACCTTCAGATAATTTTCAGAATTCAGAAGATAAGAATTAGAAACGATAGGCAAAATTCCAAGTGGCACAGACAGCATCTAACAATATAATTAAGGTTGGGTTACGTTATCAAATGCTACAAGTCCTCAATAACAGAAAATCAATCACGTAAGCCAAAAAGATCTTTACAGTCATATGAGAAATGCTTCAGAAAATTTTCTAAATTGCATCTAGAAGATTAATATTTTTGACACATTTTTAGTAGTAGAAGAGCTGTATATAAATCTGAACTTTTATTCTGCAAGATTTTCCGCGAAGAAAGAAATTAATTCTCTGAACTAAATGACTTGCTAAAAGATGGCATGGTTACCATGGCATGGACTCTGATAGAGTCTCATCGATCTAAATTTCACGCTAATTGCATCTACACTCCTGCTAAAATATGAGCAATAAAGGCAAGACACGGAATAAAATAAAAACTATTCAATGGGAATGCGTGAAACTGATCCAAGAGATTGGTGTGGCATTACTAGACCTCATATCAAAAAATAAAGCAAAGCATGGTTCTCCTAATAAAAATTTGCCGATGCATTTGTACTAGCTCAGTGCCTATCGTTGAAGTACGGAGGTTGTTTTGGTTACTTTTTCTATTTTCTGTAGTGGATAAAGCAGGAATTATGAGTCCAGTTGTTCCAAAGCTGTGATTACAGAACTTCTGCCGTCAAAAGTTACTGCGGGTTTCATCAACGCTTTCATCGTATCCACGATATATCCAAATCATTCCATGAGACTTACTGGTGTATGTGAAGCCTGTGATCTTGAGGGGATAAGATTAAACGTTGAATTTTCTTACGACATGCTCCTTACTTTAATTTATGCGCCACTGTAACATTTGGCGTATTTTGCAATCATCCAAACTCTCCATACTCTTGGTAGACGGTAAGCGAATCATCGCCAAATCTAAAGTAATAACCGAAACTTGAGAGTGTAAAGACCCTTCACTTAAAACTAAATAAGAAAGGTTTGGTTTGGTTTGGTTTATTAGATTACGGCAAAGCACTCGATGGCTATCTGCCTTAAGTGAGAAATGCCTTCGTTGAGGACTTTTTAAGGAAAACTGGCTCGTATACACGTTACACATGGGGAAAGACACGAAAACACCCATGCAGCCAACCCGTTAGCAGGGATTCGAGCCTCGAACCGAACTACCAGTGTTCAGCGACGTTACCGCTCGGCCGTTGGTGGGGAAATAAGAAAGGAAGGCACACTTTGTGATTACAACTGCCAATCACTTGTGGCGAGAAATTTAAATTCAAATAAACTAGTAGGCATACTGTCATACAGGCAGAAGCTATTTAAATCATTTAGCGAGAAGGTGTCTCAAAACTTAACCGATGGGATTAATCACTATCAGCAGTTAAAATGCAAGACCGATGACTGCAAATATTATCTTATCTAACAACATAGTAACGTGGCCTCGAGAAGCAGAAAATGCTGTGTCTTATAATATAAATACCTCACTTTAAATATACTCGAACTATTTAGGTCGTACAGAAATGAATGACACAAATGCTGCCACAGAGTTGAATACAATTTATTAACAAAAAACTGATAGTACATCAATTAGAAGCCCCAATTAGTACCCCGCCTATGTCAATACACTTCTGCCATCTCGCTGGGAGGTCCAGAAGGGCTTTGGTAAACCAGTCTATGGGGGTGTTGTTGCCCCACCTATGGACAATCGCATGCAATTCAGCAGAAGATTCAACATGTTGGCCCCTGACTGCGTCCTTCATGTTGTCAAGCAAGGCGTAGTCCGAGGTCCACCCACTTTTCACACACATTTTTCATCTCCAAATCACCATGCACAATTGCCTGCAATGCTCCTTGCGCAAGTCTGTCTCTTCCTGCATTTCATTGAACGTTATGCGCCTGTTCGCCATGATCAAATCCGACACGGCTGCCACATTTGCTGCTGTATGCGATGTTGCTGGTCGTCCAGCGCTTTGGCTGCGGTCTCCACTCCACTGCTGAGCTTGGCCAACCAACGGGATACGGTACGCCTTGTGGGTACCTTGCTCCCGCACACCGACACCATACGACGATGGATCTCACTACTCTGTACCTCTTACTTCCATAAGAACCACGCTGTCCAACGCTGACTGTGATAATCTCCTTCCATTGCTGTCCACTATCTCAATGACGACGGTGAAAGGGACGGGCGCTGACTTTTACCGTTTGGGGTTTGCGGCCAGCTCCATCTATGCATTCTGAGTGGCTCATGCCCCCTTGAGTCTATTTCACTTGTTTTCCCTTCGTATAGTGTAATAGTTTCGTTGTGAGAGCCGTTGTGTCAATCATTTCTGTACGACCCAAGTACATTTGCATTCATTTGCATTCTAACGGGAAAACTGAAGAGAGAAGTGTCAGTAGAGATCCAAAACATAAAATAACTGGTTAATTAACATAAATGAAATCTTATATCCTAAACTTCCTACCTACTCGTCTTGTCAACTATAGTAGAAGCAGTTTCTCAGTGAAAGCTTAATTATACTTCAGTTAGCTGAAATCTGAAATAAAAATCCATTTATAAGAGAAAGGATGTTAGATTTCTATTAAATGCTTTTCTGAAAAGTTTTTAATTATGGTAAATTTATATTAGTCAGTCTTTAAATTGATTCTGAGACCTTTAAGAAAAAAAATAAACTTTTGCTCTCAGTAGTTGAAACTGCTGCTTTTTTTATCTTTAGGTATCATGTACAATGAAATCAATGTTTCAAAGAGCCCACCTACTTCGCGTTAGCTATATCCTTCCAAAAGTAATTTGAGGATAATTAAAGGAAAATTTGGTCACTTTCGGATACTAAGCAATTATTAAAGTAAAAATACACTTACTGCACTATTTTTGAATATTTTGTTGCAAATGAAATTTGAAAAGCATTTCTACAGTAGAAATAGCGTTAGGATTTGGGTGGATGAGTAATTTTAACTACAACCATCCGATAACTCTACGGAGTAGACAGTAAAGAAGATTGTCATGTTTAATGCGCTTGGCATAAAACGATACGCAAAGCTTAAAGTGTCTGTTATGCTTATCAGTGTCCAGGTCCTTAGATGCTGACAACAGAAATCAGTTTTCTCATTTTTCTCCTATCGATGACATCTGTATTTAAACTAAAGTTTTAGAGTTGTTGGCTGTGCAGGTATAAGTTTCTAAAATTAGATTCTCTGTTTAAAAATAACATCTTTTAGCTATTTATGCTCATTCAGGATGAAACTTATATGTCTGCATGGGAGGCAATTAAGTAGATGTTTTTCATGTTATGAATTGAATTGTTAGTTAAATAATTAAGTATCGTTCTCAATATGTGTGACACAATTTTCCCTTTGAGTACATCATAGAGCAAGAAAATTTCAGTAAAATAAAAATACCAAGAACAGAATTTACTTCAGCTTTGAAAAACAGTATTTTGCTAGCCAGAAGATATAGTGGTTAAGGGAGCCTATTGCGGTCCCGAAGGGCGAGGTTTCGTATCCCGGAGAAGGCGTGGATATTTGTAAATGTATACTGTCTTTGTCGCATGGGGGCACTCTAAATATGCGGCAAGCCGAAAGTCTTCTCGAGAGGTTCGTGGTGGGGAAGAGGGGAGATAATTCCCGGGGAAACTTTCCCTCAAAATTGTGGTGGAAATAGAATTCCAACTTCCTTGAGGCTCTGGCAACCATTTTTTGCATCTAATGGTTCTATGAGACTAAAGGTGCATCCAAGAGATAAAAAGAGATTTTGTAAACAATAACAACATTTATTTACACGAAAATATATGAAAATTGCAATCAATAAGAGATATATTATTAGGCATCTCTGCCTTCCATGTCCTACACCTTTAGTATCCTGCCTGCCACTGACTATCAGGACGAACGCAGCGCCCTCTAGTCAGAATGACGCTGGAAATATGCAATACTCTCCACCTGAACTCACTTGAGTTCATTTACCATTGAATTTTAACTAAATTTACAGTCAGGAACCATTTAAAATTAGAAGAATAAAAATATAAATAGCATATTATATCAAATACAAAGCTTCCGAATTATTCAGTCCTTGACATACAAAAACAAATTACACTTTTAACTTCCAAAGAAAATTGTTCAAATATTGTTCAAGCCTTAAAATATAAGCACAATTAAACTATTATTAATACACAGATAGAACATTAACAGGTTGCAACTCAATTAAACTAACACAATTAAGGATTAATTTCCAAATTATACACAAGTTGCACTGAGCGTTTTATTTGTCCTTTAGGAGTCTGAATAAGAAGAGAACGAACTTTTCCATCTCTTCCTGGATATAGCTCTAAAATGTTTCCCCATCATCCACATATTTCTGGGATAACGCTCATCATTAATCAAAACAATATCATTCACTTTAAATGAAACTATTTTACCTGGTTGTGGAGAAATATAAGCTGATCTTAGATTAAGTAAATATTCCTTTCTCCACCTGTTCCAGAAGTGATTCAAAAGTGTTTGCTGATATTTATATTTCTTTACCAAAGAATTCCTATTAACATTAAAATTTTCATTTTTATGTTTTATTACTGGTAAAGACACCAATCTTTTACCAATAAGAAAATGAGATGGAGTGAGTGGAGAGAGTTCTGAGGGTTCGTTGTACAGATACGTGATAGGCCTAGAATTAACCAGAGCTTCAATTTCCGAAAAAACAGTTTCCAATTCCTTCAAAGAGAGAGAGGATCGTCCAACGCAGGTTTTAACGGTTCGTATCTGTCTCTCCCAGAAACCTCCCCACCATGGACTTTTTTCAACTATAAAATTCCAAACTATACCTTTAGAAGCAAACAAATTTTTAACTTGATCATTATCTATCTGATTCCACCATTTTTTCAATTCACAATTTGCTTTTTTAAAAGCTTTGGCGTTATCAAAATATATAGTGGAACATAATCCTCGACGAGAAACAAATCGTCGGAATCCTAACAAAAAAGAATCAGCACTTATGTTAAGAACTACTTCTAAATGGATAGCTCTTGTCACTGCACAGCTGAATATAAGTAAATAACACTTTGAATTAAAATCACGAACAAAAAATGGTCCGGCAAAATCCACACCACATATATCAAATGGTGGATGCTCTTGAATTCTATCAGGCGGTAAAGGGGCAACCACCTGCATTCCAGATTTCACTTTGAATCGTCTACAAATCAGACAGCTATTTAACACTTTTTTCACAAAATGACGACCTTTAACAATCCAGAATTGTTCTCGTAAATGTGTTAAAGTTGCATCAACACCTAAATGGCACATTTTAGTATGAGAATCACAGATAAGTAGTTCAACAAATTTATCATTAGATGGAAGAAGCCAAGGATGTTTCGCTCGCATATCGTTACATGAAAACTGTAAACGTCCCTTTAAACAAAGTAAGTTATTATCATTAAGTTCAGGATTCAAATTAAATATGCGTGAACTCTTATCGATAGTTCCTTTTGAAAGAAGTTGGGTAACTTCTGTACTATAATGCTTGAATTGAGTAGCTTTGATCCAAAAACGTAAAGCTTGCTCGAGTTCTGGAGCACATATAGGTCCATTTAATTTTGTAGAATTAGGCTTAGAATTGTGCACAAACCTTTTAATCCAAGCAGTAACACGCAGTAATCTACTTAATTCGCTGAAGTCATTAACGTCCAGTAACGACGACATAGGTAAGTTTCCATTAGTTGAACTGGTTACCATGGAATTAACCAGTGCAGTCCGTCGCACTTTTACTATAACGCGTTTAGCACAGATGTGATTAAAATGATGTAGCGATTCTTGAAGAGGCCACGAGTGAAGTGGTTTAGACAACCAAACAGGGCCTGACCACAGAGAACTTGTAAGAATCCTCCTAGCCGATTCTCCTCTAGTAGTAAGGTTTGCGGGATTGTCGGAGCCACTGCAATGGTTCTAACACTCTGGTAGAGTCAGCGACTGCACTTGAGCTACTCTGTTGGCGACAAATGGTTTCCATTGTTTAGAAGATCCTTTCAGCCAATGAAGGACGATTTGAGAGTCGCTACAGAAGAAAATTTGTTTCGCGAAATTAGGAAATAGGCCTTGTAAATAATTTCCTAAACGTGCAGCCAGGAGTGCTGCCATTAACTCTAATCTTGCAAGAGTCAAAGTTTTTAAAGGAGCAACCTTACTTTTTGACATTATAAAGCTCACTTTAATTTGGCCATTGTAATTCACGTACCTTAGGAACGCAACAGCCCCATATGCCTTGGGACTGGCGTCACAAAACACATAAAGAGAAACTTCACTTATTTCTACACTTTCAAAAAACCTTCTTTCAATAGATACTGATTCAAGTTCACAAAGTTCAGAACACCAGGTTCTCCATTTATTTTGTAGGTCACTTGGCAAATCTTCATCCCATTGTAGACCACGTTCCCACATCTCTTGCAGAAGAATTTTCACAGTGATTACAAAAGGACTGATCAGTCCACATGGATCAAATATCTTTGAAATAACTCTCAAAACGTGACGCTTGGTGATTCTAGCATCAATGGAATCCCTAACATCTCTTAAATCTAATTTAATTTTATCCTCAATCGGATCCCACTTCAATCCCAAGAAACCTGTTCCTTGCCGGAAGTCAGTATTTTCCTCATATCCGTTTTCATTTCAAAGTTTAAACAATTCCGGACAATTAGTTTTTCATTTCCTCAAATGAAATCCCGCTGCTTTTAATATCTCTGTTGCCGTAGAAGTCAAATGATAAGCATCTTGAACGGTATTGGCTCCATAGCAGAGATCATCAACATAAAGAAAAGAATTTAACATGTCATAGCATTTTGGATGACGCTCCTTAAATTTCTTAATGAGAAATTTCAAAACGCAAGCCAAGGAAAATGGCGAAGTAGTTAAACCGAATGGGAGACGATTTAAATGGAGAGTTTCGGTTGAATCACCTACCTCTTCGGGAAATCACAAACATTTAAGGTATTTTCTATCTTCCTCTGCAATCTCTATTCCTTCTCAAGTACTATTTTGTCTCCGAAAGCAAAAATAGCTATTCTTTCGTAGCGTATTGGCTTTAATTTTAATTCTTTAGCTAATCGAGATGAAATAAAACTTCGATGACTACCATTGTCTAAAATAACATTAGTTAAGACTGAATTTTTATCCGAACAAGCTAAAACTGTACATGTTTGTAAAAAGGGCTTATTTTTGGTACATATATTACTATGAGACACAGAAATATTCTCGGTGTTTTTATTAGATTTAGATTGTGAGTCATTCAAAACAGTTTCGCTTTCCACTTGCTTCTCACAACCTCTCAACGTAACATTAGCGGGTTTATTTTTTCTACACACTGACTCATGATGAAAATTTCTTAAACAATTTTTACACGATATTTTTGCCCTACATACTCTAGACATGTGATATTTTTTTAAAACAACACCAGCATCTAGCTATAGTCCTAAGCTTATTTATTTTTTGTTTTACATCCAATTTTTTACAACTTACGGAATCGTGATGACCGTCACAGAATAAACAAACATTTTTTATTTGTGTATTTAACGCTGAAGCGGTTGATTTATTTTTAGGCTTTGAATAGTTTTTCTGATAAGTTTGACCACTTTGATAATTTTGGGAAAAGGATCGTTTCGTTTCGTAACCTTTTAGGGGGCTAATCACAGTTTCGGCAATTTCCCTAGATTCGACTTCATTCCTCAAAAACTTAATAATTTCCGAAACCTCACAATTCACTTCCCTGTTTCGTTTTCGGTGAAAATCTAACACCAAATCTCGTGGTAGCAACTTCAATAATACTGGATTCAATAAATGCCCATATGAACCCTCCGTTACATTTAATGAACGCAAATTTCTTATATTAAACTTCTATTTCATCGTATAATTTACGCAAACCCTTAATATTAGACGAACATCTCACGGGTTCTAAGCTTAATAATTTAGTCATGTAAGAATTTATAATAGAATCAGTTCTACCATATCTTTGTTTTAAAAGCTCAAGACATGAGTCATAGTTTTTCTCATTTAATTCAAAACCCGCAATAACGTTATATGCAGGACCAGAAAGAAGAGATTTTAAATATTGGAATTTTTCAATTTTCGTAAGTGAATTGTTTGAACCGATTGCGCTATCAAAACAGTTTAAGAATTCCATAAATTTGCCAGAATCACCAGAGAATCGCGAAATTTCTAACTTTGGTAATTTTAAAGCCGTAACGGTGTTTTCCGAAACACTAGATGTGTTAAGAACTGAAGAAGTCCGCTGAACATTTTCTGCTGCTAATTCTTTAATTTTGCTCTTTAGTTTAATCTTAGCGAACAATATTTTGTCATCGTATTCTTCCGAAGCTTTTAATTCACTTTTAAATTTTTCCTGATCGTCTATGAGTGTTTCCACCTCTAAATCATGGCTTTTCAAAATCTGCTCTTTCGTTTCTAATAGTTCCAGTAGTTCTGACAATGAACTTACGTCTTCGACAGCTTCATCGAGCTTCTGCACTCTTTTAACTAGTTTAGTAACACTAGCGCGAACGTTACTTCTTTTTTCAATTATTTTCGAAAGCTTATCTATATTAACTCCGAATTTGTGAGTTCAAAAGATCTTACCTCCACAGTCCAGTATGCAATGCTACGTATCCAAAAGCATACGTAAAGTATCCAAACTTCTCAGAACTATAATCCAGTAATGATGACTAATTGCTTCCGATATTCCACATTCGCGGACAAGATGCACCAATTTTGCATCTAATAATTCTGTGAGACTAAAGGTGCATCCAAGAGATAATAAGAGATTTTGTAAACAATAACAACATTTATTTACACGAAAATATATGAAAATTGCAATCAATAAGAGATATATTATTAGGCATCTCTGCCTTCCATGTCCTACACCTTTAGTATCCTGCCTGCCACTGACTATCAGGACGAACGCAGCGCCCTCTAGTCAGAATGACGCTGGAAATATGCAATACCATTCTTCCATGAAATACATGGACAAGAAAACAACAACAACAAAACAGTATTTGCTCTAAGCATGGAAATAAGAAAGGTGTGACCTTTGGAACAGAAAAGTGTTAACAGAAACAGAAGTAAACTGTAACTAACTGTACAGGAAATTCGATAAATCAATGTTCTGTGCCCAAATGCGATTGATCTAAATTATTTTTGATTAAATGTCGCCTTAACTTAAAAAGCAGTGTGATATTGAGCTTATAATCATTAATCAAATTAAATGGAAATATCCGAGCCATCAAAAATTGATCGATTGATTTTACATTTCAGTTTGTTTGCAAATCCCTGTCTTCAAATTGTAATCCCTGTTTGCAAACTTAAATACAATATTTTGGGTACAATCTGTCTGAATGCTTCATTATGGAATTTTATGCATGGCTAGAGATATAACTTTTGGATTTCGCGGCTTAAATAAGCTAAATTAACACCGCCTTTCATTTCAGTGTAATAAATGAGGAATGAGTTCGTATTTGAAACACATTTCTAGGATTCCCGGAGGATTTATTTTGTTTCGGAAAGAATCTGATATTGTTTTATAAATTCTGCTTAATTAATATTCCAGTAACGTAATTCACTTTGCGTTTCATTTTAGAGTCTGGTTAATTTGCTAATTAATAACAGAAAAGCTTTCGTGGTTTATTTCCTTATAAATGATGCCTTCTGGAAGCGCTTTTCAAAGTTAAATGGCTGATGTTTATACTATTATAAATAAATTAATTAAAAAAAAACACGTTTATAGACAGTTTTGTCTCTGGGAATCAACATCTTTAGAAATCTGTAAGTGATTTTGGTAGTAAATAAAATTATAAATAATCTTATTAAATGTGCACAGAATATTTCATAACTAGATGAAAAATTTTGGCATATGAAAAAAAAAATTTCTTTCAAAATATTTAATGTAATAAATGTTTTTTATTATCAATAAATAAATGTTTTTTATTATCAATAAATAAATGTTTTTTATTATCAATCATATTTATTCCTAAACTAGCGGAAGTACCCAATACCAGTTAAGTTAGATTGAGAGTAACGCATCTAACAACAAAGAGAGAATGATACCTTTGTAATTCTTCTCTAATAACGATGCAAAAAATACGATTCATAGTCATGCATTTTTCAGTCTGCCATATGAAACCCACAAAAAAACTCTGATAAAAAATAAACGAATTCTCTCTCATTATATCAGTAACAACGGCACGAAGGTTTTAATTATCTTCGTCTTTCTAATCAAATGATCGAAAAAGCTCATGTTCCATTCAATATTTCACCTATATTCAATTTTAGTCGATTAAATGTGGCAAAAAAGTTATCATAATTGATAAGAAACCAATTACGAGAACAAAATATAAACACACAAACACGCATACAGACATTGTTCTTTTAATGCAAATGAGGAAGAGCGGTATTTAAGTCGAAGTTCCACTGTCTTCATTAAGGGCCGTTCCCACTGGGGTTTATCTGAGCTAACGGAGACAATTGAGGTAGCCGACCATCTCCAAAACCAGTTTTTACCGTAGGACAGCAAGTTGAAAAATCTGAACTGCAGTCATAGCGGAGCTAGTCGACACATGGAACTGACTCTGTTAGCTCAGAGAAACCTCAGTGGGAACGAACCTTTAGAGAACCAGTGATTCTGACTAGCGCGCGTTTGCCATTTGGTTACAATCTCTCTAAGCTATTACTACGTTCGGCCGTATTTCAGGCCCTTGATAGCTTCGCCAGTTTAGTTGATATTTAGGGGCCAACTACTTCGAATTTTGATAGCTTCGGATGTATCTTTTTAGTTAAGCATTAGTTAAGTTTTATTTCTTAGTACTCTTGAGTTCAAGCCCAAGTGGAGGCTTTTCTGTACGCTCTGAGAAAGGAGCCGACTGTTAAATTGTTATTTTGAGAAATAAAGGGTAATTAACCCTTCTTGAGTTTACGCCTCTGTTCCGGAACTAAAGCGATTATTCGCTTACCAATTCACGAGGTGCTTACACACTTAGCTGTTAAAGAAAATGTTGGAACCTCACATAACAAACTCTACGATTTGAAAGTGAGTAGCAGCAACACTTTTCGAAATAAAGCATTTTTAACTCCATGACGCGAGACTGTTGCCACTCTGAATAATGAGAGTGAAAATTAGTGTTTTCAGAATTTTTAATTAATATTTCGGCTGGTTAAAGTCGTACGAAATTGGGAACAGTAGAAATAGCTTTCCACGAATTTTTGAAATTGATAATAATATATTTAATGTTTGGCAATGCTATTTTGTTTCGTCGTAAAACTTAGAAATATTTTATTAACAAACTCTGTGATTTGAAAGCGAGCAGGGCAACATTTCTCGAAATAAAGCAGATCTTTATTTCCAGCATGCGAGACTGTTGCACTTGGAAAAATGAGGGTGAAAACTAGGAATTTCAGGGTTTTTAATTAGTATCTGTGCTTTTAGCTATTTTTTGGGGGGGAACTAGACGTCGACCTTTCCTAGAACCCAGAAAAGAATTGTAGAAAGTTTGGTGACGATGGCTGTAGTAGTGACTGAATTAATCGCGAACAAACACACAAACAGACATTCATTCATCTTTATATAGAGAGATTTCTACAGTTCTTTGCTATGTAATATGTGTTTCTTAAACAAAATCGTATACATATTTATTTCTGTCGCAGAATGTTAAGCCGGATAAATAAAGTAAAATATTAAGAAAAATACTGCCATTGAATAATTCACTTGCTTCGAATGCAGCCTAAGCTAGAAAATGTGTATATAAATCTGTTTTATTCTAAAAGAACCGAAGAAATACTTTAAAAGTCTTTCAGTTCCCAAAAACCTGTCGTTAGTAATTTTAAGAAGTTCATCATCGAACTCTAACCCCACCCCAGAATAAATAAATAAAAATGTTACGGTAAATTTTCTCATCGGTTCTCTCTCTTCTCTGGTACGGCGCATCGAATTTTATTCAATTGAAAGGGGGAGGTCAGACGCTTTCGCGTTAATGTCGGGTTGCATGAAGGGAAATCACGTCCCTTCATTTAGTGCAAAATAAATTGGGAATGGGATTAGGTTCCGGTGGGCGCCTTCTGCTTTCAACCTTGTGTCATTTCCTGTTTTCCACTTCCAGAAAATGACAACTAATACGAAGGGAAGAAGGGGGAGCCATCTGTAGCTTGTAATTAGAAAGGAGTTACAATTCTTTGATTTTTCCTGGCGATACATAAAAAAATTCTTCTTTTTTTTTTTGTCCTTATTCCTTTTCCTAAATCTATGTTTATAAATTAAAACTCCCATAGTAACCTAGTATTTAGAATATACGCGAAGGTAGCGCAGTTTTCCATAGCTGTATTAAATGATGCATTATTTTTTAATACTATTCTAATTGAGCTAAATATAAATTCATTCTGCATATAAATTCATTGACAAACGGGGAGTTAAGGATTAAGTCGGTTTACATGGAAACCAGCATCCGATCTGAAAATTTCTGTCACAGTCTGACAGCTGTTTTATAGACAAAATGACGAGATTGTTGTCTATCCAAATGATGTGAAACAATTGAAACTTATGAACCAGTGCAAGTTGCGATTTCAGAAAGATTTATTATTATCACTTTGCACTTTAGGGTGAAAAGAAGGAACAACCAGATAGAAACGAAGACTTGAGGAGATATTACAAATTTATCTTACACTTATAGTTGTATAAGTTATCAATATGGGTCAGTAAATTGTTCAACTTGCAAAAATCAAAACATATGATTATCTAGAGATAAAAAGTAAAAAAAAAAATATTAACAAAAAATGAAGTCTCTAAGTAGCAATTGAGTGAATTCTTGGAACCCAAAGTAAATCGCAATACAATAAAATATTAAATTTTGTGTAAATTTCTTTGAAAGCAAAATGAAAAATCCATAAAATAGAAGCTAAAATGCGAGAATTTTAAAATGTTATAAGCAAGAGAAAATTAAAAGCTAGAAATTATCTTTATAAAAATGGCAATAAATCCACATGAAAATAAAAAAAAAAGACTTTGCATATTCACAAATGTAATCCAAAAGAATAAAAAGGGATTAATAAATACGATAGCGTCACTGACTGCCGTGCGAAGAACCTGGGTTCGAATCCTGGAGAAGGCATGTATGTTTCTAAATATATAGTGCCAGTGAGACATGGGGCACTCTAAATATACGGTGACCCAAAAGTCCTCTCCAGAGGTTAGAGGAAGAGGGGTGGAGGACCCTTTTCCCCGAGGTGCTCTCCACCAAAATTGGGGGCGGAACTGAGCTAAATGGCACTGTCACCTGTAAGGTGCTCAAGGCTGTTGCCACCGACAGGCGTAATCTTTCGCTCCTTGCCACGAGGAATTTCGTGGGCTTGGGCTGACTATACGTCAGACAAGTGAGCATTAGCAACAACAACAAAATAAAAACGAATTTCAACTGAATTCAGAAGGCCATGAACACAGAATTAACATTATACGTTTCGTTAAGAGGGTAGAAATTACACATACAGTTAAAGAACGAATGAATGGATGAAGTTGAAAAACAAAATAATAAAAAAATTAAGTTCATAAAATCACTATATTTATTATACTAGTCATGATAATAAACTTACAGTGTTTCGTTTCTTTGGTAGCATAAACTGTACGAGAACTGTAAACTGTAAAGTGACTTACTACTATGTCTTTGAAATAACGACATAAATGTACGAAGGGTGTAAAAGACCCTTTTATTTAACTCACATTAAAGTTTAACAGAAGGCACTGCTCATGCTTACGAAGCACCCAGCATTTATGACTTAAATCAGAAATAACGAACTTGACTTTTTAAGGTTTATCCTAAGTTTCTAACAGTTAATTTTAGTCAAAGTTACTTTCCTGTCCTTCCAAATTTCAGCTTACAATCTCCTATCAGAATGTGTTTTTAGAATCGCGTTTAATGCAAATAAGTAAGAGTAGTATTTAAGTCGAAGTTACACTCACTTCGAGAGACAGCCTCAGAGTTTCTGACTAGCGCGCGTTTGCCTTTTGGCTAAGTCTCTCTAGGCTGTTACTACGCTCGGCCGTATTACAGGCCCTTTGAAAACTTCGATAGTTTATTCGATATTAGGAGCCAACTACTTTGAATTTTGATAGCTTCGGATATAGCTCTTTAGTTAAGCATTAGTTGAGCCTTATGTCTTATTATTTTGAGTTCAAGCCCAAGTGGAGGCTTTGCTGTACGCCCTGAGAAAGAGGCCATTTGTTAAATCTTATTTTGAGCAATAAAGGGTAATTAACCCTTCTCGAGTTTACGTCTCTCTTCCTGAACTAAAGTGATTATTCGCTTAGCTGTTCACTAGGTTTCTCCACATTTACTTGTTAGATAAAAGGATGGAACTTCACAACTTAACTAATTAAGATGCAATTTAACCCAACGGCTACACAGACGGAGAAACGCGCAAGTTAGCTCAGACCTACTATGGAGTCACAAGCCTAATGGCCAGAATAACGCAGCGCTGCAGATATGTTTTGTTGTTGTGATTTATCTCACTTGGCTAACAGTAACACTAGAACAAACCCACGAAATTCATCGTGGCAAGGAGTGCAAGATTACTCCTGTTATTGGCAAGAGCCTTGAGCACCATATGGATGACAGTACGACTTTGCTCAATTCCACGGGTCCAAGGATCTTCCACCCATCTTCTCCTACCAGCAACCTCTCAAGAGGACTTTCGGCTCGCTGCAAGAGGGTTCCAATACCGCCCAGACGCTACACAGTTACTAACATTCATGCCTTCTCTGGGATTCGAAATCGGGCCCTTCGGTACGACAGTCAGCGTCGCTTACCACTATCCCGGTTGGACGAAGCTGCATATATACAGTTGTTAAGAAAATCAATTAGTAAACGTAGCCTTCAACAGGGGGAACACGCTCTGATTCTACCTTGTGTAACCTTCTTTAAATAGTATCTTTTTTCTAGCTCGTGTGAATACTCGTAAGTAGAAATTTGTATTCTGGCAGGAAATTGAAAGCGAGAAAAACATCAAAGGAAATTAACATAAAATATATGGTTAGTAAAACTAAATAAATCCTTAAAAACTGGTTGTGATTATGTCATTTACACTCCTTTTTTTTACCATATCAGGAAAAGCAGAATATAAAGTCTGTGCCAAAATTGGTAAGCAATGTTGTACATAATATATATATATTGCGCAAGTAGTAGAATAACTCGATTTCGCACTAAGTGAATTTAAGATCATACAACATTATATATATATATACTTATATATTAAGAAGCAACAAATTTTTAGTCCTTCACTTACTGCATGTATGCTGTGCAAGTTTATTTAAGTAGTTTTATTAATTTTTTTTTTTTTTTTTTTTTTACTAAATTGCTTGTAATTTCTTACTTATCACACTTGTGTTTGACATTAGGTTTAGTCAGATCAGTTAGTTTAGTGCCTTTATCACCAGAACTAAAGAAATAGATTTTCATTCGAAGATACAAAATTTGTAGCGTCTTACTGGTCTAAAATCTAGAGATTTTAATTCGCAAAACGTATTTTTAGAGATTGCTTCAGGTACAGTAATTTTTGGAACAAAAATCAAATTGCTGCCAAATATGTAAGGTTTTTTTCCTTTTCCTTCATATTGCGTGCCCTACTTCGCGGTGTTATTGGAAAGCACGTCCGGCTAGCATTATGCACCCAAGTAGCACAGCAACGTCGTTACGACGTTGCCAAACTCGTCGCGGATGTCGTTGCAATATGTCTTCTTTAAGACGCCCAGATGTCCGCAAAATTCCACTGTTTTGCAATCGTTGTAAAGACGTCTTTATTGCGTCTTTGCAGATGAGGTTTTTGTCGCATAGACGTCGTTATTGCGCCTTTCGCAGGTGATATTTTGGTTGGGAAAGCATCGTATCACGACGCCTTAACGACGCCTAAATATTCGCAAAATTCCACCTTTTTGCAACAGTTGTAAAAATGTCATTATTATGTCCTTGTGTTACATATTGATTTATGCAGAAAAATAAGCTTAATAATCTATGCATTTTTCTTCTTTTTTAAAATTTTGTATTCCTTGTATTTTTCTAAAGTTTAAATATTTTATCATTTCCTGAAAACCAGAAGATTATACAATTTTTTCTCTTTAGACTAAATATGCATAGTTAATAATAGCCTTAATTATTTTCAGTACTTTATTCTTTAAATAACTTAAATTCTAAGTTACTATTATTTAAGATTTCATCATTTTTTCCCCTTAAGTGAGAGTAATTATGAAAGCGGTTATTATAAAAATATAACAATAATACTAGGTTTTAAGTAAATAAAACTCAATCAGACATAAATAAAAGTAAAGCTATATATGTGGGTAAAAAAAAAAGGAATTCTGATTATAACAGCATTATCACATTTATTTCTGTTAAATTTCAGAGATATTGAAAATTGCCCTGTCATGATAAATTAGGAAGAGGTTCTTAAGGTTACTTAATCAGTATTTTACCTGAACTCAAGTATAAATTTATTCGAGCTTCATAGCAAAAAAATATAACCATTAACTTCTATATCTCTAAGATATGCAAATGAAAGACTGTATAAAGAAGTTAATAAATGGGATCAAAAATATTTCATACAAAAATATACCTAAATCTAATAACCAAGAAAAAAACTTCCCATATTCATATCTCAAATGAAATAATAACCTAACAAACAACTTACATGACAGCACTATTTAAGAAAAAAACATGAACTAGTAGTGTTTAAAGGTATGAATATCAGAAGGAAAGTAACAGAACGAAAATTTCCAGTTAATAAAAAATTATTTGTGTTTTTTAAACAGTAAGCAATTAAAAGTGCAATAATTATGGATTGCAGCATTTACCAGTAATACTGATGTTTCTTAACACCATTTCTTTCGATCATATGTTAATGTATTTACTTATTTTTATTTTCTACATTTTAGAATAGTGGTAGATTGCAATGATTATTTCATACACTTTTTAGGGACTCATCAGCGGCCGAGCGGTAAAGTCGCTGAACACTGGTAGTTCGGTCCGAGGTTCGAATCCCGCGAACGGGCTGGCTGCATGGGCGTTTTCGTGGTTTTCCCCATGTGTAACGTGTATACGAGCCAGTTTCCCTTAGAAAGTCCTCCACGAAGGCATCCCTCCCCTTAGGCAGAGAGCCATCGAGGCTTTGCCATAATCACACTTAAACACTTTTTATAATCAATAACTTTCCTTTTGTTACTGTACAGAAATAATTTAAATAATATAGTATACGATAGTAAGCTAAATACGTTAAATAGCACACGATGAAACTTTTTGTTTCTATTTACTATGAACTTCTTTGTTATCACAAACATATAAAAAGTAAGCGAAGAAAATAGAATATACTTAAATTTAATAAAAAATAAAATCTAATTTCCAAAATTCATCTATTGAGATAAATAAAACCCAATTTCCAACATTCATTTATTGAGATAAACTAATAAACACATATAACAGCAATAGAAAATACTTATATTTAATAAAAAATAAAACCTTATTTCCAACATTCATTTATTGAGATAATCTAATAAACATACAATAACGGCGATATTTAAAAGACACGAATTACACGGTGTTTGGAAGAATAAATACCAAATGAAAAGTAATAAAACTGCAATTTGCAATCAATAAAAAATATTTAGTGTTTTTTAATATTACACAATTAAATATCACATAATTATAGATTACAATTTTTTATAGAAATGCTAATGTTTCTTTAACACTATTTTTTCAATCATACATTTCATACACTGTTTAAAATCATTAACCTTTCTGCATACTATACAAAAGATAACATAGTATAGAATGTGCATTATTATTAATTTTATTGTATTGCTTCTTGTTGTTAGATATGTCTAATTCATCTTCAGCAGCCATATTAAGTACTGGTACCAGTCCAATAATTTCTTTCTATTTTGAAAATAATGAACATACCATAACAGCTTGAATTGTTGTTGCTTCTGCACTGATTGCATTTGCATCAAAACCAGAAAGTGCCTTACCATTGTACGTTATTTTTGGTTTTATATGAATTAATTCTGAGAACAAACCTTTCAGTATGAACACAATAATCCATTAATATGCATTATATATGATATAGCACTTATGACGTTATAACCGAGGCACAAACCACCTCATAACTTTTTAATCACCCGCAACACATAAAACACCAAAACAGAAGACAATTTCACGAACACTATATTCCCGATTAGCATTGTAGCTCGTTGCATTCAATATTTTTTAAATGATGCAGTCAAAATTTTGGTGTCTTCTTGTAGAGCACATATTCACATCAAAATAAGCAAAAATTCTACATTCTCACGATGACTTTTCCTCAATTCAGAGGCTTTCAAACAGGAGATCACAGCAATGCAAATTCACTTGCTGAAGGTAGTTGAAGTTAAGTAGATAGGAACAGAACAATAAGAAGATTCACATTGCTTTCTTTGATTGACAGTGATATTGATATTTACTTTTAATATAAGCAATATTATTTATATCAGTCATTGCTTGATTCAGTTTCACACATGAAGTCAGTCTTTTCAAATGCCTTACAGATTGCAACTTTACCAAATTACTTGAAAGAACTACTGGAATCTTTTCGTTCCTTTTACCGCTGTTCGCCACTCAGCTAAAAAGTCTAGCTTTCAAGTAACTACGCAGTTAAATTCCTCAAACTTGAACTTCGAATTTGGCAGCTAGCCGAAGCACGCAAATCCTCGAAACGTTCGTTTATATAAGCATCCAGTAAAGTAAATAATGTACATGGAATGTTTGTCAAGCATTTGAGAGAAGATGAAATATGCATTTAGTTTTTGTCATTTACTTTTATTAGTTGTACAGGCATTAGGTTTTCTCGAAGCAGGTGAGATGAAAAATGAGGAATGCCCTCGCCGAGACTCGAACCACGGATCTCTCGAATACGCGCCTAGTGTGCTGGCCTTCACACCACGAAGGCATGCTAAGAAGTCGGGAGAAATATCTTGTATAGTAAATTATATTGTTTTCCTAAACTACATATGCATTTATTTTCAACATTATTCAACATTTATTGATATTTAATTTATATTAAATCTTTTAAAGAATAGGGTCATGAGGTTTATTTAAAATTTACTATCTTTTTTGCAATCTCTGAACTTTGAAACAGTTAGCAATATTTTATTTTTTGCGTGATGAAAATTTCTTTTTGTGGTATTTCATTCATTACATTAATTTTTGCTTCTATCATCAAATTTTGCAAATGTATCCGATTTAAGCATTTTCTGGTGTAACGATCACAATGAGTGATTTTGTACAAGCGCTTCTATTTAAATCTAGACACAAAATAAGGCTGCATGCTAACTATTCGGAATGCAGTTTAACACCAAATGAAATGATAATACCGTCATCGATGGAATTTAAGCGATTATAACTAGAAAGAACATTTCATACATTAGAACCCAAAGAAAATATTAAGAGCTTCTTTTAGCTGCAATTTAAAATCCTGTTATGGCTGATACTAGTGATGACGATGCTTTGAAGTGAACATAATATAATGTAGGAAAAGAGAAAGAATCTGAAATGGGTTAAGTGCGAAGAGGATAAAAACGATGTATACTGTATTAGAGTAAGTTATTTGAAATGGACTCTCGGACAAAACAGCAGAACAGCGATGTGAACTGTATTACTGTGATTTAACACGTGCAGTTAAATTAATAGGGATTTTTAATTAAATCACAATTTCGCATGGTGTAAACTTTTTTATATAAAACATATCATAATCCATTTTTCATCTAAATCATGAGCCTTTATTTTTTATAGTAAAAATTTTGAAAAAAAAAAGTTAACGGATTGGACAAGAAAGTAAAATACATTTATTACGGAACCCTGTATTAACAATCTGTACGTGATAAAATCGAAAACAAAAATACACGCTCGATATACCTTAATATAAATTTGTCAAATCATTAACTTCCCAATGAAAGAAATCAGCCTAATCTCTAATACGAGTAGATCAAAAGAAATTAAACATTAAGATGCACTATTTAATTGCATCAACTAATTGCTTCAAAACAACTAGAATGTGAATTTCCGGTTGCAGTGTAAATCGTCAAAGAAATATCTGAGCAGATCGATATCGTTGAGGGTTTACTCCCACTGTATAAGGTTATATAGGGGGAAAACGTGTTTTTAAGCTTCTCTTTCTTAGGGATTAGAGACTGGTGGAACAGCAGTAAGAGGACAGCCTATTCAATAATCGCCAAGTAGTCTCCCTCACGTCGCACCTACCTTTTCCTGAACGGCTTAATTAAGAATCAAGGGAGCGAAGAAATTTCTTCCTAAAGGTGCGGAGTTGCAGCTTATCATTAGAAGTCTGGCTCTTTAAGCATTAAAAAAAATCGTTCTTTAAGTTTATTTTAGAGCGGGACTCCAAGCAAACGGATTTCCTTTTCTCCAAGATCACGTACGTAAGTAACTATAATTTAGCTTTCCTTCACAGTGATTAAAAATGTTTAGGTGTGAGAAAGTGTGACAATTTAAACCGAATTGAATTCAATTGTCACTCTTTCATCACCAGGTTAATAAAATTTGTTTTCTCTACGACTGAAATGACTGGTTACAATTGGTGAACTGCAACATTTAGTGGCTCTTAATAGAAAATTTTTTAAAATATATAAATGTTTGAATGGAGCAGGGTTCTCAGAAAAAAATAGAATTCGAAAAGGAATTTTATATAAATGACTCTCAATAAGTGCCGAGTCTAAGACTTGAATTGATCCCATAATTTATCCAGCTTTTCCTTAACTGAATAAATATTTCAGCATATGTACGTACGACACATATGCAAGCAAATGCCACTTTACTTTTAAGAATTCACGCACATTGTGAGTAGATAAATTCAGATCATATTTGTTTATAAAGACAACCATGGAATAATCTTACTTAGAAAATCATGTTATTATCTTACACTATCTCATGCAAAATTATGGAATTAAATCATATTTCAAGAATAAGTACTGAAATATTGGCGAAAAGATTAATATTTTATTCTCTAAAATTTACCGATATGAATCGAATTTAATCTACAATGTAACGTATTTTTCATTAAGACAAAAATGTTAAATTGATCTTTTATTTTTTATTGTTAATACCTTCGTCGACACTTTTGAGAAGGACCTTAAAAACACGCCACTATAATAATATATCGACGCGCTATTTACAGAGGTGTTAAAATTGCATTCAAATGAATTCTTTATAGTACTCTACTTAATTTGGCTATAACATCTCGAGTTTTCTAAAACTTCATGGAACAACAATTTTGGCCTTAACTAAATTTGCCAGTTTGGCATCATCATTCTTACTTGAGCAAAGACGAAACACCTTCGCATTTATTACTTATTATTCATTGAATGGGAGTTGGTTTGTTCCCCTTGAAAAGGCAACTAATTTCCGATCAATGACGATAATTACTTGGTTTATTAATTTTCTTTTTCAAAGTTTGAATTTCTATTTTTCATGATTTAAATTCAAGTACATATAATTTTTTTCAGAATTTAATTTCATACTTCTGGGTTACTTCATTTAGATACATTCTATTAAATTTATATTAGGAGATAATATAATCAATATTTCTTTAGTAAATAAATTATTATTATCTTACTTTGCAACTATTGAGCAAGTATTAGAATTTTGTTTTCGATTTCAATGAATTTTAGTTCATTCAATATTTGATATATATATATATATATATATATATATATATATCATATATATTTAAATGTAAATATGAATGTTTTGTCTGACCTTATCCGTGCGCATCAAATAAACCTTCACACAGGGACAAAGCCGTACGCTGTAGGATTATATAAAAAAAAGCATCTTTTTTTCTAATATAAAATTATCCAACCAATCACCTTGTGTTTGGCGTAGATTTTAGGGAAGGCTCAATTGAATAACTTTCTTTTCCAATTAATCAATATTGCTTACTTGGAAATTTTAGTACCATGTATTTGACAACGCTTTTGAATTATGGACTAGGAATATTTCTCTTCGGTCAGCGCAGAAACTTATCCTCCAAACAACTGCTTGTTTACATTTGAAATTTTGAAAGAAGATTAAATTTCAAAGTAGCAGACTCTATTTTTCATTTCAAATAATAACTTTTTCCTTAAGTTCCCGGCGCTGGCTGTATTTTGACCTGACATTCTATCACACACACACACACACACACACACACACATATATATATATATATATTCATGTAATTATTTTAAAGAAGTTTAAAAAAAAACAATTAGAAAATGAAATACAACCTAGAAAAAAATTGCGCAATGTATTTTGAAAATAATAAATCAAAATCTCAAAAATCAGAACGAAAAAGAAAGTGCTGCATTAAATATTTGAAAGCTAAATCTATTTCCTCCGTGCAACAAATTAAACTTTTAAAACGCAAATTAAAGAAAAATTCCAAATTGAAAACAGAAATTTCATTTCAAAAGAGCAAAACTTACAAAAAACGGAAAATTAGTACAGATTAAAACGGATATATATTATAGTTCGGATAATTATTTCCCGTTAAAAGGAAATGTTCATGTATTGAGACTTTGAATTCTGGAGTTTCCTACACGTTTTCCATTAAGGAACAAAGACTGACATTGAAGAGTTTTAGTTATTTCCGTTTTGAGTTATAGAAAATTCTTTCTCGTATCCCGGCTCTCATCTCTTTCTATTTATTCACTTTAACTTGGTTCAAAATTTCGAACATCCCCTCTGGCAGCTTTGAATTCTTGCACTTCAAGAAACAGCCAAAATGAAACAGTGAAGTCAGACGCCTCTGGAAAGAAACAAGGAGTGGAGGGACTTAAAATCAATATTTCCATCCGACCCTCGCCTCTCAATGGTATGATCCCCATACACTCTCCGGATCCACTTGCTCCCGAATCTCCGCCATTGCGCAGTTAGATCAGGTGGTGGTAACTTGGCCATGGCCCTCCAGTTCTCATGACCTTTGTTTCCTGAACCTGCAGAAGGTATGTAGAAAGTTTTTTTTTTTTTCCTAAATTCTCAAAATAGTATGTTGCCTTTTGTTTTGAACGTCATAGAAAGAAACTGTTAATTTTTACTATGCCGGGAAAAATTTTGAATGACTCAAAATTTTTTTCCAATGTCGTAGAGATAGCTCATGCTGTTATTGTGTTTGGGCTTGAAGTCCCCATATAATAACTTTTTACATTTGTTCTATTGACACTGCATTAAGATGAGTGAATTTCTAAATTAAATTTTGGAAGAGGTTCGCATAGTTGCATGTTGTTTTTTTCCGAAATATGTTTTGATATACATTTTCTTTCAGCAAGTAAAATATGTCTTGGCTACTATCACTTGAGTTTAGTTACTGTCATAAGACCCAGATACAAAAATTTTGATTCTTGTTAAGTCCCAATAACAATAAAGTCCCAGTAACAATTAGTAACAATAGTCCCAGTAACAATTAATATTGTTACGGAAATGTCAAACAACCTTTTATTTATCTTTAATTTATATACTACTATTTGTCACATGAGTGGAGCGAGACATGATATGAAAACTGTTATTAAACTGAATAATTCGCCTTTTAAGGCAAAGTTTTTATGGTGTGCATTAAATTAAATAAAGGAGTCTTATTTAATAGGAGAAAGCTTTTTATTCCATATTTACATTTAAAGCTATGCCATTAGAGGCGGTGAAATCCGCCGTGTCAAATAACTGCACCTGAAAATTTTATTTCATTTGTATGAACAGAAAAATCAGGAAACTTTAGTCACAGTTTTCACTTGTATTTTGCTCCAAAAAACCCTAGAATATAGTTTTGATGATCTGGATTTGAAATGTGATTCTGATAGTCCTTCCTATCATCTAAAAATTAATATTATACATTTGAGCTTAAAGTAACAGATGGAAGATAATTAATAGTGACCTTTAACTGCAATAAAAATTACTATCTTAAATAAATTTCGTTTTTATTCAAATTATGTGAATTCTAGGTAATCGGTTTACTTTACGCAATACAAAGTAACAAAGTAAAGACACAGTAGATAAAATACTAACATAAATAATCAATATTACTTCGATACATCGGTTTACTTTACGCAATACAAAGTAACAAAGTAAAGACACAGTAGATAAAATACTAACATAAATAATCAATATTACTTCGATACATATGCATAATTAGTTAATTATATATATTACATATTTTCTAATATTTTATGATTTGAACTTTAATATTTATCGCTAAATATTTTTCAGTTCAAAGTGTAGATATCGTATGTTGCTTCAAACGATGCTAACAGGACCAATGGTTTCAGATATACAGAGTGCAAACTCGAAATCGCACCATTTTAGGCCAAGGTTCCGTTCATGAACAAAAGGCTTGCATTTCTCAAATTTCATTAAAAAATAAAGAAACATTATTTAACCAGAACATAAAGATAAGTAAACCATATACCATGCTGAAAAAATTTCAACGAAAAATAACAAACTGGCGGCTAAAATTTACTTCATGTCATTAAATAAATGTCACTTATATTTTTATTTTGGAACTTTCTCATGATTAGTTATTGTTCAATTTTTGTGAATGTTATGCTTTTAAAATTGTAACTAAATTAAGTGATATCGGAACTTTCCTTAAGATGAATTAATTTCTATTTTTTGCATTTTGTATTTTATTTCAATAATAGTCATGTTTTTGTTCAGTAACAATTTTGATATTTTGTAATTTGTAATTCAGCTGCATTAAATTATAAATAGGTTTTACTTTTATTTAAATAGTTTTTAGTTAAATTTTTATAAAATAAGGAAAAGGTATTATATTTTGCTTAATTAGTAGCAGTTCTCTTCTTCAGGCATATTTATAAACAAATGTGAGTCCAACTACGTCATAAATAAATACAAAGTGAATCTAAAAAAGGAAGCAAAACGTTACGGAGTAATAGAACGCAGCTATACGAGTAATAGTCATCATAGATTGCATGGTCGGAACGCAAGCGTTGAAAAGTTAAAGTCAGTTTTCCACTGTCACATTTAAAGATTTAACACAAGAATGAGAGGAGATACTTTAGAAAACATTTTATTAACAGGAATGTAATTGATGTGCATGCTCAAAGAAATTTCTAAAAAGACCTTCCGGCAGCTATAATGCAGGATTCAAACCTGAAGGATAGGGATTGACGCACGTTTGCGAAGACACCAGGCATTTACTAGGTATCGCCGGAAATAACTGCGATCCTGGCGACTAGATCCATTTTAGTTTCAAAGGGGCAGTCGTAGAATAGGCTTTTCATATGACCTAACAGGAAAAATTTTAAACACGAAAGATCCGGTGATCTTGGTGCCCAAGCTATGGTACCATCCCAACCAATCCATGACCCTGGGAACTTTGCATCTAAAGCTATGCAATGCTTTCTTGGGAACCACAGCAGTCTGAGTGTCAAGGGCAATTGTCTTAATAGTCTGCATTCATGTAACCCATGTAACCCAGTGGCACACTAGTTTGGGACAATTCCGAGGCACCAACTGGGATTTCAACTGCCATACCCGAAAATATTCTGTACACCACAGTCGTAGAAAAAATAGTCATATGTCCTCATGGGCACACTCAATGGAAGGTTACAAAATCAAATATTTCTCCAGCTTCCAACGTCCTTTTGCTTTAATGATTGCCACAATACATAAAATTACGAGACTGCATCATCAAATATCATGCCAGGTCTCATGCAATTATATATTCAAGTAGAACAAGAAGCACACGTACCAGTCACACAGTTCAGTACCACAGCAACAAGAAACTTTTCCAGGACGTCTACGAGCGTACAGCGCCGCAAACCCATATTCATCCTACAATAGAAGATCAAGGAATACACGTAAAACGAAGGAGTCAGATGTGAGTTTTTTCATCTGAACCAGGTTATGCGATCAGATAGGAAAGGACATTTGAACTCTCACAACAATGCTTTCCAAGCGAATCCGATATTAATAATCAAACCACTCAAAAATATTGCAGCAGAAAACATACATCATCCACGCATATACACCGACAGTATGTCCACATTGTACGCCATTGTCAACAGTACGCATACATCACCAGTTATAACCAAAATGTAGCATGACCTATGAAGACTGCAGCGACACCACCTTAGTCTTTAGTGGACAAAAGCGTATGTAGGCGATACTGACAACGAAATCGCCGACAGACTGGCAAAGGAGGCTGCCAATAACAACCCCGAAATTCAAGACATTCTACTACCCAATTCATATCTCAAGCATCAACTCAAGACCAAACCCTACATCCTATGTAAAGAAGAATGCAACACCATACAGTAAGGAAAATGCACTCATTATCATATACCAAAAGTAACTATACACCACAACATCTTCATTCTACAATTAAGACGTTTCATCAATGGACACGAACCCTTCCAGGCAATTTTACAGATTAGAGATTTCAAATAATGATCGTAGCGTATGTGACTAGCAAGGTACTTCGGAAAACTACTTAACGAACTTCCAAATAGCAGAAGTGCTACGTATAAAGTTTCCAAACAACAATCTGCGAGCTATCAGTAAGATTCAATTAAGGAACTTCACTTAATACAGAAAATCAACAAGATAATGGATGTGATTTCCCAGCATGAAAAGGACTGCTACGTAATAAAAGGACTCATGGCACAACAATTTACTATGGCATTTATTTTATAGCATAACAATACTTCCAAAAAGGCTATTATGTTGATGGACATTTTACATATATCAAGATCTCTGTAACACAAATGACATATGAACTGATGTGACTTGACTCATGGACGTATGAAATGATGTTTCATGTCTTGAATATGAACTTTTCTACATTTGTCTATTGACTAATTTAGCACTTTGCTCAAAATTAAAAATCGGATTTGTTAATTCACTCATACATCTATGTAATAACTGTATATACGTAATGATCATAACATATTGTGTTTCATTGGGTTTTTATTGCCTATTTAAGCAAACTACACCCTGTTGTATGCTACTATATTCTTTTGTGTATTATTATGTATATAATCTAACTACCATCTGATTGCAGACAACCGTAACATTGTAGTAAGCACTTAAACTACAATGTTATGGTTGTCTGCAATCAGATGCACAATGGAAATGCAATTGCAGATGTACAGTGTCCTTTGCTAGCCTACAGAGGATGTTTGCCTCCCTATCGGACGCTCTCCTCTTCGATAGTGATGGGCGCAGGAGCAAAGCCGACCAATCTATGGTAAACAGACGGCACCCCCGTCCTTCATCAACAATTATTTGCTAATAGTAACGGCACTCACAGAATGCTATAGAAAAGCGATCACTTCTCGCTTAATGCCCATAACCGTAGCAAAGGAAGTAGTTTGCGCATGTCGGACAACAATTCGATCTACCCTCATTGTAATCTGTGGGAGTATCCTAGAGCCTGCATAACTTCAAATGCCGCCAACAACAATCATACAATCATATCTGCGCAATTAGTGTGGCATGCAATATGCCATGAACGCATGAATAAGATCGCGAAGGAGGCAAAATGAGAAATATAAGAATTTAATTTGCCGTCCAGACGGGAAAGTAGTTAGTAACGCTGACTGCCGTCGAGACTTGTCATTTCGTTAGCTTATTAGTATTAATCACTTATTTTAAATATTTATGCATTTTGCAGCTCTTTTAACAGTTAAAATTTAAGTTCAGTACAGTTTTACGCAGTTCATTATGCAAAAGCGTAACAAATTTTCATGAATGAATAATTCCAATTCGCAAAACTATTATTGTTACCAAAGCGGAATTATGTAAAATCTGCATTACTCGCTTCTAAGAACATACGGTTTTATAACCTTTATATCAATGTATGCTATTAGTAGCTCTTACGGAAAGCCAAATGAAACTGAGCTGTTTATATGAGAAACTTTATAAGTTCCATATTTTAATCAAGTGTGTTCGTGAGTAAACACATATTGCATACTGGCGTGAATGATAGCCGTAATAAATAATTAACATACAATAATTAAAGCGAAATTTAAAATTTTTTATTAAGAAGGAAATGATTAGCATCAAGAAAAATGCCAGAGATGCACGAACTTTGTAGAAGCGTTAGAAAATCAAGGGAACGTTTTTGCTATCCACAAACTTCTGCAAATATAGAATGGAATCAGAACCATTTTTTAACTTGGTTATTTGGAATTCTTTTAATATGATTTTATAGAGCAACGGTGAGGATTAGGAAAATATATTTTGAATTAAAGATGAGGTAACATGAGATACGGGCATTCATACTGTTCTTCTCGTTTAACATAAATATGAAAACAGACTGGAGTTCCAGTTACCTGAAATAAGATATCGAAAGTTCTAGTTAGTGGGTAACTTATTAGTTTTTATATGATTCCAGTTTTTTGCTTTGAGTTAAATAATATGAAGCTATTATATTTTACAATGTATATTTTTAAAAAGCTGTTAACTTAATCTAGATGAATCTGTACACAGCAGGGCAGTACCGATTTTGGGCTAGTCAGGCACTTGCCAGCAATGAGGCGCAGATACTGCGTAAATAAGGATATGAAATGTAAAGACAAAAATATTTAGAAGAAGCAATTATGATATTTGCTTCAGATATTAAAATCTGAAGATATGGCTCTGATGCCGGCAGGTGGACTTTATATAAAGTATTCATTTTATTTTATTAAAATCAGAAATGGTTTCAGAAGTGGACTCAGAAAGAAAAATAGGTTATACGACTTGTTTAACCTAAAAATTATTTTTTACTTACTTTTAGCACTGTAAATATAAAAACATGTTTATGTCTGTCAGTTTAGTATCTACACGCTTAAGACTGTCAATTTCACTTATTTATTTTAGTTCTAATAGAATTATGAAAATAAAAGTAATATATCTATATCTATCTATCTATCTATCTATCTATCTATCTATCTATATATGTAGATATATACAGGCTGATTTTAAATTGTTTTTACAAATTAAGAGGGTTGATAGTACTCATCCAGCTGAGCAATAACTACCATAGAATATAGGGTTGCATTCCATTCTGAGAGGCATAAAAGAGAAATATTAGAATTCCAACCTGAATTTTCAATAGTGTTGGGAAAGCGAATGAACGAGACCAAAAGTTGTCTAATCAGGTTAGTAAAAAACTCACAAAGAGTGCACAAAACGGATAAAACCGAAAATTTGGCGTTCGAGTGTTCATTCGAGCTCAGACTTTGATGGCAAACACTGAAATGCACATCTTTGGTTCGCAAGGTCTCAACCTCGCAAACGATTGCAACAAGTTAATTATTTAATCAAAGGCTGAATATTATCAACTAACCCCTTCGCCATCTTCTATCCTGTCCTCCTGGACATACTGTGCTGCGCTCATTCTACTTGAAGACACTGCTAAGTAATAAAGTGCTACGTAATAAAATGACTCATGGTATTCCACCTTGAACACTGTACATCACTATCTCATGGTGAAATTGACAGTCTTAAGCGTGTAGATACTAAACTGACAGACATAAACATGTTTTTATATTTATAGTGCTAAAAGAAAGTAAAAAATAATTCTTAGGTTAAACAAGTCGTATACTCTATTTTTCTTTCTGGTATTCTACCTAAGGACTACCTTCTACGAAGTTTGACAGCCCAAACACAGCATGCACACAGAACTTTTCATGCTAATCTCGGCATACAGCGGAAGTTGATAATATTCAGCCCTTGATTAGGTAATTAACTTGCTGCAATCGTTTGTGAGGTTGAGACTTTGCGAACCAAAGATATGCATTTTAGTGTTTGCTATCAAAGTCTGAGCTCGAATTAACACCTGAACGCAAAGTTTTCGGTTTTATTCGTTTTGTGCACTTTCTGTAAGTTTTTCACTAAAATGATTGCTCAACTTTTGATCTTGTTCATTCGCTCTCCCAACACTGTTGTAAGTTCAGGTTGGAATTCTAATATTCTTCTTTTCTGCCCTATGTATGTAGAGTGGAATGCAACCCGATGTTCTATGGTAATTATTGCTCATCTGGATGAGTACTATCACACCCCTTAATTTGAAAAACAATTTAGAATCACCCTGTATATATTATAATTTAAATTTAAATTCAAAACATACTTATCTTGCAATAAACAGCTGATAATAATTAAATAAATTATTTCGCATAAGCAATAAATCATTGCGAAAAAATTAGAAAACGAGTGCTGCTTTGAAATTTTGTAAACAAAAATTGCAAAAATTAAAAATCAAGAACAATAAAAGAATAATTTACATTTCATGGTGCATCTTCTTTAGCAGAGGTCGTTGTATCGAGAGAAGTAAATGGATCAGTCTCTTTCTGAGATGGTAAAGACAGAAATTTATTAAATATAAAACTTCAGTTTGTGTCTAGCAAGATATACTAACAATATTTCTATTTTTCAGATTATTTATCTCAATGGCTGGTATCGAAAGTGATTGATTTGATGGTCCTTGTTGCTGTAGAAACCCTTTAAAACATCTGCAGAATATGAGAAATGAGAGGGAATTAAAGAAAAATTCCACAGTTTAATTTGTAAGTGTTTTACCTCATTTTTACTAAATACTTTATATGCTTCCACGTGTTTTCACCCTTTATAGCTAATTTTACCGCTTGAAAATCGAAAAGACGAGATCCAATGCTATTTAGATCCAATGCGGGGTATATTTGATCTAAGTAGAGGCTTAAACAGTGAACTAATACGGTTCAAAAGCGCACATGAATTTGTAGAGGCATTAGGTATTTTTGGAAAAATCGGAGAGATGAAAAATTAACAGCGCCTTCGCCGGGAATCGAACCACGGACATCTGGAATACCGGCCCAGCATGCAGAACCACTACACCACAAAGGCACGCTAGGAAGGTAGGAGAAATACCTTATATACTCCCCCTTGTAAAGGACGACTCGGATTTTTAGAGAACCCAATCGCCAAATCCTGGGTGTGGAGAATCCTCATCCAACACCCTTTTAGTTCGAGCGCCACTGTAGAGACATTAGGCATTTTTGGAAACGCCGGAGAGATGAAAAATTAACAACGCCTTCGCCGGAAATCGAACCATGGACCTCTGGAATACCGGCCCAGTGTGCAGAACCACTACACCACGAAGACACGCTAGGAAGGTGGGAGAAATACCTTATAAATTAAACATATTGTAAATGTTGCTTCAGTGGGACTTCTTTCTTATTATTCATCCATTGGACTACCAGCAAAATTTCTTTGTAAGCAGCTTAATTTAAATCTGGAGATTCATATTACCGATAAAGGCCTTCAACGGGGAAATTTAAAAGCATCTAAACAAGTAGAAAATCGCAGAGTGTATCTTCAATATACATGCTATCTTGTTATAATGTGGACCGCGTGGAGACAAGTTTCAAAAAGTTCCGTGTGCTAGCCGGAGTACCGGTTCTAGCAAAACACCTTTCGGCTATAAATCTTCCAGTGGTAGGATGAGGAGAACCCTGTTTCTTGTAAAAGTTTCATTTAGCCTTACGCGTCGTCAAATATGATATGATATACCCATTCATTCGGACCATTAGGTACTTTATTTTATTTTTGAGCAGGAGACGTGAAGTGTGTAGTGCTCTTGCAGAGATTCTAACTCTGGACCTTCTGACTGCTAATTGGATGTGCTTTTCGATTACACCACGAAGGCACTCTGAAAGAAGGAAAGAAAATCTTGCAAATCTCAAATTTTGACGTCTAAAATTCAGTCTTCTGAATGCAAGAGATTTTGTCACGTAATCATGGGATAAAGTGAGATCAAATACTATCCATAATTGATTTTAAAAACTTGAAGTATTTTATAAGCTGAAATCAAATGTGTTCTACCACTATCACAGGAAGCTATGCTAAAGATACAATTATAAGGTAGAATGAGATTTTACGGATCTACATTTCTGTCCATGCTTATTTATCGACTTTAAGAGTTCAATACAATGAGAGGGAGGATTACATATCGAATATAAAGAGAAATTACAATAAACAGAATATAATTTTTCTGGACTAGGAAGTACGAAAGAATACCTAATGAAGTAAAAGATGAAACATTTAACCATTGTTCAAAAGTTCAGAAAGAAATCTGAAAGCAGAAATCTTTGAAACAAACAGTTTCTACGTGAGAACTCTTTCCTAAACAGTAATTTCATTCCATAAGGTAAATGTTTAAAAATTTTGTCTTCATTCTGTGCATGTTAAATATCACTTACCTTTCATTTATTCTGTTACATTGCAGTGAGTACATAATCTTTTGAGTTCGATTGCACACGTGTATGCATATTTTTGAGTCTCGGGACGTTACAATGAATCTTGATGCTACTAACCTTTTCTTTGATCTTAGGGGATATCTGGTTTCGACTGTATATAGAAACTGATATATTTTCAACTCATTACAAGTATTTTTTACAATATTTTTGAGGAACTAAGAGCTGCATGCTTCTATCATATTAGAATGATAATTAAAGATCTCAAGTTTGCGGATTTCTATGTCTTAGAAAATACTGAACTTAAGAATTGGCAGGTTTTTCACTTGATGAGAGAAAAAGATACTTACTCTTTTACTTTGGAGTTTCTTTGATAAATAAGCTACTAATTTTATATTCAAATGATCATCTCTCGCCTCTTTTTCTTGTCAATTTCTTTACATTAGTAAACGCAGGATGTACGCATTCCAACTGCTTAAAACGGTTGCAGAAGCTTCCATGGAAAGCTGAATAACTAAGCACATTATTTTCAGAATTCGATAGAAAATTATCATTTCAGTTATTAACCAAAAAGCTTCTTAGGTTATTGCAGCGTTAGTGTGTTTAACAAGGGTCTCCCAGCCAGGGTTTAAGTGGTTGCTATACCTCTGAATTGTCTAGAACAGCGTTTCTACTCTGTGGTAGTCGAAGCCTGCCCTTGTGGTCCGATTAGATTTTCAAACAAAAACAAAAAATGAAATTAAAATTTAACTGCGTATTCCACACTATAACTGAAAATCGCAGAGCTTGAAAATTACATATGGGTAATCGTCTATCCCTTTTTCTACTAAGACTGGTATCTTATGAAATTTGTTACCGGTTACTCTACTTACGGACTTCCATTCAAATCTTAGCAACGCAATAGGAATTTAAAGTGCTGTGATGCACTCGCTGTCCTTTCGTTGCATAACTCGCGCCACAGATGTTAACTAAGAGGAGACTGTCCCAGTTCATCAGAATGCACCGAAGTAACGAATCTTCCTTTCATGCGTTTACAAAATTCTTAATACATTTGCAGAAGCATTAAAATCTCACGTACTCTGCGCAAAAAACAGGAACTGGACCGATTAACGAAATTCAACTTGCGTTTTTCATGTCTCGCAAGCGCAACTTCGGATTAGATTTATATACAAGATTTATACATAACATTGTTCTAATATAGGTATTTTGACACAATCGAACTTTTTTTTAAATGACATGCCAATTCTTTTCCATATTTTGATTCTACGACTCTCCATATTTTGATTATGCCAAACTGGCAAGGTTTGTAAAAATCGCACGAGTTGTTTTTAAAAAATTAGCTCTCAAAATTGTAGCTCCTTAGTGTTAATTGAATTTGGTATATATTTATTAATATCTCTTTTTCTTTTTAATCTTATTTGATTCTTCCTTTCACATTTCAAAATTCAGGTTCATTTCGAATAAAATTCGCCTATCTTTTGTAATTTATTTTAAAAATTTGTATTTTTAAATAATTTTTATAAATTTTTCGAAAAACATTTTGAATTATCATCTGTAAAATTTTTACCATCATCTTAAAGTAGATGTATTGCTATGCGTACCTGCGAAAAATTAGAGTTTTTTATTCCAAATTTCCTAAGATATACTTGATATACGTACTTTTAAAGTAGTTAAAGTAAATATGCAGATATTTCTCTTTCAAACTGAGTTACCGTGTTTATTTTAGAAAGTTGTGAAACTGCTCTTAGAATGCAAGCAAAACAATTTTTAAAGCTAGAATATTTATCTAATACTTCTCCCTAATGAGTCACAGCTATACGAACTGTTCCTTTTTTTTTTTTTTTTTTTTTTTTTTTTTTTTTTTTTTTTTTAACTTTTCTTGGGTTGTATCTTTACTTTTGAAATGATTCTCGTTTACTTTTATTTCAAATCAAACTGGGTAACAAATAACTGGCTGAGATCCTCTTTTTCTTTAGATTATAAAACCAGCTCTTTTGCTTTATAAAGAGAGCACTTCACTACGCCTAGCAATGCTACTGGAAAATCTGTCCACAACTGAAAATTAGTAGAGGACATATGCTAGTGTGTTAGCTTCAAAGTCTTGTAATATACTGCCGGAAAAAAAATGTAACATACTTTTAAAGTAAGGCAAAAATCAGATTAAAATCTAAATGAGTAAGGATTTGACTGTTGAACTTAACGTAAATAATGAAGCTAGTTTTCAGTATCAAGCACACGCAGAACCTGAAAGCAAGAGAAAAATCTGCTTATCAATTTTTATATTACAGCAGTTGAGTGCATTCGTAAAATCATATATAATTTGCAAATCATTTAAATTTTCCTTCTAATTGCAATTTAAATATTACGATTTAGCTGTATATTCTAACAGTGATATAAACTGTTATTTGAACATGTGAGCACATAGACAGACCTGTGTCTCATAACATTTCTATATATAGTGCAGATATTTATCCTTAATTAAATGGCCAGCTCCTAACGTTTTTCACCATAAAGTAGAAAACGATGTTTTCCTAAGACATTTAAATTGATCAACCAGTATCTAGCCTCGATGCTGCCATTTGAGATATGAAAAAGGCATTTTCACCACATGCATTCTAATGAAATAAAGTGTGGAAAAGCTAGGAAGGCCTTGAAACCTTCAAATTTAGATTATTTCGCCTTCATCCACTCATTTGCATTCAATTCCAAATTGCTATTACTTTCAATAGACACTGAAAACTACATCATGCCTATTGATATGCGATTTTATTTTTAAAAGAAAATTTCATACTTAATAAAATTCGTATTTCAAGGTTTTATTTACTTACTTTACTCTGAATAAAAGTGCCATTATTTTCCTTGATCTTTTTCCTTACCTATCACAAGCTGCACATGCAGATATATTTTGTTTAATAGAAATATCAATAATAAGATAATTGTTTCCCAGAAAACAAAAATAGGCTTTTTCTAAAAAATATACCAGATACCTGTCATTTGCCATGTTTTGCATTATGCTCACATAAATCATGAGTAATTAGTTAAAAGGTTGTAGAATCATTAAGGTTTTTTTAATGCGGGAGATGTGAAAAATGTGCAATGCCTTTGCCGGGACTCGAACCTGTAACTCTCTAAAACTTCCTGAGTGTGCTAACCGTTACACCACGAAGGCATGCAGCAAGAAGGCAGAAAATGTCTTATATACCCCCCTTTTAAAGGGCAACTAGAGATTAAGAAACCTAGTCGCCAAATTCTGATGGTGAAGAATCATCATCCACCACCTTTTAGTTCGGGAGCCACTGTAGAGTCATTAGGATTTTTTTTAATGTGGGAGACGTGAAAAATGTGCAGTGCTCTAACCGGTTCTCGAACCAGGACCTCTCGATTACGCGCCGAGTGAGTTACACCACGAAGGCATGCAGCAAGGAAGGAGAAAATGCCAACTTTTACGCGTACCTTCGTGGTGTAACTAGATAGCACGTCCGACTGGCAATCGGGAGGTCTGGTTATCGAAACTCGACGATCTACACTTTTCATGCTTCTGCATCCATACAGACTAATGAATCTATATAGTGATTGAATACAATTTATTCGTCAGTTATATATAATTTATAGATAATTTATTTATTAGTAAGTTAGACATCAAACATTCAAAGCCTGATTTTATTTAAAGTCTATGAATATTTAAAAAATATTATGCTATCTCTAAAAATATATTTTTCAATGGAGATCTTTTGGAAAAAAACTTCTTTAATTAGTAGTTAATGCAGATATGATTATTATTATTTATTACCTGTTCCGCTGTTAGGAACTACATGGCAAGGGAGGGATACCACGTGAAGGACCTTTTAAAGAAAACTGTAGTATCCACCTTAAACATAGAGAAACCTCGAAAACGTCCATACAACCACCGAGACTCGAACCGCGGACCGAAATACCAGTGTTTTTCGTCTTTTCCTGATCGATCGCTGGTAGGCGTTAGCTCAAATATTATGGAAATGTTAAAGAAATTCTACCAGTAGAAGATGAATATCAATTATTTACGAAGTTAGATTTGGTAGTTGCAGGGTGGTTTAAAGAATCAGGGCCCAGTTTTGTGAGTTAAATACATTTGCAAAGTGTGCTTCTAGTTAAAAGGTATCCTAATGTTTAAGTTTTATATTTAATGTGTTTTGATATCCTTTCATTGACATGAAATAGGGAATTGCTTCTACTGTTAGGATCTTGTTATTTTTATTAATAATTTATAATGCTAGTTAGTTAGTTAGTTTTAAGCATTGACAGCCAGCCCACCTAACAGGCGAAGCCATACATACATTATGAAACTATATATGCATTATGAAAATAATTGAATATGAAAATAATCGCATATATGCATTATGGAAATAATTTTTAAGGTATTTTCTTCTTCTTTCAGACATGCTTTCGTACTGTAATGGTTAGCACACTCGGCGCGTATTCGAGAGGTCCAGGTTCGAGTTCCGGAGACGGGATTGCACGTTTTGCATGTCTTCAGATTCAAAAATACTTAATGACTCTACAGTGGCGCCCGAACTAAAAAAAGGTGGTGGATGATGATTCCTCACCACCAGAATTTGATGACTGGGTCTCCTAATCCCTAGTCGTCCTTTAATATTTTCTCCCTCTTTCAAGCACGCCTTCGTGGCGTAATAGTTAGCACGCTCGGCGCGTATTCGAAAGGTCCAGGTTCAAGACCCGACGAGGGCACTGCATATTTTTCATGTCTTCAGCTTCAAAAATACCTATTGACTTTACTAATTTAATTGTTAGTTTAAACTTATCTTTTGCCTTTTCCGCCAAGCTGGGAACTCTTGGAAGAGAAGTGTGGGTTAGAACGGTAAAACAACCAGCTGTACAAATTTTTCAGTTCTCTAAGTCATTAGTATAAGAGGGAGTCAGATTAGAATAAAGTGAAAGCTTTTATTGCCGTCACCTTTCTCAGATGACCAGAACTGAGAACACAAATAGGCACTGTATTCATAACTATAATGTTATTCTCTAACTACTTAAGCATACCAACATCATCAAATATGTATCAAGGGGACAACTGAAATTTCTAATTTTGCCAAATAAAATATTTCGTGTGCTAAACAGGTTAAGGAATTAGATTTTTAATTCTTATTAAAACAGTAAATCTATTCTATCAATAATAGTAGTTAATCATTGCAGAATCACTATTTTGTCCTCTCTCCGCGAATTGTAATTTATCATATAGGCTTGATTTGGAGGTTACGATATAAATCTTTTTTAATGGTTCTTTACCTTTCTAAACGATTTAAATGATATAAAGAAAAATTCATTTCTGTTTTAATATAGTCGATTGCGTATATTTATAGGCTGAGAAGTTCATCGCATATATGCATACTGAAAAATGATTGGCAAAAATTTATTTTTGAAATGTCTGAAAAATTTCCAAGTAGCACATGACGTAGCAAAGACGTTACTACTACCACTTTGCAACCTCTCGGACCAGCTTGCAACGTCTTTGCTACATCATGTGCTACTTGGGTTCCGTTTCACTGCAGAAAATAAGATAAAGAAGATAAACAAACAGCCGTTGTTTTACTTAGCAATAAGTACACTTGAAGCTGCTAAGCAAAATATAATAAAACATTTTACGTTTTCTTAATTTTAACCATCAGATCTGATTTTAAAATATTATTTACCTACAAATATCCTGTATTTTAAAATATTAAAAATCAAACTATCAGTTTAATTTTTACCTACGTTTTGTTTCATTGATATGTTATTTATTAGTTAACTTTATATTAAGTTCGTAGTTTTGTTCTTACATTCATACTGTAGGATATAATTCGCTTAGCTATCATAAAATGTGACTAGATCTACCTAAGTGTGATCCTTGCAACTTCTCGAACGGGAATGAGAATGAACAAAACCAAGGAATGATGCAAAAGACCCTTTTATTGAATACAAAATATTTAACAGATGGCCCGGGCTTATGTTCTTACTCAGATCACCGACCACTTGGGTGAGAACGTAAAAGAATGTAACACTAAATTAAAGGTAAAAAGTAGTGAGAGACTATACAATTCAATTTAAACTAACGCTAAGTTGACTCAGAAACGTACACCGGCAGGATACTAACTCAACAGCAAGAGCGCAGCCGCTATTAAGATTAACAGCTGGTAGAAACTAACAAACGTGCGCTCACAGTAACGATATCACGCTCTATCTAGCCTTTTCACTCCAAAAGTTTATATACACTTGTTCATCCTACTTCCTACATCCTCTCTAGGACACAAGAGGGTAAATAAAAGAATTCGGGAAAGGATGGCAAAATAAAATAAATATTAGTAAAAATAAATAGAATCCTACAATACATCCCCCCTTCAGTAATTTTATTTAAATGACGCCAAAACCCTTAACAATGATAAAGGAGTCATATCATCGTGTTTGCCAAGATTGCAACTTCCACGGATGATCCAAACCATTTGAAAAAGTACATGGTCATCTTAAAGAATTTACATTGTTATTAAATAAAATCTCACCAAGGAAGTGATACTGTTCTCCAAGTGAACTGAAAGCCTATCTTGTGCGAATCTTCCATGTGAAGATAAATGGTACTAAAAGTTTTATCCCACATACATATCCGCCACTGAAAAAGGGCAGCTCTTTTTTTTTTCGTATTTGAAGATGTAGTTTTTACTTTGTCTGAATTGATAACAAATAATGTTAAAAACACCTGAGCTAACATTTTCTTTCTGTATATAATTAAGTGAAAATAAATTTAAAGGAAAAAAAACTTTCTTGAAAAAGTACTTATAAATTTGATTGTTTCTAAATAATTTCCTGTGGCACACAGTTTAAAAATTCTGCTACTTCCTGAAAATTAAGTCTTTTGTTGTGAAATATTATTAGGATGCTTGAGATAGTTTCTTCTAATTTTCCTATTTTTAGCCTAAAAATTTCAACATGTTTATTGCTGCCACATAATAAGGTACTCCTTTATGCAAATGTGCTTAAGCACCTATTTAATTTGTAGCGTTGCGCGCCTCCAACTTGCACGCAACCAAGAGGTGACTGTTGAAACTGGATAAAAGACAGAGTCTTGTTAAGGGTTTAAGTCCCTTTTTATTCAACGTAATAAATTACAAGTGCGTGCTCTTGACGCTCACAAACTACGCCAACTCGGCGGTAAAATAAAAATAATAACCTGAAAAGAAACTAAAGACAAGACTCTAACTACGAGGCTCTCTAAAAGTAACTAACCTCACCGCGTTTTACAATACCGCTGCTAATTCAGCAAACTTGAAGATCACGTTAAACGATTAACAATACTTCCAGGCAAGCACACAGGCCGACACGCGGGGTTCTTCAATTTCTGGCTAACTACCTCCGCGCTCGTGAAGTAAGAACAGCACACCTCGAACTCGTTTCCTTTCTATTTAACTCAGAATACTTCCGCTGATAATTTGAATCCTTGCGCGTTCTACTAAAATTTACATACTCTGGCATTGGCAGTTCCAGGGGAAAGTAAGGCTTGACAGGAAAGGTAGTTTAAACTTAAAATAAATGTTAGTTAAAATAAATATAAACCCTACATTTGCCGCTGCCAGAATTTGGAAAACTTGGAAGCAGGTCCTACAAACGACCTGTTGTAAGTTTCTATAATTCTGAACTAACTCTCGAGAACCTCGTTTACACAAAAAAAATCTTATGTAACAAATTGTATACTAAATTTCTGCGTATACTTATAACTCTCTCTTCTTACAGCAACTTTTCCTGGACTTCATCAATCAATCTTGGTCTTTTCCTTCCAGCATCTGGAAGGAATAAGTATCAGTATCTTTCTAAATACATTATAATTTGCACTTTCTTGACACAATTAATTTTTGTTTTTAAGCGATTCGTTTTCCTTAGTTATTGCTTAATTCACATTCATTCAATTTTTCAAGCATTAATTTAACTTTACCCTGGCTCTGCACCATGTGTGGTGTGAAACGGGAATATTCGTGTTTTAGTCTTACCACACTTCCCCTAACCACCATGATTTGTTAGAATTCAACGACCAAATAGACACACCTTACTCGACATTCTACAACTCGATGAGCTACTTTAACATTCTTAAAAATTCAAGTGTAGGTGGAGAACCCTACAAAACACATACATTCTAACTTCCCCCTCATTCAGCTTTAAACATGCAGGCTTTCGCTCTAAAGCATGACTTTATCTACAGTTTAATACTTAAATTTTGAATTCATTCCTTTTGAGCATTTACTTTTAGCATCTAAAATTTTATGCTTCTTGACTAAATTCTACTTTTACATAACATTCAAGTATTTACGTACATTTACAAAATTTTAATACATATGATTTTTACAATTTACCATAAAATGAATAAGAGAAATAAATTTTTACTTTACTCATTCTTCGCCAAGCTGGCGGCACTGAAACTAAAATTCTTATTAATACAAGAATACGAAGTTATTTTTATCTTCGGCCAAATTTTGGCTTTAACACAACAGAATTAGTCTTTCGACCAACAGAAAATGCTTGTTCTTCGCTTTTATACTTAAAGAATATAATACTTTTGCCTTAGCTAAATAAAGTAAAACAAAACTAAGTCTCAACCGAGACATATTGACTTTCGTCAAAACATAGAACTTCGTACTTATGCATAACATTTTGGAACAGAAGAGAAAAAAAAAATTTTATAGAAGATTTTAACTTATCTTTGAGTTTTCGATGATTGAAACTCTGTCATTCTTTTCTGGCAATATTGTTCCCAAGTTAGAGGTTTCATGGACGTCAATCTTCTCCTTACTGACCTCCGAGTGTCGTCCACATTAGTTTTTCTTTTGCGTCCTCTACATGCTGGCCTCTTGGCGGAGTAATCGTCGGGTTGTTGTCGTTTCCGTTTTTCCATGGGACGGCTCGTCTTGACGTCCTCCGGTCTGGAGTCCTTCTTGAATTTCTTCTGTTGTTCCTGGTATTTTTGTTCCTCCTGCTGCCGTTTCAGTTTCCGGAACGGCGGCCTTGCTGGCCCCTGCCTCTCTGGCCCTGGGAGCGTTCTCCTTGATGTATAATTTCTCCTGCGATCCGTTGTAGGTGGTGTTTTGCTCTTTACCACGGTTTCTTTACGCGGTGCATCTGTATTCTTGTTTTTCTTAAATGCTGGAGTTTGAAGGTTTTTATTTTTTCTTTTTGGTACCGTCGTCCGGGTTGTAGAAGGGCGTCCGGGTTGTAGAAGGTCTCTCTTCAGTTCTCTGCTTCTTGGGTGGTGGGACAGTTGTTGCTATTTCTGGACCTTCTACTTCGTTTAGACTTGAGTCCTGCAAGAAACTTTTAAGGATTTCAAAATCATTTGGATTATAGTATTTTTTCACCTGGTCGGGACTTGCTTTACAGATCTCCCCTCTCTCGTTCTTAAGATAAAATAAGACTCCTTTGATTTCCTGAATTACATAGGGGCCTTCAAATTTTGGAGCTAGCTTTGCCGTAAAATTGTCTGGGACACTTGATAAAGAAAATTTCCGCTTCAATACTTTATCCCCAACTTTAAAATCTCCTTCACGGCGTTTTCTATCATAATATGCTTTTTGCTTATTTCTTGCCGTATCCGAGCTTTTAAGCGCCTGATCAATCAGTTTTGCACATCTTTCTGTTTAAACTCTTGCTCTCTTTGTTGCACAAAGAATAATTTATCTAAAGGCGTAATTAACTGTCGACCTAAAAATAATTCTTCTGGGGCTTTTCCCGTAGTATCGTGATTTGCCGTTCTTAAAGCATAAGCTAATTCATTTATGTAGCCATCCCAGCGCTTGTGATGTGTGCTCACGTAACTGCGAATTATTTTTACTATGTTTTTATTCACTCTTTCTGCTATGTTTGCCTGTGGTCTATACGGAACCATTTTGATATGGCGTATGCCAAGTCCATTGCATATGTTTTCAAATATTTGACTAATGAATTGTTTTCCGTTATCGCTAATGACTTTTATCGGTGCACCGTATTTTAAAATGTATCTGTGTAAGAATGCATCTGCGACTGTTTTGGCTGACGCGCGTTTAAATGGAACAATTTCTGTCCATTTTGAAAAATGATCTACTATTACTAAAAGAAAACGATTTTTATTTAACTCGTTCTGGGGGAAGGGACCAAGAAGATCTATGCCTAAAATTTCATTCGGAAATGTAGCGCGAATGCTATTTAAGTACCCGGCCGGGCTGTAATTAATATCATTTATTAACTGACATTGATTGCAGGACCTGACATGCGCCGTTACTATTTTGTATAATTGCGGGAAATATACCGCCTCGCGTACCCTTTTTAAAGTCTTTCTGACCCCTAAATGACCCGCTGTTTTCCCGTCGTGTAATTCCTTCAAAATGCTTAATCGAAGCGAGGCTGGGATGACTGGTTTGTACTCAAGATTTTCGTTTGTTGTTTTCGTATAAAATAATAAATTATCTATTATTTCATAGTTTTCTGCTCTATTTCTTATCGCATCGATATCTGTGTGCTCAAAGCTTTCGGGGTCTTTCAAATATGCATAGATATTTCCAAATTCAGGATCAGCTTTCAGTTCAGTGATAATCGTATCTCTAGAATCTAAAATTTTTGAAGTCAACACAGCGTATTTAAGTTCATTTCCTTCATCGTCCAGTTTTATACGAGAAAGTGCGTCAGCTACATTGTTTTCCTTACCCGGTTTATATTTTATTCTGATATTATATTCTTGGAGTTTTAAAGCCCATCTTATTAACCTGGGCGTTAGGTTTTTTCCCGAGTAAAGTCTACCAACAGCCGCATGATCCGAAAAGACAGTTACTGGCGATTTGCCGAAATAAACTCGAAATTTGTGTACAGCCATTAATACGGCTAATGTTTCTCTTTCTGTAGCTGTATAATTCTTTTGTGTCTGATTCAATGTTTTACTAAAAAATGCCAGAGGATGGCTATTTTGCATAAGAACCGCACCCACCGCATAGTCTGACGCATCTGCTGCAATTTCCAGGTTTTCGTCCCTCTCCGGGAATTTTAAAACAGGGGCATTGATGAGCGCTTCTTTTAATCTTTCAAAAGCTGTATTTGCTTCCGCTGTCCACGTAAATTTACCTCTCTTTCTTTTGATTACTAAGAGTGGTTCAACAATATTAGCGAAATCTTTTATGAAAGACCGATAGTAAGAACATAACCCAAGGAAAGAAGAAAGTTTCTTGGCGGTATTGGGCGGTGGGAAATTCTTGATAACTTTTATTTTTGAATCTTGCGTTTCTATACCCTTTTGCGAAATTTTATAACCCAGATATTTAAGTTCTTTAGTTGCGAACTTGCATTTTGAGGCGTTAATTGTAAGACCGGCCTCTTTTAATAATTTAAAAACTTGTTCTAGATCATTAATGTGTTGTTCCAACGTACTACTCGTTATAATTATATCATCTAGATAAATTAAAGTTGATTTTCCTAGGACAGGCTTTAGAACAATGTCCATAGCTCTCTGGAATGTTGATGGGACCCCACACAACCCAAAGGGCATGCGTAAAAATGCATAAGTGCCCGATTTTGTTATAAACGCAGTTTTATGTACGTCTTCGGGTCTCATAGCTATTTGATAGTAGCCAGACGTTAAGTCCAAAGTAGACATGTATCTTGTCGATTTGATCTGTCTAATAATTTCCTCTATAACCGGCAAAGGGTAAACTGGAAATTTAGTAATACTATTTAGTTTTCTGTAATCGATAGCAAACCTTCAAGCCCTTTTATCCGAAGGAGGAAACTCGTTCTTTTTCCTACATAGTACGACTGGACTCGCGTACTCACTATTTATGGGAGTTATTATTTTATTCTTTAACATCTCCTGAATATGTTCTTCGATGATTACGTCTTTTTGTTTGTCGTACCGATAAGGTTTAGTCCTACAAGATTTTTCAACAGTTAATTGTATCTTATGCGTAACTATTTGACAATTTCCCGGTTTTTCTGAAAACAAGTTAGAAAAATTACTCACCACTTGCTGTATTGTTTGCCTTTCATGGTCATTCAGATGGCTAAGGTCCACTTGCGGTTTCTCCACAGGTTCCACCACCCTCTGGTCCATCTCCAGCACCACGGAACTGTCTTGAAAATTCAATTTGGCCCTCGCGGCCCTTAAAAACTCCATACCTAAAATAAGAGGATTTTGCAGATTCTTCACTACAAAAATTAATACTTTGAGGCTTTCCTCTTTTACCTGTAAGTTTAATGATAATTTCCCGATGCAGTGACATGTTTTTCCTTGCGCCGCTATAAATTCCGTATTTTTGGTTTTAAATAATCGTACCCTATAAAAATTCTTTTTGAAGAAATTTTCGCTCATAAAATTTCCTTCTGCTGCTGTATCGATGAGGGCTTCTACTGCTACATCGTCAACCAGGATTTGTATAATTGGTAGATGTGAGTTTTTTACGATGACCGTATTTAAATGTCTTTTTGAGGGTTTTTTTTAAACTTCCGGGGTCTGGACCCTCCCTTTCACAGGCCCCTCTACTCGTTTAAAGCTTTCCTTTCAATTTGTGCCTTCTGGGTACGCGGATGTTTATTTTCGAATTTTCTTTTTGGGCCTTGACCTTCGAGTTTCGATGAGTTAGCTTGATAGCTCTTTCCCCCATAAGAGCGATTTCCATTTCTGGTTTCCTCATTTGAAGATTTCCTTCGGGTACTTTGAGAATACGTTGCCCCTTTTAGCTTTTTCCGCTATTCTGCGATTTTGAAACTTCACCGCCAATTCGAAGAGCTCCTGCAATGTGCTTGGGTTTCTAATTTCGAAGTAGTCTTGAACAGCGGGTAACAATCTTGGTAAGATTATTTCAATAATCTCCGCATCGGGTTTCTTCCCATACAGCATATCCGTCAGCTTAATTTTTCGTAGAATAAAGTCCGACAACTCTTCTATATCCCGTTGATAGAAACTATATAGTTCGGCTTCCAGCCTTGCTCGATCTTTCACTATGGGCAAGGCCTTTACTACCGATTTTTTGAAATTTTCAAATGTATATGTCAGGCTTCCAAATTCCCCTAATAAAAATTTGCCTATATTTTTCCACCATAGCGCGGCCTGTCCTCTTAGTGCGGATGTGGCGATGGCAGCTTTTTGTCTTTCAGGCACAGGGTAGAGCTGAAAGTGATTTTCTAGGCCTTCTAGAAATATCGCCACCGAATTTTTTCCGTCGAAATTGACGTTTGGCTTGATTGACGCTCTCAAAGTCTGGACCAGGTATCCAAATCCTTCCAATTGGCTTGTCATTTCTTGGTGTTGTCCAGCGGCTTCCATCCAATTTTCGGCCATTTCAGTTCGATAAGTGTTCGGGCGCCAATGTTGCGCGCCTCCAACTTGCACGCAACCAAGAGGTGACTGTTGAAACTGGATAAAAGACAGAGTCTTGTTAAGGGTTTAAGTCCCTTTTTATTCAACGTAATAAATTACAAGTGCGTGCTCTTGACGCTCACAAACTACGCCAAATCGGCGGTAAAATAAAAATAATAACCTGAAAAGAAACTAAAGACAAGATTCTAACTACGAGGCTCTCTAAAAGTAACTAACCTCACCGCGTTTTACAATACCGCTGCTAATTCAGCAAACTTGAAGATCACGTTGAACGATTAACAATACTTCCAGGCAAGCACACAGGCCGACACGCGGGGTTCTTCAATTTCTGGCTAACTACCTCCGCGCTCGTGAAGTAAGAACAGCACACCTCGAACTCGTTTCCTTTCTATTTAACTCAGAATACTTCCGCTGATAATTTGAATCCTTGCGCGTTCTACTAAAATTTACATACTCTGGCATTGGCAGTTTCAGGGGAAAGTAAGGCTTGACAGGAAAGGTAGTTTAAACTTAAAATAAATGTTAGTTAAAATAAATATAAACCCTACAAATTAAGCGTTATCGCATTTAACACAGACATTTAAAACGCAAAATAAAATTATTTTTACGTTATTAAAATGATTGATTTGGCATATAAGAAGTTTAAACACTACTTCTACAAAATTATCCATTCATTTTGTAATTTAACTTAAATATTAAAAGAGAATATCCAATACACTGCTATTAAAATTAAGAAAATATTTTCAAAACTTTTCAATAAATAAGATTGACTATTTGAAAATTAAGTAAAACAGCAAAAGGGTAACCTTAGACTGGCGCAGAGATTTAATAAAACATTTTCGATTTTGAGGGCGATCAAACATAGGTGCCTTTTGTTCAGAAGCAAAATAAATTTTACTCAAAATACAAGCTAATCTTAGATTGCTTTTTTGCCTAATTTTAAATGTTAATTTGGAGTGCTTTTCTTCTAGTTAGAAGATTATAATTTCTGCAAAATAAAACTTCCTACTCCACCTGATAACCAATTTATCCTCATCTGCCAAAAGAAGGAAAAATACAAGTTCCATCTTATGACGTTGTAGGGACATTAGGTATTTTTGGAAGCAGGCAAGATGAAAAATTAGCAACGCCTTTCACCGGGAATCGAACCGCGGACCTCTCAATTAATTACGCGCTGAGCTTGCAGACCAATACACCACGAAGGCTCAACAAGAAGACGGTGGGTGAAAACCTTATATACTCCCCCCTTTTAAATGGCGACCGGGTTTTAGGGGACTCAGTCGCCAAATCCTAGGTGTGGAGAATCATCATCCAACACCCTTTTTATTTCGGGAGCCACTGTAGAGACATTAGGTATTTTGGAAAGCAAGCAAGATGAAAATTTAGCAATGCCTTCGCCGTGAATCGAGCCGCGGACCTCTCAATTACGCGCTGAGTGGGCAGACCACTACACTACGAAGGCTCGCTACGAAGGTGGGAGAACTACCTTATAACGCATAGCTTTAAAAAAATTTCATTTCAGAGTAAACCCTGCTTTGCATTTTCTATCTAATTTTCTAACATAGTGATTCTTGGATAACACGTAACAATGCTCTCTCCTTGTGTTACAACAATTTGCTAAAAAGTTATTTTCTACATTTATATCGTAGTGCTCCCTTAGAGCAATGCAAGGTTTCAAACTTTTCTAATTGTGATTTTTCGGAAGAATATGGATTCAGCTATTATAGCACTATTGCAAAATTCTCAAGTCATTCTAGCTTCTAAAATATAAGTAGTTTTTCTCTTTACTAGGATCCAAAATTGCTTGGCATATTTTTAATGAATCCCTGAATTTTTTTTCTGAAAATAATATGAAGGTTTCCCGCATGTTTTACTTTTTCCACAAAAAGTAAGGGATGCAGTCAACAGCTAGAATCAATATCAATTTTGCTTATTACTAAAAGAAACGTTAGAGCTTTAAAACATTTTCAGCTAATATTGCGATTCAGCATCACACACAAAAAAATGGAAAGAAAGAAACAATAAATTCAGGAGATTGTCTCATTTGGGACTCCGTTTGAATTTAAGCACTAGTAATTATTGATGTATTTCTTGGTCAAAATGAGTTGGTAGGATATTATCCCATTATATTTCAGTGTTGCTGTAAGTTATATCATATGCTTGTAAGGTTCATGTTGATTTTTCTAACAGTTAATCTTTAGTTAAAAGTTACTTTCCTATATTCCTGAATTTCAACTTACAACTTCCGGCCAGAACGTATTTTCAGAATTGCGTTTGAATGCAAATGAGGAGAAGTATTTAACTGTGAAGTTCTACTGAGTTCATTAGAGAGCCGAGGATTCTGAGTAGCGCGCCTTCGCCTTTTCAGGCTACTCTCTCTCTTAAGCTATTATTACGCTCGGCCATTCTTTAGGCCCTTGATAGCTTCGCCGTTATTTAGCATTAAGGAACCAACTCTGTTAGAATCTTGATAGCTTCGGCTATATCTTTTTAGTTAAGATTAGTTAAGCTTTAATTCGTATTTTCCTGAGTTCAAGCCCGAGCGGAGGTTTTATTATAACTCCAAGAAAGGAGTCATCTGTTAAACTTTATTTGGATAATAAAGGGTAATTTAACCCTTCCCACGTTTTGTTCTCTGTCTCATGAACTCAAGCGATTATTCGCTTATCAGTTATTAAGGTTCCTCACTTCAACTGTAACTCTAAAGTGCACAGGTTGGAATCTTACATGCTTATCTGAAATATATAAACTTGTTATAAAACGTCTATTTCAACATTATTCAATTCGTATAAATAAAAAATCATACTAGACTTAAATACAAATTAGTCCTTTTCAAATATAAAGTTTGAACTTCTTTCTTTCTTATCACTGCTATTTGCATGTGAACTGAAATTATCAGAATTTTATGAGCAAAGTTGACGTGATAAAGGGGTTTCAGCACATTCCAAGTAATATCTTATTTACTTGAGACGTTAAGTAATATGCTAGATAATTTAGATCCTATATAAGAATCATTTGTATTCAAAACCTGTAGAGTCTTTAGGTTTGTTGATGCTGAAGACGTGAAACCTGTGCAAGGCCCTCGCCGGGATTTGAGTTCCGAACCTCCCGAATACGCGTCAAGTGTGCTTACACCACAAAGACATGCAGAAAGGAGGGAGAAAATGCCTTGATATTACTTAATATTTTGATTTCTATGCATGTTTACCGTTGTCCCTTTCAATTTCCTCTAGCTCTAAATTTATTAAACCTTTTTATGAAATCTATTATCTGTTGAATGTTATCATTTATAGTCGAATGCTTATTCTTTATTCACTTTAAAACTTTCGTCCTCTATTATTTACTAATTGTTTGTCTTAAATTATCGAGTTTTATAGCTTTCAAAGAAAGCTGTGATTACAGAACAACTTCACCTTTTCTTCAACAGATTTATTTCTTTTCTTAAAATATAGTGGTTTGTGGTTTTCCATAGCTTAATTTAAGTATTATATAGAGTTACGAGAATCAAATATTACTCCTGCGTTTCACAGCACAGATCTGTGGCTCAGATCAAGGAGTTATAAAAAGGGAATTACTACCTTTTAATTGTAGTTAGCTGTGAAAATTTGCATATTTACATAGGTACGCAATTTCCCCCTCATTAAGCATTACGAAATTTCTAAGCAAACTGGAAAAAATACGTCTTTTTTACTTTCCTTAGTATTTTCTTTTCTTTACTCTCTTTGTGCTTCTCATTTATAGCATGTAATAGCTTTCAGCCACTCGATCCTTTTCCTAATGAGCATTAAAATCGATAGAACGCTGACGTCAGTGCCTGCTATGTTACTCAAGTATGAAATGAAAATTGGGTTGTTCCTCACTTTGAACGAATGTTTTACTCCTAGCGGCAACTTTTGCTGTCGTCATGGAAATGCGCTTTTCCTCTTTGGTAGAGCCATTGAGGGGAAGCAGGCTTCTCAGTATTTGTGTGTTGTATATCCCAGTGCCAGTCAGATCTTCTACTATCTTTCTGTATATTGCTTTTTCTGCAACGTAATTTATTTGTTTTCTTACACGAGTTTAATGTTTTATGACTAGTTACATGCGTTAGGAGAGCGTTTGTTTTCGACAGTCATCGATAAATTTCGGAAGAAGACTTGATCACATCAAAATTTCTATCATCTTGTCTATAAAGTGCGCACATTCTGACGCAGCACTGCAACTACAATTTATGTGGAAACAATTCTCTGTTTAATTACCAAAGCTTATAACGTATGAAGGCAGTCAAATCAACAAATGTCCCTATGTTCTGATTATAGCTATCGTTATTGATAATATTCATCTTCAAAATTATTTAATGACGCTGAAAGTCACGTTCAACGTTTATAGTCTGCTTAAAAATAGGAAAATCATGAACTGAAATAAATTTTCTCATCGTCGTAAGATGTGAAAAATACTGTGCGGTTTAAAATTTTAGACTGTCATATTATACAGAAGGATAGGACTTATTTAAGTTGCACCGAAATTCTTAATTACCAAGAACAGTAAAAACTGCATTGTATTCATTTATAATTTGTAAGAAAGAAAATTTGTCTTAAATTACTCAGTTTTTAGAAACACGATAATGGGCTTTCTCATGGCATTTCAGGAAAGCAAACTCAAAAATTGTAATGGTTAGTTTCCGTATATTTTCTGATGTATTTAAGTATTTTACTTTATGTTAAAGGATAGATTAACTTCCCGATAATGTAATTTCTATATTTATTCGAAAGGCAAGGTGATTCAAATTATTAATTAGCGATATTATTTTCTGTATATTCAGAAAAACCACCAGAAACTTTCAAAGTTTTAAACTGCAATATCAAAATAAATCGCGATGGGAAAGTATTGGTAAAGTAACTAATTAATTGTTTCTATAATTAAAATGGAGATAATCAGTTGATTTATTATGTAGGTATCTATCAAACTCTTTTCGTTACATTGTAACACAGTATTTGCAATTTATGGTTTAAGTAAAGGCAATTAACAAAATAAACTAAAGAAATAGATTTGAGAGAGCAAACGAATTGCTAAAGGAAGGTAATTAGAAGGGAAGAAATAAACTTGTAAATTTATTTTACTCATCACATTTGAGTGAAGTACATTGACACAGTACTGCATTCTATAAAACAACCTTTTTTTTCTGATACAGGACAAATAATCCATTAATACTAGTTTATGGATTATCTTGTTATTCCATTAATATTAATACTTAATATAATCATAGCAGGACTATATTTAATTGTAGCCTAAACTATTTCGAATAACATCTTTTTTTCGAATGCGTGTCTTCCAATTGTACGACCAGAATCTAAGGGATTTTTTCAGTATACAATATGCATGAGACAAAGTTAAAAATACCGATTTTTTTTCAATCCCCCGTTTAATAGGCAGATGCAGTCATAATAGAGAAAATGCTTAAAAAATCGAAACTGCACTACTCTACATCCCCTCCACATTTTTTTCCTCTAGAAATCTGAATCTCTAAACAAGAACAGGATTTTTACGAAAATACTCTTTTCTTCTCTAAATACCGCACTCTACTTGTGACTGAAATTCAGTGCTGTAAACCCTTTGCATAAAAAATGAATATTAAATAAACATTTGAGTTCTAGGAAAAATTAATTATATGAAATTGTATATCACAGTTTTATTACGTTTAAAAATGTCGTAAACTATAAAGGCCTGTTAATGTTGCAAGGTTTACTTTAATTAACCTGTTATTTTTTATGTTAAATCTTTCCGGTACTTCACCTATACTTGTATGTGTAACTGAAGTGAGTTTAAATAGGAAATGAGAATTTTAGTTTAAGAAAGAGGATTGGCAGCGTCAGCTTGCCGGGGTGAAACTCCTACGTACTGCTTGCCTTTAGCCCTGATGAGTGACTTGCTAGGAATTAAGTTAATTGTCGTAAAATAGCTCAGCCAAATTGTTAAGATTTAAATTTAAATCTTAACTTTTAAATAATTTGAATCATTGTTGTTTGTCTAGACTGCAGGAAGAAGTTAATTTTGTTCGTGTTTAACTTGTAACTTGTATGTACGAAGTATGTTTTCGTTTTCAATGGTTCTTTTCCGATAATTTTAACTGTTTTACTCTTTTCCAGTTCTTCGTTTTTTGTTCACCACATTTTCCTTGTTTATTTACGCTTTTGAAATATGGTCACAGATAAGAATCGATTTGTAAGTTAAGCCTGAAGGGTATGAAATTCTTGAGCCATCTCCATTTCTTGCTCAAATGAAACATCAGAATATGATTCCAGAATTTATACAAGTTAAATGTAGTCTCAAATCTTCTGTTCACATTTCGAAAATTATGCATAAATTCAAATTGTCACTTCTTCGTCACACTATAAGAAACACGCGCAAACGTTTGACTAAAATTGAACATGAATTATATCACCTTCATTTAAAAATTGCCAATTCCACTTTAAATTTTTCTTCATTTGATTATAAATCTTGTTCTAGGACTGAAACTGTTTCTCAACGCCATAAAAACATCCGTGTTTCTAAATTCCAAAAGCTCACACCCCTTTCACACATCTTGTGGATCTTCCCACTGTTAATACTAATCCCATTATTATCTCGAAGGTGAATCTCTCAGAGTATCAATTGAATGTATTAAAATATAACTTGAACTTTTCGAAAACTTCAATTCCTCAAATCATCGCCCCTATTGAAAAAGCTTTTAAATTCCCTAAAATTTCAGAAACACAGAAAGATACAATTCGCCACTTATAATGTGAATTTTAACAACAATTCATTTGTTTCGAATCTCAACCAAAAAGAAAAGAAAGCCTTACGTAAATTAATTATAATCCTAATATTATAATTTCGAAGACTGATAAGGGTGGATTAAAATTTTAAAAAATGCAGATTAAAATTAATTGGAATTCATTGGCCGCCGAAATGTTATGATTTTGTATCTTCAGCTTCGGCCTACCGAGTTTTCAACGAATATGTTGACTTTTATTTTAAACATTGTAAATGATTTCTTTATGCATTTTATGCTTTTTATTTACATTTTTGTGTTTTTTTCTCTTTGCGTATGATTTCATTGTATTATTTAAAACTGATGTTATTACTTACAATTTTGCCTTTTTACTTACGATTTGTAAATCTCGTGTGATACTTTGTGGTGCACGAGGATTTATTTATTTTTTAAATAAAAGATAAAATAAAAAAAGATCATGATGGACAAAGTGTGTTATGGACAAGCGCACATACATTAAGGGCGTCTCTAATCTGATAAGTGAATGCCCATACTGTTCAGTCCCTAAAGATCCCTCAAATTTTAACCTCACAAAAGTTAAAACAGCTGTTAAATCTTCTCATATACTTTCGACTCAGCTTAAGAAATCACTCATTCCACCTATTGCTAACTGTGCTAGATTTTATGCTCTCCCCAAAATTCACAAAATTGGAATTCCTTTTCGGCGTATAGTTTCCAATTTAGGAACGGCATGGTACCCTTTGGCCAAATATTTAGTTTTCGTATTTTCTCCTTTACTTTCCAACAATATTTGCACCGCAAAAAAATTCTTTCGAAATCATCGATAAACTTAAAGGTATTTCTCCCTTGCACTCCATTATGGTTTCGTTTGATGTTAAATCGCTGTTTACTAACGTTCCAGTCAAAAGTGCACTAAATTGCCTGGAAACTAGATTTCAAGAATTATATTTCTCACATACTGAAATTGAAGACTTAAGTTCCCTCACTAAAGCCTCCGTGAATCAAACTCACTTTGTTTTCTAAAATGAATATTATCGTCAAATTGAAGGACTAGCTATGTGTAATCCCCCTCCGCCCTATACTTGCTGACTTTTACATGCACTATTTTGAGGTCAAATTATTTGAAAAAGTATCTTTTCATCTGTGGATTCGCTACGTAGACGACACGTTTGCTCTTTTTTATGGTGATAAGGAAGACTTACCCCAGATTTTATCTGTTATAAATTCAATTGATCCAGCCACCCAGTTCAATTTTGCACCTGAATCTAATAATACACTTCACTTCCTTGATATTCTTATAATCCGCAATGGATCTAATTTCAGCACAACGGTTTACCGTAAACCCTTTTCTGTTTGTTTACCTCCCCATGCTAAGTCTTGTCACCTGGCTAAGCAAAAAATGGCTTCGTTTTACTATTATGTATTTCGAGCTCTCAACGTTTGTTCCTCAGAATCTCTTCTTGATAACGAACTCAATTATTTAAGATCTGTTGCCCGTGACTGAGGATTTTCTCCCGAAGTCATTGATAAAGCTGTTCGAAAGTTCGCATCGTGCCATCTAAGAACACATTCTTACGTTAGAAATAACATTAATAACCTTGTTGCCCTTCCATTTATAGTGTTGCGAGGCCCCAACTTATCAGCAACAGTGGTAGTGACTGCTATAAACTGTAAATTACACAAACTCGTCAGAAGGGTTTAAATCCCTTTTTATTCCACTTTAGAAATAACAGCTGCGTTCACTTGACGCTCACAAACTACGCCGACCTGGCGGTTTAACAAAACAGAAATGTGAAACTAAAAATAAATGACAGGATGAATAAATAACGAGATCACTACCTACGAGGCTCTAAAATCGTAACTAACTTAACCGCGTTCTAAGATACAGCTGAGATTCAGCAAGCTTACTGATTAATCAGTTGAAGATTCAACGAACTGCCGAAATAGGCACACAGGCCGAAACGCGCGGTTCTTAAATTTCTACCTAGCAACCTTCACGCTCGCGATTCAAGAAGCACACATACAAACTCGTTTCCCTTCTATTTAAACTCAACTTACTTCTGTTAAAATTTGAATAGACTGCGCGTTTTACTACAGTTTACATACTCGGGCATTGGCAATTCTAGGGGAAAGTAAAGGCTTGACAGGAAAAATAGCTTCAACTTAAAATAAATGTTAGTAAAAATAAATATAAACCCTACACATTTCATCCTTCTATCAGTTTCAAAACTGCACGGATTTTACACAAGTTTCAAGTTGTTTTCTTGCCTATAAATAAAATTCGAGGTTCGGTTCTTGAAGATTCTATTTCCGACTTTATTATATTGGCTAAACAAAAAGAGCATTAAAGTTTCGCATGAAGGAACATGAATCTTACATCCTAAAAGGCGAAATTAACACATCTTCAATAGCTAATCATAGTTGGAAATTCAATCACAATTTTGATTTAGGTTCTGCTAAAATTATCCAGAAAACTGGTTCTATTAAGGAATTGGATTTTCTTGAAGCTTTCCACATTTACAAAAATTTATCCTCTTTAGTCAATGACTTTAATTCCAATCCAGTGTTGCATAATGCCTTTAAAATTCTACTAATTTAACCCTTCATTTTTCGTTTAAATAATAATGTTTATAAGGATTTATATTTATAGGGCAGTGTTTGTTTCATTTTCTTACTCACAGCAATTTCTATTATATTCAATTTATTTGCAGCCAGAGTGGGAAATTTAATATTGTCAGAAAAAACAGAGATAAATTTTACGCAATATAATTTATGAAACATCTAAAACTATATTTTAAGTTAATGGGCACTTGTGTTTAATAGAACGTTCGATTTTTAGTTTCGATTGAATAAATTCAAATGGTTTCTCGTTACTTGAATAAAGATCTTGAATATACTGGATATGAAACTCTAAAACTGTATTCATCGGGACTAAATTTTATCAAAATCATTTCCACAACAGTTGCCTGCCATAAAGATGCGAGCACCATTTGAAGATGAGTTTTCAACGTGAAAAAACCAACAACCATAAAAGTACAAGTACACCAGTAAGGTTTTAATTTTTAATAACCAAGGCAGAAGAAAATCCTATTTGCATAAGAGTACTCCCCTGCAAGGTTGCTTTCACCTTAATTAGAGTTGCTTTTATCACATAAAAAATTCTTTTTACAAAGGTGATGCGGAACATGTATGCCGAGGGCATCGTTTTGTAGCTTTCTGTCTCTGATAGCGAAACCTGTCTGAACTATATAATAGTGCCAGCAATTTTATGCGGCAGTCTTATGCGGTGATTCCTGTTCAGCATATCGATCCGATTCATTGAAGATTTTATGTTTGACTTCAGGTGAGGGAACATTTTATTTTCAAGGATCTGTTTCTCATAAATTCCTCAAACAAAACATTATAAATTTAAGTTTAAAGTCTCATTTTTTTAGATTCCAATATTGCTATTAATATATTCCGATATATTAATGGAATTTTTATATTCTTACAATAAGAATAAAGTTTTGATATGAACTTTTCTTTTGGAAAAATATCGCAATAAACATTTGCTTTTTTCACGTTTTCGTTAAAAAGGGATTTATGATTGCAATTTTTATTCGTTTATATGATGTCAGACAAAAGATTTTTCACAAATTAAATGTTGAATGTAGCAGGTACTATGAAAAAATTAAATATAAAATATTTAGCAGGTGAAGAATACAAATTACTGTATGAGCAGAATGCAGTCTGTTACTGAAACTGTTTTATATCTGAATATATATATGTATATGTACAATATGAAATCTAGCTTTCAAATAATAAGTTAATAGCCCTTTAACTTCCGTTTCACTCTAAAAATAACCGCAATAAATTTTTCTTTCTGCAGTTCTGATGCGCACTTACCGATGAAATCTGAACCCAAAATTCTCGTACATTAAAGTATAATGTTATCTGAAATGGAATTCGTATAAAATCTTAATTACGTCGCAACTCCCTCTTCATCTCTTTGCTACTCTCTTCCGTCTTTTCTCTTGCTTCGTGTCTCTGATTTGCATTGCCTCTAGCCTCGTAGAGTTTAATTTTCTAAATTCTTCAATTGTTTAAGATGTAAGCTGTTCAAACATTGGGAGGTGCATAGCGCACCCACAGTGATAATGTGAATTATCCAAGGATAAAATTATACGGAGAATTTATCGTTATGTGTGTTCTTCGAGTGTCATCTTGCTAACTACGCAGCAGTCTTCAAGTTATGATGCAGTCCTCTCCGACCCAATTCGTTGCAACTCTCACCAAGTCATCTTATTACATCTAAAGGAACAGTTTTATTACAATAATAGAGCAGTGTTATTCAATAACATACTTATTATCAATAACATTTTATTATCTTATGCTGCTTCTGCAGTTGATTCGAATTCCAGCAAGTGGGTTGACTGCAAAGGCTTTTATAGGTACAGGTAGAAGCAGGCCCGTACCTCTGTAGTACTACAGATGATTGAGATGTTGCTGAAGCTGTCTAACTGTTAAAGTTACACTCCAATTTTGAGTATATGTAATTCCTCTGAGTAAAATATAGTTCTTTTAACTATAAATGTCGCTGACAGAAGTAAATCACCATTTTTAAGTTTGTTTTGCTATTCGTGAAAAGCGAGAAATTTGAGACATTTGTCAGCTTTGAAGAAATTTGTCCTTAGTACATCGAGCTATTGTTAAAACTTTAAATGCAAATGCAGGTTCCCTATAATACAGGAAAAGAAATATTTATTAACTACCGCAACACTTAAATATAAAAGTTTCAACTGAATAGACAAAACAGAAAATTACGGTTTTCTTATTGCAATATTTATTCAAATTTTAACATTGAAATTATAATTATGACCATAAAAAAGCCCTGGAACTCGTTGTTTCAAAATAATAAAATTAATTGAACACGGAGACAATAGGACAACTTAAACTTCTACTATATAGTCTTCCCGTCATGGAAATGATTGCAGTCGAAAAGGAAGTATTATAAAACACAAATCCTCATAATCCTGGTTTACTGTGGATTTACTAAACACGGACAGTCTGTGCTTCTTTTGACAATATTTGAGTAATGGCAGATTAAAAAGACCAAAAATGGGCTCTGTTAAAATGGACTGTGTCCCAGGTTGCGATGTATATTGTTGATGTATATTGGTCTCTCGCAGGAACTACAGTGTGTATATAAGTGAGACATTAGGTATTTTGGAAGCAAGAAAGATGAAAAATGAGCAACCGCCTTTGCCGGAATCGAACAGCGGACCTCTGGAATACGCGCCCAGCGTGCAGACCACCACATCACGAAGGCATGCCAAGAAGGCCGGAGAAATAACTTATAAGTGTATACAGGAAATACTTCAATTCCGAAAATATGTCCAGTCACAGTATACGTGAGTGCGTCCAGGTGTAGCAATCTACTGCCATCAGACAAAACCGGAATGTCATTTCCTAAAGAAAGATTATAATGACTCAAAAGATGGGGTAAACTTGTTAAACAACGCTCCAGTTCAAGGCTGGTTCTGCTCAAACCATCACTCAGAGAATTATACAGGATATTCTGAAGCGAGTATTCGGTAAATTTTGGTAACAGCTTACCAAATGCTATTATTGTTGACAGCACAGTAAAGGGTAGTGCGCTACAGCTTGGTCAGAGGGTATCATCATTAGTTTGTGAACATTGTCAAAGAATGACACCAAATTTCCTAGACGAATAAAGCACGTTTAGAACTCTTCCAAGTAAATGAACTTGTTTGTGTGCGCATGAAATCTAGATAAAATGAGAGCTGCGTCATTCTTTGCAGGGAACAATGCAGCCTTGAGCGAGTCTGGGAGTCAAGCGGATCATATGTGACGTTACTGAGAGACATAGCCCCAGAGCTCATAGAATCGGTAGCTTAAATCCGATGTTTTAAGCACAGTTAAGAGATTTCCATTTCCCGTTTTAAGCAATATTTTCTACCTTCGTGGTGTAACGGTAGCACATTCGGAGCGTATTCAAGAGGTCCAAGTTCGAGTCCCGGCGAGGGAAATGCACATGTTACGTCACCTGCTTCAAAATAATCTAGTGACTCTACAAGCTAAGTAACTTAAGGTTTGCATTAAAGATATCCTTGAGATATTCTTAAGCGGTTTCCAGGAAAATTCTTAAAAGTTAAATTAATAACATTATAAATTCATTTGTCTTTTCTACGTGCAACACTAAATTTCGCAACATAAAATAGAACTGCCTAAATAATTTAGAGATGTTGACATGAAAAATAGTTAAAATAGTTCTGATTGATAAATTATCAGATAAATGTTTAACCCAATGCATGCATTTAACTCCAGTAACTTCTTAACTAGAAGTTTAATGTAGTCAGATTCTTCCAAAAGGTAGCGAATTTTGCAAAACGCAGGTTATTAAATACTTTCATTTATAAAGAGCATGTTAAAATCATCTGCAATTCTGTATTTTTAATTAACTTCTTCAAAACTCCTTCAGAGCTGATCAGCTCATCAAATTCATTCGAAGCTCATCATCAAAGAGGGAAAAGTAAAATAAAATTTTGAAAGATGCTTCACCATAAAGAATACTGAATGAAAAATATGTTTCAATTTACGTAACTAAAGGGTTAAGGCACTCGTATATTAAGGGATTCATCCTGTAAGAAAAGAATTTTAGCTAAATAATGTGTATGAGCAATTTTGTAATATATTTATTAAAAGCACCGTGATTAAAATTTGATGGTGCTGCATTAAAAAAAATTTAAATCATTTATAAGAAATAACATAACCAAAGAATTATTTTAACGATTTGGGCATTTTTGATAGCTAAAATATGGGACTGAAAAATTCAAAATAATCTGTTAATGAAAATTCAAAGCAGTTACTGCTTTGAGTGCAATGGAGGTAGAACTAAATTTTTTACATTCGTTTCTGGTGCGAAAGTTATCGAAATTGAAATAATCCAAATAAATATAATGGACTTTTCATATGGATTCAGATTAGACTAATAGCTACTCTATGCTTTGAGGGCATAATTTGCGAATTCAAGAAGATGCAACTCTTGCTGAAGTCTTTAATTCTCCTAAATCAGTGAATCACAATTTTACATTAAATAATTTATTTCTGTAATTCCTATATCAGTAACATTTTTGTTGGTTACTGACACTTTTCATCTATATTCTTCAAGCTAGTACAATAAATAAAATTAAGCACAGATAAATTTTTTGAAGAATTATGATCATATATATTGCTTAAAAAACAATCTAATAGAAACACTAATCTTAAAATTTGTCTCAGATATGAATCATTCTGGTGGAAAAACGGACTAGTTATATGGGCTTCCTAATTTTTTTCAATGGTAATACCATTGTGAGTTAATTTAACTTGCAATTTCTTCTACAGAACCAACTATCTCAATATTTGCTTCAAAAGAGATGTCTTTATTGCTAAGCTATGACGAAGACAATTATTAACTACCGTATATTCCGGCGTATAACGCGCACTTTTAATACCAAAACAAAAAATATGATGGAAATTTACGGGTGCGCGTTATATACCAGATGTAAAAATGATCCATCTAAAAATTAAGAAAAGGAGAGCATACAGAAATTATATTCTACATATACCTAAATGCTGTTTATTTAAAAGAAATGACACACCTTATCAACTTCAAAATTTTCATTATCAGATAATTTCCTTTACATAAAGCATATTAATTATTGCGCTTTCATTCTTTCAGAGAAAACATCTGACTCCCAATTCCACGAATTCATTCCCCTCGGAAGTGCATTCTTACTCCAAGTTATCTCCCCTTTCCTCGAAACCTTAGACTAATAGTCTTGTGCACACCTGTACTGAAAATAACCCACCTTCTCTGCAGAGTTGTTTACTTCCTCAAGCGTTTCTCCCACATACATATTGTTTCGCTTATCACTTGTCAGTTCAATGCACCATTGTTCGAAATTCTGGGAAAAATCTTCGAATGAATGACTTCAAAACATAAGAGCACCACTCATATATCTTTCAGGTTTCTTCTTAAATAAAAAGGTGCTCGTTATACGGAGAATGTACCTAAAAATTAAAATGAGTTTAAGTTGTTTGAAATTATATGCTCGTCATACACCGGTGCGCCTTATACGCCGAAATATACGGCATTTGCTAAATATCTAAGAGCAATCCAATTGGTATAATATTGTGAAATGCATCACTGATATTTCGCCCACAATTAGCAGACATCACATTCCTAATTTACTTTCCAAGTAACTAACTGTTTTCGCAAACTAATGTATATTTTAAAGCAATTTAAAAGGATATTCAGCAACATTATAACATAGTGTTACAACTATCGGAATTAAGTTAATTTTAGATAAAAAGTGAATATGCTGAAAATGTAGTAAAAATTTAGAGCAGTTATGAAATAATATTTAAAAATTTAAAATTTAATAATAAATCAGTTGATTTATTATAATAAGCTATAATAAATCAACTGATTTATTATAGCTTATTATCAGCTTATAATAACATTTACGTGAGCTAAATATGTTAGAATGTTGACCAGAAAAACGTAATTAGATTTAAAATTTAAAAAGCAAATTTGTCAGTCATTCAAATTTACCAAGTTCAGGGTAAACCGAGGTACGACATTACTCGCTTCTTCCAGTTTCAGCAGCCGATGTATGGTATAAAACAGCAGTATGAAGCAGCAGTATACAGCAGTATGAAGGACCACCGCTTTCGGACACTTTGTAAAAGAGTTTACTAAAAAATGTAACAAATATTTTTATTAAAAGTATTATGTTTATTAGAACTTAATGTTATTATTTTTGTTAATCATGTTTTTATTAAATTAATGTTTATTATTAAAATATTACTAGCATTATTAAATTAATTTTGTGTTTAATTCACTTTACTATTATGTTTATTAAAGTGTTACAATTATGAGTTTATTAAAAAAATAAAGTACACGATTAATGAAGGTGACTGAAACACTCGAGTTTGCTTTAAGTGAAATATAACATAGGCGTTTATTTGTACACATTCCTATAATGTGTTGCGGAAAATGCTAAAACATTTTTTCATGCGAAAGGGTTTTTCCTCCATTCCAGTGAAATTCGATGCCATTTTAGTGTTCACATTTTTGTACACATATGAACAAGCATATATGATTCAGATTAATCACGTAGTATTTACATGAAAAAGAAATTTCCTTCTTTATTTAGTATTTAGAAGTATTTGGTTGTATGGGCCAGCAAGAGAATTCGTTATAATTCAAAGATTCTTAAATCTTACCTTATGACCGAAGGCAGACAAGATTTCTTTCTTAAGTGATATGAGTAAATAACTTCCGTTTTGTGTTTAATTTTTAAATCTTATATCACCTTACGAGACAAATCGTGAGCATTCATTTAATAGACATTTGTTCAGTTCTATTTCTTTCGACATTGCTAGGATAAAATCGTTTATATTGCCTCCGAAAAGAAAAGTTTTTGAAATGTTTCTTCGAGTAGGAAGAGAATTTAAAAATTACTCGAAAATGATTAAGACGCAAAAGAACGAAATTTTTTTTTATCTTTTAAGAAACCCATATTAAAAAAACTTTAAAACAGTAGAAACTCTATTGGTTATTCAATATATATTTATTGAAAACAGTCAGTGTTTTAAATTTGACTTCGTGAATTCTGATATTTGACACAAGTACAAAATAACGTAACATAATTATTATCTGATTTTGGTAACTTTGAATTTCCAGGTACTATCTTCCAGGTACTATCTTATTGCTAGAATGAAACTCATACGTTGGGTGGAAGTTCACATTGGCCGGTCAAGAAGGAAATCAAAGAAAGAAAAAGATGGGGTTGACATTTCTCGCAGAAACGATGAAAGTACTCCAAGCACACCCTTACACAAGATCGAACCCATTGGAAAAGATTTACCACGGTCCGCAGGGAGCACTCCACATAGGGTGAAACATCCACCTTCACCACATCCTATGCTAAGAGCACCAGAGACGCCAAATATAGAGAACCGATTACACATTCGAACAAGCTTTCTTGACACTGGTCTGATTCCTCTTTCTACTCCCCAGCAAGTCGGGTTTGGATCATCTACAGCCCTAGATTCTCCAAGAGTGCGATGTCGGATTCGCACTAATCCATGGCTTCCATCACCCAAAAACTCAGACTGCGCTACATGGACGAATGGTATTCGGTCCTCCTCCATTGGATCTGAAAGTTCGGAATCAATCCCTGGAAGTGGATTTGGAAGCCAGTCTAGTGGTAGCCTTTGGGAAGGTAAGCAATTATTTTCCATTATGCAGATTTTAAAGCAGTTAAGAGCTGTGCCTACGTATTTTATCACCTGAGGCAAAGGGGCAAATGCGTGCCTCTGCATATAGTGTCGGCCGTTTAATGAAAAAAATAAATAAATAAATGGAAACAAAATAAAGTAAAAGAAGAAGAAACATGTCATATATACATGCGCACAGTCTAAGTTAGCTATATCTCTAAACTTTCAATTTCATTAAAAATATCTATTTCAAATTATAACACTACAGCCATTTACAATACTATTTAATCATAGATTTATATGCTAAAAATGACACATATAATATATAAAGAATTATAGTTTTGAAATGAAAAGATTTAAAAGTTTCCTCTTTTGATAAGTGACATACAACATATATATGTATGGGATAATATAAATGGCATTGTAATTAATATAAAAACTATCGCATTAATTTTTCAAACATTTTAATAAGCTAATTTTTTTAACAAAGTAAACTACTTTATTTCTTACTTAATATTCTGAAGAGAGAATGGCCATACTTGAAACTGTTTCTTGATCAAGTGAAAATTCGTATAATTTTTAAGCTTTGCCGAAACAACTTTCGCCATTAACAACAGCAGCTCGGAACGTTAAAAATATTTTTAACGCTGCTTTAAAATTCACATACGATTGATTTAACTTATATTCGTGGATTATTTTTAAAATATAAGCACATATCTGCTTTAATATCCAGAATTATCCAAATAGTGTGGTTTTTAAAACTAAGCATTTTTGACTGAATTTTTGCATCATTTACGTCGTTCGGAATTTAAGATATTACCTGTTGCTCTTAAATTGCTTAGATCCAATGGCATTCGTTTTTCTCCAGTTAGAAGCTAATAATCGGAACACATTTTGTTTAATATTTCGCATCTCCATTTCAATTTTGAGGTTAAAACATTAAACACTTCTTAAGTTCCGACAGTGAAAAAAGTATTTTTCTCTAAAATTCATTTTCTTAATCGATTCTTGACAACATAATTTATGAACCTTTCGTTTCTGTTCGAATTTTGTTGACATAATTATCTCTGAAGCTACAATTTTACATTTTTCTCAACTACTTTCAGAAATATTTCTCCCATCTGTAATGAAAAAAAAAAAAAAAAAAAAAGAAAGAAAGAAATTTTTTATTATGCGGCATTTTAGACTGTTATAGGTTTTCACTGCAAGACTTTACTCTCTGATTCTTGCAGCATTAAATTCCACGCTGATAACATATTCGTATATAAAACGTTTAAACTGATTTATTTCAAAAGGTTGTTATTTTCATCACATTGCAATGATTTACCATTTAATGCTGTATCTTTTAATAACCGATGTGGTTTGGTTATTTGTAAGTACAGTTCTTTAACAGCGTTTGTCCTTGATCCCCTTCACATACGAATGTTACTTACTTTGAAAAAAAAGGACATGTGTTTATAGAAATTAAGAACAGCGCGTTGAATTTAACGGTGTCTGTTAAGCAATAAAACTAGTTATGTCAAGTGCGTGTTGGACCAATAACGGAAAAATCCCGTACTTGAATTCAAGTTGTAGTTTCGGTATAAAAGTTTGAAATAAATTTTGGCCGCAATTGATTTATTAACGCTTAAAATCTATAATAGCTCTTAATTCGCTCTAATCTTAAGTAGGTAGTAACATTTATAAAAGCTTAACGTGATTTTAATATTGAAAATATTTGGCTTTGTTAAAATTATCATAACATGTTTCTATCGTTAATTCGATTTCTGTTACGCGCAGTGAACTCTATAGCTTCTTCAGTTCACTTTTCTTCACCTTTAATACCACTGTATCAAGATAGAACTGTGGCTGAATGGCAGCTTGTTCCAGATAGAACTGTGGCTCTGGCAGCTTGTTTTGGTACGGTTCATGGCGAACAGGTTAGCTGAGTGTAGTTTTCAAACGTTCCCCGTGTGTAACTTGAATACGAGACATTCCCTTATATAATATCCGGCCCTTAGACTATATTATTTTCTTGTGCATAAGTACTTGCTGTAGATACTCTTAATGCACATGGACCTAGATCGTACAGATCTGGCTCTCATCAGAGCTGTGTCTAGTTATTTTTTCAGAAGCAAAGAGGGAAACGTGAGCCTTTATATACAACCGAACTAACTATATATGTTCACTGTCATATTCATAAATTCTGAGTCACAATTTTCACGTAAGTCGTTAATACTACATGATCATTCTAATTTTTGCTAGGAATTAATGAGTGAATTATTTGGTAATGGCAAAGCTAACGTGGGCTCTCTGCTTAAGGGATGGAATACCTTGATGAAGGATTTTGTTTAAGGAAAACTGGGTAGAATACAAGTTATACATAAGGAACCCCACAGAAACCACTTTCACGGTGCCACTTCAGTGCCGAATTAAGCCTCTAACGGGCCCAAAAAAATTTTAATTGGGGACCATTTTGTATACGTTGCTTCTAACACGTAAAAGTATTATCAATAACAGAAACTACAAGCACCAATACAACAATAATTGTTTAACAAAATAGTTTCTGGTATATCGAAAAATATATATGAAAATGAATATCATTATAGACATTATCAGCCTTTAATAAATTTAAATTTTTCGTTTCAGGGTTTTCATTTCGGAAAAGTGATCAATATCATCTTCGTAATCAACTTTTTATATAAATTTTAACAATGAACGTGTAAGGACTTATGTTATTCTAACCAATTACTTTTAGTTTAACTTTCCTTTCCGTTCTGATTTCAGTTTCCTGCCGGAATGTAAATTTGTAATGACGTAGTTGTTAATCTAAACGTGTTTCAGAAGCAGTATTTAAGCTGCGTTTCAGAAGTTCAAAAAGAGTAGTAGCGTACTTAGTTCCGAGTTTATGCTACGTGTTTGAAACGAGCGCTCTCTAGTCGGTGTTAGACACCTTTCAGTTTATACTGATATTTTCTCGGTTTGGCTTTATTGTGTGCAGCCGATTTAACGTTAACCTAAGGAGTCAGTCGTTAGATATCTTAGTTTAATAGTGATCGGTTATTATCTTATTTTCTGTTAAATTTACGTTAGTGGTGGTGATTTGTGAGCACCAAGTGCGTACGCCTGTTTTAATTTAGTTTTTAAATAAAAATATTATTTTAAACCTTCCTCTGTAGTACTTGTAGGGTTTATATTTATTTTAACTAACATTTATTTTAAGCTATCTTTCCTGTCAAGCCTTTACTTTTCCCTGGAATTGTAAATTTTAGTAGAACGCGCAGAGTATTCAAATTTTTAGCAGAAGTAATTTGAGTTAAATAGAAGGGAAACGAGATTTGTAAGTGTGCTTCTTGATTTACGAGCGTGAAGGTTGCTTGGTAGAAATTAAAGAACCGCGCGTTTCGGCCTGTGTGCCTACTTCGGCAGTTAGTTGAATCTTTCAACTTCTCAATCCAAAAGTTTGCTGAATCTCAGCTGTATCTTAGAACGCGGTTAAGATAGTTACAATTATAGAGCCTCGTAGATAGTGACTTCGTTAGTTATGCATCCTGTTATTTATTTTTGTTGTACTTTTCTATTTTTGTTACACCGCCTGGTCGGCGTAGTTTGTGAGCGTCAAGTGAACGCAACTGTAATTTCTAAAGTGAAATAAAAAGGGATTAAACCCTTCTTACGAGTTTGTGTAACTTCCAGTTCATAGCAGTCACTACTACTGTTGCGGACAAGCTGGAGCCACGCAACATCACATTAGCGCCCGAACACTTTTCGAACTAAAATGGCCGAAAACTAGATGGAAGCTCCTGTACAAATCCAACAACAAGAAATGGCGAACCAATTAGAAGGATTTGGATACCTGGTCCAGACGATGAGAGCATCAATCTAGCCAAACGTCAATTTCGACGGAAAAATTTCGGTGGCGATATTCTTAGAAGGCCTAGAAAATCATTTCCAGCTATACCCTGTGCCTGAAAGACAAAAAGTTGCCATTGCCATGTCTGCACTAAGAGGACAGGCCTCACTATGGTGGAAGAATATAGGGATATTTTTATTAGGGGAATTCGGAGGCCAAACATATACCTTTGAAAAATTCAAAAGATCATTATTAAAGGCCTTTCCCATAGTGAAAGACCGAGCAAAGCTAGAAGCCGAGCTATATAGTTTTTATCAACGAAATATAGAAGAGTTAACGGACTTTATTCTGCGAAAAATTAAACTGACGGATATGCTGTATGGGAAGAAACCTGACGCGGAGATTATTGAAATACTCTTACCAAGATTGCTACCTGCTGTTCAAGATTACTTCGAAATTCGAAACCCAAGCACCTTGCTGGAACTCTTCGAGTTGGCGGTCAAGGTCCAAAATCACAGAATAGCGGAAAATGTTAGAGGGGCATCGTATTCTCAAGGTCTCCGAAGGCAATCCTCAAATCAACAGACCAGAAACACAAATCGCTCTTATGGGGAAAAGAGGTATCAAGCCAACTCATCGAAGCTCGAAGGTCAAGGCCCAAAAAGGAAATTTGAAAACAACCGCCCGCGTACCCAGAAGACAGAGGTTGAAAGGAAAGCTTTAAACGAGTAGAGAGGCCTGTGAAAGCGAGGGTCCAGACCCCGGAAGTTTTGAAAAAACCCTCAAAAAGACACTTAAATACGGTCATCGTAAAGAACTCACAGTTACCAATTATACAAGTCCTGGTTGGCGATGTACCAGTAGAAGCCTCATCGATACAGGGGCAGAAGGTAATTTTATGAGTGATACATTTTTTAAGAAGAATTTTAATAGGTTACGATTATTTAAAAATAAAAACACAGAAATCATAGCAGCGCAAGGAAAAACTTGTCAATGCATTGGGAAATTATCATTACAAATACAGGTAAAAGATGAAAGCCTCAAAGTATTAATTTTTGTGGTCAAAAATTTGCAGAGTCCAGTCATTTTAGACATGGAGTTTTTAAAGGCCGCGAAGGCAAAACTGAATTTTCAGGAAAATTCAATTATGCTGGAAATGGATCTGAGGGTGGTGGAGCCAGTGAAACAACCGCAAGTGGACCTTAGCCATTTGAATGACCATGAAAGCCAAGCCATCCAGCAAGTGGTGAGTACTTTTTCGAACTTGTTTTCAGAACGGCCTGGTAATTGTCAAATTGTTACGCATGATATACAGTTAACTGTCGACAAACCCTGTAGGACTAAACCATACCGGTAGGATAAACAGAAAGAACAAATAATTCAAGAAAACATTCAGGAAATGTTGAAGAACCAGATAATAACGCCCATGAATAGTGAGTACGCGAGTCCAGTCGTACTATGTAGGAAAAAGAATGTGTTCCCTCCTTCGGATAAAAGGGCTTGGAGGTTTGCTATCGATTACAGAAAGCTTAATAATGTTACTAAATTCCCAGTTTACCCTTTGCCGGTTATAGAGGAAATTATTAGAAAGATTAAGTCTACGAGATACATGACTACGTTGGACTTAACGTCTGGCTACTATCAAATAGCTATGAGACCCGAAGACATACATAAAACTGAGTTTATCACAAAATCGGGCACTTATGCATTTTTACGCGTGCCCTTTGGGTTGTGTGGGGCCCTGTCAACATTCCAGAGAGCTATGGACATTGTTCTAAAGCCTGTCCTAGGAAAATCGACTTTAATCTATCTAGATGATATAATTATAACGAGTAGTACGTTGGAACAACATATTAAAGATTTAGAAGAGGTTTTTAAATTATTAAAAGAGGCCGGTCTTACAATTAACGCATCAAAATGCAAGTTCGCGACTAAAGAACGTAAATATCTGGGTTATAAAATTTCGCAAAAGGGTATAGAAACTCAGGATTCAAAAATAAAAGCCATCAAGAATTTCCCACCTCCCAACACCGCCAAGAAACTTTCTTCTTTCCTTGGGTTATGTTCTTATTATCGGTCGTTCATAAATGATTTTGCGAACATTGTTGAACCGTTGTTAGTAATTAAAAGAAAGAAAAGTAAGTTTACGTTCACAGCAAAAGCAAATACTGCATTTGAAAGGTTATAAGAAGAACTCATCAATGCCCCTGTTTTGAAATTCCCGGAAGGGGAGGAATTCTGGAAATTGCAGCAGATACGTCGAACTATGCCGTAGGTGCGGTTCTCATGCAAAATGGCCATCCTTTGGCATTTTTTAGTAAAACTTTAAACTCTACGCAAAGGAATTATACAGCTACAGAGAGAGAAACATTAGCCGTATTAATGGCTGTACACAAATTTCGAGTTTATTTCGGCAAAGCGTCAGTAACAGTCTTTTCGGATCATGCGGCTGTTGGTAGACATTACTCGGGGGAAAACCTAACGCCCAGGTTAATAAGGTGGGCTTTAAAACTTCAAGAATATAACCTAATAATTAAATATAAACCGGGTAAGGAAAACAATGTTGCTTACGCACTATCTCGAATAAAATTGGATGAAGAAGGCAATGAACTCAAATGCGCTGTGTTGACTATTTGTTTCTCTAGAATCTAAAATTTTTGAAAAATTTTAGGTTCTAGAGAAACAAATATTGCCGAATTGAAAGGTGATCCTGAATTTGGAAGTATCTATGCGTATTTGAATGACCCCGAAATCTTTGAACACACAGATATCGATGCAATAAGAAATAGAGCAGAAGACTATGAAATAATAGATAGTTTATTGTTTTATACGAAAGCAACAAACGAAAATTTCGAATATAAACCAGTCATCCCAGCCTCGCTTCGATTAAGCATTTTGAAGGAATTACACGACGCGAAAACAGCGGGTCATTTAGGGGTCAGAAAGACTTTAAAAAGGGTACGCGGGGAGGTATATTTCCCGAAATTATACAAAATAGTAACTGCGTATGTCAGGTCCTGCAATCAATGTCAGTTAATAAATGATATTAATTACAGCCCGACCGGGTACTTAAATAGCATTTGCGCTACATTTCCGAATGAAATTTTAGGCATAGATCTTCTTGGTCCTGTCCCCCAGAGTGAGTTAAATAAAAATCATTTTCTTTTAGTAATTGTAGATCATTTTTCAAAATGGACAGAAATTGTTCCACTTAAACGCGTGTCAGCCAAAACAGTCGCAGATGCATTCTTACACAGATACATTTTAAAATACGGTGCACCGATAAAAGTCATTAGCGATGACGGTAAACAATTCGTTAGCCAAATTTTTGAAAACATTTGCACTGGACTTGGCATACGCCATATCAAAATGGTTCCGTATAGACCACAGGCAAACATTGCAGAAAGAGTTAATAAAAATATTGTAAAAATAATTCGAAGTTATGTTAGCACACATCACAAGCGCTGGGATGGCCACATAAATGAGTTAGCTTATGCTTTAAGAACAGCAAATCATGATACTACGGAGAAAACTCCAGGAGAATTATTTTTAGGGCGGAAGTTAATTACGCCACTAGATAAAGTATTCTTTGTGCAACAAAGAGAGGAAGAATTCAAACAAAAAGATATACAGAAACTCATTGATCAGGCGGTTAAAAGTTCGGATACGGCAAGAAATAGACAGAAACTGTGCTATGATCGAAAACGCCGTGAAGCAGTTTTTAAAGTTGGGGATAAAGTGTTAAAGCGGAAATTTTCTTTATCAAGTGCCCCATACAATTTCACTGCAAAATTAGGGCCAAAATTTGAAGGCTCCTATGTAATACAGGAAATTAAGGGAGTCGTATTGTACCTTAAGAATAAGAGAGGGGAAACCTGTAAAGCAAGTCCCGACCAGGTGAAAAAATATTATAATCAAAATGATTTTGAAATCCTTAAAAGTTTCTTGCAGGACTCAAGCGCAAAAGAAGTGGAAGGTCCAGAAGTAACGCCACCCGCTCCACCACCCAAGAAGCAGAGAACAGAAGAGGAACCTAGCCCTTCTACAAGTCATGCTACGGTCCCGAAAAGAAGAAAGGAAAATGGTCAGACTCCAGCATTCAAGAAATGCAAGAAATCAACGCCGCCGCGTAAAGAATCTTTGGTAAATAGGAAAAGACCAGTTACAACGTCCCGCAGTATAAATTCTGCGTCGAGGAAACCACTTCCAGGGCCAAATAGTCAGGATCAAACAAGGCCGCCGTTCACGAGAACAAAAAGACAGAAGGAGGAACGAAAAGACTGCCACCAACAGAAGAAATTCAAGCAAGATTCCAGACCGGAGGACCAGCCGTCCAGGGGCAAAACGGAAAAGACAGGAACCCGAAGACTACCACTCCAAGAGGCCAGCGTACAGAGGGCGAAAAAGAAAAGTCACCATGGACGAAACTCGAAGAACCCAAAGGCAAAGATTGACTTCTCTAAATTCCATAACGTGGGATGAATTCTGCCAGAAGAGGATGTCGGAGTTCCAAGCATCGAAAACTCAAAGATAAGTTAAAATCTTCTATAAATTTTTTCTTTTGTTCCGAAATGTTATGCGTAAATACGAAGTTCTATGTTTTGACGGAAGTCAATTTGTCTCGGTTGAGACTTAGTTTTGTTTTACTTTATTTAGCTAAGGCAAAAGTATTATTTTCTTTAAGTGTAAAATCTAAGAGCAAGCAGTTCCTGTTGGTCGAAAGACTAATTCTGTTATGTTAAAGGCAAAATTTGGCCGAAAGTAAAATAACTTCGTATTCTTGTATTAATGAAAAATTTAGTTTCAGTGCCGCCAGCTTGGCGAAGAAAGCGTGAAGTAAAATTTTATTTTTATCTTATTCATTTTATGGTAAATTGTAAAAATCATATGTATTAGAATTTTGTAAATATACGTAAATACTTGAAAGTTATGCAAAAGTGCAATTTAGTCTAGAAGCATAAAATTTTAGATGCTAAAAGTAAATACTCGAAAGAAAGAAATTCAAATTTAAGTATTAAACTTTACATAAAATCATGCTTTAGAGCGAAAGCCTGCATGTCTAAAGATGAATGAGGGGGAATTAGAATGAATGTGTTTTGTAGAGTTCTCCACCTACACTTGAATTTTAAGAATGTTAAACATAGCTCATCGAGTTTCAGTTTGTCGATTGATTAAGGTGTGTCTATTTGGTCGTTGAATTCTAACAAATCATTGTGGTTAGGGGAAGTGTTGTAATACTAAAACACGAATATTCCCGTTTGACACCACACATGGTGGAGAACCAGGGTAAAGTTAAATTCATGTTTGAATACTTAAATGAATGTGAATTAAGCAGTTAATTAAGGAAAATAAAAGGATCGAAAACGAAAACTTTATTCAGTGTTAAGAAAGTGTAAATCATAATGTATTTAGAAGATACTGATACTTATTCCTTCCAGATGCTGGAAAGAAGAGAAAAGATTGATTGCTGAAGACCAGAAAAGGATCCTGTAAGAAGAGTGGTAAAATTATGCGTCTACAGAAATTATTGTAATCTTATACGAAACAGTTTGTTAACGGGGCTCAGTTAAACGGGTTAAACGGCTCAGTTAAACTTAAACAGTTAAACGGGGCTCTTCAGTTTTAGATCAGAATGTGGAAACTTTTTCAACAGGTCATTTCTAGGACCTGCTTCCAAGTTTACCAAATTCTGGCAGCGGCAAATGTAGGGTTTATATTTATTTTAACTAACATTTATTTTAAGCTATCTTTCCTGTCAAGCCTTTACTTTCCCCTGGAATTGCCAATGCCAGATATGTAAATTTTAGTAGAACGGGCAGAGTATTCAAATTTTTAGCAGAAGTAATTTGAGTTAAATAGAAGGGAAACGAGATTTGTCAGTGTGCTTCTTGATTTACGAGCGTGAAGGTTGCTTGGTAGAAATTTAAGAACCGCGCGTTTCGGCCTGTGTGCCTACTTCGGCAGTTAGTTGAATCTTTCAACTTCTCAATCCGAAAGTTTGCTGAATCTCAGCTGTATCTTAGAACGCGGTTAAGATAGTTACAATTATAGAACCTCGTAGATAGTGACTTCGTTAGTTATGCATCCTGTTATTTATTTTTAGTTGTACTTTTCCATTTTTGTTACACTGCCTGGTCGTCGTAGTTTGTGAGCGTCAAGTGAACGCAACTGTAATTTCTAAAGTGAAATAAAAAGGGATTAAACCCTTCTTACGAGTTTGTGTAACTTCCAGTTCATAGCAGTCACTACTACTACTGTTGCGGACAAGCTGGGGCCACGCAACATCACATACTTATTCTCAAAAGGCATAGCGAGTATTCGCTGCTTCATCTTCTACGTAGAGTCCAAGTTGTACGCTAACAAAAAGAAAAAGGTGACTATAAACGAAGGCGCATGATTTGAGGTTTGTCTTCTTGTATCCATGTTTAATTTTAGCGAGAATTATACGTAGAGTTTTATTTACGGTTTTTCTGAAGCAGACGCATATTGCTAGATGGATTAAACGAATCGGTGGACTAGTTTGTCTTATTCTTTGTCGACTGGAATTTAAAGTAAGATACAACTTCATTTTTTGTGTTATTTATGGTGAAACAATAAAAGAAATTTTTTAGCTTCAAAGAAATAAAAAAAGAGATTTAAAATTTTGAGTACTTTGTGACGATTTAAAGCAAATTGTTGTGGCTAATTCTAATTTTGACAAACAAAAAACATATTTTAAAAAAATCTAGTATTGTTCCTTGATTCTAAAGTTATCGATATATAAAAATATATTTAAAAGAAGCTACCATTAAATTTTACTAACGAAATTTTTAAAAATCAAATTTTGGAAATGTGAAGACAGAAATGCAAATAAACACAATAAACTGTAGATTTAAGATTTTAAAAAATAAGACTGCGAATTTAGTTAGACCAGAAATGACAAACTTGTTCATTGCTGCCAACAAAAATCAGTGAACTCTTATCATATGTATTATTTTCACAAAATTTATCGCATTGAAGCTTACTGAGTTACTGAAGATTCAGGATAAAATATGAAGCATCATTAAATCTCGTTAATTTTAAAATCGTTCTTATGCTGTAGAGACATTAGGTATTTTTGAAAGCAGGGGATGTGAAAAATGAGCAACGCCTTTGTCAGAAATCGAACTGCGGACCTCTGGAATACATGCCTAGCGTACAGACCACCACACCACGAAGGCATGCTAGGAAGGCGGGATAAATGCCTTATATACTCCCCCTTTTAAAAGGCGACTGAAATATTTTTAGGGGACCCAATCGCCAAATCCTGGGTGTGAGAATCATAATACACCACTCTTTTAGTTCGGACTCCACTGTAGAGACATTAGATATTTTCGAAAGCAGGAAATGTGAAAAAAAAGCAACCCCTTCGCCGGGAATGGAACCGTGGACCTCTGGAATACGAGTAGATAGAAAATAAGAGTTCTGCTGCATGCGGTGGACGGTGCCTGGTCGTGGCCAGTGAAGTTTGCGGAAGCGAGGCTACGTCATGTATGGTATCACCGGAAGGGGTAGCATGGAGCCTAACAGATAAGAAGGAGTGTGTTATGAGTCATCATGTAGTTGATAAGATGACGTCACACTTTGATAAGACATGATCTTTTATTAATTTTCCGAAGGTTTTTGTTAAAGCCTTTGTATTTTTTCTTTGTATTCCAGCTGTTTTACGACGTATATGATGGTTATTTCCTAGGTGCCCTGAACGGCGCTTACTTTCGAATTTAATGACTGATTCAGAATGCCTTAATTTTAGATGTAAATTAAAAATTTTCCCGTATATTTTAAGACTTTTAATTCCCTATATACTCAGAATGTTACTGTTTTCCTAAATCTTCTGTTCATGATACCAGATTTACATTTCGTAATCTTAATTACATTACTCATTTTTAGTATTAAATTTATTCTACGCAGAATTACTTTCATGCCTTTTAACCAATACTCTTAACTTACTTTTTATATTTTACCAGTGTAATTACTAAAATAAGCGTTTCTATTTATGATATTACTTAATTTTAGATGTAAAATTTAGCTTAATACCCTTTATATCTGAATATATGTTTTTAAGCTCTTCAATGTTACCAATGTCCAGTTTTGAATCTTGATTCTCATAAAGCTAGTTTCATAGATTTCGAATTTTTAGAATGAAATCTCAACTTTCATCCATAATTTTAGAACCATATTCATTCTTTCATGTACTCATACAAAATTCTTTCTTATTATTTTGAAAGCTCAGTACCTTTTAATTCAGTAATTTGTACTAATTGAATGCATTCTACATCACTTTAAATGTCTCAACTATGCAAATTTTCACTTTATTACCTTTTCCTACACTAAGTATGGATATTTCTGCCTTCATCGACAATTTTCATGTGAAATTAACGATTATTTAAATTACATATACAAAAAAATTCCTAATATAAACATTTCCAGTATCGAATGAGATGTGAATGACCATCGATTTTACCCACTGGTTATCATTTCAGCTCTTGAAATTTTGTTTAATCGATATAATTTTATTTTTAGTGCATAATGTTAACACATATCTTCGAACCTAGTTCAGTGCCAACTAAATTTCCCTAGATAATTGCATATATAGCCTATTTTTTAATTTCTTATACTAGGATTTTCTTTCGTGAGTGTCAGTTTTCATTAATTTATTTACCAATTTATTCTGTTATGAACGAAATCTTATGAAACATACCTTTACATAACATATATCATTACCAATACACTTATATTTACAGAACGAGCCAAGGAAAGAAACAGTAAGAGACACTTTACCCAAATCTCAGCTATATTTTAAAATATTTTAACGTTCATCCATCTCGAATACAGAAATTTATTCATAAATACTCATTACATCAGTTAAATATTCATTACTAATACCCGTTTAATGAGGAATAACCCCTTTCGAATATAAAATTACATCCAAATAAGTGTTCGATTTTCCTGTAATTGTACATATAAGTTTGCATTATAGGAACTTTCTATGCATGTTCAAGAACTGTAATTTAATTAATGCTGTTAAATGTTATCTTTTTCTAAGGCTAAAACTCCAAATATCATTCAACTTTCCAATTCCAAAGGCTGTTTAAATCATTCATCTTCTCCTGCAGTACTTTCTCAGCACCGAATACCTAACTTAGAACTGTCTCCTAAGAACTAAATACGAAAAAAGCATTGTCCACTGTAGAATATTTACTGCTTTAATCCAAATAAGGATATAACCTTTATCGAATGTAAGTTATTTACCCGGAATTCCCAGTAGTTTTAGAAATTGTGCCATAGAAAGCAACTTATGTACCTAAAACTGAGTCTTAACAGATTCTTATCGGCTCCAGATTTACTATCAGTGCGAAAAACCTGAAGTTCACTTTGTCACCTTGTCAGTATATATGTTACCGTGAAAGACCGAAATTGGAGAATGTCGACTTTCACCGGAGAATGTCAACATTCACCAAATACGTCGGTGAAAGATCGAATATTGCACTACATTCTTGTATATTCGGGACCCTCACCGGTGTATGTCGACAATCACAGATATGCTCTGTGTGAAAGTCGAAAAGAGAGGTTATAAAGTGCCATAATAGTTTAAGTTGTTGCAATAAATAAGATTTGAATCACATAATTTAGTAAGTTTTTTATTACTGTTATTTTATTTACTCATTTAGAACGTACTGTATAATTAAGTAAGTTTTTAACTTCTATTATTTTCCTTTCTCATTTTGAATGTATTGTGTGTTTTAGGTTTTCATGTTCTTAAGTTCTTATTTCAAGTTTCAAGTGCGTTTATTCGCGACTAAATTACGGAGAAGAAAATATAATATTGTTATATTATATATAAGAGACTATGTGAATGTTGACATTCACCGGTGAAAGTCGACATTCTCCAGATTTCGGTGTTTCACCGTAACATATACACAAAAATCACGAATTATTTTGCAGTACAATTAGCCCTTTAGATACATTTAATAGTAATTAACTAATTTTAATTAATTTTCAATTAGGATTTTTAAAAGGAAAGCATATTTATGGCACATATTATTAAATATTCCCAAGCATTATTAAGGAAAATGCAATTAAATATACCCATACACACTAAATCCCATTCATTAGGAACAGTAAAACTTTATCAGTACTTAAATGAAATGTAAAATCTTGTAATGCATTAGTATAAAACCTGAGTAACATATCATTTCCTATAAGCAGTAAACGGTAAAAAAGAATATTCATTTAAAACATAACTTAATAAGTTAACTAAGTTAAATAAGACTTAAATAGTAAGAGTAATGTAAAGAGATATTCATTTAAAACATAATATGAAACAGTTGACAGCTAAATAAAGATACATTCCAATATAAATAAAACATTTTTTATTAAAATTCATACTTACTAAAACAATTTTTCTCACAAATTTTCTATTCTATCACGTAAAGTTGATAATGAAATATTCTTTAAAACGTCATCACTGTCATAAATACAACAGCAAGTGTTTATATAAAGATTTTGAGCAAGTCTGTTAAAGTTCATTCACAATATAGCTTTGTCAGTATTATTCATAGCTTTTTCCCGAGTCGTCTCCATTATACAGGGGTCGCGACGCTGACTTGGATGATTGACTGCACATCCCTCACAAATAAATACCTCGTTGAGACTGGTTAAGTACTCCTCGTAAATAATATTGTTAAGTTTCTGCATGCATTGCTCGCTAGTTTAAATGCTCCAGCTGCTGGTGTTCTGATCGTCGTTTTCTTATCTCATGCGGTAACACATTTTGAAATAGAGCAGTTTGGATAGTCTGTGTTATTTCATTGTATAAATCTAAAAGTTTATCGGTCTGATATTGACTCTAATTCAAAACAATTTGCTATGAAACGGAAACCACCGCATGAGCTTTTAAAAATTTGTTGAAGAACACATTGCGCATTTGCACAAAATACTGCCAACTGATTATTGGCTATGAAAGATGCTTCTGAATATTTGAAAGTTTGGTAGTTCATGAAATCATACCACGTCGCAGGAGTCATACTCACACCCTCAAGAGAAGATCCGCAGTTGAAATTATTCTTTTTTGCAAAGTTCTGTATATGAATTCGAACGTTATTTTTTCTACTTACAACGATGGAAAGACGACACATCCGTTCTAATGACCAATAATTGATCACTTCATCGTGATTTCGTGATGACTGATAATGCGGATTCAGCCAGTCGTCCTAGGGTATCTCGAGTATCTCATCTTCTAAACGTGCTTTCTTGCGCGAAAAAGTCTTTTTATTCATATACGGTTTTGAGGTTATGTCGTCGTAATAACGGAAGTCCATTTCATCAGAAGAACGGTTCAATTGCGAAGATGTAATTTTTCTAAACGTCAAACTTATTCGAATAGTCTTCACTTCGGGCTGGAATCGGATACCGTGTTTCCAGAGTACATTCGTGGGGGTTTCATCACTAGAAGTGATCCATGTTCCAGACTCAGAATGTGAGTCATATAATTCTCTCTTGTAAAATTCATTACTCGCGTCGCACCGTAACTCAGAGTGGGAATGCAGTAGGCAGGGTCTAGGGACTTTTTATCGTCTCTATGCGCGGATATCTTGGCATCTCCGTCAGGGTATTTGTTGAGCAAAACGTAATTATATTTTTCGTGGGTGAGTGCTTCTACTTCACTTTAATTTGCTCCAGCATAGGAGTCCAGGGCTGGGCGACAATCCAAGTCCCCGAAAAACTGTAGGTGAGTCCATCTTCATCCCCGAAGGCGCAACAAAGTCGAGCTGAAATATGTTGGTGGCCGTAAATATTCAGTTTCACCGGTTGGAAAGGATACGTGCAGAGTTCCGCAAAGACAGAATCAGCTTTCTCTTTGCCATGAAAATCTTTGAAATATGACAGTATTAACTGATCATCAAATATTTCGGTCATCGTGAGTATTGTAAGAGTTAAGAATGACTGCTTTGAAGTACAATCCTCCAAGATTTGCAATGAAATGAAAAATCTACTGAGATCAGATATTTCTAAACTACTTATTTATATAGTCATTTATTGATAAGAAAGTATCGTTTGATTCATTGTCTCGCTATTATTCCATTCTTTTAATCGGTAATCGCCTTATTTGTTCCGATAACATCGTGTTCTCCAGGACGCTGCCAGTAACATTGAATCATCTAAGAATAAACAGATGGGGTACTTTGTACACTTTAAGTTGGTAAACCAACGATTAGGGAAGTGAGGGCTTGTTAAAATAGGGATATATACATATCCTAGTAATGGTGGTTTAACAGGCCCTCATTTTCATAATAAATTAGTTAAAAATTATACTTTAAATATTATGACGGCTAAAATGCATTAAATAAGCTAACTTTTACATCTAAAATTAAATAATATAATAAATAGAAACGCTTATTTTAGTAATTACACTGGTAAATATAACAAATAAGTTAAGAGTATTGGTTAAAAGGCATGAACGTAATTCTGCGTAGAATAAATTTAATACTAAAAATGAGTAATGTAATTAAGATTACGGAAAGTAAATCTGGTATCATGAACAGAAGATTTAGGGAAAAAAGTAACATTCTGAGTATATAGGGAATTAAAAGTCTTAAAATATACGGGAAAATTTTTAATTTACATCTAAAATTAAGGCATTCTGAATCAGTCATTAAATTCGAAAGTAAGCGCCGTTCAGGGCACCTAGGAAATAACCATCATATACGTCGTAAAATAGCTGGAATACAAAGAAAAAATACAAAGGCTTTAACAAAAACCTTCGGAAAATCAATAAAAGATCATGTCTTATCAAAGTGTGACGTCATCTTATCAACTACATGATGACTCATAACACACTCCTTCTTATCTGTTAGGCTCCATGCTACCCCTTCCGGTGATACCATACATGACGTAGCCTCGCTTCCGCAAACTTCACTGGCCACGACCAGGCACCGTCCACCGCATGCAGCAGAACTCTTATTTTCTATCTACAAATACGCGCCCAGCGTGCAGACCACCACACCACGTAGGCGTTGCTAGGAAGGGGGAGAAATACCTTATAATGTTACGGTGTTAACTCGTTAATTTTAAAATTATTTATGATGGTAACTTGCCATCTGAGCGAATTTAAAAAATAAGATTCACAGACTGCGATTCAGTCTGCTTATCATATGAGATTTCTCAATATCAAGAGCTGCTGGTTTCTTTGAGATCTCAGCATAAATGTTTTGTTTTGCAGTGGATCCGTGGCCATTGTAATTTGCATGGTAATTACCAGGCAGATTTTCTTCCCAAAAAGAGTGCCATGCTGTTACACTTTACAAAACTAGAAAATTCCTTCCTCATTTCTAAACTATTTAGAAGATTATTTGTGCAGTCAATCTTACCAGGATGAACTCCTGTAAAAAACTGAAGCTTAATGTGAAATACTTTTTAGATATACCTTATTAACTAAGACGGGAGGCAGTGGCTACTTTTCAGCCACTTACCGGGCATGATTGCCTAGCTGCTCCTCTGTGTTTTATTGGCGTTCTCTGCGTGCGCACGGAGCTCTCCGTGGAGATACTGATGAGTCTAGATACTGAGAGACTAGAAGGTTCTCGAGGCAATAACTTTCGACGTACCGCTTGAACTTTTTTATGTTGTTTCTACTACTTGTATTTATGGTGCCCGCCGATAACATCGCGGAGAAAACATCGCAAAGAGAAAACATCGCAGTTCTAAAACATCGTGGTACAAAATATCGTCGTAGAAAATAAAGCGGTTCAAAAACTTCACAGTTCAAAAATATCGTGGTAAAAAATAAAGTATCTACAAATCATCGCATGACGATAACGTCGCGACATGCTTTTCTGAAACTTAAGAAATACCGAGGATGATTTAATATTTTTAAATATTAAAAATTGTCTTAGGAAGTTGCTCACTGTCAGTTCAACAAGTAACTACAAAATTTTCAAATAAAATATGTATGAAAAATTAAATAATACTTTTAAAGTGCTAATAAGAAATGTCTAAATCTAAAAGTAAATGTAAACAATCCTATTTAAAGCGACCACTCAAAATTCCATATCTTTTTAATCTTGAGTGCATGTGGTGAACTTGTGGAATGATTAAAACCTATATCTAGTGTTCTCAAAAACACTGTTCGTCCTAGGGACATAGTCACCAAGAAGATTCACTACATTATTTCTAATATACATTATTTCTCAAATAACAACAACAAAAAATTATCCTTCTTCCTATCTTACGCCCACAAATAATTATGGGAATATCCATTTACAGTTATTAAAGCCTGAAAAAAGCATGTCAGCGATGTTATCGTCATGCGATGATTTGTAGATACTTTATTTTTTACCACGATATTTTCGACGACCATGTTTTTAAACTGCGACGTTTTTGAATGGATTTATTTTCGACGACGATATTTTGTACCATGATGTTTTCTCCTACGATGTTTTGTAGCACGACGTTTTCGCCTTGCGTTGTTTTCTCCGCGACGTTTTCGTCCGCGATGTTTTTGCCGCGATGTTTTCGGCTGTAACCGTATTTATTCTTTTTTATTTATTGTTTTTCTTTGTTAATACTTGTTTTTATTCTTGTTCATGTGCCCCGTCATTGGAAGTAATAAAAAAATACACAGACACATAATACCGTATTTATGCGAATCTAATGCGCCATCGAATCTAATGCGCATCCCCATTTTAAAACTTTAAATAATAAAAAAATTGTTTGTCGGTGAATGTAATGCGCATCAATGATATGAGGAATTTATTGAATCTTATTTTATACAACAATGGATTTGTATATAAACTATCAATTAATGGTATGATAATTTTATTTAAATTTAGATACCATATTTTATACAACAATGGATTTATACATAAAGTAGTAGAACATAGAATTAACCTATTAGTGGGCAATTATTATGTGAAACAATCACTGTTAATTACCACTACCGTATATACGGTATCTATCGTAAAATATGAACATGAAATAAATCGTAACATTTCTATCTAGCTAACAGTTTCTACAATTAGTGATTAATAGTAAACGTCTTTATTCACTGTTTTCATCACTGGAATCCTCGCAGCTCTTTTCGTCAGACGCAGATTCATTTCTTCTTTCCTCATCATCATCATCAGCATCGTCATCCTCGGCGTTCTAGAGCTCGTCATCTTCACTGCCATTCAATGATTTTGAAATGCAGCATTTCTTGAAAGATTTCACAATCTTTGGTGCTTCGATGCTTTTCCAGGCAGCAGAAACTCAGTGCAACAATGTGCGGTGCAGCACGCTTAATTTTACCTGTCGGGGTCAATTCACGGTCATCGGCGAACTTTGCACTCGAATCTAATGCGCACCCCAATTTTGAATACTACATTTGGCCAAAAACGATGCGCATTAGATTCGCGTAAATACGGTATATTTTTCTTCTCTCCCCCCCCCAAAAAAAAAATTGCAGAACATAGGAGCGCGCGTTTACTTCTTTGCCTCAGGTGAAAATATAATGTAAGCACGGCTTTGCGTCCCCTAGTTGGAAGCACTGCTCCAACACAAGTCAGTGTATGCCGAAACAGGGAAACTATCATCACCTTTTCCTCAACGCTTATGGCGAAAGGTCATAGAGCTCATGTGCTCTTCGAAATCAACCAATCAATACATCGGGCTATCGCTAATATGTGCGATGTTGCCGGTTCAACGACAAGTCTGCCCAAGCGGCGCATGACGTAACAGTCGGACGGAGTAAGAGGAGGTCTGAGTGCTCTTCGAACTTTCACGGAGATCGTATGCGTACTTGTACTACAACTATCTGGTTTGTACACCATTCTTTGGGTAAATTAAATATTATTTTATTAAGCTTAAAAGAAGTTAAGTTAATTCAATTTACACAACCCTAAAATGTGTTCGACATTTTTGTGTTTCCTCAATTTCAGTGATGAGAATGAGTAGAAAACTAACCGTTCAACACAAAACAAGGTGTTTTGATTCATCATCAATGCACCTCGGTTTGTGAGAAACCGGAAGTTAATCAGAAACTAAATACTGACTGTGCGCAGGTCTTTATTCTGACAACGGCATATAAATTCTTCGAGAGATTGAAAGAATCTGAATTCTGTCACTTTGTTCACCTCATTACCTATGATCCATCTTAGAAATGACTTTAAGAGAGTTAGGACAGTACACTACAACACTAAGTTGTAATGAGATCAACTGCAAACAATGTATATACACTGATGGGCAATAAAATCCTAGCACCAAGAAGGATTTGTGCTAGATAAACGAAATTTGGGAGGGTGTTTGCACATCTGAAAGATGATGCCTATTCCTATTTAGAGCTAGACGAATAAATGTGGCGAACAGTAGCGCCACCATGAACATGCATATCAGTTTGTTTTAAATATGCGATGTAAAATACATCGTGCGGTTTATTTACCTTCCATATTGGTCGTTGTAGTGAGATTTGAGTCAAGAATGCTTTAAGGAATAGAAGAAGGTAGTATCAGCAGCTTACTGAGTTTGAACGAAAACTTATAATATAACCACGAGAAAGCAGAATTCCTTTTAGCGATAGTACAGAAAGACTTGTATACACTGTGCATGAATGTTTACAGCAGTAGTTAACCAGAAGGTATTGTCTGAAGAAAGCCGGAAAGAAAGTTTAATATTAATTCTTAAAGTCTTAATTATTAATTATTAATTTAATTCTTAAAGTCAAGATTTAAAGATAGTCAAGATAAAAGTAAAACATTTTTTCATAGTGGTAGGGTATCAAACTATATTGTGAAATATTTTAACAAGCAAAAGGCTTAAAATGTGGAAAAATAAGAAAAGTTAATTTGCAATTAATTGTGATGAGAATACTTTCGAGAGATTGATGACTAAAAAAAAGTTTTACAAGAACTCAGAACGCATTCACATGGCACTGATAAATAAAATGCAATAAACTAAATTTATATTTTTCAAAATATGTAAAAGCTAAGAAATGACAAAACTGCTAGAAAAAAAAGCTGCCACAAATTAAAACAATTTAACTATAGATATATTTAAAGTCAAAACCTAAAGAAACGAAACTAAGTTACTTTTGTGGGGAAAGGAAGGCTATAGCCAAAAATTGGAAATATTTTCAAAGGCAACAATTAGAAAAAAGAATAAATTTAATTATGAATTGAATTAATTAAATAATAAATAGAACGGAAAAGGAAAAAGGAAATTTAAAAAAATTGTGATAAGGGGTTCCTTAGTTTCATTGTATGTATTCCATGTGAGTGGAACGAAGTAAGACTGACATTAGGTGTTAAATCGAGTTAAACAGTAGGATGGTAATTTTAAAAAAATGGAAAGTCAAAAGTGGATGTTAAGTTACCTACGAGGTAAGTCGCCTGCGAAAGTGAAAAAAAAATGGTAGATGGTGTAAAAGCAGTAAATTTAATTCTGAAACGAAATGCCTTAGCTCTGTGAAGAATAAAAAATAAAAACAAAAACAAAATAAAATTTTCAAATTTTTTAATAAATTTTTATTTTAAGCAAATTTTAAATAAATTTATTAAAAAGGATTTTAATTAAATGAGAAAGCGGAATTAGACTTGAATTTAATAATTTAAAACTAAAAGTAATTTATAGAAAAGTAATAATAGAAAATTTGGGAAAAAGGGGAGTAAGAGGAATAGTCTTCAACAATTTGACGCATAATAGGACTAGAATAGAAATTACCGTTTTTAGAAGCAACGTTAAAGGGACTATTTCCATATTTACACAGATATTTACGATTGTTACGTATCCAGCAAATACCTCCAAATTTCGTTTAAGTTTTTTTTTATCATAACTAATGAGAGAAATTGAAAGGACCTAATGCATAATTTATGGAGAATTAAATTAATAGAATTAAAAGAAATTTTATTATTAATAAGTGTAATTTTGAGACACTGAATTCCTTTCACAAGATCTTCAACATCAGTGCAAATATCTCTAATTCTCAGAAACTGATTAACAGTGGCTTTAAAGAGTCACTATTTTAGTAACATTAGAACTCCTGCGTATAAAGTTAACGTTAGGAAAGTTAAAACAGTCATTTTATTGTCAAAGGGTTTAATTATTTTACAATTGAGAATTTTAAGCTCAAGGCAATTTCCTTGTTACTAGTATTGGTTTTATAAAGTTTTAAACATTTAGGTTAAGTATTAGCAGTTTCAGTTAGCTCAGAATTATTAAAAGTGATAAGATCATATAAGACCTAAAAGCAAATTAAATTTTTCATTTTGTTTACAATTTTGCATGAACTTTGTAGAGACATTAGGTATTTTTTGGAAGCAGGTAAGATGAAAAATTAGCAAACGCCTGCGCCGGGAATCGAACCACGGACCTCTGGAATACCCAGTGTGCAGAACCACTACACCACGAAGGCAAGCTAAAAAGGTGGGAGAAATACCTTATATACTCCCCCTTTTAAAGGGCGACTGGGGTTTTTAGAACACCCAGTCGCCAAATCCTGGGTGTAGAGAGTCATCATCCATCACCCTTTTTAGTTCGGGCGCCACTGTAGTGAGATTAGGTATTTTTTGGGAGCAGGCAAGATGAAAAATTAGCAAACGCCTTACCACGGACCTCTGGAATACGGCCCAGCGTGCAGAACCACTACACCATAAAGGCACGCTAAGAAGATGGGAGAAATACCTTATCACTTCAGCTGCTGTCCAAAACGAAATAGACACCAAATGGAAGATGAACATTTCGTACTTTTCATATTTTCTGTTGTTTTTAAATAGTTTTTTAGCTCATAATTAGTAATTTACTTTGTAACTCATTTTAAAGAGTGTTCCTGAAATTACGATAAGTAATTTCAAGTGCCTTTAACGACTTTTTCTAGGTTTTAAATTCCTTTCTTATTAATATATATATATATATATATATAATTCTTCCCATCCATAGTGTTGATTATTATTTAATTACTGAGTTCCAACAGCTTTTCAGCTGCAAAGTAACTTTGTAACAGTTCTGGTTTCTGATGACTTAATCTCATTTTTTCTAACACTCTGTGTATATTATTTTCATCTCAATGTAATTATTGCGTCATATAGTGAGCTTTTCGACCGAAAAAGCTTAGTAGTTTGTGGAGGACGTAGCTTAATATAGCGTGGCCTAAATTATCCCAAAATTTCTTCAATAAATTGTATAACATCTCAGACAGATAATATTAATTTCAGAATTTTAGTGATTTCAGAGTAATGATTTTTCAGTTATCTTTTGATTTATTTTCTGAATAATTTAAGACTTACTTTTAGATTTTTATTCATATTCGAGAGTAACTGTATATATCGAATTTTACAGCATATGACGTTCCTATGTCCTCTTTAGATTCGTTTTAATTACGTTTGAATGCTTTTAGTACTATGAATTTTCATTTTGAGCATTCTAAAAATAAACAATAAAAGAGACACTAAAGAGTAACGGCTTGCTTAGCATTAGGAAATCACATTTGTCATTTTTGTTATAAGATATTGCGAAATCTATCTATCCAAAACAAGCATTTTTTTTTCCCTGTGCTGAATCAGGAACAGTGCAAAAAATTTTGAAATATTAATAGTAGTAGGGTTATTCTTGTCATTAGTGATGGTCATTTAAATGCCACAATAAATATTCATATTGCTTCGTACTTTTATGCAATTAATCCATATCCTAATGTAGTTATGCAATTATCACATTAATTATCTTCTTAATTACATCGCTAAACTTAGGTGCTACAGTAAGTATAATGAGCTTAAAAACTTCAGATATTAACACAATAAATACATGCATAAATGTATCCTAGTGTGTATTTCCTAGAAATTCAGTCTATATTTCTTATTAGGTAAAAAAAGTGCTACTACATTTATAAATTAAAATATAAAAATAGTTTAATAAACTATAACAAACGAAAGTACGGTTTATTTTGCTAACACTCCTTTTCTTGAATCCTGGACTAACATTTTTTTTAAAAATTTCTTTATTTTTAGTTTATATTATTCTTATTTATTTATTCTTATTCTTTTTTTCCTGTTCACATAATAAAACTCGGTTTTTCATTCAAATTGATAAGAATTAACATATTCTGTCTCGCATTCAACGTACGACGAATTTAAGAATATTTTGCATTTAAACTAGGCCATTCAGGTGATTCATGGACAGGATTCCGCGCAAATGGTCGCAGCCCATCTTGCAACAGATTGCCAAGAGTCACTCTTGAGCGCACTGGACATCGTCAACGACCTGCTGCCGAAACGAATCGTTTGTGTTTCCAGGATGAAGATGACGAAGATACACCTTATTGTCCGGTCTCATACTGCCGTCCGATTCCTCGAAGCGCCTGGATGAATTTCCGGGAACTGAGCACAAACATCCTTTCTACTACAAGAGATGACGGTGAAAGTAGTGATGAAGCATATTCAGAAGATTATGTTCATGTGGAAGAGCAAGACGAAATATCTCTGGATGGTAAGTTTTTTGGCTTATATTTTTGGTTGTTTTAATTATTGAAATTATTAATCCAAAGGGGCCTTTGTCCCTGAAGGACTATTGTTTTCGTTTTGCGATTTTGCGTTGAAAACTTTAAAAGGCTGTATCACTTTTCAAATCGTTGCCACCAAATACTATTGCCCTGTATATTTCATATTTTGTAAACCTTTAACGAATTTTCGATTAACAAACTCAACCGTTTAAAAGCGAGCAATGGCAATACTCTACGAGGGAAAAAACCTTTTTATCTCCAGCGCGCGGAACTGTGTATCGGAAATTCTAAAGAAATGCTCATTTTAAAATTATTTTGCGACATTGCTATTGAACTGAATTTTATGGTTTAAGTGCAAAGAACATGATATTTAATAAATAAAGGTAACACATAAAACGTTAAAAAAACGCCCCTTTGGACGTAATTTAAAATCTGAAACCTTTCAGATTTTTTCTTTTTGTGATCTAATTTTATGATTAACATTCTGGGTGTAAAGTAGCAGACCCCTTTCGTAGTGCACCCTCAGTAAGCTAAATCTGCTACACAAAGACTGCCGTTCCTCTTTTTCGCTTAATGACTAGAGAGTCAATAATCCTGCATTTGTTTCGGCTTATTGTTCTATTATTTGAATAATTAAAGAAACACGAACTTTTAAAAGTTTTTAAAGTTATTTCCTTACGAACGTTTCTCTGTGTAAGAAAAATGATAGCAATATTTTCCGCTCAAATACAAATTAAATAATGTGAGACTTGTATGAAAGGTTTAGCTGCGAGATGATGCTGTCGCGAACAAGCATATAAAGGTTTCGTAGAGGCAGAGAATAGGATAATGTTTCAGTGCTCTAAACAAGGAAAACACATAAGGAGTTATCAGGTTCTGTGTTCCTCCTTACTTGATTTGGGAACATTAAATGTCCTGACTCGGAACAGGGAGCTTACTAAAGCTATGTTCAATAAATTTGGGAAGTAGACAATACACACAGAAAGGGTATACGAAACCCTTTATTTTTCTCTCTTTACAATGATTTCCGGACTTCGGAATACAGAGACCAACCACTTGTGGTCTGAACGTAAGAATATAAAAATATTAACTAAACTCTAACTAAACTTAACTTTGGATTAATCAAACAAGTGCCTACTCCAAGATTGGCCGTATATGAGCAAAAAGCCGTATGTAGTGCAGAGAACTGCTAACACTACGATACGTTTAAAATTATCAAGAGGATTAAACCTCTGGCCTTGAAGGCAACCAGCAACCGAGTAAAACTACTATGGCAAGCGGCCTGCTTCTAATAGCTCCTTCCTCTCTCTTGCTTGACAAAAAGCCACAACTTAAGTACTTGGCGTTCGCAAGACAAATTTGCATAAATAAGTTAAAGCTTTTAATTCTGGCCGGAAGTAGAAAATAAGAAGTGATAGTAAAGATTTACAATAAAATAAACGTTAGTAAAACTTAAGATCCTTACAGAGTAAAGAAAAATCGTACCAACGCATTTCTGAATTCTTTTTCTAAGCAAAAACTTACATATGTGTATTAAAAAGTAAATTTTAGTTGCTGTATAGTTACTAATGCTTTTGACCTTTACGCAGATATTTGCAGTAAACTGCCCAGTGGAATAATGCATTACTTTTATCGCTTTTGGAGGGTATAAGCTAAAAAACGGATATAATATTTATTGAAATAATTTTTACACATATCTAGGAAGTAGAATGCTGAGGAAGCATAATTGGACTATTTAATTTGAGTTTAGTTAGCCTATTTCAATTACCATTTGAAGCTATGATACAATAGCGATTTAATCTGCTGCTACAAGAGGAATCAGTGGGGGGGGGATGTTCAATTTTAGCAAGGAGATAAAGAACGTGTAAACTAAATTTAGGACGGGAAACTCTAATTTTTGTTTATACTATGTTATTAATCATTTTTATTTGTAATTTAGGAGTATCTAAGAGCCCACCCCCAGATACAGGAAGTCCTCAAGCGGACAGCGCTTGTGGAAGTGATAGAGACAACAGCAGCTGCAGTACAACGCCCCTATCAGAGACTCCAGCATCTACATCAGCACCGAGGAAATCCATCATTGAGTCAAAAGAGCTGCTTCAAGATAAAGTTCAACGACTGCGTATAGAACGTCATTTAGTTGATCAGAGGATGCAAGAAGCTCGAGCAGAAGAAATCATTCGTAGAGAAGAACAGCTCATATTACAGAGAGAGCTTGTCCAGTTCAGGAGACTGCTGCTACTTCAAACATTATCTGAGCTACGAAGTCAATTGGAGAGGAAAAGTAAACGAGTGCACAATAATTTTGAAAAGAATTTGGAAGAAATAGCATCTCTTTGTTCTGAAGAGGAAGATGAGCTTTGGCGTCAAGTTCATTCTGAACTTGTCGGGTAGCAACATTCAAATTGATGTCCTACTTATTCATGTTAGAACAAAATTTTCAAATTTTACTTTCAGTTAAATTATGTCTTCTTAAACATTTATAAAGAAAATCAGATTCTAAAGGCACTTTTCGGGGAAAAAAGTGCATATGTCTATTAAAAAATCCCTACTGAAAATTATAAATATTCCATAATGTAACTATGATAATTTCGCTGTTTATTGAAGTTCAAAACTTTAATTTAAATGTTAATAGTAAACTGAGCGATTAGACATTTTTATATTTTAACATCCCATTTGTTATTTCAAATTACGTGACTTGTCGAAGAAACACTGTGCTTAACTTAAAGCAAACTAAGAATGAATAGCTACAAATAAAGAATACATAATAATTTATAACTAAAAAATGAAAAGAATTAGGGTTTGACATTAAAATTTTGTAATATTTCCCATGTTTCTCGTTGCTATTATCTATAAAATATTTCTGGAAAATGTTCCACTATATGCTCATAATCAGAGTGTTAGTGTGTATAACATATAAACAAATGTTTTTCTGAAAATTAAGAGCCTTTTTTAAATGTTATTTATTAAATGAAAATTTTGAACTGATGACACTTAATGATCAAACTCTTTGTCCCCTGAGAACTTTATTTTATTTTAAACAGACCAGATTTTGCACATTTATCATTCATTTTCAATATTATAAGACAGCGTCTCAGGAAATGCATTAAACTATGCAACTTTAGATCTGCTTACCTGCTGTATAAATTTCTTAAACTAACATCGATCTATGCCTTTCTTCTGAAAAGTATTTTCTGGCAAAAAATCCAGATTTGCATTAATTTCTCTTATCTAATTTCTAATATAAGTTGATTAAATTAAATTAAAGCTTTTAACATCAAACGTAAGTATTAGTTTTAGAGCTGTTTTTTATACTAAAATAGTGGTAAATTAAAATCAATTTTATGCACCATTACTAATCGCGCAAATGGAAGGAGAAATAAATCCATAAACAAGAGAAACAATGCTTTACAGCATATAAGTAAAGAACACAAATAAATCAAATTTAAGGGGGAAACTATTCTGATTCTTTAAGAAAAACGTTCTCACAAACTTCAAATCAAATACTTTTTAATCACGTTTCGTCCGCAGCGTTTCTCATTATTCGTTCGTTAGAAAAACGTTCTCACAAACTTCAAATCAAATACTTTTTAATCACGTTTCGTCCGCAGCGTTTCTCATTATTCAGGTACTTCATCACTACTAAGTATATTCCTAAACAATTGAGCAACCATATATCAGTGTACTGATTCTTCCAAATCTCTTTTGCTAACAATAGAACAATAAAAATAAAATTAATAAGAGCTTTATATTATTATCAGGGCTTAAAATAAAACATTTATTTCTAATTTCGTTTATCTACATTTAAGGAATTGACATGCATGTATTTGATAATGTATCAAGATTTTCCTATTGCAGTTCTCAGGCAGTGTTTTCGCAACTAGCTAATAAATACCAGTGTTTTGACACTAAAGTCTTGTTTTCTGAACAAACTTAGCATTTCTGAACATGAGTTGGACATTTGGATAAATTTTAAATATCAGTTTAGGCAAAATTTTTACTCAATCTGCGGAAATGGCTTTAAAAGTTTATTATTCTTTTGGTTATGTGCACATACATCTAATATATCATTGTGTTTCTGTGGATGCACATGTAATAGTTAATGCTTAACTTATTCAGACTATAGTGTTTCCGGGACAAAACTCGTATTAAATGTCTATTTTAAATTAGCACATTGTTTATTAGTTTCTGGGCTTATGTAAATGTGTTGTCTATTGTTACAGAGCTTTTCTTAGTTATTTCGACTGTATTGTTACAAGGTTTACTAATTTTCGTAGTTCTTCCAGTGCTAAATCAGACTGATTTTCAATGAGAATACATATGAAGGATAACTACAAGCAATAAAAAAACTGTGAACTGATTAAAATTCTTTTAAAATCAAGCGAAAGTAAATTAAATTTTTTAAACCTGTTTTTTCACATTTGATGTTATTAAGAGGAAAATGCTAAATCTAAGAGTTAAATAAAGTGCTAAATCTAAAAATATAAATAAAGTGCTAAATCTGGTTTTTACCAATAATTTTTTTATGCTGCAAAAGCTATGTTTTCTACAGTGTTATTTATGTTGTTTTAAGTCATTATTAATAATCCTTATTCCAAAATCAGTAATTCAACACGCACAAGTTGGATCTTTCTACTAAAATAGGACCTTTTTTTCCCTTTTCCAACGTGCAAAGGTAAAGTAGCTTAATAACACCACTTTTTAATTGGCAATTATTTTTTTCTCGATAAAAAGAAATTTTTTAATAAGGCAATCTTCTAAATTTTATGGTTTCTGCCGACATGAATTAATTACATCTAACTTTCTTCCTGCGCGGTTTTTCGAAGCAATTTTTAAAGTCTCCAGCTTAAGAAAGTTTTTCAATTAATTGCCAGTGATGACTTAAAATTTTATAACCAGACGTCTATTCCTTTTATTAAGAAATTAAGATTAATAACTTCTTATATTTTTAATTATTTCTGCACTTTAATCACATCTTAGTAGCCTGTTGCATTATCAATTATGATTTGATCGTGATTCATACGTTGTTCGTACACATTTGTTTATGTTTTTTTTTCCCGGTTTTTTGAAGCTATGGGATTTATTTTGTATGTCATTATCCAAATAACGCACTTTTTTTCTTAAGAAAAAGCAGGTCTACCTCATAAAAATAGTGTAGGAAGCATAAGTTTAAAATTCTGTGCTTTTAAATAAAATTCATAAATTTCGATATGCGAATGATGCATTTTTGCAGGATGATGCAAAAAAACATACTTAAGTGCGAGCGCCGTTAATCGCTAACATCTTTTACAGGTATTTACTTTCAAAACGTAGATTCAAAAACAGATTTTTAAATCACAATATTTATTAAAACGCTGCAACCTAGGGTTAACGACCACATTGCGATAAAGTTTTTGAAAGCAAACAGCTAATCAAAGCAACTTTATGTTAAATAGTTTTTATGGTCATGTAATTTAAACTTGTGCATATAAATATAATGGGAAAAGGAATATAACAACAATATTTGAAAGATTGTAAGTAAGAAAATTTGCATTTTTTTCATACACCTAGAAAAATTAAATTCTTATGATATAATCAAAACTCAAAAGTACCTCTGTCTTGGAAGAAAGTTAAAATGTGGCGTATTAAGAGGAGTTAAGAAACTGAAACTGGACTTTTAAGTATTTTCTCGTTCAATTCAAAATTTATTCCAGAGAAAGAAGGAAAGAATTGATTTATTAAGATATCATTTTTACTTTATTTCAAAATATAGTCTTTTCTGTCCGAAAATTCACTCGTTGCTGGTTTTTACTTATTTAAGTCATCAAATAAATGATTCATTAAAAATTCAATTAAAAATCTTCTCTTCTTTCTATCTTGCACGGAGTTTTAAAGATTTGTCTTTAGCATTAAGATAAGTTTTAATTTTTAAATTCCTTTTTGATGTTTAATAAGAAACGGAAATATCTGTGAAATTATATAAAGCATTAAAAGCTTAAAATGTGTAAATGAATTAAATTGTCCGAACCACATTAAAAATCCAGACAAGGAGGAAAAAAATTCAAAATCCTTCTAACAGTTTATGTATTTATAATACCAGGCTTATTTTTGGTTATAAAAGCATCTGATTTGTAAGATTTTGGTTAAGACATAGAAAAATAGGACGATTTGGAAGCCCCACGCTATAGAATTCCAAGAAGATGAAACACATTTAGAAAAGTAACTACATTTCATTTTTAAAAATAGTTGCGTAACCTTTCCTTCCTAAAATATGCCGTACAATTTTAAGAAGTTGAATAGTATGCTGTGGAAAAGAAAAGAGTAATTGAATTCAGGGATATATCATTGTCTTGCGTATTTTGTACATATTTGTCGAACGAATAAAGTTTGAAATTTTCTTTTTTATTAAGGGTTTTGCTGTAACAGAAATTAATAATAAAGTACAAGCTCAAGGTAACATAGTAAATGACGTTTCTCTTTGATTGCCGATGGGAAGATCGGAGTTAGCTAAATAGCTAAGTAATTAAGACATTTTGAGATTCTGAAAACGTAACGTGATACGCTAAGTGACAAATTATCCGGATAATGATTTATAGAGGTTTAACTATTTTATCATGAGGTGGGATAAAGTAGCAAAAAAATTTAAATAAATACAATTTCTATGTAATATACAGACAAATGAGCGCATTAAACTGCACACACTTCAACGTCTTCAGGTAACTACTATAGAAATATTTAATTATTGACTATGTACTCATAATAGCTTCTGCATGCACAATAATGTGTACAATTTCACCATAACTGCTTTTAAATTTCATTGTATAAGTAAACTACCTACATGAAGTTACTCACTCTGCCGTGCATTAAAAATATATCCGCGAAGATGCAGACAAATTACTCATATCTGAAATAAAATTTTCTTCTTTGCAAATGAATTTTTTTTTATAAAACGAATTCACATATTAGCTTAGAAAATTATTCTAAATAAATTCATAGTAAATAAAAACAAAAATTATTTTCATTAAAATCAAAACGCAGTATCTTGATTTACAAGTTAACATTTGTTATGATGAAACATGCAGAATATTTCCCCAGCAAAACAAGATTTTGAAGAATGTTCAGTCTGTATGTATAATCTGAAACTTATTAATTTTAAAGTTGCAAAAATCTTTCTAAATCTTTCTTAATTTTTCTTAATCTTTTTCTTTCTTAATCTCTTAATCTTTCTTAGCTATAAGAATCTAACTCTGCATAATGCAACTTAACATCAGTTTACTGCAATTAGGAAAGAGAAATTAAAGTAATTTTTTTATATCTGTCCTTTTTAATTTTCTTCCCTTCTTACGCTAACAAAGTCCATCAGATTTGCATGCTCATCAGCTACTTTATTTAGCTTTAAGATATATGTGCAGTTAAACTTTTAGATGGATAAAGTAACATCATCTTATTTTCTCTTTGAAAATAACTATGAAGACTGAAGCAGAGTATAAACTGTGCAATATAAACAACGTAAAGAGAAAAAAAATATTTGCAATACTCTAAGGTGTTTATTTGTTACATCCGTGTTTCGGTTAAGCAAAATAATCAAAATTTTCAAACTGTAGTCGTACTCATCTAAACCGTTAAGCATCACCGTACTTAAAATTCATTTTCTAGATTAATAGCAAATAGAAACAAAATTATGTGACTGAAAATAGCATGCATTTCATTTACACATTCATCTAATGCACAGTGTTTGTTCTTCATGATATTTGCTTTTTTTTCTTATCTTACCTACTTTTCCTAATCATCTTTTCTGAATTATGTTTTACCTAATGTACTGAGTTAATTACTTACAAAAGGCATTTGTCTTTTTTACAAAAAATATAATATAAAATGAGAATAACGAGCATAACATTCTGAATATATATTTCGATAATGCCAAGGTCTAGGTTTTAAATTTGTATTAGTCTCATGGCAGATGACTGCAGATATATGAAAAGCACATTTTTGTCTAAAATATAATGCATGAAAATGGTTTACATGACATGTTTATTCAAAGTATATTTTTATGTTACTTGCTAGAATATTTCCATTCTGATGATGCAGAACTACCGGGCTTCCTCACAAAATGCTGACCGTATAGCCTTTATAAACTATAACGTGGAGTCTAATATGATATGCAGAAAACTGATATAGATTCGTCTGAAGAAATGTTAAGGCACCACAGAAAAACTGATTTTTTTACCAGTCGTTCTCATAGAAAAACAGATAATAAAAAAGGGGAGAATCTCAGCTTTATTATGGATTTTTTAATGATGAATTGTAATCGTGAATAGCTTGAAATGATGTTAGTAATTAAATTCGTCGTATTAGTAGCATATCTTATGTTTAGGATAAATCTTTGTATATTTATTATAACTAAAATTTTTAGTAGAATTATTGTGCTAGTGAAACTGTTGGAAACTTTCAAATATAACAAGCGAGCTTAACCATGGTTGTCGTAAAAGCGAAGGAGACTCTAAAATTTCAAATATTTTAAGATTCTTTATAAGCAAATATGCTGTGTAATAAAGGAAAACTTCAAATACTATTTAATTTCAATTACTTTCACATGAAAACTAAAATCTGTAAAACTATTATCATGAAAGCATGCTTGAAGTTCTAACTTCTTAGTCAGCAATTACATCCACTGTTTTCAGTGTTATGTGTAAATCTTTTACGCAAGGCTTTTGGGTAATGAGTACATGAAAACCACATTTGATACTCCGTAATACAAAAAGCTTTAAAAATATAGCATTTATGCATTCCCTCCATCTTCTTTATTATCTTGCAAAGTTAAGCGATATTCAGTTCTTACGTTAACTTGGTGAAAAGATGATTGAAAAACCTTTAAATGATACTTGGGTACCCCGTACTTTGAATATTTGTCATTCTAACATCAGCAGCTATCTTTTACCATATATCTTATATGATAAATTACTATACTCGAAATTAAGTTTCCTTCGCTGTAACGTGCCAGAAAGGAGTTGCTCACGAACTGAAAATTTTCAGAAACCTTTAGCTATTTGTTGGTAAATAAATATTAATTTATCCCGTATTTTTCACTTGAGGTTCTTAGAATCATAGCTTTCTATCATGTATGTAGAAGTATGAGACTATAAAAATGTAAGTATAATGTAGAAGAATATGATATATTGTCATTTGTTATTTGTTCTTATTGCTAGTTTAGATACGTGCAGTATTTGGTCTAGTTCCGTATTTAGCCTTTTTAAAAGACAGAACATTCTTTGTACTGCCTTTTACTCGTTTGGGATAGAAATCGTGTATTTATATGTTACTCATGGTGATTAGTAGCAGAAAGATAAGAGAATGCAAGGGGAAACAACAGCCATACTTTTTTATAACTTCGGAAAGTGAAGAATCTAGCAGGTTTAAAAAATAATTGCAAGTAATAGAGCTGTTTATTAAATATATTAAGTTCGCAGTTTCCTGGATATTTTTTCCTCGTGCCTTTACTGGCTAAAGCTAGAAAAGACATTTTTGTATTACGAATTTCAATAATTGAAAGTTCAAATTCAAGGACGCTGAGGCAATTCGATCGCATTCGTTCAAAAAATGCTTTAGAAATATTATAAAGTTTATTTATCAGTAATGATATCAGTACTTTCAGTTATTTTACCGATTTTCACAACTGTAGGCACTAATTTCCTTTTTTACATTTAAGCAATAATTTAAATCTCTGACTGCATTTACACAACCGTAATCTGCTAGCGAGTTCTATGCTAATCCCCTTCAGCAAAGCAATTGGTACTATTATTTTACTTAAAATGAAATATGAATATCTAATTTTTGGAAACAATACATTAGCAAAAGACTCGCTTTTTCAAGAAGTTTCGAGAGCACGGAGTGCAAAGTAAAACCGAAGTCTTAAGTTCAGGCTGCGTAAGACAGTGAATTGGTTCAAATTTGCTCTCATTATGGAAGCATCCCAATTTAATACAATTTTCTACCTGTTTCCTCTGCGCCATTTTTCTGTTGCAAATTCTCGTCTTTCCCAAAATATTACAAAATAACATATTTGTGTTTCTGTTTAATGTGATTTACAACGTTTAACTGTTGATGGTTTCGGGCAACCCGAACAAGGTGACTTCTTTATGCATTCCATATTGTTGCTGATGTGTTTTATGTCGAATTCTGTGATTTTGAAAATGTTATGATGTTTTGTGCAAATTGTTACAATGCTTCGTGCAGATTGTAAAATAGCTTTGGTCTTTCATGTGCTAGATATTATTGTTTCAGTCTTCTACGTAAAGAAAAACGTTAAACTTTTGTTCGTGTAATAAACGTAGCAAATTAAAAAAAAATTGTTAACCAATTGGTAAGAATTCATTCATTAAAGTTACACGTTGGAAAAAAATTGAAAGATGGCTCAAATGCATCATGTTATGTAAGGGATAGTGCATTATTATTGATAAGCTCAAAGCGTAAAATTTTATGAATTATTCTTCCCTTTGTCTACTTTGCAGGTTCGTTTCAAGCCACTTAGCTCTGAATACGTCTCTTCCTTCAAGGGAAATGAACTCTTTTTAATATTGCATGATATCATGCAGCTGACATTTTTTTATTATCTTATTCATATTTTTCACAAAGTTAAGAAACATTTTTGAAATGCGAGTACAAAGTAAAACAGATAGCAGTTATTAAGCACTGCTGACTTTAAAACAAATATTTTTATGCTATTTTTTAAATGTTAACTGTATGTGCATTGCAATGTTATATAATAAAGAATTTTCAAATTCTCTAACTTTTTATCAATTGAGTTTCATCATAAATATAACATGTAGATAATTCATCTGTGTTTAAGCTCATTATTCACCAATTAATGTTTAAAATGTTACTTCACTCAAATGATTTGTATTCTTTCTTGTGTTTCAGATATCATAAAACTACTGTTAAGCTTTCCTTAGTTCGTTTTCATTCAAACTTACGACGTGTTTTAATGTTTAATGAAGAGTTTTGTATGACTCATTTATGAATCGAATATTATTAATAAACAGTTTTGAAAGCCCACTCTGAGGGTATTAATTTAGTTTCCTTTCTTGTAGTGAATTTAAATTTTCAATACAAGCATATTCACTAAACACAATTCTTATATACATACTGCATTGATAAAACTTCCAATATGAGCAGAGCAAGGGAAAACATCTCAAATGAATTGTAAGGGAGTGAAAAAAACCTTAAAAATATTTTAGAAATAAAAATTCAACTTATCACACAAAATGCATCCCGTTATTAATCTGGACTCCAAAATGTAACTGTATTGCGTGCATTCAAATGGAGAAAGAAATATTCCCATTTACTTTCAAAATGAATGTTTAAAAAGACCTTCATTAAGAAAAGTTTCATGCACAATGAATTATTTTTATGTTTGGCTGAATATTACTTCAGCATCCAGTTTTTAAACTGCTAAATGTTTTAATATTTTAATGATTCTGAAACGAGACGCCTTTTTTTTTATTATACTCATTTCAGTGAAAGTGTTGTCAAGATCGAAATTCATTTACTAAACAAATTACTGTACAGAAACATGTCGATGTGTAACGCGGAATTACTGGAAGTCAACTGGTATCAAATCTAGAAAACGAGAAAACCACAGCATGTGGCTATTAATAAATAAATTCATTGATAATTAAGTACAACGAATCTGTCAATCAGAAATTTATTTACCATAGATGTTGTTCCGCCCAAAAAAAAAAAATCACGAAATAGAACATGGCTTAGAGAAAAACGCAAGCAGCAAACATCGTCATAAAAAACATCTTGCTAAGAAAGCAGGGATCTCACAAGCAGCCGAACGGTAAAATCGCTAAACTCTAAACCGACTCGGGTTCAAAGCTCGGCAAGGTAACTAGCTGCATGGGCATTTTCGAGGTTTTTCCCATGCATGATGTGGATAGAGCCAGCTTCCCTTAGAAAATGCTCCACGAAGGCATCCCTACCCTTAGGCAGATACCGTTCAAAGGCATTGAGATAACAAACATGTTATAAAATAAAGCATTGACGATTTTCGTAGTTTCAAAAACACCTTAGTAAAAAATCAAGCAACTACAAAACATCGCAATGTAAGGATTATGTTAATTTTATTAACAGTTAAATTTTAAGTTCCTTTCCTGTCAAATTCTTAACTTCAACTTACTACTTCCGGCCAGAATGTAGTTTTAGAATCACGTCTGAATACATAATGAGGAAGAGCGGTATTTAACCGCGAAGTTCTTTGGTCTTAGCGAGAGAGAATCAGAGTTTCTGATTTACGCGCGTCTGCGTTTTGGCCACTCTCTCTCTCAAAGCTGTTATTACGCTCGGCCGTAGTCAGGCCCTTGCTAAGCAAATCAGTTAAGGGGCCGACTCGATTTGAATCTTGATAGCTTCGGCTATATTTCTTTAGTTAATCTTAGTTTTAGTTGAATTCTTAGTCTCTTAAGTTCAAGCCCAAGTGTCGGCTTTGTTTGTACACTCCTAGGCGGAGTTTTGTTAAATCTTATTGGAATAATAAAGGGTTAGTTACCCTCCTATCTTGTTGTTTCTTGTCACCCGAACTTAAGCGACTATTTGCTTATCAGTTCTTAAGATTCTTCACTTCCAACATTAACTTAGAATTACAAAGTAAGGAACTCTACAGCATAATTATGCATTTTAGACATTATAGAAGCTTAGAATTTTTTAAAACGTATTTCTGTAAGTGAATTTTTATCTTGAGCATTTATTGGTATAGAAAAGTTGAAATATGGTACTTTTGTTCTTTCCTTTCCATCTGGATTCTAGATATTTTTTAACATGCAGATCGAAATTGCTCGTCAGTATCATTCGCTTGTATCTACACCTATTAATTTACATTACACATAAGTAATTTTTATACAAGATTTACATTTCTAAGTAGTTTTAAAGAAGATATATAAGTAGTCCCAGAAGAAATTGCTGTTTTCTTAAGAATTCAAAAATTATTATTTATGGTTCGAATGTTCGAAGGCTTCTTAAGCATATTTTCAAAATTATTTAAAAGTTTGTAATTATTTTGTTTTTAGGTTAAGAGCTCAAAAGCTGTGAATAAACTTTAAAAGAAATTTGTTTAATATCGCTTGAGTTATCGAATGACGGATTACCTATTAATAATGTCCTTCAGTTTATAAATATTTGTATCACCTGACAATACAAAAATTGTGTATTTCATTGGTAAATTTATATCAAACTTTACTTCTCTTTTAAAGAATATATCTGACATTAAAAGCTTTACAATGTTCACATCAAAATAAATTTTAAAAACTGCAGGGGGCCTATTTCACCGTATTTTAACATTTATCAACAAACAGAATTTATTTATGATTTACTCATATAAGTGGTTAAATGATAATGGCAAAGGCTGTGAAGTCTATCTTGCCTTAGGAAGGATTTCTTCGTGGAGAACATTCTAAGGCAAATGGCTCGTTTTTACGTTACACATAAGGAAAAAACAGAAAGCTAAAATTTACCCATAATGAAAGACATGTATATTATTTTATTTTGCTTTCCATAAGAAATTGAAAATTGTTTATGACAGAATTATCTTCAGAGGTGAATTCGTGTAAAAGTTTCAAACTAAAGAAGGTACTACCTTCTTTTTTTTCTTTGTTTTTGTTTATTTGTTTTGTTTCTGCACTGAGAAACTATAAATTACAGTTGTAGAGCTATTAAACATGTACTTGTAAGAAACATGAGACAATAAGCTACGCCTTCGAATGGAATTGAATTCCGGATCTTCCAACTGCTAGCAGTACATGTTACCAGTTATATCACGAGAGCACTCAGAGGGGAACACGAAAATTCTTCATATTCTCTCCCGCTTAAAAACGACTGGACCGAGAACCATTCAGCCTAAACGCAGATGCAAACGATTTATGTCCACCACATTTTAGTCACGGTCAACATTTTGTCACAATTTTGAATGTTAACTGCTAGAATCGTGAAGACGGTCAAAGAACTGGTCGTCTCGTCATAACTTATGGAATACAGTAAAACAAACTCAGGTGACATTTATAAACTAAACCTTTTTATTTACTTATCAGCTTTACACTTTACTACTCGTTAACTGTTATACAAGCTAAGCAATAACAGAGAATCAAATCTCCACAGCTTGCAGGAAATTCAAAACAAATGCTTAAGTAAGCTTCATATATTAAATAATAAGTACAAAGTAAAGCGTGTTTACTAAGCACTGGCCCATCTCTGAATATTTCACAAAGCTATTATGTATAGCAAAGTTAAAGCTGATTTTAGTAATTCACTAGCAAGGAGTATTAATAGAGTGACAGTAAGCGACATGCCAAAGGCTCTTTCTCAAACTCAAGAGCTGTGCGTTTAAGTATATTAACTAGTTTTGTCTGGTCGGAGCCGACGAAAATAGTAATAAAAACAGAAAAGTAGAAGATGATAAAATAATGAGATGACTGGTTAATTAACATAAAACACTACAAACCTTTTAGATTTTTTAGGAGCCAAGAAACGTGAAAATTCAATTATGTCCTGTCCTGGATTCGAACTCCATCTTCCGATTACTAACCAGACGTGTTACCAGTTTGTTAAACCGCGACAGCCCGCAATGTGTAATGCGGGAATTCCTTATACAGCGGTGCCTCCAGTAAAGAACGCTAATGATTCTGCGTTGGCATTCGTATTGTAAGATGTTGTTTATAATAAGTTATCGTGGTATTAATTTTAATCCATTCTCAAGCCAGCATCAAAATCGCGGAACATCGTACAAATTTTTTTTAAAAAATTTTAATCTGTAGCAAATTTAAAAATGCTAAGAACTTATTAAATTATTAGCTATAAATGTATTTACATTTACTCTGTATGCACAGAGTCTTTTATTTCAGTGCAGTATGAATCTTCCAAGTCTTTTTAGTACAGGTGGAACACTCAGTTGTCCTTAACCTTCTTGTACATCTGCTTTTCCTTTTTTGGGAGGTTCAGGTACTAAAATGTTCTCTAAAGAAATCTGCTCTTTTTTACAGGCTGGTCCTGAACTGCGTGACTTCAGCCATCGTTTTCCATCTCAGCTTATTGAGATGCCAATGATTGGCAGTAACTCGAACATTTTCTCACTTATAATTAAAACAATTTTCGCCTCATAAAGTTTCTGTGTGGAATTATGTGTCTTTTGTGTCTAATTTACACTTTTTCAGGTCTCTGATATTTGCTTAAGATACAGACCCTCTGTATTCTCCTCACCAACAGATGAAGAAAAATTTCCTCTAAGCTTTTAAGATACCTGGTACGAGAGCGCACAATTCTTCAGGGGTAAGGATTAAAGAAATACACTGCCCTCCAAAAGTTAAGGAACAGCATGTTTTACAAAGCTCGCCATTACAAAAATGTCAGCAACGTTTAAATTCACAGTTCATATACATAACTGTAACGAAGTTTAAGAAAACATGCGCAAAAATAATAGCTACCACTTTTATTTTATAGAAATGAATATTTATATAAGAGTTGGAGAAAAAAATGCAAAAATTGTAATTTGTGTTCACGAGTATTGATCTTCAGTTGTTATTACAGTTTCATGGAAAATATCCAAGAGAGTCTATCAATATCCAGGAGAAGTTTTTGCCCGATTCGTTGAGATGGCGAGCGATCGGATGGATGGGGATGTCACAAGCTGATGCTGCTGGGCGTCTCAGTGTCTCTGGTAGTGTGGTCCACCGACTATGGAATCAGATTGAATCCGGTGTCTAGAAGACATGTTCCAGACAGACCAAGAGTTACAACACCTGCGAGAGACCATTATTTAGCTCTTTCGGCCCGAAGAAGGAGTAACATTACTGTGCCTCAGCTCATGGAAGATTATTTAGTGGAAATAGGAACAAGAATCTCAGCTATTACAGTGCGCAGACGCCTGAACAATGCAGGTCGTATGCAAGCCGACCACTTGTTTGTGTTCCCTTGACCCGAGGACACAGATGTGCCAGTTTATGTTGTGCAAGAGAATACGTCTTCTGGACCAGTCAACAATGGGCGTCTGTTCTCTTCATAGACAAGTCCAGGTTCACACTGCAGAGTGATTCAGGTTGTCAGCAGATCTGGAGGGAAGAAAGCACCAGATACAACCAATCCCCCATTCTGGAAAAACACAGTTACAGAAGTGGTGGAATGATGGTCTGGAATGAGATCGCTCTCGGTGGTCACACTGACCTGCATGTGTTTCATGGAGGAACTTCGACCGGTGTGAGATATCGAGACGAGATCCTTGATCAATATGTCCGCCAATAGGCTGCTGCTATTGGCCCTTTATTTCCTTTTGATGGACGACAATGCACTACCTCACGGAGCTCGGTTTGCTGAAGAATATCTTGAGGGTCACGGTATAGAGGGAATGGAATGACCATATCAATCCCCAGACCTGAATCCAACAGAGAATCTTTGGAAGTACCTTGAGAGACAGGTTGCTGCTTCAAGTCCTCCTCCAAGGTTGTTAAGATGAGATTGAATCAGTATTACTCTGTGTCTGTTCGTTGCTTCCCATTTCCTGACAGGGCAACGTAATTGACAGCATGAACGTCGCTTCCACAATGTATTGCAGCTAGGGGTGAACACATGCCCTATTAGAACCCATTTTTGTAATGTTATCACCCCATTCTTCTTCAAAAAAACTGCGATATACTGTTTTTCCAAGACTGGATTTCTTTGCCAAAAGAGCAATTTTTGTTGTAATCCATGTCTGCATTGAGCTTTAGAAACATTCTATGTCGCGTTCATTAAAGAACTGTTTAAGTAAAATGTCCTGTAAATTTCTTGTTTCGATGTAGCTTCATTCTCTAATTAGACACAAAATACATTCTGTTCCTTAAATTTTGGAGGGCAGTGTATGTTTATTTGCCTGCTTCTTTGCTGATAACATGTTTATTTACATACTCCTTTGGTAACATGTTTATTTGACTGCTCTTTTGCTGGTTACTTATGTACGTGGCATAAAATGTGCAAAAGATATCTATATTGCTGCAAAGCGGTGCTTACTAGGTAGATAATATGCTAATAAGTAATATGTTCTCGTAAGATATTCTCCTACTGGAGAGTGGCGAATGGGGAGCAAATAATTCAACTATTTCAAATAGATGATGCTCCCATTCTCTGTCAACAATCAACAGCCTCAGGTACCACTGGTGAGCAAAAAATCGCTCTGATTTATTGTTCCGCTGAAATTTATAGGCCACAGAACTGTAATCATTAGTTTATTTTTACTATCGAAGGTTTAGGTTTCGTAAGGGGAGGGATGTCTTAGTGAAGGACTTTCTAAAGACTAAGGGAAAGTGGCTCGTATATATGTTACACATGGAGAAACCATGAAAACGCCCATGCTGTCGATTTGAACTCCGGAATGTACCACCAGTGCTCAACGAACTTACCGCTCGGCTGCCAGTGGACCGTTTACTATTTCAGAACGTGCGATCATGCCACTCAGGATTACATCTTTTAGATGTCCTAAGCACTTAAAAGATTTTGGTACCTCTCGCATACATTTACTTTTTTTTTGGCTCCATTCCGTCTCTCTCAGTCTTGTTCAGCTACGCCATACATTCTTGGTAAAACTGACAATGAGAACGTTTTGTGGTGCTCTTTCTTTGGCTTCCAAGAACGTATTTTGCTGCTTTGATGCCCCCAGGCACATGCTTATTTTGCTTAATGGTCAATCCAGCTCTGATGCCACCAAAAACTGAGGCTTTCTGAAAGAGATGTTGTAAGGATCATAAGTTTTACTAACGTTTATTTTATTTTAAATCTTTACTATCACTTCTTATTTTCTACTTCCGGCCAGAATTAAAAGCTTTAACTTATTTATGCAAATTTGTCTTGCGAACGCCAAGTACTTAAATTGTGGCTTTTTGCCAAGCAAGAGAGAGGAAGGAGTGATTAGGAGCAGTCCGCTTGCTATTGCAGTTTTACTCGGTTGCTGGTTGCCTTCAAGGCCAGAGGTTTAATCCTCTTGATAATTTTAAACGTATCGTAGTGTTAACAGTTCTCTGTACTACATACGGCCTTTCTGTTAATATACGGCCAATCTTCCAGTAGACACTTGTTTATTAATCCAAAGTTAGTTTAGTTAGAATTTAGTTAATATTTTGATATTCTTACGTTCAGACCACAAGTGGTTGGTCTCTGTATTCCGAAGTCCGGAAATCATTGCAAAGAGAGAAAAATAAAGGGTTTCGTATACCCTTCCTGTGTATCTTGTCTACTTCCCACATTAATTGAACATAGCTTTAGTAAGCTCCCTGTTCCGAGTCAGGTCATTTAATGATCCCAAAGCAAGTAAGGAGGAAAACTGAACCTGATAGTGGCGCCCGACGAAGAAGAATAACCATGGCCGAGTTTCAAGAAGAACCTGTGCTGCCTGCAGAAGCGGCTCAGAATCCAGAAATGCCAGCTGGCGCCCTGGAAGGATTTGGTTACATCGTCCATACCATGCGCGCATCGATGAAACCAGAAGCAGCATTTAATGGAAACTCACCGGTAACCAGTTTTTTGGAAAAATTGGAGGACCACTTCATGATGTATCCCGTGCATGAGTTCCAGAAAGTCACCTTAGCTACCAGCGCTTTGAGGGGCCAAGCGCTTAATTGGTTCAAATGTATAGGCAGAATTCTCTTGGGTCAAGCGGGAAGTCCCACCTATACTTACGAAAATTTCAAGACTGCCCTAGTAAAAGCCTTCCCTGTCGTAAGGGATCGTGCAAAATTAGAAACGGAACTTTTCAGCATATATTAGAAACGAATAAAAATCTCTCAAGCTTTATTTTAAGAAAAATTCACGTCTTCAAACTCTTGTATGGAAACCGTCCGGATCCTGAGATAATTCAAGTGATTTTGCCAAGGTTACTTCCCCAAGTACAAGACTTTATTAAATTAAGGAATCCGACTACACTGGAAAAGTTATTTGAGCTAGCAATCCAGTTTGAAAGTAGAAGAACGGCGGACATTGAAAGAAGACGCCAGTATGAACAACGAAACCAATTTGGTGCGCCAAGACCACAGCAAAGTCAAGAACACGGCTACGGAAGCAAATCGAATCAGTGGGCAAGGAAACCCGAGTATCCAAAAATAACCGGCGAACGCCGACATTTCAATAGTAATCCAGGAAAAAAGTCTGAAGGCCAGTGGAAAAAGAAGGAAAGCACGGAAAGGAAAAAACAAGATTTAAACTAAAACGGATTTTTGCTGACGAGAGGGTGCGGAAATCCGAAGGCCAAGAAAACCCCTCTTCCTTCAAGTTAAATACAGTGATGGTGAAAAACTTGACTCCTCCAAAAATTGAAGTGTTGATGAATAACATCCCAGCCACCGCACTCCTGGATACAGGCGCGCAGTGTTCCTGTGTGGCAGAAGATTTTTTTAGGAAATATTTTCGGAAATACCACATGTATAATTTGGATAATACGACAGTGTTAGCTGCGCAGGGAGAACGATGCAAGTGCATAGGTAAATTACCGCTATACGTTCGTATCAAGGACGAACAAGTAAAGATTATGTTTTTTATAGTAAAGAATCTGCAAGCACATATCATCTTAGGGATAGATTTTCTTTCAGAGGCAGAAGCAAAACTGGATTTTAACGAAGCGTCCCTTAAGCTGACGATGAAACCACTTCGAGAAGAGAAAACAGAACCACCAATGTTAAACCTTGACCACCTGCCTAAGGAAGAGCAACAAAAAATCCGACAAGTGGTAAGTGAATTTGCTTCGTTATTTAGTGATATTCCAGTATTTACTCAAGTTGCTAACCATAGTATCGACACCGGAGATTCACTGCCAGTTCGCCACAAACCATATCGGTATGATAAGAATAAAGAAAAAATTATAGAGTGGTACATTAGAGATATGTTACGTAAAAAGATCATAACGCTCATCTAAAGTAGTTATGCTAGCCCGGTTGTGTTATGTAAGAAAAATAATGACAGTAACACATCCGAAAAGGAGGCGTTTTGCAATTGACTGTCGTAAATTAAACTCCATGACTAAATATCCGGTATATCCGTTACCTATTATTGAAGAAATTTTAAGGAACATAACTTCTACGAAATATATGACTACGTTAAACTTAACGACTGGTTATTTTCAAATAGGTGTTAAACCAGAAGATGTGCCTAAGACTGCTTTTATAACCAAGTCTGGCACTTATGCATTCTTGCGTATGCCGTTTGGCCTTTCAGGAGCACCAGCAACATTTCAGCGATGTATGGACATTGTGCTAAGGCCTGCTCTAGGAAAGACCACATTTATCTGTTTAGACGATATCATTATTACTAGTGATAATCTGGACCAACATGTACAGGATTTAAGACAGATGTTTTCATTATTAAATGAGGCCGGTCTAAAAGTTAATGTCGAAAAGTGCAAATTTGCAACCCCTGAATTAAAATACTTAGGTTACAAAATATTTCAGAAAGGAATCGAGACGGACGAATCAAAAATAATCGCTGTGCAAAAGTATCCGCCGCCAAATACGGCGAAGAAGCTCTCTTCTTTTCTAGGACTTTGTTCATATTATAGGTCCTTTATAAAAGATTTTGCAGCTATTGCTGAACCATTGTTAAAATTAAAAAGGAAAAAGGCAAGATTCTCGTGGACGGCCGAAGCCAATAGTGCTTTCGAAAAATTAAAGCAAGCATTAACGCAAGCCCCTGTTTTGAAATTTCCTGAAAAGGATGAGAATTTAGAAATTTCAGCGGATGCTTCGGATTATGCGGTAGGAGCGGTACTTTTGCAAAATCAGCAGCCCGTAGCATTTTTTAGTCGAACTTTAAATCAAACACAAAGAAATTATTCCGCGACTGAGAGAGAGGCACTTGCAGTTCTGTTAGCAGTGCAAAAGTTCCGAGTCTATTTTGGAAGGGCGCCAATAACAGTGTATTCTGATCATGCGGCGGTAACTAGATTGTACTCAGGGAAAAACTTATCCCCAAGGTTAATAAGATGGGCACTCAAGTTACAAGAGTATAATCTGGTAATCAAGCACACCCCCGGAAAGGAAAATATCGTAGCAGATGCCCTATCCAGAATAAAAATAGATGAAGAAGGTAATACTGTAAAGGTGGCAATGCTCACAGCATGTACAATAAATTCCCGAGAAACTGTAATAACCAAACTGGGTAAGGATCCTGAATTTATAAACATTTATTAGTATTTAAAGGATCCTGAAAATTTTAGCCACCAAGATATTGCGGCGATAAGAAATAGGGCGGCCCCTTACGAACTAATAGATGGTCTATTATTTTATACAAAAACTACAAATTCCAACAACGAATTTCGACCTGTTATCCCAGCTAGACTTAGATTAAATATCCTGCAGGAGTTACACAACTGCCCTTTAGCTTCTCATGCTGGTATTCGAAAAACTATCCAACGCGTACGCGAAGCAGTCTATTTTCCTGAACTGCAAAAGTTAACAAGGGCGTATGTCCAGTCCTGCCCAACATGTCAAGCAGTTAATTATATTAATTTCCGCTCGGCCGGGTTTCTAAATAGCATTAAATCCGAATTTCCAAATGAAATAATTGGCATCGATTTATTAAGCCCTTTTCCAAAAAGTCAGTTAAATAAAAGTCGGTATCTCCTTGTTATGGTTGATCATTTTAGTAAGTGGACCGAAATTGTTTCCTTAAAACGAGCCTCCGCGAAATTAGTTACTGATTCTATTTTAAATAAATATATTTTAAAATACGGGGCGCCCCTAAAAGTTATATCGGATAATGGTCCTCAATTTGTAAGTAATATATTTGAAGACATGTGCCAAAAACTGGGCATACGACATTTAAAAATGGTCCCGTATCGGCCGCAATCAAATATAGCGGAACGGGTCAATAGAAATATAGTGAAAATTATCCGCAGTTATGTTAACAACTTTCATAAAAGCTGGGATAACTATGTCAATGAATTAGCTTTCGCCCTTAGGACCGCAAAACATGAGACGACGGGCAAAACTCCTGCTGAGTTATTTTTAGGCAGAAAGATTATAACGCCGGTAGATAATTATTTTATGTTCAACAAAGAGCCCCAGAATTTAAAATGGGCGATATAGAAAAGTTAATTAAAGAAGCAAAAAAGAACTCTGAAGTAGCACAAAGAAAACAGAAGCTCTATTACGATATGAAACGACGGGGAGTAACTTATAAAGTAGGAGATGAAGTATTAAAATTAAGCATTCACTTTCTTCAGCACCAGAAGATAAAACTGCCAAATTTTTTCCACGATTTGAAGGACCATATGTCATAGAAAAAATAACTCACGCTGTAGTAGTGTTAAAAGATAGAAATGGTGAAACCTGCTCCGCAAACATTGATCAAATCAAACCCTAATATGATCGTAATAAAATGCAAATATTTTCAGATCTTTCGCAGGATCCGGCACGGCAGACACCGCAGGCACAAGCTCCAGAGGTGGAACAACAACAAGTACAAGGATAAGCCATTAGGAGGCAGGAGCAATTGAAAAGAAAGTTTCCCCGTTGGAAAATTGAAGGTAACAAGAAAAAGAAGCCGTTCCACCGACCAGAAAAGAGAGCGCACGACCACCCCCAGAATGAAGAAGGGAGAAGTACGACGAATGCAAAGAGAGCCAGGAGAAATAAAGGCAACTATAACGCGGCTCCCAAACGGAAGATCTACCCATGGGACAGGAGTCTACGCAGCAAATGTCGACGAATTGCGGAAGGAACACCAGCTTCGGAGGCAAAGAAACAAGGAAAATTTGAACGGCCAGCAACGAGATCCAAGCAGGAACGAGAGAGAAGTGTCCCGGTTCCACCAAGACCAGCTGCCATCAAACGGCCAAGACCACAGGCAGAGGCTAAAAAGAAGGTCTTCAAGGGTGACCGAACTGGAAGAAAAAAGAAAGCTCATAGAGGAAGGAACTGAAGGGCGAACCCGCACAAGAAGGAAGATAAACCAAACGCTAGTCTTTGCTACCTTCCAGGACTGGGCAGAAAAAAGAATGTCCGAATATCACAAAGATAAGTAAAACTTTATGTTACTTTGCAACCTTAAGTTAATCTTTCATTCTTACTGTAAGTGGCAGAATTCAAGACGTTTTACCTCATGTGAGGTCTACCTTTATCGCCAAAAAGGCGAGAAATGAGTTGTTACCTATTTTGGTATTATGTTTTTCAATTACTCGTGAGTAAAACTAAAAATTAATGTATAATAGGAATGTGTAAATACTTGAATATTGTAAAAGTTATTTTATAAAATTTTATTTAAAAGATTCTGGCAAGAAAGAAGTTTTAGTCTGAAAGACTTTTTAAATGTAGTATTTCAATGTAGAAGAATTGGCACTTGCTTGGAAAAGAATAGAAGTTAACAATGTACTACTAATGTATGTTTTAAAATGCGTAAAATTAACGGCATGTTAATATGTTCTTATATACAATGTGAACTGTTATTCTAAGCGTTAAGAAATACTGTGATATGTTAAAATTGAAAGTAATGCCAAAAATGTTTAACTTATTCGTGTGACTGTAAAAAGAGAAAATTATTGTGAATATGTGTTAAAGCCTGAATGAATGTAGTTAGGCTCTCTGACGCTACACTTCAGAGTTAGCCACTTTCAGAATAGTACCTCAGGGCTTAGAGATGAATATAAGGTGTGTTATGAGGTCTTGTTATGTTGAATTTTAACACGTTAGTGTTTTGATTGCAGGCGGTAGTGTTGAACACTTGTACATAAACACATTCGTGTTTGGGGTTTTCTTTTACAACACATGTCAGAGAGCACGGGGAGAGAATTAAATAACGTCATGAATGAAATAAGAATGTTAAGAGTGTAGCGTTGCGCGCCTCCAACTTGCACGCAACCAAGAGGTGACTGTGAAAACTGGATAAAAGACAGAGTCTTGTTAAGGGTTTAAGTCCCTTTTTATTCAACGTAATAAATTACAAATGCGTGCTCTTGACGCTCACAAACTGCGCCAACTCGGCGGTCAAATAAAAATAATAACCTGAAAAGAAACTAAAGACAAGACTCTAACTACGAGGCTCTCTAAAAGTAACTAACACACCGCGTTTTACAATACCGCTGCTAATTCAGCAAACTTGAAGATCACGTGAACGATTAACACTACTTCCAGGCAAGCACACAGGCCGAAACGCGGCGTTCTTCAATTTCTGGCCAACTACCTCCGCGCTCGTGAAGTAAGAATATCACACCTCGAACTCGTTTCCTTTCTATTTAAATCAGAATACTTCCGCTGATAATTTGAATCCTTGCGCGTTCTACTAAAATTTACATACTCTGTCATTGGCAGTTCCAGGGGAAAGTAAGGCTTGACAGGAAAGATAGTTTAAACTTAAAATAAATGTTAGTTAAAATAAATATAAACCCTACAAGAGAAATATAAATATTCATGTTACTTGCCATTTAATTGTGTAACATTTCATTAAACTAGTTTTCCTTCCAGATCTCTGGAAGGAACCAGATTTCAACTAAAAGCTCCTGTTTAGATGCAGTACAGATGAAAAGTAATTGTCCATGGAGTTGATAATGTAAAAAAAACGATTTTTTTTTTTAAATTTCTAGTTTCTAGTGAGAAATGTTTGTAAAAGATTGGCCTCGCGTTAGATTCTAGAGCTAAAAGTTTTCAACAAGGTCGTTTTAGACCTCAGTTTCAAACTAATTAACTCTGGCGGGAAATATGTAAGGATCTTAAGTTTTACTAACGTTTATTTTATTTTAAATCTTTACTATCACTTCTTATTTTCTACTTCCGGCCAGAATTAAAAGCTTTAACTTATTTATGCAAATTTGTCTTGCGAACGCCAAGTACTTAAATTGTGGCTTTTTGCCAAGCAAGAGAGAGGAAGGAGTGATTAGGAGCAGTCCGCTTGCTATTGCAGTTTTACTCGGTTGCTGGTTGCCTTCAAGGCCAGAGGTTTAATCCTCTTGATAATTTTAAACGTATCGTAATGTTAACAGTTCTCTGTACTACATACGGCCTTTCTGTTAATATACTGCCAATCTTCCAGTAGACACTTGTTTATTAATCCAAAGTTAGTTTAGTTAGAATTTAGTTAATATTTTTATATTCTTACGTTCAGACCACAAGTGGTTGGTCTCTGTATTCCGAAGTCCGGAAATCATTGCAAAGAGAGAAAAATAAAGGGTTTCGTATACCCTTCCTGTGTATCTTGTCCACTTCCCACATTTATTGAACATAGCTTTAGTAAGCTCCCTGTTCCGAGTCAGGTCATTTAATGTTCCCAAAGCAAGTAAGGAGGAAAACTGAACCTGATAATGCGTTCTGTACCTTTTCCGCCAATGAGTACTCTTAATGTGAAAATATTTTGCTTAATGGTTAATCCAGCTCTGATGCCACCAAAAATTGCGGCTTTCTGAACGAGATACATCTGTACCTTTTCCAACAATGGGTAGTTTTATTGTCAAAAAGGAAGCGATACAAAGAGAAATGGTTTGGTGCTTAAGGAATCAACAATATTAATTCAGAAGACAAACAACAAAAATCAGCGCTATATTTATTCGGCGTGTTATTGTGTCTTAATCAACAATATATTAAAATGCAATCTACTGGATCTTTAGGATGGACCTGAGAACAACATCCTACCTCTTCTGCCATTATAACGAAAATGAAGGGCTGTCGGTTGTAATTTCAACAACCGTATTTTCAATAAACCAGAATCTCGACAGACGAAATCCAGAAAAGCCAAAATCCCGACTGTCCAAACACCTGAAGTGGCTGAGACCCCGATAAATCAATATCTAAATCCAAAAGCTCAATATGTTTTAGTCAAATACTATTTTAACTAATAATGTAATATTTTTCTGAAACAAAAATAAAAATCCTACCCACTTAATTTTTTACGATATCACATGCAATTAGTTAGTAGTTTAATCATTAAATCATAAAAATTATTGAAGTTAATTTTGACAGATTGAAATGATGGTCAGAGACTGAAATGAAGATTTAGGAAACCATTTTATCAAAAAAAAAAAAAAAAAGAGAAAAAAAAACAGTTACATAATCTGCATACATTCAAACGACATATTTACAATGACACTTTGAGAATGATACAACAAAGACATTAAGTTACAGGTCGATTATCCCCATCTTTCATAACATTCGTAATTCGCTTCTCTTTCTCATGATCAACATTCCCGCCTTTTGGTTGTTGTTCTCCGGGAAGAATGCATTCAGCTTTGCAATCCACCTGCTCCTTTTACTTTTTTAATTCTTCTGTGGTATTATAAACACCAACATGGCTCGTCAAACTAAGATCTTCCATCTTCTGTGCCAAGTTTCGACAACATTTTGAATGCGGGAAACTTCCAATTGTATGGAATCAAACGCACACCAGAATACTGGTGAGAATAACGTCAGTTACCTTAAGCAAACGAAGCCTTATTCTTCCATAAACACAAATGTATTCAAACCACTGAACGACTTCTTGAGCATCGGGTGGCAAATGATAAATTGTCAAGCTCTGCTGGAATTTTTTTTAACTAGGACAAAGGCTAACGCAAACAAATGACGAAGTGTTAAAATGAGTGTTCCATGCCTTAGCGAGAATCCAATCCAGTTAATTTTTCTCCATCTACATTGAAAGAGATGATAAAAACAAACTCACCTTTTAAATGGGGAGAATGTAAGGCGTTCTCTCACTCCTTACTGCCTGTGTTCTTGATGGAACTGAAAGCATATCCGACTGGCAATCAACAGTTCGATCTAGCTATGACAAGCCTAAGGACTCCACAAGACGCTGAGCTTCGTCTGTAAATTGGTGAAATCTTTTTGTCATGTTAACCATTCAAAAATATCGTTATTACTCGACCTATTTACGTTTCGGATTTTCTTTTTTCATGCCGCCAGTAATACAAATAATAGCGATTCTTATCCATTCCTATTAAATAATCACGTGCATTAATTTTATTGCACCTTTACTGCAATGGAATAATTTCACAGATGTCATCAACTTTGGGAAGTGAGTCAAAACAAAAGTCCAGTTATCAGGACTTGTGTTCCTCTTTACTTGCTTTGGAAACATGAACTGTCCTGACTCGGAACAGGGAGCTTACTCAAGCTATGTTCAATAAATTGTGAAATAGACAATACACACAGGAAGGGCATAACAAACCCTTTATTTTTCTATCTTTACAGAGATTTCCGAACTTCGGAATACAGAGACCAACCACTTGTGGTCTGAACGTAAGAATATAAAAATATTAACTAAAACTCTAAATAAACTAACTTTGGATTAATATACAAGTGCCTACTTTAAGATTAGCCGTTATTTAACAAAAAATCCGTATGTAGTACAGAGAGCTGCTAAAACTACGATACGTTTAAAATTATCAAGAGGATTAAACCTCTGGCCTTGAAGGCAACCAGCAACCGAGTAAAACTACTATGGCAAGCGGCCTGCTTCTAATAACTCTTGTTTGGCAAAAAGCTACAACTTAATTACTTGGCGTTAGCAAGACAAATTTGCATAAATAATTAAAAGTTTTTAATTCTGGCCGGAAGTAGAAAATAAGAAGTGATAGTAAAGATTTAAAATAAAATAAACGTTAGTAAAACTTAGGATCCTTACATACTTCCCGCCAGAGTTAATTAGTTTGAAACTGAGGTCTAAAACGACCTTGTTGAAAACTTTTAGCTCTAGAATCTAACGCGAGGCCAATCTTTTACAAACATTTCTCACTAGAAACTAGAAATTAAAAAAAGTCGTTTTTACATTATCAACTCCATGGACAAGAGTTTTCATCTGTACTGCATCTATAAACAGGAGTTTCTTAGTTGAAAACTGGTTCCTTCCAGAGATCTGGAAGGAAAACTAGTTTAATGAAATGTTACACAATCAAATGGCAAGTAACATGAATATTTATATTTCTCTTTTAAAATTCTTATTTCATTCATGACGTTATTTAATTATCTCCCCGTGCTCTCTGACATGTGTTGTAAAGAAAAACACCAAACACGAGCGTGTCTATGTACAAGTGTTCAACACTACCGCCTGCAATCAAAACACTAACGTGTTAAAATTCAACATAACAAGACCTCAGAACACACCTTATATTCATCTCTAAACCCTGAGGTACTATTCTGAAAAGTGGCTAACTCTGAAGTGTAGCGTCAGAAAGCCTAACTACATTCATTCAACTATCAGGTTCAATGTTTCTTCTAACCTTCTTCGGAAACATACAATGACCTGACTAGAACAGAGAGCTTACTAATGCTATGTTCACTAATTGTAGTAAGTAGACAGGATACAGACGAAGGGTATACAAAACCCTTTATTTTTTTCTTTATATACAATGACTTCCGTACTTCGGAATACAATGACCCTCCACTCGGGGTCTAACTTAAAAGATATCAAAATAAAACTAAACTCTAATTTAACTTTAGAATAAGATTGGCCTTATAATAACAGAAAGCGTATGTAGCACAGAGACTGTGAACACTACAATACGTTTAATTTATCAAGAGGATTAAAACCTCTGGCCTGGAAGGCAAAGTAGCAACTGCGTAACTTCTAAGGTAAGCGGCCTGCTTCGAACTCACGGCTTCCTCTCCTCTGCTTGGCAAAAAGGCCACACTTAAATACTTGGCGTTCGCCAGACAACTTTGCATAAAACTCCTTCACGCTTATAATTCTGGCCGGAAGTAGAAAATAAGAAGTGATAGTAAAGATTTAAAATAAAATAAACGTTAGTAAAACTTAAGATCCTTACATACTTCCCGCCAGAGTTAATTAGTTTGAAACTGAGGTCTAAAACGACCTTGTGTAAAACTTTTAGCTCTAGAAACTAACGCGAGGCCAAACTTTTACAAACATAACTTAGCTAGAAACTAGAAAATTTTAAAAGAAAGAAATTTGTTACAATAGCAGCTCCCGGAATATACAACAATCTTTTTTCTTTTTCATCTGTACTGCATCAAAACAGGAGCTTTATTCAATTCTGGTTCCTTCCAGAGATCTGGAAGGAAAACTAGTTTAATGAAATGTTACAGAATGACATTGCAAATAACATATAGAATATACTTTTCTTAACATTCTTATTTCATTCATGACTATTTTAATTATCTCTCCCCGTGCTCTCTGACATGTGTTGTAAAAACACCAAACACGAATGTGTTTCTGTCTATGTGTTCAACACTTCCTCCTATAATCAAAACACTAACGTGTTAAAATTCAACATACGAGACCTCTTAACACACCCTAATTTCAACTCTAGACCCTGAGGTACTATTCTGAAAGTGGCTAACTCTAAAGTGTAGCGTCAGAGAGCCTAACTACATCATTCAACCTTTAACACATATTCACCATGATTTAATCTTTACAGTCACACGAATAACAAATTTTTTAACATTACTTTCACTTTTACCATATCACGGTATTTCTAAACATTCAAAATAACAGTTCACATGTATACAAGAACATATCAAGATGCCGTTAATTTTACACATTTGAAAACATACATTAGTAGTACATTGTTAACTTCTATTCTTTTCAAAGCAAGTGCCAATTCTTTCTACATTGAAATAATACTACATTTCAAAAAGTCTTTCAAACTAAAACTTCTTTCTTGTTAGAATGTTTTAAATAAAATTTATACAATAACTTTTTACAATATTTAAGTCTTTATACAACGCTATTATACATCAACTTTAGTTTTACGCGCGAGTAATTGAAAAACATAATAAGAAAATCGGTCACAACTCATTTCTCGCCCTTTTGGCGATAAAGGTAGACCTCGCATGAGGTAAAACTTCTTGATATCTGCCACTTGCAGTAAGAATGAAAGATTAACTTAAGTTTGTAAAGTAACATAAAATTTTACTTATCTTTGTAGTATTCAGACATCCTTTTCTGGGCCCAGTCTTTAAAGGTGCTGCAGACCGTAGCTTGGTTGATCCTCCTTCTTGTACGGGCTCGCCCTTCAGTGCTTTCCTCTGGAAGCTTCCGTTTTTCACCACTACGGCCACCCTTGAACATCTTCCTTCTGTCCTCTGCTTGTGGTCTTGGCCGTTTGAAGGCAGCTGGTCTTGGTGGAACCGGGAAACTTCTGTCGTGATCCTGCTTGGACCTCGTTGTTGGCCGTTCAAATTTTTCTTGTACTTTTTCCTCCGCCGCTGATGGCCCTTCCGCAGTTCGGCGACTTTTGCTGCGGAGAGTTCTGTCGGATGAGTCAATCTTCCGTTTCACAGCCGGGTTATAGTTGCCGTCCTTTCTCCCGGTCTTTTCCACATACGTCGTCCTTCTCCCTTCTTCATTCTGGGGGTGTTCGTGAACTCTGTTTTTTGGACGGTGGAACGGCTTCTTTTTCTTTGTACCTTCAATTTTTCCGCGGGGCAATTTTCTTTTCACTTGCTTCTGTCTCTCATTGGCTTGCCCTTGTACTTGTCGTTTTCCCACCTCTGGAACTTGTACCTGCGGTGTCTGCCGTACCGGATCCTGCAAAAGATCTGAAAAGATTTGCATTTTATTACGGTCATAGAATGGTTTTATCTGGTCAATGTTTGCGGAACAGGTTTCACCATTTCTTGCCTTTAATACTACAACAGCGTGAGTTATTTTTTCTATAACATATGGTCCTTCAAAGCGTGGGAAAAATTTGGCAGTTTTATCTTCTGGTGCTGAAGAAAGTGAATGCTTAATTTTTAGTACTTCATCCCCTACTTTATAAGTTACTCCCCGTCGTTTCAAGTCATAATACAATTTTTGTTTTCTTTGTGCTACTTCTGTATTCTTTTTTGCTTCTTTTATTAGTTTTTCTATATCACCCATTTTAAATTCTGGGGCTCTTTGTTGCACATAAAATAGTTTATCTAACGGTGTTATAATCTTTCTGCCTAGAAATAACTCAGCAGGAGTTTTTCCCGTTGTATCATGTTTTGCGGTCCTAAGGGCGAAAGCAAATTCATTGACATAGTTATCCCAGCTTTTATGAAAATTTTTAACATAACTACGGATAATTTTCACTATATTTCTGTTGACCCGTTCCGCTATATTTGATTGCGGCCGATACGGGACCATTTTTAAATGACGTATGCCCAGTTTTTGGCACATGTCTTCAAATATATTACTTACAAATTGAGGACCATTATCCGATATAACTTTTAGGGGCGCCCCGTATTTTAAAATATATTTATTTAAAATAGAATCGGTAACTAATTTCGCGGAGGCTCGTTTTAAGGGAACAATTTCGGTCCATTTACTAAAATGATCAACTATAACAAGGAGATAGCGACTTTTGTTTAACTGACTTTTTGGGAAAGGGCCCAATAAATCGATGCCGATTATTTCATTTGGAAATTCGGATTTAATACTATTTAGAAACCCGGCCGGGCGGAAATTAATATAATTAACGGCTTGACATGTTGGGCAGGACTGGACATACGCCCTTGTTAACTTTTGCAGTTCAGGAAAGTAGACTGCCTCGCGTACGCGTTGAGTAGTTTTTCGAATACCAGCATGAGAAGCTAAAGGGCTGTCATGGAGCTCTTGCAGGATATTTAATCTAAGACTAGCTGGGATAACAGGTCGAAATTCGTTGTTGGAATTCGTAGTTTTTGTATAAAATAATAGACCATCTATTAGTTCGTAATGGGCCGCCCTATTTCTTATCGCCACAATATCTTGGTGGCTAAAATTTTCAGGATCCTTCAAATACTCATAAATACTTCCAAACTCAGGATCCTTACCCAGTTCGGTTATTACAGTTTCTCGGGAATTTATTGTACACGCTGTCAGCATTGCGACTTTTACGGTATTACCCTGTTCGTCTAATTTAATTCGTGACAGGGCATCTGCTACGATATTTTCCTTTCCGGGGGTATGCTTGATTACCAGATTATATTCTTGCAGCTTGAGTGCCCATCTTATTAACCTTGGGGATAAATTTTTTCCAGAGTACAATCTAGTTACCGCCGCATGATCAGAATATACTGTTATCGGCGCCTTTCCAAAATAGACTCGGAACTTTTGCACTGCTAACAGAACTGCAAGTGCCTCTCTCTCGGTCGCGGAATAGTTTCTTTGTGTTTGATTTAAAGTTCGGCTAAAAAATGCTACTGGCTGCTGATTTTGCGAAAGTACCGCTCCTACCGCATAATCCGAAGCATCCGCTGAAATTTCTAAATTTTCATCCTTTTCAGGAAATTTCAACACAGGGGCTTGCGTTAATGCTTGTTTTAATTTTTCGAAAGCACTATTGGCTTCGGCCGTCCACGAGAATCTTGCCTTTTTCCTTTTTAATTTTAACAATGGCTCAGCGATAGCCGCAAAATCTTTTATAAAGGACCTATAATATGAACAAAGTCCTAGAAAAGAAGAGAGCTTCTTTGCCGTGTTTGGAGTCGGATACTTTTGTACAGCGATTATTTTTGATTCATCTGTCTCGATCCCTTTTTGCGATATTTTGTAACCTAAATATTTTAATTCAGGGGCTGCAAATTTGCATTTTTCGACATTAACTTTTAGACCGGCCTCATTTAATAAAGAAAACACCTGTCTTAAATCCTGTACATGTTGGTCTAGATTATCACTAGTAATAATGATATCGTCTAAATAGATAAATGTGGACTTTCCGAGAACAGGTCTTAACACAATGTCCATGCATCGCTGAAATGTTGCTGGGGCGCCTGAAAGGCCAAACGGCATTCGCAAAAATGCATAAGTGCCAGACTTGGTTATAAAAGCAGTCTTAGGCACGTCCTCAGGCCTGATCCCTATTTGAAAATAACCATTCGTTAAATCTAAAATTGTCATAAATTTGGTTGATTTTATGTTCCTTAAAATTTCTTCTATAATCGGTAACGGATATACCGGATATTTCGTTATGGAATTTAATTTACGGTAATCAATAGCGAATCTCCACCTTTTTGGATGCTCCAAAGGATAATCATTATTTTTCTTACATAAAACCACCGGACTAGCATAACTACTTGAGATAGGCGTTACGATCTTTTTACGTAGCATATCGGTAATATGCCATTCTATAATTTTTTCCTTATTCTTATCATACCGGTATGGTTTTTGACGAACCGGCAATGCATCTCCGGTGTCAATACTATGGTTAGTAACCTGGGTAAATCCTGGAATATCACTAAATAAGGAAGCAAATTCACTTACCACTTGTCGGATTCTATCTTGCTCGTCATTAGGCAGGTGGTCGAGATTTACCCTTGGCGGTTCAACCTTTTCTACACGCACTGGTTTCATCGTCAACTTAAGAGACGCTTCATTAAAATCCAGTGTAGCTTGTGCGTCTGAAAGAAAGTCTATTCCTAGTATTAAGTGTGCTTGCAAATTCTTTACTATAAAAAACATCACCTTTACTTGTTCGTCCTTGATACGGATGTACAAAGGTACTTTACCTACGCAGTTACATTGTTCTCCTTGCGCCGCTAATACTGTTGTATTATCCGCATTATATATGCGGTATTTGCGAAAATACTTTCTAAAAAAGACTTCTGCCACACAGGAACACTGCGCGCCGGTATCCAGGAGTGCGGTGGCCGGGATATTATTTACCAAGACTTCAATCTTCGGAAGAGTTAAATTTTTCACCATTACTGTATTTAACTTGTAGGAAGAGGGGTTTTCGTGGCCTTCGGATTTCCGCACCCTCTCGTCAGCAGAAATCCGTTTTAGTTTAAATTATTTTTTCTTTCGGTGCTTTCCTTCTTTCTCCACTGGCCTTGAGACTTTTTTCCTGGGTTGCTATTGAACTGTCGACGTTCGCCGGCTGTTTTTGAATGCTCGGGTTTCCTTGCCCACTGATTCGCTTTTTCTCCGTAGCCATGTGCTTGAGTTTGCTGTAGTCTTGGCGTACCAAATTGGTTTCGCTGTTGATATTGGCGTCTTCTTTCGACGTCCGCCGTTCTTCTACTTTCAAACTGGATTGCTAGCTCAAATAATTTTTCTAGTGTAGTCGGATTTCTCAATTCAATAAAGTCTTGCACTTGGGGTAGTAACCTCGGCAAAATCACTTGAATTATTTCAGGATCCGGACGGTTTCCATACAAGAGCTTGAAAACGTGAATTTTTCTTAAAATAAACCTGGAGAGGTTTTCCATTCTTTGTTGATATATACTGAAAAGTTCTGTTTCTAATTTCGCACGATCCCTTACAACAGGGAAGGCTTTTAGTAGGGCAGTCTTGAAATTTTCGTAGGTATAGGTGGGACTTCCTGCTTGACCCAAGAGACTTCTGCCGATACATTTGAACCAGTTAAGCGCTTGGCCCCTCAAAGCGCTGGTAGCTAAGGTAACTTTTTGAAACTCGTGCACGGGGTAGAGCATGAAGTGGTCATCCAATTTTTCCAAAAAACTGGTTACCTGTGAGTTTCCATTAAACGTTGCTTCTGGTTTCATCGAAGCGCGCATGGTCTGGACAATATACCCAAATCCTTCCAGGGCGGCAGCTGGCATTTCTGGATTCTGAGCTGTTTCTGCAGGCAGCACAGGTTCTTCTTGAAACTCGGCCATGGTTATTCTTCGTCGGGCGCCACTATCAGGTTCAATGTTTCTTCTAACCTTCTTCGGAAACATACAATGACCTGACTAGAACAGAGAGCTTACTAAAGCTATGTTCACTAATTGTAGTAAGTAGACAGGATACAGACGAAGGGTATACAAAACCCTTTATTTTTTTCTTTATATACAATGACTTCCGTACTTCGGAATACAATGACCCTCCACTCGGGGTCTAACTTAAAAGATATCAAAATAAAACTAAACTCTAATTTAACTTTAGAATAAGATTGGCCTTATAATAACAGAAAGCGTATGTAGCACAGAGACTGTGAACACTACAATACGTTTAATTTATCAAGAGGATTAAAACCTCTGGCCTGGAAGGCAAAGTAGCAACTGCGTAACTTCTAAGGTAAGCGGCCTGCTTCGAACTCACGGCTTCCTCTCCTCTGCTTGGCAAAAAGGCCACACTTAAATACTTGGCGTTCGCCAGACAACTTTGCATAAAACTCCTTCACGCTTATAATTCTGGCCGGAAGTAGAAAATAAGAAGTGATAGTAAAGATTTAAAATAAAATAAACGTTAGTAAAACTTAAGATCCTTACACAACCTTTAACACATATTTACAATAATTTGCTCTTTTTACAGTCACACGAATAAGTTAAAATTTTTGGCATTACTTTCACTTTTAACATATCACAGTATTTCTTACATTTAAGATAACAGTTCACATTGTATATAAGGACATATTAACATTCCGTTAATTTTACGCATTTTAAAACATACATTAGTAGTACATTGTTAACTTCTATTCTTTTCCAAGCAAGTGCTAATTCTTCTACATTGAAATACTACATTTCGAAAGTCTTTCAGACTAAAACTTCTTTCTTGCCAGAATATTTTCAATAAAATTTTATACAATAATTTTTATAATTTTCTTAAGGTACCTTTCTCAAATATTATCAATGCTTTTACAATATTCAAGTATTTACACATTTCTATTATACATTAATTTTAGTTTTACTCGCGAGTAATTGAAAAACAATATCAAAATAGGTAACAACTCATTTCTCGCCTTTTTGGCGATAAAGGTAGGCCTCACATGAGGTAAAACTTCTTGAATTCTGCCACTTGCCGTAAGAATGAAAAATTAACTTAAGGTTTCAAAATAACATAAAGTTTTACTTATCTTTGTGATATTCAGACATCCTTTTTTCTGCCCAGGCTTGGAAAGTGGCGAAGACTACAGTCTGGTTGATCTTCCATCTTGTACGGGTTCGTCCTTCGGTTCCTTCCTCCATGAGCTTTCTTTTCCTTCCAGTTCGATCACCCTTGAAGACCTTCTTTTTAGCCTCTGCCTGTGGTCTTGGCCGTTTCATGGCAGCTGATCTTGGCGGAACCGGGACAACTCTCTCTCGTTCCTGCTTGGATCTCGTTGCTGGCTGTTCAAATTTTTCTTGCTTCTTTGCATCTGCAGCTGGTCTTCCTTCATCAATTCGTCGACATTTGCTGCGTAGACTCCTATCCGATGGGTAGATCTTCCGTTTTGGAGCCGGGTTATAGTTGCTGTCATTTCTCCTGGCTCTCTTTACATTAGTCGTACTTCTCCCTTCTTCATTCTGGGGGTGGTCGTGCCCTCTCTTTTATGGTCGGTGGAACGGCTTCTTTTTCTTGTTACCTTCAGGTTTAAAACGGGGGAAGTTTCTTTTCAATTGCTCCTGCCTCCTAATGTCTTGCCCTTGTGATTGTCGTTGTTCCACCTCTGGAGCTTGTGCCTGCCGTGCCGGATCCTGCAAAAGATCTCGATATATTGGCATTTTATTACGAATATAAAATGGTTTTATCTGGTCAATGTTTTCGGTGCAGGTATCACCATTCCTGGCTTTTAACACCACTACAGCCTGAGTTATTTTTTCTATGACATATGGTCCTTCAAATCGTGGATAAAATTTGGCAGTTTTATCTTCTGGTGCTGAAGAAAGTGAATGCTTAATTTTTAACACTTCCTCCCCTAATTTATAAGTTACTCCCCGTCGTTTCATATCGTAATAGAGCTTCTGTTTTCTTTGTGCTACTTCAGTGTTCTTTTTTGCTTCTTTAATTAACTTTTCTATATCGCCCATTTTAAATTCTGGGGCTCTTTGTTGAACATAAAATAATTATCTACCGGCGTTATAATCTTTCTGCCTAAAAATAACTCAGCAGGAGTTTTGCCCGTCGTCTCATGTTTTGCGGTCCTAAGGGCGAAAGCTAATTCATTGACATAGTTATCCCAGCTTTTATGAAAGTTGTTAACATAACTGCGGATAATTTTCACTATATTTCTATTGACCCGTTCCGCTATATTTGATTGCGGCCGATACGGGACCATTTTTAAATGTCGTATGCCCAGTTTTTGGCACATGTCTTCAAATATATTACTTACAAATTAAGGACCATTATCCGATATAACTTTTAGGGGCGCCCCATATTTTAAAATATATTTATTTAAAATAGAATCAGTAACTAATTTCTCGGAGGCTCGTTTTAAGGGAACAATTTCGGCCCACTTACTAAAATGATCAACCATAACAAGGAGATACCGACTTTTATTTAACTGACTTTTTGGGAAAGGGCTCAATAAATCGATGCCAATTATTTCATTTGGAAATTCGGATTTAATGCTGTTTAGAAACCCGGCCGGGCGGAAATTAATATAATTAACTGCTTGACATGTTGGGCAGGACTGGACATACGCCCTTGTTAACTTTTCCAGCTCAGTAAAATAAACTGCTTCGCGTACGCGTTGGATGGTTTTTCGAATGCCAGCATGAGAAGCTAAAGGGGAGTCGTGTAACTCCTGCAGTATATTTAATCCAAGACTAGTTGGGATAACAGGTCGAAATTCCTTGTTGGAATTTGTAGTTTTTGTATAAAAGAATAGACCATCTATTAGTTCGTAATGGGCCACCCTATTTCTTATCGCTACAATATCTTGGTGCCTAAAATTTTCAAGATCCTTTAAATAATCATAAATATTTTTAAATTCAGGATCCTTACCCAGTTCGGTTATTATAGTTTCTCGGGAATGTATCGTACATGCTGTGAGCATTGCCACCTTTACAGTATTACCTTCTTCATCTATTTTTATTCTGGGTAGGGCATCTGCTACGATATTTTCCTTTCCGGGGATGTGCTTAATTACCAGATTATACTCTTGTAACTTGAGTGCCCATCTTATTAACCTTGGGGATAAGTTCTCCCCTGAGTACCATCTAGTTACCGCCGCATGATCAGAATACACTGTTATTGGCGCCCTTCCAAAATAGACTGGGAACATTTGCACTGCTAACAGAACTGCAAGTGCCTCTCAGTCGCGGAATAATTTCTTTGTGTTTGATTTACAGTTCTACTAAGCGAAAGTACCGCTCCTACCGCATAATCCGAAGCATCCGCTGAAATTTCTAAATTCTCATCTTTTTCAGGAAATTTCAAAACAGGGGCTTGCGTTAATGCTTGCTTTAATTTTTCGAAAGCACTATTGGCTTCGGCCGTCCACTAGAATCTTGCCTTTTTCCTTTTTAATTTTAACAATGGTTCAGCAATAGCTGCAAAATCTTTTATAAAGGACCTATAATATGAACAAAGTCCTAGAAAAGAAGAGAGCTTCTTTGCCGTGTTTGGAGTCGGATACTTTTGTACAGCGATTATTTTTGATTCGTCTGTCTCTATTCCTTTCTGAGATATCTTGTAACCTAAGTATTTTAATTCAGGGGCTGCAAATTTGCACTTTTCAACATTAACTTTTAGACCGGCCTCATTTAATAATGAAAACACCTGTCTTAAATCCTGTACATGTTGGTCCAGATTATCACTAGTAATAATGATATCGTCTAAATAGATAAATGTGGTTTTTCCTAGAACAGGCCTTAGCACAATGTCCATACATCGCTGAAATGTTGCCGGTGCTCCTGAAAGGCCAAACGGCATACGCAAGAATGCATAAGTGCCAGACTTGGTTATAAAAGCAGTCTTAGGCACATCTTCCGGTTTAACCCCTATTTGAAAATAACCAGTCGTTAAGTCTAACGTAGTCATATATTTGGTAGAAGTTATGTTCCTTAGAATTTCTTCAATAATAGGTAACGGATATACCGGATATTTAGTCATGGAGTTTTATTTACGATAGTCAATTGCAAAACGCCACCTTTTCGGATGTGTTGCCGGATAGTCATTATTTTTCTTACATAACACAACCGGGCTAGCATAACTACTTGAGATGGCGTTATGATCTTTTTACGTAACATATCTCAAATGTGCCTCTATAATTTTTTCTTTATTCTTATCATACCGATATGGTTTGTGGCGAACTGGCAGTGAATCTCCGGTGTCGATACTATGGTTAGCAACTTGAGTAAATACTGGAATATCACTAAATAACGAAGCAAATTCACTTACCACTTGTCGAATTTTTTGTTGCTCTTCCTTAGGCAGGTGGTCGAGGTGTAACGTCGGTGGTTCTCTTTTTTCTTCTCTAACTGGTTTCATCGTCAGCTTAAGGGACGCTTCGTTAAAATCCAGTTTTGCTTCTGCCTCTGGAAGAAAATCTATCCCTAAAATGACATGTGCTTGTAAATTTTTTACCATAAAAACATGATCTTTACTTGCTCGTCCTTCATACGAATATATAATGGTATTTTACTTATGCATTTGCATCTTTCTCCCTGCGCAGCTAATACTGTCGTATTATCCTAATTATATATGCGGTATCTACGGAAATACTTCCTAAAAAAATCTTCTGCCGCACAGGAAAACTGCGAGCCTGTATCCAGGAGTGCGGTGGCTGGGATGTTGTTCACCACAACTTCAATCTTTGGAAGAGTCAAATTTTTTCACAATAACTGTATTTAACTTGAAGGAAGTAGGGTTTTCTTGGCCTTCGGATTTCAGCACCCTCCCGTCAGCAGAAATCCGTTTTAGTTTAAAATTTCTGTCTTCCTTTCCATGCCTTCCTTCTTTTTTCGCTTCTTTCGCTTCTTTTCAGACTTTTTTTTCTGGCTTACTATTGAACTGTCGACTTTCGCCGGTTGTTTTTGGATACTCGGGTTTCCTTGCCCACTGATTCGATTTGCTTCCGTAGCCGTGTTCTTGCCTTTGCTGTGGTCTTGGCGCACCGAATTGGCTTCGTTGCTCATACTGGCATCTTCTTTCAATGTCCGCCGTTCTTCTACTTTCAAACTGGATTGCTAGCTCAAATAACTTTTCCAGTGTAGTCGGATTCCTTAATTCAATAAATTCTTGTACTTGGGGAAGTAACTTCGGCAAAATCACTTGGATTATCTCAGGATCCGAACGGCTTCCGTACAAGAGTTTAAAGATTTTAATTTTTCTTAAAATAAAGCTTGAGAGATTTTCAATTCGTTTCTGGTATATGCTGAAGAGTTCCGCTTCTAATTTTGCACGATTTCGTACGACAAGGAAGGCTTTTACTAAGGCAGTGTTGAAATTTTCGTAAGTATAGGTGGGACTTCCCGCTTGACCCAAGAGGCTTCTGCCTATACATTTGAACCAATTAAGCGCTTGGTCCCTCAAAGCGCTGGTAGCTAAGGTGACTTTCTGGAACTCATGGACTGGATACAGCATGAAGTGGTCATCCAATTTTTCCAAAAAACTGGTTACCGGTGAGTTTCCATTAAATGTTGCTTCTGATTTCATCGATGCGCGCATGGTCTGTACGATGTACCCAAATCCTTCCAGGGCGCCAGCTGGCATTTCTGGATTCTGAGCCGCTTCTGCAGGCAGCACAGGTTCTTCTTGAAACTCGGCCATGGTTATTCTTCTTCGTCGGGCGCCACTATCAGGTTCAGTTTTCCTCCTTACTTGCTTTGGGATCATTAAATGACCTGACTCGGAACAGGGAGCTTACTAAAGCTATGTTCAATTAATGTGGGAAGTAGACAAGATACACAGGAAGGGTATACGAAACCCTTTATTTTGCTATCTTTACAGAGATTTCCGGACTTCGGAATACAGAGACCAACCACTTGTAGTCTGAACGTAAGAATATAAAAATATTAACTAAAACTCTAACTAAACTAACTTTGGATTAATATACAAGTGCCTACTTTAAGATTGGCCGTTATTTAACAAAAAATCCGTATGTAATACAGAGAGCTGCTAAAACTACCATACGTTTAAAATTATCAAGAGGATTAAACCTCTGGCCTTGAAGGCAACCAGCAACCGAGTAAAACTACTATGGCAAGCGGCCTGCTTCTAATAACTCTTGCTTGGCAAAAAGCCACAACTTATGTACTTGGCGTTAGCAAGACAAATTTGCATAAATAAGTAAAAGCTTTTAATTCTGGCCGGAAGTAGAAAATAAGAAGTGATAGTAAAGATTTAAAATAAAATAAACGTTAGTAAAACTTAGGATCCTTACACAGTGAGCACTAGCTAGTGAGTTAACTCGCTAATCATACTTTAGAAATGATCCTGTGAATTATGATCTTAGCACTTGCTAGTGCTTGCGTCACGGAATCTGTAAATTCATTATCTCTGCCGAATAAAAACACTTAGCTGCTACTTTACTGGTCACTGGGGGGGGGGAAGGCGAAGATTGAGAAGAGGTCATCCAAATGAAGGAGAAGGGAGATCAACCACATGTAAGACGTTACTGCCTGGGCTCACATAAAGAAGGATCGCAAAAGAAATGATAGTTTCAGGAATACTGATTCTGTTGAAAGACTGGGACAAAGCTGGAATTCCTAGGCCATGTCGATATTCTGGATAGTCGGAATTTCGACCCTGTCCGGATGTTAATTTATGGTTTGTAGATATTTCGGCTATCGAGTTTATGCTCGAATATCAAACTGAAGAATTTAATTACCCAACCAAGCCCATCAAAGAAAAAGAGAATAGCAAATCGTGTTAAACTATCAAAAGTAGCAGATTGCCAATTACAATTTCAGTATGAAAGTGAGTTTCACAACTAAGCATGTCGGTTTTCGGAAGGGCATGTTACTGAGCGAAAGATGAATTAAACACTTCTACGAAAACCAACTCGTAAACAAAGTACGCTGACACTCAGGGCCTGGATCTAGCTATATTTCAAAGGGCCACAGAGGGAGAAATAAGAGGATGTATGGAAAGCAAGAGTTTTCCACTTGGATTCATGGCGCCGCTTTCATACATCATAATGGGAAGATTTTCCGTTACTGTATAACAAGTAATGATAAAATAAAAGTAGCTGTCAATAACATTTTAAAACTTTTATGAAGGATTGGCGGTGAAATCGTCAATAGGATAGTTATTCAATTCAGTCAAGACAAAGCTGCGGGTCATACCGCCAGCTTTATTATCCCCTACACGGAGCATATGACCTGTGAGACCGGTATTCGGTTGTAGAGACATTAGGTATTGTTTGGAAGCAGGCAAGATGAAAAATGAGCAATTGCATTCGCCGGGAATCGAACCACGGACCTCTGGAATACCGGTCCAGCGTGAAGAACCACTACACTACGAAGGCACGCTAGGAAGGCGGGAGAAATACCTTATATGCTCCCCTTTTTAAAGAGCGACTGGGGTTTTTAGGGAACTCAGTCGCCAAATCCTGGGTGAGGAGAATCATCATCCAACACCCTCTTAGTTCGGGCGCCACTGTAGAGACATTAGGTAATTTTTGGAAGCAGACAAGATGAAAAATCAGCAACGCCTTCGCCGAGAATCGAACCACGGACCTCTGAAATACCGGCTCAGTGTGCTGACCACTAGATCACAAAGGCACGCTAGGAAGGCGGAAGAAATACCTTATATATTCCTCCTTTTAAAGGGCAACTGGGGTTTTTAGGGGACCAAATCATCAAATCCTGGGTGAGGAGAATCATCATCCAACACACTTTTCAGTTCGGGCGCCACAGTAGAGCCATTAGGTCTTTTTTGGAAGCAAGAAACATAAAAAATGAGCAATCGCCTTCGCCGGGAATCGAACCACGCACCTCTGGAATACCGGCCCAACTTGCAGAGCCACTACACCACGAAGGCCCACTAGGAAGGCGAGAGAAATACCTTATAGTGTTTATTTCATTTTTGCGATATACCAGTGAAATCACACCATACATCGCCGATGGATTTCTAGACTAGTTCAACGGCTTGCTCAAACGGACTCATGGAAGTCGACGACCGGAATCTGTTAACGGGGTATGGAAAATCGGTGATAATTAATGAGAAAAAAATTGATCTTGCAGTTTTCCAGTAGATTTTTTAGTAATGGAAACTGCAATGAAGAGCCATACCTCACAGAGGAGATTGCAAATAGATTGAGATTGCATTCGGTGGCAGCACAATGGCTTCTGTTTAAGATATTGGTTTGTTTATATTTGCTATTTTAACTATAAACTTACTTTCTAGGCTCGAATGGGTTTTCTCTGAGTTAATCCGATTATTTTGTATACAGTACACTGAAATCCATTATGACATTCTGCAATGTACAACTAATTAATAGTCTGAGTTTCTTAAATTTTTTGCACTCTCACGCCTTGTACAGTACACTAGTATGCGAAATTAAGGAAAAAGTTTAAACATTAACATAACAGGGGAAAGAACACGCAGAACTTACCGAAAGACCAGTCACGAGATCGCTTATGGTCCAGTTCGGTAGGGCATGTGTATGTACGCAGTATAACGTGACGCGAACTTATGAGAAGGCTAAAATGTACGAAGGCATTATAAGTAATGAATGGTCCCATCCTTCAAGTCATATCAGTTTTGAGCAATGTCGAGCTGCTGACGCAATGTAAATTGACTAACAGACTGTAAACAACATTTAGACGGTTTTATAGAGTAATTAGGTTTATTTCGGAGGAGAAAACAAGATATATTAACTATGTCATCCCTGGGATTCGAACTCCAGACTTTCCACTTGTAAGCTTCCAATTACACCACGAAAGCACATAGTAATGTTATGTATTAATCGTAGGATTTGTTATGTATTAATCGTTTTTATTTTCAAGCTTAAGTTGTTTTGCTTATTATTTCAGTTTTGATCTGTAATTGAAGTTTTTAATTTCCTTTTTTGTGTTTCGTTGTTTAAAGTTGCTTTGTAAGTTTAAATTGTAACTTTTGTAAACTTTAAACTTAGGTTAGGTGCTTTAATAGTTTTCCTGAGTTGAAGTTGTTTAATTTTAATTTGAGTTTAGGGACCTAGGATTTTTGGTTTTTGTATCTTGTTGTTTTGAACCTTAAGGTTGTTAACTTCTAACTTTAATTATTTTAAAGCCTTGTTGCTGAACTTTTGGTGTGCTAATTTTTTTTTCTTAACCTAAGGTAACTTAATTTTTTTTATCCCTCTTTCTTTTAAAGTTAAACGAATACATATTTTCTGACTGGCGGTAGGAAAAATTGATTGTAATTGTAATTCAATTTGGTTAATATGTGTGTATACTTTAATTGCTGCTGAAGAAACAATTTTTATAGTGCTGACATTTTTATTTTGAATTATAATGTTGCATAATTAGTAGTTGCATTTTTTTTTAATTTCCCAAAGTCATTTTTGTATTAACTTGGTTCAGAAAATTTTCACCCCTTGACCTCGGCTTGGAATTCATTCTCGGAAACTCTTATCAGAGGTTTTACTGCACCTCAAAATTCCTTTCTCCTAAACGAAAAATCATATGTGGGGGGGGAAGTGCTGGATGGATACACCATATGGTGTTTCTCGAAAAGAGGACCCTGTTTTGCTGGACAGGCGGGCATGGTGAGGTTCTACAGCATATTTTATGGGGGGGGGATATTCGTTGAGTTAGAAGCTTTGCTTTGTCGACTGGGACCTCGAGCGAGGCTAGTTTCTTCCCCCCTTGTTTTCGTCTGCAGATCTGATGACACATCGGTGTGGCCTTGGAAGCTGAATGGAGGAATAGAGATAAATGGCTCTTCTGGTAGTCGGGAAACCCCTTCCCGTGAAGATTTCTCGGTTCAGGTTGCTGGTTTTGGCTTCCTGCTGATCAACATCTACGCCAAATTTTCAAAAAAACCGCGCCAGCTATTAAACTGGCTGCGCAGTGTTTTCGAAGCCAGGGAGACGAGGAAACCATTTTGAATAACACGTTAGTTTTTTAAAGTAGGGACCAAGGAGATATTTTTATTGTTTTCGATGACTTCCAAGATGCAGAGAGGGGACCAGCCGACGACGTTCCTGAGTAGACTAAGAAATTAAACAACTTACACCGAAGGACAGAGTGGTAGCACCTGACTTGCAGAATGGCCAGCGTTTTGGTGATGACCGGAGTCCTGCCGGTTGGAAGCGGCTGTGGGGCGGAGAGCCTGGCCTCCGAAAGTGTTACACATTATTAATACTGCTTTGTTTTCCTTTTACAGAAACCTCTACCGACGAAATTGTTATTTTCAACTCTGAAACCTATACAAGAACCCGAAAAATGTTTGATGCCTTCGAAAGTTGAAATTGTTAAATTTGTAAGCAGGTATGTTAAATTTGTTTCTTCAGAGTAAAGGCAGACCTGCCGCCCCCGTGTTAAAAATGTAAATTTTTCATACAAATTTGCTCATTAATAAACGTTAGATTGATTTTACCTATTTAGCCTTGTAATTATTGTATTTAATTCCTTACACTGGACCTTAGACATAGAATGGGTTTAGCTTTCCACAACGCAATATTTTGAAATTTAGAATTGTTTGCATATTTTGTTTTTATGTTACACTATGATAACTACTCATATACTAGGGTATGAGATTGATACAATATCAGTTGAAATGTTGTGTTATTTTACCCATATACATACAGTTACCTACCTCATAATCTAGTATGAACATTCATAATAGTTATTACACAGTAATGATCTTCAGTAGTAAATATTACGTATGAATTTCTATTATGCTATAATGATATAACAGTAAGGATGCAGAAAGTACCTTACATTCTCCCCCACACTTACAGGGTGGTTGACTCTTTCCGCAGATCCATGTGGTGACGAGTTATCGTCCACCTCATTTTAGTTCGCACGCCACTTGTAGAGTATGCTAGTTATTCGAAGCAAGAAGCATGAAAAAACAGCAATGCCCTGGCCGGAATTCAAACTCCGCACCTCCCATTGCTATTCAGATCTGCTTTCAGCTACACTAATATGGCTCGGAGTAAGATGGTAGAAAATACCTTACATTCTCCCCCACTTGAGGCCTGCTGGGAAGGATGGGACGAAATCGCCACATTCTGGTAGTGACGGATTATCACCCGCCACATTTTAATTCAGGCACAAATTGTAGAGCGATTTAACATTTATTCCTGTCGGAAAACATGATCAATCAGTGATGCTTTGGCCGGGATTAGACCTCCTGACCTTTCGATGCTATCCGGTCATGCTTCCATTTACACCACGAAGACACGCGAGAAAGAGGGATAAAATACCTTACAACTTTATTCCAGGTTAAGGTTGAAGTCCGGGATTTGCAGTTGCATCAGGAAGTGAAAAGTGTCAGGCATTTTTAAGCCAGTGTGGTCGTTAGTTAACTTAACTCTGTTGTCGCTAAATGTCATTAGTTAACACAGTTATTCCTAAAGAACGATTCAGAGTTTTGTATTACATAACGCATGCTTCTTGAGATGACTATATTCTTACATGCTCTTAGGGCAATTTTTTTTTTCAGACAAATGAAAGAGAAAGTGGAATAGGACTTTATTACTATGAGTACCCAGTGGAAACTGTCTACACTGATTTTAAAATTTGCCATCCATTCGGACGGTTACTTTGTGGCATTATGTTTCAGTTTTAATGAGAAATTTTACTGCGTTAACATCTTACCTATTGCCTCATTTCCCCATGAGGTTTGCTCATATAGGGTGACCATACGTCCCCATTCCCGGAACAGTCCAAAATTTTCAATTAAGTTAAGAGACGCGCGCCATACCGTCACCACCGGAAAAACAAGGCCTCGACACTGCGATCGTGACGTCACTAGTAGCGGGTAAAGGAACAAATGGGCTAGCAACTTCTAGGCAGCGCGAATTTTCTTTAAAAATTAGAAGTTCCATTGTTTATTCCCCAAAATAAAAAATAATGTAAGTAAATAAAATACGTAAAAAATTAAATTTAGGTGAATTTTCGCTTTATGCATGAACATTTCAAGGGCATTTAAAGGACTGGCACATTATGGTTTCCATACATTTTTCGCCATGTCAGCCAATAAATTCCTTTTGGTTTTACTGTAAGAACGGCAATATGTATATTATTTTCCCCTTGAATGCTAAGAACATCCACTTTCAAATTTGTATTAGCGCCGTAACGAAGTTCGTTTGCTGTATGTTTAAAATATGTGGTTATATCTAAATCTAAACATGCATATCCTTCGACATAATCATGACAAGAAAAAACTGCAAGCAACAGATCATCTAAAGGAAGTGTTACATTATGGTGGTGATGACATGGAAAGCTCAGATATTTAATCGGATATATTTTGACTGACTAAAATTTACCCATTTTTCTTATATGAAACATTATACAGAATAACAAAAATATATTTTATTGATTTAATTATAAAATTTTTCTTAAATATTAAAACATATCCAAAATGATGCCATAATCAAAATTAGAAGCTGTATAAAATTTAATAAATATAAGTTTTGATATATATTTACACTTACTTAATATTTTATTGACATTGCTATATAGAATAAATAAAGCAACAAGTTTTTAAGCAGTAACATGTGAAATTTAAGTAAAAATAGGTTAGCAATATAATAGAAAGTGATGTATTGTGAATAATGTATTTCATACTTTTGAAAGCAATTAAACAAACACTGATTTTAGCAAAAGTAGTGGTATATTATAATTCATGAGGATATCCTAAATTATTTTCTAGCATATAAGTGTAAATTACATTGAGATTAACAATATTTGAAATATGATAGGAGGTGGTATATCTTTTGTTATGTTTATTTACATAGCATGCCATATAAAATTAATTATATTGAATTCAGAAAGAACTTATAAATAGAATAATAATGTGAAAGAATTTATAAGTTATTGTCTAACATATGAAATGTAAGTAAAGTTACGTTAGCAGTATATGAAATGTAATGGTAAGTGACATTCATGCACTACATTTGTCTACAAAATGTGACACAACATATAAAATTAATTCTGTTGAAACCAATTGTGCAAAAACAAGAGAACCTAGGAAAAGCCAGTGAATATGTAATGATATATTGCAATATAAAAGCATTTATAAGTCAGTTTTCAAGTTATGCAACTAGGAGAAATTCTTTATATTCAGTTTCCATGCATTTATGATCTTCGAAAATTTTGGGTACTTAAAATGATCCTTGCATTTTAATTTTTATCAAATTGTTTCCACATTAAATTTATAAGATTCTAGTACTGTTCATAAGAGATTTGTCAATGTATTTTATCACTGATAAACATTTACAGGAATTATTAGGCTTTTCATAAAATAATTTAAAATTGTGAGGAACATTTTCTGCATTGTTCATGTGTACAGAACATAACATATAAACTGATTTTACTGAAAGCAGTAAAATTGATTGTTTTGAAACCAGCTGAACAGAAATTGAGCTGAGAAAAAGCTAATAAATGTATTAATTACATATTTCAATGTAAAAGTATTTTAAGCTATTTTTTATGCATTTAAGGTTTTTGAAAGTTATAGGTATTTAAAATGTCTTTGCATTTTAATTTTTATCAGATTGTTTTCACACTAAATTTATATGATTCTGATACTATTTAAGAAGTTTTTTCTGATGAATTACTATCAATTTACCTTTAAATTTTAAGCTGCTTTTGAATTATTCACAGTATTTGTTGGAATACATGGCCTTGATAAGCAAATTAATAGCATAGAAAATATTCTATGTTTCATAAAAAAAAAAAAAAAAAAAAAAAAAAAAAAAAAAAAAACCCTTTTTTACATAGCTTAATCTTTAAATATCTGTTTCCATTCAAGCATTATTTATTCAAAACATTGCAGGTTTTTCAGCATAATAATTAATAACTAGACATAAGTATAATATAAATAAGGCAGTTTTGAACTTTGAATATTAGACTCAAGATCAGTTCATAAGTAAGTCAAGCAAAAAATTACAAAATTACTTTCAAAATTATTGTTTCAGAATCATATAAAATACTTTTAATTTATAATCTGCATAGCTTGATATTAAAAAAAATACACTAAATTTTCTTTAAAAATATTTTATTTATTGCAATTAAGCTTTTTAGAGCAATGAATAATAATTACACTTTATATATATGAAATACAGTTTCCCACAATCATTATTCCTCATACTTTATATGCAAAAAATAATGGCATAAAAGTCTTTCATTTATAAAATGTATAATCTGCATAGCTTGACACTTGAATATTTTAAAAGCAATGCATACAATTTCCTTTAATCATTAATGATACAAAATTATATAAATTTTCAGCAAATTGAACAGGAATTTTCTTATGGGATGAAATTTGGGGATTCAGTAATAATAACACTCCTCTTTCTCGCCAAACAATAATCATATCATACCTTAGAATGTTTAGATGGGATGAAATTCTGCCGGTATATAGTATGTAACCATTTTCTGCACAACAAATCCGATTTGGGGTGAAAAAAACTGGATTTTTTCAGTATTTGGATAATATCCTCTGCAGTTAGGAACACAACGAGTATAAACCATTCTTAACAGTTTATTAGCAAATGAAATATTAAAAAATCTTTTATGCAATATACAAATCTCCCGCTAAAACTACAAGCATGCTTGCACGTTACCACCGAAACAAGCCGTGACGGTTTGTCAAGGCTCGTTTCCACTACTGCGTACAAACGCGTTGCGTCAATTGAAGACACACCTACGGCATCCGTACAAGCGTTTCCACTGCTGCGTATCCGTAAAATATTTTCATTTTCCGCCGTTAGGTGCCACTGTAATATTTTGGCGCCAAACAAGCAGTTCGCGAGTTACGACGCTGAACATCTGAATTTTCCCCGCTTAAGCGAGTATTGTTTGTTTTAGATTTGATATGGATCCTGACATAAAACGCAGAAAAGTTTTGTTTACTAAATTCCATGTTATTGGAAATTTTTATTTCTGCTTATGAACTGCAAAAGTAAAGTACGCTAGCAATTTTTAGATAAGTAAGGTTATAATGCATATTATGAACATCACTAATTCCATAGAAGCTGAAGAAAATTTTTTAAAAAAAAATTGTGTTTCTAGAAGCCTTAAATATTATGAAATAATATAGATATTATTAAAACTAAAATGTACTGTTAGTGAAAAAGTAAACAAATAAATAAATAAGATAAAAAAGTTAAAGGGATTAAAAAATAGTTGGTACTTTAAAAGTACAGAGCAACTGTAAAGAAAGGTTCACAATACTTACGCAAAATTTGCTATGCTTGTATACCGTTGACTTCAGTTTCATAGCTGGATAATTAATTAGAAATCTCGTTTGTTTTAAAATGCACTATGGGCATAATCCATAAAATATTTTATGCATAATCCATAAAATATTATTTTTAATTTAAACATTTTTAATTCATATCTCTTTTTATAAAAGAAGTTATAAAAATAAGATTTTTCTCTTTATATATACACACATTAGGTAAGGAAAATGGAAATATTTAATTAATTAATTCCTGCGCTTCTGCTGGAGAGGACTGAATTTAAAATTTAAATGAAAGAAACATAAACAAAATTCGGATGCATGAAACGAACGCGAACAAGTTTCCTATAAATCCTACCTGAAGGCATTTTATCTTTCAGGTTGAGAGGCTTTGTATGCTTTACCTTTATTCATTGAAATCAAACAACAGTAAACAACGTCCCCTAATAACGACAAAAGCCTAACATCGGGAAAGGAAAGAGGTGATAAACAGTTCTTAAGCGAAAGGCTCTTTGTAAGTATAGAAGTCCTATCTGTGGCAGCCGAATACTGGTAGTTCAACCGGTATTCGATCCCAGGCGAAAATGTTGAGCGCATGATTTGTTTTCGTAGTTTTCCACCTGTGGAATGAGAATACAAGTCAGCTTTCCTACGAAAATCCTTCACGAAAGCATTCCTCACCTTATGCAAATAGCCCACATCTACTCTGTCATATTCTAATAGCATAACCTTTTCTACTAGACAGAAGAATCTCTTTTTTTAATGTATGACTCCTAATGGTGTCAAAAACTGCAGTTTTCTTTTTTTCCCCCTCTTCAATGCAAAAGATACACATCGATCAATCGATGTTACTTTACAAAAAATCTACATGAATTTGTATTTTTTTACACTATTTATTTACGAGAGCTATGGGCCTTCGTGGAGCCCTTTTAGTGGGAAACTAGGTTACACATGTAGAAAACCACGAAAAACGAACATGCAGGAATCCCGTCTCTGAGAAACAGAAGTGATTATTTTCCTTTAATCTGAAATCTAAAACAAATAAGATAGAAAACAGAGCTTTTCGGGGGAGCTGTATTCAGTATAAGAAATTTATTTAAAATAAGCTGTAAGCTTTAAGTACAGTTTTTGTACAAGCAAATATTAGTTTGCCTATGCTAACTGCCCCAGTGGATTGGCTGCCTCACTGTCGGTGGGAAAAAAGAAAGTAGTTTAGCTTTCGTATGTAACGAACATACTGACCAGCAGCTCACCCTGTATCATTCTCTATTAATTCATTAAATGAAGACTGGATCATCAGATAAATTTTGCTTCTTCCAGTGCCAGTTACAAATCGTACAGCTGTTCAATAACATTTGAACTATATCATTAACGTTGCATATTACTAAAATGTACTTGTTTTTTAAAGTCCTTAATCTATTCTAAAAATAGTACCGCAGAAGTTTCAGAAATGAAGTACAATTTAAAGCTACTTAAACATTTCTCTGCATATAAAAAAGTAAAACTGTTTAAAATGCATATCGTTTAACGCTTCCTGTTTTATTTGGAATAATATTTCAAAAATAAAACTCGTGTTGGTTACGACCCAAGCAGCACTTAACGGCATAAAGAGCCGTAGTTTGATAATGCTAGGATCATGCATTCAGTTTTCGTCGTTTTAATAAAATCCATTATGATACTTATGCTGGTAATTATAAACTGCATTTACGTATACAGAAGTATGATTAATACACTAATATCACAGACGCTTTTTATATTCTGACAAGTTTTGTCAAGATACCAATTTTTAGTTCATATATAAGTCGTAAATTCCCTAGCCAGATTCCATTTTTATATAAATAGATGCATAAAGGACAAAATGGAACAATTAATTACATTTTTTATTCTTTTACAAAATTTAATTCTTTTAGATATAATTTTTAACGGTAAACGATATTCTGCTAAGTTATAATATAAAAATTATTACTAATAATAATTTATATCCTAATTTAATATTTATATCCTAATTTATATCACTCAAAATAGAATTGGAAAACTCATTCAAATCATATTTAATCAAAACTTTTTACGCAGTTTTGAGAAAAAGGAATTTTGGGGTTTGTTTGATTTTTAACGGTGAATTCAATCATTAAAACATTTTTACCATGTTTCCTCATTCATATAAAATTAGCAAAATAATTTACTAAATAATTCTTAGATGTAATAGTATTCTTGTTTATCTTTTGTTATATGACTAAAAATAAATAAAAATGCGGCTCGTATTCAATATTTATTTTTATTTAATTATTTAATTACAAATACTTGGCTATTGGTACTTAAGACACAGTCTTTCCATATTATCACTTTTCTATTAGGCCTTGAAATTATGCTAAGGACCTAATAGAATTCGGAAAATCTTATGATTGCATAAAACTGCGGGAGATGCTAATAATAACAAATTTTAAATAAAAATAGAAATTTATTTAAATAGACTACAATAGAATAGAAATTCATTTAAATTGACTATAATTATTCTTATATTCTATGTCATTTCAGTACTATAATTTCAGTTATTAGCTTAAATACTGCAATTTAGTCATATAATTTGTAAGTGGAAGTCCCACGATTTTAAATGTATGCACATATGAGCAAATACATTTTGAAAGTTAATATATATATATGAAATGTAATTTCTCATACATTATTTGTTTTGTGCAGCCAGGGCAACAAGAATGAGACAAATTTTGGAATATATAGTGGTAGGTTTATTTTAGCATCCACCTCACAAGCGTTGTTTTTGTACCTTGAGCAGAAGCCCTATTTATACATATGTGTGCGTCACGAGGCTCATCCAAACAGCGATATTAATTGAAATCACGAGGTGACGCTATCTTCTCATCAGGAGTGTTCTTAAGAACTTTATGTAATATAACAGATTTATGAATTTGGCGGGCGCCAACAGGTTAATATATTTTATACTAAAGAAAGGATTTCGCCAAAATTTAGGAACAAGGATGCAATTTAGGTAGAGAATCGCCAACACATTATTAAGCAATATTATTTTAATTTAATTTAATCAATTGATTTAAAAATATCATTGCAGATTATCCCCCTCCCCATCTGAAAAGGCTTGCAGTCGCGGCCGTCGACCCAAGACAGTCCAGATAGTGAGAGCAGAAAATTTAGTTATTAGGAAATTAAGTGAGTAGGAAAACTGGTTGGATTTACCTCAAGGCACACAAAATGTTTACATAAAATATGACATAAAATATTTGAATATAATTAATACAGTATATAAAATATAATAAATGATTAATGAAATTATAATATAGTAACTAAGTGCAGAACAAATAAAGCACTAATAACATATTGCTGGTTAGCTACGCGGCAATAGGAAATAGTAATATAACTGAATTTGTAAGTTTATATCTTAGGGCATGCCATTCACAGTTTGTGTATGAGTCCGTACAATCATTAGTGTTGTCATTCAGGCTCATCTTCAGTCTTTTACTGGTCTTTGGAGATCTCCGGATCATTTAATTAGCGCTAGAATTATGGATTAGCATTGGCACTGAAAACATTTGAGTTTTTATATCACGATACTAGAGCTCTTATACTCTTGTTGAAAATACACATTTTACTAGGTTTTTAACAAATTTTGTCACTCTATTTTTCTCTTATTAATGATAACAAAAAAAATTTAACTTCCAACATCCATACCAGTTTTTTGTACACGATGCTGCAGAAACATAAAATGAAATTCAGAAGTTTCAACAACTGAAATTTAACTTTTTCAACTGTTGCTACAATTTATAACTCAAACATAGGAAAACATGAACTCAAGGAAATGTGAGGGTATAGTACTCTACTTGTAGTATAGCCTCAATTGAGTGTTTCCCACACGGAAAGTGCATTGAACCTGAAACTCAAGTTTGAAGGAGCCCAGTAAAAGAAAAGGGCAGACAAACTTTTCAGATACTGAGAGATAAATCAACTATTAAGGGGGACAACAGGATGAAAACTAAAAGAAGGGTTATGGATAGTTTATTGATTTATAAATTTTGATTTATTCATAATGTAATTTAAAGTTCTCGGGTGGATAATAGAACCTTAATTTTGACGCATGTACAATCTCAGTTGGTTTCTTCGTGTGAAAATTTTCCCTGTCGATTTCATAATTAACTTCAGATAATTTATTCATAATCTGATAAGGGCCTGAATAGGGTGAAGTCAATTTTCTAGTATTTGGGTATTCGAATTCCTCGTAAAGGACAAAATCTCCAGGTTGAAATTTAAATTCTACAAATCTGATGTCATATCTAGTTTTATTCTTTCGGTGGTATTCGATAGTTCTTTTCTTTGCTAAAGCCCTTGCTTCATTTAAGGAAGGGTATCTATTTTGATCAATTGGAGATTCAAAAGGGAGGTTACCAAATAGTAAGTATGCTGGGGTGAACTTAGTTACCGTGTGAGGGGAGTTGTTATATTCGATAACAACTTGCTCTAACACTTTAGTCCATGGTACTTTTTTAGAAGAAGAATTTACTTTACATTTTAGTCGACTTACTATTGATTGATTTACTCTTTCTACTTTACCATTTGTCTGGGGATTGTGAGATGAAGTTAAAAGTTGTTTAACATTATGCTTTTTAAGAAATTTTTTGAATCTAGAGGAAGTGAAGGCTGCATTCCTGTCACTCAGAATTTTTTCGGAGACTTGTATTTGAAATATTTGTTTTAGACAATTGGCATAGGTTTCTGAAGTTACACTTTTAGAGGGAAAAGCCCAGACATATCTTGTTGCATGGTCAATAACTATATGTAAATATTTTTTTGTAGAATTATAATAATTAAATCCTCCCACAGTGTCAATAGAGAGACATTCGAAAGGTTTGTCGGTTGGGGGTACGTCTTGCATAAGACCAAATTTTTTCTGTTTTTTCTTTTTATTAAGTTGACAAGTATAACAATGTTTAACAAAATTTCCGATATCTTCGCTAATATGAGGCCAATAATATTGAGGGGTGATTAAGTTAAGCATAATTTGAACTCCCGGGTGACCAAAATTTTCATGCGTTTTATTCAACAATTTTAATCTTAAAGATTTAGGTACTACAATTTTATAAAAATTCTTTTTCTTAATTACCATCATATCATTTATCTCTTGGTAATTTTTTCCGCAGACATTATCAGTTTTTGTTGTTGGATTATTTCATTTCTATTAAGTAAATGTACATAATGTTGGAGGTGCTGTGAAACAGGATGTCTAGAAAGCATGTCAGCTTCAATATTGGTAGAGCCCTTTTGATACTTTACTTCATAATTGAACATACTTAGTTTGAGTGACCAACGGAAGAGTCTACCTTTTAAATTTTTAACATTTTTGAGCCAAACGAGGGCCGCATGGTCCGTATGTATAACAAATTTTTGCCCATGCAGATAGTAATAGAATTTGTCTAGGGCATCTACTATGGCCAAACATTCTAACTCAGTAATCGTATAATTTTTCTCATAATTTCTTAAAGTTCGGGAATATGATACAGGGTGAAGGACATCATTTTCATCTGGTTGTTTCAAAACAGCTCCAACAGCAGTTTGAGAAGCGTCAACAAAAATATGACATGGCCTACTGGAATCATACAATTGTAAAACAGGTTTGGAAATCAGTATTCTTTTCATTTCGTCGAAAGCTTTTTGACATTGGTCATCCCATTCCCACTTGACATCTTTTTTCAAGAGTCTGTTTAATGGAGCTCTAATAGTTGCATAATTCGGAATGAATCTATGATACACATTCACACTTCCCAAAACTCTTTGTAACTCTTTGGTGTTACTGGGGTTTTTAAGTTTTTTAATAACTTCTATATTATGGTTATCGGGAATTATTCTACCATTTTTTATTTCATAGCCAAGAAATGTGATCTGATCTCTGGCGAACACACATTTGTTTCGATTCAATTTAATATGCTCCTCTTTAAACACCTCAAGAAAAATTTTTAAATGTTCGAAATGTTCCTTCTCAGAGGAAGAGTAAACGATTATATCATCAAGGTAACTGCAAGCGAAATTAATTTTATTTTTTGTTAATATTCGTCTAATTGTTCTGTTAAAAATTGCAGGAGCATTTTTGAAACCAAAAGGGAGTCTTAACCATTCGAATAATCCAAAATTCGTGCAAAAAGCTAATTTCTCAGTATCTGCAGGATGAATCGGGATATGCCAGAAACCAGATCTCAAATCAATTGTAGAAAATACTTTTGCTTTACTTAATTTGTCTAACAAAGTGTCAATGCGAGGAAGAGGGTTTGCATCTGTTTTAGCCAGGGAATTCAATTTTCGATAATCTGTACACAATCTAGTTTTCTTACCTTCCTCACGTTTAAGTACTAAAGTCACGGGGGACGAATATGGGCTACAACTTTCTTTAATTATACCTGCTTGTAATAATTGATCAATTTGGGTCTTAATTTCCTCTTCTTCCATAGGGGATGTTCTATAAGGTCTTAATGATACAGGCAAATCAGAATTTAAATTAATTCGTTGAGGTTCAATATTAATTTTTCCTACATCATACTTATTTTTAGAAAACACAGATGAATAATCATTTAACAGTTTTTCCAAGTTATACTCTTTGTTATCGACAGCATTAGAAACAGCACTTTTCACATAAATGTTAGACTGAGAAACTAATTCCTTTGGATTTGTAGTCCGAGATTTACAGGTTGGAAAATTTCTTACATCATCATCATCATTATTAACACATGGATAAACATTTGTTGTACCACCTTGAAGTTGGAGGGGTAGAGATATGGGTCGGCTGTCAAAATGGCAGTCATCATTAAGTACAATAGCTCTCTGTTTAATTTTTAAATTAGTACAATCAATACTCAACTCAAATAATTTGCATTAATAAAGTCCTAAAATTACATAATTCAAATTATTATCAAGAACAAACAAGGTAATTTGGTTACTAATCCATCCAATTTTCATTTGTATACAACATATTTTGTTGAAGATTATTTTTCCTTTAGTTTGGGTTACTGAAAATGATCTAATTCTTTGTACTTTTAAACGTAATTGTCTAGCTGTTTTGGAAGAAATTATTGATATGGTGGCACCACTGTCTACAACACACTCTAGACGTTTCTGATTGGACAAATATCCCGACACCTTTAATAATCAAATACTGTGAGGGGTTTCTGGGGTTGGTTCTATTGCAAGGGGCGTAACATTAGGTGTATCAGATCTCTCGCCTCTGAAAGGACAAACCTGAAACCAGTGAAAAGCATTTGGGATTCCGTTCCGGGTGCAAAGTCTACAGGGACTGGGTGGCAATGGCAATCTATTTTGAGAATTATAATTATGATGGCTTGTAAATCTTGGACCACTGAACCGATTATAAAAATTACTTGGTCTTTGAAAACGTTGGAAATTGTTGGGTCTAGGAGGATCTTGTCTAACAGTAGTTTCATAGCTTGAAGCTGAAATTCTACTTCTTTAAATCGATTGTAATCTTGGGGACTGTTCCCAATCGGAGTAACAAATCTGGGAGGTGCACTTTTGATTTGTTGATTTTCGCTAATCTTAATAAGCTTATGGACATGAGTAAGCCAAGAGATGGGGTCAGAGAGTGCGTTGATCGTCATTAAGGATTTTAATTCTATAGGAAGGCCATCCGTCAGACCCTCTAAGATCATTTCATGAGTTAGATTTAATTTTTTACCAATATCTAATTTTTTGCAAAAATATTGCGTTATGTCCTCTTTATGATTGTACTTGTAATTGGCAAAATCACCAAACGTAGTTAAAGTGGGGTCGAAAAAATTTTCCTTTAAAATTTGGACTAATTCCACATATTTAGTAATTTTATGGCAGTTTTTGACATATACGCTAAGTGCATTACCTTTTAGATATCGAGCTACATTATTAAGCTTCCACGTTTCATCTTCATCTAAATGAGTTTTGTTAAAGTACTCAAGCCATGAATTTATATCCATATCATTCTGCGCGTCAAAGGGAATTATACTTGTTTCAGGTTCAGCGCTAGCTGCCCTTAATGAATCACCAGGATCAGAGATGTTTTCATTAGCCATTATTTTCTTAATAATACTTTCATAAATAAAACTAACTCAAAAATAATACTCTTTAAATTTTCCCAAAGCAATATTAAAACCAAAATACATCCTTTAAATACAAAATTTAAAATAGTACATTTATACCAAAATAATACTTTTTAAAATTTTCAAAATAAAAGCACTATTATTAAATCAGTAATTATAATTCAATAGTAATAATATCATTTGCATCGCCAATCTTTTTACTAATTGCTTCTGTTTGACTTATTGTGACGAGAATACGAGTGATGAAATCGACACGAAAATACACATTTTTGTGCACTCTTGATTAGATTTTCGCAAAACACGATCAATCACCACACAAGCACAAAGCTCTTGAGAGCAACACAGAACGGCGTAGACGTAGGGAAAGATTTCCATCCTCAAAAGTAGGTCAACGGTAAGAGCACATTTGATGAACGACGAAATTTCGATGGAAACACAGATCACGCATCACAGGGGGCAGAAGGAGGCTTCTCTGGACGTAAAATAATCTACAGAATACCAGAATACAGGTAACAGAAGGATGATTCTCTTGAAGCAAGAACGCCTAGAGAAAAATGTAGAAACATAGAAGTAGCACAGCTGCAAATTCATCTAAAGTGCGTAACATTTTATCCGTAGAATCCTTGGGGTATCTTCTTTTTTAGATAATCCCTTTGAAGGGCGCATCCTGTCGGCTTTCTGAAATGTAATTTCTCATACATTATTTGTTTTGTGCAGCCGGGGCAACAAGAATGAGACAAATTTTGGAATATAAAGTGGTAGGTTTATTTTAGCATCAATTTCACAAGCGTTGTTTTTGTACCTTGAGCAGAAGCCCTATTTATACATATGTGTGCGTCACGAGGCTTATCCAATCGGCGATATTAATTGAAATCACGAGGTGACGCTATCTTCTCATCAGGAGTGTTCTTAAGGACTTTATGTAATATGACAGATTTATGAGTTTGGCGATTTGGCGGGCGCCAACAGGTTAATATATTTTATACTAAAGAAACTATTTCGCCAAAATTTAGGAACAGGGATGCAATTTAGGTAGAGAATCGCCAAAACATTATTAAGCAATATTATTAGAATTTAATTTAATTAATTGATTTAAAAATATCATTACATATATATATTTTACAATTCATTTAACTGAAACCGTAAGAATCAAAAGGGATTTTTGTGCGTGTCTGCTTTATGCATTTAATGTATAAAATACTGAAAAGGGAGAAAATCCATCCAACACAGAGAAATAATTCTTTCTAGTCTGTGGTAATATTGTATCAAATTCATTTAAACTTCCGTTTAAATTCGAAATGCGATCTCTCCAATCAACGAAGGAATACATTTTTGGTTTTAAATTCCACATTAGTAACAACTGTACAATAGCTAAACAAAATATTTGTAGAAAACCGCCAAAATTCTAGAAATTGCTATAAAATCCCGAAAAACATTAGGAAGATTATTGCTTGCCAATTCCATGCTGAAAAAATCAAGCGTTTACGAAGATGAGCTCGACTGGTAACGAACAACTTGTGGAAAAAAATTCAACCCTAAAATATAAATACGTATGCCAAATTTTCCAAAAATTCCTGATAAATATTGTACTGTCATCGTAAATATATATGGACTTATAATGTGATGAAACCCGAGTCGGTAAAAGAATGGATTAAAATTTAATTTCCCAAAATAAATTGGCCTATTAAAACTAAATAAAATACATAAGTAAATAGTAAAAAAATTGTGTAACAAAATAAATAATGATCTTTCTTAAAATACTGCCCAATAAAACATGTCGAATAATTGAAAATTTAGAAGCTTGAAAGCTAAAATCCTAAAAAGATTTCGGAAAATTCGGACGTCACATATTAATCGCGGCATATACAGAGGAAGTTGGAGTTGTCGGAGGATATTTTTCTCTATTTTCAAGGAAATTTTTAGCACCGACGCTTTTGAGAATGCCAAATAATTCTAGTTTTCACAATTGTATCTCACTGTGTATGATATTTATTATAGAATTTTAATATAATTTTCGATTTCGTATATTTGAGTATTTTGGTGTACCTTCCTGTACTTGATATCTTTTGCTCTTCGACGGTGTTTTTTAATGTAGATTATTAATGCGCCTTTGAAGTCTCATGCTAACCTTTTGCCAATTAAATTTCCTGTACTTTTTTTTTTTTTTTTTTTTATGTCTGTTACAACAGCTATACAGCCGACCTGATTATGTTGCTGAGGGTTTGAAATACGTGTGACTATAACCTTTTCATAAATTTATGCATCTTTAAGTATTTTTAGCATCATTTATTGCTGATACCGTTTTATATAGGTTGTGTTTCTCCAAGTGCTTTGGTGATCCGCTACTATTATCCTAGCTCGATGTTTATTTTACGTCTAGAAAATAAGCAGTTTATAACTTGGAATGGCAACAAGCATTGAGCTGTATTTAGAAGAGCGAGAAAATAATTTCTTTCTCAAAATTCAGTGTCTTCATAACAATATGAGTGGTTCAGTACCGCGATTGTTTTCTTAAAATTATCTTGCTGTTAATGTTGTGTTTTTGGCTGAGAATTTCGCATGAAAAGTTTAGTTAGTGCATTTTTCTAACATACATAAAATTAACACTTTTTTATAAGGTATTCATAGTGGCAGTGCGCTGCACCGGAATGCTATCTTATGTCAAATGTACGTAATATTTCGAGTTTTTACAAAGAAACGGACGAAAACTCCTTTTATAGGAGAAGGCAGTATTCAGATAATAGTTACATTTCTGACAACCCCGCAAAGAGGATAAAGGGTGATTTCGAAATAGCTATGTCGGACTCAGAAAATCAGAAGAAATGTGAAATGTCAACAACAATTGCTACTAGCACCAATGGAGTCAGCGTGAATACTTCTTTAATAACGCAGAAACCCGGGTCTGCAAAAAAATTAATAATTAAGAACTTTGGTAAGGATTTTATATTTTATAGAAGTGTGACTGGAACTGTGTGTATTGATAATATTGTAAACTAATATTAATTCCAAAAGAATGCATTAATTGTACTATGTTAACTATAATTTCAAAATTCGAGACATCAGCTCAAAATTTAATGTATTTTCTAAAACAGTGTTTAATTCAATATGTTTTCATACGTTTCGTAAATAATCTGATAAGATGATCCGCTCAGTAAGCGTATAGCACATGCTATTTTTCAGTCGTTCGTTTATTTTTTAAGATTTCTGTAGTGAGTATTCTAAGTGCTTTCTTAGCATTTAAAATGTATAGTTTATGTTACCGATTGTTTCCATTATGAAATCTGAAAATAAAATCTTAAAGTTGAACGGTTGTTTTAATATTACAGTTACCGTAAATTTCATATGCAGTAAATTGTGATTGTTAATCTGTTTTTTAAAGTAAAAAGTGGGGAGCCATCTTGAAGATGTTGCCAAATAAAAATAAATATGAATATATTTAACTTTGCAATTACAAGTAATGAAATATTTCATTTCTTGTACAGTACTGAAAGCAGATTTTATTTTTTTTAATAATGTTAATAGTACTTTTCCTTTAAATATTATTTATCTAGCCTACACTAATTAGAATCTTCTTGATGCAGGTTGCATTTTCTCTTTAAACTTTTTCTTTGAAATTGATGTACAGTTTATTTCCAGCATTGCATTACAAGTAGTTTTTTTGTAAATTAAAACCTGAAATTTTTTTTTCACGTGTTGCAGCAGGAAATAATTACCCACTAACAGAGTATGAGTAAAATTTTAATTAAAGGACTCCCATCTTTTTTTATCTATTATTTTGAATGTAGAGTGCTTGTAAGTTCATTACATACCTAAATGTAATGTATGGATTTCAGTCATATTATAGCAAGATGTTGACATTAGTAGCACAGTTTAATCACATACTTTTGCCTCCTGTCATAAACAAGACTCATATTATCATGGCATTCATTGACTTATTCTACAGTAAAAAAAAAATTATAAAGCAAATATGAAATCTACTTGGAATTATTTTTATATAATTTACAGTATATTGGTATTTAAATAACTTTCAGTGGTTAGAATTAATGTATTCAGTATTTTTGTTTTCTATACATGACCACCAAAATGCAGAATTCAATAATTAAATACCAATTTATCAAATATGTTTTCATACTTGCCAACCAAAGACACTCATAAATCAAGAGAATTTTCTCAATGACAAAAAGACTTTTTAAATGATAGAAATATATAAAAAGGAAAAATATTTTTTAATAATGAAATAACTTTAAATAGTAAATAATATCTGAAAGAGTTAGAGTAGACTTTAAGGTACCCCTTGTATTATGATGAAGTTGGGTTGATCTTTACAATATGGTAACTGGTAGTTTGGCGACATTTTGGAGGCGATAAAGGTTACTACCTGGGACTTTGGTAATAATGTGAGCAGTACTCAGTTCCGATTACGCATTATTTTGCGTGAGGGAAATGAGAGATCATGGGATATGTCATGTGATATTAATGGACAAATTACGGTTCTTTAATCGGAAAAGGGGGGAAATCGGGGGAAAAAATGTGGAAATTTTGTATTTAGCTTTATTCTGTGTTGTGTGAATCAGTGTTGTTTAATTTTTGGATTCCATGGCCCTAACTAAAGTGAATTCGAAATGGGTATTTAGGCATTGTGATAAAGAGAAGTTTGCTTTTCATTTAGCGGAGGAAGTATGGAGGAAAAATTCGCAGAAAAAATCTTTCAATAATTTTATTGAATGAATTAGAAAAGTGTATCTGCCACGTAATCAAGATTCTGAAGAAGATTAGGTAAGTTAGTATTTTTAATTATTTGAGGATATTATTTTTATGCATTGTTCTAAATGTGAGGTGGAAAGGAATTTGGTATTATTGGGAAAATTGTTATTAGCAATGATTTAGTTTAAAGTAATTAGGATTGTAAGGTAATTTTTATTAATTTAATGTATGTGCTCATTTATATTTTAAGTAGTGTTTTTGAATTTAATTATATTTTAATGAAATGATAGTTATTTTGTGAATTTTATATTTGTAGGAATTTGGTATACGTTTTAGTTGAAGTAAATGTGCATGGAAATAATTTAAATATTTGATACTAAGTATTTGTAATGCTTGTGGTATGAATTCGTTGGTGACGTGTATAATGTAATAGATGATTTAGAGGTAAAAGTTTTTGGATATTTTATTTATTTTATATGTGGAAATGTTCATATTTGTAAAGGGTAAATACTTTTTCGCGATCAGGTAATTTCATATATGTTCTTTTTACCGGGTTTAAAGATTGAGAAAATTGTCATGTATTTTCGTGAAATTTTTCTAATTTATGAGAAAAAAGCAGTGTACATGGATATAGTGAAGAGTGTGCGCAATGCCATTTTTGTGCAATTCTGGGATGTTTTTTTAAGTAAAAATAAGTCGACGTGTACGTGGTTTAGTGATATTTTAATTAAATGATAGTTATTTTGTGAATTTTATGTTTGTAGGAATTTGGTATATGTTTAAGTTGAAATAAACGTGCATGGAAATAATTTAAATATTTGATACTAAGTATTTGTAATGCTTGCGGTATGAATTCGTTGGTGACGTGTATAATGTAATAGATGATTTAGAGGTAAAAGTTTTTGGATATTTTATTTATTTTATATGTGGAAATGTTAATATTTGTAAAGGGTAAATACTTTTTCGAGATCAGGTAATTTCATATATGTTCTTTTTACCGGGTTTAAAGATTGAGAAAATTGTCATGTATTTTCGTGAAATTTTTCTAATTTATGAGAAAAAAGCAGTGTACATGGATATAGTGAAGAGTGTGTGCAATGCCATTTTTGTGCAATTCTGGGATGTTTTTTTTAAGTAAAAATAAGTCGGCGTGTACATGGTTTATGTGTATGTGTTATTTTGAAAAATGCGTAAGGAGTATGGTATTGTGCACTTTTTCCCAATTTTGCAGTGAATATTTGTCATGATTAAGCAGTTTTGTTTGATAAAATTTCTAGCATAAGTGTAATTCGGCTAGTAGATTGTTGGAAGAAGTGTTCAGTAGATAAAAAGAAAAGAAACATGTCTTTACTTCGTGAAGACAAAATGGCGGCGGGAAAAAAAAATAGAGGGTTGCTGTAGGAGAGTTGGTTGCCAAAAAATCGCCAAGTTACCATAATGTAAAGATCAACTTGTTGTTTCATTTATGGTAGCCTGAGTAGTTGAATGTTATGGAAACCCTAATGTGATGTAATTGGGTGCATGATTCTGGAAAATTTTGAATCGTGCGATGTTTTGAGAGCGCTTTTATGGTGTGTGTGTGTTGGTTTTATTGTTTAGACCAGAGATGGGCAAACGTTTTCTGTCTTGGGGCCAAAAATCGAAAGAGAAAAGTTTGGCGGGCCAAGATAAGTTTTTCTAAAATTTTAAAAACAATATACAAGTATTACAAGTTAAATATGTTAATGAGATGAATGAAATTGCGATTTCATTTTTAAAAGTTCCTTATATTGAGGTTCGAAGTGAGATGTACTGATTCTAAGGAACGTGGCTAAATGGTCATTTGTCAGTCTACTTCTGAAATAATTCTTTTTAAGTTTTATGGTTGAAAACACTTGTTTACATATATAAGATAAAGCAAACATAGCACTGATTTCCTGGGCGTGAGATATAAATTTGGGAAACTTACTTTCGATAATGATTTGTAAAACTCAAACTTTGGCATATTTAGAAACAACTGCTTGAGATGATTGTTAGATTGCAAATAAATTAAGTCAAGCAGCAAATATGATCTCACTGCTTCACAATTTTTGTCGAAAGCCATGGTAAAAATATCTAGTTCTGTTTGATTGGCACTGAAATCTGCGTTCAAACTCAAAATGCAGTTTTTTCAAGCCATCTTCATAATTCCTAAGCTTCTATTAATTTACTGGGGGTATTGAATTAAACCTCGGAAAATGAGACAAGTCGTTCTAGATGCCCAGCAAACATATTAAGTTTTTTTAAGTTAAGATAATTAAGATTAAGGTTTTTCTAACAGGTCTAATTGACCTGTTTTGGATTCCCATATTGAAAGCTGTCTGTCTTTGCAATTTTCGTCGATTTATGTTTTGTTGAAAAAAAACAGAGAAAGTAAAAATATGATCAGTCCTTTGAAAAAAAGGGAAGGAAAATAAAAGTATTTAAACAAAGTGGAAAAGGAGATGGATATATAATATATAAACTTCTTTTAATTTGCCTCAGGCTGGCAAATTAAAATTCTATCCGCGGGCCGGATAAAAGCTTCCGGCGGGCCGGAGTTGGCCCATCCCTGGTTTAGACGGTAAAGTGGCTGAATGTAGTACGATTTGTAACAAAAGGAGAAAAGAGCGTTAATTGACTGGTGTGTAAATAAAGGTTTACTTAGTAGCCATTATAAGTGTCCTGAATGTAGGAAGGATATGCGTCAGGTCGAACGTAAAAACCATTTAGATGAATTTGAAGGAGTTTGTAGGAAGAAAGGTTCAGATGTGGCGACACCGATGTACGGATTCGAGTTCAGATAATTTTAGGAAGTTTTTAGATGCTGTTAAGGAATTTTGTGTGCCACAGACTAAAGACAAAAGAACTTCTAAATAGGGTAAGTGGATATTTGCTTTTTGTAGTGCTTAAATGTATAACATGTTTTTCCTTTTTTATGTTATTTTATTGTTTGGTTTAAAATGTAGTTTATTGAGATTATATATTTTTTTGTTTGCCTGTCTTGTAGAATTGGGTGCTCCTTTGACGTTTTAAGTGAAAATATATTGATGTGTACTTGGACAAAGTGAAGGGAGTGCGCAATGCAAGTTTGTGCAATTCTTGGATTTTTTTAAAGTGAAAATAGGTCAGTGTGTATGCACATGGATACCGAGTTTGTGCAATTCTTTCACTTGTTAACTTTGCTTTGTGTAGCGGAGATTTTTGGGGCAAAAATCACTGTTATGCAAGCCAAAATAATAAGAATTGCACAAACTCGGTATCCATGTACCGCCAAAAATAGCTAAGTTTAGGGGTACCCTGAAATATATTTTTACCTCTGAAAGTTCAGTTTCTAATTTTAAATGCAAATACAGTCAAAAGTCGTTAATCCGGACTCGTCGGGACTTCGGCGATTCCGAATTATCGATTTTTCCGGATTATAGATCATCAGTTTAAATCGCGTAGGATGGCATGCAGAAATTCTAAAATTAAAAATATGAAACCGTAATTTATGAAATAAGGAACAATTATGATCTAAAGGGTATCAAAATTTACAAAAAAAAGCTTAATATTTATTTGTTTACTTTATTAAACATTTCTTTCAATGTAAGTTGTTTCGTTTTATGTAATAATACTTTCTCTTTAATTCTATAAACAGACATAATTTTTTGTTCACTTACAAAGTTGCGCTGTTCAAGTCCCGTTAATTGCTGTGCCGAGAATACCGACTAACTTGTCAATCAAAATTTTTTCGTTTTCACTAACCTCTCTGTCACATTCTTCATGTCTTTATCCATCTTTTGCAGCAATTCCACTTTTTGTTTGATGGACATCGAAACATACTTTCGTTTTGTATGATCCTTTGGGAGCTCCAGAATCAAAAATTCTATTTCACATAATCGAAAGTTCAAGTTTACTTTTTTAGTATTGCTCTTACAGTCTGCAAAAAATAATAAGCCGGATCCGATTCGAAAATTAAGGAACAACGCAATCATCAACATTAACTGAAATAGATAATTATATAATTTTAGCTTACACCGTCCGTTATACATAAAACGCGCACGTGAAAACGTATTCTGTGCTTGCGCACACGTAAGAGGTCTTACGCGCACGCATAAACGCCTATGCGCATGTGTCAACGCGGAGCATGCGCAAAAAGTTTTCAGCTTTGAGGTCCAGATTATAGATCATTCCGAATTATGGGTGTCCGAATTAACGACTTTTGACTGTAGTACAAAATTACTTACATTTAAAAAAAATCATTTTTATTATTTGTATTTATTATTTGTACATTTTAATAGAAAAATGATACTTAAATAGGGATAATCTTTGGAATATGGTAACAGGTAGTTTGGCAACATTTTGGTAAGGCGATGAAGGTTACTAGCTAGGACTTTAGCAGTGTACATGGATAAAGTCAAGAGTGTACGCAATGCCATTTTTGTGCAATTCTGTGATGTTTTTTTAAGTGAAAATAGGTCGACATGTACATGGATACCGTGTATGTGCAATTCTTAAAAACACGGCAAGCAGTGGCCAATTCTGCACTGTCTCCCAAATTCGCACCTAATCTTCATCATGATTAAGCACTTTAGTTCCATGAAAGTTCTAGCATAAGCGTAATTCGGCTAGCAGATTGTTGGAAAAAAATTTTGAGTAAAAAAAAAAAAAAAAAAAAAAAAAAAGCCTTTACTTCGTGAAAAAAAAAAATGGCTTCCAAAACAAAACTAGCAGGTTGGTCGCCAAATTACCATAATCCAAAGTTTAACCTTAAATAGTTGTCGTAGAAATGCTAAGAACAGTTTCAGATTTTGCTTTCATTATGAAAGAAGCTTCACAATTTTATTCATAGCAACTGCCACATAGGCCTACTTTTGCTACTGAAAGTTTTCCTAATGTGTAATTATGGTAAAATTATATTTCAGGCTGCCCCTTGGCGAATGGCTAGCAAGGCACAATTTCAAGATGGCTGCTACACAAAACTAAAATAAAAAGTCAAAGAATTGCACAAACTTGGTGTCCATGTATGCATCGATCTATTTTCGCTTGAAAAATATCGGAGAATTGCACAAACTCAGCATTGCTCACTCCCTTGACTTTGTCCATGTACACATTGATCTATTTTCACTTTAAAAAATATCAGGAGAATGATGACGTCGTGTAATGTTAAAACAAAGTTACTCATTACCAAAATTGAATAAAATTTATAGCCAATCGAAACTCAGTATATTGCATTTTAAATCGAACAATGAAATAATATAAAAAAGGAAATGCATGTTATCACGTATACGCACTACGAAAAGGAAATATCGACTTGCCATATTTAGAAATTTCTGTGTCTTCAGTCACACGAAATTACTTAACAGCATCCCTAAATTTTCTAAAATTGTCTCAACTGGAATATGCATACTGCCGTCACCACGTAAATTCACAAAAAATATCCTCCATAGTTCCAGACTGTCGATGTCGTTTCTTGCATTAACTTTTCTTGTGACAAACCCATTCAAAGCCATCTGAACGATCTTTATGTTCATCCATACGCATTTCCTTCATACTGGGACACTTATAATAACTACTAAATAAACCTTCATTTAAACACCAGTCAATTAATGCTTTTTTTCCCCCTTTCATTCCAAATCGTACAGAAACTTCAAATTAATCTCATTGCATACAACCATTTTATGGTGTACGGCACAAATAAGCAACGTACTTCCCAACCGACATCCAACGTAGAAATAAACCCGTACAAATATTTTTTTTCTTCAGTCAAATTCACTGCAGTCACTCAATCAATCGCGTCATAATAGGGTTTCCATGACATTCAACTACTCAGGTTACCGTAAATGAAACAACAGCTTGGGGATAATCCAAGGGGCACTCTAAAATATAGTTAACTGTAATTACTAATGTTGGATTTGAATTCAGTCCTTGTTTTGGTAACAACACTGAAAATAATCTCTCAATCTTCGATAGAGAATTGTCAGGATGGCCTGTATTAATTCTGGGCAATAAAACTGTATCAGCACCTTTCAGTTTTCCAGTTAACCTCTATTGGGTGTCAATCCATGCTGGTTTTATAACTTTGTCCAAGTTTTTTAATTGTAAACTATAAAATTGCAACTGCAATTTGTCAGGTGTAACATCTGTATCGTCTTTGAAACTAAATGAAGTAAAACTGGAAATCTGTTCAAAAAAAATTTTATATCAGGAAAGGATGCATAGGGTAGAGCAGAAACATCTGCAATTTTGCATGTAAAATCATTTCATCGTTAATTAGAAATCTACGTTGTATGTAATCACATACTCAGTATAATAAATAATTTTAGATTTTTTTTCATACCTCTTTCTTTAATAATTGCAGTCATTTTTTTCCTTGCTCTTAAATATTTTTTAACAATTTTGCTACTAGGAAACATTTTTCTAAATAAAGCTGGGACAAAAATGCAATGTATTCAGTGGCAGGTTTTGCTCCAGTAAAAAGGCAGAAAACAGGCATTCTGCATTAATAACTTTTTGGTACTTTGTTTTCACAGAAAAACTGAATCCCCCCCCCCCCATTACAGCTCATGTTGTCCTTGTGTTTCTGTGTAAGTTCATGTTTAAAAACATTGACCTTTCCACTATACAAAATTGAAAAATTTCAATGGCAAATGGTATACGTTGCAAATGTACTACAATTCCTTGATGAAATAATAGAAGAAAAAGTAATCTCTATATGATTTTTTTAAATGTACATGAGTATTTTATATATCACTGGCTAATGTATATCTTTCCCTCTCACTGGCTAATATATACCGCATGACCCACTGGGGCATTTGATGCTCATTGGAGAATTATAACTTTTTTTAATAAGTTGTCTCTTTTTGGCTTTGGACACTCCTAAGGCCAGAAGCCAGAAATTCTGGTCATTTTATTATGGAGGTACCTAATAGGTGGCCACTGTTGTTATCTCCTATGAGGGGACAGACAATTTACATCCATGCTTTCTTCAGAGTTCAAACCCAGGCCCTTTAGTATCACAGTAGGCTTCCCTAACCATTGTACCATCTAGGCAGCAAGAACTAGAAGTTTACAGATACATGTGCTCTCTTACACAATGCAGAATCGCAACATAATATCTCACTGGCAAAATGACTTTAGTTCTCTTTTTCATGTAGTGTAGAGAAAAACTAAATACCTTTAGATGGCAAAAATCACCTTTTTTGGGTGCAAACAATGAAATATAAAGCAATGCTACATAAAAGTAGTCAGAAATTTAGTTGGTTTATTTAATTACGACAAAGCCTCGAGGGCTATTTACCTAGGGGGAGGAATGCCTTCGTGAAGTACTTTCCAAGGAAAATTGGCTCATATGCATGTTATACATGCGGAAAACCATGAAAACACTTGTGCAGCCAGCCCATTCACAGGATTCGAACCTCGGACTGAAGTACCAGTGTTCATTGATTTTACCACTCGCCTTCTGGTGGGCCTAGAAATTTAAGAGAAAGTAAGAAGAAATATAAGTAAAAGTATATTTTAGGGTACCCCTTTGCGATATTTGGCGATACATGGATACCGAGTTTGTGCAATTCTTTGACTTGTTATTTTTGCTTGCATAGCGGCAATTTTTGCATATACACATCGACCTATTTTCACTTTAAAAATAATCCATGAATTGCACAAAAACGGCATTGTGCACTCCGTTGACTTTATCCATGTACACATCAACCCATTTTGACTTAAAAAACATCAGAGAAATGCACAAACTAGGTTAAATTGGCGCTACACAAAGAAAAAATAACAAGACAAAGAATTGCACAAACTCGGTATCCATGTACACATCGATCTATTTTCACTTGAAAAAAATCCCAGAATTGCACAAAAATGGCATTGCACACTCCCTGGACTTTATCTATGTACACATCGACCTATTTTCACTTTAAAAAAATCAGAGAATTGCACAAACTATGCTTTACTCATTCCCTTGAGTTTGTCCATTCTACAGTAGAGGCAAACAAAAAATACATAATCTCAATAAACTGCATTTTAAACCAAACAATAAAATAACACAAAAAAGGAAAAACCTGTTATGTATTTTAGCACTATACAAAGCAAATATCCACTTACCTTATTTAGAAATTGATTCGTCTTCAGTCTGTAATACACAAAATTCCTTAACAGCATCCAAAAACTTCCTAAAATTATCTGAACTACAGTCCATATATTGGCGTTGCCACATAAATTCATAAAAATAAGGGTAAAAAATATACTACAGTCAAAAGTCTTTAATCCGGACTCGTCGGGACTTGGGCGATTCCGGATTATAGATCATCAGTTTAAATCTGGTAAGATGGCATGCAGAAATTATACGGTTAAGAACATGAAACTGTAATTTATGAAATAAAGAGGAATTATGTTCTAAAGGGTATCAAAATTTACAAAAAGAAAAAGCTTAATATTTATTTGTTTACTTTATTAAACATTTCTTTCAATGTAAGTCATTTAAGTTGCTTCGTTTCATGTGATAATACTTTCTCTTTAATTCTATTAAATAGACATAATTTCTTGTTTAGTTACAAAGTTCCACTGTTCAAGTCCTATAATTGATGTGTCGAGAATACCGACTAATTTGTCAATTGAAATTTTTTCATTTTCAATAACCTCTGTGTCACTTTCTTCACTATCGGAAGCGAATTATAATGACGAGGAACTTGATTTAAATCATATCAAAGACGGAGTACATCGAGATGAAATACTACATTTAGTGAGGAATTATAAGCCAAATAAAATAAAAACATCTGCCCTGAAGATAAGGATAGTTCTGACAGATCAACTTCCAATTCATTGCGTGCCGTGTCGTTTCCCTCCCCCCGCAGAGCAGCGTGAAATTGATAAACATATTTCGGAATGATTAGATAATCAAAGGATATGCCTTTATCCATTTTTTGCAGCAATTCCACTTTCTGTTTAATGGACTTCGAAACATACTTTCGCTTTGTAGATCCTTTACATATTAGTAAATATATATTGGAAATTCTATTTGACATAATCGAAAGTTCAAGCTTACTTTTATAAAATTGCTCTAGCAGTCTGCAAAAAATAATCAGCCGGATCCAATTCGAAGATTAAGGAACAATGCAATTTGCAACATTAACTGAATTAGATAATTTTAGCTTAGCTTATACCGTCCATTATACATTAAACGCTCATGTGTAAATGTCTTATGCGCATGCGCACAAGCATATTCGCAGCTGTAAAGGTCTGACGCGCACGCGTAAACGCCTATGCGCATGCGTCAAAGCGACGCATGCACAGAAAGTTTGTAGCTTTGAGGTCCGAATTAACGACTTTTGACTGTATAGTCATAAAAAAGTTATAAAATATTCTTTCTTATCCCATGTTATGAAATCAACTACTACACTTATTCTTCAGTATGAATTATTTTGTGAAGGTCTCTTACTTGTCATTCTTTCAAAAATTAAATGGCAGTCTCATTGTGTATCTTACAAATATATTTCACAAACAGAATCATTTTTCAGAGGATCATCAGAAATCTCATGCCATAACATAATAAAACAATATTATCACTAAAATGTCTTAGTCTCCTATGCTGTAATATAGCTTCAGATGCCTTCCTTTCTTCTAAATCACTTGCATTTTTAAGTTTTGTGTCAACAGTTCTGTTAGGAAAACCATTTTCAGTTATATATTACAAAGTCCGTAATCCGGACTTGTCGGGACTTCGCCAATTCCAGATTAGGGGTTTTTCTGGATTATAGATAATCAATTTAAATCTGGAAAGATGGCATGCATAAATTATACAATTAAAAATATGAAACCGTAATTTATGAAATAAAGAGCAATTATGATCTAAAGGGTATTAAAATTTACAAAAAAAAAGAAAAAGCTTAATATTTGTTTTTTTTACTGTATGAAACATTTCTTTCAACGTAAGTTGTTTAAGTTGCTTCGTTTTTTGTGCTAATACTTTCTCTTTAATATATATAAAAATAAAAACACAATGAATAAATTTAATCAATATCAGAAACTTAAAGAGTATAACATAATCATTATAAAAAATTACACTTAGTTGATCATTCATTAACCCCAAGGGTTTTTCCTTTAAAGAATATTACACTACTAATGATGCAGTAAATATTTTACCTGGTCTTTAAATACTGGTATTCAATTTGCAAAAAACGTATCACATAACAGAAACTACACAGATATTATGAAATTCACTTCACTATCAATAGGTCCATGCTTTTTGGCCAAGAAGGCACCTGAAAAATTAAACTAAATCCTTGAGTGCACTTAAACTGGCAAAAGCCGTTTACTGTAGTTACACATGAGAGATCACAACTTGGAAAAACATCGCCGCTAGTCCTGGAAAAACACTTGTGTTAAAGATGCCGCCTTCATGAAAAACAGGATACTGCCCATGGCAGTTGCTCACCGGAAATCACAGTTTGGAATCTATAGCTGCCGAACCGTAGAAACAGGATGCCGCCCACGGCAGTCACTCACATCGTAGCCGCTTTTCAGAATCCAGGAAAAGTCATCTTTGGACCGGAACCACGGCACTTATCGCAATATCGTCTTCCAATTGGGGCTGGAAACGGCACACCAAGAAGCAGTGCAACTGGAACCAGAAGGAATAAGCCAGAGCAATGCGAGATACTTATACCTGAAGTAGACATGACGTCATCTCAGGGCAACCAATCAGCTATCGGCACGACTCGGCTTTCCTGATGACGTAACATCAAGTTTTGTTTTTGCATCTTAATTAGGTTGGAACAGTCCGTTCTTAATACACACAGTGGCAGAGAAAAAACGAAGTAGAAGTAATTGCTATATCCTTCTAAAATAAGAACTATACATTATGTAAAAGTTAGAATTATTTCAAGGTGGAGAGATGATGCAGAAAGAGGGTTACAATAGGTCATATTTTCCAACATCTATAAACAGACATAATTTCTTGTTCAGTTACAAAGTTCCACTATTCAAGTCTTGTAATTGCTGTGTCGAGAATACCGACTAACTTGTCAATTGAAATTTTTTCGTTTTCAATAACCTCTGTCACTTTCTTCACTATCGGATACGTGCATGTGTAAATGCGTGCGGGCATGCATAAACGCATTACGAGCATGCCTGAAGCATACAAAAACAATGTTTGTGGCTTTGAGGTCAGGATTATAGATCATTCCGGATAATGGACGTCCGGATTACGAACTTTGTATATTCTTTTAGTATTCCTTTCCTTTTTTTTAAAATTCTACTTTATTATTAAAAGAAACTTCATCATTATTAGTTACAGCATATATTGATAAGCTCTTACTTAGTTCTGCACATATAAGACATAATTTAAAACACATTTAATGTTTTCTACTATACCTATTTTCTTATTTAGCATAGATGGAGCCTTTTTAAGCTTAAGAAATTTTTTATCTAAAATTTTTAGAATTTGTTAACGCTTATTTGTCATGAACCTTGTGCGATGAGAAACCTGAATCACTTTATCAGGGTCAATGTTCCTTCTTACCTTCTTCAGGAACATACAAGGACCTGACTCGGAACAGAGAGCTTACTAAAGCTATGTTCACTAATTGTGGTAAGTAGACAGGATACACATGAAGGGTATACAAAACCCTTTATTTTTCTCTATATATAATAACTTCCGTACTTCGGAATACACTGACCCGCTACTTGGGGTCTAACGTAAAAGTATAAAAAATAAAACTCTAATTTAACTTTAGAATAATAAACGTGGAAGATTGGCCTTATATTAACAGGAAGGCGTATGTAGTACAGATAACTGAGAACACTACAATACGTTTAAAAGTTATCAAGAGGATTAAAACCTCTGGCCGGGAAGGCAACAAGCAACTGCGTAACTTCTAAGGTAAGCGGCCTGCTTCGAACTCACTGCTTCCTCTCTCTCGCTTGGCAAAAAGCCACAACTTAAATACTTGGCGTTCGCCAGACAACTTTGCATAAAAACCTTAACGCTTATAATTCTGGCCGGAACTAGAAAATAAGAAGTGATAGTAAAGATTCAAAATAAAAATAAACGTTAGTAAAACTTAAGATCCTCACAACTTATGTTTATATTTTTATTATTCATATTATTAATACCTAGAAATTACATTTGTCTAATTTGATTTTTATATTTGGAGGGAAAAAACAAGCTTTATTATTATTTTTCTTTTACAAAAGTGTTTCTTTTGAGAAATTTATTTTCTATAAGAATTAGCTTAATGTCCAGTTCTATTACATTTGAAACACTACTTCTAGGTTGATTTTTTTTTCTTTTTTCATTATTATAAAAACAGTGTGGCCAACATTTTTATGATTAAAACATCCCCCCCCCCCCGTAGCTCTTAAATCCAATGGAATTTGTTTAAATACCATGTGCTTCCATTTTAGCTTCTGCTATCAGTCTAGTTGTATTTTGTTACTAGTTGGCATTGATTCCCAAGATATAATAAAATACTGTATCTACTTGTGTATTCCTACCCTCTTCTCCTACTAGTTTTACTATTTAAATCCTGGAAAGTGGAAAACACATGATAATACTATTTCTAAAAATTCAGCTTGCATAATAAATACAACACATTAAAAAGCACACATAATGACAAACTATTATTATTAGATTATCTAGTTTCAAAGGATTTATCAATTTCAATAGTAATCTTTTTACTTACACAAAATAGTTTCCTATTTGTGCATACATGCATTGTTACCACAAATCAGAAGTTCCTAAATCGTTTGCTGAAAAAACTATGGAGAAAATACACAAGTGGGAGAAATATATGGGTAAATAGAATATTTAACAATAATGTTTCCGGAATTGTAGAAATTATCATCTTCTTATCAGTTTATTCTTTCAAAGAATTTAACCTATGTGCCAGGTTCTATTTTACTAAAATGGAAAGTTACATCATTCATTCTTATTTTTAGTATTAAAAAAATCGTCTAACAAGGTATACTTTTGTTGATCAGAATCTCTTCCATATATAGAACATATTCAAGCCTGTCTTGAATTATTGTAATTTTATATATGCATCATTGAAACTTTTTCTGTAAAAGAAATTGTATAATTTTTAGCGCTGCTATTTTTCTTGATCCATTCTAATTGAAGTTTATCCTTCATATCACTTAAAATTTCATATCCTGTTATAATGTTATGCAAATGATGTGACATGAATATTATTATTTGAAATTTTTGTACCTGGAATGAAGTAACACTTTTTAATTCAATATAACTAACTTTATTTTCATTTGCAGCCTTTACTTTTTTCACTCGATTTAGAACAATTCTGCCCATTTTAATTCTTTACAAATAACCATTTTTCATTTGTTTCAAACTTGCTTTCATTTAAATTAGATCAATATTTGCTTTGCTTTCATGTTGAGAATTTGTCTCTGTCTAGAAAAGCGTATTTTTATTTTATGTATTTTATTTTACATAAATTACATTACAGAACGCAAAAACCAAAATATTTTTTTCATAGCAGAGAAAGAACTTTTACTTTAATAGGGACTTCAAGACCTTCCCTTCGCATTTGCAGTCATATCATATATCATCCTCACCACACAGCATTGATTGTCTCCACCCTATTTGAAACTGTAATTAAAGTCTGCATTTATTTTTGCACGTTTTACAATGCAAAGCACACCAAAAAGACATGAAGTGGAAGAAAAACAATTTTTTATCTACAAACATTTTCCTTGAAAAATATTCAAAAGCTCACCACCAGGAAAGAAATGGCACTGTATGCAATATTGTTAAATCAAATAAGGCGTGAAGACATTCTTTTAAAATGTGTTACAAAGCATGTTCACTGTGGCATCCACCATTTTCCGAAAGCAAGTTAAGTCATATTACTGCATTCTGAACAGCAGTTCCTACCATATCAGGAAGCATGTTATGGACATGTTGGGGTGTATCATATCTTTCAGCTATGCCAAATTGTTTAGATTATTTTCATAAATCATTTGCTTCTTCCTCCCTTAAGCCACTACAGTTTTGCTCACCCCACAAACAGCTTCATTTTAGAAATGATTAAAAATGTCTTAAACTGAATCTCCATGTCTTAGGGCCGAATTCAGGCTTAAGAAATCACAAATTGGAAATCTGTAAGAAAACGATTTCCAGAATGCGCACACTTTTGCGAATGATTTGCGATCTCACATTTTCTAATCACTGATTTGTGATTTACGCGGACGAAGTTCTCTGTTACACAGATGGTGCTCTTGACTTTTATCATCTTGTTTAGGTCAGTGTTTCTTAAGGTTATACAACATGTTAAACCCATGTAACAAAAAGCTAAATTAGATTGGGACCCTTATTTCGTTTAACAATATTGTATACAGCGCCATTTCCACCTGCTGGTGAGTTTTTAACTTTTTTTTTTCCCAGTGATCTCCTATGATGAAATAAATTCCTATGACCTCCTTCACACAATTACCAAGTTTAACATTTGGTCCAGTAGTTTTCCTTTTATGACCATTTTGAAAGTGGAACTTTAATTATAACCACCCTGTATTTTGGATGCAGTTATTTTTAAGATCCTATGTGCAGTGTTTACATTTGCCACTCTGGCACTACTGCCCTGGCCCAAAATTATATTGGTTGTCCTTTTCAGAACCCATTTACATCTTGGACAGTTATCATAATTTAATACTTCATCATAATGGTATAATGCTTTTTTTTATACCTGCCATTTCTAATGTTGTTAAAGGTGATTTAAGTAATCCAGACTCCATCAATTCTCCTTTTAGTAGGTTTCCTTCTAGAGAGACGTTAATGAGTATTTGGATAATCTCTGGTTCAGCTACTGTATTTATAAACTGGCCAGTTTAGAAGTGTCCAGGCATTATAGCCTCAGGATCATAAAAAAATTGGTGTTAAGGGTCTGGAATTTAAAATTCTTTCAATCTCGGTAATTATAGTGATAAAATCTTCATAACTAAAATTTAGATTTCCACCGGCCCTCTTAAAGTAGTGCACCCCAGCATCTGAGTCCACCAAAATTTGGAACTCTGGATGGAATGTGTTTCCAGTTGATTCCATCTGAAGCCAAAAATTTTCCTAATACATCGCCAGGATATGTAATTATTTTACAAAGTTTTAATCTCTGTTAAATTTAATCTCTGTTTAATCTCTGATGGTGCTACAAATCTTCCACAAAATTTGTAGCACCATCAGAAAATAAGATGATACCGTATCACATAAATTGGCAAAGTTTTTGTTCCCTTAATTTTAAATCCAAAATGGCTGCAATTTTCCATTTTCTGCAAAGTAATCAGTTCATATTGCATCAAAAAACAAATTTAGCTGTGCATAAATAAATAAACTGGTTGAAGATTAATAAAATATTTATATCTGTTATATGTTTGCAAGTAAAAAATAATCCTAAGTTATATTGTTTTTATTTTAGGCAGTTTGAGCAACACATATTTAGATGCCATTCTGTAATAATTTAATGATACATTGTAAAGATGTGAAGTTCCAATATATAGTCTTAAGTAATTCTAATTGAATTTCCTTTCCTATTTTCTGTACTACACTGATGGAAAGAAAAGAAGAAAAAAAAAAAAAACTCAACACCAAGAAAAATTATTATAGAATAATGAAATTTTGGCAACATGTTTGTCTAGGTAACATACTTAATTAATTAATTAAATTTTCAAGATCACAAGTTAATGCAAGTGTGAGAAAGCCATTTCAGTCGGGAAATGCTGGTACATTAATAACCAGTTTAACTGCCAGAATTTTGAAAGCATGTAAACTTGCATGCATTGTGTCGTACAGGTGCCAGATGTCAGTTTGTGAGATGGAGTTCCATGCCTGTTGCATTTTGTCAGTCAATACAGGAATCTTTAATGCTGGAATTGTCATCCAATGATGTCTCATACGTGCTCAATTGGAGAAATATCTGGTGATCTAGCAGGCCTAGGTAACTTGTTGACACTCTGTAAAGCATGTTGGATTCCAACAGCTGTATGAGGGCGAGCGTTATCCTATTGGAAGACTCTCCCTTGAATGCTGTTCATGAATGACCACAGAACAGGTTGAATTACTAGACTGACGTACAAAAATTTGCAGTCAAGGTGTGTGGGATAAATGTAAGAGTGCTCCTACTATCATACAAAATTGCTTCCCAGACCATAATTCCAGGTGTAAGTCCAGTGTGTCTTAGGCTGCGGACTGATTGGTTGCAGGCTCTCACTTGGCCTCCTTCTAACCGACACCACTGATGTCTCAAACAGCAATGTTTTGGAGTTAGTGGGGTCACACTACAGGGTGTCTGACGCGGAGCTCCATTTTATAACAGTTTTTTGTGTCACTGTGGCGTTAACTACAGCTCGAATTTCTGCTGCAGATGCAGTGCAATGCACCTCAGCCGTACAACGAATGTGGTGGTCTTCCCTCTCAATCAATCGCGTCATAATAGGGTTTCCATGACATTCAACTACTCAGGTTACCGTAAATGAAACAACAGCTTGGGGATAATCCAAGGGGCACTCTAAAATATAGTTAACTGTAATTACTAATGTTGGATTTGAATTCAGTCCTTGTTTTGGTAACAACACTGAAAATAATCTCTCAATCTTCGATAGAGAATTGTCAGGATGGCCTGTATTAATTCTGGGCAATAAAACTGTATCAGCACCTTTCAGTTTTCCAGTTAACCTCTATTGGGTGTCAATCCATGCTGGTTTTATAACTTTGTCCAAGTTTTTTAATTGTAAACTATAAAATTGCAACTGCAATTTGTCAGGTGTAACATCTGTATCGTCTTTGAAACTAAATGAAGTAAAACTGGAAATCTGTTCAAAAAAAATTTTATATCAGGAAAGGATGCATAGGGTAGAGCAGAAACATCTGCAATTTTGCATGTAAAATCACTTCATCATTAATTAGAAATCTACGTTGTATGTAATCACATACTCAGTATAATAAATAATTTTAGATTTTTTTTCATACCTCTTTCTTTAATAATTGCAGTCATTTTTTTCCTTGCTCTTAAATATTTTTTAACAATTTTGCTACTAGGAAACATTTTTCTAAATAAAGCTGGGACAAAAATGCAATGTATTCAGTGGCAGGTTTTGCTCCAGTAAAAAGGCAGAAAACAGGCATTCTGCATTAATAACTTTTTGGTACTTTGTTTTCACAGAAAAACTGAATCCCCCCCCCCATTACAGCTCATGTTGTCCTTGTGTTTCTGTGTAAGTTCATGTTTAAAAACATTGACCTTTCCACTATACAAAATTGAAAAATTTCAATGGCAAATGGTATACGTTGCAAATGTACTACAATTCCTTGATGAAATAATAGAAGAAAAAGTAATCTCTATATGATTTTTTTAAATGTACATGAGTATTTTATATATCACTGGCTAATGTATATCTTTCCCTCTCACTGGCTAATATATACCGCATGACCCACTGGGGCATTTGATGCTCATTGGAGAATTATAACTTTTTTTAATAAGTTGTCTCTTTTTGGCTTTGGACACTCCTAAGGCCAGAAGCCAGAAATTCTGGTCATTTTATTATGGAGGTACCTAATAGGTGGCCACTGTTGTTATCTCCTATGAGGGGACAGACAATTTACATCCATGCTTTCTTCAGAGTTCAAACCCAGGCCCTTTAGTATCACAGTAGGCTTCCCTAACCATTGTACCATCTAGGCAGCAAGAACTAGAAGTTTACAGATACATGTGCTCTCTTACACAATGCAGAATCGCAACATAATATCTCACTGGCAAAATGACTTTAGTTCTCTTTTTCATGTAGTGTAGAGAAAAACTAAATACCTTTAGATGGCAAAAATCACCTTTTTTGGGTGCAAACAATGAAATATAAAGCAATGCTACATAAAAGTAGTCAGAAATTTAGTTGGTTTATTTAATTACGACAAAGCCTCGAGGGCTATTTACCTAGGGGGAGGAATGCCTTCGTGAAGTACTTTCCAAGGAAAATTGGCTCATATGCATGTTATACATGCGGAAAACCATGAAAACACTTGTGCAGCCAGCCCATTCACAGGATTCGAACCTCGGACTGAAGTACCAGTGTTCATTGATTTTACCACTCGCCTTCTGGTGGGCCTAGAAATTTAAGAGAAAGTAAGAAGAAATATAAGTAAAAGTATATTTTAGGGTACCCCTTGGCGATACATGGATACCGAGTTTGTGCAATTCTTTGACTTGTTATTTTTGCTTGCATAGCGGCAATTTTTGCATATACACATCGACCTATTTTCACTTTAAAAATAATCCATGAATTGCACAAAAACGGCATTGTGCACTCCGTTGACTTTATCCATGTACACATCAACCCATTTTGACTTAAAAAACATCAGAGAAATGCACAAACTAGGTTAAATTGGCGCTACACAAAGAAAAAATAACAAGACAAAGAATTGCACAAACTCGGTATCCATGTACACATCGATCTATTTTCACTTGAAAAAAATCCCAGAATTGCACAAAAATGGCATTGCACACTCCCTGGACTTTATCTATGTACACATCGACCTATTTTCACTTTAAAAAAATCAGAGAATTGCACAAACTATGCTTTACTCATTCCCTTGAGTTTGTCCATTCTACAGTAGAGGCAAACAAAAAATACATAATCTCAATAAACTGCATTTTAAACCAAACAATAAAATAACACAAAAAAGGAAAAACCTGTTATGTATTTTAGCACTATACAAAGCAAATATCCACTTACCTTATTTAGAAATTGATTCGTCTTCAGTCTGTAATACACAAAATTCCTTAACAGCATCCAAAAACTTCCTAAAATTATCTGAACTACAGTCCATATATTGGCGTTGCCACATAAATTCATAAAAATAAGGGTAAAAAATATACTACAGTCAAAAGTCTTTAATCCGGACTCGTCGGGACTTGGGCGATTCCGGATTATAGATCATCAGTTTAAATCTGGTAAGATGGCATGCAGAAATTATACGGTTAAGAACATGAAACTGTAATTTATGAAATAAAGAGGAATTATGTTCTAAAGGGTATCAAAATTTACAAAAAGAAAAAGCTTAATATTTATTTGTTTACTTTATTAAACATTTCTTTCAATGTAAGTCATTTAAGTTGCTTCGTTTCATGTGATAATACTTTCTCTTTAATTCTATTAAATAGACATAATTTCTTGTTTAGTTACAAAGTTCCACTGTTCAAGTCCTATAATTGATGTGTCGAGAATACCGACTAATTTGTCAATTGAAATTTTTTCATTTTCAATAACCTCTGTGTCACTTTCTTCACTATCGGAAGCGAATTATAATGACGAGGAACTTGATTTAAATCATATCAAAGACGGAGTACATCGAGATGAAATACTACATTTAGTGAGGAATTATAAGCCAAATAAAATAAAAACATCTGCCCTGAAGATAAGGATAGTTCTGACAGATCAACTTCCAATTCATTGCGTGCCGTGTCGTTTCCCTCCCCCCGCAGAGCAGCGTGAAATTGATAAACATATTTCGGAATGATTAGATAATCAAAGGATATGCCTTTATCCATTTTTTGCAGCAATTCCACTTTCTGTTTAATGGACTTCGAAACATACTTTCGCTTTGTAGATCCTTTACATATTAGTAAATATATATTGGAAATTCTATTTGACATAATCGAAAGTTCAAGCTTACTTTTATAAAATTGCTCTAGCAGTCTGCAAAAAATAATCAGCCGGATCCAATTCGAAGATTAAGGAACAATGCAATTTGCAACATTAACTGAATTAGATAATTTTAGCTTAGCTTATACCGTCCATTATACATTAAACGCTCATGTGTAAATGTCTTATGCGCATGCGCACAAGCATATTCGCAGCTGTAAAGGTCTGACGCGCACGCGTAAACGCCTATGCGCATGCGTCAAAGCGACGCATGCACAGAAAGTTTGTAGCTTTGAGGTCCGAATTAACGACTTTTGACTGTATAGTCATAAAAAAGTTATAAAATATTCTTTCTTATCCCATGTTATGAAATCAACTACTACACTTATTCTTCAGTATGAATTATTTTGTGAAGGTCTCTTACTTGTCATTCTTTCAAAAATTAAATGGCAGTCTCATTGTGTATCTTACAAATATATTTCACAAACAGAATCATTTTTCAGAGGATCATCAGAAATCTCATGCCATAACATAATAAAACAATATTATCACTAAAATGTCTTAGTCTCCTATGCTGTAATATAGCTTCAGATGCCTTCCTTTCTTCTAAATCACTTGCATTTTTAAGTTTTGTGTCAACAGTTCTGTTAGGAAAACCATTTTCAGTTATATATTACAAAGTCCGTAATCCGGACTTGTCGGGACTTCGCCAATTCCAGATTAGGGGTTTTTCTGGATTATAGATAATCAATTTAAATCTGGAAAGATGGCATGCATAAATTATACAATTAAAAATATGAAACCGTAATTTATGAAATAAAGAGCAATTATGATCTAAAGGGTATTAAAATTTACAAAAAAAAAGAAAAAGCTTAATATTTGTTTTTTTTACTGTATGAAACATTTCTTTCAACGTAAGTTGTTTAAGTTGCTTCGTTTTTTGTGCTAATACTTTCTCTTTAATATATATAAAAATAAAAACACAATGAATAAATTTAATCAATATCAGAAACTTAAAGAGTATAACATAATCATTATAAAAAATTACACTTAGTTGATCATTCATTAACCCCAAGGGTTTTTCCTTTAAAGAATATTACACTACTAATGATGCAGTAAATATTTTACCTGGTCTTTAAATACTGGTATTCAATTTGCAAAAAACGTATCACATAACAGAAACTACACAGATATTATGAAATTCACTTCACTATCAATAGGTCCATGCTTTTTGGCCAAGAAGGCACCTGAAAAATTAAACTAAATCCTTGAGTGCACTTAAACTGGCAAAAGCCGTTTACTGTAGTTACACATGAGAGATCACAACTTGGAAAAACATCGCCGCTAGTCCTGGAAAAACACTTGTGTTAAAGATGCCGCCTTCATGAAAAACAGGATACTGCCCATGGCAGTTGCTCACCGGAAATCACAGTTTGGAATCTATAGCTGCCGAACCGTAGAAACAGGATGCCGCCCACGGCAGTCACTCACATCGTAGCCGCTTTTCAGAATCCAGGAAAAGTCATCTTTGGACCGGAACCACGGCACTTATCGCAATATCGTCTTCCAATTGGGGCTGGAAACGGCACACCAAGAAGCAGTGCAACTGGAACCAGAAGGAATAAGCCAGAGCAATGCGAGATACTTATACCTGAAGTAGACATGACGTCATCTCAGGGCAACCAATCAGCTATCGGCACGACTCGGCTTTCCTGATGACGTAACATCAAGTTTTGTTTTTGCATCTTAATTAGGTTGGAACAGTCCGTTCTTAATACACACAGTGGCAGAGAAAAAACGAAGTAGAAGTAATTGCTATATCCTTCTAAAATAAGAACTATACATTATGTAAAAGTTAGAATTATTTCAAGGTGGAGAGATGATGCAGAAAGAGGGTTACAATAGGTCATATTTTCCAACATCTATAAACAGACATAATTTCTTGTTCAGTTACAAAGTTCCACTATTCAAGTCTTGTAATTGCTGTGTCGAGAATACCGACTAACTTGTCAATTGAAATTTTTTCGTTTTCAATAACCTCTGTCACTTTCTTCACTATCGGATACGTGCATGTGTAAATGCGTGCGGGCATGCATAAACGCATTACGAGCATGCCTGAAGCATACAAAAACAATGTTTGTGGCTTTGAGGTCAGGATTATAGATCATTCCGGATAATGGACGTCCGGATTACGAACTTTGTATATTCTTTTAGTATTCCTTTCCTTTTTTTTAAAATTCTACTTTATTATTAAAAGAAACTTCATCATTATTAGTTACAGCATATATTGATAAGCTCTTACTTAGTTCTGCACATATAAGACATAATTTAAAACACATTTAATGTTTTCTACTATACCTATTTTCTTATTTAGCATAGATGGAGCCTTTTTAAGCTTAAGAAATTTTTTATCTAAAATTTTTAGAATTTGTTAACGCTTATTTGTCATGAACCTTGTGCGATGAGAAACCTGAATCACTTTATCAGGGTCAATGTTCCTTCTTACCTTCTTCAGGAACATACAAGGACCTGACTCGGAACAGAGAGCTTACTAAAGCTATGTTCACTAATTGTGGTAAGTAGACAGGATACACATGAAGGGTATACAAAACCCTTTATTTTTCTCTATATATAATAACTTCCGTACTTCGGAATACACTGACCCGCTACTTGGGGTCTAACGTAAAAGTATAAAAAATAAAACTCTAATTTAACTTTAGAATAATAAACGTGGAAGATTGGCCTTATATTAACAGGAAGGCGTATGTAGTACAGATAACTGAGAACACTACAATACGTTTAAAAGTTATCAAGAGGATTAAAACCTCTGGCCGGGAAGGCAACAAGCAACTGCGTAACTTCTAAGGTAAGCGGCCTGCTTCGAACTCACTGCTTCCTCTCTCTCGCTTGGCAAAAAGCCACAACTTAAATACTTGGCGTTCGCCAGACAACTTTGCATAAAAACCTTAACGCTTATAATTCTGGCCGGAACTAGAAAATAAGAAGTGATAGTAAAGATTCAAAATAAAAATAAACGTTAGTAAAACTTAAGATCCTCACAACTTATGTTTATATTTTTATTATTCATATTATTAATACCTAGAAATTACATTTGTCTAATTTGATTTTTATATTTGGAGGGAAAAAACAAGCTTTATTATTATTTTTCTTTTACAAAAGTGTTTCTTTTGAGAAATTTATTTTCTATAAGAATTAGCTTAATGTCCAGTTCTATTACATTTGAAACACTACTTCTAGGTTGATTTTTTTTTCTTTTTTCATTATTATAAAAACAGTGTGGCCAACATTTTTATGATTAAAACATCCCCCCCCCCCCGTAGCTCTTAAATCCAATGGAATTTGTTTAAATACCATGTGCTTCCATTTTAGCTTCTGCTATCAGTCTAGTTGTATTTTGTTACTAGTTGGCATTGATTCCCAAGATATAATAAAATACTGTATCTACTTGTGTATTCCTACCCTCTTCTCCTACTAGTTTTACTATTTAAATCCTGGAAAGTGGAAAACACATGATAATACTATTTCTAAAAATTCAGCTTGCATAATAAATACAACACATTAAAAAGCACACATAATGACAAACTATTATTATTAGATTATCTAGTTTCAAAGGATTTATCAATTTCAATAGTAATCTTTTTACTTACACAAAATAGTTTCCTATTTGTGCATACATGCATTGTTACCACAAATCAGAAGTTCCTAAATCGTTTGCTGAAAAAACTATGGAGAAAATACACAAGTGGGAGAAATATATGGGTAAATAGAATATTTAACAATAATGTTTCCGGAATTGTAGAAATTATCATCTTCTTATCAGTTTATTCTTTCAAAGAATTTAACCTATGTGCCAGGTTCTATTTTACTAAAATGGAAAGTTACATCATTCATTCTTATTTTTAGTATTAAAAAAATCGTCTAACAAGGTATACTTTTGTTGATCAGAATCTCTTCCATATATAGAACATATTCAAGCCTGTCTTGAATTATTGTAATTTTATATATGCATCATTGAAACTTTTTCTGTAAAAGAAATTGTATAATTTTTAGCGCTGCTATTTTTCTTGATCCATTCTAATTGAAGTTTATCCTTCATATCACTTAAAATTTCATATCCTGTTATAATGTTATGCAAATGATGTGACATGAATATTATTATTTGAAATTTTTGTACCTGGAATGAAGTAACACTTTTTAATTCAATATAACTAACTTTATTTTCATTTGCAGCCTTTACTTTTTTCACTCGATTTAGAACAATTCTGCCCATTTTAATTCTTTACAAATAACCATTTTTCATTTGTTTCAAACTTGCTTTCATTTAAATTAGATCAATATTTGCTTTGCTTTCATGTTGAGAATTTGTCTCTGTCTAGAAAAGCGTATTTTTATTTTATGTATTTTATTTTACATAAATTACATTACAGAACGCAAAAACCAAAATATTTTTTTCATAGCAGAGAAAGAACTTTTACTTTAATAGGGACTTCAAGACCTTCCCTTCGCATTTGCAGTCATATCATATATCATCCTCACCACACAGCATTGATTGTCTCCACCCTATTTGAAACTGTAATTAAAGTCTGCATTTATTTTTGCACGTTTTACAATGCAAAGCACACCAAAAAGACATGAAGTGGAAGAAAAACAATTTTTTATCTACAAACATTTTCCTTGAAAAATATTCAAAAGCTCACCACCAGGAAAGAAATGGCACTGTATGCAATATTGTTAAATCAAATAAGGCGTGAAGACATTCTTTTAAAATGTGTTACAAAGCATGTTCACTGTGGCATCCACCATTTTCCGAAAGCAAGTTAAGTCATATTACTGCATTCTGAACAGCAGTTCCTACCATATCAGGAAGCATGTTATGGACATGTTGGGGTGTATCATATCTTTCAGCTATGCCAAATTGTTTAGATTATTTTCATAAATCATTTGCTTCTTCCTCCCTTAAGCCACTACAGTTTTGCTCACCCCACAAACAGCTTCATTTTAGAAATGATTAAAAATGTCTTAAACTGAATCTCCATGTCTTAGGGCCGAATTCAGGCTTAAGAAATCACAAATTGGAAATCTGTAAGAAAACGATTTCCAGAATGCGCACACTTTTGCGAATGATTTGCGATCTCACATTTTCTAATCACTGATTTGTGATTTACGCGGACGAAGTTCTCTGTTACACAGATGGTGCTCTTGACTTTTATCATCTTGTTTAGGTCAGTGTTTCTTAAGGTTATACAACATGTTAAACCCATGTAACAAAAAGCTAAATTAGATTGGGACCCTTATTTCGTTTAACAATATTGTATACAGCGCCATTTCCACCTGCTGGTGAGTTTTTAACTTTTTTTTTTCCCAGTGATCTCCTATGATGAAATAAATTCCTATGACCTCCTTCACACAATTACCAAGTTTAACATTTGGTCCAGTAGTTTTCCTTTTATGACCATTTTGAAAGTGGAACTTTAATTATAACCACCCTGTATTTTGGATGCAGTTATTTTTAAGATCCTATGTGCAGTGTTTACATTTGCCACTCTGGCACTACTGCCCTGGCCCAAAATTATATTGGTTGTCCTTTTCAGAACCCATTTACATCTTGGACAGTTATCATAATTTAATACTTCATCATAATGGTATAATGCTTTTTTTTATACCTGCCATTTCTAATGTTGTTAAAGGTGATTTAAGTAATCCAGACTCCATCAATTCTCCTTTTAGTAGGTTTCCTTCTAGAGAGACGTTAATGAGTATTTGGATAATCTCTGGTTCAGCTACTGTATTTATAAACTGGCCAGTTTAGAAGTGTCCAGGCATTATAGCCTCAGGATCATAAAAAAATTGGTGTTAAGGGTCTGGAATTTAAAATTCTTTCAATCTCGGTAATTATAGTGATAAAATCTTCATAACTAAAATTTAGATTTCCACCGGCCCTCTTAAAGTAGTGCACCCCAGCATCTGAGTCCACCAAAATTTGGAACTCTGGATGGAATGTGTTTCCAGTTGATTCCATCTGAAGCCAAAAATTTTCCTAATACATCGCCAGGATATGTAATTATTTTACAAAGTTTTAATCTCTGTTAAATTTAATCTCTGTTTAATCTCTGATGGTGCTACAAATCTTCCACAAAATTTGTAGCACCATCAGAAAATAAGATGATACCGTATCACATAAATTGGCAAAGTTTTTGTTCCCTTAATTTTAAATCCAAAATGGCTGCAATTTTCCATTTTCTGCAAAGTAATCAGTTCATATTGCATCAAAAAACAAATTTAGCTGTGCATAAATAAATAAACTGGTTGAAGATTAATAAAATATTTATATCTGTTATATGTTTGCAAGTAAAAAATAATCCTAAGTTATATTGTTTTTATTTTAGGCAGTTTGAGCAACACATATTTAGATGCCATTCTGTAATAATTTAATGATACATTGTAAAGATGTGAAGTTCCAATATATAGTCTTAAGTAATTCTAATTGAATTTCCTTTCCTATTTTCTGTACTACACTGATGGAAAGAAAAGAAGAAAAAAAAAAAAAACTCAACACCAAGAAAAATTATTATAGAATAATGAAATTTTGGCAACATGTTTGTCTAGGTAACATACTTAATTAATTAATTAAATTTTCAAGATCACAAGTTAATGCAAGTGTGAGAAAGCCATTTCAGTCGGGAAATGCTGGTACATTAATAACCAGTTTAACTGCCAGAATTTTGAAAGCATGTAAACTTGCATGCATTGTGTCGTACAGGTGCCAGATGTCAGTTTGTGAGATGGAGTTCCATGCCTGTTGCATTTTGTCAGTCAATACAGGAATCTTTAATGCTGGAATTGTCATCCAATGATGTCTCATACGTGCTCAATTGGAGAAATATCTGGTGATCTAGCAGGCCTAGGTAACTTGTTGACACTCTGTAAAGCATGTTGGATTCCAACAGCTGTATGAGGGCGAGCGTTATCCTATTGGAAGACTCTCCCTTGAATGCTGTTCATGAATGACCACAGAACAGGTTGAATTACTAGACTGACGTACAAAAATTTGCAGTCAAGGTGTGTGGGATAAATGCAAGAGTGCTCCTACTATCATACAAAATTGCTTCCCAGACCATAATTCCAGGTGTAAGTCCAGTGTGTCTTAGGCTGCGGACTGATTGGTTGCAGGCTCTCACTTGGCCTCCTTCTAACCGACACCACTGATGTCTCAAACAGCAATGTTTTGGAGTTAGTGGGGTCACACTACAGGGTGTCTGACGCGGAGCTCCATTTTATAACAGTTTTTTGTGTCACTGTGGCGTCAACTACAGCTCGAATTTCTGCTGCAGATGCAGTGCAATGCACCTCAGCCGTACAACGAATGTGGTGGTCTTCCCTCTCAGTCGTACCACATAGGTGCCTGGAACCTGGTCTTCTAGAACCAGTACCTTCCCTTGACCATTGCTGCCAACAGTCATGCACAGTGCATTCCTGCCAAGTCTTTCTCCATTATCGTGGAAAGATATATGATCTTCTCATATCCCTATTACATGAGCTCGTTCAAACTCACTGAGTTATCAATAATGACTTCTTCGTCTTAAAGGCATTCTTGACTAACATGAACTTACTTAGTCAACTCTCAATGGTAAATAATGCTCATGAACTCTACAACACATATTAAAAGCAAACGAAATTTGCATGTTTTTGGTGGCTCTACTAGCGCTGTGTTTAAGCATCTAGCGTGAAATTTGAATAGACGTCATCTTTCAAATGTATAAACACGCCTACCAAATTTTGTTTATCTTACACAACTCCTTCTGAGTGTTGAAATTTTTTTTTTCTGTCAGTATATTTTTCTTATGCATTTAAAATACTTTTAAAGAGTTATGATAAATATTTTGAAAACTTACAGCCCAAAGATACTTCCATACAATGTCAAGTGGCTTGACTTTATCTCTTTAAGAGTAGAAATAGAAGGAAACTTGTTAAGCCTAATTTTATGTGTTTTTTTGTTTTTAAACATTCTGACTAAAGTAGTAATATTAGTATGTCTTTATGTGTTCTTTTAATATGTTATGTTTATCATTTAAGTTGTCTTTTCAAAAATAATATGCGCTGCATATTTTCTCCTTCCTGGTTTTCGAGTTATAACATTAGTAGGAAAAGGGGATGAGATAGGGAGATAAATATCACAGTCAGTGAATTTTATATAAACAACGACGGTACATTACATAAGCAAAGATTTTAGTTCTAATACAACCACCTTGGCAGAATTTAGTAATATTTTGTGGATAAAAAGGTAAAAAATTTATATCAGGTGCAAGTTGGTGGTTTTTGTGACTTTTTAAAAAATATTCCCAAACTTTCAATATTTATTAACAAACATTATCAACATATGAAAAATCAGCTTACTTTAGCAATTTAAAATATAAATTTTAACTGTTAAATAAATTGTTAAATAAGGAATATGTGATGCATTTGAAAAAATTGTTCATCTCCAAATCTTCCTGTATTTAAAAAATTTATTTATTTATTATTTTGCGTTATTCTTTTCATCGAGTACATAGCAGTCTGTTTTTGCTTAAAAAAAGGTTAGAGAATTGCAGGTATTTTGCATCACATGTTATCTACTAAATGCATCTCCTCGTTGTTTTCTTTAGAATTTTTAAAGAAAAATTTTGTCGTCCTGCAGTAATTTTTCCATTGCTGGTATATATGCCTGTGGAGATCCACAGGCATATATTTTAAAATTAAATTTAAAGCAAAAATTATCACCGCTTATCTCTGAAAACCATTGGAACTTGGAATACGACAAAAAGAGTGCATATAAAAATGGCAACTTTGCTTGGCTGAAGAATTGTTATGAGCATGGGGTACATGAAGAATGGTTGTCTAAGTTTGGCACATTCAGAAATTTGGCAGCTTCTACTAAAGTGGTTGCAATAACACATAAGTACTATAAATTTCATTGTGTAGTGAGAAAGTATTAAAATTTAATACAAACATAAATTTCTACAATCACTGACAATGAAATGATGCGGTTAGTGTGAAGAGTTCAAGCTGTTAAGGATGTAGAATAATTATTTTTCATGCTAACACATGCACATGTCAGGCATATTTCCAAATGCACTTTTTATATGTGTTTTTTATGCATAAAAACTGGGAAGTGTGGAAAGCAGTTATCATGGTGTAAATGAATAAATTCATAAAAAAAAATTCACTTAAAATGATTGAATGAAATATTCTGAGCATGTTAAAAATTTGAAGAATGTTACTGAGAAAAATATATTACTGTTGAAAATGTAATTCATTGCATCATTGAAAATTTGGTGATGAGGATATTGACAATGAAATTGGTGAAAGTAGAGAAATTTACAGTGATTAGTGAACTTGGTAATGATTGCTTGTGATCTGGAAATTGTTGTTTAATTATGCCACATGCAATTTTTAAATCATCTTTCACATTACAGCAGTGCATTTATTGTCAAAGTGACACATAAAAACAGTATTGGTTTCTTAATAATATTTGTAACATGTTTATTAACGGTTATACCATTAGTATAGTTAATTAATGATGCTGTGGAAGGGATCCTGTATGCATTTGCTACAAATTTCTGTTCTGAATGTGTGCTATCACTTGCATCAAAAATAAAACCTTATGATTAGCTATAAAATTTTATAATAACTGCCCTTTGTCTAAATCAATGATTTCCAATTAACCCCTTAATCTACAATGAAGGGCATAGCCCGTGTACAATGGTCAGGCCAAACCTAACTTTCACGGGCATAGCCCGCGTACGATGGTCGGGCCAAACCTAACTTTCACGGGCATAGCCTGCGTACGGTGATCGGGCCAAAAGTGAATATTGTGGAATATTTGATATGCAATTACAGTCTGATGCAATAATTATTGTAGATGCAAGTATTACAAAATGTTTATTTATACAGAACTCCAAAATACAAAATTATTAATCTGTAAGGGTATGATATATTTCAAAGAATTCTGGTACATTTAACGAAACTTTACACTTTTTACACTCGTGTTCTGTGTGGATTTTCTCATACTTGATCTGCATACTTATTATTCTTTTCGCTTACAATATTGTTCCAAAATATGTCATCAAATATTAGACAGGGTTCATAGCGGTCCTACAAGTGCTTATAAGTCCTTATATTCAGAAATAAAATATAAAGGCCGTTATAGGTGCTTACTTTTTCTTTAAAGCCCTTATTTTTTAGTTTTTAGTATTTTTTTTTTTTTTTTTTAATGAACGCGCATTTTTTCCCCGTTCCAAAGCCGAAACTAAATAAACAACTTTTCTTCCTTATATGCAACGTCAGATGGTGAATCATACTCCCAGAAATTGCTTTTCCCCCCTTTCTCTGCATTAACGTAACCTATGGTGTGCGCAAGAGTACAGACAGGTGCACGTCGTTCTATTGGTCAAAGAATTGCAAAAACGGTAGAAAATTCCGGTACATTCGGTATTCTTTTCCTACCACCCAAATACTACACGCGTTTGGATTTCTATCAAGATTTTAATAATTTGCATTCTCGTTCCGCATGGTCAGTTCATATTCATGTTTATTATGATCGTTATGCTTATATTATGAGTATATGCATGAATATTTATAATAATATAGTTACAGTAACTGCTGAAGTATAGATAAACGTCCAAAAATGGGTGTGCTTTTACACAGATTAGCTTTCTAAGGAATAATATTCGGAGTGGCTTAAATAAAAGAAAAGTAATCGAATAGTCAAAAAAAAAAAATTTTTTTTTTCCAATTTATTATACAGTACGGAGGTTGGGAGGTTCTCCCCTTTCTCCGCAAAATCTTTAATATTCAAGTAGCAAACTTTTTTTGTCACTGTCCAATCTGGATTGAATAGGACTAAAAGTTTTTGCGGTCTACCCAACCCAAGCAAAGATTGATTCTATTCCGGAAATTTAACGCAGTCTGTTGAAAATTAGAATCAGAAACACCCCAGATTAGTAAGTCTCTTTCTTTTCCTTTATTTAGTTCCTTATTCTCCAAATACTGGCAGCTGTTGATTCTGATTGCGTAATATCACATGTGGAAGAAATACGCCGCACGTATTGCACAATAACGTTTGCAGTATTTTGCAGAGATAATTAATTTTGATGTTCAGTCTGAGATTTGTTTATGAACACTTAAAAGAGTTTTACTGTGCTTTCTAAGCAGAATATTTCTGAGTTCCATTGGTCTATTTTTATACGATGCACATATCAAAATGTCAAAATCATTTATTTAGCCGAGAAATCTAAAGAACGGCTACAATCTCCCCCACTCCTCTTTTTCCAGTTATTATCTGGAATATTCGGCAATATCCGAGTATACGAGTTAGTTAAGCTTTTACTGTTAAAAGATGACTGCATGAAACAATTTCCCGTCTTCTGATTTCAGAAATGTGCCTCTTTTTTACTTAAATTACTTTGCTTGGAATATATGTTAAGGGAAAATTGTTATGTAATGAAAATTTAGAAAATGTTCAGAATTTTGATTTAAGTTAAATTATTTAAATATTAATATGAGTAAAAAAATAAATTGTATTATTAGGTGTGAAACGAATACAATTAATATGGCTTATTATTATTTATTTTCTATATTTTGAACTGAAATTTCATCGTTAAATCTTGTAATATAGTTTAGTTCTGCATAGTGTTTTTTCTCTCATTGTAAACTAATTCTGTGAATTGAACTGTCATTTAAAATTTAAAAAAAAATTAATTGTTTTCCATGGTTGAGGTAATGCTCATTCTCTTAACAAATATTGCATTGCTCATATTTTAAATTACAAGTCTAATTTTTCTTTTAAGGTTATGCAGTTGTGTATAATGTAATTAGACAGGTGCTTATTTTTTCCTTAAAATGTGCTTGAAAAGTGCTTGTAGGTGCTTATTTTTTTAACTAAAATGTGGCTACGAACCCTGTTAGATTAAATATATGAAATTCTCCTCTACTTCCTCCTAATTGACATAAGGCTTCCACTCTTATGCCAGGAGTCATCGTATAGTCCCAGATTTTTGGACTATTTCTTATTACTTTCCAAAGCCAGGACTCTGGTAGTTGATCATCATCGGATGTATCATCAATAATTATTCGTCTATACTTTCTTCGAAAATTACATTGTTCATCATGGTTATGATTGCCCGGATTAGCGTGTTACACAAGTCGTGCAAATGTCCCGAACGCTGCGCGAGCTTGTATACAATTTCGGCCCAACATCTTTGAATCGAAATCGTAGGTTAAGGGGCTAAACTTATTTATGGAAATTTTATATTTTGAACAATGTATTTCATATTCCATAAGTGCTTTTAATATATCATATAAAGGAAGTGAATTCATTGCAGGGGAAAAAGTTGTATGGTTTTGGGTCAAACCTCATTTAAATTAAAATAAAAAAAAGAGAAAAATCAACTATCATTTTTTATTCTTAAACATAAACATGCATTTGATTTCTATATGAAACTAAATGATATAATTTTAATCTTATTTAATTGTAATGGTGCTATTAGGTTCTTTATTATTTGTAGTGTTAAAAGTACAAAAAAACAGTGGCATGCATTTTTATAAGCTCAATATGAACTCTGTCCCCCACTTTGTTCCGTCTGATGGGACCATAATCAATCATTTCTGAGGGTCATTTTGTAATGCTTTTGGGAAAACAAGAGTGCTAATGTATAGATGTATTAGTTCAGAAATATAAAGACATTTTAGAGCACGTCATGCATACAATAAAAACAACTCAACTGTAAAATTGTTCTGGTTAATCAAATATGAAAATAACTGTAGCTATTTCGATTTTAATGAGTAAAAGTGTTTTTAAACTTTCGGACTTGGTGAAAAACTAATTAAGAGTCACTAGTTTCTGTATTTTTTTTAAATTACACTTTAACATTAAGAGCTTAATATAGTTAAATGGCAAGAGAGACTGTAATTTCTTTTAAGAGGAAGGAAATATTTGCATTATTTTTCCTATCAGTTTTTATTTTAATGAATTCAGCCACTGGGGGTCAGGATCTTAGCAAAACTTAATAATGCATATGTATGAGTTTAAAATGTATTTTTCACACAAAATTGTACTTTTACATTTATTTGCATACTTTTTTTATTTTATATGCATAACAGAAGTATGAGCTAACATTCTGAATTATAAAAATATTAATTTGGATATTTGAATGAATTGGCATATTTCACAGTGTAAGAAAATTAGTTTATGACAAATATTATCAGGTTTGGTCTTAAAAAATAGAATATGAAATATTAGATTGTAATTATTTCCACTGCAAATGGAAAATACATTATCTTTGCAGTTGTATTCTTTTGTGAAAGCTATTTTTACGTCATAGCAATTTATTTGTAATGTTGAGATATATTGATTTAAACATGCATGCTGCAAATATGTTTAATTCTAATGTTCTTCTATTAGTAAATCTAATGACTATTTACTTGAGTCACTTTTAAAACAGTAGGCCCACCAGCGGCCGAGCGGTAAAGTCGCTGAACACTGGTAGTTCGGTCCGAGGTTCGAATCCCGCGATTGGGCTGGCTGCATGGGCGTTTTCGTGGTTTTTCCCATGTGTAACGTGTATACGAGCCAGTTTCCCTTAGAAAGTCCTCCACGAAGGCCTCCCTCCCCTTAGGCAGATAGCCCTTGAGGCTTTGCCATAATCACACACACACTTTTAAAACAGTATTGCCACTTCTATGAAGATTACCCAGTGTATATCAAGGCAAAAATCTTTCCAGAAATGCTTCGGCATAAAGTATCTAGCACCAACTGTTCACTTCAGATGGGCAACCTACATAAAACTATGAGCACCATTATGAAGCTCAATTTAATTTTATGATATATGGTTTTAATTTGCATTCTGAGTAGTTTATTAAATAGAGGATGAAACAAAATCCCGTCACCTTGTTGCAAAATCCCTTCATTTGCATAAGGTGATAATTGCTATTACATTATTGCTATTATGCACACTGTTACTATGGACATTCTTATGTAATGGTTATTATTATTATTAAAGTAAAAGACGCATATTAGTATTAACATTTGAACCATTAAAATTCTATTCTACAATTTCAAAATGTAACAGCAAAATCTCAAACTATTCTTTCAATGCTATGGCAATAACTGATTTTGAACAAAGATATCCAAACTTTCCTGAATTTAGATAACAAATAATTAATATTAAATTAAAAGCTTCTTTGTTCAAATATATTTAGCCCTTCCTTAATTTTATATGTAAAATGTTTAATATTATTGTAAGCAAAAAAGGCATTTTATGAGAAAAATTAGATTTTAAAAGTCATTTACTATGACATTAAAGTATTCAGTTAATTACAACTTCTTAACTTTTGCTTCTTTCAGCCTTCCCATTATAGGAGCTTCATTATGAATCCCTAATGTTTTTATAAGATTTGATTTGTTTCATAAAAAAATCATATGTATCTAGATGATTGCGCATATAAAATCTAGATTGATTTCAGAAAAGCTGTACAACTTCCAAATATATTTTTGTGCTTCCAAAGTTTTATGTGCGGTTATCATTAAATAAATATTTGTCGCATAATCATTACATACTTTTCAATCCAAGAAACTCGATTTTCTATTCTCAGTGCCTGTAACTAGCACTCAAAGTTCTCTTTTCTAATGAGTTCCTTGCTGCATACATCAAATCTGCCAGTTCCCTAGGGTTTTCTCATTTAGGGCTTAAGTTTTTAAAAATTATTTTATTGTTGAACCGACTATTTTTATGATGATTTAAAACATTAGGGTGTGTGCTTTGAGTCACCACAATAAGTATCCCTTGTTATTCATGTTCCCTCAATTCGGGGGTAAATCATTTTTCATCTGTTACCTTTAAAGCAGATTTGAAAACAATAGGTTTTCTCTGCTATTTTAATGTTCTGTCTTAAGGTTGAGAATTGGTAACTGTTGCATGCTGAAACTATGATATTAGATATCAAATTATGTGTTTCTTATCTGAAGTTACTGTGACATTTTCATTTTTTGCTCTCGCTTTTCAGAAATAAAGTGAAAGCTTTTTCAAAGTATCAAGGAAAAAAAAAAAAAAAAAAAAAAAAAAAAATTCTACATACATTTCATAACATAAATTTATATTATTTATACATTATTAGTAGTAGTAAAATGAAATTTATTTTTCATATTTATTGGACAGTATTTAAAAGCATTATCACTTAGTAAAATAAATTAAAGTTCAGCAGTTTCTCAATTTATGAATGCCTGTAAACCATAAAATACCATTTTTATAGGATGTGAAGTTTGTAAATGCAAGGCAATAAAGAAACCCTTGGAGACCAAAGCAGTAGTTTGTAAAAGAATGTGTAGTTCAAAAACTAAAGGATCGTAACAATGTGAGTTCACTTTATAGTTAGAAATGAACTTCTGCCAAATATGCACTGATGTGATATATGTATATGAGTTAATAACAGTCGTGTGCGATGTGCAATAATCAAAACATAAAATTGTAGTGTGTACAAGCAATCATAATTTTATTTTAATTGAAAAATTCTAGAATCAAGCGTAAATGTTCTCAAATGACTTTATTTAGGTCATGAAAACTCTTATCTGCATTTCTAAGGCTTGGAAACAAACAAAAAAAAAAAAAAAAAAAAAAAGGTATTAGATGATTACCTCTGCTTTAACACTGCAAACAAGACCCTTTTTATCCCCCAGTAATTTTACTCATTTGACTTCATGTATTTGAATGTTCGTAAATTACAGAAGAAATCAAAAATTTCAGCTTCCGGCATAAAATTAGAATTTCTTTATTAAAATGTTTATTGTTATAATTCCATGCATTAAAAATAAAGATTCATATGAAAACTATTTCACTTTATGGAAGGAACTTTAAATCTCTAAACCAGTTGAAGAAGTTCAACATGTTTTAGATTATAAAATTAAATTACAAAATATTCATGGAATTCATTCCAATAAAAGCTAATTTATAATAAAACATTTATTAAAATTATGAGAAATAATCTGTTGTTTTTCTAATATGAAAGGAATTTACTAATTTTTAATGTTTTGCAAAAACTCATTAAATTTAAAAAAATCGAATGTGGACACCACAACTTCCTTGTACAGCCTATTAATTTAGACACATTTTTTGCTGCACTTTATTTAAACTTATTTTCTCAAATTAATTTAACTTAATAAACTAATCCCTCAGTAAAGTTGAAAATAGCGTAAAAAAATTGCAAATTTTGAAATTAAATATCCTGATCAATTTTTGTTGCACTGGAGTCAAATTTCTTCTAATTTTATTTTTATATAAGAAGTATAAAACTTTCCCATATATATAAGTACAGAAACCAGGAGTTAGATTTCATTCTCTGTCCAAAATTAATTTTATTTTATACTTGACATTCCCAAAATATGAATATTTTTGTCATTTAAAACACTTCAGTAATTGAAAGTATATGACTGCAATGATTTCAAAAATAAAGCCCAGGTAGCGACTTAAGACAGGTATTGAAGTAGGTAGATGTATATATGTATACAGTACAAAGTTCGTAATCCGGACTCGTCAGGACTTCAGCGATTCCGGATTAGGGTTTTTTCCAGATTAGAAATCATCAATTTAAATCTGGTAAGATGGCATGCAGAAATTATACAATTAAAAACATGAAACTGTAATTTATGAAATAAAGAGCAATTATGATCTAAAGGGTATCAAAATTTACAAAAAAAAAAGCGTAATATTTATTTGTTTACTTTATTAAACATTTCTTTCAATGTAACTTTCTTCACTATTGGAAGCGCACATGAGTAAACGCTTTACTGGCTTTACATGCATGCATAAGTTTGTGGCTTTGAGGTCCGGATTATAGATCATTCCGATAATGGACATCCGGATTATGAACTTTGTACTGTATATACTTTCGATGCTGTCAGTTGCAATAAAAAAGGGACTAAATGTTACAGCAGCCCTATATACAAAATTTCAGCATTGCACGGCTAATCGTTTTTTTTTTTTTTATTTTTTATTTTTATTTATTTAATTTTTTTTTTTATTATTATTATTTTTTTTTTTATGTGAGATACATATGTGTAGACATCACAAAAAAATCCATTTGAGAAAAAAGAACCCTTTATGCTTTCGGTACGTACAGACGTCACACACAAAAAATTTTCGAAATGTATTTGGGAATGGTTAAAGTGGATATTTCCATTGAAATATGCCACCCACCAATTTTCATGATAACTGTGTTTCCTTTACTTCATACAAGGAAGTAAAAAGGTCATTTTTCAAGCTTGTTCGATACAGGAGAAAGTTTTAAGGTAAAGCATAAAAAATTACACATACATTTTGAAAACTAAAAAATATTCATATTTGTTTTTACCTATCTAATAGGAGGAACTGCAAATGAAGAATACGTTGTTTATTGTTGTAGTTCAGATGTGATCTAAAAGTACTTAATCTGTGAATACCCCACATGGCACTTTTTCCTTGCTATTATTTTTATTTCTTGCTATTATTCTGCAGTTAGAAAGATGAATATTAGCCTTTTATTTCTAATGCACGTGTGCTGCAAATCAATGTAAATTATTACTAATTTCAGAACTTATGTAAACACATATTGCCTTGAGATTCTGAATTCACAGTTATTAAATAAAACTTAATTTGGTTTTATGTAGGGATCATGCATATTTTTCATAATATTGCATATTTTTAAACAGAAAAAGAAATTATATACTTTCGAATACAGTAATTGCTTTTTTTATATACTGTTTAAAGGGGGAAAAATTGAAAATTATCTTATTATGTTATGGGAATGCGAGCAACCAGATAATCAGGTTTTACTTATTAATAAATCTTCGTACCTATGAACTGTGAAAGATAAAGTTGTGGCACACACCCTTATTTTGATATACTTACGAAAAATATTGGATAATCAGTCTTTTTAGTGATTTATCAAAAACAGCTTTTCTCCAGATGTAATGATTTAAAGTTAGGTAGACCAGACATGGCCAAGCTGCAGCTCATGAGCTACTTGAGATCCTTTTCCATCTGAAATATGACTTGTTTTGAACAAGTATAGTTTAACTTTTTAATACAAATGAAATTTGAAATATTAATCATGCAGTGCTAAATTTCTTTATTAATCATTAATTTAATTTCCTGTATTATGTATGTAGAAATTTAATAGATTTCAAATTGTCCACTGCTGGCATACTGTCAGAGTAACAAATACGCAAAATTACAAATAATTCCATTTTTGGTAATTACTGTTCCGGTTATGATACTTTTTGAACAGGTAATGATCATCAGAATACGCTAATACAAATCTAAAACGCAATGCTAATATTTTTGTTTAATTATTCTCACTAATATTTTTTCTCTCAAGTTAATTTTACTTTTGGCGGTATCTGCTTACATTATTGTGTAAACCCATTGTTTCCAAAATTTGTGATTTACCTGGAAGATTTATTATTCGTTGTAGGGTGCTACTTTTATTCAGTCCTTGAATAGCATGATTAACTGCTGAAGAAACCTGTTTCGCCTTGCAATCCATGTAGAGTTCTTTTAATCTGTGAAAGAGTTTTACGGAAATTTTATTTTAGTGGGGTGAACCTTCAGGCTAGGAACTTAGTTAGGAGACTTGTCTCAATTTCATGCAAAACTCCTTCAAAATTAATTGCCTATCCCTAAGCAAATCAGGCATTTTTTTTGCGGTTGCTTCACAGATTTTGCAACCAGTCACAATAATATGCTTAATGAACACTTTTCCCATATGAAACTCTATCATTCATAATAATTCCTTGGTAAATCTGGGCAGATATCATAATTTATTTCACAAATGGGGTACTGTGTAATATTGTGACATATTGCACTACGTGTATGGCTCACATCCAGACTTTTTAGTTTTTTTTTTCTTGCTAATTATTCCAACTTGTTTGTGAATTTTACCTTGGAAAAAAAAAACTGGTGCCTGAGTCAAGTTTCTTTTAAGAAACAAAGAGTGTAAAGCAAACTCTTTAAGAGAACCAGGCTCCACTAATTTGTATCAGCTCTCTTCCCTCTTTGTGGCACTGGGTATTGTTTTGAAAGTGTAAATGAGATTCCTTTTGTTTGAGAGTTTTCTTTTTTGGTTTGGAAGAGTTTTTTTTCCTGGGGAATATATTGTGAATATAAAGGGAGAAAATAAAGTTTTAAAATATTGAGATCTCCCTTAAGCTAACTCTAAGCATGTTATGGATATTTTTATGTTCTTTTTCTCTCCTTTGAGTTTATTTAAATATGAAGTATATGTAAATTAATTAGTTTTGAGTAGACAGTATTTGGTGACACATAACCAAATCAAGCAGAGGTGTTTGCTATACTTAAAAAGGTGGGTAATGTTTAAGAAGAATTTCTTAAGATTATACTTAAATTTTAAATAATAATTTGTATTATGTTATGAAAGGTTACCATAAGTGAAAATTTATGTAGCTTATGAAAAGAAAATTTGGTACCAGATATTCAAAATAACAGTTCTGACATATTTTTTTAATAAATATTGTACAAGCGTTTTCATCTTAAAAGCAACTATTTTCGATAGAGAAGAATTTGAAAACCTCAAAATAAAAACTTTTCTAATTATTGAATGTTTCTCAGATGTGTTTAAAAAATTTTAGTGAGACTATTAATGTACACTATGTTACGGAAATAAAAGAACTTAGATTTTCTTTAAAAATTGTTGGCAAGTTCAGTTTCCCATTTAGAACCAATAGAGTTTTAATTGAATAACAAATTATATTTTTAAAGTCCTTGCATTGATCTTCTGTAAAAATAGATGTAATTTAACATGTTGGGAAACTGTTGAAAAGTTAGGAATCTTATGTTATGATAGCTTTGAGCACAAGAGTCATCTAACAAAACTTGCAGTTCTGGTCACGTCCGTATTTGCTATGATCAAAGCTTACATAAATATCTCTTTTGTACTAGATAGTCTTTAATGTACACTGCTGGCCACCCAAATTGCAACACCAAGAAAGGCAGGAGATATCACAACAAAATTTATTTAGCAGATAACATGTTGACCGAGTATCAAATGATTAAATTTATAGACTTCTGTGAAGTGTGGTTCCTTCCAGAATCGGTAGCCAGAGTAGCCGCCATTGTTGGAGATCACCGCTGCCACACGCCTCAGCATTGGTTCAAAGATACTTTGGATGTATTCTTGGGGTACAGCAGACCAAGCAGCTTCCACACGTTGCCTTCTACAGTTGATCTGGTGTGGCAGCTTGGGATGTAATCTGGGTCAGTCGTTCAGCAACAATGGACCACATTTTCTATCGGCGAAAGATCCGGAGAGTGAGCGGGCCAGGGAAGCAAATCAATCTGGCAATTGACGAAGAACCCTTGGACAAGGCGTGCCACGTGTGGTCGTGCATTATCCTGTTGAAATATGGCTGTGGACAATCCCTGAAGGTAAGGAAGGACAACTGGCTTCAACACTTCGGAGATGTAGCGCTGGCTGTTTAAAGTACCGGCAATGCGTACTAGAGGAGCGTGAGAGTGATATCCAATACTGCCCCATACCATAATACCCGGTGCAGGACCAGTGTGGCGGTGCATAACGCAGCTGTTCAGCATCCTGTCTCCAGACTCGAATCCGACCATCGTGGTGTTGCAGACACAACTCGTCAGTAAAGACAATTTCGTTCCATTCTGCCGTCCACATCCTTCTTTCATCGCACCATTGGCGGCGAAGACGTCTGTGGTTTCTGCGTCAAAAGTAGACAAAGCAATGGATGTCTTGCGGACAGACCATTCTGCTGTAAACGGCATCGAATGGTACACGCAGACACTGGATGATGCATTACTGACTCGATATGCTGTGCTATGGTTCGTAATGTGACTGACTGATCTGTCACTGCCATGCGCACAATATTCCTGTCATCACGTCAAGTGGTGCAGTGAGGTGGATGTGATCGAACACGTCGGTCCGTCATACCGTCCTGCATCCAATGTTTACATATCCGCATTACAGTTGTTTGGTTTCGTCCAACACGACTACTGATTTCCCTGAAAGATAATCCACACTCTCGGTAGGCCACTATCTTTCCTCTTTCGAACTCGGATACTTGATCAAACAATAATCGCTGTGTACTACAAGGCATAATTGATCTTTTTTTTTTTTTTTTTTTTTTTTTGTTGTTGTTGTTGAAGAAAAACACAATTGCCGAACTTGAAATCGTCAAAAACTTCAAGCTTTAAACAGCGCTTTGAAGTATCGCCACAGGCCCGCGTGATGTGTGTCTGCGCTGAAATTCTAATCATTTGCATATCTTACCTTCACTAATGCATGTTGTAAATTTCATGTTATTTGCATGCTTCCTTCAGGGTGTTGCATTTACGGTGGCCAGCAGTCTATTTGCATGCCTCTCGTTATCAATGTTACACATGTATGTCATTATTTTTGTCATGTTTTAACTGCAGTATACTTGTTTGCGATTGTAAATTTCTAATCTTTTAATATGGTAATTTTATGATTCAATCTATATTTTTAGAACTATTTCGAAAGGAAAATGTAAATTTTTCGGTTTGGCATTTATTTTCAGTAAGGAAGGTGTTTCTGCATGAACAGTATTGGTATGAAAGAAATATAACTGATTTTATGCATTCAAACAAGCAAGATATCAATTTAAAATAGATGCTTTTTCTTTATATATAATTAAAAAAAATTAATATGAAGTTGATCATCAAAAATGAACATTCTGATAAAATCTGGCAGCATTTTGTAATTTTGGAAAATCATGAAACATTCTTGAATCATTGAATATATAATGTAATAAATAATATTTTCATATTTAATGCCTGTTTCTGTTGGTTTATCAGCTAATTTTGACAGCATTATTTATCACTAAATGAGCCAAATTACGTGACATTTCTAGCTTTCAAATTCAGTTATTATTTTATGCCAACTGAAAGTATGTGCATATAGTTGATCGCATGATCCAGGTGTGGTCACGTGGATAAGCCCACTAAATGTTTTTAATTAGCCCTGGCTTCAGATCTTACAAAACAAGCAGATAACATAAGGGTTTTGTTTGATTTTTGCATGTATAATATGAATATGAGATAATTTCCTTTAGGAAGTCTTCCTCAAAGAATCTTCCTAACCCTTGTACATGAACTATTTAAAAATGTGAGCAAATATTGACTGAAAACTAATATGTTGGTAACCACAAGTAATAAATGTTATATGAATGAATGAAGCTCATAAATGAATAGATATATAGGCTGAGATTCTGCATTTATCTGTTAAATTATTATTTTAGATTTTTATCTCAAGAATTGATCATGTGATGGTTTGAAATAATGCAAAACTGCAAAATAGTGTTGCATTGCCAAATATTGTTGTTTTTTACATGCTTTCATCTGTATAACTGTAGTGTTTTAGCAGAACATTTCTTTTTATCATTATGTATTTTTAGATAAGCAGATTCATATATATTTTTTTTTCAGAAATGTCGAGAGTTCAAGGTTCAAAAACTTCCTTTTTAAATGTTGGCTGTAAGGCTGATACAATAATTTTGACTTCTTCAAATTTTATGTGTAGCTTTTTTTTTTTTTTTTTAAATTTTTATTTATTTAAATTAAGATAATGCATTCCTGGAATCTAATCTTATATTTTCTTTAGTCATCTTGTTCTTTCTTTCTTTTTAATGGAAAACAGGTGGATTTTATGCATTCCAGTCCCCCCCCCCCCCCCCCCCCCCCGTTTTGAATAATTTCATTCCAATATATATGTGATGCTGGGTAAAACATAGAGGTCTGAAATTTTAAAATACAACTAGCTGATCCTTAACTGAAATGTAAAGAATGGCCTAGTGGCAAGTATTTTTTATCAAGGAAAGATAAAGACCTTAGAGCACCATTTATGAAGACCCATTAAAGCAGATGATCTGAAAGGGTCTTTTCGACGATCTGGAATGGTATTCCTGTATATGTGTTTAAACTCCAATCTGTATACACACAGATGTAGTAGGTCACTGTATTAGAATACATCTTCACCATTCTTACTTCTGAGTTTGCCAGTGTCTGCACAGATAAAATCACTGAGCATTGAATAAATCACCCTGGGTTTGATTCATGTGGAGCAAGCTGGCTGCGTAAGGTTTTTGTGATTTTCCACATGTGTAAGACAAACACTAGTGTTTTGCTGAGGATTGGTTTGGTTTTGTTGATTACAGAAAAGCAAGAGAGGACTATCTCTGTAAGGGAAGAGGTGCCTTTGTGAAAGATTTTCTAAGGAAACTTGCTCGTGTCCACATTATACAAGGGAATCGCTCATGCAGTTAGTGCATCAGCCAGGATTTGAACTCAGGTCAAACTTCCAGTGTTTAGTGACTTTACTGCTTGGCCTCTGGTGAGCCCATTTTTCTGAGGAAGACTTATAAAAAAGCAGATAGATAGTTAACTAACTATCCATCTTATTAACCCTTGATATTGTTCCTTATCCACTGGTAACTTTATGTGGTTCAATAATATTTGTAGTAAAATGTTTTTCCATTTTGTAATTAAATGAATTAATTTTAAAAATGAATTTATTATCAACTCATTTAAAGTAGATGTGTTTAAATAAACAGCATGAAATTTTATGAAAAGATTTTTAGATGCTGTACTTAGTGAGACTGACCTGTCTGCAAATTTTTAATGCAAAAATGAGATGAGTATATAAGTTCATGCTATAATTAATATCCAAATTTGTATGTTCAAAATACTCTAGTTGTTGGCTGTGATGGAGACATATCTAATTTAATGGTACAAATTACTGAGCATTTCATTTTTCCCATTCCCAATGTATTCAAACAAAACAAGTTGTAGTGAAACATTTATATTTAAGGGAAGAATACATAGTTCCATTTATGCAAAACATATACAAAAAATTAATTTCATTCTGCTTTACTTCTTATTTAGAAACTATACTACATGTATAGTTATTTCAATCTATGAAGTTTCGTACTTCAGTTGTGTTAATATGATTCTGTTTATGATCATTCAAAATGTGTATTTTTTGTGATTAATGTTCCACCTAATTTCTTCAACAGAGGAGTGATCATGTAGAATTCTAAATCATCTCAAATTACGAAAATGCTCCATTCTGGAATTATAAGCTGGGCATTATATTATTATGGAATTTTTAGTTGGTCTTTCAATCTTTTACTCCCTTTTTATACCTTATGGAAGCAGGCAAGATTTACATGACATTTACATTTATGTGGTCAAAAGGTTTATGGGTCAATACATGCTTCAGAACTGATTTGCTTCAATCATCTTATGAATGATTTGCTTTTCTACTATTTAACTTGCATTTAGGTCAATCAGTGAAGCTCAACGAAAACTCTATAAATTGGCAGTAATTAGAGAATTGTGTCATTTCAGTAAAAATTGTTGAGAGTCATATTCATATTTCATCATTCATTAGAAATTGATAGAATTTCATGGAAGTTTTAGGTTTTATCAATATATGTCCCTCGCTCCAAAACAAACGCAGGAGTATCTGAAATTAAACCATTTGTTTTAGTCAATACCAGGGCATTTTATGCATATAATATTGAGATGCAAGTGAGACTAAAACCAGAAGATCCTTTCAAAACACATGTTTCAACTGCAATTGAAAGTGGTTTTGAACTCCTTTGTGTAGTTCCAGAAAGATTATGACAGAGGATAATTGCTTTCCAGCTTATCCTCTAGGAGGGGGGAGGGGAAAACACTTTTCACAGAATCTCATGGTAATGGAAATTTTGATCCCTTCGAAAAGAAAATCCTACAGTGTTTGTTAAAAGAATACTTTGTTCATCTTACTAAGATTTCAGAAAGATATTTCACTTTGAAAAATCAAAACTTATTGTTCTGTTGTCCAGAGTGCATCATGATAAGATGAAACATCTGTTCAAAAGAAACCCAAAATAATTTAGTTTTACAAGGGAATTAAAGTTGAAGTATATAGTGTTAATGAAATGTCCGTGTTTATTGTACCATTTGGAAAACAAATAGGTAGTAATATTTTGTTCCATTTTGATTGAGGTTATTACATTTTGAACATGATATGGAAATATGCAAAAGCAACTCTTCTGTCTATTAAACGATCTTTACTTTGTAAAACAAATATTTCTGGAATCTTATCTTTTGTAAACTTATGAAGCTTGATTTACCGTAATTTCCGGAAGAAAGGCCGCACTCGAGAAAAATGGCGGGAAAAAAAATTAAAATTACACAGAAACGCCGCATCAGCGTAAACACTGCAATAGATTAAATTGCGTGTGACATCGTCGTGTGCCGTATAGATGCAAAAACTCAACCTAAGTCCTGACATATGACATACCAGTTAAGAAAAATGCATGAAATGAAACCATAACTCAAAAATAAATTAAAGGTAAGAAATGTGGAAAATATATTTACCTTCACGTATATACTTATATTTACCCACTAAAGTCCATATTTGTAATACTCGGACTATATTATAAAAAATGTTGCAACAACGAAATATTAAATTTGGATGACAAAAGGAAATTTTAAATTTTCCTTACGAATTACAGCAAACTATACATCATATGAAGCCATCAAAATCTGATTCTTCACTATCTGAATTAAAAAGATTTAGTAAATCCTGATCTAAGTCTTCCAGATCGTCGCATTCATCCTCTTGGTTTACAGTCTCTTTAATCTAAGGATATAATTTCAGCTTCTTTGAACCCTGCTATTATTGACGATGTTTCTACCGGTTGTAAGATTTTGTCAAACCACCAGGAATTATTGCTTCGGTCGTAGACAATTTTTGACATCTGGTTTTCACTGACTCACAGAAATGAGCACGCATGGAATCCATTATCAATAACCCCTTTGGTTGGAAAAAAGATCCCATACGACACTGCCAAACTTTTTGTAGCCACTCATGCATAATTGTTTCGCACATCTAGCCGTTCTCGTTTGCACAAATAATTACGTCATTAGGAAAATCTCCCTTCGGAACAGTCTTTCGTTTAAAAATGATCATCGGCGTTAGCTTGTCACCGTTTGCGGTTCAAGCTAACACACATGTAAATGACGTTTTTTCATTCCCCGTCATAAACACAGGTACAGTTTTTGCACCAGTTTCATCAACAGTTCTGTTTGCAGGAGAGTCAAAAGCTAACGGCGTTTCATCCATATTTATTATCTGTGACCGAAGAATTTTTTTTTTTTTTTTTATCAATAATAGCTGTCACATATTTTAGAAAAGATGACTTTTTATCATGCCAGTCCATTGGTAATTGTTGCCTGACTGTTGTTCTAGTACGCATAGAAATATTTTTTCTTTTCATAAATCTGCTATACTTCCTTTGAAATCATTTATGTTCATTCGTTTTGCTATAAATTTTGCATGTAAGCGAATTTTTACAGTCGAAATTGCCATTCCCTTTCCTCGTTGCTCCTTTATCCAGTTTGAAAGGTCGTTCTCTAGATTTGGCCACCTTACAGTACCACTTCTTTTGGCTCCTTTCTGTTGTGGCATATTTTTAAGAAGTTCTTTTTCAGTTCTCTAACGTCGAATACATCTGTCGTCCACTTCAAACTCTCGAGCTGCTGCTCGATTTCCAATTTGTTTAGCACGTGAAATTACATTAAGCTTAAAACTAGCAGTATAGCTTCTGTGCTGTTTAGGGACATTTTCAAAAATTTTCCGTTCCCTTCTTATTTAAAAACTATCCAACAAGTACTTGTACTCAAACTGATGGGATCTGTATCTGGCAGAATGCCAAGAAAAATCCATTCATGCTGAAGGGGAAATATGTCAGAGTTCGTTATTGTGAGGCAGGTGGAGTCGTGTCCGCCTTTGAAAAAAATTGCAGAAAAGGCAAGGGTGGGGAGAGGATGGGTTCTGAAAGATTCATCGACTGGCAGAGGAGAGAGACTATTCAAACTGATGAAAATGTTGATTTGAAAGGGGGAAGAATGTTATTGTTCTGAGATCTCGTTTAGGGTGAATAAGGCATGTAGGTCCGTTCAAGGGAAAGAATGTAAACAAAATAACGTTCGCAAAAAGCAACTGAGTGGTCTTTTGTGTGGGAACAGCACCAGTCTATGCACAATGACAAGGCCATCCAAACTATGTACAATGACCATCATAGGAAATATTTTATTTTTAGTGTACCTAAACGCCGCATGGGTAGAAATGCCGCACCCGCTGAAAATTTAAGTTTTAAACATGTAAATGCCGCGGCGTTTCTTCCAGAAATTACGGTAATAAAAAATGTGTTTTAACTCTTTAATGGCAAACAAAATTGGAAGTCACTGCTTCCTTCTTACTTATGGTCTGTCATTGTAGCACTGTTTGAAAACACCACCTCCTTTCCTCCAGTTATTAAATGATTCCCATTTTTAGGGATACTGCAGAACGGTAATTTTTAAAGGTGCATTTCTTAAAATTTTAGCAAAATTTTAATTTTTTTAAGCTGAATTTTTAACATTTACTTTTTGTATTTATGAGGTAGCTAAAGAATAAAATTAAATTAGTGTAATATTCATATTCAGCACTAAAAATTATGAAACATTAAGAAATATATTTATCTTTTTTTAGCCCAAAGAGCATGAGCCCAGAAGGGCTATTAATTTCGTTTTGCCATTTTGCATTCGTTCACTTTAAACATCGGTTCACTTTTCAAATTGTTGCCACTAAATAATAGAGCCCTGTGTTATATTTAAAGAAATTAAATAATGAAGAATCTGTATAAATGTATTTATGTTTTTCGCATTGTGATAAAACAACGGTACCTAGAGCCATCAAATTTTGAATAACATACATGAAGACCTGAATATGGGCATCTGGAAACCTGCATTTGGAATTTGAAATTGGTTTTATCATAGATTTCATATTTTGTAACACTTTAGTGAATTTTTGAATAACAAACTCAATGGTTTCAAAGTGAGCAATGGCCACACTGTATGGGAAAAAAACATTTTTATCTCCAGTGTGCGAGACTGTTTATTAGAAATTCTAAAGATATGCTCGTTTAAAAATTATTTCGTGATATTGCTGTTGAATTGAATTTTGTGGTTTAAGTGCAAACAACATATTTAATAAATAAAGGTAACACATAAAACATTAGAGAAACACCCCTTTGGATGTAATGTAAAATCTGAAAGCTTTTTAGATTTTTTTGAAATTTTTATTTAACAATTTTTTCCCTGTGCATTGTTTCAGATTAAAGTTTTAAAAAATATTATATACTTTTATTGTAGTATAATTTTGTGGTAATATATTAATGATGAGTGGTGTTATCCTTGAATTAGTGTTTGTTTTTTGTTGCATAGTGATCCATTTTGGAAGAGATGATTTACAAGTTCATCATAAAGGAAAGTTAAAATACTGTGAAGAAATAGACATATTGGTCACCTGAACTTTCATTCTAATATTAATTGTAAAACAATCACTCAGAGTTCATAAACTGTCATTAATTTATCTGGCAGTTTTATGCTTTTCAAATTAATATTTATTATTTTTATTTTCTGAGCTAAACGAGCCAATATCAAAATTTTAATTAAATTAAAAACTAAAGTCACTGTAAGTGCCCTTTTCTGAATCGTTACTTAAATGAAGTTTATTAAACTTTCTCCTTTTCGGTGTTGTTTCAGAAATTGAATTACCGTTGAAATGGGGATGAATATTGTCCAAAAAATTGTATATGAATTAGTTTCTGCAATTCGTATTCATCTGTAATGCTAATAACCCTGAATTTTTTCTGAGGAAAATGTCAGCTAATTTGTGCTGATTGGGAAAAATTCCACTTTGTAAGTAGGATTTATTTGTGTCCTTTAAGGAAGAAATTACCTCTACAGACTGAATTTGATTGTCTGTTCTGGAATGTAATTTAATAGTGAGCTGAGCTGTTATAACTTCAAAATTTTAATGGTTTATTTGCTAGGATCGTTCAAATTACATCTGTGAAATGTGTTTTTAAATTCTAATAAAGGTGTTTGAAATGAATTTTTTAAGTACCATTTAGGAATTACTATTATTAATAGAAATATTAATTTAAATATTTCTTTAATTAAAATATGTGTACTTCAGTTAATCTTATAACAGTTTTATGTATTTTTTCCATAATTGCTTGTATTGCACAGAAATGCATATAAATTGCATTATGATAAATAGTGATTGAGTTACTCAAGCACATAATGTGACATAAAGCATTGCTAACCAATGTGAACCTTCTACAGGGTTAAGTGTTGCAAGAATAAAAATATAGTTGAGCTGTGAGACATAGCTTCTCTAGCTGCTGGGAATCATACTGTTTTAAGTTATTTGCTGTAGTGTATGTTCTGTGTTGCTGAATGATATTAGACACACTGGGGAAACGGATGTAGCACCAGGGTGCCTGGATCAAGGACCCTACCCCTTGTAGCACAGATATGTTATTTCGAATACTGTCAAGAGTAACTAGTATATATTTAGAATTATTTATATATATATAAATATATATAATTAAATCATATGTTTTGCATTTTTTAAAATTATAAGAATAGAAATAAGAGATAAATTAAAAGATAAATTTCTAAAAAGACTTAAGTGTGCGTCAAGTTTCAATAGACCTGAAGTGCTATCATGGAAGGCCAAGAAAGGAGGAATGAGCTGGCTATACCCTGATGCAGAAAAAACATTCGTATAAATAATAGGTGCACTAGGTTAATTAACTTCTTGGTGCACTAGCAATAATTAAACCTGAAATCCATAACACAGTATTAAGAGGTACATATCAGATTAAATAAGTTATACAATATGGGTACTAAGTATGGCCATAAGCCGTTTACTATTATTTGGGTCATTAATCATAATGAGTAAATAATCATAATAAGTGATAATCGTAAATCCTTATAACTGGGTTGTTGATATTAACAAGATTGGCATAAAAGTTTTGGACGAGCCGCCAGTAAAAACACTTAAGTTGCTGTATACCCAATTCTTCATATAACTTTTGATTTCAAATGTACCAGGGCGAATTTGTAATCTGTCTTAGGACACAATTTGTGCCTGTTGAAATTTTTTTCTGTATGATTTGCATGAATATGCCCAGACCAGGCAAGCATAGCATAGTATGGGATGCAATACGGTTTTATAAATAAGCAACTTGTTATCTATTGAAAGTACATTGTTTTGTGAAATTAAGGGGTGAAGTGTGACTTTACTAACTCGGAACATATTAAGGATAGATGTGATGTGTGGGTACCATGATATAGTTTTACTGATAGAGAGGATAACCTAAAGATAAAGGACTTGCTTGGCCCATGGGATGACTTCTTCAAAGAGTTGCAGGTTTTGGTTGAATTTAATCTTCTTGGTGAACAGAATTGCTTGAGTCTTGTCCACATTAACTTTGATTTTCCATTTTGTCTCGAGTATGTTTATGTAGTCTTGTAGTAGTCCTGTTGCTGGGCTAACAAATGCACTTTGTGAGAGGATCACAGTGTCATCAGCATACATTGCAAGTGTTGTGTTCTGTGCGGTGGGAATGTCGTTCCCGTAGCTATTAAATAAGGTAGGTCCAAGCAGACTTCCCTGGGGAACCCCAGTAAGGATTGCCCTACGTGTTGAGAGTGTATTTGAGACGCGAATGACAAAGTGTCTACTGGTTAGGTAGGATTTAACTATGTTTGTAATGTAACCTGGGAAGCCCAGGTTGTGTAGTTTGTAGATGAATGCGTCCAGCCATACACGGTCGAAGGCTTTTGCTATGTCTAAGAACAGTCCTCCTGTAACTTCCTTTTTCTGTAGGCCTTCACTGATAAGTTCCACGACACTGTATAGCTGGCTGACTGTTGAATGTCTGCTTCGAAATCCCAATTGGTAAGGAATGATGTTGCTATTCTGTTTCAGATGTTGATTAATCCTGGTTAGTAGTACAGCCTCCATAATTTTGCTAAGTGAGGATAGCAGACTTATCGGGTGGTATGACTCTGGTGAGCTTGCAGACTTTTGGGGTTTCAGAATTAGTGTGATTTGAGCCAGTTTACAACTTTCTGGGAAATGCTGCCATCTGAGTATAAGGTTGACAACCTTTGTGAAGAACAGTAGGATTTTAACCCTTTGTTGCTCAGTGTTCCACTACGTGGAGCATCCAAATTGGATCACTTCTGAAACCATTAAATTAAACCGTAAATGGATAAAAATGCCTTTACAATATACTTCAAACTTCTCTTTTTAAATAGTCAATGGCAGCATATCACAAAGAGACCCAGAATTTTCATTTATGATCTGCTACTAAAATCCACTAATTTTCTAGTAATTTTCTATATTTTTTTATGATGCAAAAAAATTTGTTTGAAAAAAAAAATTGGTATAATTTTGATTGTTGTACTCTATATTATTTGTTATATATTTTTTACATTTTTCATACAAAAAGCATGCACAGAATCATTGAATAAAACGGGGTGTTCCATTAGCGGGAACACTGCGCCTTTAGCGATCTCGTGCTATTACGCATCAAAACATCTGTCTTAGGAGAAAACATCTGTTGTATATGTTTTCTATTTACGTTGTTTTGGGGGAATGAATTCAAACAAAGCAGTCTTGAGGGATGAGGTGTGGTTTGTGCTATGGAAGTCCTAATATGGGCATCTTGAAATTTTTGTGAGTATTTTTCAGGTCGGAATTTTATCAGTAGCTTGAGTCATCTTTACTTAGGGAAGCTGCGCAAATTATTTTGCTATCGCTTTTTAGTCTCATTCCCGCTTATTTACAATAATTGTGTAGATATTTTTTGTGTATGTATATCTTATAGCTTATTTTTCTTTATTGTTAATATTAATTGCAGTTAATTTTTATTATGAATTTTCCATAAATGGCAGGAAAACTCTTTCCAAAGAGGAAAGAGTTTCTTTTTCTCTTTTTTCTTTCTTTTTACTTGGAGTTCTAAACATATTGTTGCACGGAACAGAAGCTGCACAAAACAAGTTTTTTGTTCAAAACCTGCAAAGTTGGTTTATGCTTCTATCAAAAAGATGTGACATGCTTTGAAAATTTCACATAGCTATGAAATCAAAAAATTTGTAAATATTTTTGTATTTTTGTATATAGGACTTGTGTATATACATATAATTTATCTCATTTATCCATATATATTCAAGAAAGTTGTGTATAGCCAGAAAACCACGTATACAGCTATAATACAGGTTTTTTTTTTCATTACTATACAAAAGCTTCTACTCATTTCCGTGCTTCACTGCAATGCTCGCTTAGTCGCACTTTTAAAAGCTCTGGTGGCGCAGTGTTCCACCTCATGGAACACCCACAGAATTGAAATGGTAAGTGCAAGTTTTACAAAATTTTATATGTATACTCCTTTAGGCCTAGATAGACTGCATACAACTTTTCTTGTTGAAATACCGACTTTAAAGTGCAGTGCCACCACAAATGGTTAACTGGAAATTTCTTGATCATTCTATTGCTTATGGTATCATAACCAGGGCTCTTGTTGTTCTTCAGCTTTTTAATGTAGGAGCAAACCCCCGGACGGCATGACTAGGATCATGTTGTCAGTATGTGGGCTTGGCATATAGTTGTTGTGGAAGTCAATAATTAATTGCTCTGTAATGGGGTCGTGAATGTTGTTAGTGCGAAATTGAGATTCCTGATTCTGTGCTAAAAGTTCTGCTTTCTCAGTATCTGTGTCATGAATCGTTTGGGGGCCTTTAAGGCTGTGTTCAGACGAGGACGTAAAGGGCATAAGTGGTTAAAGCCGAGCTGCATTGCCAAGGCAACCAGTCTGTGCTACGTCACATAATCTGGTTTAAGGCTCGTTGCACCAGATTCCAAGTTTTCAACTTTACACTGAGTTTGGGGTAAGCGTCGACCAATCAGAGCAAAGCTAAAACGAAACTGCTTTCTTTAGATGATTTCGCTGTTACATCGAAAGCGACATTTTTTTTTTTTTTTTTTTTTTTTTTTTTTAATATGGAGCACATCATATCCGAATGAGTTGTAATTGTATCCAAACGAAATAATGAGTTGATCTCACAAGAAATCTATGATGATGACATGCATTTTTTAATGAGTTTTCACTATAAATTGAAAAATATAGATGAAACTCATAAAGCGAAAGTTAAGCTCAGGATTATGCGCGCTGTGTATGATCCTGTAGATGATTGATATCCAATATTTTTCATTTTATTATGTAAATCCTTTAAAAAATGCATGCTTTCAAAAATTTTATTTTTTCTGTGTAAATTATTATTATTTCTTTCTGTTTATATATATTTTTTTTAATTATTACTATCATTTTCTTCCTGTTTAATTATTTTTGTATTTAAGAATAAATTTATTGAAAAAGCTGGAAATATTGTATTGCTATTTGCTTCAAATGCTGATTTTCTTTCCAAACAAACATCGTGAATTAATTTTACTAAAACATCAAATCAATATCAAGAATCTGCTGTTTTTTTAATAGTAAAAATATTACTGTTAAAAACTATTGTGCCAACCAACTATTGTTTTTTTTTAACAGTAAAAATATTACTGTTAAAAAAAAGAAAAAATTATTTTCACTTATTTAAGAATAGCCACAATAGTCAATTCAATGGTGAAAACTTTGTATAAGTAATAAAAGATTAATCTTTTGAGAAAATGCTCTTATGAATTCTAAGAAGGAAAAAAATGTAGTGAAATATCCTTAAAACAACAGTCAACAGTCTAGACAGTTTTTTCTCCTGTTGAAATTCTGTTCTGTTTTTTAATTACGTTCTCCATGAAAGGAATTTACTTTTAATGAAACTGAATAGTACACATAATTCATAACATGGACTATAATTTAATGAATAGTATTTGTTATTATTATCCACTCTTTAATACTATCATTTGAATGGAATTTTGATCATTAAATTCATACTAATTCTCTGGTAGAAATTCCTGGATAAAGGTATGAATGTTTATAATTTTGATGTATTTAAAGACTTGGGTACCTAAAATTTGTCAATGTGAAATTACTTTTGATATTTGGTCGTAAATAGAAATGACAGCATATGTTGAAATTAAATTCAGGGATGCGGCTTATACATGCAAATTATTAGAAATAAATGTATACAAACAGCTGGCAATATGGCAAAATGTATTTAATGATTGAGTATAAAATACATTGTTGAGTGAATGTTTCCTAGTATTGTACTAGTTGTGGTTGCTGGTCATTGTGACCAGTTGTGGGATACTAGTACTAGTGATAATTGATACTGGTAGTGCAGCCAACTACTATAGTGATCGACAGTGACAGAGAATAAGGAGTGCTAAGCACACATGTTTCACTGTCACAGAAACATGTTCCTTTTGATTGAAAATTAAAAAAAAAAAAAAAAAAAAAAAAAAAAATTAATGTATGTTAAGTACTGTTTTCAGCTTAACTGCTTTCACACCTGCAAAATGGAAAGAATATTATATACAGGCTATCTGTCAGTTATCCTCAAGATTTTTTTAAATTAGGCATATTTAAAATATCGTATATCTCCTAAGAGAAATTATGTATAAAAATTGAAGAAGGTTATATATATATAAATATGCATGTGCATGTTTAAAGTATAGAGAGTACTACAGTACAATGCAGAAATATTCCATACTGCTTTGCACAGAAATATGTGCCAACCAACTATTGGTCTTTCAAAAAAATATCTCTAGACCGTTTCGTTCTTCTTTTTTTACCTTCTTCTGTTGCCTTGTGGCTTATAAGAAAGGCAGATAAAAGAGCATCTGTTGAACCAGTAAAACTTTGTGGTGAGCTGAAAAAGAAAGGACACAAAATAACGAAAACAAGCAGAGTGAGCACGAGAAAGCAATGGAGCTAGAAAACAGCGCACAAAAGGTGTAGACACATCCACGCATGCACAAATTTAGCTTCTCTCATTGGCCACAGCTTAGACCCTCCGTCTCGCAGGTGTGAACGGATGTCCCGTATTTTATGCGCTTATGACTATGCCTCTATGCTCTTTATGCCACCGTCTGAATGCAGCTTTAGAGGCAGAATGTTGTTGGGGCATTTTTATACCTTTTGACCGCTTTCCATATATAGAGTTATTGTCTCTGGAGAGGGACTCCAGGTAGTTAGCACAGCGGAGTTGTGAGTAATAATTGGTGCGAGACTTGACTACATCACACAGCCTATTGAAAATAGTTTTGTACTGCCTGGATTTGGTTCTCTGAAATTGTCTCCTGGCAGCAGTATTGCGTTTTTTGATGAGGTTACTAAGTTTCTTGGATCTGACTGGTTTAGGCTGTTTCATTTCTCTCTGAGCATTTTTATAGGCATTTTGTACTGCACAGGTAAACTCCTCGATTAAACTATCAATGTCATTACCTGAATGTATTGTTGGGATTGTATACTGAATGTTGTTTAGAGCTTTGGCAAAAGTTTGCCAGTCAGTTTTAAAGGCTCTTTCGACTGGTGTAGTATAACTACTGATGTCCAGTATCAAGTGGACCGGATTGTGGTCGGAATATAATTCATCCAACACAGAAATATCCAGCGGAACACTGATGTTTCTGAGAAGAAAAAAGTCTTAAGATACTAGAGGAACCAGTAATATATCGTGTTGAGGTACTTGGAGCTGCTATCTGAAATGAGACCCTGTACGCCAAGTTGAATATGACATTGCCGATAGTGTTAGAATTATAGCAGTTCCATGCGCTGTGTCTAGCGTTCAGATCTCCACCTATAATTAAGTGTGTACCAAGTGTGAGTAATGTGTTGAGATCTGCCTCAATGGCTGTGCAGAGTTTTGATGGTGGTATATAAGTGGAGATAAATGTGTATGTTGTGCCTGTGTTTGTTGTGATGGAGATAGCTGTGACCTCAATGGCTGAAAGCTGTGGGATTGTTATTTGGTAGTGAGGAATACAGCATTTAACAAGGAGTTCAGTACCACCTCCTCTCCTTCTGCCAGCAGTTATGTCTTTATTGGATTGATATACACAGTAATTTGCAACATAGATTGGGTTTGATGGGCCAAGTCGGTGTTCTTGTAGGAATAATAGATCGGGACTGTGCTCATTTATAAAATCTTGCAGTTCATTAATTTTACAAGACGTTTGCGTTCCATGTGTAAATGTTTACACAATTGTTAACAACACTATACATTATACATCACATTTAGAACCAAAGACATTTTTGAATATTTCAAACAAAATAAACATCTTGTCAATAGTGTGCTCTGCAGCTTGAAGCTCAGGCATTTTATCTGTAATCTTTCTAATAATATTAGCAATCCTTAAAAATATCAACAAGTTCCTTAATAAATTTAAACATATCAGCAAATACATTTGGGCCTACTTGTGTAGGTTTCTTCTTAATATTATTGTTATCAGTTACATTTTTAACATTTTTATCAAACAATTTGCCATTTTCAAGTGCAGCCATACCATTAGTTGCATTAGCATAACTAATGCCTGGTACTACATTATTTCGATTACCAAAATTTACATTGTCAGATACATTAACTTTACTTTCAACATTACCTTGTGAATTGTTAACATTTCTAGTTGTAGGAAATTTTGGACAACCACAGTAATTGGCCGTGTGCCTTGGTTGTTTGCAGTTACAGCACATAACATTGTCAATTCGTTTAGCCTTACAGTTTTATGTGCCCTCGCGCACTTGATGCAGCGGGGCTTAGTTTGCAATTTTCTGACGAGTGGTGGAAGTGCTGACAGTTGTGACACTGCATAACACTACCGATAGTATTATATGGGGTAACAGTAACATAAAAACTCATGAAGTAAGTTAAGTTATGAATATCTTCTACCCCTGGTACATTCTCCAACTGGACTTAAAAAAGAGGCATAGGGACCTTAGTTTTGAATCTATGCATTTGTGAGACTTTACGCACCTTATAACCAAAAGCTCTTCATGAATCTCATCTTTAGGACAATCTATGGGTAGTCCTCTAAAGACAACTTAAATAGGTTTTTCTGCCTTGCTGATTATTAAATAATGATCTATATGTTTATCATCTTAGTACATAGTAATTAACTTATGATCACTCTCTGTCTTCGGGAACATTTTCAGAAACTCGCCATTTATTTTAATTGCAAATTCAAGTTTAGTATTACTCTTTAATTTTTTAACAAAATCGAAAAATGTTTTAGCTGGTTTTACCATAATAGGTTTAATTCTCGGGGCTCAATTTTAATAATTTTAGGCTCACCCTGGTCCCTATTATCATTTCCATTGTCATTTGCATTTAATCCATTAAATTTATTGCGTATGGGAATATCTACATTACATTTAATTAACTTAGAAGGCCTGGCCGGGTTTTTCTTGCTGAGTAAAGCCATCAATATTGGTAATTTTGGTAGCTGACCTGTTATTCTTTTTTAATGGCTGCTTGGGCTTAGCATTAATATTACCAGAATCATCATTAACATTTGAAACAGGATTAATAACATTTACATCAGATCCATTTTCAACATAAACATCAACATTTTTACAAGCATTAGATTTAACAATTTTCAGTTTGCTAGCCATTACTTTTTTGGTAATTTCAGTAGCACTTAAATTAATAGAATCAGGATTGTGTGCACCAAAAAACTCGCCCATTTATATATCTGTAATAATTCTTTGGCAAAACCACGCTCCCTGGCAAACACAGTCCGAACTAACTGCAGCTCCTGATAAGATTTAGTATTGGCAGTCAATGTTTCCAAATCCATGTCATCTTTTCAATACTTTGTAATACGCACAGGTAGTTCTCTAACATAAGTGATTCCGCATTTATTAAAGCACTCCAATTGCCTCCAAAATATTTATCCGCAAAACGATGCATTTTGTCCGTCAGCTCTAGCACGTGGTTCTGAACTGTAGATGTATCCATTTTAGCAGGCGGAGAGAATGTTGCTGAATGTGTTATATCATTTTTCATTTTTTAAGTAAGTAACACAGTAGACTTATAACTGTTTTCTGTTTAAAGTTCTTGATTGAAATCTGTGGAATTATTTAACCTTTGATGGTCATCAATGAGCTCAGTTTGCATTCCAGTTACATACCGCAGTGGGTGCAAACGAATACGGCTTGCATTACAAGTTTATGGCTGAGAGATATCGTGCACTTTGGGGAAGAAAGAATCCCTTAATTTTGCAACCACTGAAGGGTTAAAACTTTATGATTGCTTTATTTATAAATATCCTGCAGCTGGTTGCATACCTGGAAAGTAAAATCACCTGTGCATCATAAAAGTTAGTGCATAGTAGCATATGCATTCAGTAATTGGCTTAAGAGTTTCTATCCTTTTGTTGTGAAGTTTGACAATTAAGATCCTGTATATGTTACATTATTTTCCTCTGCACTCCTATATCCAGTGGTATCCTCCCCCCGTAATTAATCTGTTGATCTTAAATGTAGAAAAGCATTTTGTTTTTGTTGCTGTAATATTCTATTATATATCATAAATTAAGTTTGGTTTTTTTTTTCCCCTTTTTTAGATAGACCTAAATTACCAGAAAATTACCAGCAAGAGACATGGGAGAAACTAAAAGATGCAGTAATAGCAATTCAGACTTCCAGACCTATCAGTACATCTCAAGAAGAACTTTATCATGCTGTGCAGAATTTGTGTTCTAATAAGATGGCCAATAATTTATATATAAACCTTCGTAGTTTATGTGAACAGCATGTAAAATTAAATGTTGAACAGTTTTTAAAATATCCTTTTAGTATACAAATTGTGAAACGTTTTTAGTTTGCATAGATGTATACGTATTTTTAATTTTTATATGTTCTGCCCTTCTTATGATAATAATTTTATTGCTGAGGAACTTTTTTTTTTTTTGTTCTATGAATACGTTTCATTTCAGAAAGGGGTGTTCTAATGAGGATTTAATATAGATGCTGTGAATATTTCCTATTACTGTATGTTCAGTTGGCTGAGCTCATTCTGTTCGCATGTAATTTATTTCTTTGTTATTTTAATCATAACCAGTTCTGGATTAAGGCACTGCCCCAGGCGCTAAGGGCCTTTCCATAGTTTAAGCTTTAACTTTTTAAGTAATGTACACAACTTTAATGTATGGGTATATATCAATAAAGTATACAAATTTAGTATACAAGCACAAAAATAATGTATTAAGGAATATGTAGACTTCTTAGAAATGTATAGGAAATTACAATAATAAGATATATTCATACTCAAGCTATTTATGATGTCTTTATGTAAAAAGTCGTGATATTTATGGAATGCTACTTTTTAGTCTAGGAGCATACAGTAAAACCTTGCCAAACACAATTTTGTTTATATGCTTTACTTTGACTTTTCCCATTTAATTCATCCAACAGTAGGATTTCATTTATATAGTACTGTGCAATATTCATTCATCATCAGTGAATTCTTGCTAGAGTTAGCTCTAGTCAGAAGTTGTCAACAACTTTAAAAGATTTCTGTGGATTGAAAATGAAGCCAAAGAAATCATAAAAATTAGTGACAAAGGATTTTCCGATAGGGAAGAAATAAAAGTCAAAGAATTAATTGAGAAATGCTGAATGAAGAACTGGACTATGCTTTAACATCAGCAGACAGTGATAATGAAGAAGATATAGTGGCTTTAATTTGAAAACAGTTAAGTGAGTGATTAAAGAAAGGCACAGGAACTGTCTGATTTTGTAGTGGCAATTGATTCAAATGAAGAAAGCAGAGGACACTTTATGAGAGGCATTTATAAACCCTGCACTCCTATAAAATGTTTTAGAGTTGCATTAGTTATACCAAGCAAAAATCTCCAACTTTTTAAAAAAGTAATTTTATCATGTACTTAAGCAGTAATAAAAACCCTTTCAAGTAATATTTGTTTTATTTTTTCCTTTTTATGAAACAGTATTTAGATTTCTTTAAATTATGCATACTTTCTTAATCTGAATTATGCCTAATACATTTTTCCCATGTAAAGATAATGCTGAATGCAATTTTGCCATACATACATTGTATTAATGACATAACCCTCATGTTTGGCAAGGGTTTACCGTAATGAAAATCAGCCTGCTTGACAAGATAACCTCAAGGATTCTGTATTAGGTGCAAGTTTATTGAGCCAGCTGACAGTATACCCCACATATAACATCATATAACAGAAGTAGTAGTTAAGAAGTTAAATGATTGTAAGAATGATCATTATCATCCTTTAAATGAAAGCTAGTCTAATAGCTTTTCAAAATAGCCTGATTTAGGAATGTAGACTATTAGCTGTATTATTAGCATTCATATTACCTCTGTGGAGTACAATGAGAGATTTTTTGGTCATTTATTATTATAGCTTTCCTCCTTAGTAAATTACCATTTATAAAGAAATTTTATTCCGATATTTCGATTTGACTATCAATAACAATATCAGATATTGATTATCAATGCAATTAGTAAATTCTCTTGCATTGTGGCTATCAACTGTAGACAGGTAAAACCTGTAGGACGTGATATTTAAATTCAGCAAATGAACATGCTATCTACATGAATGGTTTTTCACATATGTATAAGTACAAGCTAATTTATATGTATGAGTACAAGCTAATTTACCAGTAAATGAGACTATAAACCTGTTCATTGGATAATTAAGTTATTATTGTTGCTTAACAAGCTCAAGAATAATTAATGAAATGACTATTATTTTTTACTATTGAGTAAGGTATTCTGCTCAGTTTGTTGTTATGTTTTGTCTTTGTTGTTATGTTTTGTCTTTTAAGGAAGGGAAAAAGCCTTGGTCTTTTTCTTCTTCCTGGGTCATTTTACTTGTGCTAGATTTTTTTTAATTTAATTAAATTTTTTTTTATCATCTGTTGCAAGCATTCATAATGCACATTTACCTCTTCAACTGACAAAGCAGTTACTCAAAATTTCCATGGTATTTTCTTAAACGAAGGGGAATTTTGAGATCTAGGTAAATCTTATAACTTCAAAAAGTTGTTCTGTATCAGCAGTAAAATTATTATTTTGAAAAAAATTGAGTTTTTTTTTTTTTTTTTTTTTTTTTTTTTTTTGGTGTGCGTGTTTTTCTGCTACACAAACTCATATGAGTATTATGTATCTGAATGCAGATATAATTTATAAAGAATGACTTAGTTTTTAAATTATAGATGGCTGTTTTATGCTAAGATAAGAAGCTGGCTTTTGAGGATTTTAAAATTGAATATTTTTAAAATAAATTTTAATCTAGTTTGTTGGAATTTATAAATAATTAGACAAGGAAATATGTTTTTGGATACATAATTGTCATATTTTGCGAATTGCTGTAAAATTTATCGGTATTAGTGATTAAATGGGAGGTATAATTTATGAACTTTCTGATTAAAAATTTGTGAAAAGTAGGTCTTCAAGAATAAATTGTTTAATTTGTGTGATACATGCTGCACAGGAGTTTATAAAGGAGTTTGCGCAAGAGAGTGCTACATATATCAGTAATTGTATTGTTCTGGGTAAATATTGTAATTTGTATATAAAAGACCAGAAAATGGTTAATCTAACAAAACATGCAGTTACTGCTAGTCATTTAAAAAAGAAAGATTATTATCAGTGGAAACTGATATTGTTAGTTATTATCAAGTGCAAGGGGCTGCTAAAATGAAAGAAGCATTTGTTAACATTATGATAAAACTTTTCTTAAAAGTCAATTTCCACTGTATAAATTAGATCGCCTAACTGTATGTAATTATTTATTAAAATATGTGCCTAGTTCATATAATCCCCCTTCTAGAGATTTGAGATTTAAATGTTATACCATTTCATGGATTTTCTAAGAAAGAAACAATGAAAAAAATAACTAAAATATAAATAAATGTTGTGTAATGGCTGATGAAACATTATTTTTCATATAATTGCGATAGTTTATTTGATTGCAGAAAGAGTTATTTGTATGTCTTAATTATTTTTACCTGAATAGATGTGAAATTTACATTTTTAATTGAATATTATGCATAAGTTTTAAGTAACAGTACCTCATAAACATATTGACTGTACATTGAATCTTCATGTTATTTTTGCATTAATTAGCCAGAGCTCAAAACTACAGATATGAAAGACATATTGAATGGCTTAGTGTCATACTTTTTTTTTTTTTTTTTTAACTGGGGCTTTTCTGAATTTTTACTTAAAATATGTAGGGCGTTTTGTAAAAAAAAGGGGGGTGACTGTTATCAAGGTTTATTTAAACCAAGAAAAGAAGATGAATTTTTATATGCTTTAATGAGAACAAAGCAGTAATGCTATAGAGACAAAACTCTGAAGATAAATTATGAACTTTATTTCCACTATCAGTTTTAGCTGAATAAGAAATATAAAGGTTAAAATTGCCCTTTGAATTATTTGTGACAGACAAACTGTACTGCTAGCAGGAATGAGGGAAGAAGAGACTGTTTTCATTCTTTTTCCCAATCTAAAAATAATAGTTTGTGAACAAGGATTTATGGGTCAATCATTGAGGATGTTATATGAGTAACCTTAAAATATATTAGTCTTTTTTTGGGGGGGGACAAAGCCTGATTTTAACGTGACATTCAGAATAAATTCTAACTGTTGAGACATTTTATCAGAAAATTCAGGAGTGAGAATTCTGTGGCAATAAATATGTTGAAAAGTGTTGTCTGAGGGAATTAACTTTGAGGTATGGCTTGAAGTATTGGATGAGAACTATATAAGATAGAATTTTATTGCAGAAGATGCACCATTGAATCTTTTAATGAAAGAATTAGGTAATTAACTGAAACGTTCATTTAATTTGATAATAATAGAATTAGTTTCATTATTTCAAAACTTGCATGCTTTTTCATAGCTATTATGCTGTATAATTTGTATAGCAAACTTGAAAATAATAACCACCCATTATTTTTCAATTTTTCTGTTTCTGTATTTTTTTTAATTATTTGATTCTTGGGGTTATAAAGTATTCCTCCCGCTTCCCTAGCGTCCTTCGTGGTGTAGTGGCTCTGCACGCTGGGCCGGTATTCCACAGGTCTGTGGTTCGATTCCTGGCGAAGATTATTGCTATTTTTCATCTTTCCTGCATCCAAAAATATACCTAATGTCTCTACAGTGGCACCCGAACTAAAAGGGCTGTGGATGACGATTCTCCACGCCCATCATTTGATGACTAGGTCGCCGAAAACCCTAGTTGCCCTTTAAAAAGGGGAGTATATAAGGTTTTCCTCCCGCTTCTCTAGTGTCCTTCGTGTAGTGGTTCTGCACGCTGGGCCGGTATTCCATAGGTCCGTGGTTAGATTCCCGGCAAAGGCAGTTTCTATTTTTCATCTTTCCTGCATCCAAAAATATACCTAATGTCTCTACAGGGTTACCTTAAATGAGCATCTTCCTTTGAATGCTGCATTAGTTGTTAACCTGAAAGACAACATAAGCAAATTTTATGAACAACCTTCTAACATGGGTGCATATTGAAAATGTGAGTCATTGAATAAAATTTCTATACTGCAAAGGCAATAGTTTTGGGGAGTAGTGTCATTCTCCCCGCATTCTAAAACATTGTGTCACAAATCAGTAAGTAGTGCTTGCTTTCATTGTGACTTATTTTACTGATATAATTTATTCGTGGCTATTATTTTTGTTGTTTTGAATTTGTGCTCAGAGGCAGTTTTGTTGATTTTTCATCTGTATATTTTTCTGCAAACAGGGTCCAGCACATGTAGTGTCATTTTCACAAGTTTTTTATCTACACAGGATCAGAATTCTAGCTTTCTTACAGAAAATCATGAAAATATAATTAAGCATGCCATATGACAGATGAAATGTTCAGTGTGCTTTACATCTGCATTACTATAAAATGAATTTGATTTTTCTTGCACCCTGTTTATATATGTACCCTGTTATTGGAAAGAATTTACTTTTTTTAAAGTGCTTTAGATGTATTTTATATTTTCATGGTAGTGCTATCATTTATTTATACATTTTCTTCCATTATTTAATTGGATGTAATGCAACAAAAATGTCTTAAGTTACATGCAGTAAAGAAATATTTTAGAAATAATTTTAAAATTAACTTAGTTCAGTATTGAATTTTGATATTGTAAAGTGAAACAGTAAAGAATAACTTTTTTTTTCTGTTTATTAGGAATTATTACTTACATATTTGTTGTGCTGATGGCAGTTGTAGCTTTATAATTTATCCCTCTAGAGTTCTCTTCCATTTATCTTGAGCAATTTACTTACAAAATTTATTGTAGTTCAGAGGTATTATTTAAAGCTAAGGGCTGTTTTATAAGTTAATTAATTATTTTGAATGTCCATGATATTAAAATTGCTATCCTTACAAGTGGCTAGTATCACAAAACTTTAATAGTTCATCCAAACATCATATCCTGATGGTTGAGTAAGCTAGAAGAATGCAGTTTCTCCTCCCCTCCTCATATAATCTTTTGCATTATACATATGAGTTCCCATTAGGATCTCTTCCCCAAATACACCTTTTTCCTAGCCCTTAATGTGGATCCATAAGTGAATCCAGAATGTTGATTAAAAACTTAAAAAGGGGATTAAATGAAGTCTGTATGGATTTGGGTGATATATGATTAAAATATTGGGGGGGAGGTGTACTGTATACTTTAAGCCAAAACTTGCAGCCTTTAATAGTTTTGAAATTCTTATATTTATAGGATTTTAGAATTCTTTTTAAGCAATAATTAGTGTGGGAAGTTCTTGTATGTAACAGGTGGCAAATATACATCAAGTTGAGTAAACTTAAAAATATTTGCGTAAAAAAGCAAATTTGAGTGATTTTTCCATTACAGCAGCACCACAGGTCCGGGGTTGGATTCCCGGGCTAGGCAAGGTCGACAGCCTTTCATCCCTTGATTTCCATCACTTGGGTCGATAAAATAAGTACCAGCTTTGCCTGGGGACTAAACACTGGGGGTCCTGCAACAAGCTGACCACTTGTTCAGGGCATATGCTTATGCACCCCAGGGACCATGGTCAAGAAAACAGATTTTGGGCACTGCAGACCTTGGCCCATTAGGGCTGTTATGCAACTGAGTTTAGTTTTTCCATTACAACCTAAAGGTTAAATTTTTAAAAGGCATATTTAATCAATGTAGGAGCTTCATTTTTGGTAGTTTGCTTTCATCTTGCATATATGATTATAAGTATATGGTTACTTAAATGTCAGCAGCTAAATTAAATCCATGTGGAGGTGCTGTTCATTCTGTTTGTATGTGTAATAATATGTGCTTTTTTTCTCTTGAAAGATATATGCTGTTAAGATTCTTTATTCTAAGTGATTCGATCCAAATTTAGTAGTTCCTGTTTTAGAGTATGTTTTCATTGTAATTATAACATTCAGCAGTTGTCGATCAAAGTAGCATTAATTTAAAGAATTAATTCAGCAATAAACATTCTAAAAAATAAAGCTAAAGCAAAGGGTTGTGATTTTTACATGAAATTCTTAAAAATAAACACACTAAATTATTTTCTGAAAATGTACAAATGTTTATGATTGGAAAATCGTCTTCTTAACCTGATGTTTAACTTGTATATTTTGCCCTGAAGTTAATTCTTAATTAGAAATAGAGACAACCTGGATAACCTGTGTTTTTTAAAATTAATGAATGAATGTTGGCAAGACCATTGTCGTCAAATGGTAAGATATATTTATTGTCTGTCTATTACTTAAAAAAAAAAAAAAAAAAAAGCGACTTTGTTTATTTTCTTACTTTGTTTCATTTAATTCTAAAAGTGATAAAATGGTCAAAATTTTTCATTTAACATGTTGACTGTCACATGAGTTTATAAGAAAATCTCCATCAGGCAACAAGCACTGCTATATCATGCACAATTTTTTTGATTGTAGCAGAAAATATGCACGTTCAGAATAAAACATTTCGAGACATGCATTCGGTTGAAAATCTGTCCTCAAGAATGAACTATCTAAGACAGCTTGTGAGATTCAAAAATCATTTCTTCTTTCAAAAATCTTTCTTTTTCAAATTTCTGTAGTGACAAATGGTTAAAAATTTGTTGTGTTAAAATTGTTGCCCTAATTTTTTTGTAATGGCCAAAAAAAAAAAAAAAAAAAAAAAAAGAGCTATGTCATTCTTAGTAAATTATATAGCAGTGAAGAAATCTGCTCAAATTGCTCTGAATCAGGTTTACAAAAATTTGGATAGAAGTGATGAAAAACAGCCAAGATTTTTTTTCAGAAAGAGAAATATAAATAGAATTATATTGCCAAATACTGATAAATGCCGTGATAGTGAATATAATATAGATACTATTATTGATCATATTTTAAAAGAATTTGTTATTGAGGAAGAAAAGGAATAACAAAAGAAATACAATTCAATTTAGTGAATGGAAGGGATTTAATTGTCAGGCAACAATCGGATTCTTTCTTTCATCATTCAACAAAAATTTTTTCAAATACCTACTAACTTACCGAAGTACTAAAGTAAGTGTCTCCCGAATATGGATGAGACGTCCTGATTGGAGTTTTTGCTGCCACATGAATACAGGTGGCATGGCAGTCAACATGTTAATTTCCTGTTTTCTAATTTGTGGAATATATTCTATAATTTGTGTCTTTATTTATCATATGAAGAACTGTTTTTCGTTATTTCCGCAGATTATGATAAGAAGTATATTTCTATTCCTTGATCGTACTTATGTCTTGCAGACACCCGGTGTTTCATCATTATGGTAAATTTCTTTTTACTTTCAGTAGCTTCTGTTTGAGAAAATATATATATATATATATATATTACTTTCCTATTTAAATTTAATCTAATCTAGTATATAAGAAATAAGTTTTAAAGTGTTAAATTATATTTCAGTGCAGCAAATTTAAATTTTATAACTAGAATATTAAGTGACCAGTTATAATTGCATTATTACTGATCTGAATATGCACATTGTGTTGTTGTGGAAAAAAATTTATGCTGTAAAATGAGACTTGTTACTGAAATCCATTCTTTTCATAACTGTTTCAAACTATTAACTTGTTAGCATTGTTTTCAGGGTGTAGATTCAAGCTGTTTATGATGATGATGGTATGCAGAGTTCAAAATCTTAAATGATCTGGAAATCTAGATAACCAACAAGAAAGAAAGAAAAAAATGAAAATTTTTTTCTTTTAAAATTTATAAGAATGGGGAATATAATAAAAGGAGAAGTAATCTTTCTTCCAACTGACATGAGATGCCTGCATGTTACTTTCAAGAATATGTGTGGCAATACATTGAGTGACATTGGCCAGGACCATACTTTTTGTACTTGTGCTGTTTTAAGGGGTGTGTGTTTTTTTATCTTAACCTAAACAATAAGCCGAGAGATATATTTGGAGTGGGATGTTGCTCATACTGATTTCCTTTTGTTGGAATAACAGTAAAGAAAATAGAAATAATTATATCCGATGGAACTTATAACCTAGCAAATTGCAATTTTCCTTAAATTTCTAATTTGATCCAGCTTATTATTTTTTGTTGGCTCTTATTATTAAAGATATAGAATCAAAATGAAAGTTTGAATTTTCGATTATATCAATTCTAGAGCTGCAGCAGAATTGACAAAACAAAAACGTTTAGTTATCAATCAAACAAAAGGGAGAATTCCTGGAAAAAGAGATATAAGGCAGATCCTTCTCAAAATTAAATAAGAAATTTGACGTTGCAGAGTTGAAATAGATGACAAAGAAAGGAAAAGTATGTGACGGATATGGCAAAGAAGGGACAAATATTACAAAAGAAAGAAAAGCTCTTTGAAACATTTGTAGATTCTGACACCTCACTTGCAGTTAACTGAAAAATTGTTCATTAAGATTACAGCTGAATGGAGAATACAGTATTGCAGTAAGTGTATGCCTTTGATGAGTCCAATTGCTAATAGTTCAAACTAAAATGCTTCATGAGAAATGGTATTAAAAACTGAGTGCACATATTCAACATGTTGGTTTATAACGTTTTGTATACTTGGCTATCATAAATTGAGCTTGACATTAGAAGACTGTTAAGTGAATAATCACTAAGGTCTTTAAGTCAGGAGAAAGATGTAAAGGACCCTTTATTAATGAAATCAGGTTTCACAGACAGCACCAACTTGTGCTTACAAGAGCCAACATTTGTGGCTTAACTCAAAAGGTAATGAATAATGTAAAAGTAATGAAGTTAAGTATAGCCTAATGATATTACAAGTTAACTATTGTGCAAGCTGGCTCTGACTCAAAAGTCAGCGTAAGCAAGCTTAATAACAAGAATAGCTCAGTGCACAAATTCCATTGTTAGAGAATTAAAAGTTAGCAACATGGCCTTCAGGCATGCAGAACACTTTTTAATTTCACTTTTTAAAACCTTCACTAAAATACTAAATCTCTTTCTACCTCATCTGAATACATGCACACTAGTCAATTTGCATTCTGGCAAGAAAACGAGTAATAACAACACTGTTTAAACATAAAATGACTGTAATAAAGTAAATTAAATAAATCCCCACTGGTTAGCCAAATTAAATGACTGTTGTAGTGTAAAACAGTTAAAAATTTCAGGCAAAAAAATTTTTAATGTGATATTAAAGCAGCTGAACCATGAATTCATCAAACTTACTGATAGCAAACAGTTTTCTCCTGAACAAATTTACAATGCAGATGAAACTGGTCTTTTCTGGCAAATATATCTTGGCTATCTCTGCAGAAAAGGCCTCCACTGGCAGGGTTCTTAGTGGTCCTTATAAGTGCTTATAAGTCCTTACATTTGAAAATAAAATATAAAGGCCCTTATAGGTTAATTACTTTTTCTTTAAAGCCCTTTTTTTAAGTGCTTATTTTTTGCTTTTAGTGCCTTTTTTTTTGTGTGTGTGTGTGTGTGTGTAATGAACGCGCTATTTTTCCCCATACCAAAGCCGAAAATAAATAAACAACTTTTCTTCCTAATATGAAATGTCAGATGGTGAGTCATACTCCCGGAAATAGCTTTTTCCCCTTTCTCTGCATTAACACATAACCTTTGGTGTGCACGAAGAGTACAGACAAGTGCCCGTCGTTCTATCGGTCAAAGAATTGCGAAAGCAGTAGAAAATTCCGCTACATTCGGCATTCTTTTCCTCCCACCCATATACTACACACATTTGAATTTCTATCAAGATCTTAAAAATTTGCATTCTCGTTCAGCTTGGTCAGTTCATATTCGTGTTTATTATGATCGTTATGCTTATATTATGAGCATATGTATAAATGTTTATAATAACATAGTTGCAGTAACTGCTGAAGTATCGTAAACTTCCAAAAATGGTTGTGTTTTAACACAGATTAGCTTTCTAAAGAATAATATTCGGAATGGCTTAAATAAAGGGAAAGTAATCGAATAGTGACAATAATTCCATTTTTTTGGCCAATACATACGAAGGTTGGGAGGTCTCCCCTTTCTCCGCAAAATCTTGAATATTGAAACTGTTACAGTTCGCTGCAAAACAAGCAACGGGCCCTTTTTTTTTCACTTTCCAATCTGGATTGAATAGGACTAAAAGTTCTGCGGTCTACCAACCCAAGCAAAGAATGTTTCTATTCCGAAATTTAACGCCGTCTGTTGAAAATTAGAATGAAAAACATGCCAGTTGTTTAGTTCTTTATTCTCCTAATACCGGCAGTTGTTGATTCCGATTGCGCAATATCACGTAGAAAAGAATTACGGCACACGTATTGTGCAATAACGCTTGCGATATTTTGAAGAGATAATTAATTTTGATGTTCAGTCCGAGATTTGTTTATGAACATTTAAAAGAGTTTTACTGTGCTTGCTAAGCAGAATATTTTTTAGTTCTGTTGGTTTATTTTTATATGATGCACATATTGAAATGTCAAAAGCATTTATATAGTGGGAAAATCTAAAGAGCGGCTACAGTCTACCCCCCTCCATCCGCTCCTTCAAGTTACGCTCGACTGTCCGAATATTCGCCAATTTCCAAGTATGCGGGTTTGTTAAGCTTTTACTGTTAAAGATGACTGCATATAGCAAATTTCTGTCTTCTGATTTCAGAAATGTTCCTCTTTTTTACTTAAATTACTTTGCTTGCAGTATGTGTTAAGAGAAAACTGATATACAATGAAAATTTAGATTTAAATTATTTAAATATCAATATGAGTGGAAAAACAAATTGTATTTATTATTAGGTTCCAAGCGAATACAATAAATATACCTTATTATTATTTATTTTCTCTATTTTGAACTGAAATTTCATCATTAAATTTTGTAATATAGTTTAGTTCTTCATAGTTTATTTTTTTCCTCTCATTGTAAACTAGTTATGTAAATTGAACTATAATTTCAAATTAAAAACAAAAACAAAAAAAAAGTTATTATTTTCCATGGTTGAGGTAATGCTTATTCTCTCTTAATAAGTACTTTATTTCTCATATTTTAAATTACAAGTCTAATTTTTAAGGTTATGCAGTTGTGTATGATGTAATTAGACAGGTGTGTATTTTTTTTCTTAAAATGCGCTTGAAAAGTGCTTGTAGGTGCTTATTTTTTTAACTAAAATGTGGCTATGAACCCTGACTGGTTTCAAAGAGAGGCTATCAATTTTGACGTGTTTAATTGCTGCAGGAATGCACAAATGCAATATATTTTATTGAATAATAAATGTTTAAAAATATAATTTATGATTGTTGACCAAATTGCTGGTATTAAAATACATATTGGCTGATATTTTGAATCAATATAAAAATTAAATCAGTTTTAATTTTGTTATTTTATTTAGTTGCTAACTCTTTCACTTTGGCTAAGTTGTATAAGCATATGATATGTGGTAGCACAGTAGTGATAAGCACAGTAGATATGTGGACAAAACTGATGCTGAAAGTGGAAAGCGTTTGACTGCAGAAAATGTCAAAGCCATGTTTGAACAGCTTTGTATTTTTGACATTATGACCACCCTGTTAATAACATTTAAGACCACTTTTAGCCCTCATAACTTCCAGCACCCAGTGTGGCACTGACTCCACAAGCTGCTGATACGTAGTCTGATTTATCTGGTACCAAGCACTCACCAACTGGTCCTGCAATTCTTGCACATTGCGAGAGGGTAGCATGGCAACACAAATTTGGTTTTCCTGGTGGAACCTCAAATGCTCTATTGGATTAATATCAAGTGAATTTGGAGGCCAAGACATGACTTGAAAGTCGCTGAAATGTTCCTTGAACCACTCCCTGACGATTCAACCCTTATGACATGGTGCATTAACCTATTGGTTAATATCATTCCTCGCTGGAAATACTGTTGTCATGAGTTGGTGAACCTAATATCCCTGCCACCGACTTGTCTCAGTCCAACTGCGCATCCAGAAGTCAAGGTTTCATTTGGAAATCAGTGTATTGGTACATGCCTTTGATGTGATGGACAAGAAAACGTGATTCATCTGACCATGCAAATTTCTTCCATTCTTCTAATGTTGAATTCTGATGTTTCTTGACCCATTGCTGATGCAGCTGGCAATGACATGCCATCAGAGCAGGGACATGCTTCGGGCTCCAGCTGCATAGGCATGTACACTGCACGGTGTGTTGAGAAAACTGACTGGGTCATCAACTGTTGTAGCTGGTGGTGATTTCAGCTGTTATAGCTCTTTGTTCGCAACAAACAATGCATAGCAGTCAATGCTCTCCTCTGGAATCAATGCGCTGTCGACGAAACACTGCTGGTCAATTGACTTGGTGTTTCACCATCCATACACCACTTTCAATATGTGCTCACAACTGCACATGAACAACCTAATAAACACGCTTTTGTGATATTGCAGTTGCCAAGCCATAACAATTTGACCTTTATCAGAATCTGATAAATCATCTGCTTTTCCCTTTATGTCGCTAATTGCGTTATGTTTGGAAAGACAATGCAGTATTATATACCCCAACATCATTAGCGCATGCACAGTGGTTTTATGCCTGGGCGAGCCATTGTTATTGCTATGAAATGTCCAGGCGTGGTAAGATAGCTTTCCTGCAAAGCAGGTTTAGGGTTGCCATACAATGGCAAAGGAAGCTTGCCACATTAGGCAAGAAATCGCCCATTTGGCGACAAAATTGGCAATCTACCATGGGCGGTTGGAAAACCTTCTGGAACAAATTCTTACTGGTTTAGGCCAGAATGTTCTTGAACACAAGCCAAAAACTACATAAACCCTGCTGGTATACGGAGAGTCAGTGCGAGATAGTGTCTCGAGTTAGTTCGTACAGAGTTGATCGAGTTGACAGCCAGGCAGCGAGTGCCGAGTGGGTTGTTGAGTGCATTGAAAGAGTCTCTTCGTGCATCGTGGTTAATGCATCGCCGAGAGAGTGTGTTAAGCTCCGTGAATGACTGAACCGAAGAGTCGGGAGCTGTGCTCTGTATGTCATCTACGGCATCTCAATTTGTAGGGTGGAGAGTCTTGAGAGTACGTGGAGTTCCGAGAACGACCCAGCAGAGTCTTAAGCTGTACTCTGGTGCTTTGCAGTGAAGCTGTTTCCACTGTTATAGCCTGATAACCTGAAGGCTGTATCACGAATTGTTTCAGAGTGTTTATTGTAGTTCTTCAACGACTGTGTAAAGGTGTTATTGGAGTTGTCTTGATTAATATTGGCTAAATAAAATGTGTTTCGATATTCCATCAAGTGCTGTTGTCGTTATTCACTCCAAATCTACGAACCCCGCACGAACGTGAAGGAAGAAAATAACGTAACATCATAGATGGAGGGTGGTCATAATGTAATGACTGTTCAGTGTAAATTTAATAACAGTACCTATAATGTGAGCATTAAACATTTGAGTAGTATTATTGGAGGAGTTAAAGTAACAAGAATAAGCTAAATATAGAACCTCCTTTATATTTCAAGCTTCATGTCTAGTCCTGCAAATTTATGAATATTATCGTCTTGCTATAACTTCTCCAATAATCATAATTCAGCATGTTGTTTTAACTCAAATTTGAATAGTAATCAAAAGCATTTAGGAATAGAAGTTTTAGTGTAAATGTTAAGTGTTATATGTAATTTCATTCCTTTCGAAGAGTGCAGCTTGCTACATTAAGTTTAAATAGTCCATGATTCTCATAATATTGGGGACTAGTTAATTTGTTAACTGCCAGCACTGTAATCTAAGACAGATGCACAACCAGGTCTAAACCCAACTCAGAACCTCCATATTAGGCAGGAGGTGAGTTTGTCAGGCAAATTTTGCCTCAAATGAGCATATAAGGTAATTCACTCTGCGACAGGCGACAGACTAATTGAACTCTGTCACCCAAGACTGAATTGCTCAACCAGGGTCTCTACTGCTGGTGATCAGAGATCACCACAGGGTACACCTTTATAAGCCTGGTGATTTGACTGATCATCAAAATGCTACTCGGCAGTACTGCACGGGCAGCCCATCACTGAAGGACATTACTCAGAACTCTCAAACTACTGCTTTACACCCGCAGTGGTTCTAGCACCTTCAGCTCTAGGACTTGCACTGAGCCCCCTTTGTCTGGATGTATAAATGGTGTTTCCTTGGATTCTGAAACCTCAAGGCTCCTGATTTTATACCCTGATGTCCGAGACTACCTAGGTACAGATTCTAGCCAATAACTTCACAGGTTTTCCTGTGTCAACCCATGTTGTTGGAAAAGCAAACCTGTTCTTACGCTTTGACAGTTTAGAGCTCATAGAAAAATGTTTATATTAATAATAAAAAAAAATGGTAATTGATTTGAATTTTTTTAAACAATTAAGAATATTCAGTTTGCAGCGTTTTGCATTTGAAGTGGCAAAGAAGCTTAAATATGCTACTGCAATGCGACTTCATCTGCACAGATTATGTTCTGGTTTCCTTAATGGCACACATTCTGTGCATTTTGCACATATTTGAAGTAGGCAGATGTATTATGCTATGGAAGAAGACCTCCACTAACTCATCTTCACAAAATGAATGTTTGCTAACGTGACATAAATTCATCTTTCTAAACTAAAGCTCTTTATCCAAAAACTAGCATACCTTACGTTCTCAAATAAAGAGTTATCACTCAAACAGTATGAATATTGTCATTCACAAGTAGATTTTTCTGATATTTTCCTAGCATATGGCTTTCATTTGGAAAGTGCAACCTTAAATAGATAATGGAAATCATTTTCATTTGGAAAGTGTAACCTTAAATAATAAAATCTGCCCTAACTGTCAGTTAGGGCAGTTTTTATGTGAAAATGATACCTTAGCTTCAGACTGTGTAATGAAAGCTAAAATTCAGTTTTAAAGGACATCAGACTGGGTAAGCACAATCTGGTGTTTGAGTAATGTGTAATTTTCAGTAGGACTGTTGTTGCATTTATACAAAATAAAAGAAAAGATTCCAAAGCTTGAGAAATATATATATATATATATATATATATATAAAAGTTGCAGAATTCAGATTGTAATTAGATGTAAGGATTAACTTTGTTTTAGTTTAATCTGCCAGTGAATGCATAATGCTTGGAGCAAGTATAATTATTCAAGAAAAGGTTATGGAATTTGCTCAAAGTAAATTAGTGTAAGGAAGCAGCAGCCTGTTAAGATCACTTCATCACTTATTTATTTAACTGGAAGCGTATCACATTGGAAACAAAATTTTCTGAATGAAAGATTATGATGTTACAAAAAAGCTGTACATTTACTTATGATAAAGTGGGACTAAATTATGATTTATTTCTTAGGGGAAAAACAGTGGTTTTTAAAAAATAAATTTTCAGCAGTGGTGAAATTGTGAAGAATGATTAATGGTTCGTTTTGCAAACAATGTGCTTCCACCTGAATAAATAAATACAGTGGAACCTTGAGATACAATTTTAATTCATTCCAGCATTGAGTTTCTAGATACGAGAATTTCTCATATCTAGAAACAATTCCCCGTTGAAAATAATGGAAATCCAGTTAATCTGTTCTGCTACCTAAAAAATATCAATGTAAAAATCAATTTTTCTAATAAATAACACTGGCTAATAGTATAACCACATAGTTTAACTTTTATGATAGCTTTCGACACCGACCTTTTAACTGCTTCTCATTAAACTATACAAGCAACAGCTTCCCAGCATCTTCTAAGAGTTTTGGATGGTGCTTGGAAATAAGGGTAACTCCTTTGGCTACAACAAGTTTCTTAATGTCTTCCTGCTTCTTCAGAATAGTGCAGATCGTTGATGTCGAAAGGCCGTAAGTCTTTGCCAATTGCGTCACTCTTACACCACGCTTATATTTATCCATGATTTGTTTCTTAATTTCAGTGGCCATGGCTTCCATATTTTTCTTTGCAGCACTATCTGAGGCAACAATCTTTTCGGGAGCATCGGGAAATAATTATTTTCATGTTAGACGTAAAAAAAAAAATTGACTTGCAAGAGTGCAAACACGTAGATCAAAGTACACTCAGTGATCGGACAATGGGATTCCCTGAGTTGAGCTAGATCGGGAAATGGCATCATGCATACCAACAGCGTGGCTCATTCCTCCTTACTTGAGTCAATGCTCGTATTTAGAGACAAATTTTTTGCTCATACTTTCCTCGTAGCTCGAATTTCTTGTATGTAGAGATGCTCATATCTCGAGGTTCCACTGTAAATAAGTTCTTGTCACTAGAAAATCCATGCTGTATAAAAAATGTTAAAACTGTATCTATTGAATATGAGAGTGGCTCAAATGTCTAAGTGTTGAAAGAACTTTTTTAACGTGGAATTAAAAAAAAAAGTATATGAAAAACAAGAAATTGTACTAATTCTTCAAAACTGAATTTCCCATCCTCATGCTAAAAACGATCTGTCTGCAGATGAAGTGTGTTTCTTGTCTCCCTATATAGCAGCTGTACCCCCCCCAAAAAAAACTTTCATTAAGATATTATTCTAAACATTAAGCATTTCTTCTGTAAATAATGATTCAAAAGTATGAGAATATGATTGAGAATGATGATTACAAAAATTATGATACTAGGTATATAAGTGGCTGACATTAATTTGGAGATTGAATATAAGTTGATAACGATCCAGCTACTGCTGGAATATTGAATGTAGAAGAAATTTTTAGTGCAGTCTCCTGTTTGTGCTAACTCTTCTGATAAAAAAAGGGAGCTTACAGTATAAACTTAAGGAAGTTGATAATGATCCAGCTAACTGCTGGAATATTGAATGCAGAAGAAATTCTTAGTGCAGTCTTCTGTTTGTGTTAACTCTTCCGATAAAAAGGGAGCTTACAACATGAACTTGAGGAATTATCCTATAAAACCAAACAGAAATGAGCTTTAAAAGCTCCAGATACAAATTGCTAATTTCTCCAAGTTCTGAATGGTGTAGAAAAAACTTTGAAACACTTGAATGTCATCAGAGTCAGTATTCAGTGAAAAACACAAATTATGATTAACTTTTATAAATGCTTTTAAAAATAAACTTCATTAGAAGCAAGCATTATCATAGTTGGAAGATAAGCACATCAATATAGAATTGAAATTAGGCAAAAAAAAAGCGAATTTGTATTGGCATAGATTTTGAACAAAATCATCTCTCCACTAAAAGAAAAATAGTTTGCTTCTATGTCCCAAGGTTCATTGTTCAGGATCTTTTCTTTCTGAAGAACTCAGTAATTGGCTGTTGTTGACAGCAGACTTTTCTCCCTTTGTTATTCGTGAAGTCTTACTTTTTCCATAGTGAACTTGTACTGTTAGAAGTAGCCGCATAATTTTGTCATCCCCTTTTTATCTTTTTGTCAGGTATAAAAATTGCTTGTAGTCTCCTTAAGTTAAACTTTTATGTCATTGCTCATCTATAGGTAAAATTTATTATTCTATTCTTAGAGAACCGTTTTTTGCTTTTAATCGCCAGAAATGTATAGCATTTCCTGTTAGTATGGTTTCACATATATTGGCTAAACTGAAACTATTAAATTTTTCATCGAGGAATAAAAATCCTTTGTTCAGAAACAAGTTAAACCTTTAGTAGCTTTATATAGTTTGTCACCAAAATTGACTTTATTTCTACAAGTCATTCACAAACCTTCTTTGGTTAGTGGATGGAATGTCCTTGAAAATTTACATACTATGAAAAATCCTGTTCTTCCCAGTTCTGTTAAAATTCTAAAATCTTAGCACTTTCAAGTTTCAATACTGTTCTCCTCAGCAGATGACCCATACTTTTTTTTTCTCTTCGCTTCTGCCATTGATTTCTTTGCAAGTATAGTTGTTACTCTTCTCACTTTTGTGGAAAATTTTTCCTTCTTATGAATCCTTACGTTTGATCGCTTTGAAATTACTTAGTTTTACTCTAAACCTCTTGGGCCTAATTATAAGTAATCAAATTTTGGTCATACGAAAAAGCACCATGTATAAAAAAAGATGGTGTATTTGCTGATAACGATGCCAGAGAATGGTGCAGAGTTCATACAATCCTTAAAAGTTTTTAATTTTGGCCAAAATTTGGAAAGTTTTGCTCGTTTCACATTTCCATCCCCCCCCCTTTTTTTTTTTTTTTTTTTTTTTTTTGTAGAGCACTGAATTTGCTGAAACTGGAAGTTTGACCTGGGTTTGATTCCGTGTGAATAGACTTGCTCCATCAACGTTTTCATGGTTTCTTCATGTAGCATGGATATGAGCCAGTTTCTCATAAAAAGTCCTCCATGAAAGCATCTTATTCCATATGCAGATAGACTGCAGGTGGTAAATCAAATAAATCAAACCAAACCAACTCTACTGCAACTGCTGCTCTCAGCACGAATTAATATTTTGAATGAACTTGAATGAAATGCTTAGTATTCAAACCCTACTGCTTTTAATGGAGCCATGAAAAACAGACATTGTAGACAAGGAATAATTAATTAGCTGCACCAGAATTAAAGTTTCAGAGTTCCTGATTCATTTTTCAACCAAGCTTTGAAAACAGTTGTTATTGCCTAGATTGTTGCCTGTCAGTGTTATTTCTCTGTTATGTTCATACTTTGACCTACTGTGACGAAATTATGACTTTATAAAATTCAAAGGTCAAACCCCATGAAGGTCATGCTTCAACCCCCTGATCAGTAAATCTGGAAATTCTTTGCAGATATCGACAAAAGTCATGAATAGAGCATTTCAAAATGAAGAGAATGTTCTAAAAAATCATCTGTTTTTAGGAGAATCTAAGTCAGGACAAGGTGCAGGATGGTAGCAGAGCTGGTTGAATCAGTGCTGCTGCACTTAACGGCAGAATTAGAGCAAACAGCAGGCATCAGAATTTACAAATTGCAAAGACTGCACTGCAAAAAAAGGTCTGTTGCTAAACTTTGAGGGGTTTTTTTTTTTGTTTGAGCATGTTTCCTCAATGCCAGGTGGTGCCAGTTTTGTTTGGCATCTTTCCTGGTGATAGTTGCTTTTATAAACATGGCTCTTACAATTTTTTTTAACAGTTCAACTACCTCTGCCCCTATGCAATTAGGAAAAGGGGGGACGACTAGCTAGAACATACCTTTATGAAAAGAATGACTATTCAAATTAAAAAACGAGACCGTGAAAAAAAGTTTGATGACTGTGATTTGCTGTTGAGGCAATTTTTCTGTGGACAGTAAGTAGGTTCTAGCAAAATTTAGAGACCCTTGATTGATGCGCCATCTGTGATCTTTTATAAATTTTTTCTAATTTTTATGTAAGTACTCTGGTTTTGAAGTTTTCTGAGTGAAGTTAATTTTTTATAAATTTTGCTTGCAGTTTTTTGCAAAGCAACTAAAAATTATGTCATTTTGGCGAATTGCCACCATGTTTATATAAAGTGTATTGTCATGATAGACATTTCTTAATTTATGCATCAAAAACAGTTTCTCTCCTGTTTCTATTCTTCAGTATGAATTCTTTTGTTATTCATTGCCAACTTATCAATATTTTTGCAGTTTTAAAATGAATTTACCTGCAAAAAGTCTGATTCAGTGATTTGTGGGCAACTTTTTTTTAGCAAATACAGTAGTGTTATTGCCTTATCATTAAAATAATGGCATTATATTAAAATTGCATTACAAAGAAAAGTAGCATTATAATAAAATGTTACTATTTTCATGTACATGGCATGTTTTTTAAGTAAGGGCTGTTTTGTTGTATGCACTAATAGGTGATGTGCACACTGCAGCGAATGCTTGTGTTATATCCCGGCATTCCTTGAAAACAACTGTGTTCAGTTGTAGCTGTGTAGGTAATCTGTATGGTCTGTTCTGTGTCTTTAAAATGTTCAAAGATTATCAAATTGCTCACTCTATGCAAAGTACAGTCAGTCATACATTTTTCATCGGCAAGAAACCTGTCTGCTGCAGATATTCACCGGCATATTTGTGAAGTTTACGGAATTACTGCCATAAGTGAAGGCAAAGGGCAGAAGTGGGTCAGAGACTTCAAAGCTGGCCATGACAACGTCCATGATGAGTCTCTCCAGTCACCCATCTGTGATCACAGACGATATGGTGGCTTCAGCTGAAGCGAAAATTCTTGAGAACAGATGCTTTACCATGGGCACTCTTTCAAACAAATTTGCTGAAGTGTCTAGGTCAGTGTGGTATAAGATTGCTTCTGAAAACTTAAGATTTAAGAAACTGTGCTCCTGTTGGGTCCCTAAATTCCTAACGGAGGACCAAAAAACAAAAGATTTGAGTTGAGTGTTCACTGAAATTTTTGACTCCTTACAATAAAGAAGGTGACGCCGTGTTGTGCCAAATAACAATGGGAGACAAAATGTGAATTTCACATATCATGCCCGAATTTAAGCAACAAAGCATAGAGCTGAAAGACACACAGGATGTCCAAGGGTCAAGGCCAAACAGACTTTGTCCCAGCGTAAGATCATGGCGTCCGTGTTTTCGTATAGGCATGGTGGTTTGTTTGCCAACTTCATGCAACAATGAATGACAATAAATGTGAAAGCCTACAACTAAACCTTGTGAAAGCTATGGAAAGCCATTCAAAACAAAAGACCAGACATGCTGACTGAGGGAATTTTGAAACCCTGCAAAAGCTATGCAGAGCGATTCAAAACAAAACACGAGACATGCTGACTGATTGAATTTTGCTACTCGATGACAATGCAAGGGCTTACACTGCAGCTCAGACTTGAGCTATATTGGACTCTTTTGGATGGGAAGTTTTGGTCCCCCTGCAGCCCAGACCTTGTGCTCAGCAATGTAGATCTTTTCCACTATCTCAAACATCATCTCGGTGGCAACCACTACAATGAAGATGTGAAAACAGTTGTGATTTCTTGGCTATCAGAGCAGGCGGCAAGTTTCTGTGAAGAGGGTATTTAAAATCTAGTTTTAAGACATAAGTGTTTAAACAAACTTGGCAACTATGTTGAAAAATAGAGAAACATATGTAGAATCTAAAAATAAATTTGTTTTTGGAAATTTTCTTTCGTTTGCTTTTTATTTTCAAATTTTTATTACTTAAAAAACATGCCTTGTATCATGTTTTAAAGTGTCTGTGCCCTTTTATTTTCAGTTTCCAAATATCTTGATTTTCAAATTTAAACAAGGTAAATAAATATTATAAAGCATAATTTCTGAATTACTTTTTAGTAAAAGCAAAAAAGCTACTGTGCATATGTCAAAATTAATGTTATTTATTTAATATTTTATGGAAACTGTTTCCCCCCCCCACATAATTTTTTTTAAGTATTCAAATATGCGTTAGCTTTCTCTGTAAAATTGTTTTTTAATGAATTGTCTTAATTTCGCCCCTCAATTTTGCCATTTGACTGGTATTTTAAAGGCTAAAAATTTAGAAAAGGCTCATTACAAAATAAAAATTGTATTAATGACATTAACTCAAAGTAACCATTATTTTACAGTAAGGCTAGGCTGTGATGAGTTTATGATATTGCTTGGAGAATCTTTGAAAAAAGCAGTGAAAGCAAAGCTTTCAAGAATACTACAATACTTTATTATTGTGGCCCTTATTATTTAAATGGTACCAAAAAATTAATGCACCATGCTGAAGCAATAATTTTAGAGCTTTTCTTGTGTTGATCGAATATGTAGCTGTGGTTAGGCCTACCAGCCATTTTGGTAACAATTTGCAAAGAACTTAGAGTTGTCACTTTGACACAGTTTATTAACAAGATGGTCTTGCTGCTGTCAAAACAACAGGATTAAAACCTTTTCTAATTTTAGTCCTAGATGTCTTTCTCTTGATCTCTTTCCTTTATTTTCTCTTCTTTTATGTTTTTAATTTCTTTCATTCAGAAGTAAGTAAAATGGCAAAATTGATTTGGTCATACAGATTGTCATATGGGTAGGCATCTCTAGAAAGGAATTTCTTTGTTAATACAAATATTGAAGCTTGGAAATTAAAAGATTCCTCATATATATATCTAAGCTAACATTTCATGAAGTTTTCTGGAATTAGTATTAAGTAGTATTAAAAACTACTGAAGGAATAAGATAACAGGTTCTTCTGCGCATTCATTGTAAATACATGCAGTTTATTACGACAAAAGATTTTAATTAAATCTGCAAGTTCAAAGATAGAAGAGAAAAAGTTTATTACGTAAAGCAAAGGGAAAGTTTTTCTTCAAAGAAATATTGTTGAAAATGTTAACAAATTATGAAATGCTTTAAATAATTCAGACTAGTAGAAATATTTATTAAGGCAAATGAATTTAGAAAAGTAGTTAAGGAGAAATAATTAAATATAAATATTGAGAAAATTTTAGATTAAACAGATTTTTTTTTTTAATAGTGTTATGGATGCTTTGTATCTTTTAGTGTATATTTTGTTCTAGTATCTTCTTTAAACTAATATAATAAATTGCAAATGTATAAATTTTCCTTAGGTAGTGTTTTAATTGTAATGTGTTACTGGGCATTTTTAAAAATAAAAAGGTTTTCACTATTGTAAATTAAAATACGAGTTTCAAAAATGTTCATCATTTAATTATTAGAGTTGACTTCAGACTTGATTTATGTTCTCAGTGTTAAATAATAGACTATTTGATAATAATCCATACTATTGTTTTATGTTTAACCTCAGATTGTGTTTGATGATAATACATGCTACATACTTCTGTTTCATGCTCAGAATAGTTTTCCAGGGTTCAAGGTAGTTGCATCTGTTTGCTTTAATTTATTCAGATCAATCTGCTTGATAGCTACTTAATTTTTTATGGCCCTTAAAGATCATTAAAATACCTGTAATTTTCATATAAAGAAGTGAGTACAGTAGAAGTCCAGAAATCCGCAATGCTTGAGACAAGAAGTTGTGCAAATTTTAGGATTTTGCAGATTTCAGGACAGAAAAGATAAATCATAATATTCAGAATATAAGTGCAAAATAAATAAAGCATATTAGATACATTTAAATAAATTTTTATATACATTATTACATTAATTTATTTAAATGCATTAAATTATTATTTTATATGTGCATGTATTTATTATATTATTCATCTATAGTAGTGATTACAGATATATTTAAAAGCATTAAGGACATATACAATAGAGACATATATATAAAATGTAAGGGATATTAATAAAGCATAAAATGTTTCATTTTTTTACATGTTTCAAACATTTTTCTGATTAAGGTTTGTGTTAAAACTCTAGGGTACTCCAAAGTAATTTTTTTTTATTTTTTATTTTTTTTTTTTTTTTATATATAGAGTTATAATCTCTAGCTCTGTGACAGAGTTCTATTGTTCTAAAAATTTTAGATATTTTTCTCCATGTTCCAAACCCTTATTAAAAGATATTTTCTCACTCCTATCAAATTCGTTATCTGTGTAGGAATCGTTTTCTTGCTGTGGCAAATAGAGCCAATGATTTCATCATTGGTCATCTGATATGCCAGTTTTGCTGCATCTGAACACATCATCCATTCAATGATATCTTCTTCTTGCAAAGCTTCCTTATTTATTCTTTCTTTCGAATATAAAAGCAATTCTCTTGCTTTAACCCTTGCTGCCCTGACCCTAAAACCAGAAAATTCACTTTTACCACTCTCAGTTTCAATGCACAGTGAAGATGGCCATACATTATGCCAGGAATTTACTAATGTTGTGTGGGAAACAGAATTCCATCATTCAGCTAACAAATAAATGCAGTCTTTTATGGTGAATTTTTTTTTTATAATCAATCACAAGGTGAAACATGATGGCCACTTTAAAGAATTTTTTGTCAGAAACTCTGATTTATAGTGGCATTTAATACTGTGTATTATGGCCTAGTCCATTAGTTGGATCAATGATGTAGTATTTGGAGGAAAAAAAGGGCCACGACATTATGACATGTTTAAATGTTTGCATCTGAACAGGCAGAGCAGTTGTCTGACAATAGTAAAATCATGCAATTTAATGGTAATCCACACACTGTTACAGTGCCTTCTAGTCTCTTTAACGAAATACTCCATGAACCATTTGGTCATGAGTTGTTTCGTGAACCAGGAATTTTTATTATTCCTGTAAATCACAGGTAAGGATTTACTCCTTTCAGAGCTCTGGGATTGATGCTCTTACCCAGCACCCCTGGTTTACATTTGTAAGTTCCAGCTGCATTGCTGCATACAAAAATAGTAACTCTTTCCTTAGCTTCTTTTACCCCTGACAGTGCACATTCTTTGCTTGTCACAAATCTCCTTCTTGGCAAATATCGCCAAAAGGGTCCATTCTCATCCATATTAAAAATCTGTTCTGAGCTAATATTTTCTTCTGCCACTAACACAGAAAATTCATCAATAAATTCCTCTGCTGTTTTATAAATCAGCAGGAATCCGTTTATTATTTTCTCTCAGAAGTGGTCCTGAAATATGGTACCCCATCCTTTGCCGCTGCCGGAACCACTCGTATAATAATAGAGCATCAAGGCTTGCCAATTTCGCTTTAAGGCAAAGATTTCCGGTTTTGAATTCTGGTATTAGAATCACTGCTGCTGTAAAATTCAACAGCTTTTCTTTTATTTTTTCCATATATTATACACGATCAGTGTCGCAATTCCGTATGATTCTGCTATAAACTGAGGAGTAGTACCTGCTTCCATCTTTTGCAAAATTTCCTCTTTTTGTATTACTGTCAATGCAATATGTATACATTTTTCAGCATTGCAAGGAGTAAAATTATGAATGTGTTTCTTAACTGTCATTGTATGAAAAAGGTGCTGAAATTAAAAACATTTTTAATTTATACACAAAATATCTGGAGGATGGAAAGGCAGCATTAAGCAATCTTGTGAAGTAACAAAATCCAACGTGAATCGTGAACTTGAAAGAAAAATTGAGTGAATTTTTTAACCTCGATACAGATTGGAGGGGGAAAAACTTTTACCATGATGTCAATAATTTGGTATTTCTGGCTGTGATATTTCTGTTACGACTCATTATTTTTTGGTAATTATGTCATTAGTAAATATTTTTCTTCAGTATTTTGTTCTGTAGCAGTTTTATGTAGCGATTTCTGAAACCTAAAAGTTGAATGTTTATATTTTGAGAGGCAATGCAGTTTTCAGGAGTTGGCAGATTTTCAGTATTTGACTATACTAATCCAGTGACAAGAAGTTTCTGCTGTTAGAGAGCAGTTTTTTGTAGAACTTTAATCCAAATGTTGCTTAAACTGAGAGTGCAACATAAAATGAAAAACCACTAGTGGTTATTAACTATTCCAAAAATCTTTGTGTAATAATGAACACTATTTCTGTTAACAATAAATTCATTTTAATGTGCAAATTGTTCATTTGTAAATGTGTGTGAATTTGATTTGTTGTAAAATTTATGAAGTTTTAATAGCAATGTAATTTCTTCTTACCTTAAAAATTCTAAGTTAATGTGTTACCTTGGATGCACAGAAATATTTTGAAATTATAACTGTTCTTGCGATGTATATTTTACACTTCAATTTAAATTCTGCATTATTTTTCCTGTAATATTTCTAATTTTACTTCTACATTGTTATAGTGTTTGTTATGCAGCGTTTTATTTTTGCTTTAGATTGTAAATATGTGTATTTAAATTTTAGGGATTTGGGTTTGGACATGTTTCGCACACATATTATATCAAATAGCTTAGTTCAGAATAAGACAGTTGATGGCTTATTACAGCTAATTGAGAAAGAAAGGACTGGAGAAACTGTTGATAAAGGATTGCTTAAAAATTTATCGCGCATGTTATCAGATTTACAAGTAAGTATCATGTTTTCTTATATTTATAAGTGTTTTATTGTTTTTGTAGTTCTTACATTATTATATGTTTCATATATGCAATACACAAAATAATGTAAGAAATTCTTTTCCTTTTTCCCTGGGGGATAATCTCTACTGAAAATGTAACTTTAAATTAATATTCTTAGTTGCATAAGTGCTAGAATTTGTTCTTGAAAGTTTTTTTTTTTTTTTTTTTTTTTTTTTTTTACTTTATGAGTTAAATCATGCTATCTTCTTAGCATTCTTTCCACTTTTGATCATCTCTAGAAAATTTAGTTTTTAGTTTTTCCTTTAAAAGCTAAATAGTAATTTAGGCTTGCTCCCTCATTACTTATATGAATGGCTCGGACTCCCGCTTTGAATTTAAAAAATATTATAATTCAAAATGATTTATTTGTAAATTTAATGCTACGCCGCTTAATAACTTAGCTACCAAGCAACAGTTTCTTTCGAAAACCTTCTGTTGTATATTCCTTAGCTACCAAGCAACAGTTTCTTTCGAAAACCTTCTGTTGTATATTCCTTATTAGTTGCAACACATGTAATTTAAAATACATAGGACTGACCAAAAGCAATCTTAGTCTTGGAAATGATAGTTGTAGGTTGCACATTAAAATTTTAAAAAAGTAACCGATATACCAACTGTTAGTCAGACTACAACAGAATTAGTATATTTTTATTTTCATGACTTAATGACTTAATGAATAATATTTATATTCAGGTTTTGGACATTGTTCCTAAAATTAAAAATTGACTGTTTCAAAAATCTCTTCTTAATTGGTTACACACCTTCAATGATAACTTTTATTTATGAATTTTGTAAAGATTAAGAAATCGGTATAAGGTATTCATGTGTGATTCAAAAAAAGAAACATGTATAAGGTATTCATATGTCATTAAAAAACATTTTTAATGACATATGAAGGTTACCATATAATTAAGAACCTAGTACTGAAATTTTGGAAATTTTAATTGGCAGGACACAAAATAACTCCAGTAAAACTTCCTGCATCATCTGTTTGACAAAATTAATTACGGTAATATCTTCAAGAGTTGTCAACATAACTTCCCTGCAGTTAATACTCACACTCAGATTTTTTTAAGTATTAAAAAAAATGCTTACTAGCGCAGTAACCATCATGAACTGGACACTAAATCAATTTGATATTGCAAAGAAATTGAATTTCTAACTTTTGGATGCTTATTATCAGCACATGGTCACAGGAAATGTGGATATGGTCTCTAACCTACAATTAAGAAATCTGATGAAACTTGGTACTAAATTCAGGCTAGTCACGAGAATTAGCAAAGAATAACCTCAATGAATTTATTATTAAAACAGACTCTAAACTCAGTCTTCCAAATAATACTTTCTTAGACTGGAAAGGAGTTTTTAACAAAATCAACCTTAATCTCAAAAGGTTCAATTTCACAAGCAATGTCAACCGAAATTCACATAAAATTAATGAGGTTAAACAGAAATTTACAGTAACCAAAATAGATAAAGTGAATATTACCTTCAGTACCACCAGAAAATAATTTACAGCCAACTAATTGAAACAGAATTTAATGAACCAATTAACAAAAAAACCATTGCAAAGTCTCTATTGTCAACAAACTTGTCTTTTCACCGCAGACTTAAAATTTCAATACCACCAGACTGCAACAGATTTTCTAACCTTTATGCTTTACCCAAATTCCACAAGACACCACTGAAATTTAGATGGACATTAATAAAAAGAAAATGGAACTAATAAAAATAAATGGGACTAATAAAAAGAATATTCACTACTTATTTGCCCTCAAGCTTAAAAAAATATTTCAGTTATTCATAAAGCATCACGCATAGATCACAGTTATTATTAGATCCTTAATAACCCCCTTCCAGTTACTAATGCTATTAAAAAGCTTGAAATTAAGGGAATTAACCTCAGTGATTTTGGAAACTTGTATACTACTCTACCATTAAAAGAAATCTTCAGTAGTCTGCTATTATTTCCACACTTATTTCCTGAAATGCTTGCAATTTTAACAGAAGACAAATGGAAAGATTTCTTAAGTTGGACATTCTTTCTTAACTATATTCAATTTGATAAGGTTATTATCAAGCAAATAAGCAGAATCCCAATGGGATCCAATTACTTAACGCAAATTTGTAATCTGTACTTATTTACTGAAGAATTTCAATTTTAACAATCACTAGACAAGACTGCTTGCAGCTGTTTGCAAATACTTAAATGATACAATAACAATGAAAATTCACAATTTACCCATTGTGCTTAATTCTCAAAAAGACCAGCAAAAGTCAACAAGAAATAGAATGTCTATATTTACAATTAACCACACTAAAATTAAACAACTTAATAAAAGAAAAGAATTTAACTTTGCAAATATTAAACTCTTTAATTGTCATACCGACTTGTCCAAAATAGTAAAAGCTAAAACGCTTTGTAATTAAATTACTAGGATAAAAAATATTTCTATGAAGATAGTTCAAAAATGAGTTAATTTTGCTTACAGAAATTCTCCTGAAAAATAACTCCTACAAAGTTCATTCGCTTTTTTCTTAAGAAATCTGGCATTAACTATCAAATGTAATCTTTAAACTAATAACAAAATGATGATATTACCCTTAACTGCAAGAAGGATAAGGCAGATTGTATTTATGTACTATTATTAACATAGCCTATTTAAAAATCTCAGTAGTAGCTGATATTGAGTGAAGATTTTTGAATGTAATTAATTCTGTTTCATTGACTTTTAGCCAAAATAATTTTTGATAAATTTCTTATTTAGCACCAATACTTGTATCAACTATTTTAAGATTCTCTTCCTCATAGAGATAATTTTTCTGTACCTTCACTATGTATGCCAAATGAATCTTTCCTAGCCTTCTATATTACAATCATAAAAATGCAACCGGGTGGGGCACTACTACTACTTGGCGTATTTGATTTTTGAAAATTGCTAATTACTGAGGTTCTATAATGATTTCGCAAAAAAATTTTGTTTATGGCCCTAGTTTTACACTTGTTTATTTAAAAGAGCGTATTTTTACTTTTTCATGTTGTAAATAAATATGTGATTTTAGTTTGCAGGTTTTTTTTTTAACTTAATATTCAGCTTTTGTGTATTTTGGTTCACATGTTTAGACCAGCATTTAGTTTATTCAATATTTGCCCGAAATGTAGGTTTTTATTTCAATTTTTTTAATCAGATTGTGTCGGAATTTTTGTGATATGTATGAAATAAGTTGAATTAGTTTGATGAATATTTTTTAATTAAATTTGATTTTAATGCATTCAAACTTGTGAGGGGATAAAAGTAAATGAGGTCTCCAACTTGTTGGTTTTATAGAGAAGAACTAATTTGCCTTCAAAAGTCTTTTTCCGGGAACTCAGCAATAATTACTTACTGATTATTATTTTATTGTCTCTTCTGCAAGATTGCGTGCACAAGTTGTTTTTATTAATTGCTAATTTTATAATAGTTTGAACTCTACATCTCCCAATAGGGTATTCACAACAGTGTTTTTTTTTCCTTAGGGAGTAATCTTTATTAATAACTTTCATATGTGTGATAGATAATATTCTGTTACACACCAGAGATTCAAAATTACTTAATATCTAGTTTCTGTATGTGTCACTAAAACAGCTTTGAAGTATAAAAAAAAAACTCTTTCTTATGTTTTGTAAGTCATTCTTAACCAAACGTGCCATTATAGGCATAGTAAATTATATTAAGACATAGATAAGAAAACCATTAAACATTAGCAGGTATAGATAGTTTTCTAATCATTAGCAGATCTATATGGAATATGTTTAATATAGGTACTAAATGTTGAATTTTTCTGAATATAACTATTTAGTGCTTCTTAGCGAAAAAATTACCTAAGGAATATTATTTTCTTGTATACTTTGTTTTTGTCTTATGGTGTATTGTAGTGCATACTGAGGTAATACTTAACCATTTAACATTATTCTCAACAGAAAGAGATTTGTCAAAACCAGGTCATCCCAGACCAGTCATTGCAGGTCCATTTTTTAAATTTTTATTCTCATTTGATAGTGAAATGTGATTAGCATGAGTACTTCAGTCCTAGTTGCAGAAAGGTGCAAGGGGTATCGTATTTTTTAATATATTGCTCCAGCATCTAGCATGAAAATTATTGATAAATCCACAGTATTGTTAAAAATACTGAACAGCAAGTAAGAGACTTTTCAACTCTGGTAGTTTTTACTAGATTATATTCTTGAAAAAATAGAATCACTCTATCAGCTTTTCATAGCTTTTTGTGTGTGTGTGTTCTGATTATGTAGCAGTCTCCCTCCTCTCCACAGAGGCATCTGTCATGAGATAGGTTGTCCTGAAGCCTCTTATTCTCACTGATGATCCCATTCAGAATACATAGCAGTATCACTTTTGTAAATGATTTCATCTGTGAACAACAGTATATAGTAAAAGGCATTTATGCAAGCTTGAAGATGATTGTGAAGTGCAGATGACAGGTTATCATGAGTTAAGTGATTTTCTTAAAGGTGTATTGGTAAGTGCTCATGGGATGGTTCATACCATTTTGGAGATAACAAAGTTTGGATTTTAAATGCTTCAAAGATATATATTGAACAGAAGAGTGCCAGTAAAATGTTGAATGTTCATAGCATTCAAGCCATCAAAAATTATAGGATCATTAGAGATGTGTCTGTCAAGAATCACTTCAAGCAATAAGCATGTATCCACATGAGGTGGGAGGACTACACAATGTTTCCTACATGCTATGGGCTTTATTTAATCTCTGATGCCCAGTGTGAGAGGCTTTGTGACAAAGGGCTGTCTTTATTTGCCCTATTGAACATGGCAGCTGATACACTGAAAATGAAGAGTCTGGTCTGGCAATTGCATTTCTAAATAGCTTGGACAAATAGAGCAGTGCATGTGGAAAGAACCTTATTGAATTAATGTATATGGCATGTCATTTGTACTGGCTAGTGTTAGCTTAGTAATGGCATGGGATCTGTTCAGCTGGCATGAATTAGGATCCCTCCTCATGTATCTATAAAATTTGTGACCAGTGAATCTTGTATTAACATCTGAAATGTTCTACACCCATCTATTCATGTCATACATTCAGTTTAGTGGATTTGTTTTCTTACAAGGCAACACTATCAACCAACCTGTCCACAGCTGCCTAATTAGAGTGTGAGGAATACTCATATGAGTATCATATCATCAAATAGGCACATTTTGCTCAGGTCTCAACATTATTGATAATATTTAGATTAACATGTAGTGTAACATTCAAACCTGAGATGAATGTTTCAAAATGTTGGACTGTTTGCAAAAGATGATGTAAATTATCTTTAGATTACCCCAAAGGGTGCATAGAATTCATTCCCCAGCATAGTTCTGCATTTTTGTAATCCATAGATAGACCTTCAAGGATTAGAGTACTATTTCCCTGCCCCTTTTTTGGTTTCAGTGATTTTTACTTTTCTGAAATGCTTTGTATTGGGGGGAATGTTTGTTTCATAGTCTTAACGCAGCACTTTCATAATCTTAAGTTCATTTACATGCTTGTGCATGAAGAAAAATATATTCCTCTACACATTAATGCTTATTTATTATGATTTACGATGCATTCCTCAGTGGGTTTTAACCCATAATTTTTATTTCTTACCAAGCTTCCAAAGCTGATGCCAGCAATGAAATACCTATTCCTTTCCTTTGTGTTATCTCACTGCCGAAATGTGTATCTAAATGTGGTTAAACATGAAATGCTGCAAACATGTTAACTGCACATTACCTTCCATGTAAGATTGGTGTAACTATTATTACTATGGTGCACAATCTTAACTCAGTCTAGCAATGCTGGAGATAAGCACCGTTACTAATACACATCAAATGGAAACAGTTAAATTGTAAAAATAGCATTATCTTTGCCTCAAACAATGTAATTCACATAGCATAATGAATATCAGGTTCATTGAGATATTGTTTGTAATTACCTTTTATATAATGTTTTATAACATGAAAATGGAATATCCGGTCCTCACCTCAGTGCAGAGGTATCACCAGAGCCATAGGCCAAAAAGTTACTAAGAATCCAGCAATAGCTAAAAGATAATAATGAAATATCGAGAAATTTAAGTCCTAGTGATAAATTTTTAGGTCCTCTGACTAAAGGATGTGTTGGCCTTACCAACGTCTTTTATAATACATTAATACAAAGATTACGTTAATCAGATCTATATATCAAATAATTTATAGTTACTTTCAAAAATATGATAGTGTTATAGGATTAATGCAATGATACAGTAGAGTATAATATACAATCCAAGGTTACACATCATAACGCTTTTAAACTTGTAATAAATATGAAAAATCATGCATAAACATTTTATACCATTAAGTATTATGCAGGGATCGTAGTGGTCCTTATAAGTGCTTATAAGTCCTTATATTCGAAAATAAAATATAAAGGCCCTTATAGGTGCTTACTTTTTCTTTAAAGCCCTTATTTTTTTGTTTTTAGTGCTTATTTTTTGCTTTTAGTGCTTTTTTTTTAATGAACGTGCTATTTTTCCCCATACCAAAACCGAAACTAAATAAACAACTTTTCTTCCTAATATGGAATGTCAGATGGTGAATCATACTCCCAGAAATAGCTTTTCCCCCTTTCTCTGCATAAACATAACCTTTGGTGTGCGCGAAAAGTACAGACAGGTGCTCGTCGTTCTATTGGTCGAAAATTCCGGTACATTCAGCATTCATTTCCTCCCACCCAAATACTACACACATTTGAATTTCTATCAAGATCTTAAAAATTTGCATTCTCGTTCTGCTTGATTAGTTTATATTCGTGTTTATTATGATCGTTATGCTTATATTATGAGCATATGTATAAATGTTTATAATAACATAGTTGCAGTAACTGCTGAAGTATCGTAAACTTCCAAAAATGGTTGTGTTTTAACACAGATTAGCTTTCTAAAGAATAATATTCGGAATGGCTTAAATAAAGGGAAAGTAATCGAATAGTGACAATAATTCCATTTTTTTGGCCAATACATACGAAGGTTGGGAGGTCTCCCCTTTCTCCGCAAAATCTTGAATATTGAAACTGTTACAGTTCGCTGCAAAACAAGCAACGGGCCCTTTTTTTTTCACTTTCCAATCTGGATTGAATAGGACTAAAAGTTCTGCGGTCTACCAACCCAAGCAAAGAATGTTTCTATTCCGAAATTTAATGCCGTCTGTTGAAAATTAGAATGAAAAACATGCCAGTTGTTTAGTTCTTTATTCTCCTAATACCGGCAGTTGTTGATTCCGATTGCACAATATCACGTAGAAAAGAATTACGGCACACGTATTGTGCAATAACGCTTGCGATATTTTGAAGAGATAATTAATTTTGATGTTCAGTCCGAGATTTGTTTATGAACATTTAAAAGAGTTTTACTGTGCTTGCTAAGCAGAATATTTTTTAGTTCTGTTGGTTTATTTTTATATGATGCACATATCGAAATGTCAAAAGCATTTATTTAGCGGAAAAATCTAAAGATCGGCTACAGTCTGCCCCCTCCGCTCCTCTTTTTCAAGTTACGCTCGACTGTCCGAATATTCATCAATTTCCAAGTATGCGGGTTAGTTAAGCTTTTACTGTTAAAGGATGACTGCATATAGCAAATTTCTGTCTTCTGATTTCAGAAATGTTCCTCTTTTTTACTTAAATTACTTTGCTTGCAATATCTGTTAAGGGAAAACTGATATACAGTGAAAATTTACAAAATGTTCAGAGTTTAGATTTAAATTATTTAAATATTAATATGAGTGGAAAAATAAATTGTATTTATTATTAGGTTCCAAACGAATACAATAAATATGCCTTATTATTATTTATTTTCTCTATTTTGAACTGAAATTTCATCATTAAATCTTGTAATACAGTTTAGTTCTGCATAGTTATTTTTTTCTCTCATTGTAAACTAGATCTGTAAATTGAACTTTTATTTAAAATTGAAAACAAAAAAAAAGTAATTATTTTCCATGGTTGAGGTAATGCTTATTCTCTCTTAATAATACTGCATTTCTCATATTTTAAATTACAAGTCTAATTTTTAAGGTTATGCAGTTGTGTATGATGTAATTAGACAGGTGCTTATTTTTTTCTTAAAATGTGCTTGAAAAGTGCTTATAGGTGCTTATTTTTTTAACTAAAATGTGGCTATGAACCCTGTTATGCTATTTAAACATAAATTTTATTTTCATTGTTATACAGAAATTCCATGAATTTTGACATGATTTGACCCTTTTCTAAAAGAAGTTTACAAAATAAGTCGAAGTTCAAATTTTATGGAAAGAGTTCTCTGCGTTTACTGTCCAAGCTGGGGCAGTCTATTATTATATGAAGCGCATCCGCAGAATCTAAGCCACAAGAACATCGATTTTGTGAATCTTGAATCTTGAATCTATTAAAATAACAGGGAAAGACTCCGTGATTTGGTAAGATTTGATTGATAAAGAAGTCATTGAAGTGTCTTCTTTCTGCTACTTTAGGGAGAATCTTGAAAGTAGATCTGCCTGTGTCTTCTTCTTTCCATCGGCATTGCCACAAAATGAGAGCTTGCTCTTTAGCTTTACGCACTATCGTGCTGAATGGGATTTTGCAGTTAATACGATTAGTAGATAATATTCCATTCTTTGCAAGTTCGTCTGCTTTCTCGTTACCCCAGTAACCACCACAGTGACCTCATATCTAGTGTAATTTTGCTTTAGTAATAAATAGGAGCTTTTTAACTTCTATAATTTCTGAGTTTAGAATATCAAACTTTGCCAGAGATTTTAAAACTACTTGGCTATCCGTGTATAGTTGGGCTTTTTGCTTATGATTTCTTAGCCATAGTAGAGCTGATTTCAACGCTTGTTTGTGTTTTGTGTTTCCGCTTGATAAACGGAGCAATTTTTATCTAATTTGTAAGAGTGCTCTGCTTGTAAGATGCCATTCCAATAGACACAGAATCCGGCTGCTGTGCCTTCATCATTCTTTGACCCATCGGTAAATAATTCAATTTCTTTCTTAATGGGGAGATGGTCGTTCCATTCATAGGTCTTTATCCTCGCTGAGTGGGTGTACCATTTAGTCAACTGAAAGTCGAGATCTTCTTTGGGAAAGTTAATATCTTCAAAAGAGAAGTCTGACCAACCTCTTTTAGTTCTTTAAATTGCACTTTCCTGATCTAGTTTAATGTCTAGTGGAATAAGGCCTGCCAATATTTGCAGAGCCGACGTTGGAACTGTTTTATAACTTTTAGTCATGGTTAAGCCACTCTTTGAATAGTATTAGCCTTGTTTCGCATTTTTACCATTGGCAGATACCACCAAGCTGCACAAGCATAAACTGCTGTCCTTTCAATTGCTCTTTTATATAATTCTTTCATCACTGCTTTGGATGGACAAGCCAGGAAATTTCATAAGGTTATTAATAATTTTGCAAGCCTCTATTTTAATATAGTCCAGATGGGCAAGCCAGGTTAGGCACTCATCTATGATGACTCCCAAGTATTTTATTTGCTTTGGACGTTTAATAGTGATGCCATCCAATTTTATGGTTTGGGCAGAATAGGCAGAGCTTCTCTTTTTAGTTGTAATGAACATTGAACTAGATTTCTCTGGTGAAAAACTAAACTTGCTTGTAGTTGCCCATTCTGATAGTTTATTCAAGGCATGATGTCCTCTATTTTGAATTTGTTGATGTTTTGATCTCGTGATCATCAGCATATGCTTGAATTTGAACACCTTGAATTTCAACATGTATTTTCCCAAGAATTATGAAAAAGAATATTTGATTAGAAATCCATTTTGTTCAAATATATATATTGTTACGTTCTTTTCTTCATTCACGTTTGTACGGGGTTTGCAGATTTGGAATGAATAACGACACTTGATGAAGTATTGAAACACACTTTATTTACCAATATTAATCAGATATCTCAAAATCACTTTTACAATCGTCGAACTGTTATAAACACGCTGACACGTTCAGCGACACAGCCTTCACGCTGTCAGACAATAACAGTGGAGACAGCTTCATTGCAAAGCACCCAAGTACAGCTCCCAACTCTGCTTGGTCATTCTCAAAACTCCATGTGCTTTCGAGACTCTCCACGCGATGCACTCGACGATACACAAGAGTATAGCTCTTGACTCAGCACAGTCTAAGACAAAACTCGACGATGCACTAAAAGACTCTCGATGACCAACTCGGCGCTAGACTTTGAGATACTCGCTCAATGACTGACTATCAGCTCGCTAGATGAGGTACACAAACACTAACTGACTGTGGACCACTAGGATTTACATAGCTTTCGGCTTGTGTTCGAGAACATTCTGGGCTAAACCGGTAAGAATTCGTTTCAGACGGTTCTTCATTCGTCCATGGTATATTGCCAATTTTGTCGCCATATGTGGCAACCCTGCCTTCTCTTGCCATTTGATGGAAGCCCTAAAACTGCTTTATGGGGAAGCTATCTCACTGCACCAGTACATTTCATAATATATAATTTCATTTTGTGAAGAAATAGAACAGTTGATAGAAACTTCCTGAGACTGAACTCTAACTGAAGATTTCAAAAATGGCAAACTTCTTAACTTTTGGCTTAACCGAAAAAAAGAATTTAAAGATGTGTGAAATAAAGCTATTACATTTTTATTGCTTCTTACACAACTAATTTGTGTGAACAAGGATTTTCTTCCATGTTATATTTGAAAAATAAATACAGAACAAAATTAAAAGTGGGTCTTAATTTACGGTTAAAACTAAGTGAAATACGACCAGACATAAAAAAATTGATTCCTCTTAACAAAGTCAAAATTTTGCACTAAATTTTAGAATTAAACCATTATAACTTAAATTTTAATAATTATAATGTTAACCAGTTTTTAATCTAATATTTTTGTGTTCATATTTAATACCAATATTTAATAGGTTGTGCAAATGGAAAAATATATATATATTTTAATATTTCTATTGAGAAATTGAAAACTAATCGTAAAATGTAGTGTTGGTACAAAGGATTTTTACTTTTTGTTTAGATAGTACACGTTTAGTCAAAAGGTTGAGAACTGCTGAACATCACTGTTCAACGAGCAGTGATGTCACTTTAGCAACTCTAGTTCCACTCTACAATATTAAGGTTACAATATAAAATAAAGAGAATGTGATTTAACTCTCTGAACTATTTATTTATAAACATAGGATATTAAATATTATACAGAACTGCTATACTACCATAGTTCTGTTTTTACATACATTCAAATTTTTTGCCGTTTGTAAGTTACTAAAAACTAAATGTTAAATATGGCCATTTACGTTACTGAACACAAAATTTTACATCTTCCCCCTTTTTTATAAAGTTCAAAATTTTTTTCAAAAAAAAAAAAAAAAAAACCTGGCTGACTTTCTAATCACTCTCTCACTTCTAGTTCTTTGCTCACTGTCGCTTACATCCAACTTATGGAGTAAGGTAGTTAATCTGCTCTTGAGAAAATCTGGAATCATTTGTTTACATCTGTTTTCTTTGTGGTAGCTGCTTGTTATATACCTCTCATACTCTTTTCAGAAACTGAACTGTTTCGGTACTTTTCTGTTTCGCTGGCGCAAATCTCGCCAAGCAGACTTAATTGGCAACAACACACAATATACACATAAAAAAAAATGTTAACAAATGTTAGTTCTAAGAATTTTTTCAATTTGAACATCTTAATTTCGTTTAAAATTTTGTAAAAAGGCAATAAATATAGACAATAAATTTGTAATGAGACAGTTTAAGAATTTACTGTGCTTTCGTGGTACAATATCTTGATTCACCGGTCATATCATGTGACCCCAAGTGATGCCATCTCTCATAAACTACGCTACGAAAATCTAATCCCTCTCAGTAATTATCTACATTAATTTCAAGTTAAATCTTAATATGGAATGCAGGTTTAAATGCAAGAATTATTTCAATTCATACGAAAGCTTACTCAGAAATTATGTAAAACAGCAGTGCTTTACTTCGCTAGTGCATTCTCATTAGAAATTATGAATTTAACCCTTGACTTTACTTTTTCTACATTTTTGCCTTCGGGTGAGCGGTGTGATTGCATCCTAATTGACTTAATTACCGCGAATGGCCTTATGGCATAAAATTGAACTATGTGGTAAAAATTCTATGTAATTGTATACCAATATTCAAAGAAACAGTCAGTCTTATAAGAAATGGCTGTGACTTGTTTTGAAAATGAGGCGGAAAAGGTTACCAACGAAGATATTCCGTTTGGCATTGTTTGTACCATTTTTGGCGACTTTATCACCTGTGCCAGCAAAATGGAAAAGTACCTTTTTCTTTAGGTATGTCTAACATTTGATTTCTTCCAAATACTGCTTTCCCTGATCATAGTATATTTGATCTATATCTTATATACTTTTTTACAATTTGCTGGTTTCCAATGGTTATCTTGATATACTCCCCTTTGCATAGTGATTGTAGTATTTTTGTATAATGATCATAATATGAGTTCAGCTTGTTTCTTTCCTGGTTGGTTTTTTCTTTTATAATTTTCACGACTTAGTTTTAATAATTCTTTTGATGTGTTCTTGTTCTGTCATTAAACTGGTGATCCTAATGAATTGTTAATTGGAGTGTTCCTAGGATATAGCAGTGCTAAGAAAGTATTATCATGATTTACTCAATCTTTTTTCAACTATTTTTCTATTTGTACTGAATACCCTGCTAATCCATTTGGCTCCAGATAGTGATTCTTTAGTTACAATTTGAAGTCTTTTATCATATCTTGCAAAATGAGATTCCATGTAACTGATCACTGTCTGATTTCAAGCATCCAGTAATTTGTAGGTTTAAAAAAAAAATTTTTTTTTGAATAGTAATCCACAATTAACAAGTATAAATCTCTGTTAATCTCAAATAAGTCTACTGTAATTTTATACAGTACAAAGTTCAAGATCCAGACCTTAAAGTCACCAACAAACATTTTTTTAATGCTTTACGCATGAACATTTGATTTTTTCCCCATAAGAAAATGTGGAGAATTCCGATTCTTAAATTTCATTTCGTTTCAGTTTTAATGAAAGATAATGTATCCGTGTTATTCTTTCCTCCAAACTGTATGTCCATCATTTAGCCTTTGAATATCGGAATAGTGCTCACGATGAAATGCAAATAAAGTAGAATTTTTACAATCCATATTAAATTTCTTGAATAATGGCAAGACTATTCAAGAATTTTTTTAATATTTTAGTATAAAATAAGCTGTGTGGAGCATCACAAGATCGTAAGGAGATGTCTCCAGATACCTTAAAAAGTGCTTGGCATAATTTATGGCCAACTATATTTTTATGGTGAGACTGATGAAGATGATATCTGTGAATCTGAAGGTTTTTTGATATCATAAACCAAAGGTGAAATTTTCCAATTAATGGATTTTGTAAAGAAACGTGAAGAAGTGGTAGTAAATGAAGATGATATAACAGTAGTTTTTCATTCGGATGGCAAGGCTCCAATCATCAATCAATTAATGGGCAGTGAAATTGGTAGTATGGTTCTAGATCCAGAAAATGCTGCTTCCGGTACTGAAAAAAGTGACAGAGAGGTTATTGAAAATGAAAAAATTTCGATTGACAAGTTAATCGGAATTCTTGACACAGCAACTACATGACCTTGAACAATAGAATTTTGTAACTGCACAAGAAATTATGTCTGTTTCTAAAATTGAAGAGAAAGTATTAGCACACACACACACAAAAAAAAAAAAAAAAAAATCAAACAACTTAAACAATTTACATTCAAAGAAGTGTTTAATAAAGTAAACAAATAAATATTAAGCTCTTTCTGTAAATTTTGACACCCTTTAGATCATAAATGCTTCATTATATCATAAATCATGATTTCATATTTTTAATTTTATAATTTCTACATGCCATCTTATTAGATTTAAAATGATGATCTAATATCCAGAATAATCCCAAATCCGGAATTGCCGAAGTGGATGTCGAACGTTGTACTTTGTACTGTACTGTCGAACTAAGATAAATTAGGAACATTATATGATATCTTAAGTTTCTGTATGTTTTTGTTCTCATATCATTACATATAGGACATTTTGAAAGGTTATCTTCTGTTTCCTTGTTCATAAGTGGTCAAAACAAAACAGATCTAGCTTTTTTCTTACATTTTTCTATACCAAAGTGACCCTGTTGTATTAAATTTAACATCTCTTTTTGCATAGATAAACGGATAATTGATTTGCTTCCTTTGAAAAATAAGTCATTTTCTGTTAGCAACTCATCTCTGTAGTCCTAAAGTACTTCGGCTTGAGGTTCTAATAAATGTTTCCTGTCTGCAGTGTAGCGTCACTGTTTAAGAACATAAATGAACTCAATGTTTATAGTTTAATTTAGGATGTTTATTATAATAAAAGTCTTGTGTCAACGATTTATGATTTGTTTAGTTTTGAATTTTGAGTTCTAAAGAAAAAGATGATTAACAAAAAGATCTTCCAGCCTTTGTTAATTAAAAAAGTTTTTTCTCTTTAAAACTTGTTTTCATTCATTTTTAATTCCGTTTTATTTAAACCTAATGATAAGCACTTGCCTGTTCAGCATTGGCCCCTCCTAAGGCCAGAAGTAATGGACATTTTATTATGGAAGCACCTAACTGGCGGCCACCATTACCTCCTATGAAGGGATAGACAATTGCAACCATTCCTTCTCCAGGCTTCGAACCCAGGCCCTTCAACATCATGGTCGGCTGCCCAAATTACTAAACCATCTGAGTGACTCATCCTTAATTCTTAAAATAAACTTAGTTCATTAGATTTTACACATCTGTTGTCCTACATCAAGATTGAATGGTGATCTAAAGAAAACAGAGCCACAGTTTCATAGCAGAACTATATCAAATGAGTTTCATAATTTTAATAAATCTTTGAAAGATGGATGATTTATAATGAAAGCATAAGCCTCTGAGGTACTCATTGACAATTACCGCCAATGCTTTAGAAGCAGAAACTCTAAAGGCTGACATGGCAATAGATCAACCCGAAGTATTGAACTCACAAATTAGGAGGTAAATTTAATAAACTAGAAAAGGCTGAAGAGGAGAGAAAATTTCTGTTCTTTTGCTAAAAGCCAAAAAGGAAAATAAGTGTTTGATTGGTTTTGAAACTAATGAAGCATATCATGATAAATATATCAATTCAAAAACAAGAGTTGAAAATAAAAGGGTATGTTTTATTCCTGTAGTTGCAACTGAAATTTTAGAAAATTTAAGTAAGAATAAATTTAAAGTGGCAAAGTTGGAACTTCAGAAACTCGGTGGGGGAATTCAAAATTAGTTAGGATTTGAGGACAATACAGATACGAATATAGTGATCACAAATTTCAGTACCTATTACAGGCTAATGTTGCTGGATCCCCAGCAAGAGAGCTCATAGATACTTTCCTTCATTTGTAAACTATAGAGAAGGTGTCAAGCATCTAAAATTAATTTCTGCATGCAATAAATTACTGGTGGAAATCTGTATTTGCAAACTCTTAAGCTAGGTTTTGGCTCAAGCTGCCAGTGTTGGAAGTGTGATAATCCGATTTATATAAGTTAGAAACTAAACTTAGGGCTTTTGAGATTGAGACTCAAATTATTGAAGGATTTATGCAGGTACGCCTATCCCCTTGTAGAGTCTGTGCTGCTGGAAGAAATTCTGACACATATGGATGATCTCATCTGTAGGGAAAGTGCCATGCGCACACTACTTTTATTCCCTTTTCAATGTGCATTCTAATATTTATCATCATAATTTTATATATATATATATATATATATATATATATTTATGAGGCTTTTTAAATTTTAAAACTTATATATTGTGTCTTGTATAAATAGCCTTTCTCCTAAGTTCAGAAAAATTATTTTGGGCTTATGCATGTCTTTAGATATACCAACAAGCTTTTGAAGTGAAGTTTCTCGAAGCATCTGAACAGTTATATGCAGCAGAAGGCCAGCGATTGATGCAGGAATTGGAAGTTCCTTTATATTTGGCACATGTTGACAGGCGCATTGTCGAGGAATGGGAACGACTGTTATATTACCTAGATCACTCGACAAAGTAAGTTTTCTGTATTTTATTATTTTCTAAATTAGTATATTGTATGAGCAGGTGGTGCGTGAAAAGTAATGCACCAAAATTTTTTTTTAATATGAAGAATGTAACGGAAAAGTTGTGAGATCAAATATTTTAGGTTGACATGCTGAAGTTGTGTTTAAGCAAAATTAAAAGTAGGTACTTTTGTTGATGGCTCATCTGCTTAGTCAGCAGTTGCTGAAATAAATGGGTTAATGAAATTTCAAGTTTGGCTTCGATTGCTTGTTGTAGGGTTGCTCTACTCTGAATCAATGTCCTGATGTGTGGAAGGTTGAAGGAAAGGTCCATATTGCAGCACAGTTTGGTGATGATTTTTGATACTGTCTCATTTAGGTGTGGATTTAGGTTAGGAGTGTGGATGTATAGAGAAGTATATAACTGAAGGTGTGCTGTTTTTGGTCAACTGGTTAGCAGAGAATTTTCTTTTTTTCACTCATATCCTTATTGATAGTTTTCCAGATATTTAATTCATATATTGATTTTTTGTATTTGTATCTTCATTGCAGATGAGAATAGCTTACACACCTAAAGTGTATTTTGTAGCAATGGTTGCTGTATCTGTTTGTTACAATATCCAGATGGGTGTAGCTGGGGTAATGTCAAGTTTATGACCAAATCATTGAAAACAGAGTTGATGCATCGAGTGATTGAGTATTAAAGTTTCAACAAATGTAATTTTATTCAATTCTTGCATCAGTAACAACTTTAAATTTTGAGAATTAACTGCATAAGCTTGTCTGTTGATTTTCTTGGTAATTTTTTACACGAACTCGGAAGGCTATCTGTTGTTTTCTGCAGTTTGTGATGTGCATTTATATTCATTTTCATTAAACTCTGATGCCAAAAGAAATCTCTGACATGCCTTAACTAAAAACAAAAAAACAGTTGTTTTATGTGGGTGAATGAAGGATTGAAGAGTCGTACTGGATATTTACTGGTACCAGTTGGTTTCTGATATGACTATTTTTAAAAATTAAAGAACCAAGAAATTGAATGCTGTGTGCTTAATCATCAACTGCAGGTTGGAGTAGTTTTCTGAAATAAATCAAAACAGCATTTTGAGTTCATCTTTTGAATGTTTCCTTATGACAAGTACACTTGTTATCATAAATTAAGGAAAAATCACAAAATTGACAATTACTTGAAAAGTTACATGTAGAATTTAATGAAGTTTACCCACAGTACACAGCACATAATAAGGTATCAAATAACATTAAAAGAAATTATCAGGCAATTATGTTTCAGAAATTAGCATATGTATAAAGTGAACAAATCACAAGTGTCAGTTTGGTATAGGAGAATTATCTTCAATGTAGAGTATGAGCTTCCGTAGAAGCAATACAGCAATGTGTAATGCTGTCATTATACAGTCTGTCTGTTCTATAGGAAATGAGAGACATTGCTCTTGTAAAGCAGTTGCAAGTAGGGCAAGAATCTGGAGAAGATTATGAGCAGCTGTTGTCTTCCCAAAGGATTCCAAACATGGTCAATAGGATTCAATTCTGATGATCAAGTTAACCATTCAATGCACTGAATTGTTTGCTGCTGAAGATTATCATGTGTTATGTGAGCCCTGTCTGATCTTGCTTTGTCTTCCTGCAGTAGGAAATCATCACCTGTTTCCCTGGCATGAGGGTGCACTTAAGCATCAAGGATGTTATCTCTATAGGTCTGAGCATTCCGGGTTCCATGTGGAAAGACGTGGAGGTCTTCACGTCCATCCAAAGAGATAACAGCCCAACACTGACACTGCCTCCTCCATATGCATCTCTGTGTTCAATATTTGATGCATGATAATGGGTTCCAGGTTCTCTCCAAATCAAATAACTGCTGTCTTTAGTCTGTCAAACAGACCTTTGGAGGCTAAACCTGGACCCATCCAAGAAAGAATCCCTCCATTGATCAGCCATATAATGATGAAGAAAACATCCCTCCATTCATCAGCCATACAATGGACATATTGACATGCCCACCTCATACATTCCTTTTTATAATGTCACATGAAAACAAGAAAAAATCGCTGGTCCCCTTGCGTAGAGATCTCCTTCGTGAAGCCTTCTATGCATGTTTGACATTGCACAGCAAGGGAGGATTTGGGCCGAGTTGGAGTTGCTGTTCTATTCCTTCATTCGCATGACAGCAAGTATTAGTCATTAGCACCTGTTGTAACTGCTTGCTGTTCTTGGCTGAACCTCCTCCATTCCAAAAGCTGTGGTTAGATATTGTTGCCAAAATCTATGAACCACAAAAGGAGTCACATTTAGCCATCTGGACACTTCTTTGTCCTGCCACTAGTCTCCCAATAGCTCTCCATCGCAGTTCTTCAGATAAATATCTGGAGGTCATTGTTACGGATTGGCTATCCCAGATTTCTTATCGCAGCGAAATTTTGTCAAACATGCAATTTTATGTTTTTCACAGATGATATATTCCGATTGCATTCTTCAGTTTTACTCAGCATGTCTTACTTCACAACATATTCAAATTTTATATGGATTTGGCATATTTTTGAATGATTTATTGCTAGTTTTCTGAATTTTCCTTAATTTTTGGAAACCAGCGTGTATCATCAAAATACTTCCTCCGAAAATAGAATAATTAGGGGAACTTAGTGAAGGCAAAGTTTTCTATGTACTGGATGAAAATTTGAGCCAAGCTATCCAACATTCATGCTGCCATAAATGACCTTCTTGCTGCTTATCTGCTGTTTCTATTTAAATGTGGTTTCAGTATTTCAACCTAAACTATTTTATTTCATTTTTAACTTCATTTTAACCATACGTTTATTTTTCAACATGTAACAGAAAAGTTGCTATTAAAAAAATCATCGTAATTTGTATGGCTAGCCAACATGCTGTGGCAAGCAGTGGCTGAGTGGTGAAATCACTAAACACTGGTAGTTTTGCATTGGTTCCAGTCCTGGTAAATGAGTTGGCTGCATGAGAATTTTCATGGTTTTAATATGAATAGATTTGTAATGTTGAATATGAGCTAGTTCCTCTTAGAAAGGCATCCATACACTTAAGCAGGTAGCACTGCATCCTTTGCTATAACTTTATAATTCAGTCCAGTATGCAGGACATGTTCAATAGCTCGAACTTTTGGCATACAACCTCTTCAAAATGAACTGACCCTAGATTTCTGATGACTGTTTTCAGACAAGCCTCAATTCTAAATTCTTCTCAATTCTTATGTAAAAAATCGGGAGCATTTCCAGACTGAAATTGAATACAATAAAGTAATGGATATTGAGATGCGTCCCATAAATGTCTGCATTTCCCATTTTTAATTCAATATGATGTCTGAAAAGTATACTGAATGTTTTCAGAGCAATTAATGTGGCTACCAAAGAACCATGGTATTAATCTATGCAACCAGTTTACCAGTGGCAGAGCGGTAAACCCGCTGAATATAGATAGTTCGATTTGAGGTTTGAGTCCTACAAACTGGCTGAGTGCACGGCCGTTTTCATGGTTTTCCCTATGTGTAATGTGTATATGAGCCAGTTACCCTTAGAAAGGTCCTCCACAAAGGTATCCATTCCTATAGCCAGCCCTTGAGGCTTTGTCATAATTACATAAACCAAAGCAGACTTTTATTAATAGCAGCAAATACTATGGAATATCAAGTGCTGTTGCAGCTTTTTTCGAGCAGCTGAGAGATAATTTGTATTGAGAAAATATTTGTGTTGTGAGGATGTGGCTGCCTCAGAGAGTTTAAATGCAAGCAGGGTAGACATACTGAATACTAAACATATATTGTATATGAACTAGCGATGCACATTTCAATGAATATTTTAATACCAACTTTATTAAACTTTCAGATTAAAGTTTTTGTGAGACATTTTTATGAGATGATATTTCATAAGCAACTTTTAAGATATTTTAAGCCTTGAGTATACATTTGTATCCTAAATTAGTGGCTCAGGACCTAAGAAATTTCATAGTTTCCTAAATGAGATTTATTTGAGCTTATATGTATAAATTCAAATGGCAATTAGAGGCGGACAGTGAAGATGTAGTGCATTAGAAATCATATCACACAGAAGACCTGAAAATGTTAAATGCGAGTGTCATATTTTTACAGTTAAACTAATACAGATATTTCCTTTTTTATATTCATTAAATATTATAGTAATTTATGTATTAATAAATATACTTTCAAGTAATGTTTTAAGTTTTGAATTTATGTATGGCTTTATACAGGCTGAGTCAGAAATATAGGTGCATTTGATTGCATTGTGCTATGACAGTATTTTGGCTGAGGAATGTTACTCGTAGATGGTGCCATTAAAAAGTCATGTCTTTAATCTTAAGAACCCTACTCAACAATACCCGCAAGGTTTGTTGTATTACCCCAGACTGCTCAAGGTTTCAAATGCTTTCATAATCCATGCTGATGATATTGACTTATTGTGCTACTCTGAATCCTTTCAAAAGCTTTTCTGCTAGATGTTTTCTGCTGTTAGCTTTTTTTCCCCCCATAATCATAAGTATTAATACTGCATAAAGATCAAATGTCTTGAGCTCAACAGCCTCATTCTGGTATACTGTTAGGTATGCTGCATCAGTGAACTCCTGCATATCCAATCCCATTCTGGTTACAGATATATGTTCAAGCATATGATTGTTATTCAAAGTGCTAAAGTAAAGTTCTAAGTTTAATGAGGTGGCCATTGATGGTTGCACATTCTACTTTTGATCATTTTAATATTTCACACATTTTTTCAGACTTTTGTCAGTATTGCAAAAATTGTTTATGTCCATGCAGTCGATCTAGTGGAACACATTGGCTGATGCTTACTTATGCATTGCCTTCTAGAGTAGTGGACTCCTCAGAATGGTCGCGACATCACTAGGGTTTCTTGCTATATGTGTGATATACCAGTTTGTTTGTTTATGTTTAACTATTTCGTCCATATAAGTTTATAAACATGAGTGAGAAATGGAGAAACTGCAGTACTGGTATGAAGAAAAAATTAATAATTCAAATCTTTGTATAGTTGAGACATACATGGAAATAATTAGATGTTCTGAAAGTTGTGTATCTTTACGTTCAGTCTGCCACTTGTATGACATAAACATGTATACGATATGTTCTGTTTTGAAAAACAGTAAAATTAAGGAGTACGTTCAAAATTATGGTAATATATCTTCAAAAAAATTTTCCAAAAGCCATGGCACAGTGATACATGAAATGGAAAGATCTGTGTTATCATGGATTGTTGATCAACATCAAAGCAATGTCACTCTGAGTTTTTCAGTTATTCAAGCTAAGGGATATTAAAGTTTGCATAAGATTGGAAGACAAGATTCTGAGACGTTTCAGACAGTAATGTCTGGTTTAGTGAAATTATATGTGAAATCATATTTTTTTATGTAATGTAGCATGAAAAGCTTGAGAGAAATGATGCTGTGTTGGAAAAATAAAAATAGAGCAGCCAGTCTATTTAACATTGAGTAAATAGCTATCGCGCTAAATTGGCGAGATATCGTAAAGCTGGCAACATATTTTGTGACTAATTTTTGTCACGAAACTTGGCGACATTTTGGCCCACTCCCTGTACATGATACTGCATACTGCAGTTGAATAACTAGACTTTTATTCCTACATTAACTATAACCATGTGCGGCCTACATATGGGTTCCAGTAATTTCAGGAAGCAGACAGTATTAGAGATTTCTTGGCAGCCAAACTCTCTCTAAAGTTATCCGCATTTGATGGCGAGACTTCCTGGCAGGTGTCCAAGATGCAGTTCACTGTAGTGACAAATGCAAATGGATAGGATTCCAGAGCTAAAGCTTGTTATCTCGCCACTTCTCTCACACCAGACACAGCAGATATCCTTCAAACTCTGCTGAAAACTAGAGGCTGCATTTTGTAGCTCTATCTGTTGCATTGGAACTGTGTTTTGGTGAAAGAGTTTAAAGGACTATAGATAAACTAGCTTTAAAAGACCATTAACAGAGGGGTCCACAGAAACATCAGGAACTCACTACATATGTTGAAAGACTGTTTCGTCTTGTGTTTTCAAACTGCCCAACAGAAGAATGGGAAATACTGTACCTGCAGTACTTTGATAGCATTCAGGATCGTGAGATACAGAAAGCCCTGAAAATGGCAGATGTCGAAGACTTAAAAAGTGCTTTAGTGTACACCATGAAGTTCGAAGCAGCCCAGCAAGTAACTCGTAGAGACCACCACCCAATCAGACCTGCTCAAGTCCAGGAGACAGTGGAACAAATGACTGCTCATCTACACTATATAAGCAAGCAAATCAATGCCTTCAGGTGGAAAAGAAGTTGTAACAAATGAACTCATAAATATTACTTGAAATTAAAAATTGACTGTTTCAGAAATCTCTTCTTTAATAGGTTACACACCTTCAATGATAACTTCTTTTATTTATGAATTTCATAAAGGTCATAATAAATTGCTTCAGAAGTTCTTTAACAAAGCTGCAAATAATTAGTACAGCTCTTTTATGCTGATGGATTTTTATTGATGGTACACACTTTTTTCTGATAGAGTCCATCTGATTGTCGCCCAAATGGTATAGTGGTTAGGCTAGCTTACTGCGGTACCAGAGGGCCCAGGTTCGAATCCTGAAAAAGGTACGTATGTTTGTAAATATATATATAGTGTCAGTGCGGCATGGTGGCACTCTAAATATGTGCCAAACCAAGGAGACTCCTGGATTTTGATACTAAATAATAAGGTGTTAGCTTCCTTTGCATTTACAGACAAAGCAGAGCTTTTTAAAAATTTCTCGCTATCTTGCAAACTTAAGCTTGAATGTGTTATTCAGTAGTTTGTGAAGTTTTGTTTCCACCATTTTTTCTTTATTTTTAATTTTAGATTTTTATTTATTTTATATTAAGATTTACAAATGACATTATCATAACTAGATTTTCTTACATGTGATTCTTGACTTCATAATGGAGAATTTATATGTCATTCTTTAATGCCAAACTGCTTATCAGCGTTATATTTTCAAATTTTTCACAAAACTCTGTGAAAATTGTATTTATTCGGCGTGTTATTGTGTCTTTGCTTATCAGTGGTTTGCAAAACCATGATTTGTGCATTGTATGTATATATATATAATATATATATATATATATAATGTTGTATGAACTTAAATCCATTTAGTGCGAATACATACCACAAGTTTAACTGCCGAATGGCTGTAGCTATATTCATAAAATTGGTGTCTAAATATAATAAAGTGGGTATGTACTACTTGATGAGATAGCTGACAGTGCCACCTGGTGAAAAGTGACAGAGTTAGCCTCCCTATATAAAAAAAAAGAGAAAGAAATATGAGGAAAAGTTGAATTACTACAAAGTTGTATAGCATCATGGATTTAATACGAGAAGACACTTTGTGAATATGAATACCAAAAACAGAACGATGAAAACACACATTTGTTTCTTCGTGATTTCCAAAATTGTGACTTCGCGAAACTTGAACGAAAGGAGAAAAGATTCTCTTTCAGATGAAAAACATGCCCATATTGCGGCACAGTGATGTCACTTGTGATTCACAGTTAAGAGGACTGTGGTGCAAACCCCGCAGGGTGCATCCTTGTACTGACTGCCCTTACAAAGTAGACAACATACAGATCATGTGCAATCGTGTTGCAAACCACATCAACTCAATGCAACTTGAGCTTGACATGTGAATTTGTGCATTATGCAAGTAGTGTATGAAACGTCACACCTGTTCACCTGAGACAGCTATAAAAGAGGTATTTCCTCATGGTTGTATGTTGAAGCTCATGGTCATGGAGCGATGGTTCTATTTGCGGTGAATATTATTGCAAGGCATGATCGGCAGCGCGGTTGCATCGGCAACATTTTCATGTAGGCCCACATCCTTCAGAGGAAACCATCCTACAGGTTATGAATTGTTTAAGGGACATAAGCTGCATGACTAGCCGACTTCGATCCAGCAGACCAGCTAAGGTAGGGTGAAAGATGTCTTATCCATATGGCCTTACATATCCAAACAGCAGCTCAAGAGAGAGAAGTGAAAACTGTAGCCCCTCAAAAAGTCGCTTTTGGAAAATCCTAAATTAGTTTGGTGCTCATCCATACCGACCAACACTTAATGGGGTATTACTGGACAGGGATTCCGAGAGAAGTTTTGCATGGTGCAACTTCATCATATACCAGATAGAGGTCCGGCGAACATTCTTGGCAGGTATAGTGTGGACGGATGAAGCATGTGTTTCGCGGAATGAAATGTACTAAACATAGATAGAACAGAACCCCCATTACTTGACACTGGACACTGATAAATAGGCAGAACCCCCATTACTGGACACTGAAAAATCCATCATGTTCTGCCGACGCTTGACATCAAATATGGTTTTCGATTAATGTTTGTTGTGAAATTTATAATAACAGGTTAATCGGCTGAATATTTTACTAGGGAACGTTAACGGCCGCATAATATTTAGAACTTCTGTAAGACATAATACCTGATTTTTGTTGAGAACCTGCCATTGCTTTAACTCCTGAATGGATGTTCCAGCATGCAGTCGCAGGTGAAGCAGTACCTGATGGAGGAAATCAGAGAATGAATAATTGGATACAGTGGTTTCGAAGAGCGGCCTTTACATTCACCTGACGTGACTCCAATGGACATTTTCTTGTGTGGGGACCACAAGCATTTCAGGACCTTCAACGTTATATTACAGATGCTTGTGCAAACGTATCATCCGCTATGCTACAATGTCCAACATGAAGTTCTAACAAGGGTCCAGATGTGCATTTTAGCTGATGGATAGAAGTGTAAAACATCGAAAATAAAGATAGCTTGTGATAACTAGTTTTTTTTTTTTTTAATTCTAAGATCGTTTCGTGACACAATTTCAAAAATCGCAAACAAACAAATACGCAGTTATAACATTCTTTTTTTAACACTAGGCCCACTAGGTGTCTTTTTGTACAAAATTTACGATAATGTACAACTTTATAATTCACTTTTTCTTCCTATCTCGTATTGTTTTTTAGATAGGGACGCTAACTCCACTGCTTTCCACCTGGTGGTTTTTTATTTTGGTTTGTACATTTTTAACCACTTCGCGCCAGGTAGTGCAAATGCACGCTTATCACGGAGGCCAGCAGTGTCTTACGCGAGCGTCTGTCCAAGCCCGGGGGACTTTTTTTGCTATTAAGCCTAAATCCATGAAATTTCCGAAGTATCAACGCATTGTTTAATAATGCTCTATAGAGTATTTAAACAGTTTATGCTTTATAGATATTTTTATATATACTTTAATTACCTTATTTCTTGTTTAAAAGCATATTTTACACGTTTTATTTTCATTACTCACCATTTTATGACTTTTAACATTATACACCTGAAAACTAAATATATTACTTAAAATTCTCTTTTTGTATGAAAAATTTGAAAATGGGGATTTACACACAGTCCTACGTTACATTCCTTGCACTCATAATAACTCATTTGCCGTTTTGGAGGATTTTTCCGGGAATGTGAACAAACGAAGCATCGTCGTCTCATTTTCTTATCAGTCTCTTCTGAACAAAGTTTTGGAAAATGTGATAGTGATACTATGTAACATAGTATCCTAGTGACTCCACGTTACATAGTATCACTATCACTACTATCAATATCTGAAATATTTTGCATCATTTCTGCTATTTCATGCTCTGTTAAACATTTTCGACGCTTCAACATTGCAACCGTAAAAACAGAAAGAATTCACATCTAACAAGATCTAATTATTTTCTACATACTGAACTGCAAACCGAAATACCTAACATTTTAGCGAAAATAAAACTTCTCTACTTATAATAAACAACTACCACATGCGAATTTAAAGAGACGTCGTAAAGCATGCCATTCGGAAAGATTTATTTCCCCTTTTGTTTATATAATCAAAAACATGTGTATGTGAGTCATGCTTCTCTCATTTCGAGTAGAAAGTCTAATGTACATGTATCTGAAACCATATGGACATACAGTGCCATCTTGTGGCAGAAATTACAGTTTTTAAAACGTTCCAGGACACTGGCACAAATACGTGACAGTCAGGGCTGAACGGGAAAACGCTCTGGCACGCCTGCGTGTCGGCCGGGAAGTGAGTGTGGTCATTGCTGGCACATAGACGTGACAGTCGGCGCGAAGGGGTTAAAGCATTGCTACCAGGATATTTTTCAAACGAAAAGTTTTTGTAGTAGGCCAGGGTTTTTATTTATTTTTTTAATGTATGTTGCTTGTGATTGCAAAGCATTTGTAGTAAAATTCATCATTATGAAAATGAAAAAAAATTGTACAATAGTATACTTTTTATTAAGTTGAGAGAGTCATCACACATATAACATTAATAAATAATTATTATTTTTCAAGTTTGATAGTTAATTGATATGGCACTCTTAAATTAATCATGAGGGTAGGAAGTAATTTTTTTGATAGATAAATAGTAAAATTTCATGAGAAGTTTCCTACTGAGATTTTGTGCTACTAATTTCATGGACAAGAATTTGCCATTGCACTTAGTAACAGAGATAGTTGGTATTAACTAAAGCATTATATGAAGCATTTTAAAATTTGTAAACCAGTCAAATTAGATAAATAGTAAAATTCCATGAGAAGTTTCCTACTGGGATTTTGTGCTACTAATTTCATGGAGAAGAATTTGCCTTTGCACTTAGTAACACAGATAGTTGGTATTAACTAAAGCATTATATGAAGCATTTTAAAATTTGTAATTTTTATTTGTAAAGCAGTCAAATTCTGGCCATTCAATATCAAGAACAAGGTATTTTCACATGAATGGCAATTTGATGCAATATATTGTACTTACACAGCTTCATTAAGTAGCATGTTTTTAATTACAAACTTGTTTTACATCTGAATTGTTTCCCTATAATCGATGCATTGAAAGGCAAGTTTATGTCAATTTGGTGAATTACCTTGTTTTAAGTCTTAAAGGCTCAGAGTTCTTGTATAGATTTTAACAGTGTATTGTTCCTGTAAATTTAAGTGGAAAGTAATGTTTAAATTATTTCATCATTTAAAAAATTAACAATTATTGTAGGAACTCTCTTATTCTTGTGGGAGATATGGTAAAATTATAACTCTTAATTATTATCCATATTATAAAGTCATGTTCGGTTAAGCTGTTTGGAATCCGTCTTTTGTTAAATAATTTTAGATAAAAATGTTTTCGTATAAAAATTTATTATCTAGCATATTTTGTGTTGCAGGAAACCTTTGATTCAGTGTGTTGAAAAACAGTTATTAGGTGAACATTTGAGCACTATTCTACAGAAGGGACTTGATCAGCTGTTAGATGAAAATAGATTAAATGACCTTTCTCTGACTTACAGTTTATTTTCTAGAGTTAAGGAAGGTCTTCCTCAATTGTGTTCTTATTTTAACAACTACATAAAGGTAAGAATTGAAGTTTATGGCATAAAACATGAATTTAATTAATGTAATTATTAGTCATATTTCAGAGCATGTTGTTATTGTCATAGAATTTGGATTATTGTTTTCATGTTCTTTTAATAAGCATGGAGAGAAGAAATGTGTGCATGAATATTTCTTCACCAGCGACAAAAGCATAAATGTGCATTCTCATACACAATAAAAAAGTTACAAAAACTCTTTTAGTAAATTTTTGAGGTACATGCCTTTAATCACATTGCTATAACTATTAAACTGATTTTAATAAAAATTTTGTATGCAGAGAAAAATACTGCGTAATGACATGAATCTTAAAAATTTGTTTTGTGGTTTAAACAAAGTTATGATTTATAGTAGTCTTGGAATTAATGTTCAAAAGTTGCACTAATTTTTATTGTTCTTTTGTATTCTTTCTTTATAGTATCTTCAATAATTTTTCAAAATCTGCGTGATTAATTAGTTTGTTTTTATAAGCTATGTTTGATTCTCTGGTAACATTTTGTTTGTGGAAATCTTTCAGTTCAATTTAAAAAAAAAAAAAAAAAAAAAAAGCTCATTTTTCATTTTAGTTTATGACACCCACAAATCATGGCTAATGAACTTTACGTTTTGTGTTTAACACAAGATTTGAACAGTTGTTAAAAGTACTTAAAAAGTCCCCCCTTTTTTTTTAATCCAAAATTTGTCACAGTAGTATTTATATTATTTTTAATATTAACATTTATTGAAAGTAGCATCATGATGCTAATGTGCTCTTTATGTAATGAGTTTTCTAGACTAAATTTTCATAGAAAAACTATACTGCTGGCATTAAAGTTCTTTGCTGTCTCTCATTGATTTAAACTACACTCTTACTACTCCTACTTTGTCATAACAAGCTTCCCTAAATCCACTAATTGAGCATGAACAGTGACATAATTTCTGAGACTTGCAATTGCATTAATGCTTTTTGGAATCACATCCAAAGAAAAAAAAGGTGATTAAAAATGAAGTGTACTGTATTATTAGTTATTGTTCCATTTTTCTTAAATAAAATTTTACATTGAAGGAGGCACATGAATTGAAGCTTTTTGTATTGTATACACATTCGCTTGCTTGGGAACTGTACAGATAGTTTCATTTATAGTTATTTCTGAAGCAGATTAGTTAAAGTATTAAACAAATTGGCTCATTAGTTTGTCTCTGTCTTTTTTGATTAGAATGTAAATATATATGGCAAGATATAATTTTTAAAATTATTCTACTGTTTGTAGTGAAACAATAAAATACTTTTTTTAGTTTTAGAGAATAAAAAATGAGTTAAACATTTTGTGTATTTTGTGGATATCTTTAAGACAAACTGTTCTAGCTAATTCTAATATAATTTATTTTTAGGCCAAAAATATCTCTTAAAAAGTTTAATTTTGTTCCATTGATTCTAACGGGATTGTTATGGAAATGTATTTAAAAGGTATGCTTCATACTAAAGAAACTTTAACAAATACAGTTTCAGAAAGATTTAAATGTAAAGAAAGAAAAACTGGTGAGTACAAAGAACTGTTGATTTAAGATTATGTAAAATAAACTTCGAAATTTGTTAGACTGTGAATGGAAAACTTGTTCGTTGCTGTGAATAAAAATGAGTGGTAAACACCTGGCATATTTGCAAAATTTAACACATGGAAGTTTCCTAAGCTAATTTATTAGTGGAAATAAAAGTAAAGCCAAAATATGGCGCATCATTAAATCTTGTAAATTATAAAATTATGCAGATATTGTCAGGAAGTACTTTTCTATTAGCAGATCCTGCTTCAGAGCATTTAAGTTTCCTGCTTCAGAGCTTGACTAAAAAGTTAGAAAGATGCGTAAGTCTTGAGAGATTTCTCCTTTTAAAGAGCAGGTGTTCTGTGCATTGGAAAGGTAGAATGCTTCTGTGAAACATTTTATATACTAAAATGTCACGAAGAAAAGAAGTAGTTAAGTCATAAAAGAAACATGTATTTTAAGAGAAAACAGTGTTCTCAAGGCCTGTGTAAAGAAACTTACCTTAAGTGATAGAAGGAAGAATCACCAAATGATAGAAAAAACTTATGAAACAAGGTTTCACCTTCCAAAATTGGGAAACCAGCAATTATTTAGACCGATACTTTTATTTATTTATACAGTTTGTAACGAGCAATTAAAACATCTTGCAAAATTGCCTTAAATCTGTATGACAGTTGTTGCATTTTTCTTTGGTTATTGTATAACTCAAGGGGTAAGTGATATTTATTTATTGATTTTTGAATAAAAGCAACAATTTCTTGCACACTTTGTTGAAAATCAAAATAGCTACAGTAAAAGCTTGACTAAAAAGTTAAAATTAGACTGAAATTCAAAATAATATTTTTATTTTTCTCTGCATCAACTAAATTCATTCCTCACCAAAGTATGTTAAGCATTCCCTTTCCCTTTTTTAATAGTAAGTAGATCATCTGATTTTCCTCTTTAAACAACTTTTTTTCCCCCCCCAGAAAAGGGGACGTGTTATAGTTTGCAATCCAGAGAAAGATAAGACTATGGTTCAAGAACTCCTAGAATTTAAAGATCAGATGGATACTGTTATAAATCAGTGTTTTAAGAAAAACATAAAATTCATACATTCCCTAAAAGAAGCATTTGAATATTTTGTAAATCAGCGCCCTAACAAGCCAGCAGAATTGATAGGTAAGGTATAATCTTGCATCTGATTCAATTTATTTTTATAAATTAGGAATATTTTATATGAATTTTTGAAATTCTATTTTTAGCAAAATTTGTGGATTCAAAACTTCGGGCTGGAAATAAGGTAAACACGTTTTTCATCTTTAATTTTTTATACCTTTAGTTTTATCTTTTTTAAATCTCAGTTCCTGAATTATATAGGAGCTATTTGAAACACACAGGTCACATACAGGTTTTATCCAATACCTAAAAATGTATAATCTTCGGCAAATTATTATGGATTTCTGAGAAACTTGTTTCTTAGTACATATTGCTGTGATTAAGTGATTTCTTTTAACCGCATGTTTCCAAACAAAAGCCTTATGTTGAGTTATATTTTAAGCTACATTAATAAATTTTAGTATTTATTATGACACTCTTTGGATTTGAATAATCCTGTATCCATTTGGGCATTCTGTCTCTAAAGTCTTTCCAGTGCTGCTGTAAGGCTTTGTTATTTTCTCATGTTGTATGGGAGTTAATCTATATTTTCTGTTTCTTTTTCAGGAATTTTGTTTTTGAAAGCATTGCATATTTTTTTAATGGACTTCATATTGGGGCTTTCTTGATGCTAAGCCTAGCACTTTGCAGTTTCTATTTCTTTTCATGGCTTGGGTTTTATTTTTGAAAGTATTCTATATTTTTTAATGGAGTTCATATCAGGACTTTTTCCATGCCAAGCTGACATATGGAAGTGCTTTAGAAATAAAATATGTTCATGATTCTGAATATATGGCAAAGGGTCTTGTAGACAAATTGCATCTGGAAAAGGTTTTACGAGATCTCGTATTTTGTGAATGCACATCCCCTTTAATTATTTTGATACGTTTGCTACACTAAACAGATATGCAGCTGAAAATAATTGATGGATGGTGCTTTGCATCAGTAAAAATGCAATTCCATCTCCTTGCCTGTTAAATGTTAAAACAAAATTAACTTTCCTAAAACAAAAAAAAAAAAAAATGAATATAGTTTATTTATTTATGTGATTAAAAATGTATTGGTACTTACATTTATTAAATAAAATGTTACAAATTTAATTCATTTAAAAATTTGTTTGTGAAATGCAGCTGAAAAAATATTTTTAAATTTTGCTGTCGGTGATAGATAAAAACCATAATATTTTATGCAAATTTTTTAGTTTACAAGTATGTATGGTACAAAGATCAAGATCTGGACGTCCAGTATCCGGAATGATTTAAAATCTAGTCTTCAAATTCACCACCAACTTTTTTTAATTTATTTTTTATTTTTTTATGCTTTACGCATGTGCATTTGATTTCCCCCATTTCCACGCATAATAAAACATGTGGATAGTCCCGATTCTTGATTTCACTTCAGCACTGAATAAAATACATCATTATTGAAGAAAAAATCATTGTAGAATTAATTTGTATGATCAATAATTTGGCTTCATTGCTGCCTATCTGCATGGCATACATCTCAAACCAAAACATTCTACATAGATACGTCATTGATTCTACATCTGCTAATATTTTATATCCCTGATGCCAACCTGGGGAATCATTAGTTATTATATTTTGCTTTCATCGCCGCATGTTTATCAATACACGACAACTTGAGTAATGACTCATATAGCAATGCCTAAACATTTTTTATGTTAATAATTTAATAACAAAGAGTATGATAACCTTTTATGTTGACATTACACTTGGCAATGATTACAGATTAAGTTAAATGTGCTAAGAAATGTTGACGAGGAAACATCTAACAAAAAATTTCTTTCCATAGGCTAAAAAAAGATTTTGTTAATGATACTTATAGACCAATAGATTACATTTAGTGCTATTTGAATTAAGAATAACTGATTTGTTATTCACATAAACCCAGAACCTGGGCTCATATGGCTACACCGGGTGGCAGAATTCAGGGAAGACAAGGAAAGGCACTTGGTGGGAAAATTTAGGATTCTCAAAGACTGCATCAGGCGGTAAGATATCTAGTGTCAGCCCTTAATAAGCCTTAAGTATATGTTGGAAATTATTTATTCAGGACTTGAATAAGCCTTAAGCATGTGCAAGAAATAGACATAAGTATAATAAATAACTAAACTAATTCAATTCAGACTTAATTGTCTCAGTGCGCAATAGAAGCAAGATAAAATTTAGTGGAACAACTTGTCGTTAGTTGCCATTCTCATGATACATAGCCAAATATGTATAGTGAATGATAGCTAAATTTTATGATGATACCCATGAATGTTAAAGGTTTATGGATATCACAGACCAAAGGCAAAATTTTCCAATTAACAGATTTTGTAAAGAAATGTGGAAAAGTGGTAATAAATGAAAATGATATAACAAAAGTTTTTCATTGGGATGACAATGCTTCTCAATAATCAATCAATTAATGATGGCGAAATCTGTAGTACAATTCTAGATCCGGAAAATACTGCTACCCACAGTGAAGAAAGTGACAGAGAGGTTGCTGAAAACGAAAAAAAAAAAAAAATTGATTGACAAGTTCGAATTCTCAGCACAACACTTACAGGACTTAAACGATGTAACTGAACAAGAAATTATGTCTGTCTACAGAATTAAAGAGATTAAACAACTTACACTGAAAGAAATGTTTAATAAAGTAAACAAATAAATATTAAACATTTTTTGTAGACTTTGATAACCTTTGGATCATAAATGCTTCATTATTTCATACATCACTATTTCATATTTTTATAATTTCTACATACCATCTTACTAGATTTAAACTGATGATCTAATATTCAGAAATATCCCAAATCCAGATTCGTGGATGTTCCGATGAGTCTGGATCTCGGACTTTGTACTGTATTTGTTTGAATTAAATCTATAATATTTTCAACTGGTTGTGCTAATCTTTTCCAGATTATTTTGTGAGATGCAATTTGTTAAAGGCGGATTTATATTTAATCAAATTTGCCTTTTTGCTTAAGAATTGTTGAAAGGATAAATCAGGTTCTCTGATATGCTGAATAAGGTTTATTTAACCCTTTGCTGCACAGAGTCAACCTTTGAAACCATCTGTTAAGAATTTTTTTTTTCTCATTTGTGCAGTGGTTTTATTGTATTAATGTTTTTAACACTCAAAAGAACCAAGAGATGGCAGTACAAAATTGAGCCCTTCTTTCTGTATTGATTTATACGTGGTTAAACTTCGGACAATCGAAGATAAAAAATTTCAATTTTTCTCACTAATTCCATAAAAAATGCATGTAGTACCCAAGTATAATTTATGAATCTTTTATTCACATATTATTTTAATTATAAAAATGCTAACATTGAGAGAAATCAGTAATAAATTTTGCATTTTTTTTTTTTTTTTTTTTTTTTTTTTTTTTTTTTAATAATTTAACATGTGGTTTTGGTAGAAAACCACAACCCTCTTTGAGCTTAGATAACTTCTACATACTATTTTTGTTGAAAATACGAAGAAAGAATTTTTTTAATTTTACATTTTTAGTATTTACTTAGTATATTTATACATTTAGAATAACATCATATGAAATTTCCTCCTGAAATAAGATATTTTTAAATTATGGAGTTAATATTCAGAAATTATATTTTAATTAATATTTGACAAAAATCATAAATTATATGTATTATTGTGCTGTAAAAATCAGTGCTAAAAAGTTTGCAGATTTCATACTCTACAGTGGTTTCACTCCTAAACCACCACCCCACCTCCATTCCAAGGTGTGCAACGTTTTCTTTTTTAATACATTTCACATTTAGGAAGCTCAAAGGTACTAGTTATGAGTTAATTTCATTAAAGGCTGAAAAACTTTCAAGAATAGATAAGGAACTTGATAACATCAGAGTTATACAAAAATGGCACTACAGAATGCAGCCAACAGTTACAACCACTATAATCATTGAATTGGATTAACTGCATCCTTATTTATATTTATGTGTAGCTCACTGAATCCACCTCTCAGTCTCAATAGAGGTGAGCTAAAATGTTTTACATTTTAATTTATCAGTTGAATTAAAGCTACTAAATACAGGGTATGCAGCTACATCCGCAAGAAAAAGGACATATTTTATACTAGCAGTAAGCAGCTATAGTTTTTAAAGAGTAGGAGAGACATTAGGATCCACTGTGATACATTTTCAATTTGGAGAATGTCATCTTTAATTTATTTTAATTCATAATTCTTTTTCTTTCTTTAAATGATGCATAAATTCAAAAATGTGCATCATAGTTTTTAATATATGCCTAATGTGCCCATTGAGGTTTTGACAAAAAATGGAATTTCGATATCCTACCCCCTACCTTCCCACCTGACCATCATTCATCATGCTGGCAGGAATGTGTACTTTGATAATATGTGGGAGATGCATTTGACTGAAACTTGATTAGCCACTCAGGCCAATGGTCTAAAGCCTGTACTAAGCATAAGGGAGTTCGTGTAAGGAGCAGTTGACAAGCCAGATCTCCAGACTGATAGTTATACCCATTATGGTCTGTGGCCACTGGGAATGGTAACCCAGACTGATCATTGTAGCAGTGGTAAGAAGAGAAATTTTTTCTTAAGTCCACCATCTCGGAGAATGTTGATCCCGTGGTGTGTGGCAAGATTGACATACTTCTACCCTGCCTGTAACTTTTGACTAGCAGACCCAACTCCTGCGTGATATGGAGGGTTTAATCTAGGCCATTCTGTGTAATTCCTGATCATGGCATGAATATAATTATTATTATCATCATCTCCTTCTGAAAAAAACTTGTTGGTACGTGTGAATTTGCAATTTGAGCAATGTGGCTCCTCAACTCTTCTATGCTGAATTTACATTGTTGTTGTGTACTAAGGTGGGAATTTTATACATATATGTTCAAATTAATTGTTAGCAAAGTGTTTTATGTAGTCATTGATGTGAAAAGAAAAAATTTCTTTTTATGAAGTGCTTAAAAAGTATGCGTAAAATGACAAAAATTAAAAGTTTTATTAAAATATGATTATTTAAGGATTCTATTTTCAGAAGGAACCACTGTGCAGTCTTCTGTCTGAGTAAATGCATTATAAAAGACTTGTAAAAATTCTTGGATATTTGTTAGAGGTATTAACTTGTATTTAATATTGCAAGAATGACAGTGAGCACTTTACCAGAAGCTCTAAATAGAATAGGGAAATATAAAGTAATACCTAAATACTGATGTTTTGTGTCAGCCACTGTTAACATTGTAAGATACAAAATGTTACCAGTTTTGCTTTAAGGACTGAGTCACGTCAAAATTTATGTAAAACGTGTTTTAGCAATTTCTGTGCTGTCTGTAAATTAAATTAAAAGAAAATTCATACTAATTCCATTTGTTTAAACCTTATATCAGGGTTGAAGAGATTCAGAAATTTTAAATACATTCATTTGTGTATGTAGCTCTTGGTATGTACCAATAACAATAATAATTCATTAAATATAAGACATAAATTCATAATCAAAGTCAAATTTCTAGAGGTTGTAAAATGGAAGAAAATGTAAACTATGTGTCTGGATCATGATTCTACTTTTTTAGTCAAGTAATCAGTGTATTTGTAAATTTTTTTAATAATTTATCCTCTATGTAAAAGAGTTCAATAATTCCATTTTATTCTTTAAACATAAAAGTCATTTTTTATTTTGAAAAGTTCAGAAATGAGTCGGGTAAATTAAAATATTATTTTATAACTTAAAATTTTTCTAGTTGCTTCTAGATCTTCATTAAAGCTCTTTGAAGATGTTAACTTCAAATAGTCATAATTTCAGGTTTTATATGTGTCTATAAGAGAGGGAGAGATATATCTGATCACAGACATATCAAAATCACTTTTCCCCCCAGTTTGTTGATTTTTTCTAAATGTAAGTTGTTGTAGTAATTCAATAAAAAGTAGCCCTTGCAATCCTAGTATTTGTAGAGTGCCAGTATTATTCTGTGGAACACAGAAAAAAAAAAGGGGGGAAAGAAGCAAAGAAAAAAATGCTTTTCAATTAGTGAGTGATTTGGAACCAGCTCAAAGCCACCCATCAGTGAATCAAAACTGTGAAGCAAAAAATTGTTTGGTTCAAATTTCCAATATGTTTATGCCATTGTACTTGTCGGCTTAAAAGATAGAGATCATCAAATAAATTTTACATTTTTTCCACCGTCAGAATGTGAAAGTTGAGCATCTATAACTACATCTGTTGTGAATCCTCAGTTGACACAACATAATAAGATGCAGAGAGAATCTTACTTTTCCAAGGATATTTGACTGAACTACAAAAAATAAAAAGATTACCATATCAACACAAAATATAATTTTATTCACCAACTCGGTAATCAAAAACTAATCTTCTGTTAATTTTAACAAATTGGATTTCAAAGGTAAAAACTGTTGTCAAAAATGATAATACAATAATATGCAAGGTAAACATTTATAATTATTAAAATATTTGTGAGTTACTTTCAAACTAATTATTTACATTGTATGCCATTACACATCTTTGAAACCCACATGAACTCATTGCATTTTGCCTATGAAATTCTTGCTATTTGAAATTAGTAATGTTTAAATGTTTTTATTTTAGTAAAAAGCATTGTTATTACGATAAAATAATTCAGTACTTTAAATAATTTTGAATTTATGAGTAATTTTAAGTTTGTTTCATAATTTATTTGTAATGCTTTTAATCTTGTTTTCATATTCTTGAGTTAAGAAATTTATGGAATTCCTAAAAAAAAAAAAAAATTGTAAATGCAGACAATATCAAAATGTTCCTTGGAAAAACTGGAATTGTTTATGTGTTTAAAGATAATTTTACCTATCCAGTATTTGATCTGTAAAAGGATCTTCTCATAGATAAGGTTTTATATATTTTATAAAACAGTGTTGTGCAAAAGGCATTTCTGATAAAGAAAAGTTAACTGTGTTTCCGGATTTTTTAAAATGCGAGGCCTTGTCATTTTTATATCTGCAAATATGTTGAAACTGAAAATGATGTATTAAAAGAAAAAAAAATGACTTACTTTTCTAATTCGGAACATGTTATATTTGATGACCTTGTTTTAGTTATGTAATACAAATTTAAAGATATAACACAAGGACTGCTAGAGCATCCCTTGGCCACTGGTACAGAACACTCTAGTCAGCCAAAGCGGATATGTTTGTATTTGGAGAAAGCTGTGAGGTCTTTCATTTGTGTGTAAAATAAAAAAAATTATAAATATGATAATAAAAGTGAAAACATGGCATCAGCAATATTTTACTAGATTTATGATGTTAAAAATTATTTTTTCTATATGAAAATTAGTTTGTCATAAAATTTTGAAATTTGTAGTGATTACTTAAAATAAGTAATGGGTATATGAAATTTTTATATTTATGATACTTTGTGGAAAACTTTGAAAAGCCTTCCCTGCACAAATAAGGTTAGGTAGACTCTAAAACAAAAACTTTGGGACTGAAACTTTTAATAGGACTCTGGAATATTACCAAAGTTCATATTTTGCAGTTATTTAAATATTTTTTGGTCAGAGTTTTATGATTTGTATTTTCAAATTATGTTTCTCTTCATTTCTTAATGCTTTAGCTCATGGGTGTCTAAACTATGACCATTTGAGGGCTGCATTGCAAAGGAAAAAAATTTGCGGGGCCACAAATACAATATTTTTTAACAAATTAAAATAAAAATTAGCTCTATGTTTTATTAAAATAAAGTAACTTCTTTTTATTGTTAATTTTATAAATTTGAATTAGATATGTATAGGTAAATATTTATTATTAATTTTTTATAGTTTTGTTTCATTTACTTTGGATTTCATAAAAATGGAAAAATTTCAAATTAATGAGATGGATGAATTTGCTTTTGTTGAACAAGCAAATCGCTATTGGGTTCAATAGATGAGGTTGCAATTTTCAAGATGTTTGTCAGTGATCTTTTGTTTTTTGTATGCTTCATTTTTGAAAATAATTGTTCACAAATATAGCTCCTGCCAAAAGCTGAAGACATTAATAAAGCATGATTGTGAAAATTTGGATATTTATCGTGGAGTAGGTAATCTTTATAAGATTTCAGTAAAAAAACATTTTCAAATTTTTCTTTCAGTTGAATGTCACTTTGCAGTTAATACATCATGACATACTAAGATGCTTTTATTTAAATGTTTATTTTAAAATAAATGCCAACGAATCGATTATATATGATTAAAATTCAAACATTTATTTTTTAATAAAAATGTGTAAATTTAAATACTTTCATAATTTGGGTTTGGGCCACACTTTAGACACCCATGCCTTAGCCCTTTATCTCTAAAAAGGCTTCTTTGTTGCTCAGCTTTTCTGTCTGAAGGGGGAATATGTAAATCAAAATTATAACTTAAATTAACAATAGCCCCTTAATTCCTCATCTTAATCTTGGTATTTCCCCCTCTATGTACTAAAAATAGTAAAAAATTTTTGGACTGTGTCATTTCTATATTAATCTATTTCATGACGTTTACATAATGATTGATGATGGTGTAGCTAATTCAAACCAAAACCTTTCTAAGCTTCTATGTTGAAATAGCTATGCTAAGCAAATGTAGATTGCTGCTTTCTTTCTATTAACAACGTCAAAAATGTAAATATTCTTTTCGCTAGATGTTAGGTTGCAGCTCTCTCATGATGAAATTATTTCAGTATGTTTGTGAAAATTCAAATAATGAGACAAGGAGGTAAAAATTACTTTAGACAAAAGTTTAAACTTTCTTGGGAAAATTTTGTAACATACCAGGAAAGAAGTTAATATGTGCACCTTGGAGAAACACAATGAAAAAAAACTAAAGTTCTAAGACAAGCAGTAACAGGAATGATAATTCAAAAATATAAAAGTAAGCCTTTATAACCTTAATGAATTATGTATACTTATATTAAAAGTATAATTGTTTTGCAATAAAGATTTCTTAATATAATTATTTATTTTAGTTATTTATATCAGGTTTGTCACACTACCGGGAAAACCGAAAAAAGTCAGGGAATTTGAAAATCGACCAAAAAATTCAAGGAAAAGTCAGGGAAGTTTATATGGCGATCTCCCCCTTCACAAAAAGTGAGTTTTGCGCCGATGTTGGAAGCGATCACTTTCTTGGCAAATTGTGTATTGCGTGAGCGTCATTCAGGCAGCTGGCATAGAGCCAATTTTCACAGCTCCAATTAGATTGTCTTTTAGAAAAGCAAAGCAGGTTTCCAGTAACCTTGAGAATCGAGAGAATTACATGTTTAGTGCATGTTCAACTAAACAAAATACTTATTCTCGTATAAAACAAAATCGGTTTAATCCTAGTACAGTACCAAGTCCGTAATCCAGACTCGTCTGGACTTCCGAATTAGGGGTTTTTCCGGATTATAGATAATCAATTTAAATCTGCTAAAATGGCATGCAGAAATTATACAATTAATAATATGGAATCATAATTTATGAAATAAAGAACAATTAATGATCTAAAGGGTATCAAAATTTACAAAAAAAAAAAAAAAAAAAAAAAAAAAAGCTTAATATTTATTTGTTTACTTTATTAAACATTTCTTTCAATGTAAGTTGTTTACGATACTTCCACAAAAAAGTCAAAAATTTCCTTTTTCTTGTGTCATATATAGTGGATTTTCCAGTGCTATACTTCTCACATAATTTTGAGACGGATAAGCCTTTATCCATTTTTTGCAGGAATTCCACTTTTTGTTTAATGGACATCGAAACATGCTTTCGCTTTGTAGATCCTTTGGCAGCTCCAGAATTGGAAACTCTTTTTGACATAATCAAAAGTTCAAGCTTAATTTTTATAAAATTGTTCTAACAGTCTACAAAAAATAATAACCCGGATCCAGTTACAAGATTAAGGAACAGCACAATCTGCAACATTAACTGAATGCGTTAACGCTTACGCATGCGCATAAAGTTTGTAGTTTTGAGGTCCGGATCATAGATCATTTCGGATTATGGACGTCCGGATTACAGACTTTGTACTGTATATGGTACCGTGGAGGTTAGAGAATCAAAAAATATGTATTGTTAAGAAGGAAAACTTCTCTGCAACAGGAGTGGCTCCATTCCAACATAGAGGGAACATGCACGAAATATCACCAAAGCTCGAAGCCGGTGTCGAATTCGTAGGTCATGTTATCAAGAGTTCATAAAATTAATATCGTTTAATATTTCTTTAAACTTTAAAGGAAAATAAATATTTTTTGGCACAAGTAAATTAATTAATTAATGGATTAGTTATTTTGACCCAAAAGAAAAAACAATTACACGAAAATCCATGTTTAAATTATTGCAAAAAATCAAAGAAGAAACGTTTTGTCAAAGAACACTTCTTAACATGTGTTCCTCAGTTTCCTGTACACATCACGGAGAGGGAAATTCTGGCTGCCAGGTTCTGTCGCCAAATCCCTTGGCGAATTTTCCCTTCACTTTCTAGTGGCATAATAGCATTATGTTTATGGAATTTTTCCTTCTTTACATAGATGTTCTTTGGTTAGAATAACCTCCATGTACGGTACACACAGGATTTGGTAACATTATGCTGAGTAGTAAACGGTTCATTTTGGTGTTGGTGACAATTTTCAAAATTGTGCCAAGGCATCACCGTATATTAGAATTTTACCACAAAATCTTTTAAACTTTTTTTTTTTTTTAAATAAATGCCTTATTTGTCATTTTGCAGTAAAATAAAAAAAATAGTAATCAGTCATCTAGGCTAACCATTTAATAAAACTATATTTGCTAAAATATCGTTGATTATTCTAATTTAATTTTGAGTAATTATCTTTATTCTTATGTTATTCGTATCATTTAATGTTGCTTCTTCTCTCTAAATTTGTTTATTATTAGTAAATAATACTTTCAAATTTCAGGAAATTTTCTCTGGCATAATCCTGAAATAAATTCTAGCAGTATAATGACATACCATCACAAAATTTAATGCACATATTTTTTGCTGATGTATGTTGTTAAATATCTGAATTTATTTAAAAATATCATTAAATAAATTTCTTTTGTTTAGCTGTAAAATGTCTGCAAAAAAAGACATTTTTTAATCCAGCTTGGGCAGATTCTAATCTCAATCTTCAGTGGAGAAACAACTCCTATTATAGTTATAATCATAATGCTTTGGGGATTGTATCTATAAGTCATATGTAATAGGCAAATTTTTGTGTTTTCAACTAATAATATAATTAATCCACCTCTTAGAACAGCCAATGATAGACTGGAAGTTTTTTAAAAAACACACCTGGAAAAGTCAGGGAATTTCATTCTCCTGTTTGAGTGGAACCCTGTTATGTGAATGTGTCCATACATAGTGTAAATTAGAAAGGGAAAATTGTGTATAATACCTAGGAATACATTATCCATAAAATTTATTAATTTGTAAATCCCTTGGTCCCAAGTTGTTCAGATCAAAAGAATTCTAATTGTATTTAAATTTTTTTCCCCAAAAAGTGAATTAATCTCTTACTTATGAAATTGTTTTGAAATAATTTACATATAAAGCGAGCAAAGATATGTGATAGCATGCACAAAGAAACCAGTATAAGAAAATTCATTTTATTAGTAAGGAAACTAAACTTATTTTGAGGGTGGGAAGAGAATTTCTCAAACTTAATTTTATAAATTGCAAATTTTTAGTTTTTGAAATTAAATTATTTGCAGTACAAAAAATATATGACTAATGTGTTCATTCAGAATGAAATTGTATAATTTTCTCTTATCTTGCACTTCAGAATGGTTTATTAAAAAATACCAGTTGAAATTATATTCTTTAACTGTTACGGTGGTTTGTCAAATACATTTTAAATTATTAACCACAGCTAAAAAATAAATATTATTCAGGGTATCCAATCTAAGATGTTACAAACTTTGAGGGAAGGTAGGGTACACCTAGACGACTCAGAAATGCATAGAAATGCTAGGTTTGAAACACCTTCCTTATGCGGTAGAAGGCGTTGAATGAATAGGTGTGAGTGTTTCAAGCATGATTGTTTTGAAGCTTTTTCACATTTTTTTTAGATGCAAAATGCTAAAAAAAAAGGTGCTTATTCCTCTTTATTAACGTAAAAAAATAACAAAAGGAAGTACAATTCGTATCAAAGGAAGTGTTCAAATTTATGCGCCCCTTCCCCCACATGTGATGCAGGCCTTATCTTAACTGCATGAAAGTTCGAACATTCTCAAACATTCCAGGAGTGTCTTGAATTTTCCCGCAGCTGTAGCGAGGTCCTCTGTGCTGTCAACAGGGGTTTTGTAGCCAAGGGAATTCGTATGGCACCAGAAGTAATCAATACACAATGGGTCTGCTGATCAGGCAGGCAAATTCGTTGGACCACCACGGCCAATCTGTCTTTGGCCAAATGTTGCATTCAGATGGTTACATACAGAAAGGCTGAAATAGGTGGAGATTCCTTCGTGGTAGTACCACAGGGAAAGATGCATTGCAGTGGAAACCTGTGCGTTCTGTAGTAATTCTGGTAACACTTCTTCCAAGAATATCAAGGAGTCTGCACTTTTTAGACAACAGGTATGGCCCAAGAAAATAATCACAGTGCCAGTCTGTACGTTTACCATAAAACGTGTCTTTGCAGCTCGAGTACATATGAGTGTTCACCATTGCCCATGCATGGTTGTTATGAGTGTTAAAAATACCTTTCTCGTGAAATATACCTCATCTGTGAACAGTGCAGAGGCTGGAAAACATGGATCTGCAGTTTGTTTATGCAAATACCAATGTGAAAAAGCCTGATGAGATTGAAAATCACAGTCTTCCCTTAACTGAATACGCTGTAAGTGATATGGATGCACAGCGTTGCAATTCAGAATCCTCTACGGGGTGTTGTATCAAATCAGGATTTTATTCACTGTACCTCGTGTACTTCTACTGGGAGTGCTGTCTGCTAGACCTAGCACAGTTTCCTCATTGACTGGCATACATGTCATTCGATCATAATTATGTGTGGCCTCATGAAAAGAACCGCTGTCAAATAATTTGCTGGTGTAGGCACACAAACATGGTAGAGGTGGGAGTTTCCCTCAACGGGTACCTCTCGGAATACCACCTCAACCATTACAGTATGTGGCTGGTGTAGGTGCACAAACATGGCATAGGTGGGAGTTTGCCTCAATGGGTACCTTTTGGCATACCAAAACCATTACAGTCTGCGGCTCTGTATGCCAGAGGCATATCTGCTTTCCCTCATTTAGTGTAGTCTGTCATTCTACAGCCACTCTGTCTGTGTGCAAAATGAAGATTCATCTCAATGCTACTCTTTCTGATCGTGGAGTTCCTGTGGTGGCTAGTTCGACTCTCCACCAAGAGATTTGCATATTGTCCCTTTAACACTATATCGAAAAGCATTGCGCCAAGAATCTTATCGACTGCACCACTCTCGCAGCTAAGTCGTCTAAGTATACTTTGTCAAACAAATTATTTTTGACTGACTGACAGATATTTCTTCAAAACCTGTTTGTCTGTTATGCAAATTTCATATTCTTATGTCAAGTAAATTGTGTTTCACAAATAATTTTTTTAATGCATAGCCAGTGTTTAGAAGCTTTTTGTGCTGAAAAATATTATGAATTAATTGCAATTATAAATATTAGCTGTGAAAATCACCCTTGGGTCAGCAGGTGAATTTCAGGCTTTCTTTCCAAGCTATTTGTTACCTTCATTTTGTAATCTCCCTGTGTAATGACTGCTGTGTTCCTTCTACCAATAAAGTATGAGAGGAAGTTAGACAGATGAAAGTAAAGAGTTATATGCAGTTAGTGTGTTCAAAAAGAATATATGTAGATGGAAAAATCTTATTTGTGATGAAGTCGGAATGATCTGAAACTGATGAAATTTTACTTGTATAATAAATTAGAGAATGTTAAAAGTTTCAGTCAAATTTTATAAGAATTTTCTGTATGCTAGTATTTAGATGCACTGATTCCTTACTTGTATCTTATCTAGGAAGCAACTGAAGAAGAATTGGAACGCCTTCTTGATAAAATAATGGTTTTGTTCAGATTCATTCATGGTATGTATGAAATTTTGTTGGTCTTTATTTAAACATGCATTGTCTTTTTAAAAAATCCTATCCTGCTTCAAAAAACCTAATTACTTTACATTGACACCCAAACTAAACTGGTGGTGGACAATAATTCGTTACCAGCATGATTTGGTGATTGGGTCCCTCATCTCCACTCGCATTTTAACCCGTTCGCGACGGGCACCTCTGTTACCGAAGCGTTCTCTTGAGACGGCGTGTTAAACGGATGCGTCGTCCTGTGGGGACGGGAAATTTGTGGTGCTAAGCCTAACTTTGGAAAAAATTCGTATGAATAAAATTTGTCATCCAATTTTTCCAAATTTGGATACATTATGAGAAGAACATTCAGGTCGTCATCAGAATTAATTTGAAGCCTTTATTATTATATTTTCCTTAAAAATTTTATAAAATACTCATTCTAGAATAATATAATTTTCCCCTTATCTCGCAAATAAATATTGTTGCGTTTTTTCGTTTTCTTCCGACACCAGTTGTTATGTTATTTTCTTCCTTCGCGCTCGTACGAGGTTTGTAGATTTGGAGTGAATAATGACAACACTTGATGAAGTATGGAAACACACTTTATTTAGCCAATATTAATCAGGACAGCTCCAAAGTCACTTTTTACAGTCGTCGAAGATCTACTGTAAACACGTTGGAACAATCAGTGACACAGCCTTCACACTGTCAGGCAATAACGGTGGAGATAGCTTCACTGCAAAACTCCCGACTCTGCTCAGTCGTTCTCGGAACTTCATGTATTCTCGAGACTCTCCACACTACAACTCGCGATGCACTCAACGACACACGAGCACAGCTCCCGACTCTTCAGTCGTTCCCGGAGCTCAACATGCTCTCTTGACGATGCACTAACCGCGATATACTATGAGACTCTTGTGGTGCACTCGCTGATCAACTGTCAACTCGATCGACTCCACGCGGACTAACTGATGAGAGACACACACTAACTGACTCTAGACCAGCAGGGTTTAAATAGCTTTCGGCTCGTTGTTTGAGAACATTCTGGGATAAACCGGTAAGAATTCGTTCCAGAAGGTTCTTCATCCGTCCATGGTATATTGCCAATTTTGTCACCAAATGTGGCAACCCTGCTTCCCCTTGCAATTTTATGGCAACCCTAAAACTGCTTTGCGGGGAAGCTATCTTACCGCGCCTGTACATTTCATAACAATATATATGGAAAAATATCCAAACAATCGCAGATTTTATTTAGCACAACACAATTAAAATTTTAAAATAGTATTAAAACTGTCTTTCATAAAAATTCAACGAGTAAACAACAAGAAGTAAGCAATGTTGCATTAGTCACAGGAATATAATATCTGCTGCTATTTTACTCAGCAAATTTGACTCATTTAGCATTTGTATATGTTCTACGGTCAGGTAGTGCTTTCATTTTGCCATTTTTTTTTAAAAAAAACTTTCGCTAAGCTATACAAAATATTCGTCTCAGTGCCAGAAAACTCAAAGATTAATAAAAAGGTCTCTAATGATAGAACATCTACGCCACTATAACTGATAAAAAAAATAAAATAAAAATAATAAAAATTAATAAATTAAATTAAAAGTATTCCAGAGCATCGAGAACATGTTTATTTGTTTATATAAAATGATGCAGTAAGAGCCATTATATTACTCAACACTAACGAATTAGCGATTGTGTATATTCTACGTTTAGATACTGCTTTTGTTTGCCATTAAAAAAAGATACGTTTTGCTGATGATTAAAACTATTCATCTCAAAGTAGGAAAAATCAAAGAGTAATAAAAAAAATGTCTAATGATAAAACGTTTATCCCACTGTATTGCAAAAATAAAAAGAAGTACCTCAATGCAGCGAGAGCACATGCATTTGTTTACATCAAATGACGCAGTTAAAGAGACATTACATTGCTCAACACCCACCCACGAATCTCACTCTCATTCCGATACAAAATATAAAAAATAAAAATCATAGCATTGGAATGAAGGTAAACATACTTTACTTTCGATATATTTCCCCATAACAGGCATACAGCTACATCTAGCAGCAAGAAAAAATATTAATTAAACGTTCTATCTAAAAAGTCAAATGTGGTTCCCCCGACTGGTAGAGTGAATTAAATGGCAATTCAAATATGACACATCCGGCCATGAGGTGATGTTTGCTGCTGATGCACATATGACACGCCCGTACTGAAAGGGTTAAATTGGGTGTATGAAAGGTATTTTCTCCCTTCTCTCCACATGCTTTCATGGTGTAACTGGAAGCACATTCAATGTATATTCAGGCGGTCAGGCATTCGAATTTTGACGAGGGCATTGCTCAATTTTCATGCCTCCTGAATCGATAGTCTCATTTTTGAAATCTCTGTGAATAAACAATGCTTTTGTTACATGTGATCCAGCTGATTTGGGTGTAAGCTGTTGCATGCAGCTTTGAAGTTATTTGATGTATTCAACAGCATCAGTTTCAACATTTCATGTCTCGAAAAAAAATCACCCAGAAGTTTAATTGTAGTTTTATACGCAAGTTCAGTGGGAGTGCTACCAATGCTTTCTTTGCAAGCTATTCTAACAGGCTATGAAATTCCTAAGCCATTGCTTTGAGGTTGATAAGCAGTTTTGTGTATTAGTTGTATGCCTAAGACTGTTGTTAAAGCCTTAAATAAACAAGACTAAAAATTTACATCCTTGATGAGTTGTAATAGTAGCTGGAACACCAAAGCGAGAGATCTGCTTCTGTAGACATTTCCATTACTGTTGTAGCTTGAATATGGATGATGAAAATAGCTTCTGTTCATCTAGTGAACTGATCGATAGCTGTTAGGCCGTAAGTGAGTCCATTTGAAAGTGGAAGTGGGCCAGTGAGATCTAAATGAATATGTTAAAAGCATGTAGGAGTTACACTAAATAATGATTGTGAAGGTGCTGGAGTGTATTTTCGTATTTTAGGTTTTTGGTACAGAAAACACTGTCTTGCCCAGTTTGTGACATTTTTATTGATATTTGGCCACACATATCAGCTGTGAACTAATTTTGACGTCATTCGAATGGCTGCATAAATGCAATTAAAGCACAGTTTTTGGAATGCCTTGAGAATATATGGTCTTTCTATTCCAATAGATAGATCACAATTAAATTTTGATCTAATAAGTATTTCTAAATCTAGAAGCTTAGCTTTTTTTTTTAAAATTGTTAGTATTTAATATTTCTTTTACCTCATTATTCATCATCAGTCTTTTTTTTTTTTTTTTGTGTGTGTGTGTGTGTGCCTGAGCAATTTCTTCATAATTAATAGAATCAATAATTTTAAGTATCGTGAATGTAAAATAATGCATTGGCAACAACATTAACGGTTCCTTTTATGTACTGGATATCAGTTCTGAACTGCATAATAGTCTAGTTGGCGATTTTGATGTGAGGACCATTTTTTCAAGCTTTTGTTTGGAAGCGAATATTACAGCTTTGTGATTGGTAACCACTGTAAATTTGTGTCCCTCTAGCACATTGATTTTCAAAGTGGGTGCACTCCCCCAAGGAAGCTAGGACAACATCTAAAGGGGGCATGGACCAGGCAAGCAGTACTTCCACTTATGCCTACTGCACCACCCACATCATCTCACCAAACTCTGCTTGTATCTTAGTTGGGCGAAACGTGTATGTTAAATAACAAAAGCTTTACCAAAATAGGAGTGACTGCGTTAGACTGCAGAGGGAAAAAATAAACTCCAGGTTTACTTTAGAGGGTATCTATCCAACCTTAATATTTTTTTGCCCATCCAAACTGGCAAATAATTGTCAAAGTAGATATTCCCTTGATATCTTTTTGAACATGCGTGAAATAGTAGTTGAGCTGGTGTTGAAGGTCATGTTTGTCAAGAGGTCGGCATTGTTTGAGTTCTGGATGCAAGTAGCCTGTGCTTCTAATGCGAAAATGAAGTATCAATTTGTTATTTTTTTCTTCTTTGTGAGTTTGAAAAAAATCACAAACACAATGATGATTATATTACAGTTTTGTTCCTATACAAAAGAATGGTGTAAACGAGTCACAATGTGTTATTTGTTACGAAGTATTGAATAGTGATGCTATGAGAGCTTTTCGTATGGAGAAACATTTATCAACAAAACAGGATACATTAAAAGACAAGCCAAAGGTGGAAATTTGAAATTTCCAAAATTTAGTAATATTGTATACTTTGCTCAGTCATCTGAAAAAGCTCTCAAAACTCTGTATGAGTTATCTTTAGTCATTGCAAAGGCCAGGAAAAGTCATATTATCTGAGAAGCGCTCTTCAAACCTTGACTGTTGAAAGAAGCTGGCATTGTTCTTGGACTAAAAAGTAAACAAAAGCTTTCCCAAGTATTGCTTTCTGACAACACTGTTAAACGTTGCATTTGATGATATGGCGAAAGACAAAAAATCAGTTAGTGCAGCCCGTGAAAGAATTTTGTTCGCAATACAGTGGGGCGAGAGTTCAAATGTTGCAAAACACTGTCAATTGTTAGTTGTCACTTAACTGAAGAACCTCCCCGGGGGTTGACGTAGACGTCTGCAGAGCTGGCTAGTATTTGTACCTAGGCAGTCTCAGCCAAGGAGGTATACAAATTACGAACCTAGTGGTTCTGGAGGCCTTGCAAAGGTCACATCCTAGAGCAGATGGCTCTAGTATCCCAGGGGTAGTGCCCCAGGTTTGCTGGGTCATGTCCCTCTGCAACGGGCAGCCTGAGCAACTGGCATCTAGCAAATCATAGACAACGATCAGTGTTGCATAAGCAGCACATCCCTCTCTCCAAGGTTCCAGGGCAGAGGTTGAAGCCCTATGCCTAGTTCTGCGGGATGAGGGGACTCTTAGTGGCATAAAGGGGAAAGAGGATGGCCAAGCTTTCTAGACAACTTACTGCTTCTGCAGTATCAGAGCTTGCTGTCTCACATCTCGTAACAGCGTGAACACTGTGACTTGTGGAGAACCACACACATAAATTTCTCATCTTTGTGTGTCCATCGCACAGGTACTGCATATGTATCTTTTCAAGGTATTCCTGTGAAATTTCCTGATGCTTCACATATGGACCATAGTGACTTTGATCTCTTTAAAAGAGCTCTTTCTAAGCAAAAACCAACCACAATTGATGGACTCTGGAAAGTAGTACAAAAGGAACAAAAATAAATACTCACGAAAATTTTACGAAATGTTCTCTGTCATGGAAATCATAATGCAGACTTATAATTTAGAAAAGTTATCAGATCACACATTTAAAACAATACTCATTACACTTTAAACATGAATTAAATGGCCTTGAAGTCATTCTAAAAGTGTTTAAACACCTTCTGTAAAAATATCATTGGTCAAGTCCTGTAATGGAAATATCAAAAAACTTCTGTATTCAAAACCATACTACAGGTGTTACCATTCATTAAATAATTAATAACTTGGACATTATCTTTGCAATGAAGATTTCAGCTATATAATCCTCACACATTCCATTAATCAGAAAACTTTTTTTTTGTCAAAGTGACATGGTGCTTTTTTGATTTGGCATAATTCCTCAGCTCCAGCTGTCACCAGTTCGACTTCTTTTTTGACACACCCATGCTCTTCTAATTTTTTTCCTAAAATAGATTTTTATAATTTGGGTTTTGCCAAGAGATGAACAAGCAGATGTTCCATTTTTTAAAAATAATTGGTGTGCTGCACAAAGATTGAGTTTGAATAACAGCCTCATGAAATTAAAATGTCATTCGAAGTCCAAATGGTGATGTTTTCTGCCATTTCGGCTTATTACAGATATTGCCCTCTGTTGATTGATGACTGGAGTGCTATTATAGCAGTGAAGGATTTCAGTTATATAATCGTCATTTGACATTTCTTCACATGTTCCATTAATTAAAGAATTTCGCCACCCAACTGGGATAGTGGCACATCTCATCGTACACTTCACAAATTTTTTGGCATGTTTTTGCTGCATTTTTACGTTTTTTATAGTAAAAAAGCAACACATAGTGTATTTATTTCTTCATACATTTCACTCGTTTTCAAATTCATATAACTTTTTACACGAGTAACAAATTATAAAACTATCTTCACAAACAGTGGAAGGTAAATATCACCTTTTAAGCACATGCTCGTTTGAGACAATCAAGTGAGTGTTGCTGGATATGTAGGCATTGACACCATCTAGTGGCAAAAAAGTGCGGAGACTTTTTATATGACCCAATATTTCATGGGCATGTTCTGACGTTACTGTCAGACAAATGAGAGAAGTCACAACACACACATAAAAAAGTTTCACATTTCACTCATGATATTATCCAAAAGTCTTCAAATTTGTTGCTGTCATCATCACCAAGTCATGCAGTATGGTAGCTTGTCTATAAAGAGGCTGTATCCAGCATTTCTGACACACTATGCAATTAGTACAATTGATGTCCCGTATAAATATAGCATATTCATAATCATCACTGTCTTTAAATATGGTAGCTGACCATAAACAGGCGTAGCTCCAGCATTTTCAGCAACCAGTGTGATTGGTGCCGCATATAAATAAAACATTAATATTTCAAGGCAAAATGTTCCTTTCTGTCGCTTGTAAGAACGATGCAACTGTCTTTCAAGAATAGGCATTGTAGACGTCGGCCAATGCAAGCATTTTTAAAAGTATCAACAGACCTGTCCTTTCATGACCTTGCAATGCTCAACACAATTTCAAAAATTATCAGACAGCCTTATTTCTGCACCAATTTCAAAAGCACTGCTGTAATATATGCATTAATTTCATTGGTTGATTGACAGATATAAAGTTTGTACGAGGGTTGGAACTTTAATAGTGGCAACACAGCTGAAAAAATGCTACGCAACAAAACCAAAGAATATCGCGTATACCACTTGTGAACTACATACCTACCTTACCTCTCAGCAAAAAGACTCGTCCTGCCTATGTCACGCGCATGCGGAGTGACGTGAAGAACGGATCCTTGTATTAGCTCGCGGTCTAAAGTAAGTGTTGTCAGGATGTTTTCAAAACAAGAACAACGATGTTGGAGAAAAATTTAATGTGCCTGAGGTCGTACAGTACAACAGTGTCATCCAGGGCTTTAAGAGGCTTGCGGGGAATCTGCATTGCCTTACAGAACCATAGCAAGATGGGTGAAAGCATTCAATGAAGGACACCAAAACATGCAGACATGCTGCGGCCAGGTCGTCCGAGTGTCAGCGATGCAGACGTGCAAGCTGTTGCCACACTAATGGAGAGTGATCACCGCCAAACGATTCGTCAGCTGGCCGGACAAACAGGATTAGCGCATACAACTGTGCTGCACATTCTGAAGGAACGCCTGTCCATGAGAAAAATTGCTTCACGATGGGTTCCACATCAATTGACGGAAATGCAGAAATGGCTACGATACGATGCTGCCCAAACCCACCTGGAGCACGAAGGAGATGCTTTTTTACGCCATACCATTACGCTGAATGAGACTTGGGCCCGATCGTACCAGCCAGAACTGAAACGCCAATCAAACGAATGGCGTCATCACGGGTCACCACGATGTTCGAAATTTCGTCAGAACCCCAGCAGTGTGAAAGCTATGGTGATTCTCGTGTACGAATGTGATGGTGTCATCCTTACGCATACCGTTCCCCCACAGCAGACCATCACTGTGCAGTATTAATGTTCATTTTTGGAGCACAATCTCCGACCGGCTTTGAGAAAAAAACGGCGATACTTTCTGCAGAACGCTCCTCTCATTTTGCATGACAATGCTCGGCTGCATGCAGCGCGGGCTGTGACTGATTTTCTCAAGCGATGGGGCTGGGAAGTGCTTTACCATCCACCATACTCTCCAGATCTAAACCCTTGTGACTATGACTTAATTCCTAAGATGAAGGAACCACTTCGTGGCACTCGCTTCCAAACTGTTCCTGAGATTCTTGCGGCAGTAGACCGATCCATTCAAACTATCAACAAAACAGGCGCTGCTACAGGTATTCTTTGACTTCCACATCGTTGGAAACGGGTTGTACACAATGCTGGCAACTATATTGAAGGACTGTAAAACATGGTGACATGAATCACTTTTGTATTCCTTGTAAATAAATAGTTGCCGCTATTAAAGTTCCAACCCTCGTAGGAGAAAGTAAAATGCAGATGTTATCTTTGCCAAAACTGATGACAGTTAATAATATAAAAAGCTGGATCAGATCATTAATTCTTCGGAGATAACAAGATTAAGCAATTCTTTCTTTCCAGATAGCATGATTTTTGTCACTTGTAAATTTGTAATGTGAGCTGAGTTCATATATATCCCCTGCAGTGCGTAATTGGAATCCGAGCTGAGCTCGTTGACCATCAAAGGGTTAAGGAAAAGTGCTCTGTATTTTGTTAGTTAAACTATAATTTAACCCAAACCTAGTTCTTTAGCTTCTTCCTTGCTATTCCTAACAAACAGAAACACTATATACAGCATTCCATTTCAAATGAACATTGGATCCACTTATAGTAAACTGGGCTAGGTAAACTAGAAAAATGATGCCACTTACTCCTGGATACACACAAATGTTTGAAAGCCAAAAATCAAAATGTGATTAAGCTAGCTGGCAGTTATTTAAAGACAAAGCAGCATGCAGGATGATTCATTATTATCATAATTAATGAGGTTTTTCACAAAAAATAATTCAGCTAATGGGGAAGGAAAAAAAATTATGGCACACTAGTTCTAGCTTACGAGTACAATGTGATCTGTTAAAAAATTTTTCAAAAAACATTTTATGGGATGTCCAGATAATAAGATCTTTTTCATTATTAAATGTCCAAATTTCAAACTTTGTATTGTATAAATTTTTCTTTTTACCCCTTTTACCCCAGAAGGGATTTTGCACTGAAAACTTTAAATGTCCGTTTCACTTTTTAAATTGTGACTACCAAATATTATCGCCATGTATATTAAAGAAATTAAATAATGAAGAATCTACATAATTGTGTGTATGTTTCTCGTATTATGATAAGACAACGGTACCTAGAGCCATCAAATTTTCAACAACATAATCCTCCACTGAATATAGGCATCGGGAAGCCCTAATTTGGAATTTGTTTTATTATTGATTTCATATTTTGTAAACTTTTAACAAATATTTGATTAACAAACTCAACGATTTCAAAACGAGCAATGACAACACTGTACAGGAAAAAAAAAAAAAAAAAACATTTTTATATTCAGTGCGCAAGACTGTATTTGAAATTCTAAAGATATGCTCATTTTAAAATCATTCTAGAATATTGCTGTTGAATTGAGTTTTATGGTTTAAGCGTGAAGAACGTGATATTAAATAAAAGTTACACACAAAATGTTAAATAAAACACCCCTTTGGGCGTAATATAAAATCTGAAGACTTTCAGATTTTTTTAATCATCTTTAGATGTTCTGCTTTAAAAAAATATTGATGCTATATAATTTGTGGTATCTGATATTTGTAGTAACATAGTGTTAATTCAATGGAATGAAGATATCAGAAAAACTAAGTCAGAAAAAGATTTTATATGTGTTACATTATGTTTAAAAAAATTACTTCCAGACAGTTCCAAACCTAGGCTGTTTGCTGCTTGGTACAATTACTGCCACTCCATAATTCTGCTGCCTAGTGCCTCTACTTGTGTATTCTGCAGCCTGGTGCTGCCCTGCTGGTTTCTCCAGCTGTTGTGCTAGTCTTCTTTGCAGCATGTCATATTGTGAAAGTATTTCCAGCACTTTTTATATTAAAAAGCAAAAGCCTCACCTTTTTAATTTTATGAGCTTAAAATAATTCATTACATAATGTAGAACTTAAAATGCTTTTTCATTTAAAAATATACTTTTCCCCTTCTCTCTTTTTCAAGGAAAAGATGTTTTTGAAGCATTTTACAAAAAAGATTTAGCTAAAAGGCTGTTAGTGGGTAAAAGTGCTTCTGTTGATGCTGAAAAATCAATGTTATCAAAACTAAAGCAGGAATGTGGTGCTGCTTTTACAAGCAAATTGGAAGGAATGTTTAAAGATATGGAACTATCAAAAGAATTAATGTTAGCCTTTAAACAGGTTAGTACAAATTTTATGTACTTCTTTAATATTTTAGATTATGATTGTTCATAATTATGTATTTTGTAATTAATTTAATTGATGATCCCTATGAAACAATCATTCACAATTGTAAATGTATTTAGTAATTATTCTGGTACTAATAGTTCAAAATAACTTTACAAAATGTTTTTTTTTAATCAATAACTGAGACCATTGTTAATTTTACCTGAGAATACTAGACAAAGTAGAAAAATGCCTAAAAATAAGTTTCATCATTTTTGATAGTCATATTTTAAAAATTAAGAATGAAATATAAATATTATTAAGGGTGAGAAAAGAACTGAATGAGAAAGGATATTTAAGGACAGAATATTTAACTCCCAGATTTTTACTTAAAAATATTATAGTAAGCATGTCAATCATTTAATAACCCGCTGGAAAAGATCTTAGTTTTACTATAATTAGGTCATATTGCAATATGCAGTTACCATAACTCCACTTCCATTCTCCCTGAGAAAGGCAGTGAAACATTCACTGTCTCATTGAAGTGTAGAATAGAAAGCAGTTGTTGTGACAAAATTAAACTGCTGGCCAATAAAATTGAACACAAGGAAGAAATGATATGACAAACTTCAAAATTACATGAAAGGAAGAAGAGGTTGGGAATGCAAATGATTAGTATTTTAGCCCATTTAGACGGCGCATGAAGGTGAAACAGCATCTAAAGCACTGCATAAAAGAAAACTTATGTAGTGGATTTCTCATCCGGAAAGCACTTTGTATGGTTGGAATTTTGCTCAAAATATCATACCTCCAATAATAACAAGTGCCTGCTTGCATTTGATATCGATATAGAGGGATCCTGCACCTGGAGTGATGGTTTGGGCAGCCGTTGGGTACACAACATGCACATCTCTAGTTCGGATCGATGGTAATTTGAACGCAGATTGGTACATTTCCAACATCTTGCGTCCAGTTGTTCTGCCCTTTGTTCAAAGCCTGCCAAACACAATCTTCTAACAAGATAATGCAATAGCACATATTGCACGTCGTGCCCTGACATTTCTCGATCCACAGAGTATATGTTTCCTGCCCTGGCCTGCACTGTCTCCAGATCAATCACCTATTGAAAACATCTGGTCATGGATTTCAGAAAGAGTGGCCCACCACCCTTATCCAGCTAATACGGTTGATGAAGTGTGGCATAGACTTGAAGCAGCATGAAACGAGTTGCCTGTTTCTGTCATCCAAGCCCAGTTCGACTCCATCCCTAACTAGGTAAGAGCCGTTTTAGCTGCCAGGAGTGGCAGCTGTTTCTATTAATTTCACCACTGTGAACCCCTAAACTGCTTACATATTTAATCATTTTGTCTTCATGCCATACTGTTTATGTATAACAAATATCTTTTTTGTATTTGTTTTCCTTCATGTTTTTGCAATTTTAATGGCAAGCAGTGTACTTGAATGCATTTCCAAGAAGTTTGATACTGAAGACTCATCCAAATGGTCTTCTTTTAAATTTTTAAGTCTGTTGTGCATTTTCCAAATGTTAATTTGGCATAATAATTTGAAACTTTATTTAGCCTTTCACATAACCTTATACTGTTTGGCAACACTTTTGTATGACATAGTTGTGTTCTATAATATGTTTCTCTAATGTGTGTCACCTGTAATTATTTATTACATCACTTGACTTGACTTGAAGCTGTAATAAAGCTGACTTTTTATGGGCTTCAATCCAGTGTAAAATAATGATGTATAAATGTAAGAGTATCCTTTTGGCTACCGTTTACATGTTTAGAAAACAAAAGTTACCTGGGCCGATGTAATTGTGTCTTCTATAAACAAATTTAAATAACAAAATTATTCACAATAGAAATTTCAAATTACTAATGCTCTCAAGACAAAAAAAGGAGTATTTCCTGTCATCAATGAAATTAAATTAGAGAGAGAAAATGATGTTTCAATAGTAAAATGCGAAAAAGATGACACATTTGCAATGTTTACACTCTTGTCTGCAATGGAACTTTCACAGGTCATGCTTATGGACAGCTGTTTTTCATCAAATGAAACGCATAAAAAATTTAGCTTTATCTTTAAATTGAAATCTGACTTTAACGAAATGTTGTTGGACAAATTTCATCAGCTGGAAATGGAATGTAATGAAATAGTCTTGCAGTACATTGCAGAAGTTGAAACTATTGCTCATCAAATCAAGGATTTTTTTTAAGGTATCAATGATGCAACTGTAATTAAAATTTCGGAAAAGTACTTTTATCCATCAATGATAGTAAACAAAACTTCTCAAATCTGACTGCAGAAGAAACTTCTTTATCACAATCTGAGAAAAATGAGTCTACGTATTTCACTTCTAATCGCAGTAAATTTAGGCAGAAAAAGCAATATATTGATATTCAGAAAATGAGGACAACTTTTTAAATACCAGAAGTATACATAAAGCCATAAATGCTTTGTGTGTCTTAAGAAAGTACATTACTCTCCAGAATGTATATTCAAGCCACATAGAAAAGGAACTAGTGTTCCAGAAAGAATTATAACACATTATAGTACATTTAGCAGCAAAATAGAGGAAAATGTGAAAAGAAATCATGAGCAGTGGGTTTTAGAAGGTGCATCTGCTCATACGACCTACAGTCTCAGCTACTTTTGACAGCTTGAGTGAGATAAATGGAAGTGAAACTATGTGTCTTGGTTACAATTAGAATTACCTATTAAAGGAAAAAGGTTAAAGCCTATTCATGGGAAATGACAGCAAGGAAAAATATAAAGTGTTCTCTGTGATTCAGATTTAAAGAAAAACTTTCTGTCAGAACTTGTTATTATGGGTAAAAGGGTATTAAGATAATAAAATACGAGATCGTGCTGTTATATATAACTGTGAAGTTGAGGTAGTTGGCCCAGCATTATGCTCTACAAACAAATTTTATTGTATGCTTATTAAAACTATACATAGACAACAAAAAAGATACAAACAACGCAATATTTTCCGAGGCATCAAGTCTTATCGTATCAGGTGGCTTGGACATATTTTCAGATGTGATCGCTTGAACCCTGTTAAAAATGTGACCTTTGCAAGTACAGAGGGTTCCAGGAAAAGAGGAAGACATCACACAAGATGGATAGACTGTGTGGAGGAGATCTCAAGACTTTAAAAACAATCGTTATTCGACTGTAGCAACTAATCATATCCGTTGGAGGAAGCTTTTTGAGATAGCCTTGGCCTGTTATAGGCTGTAGTGAAACTAAAGACTATTAAGCCTATAGTTTGTTCTAAAGTAAACATTTTTCACATGAATAATCTAAAAATAAGGTATGAAAGAACAGGACAAAGAAATTTGAAAGTTTGTGAACTGAGTGGTAAAGATTAATTGAAAAGCTAGACGTCTCAAAGATATTTTTTTTTTTTTATGAAAGCTGTCAGTATGGTTTGAAACATAGATTTTTATTTAGTTACATTGAATATAAAGCTATTAAACAAGCAGAATTAGTACACAATGACATTTATGGTCATATGTCTGTACAGTCAGTACACTGAACGAATTATTTCATACTAATGAAAGATGATTACAGTGATTTTAAGACTCACCGTCTTCTTAAACACTATGTGATGCTCTGCAATTGTTCAATAATTTTTCCTACCTATGTAAAAATAAATTGCTCATCATGTTAAAGCACTTTAAGTTGACAAAGGAACCAAATCCACTAATCTGCATTTCAGTGATTTTTCTAAGTAAAAAAAAAAAAAGTATTCAATTAGAAATAACAGCTCCTTATACTCCACAGTAAAATAGAAGATCTGAAAGAGAGATGCATACAGTTGTGGAAAGGCCTTGAGCCATTATGTATTTCAAAGAATTTCCTTTGTATGTATGGGCAGAAGCTGTAAATGCAGCTAATTATATTTTGAACAGAACTCCCATAACTCATGCTCGAGGTTCTAATCTGTATCAGTTATGGACTGGAAAATTTGCTTCATTTAAGCACTTTAAAATTTTTATTCAGAAGCCTTCATGCACATGCCTGATACCCTGCAAAACAAACAAACACCCAAAAACAAGGTCATATTTTTACCCTGCAAAACGAACTAACACCCAAAAACAAGGTCATATTTTTGGAGTATGAAAAAGAATCTATGAATTACCATCTTTATCATCAATCACTAAAACCATCAAAGTGTTAATAAATATTATTTTCAATGAGAAAAACACGGATTGTGCAGATGGTGTTTTGTCTAATAATCTTCCTAGCTGAAATAATGAAGATAACCATTACAACTTTTGTTCCAAAAACATTCTAAAACTCCCTGCTGATTATGAAGTGAATGTGGCAGATATTGTTCACCTGAGACATATAAAAAGGCAGTGAATCCCCCCAAGCAGATAACTGGAAAAATGCCATAGTTTAAGAATTAAATTCTACATGGGATCGTGTATAATGACTCAAAGAAAATGGGGCAGTTCTGTATCTTCTCTTCTACTTGGCTGATTGATGACACTTATATAGCATTTTTCATGTTTCAAAAGTGCAACTTAAGCTATGTGTTAGATGTATACAGGGCGTTTCAAAATTTATCATTCAAATTTCGTGGGGAGGTAGGGAAGACATCAGGGAACTGATTTCACATGGGAAAGTATGTCTGCAAATATGCATGAGGGCGCTGTGTGTACCCAACCAGCGTACAGCTAGCCCAAACACACCCGCTGTCATCAGTGAATGAGCTGACTTACTAGTGATAAGATGAATTGCTTTATGCATCTCGCATATGGAGCAGCTGATGAAAGCAGGTGCCGAGTTAGACAAGTTTACGAAGACCAATACCCCAGCAGAAAAATTTCGCAGCATCAAATGTTTGCACGTGTGCAGTGCAATCTCTATGCAAGTGTCATTCACTGCGCAGCAACATGCAGGATATGGAGAGAAGACTACTATCGTGGACTGTCAACATTGCAGAACATGTCCTACAGTCCATCGAAGATAATGTGAATACCAGCACACAAGCTATTGCTCAGCAGCGTGGGGTCTCTCACTTAGCAGTGTGGCGGATACTGCACAAGGAACGTGTGCATCCTTACCTGTAAAGTGTGCAGTTACTGCATCCTGATGATTATCTGAAGCATGTGAAACTTACACAATGGTTCATGCAGAAAGGTACCGTGAATCCCAGTTTTCCATCTTCTGTCCTTTCTACAGATGAAGCTTCGTTCACTGGTGAAGGTGTGTTCAGTACACACAATTCACATGTGTGGACTTGTGACAGCCCGCATGGTAACAAAAACTCGCACTGCTCAATATTGTTTTGCCATAAATGTGTGGGCTGGAATCATTGGTGACTGTTTGTTATGACCTTACTTGCTACTGCATCGAATGAACAGCCAGAAATACCTAGTCTTTCTCGAGTCTGTGTTACCGACTTTTCTGGTCGCTGTTCTTGTGCATATTCACAGAGATATGTGGTATCTGCATGACAGGGCTCCAGCCCATAGCACAACTGATATGCATGATTACCTGAATCGAACATTCGAAGCTTGATGGATGGGCAGAGTTGGACCGACTGCTTGGCCACCCAGGTCACCTGATTTATCGTCTATGAATTTCCTTTTCGTGGGGAGCCATGAAAGAACCTGTGTGTGAGACTCCCATTGACAGCTAAATGGACATTGTTGCATGAATAGTGGCCACCACAAGAATTGTCTGCGATATGCCAGGTGTTTTTGAATATGTTCGGCATTCAGTGCAATGACACTGTGAATCCTGTGTTCATGTAAATGGTAGTAATTTTGAGCACCTGCTGTGAACCTTTAATGTGTTGGAATAAAGGTCACGTCGTTCCCACTTAACTGTACTACGAGGGCCATCCAGGAAGTAGATTACGTTTCCGTCTGTATCCGCTAGGGGCGGGGCTAGCGCGGCCATCTTGGGGTCAGAGCGTTGCGCAGCTCAGTCTGCATCTAGCCGTGCTAGTGAGAGGTTCGTGCTGTGCTCCGTTCAGATACTGTGACGGTTTGAAATGTCTGCGTTAATTGAAAATCCCGCGAGCTGCGAGGTGCGCTCAGTAATAAGGTTTCTGACTGCAAAAAACTGTAAACCGATAGAAATCTATCGGCAGCTTCGTGAAGTGTATGGGGACAACATTATCACTGAAGGTGGAGTGCGTCAGTGGGTCATAAGATTTCAAAATGGCCGAACCAATGTTCACGACGAAGATCGAAGTGGGAGACCCAGCATAGTGACCGCCGAACTTCTCGAAAAAGTCGATGCTAAAGTCCGTGAAAATCGAAATTTCACAATAATGGAACTTTCTTTGAGTTTTCCACAAATTTCGCGAAGTTTGTTGCACGAAATCATCAGCGAAAAGCTTGGTTACCACAAGTTTTGTGCAAGATTGAAGGCAAGAAGAGGTAACGAAGTGGTTGAAGGCGCAGGCGGCCGAATTTTTCGACGAAGGAATTTCCAAGCTCGTACATCGCTACGATAAATGCCTTAATTTGTATGGTGACTATGTAGAAAAGTAGTATTTGAGTGTGGCTTTCATCTGTATATAATAAAATTTGTTTCCTATACTTTGTTTATTTTTTTATTCCAAAACGTAATCTACTTTCTGGATAGCCCTCGTATTTCCTTGTGTTAACTTTACTTCTCCATTTTGTCTATTTCCTTGTCCATGTAGATGATGTTTGCTGATATACTTTCCTATGGAAAATCGATTTCCTGACCCCACGAAATCGAGCGATAAGTTTTGAAACACCCTGTATATATCATTGCTCTAATATGTGTATTTTGACACAAAATCATACTTTTCTTGAAATGATACACTGTTTTTCCCCCCTGTATTTTAGTTCTACACCTTGAATTGTGCCAAATTGCCAAGTTTTGTAAAAATCGCAAGTTTTTCGAACAAAATTTAAGCTATAACCAATAAAAATGTTAAACTTGTCTTGAAGAAAATGTATTTCTAGGCCTGCCTACAAAAAGTTTTTATTCAAAATTTCTGAAGATAAACATGAAATTATATATTGGTCCATTTCAAAATTTGCCATGTTATGAGTAATGATAACACCAAATGTGGTTTATGCATTTTGTTGCAATATTCAATGAATTACAAAAATTTTCAACATAAAATTTCCAAATAATCTTTTACTGAGGACTGTTCATGTGGAATATCTTTTTTCTCATTTTTATTAATAATGCCTAATAAATATTTACTAATAATATATGAAAAGTTGTTTTTTAAATTTATAAAGAATATTAATAAAAAATTTAAAGGTTTTCTAAGAGTAAATTTTTACCTTCACCATTCTATCACATGCTGTTTTACTTATTTTATATACAATGAAATTTATTTGCAGATTTCCAAATTGTGCATCATATATGTATTTAGTACTTCCAACAATATACTAAAAATATTATAAATAAAAACATGCTCTCTTGTACCACAAAAATGTTTTACAGTAAGAGGGTTTTTTTTTTTTTTTTTTTTTTAATGCAGCAAAAGCAACGAATAAAAAAGATTCTAAAGAAGTTTTATTTGCAAAGATATTTTGTGGCATTAAATACATGGTATAACTGAAGTGTCATAAATCCAAGCTCTGTTAGCTTCTTAAATATTTTATTCTTCTCCTTTAAAATTCACATTACACTGAAAGTATGTGTATTGGTATTCTGATAGAAAACCTCATTGTTAAAGTGCATTCATATTTTTTTTATTCACATTATAAAAAGAAAGAATTGCCAGTCATGGAGAAGCATAAAATCAGAGATAAAACATCCACAGAATTCCTGTCCCATTGTTGACACTTTTCCTTCATATTCTGTCTTCTTCAACACTTTTTAAAACATTGCTTATCCTTACATCTTTTTGTCAGTTATATCAGTCAATTTACATTTCTAAAAATTCTTCTCTTTTTTTAAACTTTTCCTTACTGCTGACATTTACCATTTTTGAAGTCTTGTCTTGCTATGACCACATTCTCAAAAGCTGTTGCAACAGCCTCAAAAAACACCCAGACTGGCTCATATGTCACAGCAAAGAGCCCACAATATGTAGCTTTAGTGTGTGTCATCTTCAGAGAGGTGTTACACTCCCACCGTCTCTACAAACAGGCAATTTATGACCATGTTAGAATGACCTGTGGTAAATTCCAATGTCAGCAATTTCATTTATCATAGGTGATCACTGAATAAGATCTTTACATTTGGGCATGATTTTTTTTTTATTATTATTATTTTGTTATCTGCTAATAGGATGTAGCATCATCCATACTTTATCACTTGGTTTGTAGGAAGATTTTTATTATTGACAATCATAATGTATTTTTTGCTTGACTTTCTTCTGTTCAACATGATCTTTAATCTCTGCAGTTAAATGCATAAATCATTTCAGATTTCAGGTTATCTCAGCCACAAAATGATTATTGTTGATTAGTGCTCTCATGTCATGGGTAACATCATTCTTTTTTTCTTAACTTGTTGCCAAACTACACCAAATTGCGAAGGTTCTATTAAAATGGCGCAGAATCTTGATGATTCTTTAAAACTTCCTTGAATTAGGATCATTCATTTAAAACTGCATAGAATTAGGTTCGCTCTTTTCAAACTTCATTAAATGGGAATGATTCACATAATTATTGATGCACAGAATCAGGATAATTCTCCAAAACTTCACTGAAACAGGATGATTCATGTAACAGCATAGAATTGGGATTATTCCTCAAAATTTCTCTGAATCAAGATGGTTCACTCAAAACTGCATAAAATCTGGGTGATTCAACTAGACTTTGAATTGGATCATCTTCCCACCAGTTAATATGCACTTTATCTTGAGAATAAGTATGTATACTCAGCCGTTTTGCATATTCTCCAGATTTGTCTCCTTATGATTATTTTCACTTCTTAAAAATTTAAGCATTCATTCAAATTAAAGTTTTTTGATGTGGAAGAGATAAAAGGAATGCATTATTTCTGCTGTTAAGAGCCATGCCAAAAACAAACCTAAGCCTTTACAAGCTTTCTTTTTAATTTCCTGTCCTATTTGTATTAAGACAGCAAGTTGCATCAATATAAAGTGTGCAGCATTTCTATTTTTTAATACACTCTGATTATTTAATTGCCATACTGTTAATATGTACTAAAACTTTGATTAAAATAGTTATTTGAAATTTTTTGGTAGAATGTTGTTGGAACTCGAGATTTGATGGTAAGTAACTCAAAGTGAATATCAAAACATGCTATTCGAAACTGATACTAATTCACAGTCAAATTTTCAATATTCGTTTTTCGATAGGTGTCTTCCTTCAATTTTGACTTGTTGAAACTTGACTATATTTGGGTTGTCTATAAAAGCGGAAATCTTACGTATGATACCTATATCATTGCGCATAGTTTCAAACTAAGTATTTAACAATATAAACTAAGTTTACTAGTTTGACAGTTTTATGAAATATAAGTTTTTATTGTAACCCTCTTACAGAGAATGTTTCAAAGAGATAGCTTTTCGTCATAGTACTACAAATAATTTTAATAAATGTGCTCTTTATTATGTCATTTACTGGTCTTAAAAGTTGGTAACAATTATATGACTTTTATAGATATATTATATGACATATTATTTTCACAATTATATATTTGCACCCAATATTAAGATGAGATCACTAGATGGAACATAATAAATGTTGGACTCTGTTGACCTTCAGTCATTTGGTAAACATGCTTTAAACTCAGTTCTTTGACCTCCAGGTTTTACTTTAAGATTAATTTCCTGTTAAAATGTCTAAAAAATGAAAAGGAGTCTCTTTACAAGATGCAATTAAAGTTTTAAAAGCAACTGATAAGAATATAAAAGTTTATGGAAATATAACTATTGGAAAAACCTGAGTATTCTTGTGTCAACAATGAAACAAAAGGTTCTGAAAGAACAAAAAATAATGGTTTGCAGAAAATCACTTCAAAGAAATTGTGTATTCAAGGCAAAATGTCTGGAGGTTTTAAATATATTTTGCTGAGGTTTTCACACATTGTAGTACTTCAGATATTCCAGTGAACAGGCCAGTGTTAGCAAAAAAGGCACAAGAAATAACATCATGAAGGGGAACTGTTTTCATGGATGAGTTTGTATATGATGAAGCTAGTCTTTTCTTTTGTCTGTTGCCTTCAAAATGTCTAGTCTCTTAAAATGTTCAATATCATGGAAAAAATCGCTTCATATTTTTACTCTGAACAAATATTGATGAAATGGAAGGGGAAAAAACATATTAACATATAGCAAATTAAAAACAGCGGATGGTTGCAGATATATTTACAAATTGCCTCAAGAAAATCTTTCAAGACATTTTAAGTTGTCTTGAGGCAAGTAAGATTTTATTTTTATTGGTTTTTCACATATTCTGTTCTGCACTTCCTTGCATAAATGCTTTTCAGTGAGACAATTAACATGTTTTTTGAGTGCACGCAAACATGATAAAAAATTTTGCATGTTTCTTGACTTTTATTTTTGGTGTTGTTTAAGACACCATTTTCTGTTTTTATAGCCTAAGTTTTTTAGAGGTTTTACTCAATTTTAGGCATAGGTAAAAAGAAATTTAAACTGTCCACAGAAAACAGATAAAAACACTACAGTACATCAGCATAAATGGCAAAAAGGGAAAAAAAAAAAAAAAAAAAACAGTTTTGGAAACTAACAAAAAAATGCTATATGTATATTTTAAAAAAAAGTTTGGTGTCTGAAAAAAAAAAGCAATAAAAATTGTCATAGTTCATGACGTTGGAAGCTGAACCTGAGTGATTCCTGGACTTTAAACAGAAAAGTGATAAAAATATCAGATTGAGGATAAAAGTATCGGACTTTTTCTGGGGGGCAGGAGATTCTTGATGGTGATTTGTACAACTGCCTATATTGCCAGTACATTGAGCTAGCACTGTTCACCAACAACCATGCAAAGATTCGATAGTGTAAAATACAAGCAAGCTGTATTTGCACAAATCAACATAAAAACTTCAATTCTCTGCATGGAATCTTTTCTAGGCTTAAACTAGGCAAAAAATTTTGGTGTATCTGCTGAAGAAATCCCTTACGTATGAAACAAACCTCTAAATGTTGGAACAGCATTTTCTGAATTCTTAATTAGCTTCAGTTTCAACCAGTGTTCTACTGTTTCATATCTCTTTAGCACTATTTTTCGAGAAAAGAAAGTATTTATTAATTTATATGTGGATGATGCTTTATTGTTTTCTAAAGGAAAAAATATATCATTTGAAATTGTAAATGTCCCAAGGAAGAAATTTGAGCAACATTTCATGAAACAGAGTGTTTTATTGGAATTTAAATTTATTGTAAAGCAGAAGACTCAATTTTCATTAATTCAGAAAACTATATGAAGTACATTCGGAAGTGTCACCTAAAACTATTTGGCACTGTAGAAAACAATAGAACTTGGAAATCGGGCTATGGTTATAGTATTTCAAATTGACGAGAAATGCATTAAGTAGTCCAAACAAGAAGAATTTGAGAAAATAAATAAAGAATAAAAGCTTTTTGTTTGTTTGTTGTTTGAGAACCTTTGTTTCAGGCTCGTGAAATAAAAGGAATTATTCTTCAGAACCAAAGCAACAGTTGGACTGCTTCCGTAGATAGGCATGGAAAAAATATAGCTTTTTTAGGTACACATCTAAGAAAATTAAGAACAAAACTTTAATACAGGGCAAGTAATTAATATGGATGGAATACTCGTTACTTTTGACACTCCTCTGAGCAGAACTGTTCATTCAACACTTGAAAAAAAAAAACTGTTTCTGTGTTAAGAACTGGGAATGAAAAAAAAATTTTTATTGTGTTTTCTGTAGTACCACCTTATGAAGAAAAGTTAACGCCTTTAATAATTTTCAAAAGAAAAACAGCTCCAAAAAGAAAATTTTGGTGTGATTATATGTGCCAACAGAAAAGCATGGAAGTATGAAGAAATTATGTTGTATAGTCTGAAAGAAATTTATCAAAAAGGAAAGGTGCCTTTTTCCAACTTCAGGAACTCATTTTTATGTATTCAGTGTGATCCCATTTAGTGGATGCCATTAAATCTGAAGTTAAAAAAAAATAGCACAGATGTCTCAGTTTTACCAAATTGGCTTATAAAAATTTTACAGCAACTAGATCTCACCATCAGTAGAATTCCCAAGCTACGAAAGTAATGGGAGGAAGTGTTGCAAAGCAGACTTCATTTCTTCACAAATTCCAAAGGCTTCATATGAGAAGGCTGCCTTATTTGTCAATAAAGCATGGCAATCAGTCCAAGTTGATATGATTCTATCAATCGAAAATCATCAAAAAAAGAAAATGAAGATAGTTATTTTTTAAGAAGGGATTTATATCAGAGTGATGAAAGACACTTGATGGTCATTAGTTAAGTTTATTTCGATCTGACTGTAAAGAATCATATTTTGAAGGTTTTATATAAAAAAGTGTAGTATAGTTTAGTTATAAAATTCTGTTTGATTATCTGTTTTGCATTTTCTTTTCCATAATATGGTAATTTATGGTGGTAAACAAAGTTTACTGAACCCATAAAAATAATATCTATAAAAATCAGCAGAGTTCGTTTTTGGAAAACCCAAGGTAAGGTACTCGTTTATTTTTTATTTATTTATATGTTCCTGTATATAGTTATGTTTTAAATTTTATAAAATGTTATCAATGATTTTTACATCAGAGTGGATGGGAATTACTGAATAAATAAATATTAAGTGCTCTATTTCAAAATGCTTTTCTGCGGTGTATCTGATCTGAAGAACTTTAATTTTTTTTAGTAAATTATGCATGTGGCATATGTATCAGAGCAGCTTATTTATCCGAAATTATGATAATTTAAAAGCTGGAGTTTCTTGTTCCACAGTATGAAGAGTATGGTGAAAATGCACTCATAATAGAAAAAGAGTAATCAAGTAAACTGTAAGGGGCATACAGCCTTTATTGATCATAATCTTCAAGAACTCAGCCATAAAATTTGTAGTACCTTGCCTCAGGTACCACCTAATTTAATATCACAATGGCTCGGGTGATCATCCAGTTTAATGAAAGCTATAGTCTGACAATCAGTAGGTGAAGTGTGTTGTGCAACCTTCAGGGTGTCAGAAACTGAAGACCCATTGAGAGTACCACTTTTCATTTCCAACCACCACCAACTCTTGGCATCTTACATTGTCCTTAGAATACTGACTGATTCATCAACAGTTGAAAATAACATGGGGTAATGAATTTTGATTCTGGCTGCAGAATGCAGTTGGCTAAGAATATGGCACCAGTCTTATGAAATCATGGATCCCATGTGCTTGGTTGGAATTTTGTGCCTGAAGTGATGGTTCAGGGCCTTTTTTGTGTGTGTGCATTGTTTTGGTGGTACATGTACCAAACACCATCACTGCATCTAAGTACATAATTCTCCTGACAATCTGTAATTAATCCCTTCGTGCTTTTTGACATCTTTTTGAGAATGGAGTGCACCAAAAGGACTGTTGCTCCTGTCACAATTCGTACTTAGTAGTCACATGGTTTGAAAGGTATTCCACTCAATTCTCCCGACTGAAATGGCAGTGAAAAGCCACACCTAAATACCCATGAACATATTTGGGATACTTTGGAAAAAATGTACATCATCTATCACTAGTATCCTTAACTAATTTATGGAAATTTTTAAAAGTCATTTAGCAGGCTCTGCCTTTGGAATATTTTTGTAGATGTGGAGTCCATTAGTAATCATGTGTCAGCTGTTATCAAAGCCAAAGAAGTGCCAACGTTATACTAAACAGGTATCCCTAATTCAGTAAGATTTCAGTGTATGTTTTACATTAAAACTGTAGAGAATAACACTTTTGTATTTTATTTTAAATGATGACAGGATGCTATCATGGCACATTTGCCGACTGATTGACAAAGCAGGGATTTAAGTATCACCCTATGCTTGAATTTTCGCATTTTCAGGCTGCCTGAGATTAAAAGCAAAGTTCCTGTTATGTTCCTGCTATCCTGCTATAAAGCATGGCCCGAAATTAAAGCCTTGAGAACAAACAGCCCTTGGAGTATGATTTTGAATATGAAGTCTGTCCATCATTATACTATATCTGTTAATAAGCCATGTATGTCTTGTTTTCAATCTTTTTTTGGCATAAAACTGATCCATTAACAGTTGCTTGAGTCTTACTTGTCCATCAACGGTCTTGCTTTGAGTCCTCCTGTGTTAGAAAGAAAGTGTTCAGTTGATTTGCCCTCTAATTATCACAATTTTGCCTCAAAAAGAAAGAAAGTAAATGGGGCAGTGTGATACTGGATTTTTGCCTGCCTCTGCTTTACTTAATGAAAAGCACCAGTGTCTCCTGTTTTTAAGACAAATGTTTAGAATAGTCATAAAGCTTCATTATTGAGAGGGATTTTGATAATTATTCCCTCAAAAGAATGATCAGTTATCAGAGCTTTGCATTTATTTATCTTGTAGAAAACATTTTTGATCTCATGGCCTACGAAGACTTATTATTTGGAGTATTGGTGAATCTGACAATATCTCGTTATATTGGCTGGGGAAGGTATAGCATTAATCTAAAAAGTGGAAATTTTACAGCATATTGGTTCTACCACCATGGTTGTAAGAGTACCCTCATTTTTCAGTGCAGACAAGATTTGTAATGTTGCAAAAGTGTAAAAAATTCTGAGAGGATTTGCCTAATTCAGCTTCTGGTGCTGCTCATCTCAGGATTGTTTCATAACAAAATTTATTAATTTCTACCCTTCATCCAGTAATTTTTTATATTCCATTTTGAGCATTTATCATTATTGCTAGTTTTGATTGCATCTTTGAAACTTCATGTTTTCCAATGTAGCTGCACTTCATTTTTGCCAGTATCAGCTGCACTGATAAATTCTTGGTTCATCAGTTGATTTTTCTTAGACACTTTTTTGTTTTAATTGTATTGTTTTTAAAAATTTGTAGAATATTATTCATGATATCGTTTATGCAGTTATTTATATCGTGCACAATTTTATTCTTGTGTTTTTATTATATTGTTTAAAATAGAGAAAAAGATCTACTTTAAATTTAAACCAACCAACGTTTTCAGTCTAGTTATCAGCAGTTGCATAAGCAAAAGTAAAGCAGGCGTTTAGAATTATTTTTTTTTTTGGAAAAATTAACAATGGTAATGAGAGAAATTTAGAAATTAGGGTAAAATTATTTGAATAAATAAACTTGTTGTGTATTTCCACTGGCTGTAACCACGTTACTGTGCAGGCAAAAATGAAAAAAAAAAAAAAAAGGACCTTTTGGTGCTATTCTGATACATAAACTTTATGCTCTGCAATGCGTTATGGATCTCTCACCCCTCCCACACACACAAGAAATTGGTAGAGAAGGATTGACATCAGTGTGTTACAGCAGTTTCTGTCTTAGAAGATACACAAATTTTAGCAATGTGATCATAAAACACCTCAACAGACCTGATACATTAGTATCGTAGTGATCACCTGGTTCGGTGAAACATTGGTAGTTGCTTGCTCGTGTTGCCATATATTAACACCGGTGATAAGTGCTGCATCGCATGAACGCAACTGGAACCTGGGTCTGTTATTTACAAGTAGAATTCCTTTTTCCTAGCCCAAAAGAGCTCCATTGTGCTAGCTTCAAGAATTCCATCTCTTTCAAATTTGCGAACATTAAGTTGTTCTTGAGATTGCTATACACTCCCCACCCAAGCATCCACGATATGATATGAGGAGAACCCCATTTTTGTTGGCTGTATGTCGCCATTAGGTTGTGGGGTGGAGCGTGTGACATAGTTCATCATGTGTCTGCAGTGGAGGGAGGAGTCTGTAGTTCTTTGGGTCACCAGTGTAGCGATCACGTGGTTCGGTGAAGCTTTGGTAGTTGCTTGCTCATGTCGCCATCTATTAACGCCAGTGAGAAGTGCTGCATCGCATAACTGAGACCAGAAGCTGGGTAGGTTATTTACGAGTAGAATTCTTTACCGCTTGCCCAAAAGAGTTTTGTTGTGCTAGTTTCAAGAATTTCAACTTTTTCAAATTTGCAAGCGTTCAGTTGTACTCATCACTACAGTATGATGTTGCACTCACAATGCAGGTGTTGATTTCATATAAACCACGATATTTACCGCTTTTTGTGGACCTTTATCAGTATACACTTTGATATGGAACATACCAGTCTCATTATTTCCATCATAAGACAACATTTAGCATGCTAAAATGCAATCACTTTTTTCACCATTCAGTAATATTTGTTTTTTGGCCCATTTTAAAAAATGTACGTTTAAATGTAAAAAAATGTATGTTTAAATAATGAAATTACTGTTACCAGTTGCAAAATCTGTGGATCCCAATGGAAACTTCCTTGGTATTTGTCTCTTGATCCTCTTTATTCAGTGCCATCTGCAAGTGCATGTAGTATGACCACATTAAATGTAATGGGATGATTTATTGTTTTGTTCTCCAAGCTTTATTTAATTATAAATTATAGAAATCATCCATATATCTCTAGCAAGTGTTTAATAATGTTAAAATATATGCATTAAGCAGACATTTCAATAGTAGCATTTCTGTTACTAATTTTGTATGAAGTGTGTACAATTAAGTACATCTATTTAAAAACTTAAACTATGGTTTCAGAATACAGTTCAGAACAATGAGATGAAAGAACATACTTTTCTTTTGAACACTTAAACTACCATTTAATGTACTCCATTCTTTCTTTATTAAGCTAGAATGAAGTAACGATTGTTGTGTATTGAGCAAACTGTCACTTTGAAACGAGTATTTTTATAAATACTTTAAGAAAAGATTGAAAAAAGATAAAACTGCTGGATGCTTTATGTGTGGTATGTTAAGGTGTTAGTTGGTATATGTAATGTTAAAATCATCTTTAACATTACATATAATTTATATAGAGTGCTCACCAAGCCTGCATACATTCTTTATGGTGAGATTCCTCCTTTAAAATGCATAAAAAGGACTCGAGAACTAACCATTGCAACCCTTAGTTTTTGAGAAAAAAGAAAAAGAGAAACTATGATATCACATCCGGTGCATATTAAGTAAACTATGTACAGTACAAAGTCCAAGATCTGGATATATATGTGGAATGATCTAAAATGCGGACCTCAAAGGCCACTACCAACTTAATTTTGTGTGTGTGTGTGCTTTATGCATGTGCATTTGATTCCCCTCCCCCCTCCATGCATAGTAAAACATGTGGAGAGTTCCAATTCTTAACTCACTTCAGCACTAAATAAAATCCCTCGTTATTGAAGAAAACTGTCATTTTAGCATAGATTTGTGTGATCAATAATTTGGCTTTATAGCTGCCGGTCATACATCTCGAACCGAAACATTCTACAGATACATCGTTGATTGTACACTTACTAATATTTTATACTCCTAACTCCCCAACCTTGCAAATTATTATTTATTATATTTTGCTTTCATCACTGCATGTTTATCAATACATGACAACTTGAGTAATGACTCAGATGCCTAAACATTTTTTTTTTTTTTTTTTTTTTTAATTAGTAATTTAGAAACAGTATGGTAACCTTTTATGTTGACATGACACTTGATGATGATTACAGATTTAAGTCAAATGCACTAAGAAATGTTGACAGGAAAAATTTAACAAAAATTTCTTTCCATATGCTAAAAGAAGATTTTGTTAGCGATACTCATAGGCCAAAAGATTACATTTAGTGCTATTTAAATTAATAATAACTGATTTGTTATTCACATAAACCCAGAACCAGCGCCAGAGTTCATAATGGCCACACCGGGTGGCAGAATTTAGGGGAAGACAAAGGAAGGTGCTTGGTAGCAGAATTTGGGAGCTATAGAGACTGTATTAGGTGCTGGCCCTCAATAAGCCTTAACTATATGTGGGAATATTTTTTTTTTTTATTCAGGACTCAGATAAGCGTTAACCATGTGCAAGAAATAGGCATAACTATAATAAATAACTAAACTAATACAATTCAAACTTAATTGTCTCAGTGTGTGATAGAAGCAAGATAAAATTTAGTGGAACAATTTGTCTTTAAGTCGCCAATCTCATAATACGTAGCCAAATATGTATAGTGAACGATAGCTAAATTTTATGATGATAGCCGCGAATCTTAAGGTTTCTGAATATAACAAACTAAAGGTAAAATTTTCCAATTAGCAGATTTTATAAGGAAATGGGGAGAAACGGTAATAAATGAAGAGGATATAAAAGAAGACAGTGCTCCTCAATCATCAATCAATTACCGGATGGTGAAATCTATAGTATGATTCAAGATCCAGAAAATACTGCTCCAGAGTGACTGAGAGATGAATAAATTTCGATTGACAAATTAATCGGAATTCTAGACAGCAGTTACAGGACTTCAACACTGGAACTTTGAAACTGAATAAAAAATTATGTCGGTCTATAGAATTAACGTGAACGTATGAGCATAAAAAACGAAGCAACTTAAACAACTTAGAAGAAATGTTCAATAAAGTAAAAAATTAATAATAAGCTCTCTTTTTTTTTGTGTGTGTGTAAATTTTTCAAACGTTTTATTCCATAAATCATGATTTCATATTTTTAATTTTATTATTTCTACATGCCATCTTACTAGATTTAAACTGATGATCCGGAAAAATCCCAAATCCGGAATCGTAGAAGTCCGATGAGTCCGGATCTGAGACTTTTTACTGTATTTGAAACATGAATATTTGTACACGCATACAACAGTATCATTTCATGAGATGATTTTCAAAATGACCACTACACGTACCAAGGTTTCTTTGCATACTATGTGGAAAATTATGTATTAGAAACATGAATATTTGTACATGCATATAACAACCATTACATGATATGATTTTGAAAATGACCACTACATGTAGTAAGATTTCTTTGCACACAACGTGGAATAATTGGCTGAACACAGATCAAGCGGCATGCCGTCAACAATAATGAGTGTAGTATGAAGACAGATAACTGAGTCTTTATTAACTGAGATTCAATATGTTAGTTCTTTGAGATGGCTTCAGAGAGAGAAATCCAAAGATTTCGAGTCTGACTATAACAGTAGCCACGTGACTGGACAGTCCATGCCTGATCAAGTGAGTTCGTTATTTTGTATTCTACAATGTGTGCAGAACAAAATGTGGCAGTGTGTCATCCGTCTTCAGCCACATGATATGGAGAAATGCAACATGTCTAGCAAGTTATTAAGACAGCCAATGATTGACAAAAGAGCTATCTCCATGCTGTTTGATCTCTGTGAGCAGATTGCAGAAGGAATGGACTATGACTGACCATGACAGTTGGACTGATTGAAAATATAGTTACATGTGAAACTCGCTTTATCTGTCCCTAAGAGGTTTATAATAAAAGCATTTTCTGCAATATTATTGCATGAAAGTCAATACAGTTTTGAATATCATCTAGATGTAGATTTTGCATAGTTCTGTAAAGGAAGTGGATACTGCTTTGCTGCCCATAATATCCTATGTATAGTACTTCCTGTTACATTAAGCTACCTATTTAGCGTACTTGTGTTCAACTCTAGATTTGCTTCAGTCATTTATAGCATTCCATCTTAGTGTGATACTGGAAGATCATCATGGGTTCTGCTACTGTAGTGGAGATTTTCTCTTTGGACAATCCATCTATGATTTCTTGATGTATCATCCAGCCAATGAAGATGATACTAGCATTATGGTGATTGTGTGATATATTGCAAGGGACTTGTGCTCACAATTAGTAAAGCAATACTGTTGCATTGAACAAAGAGTATATGTCACGATATTCAGGAAAAGAACACCTACCATATTTGACGGCATATAAGACGCACTTTTTTTCCTAAATTTGGTCTAAAAAACGTTACCTGTGTCTTATATGTGAAAGATACAGGTTAACATTCAATACTGAATGCTATTTTTAGCCCGAATAAAGGTCTAGACGCAAATAACTCTTTCTACATCTGCCGCAATTATTTTGCGCATGCGTGAAATATCTGTCGCCAAAAAGCGCCAAAGCTCGAAGCTGATGTCGAAGTTCGAACAGGTTTGACGGTCACATTACGTCTATGGAGCCTTTCCTTCTTTACATATACTTTCTTTGACTCAGCCGACACATGTGTCGGTATCGGTGCTACTCTGTATAAATATGTCGGTATTGGTGCTTAAGACTATTTGTTTTAAAAAAAATACCCTGGGAAATATGACTACAGGAAACAGATTAAGCTATACAATTCAGTATAAACTAGGAGTGTTAAACTACGCCAAAGTGCATGGAAACAGAGCAGCAGCAAGGCATTTTGGTCTTACACCTACCGAAAAAATTATACGCACTTGGCGACTGCAGGAAGATCAGCTGAAGACTGCAAAAAAACAAAAACATAACCTTCAATGCCCAGCTCCATCTTGGCCTGAACTTGAAAATTTGGGTGATAGATAAGAGGAAATCTGGGGCAAGTGTTTTAACTAAAATGATAATCAATGAGGTCAAAGGATTTGCAGAAAAACATGGGAATCGGAACTTTTCAGGGTCTGAGGGCTGGTGCTACAGGTTCATGAAAAGGCAAGGCTTATCAATGCACACAAAAACAACTATTGCACAGAAAATGCCAGCAGATTATGAAGAAAAAATACTAGCATTTCATAGGTTTGTTATAAATGCACGCAAGAAAACTTCTTTTGAGCTTGGTCAAATAGGAAATATGGATGAAATTCCACTCACATTTGATGTACCATCCAAGAAGACTGTGAGTATTAAACGGTCTAAATCAATAACCATAAAAACCACAGGTCATGAAAAAACCCGATATATGGTAGTTCTAACATGTTGTGGTGATGGCACAAAACTACCGCCGTTTTTCATATTCAAAAGAAAAACTCATCGGAAAGAAAAACTTCCAACGGGTGTAATTGTTCATGTTCATCCGAAAGGCTGGATGGATGAAGCTGGAATGAAACTGTGGTTACAGAGCATATGGGCAAGGTGACCTAGTGGACTCTTAAGAAAACCCTCTCTTTTGGTTTTGGATCAGTTTAGTGCCCATAGAACTGAAACCATAAAGAATAAAGCAAGAGAATTAAAAACCCAGATAGCTGTCATTCCTGGTGGACTGACTAGCCAATTGCAGCCTTTAGATGTATCGGTGAATAAGCCATTTAAGGAAAAAGTGCAAGTACGATGGAACAAGTGGATAGGAAAGCCACATCACGCCCTCACACCCTCAGGTAGAATGAAGCCGCCCTCTATTTCACAAGTGTGCGAGTGGGTAAAAAGATCTTGGGAGGACGTAAAAGCTGAACAAATGAACAAGTCCTTTAAGAAGTGCGGAATCAGTAATGCTCTTGATGGAGCAGAAGACGACACATTATTCGTAAAAGGTGATACTAGCAATGACGGAAACAGTAGTGATGACGATATTCTCGTTTTCGATGATGATGATGATGATAGTGAAAAGGATTTGTATGGTTTTGAAAGTGATTAAAGTCTAATTTCATGATAAGGCAACGTTTTCCTTGAATCTGTGTTTTTTGTTGTTTCTGCTTTATTTTGTATTATGTGTGTTTGCTTGCTGTTCATTCATTTATTCATTATTGAAATTTACATATCATGTTCAAAATGGCGTGCCGTTTGTGAATTTTCCTTAATAAAAATATGTTTGGTAATTGCATTCAACGATTGTTTATTTGGCTTTTACGAAACATGAGAACCAAAAGAAACCACATTTTAAGTTATTGAAACTTTTTTTCCATGTGTGTGTGGCCTTCTAAATAAGGATGCATCTTATATGTCGTCAAATACGGTAATTATCATGCTAAAAGTTTCTGCTACCTTGTTGCTTTCAGATGCTGAGTTTTTTTATAGATGCTGAGTTCTAGCTGAGAGACAGCTGTTAATTTGCAATAATATTATCGTTGATCACTTTTTTTTTTTTTTTTTTTTTTCTTTTTTGCCAGCAAATGTTAAAGGATATGGGTAAAATTTTGTTCTCATCCAATGTGCTGCTTCTCTTGTTTCCAATAAAGCTTGTTTTCTGTAACCCATATACCATTCTGTACTGCAGAGTTTATCTTGTCTTGGGAAGAATCCTGTATACTAAAGATGAAAATTTTTGATATCAGTTTTAAAGTTTGACTTCCCCAAGTTGCACTTATTCATTGCTTCTTGAAAGTCAGTAAATATTTAAAGAACCGACATTTCATTATAAAAAGATTATAATTATTTTGTTTAGTTTCTTTTTATAAATCAGTACTATATTCTAGTAGCTAAAGTAACATTAAAAAGAAGTAATAGCAAGAAGAAAGCAAATACTGAATTTTGTAAGTCATGCAGAATGAAGTATCATGCTGTTTCATTTCTTGTCTTTTTCACCCTTTTGCAGATGAGGGCATTCAGTAAATTATATGCCTAACATGTTTGTACTAGATAATTATCTAAAATTACTTGGCTTTTGCATAATTGTCTTTGACTAAAGTGCACTTAGCTTAATCAATTAAGTGTCAGATTCAGCAGGAAAAAAAAGTGTTTTGTCACTGTTCAACCACACTTGAACAGCATTCTTCAAATCACCTTTGTTGCTGTCAGGACAAACATTAGACTTTTCACCACCCAATACAAACTTTGTGACTACTGTATTCTGTCACCTGGTTTTTCCTAAATTCTAAAATTTTGCTGCCCTTAAATTCTACTGCTCGGTATGACTGCACCACCTCTGGTGTCAGTTCTGAGTTGCTATAACATTGCAATACAGTATGAAAGTGATTGAACCAATCCTGCCTTAGTATCACTCACTGGCAGATATTCAGTAAAGTTGCTGAGTGCTGGTAGAGTGATTCCAGGCAAACAAGCTGGGTGCATAAGCCATTTTCATGGTTTTTCTCATATGTAATGTAGGCACAAGAGAGTTTCCATTAGAAAATCCTATAAGAAAGCATTCTTTCTTTACAGATACCCCTTACATCTTTGTCATAATCAAATAAACCAAGCTACCAAAGCATGTATCAGTCTTAATATCTTTTAAACAAAAAGAAGTTACTTAAGGCCAAGCATGGTGCCAGAAAAGGGAGGAGGCTGAATTCTGAACCTTGTGTACTGGAGCACTGTTGCAAAAGTAATACCCTGCTGATAGCTTTTCTATAACATTTTATCTTTATGGCTTATTGGAGTCAGGAAGAATAATAAAAATCTGTTGTGGTACTGTGAAGCTTGTAGTCAGTAAGCAGTGGCCTTTCTTCATTCTGAAAAGTATTTCCCAAAGTCTTCCTGGCAGATTTCTGGGTTTTGAACTTTTGGCTCTCACTGTGTTTCCGCACACACTATGATGTCTTATTTTGTTTATTGACATTAGTGAAAAGCCATTGCATCTCCTGTAATTAGCCATAAATTTATTAGCACTTATCATGGAAAGCAGTTTTAAAAACATTCAACATGATGTTTCCTCATTTCTGTCATCATAATTTTGGGTGTCTGTTTGGCAGATGTTCTACATCCCTAATTTTCATATTGAGTTTTTTCCACTGATCCAATGCTCACTTGTATTTCATCATAGTCTAAGAATCTGTCATTCATTGATTTTCCTTCTCATACCCATATTCTGGTCTTGTCTGGTTCTTTTTCACTACTGCTTTCTTGTCAAAATGATGAAATCTATGTTTTGATGGTGGCACAGAAAAGTGCTATAACCATGTATTTATAAATATTTGTTTGTGTTATGCCTTCTTTTGTCAAGTTGTCAAGAATTCAATCTGTAAATGATGTCTGATGTTTATGAGTAGATAAAATTTGTAATATTTAGCAGGCCAACCAAATCAAATCATGACACAAATAAAAGCAAAGCATTGTAGATCAGTAGAAATAAACAAGTATAAGCAAGAATCTTTGAACTATTATAATCAAAGTTAGAATGCAGCTATCTTGAAGAATATATCCAATTCAGTTTCTGTTATCAAGCTGTAGATACAAATTATAAAAAAATAAAAAGAAGCAAGTGTTGCCAAATGGTAGATATAAATCAGGTCAAACACCTCTTAAGTGTGCTTTCCTTTTCATACTTCCTAAGAATAATGCTATCATTTCACCATGTTTCTTCATCCCAAAAGTGTTCTATTATACTTGGATTCTCCATCATACTATAAATGCCTTTCATAATGACTCGAATATCTCATCTGAAATTTTGGCGTCTGAAGCCATAGGAGTACAAACGTATTAAAAATTCTAAAAATATTTAAATAATAATTGTTTTATCCAACAGTAATATTAGAAACAATAATTTAAATTTATGCCTATTAAAAAGAAGGGGAAAATTTAACTAAAAAGTATCCTTATTCTGATTTTATTTCAAACAGTAGCTATGCTGAGATTTTTAAAAAATGAAACATTTGTTTTTAATGCAAGTTTGATGGATGGATTTAAAATATGTTAAAGGTCCTTGGAAAGTAAATAATTGTAACTATTTCATTTAATAAAATTGTTTCATTAACATCGACGTTGTTTTTTCTCAGTCATCTTTATTTGACTAACTGAACACAAGATGCTGAAAGCAGATGAAATTGAATATTTAGCAAATGTATCGCCTGAACTAAACGAAGTAAGCATTAAAGTTTATCCTTGCTGGATCGATAAACCTGAAATCTTTTTTTTCCCCCAAGTTGAAGTACAATTCCTCCAAGTAACTGTCATAATTGTAGCCTAAATATATAGTAAACATGTAGAACATTGTAGTACCGATAGCAACAAGAAATTTACAGATGATAAAAGTAGACTTAAATGTATTTCAGGAAAGTGAAAATGTCCAGATAAACAAATTAATTACCGGCATTGAGCTGGGAAAAATGAATTCAAGCCAGCTAATGCAAAAATTAAGATTTGTTACTACAGCTGATGTATTAGAAAATCTGATTGAAACTTTGTGGCCTGAAAATTTGCTAGACACAATGAAACACATGCTCTTAGTGAATGAAGAAGATATTTTAAAGTATGCTATAATCGCAGACAAAATCAATAATATGAATTCATGAACAGAAATACTTCATATACCACAGAAACAACTATCCAAAGAGTAAAGCAACACATGAACTGTTGAACAGAATTCAATTTCTGGTACAACAAAAGGCGAAATTAATGTTGAAAAAAATTTGAGGTCAAGAGTAAACTATAATACCCTTCACTCGATCGCATATTTTATTCAGAGCACCCTCCAACGCTAATGGAAAATATTGTTATTTTCCTTTTAAATTTGGAAATAAATGCAAGCCAGAAAAATGTCAAACACATATCAATGAAAAAAATATTAAAATCAGGTAAACTAAATATTGCAGTAGATTTGGCAACAAGCTTTTCTGCAAACAAAGGGCTGTTGCAAATTTCATTTATTTATAAAGAATAAAAAAAAATCGAACTTTCCATTCCTCGATGAGAGTGGGGCTGATGTCGGCATAATTCTGGCATCACCTACAGGTAAGAAACTTTTCTGACTTTAAATTATGTGCCATAAACGGTTCATAAATTGAAACAAATGGGACTTCAAATTCTTAATCTTGACTTAGGATTTACAAAGAGATTTCCAGTTTACATTTATTAAAAAAAAAAGTAAGTAAAAAAAATTTAAGGAGCTAATTTTTTAAACATTCCATTTATTTATTGACCTGAAAGGATCACAACTGATGGAGAAACCGAGCTTTGTGTTAAAGGTAACATTTCTTCAATATCTTTAAGAGTATAAGCACATTGAACAAGTCGAATAAATATTCAAATCAGTTTTCTAAACATTTTGATATACTTAAACCAAACTTACTAATCTCAAATACAAAGCATGGTGTCAAACAGTGGATTTCAAAGCTTGCCAACATGACCCCAAACTCCTAGAAATAGATGGCTAAGAAAGAATTTAAATTCATGGTAGATAATGAAATAATTCTTCCTTTTAACTCAAAATAGTCAGGTCTATTACATATGGTAATGAAAAAAGCTGGCTCATGTCGTCTGTACGGAGATTACACTGCCTGATAGATATCCAGTATCAAGAGTTCAAGATTTTTACCACATTTTAAAGGCATCAAAATATTTTCTAAAATTTATCTCTTTAAAGCATTATTATCAAATAACAGTGACAGAAGAGGATAAATATAAGACTACGATAGTAACCTCATTTCCCTTGTAATGAATTTAATGTTATGAATTTTCATTTGAAAAATGCACCTTCAACATTTCAGCAATTCAACCATGAAGTTTTTAGAAGTATCAATTTCACTTTTGCTTATTTAGATGATGTGTTGATCGCACCAGATAATGAGGAAGAGCATGAGAAAAACCTGAATGTAGTTTATGAACGATTACACAAATATGGCTTAAGAATAAATTTGTCAAAATCAGCTTTTGAGGAACAAAATGTAGAATTTTTAGGGTATTTTCTCACACCTGAAGATTCTCATCCATTACCTCAAAATGTAGAAGTTATATTGAATTTTAAAACACCCCAAACCATCAGTGAACTAGAACATTTCTTGGCATGATCAACTTTTATTCTTGTTACTTAAAAGGTGCAGCAGAAAACCAAGCTATTTTGCATTACTACTTGAAAGGTTCAAAGAAAAATTCAGTAGACAGAAGTGGCATTAAAACAATTTGTAAAGTCTAAGCAAGATCTTGATTTTCTGTCTTACTCAATCCTGAATTCTCTAGCATTGTGTACAGACACTTCAGATTTGGTTATTGGATCAGTTCTACAAACTTGCAACAAAAATGGATGAACACCAATATCATTCTTTTTTAATAAAAATATTGCACATCAAGATTGTAGCACACGTGATCGTGAATTGCTTGGAATGTATATGTCTACAAAACATTTTAAACATCTTTTTAGAAGGAAGAAATTTTGCCATGGTTACTGATCACAAGTTTTTGTTGTACGCTTTTCAACAAAAAACAGATAAAACTTCATCCAGACAACTATAATATATTTCACCATTTACACCAGAAATGAAGCATATTAAAGGTGAAAATATAATAGCTGACACCACATCAAAAATAGAGAAAATAACAGAAATTAATTATGGTGATATAACAGAAAGCCAAACTCATGACAAAGAATAAAATAATTGACAAAATTCAACTTCATTAAAATTTAAACAGTATCAGTTTACCTTCGGGGAAAAAATTTAGCCTGTGGCATGTCAACCACAACAATTAGACCCTATACACCGAACAAATATCGAATGAATTTTCATCTGTGGTATCAAGCTTAATTATACAACAGTCTACCATCCATAGTGTGGTGGTAAAATAGAATTTATTTACTTTCATATATTTTCACACCCAGGAATAAAATCATCAGTAAACTTTATAACTTAAAAATTCAGTGGGCGAATATAAAAAAAAAAAAGACATACAACAATGGGCTTGAGCATGTATTGCCTGCCAGGAAAACAGCCCCTTCCCACACAGAATCAGTTATAGAAAAATATCAAGAACCTACTGAAAGATTTCAAGAAATTCATGTTGACATAATAAAGCCGTTAACCCCATCAAATGGAAATGTGTATTGTCTGACTTACATAGATAAATTTACACATTGGGTTGAAGTAATTCTGTTAAATAACATATCGACCAAAATAGTTGCCAAAGTTTTCTACTACCATTGGATCACAAGATTTGGAGTGCCCTGTAAAATAGTAACAGATCTTGGAGGACAGTTTTCATCCGAGATATTCAAGAACATATCAAGAATCTGTGGTATCAAGCTTAATTATACAGCAGTCTACCATCCATAGTGTAGTGGTAAAATAGAATGGCTTCATAGGTCACACAAAGCAACATTAAAGGTCAAAATAACCTAGCTTGGAGTGAAATTTTACCAACTGTCCTCTTAGGATTATGATTTGCGGTATAAGAAGATACTAACAGCAGAAATAGTTTTTGGACAACATATAAAACTACTTGGTAAATTTTTCACACAAGGTTCCATTTATACAATACCAGAAGCTCACAAGACTTCACACCACAAAACTTCACAAAAAGGTTTCATTCTGTAAGGACTTAAAAACATGCTCTCATATGTTTCTGAGAGTAGACAGGGTGTAAAGGGCCATTTGTGGTGACTGAACCAACAGAAAAATATTTCATTATTGAAATAAAGGGGGGCAAGTCAATGTAACAGTGATGGATTAAAGAGCCTCTGTCTTGGCAAATAAAAATAAAGATTTTCCCCATATTAAAGAAGATGCATTGAAAGTAAATGAAAAAAACGCACCTCCTAAACAAAAGGCAGAACAGTAAGGATTTGAGTAAAATTTAGAGACTGAAATAAACTCCTACCAGTTAAAATTTTTGAATATAACTTAGTTACTGGTGAGGGAGTACAAACAAATTGAAAAATTTCTAAAAATATTTAATTATTTCTAGAAATAGTTGATATTAATTATAGTAATAATAGTAAATATTAATAGTAATTAATCCCAAAGTAATATTAATCATTTAAATTTGCACCTGTTAAAAAGAAAAAAAAAAGTTTTTAAAATTTAAACTCTATGAAAATATTGTAATTTTTATTTAGAATGGTCGCTGTGGTGACAGTTTCTCAAAAAGAACAATTGGATGGATGGAAGGATTTAAAATATGTTGGTCTTCGGAAAATGTAAATAATCATAAATATGTCATTTAATAAAACTATTTCATTAGTACAGTTCAAAGTCCGTAATACGGACCTCAAAGCCACAAACTTGTTTTTTTTTTTTTTTTTTTTTTTTTTTGGATGCTTTACGTATGCGCGCTTCCGATAGTGAGGAAAGTGACAGAGAGGTTATTGAAAACGAAAAATTTTAATTGACAAGTTAGTCGGTATTCTTGACACGGCAATTACAGGACTTGAACAGTGGAACTTTGTAACTGAAAATGAAATTATGTCTGTTTATAAAATTAAAGAGTATTAGCACAAAAAACAAAACAACTTACATTGAAATGTTTAATAAAGTAAACAAATAAATATTAAACTTTTTTTGTTTTTGTTTGTAAATTTTGTTACTCTTTAGATCATAATTGCTCTTTATTTCATAAATTACGGTTTCATATTTTTAATTGTTTAATTTCTGCATGCCATCTTACCAGATTTAAATTGATGATCTATAATCCGGAATCACCAGAATCCCGACGATTCCGGATTACGGACTGTTTACTGTATTAACATTGTTTTTCTCAGTCATTTTTATTTGGTGACTGCAAGACTACGTAAAGTTACAAGTAGAGATTGCTCAAGTGTTGAAAGGGGGTTGTTAAATGGCATGTATAAGTAATCCTTACAGAAATGCTATATCGTCCTGTCTATAACATGTTTTCTCATTTCTTACGGAATCGTGTATCTTATCAGTCTTTAAATATATGCAATTTAATATATTTTTGCTGTAAATAGAACCTTTTAGACATTGAATACCTACTGAAAAAAAATCCCCCCCTTTTTTTTAAAAAATCTTTGTTCACTTTTTAATTAGCCTTAACTGTGTTCTTAGAAAAATACTCATTTGAAAATTTCTACAAATTTTTCATAATTTTTACTAAAATTGTTCCAAATTGTTCATTTTATGTGCAAATTCAGTTTTTTTGTCCTTCAAACTTTGCAATTTTTTTAGATGTGCTTTAAATGTGTCAGTTCAACAATTTACCACCCAATCTGTATGTTTTATGTGCATAGTACTGAATTCTCATTTAATCCCTCTACTTTCTTGAGGAAAGGGAGGGGACTGTTCTTTCTTTTTGGCTTGTATTGTATGTCACTGCATTAGGTAATTAATGAGCTTAAAAAATTGTGATTTGGTGATTTGCGATTTTTGCTTAGCAGATGGCATAAAGAATATTGCACCCTTTTTTTTATTTTAATTGGTACTATTCCATTATGAGAACCATAAAAAAATTGCCGCAAAAATGTATGCGCAAACGCGCCCACTTAAAATTGCGCCAAATCTAGCATATGAGTTGATTTCAAATTGTGTAAGTTTAGATAGTTCTAGATTTCTTAAGAAGCCATTGAAATACTAATTTTTTTTTTTAATATATATATATATCCTATGGTTTTAACAATTTGGAAATTGCCCATGACGAAAAGTCTCCAATAAAATTTTTTCAAAGAAAAGGCATCATTCATTAAAAAAATTATGTTTGAACAACCAACGAGATGAAATTGTGCTTTACCGTTAACTTGGTAGTGAAATAGAGATGCAGGAATCCATTCAGTTATGTTTGCCTTCTTTTATATAAATTATAATAATGATCTGAAATAGTTATTTATTCTTATGCTTCCATTCAGTTATGTTTAGCCTTTCTTATATAAATTATAATAATAAAAATTATTATATGAAATTAACCTTTCATCTAAATTAAAACAATAACATCTTAAATAGTTATTTACTATTATACTTCCCGTCTTGCTTTAGGGTTGCCACAATTATATCAACAATAATTTGGCGATTTTTACGTTCCTCAAAACGGAATAGTACCTTTTAATTTTGTTGTAAATTAATCAGGTATTTGGGAAGAAATAAAATGTTTTTCGAACTCACTTCTGGTAACCATAGAAATGACAAGACGTGTGCTTATCAACCAATGTCAATCACATGATATTATTTTATCCCATCATCCTCTTGTTCTTTAGTGTTTATTAAGTTTCGGTATGTGCTGGGGTTAACACTAATGTATCTATCGCTTATATAATTTTAGTTGCAGTTCAATAAATATGTTATTAGTATTTAAATTTGCATCGTATTATTAATGGATATGTCCCTCGTATCATCAATAATAATTTCAGAGATTTAACCGCGCTGCTGAGTGCACAAAAGGTAAGTTGAATATGCTATCTTTATTCTTCACATGTGTCATGTGAAAATGTACTACTAGCCTGCAACTTAGAATATTTTTCTTGCTAGGAAAAGGGAAATTCGTTGCTGCTTCTTTTCAAAATGCAAGTCACTAGTGTTCTTGTAGGCTATGTAGTGATATTTTGTCATGTGTTTCATTTCAAACAAGTGGGCTTGTTGCATGGAAATGTAGTTTTCTATATATTTAACAGGAATACTAGTTTTTTGTTTTTGTATAAATTCATTCTTAAATATATCCTTCCTAACCACTAAGCACTCATAAGTTCTCCTGGTTTTGTTTTCTCCATCTCCAGTTTCTCTTACAAAGTTATCGCTGAAGGCATCTCTCTTGAGGTATATAGCTGTATTGTGCTTTGTTATGAATAGTTAACCATTTACTAGCTCTCGCATATTTTGCCATAATCAGTTAACCAACCCTCTAAAAATGTAAAATTTTTCTTCAAAGTTACTGTCGGTTCAACATTAAACTTTGCTTTAGTTTAAATATCAAACTGGTTTGTTCCCTTTATGCATGAAACTGGCATAAAAGGTAAAAGTAGTGTTGGTATGAACTTGAAAAGCTTCAAAATGGCATGTATGACGGAAATCATCAATAAAGAATGTTACTTTGAAAAAATTTATAAGCAGAGAAAAGCAGATTTAGCTCTAAATAGAAACGTTATGTAGGAGTTGCATACATTAGATTTAGTCAACCGAGTTTCCACAAGAAATACCAATTTATAAGCTAATCATATGCAAGAGCATGAATAATTATACATCATATTCATGTAAGAGTTAAGCCCAGTGATATGTCAAGGACTGAGCGAATATTGAAAAGCATGTATTTTGATCTATATGTGTGCTTAGTTAACAGAGTCAAGTGCAAATATAAGAAATTGTGTATTATTTAAACTTAGCTTCAAGTTTTAGGTATTGTGCTGCATTTGAAAAGTTCCAAAACCATGACTAAAAGTCAGTTTTTGTCAAAAATTAACAGTATATGCTTAAAAAAAGTTTTTGTAAGTACAGTCAAATACCTAAAATCCGCCGACCTGAAATTCGCATTTCCTCCCAAAATATAAACATTCACTTTATAGGTTCCGGAAACTGCAACATGGAGTACGAAATATCGAAGAAAAAATACTTACCAAATAATAATGAGTTATAACGGAAATATCAAATTACTGACATCATGATAAAAGTTTTTTTCTCTCCAATCTGCATCGAGTTAAAAAAAGGAGACGATTCACTCAACTCTTCTTTCAAGTTCACGATTCACATTCTTGTATTTTCTGAGCTTTGTTATTTCACGAGATTGCTTAGTGCTGCTTTTTTTTTTTTTTTTTTTTGTTTTTTTTTGTTTATCCGGATATTTTGTGGATAAATTATGAATAAATTTCAGCACTTTTAATACATTGACAAGTAAGAAAAGCACTCATGGTTTTACTGCTTGCAATGTTGAAAAACGTAAACATGTTGCATTGACGGTAATGCAAAAAGTGGAAATTCTGCAAAAGATGGAGGCAGGTGCTATTCCTCGGTTTTTAGCAGAATCGTATGGAATAGCGACACGGACTGTGTATGATATACGGAAAAATAACGAAAAGCTGTTGAAATTTTACAGCAAATGTGATTCTAACACCAGATTCCGAAACCGGAAATCTTTGCATGAGGCGAAATCGGCAAACCTTGATGCTGTTTTGTACAAGTAATTCCGGCAGAGGCGGAGTAATGGTGTAATTTCAGGACCGCTCCTGAGTGAAAAGGGGAAGCAGATTCATGCCGATTTAAAAAAGAGGAGCCATGCTGATTTAAAAATAGAGAAGCCTAATGTAAATGAATAATATAATATACTCAAGTTATATATGTAATAATAATTTAATGCAAATAATAAATTATTGTATATAATAATTAACTTAAATGCGTTTAATACGCCTTATTTATTTCACACTTTTAGTCTAAATATGATTTATCTTTTCTGTCCTGAAATCTGCAAAATCCTCAAATCCGCACAGCCTCTGGTCCCAGGCTTTGCTGATTTCTGAACTTCTACTGTATAATTATGTTGCTACTATTGTTTTTTTCCAGAACATACATATGTTATAATTTGAATAGTGCCTTGAACCACTGCGAATACTATTGAAGGATAATGAGCTTGATAATTTTCAGCTCTATAGAGAAGAAGTTGACAAAATATTACAACTAACTTGAAATGTGCAGTTCCGAGGTGATTTTGAACAATATAACTGTCATTTGGTTGCTTAGGGTCCAGAGAAATGATTTATGTATGAAGAGAAACCAACCAGTACATATGACATTTGATGCATTTGATGACAAATAAAGCATTTTTTTCCCTTAATTTGTCTAAGATATATATATATATATAATATTCTAAATATTGGAATACTGTGGTATAATAACTTCGCTATCAATATTTACTGCAAAATTGAGGCACTGAAATTTTTGAACATTTGAATAGAAATATTAAGAAACTAGGGATAAATACAGGCAAGAACTAAAAGTGTAAGAAAATTTGTGTGTTTAAAAGAAGCAGTTGATAAGGTATAAGAGCTGGTTACAAAACTTTGTAGTTTTTTTAAATGGCTGTTGCTTGGACAACAGTAGTAAATAATTATGTGATTGAAGATGCTTGATGTAACGCCATTTCAGTAACTGTGGAGTAGTGGATTGTACATCAGCATGACTTTGTAAATTCAGATGCTTTTGAAGATGAATGAGTCTGTAATAGTTTTAAAATTGCTTACACAGCAAGACTTCCCATTAAAATCAAATAAATGTTCCTTGGTTATGTCATCAGTGAGGTGATGACTTTCCATGCTCCTCTCATTCACCTGGCATTTTGAGTTTGCTGTTACATATTGTGTCTCAAGAGAAAGTGTCATTAAACCACAAATACCTGAGGAAATGAAATCTTGTATTCAGTCAGAAATTGTAGCACCATCTTAAAATATATAATGGACTGCACAATGAAGAAATTCCAAAGTCCCAAGAATGTATGCAAAAAAAGGAAAGAATTTAAGTTGACATTAATTTCTAAGACTAAATAGAAGTGAGAAGAGTACAAAAGGCATACATTGTTCCGTAGATCTGCTGAATACAGTCTGTGAATATGCAAAAATTGTCTCCATAGTATTTATTCAATTTTTATTTTTCAGAATTCATATATTTTCATATTTAAATTAAATTTCTTATTCTTTACACTTTTTTCTTTCTTTTTTTTAGCATCTTCAGAATGTTAAGCCATCTGGTAATATTGATATGACTGTAAATATTTTGACCATGGGTTATTGGCCAACGTATCAACCGATGGAAGTACTAATGTCATTAGATATGGTTCATTATCAAGAAATATTTAAAAAATTTTACTTAGGAAAACACAGTGGTAGAAAATTACAGTGGCAACCAAATCTAGGTCATTGTGTACTAAAAGCTGAATTTCCTGCAGTAAGTATTTAAATTTTTGTTATGGGAATGGTAATTAAACCTTTTTCTTCTGATGTTACTTCGATTAGAACTGTTTATTAGAATTTCTTAATTATCAACTGTTTATTAGAATATATTAATCTTTATTCATCTTTTACTAATCATAGAAAACTTATGAGCTGCATTAGGAAATAACAAATTTAAAGACCGGTATCAACTGTAAAATTAGTAAAATCCTCTTTTAGACTGGAATTAATTGAAAGAAGTTATACCTTTCAAAAATGTGATGCAGGTTTTACTGCCTCGTCACAAACCAATATGCAAATTATGCTTTATTAAAAACTTAATGATGGCCATAGATTTTAAGCTTAAAATAATAAAATAAAATAATAATTTTAAGCTTTAAGGGTAGTGATTCTCAACCTTTACGAAGCTGCTGCACCCTCAGGAGTGAAAAATTATTTTTCAGTGCTTTCTCTTTGTGAAAATCCTGTAATTTAGGTATCTGAATTATAAAAGGCAAAAATTCTAAGTAACTTTTTTCAATAGATTTACGCACCTACTGAGAAAATGTGTATAAACTGAAACAGGAAAAGTTAGAAATGAGATAGATTTCATTGCAAATAATTTTAAACGCTAATCAATCTTCCTTCCTTTTTTTTTTTTTTTTTTTTTTTTTTTTTAAAATTAATGAAATACACACCTACTGAGAAAATGTGTATAAACTGAAACAGCAAAAGTTAGAAATGAGATAGATTTCATTGCAAATAATTTTAAACGCTAATCAGTATTCCTTTTTTTAAAATTAATGAAATGAAATGGGTAGTTAATGTGAAGAAATATGCACATGAGCAAGAAAAATCCTGTGGTGTAATGGCATCGTAACTTTGAAAGTATGTTTCATAATGATGGCTGGAAGGTCCGCATATTCCCCCATTTGCTTCATATTCTGATATATTAAAAAAATGTAGAAAATCGCCAGTTAGTATTTTTTTTTTTTTTTTTTAATTCTTTTTTTGAAAATGGGCAAAGAGATTGTTCCTATAAAACCTATGAAAATTTCAAAACTGTATCTGATAAATTTTTAGATGTTGGCATTTAAAAAAAAGAGAAAATATAGTGTTTTTGAAAGTTCTCCAGAATTTCAGAAATAAAGTTATACAGTTAATTTAAAAGACATTTTTTCTCTGCTGTATCTGATGGTGCAAAAAGTAAACTTCTTATATTTTTAGTTTTTGCTCATTAAATGAAGATATATGCAGAAAAATCACTTAAACATTAAATTTTAAAAAATATATAGGAGATTTTGAAAAAAAATTGCTTCACCACATTGTATTGTCATCTACAAATAGTGAAGTACAAATTTTTAACCAGAGTAAAAACACCATGAGTGAACTTAATAAAAGCTTATAAAAAGGGGTGTGATAAAAGGGTATTTCTTATTTTGAAGTTAAAAATGACTAACTGTAGGCAAAAAAAGTAGCATTTATAAGGTAATAAAATTGAAGATATTTGTTAGTGATAGTTTTGCTGGTTTGGGTTAATAAGGCCTTTTGCATTTGAAGCAAATAATTAACTTTTGAATCCATTTAGTATTCCTGTTCTATAGATTGCAGAAACAGAAATTCTCATTATTTTTTTTAGAAGTTTTTTCCCCTCAAATTTATTATGTTATAGATTTGCCCATTTACAAAGTGCACATTTTTACAAAGAGCCTTTGTCATTGTAATAGCATTTGCATTTACAAATGTTTTGATTAAGTAAACTTTTTTGCAGTCTAAGCAAATTTGTTCAAGTCCCATAATTGTTGAGAATTCCCCCTAAACTGTCAGTCAAAATGTTTTCATTTTCAACAACTCTTGTCACTGTCTTCATAATCAGCAGTGAAATTTGAAACCTTACTACAGATTTCTGCACCTGTTCATTGATTGATGATTTGGGGTATTCTCATCACAATAGAAAACTTCTGTTACATTATCTTCATTTATTGTCACTTCTCCATATTTTTTTCACAAATTTCATTAAATAGAAAACTTTGCCTTTTACTTGATATCTGAAAATCTTTAAATTTGTGGCTATCTTCTTCTTCATCATCATCATCACCACCACAAAATATGAATGGTCATAAATTTTACCAAGCAACTTTTTAAATATGTGTGAGCACATACTGCCGTGACTTCGCAATGCTTCACACAGCAGATTTTATGTTAAATTTTTTTTTTTAATTTTATTGCCACTGTTCAGAAATGTTAGCATAGATATTAAAAAGACTATTCTATATATGCATTTCAGCATAGTGTGCATAGTGCTCTAATATGCACAGTACTCTGGAAGAGGGATGTACAATTTGGAGGAAAGAATAAGACAGATGTTATCCTTTCCTAAAACTTTAACTTTAGTATGAGGCAAATAGTTGTCTTTAATCAGAGCAATTTTTGCATCTTCCAGCAAATTAACCAAATTTTTGCAAAGCCTTGGTAGGAAATTATTTTCAAACCAAAATTTCATTAATATTTGTTTACCCATGCTCTTTGACAGGAAAGTCTTAATTTCTTTAAATGTCTGATGTTGCGTATTCTTCCAATTATGAAAATTATCCATTTGTGCATTTCTGCAGCATTTGCACATGCCAAAGTCATTAGTCTCGCTTTGGAATCTTTGACACCAGGTTGACATCTTTTCTACAGATATCACCAAGATACTTCAGGTACATATTGGCAGAAAAGAATTATAAATTTGTTCTAACTATAATTGTTTGCTGTTAATGAATTTGATGAATACATCTGCTTCATTACGAGCTGAAGCTTTTCCATCAGAAAGTTTTAAGTGCCTTACACCATGAATGCCAATTTTTAGATTTACATGACTGACCTGTTGAATATGTTCGCTCAGTTTTTAAGTCTATTTCTTATGAAATATTTCGGCTTGAGAGATTAGCATTTGACCTGTCAAGGGCCTGTCTTCGTTGCAACATGGTCTCACTCATTCAGTCATCACTTTTAACATAACAAATTATTTTTCTGTTAGTAATTGCAAGTCAGGTGTCAAAATCCAGAAAATGTTTTTTTCTTTCATGGCTTACTCATTGGAATATTTTGAGATGAATATGCTTTCCTCCCCAGCAAATCCTTTGTTTGATTGACATATTGATCTGCAAAGTGAAATATATTTCACCTTGCAGATCTTGCCATAGCTCCAGAATTAGAAAACTCTTTTTGATATAATTAAAAATTCAAACATTGATTTTTATAAAAGAGCTGTAATAATAATAGCCTGCAGAAGAATAATCAGCTAGATAGAGAATTAAGGAAGAGTACAGTTTGCTACGTTAACTAAACCTATGTAAGTAAACTAAATCCGATTCTTACTCCCTTCCTGCTACCATATTGACAAAAGAAAACCAGTATGCACAACATCCCACTCCAAACAATATGTCTTGGGACTTATTGTTCAGTCAGTCATAAAATTGCTAATTGCCCTCCACACACACACAAAACCAAACTATGGTCATGGTTAACATTGTAATTGACCATAATGTGATTTCCTATCTAGCTGGTGTATGACATGTGGTGATTTCAATTAGTCAGCAGAAAAATAGCTTTCACTTGCTGTTCTTGAGTATATTCTCCACTTCTAAACTTTGTAAGAGAGGAAATTCTCAAACGAAAAATTTGCTAGTTGTCTAGATATTGAATGTCTGGATTTTGGACTTTGTACTATATTGAACTTTCTGAAAATGTGGTGTGTTGATAATATTTATGTCTATTAGAAACAGTTCTTCGAACATGCAAGTAAGCTAAGGAGTAATATACAAGCTAGCTGAATTGTAAAGCATAATAACAAGATAGTAATTTGTGAAACTTGTATGCAAAAATTTAACTTTATACACATGTGTATACCCATGCACACACATAAAAATTTTGCAGATTAATTAAATGTCATATATAGATAAAGAATATGCGGAAAAGTGTACACTGCGCAAAAAAAAAAAATTGGGACAGTTCTATATCTCCTGTTCTACTGGGCTGATTTACAAAATTCAAATTGCATTTTTCATGTCTTGAAAGCGCAACTTAGGATATATATTAGATTTATATATAGCATTGTTCTAGCATAGGTATTTGGACACAAAATCGGTCCATATATGAAATAACATACCAATTGTTTTCCGTATTTCGATTTTATGACTCAAATTATGCCTAGATAATTAAATTTTGTAAAATTCGGTGCTAAATTTACGGAGAAATTCAAAAATTTATCTTGCTGCAATTTTTTTCAGTTAGCGACTCAGCAAATAACACTTAGCGAACTTCTTAATAAAATGGCAACGAATTTTCGTTTCCCTTCCATTACGCCGGAGCGAAAAAAAAGGCACCTCATTACTACCTTTTTACATTGTGTATAAGTGGGGGGAAAAGTCACATTGTTTCTACTTCCAAATAATTTTAGCAAAATGTTTAAACCGTATCGATGTTTTATCGCTTTCAAAAAATACGCAAAGTTTCAAAACGCTCCAATATATGAATTCATGTATATCTTCAGAAATTTTGAATAAAAAACTAATTTTTTGCAGGTATGCTTAGAAATGCATCTACTTAAAGATGATGGTAAAATCTTATAGATTTTAATTTAAAAATTTTTTGGAAAAATTTATTAGAGTTATTTTAAAATACAAATTTTAAAAATAAATCGTAAAAAATATGGGTGAAATTTATGTGAAATGAACCTAAGTTTTGAAATGTGAAAAAAAGAATCAAATAAGTTTAATAAAAAAAAGAGAGATATATAAATATATACCAAACTCAACATTGAGGAGCTAAAATTTTACAAAACGTGTTAGTTTGGCATAATTTGAGTCGTAGAATTGAAATATGGAAAAAAATTGGTATGTTATTTCAGAAAAAGTTCGATTTTGTGTCAGAATACCTGTATTAGAACAATGCTATATATAAATCTAATACATAGCCTAAGTTGCACTTTCAAGACATGAAAAACGCCTGTTGAACTTTGTCAATTGGCCCAGTAGAACAGGAGATAGAGAACTGTCCACCCCCCTCTTCTTTTTTTTTTTTTTTTTTTTTTTTTTGCACAGTGTACATTTATGCACTGGATGTTATAAAAAGGTGACCATAGGCTTTATTTCTTTAACACATCCACTACCATTCATAAGTTATCTCATAAGCTGAGGTAGGTCTCATAGATTGCTCTGCAGCAAGCATGTTAATTATTGTTTTTAAGTATGGGCTTTAAGATTCTTAAAATAAGGAAAATAATTAACAGAAAATGCTTCACCTTTGTAGGTTTTTAAGAATCTAAAATTGAAATTTAATATTTTATGAACTCTACATAGAAAAAAATCTCTGTGAATAAAATATCCTTCTTTATATTTTTGAATATTATGTTTTGGATTCTGATATTAAATATCTATTGTACTTTTAAGTGTTAAATCATGGAATACTGAAGGACTGGGAAAAAGTATGTTTTTATTAAACTGTCAATAAATTTTATCGTGCAATGTGTTTATTCATTTGTATTACTTCTTAAAGCTGGGCATTTTAAACAAATTTGTTGCTGGTAAGAGACATTCATTACTGTGTTATGATGTGTACAATTATCAGTAATGTGCAGTTTTTCCATTAAAAAAAAAGGTACCATTTCTGTACCTAGAAATGCAGAAATTATGCAGTAATTATAAGATGGTCTGATAAATTTTATTAACGTTTAATGATCTGAGGTTAAAATTATTGCATTGCAGTGTGTAGCTTTTTTAAAAAAATCAGTATTAAAAAATGTAAATGCACTTAGAAACCAAACTTTAAATCTATAATTTTTCCTCCCACAGGGAAATAAAGAGTTGCAAGTTTCATTATTTCAAGCATTAGTTCTACTGTTGTTTAATGAAAATCATAGTTATTCATATGAAGAAATAAAACAGTCAGTTGGAATCGGTAAGCTATTTGTCCATTTTATATTTTTAATGCTGTATCTGCTATTTAATAGGTGTTATTCAATTTTTAGTTTTTTAAGTTTAGAAAGTAAGAATTCTTGTGTGTTATCTACAATATATATATATATATATATATATCATATAATCTCTGTAAATCTAAGGTACAACAGATTTACTAACCTGTATGCCAGGGCTCGTACGGTCCTTAAAAGTCCTTAGATTTTTTTGGAATCGATTTTTGGTCCTTAAAAGTCCTTAATTTTGGCCAAAATCAGCAGAAGGTCCTTAATTTTAATCATCTGAAATTTCTGTCTCTTTTTACAATTGCCATTTTGAGTGTGAATTATCATTTTGGAGGAATATTTTTGGCGATTCACTGGCATATATGGTTATCTTTAAAATGGGTTTAAGGGTTATAATTTGTTTCTATTTCTAATATAATAGATGGGATACTCGAATTTCTAAGCAAGAAGTGAGGTATAAGCATTTCGAAATTCATTTTTTCTAATAAAAAGAGCTCTTAAACAACTTTTCGCTTTTGGAGATGTGAATTATTTTATTAAACAGTTCTAAATTTGATGACTTATCAACATTTTGGCAATTTTAAGATCAGTTTCTATAGAAAATTTTTAATTCCGAGATCTGAGAATTTTTGGACGATTTTTTTTAAAACATTTTAACATTGATAAATTTCATTAAAATAATGGTAATATATTGAAATTATATTTAAAAAATAACATTAAAATAAAACATTTTTAATTTTCGCTGTCATATTATAAAATTTCATTGGGGCAACTTATTATACAATATTTTGACTCTGAAAAATAAAGAAGGTATAATGCTATAAAGCACAATTTACAAAATGGCTCTTAGCAAAAGCAAAATTAACTATGTAATTAGTTAAAAATATGTTCTTTTTAATTTTTTCATAGTAAAAGTTTTTCCCATGTAATTGTCTCGAATATATGTATCAGTTTTCTCTATAAAATTAATTTTACGCTTTTTCCCTCCCTCCCTCCCCCCCCCCTTTTTTTTTTTTTTTCCAAAATATTTCTAGCTTTTTGCTGTTACTGAATTGGTAGGGATAATTTTTCTTTAGTATTTTAGACATTGCAGCTTGGAAAGTTTAGAAGAATTTGAAGGCAAGATTTATAGACCCACGATTCTAGAAGATTCGAGAAATATGTGACAAAATGAAAAATGTCTCCATGGTATCAACACGTAATGGATGTATTTTACTGAAAGTTTGCGATGAATTTCTTACTTTTTGGAGAACGTTTACAAGAACAATGAAAACATAATGTTTGAATGTTTTACTCCTGATACTAGAATAATTTTCTTAACATGTTTATCTTCCCTTTATTTTCTCTACTTTTCTCTAGACACAAGCATGGAAAATATCAAAAATGCTTCTAATCTTGTCACATGGGCAGGCATTATAGAAAGGAATTTTTTTATGAATAAAGAAATTGAAAACTTACAATTTAAAAGATTCATCTAATATGTTTTAATGCATCATACACAGAGCTGGCACTAGGCGTTTTCCTACCTGATGCAATCTCTGTGGAGCCTAAATTCTGCTTCCAATGCCTGCTCTAAATTCTAAAAGTTTTGCCATTTCTAGATTTTGTTGTTCAGTGTGTCACTAAATTCCAAAAATTCTGCCGCAACGGCTCTGTAACCGGCCTGTATCATATATATTTCTTCTAAATGTTCATATTACTAAATAAATAAAATTAATTATTTTCTATACATTCTAAAAGGAAAAGGAAACGTGTTGAAGAAAGAAAATTATTCTTCAAAGAAAATGTGCCGTTATTATGTAAATTATCCAATTGTTTATGATTTCAGCTTTTACTATAATTTCCCATTTCTGTTTCCTCATATGATAGGGATACTGAGCCAGATTAAATTAAAATTGTATAATCTTTGACCAATGGCGTAGCTAGGGTGGGGCAAGGGGGGACATCTGTCCCCGGGCGCAGCATCCAAGGGGCGCCAAACTGATGCTACGAAATTTTTTAATGAAATTTTTTCCATTCTTGGCACACAGAAAGGGGCACAAATTCTTCAGATATCCCCGGGCGCTGGGAACTCTAGCTATGCCCCTGAATTTGACTGTTCTTGTTTAATTACGTCGCCGTGAGCTGTAAATGATTTTGTTAGCATCAGAACATGCCTTTGTATTCTAAGTTCTTTTTATATAAAAGGCTTATTTAAACCTTTGTCTGATATTTTAGTATTTTCAGACATAGTGATAGTTTGCTTCACATCAGTTGGGGGGGGTTTCGACTATTTAACTTTTACCAGATCAAGTAAACCCTCATAGGTACATTGTGGAGAGGTTGACAAGGTAGGTTGATGCAGAAACTAGCAAGAGCAATGGTTTGCATTTTGAGACGAATCTCTAATTGTTAGAAAAGATGCTTAGAGAAGGAAATGGATATAAACTAGTCAAAATGTTTGGGAAGGCTTCAAATTAAAATGACGGATAAATATTTTGTTGAGTGTTGTTACAAAACATAAATGTTTTGTAGCTTTTAATGTGTAATTATCCTAATATCGTTTAAGAATCAATGTTATAAATTACATGTATTTGAAACTGTGAAATTTGATTAGATTTTGATTTTAATAGGGCTTTTTTAACAAATTTATGTTAAAAAATAAAATTTAATTGTGGCCATGTAAATCTATAATGACTAAGGTTATCTAATTATCTAATTTAATTATTTCTAACTAACTGCTTACCCTTAAAAATTATCTCTATGTATTAAAGCAAGTTATTGCCTTTCATTAATACTCATTGTGGTCAAAAGATAAAACACAAAAACGTAAAAATTCAAATAAAACTTATTCTTTGCATCTAGTGAGACTTAAAATAATACAAAACAACTTATCACCTCTGGTGCTTTAATGGCTTATTGGAGCCTTAATGTATATTAACTGGGTTACAACCCCTGAAACTCTACACAAAGCTACGACACTAACTGCATCAAACGGAGCCCAACTAACTTTCAACACTTGTGAACCTACATCAGGCCTTTCAGGTTTGTTCTAATGAGCAGGTCTCTCTCACTCTAGACAAGCAGCAGCAGTAACATCATTTAGTCTTTTGTTCTGAATCATGCGGATTATGATCTTACTTCTCATTTTAACCTATGCCATTTCACATAAAATCTACCTGCTATTTACTGAACCTCTAGACTGACCAAGTACGTGACAAAATGAGACATTTAAAAAAATCAACATAAAGCTAACTGTGAGTAAAACGTAAATGTCACTTATCTTCTTTTAAATATGTCCATCTGTTGTAAGTGTAAAATATTTAATGCTTCTTGATAAGTTGCATAGAGTTTATTTTATTCTCAAACTTATTAATAATTATGTTAATTAATTCATATTTAGTAATAATGCAGGCTACTTAGAGATCTATTTTATTTTTAGGATGGTATTACAAAAGTGAAATTCAGGTGTAGATAATACTTTTAATTGAATTTTTTCAGTTCCCATTTGCTCATAGGTCCTTAATTTTTTTCATTAATGGTTCTTAAAAGTACTTAATTTTCGTGTGCAAAAATGTGTACGAACCCTGTATGCTCTTCCCAAATTCCATAAAAGGCCATTAAAATTCAGATTCATTGCAAATGGCACCAGTAATTTCAAAAAAAAAATCTAGACTATTTTTTACTTCAACGTTAAAAGGATCGTAAATTAATCTTTAATGCTTGTAACACTGAACATAATTATTGCTGGATCATCAATAATAACACTCCTATCATTAATATCGTTCAGTCTAACTGCTATGACTTTTATACCTCACTTCCATTAGAAGAAATCTATACTAGCCGCCTTGATTTGCCTAAAGTATTTCCTGCTATGCTCACAGTTGTAGTTTAATAGATGAAAAACCATCCTTAAATGCACTATTTTTAATAACAACATTAATTTTCAAATTCAGCTTTTTAGCAAGTCAGAGGTATCCCAGTGGGAGCGCACGCGAGTACATCTGTTTGTAGTGTCTTTTTATTCATTAAAGAATTTACCTTCCAAAAAAATTTACAACAATACGATTTAATATACTATTCCCATACTTACAGATATGTAGATGATCTTAGTACCTTTAATAATTTTATCAAGATTGAAAATTCAGAAAATAATCTAGAGTGCTTTACTCATAATAAAACTAATACTTCACAAAATGTAGTCAACTGTCTAGATCAGACATTGCCAAACTGTGCCTCTCCAACATCTGAACTGCAGTTCGCGAGCTATTTGTGATCCTTTGCCATCCGTAATGCAACTTGTTTTGAATTAACATAGTTTAATTTTTGAATACAAATGGAATTTTAAATAGAAATAATGCAGTACTATGTTTCTTTATTAACTGCTAATTTAATTTCTGATATTATGTATGTAAAAATTTAATAGATTTTCAAACTGTCCACTGCTGGATTATCATCGGAGTAACGAATACGTAAAATCACAAATAATTCCACTTCTTCCCAATAACTGGATGTTACTTTTTGAACAGGTAATGTTCATTGGAATATACTAATACAAAGTTAAACTAAAGCACAGTGCTAATATTTTTATTTAATTACACTCCCTAATATTTTTCTCTCAAATTAATTTTACTTCAGGCAGTATCTGCTTACATTTCTGTGTGATCCCATTGTTCACAACAGATGTGATCCACCTGGAAGATTTTCTGTTCATTGTAGGGTACTACTTTTAGTCAGTCCTTGAATGGTGTGAGTAGCTGCTGAAGAAACCTGCTATGCAGAATAGATAGTAAATAGGTGATAAAATAACTTGCAAATGAGGGCTTCTACTAGATGCTCGAAAGCACGACTTAGGATATGTATTAGATTTATGTATAGCATTGTTCTAATATAGGTATTTTGACACAAAATCGAATTTTTCTGAAATTACATGCCAATTTTTTTCCCATATTTCGATTCTATAACTTAAATTATGCCAAACTGCCAAGTTTTGTAAAAATCGTACAAGCAGTTTTTAAAAAATTAGCCCCTCAAAATGTTTGCTCCTCAGTGTTAATTGAATTTGATATATATTAATTAATATCTCTTCTTTCTTTATTAAACTTACTTGATTTCTTCTTCCAGGTTTCAAAATTTAGGCTATATATAAAAAAAATTGCACATTTTTTTATGATTTATTTTTTAAATTTGTATTTTTAAATATTTTTTACAAATTTTTCAAAAAACATTTTGTATTACAACCTATAAAACTTTTAGCATCATATTAAAGAATATGTATTTCTAGACACACCTACAAAAAATGGGAGTGTTTTGAAATTATAACGCCAAACGATAATGCGCACTTTGGTAAAATATTTTAAAGTATGAACGATGACCTTTTTTTCCGCTCGTCTACAATGGAAAAAAAAAAGGAAAATAGGTTGCTATAAATTAAGAAGTTCAGCAAGTTAATTATTCTTGGCGAAAACTGGGAAAAAATATGGCAATATAAATTTTTGAATTTCTCCATAAATTTCACACCAAATTTTACAAAAATTAGTATATAAGCATAATTTGAGTTGTAGAATCGAAATATGGGGAAAATTTGGCATGTCATTTCAGAAAAAGTCCATTTTTTTGTCAAAATACCCCTATGTTAGAATGGTGCTATACAGGGTATGATTCAAAAGTTTCAAGACTTACCTCAGAACTAGAAATTTATTGGACTACAGCAGACTAAAATTCTTCAAAATATGATCCTTCAGCATCAACACAGTTGCCAGTGTGTCTTCCACTGTTCGTAGCCCTTCTGGAAGGCCTCGGGCATCATGCTGTCAAGGGCCCTCACCAAAGCCTGCTGAATGGTGTTGATGGAGTTGAATCGCTTCCTTTTTAGGCCTGTCTTGATTCAAAGAAAGAGGGAAAAGTCACTTGGAGCCAGCTGCGGCAGTGTTGTCACGTTGAACTTGACAAAAATTTCGGCGGGCGCGTTGTCGTGGTGGAGAAGCCAATCGTCCTTGATCGCTGGGCAGATGTGGCAGACTCGATCCCTTATGCGGCAGAGCACTCCAACGTAAAAGTCACCTGTGACAGTTTGTCCACGAGCAACAAACTCCTTGTGAATCACTCCTTTACTATCAAAAAAAATCAGCATGCACTTCACACGTGACTTGCTCATGTGAGCTTTCTTGGGCTTTGACGAGGAAGCAGTGTTCCATTCTGAGCTTTGACGCTTCAACTCAGGATCGTACTCGTAGACCCAGGTCTCATCACCAGTAACCACTTTCTCCAGAAGGTTCGGATCAACATTCAACCGTTGGAGCATTTCCAGGCAAACAGTCATGTGCCGTTTCTTCTGATCCACCGACAACACTTTTGGCACCAGTTTGGCATACTCTTTTTGCATCATCAAATTCTATGTTACAATCCTCCACACCGTACTCTGACTGAGTCCCAGTTCATCAGCAATTAATCTAGTACTAAGACGACGGTTATTGCTTAAAAGTTTCTGCACTCTCTCCACATTTTGATCTGTTTGGCTTGATGATGGCCTCCCAGAGCAGTCATCATCTTCAACATTCCCACGGCCATCTTTGAAATTTTGTGCCACATGAAAACCATTGCACGGGACATAGCTTCTTCCTTAAAGGCCTCTTTAATCATACCGAGAGTCTTCGTGGCCGTTTTGTTCAGTCACACGCAAAACTTAATCGCATAACGTTGCTTCAAGTGCTGCTCCATTTTCGCCTCTCCCACTTTTCGACCGAGGTCAATGACATGCGCTCACACTGCAAGCGATGCACGCTCTCCAGTGTTCCGGAGCCAACTGCCGCCAGTGTCAGTTCTTTTCCTGATATCCCCCACTACTTTGCCCACCCGCCGGAACCGGTCTGCACACGCTCCCCTACTCAGAAATGAATCAGTCTTGAAACTTCTGATTCACACCCTGGATATAAATCTAATATATATCCTAAGTTGCGCTTCGAGACATGAGAAATGCAATGTGAATTTCGTCAAATGGCTCAGTTGAACAAGAGATACAAGATTGTCCCCCCGTTGTTTTATTACAGTGCAAGAAGCATACATACATTTATGCTGTTTCTTTATTATTTAATTTCTTTAGATATAAGGCAGGGCTCTAACATTTGGTGGCAACAATTTGAAAAGTGTGCGAAGTGATACGCTTTTTATAGCAAGGAGGTTAGAATAGAAGGAGGGAGGTTTCGCAGTTTCCTCCACTATTGGGAAATGAAACCCTACCTAACAAGCAGCGTTCATGTTTGTAATTTCAAAACATTGCATTACGGCAGTGAAACGTAAATGTTCCATGAATTCCTAGGCTGTTCCATGAATGCATTTTCCAGTAAAAGTATGATAAGTTTATAATGAAATGCTTTGCTGTTGTTAAATTCTGTTTTAAAGATGATATCCATAATTTACTATGTACAGAAAATTGTTAAGAAATAGTTTTAAATCTCAATGCATGTGTATAACATTAAAGCTTTAAAACTTTAAGCGTTAACTTAAAAATGATGTTTCTGCATATTTCAAGGATTTGTTTAAGTTTTATTAACAACCTGTTGGGTGTACTTTCCAAGTTCCAATTTATTCAAGATTCATTTTTGATGTTTCCATTTGAAAAAAACGTTTTCAAGATTCAATTTATTACTTCATTTCAGAAGTGAGTTCAATTAGTTACTTCATTTCAGAAGAATTCTAAAGCAATTGCGCAAGTAGTAGTAACTTGTTTTCGCACTAAATGAATTTAAGATCATACAATAAATTATATATATATATGCACACACATTATATTATTTTTATTAATTTGTATTTAATTTTTATATTATTTATATGGTGATTTATTTTCAAAGGAAGAATATTTAGAAGGTTGTTTTCAAATTGAAAATAAATGAATGAATAAGTCTTATGTGGGGTAAGAATCAAGTAGAAATGTTTTTACCCTAAAAATATAATACCTGTATGTTGTTTTTAGCTTATCTATGCAAATGTTCAACATCCTTTTCTTCTTTGAAATGGAAAAAGATTTTTAGTAAAACTAACTTAAATACAAAGTTTTGATGCTTATGTAATTATATATTTGCATGCAAATTCTCAGAATGGAATCAGCTTTCAAATTTGAAATTTTATATTTTATTCAAGTTAGCTGAGCCTAGACTAAATTAATTATGAATAGTGACTAATGCAAAGATCACTTGTCGTACTTCCTTTTTTACAAGGTATATGTAAAATTTCCTACTGAATTCAAAAATATGTATTTGGTAGCATACTGTTGCTGTGGCAGTGCTATTTAACGCACCAAATTTGAATTATACCCTATTTTATGAGTTATTGTTTAACCCTCTGAGTGCCCTGGGTTTTTGGATCTGTCATGAAGAGCCTTTATTAGCTAAATATATATGTTTACCTATTTTAGTCTCTATTTTCATAAACTTACATTCATCAAGATGGCATTTATATTATTAATGAAAGTAAAAAAGCAAAATATCTTAAATTATAAGCTAATATATAACAAATGACAAAAAATCTCATGACTGGATAAAAGCGGTCATGGCGCTTAGAGGGTTAATGAATTGCTCATAAGAATGAACCTTAAAAATTATCCAAAGAAAAGCTGTTAGGAACATTTGCACTTGTTCAATAAGAGAAAAAAAATTATTGAAAATGTATGTCCATAACTAAGCATTTTTCTCATTGGATCACCTTCACAGGAGGCTTGCAACAAATATCTCTTACAAGAGAAATGGCCAAAATTTCTATTTTGTCAGGATATGAAAATTGCATGGGGAAATCAGCAATTCTGAAAATGCCCTTAATTCAATATTCCCCCCCCCTGAATAATAATTTCATGACGTCTCTTTTGACTTCTTAATCCAAGCGAAATAATATTTTACATGTATAAAGTGAAATAATATTTTACATGTAACTGTATAAAACTCACAAATGAAAACTGTTATTCATATTTCTGATGAAGACATTCAAAAAAGGTCAATTACAGTTTATTTAGATAAGGCTTTTTGTCTTTATATTGTATCTAAAAGAAAGTCTGATAATGTTATTTCAAGTTTTAACATGCATGCAAGTGTTTTAAGACATATACCATTGTCTCTCTTTATCACTTCATTTATAAACATCTGCTCTTCTAAATTAATTCAAATAAAAATGTCGTCATTATTAAATGATATGCAATCGTATAAACATGGCTACTAATAAAGTTCATTTACAAAACTGTTATTTTGTACAAATTCCAACAAGGAAGAAATGCTACAGAAGCCTTTCGAAATTTAGCAACACTTTTTGGTGGAAATGCTGTTTCAGGTGAAACATGCTGGAAACTGTTCGAAAATTTGAAGTAAGTGATTTCGAACTTTATGACAAGCAGCTATCTTTGATCTATGACGATAATTTTCGAGATCATGATAGAGCAAGCTCTTTTTCTGACACCATCATAAATTGCAGAAAAGCTTAATTCATCTCAAAAAACTATTTCTCACCATATTCAGAAACTGGTTTGTCTATAAATATTCCAGATGGGGGCCTCAGGAGTTAAGTGAGAAAAATTGGCATGAACGAGTCATTATGTGCATATCTCTGCTTGCTCGAAACAACAGTGAACCCTTTTTAGACTGGATGATAACTAGGGATGAAAAGGGGTTTACCAACAAAAACATTCTTAAGAAAGGGAGTATATTACGAGCCTGACAATCTGCCACATCCACCTTCAAACCGAATGTAGGCCTGAATAAGGTAATGCTGCATATCTGGCGAGACATGCAAGGAACAATACATTACGAACTTTGAAAGCTAAAGAAAAGCTCCTTTTTTAGAGATACTGTTAGCAAATGGAGGATTTAAAAAAAGCAGGGACACACATCCTACTGCATCATGATAATGCCAGATAGCATGCTGCTTTGGTGACTCCTCAGAAAATTGCAGAGCTAGGCTGGGAAATTATGGTCAAGAAAGCAGATATCAGGGCACTGAAGGCCATGTCTTAGTTAGGGCTGTTGTACCACTGAGTTTAGTTTAGGCTGTGAAATTCTGCCACATCCTCCATATTCCCCAGACCTAGCACCTTCCAATTATCACTTTTTCTTACATAATTTGTTGAAGGGCAAAAAATTCAAAACTGAAACAGATGTCAACCAACTTAATGTTTCTTATTGAGGTAGCATATTACAAAATGATGCTCACCTATTTTGAAACTGAAATTTCCAAAACTCAAAATTTTCAATAAGCTGATCTCTCAAATAATTTTCTTTACCTTCTTGATATGTCAAAACCAAATTATATCCACATGTGATCAGAGTGCCTTTTGAGAAATTTTGAAACATGAAATCTTGGAGAAATTGTATGCTTTCTGTTGATGATTCAAAAGTGTACCAAAAAAAATTCATTCTTCAGTTGTTGAGAATTTTTTTTCTTTTTGGAATAAACCGAAAATGGGCTGTTTCCCATTCTGCACTTTTATCCTTTGTTTTAAAGCATTTAATACACTAATTGCCAAACTTTTTATCTCCACCACTGCTATGTTAAATAATCCAGAAATATTGTAAGTAAAACTTGATTTTTAAATATCCTTTAAATCTGTTGTACAGAAGGTTTTTGGATATTAATAAGAATGTTAGTGTTAAATACACTCTTAGTTTAAAAAGCATTTATAATCATTCAAGCAACATAACATTTTTCTCTTGGGTTAAAATTTATTTTAAATGTGCAAGATCAGTCTCTTGACTAAACTTTGATATATCTAACTATGTAATTTATTCAAAATATTTCAGTCATGTTTTCTAACAATGCTTTTTGTTTTGATGTAACAGACATGTCTAATTAGTTCATCAAAAGTTTGTTTAGGAGGTACAATTCAATCAAGAATTTACATATTTTATAAGTCTGAAAACTGGTTGCTAAAATAGTAGGTAACTGCATTAAAACTGTTGATATATGTATGTATATATTATATATCTATTTTTATTTAATTATATTAAATATATTTCGATGTTATATATATAGGTTGATAGATAGATAAGTAAAGAAAGACTTAACACATTTTTATGCTTTCACTTTAGTTGTTTTTAGGATTTATTCCATGACTAATACTTTGGAAATAGTAATTAACTTTCATTAACTTTTATTTGCGGAAAAAGCAATTAGGTTTTAAGTGTACTTCTAGCCTAAAAAGCAAGCAGTGGTTCTTTAGAAAATGAGGATTTTGAAAACAAGCCTTTTAGCATTTTTATGCTTTTTTGTAGTTTTATTGTAAAATTGATGCGATTTTTATCTAGTTTTATTTTTATAAAGTAATGTTTTTTTCTTTTTGTGTTTTTGAATTTTTTTTTTTTTTTTTTTTTTTTTTTTTTTTTTTTTTTAAGATCTGAATTTTCATTGGGTTTATATTCTTGACTGAGAATTGGAAGTAGATTTTTTTCTTTGTTCAGTCAAATGGTCAAAAAGGACGAAACGTGTTCAGAACTCCTTATTTATTCTTGTTTAATGTTTTAATTTATTACCACCTAATGAGTCTAATTGAAATTTTCAGCTATGAATCATTAATTTACAGTTTATCATTAGTATTTTTTTAAAAAATCATTCCTTATTTTTAAGATTATTTTAAAGATAAGATTGTCTTTTTATTTGCGGAAAAATGTTTTGCTAATTTTTTCGATTATAATCATTTTTTTCACATTCCAGGATATAGTTTTTTTCTTGTAAATTTTATTTTATAATATATATATATATATATATATATATACATAATTACAAAACAATTCCTTTGAAAATAATAACATTCCTAGTATTTTCATGTATTAAGCTGCAGAAAAAATTATCATTAATGACACAAAGCATATTTAGAACTAATATTTCACAAAGGCCAAAAATTGAAATTCATAATTAATAAATTTCAAAAAATTCATGAACAAAACAGAAGAGGAATTCGATAAACTTCAATGCTACTTTGTTAGGGGGAAGAACATTGAAATCAATTAGATTCTCTCATTTTTGTAGAAAATAATTCAATTGATTTCAATGTTCCCCGATGAAGTAGCATTGTAGTTGATCAAATTCCTCTTCTCCTTTTGTTCATTTTTCTTTAAATTTCATTAAATTTTTTAAATAAGGTTCTCCTTGTTTAAAGTGTTTTGATTTTAACATTTTAAAATTCTTTGTTGCATTTATTTGAAATTTATTAATTATGAATTTCAATATTTGGTCTTTGTGAAATATTAGTTCTAAATTTCTTGCTTTATGTCTTTATATATATATACATTCTACTAAATTTATATTAGGAGATAATATAATCAATATTTCTTTAGTAAATAATATTGTGTTTACTTGCATATTTCTGCTTTTCATGTAATTTCTGACTCAGTATTTTCAGCATGATTCTGATTTAGGCTAACACTTAAAATGTATGCACAGATAGAAAAATGTTTTGTGTAATTGAAACAAATTTTGTGCTATGTTTATTTTTTAAGCCACCTCTTCAGAAATAGTATACACACATTTTCCCCTTCAATTTTCAAGCAATGAAATTAGTAGGAAAAAAGGGAGAATAAGCAAGTAAATATGGTGTATAGGATTTAAATTCAGCTGGAGGGCAAAATAAAATGTTCCGATATATTATTTGATTATTTGTCATTAATTTTATTTATCTTTTTTCATGTGTTTGCTATCTGTAAACTGAAAATAATTAATTTTCAGATGGTATATACATATATGTGGGTATTTGTCATGTGGCCTTTTGTCAAGCCACTGTTGTAATCAGCAGTCTTCTAATTGCTGTATTTTCAATATGTGCATAAGTTTATTCTCAAAATCTTTTACAATAATTGTCTCTCAGCAGCACGTTCATTCTAACTGCTTGAAATGGTTAATTTGAGAAATTTTTATGAAGAAAAGCCACTTTTGTAGCTTTTATAAAAATATATTGACAAAAATCTTGAAATGCTGAGTTGCAGTTCTTATTACAAAAATATATTAATTGTAGCTTGAAAAAGCTTCATCCTGAAATTATGAATTTATATGAAATTTAATTTAATTTATTGAAGAAAGAGAAGAGTCCTTCTGAAAGCAACACTGAAAGAACTTTTACATTTTTATCTAATTAATAAGTATATGTACTGCCTGTTGAGCGTATAAAATATGTCTCTCCTTCGAAAACCTCTCTGGTAGGTACTTTTTTGTTAGCAGTCATTTGTAAAGCTAGCAACAATTTGTCATGGCTTTTATTTCGGATAATTCTTATTCTGATCCATACCATTTTTAATATTAGGTGTTATTAAAGAAAGCTGTGTGCAGTGTAGGTAAGTTATAAGGAAAAAGTGAAACATTGCTTTCTAAGTTGCTATAAATTATTCATCATTTGCTGCCCCAATTCACAGTGCTTGTTGGAGGAGCATTATTTAAGAATGGCAAGTTATATATTTGTGCATATTTTCTCAATATTTCATTAAAATTTTGTAAGCCTTAAGAAAGCAAGTATGTTTTAAGTATGTTCATTATTATAAGTCCAACTGTTTTCTGCTTACTTCTTTGCTCTCTTTATTTGTTATTGTAGAAGATGGAGAACTTAAGAGAACACTTCAGTCTTTAGCATGTGGCAAAGCCAGGGTGCTCTATAAAATGCCACGGGTATGTATTTTATATTTTAATGAATTTTTAATCACTTAAACTTTTTAATAAAACATCTTTTACTGAGAAATTTTGTAACAAGCAAAATACAAAATGGTACTCGGTACAGAGTGAAGTAAAAATGACAAGTGCTTTGCATTTTCTACATTTTAGGAAAAGAAAGTTTTAAGTGTAAAGTACTAAAGATGCATAGTGAAAAAAAGAAGGGGATAAAGCATTGATTTAGTTCTTAGTCACTGCAACAAATAGAAAATATTTAAAAACAAAAAAATTAGTTATTGATAGCAAAGTACACATGTTAAAAGTTCTGAGACCGTTTTCAAAACCAAGTTACAACTTAGTTAACAGTATAAAAAACTTGTATCTTTTAAAATACATTGCTATTGATCAAACTGCTTGCCTGTTGAGCCATGCTGTTAAATCAAATGTTCAATAATCCAATAATATTCATTCTTGTTTAAGTTCTGCTAGATAGAATAACCATGTTATTTGCTTTAAAAATGGATTGCTTTTTTAATTTATTTATTTATGTATTTTTACAAGTATAATATATCTGAATTGCTGTTGCTGTTATTTTTTACTATGCTTCGTTCAGCGAGACAGTTTCAGAATTGAGTTCATAAACACATTTCACATAAAATATTTCAACAAATCAACTTTATGAAATCCAAATTTGTTATATTATTTACATATATTAGTATTTTTCTTGTTTTAATGTGGATTAATATACTTTATCTAGTAATGTTTCTGCTGAACTGAAGTAATACAAACTGAAGTAAAATTGTAATATTTGCAGTGGAAAAGTTTTAGTGAGATATATTAATTCTATGTATGTATGGCTATAAAGCATTTTAATTTATGTGTATTTTAAATTTTAATTACTTAGGGTAAAGAAGTAGAAGATAAAGATGCCTTTGTTTACAATGCAGACTTTAGAAACAAGTATTTCAGAATTAAAATCAACCAGATTCAGATGAAAGAAACAGTATGTATGCTTTGTGTTCATGTTTTTCTACCATTTTCCATGTATTTTTATTTTAATGAAATGTTTCATATATAGGCTCATCTGTTAGTCTTTGTGGATGTTCTAATTATAGATGCAGAAAACTTAAAGGAGGGAAGCTTTCTTAATGTGCAGGCATAACATTTTATGTATGTACATGCTTGCAGATCACATTTTACTGATGAGGGCATTGTTGATTGTCCTCAGAGACAGATGAGGTTAGGCTGATGACTGCAGGAAATTGATTACAAAACTATATTTGCATAAAATACATAATTGCATGCACATTTCCTTTTGTAATATTATTCAAATATGTTTATATAGCAAAAATGTAAACAAAATTAGCTTATGAAATGAAGAAAAATATGATAACAAAATATTTTAGTTATTGCATAAGAAGACATTAAAATGTATCAGAATTGTTAACCAGTAATTATATATAAACTACTTTATACTACAAATATACAAACTACTTTACTGAAATGGTGGCATTAAATGTACAATTCATAATCAAAAATTTGTATTTAATGCACTAGCATCAAATATGCAAATAGACATTAAGTAACATAAAAACAATTTAAGGAAGGATGACAATGCAAATCGCAGACAAAAAAATGACTAGCAGACACCCACCCACCTGAAAACTTTAGAGGTTGAATATTTTGCTTGTTTCCACTTTCAGTCAGAGGGAAGGGAAAGGAACTAGCATTCAAATGATGAAGTTACTTTATTTCTTACAGAGGAACATACTGTCGTTTTATTAATAATGGTTATTAAAAGTTTTGGTTGGAAATACTATTTGAGTTTTGGTTTGAAGTGCTATTTGAATTTTGATTTGAAGTATTAGATAAGGGTTTTATTTCTTTTAAATTAAAAAGTGCACCACTAGCATTGTATAAATAGGAGATGAAAATCAATAATCAAAGATTGAGTTTATTTCCATATATACTTAACATATATTTCCTTGCATAAACTGAGAATTTATAGCAAAATGTTTACTACTGGACTTCTCAGTGAGTGCAAGAACTCAAAATTATTTATAAATAATTTCATGATAAAATCATTAGTTAAATCATTTTTAACTATTAAATTCCAATAATACATTAATCAAAATTTTCAATATTGATATTCAACTATGAATTTTCTCATGATTTTCAGAAGTTTGTCTGCCAGAAACAGGCCTGTTTAAATATCATCCTCCCCCATTTCACCACTGGTATCTTGTTCATTTCCCTCATATATAATATCATCAACTCCATCAATAGCACTCTTTGAACGGTGACATGATCATTTCTGGCTGAATGTCTGATAACACTTTTTGCGCCCTGTTCATGATCATTACAATATTAACATCTTTCAGACTGTCACCCTTTTAGATTACATTGGTATGTTAATATCACCCATTCCATCCTTTTTCTTCAAAGGTTTTCTTTTCAAAAGCTTATGAAATGAAACATCATTTGACTGCTGTAGATATGTAAGGCTGCTACAAATCACAGCCCGAAATGATTTCATTTTCTGAAAAAATGTTCCAAAGGCTATACTTTTCCCCCTCTCTCTTCTTTTTTTTTTTTTTTTTTTTTTTTTTTTTTTTTTTTTTTTTTAAGTCTGGAAATATTTTAGTGCATAGAAATGAGATTGCTTTACTTATAAAAGTAAGAGAACAACTGAGAAGAAAATTCTTTTGTGGTTGCTTGAGAATGGTTACATGAGAACCAAAGTAAAAATTGCCAAACTGTGCATATATCCAAAAGTTAAAAGAATTCAGAAACTGTTGGCATAAAAAGTACTTTTTTCATTCCATAATACTCTCACCCCCTACTACTCAAATAAATGAGAAATGATACTCATTTTCAACTCTTTAATTTATAAAACCAATTGTTCACACATTTGGTGATATATAGCTGGATTTATAAACCAATTTTAAATTCAGCTTCCATATGGATTTTCAGTTTTGTGTGAATTTTTGCATTAAAATCTTAGCTCTGTTATACCCAAATTAGCTTGCTTATTTCTGAAATGTATGGTAGTTTTATACATACTGTTACTTTTAAATATAAAACAGGGGGCTACCAAATTAAGACTTTTAGGAATTGTACATTTTAAAATTCATACTTTAAATATCTTTATAGTATCATTATTTTGCATAAATATCATTAATTTTTTTAAATGAAAGTTCATCTTGAAGAATTTCTATTTCAAAAACCAATACATGTTTTCTTGGATTCTTTTAAAGTTACATCATTTCAAAATATTACACTTGACATATTTCTAAAAAAGAAAAGAAAAAGTTATACTGAAAGTGAAATTTATGCATATGTGTAACAAATGTATTATCTATCCTTATCCATTCATTGTTTTGGTAAATAAAATTATTTCTTCTCATATATATATATATATATATATATGCATACATTATTTATTATATATATATGCATACATTATTTATTATTATATATATGCATACATTATTTATTGATTGATGGATTTATTACAGCAAGAAGAACAATCATCAACCCAAGAAAGGGTCTATCAGGATCGTCAGTATCAAATAGATGCTGCCATTGTGCGCATTATGAAAATGAGGAAATCATTATCACATAATTTGCTTATTTCAGAGTTATTTAATCAACTGAAGTTCCCGGTTAAAGTAAGCATAAATGTATATTCTTGTGCAATGAAATATTCTACATGTATAATAAAATTCCTAATTGTTAGAGGTTTTTATTTTATAAAGTTCTGTTCTTTCCAGTGAAAATAACCATAAATGTATTCTTATTTGTTGAAAAATTTAATCATATAACAAAATTGCTAACCATTAAAGGATATTTTATTAATTTCTTTGCTTTTGCATTGAAAACAAAGCATTCTGGTTATTAGTTCCAAATAATTTTTCTCTGGTTTCTCTCCTTCTGGGTCAATGGGTTGTAAAACTTTATTTCCTCATTTTCTTTCCTCATTCTGATCATATATCATAATGACATTTCCCTAAAGAATTTTTTTAATTCATTCCAAATAACTGTTAGAACTGATTTTTCTCCCTACATTTAAGGTTTATTATATTCAGTAAGCATAAAGAAGGAAATATTTATTGATACTTAAATATCAATAAATGTTTCCTTTAACTTAATTCTTAATACTTAAATGTAACTTTTCTCAGTCCTTATGTGTCATCTTACTTCAACCATGCCTTAGCTGTTCTCTTCTGTGAGGTTATTTAATACTCAAGTCTGCAGCTTTTGCTGCAGTTTGAGGCTGAACTCTTTCCTATTTGATGGAGTATCCCTCTTCTGTGTGTGTGACCATGCAAAAATTCTGATTGGTAGACTGACATATCCTGAAAGTAATATCTTTGTGATAACTAATAAAATAACAGATTTTATTTTGAAAGTACATTCTTTGAACTGTTATTTCATATTGGTATGCCATGACAAATGCAGTTAGTTTGCTGGAGCTCTTCATTGTCAGCAAAGTAATTTTCTACTCTAGAACTAGTTTAATTTTCTGAAAGCTATTTTAAACAATTGGAGAAATGAAAAAATAGATACAGGTGTGTACTTTTGCATCTCCTTTCAAGTTCTGAAACAGCCCTTTGGAAACAGTTTTATTGTGGAAAGTGCTTTGTTGACAATGAAAAATTCCAGAATACAGTAACTGCATTTCTGAATAGACTGGCAGCAGTGTATGTGAAGGACATTAAGGAACATGTCTCCTTGTATAGGTAAGTGCCTTAATAATATGGGTGTCTATGTATTAGCCCGCAGTATGCACTTTCAAAATAATAAGGTTTTCTTTAAATATAATCAATTTTTCTTTACACCCACATGCATATATTGTATATATGTATATGTTACCGTGAAAGACCGAAATCGGAGAATGTCAACATTCACCAAATACGTCGGTGAAAGATCGAATATTTCTTTACCTTCTTGTACATTCGGACCCTCACCGGTGTATGCCAATAATCACAGATATGCTCTGGTGTAGGTCGAAAAGAGAGGAATATACGTACACACTGCCATTCCAAAAGGAAGTGTTCCACAAATAAATGCAGTTGTAAAAGCAAGGGCCTCTTGTGCAATTCAAAGTGTCATAATAGTTTAAGTTGTTGCAATAAATAAGATTTTAATTACATAATTTGGTAAGTTTATAACTTCTATTATTTTCCTTTCTCATTTTGAATGCACTGTGTGTTTTAAGTTCTTATTCTGAGTCTCAAGTGCGTTTTTTTGCGAATGAATTACGGAGAAGGAAATGTAATATTCTTATATGGTCAACATTCACCATTAGTACATGGTGAATCTCGACATTCACCAGTGTAAGTAAGAAATAAGAGTATTTGGAAAATATTTCGGACATACACCAAGCGACTATGTAAATGTTGACAGTCACCGGTGAAAGTCGACATTCTCCAGATTTCGGTGTTTCACCGTAACATATATATAAACCAAATGGATTTTAATTTCTGGACATGCCTGTCAGGAAAATTATGTAAAATAGTATAATTTGCCTAGTAGTTTAATTATTAAAACTTTCAATAGAAATAAGTATAGATTTCACAAACTTAGTTTTATCCTGAGCATGTTTCTGATTTTTTGTGTTGTGTTTTTGGCTAGGCTGCAGATCTGAAAAAAAGAATTGAGAGTCTTATTGACAGAGACTATTTGGAGCGTGATGGAGATAATCCTAATCAGTATCATTATGTTGCATAAATATCATTGCATTTTTTAAACTGAAAGTTCAACTTGAAGAATTTCTATTTCAAAAACCAATATATGTTTTCTTGGATTCTTTTAAATTTACATTGTTTCAGCATATTATACTTGACGTATTTTTAAAAAAGAAAATGTTATACTGAAAGTGAAATTTTATGCATTTGTGTAACAACTGTATTATCTATCCTTATCCATTCATTGTTTTGTTGTTAAATAAAATTATTTGTTCATAGTTTTTTTTTTTTTTTTTTTTTTTTTTTTTTGTGTGTGTGTGTGTGTGTGTGTGTGTGTGTGTGTTTTTGTATTTTTGTTCAAAGTGCATTTTAAATTGGTACTACAGTACATTCTGAAATCCAGAATCATCAAGACTTTGGCAGTTCTAGGCTTTAAAAATTTCCAGATTTTTAAGTCATTTATTTCAATCAAGTGAGAAAATGTGTAGAAATTATAAAATTAAAAATATAAAATGGTTGTTAAATAATTAAACATGTATGACAGTAAGAAATCCAAAATCTATAAAAGAAAAAAGTCAATGTTAATGTTTAATATTTATTTTGCTTTACTAGACATTTCGTTTAGCTTAAATTGCTTAAACACTTTTGTTTTCTGCATTAATAATTACTCTTTAATTTTAATGAGATATAATTTCCTTTCCTTTCTTCACTATCAGTGGCAATATTTTCTGCATTTTTTGCCATTTGTTGATTCATGATTTCAACATTTTTGCAGCTTCATGTAAGTTTTATACTTCTTGATATTTTTCACATACTCCAGTAATCAGAAAATTTTATAATTCTTTGCCATTAAAGCCATTTGTTAATATTTTTAGCTTTATTTTATTTTGGTCCATTTTTTCAGTTTCAGGTATCACGATTTTAATTTACTGTTCCCTAATGCAAACATGTTTTTCTTTTAATCATAGTTCCCCTCCCCCCTTTTTTTTTTCTTTTTAAACTAAAGTAGATATTTATAATTTGAGATTTGTTGAGAGTTGAATGAGCATTTTTCCAATTTCCTCTAGAAATTCTGCATAAAAACTGTATTTGAATAACAACCTAGTGAAAATAAAATGTGACTCAAAGCCAGAATGGTAATATTTTCTGAAATTAAAACCATAGTACAGATTTTGCAGTTTATTCATTGATCAATAATTAAGGCATTGTCATCACAATGCAAGACTTCAATTATATTTTCCTCATTTAGCATTTCTCATTTGCAAGAATAATTTCTTATAGAGAACATCAGTATAATTAATTTTGAAGTATTGCTGTCAAAAATTTCAAAAACACTTGTCGTTCTTTACTTTTCTGATTTATAAATTTGTATGTTATCTTTTAGAAATTTCAAAAATATTAAAATGCCCATATGAATAATCTCACTTTCCTAGAGTTCAAAGTAATCAAAAAGCTTTTTCCTTGCTTAATGCCTAACATATCCTACATTTACTCCACGCATCTTCTAATTACTGAGAACAAAAATTACAACTATATGAAAATTTTGGAATATCAAGTGTTAAAAACTAAAAATATAAATGTAATAGTCCTTGTGTTTATTAGTATTAAACATGGATTATTAGTATTAAACATATTAGTTCCAGATGGATTGAAATATATAAGTAGCAGTAAATTACACATTTATTTCAAGATCAACAGAACAAAGTGGCATTCATAGTCATGTCTACATTAATGTAAATTTTTCAGGTATGTGCATGGATTAATGCCAGATGAAAGTGAAACGGGACAAGGAAAAATAGTCTCATAAAATGTGTTTTCAAGTGTAATATTTTCAAAATGTTGCTTATGCAATGCATTTTTCTGGAATACATTCATGATGTCACACGATGAATATGATAATATGTATTGTTAGGCACTTGTTGTCTCAAACTGGTTCGATTTTCATGTGTAAACATGCACTTGTTCTTATACAGAAATTCTTTTGCTATGTAATGATTAAGTATTCAGAAAATACATACACCATATATTTTGGCATATAGCATACACCTATAATTCCAAACTTCATTTTTAAATTTTTAGCCATCCTCACCATGTAACATGCACCCTTTTCTTTACGAAGAAATTTGAAAGATACATTTGCAATGGGCTCTTATCATTTCAAGTCATTCATTTTAAGATTTTTCCTGGGCTTTCGACTAATGGTATACTGAATTGACAAGCGATAATGGGAACAAGAGGGAGTAATAATTCTGCAAAGGGAGTGTGTTGTATTCAATGCAAGTGTTCACAAGAATGTTATTCTAGGGTTTTGAGAAAAGGGGGGCAGTCTTTTGAAGTGAACATGAAAGGCTTTACTAATTGCATTTGCTTTTAGTTGAAATACAGTTGATCTAATGTTCTTTTTAGTAGTAAATATGGCTCCTGCCAAATGAAAATGAATGTTGGTTTTGGATGCAAAGTCGTTTAATTTGTGAGAGAAAATGTAAATTGTGCTCTAGTAAGGATGTTTGCTTTTGATAAAAGTTTCATATATGAATGGAAGAAAAATGAAATTACAATAATTAATATGCAAAAGTTTGAATGTGCTTTGCGCAAAAGAGTAATGAAACGACCTATGTAGAAGAAAGTGTTGCAAACAGAGTCCTAGAAAATTGCCAGAGTAGATTAATTGTAATAAGAAACAATATATATTTGTCTTAAAGTGGGCAAAAAAAGTGCAAATGAATGTGAAAACTTTAAAACAACTTTGAATTGCTGTAGTCAGTTTATGGCATGGAATAATTAAGCTCCGCGATAAAAACAAAAGTTTAGCAAAAGCTTCCAAATGATTTCCAAATAAAACTGATAAGTTTCCAAGTATGTTATCGACCTATGAAGGCAAAAGAATTATTTACTATCACATATTGAAAATACGAATGAAACTTCAGTAATGTTTGATATGATAGGAAATAAAACAGTATATGTGAAAAGAAGGAAATGGTTCACATAAAATCAACCAGTTACTAAAATTTTACCTCACCATAGTGCTTTCCTGCTTAGCAGATGGTACAAAATTAAAACCCATGGTTATTTTGAAAAGAAAGACTGTGCAAAAATGTAATTTTTCCATGTTCGTGAAAAAGGCTGAATGGGTGAAAATGGTGTGAACTTGTGGATAAAAAAATGTTTGGCTTCTGCCAAACTTTATTCTCCCCCCCAGTTTTTCTCCATGTCAATAGGCAACTTGATGGATTTTTATGAGAACCGTCTGCATTCTTTATAATTGCATCGCTGGAAGTTTCCGTTTTTGTTCTGTCTAACTGTTTATCGGAGGCGCCATTGCTGAGTAAGCGATGATTATTATGTTTACAATAATTACCAGTTCACGGCATAACACTTTCAGTTTATTGATATTGCTTTGCATTTCCCGGTTTTTTCTTGCTTTTCATGAAGTTCCTTTTCAATGTGAAGCTTTCTCTACAAAAAGGTAAGCCTTTTTATCCTTTTCATATATTTTTTTAATGTGAACGAAATATGTGTATCAGTGAGATGTTAATATTGTTTTAATTGTTATTCATAACCAGGGGCATAGCCTGAATTTTCTTAAAGGCATGCTGCTGAACACCAAATGTTTCAAAAATTATATTAATAAATAAAAATTAGAATTACTTGTATTGGAAAGTTGAATATTGTTTTTGCAAATTAATATGTTGTTTTTAAGGTCTGAAGAGGTTTTGTTTTTAATTCATATTAGTGGTCGGCCAAATATAAAATTACCGTAATTTCCTGAAGAAACGCCACAATAGATTAAATCGTCATTGGCCGTATAGATGCAAAATCTTGATCTATATCCTGATATATGACATATCAGTTAAGAAAAATGCATGACATGAAACTATAACTCAAAAGTAAATTAAAGGTAAGAAATCTTGAAAATATATTTATGTTCATGAATATACTTATATTTATCCACTAAAGAACTCCATATTTGTCATACTCATACGATATTATAAAAAATGTTGCAACAACGAGATATTAAATTTGGATGACAAAAAAAATTTTAATTTTACTTACAAAGGAATTACAATAAACTGTACATCAAATGAAGCCATCAAAATCTGATTCTTCACTATCTAAATTAAAAAGATTTAGTAAATCCTTTATCAGGACGATATGGAAGACTAAGTCCAAGTCTTCCAGATAGTCACATCCATCCTCTTGGTTTACAGTCTCTATCTGAGGATATAAATTTCAGCTTCTTTGAACTGCTATTTTTGACAATGTTTTCACTGATTTTCACGCTTTTCCTACCCACTTTGCAACTTCTTCATAAGATGCTCTATGCATTTTATCGCTTTTGGTATACGTATGCAATCCTTCACTCATCCAACACTCCCATCGCTTTCGAACTTCAGCTTTGAAGGATTTATCACCTGACAAATCTAATGGTTGTAAGATTTTTCTCAAACCAGCAGGAATTATTGCTACAGTTGTAGACAGTTTTTGACATCTGGTTTTCACTAACTCAAGTAATTAAGCATGCATGGAATACATTATCAATAACCCTTTGGGTTGGAAAAAAGATCCCTTACAACACTTCCAAACAGTTTTGTAGCCACTCGTGCATGATTGTCGCATATCCATCCATTCTCGTTTGTACAAATAATTACGTCATTAGGAAAATCTCCCTTCGGAATAGTTTTTCTTTTAAATATAATCATCGGCTTTAGCTTGTCACCGTTTACAGCACAAGCTAACACACATGTAAATGATGTTCTTTCATGCCCCGTCGTAAGCACAGGTACAGTTTTTGCACCAGTTTCATCAACAGTTCTGTTTGCAGGAGAGTCGAAAGCTAACGGTGTTTCATCCATATTTTTTATCTGTGATGGAAGTTTTTTTTTTTTTGTGTGTGTGTCAATAATATCTGTCACATATTTTAGAAAAGATGCCTTTTTATCCTGCCAATCCATTGGTAATTGTTGCCCAACTGTTGTTCTAATACACATATAAATATTTTTTCTTTTCATAAATCTGCTACACCAGCAAGGCCCTCCTTTGAAATCATTTATGTTCATTTGTTTTGCCATAAATTTTGATTGTGAGCGAATTTTTACAGTCGAAAGTGCCCTTCCCTTTCCTTGTTGCTCCTTCGTCCAGTTTACAAACTCATCCTCTAGATTCGGCCACCTTACAGTACCACTTCTTTTGGCTCTTTTTTGTTGTGGCATATTTTTAAGTTCTTTTTCAGTTCTCGAACGTCAAATGTATCTCTTCCACTTCAAACTCTCAAGCTACTGCTCTATTTCCAATTTGTTCAGCATGTGAAATTACATTAAGCTTAAAACCAGCAATATAGCTTCTGTGCCGTTTAGATGCCATTTCAAAAATTTTCCGCTCCCTTCTTACTTAAAAACTATTCAACAAGTATTTGTACCCAAACTGATGAGATCTGTATCTGGCAGAAGGCGAAGAAAAATTGATTCGTGCTGAAGAGAAAATACCTCAGAATTTGCTATTGCAACACGCTTTGAAAAACATTGAGGTAGATTTAGGATGGAAAAAGCAGGGGTGGGGAGAGGATGAGTACTGGAAGATTCATGGAATGGCAGAGAAGAGAGACTATTCAAACTGATGAGAATGCTGATTTTAAAGAGGGAAGAATGTTATTGTTCTGAGATCCTGTTTAGGGTCAATAAGGCACCTAGTTCGCAAAAAGCAACTGAGTGGTCTTTTGTGTGGGAGCAGCACCAGTCTGTGTACAATGACAAGGTCATCCAAACTATGTACAATAACAAGGTCATTCAAACTATGCACAATGACATCATAGGAAATATTTTTTTAGTGCATCTAAGCGCCGCATGGGTAGAAACGCCGCACCCGCTGAAAATTTAAAGTTTTAAACACGTAAACCCGCGGCGTTTCTTCCGGAAATTACGGTATATATGTAGTGGTCTGTGAAGTTCTAAGGGTTGACGACCGCTGGCCTAGATGACTGATTACTATTTTTTTTATTTTGCTGCAAAATGACAAATAAGGTATTTATTAAAATGGGAAAAAAAGGATTGAAAGATTTTGTGGTAAAATCCTAGTCTACGGTACGATTTTGAAAATTGTCGCCAACACCAAAATGGCCCGTTTATTGCTCATCAAAAATGCCTGGTTTACTACTTATGATATTCCGTGTGTACCATTACTAATATTAAACCAAATTTGTTTTATACAAGAATGGAAAGTTATTTTCGTTCAGCATGCACTGCACGTGTGGATGCGAGTCTTTCGATTCTTAGGAAAACCAAAGTTTAAAACTAACTTCACCTTTTCTGAAAGGCAATCTGATTGGAGCTGCAAATATTGGCTTTGCCGGAATGATGCTCAAGCGATACATAATTCGCCAAGAAAGTGATCGCTTCCAACGTTGGCGCAAAAATCGCTTTGGGGATCGCCGTACGAAATTCCGTGACTTTGACTAAAATTCATATTGAAATAATAATTCATATTCATTCCAAATTTTGACTAAAATATTTAAATTCCCTGATTTTCCCTTGACTGTTTTGGTCAATTTTCGAATTCCGTGACTTTTCCAAGTAGCGTGGGAACCTTGTTAGCATATGTAACAATTTAGATGGAACGGAAGATGACTATTAATTTGTAGATCAGAGTAACAATGATGATGAAAATGAAACAGAATTCGATGATGTGCCTGAAAATATAACGGAAGACGAATATGACGAACTTTTCATGTTATCTGATAATAAAAATTTTTATGTCCATTTCGTTTAAATAAGCAGCATTTAGGTACATGTAGAAATCTAATTTTTGGTATGCTCATCTTTTCCTTATGTTTAAACCTGTCATCTTTATACCAGGTGTATAACATGCACCCGTCAATTTCGATCTTATTTTTGGTATTAATCCTTTGCACTCGGGGTATTTTCGGGCGGCGCACCAGCAACTAGAGACATTTCACAGCCTTTTTGACGCATTTCTTACCAGTAACTTAAAATCATTACACACACACATTAATGTATAAATTTTTTATATTTTAACATTTTATATATCTGTACACGTTTATAATTTCTTAAATATTAATCTCTGTAATTTTTCTGTGTATTATATTTCATGCGACAATTCCCAAGGTGCATACCCGGCTTGTCTGGACAAGTATTACAATTATATGTCATTTGATGCCTTTTTCCGGGTTCATTTCTCTCAGAACAGACTTTGTGATAAATAAGATTTCAGATAAGAATATCTTATGTCCATTTAGAGGGGTATCAGGCTACATTTCATAAGATTATACAGAAAGAGCCTAGGAACCCGCTTCAAAGAAACTAAATGGTTATCGCCACGTATCGAGTTTCCGCATCAAACCAAGTGGTGAGCAAGAGTCGCTTCTTGAGTTGCGGCATCAAATCACATGGTGAGTGAGAGTCACCTCTCGAGTGCGAAGGGTTAAAATAGTGCGCTATACCCGGAATATACAGTAAGCTCCTGGAATTGATAAAATTACCAACCTTGTGTTAAGAAATCTACCAATGAACTGCATCACAAAAATTACGAGTGTGATCAACGCCAGCATTTCAAAATCCTACTTTCCCACCCCATGGAAAACGGCTATTGTCATTTTACTTCAAAAACCAAAACAGGATTATACAAAACCTGACAGTTACAGACCAATAAGCCTGCTATCTGGACTAAGCAAAATATACGAAAGAATTTACAGTAGAAATGCAGCAATATTTCGATTTGCTACCTGATGAACAATTTGGTTTTCGCCGCAACTTATATACGGTAAAACAACTAGTACGGATAACAGAATTTGCCGGAGAAGCAATTCACAAGAAACAATGCATTGCACTTCTACTATTAGATGTTTCTAAAGCTTTCGACCGAGTTTGGCATTATGGACTTTTATATAAACTAATTAAGCTGAACTTTGCGAAAGAATTTGTCAAACTTATTCACTCTTTTCTAAGTCAAAGAACTTTCATCGTCAAACAAGGTAAAGACTTTTCGTCTCCTCGACCAATCAGAGCAGGTATTCCCCAAGGTTCGATCCTTGGCCCGATTCTTTATCTGTACTATGTTTACGACTTCCCCAAACCAGGATCAGATAATAACTCATTCCTCTCATGCTACGCGGATGATACCGCGATTGCTATAAAGTCTGAAAATGTCAAATTTGCACTTAACAAGCTCCAAAACAAGATCACGGATATTTATTTCTAGTGCACGCAATGGAGAATTAGCATAAATGCTGCAAAATCCCAACTTATGATATTCAGAGACATAAAATTAAAAAACAATTAGAATGTGACATCAAACTCTTCGATGAAACTGTGCCAAGGGTAAAAACAGTCAACTATCTTGGAATTATCCTCAATCAAAAGCTAACATGGACGGATCATATTCAGAATATAAGAAGAAAAGTGAATAACATAATCCACAGTTTATATCCCCTGCTCGGTAGAAATTCAATCCTAAGTCTGAAATGCAAACGTCATATTTACGTCTCGGTTATTAGACCGGTTATTACTTATGCATCACCAGCATGGGCTGCCCACACACCAGCCAACGAAAAAATTCTGCAGACCCTTCAAAATAGGGTGTTAAGAATAATCACAAACGCACATTTCGTAGTAAGCACGGACATTCTGTACCGAGATCTTAAGATCCCGAGAATGCATACACTACTTAATGATTTGAATGACAAATTTTTCACCTAGGCTATAAATTGCCGGACTGTCAACTATTCAGAAATTTTCGGTTATGAGATTCTTGACAACGACAAATTACTTCAACCTTTCGCCGCCCATTTACTGGCAAATAAAAACTTTGTTACATAAATTAAGGCCTGCTGGATATTTTATACATACGTATCTATATGTATTGTATATAGGTTTTCATTCTATCATTTATTTGTAATCGTTTCCAACTGTCAGTATTTGTTAGACGTTCTTTGCCAGAGATTCAGTTTCTCCTGAGCGACGACAGGGCCGCGCTGATTGTCACCTCATGGTGTAACATCGACACCCCTTCTTCTCCCGGACTCAAGTCACCATCCCAGGGACACAATACCCTTCACGTAGATTACAATCTCAATTGCCGCTCCCACGGCATTATTTCAGCAGAGCTGGTAACGTCGCGCCTCGCGCGATAAACCAGCAATAATTCCATTATTGGTATTGATTGGAATATACAGTACAGACATGGCCAAACTGCAGCTCGCAAGCTACTTGCGATCCTTTTGCCATCTGAAGTGTGAGTGGTTTTTGAATAAATGTAGTTTAAATTTTTTAATACAAACTGAATTTGAAATAGAACTCATTCAGTGCCACTTTTTTTATTAATCCCTAATTTAAAGTCTGATATTATGTATGTAAAAGTTTGATAGATTTCAAACTGTCCACTGCTGACTTATCGCCAGAGCAACAAATACATAAAATTACAAATATTCCATTTCTGGTAATTACTATTCCGTTTTTGTTACTTTTTGAGCAGGTAATGGTAATCGGAATACACCAACATGAAGTTAATCTGAAAGGCAATGGAAATATTTTTAATTAATTATTCTCCCTAATATTTTTTCTCTTAAGTTAATTTTACTTCAGTATCTTCTCACATTCCTGTGTGATCCCATTGTTCAGAACAGTTGGGATCCAACTGGAAGATTTGCTGTTCGGTGTAGGGTACTACTTTTATTCAGTCCTTGAAGGCCATGAACAATTGCTGAAGAAACGCGTTTCGCCTTGCAATCCGTGTAAAGCTCTTTTAATCTGTGGAAGAATATTACGAGGATTTTATTTTTGAAGTGAACTTTCAGCCTCTTACTTGATTATGACCTCTCACTTGGGTGTCTCACTTTTCTGCGAAATTATTTCAAAATTAATTTCCCATCTGTAAGAAAGTCAAACATTTTTATGCAATTGCTTCACAAATTTGACAACTATTCACAATTACATACTTAATGAACACTTTTCCCATATAAAACTGTATCTTTCGTAATAATTTGTTTGTAATCCTAGGCAGAGACCATAATTTATTTCACGAATGGTTGTGCATGCTGAAAATTTGGAGTCGTGGTAAGAATCACTGGTTTGACAACGATTTAAATTTTAGTCAAAATGTTTAATTCCCGTGTTATCAAATATTGTTATTCCAGATAGAGATCTATCTTAATCATCAAATCTTCATATCAATAACGTTTCATCTTTCATCAGGGATCAACAGAACACAAACGTGTCTCTTCTCTGAAATTTCTGTCAAAAGCGGCATAATTGATATTGGTTAAATCTCTTTATCTTTTGATATCTTTTTTGTATTTTTCGATTTCTTGTAGATGACCTTCATTCTTTCTACCTCGCACTAGGTCATAAGCATTTTGCTGCGCTATGTTAGAGTCGCCGGTAAATATCGCATTAGGTTAGAAGCACTTTTGCTGCCCGGCATGTCGAAAATTTTTCACCCCCGCTCTGCTCCTGTCCCGGCCTTTGGTGTCAGCATTATACTTCTTTTAATCTGTTGATATTTTTTGTGTATCTAATTTTCGATCATCATGTGCGTCTGATACACCCTTCATAAAAGCTTGGTAGCCAAATGGAAAGTTGTACAATGATCAATTGTTTGATCACTACAAATTTCAGGCAATAATGGTGAAAGTTTGCTCCCGTAAACGTTTATTTTTAAAGTCTGGTCTTTTATTTTCTAAAATATCGTCTGCTTACAGACTTTATTTCAATCTTAATTTGAGATTTATTTCCTATATACAAGTAAGGTAACCCAATAGAATGTTGTACTATGTAACCGTTAGGCTGAAAATAATTTATTTTAAACTGCCTTCTGAGTTACATTACTTGGAAATTCAAGGCGAGACGGCAATTGATTTGATCGCCTTTATAGGTCCAACCATTACAATATGATGGATCCGAACTATTTTGCAAAACCTTAGGAACTAAACTATTGTTCTGACTTCTACCGCATTGCAAAATCCTCCACATCGAACATCTGTTGCATGTCCATAGAAATATGAAGAGTTACGTGTTCATGTTATATCTGCATTTGTGAAATAATTCCATTTTATAGAAGTGATAGGTGTGTTTTCTTTCTGTAACATTATTTTTGATTTGCCATATATTTGAAAAACAGCTGAAAATTAAACATTTAGGTTGAAGAGTTCGGCTGGTAGACAGATGGAATATGTGCTCGACGAAGCCTTTATATAGCCGGCAATGAATTACTAAATCTATTAGCAATAGGTTATGTATGCCCAAAGTTAAAGGTGAGTGGTTCTCTCTAAACCACCCTCAAGTGGTGGTTTAGAGAATTTTCATTGATAATCATGAACTTCGTTATCCCAAAATTATTGGGATGATTCGGGATATAGTTTCAAGAATTTTCAAAGATGTGCAGTGTACTGATTACTAAAAAAATTCTGGCAGATTCCGTTGGATGCCACACTGAAATACTGTATCACTCACGGTCATCATGAGAGATACTGATTATTCATATACCACTGAAATTGCAATAGTTTTCTCTCTCTCCTTTTTAAACAAAATTACTTTTAAGCAAAAGCCTAAACAAGTTATTAGGTTATTTTTAGATAAATATTTTTCCTCGAATAACAGTTTCTATGCAGTGCACGTTGACGTGTATCTTTTAATTTACCCTTTCTAAAAGACTGCTCATGAGTTATAAAAAAAAAATTTTTTTTTTAAAATAAAAAACACCACTCTGTTTTCTTTTAATTAATAATATGTAATTTACTCAAATAACATTTTTTATGCAGTTTTAGACCAATTAATATGCTTCCATTTCATTTTACTTCTAATAATATAAAACAACAATAATTATAAACGGACAGGTATAAAGCACACCACAGGAAAATATTTGGTTTCTCTGTTTATTTGAAAATATTTGAAGAAAAAACGCTCCGTTGCTCAGTACAAGCTTTACAATTTTTTAATTCGTAGGGACTTAACATTCCTGAACAAAAAACACTAGGTAAAAGATGCATTTATTCATATTTATGTGTAATCATGTTAATCACATATTCATAATTTACTTCAAAAGTTTCTTTATATTCAAAACCTGTTTCATTATATTTGAAACGATATAAATTTGGACTTGCGGCTCTTGAACGTTCATAAAATCCACCATGTGGCTCCCATCGTCTTGAAGTTTGGCTATCTCTGGTATAGTATATAATTAGAAGACAAAATTTAGAAACTGAAATAAATCGAAATGTGTACTAAGATATGAATAAAATAAACAGAGCTAAAAGTTTTCTGAGACTGAATAAGAAAATAGAATAAGAAGGATATTATAAAAACATATAAAATAATTTAGCATTTCAACTGCAAAGATATTCGCCTGTTCTGATAAATATTGCCTAAATTTTACGAGGAAAAAATGACAGATTCAGAACACTAATTTAATTTGAAAAATAAGATATTTCTGTACAAAGAATTAAAAAGAACAGTTAAGAATGAATTGAATAACAAAATGTTGACACTTTCATTGATTATATATATGCAATAATTAATAAATAATAAATAAAATTTGGTGAATTGTAGAGTCATTAGGTTAATTGGAAGCAGAAAAGATGAAAAATATGCAACCGCCTTCTCCGGGAATCGAACCGCGGACCTTTGGCATACCGGCCCAGCGTGCGGAACCACTACACCACGAAGGACGCTAGGAAAGCGGGAGAAATACTTTATATACTCCCCTTTTTAAAGGGCGACTAGGGTTTTAGGGGACCTAGTCTCCGAATCCTGGGTGTGAAGAATCATCATCCACAACCCTTTTAGTTCGGGCGCCACTGTAGAGTCATTAGGTTAATTGGAAGCAGAAAAGATGAAAACTATGCAACCTCCTTCGCCGGGAATCGAACCACGGACCTCTAGCATACCGGCCCAGCGTGCAGAACCACTACACCACGAAGGACGCTAGTAAAGCGGGAGAAATACCTTATAAAATAATAAAAAATTAAATTACTAAAAATTAAAAGATGAATATAAATATATCAAATTAAGGGTAAAATAATAATATACAAATGTTTAATTTAATAAATTAAATTATTAAACATTTAAAAGATAAGTTACATGAATGCAAAAATATCAGAATTTGAAATATAGTACCCACCACTTGTTTAATTGAGTGGTTAATAATCTCAGCCGCTTATTACGCTCAAATGTTTAGGAACCAAAACAAATATATACTGATCAATATAACCGCCGTTTATTAAACTCATCTCATCCGTTTATAAAACTCCAACTGGCAAAAGACTGATTCTTCAGATCCATAACAAACTGTTTGTAGTTCATTCATTTATCTTCCTGTTAAGTAGTGCTTCAATAAAACGGGTTTAGCAGAACTTTCGACCAATGTAATTTGAATCAAAGCCCCCTGGGGTGTTGGGTATTCTTTCCTAGTCCTCGTCAGAATTGTTTGTAAATCCTTCATGGGTTTTTAGGATAGTTTCAGTTTGTTCACAGAAAATCCACCTTGCGAGGTTTCGGTCACACTTAGGTTCTGGAGCTCTCTTTCACAGATTGTGCCTCTCGGCATAGGTCACGATCAAACTCCATGAGAGGTAAGTTTCTCTGTTACGGAATGGCAACGAGAGAGAGATTTTTGTTCGAAACAAGGAGGTTAGAATAGCCTTGGTTCGAAAAGATGGATGATCGAATTCTGTTGGAACGATCATTTTGTGGATGTTGCGTATTGTAAAATAAGTCTATTACACTGTGCTAAATGCTATATATTAATAATTAAAATGCTATATATTAAAATATAAGGGCGAGTCAAATGAAAGTGAGCCAATGCGAATATATGACAAACAGAGTACATTATTTAAAGGTAGTCTCCATGAACATTGAGACATTTATCCCATTGACAAATGAGCCGCGTGATCCCCGTCTCATAAAGCTCCTTGGGCTGTCGATTCAAAAAGTCTGTAATCGACTCCTTCACGGCGTCGTCCGACACGAATCTGGTACCTTGAGATGTTTTTTCAGTTTCCCGAAAATGTGAAAGTCGCATGGCGACAAATCTGGTCTGTATGGAGGATGTTGCAGCGTGTCCCACTTGAACTTTTGCCAGTTGTGTCTTAACCACATCAGCGACGTGGGGACGAGCATTGTCGTGTAGCAAGATCACACCATTCGTTAATCTTCCAGGTCGTTTGTTCTTGATTGCGACACGCAGCCGATCCAGCGTTGCACAATATCGCAAACTATTGATAGTCTCTCCACGTTTAGCAAATTCAATCAGTAATGGCCCCTGACGATCGAAAAAAAAAAGTCAATAGCACCTTTCCCGAGGAAATTCCACTGTAAGCTTTGCTGGCGTGTTTCAGGTTCGTAGTGGTGGCACCATGATTCGTCTCCGGTCACAATTGCAGACAAGAAGTCGTCACCCTCATTGTGATACCGTATGAGATGAGTCAAAGCAGCACCGAACCTCTCCATCTTCTGGCGGTCGTTCAAAATCTTGGGCATCCATTGAGCACACAAAAGCCGATAACCGAGATGATCATGAATTATGGTATGAACAGAACCGTGACTTATGTTCACACGCTCTGCCAGTTCATCGATGCTTATCCTCCGTTCTTGTCTAATCAGCTCATCAACCTGTGCAATTGTGTCGGGGGTGATTGCAAGGTGGCTTTTGGTCCGGTCTTGGATCGTCTTTGCAACTTTCACGTCCTTCTCTGAACCGTTTGCTCCAACGCTTCACAGTGGCCAGTGCGATGCAATGTTCATCGTACACAGCAGTCATACGGCGACTAATTTCATGTTGGGAAACACCTTCAGCTGTCAAAAACCTGACCACACCACGCTGTTCCTCTTTTGGAGCGTCCATTATGTCACGCTACCGTCTTCAACATAGTGTAAGAGCGCCTTAAAGAACTTGAACCTCACACTTTCGCGCCACTTTCGTAAATGAAGGCTGTCTCTGTGCTACACGCATGCGCCGCAGATGATGGACCGAACCATTCTTGCTGAGGAGGGGTTGGCTCACTTTCATTTGACTCGCCCTTATATCTTTCATCTAAACTAATTTTTAACAAACCGCTCGTTATTTTCTCTTAAACTCACAATGATGTTCGCGACATTTCTGACGCCCCCGGGTGGGCGTGTTTGTTGGAAACATGTCGGGTGAAAGAATAGATAGGGTAAGTTGATTACCTTATACTTCCGTTTTGAAGTTATTGATTATTGTTTTACGGAATTTTAAAATACTATTCTTGCCTAACTTTTATCTGAATATTTTAAACTTTTAGGATAAAATAGAAGTGATGAAAAGAAACAGAACTGTGCAACGTTCAGCTTTTACGAAAGCATATAAAAGGCTAGATAAACTTTTAAATGATGTTAATGTTGATTATGAAGAAGCAGAAATGTGTTTTTATTTATTAAAGAAAAAGGCAGAAACATTAGAATTGACGCACAGTGCTTATTTAGATACTATAACTGATGATAAAGAATTTAAAATAACAGAGGACTATCGAGAAAAGGCGGTTAGGATACAATTAAAATCGGAACGATTTCTCGATAATATTAAGAGGAAATTAAACAAAATTCAAAATACACCGTCAGAGAGTAGTCATAAATTAGTTACTGATGAAAATACATGTAAAACTGTGTGCCAACGCCTACCGAAAGTAGAACTTTATAAGTTCACAGGTGATCTAAAAAATTGGCTTACGTTCTGGAATCAGTTTAGAAACACATGAAAATAATAACTTAACAAATGTAGACAAATTCCATTATTTGATACAGTCAACAAAAATTAAATCAGAAGCTAGAGACATTGTAGAATCTTTTCTTGTGACGAACGAAAATTCTCCTTTGGCTATAGAAAGCCTCACTGAGAGATACGGCCGTAAAGAACTTTTAATTGATTTTTATGTTCGAGAGTTAATGAAACTTGTTTTGGATAACGCAGCGAAAAAGAAGCAGGATTCTTTGAGTAGTTTCTTTAACAAACTTTCAACACAACTCAGAGCCTTGAGCAGTCTCGGTGTGACAACTGATCAGTGTGGAACAATTTTATACTCTCTTGTGGAAAGTGCTATTCCTATTCATGTATTGCGATCATTTGAAAGACAACGAAAAATTACTGAAAATCTGAACAAAACATTTCGAGTCTTGATGCAATAATAGAATTTCTGAAAAGCGAAGTTCAATCAGAGGAAAAAATAAAATTAAGCAGAGCGGATATTTTTTTCTTTGTTTGATCGTAAGCACTTGGCAACTAGCCAAAATATCCCTTCCGCGTTGGATTTGATGAATCATGAAGCAATACCTTCTTGTTCGTTTTGTTTAAAAGATCATGAAACGCGTAACTGTAAAAAGGCATTTTACATTCCGTTAGATGAAAAAATGTCTGCGGTAAAAAAGAAAGGTTTATGCAGAATATGCTTGGTTAAAGGGTCACCTCAGTAACCAGTGTCGATCAAATGTTAAGTGTCAGATCTGTTCAAAAAGACATTTGAAAATTTTTTTGTCCTAGTCTTGAATGTAGTAAGTCTAGTGAAATGCATAACCAGGAAAATGATGAGAAAAAAAAAAGAGAGAGAGAAAACAATAGATTCTTTTGCATTCGCGTGCTACGAATGAAGTTTTCCTTCAGACCCTGGTTGTAAACATAGAGGATAAGAATAAAAGGCGTAAGTTTAGATTAATGATTGATACGAGAAGCTCAAAAAGTTACGTTTTAAAGTCTACCGCAGAAGAAATGGGTTTTGACTTGCAATGGGAGGAAGAATTCAGTCACTCTTTATTTGGTGGAATGAAAGCTGAAATTTATAAACATAAATGTTACAAGATTTGTTTGAGTAGCCTTGATGGTAATTATTCGTGTAAATTAGATGCTGTAGCCTATGATGTTATTTGTAATGATATTTCAAGCATAAGATACGGTTCTTGGATTCGTGAATTAGGAAAGAAAGAAATACGCTTAACTGATATCCAAGGGAATGCAGGCCCTATTGAAGTACTGTTTGGGGCAGACGTAATTATTCGTGTACATTAGATGCTGTAGACCATGATGTTATTTGTAATGATATTTCAAGCATAAGATACGGTTCTTGGATTCGAGAATTAGGAAAGAAAGAAATACGCTTAACCCAAGGGAATCCAGGCCCTATTGAAGTACGGCCGATGCTATTCGCACCACCGGTGCGATTAGCCGCTTAAGCTATTCGCACCAACATTAACAACGCATGCGCATTGAGTTGTCAGATCCGTCAATTGAACCGCATCGAAAGGAACGGATTCTACGTACGCGAACTGTTATAGTGAATCTTTTTTTTTAAAGGCGGATTTCTACCTTGGCGTAGTTTATCATTTTTTAAGCGTTGGCGACTTTCAAAAGTTTAGAAAGGAAATTGGGTTCCTTTTCTTATAAAAAGAAGGAACACATTTCCTTTTATTAAAGTATATATAAAAAAGGACAGATTTTTGTGTTCGCAATGTTTATCCTTTTCCTGAACGGTTTGAATAGTTTAAATGTCTGATTTGGGGGGGGGAGACCAAATCTTGTTTACATTTTTTGTACTTCTTAGAATACATTTAGCTTTAAAGATGTGTTTTGCGCAATCAAGACTTTAATTCATTCCTCTTTGAAAAATTTCGTCCAATAAAAGATACTAAAAATTAGACAGAAGATTTCTGTGTAGAAAATTTAGACATGAAATAAGTTAAAAGCAATTATATCAACTTTTAAATGAATTATTCTGTATGCCTGCTTATTTTCTTTATAGAAATACTTGGCATTTTCAGGACACAAAAAGTGCTTCAAAGAACTTTGAAATATTAGTACAAACACATTAATTAATTAAATTGAAATAAATAATGGGATGTAATTTCAAAGACAGAAATAATTTAATGTAAGAGATTTAGATTTAAAAATTTGCACACACAAATGATTTATCAGATTTTGTAAGGTTTTATTACATAATTAACTTTGATTTTGAAATATGGTATTTGAACCTATAAACCTATATGGATACTGAAAACGTGATGAATATATAAGAATATTATCATTTTCAGTAAGTTTTCTTATTGAATAATAAATTCTGACAGTCCTATGCTATAAGAATAGGGTCTAAGTTTGCATAAAAATTCCTCTGTTAAATAAAAGAATTTAAGTAATTTCTGTAGCCTTTTTGTCAGTACACTAAAGACTTTTTAACTAATTACTCGTCTTCGCTTGCAATTAGAACCATCATTAAATCCCTATTTTATCTAATCATTTCCTGAACATTATCATGTATATAGATTGACCTCGTCTTTGTAACTGATAATTATTACTTGCAAATTATTCTCTTGCTGGTGAACTATTAACAACATTCACTCTCAATACCGCCTGCCTTACGGAAATCGGCGTAAAATGCTGGTACCTGGGCTGATTGTGCGCATGCGCGAACGTAGGTGGTGTGAATAGCCTGTTAGCTATTCGCACCGTCAGTGCGATTAGCCACTGCGATTGAAGTACTCTTAGGGGCAGACTTTGCAGGGAAGTTATTTACTGGAAAACGAGAAGAACTAAGAACAGGTTTAGTGGCTATAGAAACAAAATTGGGTTGGACTTTGATGGGTAAAGTGCCTCAATCCGAACATCATCACAATGTAAATATGACTATAGTTTCCATGTTCTCTCAAAAAGACCTGCCTATTTCATCACTGTGGGACTTAGAATTATTGGGTATCCGAGATCCTGTTGAACAAAAACTAAAGAAGAGTCGAGAAGAGCTGTTATGGTTTATTTCCAAGAAACAGTTCGTCAAATAGAAAATGGTATATACGAGGTTAATATGCCTTGGAAAATTGAGCATGCAGTCTTACCTGACAATTATGACCTATCTTTGAAAAGACTCGAATCTACTACGAAGAAGGAAAAAATCGGATATCGTGAAAAGTATCATAAGTGTTTAATGAATGGCTGCAGGAAGGAGCTATTGAAGAAGTTCCCCGAAAGGAGTTGTCTTTACCCGTTGCTCATTACCTCCCACATCAAACAGTCATTAAGGAAACGTTTTCACTATCTTCCATGAAAATTAGACCCGTTTTTGATACTTCGGTAAAGCTTCCTAATCAGCCATCTCTAAATGATTGCTTAGAGACTGGAATTAATTTTATTAAAACTATTCCTTCCATTCTAGCAAGATTTCGCTTACATGAAATTGGGAAAACTTCAGACATCAGAAGAGCCTTTTTACAGATATCTCTAAAGGTTTTACGATTTCTTTGGTATGATGATGGTGGTAGAAGAAAGACATTTCGTCACACCCGTGTGGTATTTCGCATTATTTGTAGTCCATTTTTGCTGATGGTAGTTATTAACCATCATTTATCCAAAGAATCTTGGAAAGAAAAATATTCTGAAGAATTTATTAAAAAATTACAAGATAGTTTTTATATCGATAATTGCGTAACTAGTGTACAAAATAATGTCGAACTAGAAATATTCATCGAATATGAAACTAATGTAATGAAAGAAGGAATGCTTGATCTCAGAGGATGGGAAAGTTCTGTCATTCCTGCATTTTCAAAAAGTATAACATCACCAGTATTAGGACTGGTTTGGGACAAAGATTTAGATACCTTAGAAATAGACACCGAATCTTTGAAATTTGATGAAAGAGAAAAGGTAACTAACAAGAAAATACTTTCACTGATTAGTCAAATATTTAATCCCATAGCTTTCCTTGCACCTGTTATGATTCAGCCTAAGATTTTGCTGCAGGCCGCTTGGAAGAGAACATGAGATGATGAAGTGAATGATGAAATAAAGAAGAAATTTTTAAAATGGGGAAAACAACTGAAAAACTTCAAAAATATAAAAATTCCCAGATGGTTAGGTGTAATGAAGGAATCCAATTTAAGTATCTATACTTTTGTCGATGCCAGTAAGACAGCTTATGCAGCATGCATGTATTTAAGAAGTGAAATTATGGGTTCACTGACTGTTCAATTTCTTCAAGCCAAATCACGAATAACTCCAACGAAGACTATTACTATACCACGTCTTGAATTAATGGCCGCTACCATATACGTTAGGCTATTTAGTTCTGTGAAGCAAGCTTTGAAACTTCCCAACATCAAGACTTACCTTTGGACAGATTCTTCCACAGTTCTTGTGTGGATAACTCGTCGAGAATAGTAGTCGGTATTCGTTACAAACAGAATAAGTGAAATTAGAAAATTGACAACTTTGGAAGATTGGTTCCATATTTCAACTGACCAGAATCCAGCAGACATTTTATCAAGAGGTTGTGGACTTAAACAACTTCAGAAACGCAAGTAGTGGCAAGGGCCAGCCTGGTTGAAGAGTTCGAAGGAGCAGTGGCCAACGTCAGCTGTAAATATTAACGAGAAATAGATGTAGTAGAGATGGAGAAACGAAAGCCAGTCATCTCTGTTAGTAACACAGAGTTAGAGTCAATTTCATTGCAGTTAGCCAGAAGATTCTATAGATTTTCAAAGATGATTAGGGTTATGGCTTGGTACTGCGTTTTCAACCAAAGGCCAAAGACTTAAGAAAATGTACGGAACTTAAAAATGAAGAATTGTTAAATGCACAAAAGATTATTTTCCGTGTAATACAAAAGGAATGTTACTCTAATGAAGAAACACGAAAAAATTTGAAAGGTCTTCTAATATTTGAAGATCAAGAAGGAATTTTACGATTGAAGTCCAGATTGATAAATGAATAAGAATTGAAAGATTTTATTTCTCCAGTAATTCTACCATCGAAACACCTGGCAGTGAGAAGATTTGTAGCCCAAGAACATCTTGCTAATAAACATGCTGGGACATTAACTCTACTGACTATTTTACGAGAAAGATTTTGGATAGTGAAAGGGAAAAGAACTGTCCGGAGTGTTATCAAAGAATGCTTAACCTGTAAAAGGCAAAAGGTGAAACATCTTGAAGTACCTTTTCCGATTCTTCCAAAAGACCGAACAGAAGTAGCAGCAGTTTTTCAAGTGTCGGGTGTAGATATAGCTGGACCTCTGTTGACTAAATTTAAACAAAAGGTGTGGATAGTAGATTTTACTTGCGCCGTATTTACAGCTGTCCATCTTGAGCTAATAGTACCAATGACTTCATTCAAGCTATGCGTAGGTTTATAGCCAGAAGAGGACGAATTTCTGTGATGTATTCAGACAATGGTACTAATTTTACAGCACTAAACAACGCTCTGAAACAATTAGATTGGACTACAATTGAAAGTGAATTTAGAGTCAACGAAATTCATTGGAAGTTTAACCCACCCTCCTCTCCATGGTGGGGAGGCTTCTGGGAACGCTTGATTGGGATTTTGAAAGAGCTTTTAAGAAAAAATCTTTGACGCTCCTGTTTATCTTACGAGGAATTGCAGACTCTCGTCTGTGAATGAAATCTGCCATGAATAGCAGACCATTAACTTACATATCTGAGGAACAAGAGCTGAAGACCCTGACCCCCTCAATGTTTCTTCAGGACATTCCATTAAATGGTGTTCCTGATTTGGATCAAATTGAAAAGACTAATATTGTTTTGAGATGGAGACACATTCAAAAGGTTCGTGAAAATCTAAAACGAAGGTTTAAAAGGGAGTATCTGGGTTTCCTTCGTTCTTCAGTTAACAAAAGAGAAGATAAAATACATGTAGCTGACATAGTGTTAATTGGTACAGATGATAAAAAAGGCTGCATTGGCTGCTAGAGAGAGTACTGGAACTCTTTCCAGGAAAAGATGGAATCATCAGACTTGTGAAACTGCAAACTGAAAAGGGAAATATATTAAGACCAATCTAATGAATATACTATGATCAATCCAACGCTCGTAATTTGGAATTGACACCAAATTACGAGCAAGTCGTATCGAACCTCAGAAGGTTCCGGAAGAGGTAGCTGAAAATCCTGAGCTTAATACTGACTCTAAAAAACTGTTCCCGTATCTCGCTCAGGACGAAAAATAAAACCAGTTAAAAGACTCGATTTATAAACTTCTAAACAAACTTTTGAACTTTCTGTGTTTGAAATCTAAAATATTGATTTCAATTTGCATTCTAATATTTTGAAATATTTCTATTGTTATTTGTACATTATTGTTATCTCAGATTGTATGTATGTATTATCATTATGTTACTGTTTTGAGTTTGTATCCCCAAACTCAAGGTGGGGAGGATGTCACGTCACGATCAAACTCCACACAGCCAACTCTATAATGGCCTTGAAGCACAAAAATCAAGTGATCCAGATGGTCGATGTGTTTTTGTGGTAGTGTGTGATTGCGAATCCGTGGTCGTGAATTTTTTGGATATATATTATGCTAATAATGTTATGTAAGTTGATTTTTTTGCTATTCTAAGTGATTTTAAATAACTTAAGCTTTATGTAATGGTAAATAATAGTTTTATCTATATTTCGGTTTATATCTTTTTAATTTTTACATTTGTTTGGGAAAATTTGTAGCTGTTCTCAAGCTTATCCAAGTGTTTCGATTTAGCATCGAATAGATTTACTCTAACTTGAACATTTTGCGTAGTATTGCTTGGAATATTTGTTTGGTATACTACTTTAGGAATTCTTTGTTTTGATTACGTCTTTCTAATAACATATTCGAATACAGAATGCCTCGACACTTCAATGTATTTGGTTGCAAATCCAATTACGACATAAACGAGAATGTCACTACTTACTCTTTACCTAAATCACCCAAAAGAAGAGCTGGATGGTTAAGGAAAATTCCACGAGATTTAAGTAAATTAAAAAACCTCGTAATTTGTATGAAGCATTTTGATGAATCACAGATAATTATTAGAAAGTGAGAAGAAGCTTCGTTTTAAAAGCAATATTATAATTTCATCATCAAATATCAATGTCCCTTTAACGTCTCTTTTACCAGATTACGATAAGGATTCCATCTTTACCTTTGTGAATATTGATGATTATTCAGATTTATTAATTTATTATTATCTATATTTTGGTTTATATCTTTTTAATTTTTACATTTGTTTGGGAAAATTTGTAGCTGTTCTGAAGCCTATCCAAGTGTTTTGTTTTAGCATCGAATTTACTAATTACTAATTTACTAATTAATTTACTAATTAATGATTTTTCTATAGAAAATGTTCCTTCTGATATTTTACCAGTGCTAGTTTATGTTTCAGGTTATGTTTCCATGAAAGAATTAAGGGTGGTAAAATGCAGTATTTGCCAGGACTGGTTGCAAAGTGTTCATTCGGTAGATATAGCAGATGATATTTTTGGTTTTCTTAAAGAATTAGATAGGGGGAAATTAACTTTACCATCTGAAGTTGCTTTACTAACATCTTCAATTGCACATTTCTTATTTGGTGAAATTCTTAAAAATATGGAAGATACATTTCTCATATCAGGAAAGCAATTGGGCATTTTATATAAGTTATTTTGCATACAGTTAGGTCAAATTAACTTTAACTTAAAAGATTCTTGCACTTGTGGAATGACTTTGCAAACCTGGTTAGAAAATATCTGTTTGATAATTTGTAAAAACTTGTTAAATAATTATATAAAATATAAAAATGACAAAATTACTGTAAAATGTTCATATAAAAAAGTTAAAAAAATGTACCAATTAATTTCAGTTAATAAGTCACAACTGTTTATGTTTATGTATGCTTCTGCATGAATTATGTATAGTATGTAGGATGCGTGTATATGGTACAGCTTCAAGTTTTATGAATCTATTTTTGATAACGGAATAGGCCTGTAATTTGGGAATACCACTTTAAAAAAAAATAGAGCCTAATCACTTATCTCTTAGGTGGTTTGGAAAAAGTGATACAACATAAAATTGGAGCTGGCACAAATAGAAGGCTGTCCTTTTTATGAATGTAATTAGCATTTAATTTTTCGAAAATTTCTTGAAAGATTTATTTATAGTATAACATGCATGTAAGTTTATCTTCATACACAAATTTTCTAGCATTTAAGGAATTTTTAATTCATTTCCCTGTTTTGACAAAATTGTGATATCCAAGTTTTTATTAGTGAATGAAGTGATGAGAGATGACTATGGATATTTGTCTTCTAAAAATTTATATAGCTGATACGATGGTAGCGGCATGGAGTTTTACAAAATATTCTGCCCCTAATATTTATTTTAGTATTAAGAAATTCTAAATAAATTTTACATCCATAAATATATTGAATTTTTCTCCTTTTGTGGATTTTATATTATTTTGGGAACAAATTTGATTTAGATTCCATAAATGGATTCTATTTTTATTAAAATTGCAGAAATAAAGTTTGTATGTGGTGATTCTCAATGATATTTTTAGTTACAAAGTACAATTGTTTTAAAAATTATTGAAGCTATGCAGTTTACCGCCTGTGAAAATATTACACTATGAAAATTTTAATGAAAGTCATGCTACCTACTCACGTTTATTAATTTTACTTATATTTATTTTAAGAGAAAACTATTATTTTCGGCAAGATAAACTTCGTGATTATAGTGAAGAGAAAAAGATCGACTATTTTGATCACGTGACCTTCCGAAACTGATTTCGCTTCAAGGCCATGATAGAGTCGGCCATGCAAACTCCATGAGAGGTAAGTTTCTCTGTTACGGAATGGCAACGAGAGAGAGATTGTTGTTCGAAAAGATGGATGATCGAATTCCGTTGCAACGATCATTTTGTGGATGTTGTGTATTGTAAAACGAACCTATTACACTGTGCTAGATGGTATTAAAATGCTATATATTAAAAGATCTTTCATCTAAACTAATTTTTAACGAACCACTCATTATTTTCTCTTAAACTCACAATGATGTTCACGACAATAGGCATAGAACGGCAATGGTACCGATATCTAATTATCTTTACTCGTACGCATCCCATATCTCGACACTGAAAATAGTCATACTTGAATTGACTAAAAAGCGCGGTAATAAAAGTCTCATTCCTGAGCAAGAAATAATGTTACAGTCCTTAAATGCTGAAGTTACCATTAAACCAGTTAATTCTGAAAGCATCAGTAACCTGATTTCTGCCAGCACTAAAACGACAAATCAGAATAAACTCACTCAAAATGGTAGGGTACGAACTGTGCGAAATTTGATCGAAGATCCCTCCTCTCCTCTTATCTAATCCTCGAGCTGCGCGACGTTTTCCTGTCCCCTCTTTCTAAGAACTTGAATTCCCAAGAAGATGGGTGATACAAAAAGTCATTTATCGTCATTAATGAGACATTTTATTGAGACTGCAAAGCCTCTATTTTCGTTTATCAATATTGTAAAAATTGTGCATACAAAGCAAATGCTAATTTAAGATCTGGCGTGTGCTAAAGTAAAAATGAATTTCTTTTACACTCATTTTAGTTTTATGATGCTTAAAAGAATAATGAACCAGATCTTATATATTATTGCAATACATGTCGTATTAAGCTAGTCATTGAAGTTATTTTTGTTGTAAAACATTTTTATAGCCTCGAAATTTCACAGCAAATTAATAAAAGTAGAGAGCGAAATGATTTCTCTTACATTGTATCCAGCGCAGTTTCAAGCGAGATGATAGCTAATTAACTTGTATCCAAAAACAGGTTGTAGACGGAAATTGAAACACATTTTTATTATGAAAAAAGGGAGTTATATAAAAAAGAGTGTCACATCACCGTCCTTTCCTGAAGGAGTGTTGGTGTATTTAATTATGACAAAGCACACGAGCGCTATCTGCCTAAGGGGAGGGATGCCTTTCGTGGAGGACTTTCTAAGGAAAACTGGCTCGTATGCACGTTACACATGGGGAAAACCACGAAAACGCCCATGCAGCCAGCTCGTTCGCGGGATTCGAACCTCGGACCGAACTACCAGTGTTCAGCGACTTTACCGCTCGGCCGCTGGTGGGCTCCCTGAAGGAGTGAAAAATAGTAAGTGTAAAGATTAAGCGAGTTACACAATTAAACTGTTTTGCAGGGTTTCCAGTTCTACAGTTTATCGTGCTATTGGCGACAGTTCATCACTATATGCATACCAACAATTTTAAGCTTATTTAACTTTCTTGCAAATTCCATATTTTAATACTAAAAACGTTTAAATATTTATTCTGTTCTCCAGTTACTCTACCTGATGTACTTGGCATACATTTAATTTCTAATACACATTTAATTAATAAATTGATAATTAACAAACAATTTCATAATTAACAAAAAAATTCGAACGTCTTTATATTAATATCTTGGGATTTTCAGTTTCCTTTTAATCCATTCCTTTTTCACATATATTCAAGCACTATATTAAAGCTTTCATGTATGTAGAATTTATATATTTTGTATTGTATTTATGCCAATTTATATTTAAATGATAATTTTTACAAATTCTTGCATCATAACTCTAGCTAACAAAAGGCGTTTTTAACACCTTGGTAAAGCTTAAACTTCAGCATTCAGCTTATTTTCTAACCTAGTTTCAGGCTGAATTATTTGTAAAATTAATTATTTGAAATTATTTGTTAACAAAGTTGGTCGCTAAATCACGCTAATAATATTTCTAACTGTTGTAATTTATAATGCAACGAGTTCATGTGATTTATAATATAATTCATTTATAATTTTTTCAGCAGTATTGAAATTAAGAGCAGATACTGATAATGTTATACATTTAGATTACAATGATTTAGATTGCCATTGCCTTCTTCACTGATACTTTTGTGCTACATTCCTAATAATTTCATAATGGCATACAGATAAGTTTAACTCATTCACCATGTAAATCTCTAATTCAAACCACTTTTGTTCTTATATGTGCTGTATCTTCTATTTTCCTCAATATATTGTTCAGCCTAATTTCAAAAGGTCTTATGATCAAGCGGAAAAGTCACTAAACATTAGTAGTTCGACCCGAGTTTCTAATCCCAGAGATCTCCCAGCACTTTCTTTTTTTGTACTTATTTACTGTGTAAAAATGTATCGTAAAACTTTCAGTTCATGAAGTAAAAACACTTTTTTAATTTATTCTTTAAAACTATTGCAAAAATTTTCACCTTGGCATACTTTTTTACAAATCACTCTAATAAGAAAAAATAAGGAAATAAATTAACTCGTTTTCGATGATTGATTCCTCGGTGTAAATTATATGTCACTTTTTCCAAAAGCATAGAGTTTATATGGCTAATAAATTAAGGATTATTTCTCCATCTAATTTTCTTAACATGTTTAGATGTATCCTTCACACTGTAGCGCTTAACTTTATGAGTTTTCTATAATCATTCAATTTCTTTAGCCATGGCAACTCTGCATACCTTCTAACAAGTAGTTATATTTTTAACCACTTTTCCTTTTTTTTTCACTTTCTTTACTAATTCCTGTTGACTATCAGTATATTATTCACTTGTTTCACAAGTGCACATATTTATTTTAAACGCAAATCTACGTAAAATATCAATAAAACTTCAGTTATGCGAAGCTCCTGATCGATTGCTTGTTTTAGACGAATATGAAATAAAGACGAATATGAAAAAATTGAAAGTGTGATGAAAAAAGAAATGTGAATATGTGAATGCAGTGGCTCTAGCTTCTAAGAATATATCAGAAAAATTCAATAAATTTTATGAATACATCACTAAAATACATAGTAGGAATTTATAATGGAAACAAACTAATAAAGCTAGTAAATTAAGCATTGCCTTGACTGCTGTAAAGCTCTTTACATCACGTGATCAGTGTAGTTAGTTACAACCCAAGATTTAAAATGCATCATATCAATTCATATAAACTTACATTTCTGCTGCGATAAACTTATATCTGAATGAAAAACCAGATCCTTCAGCTGAAAAACCGTATCCATAAAAACGGAGTAGATATTTTTATGCTGAATGAAACTCATCTTAGATCAACAGAATCCTTCAAATATGCGAATTACGATATCCATAGGTCAGATCGAATTGATTCAGGGAGGAAGTACCGCCATTGTAATAAAAAGATACTGTCCGCATTTGGGTTCCAAACCAGACTCAGCATCTTGGATGGTGAATGTATTCGAGCTCTTTTCCTCATCGCTGTCGAATTTGGCATCTTTGCACAGTTCTCGAAGTCTCATGGAATTGGGTTTCCATTTTCGTAATATCATGCTACTTCTTCTAAGAATTTCCACACTTTTCAATTGTAATATTTAAAGTCGCCTGCAAGGATATAAGGTATTTATCCAACCTTCTTCGCATGCCTTCGTGGTGTAGTGGTCAGCACATTCGGCGCATATTTGAGATGACCGTGGTTCTAAAACTAAGTTTATAAAAGTAGTTTTACTCAAATCAACATATTTTCCCTGCAAGGACCATCCAAGTTCAATGTATAGAGCTACCAATCATGAATTTAAACTTTCAAAACATTTTCTCGAATTCCAATAAAAATCTAAACCTAATAACAAAGAAAAATCATTATCACCGGGCAATGGACTATACACTCTTTTGCAAAAAAATCGAAGCACCAAGAAGGGCTTTTGTGATCGTGGCGAAATTTAGTATGCAAAAACATCTTGATCGAACATGCAAATGGTCAAAGTATCAAGGCAAACAGGAATTGCGATCATAGCGCGCAATTCGCAAAGTATAAAACGAGTAACAGAGGCGGAAAATTTATATTTTTTTGTTGCTGGATTTGTAATTCCGTAAAGAAGGAACTAAAGATGCCATCAGGACGATATCGAAGACCTTACAGACAACTAAATGACTTCGAACGTAGTCGCATTGTAGGGTTGCGTGAAGCTGGGTGGTCATACCCAGCAATAGGCCGCCAGCTGCAGCGTACAGACACTGCTGTGGAAAGATGTTGGCAGCAATGGTTGCTGCAAGGTAATTGCTGATGAAATGAAGGCTCTGGAAGACCAAGGATCACAAATGCGAGGCAAGATAGGATGATTGTTCGCCAGGCCCGAACCGCCCCAACGGTATTATTGTCGACTATTCAACGCATTACAGCCACGTCTACGAGTATACCTCCCGTAGTACCGTCCACCGTTTCACGGAGCTTGTCTGAGGCTCACAGAAACCTTTAAGGCTGCTATCACATGTCGGTTTGTTTCGGGAAAACAACTCTTTGCAACAATTTTTCTGTTTTGTCACAACAGCCAATCACCATAGATCGCTTTGGGGTAAACATAGGGAAAACGGGTCCCCCATTACAAACAAGCTGATAGCTGATTGGTTGAAAACAAAAAACTTGCAATTTTTTGGGAAAGGAAGAAAAAAGTCGCACTTCTTTCTTTCAATCGTAAACCAGGCAGAAAAATTGTCCGAAACAGTTGTTCGTATGAAACGAACGCCCTGTGAACGTTTGCCTTTGACCCCACAACATCGGCGGAGTCATTTGGAGCGGTGTCGCAGCCGATCATTATGGCTGTCATCAGACTGGCATCGTACAGTGTTCAGCGATGAATCCCGCTTCACTCTTGAAGCAGATGACCACCGTATTCGTGTCTAGAGAGGACGGGGCCAGCGGTCCCAATCAGCCTTTGTTTTACAAAGGCATACAGCCATAATCCCTGGTGGGATGGAATGAGGCGCTATATCTTATGACAGCAGGTATCTTTAGTCATCCTCCGCACATCTTTAACAGATCAACGATATGTTGATACCATCCTGCGGCCGGTTGTATTACCCTTCATGGCACGTCATCCTGGGGTCATTTTCCAACAAGATAATGCCAGGCCACATACCGCTCGCTAAGGCGCTCAGGGAACGTGCCGCTGCTATGTCATCAACCATGTGGCACAACCACGGATGCCTTGCATCCTGTTTATGACATTATCCCGGACTGCAACATGCACATGTGTCATCCTGTTTGGGTCGAAATCTGGTTTCATTTCTGTTCGTGATGCATATGCTTCTCTCCTACTTTCGCTTTCCCTGTCTTGAACCAAGACGTGTTATTCGATGCACGTATAAATTTTTAACATAGAACATTTCAACTTACTTTGAATGTGAAAACTGTGCATTTCTCACATTGTTTTTATAATTTGAATTTACATTTTTCAGATGGATTTGGAACAACAGTTTGAAAACGAGTCTATGCCTATCAACGCGGATGTACTGGAGATTGCGGATTCTGAGTGCAATTATAAACAACGCCATGAGAACCCCCACAGAAACACCCGTCTCTCAGAACGCTAATTACAAGCGAAAACTAGAAGATAATACTTCTAAGAAGAAAGTAAGTATTACGAAAAGAGTTTATTATTGGTATAACGCACACTCATTTTTGTTATTCTTTTACCAAACGACTCATAATTATTTTTTCTCTTTCAGCGCAATGAGCGGTTTATTGAAGACGCTATGCCAGAGAAGCTAACACATATTAAGAACAATGTCTTTGTGGGACCTATTATTTTCAACGGAAAGATCCCCGTGCACATCAGGCAATACACCAAGTGCGGAAGCCAAACTTTCTAATTCGTAATGGTGTGATTTTAGAGCCTTTGTGTTTAGATATCGTCTCTCGACGCAGCCCACAAGATGTGTTCACAATGAATCTCAAGCTGCCCGATACATTTAGTTCTGAATAGGATGGATACCACTTCACGTTAACGCAACTGACAGCGAAAAGAGTAAAAAAATGTGACATTACTCTATAAGGTATTTCTCCCACCTTCCTAGCATGGCTTCGTGGTATAGTGGTTCTGCAAGCTCGGCCGGTATCCAGAGGTCTGTGGTTCGACTCCCGGCGAAGGCGGTTGCTAATTTTTCATTTTTCCTGCTTCCAAAAAATTACCTAATGTCTTTACAGTGGCGCCCGAACTAAAAGGGTGGTGGATGATGATTTCTTCCCACCCAGGATTTTGTGATTGGATCCCCTAAAATACTCCGTCGCCCTTTAAAAAGGGGAGTATATAAGGTATTTCTCCCACTTTCCTAGCGTGCCTTCGTGGTGTAGTGGTTCTGAACGCTGGGCCGGTATTCCAGAGGTCTGTGGTTCGATACCCGGCAAAAGCGTTTGCTATTTTTCGTCTTTCCTACTTCCAAAAATATATTTAATGTCTCTAGAAGTCTTACAATCGCCCAGGGGAAGGAATTCTGCACAAATTACAATCGCATCAGTGAGATCGCAACTAACCTCGTATATCAATGTATGGACTTCTGTCAGTCTTACGAGAGTGTATCTGAGGAACGTATTAACGAGGAGAAGCTTCTAGAATCCTTCGACATTTCTTTGGGAACAGCATGCCTCAAAACCATTCTAAAGACATCACTAGAAGAGCTGATCCAAGAACACGGAGATTTGAAGTATCCTAAACTCATAGACTGTGAAGAGCCCGCTCTTCATAAAACAGAAACTATGAACACCCAGGCTCTGAAATTAAACGCTGTCGACATAATTACACAATTGTGACTAATGTATGGACTGAAGACCCTAATTTACGGTACTCACTAACTTTCGAGGTCAGCATAGCACATTCGACTGTGTTCCCCTCCTCGTCAATCTTAATTCTTGAAAGGACATCGGCTACCACATTTTCTTTTCTGGAGTATATTTTATAATCAAATTAAACTCTTGCAGTTTTAATGTCCACCATATAAGGCGGGGTGAGAGATTCTTCCCCGAATACAAGAATACAAGCGGCCGATTGCCGAGTGGTCCGAGTATATTGTTATCGGAGCACTTCCGAAATAAACGCGGAATTTTTATACCGCTAATAAAACAGCGAGCGTTTCTCGCTTGGTTGCCGAGTAATTCCTTTGAGTTGAGCAAGTGTTTCGCTAAAAAAGCTATTGGCTGCCAATTTTCGGAGAGAACCGCGCCAATTGCGTAATCCGATGCATCCGCAGCAATCTCTAGATTTTGTTCCCCTTCTGTGAATTTAAGAACTGGAGCATTAATTAGGGAGTTTTTCAATTGTTCAAAAGTCTTGTTCACCTCGTCTGTCCGTGTGAATCTCGTTTTCTTTCGTTTAAGAACTAATAAAGGTTCAACTTATCTTCGCAAAATCTTTTATGAAAACTCTATAATAGGAACACATGCCCAATAAAGGAAGATAATTTCTTAGCCGTATTTGGGGGAGGGTAGCTTTTAATTGCTAAATTCTTCGAATTGCCGGTCTCAATACCTTTATTTGAGATTTTGTACCCTAGATATTGCAGCTCCTTGGCAGCAAATTTGCACTTCTTCGGGTTTATCTTGAAGCCGGCCTCATTTAACAAAGTAAAAACTTCCTCCAAATGTTTAATATGTTCGTCTATCATCTCATTGGTGACTATTATGTCATCCAGGTACATTATCGTAATGTTACCCAAAACTGGCCTTAAAACGACATCCATAGCTTTTTGAAATTTAGCCGGAGCTTCGCTTAAACCAAACGGCATTCTTAAAAAGGCATAAACGCCTGATTTTGTAATGAAAGCTGTCTTTTCGACATCCTCGGGTTTCACAGCAATCTGAAAATAGCTTGACGTCAGGTCTAATGTTGTCATGAATTTAGTAGAACGAATTTTCCTAATTATTTCATCAATTATCGGGAGGGATACGTGGGATATTTTGTTATACTGTTCAGCTTGCGGTAATCAGCCGCAAACCTCCACGAGTCCGGGTGCTTGGGCGGTAGCCCATTTTCTTTTTGCAGAGAACCACCGGACTTGCGTAAGGACTAGCGCTTAGCGCGATGATTTTGTTATCTAACATTTTCCTAATATGATGTTCCAGGATAGCTTCCTTTATGCGGTCATACCTATACGGCTTAGACCGGACTGGAGGGGCGTTCCCTGCGTCAATGGCATGCGTAACCACTTGGCAGACATGGACCTTATGAGAGATAGACTAACCGAGTAGGCGGAGCGTGCGTCACCCACATGTCCGCAAGAAAGAGTATAGGACGATCTGGCTTACTTTAACACGGAAACCTATGGCGTTTGTATCACATAACTGTTTTTAATTATTAAATGTGATAAGTTGTATAAGTGACGAGATTGTGAAAGTCACAGTTTTTGCGAATAAGATTTAATATACCTCATTAAAGCACTTTTTACTGCATTTTGCGCATTTTTTTCACGCGTAATTCTTGTACAAACATCTTTACTTTGGTAAAACGGTAAAAATTTTAAACGCAAAACTTATGAACTTATTTCTGTGTACAAATAAGGTAAAATTAAGTAATATTGATAGCACATGATGCTTTGAAACAAATAAGGTAAAATTAAACAAGATCTGATAGTTATCTTTGATTTTATGAGCATTTTCAGGCAGTAGTTTTTAAAATTATTATAACATAACAAGACGATCATTTATTTCATTATATGATCATTAATTACTTACATTACAAGATGATTGTTTATTTTAGTAGTTCATAAAATTTGGAACATAAACGTTTCTGAGTGTAATGAGGAAAAAATATAAAGATAAATTCTGGAAGCACTCAGATTTCATTTTATATTACATCCAAAGAAGCGTTTTTTGTAACTTTTTGTGTGTTACCTTTATTTATTAAATATCATGTTCTTCGCAAGTAAACCACACTAAATTCAAATTCAAGAGCAATATCTCAAAATATTTGAAAATGGCATATTTCCGCGTTGGAGATAAAAATGTTATTTTCTGTACAGGGTTGCCATTGCTCTCTTTGAACTCGTTGAGTTTGTTAATCAAAACTTCGTTAAAGTTACAAAATATGAAATGGATTAAAACAAATTCGAAATTAGGCCGTCCAGGTGCCCATATTCGGCTGGCGGATTACGTTATTCAAAAATTGATAGCTCTAAACTCCGTTGTTTTTTTTCACTGTGCGAGAGAAACATACATGCATTCATTCATGCAGATTCTTCATTATTTAATTTCTTTAAATATAAAACAGGGCGATAATATTTGGTGGCAACAGTTTGCAAAGTGAAACAGACATTTATAGTGAAACAAAGCAAAATGCTGTTTCGAAACTAATAGCTTTTCTGAGCTGCCGCCCCTTTGGACTAATAAAATAAATTCACAATAAATAAGAAAACTTATTTATTGTGCAGAACTAGAAATAAATTTTAAAAAACAATCACTATAAAATACTAGCACAATTAATTATTACAGCTAAATACAATTTTTAATATTAGAATAACTGCATAAAAATTATTAAAGTGGATATGCATAAAAATTATTAAAGTGGATGTTAAAAGTGTTTATCACTATGATGTATTGTGAAATATTATTGAAATAAAACTCCTTTGTAGAATATTATGCTATAATATTCACCTATAATTTAAAAAAAGCAGTACAATTAAGAATTTTAAACAAAAACTTTCAAAAATCCATTTTTTGATTTTAGTGTTTTTTACTTATTTACACCAATAAAAAGCGAGAAAATTGTTTGTTTGAAAATAAAATATTATTTTTTTAAAGAAGTAGATACACATTTCCTTACAGCATAGGAAAATCTAATAAAATATCCAGACCTGAAAGCATGCAACAGCTTTATAATTATTTAGAACATTAATTATGCTTTCTAAACATGCTTAATTTTTAAAAATCAATCACAATTTCAAAAATAAAAATATCTAAAAATTCTAGTTTGTGAAATGAGGCGCTGTCACCAGCTTTTTCTTGAAAATTATACACGCTGTAATAGCCAACTATTCTTAAGTTTCTGCAAGTCGTCCCTACTCCTCCGGATGTGGTCAAGGTGACAACCGGGAATGTGCCGGGACAAGGGAGAAAACTCATGAGTTGGTCTATTTCTTATACGGTCCATGTTGGCAGAAGCCAGGTTTTTCATTAAATCAAGCGAAAATTTTTCTTACCAATTTTCAACTTTTTCTTTCTTTTCTAGTCCAAGGTGATGAAGAGGTACTTCTGTCATTGTCCCTTCTTCTTCTTCCAGAGCATCCATGTATACCTGCAAGGTAGAATTCTAGAAAATTAAGATTCACGCTAGCTGCACGTCAGAAATCAACCCCCAAGATTGCTGAAGTTAACAAATCCTTTACTACCGGAAAGTTTATTTTTTGTATTTCATTTTTAATTTATACATGCAACCCGATTTTTTCCAAGCATATGCTCTGTTTGCCTTGGGCGGCAATTACCTGTTGTCTCGTGGGTTTGAACAATCTACAACGATGTAAATGCTTTTTAAAAAATTCTTGTGAGAGGAAGCTACACTGAGCTTCTGTATCCAGAAGGCAATAGTCGGGACATCATTTAGTAAAATATGTATCTCCGGCAATGCCAAATTTTGTACCACTACTGTGTTCAAGTGGATTTCTGAGGGACGTTTCTTTCCACTCGGTGACCGGGGCCCCTGTTCGATCATCTCGGTTAGTTTAAATTCTGTTTTTCCGCCATTTCTTTCTGCTGCATTTTGTATCCGAAAGCTTTAGATTCACCAGTCTTTCTGTTATCGGGCTTTTCACCTTTCTCAGTCTGCCGATACGAATTTTGCTGCCCTTGAGGTTTTTTCTGCGGAGGAAACCTTGAATGCTGGCGAAACTGATTTGCTCTCGAGTTCTCCGCGGTTCTTCTGCTTTGGAACTTTACCGCTAATTGGAACAAGTTTTCTAATGTTTGCGGATTTCTAACTTCAAGAAAGTCTTGAGCTGACGGGAGTAGACGCGGTAAAATCACCTCAATAAGCTCGCTATCCAGCCTCTTTCCGTATAGTAGATTAAAAATTTGAATTTTTCTTAAGGTAAACTCCACTAAGTCATCAGAACTAGTTTCATATTTGCTAAACAATTCCGATTCTATCTTCGCACGATCTTTCACAACTGGACATGCTTTTAACAAAGCAGCCTTCAAATTTTCCCAGTTGTAAGTCTCCGAATCTGGATCCTCCAACAAGAACTTGCCAATTCCTATGTACCAACTGAGAGCTTGACCTTTTAGTGAAACAAAAGTGAGAGTTATATTTGCAAATTTTCACAGGACTAGTTTCGATGGTTTTACATCATCTTAGCTGCCTGATCTCGTTCATTTGCACTTTGGCAGCTGAGGATGATGGTTCGGTGAAACCATCGAAACTAGTCCTGTGAAAATTTGCAAATATAACGCTGATTTTTGTTGCTTGTATTCTAAATTAATAATTCACAGTTATAATCATACCTGTCATCGCTCTATTCAAGTTGAACCACTGAATGTTAATAAACACAATGAGAAACAAGTGTGAAATCAATTATGTAAAGACCTACCTTAGTCTCTACCTATGATCATATGATATAATCTTGTTGATAAAGTTTTACAAGAAAGAAAGAGAAATGGTGTGACAGAATACTATGTGAAATTCTTAGGTGTAATAGTTTTAAATATTATTAAAATCTTGTAGTTTAAATAATTTAAATAGATGAACATTAAGCTTCGTTCAGACGGAGGCGTAAAGGGCATAAGTGGTTAAAGCCGAGCTCCGTTGCCAATTCAACCAATCTGTGCTACGTCACAAAAATCTGGTTTAGGGTTCGTGGCATAGGGTTCAAAGTTTTCAACTTTACATCGAGTTTGGGATAAGCGTCGTCCAATCAGAGCGAAGCTAAAACGAAGCGGCGTTATACAGAAGATTTCGTTGTTACAAAACAAGCAGAGCGAACGCGGGGAATCAATCGAGCAGGAGAACAGCGCGGGAAAGTTGTAGATACATCCACGCATGCGCAAATTTAGCTTCTCTCATTGGCCACGGCTTACACAGCGTTCTCGCATGTGTGAACGGAATTCCCGTATTTTATGCCCTTACGACTACGCCTCTATGCCCTTTACGCCTCCGCCTGAACGCAGCCTTAAGGTATTTGTGAATGGCAATGTTTGAATCCATGCTCGAGTGCCACGTGCGACTCTCGCACGAAGAATGTAATTTATTTTTAAATATTAGAATTCGTTTCTTCTTCTGGTTTGTATGTCGCCATTTTGTGTATTAAATAAAGATTGCTGTGTTCCATCATTGGGGTTTACTTGAAATTGTTAAAGAAGTATTACATAGGTTATCCACCAAAATTTAATCCATGGGTGACCGAAGTCAAAAGAAAGTAAAATTTCCACGTCATATAAAGAATGGACATTTGCCAAGATGTCTGTATATGACCTTACCTCGTGATACCTCTCAGCATTATTTTCCTGAGAATACTATCTCTCATTTTGTTACTTAGTTACCAGTACCCAGACCTTTGAACAGGGATTGAGAAGTTGGTCTTTTCGGGATCATTTACCTACACACCTGTACAATATTGACAAAGATAATAATCTCTTTGGCTTTGATTTGGGTGACTCTTCAGGTGTAAGAGAGGTTGCCAACAGAAGAATACCACCAGGATGTTACGAAAGTGTCCCAGATCTTGTAGAGACATTAGGTGTATTTCTGGAAGCAGAAGAGATGAAAATGAGCAAACGCCTCCGGGAATCGAACCACGGACCTCTGGAATACCGGCCCAGCGTGCAGAACCACTACACCACGAAGTAACGATAGGAAAGCGGGAGAAGTACCTTATATGCTTCCCTTTTTAAAAGGCGACTGGGTTTTTTAAAGAACCCAATTGCCAAATCCTGGGTGTGGAGAAAACTCATCTAACAACCTTTTAGTTCGGGCGCCACTGTAGAGACATTTGGTATTTTTTGAAGCAGGCAAGATGAAAAATTAGCAAACGCTTTCGTCGAGAATCGAACCACGGACCTCTGGAATACCGGCCCAGCGTGCAGAACCACTACACCACGAAGGCACGTTAGGAAGGTGGGAAAAATACCATACAATCTTTTAAAAGCCATGACTTTAGCTACATTTTGCGTCATGATTTTCACTCTCTTTGTAGAAACGATAATATTGCAATGAGATTTTATCTTTAAATGATGCTAAAGGTGATGATGCTATTTTTTCATAATTAAATATAGTATTTTATCTAATAATGCTGTTTTATCATAAAATGTTACTTCAATCACTTCTCCAGCGAGATCTTTATGTCGATAAACAGGTGTATTTCTAGAAAGAATTTAATGGATCGTAAATATTTCTTTCGTCCAATTATTTTCATAGCCTTCATCAAAAATCGTTTTTAATTTGCTAATGCGCACTGTATCTCCCATTTTGAACTTCGGTTGAGACTTAGGTAGGTAAGTCCAGCTAATGTTACGAAAAATTTAATAGTCAGTTTTATTCATAATAGTTCTTATAAATAATCTTAATGTCAGAATCGGGAAATAATGTTCAACTCTCTCAATCCAAATTTTAAACTTGGATTTATTGAAAGATATGTATGTAATTAACAATCATTAATTTATATAATTGATTCCACGCTTGTTTCTCATTGTGTTTATTAACATTCACTGTTTCAAATTGAATAGAGAGATGAATAGAGAGAAATTGAATAGAGGTATGATTTATAACTGTGAATTAATTTCTTTATTACATCGATATAACTATACGTATTTGTTTCACTGAAGTACTTCCACATTTTGCTCTTGGAGGTTTTTATTGGGGGGGGGGTGAATCGCTCAATGATACTTGACTTCACTGTACTGTCCTCAGTTGTGAAAAAACGAACATTTTCTCTTTTAAGATAATTTTGAACACTTTTATATTATGTACCTTTGTCAGTTTGCAATACATGTGGTTTTCCCTCTCTAAAAATACGCTTCAGAGCTAATTTCACAGTATGACCTGTTTTGTCTTTGAATGGGATATCCCAAGCATATTTGGAAAATACATGTTAGTAAATATTTATATTCATCGTTGTGCTTGGCAAGAGACTGCATATCTGCCAAATCAGGTTGAAACTGAACTTCGATGCCTCTGACAAGGACGCGATTGCGACGAAAATGTCGTTAGTGAGGTTTGTTTAAAGTATATAACTTTTTATAAGCCATTTTTTGATCGCCTTGGGGCATTCTTTGCCTTTTGAAACGCGATGGAAAGAACTCAACTGGCGTGAAGAGCTGCATCGCGATGCATCTGAGTCAGGTTCATGATGTTCACAGCAGTGATTTTTACTAATAGAAATGTGAGCGCTCATCGGTATTTATAGTTTTTCTGATATACAACCATTCATTTCTACAATCCTTCTTATGAACGGAAAGCAAATGTATGTGTAAATTTATAGTGTCCCCTTAATTTTATATGTATTTATTTTAAAATTAATTATGAGACAGTAAAGAGACCATTATAAAGAAATAATTTTATTTATTTTCTAAACATTCAAAACATTCAGTTCTCTAAGCACCATATTTCTCCAAATTTGTAGGATAAAATGTATTTATTATTATTATTATTTTTTATTTTATTTATTTTTTTTTTCTTTTCATTTCACAGAGTAAATGTTTGAGACAAACAGAATTTAAAAGCTCTTTTGTAATAAAATGTGCGGGTTTAAGTATAAGTAAATTAGGCTCTTTAATCTATACATTTCCATATAATTGTGTAAATATATCGATAGCTTTTAATCTCATAGCTAAGGAGTTCATAGTTTCTGTTTTATGAATAGCGAGCACTTCACAGTCTATGAGTTTAGGATACTTCAAATCTCCTTGTTGTTGAAGCAGCTCTTCTAGTGATGCCTTTAGAATGGTTTGGAGGCATGCTGTTCCCAAAGAAATGTCGAAGGATTCTAGAAGCTTCTCATTAATCCCTTTCACAGATACACTCTCGTAAGACTGACAGAAGTCCATACATTGATATACGAGGTTAGTTACGATCTCACTGATGATATAATAATTTGCGCAGCTTTCCTTCCCTTGGGCGATTGTAAGACTTATAAGGTATTTCTCCCGACTTCTTTGCGAGCCTTCGTGGTATATTAGTCTGAACGCTCAGCGCTTAACTGAGAGGTCCACGGTTCGATTCCCCGTGAAGGCGTTGCATATTTTTCATCTTTCCTGTTTCCAAAAATTCCCTAAAATCTCTACAGTGAGCCCGAACTAAAAGGGTTGTGGATGATGACTCTCCACACCCAGGATTTGGCGATTGGGTCCTCTAGAAAACCCAGTCGCCTTTTAAAAGGGGAAATATATAAGGTATTTTTCCCACCTTCTTGGCGAGTCTTCGTGGTGTAGGGGTCTGCAAGCTCAGCAAGTATTTGAGAAGTCCGCGGTTCGATTCCCGGCGAAAGCGATGCTACTTTTTCATGTCTCCGGCTTTTCCAAAATACCTAATGTCTCTACAGTGGCGCCCAAACTAAAAGAGGATATTGGATGATAATTTTCCTCACCCAGGAATTGGCGATTGGGTTCCCTAAAAACCTCAATCGCCCCTTAAGCGGGGGAGTATATAAGGCGTATCTCCCACCTTCTTAGCGAACCTTCGTGGTGTAGTGGTCTGCACGCTCCGCGCATAATTGAGAGGTCCACGGTTCGATTCCCGGCGAAAGCGTAGCATATTTTTCATCTTTCCTGCTTCCAAAAATTACCTAATGTTTCTACAGTGGCGCCCGAACTAAAAGAGTTGCGGATGATGACTCTCCCCACCCAGGATTTGCCGATTCGGTCCTTTCAAAGAGGAAGTATATAAGGTATTTCTCCCACCTTCTTGGCGAGCCTTCGTGGTGTAGGTCTTCATTCTCAGCGCGTAATTGAGAGGTCCGCGATTCGATTCCCGCCGAAAGCGTTCCATATTTTTCATCGTTCCTGTTTCCAAAAATTACATAATGTCTCTACAGTTGCGCTCGAACTGAAAGGGTTGTGGATGATGACTCTCCACACCCAGGATTTGGCGATTGGGTCCCCTAGAAAACCCAGTCGCCTTTTAAAAGGGGAAATATATAAGGTATTTCTCCCACCTTCTTGGCGAGTCTTCGTGGTGTAGTGGTCTGCACGCTCAGCGCGTAGAGAGATTCGCGGTTCGATTCCCAGCGAAAGCGATGCTATTTTTCTCATGTCTCTGGCTTTTCCAAAATATCTAATATTTCTACAGAGGCGCCCGAACTAAAAGAGGATATTGGATGATGATTTTCCTCACCCAGGAATTGGCGATTGGGTCCCCTAAAAACCCTAGTCGCCCTTTAAGGGGGGGGAGTATATAAAGTATTTCTCCCAACTTCTTAGCGAGCCTTCGTAGTGTAGTAGTCTGAACGCTCAGCGCTTAATTGAGAGGTCCGCGGTTCGATTCCCCGTGAAGGCGTTGCATATTTTTCATCTTTCCTGTTTCCAAAAATTACTTAATGTTTCTACAGTGGCGCCCGAACTAAAAGGAATGTGGATGATGACTCTCCACACCCAGGATTTGGAAATTATGTCCCCTAGAAATCCGAGTCGCCCTTTAAAAAAGGAAGTATATAAGGTAGTTCTCCCACTTTCTTGACGAGCCTTCGTGGTGTAGTGGTCTACACGCTCAGCGCGAATGATGGTAACATTGGCTCCTATGTCGATGGTCATATTGCAAGGAACTCTATCGATATACCTACTGATGAATAATCCATTACTGTTGCCACTCACAGCAGAAATCGTGAGCACTTGAAAATGTTGTTTTTCATTATTGTTCAAACATCGCTCCGCGAGATGGTCATTAATTTGTTTCTTGAGTCGTGGCTGGGAAATGGTTTTCTTTCCCATGCTCTGCGGTGTTCTGCAGTACCTCCGTATGTGGCCTTCACCACCGCAGTTCCAGCACTTTAGGGGTGGTTTCTTGTCACTCCTGTTCTGTCTCATGGTATTGACTTGTCTGTTTAAATCGTTTGTCTTATTTTCCGTGCCCTGGGGTTTTTGCAGTTTCTTCGTACGTGGCTATCAGCACCGCAGTCCCAGCACTTTACTATCAGTTTCTTCTCAGTCCTATCCCGTGTGAAAGCATTGACTTGTCTGATTAAACCATCTAAGCGTGCAATGACTTGATCCACTGGCTCCTGGATTTGGGCAGCTCTAATGAGGTGGCGGTCTCTACGAATTGCTTTCTAGGCTGCCTCGAATTTCATGGCGTACACCGGAGCGCTTTTTAAGTCCTTGACATCCGACATTTGTAGAGCCTTCTGTTTTTCAGGATTTCGGATGCCGTCGATAAAGTACTTCAAGGCCAGGATTTCTCTTGTTTCTGTCGGGCATTCCGAAAAGGCGAAATAAGACAGCCTTTCGACATCCGTGGCTAGTTGAGTGTTAACGTGGGGTTCTGTTGACGGTATTTTAATTGAAGCCTGCTATAATCTTTTAAACACTTCTCGCCAAAGCGCAGCTCTACCGGATAGGGCTTCGAAGTCTAGTCTCTGGTTTTCTGAAAGAGTTTGAAGAATATCCGTAGCGTCTGCTCTCATAGAAGTGGCTAGATGACAGGCTTTAGCTTGGGAATTCCATCCATTTGCATCCGGCACTTCAGAAAATTCTGTCTTATATACTTGCCAGGAGGCCATCCCATCATACGTGAATAGCTTCAGAGAAGAACGAGCAGGCACTGGCAAAACTTTAAAGCCACCAGAATTTCTTCCTGCTGTCGCTATGCATTTCTTTAATGTATCAACTTCTTTGGTGACGACAGCAGAAACTCTGTCTTCTATTTTTATATGGCCTTGGACGGCAGAAGTACTTTCTTCAATTTGTTGTTCGAATTGTTGTTGGACGGCCGAAACTTTTCACTTTTCCTTCGATTCGTTGCTCCACAGCAGAAAATCTTCCTTCGATTTGTTCCTCCCCAGCAGAAACTCACTATTTGTTTTTTCTCAGACGAAACTATTTCTTCAGTGTGTCCAACTTTATTTTCAACAGCATCTATTCTGTGTTCCGTAACATCAAATTTGTTTTCTATTATGCAGGTAATTTCTTTTTATACTTCCTCTAGACCTGCTTCAAACTTTTTTAACGGCTTTTATCTCTGCTTTAATGGATTCTTGGCAAGCTTTAAGCTCTCCTTGGCTAATCTTTGGAATATGGTAACAGGTAGTTTGGCGACATTTTGGTAAGGCGATAAAGGTTACTAGCTAGGACTTTAAAAGTGTACATGGATAAAGAGTGTGCGCAATGCCATTTTTGTGCAATTCTGGGATGTTTTTTTAAGTGAAAATAGGTCGACGTGTACATGGATGATACCGTGTATGTGCAATTCTTAAAAACAAGGCAAGCAGTGGGCGATTCTGCACTTTCTCCCAATTTCGCACCTAATCTTCGTCATGATTAAGCACTTTTCTTCCATAAAAGTTCTAGCATAAGCGTAATTCGGCTAGCAGATTGTTGGGAAAAAATGTTGAGTTTAAAAAAAAAAAAAGCTTTTACTTCGTGAAAGCAAAATGGCGTCCAAAAAAAAAACTAGCAGATTGCTGTAGCAGGGTTGGTTGCCAAATTTTCGCCAAAAAATCGCCAAGTTACCATAATCCAAAGATTAATTCTCTCCATTAACGGAATCCTGGCAAGCTTTCAGCTCTGCTTGGCGCGCCTTCATCAAATCTTTAACGGAATCTTCCATCTCCTCTTCAAATGCAGCAAAGGCTGCCATCAGCTGTCTTAACTGCTCTTTCATCGCTCTCGTTATTGGCATTCAATCCCACTCCTGACACCAAAAATTGCTACATGCGTTCGGGTTCGTAACAGATTGAATGCACAAGTCCGATAAGAGGTTAATAAAATTTATTCTTATGAAAAGAAATATAACTGAGTGTTGGAATTATCCTCAGATATATTCATACAAGTGTTCAAAATATCACGCAATATAATCAGTAGTTATACTATAAAAACGTTCGAATACTACGCAATGTAAAGAGAAAGCTAATCCGATCTGAACTCGCAAAAATAACAACAGCTGTCGAAAACGGCTACAAAGAAAAAACTATAACACAAATTAATAAACAGTAATTTCTGTTTTTACTAGATGGCGCGAGACGAAATGTTATGGATTTATTTTTTGTTATTGACTTTTGGCAATGAGAATGAACAGTTAGTTTGTAAACAGAAGAGATGTTAGATGTCGGCTGTATTTTCGATTTGATGTTTCTGTAAATGTGAACGTCGAAATTAAAACTTTTTTTTTTCTTTTCTCAAGATGTAGAATTTTATTGAATAGATTTCAGAAAATTCGAATGGGCAAGCTCAAATCCGGGCAAGAAATATTTTGAAAGAAACAAAGGTAAGTGAAAACTTTTCCCTTAATATTAGAACTTAGAATTCAGAAAACTTAGAATTTATCGTATAGAAAGTTTTCTACCTGGCATCCCTGCCGGGATATGAGCTTGATTTAATAATTGGATCTTCATCTTGAAATGAATAATTAATATTAATGAAACTGAAGCTAGAAATAATTTGAAATAACTTGTCAGAGTCGTAGCTAAGGTTTTCAGCGCCCAGGGACAACTGAAGGTTTCGCGCCCCCTACTATTTGCCAAAGATGGAAAACATTTAATTCTAAAATGTCGTAACATCAGTTTGGCGCCCCTTGGATTCTGCGACCGGGGACAGATGCTCCCCCTTGCCCCCCCTCTAGCTACGCCCCTGTAACTTGTGTTTATTTTATGATTGTGAAATATGGAAGCTTAACAGGTAGAATATTTATTTGAATTAATTGGCAGTGATAAAGTGAACTGTGTTGTGTATATTTTAAAATATAGACATTTACTGAATCTTTTCATATTCTGAATTAATTTGAATTGATCGCATTTATAGAAATTTGTACATATATTTTAAAATATGGCCAAAGCACAATTATATGAGTTATTAAAAAAGAAACGTAAATCGCTGAGAACAGCGGTTACGAAGGTAGTTAATGATTTAGAAACTGAATGATCAAACACAGATTTAAATACTGGAAAATAGATGAACTAATAAAAATTCTTTCCATTAAATTTGAACCTCTAGCTTTAGTTGTTGAACAACTTGAACCGCTTTTGAAGCCTAAGGAGTTTGATACGGAATTCGAAACTACACAAGAATATAGAGAAAAAGTATTGCTTTGGCAATTTCGTGCGAAAACGAAAATCGATGAATTTGCGAAATCGCAAATCATGACAACCTTTGAGCCTGCATTAGCTCCTCGATCAGAACAAATTTCGAATTCTGATAACCTTCGTATTAAAGTCCGCAAATACTATATTGCCCGAATCTATGGAAATGACGGCTCAAAATGGCTTACCTTTTAGAATAGTTTCGAAACAGCTGTGAATAATAATGTGTCCCTAAACAAAACAATTAATTATTAAAATTAATTAAATTATTAAAATTAATTAATAAATTTATTATTTAAAGGCTCATTTTGGGGTATCTGCTTTGAACACTGTGGAGGGTTTTCCTACTTCGGCAGAAGCCTATGATAAAGCTGTACAATTATTAAAGGATAGATTTTCCAACCCCGAAATGAACAAGATTCTAACTATGCAGCCATTGTAAACCTCTAATGATATTAAGTCTTTTAGGAAGTTTGTAGGTAACTGTAATGTGCAAATAGGAAGTTTAGAATCATTAAACGTACCTCCCAAACATTATGGCAGTATTTTATGCCCTATGCCAGGGGTAGGCAACCTACGCCTCTTTTGATGTAAAGTTGCGGCTCTCCAGTTCCATATGGAAAAATTAATAATTTATTATCAAAACCGTTAAAAAATAAGAAAATATATTTTTAAGTACATAATTTCTCAATAGCTTCTATTTTCATAATCGCTTATTACAAATAGCTATGCTTAACATGACCGCAATGAGATAAAATTGAACCATTGTTACTGTACTATTAATTTGATCTATTGTTCATTTTTTCAGCTCAGCCGTCAGCATGGCATCTAGTAAAAAAGAGAAGAACTGAAAAGGAAAACCGAGAATTCAATCAGGATTGGTCGGAGTCGTTTGCATTCATATGCAACACAGATCCGACTTGTCTCATTTGCCACCAAAAACTCGCACACAATAAGAAGTCGAATTAAAAAGGACACTTCACTATAAAACATATCCAGTTTGCTGGTAAATATCTAAACGGGGACGCACGAAAAAAAGCTCTTAAAGAGCTTCAAAAAAAAAAAAATGTCAAGTTCCATGCTAAGTAACTGGCACAATCTTCTAATAATGTAAATCTGCCAAACTTTGCAGTATCATTAGAAATTGCAAAAAGAGTAAAACCAGTCACAGATGGTGAATACGTTAAAGATTGTTTTATACGTGCATCTGAATAACTGTTTCATGATCACTGTTTCACAAAATCAAAGCAGAAATCATGAAAAAAATCAAAGATTTGCCATTATCTGCAAAAACAGTACAAGATAGAACTGCTAAGATGTAGCACTGTAAGGATCTTAAGTTTTACTAACGTTTATTTTATTTTAAATCTTTACTATCACTTCTTATTTTCTACTTCCGGCCAGAATTATAAGCGTGAAGGTTTTTATGCAAAGTTTGTCTGGCGAACGCCAAGTATTTAAGTGTGGCCTTTTTGCCAAGCGAAAGAGAGGAAGCAGTAAGTCAACGCAGGCCGCTTACCTTAGAAGTTACGCAGTTGCTGTTCGCCTTCCAGGCCAGAGGTTTTAATCCTCTTGATAAATTAAACGTATTGTAGTGTTCACAGTCTCTGTGCTACATACGCTTCCTGTTATTATAAGGCCAATCTTCCACGTGTATTATTCTAAAGTTAAATTAGAGTTTAGTTTTATTTTTATACTTTTTTACGTTAGACCCCGAGTGGAGGGTCAGTGTATTCCGAAGTACGGAAGTTATTGTATATAGAGAAAAATAAAGGGTTTTGTATACCCTTCGTCTGTATCCTGTCTACTTACCACATTTAGTGAACATAGCTTTAGTAAGCTCTCTGTTCCGAGTCAGGTCCTTGTATGTTCCCGAAGAAGGTTAGAAGGAACATTGAACCTGATAGTGGCGCCCGACGAAGAAGAATAACCATGGCCGAGTTTCAAGAAGAACCTGTGCTGCCTGCAGAAACGGCTCAGAATCCAGAAATGCCAGCTGCCGCCCTGGAAGGATTCGGTTACATCGTCCAGACCATGCGCGCTTCGATGAAACCAGAAGCAACGTTTAACGGAAACTCACCGGTAACCAGTTTTTTGGAAAAATTGGATGACCACTTCATGCTCTACCCCGTGCACGAGTTTCAAAAAGTTACCTTAGCTACCAGCGCTTTGAGGGGCCAAGCGCTTAACTGGTTCAAATGTATAGGCAGAAGTCTCTTGGGTCAAGCAGGAAGTCCCACCTATACTTACGAAAATTTCAAGACTGCCCTACTAAAAGCCTTCCCTGTTGTAAGGGATCGTGCGAAATTAGAAACGGAACTTTTTAGTATGTATCAACAAAGAATCGAAAACCTCTCGAGCTTTATTTTAAGAAAAATTCACGTTTTCAAGCTCTTGTATGGAAACCGTCCGGATCCTGAAATAATTCAAGTGATTTTGCCGAGGTTACTACCCCAAGTGCAAGACTTTATTGAATTAAGAAATCCGACTACACTGGAAAAGTTATTTGAGATAGGAATCCAGTTTGAAAGTAGAAGAACGGCGGACGTCGAAAGAAGACGCCAATATCAACAGCGAAACCAATTTGGTACGCCAAGACTACAGCAAACTCAAGCACGTGGCTACGGAGAAAAAGCGAATCAGTGGGCAAGGAAACCCGAGCATTCAAAAACAGCCGGCGAACGTCGACAGTTCAATAGCAACCCAGGAAAAAAGTCTCAAGGCGAGGGGAAAAAGAAGGAAAGCACGGAAAGGAAAAATAATTTAAACTAAAACGGATTTCCGCGGACGAGAGGGTGCGGAAATCCGAAGGCCACGAAAACCCCTCTTCCTACAAGTTAAATACAGTAATGATGAAAAATTTGACTCTTCCGAAGATTGAAGTCTTGGTGAATAATATCCCGGCCACCGCACTCCTGGATACCGGCGCGCAGTGTTCCTGTGTGGCAGAAGTCTTTTTTAGAAAGTATTTTCGCAAATACCGCATATATAATGCGGATAATACGACAGTATTAGCGGCGCAAGGATAAAAATGTAAGTGCGTAGGTAAAGTACCTTTGTATATCCGTATCAAGGACGAACAAGTAAAGTTGATGTTTTTTATAGTAAAGAATCTGCAAGCACATTTGATCTTAGGAATAGATTTTCTTTCAGACGCACAAGCTACACTGGATTTTAATGAAGCGTCCCTTAAGCTGACAATGAAACCAGTGCGTGTAGAAAAGGCTGAACCGCCAAGGTTAAATCTTGACCACCTGCCTAATGACGAGCAAGATAGAATCCGACAAGTGGTAAGTGAATTTGCTTCGTTATTTAGTGATATTCCAGGATTTACTCAGGTTACTAAATATAGTATTGACACCGGAGATGCATTGCCAGTTCGTCAAAAACCATACCGGTATGATAAGAATAAGGAAAAAATTATAGAATGGCATATTACCGATATGCTACGTAAAAAGATCATAACGCCCATCTCAAGTAGTTATGCTAGCCCGGTGGTTTTATGTAAGGAAAATAATGATTATCCTTTGGAGCATCCAAAAAGGTGGAGACTCGCTATTGATTACCGTAAATTAAATTCTATAACGAAATATCCGGTATATCCGTTGCCGATCATAGAAGAAATTTTAAGGAACATAAAATCAACCAAATTTATGACGACTTTAGACTTAACGACTGGTTATTTTCAAATAGGGGTGAGGCCTGAGGACGTGCCTAAGACTGCTTTTATAACCAAGTCTGGCACTTATGCATTTTTGCGTACGCCGTTTGGCCTTTCAGGGGCCCCAGCAACATTTCAGCGATGCATGGACATTGTGTTAAGACCTGTTCTTGGAAAGTCCACATTTATCTATTTAGAGGATATCATTATTACTAGTGATAATCTAGACCAACATGTACAGGATTTAAGACAGGTGTTTTCTTTATTAAATGAGGCCGGTCTAAAAGTTAATGTCGAAAAGTGCAAATTTGCAGCCCCTGAATTAAAATATTTAGGTTACAAAATATCGCAAAAAGGGATCGAGACAGATGAATCAAAAATAATCGCTGTACAAAAGTATCCGACTCCAAACACGGCAAAGAACCTCTCTTCTTTTCTAGGACTTTGTTCATATTATAGGTCCTTTATAAAAGATTTTGCGGCTATCGCTGAGCCATTGTTAAAATTAAAAAGGAAAAAGGCAAGATTCTCGTGGACAGCCGAAGCCAATAGTGCTTTCGAAAAATTAAAACAAGCATTAACGCAAGCCCCTGTGTTAAAATTTCCTGAAAAGGATGAAAATTTAGAAATTTCAGCGGATGCTTCGGATTATGCGGTAGGAGCGGTACTTTCGCAAAATCAGCAGCCCGTGGCATTTTTTAGCCGAACTTTAAATCAAACACAAAGAAACTATTCCGCGACCGAGAGAGAGGCACTTGCAGTTCTGTTAGCAGTGCAAAAGTTCCGAGTCTATTTTGGAAAGGCGCCGATAACAGTATACTCTGATCATGCGGCAGTAACTAGATTGTACTCAGGGAAAAATTTATCCCCAAGGTTAATAAGATGGGCACTCAAGCTGCAAGAATATAATCTGGTAATCAAGCATACCCCCGGAAAGGAAAATATCGTAGCAGATGCCCTATCACGAATTAAATTAGACGAACAGGGTAATACCGTAAAAGTTGCAATGCTTACAGCGTGTACAATAAATTCCCGAGAAACTGTAATAACAGAACTGGGTAAGGATCCTGAGTTTGGAAGTATTTATGAGTATTTGAAGGATCCTGAAAATTTTAGCCACCAAGATATTGTGGCGATAAGAAATAGGGCGGCCCATTACGAACTAATAGATGGTCTATTATTTTATACAAAAACTACGAATTCCAACAACGAACTTCGACCTGTTATCCCAGCTAGTCTTAGATTAAATATCCTGCAAGAGCTCCATGACAGCCCTTTAGCTTCTCATGCTGGTATTCGAAAAACTATCCAACGCGTACGCGAGGCAGTCTACTTTCCTGAACTGCAAAAGTTAACAAGGGCGTATGTCCAGTCCTGCCCAACATGTCAAGCAGTTAATTATATTAATTTCCGCCCGGCCGGGTTTCTAAATAGTATTAAATCCGAATTTCCAAATGAAATAATTGGCATCGATTTATTGGGCCCTTTCCCAAAAAGTCAGTTAAATAAAAGTCGCTATCTCCTTGTTATGGTTGATCATTTTAGTAAATGGACCGAAATTGTTCCCTTAAAACGAGCCTCCGCGAAATTAGTTACCGATTCTATTTTAAATAAATATATTTTAAAATACGGGCGCCCCTAAAAGTTATATCGGATAATGGTCCTCAATTTGTAAGTAATATATTTGAAGACATGTGCCAAAAACTGGGCATACGTCATTTAAAAATGGTCCCGTATCGGCCGCAATCAAATATAGCGGAACGGGTCAACAGAAATATAGTGAAAATTATCCGTAGTTATGTTAAAAATTTTCATAAAAGCTGGGATAACTATGTCAATGAATTTGCTTTCGCCCTTAGGACCGCAAAACATGATACAACGGGCAAAACTCATGCTGAGTTATTTCTAGGCAGAAAGATTATAACACCGTTAGATAAATTATTTTATGTGCAACAAAGAGCCCCAGAATTTAAAATGGGTGATATAGAAAAACTAATAAAAGAAGCAAAAAAGAATACGGAAGTAGCACAAAGAAAACAGAAGTTGTATTATGATTTGAAACGACGGGGAGTAACTTATAAAGTAGGGGATGAAGTTTTAAAAATTAAGCATTCACTTTCTTCAGCACCAGAAGATAAAACTGCCAAATTTTTTCCACGATTTGAAGGACCATATGTTATAGAAAAAATAACTCACGCTGTTGTATGGTTAAGAACCAGAAATGGTGAAACCTGTTCCGCAAATATTGATCAAATTAAGCCCTACTTCGATCGTAATAAAATGCAAATCTTTTCAGATCTTTTGCAGGATCCGGCACGGCAGACACCGCAGGTACAAGATCCAGAGGTGGAAAAACGACAAGTACAAGGGCAAGCCAATGAGAGACAGAAACAAGTGAAAAGAAAATTGCCCCGCGGAAAAATTGAATGTAACAAGAAAAAGAAGCCGTTCCACCGTCCAGAAAACAGAGTTCACGAACACCCCCAGAATGAAGAAGGGAGAAGGACGACGTATGTGAAGAGGACCAGGAGAAATGACGGCAACTATAACCCGGCTTTAAAACGGAAGATCTACTCATCGGACAGGACTCTCCGCAGCAAAAGTCGCCGAACTGTGGAAGGGCCATCAGCGGCGGAGGAAAAAGTTCAAGGAGAGTTTGAACGGCCAGCAACGAGGTCCAAGCAAGAACACGGAAGAAATTTCCCGGTTCCGCCAAGACCAGCTGCCATCAAACGGCAAAGACCACAAGCAGAGGAGAAAAGGAAAGTATTCAAGGGTGGCCGTACTGGTGAAAAACGGAAGCTTCCAGAGGAAAGCACTGAAGGGCGAGCCCGTACAAGAAGGAGGATAAACCAAGCTACTATCTGCAGTACCTTTAAAGACTGGGCCCAGAAAAGGATGTCCGAATATTACAAAGATAAGTAAAATTTTATGTTACTTTGCAAACTTAAGTTAATCTTTCATTCTTACTGCAAGTGGCAGATTTCAAGAAGTTTTACCTCATGCGAGGTCTACCTTTATCGCCAAAAGGGCGAGAAATGAGTTGTGACCGATTTTCGTATTATGTTTTAAATTACTCGTGCGTAAAACTAAAGTTGATGTATAATAGCGTTGTGTAAAGACTTAAATATTGTAAAAAGTTATTGTATAAATTTTATTTAAAACATTCTAGCAAGAAAGAAGTTTTAGTCTGAAAGACTTTTTGAAATGTAGTATTATTTCAATGTAGAAAGAATTGGCACTTGCTTTGAAAAGAATAGAAGTTAACAATGTACTACTAATGTATGTTTTCAAATGTGTAAAATTAACGGCATGTTGATATGTTCTTATATACATGTGAACTGTTATTTTAAATGTTAAGAAATACCGTGATATGGTAAAAGTGAAAGTAATGTTAAAAATTTGTTATTCGTGTGACTGTAAAGATTAAATCATGGCGAATATGTGGTAAAGGTTGAATGATGTAGTTAGGCTCTCTGACGCTACACTTTAGAGTTAGCCACTTTTAGAATAGTACCTCAGGGTTTAGAGTTGAAATTAGGGTGTGTTAAGAGGTCTCGTTATGTTGAATTTTAACACGTTAGTGTTTTGATTGTAGGAGGAAGTGTGGCACACGTAGACAGAAACACATTCGTGTTTGGTGTTCTTTTACAACACATGTCAGAGAGCACGGGGAGAGATAATTAAAATAGTCATGAATGAAATAAGAATGTTAAGCGCAGTATAATTCTATATGTTACTTGCCATGTCATTGTGCAACATTTCATTAAACTAGTTTTCCTTCCAGATCTCTGGAAGGAACCAGAATTGAATAAAAGCTCCTGGTTAGATGCAGTACAGATGAAAAAAAGATTGTTGTATATCCTGGGAGCTGCTATTGTAACAAATTTCTTTCTTTTAAATTTTCTAGTTTCTAACGAAGTTATGTTTGTAAAAGGTTGGCCTCGCGTTAGATTCTAGAGCTAAAAGTTTTCAACAAGGTCGTTTTAGACCTCAGTTTCAAACTAATTAACTCTGGCGGGAAGTATGTAAGGATCTTAAGTTTTAGTAACGTTTATTTTATTTTAAATCTTTACTATCACTTCTTATTTTCTACTTCCGGCCAGAATTATAAGCGTGAAGATTTTTATGCAAAGTTTGTCTGGCGAACGCCAAGTATTTAAGTGTGGCCTTTTTGCCAAGCGAAAGAGAGGAAGCAGTAAGTCAACGCAGGCCGCTTACCTTAGAAGTTACGCAGTTGCTGTTCGCCTTCCAGGCCAGAGGTTTTAATCCTCTTGATAAATTAAACGTATTGTAGTGTTCACAGTCTCTGTGCTACATACGCTTCCTGTTATTATAAGGCCAATCTTCCACGTGTATTATTCTAAAGTTAAATTAGAGTTTAGTTTTATTTTTATACTTTTTTACGTTAGACCCCGAGTGGAGGGTCAGTGTATTCCGAAGTACGGAAGTTATTGTATATAGAGAAAAATAAAGGGTTTTGTATACCCTTCGTCTGTATCCTGTCTACTTACCACATTTAGTGAACATAGCTTTAGTAAGCTCTCTGTTCCGAGTCAGGTCCTTGTATGTTCCCGAAGAAGGTTAGAAGGAACATTGAACCTGATAGCACATATGCAAGTGGATGACATTCAGCTGGCTTCTGCCTTATCACTTGTTATAGATGAGCCTTGTGACATAAAAGACACGGCACAAGTGATCCTTTTCGTAAGGTATATGTCCTCATGTCCTCCCAAGGTCCAAAGGAAGAACTGTAGGATTGCTATCGCTCTCAGGGCAAACTCGTGGATAAAATATAGCAAATGTTTGGGCAAAAATGCCTGGAAGACAATGAAATTGATATAAAGCCCTTCAGAATCAATTCTTCAGAAAAAATAAAAAATAAAATTCTATCTTTCACTGTATAATTCATCAAGAAGCGCTTTGTGCCCAAACATTTCCGGCCGAAATAGTTGAGGTCATGAACTTGGTAATTAAGTTTATTAGCAACATTTTGCAAAAGCACACTACCATCACCAGTTTGAAGATTTCCTTGATAGATAGCCTACTTCTGCACAATAAAGTGTGATGGCTTTCCAGAGGTAACGTATTGCTACGTTTTGCTTTGTGCTTGAGTGAAATATAAACATTCATCAATGACAAAACGCATTGACCATCCCGAATCGGAAGAAGACAAACGGCTACAAAAATTCTACTTCATGGTAGTCGACTCAGCCTTTCAAGGGATGACGGGGTGAGTCGACTATGCCCAGCCCGGGAATCAAACCCCGGACCTGTGGTGCCACTGCGCCACCGGGCCTCACCACAATAAAACTTAATGAACTAAATATAAAACTGCAAGGAAAGGGAAACCCAGCTTACGCCTTGCTTGAAGAAGTAGTTTGTTTCGAAAGCAAATTACTTATTTTTGTTGAAGACATGGAGAGCGGCAAATTAATTAATTTTAAAAATCTGAAGTATATCGGAATGAGACCAATGCAACTACTGACACGAATTACTTCAACATAGCTTTAGAAAACATGAAGGATGGATTTGCTGAGAGATTTGAGCCATTCAAAACAAACAAAAGTACTCTTACGTTCGTACTAAATCCTCTCAACGCAAATACAAATGACATCAACAATGAGACCTTTGGAATTGATGCTGGATCGCTGCAAATGCAACTGCTATATTTCAAAACCAAAGACTTGTAGAATGGCAAGTTCATTCAAGAGCAAGTTGGAAGAGCTGGAGGTCCAGAAATGCATGCACATCGAGCAATACAAGTGGACAGCTCTAAACGAAATTCCGCTAGTTGAGGCCCTCATATTCGACGCATGGAATAGTCTTCCAGAATGATACAGTGAGGTGAAGAAGTTGGCATATGGAGTACTGACGATCTTCGGGTCGACATACTCGTGCGAGCAAGCGTTCTCTTGCATGAATATAATAAAAAGTAAAGTTTGAAGTCAACTAACAAATAAAAATCTGACGTCGTTCTTGAAACTTATCAACAAGTTATAAGCCAGATTTAATCAATCATTCAAAAGGCACGCAAAGCCAATGTTCCCATTGATGTTTAACTATCTATATTTGTGTTTATATATATGTATACATATATATTATTACGTATTTAAAGCAGTTTATTTAAAGTCAAAAATCAAATATATATAAATAAAACTATAATACGGAAACGAAACCTTTTAGTGGCTCTTTAAAAACTCGGAAATTTTGTAAACTGTAACGCTTGACTCTTCCGTTTCAATAGGTTGCCAACCCCTGCCCTATGCTATTAAAACTTATTCCGACTGATTTAGTGTTTGAATACAATAAATCACAAGAAAACAAATCTGATTCGGACATTCAACGTTTACTTTACTTTTTTACTCACGATTGACGGAACGAGAACTGACATACAATAACAAGTCATCATTCGAATTAAGCACTCGAAAACACAAGATACCAGACATAATTTTCCGCGAGATAAGAATCTCAATATTGACGGCTTCGACGCCAGTCGTGAAAAATAAAGAGAAAAAAATAAGAACGTCTGTGTTTTGTGGATCCATGACTCATACTTCTGACTGTTGCAATGTAGTGATGAAGTTTACTTTGGAAGAAAGAAAAAATATCTTATTGCGTAAAGGAGCCTGCTTTAATTGTTTACAAAAAGGAAAGCATTTATCGCAGAACTGCCCCATTAAGAAAACTAAATGTGAATTCTGCTGGATTACATCACAATTTCTATTTTGCTTTGAACAACAAAAAAAGGGAAAGAATAAATAATAGGGATTCAGAGTCTACCGATCTAACTAATCAAAGCAAGGGAGAGGTCTTTTTGCAACTGTTGACTGTTTATATTGTAAGTGAAAATCCAAGGCTACTGGTGAGGGCGATTATAGACACTGGGAGCCAGGAAAGTTACATTTCAAAATATGTTGCAAAAAACATGGGTTTGAAGAGCAGAGGAAAAGAAACGATAACTCATGGGCTTTTCGGAGTTCAAAAAATGACCTCAGTTCATGATAGATACACGATTAAGTTATGAAGTTTTGATAAAAAAATTTAATTTGTTATGGAAATCAACGGTCCCCTAAAATATACATAGAATACCTATATACCTAGAATTAATAAAATAGAATTAATAAAATGGAATAACATCAAAGAAGAATTAATTAAATTAAGAATTAAAAAGAATGAATATATTTGTAACCGATTATTATATGAATAAGAAGCTTTGTTTATTCGAAAAAGACGTTAAGGAAATTCATATCTTATTGGATTCTGACATTGTGGGAAAATTATTAACAGGTAATGTACATAAAACAACTTTCTGATGGACTCACCGCAGTAGAAACGCATTTAGAATAGACAATTTTAGAAAAATCTAAATATGAATCTGACTTTGAAGCAAAAAAACTCACTGTTGGTGCACTCTTTGATTACGAATCTTGAAAAAATATCAGATTTATGAGAATTAGATTCGCTAGGCATAAAAGAACCCAGTGAAAAGCGCACAAAAATAGAACGACAGGATCTCGCTTTGAAGCATTTTGAATACACGGTAGCTAGAAATAAAGAAGACAGAAACATTTTTTGCATTCCTTGGATTGAAAGTCATGCAATACTTGGAGATAGTTTTGAACTGGCAAAAAAAAAAAAAAAAAAAAAAAAAAAGATTGAAGAACACTGTAAAATCTTTGAGAACTGAAGGAAGATTAAATGATTATGAACGTGTATTTGGGGAATGGGAAAAGGAGGGCATTATTCGAAAAGGTCGATTTGAATGAGTCTAACGAAACTGGGAAATTTTACTACTTACCCCACCGACCTGCGTTTAAAGAAAATTCTACGACTAAGATTCGACCAGTTTTTGATGGTTCTGCTCTACAGAGAAGTTTTAATTCATTTAATGATTGTGTAGAAAAGGTCCCTAATCTCATTGAAATGATACCTTCAATTTTGAATCGTTTTAGATTAGGAAAAATATGTGTCATATCGGATATTAGAAAAGCGTTTTCGCAAATTGCTCTACATGAAAATGATAAGAATTTCCTACTCTTCTTGTGGTGGTTAGGAGGAAATCCTGAGAAGTTTGCCATCTACCGGCATTGCCGTGTTGTTTTCGGCCTTTCGTGCAGCCCTTTTTTATTAGCGGCAGTTATAAATTATCATCTAAAGAATGCACCCGACCGTTTGAAAAAGGCAGCTGAAAAACTGAAGAACTCTATGTATGTGCACAATTGCATTATGAGTGTAGACTCAGTTGAAGAACTAGAGGCTTTCCAATGAGATGCCAAAGAACTGTTAGCTATGGGAAAGTCTGATCTCGTGGCTGCCTTCACAGTGAAGAGTGTGGTCAAAATTTTGAAAGAAAAATTCAACATCAAAAATCAGATCTATATGAAGTGCAGGTACTGGGGCTTGCATGGAATTTAGAAGAGAATTCCCTGTCTATCACATACACAGAAACAGAGATAAAAGGAGAATTCATTACAAAACGAAAACTACTTTCGTTAGCACATCGAATTTTCGATCCGATCGGAGTCACTTGTCCTATTACTTTAGTTCCCAAATTACTATTACAGGAATGCTGGAGAATATGAGCTTCGTGGGACTCTAAATTACCTTTAAACATAGAAAAGAAATTTGAAAGTTGGAAAAAACAGTTTGTAGATCTAGAAAACATCAAAAATTCTCGAAGGCTCTCGAGCCTCGATCTGAATAATGCCAACTTATCGTTACACATTTTTTTTGTGATGCCTCTAAATTAGCCTATGCTACTTGTGTCTTTCTTCGAACCGAAAAGGATGGTAAAGTAATGTGCCAATTGATTTAAGCGAGATCGAAAATCGCACCGTTAAAGGAAACTCCAATTCCAAAGTTAGAGTTATTGGCTTGCAGGATTGGCGTAAGGTTGGCTATGTCAATAAAGAAAGGTTTGCACATGGAAGATGTATCATCAGTTTTTTTTTTGACAGACTCGATGGATGTTCTTTACTGGATAGAAAAGGAAGGCCCATGGGCGCGTTTTCGTAGCCAGTAGAGTTGAATAGATAAGAACACTATCTTCTAACGAAAGTTGTAGATACGAACCAGGTGTACTGAGCCCTGCCGATCTCCCCTCGCGAGGATGTTCTGTGAGAACTCTTATCAAAGAACGCTGGTGAAAAGGAACTTATTGGCTCATTAAAAAGGAATAAGAATGGCCAAAGTTGGAACACATTCCAAATATGGAGGTAGTTAATTCAGAAAAGAAAAAAAAAAAACTATTGAAACGGCAGTTTCGGTGCAATGCAAAGAAAAGTATTACTATCGTTATTCATTTACGTTAAACTTGTAAGAATCACAGCATGGATAACTAGATTTATAATAAATATGAAGAAAATAAAAGACAATAGGGAATTTGATGACTGATGAAATCAAAAGTGCTGAACGTACTTTGCTGAAGCAAGTTCAGAAGGATGCGCTCAGTAATGAGACTGCAAAAGATTAAATTCTTTACAGGTAATTAAAGACTCGGATGGCATTTTGAGATTAAAAACAAAAATATGTTTCAGAGAACAAACATCATGAAGAATTCCGTTAGCCTATTACACTTCCATCCCATCATCCAGTTGTGAAAGCTCTCATTATTTATAAGCACGAAAGTTCAGGACATGCCGGAGTCCAAATGCTTATGAGCCATCTTAGAGAGAATTATTGTATTCTGTTAAACTAGAAAAACTATTAAAGAAGTAATTAGGTCTTGTAGTCTGCAATAGGTTTAAGACGAAACCGGTAACTGTATCAGAAGGCCTTTTCCTCAAGATCGTGTAAGAGATGCCGCAATTTTCGAAATTATAGGAGTGGATCTTGCAGGTCCTCTTATTCTCAAATGAGGATAAAAAGCTTGGATTTTGATCCTGACTTATGCAGTACGTCTCAAATTGTTAACCTCAATCTCGACTGAAACTTTTATTCTTGTTTTGAGGAGATTTATAGCACGTCTCGAAAGACCAGCGGTCATTTACTCAGACAATGGTTCTAATTTCAAAGGCACTTCTAGGCTCTTAGAGCAAGTGGATTTAGAGAAATTGAAGAACATAGAGGAGCTAAATCCAATCACATGGAAATTCATACCTCCTAACGCCCCCTGTTGGGGAGATTTCTGGGAGAGGCTGATTGGACAAACAGAATTTTAAGGAAAACTTTAGGCAAAACGTCTTTAAACCATGAAGAAATGAATACTGTTCTATGCGACTGTGAAAGCTTTATAAACTCAAGACCGTTGACTTATATTTCGGAAGATCCTGAATATTTGGAACCTTTGACTCTCCTGCAATGTTCTTACAAGATATTAGAAAAATCGGCGTACCCGAGTTCAACAGTATTGAGGCAAATAAGTTTAAAAATTTTTGCATATCGTGTTAGAATGAAAAAGGATTTAAGAAAGCGTTTTAGAACTAATACAAAATTCGTAACAATATATATGCATGTCAGTTGTTGTTTAATGCACGCAGCGTAATGCCACAACAGTGATGCGTGTTTAGAAGAAATGAGCAAAGGAGAACCAAACAAGGTGAAATCCTGGCGGTGGGTTACGAGATAGCACAATGCATAGCTGTAACAAATCGTACAGTGTCCTATATTGTGTTAGCTGAACTTTGCAGCATGGCTACACGGTGTTGTATTGTCTAGCTCCACGGTTCGTTGCCGTGTGCTGCAGCATGAACTGCGTGCAAGGGTTCGTCTACGTACGATTTTCCTGTCGTTAAATCACAATCGCCTCCGATTTCAATGGATACGGCAACACAGTGCGTGGCGTGCCCTGTGGCAACAAGTTATTTTCTCCGATGAATCTCGCTACAATCTGGAGTATAATGATGGAAGAGTTCGCCTCAGACGTTACAGAGGGAATCATCTGCTCCCACAGTGTGTTCCAATGTCACACCGCACAAATGTCTGTCATCATGGTGAGGGGAGATATTGGGATAATTGTCGATCCCATCTAGTGCAGATTGCGCGCAACCTTAACAGTAATCGCTATATAAGGGAAGTTGTGGAATCAGAGGTCCTCGCCAATCTTCGATGCATTCCGGGCGCTGTATTTCAGCAAGATAATGCCTGTGCACATGTTTCTCAGACTGCACGAGCCTTTTATTAGGACAAAACAGGCTTCGCTTCTTCCATCGCCTGCTTATTATCTGTATATGTCGTCCATTAAGCGCGTCTGAGATTCCATCGGTCGGCGATTCGCTCGTATAGCTGGTGAGGCAGAGACCAAGAGTGAACTTTGGCGTCAAGTCGAAGCCGTATGGAATGCTATTCCCCATGATTACACTCAGAATCTGTACGATTCAATGCCACAACGGGTACAGGCTTTCATCGCTCAGCGTGGCGGACACACAAAGTACTGATTTCCGAAGTTCACTTTAATTTTTTCTCTTGTAAATATGATTATTTATTTTTACCACTATCAATAATATGTCGAATAAAATTTCATTCATTCCGACAATTCCTTCAGCGTGTTGCAGTTTCACAAACATTAGTGTATTAAAATTATTATTAACATAATTTAGCGACCATCTCCCTTTGCAAGTAATTTCACTGACGCCTGAAATTAGACTTTAAAGATTATTCTAAACCAAGCTACATAATAGACATTCGAAACATTTTATGTTAGCTTGAGTTATGACGCAAAAGTTTATAAGACATATCATTTAAACCTAAACCGCATGACTACAGATACAATATACGCAATAAAAATGCATTAACTAGTATGGTTTTATTCCATTATGGTAAAATACTCGATGGCTCTCTGCCTAAGAGGAGAGATGCAATCATGGAGGACTTTCTAACGGAATTCTGGTTCGTATCCGTTACACATCGGGAAAACCACGAAAACGCCCATGCAACCAGCTCGTTCGCCGGGATTCGAACCTCGACCAAACGGCTTAGCAACGGGCATGTTAGGTTTCAGTATGAGTATAATCTTAGCCAACTTCCATGTTCTGGGAAAATGTTGCCACTGTAGCATATTGTTGCTAATCTTGCTGATGAGGAAAATGGTCTTGACAGGATGTTTCTTAATCATTAGGTTTCTGAAGCTGTCAACTCCAGGACTTTTGTTTCTCTTCATTTTTTAATACAGCTAGTGACTTCAGACGGCATGACTGAAATTATGTCCGTGAAAATTAGACACAAGGTGTTATGTTGTAATATCATGAAAGCTGTTAATGCAAAACGGAGATTCCAAATGCTGAGCTAAGAGTTCTGCTTTCTCAGATTCTGTGTAATGGATCCTGTTAGGGCCTTTGAGGGGCGGAATTCTGTTGTAGCATTTCTTATACCTAGCAATACCTTTCGACAGAGAGCGATCGCAGGTAGTTAGACCATTTGAGTTATGCTTAAGCATTTATAAGAGACTTAACAGCCTCACACAGGCGACTGAATCTCATTTTATCATCTCTGTGTCTAGTACACTGGATTATCTTCCTTGCAGTATTTTTTTTTAATGAGTTTCTGTAATTCCTTGGTTCTAGGATTTTTATGTTATTTTTACCTCCTTCTTTGTACCATCATGTGCATCTTTAACTGCTTTAGTGAAGTTTTCAATTAAGCTCTCATTGTTATCCCCCGAGTGTATCGTGGGAGCTGTGTAGAGCTTTGGTATATTTATGCCAGTCAGCAATAAAGGCTCTGTTGTCTGGTGTAGTGTAACAACTGCTATCCAGAATTAACTTAACCGGATTATGATGCGACGAAAGTTCATCCAACACGGAAACATCCAGCGGATCGTTGGTGCTTCTTAGCAGGAAGAAATCGATAATTCCGGATAAACCAGATGCATACCGTGTTGGTGTTTTGGGAACTGCCATACGTAATACCGTCCAGTTGGCCAACTTAAAAATTACACGTCCTATGGGGTTAGAATTATAGCAGCTCTGTGCGTGGGGGCTCTAACGTTCAGTTCTCCACCTATGATGACAAATGTACCAAGTATGAGTAAAATATTTAAATCAGCCGAAACGGCCGTAGGATCACGTGAGAGTGGAATACAGGTTGAGACTAAATGGTATGTAATAGAAGTGTTTGTAGTGAGTGAAATAACAGAGGCCTTAACCTCCTAAAGCTGTGGAATTGTGAGTGGATACTGTAGAATGCAGCGCTTAACGAAGAGAGCAGTTCCTCCTCTCCTTGGTCGCTGTGCATTTGGAGGTGTATGAGTGCGATAGACACTGTAGTTTGGAACATGTAAAGGCACTTTAGGCCCAAGCTTGTGTTCTTGTAGAAACATAAGATCAGGGACGTACTCATTTACAAAATCCTTAAGTTCATTAATCTTAAGGGATAAACCATTCGCATTCCATGTAATTACAACAATACAATTATAAATAACACTGTAAGGATTATGTTAATTTTATAAACAGTTAAATTTTGAGTTAAACTTCCTTTCCTATCGATTCTTACTTAAACTTATCACTTCTGGCCAGAACGTAGTTTTAGAACCACGTCTGAATGTTAATGAGGAAGAGCGGTATATAACCGCGAAGTTCTACAGTCTTAGTGAGAGAGACACCAAATATTCTGGCTGCACGCGTCCGCCTTTTTTAGGCTACTCTCTCGTAAGCTATTATTACGCTCGACCGTACTTTAGGCCCTTGATAGCTTCGCAGTCAATTAACGTTAAGGGGCCAACTTTGTTAGAATCTTGATAGCTTTGACAATATTTCTTTATTTAAGATTAGTTTAAGATTCTTAGTCTCTTAAGTTCAAGCCCAAGTGTCGGCTTTATTGTGCAACTCCAAGACGGAGTTTTGTTAAACTTTAATTGGAATAATAAAGGTTTATTTTACCCTTCTATCTTGTTTCCTGTCACACGAACTCAAGCGATTATTCGCTTATCATTTCTTAAGATTCTTCACTTCCAACAGTACTTTAGAATTACACAGTGGGGTATCCTACAAATGGCGCCCGAAAAGTTGTCAACGGACCACGTCGTTAGAGTCCGGGAAGTTTACGTTGACCCCTCCGACCTTGCAGGTCCCTTAGACGGCCGCGAATCCAATAGAAGGATTTCGATTAATTGTGGAAACGATGCGTGCTGCCATGAAGCCAGTCGCAAAATCTGACGGCAAAAGCTCAGTGATGACCTGCCTGGAGCAATTATACATGCATTTCACTTTGCATCCTGTGAACCAGCTGCAGAAATTGACCATCGCTACAACAGCCTTAAAAAGTCAAGCCCTCAGCTGGTATAAAGGAATTGAAAAGTTCTCGTTGGGGGACCCAGGTTCAGAATCATACAGCTGGGAAAGTTTCAAGTCTGCATTACTGAAAGCATTTCCAGTTGTGAAAGACCGTGCGAAGCTAGAGTCGGAATTGTTTAGCAAATATCCCAGCAGTTTCGAGGATTTGACGGAGTTCACTTTGAGAAAAATCAAAATTTTCAATTTATTATACGGGAAGAGGCCTGATAATGAATTCATTTTTATCAGAAAAGTTCTTTAACTCTTTGCGGCACAGTGTGTCCGGTCTGGACACACCTAAACATTTCCTTCTATACGCACAGAAAAATTGAATGAAAAAGGATTTATAGGTTACTCTGAACCTTCTTTATTTATAGTAGATGGCAGCTCAACACAAACCAGTCCATGTATCTTAATCATGTTTAGTTTTTAAGACGCTCATTTTTCAAAGGGAATAAAAGAAATTGTTTAAAAAGAAATTTCTATGTTATTTTTTTGACTGTATGCTAATCTCCGTATTCTATATTAGTTTTAAATTTTTACCTTGAAATCTTACCTAAAATCAAGCGGCCAACCCTAGGTGTGCCTAGACCGGGATCACCGATAATCTAGGACAAATGAGAGTCTGTATTCTTTGTTTCTCCGCATCTCATCGGTCAGTTCATTGACAACAATGCTCGTTTCAGCACTCTCTGCGAAGCTCTATTCAATCAGTGTGCCAAAATTTGGGCACACCCACAGAATTAAAAGATAAGTGCTATCTTCACAAAATTTTACTTGTGTACTCCTCTAGGCCTAATTAGACAGCCTACTTTTTTTTTTAAATCAAAACTCCAACTTTAAAAAGTAGCGTGCAGGAAAGGGTCAAAAACATTTTCGTCGTTACAGACTATTTAAAACTACAGGACAAAAAGTAATTGCCGCCCAAGGCAAACAGTGCGTATATTTGGAGAAAACCGCACAAACAAATCAAAAATGAAGTGTTAAATGTTAACTTTTTAGTTGTGAAAAATTTACTCATATTCGTAATATTAGGGGTCGATTTCTTACGCACAGCTGGCGCGAATCTTAATTTCCAGAATTCTATGTTTCAGGTGCACATGGACCCCGTGGAAGAAGAGGAAGGGTCTATGCCGAAAATGGACTTAGACCACCTGAAGCTTGAAGAGAAGGAAAAGATTGAAAAGTTTGCAAGAAAATTTAATTCTTTGTTTAATGATAAACCTGGTTTCTACCAATTAGTAAATAATGCTATTGATACAGGGAATACCCCTCCTGTCCGGGCGAAACCTTATCGGTACGATAGAGTCAAGGAACAGATTCTAGAACATCATATAAAAACAATGTTAGAAAATAAAATCACTGTGCTAAGCACTAGTTGATACGCAAGTCCAGTGGTCTTTGAAGGAAGAAAACTGGAGTACCGCCCGAGCACCCGGACGAGTATAGGTTTGCAGTTGATTATCGCAAACCTAACAGTATAACGAAGTATCCTACGTATCCCCTACCAATAACTGATGAAATCATTAGGAAGATTCGTTCGACTAAGTTATGACAACCTTAGACTTAACGTCTGGTTATTTTCAACCCGCCGTAAAACCCGAAGATGTTGAAAAGACTGCTTTCATTACAAAGTCAGGCGTCTATGCCTTCTTAAGAATGCCGTTTGGTTTAAGCGGAGCGCCGGCTACTTTTCAAAAAGCAATGGACATAGTTTTAAGGCCAGTTTTGTGTAAAAGTACAATCATTTATTTTGATGATATTGTTGCGTGCGTACGGGTTCGTTATGAAATGAATGCACAAGTCCGATGAAAAATGAACAAAAATTTATTATTATCACAACAAAAATGCTTAAATTTTCTCAAATTATCATGCAGTATTACAATATCTCACAGTAGTTATCTTTTAACTACTCAAATGTCAAATAGAACGTAATTCAAAACAGCTAAAGAAAGCTAATCCGCGAATTCGCCACAATCAACAAGAGCAGTTTTCTAAACAACAACAAACTAAGCAACTACTACGAATTGAGATGTTTTCCTCCTTTTATAAGATTTTAAAATCACGCGCTAGAATTTTCTAGTACTTTCTGGAAATCAAAAAAAGATATTTATTTATTTTGTAAGGATCCTAAGTTTTACTAACGTTTATTTTATTTTAAATCTTTACTATCACTTCTTATTTTCTACTTCCGGCCAGAATTTAAAGCTTTAACTTATTTATGCAAATTTGTCTTGCTAACGCCAAGTACTTAAGTTGTGGCTTTTTGCCAAGCAAGAGAGAGGAAGGAGTTATTAGAAGCAGGGTGCTTGCCATAGTAGTTTTACTCGGTTGTTGGTTGCCTTCAAGGCCAGAGGTTTAGCCCTCTTGATAATTTCAAACGTATCGTAGTTTTAGCAGCTCTCTGTACTACATACGGATTTTGTTAAATAACGGCCAATCTTAAAGTTAGGCACTTGTATATTAATCTAAAGTTAGTTTTAGTTAGTAGTTTTATATTCTTACGTTCAGACCACAAGTGGTTGGTCTCTGTATTCCGAAGTTCCGGAAATCTCTGTAAAGATAGAAAAATAAAGGGTTTCGTATACCCTTCCTGTGTGTATTGTCTACTTCACAATTTATTGAACATAGCTTGAGTAAGCTCCCTGTTCCGAGTCAGGACAGTCATATTTCCAAGGCAAGTAAAGAGGAACACAAGTCCTGATAGTGGCGCCCGACGAAGAAGAATAACCATGGCCGAGTTTCAAGAAGAACCTTTGGTGCCTGCAGAAGCGGCTCAGAATCCAGAAATGCCAGCTTCCGCCCTGGAAGGATTTGGGTACATCGTCCAGACCATGCGCGCATCGATGAAACCAGAAGCAACATTCAATGGAAATTCACCGGTAACCAGATTTTTGGAAAAATTGGATGACCACTTCATGCTGTATTCAGTCCATGAATTCCAGAAAGTCACCTTAGCTACCAGCGCTTTGAGGGGTCAAGCGCTTAATTGGTTCAAATATATAGGCAGAAGTCTCTTGGGTCAAGCGGGAAGTCCCACCTATACTTACGAAAATTTTAAGACTGCATTAGTAAAAGCCTTCCCTGTCGTAAGAGATCGTGCAAAATTAGAAACGGAACTCTTCAGCATATACCAGCAACGAATCGAAAATCTTTCCACCTTTATTTTAAGAAAAATTCACGTCTTTAAACTCTTGTATGGAAGCAGTCCGGATCCTGAGATAATCCAAGTGATTTTGCCTAGGTTACTTCCCCAAGTACAAGACGTTATTGAATTAAGGAATCCGACTACACTGGAAAAGTTATTTGAGCTATGAATCCAGTTTGAAAGTAGAAGAACGGCGGACATTGAAAGAAGACGCCAGTATGAGCAACAAAGCCAATTTAGTGCGCCAAGACCACAGCAAAGGCAAGAACACGGCTACGGAAGCAAATCGATTCAGTGGGCAAGGAAACCTGAGTATCCAAAAAGAACCGGCGAACGTCGACAGTTCAATAGTAAACCAGAAAAAAAGTCTGAAGGCCAGCGGAAAAAGAAGGAAGGCATGGAAAGGAAGAAAGAAAATTTAAACTAAAACGGATTTCTGCAGACGGGAGGGTGCGGAAATCCGAAGGCCAAGAAAACCCATCTTCCTTCAAGTTAAATACAGTTATTGTGAAAATTTTGACTCTTCCAAAGACTGAAGTTTTGGTAAACAACATCCCAGCCACCGCACTCCTGGATACAGGCGCGCAGTATTCCTTGTGGCAGAAGATTTTTTTAGGAAGTATTTCCGTAGATACCGAATATATAATTCGGATAATACGACAGTGTTAGCTGCGCAGGGAGAAAGATGCAAATGCATAGGTAAAATACCATTATATATTCGCATTAAGGACGAACAAGTAAAGATCATGTTTTTTATCGTAAAAAATTTACAAGCACATGTCATTTTAGGGGTAGATTTTCTTTCAGAGGCAGAAGCAACGCTGGATTTCAACCAAGCGTCCCTTAAGCTGACCATGCAACCAGTTTGGGAAGAAAAAAGAGAACAACCCACATCAAACCTCAACCACCTGCCTAAGGGAGAGCAACAAAAAATTCGACAAGGGGTAAGTGAATTTGCTTCGTTATTTAGTGATATTCCCGGATTTACTCAAGTTACTAACCATAGTATCGACACAGGAGATTCACTTCCAGTTCGCCACAAGCCGTATCGGTACGATAAAAATAAAGAAAAAATTATAGAGTGGCACATTCGAGATATGTTACGTAAAAAGATCATAACGCTCATCTAAAGTAGTTATGCTAGCCCGGTTGTGTTATGTAAGAAAAATAATGACAGTAACACATCCGAAAAGGTGGCGTTTTGCAATTGACTGTCGTAAATTAAACTCCATGACTAAATATCCGGTATATCCGTTACCTATTATTGAAGAAATTTTAAGGAACATAACTTCTACGAAATATATGACTACGTTAAACTTAACGACTGGTTATTTTCAAATAGGTGTTAAACCAGAAGATGTGCCTAAGACTGCTTTTATAACCAAGTCTGGCACTTATGCATTCTTGCGTATGCCGTTTGGCCTTTCAGGAGCACCGGCAACATTTCAGCGATGTATGGACATTGTGCTAAGGCCTGTTCTAGGAAAGACCACATTTGCCTATTTAGACGATATCATTATTACTAGTGATAATCTGGACCAACATGTACAGGATTTAAGACAGGTGTTTTCATTATTAAATGAGGCCGGTCTAAAAGTTAATGTCGAAAAGTGCAAATTTGCAACCCCTGAATTAAAATACTTAGGTTACAAAATATTTCAGAAAGGAATCGAGACGGACGAATCAAAAATAATCGCTGTGCAAAAGTATCCGCCGCCAAATACGGCGAAGAAGCTCTCTTCTTTTCTAGGACTTTGTTCATATTATAGGTCCTTTATAAAAGATTTTGCAGCTATTGCTGAACCATTGTTAAAATTAAAAAGGAAAAAGGCAAGATTCTCGTGGACGGCCGAAGCCAATAGTGCTTTCGAAAAATTAAAGCAAGCATTAACGCAAGTTTTGTAACGCCTGTTTTGAAATTTCCTGAAAACGATGAGAATTTAGAAATTTCAGCGGATGCTTCGGATTATGCGGTAGGAGCTGTACTTTCGCAAAATCAGCAGCCCGTGGCACTTTTTAGTAGAACTTTAAATCAAACACAAAGAAATTATTCCGCGACTGAGAGAGAGGCACTTGCAGTTCTGTTAGCAGTGCAAAAGTTCCGAGTCTATTTTGGAAGGGCGCCAATAACAGTGTATTCTGATCATGCGGCGGTAACAAGATTGTTCTCAGGGAAAAACTTATCCCCAAGGTTAATAAGATGGGCACTCAAGGTACAAGAGTATAATTTGGTAATGAAGTACACCCCCGGAAAGGAAAATATCGTAGCAGATGCCCTATCCAGAATAAAAATAGATGAAGAAGGTAATACTCTAAAGGTGGCAATGCTCACAGCATGTACGATACATTCCCGAGAAACTGTAATAACCGAACTGGGTAAGGATCCTGAATTAAAAAATATTTAGGATTATTTAAAGGATCCTGAAAATTTTAGCCACCAAGATATTGTGGCGATAACAAATAGGGCGGCCCATTACGAACTAATAGATGGTCTATTATTTAATACAAAAACTACGAATTCCAACAACGAATTTCGACCTGTTATCCCAGCTAGTCTTAGATTAAATATACTGCAAGAGCTCCATGACAGCCCTTTAGCTTCTCATGCTGGTATTCGAAAAACCATCCAACGCGTACGCGGAGCAGTCTATTTTCCTGAACTGCAAAAGTTAACAAGGGCGTATGTCCAGTCCTGCCCAACATGTCAAGTAGTTAATTATATTAATTTCCGCCCGGCCGGGTTTCTAAATAGTATTAAATCCGAATTTCCAAATGAAATAATTGGCATCGATTTATTGGGCCCTTTCCCAAAAAGTCAGTTAAAAAACGTCGGTATCTCCTTGTTATGGTTGATCATTTTAGTAAGTGGACCGAAATTGTTCCCTTAACCCTTTAACTGCTTAACACGTGTTTAAACGTTTTTGGAATTTCTTTAAAAATGCTTAAGACGTCTTTACACGAATTTCAAATCGTACGAAAAATGCTTAAGACGTGTATACACGAAGCCCGAATTTCGCGAAGATTGCTTAAGACGTGTTTAGACGACGCGATCTGGTCTTCCTTCCCCTACCTTTCTGCAGGCGGCTGTCAGTTTACACAAAGGTCTTAATAGTGTGTGAAGTGTCTTTGAAAAGAGCACTTTATGAAAAAGTCCTTAGACTGAAGTATCTTTGTCAGACAGCAGTATGTATTATCTGTGTGCCGACTAAAAGTTTGCGAAAGAAGATAAATCGTTTTACAACTGTTTGCCTTGTGGTACTTTATACAAATGAAAGTCAAACAGGATCCGACGTTGCTGAATTTTACTAGAAACAAGAAAAAATAAGAATTGTAACGGAGGACGTCTTTATGCCTATATGTAATAGAATCAAATATTTTATTTTTGTATTGAAAATTGATTACAATTTCTGATTCGTCAGGAAAAAATGTAAAATGTTGCAACCAGCTTTCTTGTTTGCCTTCGTATTTCAAATGCGCGTTATTATAATGTTATATTCTTCTTTTTACATTCTTAAATGTTAAAACTGTGCTTTCAGCATGCCTGAGTTTTGTACTCGTATGTGTGGCTCTATGCTCCGTAGAAATGGAAAACTGACATATAAAAATTATATGAATGTTGAAAAGAAGATATTCTACTCGAAACTTCAACTAAATGGAATAAATGAATACGCCGAAGGAATTTCTAGAAATATTTGTTTTAAAAATTTTATTATTAAGATTTTAAATACAAAATGTTTTGAAATCTAAAGAAAAAAATATGTAATCCCTGAAACATTTTTGGAAAGAAATCTATCGATATAAAATCTCTTAAAATTAATGGAGTGTAAATTAATTAAAACAGTTAGTGTACGAAAGGGTTAGATATACTGCGCACAAAAAATTACAGTCAGAAGATCAATTATTTAAAGATATAAATTAATTACATTAAAAGAATTTAAAATAAATTAACATCTGTCCAAATGTCAATGCTAACAGCAATAGCACGAATGAAAGTTATTCTTTAAATTCCGAACTTAGTTCATCCGTCGGTACGCAATGATTGTGTCTTTGCGATTACTTTTCTTATAGATACTACAAAAGGCCGCCAACGAAGTAGCGGTAAAATCGTTGAATACTAATAGTTTGAAGCGGGTTCAAATCCTGATGAATGGATTGCCTGCATACCAGTTTTAGCGAATGTTTGTTGCGCATGTTTAATGTGAATATGAGACATTTTTAGTTAGCTTTTCATGATGACGTGTCTTGACTACGAGTCCTCGCTCGGGTTGTGTTTGGTTTGGCTTGTTAGATTATTAAGCACGTGAAGGCGATCTGTCTAAGGGGAGGTATGCTTTCGTGACAGATTTTCTAAGGGAAACAATCTCGCACTTAGTTAAAACCATAAAAACGCCCATGCAATCAGCTTGTTCACGGGGGTTTGAATGCAGGTCAAACTACAGTATGTTAAGAGAAGCGATTCCAAGAATGTTTAATTATTTTATTTAGTTTGTCATAAGCTAAATAAAATAATTAAACATTCTTGAAATCTCTTCACATTACTGAAATGGCAATAACTTCGAATTATACTATGCTACCACTTTTCCTCTAATATGAAATTTTGAACTTTTCCGTTATCGGACAGCCCACCAGCGACTGAGCGGAGCCTAACGGAACAACTGGTGGTTTTGTCCGGGGTTCGAATCCCGGCAAACGAGCTGGTTGCCAGGATGATATTCTTAGTTTTCCATGTGTGTAACATGTATGCAAGCCAATTTCCGTTAGGCAGTCCTCGAACGAAGGCATCCTTCACCTTAAGCAAATAACCATCGAGTACTTTGCCATAATCAAATAAACCTTTATCCATAACATGCTTCAAATATTTTTATGTTGAAAAGTTCATGCGCCAAAGTTGGCCCCCGTTGAATGAAATATGTTGTTTATTTTTTCTTTGTTTTTTATAACAACAATGTTCTTGTTTTCAGAATCTGAATTATCAATAAAATTCTTTTAATAATATGCGATTCTATTTTTTTTTTTTTTTTTTTTTTTTTTTTGTTTAATGAAAAATTAATTTAAGCTTACATTTAGAAAAATTTTCGATTTTCGAAACGGATTGGATTGAATTATTTAATTATGGCAAAGCACACGAGGGCTATCTGCCTAAAGGGAGGGATGCCTTCGTGGAGGAAGGGAAACTGGCTCGTATACACGTTACACATGGGGAAAACCACGAAAACGCCCATGCAGCCAGCCCGTTCGCGGGATTCGAACCTCTGACCGAACTACCAGTGTTCAACGTCTTTACCGCTCGGCCGCTGGTGGACGATTTTCGAAACGAGTTGCTGTCAAAAGCGCATCTTCTCGTTGCTGCATATATTTATTTAAAGCAAACTGCTTGGCGCGTGTGCTTTTCTATTTGAAAATGATTCAGAGAATTTTCAACAGGGAAATAAAGTTATTAATTTTACTGAATTTTGTGGATTCTTTGTGTTTTGAGGTAAAAGTCAAACCATCAGATATGTGATAACCTTAAAATAAGGGTATATATAATCAGGATTTTGCGGCCAGACATTCCCAGCGAAATACATTACAAAAAATTATCTATGTAGAATTAATGTATATTCCGTTTAGTATTTTAATTTATCAGTGTTATTACACATCAGTTTATCAGTGTAAGTTATATCGAGTTTTAGTTGTGTTCGATATAAGAATTTTATTTGGTTTATATAAATCCGATTCGTTTAATAATATTATATTTATTAAATACTATTTATTAGGTTTCCAAATCTTTCAAACCCAATCAATGGCCTCCTGGCTAAGATATCTGATTATTGCTAATTTCGACTCGTATTCGAACCCAACCAAACGAACTGGTTGAATTTTGTGATTTCCCCTATGTGTAACATGAACATGAGTACGTTTTACTTAGAAAGTAGTCCATGGAGACATTTATTGCCTTCGGCTGATAGATCTCGTTTCCTTTGCCATACTCAAAAAATCTAAAAATTTTTCAAAAACACTAACAGATGCATATAACAAAATAAAATTAAGTAAATGCATATAAGAAAATAAATTAAGTAAATGCATATAAAAAAACTGAAGTAAATGTATATAACGGAAAAAAAAATGAGATAAAAACAAATTTTCAATAATTTTTCAATACAGTAGTTTTTAAATTGCTTGTTTTCAAATTTTATTTCATTTTTATGTATGTACTAATATACAGTGTATGTGTGCGAAAGTGTGCTTGTTCGGCATATCCATATATATTAATTAAATAAATCTGATTTGAAAATGCATGCACTAACGCGCTATTCTCGTAATTTGAAAAACACTAAAGTATTGTCTGAGAAAAATATTTATAAAGAAAATTAAATTTCGTCTCCTTACTCGGTGCTGTGTAAAAAATTTAAATAAGCTTATTATTTTTTTCTTCTTTATTAAAAACAAATTAGTTTCTTTTCATCTATATATAAAAAATAACAAAATCTTGCTGTCAGAATGGAAATTCTTAAAAATATAAAACTCGTTTTCTTCGAACAAAAGTTTCTGAGAAATTTCTCTAGGTCAGCAGGTAGTAACAGGACCACTGACTGCTTTGTTTGAAAAAAACCGATGAAGTGGATGATTTTACTCCCAAAAGGTTTACTTTAACATAACAGATGCGGTCAAAATGGCTTTGCTGAGAAGCGTTCGTATTTGAATAGCTTGAAAGCTTGAGTTGGAAGACTTATTGTTTCCGAAGCAATCAGTCAAACAGCAATAAAACTTGTTATAGATATTTCTCTCTCTCTGTGAGTTCTTGAAATCTTGGAATGGGTGAAAGATTATTTTGTTTTACATATATAAGGAAATTGCATGTAAAGCAAAATAATTCAAGGCACATATTGTATGTTAATCATTGTACGTCCCCTCAGCTCTTCGGTTGGGTATTAAGAAAAGAAATTCCTATACTGCTTTTGTATTACTTGTATATGGAAAGATTTGAAAAAAAAAATAGCTTCATATGAAAAGTTTTTCTCCGATGAACGAATACAGCTGAAACATGTTTCTGTCTTCAAGTATATCCACAAAACATGAAATAGTATTGTACTCTTTTGTATTCTATTGCATTTTTATATTACTTCGTGGTAAATTTTTGATTCTTAAATTTCTCTCTCTTTTTTCTTATAATACACAAGTACTCTTTCAAATATGGCTGACCTATGAACCTAAATTTTTATACTATAAAATTTTATATAAAAATTAGCCGTAATCATTAGACACAGCTTTGTGTATATTATATTCTTGAATACATGCCTGCAATACTAAGAATACTATTGATAAAATTCGTGATATAATTAATAATGAAAATACTGTTTAAGCTAAAAACCGATTTGAATCTTTTTTTCATTATAGGGTAACATGAGCCAAACAATTTTCGTTAGAAATATACAATTATGCTAACTTGACACATCAGATAGAAAATATTTTATCGTCATCATCGGCTATGATAAAAGATTTTTACGCTTAAGATTTTGGATTATGATAAAGCACACAGGACCTATTTGTCTAAGGGAAAGGAAGTCTTCGGGGTACATTTTTTTTTTTGTGGGAAACAAACTGTTAATTCACAATCAATTGTACTTATGAAAAACCCCTAAACCTCCCATGCAGCCGCTAGAATTTACCGGTGCTCAGCTATCTTACCGCTTGGAGACTAGTTGGCTTTCTGAACTTAAGCAGTACCTATCTGAATTTGAATATTTGCATAAAAAACGAGCAAAATAAAATGACACATTGTAAATAGTACATTTTACTGAAATCAAACTTTCTTTGAAAAAGGAAAATTAATTGTAAGGAATAAGATGGATGCATTTAATTAAACGGCTGGCAATAACAGCGCTGATCATATGTTTCGTATAGGAAATCATTTTCTTCGTGTTATTGTATAACGGAAAATATCCACAGATTATATTTTACAGTTTTTAAGAAGTCATAGGTTATCTGCTTTAAGAGAACACCTTCGTGGGCAATTTTCTAAATAAAATTGGCTTGAATTCACGTTACGCATCGAGAAAATCATAAATACCACAAGCAGCTTAACTGTTCAGTTGCCAACAACAAAATACCAACATCCAGCAATCTTATTCACTCAACTATAGTGAACTTAAACTAATGTTTGTATATTATTAGTAGTATTAAAATAACGAAAATATTTATTCTAATAAAAATTTTTGTTTGAATATCCTCCCTAGTAAGGTATTTCCTTTGGTTGGAGATTTGTCAACAATAAATGCTATGTTTAAACAAGACATTTATTTAGAGCATAATGCTTCAAAAATGTATGCTGGGATCCCTAGAAAAAAAATATCGCCGGAAAATATATCTCCGAAAAAATATTTAATTATTCATATTCTTATGATTAATTATTAAATAATTAATAACTTTTATAATTATTAAATGAAATGCTTATTTATACTTTACCAAATGTACAGCAACACTCTTTCTTTACAAAAATACCATATTGAATAAATTATATTGTAAGCTAATAAGTAACAACATTGCTTTGTTTAATTAAGATACAATAACAAGCCGAACAAACATTAAATTGGAAGTCAAATAACAAAAATCAGCGTTATATTTTCAAATTTTCACAATCTAATTTTCATTATATCTTATCTCGTTCATTTGCGCTTTTGCAGCTGAAGATGATGGTTCGGTAAAACCATCGAAACTAGTCCTGTGAAAATTTGAAAATATAACACTGATTTTTGTTCTTTGACTTCCAAATTAATTGCTTTGTTTGTTATTAATATGTCTCATCTTTCCTATTTCAGATAAAATTTACTAGTGTTTCTTGGACAGGAAAGCAAGAATTTTTAATTTGAATCCATAAATTTATGATACACTGAAAACGGTTTCATGTTATAATTCCCTTTCTGAATATCTTGATGTATATGAAAAAGTAAAATGCAAATTTAATATTAATATTATCACCCTTAAAAACACCCAAATATTTCATTTATTACTCTCTTAAAACTACGTAATAATTAAGGAAAAAAGAAATTATTTAAACTAATTATTAGTTGCCTTCAGTAGAAGAATATAGGAAAATGCTGAAGGTTTTAAAGATTTTTAATTAATGACAAAAATACAGAAAATCGGAAATAATACGAAATGTTTCAGCAATATCTCAGAAGGAATGAAAATTGCACTAGATATTTGTCAGAATATAATTTTAGTGATAGCAGTTTAATCAGTCTGCATTGAAATTCCGGTGATAATCAGTGACATACAGATTTAGGTTACTTAGGTTAAAAATGCGTAATAATTTAAAATTTAACCAGGTAAATTTTAAAACCAGTTTATTTGAAAACTATCAGCTTCGCTGCGAGCCTTCGTCTGGCTTTTAAATGTACCGGAAAAATGGCTGAAGGGAACTCCAAATGTTAAATTTAAAAACTGCGTAGGATTTTACTCTGCAGAACAACTTCATAAAAAAAGTTATTACGTATAACAAAATTACAATGAAATAAGCAATGTCCCTTAATACAAATATTAATTATCCTAATAAATAAATTAACCAAATTCCCTTTGCAAAATCTTAAGAACTCAAATGGTATAAAGGAGGTTAATAACTTTGTTTCCTAAAAAAATCAGTCAAAACTTTTCAATATCTTAAAAACCGTGAAATGAGCAATAAATAAAATAAAGGAATGCAAAAAACAAAAAATTCTGAAAAGCAAAGTATAATTAATGATATTTTATCTTATGTTTTCAAGGGAAAAAATTACAATGAAATAAGCTATATCTCTTAATACAAATAGTAATTATCCTAATTAAAAAATTAACCAACTTTCCGTAGAGGAACAAAAATCATGCAAAACTTTTCAATATCTTATAAACAGTGAAATAAGCAAAAAAATTACATGAAAGCAACTCAAAAAACATAAAATTCCGCGCAGAATTTTACTCCACAGAACAACTTTATCAAAAAAAAAAAAAAAAAAAAAAAAAAAAAAAAATCAATAAAAATATATTTATATAAAAATGACAATGAAATATGCCAATCTCTTAAAAACAGTGACATAAGAAATACGATGAAAAATTGTTGCCAAACCCATATTTCTAATAGAATGAAACTATTCAAAATGATGCGATTTCATCAAAAATCTATCAACAACAATAAGACAGGAAAATTGTAGCCAAAATCACATTTTTAAAGATGTGAGATGTGAGAAATGTACTCGGAAGCTTCATTTAAAAAATCTTTTAAAAATACAAAATATTATCATTTTTCCAAAATTCTTTTTGTAAAAGCATTCGCAAGGATGAAAGTTTAACGTGTCCAAAAATCAAAGAAAAATAAACTCTACACTTTTAAAAATAAACTTTTTTAGAAAAAATCGCATTGAAAAAGTGTTAAGCTCCCTTTGTTAAATAAATTCGTATTTAATCGATTTATTGAAACACGAAATTTATTTTAAGTTCGTAAAATAGCTAAGTGCCTATGTTTCATGACGATGTGAAAATGGAGTGTGTAGAGTAAAATCTCGCTTTCCTATAGCCCATTATGTTTCAAAATGACACGATTTCGTCACAAAACATGAAATAAAAAAATTCGAATTCGAATTTCGAAAAAATCGCTTCGAAGTGCACTGGCTCTTGTGTAGATGTACCTATGTACCAAATTTCGTAGCCGTGGGTCTATTAGCTTACGCGCAGCGCGAACGAAAGACACACAGACACACAGACAGACTCTTTCTTTTATTATATGTAGAGAAGATATGTAGAGATAAGATTGTTTAAGGGAAGGAAACTTTCATGTTTCGCAGCTGTAGCCTGCGGCATCAAGACGATCATCACGGAGAGTCTAGCCTTTTGCAATTCTGTTGAGAGCACACAGCTACCGAACAATATATAGCAATCAATCTCACTTAGCGGAATCATTGAAGTAAAATTCTGGGAGGGATGGAAAATAAAAAAAGAACTGCTTGACAATTTTCAGAGGTTTAGGGTTATTTTCGCGACATTTTACGGGAAGTTCGGTCCAAAACTAGCGACAGTTTTAAAGAGATTCGCAGATAATCACTCGACAGGCTAAGGGTTAAAACGAGCCTCCGCGAAATTAGTTACTGATTCTATTTTAAATAAATATATTTTAAAATACGGGGCGCCCATAAAAGTTATATCGGATAATGGTCCTCAATTTGTAAGTAATATATTTGAAGACATGTGCCAAAAACTGGGCATACGTCATTTAAAAATGGTCCCGTACCGGCCGCAATCAAATATAGCGGAACGCATCAATAGAAATATAGTGAAAATTATCCGTAGTTATGTTAAAAATTTTCATAAAAGCTGGGATAACTATGTCAATGAATTAGCTTTCGCCCTTAGGACCGCCAAACATGATACGACGGGCAAAACACCTGCTGAGTTATTTTTAGGCAGAAAGATTATAACGCCGTTAGATAAATTATTTTATATTCAACAAAGAGCCCCAGAATTTAAAATGGGCGATATAGAAAAATTAATTAAAGAAGCAAAAAAGAACATTGAAGTAGTACAAAGAAAACAGAAGCTCTATTATGATATGAAACGACGGGGAGTAACTTATAAAGTAGGGGATGAAGTGTTAAAAATTAAGCATTCACTTTCTTCAGCACCAGAAGATAAAACTGCCAAATTTTATCCACGATTTGAAGGACTATATATCATAGAAAAAGTAACTCAGGCTGTAGTGGTGTTAAAAGCCAGGAATGGTGAAACCTGCACCGCAAACGTTGACCAGATAAAACCATTTTATAATCGTAATAAAATGCCAATATTTCAAGATCTTTTGCAGGATCCGGCACGGCAGGCACAAGCTCCAGAGGTGGAACAACGACAAACACAAAGGCAAACCATTAGTAGACAGGAGCAATTGAAAAGAAAGTTCCCCCGTTGGAAAACTGAAGGTAACAAGAAAAAGAAGCCGTTCCACCGACCAGAAAAGAGAGGGCACGACCACCCCCAGAATGAAGAAGGCAGAAGTACGACTAATGCAAAGAGAGCCAGGAGAAATGGCAGAAACTATAACACGGCTCCAAAACGGAAGATCTACCCATCGGATAGGAGTCTACGCAGCAAATGTCGACGAATTGATGAAGGAAGACCAGCTGCAGATGCAAAGAAGCAAGAAAAATTTGAACAGCCAGCAACGAGATCCAGGCAACAACGAGAGAGAGTTGTCCCGGTTCCGCCAAGATCAGCTGCAATCAAACGGCCGAGACCACAAGCAGATGCTAAAAAGAAGGTCTTCAAGGGTGACCGAACTGGAAGAAAAAGAAAGCTCATGGAGGAAGGAACTGAAGGGCGAAACCGCACAAGAAGGAAGATAAACCAGACCGTAGTCTTCGCCACTTTCCAAGACTGGGCAGAAAAAAGGAAGTCTGAATATCACAAAGATAAGTAAAACTTTATGTTACTTTGAAACCTTAAGTTAATTTTTCATTCTTACTGCAAGTGGCAGAATTCAAGAAGTTTTACCTCATGTGAGGCCTACCTTTATCGCCAAAAATGAGTTGTTACCTATTTTGGTATTGTTTTTCAATTACTCGCGAGTAAAACTAAAATTATTGTATAATAGGAATGTGTAAATACTTGAATATTGTAAAAGCATTGATAATCTTTGAGAAAGGTACCTTAAGAAAATTGTAAAAGTTATTGTATAAAATTTTATTTAAAAGATTCTGGCAAGAAAGAAGTTTTAATCTGAAAGACTTTTGAAATGTAGTATTTCAATGTAGAAGAATTGGCACTTGCTTGGAAAAGAATAGAAGTTAACAATGTACTACTAATGTATGTTTTAAAATGCGTAAAATTAACGGCATGTTAATATGTCCTTATATACAATGTGAACTGTTATCTTAAAAGTTAAGAAATACTATGATATGTTAAAAGTGAAAATATTAGAGTAATGCCAAAAATTTTAACTTATTGGTGTGACTGTAAAAAGAGCAAATTATTGTGAATATGTGTTAAAGGTTGAATGAATGTAGTTAGGCTCTCTGACGCTACACTTCAGAGTTAGCCACTTTTCAGAATAGTACCTCAGGGTTTAGAGATGAATATAAGGTGTGTTCAGAGGTCTTGTTATGTTGAATTTTAACACGTTAGTGTTTTGATTGCAGGCGGTAGTGTTGAACACTTGTACATAGACACGCTCGTGTTTGGTGTTTTTCTTTACAACACATGTCAGAGAGCACGGGGAGATAATTAAATAACGTCATGAATGAAATAAGAATTTTAAAAGAGAAATATAAATATTCATGTTACTTGCCATTTGATTGTGTAACATTTCATTAAACTAGTTTTCCTTCCAGATCTCTGGAAGGAACCAGTTTTCAACTAAGAAACTCCTGTTTATAGATGAAGTACAGATGAAAATTACTTGTCCATGGAGTTGATAATGTAAAAACGACTTCTAATTTCTAGTTTCTAGGGAGAAATGTTTGTAAAAGATTGGTCTCGCGTTAGATTCTAGAGCTAAAAGTTTTCAACAAGGTCGTTTTAGACCTCAGTTTCAAACTAATTAACTTTGGCGGGAAGTATGTAAGGATCCTAAGTTTTACTAACGTTTATTTTATTTTAAATCTTTACTATCACTTCTTATTTTCTACTTCCGGCCAGAATTAAAAGCTTTAACTTATTTATGCAAATTTGTCTTGCTAACGCCAAGTACTTAAGTTGTGGCTTTTTGCCAAGCAAGAGAGAGAAAGGAGTTATTAGAAGCAGGGTGCTTGCCATAGTAGTTTTACTCGGTTGCTGGTTGCCTTCAAGGCCAGAGGTTTAGTCCTCTTGATAATTTCAAACGTATCGTAGTTTTAGCAGCTCTCTGTACTACATACGGATTTTGTTAAATAACGGCCAATCTTAAAGTTAGGCACTTGTATATTAATCTAAAGTTAGTTTTAGTTAGTAGTTTTATATTCTTACGTTCAGACCACAAGTGGTTGGTCTCTGTATTCCGAAGTTCCGGAAATCTCTGTAAAGATAGAAAAATAAAGGGTTTCGTATACCCTTCCTGTGTGTATTGTCTACTTCACAATTTATTGAACATAGCTTGAGTAAGCTCCCTGTTCCAAGTCAGGACAGTTCATGTTTCCAAGGCAAGTAAAGAGGAACACAAGTCCTGATAATTTAATGCACGCGGTCTTGTATTTTCAATTTTCCGGCTTAGCTTTCTTTTAATATTCGTCACGCGCTGCACTGCGCGAGAAATAAAACCATTAAATTTATCAAAACCGTGAAAAACAACCTTATATTTAGCGTAGGTATAATGAAACACTCAATCGATTTCGAGGGCAGCTAAAGGTCCCTCCTCATCAGGAGAAAGAAATACATAGAAAGAAGAAAATAGGAATCACAGAAACACGTGGTGCTTATCAGCACTGCACGTCGTTATAACTAGATTTTTAATCAGAGTTGCACTGGCCGCCTACTTTTACTGAGCCAGGCTGTCTGATCAAGCATAAAGAAATATTAGCGAAGTTAAAATAGGGAGCGAGGGGCAAATGCACATTACGCTCAAAATCTGAACTTCAAATAATGGAAATCAACCACTGAACGGATTTTTATACCCTCTGGTAGTACCAAGTGCGAGGAGGTAACGCCATCTATCGGCAAAAATAATTGAATTAAGACAGTAGAATTTTAAAGGCATTAGGAAGGACTGGATTGGACTTCAAATCATTAACTAAACTTTCTAAATCTTTGTGAATGTGAAAAGCCTCAAGAAAATCCAATTCGCCTATGGAAGAAGCCTTTTGGATGATTTTTGCAGACCCAAAATCAAAATTATGGTTAAAAGTCCAGCTATGATACGCTATTGAAGACTTGTTAATTTCCCCTTTTTTGACATAAGATTCATGTTCCTTGATACGAAACTTCAACGCTCTTTTTGTTTGGCCAATATATCTTAAACCACACTGACATGATATACTATAAATTCCCCAAGAATTCAAGACAGAAACGCAATCTTTTAGAATCGAAGGGTGAATTTTATTAATAGGGGAGAAACCGACTTGAAAATTGAATTTCTGGAGAATCCGTGCAATTTTATAGCTAACAGAAGGATAAAATGGAAGCACGACAAGGTCATTGATATTATTTCTAACAGTGGAATGTCTTCTTTGATGGGAATCTGAAAATTTTTTGACGGCTTTATCAATAATCACGGGAGAAAATCCACGGTCAATCGCAACTGCTCTCAAATAATTAAGTTCATTGGTAAGCAAAGATTCAGAGGAACAAACTTTTAGCGCGCGGAAAACATAATAGTAAAAAGAAGCCATTTTTTGCTTAACAGGGTGGCATGACTTGGCATGGGGTGGTAAACAAACTGCAAAGGGTTTACGGTACACAGTGGTGCTAAAATCGGTTTCATTGCGGATTATAAGAATATCGAGGAAGGGGAGGGAATTGTTGGATTCAATTTCAAGAGTGAATTGGATGGCTGGATCAATTGAATTCATAATAGATAGAATCTCGGATAAATCCTCTTTATAACCGTCAAAAAGTGCGAAAGTGTCGTCAACATACCGAATCCAAAGACGAAAAGATAATTTATCAAATAATTTCATCTCAAAATAGTGCATATAAATGTCAGCAAGTACCGGACTGAGAGGATTACCCATAGCCAATCCTTCAACTTGACGAAAATATGCATTTTGGAAAACAAAGTGGGTTTGACTTAGAGAAACTTTAGTAAGCGAAACCAACTCATTAATTTCAGTATGTGTGAAGTGAAATTCCCGAAGCCTAGTTTCAAGACAATTTAGTGCTCCTTCGACCGGAACATTAGTAAACAATGATTTGACATCAAATGAAACCATAATGGAACGAAGTGGGGAAATATTTTTAAGTTTATCAATGACTTCAACAGAATTTTTTACAGTGTGAATATTGTTATCAAGTAGAGGAGAAAATCTGGAAACTAAATATTTGGCCAAAGGATATGAAGCAGTACCTATGTTGGAAACAATTGGTCGAAAAGGAATACCGGTTTTGTGGACTTTTGGAAGAGCATAAAGTCTAGCGCAATTAGTAATAGGCGGAATAAGTGATTTCTTCAACTGAGTTGGCAGAATGTGGGAAGATTTAATAGTACTTTTTACTTTCATGAGGTCCGAAGTTGAAGGATCTTTAGGGATCGAGCAGTATGGGCCTTCATTTATCAATTTAGAGACTCCAGTAATATATGTGTGTTTGTCCATAACAACGATCTGTCCGCCCTTATCAGCTTTAGAGATAATGATATTAGTATCAGAATTAATTTCACGTAAGATCTCATTTTCCTTTTTGCTAAGATTAGAACCCAAAGATTTATTGTTAAAATTAACGTTATGAGTAATTAGGTGGCGGATTGTATCCTTCTGCGTCCAGCTATGATACGCTATTGAAGACTTGTTAATTTCCCCTTTTTTGACATAAGATTCATGTTCCTTGATACGAAACTTCAACGCTCTTTTTGTTTGGCCAATATATCATCGCCCCTATAGAGAAAGCCTTTAAATTCTCCAAAATTTCGGAAACGCAGAAGGATACAATCCGCCACCTAATTACTCATAACGTTAATTTTAACAATAAATCTTTGGGTTCTAATCTTAGCAAAAAGGAAAATGAGATCTTACGTGAAATTAATTCTGATACTAATATCATTATCTCTAAAGCTGATAAGGGCGGACAGATCGTTGTTATGGACAAACACACATATATTACTGGAGTCTCTAAATTGATAAATGAAGGCCCATACTGCTCGATCCCTAAAGATCCTTCAACTTCGGACCTCATGAAAGTAAAAAGTACTATTAAATCTTCCCACATTCTGCCAACTCAGTTGAAGAAATCACTTATTCCGCCTATTACTAATTGCGCTAGACTTTATGCTCTTCCAAAAGTCCACAAAACCGGTATTCCTTTTCGACCAATTGTTTCCAACATAGGTACTGCTTCATATCCTTTGGCCAAATATTTAGTTTCCAGATTTTCTCCTCTACTTGATAACAATATTCACACTGTAAAAAATTCTGTTGAAGTCATTGATAAACTTAAAAATATTTCCCCACTTCGTTCCATTATGGTTTCATTTGATGTCAAATCATTGTTTACTAATGTTCCGGTCGAAGGAGCACTAAATTGTCTTGAAACTAGGCTTCGGGAATTTCACTTCACACATACTGAAATTAATGAGTTGGTTTCGCTTACTAAAGTTTCTCTAAGTCAAACCCACTTTGTTTTCCAAAATGCATATTTTCGTCAAGTTGAAGGATTGGCTATGGGTAATCCTCTCAGTCCGGTACTTGCTGACATTTATATGCACTATTTTGAGATGAAATTATTTGATAAATTATCTTTTCGTCTTTGGATTCGGTATGTTGACGACACTTTCGCACTTTTTGACGGTTATAAAGAGGATTTATCCGAGATTCTATCTATTATGAATTCAATTGATCCAGCCATCCAATTCACTCTTGAAATTGAATCCAACAATTCCCTCCCCTTCCTCGATATTCTTATAATCCGCAATGAAACCGATTTTAGCACCACTGTGTACCGTAAACCCTTTGCAGTTTGTTTACCACCCCATGCCAAGTCATGCCACCCTGTTAAGCAAAAAATGGCTTCTTTTTACTATTATGTTTTCCGCGCGCTAAAAGTTTGTTCCTCTGAATCTTTGCTTACCAATGAACTTAATTATTTGAGAGCAGTTGCGATTGACCGTGGATTTTCTCCCGTGATTATTGATAAAGCCGTCAAAAAATTTTCAGATTCCCATCAAAGAAGACATTCCACTGTTAGAAATAATATCAATGACCTTGTCGTGCTTCCATTTTATCCTTCTGTTAGCTATAAAATTGCACGGATTCTCCAGAAATTCAATTTTCAAGTCGGTTTCTCCCCTATTAATAAAATTCACCCTTCGATTCTAAAAGATTGCGTTTCTGTCTTGAATTCTTGGGGAATTTATAGTATATCATGTCAGTGTGGTTTAAGATATATTGGCCAAACAAAAAGAGCGTTGAAGTTTCGTATCAAGGAACATGAATCTTATGTCAAAAAAGGGGAAATTAACAAGTCTTCAATAGCGTATCATAGCTGGACTTTTAACCATAATTTTGATTTTGGGTCTGCAAAAATCATCCAAAAGGCTTCTTCCATAGGCGAATTGGATTTTCTTGAGGCTTTTCACATTCACAAAGATTTAGAAAGTTTAGTTAATGATTTGAAGTCCAATCCAGTCCTTCCTAATGCCTTTAAAATTCTACTGTCTTAATTCAATTATTTTTGCCGATAGATGGCGTTACCTCCTCGCACTTGGTACTACCAGAGGGTATAAAAATCCGTTCAGTGGTTGATTTCCATTATTTGAAGTTCAGATTTTGAGCGTAATGTGCATTTGCCCCTCGCTCCCTATTTTAACTTCGCTAATATTTCTTTATGCTTGATCAGACAGCCTGGCTCAGTAAAAGTAGGCGGCCAGTGCAACTCTGATTAAAAATCTAGTTATAACGACGTGCAGTGCTGATAAGCACCACGTGTTTCTGTGATTCCTATTTTCTTCTTTCTATGTATTTCTTTCTCCTGATGAGGAGGGACCTTTAGCTGCCCTCGAAATCGATTGAGTGTTTCATTATACCTACGCTAAATATAAGGTTGTTTTTCACGGTTTTGATTGTCACATTAGCGTGTTTCTCTTCTAGTCCATTAAATTTATATTTGAACTAACATTAGCTTTTTAAATACCAAAGTCGTAACACTGCCCCCTTCCCAAGGACTGCACATCCCGGGCAGTACAATCCCTGGACAGGAAGCTAAACTTACAACTGTGGCATAAATGCATTAATAAGCATTACATTACAATAATAAACAGCATGAACAATAAATGCAATAAATAAAACAAATCACATGCTATCAAATACAAATCAAATACTAAATGCAAATCAAATACTAAATGCAAATCAAATCAAATACTCATTTAAAAACAAAAAGGACCATGGTCTCATACTATTTACATTACGTACTATTGCCATAATAATGAGCTGACCTGTCGTAATGAACGACTTTAGGTTTAGAGTTCGAAGACTTACGGATCCGAACCCCGACGTCATTCAGCCTGTTTATGACTGTGTACGGACCATCCCAAGGTGGCTGTAATTTCGGACAGAGTCCCTTCCGTCGAGTCGGATTCCACAACCACACCTTGTCTCCTTCGTGGAATTGATGTTCAGTAGCTCTTGTGTCGTATCGGGTCTTCATCTTCTCCGTCGCCAAGTTGACTCGCTCTCGTGCAAAGTTGTGCATCACTTCAAACCGGGCCTGAAGATCTTGAATATATTCCTCAGGCGATGAAGGAGCATCCGGAGGGCGACCAAACAAGAGATCACAAGGCAGACGAAAGTCACGACCGAAGAGCATCTGTGATGGAGAATAACCGGTAGTCTGGTGGACAGCACTGCGGTAAGCCAGTAAAAAGAGTGGTAATTTCTTGACCCAGTCCTGTTGGTTTCTGGAAACCACTAATGAGAGGTTATTAAGGATGGTTCGATTGAACCTCTCTACCATGCCGTCCGACTGGGGATGCAATGGCGTCGTTTGAGTTTTGTCAATGCCGAGTAGTTTGCAAAGTTCTTTGATTACTGCCGAGGCAAAATTCCTTCCCTGATCGGAATGTAACTGAAGAGGCACTCCGAACCTGGAAATCCAGTGCTGTATCATTACCTCAGCTACTGTGACAGCCTCTTGATCAGGAATAAGATAAGCTTCAGGCCACTTGGTGAAGTAATCAATGACAACGAGTATGTATTTGTTGCCATCAGCAGTTCGTGGCAGAGGTCCCAGGATGTCAAAGGCGATACGTTCAAAAGGCATGCCTACGTTGTAACGTTGCAGCTTACCTCGGCTGCGTTTCCTCGGTCCTTTCCGAACTGCACAGGCATCGCATGATCGGCACCACTTTTGCACGTCATCCTTTGCATTATTCCAGTAAAAGCGCTCACGAACTCTCTGTAAGGTCTTCATAATTCCAAAGTGACCTCCTGTAGGGCTGTTATGTAGTTCTTTAAGGACATCAGGAATCCGGGATCTTGGAAGTATAAGTTGCCATCGGAACGTCTTCCCATCATCCGATTCGAATTTCCGGTATAAGACGCCATTTCGAATGTGAAGTGAATCCCAGAGTGCCCAATATTGTTTGGTTGTAGGACTACAGACAGAAATGTCCTGCCAGGTAGGTTTTCTGTTTGATGACTCCATTAAATCAATTATGGGTTTAATGTCGCGGTCTTCAGCTGGTCTTTCCTGACTTCATCATCACTCCACGGTTCTCGATCAGCCGATGTTGATGTTGTAATTTGTCTTGCGACCGGAGTCAGCAGCTCGTATTTTGCTTCGACCCTGGAACAATATCGGCAGCTTTCCGGGAAAGGTCGTCTAGACAGGGCGTCGGCGTTCCCGTGTGATGATCCCTTACGATGACGGATAGTGATGTCATATTCTTGGAGTCTCTGTATCCACCTGGCTATTTGACCCTCAGGATTCTTGAAATTTAAAAGCCAGGCCAATGAGGCATGGTCCGTGCGGAAGAGGAATTTTCTCCCGTATAGATAATGATGGAAATGTTCTACAGCTTTGACTATGGCGAGCAACTCTTTCCTAGTAACACAGTAATTTCTCTCCGGTTTAGACAGGCACTTGCTCCAGTAAGCTACTACACTTTCTTGGCCGTCTATTTCTTGGGACAAAACAGCACCGACACTTTCATTGCTCGCGTCCGTGTCGAGAATAAATGGTCTGTCGAGCTGAGGATACGTCAGGATTTGAGCAGATGTTAAAGGTTCCTTTAAGTTGTTAAATGCATCCTCGCATTCCTTTGTCCACAAGAATCTTTGCTTGCTCTCTGTCAGCTTGTGAAGAGGTCTTGCGATGGAAGAAAAGTCCTTCACGAATCTCCTATAGTACGTGCAAAGCCCTAGGAAGCTTCTTAACTGATGGACATTTTCGGGACGTTTCCAGGAATTAACGGCTGACACCTTTTCAGGATCCGTGCACATACCTTCTGCAGAGGTGACATGTCCCAGGTAAGTCACTTCCTTTCGGAACAATTTGCATTTAGCGGGACTCAGCTTCAGATTGGCCTCTTTCAGTTTCTGAAGCACCTTTCTAAGATTTTCCAGATGCTCTTCAAAACTCTTTCCGACGATGATGATATTGTCCAGGTATATCAGACAGGCTTCGTAGGAAAGACCTTTCAAAACAGTCTCCATAAGGCGTTCGAATGTTGCCGGCGCATTACACAGTCCAAACGGCATCACCTTGAATTGCCAAAGCCCTTGACCCGTAGTAAATGCCGTCTTTTCTCGGTCTTCAGGGTGTATTTCTACCTGCCAATAACCACTCTTTAAATCAAATGTTGAGAACCACTTGCTTCCAGAAAGAGTGTCTAGAAAGTAGTCAATTCTAGGAAGAGGGCAACTGTCTTTCTTCGTAACCTCATTCAACCGGCGATAGTCAACGCAAAATCTTGTTGAGCCGTCTTTCTTTCTGAGAAGAACGATGGGAGATGCCCATGGACTTGCTGAAGGCTCGATGACATTGCCTTCTTCTATATCCTTTAAAAGTGTTCTCTTCGTGTTTAGCAATCGGTAGAAGTCTTGGGTGTTGCTTGATAGGAGGATGATCGCCGGTATCAATTCTATGTTGTGTCAAACTGGTTCGACCCACGTCAGAAGACGAGCGGGAGAAAACAACTTGAAGATCTTTAATGACGCGATCGGCAGCATTCTTCTCTTCATCGTTTAATTGCGCATTCTGAAGTAACTCTGATGTAATGCTTTCTGAAGGTACGGATTCTTGGATGTTACTCTTTCTTTCAACGGTGGTTACTGGAGTACATGCTGCAACCACTTCACCTTTCTTAATAATTCTCACCTTCTCAGTTACATTGGCGACTCTCACCGGGATAACCGTTCTGGATAGGTCGACGAGTGTTGAGGCTACTAGTACCCCTTTTGGGCTATTACAGTTATTTGGATATTCTATGATGCCGTAGCGTAAATTTCTGTTTTCGGCTATGGATCCAGGAAGTAAAATTTCTGTTCTTGCCGGTATTGTGATATTGTCTTGTGCTATGATTTTATGGACAGATTTAACTTCTTCATCATTAACTCCAAATAACGCTATGTCCTCAGATGTAGAATGCAACTCGTTATTTTTAAAGTCCAGGGAAAAATTGTATTTCCTTAGAAAGTCCAATCCGAGTATGTAAGAATCAGTGATCTCTGCTACATATGCCGTGTGATGGTAAGCGGCACTTCCAAACGTGATGTTAACATTTACTTTTCCTTCGATGTCGATCTTCTCACCGGACACAGTCTGTAGGGTAACGCAGGGCGGCGTCCAGATAATAATTTGTTTCCCAGTTGTTGAGCCAAATCTTTTCGGATGATGGTAACGTTGGCTCCTGTATCTATCGTCATGTTGTAGGGTACTCCATTAATATGTCCTATTATGAAAAGTCCATTACTGCCGCCTCTCACTGCAGAAATCTGAAACGCTTTAAACTGGGGCTTTTCATTATCTGGCAACCTCCGCTCCGCGAGATGGCCACTAATTAGTTTCCCTGCTGTTTGTTAGGAGCGGTCTTAACATCCGTACCCTGGGGTATTCTGCAGTTTCGTCGTATGTGTCCTTCAACACCGCAGTTCCAGCACTTTACGGTCGGTTTCTTGTCACCAATATTCCGTCTCAAGACGTTCAATTGTCTAGTTAAATCGTCTAGACGAGCAGTGCCTTGATCCCCTGTCTCCTGGACTTGAGCACAGCTCTGACTGGATGGCGGTCTCGACGGGTGGCTTGGTGGGCTGCCTCAAATTTCATGGCGTACACTAAAGCGCTTTTTAAATCTTTAACATCCGCCATTCGCAGTGCTTTCTGTATTTCAGGGTCCCGGATGCCATCGATGAAATATTGCAGGGACAGGATTTCCCTTGTTTCTGTCGGGCACTCCGAAAAGGCGTGATGTGACAGCCTTTCAACATCCGTGGCGAGCTAATGAAGTGTTTCGGTTAGCTTCTGTTGGCGGGATTTTAATTGAAGCCTACTGTAGTCTTTCAGGCATTTCTCCCCGAAGCGCAGCTCCAAAGCGCCGGATAGAGCTTCGAAATCTAGCCTTTGATTTTCGGGAAGCGTCTGCAGGATATCCGCTGCGTCTGCTCTCAGAGAAGCGGCGAGATGACAGGCCTTAGCTTGGGAATCCCATCCATTCGCATCCGCAACGATAGAAAACTGGGTCTTATACACTTGCCAGGATGTCTTTCCATCATATGTGGATAACTTCAGAGATGGACGAGCAGGCATCGGTAAGAATTTAAAACCCTCAGAATTGCTTCCTTCTGTCGCTATGCTCTTCTTTAAAGTGTCAACTTCTTCGGCAACAGCAGTAGAAACCCTTTCCTCAATTTGTTGTTGGACGGCAGAAACTCTTTTTTCAATTTGTTGCTCTACCGCAGAAACTCTTTCTTGAATTTCTCCAACTTTGTCTTCAACTGTATCCATTCTTCCTTCCATAGCTTGGAACTTGTTTTCTATTATGCAAATAATTTCTCTCTTCAATTCCCCTTGACCTACTTTCATTTCCTCCTTAATAGATTTCATCTCTCTTCTAACAGATTCTTCCATTTTTTTCTGACTAGCTTCCATCTTTTCTTTCATTTCTTCCTTAACGGATTCCTGCCCCAATTTCATCTGTTCCTATGCCGTTTTCATTTCTTCCTTAAGGGATTCCTGGCCCAATTTCATTTCTCCTTTAACGGATTCCTGGCCCAACTTCATTTCTTCTTTAACGGATCTAATTTCTTCTTTAACAGTCTTTCATCTCTTCTTTAAATGTAGCAAAGGCTGCCATGAATTGTTTTAACTGTTCTTTCATCGCTCTTGTGATTGGCATTCAATACCCCACTCCTGACACCAAAAATTGTTGCGTGCGTACGGGTTCGTTATGAAATGAATGCACAAGTCCGATGAAAAATGAACAAAAATTTATTATTATTATAACAAAAATGCTTAAATTTTATCAAATTATCATGCAGTATTACAATATCTCACAGTAGTTATCTTTTAACTACTCAAATGTCCAATAGAACGTAATTCAAAACAGCTAAAGAACGCTATTCCGCGAATTCGCTACAATCAACAAGAGCAGTTTTCTAAACAACAACAAACTAAGCAACTACTACGAACTGAGATGTTTTCCTCCTTTTATAAGATTTTAAAATCACGCGCTAGAATTTTCTAGTACTTTCTGGAAATCAAAAAGAGATATTTATTTATTTAATGCACGCGCTCTTGTATTTTCAATTTTCCGGCTTAGTTTTCTTTTAATATTCGTCACGCGCTGCACTGCGCGAGAAATAAAAACCATTTAGTTTATAATTGAACTAACATTAGCTTTTTAAATACCAAATTCGTAACGTAATACGTAAATATAATAGCCACCAGCGAAACGACACATGTGAAACACTTGTGAAAAAGTTTTTTAATTTGCTTAACGAGGCCGGATTTAAAATAAATGCAAGAAAATGCAAGTTCGCTGCCAAGGAGTTGCGGTACTTTGGGTACAAGATTTCAAATAAGGGCATAGAGACCGATAATTCCAAAATATTAGCTATTAAAAGTTACCTTTTCCCAAACACGGCTAAGAAATTATCTTCGTTTTGGGGCTTATTGACTTCGCCAATATTGGGGAGCCTCTGCTAGTGCTGAAAAGAAAGAAAACTAGATTTTCTTGGACAGTCGAGGCGAACACCGCTTTTGAACAACTAAAAAATGCCCCAGTCCTGAAATTCTCAGAAAGCAAATAAGATCTAGAGATTGCTGCAGATGCATCCGATTATGCAATTGGAGCGGTGCTTTCCCAGAATAAGCAACCTATAGCCTCCTTTTCGAAAACGCTGAATTCCACCCAAAGGAACTATTCAGCAACAGAGTGAGAAACGCTCGCTGTTTCTTCAGCGGTTCAAAAATTTCGCGTCTACTTCGGAAGTTCTCCGATAATAGTATACTCGGACCATGCGGCACTCGGTCGCTTGTATTCGGAAAAAAAATTATGGCTCCAACCTGATACGGTGGACATTAAAACTGCAATAATTTAATTTACTTATAAAACTAATGCTGGGAAAAGAAAATTTAGTTGCCGATGGCCTTTCAAGAATAAAAATCGATGAGGAGGGGAATATAGTTAAGTGTGCTAAGCTCACTTCAAAAGTTATCGAGTCCCGTGAATCGGTAGTTGAAGAATTCAGAAAGGATCCGGAATTCAAAGATATTTATGCATTTCTCGAAGACCCCGAAAAGTTTGAACATATAGATTTAACAACTATTCGCAATATGACGCAGTATTACGAAATAATCGACAAACTGTTATTCTATACGAAAGTAACAAATGATAATCAGGAATAGCGGCCAGTAATCCCGGTGAGTCTACGTTTAAATATTTTTAAAAAATTGCATGATCTGATTTGATGATTCTCTATTTGCGCTTTAAAAAGTGGCATGCGGGCCCTCGTTTTAATCCTGTGCATCTGAACCACTTTCCTAACTTTATATCCAGTGCTAAAAAGGAACTCGTGTATTTCATCAACGAGGCAATCCGAGGGTAACCCCCTAAAGCACAACCTTTAACGGTGTTTCTATCTTTGTAGTAATTGCATAGTGATCAACTTTTTTGTTGTCTAAATATCTACTGATTTCCCTGCGATCGTCTTCACATTTGGGGAAATTCTTCAAAAATTCCCCGTCTTCCCAACAACATCCAGTTTAGTCTCGTTTTTCAAAATTTTACGGAAATTTGAAAATTTAATATCAGCTTTTGTTAAAGGTATGCGTGGTTCATTTGTTTACTATTACAACTTCGCTAATCCGAGACGAGCAGATGAATAAAACAGAACCAAAGTTCTGACCTTGTTAAAGCGTAATCCAAGCTGCGGATGTAAGGAACACGATCATTATTATTAGCACACACAAAATAACATATTTATTAGGTATTAGAAGAAAAAATATCTAGCGATGATTACAAGCGTAGTTTACTATCCGTTGCATAACGCGAGAATGAGTCATACAAGGAGAGAATGCTTCTCCTTCTTGAATAAAGTCTAATTCCTGTTAGCGGGGGTGAGGGGGGAAATTAACGTGGGAGTGTACAGCTTCATCGCTGTTGTTATGAATTGCTCCACAGGTTTAACCACAATAGGGCGAATTTTGGTGGGTTGAACATATACATTATCATTATCGAGTCTAGTCTGGGTTTCCATTAGCTCCTCGTTTACAGTTTCATTTTCAACAGTTAGCTTATCAAATCTATTTTGCGATTATTTCATCATTTGCTTTAACCAATTTGGCTGACCAAGCCGGGTTTTTCGGCTGAATGTAGCCATCTTCACTGACCTTTTAGCTACTTTCTTGACTTATCTGACTTAACATATTTTTAGCTATTACACTATTTGAAACAGACTCAGAATAACTACTAGAATTATCACTAGCACTATTACATACAACATTAACACTTTTAGGATCAGCAGCATTAAAAAAAATATCATTTACAGTAAATACGAGCAAGTTTTGGGTTAGATGCGCCAAGACTCGCACTTACCTTTAAAAATTTCCAGCAGTCCATCGGCTATTCCGCGGGTGCGTTGGAACTACAGCATAAGCGCTTGTCTCTCATGTTCCGAAACCACGTGGCCACGGTCGATTTCAGCACATTTTCACGAGTTTTAATGTCAATACCAATAATATCTGATTGGACGAATAAAATCCTTGGCATCACTCGAAATTTGAAGAAATACGCACATCAGTAGAGCTCACAGCACAATGTGCATCTTTACACAGAAAAGAAATACTGACGATTTTTGACACTCAAAACAATAAATACAATGTGCATTTTCTCCGTTAAACAAGGCAAGAGAATTTATTTTACTCAAATATTTAGTTCGAATTAATGAGATATTTTAAACATTAATTCAAATACAAGTTTTTTTGGGCCTTTACATTAGTTTGAATTAACATGAGTCCACTGTATGACCTGCGACGCTATTTATAGATTCTATGTTGAATTTTTTATTTTGTTTTAGTTTTGCTATATTGAATGTCATTTCTAGCTTAAAGTCTTAATACTACGATAATTATTATCAAGCTATTGTACATGTATTAACAGCAATGCCAGTCGCTCATACCTAAATTAACTATGAATTAATTTTCACTTTGCTCATTTTTATTTGTCTATCATAAACTCAAAGCCCCCCCCCAAAGCAGTCCCTGTCTTTTGAAACCACAGTTAACATAATTGTATTTTTGACTTTGTCAGGAGAATCTGCATTGAAGAATTACATTTATTACTATATTTTATATTTTTTTTTTAAAGTACTTTGGTACCTGTCACACATTTTCCTTGAAATAATTTCAGTATTATTTATACATTGCCTGTAAAACTATTTTTCTGATTATAATTTAGATGGTGTAAGGAAAACAACTTTAGTAATTTTCAATTATTGTGTTTCATATAGTTTTGTAATTTTAAAATTATTATGTTGTAATACTATTCTCCTTATTATCTACACATGTAATGTTTCATTAATGCTTTAAAATGAGTTCTTCTTTTGAATGTACCTAAGCATCAGAAGCGCAGGAAGCAATTCCTCCATTAGCTCTGAAAGTTAGTTTGTTAGTTAGCTTAGTTAGCTCTCAATTCCTCTGTTAGCTCTGAATTCTTGAATTTTTATATAGGGCAACACCTTAATTTTTCTTAATGCAAAAGCTGCACTGACTAAAAATGACATTCGTACTCTAAGAATTATGTTTCTAACATTTTAAAACTGCAATAGAACAAGAAATTTTTTAGCGGAACAAAAGGGCAGGATTTTGCAAGAACAGATGGCCAGTCTTTCTGAAAAAGTGAAAACAACACTAAACCCAATACCACCTCTTTTTTCCTATCAACTGGCAGATCAGCACTAGGAGGATGACTCTGCTTTTACAGAAGTTTTCTGTAAAAAAAAGGAGGCAATTAAAACCCACACTTATATCAGATAGTGTTTTACAGAGATCTCACAAGTTCAAGTACAGTTATATTCAGAATTTAATCTAAGAGCTTTGGGACTAAATCTAGAACAGATACATGTCCTACAAGATTTAACGAATTGTTCATACGTCGTGAGAGCAAAGCAGATTTCCAGACTTTTCCAAAGGCAAGAGAAACGCTTATTGGAAATATAAATCAATAAAATAATAAATAAAAAAAAATAAATAAACAAACTCCAATTTTCTGAGCGCCAAAAACCTCTTAAAATTTCTCTAAATACACCATGATTGCACAGTATTTGAAGGTCAGCCTTTGAAGATTTGCTCCCAGAAGGGCAACTGACCGTTGATGCACTTACATCATTATGTAGTACCAGAGATAAAACTAACAGGATTGTGAATATTCATTGCACAGCCAGAGCTTTGATACCATCTTAAGGTAGAGTTTGAATATGTTTCTCTGCATGCTTTTATCATCCTTTCTTTAGTAATGAGATGCCATAACTGTCAAGATTTAGGTCACACTAGTTGGGTTTGTGCGAATCCTCTCAGAGTTGTTCAATATGTTACAATGCTCTATGAAGCACAAAAAATGCATTAGTTGCACTGGCAAGAATGATAGTGAAGATACAGATCAACCTACCAATCATGGTGCAAATAACCTCCATGATACTCTGGACTCGTAAAGAACTTTACCAAAGAATACAAGAGGCAAGTACTGAATAGATAACAGCCCCATAATATTGACTAAAATATCATTCTTAAGTATTATTTCCTTATTTTTGATAGCAGTTGGAAATATTACTATCCAATGAAATTTTAACAAAATGTTACACGAATATTGCTAAATACATTGCTCAGATTTTATTTATACATTTAATCGATATTAATTAGTTAGCAAACAAAGTATAATTATCATTGTTTTTGCAATTGCTGAAGTTCTTTTAAAGCAACTTGTGTTATAAATTTAACTAAATATTAATTATTAGCAGGGCTTATATTTGAACTAATTGAATATAATAAATCTGCCATTATTATAAACATTTGATTTCTCTTGAAAAACTATGTCTTTATATTCGAACTGCATATCACTTTAAATTTCACATGTTATTAAATTAAATATATACTATTATATGCTATAGTAATTATTGTACATTTCATTATTGGTCAAAATTGCGATTATATACAACCGATCAGATTTTACACTTTTGTCTGATAATGAACCGCCAAACAAAGATTAATTTAACAAGTCAAACAACAAAAATCAGCATTATATTTGCAAATTTTCAGGACTAGTTTCAATGGTTTTACCGAACCATCAACCTCAGCTGCCAAAGTGCAAATTATTATGCTAATTTTTGTTGACTTCTAAATTAATGAAATATTGTTCTATTTTTACCATCATCTCATTAGTCTCCTTTCAATGATTGCAAATCATGGAGTTTTAAGCATCTGTTGTACTCCTTCAAATGTTCACATACAGAGTTCAAACTTAATATTTTTAATGCTTGTATGATGTTACATATAGTGAATGATGCTCTCTAAGGAAATTAGTACTTCATTTTACAATTGTCTAACACAGGGATCCCTAAGCTTTTTGTATAGAGTACAATCTAGAATAGGTGAGAAGGGTGGCAGGTTGATTTTTTGAAGGTAAATTTAGAAGTTGACATAATATTAAAAAAAAAATGGTAATAAAAGAAACTTCCAGAAATAAAATTTTAAGGTAAAAAATTATTGATTATATTTTTATGTAAATAATTACTAAATAATACAGACAAAGGATAACAAACTCTTTGGTTTGCAAATCGTTTGTATAATTTTTTTTTTTTTATAAAACATGTCATTCTCAATATTTGGCAGTGCATTTCATTGGCCTTGCTTTATAATTAGGAAAGTATGATGATATTCCTGCTCATAAGCAATAATAAAGATCTAATAGTGGAGATATATACTTTAATTTTGTGATATTCATTGTTGAAAACTGTGATTCACAGAAGCATGTGGAACTAGAGATTTTGTCTTTTATGATGCTCTTGTTTGATGCAAATATGCTTATATTTCTCTAATAAATTACTAACTGTACTGTTGCATAATATTTTATTGAAGACTTAAATAGTCAAAAGTCGTTAATTCGGACACCCATAATCCGGACCTCAAAGCTACAAACTTTCTGCACATGCGTCACGTTGATGCATGCGCATAAGCGTTTACGCGTGCGCGTAAGACCTTTACGGATGCGAATATGAGTGTGCGCAAGCGCATAATACGTTTACGCATGCGTGTTTAATGTATAATGGACGGTATAAGATAAGCTAAAATTATCTAATTCAGTTAATGTTGCAGATTGCGTTGCTTCTTAATCTTCGAATTGGATTCGGCTTATTATTTTTTGCAGACTGTTAGAGCAATTTTATAAAAGTAAGCTTGCACTTTCAAATATGTCAAATAGAATTTCCGATATATATTTACTAATATGTAAAGGATCAACAAAGCAAAAGTATGTTTTTAAATCCGAAATCTGTTTATCAATTTCACGCTGCTCTGCGGCAGGAGGGGAGAAACGTCACGGCGCGCAATGAATTGGAAGTTGATCTGTCAGCACTATCCTTATCTTCAGGGCAGATGTTTTTATTTTATTTGGCTTATAATTAATTCCTTACTAAATGTAGTATTTCATCTTGATGTACTCAGTCTTTGATATGATTTAAATCAAGTTCCTTGTCAGTTCCCGATAGTGAAGAAAGTGACAGAGAGGTTATTGAAAACGAAAACATTTCGACTGACAAATTAGTCGGTATTCTCGACACAGCAATTATAGGACTTGAACAGCGGAACTTTGTAACTAAACAAGAAATTATGTCTGTTTAATAGAATTAAAGAGAAAGCATTATCACATGAAACGAAGCAACTTAAACAGCTTACATTGAAAGAAATGTTTAATAAAGTAAACAAATAAATATTAAGCTTTTTCTTTTTGTAAATTTTGATACCCTTTAGATCATTATTGTTCTTTATTTCATAAATTACGGTTTCATATTTTTAATTTTGTAATTTCTGCATGCCATCTTACCAGATTTAAACTGATGATCTATAATCCGAAAAAATCGATAATCCGGTATCACCGAAGTCCCGACGAGTCTGGATTAACGACTTTTGACTGTATTTTTTATCGTGATCCCACAGCAGTGGGCACACATAAAACTGTCAGTGGGTGCAATGCTGCTAGTGGGCATATGGTTTAGGGATTCCTGGTCTAACTAATGTATCAATTTAGTTATTTTTTGCATAGCTGTACCAAAACTATTAGAATGGTGTGAATTTGTACGTTTCTTGTATTTTGTTCCTTTAATGTATAGGATGTCCATAATTTAATTACCAGATAACAAAATTAAGTGTAATTTTATGAAACAACATGAAATAATTTTTACTGATATAATCGTTTGTTCAAGGAGTTCATTTGTTCTAATATTTGGGAATGGTAATAGGGAACTTGTTTGTTTACAGACAAAATGACATTATGCAGTGAAAAAGCAATGCGTGTTCTCTGATTATGGGAAACGAAATCTCAAAAAACAGTTTAGAGGCAATCCTGACATGAATTTAATAAACCTCTACCCATGGCCCAATCAATTAAAAGATGGTTAAAACAGTCTCAAGAGACTACCAAATATTCAAAAGGACACTTCAGTATAGTAATGCATGACGGAAACGTTTTGTTACATTGTATAATCTTTTACAAATGTTACTTTTGACAGCAACTGCAGTGATATGTTACGATTTGTTAATGCAGTTGGATTTTTCATTTACTGGTTAGAACAAATATGCCTGCAACTATAGACAGAGAATTCATAATTCAGATACTAATGAATAAGAAATTTCATATTATAAAAGGTCTCTTCCTTTTAGTAGGAAGTTATGAATTTCTTAATTTATTACTGTCTCTTTTAATGTATGTACTGTTACATCTATATTGCTGCATATTAAATAACAGAATACATTATTTATTATTTGGGAAATCATTATATATTGAGCAAGTAAATGCATGATTATTATATGCAAATCTTTCTGCCTCCCTATCTACATACATAATATTTTATTTTATTATACACAGCTGAAACCTACTGTGACTTTGTAATTTGTAACTTTAACCTGGTAATGAGAAAGCAACTGGATGATTTTTCTGCAGAGGTTACACTGAGGTGAATAAATAAATAAATACTGTGTGATTTCTTACATTTATCTCAAGGTACAATTTTTATTCCACCTTTCTAGAAGTTGGGAGATCTTAAACAATGCATCACAACAGTTACTGCAACTGTTGCAACAGACATGCTGAGATGCATCTGGGAAGGACTTGAATGTCCCACTGATATCTGTTGTGCTACAAAGGGTCACTTACAGAACATTTGTATTTTAACCATGAAAGCTTTAAGATATACTTTTTTATTGGTGTTAAGTATTACAAACATGTTATAAAAATACTTATTTCCATAAAACTTTAAATGCGACTCAGGCCTCTCCTGTATAATATTCTCATATTCAGTGTTAAATTTTCATCTCAAGAAATTGACAACAAGGGTATCTTTCAGCAAAACGTTTATATTTTACAAAATGCACTAAATGTGGTATGTACAATGTATGAAAATATAGTAACAAATCCAAAATCTACTCCATTTTTCAATAATAGTATGATGCAAACACTGCAACTGCACAAATAAAATGTTCCTGAAATCAAAAATAAATAATTTAAGATGGGATTATAACATATGAATAAATAGTACAAAAAACGAACTTCTAAAACACTAATTTCTTTAATATAAAGTTTTTTTAATATTATACCATATTAATAATTAATATTTTAAAATTCAGAACATGTTCAAAACTATTATAAAAGCTACTAAACTACACATGCATCTCTATTTTAGTTGTTGCTTTCCAGTATGAATTATAAAGGGTGCAGCAGTGTTTTCTAAGCGTATTTTAAGTCACATAGTACAATAACAACATGCATTAGATGCCAGCTGATGGGTTTTTTGGCACCCAAACTGAAAAATGCGTCAGACATATGGCATGAGAAAGAAACAACAGAAATGAATATGAAATGTTCTGATTCCTAAAACATTCTTTATGTACGTACTACTCAAGTATTTAAATTAATATATAAAGATGCCAGTTTTGTTTAAAATTAAATAGAGCATGGTAAAGAGGACCATCAAAAATTAAGGATACATAGAAATTTAATGTATGAACATGTTTTAAGATCTAATTAATACTGTAATATATAACAACTGTCAGATAAAATACTAAAAACGGGCTTCTTTAAGAAAACTAAAAATGTTAACATGGATTTTTTTCTCTGAGTGCTACATTTAAAGACAAATTCAAAGATGTAACACAGTAAAGATGAAAATGATTAAACATTCCCCCACCCCCAAAAAAGATGCATCAATAATGCAACATCTAATTTGCTTAAATTCTCTTCTTCTAGAATGACATTTCATAAACAATTCAAAAGACATCTAAACTCAAATAACCGAATCTGATTTTCCATTTTTCAATTTAGTGCTGTTGTTGTAATCCCACAGCTTTTGTCATTCATGGAGAATTTTATCTCAGATGAGTGCTTGCATATCTCTAAAGGGGATAGACAGCCAAGAGTTCCCTTGGCAATCTTCACTGTAATATCAACCAGTTCATTTTCTCTAATTTTGACATGCTCAAGCATGCAGAAGGTAAAAGAATATGGTAGCTCCTGTTCCAAAGAACTCTAATAATCAAAATATTTTCAAAAAAGTTTGCATGTGATATCAACAAAATCCGAGAATTAGAATAAATTAAAAAAGAAATCAAGACTCAAATTAAACTGAAATCATGAATAAAAAATTTCTGCTCATAGAACTGGTAACCACAACAGTATGCATATGCATCATGGAAGAAAGAATATATTCTCCTTCTTCCATGATGTTATGTGTATATATTTTTCTAACAAATAAAATTAAGTAGGAGGGATATGAAATTGGTAACTTCGGAATTTCAAACGCATTCTTAGGTTACACCACTCTTCAGAACCGTGCTTTTCTGAATTCATTTCCTTCCCCTGAAAGCTATAAAAATGTGAACAGAGGACTATGGCTCACAGTGGTCAAAGCATATGACTCCTTCCCCTTCCACGCTTACATATATTTTCCCATTTAATTTCCTTTTCGGCTTTTAGCAGTATCCTTATTCTCATTAATGATGTTCTATTGCAGCTTTGGCAGTCGGAAATATCTTATTTCACAGCATAGAATAGGGGTGTTACCAATATCTCAAAGCATAACTGAAACCATGATGTCTAGACTTCTACTAAAAAATAAAAGATTTTGGATATGATGATGGAAGAGGGGAAGTCCCAAGCGAAAATCCATATGCCAGTGACCTATAATGGATTTCAAAATGTAACTACATTTTCTTTGGCCAGATATAACATCTGGTATTACAAAATAAAATAATAATAGTAATAATATAAATAAGTGCTCAATACAAGATGTCAGCTTCCTTAAGAGTATTTGATAACACTTTTAGAAGTTTACCTACATACTTTTTCTTTAAATTCAAAATGTGGAAAAAGTTTGGTGTTGCTCCCACGAACATTGCTTTTGAAATAACTGGCATTAAAGACTGTTTCTCATAAAGTGTCAAACTGCAAACCTTTGAGCCAGAAAAGAACATGCAGACTGCATTCTAGTTTGAATAGCTGAATCTTTTTCTTTTGATAACCTTATTAATGACTATTTACAACTGTAGTGGTGGGTTATGAGAAATATATGTGCATATAAGTATTCATTTTACTGCATGGAAGCTCCTTTAAAACAGAACTGACATTATAATGAAAAGTATAGCAATCATGTATATTGATACATCACAAGATCATGGAGTCTATATCGCCATGTTTTATCACAAACTTTTTTTTAATCAGGGAAAATAGGAGGATGCAAAATCTCTTCACAAAAGCATTTGAGACTGTCATTTCTATGTATGAAATATTGTCAACTAAGGATCAATTTATTCTCTCCAGAAACCATTCTAAAAAGGTTTTAAATAAACACTTTTTTCCAAAGCTCCATTTTGCTGATTTGGAGTTCATCGTATTTTACAAGATTTTGCATAAAACAGCAAAAGAACTGAGACAGTAATTAGAGGAATTCTTAAAATCCCTACCTGGTTTGGCTAAGAGGATTAACAGCCCTAAGCTCTGTTTGGGGGAAAATGCTCTTTCCATACTTCATTATAGAGTTTCAGAAGGGCAATTAAAGACTGACAGAACAAATGCTTTACCATGTAATTTATACTGTTAGGACCAAGACTGGCCTTCTTATTCAGAGATTAAGCCCTCTAAAGCTTGAGAAGAAACCCATCAAACATACTTTCAACCTGTTCTTCTGCTGTAGTGAAATTGTTATAAGATGTTAAATGTCATGAAAGAACACATAAAAAGAATCTTTAAGACACTTTTTTCTCTGAAAAAGATCACAATAAAAAATGAAAAACATATAACTTAGAAAGAGGTAGAAGGAAAGACAGCAAGATATCTGAGGATCATCTTACCAATACTCATAAAACACATGCATCTAATGGCAATGAATGCCATAGTGAAGTATACTTCTGTTAATGAGCTGCTATTCTGCTTGTTGAACATGTGAGCTAGAGTGCTCAGCATTATGCTTGTGCTATATTAACCCATTTGCACCACCTGTCATGTACACATGCCAGCAAGAAAAGCACTCATTACCTGATCAGCAAGCTGGCATTTTCTTGTTCCCAGCCACCTGTCACACATTTGTGCCAGTGCCATGGAACATTTTAAAGGTGGTGTCCCATGTCCATTACTTTTGAACTAACTATAGCTTTAGGATTCCTGAGCTCTAATTTCATCGCATGCTATATAATGTTGGTGTCAGCTATTGCAGGGGAGGAGAGAAAGCATAATGTACACAAACTTGGTTCTTTAACTCTACACATGATATAAACATTCACATTTCTGATATCCCTTTGAATCCTTTTTCTTGCTACTATATAAGATATCTTAAGGTTACTATATGGGGTTCTATTATGCTTTGCATTGCTTATATTTCAGGCACTTCCTTTTCGGAACGCTCTGATTTCAGTTTATTATGGCGAGTAAGCATTATTTATTAGATGAGGGATATAGTCACATGGTAACTAAGACAATTAGTGACATGAATGAGAGTGGTGATTCATTTTTTAAAGAGTTAGAGAGCAATATTTCTAGTAATTCTCATATGGACATTTTATCAGACAGCTCACTGTCTGCCTTCTAACTCATATGAAAGTTTTTTTTTTCCTTACTTCTTCTTGTAAATAGTCTTTCTTGTATTTTTTTTTATTTATTAAAGTATTTATTAATGTATTTCATAAATTGAAACATTAGAATAATTTTATTAGCGCTTCTGAAAATTATTTCTCGAAGTAAGCAATTTTTTAAGATATATTTTCATGTAATGTAAAGGAAGATAACTAAATGCTAGTTTTAACATACACGATAGCTTATACAATAATCTAAAATAGTAAAAATTATGATGCTAGGACATAAACTTTTTTCTAAGCTTAACGGATGCAACCCCCCATCCTGTGCGATGATTTCTTTCGATTTCTATCTGTTTCAAGGAAACATCTTAAACAAAGGCGCACTGTCACAAAAGGGTTAAAACTCATTTCAGGAGTAAAGTGTCTACCATTATTACAAAGCATATATTAATAAACTTTTTTCACTCTTAGATATGACATTAATCATTTCTTAATTATTAAAGATCTGTTAATAACAATTATAAGACTCCTTACTATGAAGACACATACATTTACAAAAATTTCTGTGGCACAGTTATCAGTATCAGCATCCCAAAAACAAGACGACGTCATTCTGAAAACAAAACTTTTTTTAATTCAAGATTTAAATTTAGGAAAATAAGTTTTTACTAAGTTTTTGATTAATTTGCATAATAACAGAACAGACGTGCAAATGGCTTACTTGAATCCTTGTCCTCTTTGTTCACCAATTACAACTTGGACTGCATACTTATAACGCTCATATGGCAGTTCTGAAGAGAAGAAAAGAGAAATTCAATTACAATATTTACAAATTTGTCTGCAATTTTAGGCAAGTACAATATAAATTAAATTCAGCAGTGAATAAGATTATTTAAGCATGACAAAATATGCTAGGATTATCCAGCTTATTAAGGGATACCTCTATGAAAAACTGAGGGTTGGACAGTACATTACATATGAAGAAAACCATGAAAACTACCATGTGACAAGTCTATTCAGTCACCAGAAAGAGAATCGTATGTGAACTACATGCATTTTGTGGCTTTATACACAATGTCATTGGTAAGCCATAAATTTTGAAAAATTCAAAAGATTAAAATAAGAAACAAATCTTTTTTCTTAAATATGTAAAACATAAAACACTTTTCTAATTCTATACAGGAAACTGATGTTATAGTGGATCATTGTAATAACAATGACTGGAAGCTGCCTTTACAAAGAAAGGAGAGCACATTCATTATTGCATATTATAACAGTCTGACTAATGGAATACTTATGATTGTGAAAGTAGAAAACTTTCAACTCATCAGCTGCTTAACAAAAATTGTTCCACACAAATAGTTTATTATCTACATGCATACCTACAACAGAATCATTTAAGTAGATTTTATCTTTCTGTACAAACCATTCTCCTTAGAAATCAGATGCAATTATACATGCATATTTAAATTGAAATATTTGGAAAATTTCCAAGAAAGTATTTGTACGAAAGTTGCCTCAATAAAATATGGGAAAATACCATAAATTTATTAAAAGCATCCTAAATTAGCATAATATTTTAAAGTGTTGATAATTGCTCTAAAATAGCCCCAGATATAAAGCTTCCAAAATTGAGTTTACCTACATTTATTGGTAATGTTTATGAATGGATAACTTTTAACGATTTATTTAAGGTTACTGTGCATAACAACAATAATTTGTCAAAGAAAGGACAAAAGCTTCAATATTTATTATCAGCCCTTAAAGGCGATTCACTCTGAGTCGTAAAGTCAATCCCAGTTTCAGATCAAAATTAAGAAGTTGCTTGGACACTGTAAGAAGAAAGATTTTCAAATCATCGAGAACAGGTTTTTGCGCATATTAAGCGATTTATGTCAATTCCACCTATTTACAGTGAATCTGCTAGTGCTTTACTAAATTTAGTTGACATTACCTTTGAATGTACAAGAGCGTTAGAAATTTTAGAACACACAATTGATGGGTTTGCTAATACTATGTTTGTGTATGTTTTGTTACAAAAATTAGATGCTTCAACAAAATTATGGTTTGAACGTGAGTTTGGTAAGAAAAATAATGTTCTCAAATTTCATGACTTAATTGAATTTCTAAAAAACCATGCAAGAATTTCAGAAGCGTCTAGAGTTTCTAAGAACACGAACCAAAAGCATTGTTCTAAAGGTACTGTATTGCTAACTAATGTCAAATCACCTAAGTGTAGTTTCTGTTTGGATAATCATATTATATATATATGTCCTAAATTTCAAGATATATCAGTGAACGATAGGGTTGAATTTCTAAAAGAGCGAAGATTGTGTTTTAACTGCTTTTTAAATCATAATGTAAAGCAGTGTTCTTCAAAATTTTCATGCACTAAGTACGGTAAAAAACATAACATCCTAATTAACTTTGAGAAAAAAAATAATAATTTATCCCATGGTGTACATTCTCGAAAAACATCTTTCGCCCCAAAAAATGCTAGTGAAATAAATATTTCAAGCAAATTAAATCCGAATGCGATTAGTTTTGAAACCAAAAATTCGACTCCCTCCATAAATCAGTCATTTGTTGGAACGAGTTATGAACGTGAACATAAATGCTTCTCGGTGCCAGAGCAAAGGTTTCCTTTCCAAGGTCGGAAAACTTACACGTTTTTATCTACTGCTGTGATTAAGTTTCGAATGGGAAATGGAGAAATAATAAAAATATTAGCAATTCTTGACGTAGGCAGTCAAGTCAGCCTAATTTGAAAGGAAATTGCGGATATGTTACAAATAAAAAAAAAAGCAATAAATGCTCCTATATCTGGCCTGAATAATTCGATTCTAACTGCTAAAAGTAAGGTAGTAACATCAGCGGAAAATTCGAATGGAGACTTTAAAAGAAATGTTGAATTTTTAATTGTAGATACTATTACTGATCTTACTCTTTCGAAACAATTGGATGTTAAGAAAATTTGTTTTCCAACAAATATTTGTTACGCTGACCCAGATTTTTATAGACCAATGCTCTTCTGGTAGCTGATATACTTTACCTGCTGCTCAAACCAAATTAAATAAAATTACAAGAGGAATCTATCGTGTTACAAGAGACAGTGTTTGGTTGGGTAGTGAGTGGGTCTGTGAATTAAACTCTTTGAAGCCCAGATCCTTCACTAACTTGTGTCCTCAAAATACTGAAATGCCCGAAATAGTTTTCCAGTTCCACAGCAATTTCCTCCCCTCCCCGTTCATTAATGCAGAAAATAGTTGTGAAGATTTCCAATGACATCCTTTGTACTTTCTAACAAAGATTCCATTAGCCTTTGACCCTGTTCTTTATTATGATCATGACTGAAATTTTGTTTATTTCCATTATTTTTATAGAAAGGAATAAATTGTTTAAAAATAAATATAATCCTTAAATTTTTAACCTGCTCTCTTATTGCTGTTTAAAGCTTAAAAGCACAGTATACCATAAAAGTATAACAACGAAATGTCACGATCAACCAAAAGATAAGAAATTTCTTAGGACAAGCTGTCTGCAGTAAACTGATACAATGCATTTGGGGAAACTGCACCTGCTTCTGCATATCTTAGGAAAAGGAAAGAATACAAAATTACACTCTCAGCCGTTTTCGGGCGGTTCTGGTTGTTTCAATGTAGGGCTGTGTGAGGCGGATTGGATGTGAAGGAGTTAAGTAAACAAAACAGTTATCATTGTGGATTAGTAAACAATTTTGAAGATTTAGATAGTAAATTAACAAAATTCTGGGAGTTAGAATCTCTTGGTATAAAGGATACCGAATTGAGAAATGAGGAAGATGAGGCCCTAGAGATGTTAAATGAAACAGTATGCTTCAGACGGATGATATGAGGTGGGTTACCCTGGAAGAGAAATTGGGAGGAACTTAAAGACAATTATGATGTTCCAAAAATTCGACTAGCAAACCTTGTTAAGAAAATGAAACGTGATAATTCCCTGTATATAGAGTATTGTGATATCTTGAATAATTATTTGAGTGAGGGAATTATTGAGAAAGTGATGAGCCCAGTTAAGGAAGTAAATAAACCTTTATATTACTTACCTCACCATGCTGTTGTAAAGCAAGAGAGCTTAACTACCAAGGTAAGGATTGTTTTTGATGGAAGTTCGCATGAACCAGGACAATTATCTCTAAATGATTGTTTATATCAAGGAGTTAATTTAAACCCAAATATATTTCATTTATTGACATGCATTCGCTTGAACAAGATCGCCTTCTTGGCAGATATAGAAAGGGCTTTCTTGCAAATTTCTTTACGTGAAAGAGACAGATGCAGTGAGATTTCTTTTCATTGACAATACGAATAATGTATGCATATATAAATTCAAAAGGATAATTTTTGGAGTAAATGCAAGTCCCTTTTTATTGGCAGTAACTATTAAAAACCATATAGAGAAGTACTGAAAGGACTTTCCTGCTACAGTACAAACACTTGATACCTGTTTTTATGCAGATGACCTTATCACACGAAATGACGACATTCCATCTGCCTTTGAATTTTCTAAAAGTGACGAAAAAATAATGAGAGACGCTGGGATGACCTTAAGGAAGCAGATTTCAAATTCTGAAAGGTTAATAAAAGAGTGGAAGGCTGTGGGATTTAAGCATTTATGTCCAGAAGATTTACAGAATAAATTACACAGAGCTCTTATGGGATCCATGTAGTGATTACCTATCCTTAGAAATTAATAGTTTGCTAGAATTTCTCCAACAGAAAGAGAACACCAAATGGTTTCTAATAATGGCTGCTGGAAGAATCTTCGACCCGCTGGGTCTTGTGACTCCTTTTACTATCCGTTTCAAGTGCCTCTTTCAGGAGATATGGCAAAGAAAACTTTCTTGGGATGAAGCTTTATCTCCTGATATAAGCGAGAAGTGGATGAAATGGTGTAAAGAAGTTCCACAACTTAAAAATTTAAAGGGTCCGAGATATATACTTGGTTCTTTTATTGATCAAGATGCAGAACTGGAAATTCATACATTTTCGGATGCTAGTATTAAGGCTTATGGAGCAGTTATTTACGTTAAGTTAAAGGTTGAGAACGAAATCTTAATCAATCTTGTAGCTTCAAAATCCAGAGTGGCTCCGTTAAAAAAGCTGTCATTGCCAAGCCTTGAGCTTATGGGTGCTTTACTTGCAGCAAGATTAGCTAGTGAATTGAAACCAATTATTGACAAAAAACAAATATCGAAAAGTTTTTTTCTGAGTGATTCAAAGGTCACCTTATACTGGATTAAAAGACCAAGCAAAAAGTGGAAACAATTTGTATCAAATCGTGTGAAAGAGATACAAAGCTTGACAACTGATGCTACGTGGCATCATTGTCCAGGCACGGCTAATCCAGCTGATTTACTTACCCGTGGTGCAAGTAGTGATTCTCTTCTAAATAATTCAACTTGGTGGACCTGCCTTCTTAAAAAAAATTATTCCTGAGTCTCCAGAACTTAGTGGCACTAAGGATGAATATTTTTATGAACTGAAAAAAAGCTGTGATAATACTGACTCTTTGAAACTTTTTAGTATAACAAAAGACTTTAACTTTTTAAATTGTATTTATGATTTAAATAATGATTTTATGCATATTTTACGCGCTTTAAGTTTTCTTTTCAGGTTCATCTGTAATACAAGACACCCGAGTACCAAAAGGTCAGGATATGTAACCGCTGCTGAACTAGAACAAACAGAGATTTTCTTAATCAGACAGGTACAATCTCAAGAATTTTTGGCACAGCTGAAAAGTTTATCTAAGGGTGAAACAGTAGCCCCCAATAGTAAGCTAAAAGGTTTAGCCCCTTTTATTGATCAAAATTCTATTATTAGAGTTGATGTTTGCCTCCAAAATTCTACTCTGGAGTTCTGTAAAAAACATCCTGTGGTGCTTCCACCAAAAAAACCATTTAACAGAATTAATTGTAATGTATTTTCACAAAAAAAATGCTTTCATGTGGGACTGCAAACTTTATTATATTATGTGAGAGAAAAATACTGGCCCATAAATGAGAGAAATATTTGCAGAAAGATTTGCCATCAGTGCATTGTTTGCTTTAAGGCAAATCCTTCTACTTCTTCTCAGTTAATGGGAAATCTGCCATTAGAGCGTGTTAATGAAAATTTTGCATTTAATGATATAAGAATCGATTTTTGTGGACCCTTTCTTGTGAAATACAAAAACCAACATAAGGGTGTATTTAACAAAGAGATCTAACAACAGGTTTTTTTTCTCAAAGAGGCAAACCTAGAAAGCTGGTAATTTACATCAAAGATCGAAGTGGCAGTTTGATAAAAATAATGTTAAAGTTGGAACTGTTGTACTTATAAAAGATGAGAATCTTTCACCAACCAAATGGTTGGTTGCTAAAATTGCTGAGATATTTCCAGGCAAGGACGGTAAAGTAAAAGTTGTCAATTTACAGTTACCAGGTGGAAAATTTCTAAAAAGAAGTAGTCGTTACATATGTATCTTGCCAAATCAATAGTTAGACTATATGGTGTATTATTGAGATTGTGTGTGTCATTATGTTATAATTATTTTCATTTCAGTTGTTAAACAGTGTTGTTGTAATATGTGTTTTATTATTATATATTATTGTTAATCAAGTTGCAAAGTTTGTTTTGATATTCTCATATTGAAATTTGCAATTTCAATGGGCGGGAGGATGTTCAGTCTAACCTCCCTGATATATGAACTGTAAATTGTAGAAAATGCCTCCAGAGGGCAGTGCCGTGCAAAAAGGGAAAACCCAGAGTGTGTTCTCACTTTGGAGAAGTGAGTGATCCTGCCTTTGTGGCGAAAGTGTTGAAATAATTATAGAGATGTGAAATAAAGCTACAGTTCTAACTTATAAGTGTTTTCGAATTATTGAGAAGTTGTGATTTATAATACGAACTTTCAAACACATTTGGCATCATGATAGTTTTCTGACGCCGCAGATAGTTTTCTGGCACTACATCAGTTCAGCGCTCATCGTTTCAAGATCAGTATGCTTTTTACAAGTGCATACTTGGGACAATGAACTTGGTATGTGGATTACTGCTTCAATTCATGTACAAATGATGAGTGTGCAAAGTGTGAGGCTATCATTTTTGTAAAATGTGCAGGATGTTAACTGTCTTTCTGCCTGTTTCAATGTTCATTTGATGAATTGCACATTGTCTCTTCTAATAGATTTTGTTTTAAGTCAGTAACAAATTACATTTACAACATCCCAATGTACATTGTTTCTTTTCAACGAGTTATTTTTTCCTTTATATTCAGATCTTCACCTTCTTGCCATATTATTAGTTCATATAAATACGTGAAACAAGCATTTTAATGATGTTTGGTGTCATGTTTCCAACATTTTACTGATAATTTGTGGCTCCTAAAGCTCCTAAATGCTCGTCCCTCTGTCGCTAAGATTTCACAGTTTCCCTACTTGTGGCATAAGCTTTCAGAAAATGCATGGTTTTCTGGAAACCCGATATCAAAGGTTTATTTCTAAGACAAAAAGAAGAAAATTGGTACTTGCATATTATCACTACCACCTTAGTAGAAGTTGCCAAACTCCAGCAACCGTGTGTATAACAGTTCTTTAGGTAAAAGTAGTACACCATGTCATAAGGGTTTTCTGATTATCTGCACTCTTCCTCCCCACCACCACCAAAAATTCATAAGCTTGCTACCGCTGCGAACATACTGGATTAATTTTTTGAAAAGCTGATGCTCAAAAAGCAACAGCCATTTCCAAAATAGCAGTGCACTATGAATGTACTGTAACTTACAATCTGAAAATTCACTGAATCGCCTTTTTCTTCTGTTTAAAAATTGTCAAAACTTCACCAAGGTTGTAGCATTAACACCTAAGTACCAACAAATCTTTCCCATGACCAACATTCATAAACAATAATTTTCTGCTTCCCTATATGATATGTGAAAGTCCAGTTACAATAGCAACTATCTTCACCGGCATTTAGGAGGAAACAGACAGCAAACACACAATTTAATTTGCAAAATAAATACATATATTTATTATATATTTCACAAAAATTACTGAAGAGAGATGGAGAACCATTCTGTTAACATATTTCATTTTAAATTCATAATATACTTTTAAACTTTTTCAGGAAATATAATCAATAAATCTTCGTACTTTCTGATTATCTGCACTCTTTCCCCCCCACCACCACCACCAAAAATTCATAAGCTTGTTACCGCTGCGAACATACTGGATTAATTTTTTGAAAAGCTGATGCTCAAAAAGCAACAGCCATTTCCAAAATAGCACTGCACTATGAATTTCATATAAGAGCAATAATTCAATAAAACTGAAAAAACAAGAAACATCAGAAATAAAACATTTTTTTCTTTTGGAGAAATCATTCTTTTTTGCATTGTTGCTCTCCCCACATACACAACAATTTGTTTTTACTTAAAAATCACCAGATAATTGCATAAGGCATCATAAAACATCAGCACTCCTCAATGGCCAAAACACGCATATGGCCTGAGCATAGCAACTTGCCATACAAATACTTTTTGAGGACACTATAGGTTGCCACATAAATATTTGGTAATACAGTACAAAGTCTGAGATCTGGACTTCGGCAATTATGGATTTGGTATTTTTCCTGATATTAGATTATCAGTTTAAATCTAGTAAGATCACACATAAAAATTATAAAATTAAAAGTATAAAGTTGTGATTTATGAGACAATGAGGGATTTATGATCTAATGGGTAACAAAAGTTACAAAAAAAAAAAAAAAGCTTAATATTTACACTGAAGAACTATTACATTATGACCACCCTCCATCTATAAACATGGACTCGCCCAGGAACAAAACCACTGCTCGTGCATGGCTGATGTTGATGCATATAAAGCACTATGTACTGTCATTCACACATAGTGTGATTAGCGACATAATGGGGAAAGCAGCTGATTTATCAAACTTTGATAAAGGTCAAATTGTTATCGCTCGACGACTGGAAACATAAATATCAGAAACAGTGGGTTTAGTGGGCTGTTCACGAGCAGTTGTCATGAGCACATATCGAAAGTGGTATATGGATGGTGAAACGACAAGTCGCCAGCAAGCAGTGTGTCATTGATAGTGCATTCATTCCAGAGGAGAGTGTGGACTGCTACGCATTGTTCTTGATAACTAAAGAGCTACAACAGCCGAAATCACCACCAGCTACAACAGTGGTGATGCAGACAGTGTTTCTCAACACACTGTGCAGCGTACATTGCTGCATATGGGCCTAAGCAGCTGAAGCAAGTCCCTGCACTGGCATCACATCATCGCCAACTGCATCTACAATTGGCCAAGAAACATCTGAATTGGGCATTAGAAGAATGGAAGAATGTTACATGGTCCAACGAATCATGCTTTCCAGTCCATCACATCTACGGGCATGTGCTAATATGCCAATTTCCAAACGAAACCCTGGCTCCCTGATGCACAGTTGGACGGACACAAGCCACTGGGAGAGGTATCATAGCACGGGCAATTTTTTTCATGGAGCCCATTAGGACCCATAATCCCCATAGAACAACACTTGACATCTGTGCACAATGTGAACATCGCTGCAGACCAGGTTCTAGCAGGGGATTACCAACAGGATAATATACCATGTCATAAGGGTCAAATCCGCAGGGTGTGGTTCGAGGAACATTCCAGTGACTTTCAAGTCATGTTTTGGCCTCCAAATTCCCCTGACATTAATCCAATACAGCATTTGTGGTCCCACCTGGAAAACCAAATTCGTGCTGCCACACTACCTCCTACGCAACGTGCGGGAATTACAGGATCAGTTGGTGAGCACCTGGTACCAGATAGCTATCAACACCTTGTCGAGTCAATGCCATGCTGGATGCTGGCAGATTTTAGAGCTAAAGATGGTCCTACATGTTATTAACAGGGTGGTCATAATGTAATGGTCCTTTGGTGTATTTGTTTTCTTTATTAATCATTTCTTTGAATGCAAATTCTTTCAGTCAGGGGTTCTCAACCGGTGGTACATGTACCACTGATGGTATGCAAGAGAAAAATAGGTGGTACGTACAGAAGCAAAGTATTTTTAACTATTAAATTCAAAAATTAAAACCCCAACATCCTGATTGAGCTTTTTCTCTAACACTCGTAAATTTATGCGATCTCAGCTTTGTTCAAGAGTGGTGGTGGTAGTAGTGCTTTGTAGTGGTGGGACTAAAGGTTTTTAATTTTTGTTTAAGTGGTTCACATTAGTCGAAAGATTGATAACCGCTTGTTTAAGTTGCTTTGTTTTTTGTGATAATACTTTCTTTTCAATTTTATAGGCAGATATAATTTCTTGTTCAGTTACAAAGCTCCACTGTTTAAGTCCTGTAGTTGCTGCATCAAGAATTCCAAATAACTTGTCAATTGAATTTTTTTGCTTTTCAAGAATTTCTTTGCCACTTTTTTCACTGTCGAGAGTGGTATTTTCTGGATCTAGAACCATACTACAGATTTTGCCGCCTGTTAATTGATGATTGAAGCATTGTCATCACAATGACAAACTTCTGTTATATCAGTTTCATTTGCTACTACTTCTATATTTCTTTACAAAATCCATTAATTGGAAAATTTCACCTGTGGTTTGAGATATCCAAAAGCCTTCAAATTCGTGGCTATAATCTTCATCATCCTCCCCATGAAATATGGTAGCTGGCCATAAATTATGCTAAGCATTTCTTGAAGTATCTGGAGGCACATCTTCGCACAATTTTGCGATGCCCCACACAGCAGACTTTATGTTAAAATATTCTTTAAATTCTTGAATAGTCGTGTCATTATTCAAGAAATTTAACATTGATTTTAAAAATGCTCCTTTACATTTGCATTTTAGCATGTGCACTATTCCAATATTCATAGACTGAATGATGAACATAAAGTTTGTAGAAAAGACTAGCACGGATACATTATCTTTCATTAAAACTTTAAGTGAAACATGAGTCAAACAGTTATCTACAATCAGGGCAATTTTTGTGTCATCTGGTAAACCAAAGAAATTCAAATTTTTTTTAGCCTCAGGTGTGAAATGATTTTCAAACCAATTATACATTAATGCTTGTGTCACCCATGCTCTTTTATTTGCACGATATATAACGGGAAAATCTTTATTCCTTTAAATGTGTGAGGTCGTGTATTTTTTCTGATTATGAAAAGGCTACACTTGTGCGTTCCTGCAGCATTTGCGCATGCTAAAATTGTTAGTCTAGCTTTGAAATCTTTGACACCGGTTAGAGTCGTTTTTTGTAGAGGTTGCCAAAGTATTTCAAGGTACATACTGCCAGAAAAGACCAGTATTGTAAATTTATTCTGCAGATAATGTTTCACTAGTAATGAGTTCATTGAATTCATCTGCAAATAGTTCAGCAGCTTCAGAATAAGCTGAAAATTTTCCACCTGAAATTTTTAACTGCATTATACCACGGCAATTTTAAAATTTGGTTAAGCAATCTGACGAATATGTGCATTCCATTTTTAAGTTCATTTTGTTATGAAATATTTCGGCTTGAGCCATTAGCATTGTCCCCATCAATGGCATGCCCTCACTGCATCTCGCTCTGACCATTCACTTTGTTATGATCATCACTTTTAGCACAGTGAGTAATTTTTCTATTATTCATTGCGAGTGGGATGTTAGAAGCCACAAAATATTCATAAAGTTCCTTTTTCTGTTATCTCATATAAGCTTTCCAATGCCATACTCCTCACGTAATTTTGAGACTATATTATACCTATATCCATTTTTTCCAGCAATTCCACTTTTTTTTTAAATGGACTTCAAAACATGCTTTCATTTTGTATATCCTGTTGCAGTTCCAGAGTCAGAAACTCTTTTTGACATAATCGAAAGTACAAACTTTAGTTTTCATAAAATTGCTGTGATTATAATAGCCTGCAAAAAAAGCAATAAGCTGGATCAAATCAGAAATTTAAGGAGCAGTCCAATCTGCTATATTAACTGAAATTCTTTGGAATCAGTAAAGTATAATTTTAGCCTAACTTGACAGCGTCCAATTTACATTATTGGCTATGCAGCATGAGACTGGTGATGAAAGACAAAATGTTCAGTTAAATGTTCTCTTATTTCTATCATTCACTGAGACAATTAAGTCTGAATTGTATTAATTTAGTTATTTTTTATACTTGTGTCTAATTCTTGCACATGCCTAAGGCTTATCCGAGTCCTGAATAAATAAATTCCTACATGTACTTAAGCTTACTGAGGGCCAATGCTAGGTATTTTACTGTCTGATGCAGTCTCTGCGGATCATAAATTTTGCTACCAAGAATTTTGGGTTCCATTGCTTTCCCTAATTTCTGAAAATTTTATCATCCCTTAATTTTGTTATTTGGTACTTCTCTAAATTCCAAAAATTTGTTCTTGCCTAAATTCTGCAGCCTGGTGCAGCCATATGAGCTATGGCATTGGTTCTGGGTTTATGTTAATAAAAAAGCAGTTATTCTTAATTCAAAAAGCACTAAATGTAATCTTTTGGCCTATTAGTATCATTAACAAAATCTATTTTTAGCATATGGAAAGAAATTTTCGTTAAATTTTTCCTCATCAACATTTAGAGCCATTTAACTTAAATCTGTAATCATCGCCAAGCATATTGTTGACATAAAAGGTTTCCATACTCTTTGTTATTCAAATACTAATATAAAAAAATGTTTAGGTATCACTGCATGAGTCATACTCAAGTTGTCATGTGTTGATAAACACACTCACACTTGCAAGTGCAGCACCCCCGGTTAGAAGAATTGTTACTGACGAGTCAGTCAATGAGTGTAAGAGATGGAGAAGGTGAGAGGTTTAATAAAGGAGTGTGTTTACCTTAAATTTGAGTGTCAGTTTTATTTACAGTCCATTTTGGAGAATGAATCTATAATAATATTATCTATGAAAATGTGAACCGGCCAACACATAGATGATGACAGCAAAATATTATAAGCAGTTGTAAAATCAACTATGTTCCCATGTAGAATGTTTTGGTTTGAGATGTATGATAAGCAGATATGCAGCTACGGAGCCAAATTATTGTTATACAAATTTAAGCTAAAATAACTGTTTCTTCAATAACGAGGTGTTTTATTTAGTGCCGAAGTGAAATTAAGAATTAGGATTCTCCACATTTTCTTACAGGGAAAAAAATTAAATGTGCATGCATAAGCATTAAAAAAATTCCTGAAAACAAATTTTTGGTAGTGGCTTTAAGGTCTAGATTTTAGATATTGGACATCCAGATCTCGGACTTTGTACTGCATTTTTCTATGCCTCAAGGGCATTTTTTGTGACATTTTACTGAGGGGTGTGGATGATCAGAAAGTACCTAAAAATGCTCCTTATTTTAAAAATGTACTGATAAATTTAATTTACATATACTTAGTAACATTTTGATAAATTTTAGCCTAAAATTTAATGCAACAAGTACTGATGTCAAATAAAGCACAATGAATAACTGCAGTTAAAACTTTACAAGTATATTTGTATTTCAAATTATATTATTTTGTACCCAATAATCTAAGACAGTACAAAATCTGAGATCTGTAATTGCTGGGGATTTGACAATTATAAATTTTAGATCATTTGTTTAAATAATAGTAAGATGACATGTAGACATGGCAACATTAGGGCTTCGCTTTTTAAACGAGATAGAAAAATGCTGACCTCCCACAGGGTGTGGGTAGTGGTTTTAGAATTAAGGAATGACAAAAATTTTAAAATTTAGAAGAACATCAAGCAGCAAAATTAGAGATAGCATAATTTTTAGAATTTAGGAGAAGCACTAGACAGCAGAATTTAGGGGCAGAAAAGGTTTTAGAATTTAGGCAGGTACCGAGCAACAGAATTTAGGACTCGAAGAGACTGCACACCAGGTGTAAAATGCCATGCCTTCCGCAACAACTACTCAGGCTGCAAGTGTAATCCTGGCTAGCATCAATGACTGCTACTGGCTACAGTTTGATTCCCTAGCCAGCAGGTGTTTGAAAATAACTTGTGGAAATCTAAAACCAGAGAAAAATTATATTTACAGCACACCTGCTTCCTTTTAATATAAAATATTCTCCTTTCCCAAACTTTGTGGGGTTTTTTTAGCACAAAGGAGCATCAGTCTATCAGTCTCAAAACAGCATTTGCGTTAAATCACTTAAATGTGATATATCACTTTTCAAATTGTTGCCACAAATACTATCACCCTGTATTGAAAGAAACAACATAATGAAGAATCTCCATGAATGTAAAATGGTACCTAGAGTCATCAAATTTTAAATAACATAGTCCTCCACCTGAACACGGACACCTGGAAGCCCAAATTTCGAGTTTGCTTCATTGTCTATTTCATATTTTGTAAAACTTCAACAGTTTTTGAAACTCAAGAATTTCAAAGTGAGCAGTGGTAACACTGTAGGGAATAAAACATTTTTATCTCCAGCAAGAGACCATCTATTGAAATTCTAAAGCTATGCTGTTTTTAAATATTTTTAGCCCAAATGCTCTTGAAACGTGTGTAATATAAAATTTGAAAAGTTTAATTTTTTTTTTTTTATTATTATTTTATTTTTTTTATTTTGGCTGGTGGTCCAGAGATCCAGATATTGGACTTCCGAATTTTGGACTTTGTACTGAATAATATTTAGATGATCAGAGAATGAAACAGCATACACATAAATAATCTAATGATCACAGACCATTAATTTCACTAATTATATCATAAATCACAATCTAGCATATTTTAAGCAATATGACAATAACATCAAAACAATGTATTTTTAACTACTGTGTCTTGCAAACAATGAAAAAGAACAGGATACCTTTCATTTTGTTCACTACAACTTCAGATAAGCTCTTGGCTTTAGCTGGAACATCAATAGAGGAATATCTTTTATTTCCAAATTCTTCAATGAGTATTGATTTTAGTATTTCTCTGACAGTTGCAGCATTAAATCTATAAGATAAAGACAAGAATTAGCAAAAGTAAAATAATGGTATTCATTCATCTGCTGGTGGGAAATAATTCACTTAGAAACACTAACTGACCTCAAAAATGAATGAATTTAGAGCCATGAATAAAATTTTGCATATAATGTGCACAAATTATTTTTACTATATTTTGATTGTATGTATATTTATATGCTGCACTTTATTTTAACTATTAACATATGACTGAGAGCCAATCTGTAATGGACCATACTTAAAGATATTACATTTCATTTAATTGGATTTTCTTTTACACTGCCAGCTATTAAAATGAAAGAAAGCAGTTATGAGTTAAGCAGTAATGAAAGTTAGCAGAACCATATTTACTTTACAAATACATTATAATGGAAGGACGAAATGTTTAAAAGTTCAAATAATTTTAAACTACAGAATATGCAGAAATCAGTATCCATGGCATCCACTTCTGGCAACAGTAACAGTTGCTATATTGCTGGGCATGGAGTCAAACATATTTTTCATGGCAATAACTGGTATTACAGTCCATAAGTTCATCTATTGTACTAGACAGTAAGTTTTGTCATGAAAGTCTCTTTCTAGACTTTTACTAGATCAAACTAGTAAGAGATTTCTAAAACATGCTGGTCAAGGCAGGAGCACTGAAGAAATGCAAGACATAAACAAAACAGTAGTTATATCATCCTTCTCAGCCAGTGGCAAACTAAAAATAGTACATGCATTGGAAATTTTAGCAATGAAAATTGCCAATTTAGTAATAATTACAGCAGCTGAAAAATGTAAATCATGTACTAATTAAAATTTTTGTCATCAGTCACTGTTGTATCAGTTTTGTTTTCAGGGTTGATTAAAACATTTGGTAACAAATCACGCTTTCTTAAGACAAAAATATATCAATGCCAGTTTCTCTGTCTCTTTAAGGCTGCTATAATCAAGAAGTACTAATTTCTGCTCCAATATAAAAATGTATAATTCTTCTATGCCTGAGCATCATCCCAGGACAGGGCTAATGCCTTATGACTTCAGGTATAATAATTGATTAGCATCTTTTTCGGCACAAAGAGAATAAATACTAATCGAAATACTTTTTTTTTTAAAATCCTATAATAGCAAAAAAAAAAAAAAAAATGGTAAAAAAAAATTCTATAAATACAGATTTATTTCACGTGCTGTTACACCCTTCAAAACAATTATTCAAAGAATTTGTGCAAGAACAATATTTATTCAACCATCATATAATGTAAATGAATTAACATCTTGCATGTTTATTAGTCCATAAAAAATGTAGTGTATATTTGCATATTTTCTATTCTAACATACTTAGCCTAGCATATAGCCAACACAGCCATTCATTCTATTTTCCTTCCTCTTTGAATAAATTTTATATAAACTTAAGTAACCTATACTTTAGTGACCTTCCTAATATATAATGGATCTTCATCATTGTTAAATAAACCGATATCATATCAAGAAGCAAGTCGAAAAAACAAGAAACGTATCTTTTCAGATTTTTTATTGAAACTTAACAACACGTGCACAACATTACAACGGCATCCATAGCTCGCATGCGGAGGAGAGACTTGGTGTTGCCAACATAGTAAAGATGTACCAAACTAACACGCCTCCTTACATTTATATTTACTAATTACAAATAAACATAGATATAAGCAAGCTTTTCATCTTTACCATTTACAATTAAGCATAGATATAAACAATAACATTCAACACTTAACACAAATTATTTCAAAAAAAGTTTCTTTCATTAACTTAAATGTTAAAATCAAAGTTAAACACAATTTAGTATACATAAGGACATACCAAAATCTATTTCATTTCAAGCAAAAATATTTAAATAAACATCACTTAAATAAACAGTATACAAAATTTATTTCAATTTCAAACCTTCTTTGAATTTCATAAATTTAATCTTTCCTAAAGACTTAGTAAAGATATCTGCAATATTTGATTCTGAATCAATCTTTACAATTTCAATTTGAACATTTTCATGAACATAATGATATTGAACTTCTATGTGTTTTGAATTTTTAATGAAGTTCCCATAATTAGCAATGGCCAAAGCTCCTGAATTATCTTCATAAATTTTAATGGGGCGAGTTATATCAGCAAAAACATCATTCACAACAATTTTTAAGAAATTAATTTCTGTCACAGCCTCAGATAGAGCAATATATTCAGCAAAAGTGGAAGATTCTGTCACAAAATTTTGCTTTCCAATAAATTGGATTACCAAATAATTCAATAACAAACGCAGTAGTTGACTTTCTGTCAACAATATCACCTGCCCAATCAGCATCAACATAACAATTCATAATATCAGTTTTAAGATTTTTACTATAGGTTAATTATAGATGTTTTGTTAAGTACAAATACTTTAAAAATCTCAAAGCATATTTGAAATATGTCTCATCATAACAATTTTGAAATCTACTTAAATAATTTAAGCTGAAAGATATGTCTGGTCTAGTACCATGACTAATATACAAGAGTGCTCCTATTAGATTTCTATATTTGACATTTTGATTTAAATTAGATTGGCTTAGTTTAAGATTAATCTTCATTGGTATATGAATCCATTGGTGTAGCTCCATTGGTGTAGCTTTGAATTTTCAATACAATACAGTTTAGCTAAAGATTCAATATAATTTTCCTGACTCGGTGTTAAGATATTACTTTTCTCATTATCATATTCAATATCAATTCAGATGTAGCTTTTAATTTATTTAAATCCTTCATTTTAAATTTATTATGTAGTTGTTCCTTAATATCATTAATTACCTGAGTATCTTTGCAACATATCAACAAATAAAAGAATATATACAAATACATCATTTTCAGATTTTACATATAGACAATAATCATATTTACTTCTACGAAATCCTAGACTCTCAATATACTCGTTAAAACACTCATACCAAGCACGAGGGCTTTCAACCCATATACTGCTTTCTTTAATTTATACACACTATTTGAATTATTGTTATAGCCTTGTGGTTGTTTAACATAAACCTCAGACGCATCATAACCATTTAAAAAAGCAGTCTCAACATCCATTTGATGAATATTTAAATTATACTGACAAGAATATGAAAGTAACAATTTTAAGGTTTGCATCTTAATGACAGGGAAGTAAGTATCCTCAATACTATCTTTTTGCTGGAAACCTTGAACCACTAATCTAGCTTTAAAAACATTACCTGGTTTTCTTTTGAATACCCACTTCACATCTAGAATTGCTTTATCCTCTGGTTTAGTCACTAGTGACCAAGTGTTATTTTTAACAAGACTGTTCATTTCACTGTCCATTGCCTCTTTCCAATGTCCAGCGTCACTGCATGTTGTCGCCTCCTCAAAGTTACCAGGAACTGTAGCATCACAAAAATTTTCACTAACACAGTAGTACCCGAATTCCTCATGAAATCGAACTGGTGGTTTAATTTGCCTTCTTGGACTCATTCCACTTTTTGTTTCATCTTCATTTATCACACTGTCCTTGGAGTCATCATTACTCGATCCACATGACACTTCTTGAGGTTCATTCTTCTTATTTGTATCATCATAGGATCCTTCAAAGTGACTGGCTCTTTGAAATATTCATAAACTGTTTATAATGTGGTAATAATAATAAAACTGTTTATAACGTGGTATTCGCTATCCAGTAACCAATTGATCTCATTTTTATTCGTCACAGTATTTGCACTGGAACTTGTCATGTTACTTTCAATAACAGTGGTGTGAAAACTATTGCCTTGATGACTATTTGTTCTATGGTTAGAGTATGCTCCACGTTCACGACGTCCACTAAAAGCATGACTACGTCCTCGACTGTTTGAAGAACTTTGACCACGATAATTAGTGGAGTCATTGCCATGATAGTTCCTTTGATGGACATGCCAACAATTCTTTTTAATGTGACCAGGTTTTCCACAATTATAACACACATTCCCTTGTGGACCCGATTTGCTTGTTTCAATTTTGAACGCATTTGATTTTTCTGCTGGTGCACAATCTTCATAATCACTTTTCTCTTCAAGTAATTTTGATTTGATTTTGCTCTTTAGGTAATCAACTGTTCTGTCCTTCTCTGGTAATACATCTATTAAGTCACCAATGTGACTGTAATCTGAAGGTAATGCTCTTAGCATATAGTTCAATTTTTCTTGTTCCATCACGGTGGCGCCGGCATGTTTCAGCTCGTTCACATACTTCTCAAAATCATCGAAAAATATATTTACATCAGGATAATTTTTCAGTTTCACACATTCTAAGTTACTTCAACAAACAATTTGTAGAGATGTTGAAGTTTTTAAATACACTGCATCAAATTTCGTAATTATATCAAATGCAGTCTCACACTCGTGAATATATTCCAATTGCTTGTTTGTTATGGCACTGTAAATGTAATTTGTAGCTTGGATAACCTTTTCTTCCCATTTTTCCACGTCATCGTTTTCACTGACTTTTCGCTGAACCACATCTTTACACTTTAATTGAAGAAATTTTATCATGCGCACTTTCCAATTAAAATAGTCCGAACCATCAAATAGCGGTATGCCGATATCACTGCTTCTTGTACATGCCATTTTTACGCTAGTACCGGTAACTTTTAAAACAAACTATAACTACTAAATTCTTAATTCATATTCACAAATCACGAGAACTGCTACCATGTTAAATAAACCGATATCATATCAAGAAGCAAGTCGAAAAAACAAGAAATGTATCTTTTCACATTTTTTATTGAAACTTAACAACACGTACACAATATTATAACGGTATCCATAGCTCGCACACAGAGGAGAGACTTGGTGTTGCCAACATGGTAAAGATGAATGTACCAAACTAACAATTATAATACAAAACATTATTGTTTTCTTTTGTATTATGTACATTTTCAAGCACTATTCAGATATTTGGCAATCAAGTAATATTTTTACTTAATTGTTACTTAATACTATGCTATGTTACAAATTTAAACCATTTGTTGTTTTACTCTGAATTACTAAATACTTGAAAGCCAAATAATTTTATTAAATACATTTTTTCCTTTTAAGGCCTACTAAATTTTATTTGTTTCCAATTTTCCTTTTGTCTCCCTGTACTGTAGATCTTAAGATATTACTAGATGTTCAATGAATGAAGGCAAAATAGAATGGCAACAAAAGATGCTGGGCTTTCCCCCAAAAAATTTATAAATTATAAAACTAATACATTTTTGGTTAGGAATGGCAGTTCAGAATACAGTGTCTGAGACTGAGTATAGATTGCACAAGGCAATTAGAATTAAGAAAGCTACATTACACTTATGCATTAATAAAAAGTTATAAAATTACCAGGTTATAACAAATATACCATCGAGTATAAATGCCATAAAAACAGCAATACCTAAGAATTATTCCACAGACCAAGAATTACAATATAAAAAAGAAACATCATAAATTGGTTTACTCATATAAACCATTTGAACATTGTTTAGGAAATTCTTATACACCTAATTCTGTTTTTACACAATAGATACATTCCTAAAGAACACATAAAAAATTCATGTGGAAAAGATATTAAACATATAAAAGAAAACAAGATCGACTATGGATTTAAATAACAAGGAAATATTTTTTTTTAAATCTGAAAATATTCATTTTAAGCTTATTATTTTATTTTAATAAAATACATATTTGTTAAAATAAAATAATAAGCACACACATATGTAATGAAAATTTATTAAAGTAAAATGTCATCATCACTCAGTTTTCTACAGACTTTCAAGTCTTCATCTACCCATACCCAATCAGAAAAATTAATGCTATCACATTTAAATTTTTTGAAATCAGAAAAAGCTGTATCAATAATGTCACATTCTTCAATATGATTGTAACCTTCGAAATGCATGAATTTAGCTTGACTAAAGCAGTTATTAATTAACATCACTCCATGAAACATATAGATCAGGGGTTCTCAACCGGTGGTACGTAAAGAAGCAAAGTATTTTTAATTATTAAATTCAAAAAATTAAAACCCCAACATCCTGATTGAGGTTTTTTCTCTAACACTTGTAAATTTATGCGATCTGAGCTTTTTTTCAAGAGTGGCAGTGGTAGTAGTACATTGTAGTGGTGGTACTAAAGGTTTTCAATTTTTATTTAAATGGTACACGTTAGTCAAAAGGTTGAGAACCGCTGATATAGATCATTTATAGCTGTCAGCAGAGTAATGTTGTAGTTTTCACCACAATCTAAAGAAAAAATGATTTTTTGTAAGAGTCTCTTACGATAATTTGTTTTAATATTTTGGATGATTCCTTGATCCACTGGTTGTAGCTTCGCAGTTGTGTTTGGCTGTAAATATTCAACACATATGAAACACAGCTGTGGAAGGTTATTGTGGCAGGTTGCATTATCTACAAATAAGAAAATTTTATGGTTTTCCCTCAAAAACTGCCTATCTGCTCCTTTTAACCAGTTACTGAAGATCTCTCATGTCATCCATGCTTGTATTGGAAACATAATCAACTGGAGGTGATCAAAGTCCTTTAAAATAACAGTGGATTCTTGGACATTTTAAGCACTAATAATTTAAGCTTTTCGCTCCAATCCATATTAGCACAAACTAAAGCTGTAATCATCTGTTTACAACTTCTACATCCTACGCAAGCATCCCCTTTAAAATGTACGGTCTTGTTTGGCAAGAGTTTATAAAAAAATGCAGTTTTGTCTGCATTAAAAATAACTTTCGGCACCTATATAGAGAAAAGCATTGGCAGTTTAATACCGAAATCAGTGCATGCATCTTCATTAAATCATAGCTTTGGCAACATACAATTTGATAAGAAATACTGTGTTTGACTTCAATACAGAAAGCCATCCATCACTGCATTTAAAATCTTCAATGCTCATTCAACTTGCTGATTCATCAGCAACAGAGGACCATTTATTGAAAACATTTTAGATCTAGCCTCCTGGAACCATTGCAGTAAAGCTTTTTCTAGATCTTGTTGTGACATATTTCTCATGCATGTCCTTCGTCTAGCAAATTTAGATTTTGTTCCCACGAATCTAATGGCCTACCAGTGGCCGAGCAGTTAAGTCGCTGAGCATCGGTAGTTTGGTCCCAGATTTGAATCCCACAAATCAGCTGGCGGCATGGCGTTTTTATCATTTGTCCTATGTGTAATGCGCATACAAACCAGTTTCCCTTAGAAAGTCCTCTATGAATGCATCCTCCTGTTAGACAGACAGCCCTCGAGGCTTTGCCGTAAACACACAAACCAAACTAACCCATGAATCTTAAAACTGATTCCTTGCTCTTCACATAAGTTGACAAAGTATTTATCTGGTTGTAAAAGTTTTTCTGCCAAAAAACATTCTTAATGAAGTTGGAGGGGGAAAAAACATGAAAGCAGTACCTTTAGTGTGGGGTAGTAATCACCACCCAAATCTATGATTTTCTACCAATGTTTGGGTAGTTTTTCAAAGTCTTCGGCACAGAAACTTGATACCTGCGAGTCCCAAAACAGATCAACCTCATTTCAGACGTTCTCTGCGGAATAGAAGATAACATCAGTAAGATATAGCTGCAGATGTGAAAAAAGGTTGAAGTCCAAAGGAACAATCTCAGGGGCTATATGGTGGATGTGGCAAACAATCCCATTCTAGTCCATAAAGAGTCCAGCCGGTAAATGCAGTCACATGTGGTCTTGCATTATCTTAATAGAACATTACCTTTTTGCACCGGAACTCAGCTCAATGTTTTTCCTAGATATCAATGTCAACACAGACTACCATCTTGCTGTACACCTTACTGTTGAGGGTTTTACCTTTTTCAAGATACACTTTATGGATAATATTACGGCAATCTCAGCAGATACAGAGCATGATCTTCCTGTTAGTCATATTGCACTCTACAACGCTGCTGACGGGTTCACTGGGTGCAGGCCAACCCCCTTTTCAGCCTGCGCTGTTGAAGTAAATAAACTTTTCACCACGAGTGACGAATATGGTCCAGAATCTTGTCCTTGTGCTGATATTCGAGCAGATTATTGTAGGTCCGAACACGTCAGTCCTTATCTGCTGAGTCAGCTCATGCACAATCGAGTGACTGAGCTTGTCAAAGCAGTACAGCACATGTCAAAGCAGTACAGTACATGTGATACATAGCACGACTAATGGGCATGGCACAAAAGTCTAACTCCTTAGCAAGCTCTTGAATAATTGCATACTGATCTTCCACAAGTTCTCGCAGGTGGGGCCCATTAGCATCAGTAGGCCAGCCAAAGAGCTCTGCTTAATGAATGTCATAGTCCTTGTTTTTGAACTTGCAGCACCAAACCTCTACAGTGTCATATGATACAAAATTGCTACCTAAAGCTATACGCGATTTGGTGACATTTTGACCACAAATCGCAATTTTTTCATTCTGAAGGACATACATATACCTTTACTTTCTATTTAACAATTACACTATGCTTAATTTTAAAAAAGGCACACAAAGCATAAAAAATGCAAGTTTATAATATCACATGAATTTTGAGATATTGATTAACTACCACTACGAAACAAGGTAGGTTATTTGATTACGGCAAAACACACAACTCCTATCTGCTTAAGAGGATAATTTTAGCCTCTATGAAGTATTCACGTTGCATATGGTCTCGTATTCACACTGCACATATCTCTTGTGTGCATGTTACACATAGAGGAAACCGTGAAAACCAATCATGCAGCCAGCTTGTTTGCCCGAGTTCAAATCCAGGTTGAACTACCAGAATTCAGCAGCCTAACTGCTTGGCCTCCGACCTTCATTAAGAATATAAATTACATGGCTCTAAGCACAATAATTTTACTTTTTGAAATGTTAAATTCCTTCAAAATGCACAAAACGTTTTTAAAGTTAAATGCCAGCCTAAGTTTGCTTTTGCCAAGTTGTAAATTCAGAGAGGCATGGAAAATGAGGATGTAGACTTATGGGTAATCAATTTCCCTCCTTAAATCAATTATTTTAAGTACTTTGTATCATATAATCAATAAAACTACTGCAGTTCTTTTACTTTTCTAACTCCAAATTAATAATCAAGTTTTAGCAAAAGTTTCTGGCCATCACAAATATCGTCTGTGCAAACAGTTCACGCTGGCATGTTTAATCCTATTTTGTCAAACGATTTTTAGCATTTGAAAGAAACAGACTTGCTTTAAAACACTGTGCAGTGAAATTTGTAAGAAAAATATTGTAATCATCAAGTACAAGGTGTCTGAAATGGAACTACCATTTACTTCCAGTTCTATTAGAAAAAGTCAGCTACACAATGTCACCAAATCATGTGTATAGCTTTAAGTATTAATGTTGTATCATATGACACTGCGAAAGTTTGGTACCCGCAGTTCAAAAACTAGGACTATGATATTCAAGGAGCAGAGCGCTCTAGCCCACCTGCGAGAACTAGTCGAAGAAGATCAGTATGCAACCACTTGCGAGCTTGCTAAGAAGCTAGACATTAATGCCCTGTCTATCTGCATAAATTTTACGTATAAGTTCAATCACTGGATACCGCATGAGCTGATTCAAGTAGACAAGAACAGATGTGTTCAGACCTGCAGTAACCTACTTGCATATCAACGCAATGTCAAAATTCTAGACTGGATCATCACTTCTGGTGAAAAGTGGATTTACTTCAACAACACAGGCCAAAAGGGGATTTGTCTGCATTAAGTGAACCCGTCAGCAGCACCGCAAAGCACAATTTGACTAACAAAAAAGATCATGCTTTGTAATTTGGTGGCATTGCTAAGGTATTATTCCCACCTGGAAAAAAGCAAAACCCTCAACAGCGAGTGTACAGCGAGATGGTAGTCCTTGTTGATACTGCTATCTAGGAAAAACATACAGCTGAATTCTGACGCAAAAAAGGTAATGCTCCATCAAGATAATGGAAGACCACGTATCTATATTCACCAGCTGGGCTCTGTACGGACTTGAATGGGATTTTTAGCCATACTAACCAGTTAGCCTTGACATCGCTCCTTTGGACTTCAGCTTTTTTCACACATGCAGCTACATCTTGCTGGTGTTATCTTCCATTCTGCACAAGATGTCTAAAATGAAGTTGATCTTCTTTTTAGACTCACGGCCACCAAGTGTCCGAGCCCAAAGGCTTTGAAAAACTGCAAAAACGGCAGAAAAGTAATAGATTTGGATCGTGATTACTACCAGCACTAAAGGTACTGCTTTCATGTTTTCCCCCTAGCTAGTTTTTTGGCAGAAAGCTTTAATTACAACCGCGCAAAGTTTTTGAGACCAGATAGGTCTTACGTCTAATTACCAGTTAGCTTTACATTTTCTTTTTCAATATATATATATATAGGAGTATTCAGAATGCAGGTCTGATTAATGAAATTTCGGCTGATCTTTGGAATATGGTAACTGGTAGCTTGGCGACATTTTGGAGGCGATAAAGGTTACTACCTAGGACTTTGGTAATAATGTGAGAACCACTCAGTTCCGATTACGCATTATTTTGTGTGAGGGAAATGAGAGATCATGAGATATGTCATGTGACATTAATGGATGAATTACAGTTGTTTAATTGGAAAAGGGGGGGAAATCTGGAAAAAATTTGGAAATTTCGTATTTAGCTTTATTCTGTGTTGTGTGAAACGTGACATTAATGGACGAATTACAGTTCTTTAATCGGAAAAGGGGGTTAATTTGAAAAAGCTTCATTGTGTGTTGTGTGAAATAGTGTTGATTAATTTTCGGATTGCATGGCGCTATGTAAAGTGAATTCTAAATTTATAATAAGTTGAGATTGTGTGAAAGGAAGGATATTACAGTTATGTTTAAATGGCGGTGCAAGAAATATGGTGAAAATGGACATTTTGTGAAAAGGAGTGTAAGGAAGGGTACGTGGTTTGCTGAAAGTAGTTTGAGTATAGGTGAAATTTTATTAATTTCTTATTACTTGGTGAATAGACTTCCAGTTGACTACTGGATTTAGGATTTAGAAATTAGCAGTAGTACTGCAACCACGTAATGAAGATTGTAAAGAAGATTAGGTAAGTTAGTATTTTTAATCATTTGAGGATATTATTTTTATGCATTGTTCTAAATGTAAAGAGTAAATAAATTAATGTGGTATTATTGGAAAATTGTTATTAGCAATGATTTAGTTTAAAGTAATTAGGACTGTAATCTAATTTTTATTAATTTAACGTATGTGCTTATTTATATTTTAAGTAGTGTTTTTCAATTTAATTATATTTTAATTTAATAATCGTGATTTTGTGAGTTATATATTTGTAGTATTTTGGAATACGTTTGAGTACGTTGAGTATTTTCATGCATTTTCGTGAAATTTTTCTAATTTATGAGAAAAAAGCAGTGTACATGGATATAGTGAAGAGTGTGCGCAATGCCATTTTTGTGCAATTCTGGGATGTTTTTTTAAGTAAAAATAAGTCGACGTGTGCATGGTTTAGTGATATTTTAATTAAATGATAGTTATTTTGTGAATTTTATGTTTGTAGGAATTTGGTATACGTTTCAGTTGAAGTAAACGTGTATGGAAATAATTTAAATATTTGACACTAAGTATTTGTAATCATTTGTAATGTTTGAGGTATGAATTCGTTGGTGACGTTTATAATATAATAGATAATTTAGAGGTAAAACTTTTTGGATATTTTATACGTGGAAATGTTCATCTTTGGAAAGGGTATATACTTTTTCGCGATCAGGTAATTTCATATATGTTCTTTTTACCGGATTTAAAGATTCACAAAATTTTCATGCATTTTTGTGAAATTTTTCTAATTTATGACAAAAAAAGCAGTGTACATGGATATAGTGAAGAGAGTGCGCAATGCCATTTTTGTGCAATTCTGAGATATTTTTTTTAAGTAAAAATAAGTCGACGTGTACATGGTTTACTGATATTTTAATTAAATGATAGTTATTTTGTGAATTTTATGTTTGTAGGAATTTGGTATACGTTTCAGTTGAAGTAAACATGCATGGAAATAATTTAAATATTTGACACTAAGTATTTGTAACCATTTGTAATGTTTGCAGTATGAATTTGTTGGTGACGTTTATAATATAATAGATAATTTAGAGATAAGAGTTTTTGGATATTTTATTTATTTTATACGTGGAAATGTTCATCCTTGGAAAGGGTATATACTTTTTCGCGATCAGGTAATTTCATATATGTGCTTTTTACCGAGTTTAAAGATTCACAGAATTTTTTTGCATTTTCATGCAAATTTTTGTAATTTATGAAAAAATAGCAGTGTAGATAGATAAAGTTAAGAGTGTGTGCAATGCCATTTTTGTGCAATTCTGAGATGTTTTTTTAAGTAAAAAGAAGTGGACGTGTAAATGGCTTATGCGTATGTGCTATTCTGAAAAACGCGCAAGGAGTTTGCGATTCTGCACTTTTTCCCAATTTTACAGTTAATATTTGTCATGATTAATCAGTTTTGTTACATAAAATTTCTAGCATCAGTGTAATTCGCTAGTAGATTGTTGGAAAAAGTGTTGAGTAAATAAAAAGAAAAGAAACATGTCTTTACTTCATGAAGACAAAATGGCGGCAAAAAAAAAAAAAATAGAGGGTTGCTGTAGCAGAGTTGGTCACCAAATTTTCGCCAAAAAATCGCCAAGTTACCATAATCCAAGAATCAACCAAAATTTCTTCTGCACTGTATAAAAAAAAAAAAAAGAAAAAAAAAGAAAAAAAAGAAAAAAGAAAAGAAAGAAAAAAAGAAGAAAAAAGAGAAAAATTAGACTTGTTGGCTGATCTTTGGAATATGGTAACTGGTAGTTTGACGACCTTTTGGAGGCGATAAAGGTTACTACCTAGGACTTTGGTTATAATGTGAGAAGTACTCAGTTCCGATTACGCATTATTTTGTGCGAGGGAAATGAGAGATCATGAGATATGTCATGTGACATTAATGGACAAATTACAGTTCTTTAATCGGGAAAAAATCTGGAAATTGTATTTAGCTTTATTCTGTGTTGTGTGAAACAGTGTTGGTTAATTTTTGGATCCCATGGCCCTAACTTAAGTGATTTCGAAATGGGTATTTAGTGGGATTGAAAGAGGTAGTAATAAGTGTTTTTTTAAGGTTGTGCGAGATAGAAGTAAAGATGTTTTATTAAGTTATTTATTTTACCTGGTACCTTGCTGTGAACTATAAGTATGATTTTAAAGATCCTGAAACAGGCGCACATACGCTTGCTTTTTATTTAGCGGAGGAAATAAGAAAAGTTTATCGGACACGTAATCAAGATTCTGAAGAAGATTAGGTAAGTTAGTATTTTTAATTATTTGAGGATATTATTTTTATGCATTGTTCTAAATGTAAGGAGTAAATAAAATAATATGGTATTATTGGAAAATTGTTATTAGCAATGAATTTATATTTTAAGTAGTGTTTTTGAATTTAATTATATTTTAATTAAATGATAGTTATTTTGTGAATTATATGTTTGTAGGAATTTGGTATACGTTTCAGTGGAAGTAAACGTGCATGGAAATAATTTAAATATTTGACACTAAGTATTTGTAATCATTTGTAATGTTTGAGGTATGAATTCGTTGGTGACGTTTATAATATAATAGATAATTTAGAGGTAAAACTTTTTGGATATTTTATTTATTTTATACGTGGAAATGTTCATCTTTGGAAAGGGTATATACTTTTTCGCGATCAGGTAATTTCATATATGTTCTTTTTACCAGATTTAAAGATTCACAAAATTTTCATGCCTTTTCGTGAAATTTTTCTAATTTATGAGAAAAAAGGGTACTTTTCCGTTTTGCCGGCGCAAACTTTAAAGTCGCCAACAATGGTACAACTGATGCCAAACGGAATACCTTTGCCGGTAACCTTTTACGCCTCATTTCCAAAACACGTTGTAGCCATTTCTTATCAGATTGATTGTTTCTTTCAATACTGGCATACAATTACATAAAATTTTTACAGGATAGTTAAATTTTATGCCCTAAGACCATTCGCGGTGATTAAGTCAATTAGAGTGCAATCACACCGCTCACCCGAAAATAAAGAAAAGGCAAAATCATGGGTTAAATTCATTAATTCTAATGAGAATGCACTAGCGAAGTAAAGCATTGAGATTTTATATTATTTCTTAGTAAGCTATTCGTACAAATTGAAATAATTCTTGCATTTAAACTTGTATTCCAAATTAAGATTTAACTTGAAATTAATGTAGATAATTACTGAATTAGATTTTTGTAGCGCAGTTTACGTGATATGAGATATCATTTGGGGTCACGTGATACGAATCGGTCAATCAGGATATTGAACCATGAAAGCACAGTAAATTCTTAAATTAATGCCTTTTTACAAATTTATTGGCTTTTTACAAAATTTTAAACTATATTAAAATGTTTATGCCTTCAAAACAAAAAATTCTTAGAACTAATGTTGTTAACATTTTTTATGTGTATACTGCATGTTGTCGCCAACAAAGTCTGCTTGGCGAGATTTGCACAGGCAAAACGGAAAAGTACCGAAAAAAAGCAGTGTACTTGGATATAGTGAAGAGTGTGCGCAATGCCATTTTTGTGCAATTCTGGGATGTTTTTTTAAGTAAAAATAAGTCGACATGTACATGGTTTAGTGATATTTTAATTAAATGATAGTTATTTTGTGAATTTTATGTTTGTAGGAATTTGGTATACGTTTCAGTTGAAGTAAACGTGCATGGAAATAATTTAAATATTTGACACTAAGTATTTGTAATCATTTGTAATATTTGAGGTATGAATTCGTTGGTGACGTTTATAATATAATAGATAATTTAGAGGTAAAACTTTTTGGATATTTTATACGTGGAAATGTTCATCCTTGGAAAGGGTATATACTTTTTCGCGATCAGGTAATTTCATATATGTGCTTTTTACCGAGTTTAAAGATTCACAGAATTTTTTTGCATTTTCGTGCAAATTTTTGTAATTTATGAGAAAATAGCAGTGTAGATGGATAAAGTTAAGAGTGTGTGCAATGCCATTTTTGTGCAATTCTGGGATGTTTTTTTAAGTAAAAATAAGTCAACGTGTAAATGGTTTATGTGTATGTGCTATTCTGAAAAACGTGCAAGGAGTTTGCGATTGTGCACTTTTTCCGAATTTTGCAGTTAATATTTGTCATGATTAAGCAGTTTTGTTACATAAAATTTCTAGCATCAGTGTAATTCGGCTAGTAGATTGTTGGAAAAAGTGTTCAGTAAATAAAAAGAAAAGAAACATGTCTTTACTTCATGAAGACAAAATGGCGGCAAAAAAAAAAAAAATAGAGGGTTGCTGTAGCAGAGTTGGTCGCCAAATTTTCGCCAAAAAATCGCCAAGTTACCATAATCCAAAGATCAACCTACTTGTCTGCTGCTGAAATAAATCTAGATTAGAACCTAAGTTTTGATTTTTATAGAACGTAAATTAGATTTAATACCTGGAACACAGAAAAAACAGCAGATGCTCAGTGACAAAAGGCCAGAACTTTTTTCTTTTTTTAGTTTCATTTTTATGCAAAAATAATAATTTAAATATACTAAATCCTAACTCATAAACACAGCTACTGTTAAATGAAGGCATGGCTAACATCAGATTACACTATTCAATTAAGTATCTAAAGGCACTCGTAGTATATATGCTGAATGGACCATATGAGTGCCTCAATGTATAAAAATGAATGTGATTATGTGCTGGATTTCATAGTTAATGAAAGTAATTTCAGAAACTCTAATACCAGATGATATGACTAGCTAATCACAGTTTATCATGCCAGATACTCCGTAAGAAATTTCCTATTATAAACACATTTATCAAGAGCTTTATAAATTGATTTTAACATAATTTAAACACTGAACTCAAGCAGAATATTCAATTTAGAAACAGATATTCAATCAAAGAGATAACCGTCACTCTGAAATTAATATTTCGGGCGAAATTCAGAATCGCCCACATATTCCTTGTCTTTATCGATGTGTACATGGATAAAGGGAGTTCGCAATTCTGTGATATTTTTTTAAGTGAAGGTAGATGTGGACATGCATACCGAAGTTTCTGTAATTCTTTGAATTGTTATTTTCAAGTTGGCGATTTTGAATAACGCGCCAAGCAGTGGGTGATTCTTCACTTTCCCCCAAAAATAAGCTTTAAAATAACAGAAAATTGAAGGAAAATACTTTAACTATGTTTAACTAATAAGCAGTTACTTCATTTTTCATTCTAGGTCAAATATGGATCGCAAAAATCAATTCTTACTTGACATAATACGACGGACGAATAATATAAGTACTGGTTTCTTCTCCTGCACTGGTTACTTCATCTTCATTACTAATTGTCGTTTCACTGCTACTGGTCGTTTCAAAGTTACTAGAATAGCTCTCTTCTCCATTATTAGAAGTTTCCTTCTCCATATTGGATTAGCAAAGAAATCTGATACTTTATTGTCTATATTTAGAACTTATACATTATATAGACATGTAATACGCTACAACGATACTGTTCGGTAGTTATTTGTATGACATAAAGCATGCTATAACCGGCACATGCAAGATGACTTTAAAAATTAAAAAAAAAACGTACACAAACAGAAAGTCAGCATTCTTCTTCTTCTCGAAGCTTGGCTTCCCTTTGGCGCTCCAACTCAAATAATGTTATTTACGTGTCAAACCACAAAGACGCATTCTCTCCAATTCGAGAGGGGACGTCAGTCGGAAAACCAAATCTTAATATTTAATACTTAATAATAATACTTATGAATCCTGTTGCAACTCTCAGGGCTACAACGTGCAGGTTACAAATTAAATAATCACAGCAGGGGTTATTAATATAAAGATTTCATATGGATATCTCAGACAAGCGTAAAACGCAACATTACTCTATAACTGAGTGAGAAGGAAATTTCCCCGCTTAGTTCGCAGTTAAAGAAAAAATAAGAATACTTAAAATATAGTCCAATCAAATGCGGCGCTCCTTCTGTCGACTTCGCACAGCCGTTACGTAATCGTCTGTCTGCAGCAGCCGTCTCCAACATTCTCCCCTTCTTTGAGTCGACTTCAGGTTGGCTCAAAGACATACAGTACCTGGTCAAAGAGATCTAATCTCTGAGGCACCTTGATCACACGTCCAAATCTTGACACTTTAGAACCTTGCAGGATGTTACTAGAGTCATTTGAAGAGTCATTAGAATCTGAATCTTCATCACTAGAAATAGAAGAAATAGGATTAGTAAAAGAGTTATCGTATATGAGATCAGTGGGGGTGTCTGTTAACTGCACTTCCAATGGAAAGACTCGCTGAATAGGACAAAGCAGCGTACCAGCTTGAGTCTTTAGTTTTACAGTTCTCACCTTGCCATCTTTCAAAGGAATTACTCGAATGACCTTAGCTAAAGGCCAATGCATCCGTTTTTTGATCTCATCTCCTATTAGGACAATTTCACTCAGCCGTAGCTCTGACGATGGATCCTTCTTATTTTGGACCAGAAGGCCTAAATATTCTCTCCTAAATCTATGCCTTAAATCATTAGGCAGTTTTTACCTTTCGAATCGCAGAAACCAACATCGGGAACACCTAAGCTACGATTCTCGATGAGAAACATGACTGGGAAAGTGGGATTAAATCATCCGAATTTTCGGATAGATAGGTAAGAGGTCTAAAGTTAATTATTGACTCGCAGTCGCACAATACTGTGTACAACTCCTTGGTTGTAAGAACCGCGTAACTGAGTGTCCTTCTCAACAGTTCCTTTACTACACGAACTAACCTCTCCCACCAAAGAGAATCGGAACATGAATAAGGGAAAGTTCCTCTTGAAAGCATATCTGCCGGGTTTAAATCACCTGAAAGATGGCGCCAACACTGAAAAGGAATCAGACTGTTTATTTCTTTTACTCTGTTCGCAACGAAAACTAACCAATCACCACAGTTTTTAATCCGCCAGAGTGCTACCATAGAATCACTCCATGCAATAATTTTCAAATCAGGCAAATCTAAGGCGGCGGATACTGAGTGAACCAGTCTCGCGCCAATGCAACAAGCTATCAATTCTAACCGGGGTATTGTCAGAGATTTTAACGGCGCTACCCTGGATTTGGCTCTGATCAATCGAATTTTGATTCCCACGGACGCAGAGTTTTCAGCGCCCAAGGACAACTGAAGATTTCGCGCTCCCTACTGCTTGGCCAAGGATGGAAAACATTTAATTCTAAAATGTCATAACATCAGTTTGGCGCCCCTTGGGTTCTGCGCCCGGGGACAGATTCCCCCCTTGCCCCCCTCTAGCTACGCCCCTGCACGGACGTTACAGTTCTAATATAGACACATGCATCATAGGAGCTCTTACATGCATCAACGAATAGTGTAACTCTGAATTCTCATTTATCTCTACATATCGTGGAATACTAATTTTCTCAAGATATTTAATTTCATCCTACCACTCCTGAATAGTTTTCTGAATGTTATCTGGTCATCCCATTTTCATTTCATAGTCCAAGCTTCCTGTAATAGTAACTTAGATAACAAGGTAGTTGGACTCAAAAAACCCTGCGGGTAAAAAATTTTATGTACCATAGCCAAAATATTACGTTTACTTATCTCATTATCCATGGAATAATTAAGATTACATTTTAATGTATCGTTATCCAAATCCCATAAGATTCAAAGAGAAGTTATACCTGAACTACGGGAAATACAATGACCTGGAACATTACTTTCCCAACCCCGTCAAACATCCCCGAGCCATTACTTCTGTCGCCTTAACTATAAAATTTTCTTGCTGTTTGATATCGTGAACCCCAGTGACACAATTGTCAACATAAAACGAATGCTTTAATTTTTGGGTCACATCGTCAAACTCGGCAGTGGAATTATCCAAGAGATGCTCTATCGATGCAGAAAGGCTGAACAGAGACGGAAAAACGCCGAACACCACTCTGCAGTGTCTGTAAATCATAGGTTCTTCAAGATTTAGAAGAAAAAACCTCAAATAATATCTATGTTCTGAGATAATACTCAGCTGAAGAAATTCCTTCTCAATGTCTGATGATAAACCAACGGAATACAATCTAAACCTGTCAATTATATCAGGTATGAGTTCAATTAAGTTCGGCCGTCTATTTAAACAATCATTTAGGGATGGTTGATTTCTCTCTCGGGCTGAAGCGTCGAACACCGGCCTTACCTTCATTGTCTTACTAGTATGCTTTATAACAGGTCTATGGAGCGAATAATAACTCAAATTATCAATTTCAGTTTCAAGAACCTTTTCTATTACTTTTAGGTCTTCCCATTGCTTAAAAACTACCTTATCGTCGTCTAACTAATTTTCCTCATTAATTCGTTGACATATTCTTTGATGCCTTTTAAAAGTCATAGACTTATTGTTAGGTAACAGAATTTCAGATTTAAAGGGTAGTGGCAATTCATATCGGCCATCAGGAAGAACATTTAAATTCTCTTTAAATTGCTTAACGGTGTCAGAGTGAGCAAGTTTACGTTTAACATCTTCAGTTGGGTCTGTTATGCCAATGGCATCTAAATTCCAGAGTTCAGTTACACTAAGATTAGCACAGTGCAACGAAACTACATTATTGCACAAATTATTTTCTAGTAATGCCCGAATAGTAGCTGATGTACGTTCTTTAGATAAGCTGTTTACTCTACCAATCACAGTGTATCCGAATTTAGTCTCAATTACAATTACACCACAGTTCAGTTTCAGAGAGCTGCCAGTAATGATGTCCCCGATGGCATCTGCTCCTAAAAGCAATTCAATGTCATATTCTTTAGCTTGCAAATCAGACAAGGCAATATTTCTTTCTTTTAATTCTTTCAGGGAATTATAATCAACTACTTTTGGAACAAATCCGCATATTTTGTTTTGAGAAAGTACTTCAAAGTTATGGTCATATGTGCCCTCAAAATTTCTTAAATTAACATCAAACACGAAATGGGAACGAGGACTTTTCTCTCTCCCCCCAAACAAACAGTGTATAATGGTTTGTTTCGATTTAGGACGCAGTTACAAAAACGCGATGACCCTTTTTGAGAGATAAGATTTCTGAGAACCACTGTCCAAAATCGTACGGACTGTAAGTTGTCTACCCTCGAACACTATTTTTAAAACAAGTGTTTGCAAATACACATTTTCATTAACAGTTGACTGATTAGACAATACATTACTTGAAATAACAGTACTGTCCGTTTCATTTGGCTTTACAGGTTCGCCATTTGAGCACATAATGGTATAGTGAAATTTATCACAAGTTAAACCATTTTACTTTATTTTTGCATGCCCGTGAACTATGCCCAACTTGTAGGCAGCGAAATCAGGCGCGCTTTTGCAACAAAAGCTTTCATTTATCTTCTAAAGACATTTTGCAAGCAGAATTGTGGGATTTCTCACAAAAATACAACGCAAATTTCGCGTACCTGTATAGTCTTGAACATTTACCAAGGCAGCAGCTGTAGAGCAACCCGGATCCTCAGAATGTGGACGCGAATGTGCAGAATGTTAAGCTCCCAATCCAGTACGAGCAAGCTTAATCATTTCCTCACTTTGCACTTCGTTTCGAAGAAAGCACAAAAGTTTATCCAAAGAACGCGCACTATCTTGCTTTGACGCAGTATCTTCTATCGAGAGGCTTCTTTCCCACGCACGTAGAACAGTCTCTGGTAAACAGGACTCAACAAGTGGTTCCAAAAATTCGGCAAATTTTTCCTTAGTTCTACCGAGGCTTACGAGTGCCATAAGTTTGCTCTCAAGTAAATCATAAAGTTCAGCTAAATCCTCTTTAATCCGACCAGCAGCATTTTTCATGACAATGCAAAGTAGATCCCGTACATAAATCTGAACCAAAAGTTCATCTCTCCCGAAGCGTTCTTTAAACTGTGTAATCACCTTTGAATGGTTTTCTTTAATTGGCGGAAAACTTGTTACCAGTCTTGATGCTTTAGAATCTGCTACCACACATTGTAACAGATATTGAAATTTGTCTTCATCCACAATAGAATCATCTTTGTGATTTTTTTCAAACTGGGACCAAAAGGCAAGAAAGTCTTTCGATTCTCCACTAAATTTCCTCAATTCAAGTTTCGGAAGCTTGAATTTCCTTTTTTGCTCGGTTATTGTTCCTTCCATAACCGAATTTCCCTTTTTCGCATTTTCTAACAGCGAACAAATCAAGCAGAACTTGTCTCGGTATTCTTCTGCTTTCAAAATATCTTCGGAGTATTCATCTTGAATAAGGCTCTTCTAGGAGCCTTAATCTTGAAGGCCATCATCACTTACCAACAAATTCGAAACTTCTTGAGTTGTTTCCAAACGTGTGAATTTGTCCTGAATCTGTTTAAACAACGTACTGACTTCGTTACTTTTTAAACTTTTGTTTTCGATCTTCTGAGCTATATCGTTGCAGCACACCGTAAATGCTGTTCTCAGCGACTTTCGTTTTGCTTTCAAGACATTTATATTCATATTTCATCAAAAATATAAAGTAGCGGACGCTAGATTTACTATGTTGCAACTCTCAGGGCTACAACGTGCAGGTTACAAATAAATAATCACAGCAGGGATTATTAATATAAAGATTTAATATGGATATCTCCGCAGTGGCTAATCGCACCGACGGTGCGAATAGCTAAGAGGCTATTCACACCACATACGTTCGTGCATGCGTACAAACAGCTCAAGTACCAGCATTTTACGCCGATTTCCGTAAGGCAGGCGGTAGCGAGAGCGAAGGTTGTTAACCCTAACTAAGCAATAGAAAGGTTTGTTAATAGTTCACCAGCAAGAGAATAATTTGCAAGTTATAATTATCAGTTACAAAGACGAGATCAATCTATATACATGATAATATTCAGGAAATGATTAGATAAAATAGGGATTTAATAATGGTTCTAATTGCGAGCGAGGACGTGTAATTAGCTAACAAATCTCTAATGTATTGACAAAAAGACTACAGAAATTACTTAAATTCTTTTATTTAACTGAGGAATTTTTATGCAAACTTAGACCCTAGTGTTATAAGACTGTCTGAATTTATTACTCAATAAGAAAACTTACTGAACATTATAATATTCTTATATATTCATCACTTTTTCAGTATCCACACATGTTTATAGGTTCAATTGCCATATTTCAAAATCAAAGTTATGTATGAAATAAAACCTTATAAAATCTGATAAATCATTTGTGTGTGCAAATTTTTAAATCTAAATCTCTTACATTAAATTGTTTCTGTCTTTTAAATTACATCCCATCATTTATTTCAATTTAATATTGAAATAAATGATGGGGTAATGTGGTTTAATGTGGTCGTATTAATGTGGTTTTACTAATATTTCAAACTTCTTTGAAATACTGTTTGTGTCCTAAAAATGCGAAGTATTTCCATAAAAAAACAGGCATACAAAATTGATAATAACCAGTATTATATGATTAATTATTCATTTAATAGTTGATTTAATTGCTCTTAACTTATTTCCTGTCTAAATTTTCTATACAGAAATCCTCTGTCTAATTTTTATTATCTTTTCTCAGACAATTTTCAGAGGATATGAATTAAAGTCTTTATTGTGCAAAACACATCTTTAAAGCTAAATGTATTCTAAGAAGTACAAAAAATGCAAACAAGATTTTGTCCCCCTCCACAAATCAGTCATTTAAACTATTCCAACCGTTTAGAAAAACGATAAACATTGTGAACATAAAAATCTGCCCCCTTTTTATACATACTTTAATAAAAGGAAATGCGTTCCTTCTTTTAATATATAAAAGAAAAGGAACCCATTTTCCTATCAAAACTTTTTGAAAGTCGCCAACGCTTAAAAGATGATAAACTACGCCAAGATAGTAACCCGCCTTTTGAAAAAAAGATTCACTACAACACTCAGGCAGTTCGCATAAATAGAATCCGTTCTTTTCAATTGGGTTCAAATGATGGATCCGACAACTCAATGCGCATGCGTAGTTAATCTTGGTGAGAATAGCTCAAGCGGCTAATCGCACCGCTGGTGCGAATAGCATCGGCCGGATAGCTCGCACAAGCGTAAAACGTTACATTACTCTATCAAGTGCATACATATAACTCAGTGAAAAGGGAATTTCCCCGCTTAGTTTTCAGTTAAAGAAAAATTAAGAATAATAAAAAATAGTCCAATCAAATACGACGCTCCTTCTGTCGACTTCGCACAGGCGTTACGTAATTGTCTGTCTGCAGCAGCCGTCTCCAACAAATCCTTTAGGATGTATATGATGACAAATTGCCTAGAAAGTAATATCTCCAAGGTTTCTTATTACAATGATTTAAAAGATCAACTAACAGGTCAATATCGCTAATTTTCATCTTCTTGAGCATAATGTTTCTGGCACTATCGTACTTTCTGCAGTGAATAATTGCATGTTCTGTACTGTCGACCATATAACATGAGTCACAAATTGGCGAATTCGCTCTACGATACCTGTACAACAGTTGGTTCGGGTCCACCAGTTGCAATCTTATTTTACTAATTACTACTTCCCTTTTCCTATCGATGTTTAATCCTTTACTCCACTCGCAATGAACATTACAGTAGCTGAATCTGTGGCCAGTGTGAGAAGTCCGCCAGCAGTCGACGTGCTCTTCCTTAATAGTATTCTCGATGAAACTACACGCATCCTCTGCTGAAAAATCCCCCGAGTTATTCATATTTCTTCTTTTCGCAACTTTGTCCGCTCTTTCATTGAATCCTATACCCTTATGGCCAGGAACCCAGATGACAGTGAGGTGATGGAAAGCTTTAATCCGCTCGAAGAGCTTAAGGATGAGAGAGTTGGATCTGTAGTGGGACATAATTTAATGTTTCTATATAATTATTAAGATTTCCTAAGTGCCAACATGATGTAATGTTTTGAATATTTATTGAGATTCGCCGTGTGGCAACAACGAGTCGAGCTAAAAACGTCGTTACTTGGAGTGTTCCTTGATAAGCGTTGCGTAAGCTTTATTTCTTAAAAGTTTGTTATATTTTTATGTAAAAAATAAGTACCATGTTGCAAACAAAAATAGAAATTGTTTATTTCTTAAAAGTTTATTACATTTTTATGTAAAAAATAAGTAACATGTTGCAAACAAAAATGGAAATTGTAAAAATAAATATGCTGTTTCTTTTAAGACCAAAATAAGCCTTTATTTCACTTACGAAATGCTCTGGCTGATCAGTTTCGATTTCGCTTATTCGTCAAATCCACAGATCTCCTATGAACACAGTTCAACGTGTTACTACTGACTTGCTATCTGTAAGGATAGCAACCTTTTCGTTTAGATTCAGTTTCTCAAGAAGCTTACAAAGGGCCCAAGCCTCAGCTGAAAATATGGAGCTTCTGCTGTCTATGCATTGGCTGATAATCACCGCAGTACGATCCACAGCCGCAATACCAACTCCTATATCAAACTTGGAAGCTTCTGTAGCGTAGATCTTAAAACCTTGATTCCCATAATCATTAATAATGCAGCGGGAAAGTTGCTGTATCTCCACACCTGAGAGATTTTTATTCTGGAACTCATACTCGTTTATTTTGAAACGACACTTTACTTCTCCAGAAAAATCTTGCTCATCGTTAAAGGTAATGAACTTGCTGAAATCTAGATCGAGATTGCTTAGCTTGTCTTTAACACACTGGCTAAAGGGCTAACGTATTTTACCCCACTTGTACTTGCATCTTTGCAAACAATTTTTCAAACTTTTCCCAATGGGAGAGGCTGCTGACACAGCAATTTTCTTTAGTAGGAACTTAATTGCGGTGATGCATCTTCTCGTATCTAAGGTGAAAACCCCTGCTTGAACATATAACAACGGGAGAGGGGGCAGAGGGGTGCTGATAGGCGCCCCAATAGCCAGTCTTAAGGCGCGATTATAAACAATTTGAAGGTTTTCTTATTTTGTTGAGAGGTAGACATGAGGAGACATCTGTCATATTCTATTCTTCCTCTTATTGTAGCATTTGCAATATTAACGAGATCTACGTTTCTGACACCCCACGTGGGGCTCGCGATGAATTTAAATTGATTCAGCATTCTTTCCAGTTTCGGTACTATTTTATTTACATGGACGTTCCAACTCAGTTTACTATCAAACCACATTCCCAAAATTTTAACATGATCTTCCGTGAGGATGCTAACACTATCAAGCTTCAGAAGATTCTCTTCACTACTGTTTGTCCCACCGAAAATGATTGATTTACTTTTTTCTGGGGAAATGCATAAGTTCCACTCTTTAGCCCATCTATGCACTTTAAACAGCGCACGCTGCAAATTACTGACTACCCTGCGAAACGAGACATCTGCACTGTAGAGGAATATGTCGTCCGCATACACGTAGCAGTCGATATCAGCCAAGCTAATTTCATAGATATCGTGCATGAAGATTGTGAAGAAAATTGGAGACAAAATGCAGCCCTGAGGGACACCGTTGATAAGCTTATAGCTTCTTGAAAGGACCCCTCTCCACTTTACTCTGATTGTTCTCTTGTTCAAGAAATTAGCAATCCAGAGAATACTATGCCCTTAAACACCGAACTGCATGATTTTATAGAGCAGGCCATCATGCCAAACTGAATCAAATGCAGCTTTGAGATCAAGGGCCACCAGCTGAAAAATTTTCCTTTGCTTCCTGTGGTGCAGGATGCTACTGAAGAATTTATTAAGCAGGACCCGGTAACCTCTATTCGGAATAAAGCCGTAATGCATATTTGAGAGCCTTTTACTTTGCTGAATCCTCGGAAGTAATCTATTGAAAATCATCCTTTCCATCACTTTGGGAAGAATTTGAGTTAAAGAAATTGGTCTGCAACTGGAAACCAGCGCACTGTCTTCCCCAGGTTTCAAAAAAGGAATAACAATAGCTTCTTTCCAATTATCAGGGATCAGACCCGAATTCCATGAATCGTTGCGGCCTTAAGGAGTGCAACAATCATCAGCTAAAGCTGTAATAGCATATTTTGTGAGGTCATCTTGTCCCGGAGCAGAGTTTCTGAGACTCCTGAAAGCCTTATCGAGTTCTGAACCTGAGAAGGAGTTATTAATACGGCTACTCTCTTCGTCACTAAAATCCAGGGGAATAAATTTTTGAACAGCGAATCTTGAATAATACTTAGCAAACACTACGCTCTGCTCTTCTGTAGACCAGGTGTGGCCGTTCTGGTACTTTAAGATATTGTTCGAGAACTGGATCTGACTTTTTTTGGATATTTTTAACTATCCTAAAGAAATTGGCATCCTTTCTGGAATGACTACAATTTTTTCCCTAATACAGCCTTCTCTTGATTTTAATGACCCTCTTAAGGTAAGCGTTCCATTTCTTGTAAGAGATCCAGTAATCTCTTGAAAGATTGAGCTTTAGCGAGTCTAAGGCATTTCCTTTTCTGGCCAAGAATGAAGTTACATTCTGTGTCCCACCACGGACTGTTTTTGCGTTGAACCGCAATTTTTTTGCGGTTCTCTTTTTTCGTGGCACTCAAGATGCGGTTGATATTTTGCAGGTTTATTTCTTCTGGGTGCAAAGCCTTGATTCTGTAGCTGCTTTCTGTAGCGAACTTCTTCCAGTCACAGTGAGCAATTATTCTCTGATTGCCAGCAGCAGAGGCGCTGTTATCACTTGTGAATCTAATTTTTATAGGGTAGTGGTCACTGCTAAAGGGATCAAGAGAAACTTCCCATTTCAATTGACCATAAAGCTCGGCTGAGCGCAGAGCGATGTCAATGCAGGATTCGATTCCTCCGGGATTTACATGGGTGGGCTTCCCAGTGTTTAAAATGCAAAGGTTGTTGTTGTTACACCACTCCAAAAGCCCTCTACCCCCTGCTGACAGCCTGCTTGACCCCCAAGCCGGGTTGTGACAGTTGAAGTCTCCTATGTTAATAAACTTGCTAGGCAACGTAGCCAGAACTTTATCCCACTCTTTCACATTGAACTGACCATTAGGAAGGTAGACGTTGATCACTGAATTATAGAAACTATTTGCTCGAAGATCAACTCTCATAATTTCTCCTCCCACTATATCATAACTGCTATCCTGTACAAATAAGCTTTCCCATTGTTTTTTGATGGCAGTCATTAACCCCCCCCCCGCCTTGGTAAGAGCTTAATCTATCTTTGCGAAAAATAACTTTATCAGGTACGAAAAAATCGTCTAAGTTAGAAAGCCAGGTCTCCTTGATAATTAAAACATCACAGAAAATTCTTTCCTGCTAATGATACAGTTGCTTTTGTTAGAGATGCTTCTTGCATTCCATGAACAAAACGTAGGTCCCACCGAACTAGATGAGAAAAGGAAGCAAAGAGAGAAGCATGGAAGAAACACTCATTTTATGAATAAAATTACAGTTTCTAACCTTGGCCAGACTTTTTTGGTTTTGACAAGTCATGCTTGCTTTGAATACAGGCTTCCCTTGTTATAGACTCGGATTTAGAATGAGGCTTCTTGCCCTTGCTTCTTACTAGTTCTATTTCCGTAATATGCTCATCCAAGTCCGGATCACTGTCGGGTTCAAGAGTTCTTTTCCCAATATGCTTATCCCTAATGCATTTTGATATCTCACTCAACTTTGTATCAAGCTTCTCTTGCAACTTGTTAAACATGCTTTCATACTTTTGATCCAACCCTGCTAAGATTCTTTCGAAGTAATCAGCCTGCTGTTTTAAAGCACCTTTCAAAAGATCCTTGCAACGGAGCTATTACTGACTTTCAGGAAATCTTCGTTTGCAGGACTTGACACCTGAGTTCCTGCCACCTTCGCATAAGAATTTTTATTTGCTACAGCCTGCATTGCCATCTACGGGAACATGATGGTCAGCACTATATTTGAGAATGTTGCCCTCTTCGATGTATTTGGGGCAATTCTTCGAGGATGCTTCATGTGAGTTACTGCACAACGCGCACTTGATCTGCACACTCTGGCACTGTGCCCTGGTATGATTTTCGCTACATTTGCTACATCTTACTAATCCTCTACAGCTTCTAATCCCGTGACCAAACCTCAGACATTGAGGACATTGCCTTGGATTATCATAGAACCTTGTAATCCTATGTCTTGTCAGCCATACTTTTGCATGTTCTGGCAAGTGATGTCCTGTAATAGTGACAAATACTCTTTCCGGGGGTTTCTTGTTACAACAATAAATTTTAAGGAATACCATGTACACAGCAATCTGTTTAAACTTTAAAAAATCTACGAATTGCACAATTTAGGTATTGCGCACAAATCAACAAAATAAACTAAAATAACTAAAATTACAAACAATTTAAACACAACAATAGCAACAGAAATTCATAGTAAAAAACAATGAACATAACATTCTACAAAATGTATGTATGTTCGTGATTATGGCAAAGCCTCGAGGGTTATCTGTCTAAAGTGAGGGATGCCTTTCGTGGAGGACTTTCTAAGGGAAACTGGCTCGTATACACGTTACACATGGGGAAAACCACGAAAACTCCCATGCAGCCAGCCCGTTCGCGGGATTCAAACCTCGGACCGAACTACCAGTGTTCAGCGACTTTACCGCTCGGCCGCTGTTGGGCTTCTACAAAACGAAAAAGGGTAAAATAAAATGCTCTTACCGTAATACATTCGTTAATAAAATTTCGCCAGTCACACAATGTTCTGTGAACAAAAAGTGCCACGATTTTGCTATATCACATGTCTTTCTGCGATTCAAAATTTCGAAAGTAACGATAAAAAATTCCTCCATAGTTAACTTACTACACGACAACCACGATCCGAATCTTAAGGGGGCACAGTACCTTTGCGTTAACCGAAATAACGTTAAACACGACTAAACGCTAAATTCTGATACACAAATAATATCATAATAATTTCTATTTTTTGCTTATAGATGTGAAACACACACCTTTTTCAACATTGTGTTCAAAAATAAAACTTTCACTTCAATAATAATTTTCAAATTGTTGATTTAAAATACTCATGATTAACAGATAAATAAAAATCAATAAGTACGGCGCGCATCATAAAATTTAAGAAAAGCTATGCAGAAAACAATTTTTGGTCAAAATCCTTTTAGAATATATCTAACTTTAATTTAAAAACAGAATATATTAAAAAAACTATTTAAATTTATAAAATGGTAAAACAATTTAAAAAAATTAAAAATTATCCAAATATTTCGATACATTTGATCAAAAATTAAATTTTTTTTATCAAAATATGATATTTTTTGTTTTTACCATGTAGATAATATAAAGATACACATATGATTCAATTTTCATGTATTTATCGTATATATAGTTTGAAAGCAATTATGCGCGCAATCTTAAAATTTAACATTTTGAGAAAACTCAATTCAAAGTTTTAATATTCATTTTTCCTCATTTATATTTTAGTAACATTAATCAAAATGCTCCAGGTGCATAAACAACTCCTTCTTTTAGCTTATTCATTTCATCTTGTTTCTTTTTCTCCCTTCGCTTAGCTATACGAGCCTCTAAACTGTTAATCAGCTCTCTTTGCTTAGCAAATTTTAAGCGAAATTCATCTGCCTTTTTAGCAAATGTTTTGCTTTCAGTACCAGATGTCAATTGTAATTCACTCATCAAAGATAAAATTGCACATTTTCCATCATTGAAGCTCCCTACAGCTAAATTTACTGCAATTTCCACAATGTTTTTTGCAGAATTTGTTGTTTTGGGGCAAAATGTCCAAATCAATGAATTTAACGATTCATTCGCATTTTGCGTTCGCCCGCCAATACACCTTTTTAACAAGTCTGGGTGAGACTAATCTTGAAAAATAGGCTTTATGGCATACATAACAGCCACAGGTACAGATTTTTTATGTTTAAAATTTTTCAGTGCACCAGTAAAAAAAGCTTTTTTTGTATTGAGACCAAGAATCTGCTCCATCTCAACAAAAATCGTGAATTGCTTCGTTATCATTCGAGCGTTTATGATACCATATAGTCCATATTGCTTTCTGCATATCGCGATAGTTGTTACAGTGTTTTCGTATGGCATTACCATAATACGTAGTAAGTTGGTCGATCAAGACATCGGTAAGACGACCTTTACCACAAACAGGTTTTCCGTCACTTAACTTTTTTCCACGAAATTCACTTTTTAATTTTCTTAAACATGTACCCATTCTTTTTTTAACATGACCAACACATTCTATTTTAGAAATGGGATCACTATATGTGTTATTATTCGAAAGTGATAAATAAGTTTTACAGTCACCATCACCAATATAGTTCACATAACGAACACCATATTTTTCTTCTGATCGAGAAAACATTTCAACCATCCCGTTCACTTCCATCTTGGCAGATGATACCGAATGATTTTTTGCACACACTTTCACTTGAAGACGTTTCCATTCTAAATAGTTTTCTGTTGAATGAAAATCTTTCGCAGTTTTACAACCTTTACAGTGAGCACTAGAAGTATATCTGTCTATAACTTTGCCTGTCTCACTGCCAACTATAGACGTCACACCGAAACGTGACGAATGGCCCCTAGTTTTCCAGGTGCCATCGCCACTAACTGTCAAATCCATGGAACCAGTCAACTGGACCTCTTCATCAGCTGCATTTTTCATACTTTTTTCTGCAACAGTATATGTAGCTGCATGTATATGACTTACAATCTTGTTATAAGATTTTTGTGCGACAGGCGATGGTAAGTCCATAAGTCCACAAAAGGTTTTACACTCTGCTAGTCCATTGCCAATGCACCTCATGGCCAGAATAAATCGTCTATTTAAGTCAGAAGCATTGTGTTTTTTTCCAACCATCTTAGAGTTTTTGAAAGAGGAAATTATTCCACAAGAACTGCATGTAACATTGATTTTTATCGTCAGCCCATAATTTATTTCTGAATTTATATGTATTTTATTATGGCATATCGAACAACATAAACATTGTTCTAATGCTGAAAATAACAGTTTTTTATCGATAATAGCATAACCATAAAAATTATCGTTCGTGTTATCCACAAGTTCAGCTGATGCAGATGAATCGTTACCGATCTTCCTTGCTGATGCAAAAATGTTTAGGTCTATGTCAACACACTCACGCTTTGTATGTTGATGTCCATAATACTGATGCCTCTTCCGTCTTTTTGGTCTTTGACCAGATGCCCTTTTAGCATTAACAGCATTCATTTTGCTTTTAAAAACGCAGTTTTGTTTTGTGAAAACGGCAATTCAAACTTTCAAAATTGAAAGAAAACGATAATGCATAATTCTAACACGAGGTAAACAAACAGCTAACGGAAACGAAGATATAAAGATGAGTAGTTACCTTCCTGCTTCTCAAAAGAGGAGGGAAAATAAAAAATTGTGAGGCAGCAATCATAAAGAAAACATTCGAAAGGAAAGAAATATCGCAGCTAAAGAAATGGAACGTAAACAGTCACGTGGGTGTGTCCGCCCCTTTAAATGGCAATGGCTGCCCTTTTATCAGATTGGCTCTTGCATAAGGGTTTGCGTAAATGGTCATAACTAGAGAAATAATAGGAATTTTTCAATGCGGTTTTTTGCATAGTGCTCAGAAATGTTAATAGAATCAGAATAAATAAAAAAACAAAAATTAATTTTTTGAATGCTTAAAGGTGCTGTGCCCCCTTAAACTCCGCCGACAGCCTCATACTTTACCAGCAAGCATATAACTGCAAATCCACACAAGAACTATCAGAAACGCCCTTCTATCAGAGACGTCCGAGTTTTCATAGCAGCTTTGCATTTCGGACTCCGTTTTAAAAGTCTCACAGAAATTCCAAAAATACACTTCGAGCCTCGTAAACACACCCGTGAACAAAAAACTCGTTAACAACTCCAACATCGTACCTTTTAATACTAAATTTACTTTTCACACAATCGAAAATGTCTTGGCCCCATATCTATCATTCAACATAGGCCATTTCAAAACACGCACGACACGACATGAACCACTGCAGCAAAAGAGTTAAGTTTCAACGCCAAAAGGGTTGCCATACAAACAACATCGTCCCCAAAACCACCACACAGCACCGCAATCGCGCCAAAAACCAGCGCAGAAGCTATACCGCCACATTTGGTGATCTTAGGGCGAATATAACAGTAGAGCCACAAAATTTTAAAAAAGGAGAAAAATATATTTGTAAAGCTTATATTTCTGCATAAATAAATGTGTAACACAAGGTCATAATAACGACGTTTTCACAACTGTTGCAAAAAGGTGGAATTATGTGAACATTTGGGCGTCGTTAAGACCTCGTGATACCATGTTTTCACAACCGAACCCGAGAAAGACGCAATAACGACGTCTATGCGACAAAAAGCTCATCTGCAAAGACGTAATAAAGACGTCTTTGCAACGGTTGCAAAACAGTGGAGTTTCGCGGACAGCTGGCCGTCTTAAAGACGACATATTGCAACGTTTTTGAAACATCATCCGCGACGAGTTTGCAGCGTCGTTGCGGCGTTGCCGTGCTACTTTGGGTGTACCCCTGAAACATTTCATCGACGACATTTTCCACTTCCTACAATGTTCCAGATCCACGTGATGTCTAGTTCGGAAACTCTATAATTGCTTTTCCCTACGAAATTTGCAACCTAATGTTCTCCATCTTCTATAATCGAACACATTACCAGATCAAAAATCGTCAACATTGTTAGCTAGGGATAGCGCTGCCGCGCGGGTGCCTGGTGATGGCGAACGCAGTTCGCGTCTTTCTTCGGTTGCGTTTCTCGGGTTATTGCGTCTTTCTCGGGTTCGGTTCGACTCCCAAACGTTCGCATAATTCCACATTTTTGCAACAGGTGTGAAAACGTCGTTATTATGACTAAGAGGTCGACTAAGAGGCGAATCCAAGACTTATTTATCTACTGATGTTTTTCATGTGGTTTATTGTGGTAATGTTATTAGTTTATTTGGTTTTGAATCATATTTCATGGGTGGTAACTCATTTATTGTGAGAATACCAAGATTTTTATATTTATATGAAATTCTGTGATCACTTTTCAAATTATTTCATAAATGAATTAATTATGCACCAATGTGTATATACATTCATGTGTAATTATTATGCATGATCAATAGTAAACAGCCAAAATTACATAACCACACTATAAGAACAGGCAAGACATACTTTATTAAAATGATTAACTACTTAGCAATTAATTAATATTTTTGAGTATCAGATACTATTCTTTATACATGAACTGCTTAAACAGTTGAGATAAAGACATTTTTTTCATACTCTTAAAAAATTATCTATTGCAGAAAGTATATGCAACTTAAATCTTATTTCTAATATTGCAAAATATTTTCTCCAAATTTATTTCTTAGGATAATTAAAACATGAACTGACAAATTAATAGTGGTAACTGACATTATTTTAATGGATTCAAAAGTATAATATTGTTTCATACTTAACAAATTATCATTATCTGAGCTAAAATAATTGATTGCTTATCATTATTATGAATAAATTATCATTTTTTCCAAAAGAAAAGGAAAAAACCTTGCTGCGCACTGAAATCAAAATTCTCGGTGTTTATGCGAAAAAATATTAAATTTTCTCATAGCATAATCTGTGAAGCATAATCTGTGAGCATAATCTGTGAGCATAATCTGTGAGCATAATCTGTGAGCATAATCATTTAAGCATAATTTGTGAAGCATAATCTGTGAGCATAACCTGTGAGCATAATCATTTAAGCATAATCTGTGAAGGAGTAATATTTTCACAAATGACCGATTCCTTGAGTGTAAAACTGAGCACGAAAAACAAACGGTTACTACTCGTTATAATGAAAACAAAGGTATCGCCCAAGGACTTCTCCAGCTCTTTAAAGGTAAGTGTGTATATTTTGGTGCGATTAACCCGGCTTCTGTTAATATGTCTGTTCATGAAGCTGCTAATGAGGTTTTTGCCAAAAATGTTAAATTAGATGCATGTAAAAATAGAAATGATTCTAGTTCTGTATCAAATATTCCGAATGTTGCACAATGTATTCCTCATGTTGTATATATTAAGCCGAAAAGGCTATTTAGAAATCAAAAGTGCTAAGGAATTAGATATCGATGGCTTTATCCAGCCACGCAATACGGCTAGGCCAGCTAAATTGGTTCAGTGTAATGTTGATATCACTACTTTTAATAAATTTGATAGTTTAATAAATTTCATAAATGATAATAATGCTACATACAGGATGAGCACGATGTTGTGGAAATAAAGACCCCAAAATAAAACCCTTAATGGATAAACCTACAGTCAAGTTCTCAGATTTTGTCAAAGTGTTAAAAGCAGAAACAAAACTCGAATTTGCCGTCAAAACTACTGGCGAGTATCTTAAAGTTTTTCCAAAAACTGAGTCTGATCACAGACAAATTTCTAGGTACTTAGATAATAAGCAAATAGACTTAGAAGGTATTTATCCAGCCTTCTTAACAAGCCTTCGTGGTGTAGTGGTCTGCAAGCGCAGCGCGTGAATTGAGAGGTCCACGGTTCGATTCCCGGTGAAGGCGTTACATATTTTTCGTCTTGCCTGCTTCAAAAAATACCTAATGTCTCTACAGTGTCGCCCGAACTAAAAGGGTGTTGGATGATGATTCTTCTCACCCAGGAGTTGGCGATTGTGTTCCCTAAAAACTCCAGTCGCCCTTTAAAAGGGGAAGTATATAAGGTATTTCTTCCGCCTTCTTAAAAGGCCTTCGTGGTGTAGTGGTCTGCACGCTCAGCGCGTAAACTGAGAGGTCCGCGGCTCGATTCCCTGTGAAGGTGTTGCATATTTTTCATTTTGCCTGCTTTCAAAAATACCTAATGTCTCTACAGACTATTCTATCATTACAAACAAATTGCAAAGACCGATTAAGGCCTTATTTAGAGGACTCAAAATTGACTGTCCTATTGATGAGATTTACGAAGAGAATTAAAATATTGGGTATAAAGTGGGAAAAATTTTTTCCAAATATTCAGAGTTAAATCTAAAGTATCATGCCACTTTTCCAGGTGGAATTGGAAAATTTACCTGGAATTAACAAAATTTATGATTTAAATTACTTCATGTGTTTTATGTCAGTTTTACTCCATATTAAACAAGTGAGGGGTTGTTCAGTGTCAGAACTGCGAACACTTCCAACATTCTTCTGAAAATTGCAAATTGAAGCCCCGTTGCGTTAAATACGCGGGACCTCACAAAACTGAAAATTGTTCAGCCAAAAGGCTAGATATTGTTATGTGATGTAACTGTAAACAAACCGGACACATCACGAACTATCGTGAGTGTTCGAAATTCCCTTCTGTAAGACAATCAAATAATGTGCAAAACAAATTTAATGTTACAAAACCTGCTACTGATAATGAAACTGTTATTATACCTAATGTTAATGTTAGTAAGAGTGCAAATGTCAAACCAGGTGTTAGGTATGCTAGTGCAGTTAAAGGAGCGACTGAAATGATTAATAATAATATAAATATGCCTAACAGAACTCTAAATGATAATCACAAAAAGAGACTTACTGATGTAGGCTTTGGTGCTTTTGCTGATATTTTTAAATTCATCAAAGAACTTAATGACATGTTTAAATGTTTTTCTGTCGCCAATATAATTAGTAAAATATCTGAAAAAATGCCACAGCTGAATGCTGCTGAGCATGCTATTGAAAAATTGTTCATTATTTTTGCATTGTTCGCAGATAACTTTAGTTCTAAGAATGAATAATTGTTTATGTCTATTGTGAATAATTGTGTAAACATAATTACATGGAACGCAAATGGATTATCCCGTAGACTCAATGAGCTGGGGGATTTTATAAATGAGTATAACCCTGACATATTTTCCCTACAAGAACACCACCTTGGCCCCTCAATTCCAATTTATGTAGCCAACTTCTGTGTCTATCGCACCAACAGAGATCCGACTGTTCTAATAGACCCAGAGGAGGAGGAGCAGCACTTCTTGTTAAACGCTGCATTCACCACTTTCATATGACAATTCCACAGCTTTCAGGCACTGCTATTTCCATCACAACATACACTTTTATCTCCACCTATATACATCCCCAGCAAACAATATGCAATAGTTGAAAATGATCTCAACGCTCTACTCACACTTGGTACACATATTATCATAGGTGGACTTCTGAACTCAAGACACCACGCGTGGAACTGCTATAATTCTAACACTTTTAGACAATATTATCTTCAACTTGGTTTATACGGTCTCTTTCTACATAGCAGCTCCTAAAACGCCACTACTGTATGCCACTAGTTCCACAGGCATCATCGACTCCTCCCCTCAAAAACACCATCATCCCACGGGATGTCTCGGTGCTGGACAAGTTATCCGCGGACCATAACCCGGTTCGCATGATCCTGGATATCAGTAGTTATACTACACCAGACAAAAGAGCCTTTAATTAGAGCTTTGGAAAATAATTGCCAAAGCTCTAAGCAACATTCAGTACAATCTACCAGCTATACATTCGGGGAATGACATTGACAGTTTAGTAAAAACTTTTACGAGAAAAGTTCAAGATGCGCATAAAGCAGCGCAAAAGGAAGTTAAACAGCACAAACAAGCCAGATCAAAGGAGTTAAATGTACGAAATGCTGCCAGGAGGTAATTCCAAAGAACTAGACACCCACAAGACAAGACCATCTTCAATCGACTGTGTGAAGCAATCAAGTCTCAAACTAATTATTATTCACAACTTCGCTGGACTAACTATTCGCCACAGATTATTATTCTGTGGAAAGAAGTTAAAAGGTACAAAAAAATGCCACAACAATATTCGGCCCCTTAAAGGCCCCCAACAGATCCACTACACTGAAACTGAGAAAGCAGAACTTTTAGATCAGCATCTGGAATCTCAGTTTCGCATAAACAAAAACAACATACATGATCATAACACTGAGCAATTAATTGATGACTTTCACTCCAATTACATAACAAGCACAGATAATATAATTCCAGTCATGCCATCGGAAGTCTGCACCTACATTAAAAACTAAAGCAAAATAAAAGCCCTGGATACGACGGAATCAACAACCGGATGGTTAAATGCATCCCTCCTAAAGTTATACTCTATTTCACAAAAATCATTAATCTCGTATTGAAATGGCAACACTTCCCGGACAGCTGGAAACTCGCCAAGATCACACTAATCCTGAAACTTCACAAGCCTCCGAATGTTCCTAAATCATACCGTCCTATAAATGTGCTACCATCCTTGAGCAAGATCACAGAAGCTGTTATCCCGAAGAGAATTAACCAGCATATGGAGCTAAACAACATCCTGATACCTCACCAGTTCGGGTTTCGAAGCCAGCACTTTACGACTAACCAACTTTATACAGTGGTTGAAATGATCAGTGAGGGCATACAACGAAATATGGTTACTGGAGGCCTGTTCCTGGACATTGCCAAGGCTTTCGATCGTGTGGGGCTGGATGCTTTCATATATAAGTTACACGACCTGAGTTTCCCAGAGTGCATCACAAACATAATTAAATCCTACCTGACTAGTAGACACTTTGTCGTTCAAGTAACAGGAATACTCTCCACTCGCAGGCCCATCCTGGCTGGGGTTCCATCTTGGACTTACACTTTTCAATATATATATGAACGACATTCCCATTACACCCAATACGACAATCGCAATGTATGCTGATGACACTGCGATACTCTGTCAAAGTGCATTTGTTAGTCCAGCTATGCAACATCTACAAGATTACGTACATACACTTGAGAACTGGCCGACCAATTGGAAGATCAAAGTCAACGTCGATGAGACACAAGAAAAAGAAGTTAAAAAGGAAGCTGCAGCTATATGGAGTATCTATCTCCTGGGCCAAGCAAGTCCTTTACCTTGGGGTGATCCTCAGTAAAACTCTTTCATGGTACCCACACATTACACCTATCATTAAAACGTTTCGAGTAGGTAAATGCTCATTCTTCCCCTTAATTGCTAGAAACTGTGTACTTTCTATAGACATCAAGTTACTTATTTATAAATCCATGTTGCATCCCATACTTTTTTATGCCTGCACGGTTTGGGCGTACTCATGCAAATCTGCCAGAAATAAAACTAAAAACTGCCCACAATTGTGTACTGTGGCAGATTACTGATTCTCCATGGACCGTGAGAAATCTAAAATTACACGAGGAATTGCGCATAGAACAGCTTAAGTCATTCTATTCCCGCACTGCTCGCAAGTTCTTTAATGACCAAAAACGAATTAATAATCCTGTCATCAGGATATATGATTATGATGTAAACGACCTTTCGTATAGTAAAAGACCAATGGCCATACTTGGCAACTTACCAGATTAATGTACCTGTATTCCTTAATTGACATGTACTTTGTATCTGTAGTATCTTCACTTACTTATTTACTATTTTTTGGTATTTATATCACGCATATGTATTATCTTTATTAATTTTCATGTCGCACCCTCTGGGTTCATACTTGCTTAAACTCAGGTCAACGCAGTTCGCAAAGTGGGCTCCCGCGCGTCAGCAGAATCGCAGACTATGTCGTTGGCGATTTTCTATCTGGAATGTAACTGAGCATGTGTGAGTCCTTAAATCGTTCAGGTAATAAATAGCAATTATGGTAATAGGAACTGTGATAGCAATTAGATGAGTTGTAGATAGTTGGCATAATCAAAATAGAGAGTCTCTGAGGAAACAATGTTTCAGATGCCGCACTGCGTTCCCCCGCAATGAGGGGGGGGAGTATCACTTGTAGGTCGTGTTGATTGGCTGATACAGAGCATCTAAGTAAAGTGCTAAAAACCATCTGGCCAGTCAGAGAGCAGAATAGGCAGTCAGAAATTGCAGGACTAAAGGATATTTTAAACTAAAATTAATTCTGGAGTTGGAAAACACTTTTTAAAAATTATGTATATATATATATATACACTATAATTAAGTGTTAACTATATGGCGTAAAATTGCCCTCGGTCTTCTTCTACTTCTAATGAACCATCTGCAGTTAATGGCTTGTCTTAGGACCGAATTTTGGGCAATTTGCAGCCTTTAAATATATGAGTTGCTGGCGTATCCCCATTCGAGGCAGGTATAGGTAATAATAGGTCATTATAGCTGAGTCTTTTTTATTTTCTACTGAGAGAACGCTGTTCCGAGCAATTAGTGGGGAACTTGTAGCTTTATGGACTCGGAACTTATTAATAATGTGTTTAATGTGGGACGACCATGTGAGTTGCTTATCAAGAATTACTCCCAAGTAGGGAGCTTGCTTAGCCCAGAAAATTGCACTATTAAACAATATTATCTGTATGTGTTCATCAGTTTTGATTTTATTGGTGAACAAGATAGCGTCGGATTTCTCGACATTTACGCCTATTTCCCAGGCGATCCACCAGAGCCAAGACTCCAGTGTATGGATGTGATTGTTTTACTGAGCTGATAGATGAATTTTGTCAGTGTTGCCGTATCATCTGCATACATGGCGATGGTTGTGTCTTGTTGCGGGATATCGTTCGAGTAGATATTATACAGGACAGGCGAAATTAAAGAGCCTTGGTAGACGCCAGCCATTATTGGTCTGGGGGTGGACTATGTATTATTGACTCGAACGAAAAAGTGTCTATCTTTAAAATAGGAGTTAATGAGTGCAATGATGTAAGCTGGGAAATCCAGGTAAATTAATTTGTATGTGAGGCCCTCCAGCCACACACGGTCAAATGCCTTAGCAACGACTAGGAAAATTCCTCCAATAGTTTTTGCAGTCCTGACGAAATCAATTCAGTGACCCGGTATAACTGATGGGTGGTGGAGTGTCGTTTGCGGAAGCAGTATTGCTCAATGATGAATAAGTTATTTGCTTCCGCATGTTGCATGATTCTTTTTAAAATGACATATTCGGTGATTTTACTTAAGCCGATAAAAGGCTTATTGGTCTGGAGGATATCAAGTTGCAGGGAGCTTTTTCTGGTTTGAGAATTGGGCATATGATTGCAGTTTTCCATGTTTTAGAGTAAACTCCACTTTTGATAATAAAGTTGATGATGTTAACCAAGTTGAAGGTCATAAAAATACCCATGTTGGCAATCATTTTATTGGAAATTTTATCTAGATCAGGACTTTTTATGGTTTTAAGTATGCAAGTATATTCAGGGACATCTGGTGGCATAACTACAGGGATGCTGTCAGTGTGGGGATTTGCAAGGAAAATTGTCATGATGAACCAGGTGTTCTGTTGGTTGGTGAGAAATGCTGTTGGTGCAGAACTGACAAGCACAGTGATCGGCGAGTAACTCAGTTTCGATGTAGGCAATATTTCGGGGGCCATTTAAGGGCAGAATGTTTGTGTAGCATCTTTTAAATTTTGTCGTCGCTTTCCCGATAGAGTTATCCTCTGGATTAGGAGACTCTAGATAATCAGGCCAGCTGTGTTGTGCTTGCTTTCGCGTTAGGAGTTTAATCTCGTGACTGAGCCTGTTGAGAGCGGATTTATCCGCGGAATATCGGTATTTCTGCCAAGTTTTGCGAGTAGCATTTCTCTTTTTGAGGAGTTGTCGGATCTTGGAGTTTTAAATCTATCACCGACTTTCCATAGCTTTGCTGTTGACATTCAGGGCATTAAAACGCTCATTGGAAAAGGAATTAACAGCTGTGTCTAACTCATCCTCATTTTGTATCATGTGTACTGAGTAGCGAGTGTTGTTTAGGGCTTTGGCATATCCTACCCAGTTAGTAATGGAGGCCCTTTTGTGTGGTGAGTCATGTATATATGTATGTCATTTCACAGGTAATTACCAGCTCGACGGCTAATTTCGTAGCTTTCCAGATTGCTTTTTCACAAAACCTGAGATCTTTGCGCGACCTACCTGATTATTAATTTAAATATCGAAGAAATTTAGCCTCTCTTAAACTCCAAAAATTATTTTAAAAGAATTAAGTATGCCATGTAAACATTTTTGACATTTCTTGAACTTATTATGTGTAAGCTTGTAACAAGTTATTTTCTTGTACCATTCACAAACTGCGCTATTATTCGATGTGGGGGTAGGGTCTTGGACCCAGGCACCCTGGTGCTACACCAAAATTTTCTCCTCCTGAAATATAGACGTAGAACTTTCTATAGATATTTGTGCGGCATTCAAGATGCTTCATTTTACGATCTGCTGACATCCACCTTATTTACATGTACCAATAGGTTTTTGTGCTCAGTAGCACATAATTATACTAAATGTAATTTCAATCTCTATAGTTAATATCATTTTCGTGCTTATTCTTTTATTTTGAATGCCAGTGGACTTTATTTTTAAAACGGCAGGACATCCATTATGTAAGTTTTTAACATATATTTTGTATTTTTACTTCACTTTTGCATCTACATTTCTAAAGCTATTAAACACAGGGCTTCTGCCGTGACATTTATCTTTTTCCATGCCTGCCTTAATCACTTTGTCTGAAAAATTTATTTTTTTTTCCATTTTAATTACCCTTTTTACCACCCTCACTTTTCATGCTCCTTTTGAATATTTAGCAAGTGTTGGAATTGCTTCTAAAATTCCTAATCAGTTTCCAACATTGCATCAAAAATTAGGAAGCTTTATGTTCTGAATAATATAATGCAATTTTTTTTTTAGCAGCTGCTATATAACTCAATTTAGCTTTCTTCGTTTTTTGAGTTCACATCATCAATGTTGGTGTGTAGACTTGTGTTTATATTTAATATGTTAATTTAAGAAAAAGGAAAACAACAAAAATATATAGAATCAATATTAAAGTTTTATTGTATACATTTTAATAACAAGCATCACTTAAAAACGACAGCACATTGTTGCAAAATAATGTACTCCAAGCCTTTTAGCTTACATACACATCAATATTCTGTAAATAAACCATGCAGACCATAGGATTATGTTGGAACATAAAATGCTCGTCTGGCATTATACAGGCTTAGTTCCATTAATATCTATTTGAATATTATATGAATAAATATATTTTATTCAGCCAGTTTAGAAATCTAAAACCTGAGATATGTTTTAATAAACTTTTTCTCAGAAAGTTTTCAACAACACAAAATTGAGCATTGTACACAAAATTGCTTAGTACTATATGCCTACTGTCATTAAAATTTCCTTCTTCACAAACTTTACAGGCTAAAACCGGTAACTTTTTAAATGTAATTACATAGCTACTGCTTAGTGCCGTACCTAGGTTTTAGATATCCTTGGAAATTTTGTTAAAATAATTTGTATAACTGATAAGTAGTCAAAGTTTAAGTCATCCCAATTACCTAAAATAAGTTAAAAAATACACTGGAGCTTATATTTCTGCATATAGTGATGCTTTTTGAGATTACGGTAATACCGTGGTACGTCACTGTAACTGTGGGATGCTGGCAGAACAAGTTGTCATTTGAATGGAGCAATATAAAACAATTCTGAATTAAAAAAGTTATTTGAATAATTTCAAATGAAATCAATTCTGAAAAATCAAACAGAACAAATATATACATTCTAAAAACCAATTTCTTATATTAGAAAATGTGATTATAAAGATACTTCAAATTTTAGTTGTACATGTCGTATAACCAAAGTCTGAAGATGGCCTCATTACTAATTGGCTCAAAACTAAAACCTATGGTTTAACCACTTCTTTGGCCAGTCATTGTGTGAAACAGCCAAGAAAAATGCTCAGCAAGTGGATAAGTTAGAAACTGCCTTTATTTTGCTTTAAATGATTTTTTAAAATGTTGATAGTCTTGGGGGGATAAAACGTATATTTTCCATTTAAAAATGCACTCATTAAAAGGTATATTTTTATAATTAGTACATAATTAGAAATCTGTACAATGATTTTTCTGTGCTGCAGGAATAAGATAAAATTAAAAAGAAGGTACAAACCTAACAATCACTTAAAACAGACAAGACTGAGGATCTTAGAACAATGATGTATTTAAGACACAATAACACGCCGAATAAATACTAATTCAGAAGTCAAACAACAAAAATCAGCGTTAATTTACAAAATTTTCACAGGACTAGTTTCGATGGTTTTACCGAACCATCATCTTCAGCTGCAAAACCGCAAATGAACAAGATAGGAATATCTTATCTAAACATTATTTCCTATCTTGTTCATTTGCGGTTTTGCAGCTGAAGATGATGGTTCGGTAAAACCATCGAAACTAGTCCTGTGAAAATTTTGTAAATTAACGCTGATTTTTGTTGTTTGACTTCTGAATTAATGATGTATTTCACTGTTAGAAATGTCCATAACAGAGTATTTCCAAAATTTCTTGAGCTCTATATTACCATACAGTTATCATTCTATTTAAAACTGTTGCCATTGCTACGAACATTGCATTGTTACTTGCTGATGACTGCCCATTCATACAGATGACCTTAATGGTCACCAGAGCACCGAATCTGTGAACAGTTACTGCACTGCCTCATACAGGCAATTATGAATGAACAGCAAATACATATCACTGATGACAAAGAGTTTTGATGGACACCAAAGTCTTAAATTAACTTTTACAAATCTATCTAAATTTAATTTGTCACCTCACACAGGTGAAATATCAGTTGACAGCAGTTATCATGTGTAGGTCTTTGATGATTAAATGCTTCGACATACACCAGTATGTTTTTGCTCAGTTTAAAAAGTTATGTAAATTTACAACGTACCATTGACCTTTGTGTTGACTGCTAGAGATAACAAACCAATGGGTCATTGGTCACTACATATGTTGACAGCCTGCAGTCAACCAGAGCACCAAATCTGTGTGAGAGTAAGAGCAGTGCAGTAACAGATCACTGATTTGGAACAAATTTAGATATTTTTTTCTAAAATTAAACCAAAGTGCACTGCCACCTATCAAACATCAGGGTCTACAAGTTTGGCAGCAGAGACCTCTGCAAACTGGCGGTCCTCCATTTTCAGTGAAGCGAGGCTGTACAGTAAATTATACTGCTAAAACTAAATTAAACAGATCTTGATGACATGTAGGTAGGTGTATAGTAACTTGTGTACAGGAATACGGTGTTTGTAGTAGTTAGTAGAAGTTGCCACAGCAAGTGGATAAGTACATGGTAATGTAACGGAACACTCTATATACTTTGAAAAGGCTATGCTAAGGATGTTTCTAATGTCAAAACACACCACAGTGCCAAGATCATCATTTGCTTATCTGTTTTAAAAGATTCTACATCTTTCAGAACATACACATAGAATCAGAACTAACAGAACTTCTGAACATACACATTCATTCTCAATATTTATTAATTTTATGTTACTTTTGCAACATACAGAAAATGTCAAACAGATTTCTAATTATTATGCAATGTGCACTAATGATGATATAAATAGTTAAAATGCAGCACTTAAAAGTACTACCATTAATAAGTATATTACACTTTCATCATAAATATAAGTTTTGTGAAAAATTATTAGCAAAATAAAGTTAATTTTTAATTTTAGCCAGTTTTCCTGAGCCACTTCACAAAATGGCCAGCCAAAAACCCGAAGTAGTGATAAACAGTTATGTATTTCAAGCTTCTATCTCAACACACACAAATATATAAAACTCTCATGATTTGTTAATGTTTGTACTGTGCACTAATTTTTAATCCAAATAAACAAAATGCCAATTTTTATTGCATAAATAGAAAATAAACTTTTCAATAAAAATACAATATGTTCATAACATATTTTGATTGGAGATATGAATTTATTTTACACTTTCTGGAAAGCATCAGCACTTTCTTTTTTTAAGTAAATACAAATCCTGAATCTCTGGAATTTTTTTTAGATAAATCACTGCTTTTGAATGTATATTCCATTCTTTTTTAAATTAATTCTAAGTTTATGTGATTAACATGTGTAAATAATTTATTTATCCACGACTTTTCAGACATTAAGTTCAACCTAGTACCTGGTTATGTTTAGAATCTGCACAAAGAACAAGATTGTTTATTACAGGAATGCATTTAGACAGTCTTAAAAATAGTATTGGTAGAAATTTTTCTGGCATTTTTTTTAAAGGAAACATAATAACAAGCAGGTAAAACACAAATCTTCTGCTGATAAATCCAAAATTTGGGTACTTTTTTTACTAACAGTTGCACATGCGTGGAACATTACTTTGAAAGTAATTTTGCAGGTGAATACACAAATTTTTGACTTAAAATATTGACATATCATTTATCCTTTTTTTCTCCCACTGCAAATGGATACAAAATTTTCACACAAAATTCTTCGATGCATTTTCACAAAAAATAGTCTCTCTTCAGAAAATTTCCTTGTTATTAACCTTTTTCTTTCCCATTACAATTCCTCACACTGACATTTTTTTTCCCATATAAATGCATTAAAAATAAGGTAGTTTTGTACTAAATAAATCTTGATTAAATATTTTTCAAGCATCTCTTATTTATATACATTTTTTTAAAGGAAAAATTAGAAAGGGGATAATGCAAATAAAATTTAGGAAAATATAACCAACATGCAAAATTCTCTAATTTACACAGCTCTTGGTCTTAAGATGTGCTGATTGTTGGAATTCTATTGTATATATGATTTAAAGCAAAGCTGCATAGATAATAGTTTTTTCTTTTTATTTATTTACTTTTCTGCAGGGACTACTTGAAAAATTAAGCAATAAAACAACTACTTAGAAAAGCGATTCTCAACCGGTGGTACACAAAGAAACAAAGTATTTTTAACTATTAAATACAAAAATCTGGTGGAGAAAAAGAACAGTTGACAGAAATTTCCTGTGATTGAACTCTAACTGAAGATTTCAAAAATAACACATTTGTTAACTTTTGGCTGAATCATAAATAAATAAATAAATAAAATAAAACTATTAAACTTTTATTGTCTTTTCACCTGTTATTTTGCACAACCTATTTGTGTGAACAAAGAGATTTTCTTCCATGTTATATTTGAAAAATAAATACAGAACAAAATTAAAAGTGGACCCTAACTTGCAGTTAAAGCTAAGTAGACAAAGAAATCGATCTCTCTTAAAAACAGGCCCAAATTTCACGCTAAATTTATAATTAAAGTATTATAAATTAAATTCTGATAATTAAAATGGTAACCAAGTTTTAATCTAATATTTTTTATGTGTGCACATTTAATACAAATAGCCAATAGGTTGTACAAATGGCAATATATATATATTTTTAATATTTCTATTGAGAAATTGAAAAACAATGATTGTAAAATGTAGTTGTGGTACAAAAGTTTTTCAATTTTTTTAGATGGTACACCTTAGTCAAAAGGTTGAGAACTGCTGACAAAGACTGAATACTATATAATGCAATCTATACATATCTACAGTATATAGTGAAATAAAGCATTACTTAAAAAATCAAATGATAACAGCATATTACCACAAACTTAGTGCATAGCACTATATATTGGAAAGGAACCTGGTTAATGATGCAAATTATTTTTTAAATCAAAGACAAAAATGATTAATTTATTAAACAAAGCATCAAAAATGTTCCTCTATCAGCATAAACAGATGACTATTTGGGATATGTAGTTCATAATCTAAATCAAAATCTGAATATCAAGAGTTAAAAAAAATCCTTTTATACACACATCCCATGCTTTATATGAAGATAAAACTACTATAAGCCTTTTCAATGAATTTTAATCAACACTAAAAACAATCATTAACTCATTCATACCAGTGACAAACAAGATAATTTTATGGCAACAAAAAAGACATTATTCTAACTGAACATTTTAATAATTATTACAGATTATGATAACCATCAATTCTATGTAATAGGACCCGAAATTTAAAAGGCTTGTGCCTATGTATAACAATACTGACATATCGTTATGCACCTTAAAATATCATTTCATAGTCATTTCTTGTTGCAGCTCTAGTTTCCAACTTGGCATGTCAAAATAAGTAAATTAAGCAATTAGTTGTAGTCAGAACCAAGGTTAACCAAGGAAACTGAATAAAATGTATAATGAAGATGCCATGTGCTGTGATTAGTCTTCTTTGTTCCAATATCTAAAAAACACTGATTTTCAGCACTAATTTTGAAACACTAACGTTTATCAGCACTTGAGTAAACAGCTGAAGAAGCTTTAGAAAATGGAATTCAAAAGTTTATTTAGTTGTTGAATTCACAAAAGCACACAATGAAATTTTGCCTAAGATGAAGTATACCTCTGTGAAGAACTCTCCAAAAAAAATGGCACCTGATCAAGTTACACATCGGAAAAAACATGAAAACGCTAGACCATTTCAACTAAAATTCAAATGCAGGTCAAACTATCAGTGTTCAACATCTCACCTACAGATGGAGGACAAAATAATGTGAACACCTGTGAAAAAGTATGAAGTATTTCACACCTGCAGTACAGTCATTCCACCTGCAATAGAAGTCTGCCACCTAGTGAACGTGAAGACGAAAATATCAGTCTCTCAACAGCAGTCACCTGCTTTGCATGCTTCGATCGAACTGTCTGTGAGAAGTTGAAATGTCAGACCTGTCCGAGTTCCAAAGAGGAATGATACTTGGAGCGTGTTTAAGTGAAGCATCAGTTACGGAAACAGCAAACCTTGTGGGATGTGCAAAGAGTATGGTATCAGCCATTATAACAGCATACAAGAAAGAGGGTAAGACGATGTCTTCAAAGCACAACAGTGGCTGAAAGTCAAAGCTGGCTGATAGGGATAGACGGGTCTTGAAGTGCATAGTAGCTCGAAAGCACAAGCAATTGTTATCCGAGATAACATCCGAAATGAACAGTCATCTCCAGGACCCCATTTCAACAAAAACTGTCAAAAGAGAACTTCATGCTGTGAACATTTATGGCAGAGTGGCAATGTGTAAACCTTTGGTGACAGCAACTAATGCTTTCAAGTGATGCCAGTGGTGCAGAGATCACAAAGGCTGGCCTCCATAGCAGTGGCAACAGGTAATATGGTCAGATGAATCGCCATTCCTCCCATTTCAGATGACTGGACGCGTTTATGTCTGGAAAATGCCCAAAGAAGCATTTCATCCTGACTGCCTCTTGCCAACTGTGAAGCATGGGGGTGGCCACATTATGGTATAGGGTGCGATCTCTTGGCGCGGTCTTGGGCCACTTGTTATTCTGCATGGGAGGATCACATATCCAATCACTATCTAAGCATTCCAGGGGATCATGTCCATCCTTTTGTCCAAACTGTATTCCCTGGGGAGCGACCGCCTTTTTCAAGACGACAACACCCTTATCCACACTGCTAAGGTGTATTCAAGAATGGCTCGAAGAACATGACGATGCAATTGAAGATCTCGCTTGGTCCCCCTCAGTCTCCAGGCTTGAATATTATTGAAGATTTATGGGCATATTTGGAATCCAAATTTCGTTCCCGATTTCCACCTCCATCTGTACTTTTAGAATTAGAGATCGCTCTGCAGGAAGAATGGCTTAATATTCCTTTAAATATTGTCCATGACCTTTATGCATCTATCCCACGTCACATTCAATCTGTAGTTCCGTCAAAGAGTGGTCCAACCCCCTATTAATAAAGATTTTCCATTATTTCACAGGTGTTCCTATTATTTTGTCCTCCATCTGTACTTGTGTTTGGTGAGTCCCTCTAATGAAAATGCACATTAAGTTTACAGTGGTGATAATAAAGGTCTACAAATGGGTGTGGCATTTAAAGAAGGCAAAAATTAGTGACTGAGTTTTTCAAATATTTTACATTCTAGAAAACTGGGAATTTTTCCCTTGATGTTTGCTTGCAAGATTTAAAAAAAAAAAAAAAAAAAAAAAAAAAAAAAAAAATTACAGTTAATTAGGAAAGACCAGTTTTAATTAGGATGGGGGGAAATTAGGCAGAGGGGAATTCATAAATTTTTCAGAAAGAGACCAGAAAATATTTTTAATACACCATACTTCTTTGATTCTAAGATGTACATTTTTTCTTATATAAGCAGTGTTGAAAATGGAATATACATCAAAATCAATGACCCCATGGGATTCTACTATGTACATAAATATGCAGAATACACAAAATAGTTTTTGTTTAAAAGAACAGAAAATTACATGCAGTTTTACTTAAATAACTAAATTAGGAAATACAAGCTTCTCCTATTTAGGTTAAAAATACAGAATTCTCAATAGTTTAAATAATACTATGAAATGAATAACAAAACTTCAGAATTTGCATCTGAAATAAAGTTTCAGCATGTGTTCTTGACTGTATTGACTAAAATTTATTAGTTAAAACTTTTAATCTGAAACATGCTTCAAGGCACTGCAGTTTATAAATTTACAACATTTATCTCACATACAACTAAAACTTTATTTCAGTTACAGGATTGCACATCTAATTCTGTTAGAGTGCAAAAGCACAAAAATTAAATAAATTCAATTCTATCACAAAGAAAATTTCAAGAAAATAATTATATATATATATATATATATAATAAATCTATTATAAGTAAAAAATTAGATGATAATATCATATTTTAAGTAAAATCAAAACATTTAAAATGAATTTTATGCTCGCAGCATTATAAAATTAGTTTATGAGCAGTGCAAGTAATACAAATAAACATTTCTCTACATTAAAAGCATCTCTGATTTAACATAATCTTTTAATTACGGCTTTTTGAAAAGGAACTGAAATACAAAATTTCTCATAATTAAAAAAAATTACAAATTTATTTAGCCTTTGTTTCATTCATAAAATATTTAGCCCACATTTATTACTACAGCATTTTAAACTCATTACTGCTGTTAACAAAGTTAAGTATGTTTATGCTTTCAGCATTACTTAAGTTTTCTATCTAGATATACAGGAATATAATTATAATGCATCCAATCATAATTTCTATAAAATTTCTTTTTAAATCAGATAAGATTGAAGCTGTTTATAAAAATGTTGTCTTTACATAAGAAAGGTACTGTTTGAAATCCTCCGAAAAGGATGTCTAATCATTTTTAGTAAATAAGATCTGTTAACTAGTGCGATTTAGCACAAATAAACACACTCATAATACCTTTGCCTGTTTTCATATAACAACGGTTTATCTTTGATAAGCCACTTACTTTGTTGATTAAATAAGGAGCACATATTTTTGCCAGAATGACCGATACAAGTTTGAATTCATATTTATTTCAATTTTTATATGCTAGATTTATAACTCGCATCTGTTGATTACATATCTAAATAAAGAACAATCTGTACCTTCAAACTTCCATGGAATGATTGCTTCCATTTTAGCAGGACTTTATCTTCTTTAGTCACTGACAGGAAAATAAGTACCTCCCTTTTTTTTTATTAATAAATAGGTTTCAGAATCAAAAGCATTCAAGATGCTTCAACATAAATTAACTTGGCAGAAATGATAAATAATCCTAGACACTTCAGAAAATTTACATCCTAAAAAATTCTCAATTTCTTAGCATTTTATGTTTTAATCACACAATTTTAAATTTCATTTAATTTAGGTGGTTCATGCCAGTTATCAAAAGGCAATTTATCAAATACTAACGACATATTAAATATACATCAGAAAGTGGTCACAATGGTATATCCTTTCTTTTTAAACAAACAGAAATAACTAACCTCATTCTCTTAAGTGCGCGCGCGCACACACAGACACACACACACACACACACAACAAAAAAAAAAACAAGGCAAAGGATTTAATATAAAAAGTGCTTAAATTCAGTAGGAAGTGGCTAAAAATTAAAATATTCTACCTTTCCCTCATAATAAATAACACATAAAAAATTAAATGGAAAATGCTGCAATGTGAAAGCATCACAATAGCATATACAAATGCAATTCTCTATGCAAGTAATTATAAAGATGTGATCTACAGATATAAAACATTCTTTACTTAATGTGGCATTACATATTTTAATCTCAGTGGATTCAAAAAATTGTATTACTTATGCTTCCAAATGCAATTATAAGGTAGGAACTTAAAACTATATATGCATTAAACAGGATTTCAATCAATTAGTAATAATTAAAGTATTTTATAATTATTTAGGCTTTGCAATTATTGACTAAAAAAAAAAACTGTCTTTACCAATTTATTACCAGGAAAACATCCACACATATTCAGAATCATTATTCCATTCATGCTCTATGAATTTTACTTTATTCTAAGTTTCTGTACTCTGCAAACATTTCATAATTCAATTAAAAATCAAGGAATGATATCAAAGGAAAAAGGTAAACAAACTGTTTACACAGAAGAGAACATTATTAGATTTATATCATGCAACTTATAAATATAGTATATGGAATTATGCAACATTAAGAAAAGGGGGCAATATGAAAGTTAAGAAACCAATAATGCAGACAAATCAAGAATAAATATACACTAATTGCAAGATGAAAGGGAACAATGGTTTCTCTGATGCAAAAATGAAAATCACAGAAAAATATTTAATCAGAAATCTAAACAGAATTTAGAGGAAAATACTTTGGTGCAGGTAACTAAAATAGTACTGAATAATTTGTGGTTCTTAATTGCTTAAATTGTGGTTTATTTAAAAGGAAATGCACTTGCCTGATTTACATCATATGAGTTTGACTCAAAATGATTTGAATTAATAGTGAAACAGAAGGTAGCTGCCTGTACTGTTAATTACATTTAATTTTTACTCTATAGACAATTTGTGTCATTTATCAGTGTGGTTTTCTGTAAATAACATTTTATGAGAAAGAATAAAAAGGCAACAGAATTACACTAAATGCAGTGCAACTTTATAACCAATTTGTGTGCAAAGAATTTAATGTACAAAAATTCTCATGTGGTTTTTATTTTTGCATCTGCTGGTCACATACATTTCCAATTACAAGAATCTTTTAAATAATACAAATTTTCGCATTATGGCATTCATATTTGCCTTCTTGGAGCAATAATATATAATGGCAGACATAGTTACATTACAAAATTTAAAATGTGTATGTTAAATATACTAGAACAAATGGTAACAAACCAATGACAAGATAGTTTGAAAATTAACCAAGTTTGATTAGATATTAGAGGAAATTGAAAAATCAATTGGAAAGGTTGAATTTTTTTCACAGTTCAAGATCAGAATGCATCTAGAAATTGATTATAAACTATAAAATTTGGCCACACCATCAAATGCAGAATAATTACAAATGACTATATTAAAAACAATACTAAAGCTAAAAACTAACACAATACAAAATCCGAAATCTGGATATCCAATAACTGGAATGATCTAATATCCAGACCTCTGGATCAGCAGACAAAGGGGCTTTTCTTTCAAGAATTTTTTTTTCTCCTAAAGTCTAGGAATGGAGAATTATCATGAAACTGTACATTAGACTTAAATGTGCTTTTTTCTACCATTTTCCTGTATGTCATTTTCAACCACCTGTTGGCCAGGGACCCCTTAACCAATTACAACACAGTGATTGATATTGTACTCACATTAGCTAGACCACATATTTTACCCTTGAATGGTTCCAGGAGTTGGCATTTTTCTATCAGACCTAAACAATAAGGAGCTCTAGGATATATTTCTTTAGAGTGGGATGTTGCTTAATACTGGCGAATGGAGAAGGAATCAGATTCCAAAGAACTTAGGTTCAAATATTCCATTTGCATTCTCTGTTAACTTTCTAATTTGACCCAGCTTATTATTTTTTGCAAGCTATTACTATTAGTTATCTTATCAAAATTAAAGTTTGAACTTTCAATACTACTGAACACAGATTTTAATTTTGAAGCTGCAACAAGCTGTGCAAAGCAAATGCATATATCCAACTCAAAATTACGTAAGAAGTAAGGCATTGAAAAGTAAACAATCTATGACATCTTAAAAAAGGGGGGGAACTTCTCGGATTTTTTTTAAAGAATTCTGACACCCCACTCGCAAAAAAAAAAAAAAAAAAAAAAAAAAAAAAAACTTCACTAGGCTAAAATATACAATCCTGACAAAATTACTATTAAAAGTGTGAGAAAGCACTGAAGCAAGGGCATGCCATTGATACATCCAGTGCTAATGGCTCAAGCCAAAATATTTCATGAGGGAACAGACTTCAAAACTGAATGCACATATCTGACAAATTGGTTTACTGAATTTAAAAATCATTAAGGTATAAGGAAGTTAAAAATTTCAGGCGAAAAATTTACAGATATTTAATCAAAATGTCATTATAAAGCAAATTTTTAATGCTAATGAAACTAATCTTTCCTGGCAATATGAGCCCCAATATACGCCTTGGCAGTTTCTTCAAAAAAAGTCCTAGCTAATGTAAAAAATTCCAAACTGAGACCAAAGATTTCGGTATGTACAAATGCTACATATGATAACCATTACAACTGAATCAAGAAATATTCATGCTATGTAATTAAGTCACTATTATACATGAATAACAATACTACATGCAATACTTAAAAGTACTTAACCAAAAATACTTGGGACTAGGTTAATGAAATATACACACTATTTACTTTGGCATATTAAATACAGCTTTACTTTGCTTGAGTTATTTTAAGAAATAAAAGATAACGCATTAGTACATCAGAATATTTAGCAATAATATTGAAATTACGTGTGAAATCAAGTGAAGAATACTATGCACACAACCAAAGCAAAATACCTTTTTAGAAGCTAAGATAAAAATTAAAAAATAAACACTGCTCTACTCATAATTAACCATAAATTACACTAACATGAAATGAAACTCTTTGCACACTGCATTTTGTAAGAAAAATATATGCACATTTTAAATAACAGAATATTGTTAGTTGGCTCTAATTCAACTAAATCCTTGAACTTGAAAATATATGCCAGTTTAGGGAACAAATTGTGAAACATTTTTCAAAACATATAAAAAGTTAGGTTTTTATGTTTCTTGAAGCGTTCTTAAAAATTAATTGTTTTATGGGAACTCAATTATTCTGTTTAAGAACAATGTAATTATTTTGTTAAGAAATCAACTTAAAGACCGACATGACAATTAATTTCAAGATTTTCACCAGCTCTCAATAAATACGTATGAAACTAATTGCGATAATTTAAGTACGAATTTCTGAAAAAATTGCTTCAGCAAAGTAGGCACGCTTGTGCTTTTTATTAACCCTTTTAAGACAATGTGCCTTTGTTCAAGACGTTCCATTGGGGCAGATAGAAGTCAAAAGGGGCAGTCCCACAGGACGGAAGTTTTGCTTTGCTCAGTCTAACTTAAAAAAAAAAAAAACACAAAAAGTTTGCCCTAATGTTATAATTTTTGTCAGTATTCTACATTATTACTGAAGCTATCATATCTGTTAAAATTATCATTTAATAGTTTTTCCTACACTTTACCATGAAAATATGTAAAAAAATTCCTTGCTTGGAGAAATAATTTTTGGAAGCGCTATTCAAATTATTCTGAAGTTTAAATTACCAAATATATAAACAAAGTGTAAAATTAATAAAATACAAGAAATAACAAGATCTTTTCAAGTAGAAGGGGAACACTCAGAAGCTCAGTCTCTGATAAAATGTACGTAAGAGAATCACTACAAACATTGCTCTCTAACTCTTTAGAAAATGAACCATCACTCTCACCCATATGACTAATTGACTCATTTACCATGCGAGGATATCCTTCCTCTGATAAATAATGCTTGCTCGCCATAATAAACTGAAGTCAAGGCTTTCCGAAATAAAAAGGGACATAAGCAAAATATAAGCAGTAAAAGCAATACAAAGACCCACATAGTATCCCTACACATTAGCCTCCCCCCAAAAAATATAAAAAAAGGGACACGAATGTTTATATCATGTGGCGTGTTGAAGAGACAGGCTCTGTTTGTTTACATTATGCTTTGCTTCCTCCCCACAACAGCTGACAGCAACGATATACAAAATGTGATCAAACTGAAGATCAGGATCCTAAAACTATATTCAGTTAAAAAGTAATGGACACAGGATGCCATCTAGTGGTCTTTAAAACATATTTCAGCTTAAAATGCATATATGCATCATTCATCCCTTAAATTAGTTCTCCAGTGATATGCATGGGTAGGAAGCTCAGCGGTGAGAGATGTTCACAGGAAATGCGTATATGGGATACCCGTCCAGAAAGGGTTAAAATTTACTGAAAAATGAAATTGGTTCACTCAGTAAAATCAACAACAAGAAAGAAAGTGAATTACTGCATATTTCTGAATATAAGTGAAGAGTGATTTTTTCTTCTTCAAAAATTTACCCAAAATTTAAAACCTAAACTGAAATTGGGGGGGGGATATTGTAATGTTGAAACATGTCAACATGAGGGTGAAAATGTTGCCAAGCAGGTAAAACGAGTGAAATATTTTCCAATCAAATAACTCTATAGTAAAACCCCACCCCAACCATGACAGTTTTAATTCTGGAAAACCTATCTCAAGCTAGCACATTTATTCCATTCATTTGTTGCCTTTTATACAATCTTTGGTATCTGCTAATCTTATTTTCTGTGCCATTTTATTTTTTGTCTCAAACATGAGTACAAAGAGAAATTCTTACATGGCAAATTTCAAATTATACACAATTGCGTTTATTCAAAATTCTAACAACAGTATGGCTTGTCAGCAATTTTTCATAAATAGAAAACTAATTTGAGAGCGGAAAAAGGCAGGGTGCGAATTTTGCCAATAGATCTTTCGTTCTGGCAATAATGCAACAAACCACCATTATAAACAATTTCAAAAATAAAACAATTCATTTTCATTAAATGAATAACTCATTTTATTTAAATTTTTTTCATAAACTTGAGAAATATAAACTAAGTAAATAAAAAAGTGCAATATTTATTGATTTATCACTTGCGCACAGCTAACAGAAAAATAACTTTTTTTGTTAGTGGATTAGAAGTTAGTGGATCTGTATATAAGCTGACACCTGTAATCTCACATCAGAAAAAGTTTTAAAAATATCCTGGCTTAACACAGAAATACACGGCAATCTTATTTGCGAAAGCCCAACCTTCTACCAGATTTTAGTAAATAATTTTTACACCACAAATGACAAAATATATAGAAAAAACAGCCTTACATTTCGATTTCAGACGGGAATCCTACCAAAAATAAACATAAGATATAAAAATTAGTTTTTGTACAAAAATGTGTGCTGAAGATAAACAAAACTGAAGCTCCCAGAATTAAATGCTTTCAGTTTAAGCACCATATGGTTAAACAGAAGCATAATAACATTTGACTGTTTCAACTGCTGATAGTTCAATAAGAATACTTTGGGGTTTAATAAACACACTCAATATGAAGTGATAGTATTTACAATAAGTGATAATAATTCAAAAGATTTAAGAGATTTAAATTTCTTATTCAGCATTTATTACAGATTTTTCATCTCTTTAATTATATGTTGGTGTAAAAATGGACTAAAGAAAATTTAATAACACAAAAGTTTGACAATTTTTCTAGAATTCAGAGTTTTATTTAGATTTATGGGTAAATAAAATTTAAGGAACTAAATGACACATATGAAAATTTTACTGAAATTAAAAAAAAAAAAAAAAAAAATAAATAAATAAATAAATAAATAAATAAATAAAATAAAATAAAATAAATAAAACAAAATGGTTTATCAATATTAGTGAAATAACCTGGGACTTTTCAATAATTCATTCTTTTCTGGGATATATGAAATAACAAGGAAGAAAAGTGCAGCAAACAGAATGTTATAACTGCTTTTGAAATTAACCTACACAGTAATTTGTTTTACATAATACTTCAAACACCGTTAGCTTAACAATAAGAAAGCAAGGGCATTTGTTATAAAATTTGCTTTAGGCAACTTTAACTAACAGAAAATCCCCAGACTTAATTTCAGAAATTCATCTACGCTTAAATTAATCTTAATTCAAAACATATCACAGTAACTAAAATATGGCATAACCCATCTTGCTACAAGTTTTTTTGCTGCTCTGTAGTACAAACACAGACTACATTTTTACCATGGCCTTGTTTCAGGATCTACTCCTAAGGCAATTCAACTCTAAACACTAGACATAACTTTCAGAATAGTAACTTGAATCCATATACAGATTTTACAAAATTTAAATAAACACATTTATGGAATTTGGAGAGGAAATATAAATCAATTTAGAGAAAACCATGCATTTCAAAATCAGTAATTTTAAAACTTTTCGTTTAAGGAAAATGGTACAAAAGATAGGGAAAAATGATATAGTTACTATTGACATAAATACTACAAATATTGCATAATATATATACAGGGTGTTTCATAGATCATGAGACAAACTTGGAGGGCTGGTGGAGTGTACTAAAGCATGCACTTTTTGTATAGGAATGTAGGATCTAAAGTGACGGGTTAAGGCAGGAACGCAAAAAATCGACACGAGAGGAAAATGTGTTTATGTACAAAATCAACGCAAAGTGCTTCTTTGCAGCAATACAGTATTCACAATAAATGTTCAAAAAAGAGAACACTAACATTAATAGGAACTACAGCTGTGATTGGCTGGCAATGCAGCAGTAGAGGGCGGTAGTGAGCCGGACAAACCACGGTCTGATGCATCAGAGGATTATTCGCAACTCTGATGTCGAGCGAGATGGGCGAGTTTACGCACAGGGAAAAAAAGCTGACATTCATCTCATGTATGGTGCTGCTAATGGGAACGGCAGAGCAGCACTACAGTTGTACCAGAAACGGTTTCCGAACAGGTGTATGCCAAAGCACACAATGTTCGAGAGGTTGCATTGGTTTCTTTGTGAAAACGGGTCATTTGAAGCCACCTCTGACACTATGAGTGGAAGAAGAAGTGCACGAAAACCTCCCATTGAAGAATCCATCTCGAACATTGTGCATGAATCACCTCAGACAAGTACAAGAGCTATCACGTCATCTGCTGCTGAGTCATTCCACCGTTTGCAGAGTATTGCATGAAAATGGTTTGCACCCATACCATTTGCAGAGTCCTAGCCTTGCAAGAGACAGATTACCCTCTTCGAGTTCATTTCTGTCATTGGTTCCCAGCAGTGTGCAGTGCAGGTGGATTTCCCATCGGATGTGGTATTCACGGATGAGGCAACTTTCTCACGGGATGGCATCTTCAATAGCCACAACATACACGTGTGGGCAACTTATAATCCACACGGCACACATCTACATTTATTCCAAACCCGTTTCTCTGTGAATGCGTGGGCAGGTATTGTTAACGACTACCTCATAGGCCCATACACCTACCTGCATGTACAAATGGCTTATGTTATCATATTTTTCTGCAAGAGGTGCCACCAGAATAGCTGCAGGATGTTCCGGCTGTCATTCATGATCGCATGTGGTTCCAGCATGATGGTGCACTAGCCCATAACCACATGTGGGTCCGCAATTACTTGGATGGGGCATTTCCAGGCCGATGGATTGGCCGTGGTGGACCCGTTCGATGGCCACCCCGTTCGCCAGATTTATCCAGTTTGGATTTTTTTTATGGGTCCATCTGAAGAGCATCATTTACGAGACTCCCGTTGACTCACTGGAGAATCTCATTGCACGACTATCCATTGCGGCTGCAAACGTGCAAAATGCCTGTCGTTTTTCATAATGTTCATCAGTCCCTTCTGCTACGTTACCAAGCATGTATTACTGCTGGTTGTCGCTATTTCTAACATTTATTGTGAATACTGTATAGCTACAAAGCCCTTTGCGTTGATTTTGTACATAAACACATTTTCCTCTCGTGTCGATTTTTTGCGTTCCTGCCTTAACCCGTCACTTTAGACCCTGCATTCCTATAAAAAAATGCATGTTTTAAAACGCTCCACCACCCCTCCAAGTTTGTCCCATGATCTATGAAACTCCCTGTAAATATAATATATTACAATATATTATATATATTACGCAATGAAAACTCTAAACAAAAATCTCATTGCCCATTTTATTATGTAATATGTTTCGAATAGATCATAACACACATTTTTTAAAAAGAAGGGGGAAGGTGGTGATGGGGTGCACATAGAAAGCTGAAAATGATGCAATGATATCCAATAAATTTGGAAATATTACGAATTTGTATTTAATGAGTTATGCTTAAGATTCTACATGAAAACAAACTAAAGTATTTTTATAAGTACTACAACTTTACAAATATCTTCCGTTTTAAATATACAGGAAGTTAAAAAAAAAGATTTGGCTGAATTTTTTTCAAATATAACTTCATCCGTATCACAAAACAAATTTAAATACCAAATGCAACACAACATACAGTTGTTATACCTCTGTTTGCCATTAAGAGGACTGTGCTTACACTTAAGGAATAACAAATTCATATAGCAGCACGTTTCAGGCTAACCTATTTCATTTATTTATTTTATGATTCCCAAATGCACTGAAGTCTCAGGAATACTTTAGATCTTCCTCTTATTTTTTTACATCAAAACCATGCTCTGATACTACTTTAAACTGGTTTGCAAAATTTCAAGAACAATCTCATTTTGCAATAATTGTTATGACGATTAAACTGAGTAATGCCTGAAATCCCACTGCTGTCCTAGAATTGGTGAAATAATATCTTTACACTACACAGCTTCATATAACAGAGATTTTTGAAGATCAGGAAGGTTTAATTGCATCCTTTAAATTTCAATGAAGCAAACTTTTTTTCCCCACTGCATCTTTGATCAAATAATAATAAGCAATAAGCCCCTCATGAGAAATGGCAGTCTGAGTTGAAAACTTTTTAGGCAGAGATAAGATGCAGTGTATCAAAGATATAAACTGGGTTTGAAATTTGATCTAAGGTTTTAAACCAGAATCAATAAAGCAAGTCTATTGTATCATGTTTTCTAGATGAAACTCCTCCAAGTAAAAATAGGGATATTGCAAAAAACCCTCTTCCACAGTGGGACAAACGGCAATTATACCAAGCCAGTATATATTCAAGTGATAAAAGAAGTTACGAATATCAACAGCACGGCAACTACAATCAGGATTTCCTGGTTTGATGATTTATCATGACAAGAAAGCACTAACACAGCTGCTGAATATCTGAGAGAGAAATCAGATAGCATTTACCTTACTACCATAAATCCACTTGATGTTTACTTTTTAATAAATTGTTAGCATCACAAAACAAATTACGAGGTTAACTAAAGCAAGGAATTGAAGAGAACAGTAGCAGGACTTTTTAAATTATGATTTCTGAAGATGAAAAAAAAGGGGGGATATAGGTATTCTGGACAACAATGAATATAACTAAAATAATTTGACACCTTTTATAATTTTTTCTAAAAACTTTCTTAAATGACTCTTTTAAAAAGAACAAAGATAAATAACTACAAATACACACAATATGCCCGACAATTTAAAATGCAACAAAAGGAATGCTTCACTTGTTACACTACAGACAATATTTATAAATTTCTTCAAATAAAACTTGTTTTAATAAAATTTTCACAACTGAGATGTTTGTTGATAAGCTTATGAAAATACCATCTGAACAAAAATAAAATTCTGCACACAGTTTTATTGCTACACAAGTGAACACCAAAAATGCATTTACTATCTGTTTCAATTTTCTTTTGCGGAAGATCACAGAACTATAGAGTCTTTAAAAATTTGTTTAAACAAATATAAGAATTAAAATATGAAAAGTATCTTCCATATTCTGATAACATCTTTAGGTAGATCATTTTACATTTGGTAGAAAACATTTCAAAAGGAAAACCTTCCAATATAGCTTAGCTGCATAAATATGACTAAAAAGATAAGTCATCATTTCTTTTTACAATTGGACATCTTAATAAGTTTGCTAAATTACGAAATAAAAATATCAGAATCTACAACTTAACCATCTAATGGCAACTTGTTCTCACCATGCTTACATACAGTAATAACATAAAATGTTTTACTATGATAAATGCAGTTCATGAGATCTGACTTGATTTGAGCACCATGTATTAACTTCAGCACAAACTGAGTTTATCATCATCACATGAATGGGTGTATTACCCTATTCACCCAGATGTAAGGAATGAAAAGGCATGGGACAGTATTACACTGTCCCTATATGATTGGTGGTATCTTCTAAATTGCATATCCTTTTTGTTACTTTTGTGACAATTTAAGAGAATTTAATGGCCTCTGAATATGAATTTAAAAAAAAAATGTTTAACAAGCTAGTTTTTGTACCTAACGTAATCTTACATGAGGAAAAAAATGGTGTACCTTTTTCGGCAAGTGTACAATAGAAGCAATGAAAAAATAACAGATGCCAAATGCTTTTAAACTATGTTAATTTGCAAAAATAAACAAAAGGAACAAACGGAATTATAGAACTATATTAAATCATAAAATAAGCATATATTTTATGTTTAATACGCATAATATAAAATATTTTGATATAATCAATTTAAATTGTCAGTGAAGTAACACAAAAGATTTTTTTTAGCATTGAATTTCTTAACCATGCATGTTTTATATTCAAATTTCATTTCTTCTTTTTCATATGAATGATCCAACGATGAAAATGATGAACTTTGAAACACCAAACTGTGTGAAAACACTCAAATTTTTCAAAAAAAAAAAAAAAAAAAAAAAAAAAAAAAAAAAAAAAAAAAAATTGCATAATGGTTTTTTTTCAGTACACCCAACTGACAGGCACCCATTGTGAAACTGTACTAATATTCTCAATAGCTTTCTCTAAAGCATGTATAGTTTCTTCAATGTCATTATTAACTATTGTAACATCAAAATAATGTCCATAGGCTTGCTGCAGAAGGTCACTTTCTTTTGCCAATCGTTCAAGACTGCCATCAGCCTACAAGAAAAAAAGTAAATAAATGTGTAGCACCCACATTGAAACAGAATAGATATTCAAGATGCCACTAGATTAAGACAGTCCAGCTTGGTAATAAAAATTTCCTCATATTTAATTTTTTTTATAAAAAAGGTTACTGTTTATGTCAGACTCATCCAACACAGCAAACTTGTTATAAAGGCTGATTGCTAATGATGCAATGCATTCAACGAGCGAACTGATTTTTATGTCAGATCATTCTGCAATCACTATATACCATACAGAGAGAGTTAACCCTGTGAATGGCATGGCATTTTGAATCTGCTCCAGAAAACCTGTACTTAAATAGCATTTAATAGCTAAATTTGTATGACTATTTATTTATTTATTTATTTTTTAAGATTTACATCATTAAAGAAAAAAAGAAAGCATAATATTTTAATTTATAAGCTAATATGTACTAAATGCTAAAGAAATCTCATGACCGAAAAAAGGCAGTCAAACCACTCAGCGTGTTAAATAATGTCCGGCATCTCTTTTCACATGAACTGGGGTGCTTAAAAAGAAGCAATAAAGAAATTAACAAAAATAATGCCATTAAAAATAGCTTAACCAAATAATTAACTATCAATAATCCTATTCCTTTTCTTCATGTATATGTAGGGCTAGCATCAGAGCCAGCACAACTGATGTAGCCACACTGGGTGGCATAATTTAGGAGACACAAGGCAAAATGTGTTTTTGTACAACTGCAATTGAATAATACTTCAGATGAACTAAACTACGCCATCTATATTATATGATTAAATCTGGATAAAAAATGTTCATGTTAAGAAAGTACAGAGAATGCAAATGTCCTAAAATGCAAGTTCATAAAATATATTACCTTTTAGCTTTGATCATTACTAGTGGCCCTCTTAACTACATTTAACTACAGAAATAATATATTAAATCATAATATTTAATTTTCATTGTGACTGATTTATGTGAAAAAAAAGCACACAATATTCACATATTTTTAGAGGTTTAAACACTGGAGGGCAAACTAAGATACAATTTAAAATGTAACAAATTAATTTCAAATCAATTTTGCAACTAAAAATTTCTTTTGCTTTCCTTTACCTACATATGTTTGTTAAAATGAGTTATGATAAAAAAAAAAAAAAAAAAAAAGAACAGTTCTTGGCACATGTACTGCTTATCAGAATTTTAATGTAATTTTTCAGTACATTAAGAAAAGAAGCTATCTTAAATTTTAAAATGGATTCATCCATGTTTTTGCTTTACTATTAAAGAGAAATCCTTGCAAACTATGTGTGAAGGTCGTATTTCTAACTGTTGAAATTTATGCCAGCCTTATAAAAGAACAAACCAATCACAGCAGAACAAATACAAACTTTCAGTCAATGAAAATATAAAAAATGCCAAGCAAATAAATATATGCCAAGCAAGAGTAACTCATCTGGATAACTTGCATTATGTGAGTGGCACCTTCATGTTTAAAGGTCACTTATGAAAATTGACTTTATTAAAAATGGGCACTCAAGACCTAGGTCCTCACATTTGCTATTTGTAAGCTACCTGACTGGCTCACTTAAGGGTTTTTGAGCTCATGAATTCTGCCATACTTATGAGTAGCATGAATCAAAAGATCATCCATGGGATTTATTTCTGTATGACAAAGAAAGGGAATAAGCAGTTAATCAAAACACAAGGATAATAACTCAAGTTTGCTATCTGTCAGTCTGTGCATTAGAGTGAGGTTCTACTTATACCACATTTTCCTTTTAATAGCAGTATATAAACTATCAAAATTCAGGTCGCATAATGATCATACAGGTGACTCTACCTGTAAACCTCAAGTCTTCATTCAAGATAATTTAAATTATCTAATACAGAATCAGAAAAACTCCAAAAAATATTTTTAGCTTTGGTTTCAATGTAATAAAGTCACAATCAACTTGAAAAGATAATGACGTATTCCCTTCATAATCATTAAAAAACTTTCAAGATTTATATTTCAAAGAAAATGATATTTGTCCCATGCAGATGTAATGGGTCATGAACAAAAAACAACACATCGCAAACTGGCACCGACTCTTCAAGGCAATTCATTTGCATAATGGGTGAAAACTTCCTTCCTTGCCATTAGCTTGTTTAATTCAGTGGTCTCAAACTAGCAGCTAGCAGGCTGAATCTGCACCCTGAACCAATTTTACATGGCTCATGAATAAATTTCAAGTATATATTTGTTGGCTTACTGTTTTAGAGAGAGACAGACTGAGCTCATATACATGACTGCTATCAAAGAAAAAAAGAGACAGACTGAAGAGGTTTCGGTTTTGTCATTGTATGCTAGGCCAAATGTGTGGTTAAAGTAGATATTCATGCATCTATATAATCAGTAAATTTAGTTCACAAGTCCACAGTTGTTCCATGCTGCTGTGTTAAGATATTTCCAGTTTTTTTCTTAATGAACTGACATTTCTAATATACACTTTCCTTGAATTGATTAAATTGATACACAACTGCATAGTTAATATTGCTATACAGATGGAGAAAAACCAATATGACTTGAAAATACATGTTTATTTATGCATGTTTACATGTTTATTTGCACCCATTATTAAATCTACATTATATCAGAACTGCACATAACTTTTGAGTGTTGCTATTATATGAAAATTCATCTTGCTGATTAAACGTCTAAATAAAATTATAAGCGATTTTAATTAAGAAATGAAACTGCAGGTCATGTGTTTAAACAAAAAGGAAAAGAAAAGTGTACAAAGAAGGATGTGTTTCAAGATAAATAAGAACATGGATACACTAAAAAAGGGGGGCGGGGAGCTACGCTATGACACATGGAAAACCAATTTGGAATTTCTTGGCTGAAAATTTAAATATTATCAATGAAGAAGCTACAAGGAAAGAATAAACTTATGATTGGCTTGTATTAAAGCTTTCACAGTTAAATAGCACTTGTGAGAAATACAAATGGAATGAAAACCTTTTATACAATTCCTACACCTTAAATCCTTGCCTATTATTTCATATGAAAAATTCTCATGATTAAGCAGAAAAATATAACATAATTACAACATGGATTTGAAAAAAGATTTAAAGACTTCACTGACTTGGATCAGATTTTACATTATTATTAGCATTTAAAATCAACATTAATAATGCACCAGAAAAATCAAGAAATGGAGCTAATTAATTTATAGTTATAAGTCTTATTGAAACATTTAAAAATACAGATTTCATTTATATTTCTTTGTAACAGTCAAAAAATAAATATTCTCAATTAAAAGATTTTTTTTTTTAAAAATCACTTTGTTTGGGACTACATTTATATGTCAACATCTTTCTTTTTTCACATTTGAGAATAAATAAGAAAAGAAACAGAATGACCGATGAGTATGTATAAGATAATGAAGATAATTCACAGTAACTTTTTTTTTTTTAGCTACAAACTTTATCAGAATTGAAATACAGCCAAAGGTCAAGTTGAAATAAGAAATACAGATGTTTATTTACACATAAGCTAATCATTTTGTATGAGTCAAAGGAAAATTTAATAAATAAAAGAAAGAGTTTACGTTTCACTATTTACTCTCAAATTTTTTCCCACTTGGTAAGTTTTCATATTTGCTCATTTTCAATTTTAGTTAAAAGAGATTGTATGGTTAACTGAACATGCTGGAATTATTTGAAATAAATGGCAGTCTGAATATTTAACTGTTAATACATCTAAATTAAAAGTAACCTATAGACTCCAATCTATAGCAAATTATCAATAATCAAAGCCTGAACAAAATTTTTACAAGCTTGGTGCACGTAAAGCACATTTTTTTTATTAACTATAAAATTTAATTAACTTAAATCCAAAAAATATACAGAATTGAATAATTAAAAAGACTTGTAAATTATATGCGTACAGAAATAGAAAATTTCATTTTATTACACAATCAGAAGTATCACTAAATCTACTAATATAGTATTACTAATGCATGTATTTCAAATCACAAATAATTGTAGAGGAAATTAGTATCCATAAATCATAATCCACTGAGGGTTTTGGATTCTGTTTTCTATAGGGAAATAATAAATAAATTTTTCAAAAAATGAGATTCTAGATAAATAAATAAATACACAAAATCAACAATTATACTTATAATTCATTAGCACATAATGAATGTAAATATTTATAAGAATCACGCTTTGCAAACTTAATTTTTTTACTACATGGTTTTCATATGCCTGCATGTTTTACTTTCACAATGAGATCAGCTTCAAGAATTTTCATAAGTAAATTTGATAAAAATACACACCGATTTTTTTTTAAATCATTGAATAAAGTTCACAGGTTGCATGTGAATGAAGTATTTTTTGAGAGTATCAGCAAACAAGCTTCAAATAGTCCAAAATTTAAGTTAGAAATTTGCATTTAATTAAAAATTGAATTAAACAGCATTCGGCTTTCATTAAATCCATTTCACCAATTTTTACGAAGAAATTTGATATTTCTTTTGATTTTATAACACTAATTTCTTAATGCCTTTTGGAAAAATACATGCTATTTACAGTCACCTTTTTCGCAATGCATGACCAAAAAGCCTTTGTTACTAGTGCAAAATTTACTGAAACTTTATATGCTTTAATGTATGAAAATTCTGTAAAATACGAGTTTTTAAATTTCTGGCTTGACTTCAGCGAAATCACAACTTGCAAGAAGCATTTGCTACATTTTCTTGCCACAATATAAGCAATTGGAACTCGCAGGATGTTTGAATGAGTCAGAATCTGAAAACCTATGACTGACTACTCTTCAAACTCAGCAAGACCATCAACTTAACGCTCATACATGACATCACAAGCATTTCGCAAATTACTAGAGAAATAACTTCATTTCGTTTTGCATATAATTTTCTTTGCTCTCCTTTCAACAGAATCTGCACTTTTTCTGGCATTTTCCATAGCTCATAATTTTTAAGTTCTACAGAAACTACTGAGAATCCATAGCAGTTGGAGTCTAGGAGCAGCCAACAAAAATTTCTTGCAGGTGCCAAATTTTAGATTACAAACAGGAAATAAAACTTAAATTTGACTTTTTTCTTGAGTTATTATTCTTTATATGTGTTTTGATAAATATTTAGTAAGTGAAATTTAAAATTTAATTAAAATACATATTTTAACTACTTACACACTGGACAGAAAATTATTGCACAATAAGGAAAAAATGGTTTCAGGGGGAAGGGGAATTCTATACTTCTTGCTCTACTGTGACACAAAACAACCATTTTTTAAAAAACATGCTGATTCTGCAGAAGTGCCAAGTATCATGACTAATCACATCAGCAGGGATTTAAAAGCAGAAATAAAAATTTTAGCTTCAGAGTACTGATCGAATTCAATTTATATTTGATAATTTAATTTTCTTACATGATGATTTAAAAACTGCAGCATTAAAACAAATAATAATGTCAAATCTTTTTGTGCGCTGTTATAGTTTACACTATTCAAGGTACTTTAGTTGGTAATCAGTTTCATTCTATTACATTCTGAACAAAATTTAGTGCACTGGCTTTGACCAGGATAACATACAGGGGTTGGACAAAAATATGGAAACACCTTTAAAAAAACATGTTTCTTTGCTTAACATGGTGTAGGAAACCCGTTGGCATCCAAAACAGCTTGCAGTCTTCTCAGAATGGATAAATACAGTTCCTGTATGTTTGCCAAGGGAATATTATACATTCTTCCTGCAAAACAGTGGCAAGTTCAGATAACGATGTTGGCGGTGGACAACGAGAACACACTTTCCGTTCCAATGTAGACCACAAAGGTTCGATAATATTCAGGTCTGGTGACTGTGGTGGCCAGAGGAGATGGGACAACTCATCCTCGTGCTCAGTAAACCAGTCCTGGACAATGTGAGCTGTGTGAACAGGGGCTTTGTCGTCTTGGAAGACACAATCACCATCGGGGAACAAAGTTTGTACCATGGGATGAACTTGATCGGCCAAAATGTTCACATAAGTCTTGGCAGCCATGTGCCCTGACACAGTTATCATGCGGCTAGCAGAGAACCACGATATGGCTGCCCAAACTATAACAGAATCCCCACCATGTTTCACTCTTGGCAACAAGCAGTCTGTATTATAGGCTTGAGATGGCGTTCTCCAGACGTAAACTCGGCCAGAAGTGGGAAACAATGTGAAAGAAGACTCGTCAGACCATATTACTCGCTTCCACTGCTCTATAGTCCAGGCTTTATGACTTAAACACCACCTTTTCCTGTTACGGGCATTAGCATCACTGATGAGTGGCTTCTCAATTGCAGCACGGCCAGCAATTCCCTGTTTATGAAGCTCCCTTCTAATTGTTTTGGTACTCACAGGGTTCAGTAACACAACATTCATTTCAGCAGTAACTTTTGCAGCTGTGGTCTTCTTATTTTTCATCACAATTGCCCTTAATGATCGTCTGTCACGATCACTCAGGACACACTTTCGTCCGCGCTGTGATTTAGCAGATGATGTTTTTCCGCTTTTCAAATATGCGGAATAAATCTTCGATACAGTACCTCTTGAAACACTAAACACCTCGGCTACCTTGCTTACGGAAGCACCTACCATACGTGCTCCAACAATTTGCCCACGTACGAAGTCTGTTAACTCTGACATAATGCAATGACAACCTCACATAACAGTACTCTGACAACAACTGAACTGTTTAGCACATTTACGAAGTTGTATAGGTGGCGTCAGTAGTAAAAAATACCAGTGCCACATACATATTTCATTAAAATCAATCTTTCTTTTCAAACATGCATTTCACAAGGTGTTTCCATATTTTTGTCCATCCACCGTATTACTGTATATACCCGCACATAAGTCGAGATATTTTGGACAAAAAAGAGACTTTAAAGTGTGTGGGGGGGGGTCGACTTATACGCGGGGCCATAAAAAATTAAAAGAATCGGAAGTTCAAAAATATCTTTATATAATGCAGTTGTTTTCTTCCCGCACTCAAATTGGACGACTTATCAAATAAGTCACTTACTTGAAGTAATTTCATGACTTAAATTATCTGACGAACTAATCACAGAGTTTCATACCTTAACTAGAGTATTTCGATTAAACCAAAGAATTTTCGGCCCCTGAAGAACCAATCAATATCGAGCAATAAAAAAGTTACGCCAAGAAAAGAGAAATGCAGATAGTTTTTACGTACATAGTTTTAACGCAGATAGTTTTTATGTACGTATAAGTCTTTATAATAGTTATTGTTCATTCATGAAATACTTTTGTTAACAGGCGTACACGTCAAAATTTACAACATTTACAAAGGGAGGCAACATTAAAAAGCCCGATATTACATTAATTGGTCAGTGGCTTAAAGATGCTTGGAATGAAATACCCTCTGAAATGATTATAAAATCATTTAAAAAATGTTGTATTAGCAATGAACTAGACGGAACGGAAGATGATGCTGTTTTTGAAAGTGAAAATGGCGACGAAGGCTCTAGTAGTGATTGTAACAATACAGAGTTCGAGACTGAAAATATGTGTGATGACAAGCCAATGACGCAGAAGAATTGTGTGAAATGTTTGGCAAATCTGACCATGAATCGGACGTTGAAGGAGTTTGATTTTGTTTATTTACCAAGGTTTTTTTAATCGTATATTTACTTTTTTTCTCAGATGATTTTGAATAAATGTAGTACTTAAAAAATTGTTTTCGAAGTTTCTCGACCGATTTCGGAAGTGTGTGTGTGGGGGGGGGAGGGGGGTCGACTTATACGCGGGTTTCTTATTTTCTACGAATTTTTTATGTCGAATTGGGGGGGGGGGTCGACTTATACGCGAGTATATACGGTAAATTAAAAATAACAAAGCTGAAGATTACATTGTACAAAGAAAAATTTTAAAAAAATCTGCAATTCAAAAATTTCAGATTACAATCAAACACCTTTAAGGGTTTACCATTAAAATTTCAAAACGTTTTTATGACAGACTGGACAGAAAACAAAACATGAAATTAAAAAGAAACTGCAATATGAGTTTAGAATGCAGACATTTCAAAACCTGAAACAATTTTAAGCTAAGCAGTCTCGACAGGCCTATCAGCTTAAGAATTATTCACCGAGAAATTAGAGATAGAATATAATCTTACAGCTAAATGTATAACATGAATTCAAGATAGTTTCCTTTAAAACGCCTTACGGAAGGAGTTCTCCCATTAGACAGGCAGCCCTCATGTTTTGTTTTATTCCAAATAGCCCATCTTACAATTAAAACAAGCTGTTGAAGTGGTAGGAAAAATTTTCTGTAATCTATTATTAATTTACACTAGGCAGAGAGTTGTGAACTTGTTCAAGATATAACTGTATTTTATAACTGTATCTATTTTGGTTGGACTGTTTGCACATGATGCTTGCAATGAATTTAAGTTGCAGTACTTTTTATTTTGTCAAGACAGCAAATGCGCTAATTGAAAATAATAGGCACTTCAAAAAGGCTTCCTGCAGAGTGTTTACTAACAGTAATGGAATTTTCCAAATTTGCCAGACAAAATTTCCAGACAATTTGCAGATTTTTGCACATTTTGATACGTAATTTATTAACCACAATTCCTTTCCAACATTTTTTAATTGAGAGTTATTTCACATGGAAATTTTGAGATACCAAATAAAAATTTCTTTATGATACACTGGCAAATTTGAATTTTACTGCAGTGGCATGAATTCTGCACAAGTAGTATTGTTGATAATGGCAGTATAAGTAACAGTTACCTGTTTAAGCATACAAGCTTTTATGAAAGACTGTCAGAGGAAAGCCAATTCATGTTTACATCATACATACGGAAAAGAAAGAAAATAGCCAAGCAATTAGCTCATTTGCCAGGATTTGAAGACTGATAAAACTATCGTTGTGCAGCAGACTTACCCACTCTATCGCTGGTGCGCTTACTTTTTGAAAATCATTTTCGAATCCACAATTACTGATTCACAGACTAGAAAAACACAAGTATGTCACTGCCAACTGAATGCAGGAGATTGCAAAGCTCTATATTGTAAATGAACTATTACTGTTATATAAAGAATTTTTTAGTAATATGAACGCTAAGATACAGTTTCTGGCATCTGGTCTAGTTTTCTTCCTGAATAATCTTGGTCCTCATCGCAAAAAATTACTGGAAGTGTTTCCGCCCAGATAGCTATGGAAAACAGGATTCAGGGACAATGACGTGCAAGACTGCAATGCACGTTGGCACTAAAGAGGGATATCAGATGAAAAACACAGGAGAAAATTGCAATTTTTAAAGTGAAGAATATCATAACTGTTTGTTAACATACATATTTTTTGTACACCTAATTGAGTTGTCACCAAAGGGACCTTGGGTATCAGGCAAAAATTATTTGATGACTGCAAACGTTTATGCTCGGTTTTTAGAAGTGAGAGAATACCAGGCACAAGCTGGCAACACCACAATATACTCATAAATAGGTATAAGCATGATGAGTCATTTTTGAGAAAAACTTCACTGACTGAAGTTCATTTGCATGTGATAGGTCTTTGTAAAAATGAAGAACGTAAAGTTACACTTGCATCATATTATTCTGCATTAATTTTGAAAAGTGAATGTTGGAATCACAAGAAAAAAACATTTGAGATGTGGATTTGGAATGTGGGTTCCAGAGATTCACCACAGATAATGGTTAAGTAGATTTCAACTTTATCTTTTATGATTTACCTAGCTGTGAACACCATTCTTGTATTTTTATGTGGAGTCCACAAAAAAGTACATCAATGCAAATAAAATTACAGAAATTTATGACCGTGACTATATCACACTTAAAAAAAAAGAGTTAGGAGTTCCTTCAGCTATGATTTTTAGTGCTTTATTTTTAAATATAGACAAAATGCTTTCAATCATCTAATATTTACACGTTTGAAGAGGCTGAAATGTTCCATTAAAGTCATGCAATTTCTCTTTTCTGCCAGAGAAATACAATTTTGCCTCCCAATATATTTATACAATTCCTTAAAACTAAATCTTTTATGATTAAGTTGAGCAGCCGATGAAAATAATTCTGAACAAAAATACAATTATGAAGGCATAATTTTCAGTCAATGTTAAGACAAAAATATAAAGAGTTATTTTCAAAACAAAGATTACACTTACATCTCTAATATTAGCAAGGGTAGGAGCAGCAATAAAAACAACAAACGGTGCATATTCAGCAGTCCTAAGAATCTTTAAAGCCTAAAGATAAAAATAAAATTTATATATAATTAGAACTTAAAACTACTTCTATATGATTATATTTCACTGGCATTACCATGGACAGAGGGCAGTGAAATATAATTAAACAGAACATAAAATTTCAACAAACTGTTAAAAATGTAAAATATTTTATTCGCAACTTAATTTCTTACTTAAGTACATCAGATTCTATCTGTCTGTGATTCAGCCTCTCCCCACTGATTTGACGTGATAAGTCTCCCCCAAAATAATTATTTCAATTCTCAGTCATTTTCCTGTTATAATTAATTATTAAGGTATACTTTCTTAAACTGCCACTGGTTTTCATTTAAAACTATGCAATATAAAAGTCACAAATAACCTTTACAAAAATTACACTCTTTCAAAAATTCTTTGCAATGATTTTTTGCTGTTTTGTTTTCTTTGCTGTTTATCTAAAACATATATAATATAATACAGCTGACTCTTCCAGAACTTAATAAAATTTATGCTTGAATTCTGACCTCAACAAGAGCTCACTTCATGATACATATATTAAATAGCATTTTTTACTTAGTGATCACTAATTTACAGGGTCATAACAATAACGAAAGATTGCTAATGCTATGCTGATTCCTACTGTAAGCACTCTTCATTCAAGAGTTCTGGAAGTTTTGCTAAAACTGGCCAATCAGATAACACTGTTAAAGATGAGAAAAGTAAGCCGTTCATGTGAGAGAAAACAAATTTTGCTATAGAGTTTTGAGCATTTCTGAAATCATTTGATTTTTGTTTTTAAAACTTGATGCGTTAGTTATTTTTAGCTCCATACATCAAAATTAATAGTGAATTTTCTGACAGGATAGAATAGAATTTCAAAATAAAACAAGTGTTAGAATACAGTGTCACCTATTGTAAAAAGAAAGACTTATTTGGCCACTGGTTTCGACCAAGGAGACTAATACATTAGTACTGAATGAAGTAATTACCATAAAAAAGTTGTTAGTTCTCTTTCTATATAGCGTAGTCATTTAGTTCAGAATTATAGAAATACAGTACATTGGTCCTTAGGCAGGATAGAGAAAAAATGTGGACGCTGGCTAGAAATAAAACAGCACTAAATGTGAAACACATTTAATGCTGTTTAATGAAACACATTTAATGTTTTTAATCAGAAAATGTAGTTAAAGAATATAATGGTAATGCGAATAAAATGAAATTCAAAAAAATTATATTTGCTTCAAAGTATTCAAATGGACATCAGAAACTTAAGAAACAGATATTTCGAAAATATTGATGTAAAAGAAGATGTCACAGCCATCAATGAAGAAATCGTCGAAATGGAAGAAAGAACCAAAGTTGGCAAGATAAGAATAATGGAAATTCTATCACATGTTGTACATTTTGAACATGAGAGTGTGTGTAATAAATTTGATTTTAAGTACAAATATGTTTGCCAGAATTACAAGTTCCTAAATTTGCTGGTAAATATATCAAATGAAATAATTTTAAGTTGCAATTCAAAAACATTATTGTAAATAATAACCAGTTAACCCTTTCGCTGTCCTCTCCTGTTCACGAAAATTTCTCCCCAGTGGCCCTTTGTTTTTCGTAGAGTGTAATGCTGTTCTCTCTGTACATAGATAACTTTCACAGTGGATGAATGTAAATGAATATTAACACTCTGAGCGTTATGACTGGCTTTATCCGGTCATCAGAAGTTTTGCTACTTGGCATTACTTTAAGATATTCTGCTTTCTTACTTTCTTTAATAATGCAAATATCATCTTAATGAATGTAAAGTTTGCGAAAATACAGACTAAAATAAGTAATTATGCAAATTCAATTAATAAATGCTGTTTAAATACCGGTTTTCATGACAGATCTAAAATCCTGTAATGCTCAGAGGGTTAAGTACAATTATAAGGAAATAAAGCATAATGGAAAAGTAATAATATCTGCTTATTTCTAACAGCAGGATTAATTTGATAACATCTGATCCAGGCAGTCCACTCCTCCCATTTTGTTGTTGTAATTTTTTACAATTATTGGTTATTTTACAATTCTTTTCTGTGTTTCAACATCAATCATAGAGTTATTATGGACTGTACTCATCAAACGTATATCCTTCTTGTCTTTCCAATCCACAACCTCATTTTTACTCTTTTTCTGTTGAGTAGACGTTGAAGATCTCTTACTGCCTTGTATCTTATGTAAAATGGCATGAATATTCATAAAACCTGGGGGAAATTCCATTAGAAATATAATGCTTGATTAGTACTGCCTTCTAAGAGGTATTACAACAACAAAAAAAAAAAAAAAAAAAAAAAAAAATAAAAATAAAAAAATAAAATAAAATAAAACTCAAACAAGTAAACATTTAGAAAGCGTTTTAAACATTTAAAAGTTTTAAAATGTAGAAGAACGCTTGAAGCACGTTACAGCCGCCCTGCAAAAGTTTCACTTGAACACGCTTGATGCGTTACGGACGACGAAGAGGTTAAGAGAAGTTTAGAAGTTGTATTATTTAACCATTTTGCAATGACGCACCTTTATTTAAGACACTCTTGCGGGACAGAAGAAGGAAGTCACCATACAGGATGGAGCTTTTGCATCGCTAAGCCTAATTTTATAAAAAAAAAGTCAGAAAAAAAGTTTCATTTCTAGCATCGTAATTTTTGGTCTCATTTTAGATTATTACATTAGCTCTTATGTATGTTAAAATTAGCATTTAATAACCTTTTTTCTTTATTTTACATGAAAATATATTTAAAAAATTGCTTATCTTGTAAAATAATTTTTGGAAGCGTTATTTTAATTATTCTAAAGTTTTAATTGATAAAATCCATCAATAAAGTTTAAAATTAATAAAACAACACAATGAAGACTATTTACAGGAAGAAATAAAATTTTAAATGAAGACAATGTGGTAAATTTCAAAGCACAGAGAAGTATCACTTTCTCTTAGAAAAAGTATCACTTTCTAACTGTTTAGAAAACAAATCATCACTCTTATCCATGTTAGTAAATGGTTCACTAACCATAAGAGTGTATTCTTCCTCTGATAATTAGCTCCTTCATGCGATAATAGACTATAGACTGGAGGTGAGTCTTTCCGAGATAGAAAGAGAAGAACCCGAAATATATCTGAAGGCAATACAAAACATAACAGAGCTCCACATATTAACTCTAACAGACTATACATAGTAGTGGGAGAAAAATAGAATAAAAAAGGAATTTGATATAAATCAGACATGTGAATGTGGCGATTTAAAGAGTCCACCTCTGTTTATGCTATCCTCTCCCCCCCACCCTAGCAACACTTGATGAGTAAAATACCAAAGTCAAGATCAGGAACCTAAAACTGTGTTCACTTCAAAAGTAATGGACACAGGATGGCATTTAGTGGTCTTCAGAAAAACATTCCAGCTTAAAATGCATATATGCATCGCCTGTCCTCTGAATGCAATCTCTAGTGATGCGTGGATGGGATGCCCGGCCCGAAAGGGTTAAAGCATGCATTAATTGATGAAGCAAAAAAAATCCTGAAACTGTTGATACTTCTAATTCTTTATTTAAAGCTTTTCAAGATAGGTATGAAAATAAAAGAATTTTAGTCGAGACACATATAAAGTCACATAGGATGGGTTTACGGAATTTAACTTTTGAATTGTCGAAGGGGATAAGAAATGTAATAGATAATGTTACTGAAAATGTAACAACTTTGAATGCTTTAGAATCAGAAAAATAAATTAGCAGACATTCTGTTATTAAATATTATTCTTCAGATGCCAGATTATGAAATGCATAAAAATGCGAAATAAGCATTAAGGCTACAGAGGTTAATATGTTTAATGAATTAATTTCGTTTTTAGAGAAAAGATGTCAGAAATACTAGTTAGAAAAAAGTTAAAAATCAAAGGCTCTGATGGCTAAAACTGACAGTGCTCCGACTTGTACAGTATGTAAAAGTAATAATTTTAAGAATGAGTCACATTAATGTGAAATGTGACTCATTCTTAAAATTAAATCCAAATCAAAGATATGAAATAGTTAAAAACAAAAAATTGAGTTTAAACTGTCTTAGTAAGGAACATTTAATTGCAAAATGTAATTCTAAGTTCATATGTTCCAAATGCCATAAAAACATCATTAATTAATTCATCACTTACTCAACAATGACACCATCGATCAAAGTTAGATAAAACAGAAACAGAAACATCGAGCAATGAGATTATTAACAAAAACCCAGATGGTTCTCATAAAAATCAGTCAAGTTGTCTTTTGACAAAAAATGTGTTATTAACAACTGCAGTAGTATACATCTGTAATTCAGAAGGGTAAAGAATAAACTCCAGTTAACACCATTCTTGATAATGGCAGCATACCCTGTTTCTTAACAGACTGAGTTGCAAATTTGTTAAATATAAGGAAAGAATTTATGCATCAGGTATGCAGAGTAAATGAGAACGTTATAAATATTAATTATCAACTATATGTACATATTTCGAATAAGGATTTAACATATGCAAGATCAATTAACTGTTTTGTTATTTCTAAAATCATCAATGTAACACCGTCAAAGAGTTTAGATGTGATGTCATTAAATATTCCCAATGGCATTAAATTACTTGATCCCAGTCTGGAACTCCTAATAAAATAGGCATGTTACTAAGGGCCAAATTGCTCTTTGAGATTTTAAAATTAGGAAAATTTCAATCTGAACATAAACTGTTGATATTACGAGAAACAGTTTTTGGATATATCGCATATGTTTATACAAGAGTAACTCAAAAGTAAATTATCATGGTTTAGTTCGGAACAGTGAAGAACAGGTGAACAACATTTTGAAAATATATTGGGAAGTTAAAGATTTTTTTTAAGTGGAGAAGAAAAATACTGTGAAGAACAATCAAGCACACTCACTAATTACAAAATGATGGAAGATATGTAGTTTAGTTACCCATTATGGAAGGTATGGAAATAGGCAAATTTAAAAAACTTGCTCAGAAAAGGTTACATGAAGTATGGAACTGACTAGAAGGCGATTTGAATACGAAAACTTTGTATATGAATTTTATCAAATCATTGACATACAATTATCTCAGTCATCATAGAATTTATCATCTAGAGAAAACCTCTACCATGTTTTGCACTATATTTAATGTATCAGCAGCTACTAATAATAGAAAACTTAATTCAGTATTAATGAAAAGAAGAATAATACAAGATTTATTTTCTATTATTATTAGATTTCAAAAGTACATATATACTCTATGAGCTGATGTTCAGAAGGTATACAGACAAATATTTAATGGACCAGCTCAAAGAAATCTGCAGTTGATATTATGGAAAGAATCAATTGGTAGTTCTTTGCAGGTTTATTGTTTAAAGACTGCTACATACAAAACAGCAAGTGCACCAATCATTGCAACAAGGGTATTGAAGCAGTTACCAGTGGATGAAATGACTTAACATCCTTGTGTCTCATGACCTATACTGAGGAACTGTAACATAGTTGACATTATCACTGAAAGTAATACACTGCAAGAAGCCAAGGAGTAGCAGACACAGTTAATCTGCTTTCTAGAATGTGTTGGAATGCAGTTATACAAATGGTGTTTCAATTATACTGAACTAATGAAGAATAGTGAAAGTGCAACTCAGGATTATTATTTTGAATTACATTCATTATGTTATTTAAAATTAGAAGCTTCTCAACAATGTATTAGTTGGAAGTCTGTAAGATTACTGCATAATGTGCTCTTGGTTACCATCCTACTCCCTTGTGAACGATTTTCTGAAAATCAATCGAAGAAATGATATGCATGTGCTTTACATTACAAGAACTTCAGTACGGAACAGCAGCTGCAGCATATTGTATAGCAGACAGAATGCACGAAGCCTGTAACTGACTTCGGCACACATGCAAAAAAACTGACACAATAAAATTTCACCATCCTTCAGACGATATATGACATACAGTGGATGGACAAAAATATAGAAACACCTTGTGAAATGCATGTTTGAAAAGAAAGATTGATTTTAATGAAATATGTAGGTGGCACTGGCGTTTTTGACTACTGACGCCCCCTATACAACTTCGTAAATGTGCTAAACAGTTCAGTTGTTGTCGGAGTACTGTTATGTGAGGTTGTCATTGCATTATGTCAGAGTTAACAGACATTGAACGTGGGCAAATTGTTGGAGCACGTATGGTAGGTGCTTCCATAAGCAAGATAGCCGAGGTGTTTAGCGTTTCAAGAGGTACTGTATCGAAGATTTATTCCGCATATTTGAAAAGCGGAAAAACATCATCTGCTAAATCACAGCGCGGACGAAAGTGTGTCCTGAGTGATCGTGACAGACGATCATTAAGGGCAATTGTGACGAAAAATAAGAAGACCACAGCTGCAAAAGTTACTGCTGAAATGAATGTTGTGTTACCGAACCCAGTGAGTACCAAAACAATTAGAAGGGAGCTTCATAAACAGGGAATTGCTGGCCGTGCTGCAATTGAGAAGCCACTCATCAGTTATGCTAATGCCCGTAACAGGAAAAGGTGGTGTTTAAGTCATAAAGCCTGAACTATAGAGCAGTGGAAGCGAGTAATATGGTCTGATGAGTCTTCTTCCACACTGTTTCCCACTTCTGGCCGAGTTTATGTCTGGAGAACGCCATCTCAAGCCTATAATACAGATTGCTTGTTGCCAAGAGTGAAACATGGCGGGGATTCTGTTATGGTTTGGGCAGCCATATCGTGGTTCTCTGCTAGCCCCATGATAACTGTGTCAGGGCACATGACTGCCCCCATAGCACAAAACATCCTCAGGATGTCCTATTTAAGTCGCAATATCCCGGGACATACTTAGGATGTCCTAAGGATGTTGATTCTCAGATGTCCTGAGGAGATCGTAATTTAACATCCTGAGGATGTCTTATTTAAGTCGCTATGTCCCGGGATATGACAGGATGTCCTGAAGATGTTGATTCTCAGATGTCCTGAGGAGTTTATCAATTTCACATCCTGAGGACATTCATTCTGCATTGTCCGGAGGACTTTCGTTGTCAAACATTTTGAGGATATTTTGTTCTCAAATTTACCAGTTTTAATTTTTTGACATTGCACATCTGAAACTTGCACATTATTTTATTTTTCATATGTATTTTACTAAGTTGTTTCTAAATGCTGTACATTAAAAATATTGATATGATTGATGATTTATTCTTGTTATTTTGTTATTAATTTTAACTGCTATTTTTCTGACGTTTTTAAAAATTTATTTAGTCATGGAAAAGATTTTTTTCAATGGATTAGCATTTTCTAGAATATTTGCAAAATTCTAGATAACATATATTTTTTTTTATAAAAAATGTATAAATTACATGTATAATTACTTACAGATTACAAACCCTACTACAAATATAGGTAAAATTAAATATAGATATATTTAATTACGGAAACGAATTTTTTTTTTTAAATTTGGGTATAGAGACATTAGGTATTTTTTTGGAAGCAGGAAACATGAAAAATTAGCAACTGCCTTCGCCGGGAATCGAAGGACGGACCTCTGGAATACCGGCCCAGTGTGCAGAACCACTACACCATGAAGACACGCTAGGTGTGGTGGTGGTGTATTTAATTATGCCAAAGCACACTAGGGCTATCTGCCTATGGGGAGGGATGTCTTCGTGGAGGACTTTCTAAGGGAAACTGGCTCGTATACACGTTACACGTGGGGAAAGCCACGAAAACACCCATGCAGCCAGCCCGTTCGCGGGATTCGAACCTCGGATCGCACTACCAGGGTTCAGCGACTTTACCGCTCGGCCGCTGGTGGGCCGAAGACACGCTAGGAAAGCGGGAGAAATACCTTATATTACTTCTCTTTTTAAAGGCCAACATTTTTTTTAAGGGGATCCAATCACTAAATCCTGGGTGTGGATATACCTCATCCAACACCTTTTTAGTTCGGGCGCCACTGTAGAGACATTAGGATTTTTTGGGAAGCCGTAGAGATGAAAAATTAGCAACCGCCTTCGCCGTGAATCGAACCACGGACCTCTGAAATACCGGCCCAGCGTGCAGAACTATTACACCACGAAGGCACGCTAGGAGAGCGGGAGAAATACCTCATAAGGAAAATTTTTTTCCTCTAATTACAGGACAGAAAATGTTTTTCAATCGCGCGATCTGTTATTGATATTGAATTACAGTCGTGCGATAATTTCGCAGTAAAGATACATCTCTGATGACTATCCAAGATTCTAGAAACTTTGGTCTTGTATAGAGATGGTCGTCTTATAGAAATAATGCTTAATATCAATATTTATTTATAATCTCAGAACTATTGGTCACTTTCAGAAGTGGTCGTTTGAGAGGCGATATTCTATATATTTATTTACTGATACTCTCAGATTCCAAAATTTGTTTATATTCTCAGAAATATTGGATGGAAGGTGGTCGTCCCATACATGCAAAATTTTACATTTCATTAAAAATGAATTCGGCATTATTTAACTATTTCCCTATTAATTAATTAATTAGATAAAGAAAAAATTAGGAAATAGTACTGTTTATTATGGAATAATGTAGGAAGTTCTACAGAACTATATTCTTTCGCGTCATTGCACATTGTATCCGGCAAACTACTAGTTCCTCGTATTCTTCCGCAAATCCGTAAACATCTGTCTGATTTGAAACGAAATCCAAAATGGCTGCGCCATGAGGTTAACTTGTATGGATATTTTTTGTTGCATGAAAGGTAAGTTCAGTTGCAATACTTGTATGTTTACTTTTTTTGCTTTTCGAATTTATGTCATTTTGACAGTTAAATGTTTCACAGCTTTATGAATTCAATTGTTACCATTCTGTCGTGAATTACGTGTATCTCAATGGCTGGCTGTCTTTTCAAATATCTAATTTGCCCTGCTATCCAAATGTTTGATTGAATTTTTTTTAGTCTAGTTTATGCATTCAGTTTCAAAATAATATGTGTGATCAGATTGCTTATTATTTTATTGCAGCAATAAATTTATGTTAAATAGTTTGAACAATTGTATAAAAGTAAGAGTTTGCATTGTTTTGTCCAAAATATGTATGGTTGAAACATTATCTTAATCTAGTTTGTAATTCAAGTTTTTTTGGGGGGTACTGTTCTGTTATTGGGACCAGAATCGGAAATGTATGAACCTGTGTTCGTAAGTATGTGCATAGATGTGTATATGTAGACACACAAACATACAAATATACAAGCATACATAAATACATTTCTGAACCCGGTCCTGATAACAGAACGGTACCTTTTTTTAATCTTTTTTTAATATTTTATAAAAGGATTAAGCATTTTTCAAACTGCATATCATTTTAAGATTCGACTTGCAGGAAGACAAAATATGGTCATTCAATCAAATGCTTATGATTGCTTTTAACATTTTCTCATAAATATTGTTTGCATTTTTATTGTATTTTAGATACTTTAGTTATGTAAAGTGAACATGAGAATATTAGGAAAGCTGAAGAATATGAATAGCTACCATAATACATGTATTTTTTCATCGAGCCCATTGTTTTAGAAACCAACGCACCATTATTATATGCTGGCTTATTTTATAGTTATATGCAGTTTAATTTTATGTTCATGTTACTGTAGTATTGTCATTATAATAAAAGTATTGATAATTTTTGTTGAATCTTGCAAGTTGCCTAACATTCAGAATTATTACTACCGAATTTTACTGATAGGTTTTTTCGAGTTGACATAATCTGTCTGATAAATAAAATAAACTGGTGTTTAAATTATATGCATTTCTCTTGATGTTTCATTGAAAGTGAGATGGAAATATAAATGCTATCCAGAAAAGTGAATTCTTTTTGCCTGAAATAACAAACTGTACTAAATGATTAATGTTTATATCATTTTAGAAATGTCAATATTAAAGTTTCTCCCCCTTCTCTTCTCTTGATTTTGAAATAATTTATAATAAAATAATATATGCATAAGTGTAATTAATGTAAAGTGTCATTCAATAATATAATTTATTTTTACTGATATTTTTATATTTCTTATCTGGGTTTTCTTTTGGTGTTAGAAGGAGGAAGAGACTGTAATGTTTTACAGTCTTTTAAATAACACAGTTACAGTAATGTTTATTGAAGCAATCAGTACTGTGTGATTGCCAGTGATTGAATAATGTTAAAATGCATTGTTCATAAGAAAATTTGCTTATCTTTGTGTTATAGATTTTATTTTGACACAAGCTGAAATTTGAATTATTGGAAGCACTTTGAAAACCCGAATTATTTCCTGAATCATTAATTAAGCCAATATATAACATACAAATTTCATACAAAATTATTTCTTTGAGCATATTATAAAGAGCTCATTTAATTTTATTATTTGTACAAATTTTAGACAAAAGTAGCATGTAACAGTTAAAGATTTATTGAAGCCTACTTGTTACTTGTGGTAACAAAGAAGTGTAAAAGATATTGCCACATTAGCGAACATGACGATCATTGATGCTTAGTTTAGTAATTTAATAATATATTGAGAAATGCTGGGAACTTTCAGAAGTAGACTTTTCGGAAATGATGGGCTTGATAAGAAATTTACATGGTTTTATTATTTATTCTTTAGTTAAGAATGGATTTTAGATGTTCATGTGAAAGAATTCTGTTTATTTATATGTGAAAGAATTGTTAAAGTTTGGCATTTAAAAAAATGAATTAATAATATGCAATTATCTTTTTATTATACATATATTACTATATATTTCTAATGCGCTATGTAAATGTCAGTGCTAAACAATTGAGATACTATTGTCAGGGCAATCTTTTCTTATACATGAAAAATTCTGATATTTTCTTATCATCTGCCCTCACAGCTTCAACTTATGCTAAAACAGCAAGAGTATGCACACGATAATAGCAAACTATGAATATGCATACCACACACATGTATTTACATGCTTTATATTTAATCTTTATTTCTGAATAGTATTCCATTGGATGAAAAATATGTGAATATTGACCCAATATGTATATTTTTGTGTGTGTGCATCCTAAAATTTCTTGTTTCTTATAAAGTGCTTATTTGAATTACTATTTATGAACAGAGCAGTAGATATGAACCATAAACTAACCATTTTGCCAATTTTCACAGCTTTGCAGATAGTCAGAAAGCACCAAAATTTGTAATAATGTTAAGTTTAAATGATGTTCTATACTTTTGTGTTAATTTTTCTATTCTATTAATTCTATTACTGTGTTATCAAACTTTCTGCAGGAATTTCAACTGGTTAAGATGTTATTACCATGTGGAGAAAAATTTGGTTTTCAAGCTAGAAAAAATTGCAGCTGAAGGATTTTGTAGAAGGTCAGTCAAACTGGTTTTAGTTAATTATAATTTAATTTTGGGTGAAGAATTCTCAAATGTATTTATCATAAGTGTCTAAAGGTCTTCTAAATTAAATTCTGCTTGTTTTTGAAATTTTTCATGACATTCATTCTTTGATTATTATTTTTTTTTAAATTTACTAACTTATGTCCAGGCACATAATGTTGCATTTAATGCCATACCTTAAATATTGTAAAATGTTAAAATAATACATTTCATTTAAAAATGTGGTTGTGACAGTAAATTTTCTGTTACATTTAATCGTATCTATAAACATTGGTATACATCATTTTTCAATAACCTGTATATTATTTTGTGTATTTCTTTTACATCCAAGATCTGGCATATGACTTGCTTTTCAAACTGATAACACGGTGTAATAATGTAATCTAATGGTTAAAGTTTACTGTGGAACGGTCCAAATTTAATAAATTATTCTTTGATAGAAATTTATTCATGTGTTCAGTGTGTCTCATCTCTTTAAATTGCTAAAGTAAATTTTATGTACTTGCATTTAGGAATTTTGACTGTATCAGAGTAATTTTGTTTCAGTTATTATAACATGCAAGGGGGGAAATTCATTCATAGCTCCGTATTTAAAATTAGTTAATTAAAGTCCTTAATAAAGAGGGACGCTTTGTCGTTTTTAATGTCGATAGAGTTTAATTCAAAAATATGCCACATTAAGGGTTACTTTTTAACCTAATTTAAAATTTTCATTACTTTAACATGTCCAATAATGGTTATTTTAACTCTGATATTGTAATAATATCAAAATTCCTTACTTTTTGATAGGTAATCCAAATGTAAAACAAGAAACGAAAAAATTAAAATCTAGAAGTATATTTATTTCATACCTCTAACAAATAAAAACAACACAAGCACTTTTTACTGTCTATCTGCATAGTGTGGCATGTCCCGTAAGACTGAGATTTGTATGGCCAAATCCATGTTTCAGTTAAAGGAAAATGCATGCACAGTCTTCTGATTTTCCCTTCGATTTAGGATTCTGTATATACTAGCATAAGAAATATATTAGTTAATGCAGTGTTATACATCAATATTTATAGACAATTATTGTGGCTATGTTTATTATAATTTTGTTCACTGTAATGGCTGGAGTGCCTAAACCACCATGCTGTGTAAACAAAACTTAAATCTTCATCTCTGCATACTGCCCCACTAGTGTTTAAACCACTGAAATGGTGATTATGGTAGAACATCTTTGGTAAAAATTTACTCTACTGTAACCCTTGGCGAATCGTTTCTTTTTTTTATATCAAGATCGTCACCTGAGAGGATCGGCACCAATTTCAAGATGGCCGCTACACAAAACCAAAATAAGAAGTCAAAGACATACACAAACTCTGTGTCCATGTACACATTGACCTATTAAAACAGAGAACTGCACAAACTGGGCATTGTGCAGTGCCTTAACTTTGTCCATGTACACATTGATCTATTTTCACTTTAAGAAAATCAGAAAGTTAAAAATATCATAGTTACCAGAAAAAATTCGCCACTGTCTTAACACACAGACAACCAAAAATACACAGAGAGGAATAAGTTACCAAAAATACATATTTCCTAACATAAAAACATTAAACAACAAATCTAACAAAAATTAAAACACAGAGACAAAAAAAATAAATGAAACATCATTTTTTTAACATACCTTTTTTTCACATGCATATGTTTAGGCTTATGTTATGCAAATTTTTCGTCTCTTAGTCACCTCAGACATACTCAAACGATGGTACCCACACCAAAATAATAAATAGCATGTTCAAAATACAAGACCATACCACTTCCGTGCAACCAAACACAGCAATTGAAAAGAATGGTAAGAACCAAAAACCTGGTACCGTACAAAAGGTTTACTATTAAAAAAAGTAGCCCAAAACTAAATTTATCACAACACGTTGGCAATATTTGCAGAAATAACTCCTTTTTATTGACAAAAAAAAAGTTTTTTTTTTTTTTTTTTTTTTTTCCCAAAGGCTACTTTCGCCAACATTATCAACATTAGGGTTACCGAAAAACTTATTTGACGCAATGGGCTTCCACATTTCACAAACAACCAATACCACTCTGCGATTTTTTTTCAGACAGAAACCAAGGTATACCATACAGTAAAGATTAGCCACATCTTCATTTACTACTGTTACAAGTACTTCTTTGGTAAATTTCTGCGGTTAAGTTCAAAAGTTTAAAATTGCATTAACATGATCAGAGTCATAGCTAGGGTTTTCAGCGCTCAGGGACAACTGAAGATTTCGTGCCCGCTACTGCTTGCCAAGGATGGAAAACATTTAATTCTAAAATGTTCTAACATCAATTTGGCGCCCCTTGGATTCTGTGCCTGGGGACAGATGCCCCCCCTCTAGCTACGCCCCTGATCAGATTTTATTTTCTGCACGTAGCTAACAATTACTTATGTGTTGTCAGATAAATGTTACCAGATGCATTTAATTATGTTTTACTTGCCAATCTCACGAGACAAGTTTTTTTTGCTCCTGCAAGACTTTACTTTGTGTTGCAAAATAAATTCATTCTCACTATTTTTGGACTTGCCTACACATTAAATTTAAAATAGTTTTATGAATAGGTAAGATGTGATTATCATAATTTTGTTTCTCTCTTTATCTTGGCAACTTTATATGTTGATTCAGTATCCAGGTTACCTACCAGTGGCTGATTGATAAAACTGCTCATATGTTCAGCTGGTGGTTTGAGTTTATTTTCTGACATAAAAAATTTTAAAAGGCATCCCCTATGTTTATTTTACTATAATCAAAAAATCAAATAATTGCTACTCTGTTTATAGGTACTAAATGTTAAAATATTTTAAATGCTTCCTTTAATTTGCATTCTAATAGTCATTTGTTTAAATTTAATTATGAATTATATTCACATATAGTAATTGTGAGTGTTTTTTTATTTTAGGTGCTGTGAAAGGCAATGACAGAGATCCAATTTATCAAGAGTTCTTATATACTACTTAAGAATACATGGATATAAGATTGTTTTTCATGAATTCAAATAAAATGTGATAAATTTGATTAATAAAAACTATTTTGAATTTTGAAAAGTGTTTTTCCTCTGTTAATCATAATATAGTGCCATAAATTTCTGAATGTGTTTATTTTTCATCCAAATAAATAGCTTTACAAAAATTTGTCATATTAATAGATATTGCATAATTTAGCATTATTATAAACATTTATTATAGCAGATTTAGCTGAACTACGTTTTTAGTCTCTCTGCAGATGAAGTCACAAAGGTAAGTGGTTAGATATTTTTCTGTATTCCCCATTAAGTAGTTTTATCTAATAAATTACCATTACTTATATACTAAAGGTGAAAGAATAAGCTTTCCTTGAAGATACAAAAATTTGCAGACATTTCAAAAAATTGGTATACGTAAAAAAGTTCTTAAATTGCCACATATACGAAACTGAAAATGTTAGATATGAAATAGTTCAGAAATATAAATATTTTCACTATTTTTTAACTATAATTCACTGCATTTGTTATATATAATCACAGTTTAAGGTAGCAGTGCTTTTCTCACTGTGATTTCTCATGTATTTTGATTCATAAATACACGTACATAAATCCACGTATTTTGATTTCTCTTTTGAGACCGATTAAAAAATGAACTAAACATTCTCGTTGACATTGAGAGTTGAATAAAAGCTCACCTCAAAATAAAATGAATTAATAAATTTATGGAAAATTTTACATAGCATATATTGAGCAGAAAAAGTAAACTGAATATACTTAATGGAATTAATAATTGGTAGAGTTTATTGCAGAATAAAATGCCTTAATTGCATGGTAAACAGTAGATCTTTTGAAGTTTTTCTATGTTGCGTAAAATGCAGATTTAAATTTTTGATATTGATTGTCATATAAATGGCAATTACTGTTTTATTTTGCTCTGAAATGAATGGTTAGTAATAAAATTCTGGATGAGACAACCTTCAACATGCGCTAGAATTTACAAAGTTTAATTTGGTGCTGATTTCAATGGGTAAATTTCATTTTACTGAATTTTGCGTAAAATAATACCAATGAACCATTGCAAATTATATTCAGAACTTTTTTTTTTTAATCTAAAAGGGCTATTAGTTTTGAAACGTGACTTCATATCGTCAGTCGTAAACTTGTTTCGCTTTTCATTCAAGTCTTGCCATTTGGCAAAATTTAACATATTTACCTTTAAAATCTAATATATTACTGACTAACAAGCCAAGCTATTTAAAAGCATTACACACAGTTCTTAACAATGCTTTTTTTAATTTTTTATCTGATTGATTTAAAATGCATTTAATTCATGATATATCTAACTGAAAACATTTTAATATTTCTACATAATTACATGATATATTTCTTCATTTTTCAAATATATAGAAGATATATAACTTTCTGGTGTCAGTATCTTATAAAATGTTTTGCTATTTCCACTGCCCCATCTGTATTGATAATCTATGCATTCATAAACTTTTAGCCTCTTTGAGTGACTGCTAAAATCTGAGGCCTTTCAGATGTTTTTTTTAATTGTGTGAGCAGAAAGATAGAATTTTAGAAGAGCTTCTTGAGTTACCTTTTGAATGATATAAAGAATTGTTAACATAATGTCAAATTTTTACAACTAAATATTAAATATATAAAAAAGCCTGCAGCATTCTCATGTTACGAAAACATATTTATTTATTCTGAGGCTAGGAATTGATTTAGTTTTAAAAATACAATTTATTCCTTTTAACAATTTCCCAACAATGTCATCAAAACACTATAAATTCCTTACATGTTTTAAAGAAAGATGATTCATTTATGTAAAGATTATTAAATGGCTAATTTTATTATTCAATTTTTAATACAAATTAACTGAAATTAGAAACTGATTTTGTAAAATAATTTAATTATGAATAATTCAATTTGGGGGCTATTGGATGTTTAAAAATGATCAAAAGATTTTTAATATCTTAAAAATAAAAGCAAAATTTTCAGTTTTAATATTTTGTATTAATAATTCACTTTAATTTCCTTGCTCAGTTTTAATATATTCACAAATTCAGATTTAAAACCAAAATAAGTTGTATAAATATTTTCAACATTTCTGATTTTTCCATAGTAACCATAATAGAAGGATTTGAGACTATCTTTGTAAAAAAAGTAGGTTTTAGATCATCACACCTTCACATACTTTCACTGGAATTTTCCTCTGTATATATACTGGGATGTGACACTAAGCAGTTGAGAGTATGTATTTAAGAGGTTAAAGGGATATTGTAACTAGTGTTTCAAATCCTGATAACATCCCATACGCTGTCGGTGGGACGTAGATAGGATGTCCTAAGGATATACTGGGATGTGACATTAAGCGCTCAGGAGGATGAGTTTAGGAGGAAATTGGGATATTACGGGATGTCCTGAGGATGTAGTAAGTAGGACTTTAAATCCTAATAACATCCCATACGCTGTCGATGGGACATAGATAGGATGTTTTTAGGATATAATGGGATGTGCTTAGGAGGTTTGTGGGATATCCTGGGATGTCCTGAGGATGTAGTAAGTAGGAGTTCATATCCTAATAACATCCCGCACGCTGTCGATGGGACTTGGTTAGGATGTCCTGAGGATATCCCGGGATGTGACATTAAGCACTCAGGAGGAGGTGTTTAGGAGGTTCGCGGGATATTCCGGGATGTCCTGAGGATGTGCGAATATCCCGCGAGCAACATCCTTGGGATATCCCAAGGATGTTTCTGTGCTATGTGGGCCAAGACTTATGTGAACATTTTGGCCGATCAAGTTCATCCCATGGTACAAATTTTGTTCCCCGATGGTGATGGTGTCTTCCAAGATGACAAAGCCCTTGTTCACACAGCTCACATTGTCCAGGACTGGTTTTCTGAGCATGAGGATGAGTTGTCCCATCTTCCCTGGCCACCACAATCACCAGACCTGAATATTATCGAACCTTTGTGGTCTACATTGGAACGGAAAGTGCGTTCTCGTTATCCACCGCCAACATCGTTATCTGAACTTGCCACCGTTTTGCAGGAAGAATGGTATAATATTCCCTTGGCAAACATACAGGAACTGTATTTATCCATTCCGAGAAGACTGCAAGCTGTTTTGGATGCCAACGGGTTTCCTACACCATATTAAGCAAAGAAACATGTTTTTTTAAAGGTGTTTCCATATTTTTGCCCAACCCCTGTATTTTTGTACTACAAGAAATGTCAATTTGTACATATGGTAAATCTGCTCCTCATTCATTCAACAGGGTTCATAGCCACATTTTAGTTAAAAAAATAAGCACCTATAAGCACTTTTCAAGTACATTTTAAAAAAAGAAATAAGCACTTGTCTAATTACATCATAAAGTTAAAAATTAGACTTGTAATTTAAAATATGAGAAATGCAGTACTTATTAAGAGAGAATAAGCATTACCTCAACCATGGAAAATAATTACTTTTGGGGGGGGGGGTTTGATTTTAAATAATAGTTCAATTTACAGAACTAGTTTACAATGAGAGGAAAAAAACTATGAAGAACTAAACTATATTACAAGATTTAATGATGAAATTTCAGTTCAAAATAGAGAAAATAAATAATAACAAGGCATATTTATTGTATTTGCTTGGAACCTAATAATAAATACAATTTATTTTTCCACTCATATTGATATTTAAATAATTTAAATCTAAATTCTGAACATTTTCTAAATTTTCATTGTATATCAGTTTTCCCTTAACAGATATTGCAAGCAAAGTAATTTAAGTAAAAAAGAGGAACATTTCTGAAATCAGAAGACAGAAATTTACTTCATGCAGTCATCTTTTAACAGTAAAAGCTTAACTAGCCCGCATACTTGGAAATTGGTGAATATTCGGACAGTCGAGCGTAACTTGGAAAAGAGGAGCGGAGGGGGTAGACTGTAGCCGCTCTTTAGATTTTTCCGCTAAATAAATGCTTTTGACATTTTGATACGTACATCATATAAAAATAAACCAACGGAACTAACAAATATTCTGCTTAGCAAGCACAGTAAAACTCTTTTAAGTGCTCATACACAAATCTCAGGCTGAACATCAAAATTAATTATCTCTGCAAAATATCGCAAACATTATTGCGCAATACGTGCGCCGTAATTCTTCCCTACGTGATATTACACAATCGGAATCAACAACTGCCGGTAATGGGAGATTTCATTCTAATTTTCAACAGATGGCATTAAATTTCCGAAATAGAATCATTCTTCGCTTGGGTTGGTAGACTGCAGAACTTTTAGTCCTATTTAATCCAGATTGGAAAGTGACCCCCCCCAAAAAGAGAGGTCTGTTGCTTGTTCTGCAGCGAACTGTAACAGTTTCCCTTTGCACTGTATAATGTATTGGCCAAAAAAATGAAATTATTTTGACTATTCAATTACCTTCCCTTTATTTAAGCCATTCCATATATTATTCCTTAAAAACCTAATCTGTGTTAAAACACAACCATTTTTGGAAGTTTACTATACTTCAGCAGTTACTGCAACTATGTTATTATAAACATTCATACATATGCTCATAATATAAGCATAACGATCATAATAAACACGAATACGAACTGACCAAGCAGAACGAGAATGCAAATTTTTAAGATCTTGATAGAAATTCGAACGTGTGTAGTATTTGGGTGGGAGGAAAAGAATGCCGAATGTACCGGAATTTTCTACTACTTTTGCAATTTTTTGACCAATAGAACGACGGGCAGCTGTCTGTACTCTTCGTGCACACCAATGGTTATGTTAATGCAGAGAAAGGGGGAAAAGCTATTTCCGGGAGTATGATTCACCATCTGACATTCCATATTAGGAAGAAAAGTTGTTTATTTAGTTTCGGTTCGGAAAAATAGCGCGTTCATTAAAAAAAAAATCTCTAAAAGCAAAAAATAAGGGCTTTAAAGAAAAAGTAAGCATCTATAAGGAGTTTATAAATCCTTATATTTTCAAATATAAGGATTTATAAGCACTTATAAGGACCGCTACGAACCCTGTTCAAATTTTATTACAGTGTCAAGCACATTGATAATTTAAAAATAAAATTAAGAACTAAGTACATAATTTATGCTTCTTTTCAAATGATTATGGCAAACTATTTTAGTGCTATTTTCATACGAGAGAAAATGCCTATGCTGAGGACATTTTAAGGGTTGGTTTGACAGTTAAATATCGCAAAGCACATTAAGGGCTATTTACTTAGGGGCAAGGATACCTTCATGAAGGGCTTTCTAAGGGAAACAGGGTTGTCCTTGCATATAACACATTGGGAAAGTCATGAATATGCCATGCAACCAGCCTGTTCGTCAGGATTTGAACCTTGGTCGAACTACCAGCATTCAGGGGTCTTAAATCACTTGGCCACCGTTGGGTGGCATTTTTAGACTGGCTGATATTCATGATACAGAAAGTAGAAATCCACAAAAACTCCCATATAGGCATTTTGTTGACCAGTATTTGAATTCAGGTTGATCTATTAGTATTCTGTGGACTTAACCACTTGATTAATACTCGATACACCATTTTTAAATCAGTCAGTATGTTACATTATGCACATACTTTTATAATTTGAAACAAATGACAGATTTACTATAAGACTCGCTACAACTCGCTATGTCAGTTTGCGTGAATACCATTACCTAAACATTAGACTGTGTTTCTGCAGAGTTTAATGTAATGTGGCACAAATGAAATGAGCTGATGAGTACATGAATATGCTAGGAATATATAAGTACTAGTCAATAAAATAAAATCATAATTTACTAATGCATTAAGATAGAGGTAGTTAGGACAGATGATGTTCTGACTGACTGCTCGAGACTGGCTTGAAGTAATGAGACATAGCCCTTTTGATTCTCAAACTTTTCATCATTAATTTTGAGAGGTGTACATTTAACTTAATTTGGAGGTTAGGTTAGGTTATTTAATTATGGCAAAGCCTCGAGGGCTATCTGCCTAAGGGAAGGGATGTCTTCGCAGAGGACTTTCTAAGGGGAACTGGCTCGTATACAAGTTACACATGGGGAAAACCATGAAAACACCCACGCAGCCAGCCCATTCACGGGATTCGAACTTCGGACCAAACTACCAGTGTTCAGCAACTTTACCGCTCGGCTGCTGGTGGACCTTAATTTGAAGATAAAAATTCTTTTAATTGTTGCTACAAATATAAATTTGTATTTACACATATTTTTTCTACAACACTATTACATTTTAGACTATATTTCATTCTTAATGGAATGAAATACTATTATTTTTCATGTGCTCGGAGTAGTTTTAAATTGAATAAGGTGTTTTCATTATTACATTAGAAACAAAACGTAAATTTATTTGATTATATTTAGTTAACAATTAAAAAATCAAAATCGTGTATTATTTCTTTTATATTTACAGAAGCTTTTTTTGAAATGTTTTCTAAAACATGAGTGGCTTTTCAGCTTTCTTAGATACCTTTTAAATTAAAAATCTGATTCACATTATAACTGAGCTTTCTTCAATTTATTTCAAATGTAACTTTTATTTTAATAGTTTAATACTACTGCTTAGTAATATGTTTTCTGTACAGCTTATGTTCTATGGAAGTTGAAAAAAAAAAATAAATTAGCATTTTTTAGGTGAGTATTTGTGACCCATATTATTACAAAATGTAATTTTAACATCAGAAAATATTTCCTCACCAAAATTTTGTTATGATTCATTCATTTTAAATATATTCTATAATTCTGCACATTCTACAATAGTCTAAACATATATTCTGAACATATACTTAAAAAATTCTTCTGAGTTGCCTTGAACATATCTCAAATATGTGTGCTTTTGAGAATGGTTTTTCAGATGAAAATGGCCTATAAGTACATCACACACAATGAAAATCATCGAAAACCCAATGTGGCCTGTTCATTCAGTTGCTGAGAACAGAACCTGGAATAAATTATTATAGTTTCTTGGCATATGATAGCCTGGCATTTTAAGATATGTTCACTGCCTAAATTTTTTTATAGGGCGAAGAAACATGCTGTTTGTGCTCTATTTAGCTCATATACTCACATGAGCTTAACCAAGTAGTTGCGGTAACTGAATATGAATAATACTTGACAAGGTTTCATTTCTAGTAGAAGGAGCTGGCTGTCTTTTAATTTTTATGGTTTCCTGTGATTGTATAGTCACGAAAGAATGAAACTGCTAATGCTTAGTTTTAAATTACCTTAATTAAAGCCTCATGAGATAAATCAAATACAACCCTATATATTTCTGACAAAAATCATTCCAATTCTAACACTAGCACAGTCAAAGATAAAAAGAATATGTTAAGTAACTGGTTTTTAAATACAGTATTTCAATATTTTTATATGCTCATTTATAATGAATATTTAATTGAGAATAAAAATGCTTATATAAATTTTTCAAGTCCTCTAGTACTGTGAGGGGTTTTAACTGTCTCTCACATGTGTAACACAAGTACAAGCCATTATTACAGAGTCAACCATGAAGGCATTAGGCAGATAACCCTTGTATACTTTTTGTAACAAGGTCATTCAAGTCCACCAATATTTCAGGCAGTTCCTTATCAAAATATTCTTGAAATTTATTGCGTTTAAATTCTTTTGGTAGTTTGCTTTTAATGTCAATTTTGTCAGTTTCCCTAATTTAATCAGCTTTTCACAAACATCAACACTTGGAACAGTGGTCTGAAACTGGTGGCTTCTATGCAATTTTACATGGCCTATGAATATATTTCAACTACGCATTTGTTTTATATACAGAGCTAATAATTTCAGAGACACAGCTTATGCATACGACTGAGAGTAACAGAGCTTATGTACATTACTGAAACTGAATGGAAAAGAAACTTACAGTTTGTATTATGCTATAAAAAAACGTATAATAAAAATCCCAAAATCTCTTTTGGTGAATGAATATGGACAAATTTGATATTTCTTTCAAAAGGGTTTTATAGACTCATGTCTAAAATTATCTTTACGTGCACAAAATCATGGATTTCTTGGCAACAGTGAATTATAATTTTATGAATATGAGTGGAATGATACATAACACATACAGACAAAGGAAAAAATTCAAGAACACTGCTCCTGATATAAAACTGTAGCATGAACCAAAGATTGCCATATGTTAAAAAGAGAGTTCAGAAGGGGGATTAAGATTTATGAATTAAATATGGAATGTAATACCACTGACTTTTACATACATATGACAAATAATGTTAACCATAGTTTGGGGAACTAAATTCCACTTTTCCAACAATGCAAACTTAGGGCATTTACACCTTTAGGAGGAGGTTGTCACCATGCAAGTACTTTTCCAAGGTAGTCACTTCCTTGCCAGGTTAAGATCAGGAGATATTGCTCACTGCAGTATTTGCTCAATGTGAATGAGCATTTTCATCTATAAATAAAAGTCAAATGCATATGCAGCTCTCAAAAGTCTTATATAAGGTTCTAAGACTTAATTCAGATATCTTTGGTTGGTCACATTTCAGCTGCTGAAATCATATAGGGATCCATCGATCATCCTTCCTTCCCATACCATCACAGCAGCATTACAAAAAGGGTCACGTTTTTTAATGTTTGAAGTAAGCTATTGCATTTCTGACTCCCTCCAGATGTAAGCATATTTAGAATTTGTTTACCAAAGAGTTGAAGGTAGAACTAAACCTTCGACACACCGGTAAACAGAACATGGGACCACTGGTGTTCATTCCAGTTCCGATGTTTTTGCACCAATTAAAGCGATCTCACTTTTGTTCTGCGAAGGCATTGAAACACACATCCTTGGCTTTCTGGCATAAAGGGCTTTTCCATCAAGTCTTTTGTATACAGACTGTCGTGGTACAATACTTGCAGTGGTAGCTGAAAGCTCTGAAGTTAACTGCCAAGCAGCAGACTTCTGTTATGATGGCAGTTATTGCCAGATATCAATCTTAAGATATAATTATCTGTTAAATCCAGACCTCCATTCATCAGTTCCAGACTTATGAAATTGTTTTCACTGCATAAAGATTGTCCGTTTTGAAATATTCACACATCTCACTTCTTCCACGATTGCTACCCAGGCGGTATAGCGGTTAGTGATGCTGATTGCTCTGGGTTCAAATACTGGAGAAGGAATGGATGTTTGTAAAAGCTTTGATTTGCATATCAGAAATTTTTTTTATCACTTCTGATTGGATGTAACTAATTAGGCTTGTCTCTCACATATTCCTAGCAAAAATGGATTACATATCAATTGGATATTTGATGAAATATTTCTTTTTTTGTGCATGATGAATTTGGATAAGTGTATTAAATAAATTATTATTAGTTAAAAACAGTACACTTCCCTAAACAATATATTTTGTTCACGCCATCTGTCTGAATGTGCCACAATCAGAGCCAGCAAAAGTAAATTAACCAGAAAAAACTACAGGGACATGAAATAGGAATAGGTCAAGACCAAAAAAATCTGATCTTGTTAGCAAACAGAACTACTATTTCAGTAACTTTTAATGGGGCTTGGTTTCAGCCACCTTTTCTTGGAGTTAAAAACTGTAAGTATATTAGCAACCACATGCCATTTACATGCAACTAATTTTTTGCTTTTCAAGGATTAACTGCAATCTGTTAAGGTTTCTTCACACTTAACTTTTAAAGCTTCTTCAGAGGGGACTGTTAAGCTTCTCCACTTTCAATCACATAAAAACTAGCTTTACCAGCATTTTGATGTTTCATTTGGAAAAACAAAAAGATTCACTCCACAATACTTTAACATGCAAAAAATTGATAATTTCATTCTCATGTAGTAATAATGAAATTTAAAAAACAAATCTTAATTCCACTCTGTTTGTTAAGAAGCATTTACAGCATGCAATGGAAGGATAAGATATATCTAACAGCATTCATAATTCATTACTTAATTTCTAGTTACCTTCGTGAAAAGTATGATCAATCAGCAAATCAGTGCACTTCAGGAAAAAGAAGAAAACAGCATTTATAAGAAATACAAGAATAAAAATTACATGGAAAAAAAAAAACAAATGAAATACCTGAGGCTCAACATCTAGTATGGCTATTTTGTTATCTTTATGTATCCTTCTTATGGTTTCCAATTTAGTTCCATACATTGCATCTTCATGAGTACCATATTCTAAATATTCATTGGCAGTGATATCAGACATCATCTCTTCTTGAGAAACAAAATAATAATTTCTCCCATTTTCTTCCCCTGGTCTTGGTAAACGAGTTGTGTCTATTGTCACAAAACAAAATAATTTAACACATAATTATTTTATCACAATATACACATTTACGTATATTAGATCTCTACTACTAATTTCTCAATTTTGTTAAGTTTCCTTGATTAATCAATTAAGCAGGTGAAGGCTTCCTGCCTCAGGGAAGAGAAGACTTTTGATAGCAAACTCATTTGTACTCAAATTGCATAGGAGAAAAACAATGTTCAAGGAACTAACTCGCTCACTTGTGTTCCAACTCATGCCCAATTACTAATATTCAATACTTTTATATCCTACGGGTCACTGGTGAATTTCCAAGATTTAAAATAACATTTTACCGTTTTCTTTGTTCACAATTTTATATTTTTATTTGCATTTTACTCATCTTCTACACAGCCTGCATAATTATCTAGTAAGTTACTTTTTCATGTAATCATTATGTATACTACACATAGTCCCTCGACCTCAATATAATGGAACTGATATAGTCTGTTTTATAGCATTCAATCTAAAATCAATGTCCTCCACCGGCATCTCTCTCAGAACTTTTACAATATTTGCATTAAGAATAGTACAATATTCATCTCAACACTATTAGCACATGCACGATTAGATTCCCAGGCAAATCCAAGCTGTATTATATGCTAAAGGTGGTCTTATGTCATATTAATAACAGATTCCTTATAAATGCAGGGTGTTTCCATTATATTGTAAAGCACCTGTATGTATCAAGTCCAAAAGAAGACAGTATGGAGTTAACTCTCATTAGATACAAGAAGGGAAAAAATTATTGGTAAGCAAAACTACAAAAAGGAAAGATTTGTTGATCTGAAATTGAGGAATACCTGAACACTGTTCTTGATATGTTGAAATACATAACACCACACAGTGCTTAATAATAATTTACATTACATATGATATCTGCATGCCCGTTTCAACATTTAAAACAATTTTCAAATTTGTTAGTATATAAACAATGGCAGCCAACTCAAACATGAGTGTATTACATGTTTGAGGAAACATGGATTTACATACTTTATAACAATAATTTTATCATTTAAATTTTTTTTTAAATTTGCTAAACAGGCTCCCTCCTCATAACACACTTCTTTTATTATTATATATGAACAGTACCTAGGAGCTGTAAATATAGCCAACTAAATATTTCTCACCAATTCACGAAAAGCCAATGAAATGGCAACTATTTGTAGGGGTGCAGATAATCAGAAAGTATGAGTACATATATTCATATACACTCATGTCCATAAATTAAGGATAATGCAAAATCAGGCAAAGGAAGAGTTAGAAGCAAAACAAATTTGACTTATTTGTAAAGCTTATTTATTAAACAAAAGGTAAAGAGCAAAAAAATGATGCTATATGTTTGATATTATTAAAAAAATTAGCGATTTTTTATCCTGGAGCAAATTTAAAAAAAAAAAAAAAAAAAAAAAATTACATTTTTGATATGATTGTTAACCCTCTGACTGCTCAATTTGTGGACCGAAATCGCTTAAAAAATTGTGTAATTTTTTTTTTTTTTTTTTTTTCAAATTTTAAATCTATATATATTGGAGAATTGAAAAATGCATTATTTCTATATAGAAAATATTTTTTATATAGATTTTTATCATGAGAAACTAAGTTGCCAGAAATACCAATTTTTAAATGTTATCACCAAAAAAATTTAAGTAAATTTCAGTCGAATTACAATTAATTTCTATTTATTGCAAAATATAAAAGGTAGAATTATAAAATTTAAGAAAATATAAAGCACTGAGGAAAAAATACATTAAAAATGCAGTTTAGTATGATAGAGTTCAAAACGGGGTTCAAGGCAAAGTCCAACAGTCACAGTTTTTGCACGAGATTCAATAAATCTAATTAAGAATCAATTTAATTATTAATCTAATGAAAAATCTAATTAATAATTCAATAATTTAATTAAATAATCAAGATAATCACTGCATGTTTTCGAGCGGCCACTTCTGTAAGAAAAAAGCAGCAAAATGTCGTGTTTGAGAGGTAATACTACATGCCTTCAAACGCCCCAATTTAGCAGACAACTAACGATATTTGTTGTCCAAAACGTAAACCAAACGTCTAATACTGTATATAATTTATTTCAGTGGTCAAATGGGGAAAAAACGGGATGCGCTCATCAATAAAGGAAGAAAAACACATGCCTACGGAAATCGTGGGATGAGCAGCCAGAGGGTTAATACACTGTATGTCTCCCAGATGATGCAATACAGTCCATACAACGCCTAGGCATGCTCAGTATCAAATTATCGATCTGATCTTGGGGGATATTACACCACTCAAAAAGCAATGCTCTCCAAAGTTCTGGTAGACACGTAGGAGGAGGTTGACGGGGTGCAACTCGTCGGCCAAGCATGTCCCACACGTACGTGCTCTACTGGATTCAAGTCCGGTGAGAATGCTGGCCAGTCCATACGGGTGATATCCTCTGATTGAAGGCATTCACTTATGATGTTTGCACGGTGAGGACGGGCGTTGTCATCCATAAACACAAATTGTGCGCCCATGGTGCCCCGAAACAAACGTACATGTTGTTCCAGAATGACGACCCGATACATTTGGCTTGTCATGGTTCCAATTTGAACACGCAGGTCAGTTCTGGAACCCAGAATAATTCCACCCCAAACGAGCACTCCTGCACCACCGTAAGTGTCGTTCAATGATGTTTTCTTGGTAGTAACGGGTACCTGGAGTTCTCCATATGAAAGTCCGGCGAGAATCAGACTGTAAGCTAAACCTGGACTCGTCGGAAAACATCACACAAGCCCACTGATGCGGTGTCCACAATGCATGCTCTCTACTCCAGGCTAACCGCAGGCGACAGTGAGTTGCAGTAAGTGGAAGGCATCTGACAGGTCTACGAGCATATAGACCAATCTGCCCTAAGCGTCTGTACACGGTCTGCCTTGAAATTGTCGTACCAGTGGTTGAAGAGAGCTGACGAGACAGGTCTGAGGCTGTGCTACGCTTGTTTTTTTTTGGCAGTAACTGCCAAATACTGATCCTCATTCAGCGTTGTAGCGTCTACTCACATTACCATCATCTTGGAATCGTTGCCAAAGCCTGGAGATGACACTCTGGGCAATTCCAAGTTCGTCTGGTACTTCCAGTGGGGTACGCCCACATTCCAGACGGCCGATAATTCTACCACGTAAAAAATCATCCAAATGCATCCTTTGTGTCATAACTATTCGGTTTTTGCACTGAAATGCTTATAAAGTGCCTGCGAACAATTTTACTTCTTTGCCTGTACTCCATATATATCACTCTCATCATTGTAATGTACCATCGGTATCATCTGGTTACTTCCTGAAATTTGCATATGATTCTTGAAGATGTGTGTAGTGATGTTACAGGTGATATATTTATTTTAGAGTTCGATTTCTGCTTGACTCCGAATTATCCTTAATTTATGGACATGTGTGTGATGTTTTTTACACATGTGGGCTTCCTTTCACTACCTTTAGACAGTTAATGCAACATACTTTTCACCCTATTTTTTGACAGAAATTAGTAAAAAAAGAGGACACATATTAAAGACAAATATTAAATTCAAATATTGCATCTTTAGCAATTAAGGGATGTGATGTAGGTTTAAAAAAATTAATATTTCCCTCATTTTCAGAAGTCTCTTCGAAACATTTCCTCTAGATAAATGTTGTACTTCTAAATGTAAAAGATGTTCATGTTCACTACCCCCTCTAAGTACAAAAATAATGTATGTAATATCTGAACTAATAACTAACAAATAATCACTGACTGCATAAAGAAAGTTGTGTCACCACGAAATGTTGACTAGTATATGGTAGTAGACCCTAGCAAAGTTTTCCCACTATAGTGCTGGCTTGTTGTTATCACTTTTATATAAAAACATTGGTTGAGTCACACCTAATACAGTTTTGGTGGCACCACAAATAACATTAAAATGGGAACTAAAAAATTAATAAGTTTCAGTATAATGTGTTGTCCATTACAATGACAATAAAACTTCAATAACTAAATGTCTATATCATCTATTGACAAACTACACCAGTGAACAATTGTTAAGGATGGATGAGAATAGCAGTGATAGCAGCCACAAAATGAAAGTTAAGAAAATGTGCAAATTAGCTTAAGTGCGGGATACAGTAAGACGTGCATACGCAAATTTTGGATTGCCAAAGTTATTCATCATATGATAACGCTCATAAGAGATATAAAGGATTTGACGTGTGTTGACTTGTTGTTCAAAAGCAAAATTTACCAGGAAAGAACCAACTAAAATAAAACTGCAATTTTTGGTGTGTTTTCATGACATCATTCAGATGATTTTATGCATGGTCGTATTATTGGCAAGATTACAGGACAAAAAGTAACAAATCAAACTAGGGAGTTCCACATCAGCCACAGTGTTGTTTCAAGGCTTTGGATAACATTTTAAACAAATGGAATGTGTAGCAGACATCACAGAGGAGGTTATCTTCACAATACAATGTCTGCAGAAGTTAGGTACATAGTGCTATAAAAAAAAGGTACTGTCACAGCACACCTACTGAAGTAGCAAATCAGTTACTTGCAGCAACTGGTAAGGGGATCTCCTGAAAAACTGTAACCAAAAGTTAGCATCAAAAACGACTATATGCTTGCCCTGTTCTGTGCATTCCATTTTCTACATGACAACGTTTGCAATGGTGTTATCAGCATCACAATTGGAAAGAAGACGACTGGGCTTATGTACTTTTCTCAGATGAGAGTAGACTCACTCTACCATCAGATTATACATGCCAGTTGATCTGGTGTGAGAGTAGTACTGCATATAGCCTGGTAAACATACAGGAAAGTGACCGGTACCCTACAGGTAGTATTATGGTATAGGCTAGGATCATAATCAAAGACCATACGTCCCTGTAGGCATTTCCAACTGGGACTATTACTGGCTAATGATACGTTAATGATGTTCTGCTGCCTCACGTTACAAGATACATTAAGTGATAAATTTGTTTACATGGACGACAATGCAACATGTCAGTGAACAGCTGCTCTTCAGAAGTGTCTAGAGAACAAGCATATTCAATGCTTCATATGGCCAGCATGTTCTCCAGATCTGAATAATATTGAAAATGTTTGGGATGCTTTGCGCAGGAGTTTTGCTGGTTAACAATGCCCTCCAATAAACAAGGACACACTCATCCCTGCACTGACAAAGGAATGGGAAATATTACTTCAACAGCTGTTGGATAATGTTGTGCGAATATGACGTGTGGAATCTTGCATCGCACTCTGTGGTGCCCATATCCCATACTAACATCTTATGCATCATTTAACCTTCCACAAGCATACTAGCATCTTTTTTTCATTACATATTCAGCACAAAATGAAAATTTTGTCCCTCAACACTTTTCAAAGCCGATTTCGGAGCACAATAGATTATCTTTATTGTTATGTACCAATATTCAGGCTTTATTTCATTTGGCATCCATCCACACTTAATATTTGACGTGCTATATAACCATTTGCAATCTATTCTTAGCAATTGTCACCAGTGTATAATATACTTTCATGTTACTGGAATATAAAAGGTTAGCAGTTTTGTTTATCTGTGACCTGGTACTTTGCAATCCAAAGCTGGATCATGACCATTTTTTAAATGCTGTTGTAAATAATTTAGGTATCACATTTTATTCCTGAATGAAAGAAATTTGGGATAAATTTCTTTTTTAGAACTTCAAATATTTTACATTTTTAAAATGTGCAAATTTAAAAGAAACCAATAATCTTCTCTAAAAATAATAAATTTGCAGAATCATTTAGACTAAATCTATGCTGCACATGCTTATCTGATTTAAAAAAAAAAAAAAAAAAAAAAAAAAAAAAAAAAAGACAGAAATTGCAATCTGAAAGCTTCAACGAATGATATAGCCTTAACGAATTTACTGTTAAATTTAAAAGAAAAAACTCACACTAGTCAATTTTTTCTTAAACAAACAATGACACTTTTTTGTTTATAAGGAAACCAGTCACCACAATAAGTCCAAATACTTATTGGTAGTCAGTGTAGTTGCCAAATAAGAACATCTGAAATTTATCACAAATAGAACTTGATACTGATTTGGGGTGCTATGGGGAAATAAGTGAAATAAATACGAGGGCCATCCAGGAAGTAGATTACGTTTCCGTCTGTGTCCGTTAGGGGCGGGGCTAGCGCGGCCATTTGGGGTCAGAGCGTTGCGCAGCTCAGTCTGCATCTAGCCGTGCTAGTGAGAGGTTCGTGCTGTGCTCCGTTCAGATACTGTGACGGTTTGAAATGTCTGCGTTAATTGAAAATCCCGCGAGCTGCGAGGTGCGCTCAGTAATAAGGTTTCTGACTGCAAAAAACTGTAAACCGATAGAAATCTATCGGCAGCTTCGTGAAGTGTATGGGGACAACATTATCACTGAAGGTGGAGTGCGTCAGTGGGTCATAAGATTTCAAAATGGCCGAACCAATGTTCACGACGAAGATCGAAGTGGGAGACCCAGCATAGTGACCGCAGAACTTCTCGAAAAAGTCGATGCTAAAGTCCGTGAAAATCGAAATTTCACAATAACGGAACTTTCTTTGAGTTTTCCACAAATTTCACGAAGTTTGTTGCACGAAATCATCAGCGAAAAGCTTGGTTACCACAAGTTTTGTGCAAGATGGAAGGCAAGAAGAGGTAACGAAGTGGTTGAAGGCGCAGGCGGCCGAATTTTTCGACGAAGGAATTTCCAAGCTCGTACATCGCTACGATAAATGCCTTAATTTGTATGGTGACTATGTAGAAAAGTAGTATTTGAGTGTGGCTTTCATCTGTATATAATAAAATTTGTTTCCTATACTTTGTTTATTTTTTTATTCCAAAACGTAATCTACTTTCTGGATAGCCCTCGTATATCAGCATTGCACTTGTTTATATCGTCTTATGAATGTCATTGCAAATAAGCGGGATAAATAAACATCAATCCGAAAATGTTCTCTTCCAGATTTTCACTTACTTAAGGTGATACTACACTGACAACCAATAAGTATTTGGACGCCTATGCAAATGATGATATCTGCGGTCCTAAGGTACGCCTCGGGACTCCGCCGGTACATATCGTGTAGGAAACAGCATCGGCTTTAGTTGCATGCAAGATGCCTCACAGTTTGGAGTTCTCTGATTTCGAGAAAGGTATAATCATCGGGTGTCACAAATGTGGCCGATCCTTAAGGGACATATCTAGCAATCTGAAGTACGCAAAATCGACAGTGGCCTATGTGATTAAGAAGTGGAAGGTGAGCGGTGATTGTCGGAATGTTCCGTGAGTCGGCAGACCAACGAAACTGGGAGATAGAAACCGACGAGTGCTGTCCAGAGAAATTCAGAAGAACCGCACCCAACCGATAGCCTTCATCCGCGAGGAGTTTCAACAGGCATCCGGGAGTATTGTTTCAATGAATACCATCCGTAAGGCAGCACATCTGCTTGGTTTTCATGGTCGTGCTGCTGCCCAGAAGCCTTTGATCACAAAGTCCAACCGCGCTGCTCGGTTAATGTGGTCCAAAGCACATCGAAATTGGACCGGAGATCAGTGGAAACGAGTTCTTTGGAGTGACGAATCAAGGTTCATCCTTTACCGTTCGGATGGCAGGGTCTGGGTCTGGCGTCTACCTGGAGAACGTCTCCTGCCAGAATTCATTGTGCCAACAGTCAAGTTCGGCGGAGATGGAATTATGGTCTGGGGGTGTTTCTCCTTGTATGGGCTGGGACCCTTGGTCCCCATTCATGGTAAGCTCAACTCCGATGCCTACTGCACTATTTTGGATGACAATGTGCTTCCTACGTTGTGGCAGTTTTACGGGTTGGACCCCCCTGTTACTTTCAGGACAACAATGCCAGTTGTCATGTTTCGAATTTAACCAAGGCTTGGTATAGTGCCAATGGAGTTCATCAAATGGACTGGCCTGCCCAGAGTCCAGACCTGAACCCTATAGAGAACCTCTGGGACAAGTTGCATTGCTGAATTCAGGGGTGCACTACCCATGCAAAATCGGTGAAGGAACTTCTACATCTTCTGCAAGCCGAGTGGAAGAAAATATCACTAGCTGTCATACAAAGACTTGTGGTAAGTATGCCCCGGAGGGTCCACGCTGTAATTACCTCTCGTGGAGGCTCTACCAACTATTGATTTTGAATAAAGTTAGTTTTTCTTTTCTATCACAGGTGTCCAAATACTTATTGGTAGTCAGTGTAGTTGCCAAATATGAACATCTGAAATTTATCACAAATAGAACTTGATACTGATTTGGGGTGCTATGGGGAAATAAGTGAAATAAATATATCTGCATTGCACTTGCAGCTGCCACCTATGCTGCTAACTCATCAAATTTCTGTAGCAGCGATTGCATGAAGACAAATGTTTTGGGCAATGATAAAAGAATTGGCAGTTTTATGCCTCCTGATTAATCTGAAATTAATCTAGTAAAATTTGTATTTATTCTGGATTTAATAAAATTGTCAATTTTTTCACAAAGCTTTAGGTATTGATAGGGTTCTCCCCATCTAGTTAGATTTCATAACAGTGCACTAAGTTTGGCACTAAGTTGCACTCCATTAATGAAACGTATCAAAATTATTTATAGCTACCAACATATAAAATTAAAAGCTAAATAAGAGGGAGGGGGGAACTCACATTTTAATTTTGAAAGCTTTGACATTTGTCTCTACTCTGTTTCTGAATGCAAAATGGTATCAAAAGAAAATCTCAAATGATTAAACTGCAGCATTTTACTAGATAAATATGCCACCTAGATGGTACACTGGTTACGGAAGCCTACCGTGGTACCGAAAGACCTGGGTTAAAATCCCAGAGAAGGCAATGCTGTAACTGTCCCTCCCTTCATAGGAGGTAATGGTGGCCCACCTATTTTAGGTGCTTCCACAATAATGTGGCCACCACTTCTGAGCTTAGTAGTGGCCAAGCCAAAGTCGCTAAAGTGCCCTGCCAGAGGAAAAGTAATGCTAAATAAATATTTAATTTAACATCTTTCTCATTTTACCACTAAGATTTGCTCATTCCAGGAATTATGCTGACTAAGTGGCAAGCAGTTTTACTATAAAGATAGAGGAACTTATGCAGAGCTGCAAGTGGAATATTTGGCCGGTACACTGATACTGCATCACTGGAAAGTTTTATTTTCTCTTGGCAGTTCCAATGTCTATCTCTCTATTTATGTGCATATATTTATATTCCAAAATTTTGAAATTTTTTCACTGTAACCATAACCGAGAACTCTATTGTTTTGAACCATCGCAGCCTCGAGGGCATACTTTCAGATAACAATATTTGAAATTTCCTTTCTGGTTCAGTAGATAGACCACTAGGGGTTCATATATCAGGGAACATTTTTTTATGAACACCCTCTATATATTTTAATTACATGACTAAGAAAATACAACACTGTGAAGGCTTGGTTCAAACTGCAAGGAACGTGCAGCAGAAAGATTTAGGCGACTGATCTGAAATTCAAGTTTATCATCAGATAAAAGGAAAAGAAAGAGATGCATGATCAGTTGGTACTTTCTGTTGCAGCAGGAAACACATTTATAAAGATGTTTTTCATCTTAAAAGATAGACTGCAGTTTAAAAGATACCTGGTAGCCACTCTCACAGTTTTGGCAATCAAATACTTTTACAGGATTTTGTTCTAGGTTCATGATTGGCTGCTTGGTTATTCCATTGTATCACAACTGATGGTAATGGATTTACTGGCACATAAGCTGAAAGGACATGATATACCAAAACACAACTTCAAAACATTTTGCCTTCATTAAAACAAAAGGCATAACATAATGGCCAATGGAGGTATAAATAGGTGCATGAACTTCAAAGAATGATTTCAAATGGAAAACAGGAAATATCCCAGAACATGAAGCATAATAAAATACCAAAAAATTCTGAAACCAAATCAAATATTAAAGACCAGTCTCAATTTGTATCACAGTGGAAATGTGTCTGCAGGCATTCATTGTGCAAATGACTTGAAGATGATGGAGAGAAGATGGGAATGCTTATTGTGCCAGAATCATTCAAGACAGAAGGCAGCATGCTTATACTGGCACATTCTATGGCATACAGTTATGGTTCTTAAAGCCTGACTGTCAACTTACGCTGAATATGCAGTGAACTTTGAATGCTATAATATCAACAGATCAATTTCTAGACATAAAATTATTTAAGCTGATTGAAAGAAGCTGGCAATCATGTCACTTTTCAGAAAGAGTGCCACTGATGCAAAGACACAGACACTACTAGACTGCAGTGGTATCAAGACAGTTCATGTATGACTTCATGGCACAGATTACTCTACAGCAATGAATCTTGCTTCTTATTAGACAGGTATAGGTACACTTGGGAGAGACAGACTTAAATTACTGGTTGTCCACCCACCATACTAACTATACAGGTCTGTCTCAATTCTGACACAGAAAACACCCAGGGTTTCCCAACTCTCTTTCTCTACAATCAGACTATGCAAAATGATTTTTGGTATTTTACGTGTCCCTATGCTGCATGAACACTATACACTTACAAATATTCATGTCTTCTCTGGGATTCAAATGTAGCCCCATTCATATGGCAGCCAGTGTTGCTAATCACTGTATGAATAAGGGGTTCTTACTACAGGTAGAACTATTTAACTAATGCTTGCGGTGCTGCTGACATTTTGAGAGATTGGCATTTTAAACAGCACTACAGGCAGACGGCATACATTAGAAATAATGTTTGGATTTAATATTCTAAACAACATTAATATTTTGTATAAAATGATTTTAATAATAATTTTGTTCGATTAGAATGTAGTTTATTTCTAAAATGATGTAGTCCAGAACATTCTACATTCTGCCCAATCCATGCAACCAGATGAAGAAACCCGACAGCAATGATTGCACAAAGGAAAAATGCAAACACATTCACTTATGTCTTGTTATTTAGAATATTTAATGGGTAAATTCTACCATGATGAATATAACTTCTGTTCCACTGAAAAGTCACTAAGTAAGAGTGCAGAAGCAATGAGATCTAATCCTGCTGTGAATGAAGGTGGTCACCTTTGGTTTATATTCCAGGCACAATTACAGTGAGGCAATACATGAGAGAAGTGATGCAACTAGTTCGTGCTTTCAGCAGCAAACTACTTTTCAAAGCAATACAATACACAACTGCACACAGCAGTTATCAGCAGATAAGCCTTGCAATGGTACCCAGCTACTTCCTTGGCCATCAAAGTCTCACGATTAAAAGACCCTTAACATTTATGGAACATTATTTGCCACTGTTTGTCTGATATGCCTCATTTGGAGGATAAAGTATGGAAGATGCTGTAGAACATATGGTAATCAACATTCAGGATACCATTCACATGATTTCATATGTGCCTCTAAGAGCTGCTTCTTGTATCGCTGTAAGAGGTTGTCCTACTTTGTATTTATATCCTATATATTCAATCCTCGCACTGCATTACCTTTCTGAAATTAAAATCACTTGTTTATATATATTTTCTTTATTAATGATGCTTGGTCTTTATATAAGGCAGTGTATATAGACTTAGTACAAAATATTGTCTTAACCAATGGATTTTACTTTACAGGAGATAATCATGTAACAAGAAACACAAACTTATTTCATTTTTACCAGTTTGACATTTACCAAATGCTAAGAAAATCAGATCAAATGATTTATTTAAAGCCATATTCAACAATAAACTGCTATAATACTAAAGACAGATGAAAGATCTCATTCATCATTGACTGGTAGTAATAACATAGAGACTGGATGCCATTTTAGCAAAATTGAAAACAGTAAAATTCTCTTTGAGAGTGTTACAATAAAACAGCACAATGATGCTAATCATTGCACTGAGATACTTATCTTTTGATAGTTGCATTGCTGGCTGGTGAACAAAAATTTACAGTTTTCATGCCACAGTGGGACAACATAGGATATATTTTACTTATCACAGATACATATGACATATTTTATTTATCACTGATAGGCAAGGCAACAAGATCCACTTATGTCAGATGTGATTTCATCAAAACTAAAAAAATAACCACTCGCAGAGGATTCCTTGAGATGTTTAAATAGCAAGTGAGTGAGTGAGTGAGTGAGTGATTATGGCGCAAAAACCAGAGATGATTATGACGCGCCAAACAAAAGATGAGATGATTACAATTGATGACATTAAAATTCAATAAATAAAAACAAGTAGATAAATGTACCAAATCCAGAGGATGAAGTCATATAAACACAAGTTAAAAGCACATATTAAAATTCAAGACACAGTCTTCAAAACAAATTACATTTGGTAATAAAAGCCAATCTCTTTTAAATAATAAAATAAATTAGAATTGACCTCTCTTCCGATTAAACGGTCGAGAGGTAAGTCACAGCTATTAAAATATTTCTGGCAAAGATTATTAAAACATGTACACTCAATTAAAATATGACGAACAGATAAACAAACATTACAATTAAAACAAACAGGCTCATTTTCAGCTTTGAGAAGATAGTTATGTGTGACTCTAGTGTGACCAATTCTGAGGCGAGTCAAAAGAACGTCCTCCTTACGATTTCCAACAAAATCCCAATGCTCAATTCTAGGCTTGACATTTCTCAACTTGTTGTGATGCTGAACATCCCAAAATTGCTGCCATTTTTTTCGGACCTTTCCCTTGATGACACTGCAGATATCTCTAAAAGGGATAAGGCGACTGGACAGTTCAACAGCAGATTTGGCTGCGATATCTGCAAGCTCATTTCCCTTTATTCCAGCATGTCCAGGAACCCAGCAGTACAGGACTTCATAACCTCGAATCGTTAAATTTATATGAATTTTGAGAACATCCACTACCACAGGATTCTGAGTGTTGGGAAAAGCTTCCAAGGATTTAAGAGCACTATACGAGTCTGTGTAAACTATGAACTTTTTGTGGCAGAGCTTTGAGATGTACAAAAGACCACAATATATTGCAGTTAGTTCAGATGTTAGGACTGAGAAAGCATGGTGCAGGCATCTGCCCTCTATGTAATTTTCAAATACAAAAGCCATCCCGACATGATCATTTGACTTTGATCCATCTGTGTATATCGGATAATAACTGCTATATTTGTGCCTGTGCTCAGCAAAGAGTTGTCTGTAAACGATCTCATTAGTGCTTGCCTTCACGTGATGTTTGAAAACATCAAGAAGCTGAATCCGTGAATTTTCCCAAGGTGGGATTTCAAAGTTCTGTACTGCTTGGGGGCGCATATCAGAGAGGGAATGTTCCTCAATGATAGGGCGAAGTCTTAAAGGAAAGGTAGGAACACAGGATGGACGTGTTTCAAATAAAGTGTTACACTCATTATCAAGTAAGCACAGCTTATTGGGATGTTCAAGTTGGGATAAGATATTAAAATATTGTAAAAGGGACAATTGCTCACGCCTCAGATAAAGTGATGGTTCGTTAGAGTCAACATAGAGGCTCTGTACAGGAGAAGTCCTGAAAGCTCCTGAACAAATCCGCAAACCTTGATGGTGAACAGGATCCAGTTTTAATAAAACAGATGAGCGAGCGGATCCATAAACCACTGAGCCATAGTCCAGTCTAGAGCGGATAAGCGCTCTGTAAATGCGAAGCATGGAGCAACGCTCTGCACCCCAGGAGGTGTTCGCCAACACTTTTAAAATATTTAGTGTTTTTAGACACTTCTTTCTCAGGTTTAAAACATGAGAAAGGAAAGTCAATTTTTGGTCGAACGTCACTCCTAAAAATTTCACTTCGGGCGCAACTGGAATAATTGTACCTTTTAGATATAACTCAGGTTCAGGATGGAGACCTCGCTTCCTACAAAAGTGCACGCACACAGTTTTCTGTTTCGAAAAGGTAAATCCCTGTTTGTCTGACCATTCTTGGATCTTATTCAGAGCCATCTGCAATTGCCTCTCTATGTATCTCATGTCTGCTCCTCGACAGCTAATCTGTAAATCATCTACATATAGTGATCCCAAGATGGTAGGAGGACGTTCTTTTAATACAGAATTTATTTTTAAACTGAACAGCGTTACACTAAGCACACAGCCTTGAGGCACACCCTCTTCCTGTTGGAAAACATCCGAAAAAACAGAGCCAATCCTTACTTGAAAAGTTCTACTGTTCAAGAAATTGGTAGGTTGCCGCGCAAGCCACTCTCGTGAAGATCCCAGAGTATACCGTATCTCCATGCCTTATCATAAGCTTTTTCAATGTCGAAGAATATCGAGACAAGGTGGCTTCTTTTTACAAATGCTTTTCGAATAGATGTCTCTAAGAGGAGCATGTTATCTACAGTTGTTCTTCCCTTTCAAAAACCGCTCTGATAAGGCGATATAATATCATTCTTTTCCAAGAAGTAGACTAGGCGGCTGTTAACCATCTTTTCAAACAGTTTGCAAACACAGCTGGTAAGGGCAATTGGCCGATAGTTCGAGGGATTCCTCGGGTCTTTCCCTGGCTTCGCAATAGGAATGACAACAGCTCTCCTCCATGCACTGGGAAATGTACGCTCCTTCCACACTCTATTGTAAAGTGTGAGAAGGGCACTCAGTGACTTATAGGACAGATGCTTTAGCATTTCATAATACACGCCATCCAGACCCGGACAAGACCTATGTGTCTGCAACAAAGCTCTCTTTAATTCAACCATAGTAAAGTCTCTATTGTACGGCTCAAAGTTGGAAGAGTTGAAAGCGATGGGATTTTTCTCAGAGCGTTGCTTGATAGAAAGAAATACAGGTGAGTAATTTCGGCTGGAAGAAACGGCAGCAAATGTCTCACCAATTGTATTTGCAATTTCTTCTATGGAGCTAATCACTCGGCCATCTTTTTCCAGAAAGGAAAGTGAGTGGTCTTTATACATTCCGCATGCTTTTCGAACTCTTTCCCAAACCCGTTTACTAGGCGTAGAGGATGCTATTGAGGACACATATGCAATCCAGGAATCCCTCTGGCTCTGCCTTCTTACCTTTCGTGCATTTGCTTTGGCTCTTTTAAAGGCTATGAGGTTTCGCAGAGTAGGATATCTACGAAAAATACCCCATGCTTTTTTCTGTTTTTTCAGTGCTTCATGACAGTCGCGATTCCACCACGGTTTCGAATATTTTAGTATTTTTCCTGATGTTCTAGGAATCGAAAGCATAGCTGCCTGAATAATAGTATTAGTAACAGCTTCAACAGCGTCATCGATATGCACATCTTCTACCGTTTTCTCTGTCAGCTCTGCAACAGAAGAGAAGAGTTCCCAGTCTGCCCTGTCCAGGATAAACCGAGGGACTCTCGACACGGGGTTTGCTCCTCTTCTTTCAAGAGACACAAAAATGGGATAATGATCGCTGTTGTACAGGTCATTTCCGACACTAAAAGTGCAAAATGGCAACAGAGATGGTGAACAGATGGCAAGATCGAGAGCGTGGAATGTTCTTGAAGGCTCATGGAAGTATGTATCCTGCCCAGTATTTAGGAGACAAAGGCTATGATCTTCGATCATCTGCTCAATTTGTCTTCCTCGGCAATTCGTATCTTTACTACCCCAGAGCGGACTATGGCCGTTAAAATCTCCTATTATGATAAAAGGCTCAGGCAGCTGCTCTATTAGATTATTTAAATCTTGCTGATAAATGTGCTCATTTGGAGGCAAATACAAAGAAACAAATGAAACAACAATATCAAAATTTATTTGAGTAGCCACAACTTGGAGGGATGTCGTCAAAGAAAGTACATTTGAGGGATAATCCAGTGAGGAGAGGAGACCTACACCTCCACTGGCATGCTCACCTGCAAGGTTATCCTTTCTGATGATAGAAAACCTCCGAAGTTTTGCATGTTGTTCAGGTTTCAGATTTGTTTCCTGTATAGCTAAGCACACAGGATGATACGCATTTATTATAGATTTGATGTCAAGCAAATTTCGGTGGAAACCGCAACAGTTCCATGACACGAGGGTGGCCATTATGAATGGTTTTTGTTTTTCCTGTGTTGTTCTTTTGTTTTTCATGGAAGTAGATGCCTGGGAACTTCCAGACCCTCTTCCACTTCCATAAAGTCTGAATCCGCAGATTCAGAAATCATGTCATCACGAGAGCTATTGCTGCGACTTCTATTTTTATTTGATATTTTTTGTGTGGCAGTTTTCGGCTTACTTTGAATAACTGTTTCTCTTTTTTGTACTATATGGGTTGCATTTTCTTTTTTCTTGTTGGATGTAGACGGTTGGGTTTTATTTGGTAGGGTCTGTATGCCTATTGATGTTTGGGTGGCAACTGTACGATATGATTTAACAGCACTGGCGTATGATGAATTTGGTCGAAGCTGTGTGCTCTGGACTAGTCTTCTGGCTTCGGCGTAAGAGATGTTCCTAGTAACTTTTGTAGTCTGGATTTCTTTTTCCGATTTCCATTTTGGGCACAAGCGAGAAAATGCTGGGTGGTCACCCTTGCAATTTATACACAAAGGTGCAGCGGTGCAATTATCAGAATCGTGGCCAATCTGTGAGCATCGGGCGCATGTGAGGCTGCCACGACAAGATGTCTTAGAATGGCCGAAACGCTGGCATTGGAAACATCGCATAGGGTTTGGAATATAAGGTCTTACAGGAATATTTAGATATCCGGCCTTAATATTCTTAGGCAGATCAGGCGTGTTGAAGGTAAGGATCACGTGTTTCGTGTCTATCAACTTACCTTCTTTACGCATCTTGATCCGCCTTACACCGCAGACATTTTGTTCGGATAACTCAGAAGCGATCTCTTCTTCAGAAACATACAGAAGGTCGAATTCTGAGATTACACCACGACAATAGTTCAGTGACTTATGGGGTGTTACAGTGACATTCGCTTGCCCAAGTTTAGTAATCTGAAGTAAAGAAGCAGACTGGGTGGCTGAGTTTGTATCAATAAGCAAGTCTCCGGAGCGGAGACGCTTTATGTTTCTCGGCTCACCAATACAAGACTGGATGTATTTATTTATTACGAAAGGAGACATCTTATGCATTTCGCCAGAAGGACTAGAGATGACTAGGAAACGGGGACTATTGTGATGATTTTTTTTATTTGCATCTGTCCGTAATTTTTTTGCAGAATTTTCAGAACTAGGTTGAGTGACAGGTTGAGTGATTGGTTTAGTAGTAGACGTTTCAGAACTAGGTTGAATGATTGGTTTATTAGTAGATGTTTCAGAACTAGGTTGAGTGACTGGTTTAGTAGTAGACGTTTCAGAACTAGGTTGAGAGACTGGAGTGACTTGAGTAGCTGGAGTGACCTCGAAATCTTTAATTAAATATATGTGTGAAGAAGCCATATTGAAGAGAAGAAAGATTCGGGTCCGACGGCCCCGCCCACCACGGAGCCCAACAAGGGAACACAGATTCCTGTGTTAGGGCTAGCCGGACCTATACGCAAACTGAAGTCCCACAGTCGGCTTTCCCGAAAGCAGGTACTCCCGAGAGCTTGACCCCAAGCCACTGACACAAGGACTAGTGACCAGCCGATTGACACCCGTGAGGACGACTAAGGTGCCTCCCGTTTAGCTGAAGCAGAGGCCAAAGCAGTGTGTTGGGGGACAGTACCTCGCCTCTCAACTACCAGGACCCTCCTTTCCAGCGACACGGGTCTCCACACACGGCAAACACGTGGGCAGTTTTCTCGCCACTCGAGAACTAGAGACAAGGGCTGTTCCAGTTTCTTGAGATGAGCCACAAACTCCGTAGAGAGAAACCACGAGGGAGAAGGGAAGGGAAAAAGTACCAGCCAAGAGGAGAGGAGACGGAAAAGAGGATAGATCACTGGGGCTCCAGGATCGTGACACCCGTCTCATCAAGAAGATGATCCCCTGAAGGGCTAGGGTACCTCGGGATTGCCACACCCGTACTCACAAAAGTGAGCCCCCTGAGGGGGTTTAAATAGCAAGAGCAATTATAAACTGGCTGAGTGAAACTGTAGTGATACACATACTTATAAAAGGGGGATAATTATTACTCGTCCCTTTAACACATTTTAAGTACACTCACAAAAATTATTCAAAAAGCTTCTAAATATGGTGAATTAAAACTTTTTAAGCTTTCCAAAGTTAATCAAAATCTATTGTTTTAGTTAATATTTTAATTCCAGTTCTTCTTTAAGCTATTAATACTTTTTCCCTAGCACTGGCATGAATAATATCTTAGATGGGCATGTTTTGTCAAAAAAACTAGGATGCAGCTTAAACACATGGCTCTTCTATGATTTGCCATAATTAAATTACGCAATTTAAGCAGAATATACTGTACGTGTACCACAAAGATAATGCCACTAAATAATACTTCAGAGTTGTAAAGGTTAAAAATTTTAACCTGAAGTAGAAACATTACATATGAAAACAAGCTCAAAATTTAGTTATTAGTAACAGCACATAATAATCACCATACATTTCAGTCTTCTACGTGTCGCAAAAGGAATTATTACAACACAAAATGTATAAAAACAGACACACGCATAAAAACGTTTACTCACTCAATATGGAAGAAAATCACTTACGAGGAATTGGATAAGCGTATTTGTCAGGATGATTACTAATAAGCGTATTTTTGATATGGCGCCTTCCAACCCCATGGGCTCCTATAATTTTAGGAGGAAAAATTAAGATATTTAGTAGACCAATTCATTTCAGAACATCATAACTTTTTTAAATACACATTTAAATACAAAATCAATAAAATATTATTAAAAACTATAGGCAGAATTTTTCTGATACAACACTACAATAGGAAACTCATCAGTCTTTATCATGAGTGAAAAAATAAGAAAAAGAGTTTTAGTATTTAAAGAGATATTATGACTGCTGATTGTAAAATTTTCATTCATGAAGGAACAAAGAAAAATAACTGCAAAACTTCCATTTAAGTTACAAGATCGTCTGTAAGAAAACAAAAACTTAATACCATATCTGATAAAGAAACCAAATGCTCATTAAAATCAAGCTTTTAAGAACTGAAACAAAATCTTTCGTCTAATTTTCTACTCAGTCTGCAAAGTCTTGATTGTCAGGCTGGCAAGGAAAAACTTACAGCCAATTTTGCGCATTAAAAGTGAACAACATCAGCTAACACTTGCCGTTACAATCCTATAAATAATTCAGAAAAATTATTAAATAGGAAGTCTGATTGACAAAAGCAAACTCTGGGGGAAAAAATTCGCAACATGAAATTTTAGAAAGCTGCAAAATAGCTTGACAGCACCAAATACATTTGTATATTTTTAACAAGTTTTGATTACAAATTGTAGCCATATGGATTTTTTGAGTGCGCAGAATCTTTTGCAATATGCTCTAAAAGGATTCTGTAACTTTAATGTTTTATTAAATATTTTCAAAATATTAGATCATTGTTGTGAATTCTGATAAATTTGAGATTTCAGCAAAGAAGATATTCACAACCTGTGGACTTGTTTAGAGCAATGGTAGAAGCTGCATGGTCTTGATTACAACTCAATTTGATTGAGCACTCATTCTTTTCATTCTTTTATTGAACTTTTGTAAATTGGCATTACTTGCTGGGATGGTGTAATATTATTTTGCTATTACTGAAAAATCTAATGTGTTCCTCAAATATATTGATTTAATATTGAATATTTGAAAGCATTTTAATAGTAAAAAATGTGTGAAGAAATTATTTGTAAAATGAAAATGAAATGCGACACAGATCAGCAGCTACTAAAATTCTTAATAAGATAGAATCTGATCTTTCCAAAGATAAAATTAATATAAATTAATTGGAAGACAATTTAGAACTGCTGAACTGTAAAATCAATATTTTAAAGTCTATTGATGGTAAGTTAGAAGTGTTTTAAGCCGGAAGAAACTGAACCTTACTTAGAAAATTGAGATGAATATTTAGATAATTTTATGCAAATTTAGAGCCAAGAAGAAAATTAGATTAAAAATCAAAACTTATTGATTAATTCACCTTTGAAAAGTTCACAAAATTTAAATGAAAAAATTCTTCTGAGTGAATATGTTTCTAAAGAAACTGGTAATGCAAAACTTGCTAAGCTCATAATTAATGAATTTTATGTTGCTCACATTTTGTAGCTCACATGAATCTGGCACATGAAAACAAGTCATTAATGAAAGTTGATAAATTATCTGAAGGCTCATTTGTCAGGGTTGCCACTCAAACAGGAGAATGAAATTCCCTGACTTTTCCAGGTCTTCCAGATGTGTTTCAAGAAAGTTCCAGTCTATCTGCATAATGTACATTGGCTGTGCTAAGAGGTAAATTAATTATGGTATTACTTGTATTGCGTAGCAAATTCACTTAATTATTCAATAAATCCCAGAAGACATTTATTCTTAATTATTCTTCGTATAAATTGTTTACATTTCCACTTAAGAAACTTAATAAAATTTAAGATATATACATTGGATAACAATTGTATGTTTTATTTAATTATTACTTATGATCATCACCAGTTCAACACGAGGCTAATCCGGTCCTTATAAATCACAACGCTATCCTAAATAGTTAGGTTAGATTTTAGGTAAATTTAATTTGTGTGAGGTGTCTTCTTAAAAGGCATCTTAACACTTGAAAACACAAATATAATTATAATAGGAGTTGTTTTTCTCCACTGAAGATTGAGATTAGAATCTGCCCAATCTGGAATAAAATAAGGCTTTTTTTTTTGCAGATGTTCTGCAGTTAAACGAAAGAAAGAAATCTATTTAATGATATATTTTTAATAAATTGAGGTATTTCATATTTATTTCGCAGCATACATAAGGAAAAAATATGTGCATTAAATTTTGTGATGGTATGTCATCATACTGTTAGGATTGATTTCAGGATTACGCCAGAGAAAATTTCCTGAAATTTGGAAATATTATTTACTAATAATAAATAAATTTAGAGGGAAAAAGCAACATTAAATGATATAAATAACATAAAAATAAAGATAATTACTTCAAAATTGAATTAGCATAATCAACGAGTACATGTAATATAATTTAGCGAATATAGTTATATTACATGGTTAGCCTAGATGACTCATTACTATCTTTGAATTTTACTGCAAAATGACAAGGTATTTATTAAAAAGAAAAAAAAGGTTTAAAAAGATTTTGCGGTAAAATTCTAGTATAATTCTTTACAACACATATTCTTTGATTCTAACCTCCATGGTACCGTATACTAGGATTAAACCCATTTTGTTTTATACGAGAACAAGTACTTTCTTTAGTTCATGCACTGCACATGCGATTCTCTCGATTCTCGAGGTTACTGGAAACCATAAGTTGCGGAAAACTTGCTTTGCCTTTCTAAAAGACAATCAAATTGGAGCTGCGAAAATTGGCTCTATGCCAGCTGCCCGAATGACACTCACGTGATACACAATTCGCCAAAAAAGTATCTCTTCCGACGTCGGCGCAAAACTCGTTTTTTTTTTGGCAGGATCGTTGTATGAAATTCGCTGACTTTCCAGATTTTGACCAAAATACTTAAATTCCCTGACTTTTTCCTGAATTTTCGAATTCCCTGATTTTTTCCGGTTTTCCAGGTAGCGTGGCAACCCTGATTTGTGCAGTTCCACATTAAACAGTATTAATAGTTTATCAGTTACATCTGATAATAATAATAAGGCTGTTAAATTGTTAACTGACCAATATGGATGAGATGATGTTTTGATAAATGTTCACGAGTAACTTGTTCAGTTTTCCACTCTTAAACATTTTAATGATGTCAGAAGCTTTTGAAAGTAACTAGATAATTGTCAGATGCAAATTTGTAGTTTGGAATTTCTTCAAACACATATAGGAATTTGTTATGACATGCGATTTTAAAACATTTACTCTTTGAATATAATAAACCAGAAATTCTGAATATAAAGTTGATGATTTAATCAGCTTTCTGAATGCCCACTTAAATGTGAGAGAAAGGATTGGCTTGACAGGTGACTCTCGAAATGCGGTTCATCATTTCACAGTCTAAAGGAGTATTAATTCTGACTCAACGGGAAAACCTAAATAAAAATTTATTAAGCGAAATTATCAATTCAGAAGTGAATAAAAATGTCCAAAATACTTGTGTATTTTGTAATAAATATCATGGTTTTGAAACATGTGATTATGCACGTAATATCAGTATTGAAGAAAGGAAATCTACTTTAAAGAAATGGGGGTCTGTTTCATATGTTTGAAGAAAAAAAGAAAACAATCAAGACGGTGTAAAATAACAGCAATTTGTATGTCCCGTAAGAGAAGACATTTTGATATCACGTGTTTTTAACTCAAATAACTGTCTCAATAAAACAAAAGCTAGATGTGAAAATGAAATAGATGAACATGCTATTTTATCAAATTCTTGCACAAAAGGAAATGCATTTGCAAACTTAAATTGTTAATATGATAGAAAATGGGAAAGAATATCTGGCGATTATTATCACAGATTTAGAAAGTCAGAAGTGTTATAGAAGCAAATTTGTGGCTGAGAAATTGGGTTTGAAATTCCTAGAAGAAACAGTGATACACAATTTCTTTCCGTGAGTTAAGAAAACAGAAACACATGAAGTGTCTCATGAAGCCATCTAGTATTAATCAAAAATACAGTATAAAGTCCGAGATTCTGGTAAGATGGCATGTAGAAATTATAAAATTAAAAATATGAAATCATGATTTACGATATAATGGAGCATTCATGATCAAAAGGGTGTCAAAATTAAAAAAAAAAAAAAAAGGCTTAATATTAATTTGTTCACTTTATTAAACATTTCTTTGAATGTAAATTGTTTAAGTTTCTTGGTTTTTTGTGCTAATACTCTCTCTTCAATTCTATACACAGACATAATTTCTTGTTCAATTACAAAGTTCCACTGTTCAAGTACTGCAGTGACTCTGATGAGAAATCTGACTCTGATAACTGGTCAATCGAAATTTTTTCATTTTCACTAAATTCTCTCTCACTTTCTTCACTACTGGTAGCAGCATTGACCATTGTCACCACAATGAAAAGCTTCTATTATATCATCTTCATTTACTACCACTTCTCCACATTTTTTTACAAAATCCATTATTTGAAAAATTTTACCTGTGGTTTGCGATATCTGAAAGCTTTCAAATTCGTCGTTATCATCTTCATCATGAAATATGGTAGCTGGCCATAAATTATGCCAAGAATTTTTTAAAGTATCTAGAGGCACATACCATGGTGATTTTAAAATTTAGTTAAGCAATCTGTTGACTATGTACATTCTGTTTTTAAGTTGATATGAAATATTTTGGCTTCAGTCATTAGCATTTCCCCCATCAATAGCATGCCCTAGCTGAATCTCTTGCTTACCATTCAAAATCATCACTTCGTCATAACTGTCACTTTTAGCATAGTGAGTAATTTTTCTGTTATTCATTGCGAGTTGGGTGTCAGAATCCACAAAAAATTCGTAAAGTTCCTTTTTCTGTTATGTCATATAAGCTTTCCAATGCCATACTCCTCACATAATTTTGAGGCGGATACATGCTATCAATTTTTTGCATCAATTCCACTTTTTTTAATGCACACTGAAACATGCTTTCGCTTTATACATCCTGTTGCAGGTCCAGAATTAAAAACTGCTTTTGACATAATTGAAAGTTCTAACTTTAGTTTTTTCATGAAATTGCTGTAATTATAACAGCAGGCAAAAAATAAAAAGTTGGAACAAATCAGAAAATTAAGGAACATCCCAATCTGCTAGATTAACTGAAATTCTTTTGAATTAGTAAAGTTTAACTTTTAGCCTAGCTTAACAGCATCTGCTACATATTATTGGCTATATAGCATGAGATTGGCGACGAATGACAAAATGTACCGTTAAATTTTGTTTTGCTTCTAGCCTGCACTAAGACAAACCTCAATTGTATTAATTCAGTTATTTATTATGCTTATGTCTAATTCTTGCACATGCCTAACGCTTATCTGAGACTTAAATAAATAAATTCCCACATATACTTAAGCTTAGTGAAAGCAGGTGCTATATATTTTGCTGTCTGATCCAGTCTCTGCTGGTTCTAAATTCTACTACCAAGCACCTCCATAGGTTTTAAACTTTTGCTGCCCCTTAATTCTGGGACCCAGAGCTTTCTCTAAAGTCTAAATTTTATCATTCCTTAATTTTGTTACTCGGTGCTTCTCTAAATTCCAAAAAATTTGTCCTCCCTAAATTCTGCTGCCCAGTTCTGGTTTTACGTGAATAAAAAATGAGTTATTCATTATTCAAATAGCGCTAAATGTTTTATTTTGGCTACGGTATCATTAACAAAATCTATTTTTAGCTAATGGAAAGAAATTTTTCCTCGTCAAATTTAGTACATTTAACTAAAATTTGTAATCAGCACCAAGGGTAGTGTCAACATAAGAGGTTTCCATACTCTTTGTTACTCAACTACTAGTATATAAAAATATTATTTAGACATGGGTGCATGAGAGGTTACTCAAGTTTTCATGTGTTGATAAACATATGGGGGGGTGAAAGCAAAATATTAGTAATTGTAAAATCAACAATGTTTCTATGTAGATTGTTTCAGTTTGAGATGTATCCAAGCAGATACGGAGACAAATTATTGATCACACAAATTTATGCTAAAATGATTGTTTCTTCAATAATGATGTATTTTATCTAGTACCGAAGTGAAATAAAGAATCAAGATTCTCCACGTTTTCTTACGTGGAAAAAAATCAAATGTGCATGCGTAAAGCATTAAAAAAAAAAATCCTTAAAAAAATTTTTGTTGGTGACTTTAAAGTCCGGATTTTAGATCATTCTGGATATTGGACATCGAGATCTTGGACTTTGTATTGTATAGGGTACAATTTGAGGCCCTAAATCAAAAGAAAATTTGCTAAAATATTCTTAAGACTCTGTAACAGTGACTGTCTAAATGACTTAAATTAACTTGTCATATTTGTGAGTGTTGGAAAATATAGCTTATTTTTAAACCTTTTAATGCATCATCTCTCCTCCTTGAAATGTTTATTTAGTTTAGTCCTTATTTTAATATAATATAGTAGTTACTTCTACTTCTTTTCTTGCTGCCACTATTTGCATTGAGAACGGACTGTTTCAACCTAATTGAGATGCAAAAACGAAACATGATTTACGTCATCTGAAAAGCCGATTCGTGCTGATAGCTGATTGGTTGCCGTGAGATGACGTCATTCCTACTTCTGCTATAAGTATCTCGCGTCGCTCTGGCTCAACCCTTCTAGTTCCTGGTTTCCTGGCTGGTGAGTGAGCGGTTTCTAGCCCCTTCAACGGATGCATGCAGTCCGGTGAAAGAATGCCTTGATTCCGGTTTGATGGTTCCAGATTAAAATTCTTCAAGGCTGTCCTGTGAGTAAATGCCATGGGCGGCGTCCATGTTACTTCAACGAGGGCGGAATTAAAAATACGTGAGCGGCGATGACTCCTTGTGCAAATGAAGTTAGGCCGGTTTTAAGTGGTTTCACATTAAAATTTTTCAGGTGTTTTCTTGACCATTGTTTATGGACTTATTGAATGGGTAGCCTGCTTTATTTTTAGGCTGCATAGTCACTATTTAGGACATCTTCATTTAATTTGTTTTGTTTGTATAGAATGCCATTGTTTTGGAGTACAGGTAAAAATATTTGATGAATGATGATTATGTTGTGTTTTTCCTAATACTCTAATATTGTTGACATTTATTTTTGTGTTTTTATTTTATATTATATTGTTAATAAATTGGTTAAGTTCAAAATCTTTTATTGTCTTCAATGTCTGCACAACATGACTCAGGGAGCTTTCATTGCTACCACTGCTAAATGTTTAATTTCTTTAAAGTTTAAACTTTGCTTTAGCATCATTTTGGTTATGGGCCCAGTAGCTCCTGAGTTATTTTTAGTGCAGACTTTTGAAGTTTAAAGTTAATTTAGGACTTAAGAGATTGGGGGGGCGGTTTTTGTTAAAATTCAAATATGGCTACTGTTAGTGTCATGCATAATATTGCTAAACTTGATGCATGTAATTATTTTACATGGTCCAAAGATATGAAGTTTGTCTTGAATGAAAAAAATGCATGGCTTTTGGTTAAAGGTATTGAAAAATGTCCTGATTTGGATGATGTTAAGGGTATTACAAAAGAAATTATTGCCGACTATCAAAATAGAAGTCGATTGGCATTATCGTTAATTTATATGAATGTAAGCCCTGAACATAGAAACTTGATATGTGAAATTGATGACCCGGTAGTGGCATGGAATACTCTTGCCAAATATTTCCAGCCAGATCATCTGTCAAGACATATGTCCCTGTTTTCAGAGTTCTTAAATTGCAAAATCAAGCCAAATGAAAGTATTAGTTTCTTTTCTTCTAGATTAAAACGCGTAACTGAACAGTTAGCTGATATTAATCAGGCTGTAAGAGACTTATATATATGTTTCCAGTTTCTTAGGTTTCTTCCAGATAAATTTGATCAAGTAGTTCAGAATATTTTGAGGTGGCCAGATCAAGTTCATTTTTAAAAATGTTGAACTTGAAATTTTAGCAGAGGAAACGCGTCTTAATTTAAGAAAGATGGATAGGGAAAACTCCAATAAGACTATAGAAGTTCAAAGTACTCACTGTGAACCCAAATTTAAGCAGATTAAAGGGCTCAAGTGTTATAAATGTGGCCGTCCAGGTCATATTCAAATATACTGTAGAATGAGAGGTAATTTTTTCCAGATCACCCTCACCTGCTTCTTCTGTTTCCTCAGCTGTATCTAGTAGTAATAAAACATCTTCTAAGTGTAAGAATAAACCCAAGTTGAATAAAAGTAATAATTCCCATGCACAGTCCCATTTTATATAGCTCAAGCCAATGTTAACAATTTGGAAGAAAATGATGATAGTTGGATCTTTGATACGGCTGCATCTCATCATTTTTGTAGAAATCGTGAATTGTTTGATACTTTTTCTCCTGTGAAAAATGAGAATATGCTAGTAGCTATTGATGGGGTAACTTTTCCAATTCATGGGAAGGGTACTGTTAAAATGAAATTTGGGGATACGGTTATTTTGCTTAAAGATGTGTTATATTCACCTGAACTAAGACGAAATTTAATATCTGGACCTAGGGTGGATATCAATGGAGCAAGATTTTATGGTAAAAATGGGCAAATTAAAGTTACTGATGATGAGAATTCAACTTTGTACAAGGCTAAGTTGATAGGAAGTAACTATCATGTGTTCCCGAAAATAATCAAAAAGGGGGACAAATCTGTAAAATTTGAGGCATCCGCAGTTCAGAATAATAATAGTGAATTATGGCATGGTCGGTTTGGTCATATAAATTATGATACTATTGTCAGGACTAGTAAGAGACATTCAGTTCGAGGTCTTCCCGTGTTAAAGCACTCACCTAATTTGTTTTGTGAACATTGCCAAATCAATAAGCAAAGACGAATCTCCAATAGACCCTTAGAAGGTATTCAAGTAAAGAGACCGCTTGAAAGGGTTTTCTCTTATGTATGGGGACCTATTAACATTCCAGGTAGGAATGGTGAACATTATTTTGTTTCCTTTATTGACGAATATTCTCGTTACGTGGTAGTGTACCCCATTGTGGAGAAAAGTCAGGTGTTTGAAGTATTTGAAAGGCATATAGCACGTGCGGAAAGATCTTTGAACCTTAAGTTGAAATACTTTAGGACTGACAATGGGCGAGAATATGATAACGATCAATTCAGGTCATATTGTAATAAAAATGGTGTAAAGCATGAATTTACAGATGTATATACTCCAGAACAGAATGGAGTTTGTGAGAGATTTAATCAGACAGCTCTAAATAATGTACGTGCAATCTTGCACGATAGCGGAATGAGTTCCGAATTTTGGTCAGATGCAGTAATGTATTTTGCATATTCATTTAATAGAATTTGTCATAAAGGCCAAGATAGAACCCCATTTGAATTATACACTAAGCGGAAACCATCAGTACGTCATCTTAAGGCATTTGGAACGATTGCCTATGTGGGAATTCCAAAGGCTAAAAGAAATTCTAAACTTGATCCAAAGGCAACAAAGGGCCGATTAACTGGGTACAGTGTACGAACAAAAGGGTACAAAATTTGGTTGGAAAATGAACAAAAGGTAGTGGAAACCCTAAATGCTACTTTTAAAGAGTCGATTGGAATGCAGAAAAGTGGCAGTGGAGCTGCACTGGGCACCCTTCCTGATTTGGAATCTGAAGAAAGGGTAGAGTTCCAATCTACTGACACTCCAGTTGGCTATTTTCCTGAAATAGAGGAAAGAACCGATACCAATGTACCTTCTTCTACAATTGGCACTGACACTCAATCTACATTGAGACAAGTAACTTGGCTTCGTAAACCTGTTCCAAGGCCAGACGGCACTCGTACGGATGTGTATTATTTTGAGAGGGGGTCTAATCAAAGACTACGATCGCCAAATGATGTAGAAAGGTATTGCACTGAACATAATATTCAGTATGATCCTACCTTGTTTGATTTCAAGGGAAGCAATACTTATAGTGGTGAAATCGACCCAACTGGTACTCCTTCAACGTCGTATACCCGAGATAGCTGACTAGATGTTTCAACTCCAAAGACTTATAACCAGGCAATGAAATCTGCAGAAAAGCTTAAATGGAAAGAGGCAATGGAAGAGGAAATGGCCAACATGCGAAAGCATAAGGTATGGCATCTTGTTCCACTTCCTAAAGACAAGACTCCACTAGGTTGCAGGTGGATTTTCAACATTAAACGTGACGAATTTGGAAACATTGTTCGTTTTAAAGCTCGTTTAGTGGCTCAGGGTTATCAGCAAATTAAATACGATACCTATGATGAAACCTACCCTCCTGCAGTCAACTTTTCAGTAATAAGGCTCTTTTTCTCCCTTTTAGTTGCACACCTTGGATGGGCAAATATACAATGTGACGTGAAAAGTGCCTATCTCTACGCTCCCTTATCAGAGGAAATTTACATGTCCCAACCTCAGGGTTTTGTGGAGCGAGATAAAGAAACTTTTGTGTGTCGTTTAGATAGAGCCTTGTATGGTTTGCATCAGAGTGGCCGATTATGGTACTACGAGTTGGATAGAACACTATGTAACCTAGGGTTAATCAAGTTTGAGTGGTGTAATTGTGTCTATCGGTTTAGAGATTTTGTCATTCTGTTGGTTTATGTTGATGATATAGTTGTGTTTGGGAAAAGTGAAGTTCAGGCCAAAAGGATATTAAAAGTCCTGAGTTCACATTTTGATTTGAAAATTTTAGGTAAAACAAGAAAGCTTCTGGGTGTGGAATTTGAATATGAGAAAAATAGTGTTTTAATTCATCAGCAATTATATATAGAAGACATAGTTAATCGATTTAAGTCTTTTAAAATACAAATTACTTCCCTTCCAATAGTTAAAGGTGTGAAATACTCAAAGTCTCAAAGTCCCAGTACACAAGAAGAAACGACTGAAATGATGAATTATCCTTATAGAAATGTTTTGGGATGTCTATCGTTTCTTTGCAATCGTACTCGTCCGGATATAGCTTATGCTGTTAATATATTTTCTCAGTTCCAAAGCAATCCTGGTAAGTTTCACTGGGAAGGATTACTTAAACTGTTAGGGTACGTTTCCAATACCAGACAGTACAAACTCAGACTGGTATGCAAGGACTGAAGCTCAATATATATTCAGATTCGGATTTTGCTTCAAGTAGGGATGATATGGTGTCTATTGGTGGACAAATAGCTTTATTGGGAGAATCACCTGTATCTTGGCGTACATTTAAAGAAAGGGGAGTGAGTTTATCTACTATGGAGGCTGAATTTATCTCCATGACTGAATCAGCAAAAGAATTAGTTTGGTTTAAAAACATTTTGGATGAATGCATTCAGTTTAAAATTGCAAGTAACTATGTTTCGAGGCCAATATTGTTTGCTGATAACATGGCAGCTATATGTTTTACAAAATCACCCATTGAAAACTCAAGGACAAAACATATAGATGTGAAACTATTTTTCATTCGTGATCTATTGAACAGGGAAATTTTTGATTTAAAATATGTCCCAAGTAAAGATAATCTGGCTGATCCCATGACAAAACCGCTGACTAAGCATAACCTGGTAAGATTTTGTGGAACAATTTTCCTATGAAATTTGTTTTTGTGTGTATTTAAATTAAGAGTTTTGTTAATTTGAAAAATATGTTATAAGTCATATTGTGATGGATATTAGGTAAATGTAAAAATTGTATAGTGTAGAATGTTGTATGAGTGACCAGGGCCCTGGGTAAATGTATTGAGTGTATGATCATATATATGACTTTGTATTGTTTTGTAACATGTTGGACTTTCTTGCTACGGTAAAATTTTTGAATAATGGGATAAGATTTTCCCAAAGAAAAATTTTCTTAAAAATTTCTGAATGAAATTGTGATATTTATTTATTCTTATTTTGAATTTTGTAAAGATACTGGCATTCGGTTTTTATTTCAGGTCGGAGATGATGATGTGGGGGGCATTTGTTGGAAAATATAGCTTATTTTTAAACCTTTTAATGCATCATCTCTCCTCCTTGAAATGTTTATTTAGTTTAGTCCTTATTTTAATATAATATAGTAGTTACTTCTACTTCTTTTCTTGCTGCCACTATTTGCATTGAGAACGGACTGTTTCAACCTAATTGAGATGCAAAAACGAAACATGATTTACGTCATCTGAAAAGCCGATTCGTGCCGATAGCTGATTGGTTGCCGTGAGATGACGTCATTCCTACTTCTGCTATAAGTATCTCGCGTCGCTCTGGCTCAACCCTTCTAGTTCCTGGTTTCCTGGCTGGTGAGTGAGCGGTTTCTAGCCCCTTCAACGGATGCATGCAGTCCGGTGAAAGAATGCCTTGATTCCGGTTTGATGGTTCCAGATTAAAATTCTTCAAGGCTGTCCTGTGAGTAAATGCCGTGGGCGGCGTCCATGTTACTTCAACGAGGGCGGAATTAAAAATACGTGAGCGGCGATGACTCCTTGTGCAAATGAAGTTAGGCCGGTTTTAAGTGGTTTCACATTAAAATTTTTCAGGTGTTTTCTTGACCATTGTTTATGGACTTATTGAATGGGTAGCCTGCTTTATTTTTAGGCTGCATAGTCACTATTTAGGACATCTTCATTTAATTTGTTTTGTTTGTATAGAATGCCATTGTTTTGGAGTACAGGTAAAAATATTTGATGAATGATGATTATGTTGTGTTTTTCCTAATACTCTAATATTGTTGACATTTATTTTTGTGTTTTTATTTTATATTATATTGTTAATAAATTGGTTAAGTTCAAAATCTTTTATTGTCTTCAATGTCACCACAACATGACTCAGGGAGCTTTCATTGCTACCACTGCTAAATGTTTAATTTCTTTAAACTTTAAACTTTGCTTTAGAATCAGTGAGCAATACTATTTTAAATGGAAATAAGTATCTATTTGACAACTCAAATAAAAGATGTTCTTATCCCCTTCGCGCCGGGTAGCGCAAACGTGCGCTTATCGAGGAGGCCGGCAGTGTCTCACGTGATCGTCTGTCTAGGGCCAGGGGCTTTTTGGCTATTAAGCCTAAATCCATGAAATTTCCGTAGTATCAACGCATTGTTTAATAATGCTCTATAGAGTATTTAAACGGCTTATGCTTTATATATATATACTTTACCTTATTTCTTGTTTAAATGCATATTTTACACATTTAATTTTCATTACTCACCATTTTATATGACTTTTAACATTATACATCTGAAAACTAAATATATTACTTAAAATTCACTTTTTGTATGAAAAATTTGAAAACGGATCTACACACAGTCCTACGTTACATTCCTTGCACTCGTAATAACTCATTTGCCGTTTTGGAGGATTTTTCCGGGAATGTGAACAAACGAAGCATCGTCGTCTCATTTTCTGATCAGTTTCTTCTGAAGTTTTGGAAAATGTCTTTCAGTTAATCTGAGCAGATTTAATGATTCTGCTGATCTTGGTGTGATTGCAACGGTAAAAACAGAAAGAATTCACGTCTAAGAAGATCGAATTATTTTCTAAAACAGAAAGAATTCACGTATAAAAAATTTTCTATTAAAAAATATTTATTCTGCCTGTTTCTATTAAAAACAGAAAGAATTCACGTCTAACAAGATCCAATTTAATCCGAAATACCCAATGCTTTAGTGAAAATAAAACTTCTCAACTTACAATAAACAACTACCTCGTGCGAATTTAAAGAGACGTCATAAATCACGCCATTCAGAAACATTTATTTCCCCTTTTGTTTAGATAATCAAAAACACGTGTATGGGAATCATGCTTCTCTCATTTCGAGTAGAAGGTCTAATGTACATATATCTGAAACCATATGGACATACAGTGCCCTCTTGTGGCAGAAATTATAGTTTTTAAAACGTTCCAGGACACTGGCACAAATACGTGATAGTTGGGGTGAACGGGAAAACGCTGTGGCACGCATGCATGTCAGTCGGAAAGTGAGTGTGTTCATTGCTGGTACGTAGACGTGACAGTTGGCGCGAAGGGGTTATAGGAGCAGATTTAGATGGAAAATTAAAGATCTATGAGGGTTGGAACTTTAATAGTGGCAACTATTTATTTACAAGGAATACAAAAGTTATTCATGTCATCATGTTTTACAGTCCTTCAATATAGTCGCCAGCATTGTGTACAGCCCGTTTCCAACGATGTGGAAGTCACAGAATACCTGTAGCTGCGCCTGTTTTGTTGATAATTTGAATAGACCGGTCTACTGCCGCAAGAATCTCAGGAACAGTTTGGAAGTGAGTGCCACGAAGTGGTTCCTTCATCTTAGGAATTAAGTCATAGTCACAAGGGCTTAGATCTGGGGAGTATGGTGGATGGTAAAGCACTTCCCAGCCCCATCGCTTGAACAAATCAGTCACAGCTTGCGCTGCATGCGGCCAAGCATTGTCATGCAAAATGAGAGGAGCGTTCTGCAGAAAGTGTCGCCGTTTTTTTCTCATAGCTGGTCAAAGATTGTGCTCCAAAAATGAGCAGTAATACTGCGCAGTGACGATCTGCTGTGGGGGGAATGGTATGCGTTAGGATGACACCATCACAGTCCTACACGAGAATCACCATAACTTTCACATTGCTGGGGTTCTGACGAAATTTCGAACATCGTGGTAACCTGTGATGATGCCATTCGTTTGATTGGCGTTTCAGTTCTGGCTGGTACGATCGGACGCAAGTCTCATCCAGCGTAATGATACGGCATAAAAAAGCATATCCTTCATGCTCATAGCGCTCCAGGTGGGTTCGGGCAGCATCGTATCGTAGCCATTTCTGCATTTCCGTCAATTGATGTGGAACTCATCATGAAGCAATTTTTCTCATGGACAGGCGTTCCTTAAGAATGTGCAGCACAGTTGTATGCGCTAATACTGTGTGTCCGGCCAGCTGATGAATCGTTTGGCGGCGATCACTGTCCATTAGTGCGCTTGCACGTCTTCATCGCTGACACTCGGACGACCTGGCTGCAGCATGTCTGCCACGTTTTGGCATCCTTCATTGAATGTGTTCACCCATCTTACTACGGTTCTGCAAGGCAATGCAGATTCCCCGCAAGCCTCTTGAAGCCCTTGATGACACTGTCGTGCTGTACGACCTCTGGCACATTCAACTTTTATCCAACATCGTTGTTCTTGTTTTGAAAACATCCCGACAACACTTACTTTAGACCGTGAGCTAATACAAGGATCCGTTCTTCGCGTCACTCCGCATGCGCATGACGTAGGCAGGACAAGTCTTTTTTCTGAGAGGTAAGGTAGGTATGTAGTTCACGTGTGGTATACGCAATATTCTTTGGTTTTGTTGCATAGCATTTTTTTCAGCTGTGTTGCCACTATTAAAGTTCCAACCCTCGTATTTAAGGGCTAAATAGACATAAATAATTATTTAGGCTGCACAATTCTAGGTAAGGGTAGCAATGAAAAAAAAATAATAATGAGTTCTCCATTAGTGCTCTCTCTTCACGTAAGCAATGCTCAAGAGTTTGATTGGATCTATGGAGATTCTTTGGGAATAACTGATCCTGTTGAAAAGGAAACAAAAACGGAATTAGAAGAACTTGCTTTTAAACACCATTAACAGAGATAAAGAATGTCCAGATGGAGGACAAAATAATATGAACACCTGTGAAATAATGGAAAATCTTTATTAAAAGGGAGTTGGACCACCCTTTGACTAAAGTACAGATTGAATGCGACGTGGGTTAGATGTATAAAGGTCATGGACAATATTTAAAGGATTATTTAGCCATTCCTCCTACAAAGCGGTCTCTAATTCTGAAAGTTCGGATCGAGGCAGAGATCAGGAATGAAGTTTGGACTCCAAATATGCCCATAAATGTTCAATAATATTCAAGTCCGGAGACTGAGGGGGCCAAGCGAGATGTTCAATTGCATCGTCATGCTCTTTGAACCATTCTTGAATACAGCGAGCAGTGTGGATAGGGGGCATTGTCGTCTTGAAAAAGTGTTCGCTCCCCAGGGAATACAATCTGGACAAAAGGATGGACATGATAACCTAGAATGCTTAGATAGCGATTGGATGTGATCCTCCGATGCAGAATAACAAGTGGTCCAAGACCGTGGCAAGATATCGCATCCCATGCCATAATGGCGCCACCCCCTTACTTCACAGTCGGCAAGAGGCAATCAGGATGAAATGCTTCTTTGGGCGTTCTCCAGACGCAACGCATCCAGTTATCTGAAATAAAGTGAATGACGATTCATATGGCCATATTACCTGTTGCCACTGTTGTGGGGATCAGTCTTTGTTATCTCTGCACCATTGGCATCACTTGAAAGCATTAGTTGCTTTGAATAAGGGTTTACGAATGGCCATTCTGCCATAAACGTTCACAGCATGAAGTTCCCTTTTGACAGTTTTTGTTGAAATGGGGTCCTGGAGATGACTGTTCATTTCGGATGTTATCTCGGATAACGACTGCTTGTGCTTTCAGGCTACTATACACTTCAAGACTGGTCTATCCCTATCAGCCAGCTTTGAATTTCAGCCACTGTTGTGCTTTGAAGACGTCGTCTTACCCTCTTTTGTGTACGCTGTCATAATGGCTGATGCCATACTCCTTGCACACCCCGCAAGGTTTGCTGTTTCCGTAACTGAGGCTCCACTTAAACACGCTCCAACTATCATTCCTCTTTGGAACTCTGACATTTCAACTTCTAACAGGCAGTTTGATCAAAACATGCAATGCAGGTGACTGCTGTTGAGAGACTGATACCTTCCCCTTCCTGCTCACTAGGTGGCACACTTCTGTTGCAGGTTGCGCGGCTGTACTGCAGGTGTGAAATACGTCATACTTTTTCACAGGTGTTTGCATTATTTTGTCCTCCATCTGTAGATATCAAATAAGAATTCCCTGGTTAGAAGGTCATTATTTATTGTTATACAATAAAAGTTTTACGTATGAAAAGACTGAAGAACAGTGAGATTCTTTAATTCTCCATGCAAGATAGAAGCCTGCCAACAAGTATTTAATGAGTGGGAAAAGGAAAATATTATTGAACAAATAAATTCGAGTGATTTACGATAGGATACGAATGGTCAAATTTCAAACTGATGCCAAATGGAGAAGCTGTAAATTCAGAAAGATTATTAATATCCTCTATAAATGTAGAGAAAACAGACTTTTTCTATCAAATATCTTCATGCAAGATAATAATTAAAATTGCAGCATAGATTTAGTTACTCATTTGTCAAGAATTACTACATGACTTGTTGAGAAAAGCAAGGGCCATTAACGGCAGGAGAAACTGAGAAAGCAGAAAAGTTTAAAGAGAGTCCAAGAAGCTTTTTCACTTGGGAAAGATGAAAAAGAGTACGGTCTCTAAGAAACAATTACTCATTCAAAAGGATTATTAAGAGTGAAGATAAAAGTTTTTATGCAAAAAGATGAAGAAAATTTTAGACTTCCTGCAGTATTACCTTCTGATCACCAAACTTTTAAAAGATTAATAATGTGGAAATACCAAGAACTGGAACAAAATATTTAATGTCAGCATTGCGAGATGATTACTGAATACTGAAGAGTAGGAAGACAATCAAGAAAATCAGACTTGTTCTGTTAGTAAAAATACAGCATGAAACTGGTGAATGTTATCTATTGGATAATTACTAGATGATCATATTCGAGAAGCTTTAGTTTTTGAAGTCGCAGAAGTGGATCTCTGTGGTCCCTTGCATTTAAGAAATGCATCTAAGAGTTGAAAAGTATTGTTTACTTGTGCTGCTTATTGAGCTGTACACACTGAAGTAATAATATCATTGTTTAGGGATAGTTTCCTTCTAGCACTAAGAAGATTTATTGAGAAGAGGTCCCTCTAGATATATCTATTCCAACAATGGAGAAATTTCACGAGAACAGCTAACTGGTCCATACTGCAGGAATTCACATCATTTAAGAGAATAAGTTGGAAATTCAACCCACCATCATCACTATGGTGAGGTGGCTTTTGAGAGCATCTAATAAGAATGTTAAAAAACTTATTCTGACAAGTTTTAAAAATGCTTATCTAGATTATGACCTAAATGCAGTACTTGGCAATGCTGAAAATGTCACGAATAATAGACTCTTGTCTTACATCTCTGAAAATAGCAATGATCTCAGACCCTTAACTACTATAATATTCTTGCAAGAAATAAAAGAAGCAGGAGTTCTAGACTTGAATCTAATTGATTCAAGCATTATGCTTATAGGCAAAGAATTATAGAATAGCTCAGAAATGATCTAGAACTGAATATTTAGGACAGCTGAGAGAGAATGTAACAAGACCACGAAGGAATATAATTTAGAGGAAGGGAATGTCGTCCTTGGAGATGTTAATGTGATAAGAAACAACTGGTGTTACACCAAAGTCGTTAAAATGCATTCAGGTAAAGACGGAAATGTATGTGAGGCAGAAGTCAGACCAGACATGGGACCTGTTAAGAAATTATATACATTAGAAGTCAGAGACAATGACAAACTATCAAAAAACATTCCCAGATGTGACCAGTGACTGTAGTTCAATTCCAAGGATTGGTTTGTATACTTGGTTATGGGAAAGCACTCGGGGATGCCTTCATGGAAGACTTTCTCATGAAAACTGGCTCATATACATGTTACTCATGGGGAAAACCACAAAAACACCCATGCAACCAGCCTGTTTACTGGGATTCGAACCCCGAAACAAACTACCAATGTTCAGTGACTTTAGTGCTCGGCCGGCAGTGGGCCTAGTAAAATGTAAAAGAGGGAATGGAAGAACCTGTGGCTTTAAAATTTGTTCAGTTTCAGTTATAAATTTCTCAATCTCAAATGGGCAGAATATCGCCAACATTCTCCTAACTCGGTAATTGTGAGTGCAACTTTTGATTTTGATTTGTAGCAAAGTGGATTTTTTGGATGTGCAGAAATGCTGCGAAATGTGTTTGTAACTTTAATGCTTTATTAAATTTTTCAAAATATGTGATCATTTTTCTGAATTATGGTAAATTTGAAATTTCAGCAAAGATATTTACTATCTGCAGACCCATTTACAGAAACGGTAGAAGAAACTTCAAGATGAATATTCACTGTTCCATTATTGAACTTTCAATTTGCTATGACTGGCAGTTAATTACTTAACATTGAGTACTTCTAAATGAACAGAACCACTTCCCAAATTTTGCATATTTTTTACACATGGATATACATAATTTCAGTGCTTTAGCGAAATTGATTTTGCAAAACTTTACCAAATATGCAACCTAGATTTTGAAGCTGTCATCAAACAGTTCATGCTAGTTAAGCCAACAACTTCTTCTTCTTCAACAACTTACACTGTTCACTTGTTACAGCTGATTTATATTTCGTAAATGAAGTTTATTACAATTTAAAAAATTATTATACAGTATTATTTAAAATAATCATAATACAGTATTATTTATAAATAGTCATTTGGTATACATAGCTATTGTAAAATATATTATGGCTTTCATCATTTCTTCACCATACCACAACTGAATTAAACATTTAATCCACAACCAACATAGCGACTGTTGATTCAGAAGTTTGAAAAAATCTGGCTGGATTTTTTAAAGTCTGAACTGAGCTAGCTTTATGAAGTTTTAATTCACAATGCCAAAAAAAGATGGCAATTCTTGCATAAATTGCTGCGAAAGTATGAACAAACTTTGTCTGAAAACAGATTCGCTGCTAAATATTATTCATCAATAAACAAACCAAAGCCAGTATATGATTAAATGTATGCAAATCAGGACTGCATGCATCCATAATTGTTTGCTTTATATTTTTGTTCTGAGAATAAATTATCTGGGAATCCTTAAAGCAAAAACCTACAAAATCACACAACTGTACAGCATGGTCTAATATCATACTTTGCATATTTTCATTCATAATTAGCATATTACATATTTTCTTTATCTAAAATATTTTAGCAACTATTATTTAAAATCACTATGTATATTTAGACAAGCAGTTTTATACACATTTTCTTTTAAAAATATTCCAAATTTAAGGTTGGCAAGCCTTTCATAGCACAAGGCAGAGTTTCTCTTTTAACTTTATGAGCCACAGACCTCCCTCTGTTTGAATTATTTTTTTCTAATGCACTCGTAACTGTTTCTGAATATGTGTTTATATAGGTAACTTGATTAACATTATATAATTGGTATATGATACAAATAATTAATTATATTGAAAAATAGACTTATCTAACATTTATTTACTTGCAAAAATTATTGATATAAATAATAGGTACTACACTATTTTAATTTCTAAATTAACAGCAATAATCATAATACAGTTTTATTTATATAGAAGTTTTAATAATAATAATGAAATTAATGGTTAGAGAAGTTTGATGGAATGTTAAGGGTGTGTCAATATTACAACTAAGATTTACTAATGTTAGTGACAAATTTGTAATTGTAAAATTCTAAATAAACACTAATGTTAATGCTAACTATTAAAATTTATTAATACAAGTCAAATTTTACATAATTGCTCTCCTTTTCAAAATTTCCCATACAGTATTGAGAATGTTCAACTCAAATCGATGTTGGAAATGGTATTATTAGAGAGGCTGTGAGTGTGAAAACTCAGAAGGTGTTCTCTACAAAACAGTTTAAACTTGATGGATAAATTATACCTAATATTATACTATTACTTTATAAGGACTGACGATATCGTTGTCACCTTAAAACTAAAACTCTTCTGCTTTTCCCTTGAAGTTAATGTCTCCTACATAATTTAAATGCTCATTTTCAAAAACCTTAATTCAAGGGGGCAACATTAACTATATCATTTTAAGAACTTTAAAGTGCATATTGAAATATATCTTCAAATTTTAAGAAATTAAATAAAATCTTTTCACTGCATGCCCTATCCATGACTTTTTATTAACTATGCCAATTTGACAGGGTGTTATCAGTATGAGAACTTTCAAATCTAATTTGTCTGTCATTCATTCATTATATAAAAATATGTTAATAGAGCATTAATTTATTTTACAGAATACAATAATTCTACATGCTTTATGAGGCAATATAATTTATCGACACATATAATGTAACGAACAACATCCAAGATGAAAGGGTACATACCAAGTAAAACCAAAGTTTTCCTTTTATATCCAGGTAACCTCACTACTTCTTCATATGTTACAAGATCTAACTGATCGAAAACAGCATTATGCTTTGCTAAGTATTTATCTCTATAATGCTTCTTTTTCCGCCCAAAAAATGAACAATTAACTGCAAAAAGAAAGTAATAATTACTCAGTGATGACATAGTTTATTATTGCATGTAAAATGTCAGATTTGGTAACAAAAGCCTCAGACAACAGTTAACTTTGTTAAAACTCATTTTTATAAATTAATACAGACATCATTATGGTTCTTTCATTGAGATTTAAGGGTATTCCATGCCAGTTTTGTTGAAGTCTGATATTCCAAAGAAATACCTCAAAGTGTTTTTGAAAGCTGCATCATTATTGAACCATACTGCCACCATAAAATGATCCAAATGCTGAAAAAGAAGTTAGCTGGCAAAAGATCTAACAAGTATGCTGGTTGAGGAAGCATTCTGGTGCTAATTTTGTATTTTTGATCATTTTGATACATGTGAGATAGCATAATTTTGTTGCTGTTGATCAACTTACGATGCTTAATGCATTATTTCAGATGAACAAGAAAACTGACAATAACATTTTTTCAAAAGATTTGTACAATTTTGGTGTATATCTTGAACTTTTAATCAACTCATCAGTTAATTCTTCAACCAGACATAGCAATAATATTTTCACGATCTTATGAAAAAGTACTAATAATGTAATAAAGATTCCTTTTAATCTATCTCAAGAAGGCTGCACATAACCCCCCCCCCCAAAGTATATCATTTGAAACAGAAAGAAAGAATATTGACTGACGAAATATCCTACATATACAGCAAAATTTTTCAATTCAAATTTTTTAACTAAAATCATTGTGGGTTTAAAGTATGTCATAATGAAATAGAAATACATGTGCCTATTACAATAAAACAATTTACAGGGTAAGAAATGTCAGTTTTGTTGCTTTAATGAAAAACACTAGATAATAGAAAATGTATGCCAGAGAAAATTTTGTCAACACAGTCTTGAAAAACAAATAGAAGAAAATAAAGTTATATAAAAAAAATGCATGACATGATCTTTCAAAACCTTTCAGATGTCAAATACACAGCCTGATTTGTCTGGAATTTTTTAAGATAACAGAAATGTGATCTAGTGTTGTATAAATAGCATGCTAGATGCTATAAGATTAAATTACAAAGAGAAAATCATGAGAACGCTAAACCAATCCAAGACAAAACTATTGGTGGTCTGTGGCCTCAACTGCATAGACTTACGCTGACAAATGTATCCTAAATCTATACTAAAATTGTTTTGGTCCATAATAGCTCCTTAAATTTAGAATGACTAAGTTTATCAGATACCGCCCCCCCCAAAAATTTCTTTCACAAATCTTTTTTCTATGATCTCAAGATGTATTTAAATATTGTCTTAAAACTTAATTGAGAACAAGTTTATGCACCCAAAACTTTTCACTGAAAAGAGGAAAAATATTTTATCAACACAGAATTCTCTACCATTCCACAAATTACTTAAGAGGATTTCAACTCATCAGTATTTTAAGCATTGTCATGTTACATGGAAACTACACAGTCCAGTCACATTAATGTGACCATCTGTCAAAAGCCAGAATAACCACCTTTCGCAGAGCGGACTGCTGCGAGACGTGCAGGAAGAGAGTCACATAGGTCCCTGAAGGTGTTCTCTGGGATGTTGAGCCATGCCGACTCTAATGCCGTGGCCAGCTGCGCTAGATTACACGGTTGAGGATCCATGGCGCGAACAACTCGATCGAGATGGTCCCACAGATGCTCGATTGGGTTTAAGTCAGGTGAGTTTGCTGGCCAGGGGAGGACGGTAAACTCATCCTGGTGCTCTTCGAACCACGCACGTACACTGGCAGCTGTATGGCACCTCGCATTGTCCTGCTGGAAGATGCCATCATCCTGAGGAAAAACAATGCGCATGTAGGGGTGAACATGGTCCACAAGGATAGATGCGTACTTGTATTGATCCATTGTGCCTTCCACAATGATCAGTGAACCTAGAGAATGCCAGGAAAACATTCCCCAGACCATAATGCTCCCGCCTCCAGCTTGGACCGTTCCGGCAATGGTTGCAGGGTGGTTCCTTTCAGAGGTTTCACGCCTTATACGCCAACGTCCATCTGTCCGACGGAGCATAAAACGCGATTCATCCGAAAACGCAACCTGTCGCCACTCAGTGGACGTCCAGCTGCTGTACTGGCGTGCAAATTCTAGCCTTCGCCGTCGATGAACAGCAGTCAGCATAGGTGCAGGAACCAGGCGTCTGCTTCGGAGGCCCAGACGCAGCAATGTTCGCTGAATAGTACTTTGGGAGACACTTTTGGTAGCCCCTTGGTTCATTTTGGTGGTCAGTTGCTCAACGGTAGCCCGTCTGTCTGCCCGAAGGCATCTCCGCAATCGTCGTTCGCCTCTGTCATCTATGGCCCGTGGTGCACCACATTTGCCACGTCGCTGATTTTGGACGGTCCCATTTTGCCATGCACGGTACACTTTTACCACGGCGGCACGCGAACAGTTCACAAACTCAGCCGTTTCAGAAATGCTTCCACCCTTGGCCCAAAAGCCAATGATCATGCCCTTTTGGAAGTCAGATAAATCGCTTCGTTTCTGCATTACGCCAATGATTGAAATGTTTTCCGAAGCCCTCACACACCCTTTATATACGCTCAACTGCACTGTGCTGCCACCTGCCTTCTGTGATTGGTTATTTAACTCTGACATGGAAAGTACGTGGTGGTCACATTAATGTGACTGGACTGTGTATATGCTTACAAATACCACTGCCTTCTCTAGGATTCGAACCCAGGGTGGTCAGAATGGCAGTCAGTGCCACTAACCACTATACCAGCTAAATCAGCTGGAAAGTTAAACTCAGCTATTTTTTTTAATCTATTAAAATTAACACAGTGTGCAACTGTAATTCTCATATTTTTTTCAGACCATTCTATCTGGACTTACAGTGATTTTGATGATGGTACTTACCTTTGAAAGCACACTGGCTAACTCACTGCTGCATCTAGGCATATACTTGATCTTTAATTTTTTTGTTGATATTATTAGCAATGTTATTATTGATTACTAAGCTTACCACAGAATACTGATAAATATGTTTAGTTCAATGTTGCAGCTGTTTATGAACTAGAACTTGCAATCAAAACAAACTGTTTTAACTAATTTTTCTTCTAAAAGAAATTTTTGCATGGATATAAAAATACTTCTAAGAAAGCAAATTTTAATATTAACTCATTGAAAAAACTTTGCCTTTTTAGTTTTTGATCCCTTAACAAAGTTTAGAATTAAGTAAAACCAATAATCTAGAGATTGTATAGGTATATATATATATGCAATTTTTTATATTTGCCTGGATTCTTGTTAAACGGAACTGCTGAATTAATATATCGCCTTCAACAACAGGCACGGAAAAAGCAATTTATTTGAAATAAAACAAATTTTACCATCCTTCCAGAAACATTTTAAAAAAGTGTTCTAAAACAATCTAACCTCTGACAAAAAATATAACATAGTAAACAATTCAACACAGTAGATAAGTGTATTGCTAAATTTACATGTTCTACTATAAAAGAAGTATCAGCATATATCATACAGAAAATATAGAGAGACAGGACACACAGAAATGCTAATAAGAAAACGTAATGTTTCGAATATTTCAAACAAAAACTGTTGCTCTTTTCAGAATACTGCACATACATATTAATCTCATAAAAAAAGAGAAGATTTAAAGGTTGAGTAATTTTTGTTTTTGATATTAGCATAAAGTATGAATATAATGTAACCTTGATCATTGCGAGATCGTTCCATTGCTAAACTTGCTACCCTCCATTCCTGAAGTTCTGGAGAAGGAATGAGACCAGCAGTAGTATCTGAGTTTTCTTTCCTTGCTTGCCACCAGTTGTGATCATCTTTACTGATTACTTGCAAAATGTCTCCAGTTTTAAATTTAATGCCTGCCTGAGGACATGGTATGAGATCATCATCTTTTGGATCATAATCAAACTGTGCCCGAACAAATATCTGAAAGTAACTTTTAATTACAACACTAAGATAAAAATTATATTTATTAAATAAAAGTATTTAACAATCATATAAAAAATTAAACTACTCCCAATAACAGAACTAAATATTTCCATTACAGGATATGCTCAAATGCTTTGAGCTTTGTATCTACTCATATATTCTTTCCATTAACCCCTTCGAGCCGGGTAGCGAAAACGTGCACTTATCGCGGAGGCCGGCAGTGTCTTCCGCGAGCGTCTCTCCAGGGGCGGGGGCTTTTTTGCTACTAAGCCTAAATCCATGAAATTTTCAAAGTATCAACGCATTGTTTAATAATGCTCTATAGAGTATTTAAATGGCTTATGCTTTATATATATATATATACTTTAATTACCTTATTTCTTGTTTAAATGCATATTTTACACATTTTATTTTCATTACTCACCATTTTATGACTTTTAACATTATACACCTGAAAATTAAATATATTACTAAAAATTCTCTTTTCATATTAAAAATTTGAAAACGGGGATCTACACACAGTCCTATGTTACATTCCTTGCACTCATAATAACTCATTTGCCGTTTTGGAGGATTTTTCCGGGAATGTGAACAAACGAAGCATCGTCGTCTCATTTTCTTATCAGTCTCTTCTGAACAAAGTTTTGGAAAATGTCTTTCAGTTAATCTTTCAGAATCAATATCTGAAATATTTTGCAACGGTAAAAACAGAAAGAATTCACGTCTAACAAGATATAATTATTTTCTAAAAACTGAACTGTAAACGGAAATACTCAACGCTTTAGCGCATATAAAACTTCTATTTACAATAAACAACTACCACGTGCGAATAAAGTGCGATTTAAAGAGACGTCATAAATCACGTTATTCAGGAACATTTAGTTCCCCTTTTGTTTATATAATCAAAAACATGTGTATGTGAGTCATGCTTCTCTCATTTCAAGTAGAAGGTCTAATGTACATGTATCTGAAACCATATGGACATACAGTGCCACCTTGTGGCAGAAATTATAGTTTGAAAAACGTTCCAGGACACAAATACGTGACAGTAGGTAGTAAACGGGAAAATGCTCTGTCACGCCTGCGTGTCGGCCGGTAGGTGAGTGTGTTCGTTGCTGGCACATAGACGTGACAGTTGGCGCGAAGGGGTTAACATTTTAGTATGATTTAGAAACTTGTCCTCCATAGGACTAATATAAAAGGTAGGGAAGCATAATGAACAGTATTTCTTTATTCCCTAACAAAGGGTCTCTTCCCCACGATTTTTCTCTTCTGATTTTTGTCTGTCAAAATCAATGAAAAAGAAGCCAGAATTACACAAGTAAAAATCCTATACATACATCTATCAATAAAAATTATTTGCTATATTGAGAATGTGTAGAAGTTTTTTCATTTTTATTGTTGTAGATAAGATTATATGAATATGGAAAAGACACAAGGGCTATTTGCTTCAGAGGAGGGATGTCTTTGAGGAGAACTTTCTGAAAGAAACTGGCTCTTATTCGCATTACCATGCTGCCACGCCATTTTCCTGGAATTAAACCCAAACCAAATCAAACCTGGAATCAAATAAATCTGAACTATCAGTATTCGAAGGGCACAACCACTCCACCAATGGTTGACCTTTTACTTTTGTAACACTTTACAAATTGAAACTTTCTGCCTGTATTCATTAGCTGGGGACAAGGCAATATGGCAATGCCCAATATTCTATCTAATAAAACATGATGATACACGTTGGTATGAATAGTACATGCTACCTTTAAATGATGAATAAGTACAAATACCATCTAGGCCATAGTGCAAAAGGGAGAGAGTTTAAATGGCTATAATGTTCTGTCATTACGTATATATAATTATTAGTTTGTCATTTCAATCATGATGGTAGGCAGCCGGAAGATAAAAAGGTCAAGATGTGAGGAATTGAAAGATGAGGCCCTGCTGGAAGTGAAAAGATTGCTGTAGCAGAATTGGTAAAGTCAGAGATCCACAGGATGTTACTAATGAAGCCAATTTACATCACACAATTTGAGGCAGTTTGTAAAAAATTAATTAGAAAGAGAAGGTGAATTCATTGATGTTTCAAACCCTGCCTGACATCCAGATTTTTGCATCAAGTACTAATTTGTGATGAGAAGAAAGTTCTCCATAAAAATGCCAAATATCATTAGACTGTTTGCAGGCTAGGCATATCTCCAGTGCACAGCACAAAATCAGACTGACACTTACAACACTATGCACTTGTTTAGATTCACAGAAAGTTATAAAAGTCTAGGAGGATGGGATCTTTTTATCTACAAGCTCTGTCATCACTGGAAACTGCACCATGAAAATACCACTTTTTCATGCATCATGTGTAACAACTTTTGTCAAGGGCAGAAATATGATGACATAAAGTATCTTCATAGTAGGTTATAAATCTTTTCTCATATGGAAGAAGATGAAATGTAATATAGAGGACTGGAAAAGTTATCCAATAAAAGTCTTCTGAAACATTATGGAAGACTTTCATTTGAACTGCACAAACCTATTACCTACTATAGAGAAATTACAAAAAACACAGCATCTTAGAAACACGTAACATACAGGAACTCTTGAAAACTGTATACACACTTTTAAAAGCTTCTCACTTACTGACACTTCCTTTCTTTACACTCACAACTCACCTGAATCACAAAAAATAAACTAAGAAAAAAATGATACACATAAGTGCTGCAGTAGCAAGAATAACGCAGCTTAATAGCAAATACAATTAAGAAGAATGTTTCTTATTAAAGTGACTCAACATTTCCCATACACGGGAGAAGTCTGAAGCTATTAATAGAACTATATGAAGTGTCTATAAAAAGCATTCCCGAATAGTCACAGCATGCAGAACTGCTGGAAAATCTCCAGGAGATATTTGTCACCTGTTTGGCAAGTTGTCCATGAAACAGTTATCCAAAACCCAAGCTTCCACTGCATTCGATGAAAACACTTCTATAGCATGAAGTTAAATAGAAATATTCTCAAATGCCATCTCTAATACCAGAAATATCTTGCCATTGAAATATGTGAATTTGAATAATAATGCATTTAGTATACATACACACATAAGTTATTTATTATACACACACACACACACACATACATACATATATATATGTATGTAATATTAATAAAAGCCGGAGCATTGTCGATGCGTAGTTATGCTAAATTGAAGAAGAATTATTTTAATTGCATCCTAAGCCAATGTGTTGACTTCGTAAATAAAAGTTGGCAGTCGAGGTGATTTTAATTCCATTTTTATTTGCAATTGATACTTGTGGCCACAATCACTTGGCACTGGCACTCTAGTCGGGCCTTTCCACAAATTTACAATTTTGATATTGTTGAGATAGAAAGTAAGCCAGCAAAATTACATCTTAGCAGAGTAGAGAGCAAAGTTGAAGCTGAAGTTATGCAAGATGGAAGCATGCGAAGAGAAAAGTTTTGGTTTGCAATTAGGTGATTGGTCTAGAGGCATCTGTATTAAGGGTTACGTAACATCACACGATTAATTTGAATGACGGAGTTAGACTTGCAATGCTATTTTCAGGACAGAGAGATGAAGTTCCCAAATGAAATAAAAAATAGAAAAGGTTATAGTGAATTAAGTTTAGAAGTTTGCTTTCATATTTTTTTATCTTACATGTTATGTGTATGTATATATGTGTGTGTATACACTCTATAACAAAAAAAAAAAAAAAAAAAAAAAAAATCGCTGCACCAAGAAGGAGTTGTCGACGGAGACAAAAATTTGTGGATAGGAAGATTATGTACAGAATAGAAAATGATTAAAATTTCAGAACAAGTGATTTATTTCAGAGTTACATAATTACAAAGTAACAAGCTCAATAAAGTGTTTACCCACATCTAGCCTGGATACAAGCTGCCACATGGTGTGGCATAGACTAATAAAGCTCCTGAATGGTCTCCTGCGGTATTTCTTGCCAAATTTGATCCAATTGCTGGGTTAGGTCATCAACATTCCCTGGTAGATGCAGTCGCCTTCGCATCATATCCCAGACATGCTCAATGGGAGAGAGCTCTGGCAGGTCAGGGAAGTGTTTCAGTAAGACAAGTTGTAAGACAGTTCATAACAACATGTGCCATGTGTGGACTGGCATTATCTTACTGAAAAATAAGGCCAGTGTACTGCAAAAAGAACAGCATCAAAACAGCTCTCAAAATGCAGTTGACATATCACTGTGCTGTAAGTGTGCCTCTAATGATGACCAAAGGGGTCTGGCTATCAAGGGAAATAGCACCCCTATCATAACTCCTGATTGAGGGCCTGTATGGTGTGCAATAGCGAAATGAGGATTGGCATGCTGCTCTGGGCGTCTCTAGACATGTCTTCGATGATCGCCACAATACAGTTGGATGTAGGATTCGTCGCTAAAGATTATCCGTCCCCAGTCAGCATCAATCCAACTTGATTGAGTCAAGCATCACTGTAATCTGGCTTGACAGTGTTCAGGTGCGAGTGGCAGGTGATGTAATTCTCGATACGAGCGTAGATTTCGCTCTAGCAGCCACCTGTGAATGGTCATGGTGGGCACTCATGTGTGGGTCCCATGTCCGATGGTTAATAGCAACGAATAAGGTGCTCTGACAATCACTCTGTTATCCCAACCTGTTGTGGCCCTAGGTTGACCACTACCATGATGACGCTAAAATCTGCCATTGGCTACCCATTCTTGCCAGCATCTTCTAATCACTGCATCATTTCGACTCATATGACATGTGATTCTCCAATTTGCTCAATGTGCCTCTTTCAATCTAATGATACATTAATCTACATGAACTTTCCACTCAAAAGCATATCAAAATACTGGAAAAAATCTGAGAAATTTACTTCACATTATTCAGTGATTTAAGCAGTAATTCCCAACCTGTAGCGGTAGATCTAAAGCTATGAGTCAGCTTAATAACAGAATCAACAGTAAATAATTATCAGCAATGGCAAGAAGCAACAGAGTTATAATAAATGCTCTTTAAAAAGTTAAAATTGTTCCTATTTAAATATTAAAGCATTATAATAAATGCTGTTGTAAAATATTCATAAAGTTTAAATTAGTTATTGAATGAAAGGAAGAATAATTTTCCATTTAATTCTTAACAGTTTTCAGTTGGTCACAATTATTTGAGAGCTGTCTAAAAAAAAGAGGTAGGACACATTATTTCTTTTAAAACAGTTACCATAATAAACAGGATGCTGTTCCTAATTAAAAATTTTATCTCTTGATTTCAACTTTAAATCTCACTCTGATATTAAAATATTAATCTCAGTAAAATAGCCTCAAGAATCACAGCAATAATCATGCTTAAACAACAGGTCGAGATTCCCTTACTAAGGTTGTTTTTAATGATATGCATGTTAAAATATTTCTCATTTTGTGCTTTTTTCTTTCTCATTGTGTGCTAACAACTATTAATATCTTCTTAGAGATCATGTCTTAAAGTTTAATGTGAGCAAATTTACATTTTAATTCATTTTAAATTGATTATAATTTAGAATTTTACTGTGATAAAACACTATTTCAAGAATGCTTAGGGTTTTTAATAATAGTTCTAGACCTCATTAATAGTCAATAGTGTCAATTAACTCATATTCTTAATTCCTTTTTATAAAAGCTGATATATGAAAAAAATTACTACACATTAATAATGTTATGTTTTGATTTGAATATGAATTCTCACTATATTTTGAAATAAATGATGAATGAATCAGCTTTTCTTCAATAATTTTTTCAGATATAATTCATTAGAGTCAGCAAATTTTATCATATTAAAATAATACTGTAGTAAGTTATACTGCAGGAATACTGGAGCGGCAAGTGGATCACAGGCTGTGGAGGCACTCAATAATTTTTAAGTTTTAATAAGAGATAAGCATAACAAAAAACGTTGGGCACCACTGATTTAAGGTACCATTTTGGGCATCACAGAGAAGGATATAACATTTCTGAGTTCTCTATGTAGCATTTCCAAATAGTGGATCAATCGTGAAGCAGAAATCCACTACCATGTGTATTTAGAAAAGATGTTATGCTAATGTGGCTTCAGTTTTAAATTGTTTTGAAGTAATTTTTATATTTATATTTGTGAGTGCAACAAAAATTATAACTGAGATCTATTTAACTAGATATGCAATGACTCCAAATTGTAGCTAGACTTTTCAATAACCAGAACATGAACCATATTCAACAGTTTGAAATGAATGCAGTAAACCATGACAAAAGTGTTGCATTTAACATATTAAAATCTACAACAAAAGTAGTGGAAATTAAACTCACTTAATAGTCTATCACAAGGTGTAACAGAATTGAAGGCCACAACTTTAAGAGGTGATAAAAATGGCAAAAGTAAAATTCTCATAGTGTATGGTGGAATGCGAATCAAAAACATGTATGAAAAATACAGGCAGCAAAAAGGTATTTGAATCATGTTCAGTCATTATGGACCAATGCTTAACATGTGGAAATCTAGTCACTGGGGGGGGGACTTATATTGAGCTGGCATAATTCATAAAGAAGATGAACTCAGAAATTTTCTTACATACAAAGAATCAAATTGTTTTGCCATAAAATTTCTTATAGCCCTACCATTGTTCAAATACGATAGGAGTGTTAAAAAAATTAATGACTATTTAGAATTGCAGATAAAGATTACACAAATATGCCCTTAAACTATCACTGCAGTCTGTTACTTTAAAATGTGCACTTCAAGATCATGTTAACCTTCTATTCATTTATGACCAAAACATGTGTCATCATCACCACATAATGGAATTTTAGCTAATTAAAGGTCTCAACCATCTTCTACAGCAATCGACAGCTTGGTTGTAAGACAATTCAGAAGGAAGAAGTTTTAAGCCTCACATGGAAGAAAAGATGTTAAGTAATAACAATTCTGCAGGATGTTAGGTTGCAGCTTTTGATACACTGTGAGAAATTTCATGACTTCACAAGATTTCTTCTCAACAAGTGGAAAATGAATAAAATGTCAGAGAAGAAAGTGGCTGACAGGGTTGTGATAGAGCACGTTTCTCAGAGGAGACTCACAGCAATAAAAATTCACCAGAACATGCTCAACATTAGGAAATGAAGCACCATCATTTACAGCAGTTAAATGGTGGGCTTCTGGCTTTTCAAACATGAATATGAAAGCATTCTAGAAGAACCATGAGAAGGACATTCAGCAATGGAAATAACACAGGACAGCAATGACAATGTGATCATGCACAATTGCTGAATGACTCAAAACAGGCCTGAACGTTTATAAATCTCAACTAAACATGGGTATCACAGCATTCATCACACACTAGCTATGAACAAAATGTCAATTTGATCAGTCTCCAAAACTTCAAACCACAAAAGAAATGAAGGGGAAAAAGAAATGTTAATTTTACCAGATTTTGTAATGAAAGACTCCATTATCAACAGGGAATATCGTGACAATATGATACACAAACTGAGAAATCATACTGGGGAGAAGATGCCAGTGAAAATTGAGAAAGGAGTCATCCTGCATCACAACAAGGCACCTTCTCATTATGCTGCAACTGCACAAGCTGCTCTGATCAATTGTTGCTTCATCTCCATTTTCCCAATCTTGCCTAGTCAGATTTTCATGTGTTCACTGCCATAAAACTTACCAGTGGCCAAGTGTTATGACTGCTGAATACTGAAAGTTTGACTCAGATTGTATCCCAGGCAAAGAGGCTAGCTGCGTGATTAGTTTCCATGATTTTCTTCATGCGTAACATGAATAGAAGCCAGCTTTCTCGAGAACACTGAGAGGAAAGTCCCCTACTATGACATCCCTTCGTTTAGACAGAAAGGTCTTGCATGCTTTTCCGTATATGAATAACATAATCATCACTACTATGAAAAATTCACATCAAGGATGTCACTTCAACATAGACAAAAATGTCATTGAAAGATTAATTTATTGATGTAAGATTCAGAAAATTTCATTCTATAAGATAATTGTACATAAATTGCAATACAGAATACATATGTGCATTGATATGGGGGTAATTATGTAGAGAAATCAAAATGGGTAAGAGCAACTCACTAAGATTCAAATTGGTTCACTATTTCCTCACATGTAGTTATGTTAGAAATACTTATTAAATCTATAAGGTCTACCAGAAGGTTCTGTTTGAGGTTATCTCAAGTTTCAATTCGCATGCATGTGCTCATTTGAGACATATATGGCTGCCTCTCTTTATCATTGCATTTACACACAAGTACTCTTAAATTAACTGAAACAAAAGAGTCTCATATCATTAAGTGAAACATGATCATGTAAATACGGCTATCAATAAAGTTCATTTAAAATACTGTATTCTGTACACATTCCAACATGGAACCAATGCTAAAGACGCATACGAAATTTAGTGAAAGTTTTTAGTGGGGATGCAATTCCAGACAGAACGTGCAGGAGATGATTTGAAAAATTTGAGACTAGGACTTTCAAGTCTTTTTTCATAAGCTAAGCTCAGGGGAAGTATCTTTCATTGATAAGGATGATGCCAAGACTATGAGAGAGCAAGACCCTTTTTGACAGTATCAGAGATTGCAGTAAAGCTTAACTGAGATCGACAAACCACTCGGAGCCATATTTGGAAACTAAGATTGTTCTATAAATATTCCAGATTGATGCCTCATGCATTAAGTAAGAAAACTTTGCATGGTACATCACACATGGCAAAATGCATATGCATATCTCTGCTTGCTCAAACTTTTGTGGACCAGACGATAATTGGTGATGAAAAGTGGATTACCTACAAAAACATCATACTCTAAGTCTGAGCAACTAGTTCCCTTCACCTCTAAAACAAGCTTGAGTCTGAATAACAGAATGCTATGTACATGGTAGGACATCCAAGGAGAATAACACTATGAGCTTCTGAAACCTAATAAAAAGCTCAATTTGGAGAAGTCAGTAAATGGACAATTTAAAAAAAAACACTCAAAGAGGCTACAGATCTTCAATAGGACACACTTCCTACTGCATCATCGTAATGGCAGACCGAATGCTGCTTTAGCAACTCATCAGAAAACTGCAGAGCTATGTTGCAGATATCAATTAAGCACAAGGTTACTCTTTGCCTCTCAAGACAAGACATTTTTCAAAAATGGCATTTACGACTTATCATCACACTGGCATGAAGTCATAAATTATGGTGTAAATTATATTGCACAACAACTATTATTACTGCTCTAAAAAATGTATAATTTTCTTTCACCTCCCAAATGGATAATTTTTCAGTAGCCTTTATAACTGGAAAGACACTAAACAGGACATACAAAAGTTTTCCACAACTATGTCAAGACAAAAGCACCACATATTTAATATGAAATAAGAATATACATTACAACGAAATCTATGTTATAATAAAAAATTTAACACCAATAATTTCCCCTTTTTTGAACCTGTTCCCAAACATATTCCCAATTAAAACAATCATACAGAATAAAAGACAGTGCTCCACACTTTTATTTCTAAAGCAATGTTTAAATTGCAAGTAGAAAGTAAATAATACATACTTCACAGATTGGAGGGCCGGTTCTATAACTGGGAACAATTTTGAAAGTAACATTTCCTCTTGCATCTCGCTAAAAAGAACAGTAACATAAATATCAAGTGATATTATAACAGATTTCTCCTATACAAAAACTTCAAAAAAGACACCTTAAACAGTGTACATACTGTCCCTAAGGATTAGTTAACATATCAAAAGAGATCAGAATATAATTTTCAGTTTATGTAACTTTCATTGTTTAGGTTGGATTAGTCTTTTATATTTTTAAAATCAGCATTCACCACTGAAGGACAAAGGATTACTTTTATTAGCATGGTAATATTAGACATATAACTCCAGTTTTAAACAAATAAAACAGAAATGAATGTGACTGATTATAACTACTTACATCAGAAAATTGGTACCAGTAGGAAGAGGGCATCAGCATATTAAGCAAAATTATTTGTTCATATTTTAAGATTGTGAAAACATAAATTCAATCATTATTTTACCACTACAGTTACTATGTTTGTTAGCTTCCAATTGGATGACTGAAAAGTGTTCAGAATAAATGAGAAGATTCTTTGAATTTTTTCTAGACTATAAATGAACACTCCCTTACAACATGGTCATGAACATTAAATTTTACAATAAATGATTTATCAAACTCTAAATGGACACTAATCATCAAAATTCACTGAGGTTTTTGATCATCTGAATCAACATTCCCACGTTATTTGTTGTTAAAAAGAATAAAATAATTGACAATGTGACATAAGACAATCTATCAAAACACAAAATGTTATCATTTCTTATTTTGCTAATATCAGTCCACTGATGATTTCAACAGAAATTTCATTTCAAGTAGTACTATACTAGTTTCAAGTAGTCTCGATAAGACTAGATCAAGTGCACATGGAAGTGCAACTTGCAAACCAATTAGAAAAATGCAAATTCACTGACGGCTGAAAGTTTCAGTGACACTTCTTAAAATTTGTCAATATACTCAATGAAACTGACTTCAGAAAATGAAAATATTAACTATTGCAAAATCTTGAATGATGAAAAAACTGGTAGTCACTGGAAAATTTCACAGTGCACACATTTCACATAATATGCATAAGTAAGTGGCTAGGTTAATTTACTCACAGATATATTAATAGGACAATGCTCTCCTGCAAGTTTGTGATGAAAAGTTTCAGTATGAAAAACCTTGAGTTAGGGATTTCTTTACTCAACTATCAAGGAATGAAGATCCGTGATTGATATTTGGGAAGAAGAGCAGTTTTCAAATAATATTAGACATTTCCTCCTGAGTATAAACAGCAACTTTATGTTCTCGAAAAAAATCTTTCTCTTTCGAATTTTAAAGGGAACTAAAAAGTGACTTGAGCAAAAGAATAAAAAATAGGATTGTTTAGCAGTTTTAAATATTTTAGTGCAAGAATGATCAATCAGATTAAACTCTACCTTAGAACACATCTATGTAGTCTTTTGACACTTCACTTGAGAATTTCATCTTAAAATATTTAGAGATGACCAAGAGACATGATCTATTAAGTTTGCAAACAACTGGTGTGATATATGATTTATTATGATCTAGATTTTAACAAAGACCAAAACACTGCATGAAATCTTTGCAGAATGACCTAACTGGGCATGCAGGTTTGAATATTTTTTACTCAAAATTTTGCACTTGAACAATTTCTGGTGCTACTTTGGTAGACGGTTGCATGGATTTTGGAGATTTTTTTTTTTTGGCGAGCGATACGACTTATGGTAAACCCATTGCTAGACAAGTTATTTATGGTAACCGATACTTTGTTGTCACTTTATTTAAAAAGTAGTGCGTTTTATTATGCATAAATTCCATGTTTTAAATATTATTTATGGCTTCTAAATATTAAAAATCAAATTAATTTTGAATTTTTATTTGAAATAAAAATCTTATTGTTTACAATATTTTATGTTGTGGATGATGTAATGTATGATGTCGCATTACTTTAAAAGTAAATGGTTTTAATATCTATAAATTTAATATAATGTTTTAAACATTATTTATGGCTATTAAATATTAAAATACAATTTAATGTTGCATTTTTTAAAAGGATTTTATTATGTATGATTATTTAAATAATTTTAATTCTATTCGTGATGTAATCAGCTCTCTGACTGGTTACAGAATATTTGTGCATTTGTGCGCCATTTTAAAATTTTATTATTCATCTCTTCGAATTCCTTAGATTACATTTTTCAAATTTTTTTCTTTGGATTACATTTTTAAAATTATATTACATTTTTCAAATTTTTTTCATAGATATCTAAATTATGAATCCGATTTTTTTGTGGTACTTATCAATATATATATGACACATGTTAAATACTCAAAAAAATGCAAGTACATATTTTTCTTTTACTTTATAATTGTATACTTCAGTTTTTATTAAAAATTAACACACTGTTTTCAAAAATTGCTGAGATATTTACTGCCACATATGTTTTAATGTTAAATAATTATTGCACATGCAAGAAAATGCTGGGTGGTCAACCTTGCAGTTTATGCACAAGGGTGCAATTTTCATTATCGTGACCAACCTTCAAGCATCAAGTGCACAACAGGTTGCCAAGAGAGGAAATCTCTGAATGGCCGAAATGCTGGCATTGGAAGCACTCCATAGGGTTTGGAATGTATAGGATCTTTACATGCAATTAAGACATCCAGCCTTTATATTCTTTGGTAGATCAGGTGAGTTGAAAGGTCCGGATCATGTGTTTTGTGTCGATCAACTGGCCTTTGTTTTGCATTTTAATCCACCTATAACCACAGACATTTTGATCAGCCAGCTCAGACATGAACGCTTCTTCTGAAACAAACAGAAGGTCCACTTCCGAGATGACACACCGATAAAAATTCAGTGTCTTATACGCTGTTACAATGACGGTGGTTTGCTCAAGATTGGTTATTAGAAGTAAGGAAGCAGACTGGGTGGCTGAAGTGTCATTGATAAGCAAGTCTCCAGAACAGATATGGTTTATATTTCTAGGATCACCAACATATGAATGAATATATTTATTTATTAAGAAAGGAGACATCTTATGTGGTTCATCAGAAGGGCTAGAAACAACAAGGAAATGTGGCCAAATTTTTCAATTATTGGCATTTATGTCAGAGAATATTTTTTTCACAGAAGCCTTTTCAGATGGTTGAGCATTTTGATGGACTTGACAATCAGAATTCATATTCACATGAATAGATATTTTTGATCCCATGTTGAGATGAAATATGATTTGGGTCTGAGCACTTCATCCACCATGGAGCCCAATAAGGAAACAGATTCCTGTGTTAGGGCTATACATAAATTGAAGCCCCACAGTCAGCTTTCTCGAAAGCAAGTACTCCCAAGAGCTTGTCCCCACTTTGGCGACACAAAGGTCAGAAGACTAGCCAATTGACATCCATGAGGACAGCAAAGTGCCTCCTGTTTAGCTGAAGCAGAGCCCAAAGCAGTGTATTGGAGACAGTGCCTCACCTCTCAACTGCTAGTACATTCCTTTTCAATGACACAAATCTTCACGGATGGCAAACATATGAGCATTTTATTGTTTCTTGAAAACTGGACGCAAGAGCTGTAACAGTTTCTTACCACAAACCTCAACCTCCAAAGAGGAAAACTGCAAGGGAGAAAGGAAGAAAGAAGTTACAGCTAAGAGGAGGGCAGACAGAAAAGAGGATAGATTACTGGGGCTCCAGGAATGTGACACCCATCTCACCAAGATGATGATGCCCTGAAGGGCTATGGTACCTCAGGACTGTCCTACCCCAAACTCATAGAAAGTGAGTCCCTGAGGAGTATTATTACAGACACCATATTTCTTTGAAAATAAGATTTTAACATTTTAGGTTAATTTTTAAGAAATAAAAATACAGGTGAATATTTATCTTAGGTACACCAGTAACATGTACAGTACAAAGTCCGTAATCTGGACTCGTCGGGACTTCGCCGATTCCGGATTAAGGGTTTTTCCGGATTATAGATCATCAATTTAAATCAGGTAAGATGGCATACAGAAATTATACAATTAAAAATATGAAACCGTAATTTATGAAATTAGGAGCAATTATGATCTAAAGGGTATCAAAATTTACAAAAAAAAGCTTAATATTTATTTGTTTACTTTATTAAACATTTCTTTCAATGTAAGTTGTTTAAGTTGCTTCGTTTTTTGTGCTAAACGCGCATGCATAAAACATTAAAAAAAAAGTTTGTGGCCTTGAGGTCCGGATTATAGATCATTCCGGATAATGGACGTCCGGATTACAGACTTTGTACTGTACAGTACACGTAAGCCTAAACTGAAATCCCTCACCTAGATGTGGTTATTTTAATTAGTTTTAGTTATGCAGTTTGTATATACAGTAATTACGTGTGTGGTTTATTTATTATTTAAACAATGTTATTATTCTGTATAATAATACATGCACACATATAGATATATATTAATGAAACTTCTTCCACTCATTCTTCAATTTCATCTATCAAAATACCCATTTATAAGACCCTACCAAATTTTAGAATGAAAATGCAGCAAAAAAGGGAGGGGATCTTATTTTCTAATTAATATGGTATAATTTACTTTCCTCCAGTTCAAATATTTTTCACCAAAACAGCAAACTGCATTTTGCAAAGATTAAATCAAGCAGTAATTTTTTATGTAAATGTAATTACTTTAAAATTTTTATCTGACCCAAAAATTACTACTACTTATTTTAAATTATAATGGCTCTAAAACTTTTTATTTGCTTATTAAAAACTACAATATATAAACAGTATGCAAATTGGCTGATCACTATATAACAACTAACATTAACTGTGCTCAACATTCCAGCCAATGACACTAAGCCAATAGAATATCAAAGACTCATTTCCTAAACATACACACAAATCATTTCAAAATGCTGATAGGTCCCTAAAAGAAATGCAGATTTTTATCCAGAAAATTAAGATTATTAAGAAATATCTGAAAACTTCTAAAATTAACAAATAACTGTGAAATAAATGTAAGAGGAAAAAATCATGGTACTTACTAACATCTTCTGAAGAGCATCTACTGTTTGATTTGCAACACTAACATTATTAATTTCTCGTATTTCATCCCCAACGTGCAAAGTAGCTGGACATGTTAAGAATAAAATGATAAAGTTAATATTCTCTGAAAATGGTAAATTCAGTAATAGAGATCATTCTGTTTAATTTCCATCATATAAATCATTATTGAAGACCTGGAAGGAAAAACCATTTATGACCACTGACAGGGATTTTGAAAAAATGGACTTTTGAGTGGAAAAACCATTCAAGTTCACTGACAGGGATTCTGAGTAAAATGAATCTAATTTGGGTAACTTCAATGATACAGGAAATGTGGTTACAAAACCATGCAAAAAATCCATAATGAACTTTCAACCTTTATTTAACAAAATTGTATTAAATACATATACGTATAAATATATATATATATATATATATATATATGTAATAATAAAATTCCATAGTCAAGAATACACTTAAAATTCTAACTGTATGTTCTTTTCATTTTTAATGGCGACATTCTCTTATTTGAAAGTATAAGGAATTAAATTCACAGCCCCGTAGTTAAGTTGTTTTTCCCGCCTTTTCTACACGTACAGTTATAGAATGTTCTGGAAGTATTTAAAGCGAACTGGATTGGCTGACGTCATTTCTTGGAAGCTCTGCCTTTCCAGAGGCTATAAAGGACTCACAAAAGATATATTGGGGCTTTTTCTTAAATGTCACGATGCAGTAAACTTCACACAAAAAGTTATTAGTAATTCTTTTTATTTACTCCGGATATCTGATTTTTGTAACTGCTATTTCTCCTGAATAATAATAAATGGATCCTGTTTTTTAAACTTATCGTCTGATTATTTAAGCTACGACTAAAGCTGATACATCACACATATATGTATTATATATACATACATATGCATTATATATATATATCTATATATAAAGGTACAAAATAGTACAGAAACGAATTTTCAATTTTTTTCAAGGTGTCTATAATTCTTTTCCCTCAGTTTCTTCTACGAATTTCAGGAACAAAGGCTTCTTTGCTGTTATAATTAGCTCAGCAAATGAGACTCTTTTACTGTCATTTTATTTTTTAGATCTCAAGCCAGATTTCCTTTTTCTTGCCTTTTAGCATGTTTTTACAATTTTCGGCAAGCATATCAATCTCTGTTTTCAATGCATCATAACATTACAAGTGTCCTTGCTTAGGTAACTGAATCTGATGTTAAACATGTAATTCAAAACGTCTCTGAATTCCTCATATGACACTGGATTGTTCAGACTGTACATGATGTGTAATATTGTTATGTTTAAATTTTCCAGCAGGTGTATTTTCTTACTCATTTTTAAGGAATGAGAAGATTTTCTCCTACTGAGTGAGATGGTACACTCAATTAAATAAGAGTTTCCTCTGGAATTGCATGTTTCCTGTTTCTATGTTTTTCTCTGTGATTTGCTGGTGCCTTTTTGTCAACAGCCAAAGCTTCTTTTATTTTTTAATTTGATTTTTTTTAATGCCATGGAATGAAGTAAAACCATTTATACAAACTGACAAATCATTACATGCCCATCTTGGAAACAAGGTGCTTGATAAGAGTAAGAAACAATGTGTGATGATACCTCATTCGCCGACATTTGAGAATGCCAGTGCATCACAGGCAAAAGCCTTATGACTGATAAGATTTTGGATACTTTAATTCCTAAATTCATTGTTTCCACCATTACAAATCAAAGGAAAACACCGAAAAAGTTTGCACTTTAAGTCACTCCGTAACTCGCATGTAACTGTAGTTTAAAACCTTCATAATATTGTGGATTCTCAAATTTTCTTCCTCTTATTGGCAGAAAACTCACTAAGCTAAATTGGGGTCTGCATTGGAAGCTTCACTTTCCATGTTCACAAGCACTACTGAAGAACTGATAGATGAAATCAACAAGTTCCCATTACAAGAAACAGAAGAAACATGAGTAAGGTCTGATAAAGAAGTTAGACATAAATGCATCTCTTGGAGCATGGGCAATTGATTTTCTCCAGTATGCAAAATTTTTGCTCGGTTACAGTTAGGGACATGAAATACCTTCTTTTCCCTGAAGCGATTCATAATGTGAAAGCTGTTGGTAATATCTACTAGATGGCATTATTACTTCAATTTTCATAAAAACTGGATATATAAATGGTTCCTGCCAGGTCTTCCATTGCATATCAGAATCAGCAAAATTAAATCAATTATTCTAGAACTATTTTCAATGATTAAAGATATTAGTATAAACATAAGCAGAAACTTCTGCTTCTACAAATTAGTATCAATACTATATTACTTTGAATCTAAGCCACAAATGGATTTTAAAATTGTGAAAAATAACAAAAAATTTACCCTCAAATTTTAGTAGTTATTTAGTAGGATTTTAAAATTGGAATAATAATAATAAATAATAGATATTGAAATAGGAAACAAGCCATATTTTTACACATACTAAAATAAATATAATCTAACTAATTTATTCAGAAATAAATTTAAAATATTCCCTTCAAATTTGGGTTGCATCCTTTGAATTTATGTCTTAAAAATTTGAATAAAACAAGCAGCTTAAATCTAAAGCAATACAGTAGTTATTTTCCATTTTTTACTAGTTTTAAACTGAAAACTACATACTAGTTTTAAACTGGAAGTTGAGTTTCTGTATTTATAACCATTAACAGCCCGAGCAGACTCACAGATTTTGGCTTTCTAAACTTGCACTATTCAGTGATTTTAATAAATGTTTGGAATTTTTTTAATTTGTAAAATGTTACGTCAAATGTCAGTAAAAAGAAAATATTTCTGGATAATTTTCCTTATCCTCCAGCAGAATTTTATTTTGCAAAATGTTTCCAGTTTATACCAACCTCTTGTTTAATGATAACAAGAAAATAGGCCACACCCAAAAGCACAGAACATAATACATAGTTTTGGAGATTTTGAACTGCAGCCTAGTGCAGTTTGAAACAAAAAATACATAAAAGACTGCACTGACAGTGCTTAAGCTATGAGCACTGTCAGTGCAGTCTTTTATGCATCACACAAGGTGGCTCCAGCTGTTATGATAAAATCTGCAAAAGTAGTCATTCAGGATCGCATGCAATCCTCAGAACAGCAGCTTCTTTTTCACAGAAATCATGCTTCTTTATATAACAGAAAAAATTCCTAGCTTTTTTCTAATGATAATGCAAATTTAATTACATTGATAGATGAACAGAAATTCCACATGCTTTATCCAATTCAGTTAGCTGAAAAGACTTTTTTTGGGAGCAGGGGGAGATACACACTTGATTCATTAAATAGTGATGGTGGTGGTAATGGATTTATGACGCAAAGCTCTAAAGGCCAAATGCGCCAAACACAGGACTTATTGTATATATGTTAGATAGAGAAAAAGGTTTAAAAACAATAGCACACTTGTAAAATCAACTCAAGTAGTAAGCTATTGAAATGGTGGGATGAAATGCTGATTAAGATTCAGATAAAGATGAATGCAGTATAAATTTAAAATCATAACACATCTGATTCATTAAAATATATAACATTAAAATTCTAACATAAAATCTCAAAATAAAATAAAAGTTTTCTTTCAGATATTGAAACAAATTGGTATTGACCTCTCTTCCGATTAAATGGTTGAGAGGCAGGTCACAGCTATTAAAATACTTCTGATGAAGACACTTAAAATATTGATACTCAATTAAAATGTGATGGACTGACAGAAAAACATTACAATTTGGACAAAAAGGCTCATTCTCAGCTTTTAGTAGATAGTTATGTGTCGCTCTAGTGTGACCTATACTAAGCCAAGTCAAAAGAACTTCTTCCTTGCGACTTTTAGTATAATCCCAAAGCTCTATTTTAGGCTTCACCGTTTTTAACTTGTTACAAGATTGGAAGTCCCAAAGTCGCTGCCATTTTAAGACCCTTTGTTTGATGACATGACTGATATCTCTCAAAAGGATGAGGTGACCGGACAGTTCAACAGCAGATTAGGCTGCGATGTCTGCCAGCTCATTACACTTTATTCCTGTATGTCCGGGAACCCAGTACAGAATTTCATATCCATGACTTGTTAATTTAATTTCAACTTGAGTACATCCACTATCACAGGATTCTCGGTGCTGGAAAAAGATTCTAATGCAATGTAGGAGTCTGTATATATAATGAATTTTTTATGGCGTAATTGGAGGTTAAGACCGAGGAAGTGTTGTGTAAACGCCTGCCCTCCATGTGGCCACCAGTTATAAATGACATCTCAACATGACAAGTTGACTTAGATCCATCTGTATATGTGGAAAGATAACTGCTGTCTCTATGCCTGTGCTCAGCAAAAATTTGTCTGTAGATGATCTCATTAGTGATTGTTTTGACGTAACTGGAAAATATCAAGAAGCTGGATTTGTTCATTTTTCCAAAGTGGATTTCAAAATGTCGTACTGCTTGTGGGGACATATTAGACAGGGAATATAATAATGATCTAAAGAGTATCAAAATTTACAAAAAAAAGCTTAATATTTATTTGTTTACTTTATTAAACACTTCTTTCAACTCGCGCATGCTTAAAGCATACATTACGCATAGTCGAAATTAGAAAATTGCAACCACAAAACTATTTGATGTGCATTCGTGATATTTATATTGACGAGGAATTTGATTTAAATCATATCAAAGACAGAGTACATCGTGATGAAATACTACATTTAGTAAGAAATTATAAGCTGAATAAAATAAAAACATCTGCCCTGAAGATAAGGACAGTGCTGACAGATCAACTTACAGTTCATTGCGCGCCGTGACCCCCCCTGCAGAACAGCATGAAATTGATAAACAGATTTCGGAATGGTTAGAGAAACAAAGGATATGCCTTTATCCATTTTTTGCAGTAATTCCACTTTTTTTTTATGGACATCGAAACATGCTTTCGCTTTGTAGATCCTTTGGCAGCTCCAGAATCAGAAATTCTTTTTGACGTAATAAAAAGTTCAAGCTTACTTTTATAAAATTGCTCCAACAGTCTGCAAAAAATAATAAGCCGGTTCCAATTAGAAGATTAAGGAACAACGCAATCTGCAACATTAAGTGACATAGATAATTAGATAATTTTAGCTTAGCTTATACCGTCTGTTATACATTAAACGCGCATGCATAAACGTATTACACGCATGTGCAGAAAGTTTGTAGCTTTGAGGTCCGGATTATAGATCATTCCGGATTATGGACGTCCGGATTCAAGACTTTTGACTGTATCATTGATACTTCTATTTTTCCCAAAACGGAAAGTGAGTGGTTTTTATATATTCTGCATGCTTTTTTAACTCTTTCCCAAACCCATTTACTAGATGTAGAGGATGACTCATATGAAATAAAGGAATCCCTCTGGCTTTGTCTTCTTACTTTTCATGCACTTGCTTTGGTTCTTTTAAATGTTATAAGGTTTTGCAAAGTAGGGTTTCTGCGAAAAATTTCCCATGCTTTTTTCTGTTTTTTCACTGCTTCATGGCAGTTCCGATTTCACCATGGTTTTGAATACTTTAGCACTTTTCCTGATGTTCTAGGGATGGAGAGCATAGCTGCTTGAATAATAGCATTAGCAACTGCTTAAACTGTGTCATCAATATGCACATCTTTTACCATATTCCCTGTGAGTTCTTGAGTGGAAGAGAAGAGTTCTCAGTCTGCCCTATCAAGTATGAACCAAGGGAATTTTGACATGGGGTTTGCTCCTCTTCGTGCAAGATATACAAAAATGGGATAATGATCGCTCTGTAAATAAATAACACTAAAAGTGCAAAATTGCAACAGAGATGGTGAACAGATGGCAAGGTCGAGAGCATGGAATATCCTTGAAGGCTCATGGAAGTAAGTACCCTGCCCATTATTCAGGAGACAAAGGCTATGATCTTTAATCATCTGCTCAATTAGTCTTCCTCAGGAATTTGTGTCTTTACTTCTTCAGAGTGGACTATGACCATTAAAATCTCCTATTATGATAAAGGGCTCAGGCAGCTGCTCTATTTAAATCTTGCCAATCAATGTCCTCATTTGGAGGCAAATATAGAGAAATGACTGAAACAACAATATCAAAATTTGCTTGAGTAACGACAACTTAGAGGGATGTCGTCAAAGAAAGTGCATTTGATGGATAGTGAGTTGGGTTTTCTTTTTTCTTCTTGTTTGTAATTGGTTGGGTTTTATTTGGTAGAGTCTGTGTACCAATTGAAGTTTGGGTGGGAACTGTACGAGATGTTTCAAGAGCATTGGCGTAAGATGTATTTGATCAAATCTGTGTGCTTTGGACTAATCTTCTGGCTTCAGCATATGTGATATTCCTAGTTACTTTTGCAGTCTGCACTTCTTTTTCCGATTTTCATTTTGGGCACAAACAAGAAAATGCTGCGTGTTCCCCCTTGCAATTTATACACAAAGGCGCAGCGGTACAATTATCACAAATATGATCAATCTGTGAGCATCGGGCGCATGTGAGGCTGCCACGACAAGATATCTTAGAATGCTGAAGCACTGGTATTGGAAGCATCAAATAGGATTTGGAATATAAGGCCTTACAGGACAATTTAAATATCCGACCTTAATATTCTTAGGCATATCAGACGAGTTGAAGGTCAGGATCATGCGTTTCATATCGATCAACTGATCTCCCTTATGCATCTTGATCCACTTAGCACCAGACATTTTGGTCAGACAGCTCGGATGCAATCTTTATTTCAGGAACACAGAAGGTTGTCTTCCGAGGTTACACCATGACAATAGTTCATGTTCATGTCCTATGTGCTGTTACAGTGACATTCGCTTGCCCAAGTTTGGTTACTTGAAGTAAAAAAGCAGACTGGGTTGCCGAAGTTTTGTCAATAAGCAAGTCTCCAGGGCGGAGAAGCTTTATATTTCCTGTCTTGCCAATCCAAGAATGAATGTATTTATTTATTATGAAAAGAGACATCTTTTGCAGCTCGCCAGGAGGACTAGAGACAAAAAGGAAACAGAGACAACTGTTAGGAGTATTTGCATTTGCATCAGTATGTACTTTTTTCACAGTACATTTTTCAGAACTGGAGCTTGGAACATGATTAACTTCATGTCGCTTCAATAAATAAAATGTATTAATTAAATATACTTTTAAATTAGCCATATTGAAGAAGATTGGGTCGAACCACCCCACAAGGGAACACAGATTCCCATGTTAGGGCTAGCCGGACCTATAATGCAAACTCAAGCCCCACAGTCAGCTTTCGCAAATGCAGATACTCCTGAGAGCTTATCCCCAAGCCATTGACACAAGGACTAGTGACCAGCTGATTGAAACATGTGAGGACAACAAGGTGCCACCCGTTTAGCTGAAGCAGAGGCCAAAGCAGTGTGTTGAGGGATAGTACTTCGACCACAGGTCTCCATAACGGCAAACACGTGGGCAGTTTTCTCGCCACTTGAAAACTACAATCAAGGACTGTTCCAGTTTCTCATGACGAGCCCCAACCTCCTAAGAGGAAAACCACAAGGGAGGATGGAAGGGAAACAGGTTTGAGCTCAGAGGAGAGGAGAGATCACTGGGGCTTCAGGATCGTGACAATCGTCTCACCAAGATTGATCCCCTGAAGGGCTAGGGCACCTCAGGATTGCCAATCCCATACTCACAAAAAGTAAGACTTTCAGGGGCATAAAATAATGAATCAACAAGTGTGTATCCCTTTACTCTAAAAAATAGGGCAAACCTATTTTTATGAACAAGGATGTAAATAAATTTTTTTATCTTTCCTTGCACTTTGAAAAAGAAAAAAAAAAAAAAAGATTAAAATTTGGAACTACATTGTAAAGAAAAGTAAATAGTGTATTATTTTTAAGGTTATAGGATCTTACCATCAATAAAGTATATTCATAAAATGACATGGTCACCTGAATATATAGACAACTAAACAGTAATACATTGGAGCAATTAACAGTGGAAAGTTTATACTCCTAGTGTTTTGAACAAGGCCTCTAGTAAAATTACAAGGCCTAACAAAACAGCAGACACAGATGAAAGGGCAATGACCTTTTTATGAAGCACACAAATGAAGTGGGTCTAATACTGATTGTACAATAAAGACATATCAGTTCCTTCAGAGCTCAGCAGGAGCATTTGGCGCATTCTTTCACAACTTTTGCAGCTGATTGAATAATACATAAGTACCCAAATTTATAATATTTACAAAACCTTTTTTCCCCTTGCAATATAAGCTGTGGAATACACTGGCAAACTCTGCAAAAGCAGTCTTAACTAGCATCCAATATTCCAATGATATATTAACAATTACCACATGCAAATGCTGCAGAAATGCAAGAATGTAAACTTTTGTAATTTAAGAAAAAAACATATGATTTCTGGCATTTAAAGAAGTAGATTTTATTATGAAGATGATGATGACAGGCATTTTCAGATATCACAGCCGAAATGCAAAGATTCCAAGGTACTCAAGTATTTTCTAGTGGACTTTAAAAGTTATCGGATATACTGCTAAAACTGCACCAATGATTCTGGTAGAAATTTGAAAGAGCAGACCACTATCTACATAGAGACTACTTTAGATTTAATTATATAATATCAATACACCATTTGTGAATATGGAAAATAAAATCTTTGAAAACTACAAGCTGAATGTTTCAGATTATTCAACAAAGAAATTCATTTATAATAGTGCAAAACATTCCAGTGGTCAAATATCTTTAATAGAATGTAAATAATAACAAAACTGTCACCTTCTTTTTGTACTTGACACCACATAAAATCACATAAATATGAATATAAGTGGTGCCATGCATTTCTGCGATGTCTTTCATCACCACATTTTGATGAATTCTGCAGTCATTTACTGTTAAGAGTATGTTCATGTATTATAATCTGTCCCACTAATCTAAAATTTCTTGCTTTCTGTATAAGGCGGGCCCCAAATTTTAATCTTTTTGTTCAAAAAACAAGGCAAAAGCAGAGAAAGAGCAGTTAATGTATAACTTCTTTACAAAACCTAGTCTATCTTACTCAAGATCAGAATTTCATAAAATCAAAGTGGAATTCTTATTACCGCTACTAGTAAAAGGAAACCAATACATTCTGCCAATACAGTCAAAAGTCGTTAATCCGGACTCGTTGGGACTTCGGGGATTCCAGATTATCGATTTTTCTGGATTATAGAAAACTTATAGACTTACCAGTTTAAATCTGGTAAGATGGCATGCAGAAATTACAAAATTAAAAATATGAAACCGTAATTTATGAAATAAAGAACAATTATGATGTAAAGGGTATCAAAATTTACAAAAAGAAAAAGCTTAATATTTATTTGTTTACTTTATTAAACATTTCTTTCAATGCAAGTTGTTTAAGTTGCTTCGTTTCATGTGATAATACTTTCTCTTTATTCTGTTAAACAGACATAATTGTTTAGTTACAAAGTTCCGCTGTTCAAGTCCTATAATTGCTGTGTCGAGAATACCAACTAATTTGTCAATCGAAATTTTTTTGTTTTCAATAACCTCTGTCACTTTCTTCACTATCGAAGCAAATTATAATGACGAGGAACTTGTTTTAAATCATATCAAAGACGGAGCACATCGAGATGAAATATTACATTTGGTAAGGAATTATAAGCCAAATAAAATAAAAACATCTGCCCTGAAGATAAGGATAGTGCTGACAGATCAACTTCCAATTCATTGCGCGCCACGGCGTCCCCCCCCGAGCAGCGTGAAATTTATAAACAGATTTCGAATTTCGAAACATACTTTCGCTTTAGATCCTTTACATATTAACAAATATATATCGAACATTTTATTTGATATAATCGAAAGTTTAAGCTTACTTTTATAAAATTGCTCTAACAGTCTGCAAAAAGTAATAAGCCGGATCCAATTCGAAAATTAAGGAACAACACAATCTGCAACATTAACTGAATTAGATAATTTTAGCCTAGCTTACACTGTCCTTTATACATTAAACGTGCATGCGTAAACATTTTATGAGCATGCGCACAAGCATATTAGCAGCCGTAAAGGTCTTATGCGCATGCAAACGCCTATGCGCATGTGTCAATGGGACGCATGGGCAGAAAGTTTGTAGCTTTGAGGTCCGGATTATGGGTGTCCGAATTAACAACTTTTGACTGTATTGAACTAAAGTTAAAGCAACTCTACCTACTTTCATGGGTCATGGTATTGGAAAACAATGCTGTGACTTTTTGCATTGACATCACATTTCACATATGTTAAAAGAACTAAGATAAACTGTTAGGGGGGCAGAGTTTTTTTTAAATTTTTTTTAATGTAGTTTTCATTTTTACAAGAACTTAATTTATGCAGCTTAGAGAGTATAGTGCTTCCAACAAATAAGTCAGATCTTATAAGACTCTTGTAAAGAAGCAATTTAGTTCTTAATTTGAGAAAGTTGGACTTTAAATAGCACTTCAGGACATGAAAACATCCATTCGCACTAGAGATTATTTTAAGTATTTCAGCAGTTCTCATTTTTACAATTCATCTACACTTCCAGATAAGTGAAACTAAAGATCTTTTTCAAATCTACAGCGACTAATTTCTAAATGACTAAGTGGTAAGCAAGATTTTAAACAAGGCACATATTTAGCTTTAGTTTTGCTAACAGGTTAAATCTTTTTGCACTTTTTTCCAATGCCATGAATGCCTGTTTAAAAGCAGGAACAGTATGGTTAACAATACAAATATTACCTGCATAAGCCAGTAATTGAATAGTCTCATTAAAAATATTTCCTCTAGCAATAATCCTAGAATCTCTAATAACTTTTTCAAGTGCAATGCTAAACAAGAGGCATGCCAATGCATCCCCGTCTTACTCCATTCTTGACCTCAGTTTGTTCTGTAAGGTCACCACGTACATGAATTTGTAGCTTGGTTTCCTTAAGAGTCAAAACCACCAATGCAACAAATTTTTCTGGAATTTTTAGTTCATACACGGCCTTAACGAGAAATTTTTTATTAATGCAATCATACACAGTTCTGAAATCGATATAGTATGATTTTAAATAAAAAGATACCGACAGCAAAGCCAGTAACAAAGAGGTCGTCAGAATGAAAAGATTTTGATTGATAGTTTAGTGGAAATTCACTACAAGGCAGTTTCCAGACTTAAATAATGGAACTTTATAGCTGAATAAGAAACTATGCCTATTGCAGAGAAAGTATTAGCACACACAAAAAAGAAAGATATAACTTACAACGAAAGAAATATTTTATAAAACAATGAAATACATATTGAACTTTTTTGTAAATTTGATTGCATGGCCATATAAGCTTCATTACCATAAAAAATATTTTACATTTTTAAACATATAATCTCTACATGCCACCTCAGTATATTTGAACAGATGGTTCAGAATCCTGAAATTTCCAAAATCCCCAACAGCAGAAGTTTCAATGGTTCTGGATCTTGGATTCTATACAGTAAATATAGATGCATATACACGTGCATTCTATTTTATCTGATATAGACTCTATAACAAAAAAAAAAAAAAAAAAAAAATCGACGAAGAAGAAGGAATCAACCAACAGCTTTGAAATTCTGTATGTATAGATGTTTTGACCAAATATACAAATGATTAAAGTTTGGTGTCCAATGTAAGAATAGTGCAAATTCTAAAGCACTGGAACTCCGAATCCAGCACATGTATATAAGGAGCTGTTCTTGAATTGTTGCTAAAAATTTGTTGCATTGCAATTTGGGATTCCTTACAATGACCTGAAAAATGCCTCGGTACAGAATTCAAGCTCATTACCAGCAACAGTCAGAGTTTGAAAGAGGTCGTATCATTGGATTGAAAGAGACAGGTTTGGCAAACCGGAGGATCACCTGTCATATGAGTTGAAGCGATGCAACGATTAGAAGATGCTGGCAAAAATAAGTGGACAATGGCAGATTTCAGCGTCGTCATGGTAGAGGTTGACCAAGGGCCACAACAGATCGACAGGACAGAGTGATTTTTAAATCAACTATCACAGCGCCTCATTCATCGCTATCAATCATCTGATGTGTGACCCACACGCGAGTGTCCAGCATGACTATTCACAGACGGCTGCTAGAACGAAATCTACGCTTGTACCGGCCGTTAGGTCACCTGCCAATCATGCCTGAATACAGTTGAGCCAGATTACAGTGATGCTTGGCTCGACCAGGTTGGAATGATGCTGAGTGGGGACATATAGTCTTTAGTGACGAATCCCACTTCCAACTGTGCCATGAGGATCAATGAAGACGTGTGTGGAAACATCCAGAGCACCGTGCTGATCCTGCTTTCACTATTGCACACCACACAGGCCCTCAATCAGATGGTCTGAGGTGCCATTTCCCTTGATAGCCAGATCCATCTGGTCATCAGTTGAGGCACACTTGCAGCACAATGGTACATCAAAAACATTCTGAGACCTGTTTTGCTGCCACTCATTTTGCAGTACCCTGGCCTTATTTTTCAGCAAGATAATGCCAGACCACACACGGCACATGATGATACAAACTGTCTCACAACTTCTCAAACCCTTCCTTGACCAACCAGATCTCTCTCCCATCGAGCATGTCTGGGATATTATGGGAAGGCGACTGCATCTACCAGGGAATGTTGATGACCTAGCCCAACAAGGAGTAAATTTGGCAAGAAATACCGCAGGAGACCATCTGGGAGCTTTATTAGTCTATGCCACACCATGTGGCAGCTTGCATCCAGGCTAAAGAAGGGTCAACACTTTATTGAGATCGTTACTTTGTAACTATGTAACTCTGAAATAAATCATTCAATTGTTCTGAAATTTTAACCAATTTCTATTCTATACATAATCTTTCCATCCCCCAATTTTTGTCTCCATTGGACAACTCCTTCTTGGTGCACGTGTTTTTGTTATAGAGTGTACTTTGTATTCTTTTTTGGGAGATATTACTTAAACTGAGGTCCAGTTCCACAGAGGCAGGATGGATGCTTACTGTACTGCAAGACATTAAATATGGAACCAGACCTCTAAACGTGTCAACTAATCAACAAGATATCTGAAAGTTATAGTGCAGGCATACTTTTCTCATTGTAAAATTTTAATGGTTCATATTCTTTCAATCCTAAAACTGGGATTAAAAATTGTGTCTATGAAACTATGTGTACTTTCTTTAATGTTAAATAAATTTGTCTAAATTAATCTTAAGTGCTTTTCAAAATTCCTTCATATTTTATTTCTATAAGCAGGTCTTAATTAAAATTGATCACCAATATAAAAATCATTATAAAAGCTAGAGGGGAGTAAAGTACTTTATGAACAAACGAGAGAATCAATTTATAATGGCGTAATTAAAAGAAAATCTCTTTGAAACACATTGCTCAGTATATTACAACAGGAGAAATTAGATTTACTCCAGTTTATATGTAAAATGATATCTATTAAATACATAAAAATAAAGTGCAATTCATACCTTGTCTGTATATCATTCCACCATGCATAATACGAGCAACAATACATCTCCCTTTGTCATCAAGCTTCAGGGTAATGCCCTGTGAAAATAAGAGCTGTCAGTTTGTTATACCTTTTTCATATAAAAATCATACCTTACAGTGCAGAAAACAATAAAGTGTCATTTGAATGACATATATATGAGTTAGCAAGCTGTCACATGCTCAAAGTATGTAGAATATAGCTAGCAGCATTAAGTTTAAAACATTGAATAATAAAATAAAAAAATAACCCTTACACTCCTACAAGAAGTTCATAGTAGGCTATACCTACTGTTAAATTTTGAAGAAATCTGCATTAAAAGAAGCTGTTATAGGGATGTAAAATTCATTGAAACAATTTTAACGGTTTGCCAAACAGTGCTGAAAGGAAAAATTATCGAAACAAACATCACAGGTAATTAGTTCAACCGGTTGCAAATAATACCGAAAGTTGTTCATTATTAATCATTCACAGGTGTTTTCCTCATTTGTTATGCCGAAACTTTGTGAAATGATAAACTGCATTAAAATATCAATATGAGGAATATGACAGGCTGCTTAATGAGAATACCCGCAAAAAGAACCATACACAACGCCAAAAAGTGGGGAGAAAAAGAGCTGCAATGCAGACACTATAATGTTAGATCAAGCAGTAAATCTTGCTTTGAATTATACCATTAAAAGATTCGATACAAAAATTACAAATATTGCATTTTAACGAAAGTTTCCTGCCACCACAAATATCGCCTGCGCAAACAGTTCACGTTGGCATGTTTAATCATATTTTGTTAAACAATGTTTTACATTTGAACAAAACAGACTTGCTTTAGAACACAGTGCCGTGAAATTTGTAAACAAAAATATCCTTATTACTGCATACAAGGTATCTGAAATGGAATTATCATGCTACCAGATTAGAACAATCATTTACCTCCAGTTCTTTTGCGAAAAGTCAGCTACAGAATGTTACCAAATCATGTGTACAGCTTTAGGTATTGACGTTCTATCATATGACACTGTGAAGGTTTGGTACTGAAAGTTCAAAAACAAGGACTATGACATTCAAGAAACAGCGCTCTGGCCAGCCACGTTGATAAGGCCCACCTGCGAGAATTTGTAGAAGAAGATCAGTATGCAACCATTCAAGAGCTTGCTAATGAGTTAGACATCAGTGCCATCTCCATTACTCGTGCTATGCATCGCTGGGTACCGCATGAGCTGATTCAAGCAGATAAGGACAGGCATGTTCGGGCCTGCACTAATCTGCTCGAATATTAACACAAGGTCAAAATTCTGGACCAGATCATCACTTGTGATGAAAAGGGGATTTACTTCACAGGCCAAAAAAGGGGGTTGGTCTGCACTAAGGTGAGCCCATCAGCAGCGTTGCAAAGTGCAATATAACATAAATATCATGCTTTGTATATGGTGGAAATGCTGCGGTATTACCCACGAAGAGTATCTGAAAAAAGGTAAAACCATTGCCAGTTAAAAGGTGTACAGTGAGATGCTAGTCCATGTTGATGCTGCTTTCAAGGAAAAATGTTGAACTGAGGAAAAATGTTCAAGGAAAAATGTTGTTCGGCACAAAAAGGGAATGTTCCATCAAGATAATGCAAGACAAGATGTGTCTGCATTCACTGGCTGGACTCAAATGGGATCTTTTGCCATACCCACCATATAGTTCCAACATCTCTCCTTTAGCCTTCTACCTTTTTTCACACCTGCAGCTACATCTTGCTGGTGCTATCTTCCATTCTGCACAGGATGTCCAAATTGAGGTTGATTCAAAATGAGGACGCCCAAAATAAGGTTTTTGGACACATGGCCACCAAGTTTTTGGGCCAAAGGCTTTGAATTACTATCGAAACATTGGCAGAAAATCATAGATTTGGGTGGTGATTACTACCCGCACTAAAGATACTGCTTTTATGCATTTTAACTTTATTGAGTATGTTTTTGGGGGAAAACTTATGTTACAACCAGATATAATTTATGTATAACAAGTTTTACACTTGTATCCACTTTTTCACTAATGTATACAATTATATGAAAAAGCTATGGGTGTAAATAGGAAACATCATAATGTGGCAAGTGCATTTGTGATATTTATATAATGCCAGATATGGAAAACACTATTTACAAGCACTCCATAATCAAATGGTTAAATAATTTGAGTATATGCATGTGGATTTGAAGACAATAAATATCTATTGATCATGAATGATATACATATCCTCAGAATAATTTATGCTACCAGGAAACAATAGCATGTTACTTAAAAGCCCTCTGAGGGATGTTATGTTCTTTCAATTTTACTACCAGGTTACAAACTTATAGACTATAGCTCGAGTTTTATTCGGTAAATAAATACATATTTCTAATTATTGCAAATCAAAGATAATTGAAACTGTAGTTAATAAACAACCATTTTCATTTATCAGAAAGCACAGCAGAACATAAATAACACAAGAAATACAGTTAAAATAAATTTTAGCACTTTTTAAAAATATATTATTCCCATTCAAGTAAACTCTAGAACACAGTTCTCAGTTGATTCAGTGGATTAAAAAACCATCTCCACTAACAGAAGAGTATAGCAAAAGCAGCAGCATGCTCAAGATCTGCACAGCAATAAGCAAATCCCAAGTAACAGTTTCTCAATGTAACTGCTTGATGAAATAACTGTACGGAAAGATTGTTAATTTTGTAGGAAATTATGTATCACCGAGAATTGTGATTTGTGATTTTTTTTTTAAACAAAACATAAGATAAATGTGTAAATCTTATAAATTAAAATCAGTAAATCTAACTTCCTGATTATACACAGCACCACCAAAAATTCAGAAAAGAGAATTTAAGGGACAACCTAGGTATGCATGCAGCAAATGATATGCAGCTTGAGAGCATGTGAATTTGATCATCTGAATTTCAGTGGTCATTTCTCAGATTAATATTTCTTTTTTCAAAACAAATTGTAACAAAATGGTAGAATATGACAGCCAATGAAAAAGAAAGCACTGCATTTTTTTCAGAAATATGCCATTTTCCCAGGAAGAGAAAATGCAAACATTTATATTTTATGAAGTCGTACTTCTTAAACCATGAATTTTATCGAAATCCAATGTGAAAAATTACCAGCAAAGTGTGTGCGAGACGGAAACGGGTTTGAAGATAGTTATTTCTCATTTATAACAGTTGTTCGCTTAATTTGTTGTTGGACAAAGGATATTCTATGAAGAACTGGGACTATCTTTAAATATTTCTACCAAATGGTGTAATTACCTCACAGAAGTGTGTGCCTATCCTCTATATGAAAAAAAGAATGTAAAAAAATAGGTAGCAATGGATGCATGATTGAAATAGACATAAGGATACCCCAACTAACATTTCTTTCTGAAGTTGGCAATAAATTTGCAAAGGCTTTCTAAAGTCTACAGTGAATTTATAACATTTTGGTCGGGGATGCAGATAATTAGAAAGAACAGAAATTTATCTACCAGCATTAATGAACCTTACTTCTGAGATATGTACGATAAAAATGAGCAGAAAATTATTCTTTAGCTGTATGGGGGGGATATAAAAAATCCTGCAAACCAAAGCCCAATGCACCCTATCTGGGCCTACTGTGCTACGAATTTTTAAAACAGTATTTTCAGCACTTTTACACACATGTATATAAACAAATGAAAAAAGAAAAATTCTCCAAAGAAGGAGACCCCCCCAAAAAAATTGCAAACCATTAAAGTAATTTTCAGGTTCTACTATGGGTATTCATAATGAATATAAAGAAAATGCAAAGACTCTTTAGTACCTGAATATTAGTGCAACCACCTTAGCAGAAGTCATCAAGCTCTGGCAATCATGCACATAAATATCAGCTTGAATAAACAGTATCACCATTTTCATATATGCTCCAGTCGTTTTACAAGTTCTAAAGGTAAATTACGATATTTTTTGCTTTAAACTGAATTTTAAAACATGTGCTTATGAGATTTGCCTGCAAATGAAGAAAATGTTGTAAAATATTTAGAGGATTACAATACTTTGCCAGAAAACTGCTAAATGTTGAAATTCTCATTTGATGCCACAGCTTTTCGGAAAACAATCATTTTAGAAATAAAATGTGAAAAATTGCAATGAACATGTTCAGATTTGAATCAGAATTGGTTTCAACCAGAACCATCTGCCTTTCACTACAGAAGTCAGACTTGCATATTGGTGGGGTAAACAATTAACCTCTATTAAATACAGCTACTAAGAGTTAGAAATGAATGACAAGACTGTGATAGACCATAATAATTATATATAAGCAACCTGCATTCTTGATATAAAGGTTAAAACAAATTGAATGATAGAAAAGCTCCAATCATTGCAATAGATGAAAGTCTGTTTACAAAGCGAAAACACAATGCTGGATGTTTTCATTGCTGCAATGGATTGAGGGAGAAATTTACTACATCAAATGAAAATTTCTTGGTTACAGTTCCCACCAGAAGTGCAGCAAGAATAATGATGAAAATAATTGAAAACATCAAGCAAGGAAGTGCTATCTATTCTGACTGTTGGTCTTGTTATAAAACTGAAAATTTGGATTTATGCATAAAATGGCTTATCATATGTACAACTTTGTTGATCCGGAACTAGCATACACACATATTCATATAAAAAGAATGTAGAGATCTACCAAAATGGGATAATAGAAAGCACAGAAGGCAGCCCACCACCTCACAGAATTGTATTTAGCAGAATTTATATGGCACCAAGAGCAAGCTGCTAATGAAACCTCCTCAACTAGAAGAAGCCAAATGTATTCTTAAAGTGCACTATGAAATTTCCAGCAGCACAAAAGAAATAAAAACCTGTTTGTAAGTAGTTTCATTAATTGCTTTTGAGGATGAATTCCTAAACAAATTTAAAACATGTATGTATGAAAGGAATAATTTTTTGCGAGTCATCATTTTTTTCCTACTGTAAAAATTTGCCAAGCTGCATCAAGGTGGTTGTGCTACTAGGTTAAGTAACCAGATTTAATAGCAACTGAACTCAAAATCAGATATCCTGAAATGAAGTAATGGAGAAGAAAATTATACCATAAGATTGGTTCATGAAACTTGTTACAAACTTGATAGAAAAGGTTTCAGCTTTTCAGAAAGAATGATGAATTTAAATTGGAAAATAAATGTAAAACTTTCCAGGTTTTAGGATAAATTTCAATCAAACATATATCAAAGACATCTGAAGCTGGTATTACATTCAAAGGAAGCATGATGCTTTTGGAATAAGGCATGAAAAGTGATTAAAAATGGAAAAGCTTAGCAGTTTTAATTTGGGTTGATAAATTTTCAGCTTGCACGAAGATAAGATTTAGATCGGGAAAATAATTATATTAAGATGTAGACTTCAAATGTTACTAGAGGGGAAAAGAATATTATAACTTCTTGTTTACTAATATTTATTTGATAGTATCATCTGAAACTAAATTCACCTGAAATAAATGCCTGTAGCAAACCATAGAAAAAAATATATTTAGGGAGTAATCAAATTGAAATAATTATAGTAATTTAAATAAAAAAATAGTAATTCAAATTTTAAAAAAGAAACAAAATAATGCAGTGTCAAAATTTCACAAGTTTGCAATACATATGATAGATGAATATAAGAAATAAATACATCAAAAATTAATAACAAAGAAAAAAGGAATTCTTGAAGATTAGGTTTATCAATACTAAGTTGCAGCAAACTAAAACAATAAATGCAGAGCATAGAACAACGTTTTGCTCCCCATGAAGCAGATGAGTTGGCCAGGACTTTCAGTATGTTGAGAGCTTTAGCACATTTTTTCTTTAGATTTAAGATTGCGGAAGGAAAGCGAGCTTTCTATCAAATATAACACCTAAGAATTTTACTTCTGGCTCAATGTGGATCAAAGAGCCGTCAAGATGCAGCTCTGGATCAGGACATCAAATCATCAACATACAGCGAATCATGCACTGTGGGAGGAAGTTCTCTTAAAATGGAATTAATTTTCAGACTGAAAAGAGTGACACTGAGCACTGAACCTTGGAGTACACCTTGTTGTACAAATATTTGAGAAAGCAACGAACCGATCTTAACTTGGAAAGTGCGATACTTTAGAAAGTTTTGAATGAAGATGGGTAAATTACCTCGCAACCCAGTGCTGTAAAGGTCATGAAGAGTTCCATGCTGCCAAGTTCTATTGTACGCCTTTTCCATGTCAAAGAAGATTAAAACCACGTGATTGCGTACTGCGGTTTCTAAAAACGGGGCATTGTCAAGTGAAGATCTTCCTTTACGGAAATCACTTTAGTAAGGCTATTGGCAATGATTAGTCTCCAGATAGTAGGTGAGACGGTGATTTACAATTTTTTCCATGTTCTTGCAAAGGCAGCTAGTGAGAGCGATGGGGCGATAATTTAAAGGATTTTTCGGCTCGTTGCTGGGTTTTGCTATAGGGATTACAAAGGCACTGCACCAGGCAGTTGAAAAAATTTGTTCCTTCCGTATCTTATTATAAAAAGCGAGAAGGATCACTAGAGATTCATAGGGCAGATGCTTTATCATCAAATAACTTATGCCATCAGGACCAGGACAGGTTCTATCAGTGTGACATATTACACTTCTTAATTCAAACATGGTGAGATCTTCACTATAAGATTCTGCATTAGGATAGGAAAAGTCGATCTGAATACTTTCCAAGCGCATCTTTGTGGACATAAACTCATACAGCAGCAAATGTATCACCTAAAGCATTGGCTATTTCTTCTCTATTGCTTATCAAATTTCCATCTTTTTCTAGAACAAAAAAAGGAATGATCATTGTATAATCCAGAGGCTTTGCAGACTCTTTTCCAAACTTGTTTGCTAGACAATGAGGAGGCATTAGTGGACACATAGGCTGCCTATGATTTTCTCTGACTTTGCCGCCTCACTTTCCTTGCATTCACCTTAGCTTTTTTAAAGGTCAGAAGATCTGCCAGTGTTGGATATCGGCAAAAGATACGCCAAGCTTTCTTTTGCTCTCTTGAAGTTTCATGACAATCACTGTTCCACCAGAGTTTAGGGAACTTTGTCGAGGACTTCAGAATACAGAGTTCAACTGCTTGTACAATAGTGTCAGAGATCATTTTAACTACTGTATTAATGTCCACATCGTTAACCATTTCTTCAGTCAGCACTGCAAAAGATGCAAAAAGATCCCAATCAGCTTTATCATAAAGTAAGCGTGGTTGTCTTGAGATCACTGACTTTCCTGTAATATTTACACTGACTGGGAAATGGTCACTATCGTAGAGATTCTCCCCTACGCTGAAAGAGCAAAAAGGTAGTAGAGATGGAGAACAAAAAACCAGATCAATTGCATGAAATGTTCTAGTCGGCTGATGAGAGTAGGTGCATTCTTCATTATTAAGGAGACAAATAGAATGATCTTCCATTAACTGTTCTATCTGGTGGCCCACTGAATTAATGCCCCATAAGGTACTATGCGCACTGAAGTCACCTAAAAGCAAAAAAGGTTCTCGGAACTGCTTTATTGTTCTGTCCAACTCTCACTGATCAACATGCTCCTGTGGGGGTAAATAAATAGTGCATACCGAGATTGAAAAGCTTAAATTAATCTGAACTGCCACAGCTTGAAAGAAGGTTGTCAAAGGGAGAGCAGTTTATGAGTGATTGTGGGAGGCGATAAGGCCCACATTACCACAGGCACGATCCCCAGATGAGTTGTCCTTTCTGACTGTGGTATAAATCTGTATCTTAGCATGTCTGCTTGGTTTTAAGCTGTCCTGAAGTGCAAAGCAGGCAGGTTGATAGATGTTGATTAAATCCTTGATATTATCCAGGTATGGTAGAAACCCCGGCAATTCCACGAAATAAATTTACCCATTACGGATGCTTGTTTTGGCGGTGTTGGTTTTTTTACTTTCGAGGCAAAAGGCGTTTCGGAAGGGATAACCCTTGTTCAACATCCATTTCATCCGAGTCGTCTAGGTGTGCTGAACTCATGCTTGCAATAGAACTTTGACTGGGGGTCCTGGATTTTTGCTTATTTTCCTCCTTGATAAGATTTCTATGTTTGTCCATGGATCTCTATGGACATCCTGTTTTCCTTTGAATGCAGTCACCGGCATATTACTTTTAACATCAGGTTTTCCCCCCTGATTTTTGGTTTCTAGGATCTTCTGTCATTGCTAGTTCTTTTTTCTGTGTGGGTATTGTGGTTTGCGTTGACATCGATCTGAATGGTTTTGTTGCGGATGCATAAGATTTATTAGGTCTTGGCTGATTAGAGAGAACAAGTCTTTTGGCTTCAGCAAATGATATTTTTTGTGTAACTTTAATGTTTTGAATTTGTTTTTCTGTCTGCCATTTGGAACGTGATCTTGAAAAAGCTGGGTGCTCGCCTTTACAATTTATACATAAGGGAGCAGCAGAGCAGCCTTCACTGGCATGGCCTACGATGAAACATCGAGCACACGTGAGGCTATCGCGACAAGAGGTCTTTCCATGTCCAAAGCGCTGACATTGGAATCAGTATACATGGCCTGACTGAACAGTTTAGGTATCCAGCTTTCATGTTTTTAGGCAGGTTAGGAGACTTGAAGTAAGTATGACATGCTTAGTGAGAATGAGTTGACCAACTTTCCATATTTTGATCCTACGAGCACCAGACATGTTTTGATCTACCAACTCTTTAACGAATTTCTCTTCAGTTACTGATAGTCTATTTCAGAGATTACTCCTTGGGACGAGTTCAGAGTGTTATGTGGCTTAACTTCAATGTTTGCTGGTCCTAATTTAGTTAGTTTCAAAAGATTGCTTTCCAGACACAGTTTCGATCAAAAGGTCTCTAGACCGAAGTCTCTTAATATTTTTCAGTTCTCCTACAGAAGACAAAAGATGTTTGTTTATTAGAAAGGGTGATATTTTTTTCAATTCTTCAGAGCTGGTTATAATTAAGAAACATGGACGAAAAACATCCGAGACAGTGCTATGCCGCTTATTAGTCTTTTGGCCACAATCGGAGCATCGGGTACATTGTTGGAGCAGGAAGTTATAGCATTCATATTTAAATGGAAATGATTTGGGTCCTACCGCCCTACCCACCATGGAGCCCAACAAGGAGACACAGATTCCTATGCCAGGGCTAGCCAGATAGACCTATATGTTAACTGAAGTCCCACAGTTGGCTTTCCCAAAAGCTGGTACTGCTGAGAGCTTGTCCCCAAGCCACTGCACAAGGACTGGTGACCAGCCGGTTGACACCCGTGAGAACGACATGGTGCCTCCCGTTTAACTGAAGCAGAGACCAAAGCAGTATGTTGGGGACAGTACCTTGCCCCTCAACTACCAGGACCCCAGAACCCTCCTTTCCAGTGACACGGGTCTCCATGCATGACAAACACGTAGGCAGTTTTCTCGCCACTCAAAAAAACTAGGTACAAGGCTGTTTCAGTTTCTTTTGATGAGCCCGAACCTGAGAAGAGGAAATCACAAGGCACAAGGAAAACAGGAAAGGCTGCAGTTAAGAGGAGAGGAGGCAAAAAGGAGGAGAGATCACTGGGGCTCCAGGATTGTGACACCCGATCACCAAGACGGTAATCCTCTGAAAGATCTTCACCTGCTATGCTTTAGCTGGGCATGTTGAAATGGCCTTCACGCCTACGGTGGCCCTACCAGTAGCTATGCTCTTGATGTACTTTGGCCGTTCCCAGTGACACCCTTCTCCCCCATCGAGGCAGCAATGCAGGACTTGGGGGGGGGCTTGGTTTTCATGATCAATTATTTCATGACAATTGTAACTGATGGAGCTGCAGAATGTTTGATCACAACAAAGGTGCAGTGACATTAATTAAACATGAATATTCCAAAATTTTAGCATTGTGCTATTCATATGCTAGAACTTTATAAAATGTTCTGGGATTTTTATGTTAATTAAACAATTATCTTAGTCTTTTGTCAGCACTTCCTTTGTTGCACACAAGGATGAAATTAATATATTTAAATTCAGAGTTCTTGAGTTCATAAGAAAGCTTTTGGCAACTGTCATTCATTGGCTGTCAAGTTATTACTTCTGCTGCAATTCAATTATTTTAATTGGCTTTAGCACTGCCAGCCATTTTTATTTCATGAACAACTGAGCACAGGCATGCTTCACTTAGAATATTATACATTAAATTTACTTGAGCATTTGTTCTGATGTTTTCACAAGTACTGAAGATCTGATTTTCTGTAATTAAATAGGTTGTGTAACCATCAGCTCATTAGTAAATAAAAAAGTTTATTTTAAACCTTCTCCTGGATTTGAGTTATTCTCTTTACGAGTTAGATGAGATTGATAAGTCATCTCACTCTCCTTGCTGTTACAGCAAAATATGACACTGCGAGAAAAATATGTATCGAATTATTTTTAGGAAGGAAGTTGATAACACCAATGAATAAAGAGAAAGAGACAAGAAGAATTTGTAAAGAAGGAAGCTGGCAGGAAGATCTGTGATACCATAGTATCCTGTTTCAGGTTGTAAAGTTCGGAGGCAGATTCTTAATGGCTTGAAAAAGCTTAGACTCATAGTTTCATACTTTTAGAATTCTCTACTAAAGTCATTAACAGCATTGGTTTTTTTTAATTAGTTAAACTCTGATGGAAGCAACTCTAGGGTTTTATGCTAATTAACAAGTTACTAGTTTGTTTGAATCTGCACTTCTACTTTTATCAGCTCCCACCACGATTTCAATTATTTAATATATTTAGACACAAAGTTCTCGAGTTCGAATCACAGCCTCTGGCAGGTATCACCGACCATCATTCTATTACTTCTCCCTATAGCTGAATAACAGTGGATGTTCGTTAATTTGAACTAATACAGAGGCCTCCAAAAACTTGTATTGGAATTAATATACTCATTAATACTCATTAATTCGAACTCAGTTTTTATCACACCGGTTAATTCGAACTAAAAAATTGATAAAAAAATTTATTTTTCCTCATTTAATGGAGAAAATACATGGTGTATTTATTAGTTTGTATGTAAAAAATCATCTGTAATTTTTTTTTTTTTTGTGTGTGTGTGTGTGTGTGTGTGTAAGCAGGCATCTAAATTTCTAGATTATTACATTTCTGCTAAACATTAGTAGATATTGTCCTACTGTCCACCTCTTACTAATGCTTAACACACAAAGCTTCCTGGTCTAATTTGTTTCCTTGGATTCATTCAGAACACTTTATGAATGGGTCGGGGTAGGGGGAACTTCATTTGTTTATTTATTATCAATTGTCTAAGAACTTCAGAAAACCAATCTTTACTTTTACTTTCTTCTTCTTCCAGGGAGCTGCGTCAGTTATGCCTACATTCAGATAAGTTAATGTGCTCTAATTTTCTTCCTCAGTGTGTGGTGTGAATGTATAAAAATCCAGCATGTCTAAGCATGGAAAGAACAAAACTCTAATTTTGGAGACATACGTAGACATTTTAAAACTAGAATTGCAGTAGGGGTCATTTTGATCGCTGGCTACTTTTGTTTTATTGGAAGAAATCGTTTGGAATTTTTTGACATTTCCGAAATACATAACAAATATTTGTAAAAAAATGTTCAGCATTCTAGGTTTGTTAGTTTTTGAAATACTGTCATGTATATGGCAGACGGGGGTCATTTTAACTTTACATTTATCCCTCTTTCTGCTCGAGGCCTTGTCAAATAACCCATGAAAAACATTCACTCATAAGGATTTTTTGATTGCATTCATACTATCTCCCAGAGGGATAAAAACCTGTGTGGTCTCACTACTTTGTAATACTTACATAAGTTGTTGTTCCTTTGTTTGCAATTATCTATTTGTTTGAAGAAAACACTGCAAGGAAGGTAGATGCAGGGTTTTTTATGCTTACATTTCTTTCCAGAAATAGTTTCTTTTACATATGTATTTTCCCGTTTGTTAGTTCAGCTTACTTACTGCAGGTGATAACAGTTAGGACAGATGTTTTCTTGGTAATCCCAAATTAGTATTTCAGTACATATGAATTCTGCTGTCAAGTTCATTATAACCTTTCCTTAACGCTGTGAGAATCATATGCTAAAATATAATCCTTCTCATTTTCTGATATTTTTCTACTTTTTTCAACTTTTACAAAATATGTCTAATAAGCAGAAAAGAGGCCTTATGGATGAAAAAATTAAAAAATTATTGCAGGAGCTATCTGAAAATGAGTCTGACGGAGGTGAAATAGATAATTTTTCTGTAGAAACTGAAGATGAATTCCAGACACAAACTATTAGTGAATCCGAAGACAACGAAATAGAACTCGGCAGAAATAAATGAGCAAAAACGGATCAGGGTATTTGCAAAATTGATTTACAGCTCCTGATAACACTATACGAAATGAAATAAATTCCAAAAATTCAGTCTGTGGCCATGTTCCTGCTTATAATGTTCCAAAAGAAACAGCAGGACCAACATCTTCTGCAAAGAGTCGTGTTTCTGAGGTCTAGTGCTTTCAAGCTTTTTATTAATGATGATATCTTGCTGCATATAAAGAAATGTACAGAATCCGAAGCTCATCGGCAACATGGAAATAAAGACTGGAAGTTATCTCTCACTGAGTTAGATGCTTTTGTCATTATATTGTGTGTTCGTTGTTGTGTGTGTGCGATTATGGCAAAGCCTCGAGGGCTATCTGCCTAAGGTGAGGGATGCCTTTGTGGAGGACTTTATAAGGGAAACTGGCTCGTATACACAATACACATGGGGAAAACCACGAAAACGCCCATGCAGCCAGCCCGTTCGCGGGATTCGAACCTCGGACCGAACTACCAGTATTCAGCGACTTTACCGCTCGGCCGCTGGTGGGCATATTGTGTGTTCGAGAAATTAATAAGAGCAAAGGGCTTAGATTTCTTATGTTCTGAAGTGTGAGGAATACCATTTTGCAAAGAAACTTTATCAAGAGATAGATTCAAAGAAAAGAAACGATTTTTAAGGTTCGATGAAAGACAAGATCTACTCGATAACAGACTGATGAATTTGCTCTTGCATCAGACATGTGGAACAAATTTATTGAAAACTGCAAAATTGCTACCAGCCAGGACAAAATATTCCCATCTAAAGCTAGGTGTACATTTACACAATATATATGCCTAATAAAACTGAGAAATTTTGAATAAAATTTTGGTTATCTGTCGACATTGATACTAAATAACTCTTGAAGGGATTTCCTTATCTAGGAAAAGATGAAACAGCAAATCCTCAATTACGTTTGTGTGAAAATGTCATAAAACTAACAGAGCCACATCTAAACAAAGAGAGGAATATTACCACGGATAACTATTTTACTAGCATTAAATTAGCAGAAATACTAAAATAAAAAAATACAACTATGGTTGGCACAATGAAAAAAAGAGAAGAGATATTCCTACATATTTGGAAAATATGCGTAGTAATCTTTTATTGATCAACAATAGTGGAACATGATAATATCACAGACAATAATGGAACATGATACGGCATTTAAAATTGTTTTACTGTTGTTATTTCAGTACTTTCATCGAAGGGTCAAAATGACCCTTACCACCCTTCCAGTAGGTAAAATTTTCCCGCCATTCTGGTGTTAAAGAAAGTAGAGAATGGCAAATGCAAAACAAAGGTAGCAGCTGACTATGGAATTAAAAAAAAATAACAGTGCCAACTTATTTCAAAAAAAAAAAAAAAAAAAAGGAATCAATTTTAGATTCATAGAAAAAACCTAAATTTGCTAGAGGAAGGAAACCCATGAGAAACTGGCATCCCAAGAAGAGCTAGGAAAAGCTCTACTGCTTAGTTTCAGAAGGCTAGATCTTGAAATTTTCCAATAAATGGACCCCTATTGCAGATGAAGACTCATGAATTGGCAAGTTGAATGGGTACTGAAGATTTTAAATGGAATGCTGGATGGCTTATTCAAGTGAAGTCAAGGCACAATACACACTGTCACACACACACACACACACCAACCAAAAAAAAAAAAAAAAAAAAACCCCATCTAGAAAATATCGAGCTACAATCACAAAACTCAGCAGGAATGTAGTCTGGTAAGAGATATGCAAATAATTTGAATTTCGATGTCAATGAGACAAGGGTAAGTGCACTATGTGCATATGATATGGGCAGCTGGGAGAGTTTAAAGCATGACTGCTCGTGCTGTTGGGCTATTAAGCAAATTTATCGACTTAGATGAATGGTGTTGTGACTAGGCATGCCTCCGAGATATAACCCGCAGCAGTACAAACAACTGTCGGACTTTGAGATATGGCATATATTAGGTCTCAGAGAAGCAGGTTGGTTGAACAGGCATATTGGTTGCCACTTCGGTCGGAGCTTTATGGTAGTTGCTCGGTGTTGGCGGCAATGTATCATGGATAATCTACCGTCGCAAAGGGTCAGGTTGTCCCAGGAACACAAATGAGTATAAGGTTCATGCAATCATAAGAGCGGCCACTTCCATACCAACAACCGCTAGCATTGATTCAGCACCATTTACCACCTTCCAAGCATCCAGTGATATAAAGGAAAACCATCTGAAGATGACTGGTAGATGCTGGTATAAGACACCTACCATTGACCTATTATAGGCAGTGTTGGTTAGATTTTTGCCTAACTTAGGCAAGCTGGAGTGTGACAGACTGGAGGCACATGATCTTCAGCAATTAATCCAGATTTATTCTCAAGGCTCATGACCAATGCACACGCGTGATTATCAGCATCTTTATTGCTTTTTAATATATTTAATCTTACATATCACAGTATAATATATTTTCTGGGATTATAAATACTAGGAAAATTTTCTTCTTCAACGATAAACTTTTAAAACTATTTTCTCTTAAAATCGGATAATTTGAACTCTTTCTTGAGAATCTTTCAGTTTGAATTAACGAGTGTCGTTTCTACTTAAACTGGCTTTAGCTTTGCTAGTCATAACTGCATTATGAAAGAAATTAGGTCTGAGCCACAGCTTAGTAGGTGCATTTTACTTTTGACTTGAGGATCTGTTCTGATTTTCTTGCAAGCTGCAGAGATTTCATTTCTTTGTTAATAAACTGGTTGCTTCTTGGTCTGAGAAGTAAACAGAAAGATTTATTTTAACCTACTTCTGCGCAACTTAGAAATTAAGATGAAACAATAGTCATCTCACTAGAGTTCCAGGAGTTAACATTTAAAATAGTATAGGTCTGTACAATGTAAAAAAGAATTTCTAACATAGGTAAACTATTTTGAAACTGCAAGCATATGACATGACCAATAGGATTCTATTAGCAAGAAAAAACAAAGCACACGCACACAGACACACACACACACACACAAAAAAAAAAATATCAAATTATTACGAACAGAAGGAAGAGTTATTTGACAAAAGAGAAACATGGAACTGTATGATTTCAAAATAGTAAAAAGAGAAAAATGTTAAGACTTACAAAGATTTTCAGTGGAAAATGAGATAAGACATCATCAGAGGAATAGAATTTTGATGAGAGAAGACTTTTGGCAACTGAAGATGCTGAAATTCCACAGGAACCTAATATGCTACATAACAAACCTTGGCCAAGTAATCCTTTAACCAATGGCGAAACAGAAATAATACATTTGTCTGAAAGATTTGGCCATTCTGATATACAAATCCTGTGTTTTTTTCAAGAGCACCTTTAGGAAAAAATATTCCACCATCTCTTTCGCTTCTCCTAAATGCGATCAAGAATGATCCAGTTTAAACACGTGAGTGTGATTGTGGTTTAAAAAGATGAATTTAATAGTGATTTCAAAAAATGCATTATGAAGCACTTGGCAATAACAGTGATTTCAACAAATGCTTTATACAATGCAGCAAATTGGATCTATTCATTTATCTTGCAATAAATCTCTTGGCCATTTATCTTGCAATAAATCTCTTAGCCATACCACAAAACATAACTTTGCATGATTTTAAAATGGCACTGATTAATAAACCACAAAATAAATGCTTAGAAAACGATGGCTGCTTTTTCACCCACACAAAAACACAACAATAAACATACAATTTGAAAAACAGAAGATGAAGAATATACAGAAGATGCATGACTACTTCACCTTATTAAAATATAGAGTACTTTGTAATACTAGGTATCACACAATGTATACAAAATGCTTATTTGTAAAAAAAAATTCTAAAATAAATTTGGGAAAATACTGGATGTCTAGAAAATAGGCATTATCAAGAGCATAAAACTATATAAAGCATGAATTCAATACACTATCAAACATGCACTCTTCACAATACGTTCTGAATATGAGTATGAAGAAAAGCGATAAGCAAGTCATAAAAAGCAATTAACAAAATAACCTAACAAGAGAGTCACCTGAATATTAGTTTTATATTTCAACAAAATGTTCATAACTATTAATATATCTGTTGCATTATTTTATCAATGTTTCAATACCAGCTGCATATAATTCTTTGGATTGGTGTCTTTGCCATATTAGGATTTCCATCTTGAACATCATCATCATCTGCAAAGTTCCCGTTTTTTTTTTTTTTTTTTTTTTAATAGAACAAATAGGTACTGCTATTCTTAGTGCTATGGTTCTCCATCCATTGTGATGTTGAGTCTGCCTCCATATGAAAAGAACACCTACTTCGGTTTTCATTATAAACTTTGGAGAAGCACTTCAGAAAATTTCTTGACCCACTCATCCACAGTTTTACGCAACAAATAATTTCTTCCATAAACAGAAAAAATTTTGTTCTTGACTATCTTTTGTTTATAAAGTCCTTTCACCCCCCCAAAAAAAAGTGGATAACAGTACACTGCTCTTCTCTATTGCTTGCCATTAGCATTTTCTGTGTGAAACTTTCAGCATTTTCAAACTGAACTGTGAATATGTAATTGGCACTTTGTTACTAATAAACTGATGGTTCTGCCACCTAGTAACATAAATGGAAGGTATTTATTGCTATTTGCAAACACATCATGCCAGTTTGTGAAATAAAGGCTTTCCCTCATACATATATATGTGCATGCAAGTTGTACTATATCTACAATATGATGAAAAATCAACTTTCTGCTTAGCTATCAGCTTTCCATATTTTAAGAACACAGCAACTTACTACATCACCTTTTAGAAAAAGCAGCAATTTAAAATAGTTCACCTCAAAAATCATAACATTTTAGAACATTAGGCAATGAAAATTAAATTTCAATACGACTAATAAATGTGTTCAAATCTGATATTTAAGTGTTCAATTTGGAAGTTTGTATCTTCAAAGAACACTAATTTATGAAAAAGGAATTAATGATGTTTAAATTTTTATTTATACTTCCACCACACTCATTTTGACACATTACCACTGCAAAAGATATAGATGCAGACTGAAAAGGAGACATGTAGAAATAAAAAAAAAATTTCATATTAATTTTTTTTTAAATTAGAAAGCACATTTTACAACTTGTAAGAAATTTTCCCTTTCTTTACCACATGCCTCCCACCAGTTTGAATCCTGGTGAGCACACTGCTGACTTTTCATTTTTCTTGATCTGAAATACACTTAATGACTCTATATTCTCAGCCATGCTTAAATTATCATTCTTTTAAAGTTCTATGGAGTTGAATATCATCATGCATTATTACACTATTTATAGTATACATGTTTAATTTATACAACTACAGTCTGCTTTAGATTTCTGAAAATATTTTAGTTGTCAGACTGTGTTTTGGAGAGCAGATGTTTTGGTTCAAATTATGTGCTAAAATCACTAAAGCTCTTTCGTGAAGTCTGCAATATTTTGCTTTTGTCATAATTCAAACATCTGTTTTAGCTCAATGCCTGATACAAAAGTATTCATGCCTTTCACAATAATGTGTTAAAGCATACATTCCTATGTACAGTTGGAACCAATTTGAGCAGTAATCATGAAGCTGCTATCTAGCATATGCAACCTCGAATTACAGCTAATAACTTTGCAAGAACAAGATGTTGCTGAAATGCTACGATGTCATTTCCACTTTTTCCTTTTCTGAGAAAGAGCACTATTTTTTCTTTCCTCGCACTGGATGCCAACTTTTTATTTTCCATCGCCTTATTAAAATGTCTTAACTGCCTTTTAACTCTTTGAGGGGTGGTATATAAAATTGTTTAAATTGTTATAAAATTTGGCATGTATTGTAACTTATGGACCCTAAGAACACAAAATTGAGACTTTAAAAAAATCTAGAGTGAAATCCTGAATTTTGAGACCCTGTATATATTTTATACAGGTCCCCTGTATGACATTTTCTTCCAGATAGCTGCCAATTATTAATTTTTATTTTTAAAATTAATTTTGCATACTTTTGATATGTGTCTATAGAGGTGTGCGCTTGAATATAGTTTTGTAAGTCTTAAGAATAAACATTTTTTTTAAATTTTGCTAGAAATTTTAAAAATAAAATGTGTTTTTTCAGGCATTTTGATGATTACAACCCAGCTGAACATATTTATGTAAAATATGGGTAGAAAGCTTTATTTAAATACAATATTATTATTTTATGAAAAAAAATTAGCAAATATAACACTGCATGTGTAAACCGAATCATGCTGTAATTGAACTAGTATAATGTTACAAGGAGATGTAACTCAGCCGACAAATAAAATTTTGAAAAATGAAACATTACGACTCAGCTGAAAAATTATGTTGCATTTTTAAAGTTATTATATTTTATTCTTCAGATAATATATAAAAGAAAACCATGCTTCATGCTATGATAACAAGAATCTGCCCCAACACACACTTTTTATTTTTTGTAAATATAGCTTGTAATATATCTTTTTGTTCAGGAAGAAATGCCGTTAAATGCTTTGTTACAACTCAAAGCTCTTATTTCGATTTTCAACCTCTTTGGACTCCTAGGGGCCTCTTTTCAACTTTTGGATAAATTTTGGTTTGCATCTAAAATTGGCCTTAGAAATATTTTCCCTCCTTTCGCCACCTGTGAAAATTTATTTCAAAAACCACTTTTTTGTATCCTAACTCAGTGGGAAAAGTTCTCTTGTGTTCCCTAGTCTCTCATCTGAAAGTAACTAAGATGATACCTAAAGAATAAAAGCATGCTTTCAAATCAGCAGTTTTGCCATTACACTAAGAGATGGACCTAAAATGCATTTTCATTTCCCATATTTTTAAGTGAGCTTTCCGTTTGAGTGATAAGATCACAAAAAGAAAAGAAGGCATGACCCCCCTACATGACAAATTAGCTGTCAATCACCTCTTTTCATTTTTGCTGCATTCTAGGATTTTGGAAAACACGAAGCAACAGGTGTCTTTAGAGGCTAACATGCCACATTTCATCCCTACAATTGTGTAACGTTTTGACGCCAGACGACAATTTTGAAATCGATGAGTCTTTCTCCTGGGAAAGAGTGAAGTGCTGAAATTAAAATTTTAGCTAAACAGAGGCGAATGAAACTCGAGTGGAGTAAACAATAAAATAAAACTAATATACTTGTATTCAGTCCTAGTGCAGAGTCAGTAAACTCCACATCCCCCCCATGAACATAACACTGAATCCTAAACAACTTGTAAATTAATGATAAAAAATTATTGCATCATAAGTTGTTATAATATAAAGAAATCCTGTCATTTCACAGAGTAGAAAAGAAGAAGACTGGTGCTGCCATCTATTGGCGTACTACCTTCAGTATGGGCACCCCGGTATATATTATATACTGGTCTTAAAATCATATAAATAATCTCTTAATTATCACTTCTAACTGAAATGAAGTAAATATATAAAATTCAGCATGGGTACATCATGTATTTGCAGATTTTCAATTTTTTTCTTCCCCTCCAATAGAATTTATGAATCTTCAAACGTGATACCTTGGAAAGAGGTATATTAATTTCATAACTGCAAAATATTGAGTATTCATAGGGTACTGCTGCCATTTAGAATCAAAGGGAAATACTAGAAACTTACGATTACAGCTTTTGGTGTAAAAAAAAAAAAATTAGCATTTTTAGGAGGTTAAAAAATTGACAAAAAACTGGTATATTAATATACCGGTTCCCTTTAAAGGGTGAAAGGACAAATATCAAAAGATAATGTAATCCATTATAATACCTTCTCGAAATAAATAAGATTAGTATTTACTTTTGATGTCAAAATCACTAACCTACACTTTTGCAAAAACACCAATAAGAATAAATTTTACCGAAACAAAATTTTTTCAGTTACACAAGTAAATACCTACAGATGATCGAAAAAAAAATTTTTTTTTTGAAAATAACTCTCATTAAAATTAGAATTTTTTCATGAAACAAAGTGCTATAATTCAACAATGCAGTTTTTATATGCTCTTAATTTACTGACTCAAATATTTACATACTTGAAATTAAATAATAGATTAATTTGTAAAATAAAAAAAAATAAAAACTGTCAGAACATTCTACCATCGTACAATCTACATTCTACAAGAAGTTTTAAGCAAAAAATAGTATGGAATAGATTTGCTATTATTCTGTTAATCATTAAACAAAATGGCAAAAATGTTTAATAAACAGAGCTTCACGAAATACATAAATTAAAAATTACACTTCTAGGAAAATGTATCTTACCATAGGTTCATCAGTTTTTTTCTGAAACTGAACAAGACGAACTCGAGTGACAGTTTCAGCTTCAGGCCCAATTTCAGTTTCCATTCCTTGAACACCATTAGTATAGCAAGCAACTGGAGGAGGTGTTACACAAATTGCATCTTCTCCATATACTTCATGAGATAATACATCATGTGCTTGTAGTAAGGACTGAAAAATAATTAACTGCACATTAAAATGACATACATTCAAATAAAAATAGTAGCTATGTCTTTTTCTTACAATCAACCTGCACTGTATGCCTAAGATGATCCCTATTACAGCAAAAAGAGGATGGGTAAAATGTTTTAGTACATGTAGTTAAACTTCATCAAATGCTATGCAGGCTAAAATTACCTTAATTAATATTAGGAGAATAAAATAATAGCACAGAGAGAGACATTAAAAGAATAATAGTATCCTCATAATAATTATCCTTTCGTCGAAGATGGCTAGTGTAAGAACTTGATAAAACTACATTAATCCCTTTTCATTACAGCGACTTCACATCAACTAGACATGCTGAAAAACTAAGAAGAAATGTTTAAATTTCTTACATTTATAAAGGAGCAAACGGAGATTACTATCACACATACTACAAGTACCAGTGCTTATGTTACACACATGAAGATATTCATTTTATAACATTTTCAGTATGTTTCCTCAGTAGTATGGAGTATTTTATTTAGCATCGATCTAACAACTTATTTCAGAAATGTAATAGCACAAAAAGCTTATTAAACTTCCATAAGGTGCTTATAGTAAGGGAAGTATAAATGAGCTAAATAAAATAATCAGAACACATTCTTGATTTAAAATTATGCAGATTCCTTGGTACTCTTCTGTTATCAGGACCGGATTCCGATGTTCATTTATGCATGTATATACACATACGTACATACATACATATGCATAGACACATACATATACTGCATATAAATACATACTTTTTTTAATACAGTCCCAATAATCCAGTCTGAGTATCGATTCCTCTGGCAGAATGTATCATAAGCTATATTTGTAAAACAAAATAAAGTATCTGCGGGTAATTCGCTCCAGGGCATACTGTGGATAATAGTGAATGCTACATAAAGCTGAACATTCATACAACATACATAAATATGGTGAAATTTAATACATGAATGTGCCATGGTAAAACACATTGCATATTGTGTTACTTTTTATATCATAATATTGATAAAGCAATGCAAAATTTTCTCTATATTACAGTTTGCACTACCTCTTCCTCGGTGCATTAAGGAAGAAAGTTCGAAATTTAAGCTGATCATTAAAAGGTGAGTCATTAAGATATAAAGTTCCTATACCATAGAGTATAAAGAACTGTTTCAAGGGCTAGTAAGAATAAAAATATTTCTTTTACCATCAAAGCAATCAAAACACTTTTTATGTCTACAAATTTTATAATGAAAATTACTTGTGCATACCTGTATATAACATAGAATAAGGAAATTTCACTTTTGCAAGCTTGATTGATTGACTGTAGTTTCTGGCAGAAAAACCTTACAAGGTTATCTGCACCAAACAAGGGGTAAAAACAGTAAATACAAAGTATGTTAAAATTTCCATATGGACCATTACTATACATTTTAGGCGAGCTAAAAACAGATTAAAGTTTATAACAAAAGTCAGTATCCTTTAAAAAGTGGAACAACTTCTGATGATGGCATTTCCCTATTATGTTGTTTAAATCTAATTTTAAACATTTAAAATGTTTTTGATGAAGATAATTAAAACGATGACATTCTAATAAAATATGGTGGACTCGGATCTTCATTACAGTTCGCACAAACAAGATTCTTCTCGCCTTTCAGCAAATATTAGTCAGTCAGCTGACAATGAACTTTCTCAAATAGGTCAAAATAACTTGTTCCCTTCTGTTTTTGAGATAGACAACCCACATTCAATTGTGGGTCTAACATTTCTGAGCTTGTTATTCATTTGGTCAGCCCAATATCTATGCCATTTATTAAAATGTTGATCATCCTGCTGATATCTGTGAGCGGAATTGGAGAATTAGATATTGTAGTAACAGTTTCAGCTGTAATGTCCACTGGTTCATTCCCTTTTGTGCCAACGTGGTCGGGGATCTAGGAATAAAGAATCCGATATCCCCAATATTTTAAAGTCTGATTATGCTTCAGAATTCTGGTAAAACTGGAATGTGAATTAAATTTAGGCTCCTTGAATGATGTTAGGACACTTAAGGAATCTATATAGATAATGAAATTCCTGTGCCGTTGTTTTGACAGAAACATTTAAGCCTGATATACTGCAGTAAGTTCAGAGGTAAAAATGGAGCAAGCTGGGTGTAATCGAAAGCCCAGAATATTTTTTCTACTACAAAGGCTGCATCAACGTGATCTCAGCATTTTTATCCATTTGCATATAGAGGGACATAAAACGACATCTCACTTGTTCTAGATTTATCCCAGTGTTGGAAGGTATCTACAGACTGAATTTTCCAGTTCTCCCATAGTCGCATCTCAAAAGGATTCTCCAGCTGTGTATTTATATTAGTCATATTATACTGTTCTAGTAAGGTGCAAAACCAACCAACCCATGTCTAACCATGTTAACGGGAGCATGAATCATTGAGTAAATATAAATTGATGGCATTCTGAATCTGTGACATGATTTTAAAATAATGATTAAGACAAAGATGCCCACATCTTAAACTTGGAGCAGTCTTGTTGTTTTCCACTAGAGAAGTTCTAAAGCAGGGGTTCCCAACCCTATGCCTGCGGGTACCATGGCGCCTGTTGACCGTTTAACCTGTGCCTGCTGCTGTGCAATCACAATAAATATGTTTTAGTTTTCAATAAAATTCTATGTCACAGTTTTCTCATTTTTAATGAAATAGAAATTGCATCCCAACACAAATACGAGCACAAAGCGAAATGCGACTGATTTCTTTTCTTTTTCTTTTTTTTTTTTTTTTTTTTTTTTATGTGCATCTATTATATAAACTCTAACACACTATAAATTCACTTGAAAAAGTAAACGGTGCCTGCTGTCCAACATATATTCTAGAATGTGCTCTTAGGGAAAAGAGGTTAGGGACCACTGTTCTAAAGGCACCAGTGCAGATACAAATTGCTTGGTGGTGTACTGGATCATGTTTGGCAAGTACGGAAGGCCTTGCTGACCTGTAAATGACTGATCTGTGGTCAAGTTTTGAATGGATAAGGGATCTACAATGTACGTCCAGAAAATAAGTTCCATTTGGTAATGAAAGTAAATTGTGTACAGCTACAGAAAAGTTATTTATGGCACAAAATTCAACAACTCTTAAACTACTTTTCCACATAACTGCCGAAATATTGCAGGCATTTGTCATAACGTGGCACAAGTTTTCGTATACCTTCTTCATAGAAATTTGCCGCCTGTGTCTTCAACCAGTTGGAAACAGTTTCTTTCAGCTTGTCATCATTGTTGAAGTGTTGACCGCCAAGGAAAGACTTAAGATGTAAGAACAGATGAAAGTCGCTAGGAGCAAGGTCAGGGCTGTACGGAGGATGGTCAAACATGTCCCGGCCAAATCCCTGTAGGAGGTTTCTCGTCACATTTGCAGCGTGTGGTCGTGCGTTGTCGTGAAGAAAAACAACACGCTTATTCTGTATTGCGCGGCGCAATTTCTGAAGTGTCTCGTAATAAGCATCTGCTCTGATTGTTTGACCACGCGGTAAGAAATCAATGAGTAAGATGCCTTTCCAGTCCCAGAACACTGTGCAAGTCATTTTTCGAGGTGTCAAGATTTGCTTCAGCTTAAACTTTGCTGGGGATGAAGTGTGCCTCCATTCCATTGATTGCCGCTTACTTTCAGGGGTGTCGTAAGAAACCCAAGTTTCATCTCCTGTGACTGTCTGTGTCAGAAATTCTTCGCCGTTTTCAGCATAATGGGTCAAAAACTGAAGTGCACTACCCATCCGTTTTGTTTTGTGTTGCTCAGTAAGAATCTTTGGTACCCAACGTGAGCAATGTTTACGAAATTTCAGTTTTTTGGTAACAATTTCATGCATTAGTGATTGTGAAATTTGGGGAAATTCCATAGCGAGAGCACTAATTGTAAACCTTCGGTTTTCATGGATCTTGTCATCAATCACGAGAACCAGTTCTTCTGTAACCAAAGATGGACGCCCACTTTTTCATCGTGCACATCACTACGTCCGTCATTGAACTTTCGAACCCATCTTCTCACCATTGAATCACTCATCGCTTTTGGTCTGTAAACATCGCAGATTTGCCGATAAATTTCACTAGGTTTCACTTTCCTCGCATTCAGAAAACGAATTACAGATCTGATTTCACAAGCGGCGGGATTTTCAATCAACACCGACATTGTAAACATGCACAACAAAGCATATGTGACTGACAGCGATCTCCAAATGGCACGCGTTTCTTCTCCTTGATACAGAGCGTCTACTGCGCATCCGCGGAACTACGATCGCAGAGCTGCAGCGGAGATAAATTGAAACGGAACTTACTTTCTGGACGTGCCTCGTATATTATATATATATTATATAAGCAGCAATGTGCTTCGATCAGCTCCCCACAAGGTATTTGACAAGACTTTCAAAATATTCATAGTTTTAAAGCATTTCCTTCTTAGGAAGGTGATATTGGGAAAGGAAAGTTAACTTATGGTCGAACAGCATTCCTCGGAGTTTTGCGTCCTTTTCTACCGGAGTCAGTACATCTTGTAAATAAAGTTCAGAGTCAGGATGAGGAATCTTCCTATGACAAAAATGCATACACACAGGGGAGAAAATCTAAAACCATTGCCTTGCGACCATTTAACTATTCTGTTCATAGAAGTTTGTTATTCTCTTTCCACATATTTTATGTCTACTCCTCGACAACTGAATTGCAGGTCATTAACATAAAGCATACCATAAACTGTAGGAGGCAGCTGTTATAAGATCGAGTCGATTTTTATGCTAAATAGAGTGACACTTAGTACACTGCCTTGCAGAACTCCCGAGCCTTCACGAAATTCCCCAGAAAATGACAATCTTCACATGAAACTTAAGATCCTGTAAGAAGTGTTTAATAAAAATCGGCAGGTTTCCTCATACGCAGTTATTGTACAAGTCATAAAGGATGCCGTACCTCCATATGGTATCAAAAATTTTCTCTATATAAAAAAATATAGATACAAAGGGGATTCCTTTTAATGAACACTTTATGGATATCAATTTCTAAAAGTAGAATATTATCAACAGTTGCCAGTCCTTTTCTAAATCCACTTTGATAAGGGGATATAGAGTTATTTATCTCTAAACAGCGAACCAGGTGAGCGTTGACAATCTTTTTAAGCAATTTGCTAAGACAGCTAGCTAAAGTGATAGGGCGGTAACTTGATGAATTTATAGGATCTTTTCCTGGTTTGATGATTGGGAATAATAAAAACTGTCCTCCACGCATTGGGGAATACTTGCTCTTTCCATATTCTGTTGAAAAGGAAGAGGATGGTTGCCAATGACTTACAGGGGAGATGTTTTAACAATGTACAGTTGATGCCGTCTGGACTAGAACATGATCTTGTCTGTAACACAACTCTTCTCATCTCTGGCATTGACTATAAATTTCAGAAGTAGGAGAATTAAAATTCAATCGAGTGTTTTTTAATGACCATCTTTGAAGAGAAGAAGGAAGGATGAAAGTTAGTGCTACTTGAAACAGCTGAAAACTGGTGTCCAAATGGTGTTTTCCATTTTTTGCCTGCTGCCAATTGTGGTATCCATTTAACTTTAAGATGGAGAGTGTGTGATCTTTGTAAATGCTGCAAGCTTTCCGAACTTATTCCCCACCTTCTTACTTGAAGTAAAGGAGTTTATTGAAGACACATATGATATCCATGTATTCCTTTGACTCTTCCAACGCACTTGAAAGTTGGCTCTTTCGAAAGTTAGCTCTTTCGAATATTATGAGATTTAATTCAGTACCATATCACCAAAAATTTTCTACGCTTTTCTTTGTTTTCTGATGGCCTCCTTGCACTCAGAATTCCAGCAAGGCCTTGGGTATTTTGGAAAACTTAAGAGACACTTTTTGGATAGAGATATCAGCTGCTTGTATAATTTTTTCTGTAGAAGTCTTCACAGAGTGATCAGTATCCATATCCTTCACCATTTCTTCAGTGAAATAGGCATGATGTGAGAAAGAGTGCCAGTCAAATTTATCTAACAAAAATTGTGATGTTTGAGAGACAGAATTTCATATCCTATGAAGTTTATGATAATAGGAAAATGATAACTACTGAATGGATTATTCCCAACATTAAAGGAGAAGAACGGTATGAGTTGCAAGAAAACAGTTGCAAGGTCAACCAAGTGGAAGATCCCTGTTGGCTGATTTAAAGTTAAGTACTTTCTGTATTGTTGAGGACGCAATGACAGTCGCCATGCAGCAGCTGTTTAATTTGCTTTCCTAATGGTTTGTGCCTTTACTACCCCACAGGGGACTGTGTCCACTGAAATGACCAACCAAAAAATACAGTTTTGGTAGATAGGCAATTAAATCCTCTAAATCTTCCTCATCAATGCTCTCATTTGGAGGTAGATAGATACTACAAACAGTAATCAATGTCCGAATGCTTACTTGTATGGCAACTGCTTGGAGACATACACTGCTCGACATTGAAAATGCCACACCAAGAAGGAATGGTCAGAAAGTGATGAAATTTGGAAAAAAGACAGAGACAGCAAGCAGCAATAAGTGATTTTTACTCCAAAATGATAATCAGAATACAGAGCGAGAATGGCGTCGGCTCAGTAGAATGTAGGACCACCGCGGACCAAGAAGGAATGGTCAGAAAGTGATGAAATTTGGAAAAAAGACAGAGACAGCAAGCAGCAATAAGTGATTTTTACTCCAAAATGATAATCAGAATACAGAGCGAGAATGGCGTCGGCTCAGTAGAATGTAGGACCACCACGGACAGCAATGCACGAAGAAACACATCTAGGCATAGAGTCAATAAGAGTGCTGATGGTGTCCTGAGGGATGATTCTCCATTCCCTTTCAACCATTTGAAACAGTTCGTCTTCTAAACGAGGCAGGGGCAGAGTCTGCAAACGATGTTCAATCACATCAAACACATGTTCAATTGGTGAAAGGTCAGGAGAGTACGGTGGCCAGGGAAGCATCCGTATACCTTGCAGAACATGTTAGCAGATGCGAGCACTGTGTGGTCAGGCATTATTCTGCTGAAAAATTGCATGGCAGCCCCTGAAGCTAGGGGATTGCCACCGGCTGCAGTTCATTATCCAAGTATTGATGAGCTGTCATAGTGTCCTGTATATGAACTAGAGGTGACCTGGAATCGTAGGCAATAGCACCCCAAACCATTATGCCACGTTGTCGCGAGGTGGGGCATTCCATAGTTACTGCCAGATTAGATCTGTCTCCACGCCGACACCACACATGTATGCGGCAACTGTCACTGGATAAACAGAAGCGTGACTTATCTGAAAACACAACATTTCGCCATTCTGTCATCCACATCACTCCAGTCCAGCACTATTCTAAACATTGGCGTCTATGCTGTGGGGTCAATGGCAGTCTTTTTAACGGACGCCGTGAGTGCATGCCACGTTCAACCAATCGACGGGAAATACTTTTGGTCAACACGGGAACATCCAGGGTGTCTTGCACATGCTGCAGAATGGGGGTACAAGTGACTTGCGGGACCGCCACAGCTTGTCGGCAGATGCGTTTTCAATGTCAAGCATATTCAAGCGGAGAGTACTTCAAGGACAGTTAATTGATGTAAGCAGATCGACACTGTAATGGCTTCGTGGTTCAATAAGGGACCATTTAACAAGACAAAACAAACATTTATTAAAAATATGGTTCGAAGCATAATAGTAAACTCAGAGCAGTACATCGCTCCTACAAAATAGCGAAATCTACAACCTCCCTCTTCTGAGGCTAACATGCAACTCTCTTAAAATATATTAACCCTTTTTGGAGAAGAGGCTACACACGGCAAGCACGCTCTATTGATCGCCAAACAGTCGCCAGATACTACAGACACCACCACTTGCACATTCATTGGACATATCTTTTCTTCTTATCGAGTACCTATAAAGCTTTGCAGTGTTGTCCGGTTTGAGAAAAGTTTCTTGTATTGCTAAACAAACAGGTTGATATGTATAAATAAGTTGTTTAATACTGTCAAGACCCAGGTGAAAGTCACAGCAGTTCCACAATATGAAAGTGGCCATTAGGAATGTTTATAACTTCAATGCTGTTTCCTTGTTTTGGAAGGCAAGGCGTGTTTTGGAAGATCTGTGCTTCCCTCTATTTCCATCTTGGATTCTATGAAATAAGAAAAAAGAAATCCTTTCAACAGAACTTTGGCAAGGTTTCTAATTCTGGAGCTTTTAATTTTCTTTTTTGGACTGTCTGTTTTTTGCATTTTTATCTCCAAACTTTCTATTGTCCGTTTGGAAGGAAAGAGGATTTAATATTTTTTATTGCCATTTGTTTCTGAGTCAGGTGCTTTTTTCCCGTAAACTATGGGAAGCTTCATGCTTATTGATCGATAAGATTTGGTGGGTTCAGCTAGGAAACTTTTTGTCTTGGTTGAACTGTGCTATACAATTTCCTAGACTCAGAATAGTTTTTTTTTTAAAGTAATCTTAAATATGCTGTATTTTTTCCTCTTCTTTCCATTTAGGGCTCTTTTGTGAATATGACGGATGGTCGGCATGACAGTTTACGCATTTTGAATTGGCTATACAGGCCTGACTTTCATGACCGGTCATGGAACTGCGAGTACACACCAGCATGCAGCCTTTGCATGACCAAACCATTGACACTTGAAACAGCACAGTGGGGTAATGTAAGGTCTGATAGGACAATTCAAATATCTTGCCTTAATAGCTTTCGGTAGCTCTGAAGATGAGAACATTAGGATAACATGCTTTGTGTTAACAAGTTGTCCATTCCTACAGATTTTAATTTGGTGAACTTCACATATTTTGCTCAGCCAGTTCTTTTAACTGTTCTTCCTCGGGGACTGATACCAGGTCTATTTGTGAAACAACATATCTGGACATGTTCATGTTCAAAAACTTAATGTGGGGACACATTAATAGAATGCTCACCCATGTCATTTTTAGGAGAGACGATAGCGCATCAGACATCATTTCAATAAGCAGAGATCCTGAGCTTTTTTATGTATTCTGGCTCTCTAGCAGTAGCTACAATATGCTTGTGAACAAGGAATGGTGACAGACTTCCAAGTTGACCAGTAATGACTAAGAACTATGGACTTTTATTCGTTTTAACTATGGTAGAAGTGCATATTCACTTGCACAGCACCAGGATTTTTCGTTTCTATGTTATTGGGGGAAAAATTTAAAGTTTCTATATTGAAAATAGGAAGGATTCAGGTCCGATCACCCCACCCACCATGGAGCCCAACAAGGGAGCACAGAATCCTGTGCTAGGGCTAGCCGGACCTATACATAGATTGAAGTCCCCCAGTCTACTTTTCAAAAGCAGGAACTTCCAAAAGCTTGACTCCAATAGATTATGTTGCAGACATAGTAATGATAGCATGTTTGTGTTAAATTGAAGAAATGGGATAAGGATCTCCAAGATCATTTCCTTTAGAAGCTGAAAAATCAAAGATTAAATGGATACTTTTCTGATTCCTCCTCACCGAAAAGTCGTGAACTCATAGGTGAATTCAGGAAGCATTTGAGAACTCTTTAGCAATTAATTCTTTGCTAAGTTAGGGCATGAAAGGCAACAGCCATTTTCAGAATGGTGGTTCACAAAGAATTCCACATAAAATTGAAAAATATAACAAAACATTTACCAGTAAAATTGTAATAAAACATTTGAGAATTCTTTCTGACAAATTCTTTTTTACACTGTTATTCTCTTCATGATGTACAGTCGTTTTCACTTTAAAAAAAAAAAAATCATAGAATTGTACACTAGCCAAACCAAATATACATTATAAGCACGCCCAGATCACCACATAACTATTTTCGCGACATACTGCCAGTGGCAGATAGGGCTGGTGGGCAATCGGGCAGATGCCCGCCAGGCCAAAGCATTTTTGGGCGGATCAAGAAGCTGTGGCTGTAGGGTAGGGTAGAGTAGAGATAATAGTCAACAGTCGTAAAGTAGATGTCTGAAAATACCGTACAGTCACGCTCTAATTTAATTGTGAAATTGAAAATATTGCACTACAACTGTAATTAAAAAAGACTGTCTAGCAAATTTTAATGAGTCATTGAATAATATATATTGATGACAAAAAATACTGTAGCTGAAGTTTTTTACATTACTTTTTAGGTACGTAGATTGGATAAATGAAAAATCAATGGAGGAGCACAGAAACTTCAAGAAGAGACAAAAACTAATGAAGTATTCTGTAAAAAATTGCTCAAACATCACAGATATGTATCCTGAATTTCCTTCATTGTACCTTCTTCCACAACAATTACTGTGCAAACACAAGAGAGTCCACCACTTCAAAAACATTTGAAGCTGAAATATCATACACATGTGAGGACAATTTGGTGCTGCTAACAATGGACAAAACAAATATAAAAAATATTACTGTAGCAACAACCAAACACATTATCATCGTCCTTTCTATATTTGCCGGTTTTCTATTTTGCGCAACCGATAAGCAGCTCAAGATCGACAGGTTTTTATTAGCAAACATCCCTGCCAACCTTCAGCTTCAAAAGATTTGTCTTTTCTTCCTCATCTAGTGTGCTATCGTCCTAATGGAAGTAATAGAAAATGATTCAGTTTCTATAAACAGACAAACGAATTATTCTGTTTTGCTTACTTTATTCCAACTCTAACGAAATTATTTTTGTTAAGGGAGGAATGAGAGATTATCACCACATAATGCAATGCATGAATTAACATGAAGTGAATGAAATTCATAATAAATGTACAGAAGCACATATTATGAATGCAAAAGGGAACAACATATGTAGTACTTTGTTTTCAGAAACGTTTACAATTTGTCAAAAAATGCAATAGAATGAAAGCAAATGTTGGTAGTAATTATTGATGCTGTTCAATTTATTGGAAAAAGAGGAATTGCTTTCCGAAGTCATAGGAATGAAAATACACAAAGCTTGACAGATGTTAATGTTGATCATGGAAACTACCTGGAAACGATACTATTACTTTCAAAATACGAACCTGTTCTTCAAAGGCATATCAATGTTATAACTAAACATGCTAATCGTCAACGTAGAGGGAGTAGCATAACACTGTTATCTAAAATGACGATAGATTATATCATAACTAGCATCAAAAACGTCATGAAATGGTTAATGTTAGCTGAGATTCGAGAAGCGTATTTTTACTCACTTCAAATTGACACTAACACTGACATAAATCAAATGGACCAATGTTCAGTTGTCAATAGGTATCTTTATACAGAAAACATATACAATAGAGTGACAGGTATTTTATCTTACATAGATTCACTAGACTTGGTATGTGCAATATGATCCTCAACTTCTTAGTCAGAATAAACAAATTTTTGGCTCTTTCGATTGCAAAGATAATTAATTGTTTACATGTAGAATTAATACTTGCACTCAAATGTATTGCTCCCAATGATATACAAAATGCACAAATATGACAAACAGCAAAATCCATTCTGGACAAAATAAAATATGAACTTTTAGAATAACTTTCAGAAATCTGCAAAGCTTGGGACCAGAGGTTGTGTGGATTTTAGGATTTCAGGACAAAAAAGATAAAGCATAATATTCAAACTAAAAGTGCAAAATAAATAAGGCGTATTAGATACATTTAATTAAATTATTATATACATTATTGTAATAATTTTTATATGCATAAATTATTATTACATACATTGATTATATTAGTACTTTGTTTTCAAGTGAAGTATTATATGTACACAGCATAGAGGTTTGCCGATTTCACCTCATGCAAAGATTTCTGGTTTCGGATTCCTGTGTTAGAATCATTGTTGCTGTAAAATTTCAACAGCTTTTTTTTTATTTTTCCATATATCATACACAAACGTGTCACAATTCCATATGATTCTGTTATAAACCGAGGAGTAGCAATTGCCTCCATCTTTTGCAGAATTTGCACTTTTTGCATTGCCGTCAATGCAACGTGTTTACGTTTTTCAGCGTTGCAAGCAGTAAAATCAGGAGTGTGTTTCTTATCTGTCATTGTATTAAAAAGAGCGGAAATTAAAAATATTCTTAATTTATCTATAAAATATCTGGATAAAAAAAAGACAGCACTAAACAATCTTGTGATATAACAAAGCTCAAGAAATACAACAATGTGAATCGTGAACTTGAAAGAAAAGTTGAGTGAATAGGCTGCTTTTTTACCTCTATGCAGATTAGAGGGGGAAAAAAAAATTATCATGATGTCAATAATTTGGTATTTCCATTATGACTCTTTATTATTCAGTAATTATGACGTCATTAATCAGTAAGTATTTTTTCTTCGATATTTTGTACTCAATGTTGCAGTTTCTGGAATCTATAATCTGAATGTTTATATTTTGAGAGAAAATGCGGATTCTAGGTGAGCGGATTTTCGGTATTTGACTGTACTAAGCCAGTAACAAAATATTTGAGGACTAAAGAATTAGATTACATCTTAGCATATAATTTGGTTACGGAGGCTACAAGCTCTTTAAAAGCTATTTCTAGATACTTTGATTTAATATTTACTACATCAAAATCGTTTGCAATGGATTGCAGTAATACACTAGACAGGCTGGGTTGTGATATAATTATAGAACTACTTGCTAGAGAATGTCGAAAAGTGAAGCAAATGGATGACAAAAAACTGTCCAAATATAATTTAAATTGCCTTACCAAACTATTTGAAGTTACTGTCTTTAATTTTATAATGGACAACAAACACCATTTCATTGATGAAAAGTAGGTTTAAAGGACATTGTATGAAGAGATATCACTTCTCGATCCAAAAAACTTTTCGAAGCCATTGTCGACGAACACTTTCGACTACTTTTCTATATTATTAGGGCACTATGCAGGTGTAACAAGTGATAATCTTAAGGATGACTATCAGGACCCAGTAAAGAAATGTGAAATACTAAAAATTACAAATGAAAATCATTATTTGGAATCTGATACCAAGTCAGAAGGAGAGAGTACTGTATCTATTAATGAGCATTCATCCAAAGCTAAATGCAACTTTTGCAAAAATTGCGTCTTGTGTGTATATGTATTAATCTTGAAGTATAATTTATATAGTAATGCATAAGGCAGTCTTTTTTTTTTTTTTTTTTTTTTTTTTGCTTGTAAGTTTGTACTCACCCTATCTATAACGCAAGCTGAATATGAAAGAGCTTTTTCAAAATTAAAAATTGTAAAAGGTACATAGATTGAGTACTATGAAGCAAGCTAATTTGGAGTCATTGGCTACTGATGAACATAGAGAAGGATTTTTTGGCTAAAGGAAAAATTGAAGATATAATAGAGGAAATATTTGCCCAGGAGCCTGGAATTAAAAAATACTTAAATGGAATAATAAGAAATATATTGTTATTTTGTTGTTTATATGGTAAAATGGCTGAATGCTGCAAGATTAATTTGAAGTTTCTGTACTATTTGGAATGCAAGGAAAAAAAGCATTAATTGACTGGTGTGTAAATGAAGGTTTACTTAGTTGCCATTATAAGTGTCTTGTATGTAGGAAGGAAATGCGTATGGTCGAACGTCGGAGGATATTTTGTTACCCTTATTTTTGCGAATTTATATGGCAATGCCAGTATACAGATTCTAGTTTAGATAATTTTAGGGAGTTTTTGGATGCTGTTAGGGTATTTTAATTGACTGATGACAGGGAAATTTGCAAATAAGGTAAGTGGATATTCCCTTTGTGTAGTGCTAAGATGAATTTCCTTTTTCATGTTATTTCATCGTTTGATTTAAAATGTAGTTTATCGAGATTATATATTTTTTGTTGGCTGCTCCTTTTACTTTTTAAGTGAATATAGATTGATGTGTACATGGACAACGTCAAGGGAGTGTGCAATGCCTAGTTTGTGCAATTCTCCGATGTATTTTTAACACGTTGACTGCCACGAATCTTTTCGGATTCTGGTCCGAGAAGCCAAATCAATTTAATCAAATTATATTATTAAAAATACTAATTATGATCCATAACAATCATTAAAAAGTTTACAGGATTTTATTTTTTTTGGGGGGGGTAGAAAAAAGGGTCCTACAAATTATGTCATAGTTGGCTTTTGTCAGACAAAGCTCTTCGTAGAAGCCCACTACAAGTTGACTCGTACATACATGCTTCAACTTGTCACCTTGGTACAGCTAAAACAAGCGCTAAGCAAGTAAGTAACTCACAGCGGCGCAAAAGTGGCAAGTCAAGAAAATACGAGATAACTCGTATTGGGCATCCTGAAGAAGAGCGCTGATACAAGTTATCTCATGTTGGGTAGTCAACGTGTTAAGTAAAAATAGGCCGTGTTAAGTAAAAAAAAATTATAATTTATAAATAATTTTTGGAAAAAAATCGCCGCTACACAAGTCCAAAATAAGTAAAAAAATTGCACAAACTCGGTGTCCATGTACCGCCAAAAAACGCTAACGGGTGGGTACCCATAATTATATTTTTACCCAGCTGCTTTTAGCAGCAATATATTCTTAATTTTTTACTTATGGCAAATTAAAGTTGTTTTTTTTTTCTGATAATTGTTATTTTCAAATACTAAATCAATGAAATGTGTTTGCATATCTTAGACCATATATCACTCTAAAAAATATCTTCCAGGCTACCACAGTGTGGCCACTCACATGCAACTCATCCATAAGGCAGTCCACCAACAGCCAAGCAGTAAAATCATTAAACACTGCAGTTGACCTGGATTACATTCCATGTGAGCACTGCCGGCTGAATGGTTTTTCCCCATGTGTAATATGCATACAAGCCAAATTCCCTTAGAAAGTCATACCCTCCCCTTAGTACTAGCATGCTTTGCCATAATCATATAAACTAAATCATCATAATGACCTGATATAAAGTCCTGCAAACCCTCCCCTTAGTACTAGCATTCTTTGCCATAATCATATAAACTAAACCATCCATAATGAACTGATATGTATATTTCTGAGCCCACAAATATGTTAGTTAAGGGATCAGACTCGAAAATATAGATACCTCAGAAAACCAAGAGCTCTTTCTCACAATCCTTTTGACTTTATTGCTTGAAAGGAAACCTGACACTGCCATTCATACAAAGCTTGGGATACTTCTGTTAATTAATAGCATACAATTTTTGCCCTTATGACACTTGAGGACATTTGAAATGAACCTTGTTACGCAGCATTCTATCACAAACCTTTTACCCTTATCTTGCAACTTAATTAGATATAACCAATGAAAAATATAGTAAAATGACAGTTTTAAAAAGTTTGGTTACACAGTATAAATGTGCTAAACTGAGGAAGAAGTTTCAGCGAGAAGATGTTGCCATACTTTGTAAGTTTTTGCAACTTGGTGACAACAGCCCATAATCTAGCTTTATAATTTAAAAACTCTTACTATAAAATGGCTTACAAGTTAACTGCATTTGGTTTGGTTTATTTAGTTATGGCAAAACAATCAAGGATTATCTGCCAAAACAGAGGAGTGCCTTCGTGAAGGACACTCTATGAGGAACTGGTTCGCATACACATTACACAAAAAGGAAAATCATGAACATTTCCATGCAGACAGCCAATGCATCGGAACTCAAACCACAGACTGAATTACCAAGTGTTCAGCGACTTTACCACTCGGCCGCTGGTGGGCCCACAAGTTAATGTGTATTAAGAACATTCTTCATAAGAGAAATCAAAAGTGCATATTAGATACAAAACAAAAAGATTACAGTTTAGCAAAACAGATGCAAATTTTATTAACTGTATGGTAAAGGAAAGGTGAATATTTGATTCTTAATATTAAAATTATAAACCAGGAACACTTTATACTACATTCTCAAAAAGTTTCTTCACAATACATACATGCAGTTAAATATGATAAAGTAACATTCCTAGATGTTGATTAAGATTCAATATTATGAATTTATTTACGAGGAAAAGTAATACTGAAAGATAGCATGCATTAAACTTTAAGAAATGTAATTTTACACAATTTGGAAAAAAAAAAAATTCAAAGTTCGAGGAGAGATGTCTTTAAAGAGGCATCGAAACATTCTTTCCCTTTCCTTTTCTAGATTTAGAGAAGATATTTCGGTTAATCTTTGGATTATGGTAACATGGCGATTTTTTGGTGAAACTTTGGCGACCAACCCTGCTACAGCAACCTGCTAGTTTTTTTTGGACGCCATTTTGTTTTCACGAAGTAAAGGCTTTTTTTTTTTTTTTTTTTTTTTTTCCCCTTCCAACAATCTGCTAGCCGAATTACGCTTGTGCTAGAACTTTTATGGAACAAGTGCTTAATCATGAAGATTAGGCGCGAAATTGGGAGAAAATGCAGAATCGCCCACTGCTTGCCGCATTTTTAAGAATTGCACATACACAGTGTCATCCATGTATACGTCAACCTATTTTCACTTAAAAAAAATCCCAGAATTGCACAAAAAAAAACATTGTGCACACTCTTGACTTTATCCATGTACACTGCTAAAGTCCTAGCTAGTAACCTTTATCGCCTTACCAAAATGTTGCCAAACTACCTGTTACCATATTCCAAAGATTAGCCGATATTTCATGCAGATCAAAATTTTCAAAAAACAATAGGCTGCTTACTTTTCTATCTAACAGACAGTTAATTTTGGGGAAAAATTTTTATTCCAATCAAATTTCGATGATCACTTCATTAAGTATGAAAAATTACTTTAAAAAAAAACTAAGGTAAAATCCTAGTACACGGTGCAGCCTTGGCGGGATTTTGAAAATTATCGCCAACACCAAAAATGAAACGTCTATATATATACTATACACTATATACATAGTATATACTATGTATGACTATATATATTCTTTGAATACCCGTTTACAACTCATGATATATGCTCTGTTTTTACTGCTCATCATAAATGTCGCTAAAAGTAGCCAAATCCCATGTGCACTGGATACTAGGATTAAATCAAAACTAAGGATGAAAACCTGCTAATTTTAGCCTTCAGTCACAAAAAACAAATTACGGTTGATCTTTGGATTATGGTAACTTGGCGATTTTTTCGCGACCAACTCTGCTACAGTAACCCTCTATTTTTTTTTTTTTTTTTCCCGCCGCCATTTTGTCTTCATGAAGTAAAGACATGTTTCTTTTCTTTTTATTTACTGAAACAAAACTGCTTAATCATGACAAATACTAACTGCAAAATTGGGAAAAAGTGCACAATCGCAAACTCCTTGCACGTTTTTCAGAATAGCACATACACATAAACCATTTACACGTCGACTTATTTTTACTTAAAAAAAATCCCAGAATTGCACAAAAATGGCATTGCACACACTTTTAACTTTATCCATCTACACTGCTATTTTCTCATAAATTACAAAAATTTGCACAAAAATGCAAAAAAATTCCGTGAATCTTTAAACTCGGTAAAAAGCACATATATGAAATTACCTGATTGCAAAAAAGTATATACCCTTCCCTTTCCAATGATGAACATTTCCACGTATAAAATAAATAAAATATCCAAAAACTTTTACCTCTAAATTATCTATTATATTATAAACGTCACCAACGAATTCATATCGCAAACATTGGTTACAAATACTTAGTGTCAAGTATTTAAATTATTTCCATACACGTTTACTTCAACTGAAACATATACCAAATTCCTACAAACATAAAATTCACAAAATAACTTTTGTTTAATTAAAATATCACTAAACCATGTACACGTCGACTTATTTTTACTTAAAAAAACATCTCAGAATTGCACAAAAATGGCATTGCGCACACTCTTCATTATATCCATGTACACTGCTTTTTTCTCATACATTACAAACGTTTCACGAAAATGCATGAAAATTTAATCTGAATCTTTAAATTCGGTAAAAAAGACATACAGTGGATGGACAAAAATATGGGAACACCTTGTGAAATGCATGTTTGAAAAGAAAGATTGATTTTAATGAAATATGTAGGTGGCGCTGGCGTTTTTGACTACTGAAGCCACCTATACAACTTCGTAAATGTGCTAAACAGTTCAGTTGTTGTTGGAGTACTGTTATGTGAGGTTGTCATTGCATTATGTCAGAGTTAACAGATTTTGAACATAGGCAAATTGTTGGAGCACGTATGGTAGGTGCTTCTGTAAGCAAGGTAGCCGAGGTGTTTAGTGTTTCAAGAGGTACTGTATCGAAGATTTATTCTGCATATTTGAAAAGCGGAAAAACATCATCTGCTAAATCACAGCGCGGACGATAGTGTGTCCTGAGTGATCGTGACAGACGATCATTAAGGGCAATTGTGACGAAAAATAAGACCACAGCTGCAAAAGTTACTGCTGAAATTAATGTTGTGTTACCGAACCCTGTGAGTACCAAAACAATTAGAAAGGAGCTTCATAAACAGGGAATTGCTGGCCGTGCTGCAATTGAGAAGCCACTCATCAGTGATGCTAATGCCCGTAACAGGAAAAGGTGGTGTTTAAGTCATAAAGGCCTGGACTATAGAGCAGTGGAAGCGACTAATATGGTCTGACGAGTCTTCTTTCACATTGTTTCCCACTTCTGGCCGAGTTTACGTCTGGAGAATGCCATCTCAAGCCTATAATACAGACTGCTTGTTGCCAAGAGTGAAACATGGCGGGAGTTCTTTTATGGTTTGGGCAGCCATATCGTGGTTCTCTGCTAGCCCCATGATAACTGTGTCAGGGCACGACTGCCAAGACTTATGTGAACATTTTGGCCGATCATGTTCATCCCATGGTACAAACTTTGTTCCCCGATGGTGATGATGTCTTCCAAGACGACAAAGTCCCTGTTCACACAGCTCACATTGTCCAGGACTGGTTTTCTGAGCATGAGGATGAGTTGTCCCATCTCCCCTGGCCACCACAGTCACCAGACCTGAATATTATCGAACCTTTGTGGTCTACATTGGAACGGAAAGTGCATTCTCGTTATCCACCGCCAACATCGTTATCTGAACTTGCTACCGTTTTGCAGGAAGAATGGTATAATATTCCCTTGGCAAACATACAGGAACTTTATTTATCCATTCCGAGAAGACTGCAAGCTGTTTTGGATGCCAACGGGTTTCCTACACCATATTAAGCAAAGAAACATGTTTTTTTAAAGGTGTTTCCATATTTTTGTCCAACCCCTGTATATGAAATTACCTGGTCGCGAAAAAGTATATACCCTTTCAAAGGATGGACATTTGCACGTATAAAATAAATAAAATATCCAAAAACTTTTACCTCTAAATTATCTATTATAAACGTCACCAACGAATTTATAACAAAACATTAAAAATGATTACAAATACTTAAATTCTTTCCATACACATTTACTTCTACTCAAACGTATTCTAAAATACTACAAACATGTAACTCTCAAAATCACGATCATTAAATTAAAAAACACTACTTAAAATATAAATAAGCACATACATTAAATTAATAAAAATTAGCTCACAATCCTAATTACTTTAAACTAAATCATTGCTAATAACAATTTTCCAATAATACCATATTAATTTATTTACTCCTTACATTTAGAACAATGCATAAAAATAATATCCTCAAATAATTAAAAATACTAACTTACCTAATCTTCTACAGAATCTTGAGTGCATGGCGGATCACAAAATGTCCATTTTCACCAGGTTTCTTGCACCGCCATTTAAACTATCTGTAATATCTTTCCTTTCACACAATCTCATTTTATTCCCACATATCGGACATTCATACTTATCCGCAATTAAGCAATTCTTTTCAATTACACATAAATGCAATAAAAGTTTCGGATTTACTTTATATATGGCCATGCGATCCAAATATTAAACAACACTGTTTCACAGAACATAAAATGAAACTACTGCTATAAAGTACAGCAGATATTTTTACAAATATACCCCCTTTTCCGATTAAAGAACAGTGATTCGTCCATTAATGTGACATGACATATCTCATGATCTCTCATTTCCCTCACACAAAATAATTCGTAATCGGAACCGAGTACTTCTCATATTATTCCCAAAGTCCTAGGTAGTAACCTTTATCGCCTACAAAATGTCGCCAAACTACCTATTACCATATTCCAAAGATCAGCCCAAATTACATCCATTTTCATGCAATTTGGTCTGCAAAAACTTAGAAAAAATATACACTTCAATTCTTGAAAATCATAAAGAATAAGAAAGTTACTGAGCCTGTTTCAGATATTTTAATTAATGCTCCAGAATGAATAATAAAAAGTAATTTATGCATGCTTAAAAATTCCTAACAGTAAATATGTTTTCAAGGAAGGACAGCATTTTATGGTTTAAAATACATGTAAGCTTTAATAAACACAATGTGTGTATGATGCGAACTAAAATACAGTCTCAGCGTTAAAGCTATCATTACAATGTAAGAAATAAATTCTGTAAAAGGAAGGAAGTTTTCGAAATTTACAATAACATTTCTAACAATATAATTTGTACTAAAAACATATGATATACTATTACTGAATTTCCTAGCAAACAGTATTTATAAGCGCTTATATTACTTGTGCAGTTCAGTTAAAAACATGAATCTATATGAAATAAGTTGTACTGCACCAAGCGTAAAATTATATTCACCAGGGATATCAATAAATAACTTTACGATAAACAGTTGTTTATATGCAAGGATAAATCTTCCGATAAAATAATTATTTACAATATTAAATAGATTTACGATGAACTGAAATACTACTAGCTATTTTATATGAAAAAAATACAGTTGAAAATACTCACTCTTTATCCATTATTTTGTAAAGTAGGTACATTTAAATTAAATATCGTGGAAAAATGAAACTCTTTCTTGCCTCATATTTAAAGCACTCGAGAATATGTTTGAAAGCATGACACATGGATAATAATTTCTCTTTAAAAAATCTCGTTCATTTTACCAACTTCTTCGCATTCACAGTAAGCTACATACGTACAATTCGACGTTCGAAACCACACATCTCAGCGGGTAAACAAAATACAAATTCACCAACATATCATCATATCGTGGATTGAGGGGAAATCACTATAATTTAGGGATATCTTAAAATCTTAAAAACTAAAGCTCGCTTCTTCAGCAACACCAAAACCAGGCCTTGGCAACACAGAAAGTTTCCGGACAAGAAGGAAAAATGTTACATTCAAATTCCCTACTTTAGGGAAGTTATGATGAGGAAGTGAAGTGAGGTGAACTGAACTGAAGGTCCGTAAAAAATGTGGGGCAATCCACTAGCTCAATTGAGTCTTTTATTTACATACAAAAAGGAAACCTTTTGTATTCTCACATTATGTGTATATTGCAAATACATATATTTATTTATCTAGAAAATTTTTAAGATAGCAGCTATATACTGTTTGACTGTTCCGTTTAGTCTATTCAATTCTAATAGACTATTTATTTGTATTTCTAAAAGTTGAGCTTACTCTTCGAGGCAGAGAGGAATACTTTGCCATAATCAAACAAACCACCATATAGTTCCCTACTGATCAAAGTACAACTTACATTTCGAAAGATTTAAAATTAGGCAAAAATCAATTTAGATCATGGTAAGTTTTGAAGAAAAGTTCTGATTTCGAGAGCAATCAAGCATATTCCTTTCTCTTTTCTTCTACCGAACTCCACCATTCCTGAAAAGAGGGAACATTGGAAGATCGGCATAAAAATCAACAAAATTTTATTTAAATATAACCAGTTCTGCCTAATTTTAAATTTAGACTCATGATTTAGATCTTATAATGGTGCGGAATTTAATTGCAATGGCATTTAATTTGCAACATGTAATACATGCATACATTTCCATTCTACAAATGAAATTATATAGTTCTAATTTTAATTAGAAAAATGTAATCTCCCGTTCTAAATGGGCGATCGAACGAACTAAACTTGCACTTTTCGTGTGTTGAAAGGACGGCGTACAAGATATACCAGACATACAGGGTGGTCATAAAAAACTTCCCCAGCGGTCTATTTGCTCAACCAATCGCGCTTATTGAGGTTAATTTTACTAGCATTTATTCTTCCTTCTACTTCCTTTCCAGCACAGTTTAACAAATTGGCTTCTATAAGTGAAATATTTTAGTGTAAAAATACGGCCAGACTAACAAATTTTGGAAAATTAGCTTCGCATTAAAATTTTTTAAGAATGTCAGTTAGAGAAAGTTTATAATTAAATTTGAAAGCGCAGAAATTCTTATTTTGTTTCCGTAAACTTATAGTATGTACTTCACATACAGCTGCTTTAACCGCCTAACGACCGCGCCAGAGATATCCTGGGAATAGATGCCGTTTCGATTTTCCTATGAACGACTTAACTCGGGCGCTGAAAATTTTACGGATATTGAATGCCATCATCCGTAATATCGCGTAGTAATCGACACTCTGACATACACATGTTTTGTTAGCAGTGGGAGAGGTCCAAGCGCTTTTGTGATTGGTTCCAACATAGCCCTGAGCTGCAGTTGGCGACGTGGTCGCATTATAAATAAATTGTAAATTCAGTTTGTTTTATTAGTCGATGCAGATTACCAGGCTTTTGCAAACTGTGATGTGCCGCTGTGTGTTAAACCATATGTCAGACTGTAGGCATACTGTCAATGACGTAAAATTTACGGATCGTAAAATGTATCTACTTGATTTTTACTTTAGCTCTTATTACCTATTGTTACCCTGACTACAGTTTTGTATTACTTTAGGCTAGATTTTTTTTCATTCTTTTTGGCTGTTTCATTGAAGCCCGAGTTAATTCGGGTAATGTCATGAACCATAATAAATATTTTGTTTTTCCCCCTTGGGAAAAAAAAAAAATTTTTTTCGCCTTACAAAGCTACATCTGTAGATAATAAAAATGTTATAAAAATTCAGGGATTTTCCGCATAATTTTTAATATAAATTCGATCATTAAGTCGTCAAATGTTTTCTTTTAAATGAGAAAGAATTTTATATGTTTTACGTTGATCATATCTCCGAGAGACAAATGTCGAACACCACGATAGTAAAAATGGGACAAGGGTTAATCATTATAAAGAAATGTTTCATGATACAAACATGTTTAGCTTACCATTATTCATCAGTAATAGAACCCATATAAAATTTAAGTATATTTTTGACACTCTGTTTTGCCATTAATATTTTTACTCGACGAAACTGTTTTACACAGGAAATTTCGGTGGTTGAACCCCCTTACAATTTACGTAACTCTATTTCTTCTCACAGCTAGCGTAATTTTTATTTTTTCAATATATTAAGATTTCTTTCACTACGCATTGCCCATAACAAAAATATTTTATCAGCGGGTATACTATCTAAAACAGGGTATCTTAAACTGTGGGTCGCGACCCCGTGCAGTAGGGGGGTCGCCAAAAATTTTAGCAGTTTTTATATTTGTGTAACTATTATAACCATTTTACAATTACCAAATATTTTTACACATAATAGATAAAGACAATACAGACAAAGAAAAAAACAAAACGTGTCGACGCATTCTTTTTATAATATAAACATTTTCTTTCTTTGCACGTGACGCTGTCATTTCGACTGTTACTTATTTAAAATTTTCACATTGTTCTATGTCTTAAAATTGGAAAATTAAAGTTAATGACCTAAAACTGCAAGAGTATATTACAGTACAAGTGAAAAAATTGACAGTTTCACTAACGCGTGTGTCGCATTTGCGCAATACTTATGGGGGTCCCCCAAAAATTTTGTAGGTCCTGGGGCTTTCGAAAAAAATCTCAGTAATAAAAAGACGTCGCGACTGAAAAAAGTTTAAGAAACCCTGCTCTAAAATATAAAGGAGTAACTTGTACAATATTAAAAAAGGCCTATAAAAAGTCTAAGCATCTTTTGGTCCTTTTAGGCTGCGTTCAGACGGCGACGCAAAGGGCATAAAACACGGGAGTTCCGTTCACACCTGCGAGAACAGCGTGTAAGGCGTGGCCGATGAGAGAACCTAATTTTGCGCATGCGTGGATGTGTCTACAACTTTCCTGCGCTGTTCTCCTGCTCGACTGATTTCCCGCCTTCGCTCTGCTTGTTTTGTAACAGCGAAATCTTCTGCAGAACGCCGCTTCGTTTTAGCTCCCCTCTGATTGGTCGACGCTCATCCCAAACTCGGCTTAAAGTTGAAAACTTTGAACTCTATGCCACGAGCCTTAAACCAGATTTTGTGACGTAGCACAGACTGGTTTCCTTGGCAAAACAGGCTCGGCTTTAACCACTTATGCCCTTTACGCCCACGTCTGAACGCAGCTTTATGGACAAACAGTTTATGCATGTACTTAATGTATTTAACTGCATGGCAGGAAGGATTTCTTTATTCTACTTGTACAATTATCCCGAATTATAGATTTTGAAGGTCCACAGACCGAAGAATACGGGAATTCCTCCTTTTCCATTGAATATGATGAATTTTTCAGTCAAGTCGCTCACTAACTCTTTTCATTCAGATGTCTTCCTTAGCAGAACCTATTTTAACTTCCGTGTTTCATAAACTGTTGAGAAGCTACTAAATTCAGTTTCATGAAAACGCTCACACATTGAACAAGCTGTTACATCCTCCAACAATGCTCCCACTCTGGCGAGCAGAGAGGATGCGCTCAGTAAAAATATCGCGGCTGCTATAACGGCTGATAACTCAATTGCAAACCCTCCTAGTGTTACTTTTAATGCTAACGGATTCTCAGATCTACTACAATTAATGCATACTGAGTGAATTTCAAAATTTTTCTTTGTTATTTAAGCCCAATAAAAGGTATTTTTAAAAGCAAATTTGCAATGCCAAAAATAAAACCAATATTCTGTATCTCGCCTTTGAGAATGTAAGTGGACTAGCCCGGAATGAATATTAATTCACTGAGAAATAAATCCTCTTGTCATAGCATGAAGAACTAATTAAGTCACCCAATTCACTAAACCGAAATGGTTTATTTTAATGTTGCAATTATCTCCCCTCCCAATCCTCCCCCAAACATTCCGCCTTTATTCTAAATTAAGATTGGAACTGAAAGAGTCTCCCTCCTACAAAATTTTCTTTATTCAAAACCCTTATTTTATATTGGCTATCTCAAATTATACTTCTGGGTTGTACTACTCATCTTACTCCATTAATTTCTTTTCCTTTCAGCTCCAAAGCAGCCTCCTGACTCCTCACTTAAGTTAACATAGTTCTCTGGGCACAGAAAGCGAAACTATTCACCACATTACATTACATTTTGATGTAGTTTTTAATTGTAATGTAATTAATTTAAATGAAGCCACATTACATTTTAATTTCCCGGAACAGCGTTTTATCTACTGACAACACACTTTTCATATGCAAAATCCTTTCGCGTCCCATGCGTTGTTACCCCTGCCCAGGTTGGACATAATTCTGCCGCATCAGTTGCAAACAAATAAAGGCCTATTTCCATCACTGCGGTATGGACGCATTGCGTATGCGTTTTTTCAATCAACGCACGAATTGACTTTTGTGTGACGGAAGACAGACCAGGACTTAGAAGAGCCAATGCCAATGATTAAAAATTACGGAGTGCCTATGGTTCAAAACCATGTACCTCCTCATCAGAATTACATAAAAGTGGCTTAGAAGAGAAAGGCTAGCTCATACAGCTTTTCCCCCTGAAACGAGAAGTGATGACGTAGTCATGTTAACATTGACCGCAGAGACGACATTCACAACATATAAATTACCGTTTTAATTTAAAGAACCAGCTTTTAAAATGAGCTGTGTGTGAAAGATAGCTATAATTTGGAAGAGACGATGTTGCTGCTGTATGCATTTTACACTAAACATTAAAAAAGTTCATACTAATACTTAATTTTAAAATAACAGATAAAATGTGCTACTCTTTTAACATGAAGTTACGCTTTCGTAACATTTGCCTTTTTTTAAATGCGCATTTATTTATAATAATTTTTTCATCTGCATACTAACTGAGAGAATTCTACTACTGCATCTAAGATAACTATAAAAATAGCTATTTAAAGTTGGACAAAAAGCAACCAGCGTAATTTTAAACATATTCAGTTCTTTTTTTTTTTTTTTTTTTTTTTTTTTTTTTTTTTTTTTTTTTTTTTTTTTCCCCTCCCCCTTGCTTGGCCTTGAAATCGATAGCTTTATTCAAAATTTAATCTAATCTAAGCTTGCTTTTTTGACTTAATTTTAAATTATACACTGGCGTGTTTCTTTTCCGATTTGTTATAATAAGAGATATTTTAAAAATAATTGTATAACTTATACTCACATCTATATAAATAAATACAAGTACAAGATCATTGTCTTAAGTTTGATAAAACAACTTCGATCAAAATATCTAAAGACAATTACTTAATCTTTCAAAAGAGGAGCAAATGAGGAAGGTCTTTTTTTTTTTTTTTTTTTTTTTTTTTTTTTTATGCAATATTTCTTTGACGTTTTATACTATTATAATTTAGCTAGCACATAACAGAATAATTAATTAAACACAAGAATAAAATAAGAATAACTTTAACAATTGCTTAACAAATTAATTCTCATTTGAAATATACTTTGCATTATTAACGTCTAAAACGTCATGCAGAAATATTTCAAATCAAAACATATATTTAAATGCAAATGATATGAATACTTACTTGCACAGTAGCATTGCAACTACAAACGTATAAATATTACTTATTAGCTGCCACATTCAAAGCAATCCACTTTTTTGCCTTCTGAGTTGCATTCCTTTGGAAAAATATGTATCAATTTCTGTTTAAGAAACATGTCCTCATAAAAGTTTGCATTCTGCAAAATAAACGAATTGCATATCTGTTTACTTCAGGATAATATTTGTCTGATTTTGTAATTAAAGAACCAGTTACATCCTTCCCTTTATGGTATGTTGTGCCATGAACTGCACAAAATATTTTTTCGAACTCGTAAACAGTGTACAACCATGAATGGGAAGGTACAGTCAAGCCTCTAATAAATAAGGAATAATAATAATAAGGAAAATAATTTAATCCATTTTGAATGCAATATTGTTTAATCAGCCCAATGATGGGTCTTTGTCACGCACATAGTGGCATTATAACCTGCAACATATGTTAATGCTTCTTTTCTTCAGTGAAAAATTCTCTGGCGGAATTCAATTCTAATTCCTAAGCCACTGGAGAAGGCTCCTCTACGAAATCATCAACTGTACTTAATGGAAAAGCATCACCCTCCTCAGTTTTCAAAGCCTTTTCAAGTAATTCTGATGATAAATATGACTCAATACTTTTCCATTAGTTATGTACACTTTTGAAGATAATTTTGGTAGCTCATTAGCAAGCAATAATTGCTTTAAGTGACATATAACTTCAGGAGGTGATGGATAGTCATTAAACCTACCAAGCCCTAGAATTTGACTAAAAAGACTCTGAAATGCATCTTGAGTTACTAATCTAGAGCTTGAAATGTATTTAACATCATACGATGATTTCAGATCCTGGTGAAGGCCAAAAAGAGAGTGTATTGGAACTATCATTCCTTTTTGGAAAGGTAGTATGTTACATTTTCCCTGAACTCTTAATGCACTGATGACTTTCTTTATTAATCTCCAAGCTTTAATTTGTTTCTCATGATGTTCATTTAATACAATGCTGCTTTTAGTATTTCATATGAGGGAGGGCATGGCCTCATACCATTCATAATACCAAAGAAATTATCGATTAATTCAAAGAAGTCAGATGCTTATTTATTTCTTGTTAAGTGGAATATACCCTTAGCGATAGTTCTTCAAAATGATGTTTTCACTGGAACTACTTTTTGTCTTTCATTTTCTTTGTGCATTAAATAATTTGGTTTAAGCTTATGATTTAATTTCTACTGGATCTCTATTTAAAACATCTTTAACAACACCAACATTTAAAACAGTTCCATCTTCTAGAACAAATCCTTTATCCATAAAGTGAATTCTCAGCAATTTGAGGTAGTGCGCTAAATCTGCAAAAACCTATATTTTTTGTGTTTGCAATACAGGATTTTGAAATTGAAAACTATTAAAAGAAATCTGTAGCTCTTTTTACAAAGTACTAGATAGGCTACTAAGTCAGATACTGTGGCTTCTACTCCAGATGACTGAATATGTTTCATGAGTGGGAGTGTTAAATTTAATATATATATATATATGGTTGCTCCCACTGTAAAATGAGACCTCTAAGACAAACTACACTTTTTGAAAAGGACCGAGTATTTGGCCAAATTTAGAATCATAGCAGAGCTTTGAATCTATATGCATTTTGTCACAACTAAGAACACATATTTTGTTTCCACAGAATTCTAATTTTTGCAAGTTTCTTCGTTAGAGCATGACCACCACTCTGAATTCCTGGAATGTATGAAAATTTAGCGCACTATATTTTTAGCGTGCTAACCCCAGGTAAAGGAATTCCCATTTTTTATTCCCAAAATCGTAGCTTTCAGATGGCAGAGCTCTTACGACAATGCAACATGAAATATTTTCACTAGTCCATCTGATTTCTAGTAATGCGATAACCCTTTGTGGCACAGTGTGTCAGGTCTAGACACATCTAAAAATTTCCTTCTGTATGCACAGAAAAATTTAATGAAAAAGGATTTATAGGTTACTTTGAAACTTCTTTATTTATAGTAGATGGCAGCTCAACACAAACCAGTCCATATATTTTAGCCATGTTTAGTTTTTTAAGACCCTCATTTTCCAAAGAAATCTTCCAGATTTTTTTAGGGTATAAAAGGAATTGTTTGAAAAGAAATTTCTATGTTATTTTTTTTTTTTGGCTGTATGCTAATACCTTATTCTATGTTAGTTTTAAATTTTTACCTTGAAATCTTGCCTAAATTCAAACGGCGAACCCTAGGTGTGCCCAGACCGGGCTCACCGATAATCTAGGACAACTGAGAGTCTGTATTCTTTGTTTCTCCGCATCTCATCGGTCAGTTCATTGACAACAATGCTAGTTTCAGCACTCTTTTCGAAGCTTTATTCAATCAGTGTGCCACTTTGGGAACACCCACAGAATTAAAATGATAACTGTTATCTTCATAAAATTTGACTTGTGTACTCCTCTAGAGAGTACTGGTGTACTCTCTTAGACTACCTACCTTTTTTTTAAATCAAAACTCCGACTTTAAAAGGTAACGTGCCGGAAAGGGTTAATCTACGTCTTTGTAAAATATATGCTTTAGATGGTTTTCCAAATTTTCCGATCTATGCTTTTTTCTTTCCAAATTTCACTGTTTCAGATTTTAATTTCTGATACAAATCTCTTTCTAGATGTCATCCACTTTCTTTGTTGCTTAGCAAACATTTTAAAATTTTCCTTTTTCCATTTTTCAATAATTTTCTATGGATATTATTTTGTTCCTCAGTTATGAAAGTATTCTGGTTTATCTTTACACTTAAGCCAGACAGGGATACTTACATTGTCATTTATGAGTTTTATTTCCAAATAATTCAAATTTGCCTTATTACTGCCATCATCAATTTTAAATTCTGCCTCAAAATGGACATGTAGTCTTTCAAAAGCACTCTACATTAACTTTCTTTTCTCTTGTCTCCGATTTCTTGGTGTTACTTCTTTTACTCTATATGGTAAATTTACTTTCGGCACAGCATAGGATTTTAACAGATTCTTTTGTGGCAATATAAGCACGTAACTTTTCATTTCATCTTCATAATCACTGCAAATTCTTGCATTCGAAGCAATTTGCATTCATTCTTGCGTTCTAATAGAATCCTGTCTTCAAAATTTATGTATCCATTCTTTTATTTAAAAAAAAAAAAAAAAAAAAAAAAAAAAAAACTGTCCTTTGGGAAAAAGCATGAAATACAATATTTTTTCCTTTTTCATTTCTATAAGTGTGACAGAATGTTGCTACAGTGCAGGAAGCCACATTACATAAATGATACTTTACAATACAGAATTTAAAAGAACAACTGCATACACAAATTATTGTACATATTTACATTACTAAAAAAGAAATATATGTGATTAAAATTAATTTGGAATATCCACACCTCTAGAATATCGCCTCAGAATGGAATGGTTTAAACACGCAGTTTTAAACACACAAAATCAGAGCTGATGCAACACAGTGACTTCAGAATACTTCCTGTTAACTACTCTTTAAGGATCACGTTGGTAAGGGATCATTCAAAGGACTGAACTAGCCCATTCTGTTTAACACTGAGACGGATTGCATACAGTTGAACCATGTTGAATTCCTATCAATAAGTCTGCAGAAGTGTTGAAGTCACGTGGAAGAAAAGGAGCAATTATGCACTGTCAACAGAAAATAGTGGTGACAGACGCAGTGATGAACGTTGGTTCGAGGAAAGAACGTTTTGCTGAAAAATACTTGCTTCTGAATTAACACTATAGCGAGAAATCTGCATATTGAAAAAGACGGCAGTCTACTGAATTTAGTTAAAAAAAGATAACTGCTACTTCAGTACTAATTCGCATACAGCGATGATAACTGTCAAGTAAATCAGGTATAAAAAATATAATTCAAGTCCATGAAATAACAAAATTTGTCCTGACAATTATTCCGCAGTTCTAGCTCTGCATACACATTTACTTTTAATAAAAATGACTGTCTGACTATCTCAAACTGCTATAGCAAATCAGATAAAGCATTAGAAGATTTTTTTTTCTTTTGAAACGGGTAAAACGTTAATAACATGATTTAGAACTTAAATTTGATGCCCTTTTAAATGTTCTACTGCATTAAAAAATGTTAAATTTGTATTTCTCTATTCATAAATATACCTTTTTGGTTAACATATAGTATTTATAAGCACATCTTTCATTTGGAATATATATTTAGCAGTCAGTCTAATTTCAATCAAAACTCCACTTTAAAATTATTATATGTAAGAAAGCACTAGAAGCTCAAAAACAAATGCTGGTGAATTTTTTAGGCAACAGCACATTGAAATACGGCCAAAAAATTTAGTTTTAAGAATTCATTTACTTGACAATGTATGTAAGCACAAATTGTAAGTTGCATCTATGCGACGACAGTGTGCAAGTAAAGGTGACTACAGCACGGCTTGACTTGAGTACGAAACCCATACTCTTTTCCCACCCTGTCTACAACTTTCTTAGCTCTGTGTTCCAATTTGATCTATATTTGTGTTTTATAAGTTATTTACTATATTGTTATATGCATATAATCTAATGTTTTATTTATATTTTAATTTATTTACTTAAATTCTCTCTCTCAAGAATTTATTTTGAAAATTATAGCATAACAGCAATTTAAAGCATATTGTCTCTCTCTCTCTATATATATATATATAACAGTGTGTGTGATTTTGTTTGACATTTACCTGAATGCACATACATATGCAGTGACTTTGGGATGTTTCCAGCTTTAACATTTCACTAACAATTAACATGAGACAGTAACACACAAATGCCCTACACGTTTTTAATAGAACAAATTTTAAAAAAATTCCGTATTACAATAATTGCTTTAAAATTCAATCTTCTGCAGTTCAAGTGCAGAAATTATTTAATCAAATATTTTTATTTTCTTTACCTTATATATAAGAAAATATAATAAAGTAGTCAAAAAAGTGCCTTTAAAAAAGTGAAAGAACAAATTAGACATAAAATTAGTGCCATCAGCTGTTAAATTTTAAAAAACAAATTCAATTTAGTACAGAATTTAAAATTTAAGAAAAGCCACTTAAATATTTGAAAGCATCCTATCATTTTCCTGAAACCCGTTGCAAAAGTGAAATACATAAGAAAAAGACAAGTTATAAATTAAATACTACTACTGGAAAAATAGAATTACAGGGTACAAAAAAATTTTTTAATCGCTTCTGTTTTTCGTTTTCGATGCCACATAATGTACTAAAATGTATAAAGAAATTTCTCCTAAAAATTATTAAACATAAAAATAAAAAAAAACACCTTAAGGCCTAAAAAGACTAATGATCAAATGATAAAGGAAATGTAATAAAATTTAAAAATCAATCAATCTTCAGATATGAAAATTAGTACTTTGAAAGTTCTATATAAAAGCAGAAAACAAGGGCGGAGTCAAATGTGTAAATTTAATAAAACATTTTTGCCATTAAAATCATGTCAGAGTAAATATGTAAAAATGGAGCAATTATGCTCAAAAAAGGAGGGAAAAAAACAAAGATTGAACAAACAAACAAAAAAAAAAAACATACCCTTCAGTCGACAAAAACGGTGGCAGCAAGTAAGTTGTGTAAATTCCAGACATTGCCAAATTTTGAACAAACTTAACAGAGGGGCCTCTAGAAATTTGAAATAGTCTTCAACATCGAATAGCAAGGAACTTCAAACCTGAAACATGTCAGTGTTATCTTGTTGCTATGCCAATGGAGGCTTCCCAAAACAGGGGGGGCTCTGTGGGGGGCAGAGGCATCGCAGTCAGAGATAATCAGTTAGAAAATGGCGTCGTTTTTAAGTTATTCGTTCTAAAAGAGAACTATCCAAAATGGCTAAGTGACTAAGTCTTTTTTAACTTAATCTGGCCCAAAAGCAGAGGAAATATGAAAAATTTTGTTAGTAAAAGTCATCATTCTTCATGCAACCAAGGTATAAATATGTCTTTAAGAAATGAAATAAGCCCTTTTGTTTATTAACAGGAAAGCTGGGCGGTAAATCATTAGAATATATAGAGAATATTATTCTGATAAAAAAAGCCATACATATCACATTAAACATTACATATTTACATTAAATTACTTGTGAAAGTCATTCACTAGTTACCTTCTTTGTAGGTTTAGATATTCCCTTTATTGTGGCATCAATATAATTGATGGTGAAATTCTCAACAGATTTGCTAAGTGTACCAATGTATCAAGCTTTGTTTGCTAGTGTAGCTATATATTTTGCTTCTTCAAAGGGGTAATCATTCAATTAAATTAAAGCCAAAAGAAAATAAATAATTCATTTGAAAGCAGTAAACAATTTTACATCATGCAGTTATCTTACAATCCAAACTCAATAAAAAAATATATGCTGAATGTTAAAGAGGTTAAAGACACTAATGATCAGCAACAGGAAATGGTGTAATACTAGTAAATTATATTTTCTTATCTTGCATTACACCAAGCAGGTAAAAAAATTTTCATCTGGAGGACTGGAAACTCTTTCATTTTGAGAGAAATTTGAATTTATCTCTTTCCATCAATTGATTATGAAATCACATGTATTTTACAGAAGTTTAACTTGCATGGAGTTTTTCTCTCTTACCAATATTTAAAGACTATTCCAGGCATGAATTCACAGGGTTCTATATTATTAATTGTCAGTGTGGCTAAATATACATTGGTCAATCAAGGGCTGTCCTGAAATTTTGTGCTAAAGAACATGATATATACATCAAGGAAAATGAGAAACTCATAAATCATCACTTGCTCATCCTTGCTGGCCTAAAAAAATTGTTTTTGCAGCATTACTATTCAAAAACTGTTAAAAAAAACATCTTGGCGAATAAAATTTCTTGAAGGCATTTCATATTTAGTTTCCATTTAAGTTCTGGCTAATGATTCCAAACCTAATTCTTCTACACCATCAGTGTTTCAAGAAATAATTACCTAGTTTTTTCTTTTTACATTTTTGTCAATAGATAGCACAACTGGCTTTCATTTTTTTTTACTTTAGCTGAGGGCTCGATTTCTTTTTTCTTTTTTTGGGGGGGGGGTTATGGTATAAGCCTGTATTTTGGTCACCATTTTGACTCCTGCAGCTGAAGAACAGGTTCTGTTTAGTCTTCGAAAGTACAGTCTATCAAATTTACTAACATTATGCTTGTTTTTATTGCTAAGTATTACTGTTTTTACCATTAATATCAAAGCATCTGAATTTTTTTAGCTATTTCAGAAAGTAAAAAAATTAAACTATTTCAAAATTTAAGATTTAAAAGATATTAAAATAAACTTAATTTTAATTGAATTAATTTAACTAGTTAAAGAAATAATCAATACAAATTCATTATAAAAATTAAAATACAGATTACAAAATATTTTACAAATTATGTAAAATATACATCAAACTTGCCTTTCCAAAATTTTACTTAAAATCATACAGGATAGGATCAAAATTCCACCAACTTATAATCTGCACTGCCTCTCAGAAATTTTGAAAATTACTGATGAAAGACTTCATTTATTATTGAAGCTTACTATCATAATCTTTTGATTTTGCTTTTCTAGTGTCTTTAAATAAATATCTTGCCCAAACTCACTAAACTAAGTTTAACTTGGCAAAATTACAGTACTTGGAATTTTAGCAACCTTCATTAATGAAGCAGCATACATAGTGATTCATGAGAAACATTACAAACTACACATATTTTGATCCAAACACATTTTCACATGAGCTTTTTAGCAAAGAATTGAGTTCAATTTTATGAATAAAGTAATGAAGAATGCGAGATTAAATTCTTTCAGGAAAAGAAATTATTCAGAATGAACAACTTTGTTCAAATAACAATGAATATATTTTAAAGCAAGCATGCATTTTTAATGCATTGACTAGAATTACCATTATAACTTCATTCTACATTCGTGTGAACATCAAACGTTGATGTTGATGCGAATGTTAAAAGTTACTCTTGCTGTTTTTTCTTTTGCTTTTTAAAAGTTACTTATCTCTTTTTCCATTACATTTTGAAAATAAATAAATAAATAAATAAAATTAAAATTAAATTTGGAGCATTTCTTCAATGTATCAGAAAGAAAGGAATATTTTCAAAATTATAGGGCAGTGAGATTAAGAAAATGGTGCATAAAGGGCACGATATGTGACAATGGGAATTTATAGACAATGGGGATGACGAAAAATTATGACTAAAGGATTTAAGATTTTTATGTTTTATCTGTAACTTTTATGTATTCATTATCTCAGTAAATAAAGAATTGTCTTTCTTTAAACTTTTGCCAGAATGACTGGCACAACTTTGGAAACATAACAGCCAAATTTAATGCTCAATGGTGCTTCATAATTAGATTAGATGTTTATTTTTTTATGTTTAAGGTCTACAAAACATTTAGGTTTTCATGTCTCAAATGCATTTATTTTTGAAATCTTAAAATAATTTTACATATGCATTTTTGATATTAAAATTTATAATAAATAAGGTAAGAAAAGAAATTTCTTCCATTCATTTACTTTAGACTTTACTAATATCTGGCATTCAGTCTTTCACGAGCTTTCTGGATAGTCATGATATAACTGTAATCAGACAGTTTTGATTCAAACTTGATTGTAAACATATATTCTAGTTCTAGATTCAGTAACAATATTTCATTATAAAATTTTTTCAGGCTGATGATATATTTATATTTATACTTGTCAACCAAATAGCTTGAAATTTTAAAGCTTGATCACACTCAAGATCGAGGCAAAGTGAACGGCTTTTTGTAGAACTTTGAACACTTTGAATTGCAAAGCTAAATAAAACAAGCAGAAAGTGCCTTGTACACATAAATATATATTGCTGGTGTAATAGTTTTTTTAATGTATAGTTAAATGTAGAAAGAAAAAGACTTATGTCAGTCATGGATTAGGGTTCCCAAATTTTTTAAGTCTAGGCTCATGGAACAATCATTACACTTGTTAATTTAATCAGATAAGGATAAATACATATGGAATCTCTAACTAAGGGGGTCTATGCCTTCAAGGGAAACTTTCTATGAAGAAACGTCCCATGTTTACATTTCACATTGATAAAACCATGCAAACTACCCATCTTTTGGGGATGAAACTAAGAGTGGACTACCAGTAGTCCACAGTCTTATCCACATGGCTAATGGAAGGCCAGCTCACACTTGCCAGTGATTTGTTCACACCTTTAAGAAATTCCATGACTGTTAATTCATCTTAAAGAGAGAAACTTAGGAATTCTGAGTAAAAGTTTCAAAAAGCAAATAACATTTGTCTCAAAATATATTAAAGATACAAAAGTATGAAACAATTAATGCAAAATTTCATTAACACTGTTCAAGTTAACTAATGCACGGATGAATAAATCCTAGCACATGATTAAACCATGTTAACTGTTTGAAATATTTTGTGTGCATATAGCCCACCAGCAGCCAAGGAGTAAAGCTGTTGAACACTGATAGCTTGACCTTTGATTCCAAGCAAAAGGGTTGGCTGCATTAACATAATATCAACCAGTTTCCCTTTGAAGTTCTCCATGAAGGCATCCCCTCTAGGCAGATAGACCTCATGTGCATTGCCATAATCAAATAAACTAATGAATCTGTATGCACATATGTAAAAGCAAGCAATCAGACATGGGTAAACACAAGCCCTCAAGTATATATAAGCATATGCTGAGTAAAAGAGAGATGTCTGTTAAACAAAAGAAACAATAATAATCAAACAAAATCAAAGCATATACCAAAAATAAAAATTTTATTATAAATTAAATGCTTAAATCATCTACAGTATATAATAAAGAACTCAAATTTTTCTTCAAAAGGCATGATATTTCATTGCTTTATATGAGAAATGAAAGCATGATTAGATGCCCTTTGTGTGTGAATTATTGGCTATTTAATGTTTGAATAACAAGGATAGCATTAAGTTGTGTATTACTGAATATGACTCTCATGTCAGAAATGAGAAATAAATAAATTTTCAATAACTAATCACAACTGATCAGCTTTTCTATTGCTTAAGTTATCTAGATTATTTCACTTGGTTAATTATATTTTCTTAAAGTCTTCCAAACTCTATAAAATCTACTTATTTACAGACACTCACTCCAATCTAGTTTTTCTCAAATCTTTCAATATTTTAATGTCTTAGCTTTCACTTTTGCTCCTGACTTTTATATTACTCGGCAGATGGTATGATTACTCCATCTTGGGCCCCTGACCTTTGGCTCTTTTCTCCTCAGGCCAGATATATTTCTTTTTGAAGAGGAAGTCAACTACATCCCTCTTGAAACTAAGAGTTTTTATATTATCTTATTTACTCACAAATAAAACCGCTCTCAAATATAAACTAGCGAATGTACAAGATATTCCTTAAATTTTAGGATAAATTTTAAATCAAATTCTAAGAGAATATGTGATGGTAATGGCAGTGATTCTCATTAATATGCAAAGTAAGCTGCTTAATTAAATGCAGCATTATATTGTGATATAGAAGAATTTTAGCAATGTTATTCTGTACAGTAAAATAATTAGACTTCTTCCTCTTATTCTGCAATTTCATTTATCAAACTATTCAATTATAAGATCCTATGAAATTTTAGAGCGCATATATATATATGAATTCATTTCAAGTAAAGTAGAAAGAAGAAACGATTAAAGACCTATGTGGTCAAAAATGTTGTGCATTGTGCTGCAAAATTAAGGAAATTAAAAGAAAAATTCTAGTACACACGCTAAAAAGCTGCTTAAATACTGTGGTTATGTAAAAACTTTAACATAAGCAAAATTAGTTGCAATGAAATGTGTTAAAAGAGAAAAATACAACATTTGATTATTTACAAGTAAAAATCAACAATAATAGTAAGCTATATGCTAAACTAATTAAAAGTTGGATGACTATCAGTTGAAGGATTTGTATATAGTGTAATTACTCAGTTGTATATATTGTAAAAAGCTAATTGTCTTCAGATTTATGCTGTTACTAAAAAAATGGGCCTATTTCATGACTTTAGTCTGTCTAATAGCTCTTGGACAATGAAAATTCCTTTTTTCCTTTCTTAAATTCTGAATCATTGCGACACGACAATTAGCCAGAAATTAATTAATTTCCATTCACTAGTATTTTCAAAAAAATCTTAACAGACAGTTTCACTCAAATAAGAACTCCACATAATACATCCCTCAAGAATTCAGAGTCCCACCCACTACCATAAATTACTTCACCCAAGTCTTACCGACTGATATTATTCAAAGACCCCACTGCCACTAAGAATTTTCGGACACCCTACACTTATGAGTCAGAGATGAAGAGAACATTTTGCCAACTCCCCACTAGAAAGAATGTAAGTTACTTAATACCTTTTCTGGCCTTTATATCTTCATGTACATTCACTGTTCTTACTATATTTTTTATATTATTTTTATATTATTTTTGATTTGTTTTTACAAAGTTTGCATTATTTATCTTACTTTGTAATCTTCTATGTTTATTTCAACTTTACTTTGAATTCTATTTCATAATGACAATTTCCAATCTTTAATTTTTACAAATAATATAAAACTCAAATGCATAAATATGAGGGTGTTGGGGACGGTTACTCGAGTTTTTTCGAATTTCTCTACAGAAATTCCTTTTCACTCCAAATTGAATTGGCTAAAATGCTTCATAAGAATAAGTTCTTTGAGTATCAGCATTGGTTTGTAATCCCTTCTATTCGCGGAAATATTTGGCCTGACTAGAATTGCCGGTTTGGCTTTGCCTTATAACTCGAGTAAAGACGAAACACCTTTGTATTTACGAATTTTTATTAATTATTGTTCATTGAACAGGAGTTGGTTTGTTCCCCTTGAAAAGTCAACTAATTTCCGATCAATGACAATGATTACATGTTTTAATTTTTCCTTTTACATTTGAAATTTTGTTCTTCATGATTATTTAATTCCTGTCCCCGTTAAAACATTATTAACATTTTACTTTCAAGTTACTTCAAAACATCTTTCAAAATCTAACTTACCAGTACAGATTCACTCTTTTAAAATAATTCTACTTTAATTAAACTTAGGAGATAATATAATCAATTAATCAATATTGTTTAGGAAATAAAACATAGTAAAAGTATTAACTAATTAATCGAGTTAAAATAAAATTAAGAAGCGGTAAATGGTCGATTAGCCCATTTCGAAGTTCACTATGGCACGTCAGGAAAAATATTTTTTAATGAACTTCGAACCAAGCTAACTCCATCACACATTTCGCCGAAACAGACAATTGAAACTGTACGTGACACATTTTTCAATTAATTAAATAAACTACATCAAAACCTTTAGTCTCAATTCTCTGTTCCAATTTCTCGACGCGTCCGCCTGAATTAATACATTAAAGTGTAATAAAGATAATAAATAAATAATTGAATGAAAATGCCGATGTAGTACAGAAAAAAATAAATAGCGATATGCTATTAGTCAAAATATACAAGATCTTATGGGTGGACCTGCAAGCTTAAAGAGTTACTACTTTGTAAAAGTACCGAAAATTATTTTAAATTCAAAACGGAAATGATAATAAAATAGACGAATTGAACCAAGGATCTTGCCAAGACCTAGAAAAAAATTTTTAGAGAAAAAAATTATTATTAAAAACAGACCTGGATCAATGTCGTCATCTTTGGTTAACGATGAAATTCGAAAAGGGTGGGTAAACCCTGAGCATGCTTATAGCTTTGCAACTAGCAGGATGACGTAGAAAGAGGGGAAATAACGTCACTGGGAAAGAGCCAATGTAAAGTGACTGACCGTTGGCAAAAAACCTGACTCATTACAAAGGGCACAAAAAATATACGGAAAAAGGAGAATATATGTTTGAGTAAATACACTAAATTTATACTAATCTACGGTTTCTTCCTTTTGGTTCTAATTTTATATTTACCAAATGCTTATAATATCCTTTCACACACTGCAAAATCATCCCAAACCATCTTTATTTATGTCCCCACTCAACAGGCATCTAAGAAGCAGAGCCTTTCTAGTTGGAAATTAGTGTCTCAATTTGTAGCATAAAAATGTAAACAAAATATATAACAAAATTAAACATGTTTATTTTTTAAATTAAAATAAAGACCTGGAAAATGGAATGCATCCAATATAATGTGCTTCCCCAAAATAAATAATATTTTTCCTCAAAATTTCCCACTTTAATCTATTTAACACTTTTTTTGGTAGCATAACAATATTTCAAAATATAGTTCATCAAACTCTTACTACATACCCTCACATAGGGATCACAAAGGATTGCTCTTAATTCAGAAGCTTCTGGTGGCAAATTACTGGAATTTACATGTAGGAACTCTAGTACCTGTAAATATTAGAGTACATACTAATGAATAAGGAACTTGATTTAACAACAATAATAATAATAAAATTGAATTATTTCCTGTACCCTTAATACATTAGAATTCCAATACAGTCAAAAGTCGTTAATCCGGACTCGTCGGGACTTCGGCGATTCCGGATTATCGATTATTCCGGATTATAGATCATCATTTTAAATCTCGTAAGATGGCATGCAGAAATTACAAAATTAAAAATATGAAACCGTAATTTATGAAATAAAGAACAATTATGATCTAAAGGGTATCAAAATTTTCAAAAAGAAAAAGCTTAATATTTATTTGTTTACTTTATTAAACATTTCTTTCAATGTAAGTAGCTTAAGTTGCTTCGTTTCATGTGATAATACTTTCTCTTTAATTCTATTAAACAGACATAATTTGTTGTTTAGTTCTGCTGTTCCGCTGTTCAAGTCCTATAATTGCTGTATTGAGAATACCGACTAATTTGTCAATCGAAATGTTTTCGTTTTCAGTAACCACTGTGTCACTTTCTTCACTATCGTAAGCGAATTATAATGACGAGAAACTTGATTTAAATCATAGACAAAGTACATCGAGATGAAATACTACATTTAGTAAGGAATTATGAGCCAAATAAAATAAAAACATCTGCCCTGAAGATAAGGATAGTGCTGACAGATCAACTTCCAATTCATTGCGCGCCGCGGCGTTTTCCCCCCGCCGCCGCAGAGCAGCGTGAAATTGATAAACAGATTTCGGATTTCGAAACATACTTTCACTTTGTAGATCCTTTACATATTAGTAAATATATATCGGAAATTCTATTTGACACAATTGAAAGTTCAAGCTTACTTTTATAAAATTGCTCTAACAGTCTGCAAAAAATAATAAGCCAGATCCAATTCGAAGATTAAGGCACTACGCAATCTGCAACATTAACTGAATTAGTTTTAGCTTAGCTTATACCGTCCGTTATACATTCAACGCGCATGCGTAAACGTATTATGTGCGTGCGCACACGCATATTCGCATCCGTAAAGATCTTACATGCACGCGTAAACACCTATGCGCATGCCTCAACGCGATGCATGCGCAGAAAGTTTGTAGCTTTGAGGTCCGGATTATAGATCATTCCGGATTATGGGTGTCCGAATTAATGACTTTTGACTGTAATTTGCCCCCAATTAATTCAAGAATGCCTACAATCTGCATCCTGTTTTAGAAGGTATAGAACAAAATTTTGATTTTCGATAAAATTAGAATGGCAGATTCAACAGCATTGTTTCCTTATATATAAGGAAGTAAACATTTAAATAAAATTGCACTACATTGATTGAAGAGATGAATAAATTTTATTATTGAAGTTGTTTAGCATTTTCATACTCAAATCAGTACTTTCTCTTTATAATAATCACGGATCATGAATTTCTGAAAATGTTTTGCGTTATACAAATCCGTTTTTGATACATAGTGTGCTCTGTATTAACAGTAATTTTGAATTTAAATGGTTCCCATTTAGCAAAATTTTACTTGAACACAACTTTTCAGGAGTTCATTCTTACTTATATATATCCTTCACAGCCGGTTGATATCAGTGCAATAAAGATGTAGGTTTAGATTTACAGTGAAGTGAATAGGAATAAACTTTTGAAAAGAAAAAGTTCCAAAGGTTTTTCTAGCATTAGAAAATAAAACACAGTAAACAAAACAGGCTAAAGAACACAGTAATTTTCCCATAATAAATACAAAATTTCAATTCTTGTGCTCGCACAAAGTGTAAGGGCAGAATTAGCATTAAAATTCAATTTACAGAAAAATCTTCTTGCTGGGTTTTTGTAAACAGTTTATTTATATATTTTTTCTCTTATTTAAGACTATAAAAATTACTTTAAAAATAATCTGATTGGTAAACACATAATTTTTTTATACATTAAATACTTCGATGGTTTTTTTTTAACAAAAATAGTTCTTCACTTTCCCAAAGAATTGCCTATTTAACCTCTTAACTATGTTTTCTCTTTGCACTGACATTGTTTTATGTATGTAATTATATTTACAAAATTAAGTTGCTTTGTATACAATCTTGATTAAATAATTCTTAAGGTAGGAGTTTGCTTCAGTCATTTATTGAAATACAAATAACCTAGATGTAATATAGAATAAGAAAGACACAAATTTAACCAAAAGTAAAAAAGACATGGCCAATAATCTGCCAAATTCACACAAATCTTGATCATGAGGTTTGCAAATTATCTGAATTCTATTCCATATTTACAGAATTTGTAGTGTTTATGATGAAAATGATAATGAAACTGAAAGATTAATTACACTTCTCAAGCCTACTTTAGAGTTCCAAAATTTTAACTAAAGGGACAAATTAAATTCCTTTGAGAACTTAGCTTTGGCCTCAAATTAAACTGTCAAGTTACAAAATAGGTTTTGTTAGCACCAAACAGATCAATGTTCCATTAAATTGCCATACAGATTTATATTGCCAATCACCAAACAAGTTAACTTGAAAATTATACAAATTTATAGTTTTCAAGTTGTGATTATAAAGTTAATTTGAAATTCATTTAATTTTAATATCAGATTTAGTTGCTGAGTAGCCAAATGCTATTGAAATATTTCTGCACTTTATTAACACATGACACAATTTACAAACTATTTCACAACACATTAAAACAATTATTAAGAAATCAGAATATGTGGAATATTTACATTTTTGACAAGAGAAATAATGACAAAACTAACATTCATAAGAAGGATACACCATTCACATTATGGGGTCACAGCATCAGTGTCTAATTTAGCAAATGTTAACTGATTTTTAATGCTCAACCAACAAAGAATTTTTACTTAAATTCGTATTCAACATGCTGAAATTAGTACCATTTGCTTTCTTTTATCTTAAATACCAACAGATTGTTTTTTAAAAAATAGATACTTAGGTCAAAAATTTTATGCATTAATGATTCTGGGAGTCACTTTCAAATTCAGCCAGAATAAAGCACCATTTACACATTTTTCACTATATATCACTATATACATATGTATATATTTGAAATTTCTCACTGTGTGTGTGTGTATATATATATAAAATATCCATCTTTCAAATAATAAAATAATAATAGCCCTTTAACTTCTGTTTTCATTCTAAAAATAACAGAGCAATAATTGTTCTAACTAAACTCCCTGCAGTTCTGATGAGCAATTACCGATGCAATCTGAACCCAATATCTGGACATTAATCTGTCATGTGATCTGAAATGGCATAAAAAGTAATTCATTGCAACTTCATCATCTTTCATCATTTTGAGCATATAAGCAACTTTTCAACATTCTCAGTGCAAATGACTCAAATCTGTTGAACAAATGATGTATTTACTATTGGAAAACTTCTCAAGTTTTCAATTACATGATCATTTGCTATTTATATCAATTTTGAATATAAATTCAATCAACAATTTTGAATCAATGCTAATTTAGAAACAAAATATATACATGAAATGATTTTGCTAACTTATAAGAAAATTATTCTAAACATGACGGGTGAACAAAAGAGCATAACTAAGACTCTTAGAGAATTATATAAATGCACAGAACATGATATGATAATTAATCATACATTCAAATAATAAATATCAGTAAAAGAATTTATACATATACATATAACACTCTTGTAGAAAATGTGAATATCACTCAAAAATAATATGATGTGAAAGTTGGAAGGACATTGTCAGTTTCATAGATGTGTATAAACATAAAATGCTAGATTAACTATATATCATATAAAAAAACAAAGATATTACTGTAAATGATGAACCTAAATCCAAGCATTCAAATAACCCATAAAGAAAGAAATATCCAAAACAAATAAATTTCAATAGTGAAACCAAATACTGTGCAGAACATTCTCCATGAAAGAAATTTGTTAAAGTTGTAGCAAGGCAATGGTCACTCGACAGATTTCTCAGCAAATTTTTTTAAAATTAAAAGTGTTTGAATCATTTAGGAAAACAAATTAGATAAAATTTCAAGAAAAAGAAATGCAAGTAAGCAATTATAAGCAAACAGCATTCACGGTATGTTAATAATAAAAAAATTACTCAAAACTCTATATCATATCATATCCATGAAAATTTTCTAACATGCCCAATAAAAAGGGTAATAGTCTTATATATTGATTCATAAATTTCAAATTTAGTAGAATATCAATTACACATACAGATCACTAGTTATGTTTTGCAATATGGATGCAGGCTGAAGAGTTTATGGAAATGGAATATGTTCTAACCTGATTAAAAGTAAAATATTAGGAACTTCTGTGTTGCAACTCCACATGTGGTTAAGTATTGTTCAGCATGACAGGGAAATGGCTCCTGCACTCAGAGATGATTGCACTCATCATGCCACACATTTTAGTATCAGTAGTTCTAAGGTAGGAATTTCAGTCTAAAAGATGCTTCAAAGTGAAGATGATCAGAGTCATCTGTCACAGAAGAAATAATTGCTGCTAGCACAGGGTTACTTGAGGTCTACAGACATGCAGCCTCTAACATTGGCCAATAAAGCCTATATGGGGTAGGATTTATTGGCTGAGGGCCGACAGCCTGGCCAAGCAGGCGGTCTCAAATGTCAGTGCAATGGATATTGAAGTAACAGGTTCAAAGAGAATTGCTATTCGAAGAATGAAAAAATTTTACGTTAACAAATGGAAAATACAGTGGCTCTCTTCACCTAAAGACAAAGGACTTATGGAACTAATTAAAATCACAAATAAAATGAAACGTATGAACAATATTGATGTTAATCAGGTTTTAACTGGACATGGTAGGTTTCTGTTCTATTTCAACCGATTTAATCTGCAGGAAAATAAATTATGTAATAGTTGTCAGGTTGATGGTGAAGCTAGGCATTTCGTGGTTGATTGTAGTTTAACAGCCTATTAGACAGATTTTTAACATTACTGATTTTAATGTAAATGTCATTAATTTTAAAGTTTTTAAATCATATTCTATTGCTCTAATGAAGTTTATCAATGAAAACAGGGCGCTGGTAGAAATCTTCTGTTAAAATTGAATTTTGTATTTATATGGGTTTTAGATATCTGTGGTGTTCTATGTTGCAAATTTGTGTTTATGGATTTTTTTTTTTTTTTTTTTTTGTTTGTTTGTTTGTTGGTCTGTAATTTTGTGTTAGATGTGCTTACTTATTTTTGGTTTATTATTTTTGTTTGTTGTTTTGGGGGTGCCTGGGTTACTGGCTGCCCTCATTTGTGGAGATACGGGGCCCCTTCTTTTGAGCTATGGGGACATTCGTGTCCAGGTGGGCTGAAGGGAGCGTCCAATTCTTACAGACATGCAGCCTATTGTGAAATACAGATGTGCTTGGGTATTCCAGTTCATTCAATTTATGCCATGCTGCACAACAAAATTTAAGTTAGGAAAGAGTGTTTTCTTTGTATATCCCATGTCTCAATGGCACAAATGTGTTAGGAGTCATGAAAAGCTCAATATGAGTGAAAATGGAGCATCTATCTATGATAAAAGCATGGTAACCATAAAACAAAACCTGCTTTTACTATTATTTTGGACCCATAAAAGAGCAGAGCCACTTGTGGGTGTCTGAAGCTGAAATCACAACTGTGCAAAAAACGCAAACTACGTCTACATAGGATAAAATGGTGACTGTCTTTTTCAACATCAGGGAAAATGGAAAATGTGAGGAACCAAAAAAACAGAAGACAGTTACAGTGACATCTAGTATCTGTGCACAGTTTTTTTAAGTTCTAAAAAGCACCTGTCCACTTTCAAGAATAGACAAAGAGTTCCTCCACCGAAGAATTCTTCTGCATCAATTATTTAAAATGTTCTACATTACAGTGAGTGAAACATCTTCTTTATAGTCCACAGGGTTCATAGCCACATTTTAGTTAAAAGAATAAGCACCTATAAGCACTTCTCAAGCACATTTTAAGAAAAAAAATAAGCACCTGTCTAATTACATTATACACAACTGCCTAACCTTAAAAATTAGACTTGTAATTTAAAATATGAGAAATTCAGTATTTATTAAGAGAGAATAAGCATTACCTCAACCATGGAAAATAATTACTTTTTTTAAAAAAAAATTTTAAATACCAGTTCAATTTACAGAACTAGTTTACAATGAGAGGGAAAAAACTATGCAGAACTAAACTATATTACAAGATTTAATGATGAAATTTCAGTTCAAAATACAGAAAATAAATAATAATAAGGCATATTTATTGCATTCGCTTGGAACCTAATAATAAATACAATTTATATTGATATTTAAATATTTAAAATCTAAATTCTGAACATTTTCTAATTTTTCATTCTATATCAGTTTTCCCTTAACAGATATTGCAAGCAAAGTAATTTAAGTAAAAAAGAGGAACATTTCTGAAATCAGAAGACAGAAATTAGCTTCATGCAGTCATCCTTTAACAGTAAAAGCTTAACTAACCCGCATACTTGGAAATTGGCGAATATTCGGACAGTCGAGCGTAACTTGAAAAAGAGGAGCAGAGGGGGGTAGACTGTAGACTCTTTAGATTTTTTCGCTAAATAAATACTTTTGACATTTCGATATGTGCATCATATAAAAATAAACCAATGGAACTAAAAAATATTCTGCTTAGCAAGCACAGTAAAACTCTTTTAAGCGTTCATAAACAAATCTCGGACAGAACATCAAAATTAATTATCTCTGCAAAATATCGTAAATGTTATTGCACAATACGTGTGTCGTAATTCTTCCCTACGTGATATTACACAATCGGAATCAACAGCTGCCGGTATTGGGAGAATAAAGAACTAAATAACTGGGTGTTTTTCATTCTAATTTTCAACAGACGGCGTTAAATTTCCGGAATAGAATAATTCTTCGCTTGGGTTGGTAGACCGCAGAACTTTTAGTCTCCAGATTGGAAAGTGACAAAAAAAAAAAAAAAAAAAAAAAAAAGCCTGTTGCTTGTTTTGCAGCAAACTGTAAAACTTTCAATATTCGAGATTTTGCGGAGAAAGGGGAGAACCTCCCAATCTTCGTAATGTATAATGTATTGGCCAAAAAAATGAAATTATTTTGACTATTCGATTACTTTCCCTTTATTTAAGCCATTCCGAATATTATTCCTTAGAAAGCTAATCTGTGTTAAAGCACAACCATTTTTGGAAGTTTACTATACTTCAGCTGTTACTGCAACTATGTTATTATAAACATTCATACATATGCTCATAATATAAGCATAATGATCATAATAAACACGAATATGAACTGACCAAGCGGATCGAGAATGCAAACTATTAAGATCTTGATAGAAATTCAAACGTGTGTAGTATTTGGTTGGGAGGAAAAGAATGCCGAATGTACTGGAATTTTCTACTGCTTTCGCAATTCTTTGACCAATAGAACGACGGGCAGCTGTCTGTACTATTCGTGCACACCAAAGGTTATGATAATGCAGAGAAAGGGGGAAAAGCTATTTCCGGGAGTATGATTCACTATCTGACATTCCATATTAGGTAGAAAAGTTGTTTTAGTTTCGGCTTTGGTACAGGGGAAAAATAGCGCGTTCATTTAAAAAAAAGCACTAAAAGCAAAAAATAAGCACTAAAAACAAAAACAAAAACAAAATAAGGGCTTTAAAGAAAAAGTAAGCACCTATAAGGGCCTTTATATTTTATTTTCAAATATAAGGACTCATAAGCACTTATAAGGACCACTACGAACCCTGGTCCAGATCTCACCGGATGTTACTTCCCATTATTCCCATAAAAAGCGAGATGAATGGAGGTAGTTTTCCAAGAAAGTGTACTTTCTATGAAAATAAGATGATAAATGTGGCCAGCTTTCTGATGAACATGGTGGAGATGGTTTAACCCTACGTGGCATGACTACCTTTATCTGGTCATGAATTTTTTTTTTTTTACTTGATATATGTTAAATTACAATTTAACATTTCCATTGAAAATAATGCTAAAAATAATCAGTTATGTATAGTGGAAATAAGCCTAAATCTCATTTGCATTAATGTTTTTTTATGAAGTTTTCTTGAAATTAAAATATCTCAGAAAGGAATCAAGACGGACGAATCAAAAATAATCGCCATTCAAAAGTATCCGCCGCCAAATACGGCGAAGAAGCTGTCTTCTTTTCTAGGACTCTGTTCATATTATAGGTCCTTTATAAAAGACTTTGCAACTATTGCTGAACCACTGTTAAAATTAAAAAGGAAAAGGCAAGATTCTCGTGGACGGCCGAAGCCAATAGTGCGTTTGAAAAATTAAAACAAGCGTTAACAAAAACCCCTCTTTTGAAATTTTCTGAGAACGACGAGAATTTAGAAATTTCAGCAGATGCTTCGTATTATGCGGTAGGAGCAGTACTTTCCCAAAATCAGCAGCAGGTGGCATTTTTTAGTAGAACTTTAAATTAAACTCAAAGAAATTATTAAGCGACTGAGAGAGAGGCACTTGCAGTTCTGTTAGCAGTGCAGAAATTCCGAGTCTATTTTGGGAGTGCGCCAGTAACAGTGTATTCTGATCATGCGGCGGTAACTATGTTTTTTGTTTATGCAAATTGTCTTGCTAACACCCAAGTATTTAAATTGTGGCTTTTTGCCAAGAGTTAGAGGAGAGAGAGGAGATTTAGGAAGCAAGTTGCTTGCCACTGCAGTTTTACGAGTTTTCACTTGGTTGCTGGTTGCCTTTAAAGCCAGAGGTTTAGCCCACTTGATATTTGAAAATGTATTGTAGTTTCAGCAGCTCGGCGTACTACATACATACCCCCTTTTAAATAACGGCCAGTCTTAGTGCAAGACATCCTGCTTGTGTCATCTGTTACACACAAATCTTGAACATAGCTTGAGTAAGCTCCCTGTTCCTAAACAGGACACATCATGTTTCCAAAGCAAATCAAGATAAACACAAGTCCTGACAACATCAGCAATAACAATTAGTATATGAAAAAAGCAGATGATGATACAGAGACTGATCCATGACACTGTTGGAATTTCTTATTTTTGTACATAACATCAAAGATCAACAGCTTCGCAAACTTGGATTTATTAGGCCAGATAATATTACAGATATGAAAAGTATGAATTACTGCTTAATGAAAATAGTGCTCTGGTAAGGTACGCTAAGACAGGAATTTTGAATCCTGAGCAGGCAAGATTTGGATTTCTATTTGCTATGTGCTTCCAAGATCTGAACTTAAACTTCTTGAATATTTAAAGCAGTGTTTATTAGCCTGTGTTGTAATCTGTGTAAATTTTAAATCTGTTGTAAAATTTTAAACTCTGGACATACATATTAATATTTTGTTTCCTTTCCAAATTCTAATTCTTTCCTAATTCAGTGAAATGAAATCAAGAAAATCCAAAGAAACAGACTTGAACGATTTGCGAGTCAATGTGTCAATTTATAAATCATATCTTAGCATCTACGCAAACAAATCAAGTGCAGACTGAATTTCTTACGCTAAATCAAAAGAAGGCTATCTAACTAAATTTAAATCCAGTTTTGACGAAGAACACTTCAAAAAATGGAAAGATGAACAACTGCCTTATCCTTATTATCTCACATATCTTTTCTCATTTCCCTAAAATGCACCTTTTGAAAGGATTTCAGAGCAACTGATTTCAAGTGCTGCAATTCTGCAGAGACACCATACTGTCATAAATGTCCATCTTTCAATCAAGACTCAAACCCATATAGTATGGTTTTCAGCCAAGGAATGTTGGGAATCATTCTTTTCAAGAAAAAAGTCACAGAATTCATTACACGAAAACATATGAGGGCCATTTACCTTATGAGCTTATGTTTTATAAAAAGAGTCTAAGGGAAAATTGCTCATATTTATGTTGTAAATGGGAGAAACCCAATTAGCTTATAAAGTAAAGGGGAGTTAAACTGAGGATCTACTACAGGGTGAATCTGAACAAGTGGGCAGAACTTTAGGGGGTGATAGACGACAGCTTTATGTGCAATATTCGTCCTAGAATGTATGTTCAGTACACAAGCGATGAGAAGTTAAAGTGTAGTTTTCCACTGTCACAGTTAAAGAATTAACACAAGAATGAGATGAGATACTTCAGAAAACATTTTATTAACAGGAATGTAACTGATGTATACTGCACACACATACCCCCTCCTCCCAAAAAAAAGAGAGAGAGAGAGAGGGGACAGTTCTACATCTCCCATTCTACTGGGCCAATTGATTAAATTCAAATAGCGTTTTTCATGTCTCGAAAGCACGACTTAGGATATATATTAGATTTGTATATAACATCATTTTCTCATAGGTATTTTGACACAAAATCGGTCTTTTTCTGATATGACATGCCAAATCTTTTCCATATTTCAATTCCACAACTCAAATTATGCCTAAATATTAAATTTTGTAAAATTTGGTGCAAAATTTACGGAAAAATTCAAAAATTTATCTTTGCATATTTTTTCAGTTTTTGCCAAGAAAAATTTACTTGGTGAACTTCTTAGTTTATAGCAACCTATTTTCCTTTTCTTTTTTTCATTGCCTGAGGAGTGGGGAAAAAGTCATCCTTCAACATCCAAAGATTTTAACAAAGTGCCTAAACCACATTTGGTTAAAAAACAAGATGCCAAATTTCAAAATGCTCGAATATGTAAATTCATGTATATCTTAGAACATTTTGAAAAAAAAAAAAAAAAAAACTAATTTTTTGCATGTGTGCCTAGAAATAAATCTACTTTAAGACAATGTTAAAAATTTTATATACAAAAACTTCTTTGAAAAATTTTTAAAAATATATTTAAAAATAAATCATAAAAAAATGTGCGAATTATATTTGGATTAAGCATAAATTTCAAATTTTGGAAGAAGGAATCAAGCAAGATTAATAAAAGAAGAGAGATTAATAAATATAAATCAAATTCAATTAACAATGATGAGCTAATTTTTTAAAAACTACTACTGCGATTTTTACAAAACTTGGCAGTTTGGCATAATATGAATGATAAAATCGAAATATAGAAAAAAATTGACATAAAAAAATCAGATTTTGTGTCAAAATACCGATGCTAGAATGATACGAATCTAATATATATCCTAAGGTGTGCTTTCGAAACATGAAAAACTCAAGTTGAATTTTGTCAATTGGCCCAGTACAGCGGGAGATATAGAACTGTCCCATTTTTTCCCCCACAAAGTACATGGAAATTGCTCAAAGCTGTAATGCAGGCTTCACACCTGCAGGATAGGGACTAATGCACATTTGTGAAGACACCAGGCATTTCCCAAGTATCGCCATCAACAACAATGATCCTGGCGACTAGATCCACATTAGTTTCAAAGGAGCACTCATGGATTAGACTTTTCATATGGCTCCACAGTAAAAAGCCCAAACACGAGAGATCTGATGATCTTGGTGGCCAAGCTATGGGACCACCTCGACCAATCCATTGCGCTGGAACTTCAGTGGTTTGTATAACCAGCTATTCTCTTGGCAATCCACGGTAGAAAATGCTGTTGGGTGCGAGGACTGACCCTTTTTATACCATTTACAATGCCACCTAGAGGCTCGTCATTTGCATTCCGACCATATATTATATGACGAATATTGCTTGTATAGCTACCTTCTATCACTTCCTAAATTTTGCTCACTTCAGATTCACGCTGTATAAGCATTCTCCAGTTTTAGCAACTGGATAGCTGAGGCATAGATTGGAAAATAGGAATAGTCTTGATGAATGCTGTTGATATAACGTCAGCAGCATGTGATTGTTTACTTCATAGTACCTCACTATCAGCATCTAACAGTGTACCTTAAATTAAGCAGTTAGTCATATTTATCAAAAAGGCATTAATCTGACCTTTTAATAGAGGATGACACACATAAAACCAGCTAGTATCCCTACAACAAGCATCAACCTATTGCAATTCTTTTCTCTTTTTCCCTTTTTTTAATAGACTACATCTCTCTTCTTCACATGGTTTTGCATCAATGTCTTCATGGCTTTTGTACTGACAGTGGTAAAATTCATAATAATCGCAACAATGAAGCAAGTGGGATGAGTTAGTTATTTGTCTATACATATATGTGGACCAGTTTCAGTAATTCATTTTGAAACTTCAAAAATATCCCCTCATTCTTTTGAATGGAAAGATTACAATAATCTAAAGTGAATGTCAAAAAGTTATAGAGGTAGAAAAATTATAAACAATAAAATGTTTCTTACTTATCATTATTATATCTTCATTTTCAATAAAGCTATAAACTGCAGAAAGAAAAACTGCATAACTTACAAATGAAATTTTTAATAAATGCACAGATGTAATAAAATAAAATGCTTACTTCTCTAGCTGCAGGTAAGGCATCTGACACAGGACACCTGGCAGGACTGTATAATCGTGAACTTATCCTATCATACAGCTGAAACATATAACTTCATTACAGATGAAAACATTATAACATATTTTATAATTTATGCAATTCACAGAAAACAGAATTTCAAAATAGCAAGTTCTGATTTGCAGGCATAATAGATTTTCAAACTGCACAGATTGGCTTATCAGAGAGTTTCCTTTACATAGAACATAATTCTCTGTTTCTATACTTAACAGCTCAGTTAAAGGTTAAAGAAAAAGCAGTCTGTAATACGGAAAATATTTTTTTTCCCTAAAATTGTCAGCAAAAAATGCAATTCAACATTGAACCTTTAGTCTCACATACTTCAGAGCATTATCACCGACAAATCAAATTTGAAAATCAAAATCAGTACTAACCAGAAAAACATTAATCAGAAACAGCTTACAATAAGAAACTACAAAAGAAATAACTAAAACTTACATATTTTCACTAATTAATATCTTTTCTAATAGAGATTTTGAAAGTCCACTTAAGAAGATAGAGATTATTTAAGGAATGATTATTAGTTACAGCTTCCTATGAATCTGGTATTAAATAATTTGAAGCAATAGTTCTTAGCATGTACATGTGGAAATAATTAGCTTAAGGCAAATCACAAGACCACATGACAAGTAACAATATTCTAAAAAATAATGCTTATATACACTAACTGTTGATAACTCCAAAATGAAAATAACACTGTTAAAGCTAAAACAGTAAATGTCAAATATATAGTGCAGAAATTTGAGAAAGGTGGCTACAACTTCATTTACTTAAATATTAATCATTGACAACAATTACAGAGCTCCTTAAAATAAAAAATTGAATTATATGACAGCAATTCTATAACATGTTAAAATTAAATGCCCCTTAAGAAGTATAAGTTTTATTTACTAAAATATTTATTTTGCTTTGATTACTTAATAACAAAAAGTTCTGTACCCTTATCAGTAAAATTTGTAGATATTTGGGGCCATTTTCTAACCTTTCTACCAGTTAACCAACTTAAATTTTTACTGTGAACTCGCGTTCTTAATTAACCTTCTAAAACCGGGCCGAAATTCTTATAATATAGCCTTCAGACCAGCGCGATCCAAAACACTTCTACCCTCTCTTTCACATTTTCCTAATGAGAAAAGTCGTTAGTCCCCTCCATGGATGCAATAAAATTTACATGTTTGTCGGCGCTGTTCCATAGTAGATGGGTTGCTAGATTTGCGATTTTTTCGATGATTATTTTGCTTTCATTTAAATGAAGTTCTAAAGAAATTCTATTTAGAACAAAATGTACGCAATGTTTATATTTCATTTACTAGTTCTGATCATTCTTCGCAATAATTTGTGAATTTTATAACTTTGTTTTCACACTTCATTTATATTCGTATATTTTTGCATTAGAAATTAGACAACAAAAACAAAATTTTACAAAATATAATAAATATGAACTAGCTTTGTAAGTCTGCAGGTTGGAATGCAATTTTTAATAACATATTTTCATTAACAAAATAATGGTAATGATTAATTTAATGAAATAATAATATTTATTACTATTAAATGATTAGAATGAGATTCAATACAATTAAGATTTTGAGATGAACTTACAGCAATAATAAAGCTTTACATAACAGTAACAGAGCATTAAATCTGCTTTTTTCAATAATTTTGTTATTATAATATAAAAAAGAAAATCATAGATACATTGGTTGCATTTCATCATTTAACTTTAACAAATATTACATTGGACTATCAGGTAAAGGAGGTATATCTTTAACAAGAATTTTTCTTTGTAAAATTGGCTTTTGTTTATGTTAGCAGAGAAAAAAAAAATCTGTGACCTATACATGCAATCATCAAAAGTATTTTTTAATACAGTTTTAAATGTTTACCAAGAATTATACATCAACTTCCTTTCATAGACAGAAATTTCATCTAAAACCATCGTTATATCCAAAGGTTGAAGTCTATTTCATTTTCAACGAATATTTTATTTGCACATAATATATTTTCTAATTTATTTTAGAAAGAGTAATTTTTCCCGTTTTCAAAAGAATAAAGGCATACTGGGTGATGACACTAGTAGTCTGTTTTTCATATTTCTTCCAGTAATGAAAATGATTGCCCTGGAATATTTTCAAAGCAAAATTAAGAAAATTGTTTACGCCAAATTTTGCATAATGTATCTTCTCGTGTATTTTTTATTTAAAGTGTGAAATTTTCAATTTGAAAAATAAAAAATCATGAATGAACATTCTCATGACTTAATTCATGAGAAATAACTTTGAAATGCAATAATTCCATCGTAATATGAAATAGTGGAGAATAGTGCAATACAGCTTATTTATTCACAAATAATCCCCACATATGCCTAATTTATGTACTGTCGATTGAGAAATATAGGTTAGTAAATTGAACTGATCATTTCAATACTTTTTCTTTATCAATTTTTTTAGAGTAACTTCAGTAGCGCGGTAAAGGTGGCTGAACACTTGTAGTTCGCTCAGGTTTGAATCCCAGCTAAAGGGTTGGATTCATGGTTTTTGTGTAACGTAAATACAAGCCAGCTTCCCTTAGAAAGTCCTCCGTGAAGGCATTCATCCCTTTATACAGGTAATTGTTGTGTGCTTTGATGTAATTCAGTAAGCGAACAAAATTAATCCAATCAAACCTGGAGAACGGGTTAATTACATGTGGAGTTTTCCATCAGGAACGTAAATGCGAGCAATTTTCTCTTAAAAAGGTTTACATGGAAGCATCCCACCCTTAAGCAGATAGCGTTCGCGTGCTTTTCCGTAATCCAATCCTAATTCTCATATTTTTAATAGTAAGTTGACATACACCTTATTACAGACAAAATAACATTCCTTTTTTAAAGATAAATTTTTTATTAACTTGTCTGAATTCCCTTCATCTCATGAGGAGTATAAGAATTTCAGCAAATAAAACTGGCCGAAATTTTATGCAAAGTAACTCATGTTTTGATTCAATTTAGTAGAAGTTACGTGAGCTTTAATGATATTTAAATACTTTTTGGTAGATGCCATCCTAAAAGAGGGTCTAAAGATAAATTGGTTTTATTTAATTTACAATGAATGAAAATTATTCAAAGCAACAATTGGATGAAATTATTGAAATCATTGACTGAATGAAAATCACAAAAACTATTATGCATGAAATTGTCTCTTATTTATCTCCTCATAAATCAGACAAAATTGCCTATATAATAGAAGCACTTTGAAAGAGTTAACAGTTCTTAAGGGTTTTATGCACTCCAAAAAAAAAAAAAAAGGGGGGTAAAAATAACATCTTATTATTCATAAGTATAAAAAGGAAGTAAACAATAAAAGTGGTTTATCTATTTTCTAGAAGGGCATTAAATCTAAAATATTAATCTAATCTTATTTGCTATGATTAAAAAGCATAAAATTTGGTAAGCTTAAACAGCGTGCAAAATCGCTGACGTTTTAATCATAGCAAAAGTTAGTACTAAAAAAGTTAGCACTGAAATTATTACACAGTGCTCTAATGTTTGAGAAAGAGATGGCTTCTATTTGATTTTACCTGCGGTTTTTGCCAAAATGTAGCCAAACTGATAAGAAGATGGAAACAATGTGTAGCCAGCAGCTATTCTGAGCAGCAACAATGGACCACCCAGATATCTACAGATAGGTTATTCTCTAAAATAGGGAGGGGGTGGCTGGTATGACAGTTGTAGCACAACTGCATTAAAGAAAGTTATTTTCCTGGTACAACTGCTTTACCGCCGGGTTTAGAAATTTAAGGTCTGTTTTATCTGTCTCCGTATGGTATGGGCTCTATCGCTACAAAACAACCCTTTCAGTTTAGGGATAAAAAATAGGGATAATTTTGTGTATTACCTAAACATTTCTTTAAAATAGCCAGAATTTTCAACAGATACAGAGCTTTTTATAATGGTTTGGAATCCTACCTTCTCATTATGTCTACTTATTATTTGATACAAGAAGGAAAATATTATACAAATGAAGAAATTCTTAAGATAAATATTAATACAAATAAGCAACAACTTTTTTCTATTTAGTTGGTTTCTTTCTGCAGTTTAATTAAATTTTGTTCAACATTAACAAAGTATTATCGCTGAAGAAAAAATAACCGGAATTGTAATGTTCATGTAGCAGTAACTACAGAGAATACAATGCAGTTTTAGTGCTAATTACACATTTCTGCTGCAGTGTTAATATATACAGTGCCCTCCAAAAGTTAAGGAACAGCATTTTTTTCAAAGCTAACCACTACAAAAATGTCAGTGAAGTTTAAATTCACAGTTCATATGCATGAGAGTAACAAAGTTTAAGAAAATATATGCAATAAAACAGTAGCTACCAATTTTATTTTACAGAAATGAATACTTATATAGCAGTTGGAGAAAAAATGCAAAAATTATAATTTTTGTTCCCGAGTGTTGATTTTCAGTTGTTATTGCAGTTTCAAGGACAATATCCAGAAGATCAATGGCCAGGAGAAGTCGTTTGTCCGATTTGTTGAGGTGGTGGGCGATCAGATGGATGGAAATGGGAATGTCACAAGCTGATGCTGCTAGACATCTCAATGTCTCTCCAACTATGGAATCAGTTTGAATCCAGAGATTCTGTGTCTAGAAGACCTGTTCCAGGCAGACCTAGATTTATGACACCTGCAGGAGACCGTTATTTAGCTCTTTCAGCCCAAAGGAGGAGTAACCTTACTGAGCCTCAGCTCATGGCAGATCATTTAGTGGCAAGAGGACTAAGAATCCAGAGCTGAATTCAATACACATCTTTGGGACTATCTTGGGAGACAGGTTGCTGTTTTAATTCCTCTTCCAAGGTCGTTAGATGAGTTTTAACAAGGATTACTGCGTGGCTGGTCATTGCTTCCCATTTCACTGACTGACAACTTAAAACACTGCTGTCACCAACGTATAGGGATAGACACATTCCTTATTAGAACCTACTTTTGTAGTGTTACCGCCCCATTTTTCCTCTAAAAACTGTGATATACTGTTTCTCCAAGACTGGATTTTTCTGCCAAGAGTGCAACTTTTTGTTGTAATTCATGTTTGTGTTGCACTTTAGAAACATTCTATGTCGAATTCATTAAAGAACTGTTTAGTGAACATGTCCTGTAAATTTCTTCTTTCTATGCTGCTTTATTCTCAGACACAAAAACATGCTGTTCCTTAACTTTTGGAGGGCAGTGTAATAACATAGCTTTGGTAATGTAGAATGCATAGACAATAAGGTAAACACAGCAGTGCTGTAGTGCCCAAAATAACTAGTACTTGTTTACCACAAATAATACAGTGGTTGATTATGCGAGACAGAATTCCAACAAAGCTCCAGCCAGCAATAATTGCATGCATATTTGGTGCAGTTTATGCATTTAATTTTTCATTTATTTACTACTATATCTAACAAAGCTACAATACTCAGTGTGAAGATATCGCAGAATTATGACGTCCACAAATGGGAAAAAGGGTTCTGCAAAAATATCGGTCTTCCAACATTTAGTGAATTTGGGGATGAATGTACACTGCTCAAAAAAAAAAAAAATGGGACAGTCCTATATCTCCCGATCTACTGGGCCGATTGACAAAATTCAAATTGCGTTCTTCATGTCTCGAAAGCGCGACTTAGGATATATATTAGATTTATATATAGCACTATTCTAACATAGGTATTTTGACACAAAATCGGACTTTTTCTGAAATAACATACCAATGTTTTTACATATTTCGATTCTACGACTCAAATTACGCCTAAATATGAAATTTTGTAAAATTTGGAGCGAAATTTATGGAGAAATTCACAAATTTATGTTGGCACTTTTTTGTCCGTTTGCGCCAAGAATACTTCACTTGGCGAACTTCTTAATATATGGCAACCTAGTTTCCTTTCCCGTGAGAGGAAAAGTCACCATCGTTCCTTTTTTCCAAATTATATTCTTTATATTATATTTTTAATTACAACTTATTATTTTAAGTAATTTTTTTTTCGAATTTCATTTTAATTGTTTAAGTTGCACTTTTTTTTTTTTCGAATAACTGTTTTAAAAATTTCTATTTACCTATTCGAACTGCGTAAATAAAGGTGCAGCATTTATTTTTTTTCAAATAGTTTTCTTTATATACATTTTTCGTCATATTTATTATTTTAGGTAATTTTTAAATTTTTATACTTTTATTTTAATTGTTTGTGTTGCATTGTCTCTTCAGATAATTGTTTTAAAATTTTCTATTTATTCCTTCGAACTGAGCATTTTATATATATTTATTAATATCAATTTTCTAGAATTTGATTTTATTTATTTGAACTGCGTTTCTTTCGGAAGAATACTTTGTAACCCAGACTACGATGAGTTTGAAAACTGCATACTACATTAAAAGACAAAATACAGTAAAGCACAGTTTTACAAGCCTTTCAATGTTCCGTTCAGAAAAGATATATATAAATAAGAGAGATGTATAACCAACATTTTAACTTAGGATGACTTGCATACACTGCTTTAAACAGTTTTATCATTGTGCATATTTGCTTTACACAATTTTATCCTACATTTGGTTTCTTAAAATGTTATTCATATTTTAGTCAAATATTTTATTTTTGAAATCGCAAGAATCAAATATCATAAGATTGAAAAGTTTTAAATTAAAAAAATACAAATACTAAATTTTAAGAAAAAATTTATTTTTCTTCTCTTTTTCTTTAAGCATTCTGAAAGTATATTAAAAAGTATCCAACTTTTCGAAACATTTTGGTATTTCTGACAATCATTTTAAATAAAGTTATCGCCTTCCATTTCATAAAGGCCCACAAACGGCTGAGCGGTAAAGACGCTGATCACTGGTAGTTCGGTCCGAGGTTCGAATCCCGCGGATGGGCTGTTTGCATGGGAGTTTTCGTGGTTTTCCCGATGTGTAACGTGTATACGAGTAAGTTTCCCTTAGAAAGTCCTCCACGAAGGCATCCCTCCCTTTAGGCAGATAGCCCTCGTGTGCTTTGCCATAATTAAATAATCCAATCCAATCCTTAATTAAATATAATTGATTTGTAACTTCTACTAGAACTGACGTTAAGAACTGAAGTGCAAATAAATAATATCGTGTGCAATCTTGATTAATATAAAATTAAAAATATTTGCGCAGAAAAATATTTGCATTCAGACAGAAAGTTTTTTGAAATATTTGCAATTACTTTATAAGAAGGATTTATTAATAACCGTAATAATTACTTATTATATTACTGATGATTAGGAATCAGTTCTTGACAATTACATTCTAAATTAGAATTTTAAGAATTATTAGAATTTTAAATTAGAATAATGAAAATACGCTACGCACCAAAATACATTTTAGGAAAAAAATGAGTTGATTTTTTGTTTTAAAACTTCTTGAATTCATTTAATAAACATCGTATCCTCGTTGTTAATTGAATTCAGAATGTTGGGTGTCGTTTATATAATTATTCTTACTTGTCCACGGAATCTGCTGACTTATCCAGCGATTAAGTAGCTGCAGATCATTTCTACATAACCATTGAACTTCCATTAATTCAGTCTCTAGAGGGTTGTATGTTTATATCATAATTTGACTTTTATAAAAATGATTATTCTAAATCTTATGTTTCTATAAAAATATACTGTGCTTTAAAAATATGGATGATAGTACCAGCCGCTCTTTCAGCCACTTCAAAAGCATCAGTTTGTTTAGAAATAAATTGTGCGGTTAATGTCATAAAATTCAAATAAACATCAAACGAAAATTCTCAGTTTTAGACAATTCGATTTAAACGAAGTAAAGTAGCAGACGATAAAACGCCGAAGGTAAAAATTTACACTTATTAAAAAAAAAAAAAAAAATTAGAGAGAAATTTAAAAAAAAAAAACATTAAAATTAAAAAAAAAAATTAAAAAAATTTATTTAAAAAAATAGCTCTTCATATAGTATTAATAAATATTTATTATGCATCATTGAGGGAAAAAATGTCATATAATAAGTTCTCCGTAAAATTTTACTTGAAATTTAAGGTTAAAAATAGCTGTGGCAATACAGTGTAACAAAAATCCATAGACCACATTTGGCGTTATTATCACTCAAAAAAAGATGCCAAATTTCAAAACGCGTAAATATGTAAATTTGTGTATATCTTAGAAAATTTTGAATAAAAAAGTCTAATTTTTTGCAGATATGCTTAAAAATATACCTACTTTAAGATGATGGTAAAAATTTTACAGGTTATAATTCAAAATTTTTTTCGAAAAATTTATAAAAATTATTTAAAAATAGAAATTTAAAAAATAAAACACAAAAAATGAGTAAATTTTATTTGGAATGAACCTAAATTTCGAAATGTGAGAGAAAAAATCAAAAAAGTTTAATAAAAAAAGAGATATAAATAAATATTTGCCAAATTCAATTAACATTGAGGAGCTAATATTTTGAGAGGTAATATTTTAAAAACTACTCGTACGATTTTTACAAAACTTGGTATTCTGGCATAATTTGAGTCGTAGAATCGAAATATGTAAAAAAATTGGTATGTTATTTCAGAAAAAGTCCGATTTTGTGTCAAAATACCTATGTTAGAATAGTGCTATATATAAATCTAATACATATCCTAAGTCACGCTTTCGAGACATGAAGAACGCAATTTGAATTTCGTGAATCGCCCCAGTAGAACGGGAGATATAGCACTGTCCCATTTTTTTTTTTGAACAGTGTACATACGTGAAACATTCTGATGATAAAATGCATAAACATTGTCAACAGTGAGATAGTGAGAAAAGGAAATTGATTCATTCTGGCATACTTAATCCAATTAATTCTTCAACTGATACAGTTTCAAATACAATGCTGGAATACTTAGTAATTATTCCAGATATACTAAAGCAGTGTCCGATGAAAGCATCGCTGACGAAGACGTTGCAGAGAAAACACAAGGCGAAAACGTCATTGTACGTATCATCATTGAAAAAAAGAAAGCAAGGAGAAAACATCGCAGTTATAAAATATCTTCATCGAAAATGAAGCACTTCAAAAACTTCGCAGTTTAAAAAAAAATCGTCAAAAATATCACAATAAAAAATAAAGCACTATTGGAAAAATTACCAGAGAAAACACAAGGCAAAAACGTCATTGTACATACCATCGTGGAAGAAAAGAAAGCAAGGAGAAAACATCACAGTTATAAAATATCTTCATCGAAAATGAAGCACTTCAAAAGCTTCGCAGTTTAAAGAAAATCGTCAAAAATATCAATAACAAATAAAGCACCTATAAATCATCACATGATGATAACATTGCAGACATGCGTTTTCAGGCTTTAATAATTCACATATTCACACAATGGTTTGTGAGCACAAGAAAGAATGAGGAATGTTTTTACTTTTATATTGTATATTTGAATTCACTAATAAATATTTGCTGAAAAAATATGAAGGAAATTTAAGCATTTAAAGACTGAAAATGAGTAGAAAATAATTCTAGGTATAGCAGTTAATAGAATATTTAAACTTTTATTGTTAACTAATAAAGCTCATTAATTAATTAATCTTTTTTTGTAAAACATTATTGGAAAAATTACCAATAATGCTTTATAAAAAATAAATGATTATAATAATTTTATAAATGTAGGATAGTATTTTTATAAATGATTATTGGTATCAGATTTTTATAATAAATATAAAATTTAAAAAAAAATTATAGTACATGGACAGGGGAACCATAAATAAGTCAGAGCTTATAATTTTTTATAAAATTGGTATTTTTAAATTTAAAGGCGAAAACATGAATATATGCATGATTTTAACCATGTTTCTAAGTGGAAGAACATGTCTACAACTCAGAGTTGCAAAAATAAAGGTCAGGTAAGGACATTTTGGGCATGGTGTATATTCTTTCAAAAGAAGCCAGAAATAAGAATAATCCATTTTCTTAACACTAGAAGGGTTAATTTGAAGCTTTAATAGCAACTCTACTCTTGTGCTTTGAGACCATTTTTGCAACAAATATGGATTTTAATTATGAAAACTGCATTAACGATGCTACTGAGAATAATAGGAATTTTTAAAAAAATTGGAGACAAAATTAAAAAGTTATGGCAGAAGCAAGATTCTTGCATCATATGAGAAATATGGCTGAGGTAACAAAGATGTAAATCAAAACTGTTACTACTGAATAGCTGCAATACCTCACTTATCATCAAGCTGAGATATTAGAAAGAAATGTGTAAATCTGCGGGGGCCTTTTGTGAGAGAGTAGACACAAGATTCTACTATACAAACTATTCTGCTTACTTAGGAACATCTATCTATTTATTTGACTGAATACAAGGAAGCACTCTATAGCTATCTATCTAAAAGGAAGGAATGCTTTTGTAGATTTTCTATGGTAAATTAATTCTTTTACACACTACACATGGGGAAAATCATGAAAACATTCATTAAACCAGCTATTCACTGGCATTTGAACAGTAATCAAGGTCTTATCTATTCGATCATAGGTGAGCATAACATCATTTCGAATGAGCATGTAAGTATATGATTACTGTGGGAAGATTGTAACAAGTGATGTTTGAACACTGTATTTTGTTCTGCTACAATCCTTAGTCACTTGACATGCATTTCAAAATTTAATGCAACATTTGTTTTTTACACTCCATCAAAGTTAACTGCACATAAGGAGACTCAAATGTACTATTTGATTTATCATAAAGCATGTTATTTGATTCAAAGTATTTATAATTAAATAGTTATTTATAATAATTATAGCTCTATTTTATGGTTACTTACATCAAGCAGGGTTTGAAGCTTTTCATCTTCCAAAATATATAAAAGGAAATCTCTATCTTTGATGGAACTATCTGATAAGCACTGTATTGTGTCTAAGCTATCTAAAACTACAGATATAGCACCTGAAAAATAAAACATATATTATTATTAAATCTCATCACAGAATAATAAAAAAATGAAAAAAATACACCAAATAATAAATAAAACTGAGTAAATTAAAGTAGTTATCTAAGGAATCAACTTCACTTTTGCAATATATTTGAAGAATAAAACACTACTGCATAAGATGTAACATTATTAAACACAATCTAATATTTAACATAAATATAAAACAAATTTAAAACTAAAATCAACTCTCTAAAAATTGTCAATTAGTTAACATAAAATTATAACTTTTCGAAACATTTACATTTTAGGCGCATATTTTAAAGATTTGCATGATCACAGTTAAAAAACATCTTTTATTTTTAAAAAGTCTCATTAAAAATAACTATTAAATAACACTCTAGAGAAATTTTAAATTAAAAAACATATAATTTATCAGATTAGTTTTAAAAAGATAGGAACAATTTTACGTTACAAGATACAAAACTTTCATGTGTTTTTTTAAACCTGAAATTTTCCCCGATACTTTAGTGCTTAATTTATTTCTACTCATTTTCTTTTCTTAATCTACTTTGAAAGTTTATCTGCTTTAACAAAAATGTAAGTAACAAACAAATCAACACATAGACATTTATATATATAAAGTCAACACTGATCATGCATCTCTGCAGATTTTTCATTTCAGATAAATTCCTTCTGCTGGATAAACATTCCTTTGGCTTCTTTAATTTATCCCAACTGTGCCATTAGCATTTGTAAAGAATTTATTTTTCTATGTTTTAGATTGGAATTCCAACTGAAATGCAACTCATAGTAGGTTTGTTTACTTTCCATGCAGTAAGCATGCTTGTTTGTACTAGTGGCAAATAGGGAGAGTAACTGCAGGAATTATGAAATCATATATGGGGCACTGACGAATATAAGATGAATCTTTCATATTTTCAATTTCTTTATTATCAAAGAAACCCATCTGCAGATGTTTCTCCATATGATACAATAAATCATTCTTGAAATTTTACACACTTTTGAACATGAAAATCATTAAAACATGAAGAGAAATGTGTCAAGACATTGGGAATTAAAAGTGAAAAATTCAAAAAATTTTGTTTTCACCTTTTGCAAAAATTCCCCAAACAAAAACAAAATTTCATCACAATATTCCTCTGAAACATGCTTTCTCTGTGCTGATATAATTAATATATTTTTTATTTCCTCCCAGACTTTCTTAGGCTTTTAGCTGCTAAGACTATCTCTGGTACAAGGGACTGCAACCCTAGAAAAAATGCCTCAACAGCCAACCAATGTCGATAATTTTTTTTTAACTTAGCTTGGCATTTCTTCTCCAAAGGGAAGCTTTTGATAGTCCCCATTGTTCCTAGTGGCAATGAAGCTGGGGCAGTTGAATGTTCTGAGTAGATAAATGGCTATAATCAGATTGTCTTACACCCGACAATATTTTCAGAATATCTTTCCCTTTTTTATAAGTGTTCTATTTATGTCCTTTTTGTTTTTTCTAACTTTGAAGAATTTCTAGATTCACTGATCATTCTGGGTCAAAGCATGATCTTTACTAAGCTCATGACTTCACCATCATGAAATTCAAGCTTTTGTTACACAGTACTCAAAGCATGGGCATAAGGTCAAGGTCTTTTTTAATATCTTTTTTAAAGATCTTTTTTTTAGACAGGGAGCATTCTTATTGATAATACTTGGTTTAAAAGATTTAATAAACAACACATCTGGTACCCAGAAACTTTTGTTCTAAGATGGCTGATTGATATGTTTGTCATTATTCACTACATCAATCTGTGACAGTGCAGTTTTAAACCACATGCATTGAATTCCATATACATACATGCAAAATGTTAATTCACATAAATAATGGCAGTCATAAAAAAGAGACAAAAATGTCATATCAGTAAAATTAAAAATATTTTACAAATTTTGGCAATTCTCACACAGTTGTATGTTTGGATATGTACTGGTAAGCTTAAGCCTGAGATTGGCATCCAGGCAATTTGAGTACTTTCTTTTCATTTGAATTAATGACAAAAACTCTTATCTACACAGATACATAGAAGCAAACTGAATTATAATTTTTAAAGCACCATTGAACAATTTACTATATTCTGTTTTTGCTGGTAATCAAGTCCAGAAATTAACTATACCTTCCGCTTGGAATTTTATTTTAAGCCTGGCACCATTAGAAATACGGTAACTACTCTTTCTCATTCAGTGGCAATTTGTTATTTTCAAAATCGAAATGGAAACCGTCAAAATCCCATGCAAATGTATTATATTTACCACTTGGAAAATAAGTTAAAATCATGACATCAGAGTTTTGAGATGCGAACATACATCATTGCATAATTCTTTCCCAATAATGATATATAATTGTTTACTGAAAAAGATTCTAAGTTTGGAAAAGAGTGAAAATTTCCTCTGCTTTACACAGCTAACTCACAAACCACGTTTCCTCTCAAATCTATTAACTTGTCACGGGCAATGAGAACGAACAATGAATTAATTACCTTGTAGACAAAGATTTAGTTAATTTAGTTTTAAGAATACACCTGAAAGATATGCTAGTGTACATAGCCATGGTTTATGAAAAAAGAAATGATGTAAAATCTTGTTAATTTTATTTAAAAGTAACAGGAAATTTTTGAAAATCTAGGAGGACCATGTGGGCAGACTTTGAAGACCACAGCTTGAAAATGCTGCACTAGATCAATTGCATACATCTGCATAAGCAAACAGGTACAAGTTCCACAGCAAAGTCAGTCTCATACATAATGCTCGAGGTGCTTCCATAGAAAAATTAAAAACTTGAGACACAACAGATTGAGTTATTGTGATGGGGTACATCACTTACCCAGTACACTGGCTTGGAACAGTTACAATCAGATAGTTTGCTATATCTTATTACAAAGAGCTTAATGCTGCAGGCTGCTGGAATCAAATACGAGGGCCATCCAGGAAGTAGATTACGTTTCCGTCTGTGTCCGCTAGGGGCGGGGCTAGCGCGGCCATCTTGGGGTCAGAGCGTTGCGCAGCTCAGTCTGCATCTAGCCGTGCTAGTGAGAGGTTCGTGCTGTGCTCCGTTCAGATACTGTGACGGTTTGAAATGTCTGCGTTAATTGAAAATCCCGCGAGCTGTGAGGTGCACTCAGTAATAAGGTTTCTGACTGCAAAAAACTGTAAACCGATAGAAATCTATCGGCAGCTTCGTGAAGTGTATGGGGACAACATTATCACTGAAGGTGGAGTGCGTCAGTGGGTCATAAGATTTCAAAATGGCCGAACCAATGTTCACGACGAAGATCGAAGTGGGAGACCCAGCATAGTGACCGCCGAACTTCTCGAAAAAGTCGATGCTAAAGTCCGTGAAAATCGAAATTTCACAATAACGGAACTTTCTTTGAGTTTTCCACAAATTTCGCGAAGTTTGTTGCACGAAATCATCAGCGAAAAGCTTGGTTACCACAAGTTTTGTGCACAGCTGCAAGAAGAGGTAACGAAGTGGTTGAAGGCGCAGGCGGCCGAATTTTTCGACGAAGGAATTTCCAAGCTCGGACATCGCTACGATAAATGCCTTAATTTGTATGGTGACTATCTAGAAAAGTATTTGAGTGTGGCTTTCATCTGTATATAATAAAATTTGTTTCCTATACTTTGTTTATTTTTTTATTCCAAAACGTAATCTACTTTCTGGATAGCCCTCGTATATTACCAGATGCCTGTTGGAACATTAAGCAATTTTGGCAAGACTTCCTCCAGGTAGATAAGTGACACAGCTTGTATGCAAAACTGTTTGGTACTGGCTATTGATATGCCATACCTCCTTCCATGCCAGTATTTAGTTAGCACAGATTGTCACCAGTGTTTCTCATTTGAGCGACTGGTATGCAAACAAGAAGTTCTTTTGAACCTGCAATGTTATAAATAAAATTATATTTTCTTGTTAAAAGGCATTACTTTCTTGCCACTTTACATGCATTGGATTTAACAGATGTCATCAATGTTTAATCCCTTCCAAAATACAGATTATTATCACTGATGCACACATGGATTTGCAGCTTGCAGATTTACACCCTCTATACATGTATACTGTGTAATTGCAAAAATATTTAAAACAAATGATTTTGATCCCATAACTTGTTCCCATTTCTCATGCCTTAAAAACAGCAGAACTGGCCAACAGAACTGAGTGTGAATTCTAAGTTAAAGCTTTTGTACAATAATGCTTTATTTGATCTAATTTTTTTTTAATTTTGACCAATTTGATTATTTTCCATTGATAAAGGTCAAGCGCATGATGTATTTTTTAATATATATTTAACATTTTGTTCATAGTAACAAAACATTTGAGTCATAGGGGATAACTGCAGTTTTAAAATGTTCTTTCTAAGTAGGGAGAACAAAGAAAAATGTTATCTTTTAGAGTTTAGTTTCTGGGTCAGATAAAGCACTTTTGATCCCATGATAACAAATATTTATCACAGAAATAAGACGCATGCATTTTTTTGATAAACTGCTAAATGTTTTATTATTGTACAGGAAAGTGTTGTAACTTCACTTAGCTAATAACCAGAAAAACAATTTTTAATCAAAGTCAGGACTGGAAGGTACTTAACAATATAGTTCTTACAAACAAGCATTCCATAGATCTAAGCTAGTGATTCAACCGTTTAAAACATCTGTTGTATCTTTTAATTTAGTTTCTGACAATATAGCAGTGATTAAAAAAAAGAAAAGGTAGAATGTGGACCTTTAAGAACAGAGTGCTGTGAAAGGAAAATATAAAGTAGGTAAAGAAATCAAATATCCACATAACTGTTTTACATTACAACAAATCAGTTTCAGTTGCTCATAATTACTTTACAACAATTGATAAGGTATGTAATTCTATCACTGATACTTTACCTAAATCATGATGTCATTTTTGCGGCACAAAAATAAAATAGCTTAATTCTATTGCAATCATAAACAAAGAAATAAAGATCGAAAACTTACAACTTAGAATATCAGTATTACATTTTTGGATATATTTTATTTGGGTTTTGGATTTATAGTTGGATACATTTTTTGAATGCCTGTTATACACTGCCTGTTAACACTTTGCCATCATGTTTCCAGTAAAAAGAAAAAAAAAAGGAGTAAGCCCAAGGAGACTATAAGGTATTTTCTACCACCTTTCTGCATGCCTTCATTGTGTAATGGTAGCACACTCGGAGCATATTTGAGAGGTCTAGCTTCAAGTCCCGGTGGGGGCATTGCTTATTTTTCACGTCTCCAACTTCAAAATAAGCTAATGACTCTACAAGACAATCATGAGATATTCGATCAAAACAAAAAAGCAAGCATTAAAAAGGTATTTTATTTTTTTATTATTTTGTATTAATTGTGGACAAATCTAAACATGTTTTTTTAAAACAAAAGATGCAAGTATGGCAAGATTCCCCCCTCTTCATTCTAAGATGTTAATTTGATTTCAAAATAACACTCTTCTCCGACAAATTAATGATATGCCTGATAATGTGAAAGAGGCACTTATAAGTCACATTAGGTGTACCAAATTTGTGCTACAGATGGATAAATTGACTAATGTTGCCGGGTTAGTTTGAAGATTTTCTTAAGCTTGTTTATAAAGCTATCAAGAGATATGTATTTCTTCTTTACACCAACTAAGCATGCACATCAAGAGGTGAAACATTCAATCTACTAGATAAATTCTTCTAATAAAATGAAACACTGCGGGTAAATTGTTGATATATGCACTGAAGGTGAAAAGGCAATGTTGTATCATAATGCTAGAGCTAATACCGAAATTAAAGATAAGGCAAAAAAATGTAGCAGCAACCAATGTATTCTTCACACACATGCACAATTTTCAAGACCAATATCTTTTGAGTTTATGATAGTGTTAAATGGCATTTAAAAAATAATAAACTTGTAAGGTTTATCCTAAGTTTTTAACAGTTATCTTTAAAGCTACTTTCCTGTCGCTTTTAATTTCAACTTACATATTTCCTGCCAGAGTGTGTTCTTAGAATCGTGGTTAATGCAAATGAAGGAAGAGCAGTACTTATATCAAAGTTCCACTGACTTCATTAGAGCCAGAGATTCTGACTAGCATGCGTTTGCCTTTTGATTACTCTCCCTAATCTATTATTACGCTGGGCTGTATTTCAGGCCCTTGACAGCTTTGCCATTTAGTTAACATTTAGGGGCCAACTCCTGTAGATTTTTTATAGCTTTGGCTATATCTTTTTAGCTAAACATTAGTTACGTTTGATTTTCTTACTACTCTTGAGTTCAAGCCGAAGTGGAGGCTTTTCTGTACATCCTGAGAAAAAGGCCATCTGTTAATCCTTATTTTGAGTAATAAAGGGTAATTAACCCTTCTTGAGTTTGTGTTTCTGTTTCCCCAAGCTAAAGCGATTATTCGCTTACCAGTTCTCAAAGTACCACACACATAGCCATAAAGTCAAGGTTATAACCCTAAAAACTAAATAAAACTGCGACCTCTTAAAAGCAGTCGCTTCAAACCAATTTGAAGCTGGGAAGCTACCATCACTCTTGCTACATGATGAAGTAAAGTGGTTATCTTAAGGAAAAGTGCTGACACATTTGATTGAACTGCAAGCAGAGGCAACAACATTTTTGACGGTCTACTGGTAACAGTTTTTAATGATAAAGCCAGATTTTGCAACTTGGCATTTTTGGCTCGCATTTATAACAAAATGAATCTATCATTGCGAAGAAAAATTGCCACAGTTTCTCCCGCACACACCAACGCGTCTTAGAAAGAGGAAACTTATATACTGGCTGGAATGCATGGAAAAGGAACACACTGACTCTGCTTCTTACATACACAAAATTTCTTGAATGAAATAACATCAAAATTACAGAAAAATACTCATGAGCACCTCACAGTTTTCAAGACTTGTTTCAATATAATTTTCCAGTAGCTCAACAGAATGTGTCCGATATCTGAATGTGCTCAGTATGAGAGCGGGGAAAATCCAGTTTAAATTTAGCAGAATATATATTACAGTGCACTACAAATTGTGTTTCAAATCCAAAGGTCTACCACAGTTCAGGCTGCATTTATGATAAAATACAAAAATCTTGTTAGAGAAATGAAATTAGTAATGCTACCTTTCTGAACTACCTATCTCTACAAAGCAGGATTCCCCGCTATACAAATACCAAAACAAACCATAGAAATTGCTTCAATGCAAAATCAAATACTCACCTGCAGTTATCATCAATTGAATTTAAAATGGGAGAACTGAGCCAAAAAGTGCTATTATCTTTGTCTCATTAAAAGTTCATACATTATTTTATACTTAATTTAGACCTACTGTTGCAATATATATCTGTTTAGTAAAATTAAATTGAAATTGTTTTCTGTAAGGAATAATAAAAAGTTTGAATGACATTATGCTAATTGAATTGGATATAATTTATTGTTGCTCTCACCAAAATCTGTTACAATACAAATGGTTTGATTTACTGAACAACAAATTAAGTTTCTTTGGGTGGCAAAATTTTTACAAAATCATCGGTTTAGTTGATGATTGAGAATAAATCAATATATTGTTGTAAATCTCAAAGTTTCAAAAATAATCTTGTTGTATGGATATTGTGTTGTTGTTTAGGAAAGGAAAGCACATAATTACTTCCCTTTCCTTTGTAGAGTCATTAGGTGCATAAAAGCAATAAACATTAAAAATCAATGATGTTTTCACCAGATTTGAACTTCAGATATTCCAACTGCTAGCCAGATGCAAAGCCATGAGGTAAGAAGGGAGAAAATGCCTTGCATTATTCCCCACTTAAAGGGCGCTTGAGCAGGTAGTTACGAATAGCCAAAGAATTTTTCGAAGCCAGGAAACCAAACAAATCCACAATAGCCTGCTGAGATTCGAACTCCTGACCTTTCAACTGCTAGCCAGATGTGCTTCCAATTATACCACAAAGGCATGTGTTAAGGAGAGAGAAAAACCCTTATTATCTATAACCTCTTCCTCCCATAACACAACTACAAAAAATATTAACTTGTAAGACAAAGAGTAGGCCTAAGAGGCTCCACTACAGAAACTGATTCTAAAAAGTCAAAACGTTTGGGAACTATTGATCTGTAATATAAAATATGTTCTTTAAATTTGATTTATTTAATGAAATTTAGGCTTTTTAACAAAAACTATTGCATTTCTTGAAACATTTTTTTTTTTTTTTTTTAATTCTTTTTCATATTATAACCTAAAACCAGTTGGAACACATCAAATAAAAATAAATATATGACATCAACTAACTAGTAATTCAAGATAATCGCTAGTAATACAAGATATTTTTCATACGCTATGTTGCCAAATGTTTGTGAACCTGACATATCTGGCATTTTTTAAACCCATACCAATTTTCTGGAGGAGAAACATCAGCAATTTCTGTTGGATTTCAAATTAAGAACAAATGCTGAAGTTAAAAATGATTCAACTCATATTTCCTTTCCTAATCCAGAATAACATATCAATGCTCTTTTCTTTTCAAGCAGTGTGTGAGTCAAGCATTCTGCTTTTCCATTTAATTGTGGTGTGTATGGAATTGCATGACCAAGCATAATATCTCTAGTTCTGCACCAAATTTTTAATTTACGAGAGATGTACTCACTGTCCTTGCCATAGTGAAGTTTTGATACACAGAATGCTTTGCTTCATATACTCATTGTAAATTTGTTTTTCTTAAGATAAATTAATGAAAATGAATATACCCATCTAAAATTTCTTTTCTAATCTTGGATGCTCACTTCTACACTGGAACACAAACATTTGTATATTTTGACTACTTTGATCTGGTTGATTTTGTATATTTAATTCTAAATGATTAGCTTGTTTGCTTAATTTTTGAACAAATTTCATCACTTATTAATTCATCTTGTAGAGATTTATATTTATTTTAACTAACAAGTTAAAATTTAATTTTAAAAACTTTCCTACAAGCCTTTATTCCCCTAATTGTCAGTGCCAGAATATTTAAATTTTGTAGCGTGCGTGAAAGAATGCAAATTTCTACTTTGCAGGAAGTATTTAAAAGCCGAGTTTTGGTAGGAGTTAAAGAGAATTAGACTCTAGCTGCCACGTCTGCTGTAGATATGTTTGGTTATTGCTGGTTTAAGTGGCTTAACTGCATTTATTTGCTGCCACTAGCTTTAAAGGGGGTATAAGTTACGGGATCTCGCTGAGCCCTGAAGTCTAGTTCTATCGTTTGTTAATATCTTCAAATTTTAGTTTCGTTACTTGATTTTCAGTTACTGCCCAAGCAGAGGTGAAGTTTGTTAGCTTCAAGTTGATGCATTGTAAATTTTCAAAGATTTAATAAAGTGTACTTTAACCCTTCTCTTGTGTAGTTTCCTGCTACTCCAGTTTTCATACAGAAGTTTACCTAATGGACTCTACAACCTTTTCATCATAACACAGAATTAAATATGAGTTTCGTTGCTATTTAGACAGTCAAGTTTTCAATACCAAATATTTGAATGATTTAGTTTTTCAGAGATTAAAACTGCTTTCCATTTTATTGATATCTACTTCATAAAGTTCTTTTTCAATTTTCTTTACCTTCTAAGATAATTCTTCAATATATGGAAATTTTCTTACTTGATTTTCAATGAATTTTATATCAGATTTTATGTCATAGCACTAACAAACAAAAATTATCACTTAATTCTGATGATACAAGATATTCTTTTGCATACACTTTCAGTTTCAATGTCATACTTGTCAACCTATGACATTTAAAAATCAGGATATTTTTTTAAGAAATCAGATTTTTCACAATGTTAAAAAAAAAATTAAATGATGAAAATATAGTTTTTAATAATAAATTAACTTTAAATAGTTACTAATTCTTAAATGCAAGCAACACAAAAAATACCTTACACATAAAAAATATTTTTATTACTTCCATCATTTAAGAAAACAAAAACAACAAAAAAAGACACTTTAATCAGTTTTTGTACAAATGTTATGAACAGTGGCAGATTTTGCTTTTGTTAAGAAAGAAACTTCATAATTTTGTTGATAGCAATTGCCTTGTACGCCTGCTTTTGCTAAGAAAAGTTTTTCTAATGTGTCATCACTAATATTAGATCTAAATTTAGTCCTTGTTTCCGCAACAACACTGAAAATCCTCTCACAATCTGCATTACTAAGGGGAACTGCCAAGACGGCCAACATAATTCTAGACAGTTCAACTATATTTTAAAATTCCCTCAGCACCTTTCAGTGTCACTAGGTGTCAATCCTAGCTGATTTTATAACTTCATCCAAGTTTTCTAATTGTAAACTGCAAAATTGTGACTGCATATATTATCAGTGACAACATCAATATCATCATCTTTCATGACTAAAGTAACACAAGAAATCTGTTCAAAAAGTACCTTATATCAGAAAAACAATGCATTTACCAGAGCAGAAACATCAGCAACTTTAGCATGCAAAATCACTTCATCATTGACTGGAAATTTATGTAGCATGTAATCACATACTCGACAGAAGTAACTTCTAACATGAAGATCAAACATATTTTAGTCTTTTTTTGAAAGTTCTTCCACTACTTTTGTAGTTGCAGCTCCTATTACCAAATCTTCATCTTTCTTCTGATTTTCTATTTCACCATAAATCACATCACATATAGAATTACAAGACAAAATACAGACTGGTTTTACAAACTTTGATAAAATGTCTTTAAACAGATCATAAATCATTGATTGCAAAATATGAACTAATGGAATTCTGCTTTGTAAAACTGTGTTAAGAACATCAAATGATGGCAAAATGAATTGTAATAAAACAAGCAAAAAGCTTTGTTAAGGTCCAAAGAAAAAACATAAATATTCGTTCTTCACAAGATAAACTTACAGTAATCGGAAAATGTTTCATGTGTTGAGCAATTTTTTCATTTTGAGAGAAATTTGTATCAGCTTTACGCTTATATTTTGCAGTATTATTTTGTGAACTGCCAGTTGATTGCTGAATGGTGCAGAAATTACTTTATTTTTCTCAAACCTATTTTTAACCAAGGAAGTAGTAACTACACTTCCATTTTAATTTAGGTATTTTATAACTTTTAATAGAACCTTTTATCTTAACTCTCGAAGCATTTACTTCTTCTTTAAAAAATGAAAGAAGTGAGTTCCAATGATAGAGGATTCTAGATAAGCATTTCTTTAAAGAAAGCCAGCGTGTACACACATTTCAAAATTTTTCTCATTTCAGTATTATATTATGCAGCTGTTGGAACAGCTTCAATTTTCCCTTCCTTTTAGAAATTCTTTCAGGATAATAATAAATATCAACAATGTGTTCATCCACATTTATTGGTAAAGAGGCTGCCCCTTTTTCAGCTGCTAAATTTAAGAGGTGACAGGTGCACCTCATAATCTGCAAATCTGAATTTTCCTTTCTTAAGATGCCTGCAACAGTCTTCATGCCTACCAATACTGCATCTTCTCATATTGAAATATTCAGTATGTTATTTTCTCAAACTTGGCTTTAAGGTCTAGTGTTATTGGGCCCACCAATACTTGGAATGCTGCCGTTGTGGTTGTGGAGTTGGTAGCCGTTATTTTTAACAATGTAATCCTCTATATCTGGTTTAATTTTTGACATGCTCTCACCATATCGGTCATCCAAATGGGGCACCCATAGAGGATCATCCTGTCTATTGCTATAATGTCGAGTTCTTTAAGGGCCCTGCCTCTGAGATTCCATTTTGTGCTGACTATATGACTCAGTTTGTTGGTTACTTTGCTGATTTCTTCTATGACTTCTCTTAAAGCAACTTTTTGTCTAGCACGAAGCCTAAGTATTTCAGTGTATCCTGACCTCTTAGCGGCATTCACACCATTTGATGCATGGGGGATTGGATTCGATGTAGGGAACAATATTTATTAAAGTATGTTAATAAAAATAATAATAATATAATATATAGTTTAGATAAGTTCTGGCAACAGTGAGTGTTGTCGTCATCAGGAGACCATGCTTCGCGATACTGTCGTTAAAAAAAAAAAAAACTATAGTTTGTAATTCCAATAAAAGCATCGTATTTTTGCTCTGCTATTTGTTTTTCTCTCTATTTTTAGAAATACCTTTTAAGGTTATGTATTTTTAAGAAATACTTTTTTAGGTTATGGGTCAAGCAAGCTCCCATATCGCGTCAAATGTTTTGAATTGATGTTTTCTCAAAGAAACGAAACTCGTTAAGCCTAATCAAGTAAGTGTTTTGTCTTCGTTATAGCAATCGAAAGTTGTTTAGAAATCAAAGTATGGAATTATCTAAGGTCCAAGTAAAGCCTTTATCATGTGAAAGCGATTGGCTTATATGGAAATGCAGGATAAAATTTGTTTTAAATATATCCTTTAGAAATTGTAGAAGGAACTATAGTGAAACCAGAAATTCTTCTTGTAGATGTTCTGACTGCTCAACAAGAGAAATATAATGAAGCTGTTAAGAAGTTTCAAAATGCAAACACTAGTGCTATGATGGTATTAACGAATTCCATGACGGAAGAAACTCTGCAAAACGTTATGAGATTTCAGACTGCTAGAGAAGTGTGGTTGGAATTACATAAGTTATTTGAAGCATCATCAGAAAATCAATTGTATAATATATGCATGCAATTTTTTCAATTCAAGTGGAATGGAAATGATAATATAGCAGCTCATCTTTCCAAATTAAAAAACTTATGGAATGAGTTTCATTCCATTCAGGACTTGAAAAGAAAAATGAAAATAAGTTACCTGACATGCTACTCAATTGCAAGATTTTAGTCTCACCAGGACAATACCATTTGTTTAAGTCAAGTTGGTTACTCTTGGGTGAAGACAAGAGAACAGTTGATGAGTTAACAGCACAGCTTTGCTCTCATGAAAGAGAATTTAAAAGTCATGAGAAAGGCAATACAAATCAACAAGTGGCATTAGTAATGTCAAAATCTGAAAAACAAAAGCAATATAAAACAGACAAATTCAGAAGTAAACCAAGAAAAGAAGATATTTGCAATTATTGCAAAAAGAAAGGACACTGGGTAAAAGATTGTAAACAGTGGATTGCTGATGGAAGACCACCCAAGAATAGGTTACGAAAACCAATGAAGGAAATACAGGCAGTGTAATACTGATGTCCATTGACAAAGAGGCTAAGACTGATCAAACATCTTTTTGGATTGATAGTGGAGCTACAAGACATATCATGAATTGTTTCACATACTTTAATGACTTTATGAAGTTTGATAGTCCCTGTAGCATCAAGGCTGCTGGAAAAGAAACTTTAGTTGCTCTTGGTAAAGGTACAGTATGTGTCAAAACATCTATTGGTAGTTAAATCCAAAGAATTTACCTTAAAGATGTTTGGTATGTCCCTGAGATAAACAGAAATTTATTTTCTTTACTTGCTGCTCAAGATAGAAATCCAAATAGTAAATTTATTTCAACAGTTACATAATGCTGGTTAAAGTTTAATGGTCAAGTAGTGCTTTTTGGAACTCACAAAGTATATGGTACTTTATACAAGGCAGCTATCGAACCTATTATGCCTGATAAAATTATAGAAGTGCATGCTGCTGAAGCAGACAATTCCTTGTTAGAGTTATATCATCAGAGATGGGGACATCAAGATAAACGTCACATTAAGAACATGCTTGAGAAAGAATTAGGAATTAAAATTCCATTTGAAAGAAAATTGTGTGAACCATGCATTTTTGGCAAAGCACACCGTTTACCATTTGGCATAAGAAAGCCAGCCAACAAGCCTGGTGAGTTAATTTCAGCTGATGTCTGTGGACCTTTTGATGAATCTTTCCAGAAGAAAAGACACTTAGTTGTGTTTAAAGATAGCTACACAAAGTTTCGTTATGGGTATTTTATCAAGGAAAAATCTGCTGTTGTAAATATGTTACAACACATGCTTGCACACGCTAAAATCTTAGGACATTCAGTCAAAGAATTTCTCAGCGATAATGGACGCGAGTTTGACAATGACAAAGTGTGTGCTATTTTGCATTCTGAAGGTATAACTCAAAGACTAACAGCACCTTATTCTCCTGAACAAAATGGCTCTAGTGAAAGAGACATACATACAATAATCGAAATGGCAAGAACATTTAAGTACTCAAATTCTGAAGCTCATTTTCCTGCAGCAATGTGGGCTGAACTAGTCAACACTGCCATATATGTACTAAACAGAACTGGCAAATCATCAGTAGAAGGCATGAGTCCTTATGAGCTATGGTTTAAAAAGAAACCTCGAATTAAGCATCTTCGTATAGTAGGATCTGTCTGCTATGCCCATATTCCTAAACAAAGAAGAAGGAAAATGGATAATAAGACTACAAAAGCTTATTTAATTGGTTATGATGGAGACGAAAGATACCGCCTATGGATCAAAGAAACCAATAGTGTGATCTGTTCACATGATATTATATTTAACGAAAAGCTCACAAATTGTGAAGAAAGGGTGCAGTTACCTATTCAAGATCAAGATAGCCTAATTTCTGGCTCTGAACATCAACAAAATTCAGAAAAAGATAAGTCAGAAAAGTTTCTTTGTGAAGAAGATAATTCAGAAAAAGAATACAACAAAGAGATATCTGGAAATATATCAGAAGAACATTTTGAAAGACAAGAATGTGAAGATATCAATTTGCAAAATAATGCACAGTCAAGATACCTAAGAGATAGAGCTGACTTGAGAAAGCCAAAGTGTTTTGAAGATTATATAATGATAAGTGAAGCTTTTATTATTGATTCTGAAGAGCCCAAATCTTATGAAGAAGCGATCAACTGTAAGCAAAGTGTTAATTGGAAAGAAGCTATGGATTCAGAGATGAAATCATTGATAGAGAATGAAACATGGAGTTTAGAAAACTTACCAAAAGATGCTAAAGCTATACCATGCAAGTGGGTTTATAAGATCAAAAGGAATCCTGATGGATCTATTGATAAATTCAAGGCTAGACTTGTTGCCAAAGGATGTACTTAACGTTTTGGAGTTGATTATGATCAAACGTTCAGTCCAGTAACAAAGTTAGGAACTATTCGTTCAGTTTTGAGCATCGCAGCGAATGAGAAAATGCATCTTTCTCAGTTTGATGTAGATTCAGCATTCTTATATGGAAAACTTGAAGAATCTATATACATGCAGCAACCAGAAGGATATAGTGACGGTTCGAAGAAAGTCTGTAAGTTGAAACGCAGTTTGTATGGACTTAAACAATCATTACGCTGCTGGAATAAATATTTTGGAGATTTTGTGTCACAGCTGGGCTTTAAGATAAGTGAAGATGATCCATGCTTATATATAAGAAACAATAACGGCAAGAAGCTAATCGTATGTTTATTTGAAGATGATGGTTTAGTAGCATCAACAGATCTACAAGAATCTGAAAAATTTCTCAGAGAATTGAAGTCGAGATTTAGAATCACAACTAAACCAGCAGTATACTTTCTTGGACTTGAAATTAAACATCTTGAAGATGGAAGAATTAAAATTAGTCAGCAAGCTTATGCAAGAAAAATTCTTCAAAAATTTGGGATGGAAGATTGCAAGCCAGTGTCCACTCCTATCCTGAAGGAAGGTCTAACTGAAAAGAAAAAGAAGATAAATCAAACAGAGAAATTTTTCCTTATAGAGAAGCTGTAGGAGCTTTAATGTATCTTATGTTAGGCACAAGACCAGATTTAGCTTACTGTGTTGGCATTCTATCACGTTACCTAGAAAATCCTTCGAAAGATGATTGGAAAAAAGTGAAACGTGCATTCAGATACATAGCAGGTTCTCTAACTAAAGGTGTTACATACAAGAATAAATACAAACCAGGAATTCTAGAATGCTATAGTGATGCAGATTTTGGAGGCTGTCAAGAAACAGGAAAATCAACGAGTGGAGTAGTGATATTATATAGTGGTGGAGCTATAACATGGATTAGCCAAAGGCAATCAGTTGTTGCAACTTCGACGACTGAAGCAGAAGTAATTGCAGCTAGTAAATGTTCTAGAGAAGTAATTTGGTTAAAGTGACTATTTAGTGATGTAACCAAGTTACGTGAAACTCCAGTAATTCAAGTAGACAACGCTGCTGAGACTGTCACAAAACCCGGAGTTTCATCGACGCACAAAACACATTGATATCAAGCACTTTTTCATACGAGAGAAAGTTCTAGAAAAGGAAATCATTGTGCAGTAGGTACCTACAGAGGTGCAAGTTACTGACATAATGACTAAACCTTTACTTAAATCGAGACTGTTAATTCTTTGTGATAAGATGGGACTTTTGTGACTTTTTTCTTTTAATTTATTATTATTATTTTTTTTACAAGGAGAAGTATTAAAGTATGTTAATAAAAATAATAATAATATAATATATAGTTTAGATAAGGTCTGGCAACAGTGAGTGTTGTCATCATCAGGAGATAGTGCTTCGCGATTCTGTTCAAAAAAAAGCTATAGTTTGTAATTCCAATAAAAGCATCGTATTTTTGCTCTGCTATTTGTTTTTCTCTCTATTTTTAGAAATACCTTTTTATATATGAAAAATTAATTTACTTTATTTATTTTGTTAAATAAAATAATTTTCCTTCGCTTAATAATCCTTTCAAATTGTTTGCAGCACTTGTTAAAACTCTCAGCCCTCTCTAGTCTACCCTATAACAGACATCAGAAGGTGTGACACATACTCGCATTCTTTTTTATACTCAAGAAACCTCATAGATACCACATGGGCTACAGCATTACATAATTTAAAAATTTGTCCTTTTAATCACAATATCATTTGCACATATCTACTTACTTTTTTAATAGAATGGCAAAATTCATGAGTATTTTATAAATATATTAGAACCTATATTAAACTCAGCTTTTTAAGTTTTCGTATACACATGCAACACACACACAGATATTGCATATGTAATTATTACTTTTCCCATAGTAAAAGAATGTCACTCTAAATATTATTCATAACTGGAGTAATTGCAAGGTAATTTAATCTGAGATTTATAAATGCAGTACTTCACAGGCAACTGAACAAAACAGATATGTCAAATTTTTCATTATCTTTTGAATCAGTGATATCTACTGATGAATTTCCACCTTCCATATTGTGCAAACAAATTACTTCAAGAGCCTTCAATTTTCTCTCCTGCCCCCAAGTTTCAAAATTGATAAAAATATTTTTCATAGTTCTTATTCAATATACATATGTGAATGTTTCTCATGAACTTACCTGCAGCAGTAATTTCATCTTCTATCCCATATTCAGAACTTCCATCATGAATAGGATCATAATAAAAATTATTCCATTTAGGACTTGAAACAGCTGCTATTACAGCACCCTGAAATATATATATATATATATATATATGTGTGTGTGTGTGTGTGTGTGTGTGTGTGTGTCGACACACACACACACATGCATGCAAATTATTATAACCAAAAATATGTTATATAATGCATAATAAATCAAAATAATTCAATTTTTAAAGAGCAGGGGGGATTCAACTAAGCCCACAACTGGTTGTTTTCAGTATTTTTTACATTGTTGAGAATAATCACACGCACTCCCCGTTCTTGTTTTAATGTCCTGTATTTTAACCGTAACTGTTTTATACTTTTGCTTAGGTTGATCTGGCAATGGTTGTAGTAGTTCTTGGTCATGGTTTGATATGTAGAAACGTGCCGTGCCATGTGGGCGGTAAATTCTATCTTTTAATAAAACCTCTACTTAATTATCATCGGCCTCTGATTCACCTGTTTTTAAATCTTTATAGCAGAGCGTGGTTCTGATATTGAACACGCTAGAGGCGAAGCATTTATATTTGTTTTGTGGAACTTATTTGTTTGGAACGGAATCGCGCGTTAAGTGAAATTTGAAATGGCAGCATGTGATGAGAACACAAAGTATTGTGTTGAGCCGTTTAACGGTAAAAACTTTTCTCTGTTTAAGCGTCGTGTAGAAGCTGTGTTTGCAGCCAAAGAACTTGATAAATATTTAGACGTTGAAGCGGATGAAACGAAAGTTGCTGAAATCAAAGATGCAAAAAAGGCTTACGCATTGCTGCTAACCCTTCTAGATGATGCCATATTGGCGACCATGTCGAGTGACTCTTCTGCATGTGAAATTTGGAGCAGTTTAAAGAATAAATACCATAAGGTGAGTGCAGTTAGTCAAATATTAGTACGAAAGAAATTATCGACACTGAAGAAACGCCGAGATTGCAGTATGCAGTCACACATTAACGAACTGTTGGCTATCGTAAATGAAGTGCGGCTTTTGGGTGCTGAAGTCAAAGATATGGATGTGATTATTTATTTGTTGATGTCGCTACCTTCTGAGTACGACATTATTAAATCGACGATTGAGAACCAGCCAAATGAAATGCTTACGCTGGACTTTGTTATGCAAAGGCTCTTGAATGCTGAAGAATTGCAAGGTGAGAGAAATTCTTGCGATTCTTGTATTTCTGGCTCAAGTAATAACGTAGCTTTTAGCGCTGATAAGCGTGATATCATCTGCCACAAATGTAAAAGTAAAGGTCATATTGCCAGGCTTTGCAAGAAAAAATTAGTTTGTTTTGGATGTGGACGCCCAGGGCATTACAGGAAGGATTGCAGATTTAACCATAAATCAGATTATAGCGAATCGGCTGCAGTAACATTCATGGTTAATGAGCCTGTTGGAAATTTCATTCTGGATTCTGGAGTATCTACACACATGTGTAATAAAGGTGAGTGGTTTGAAGAAATTAAACCTTTTTCTGGAACTGTTGCATGTGCTTCGAAAAATGATGTTTTAAAGGTAGAAGGTATTGGTACAGTACCTAGAACATTAAATGGAAGAGAAATACAGTCAAAAGTCGTTAATCCGGACTCGTCGGGACTTCGGCGATTCCGGATTATAGATCATCAGTTTAAATCTCGTAAGATGGCATGCAGAAATTACAAAATTAAAAATATGAAACCGTAATTTATGAAATAAAGAACAATTATGATCTAAAGGGTATCAAAATTTACAAAAAGAAAAAGCTTAATATTTATTTGTTTACTTTATTAAACATTTCCTTCAATGTAAGTTGCTTCGTTTCATGTGATAATACTTTCTCTTTAATTCTATTAAACAGACATAATTTCTTGTTTAGTTACAAAGTTCCGCTGTTCAAGTCCTATAATTGCTGTGTTTTGAATACCGACTAATTTGTCAATCGAAATGTTTTCGTTTTCAATAACCTCTGTGTCACTTTCTTCACTATCGGAAGCGAATTATAATGACGAGGAACTTGATTTAAATCATATCAAAGACGGAGTATATCGAGATGAAATACTACACTTAGTACGGAATCATAAACCAAATAAAATAAAAACATCTGCCCTGAAGATAAGGATAGTGCTGACAGATCAACTTCCAATCCGCGGGGTGAAATTGATAAACAGATTTCGGATTTCAAAACATGCTTTTGCTTTGTAGATACAAATTACACATTAGTAAATATATATCGGAAATTCTATTTGACATAATCTTTCTAATCTATCATAATCTAATAATGACGTTTCTGCCCCCCCCCTCTGCCGCAAAGCAGCGTGAAATTGATAAACAGATTTCGTATTTCAAAACATACTTTCGCTTTGTAGTAAATATATATCGGAAATTCTATTTGACATAATCGAAAGTTTAAGCTTACTTTTATAAAATTGCTCTAACAGTGCAAAAAATAATAAGCCGGATCCAATTCGAAGATTAAGGAACAACGCAATCAGCAACATTAACTGAATTAGATAACTTTAGCTTAGCGTATAACTCCGTTACACATTAAACGCGCATGCGCACAAACATATTCGCAACTGTAAGGGTCTTACGCGCTCTCGTAAATGCTTGTGCGCATGCGTGAACACGACGCATGCGCAGAAAGTTTGTAGCTTTGAGGTCCGGATTATGGGTGTCCGAATTAACGACTTTTGACTGTATTACTTAAAGATGTGTTATATGTGCCTGAGTTGAACGGTCAATTAATATCTGTGAAGAATATTCAAAAAGCAGGTTACAGTGTAATTTTTAAGAATCATGTAGCTGTTATTGAAAAGAGGAATGAAAAATTTGAGTTTGCTAAACTCAATGAGAAAGGACAGTATGTGAGTCAATTTGAACCTGTTAAACATACATTGCAAATCACAGTGCAGAATTATGGCACAGGCGCATGGGGCACTCATCTCATAAAATATTAAAAGAAATGGGTTTGCCAGTATCTGAGTCACCTTCAAGCTTTTGTGAAGAGTGCATATTGGCAAAACATTCCAACACTCCTATGAACAAAGGTCCTAGAAGCAGAGAGCATGTGCCAATGAGAATGGTACACACTGACATATGTGGTCCCATTGATCCACCCACTAGGGAAGGTGAAAAGTATTTTGCTACAATCATAGACGATTTTTCTAGATTTACTGAAGTGCATCTCTTAAAGCACAAAAGTGACATAAATGAAGTGTTTAAATTGTTCCTAAAGCAGAATTCTGATGTCTACAAGATTTGGTGTGATAATGCCAAGGAATACGTGTCTGGTGAACTAGCTCGTCATTGCAAGAAAAATGGTGTTATGATAGATCCTGCTCCTCCATATTCACCTCCATTAAATGGTGTGGCTGAGAGAGCCAACAGATATCTTTTAGAGAAGGCCCGTGCTCTAATACGTGAAGCAAAGCTTTCTAAATCCTTCTGGGGCTATGCTGTACAGACAGCTGCATATCTGAAGAATAGAATTCCAAATCAGACTGTTGAAAATGTACCTTATAAGCTCAAATATGGGAAGCCGCCTGATTTGAATATTATTAAGGTGTTTGGATCTGATGCATACATGAGAGTTCATGATAACTTAAGAAAGAAATTGGATACAAAATCAAAAAAGATGATTTTTATTGGATACTCTACCATGGGTTATCGTTTACTGGACCCAGTCACAAATCATGTTGTGGTTTCTCGAAATGTGTTGTTTAATGAAGAGAAAAAGAAATGTATCTCAGTTCAAGATGATTTTTCCATAGAAAGTAGAGATACTGCTAAAGATGAAGTAGTATATGATTCAAGTGATGTAGAATCCAGAAATCTTGAAGAAAGTCATGAAGAAATTACTAGGCAAAGAAGAAATATAAAATTACCTGTAAAGTTGAATGATTACTTTGTGTATGAAGCTAATGTGGCAACTGTTGATACAGTAACATATGAGGATATAACATCATTGCCAACAGAAGAGCAAGTCCTATGGAGGAAAGCCATGGATGAGGAAATAGCTTCTCTTAATAAAAATAAAGTGTGGGAGTTAGTCAACTTGCCAAAGGATGAAAAGCCAATATCCTGTAAATGGGTGTTGCGCATCAAACGAAACAAAGTTTACAAAGCTAAATTGGTTGCTCGTGGCTTTGAACAGAAGCCAGGTATTGATTACTTTGAGACCTATGCTCCTGTAATTAGTACATCATCACTTCGACTTGTGCTGGCTATCATTGTTCAAAAGAATCTTGAAATCTATGCATTAGATGTAATTTGAATTTCTGCATTTCTGAATGGTGATCTCCAAGAAACAATCTACATGGAACAACCAATGGGCTACAGTGACAACAGTGGTCGTGTGTGCAAGCTTCTTAAGAGTCTTTATGGACTTAAGCAAGCACCGAGGCAGTGGTTCAAGAGATTTACTGATTTTATAATTCTGTTAAACTTCCAACAACTTAACTGTGAAGCATGTACTTTTGTAAGAAGAACTAAACAGAGTGAAATATTTATTGTGCTGTATGTGGATGACTTGCTAATTGCTGGTTCTAATGATTCAGAGGTAAAAATTGTGATTGAATTACTTAGAAATGAATTTGAGATGTCCAAGGCTGAAGTTGCAAATGAATTTCTTGGAATAAGTTTTGAATATTCACAGAACAAACTTACTTTAGGCCAAAAATCTTATGTTGAAAATTGTTAAATAAGCCATCATATACTCCTCTAGTGCCTAAGTCAACTTCATCAAATTTTGTGAATGGTGAAAGATTTCATGGCCCTTATCGTGAACTTGTAGGTGCTTTGCTGTATCTGTCTATGACAACTCGTCCTGATATTCTGTTTTCTGTGAACTGTCTGAGTCAGATACAAGAACAAGGCTGGTCTGAAGCAAATTCTTCAATATTTAAAAGAGACATCTGAATTGAAATTATTATTTTGTAATAATCATAGAATATAATAGTGTTGATATTATGTTAAATGTTTATGTTGATGCTGATTGGGGGTCAGATACAAATGATAGAAAATCTATTTCAGGGTATATTATTTTCTTTAATGATTGTCCTGTAACTTGGTCTGTTAAAAAGCAAACATCTATTGCTCTGTCCTCTACTGAGGCAGAAATTTTGGCTTTAGCAAAAGCTATTCAAGACCTAACTGTATTTTATAATGTATCTAAAGAAATTTTAGGAGTCGACAATATTAAAGTTTCAGTTTATGAGGATAATCAGTCTGTAATTAAAGCAATATTGAATGAAAGTTATTGTGCTAGGCTAAAACATTTGGATATTAAATTAAAGTATATTAGGGATATTGTAAAATTGTACGATATAAATCTCGTATATGTTTCTAGTGAAAATCAGTTAGCTGATTTGTTTACAAAATGCCTGCCTAAACCAAGATTATGCTATTTAAGAGATAAATGTAAAATAATATGTGATTAAGGGAGGGTGTTGAGAATAATCACACGCACTCCCCGTTCTTGTTTTAATGTCCTGTATTTTAACCGTAACTGTTTTATACTTTTGCTTAGGTTGATCTGGCAACGGTTGTAGTAGTTCTTGGTCATGGTTTGATATGTAGAAACGTGCCGTGCCATGTGGGCGGTAAATTCCATCTTTTAATAAAACCTCTACTTAATTATCATCGGCCTCTGATTCACCTTTTTTTAAATCTTTACATACATAAAACTATAAATCAGTTGACATGCATTTAATAAATAATAAAAAGGGAGGCCATTCAGCACTTTTACAACATGATTAAGAATTTCTACAGCAAAACAACTTTATAATCTTAAACATTAAAAAAAAAAAAAAAAAAAAAAAAAAAAACACCCTAATATAAAATGAAATTTGTATTCCCTTTTTTGTCCTCAATTACTGCACAAGAGCAGAATGACTACTGATAGTGATATGTACTATGATAAAATACCGTACCTACAATGCGGAGACATGCTGAAAAACACAGTAAAATGCGATAATGTCTCATTTTCTAGTTATCCTGATAAGAAGTAATATGACAGAAACTGATCCATGATATCAGCTTCTTTCATAGATCTATCATGGGCCTTGAAATTACATTTTATATTAGGAATAACTAATTTTCCTTTCACGTCATTTTGTTTTTTCACTTGTCTTAAAAAGCACTTCAATCTGAAAATAATTAATTAAATCTACCCAACAAAAGCCCTGGCATTTCATTTACACCACATCAAACTCTTTTAAAATTATCAGTTGATTATATTTAAATCACAAAATACCAAAATGTGGCTTGAAACAATTATTTGAATTTTTCCATAAGCAATAAAATACTTAAATCATTTCAGATACATTTTAAGCCATTATACTTTGGGTAATATCTAAATTTTAAATAACCTAAGTAATTAAGATGAATGACTTTTGATGTCAAGTAAAGTATTGCCGAGTCAATTTGAGAAAAGTTGAAAATTAGCTCTCCTGCCAATTCTCACCACAAATTTTCATTCTTTTCAAATTAACTTTATAGGTCTGTGTTTCCAATATTAAAATGTGAAGAATACTCGAAATATACAATCTTATCATAAATTCCGTTTAAGTACAATGTACAACATTTTCCATTAATGGAAACTTTCGCAAAAATAATAATAATAATAATAATAATAATAAATAAATAAATAAATAAAATAAAACAAAATAAATAAATAAAAATTTAAAAACAATTATTTCCGAATTCTTAGACTTATATTTGAATCATATTATCATTTGAACAAATATAAATAAACACAATGCATTTCAGCTTTACACTGAAAATGGACATTGATATAAAGTAAGAAGAAATAGCCCAGTTTACAAATATTTAAATAACAATTTTTTTAAATGCCAACCGGAATTACTTTATTTTTCTCATGAACAATAAAACACCCGATAATTGCAACCAAATTTTAAGCTGTTATAATTTGGAAAGCATCTCAATTTAAACAATTGTCTCTAACAAATCAAGAAAGAAGACTTTTTGTCATAAACTTCCATTCACCCATTTCCTAATTTAAAAATAACTGCTTCTTTTGATGGAAATGGGAAATCAATGGGACGCGCGAGTTAATCTATTTATAAAAATTATGTATAAAAAAATTTACAATAACTGTGATACGAAGTTTAATAATATATACCGGAAACAAATGCTACACTTATTCTTCCAGTGGTCAATATACACTGGTGTGCAAAAATTATGGATGAAGTCGAAAAATTAGCATATCAGCTGAACGAAGAGGCAGAGCGGACAGAAAGACCAATCAGGAGATTAAGTAAGGTGATGTATGGTAGCACATGCGCAGATATGCAGGTAGACATAATGGGGGAGTGTCTGAGTAGTATAAAGCATGTTGTCAGTGCAAGATCAGTATTTCTGGCAAAGAGATTGCACGCCGTATAGCAGTTAAAATCACACCGAGTTGCTGCCTCAGCGAGAAATGGCGAATAATCAATCTGTTGACATCTGAATGCTTTTACACGAGGTCGAATCATTGGGAAGTTGGAGGAAGGCTGCAGTGTGACAAGTGTGGCTGCAGAGTTCGGTATTGCTCACAGCATCGTTTCACGACTTTGGAGACAATTTCAAACTACAAGAACAGCTATCCGGGGGTTTAGTAGTGGTCGTCCACGAGGAACCACACGCAGATGACTGGTATATTGCCTTACAGGCCAGAAGAAACAGGCGGCAGACAGCGGGAGAAATCGCTAGACACAGGCGATTGGACGACCGATATCGCGTTTTACCGTGGCCAGAAGACTGCATGATGGTGGTCTGTTTGCACAACGCCCTGTACGGTGTGTACCTCTAACGCCTGCCCATCGGAGAAGGCGTTCTCTGTGGTGCCGGGAACACTGAAATTGGAGAGACAATGAATGGGGACGAGTACTCTTTACAGATGAGAGGAGATTCAGTCTGAGTAGCGATTCTCATCACATACTCATCTGGAGAGAGCAGGGAAGCTGCAATCATCCCTCGAACATCATTGAAAGGGACAGGTATGGAAGTGGCGGTGTTCTCGTTTGGGGAGGCATCATGCTTGGTAGTCGTACAGACCTTCATATCTTCGTCGCAGGTTCAGTCAGGGACCCGTTATTGTAACAAGATTCTTCTTCCATATGTGCGTCTTTTTAGAGGCGCTATGGGTCCGCAGTTCCTTTTCATGGACGACAATGCACCATGTCATCGCACAGTAGCTGCCGAACAGCTCTTAGAGAGTGAGGATATTGAACGTATGGATTGGCCAGCACGATCTCTGGATCTCAATCCCATCGAGCATGTATGGGATTTTCTAGGCAGACGCTTAGCAGCTCGTACCTTACCACCAGTAATGATTCCGGAGCTTCGATTGGCGCTGCAAGACAAATGGGCAGCAATGTGTCAACAACTCATTGACACCCTCATTCTCAGCATGGGCAGACGCTGTGAAACCTGCCTAGCAGTCAGGGGAGATCGTATCCCCTATTAAAGACCGGATGTTTCTTGCTGGACACCCATCACAGGGATGTTTCGGCCTTCAGTCGCATTGCGCTCCATGCTACTTTTTCAATAAAGCTTCTTTTTATCCCTCTGATTTCTCTTTTAGTAAATGTTGCTTACATTACTCATGTCCTTACGTATTGGGGATCTTACGGTATTAAATGTGTTGATTTGGAAAGCTTTTGTACAAATTTATATTGAAAAAACCGTCTTGTCCTTAATTTTTGCACACCAGTGTATTTAAAGATGATTGAAATTTGGCATTTTTTTGCTCTTCCAGGTTTTACATAATTTTTCATGGTTTTGTGTTATTTCAATCTGTTTCTAAGCACTGAAATTGAACATCTATTTTTTGTGGGGTATAACAATATAAATGCTTTTACATATGGTACAGAAAAAAACACATTTAGCAAATATCAAATTTTACAGTCCTAAGTGATGTACAAAGACAGATGACCAATCAACATATCTGACACATTCAATATTTTGTAGATAATCTACCTCAAAAAGGACAAAACTATGCACTAATTAACAAATTCCAAACTATTCTTGATTATTAAAAGTTCACTTAACAATTTTTTCAGCTAGCTTGATGCACTATATTAATCCTACGCAGAAATTTCTGTTTGCAATTTTACAGCATTTCAGAAATTATAAATTTTAATACTTACAAAAATACCATTAGCTTAGTTAAAATGTTACTACATTATTACAGATATTAGTTTGCATACTTTTAATTTTCTCCTTGCATTAAATCGTTTTAGCTCTTCTACAGTTGTTGAAAGATGTCTTTTAGGAGCACACTGCTCTCTGCCCTGTAAGGAAAAAACTAAGAACTAATTCTAAAATATTAAAACTATTGAACCACAAATATAAGATGATTAGTTAAAATGCATTTAAATTCTTTTCATATGAGGAAAATAAAATCAGGTTGTCAGTTACTAACACAAGGTTTTTGCTAATAGCTAAATTGTTTCTTATAATATGAAAAAATAAATAATAAAACACATTTTTTAGAAACATGTACGCTTGATACAGAAAAACTGTTACTTTCTGGGAGAAAAAAAAAATCCTGTTTCTTGAAAATCAATGTTCACATATATTTTGTTCATCTTAATGTCTAACTACAATTAACAGTATTAACTGCTGTTCATATAGTGTACATTGGATGGGTAAACAATTTTCAACATACATTAGTCATTATTGATATAGATACACTAATCATTACGCATTCATGTCCAAAATTACCTTTACATGCACGAAATCACAGATTTATTTGAAACTGTGAATTATAATTCTACAAATTCGTGTGCAATGATACATAAACACACACATAACATCATAACATATAGACACAAAAGAAAAAAGTTAAAATGTCATCTCCTATCACGTTTACACACACATCGCTATGTGCTTTCTGTTAGAAATAAACTTTATTTTATTTTTATGATATTACATCTGCCAAAGCAATGCTATAATTATACATTCTATGTTCCTTAATATTCATGTGTAGCTCCCTTTTTGATTTTTGCTGAATGGCAACAGTTTCAGTAAGTCAAATTAATAAACATGTAATGTGCATTTGTGATTTGCTTTTTTCTTTCTACTATATTACAACATACATCTGCCATTTAAGTAATTCCTATCACTTTCATGTTGGTTATAACACTGCTAACCATAATTTGGTGAATTTTCCAGTCCTTCAGCATTGTGGTCTTTAGCATATTCACATCTCTACGAGGGAACATCTCAGAGCAGTGCTTTCCCAAGGTACTCCCATAAATTCTCTATCGAATTAAGATCAAGAGATTTTGCTGGCCACTGTATTCGCTCAGACTTCATGTTCAAGAAATTTGTGAACAAAGTTTGCTCAATGTGAACAAGCACATCGAACAATCCATTAAAAAATTCAGATTCCTATGCACCTCTGAAAAGTCTTACATACATTGCTAAGACCTCATACAGATATCTCTAGCTGGTCACAGACCCCATGTTGAAAAAGTGTAAGGATGTATGCCCATTTGATCAGTATTCCTGCCCATACCGTCACATTTGCATTACCAAAATGGTCACATTCCATAATGTTCGAAGGAATATTTGTTTTTCTGACTCCCTTCAGATGTAAACACGGCTAGAATAAGATGTTAAACTAAACTTCAGTTCATCATGAAAAGAGAACATGGGATTATTGGAGTTCACTGCAGTTCTGATGTTTTTTGTGTTAATTAATGGGTCTTCTTTTTTTTTTTTTTTTTTTTTTTTTTTTTTTATGTAGACAGTGAAACATGTAACCTTGGCTTTTTGGTATAAAAGCCTAATTCATGAAGCCTTATGTTATATAGTTTGCAGTAATATAACAATTCCAGTGGCAGCTGCAGAAAACTTAACTGTTTAGAAGTACACATTCAGCTACAATGAGCAGTTATTGCCACAGATCAATCTTGAAAAGCAGTTGCTTACGACCTTTTCCAGTCTTCCTTACAGCATATACAGAATTCTAAAATTCTTTCCATTGCAAAAAGACTGTCTGTCTTGAAATATTCACACATCTCACTGCTTCGATAACTGTCTGCAATATTTCTTAGCTGCCGGCCATTCACCATTTGACAAATTTTTCCAAATGATATTTCAGAGCCATAACAAATTGGCTCTGAAATATCTGAGTCTTTTTGCACTGAAATCAAAAGTTATATTTCAGATACAGCTCATATATAGCTGATATCACTCAGATAATCACTTTGTGCAAAGCACTTTATTCACCATCAAATAATAAGACCTTAATTTATAGATCAGAAAACTGCCTGCAAAAATGGATTACATCGACTGAATATTTCATGAAGTATCATTATTTTGGAGGATCGAAAGATAAATTTGGACATGAGTGTATAATGATTACACATAGAAAGCAGATGACAGGAGTTATGTAATTTATATACAGAAGTAGGAATTTAAAAAAAAATGGTTTCCTTCATCAACTTCTTTACATTTTTTTCCCTATAAGATACAGCATATAAAATAATCATAATACAAATAATTACACACAAATAACTTAAAGATATCAATTAAACTAAGACTATGAACAACAATTCTGAAAAACAAAATGGGTTATTAGATTTATTTTAATATTTTATGTAATACAATTACTTTTAATTTTACAATTACAAACAAGTTTTGAGGAAAAAATTACAGATTCTACGTGCACAAAAGTCCAGTTTAAATTAATGTCAGGGCTCGCTTGATTTATTGATGCAATGTTTCAAATATTTACCATAAATTTTTTTAACCTTACAAGGTATTTCTCCCGCTTTCCTAGTGTGCCTTCGTGGTGCAGTGGTTCTGCATGCTGGAACGATATTCCAGAGGTCCGTGGTTTGATTCTCAGTGAAGGCTTTGCTAATTTTTCATCTTGCCTGCTTCAAAAAAAAAAAAAAAACCCTTATGTCTCTACAGTGGCGCCCGAATTCAAAGGGTGTTGGATGATGGTTCTCCACACCCAGGATTTGGCAATTGGTTCCCCTAAAAACCCCAGTCGCCTTTAAAAGGGGAAGTATATAAGGCATTTCTCCCACCTTCCTAGCATGCCTTCGTGGTGTAGTGGTTCTCCATGCTGGGCCAGTATTCCAGAGGTCCATGGTTCAATTCCCGGCGAAGGCAATTGCTCATTTTTCATCTTGCCTGCTTCCAAAAATAACTAATGTCTCTACAATGGCGCCCGAAATAAAAAGGGTGTTGGATGAGGATTCTCCACACCTAGGATATGGTGACTGGGTCCTCTAAAACCCCAGTCGCCCTTTAAAAAGGGGAGTACATAAGGTATTTCTCCCACTTTGAGTGCCTTCGTGCTGTAGTGGTTCTGCACGCTGCGCCGGTATTGCAGAGGTCCCTGGTTCGATTCCCGGCGAAGGTGTTGCTAATTTTCCATTTTGCTTGCTTCCAAAAAAATTACCAAATGTCTCTACAACCTAATTCTCAAATCTTCAGGTTTTTCATAGTAAATTATTGACTTGACTAAAGCCTGCTCATACTAAGAAAGAAAAGCCAATAATGTTGTTCGGTAACAACTTTTATTTTGGAATATTTCTCTATAGTGACTTTTAAATTCCACAAATTAACATACACATGCATTTTGAATAAGATTTGTACTTGAACATCCAAGTTTAAAAACTATTTTCCGTGTGGAAAACACATGTCTGAAGTTGGTACAGTCAAAAGTCGTTAATCCGGACTCGTCGGGGCTTCGGTGATTCCGGATTATAGATCATCAGTTTAAATCTCGTAAAATGGCATGCAGAAATTCTAAAATTAAAAATATCAAAGGGGAATTCATGAAATAAAGAACAATTATGATCTAAAGGGTATCAAAATTTACAAAAAAATAAAGCTTAATATTTATTTGTTTACATTTTTAAACATTTCTTTCAATGTAAGTTGCTTAAGTTGCTTCGTTTTATGTGATAATACTTTCTCTTTAATTCTATAAACTGACATAATTTCTTGTTCAGTTACAAAGTTCCGCTGTTCAAGTCCCGTAATTGCTGTGCCGAGAATACCGACTAACTCGTCAATCGAAATTTTTTCGTTTTCACTAACCTCTCTGTCATCTTCTTCATATCTTTATCCATTTTTTGCAGCAATTCCACTTTTTGTTTGATGGACATCGAAACATACTTACGTTTTGTAGATCCTTTGGGAGCTCCAGCATCGGAAATTCTATTTGACATAATCGAAAGTTCAAGTTTACTTTTATAAAATTGCTCTTGCAGTCTGAAAAAAAGTAATAAGCCGGATCCAGTTTGAAGATTAAGGAACAACGCAATCATCAACATTAACTGAAATAGATAATTAGATAATTTTAGCTTATACTGTCCGTTATATATTAAACGCGCACGCGAAAACGTATTCTGCACTTGCGCACACGCATATGCACAGTCGTAAAGGTCTTAAGTCACATCCACACGAGGACGCTCGCGACGTAGTTGAGCATGTTCCTAAAACGTACTCGCTGTACCTCCTGCTGTGATAGCTGCTTCGCTGCTATTGGTTAGAAGAACATAGATGTAACATGGAGCTTTCGACGTCATTTCTTTAGTCACGTGGTAAAGCTTTTCGAGCCCTTGTAATAAAAACCTTTTATGGCGTACAGCAGTTATGTTTTAATCCTTTAAAAAAATCAGTTAAGAAGTCAGAGGTGATTTTATGTACAACTGAATTAATTCATATGTTAATATATATTTTTACTTTATGCAATACACACTTGAGAAATACCGGATCATTACAAAGGAATGAAAATGTGTTATTTGCTTGAGAGGGTTATATCCATATTCTATTTTGCTAATGGAATGTTGAAAAAACAATATTTAACATAGTGTATTAATGTTTTATCGTGATACAACTACATTTTTAAGAACAAGATTAAAAAGCTTACAATCATCTAAATTTATCTGTTTTCACCCTGAGATGATATCCCAGGAAAAATATTGTTAATGATGGACTAGATCAAAGTAGTGATATAGAGAAAGCACACGTGGGATCTTTTCCTTTACTGAATAACATCTGCCAGTCAATTTACAGCAAAATATATATGCCTACATTGTCATTTACATTATCTATTTCTACTTCATTACCTTTTTTTTTTTTTCCTAAAGATGGGGATGATCTAGTGTGCCAAATTGCATTTTGAATGTATTTTAAATTTACCATTAATATTTTAAACTATATTTTGCACCAATATTTATGTTTGCTCTCCCATTAAGAGAAATATGGAAATAAGTTTTTGTATTTAAATATAAGTTATTAAATTAAAATTCCTGTGTTTACTTCCATCTTTAACAAGAGCCATAAAATATATGGAATTTACATTCTTACCACAGATGTGGAAAGTCATGAACTCATTGGCAACTTTGAAGAGCATTTGCAAACTAGTTGGTGAGTTAGGAGAGGGATGTTTGTTTGCATATCTTTAAATTTATTTCAACGATGCATCCACCACCAGCTATTGTTTTACATTCTTCTTCTTCAAAACAAGACATGCACAATTCTAGGCTTTTTTTCACTGTTGTTCTCCTTATAAATCTTTTTAGTAAAAAAAAAATCAGAAAATTGCAAAATTTTGGCACCAGAATCCTAAAATGAGAAAGGAAAGAGAGGCATGTGATGCCTTTTATGTTGTATGCATGCAGAAAGCTACGTCGCCAAAGATTTTACCGGAGACAACAGAAACTGCAGTATGTGGTCCACCCCAATGCTGAAGTACTGAAATTCCCATAGGAGGGATCGTAATCTGCAATCACACTGGTGAAAATATCTGGAGAAGTGCTGTCTGGGAGAATGCTATGTGTATACTTGGGTTGCCACATAAGTTATTTTTAGTGACATGTGTAGCCACATAAATTTTTCTTCGCAACATGGTTTAGACCATCAATACTTTTTCACAGCATTCTGGTGAGGTTCAGGAAATTAGAAAGTACCAAAAGTACAGTTAAACCATGTATTAAAAGTTATTTGTATAATAAATATGGCTTTTTCTCCTGTCTTCAATAATGTTATGCTTTTAATGGCCGCCAGTGTTTTATGATTACAACAGTTATTTATATTAATGTTAACCCCCCAAAATATTAAATCACTGTGGAAATCTACAAATTAGAGAAACTACAATTATCATTTTCTTCTCATATTTGATCTAAGATAGAGGTTCTCAAACTTTTGGCTAATGAGTACCATCTAAACAAAAATTGAAAATCTTTATTATCATCACTACAAAATACTACTACCACTACCACTCTTGAACAAAGCTCAGATCGCATAAATTTACAAGTGTTAGAGAAAAAAATCAGGATGTTGGGGTTTTAATTTTTGAATTTAATAGTTAAAAATACTTTGCTTCTTTGCGTACCACTGGTTGAAAACCCCTGATCTAAAGAAATGCCCCCATGTTGTTTAGATTCATCCACACTCATTCCGCAAACTAACTGTGGCAATTTTTACATTTGTGTCCATTAACAGTCATATGGTAACTGCATTAAGTGTTAATATTAGTAGAACATATTCGCTGCACTGATGATTTTCAGACTCTTTCTCAAATGTACACATATCTACTAATAATTTATTCATAGTAAATCATTGACAGAAGATTTTACTCTTTGATTTTACTTACTACACATTTTACCTAACTTGTTAGCTTTTATGCACTTTTCTAACATACATGTACACATAAGTTTACATATTTCCTAATTAATATTTCTTTTCCTTTATTCAGCATTTCCTGAAAAACTAGTATTGCTGTTTGGTGTTTGCTATTAATTTTTCATTAAAATGCATGCATAAGTTTTTTTTTTTTTTTTTTTTTTTCTTTTCTTCTCAGAATTTTACTTCTCATGATGAATAAGCATTATTTCGATAAAGTTGGAAAATTGGATCTAGGAAAATATAAATTTTGTCCAGTTTTGTCAGACATCATTCTAAATCTCAAAACAAAGCTATAGCACATTATTTCAGAGACAATTTTGATTAAAATCTGTGCAAAATAACATCAACAAGAGAAATTATCCTAGCTGTATCTAAGCAAATTTTCTGTGATACATATTTATGTAGGTATAATATATTTATGATATATTTTATTATAAGGATTAAGAGTTTTACTAAACATGCATCACTATTACCTAGCTCCATAATTAAAGCCACAAAACATTCGTACGCTAATCTTAGGCAGGTCATGGCTGGCTTTGTCTTTCATGTATTTTCTAATCGGAAAAGCAGATATGAGACAAATATCATTTAGTAAGATAATCTACATGAGAGCATCTACAAATACTTGCCAGAACTAATTACCTTTTAAAGGTACATTAAAAGCATGATGTTATGAAGAAGAGAAAAGTTCTACAAAGCACAAAAAAAAAAAAAAAAAAAAAAAAAAAATCTAGAGTACAAATTAGCAGGAAATCCAGCCTTAGTCCTATGAAGCTTTATTACAGCATTATTAGATTTATCGTTTTAAACTCTAATTAATTTACTCAGAAAAAATATTTGGCTAATCTTTGGAATATGGTAACAGGTAGTTTGGCGATTCTATTAAGAAAATTTATATTCTCATCATTAAGAAAAATATATTGTTTTAATATGTTTTTATATTGCTGCTTCATTTTACACAATACATTACTTTATGAAGCCAAATAATAGATACGCAAGCTTTAGTTAAAAATCAATTGTGTAAACCATGTTTTGAGATTTTAATATATAATTAGGTGCTTTATTAGTGTTGGAAACAAGATTTTGTAAATAATTATTTTCTTTTCACAAGACATGCTGTATTTTTGTGTTAAATCTGGCTGGTATTTTCATGATGTTCACTGAGCACTGCTACTAAAGCATTAATTTTATATCATTATGTACAATGGCAAATGGTATGAGGACAACTAAATGGTTAGTCAATAAGACAGTGATTATTTCTGGTGCTTTTTATTAAATCAGATCTGTAGATTTCATAAGCATAATAAAATCTGAGATAGAGCTAATAATTCATCACGAATCAACCTGACTGCTTTATGTAATCTTAAACAATGCCTGAGACTTATGGAATAGCTACTTTAATGAGGAAGTATCGAGTGTCTAATTTTACAGCTGATATCACTCAAAACAGTTTTATGTATCTTATCATGCACATGAAGTATATCATGATGTAAAAGTTTTGCCCAACAAGATGATAATGTAAATCGAGCCTCCAGCAATGGACACTTCACATTAACAGATATACCCCATTAATAGACAGTTCCTTATTTCCTTGATTTCGAAGAAGAGAACTATTGTACACATACCTAGTGATCCTGTAACTGTCCAGTAGTGGGTGGTTTTACTATACTTCAGTTTGTTGTAATGAGCATACATGATGCCATTAATTATATCCTCAACGATACCCTGCCACTACGATAATAAAAAACTGCAGTTGCTTATCTTAGTGTCGAACTTAATTTCCCATCTGTGAAAATATTAATTTGATCCAATACACTCTGATATTGATAAAACAAAGTATCATGCACATATTTCATGCGAATATAATTATTTTTGCTTTGTATATATTGCTAATGTTTACTTCAGGACAATCTGGCTATTATGTAATTGTAAGTCACTTTGTTTTTTAATTGCAATCTACTGGTGGGAAGAGTATAAAAGAAAATCGGGGAAAGTGCAGATTCACACACTGCTTAGTGTGTTTTTAAGAATTGCAAAAAATCGGTATCCATCAACCTATTTTCACTTAAAAATATTCCCAGAATTGCACAAAAATGGCATTGCGCACTCCCTTGAATTTATCTATGTACACATTGACCTATTTTCATTTAAAAAGTCAAGTAAGTATTTAAAGTAAAGAAAATTGATAAAAATCCAATTCTTCTAAGTAAAAAGCCAAAGTAATGGACACCATGCTGATAAGTCAAGGCTGATGCAAATGTTGATGCACCATACAAGCAGATAATAGGCGTGCTGCAAACATGCCCATTTTCTGACTAGTCCGTGATGTGGTTGTCAGTTTCACAGGGTTAACCTCACAATATGTCTGTCCTCTGGGACGTTAGTCATAGGTGTATGCCGTTCAGTATAACCCTCAGCACTCCATTGATGCCATATTCGCGTAACAGTGGTTGGATGTCGACTAGTGCAACAGGCGATATCACAGAACAATAATCACACTCTCGATAGCCAAAAATCCTGGCTCTATCGAATTCCGACACTTGCTGGTAAGCATTTCAAATTATTATTCAAGGCATTACATGATATTCTGAGCAAATTCCAACTTACAATGTGCTTTCTGAATGAAAACGCCACTACAAAACTTTTTGAAATTATTAATTCATCATGCCAAACTCTACCTAGAAATATCATAATGACTGTTTCCAAGTTTTTGAACGCTTATTTTTTTCCTGTTATTCACATAGCTTAGTATGCAACTGAATACCCACATCCAAATCTGAAACAATGTTTTTTGATACATTATTGGTGACAAAGTAATATTCTAGTTTGTCTTTTTGTACCTTTTTAAAAGGCGGGCATCATCAGAAGTTGATCTATATTTTTAAATGATTGAAAACAATACTCTTTTTCAGAATATCGGTTATTACTGTAAATATTAACAGCCCTCCATTTTATAATTTTGGTTCTAGAAAATATTAACATACCAATGAAATATTAAAAGATTAAACCGTTTTGCCAAAAATTTTCAAAAATACAAAACGAGTCTTGTTTTATTATAAAATAAATAAAAAAAATCCCTTTATGTCACCCCCAAAATTGAAACTCTTATCTTAAATCAAAAATCTCTTTCATTATCTCACAACTTCTGATATTTGAAAATCTAAAGTACAATAATAAATACTTTTATGCTCCAGTAACGAAAATTTTTTTTTACATATTCATATATTTCGTTTGACGAAATTTGTCTTCCTAGTAAATATATATTATGCCGTCCAAATAAAATACTTTAAGCATTATGTCTGAAGAGCTTTATGCTCTATATTCTTTACCAGCTGTACCTTTTTATTAATTTGGAATTGTATATGCATACAAAATTTATTATGTTTCATACAGCACTTCTTCAGAATCCATGCAATCAGCTTGTCACGTGACCAAACAAGTGACGTTATTACATAGCAAGCTGATCAGCCAATAGTGATTCAGCATTTTCTCAGCAGGGGGTACAGGGGGTACAGTGAGTACGTTTTAGGAACATGCCGTAGTTGACGCAACTTTTTTGACGCCGGTGTAAATTCGCGTGATGCAGAAGACGTAAAACTGAGTACGTTACTGTTCAGCTTTTTCGCCCGCGATGCGCGCGTATAGCCAATAGCCGACCGAGTTCTTATCACATGTCATAATCAGAAAACCTTCTTGCTTACCCGTTTCAATATGGCATCAGAACCACACAGAGATGAGTTTTTGCTTAGAAATATCATAACTGTATACAGTAATAAAATTATCTGCATTGTTCACGCCATCTTCAGATTTCTCAAACCGTATATATTGGTATAAATTTAAAATTCTTATTAAAGGGAAAATCTGTATATTTTTAAAGTAATGATCTGACCAGTATATCCATATGTTTCACCTATTTATAACACCGTAAGTAGTAGGAACCTAAATAAATTACAGTTTCTACGAAATCAAAGTTTCGGCCTTACAAAATTCTCCTTAATTATTATAAATATTGGTTACATCATGTGTACTAAAAAGCTCTATAAATAGCCCAATATTAAATACACCAAAAACTAACTTCAGCAACATAACAACTTCTAAAATAAAGCAGTTGACTGTGAAAGAGTATTCAATAAAATACAATTACGAAATTTTGGACGAAAGTTACAACTTGTGTCATACAGCAATCATTTATTGAAATTTAATTAAATTACCTTTGCAGCGACTTCTAATTGTTACATTATTTTTCACAAACACTGCTATCACAGATAGCTGAGTGGTCAGCGTGCTGCTTTGCAAATGGAAAGGTGGCGAGTTTGAACCTTACCCGTAGATAGTATATAATTCAATTAGTTTTTCTCATTTTGAAACTTGTTTCTTATATTTAATCATGAATAATTATATTCTTATTTTACCTATTATTACTGTTTTCATTTCTTATTTTATTCATTATTATTATTGTTTTTAATTTAGTTTAAAAATGTGCATTGTAAATAGAAATCCTTTGTAATAATATATCTGCATCTCTTTATCTTTAAATTCTCTCTTTATTTTTACTTTATTGCATATTTTATCATGCACATAATTTCTCATAAACTGTACAAAGTTTGAACCTCATTCTAAATTCAAAAATAAATAAAAAGAAAAACAAAAGACCAAGGGAAGGGGAGTTAAAAAAATATAAAGTTGGATTTATTATATGGTGGTTGGTGTATATAAAGAGAATTAAGTAATTTAATTCTCTTTATATACTGTATTCCAAACCAATTTTATAAATCCTAATTTTCATACAATATAGAATCTGCAAGTCTGTCAAACTGGTCAATACTCATCCTGAAGTAATTAAAAAAACAAGTAATATACAAAAAAAAAAAATAAATAAATAAATAAAATAAAAATAAAATAAATAAATAAATAAAATAAATAAAGTAAATTCCTACCTAGGTCCACAAAGAAAAATTTAAAAAATACAAATAAATAAATAAATAAAAATACAAACAGAATTTTTTAAAATTAAAAATTTTAATATGTGAAAAAGCTGTATTAACATCAAGCGTCTTTCACTACAAGTTTAAAAAATTGTATTTGAACTTAAATAAATAAAAAGTAGTAGTAGATGAATAAAAAGCATTTTACGTACTGAAAATTGGAACAAGATATAGGGAGAGTATGAGCTAATAGTAGGAATTTAATAATTCCAGATATTCATTTCGCAAACGAGGCAGTAAAAAAAAATAATAAATCAATCAATAAATTAATTTAAAAAATTCTCTTTGACTAGGTCGCTCTAAATAAATCTTTCGGACCCATTCTTGCCATTTTTTGCGGCTTTGCCTCTGCTTAATAATTGCTCTTGATAGTAAAGTTTCAGCTATAAAAAAAAATTATCTGATTCGGACAACTTGCCGCAAACATACAGAAGCACAGCGAAGTAATAAGACACAGCTCTGTTGACACTACATTACAGCGTCACGTGATTTTTGCGCAAAATAATTCTATTGGTTAGACGCACTCTTCGCAAGCGTACTCATTTGGACGCTTTTACGCTGGTAACGTAAAAGCATGTTCGTCAGCTATGTTTCGAGCGTACTCGTGTGGATGGGCCTCTATGCGCATGTGTAAACGCCTATGTGCATGTGTCAACGCGGCGCATGCGCAGAAAGTTTTTAGCTTTGAGGTCCGGATTATGGGTTTCCGAATTAACGACTTTTGACGGTATATGTTAAAATATCCATGCAGTTAAAATTTAAATGCAATAATACATTTTGATAGCCTTTAAAAACATAAAGATATTAAAATGGGATTGTTCCCCATTTAAATCTATCAATGTAAGATTTGTTTTATGAAAAAACAGTAACCTAAGAGGATTAAAAAGAGGACAAATAATTATGTTCAATGGATAAAAGAAAATTGCATGAACTGCATATAGGTTCATTTCCTCCATTCAGTAAATACTGATGAGTTAATCTTGAATGACTGATACAGAGGCAAGTGAAGAGGACTTCCTCCTTACAATTTCTATTCAATTCCCAACACTGCACCCTGGCTTTTATACATCTCAATTTATTGTTCTCTTGAAACTCCTATAACTTCTGCCATTTATCTAACATTTTGCTTTTGATGACCTTCTGAATATCCTACCGGGAATAGAGTGGTGGACATGCTCAACAGGCCACTTAACTGCAATATCAGCTAATTCATTCCCCTTGATTCCAACGTGTCCAGGTACTCAGCAGTAAATGATGCTGTAACCCTGATTCTTCAAATTTTGAACTAAACAACGTTGCAAATATTACTCTTGTCGAAATTACCAAAAATGTTGTCAGTAATAATTTTTAAATATGTAGACAGTGGGGTATCATATAAACCTTACCTCTTTAACTTGTACATCAGTCAAATCATAGTTTTCCAAAAGTGCCTGTATCTTCAAAGCAAAAGAAGGAATGCAAGAAGTTTGTGTTTGAGACAAAAGATTGTACTGGTCATCAAGGAGAAGTGATCAAACAGGATAAAATGGTTAAGAATTAACTCTGAAGTAGTACTTCAGAGACAACTGTACATGTCTCAGACTTATGGCTCATGGCATTTAACATAAAGACTCTGCACTGGAGACATTCTGAATACACTGCAGCAAATTTACAGAGCTTGGTGAATAGGGTCAATTTTCAGCAATACCAAAGGCCATGCAGGTAATTGTTCCATATTCAATTTTTGATCAAATAAAACATCTATAAATTTGCAGCATGGAATGCTTATCAGCACTCCAAGAGGTATTCATTAAGACCTTCAGAATATTTAATTTCTTAATTCACTTGTTCTTCAGGTTTAATACATGAGGCAAGAAACTGAGCTTCCTGTCAAATATTAGTTCTAGGAACTTAATCTCAGGCACCAACCATCTAGGAGGAGCTCTGGTTCTGGGTGTAAGTTTCATTTACGGCAAAAATGTACACATACTGTCTTCTGATTTGAGAACTTGAATCCACTTCTATTGGCACAGTAATTTGTTTAAACAAACCTGTAGTTGTCTCTGAATGCAACTCATGTCTGAGCTTTAACAACTAATCTAAAGATCATCGACATATAATGCGCCAAGAGCTGGTTTTGGAAGTTCATTATAAATAGAATAAATTTTTAAATTAAAAAGAGTGACATTCAAAATGCACTCTTGGGGAACACCTTCCTCTTGGATAAACTCCTTTGACAACAAAGGGCCTATCTGCACTTGGAAACGTCTACCCATTAAAAAATTCTGCACAAAGAGCTGTAACTGTCTGCTTAATCCAGTGTTATATACATCATGACGTATTCCATACCTCCATGTTCTATCATATGATTTCACCATATCAAAGAAGATGCATACTTAAGAAGTTTCTTTTGAAAAAGCTTTTTGTACAGGTGTTTGAAGAGTCACAATATTATCTGTAGTTGATCTTCCTTTTTGAAAACCACTTTAGTATGGTAATAACAGACTATTTTCTTCTGAGTAGTGAAATTGGGTTATTTGGGAAGCTTTGTTGATAATATTGGCACCCATAGTTTAGCCGTTTAAAGGATCTTATGAGTGAGGGTTTCCACTGCTTTATCTATAGGCATCATATTTACCATATCTTCTGACAACACTGCATGGGAAGTGAACCGATCCCATTTTGCCCGATCTAACAGAAAGCATGCAGGTCTAAAAATGGAATTGGTCCTCTTAAAGATAGAAAAACTGGAAAATGATCACTATTAAAAGGATCATTTCCGACATTAAGAGACAAAAAAGACAGAAGAGGTGAACAAATGCCGAGATCCAAAATACGAAAGTTCCTTGAAGGTTGGTGGAAATATGTTTTCTCCTCATTATTTAAAAGCAGAGGCAGTGAGCATCGATCATACGTTCAATCTGTCTTCAACGTCAGTTAATATTGGCACTTCCCCAAAGGGGATTGTGATTATTAAAGTCACCAAGAATAAGGAAGGGAGTAAAGTAAATAAAGCAGTTGCTCTGTGAGGTAATCTAAGTCTTGCAGATCGATATGTTTGTTTGGAGGTAGATATAACAAACAGACTGAGATTAATGTAGTTATATTTATTTGAATTGCTATCCCCTGCAGATGTGTAGCTAAGTGCCCTATAGAAGCTGGATAGTTATTTGAATTTAAGAGGGCAGCATCTCCACATGCACACTCGTTAAGCACATATACCTCCGTAGTTGAAGTGTTTCACCTGTAGAGAAAGTTATAGAGGGCACTGCACTGCCCATATGTTTAGCTACTTAAAGAGCTTCTGTAGTGACAGAGAGAGAGTGGTTGAGAGAGGTATTAACCAGCTTTCATGTAATACACAAATATGTATATATTACTTGTACATAGTATTTGCTTTATAAAGTAGATTTAGAAGAAAAGAAGTGTTTATTATTTACCACAATATGACGTCAAAAGCCACCGATATGAGTATGGAATTTATAAGTATATTTATTCCACATTTTCTGGTGCCATCTGGCCGTAAGAAAGGTGAGTGATATAATTTCTATTTGTATGCTATTTATCTTTGAAAATTAAAATGAGTTTCGAGGAAACTCTTGAAAGATATAGAAAAATTAGAGGTTCGGTTCGAACCAGCGTACAAAATTGATTAAGAAACTTAAAGACGAATTACAAAACGAAACTCCAAATCTAGAACTGTTGCAGGAATCGCTTTCAATATTAAGCGAGAGAGAAACTAGTTTGTTAAAATATGATAAAGCTAATAATGATCAAAACACTGTGCAAGAATTAGAAACAGAAGTAGAACATTAGAATCAGAAGTAGAATGCAGCAAATCCATCATTAGATGTAAATCGAAAGTTAATAGATACATTCAAAATATTAGTAAAACCGAAACAACTTCACAAGTTTCTGAAATCAAAACAAATTATAATACTAAATTACCTCGCATTACTTTAGAAACTTTCACCGCCGATGCAAATTTACTGAATTTTGGGCTCAGTATAAAGCTGCCATTCACGAAAACAATACGCTTCAAGATGTTGAGAAATTTAACTATTTCAGATCTTTACCCACTGGTTCAGCTGCAAAAGCTATAAGTGGACTGTTATTAACAGGAGAAAACTATAATAAAGCCATCGAAATTATAACTGACAGATTTGGAAGAAAAAAAAAAGGGGGAAAAAATGAGGCTCGTTTGTTGTGGAACAGGAGTCTAGAGCATTTGGAAAATAATTTTGGTTTAGCGAAAAGGCAGTTCAAAAGGGTGCAGTGAGAGTTAAAAAATAAGAGCTTTGTGAGGGAACAATTTATGGAAATAATTAAATTTCAGACACAAAATAACATTATTCAAGAGTGTGAGGATATGAGAGGGGGACATTTTATGCCATTTTGAGCAGTAGTCCGTAAAGATAAAAAAAGCACTCAAGTTTGAATGGTATTTAATTGCAGCAGTTGCAAAAGAGGAAAGCTATCGTTAAAAAATTGCTTAGAAAAAGGCCCGAACCTAAATCCGAATACTTTGGATACCATTCTTGCTTTTTGAAAATTTAAAATTGGATTCTGCGATGACACAGAAAAGGCATTTTTGATGATTGACACAGCAAAGGAAGATAGGCAATACTTAAAATTTTTGTGGTATCCTGACAATAATAGATTATGCAAATGAACAGAGTATTATTTGGATGTAATTGTTCACTATTTTTATTGGATGCGACGATCAAATATCATTTAAATAAATACTCAGAAGCAAACAAAAACTATGTCGAGGTGTTAAATAGCTCATTGTATGCAGATGATTTGTGTTATGGAGTGGAAAGTGTACAGTCAGCTTTCAGCAGAGGCGGTATCTATTCTGAAAGCGCAAGTTTTAATTTGAGAAAGCTAAACACTAATTCTAAAGAGCTGTATGACTTGTAGCTTCAGAATGGGTTGTGTGAAGAAAGTAGGTCTAAGAGAGATAGTAAGTTGAAAGTGTTAGGCTTGGTGTGGAACTTGGAAGAGGATGTTTAGAAAGCAGACATTACAGCATTGCTGAGTAGTTTAGAATCGTTGAGAAATAGTAAAAGATTGGTGTTAAGTACAGCAGCTAAGGTGTTTGACCCAGTTGGATTTATTTCTTTTGTGATGCTAATTATTCTTCCATTTGTGGTGCTAATTAAGAGACTTGTGCAGGAAATATAGGAGAGAGGTTTGGAGTGGGATTCAGAGTTACCAGAAGAGTTACAGAGCAAATGGATAAAGTGGTGCACTGAAGTTGAGGAACTAAACACATTGAAAATAGAGAGATACTACTTTACAGAAGTTCTAAGTAAAGGTCATTTGGTTGAAATTCATATTTTCAGTGATGCGTCAGTGGTGGCATATTTTAGATATAAGAATGAGAGAGGAGAGGTATATACATCATTTATAATGTCAAAGAGTAAGATAGTGCCATTAAAAAAGTTGTCCCTCCCTAAGTTAGAATTGATGAGAACCGTAGTTGCAGCTAGGTTAGGGAAATATTTATTGAAAGTGTTTTAAGGATTTGGTAGGTAGGTTAGTTCTGTGGACGGACTCAGAAATTTGCTTGTGGTGGATAAAGGGGTCAGCGGATGAGTGGAAGCAGTTTGTGTCAAATAGAGTTGCAGAAATACAGGACTGTACTTTGCCTGATAAGTGGAAATATTGTCCAGGGTCGGTAAACCCAGCAGATAAGTTAATTCATAGTGAAACAGCATATGCATTGGTGAAGGATAATAATTGGTGGCATGGTCCATCATGGTTGAAAAATTTTGAAGATCCTGAGCAAAAGTTTAAAGAACAAACTGATACTCAAAATTTGGAATGTTTGAGTACTTACGTTCAAGTGACTGTTCCAGAAGGAGAAACTGCGTTAAACATTACCAAGTTCAGCAGTCAGGAAAAACTGTTGAGGGTTACAGCTTGGATGAAGCGGTTTGTCGCCAAGCTAAGAAAACATACCTGTGAAGAAGGTCCTTTTACTATATTGGAGATTCAAGAAGCTCAGGAATACTGGATAAAGCAAGTACAGAGAGAGAATTATTTTTTGGATATTCAACAACTAGAGAGGAATAATCTAATAACACAAGATTCGAAGCTTTACAGTTTAGCACCATATCTGGACAGTAGAGGTATTTTGTGTGTCAGAGGTCATTTGGAACAAGCAGAATTAAATGATGACAAAAAAAGTTCACCAAACTACTGATATTTAGTGAACACATAAACTTATTCCATTCAGGTGTTATGGCAACATTGTCCACAGTCAGGAATTAATTTTGGATACCTAAAGGAAGACAAGTAGTGAAGAAAATAATTAACGCTTGCCTGGTGTGTAAAAAGTTCGCAGTGAAGCCTGCCAAACAGTTAACGGGTCAGTTACCAAGAGATCGTGTAGTCAAAAGTAATTCTTTCACAGTAGTACATATTGACTTAACTGGAGCGGTTACATAGCCTTATTTACATGCAACATTACTCCTGCTGTACACACTGAAGTGGTTTCAGATATGTCAGCAAAAAGTTTCATTTTTTCATTACTATGTTTTTTTAGCTAGAAGAGGGAGCTGCAAGGTGATTTATTCAGATAATGCCAAGAACTTCCACAGCAGGTGTGAAATAATTAAGGGATTTAAAAGAATCAGGTAGAGCCTAGTGTAAGAGATTATTTTGACATCTGAAGGAATAACATGGAAATTTATACTTGAGCATTCCCCATGGTGGGGAGGATTTTTGGAGCATTTGATGAGAAGCATCAAAGAACCTCTAAAGAAAATTTTAGGGAGAGCATTACTGACTCTTGAAGAGATCTCTACACTATTAACTGAACTCGAGTGTGAGTTAAACAATAGGCCTTTAACATACAAGAGCAACGAGCTGGGTGAACTTAGCCCACTCACACCTTCACAGTTTTTAGTGCCAGGATATGATACATTTCACTTTCCTGAGCATTTTTTGGAAATTTTGAACAAGGTGTCAGACACAGAGACTTTAACTAGACGGAAGCTTTACCAATCAAAGCTCTTAAAATTAACATGGATCAAGTGGAAAGAGGAATATTTACTCCATCTTCGAAATGCACATAACTTTGTTAATCCTACAACTAAGCAGAACCTTAAGACTGGAGATGATGTGTTGGTAGAAGTACCAAAACAATCCAAGTTACTCTGGGATATGGGAGTAGTTGAAGAAGCAATTGTGGGACGAGATGGACATATATGAGCATGCATCATTTGCACACCAAAAGGACATTTCAGAAGAGCTATCCAGCTTCTATATCCTTTTGAAATTTAATTTAGGACATTTAATATCATTTAGAGCTTTTACATTATTATATTATTGATGTAAATTAGTATAGGAATATATAGAGATAGTCATTTATATGTCGTACTATATAGCATTAAGCCTTGTTAATTAATGTTAATAGTGTGTAAGTTCGGGTACTCTTCTGAACGAGTACAGGTGGGGAATGATGTACAGAAAGTTATAGAGGGCGCTGGGCCATCCATATGTTTAGTTAATTAAAGAGTTTCTGTAGTGTGAGAGAGAGTAAACAGAGTGGTTGAGTGTTTATTAACCAGCTTTCATGTAATGCACAAATATATATATACAGTTAAAAGTCGTTAATACGGACTCGTCGGGACTTCCGCGATTCCGAATTATCGATTTTTCCGGATTATAGATCATGAGTTTAAATCTCGTAAGATGGCATGCAGAAATTCTAAAATTAAAAATATGAAAGGGGAATTTATGAAATACAGAACAATTATGATATAAAGGGTATCAAAATTTACAAAAAAAAAAGCTTAATATTTATTTGTTTACTTTATTAAACATTTCTTTCAATGTAAGTTGTTTAAGTTGCTTTGTTTTATGTGATAATACATTCTCTTTAATTCTATAAACAGACATAATTTCTTGTTCAGTTACAAAGTTCCGCTGTTCAAGTCCCGTAATTGCTGTGCCGAGAATACCGACTAACTTGTCAATCGAAATTTTTTCGTTTTCACTAACCTCTCTGTCACCTTCTTCATGTCTTTATCAATTTTTTGCAGCAATTCCACTTTTTGTTTGATGGACATCGAAACATACTTTCGTTTTGTAGATCCTTTGGGAGCTCCAGCATCGGAAATTCTATTTGACATAATCGAAAGTTCAAGTTTACTTTTATAAAATTGCTCTTGCAGTCTAAAAAAAAATAATAAGCCGGATCCAGTTCGAAGATTAAGGAACAAGGCAATCATCAACATTAACTGAAATAGATAATTAAATAATTTTAGCTTATACCGTTAGTTATACATTAAACGCGCACGCAAAAACGTATTCTGTGCTTGCGCACACACCTATGCGCAGTCGTAAAGGTATTACGCGCACGCGTAAACGCCTATGCGCATGTGTCAACTCGGCGCATGCGCAGAAAGTTTTCAGCTTTGAGGTCCGGATTATAGATCATTCCGGATTATGGGTGTCCGAATTAACGACTTTTGACTGTATTACTTGTACATAGTATTTGATTTATAAAGACGTTTTGTTTACTCCAGTATGACATCAAGAACGACCGATGTGAGTATGGACTTATAAGTATATTTATTCTACATGACCTGAGCAGAGTTTAATGCAGTGTGATACACGATACACACAGGATTACGAGCATCAATCAGGTCTTTGATGTATACAAGGCTTTAGAGGTAACCTCGACAGTTCCAAGAAATGAGGGTGGCTATCACGGAGACTTGTTTTTTCCGATGCTGACTCTTAGTTAAGTGTGGAAGCAGATGTTTCAGAAGGTCAAGGCCTTCATCTGTTTCCATCTCTGAATATAACATATCAGCACAGATGCTGTCAAAAAAGGTGTTGCTTGGGCTTCTGGTTTTTTATTTTGAATGGTTTTGAATTACATTTTGTTTTTTCTTTGTACTTTGATACTCATGCGCCAGATACTGCCTGGTGCAGTCTCTGCAGGTCCTAAATTCTGCTACAAAGTGCCTTCCTAAGTTCTAAATTTTCACCGGGGCTAAACTTTGAATCTCAGTGCTTTCCTTAAATTATAAAAAACTTATCCCTTAATTTTGCCGCTTAGTGCTTCCCCAAATTCCAAATATTTTGTCTTCCCTAAATTCTGCCATCCGGTGCCAACATATTCTATTCTATTCTGCCGCCGCTTCTGGGTTTATTATGAATAGCATATCAGTTATTCTTAATTAAAATAGCATTAAATGGAATATTTTGGCCCACGAGTTTCACTAACAAAATCTATTTTTAGCATATGAAAAGAATTCTTTGTTGAATTTTTCCTCGTCAACATTTCTTAGAGCATTTAAAAATCTATAATCATCACCAAGCATAGTGTTAGCATAAAAGGTTGCCCTCTTGTTATTCAATTACTAATATAAAAAACGTTTAGACATCAATGCATGAGTTATTACTGAAGCTGTCATATACTGATAAACATGCGGTGATGAAAGCAAAGTATAACAAATAATGACTCGCCAGGTCGGTATCAGGCATATAAAATAGGTGAATGTTTTTGTTTGAGATGTTATACCAAGCAGATACTAAGCTTCAGAGCCAAATTATTAATCTCACATATTTATGTTTGCATGATTGTTTTTTCATAACAAGGTATTTAATTTAATGCCTAAGTGAAATTAAGAATCAGAATTTTTAAGTGGAAATCTCCTCATGTTTTACTGTGGAAGGAAAAATCAAATGTGCATGCATAAAGCAAACAATAAAAAGTTTGTGACTTTGAGGTCCGGATTTTAGTAATCATTTCGGATATTAGACATCCGGATTTTGAACTTTGTACTGTATACACCTACTAAAAGTAGGAAACTAAAGGAAAACGCAAATTAAAAGCAAAATGAAGCATAAACGTGGAAATCAAACCTCCTAACAGAAACGAAATGAACAAAAGGAAATTAAAAACAAAATAATAAAATAAACAAAAAATGATAATTTCTTGATCTTTTTTTTTTCAAAGAATAACGCATCTATAGAATATGTCAGAAATCTGTACCATTTAAAAAAATTGAGGATTTTTTTTTTTTTCATTTTATGTATTATTAGTTGGGAAGTTTATTTTGTAGGGGAGAAATTTTTAATTTCCTGAGGTGCGAAAAATATTTAAATTACTACTTCAGTGCGTCAGATAATTTTAAGAGTACAGAAAAGAAATATTTTTGCCAGGAAGAATAAATAGCATTGCTTGAAAACTTTTACTTCCTATTCACAACATAAGAGTTTGAAAATAATCATACAGCTTCTTCTATTTCACATTAATATCACTATGTATTTTTATTTAATTAAATATAATTTTTTCCAAGTATTCTTTCAAACTCCAATTTCAATCAGCACAGCCATTTTTTAACTTAATAAGTTTCTTAATGAAATTTTAATGAGTAAAAAAATTATTTCTATAACTACTTACTTTTTTTGCCTGTTTAGTCTTAATTTTAACTTAATTAATATATATATATATATATATATATTATTTAATGGAGGAGTATGAATGCTAAAAGATTAAAAATCCTGTACTTATGTAAATTTATCAGAAGCAGACATTGTTCAAAAAGTTCTATTCAATGGGCTACAGAAGTTGCCTAGTCTGATAATAGGTTAATTCGTTAAGTGATTAAATTTGATAAAATTATCCTTATGCTTGCCATTATATACTCTACAAATGTTTATAAATAGCCTTTCATTTGACTCTGAGAAAATGAAGACGCAATAATTTAGAAGCAAAACTGTAATGCAAATTATCTTTCTCTTCATTCAGATCAGTTACAAATTCACGGGTTTCAGTTTGCAAGGCAAAATATTTTTTCAGTTCCATAATAAGATAAAATGCAATTTTGTATCCAATTATGCAGAAATTATAAAGATAAAAGAAAATAACATTTTAATTGCAAGCAGTCATAAGTATGTGTTTTTAAATAATGAAATCTAATTTTACCACTAAAATAAATAACTGGAAGAGCTGTAGAAACATTAGGATATTTTTTGAAAGCAGGCAAGATGAAAAATGAGCAAACGCCTTCGCCGGTAATCGAACTACGAACCTCCGAAATACCAGCTCAGTGTGCTGATCACTACACAAAAAACGCAAGCTAGGAAGGCGAGAGAAATACCTTATATACTCCCCCTTTTAAAGGGCTACTGGGGTTTTTAGGGGACCCAATCACCAAATCCTGGATGAAGAGAATCATCATCCAACACCCCTTTAGTACAGGCACCACTGTAGAGACATTAGATTAATTGGAAAAGCCAGAGAGATGAGAAATGAGCCAACGCTTTCGCCGGGAATCGAACCACGACCTCTGAAATACCAGCTCAGTGTGCTGACCACTATACCACGAAGACAAGCTAGGAAGGCGGAAGAAATACCTTATAGAGCTTTTAAGACTAAATACCAGCTGCAGAAATGCTGTCACCTGAGAAACATTAAATAACAACAAAGAAATTATAGCAGTAATACTTCTGAACAATCGAGATAGGGATCTAGTGAAGAACTGGTTAACAGTTTAAATTACAGAACATACATGTCATACAAATAAATATATAGAGTTAAAAAGTGGTTAAGAAAAGTTCTCATAATTCTTTTTTAATTTTTGAGAAAAATCTCCCACACCCTCAAGTAATTCATGGCAATTATAAAAGAATGAATATATGTAAATACAAACTTACACATGAAATAATTTGCTCATAGTTCGTAAGTTAATAATCGGCAACATTTTTTCGAAATTTAATCAATGCCAAAATTAGAAATCTTCCAATTATTACCTCATAACCATCTTTACAATAATTAATTAACTGACAGACATTTGAGAATTATGTCAGTATACAATTAAAAACTTATTTAACCGTACAACGCATTAGTTGCACAAAGTCTCTTTCCTCTCTTCTAGCTGCAAAATAAAATTTTAAAAAATCACACTTTTCTGTTAATGATGCATCAGAAAAAATATCCACAGGAATGACAGCAATGAAGTGAAACATGCTAAATACTGTGAGCCATTTGGTTTAGATACATTTGAAGGACCATCGGGGAGAACAATTTATAGCCATTGACAAGAATTTTGATAAAAATAAATTTTAATTTGTGTAATTTCAATGTTAAAGAAAATATTGTACATATTAACATCGTACAAAAAATTCATAATAAAATTCCAACCATTATTTAACAGATATATACTATATATACCTGACCAATCATAGTTTAGAATACTTTCTGCACCTATAGAGTATAAGCACTGAGTAGGCACAGAAAGTATTCTAAGATATGATTAGTCAATATTAGTTTCAGTTACCTTTTTAAAGCAGTGTTATGTAATTTGGGATAATCTCGAATTTGGGGGAACAGATGAATGTAGGGGAAAGCACCAAATTTATAATGTTAATTTTGAGGTCGCCAATTGTTTTTTAAAGCAGCCATCATATTTTGTTATATCTTGCATACATATAAATGATAAATTTGTGCAGATGTTTCGGGAATTTGAAGATAGCATAGATACACAAGATGATATAACAGAGACAGACTTGCCAATAGCAACATATTAATTTATTTGTACACATTCTTGATGAACATAAACATGTTCACAAGCCCGTTCCACACTTTTATAAAATGTATCACATCATTAGACAGTCATTGAAGCTGAGGAATAAGCAACACACATTTTAACAAGAAGAAAAAAAAAAAAAAGCAAACAGAGAGTCCGAATTTCAGCAAATCATAATTATAGTGTTGGATCTCTTGTTTAAATTCTGAAATATTTAAATACTGAGCATTCTTTCTTGGGTAACCAAATCCAAAGTTAAACTTAGAAATAAAAAAATTTCTGAATTTATCATATAACACTGCACCATTTGTTTTATACATGTCATGTAATTTTGTGCTGTTTGACTCTTCCAGCAGGTATATTTTCTTACTCTGTTTTAAGAAATAATAAGACTTTCTTCCCATAACAGAGCTGATAATTTCAACTTTTCCAGACATGGTTTCCCCAGGAATTACATATTTTTGATTCGTATGTTTTTTGCTTTGCTACTGGTGGTCTGTCAATGGGCAAATATTTTATATTTTTAATTCAACTTTTGCAATGCCATGGCAAAGGCATTTATACAAACTTGCACATTCCTATTTTGCCTACCTTGCAAACAGTGCACTAGATAAGAGTAAGATGTACTGTCTGAAGATCCCGCTTTTCCAAAACAACAATGTTTGTGCATCCCAGGCAAAAGCATTATAAGACCAGCAAGATAACAGTTTTGGGTATTCTAATTCTGAAGTTCATTAAAAGTTTTGAGAATTTGTTGTTTTTCATTCTCACAAATCCCTGCCTGCAGAAAAGAAAATGAAAAAGTTTGCATTAGGTCCTAGTTTAGTGTGTGGTTGCTCTTAAAACTTTCATAACAAAGTGAATTTATGGTGGTAACATAGCAGATTCTCCATTGGCAAAAAACTCAGCTATTGAAACACAACCTGCACTGGAATCTTTACTTTCCATGTTCACATGCACAGCTAAAGAACTGATGGAAAAAACTAACTAGTTGTCATTACAAGAGACAAAAACAAACATGAATGATCCTCATAAAAAAAGGTGGTCATAAATAGTTCTTCCCTCTTGGTGTGTCGACAAAAATTGTTTTTGTCTGGTGTACAAAATCTTTGCCCAGTTATAGCAACGGATATGAATATCTTTTTCTTGAACTGATTTGTAATGTAGACGCTGTTCCTATTGCGCATTAGATGGCATTATTACTTCAGTTTTTACAAAAAGTAAACAGAAATGATTATTATTACTTTATTCTTAATGCATTGCTATTTTATTTTTAAATAGCTGTTTCCTTTTATAAATTAGATCGGCAAAAATTAATTGGCAATGAGTTCATACATTTTCATGTGGATAAGGAGTTTTTGACTTGGCGGTGGGAGGTGTAGATAATCATGAAGTGCCAAATACTTAAATAACTCCAAAATGAAGTTTTGCTTTAGAGCCAAAATTCCAAAAGAAAGGATTGCAAGTTTTTTATTTTATAAAACTACTATATTAAAATTTGATTATATTTTAGAGTACCAACATATCTTAAATATATCATTAGGGTTACCATTACTATTTCAGTCTACATGTATTGCCAACATTTATGCTTGGCAATGATTGCTGCCCTATTAATGAAGAAGTACCAAAAAATATAATGCTCTGTAGAAACAACAGAAGTTTTTCCCAACAATGCTTCAGTTTTGATACTTAAGAATCAGGACTTCAAAAGATACAAGAGAAACCCCTAAACAAAGCATTCTACATCTAAAACACACAACACAAGCATGCTGTTTAAGATCAACAAAAATAATATTCAGCCACATCAAAAGATTAAAAACAGGTATCCACCCAGATTTTTAGAAAACCTCAATTAAAAAAAAAACTCAGCAGGCAAATTACGAGAAAAGGTAAAATAATGTTAAAGGTACACAAAGACAAAATATAAATTAATTCATTGGTACAGGGCCCTGTAATTTAAATAACATAAAAACCACATGAATTTTCAAGAAATATGGTTATAAACTTGTCCTAACACTAGGGCCATTCTTCTGAAAATCCATGAGAAAAGATAAAAATAATATGTAAAAAAGTATATATATAATAGAAGCACACAGTATCTTCCAGAATGAGACGCTAAGAAACAAAATGTAGTGTGCAGGGTGTTTGAAAATTCAATGTACGAATTTTGAGAGAACATAGACAGTATCAATATGCACCATATTCACATAGGAAAGCATGACTAGACATACTACTCCCACAGGAAATATAAGAGACACAAAGACTCAGCAAAAGTACAGAACAGAAAACAGTGCTTTATTAGATGAAATGTAACTGTACAGTTGGCTGTGAAATTCAAAGATATCAAGTGGTGTTTCATCAATATTAGCAGTCAGTAGTAATAGCAGTTATTACCAAGAGGTTCAAGTCAGAAGCAAGGGATTATTTTCCACAGAATGGCCTTAAATATCCTGCACATAAAGAAACTGAAGCTAGATAGATAAATTAGGTAAATGAGGGTGCCATGCAATGGGTCTCCATTCCCGAAGGTGCAGTCCAAATGCTCTAGCACTACAGACTTTAGCCTTGCCATGCTGAAAATCACAATTGGTGATGCCCAGTCATGGGAACATCATTCAGTAAATTAGGTAGAGCTTCCTCCAGAAAAGTCCAATACTTCTGAGTATCCAGTCATGCTAGTAATAGGTATGGGCTAAATAAACAGTCATCCATGATAATTTGCCACACATGAATGGTAAATCAAGTATTGTGAAGCATGTGATCATGACTTGTGCAGATTTTCTTGGGCTCACACATGCATATTACGAAAACTGAAGACCCCTTCATAGCAAAAGGGCACTTCATCTGCAGAATACAATTTTGGAATTTCAGGCATCTATTGCTCTGCTGTGAAAACCACTGCATATATCCATGGGTCAGAGATAATCTATCTGTTATAATGGGATGTGCTTCAGATTATATGCGAGCTTGGGATTTTTTCATTGCAGCAGTAACAGCATGTATGCTTGTGTCCGGTTTATTCTTCACAGCATGCAATACATTTTCTTCCATGACAGGTTATTGTGGTTGCATGGTATCCTGCATCTAACAAGGAAGGATCCATGTTCATACATTTACTGATGCAGATGCTCGAAAACCTGATGATATTAAACACATCTGGTGGTACCTTCCCTGATACATTTCGATATCATCAACTGACCCATACACAAGCAGACATCTGCCAACTCAGGATTTGTAAAATGATGCATGTTCTCCGTATAGCATTGAAAGCCTCATTTGCCAACCCAGAGTGTCTGTGTATAATGCGACTCGTACATTTCCTGGTCTTGCTTTCCTATGTTAATATGATTTATATTGATATGATCTACCTATACATGGAGTTTGTAAATAGAGTTATGAGACACACTGTATAGGATCCTGGGTATTAATTGCCATAATTATAGTATTAAGGACACAACACACACTTACTTATTAAAGTCACGAATGAGAAAGAAGGAAAGAGTAAAAATATTAATAAGCTCATAAAAACTGTCTTAAACTAGAGAACTGATATAAATGACACCATGTTGCAACACAGAACTTTCAACCCTTCTACCGTGCATTTTCTCAGCCTTTCTAAAATAAATTACTCCAGTATACAATGACCAAATGAACATCAGGAGTAAGTTGAACAGTGTAGGAATAAAGGGACAGAAAAATTGTGAAACACTAAAATTGACTGGGCAGACAGGCCAGCCACTAAAATTGATACACTTGATTATGTTAACATTGTTATAAGCATGCCAATTTATTCTTCAATATTTAATTTGAAATTTATACTTTATGTATCAGTTAATAATCATTAAGATATAAGGTATTTCTACCACCTTCTTAGCATGCCTTGATGGTGTAGTGGTTACAACGCTCAACACATATTCAAGAGGACAGTGGCTCGAATCCCGGGGAGGGCACTGCTAATTTTTCATCAAAAAAAACCTAATGTCTCTATAGTATAGTGGCACCCAAACTAAAAAAGGTGGTGGATGATGATTCTCTACTACCAGGATTTGGCTACAGGGTTCCTTAAAACCCCAGTTATCCTTTAAAAGGGTGAGTATACAAGGTATTTCTCCCACCTTCTTAGCAGGCCTTCGTGGTGCAGTGGTAACCACGCTCAACGCATATTCAAGAGGACCATGGTTAGAGTCCCAGCAACGGCACTGCTAATTTTTCATGTCTCCTGCTTCCAAAAAAATTCTAACGTCTCTACAAAAATACGAAGAATTTTCAATAATTTTAACATATCAAATTTAACTTATTTTAAATACAATATTTCTTTATGTCATTATTTTTCTTGTTCTGTCTACAGTTGTCTTTGTAATCTGCCATTATATAAAAAAGTCATTACTATTACATTTAATTGTGTTTTGCCATCCAATGGTAGAGAATAATGAGAGATTAACTGTGTGTATAATAAATTATGTATGATTAATTGTGTAATTAATACAAGAATGAAAAGGAGATTTGCTTGTCAGTTAGGCATATTAAATATCGCTTTTGGCCTATACACACTATTATTACTAAAATAATGCATACATTCAAATAGTAAATAAAAATTTTCACAGTGAAATATTGTGCTTTTGTTCACTATAATGCCCATTGTTGTAATTCATCTTCATGCATGCAAATAATCCAGATATGTTATGTGACATGTGGTATAACAAACTGGCTTCTTTCACTTGTAAATTTCACACATGATCAAAATATTTAGAATGTTATCAAATTTACTCTTGTATCAGAAATGAGCTTTTACAATACATGTAACAATGATAAAGTTATCTCACACATGGCATATACTAACGCTAAGAGAAAGGAATTTAAAATTTTTGCTTACCATGAAAAGCTTAAACATAATACTGATTTTCCAAATAAATAATAAATTCCAAAATAAATAAATAAACAAAGATAAAATAAATAGGTATAATATATTATATTAGAAGTTAAAATAATTTAAATATAGTAATATTATGAAAACATGTAGGGGAAATAAGCAAAAGAAGAAAATATCATACCTTAATCCACCAATGTTGAAGAGCTTCTTCTACTGTTATTCTGTACATAGGATCAACTGTGAGCATTCTACGGATCATATCCTTTGCAAAATCACTAATACTATCCCAATGTTTCCCAGCCAACTACAAATAAAATTCATATCGCCTGTTACACATATGTATATTAAATAATTTAAATTAATGAATACACACAATTTGACAAATTTTATGCCAAATTTGTAATATTTCATTAATTTCATTTATAATTATTCACTATCTAATGTCTCCTATCACTATATACAATTTTTATAGATATTTTACCAAAGATTCCTTAATTTTAAAGAAAATATTTTGATCCCTTTTCCCAAACCCTAAAATTTTAATTTATGGAAATAAGTAACTTTTAGAACTTTATTAAACACAGCAGGAAAAATTCTTCCATTCAAATGACAACTTTTGACTGTTAATCAAAGTTTCATGACAGTGCTTGAATCATTGATATATTTTGAGGTACCATACAACAGCAATTACCCATTGAAAGTCCTGTTTGCATTTAGTTTTAATTTGAACATTTAGTTGTGAAAAGAAACCTACAAAACAGTGTCCGGTAGCTTCTTGGAAAACTTTCTGAAATAAATTGGTTCAATAAAAAGCACGAAAACACTCATGGAGCTACCTTTTTCTTGCGCCAGGATACAAACTCTAGAGAAACTACCAGATTACAGTTTAACGATAAATAACTGCTTCATGCACTGATATTCAAGATTAAAATAGTAAGCGATTATTTTAAACCGTACCAAGGTTCCTGCAAATTTAACCTCACAAATTCCCATGCAGACATTACACAGCAGAATATATAACTATGCAATTTGCTTAACATTTTGTTTCAAAATATAGAAATAAGCCCCTTGCTATTTCTCTTTCCTTAAAATCAGATGTTTGAAATGCAGTCATGTCCAAATTTATCTTACCCATACTCAAAAATAATAGAATCTTATGAAATATCCAATAGACGTAAATCATTTCAGCCAGGAATTCACAGAAAGGAATACTTAATTAGCATTATTCCAATCAAAAGTGATCAAACATTTTCTGATATATAAATCAAGCTGTTACATTATCTGATGGTGAATTTTAGGTTAGAACCAATACATCTGATGGTGAATCAAGTGCTTTGTGCAAGGAGAACATCTGAGTGAATTTATGAATTCACAGCATTTGATTTCAGTGTGTAAGGACTTAAAACAGTTTGTTATGGCTCTGAAGTGTCATTTGGAAGCATTTATGAAATGGTGAATCACCAACCACTTAGAAGCGAGACAATCATTGATGCAGTGGTATGTGTTAATATTTCAAGACAGACCATCTGTAGACTATGTAAACAATTTCAGAATTCTGCATATGTTGTAAGGATATTTTAAAAAGCCAAGGGTATGCATTTCATTGTTGTCAAGCAAAAGACAGAGTGCTTTAATTGGTGCAAATCATATCAGAACTACAGTGAGTATCAGTTATCCAATGTTCTTTTTAAAGATGAGCTGAGGTTTAGTTTAACATATTATTCTAAATAAATATTATTCTAAATATTTTTACATCTAGAAGGAGTCAGGGACATGAATTCTTCCTTCGAAAATTATGGAATGTGACTGTTTTGGTAATGCAGGGAGAAGGAATAATTATTGACAGATGTACGCTGCACCAGGGAAAAAAAAGGAGGGTCAGCTTTCTATCTCTCGTTCTACTGGACCGATTGACAAAATTCAAATTGCGTTTTTCATCTCTCGATAGCGCGACTTAGGATATCTATTAGATTTATATATAGCATTGTTCTAATATAGGTATTTTGAGACAAAATCGGACCTTTTCTGAAATAACATACCAATATTTTTCATATTTCAATTCTACGATTCAAATTACGTTAAACTACCAAGTTTTGTAAAAATCGCCCGAGTAGTTTTTAAAAAATTAGCTCTCAGAATTTTAGCTCCTTAATATTAATTGAGTTTGGTATATATTTATTAATCTCTCTTTTTTATTAAACTTATTGGATTTTTCCTTTCACATTTCGAAATTAAGGTTCATTCCAAATAAAATTCAAGCAAATTTTATTATATATTTTAAAAATTTGTATTTTAAAATAACTTTTATAAATATTTTTTAAAAAATTTGAATAATAATCTATAAAATTTTTACCATTGTCTTAAAGTAGACGTATTTCTAAGCATACCTGCAAAAAAGCACAGTTCTGTATTCAAAATGTCCGATGATATACGTGAATTTATATATTGGCGCGTTTTGAAATTTGGCAAATTTGTTGAATGCGATAATAACGAAAATGTGGTTTACGCCCTTTGTTAAAATTATTAGAAAGTAGGAATGATGGGACTTTTTCCCCACTTATGCACAATGTAAAAAGGTAGGAACAAGGTGCTTTTTTCCCGCTCCGGCATAATGAAAGGGAAAGGAAAATTGTTGCCATATTATTAAGAAATTCGCCAAGTGAATTATTCTTGGCCAAACTGAAAATATTTCGCCAAGATAAATTTTTTAATTTCTCCGTAAATTTCGCACCAAATTTTACAAAATTTAATATCTGGGCATAATTTAAGTCCTAGAATCGAAATATGGAAAAAATTGGTATGTTATTTCAGAAAAAGTCTGATTTTGTGTCAAAATACCTATGTTAGAACAATGCTGTATATAAATCTAATAATAACCTAAGTCGCGCTTTCGAGACATGAAAAACGCAATTTGAATTTTGTCAATTGGTCCAGTAGAACAGGAGATATAAAACTGTCCCATATCTTTTTTTTTCGCAGTGCACACCCCTGCACTTTTTAAACAGCAGATATGGGACTGCCCAGAGATATGAGGATGATGCCTCAGAACCTTATCTAAGACTTTAGGAGTGGAACTTAATTCCCAAAACTGCAGCTAACAATGCTATTGCCAGCATGAAAACACATTGTGATATCTCAGGGAATATCATATTCCATTAATTCATAAGCCTTAATTTTTTCCCGAGTTGTTCTTTTTTTTCCCGAGTTTTCTTTGTAACATATTGTTACATGCATAGGGGTTTGTAATAGATTGAATGCACAAGTACGATAAAAGATTAATAAAATTTTTTCTTATCAAAAGAAATATATCAGAACTCTGGAATTTTCTCAGAGATATTCATACAAGTGTTCACAATATCAGCAATATAATCAGTAGTTATACTTCAAACTACTAAAACCAAATACAACCAATGCAAAGTGCACATCTAAAGAGAAAGCTTAACTCTGATAGCTCAGTTTATGCCGACTAAACAACTTGCAACAACAGTAACTAAGCAACTGAACTGAGATGCTCTTTCTTTGGCTTTTTAATGTTTTCAACCAGTAGGCGAGATATTTCTAACAAATTCTGTTTCTCGAAATTACTGGAAAGCAATAAGAGTGTGGAATTATGGTTACAGCTAACACAGTAATCAACTACATTAATTCAATTTCAGTACAAATTAAAGAGATACCCATGTATTAAATGCACGTGCCCCTGTATTCTTAATTTTCTGGCATAGCTTTCACTTAAAATTTGTCTCGCACCGCATTACACAAGGAAATACAACAATTTTAATTATAATTCTACTAAAATTAGCTATTCAAATACAAAATTTGAACAGTATTATTATAATTTTTATTGTTCCATGTTACTTTCTTCTATTATATGCCATTCTCTTAAATGTTTTCCTTTGTATTTATGTGTTATAATGTTATGTATGATTTCATATAAATTCAGACAATTATAATTCATTGTTTATGAGAAATTAATGATTTCATGCATGCAAAGATAATTTTGGACACGAGTGCAGTTACATGTCCTACATTCTATTAGCAGAACACAGACATGGGTGCAAAAATTGGAAGCAAACTATAGACTAAAATATGACAGCATATGAGCAAGTTCAAAATCTCTTGACTTCCCCCTCCCAAACAGAACAAATATATTAGATACATTTCAATACGCCTTTCAAACAAAAAAAAGTAACTTCTGCATTATTCATTATACTTCTGTAAAGTTAAATTTTGCATACATTCAAAAGAAATACACACTGTTCCTATTTGAGTACAAAAGTACATTTTTAATCCAGAAAAGAATATGGTTCAAATTTCAGTGACAGATAAATCCCATATAAAAATGCTTTGTTTTGATAGCTAAGCAAATTTCCGGGTCACTATAGCTTAGAAAGACTCTTAATTAAAAAAAAAATTATACGTTCATTTTTCTTAATTCCATGAGAGATATTTCTTCTCCCTGAAATTAAGCAAAATAATGCTTTACTTAAGCAATTTACACCATGAATGTACTAACTGTTTAAAACCTAATTCAATTACTTGCTGATAGCAACAACAAGTAGTGATAATAATGCAAAATAAAATCAAACAAAAAAATACATTTAAAATTCATCGCATATTCAATTCGGAAAACATGAAAAAGGAAAGAAAAAAAAAAAAAAAAAACCCACAGAAGCCCAAAGGAAAACTCCAAAAGAAATAGGGGGTTCAAATATACCAAAACAAAAAGTGAAATATGAAATTTACTTCTTTCACTGTACCATCATCAGGAAAATGGTACATGAAAGAAGTAAATAAAAAATAAAATAGCCTACTTCTGAACTAACAAAGGCACCTTAAAGATTAAAATTTAAAAATAGTCTTAGAAAAACAATAAAAGTAATTTCGATCAGTCCAACCTTTGTAGGTCGAAGGAAACAGTGCAAAAAATTGCAAAATTGTAGCTTCAGAAATATAGGCAAATTCAAAAAGATTGCCAAAAAAAAAAAAAAAAAAAAAAAAAAAGACAAATGTATACAATTATTCTGGGTAGAGAGAGTCCAAAAATAAAACTTGCAAAAATAATACTCCAATACTTGAAACCGATATGCAGAATTTTTAATCCAATATGAAAAAAAAACAAAATTATAATCAAATTTTGAAAACATAAAGGCCAGGTTAGAATAAATAGCATAAGTTGTAAACAAACAAAAGTCTTGAAAAATAAAATGTTACGATTTCAGTTGACAGAGTCTGAAAATATGTAATACAGAAGTAATTCAATATATGAAAAAAAATCAAAGAAATAAATGAAAATTTGAACAAAAAATACAAAACAAAAATAGAAGAGTAAGTTTCTAAAACCTGTAACAGCACTTTAGTGAATAATAATTAAATAAATAAATTGTGAAGGTGAAACTGTGAGATGTGAGCAACTTAGGAATTAAGAAAAAATTCCAGGTGTCATAAGAATCCTAAACGAAAATAAAGGCAGAAAATGAATGTTGTTAAATGGTTACAAAACACGGAGTTCATTCAAGCGTGCTTTCTTGGGACTTAGAAGCTGAAGTAGGCCCATTTTGTTACTGAAAGAGAGAGAATACTATTAGACAGTCTAATTTAAATTAAAACCAGTGTTAGAATTTTAACAAGAATGCCTAATTCAACTGTGCCCAAAACATCCAAACTAGATCGCCATAATGGTTTAGGTGCCTATGATGCAGTTTGATGATGTAAATTTTTAAACCGACAAGTGCATTTTAACTAAATGGTTTTTAGATGAAATTACGTAGAGTTTTGTTATTTTTTAGTATTTTAATTAATAAACTAAGCTCTTTTGGAAAATCATTGCTGTAATTACAAATATGTTTTATTATTTTTGTTTGATTAAAAATAGTATTGGCAATAGTTTTTCTGAAGATATTAGAATTCCAATTAACGAGTTAAATTTTTTTTAAATTGAAAAAAGTCTTCTTTTATCAAATAAAGTAATATTGTTGAGAATGTAAATTTGTAGGTCAAGATAATCTACTTTGGTGTCTTTGTTAGTTTTATTAAGCTTAAGGCATTTAGGATAGATATCTCGTTTTTCAGTTTCATCATAATTGTTAATGGCAATGATGTCATCAATGTACCTGCATGTACATTTAAAAAGTTTTGGTTGATGGTAATCGTTAATAAAATTATATTCCTTAACTAATAGGAACAGGTTACAAGCGGCAGTTGAATATTTGGTTCCCATAGGAATATGCTAATTTATAGAACGATTTTCTTTTGATATTTAATAAAATTAGGTAAAAGTGTACAGTTAAGCTGAGTGCCACTTCTCGAAATTAATTAAACGTTTAATGCTGAGAAATAGGCTATAGAGTTGAATTAAGCAACTGTTTATTTCATTAATTGGCAAAGAAGTGTACAAGATTTCAAAATTGCATCAGTTAATATTGTAAATTTATTGTTTGTTAAGAGTATTAATGATCTACTTATTATAGTTGATAATCCAGTAGTTATATATATCAGTATTAGTTTGCTTTTGAACTTCAATACATACTTTTTTTAGACTTTTAGTGAAACTAATATCAGTTATTTTCTTGTAAGTACTTACTCCATTAGCAATAAATCTGAATTTAATTGGACTTCTATGAAATTTTGGAGGTGGATACGAACTGAAAAATTTATTATAGTTTATTATAGTGTGGTTTAGTGGTAATTTTGAAGTTTTTGTGAAAGTTTACTTTAAAGTTTTCTATCTCCTTTGTTAACAAGATGGACCTATTTCAGCTTCTAAGTGTCAAAAATTCCAGCTTGAGTGTTCTATATTCTACATTTGACAACTTTGTTTTCTGCCTTTATTCTCTTTTAGATTACCTATAATTTATAGCAATTTTTCTACATTACTGTTTGCATTCTGCTAGTCTGCTTACATCTTCTCACACTTTATTTGATACTACCCGTTATTAATTTATTTCTTATTCAATTTTTTTTTTTTTTTAAATTTTGATACTTTTAGAATAATTTTTAATTTTTTTACTTTACAAAACAAATTTTCTTTCATTCTGCACTTCAGTTTTCAAAAAAATTTTAATTATTTTGGTATTTACACTTCAACATATTCCATTTGTTGAACTGAAGTAAATTAATACTTCTTTTTGGATCCCTAATCCAGGTAATTCTATGTTTTTTCCTTTTTACTACTACACTTTTTTATGTTCCAACAGAAGTTTTTTCTAATTATTCTTAGTGAGTTCAATCAGTTTAAAATTCATAAGCTTTTCTTAATTCATTACTTTATAAATTTTGACTTGCTATTATAAAGTGAACATATTTTTTTCATTTCAAAACTTTTATTGCTCTGGTGTTACAGATTTTAAAAGATTACTCTTTTATTTTTGTTATTTATTTTGTACTTTTTGTTCAACTTTTAATTTATTTCTTTGATTTCTTCATATGCTGGATTACTTTTGTATTACAGGTTTTCAGATTCGGTCAATTAAAATTGTAAATTTTTATTTTTTCAGTTTTACAGCTTGTTTACAACTTAACGTGGTCTCTATGTTTCCAAAATTTGCTTACAATTTTGATTTTTCAAATATTGGATTTATAAATTGCATATCATTTTGTTCTAGGACTCAATCTACCCAAATAATTGTATAAATTTGTTTATTTTTTTCACAACCCTTTTGAATTTGTGTATTTTTCTGAAGCTATAATTCTGCAATTTTTTTTTTTTTTTCACTGTTTACTTCAGCCTCTAAGAGTTTGATAAATTACACAAATCAATTATGCCAAGTGGCATTTGTAAGTATGTTGTGATATGCAGATCTTTAATCTATTATTGGGGTAAGGTGCAATAGCTTATAAAGCTAGATCAAATCCATGGTTTATATACCAAAAATATATCCTTATTTCATCATTTCAAATTATATTCAATAACACCCTTGTTTCAAGATGCATTTTCAAATTTCACTCGCTGAAATAATAAGAGATCTTGCATGCAATTTCATAAAAATCAAATATTTCTCCTAATTTAAAATAAAATTAAAAAAAAAACTGAACAACAAATAATCTAACCAAATGATTCAATTATACTGATATGCTAATCTGCCACTTTTCATCAATACTTCATTTCTCACCAATACAGTTTAAGGAATTACATTTAATATCTTCCAGAAGCAATAAGTTTCCTCGTATTTACCAGCATGCTTGATTCATTATGGAATATTTTGCATTACTCACAGCATTTCAGAATGGAAAATTTTTAACATATCAGACTCATTAAGAAAATAAATATTTATCTTTATTTTTGGTTCTAGTAGATATAACAATTTCACAGATTTATTTTGCTGCAACAAACTGTCTGATAAGATTTTATTTCACAGGAGCCATAATAAAGTTTAAATAAGTTAACTACAATTAACATTATCAGAAAAAAAGAGAGACTGAGAAAGAGAATGGGCAAGATTTTAACTTGCAGATGCTTGAATATTCAAGTATACTACCAAAATAAATATTGTAGTTTAGGATCACACTAGGAATAAAATTACAAAAAACACAAGGACTTTGTTCTTATTGTAACAACTGAATATACACCAAAGAGCCAATACATTATGACCACCCTGTTAACATGTAAAACCACCTTTAGCCCTCAAAACTGCCAGCACCCGGTGTGGCATTGACTCCACGAGGTGGTGGTATGTACTCTGAGGTATCTGATACGAAGCACTCACCAATTAGTCCTGCAATTTCCAAACGTTGCGAGAGGGTAGTGTGGCAGCACAAATTTGGTTTTCCAAGTGCAATCACCATGTCATGTGAATTTAGAGGCCAAGGCATGATTTGAAAGTGACTGGAATGTTCCTTGAACCACCCCATGACGATTCGACTCTTATGATATGGTGCATTATCCTGTTGGTATACACCATCCCATGCCGGAAATACTTTTTCAGTGAATGGGTGAACTTGGTCTGCAACACAGTGCATAGACTGTTCTATGGGGATTGTGGGCCCTAATGTGCTCCATGAAAACATTTCCCACACCCTAATACACCCTCCCAATGGCTTGTCTCCATCTAACTGTGCATCAGGGAGCCAGGGTCTCCTATGAAAATCGGAATATTAGCACACGCCCGTCGTTGTGGTGGACCAGAAAACGTGATTCGCCAGACCATGTAACTTTCTTCCGTTCTTCTAATGCCAAATTCAGATATTTCTTGGTCCTCTGCAGACGCAACTGGGGGTGACGTGTTGTCAGTGCAGAGACATGCTTCGGCCTCCGGCTGCATAAGCCCATGCATAGCAATGTACGCTGCACAGTGTGTTGAGAAACATTGTCTGGGCTGCCATTATTGTACCTGGTGATTTTGGCTGTTGTAGCTCTTCGGTCACAGCAAACAATGAGTAGCAATCTCCGCTCTCCTCTGGAATCAATGCGCCATTGACGACACACTGCTGGCAGGCGACTTGTCATTTCACCATCCATACACCACTTTTGATATGTGCTCATAACTGCACGTGAACAGCCCAATAAAAGCCCCATTTCTGATAGTGATGTCCCCAGTGACCGAGCCATAACAATTTGGCCTTTATCAAAGTCTGATAAATCAGCTGCTTTTCCCATTATGTCCCTAATCGTGCTATGTGTGGAAAGACAATGCATAGCCGCTTTATATACTCTAATATCAGCCGTGCAAACGTAGTGTTTTTTTCCCTGGGCTCTCCCATTGTTATAGATGGAGGTGGTTATGATGTAATGGCTCTTCAGTGCAAAAGTTCAATGATAAGAATCTGATTTTCGTAAGCACATTTTGAAATTAAAATTTTCACTCAGTTAGCTATTTCAGACCACAAACTTTATTTTAATTAGAACAAAGTTTCAACTACAAATACAGTGCCATTATCTTAAAAATATTTCATAAGATGTCTAACATAACTACACATATATTACAATTACGTTAAATCATTTGGCAATAATGGCAGTATTTTATGGTAATGGGAAAAAGCAGATTTGCTAAATTAGTGAGGTTATACAATGACTCAGTTGCAGAATCTGAACAAATAATGTTGGCACATGATAAAATAACAATAAACTTCACTGAAAATGTCAAAATGAACCTTAACAAAATTGCAAAATAAAGATGCCGAAATATGCTAGCATAGAATTTTTAATTAGGCAAAAAAGCAGCCTTAAGCAAGTGTAGATTTTGAATAATGTTTCGTTGAATTTTTAAGGCCGATCAGATATGGGTCTCTCTTCCTCAGAAGCAAACAATAAGTTGTGAGGTAGCTCCTCCCAACTTCACAAAAATTTACAGCTTTCAAATGCAACAAAGAAAAGACACTACATCTAAGCAAAGCAATGCAACTGGAGGAGGCATTTATAAACGCATAGGAATTCAGCTGAAAGTGCAAACGAAACTAGCTGTTACAAAGCTATAAAAATCTCAAATTATGTTCTTAACCAGAATAATTCTCAACATCCCCCCCAAAAAAATCACTACAGAATAGAATATTAGATGAAAGAGAGAGATTCATCCCTACCCTTTCAGATGAGAGATAAATTAATAATTTTTTGTTCAAATTACAGATAATGAAATGAGCTCAATGTCAGTTTTTATCTTATTTATGTCTGCATTTTTTATAAATTTTGAATAATCAGGTGATAACAATTGTCACCTTCTGTATAGTATTAAGGAAAAATGCCAAAGTCTCAGTAACTTCCAACAGGCAGGGCTATTAGCGAATATGAATTACTAGAACAAGGACATTAACCCCTTAACTGGTTTGCCCGTACAGCGTACGGGCTACTGATCATTGGGCGCATCTGGTTTGCCCGTACAGTGTATATGAATTGATATTTCTCCCTTTCTTGTTTTGATTTGCCCATATTTTTAATATATTGAACAAGAGACTTTAGTATTAGAAGATTTCAATAGATGGCATAGCTTGTCCATGCCATTTAAAAGCATTCTAACAAGTTTTTTCTTTTGTTATTGGAAATTAAAAATATTTTGCATTCTTGGTTCTGGAAAGTTTTGCTACACGGTTATCTGGTTGTGAATTCAAAGTTCATTAGCTATGGATGATACAATAGATGATAATACTTTATTGTTAGATGCTTCTGATGATTTGGATTCAAATTCAGAACTGTCTTGTAATGTTCTGGATAATTCTTCAGATGACACATGTAGTGAGGTCAGCTTCGATGAAGACTTGACTTCTGCTAGAAGTTTTATTGAAATTGATGTGGAAAACCTGCTTCTTCCATGTCCCAGGTTTAATTTTACTGGTGTTCCAGCAGTAAATATACAAATTGATCATATTTCTGATGAATAAAATTGTAGAAGAAACAAACAGATATGCGACACAGTGTATCCAGTCAAGCACCGCAAAAAAATTCTCAAAAAGTAAATTTTGGAAACAAACAACTCAGGAAGAGATGCATATATTTTTTGCTCTGGCTATACTCCAAGGAATAATAAAGAAGCCTGAAATTGATCAGTACTGGAGTAAGAGACATTTCACATACACGCCCTTTTCCTCCCAAATAATGACTCAGCGTCGATTTCATCTTTTGCAACGATACTTACATTTTTTGGATAATTCAGCATTTGATGCACAAATTCACGAATGCCCAAAATTAGTGAAATTATGGCCAGCTTTGAAACATCTGAATGATAAGTTTCTTTTGACGGTGACACCACAACGTGATATAACCATAGACCTGTTATATACTAGACCGAGTATCGCCATTCAAAACCGGGTGAAAAAGCGGCACAGGAATGAGCTGCAGGAGTTTGGGCACGAAATGGAACTCAACCCAGACTTTGGCGTACTATCGCCATGGCTGGTGATTTTTTTTCCCTTCTTTTCTCTCAGTTTGAAATGCGAACTTAGAAAGATGACATTTCGCAGAAGCTGCCCTTGAATTTGTGGAAGAGGTTAAATCGATAAACACCAGCCAAAATTAATAATTACTCTAAAACTGGACACTTTATTTTAAAATTTAACAGGATAATTTTCATGCTGTAGAATAACATTTATAATGTCCATCGGCGTCTACAAAATTAAAAATAATAATAATTTTTAAAAAAATACTGGAGAGAACAAACTAAATTAATAATAATCTGAAATTAAAAATACAAAAATTTCAGTGATAGATTCAAATGCAGAACGATTCTTGATGAATTTAGTATATCGTAAAATTTAAATTTTATACAAGGAAAACTTTTTATTGTAATTAACTTCAAGTTAACTATAAATTTAAGGAATTTTATTCAATCATAATGCATATATTATAATGAATATAACTAAAAAAACTTGCATTTTCCAAATAAATAACATCTAATGACATTTAATCAGAATTACATATAACTTTCTTTATAATACAGTAAATGCATAAAAATAATTAATTAATACATTACATTGACACTAAAAATCAGAGGATTTTAGCCTCAGAAAAATTATAAGCCTAAAAATTGGCCATGAAAAATCAATAAAGTAATTAAATTTAAAAAAATAGAAGGTTTTTTAGTACTTAGGACAGAATAAAAAATAAAAAATAGATAATATAAGAAAAATGAGTGAAAACAGAAAATAATACAAAAAGGAAATTTAATGATAATAGGGTGTATTACAGAGAACTACAGAGTAGGCAAATCAAAGTGAGAAAGATATTAAATTAAATGAACTAAAAATGAATGTCAGTATAGCAGATATAAGTTAAAAGGAAGAGAGAGAGGTAAATTAATAAATAATGAAACAAAAAAGTGGTAAATTTTACTAGCAAAAATAAATATATTATGCATGTTGCACAATGTAGTCGCACTTATTTTAAATAATTTTAGACGGTAAAATTTAAAAAATGTTCATTATTTTTAAAAAGAAACTTAAAACTATTAAAGTTTTGAAATTAAACTGCTATATAATGAATATTTTCTTAATATTAAAATAAATGCCAGAAACATGATATAAGAAAGAAAATACGTGATTGAAAGTAAACATATTTGTTATATTTAGATGCAAGAAAAAGGGGTAAAATAAGGTCATTCATGTCAAAAAAAATAATAATTTTATGCAGTTCTTACACAGTGTATTACATCCACATTAGGAAGTATTAAATACATACATTACTACTTAGTACATTTCCGCATAAGCAAACGCAAAGAATATATAAACAAATGCATTTAAAGCAAAGTCTGTTGGCATATAAAAAATGTCACCAAAGCAGAAAACTAGACTAATTAAAATTATATTATTAAAATTTTAACATTTTTTCAGAACACAATTATTAAAAACATACATATATATTAAGATACTTTTATTTAAATGTTATTTCAAGTATGCGTATATTATATAAAATTAGAAAATTTATTTTTATTAGAAAACGGCAAGTAGAGTGGATTAAAAAAACCTCTACATTTTGTAAAAAATAGGGTTTAAAACATTAGAAAAAGCTCATCTGTGAAATGTTACTCCTCCGCATTTCACTTATGTGGAATTACATCCATATGCGGAGCACGAAAGTAGAATTTTTGAAGTCCGAAACAATGCGCATACTCGCAAAACACTTGCTTCTCACAAATTCTCCATAGAACTGTAATGGTAACAAAGATTCGCGGGAAATACGATCTAGGAAATGTTCCATACGATCTAGGAAATGTTCCATATGTTCCACGTGACATGTTCCATATGTCACGTGGTTCACATTTCTGTTTCCGCTCAGAGTTGCCGTTTCTCTCTCTAATGCATTACAGCTCTATGGATGTAACTATCGATGAAAGCCTTATGCTTTTCAAAGGAAGAGTAGGGTGGAAGCAGTATATTCCCCTAAAAACAGCAAGATTTGGAATAAAATGCTTCATGCTGTGCGAATTGATTTCTGGTTATGTGTGCTCTATAATAATATACACAGGCAAAAACACAATTCTGAAACCAGAGTTTTCAAATCTATGTATTTTGTCACAAGTTGTTATGACAATGATGCATCCGTTACTGCATAAAGGATATTGTCTTACGACGGATAATTATTATTCGTCACCAGAATTAGCTGATAAATCAATTTTGTGTCGAACAGATACATATGGCACCCAGAATCTAAAGAGAAAAGAAGTCCCATAGGAAATACAAAAGAAAAAACTAAAAAAAGGAGAAATCATTGCATTTCAGAGAGGAAAAGTTACTGTTATGAAGTGGATGGACAAAAAAAAAAAAAAAAAAAAAAAAAAAAAGTTCCATTACTGTCTATTATTCATAATACTGGAAAAGTAGAAATACAGGTCCGCTCTGAAATGAAACAGAAACCAAAAATTGTTATGGATCACAATAACACGATGGGAGGAGTAGACCGCATGGACCAAAATTTGAAAAATTTTGAAGTCATTACAAAGAGAGGAAAAAAATATTATAGAAATTTTTTTCCACATTTTTGATATTGCCGTATGGAACTCGTATGTCATATATTGTAAGAAAGGTGGAAAGAAAATGCAGTTACAGTTCAGACTTGATCTTGTTGACAGAATTATCGAGAAATACCATTCTGGGATTCAAGAATATGGAAAATATGGACGACCTGGTTCTGAGCCTAATGCTTTGAGACTGACCGAGAGACGGTTCATAGATGTTATTGCTCCAACAGAGAAGAAACTGAGACCTGCCAGGCAATGCATTGTATGCTGTTCCAGAAGGAATGAAAGTGGAAAGAGAATCCGAAAGGAAACGGTATTTCTGTATTGATTGGGACGTAGGACTTTGTCTAACACCGTGTTTAAAATTGTACCACACGAAAAAGGACTACTCAACAATAGTATTGAAATTATGAATTCTTAACATATGGGTAAGTTTATTATTATTATTATTATTTATTTATTTATTTATTTTTTAGATTCGCAGTTCGTGAGATCTGTATAACAATCTTCACTGCATAAACTGTGTGATTACAAAAAGCCAACATGTAGGGGCATTTGTGTTACAAAGTTATAAAATAAAAAAATGCTTAAATTCATTATTTATCAAAATTTTTTTAAATTCTTTCATTTTCCTTTTATACTAAGCCAAGACTTTAGGAAGACGTCCACATTAGGAAGTATTATATACAATAAAAAATATGCTTTTTTTGGAACATTTTGGAAAATAATTGACCAGTTAAGGGGTTAACTATGACATAACAAAATTGTAAGTATAACAAAAGGTGTAGAAACCAAAATTTTAACAAATTATTAAAAAATACTGCTCATAAAAGATCTTATATATTATTTTAGCAACCAGTTTTTTCACTATAAAACCTGCATACTAAATATTGGATTATCAAGTAATGATGAATTGCGCATCAGAAACATCAAAGCAAAATGGCAAAGCACTCTGGGGCTATCTGCCTAAGGAAAAGATGCCTTTGTGGAGGATTTTCTACAATAGGCAACAGAAAACATAAATGTTATGTTACTTAATAATTTTTATTCAGTGTTCTCCATACCTGAACACAGATTGGTCTTTCACAGTCCATAAGCTGTGACTTGCAGAAAATGAATAAAGAGAACAATTTATTATTCAAGAGTTGTGTTTGCTTTTCAAAGATGTATCCCAAATCCCTAGAAAGGTGTGAAAGCTCATTTAACAATTTAAAGCCCACCTACCCACTTAAAATTTCAAGCTACCATATGTGAAGCTGAGTTTTAACTTCTAAAACTGGAAAATACTGTTTACTATTTTAATTAATTTACTTTTTGCTACTTTAATTAATTTTTACTATTTTCATTATAACATACAATGAATAAAATGCAATAATAATAACTATCAAAACAGAGGTAAGGAAGAAAGTTTAAGGGAGATATAAACAAGTTAAAATAATAAACTCATAAAAAATTTCCAATAAACAAAACAACAACAAAAAAAAAAAAAAAAAAAAAAAAAAAGATAAGAAGATGCAAATTAATATTTAATGCAACTTAACTGCCAAAAAAAAACAAATCTTCAATCATGAAAAGCCAAAAAGAAAGAGATGAAAGAGCAAAGTGAAACAGGACAGCAACTAGCCATTTAGGGAAGCAGTCTTCCCACTGGGCGCATACATTAAGTCGTCCGCTGCAAATATTCTGGAAGAGTCTTTCTTTGGTCCCCATGAATGGTAATGTTCCACTGAGCAATGTATATAACAAAACTCCACAACTCCACACATCAGCAGGTTTGCCATATGATTGCCTCTGGACAACTTCAGGTGCCATAAAATGAGGTGTTCCAACTCGGCCTAAAAAGATGGAGCATGCTTTATATAAAATTATTGTCAGAATTTTGCTGGCATATTAAAAATAAAACAATTAAAGGGAAATAATACAGCCTGTATAAATGTCCACTGAAAGATTATTCATTATTTTATACTATAAATAAGAAAGATCACTATTATTATTCCACCTGCTTCACCTCTCAATGGGCACTACAGGTCAGTCATGTTATTCTGATCATTGCTATGGCAACCTATTTTGGTTGTTTATTTTTTCAACCTTATTACAGATAAACAGTAGTTACTACTTTTGTTGGGTGCTCCAACTTACAGCTTTTTGGGAATGTTAGCATAAAATTAGCAAAAAGGGTTAGTTAGCTTAGAGATATTTACATATATACATGAGCAGAGGCTTGCTGCCTTTACATTTTGTCAGGTGCCTAGACCTGGTTATCTGCTATGATTATGTTTCTCTTAGAATAAACATGCTCTATGATAGTTCTGACGCCCTGTGTCTGTAGTAATCCTGAAGAAGGTCTTTGAGGCTTTGTGATCCCCGGAACTAAGGAAGGAAAGCTCTGATGGAAGAAGTGAGTGGACAGTCGTGGATGTAATGTGAAACATCTGCTGAAGAAGCTGAAGCACTGTAGGCGCATTTTACGTTTTGATGGCAGAACCTGCTGAGGTATGTGGGAAATCTTCCTTGATTTGTGAAAGCTTGTTGTAGATAGAAATCTGTTTTGAGCCTTTTGGTGGAAACCAAGGGAAAGATGGAGTAGGTGTGTCAACCAGTGTTCTGAGTCGTCCCAGCGAGCTTGCCAGATGGACATGAAGGTGCAGAAGATCTTGCGTTTGGCAGCGACTATGGACAGTGGTATCTCTGAGTCAACGAATGGGTGACTTCTTTAGCTAAAGAGTCGGCCCTTTCATTACCCTGGGTACCTTGATGACTTCATACCCAGCATAGAGACACTTGCCTGGAAGAAGACAAGGTAATAAGCACTTGTTTAATGAAGAGATGTGGAAGGCTTGTGTGCCATTCTTGTTCAGTGTCTGTAGGATGCTCATGCTGTCTGTGTAGAAGCTGAATGATGGAAAATTGGTGTTGCCTGCCCAGAGAGCTGCCTTCTTTTAATGCTTCCTATATGTATACAGTACAAAGTCCATAATCCGGACTCGTCGAAACTTCGGCGACTCCGGATTATAGATCATCACTTTAAATCTGGTAAGATTGCATGCAGAAATTATACAATTAATAATATGAAATCGTAATTTGTGAAATAAAGAGCAATTATGATCTAAAGGGTATCAAAATTTACAAAAAAAAAAAAAAAAGCTTAATATTTATTTGTTTACTTTATGAAACATTTCTTTCAGTGTAAGTTGTTTAAGATGCTTCCACAAAAAATTCCTTTGTGCCATCTGATTCCATACTCCTCGCATAATTTTGAGATGGTTATGCCTTTATCCATTTTTTTGCAGCAATTCCTCTTTTTGTTTGATGGACATCGAAACATGCTTTCGCTTTGTAGATCCTTTGGCAGCTCCAGAATTGGAAAATCTTTTTGACATAATCAAAATATCAAGCTTAATTTTTATAAAATTGCTCTAACAGTCTGCAAAAAATAATAAGCCGGATCCAATTAGAAGATTAAGGAATAGCGCAAACTGCAACATTAACTGATATGCCTTAGAATCAGTAAAGATAATTTTAGCCTAGCTTATACCATCCATTATACATTAACCCCTCCCCAAGCGTTAGGGCCTTTCAGGAAACGGCACAAAAAATAATTGTGTGTACTCACCTGGTCTGTTGCAGAAACGGCAAGTATTTTTACTCTAACTACTTCAAGAGCGGTCCCCCCTTACCATGTGGATATAATTAAGCTAATTCTCCCCTCCGTTGAATTTAGCGAGTGAAATTAGTTTTTCTCCTTATGGTATCTTCGTTACATGACTGGTTGCTAAAATGGTATTTTATCTTCTATTTGGCTACTTTATAATTTGCATACTAACACATATGCTGTATATTACACGTACTTTAATCAAGATATGTGCCGAATACAGAAAGTTAGTCAATATACATCATACATATAAGAGAAGCTACTTAAAATGCTTTAAATTTTCAGTTTCTTTAAGGAATTGCTTCGATAATGGTGAAAAATTAATATAGCATTTTTTATCGTTATTTTCTGAGAAAATACTTTTTAATATACAAAGGAAATTTGTGAAAATTTTTTTCTCTCATGTTCCAATTTTTCGACTACAAATTATTTGCAACTTATTTTAATATTATGTTTATTTTTAATTTTAAAATATTCTAAGTTCATTCCAGTTTAAAGGATTATATTTAAATAATTCTTTAGATTGCATCATAAATTTATTAGTAGCTAGTTATTTATGACATCGTTTTGACTTGTGAGGAATAAATAAAATATTGTAATCACGAAAAATTTCGATTTTCATATTTCAAAGGAAATTTCCATTTTGACTAGTTCCATCATGACATTTACACATACGTATGTCACATAACTTCAGCATAAAATGTTAAAATTTTATATTTTGAACTTATGACTAGTTTTAGCGTGACCACATATCCGTACGTATGTACGCATGTATATCGCATAACTCAAAAACGATTAACCGTAGAATGTTGAAAGTTTTTGTATCGGATTGGTATAACATTTAATTGTGCACCTCTCTTTTTTATTGCAATCGGCAGTGCCAAAGGGGCATTTTGAAATGGAAGCTCATACCTCATTTTCAAACGAAATACGTTTAAATGAAGTTTAGCAAAAATTGCGTTTAATTTATTTGGCGTACAAGGAAGTCATGTGGTGTCCGCATCAGATTTTTTAAGATGTTTCAAAATAAATAAATATATAGTTTGAATATCAAACGATCTCAAATATATGAGCTTTATTTGTTTATAAATATTTTACAAGAAAGATAAGAAGTAATCTCAATAGCATATCTTTAAGAGAATCACATTAAATACACCTTTTTTAAAGCAAAATTTAAAAAATAAGTGATTAAATTTTTTAAAAATCGTTTTTGTAAAATATTACATATGAAACCAGATATTGTTTTCAGAAAGACAATTTATAGAGTGATTATGTTTTTTTGATGCAAAGGAAGTGAAAAATTAGCAATGCCCTTGCCGGGACTCGAACTTGGACCTCTTGAATACTCGCTGAGAGTGCTAGCATTACACCACGAAGGATGCAGCGAGAAGTTAGAAAATACCTTATATACTCCGCCTCTTAAAGGCCGACTGGAGATTAGGAGACCCAATTGCCAAATCCTGGTGGTGAAGAATCATCATCCATTCCCCTTTTTTTTAGTTCGGACACCACTGTAAAACACTAGATTATTTGTGGAGACACATAAAAAATGAGCAAAGCCCTAGCCGGGACTCGAACCTCTCGAATATACTCCGAATGCGCTACATTACACCACAAAGGTATGCAGAAGGGAGAGAGAAAGTACCTTATAAGTTTAAGGAAAAAAATATTGTTTTAAAATGAATATCGCACAATAATTTCCACCTTAAATTGTCTTTCTGGAAAATATTTTTTGTAATATTCATTTTAAAATTCTTCTAAAGCAATATTTCTATACATTAATTTGATAGTCTTAAAGTTATGGTATCTAAATGTATGTATAAGCAGTCAGTTAAAAAACACAATATAACAAGGGCACAAGATCTACATAAAGATCCATTTCTATCGTCTATTTCCATCTATTCTACGATCAGCCAAAATAGAGTTATAATTATCCTCCTGAATATTTGAACAAGTAAAATATGTCAGTATGGCATACGCGAACAAGTAAAATTATCTCGTTACTGTTAGGGATGTTGAAAGTGAAACTTCCCTTAAAAAGGCGGCAAAACATTTGACAGTTTTAGATTTAGTTTATTTGATTACGGCAAAGCAAGAAAGTATTATTTTACTAACGAAAGTATGTCTTTGGGGAGAACTTCCCAAGTGAAATTGGCTGGTACTGATGTTACACAGCAGGAAAACCACAGAAGCATCCATGCAGTCAACCTGTTTGCCAGAACTTGAGTCCGGGTGGTCGAACTACCAGTGTTCAACGATATTACCGCTCGACCTTTGGCTAACCCATATCTATTTCAGAAAATGTGACTTCGCGTGCTATATTAGAATTTTTAAATCTATGTAACATGCAAATTATTTAGCCGATGCAATGTATTAGCAAATTCTTTAATGACTTGATTCTTGTAGTTTTCTACGAAACTGGGTATTCTGCTGGCTGACTGGATAAGACCACAGAATCTAATCCTTCAATATGGATTCAAATCATGGCGTACAGCCTAACTACATAGGAACATTTAGGATTTCTCCATGTGAAATACGATTATGAGGCAAGTTTCCTTTCAGAATCTTCCACGAAAGCATTCCACTTCTTAGTCAGATGATTCAAGAATGTTTCATCGTTTTCAATTAAAACAAAAGATGCAGTGAGAATGCATCCTTTGTTTTAATTATTGTTGTTTTAAAGGATGCAAGCTTCTCAGGAAGTACGATGTAGAAGTATACTACATTAATCATTTATTTTTCCAAAATATTCTTATTAAAAATCTATTTAACAATAATTATATTGTTTATATACCCTAGTAAATTATGAATATTTGTTTAGTTTCTTGTCATCTCTGTTTCTGTGTAATATAAAAATTCTAGAATTCAGAATTTTACACAAAAATAAATTTTTTCCGTAGTTACAAATATAACGTTTGCAGTCGAAATTATTTAAGATAAATACAATATTTTTTTTTTTTTACAGCACCAGTATGCCTTGGCTTATTTGACTAATGTAAAGCATACTAGGGCTATTTGCCTAAAAGGAGGGATGCCTTCATTGGAAAATTCAGAATTAGTATTCAATTATTTCAATGTCAAGATGCCTCCTGAAATCTTTGTCATAAATATTAAAATTTTAAAGCCCTAAATCATAGTAAATACAGTTTCTGAAACTTATTATATTCATACGTTTTGCAGTCGAAGAACACTTTCTATTTTGAAATTTCTTGCTGTAGGACTAATGTAAAAGTTAAATTTTGTATTAGTGTATGTAGATAAAATGATTTATATAGTATCTATAATACGAAATTTTTTGGATTGAAAAGGCAACGATCAGTTTAGAATCAACAAGTTAAAAAATAATCAAACATAATATCCATTTGAAAATACATTCCAATTAAAACTATTTTTCAAAATGTAGACTTTTCGAGTATGTTGTAAAGTAAGCTTTAAAATATTTTGGAAGAGCTAGACAGAAATTATGTGAAAGGAAGTGAATCCAGTTTTAATTTTTACAAACTTTCGTATAATGTATCAATTTATTTTAAGAAATTTTAACCAGTAATTACAACTTAATATTGTTTCAAATTAAAAATAATGAATGGAAGCATTCACAACGCTTGAACACAGCATATTTAAAATAGTACAAGACTGCTAGGAACCTTTGTTAGGAGGAAGCAACTGATTGAAACCATGTGTTCAAATTGTCCCATCTGCCATTTATATTGTGAGAAAAGGTACGTCTTTTGTATACGTATGTTTAAAAACTTGTTTTTCCGTTCTGAAAGTAAAGCAGTCCCCCAGGGGTGTAATTACTCTTTTGGTGACAAATCTGAACTACTGCAAATCTTCAAAACCGCGAACTGAATCTAGCTACGATGACTTTACTGAATGATCAAAGCCATCTGTTATTGTGAATCATTTTAAGCTTTCCTTTAGAAATACAGAAGGTTACAAGAACAGGGTTTTTACACATCTACAGCTATTCTTTTTTAATCACTGTCACTTAACATAAATGTAAAATAAATCAATATTTAGTCATTCCTTTGCGCAGCATGTCAAAACAAATTTCTCTTAAGTCATATGTTCATGACTGAAGTTGGTATGTGTATTTCTTTAGTTTATGCTATGGAAGGACATGGCGATCATCTGCATATGTGAAAATAAAATTATGATAAAATACTTGATCTCTAATACAAGAGATTAAATTTAAAAAGTCGTGTTTTGTCTAAAATAATGATCTCTTGTAAAATCTTTTCCATAATATGTGGCGATTTCCTCTAGCGGGACAAGCTTTTTTTTACTGCTTAGACCTATGAATCTTGAGCATAAGGCTCAGATTTTATGATCATTTCTTGCTGTAGTGCTTTGATAAAGAAATTAAAATAAGGTTAGCTTTTATTATTTCTGTAATTCTAAATATTTTTACAATTGGGCTAATCCAAGTTTTATTCAAAATCATCTAATGATTCGAAAAGGTTCTTCAGATTGCTGACGAAGTTATTTAAAAGGAAACTTTATTTGATATGTTAATCAAGTTAAAATATTACTGCAGCTGTCTAGACAACATTCAATCTAAGGCTGATACTATTTTGAAGAAAATTTATATGCATTTTAAATAATACAGAACATTCTTCTTTATTGTGTGTCATTTGCCAACGACAACTTCACCATTCGCCAACAATATATATCCAAAAACAATAAAATAAACTAAACAAACATAAAAAACTTTCGTGCTTCTTTTCTTATTAGTATTTCATTCTTATTATTTAATTACTGCTATTTTTTTAATTCAAAATTGTAACTCTTAGAAAAGTTGTGGTTACATTTCAGAAATTCAGATGTTACGCTGTAGGTTATTTTTTAATAATTTATGAAACAAAATATGGAAATTTTTACTCAACTCTTCATTGCTGCTTGCATTGAGCAAAGTAATATATATTATGTAAAGCATGAGCACACAAGAAAATCAAACTTAGTAAAATTTTATCTAATGAAAATCACATTCATATCAATGTATATTAAAAGCACTGGATCATTTAAAATGCATTAGAATGAAACTTCAACAAACCAATACAAGCGACGAGTATTGTTTCAAAAAGAATAATTAATTCGTCATTATTATATTTACTATTAAATTAGTTTGTGTTTTATATACCCGTATCAAGAATACACTTATTATAACTTATTACAATAGACTATTGATTTTCTAAATTTTATCTGACTTATTGCTTAAGTAATGTTATTCTTTATATGCAATTGCATGCAATTCAGGTTAATTGAATGCAGTACTATTCGGTTCGCGCAAATTAATTGAACGTTTTTAACTTGCCGGTTTTATGCATATACATAATCATTAGTAAATTTATTTAAATAATGCAAATATTTTGAAATGCTATTTTTTAATTGAATTCAAAAGGGTTTTGCATATTTCTGAACATTTACTTTGAAATCTAAAGGATATATTATGAAAATGTTATCTGTTTAAAGATAGTATTGGAAAATTTTTACGTGCTGCTTATTTATTTAGCGAAGAATGTTCGCGTCAGTTTCTCGTATGTCTAAACACTTTCTTGGCGATAAAACGTAGTGATCTAAAACGAAGCACAGCAAGCTCTTAGACTCCTACTGACAGTTGTCATTTAGAGATTTCCAGGGTTCCAAAAATAAGGGTGGTGGTAAGACATCTGCACGGCCGCTTTAAGGCGGTCATAGTGCTTTCGAGGTCATCGCCAGTGACCGCCTAGAACTGTCAGTAACGCTTTCAAACACTTTTCCGTCAGTAACGCTTTTGAGGTAGGTCTCCTTGACCGCCTAAACCCGGTCATAACGCTCTCAGAGGGTTAAACGAGCATGCGTAAATGTATTACACGCATGCATAAACACATTACGTGCAAGCATAAAGCATACCAAAAAAAAAAAAAACATTTGTGGCTTTTGAGGTCCGGATTATAGACCATTTCAGATAATGGATGTCCAGATTATGAACTTTGTACTGTATACATATATTTCAGTATTTCAAAAGGGAATGAGGATCTTAGCTAAATAATGGAAGCCACGACACAGGCATGATAACCCCAAATGGGATTTTGAGCTTTCAAATCAAAATTCTCCTTCAGTTAGATACTTGAATGCTCCTCCTCTGATTATTTTATTCTTCTCTTTTTTCTGAAATTCATGTTATTGCCTTGTTCCCCCCAAAATTATTAAATGCTTTACTCTTATGGCTACTCACAACAACATATATAGCTTAAGATTTAGGCAAAGCAATGGCCTCATGTTTAGGATAGATTTTAACCAAGACTCTGGTGATTTTGAGGGTGAACGGGTACAGGTCCATCTTCATCAGGTCCCTCGAAGATTACAGAGACTTGGTTAAAATCTATACCAAAAATAAGGTCTTTAGTTTGCTTAACTGTGTATTTTACTTTGCCGTGTTTCTCTTCTCGCTTGAGCTTACATGCCTATTAAGAGAATAAAATGCTACCTTCTGAAGACAACAAAAGATTTTTACAGAAGCCAAATCCTTTATAAGAGAGAGAATTTTATGAGAAAGCTTAAGACTGTCACTATCCACTCTTCAAAATTTTTCTGAAAAACAAAGTAACCTTAATTTTTTTTTCCTACAGTTTGCAATTTAAGCTCAAAAGATATTGAAAAAAACTGACATAAAATGGCTTAGCAATCTATCAAAATAAATGACACAGCCAGATGTCAAAATAAAATATATAATACACCCTCCCTCAAAAAAATTACATTTAGATGATATAGAATTTTTTTGGACCATAGGTTTTTTTTTTTTTTTTTTTTTTTTAATTTTATTTATTTATTTAACCTACCTAAATTCAACATGCTTTAGATGGACAGATTCAACCACTAAAGGGTAGTTCAAAATTATGGATCATGCACTTCAATTCACATATATAGATAACATGTTTTCTCTTATTTCCCAATACAGAATGTTTCATTTTATTCATCATTTCAGTCTTTCACAAAAAAAAAAAAAAAAAAAAAGAAAAAAAAGAAAAAGAAAAAGAAAAGAAAATTATGATTTCAGAACATACAACATTGTAAAATAGAAATCTTTTAAAACGTGTTTACAACTGTTGCAAAAGCCAGTTCAGACAGAATAAAAACATGACAAAATGAAAAAAAATATCTAGCATTTCAAGAAACTTTCAAATCCAAAACCATGTTTTACCAGACTTGAATCTGCAGGAACTAGTAATACATGAACCAAAATGAAATGATAAATTCTGAAGAATGAAATACGTAATTACATATTTAGCAAACACAAAATTCTTAAAGAAATCCATCATAAATGATACCATGATGCAAAAGTAAAACCAGCAAAATGAAAATTAAAATAAAAGCACACACTTAAAAAGCCAAATATTTTCAAAATTTATCTGGAATATGAAATCTGTAAAATTTTTGACAAATGAACAAACTATAACTTAGAGAATTTATATTTGTTTATTTATGTAACATCCTAATAAGTCTAAAATTCAACTCAAAAACTCAACAATAAAACTGATGTATATGAACCAGACAAAAGTACACAAAAACTATTCATTAAAAACACAGCATAAAATAATTAAACATTTGAGAATAAAAAACATTCTACATTTGTTACAAATGCAGCTTGCATGCAGTAGTGAAATATATATGGTAACACATTAATATCACATTGAAATGAAAACAAAACAAAGACACTCACAAGTAAAGATTCACAGAAAGTATAGCAATATTACTGAAAAATTCCAGGCTAGTAGATAAGAAATCCTGCTACAGTACAAAGCTGTGCACTCTCAGAGACAACAAGTACCAGTAGCTCAATAATGCATTTACCGCTTTCATATTTGAGCAATCTGGATTTTCAGAGTGTAAAAACATTGCATCATAGCACCTAACCTAACACATTTTAATCCAGTTTACATTAGTGTAACACAGTGATACAGTAAGTTGGTAGTTTATAGTAGCTTACAAACCTTGCTGTGATAATGTTATGTTATAGAAGGGTGTTCCCATCATAAGAGTTTCTGTTTATATCTAAGGTCGTAGTTGAGCTCTCTCTACAATTCAAATGTCAATCAATTCAGAATTACATCATAATATGTAAAATAAACATGCAGAATAAGGGGTAAAAGTTTGAATGAAAACATATTTATTAATTTATTATATATAAAGCTGTTCCACTAAATGTGATAAATTAATAAATGAAAAAATCACAACGTTATGAAATATATAAAAACCAAATCACACATACTTTTATGAATTTAAAACATTGGCTTTATAAGGACTGCATAAAACAGGCACCCCAATTACCCAGACCAAATATAACCCGTTTTCCTTACCACAGTAAGGTGCAAGTCTTAAGGTTTAGAAACAAAGGATACACCAGAACATTATTCAGTTTCTTGTCCCAACAAAAGGCTCCTCTCACATGATGCCTACAGGTTAGATGAGATTTCTTCATTAATTTGGGTTCTACAACCCCACTTGGTCTCTTCCCTTGAATTCTTACCAACCTGGCTTTGCATTTCATCTTAAGCCTCTCAGTCATTATGCTGACTCTTCCTTTAGCAAGCCAAAGCACAACTTCTAAATGGGCATGCAGCTACTGCTCAGGTAAAGAAGGTGTGCCACACACTCATCCAAAACAAGCTGAGAAAGAAGATGAAGATTGCTTTTATATGACACATAAGAAATGCAGCCTTATATGATAGAAGGAATAAAGGCAGTTTCTGGTTGCAGTCCAGCTGACTCTGGGATATGAATATCAGGAGATCTAATATTGTTTGAATAAATTCATTCCCCTTGTTCTTTAGCTGTGGATATAAGGAAGTAGACTGAGTCTTTTCAAAACTAAAAATTCTACACAGTCCTTTAAAGCCACGTTCACACTGGCCTGTTGACATGAAAAGCAGAAATGTAGGGGGGAATTTTGCACACTTCAATTCATACTAGAGTGATACTTTCGCTTTAAAAGTTGTCATACGCACACACTAGACGGCTTTTCATATTGGAAAAGCAAAAATGTGTATTTTTGTGTGGTATTTCGGTTTCCTGTGGTTATGTTTTTTACTGAATATGTATCCAGTTTGTGCTAGATAAAAAATTATCTTATTTCTTGCCTTACAGTAACAGGAGAAACAGAAGTTGTGGGTTAGACCAATATATGGCAGACAACTGCACAAAGAAGATGCAAATAATTTTAAAGGAGTACTGTCCCCTTAAGAAGATACACTTCAACAATATGAAAATTATTTTTTTTATCATTTATGCATGATGCCTCAAGAATTCAGTACATTTCCAACCCTTACTGAACCATTTATCCAAAAGCAGAACATTAATTTTCGTTACAATATCTGAAAAGTATCATTTAAAGGATAGGATGAGGATCATTGTATCATTCAATCATTTATTTTATTTATGAGTTTTCCTACATCTAATTTATTTTATTAATGAATTTTCAGAATGATGATTAAATATTCTTAATTGCGTATTTTGATTTCAGATTGTTTTTCATGGAGCAGGGCACTATAAATTTTTTTGCATGATGTACGTACCTCTCTTAATAAAAACTGGTTTTATGAATGTAATAAAAAATATATTTTGTTATAAGGTGTGTAGCATTTATAGAGGTTATCAAATATTACACTTGAAAAAAGCAAACAGTGTATTATAAAATTAATCAAGAAGGGAAATTTTTAAAGTTTATATCAAAACAAATTTTTTGTTCTATGTACATTTTTTTACTCTTAATATAGCTGTAATTTCTTCAATTAGTCATATTAACGAAAAGCGACTATCTCAAGTTTTATTTTATAGAGTCCTTTTTCTCTAAAACTCATTGAAGTAACTGTATTACATAATATTTCTTTTTCTGTTTTGAAAACTGGATTACACAATTTAGTAAATTTGCTAATGATAATTTGTTCATGTAAGTGTTCTTTAAATTAATGAAAAATTATCAAGATTAAACCTCCAGCTTCATTCTTATAAAATTTGTGTGAATAATGGTCATGCATTTTAAGGAAAGAAACTATGGAATCATTAAAATGCCTAAAATTCTACAAAATCACTATCAGTCTAATATTGAATTTTGTCCTAATTTAATTATCACGTGCTGGCAAACTTTCCTTCTGAACAAATAAATCTTTTCAAACTTTTTTAAACAAATAGCTTAATAGTCACCAGTTGTTTAAAACTAAGAACTCACTAATATTTTTTTAAATTATGTAAAAAAGCAATCTTAAACCAATACCAGTATCAATTTTGTTGATCCAGCATCAGTCAAAACAGCTTTTAGACAGATAAAGCTTGTAAAATCTGAAAATCCATGTCTAGGTTTAATATTTAGGACCATGTTTTTAAAACATACATATCCATTTACTTCTGCAGTCAGCATTCCAATGAAAATTTTGATACAATACTGATTGATAGACAGTGTCGACCCTAGACCATCGACCGCCCTCGTGCAAATTAAAATTGGTCATCCTTTTTTACAGAAATATGTTTAAAAATAATTTCACCCTCCTTAAATTTGGCTCCCACATGCTGTGCACAATTTAACCTTCCGCTAGGAATGAACCTGTTGATAGATGACTCTAAAAGTAATGCACAGTGGGATGTAATAATGCAAGTCATTTTTGACAGTCTATACACCTAAACAACCCAACAGCTTCCAGTATTAAAAATAACTTTAAGAATTATTCAATTATAGTAATCAAAGGAGAAGTTTTTAAAGATTAAAATAAACCTCGAACTGACTAAATTGTAAAAGAAGGAAAGCAAGTTAGCAGGCTGTAAAAGGATTACTATCTTGCACATACACTATCTAATTTATTGATAATTTATAATCATCCTTATTCCAAAGGAAACTAGTTCAAATGCACATTATGTTCAGGATGGCAATGACCATTTAATTTATTGGATGCATATATTATACAGCAATAATTGTCCTAAAGATGGTACAGTACAGATCAAAGCTTATTTAAGGCAAATGCTATAAATCAGAGGTGAAATTGTAAAATTAGATGAAGAGAAGTTAGCATGTACATTGAACGAAGGTATTTTAAAATTTTACCTGGATTTACTAACTGATTTCCGGACAACTGAACAGCAACTCCAAAGCCACCTAGTTTGACTGGAGCAGAATTTTCTTTGGTAGCAATAAGGACACTCTGTGGTTTAATATCACGATGAATTATATCATTACTATGGCAGTAACATACAGCTTCCAAGATTTGCCTCAAGTAGTGACTGCAATTACAAACAAAAAAAGGCATTCTTATTTAATTCTATAAATAAAGCTTGAAATCATAATTACAAAGTCAAATACAGCTGATTTACAATTTGTATATGGTAAGTATATAAGTAAATGGCAAGTAAAAATACATTGCAAATAATAGTTATAAGAAATATAAAACCTTATTAATTCAGAAATAACCTTACTAATTATAGAATTAAAAAATAAAACAAGGGGGGAGGTGAAGCAAAATGAAAATTTACAATGATGAATCATGGAATCTGCAGAAATTTTATAAATGCATGGAAAACAATAAAAATCACAGTTACTTGTCAAACTTGAGCCAAGAATGAAATCAAGTTGGAATAATTTTTAGTACTTTTTCTTGAGGGGTTTTTATCAGTTAACACTTTTCACAACTTAAATCCTCTATCATAAAATGCATGCATACTCCATAGTTGTTAATCTTACTTCTGAAGAAATGACTAAGCTATTTAAAAAAAAAGTTACAGGTTGAATAACTTGATTTCCATAAATTAAAGAAACATCAAACATTATCATACTAAATTCATTAAATAATGGAATTGAGTTAGTTTTATTACTTATGGCAAACAGCATGTAAATTTCAGACGGAAGCCTTTACTGAAAACTTTCTTAAGGAAACTGGTTCAGATTCAAGTCAAACAGGGAGAAAACCATGAAAATTGCATTCAAAAATAGAACCTGTGGCAAAGTAGTATTTTATAGCTTTTGCCACTTATTTACTGATTGATCCATATACTTAATATAAAAAAAAATACGCTGATGATTTTAGTAATAAAAGCTGATAAAAACACTGTTAGTTTTGAAATAGCATTATAAAAATTGAACTGCAGAATTTTAATTGGTGTGAATTTTTTTTTAAAATATTTATACAGAATTTATAGTATTCCATATAGATAAGTTTTATCTTATCAAATGGAAATTATATCATCAACTGAACCTTGCACAGTAGCTCAGAATGTCACATCATTTGTATACTTTACAGCTGTAACATTCTCACCAGCGTTCACCAGCAGACAAAGAAACAAGATTCCATGCCAGACTTCCAACAAAAGGCTTGTGTAATAATATCTGGCACATGCAATTTGTCCTGTCCCACTCCACATTTGACAAAGCTGAAATTGCTCTACAATATATATTATGCACGAGTGCATGCTTCCATTGATCTAGAGCCACTTTCTGCACTAGCATGCTTAATTTATGCTACAATGTATAAATTCAAATGTTTTCTTTTGTGACATAATTTGAAAGTGACTGGCCAACTAACAATGTCTCATCCATTTAATCTTCCATGTGTCCAAGAAAATGGCACAATTCTTCTGTTAAGAGATGCAAGAAATTATAGACAATCATTGTAAGTTTACGCGGCAACCATAATACAATTTCTTTGTCAACAGTATCTCTAGAAAAAGGAATGTGAGCTTAGAATCTGATTCTACAGCTTTTGAATCACAAGATCTGCATTCACACACGGTACATTTAACTATTAGCTATTTAAAGGCTCTCAACTACATGTTTCACAAATAATGTATTGAGGTTATTTATACACCACAATTATTATATTTACAGATAGTCAGAATTATGTATGAATATTCATCATCAATATTACATTTATGCAAATTAATGAATAAAAGCTTCTATATAAACTAAAAGTATGCAAATGAAGCAATATGGTTTTAAAAACCTACACTACCTATCTAAGAAGAAATAATTACTAAAAGAAGCATTTTACATTTATTTAGATAATATTTTCTTTGTTGCAAACACATAAAACTCTATTATACCATATTCATGGTTTTAAAGCAAATACTTTGGACTTTAAAATGTAATTTTGTTGCTGACTTTTTTAAATCACAATGGCTCATAGGAAAGAAAAATTAAGAACACATGAAAAAACAAAGCTAATGAAAATTTCATAGTTAGTTTGTACAGACTGTTAGGACTTCCAAAGCAAATAATGTGATAAATCATGCCTTTGTTGGGATTTAAACAATGGATCCTCCAACTACAAGCCTCTTACACCACAAGAATATGAAAAATGGAATGTGATAATTTCTTACAAGTTGAAAGGCAAAAATGTATACAGTTAAAAGTCTTTAATCCGGACTCGTCGGGACTTCGGTGATTCCGGATTATCGATTTTTCCGGATTATAGATCATCAGTTTAAATCTGGTAAGATGGCATACAGAAATTATAAAATTAAAAATATGAAACCGTAATTTATAAAATAATGAGCAATTATGATCTAAAGGGTATCCAAATTTACAAAAAAAAAAAAAAAAAAAAAAAAAAAAGAAGCTTAATATTTATTTGTTTACTTTATTAAACATTTCTTTCAACGCGCGCATGCATAAAGCATACATTATGCATAGCCGAAATTAGAAAATTGCAACCAGAAAACTATTTGATTTGTATTCGTGATATTTATAATGACGAGGAATTTGATTTAAATCACATCAAAGACGAATTACATCGAGATGAAATACTACATTTAATAAGGAATTATAAGCCGAATAAAATAAAACATCTGCCCTGAAGATAACGATAGTGTTGACAGATCAAATTCCAGTTCATTGCGCGCCGCCACGTTCCCCCTCCCCCCCCCCCCGCGCAGAGCAGCGTGAAATTGATAAACAGATTTCGGAACGGTTAGATAAACAAAGGCTATAAGGTTAGATAAACAAAGGAGCAATTCCACTTTTTGTTTGATGGACATCGAAACATACTTTCGTTTTCGTAGATCCTTTGGGAGCTCCAGCATCGGAAATTCTATTTGACATAATCAAAAGTTCAAACTTACTTTTATAAAATTGCATCTGTTTCCTGACAAAGTACAGGAATTATTAAGCTATCAATATGAAAGAACACCAAGTAGCTTAAAAAATTAACCACCATGAGATTGATGATACTCTAGGTACATGAAACTACAACCTTCCAGAATATAGCCCTTATGTGGATCAACTTCACCAACATATTATTACAGGAAATTTAGAAATTATAGAAGACAGATATTTAAGGCAATTAATGAATCTCGGCACTAAATGTCGATGCACTATCAAAAATTCGAAAAAGATCTAGAAACTTTCATAGGTACAAAACTAACTTACCTAGAATGGAAAGAAGAAATGCTCAGACACTTCAAAAGACGTATCAAAGAACACGTACTAATAAATACTAGCACACATAAGTAAGCTTTAGTTTTGTGGTTTTTTTTTTTTTTTTTTTTTTTTTTTTTTTTTTTTTTTTTTGAGCAGTCAATTTAGCACAATGTTATGTTTAATTCTTTTTTCCAAGTGTTTCGAGGCGTGCAGGGAAACTCCTGGTACATTTGAGATTCGATTTTTCGGTTTTATATGAATTTTAATGTCTTAAATGAAAATTTAATAGCTTCTTTATTCGGTTTTTGATCTCAAATGAAATAGGAAAACGAAACCCGTTTTCGAAACATATTAATCGACTTTTATGATTATGTCATTTTGTCACATACTTGCTCAGTCTAGAGGTTTAGTAAATAGCAAGTAGATTTATGTCAAGCGACATGACTCATAACAAAAGATTGGCTGTTGTCACCACTGCTGCTTGCCTAGAGAAAGACCTGCTAATCAGAACAAACCTGAAAAAACTGATGTGGGCACGGTTGGCAAGTTTTGAAAGTTAGTTGGGCCCTTTCTGAAGCAGTTAGTATCGTAACTTTAGCTAGAGTCCCAGGGATTGTAACCCAGTTAATATACTTTAATGTTCCAATAAGCCACTAAAGCATCAGAGGTGCATTAACATTTACATTTTTTACACCAGAGGTGTCAAAAAATTTATGTTTCGTAGCAACAACACTCAACAAAATATTTATGCGTCTTTTTAATTTGAAGCTTTCACAGACATTTTCTTTAGTTTGTATCGATTTCTTTATCTTTAAGCATATTTTCTAACAATAAGAGATTTGCCTCAATACGCAAACCAATACTCTCGTTAGTTTCTGCGTGCTTTATCTCCTAACTTGTCAACCTCTCCACAATGTACCTATGAGCGTTTACTTGGATCTGGTAAAAGTTAAATAGTCGAAAACCCCATGACAGACGTGAAGCAAATTATCGCTATGTCTGAAAGTAACTACAAAGTCAGACAAAGGTTTAAATAAGCCTCTTATTTAAAAAGTACTTAGCCCATACAGGCATGTTCTTATGCTAAGAAAATCAGTTACAGCTCGTGGTGATGTAATTAAACAAGAAGAGTCAAATTCACACTAAAAATGTGGACTAGTGTCAAAGACTATATAATTTAATTTTAATTTAAGTTGGCTCAGTAACTCTATCGTTATAACAAATTCAAATGTCGGCAGCGATAATCAAAGAAAAATAATTAGATTTATAAGAGCTGGCACGAACTACTGCAGCGAGCAAGCGGAGGTCAGAAACACACTCTGTATTACACTTCAAACCTCAACTTAAAAACAGTCTTAGTGATTTGCATTCTGGTCAACACGTTTCCTTTTCCTTTTGGAATTAAGTAAAGATTTATGTTATTCTAAAAAAGCTAAGCGCATTTAGAATGTATAGAAAAAGCTGCTAATTTTATTTCTTTAGTAATGTGAACATTCAGAAGAAATATGAAATATATATGGTAAGGCCCGGTTACAGGCATTAGAAGCAGAATTTATAAAGGCACTAAGCAGGAGGATTTAGGAATCACAGAGATTGCGTCAGGTGAGAAAATGCCATGCACCAGCCCTGTGTATGACAGGGGCGTAGCTAGAAGGGGGCAAGGGGGGCATCTCTCCCCGGGCGCAGAATCCAAGGGGCGCCAAACTGATTTTACGACATTTTAGAATTAAATGTTTTCCATCCTTGGCAAGCAGTAGGGGGCGCGAAATCTTCAGTTGTCCCTGGGCGCTGAAAACCCTAGCTACGACTCTGGTGTATGATGCATTAAAACACATTACATGAATCTTTTAAATTGTCAGTTTTCAATTTCTTTATTAATAAAAAGAATTCCTTTCTATAATGCCTGTCCATGTGATAAGATCAGAAGTATTTTTGATATTTTCCATGCTTGTGTCTAGTGAAAAGTAAGGAAGATAAACAAGTTAGGAAAAAAGATAACATTCAAATATTATGTTTTCATTATTCTTCCAGATGTTCTCCAAAAAGTAAGAAATCATCGCAAACTTTCTGTAAAATACATCCATAACATGTTAATACCATGGAGACATTTTTCATTTTGTCACATTTTTCTGGAATCTTTTAGAACAGTGAGTCTATAAATCTTGCCTCCAAATACTTCTAAATTTTCCAAGCTGCTATGTCTAAAATCTCCCCAAAAAATTACCCCTGCCAATTCTTTAACATCAAAAAGCCAGAAATATTTTAGGAAAAAGAAATCAGAGGAGAAAAGCGTAAAATTAATTTTATGCCGAAAACTGATGCATATTCTGAGAATTCTGAATATGTTGAGCCAATTACATGGGAAAAACTCTTATCATGAAAAAATTAAAAAGGATACATTTTTAATTAATTACATAGCTATTTTGCTTTTGCTAAGAACTGTCTCGTTCATTGTGCTTTATAGCACCATACCTCGTTTATTTTTCAGATTCAAAATATTGTATAATAAGTGGCAAAAATGGAACTTTACAATATGACAACAAAAAATAAAAATATTTTATTTTAATGTTACTTTTAAATATAATTTCAATATATGACCATTACGTTAATGAAATTTATCAATGTTATAACGTTTAAAAAAAACATTGTCGAAAAATACCCAGATCTTGGAATTAAAAATTTTCTATAGAAACTGATCTCAAAATCGCTAAAATGTAGAAAAAGTCAAGAAATTTAGAACTGTTTAATAAAAGAATTCATATTCCCCAAACCGAAAAGTTGTTTAAAAGCTCTTCATTAGAAAAAATGAAGTAATTTCAAAAAGCTTATGTTTCATTTCTTGCTCAGAAACTCGAGTATCTCACCATTTATATTAGAAATAGGAACAAATTATAACCCATGAATCCATTCACCCATTCAAAAGATAACCATATTTGTCAGTGAATCGCCAAACACATTCCTCCAAAATGCTAATTCACACTCAAATGGCAGTCGTAAAAACAGACAGAAATTTCAAATGATTAAAATTAATCACCTACTGCCGATTTGGGCCGAAATTAAGGACTTTAAAGCACCAAAAATCGATTTCCCAAAACCTAAGGACTCTTAAGGCCCGTACGAACCCTAGACAATTATTGAATGACCCACTTCAGAACTGGGGGGGGGGGACATTATAACAAAAAATTCCACGCCATCAAGAGAAAAAATATCATAAGTATTTCTTATTATGCTGATGCATTTAAAAAATATTGTTGCGTACGTAAGGGTTCGTAATAGATTGAATGCACACAGAACCGATATTAGCTTAATAAAATTTATTTTATCAACAGAAACGCTTGGCGATTTCTCGCCAATTTAACGAGAATTTACCGGAATGTTAAACAGACTTGCCTTTATAACCTTATTTTTCCGGCACAGCGTCGCTTTTTCAAGCATTTCATGTTACACTATACAAAAGATAGTACAATTTCACAAAAATTATTTACATATATACAAAATTTGTAACAGTATCATTCTTGGTCATCAGCATCCCATACTTAATGTATCCCCAGCACTCATCAAGCTAAAGGAAATCGGGAAAAAAAAAAAAAAAAAACTTATTCATATAATAAAACAGTGATCTTCTGTGATAGAAATGGATTTCCATTATGAGGTCATTGTGGTTCTGGACAAATTAATGTCAGTGATGATAGCATCTAATCTCATCAGAATGAAGGAAACTTTCATCAACTCCTGAGACTTCAAATAGATGTAGGAGATCATGTACTAAAAATTATGATATTCTGCAGCAAAAAACAAACACAAATTTCACCAAAATACATAATGAACTTGTAAATACTTGCAGTAAAATTATTTTGGAAAAGATAGCTGAAAAAGAAAATAGAAGCAAATGTTTTTCAATTATAGTTTACGAAACTACAGATATTTCTTCACAAGAACAAGCCTAAATTTATGTGAGATACACTGCTGACCACCCAAATTGCAACACCAAGAAAGACAAGAGATATCAGAACAAAATTCATTTAGTAGATAAAATGTTGACTAAGTATAAAATGATTAAATTTATAGACTTCTGTGAAATGTGGTTCCTTCCAGAATCAGTAGCCAGAGTAGCCGCCATTGTTGGAGATTACCGCTGCCACACGCGTCGGCATTGATTCAAAGAGACTTTGGATGTGTTCTTGGGGTACAGCAGACAAAGCAGCTTCCACACGTTGCCAAAGTTGATCTGGTGTGGCAGCTTGGGATGTAATCTGGGTCAATCGTTCAGCAACCATGGACCACATGTTTTCTGTCGGCAAAAGATCCGGAGAGCGAGCCGACCAGGGAAGCAATTCAATCTGGCGATTGACGAAGAACCCTTGGACAATGCATGCCACATGTGGTCGCGCATTATCCTGTGGAAATATGGCTGTGAGCAATACCTGAAGGTAAGGAAAGACAACTGGCTCCAACATCTCGGAGATGTAGCGCTGGCTATTTAAAGTACCGGCAATGCGTACTAGTGGAGTGCGAGAGTGATATCCAATACCGCCCCATACCATAATACCCGGTGCAGGACAAGTGTGGCGGTGCATAACGAAGCTGTTCAGCATGTTCTCTCCACGGTGTCTCCAGACTCGAATCTGACCATCGTGGTGTTCCAGACAGAAACGTGACTCGTCAGTAAAGACAATTTCATTCCATTCTGCCGCCCACATCCTTCTTTCATCGCACCATTGGCGGCGGAGACGTCTGTGCTTCTGCGTCTAGGGTAGACGAAGCAATGGACGCCTTGCAAACAGATCACTTTGCTGCAAACGGCGTCGAATGGTACGCGCAGACACTGGATGATGCGTTACAGACTGAATGTGCTGTGCTATGGTTCGTGATGTGACTAAGCGATCGGTCACTTCCATGTGCACAATGTTCCTGTCATCACGTGAAGGGGTGCACTGAGGTGCATGCGATCGAACAAGTCGGTCCGTCGTACCCTCCTGCATCCAACGGTCACATATCCGCATTACAGTTGTTTGGTTTCGTCCAACACGAATACCGATTTCCCTGAAAGGTAATTCACACTCTTGGTAGGCCACTATCCTTCCTCTGTCGAACTCGGATACTTGATCAAACGACGATCGCTGTTTACTAGGAGGCATAATTGATCTTTTTTTTTTTTTTTTTAAACTTCCCCCCCCCAAAAAAAATTGCCGAACTTGAAATCGTCGAAAACTCCAAGCCTTAAATAGCGCTTGGAAGTGGCGCCACAGGCGCGCGTGATGTGCGTCTGCGCTGAAATTCTAATAATTTGCATATCTCATCTCCGCTAATGCATGTTGTAAATTTCATTTTATTTGCATGCTTCCATGCATTTACGGTGGCCACCAGTGTATGTGAAAAAACTTAACAGAAAACTAGAGAAAATTTGACTAATGCCATTACAAGAAATTTGACATCAACAGATTTAGAATACACGAGAAATCAAAGTTAGGATAGTGCTGCAACTATGTCCGGATATTCAAAGGCATACAGGCTAAAATGACAAAAACATTATCTTCAGCACTCTATGTGCATTGTGCTACTCATTCCCTCAATTTGGAAATTTCTTATGCATTTCACATTAGAGTTACACATAATTGTATGGGACTGATAGAAAAATGTTATTTTTTTATGAACACTCCAGACAGAAACTCTACTTTGAAAAAAAATGCATATCAAATTTATGTGCTTCTTCAAGAAAAGACTTTCTGAAGAAAAAAAAAAAAACTTGACCCACTTCTGTTACCTGCACCATTAAAAATGGTGAGAAATATAGGCAAACGCTGCAAAACTTTCGTCGTTACTGAACTGCAGCAGAGATAGGGCTTGGACTCGACAATTATGCAAATGGAGCACGGCCATATATTCTTCGGACATCCTCCCACGTGACATTTGTCTGTGGGAATACCTTAAATTCATTCTGTATGCAACATCATTACAAACCTGAGTACCCTGAAGTAGAACAGAAGATGAGCTGTTAATAAACATCCAAACTGACAGTTTACATGTTGCAGTATTAGAGAACATCATACACAGGATGCAATATCTTGTGCACAGGAAAGGTCAGCACATCGAAAATGTTAACTTTTACCTGAGTCAAATAAAAAGGTCTTTTACACATTTTTCCTATCTCTGTGGAACTTTACAAGACAGAATAATTCACTTCTAAAGGCCCGTCTACACGTAGCGATTTTCTCGGCCGACTTAACTGGCCGACAATATCTGAGATAGCTCGCCTGTCCACAGGGAACGATTTTCTCGTTAGCACAGGAATTCAGTCAGCCAATTACTATGAAAGGAAGTGTTCCCGCCCTCTACAGCGTCACACTGTCTACGATTTGTAAACAAAGCTAACGGTGTTGTCAAATAGTCAGAAGGAACAATGGGAGGCGTAATGGCAGACCGCACACTTACTTCCTCAATGCTAAATGAATGTCGCTTACTGCGCATGCCCAGGGACAAAATCGCCGAAATTATTACTTTGGCACGATTTATAAAGAAGATAAATCGGTACAGTCAAAAGTCGTTAATTGGGACACCCATAATCCGGAATAATCTATAATCCGGATCGCAAAGCTAAAAACTTTCTGCGCATGCGCCGCGTTGACACATGCGCATAAGCGTTTACGCGTGCGCGTAACACCTTTACGATTGCGCGTATGCGTGTGCGCAAGCGCAGAATACGTTTTCGCGTGCGCGTTTAATGTATAACGGACGGTATAAGTTAAAATTATGTAATTATATATTTCAGTTAATGTTGATGATTGCGTTGTTCCTTAATCTTCGAATTGGATGCGGCTTATTTTTTGCAGACTTTAAGAGCAATGTTATAAAAGTAAACTTGAACTTTCGATTATGTCAAATAGAATTTCTTATGCTGGAGCTCCCAAAGGATCTACAAAACGAAAGTCTGTTTCGATGTCTGTCAAACAAAAAGTGGAATTGCTGCAAAAAATGGATAAAGACACGAAGAAGGTGACAGAGAGGTTAGTGAAAACGAAAAAATTTCGATTGACAAGTTAGTCGGTATTCTCGGCACAGCAATTACGGGACTTGAACAGCGGGACTTTGTAACTGAACAAGAAATTATGTCTGTTTATAGAATTAAAGTGAAAGTATTACCACATAAAACGAAGCAACTTAAACAAATTACATTGAAAGAAATATTTAATAAAGTAAACAAATAAATATTAAGCATTTTTTTTTGTAAATTTTGATCATAATTTATCATAATTTAATCATAATTGTTAGATCATAATTGTTTTTTATTTCATAAATTACTCATATTTTTAATTTTAGAATTTCTGCATGCCATCTTGCGAGATTTAAACTGATGATCTATAATCCGGAAAAATCGATAATCAGGAATCGCCGAAGTCCTGACGAGTCCGAATTAACGACTTTTGACTGTATATGGTAGATATTACCGCCATCTGAGTGTAAACAATTGTGGGGTTTAAATTTTTATATAGTATATCTGAAATATAAAATAATTGCTGTGTTAAAATACAATTTTTTGCCTGTAAAAGAAATATCAACATTGTTACTGCTTCAACAACTGGAAAGTTCACTGTGTATTCATGATACGATCAAATGTAAATTCGATTTAGGAGAGCAAAAAATGGGTAAAGGAAGTCAGTGTAAATACAAATGCCCAGAGCTCTAAACCAAATGCTTTCAGGTATGCATATATTTTTCCATTTCTGTAAATCTGATAGTATAAGTGCAAGTATGTTATATACTATGTCACAGTATCATCCTTCTTAACCCACATACACAACTTCACTACAATATAATTAATTTTTTAACATTTTCTATATTTCTTATTTTCTACAAAATGTAAAATTGAAAAGAAAAAAGTTTAAAAAAGGAATTGTTTACTTACTGTTTTTTTTTTTTTTTTTTTTTTTTAAGGAACATATTATTTTCAAAAAGCTTTAAGAAGAAAACTATTAGTTTTTGTAGCTTCATTTTATTACAGATAAACTAATACAAGATATGTGCATTTATATAATTTTACTTTACTAATTTTTCTAGAAGTGACCATCTTTTTTAATCTCCAAATGTGCTGCAATGTTTTGTTTGAAGTTAATATAAAATAATGTAATGAACTGGTATTGTGGTGCAAGTGTAATAAATTTGGTAAAAATGAAATATAACTGGTTCAAATTTACTTAATTCTTACGTTATCAAATATCTACTGAATAGAAGAAACTCATGACATATCAAATATAACAAGTTCTATTTTTAAAAGGCAGATGATTGTAGAACATGTACGAGTTGATGATGATTTTTAATAATCCTAAAATAGTATTAAAATGAACAATAAAGTACACTAGATATATGCAATTTTTCGTGAATGATTATATAAAATTGCACATCAACATTATAAAATGTACACAGATTGTTTTCATGCGTACTATATATTATTGCAAATTAGTTCTTCATAAAATTGTATATTTCTACACTGAAAAGCATATGCTATACCATCATGCAAGTTATAGGAAAACATGTATTGCACATGTAGCAGGAAGGCAAGACAAGAATTATGACTGTCAAGCATCATTGTTTGTACCTGTCAAGCTGACTACACAGAAATATTAGCAAAAGTTAAGTTGTAGAAAGTATGCACCAGAGATGCATACATGAATTTGAATTACAGTCAATAGGTAATCATTCTTAACTATAAGTTAAATAGTGTAATTTAAATACAATAAAAACCCTTATTTCATTTCTTATAAATTCTCTTATTATTACGACGTGATTTCACAACCATTGGCTCTCTCCCATTGTTAACTAATTCATTCAGCACTGAACAGCATATTATTTTATTGATATAAAGAAATAATAAAATATTTTGTGTGTATGACCAAGTTATGATCTAACATTTATTTTAATGCTTGAATTATTCTTTTAAAGACTTTTATAAAATGGTTTCAATTTCAGGCATTGGCACAGTGAATGGCAGATGAAAAATTTTAACCCTTGTTCTGGAAGTGGAATGTTAGATGTAAGTAATGATGTCTGAGTTACTGATAATAATACTATAGAGTACTTAACTGTAAGCTTTGCTAATGAATAATTTACTAGGCAACTGTAGTTATTATAAAAAAGGTGATATTCAGCTGGTTGTTAAAATTTCAAATACAATTGTTTCAGTTACAACACTTTCAGTCACAAGTTATTACAGACATTTAATTTTGTCATAATGCTAATTAAATTTATGAATTAAGAAAATGCAAAAATTAGTGCATAAGCATACTAAGCAGTTCAGAGTAAGATTAGTACATAATTTATAATAGGCACTCATTCACACATATGATGACTCAGACACTGATATAGATTTGGTGTGCTTTTATACTATTTACAAGTCTCCTATATTCAGTCATCATCTGCCAACAAATTCAGTTAATAAGGCATTGTTGACCTTATTAGTTTCTTGCAGATGTGTGAAATATAGAAACATTTTCAGATCCAGTGTGGTTATCCTTTATTTTTCAGGTTCTTACATAATACGAGGGTTGGAACTTTAATAGTGGCAACTATTTATTTACAAGGAATACAAAAGTGATTCATGTCACCATGTTTTACAGTCCTTCAATATAGTCACCAGCATTGTGTACAACCCGTTTCCAACGATGTGGAAGTCACAGAATACCTGTAGCAGCGCCTGTTTTGTTGATAGTTTGAATGGACCGGTCTACTGCCGCAAGAATCTCAGGAACAGTTTGGAAGTGAGTGCCACGAAGTGGTTCCTTCATCTTAGGAATTAAGTCATAGTCACAAGGGCTTAGATCTGGGGAGTATGGTGGATGGTAAAGCACTTCCCAGCCCCATCGCTTGAACAAATCAGTCACAGCTTGCGCTGCATGCGGCCAAGCATTGTCATGCAAAATGAGAGGAGCGTTCTGCAGAAAGTGTCGCCGTTTTTTTCTCATAGCTGGTCAAAGATTGTGCTCCAAAAATGAGCAGTAATACTGCGCAGTGACGATCTGCTGTGGGGGGAATGGTATGCGTTAGGATGACACCATCACAGTCCTACACGAGAATCACCATAACTTTCACATTGCTGGGGTTCTGACGAAATTTCGAACATCGTGGTAACCTGTGATGATGCCATTCGTTTGATTGGCGTTTCAGTTCTGGCTGGTACGATCGGACGCAAGTCTCATCCAGCGTAATGATACGGCATAAAAAAGCATATCCTTCATGCTCATAGCGCTCCAGGTGGGTTCGGGCAGCATCGTATCGTAGCCATTTCTGCATTTCCGTCAATTGATGTGGAACTCATCATGAAGCAATTTTTCTCATGGACAGGCGTTCCTTCAGAATGTGCAGCACAGTCGTATGCGCTAATCCTGTTTGTCCGGCCAGCTGACGAATCGTTTGGTGGCGATCACTGTCCATTAGTGCGGCAACAGCTTGCACGTCTGCATTGCTGACACTCGGACAACCTGGCCACAGCATGTCTACCACATTTTGGCTTCCTTCATTGAATGCTTTCAGACATCTTGCTACGGTTCTGTAAGGCAATGCAGATTCCCCGCAAGCCTGTTGAAGCCCTTGATGACACTGTTGTGCTGTACGACCTTTGGCACATTCAATTTTTATCCAACATCGTTGTTCTTGTTTTGAAAACATTCTGACAACACTTACTTTAGACCGCGAGCTAATACAAGGATCCGTTCTTCGCGTCACTCCGTATGCACGTGACGTAGGCAGGACGAGTCCTTTTGCTGAGAGGTAAGGTAGGTATGTAGTTCACATGTGGTATACGTGATATTCTTTGGTTTTGTTGCATAGCGTTTTTTCAGCTGTGTTGCCACTATTAAAGTTCCAACCCTTGTATCAATATCAATTAAAACATTAAATTTTCATTTTAAAGGTCAGAGAGAAAATTTAACAAATAATTTGGTTAAAAATATCATATCCAAGACATCCTTTTATTACACAGCTATTTTAGGCCACCCAAATGGGGCAATATTTTTACAATACTTTTATTTACTTTTTCAATGTATGTTATTGAAGCCATTCAAATGCCACTTGGGCATTTTGAAGCATACTAGTTGTTGAGTATTATGTCTGACTGTAAACACATAAGCAGAGTATAATTAATGTGTGTAATTAACCTAGCTTTTCTTGAAATATTTCTTTAAAATTGCAAAAGATGGGGATAGATTTAATCTTTGATTAACAGTTTTAGGGTAGTCACCTGACGGATAAGGGAATAGATGAATAATAGACCACCCATTATCACAAGGATTTAAATATAAAGAACACTTATTAGCATAATATTGAACTGTATATTAGATATAAAAGTTATAGAGCTGAAAATTTGTCATGTTTTATATTTTGCTTACTAATATATACATTGAAAATTAACAGTCTGCTTCTGCAACACAACAAACATCAACTATCTTAGCTTAAAATTTTTCGTGTACACACAGTTTTACTGTTTGGTACATTATACAAAGAACAGGATATATAATGATTATCAATTATCAGAAATTTTTAATGGAAAATTTTTGTGTATAGATTTAGTTTATATTTTCTATGACAGCAATATTTCAGACTTTTATTTTAAATACTGTGGCAAAACAATTGTAGTAGCTTATATTAATATCTTTATATGTATGTAATACATACTCTTTGTATCTTGGTGAATGCACTCTGCCTCAAAAACTAACAGGTAATATAAACTTATGGTCAAAAGATTGACGAATATTAAAAAATTTTGATGGGATAAATGAAACTTTATCTATGATAATAAAGTAGTTTAAAATACACTCATGTCCATAAATTAAAGATAATGCAAAATCAGGCAAAGGAAGAGTTAGAAGCAAAACAAATTTGACTTATTTGTAAAGCTTATTTATTAAGCAAAAGGTAAAGAGCAAAAAAAGATGCTATATTTTTTATATTATTAAAAAAATTAGCGATTTTTTCTCCCTGGAGCAAATTACAAAAAAAACCTATTTACAAAAAACCAATATTACATGGTTGGTATGATTGCTAATACATTGTATGTCTCCCAGACGATGCAATACAGTCCGCACAATGCCTAGGCATGCTGAGTATCAAATTATCTATCTGATCTTGGGGGATATTACACCACTCAAAAAGCAATGCTCTCCGAAGTTCCGGTAGACATGTAGGAGGAAGTTGACGGGCTGCAAGTCGTCGGCCAAGCATGTCCCACACGTGCTCGACTGGATTCAAGTCCGGTGAGAATGCTGGCCAGTCCATACGGGTGATATCTTCCGATTGCAGGCATTCGCTTATGATGTTTGCATGGTGAGGACGGGCGTTGTCATCCATAAACACAAATTGTGCGCCCATGGCACCCCAAACAAACGTACATGTTGTTCCAGAATGACGTCCCGATAGATTTGGCTTGTCATGGTTCTAATTTGAACATGCAGGTCAGTTCTGGAACCCAGAATAATTCTACTCCTAACGAGCACTCCTGCACTACCGTAACGGTGTCGTTCAATGATGTTTTCTTGGTGGTAACGGGTACCTGGAGCTCTCCATATGAAAGTCCGGTGAGAATCAGACTGCAAGCTAAACCTGGACTCATCGGAAAACATCACACAAGCCCACTGTTGTGGTGTCCACAATGCATGCTCTCTACTCCAGGCTAACCGCAGGCGACAGTGAGTTGCAGTAAGTGGAACGCATCTGACAGGTCTACGAGCATATAGACCAATCTGCCCTAAGCGTGTGTACATGGTCTGCCTTGAAATTCTCGTACCAGTGGCTGAAGAGAGCTGACGAGACAGGTCTGAGGCTGTGCTCCACCTGTTTCTTTTGGCAGTAACTGCCAAATACCGGTCCTCATTTGGCATTGTAACTCTGGGGGGACCTGTGCTGTAAAGTCTACTCACATTACCATCATCTTGGAATCGTTGCCAATGCCTGGAGATGACACTCTGGGCAATTCCAAGTTCGTCTGATACTTCTAGTTGGGTACGCCCTCATTCCAGACGGCCGATAATTCTACCACGTAAAAAATCATCCAAATCCTTTGTGTCATAACTATTCGGTTATTGCACTGAAATGCTTATAAAGCGCCTGCGAACAATTTTATTTCTTTGCCTGTATTCCTTATATATCACTCTCTTAAACTCTCGTCATTGTGACGTACCATCGGTGTCAGCTGGTTACTTCCTGAAATTTGCATATAATTCTTGAAGATGTGTGTAGTGATTTTACAGGTGATATATTTATTTTAGAGTTCGATTTCTGCGTGACTCCGAATTATCCTTAATTATGGACATGAGTGTACATTAAAAATGGGTTTTCTAAAATGTTTTCTAGTACAGTTTTTATCTCAAACCAAATGACATTATATTTAATCTGGAAGTTCATGTTCTTTTGTCATAAAGTATGTTTTGTTGTAGTTCATTTTATATTGTAAAGTTAAATTTATAAAGATGATCTGAATTAAAAATATACTACAAAAATTAAACTAGATTTTAATTATATTTAACTTTGAAATTTTAGAGATAATGCTAACTGTAATTATTTTTAATGCTTTTATTACATTCTGAATTAATGCTATTATGCATACATTAGAAAGTGAAATGAAAGAACTCTTAGGAATACAATTTGGCTGCAATCTATTGTTGCTCAGTTCGATTTATCTGCATTTAAAAAAAAAAAAAAAAAAAAAAAAACAATTTTTATGAATACTAGCTCAAACAGTTTAGAAGTATTTCTGCAAAATACCTGTAATTAATTAAGAATTATATGACTTCTTGAGTCTTTACAAGTTATTACCAGAACATTTTGCAAATCAGAAATCTTCGAGGGGATTAGCATGCCTCGCAGAGTTACCCTGGTCCTACACTATAACTCTGGAATTGGTAGATGTACAATTGAATGTTTAATTTAAAAATATCTAATTCCTCTTTTATGATATTTCAAGAATTAATACCAATGAAATAAGAAATATTGGTACATTAACATTTTCTTGATTTTCATCATATATTTGTTATGATACATGTATTAATCTCATTACAAGTTAGCATTTGGTAATGCTTGTTTTAACAATACAGGCTTTCGTGTAGTGCCACAGAGATTATCACACAAAGAATGTCTGCAAGCCATCCATCAATACAAGACATTAAAAAATGAATGATACTGAAGCAAGACTTAACTATAAAGAAAAACCTGAGCAATGTTATTACTCATAACATTTAATTGTTTCATATTTGTAAATTTTTATGAATATTCCTTTGTTTCCTTTATTCTGTTTATTTAGCATCTTATGTTATTATAAATTCATGTACATATTTTCATTCTTTGCTCTATTATGCATTTCATACAATAATCGTCTTTTGTAACTATTAATTATATCTGTATATCCATGTCTATATTATATAACTGAATTACTGTATTTGAATTTTAATAAACCTTTTTTACCATTCAGTAGTACTTCTGAACCCTGAACTGCAAAACCCTGAACATTCAAAACACCAAAAACAAAAAATATTACTGCATTAAAAATATAAGATACAATACTTAATGAAATTCTGCACATTTCTTTGGAACTATAGGAATTTTCATTCAAAAAAAGACTGAAATTTAGGAGACACTATAGGATATATTAGTTTAAAATTTATTGATTATACTTTTAAGGGGAAAAAAACAAGTCAGAATTTACCATATATTCCATTTGTACATACACAAAGAAACACGGAGGAATATAGCAAGTGTTTGTAAATAACACTGAAAATTTTACAATTCCTTAATGCTGTTTATTTAAACTTTGAAATAAGAAAATAAAAGAGCCAACATACATTACCAAATTAAATGAGAAAATCCAGTTTACGTTACTGAATTATAATAGGTAAACAAATTTAGCCTAAATAATGAATTATTGCACACAACAAATATTAAATGAACTGTTATCAACAAATTAGCCCAATTTAAAATGAAACATATGGCAGAAAAATAAGCAAATGCAGTCAGTGTGGACGTTAAATAACGAGTAAACAAAGTTGAACAATATTGTAATTGTAAACATTACTCAAGAGCAACAGTCATCACGAATAAGATAGTGAAGTGTTGATTAGCTGCCAATATTTCTCCCCACGACAAAGGTAAAGCATCGCGAATGCGCAGTAAGCGAAATTCACTTAACACTGATCAACTCAATGTGCCAGCTGCCAGCAGCGTAGTACAAATGATTTCCAGAGAGGAAGTGAAGGTTTGAAAATGAATGTTCCGGATAGGAAAAGATGGGGAACCAACAATACAGATGAACAAACAAAGAAAATAAGGGCACAAGAATAAAGAATCGAGAAGAAAATAAGAATCGAGAAAAGAAAATAAGAATCGAGAAAGGCCAAGAGGCCAACACAGCAGCCAAAAAAAAAAGGAATCCAATAGGGTACATGAACGACCAAAGGATGTCCAACGTACGCTAAGAGTCCAAGATAAAGTCCCACCGTCTCCGCACAAATACATAGAGAAATTGGCACCAAAGGTCCTACGGAACAAACGCCCAGCTGAGCAACCTTCAACGACACAAATCAGATCATGGAAATTCCGGCGTTACAACTTACCTGAATTGCTGCAGAAAAGCCCAGTGAGAAATTCAAGGCCAAAGAAGTGACCAGCAGAAACGAAGTATTCGCAACATCAAAGGCAGGTGCCGATAGTGCAAGATGACTCCAAAAAAAAGGGAAGCCCCAAAAGAGAAGAAGACAGCTCTGAACAAGATGCCAAGTACAACAAGCAAGCTTCTACCCTCTTGACGGAAGTTTGTGAATAAATGAATGGAGGTGTACCAAAAAACAAAAAGATAAGTGGAAATTTAATTTTTCCTCACTACATTCAAGTTTTATTTCATGTTAAAGTACAAGAGCTGCTAGCCTATTTTTTAATTTTGCCTCAGGTGAGGTTACTTCAGTTGTTTAAGTAGCAAGAAGCCCGGAAGTTAAAATGAAATTATTCATACTCATTCTAATTTAGTTTATAAAGAAAACTTATTTTAGTCCGAGAGATTGATGTAAGAGAATGATAATGAAAATATAAAGATATTCTAAACAACTTATGTGCCTTGAATGTAACGTGCAAGCTAAATATTTGAATTTAATATATTGCAAATATTTCATTTAACGTAGCATGTCTAATGTTTTGTTAAAAGTACTCTTAAACACACTTGTGCTAAAAAAAATGAGCGACTAAAAGAAAAGGTACAAAGGTTAGAGTAGAGAGAAGGGTACCCCTTGTATCACCGCAAAACTGTTGTTTCAATTATGGTAGCCTGAGTAGTTGAATGTTATGGAAACCCTATTATGACGTAATCGGTTGCATGATTGTGGTAAATTCGTAAGGGCTTGTAGTGTGCGTTGGTTAGGAAGTATATTGCTTGTTTTGTGGTTTAGATGATAAAATGGCTGAATGTGGTAAGATTAATTTGAAGTTTCTATACGGTTTGAAAAGAAAGAGGAAAACAGCATTATTTGACTGGTGTGTAAATGAAAGTTTACTTAGTAGCCGTTATTAATTGTCCTGTTTGTAGGAAGGAAATGAGTGTGGTTGAACGTCGGACGATAATGGCACTACAGAGGATACTTTTGGCTCTTATTCTGTGAATTTATGTGGCGACGCCAGTATACAGATTCTAGTTCAGATAATTTTAAGAAGTTTTTGGATGTTGTTAAAGAATTTTGTGTGACTGAAGGCATGTTAATTGACAAATAAGGTAAGTGGATATTTCGTTTGTGTAATGCAAAGATGACTTTCCTTTTTTATGTTATTTCATTGTTTGATATAAAATGTAGTTTATTGAGATTATATATTTTTTTATTGGCTGCTCCTTTGACTTTTTAAGTGAATATAGTTCGATGTATACATGGACAAAGGGAGTGCGCAATGCTTAGTTTGTGCAATTCTCTCATGTTTTTTCAAGTGAAAATAGGTTGACGTTTACATGGATAAAGTCAAGGGAGTGCGCAATGGCAAGTTTGTGCAATTCTCTGATGTTTTTTCAAGTGAAAATAGGTCGATGTGTACATGGATACCGAGTTTGTGCTATTCTTTGTCTTACTATTTTAGTTTTGTGTAGCAGCAAGTTTGGGTGCAAAAATCGCAAACAAGCCACACGAGCCAAAATAACAAGTCAAAGAATTGCACAAACTCGGTACCCATGTACCGCCAAAAATCGCCAAGGGTTACCCGTAAATATATTTTTACTAGTATGAATGTAAAATCGGAGTTAAAACATACAATTTACACATCAGGTAGAGCTTGCATTGATGAATGCAAAGAGGTAATTAAAGTTAGCATAAAACGCAATGATGCCTTGAAAAGGGAAATGCCAGAACCATGCATCAGTTCACAAGCAGCAATATTTCCATGTAATCTGAGATAGCCAAAGCGGAAAGCACAAGCCGAAGGCACTACTTGCAGAATGAAATGCAGTGAATTGATATTGCATTCTGATGCAAGACAATCCACTGTTTCAAGAGAGCTCAATGTGCATTGAAGTATCATCAATAGGCTGTGGAATCATTACCAAAGGAATCGAAAGCCTTGTAGAAGATGTGGGTTTTGATACCGGAGGATTACTACAACGGCAGATGATTGCTTCTGCTGCAGGACGGCTCATATCCCACCAAACTGTGTTCGTTGATTGCATAAATGTGGATTGTATGCCCGCTGACTTGTGGTTTGTGTTCCTTTGTTCCCATCGAATGTTGAACCACCGTTGAATTGGGCCCGTGAACATCGCAGTTAGACACCAGAGCAGTCTAGAATGATTCCCAAAGGGCAATGAGATGGCGAGAGCCAGGGATACTGGCTACTAAACACCATCGGAAGAGACTATTACAGAGGAGGAGGAGGAGGCTTATTTGTATCAGCTGGGAAAGAACGGCCGCACCAACCTCTACGTAATTCTTGGTGGTTCTGTCCACGACGAAATTTTACACCCTCTTCTGGGTTCTTTTATCGTTGCAGTGGGTACCAATGCGATATTTATGGACAGTAAGGCTTGTCTGTATAGAGCTCAAGTGGTGCGGAATTATCTGGAGAGTTAAACCATTCCACGTCTGCCGTGACATGTCAGATCACTGGACCTGAATCCTATACAGCACGTGTGGGACATATTGGGATGACAGATAACAGGTCACACCCTTCACGAGCTCCAACATGCATTACTACAGGAATGGAAGCTACTGCCACAATAAGCCGTCAGTGACACTATTGCCAGCTTGTCTCACCATAGTCAGGCATGAATTTCAGTTAGAGGGTATTATACTTGTCATTCGTGTGATGTTTCCATTGCACATTCTTCTGACCCATTTGGTCTTTCACGATGTGATGATCATAGTACATATGTTTTTGTATGTCTTTGCTTCATTGTTTGCTACGTGATCTAGCAATGCCTCACCAAACTCTTGGATCAATTTCACAGATATTCATTAAACAGCTTTTATTTTATTAAGTGTTTTGCCTTTGTTGCTTATTTTTTGAGGAGGAGTATACATATGTTAAATTAAAACCTACTTAGTTGTAAGAATTAAATTTTCCTAATATGAATAAGACATTTAAATGCAAGCCAGCAAATTTAAGATATGCAAGTTAAAAGCAAAAAGCTAGCTGTGTGCATGAGTTTAAGGTAGGGCTCACCAGCCAACACTAAAGTTTAAAGCACGCTTTTGTTAGCACATTAGGTGAAATTTTGAAAGCAAGGTTTTTTTAAGTCTAGTGAGTCCGATTTTCTAACATGCAGGTTGTGGGTTAGATGGTAGAGTTATGCCCCTTACACAAAAGTCACTGTCTCGATCTTTATAGTACATTTTTGCTGCACAGCAGTGGGGGAAGAGATTTTATTGATAGAATAAATGAGTTGAACAAATGTTCTGAAAAATTTTAATGAAATGCTTAAATATAAATAGTTTAGAAGAGATAATTAGAATTGAAGTAATGCATTATGTTTTGAATTTATCTGGAAGGAGTTCAGCAGCTGAAATACTGTAAATGGAAGAAGATCAAGCTCTTTGTCATGTAAATTTAAACTTAATTACTTTAGCTTACGTTCTATGTTTTTGTAAGAAGTTGGCTCTGGAGTATTAAGTTCTTAACAAGGTCATTTAAAGACCTCTATTATGTACACCTAAATTCTGGCAGGGAAAAATTTAAAGTTTGTTTAGTTCTTTAACCAGTTATTTTATGTTAATTTGCTTTATCCTCATTTACATTCTGGCATTTTCCTGCCAGAATGTAAATTTCGAGCTTGTGTGAAATTCAAATGAAGTAAAAGGAGACAGTATTTAAAGGAAGATTTTAGATGGTAGAATCAGAGCGTATTCTGCCTGTTGAGGGCCATGTTGCTAATTTCGATTCTCTAGAGAGTAGTATTCTGCAGAGTTGCGTTAATATCGCCATTAGTCTTGTCACGACAACCTTTAACTCAGAGCCAACTTGCATGTTACTTTAGTTGTGTAGTCAATAAGCTAACTTATTTTTACTTAGTTTATTCATATCATTATCATTGATTTCAGCCATAATTGCTGACTACATTTTGTAAGCATGAGTGGTGACTTCTGTTAAATTTTATTTGAGTCAAATAAAAGGGTCCTTTTCACCCTTTTCTCTGTCACTGTTGTACTTTATGAGACAAAATGATAATTTACTTCCAAGTCCCTAAAATATTTCATATATTTTATGCTTCAAAAGAACAGAAGATGTTGTAACTTTACATACAATATCCAGAATTTTTGATTGTAACTTTATTGATTTCAAGGACAACTGGCATAGGATCCTCTTCTTCATGAGAAGAGGAGGTGTTAGAACGGCTTAGTATCTCTTTTGCATAATGAAATCAGGAAGAAACGACTGAAATTGTGCCAATGTATAAACTGGCAAGACAGGATTAATTCAATACCTGAGCCAATATCTTAGTCATTTAGCTTTTTTTTTTTCAGCAATTTTACCTGCCATCTTTGGGGAATAATTCTGCAGTTAACATGTCAAAGATAAAGAAAGCTTAAGCCAAGATGTAAGATTTCCCCCACCTTAATTTAATTTTACAGTATGTGTACCTCTTCTATAAAACTGATAAATGAATCTGAAAATTATTATCATATACATTCTCACTTTTGTTATCTGAAAGATAATAGATCTTCAAAATTTGATTACCTTTTTCAAAACACCAAAGCAGAGATAACATAGCCAAATAAAGTAGAGAATTTAAGTAGGGTTATTATAAATGATTCATCAGGTTTTTGTAGGTCAAGTTATGGATCATATCATTTCTTGATTTGTAGATTGTGAAAGAAAATAACTTACATTTTAAAATTCAAGCATACAAACTTCCATGTAAGATATCAGGTAGCAGATAAAAGTTCTATGTTTCAAATGGCAAGTTTACAATAAAAGGCACTTTGTGTTTTAGAACATGCAAAACATATTTATGTATTGTTTATGCACACACAATATATGTTTTAGAGTGCAGTCTACTAAACCAGCAGAGCTGCATTTTTACTGACAGTTCAAGAATAATTGTTTGCTTTACTGTCCCAGATGGCCCAGTGTTAAAAAAAAAAAAAAAAAAAAAGAGAGAATACAAAGTTATACAGATTTTCACCTACAATCCACAGAAAATCAAAATTTCATCCTTTCTGCAAATTTAGTATTCTACAGCAGAATAGTTTTAAGAGTTTTTGGCCATGACTGCAAATTAAACCCTACCATTGCAACTTTTAGAGCCAAATGATTATATATCAAGAAATTATGTATTTTGTAATCACAAGTAAGAAGCAAAAGCAAGATGATGATTTTCTTGCCTATTTAACATAGTGATAAATCAAAGCTATATTTGTGCAGTGCTGTAAACTGTCACAATATTAAATTATGGGATATGGAAAATTATCATGCTCTCATTAAATAAAAATGGAATTCATCAAAACTACATATCTTCTACATCATTGCCCAGGTAAGTGAGCATGCACCACTTTTTCTTGAAAATACTGAAATGGCATTTTAATTTCTTTGTTGCATTTGCACTTATTTTCTCAAAACAAAAATGATTCAGAAAATTTTATATTCTAGCAAGTAGGGTTCTGCCTCTTGGGTACAGTGAGGTATGTTAAAATCTGAACAATAAGCTTCCATATTGTTGAATTGGGAAAGGCATCATGACATGGGAAAGATGATGCTTTGTTCAGATGACTATAAAGGTTTTTTTCAACTTCACGACCACCGATTTTTTTTCTTTACTGGTAAAGGGTGTCCCAAAATTAACGCAAGATTTGAATTCACTATAAAAGAGAGTTTTTAGTCTTTAGATATTTATTTTTTAAGTGAACCATAAAGTACATAGGATAGGGTTATTTATGGAATAACACATTCGGCAAATGGCTTTGCTGGCACATACGCACCCTTTCGTCGAAATTTTTCATGACCTTTTTGCATAACTGTTGCTGAATTTCGTTGATGCAGCATTTAATTTCTTCTTGTAATGCATGTGTGGTTGTGGGACTGTTAACATAGACCTTTGACTTCAAATAACCCCATAAGAAGAAATCTAATGGTGTAATGTAAATCACATGATCTAGGGGGCCAATTCTGATCACCGAAATGAGAGATTACACAATCAGGAAATGTCTCATGCAGTAATTGAATTGTTCCATTGGCTATATGGCATGTGGCACCGTCTTGTTGAAACCACATACTGGCCACATCACTGTCATCCAATTTCGGCAGAAAGAACTGTTTTATCATGTCGTGATATCGAGCACCATCAACAGTTGCTGCTTGACCAGCCTCATTCTCAAACAAGTATCGTTGGTCATGCCTCCTGCCCGAAATCCACACCAAACAGGGACACGTTGTGGGTGCATTTGTTCCCCCTAATCACACGTGGGTTCGCCGAACCCCAAACACGACAATTTTGGCAATTAACAAAGCCATAAAGGTGAAAATGTGTTTCATTGCTTAGGATTATTTTGCTCGAAAAACCAGCATCCACTTTTTGATGATTAATAATCCATTCCACAAACTCTCTTCTCTGTTCATGGTCATTAGGCTTCAGTTGTTGTGTTAATTGAATTTTGTAAGCATGAAGACACAGATCTTTTGTGAATATACGCTGTAAAGAGCTTCTTGAAATTTGTAATTCTTGTACACGATGCCGAATTGATGTTCCTGGATCTTCACCAACACTCTCACGTACTCCTTCAATACTGACATTTGAATGGCTTGGTTTTGGACGACCATTGTGTTTAGCATCTCCAACTGATCCAGTCTCCATGAATTTTTCAATTAATCTTTTCACAGTTGACGACATTAAAACACTATTTTTACCATATTTTGTAATCAAATTTTCAAAGTTCGGCCACCAAACTTTTGTTATTTTAAAAATATTATTCAATAATGAAGAAAATTTGTTGTATGGTATAACACTCCATTTCCACTAACCCTAAACTCTCGACCTTCAAACTGTTCTTTTTTCAGGGTTGCCAACAACTTAATGCAAAAATGGCACCAAATTCAAATCTTGCATTAATTTTGGGACATCCTTTATATCAAAAACAATAAATGCCCTGACTACCACCAACATTACAATGCTTCAAAACTGTATTACATTTGTTTTGGTGACCATCTGCGGGAAAAATATTACAACCCATGAGAACAGAAGTCAAATACTATTTGAATATGTGCCATTTAACAAGAGGAACATAAGTTGAACATTTATATTGTCATGACTTAAAATTTTAGATTTTTACATCATTTCAAAGAGTAATCTTTTTTTGGGGCAGGGGGGGGGTTGTTTAAAGTTCAAGAATGTTGCGAGATAAAGTTAGTTCTTAATTTCTAAAATTTGAAAGAATGCCACAGTCCTGCAAAAAGTCATCATGAATGACAAATAAAAATAAAGAAATAAAATTAGAAATAACTAAAATTAAGCAAAGCATAAAAAGAATTAAAAAAATTACTCAATTAGTTAAATTAATCAGAAATAATTAAACAACAAAATACCGGATCTCAACTTATTTGAGGCTCCGGCTAGAATTATAATTTTGCTCAAAAATTAACTATCTTTGGTTGGCTTCTGAATTTAAGCCATGAATACATAGTGTAAAGAACTACTTCAAGTGGTGGCAGAAATGAAAATCATTCTTTCTCCAGCATACTAAAGGGGGAAAATAAAATGGTTAAAGCGTCATTAATGAGAATAGAGAGACATAGAAACAATATGAGAATGTTAAAAAGAAAAAAAACATTAGTAGAAAAGGACACACTAATGTAAAAACGGTGGTGTGAAGACAGAGAGAAGAGTCAAACTCTATCTGACCATAATCCTCTGCCAATACAATTACAGCTGTTAAGCAGTTTGAATGACAGTGGAAAAAATTCCCAAATCTGGGGATTAATTTGTAAGCCAGCAGTATAGATGGTAATATGCCTCCTCTATGATTGGTGATACTAATATGAAAGGTCTGCAAGATTTTTTTTTTTTTTTTCTGCACTAATGTTTATGTGTTTAAACTGTTTATATAATAGTACTTCGCAGCATTAAGCCTGTTATAATTTGGCACACATTTAGGATTATAAATGATGGTTCACCTTCCTAAGCCTATTGTAAACTTTCAGTAACTTAAATAGTTGATACCAAAACAACAGATATGATGATGCAACTAGGGTGACTACCACAACTATGTTTGACAATGAGAAAGTTACTCACTCTCAAGCAAGGTCACGTAAATTTATTACATTTCCTGGAGGGGTTTCAACATATTGATGCTTTTCCCCCTTCTCCCTTTAAACGTCTTAACTTTCTTCCATGAGTTTTATTCCCAGGGAAAGTTATGTATGTATTCCAAAACGTAATATAAATTTCCATGTGTTATTCATTGGTAAAATAAAATGTTTGTAACATCGAAAGAATTTTCTGATGAAATAGAGGTTCAGTTTCATAAAATATTCTAGAACTTTTTTATTTTAGGGCTCTGATACACCCCAGTTAAAGTTTTAATTTATCTAAAGCGAGCCTCTTGCAAAAGTTTTGATACAATGTTTTAAAATCTAATGAATCATTTGTAATAACCCTGTATACCTGAATAAAAATACATACTTTTTTTCAACTTGTATGTTATTTGGGCCAAAAGCTTCTGTAGGCTTCAAGATAATTTTGGTGGTAATCTCAGGTTCAGTTATTTTATTCGCTGTAAAGAAATGGCTGGCTTTTTTTATTATTACTATTTGCTTCTGGCAAATATTACTTAACCGTTGCTCATAATATATATTTTAAAAGAGTAACCATAAAGAATTGATATAACTTCAATTTCACAATCTAATAAATCCTACAGATTTGTGAAGAAAATAAAAAATAAAAACACATGGAATGGCTGAACACATTATTAAGAATATGTGAAGGTTAAGAACATAGTTGCAATAAAGAAGCAGACATGTATTGGCGAGTTATTGTCATTATTAGCATCTATTGAAGCAGTCAGTCCAAGGCAAGATAGAGCTACTTTTTTTTTACAAAAGTTTGTGAAAATTTATTTACTAAAATAAATAATTAAATCAGACATACCTTGCAACTGCTTCGCTGTACACAAAACCTGCGACTGCTCGTTTAACTATTTCAAAACATAAATCTGAACCTTCCATACTGAAAGAATTTAAAAAACATATTTCACAACATTACAAAATATTTAATACATGCTACAAAACACCTAAAAACGTTTTTAGAATTCCAGGACCAACTCTATAATTTAAGGAGAGACTAAATTAAGATGCTATAATAATTTGGATTCAATTTAAAAATAATTTCAGATACTATTAAATTCAGAAATAGCTTAAATTTTCTGAAAATAAATCCAAGAAAATGACTACATATTGAATTAAATGCTAAATTAACAATTAAAAAAATGTGTTAAGCATCAGAAATAATATATTCAGTATAATAATTTTATACTATATTCAGTATAAGAATGAAGGTATATTTATAATAAAACATAATGATAAAGTATAAAATTTATTCAATGGTTTATGAAGTTTGTAATACTAGATACATAAGTGATAGGATATAAAAATTCTAGACCATTATTATTTCCAATATATTGAACGAGTGTGTGAGTAAAAAAACTGATAATTTTGATTAGTTACTGCTCTACACACATACTGTCATGGTACATGCAGATTTTTTATTCTTCTGTGCAACAAGATTTAGGCAGCTATTGTCTTTCATGGGAAATGAAAAAAGACTTTGTTATATATATATATATATATACAGGGTGTCCTCCCGCAAATGTTGCGACAAACTTCTGGGGGAGGTAGGGCACATCATAAGGATTAAGAATTGCATAGGAACCCATGCCTGGAAATGTCAGGGGTAAGTGGCAGCAGAGGTAGAAGATGGGAAAGGAAACAAGAGATTGATTAATTTGAAACATTTATTGGACATGAATACAAATGCTATATGACAGTTTGAATGTTACAACAGATGCTTGAAGTTTGCACCATTGGACGTCAAACATGCCGACACCAACGGACCATTGATTGCCAGACATGCTCAAATACACCGAGAGTTTCTTTGATTGTACCAGCTTGCACAGGCGAGTCTTACCATGAGATCCATTTCAGACACAACAGGATCATGATTTACGACACTTTTGATGGCTCCCCACAAAAAGAAATCAAGTTTCGATAAATCCGGTGAGCGTGGGTAGGCCAGAGAATCGGTCCACTTCGCCCAATCCATTGATGTGGGAATGATCTGGTCAAATGGCTACGAACACCCAGCTCAAAATGAGCAGGCGCCCACACATTAACTTTAAAGCGTTGTTGTGCCGCACACCGTAGGGATTTTCTTGAGCCCACATATGCTGATTGTGGTGATTGAACAAGCCATCCCTATTGAATATGGCCTCATCCGTGAATAACACATAAGCTGGGAAGTTAACATCACGGGCACTTTCTTGCAGAAACCACTGTTCGAAATGCACATGTTCAGGATGGTCATTCGGGAGCAGTAACTGAAACCTTTGAAGACAAAAGGTGTGGAAGGACTCATCGTTCAAGGCATGCTGGACGCTGGTACAAGACATTCTTAATTGAGAGGCAATGGGCACATATGCTGGTCCTTGGATTACTCTCCAACGTACCCAACACACTTTCTAAGTGAGGGCAGATCCCAATCATTAGATCGTGGCCTGCCCTCACTTGTCCTGCCATTTCTTAATGACCTATAATCACACAAATTTTGATGCAGACATACAAACAAACTGTGGTGTGGTTGATGTTTGTAGGGGAAATGTTCTCGATAAATGTGTGCAGCAGCTCATCCATTACCCTCAGCTATGCCAAACACTAAGTGCACGTCTGCAAGCTCTATATTCATATAGCATTCCATGCTCTTCTTATGGTGCCTACCACTCACATGAAGCAATTCTCACTTTCCCCAGTAACCCCTGGCGGCATACAGTGATGTTTCTGGGCAAGGGTTCCTAGGCAATTCTTAATCCTTATGATGTGAACTACCTCCCCCAGAAGTTTGTCGCAACATTTACGGGACACCCTGTATATATGTATGACAGAGAGACAGAAAGCAAAGGATAAGCAAAATATACTACGTCACCAAAAGAAGAATAATATGCAAATTCCACCATAACATATCTTAAAAGTCATTTACAGCTTCTACACTGTAATACAGTACAAAGTCTTTAATCCGGACGTCCATAATCTGGACCTCAAAGCTACAAACTTTCTGCGCATGCATAGCATAATACCTTTATGCATGCGCATTTAATGTATAACGGACAATATAAGCTAGGCTAAAATTATCTAATTATCTATTTCAGTTAATGTTGCAGATTGCATTGTTCCTTAATCTTCTAATTGGATCTGGCTTATTATTTTTTGCAGACTGTTAGAACAATTTAATAAAACGTTAGCTTGAACTTTCTATTATATGAAAAAGAGTTTCCGATTCTGGAGCTGCCAAAGGATCTACAAAGCGAAAGCATGTTTCAATGTCCATCAAACAAAAAGTGGAATTGCTGCAAAAAATGGATTGAAGAAAGTGACAGAGAGGTTAGTGAACACGAAAAAATTTCGATTGACAAGTTAGTCGGTATTCTCGGCACAGCAATTACAGGACTTGAACAGAGGAACTTTGTAACTGAACAAGAAATTATTTCTGTTTATAGAATTAAAGAGAAAGTATTAGCACATAAAACGAAGCAACCTTAACATGCTCTTTATGATTATAGATCATAATTGCTCGTTATTTCATAAATTATGGCTTCATATTTTTAATTTTATAATTTCTGCATGCCATCTTACCAGATTTAAATTGATGATCTATAATCCGGAAAAACCCTTAATCCGGAATCAAAGTCCCGATTAAAGACTTTGTACTGTAATAGTTTTATAAAATTAGCAAAATTTCAAAACTTTTACTGCTAACATATGTGTGAAAGGGTGAGAATAAGAAAATGCTTTATTTATATAAACAAAGATTTTACAGCTTCATGAATAGCTGTAAAATACAAAATAAGCATATAATTTCTATTAGAATATAATTTTAACTAGCAAATTTTATATCACTCATATAATGCTTGCGCAAAATTTTTGGAATGAATAATAACCAGCTTCATTTTTTAATTTTTATTACTTCATGATTATGTATTTTGCTTTTCAACTTTTACTATATTAAAATACATTACTGGACTGAAAACTCAAAAGTTTTTTTGATGTGGCAAATGAATTAGTGTTCAAATTTAATGTATCTTTCCTCAATAGAAATCCTGTGTTTAAACCATTCATTTACCATATGCATACCAATGCAGTTAAATGCAAAAGGGGGCCTGGTTCTTATGCATAAGAAGTTTTCCAGATTGAAAACTCAGGATATCTGCTCTTAAAATAATTGATAAAATATACTTTTCTCCAAATTGGCTGTATGTTCACATGGATAGTTCTATCATGGATGCTACTAAAAATGCTCGAGTTAGAATACACTCAAAACATTTTAATCTCAGCAGAGCTACTGGTAAGTTCTGCAATAATTTTAATGATGAAGTAGCTATTTTTTCAACTCTTGAAGAAACCACTGGGAGAATGAAGCACAATGTTTATTGTTCCCAAGACACCAGTTAAGCCTTTGTTCCCCTCAGTAGTTAAATCTGTTTATGACTAGTAGATTTTCCTTGACTCTTGCAAAGTGGCTGACATATTTCTTTACAATGCAGACCCAGGACCACACAGCAGCCGCAGGCATGGCAAATTTTCATTTTAAAAATGGCCATGACAGTTAGCAAATACCTCCACTGTGTGGATCCAACAGATCACAAATATGACCATTATGTGACCTGGGTGACAAGTTACATGCCTCTTTTTCAGGGTACTGCATGCCTCACATTCTTCTTCTGGACAACAATATTACGTGTAGTTGCATGGTGGTTACTGCCGAGCTGTTGGAGTGTACAAATACTTATCACATGGATTAGCTCTACACATAAATCCAGTTGAACTCATGTAGGTCATCCTTGGGGAAGACATGGTAATGCACTATCAGCTACAATTTTACAGCTATGATCACTACAACAAGAGGATTGTACCATATTGTCCCAAAAGCTCAATAGTGACTTTTTGCTACGCATACACATATGATAGACATCTGGTACTAAAGTCAAGAATTATTATATCCCCTGCTAAAGGCCATATTTTTGTCACTTGCTGCCTCTCGTGTAAACTTCTGTTGTATTCAGAACCCACTTTTGAATAAAGGCTCTCTGTATAAAACTGGATTCCTTTTTCAGTCAACATCATTCATGTTTCCCACAGTTCCATTTCTCAATGATGTTACGGTATGCTTTGTATCGATCTGAAACAATGCATAACCATTACATGCAAAAAGCTGCTCCATCCTTAGTTTCTGCACACTACTACAGTTGGAATTATAATAAAGTATGCTAATATGTCTTCATTTTACTATCATTTTCTTAGAGAAAGAAGTCCCCCCTTCAGATGACATCTGCTATTACGGATTCAAAGAACAAAGATGGAAAAAACATTGTAATAAAATTGATAATACAGCAACAAAGACCTTTAAAATAGCATATTTTAAATGATAATGAACTACTAGGATAAACATAATCTAATGCTCTTAATTGATATGAACTTGGAACTATGAAGAGGCAGACAGATATTAATGACAGATATTATTAACAAGCAGTTGTTTTTCTAAACCCAAAAATGGATGACAATTACCTACTTTTGAAGTAATGACCTTATGACTAGTAGATTTTCCTTGACTCTTGCAAAGTGGCTGACATATTTCTTTACAATGCAGACCCAGGACCACACAGCAGCCGCAGGCATGGCAAATTTTCATTTTAAAAATGGCCATGACAGTTAGCAAATACCTCCACTGTGTGGATACTTACTAAAGTTACCTACTTTTGAAAATTTCTTAACAGTTACTTATAATGATAGCAGATAACCTGAATAACAGCAGGATATTAGCTGTAAATTGGTTAAGAAACATTTTTAAAAAGAGGAGAAAGAGAAATTTGCTCTGATTATTTTATGTCACATGCAATGATTGCTAAAAAAACAAAGCTCAAATTGCTGCAAAACAAAATTTTACAGAGATGGTAGGCAGTAATTAAAAAAAAAACCATAGCAAGTGATAAAATTCAATATTTTACTCATCTACTGAGAGGCAGAACAGCAATTACTCTGGGTGGAAAATTTGCCTAGGCCAAGGGAACTTCAGCTTCAAAGATGTTGAATAAAGAGCACGCTTAGCACACAAGAAGTAATTCACAATAGTTTTTTGTAGCTGAAAAGGGGCAGATGGTTACTAAATTAAATATTCTAAAAATTAGTAATAGATTGATGCATAAAACCAGTTCTACTCATTAGGCCAGAAACAGTTTGATTAGGAGATTAGATTTTATAGCACTGATAACATTCTTTAGCAAGCAAGAGTAATTTAAACAGTGCATTGCAATGAAAAGCATAATTATACTTAATCATTCATTATCCCGAGATCATAAGAGAACTTTTGTTCCATAAAGAGAAAGTAATTTTAAAGGCATCATTTTGGTAATATTTCATACATTTACAGAAACATAATTTGTAAATTAAAGTTACATTAAATATTGTAATAATGAAGTTTATGTGATTTTTTACAAAGGCACCCAAGAAACTCTATGAAAATGCGAAAAGATCTGCAAGTCAAAGGAAACAGGGGAAAAAGTTGCATAAAACAGGAAAAAGGTTGCTGTTTTCAAAAATCTCATTTTATTTTTTTATGAATTCAGTCCTAAAAGTTTGTAGAACACGCAGCATAATGACTGAAAAAAAAATTATGTTGCATCATTAAAGTACAGTCCTGATTAAGTGAAGAACACAAAAAAAATTTATTAATCTGTTATGTTTAAAACTACTCATTTAAATTCATAAATTTATTTTTACAAAACTGAAAAACGTAAAACATATTTTAGAAAAATTAAAACAAAACAGCACACTTACAATTCAAATACCATATAAAGCATGCCTTCTGAGCTGTATGTTTCCAATAATTCAACTATGTGTGGATGTTTTAACATGTGACATATAGTCGCTTCTCTTTTCAAATCTGGTAATAAAAAATAAATATATAAAAACATGGCTTATGATTTTATTATTAATACAGCCTTATAAATTATGCAAAATGCAGAATTTCTCATGATCAGAAAAGCTCTCCATAATTTTACACCTTTGAACACAGGGCGTTTATAAAGTCCTGGACCCATTTTGATGTTTAATAACTCATAAAATAATGAAGATATAAACAAACTTATGGCATTTATTGATGGAATAACTTATATATTTTCCTTTGCAGGTTTGAATATCTTTACTTTTGTAAATATCGTCTGCGCGAGTGGTTAATTTCAGATAATTTCATTTTCCAGTCTAAATATCTGTACTTTTCTAAATATCGTCTGCTTATTAATTGCATTTTTCTCTCTTTTGTTTTCGGCATCTTTCTGACACTGTTAATCGCCATAATGTGCGCATATGGGGATCTGAAAACCCCCCATGGATACCGTGAGGCACAAAGGGATTCCCCAAAGGTTAATGTATGGTGTGGACTAATGCACGATCGAGTCAATGGGCCTTTCTTTTTTACAAAAAAGATGGTCTCATCAGTCGTATACTTAGATATGTTGGAAAACTTCATAGTTCCACAACTAGAAGAGCTTCAGCCACGTCTTTTTGCAACAAGATGGTGCCCCACCTCATTGGGGTACCATCGTTCGTAGTTCTTTGAATGGAAGATGGATTAGGCGAGGAGGTCCAATTCCTTGGCCACCCAGATCACCCGATATAATGCTGCTGGACTTTTACGTTTGGGGATTTGTAAAGGGCAACGTTTACAGGAGAAGAGTGTCGAACATTGATGACCTAAAAGCCAGAATTACAACTGCAATAGCCTCTGTGGATGCCGACATGCTTGCCGGTACCTGGGGTGAAATTGAATTCGACTTGATATTCTCCGTGCGACGAAGGGGGCACACGAGGAAGTTCATTGACAAGGGTCATGAAATTTTTGAGTCTATTCAACCATTTATGTTATTAATTTTAATCTATCTTTATTATTTTATGAGTTATTAAACATCAAAATGGGTCCGGGACTTTATAAACACCCTGTATTTTTATTCTTTAGAGTTTATCTTTCATTTTCCACTGAAAGCTATCACCATACCATTTCCCGACATTTTCCATTAAGGGATTTGTCTAACCAGTTGCTTAGATTTTATTTTCTTCATAATAGCTATATCGTATTTTAAAATATACTTACCTAAGTGTTTTACAAACGTGCAATTTTGCTCAGCACATGCTCTTTTTTAATTTGTTGTTGTTGCAAACAGCTTGACACCTAAACCCAAGAAAATGTGATTCATATTTCTGCTCAGAGGGAAGCAAGGAATACCCTAGCATATTTTATGTTTCAGATGGCATGCATTTTTGCATTAATTGTAGCATTTCCACTGATCGCACAAGAAAGTCTGTTACTGATCAGCATTTGATAGTAATCATAATGAACAAAGGCAACAACAAGTTAAAAGGAAGACAGAGACAAACAAATGCCAATGTTGCCTTTTACAAATGCCAATGTTGTTCATGTAGATAAACTAGATCTATCTTAAAGGCAAACACTTCTTTGTTACAAAACTCATAGGTGCAAATGCCTCTATTTTGCAGTAATATTTTTACATCAAAATTAACTACAGTTTTCAAAACTTTCTCAAAAACCAAGAATAAAGATATAAAAGAAATTCTCAAGTGAGCAGATTCATTCAGCATTTGTTTGGGCGAAAGCTGTGATGAGAAAGGCAGCTGTATTTTACATAGTCTTGTTTTTCCTCGATTTTCAGATTCGGCATTGTTGCATCCTTATTTACTACAACGTATTCACCTTGAAATTGCCTAAGCAACAATAGTTTTTCAAGCCGTCATGCAATACCTTGCCATATAGAGGTTGTAGAGACATTAGTTACTTTTTTTTGGGGGGGGAAGCAGAAAAGATGAAAAATAGCAACCCTTCGCCGGGAATCGAACCGCGGACCTCTGGAATACGCACCCAGCGTGCAGAGACCACCACACCATGAAGGCATGCCAAGGAGGCGGGGAAAATGCCTTATAAGGTAAGATGTGTATTTTGATGATATTGCTAAATTACTGGATTCTTTCAGATTTCTAAGCATCACACTTTATAGAATTTTAAACGAACATAAATAAAATAAATTATGTCCAACACCAATAATGATGCTAAAATTCATGGTACGAATCATGCAAACTTCTGTATTATCAACATAGACTTATCTGAAAGTTAAATGCAACTTACTTCTGAGTACCAATCTCAATATCAGAAAGTCCCTAAAGGAAAATAAATCTATCACTTTTGTTTCATAACAGAATATGTGCTCGAATTCTAATGAATATCCTGGTATTCTTTGAAAAATAAGAAGCACCTATTTCCAAGGTACACAACAAAATACAGGATTTGCAATCTCAATTGCAAGAAAAAATTAAGACTACTTATTCTTGAAGGATTATATAATTACTTCCTTCAAAAGGCATTTCACACCATTATAAAGTTAAAAATACCTCCAAAAATCAAGGATTTAAATTGTTTAAAATCAATGACCAAACTTGATGATCAAATGGCCAAACTTGATGTTGATGAAAATGTTCTGTTTAAAATATTCTAGGCCTCAATAAAACTTGAGTTTACTGCATACCTGAAGTATGTAAAGGAACATACAACTATCAATTTAATGAATTTTGGAATTGAGGCAGTTTCAGGAAGATTTCCAGTCCTAGTACAAAGTCCGAGTCAGGTGTTCGGCGATTCCGGATTTCAGAAATTTCGGGATCAACAATTTAAATGTAGTAAAATGACCTACCAGGGCTTAATTTCTAAAAGTACAAGTGCTGGAGCCCTATGGAAGACTGTCGGGAAAGAGGGCCAAGAGTAAATAAATAAATAAAATGACTATTAAAATCATTGATAATTTTAAAATTAAGTAGTTAATGAGTATCAAATTAATTAATAATTATTTAATTGATATTAATAATTAACATGTATTAATTATTATTTAATTACTTCATAATTAATTTATAATTATTTAATAAAATATTTAAAGATTAAAGTAATTAAATTATTAAAATTAAATAAAATGTAAAGAGATAAATAAAAATTAAGTGATTTTTAATATTAATTTTTTTCTGCTAAAAATAAAATTTTCGGGATCCAACTTCTACTGAAATAATGGTTCAGTTATATAAAAGAAGTGCGGAAGCCGTTTTATTTAGGGCACCGGTGCGCTAGAATATATTCCAAAAACAAAGTACCGAAGCCGGGTTCCGGTTGGCTCCGGCGCAATTTAAGCTCTGTGACCTACACAGTGGCGTAAATAAGGGTATGCAAGGAATGCCGTCGCATAGGGGCCCGAAGGCTTAGGGGGCCCTTAAATGTCCTGCTGAACTACATTTACATGTTTAAACTTAAAAGACGGATTCCATTACATATATATAGAAGCTTTAATTCATTTTCCCTTGATTAGTTCGGAATTAGAATTTCAATAAAAGAAGATTAATTATTATTTTTATATTCTTTATCTTGTATTTTTTTTTTTCCTTTTGCTTTTCATTTTTATTTTTAGAATTTGTAATTCTTATTCCATAAATTCTTATTTTAATTTTAATATGTTTTGATTTTGTGTTAAACCCCTTTTGCACGATTGTTAATATTAATATAGTTGAGGAATAGCCTTCATTTGATTCCAATTTACTTTTAGCTTTAGAATCTTTAAGTATATGTAGATAATAGAATTCGTTTTCTTTTAAGTTTTTAAGGGCCCCCTACCTATATGGTGCAGTAACGCAATTCTCTGTATGACGCAGATAGGAGGCCCTTGGAAGCACCTGAAACAGTTAAATTCAAGTGGTTACAAAAGTTAAAATTCTAACATTCGACTACGAAATAATAACTTCATGACCTACCCCAGTTTAGGGATAGCAGTGAGCGGAAAATAGGAAAAGTTTCTTTGTATTCCTTAGTCTCAAACCTGAAAATTATTAAAGGCGACCCCCTAAAGGAAAGGTTTCTCCTTTTGCAATCCCATATCAAAAAGCGGAGGAAGTGGAAATTAATTATAACTATTTATTATAAAGTACTTATTTTATATATTAATTTGTTTCTGTATAATTCGCATTATCGAATAATCAGTACACATATTTTCTTCCTTTTCTTAAGGCTATATGTCGACATGTTCCTTTTGTTATATAGACTTATTCATTTATTATCAGTATGCATCTCAGTGAAAGGAGAGAAAAATCTGTCTCTCGCACTCACACAAAAAGTGTTAACTGAATTAAAATCATCTGACGCCAAATACCCAGACTAAAGCAAATTTTCATCTCACCAGTTCGTCAAGGGAAATTATTTTCCTTTTTATTCTTTCTTCACGTTACGTACCTTTCAACTAGTTCCCTAAGAACGTGCTTTTATTTTTTAACAATTAATCCAGATGTGATAAAAATCATCATGAAAACATTGGCTCCTGGAATCCTTGATTTTTTTTTTTTTAATTTTTTTTTTTTATTTTCGCGTTTTTTATTTATTTATTTATTTTTAAGCACATTAAATTTATTGGGAAAGGGGCCCAGAAAAAGTTTTTTTGCATAGGGGCCCAAGAGTTCTAGTTATGCCACTGGACCTACAGATATGGCAGCACTGGGGCTTCATTTATTGTTTAGGCCAGCTAGAACAATGTTAATTCCTCACAGTCACCTAAGGGTAGTGATCATCGCCAGGACCCCGAAAACGGGGTTATGACTAGCATCAGTATGTCAATTTACTGTCACTCTCCACGACGTGACTCCCTAGCCGACAGGCGTTTGAAAGCGACATTTCGGAAATCTCAGCGAATGGGGAGAGAAAACTAATTTACGCCATACCGCTGTCGTCTTATTATATTCTCCACTCCCATACTTTGTATGCGAGAAGGGGAATTATTCTTGTTATTCTAACTTTGTTTATATTACTGATATACTTATTGGATTGGTGATCCGGAGGTCGGGGTGTTCCGGATATTGGACGTCTGGATTTCGAACTTTATACTGTAATAAATGAGAAGTAAAATTTTTTCGTTACGTCTAATTTTGTAGATTAGGAAATCACAGTGTAGCATTACAGTAGAATATTTACCAAACAAGGTCAAAGTTTAAAGGAAAACTCCATCTGGATTAACTGCTCTTTCTAGCTCGGGGAGGAAGAGAAAAAAGCTATAGCCAATATTTTCTATTTTTACATAATTATAAATAATGAAATAATAAAACCAATCTTTGATTAAAACTACTTTTTCTTACCCCCCCCTTTTTTTTAAAAATTTTATGCAAGTCTGATTAGTAGTAAAACGGTTTTTTTCTTCAGTTTAGTGCGAACAAGCTAATATCACATAATTCAATTAAAGTGCCACATAAATGTTGGATAAGTTTACTGCATAATTGATAGAGCCTTCTTAATAAAAAATTTTTAATTAGTCAGCAATTTTATACATTTCCCCTTCAATAATTCAAAAACTGTTCAATTATATTTTACGATTTAAAAAATAACCGTTTGTCAGTTAATGCAAAATATCTTTTTCAATGAACTATAGCGTTAAATTTAATTTAAAACTAAATGCAGTTCAAAATTAGCTTGACGCAATGTAATTTTAAATAAACGTTCTTAGTTTATCATTCCACAAATTTGTTGTCATCATTTTTCTTAATTCTCCAGATCTGGACCAACAGTCAGATCAGATTTACGAATTTTATCGTGGTTTAGAGGCATAGGTTGCAGTTGTCATAAATGATTTTAGTTCAGTTTAAATACTCTTTCAAGGAACTAATTTTGCATTTACTGAATTTGTTTTGACCAAATCTACAAATGAAAACGATAGTTACGACCGAATTTGCACTATAATAATTAAAGACAGAAACAGAAACCTTATTGTTGTTGTTACCAATCTCACTTGTTTGACAATGGTCAGCACAAGCTTACAACATTCATCGTGGCAAGCAGTTAAATGCGCCGGTCGATGGCACAGCTTTGAGCACCATATACACTGCTCGACATTGAAAATGCAACACCAAGAAGGAGTGGTCAGAAAATGATGAACTTTGGAAAAAAGACACGGCGTTGGCTCAGTAAGATGTAGGACCACCGCACACAGCGATGCACGAAGAAACGCATCTAGGCATAGAGTCAATAAGAGTGCGGATGGTGTCCTGAGGGATGGCTCTCCATTCCCTTTCAACTATTTGCCACAGTTCGTCTTCAGAACGAGGCAGGAACAGTGTCTGCAAACGGTGTCCAATCACATTCCACACATGTTCGATTGGTGACAGGTCAGGAGAGTATGGTGGCCAGGGAAGCATCTGTATACCTTGCAGAGCATGTTGGCAGATGCGAGCACTATGTGGTCGGGCGTTATCCTGCTGAAAAATTTTATTAGGCAGCCCCTAAAGGTAGGGGATTGCCACCGGTCGCAGTACATTATCCAAGTATCCTTGGGTCGTCATAGTGCCCTGAATACGAACTAGAGGTGACCTGGAATCGTAGGCAATAGCGCCCCAAACCATTATGCCACGTTGTCGTGCGGTGGGGCGTTCCTCAGTTACTGCCGCATTAGATCTGTCTCCACGTCAACGCCACACACGTATGCGGCGACTGTCACTGGATAAACAGAAGCGTGAATCATCTGAGAACACGATGTTTCGCCATTCTGTCATCCACATCGCTCCAGTCTGGCAACATTCTAAACGTTGACGTCTATGTTGTGGGGTCAATGGCAGTCTTCTTAACGGACGCCGTGAGTGCAGGCCACGTTACAACCAATCGACAGGAAATGGTTCTGGTCGACACGGGAACATCCAGGGTATCTTGCACATGCTGCAGAATCGCGGTACAAGTGACTTGCGGGACCGCCACAGCTTGTCGGCGGATGCGTCGATCCACACGTGCTGACGTCACTCTGGCTACACCTGCACTCCTCCTTCTTCCCACATTTCCTTGTTCCAACCATGTTCGCCATAGCCGATGCACAGTGCTCGCTTCCATGTGGGTATCAGCTGCGATTTGACGTAAGGACCAACACGCCCTTCTCAGTCCGATCACCATACCCCTCGTAAAATCGTGTATCTGCTGGAAGTGTCTTCGTTGACGGCGGTCTAGCATTCTCTCCTATTACACGTATCCTCCGGGACAAAAACCAACTTTCTTCGATAATTCTTCTGGCAGAATAACAACACGGATATTGCCCATTCTGCACATTCCTTCCCTTATATCTTACTTCACGTGAGTCGGAGAGCTGCGCATTTCACATCATTCGCATAACTCAGTGACGTGCGTCTATTCTAAAATTTGCATAAATTTCTAACCACTCCCTCCTTGGTGTTGCATTTTCAATGTCGAGCAGTGTAAGTGACAGCCCAACTTCAGTTAGGGCCAACTCCTATAGTTGGCCATGCTTCAGCTCGATTCGAGATAGCACCCATGGAGGTAGGAAGTAAGATGGAGTGTCATTAACCGGTTTCCCCAATACCCTGCTTTGAAGCACTGGTGATCCCTTCGTAGTGACCAAAACATTGGGTAATTTATATACTTTAAATATATATTAAATATATATACTTTAAATAGTACTTAACTTTTCTCTAAATATTTCTGAAAGGGAATAAAATAAGGATTCTTTTTTTAATATTATTTAAAACTTGTAACTAAGTTATTATAAAATGTAAGGGGAATAATTCTTTTAATTATACTTATCAGATACGAATTCGCAAATGGATCCATCTTCTGTTCCACACATTCGTGTAAAACTGTACATAATTTTACACAAATCTGTGGTTACAAATCAAGGAAAAGTTAACTTATTGGCATATCTGTGTGTATAATTTATTAATTTTGACGAGGCTTGCAACATTTGGTGGTAATTTTACTTTTAAGTAACCCTAATTTTGACGAGGCTTGCAACATTTGGTGGTAATTTTACTTTTAAGTAACCCAAGTAAGTAAAACGTGTAAGCCCAAAGGGATTATTTTTCAGATATATAAAAATAAAATGATGAGTTTAAAATGATCAACTCTCCTCTAAAAAATGAGCCCACCACCGGCCGAGCTGTAAAGTCACTGAACACTGGTAGTTCGGTCCAAGGTTCGAATCCCGCGAACGGGCTGGCTGCATGGGCGTTTTCGTAGTTTTTCCCATGTGTAACGTGTATACGAGCCAGTTTCCTTGGAAAGTCCTCCACGAAGGCATCCCTCCCCTTAGGCAGATAGCGCTTGAGGCTTTGCCATAATCACACACACACACATACACCTCTAAAAATGTTTAAAAAGTACATGTTACAATAATATGTGGATGTGAAAAAAAAAATTATTTAAAACATTTTGGCGTTTGGAACATAAAATAAAAGTAGCGAATACCCTTTCAAGGGTATCGAAAGATGTATACAATTTTAAAGGTAAAGTATTTTTTATTCTTTAAGCATAACTTATTTGCTAAAATTTACATTTTTGTAGTTCAACAGCTTAGAATTTTATAAAACAAATTCATAATCAAAATTGCTGTTGTTAGTTATCGAAAAATAACCAAGATGTGATTTTTGCGTAAATGTCACTAAACTATACAAATTGCTATTATCCATCACACTATGATTGTTTCTTTTATGCAGAAGTGTCCTGTTTTTCGCTTTGTATGAGTCCGAGGGTCTTCCACCCCTTTTCCCTACCACGACCTCTCGAGAGGACTTACGGCTCGTCGCATATTTAGAGTGTCCCCTGCCGCACAGACACTATGCATTTACAAACATCCATGCCTTCTTCGGAATTCGGACCTGGGCCCTTCGATACGGCACTAAGCACTATCCCGGTTAGGCGGTACAGAACATCATGGATAAGACCATCAGAAAAATCTTGGATCAAGCAAGCTGTCTAGGAAAAGTAAGAGGGAGAAAAACAGGAGAAATATCTTTAAAATTAAGTAAAATCCTGCTTATATGACGCACAGTTTATTACCAAATTAAACTTAATTGGCACAGTCCTTTAAATTCTTAATTTTAATTTCAGACATCCCATCTTTAAGGCTCCATATTGCACCAGGTTACATCATGCTTTCGCTGTAGTAACTGCAGTGAGAAATCTTTTCCCCAATCGCTGCTCAGGATTAAAACAAAGAATTTCCGAACTTACAAATACTACTGCAGTTATTACGCATCACTCTTTTACTGCTTGCTTTGCCTAGAAAAGTCACGTCTCCTCCCTAAGCTTCTTTTTCTATTATCTAAAATGTAAACTGCGTATATGGAAATAGTGAGGCGTGTTTAGAACCCCTGACGTTGCAACAATTAAGTAAAAATATATTTTCTGAAAATTGTTCCTGTTGAAAATAAAAAGGATGTTTTAATCATTAAACCGATAGTGATTTCTCCCCCCCCCCCCACTCATATCTACACAGCAGTTTTCTTGACAGTGATTAAAAAGCGATTGGTTCAACTTTTCTACCCAATCTGCTAAAATCTATCAATGTACCATACCTGCGAATCTTTAAAATATCACATAAATACTACTGCAGTTATTACGCATCACTCTTTTGCTTTATGTGTTGAATTTTAGTAGATAATGGCACTTGTATTAAACACGGGAAGTTAAGATTCCACATATAGGGAGTCCATGTCGACACGATATTTTAGATATTTATCTGCTGGAATTTTATATTATTATATTGTGATATTTTAGAGGTTAACACTCGTGGCACGTTGACAGAAATTAGCAAAGAGCTGACTAGAGAAGATGCAACCAATCACTGTTTAGTCATAGCCGAGAAAACAGCTGCGTAGATATAACTGGGGAGGGGATCACAACTGGCTTGATGAGTAAAACGTCCTTTTGATTCTGAACACGAAAATTCTTCAGAAAATATATTTCTGCTTAATTGGTACAACATTAGGGGTACAAAAAGCGCCCCACAGTTTCCATATACGCAATTTACATTTTAGATAATAGAAAAAAAAAAAAAAAAAGCTTAGCGAAGAGTGATGACTTTCCTAGGCAGAGCAAGCAGCAAAAGAGAGAGGAGTAATAATTGCAGTAATATTTATAAGCTCCAGAAGTCTTTGTTTTAATCCTGAGCATCGATTGGGACAAAGCTTTCGCACAGCGGAATGCATGATGTAACATGGTGCAATATGGAGCTTTGAAGAAAGGATGTCTGCAATTAAGAATTTAAAGGGACATTCCAATTAAGTTTAATTTAGTAATAAGTTTTTCTTCATATTTTGATATTTTACATGCACACACACACACATATATATAGGTAATAATTTTATAAAAAGTCAAGACGGGATTAACCTGATGCAAGTTTCAACAATGGTCTTCGAACTCTACTGCTTTAAACTTCCAGTGAATCAGACTAGAAGAGAAACACGCTAATGTGACAATCAAAATCGTAAAAACAACCTTGTATTTAGTGTAAGTATAATGAAACACTCAATCGATTTCGAGGGCAGCTAAAGGTCCCTCCTCATCAGGAGAAATAAATACCTAGAAAGAAGAAAATAAAGGAGAAGGAGTCTCAGAAACACGTGGTCCTTATCAGGAATGCACGTGGTTATAAGTGGATTTTTAATCAGAGTTGCACTGGCCGCCTACTTTTACTCTTGAATTCTTGGAGAATTTATAGTATATCGTGTCAGGGTGGTTTAAGATATATTGGCCAAACAAAAAGAGCGTTGAAGTTTCGTATCAAGGAACATGAATCTTATGTCAGAAAAGGCGAAATTAACAAGTCTTCAATAGCGTATCATAGTTGGACATTTAACCATAATTTTGACTTTGGGTCTGCAAAAATTATCCAAAAGGCTTCTTCCATAGGTGAATTGGATTTTCTTGAGGCTTTTCACATTCACAAAGATTTAGCAGGTTTAGTTAATGATTTGAAGTCCAATCCAGTCAAAAAGAAAAAATATCCAAAGTGCTTTGAAGGTCAGCAACCACATGAGTGAAAATAGTGTTTTGTGCACATTTTGCATTTCCTAATGCCTTTAAAATTCTACTATCTTAATTCAGTTATTTTTGCCGATAGATAGCGTTACCTCCTCGCGTTTGGTACTACCAGAGGGTATAAAAATTCGTTCAGTGGTTGCTTTCCATTATTTGAAGTTCAGATTTTGAGCGTGAAGGTGCATTTGCCCCTCGCTCCCTATTTTAACTTCGCTAATTTTTCTTGTCCTTTATGCTTGATCAGATAGCCTGACTCAGTAAAAGTAGGCGGCCAGTGCAACTCTGATTAAAAATCCAGTTATAACCACGTGCAGTGCTGATAAGGACCACGTGTTTCTGAGACTCCTTCTCCTTTATTTTCTTCTTTCTAGGTATTTCTTTCTCCTGATGAGGAGGGACCTTTAGCTGCCCTCGAAATCGATTGAGTGTTTCATTATACTTACGCTAAATACAAGGTTTTTTTTAAGATTTTGATTTTCCAGTGAATCATCAAATTCGTTTCCGGTGTGTGATTTAACAGCATATTCGAAAGTGCTTTGAAAATCATCTGTAAGCTCAAAATCGAATCTTTTTCGAATCCAGGTCAGTGCCGCAACGTAGTGAAATAATAATATGGTTAGTGCTTCTCGCTCGCTCCGAATATTCGTAATGTTTATGCATTTCCGATCATCGAGTAAAAAGAAAAAATATCCAAAGTGCTTTGAAGGTCAGCAACCACATGAGTGAAAATAGTGTTTTGTGCACATTTTGCATTTCTCGGTGTTCTTATTCAAAGAATGGAATATTATCGAAAGTTATTAATGTGATATTGAAGTGGTATTAAGTTCTAAATTGAGTAAATTACTTTAAAAACTTTGCATTTATAATTTATTTTATTATGATTTATTGATGATAATATTTTGCTTAAATCATTTTAAGATCAATGAGTTAATAATTTAAAAATTTTATGATTTATTTAAAATGCAGTTTTGTATTTCTGAATTGGAAAAGAAAAATTACTGAATTTGATAAAAATTAGGTAAAGAATTTGAAGGTCTTACATAGGTAAGGTTCCTATTACGAATACTATTTTTGTACTACTGTTTAAATTTCTTCGAATTTATATTTTTTAACTTATACTGTATTTTAAGAATGAAATTGTTTGAAATTTTTTAATTGTAGGTATTTATTTAATGTTTTCAAGATAAACGTTGAAGGCTCTCACCTTATGAAAAAATAATTTTTTTTTTTTTTTTAAATTTTAAGTATTTTTTTTTCATAAAATAGAGTGTGTTTTTAATTTTTATAATGGAATGACAACAGTTCGAAAAAAAGCCAGTTGCCTCTATCGAAGGAACAGAGGCCTTTTCTACAGTAACTGCTAATTTAGCAAATCTTTTGGCCACTTCTGAAGAATAATAAACATCAGTTTGCTCAACTGATAAACCAATATGACGGATATGCTGGTATTTAGAGAAAGTTGTGGAGTCTTCAGGTTTGTAAAGAATAAGTAAATTTTAAATGTCTTAATAATAGTGAAAAGTTTGAAATTTGTTGTGTTTATGAATGATGTGCAAAAAATTTTAATATTTTAAAAACGCCTTCCCTAAAAAATATAATTATGGAAATTCTAACAAATAACATGAAAGTTGGCATCTCAATCTGTATTATAATAGGAATATTTTCATCAACAAAAATTGGTAATTTTGTAAGACTTTTATTTGAACATTTACTTTGTGAGAAAATTGAAGCATTTACTTTGTGAAAATATTTTTCATCAAGAACTTTACAAAATTTTATTGGACATTCTTATTTCAGGATTCTAAAATGTGAAATTGTTTTAGAAGTTTACAGTGCTTAAAATTATTATTGAATTCAAAATTTTTACGACTTTCAGTGAAATGCCAAATTGAGTTAAAATATCAGTTAAAATTTTATGATGATAGTTTTTGTTTAAAAATTAATATTGTTTTGTATTTTCAAAATTATATATTTCATATTTTGCTGCTCTAACGCTTTTTCTTCCACCCTATTCATCCAGCCTTCCTTTTGAAGGGGGGTAATATGTAAGATATAACAAAATATGATAGCTGTTTTAAAAAATAATTGGCGACCTCAAAATTAACATTCTAAATTTGGTGATCTGCTCCTAAATTCATCTCTTCTCACAGGTTCCAGATTTTTCTATTTTACGTAACGTTTTAATGCAGATGCCTCTTGTCCAATCAAATTAATTGTAAACCAAAACACGGACCTGAAACTATTCCAACTGCCCCCCTTTTTCCTTATTTGAAGTTCTATGACACCCTTCCCTTTTTCGCATAAGCTCTCCTGCTGGCAAGACACTTTTTATCCACGCTGCTGCCGCTTACTTGCTTAAGATGACGTCGTACTTCAGATTGGAACTTACTGTCAAATATAATTAGGAAACATCTTATCTGCAAAAGAATGGTTTGATATACGTAAAAAAAAAATAAAAATAAAATAAAGATTGTGATTTTTCAAGATCCGTTGTGCTAAATTGCGGCGTCATCATGCTTTCCACTCAGCCACCTTTAAGCCACTAGGGTCTTCTCAGCCATCTATGTGTGTGTGTGTGATATATTCTGAACTAATTCAGAAGTCAAACAACAAAAATCAGCGTTATACCTACAAAATTTTCACAGGACTAGTTTCGATGGTTTTACAGAACCATCATCTTCAGCTGCAAAACCGCAAATGAACAAGATAGGAAATAATGATTAGATAAGATAAGAAAGGCTGGACAAGAATAAGCAAGTGGCGCCATCTGTTGGCGAAACCAGAACTAAAACATAATTTCTCTAAAAGCCGAAGGCAAATTTGGATTGGAATTAGGATCGTTAACTAGAACAGAAAGATTTCTATGAATGTGAAATGCCTCTAGAAAATCCAGTTCTCCAATGGAAGATGTTTTTTGAATAATTTTGGCAGCAGAAAAATTGAAAGTGTGATTTTCGGACCAACAATGTTGAGCAACAGAAGACTTCTGTGTTTCCTTTTTTCTAACATATGCCTCATGTTCTTTGACGCGAAATTTTAAGGCTCTCTTAGTTTGGCCAATGTAAATTAAACCACACTGGCAAGGAATCCTATAAATACCCCAGGAATTCATATCCGGAATGGGGTCCTTGAGTATAGAAGTTGGAATTTTATTGATGGGAGAATAAACAACCCGAAAGTTAAATTTCTGCAAAATATGTGCAACTTTATAGCTAATTGATGGAAAGAAGGGAATGACAACAGAATTTTTATAATCTCCTAAAATAAGAGTGTGGCTTTTAGTGTGTTGAGATGAGAATTTTTTAACTGCTTGATTAATAATGTTGGGTGAAAAGCCCCTGTCAATAGCTATTGCTTTTAAATAATTTAGTTCTTCATCAAGGGCGAATTTGGAGGAGCAAACTTGAAGAGCACGGAAAACATAGGAATAAAATGAAGCTAACTTTTGTTTAGTCGGATGACATGATTTAAAGTGTGGTGGAAGGCAAACCGATGAAGGTTTACGGTAAACTGTAGTACTGAAGTTGGATGTGTTACGTGTGACCAGAATGTCGAGAAACGGAAGAGAATTGCAAGTCTCAAGTTCAAAAGTGAACTGAATAGCAGGATCAATAGAATTCATTGTTGAAAGAACTTTATTTAAATCATCTTTATTACCTTCAAACAGGGTAAAAGTATCGTCTACGTAGCGGAACCATGCCGGAAAGTTTAAAGTTTCAAACAATTTTGATTCATAATAATGCATGTAGATATCAGCCAGGATGGGACTGAGGGGGCTTCCCATGGCTAATCCCTCAGTTTGTTTGTAATATTTATTTTGGAAAACAAAATGTGTTTGTTTCAAATATTACAAACAAACTGAGGGATTAGCCATGGGAAGCCCCCTCAGTCCCATCCTGGCTGATATCTACATGCATTATTATGAATCAAAATTGTTTGAAACTTTAAACTTTCCGGCATGGTTCCGCTACGTAGACGATACTTTTACCCTGTTTGAAGGTAATAAAGATGATTTAAATAAAGTTCTTTCAACAATGAATTCTATTGATCCTGCTATTCAGTTCACTTTTGAACTTGAGACTTGCAATTCTCTTCCGTTTCTCGACATTCTGGTCACACGTAACACATCCAACTTCAGTACTACAGTTTACCGTAAACCTTCATCGGTTTGCCTTCCACCACACTTTAAATCATGTCATCCGACTAAACAAAAGTTAGCTTCATTTTATTCCTATGTTTTCCGTGCTCTTCAAGTTTGCTCCTCCAAATTCGCCCTTGATGAAGAACTAAATTATTTAAAAGCAATAGCTATTGACAGGGGCTTTTCACCCAACATTATTAATCAAGCAGTTAAAAAATTCTCATCTCAACACACTAAAAGCCACACTCTTATTTTAGGAGATTATAAAAATTCTGTTGTCATTCCCTTCTTTCCATCAATTAGCTATAAAGTTGCACATATTTTGCAGAAATTTAACTTTCGGGTTGTTTATTCTCCCATCAATAAAATTCCAACTTCTATACTCAAGGACCCCATTCCGGATATGAATTCCTGGGGTATTTATAGGATTCCTTGCCAGTGTGGTTTAATTTACATTGGCCAAACTAAGAGAGCCTTAAAATTTCGCGTCAAAGAACATGAGGCATATGTTAGAAAAAAGGAAACACAGAAGTCTTCTGTTGCTCAACATTGTTGGTCCGAAAATCACACTTTCAATTTTTCTGCTGCCAAAATTATTCAAAAAACATCTTCCATTGGAGAACTGGATTTTCTAGAGGCATTTCACATTCATAGAAATCTTTCTGTTCTAGTTAACGATCCTAATTCCAATCCAAATTTGCCTTCGGCTTTTAGAGAAATTATGTTTTAGTTCTGGTTTCGCCAACAGATGGCGCCACTTGCTTATTCTTGTCCAGCCTTTCTTATCTTATCTAATCATTATTTCCTATCTTGTTCATTTGCGGTTTTGCAGCTGAAGATGATGGTTCTGTAAAACCATCGAAACTAGTCCTGTGAAAATTTTGTAGGTATAACGCTGATTTTTGTTGTTTGACTTCTGAATTAGTATTTATTCGGCGTGTTATTGTGTCTTAATTATATTCTGAACTGTTTATATTCTGAACTATATATATATTATGAACTATAGTTTAGAACTGTGTTAGCTTCGGCTAAATCTATTTAGTTAGTCATTAATTAGTTCTTATTTCTTACATTTTGAGTTTAAGCGCAAGTGAAGGCTTTGCTGTACGCCGTGAGAACGGGGCCGACTGTTAATCTTATTCTGAGTGAAATAAAGGGTAATTAACCCTTCAAGAGTTTAGGTTTCTGTTCCTGGACTTATGCGACTATTCGCTTAGCAGTTCACTAAATTCTTCGACACTTTATTTACCAGAATAAACGTGAGAAACTCGATAAATGCATGAAAGTTGTTAGGCTCTCCAACCATGACTAAGTTCATTTTTTAGTAAAATTAGCACCTCAGGGCTGAGAACTGAATGTAGGGTGTAATTCTGAGATCTCGTATGTCTAAATTCTAACAAGTAGAATGTCGACTACACAGGAGTGTGGAACACGTTTTACATGTACACACAAGCTCTCATATCAGTACACCTTGCTGAAGAGCACGAGAAGATTTAAAATTTGGAAAGAATGGGATGAGCAAAAGATCCCCCATAGGATATTAAATGAGAATAAATCTATTTGTGGAAAACCTTAAACGTTACGTGAATACATTAAATACATTAGACCTTTTCTAAACTATTTTCCATCCAGAGGTCTGGAGAGAGAGACCCGAGGAAGAAGGCTGTGAATGTAATAGAATGCGGAAATTTCGTCTGTAACATAACTTAATCTTAAGACTTAAAAACTTTGTGAAGGTTGAGTTCGAGTTAGGACTAGAATTTAATTATCTTTATCCAGGGGGGGGGAAGATGTAGGGCTTCATTTATTTTTGCTTACAGTTATTTTAATTTGTGAGAAAATAGAAAAGATAATTAATAATCTTTTCTATTTTCTCTTATACCCCTTACGTTTCCTCTTTAGGATATAAATGAATTAGGGTGAGCCAAAGTATTAAACTGTTGGAGAGAAAAGTTTAACAGATCTTGTTTTCGCTATTGTAAGCGCACGCTGCCAATTCTTTCAGCTTAATCTGAAAGTCAACTTAATCTTACTCTTCAGTCAACCTTAAATATCGGCTATGCATTCTTGCTCTGAATTAATGTTCTTCCAGGGTATGTTCTGAATCAACCTGTTAGCTTTAAAATGAATTGTGTAGTGTACTACTCTTAATTTTAAATTTAGTATTAAGTAACTTTTGAGTTCTCAGTTTGATCGGTGTTTGTAAGCCATGCAAATTATTATTGTGTTTAATAAAAGGATCTTTTACACCCTTTCCCTGGTTGTGATCATCTTAAAAACCTGTGCAAGAATTCGCAAGGTTTAACACTTGGGTAGATCTAGACATTAAAATATGTAATTTTATGTTAAAAAATTGCAATTTATTTTGACATTTCAAAAAAGGAGTAGACAACATATTAGAGTTTAGGGACACACTAAGGGAAAAATTGAACTCAAAAATTAAATACGATTTCAGTAAACACAATGGTCCAGTAAAATGGATTATATTTGCAAAAAAGCATTATAATTAGCCTTTGCAACAGTCCCAAAAAGGAAAACTACAGAACTACTAGAACCCTATTAGAACACATATAACCCTATTAGTTCTGCAATTTACTTTATGGGACTGCAAAGATAATTAACGAAAAAGGCAAACTGCAGTAGAATGTCATTAAAATGTCATAATATGATGTTACCGCATAGCATCCTACATTTGTGCAACAAAAACATCGTTTATAAAGACGCGAAAATGGCGTCTTTGCTTTAAAAGTGTTCCACATATAGACGTGAAGTCGGTGTCTTAGCATCAAAAGTGTTCTACGTAAAAGACATGAAATCGACGTCTTTGCAGTGGTCATTAAACATATACTTTCGCTGACATATGGGCGTTCAAAAGACGACACAATATGACGTCTTTGCAACATCATGCAGGATGCATTTGCTATGTCTTTATGATAAGGTTATGCTACTTGGAGTAGTTAGGATAAAACTTCCAAAAATGAATGCAAGTAAGTTTTTCTAAAATGCACCAACCAAAAAGGTTATTTTACACAGACAGTCTGCATATCATTAAAAAGAATATGCTGCCTATTCAGGAAACAATATCAGAACATCATGAATGCCAGTATCAAATGGAACACAGAATTACCGATAGTCAGTCTAGAAATCAAAGAAATATTATTCTTCCGAGTAATTTGAAATTTATTACCTAATACTGTTCTTTCATATAAATACTTTAGGATACACTTTTTAATTGGCAATGAGAATTATTCATTTAAGCATTTTGATCACAGTCCATTCTTACCATCCCAGAGAACAGATCATGCCAGGTAATAAGTCATATTTTCTCATGAGGTTAATGAGGTCTGACTGTAATTTTTTCCCCTAATTGCACTACCATCATTCATATCACTTTTATACTACTTGCATAAAAAAATTATAGGGGAAATCTGTTAGAGTCTTTTAAGGAAAATAGAGTCTAAAATAATGTTGCAGTCCATCATTATGTATACAAAAATACACATCATTTTCTTTTCTTTCCTTTTTAACTTTCATTTTTAATAAAAATAAACCTGATCATGAAATATACAAAATGTCTCTGCAGTGTTAGTTTGAATGAATGGAGTTTTATTCTAATAAGAGATTGCTCATTTAACTATACAAAGGATTGCTCTTTGTTGAACTGTTATCTGAAACTGTTTTGCTCAAATTAGTCTAGATAAATGGGTTATACTGTATGTGGAATTTTTAGAAATACTTAGATAGGTATCACTTGCAGCACAGTATTTTATGTGAAACTATCTGATGGCAGTAAAAGCAGTACTCAACATTATACCCATCTAGCCCAATTGTTTTACAAAGGCATATAAGGTTTCTATGAAAAAGGGATTTCCTAAGAGATAATACATCTGTCTCATTCTTAATTAGTCTTATTCAACAAATTTCTTAAAAATACAGCAAAAGTATCATAAATCTTTTATTATAGTCAGCTGAAATATAGCAGCAGCTTTTGTTTCATGATTAAAACAATTTCACAGCATTTCACAAAAATAAAATACATTATTTTACACTATTTTGTACATTCTTATAGCTACAAATACGTTATTAATAAATAAGATTTTATACATATAACAGATTTGATCAGTCTGCTGTTAGTGAAATCTGTCATATAATAGACTTTATATCAGTCTGATGTTAGTCAAATCTGTTATATAATAAAGTATAAAATTCAGTACACTTTTTATTCATCACTGAATTTCTTATTCATGAATAAACTGCTTAAAACATCAGCAACAGCATTAACAGCAACAGCATTAAAATAACTACTTCTGAAAATGAATTTATGTATGTTAATTACATCTACAGTAAATTTCTTACCTTCTGTACTTAGCCCTGGATATGAAGTAAATTTTGCCACATCTACAATTTTAACAGCAAACTGTTGACCAGTTGTCTTATGAATACAACGCCGAACTAAACTAAAAGGACCTCTGGAATGAAAAGAATAAAACTTTAAATACCGATATCTATACAGAAGATGCTCTAAAAATACCGCACAACGAAACAGTCTCGAAAAATTAATCACAGACTCGTGGTTCAAGTGAAGAAATGAATCAAATGAAGTAGGCTTTCAGATTCTGACTCTTTTGGACACTTGATGGTTTGAGACAAAACACATAAAATTTAATTGGGATCGATAACCTCCTGCCCCCACAAACAAAAAGAATGAAAAAATGTTTTTCATAATCAAACTAATGAAACAAAAGAACAATTAGCACACAATAAAAAATACCCGAGACACTAAAAAATAAATATTTCGATCCAGAAATAGTGGACTTCTACAGGAAAACGGAAACCTCAAATTCTGCTACATATCTTTAAGAAGAAATACTTAGCATCATATCTTTATCTACTGAAATTCAGTTTCTATACGATTCCTGAAATAAATAATTCTGTTATTTCCCTCGGCAGAGTCAAAATGCCATTAATCAATAGCGATAATATTTTCAGAGCCAATTTTGCATATTACAGATCTAAGAACGGTAAATAACAACTTAATTAGAAATTTCTTCATTGAACCTCAGAATAAAATGTTAGTTGTTCATATAGGTTTACTTAAATATATCATGATGAAAAGTGGCATGGTCTGAAATCCCATTTATTTGATCCATTTCTTACAATGCAGCCATAAGTTTATGATCCAAAGTTCAAGATACACGCATGGAAAATGAAATCCCAACAGTAAGAAGAATTTGTGCTAGATAAACGAACTTTGGGAGGAGTGTTTACACACCTGAAAGGTGATCAAATTAGCCTTGTTAATACACCTGAAAGATGATTCAAATTTTGCGCTAGATGAATAAGTGTAGCGCTAGTAGCGCCACCATGAACATTCAAATCACGTTTGCTTTCACCACACAATGTAAATTTCATATGTTTATTTATCTTCCGGATTGGGGCCGTAAGCGAGATTTGTGTCAAGAATGTCTTTAAGAAGACGAAGGAGGCAGTATCAGCAGCTTATTGAGATTGGAATGGATCGAACAAATGAGGTGCGAGTAGGTGTATTTTATTTTCAGGATACAGCAGAAAGATATGGCAAGGATGCACTGTGTATACGCGCTGGCAGCAGTGGACACAGAAAGGTACTGTCTTAAGAAGACAGGGCTCCTGCTGCATACGTGCCAACACTCAAAGGGAAGCGATCTTCCCTTTGAGTGTTGGCACGTATTTACCGCATGTCTGTGACGCATTGCACTGCAACAGATATTCCAGCTTTTGTTGAGCTTTCCAGCTTTTGTCACAGCAAACTGTGACAGATAGATTGCTCAAGGGACAGCTCCGCACTAGACGCTCTGTAGTGGCCACAGCTCTAACTTCAAATCACCGCCATCTCCAGCTTCGGTGGTATCAAGCTAGAACTCATTGGACGGAAGAGTGGAGATCTATTGTGTTTTCAGATGACAGAGGTTTCTGTGTTGGTGCCATTAACTGTCGTATCCTGGTTAAGAGCAAGCTATTAGCGAAACAGACACACTGGACCTACACCAGGAGTCTGGAAAGCAATTTCTTATGGCAGCAAGAACACTATCATCGGCATCCCAGCTTGACAGCAAATTTTAACGTTAGACTGGTGATTACACCAGATATGTTGCTGCGGTTGAACAATATTCCTGGAAGTATTTTCAAACATGAAGCCGCTCTCCCCATATCGCTACTATCATCCAACATGCTGTATAGTGCGTCGACATGTAGTCTTAGACTGCGAGATCATCCGATCTTCCTCCCAGCTAGCATGTATGGGGCATAATTGGACGATAAATCCAACATCCCCAATGTCATCCACAATCAAAACGGACTGCATGCAACAGGCGTGAAACTCCATCTCACAAAATGACATTCACCTATCGGACAAAATGCATACGTATTTACGTAATTGCATTCAACCTCGTGATGACAACATCGGTTATTAATGTACCACCTTCACATTCGAAATAACTTCTCTCACGCATACTTTAATCTGCGACTTTGAAACATTAATCAAATAAATATGTTACCTAGACAAATGCTTTGCCTAAATTTCATTCCTCTAAACTTATTTCTTCTTGGTGTTCAGATTTCATTTTCCATCAGTGTATATTTAATTATATAATATTTGAAAAAAAAAACGAGTATAATGCAAGTCTCATACATCAGAATTAAGATAATCCATGCTCATTTTTGGATGTAAACAAACAAAATTGCAAACACACAAATTTGGAAAATTTAACGGCAATTTTTTCGAAAAGAAATACACAAATAAACTTTTAACAAAATTACACTGCATTTATAACATGCTTTGATTAAAGAAATTAATTTTATTCACTTCTAAAATTTTATTACATTTTCTGCATAACTCTCATTTGTAGTTATCACGTATTATGAATTTGCATATGCTTTTACATAAAATGCTTTCAATCTATAATTTGTAGACCACAAGTAGTCCTCCCAGATTTCCGAAAAAGACCAAAAATAGAATTCGAATTAATTGCGTCTGCCAAACCGTACATAAAAATCTCAGAGTCCGGAAATTACACAGGCAAGTTTATCACTTTTCCTCCCAAGACTGACATTTTATGAAATTAATTATCGGCTACTTACTTACGAACTTCACACTCTAGTCTTATGAAGTAATTCAAAGCACTATGACTGTGGTTTTCTTTTTAACAGCACATATTCAGAATAGAACAGCTATGCAACAATCGGCAGGCTCATACATCTCATTAATGTAAGCACCAATATTTATTTAATTTTTCGTTAATAGGACAAAAATTATCCAATCTTCAACATCCTTGAATTATTAAAAAAGTATTTTTTCTATTAACTTATTTACTTAGTATGAAATTAAATGAATCGGAATTACCGCATTTTCCGGCGTATAAGACGCACCCTCTTTTATCTACCATTTTTGAAGGATAAAACATTATCACTGATCATTATAATGAATTTACAGTATTTTAAATATAAAGTAATACTTTCTCCAAATACCCACTCTATCTGAGAAAGAACACCTTTTAATCTCCTTCATCAACACCCAGACACTCATCTCCAGAGCTAAATGAAGAGTCACTTGAAACCTCTTCTAAATCAGCATCTGTGTCCTTACACAACAAATTGTCCTCTGTACCATCCAGTGCATTACTAATGCCACACTTCTTAAATGATTTAAACACTGTCTCTGTTTTTACAGCATCCCATGAAGCTTTGGTCTGTTCGTAAACGACGCATCGACGCACCCCGTTTTTCAGACCTATTTTCAAAGAAAAAAGTGCGTCTTATAGGACGGCAAATAAGGTAATTGTATTTTAAAAATATAAGTTTACTTGTAATAATATAAGTATGCTGATACAGTAAACGCCACTTAATGTGATCGCAGTCTATGTTATCATTCAAATATGGTTATTGAATTGCTGAAATCCCGTCCGTTTGTATACGAAAACATGGAAAATGAATCGCTTATTGTCATGTTCGGTTAATGTGATCAAATTACAGAATAAACTTTTTCAACTGATGTAAAGTCGTCAAATAAAGTGAAAATAGGTTATAAAAACCACTAAGTGTAAAAGTAATAGATTAAGTCATTAAGCACCTTGGTTTTGATTTCAGTCAACCGTTAAAATTATATAAAAAAATCAAACTTAGTTTAATGTAGATTTTGAAGGTGATCAGACACTCCCTCATCTTTAGAAGCAAAAGTATTTCTGCAGATTTCTTTTTTTTAATCCTTAGAAAATATTCCCTGAAAATATCTATGCCAAAGGTTGATTTTTGCCTAACTAAATTTTACACAGGCATGTTCTCTTCTAATGAGGGATGCACTCGAGTATTAGATGGCAGCATCGGTCAAATAATTTCTAAAAACTTTTATGAAGAGTTCATAAACAATCCTTTCTTCAGTAGCTTTCCTAAATAAAAATTAAAAGTACCTCTTTATATGTTTCTAGTTATATTTATGTTAAATTGAGTTCATTCCACTGATATTTTGAAGGACAGTCTTTCTGGTCGTTTAATATTATCAAAATAGACATAATCCCCACCTGAAAAATTTTTAGAAACGTTGTTTTAAATAAATCATTACTTTTGAGTAGACAATCAGTGTTTAATATCGATTTTCAGTTTTGTTGTTAACATATGTAAAGAATTTATTCACTGTTTTTTAGACGAACGTAGTTCACGAAGCGGGTTCCAGCGCAGGTGCGCAATCTAAAAGTGCTCGCAGCATGTTGAGTCCAGCATCTGCATAGTTTATAGATATAAACGCAGCTCTGCATGAAGTGATGGATTAATATGAAATATCAGCAATATGATAGCGATACATATCTTAACAATAGAACAGCAATAGCTTGTCCGAGGGGAGTTTAAGAAGGGGTAATACGGTGAGTAAATGTCTAGTTCGGTGGCTCTGCTGCTGCGCTGAAATAGTGGAGAAAGAAAGAAAAAGATTTGAAAGAACAGTGCGGGAAAAAAAAAAAAAAAAAAAAAAAAAACCGGCAAGGATTGATAGAAAACTTAGAAGGTATAGGGAATAAGGAAATTTAATCCACCAGCATTTAAGTGGATAAGGAAAATAAATACCAAATAACTGAAAGTGAGATAAGCATAATTTTTCTGACATTATTACTGAAAGCAGTTCTCCGAAATTCCTATCGTTGTTATCACACGTGAGAATGGGTTTCGTGTTATTTTGCACTTCATGATTTTTCTGTGAAATGTCCTTGCAAAGTGAGCTGAGAGTTTTATTATAGCATTCACGATGGAGAGCTTCATCTTATAAAGCATCCAAAGTGCCCGGCTTGCCTGAAGTAATAATTTTGTACAACTTGCATTCTTTTATTGAATTTGGATTCTTTCAATTTGAAATAGATGACAAGTCACTGGTGTAACTCTAGACAAGACATACGCAGGCGATAGCGGGATGCAGAACGGCCTTAACAGAGTAATTTTTAATTGATAAATAAAACATCGTGCTGAACAATTAAGGGGGAAGTGTATCTTTACTTGGTACTTGGGCAAAATCTGTAAAAGGCTTCCATGTAAGACGATAATTTAGGATCACACCTAATTATCGGGCTTGCTTGGTCAGAGAATTGCAATACTGGACATGAGAAGCTGATGCTCATTGTCATTCTTTTGCTTCGTGAACAGAACAGAAGCAGACTTTTGCTATATGATTTGACTTTTCCATGAAGCCAGGACTAAAATGCACAGATGTGTATTTAGAGTGCTTATTTAACTAAGCTACGAGACGTATTTTGAGTAAGAACTGCACTGTCATTTGTGTACATAGCTAGTGTTGCATTTTATGTAGGAGGATACCGTTCGCATAAAGACTAAATAAGATACGGTCAAGTAACGCCCTTGTGGAACGCCAGCTAAAATAAAACGTCGCAAGGAGAAAGTGTTAGTGCCACGAACGACAAAGTATTTGAGTTGTAGATGCGAAGAGATAATGCTCATTAAGTACCCTGGAAAACCCAAAATAATAAGTTTGCGTAAAAAGCCCTCCAGGCAGACAAGGTCAAAAATCTTAGCAACGGCAAGGAACACTGCGGCAGTCTTAGTTTATTCTGTGGCTGTAGGAAATCCTTTCAGTGACAAGATACGTTTGGTGCAGGGTCGAATGCTTTCGTCTGAATCCATACTGCTTGACAGGATCAATATCTAGTTCTTATCGAAGAAAAGGAGAAACCGATGAAGCATCACGTATTCCACAATTTTACTGCTGAAAGAAGGCTAATTAGTCGGTATTAAAAAGGGTCAATGGAAGATTTTCCAAGCTTTAAGATGATGGTTATCTTTACATAAAAAAGGGAAATAACCAATTTTCAGGAAAATATTAATAATTCTGAGGAAATTGAAAATCATAGCAAGCCCCGCGTGCAGGATCATCTCATTTGAAATGGTGTCCATTCTCGCTCTATTTTCTTGTCTTGATCTTGGCGACGTGCTACAATTTTTTTCGTTGGAGGGACAGAATTGTTATTAATGTAAAACTCAGAAACAGTGATCGGCGACTGATTCAGCTTTCTCAGCTTCAGTGTATACAGTTTCTTGGGGGCCGTTAAGGGACAGAATAATCTTGTAGTGTTTATTGAATTCGGCATTAGCCTCCCAGACAGGATTTTTCTTTGGGTATAATGTATTCGGATAAGTAACCCAGTCAAGTTGCGCTTCTTTGCGAGTGTAGAGAATGATTTCAGGATCAAGTTCTATTGTGAATATTCTTCCATTTGATCAGGTAATGAATCGTAGAATTTCCAGTACCTAGTTTTATCAGCAACGGGCTTGCTATTATTATCGAGGGTTATAAGCAGGTCTGAACCACAATTCTTGATGAAAACTCACTCCCATCATGTACGGTACATGTTAAATACTGAATGTTGTTTTGGGCTCTGGTTATATTCTGAGCAGTTTGTAATAGAAGCGCTTTGGTATGGTGTCATATGGCATCTGATTGCATTTTCTTTTAACGAAGGGAGAAATCCAAGTTAATGATCAGAAGATTGTGATCGAATGAATGTTCGTTTAGACTTTCTACATGAATGTGTGTAACAACTACGTATAAGGAAAAGTCTATAACTGAGGTAGAAGTATAGCCATAACGTATTGGTATTCGTAAAGATAAGATTTTAATTTCGGCCGATATGGCAAAACGCTGAATTAGGTAAACTAGGTAAGTGTTATTAACACAGTTCCAATCACGGTGACGTTCTGTGACGTCTCCATCTAGAATTAGCAGAAGCTTTTTCAGACGCAGAATTTCAAATGAAATGCAAACCTTGCAGAGATTTATGCGGTGTTAAAAATCAAAACATGGTAACAGCGGCATAAAAATACAGAAATTTTCTTTTAATAAAATCAAAATTTCTATTTTAGCTCTTGTAAGTTGCTAGTAATGTTACTAATCCCACAACACATGTGCAGGAATTCAATTTTAGGGAAAAGATTTTTGAAAATAGTGTATCGCATATTCCAGCGTATAAGGCGCACAGGTGTATAACGCGAACTTATAATTTCAAACTACACTTTTTTAATTTTTAGGTATATTCGCTCTATAATATACACCTTTTTATTTACGAAGAAACCTGAAAGATGCCTGTGCGGTGCTCTTATCTTTTGAAGTCATTAATTCGAAGATTTTTCTCAGGCTTTTGAACAATGGCATACTGAACTGAAAAGCGATAAGGAAAACAATATGTGTCTCGGGAAATGCTTACAAGCAGGGCTAGAATATTAGAAGCAGTGCTGATAGTAAGTATATAAAGGCACTTCTTCCCAGCAGTATATGCTTATACCCAATCCAAATGAAAAGTATTTTTAAAGCATTTGAAAATGTCAAACAATTAATGAAAATTGGTAAGTGTAGCAAATTACATAACTCTAAACATGGAGGCATTAGTGCAAGATAAATAAATAGTCTGTTCTACTTGTGAAATGGGAATAACCTTGGGTTTATCAAAACTAATGATGTTAAAGGTTTGCAGGCATATCACTGATTAATATATTATATGTCAAATGGTAGTAGTTTCCATGCAACTGATAATTGCAACCGATAAAGTATGTTTAAGTTGGTTCAGACTAACTGAAGAGGAAGGAACAATAGATCAAATTCAGATTAAACGATTATTCAGATTTGATTACATTTTTCAAGAAATATCACAGAGCAGAAGGTAAATCCTAGCCTACAGAAACCAACATCTTACTCCTATGCGATTAATGACTGCTTATTAAAAAATACTGACTGGACCACCAAAACTTGACCTCTGCAGAGTGGCATTCACGTAGATAAATCCCCCTCTTACAGCTCTTCGCTGATGAAAGGATACAGTTGTGGAACAGAAAACATAAAAACAATGCAAGAATCAGTCCTCCCAAAAATAGTTCCATTCAAGGAGGACAATGTAGCAGTCCTCTCATGAGATACATTAGGCTCATTAAATGTGTCTGGAAATTCCCTTAAACGTATGAAAGCTAATCATCTACATGACTTTCCGACCTTCATATATACTGAAGGAGCGATTATTTAAGCAGAACGGCACACTACATTAGCAGGCTGAACTATGACCATTCAAGCACGTCTGAACATTCTTTTGAGTTCACAACCATACAATGGTATTCCAAATGCCCAGATTTTCGCTCATATTATAAACACATTTTCTACATTTTTGAAGCTCAGAAACATAAATAAACAATGACGCCCTCACCGGGATTCGAACTCCGGGCCTCCCGACGGGTAGTCCAAAGTGTTTTGTAATTACACCACAAAGACACTCTGTAAGGCGGGTGAAAAAGCTTAGATTTTCCCCCAACTTAAGGGCAACTGGGGAGAAGCGAATTCAATCACCAAATACTGATGCTGACGAATTATTGTTTACGACCATTTAGTTGTAAAACCTTTTTCAGAATTATATAGAAGCCGGGAAACATGAATAATCAGCGATGCCCGAGATTCGAAAACCGAACCTCCTGATTGTTAGCCGGTTGTGCTTTCTAATTGCACTAGGATGGGAGAAAATCTTTGTAATATATCTCTTTGCAGAGAAACCCGGACAAATAACCTTTTAAAAACCATGAACTATAAATACATAAATAAAATTTAACGGTGATTATCTGAAAGTACAATCACCAGTTCTTTTATGCAAATACATATTTACTTATAACAAATACTTTTTATAATTTGTACCGTTTAACAGAAAATTAATATTTTCAACAATTTTTATACAACACTAACAACAGTGAGAGATCCTGCTTTCTTTAAGAAGTAAGCATAGCGATTTTATTCATTCCTCCTTTTTCATAAAAAGTTGTGCATACGTTCCTGTTTACACATATATTTAAAATCTTCGGCTCTTTTACTACACGATATTAAACAATCGCAGTGACAAATGAAATACAACGAAAATATATTACATTTCCTTGATAACATAATACAAGTCACATGTGTACAGTTTTTGAATAGAACATGAATATTTTATTTTTATCGCAGATTTAACTAACGTAAAAGATCACAAATTCTTAAAATATTTCTTGAAAAATTCACATTATTTAGCAATGAAAGAATGCAAAGAATAGCCTCGATCTCTATGTTAATTGGCTAATACACATGAGATGACCAGCAACGTCGTTCGATTCTGTTTAGAGAACCGGAGCACGTGTTCAGACATATCTACTCCACATCTATATCAATAGCGCACCATAAGATGTCACTGAAAAATGAACCTTGCTGTTCTTTTTATACGTAGTTCTGGGAAAAGCTAAACGATTTCAGACTCCAGAAATTATGTTTTGGGGTGCAGATAATGAAATATTAAGAAAAGTCTATAAAAAAGTCATCAGAAATTTTTGGAATACGTCGGGAGAAAGATATCGTAAAACGTCCGAAAATCAGGAGCCTCCCGCCTAAATCTGAAAAGCTGGTATCGTGTTCTCTCTGGATACCGCTGTGTGAAATATTAGATTTATGAATCTAGGACCAACAGTAAAATGAAGTTCTGGACAATGTTTAACATGCAGCGATAGCAGTTTTTCTTGCAACTTTCCGATATATGATAGTGTTGATATTTCAATATGTATACGTTGTTGTTTGTATTATTAGAGGGTCTATATGCTATTACAAAGATGTGTCTTAGGTTTCGATCATTCCAGTGTATAGCACATCACATTACATGATTATCTTTGATAATATAAAGTCGATAATATTAATAAATTATGCATTTATGGCTGAATTTATCTCTAATCAACGTACAAAATTATTGTTGAAAGAATTGATATAAAATTGAATTTCATTGTTAAAAAAGACAGAAAAACGCATTAACATATTTCTGACGTATAGTCTGCTAAAAATATTAATTTTATAAAACTCAAATTCTATTACTTTTAGTAGATTTTTATTAATAGTTTTATTTACGCAAAACATGCAACAATTATCTGTTAGTTTCATTTTAGGCTTGAACATGGCAGGGAAAGGAATCCGAAGGTCTTATATTCATTTTATTTGTCTGCTTTTGAATTTCACCAAATGTTGGGAAGGGGGTAGGGAACTTCACCACTCGCGGAGTGGCGCGAGAGAACGAAGTGCAAAAAATGCCACGCATGCTTTAACGACTCTTTCCCTGAATATTCCACCAACACACACGCCTACACCTGCATATTTGCTCGGAAGCATAATTTAGGCCTTTCGTTCAATACTTTTCGGGAAAATCGCTAAAATATGCAAAGTCTCTTAATTCTGTATCACCCTTGTAACTTCTCATTCTTTTCTACTTCAGTGTTCTACAAAACGACATGCTAAAGCAATTAATTAGTCTTATCAGACTGGACAAAATGAGGAGAGGGAATTACACAGCTTATTAAAATGTTTTTGCATTTTTAATAACGAAAGTAATAAAGAATTCAATATTATAACTTAATACCATTAAAACTATGACATTTTGTTTCTGATGATAGACACAAGTAATGTTTAGGTGTCGCCCAGCCGGTATAGCAGTTAGTGACCGAAACGCCGTCGCATGGATCTCCGACTTAAAGTTCTACACCAATCAGAGTTATGCCCATGCAACGGAAAAAAATCTACCATCCACCACCGGGGCCATTCACTGAATCAATGATAGTAATATTACAATGCTAAATTGACAATGTCATCTATACAATAATTGTTACATAATAATTCGTATGAGAAAAATACAATCAATCATTACATTGTCATGGATAGGATCTATATTGTGGAGGATTTGTGTTGTTTATATTATATATTAACCAGTTTCTAAACTTATGTCTACTTCAATAAGTCATAACTTCATGTTCTTATCAGTTACACACCTCATGATTTGTGTGTCCGTATTATTGTTGCAGTTATCGACAGAGTAGGCCAGTCACATCAGTTCAGACAGTTGATAGCCCAAAGTATATGATGTTGTGCACACTATTCTATGTTCATATAAACAGAATTCTAAGTTAACTTTTGTTAAGTTCATTGTTCGCGTAAATACTACTTGTCCACTTCAATACATCATAACTTCGTGACCTTAACAGTTTGCACACCTCATTATGTGTGTCCATAGCAATTTCCACACTGTGTCGCAGCTATCCACAAAGCAATCACGAAATTGCAGTTGGGAAGTTCATTGTAATATGTAAACTATTTTACTATTATCCATAGAAGCAAATGTTTTGTAAATAATAATTTGGCTCTCAGATGATTAAAAAAAAAAAAGAAAGAAAGAAAAAAAAAGAAAGAAAGAAAAAAAAAGAAAGAAAGAAAGAAGGAGAGAAAGCTAATTCTTAAATTTTTTCAATACAATTCTAAATTGTGCAAAACTACAGATTTCGATTTCGAAAAGTCTTCTGGTGCCAGTAGCCATTTAAAGGTGCTGCTGCAAGAAATTGCCGTTTCTTTCTGCCGTTAGTGTTAAATACCGATCCTCAGTTTGTGTTGTAGCAGGAGTACGACCTTTTTTGCAATTTTCGGCAAACATTACCAGTTTCCAGAAACCAATTCTATAGTCTGGAAATGATACTTTGAGAAACACCCAACGCTTGCACTACAACGGATTGCGTTTGACTCGTCTTTAAACGACCGACGGCCCTCCAGGCTTTTAATTCCCCTAATTCATCTTGCTATATCGTATTCACTGTTACAAAACGTTCAAAGCGTATCAATTATTTTAATTTCCTCCTACAGAAGAAATGCTGTAGATCGCTTTTCACTCCTTATCTAAAACGCGTAGTTTTCGAAGTCACAGACAAAAGTTGCATATTCCCTCCCGACTTTGTAGTAGTTGTAATTTTTCTTTTTAACCGCCTCTCTTTCATAAAAAAATTGCCGATCATATGGTTATTTCAAACTAAATTCATAATATTCCGTAATTGTTTTGAGCAGTGCATTCTGTGTATAATGCCATTTCAGATTTGCTATCCTTGGGTCAGATTGTGCTTGGATTTGATCTGTTGATACTGATATACTGAAGTTAATGAACCAAAAAGATTTATCAGGTTAAGGTAAGACTTACCATATTTTTTAAATTATATATGAGTATGGAACAGCTTGCGCATAACCTCATTTTTTAATATACCAGTCGCGTAAATTAGTTTTTTGAAAAAATCAATATATATGTATATACACTCTTTTGCAAAAAAACGAAGCATCAAGAACGATTTTTGCGATCGTGACGAAATTTGGTATGCAAAAATATCTTGATTGAACATGCAAATGATCAAAGTTTCAAGGCAAATGAACAGGAATTGCGATCATAGTGCGCAATTCGCAAAGTATAGAACTAGTAACAGAGGCGGAAAATTTATCTTTTTTTATTGTTGCCATCGTAATTCCGTAAAGATGCCACTACGAAGACATTACCAGACAACTGAACGACTTCGAACGTGGTCGCATTACAGGGTTGGGTGAAGCTGGGTGGTCATACCCAGTAATAGGGCACCACCTGCAGCGTACAGATACTGCTGTGCAAAGATGTTGGCAGCAATGGTTGCTACAGGGAAATTGCCGACGAATTGAAGGCTGTAACGTCAGAACACCCATGTTGGGTGCAAGAAAAGATAGGTTGTCTTTCAAGAAAAGATAGGTGTCAGAACACCAGTGTTGGGTGTAAGAAAAAACAGGTTGTCTTTTAAAATATTTATTTTGAAAACTTAATAAGAAATTCTTGAATAAATATTAAAATAATTGAATCATTTCAGCCATAATTCATACAAAGGACGCTGACGCGGCAACGACGCTAAAATGCGTCTGCTTTCACTTGTTTACAGCATCAAGCTTTTACACTAAGCCCTCTCTTCGTTTTTGTTACAACCTGGAAAAGAAACTTAATTAGTCCCTAATTATGTCCGGAAACCACCCAGGGAAGTTTCCCCTGCACCTCTCTTCCAAAGGTCTGCTGTCCATTCTGTTCTCTGACAACAGTTATCTCTCATTACAAGGCTCTGGAAGGCCAAAGAGCACAAATGCAAGGCAAGATAGGATGATTATTCGCCAGGCCCGAACCGCCCCCAACGGTATCTGTCGACTATTCAACGCACTACAGCCACGTCTATACCTCCCGTGGTACCGTCCACCATCTCACGGCGCTTGTCTGAGGCGGTGTTACGCTTACAGAGGCCTTTATAAGACGTTTGCCTTTGACCCCGCAACATTGGCGGAATCGTCTGGAGTGGTGTCGCAACCGATCATCATGGGTGAAATCGTATAGTGTTCAGCGATGAATCCCGCTTCAATCTTGAAGCAGATGACAACCGTGTTCGTGTCTGGAGAGGACGGGGAGAGCGGTCCCAATTAACCTTTGTTTTACAAAGGCATACAGCCATAACCCTGGTGTGAAGGTGTGGGGCGCTATTTCTTATGACAGCAGGTCATCCTCCGTACATCTTTAACAACTCAACGATATGTTGATGCCACCTTGCGGCCGGTTGCATTACCCTTCATGGCACGTTATCCTGCTGCCATTTTCCAACAAGATAATGCCAGGCCACATACGGCTCGCTTATCTCTGGACTGCCTCCGTGCGGTTGATACTCTTCCTTGGCCTGCAAGGTCCCAGACCTTTCACCAATCGAACATGTCTCGGATATGGTAGGCTAACAGATTCGGGCACCACAAAATATCGCAGATCTGGAGCGACAACTGATGAATGCCAGGCAGAATGTGTTGCAGGATGACATTAGGAACCTCTACTACTTCTTGCGCCGACGAATTCAAGCATGGATTTCCGCCAGGGGCGGTTCAACCAAGTACTAATTTGAACACTCAATGGGTGATTGTGAGCCGTGAACAGGTACTATGACCTTGATTTTTTAATCATTTTATTATCTGTGTATGAGCTATACACATATACAATTTCATCAAAAACAACCACTTCCTTCATGCTGCTCAGATTTTTTTTTTTTTTTTTTTCAAAAGAGTGTATAATGGTTTTAATGGATCCTGAAAATGTAATTCAGTGGGACCAGCTAGTAAATAATAATAATTGAAATAAATCAGTGTTTATTGCTTTTAAATCGCTTAGTCCGTTAATTAATAACAGAATACATTCGGAAGAAAAATTAAATATCTTACGCTTTGTAGAACTGCCGTGTGGAAAATAAAAATACTGGTTTAATCCGGGCAGTGGTAACACACTCCTTTTAAAAAGCTGAGTTTGTTGACCGAATTCGAAAGACAAATATATTTCGTTTCCCAGAGTGGCAACATATTTATTTTATATCGTTGAGTTTTCTGAAGAAATTTGAGACATATATATGTTACACTTTGCCGAGTGGCAATACAAAGCTTTTATAGTGTTGAGTTTTTGATCAAAAGTTCCTAAATTCACAAAATAGGAAACAAATAATAAAAAATTCTAAATTTTGGCTTCGTGGTGTCCGCGTTCGGGATGAAGACTAAGTGTGTTCTAGGTGCCGCCGTTTCTCCACAATGCGATTAATTCGAAAGATAATACTGCGTTTTCTTGAATGGCAACACACTTATTTTATACCGCTGAGTTTTCTGATTAAATCTGAAACATAAATATGGTACGCTTTGCGAAGGGGCAACACAAAGCTTTTAAATCCCCGAGTCAAAAATCCCTGAATCAAAAGTTCCTAAAATTCGCACAAAATAGAAAAAAAATAAAAACAAATTCGAAATTCAAAATTTTGGCTTCAAGGTGCACATGTTCGAGTGTAGGACTACGTGTGTTCAAAATTTGATGGCTCTTGATGCTACCGTTTTTTCGCAATGCGAAGACCATTCAAACATATATACAGATTCTTCATTATTTAATAACAAATTAAGTTCAGTATATATACATAATCTGACATGTGTTTAAATAAAAGTGTTTACGTGTGCGTATGTGAAATGCTCAAGTACTGGCAACATGGCATCCAAGACGTCACCAAGAATCTACTCCCCCCCCCAAAAAGTGAAGGTAATAAATACAAATTTTTATCAGTCTGACTTTTTAACACTTTTCTCTCTTTAGTTCGAGTATCACTCGGTTCATCTTCTGATATTCCGAGCTATAGCTCTTTTTATCTTTTCTATTATTTTCCTTTTCCTCTTGCAAATATTGACCTTTTACTTAAAAAATATATATATACAGACGGCAGCACCGAACAGATATCGAGCTAGAAATAGGGTTTTGTAGTTTGTTTCCGAGATTATTTCTTGTGTTTTCTGCCATTTATAATATAATAATGCACAGTAGCGTTTTTATTCGTGTTATGCTAACGGATTTATTTCATTTTTTCTACTCCTAAAATAGAGTAATGTCTCTAAAAAGTTATTTGGCTATGGAAACAGAAAAAGACGTCTCATACAAGAGAAAGCAATGAAGAAACACCCACAGATATCAAATTATTTTAGTCCTAATTGAAGCAGTGGGAACAATGCAATTTCTTCAGTTACCTGTGTATGTCATCTAATGATTACGAGGTCAAACCACTAAAAATATTGTACTTTCTTAAGATAATAACAGATGCACGTATGAATTAAAAGATCATCGCAGCTGTTTAGTCTTAGGAAGGGGTAGGAAATACTTTTAAACGTCTTTTTAGTGAATCAGGCTGGCAGGGTCGTGCGATGGATCTTGCACAATGACTTTTTGTGGTGCTTACTTGTTTGTCAGGACACGACAAGAAGGGGAAAAACACCGCTCCCCAACAGAAATGTAACGAATATTACAATTTAAAATAGCATTTACGCACTTAATTTCGTTATTTTAAATAGTCTCAGCCGGTGAACACGGGGTCACGACAACCCCGTATGAAGACAAACCAATGAAATACAAAATGTGCAAGTAAATTCAAAGCATATAAAGCAAGAAATCGAGTGTATGAATAATCAAACACTTTAATAAACTTATAGCTCCACATGCATTTTTATTTGCATTACAAACACTGTGTTGTAAAAACAATTATTAATATATAGTTAATGTGAAACATGAAATCTCCAATGTTGGTTTGCAACTACTTTATCCAACGTAATCCAACGTTAGGTTCCAACGTAATCATAATCTTTAATACCGAATGTAAATTTTCATTAATAGTTTGTGACGGACATTTACTTTTCATGTACTTTATTAACGAAAAACTTCTTTCAGATAAATATGTCAATTCAAATAAAATTATATGACATAATCTGCAGAAATTCAGGACGAAATGTTCTTTCCCTAAGCTCTCTTTTCTGATAAGTCTTTATGTCTAAAAAATATTTATATTTCAGGGTTTAATTTCTAAATTATAGCTGCAAGAAGCGATAAAACTATATCCTTCGGCGGATGCAAATGCTTTCTGCATATCTAGTGCTCTCAGTTTAGGTTGACCGATAATATAATCATGCGTATATAAGCACATATACACTGAAAAAACAGATGCGCATTTGTGTTGCAGGTTTTGGTAATTTTCGCATAAAATCAGGCAAGAAAATGATAAAAATGTCACTGGGAGGCTTCGCCTACACCTGGTCTAATAACAGTAATAATATCACACTCACAGCCGGAAATGCTGGGAGTGTTGAGAACTTTAAAATAATAATAATAATAATAAATATCAACTAGAATGATCCAGCATACTGGCCAGATGAAATATCAGTAGATGAAAGTGATCACATAATTATAAATGAGGAACAACCTACTAAAAAACACTACAGTTTTCCAAAAGATGAAAATAAACGTGACAGAGATGTATAGGAAAATAAACAATGGTGAGAATTTTCTTAGAAAGTGGTTTATTTATTCGGAGAGCACCAATAAAATGCATTACTTTTGTTGCAGAACTTTTGGCTTCCCCAGTAAGCCAATGTCAAGAAAATCTGGAATTACTGACTGGAAGCAAGCCTATAAATATTTAGTTACACCAAAATTCAGTACATCAGCTGAAATGATTAAAGCAGCGGTTCACAACCTTTTGAGTAATTTTGTAGCATCTAAACGAAAACTGAAAATCTTTAGTACCACCACTACATTTTAGAGAGATTATTTTTCAGTTTTTCTATAAAAATATTTTTAAAAATATATAATGCCATTTCCACAACCTATTGGCTATTTGTATTAAATATGCACACATAAAAAATTAGATTAAAAATTCGTTACAATTTTAATTAACAAAATTTAAGTTATAATACTTTAATTCTAAAACTTAGTCTGAAATTTGAGCTTGTTTAAGACAGACAGATCAATTTTTTTATGTTTGCTCTTGTATCACTTGGTTTTAACGGTAAGTTAGGATCCACTTTGTTCTATATTTTATTTTGAAATATAGCATGCAAGAAAATTCTTGTTCACACAAATAGTTTGTGCAAAGAAAGACACAATAAAAATTTACTAGCTTTATTTTAAATGCCTTTAAATTCTTTTCTTCGGTTCAGCCAAACGTTAATAAGTGTGCTATTTTTGAAATCTTCAATTAGAGTTCGATCCCAGCCCATTTTGATGGAAAAAATTACAAGCTACATAGGTATGTAAGAAGGATTTCAGAATTTGCTCTAAAAAATAGTTAACTAACGTACTTTCAATTGGCTTTATTTCACACGCTACGGTCTTGAAGAGTTATCATGGATTTTCCACTAAAGAATAAGCATCTTACTGAAATTAGAAAATGTACGGCTCGCGTAATGTCTGCACCCGGAAATTTGCGTTCAGATTTTTGGATAAAACGTGCGGACATTACATGAGCATATGCAATATGTAATTAGAATTTAACATGCTAACTCAAGACTGCAATTACAAAAATACTTCAGTATAAAAGATGTGCAGTAAAAGCAACTCAACTATAATATCTCGCTTGCCAAATGTAAAATGTTTTAATGTGTGTAAAGCTTTTACACTCTAGAAATCTTTGGAACATTATGTGACAAATGTTGGTTTACATATTCTTTTTAATTACATTTAAACAATAAAAACTTTGTTTTGTTAGATGCAAGAGTATACAAGGGGTGATCAAATGAAAAGGTGCGAAACGACACGGTGGGTACAAATGTAGACTTTATTCAAAATATACACCATAGGACTGAGCACAACGATCCCACTGATAAACAAGCCGCAGGATTCGTTATTCCCAGAATTCCTGTGGCCGTGACGAGACCCAATCCTTCACAGCGTCCTTGAGTACGTCGTCCGAGTTGAAGCGCTTCCCTTTCAGGTGTTTCTTCAGTGGACCAAACACATGGAAATCGCAGGGCGACATGTCCGGACTGCAGGACGGATGGTCCAACGTCTCCCACTTGAACTTGGCCAGTTCCATGTGTTTGACTCTGGAGACGTGTGGACGCGCGTTATCATGGAGCAGCCCCGGTCTTTTGTTCTGGATGGACCTGCGTAGACGTCGGAGTATCTCACAGTACATATCGGAGTTAATGGTTTTTCTGTGCTCTAGGAATTCCACAAGTAGCAGACCTTGAACGTCGAAAAAGACGGTGAGCAACACCTTGCCTGCTGACGGCACGGCTTTGAACTTTTTAGGGGGAGGTGACGACGCATGCTTCCACTGCATGCTGTCCCGCTTTGTATCTGGTTCGTAGTGATGGCACCAGGTCTCATCACCTGTGACGATCCGCTCCATGAAAGCGGGGTCTTCCTGATACCAAAACAGATGTTTCAGTGCAAGCCCCATACGCAGTTCCTTTTGCTGGTCGGTGAGCTGCTTCGGAACCCAAGCGGCACACACCTTCCGATATCGGAACCTGTCGTGAACAATTGTCCATACGCTTCCATAGCTGACAGCCACCTTCACCGCCAACATTCGCAATGTGACACGCCGATCACTTTTCACTAAATCGTCCACCTTGTCGATGAGATCGCTCATGATGAGTGTTTGCCTGGCCTGTGGTCACCACCCACACTCTCCCGGCTTGCCCGAAAACGGGCACTCCATTTTCTGACACACTTGTCAGAGACACATTTCTCCCCGTAAACTGTCACCATCCGGCGATGAATAGCTGCCGGTTTCTCACCTTCCGCTGTCAGAAATCGGATAACACCTCGCTGCTCCTCAGTCGTTGAATTTTGCAACGCGAATGCCATCCTGTCCTCATACGGACTACCGAATCATTTGGACGCCGCTTTTGATAAGAGCCTCTGCTGTCTCCTGCGCATGCGGGCGCCCGCGCATGCTCCGATCCCAGTCAGAGACTCCAATCGCATCCCGAGATGCCTCACTACGTTCTACCATGGCGAAATATGCAAATATTTAACTATTACGTTATGTCGTTTGGTACCTTTTCATTTGATCCCCCCTTGTGTATATTTATGTTTAGAAAGAGGGAAGAAATAGTTATATGACTTTCCTGTCAGTTTATGCTTTAACGAAATTCGAAGAATTTGAAATTTATGAATCAAACAAAAATTGTTGAAAATACGGGAACTTTTAAGATCAATGTATAAGGAGAAGGATCAAATGTGTGACAGGTCTTCATACGGTCACATTTACCTTTAAAAATAAACGGAGTTAAAGAATAGAATGCTAGTTCGTAAATTCTGAAACGAGCAAATCAAAATATTGCTAACCCTTCAAAATATTTTCAACAATAAAATCAAGTTGGAAATTTATAAATATGCAACTACAGCTTTGTTTCGAAATGAATTTTTAACATCAGGGTGCATTTTATATAAAAGACATCCAGTTTTAAATAGAAAGCAGACGCATTTATTGCAGCAGAAAGAATATAAAGAAAACTAATAGACAGAAGTTTTGAAAAGTATAACATCAAGTGTAAAAATGTCAGACAGATCAGGTCTAGTTTAAAGCTCATGATGAAGGCTAAACTTTAATTTGGAAAGGAAGTTATGTGGCATGCTTGGCATACCCGAGTTACTAAGACAGCTTTTGAAACTACATTAGTAGAGATCATTACACATTTCGGACAAGGAACCATGATAAGTCAACTGAGCCCTACCAACAACATTCCTTATTTATCTCAATGAAAAAAAAATTAATTAATTATTCATTAAAATGTGTTTTATTATGTAGCTGAATTGTATTAACTAGCAATGTACATATTATTATCTACTATGAAACTTTCTTCTTTCAATAGAATGCTTTCAATACATGCTAACCACTTTATACCACAACAGCATTCAGTGAAGTAGAATGTGATAATTCCTCATATTCTCCCTTAATTAAAGGGTGACTGGGAAGAGACCATCTCGACCAAATCCAGGCAGTCACAAGTATTTATCCCTCCATTTTACTTCGGGTGCTATTCTAGAGACCATTAGTCATTTGAAACTAAGAAATACGAAAAATAAACTGCGCTTTATCCGGGATTCGAACTATAAATCTTCCAGTTGACATGGTAATCGTTTACAGACATGGTAGTAGATATGGTAATTGTTTACACAAAAGTACGTACAACGCGGAAATAACTACTTGCCCATATCATGAAGAGCGGTTTTTGAGTTTTCATAGTTTCATCAACATTCTCATCTGGCGCAAACTTTCGAGATCCAGCATTTTCTGCAGACTTTTTTTCCCACTGATCCAACGATATACATGTCTGTAACACACTGAAAACCTGCATTCGCTTATGTTTTATCACATACATCTTAACCATAGATTTTTTAATGGGCGCATTCAGACAACAGCCTAGCCTGGAATGAAGTAATGCTCTCACCTGGCAGCTTACCTTTTGATGTTGGCATAGGAACAACCATACGTTTACGAATATTTATCGTTGTTATGACTTAAGAACTCAATCGACAAGCAATATTTCATATTTTCAGTATTTACAAACATCGCTGACTGACAACATTTGATAGCCTCTGAAAAATGAAACAATAATAGAATCTGTGTTGGCTTTCCCTTTTATACTGCCAAATGATAATACACCGAATTGTTGTCCTTACACGAACCTTTTTTTCCCCCTCGAATTCAAGTTAACACGATTTCAAAATAAATCTATCATTTTCTCTTTTGTCAATTCATTTCTATCTTTAGTGCCATTCCGATTTAACATAAGCGGTTCAAGACAATTTCTAAGAATATTTTCTCGCTAAATTCTAAAAAAAATTTGGTACTTTTCCGTTTTGCCGGCGCAAGCGATAAAGTCGCCAATAATGATACAACCGATGCCAAACGGAATATTCTCGCTGGTAACCTTTTACGCCTCATTTTCAAAACAAGTCGCAGCTTTTTCTTATCAGATTGATTGTTACTTTCAATACTGGCATATAATTACATAGAATTTTTATCAGATAGTTCAGTTTTATGTCTAAAGCCATTTTCGGTAATTAAGTCAATCATGGATGTAATCACAGCGCTTACCCGAAGCCGAAAATATAGATAAAGGAAAGTCAAGGGTTAAATTCATCAATTCTAATAAGAATGCATTAGTGAAGTAAAGCACAGCAGTTTAACATAATTTCTGAGTAAGCTATTCGTACGCATTGAAATATTTCTTGCATTTAAACTTGTGTTCCAAATTAAGATTTAACTTAAATTAAGATTTAACTTAATTACTGAGAGCATTAGAATTTTCTAGAGTAGTTTACGTGAGATGAGACCGCTTGGGGTCACGTGATATGAACCGGCGGATTAGGATGTTGAACCATGAAAGCATAGTAAATTCTTAAATTAACGTCTTTTTACAAATTGATTGTCTTTATTTATTGGCTTTTTATAAAGTTTTAAGCGATATTAAAATGTTTATGCCTTCAAAAAAAGATTTCTTAGAACTAAAATTTTTTTAATATTTTTTATGTGTATAGTGTATGTTGTCGCCAATAAAGTCTGCTTGACGAGATTTGCGCCGGCGAAACGGAAAAGTACCAAAAAATTTTTTTACTACAAAAACATACTATGTAAAATGACTAGTCGAACACGTTTTGAACCAACTGAATGTCGAAACATTTAACAGTCACTGATGTGCGGAGGAAATTCTCAATTATGGATTGTATCAATCATGTTGGATTAGCGTTAACTCAAAGCCAGAATGTGTGTTGGAAAGCGGTTTGGTCGCAGAAAGCAAAGATTTCATCACCCCTATACTACCGATTTTCCCACCTTCATTTACAATGTCACACACATTTGGTGGAGCAGGATCATTTATTAATGCACTTCAAGATGTTGATGAACGGTTAGTCGAAAAAGCCTTAGGCGAAAATGAAATATTAAAGTACAGATGAAAACGATCTTGTTCTTAATGCAGATTTAATAAAAGAATGTCTGGAACTGGTCAGAAAATTAGATAATCATCTGGTCAAACACGACCGTAATGAGGAAAGCATTAGGAAGTTTAAACGTGAACTGAAGTTGTTGACAGCCTCTTACAGAGAATCACATAATGGCTTAACCAAAACAGGAGAACAACAGCTAATAACTCAGTTAGTTTGTAATACCAGTGAAATATCAGCATCAGAGGAGACTCCTGTTATATGTGCTCGAGAGATAGCAGAAAGAATTTCATTAATAATAAAGGAAGAAAACTATGTTCACAACATTTCTAATGACTGCAGTGATGTTCCAGTCGTACGCAAATGTACGTGCCGCTTACTCAGAAAAAGTAAAGGAATAAAATCTTGTGTGTAAAACAGATTTTTTTCAATTACATATTATTCATTACGTGTGTATTTTGTTGAAATAAAATACGTAACAAACTTTAAACGAATATTTTCAGACTTTTTTTTTTTTTTTTTTCAAATTATGTTTTACTGACTTTTTAGATCTGGAACAAATCTTTTCTTCCAGGTATATATATATATATATATATTAATATATATATATATATATATATATATATATATATTATATCAAGCAAGGTAGTAATTACAATTTTGAAAAACTAATTTTGGTCTAGAAAACATCTTGCGCAATATGCTGCAAAATAAGTAAAATATAAAAAAATGTAGTAAGCTGGCTTAAAAGTTACCAAGAGCTGCTGCTCCAAAAAGTTCAACACGCTTTAAAAAATTAATACATATGAAAATCAAACCATTAAACATGTAAAACATTAAAAAAAACAGAATCAGATAAAAGGTAAGCGGAAAATGGTAAATTAGCCCAACTCGACTTCCAAACTGGTTTTTCAAGGGAAATTTAATTTATTTGAACGTCGAATCAAGCTAACCCCATTACGCGTTTCGCCGAAACAGACAATTGAAACTTTTTCGATACAAAATATTTTTTAAATTTAGACAAAGTGTCTTGGAAATTTTAATAGTCTCAATTCTCTGTTCCAATTTCCCGACGCGTCCGCACAGAATGACACATTAAGGTGTTAAAATATGTTAAACAATACCTAAACATCTTAAATCTAGACTAAAATCAAAATAAAAACGAAAATAAATAGCGGTCAGCTATTAGTCCTAAATATACAAAAAACATACGGGCTGGGCCTGCAAGCTTAAAGATTAACAATTTAATTTTTATATTTTAGAAATCTGTAATGAAAAACTGTAATTAAAATAAAATAAAAGAAAAGAAAATTAAGATGATAACAAACTAAGTGGGTCTTGCTAAGACCAAGAAAAAGCTGTAACAAAAGAAACAAAAAACTGACCTGTGGCGATGCAAAGCTCTCCCTCTTAAAACTAGTTGAAAAGTGGTTGCATTCCCTTCTGTGTACTTCATCCGAATGACGTATGTAGGGGGGAGCGAAGTTCCGTGGGCATTAGCCAATATGAAGAGATTTTCGTTATCTGGAACTTTCGTTATCGAAGGGGGCCGGAAACCTCGGAAAAACGTGAAAAGATCTCAAAAATGGCGCCTGGCATGTAGTTGGATGGAAAAAAATTTTTGTCTCGAAGTGAAAATGGCTAATTCAGCTAAAACTACAAAAACTTGGCCATTAAAGCAAGAGTAAAAGGAAAAAACAGTCATGTTAAAAAAGTCGTAATTCTTCAAGCTAGCGGGCGATCAAGCTACTATGAAAAACGAAAAGGCCCGATTTGTTAATAAAAGCAGTAAAACTGGCCATTATAGAAATTTAAAACTATGTACACAATAGTATTTAAAAGTAAAGTGCCAAAATTTTGGAGGAAAGAGAATGAATAAACAAGAATTATCTGTACATTTTTACATTAGATTCCCTGAATTAGTCATCCATCTTAAACCGTCCAAGGCTTTAGGCATAAAATATCATTATCTAATTCAAAAAATCTAAAAATAGGTAAGGCTAATGCCAGCTTTTGTAAGGGTATTTTTAATTATTTTATGAGGAATTAGGTTACCTTTTTAAATAGTTACGAAGTATAGTATTTCTTCTTGTAAGTGTTTCGCAGTATTGCATATTCTTTTTATTCTAAGTAGCTGTGAATAAATTGTGTTGAGTATGACTCTTTTGGAAATATTTGAATTCCAGTTAGTTAATTTAAGTGTGTAAAAATTAAATTCTCTTCTTTTGTCGTAAACTTTAATAAAATTGTAATCTATAATATGTAAATCAAGGTAGACTACATTATGCTGTTCTGTATTTGTTTTATTTAGTTTTAAGCATGCAGGGTAGATATTGCTAAACCATGCAGGGTTTTAAGCATGCAGGGTAGGTTTTAAGCATGCAAGGTAGATATTATATATATTTTTTACACATATTCTTCAGGAGCGTATATATCTCGTAAAAAACTAATTAGCTGCATAATCATTTCATCACGGTTGGTCATTCCAAAAATATTACATCACATACATTCTTAGAATTTATTGAATGTTCTTTCATAAATATATGAACTCTCAAACCTTCTGATTAATAGTGTTATTCACTATTCTGAGAGAGAAGAAAATTGGAATCACAGACCAAAGACGATGAGGATTTCAGCATATCAAAAAGGTTTCACTCCATCATAAAATGATTCAGATGAAAACTTCGATATAAACTACAAAAAAGAAAAGAATACTTCTAGAACTAATGAAATTTCGTAAATTAAAACCCAGTACGAAAACTTTTTTCTCACGATTTTAAAAGCACAAAGAACGCTGCTTCATTAAGTACAAGTTCTGATGTATATCAATTTATGTTTTTTGGGGAAAAGATAGATAACTGCAAAGCTCTGCTGATAGTGGGATGAGAGACAAATTTGCCTCTGATAAAAAAAAGTTGAGAAGTGGCACAAAATTAAAATATAAATTAAATATTTACGTGAAGGAGGGGAAAAAATATTTAGGAGCGCAATTTTAAAAATTGCCTCAGGTCTTAAAAAATGTGTTGGCACAGTTCCAAAATATGGATATTATTGTAAAGATTTCCATAAATATAAAGCAAAAGCATATAAAGCATAATTACCATTACATAAGAAATTAAGGCTTCTTTGCAATGTTTATAATCAACCATAAAGCAGATAAAATATGTTGATTATTGGTCAACAATTCCTTTAGTTAAATCAACACCATTTTATAAAACAAGTGTCAAGAGTAGCTTCCACCCTCGAATACTGATCTTTTTGCTGTTCTCTAACAATGAAAAATACGTTGAATATTCTAGCTGATTATGTATGGTGTAAAATACATATGGGTGACTTATTGAGAAATTTAATTCTGGTTACCAGGGAAAACATTTTCAGACAGAAGTTCACAGAAGTTTAAAATTTAATACATGTAATCCATCTACATGGTATACAAACCTGACGTTTTAAAACTTCAAACACTCTTCCACACAATAAAAAAAAAAAAAAAATTTACCTTGAAAAATAACTGGTTTATTGTAAAGTTGTACACAGAGGCCCAGTACCATGAGATAATAGTAACATAACAAAATAATCATATGATAAATTGCTTTGTGATATAGAAATTAATCCCAAAACTGCCAAACCATGCCGTGTATTTCCAGAGTACACCGGCTAATAAAGAATGTGACGACCCCGTATGGCTTTACATGACATTCCATGGCCCCTAATAATGTAAATGAGGTGGCTGATCATAGTTCGTGACATCAAATCCTATTCTTCTAAAAGTGAAGAATTTACTGTCTGGAGGGTCCTGACGTAGTACAATTCCAATGCGCTCTTACTGGAATTAAAAACGAACACTTCGCGGACGCATTTACACAAGCCGCACCGCGTAACAAAAGCAAGGGTGTAAATTCATGTTCATGACTGGATATGTTTTTCGATGACATCAGAAATGACAATGGTAGCAAAGAGAAGCATGTCTGTTTTTTCACCTGCATCTGATAAGTCTTGGTGATGTCACTGCCTGGATAAAGCCAGGCTAATCCCTGCACTGCTATTTAGCAGACGTAGCGTGAGTCAGAGTCCACCACAGTACTCCCCTCAATGTAAAGGGCACTGTAGATACTGTAGATTAAAATTAGCTTTTCATCCAGAACAGGTAGTTGTTACAGGAATGGGTGAAGATGTCTCTGATGGACGTGAGCTGGAATCATCAAGCAAAACTGGTTTAAAAAAGGTCTATACTGATGACAGATCACCTACTGTTGATTTCAAGCACAAAAGTTTTGCTATGATATTCTAACATAAGGTAAGGCCCTTTACAAACTGCTTAGAGAAATTCTCTGACATCATCTTGACACACGAATGCGTGTGTGCAGTCATTCAATGATGAATGCATAAAATTCTTCTGTTTGGAATGTGAGCATGCAGCATCAGGTTTTAGAGATTCCATTGTTTGTCGAAAGACTTGCAGAAATTCAAAAGACTGAATGTCAATTTTTGATGTTTCCAGACAGTTTAATTGTAATCTTTAATTGTAATGCTTCATTAAGCATCATACACAAGTTCTGTATGTGAACTTCAAGACCTCTTCTAGGGCAGATCTGAGTCCTAAGAGAACTACGGGCAGGGATTTTGTCTATTTGTTCTTGTGGCACTGAAGTCCCTCTTTTAATGATCTACAGAATAATTCAACCAATCCATTACTTGATGGATGGTATGGTGATGTTCTAATTTTTCATGTTTTTAAGTATTTTGTTAAACACTGAGAAGAGGTTGGTTTGCAATTACCAGCCCTGATCTGTTGTCACAATGAAAAGCATACCAAATCTTGAAATCCAGCACATGAGAAAAGCTTTTGCTGCAACTTCAGCGGATATGTCAAGAACTGGGATTCCATCTGGACGTCTGCTGATGCAGGCAAGTAGGTTATGGCATCCTTTTGAAGATGGAAGTGCACCAACAATGTCAAAATGAGCATGTGTAAAATATTGTTGAGGAGCTTTAAAGTTTTGTAATGAAGCGTGACAGGACTTTTTGATTTGGTGATTTTTTACTTTTGATAGTCCAAGGCCTGGACCAAGAAGTGATATCTTTCGATACAGATTGCTGCACAAAATGAGATAGAATTAGTTATTTAGTTGCACAAATGCCTGGATGAGATAAGCCATGCTACACATTAAATAGGTATTTGCATGTAAGGTCAAATTTCACTGGTACTAATGTCACAGTAGATTCTCAGAGTTGGTGTTAATTCCATTGACTGGAGTCAAAGCGAAAAATTTTCAGAAAACATTAAACTGTTTAGTTCATCATTAGACATCAGTAATTTTAAAGAGGACAACAGGGGACTGATTGATGCACCTTCTTGGAAAGTATGCTGGTGACAAAATTGTCAGTCCTAGTCATGCGTCTGCATATTATGCAGTAAAGTCAAGGTGCATGAGATGGTGAGGTGAACAAGAATTTGATTTTTTTTAAAAGCTAAATTAAGAGCCAGTGATTGGTGAGAATCATACAACCTTTAAAAATATGTCTAAAATGTTTTATGGCTGTGAGAATTGCAGGCAATTTCCTATTGCATGTGCTATATTTGGATTTGAATGCCAAGAGTTTTGAAGAGAAAAATGAAAGAGGCTTTTGAACTTCTACAGAAAGGGAACTAAGAACAGCTAAATATATTGTAGAAGCATTGACCATTTGTAATGCCTGTTTCTTGGCAAATGAAAGGCAAGTGCTGTTGCATTCAGTAGTTCGCTTTTGCAGTTTTCAAAAACAAGTGTTAGAGCTTCTGTGGGAACAGGATATTTGCCTTTTTTTTTTTTTTTTTTTAGTCTTTAAGAAACTCATTTAATGGGGGCTTGCATTTTAGCAGCTTTTGGCGGAGAACATCGGCAGAAGATTAACATTGCCGAAAATTACCAAGTTGGAAAATACTTCTGAGTTTAAGAAATTTTGTTAAGATTTTGATGTTATCGGAAAGAGGTTTGGCCCCTTCAGCACTCGTCAGACAGAAAACTAAGAAATTTAATGGAGGATTTTCCTAATACGCATTTATTGGGATTTAAAACCTAGTCTTTTAAATGAGAAAAATCTTTATGCAAGTGTTCAAGATGCTGAGAGTCAGAAGAATACAGGATCAATAAGTCATTGAAATAAAGTATACAAAAGTCCAAATTAGCTGCTGTATGGTGCATAAATCTTTGAAGTCCATATGGTAATAAGATATACTCAAAAAGACTAAATGCAGTTGATACAGGAGTTTTTGGCATCTCAACCGGATTTACTGGTATTTGTCGATAGGCTCTAGGTAAATCAAAGGTGGAAAAATTGATTTTGAAATTATGAAAATTTTTGGTACAATCGTGAATATGGGGTACAGGTCTGATACCAAGATTAAGTTGAAATGATAGTAATCACAAGAACGAAATTCGCCTCTCGCTTTTTTTTAACAACATGCAAAGAGCTTCCCCAAGGGCTTTTAGAGGAATGGGCAGTACCTTGGGATGCAAGATAGTCAAATTCTTTTTGGACAGCTAGCAAAAGAGGCAAGGCGTTAAGGTTTCAAAAAAAAAAAAAAAAAGTGATGTTTGGTTTTGATATGATAGTAGACATGTTGGTAATGTTGTTCGAGAAGGATAGGCTTAGACGGGTTCATTAGTTCAGGATACTAGCTTTAAATTTTGTCAAAATGGAAACTACCTATATGGCTAGTAATATTTAATACCAAAGTATCAAATGTTAGGGGCACAAGTGCTACACAAACATTTAGTTTGGGCATCAACAACTCTATGGTTCTTAACATCAACAGGTAAATTGTATTATTAAATGAATTCCAATGACAGGTTGCTTAACATCTACTATCACAAAGGTTTAAATCTAATTCAACATACTTTGTGCCATAAGTTGATATTTATGTTCCATTCACAGCATAGAGTTAAACCATGTGGTTTTGCTTTGGGAGCATAAGTTCCAGGAAGAACTTGCCAGTATCAATCAAAAAATTTAATTTAGATTTTGGATAGGCCAGTAAAATGCAGTTTACATGACAGTCTTCAACCTGGCATGGTAACTCTCAAAACGAACAAAGTAAATTACATTTTTAGTCCACAGGGGCTTTGTTCCTGAGGGACTATTGTTTTCGTTTGGGCATTTTGCATTGAAATCTTTAAAACAGCTGTATCACTTTTCAAACTGTTGCCACCAAATATTATTATCCTGTGTTATATTTGAAGAAATTAAATAATGAAAAATCTGCATAAATGTATGTATGTTTCTCACATTGTGATAAAACAATGGTACCCAGAGCCATCAAATTTTGAATGACGTAATCCGACTGTGAATATGGGCATCTGGAAGACCAAATTTGAAATTTGTTTTATTATCGATTTCATATTTTGTAAAACTAATGAATTTCTGATCAACAAACTCAAGGACTTCAAAGCAAGTAATGGCAACACTGTACAGAAAAAACATTTTTATCTCCAGCGCGTGAGACTGTGTATTGGAAATTCTAAAGATATGCTCAATTTTAAATTATTTTGCGATATTGCTCTTAAACTGAATTTTATGGTTTACATGTGAAGAACATGATATTTAATAACTACAGGTAACATACAGAATATTAAAAAATGCCCCTTTGGACATAATTTAAAATTTGAAACTTTTTAGATTTTTTATTTTTACCAAAATTACTATGACAGAAAAAATACCATTAGCTGGTTCTTCATAGCAGCTACAGGAATTACTACGGTTCCTGAATCATTCATTGAATGAATTTTCCCTTCATGGTGTGCACCCTAGCACACTTGTAGTCAGTTACTGAAGTTGAGTTAAATGGGCGATTAAGATCCGTAATTCAGTATTTTGAGGTTAAGTATGGAGATAAGCTGTATTTATCAAAGATCAAGGGAGTACCTGTGGGAAATCCACCTAGCTACAGTGATTTAAGCAATTCTTCACCAACAGAGTTACCACCTAATGTACACATGAGTAATTGAGATGGGTATTAATCACCAAGTTAGCTCTTGCAATGATGCATGAATTCCATCCAATTTCATTGAACATTTTCTCAAAATGTAATATTTATTGTTTTCAGGTGGTCTCAAGTTTTGCTGATAATTGTGATATTTAAACAAATATAAGTGTGATATAAAATACAATGAATCTTGAGAAAAATATTAAATTTAAAGCATATGTAAATGATTAATCCCACTGAAAAATAGATGCAGCATGTGTAGAAAATGATTTACTATATCACTACTAAATATTATTGGTAAAGTGAAAATAAAACCATTTTCCTGACAGGAGCTTCTGTAAGCAAGGATTATTGTGACAGGTATTCAGCATTTGTTGTTCTTTGCTCTGGTCACCATTTGTAAAGGATATTAATTTCTAACATATCCTGATCCTTGAAATTAATTAAAACACAAAACTTCCTAATATGTTAACAAATGATATGAACTAAATTAACTGATTCACTTCTATACTTAATAAAATAACATTTAAAACATTTTCAAATTTTGCTTACATATGCTGTCCCAGAAGAAAGGAAAGAAAATTCAAGATAAATTAATATTTAAAATTTAATTTAAGCAATGCAGTGCATAAAGATATATTCTATAAATATATTTCTACGATTTAAAATATAAAAAAAATCAATAGAAAATTTTTAGGTATAAATTTAGCAAATCAATAAAAATAATTTGTCTTCCACTTTATGTCAAGTCTGTTACCTTGAGATTATTTTACCCCTAATTAGTTTGTAAATCTGCCTAAAAAGGGCAGTACATATTCAAAATAGTGAAACTTAGCTTGACTAGTTTATGTCATGGAATATATACTGCAACTTTTAGGCAGATATATTTTAAATATTTCCTTCAGCAGAAATACTGGGTCATCCAGAAAGTTCTGTGTTTTTTTATAATAAATACAAAAGACGCTGTATAAAAACAAGAAAATTTCATTGGATCAGATAAGCACAATTTTTTCTACAACTTTTGGCCATCTCTTCAGGAACTGAAAATTTCCTTTTCTGAAAAACGAGTGATCTTTTTAGGTTTATTCGTAACGAATTGCAGGTGCTGCTGTTAGTTACTGAGGTAATGTTTGAGAATCTCCAAAGAAGTGGACTTCAGGTTGTTTACAGAATTTTGAAGAGAACCAAAGAAATGAAAATCTGAGAGTACAAGGTCTAATGAATAATGATTGTGATATAAAATATCCCAGCCATACTTAACAAGTCTTTGTCAGATATTCATCAAAATGTTGAACCAAGCATTGTCTTAACAGAAAATGACAACACCTCCACAAGTGATCATTTGTCAGAGCTCTGCTTTGATTTTTACTTTTAAAACTGCTATTTAGAAAGAATATTTTTCCAGATTTACTGACCAATTTAATGGCAACGATGCATAGAATACAATCCTTTGTAGTCTCACAATATAAATTTTGGGAGATGCAATCCCCTCTAGATGTTACTAAAGGAGGTTCTTCTAACTCACTCCTTTATCTTTTTTTCTTTTTGCATAATATTATTATCTGTATAGTATTATTATATTTCTGCTCTAGTAAAGTATGTGATATCTATACATCATAGCAGCTTACATATCTAGTTGTCTTCAAGTGATCCTATACTGTATTTACTGGAATATTTAGTTAGTTTGATAGTTCTCGAACTGCATAAGGTGGCTTTTCAGCAATAGCTTCTTTTAATATGTCCTTGCCTACAAAAGATGGTCCTCCAGAGTGGGTATCATCTTCAAAGCAGAAATTTCCTAGCTTAAATTTCTCAAACCACTTTCAAACTGGGTAATCAGGAGGAGTACTTTGTTCATATATAGCATCAGTTTTACAGAACAGTTAGACTAGCATTTTTTCCTTTTTTAAAAAAATAAAGTAAAACAGCATATTATGATCTTTTGGGTTCTCCATTGACAGCATTACACCAAGGCTGATTCTAGCGGAGGTGCAGTTGGTAAAAGTACGAGGGCGACGAAATTCGGGGGGGGGGGGGGTTGGCTCTCGCAATACCATGACTAAATACTTTTAATTCATTGTAAGTACTTGTCATATGTAAGTACTTAGTGAATATGAAATAATTTTATTAATCACTAAACTTTTCTTTTTAATTTCGGGGGCAGCAATCCTAGAAAAGTACACAGTCAGGCCAATCCTAGGGGCAGTAATTCTAGGAAAATACATATGCAGCCAATGGCCTAGGAACGGCCCTGCATTACACTGAAACAAAAATTGTGACAACGCATGTTAGAATTATGTAACATAAGCAGAAAAGTCCATATTTTAAGCATCCATTTCAATCAAGGACACTCCTTATAAAAAATAACTAGAAGAAAATGTATCTTGAGTTGAAAAACTGCAGAACTCTCCATATGACCCAATTCTGTGAAATAACAACCGAGAAAACACTGCCTAGGATTACAGAGTTGGTTATCGAAACTTTGCCAAACTATCATAGTCTAAGAATTGACTGAAAAATTTGTCCGTGCTTTTACAACATGGTAATATCAACCTAAATTTTGGAATCCAATATTTCTTGCTCCAAAACCAAATATTTTACATATATACATATAAGTACACATTAATGAATACTTAAGAAAAGCAATAAATATTTTGACAAATCAAAACAACCAAGCAATATTTCATTAACTTAAAAAATACAGCTACTTGCTAAACTATAATCAAAACCCAGTACTCCTTTTCCGAAATCTTAATTACCGATATATCTCAAAAGGGCTAAATATTTTTATTTATCATCCCAATAATCCCAGCTACTGTCTCTTTTGCATAATTAAAACATCATTAAAATATTTACCTTTCCACTCTTTCATGCAGATACACAGAATAATAAAATTGCATGGTGGAAAATAAGTTAACAGTTTCTATTCCACTAATTTTAATATTTGCAAACATTGCTTACCAAATGGTTACTGTGTTTGCCTGTTCCAGAGATGATATAAAAATACAGTCAATATTCTTTCCTTTCCCTTCAAAGGAACTTATTTATTATCTTGCCTTCTGGTGATATATATATCTGATTTAAGATTCTTCATGTACCAATTTTAATTTTGTAGTGGAGCTTCACGAAATCTGGCACTTCAACCCATACCGTTGTTTGTAAGTTTCAGCATAACTTACACAATGTACTTGCAAATATATATTTCTGTTCACAGCGTTGATGAGAAAATCGCAACTTTGAATACTACTATTTTCAATTTAACATTTTACAGTGCACAAGCATATATATGTACGTCTATGCCATGTATTGTAGATGTTTAAGGGCAGTGCTAATCCCCCTTGGTAAGTCAACATTCTTCTGAGAAATCAGTAGTAATTTACTTATTTTTTTATACATGTACTCTTCTACCTTATTTTTTATGTATGTACTATTCTTTTTATTTTAAAATGTACATTTCCGATGCACAAAAATATACGCATTAAACTTTAAAGTTTATTACAAGTTTTTAACAATTTTATCGCAGTTTTTTTAAGTTTTAACATTTCCTAATTTCGATTAGCAATAGATTTACACTTTCATTCCTAGGAAATAATCAGAAAAATAAAATTAATAACTGAATATAATACATATATATTAATTGAGAATAATTCCGATTAATTTATGCGATATGAGTTCGATTCCCACCACGCAGACAGGGTGCATATTTTCCTTTTTCCTTGCATAACCAAAATATAAACCAAATTTCTCTTACAAAGTCCTCTCGAATACATCCTTTCCCTTACGCAGACAGCCATAGCATGCTTTGTTGTATTTGATTAACCAAAACTCATTTAAATGTTATACACCTTTTATATGAACATGGCAAGTGATATATGCAGTAGAATAAATAAGATAATTATAAATAAAATAGCCTATATGCAATAGCTTAAAACTTTAAAAAAATAATAAATAATACAGAAAGGCATCATATGCCCAAAAAAAATCTTGAATGAAACCAATCATTTACATAAGATAAACAAAATTAATTACATTTGTCATGTAATCATTTACATTGATAAACAAAATTAATCAATGTTTTAAAATTATACATAATAATTAATATATCTGAGATTCAACTTAAGATAATCATGCACTGAAATTTCCACTAAAAAATAAAACTCTTTTACAAATTTTCATAAATTTATTAAATAAATTCACAAAACAATCTGCTTCTCAAAATGTCATTAGTATATGCAAGACACTGATGAATATCCTTATAGCTATTTGTTGCCCCACTGACTAAACTCATTTAAAGCTGCAGAATTATTACAAAATAGAACTATTCCTACGTTTCTAAAATTTTCTTTGAAACAACACTAATTTTTTTTTTCCTACCAAACTAAGATAGCTTTAAAATTTTTTGTCTGTGATTTACAATTAGAAAACTATTTCTTGCCTCATTTAGTGGATGCATTAACATACTGTTATGAAACTATGTACTATGAATTTAAATACTTAACATACACTCTTAGTATTACATATGCAGTTGGGATTTCATCTTTCATATGACATCAAAACTGGTAAAAAATCTCACATAGTGCTGTTATAAGATACACACAAAACGTATCTCAAACACACAATAAATAATTGAAAAAACGATCCGTAAACAATCATGCAAATAATTTCAAATTACGCATAATGAACGATAAAGCATGAAGGCTTCTAATCAGCTAATTCAATAATGTTAGAGTTTTATCTACTTTGCAGAATCGAAAATGCTTGCACAATGGTGTTGTTTCGCAGAAATGACCAATGCAAGGTAATTTCTCATTTTACTTTTAACGATGGAAAGCATTTCAACTTCAAAAATTATACAACTGGTTTTCCAGAATAAATAATGAAAGAAAACGAAAAAACATTCATTAAAACTTTTGCTATCATCTCTTGCATCAGCGCGGATCATTTTCCTAAAACCGGCCTTTATTTTGTTTTAGACATGAAGTAATATTAATTCTCATTATACAATTAGAACAACTAATTTTTAAAATATGATATGAACAGAATGAAGCATTGGGGGGAAAAAAGTTCACGCACCTTCCAATAATCTCGCAGAGATCATACACATCATCGAATAAAATTTCTGCCATAGCCTTTAATAGTTCAATAAATTCAGTCAATTTCCGTGCCCGTTGCGTCTAAAGATATTTTATTTTCGGAGTACATTGAACATTTTCCATCTTGCTGTACACACTTTACAGTTTTCGGTGTACACTCTAAAATCTGAAAATTATCTACATTTTTCACACTACCAAGCGAAAGCAGAAAACCTAAAATTCCTCAATTCTTGAAAACCTTTTACTCCAAATTCATGGAAATATAGCAATTTTCAGCGCATAACAACAACGATGTGAGAGAAAATTTATCGGTACTTTCCAATACTAGAGTCACACATTCCCACCAAATCCGGATTTGAACTCTCGACCACCACTTTCGGCTCTCACTAGATGGCAATTAAATTTAGGCTGACCCACATTTTGAACAAAACAGTGCTGATCTCTCGACACTTTCCCTTAACTTTACACCTTTACTAAATCCATTCTGTGTCCATGCTGTGTTATGCCTGTCCAGTTTGAGTTTATTCTTGCGAAACAAACAGAAAACAATTGCAAACTGACCAGAATAGTGTATTGAGGCAAATAACAGATTCCCTCCTGGTATATTCGTTACAAAAAGATATATGAATTACTAAAAACTACACTGCTAAGAGCTTATTATTATCAATTAGCTAAACATTTCCACGAAAGGCAAGCGTGTATCAACAATTCAGAAATTAAATTCTGTAACTATGATTTTAATAATTCCAATAATATCAAAAGGTAAATGGCTATCTGATGCCCAAATAATTGTGTAAAATATGTATACATATATATGTTGTGTTAAATTATTATTCTGTACTTTTCTGTGTGATCTGTATATAATGTATTTACGGCATTATTTGATCTGTACTTACCTTATTATTACTTAGTAACCATTTCGATGTCTCTGTTCAAAGAACATGCAAGTTTTTTAACTTGCATTTTATATGCGTATTAAGTTAATTAATACAAAAATTATTAATTGGTTTCTTCTTGGGGTAGGACCTAAAGACCAGGCATCCTATTGTCTAACGCCGTTTCGATCAGTCGACACTGTCTTGCTGTCCCATAGTTTTGAAGAAAATGTATAAATATGTCTTACTAGGCGATCTTATATTATTTTTCCTAACCTGTAATCGGATAATCACTGTATTTACCTGGTAATACAGCTCTGTATTTCAAAGTAATTACAGAGCTGGATTTTTCGATACAGATTGAGATTTGCAGTATTCAAAGAATTATAAATGTGAGGCATCTATGGAGTAAAGGAACCAGGTCCAACTCCTAAAGGCCATCGATTTTTCAAAACTTTATGGGGTCTAGTCTGGACACCGGTCGAGTTCGATGTCGGAAGACCAGTCGGGATTCCCTTTTCACTCGACAGCAGACGGGAGAGCGAATCTGAACCGTTAAAATTCCCGTCGGCGGAAAATGAAGTGGAAATTCCGCGTGGAAGTGACGTTATTGCATAGCAACCAGTCAATAGAAGGTGTTGGTCTCACCCAAGGTCTATTCTAACCTCCTTGGTCTCACCTGTACTAAAGCTATTAGAGATACAGGCTGACTAGTCAGCCATTTTGAAGCTAAGTTTTAGGGTTGCAATTTAGGTTTTGGGCGCCAACTTTGGCTCTTTAGTGCTGTTCGGTAAAACTTTATTATTTAACATTCTAGAGAATCCGAATTTCAGCTTTTTTCTGCACTAATATCAAGATATGTGGCTTTTCCCTCTTCTTTTGTCTGCAGTTCAGATTCTTTCTCGTATTTTTTTTTTTTTTTTAATTGCCAAATTTCTCGTATGATTCAAGTTATTTTAAAAGTTTCTAAAACATTTTCACATATGATATTTCAAATTTGTATTTTTAGTTAAAAATACTGTCTTTTCAATTCCTTTATTGAATTTTCAATTTTTACTTTTAAATACACGCATAATGTTAGGCATCTCAAAATGTATTTTTTGACAAGAGATTTCCCTCAACCATATTCTTAATTTTGGATGAGGTTATGCTAGTTTTGAAATCACATTTTCATACTTATTTAACTATTTTTCTTTTAGAATTCAATGTAATTTCATGTGTTATATAAAAATTATAAGCCTCTCAGTACTGTATTTGTATGATAATTCTTAATTTCTCAGCTATGACATTTCAGTATTGATGGCGTTAAGCATATTACTTTTACTTACGTTACACATTAAAATATTTAGAGGACATTAAAGCTATGGGTACAAATTGGTATGAATACAGCTTCAGTAATTTTTTAATTTCTAAAGCTTTTCTGAATCAACAGATACTTTTTTAAAACTGTAAACAAATTTTACATGATAAATACATAAGTGCATGCTTATGATTTAATATATCAAGCCAGTTCAGATTTTAAACCTCTGAAAAATTTAATAGCTTGTTTGCATGATTCTTTTTTTAATATTTAATCTAATTCTTGTTTTTTATTTTTAATATGTTATTTAAAGTTTGCTCACATGGAATCAAACGTTTATTACTGTTAAAAACTTTTGTGTGTGTGTGTGTTTCCAGAAAAGACTGCATAAAACTTTATGATTTTAAATACTGATTCAGGATATACACCTTTAAATTATAATGTTTTTAGAATGAAGTGCAGAATGCTATAAAAACTACTTCAATGAATACAGCTTCAGTAAATTTTTAATTTCTAAAGCTTTCCTGAATCAACAGATACTTTTTTAAAACTGTAAACAAATTTTACATGATAAATACATAAGTGCATGCTTATGATTTAATATATCAAGCCAGTTCACATTTTAAACCTCTGAAAAATTTAATAGCTTGTCTGCATGATTCTTTTTTTAATATTTAATCTAATTCTTGTTTTTTATTTTTAATATGTTATTTAAAGTTTGCTCACATGGAATCAAACGTTTATTACTGTTAAAAACTTTTTTGTGTATGTGTGTGTGTTTCCAGAAAAGACTGCATAAAACTTTATGATTTTAAATACTGATTCAGGATATACACCTTTAAATTATAATGTTTTTAGAATGAAGTGCAGAATGCTATAAAAACTACTTCAATGCTCAGATGACTGTGGGATTCTATATTTAAAAAATCAGTTTTTATATAGATTTAGTAGAGTAAAAATTCCCTCCAAAATTTTTTTTTATTTAGCTAAAAACAATATTAAAAAGATACACACACATATAAATAATAGTCCTTTATAGTAGCCTTAACCTGTACTAAGGCTCTTATTGTAGCTCTAACCTGTACATTGCTCGAGGCTCAGGGGAAGGGGGTAGTTTGTTGTCAAAAATGCTGTTTCGCACGTGCTTATCAATGAGAAGGGAATAGCGGGAAATACATTATAATTTAAAACATAAAATTTATAAATTACTCATCAAACCATGAAATGAAGTACATTAATATATATATTAGTTTAAAAATTACAATTTTAAATTAAAAGTAAGCACGCCTTTTTTATATGTGAATAAGGAAAAAAAAACCAAATACAGTCAAAAGTCTTTAATCCGGACTCGTCGGGACTTCGGCGATTCCGGATTATCGATTTTTCCGGATTATAGATAATCAGTTTAAATCTGGTAAGATGGCATGCAGAAATTATAAAATTAAAAATATGAAACCGTAATTTATAAAATAATGAGCAATTATGATCTAAAGGGTATCAAAATTTACAAAAAAAAAAAGAAGAAGAAGCTTAATATTTATTTGTTTACTTTATTAAACATTTCTTTCAACGCGCGCATGCGTAAAGCATACCTTACGCATAGCCGAAATTAGAAAATTGCTACCAGAAAACTATTTGATTTGTATTCGCGATACTTATAATGACGAGGAATTTGATTTAAATCATATCAAAGACGGAGTACATCGAGATTAAATACTACATTTAGTAAGGAATTATAAGCCGAATAATATAAAAACATCTGCCCTGAAGATAACGATAGTGCTGACAGATCAACTTCCAGTTCATTGCGCGCCGCGACGTCCCTCCCCCGCGCAGAGCAGCGTGAAATTGATAAACAGATTTCGGAACGGTTAGATAGACAAAGGATATACCTTTATCAATTTTTTGTAGCATTTCGTTTTTTTGTTTGATGGACATTGAAATATACTTTCGTTTTCTAGATACTTTGGGAGCTCCAGCATCGGAAATTCTATTTGACATAATCGAAAGTTCAAGCTTACTTTTATGAAATTGCTCTTACAGTCTGCAAAAAATAATAAGCCGGATCCAATTCGAAGATCAAGGAACAACGCAATCATCAACATTAACTGAAATAGATAATTAGATAATTTTAGCTTATACCGTCCGTTATACATTAAACGCGCACGCGAAAACGTATTCTGCGCTTGCGCAGACGCATATGTGCAGTCGTAAATGTCTTGCGCACACGCGTAAAACGCCTATGAGCATGCGTCAACGCGGCGCATGCGCAGAAATATTTTATATTTGAGGTCCGGATTATAGATCATTCCGGATTATGGGTGTCCGAATTAACGACTTTTGACTGTATATTATTTTCACTAAAATTAAAATAAAGAATTGCATATCTGACAGATTAATAGCCAGAAGCTTATATCATACAGATATGAAATCAAGCGAATTATTCCTTACCTTTAATTCAGAAGTTATTGCTGTCTTTTATGTGGATCCTCCGATAAAGTACGGCCTTAATTTATTTATAAGGGTCCATGCTATAGGTTTGGTAAGTCGAAATAGTCCAATAAAATCAGAATCGTCAGCATTAAATGCGTTATTTCTATCGCGAAACACTCGAGGTTTTCGTAAATTTTAAGAAACTAAAATATCCATTACGTACACTTCCAAAAACTGTCCGTAACCTCCGCTTTCTTCAGATTAGCTCTAAAAACGACAGTCAGAAACTTTAACGTCAGCTACCCAGCTGACGGAAAAATTTCGATCGCTGTAATGATCGAGACGATAACACCAGACACTCTAAGACACCAGACCTTCTATATGTAAGGCTATATAGTGAATTATTAATATATTTAATTTCAATAGGGTGAATGATCGCTTAGAGCGTCGAATATGTTGGAGACCGACCTGGAGGTAGTTTCTTCTATCTGATAAATAAGCATAATATATTTTCTGAAATATATGCGATTCAATTCGTCTACAGGTGGCTCTTTCACACAACAGCGTGTCGGATAAGGAACGGTATTGTGATCTGAACATAGGCCTCTGAAAATGGTGTTTCTAAGTTTTCCTGAGACTTTTGATTTCATTCAAGAAGGTTTAAATTCTTTTTGTATTACTGAAGCAAAAATATCTTTAACTGTTTGAAGGGCGGTGGGTTACCTACAGAAACCACCTTTCCTATTGAACCTATTACTCACTTTTTGTTGTTTGACTTCTGAACTATTATTAATGTTATATATTTATAATAACCACTTTCATAATTACTCTCACTTAAGGGGGAAAAATGATGAAATCTTAAATAATCGTAACTTAGAATTTAAGTTATTTAAAAAATATAGTTTAAAGTACTGAAAATAATTAAAGCTATTATTAATTATGCATATTTAGTCTAACGAGAAAAAATTGTATTATTTTCTGGTTTTAAAGAAATGATAAATTATTTAAACTTAATACATAATAAGAAAAATACAAGGAATACAAAAATTTTAAAATAGGAGAAAAATGTATTAATTATCAAGCTTATTTTTCTGCATAAATCAATATGTAACACAAGGACATAATAACAACATTTTCACAACTGTTGCAAAAAGGTGGAATTTTGTGAACATTTAGGCGTCTTTAAGACATCGTGATACGATGCTTTCACAACCAAAATATCACCTGCGAAAGACGCAATAACGACGCCTATGCGACAAAAACCTCATCTGCAAAGATGTAATAAAGACGTTTTTGCAACGGTTGCAAAACAGTGGATGTTCGCGGACATATGGGCGTCTTAAAGACGACATTTTGCAACGACATACGCGACGAGTTTGCAACGTCGTTACGACGTTGCTGTGCAACTCGGGAAGTGGAATTGTAATTCCAGCCGATGCCCCAAATAAGACAAAGTCCGATATTTTTCCCCCAATTAACTATTTAAAATTTTTTAAATAGTTTATCAGAATTCTATTTGCAATTCTCCTAATTTAAATTTAATTATCTAATTATTTTAATTTTTAGCTATTTTATTTATTTTTTCTTTTGATCCTCACAGTCTTCCATAGGGCTTCGGCACTTCTAATTTTAAAAATTAAGCCCTGACACACACACATAACCGAGAAAAGAATTTGCAGATATAAATAAAATGTTTCTTACGGGGAAAATTTTCAGCAGTTTTTTCGAAATGTTTAGAAAACATTTTCGAATAATGTCCAACTCTTTTCCAGTCTGCAATACGCGAATCCACTCCTTTCTTCGTTTTACAATATCACTACCTTATTTCACTGTTGATTTTTCGATGATAATCCTATGTGCTATATCTGACTTCGAATCTAAAATTTTCTGAAGAACACAAAAACCTTGTCTAAAACTTAAAGGTTTATTTAACTGGAACTTCAACACTGATGAAAACTTAACATCACAAACAAAAACTTAACATCTTGGGTGGAAAACTTCAAAGTGCTTTAAAGTAACAGCTATGCCGGCACGGTGAAGAACACGTTCCCTTAAAAGACAGAATCCATCTAGCCCTTTCGGCGTATATCTCCATTTCGCTGAGTTCAGACATCCGCTCCTACGTGTTTTGGACTTAAACGGCCAGGCTGGAACTGAAATAGGACTGGATCAGGACCGGAATTGGACTGGAACAAGATGGGAACCGGAACAGGACTGGATCCGCAACAAGACGGGAACCGGAACAGGGCGGGAACCGGAATCTCTCATCCCCTGGCTTCTCCCCGGGCAGGTCTATTCTGGCTCGAACTAAAAGGAACTGCGGTGCCACTAAGGAAAGCACCTCCTTTTATTGCCGGCGGTTGCCGTTACTACAGGCGACTTATGCAAATATTTAACATCACATTTTTCGAACCAGGAATACGATGGAACCATAACTCAGTTTCCTGGCAAGCTCGTGAATTACACTGTGGTATACAACAAAATGTGTGGTCTGTACTTCTTTTTTTTTAAGTCATGCATAATGGTCGCACCAGTCATCAATAAATATTTAATTATTTTTTGGTCAAAAAATGCTTCACAAACAGCGTAGTACTGACAGACAGACTACAGTTTTTTATGTTTTTCCACTTTTCGGCTCAGGCAAACTCGAAAAGTTCGCAAAAAGGGGTGCTCGCGTTTGATCGCTAACCGGGCGTAATATTATACGATTTTCGATTCCTTGAAATTTACGAACACTTGGGAACAGAAAATAGTGATTAGAAGTCTAACGGGTATGAGTCCATAAATGCGGAGTACCATGTGTGAGAGTCCGAAGGAAACACCTGCGGCAGCAGGCCTGAGGCGAAGGTAAGTGCGCAAGTAGAACATATGCACGTGATATGGCAATATACAAAAAAATGCCTAAATGCCAAAGTACAGAGAGTCCTAGTGACGTCATGAGATAGGGTACATACTGTAGCAGTGTAACAAATACAGTAGGAGTACAGGAGATACATACTATATACAAACTATATACAAAACATATACAAAATAAATGAATATACAGCAAGGGTACCTAAAGAAAAGGCATTTTGTAAAGGAATGATGTACAGGAGTAGTAATATAATGGGAAGGTAGAATTGGCAGGTAGCAAGTTACGTAAACAAATAGGTGAGAACGAAAAGAATTAATTGTTGAGGTATCTTAAGACCGCAAGCGGTCTTTTGCGATTAGCGTCTGAGTCATAGTTATAAAAAAGCACCGGAATGGTGCAGTTACACACATCAGGCATCTTGCTGAAAAACTTTTCAGCAAGCGATTCAAAGCACTGGAATCGCGAATACGAAAGCACTGATACTGAAATGTTTTTCAAATGTTGGCAGAATATTTTCCACTTTGAAGAGTACCACCATCGTTCTTTTCCAAGATTTCAAGGCGTAATAAATTAACATATGAAACTATTAAATATCACCTAGTTTGTTTATATCAAATTACATAGGTTTTTAGATGAATTTTTCTAGAATTACTTTTAAAGAATTTCTAAGCGTTTTCTATACTCTGGATGTGGCAGAAACATTACTGCGTCTTATCAAGTGTCATAAGACGGATATTTGTATATTTTTATTTCTCCATCACACTGAGAATAAAATGGCTTTAGAAGAAAACTCAAACTAAAGCTGTTGATGTTGGTAAGGTCTTAAAAGAGTTCCAGAAACTGAAACTGGCTTTTAAAAGATATATAAGAAAATCACTACGTGCCAACCTCAGCTGAATCGAGAAAATAATAATAAAATAATTAAATAATAATAAAAATTCTTGAACTAAAAGGACTGTAATAAAAGCTCTTGAATTGAAAGGTGGAAATCAGAAAAGCTACCAACAGTTTTTTTTTTTTTTTTTTTTTTTTTTTTTTTTTTACGAACTTAAAAAATACGGTTGAAAGACTGTTGCCAAACAATGCGAAACAAATACGGATGCAGCATTTCTTTGTAAAACTTTAAAATTTCAGCAGGTATGTAATTATAAAATATTTTTATAAAAATAAATAATTAATTCATTTGAATTTTCGATAATAGGTTAATTTTAGCATTAATTCCTAGTTAATAAAATTAGGTATTAATTATTAGATTCATTGTTAGTTACTATCTTACTAAATGAATTCAAAGCTGATATCGCAATTTGCAATACTGAAATCGCAGTTTATTAAATTCAGCGGTTTAATAAACTCAGACATTCTTGGAATGGAAGTGATTTTACTAAGCCATGGTACTTTATATGTTACTGGAAAATTATGAATACCGGCAATCTATAGAATAACGTAGACATTGTATACATTGCCGAAAACTGGCTAGCAATATATTAAAGAATTAGCATTTCACACATTTTGACAAATCTCCTTTTACGGAGATTTTGACAAATCTCGTACTTTCGGCAGCAAAACTATAAAGTAGATCGTAGAATGTCTTTTCTACCCCAAGATCTTTTAGAAGACAGAAATACGGAGAAGCAGCTAGAAAAGTTAAAGAAATAAAGCAAAAAAGATGAAACTAATCAGCTTTCGCTAGAAGAACAGCTCGTTTAAAAAACCTTGGATGAGATTATTGTAGATGGTAGTTTAAACTAACATGATTATGATAGGCTTACCAAAGAGATTTCCGTGTATGTTTTTCGGGTGCGTACTCGTGCCCGTTTAAAGAAACCAAAAATTTCTGATTGCTCCTTTGGGAACTACTGGGTCAGTCCTTGTTCCTGCTGTGAATAAGGAACGTGGGGATTCGCGCAATATTTTGGCAGTTGTACTGAGAATGACAGAGAACGGTTTCTACCGACTTGAAGCTTCCGAAGGAATTTTGAAACAGCTATATGCGAGATGACAATTCACTTTATGCTCTAAGAACGTGCACAGAATTGAAAACAGTTCTGACCACGAAATTTTTCTCCGGTGAATTGCAATTGCTCAATCCACTGGAAGCGGCAAAGGATCCGTCAAGTTCGAAGGTAGATTAAAAAAAAAAATGTCTCAAGGGTAATAAAAAATTATTAATTAACAATAGACAGAAAATACGAAAGGAAATTAAGAGGTATATTTTCCTATAATTTTCCCCCGTAATCACAAAATCTATTTGGCATTTATCTGAAAGCAGGATCAACTCGTTTAACCCGGCTTGGTAGAAATCACGTCCCTGCCCACTGAGACAGTTCTTGGAGCTGTTTTTTCATCACTGCCTGAAATTTTCATCACAGCTCATTCCAGATAAATGCCAAAATTTTAAAAATCAATTTTGGAAAAAAATAGTTACTGAATGCTAAATCTAGCCTATATGGAGTGATGACTTCAGATCTCGCACTTAAACGTTTTCAGCAATTCTTGAGTTTGACGAGGAGTATGGGTCCAGGCATTGACATGCAGCAATCAGTGCCATCTGTTTACACACTGGGGAAAAACTATTCCCTCAATGATTTCTTTGCAATTGCTGATACTTGTAACCTTCTTTTGGATCCACCTGCATGATGTGACGTGAAGCGCAACCCGTCCTCCTGGCAAACTTCCCGTCCGTCCCATCTACGTATATGTATGGAAAAAAAAACCACTATATATATATATATATATATATATATATATATCGATGCATATATCATAGATTTTGTACATTCACTTTGAAGGTAACGAAAGCTCTTTTTTCTTTATTGCATACAGCATACGTTTTTCGTGTCATCTGTAGGCATCTGTTGATGTTGGAGCAGAGTTTCGTGGAATTCCCAAAATAATGATAGATTCAAATGGTAAATCTGTTTAGAAGGTGATATTTGCAGTTTTGCAAACCTTATAGACGCTGAAATTGAAGCATCAAGCAGATTTTCAGCAGACACGTAATCGGAGAATTTCAATCCTTAAGTGTAGGCTCATCTGCGGTAGGTCGCCATTTTGTAGATATCCTCAGTCCGGGTTATTGCAGGAATGTTCTCAGTTCGGGGTTCCATTATGTTATTTCACCACAGTAGAGAGACTGTAGAGTCACCATTCTGTAGAGATATGTGTTAATACAAGGATAAAGATTGCATACCTGCTTTTACAACTAGTTTAATTATACTGATACTTGTATTAATTAAGCATATATATATATATATATATATATATGCAGAGGACAAAAATAAGTATCAAATGTGAGTCGCTGGACTTAATCAAAGAGTAATCATAGGATGTTATTCATGTAAGTATCACACATACTAGCTGTCAGGAAAATCAGCCGGTATTTCCCGACGGGAGTGAAGTGAGTTCGATTTTTCACATAAGCTGAGAGAGATGAACTGTCAGGGGGTTCAGTGTAAAATTCTTCTTACTAGATAAGAGGGAGAAAATTGGTAGCGGCTTCTCTTGGATCTGGTTGCTACTTAAGAGTTCTTTACAAATCTTTATTAGCCGGGCTTCTATCGACCGAGGTCTCTGCTAACTCAGCCAGCTGTCAGTTTAAAGAAATAGTTCAAGAAATGCAGTAACATTAGAAAAGGTGCACTGAGAATCAGTAATATTCGCGAATTCTATCACCTATTGATAAGAATTATAATAAAAATCTTATAAGGCATTTCTTCCGCCTTCATAGCATGCCTTCGCAGTGTAGTGGTCTGCACGCTGGGCGCGTATTCTAGAAGTCCGTGGTTCGATTTCTGGCGAAGACGTTGCTTATTTTTCCTCTTTCCTGCTTCCAAAAATACCTAGTGTCACTACAGTGGCGCCCGAACTAAAAGGGTGGTGGATGATGACTCTGCACACCCAGGATTTGGCGACTGGGTAACCTAAAACCCCAGTCGCCCTTTAAAAGGGGGAGTATACAAGGTATTTCTCCCACCTTCTTAGCATGCCTTCGTACTATGGTGGTCTGCACGCTGATCGCGTATTCCAGAGGTCCGTGGTTCGATTCCCGGTGAATGCGTTGCTCATTTTTCATCTTTCCTGCTTCCAAAAATACCCAATATCTCTATAATCTGACAAATTATTTATAAAATATTTTTTATTCTGTCAATTTTAAACTATTTAGAGTTCAGAACACTGCATGTATGAGCTGTTTACGCTTCATTTCTTTAGAAAGACCCTGAAATCAATTTGTGAGACTCCAATATGAAAGAAAAGAAGGAATATATGCTTTTAAACTGATATTAAAATGCTTCATGAGAGATGAAGATTTAAGTAAATAATAATTTAAGAAATGGTTATACATACATCCCAAATAAAGTGAAACTGCGCAGTCTCAGCTGATTAGAATCACCCCTAGTCAACTTTCAATTTGGAAAATGCATTCCTCTATATAAAATTGATGCCCATAATCTGTCTGAGACAATTTTATTACTGTTAATCTACGCAACTTCTAAATTTTGCGACTTTCCTTTGAACTGCAAATATGGCAGTAAAAACGACTTTCGTAAAATATTATTAGTTGTGAAGTTCTTGATAGTAGTTTCTGAATACTGAATCGTTTTGTATAGTTTCAGGACCCCGAAACACAATATTGCAATTTTAAGAAACAGGGCTTTATTAATACTTGTAAATGAATAAATAAATAAATAAAACTCTCGATTTAAAAAAGAAAAATTTAAAGTTGTACTTATTAAATTTCTAATTAAGAGTGAAACAAGACTAGAAGTGAAATTTTTGGAAACATAGACAGGTAATATTGCTTTCCTGCATTTTGAACGAAAGCAATAAATAATGCAGTAAATTGCAGCTTTATTTCCCTACTATGTACTATTATATGCGCAAATAGAGCCATATTACTAAAAATTTCTGTTACCATGGAATGAAATTTTGACAATTTGTTTCATCACTGCAGAGCATTTTTTTCCCTTCTAAAGAAACTTTTAAAGTTGTAGGGGTACTATTAGACTTGACTACAAGCCTGTTTCAAAATTTTGTAATAAATCCTTTTTTTTTTTTTTTTTTTTTTTTCAATGGGAAAACGTGATGTAAATTTGTAATAATGATTCTCAATATAAGAGTAAAATTATTCATCTTCAGTATTGACACGCAGCAGTTTGGAAAATAAATTGAGATTTGTTGTTTGTTTGCAACTATATTTGTAATAATAAATCTTTTCATACACTCATTTCGTTTTTTTTAAACATTTTAAGGGCGTTCGAAATAGCATTATAATTAATGGCTATCATTTAAAGTATCACTCAAATTATATACCTCATTCACTTGTCTACCCGAACTAAATTTAGGCTTACTTTTTGTATCGCTTTCCTTAATTCGTACATAGCAAATCATGGAGAATAATATGTTAATAATTGCAAGAAAAAAGTAGCTGAAAAAAAGCGATCTAGTATTATAGACGTATGAGTAGTATAAGGGAGTATTTCCTAAAGTCTTTAGATTTGCCACCCGCATATATGTAACTACTTTGAAAGAAAGAAAAGACCTAAAAACCCTTGTTATGATGGTATAGTAATAAGCAAATATAATTAAAAAATAAATTAATACTTATCAATCTATATATATGTGATGGTAATTTAAGCATTCCAGAATGGGGAAAGATGAAATGTAGCTCACGGTGGAAGATTTCGCAGTAGAAGATGACGAGAACTTTTGAAGAATTACTTGACAATTCGAACATATCTTTGTTATTTATTTCTTAATCTATTTAGACACATCTTACGGCATGGCACAGCACAATGGGGACAACCTGAACCCCACAATTTTAAACTACGAAGCTACATTTTTTAACAATGGAGAAATGTATCCAAGCGGGAAACGTGGCTTATTCAGGCAAAAGAAGGTGGCAAAAGAAAGTGCGCATATCGGGGTCGGAGCATTTATAATCTAAGAACGCTTTGTTTTAATCCTGCTTAGCGACTGGTCAAGAGTTTTCGCATTACGGTCACTGCAAGATAAATGAAGACGCCTTGAAGGATTTGTACTTTAATTGAAAATTAGAAATTTAAAAGACTGTTGCCAATTAAATGTCTTTCAAATTTTGTATATCATATATATATATTAGCGAAAATGCTTAATAAGAATGAGTTAATTCAGAAGTCAAACAACAAAAATCAGCGTTATATTCACAAAATTTTCACAGGACTAGTTTCGATGGTTTTACCAAACCATCATCTTCAGCTGCAAAACCGCAAATGAACAAGATAGGAAATAATGATTAGATAAGATAAGGAAGCCTGGACAAGAATAAGCAAGTGGCGCCATCTGTTGGCGAAACCAGAACTAAAACATAATTTCTCTAAAAGCCGAAGGCAAATTTGGATTGGAATTAGGATCGTTAACTAGAACAGAAAGATTTTTATGAATGTGAAATGCCTCTAGAAAATCCAGTTCTCCAATGGAAGATGTTTTTTGAATAATTTTGGCAGCAGAAAAATTGAAAGTGTGATTTTCGGACCAACAATGTTGAGCAACAGAAGACTTCTGTGTTTTCTTTTTTCTAACATATGCCTCATGTTCTTTGACGCGAAATTTTAAGGCTCTCTTAGTTTGGCCAATGTAAATTAAACCACACTGGCAAGGAATCCTATAAATACCCCAGGAATTCATATCCGGAATGGGGTCCTTGAGTATAGAAGTTGGAATTTTATTGATGGGAGAATAAACAACTCGAAAGTTAAATTTCTGCAAAATATGTGCAACTTTATAGCTAATTGATGGAAAGAAGGGAATGACAACAGAATTTTTATAATCTCCTAAAATAAGAGTGTGGCTTTTAGTGAGTTGAGATGAGAATTTTTTAACTGCTTGATTAATAATGTTGGGTGAAAAGCCCCTGTCAATAGCTATTGCTTTTAAATAATTTAGTTCTTCGTTAAGGGCTAGTTTGGAGGAGCAAACTTGAAGAGCACGGAAAACATAGGAATAAAATGAAGCTAACTTTTGTTTAGTCGGATGACATGATTTAAAGTGTGGTGGAAGGCAAACCGATGAAGGTTTACGGTAAACTGTAGTACTGAAGTTGGATGTGTTACGTGTGACCAGAATGTCGAGAAACGGAAGAGAATTGCAAGTCTCGAGTTCAAAAGTGAACTGAATAGCAGGATCAATAGAATTCATTGTTGAAAGAACTTTATTTAAATCATCTTTATTACCTTCAAACAGGGTAAAAGTATCGTCTACGTAGCGCAACCATGCCGGGAAGTTTAAAGTTTCAAACAATTTTGATTCATAATAATGCATGTAGATATCAGCCAGGATGGGACTGAGGGGGCTTCCCATGGCTAATCCCTCAGTTTGCTTGTAATATTTATTTTGGAAAACAAAATGTGTTTGTTTCAAACAGAGTTGAGTGAGAGAAATTAGCTCATCAATTTCGATGCAAGAGAAATGAAATTCACGAAGTCTGGTTTCTAGACATCTTAATGCACCCTCCACTGGGACATTGGTGAATAATGATTTTACATCAAAAGAAACCATGAGTAAATTACTAGGAGAAATGTTTTTAACCTTTTTTACAAACTCTATTGAATTTTTTATGGTGTAAATGTTATTGTCTAATAGAGTGGAAAATCTAGAAACTAAATATTTAGCTAATGGATACGAGGCAGTACCTAAATTTGATACAATAGGGCGGAAAGGAATACCACTTTTATGAATTTTGGGAAGAGCATATAATCTGGCACAATTCGCAACAGGTGGGATAAGCGAATGTTTTAAGTTGCTTGAAATGATTTGCGAAGATTTGATCGCAGTTTTTATTTTGGATAAGTCCGAAGGTGAAGGATCTTTAGGGATCGTATTATATGGTCCTTCGTTTAAGAGTTTTGTGACACCATCGATGTAAGTGTTCTTATCCATGACGACTATCTGGCCACCTTTGTCGGCCTTTGAAATGATAATATCCGGGTTAGAATGAATTTCGCGCATTGTAGCTCTTTCTCTCGCAGTTAGATTTGGTTTCAAAGGTTTATTATTGAATTTCACATTATGAGCGATAAGATGCCTAATCATTTCTTTCTGTGAATCTGAAACTTTACTGAACTTGAAAGCTTTTTCTATAGGAGCCAAAATCTTTGGAATCGAGGGTTTACAGGTTTGTGAGAAGTTAAAATTATATTTTAGAATTCTCTCTTGTTCTTCCGAAAGACTAACATTAGAAATATTAACTATTGGCTTGATGTTTACAATGGGAAGATTTTTTGAGCTACTTGAACTGGAAAACTGTAAAAGAAGTTTTTCGAATTTAACTGCAAGGGTGTTTTTATGACGGATAACTGCATTCTCCGTTCTAGACCAAGACTTTTGTTCAAGGGCAGTGAATTTTGGATATGATTTAGCGAGTTCCAGATGAAGCTTATAGAGTTCATGTTCAATTTTGGACAATTGTTGACGTGTATTCCTTATCACGGACCGAAGTAAGGCAAGCTTGCAATTTAACAGAATTCTTGAAACGCGACTCGAAGGTTTTTGATTAGATTTGATTTGAATAAAATTGGGGATCAATTTTTTAGATTTACATTTAAGTAAAAAGTCAAGATGTTTCAGGAATTTTTGCCGTTTCAGGCGTAATTTAGTGAAACGATTAACGGATGAAGGCATGATAAACAATGCAGAAAATCAAACTAAATTAACTGAGCAATAATAAAGTACACACAATACAGCAGAAAAATCCCTCACTGAAATGAATAGAAAACAAAACGTTTGTAAGCAAAATGCATAAAATCAGACAAGCAAATCACAATATCCAAATGTACAAAACATAAGCATAACTTGAAAGTTGCAAAAATGTACTCACCGAAACTCCTACAATCACAAAATGGCGGCCACACCACGTGCAAAAAAGAAAGCAAAATGTAAGCCTGTTTGGGGCTTCTATAATTAAGACACAATAACACGCCGAACAAATACTAATTCAGAAGTCAAACAACAAAAATCAGCGTTATATTCACAAAATTTTCACAGGACTAGTTTCGATGGTTTTACCGAACCATCATCTTCAGCTGCAAAACCGCAAATGAACAAGATAGGAAATAATGATTAGATAAGATAAGGAAGCCTGGACAAGAATAAGCAAGTGGCGCCATCTGTTGGCGAAACCAGAATTAAAACATAATTTCTCTAAAAGCCGAAGGCAAATTTGGATTGGAATTAGGATCGTTAACTAGAACAGAAAGATTTTTATGAATGTGAAATGCCTCTAGAAAATCCAGTTCTCCAATGGAAGATGTTTTTTGAATAATTTTGGCAGCAGAAAAATTGAAAGTGTAATTTTCGGACCAACAATGTTGAGCAACAGAAGACTTCTGTGTTTTCTTTTTTCTAACATATGCCTCATGTTCTTTGACGCGAAATTTTAAGGCTCTCTTAGTTTGGCCAATGTAAATTAAACCACACTGGCAAGGAATCCTATAAATACCCCAGGAATTCATATCCGGAATGGGGTCCTTGAGTATAGAAGTTGGAATTTTATTGATGGGAGAATAAACAACTCGAAAGTTAAATTTCTGCAAAATATGTGCAACTTTATAGCTAATTGATGGAAAGAAGGGAATGACAACAGAATTTTTATAATCTCCTAAAATAAGAGTGTGGCTTTTTGTGTGTTGAGATGAGAATTTTTTAACTGCTTGATTAATAATGTTGGGTGAAAAGCCCCTGTCAAGAATGAGTTCTTTGGTACTCTGGTTCTAAATACCTTCACTTCACGGAAATATTTGCCCTAACTTAATTTGCCAGTTTGGCATCACCTTATTGAGTAAAAGACGAAAGACCTTCGAATTTATTTATTAATTATTGTTCGTTGAACGGGAGTTGGTTTATTCCCCTTGAAAAGTCAACTAATTTCCGATTAATGGCAATAACTACTTGCTTTTAATTTAATTTCTTTTTCCAATTGAAATTTTGTTATTCATGATTTAATTTAAGTCTCCGTAAAACATTTTTAACAATCTACATTCAAGTTACTTTAAAACAATTTTCGGAATTACACTTCCTACCTATGGGTTCACTCTTCTTAGATACATCTACTAAAATTAATATTAGGAGATAATATAATCAATATTTCTTTAGTAAATAAATTATATATATATATATAAGATATAACAAAATATGATAGCTGTTTCAAAAAATTAATTGGCGACCTCAAAATTAACATTCTAAATTTGGAGATCTGCCCCTAAATTGATCTCTTCTCACAGGTTCCAGATTTTTCTATCTTACGTAACGTTTTAATGCAGATGCCTCTTGTCCAATCCAATTAATTGTAAACCAAAACTCTGAACTGAAACTTTCCAACTCCCATCCTTCTTCCTCTGAAGTTCTATGATATTCACCCCTTTTTCGCATAAGCTCTGCTGCTGGCAAGACGCTTTTCATCCATGCTGCTGCTGCTTACTTGCTGAAGATAACGTCGTACTTCAAAATGCAACTTACTGTATTCAAATATAATTAGGAACATCTTGTCTGAAAAAAAAAAATGGTTTGATATTCGTAAACAAAATAAAGATTGTGATTTTTCAAGATACGTTGGGCTAAATTGCGTCATCATGCTTTCCACACTTTCTTCTCGGTCATCTACGCAGTATCTAAACTGTAAATGAGTCTTTGGTACTCTACTTTGGTTCTAAATACCTTCACTTCACGGAAATATTTGGCCTAACTTAATTTGCCAGTTAGGCATCACCTTATTACTTGAGTAAAAGACGAAACACCTTCGTATTTATTTATTAATTATTGTTCATTGAACGGGAGTTGGTTTGTTCCCCTTGAAAAGTCAACAAAAGTTCCACTGTTTTCATCTACGCATATTTTAAAATCATCACATATTTATAAAAAGTCAAGACAGGATTAACCTGGGGCAAGTTTTCCCCAATGGATTTCGAACTCTGTTGCCTCAAACTACCAGTAAATCACCAAATTCGTTTCCGGTGTGTGATTTAACGGCATATTCAAAAAGTGCTTTAAAAATCATCGAGTATCTGTAAGTTCAAAATCGAAACTGTTTCGAATCAAGGTCAGTGCCGCAACGTAGTGAAATATGGTTAATGGTTCTCGCTCGCTTCGAATATTCGTAATATTTATGTGGGTTCTTTAGTTTCGAAATCACAATTCATAGTCAAACAAAACACATTTAATAAAACATTAATACATCTATAATATAGTTCATCTATTAATACAACATCTATAACATCGTTTATCTATTAATACAGCATCTATATCATCTTACATCTATAAAACAACATCTTACATCTCCTCTCATAAAACAAAGTGGCGAGAGTTCTATCAATTTCACTCGTGCAGTCAACAGCTAAAAATTAAACAGCGCGCGAGGAAAAATATTAAACTATGGATTTAAAATCCTACATTCGGCCTTCCTGCTATGCGTCGACCTCGACGACATTATTCTACTCTTGACTTTATAAATCATTGGTCATCTTACATCATCGTTTACTTCAGTAAAAGAACCATCATCAAGAATAAGCCGAAACCTGAAAACGAAGTACGAAGGGAGAGGGGAAGTTTGTGTGCTAAGGACAAAATTGAAAGGAAACATCTTAATTGTCCATCTTTGCAACAATAACATCGTCAACAGTCCCTTCTATTTTTCAGAAATTTCATCTCTATCGAAAAATATTTTCAATCTTTAACATTTGTGGTAAACTTCATTTTATCTTAAAAATAACATTTACTGAAATAAGAGTAATTAACTTTAATTTACATTAACTGATATTGCTTTAGGAAATCTTGTTTTGGGGACTGAAGGTTCTTCACGGGAAGATTTACCCTCTTATATGACGTTGTCTTATGTTTAGTTGATTTGTAAGTTGAAGTCGCGCTAGATGGTGTTGGAACAGCATCAGCACCACATTCTTTTCCATAATGTTGTTAATCATCAGCATTAAGAATTTCTCGCAACTGACGAAATTCTTCATGAGTGATACACATTTTTCTTTCCAATTCTGCCTGTTTAGCAAATAATCTCTTCTCCATAATTTCCCTCATGCAATCTTTTTCTAAAGCTAGCATTTCTTGCATTTTCAGTTTAACATCTTGAACTTCTTTTTCTTTCTCAGACAGGATTTTATCTTTGATTCTCATCTGAAATTTTGCAGCTTCTACTTCGTTCTTTGCTTCTGATAGTTACTTCTGTAACATTTCTACAGTCTGTTCTGATACAGAAAGTTTTCTTTCCAAAGATCTAGCATCCAAATCCATTTGTAAACTAGATTTTTCCTGTATTAGTTGGACACTTTCATTATCTATAATTGGTAAACGTCTGGATCTCAAAGAAATAGGTTGGTTAGCTTTTAAAATAAAATCCATTTCAATATTAGTAGATTTTCCTTTGGCTTGTCTTCTTTTAAGTTTTTCAGATATGCAAGGATCCAGTTCTTCAGCTGGAAGTCTCTCTTTCTGTTTACTCTTTTTTACTGTTGATATTTCTGTTAAACTATTATTATCTTGAACCAATTTCTCAGATTTTGAATTCTTTCTTTTTCTAGAACTCTTTGGCCCTGAAGTGGGTTTCTTGGATTCATTAATTCGTTCATTACTCTTTTTGACTTGCTGAACATTCTTAGGTGGGTTTTTTCTTCTTCCTTTAGGAATGGAATTTTTCCTTTCCTCTACATTTTGCAGTTTTCCTTTTCTACGTTTAACATCACATTTTTCTTCCTGAGACACCTCTTCCTTTAATTCATCTAAAGCAGCATCTGTTTCTTCTCTAGGGTTTTCAGTTTTATTAGGAATATGATTTTCAATTAAGTGTTTTACTTTGGACGTACATGCTTTATTAATATCCGAACAATTATCTAATCTATTTTCTTGATCAACACTTATATACATTAAGTTCGATTCATTTTCGTCTTCCTTTTCATCTTCTGCTATTTTCATAGATATGCCGTTCTTGTTTATAATAATTTCCATTTGCGAAAGCAATTCATTTCCAATAACAGCATTTTCTTTCATTGTTCCTTGAGGCACAACATAAATATTTGATTTAATTTCGCAGTCATCAATTCGTATGGAACCTTTAAAATAACCAATAGGATTTACTTTATTATTACCAAAGCTTACTAGAATCAAATCGGAAGAATTAATATTAGGTGAACCAATTACTTTATAAATGTTTTCCGATACTATATTTATATCACTTCTTGTATCAATCAGAGCTTTTATTTCTACGTTATCTATCGCTACAGTTTTATGCATATCATTTAACTGCTTCTTTACAAATATATGATTCACTCTGGCAAGATCTTTTATATTCGTCTTATTTTTTGTACATTCTGCGGCTACGTGTCCAAATAAATTGCAACGAAAGCCTTTTTTTTCATTTGCTCTTATTTTTGCAGAAATTCTCCGCGTGACCAAGATTTCCGCAGTTATAGCAACGAATATTTGTTTTTATTTTACTTTCAAAATGGTCGCTTCTGGTTTTAGAATTAGGCTTAACGGACTTATTTTTATCATTATCTAATTTAATTTTTTCCTATATCTTAAGTTTTTCTTGAAATTCTGCCAAAGTTTTACAACCATAAAGAATAGCTTTATTTAATGCAGAATCGTTTATACCTTTAATAACATATTCAAATAAAGCGGCGGTTTCAATATTACCTTTAGAACACATATATTTAATTACCAAAAAATATTCATATAGAGATTCTTTTTGCTGCATTTTACGTTTTGATAATAATTCATGTAACTGAGCAGAATTATACTGAGCACCATATTCATTTACTAATAAAGCCTTAAGTGCATTCCACGAATTAATTTTCGTTTCACTTTCAATAAATAATTTTGCTTTACCAGTTAAAGATCTTTTGGCGAATATCAGTTTCTGTAAATCATTTAGTTTTAATAAATTAGATACATCCTCAAAGTTTTCAATAAATTTAACAACCGAATTATACGGATTACCATCAAATTTAGAAATCAAGCTTTCAATATCATTAAAATTTATATACGCATTTGAGAAACTGTGAAAATGGAAACTGAACTGATGACTTACTAATATTTTGTTTTAGCTCATGATCTTCATCAACAGCAGCAAAAGAAGAGCCGTTGAAAATTCGAGCAGTTTATGCATCGATTTCACTATTAACAGAAGTATTCCTTCTTTCATTCAATATTGCTTCATATTCCTCTATTTTTTGTTTGTAATTTGATCCCGATTCTGACACCAATTTTGTGTGTTTTTTAGTTTCGAAATCACAATTCATAGTCAAACAAAACACATTTAATAAAACATTAATACATCTATAATATAGTTCATCTATTAATACAACATCTATAACATCGTTTATCTATTAATACAGCATTTATATCATCTTACATCTATAAAACAACATCTTACATCTCCTCTCATAAAACAAAGTGGCGAGAGTTCTATCAATTTCACTAGTGCAGTCAACAGCTAAAAATTAAACAGCGCGCGAGTAAAAATATTAAGCTATGGATTTAAAATCTCACATTTATGCAGTTCCGATCATCGCGTAAAAAGAAAAACACCCGAAGTTCTTTGAACGTCAGCACCCTCATGAGTGAAATAGTGTTTTGTGCACATTTTGCGTTTTTCAATGCTCTTATTCAAAGAATGGAATATTATTAAAAGTTATTAATGTGATAATGAAGTGGTATTAAGTTGCAAATTGAGTGAATTAATATTTCAAAAAAAATTTCATTTTTAAGTTATTGTATTATGATTTATTGCTGGCAATGTTTTTCTTAAATCATTTTAAATTCAAAGTTAATAACTCAAAAATATTATGATTTATTTAAAATGTAGTTTTGTATTTCTGAATTGGAAAAAAAAATATCGAATTTTGTAAAAATTAGGTAAGGAATTTGAATGTTTTACTTAGGGAAGGTTTCTACTGCGAATAATATCTTTGTACTATTGTTTAAATTTTTTTTTTGAATTTTTACTGTATTTTAAGAATGAAATTATTGTTTGAAAATTTTAAATTCTAGGAATTTCTTTAATATTTTCAAGATAAACGTTGAAGGCCCTCACCTTATGAAAAAATACCTTTTTTTTATTAAATCTAAGTATTTTTTATTTTTTCATAAAATGGAGTGTGTTTTTAATATTTATAATGGTATGACAGCAGTTCGAAAAAGGCCAATTGCCTCTATGGAAGGAACGGAGGCCTTTTCTACAGTAAACTGCTAATTGGCAAATCTTTTGGCCACTGGTGAAGAATAAACACCAATTTACTCAACTGATAAACCAATATGGGTATGCTAGTATTTAGAGAAAGCTGTGGAGTCTTCAAGTTTTGTAAAGAATAAGAACATTTTAAATGTCTTAATAATAGTGAAAAGTTTGAAATTTGTTGTGTTTATGAATGATATGTTACAAAATTTTTATATTTTAAAATGCCTTCCTTAAAAACATAATTATGAAAATTTTAACGAATAACATGAAAGTTGGTATCTCAATCTGTATTATAGTAGAAATGTTTTCATCAACAAAAATTGGAAAGACTTTATTTGAACATTTACTTTGTGAAATAATTTGAACTTTTACCGTGTGGAACTATCAAGAACTTTACAAAAATTCATTGGACATTCTTATCTCAGAACACTAAAATGAGCAATTGTTTTAAAAGAGTACAGTGTCTAAAATTATTATTGAATTCAAAATTTTATGACATTCAGTGAAATGTCAAAATTGATTCAAAATTTCGGTCAAAATTTTATGACAATAATTGTTTTTGTTTAAAAGTTAAATAGGTTTGTTAATATGTTTTGTATTTTCAAAATTGTATTTTTCACATTTTGCTGCTCTAATGCTTGTTCTTCCACCCTGCTCACCCAACCTTTCTTTTGAAGGGGGGATATGTAAGATATAACAAAATATGATAGCTGTCTCAAAAAAAAAAAAAAAAAAAAAAAAATAACTGGCGACCTCAAAATTAACATTCTAAATTTGGTAATCTGCCCCTAAATTGATCTCTTCTCACAGGTTCCAGATTTTTCTACCTTACGTAACGTTTTAATGCAGATGCCTCTTGTCCAATCAAATTAATTGTAAACCAAAACTCTGAACTGGAACTTTTTCGACTCCCACCCTTCTTCTTTTGAAGTTCTATGATATTCACCCCTTTTTCGCATAAGCTCTGCTGTTGGCAAGACGCTCTTCATCCATGTTGCTGCTGCTTACTTGCTGAAGATAACGTCGCACTTCAAAATGCAACTTACTGTATTCAAATATAATTATGAACATTTTGTCTGAAAAAAGATGATTTGATATGCCTAAAAAAATATTGTGATTTTTCAAGATACGTTGGGCTAAATTGCGTCATCATGCTTTCCACACTTCCTTTTCGGTCATCTACGCAGTATCGTAAGCTGTTAAGGTTCCAGTGTTTTCATCTATGCATTTTAAAATCATTACATATATATATATATATATATATATATATAGAGAGAGAGAGAGAGAGAGAGAGTGCGCGCGTGTGTGTGTAGTATTTTAATTGCGTAGGAGGAATCCGGTACTTTTAGCAGCTTGCAGGCGTCATGGCCGAGGATGGATATTTTGATGCGCTGAATCTTGAAGTCTACGTAGTTAGATAGAAGGAATGGATACATAAACCACAAACTTCCAGATGTAACCGTTTCAAAACATAATTTTATTCTATTATAATTCACATCATATCACTTTTGGTAGACAAGGCATTTATTTAATCATAGTTAAATACGTAATTTTTATGTATACTGTTTTTAAAACTACGACATAAGCATCAAGCATAAGCGGCGCACAGTTGTTTGCATGGCAGAAGTCAGGGAAAAAAGGGAGATGCGCTACTAAGCTTTTTTAATAGTGTTAGTTACGATATGTCAATTAATTGTTTTCAGGATATGGGTAAACTCAATAAGTCGTCCGAGTCTGGTGCAGTTATTGCTTTCTTGTCCGCAGTCTATTGGTGATTTTCGATTGAAGGTGGACACGTACTCATGTATGTTCAAGTGAATGTAATAAATGGATGTCGTATGTATTTGTTAGGGTGCCTGTGATGTTACTAGTGTAAGGGGGCAAGGATATGTGCAGGGTATTTATGTTTTTCATGTGCAATGGGGGAGTATCTGAGATCAAATTTCTAAGATGGAGTATCAAATTTCTGAGATGTGGTGAATTTGTACTGTGTGGAAAAATTTTTTTGCTAGTGTTTTTATGTACTCTTGAATGGTGCTGATATTTAGGTCTGTGTGTATAATGTTGTTTGGTATGTACCATGGGGCGTTTACAGTTTCGCGAAGTAGCTTATTTTGGAGGATCTGTAATCTTTTTAAGTTGGTTTTGGCGGCCTGGCCCCAGACTTGACCATGTGTGTCTTTAGATCATTTTGTGCTGGTCTTTATGAAGTCAAGTAGTGCTGGTCTTTAGATCATTTTGTAAAGAATTAGTTTGTTGTTTATTGAAATATTATTATATCTACCTTGTAGGGGTTTCACGGTGGCTGCTGTGGTTTTAAACTTTTCTGCGGTGTAATTTCTTTAAGTTAAAACAATGAAGTTTCTTTAAGTTATAAGCTGTATAATTTCTTTAAGTTGTGTTATGGGTTTTGCTAAAATATTCTACCGGCTGTCCATCTCGCATAAGCAAGGCTCGTATCTTGAAATAAGATACATCTGCTACAATTTCTAATTTACCATTTACCTCATGACACTTCTAGACGGAAGCTTGGATTAATGCTCCTTTAAGTTTTTCAGAAGCCCTCTTCGCTTATGTCGACTAATGAATCTAGACTTCTTTTTTAAACTTAATATGGATTATGCTATGTGGACAAATTCTTTGATGAAAGTTCTATAATAGTAGCTGCCCTATGTTTTTATAATTTTTAAACTAGTAAATGAGTGGACTGTAGCCTAGTGAATTAGTTTATGTTCTTTACAATACTTCTATTATTTTATGCTATATTTCACGATTATGTGTTTCTATTATTTTATATTATATTTATGATGAAATTTACCTATTAGTTCATAATAATGAACACTAACAACTTTATTAACGGTAATTACTACATTCAGTACTATTACATGTTGCCTTAGCCGAAACCAGTGGCCAAGTGAGAGTTTCTTTCTCTCTCTAATAGGTGGCAGAGACGGCGGCGTATTCTAACTTTAACATGCCGCCGCCGTTGAAATTCCAAATTTCAATATGTAAATTATAAACATAAAATCCAACAGTTTAAAGAAAACTAATTATACAGTCCAAATATGAAAACTAATAGGTAATTTCCATCATGAATATAATATAAAATAATAGACACAGATAATTGTGAAATACAGCATAAAATAATATAAACATTGCAAAGACAAAAACTAATTCACTAGGCTACAGTTTTACTTGTTGTTTAAAACAGTTCCATTTCAATATAAAGCACAGTTTTCAATAACAGTACAATAATGTAAAGCTAAGCATTACTATCCTTGATAGGCAATAAACAAATTATACTAATGCATCGAAAATCTACAACACTTCATGCTTTCACTTTAATAACTGTGATTATCTTTACCAGGTAAAACTTCTACAGCTCTAACTAAAGACCATTTAAATGGGGTAAGATTACCTTTCTTTGACACAACTAACATAAATAACTTCCTTTAAACTTTCTTTATTAAATAAACCATTTAGTGTGTTGAAGTTGATTTAAATAATCTGTGTGCCAAAGTTTCCAAATAATTTGAATGAATTTGGTAATAATCTGCTGTTTAGAAAGTCTATTATCTGTAAGATGAGATAAATCAGGTTCAGGATAAAAAGTAATGCTCAATTAAAAAATGACCCAGTGCTGAGGCCTCACGATTATTCGTATCTGTTGGTAACGGTAAAATTCGACGAGAATTGAGAATACCTTCACTCTGTGGAACAACAGTCCATAATTCTTCTATAGTCATTTTGTAACTGCCGACTGCATGCTGAAAATAGTATTTAAATGGCTTCTCATAAACCACCAAAATTTGATGATCTAGTTGAAATCACTTTCCAATTTATGCAGATATTAAGAAATTTGCTATATTAAAATTAGATTTAAGGATATGCAATTTTCTCAGTTCTGATTTTGCACCAGTCGTATTAGTAAAGTTATCTGGTATTATAGAATTAGATTTCCACGTATGGCATTAAGTCTTTTAACAGTAGCAAGTAATGCATCCGTAGTTAGATTATTCACTACCCCTAAATGTATTACTTCAGTAGCTAATTATATGAATATAGCAATATATACTTTTGCATAAATACTCTTCCTGTGATTTCTATACTTGATGAGAAATAGACGAAAAAAGTCCAGTTCAAAAGTATTTAAATACAAATCTTAAATTAACACTTTCACCAGGTAAATTTCCCACAAGTTGTTCACATACAATTGATTTATCCATAAAGCGTGTTACACATTCATGTACAATCTTTCGAACTATATGTCGACCATTAATAAGCCAAAATTTACTGCGAACCTGATTCAATAATGCTTGCATACCAAGATGCAAATATTTAACAAGGTAATACGCAAAACTTAATCTAACAAATACATGATCTTTTGGCATTACATAAGGAAACGTCTGATTGTAATTAAGTTTACTATTTGTAAATCTGCCTTCTACTCTCAGAAGAGAATCTTTGTCTAGAAACGGACATAAAAGTTTTAACTTACTTTTAGAAGAAACACAATTCTTATTTTTTAATATTTTTCAATAAATACAATTCTTACTTTTTAATATTTTTCAATCAATATTTTTTATATCCCTGCTAAAATGTTGTGACTGTAGATGCCTTATGATGATTTTCCCAGCGTCATACAATCCTTTAACAGTTACACGACATACTAATTTTTTTTCCTTTATAGCTGCCTATAAGTCTGCAAACAAAACTTAATACATAATACGAACTAGCAACATTAAGAGTATGATCTAGAACAAGTGAATTAGCGTTAACATTTAGGTAACTAAGCCATTGTCCTTAAGTATGAGTTCCTTGACGTATTCCACATCAGCCATATCAGATGAAAGTTTTTCACAAGGCTTCGGTTCTTCCTTAGTCACGAACGTTGGTCCACACCACCATAAATAATTATGAAGAAGATTCTTAGGTTCAACTCCACGTGATATCAAATCAGCTGGATTATTATGAGAGCTAATTCAGCAGTCATGAATAGCTGTCATACATAGAATAACAAACACTCTAATTAGCAACAAATGTCTTTAGTTGATGAGGCTCCTTTTTAACACAGTTGAAGAAGCAGTGAGATAATGCACTTTGTCTATGAGTAAATGAATAGCTCTAATATTCTTTTCTTTAGTTTTACCAACATAACTGCACAACCAAGTTCCAAACGCGGAATGGTAATTGACTTCAAAGGTGAAAAACGAGACTTGCTCCAGAGAAGTCTTTATGAACATTCATTCGAAGAAAACATACATTTCACATAAACTGCAGCACTATAGGCTTTCTGACTAACACTGCAAAATTTATTTATATTTGCTGTTCTCCATTGGTTGGAATAAATCTAGGGATGCGATAGAAATGCCTTCCATTCTTGAATTTATTTTTAAGAGCCAGAATTTTGAAGAAATATTTTAGCTTTTGCCGTAGCAGGTCCAATTATACCTAATGGATCAAAGAGGCGACCTATTACTGATATAAGATGTCTGTTTTCGTTACTGTTTTTTCAACGTCAGGTTTCTTTAAATCGTAAGAAAAAACTATCTGTAGCCGTACTCCATGACATTTCCGAGGCCCTTGTAACCTCAGACTTGTCAACGACTCGAAAAGAACAACCCTGATTTGCATTTCCTCTATTCTTTAATAGTTCAGTATCATTTAAACGCCATTTGTGTAACTGCATTCCACTACGCTCTAGAAGGCAGATTAACTATTCTGCAATTCCTTGGCTTCTTTCAGTGTAGCTCCAGTGATCATGTCATCTACATAACAGTCCTTCTGTATGGCTCTTGAGGCAAAAGGAAATTCAGTAGCGTCATCCTTTGCTAACTGCTTCAGGACACTTGTTGCTGTTCAGTATGTTACAAGTCTTCAGACGATAAGTCTGCACAGAGCTTCCAGTCGATTCTTCCCATAAGATCAACTGCAGGTTTTTTTTTTAGATGATTCAATAAGTATTTATCTATATATCTGCTAAACATAAGCTCCTACAGCATGGCTGTACTTTCGAAATCTAATAATAATAAAAAATAAATCTTCTTGTGGTATTCGTCCTTTCATTAATATTGAATTTAGAGATTCTCCATTATTAGCAACCGCTAATGCATTAAACAGAAATGCGTGACTGGACAATAAACTCCGTGATGACTGAGATAACTGCAGGTCGATGATTCAATTTCTTGAATTTCTTCCATGTGATTTAAATCCTTATACTCCTTGATAAAATTCTTATATAAAGTTTTCATATTCGAATCGCTTTCTAGTTGATTCCACACCTAAAGTATTCTTTTCTCAGCAAGCATTTTCGTTCTTCAACACCTTTCCTAAATGGGTAATTGAAATACATATCTTCCATCATTTTGTGAATAGTGAGTACGCTTGAAACTTTCTTCACAGTATTTTTCTTTCTCCCTCACTCGAGTGCCAGGAGCTCTCAAGATACAAAACCCCTGAGCTTATCTATACTTAATGCATATTCGCATTTTTGGGAGGTGGGAATACAGAAAGAAGAAATTCAAGCAAAGATTAAACTCATAATAACTGGTTAATTAACATAAGGACCTTATAAGTTATGGATTATCGCTATTTAACTCGGAAACATAGAGGGCCAGCTCAAAATATCTGCAGTTTAAATTGTCAAAATCCTAATTTCATTCCTGTAATAAATCATAATTAACAGTATACGATGCGCATTCATTTACAGAAGAACTTGAATGGGATGAAACACCTATTGAAATTATTCGGAGTAGCGAAGAAAACTGTATATCTTTTAGTAAACAAACTGCAAGAAATGAAATTGAGGTTTAGAGATTCATTTAAATTTATGCCATCTAGCATTGATGATTTATAGAAAAAATCTCAGAGCGAAACTTTAAATGTTGTAGAGTCATTAGGTTATTTTGAAGCAGAAGACTTGCAAAATGGGCAATGCCTTCGCCGGGACTCTAGCCTGGAGCCTTTCGAATACGCGCCGAATGTGCTACCATTACACCACGAAGGCATGCTAGAAGGAGGTAGAAAATACCTTATATACTCCTCCTTTTAAAGGGTAATGGGGTTAGTTGACCCAGTTTACAAATCCTGGTGGTGAGGAATTATTGTCCACCGCCTTTTAGTTCGAGATTTTTTGAGTCAGTAGGTTATTTTGAAGCAGGAGATGTGAAAAATGTACAATGCCCTCACCGAGACTCGAATCTGTCGAATACGCGCCAAGTGTGCTACCATTAAACCACGAAGCACGAAGGCATGCTTACAGGAGGGAGAAAATTTCTTAAAAAGGTTTAAATTTTATTCTGATGAAATATTAAATCTTATTACACAAAGGGGTATTTATTGTTATGAGTTTATGGATTCTGGAAAAATATATAAAGAAACAAAATTACCAGCTCAATATAAATTTGATAATATATTAAATGAAAGTAATTGTTCTGATGAAGAATATAAGAGAGCCAAAAAAGTTTAAAAAGAGATTAAAATTAAAAATTGGATGAATACACAGATATATATATATACGTAAAATCAGGTTATTATTATTAGCAGATACTTTACAGATGTATATTTAAAATCATTTGATTTAGATCCTACATGGCACTTTACAGCGCAAGGATTAGCTTGGGAAGCAAAGCTAAAAAATCACAGAAATTGAATTAGAATTATTCAGTGATTATAACATATTTTTAATGTTAGAAAAAAGAATTAGAGGAGGTACAGGTAACAGGTACAGTAAGTAGTAGATAGGGAAAGCAACCAATAAATACCTGAAACACTAAAATGATAAACCATCTAGTTATTTAATGTATCTAGATGCAAATAATTTATATGCATGGGCTATGAGTCAATATCTAGCGTGTGGTGGATTTAAATCGAGAAACTATGATGATTGGATTAAAAAAAGATGACTTAGATATCGTGTTTATATTAGAAGTTGATTTAAAATATACAAAGGACTACATGACAAACATTCAGAAATGCCTTTAGCTGCTGAAAACCGAACTCCACTTGGCTCTAGACAAGTTAAATTTCAAACGACTTTATATGGTAAAGAACACTGTGCTGTTCATTATAGAAATTTAAACAATATTTGAAAATGGTGTAGAGTTCCCCACTTTGCAAATGCTAAGTTACTGTTGAACGTGAAGATCCTTAAGAACCGATAAGCGAATAATCGCTTGAGTTCGTGTGACATGAAATAACAAGATGGAAGGGTAAATAACCCTTTAGTATTCAAATAAGATTTAACAAAACTCCGTCTTGGAGTATACAATAAAAGCCGACACTTGGGCTTGAACTTAAGAGGCTAAGAAGTAAACTAAAACAAACCTAAACTAAAGAGATATAGCCGAAGCTATCAAGATTCTAACTGAGTTGGCCTCTTAACGCTATTTGACTGCGAAGCTATCAAGGGCCTAAGTACGGCCGAGCGTAATAATAGCTTACGAGAGAGAAGCCTAAAAAGGCGTGCAGACAGAATACCTGGCAACTCTCTCGCTCAGCAAGTAGAACTACGCGGTTAAATACCGCTCTTTCTTATTATGTATTCAGACGCGATTCTAAAACTACGTTCTGGCCGGAAGTAATAAGTTGAAGTTAAGAATCGACAGGAAAGGAACTTTAACTTAAAATTTAACTGTTAATAAAATTAACATAATCCTGACAATGGGTTTAAAATTGGAAAAGGTTCATAGAGTATTAGAATTTAAATAATCTCCTTGGCTAAAGAAATCTGTAGATTTGAATACAGAAAGGAGAATTAAAGCTATTGATGATATTGAAGAAGACCTCTATAAATATCTGAAATCAGTGTTTGCAAAAACAATGGAAAAAGAAAAGAAATTCATGTGAGATTAAGCTGTTATTAAGAAAAAACTAAAAAATAGTTGTTAATGCAAACTTTGAAAGGAGAATTATATTTGATGAAAATTTATGTGCATTTTATATGAATAAAAATTCAGGAACCTTTAGTAAACCAGTCTGTGTTGGAATGAGTATATTAGATTTATCAAAACAATTAACGTATTACTTTCATTATAACAATATGAAAACTTAACATTGGGATAATATTATGCGATAAGGATTAAGTAGCTTCATATATTTTATTAACAATGATGACTTTTATGACCATATGAAAGGTAGCATTGATTACTTTGATACTTCTGATTATTCAAAAAATAATAAATATAATATTCCACGCCTAAATAAGGTTTTAGGAGGGATGAAAGATGAAAATAATGGAAGAATTCGTTGGATTAAAAGCGAAACTGCATGCCTGTAAAACTGAAAAAGATATAACTAAGAAGCTAAAAGGTGTAAAAAAATGTGTCAGTAAAAACAGAATTTCACTTAAAGATTATAAAGATTGTTTGTTTAATAAGATGATTATAAAACTATGAATTTCATTTCAACTAAATAAAAAATCATTATCACCTTATAAGCTATTTTCTCCCTTCTTTCCGCATGCCTAACTGAAGCACAGTCGACGCGTATTCGGGGGTCCGGAGTTCGAATCCCTGCCAGGCACTGAGGATTTCTTCGAAAAATCCTGATGACTCTATAGTGGTGCTCAAACTAAAAAAAGGTGGTGGACTACAATTCCGTCACCACCAGGATTTGGCGACTTTGCCGCCTCATCCCCGATCTCCCTTTAAAAGGTGGGGAGATATATAAGGTATTTTCTCTCTCCTTTCAGCATGTATTCATGGTGTAACTGGAAGCACACTCGGCAAGTCATCGGCAGATTCGGAGTTCGAATTCCGGCGAGGGCAATGCATATTTTTCAGGTCTCTAGCATCGAAAACCCTAATGACTGTACAAGCTACAGATGATAAACGCTATATTTTAGAAGAAGGAATTCTCATGAGAGTATTAGGCCATTATAAAAATTGTATTTAATAAAAGTCTTTATTAATAAATGAAGGAAAAAATCAACAGCTTTGGATCTTCTACAAAAACTCTTAAACTGAAATCTTTGAAACATATCCGTTCAAAATATGGAGATTTAACAATCGCTAACTTAACTGTAGTTGATAAACAAATAATTAATTTTTATAAAAGTGTCATGGCAATCTCTTTGATGAAACCATTGAAAAAATAAATAGTGGAGATTATATTTTTAATTTCAAAGAAAAAAAATATCATAAATAATATGATTGTGAATAGAGAAAACCCTTTCTTAAAATGATAGCTTTTGAATGAAAGTCAGTCGAACGGAAGTTCCGAGCACAGCTAAATAAATTATCCGAAAGTTTGATTAGAAATTTTTAAAATGCTGCGGATTGGACAATTATTTCAAAATATCACATATTACGAGAGTCTCTTATCTTAGAATGTAAAGACGGAGTACATTAGCATAATATTTACGTATAATCAAAGACTATCAAATTTCTCATCGAGAATGAACACATAATTCTTTGGGATGTCGTATGTAGATACCAGACGCTACCTGAAAAGTTTGGGATTGAAAATGCTTCTAAAATGAACTGGGGAAAAAAATTCAGAATTTCAAATTTTAAGTCATAATTTCATTACAGAGAGTTGGAGATACAAGTATGTGTGTGTGTGACTATGGCAAAGCCTCGAGGGCTATCTGCCTAAGGGCAGGAATGCCTTCGTGGAGGACTTTCTAAAAGAAACTGGCTCGTATGCACGTTACACATGGGGAAAAACCACGAAAACGCCCCTGCAGTCAGCCCGTTTTCGGGATTCGAATTTCGGACCGAACTACCAGTGTTCAGCGACTTTACCGCTCGGCCGCTGGTGAGCCGAGAGTTAGAGATGATATGACTTTAACTCCTAGACATCAGAAAGTCAGAAAGTTCTATTGAACACTTGAAAGATGTTACAGAATGAAATGAGGCTGTGATGGTTGGGAATGTCTAACGCTTACAAAATCTTTCATAATTAAACTAAGGTGTAAGATTTTGACATTATTAATAACGGATTTATCTGAAGCACTTGTAAATGTCATTTTGAAAAAAATGGTTTTAAAATTTTTAGCTAAAATTTTTTCAAAAACCAAATTTTCATATTCATATAATTATTTTTATTTCTTGAATTTTTCATGACTTTATCATTTGTCCTCATTGGATCTTTAATGTATTTTGTGTACATTTTTATGTATCTTTATTAGAAATTTATCATATGCCTTCATTCGATTCTTAACCCTTAACTTCCCAATTTTTTAAATTTCTATGAAAAAATTATATCAGCTACTTCTTAAGTAATAATAAAAGGGAAAAATATTTTTTAAAAAAATTAAGCAATTTTAAATTGAATTTCAGTCATTTTTTTGTTTGTTGCAGAAGTGCAACATTGCGCAGTAGTGCTGTAAAATTACAAAACTTTTTTTTTATATGAGGATTTTATTATTCATTGTTATAAATTGCTTTAGCCTTACATACAATGAAAATTTTTAAAGCAGTTAATGACTTTGTTGTAAAAAGTCCCCTACTTTCGCACTACACTTTTCGCACTCAGTTTGAGTGTAGCTCTTGCAGTTTGGAAACTTGCACCGTATTCTTTTCTGACCATATTGGCCAATGATTTATACCATCTCTACGAATGTCCTTACATGGAACGGATTGGGCAGTCCCTTTGCATCTTTTAGTCTGAGACATTTGTTCTATTGAAGTATTACTAGGTCTTCCTCTTTTAGCATTTTGATCGTACTCCATTTTGCATAAGCATGATGCAACTTCAGATTTGAATTTTTGTAAATTCATTAGATTTTTTTTTAAATTTTATTTTCAGATTTCTTCGTTGTTTCTTTAATTCGATCAAATCCAAGCTCTTCTGACCAGTATGCTCTATAGTTTGGCAGGTGAACTAGAGATGCATAAATGTAAATACTCAAATATTGATTTATTTCATTCTCTGATATAGTCAAAGGCTTACTTGGATTCTTTTGAATAGCATATCGTTTGCTGTCTTCATAAATGTTACTTATGATCTCTTCCGTCCATAAATATTTAAAAAATTGGTACGTAGTGTCCAAATCCGTAATTTCTCTTGGGAGCGTGTCATCTCCATGGAATTTTATTACTTCTTCAATCAATGAAATGTTTTGATTTTTCCATAAAATAGTCTTTGACAATGTTTTATTATTCTTAACAGTTAAATTTAAAAAAGGTTCTCTGACTGAAATATACCAGCGGCCGAGCGGTAAAGTCTCTGAACACTGGTAGTTCGCTTTCGTGGTTTTTCCCATGTGTAACTTGTATACAAGCCACTTTCCCTTAGGAAATCCTCCACGAAGGCATCCCTCCCCGTAGGCAGATAGCTCTCGAGGCTTTGCCATAATCACACACACACACACACACTGACTGAAATATTTCTATCAAATTTATGATCATCATCATCGGATGTTTTTATATTCTGAATTGTATTTTGTGAAACAACACTATTTCACAGTCGCTATCCGAATCATCATTAAATGACACACAATCAGGTAAAAAATGAACATCATCAGCAGAATATTCAAGACTGTCCTCACTTAAATCACTCAATTCGTCCAAATTATTCATATATCTAGCAATTTCATCTTGTTTTAGTATACGCTTTTTGGCCATGTCAAAATGGTAACCAAAGACCAATGTTGCAGACCTGCAACATATAATTAAAATCAAATTTCTTTCAAACTTTTTCTATTATAAAATCAAAATTTCTTTTAAATGAACATAAAATGTTTAAACTTCTTACCTGGTAATTGTTTTCGTAAATAAACAAGAGGAAGCATAAAATATAATGGATTCTTTTTATAGCAAAGACACAGTTCTTGAGGCATCAGAGATTTTTATAATTGTTGCAATTTCTGGAAAAAATGTGCTGCTATCTAGTGACAAATTTAGCGTGTATTTCGTTGCAGTAACCTTTTTTTTCTTAGATAAGTGATTTGTAGGTAATTAAAAAAATATTAAGTCTGTTAAATTAAAATAAATCATATGTTGCAGAAATGCAACAGTGGGAAGTTAAGTGTTAATGTATTTTTGAATACATCTTTTACAATTTTTATAGAAATGTTGTAATTTGTCTTCATTCAATCTTTATCACTATATTTATCAGAAAATTTATCCTCGTGCTTTTATACATATTTATGGATTTTTTATTTTAAATACCTAAAATTTTATCATTTGTCCTCATAATATTTAAAAAATTTTTTTTCTTTGAATTGAAAAATGAGGCTGTGATGGTTGGGAAATTTTAAAATTTTAATTAAAAAATTTTAAAGTTTATTCATTCTTTGTGCTTATTACAAAAATTTAATTTTTCATAATTTCCTTAAATATACTCTCGTCCGATCGTTTAATAACTACTCTTCAACACAAATAAAACCCTACAGCTTGTAAAGTTTATTTTAATAATCTCGCTATTTTTCACACTGTATCTTTCCCTGCACGGTTTCATGTTCTCCGCCAGAAAACGTAAATGAAGAGAGTTTAAAAAAACAAGCTAGAATCTAAATTTAAGATAGAAAGAGTTTATAACTTCAGCCTACCTTGTTTTACAGTGCTGCCTGCCTTTAGCGCTGTGCTAGCAGCTGGTGAGGTTGCTTTTGATTGAAATTGCATTAGCAGTCGCGAGGTAATGGTACCAGGTTTTTAGGCTTTAAATTTTTAAATAATTTGCATCATTATTGTCTATCCAGTCCACATAAAGAGGAAGTTGATTTAGTTAGTGTTGCATATAATTTCGAGTTGATGTAAAAAGTAATATTTTAGTTTGATTGGCTGTTGCTGTTACTTTAGATTTCTAGTGTTCAAGGCAAAAACGAGGCGATTATTCGTCCAGCAGTCTAAGAAGCTTAGACTACAGTTTCGCTTAAGTCAGAATATGTAATCTTACAACTTAGTCTTACATATATGCACACAACACGTCATGGATATGCACATAAAATTATACAAATACAAAAGTAGTAGAAGAAAAAATTCAACTGGCAGCTCAAATTCTAGAGATTTGTTTTGTGTGATGGTGGTATATTTTTAAACATTTTCACCGGTTTTTCACTCGGAACATTATGCAAAAGAAATGACTATAATTGTTAAGTATTTCTTCTAGAAATGTATTCTTTGTCACATTTCTGCTATAATATGCCTAGACAGAAACATCTTTTATTAATGTAGTTTTCTTTACTGAAAAATAAAACGTTTTATGTAATAATTCGTAAATTTAAATAATAGCAAAACTATGCGGTACCACGTTCACATCCCGTATTAGAAGGAATCAAAATATAATGAAAACATTGAAAACTAAAATGGAAGCTCTATAATCAGTGTCTGATAGTATTGCAATTGTTTTACTTTGCAAGAACCACTTGTTTATCTTCTAAAGTGCCAACTGAAGTATGTGTAGAAACCACACAGGCGAAGGGTTAAAAGTACCCTTTATTAAACTCTTTAAAATTCACAACATATCGACTTGACGCTAACACACTATGCCTCACTCGGGCGATAACTCAAATAACAAGAACTAAGATAAAAATTCGAAGATATTAACAAGTAGTAAAAATTACGCTACAGGGCTCAGCTACTCTTGTTACTTAAAACAGCGTCGAAATCTAGTGGCAGCAAAGTAATAGCTGTTACGCCACGTTAACCAGCAATAAATGCAGAAATAGAGTAATCATCCGAGTAAAAAAAGAGTAATTATCCGAGTAAATTGTATCACAATGTCCTCGTCTTGATACAAATTGTCTAAAAGCCATCAAAAATTTTTCTGGAGACATACTGGAGACTAGCTCTAAATGAAAGGCTCTGGTAATGGCGCAGGTGAAAAGAACTATGTACGATTTCTCAGTTCCGGTTGCTGATGTAACCCAAATTAGACCTGCGAAGTCCATTCCTGAAACAAGAAATGGTGGAGTCTGAACTATTCTGTCTTTTGGCAGCTGTGCGGTCATTTGTCGAGCAGGTTTTGCTGTATACTTTCTACAAATAAGACAGTTTCTAAGTATTTTCTTTACAAGCTGTCGGCCTTTCGGTATCCAGTATTCTTTTCGAAGGCTGGTCAAAGTTAATGTCTATTCCACTATGCATTAACTTGTTATGTTCTCTTTCAATAATCAGTTCCGTAAATTTTGAATTTCGAGGTAAGAGAATAGGATGTTTTTCTTCGGTGCTGAAATCGGATAACTGTAACCTCCCTCCAAGCCGTAAGATTCCTTTATCGTCTAAAAACGGGGAAAAGGAGAATATGGATAACTTCTTAGATAAACTTTTATCAGTTTCTAATGCTGAAATTTCCGAATTATATGCTAATCTTTGAATTCTACGGATCCAGAATTCTTCTGCGTCTTTAAGCTCTTAAGCTGTAGGAACATCTGTCAAGTTTGCAAGCTTCCAAGTTTTCAAAGCGAAGCGTTTAATCCAAGCTGTTATTCTTAATATTTTCATAACTGGAAATATCAAATAATTCATCCTTCTCTTGTACAATACATTTATACTGCTGGGAACAAACAAACTTCTTTCTATATTCTAAATTTTCTTCTTCAACAACGTCTACGCCTACCAGCGGCCGAGCGGTAAAGTCGCTGAAAACTGGTAGTTCGGTCCGGGGTTCGAATCCCGCGAACGGGCTGGCTGCATGGGCGTTTTCGTGGTTTTCCCCATGTGTAACGTGTATACGAGTCAGTTTTCCTTAGAAAGTCCTCCACGAAGGCATCACTACCCTTAGGCAGATAGCCCTCGTGTGCTTTGCCATAATTAAATGCACCAAACACACAAAATCAAGAACGTCTACATTATCACAGGGCCGAAATTCTGAAAACTGTAAAAGCCAGGGTGGTCCATGCTACCAAAGTTGGCAATTTCTTAAATTAGCAACAGTAGTTCCTCGTGATATGAGGTCGGAGGGGTTATCTTTCCCTCAGCAATAATGCCAATTATTGCTTTCAGTTAGTTTCTGAATTTCATAAATTCTGTTTTTGACGAAAGGTTTAAATCTTTCGGGAGATCCATGAATCCAAAAATAAGTAATTTGAGAATCAGTCCAATGGAAGGGGATTACTTCCTATCTTAAACATTTTGCGATTTTATCACTCGATCTAGCGGATAAAAGCGCGCCCAAAAGCTCCAATCTAGGAAGTGTAAGTGATTTCAGAGGTGCAACTCTACACTTGGAAGCAACAAGAACTGTTTGAAAAGTTCCATTGTTCAAAATTATTCTTAGATATACCGCGCATCCATAAGCTTTCAAACTAGCATCAGAAAAGCTATGGAGTTCTATTTGTTTCACATCTGCATCTAATATTCCCTCTAAATAGTAGAGGAGAATTCTGAGATGATTCAGTTCTTCAATTTCTTCGTATCAGGCTTTCCATTTATAACTAAGATCAGATGGCAGTTCATCGTCCCAATCAATTTTGGCAGACCAGATTTCCTGAATCAAACACTTTATTTTTATAGTGAAAGGGACATAAAATCCGACAGGATCGAAAATACGGCTTGCGGTTTGTAAAAGAAAACGTTTTGAGTTAATTGACGAGGAAATGAAATTTGTCAAGTGCTGAGTGTCAATATAAAAATTATCATTATCCGTATTCCAGTTAATTCTTAACACTTTGATCGGGACAACTTCAGGAGATTCTTGCATCGAAAATTCTTTGGGATGCCAAATGTCTTTGAGTTCTTTTGAATTAGTATGCCACTTATGTAGTGACATTAAAAATGTTACATTAACTTCATTAAAAATGTTCATAATTTCTAAACTTGTTTTCAGGGCTTGTTCTAAATTTTGTTGACCACCAATAATGTCATCAACATACAGGCAGTTGTTTAAGAGAATATTTTTTAAGGTGATGCTTAATGGTAGCAGCTAGCAGAAAGGGACTAGATTTTACTCCAAACAAAACTCTTGTAAATCTAAAGATTTTCAAATTTTCATTGCTATCCTCAGGATCATCTTTCCAAAAGAATCGTGTAACGTCCCTGTCGTTTTCATTTAACTCTACCTGGAAAAATGCTTGTGTAATGTCCCCTGTAAAGGCTATCGAATTTTGTCTAAATTTTATCAATCATTCAAAAGTATCAGCATATAGGTTCGGATCAGTATATAAACAGTCGTTTAGAGAAAGTGTATTTGGTTTATGGGCTGAAGCGTCATAAACTATTCTTAGTCTTCTTACTGCTCTATCATTTCTGATGACTGCTCTATGAGGTAAATAAAATATGGTTTTATCATTCTGATTGTCTTCCTGAACTGGTTCAATAATATATTTTAACTCGTAATCCTTTAAAACCTCTGTATATTGAACAAACAAAGGGTTATCAATTTTAAATTTGTTTCTTAATTTCTTAAATCTTTCAAGTGCTATATCCCTATTATCTTCTATTAAATGTTTTGAATTCGGTTTCCAAGGTAATTTTACTTGGTGTCTGCTGTTCGTATATTTGATATCAGATTCGAAAGATTTCATAATTTCTAAATCAACAGTTTTGTCGTTTTGAGTATCACTTTCTAAACCGAAGTTTTCTAGCTTCCAAAACTGTTGCAACTGATCTGATGTCAAGTTTTCATTTACTATTACTTTCATAGTTAATAATTCACTATGGTAATTATTTACTTATTATCCTACTACAATATTATCCTGCAAACACCACCCAAATAAAGATTCTGTGGCTACTACATTTCTTGAAATTCTTTTAATTTTACCAGTAATTATAGAATAGTAGAAATCTACCCCTATCAGAATATCAATTTTGTCACTTTGTCTACAACAGTCTGCTAATTGTAAATTTTGTAAAACTTTATTTTCCTTAGCAAAGTTCACATCTGGAGGGGAGATAACAATACTGGATATATTTTCGGTTTCAAGAAGCTCAATATATATATGAAGACTGGGATCGCTAACATTTTCTAATTTTGCTTTGACAACATTAAAAGTCTTTTCTAACGCAGTTTTATCTCCAAATGAATAAACATAAAGTGATTCTTTTCTAACAATCGGAAGCTCCATTTTACTAGATACATTTTTAGTTATGAAAGATCTCATTGAGCCATTATCAAAAAGAATTCTCACATTTTCAGATTTATCATTATTTCGAATCAATGCAGAAGCAGTTTGTGATAATATTTTATTAGATCTATTTTCATCGGAATTATATGATGAAACAGCGGAAATAACGCTCGAATACGACGAGCTTTTCAGGTTTATCAGGTTTATACTTTTCAGGTTTATCATTACCATTTTTCTGATGGAATGAATAACAAATTGCTTTCAAGTGTTTATTATAGCAGAAGGCACAGTTTATTTTTTGTTTGCAGTCTTTAATTCGATGATTTTGACCCAAACATAAGAAACATCTGGCTTGCTTCTTCAAAACCTCTTTTTTTCTTTTTCACACTTAAAATTTCGCAATGCGTAGACTTATGACTTTCGTTCCCGCAGAACAGACACTGCGATTCGGCTAAAGCAGCTAATAACTCAACTGTAGACGGCTTACTTGTTATGGTTGGAGAATGTTTAGATTTGAAGGGCAGTTTCTTTTCTAATCGCGAATATTTCTCTCTAGAGTTATAATTAATAGCTGTCTACTGAATACTTCGTTCCTCAAAAAAGCTAACAGACCTTTTAAATCCCAATTTTCGTCTTTAATTTTGCGGCTATAATCAAGAACGAATTTATTAGGAAGTAATTTTCAAAATTAAAGGCGTTAAAAGATTTCCGTAGGAATCAGAGTCTATTTTTAATGCTTCAAGATTTCTTATCTGTACTTCGGTGTGATCGAGAAGTTTTCTTAATCCGTTTACATCATTAGGATTTCTAACAGGTGAAATACTTAAGAGTTGTTTTAAATGCGAATTAATTAAGATGTTCGTTTTCCCAAATCTGGAACGTAACAGTTCAAGAGCAGCTTCGTAATTATTTTCGATAAGAGCGAAACCAGAAATAGCTTTGGCGGCTGAGCCAACAAGAAAACTTTTCAAGTAAATTCATTTTTCTATTTTTGCTAAATTCGGATTTTTATCAATCGCATTTTCGAACTGACCTATAAATTCTAACCAATCTGAAGGATCACCATAAAATTTAGAGATGGTTAATTTTGGAAGACGAGTGAATTTGTTACTTTCGTTTTCGGATTCTTTAACGGTTTCATTAGAAATGTTCCTACTTGCATTGCCCGAATTTTCGAGCTTATTCAATTCCTTCAACTTTTTCTTTCCTCTAATTGATTCCTCCCACACTTCAATTTTCTCTTCATATTCCAAAACGGATGAGATTTTGAGTTCAAATTCTGACGCTTCGACTTTTAATTCTCGTTCTATTTGAGCGTCTAAATCACTCAAGGATTTTGATTTTTTGTTTAACTGGTCTAAAATTTCTTTTAATACATTTACATTTATACTTCTATCCTCTTTACTCAGTTCGGTTTCGATTTTCTTTAATATCTTGGACACTGCGGTCCTCAATACCTTTCGTTTCGATTTCAGTTTAGCAATAAGATCTGCCATTATACCTAAAATAGAAAATACAGGCTTACCTTGGCTGTCTTCGCACAAAGGGCTATCCAAAATTAAAAAACACTAATTTTTAAATTGGTCAAAGGTTCCCGGCAGATGCACCATGTCGCGAAATGGTTTTTAATTCTAAGGCGTAACTTTTCTACCGTATCTTTCTACTACATGAAGAGTATCGTATCTATATCTATAATTGATCTATATTCGACAAGGTTAAGTTAAATATTTATTTACAATATGTACAGTTAATTAGTTAATTAATCAACATACGGAAAATTCTACAAATCAAAGGATATGGCTTAATGCCCCATTCCCGTCTAGCATCTAACATCTAATATCTAACTAACCTCTACTTCAGGTGAGGGCGCTGCTATCGCTGTATAACATCAATGACATCATATTTCTCTACAATTTCTAGCTGATAAAAAAATAATAGATTAGATTTAAGAATTTTAAACAAAGCAGCTTTTATTAGCACTTTATAATGTATTTTCTCCCCCTTCCAGCATACCTTCGGGATGTAACGGTATCGTAGGCGCGTATTTGAGAGATCCAGGTTCGAGTCCTCCCGAGGGCATTACATAGTTCTAATGTCACTTGACAACCGAATGACTCTACAGTGGCGCCCGAACTAAAAAGGTGGTGGACGATAATTCGTCACCACCAGAATTTGGTGACTGGGTCTCCTAATCTTCACTGGTCCTTTAAAAGGGGGGTATATGGGGTATTTTCTCCCCTTGTACAGTATGCCTTCATGATGTAACGGTAGCATAATCGGCGCGTGTATTAGAGAGATCCATATTTGAGTTCCCAAGACGGCATTGCACATTTTTCACGTTTCCTGCTCCGAAAAACAAAACAAACAAACCTAATGACTTTGCAACTTAAATATCCAAATTATATAAATGCTTCAGATATTCCGTCCAAAATATCGAATTTTGAAAACCATGCTGTTTCAGTCAAGCAAAATCAAATCTTTTTCGTAAAATTCAGGAATGCTCTTTAGTTTGACCTATCTGAATTCGGAGACTGCGTTAAGGATATTTTTAACGTTTCAAATTACTAATGTTAGGATGAAAGAAGCGAATATTATTAGCATTTCAAATGACTAATGTTAAGATGAAAGAAGCGAATATTATTAACATTTCAAATGACTAATGTTAGGATGAAAGAAGCGTCTAAAAACTTCAAATAAAAAAATAAAAAATTATGCAATATTTTTTATGGTGCGAAAAATTTTCAGATATAATTTTCTACCTTAAAGTACATTTAAGAATTGATTTATTAAATAATCAAGTACATTTTTATAAAAATTACTCTCGATTTTATTTCATCAAAAAAAAAAAAAAAAAAAAAAAACTTGACTATTAGTGTAATAATTTTTATATTAACTGCAGTATTATTTGTTGTTATTCGCTATTTATCAAAAATGTGCTTTTTAACGTTTTCTTTTAAAAATTATTAATTATTATATATATGAATGCACAACCTTCTGAATGCATAAAGTTATGAAAAAAGTATTATAAGACTTATGGTATGCTTTTATATCATTCCCTTTATTGAACATGGACGTATACAGATACATTTAATTTGACTGCATACAGGGGCGCATATTTACCTCTTCGCCTCAGGTAAAAAAATTACCCAGGCACGGCTCTGGGTACAGACAGCGTGAAAGGGTCTGGAGACAGCCTACGGTTTAAGGAAAACACTCGTGTCCAACTCATTTTCAGATTTATGTTGTAAAATACAATAACTCCCCGACTTGCGTAATACACGACTTCCGGAAATTCACAGTTACGTAAGGGTTACGTAATTGTCGTAAAATTCATAAATATAAATTTAGTAAACAATTCTTTCTTTTCCCGAACCGGCCTTCAAATAATATTCGTGAGATTTGTTTAGTTACTAACTTACCACTATTAATATTCGTTGTGTATTTACTCTTGAAACAGATTCTAAGCACAACACCGAATGCTCTGGTAAAAAATCTAAATAAAGCAATTTAGAACAAATGTTAAAAATAATTTATGTGTGGAAACATAAAAAAATATATTAATATTAACAATGGCATGTGGACGTGATATAAATCGACCTATTTCGACGCTGAAAATGATACTGAAGGATAAAGCTTGCATTGTTAAAAGCACGAAAGGTGCGAAAATGTCGAAGGGCATAACCATGACCAAGAAAAATCTAGATCCATTTCTATAGGTGGTGTGTGTGTGTGATTATGGCAAAGCCTCTAGGGCTATCTGCCTAAGAGGAGGGATGCTTTCGTGGAGGACTTTCTAAGGGAAACTGGCTCGTATACACGTTACACATGGGGAAAACCACGAAAACGCCCATGCAGCCAGCCCGTTCGCGGGATTCGAACCTCATTTCTATAGGTGGAGAAACTGTTGTCTCACTGAATCGCTGAACTGATATACAAGCGAATATCCTTTGAGTTTTCTGATTACTTAGAAGAAGGCTTAGATAAATATTTACAGAAGTAGGCCGTCATCCGAAAAGTGAGCGGCTCGAGAATGTTATTAGCCATATTCATTTCAGTATACTACAAAACCATATATTATGGCAAATATCATGTAACCACAAAATCTACTCTAGACGTATTTGTTAGATGCGACTAATACCTCAGACGATCCTGACTATCCTCAGAATATAACATCAAGAGGGGCAGAAGATGTCAAAGAACAGCATTTCTTTTCCTAACCATCCACCTCTAGAGCCAGTTCTCCAACTGCAGAACCAAATTAGCTGTCAGAAGATGTTTTTTATTTGAAAGGTGCTTTTTCAGCTTGGTTTTATGTACTTTTGGGTAGTTTTCATACTTTTCTATTAATGGATCCATCCCCAGCCTGTGCACTTCATGTTGACGTGCCGATCCATGGCTTTACGGCTTAAAGCCATGGAGCCATGGCCGTGAAGTTCACGGAGTTTTTTACGCACAAAAATTCTTCCAAATGCCCGAACAGTGGGGCATACAATCCCAATGGTGGCGTATTCGCCGTCAGGTGAGATACAGAACTTTGCATCGTGCATTTGTTAGCAGTACTCGGGCTGGGCTTCGGCTTAATGGAAGGAACGTAGCACAATCTAGAAGTAAAATTAGAAGTAAAATAAAAGGAGATAAGAGTAATATAAAAATGTTTCTCGTAATCCGAATAGCCTAAACATGTACGATTTTAAGGGTTAATGTTTCTTCGGTTAAAACATTTGCAGACATTTTGTAGACATTCTAGAAAAGTTATGAAAAATACAAAAAAATGTTTTAATCGATGTTTTTAAATATTAGTAATTCTTTGGTTAAAACTTGCAGACGTTCTCGAAAAACTATGAAAATACGAAAAGAGTTTTTCAGCCAAAGATATCCATAAAGGTCGTTATATCCAATTTTCTTACCCAATAAGCATATGAAATAAAGTTTGTAGAAAATTAAATGCAATCGAAACATTCATGAATTATATCCTGGAGTTTATGAACTGTGTTCGCTACAGCGGGGTTTGACTGTATATTTGAATTTGTTATTTTAGAAGAGCAGGTTAAGAGGCTTTTTACCCCGCCTTTTCTTTTCCAAGAAAACTCTTGTATGCTTCGCCTTGATTGCTTTTAGTATCTAAATACTGGGAATATACGAGAATATTTATATCATTGCTCGTTAACCAAAATGTTGACGTTTAAAGTATATTAATTTCAGTGAGTATGCCATCTATATGAAAGTAATATTTAACTTCTTTTAATAGTCAAATTTAGGCAATCCACGGTATCCATTTCAACTAACCTTTTTATTATAAATGCCAAAACATATCTTTCCTCTAAATATTAACAAAATTCAACATATAGGAAAAACTCTTTATCGACATTCTAGAATTCAGAACGCTTAATGCTTCGTTGTAATACACTTTTTTTTTTTTTTTTTTTTAAATTTAGATCTTTTTCTTATGTTTTTAACTGTAACACTAAAACTTTTCGATAATAATTTACCTCCTTTTCGCTTTTCAACATTTAATTTTTAGTGGCGCCATCTAACGCGATTCTTTGTCATTTTTTAAAATTTATTTTACATGGTGCTACTTTTTATGTTGATAATAAAATAATTTTATGAAATCAGTTTCTTCAGGTGGTAAAGTAGGTATCAGTTTCTCTAGGTATTTTCTCTTTTATCTGAAAAAAAAAAAAAAAAAAAAAAACTACTGACATATATTAGCTGTTTTATATGGCCACAACGAAGGAAAAAAAAAAATATCTGTTTCAAAATTTATTTATTTGAACTCTTATAAAGTGTACGTTCATGTTAAATAATTCATCAAAAAGAAGTTGAAAACAGTTGTGTTTTTTCCTCATTTAAATTCTTAAACGAATTTCTGTTACTACATTAAGGTATTTCACGTGCATATCTACTTACTTTTGTTACATTAGCGACGTTTCGATGCCATAAATTTGAAGTAAATCAAGGTATGTCGTTTATTGGGTACGTGTTTTATCATTTTCATGTGAACGAAATATTTCCCTTGCAGTAAAGAATTTCGTAGGGAAAGAAATAGGATTAAAAGCCTACCACTAAAATAGATAAAATTTTAACGTATTTCTTTTTTGCCCCTTCTTTTTTTAACTAAAGTATTCTTATTGCATTGTTAAACGAGTTCTGCCTTCAGACTGAAATCCCCTTAAAATAAAGAAAGAGATTCAACTCTTTATTAAACTTACAGCTAATTTTTTTTAAAGCGATAAAATAGGCTGTTGTACTACTTTGGCTGAAAATTTAGATAAAAAAGTCTAATTACTCTAGCGCATTCTTAGAAATACACCATAGATAATCGCAGACCATTTATTCAGATATCAGAAGTAATCATAACATGCGCTATCATCTAGATCAGCGGTTCTCAACCTTTTGACTAAACAAAAATTGAAAACCTTTAGTACCACCACTACTCTTGAACAAAGCTGAGATCGCATACATTTACAAGTGTTAGAGAAAAAATTCAATGACGATGTTGGGGTTTTAATTTTTGAATTTAATAGTTAAAAATATTTTGCTTCTTTGCTACCACATATTTTACTCTTGCGTACCACCGGTTGAGAGCCCCTGATCTAGATATCTAATGCAAATAAATCAGGGATGTTTAAATACAAGCTTACTCCCATGTAACTTATCTGAAAATATCCATTATTCGTATCTATAATGTTGTCAAGCGCTGATACCTGACAGAAATCGAAATTACTCATGTGAAGTGAAATACTCAGGATATCAAGAGAAAGTAATTTGTCTTTATCATTAATAGGTATCAGTTAGATATATTTTGGATGCCACTGGTTATTTTGAGAAACTGAAGACGGATTAGAAAGGTTTATTAATAAAACGCTTTGTTGGCCTTCAATATTACATTTGTTGTCTTTGGGCATTAGATACTTCATTTGCTGCTGGGAAATTTTAAGGTTTATTATGAAGAAACGCATTATAACATCACTTTTCGGAAGGTTAAAATGAATGAAGATTATTATATGCAATTTCCCTTAAAAGTTTGTTACATTTATGTTATACAAAGACATACACAGGGAGTATTGCAGGGAATCCAGTTGCTGATTCCGAACTGCAGCAGTGATTCGCGTGAGAGTTTCTCCAAAAAATCTTCATTAAACAGTAAGGAGTTTCATATATGGAACGTTTATATATATATATATATAGTTTTTACGAAATTTCAACGTAGAATACAAGAAACTTTACAGAAAGCATATTATTGGTATATAACAGCTTAACGTTTTGATCGCTTTCTTATACCAATCCATCCTCCGCGTATTACAAATACGTGATATATTTGGGTCCTATTTTATGTCAGTTTCACGTTGTTGTTTTCGGGGTAAAATATTGGCGACAATATTTGGCGAGAGTTATAGTAACCCTGCAACCGCTACGTTGCTCAGGTCTCTGCTCCTGCACTTGCCGCGATGTCCGAGTCCTTCGCGGTTTATGGAGAATGGTGCTGCTTAGCTTTACAAAAAGAAGCAACAAGAAACGGTTCCCGTGGAACCTGTTTTTAATTTTCGTTACTTCGAGAGGCAAGGTCGGCAAAATAACCTTTCACTCCAAGACGTAGGCGTGTCCAAATGAGAAGCTGCTGCTCTTGTTTAACACTGCGAGAGCCGGCCGTCATTTAGATCCTGAAGACTGTCGCGAAACCGAAACTCACGTCAAAAGGATTTTTTCGCATGCGTTCATGTGACGTTCCGGTAAGTTGATGTTACGCTTACTTCACGTTCGCGCCAGGTATGTTTCCAATCTAACCAGCGTCCGTTATGATAGTTGGGCATCACAGTTTGCGACATACCATTCGCCGAAACGAGGCCAATATTTAATTTGCAACATCAATTAATTTAATTTAAACCACTGTCACAACATTTACTGAAAACTTTTCTAATCGAGAAAATATGTGGTGCGAAAACACCGAAATAAAAATTCATCGTAACCGCTATTTATTCTGAATAAATAACGAAGAACGTAACGTACGTTATTTATAATCATTCCATAGTGATATGAAAGTTAATTGTGGGTCATGTTAGTATATTTTGTGTAATAATGCGTATATAATGTGCTGATACACAATACAAATGTCTTCACATATGTTTAGTTAAAAAATTATTTGAAAAGCTAAGAAAATGGATGATCATATTTATTCTGCCTTTCAGGTATGAAAAGCAAATAGCAGTAGGGAATATTTGCCTTCACCTTTCTTTTGAATAACTTAGATTTACTCTATATTTGAAAAGAAATTTTCTTTCTGTCAAATATTAATAATGAAAAATCAAGTTTTCAACTTTTTAGAATTATGTCAATGCAAACATTTTTGCACGACTCAGTGTCAAAACATCATGAACCAATCATGAAATTTATGTACAAAAAATTTTTTTTAATGTTTTCTTTATTATTTCCCTACATAAAATTAAAAAAAAAAAATTCTTACTTTTTAAATGTGTGTTTTTCATCAAGGCATAAATCTCTTTTGTTTTGTAACATTATTAAGAAGGGCATTTGCAGAATTTGCTATCCAGGCTTATTATGCCAGATTAATCAGATAAGTAAAAATGTTTACATAAAGGGAACTATTTCATTGTACCATATATCGAAATTCCTACCTTTATTGTACCTCTCATTCCTTTTTATGGTTTCATTTTCAAGTTTCATTTCATCATAAACGCAAAGTCAGATAGCAGTGTCGGATAAAAAGTAAGATTTTATTTCAACGGAATTATCATTCTGAAAATACTACAAGTTTGGTATTTAAAATTAGCAGATGCATTCATTTCTGTTGCTTATATTTCATATGATAAGAAGGCATGTTTCCTGTGTTTTTACTGTTTAATTTGAATGAATCCTTAAATCATTTCTGGAGAAAAGTTAATACAGTAATATATATGACTTAATTTAATGTTTAGAGGAAAATACAAACTTTCCGTGCGCATTTTCAGTAGGTGGATATAAATACACCTGTTGATTTTTAGCCTTACGTTCTTAGAATATTAGGAAATTATAGTATTTTTCATTTATATTTAATTAAGGATGACCTAACAATTAAAAATCATAATTTTCAAAGCTAAAGAAAATTATTAAAATTTTTAATCCCGTGAGCAATTTTATCTTTATGCTGATCTTCAGTTATACTGAATTAATGCATATTTTAGGTTATGAAATATTTAGAAAGAACTAGTTTCATTTTTACTTGTATTTTAATGTGTTACTTTCAAATGTACTACATTTTTATAGTAATTATTTGAATATTCACAGAGAAATATTTTAAAGAATAATGTTTATGATCAGTTTGTGCATAAATATCATGCTCTGTTGTGGGTGCAGTGAATTGTCAGGAAGAAAACTAAAAGAACTGAGTGTGTCTGTTGTAAAGCATGTTGTCCGCATAACATTTTTCCTTATTTGCTTAATTCCACTGGTATAGCTTTATTAACTTTAAGTGTTTTGTATAAACAAGGTTTCGATACAGGTGTAGAGTTCTTATATTGAGAAAGTATTTATACTTTGAAGCTGAGACTATTAAATAGTGATCCAGAGATAATTGGAATTTAATTATTAATTATGTACAATAGAAATGAACAAAAAACAATGATTGAAAACCTGCTTATTTCTTAAAATTTGCAGCAGAGGGAAATTAAAATCATGTAGTTGGCTTTCTTTTGGCATAGGTATCTGGTATAGCCCTTTATAATGGAAAAAAAAAAGTATTTTTGTAATAGCTTTATATTTGGTATTTGAAAGTTATAATGAAAGTTGTGTATGCTGTTTAGAAAATAACTTATTTCAGTTGTTAATATTTTGTTTTCACTGTAATCCTTTTTCTCATTGTAAATATTGTAAAGGAAATTCAGCAAGCTTCCGCGCCGATAGTGAGTTGTTATTCGTAATATCAGTGATATTTTTTTCAGCAGATAGTTAGAATGTCAAAATATTTTTTTAATTCAGAAAAAAACCATATTTAAATCATAATTTAATCTGTTAAGCGAACCTCTTCATGGCCACAATCGCAGCCGTAGGTGACATCACTGAAAATGAGCACATAATAGATAATAGTATTGGTAATTTTAATATTGTTCACTAAGATGATCTCTAAAATGTTTTATTTCGCTATTAAACTAAAATACTTTATATGCCAATCAAATCAAAGAGAGTAGTCTTTTCCAACTATGACAGTAAAACTATTTCTATAGAAAACATTAGTTAATCATTTTTGAATCATTAATTTTATCTTTCCGAATCTTGTTTTAATTTCTTATATAAGCTAGACTGGGAGTCTGATACTGCACGCTTTAAGTGACGCATCTTATTTCTGAATTGCTTACACTAATTGTTCTCATTTCCAGCTAATTTGTACAGTTGGTAACGAACGTATCACAGATCAATATTTAGAAGGTGCCAAGTACAAACATTTTCAATTTTCAACGTTAAATACAATAAAACACTAATTATTTTATTTCTAATCTGACACTTTAGCTTATGTATATGACACATATGTCGACTGGGGGATACATTCGTAAATTGCCTGCCAAAGTTTCTACCTTTAAGAAGCAGAAGAAACTCTGCTGGAGGGAGGAGGTGACAATTCTGGCTGTTCCCTTACCTAAAGCTTTAAATTTGTAAATAAGTTAAAATAATTAGGTCGTAATCTGGAGAGTCATAAGATAATTGATTTATTTTATGAAGTTCAAACTATTTTAGAAATATAGATTTGTGATTAGTTTCTAAAATAGTAGATTTATGTTATGAAGCTACTATTTTAGAAATTATTTCAAACTATTTTAGAAATTTTATTTATTTAGTGATTAAGAAAAGACAAAAATTTAGTAAGATGACTTCATTGAATGAATATTTAATAAGAAATAAACACTTCTGAAGCTACAAAACTAAGATTATAATTTTTCTCCTCTGCTTTACCTGTAATATATATTTTCTGTTGTTTAAAATATGATTAATTAACATTATTTCAGATAATTAACATAACCTAGTTAGTACGTGTATTTAATTCCTAGTTTTATTATAAAATCAAAATAACACATTCATACGTCCGTGTTTTTCTTCAATGACACCAGCAGTTTTGTATAATATAAAACTATTACGCAAATTGAAAATCCCTATCACCATTAACCAAACTTTTGCAAGGCGACCATTTCCACAGAAGATCTAAAGCGTCTAAAACTCTTTAATGATCGTCTTATAAAGGATTCAATGTATTTATTTTTCGTCATGTTTAACCTAATTAGCTATATAAATAAATCCCTGGAAAACTGTTACTAAGACTTCTATACTTTTCACGATTAGTACTATTATTTGCTAAATGTATGGATAGTAAACGCAGAAGCGGGTGAAGACATTGAATACGTTTCTTCAGATACGGAGAGGGAATGAAATTAACGACAAAATGTTGAGTCATAGTGTGACGGAATTGGTTAAAGTCTGAGAAAAAAGCACTTTTTTTTCTGTTTAAGGTCTCTACATATATTTAATGTTTTTACGTGAATTGAGAGTACGCGCGAGTGCCAGTATAAACTATGAATGCTTTTGAGAAATTATTAATAATCCTCATGTTGGAGATCGAAGTCGGTTGACGGTGCGGATAAAAGTTTTTGAACACTTGATGTCTTTTTCCATGTAACAAGGGCGGAGCAAGCCGCTTGTGAGGAGGTTTCCTGATTTCTTTCAGGTGTTACCGTGAAAGGAAATCCTTCTACGAGCAGTAGCCCTTATAGGTTTTAGTCAAATGAGTGATCACCATTTATTTAAAAAATCTTAGCTGTGCACCTGTGATCCCTGTGTTCCGTACAGATCACAGGGACCCAAGCATCACGTTTTAATATATGTTGATTTTACTGTCATGAGGAATGACATCTGTATAGTATTATTGTTAGTGAAATTGTAGAGCGCATTTTATCGCAAAAGAGGAGTATTAAATAATGTCTGTGAATAATTGGTTATAGATACAGAAAACGTTCACGAAAAGTATAATTTTGTTTAGGTACAATACGACCGCATGTTCTGCACCCAGCGTTTTCACCTGATCAGTTAAATGAGTTATTATTGGTTATTGGCCAAAAAGTTATTGTGTTTTTAGGAAATTTATAACAAGAAAAATTCAGAATTATGTCTGGATAGGGAAGGAAAAGGGTTGTAGTTCAAAATGAAGTCCAGCGTAATACTCGTAATTTTATATTACTGCATGTTCCTAAAAGGAATCTTTGGATTTCGAGAAGTTGCTCAGGAGGGTTTCGCTCGTGGTCTTTCTAAAAAAAAGCTGTTAGGAGGGGCACCGTATAAAGCGTGAGGAATTTAGGAGTTTGACCAATCTAAAAGCTATGGAATTAATCCCCAGATAGAAATGAATCATGAAAAGTGCGTTTAGAATATACTTTCTTCTAATTTTTAATTATAATTGTATTGTGCTAATACACACATTAGTTAAAAATTTGTCCCTCCCAGTTCCTTTGGTGAGTGAGATTATAAGCGAATATTTAATAGGTGCTGTTTTTAACATTTTACCATCTCAAATATGTGTTATTTCAAAAGAATCTAAAATAATGCTTTCAAACTTCATAACCTAGAAGACAGAATAGCAAACAGAGATGTTTACGCAAATTAAAATGGATCTTCTACTCTATAAAAAATGTTTCAAATGAAAATGCTTAATTCGTAAATGAGCTGTCCCCCAAGTGTCCCTTTCTCTGCGTTATCAATCTTCCTCATGGTTTTCACGATAAGAAGCCATTTTCTGAAGTTAGCAATGGTATTTTGCTTCACCTCTCTTTCATTACGTTTTATAGTTCTATGCATTATTTTAAGTTTGCATTTAGAAAGCATTTTTTTATCACTTCAAAGGCACAATGATCCTTAATAACATATCAGAAGTTTCTGGAAGAATATGAGCCAAAGATTAGATGTATAATACTTGTCTCTTTTGTTATATATTTTCAAGAAATTTAACGTTAGATTTGGATTTATGATTCGTAGTTTTATCATGATTGAGCTGTATCCTTTGACAACTATATATGGATAGAAGAGAAAGAATTTCATCTTCAGATGGACAGTTAAAAAATATTTTTAGAAAATGCATAGATTTGATTTTAATCTCTTTTGAACTGGCATTTTCAATTTTAATTGTTCGTTCTATGATGCACTAGCAACGCTCATAAATCTCTTATAAAGTTTTCTTAAAATTTTTGAAACCAAGTTTGCTTAATTAAGACACAATAGTTTGCTTGCTCTTTATTCACTTTTATGTTGCGAAACTGATCTTTTTCTTATCATGGTCCTTTGAATAAATCCATGACATTTTGTAAAGCGTAGCAAACCCCATAAGAGTCCATTTATAAGATATATATTTTGTTCAGGTAAGTCATTTTAAGTTGATAAGGTACTTTCTCCCTCCTTCCAGCATGCCTTTGTGGTGTAACGGTAGCACACCCGACGCGGATTCAAGAGGTCCAGGTTCGAGTCCCAGAGAGGGCACTGCTCATTTTTCATGTACTTCTGCTTCAAAATAGCCTAATGACTCTACAGTGGTGCCCGAACTAAAAGGTGGTGGAAAATAATTCGTTACCACCAGGATTTATTGATTGAGTCCCCTTATTCCCAATCGCGCTTTAAAAAGGATGAGTTTATTGAAGTATATGCTCCCTCCTTCTAGGTCCTTCCTCTTGGTGGTGTAATGGTAGCACACTCCGTGCATATTCGAGAGGCCCGAGTCCCGGCGAGGGCATTGCTTATTTTTCAAGTACACCTGCTTCAAAATAACTTAATGACTCTACAAGTTCAAGAAATGGCAGTTAAAGCTTAAAATGATAAGCTAGTTCCAAATAGTTCTTTTGGGCTTCTTTAGATTTTTTCTTTTTAATCTTTTGCTTCAAAATCATTCTAAAAATGCATAAATAACCTTTGATAATAAAACTTAATATTTATAGTCAGTTAAAGTTATTATTGAACTTTTAACCCAATTTTTTTTTTTTTAAACACGCATGAAGCTACATAACTAAAATGTAAATGCAGGCTTGCTTCATAAATAAAAATTCAAGTATTTATGTATTGAATTTCCCTCCTTCATAATTTAGGTTATTTGAATAAGGCAAAATACACGAGGGCTATCTGCTAAGAAGAGGGGATCTTTCGTGGAGGACTTTGTAAGGGAAAGTCGCTCTTATTCTCGTTACACTAGGCGCTAGGAAAAATCACAGAAAACAACTATGTAGCAAGCCTGTTCACCTGGTACTGAACCCGAGTCGAATTCCGAGTATTCAGCAATTTTAACCACTGGTGGAACTACCCTCCTCCACAACAATGGTCACTGGTGGAACTACCCTCCTCCACAACAATGGATGCATGTGTGTATAGGCAAACCCCATATACCCCGGTCGTTAGGTTCATTAAAAATACCATGTTATGCCAATTCGTGTTATACGAACCAAAAGACTAGCACAAAAACAGAGTTGCCCACTAGCGACCGAGCGGTAAATTCGCTAAACATTCGTAGTTCGCTTCAGGGTTCGAATCCGGCGAACGGGCTGGCTGCATGGGCGTTTTCGTGTTTTTTTTTTCATGTATAGCTTGCAAGCTAGACAGCTTCCCGTGGAAAGTCCTTCACAAAGGCATCCTTTCCTCTTAGGCAGATAGCCTTGCAGTGCTTTGCCATAATTAAAGTATACAAACTAAAAACAGATTTAGGTTGCAAAATTACAAAATTAAAAGAGCATTCTTTAACAATGAGAAATATATTTATGAAAACAATTATTGTTAAAAAATATTAGGTAATTATATTACGTTATGTTTTCTTCATTACACCTTTGGGCGAAATTTCGTCCTTTTCTGAACTTTTAGTAACATCTTGATTTCTGTGCTCTATTGTTGGCAAAAAATCTGTTATTTTCAATCGTTAGCTTTTAACTTGTAAGAAATCTTCGAATTCTTGGGGTGTAAGTATTAGCATACCCAGCTAGCAAATGAAAAATTCATGGTTTGAATCTCAGCGAGGGCAAAGTAAAATTTTTACTTTTTTTTTTTAAACTGATTTTGAGAAATATAATGCTGTTTATAGGGACGTTCGAATTAAAATGTTGTGAACAATAAGTCGTCACCATTTGGATTATGTCGACTGAGATTGGGTCTTTCTCCGGTTGGCCTTTAAAGGAGAATGATGCAAGAAATCATCGCTTTTTTCCTATGCATGCTGTCGTGATGCAAGTTGTTAGCACGTCCTGCTTGCAACTCGAAGATCCTTGATTCGAATCTCAGAGATAGTATAATAGATTCTCCACATTTCCTGGCTTCGAACACCCTGTTAGCCTGTGCAAACTGAGAGATCTTTATAAATTTAATTGTACAGAGTTAAGAAATTGGGAAGTTGCTTCTTTCAGTGGACAAATCTTCGTTAAAAAAATACAGCTCCCAATTTTTAAGTAAGTGGAGGTGTAATTAACTGTTTCTTCTTCTGATCGTTTTAATTTTGTCCTAACAATAATTTCTTTTAAAAGTGTAATATTTTGTTTTGCTATGATGCCGAAATGTCGGCAAAACACTCAGCAATGACAAATTCTTTGTTCTTTGAACGAACTGTGAGCGAGAGTTGTTCGAGTGCCGCGTCAAGCGATTATTCGCTATACGTGTATAATAGCAGTGTGATATCTTGCATTTCATTTGACGTCGCAGGAATACGTTTTATTCAAAGATTGATCTGTACGGTACGATGCCATTTCACTGGATGATATCTTGTAAACTGTTTTGCTGGAGGCTGTACTAGAAACGAAGCTAGTTGAAGCTGAACTAAAAAACCAGGAAAATGAAACGCACATACATAATACAGCAGAAAACACACAGATAAAAAGCACCATGCTAGATAGCCCAGCGTTGCATATGGGATCACAGAAGTACAAGCACAGAATGTTACCAGTAGTTTAAACACCATAAAACATCAGTTTACACTTTTCAAGTTTTATTTAGGCAATGTTGATGTACAGTAGGTCAAAAAAGTATTGGCAATTGTCTATAATTGATCAAGCTAGCTAACAAAGGAAATGCTTGACAATTTTAGCTGGACATAATGAACACAGGAGGCAGTAAAGATACAAATCTAATGAAACTTTTACACAAAATATACAACAAAAATGTAAATTTGCGTGTCAAAAAAGTATTGGTAAGATAATACAGCTAAATGTGGGGACAAAATTTAATGCTTATATTCATACCTCTTGCATTTATAACAGCTTATAATATGTTTTTCATAGAGAAAACCAATGTCCTGGTTGTTAAAAAAGTCCTATTGGGGATTTTGTGCCATTCTTGCAGGAGTATACGCAAAGTTCATCTTTATACGAAATTTTGTTTCCTGACTTCTAGGTCCAATTTGTGGCATAAAGTTTCAATTAAATTTATGTCAGGCGGTTGAGGCAGTGTGTTTAATTGGCGAGGAGCATTATAGAGCAACTATTGCCAGGTGAGATTCACTGTATCCTTAGAATCATTGTACAGTTGAAACACAAATGATGTCCTTTTTTGGACGCTGAATTTCATGTTATGGCGCAATATGTTAATGTACGTATGTTGTTTTTCCAGTTTGGTGTTAGGCTTTCTCTACGCATATTGTCGTCCATCACTCTCGAAAATGTTCAACTTTGATTCGTCGGACAAAATAACTGTGTTCCAAAATTCTTCTGATAAATTAACATGAGATTTTGCAAAATACAATCTCTTTCTCCTGTTTATTTCTGAAATGAAAGGTTTCTTTCTAGCTGCTCTTCCATAATAACCTTCTCTATGTCAAATATTCCGTATAGTCTGTACACTAAACGTTTTATACGAAGTATTAGCAACATCTTTGACTGGGGTGCACTTGTTTTAAGGTTTTTTGTTAACCTCTTTGATAATGCCACGTTTTATCTTGCAGAAAATATTCGAGGCCGTCCACTTCTAATCTTGTTTTCCATCGATCCTCTTTGAACATTTTTACACTTCTAACAGTAAATAAACTTATATTCAGTTGTAATCCTATAGCACGATAAGTTAAACCCTCATTTCTGAGCTGAATAATAATGTTTTTAACATTAACATTCAACTCCTTCGAAGCCAGTTTATCACAGTATTAGCAAAATAACGCTTTAAAAGTTATGAAGTAGCACTGCAGACTTTATATTAACAGGGTTTCTTATCAGTCTAAACTCGTGACCTCAACATAACAAAATTTGCATAGCAGTTAGAACTTTGCCAATACTTTTTTGAAATGCAAATTTACGTTTTTGTTGTATATTTTGTGTAAAAGGCATATTAAATTTAAAGTTTCATTAGATTTGCGTGTTCAGTACCTCCTGTGTTAGTTATATCCAGCTAAAATTGTCAAGCTTCTCCTTTGTGAAGTAATATGATCAATTATAATAGGCAATTGCCAATACTTGTTTACACACTGTATATCACACGTTATAGATTTATATTTTTTCTACAAATGATTTTTTCCCGAAATACTATACCACAGAAATTTAAAATGAGTGGGTTTTGTTGCCTTGAAGGCAATGGAATTTGCCGTCAATACCAAGCTTCGTTTTTGAATCACCCAATATAAATGATCTCCGCTGATAGAATCTGCGCCGAGTATGACAAGTTTCTAGGTGGAAATGCATTACTGCTTTGTGATTTTCCTATACTCGTAAATTAATGAAGGTTCCATTCCAAAATATTTTTTCCACTAGTCAGCTAAGTATTTAAGTTTTTTCATACGGTTTTCAGAAGATAATTTTTTAATGTCACTTTGTACTTATCAGTTATCTAATGAAGCATTATATTTGAGTTGGTAAAACCCAGAGTCACATATAGCATAGTCTAGCAGTATTTTATTTCTAACTTTGCTACCTCTTATCGTCTAATTTGCTTGCAGATACCACAGATCTGATAGGCGCAGACTCGCTTATAGTGCATTCAACAATTACGCTTTCCTAGAAAAGTTCGGTAAACCCCCTATTAGAGTTTTTACTGCATTTGGAATAAGTAGCAATGTATTAAGTCTGCTAACTATTTTCTTGGGTTGATACATGTTTGAATTTAAGCTTTTTGAGTTGAACAGTGAAGAAAGAACCAGTTGAGAGGAATTCATTAGAAAATGCTATGTATACGTTATGTATACTTTTGTAGAAACTATTATACATGCCGTAAAAAGTATTTATTTTTGTGTCTATATTTTATATCATTTTAGTATGCATATATATAAACATAAAAAAAATTACTAAGAAAAATAACACAATGAAATATAATTTTTCATTTAAGACAAATTCTTAGTTAAAATTCTTGCATGGTTTCTGTATTTTATTGATTACAGTAAAGTGAAGCTTTTTCCACTTCCCCTTACGTGACACTTCTAGTTTTCCACGATACGAGTACAACGTAGAGCAGTATTTTATAACGATTCGAATAATATAATTCCAATAACCTTGGCATCTTTTCTGATTTGTTTAATATTTTGGTAAATGTGCTGTTCTTCCTTGTCACTTATTGCAGCAAGACTTGCTAGAAAACGTTTAAATTCGGATTTAAAAAAATGAATTTCATGTTTACCGCGTAAAGGTCTAATTAAAAGGTTTCAGTTAAAGGTATACTATTATACCTTCAACTGCAACCATAGCCAGGTTCTTTACTGTAACCACAAAGCTTCCTTTCGAAAGTCTGACCTGGTGAAAATATATTCTTTCAGCTTGACGTCTGACAGGAGAGAAAAAATTTTCAGAGGTATTTATCGCAATTATAATTTTTTCTTTCAATGCTTTCGTGAGATCCAGTTTTATGTGAAGCTGAGTAAAAGAAATTTCCATTTTCTAACTTGGCTTTGATGTAAAATGTTTTTGCTGTCAGGTTAAAAAGATTTTCTTGGTGGCTAGTGTATTCATTCCTATATTCTCTTGACTGTGCTATACTAACTTAGTCACATACGAAACACTAAACCGTAACAGATTATCTGCTGACAAAGAAGCATACGTAATATCTAGAAGTCTCCAAAAATCATCAGTTCATTAGCATTTTATTTTATTTGCATGAGGAATAATATTTAATTTCTAAATTTATGGGAGAGCCCTGATCCCTTTAGACAAAGGAACCACATTTTAAAACTCTTTAAATAAGAGTCGGTAAGAAGCTAAGTTGTTTAAAATTTCATAGTTTATAATAAAATTAGCAGTAAATTTTTATTCCTTCGCTTATGTATTAAATTTAGTTATTTATATTCTTTTTACGGTTAAGTTAAGCCTATATTGTAATTTTATTACAAAAATATTAACATCTCGTGAATGTGAGGAAATAGCATGTAACACACAATTTAAAACGCCATTTTTGAATGTAGCCAAAATGCAATTAAGAAGGTTTAAAACTCCTGAAAGACCTTTCGTTACAGGCCTGTTATTAATTTTAAGCTCTGTAGTGTATCGGTCTTAAAGTGTAGAATTATTTTGTACTAGTTACTTTCATTATGAGCTTTAGAAGTGTTATCTTCAGTCTTGTATTTGATTCCAGCCGTAGAAATACATTTTTATTGGTGCATTCACCCATTCGTACTCGTTCCCGTAAATTTAACAGGTTGAAGTATCGCTTTGTATTTTTACGTCTGTGATATTTCCGGCGAAATCTTAAGCGAAGTTATATATTGGATAATAAGCTTATGCATCATGGCTAGTAACAGTTCTTGATGGTTAATTAGGGAACTTAGATAACAGCACTAGTTGTTAAGTGACTTTAATCGCCTATTTCATTTAGAAACTTAGTTACTATTACATTTCTTCGCTTAAAGAAAAAACGGATACTTTTACAACGGCTTCCATGAAAACTAAGCGATTCTTATTGGATTAAAACTAGAGATGTGTATTTAGTTTGATTCAGAGCATGGCTGGGAAAGATTGTTCTGGCGACAGAAGCAATTGCTTCAAAGTTAAACGGGTTTCCCTTAAATTTTGCAGACATTATCTGATAATGGAGCGGGAAATAGTTTGTTCCCAAGGGGGGCAATCTTTTGTTTATCGATGCAAAAATTTAAAGTATACTAACCTGCTTAGAATAGTCAGTGATCTTGAGATGAACTTCAAAATCAAATTTTATGAGAATAACTTAATAGTTGAAAGTTAAAGGAAATGCTTTGACTTAAAAATTGAATAGTTCACTTTAAATTTTATTTTAACTTTAAACCTCGTTAATCTCTTGTAGCAATTTTTAATGGAAAAAAGTAATTAAAAGAAATAATGAGAAAAGGTTTCTGTAGTATATATCAGTGCTTCGCAACCGGTGTGCCATGAGTAGGATATAGGTGTGCCGCAATCAAATACATGTATTTGACATTTTGCAATTTTTTATCATGTATTTAATACACAATGACAATTTTTTTCCTTAATAATGTCTATTTTAAATATTTTTATATATTTCACTGTTGTGTGGTTGTGTGTGTGATTGTAAGTGTATCAGAATTTGAATTTTTTCGGCACTTCCTTGATAACTCGGAACTCAAAAATATATAACTTTTTTTTTAAACATAAATTTAAACGAAATATATTGGTTTCAGACCATTTTAATTAAAAATAATAGCTCTAAAACTGTTTTTTTTAATTTGAAATAAACCAATCAAATTGAAGAATTTTTGTTTTTTAATTTTTTTAAAAAAAGAATATCCTCATATTTCCGAAAAAGCAATTTTAACATTACTTCCATTTTCTACGACATATTTATGTGAGCAAAGTTTTTTAACTCTATTATTAATTAAAAATGATAAGCGGTCATGCTTAAAGGATCTTGCCAAGAACTTCGTGTTGCGTTGTCAGATATTGAGCCGAATATAAAACTTTTGTGTTCATTGAAGCAAGCGCAGGTATCACATTGATAATTATTATGATTGCATATAAATAAATATGTTATGGTTTTATAATTGTATATTTTTCAAATTAAAAACAAAAATTTATTGTAAATTTTGTGTATAAATCAATACATATATACATTAGCTTTTGGTGTGCCACGAAATTCCAGAAAGATTTTTTGTGCGTCGCAGGTGAGAAAAGGTTGCGGAGCACTGATATATATGATAATGTGCGAAATTTTCTCTACCAGATAACTAATATCGAAGTCATTATTAAGATACGTATTTGCATAATTTTAATAGAAATCATTATGATAGCAAATTTCTAAATTTAAGAAAATTAGTATTGTATGCAATATAATTGATGAAATTAAAAGTAATAATTAATTAATTTTTATATAAAGATAATATAATGCATGTAAAAAAAGTCTTATCTAAAAGGCCCACCAGCAACCGAGTAGTAAAGTCGCTGAACCCTGGTAGTTCGGTCCGAGGTTTGAATCCCGCGAACTGGCTGGCTGCATGGGCGTTTTCATGGTTTTTCCTATGTGCAACGTGTATACGAGCCAGTTTCCCTTAGAAAGTCTTCCAAGAAGGCATCCCTTCCCTTAGGCAGATACCCCTCGAAGCTTTGCCATAATCACATAAAACAAACCGTTTTATCTAAGACTTTCATACAGGAGATATGAATTTTTTTCTGAATTGTTTTAGAAGTTTATTACTTTATAAAAACTTGTTTCTCAATCATTGGACAATATTGCTTTTTAAAATATTTTCTTCTCTGCTCTTTTGTTTCCTACGTACATTTTGATGCACACCGAAGTGTCTTGATATCTCAAATTATAGTATGACTGCAAGATCAGATGTGAAATACCTCTTAATCTCTGTAATCTTCGCAAACTGCAGTCTCTTAGAAATAATCAAACTATCAAAAAGAATTTACAAGGAGAATTGATAATAGTTTCGTAGTAAACACTTCTACAGTAAATTATTAACACCAAAATCATTTCTCAGAACTCAGCAAAATAGATAACAGTGGTTAAGTGCCTTCATCGTCTGAGAGCAATTACTTCTCCCAAAATGGTTTTTTTACGTCAGATGAAAAGGGGGGGAAGGAAATTTTCCTTTTTTCTTGAGAGAAATTTCATCCATAGTAACCTGTGCAACGAAAGCAATTTGACACATAAAATAACATCACTATCAGACCATCAACATCAAACGCATCGAACGCAAGATCCTTTTGATTTGCTTTCAATTTCAATAGTAATAACAACGAAAACTTCATTTAAAAACCTCTTCTTTTCAACCGCTGAATCACTCATGGATATCCCTGGTTATAAAATTCTAGAAATTCTTCTTTTTTTTTAAAGAAAGAAAGGGAAGGAGGGAAAAGTGGAACTTCAAAAATCGTTACGAGTGATTGTAGAATAAAATAAAAGTAAAGAAAAATACATACCATTAAATGAACTTCCAGTGATTGAATCTGAAGTCCAAACATTAATGTGTGTGGGACCTGTTGGGAAAATAAAATTAATAAAAAAAAGGGTAACGACCGCGGATTCTTCTTGGGCGTCTTGGCCATCCGTGGCAGAGAACTGAGCTTGTCTTTGAACATTCATTCCAGGCTCAAAGACGAGGATCGACTGAGTCTACTGCATGGTACTGTTACAATGGGTCTTATGCACATGCAAAAAGAAATTACGGATGAAAGCCTTTGATATAGTCAGGTACATTTATTGTACTTCTTTTACTCTTAAACTCATCGGAATCAAATGAAAATATTATATTTCTGTTATGCATCAAAAGTCTATATCAGCCGAGTTAATGTAAGAAATATAACTAATGTGATAAAGAATATTAATAAATTTTGCATTTACTTTTCTTACATTTGTATAATTTCAAATGAATGAAGTAATTTGCGGGCAATTTTTAAAGCAATATTTATCTCCATTACATTTCTAAAAGTAAAAAGAACAAAATAATCTATAACATCCAACCTAATAGTTTGTTACGCTGCTTGAATTTCTAGATTAATATATTCGTGACAGTAAGACAAACTAAAAAGAATGTAACAGTTTGTAGCATTACGAATAAAAACTATCACCAGAAATCGTCAACCAGCATTTTTCAGATATATAAACGAAAAAAATCCACTCTAGTACTTAGGTCAACGCTGAAAGAATAGAAAACGAGAGGGCTAATTAAGTAGCCTTGCATGGAACATTGCTTATATGAGTATATGCAGTATTTTAGTCTTTCGCTTATTTTAATTCTTTCAACGGCACTCATTTCACTCTTGTGTTATAGATCACAGAGGTTGTTATTTTGAGGTAAAAATTCAAAAGAATGAAATCAAACAAAAGTAGGCGAATCGCAAACTGTAGCAATTCACTCAGTAAAGGAAATGACGAAATAATGAAAACATGCTCAAGATGCCCTTGATGTTTTAAAATTTAGCTAACAAGCGAAGCAACCATAACTTTAATATTAACCTACTCAGATGATGATTAGCTATCTCAGAAAACATTCAGAAGCTATAATAATACTGAATAACAAACTTTTATTTTTTCCTTACCAGGATAAACAATAAACAAAATAGATGAACCTGAGAGTACTTTAGTTTCTGAATTCAAGTACGTATTGGGAATTTTCGTATCACACGAAATTGTTTTGCGACACATACTTTAACATTACATAAATATGAGTAGATTTATGTATGCATCAAGGGAAACAGTCCTCTAAAAAGCAGGGGTACATGACTTGTTACGGGTCGGGAAGCAACAAAATATGTTAACATTACATTGGTCTTGATACCTTTACCCACCATCGCAGATTTCCAAATGAAAGCGCTCACGACATTTATAGCGCACTCTTCCGAAATTACCAGGGAAGAAATTTAGGTGGGAATGCAAAATTGAAGTCTCAAAGACATGTTACGTCTTATGATTTCTGTTTATCGTGAAAGATCATCTGTTACTTTTTAACAGCTCTCTATCGATTTTCTCCGGGAAATGTTTCCAATATCTCAAAAAATTGCCATTATTTTATAGACTGAACTTAACTGCTAACCATATTTCTAACACCGGTGTAATTTCCTAACTTGTGATGTTTCAAAATATCTTGTTTGAGTTTGCTTCCACTTATGTCTGAAAATGTTTTCTAACGTATCTCCTAGTTTATTTGCAACTATTGCCTTAACGAAGCTGTTCTTAAAACGTAGCGTAATATATAGCGGAGGAAGATGCACTGGTTTCCAAAAATTAAATAACAAACTGGAAAATTCACCAAAATAAACATGTACCCAACAAATTTGCATACTTAACAAGTATACATAAGCAAAAAATAGTCCTCAGAAAACATTCTGCATATCAACATTGCAAGGAAACGTGTGAGGTATAAAAGTGGCTTGTTTTGTGCTATGCTGTATCTATGCATTTTGAACGTCAGGGTTATCAAATGCAAAAGTGAAGAAGGAGGAAGTTTGTTTTGAAAGGGAGAAACTTCAAAATAAAACTAAATTTAAAACATATAACCTTTATTCTGAGAAAAAAGTAATTTTAACATTAAAATAACTTTTAGAACACAGTGCTAATATTATTTAGACGTTTAACATATTTTTCAGAGATACCTATTTTTGACAAAAGCTGTTCATTTCTTAATAAAAAGAACTGTAAAATTTCAAGTATGCCATATGCTATGAAATTGAAAATTGTATTGCTTGAGTATTATTGTGAGTGACTCCACACTAAGTGTATTATGATCCTTGATCCATCAAGTGTTTATCAGTGAAAAAAAAAAAAAAAAACTCTGAATATTTCCGTTATGAGCAGGAATGCAAAAATAAAATTCGCAAATTTTCAGTAATTCCGATATCAATATTGGCACAAGATTTATGAAGTTCGGTTCATTGTTCATGAAGATTATAACGATCGGTGGACTTAATCTCTTTGTCTTCAGATTTGAATAACGACATCAGATTGCATCGATGATAACACCTCTTTTTTTGCAAGAACTCAATACAAGGAATCAAATCTTCAAATTTGTGCTCATTTGTGCTTTATGTAACATCCATTCAAAACACTTAAACTCGTATTAGTAGGTACATTTTATCAAATACTCTATAGATGCTTTATAAACAAGCTGGAATTCGACATGGATGTTCTGCTCTTTTTCCTTCGAAAAATTCCTTTTATCTTTTTTTTCCCTGCACGCGAACATTTTTTAAAAAAAGGACATTTTAAGCTCGATGGAGGACATTATATTTTTAATGAAAACAACACCGTGATCAACTTGACCGTCTAACTGCACAAACTTGGTTGACGATGTGACAACTATTTTCCCCGCGTTTTCTACCGCATCCATACTGGCAGAAAATGCAATGCTGGATAAAGCTGGTTCACTTAGAAGTGATATCTGGCGGCGAACATACTGAGGGCAACTCTTGGAGTGTAGAATGAACCTTCTGCTCAGACTACCATCGAAAGCGGTTTAAGTAAACTATTTGGATATTGTCCGGAGCCCGCAACTATCTAGGACAAGCATCCTCTGGTGCCTCAAGAGCACTGCATTGGGAGGTTAGAGATCACTTAGAGATCTTAAAAAGCATACAATGCCAAACAAGGGTTAGTTGCATAATGTTGCAATGCAAAGAAATGGTATCTTCAGATGGTACCTAAACATAAGACATTTCAGACATGGATACTGTAAGATGAACGTGTAATACAAACAGTTATGTTAACAAGTAATAAGGTCCTGTGAAGGTTGCTAATTTTCCCCGTTGACAGCCACTCCCAACGTAGAGACGTCGTAAGTGACCAGCGCGAAAAAACTGAGCTTCAGCTTTAGCCTCGTCAACCCCCCCCCCCCCACACACACACATACAAAAATTGTTTGATGTTGCTTTTGAAAGAACAGGCTAAAAAAGATTTTCGAAATAAAATCAAAGATTAAATACATGTGATGATTTAGCTGTGTATGTGAGAAGACACCCATTAACTTTTTAATCATGGCTGGAATAATGTTAAATGTGGTTGACCCACAGATTGCGTATTAGATGATTAGAACTTCGGAAAGCAGAACTGCCTTGCTAGTTGCAGCAACATTAATTAATTTTTTTGACGAATATTTTTTTAGACATATCTTAAGACATCTCTTCTTGGTTTACACAACACTGTGGGTACTATAAGCGCCCAATAATTTTACATACGCCAATCGCATCTGTAAATAATAAACGAAAGCAAAAAAGCGATTAGTTACGTGCTTGCGAAATATGTAAAATCTAAAATATGAAAGAAAATTTCCAACAAATTACTAACTTAATGTTGCAATAGCCCTTTTAATTCCTAATTTTATCTTGGCTGCGTTCCAGTTCTGAAATTTGTATTGCTTCATTTATATCTGCAATGGTGCAGGGCTCTTGTCCAGTCACCTCTAAGAGCCTAAATAAAGAATTTTCAACTCTATAAATACACGAGCGGCTGAATCCTTTTCTCTGAAGTTTTACTTTATTTTTCTGCTGAATACTTTTACTTTGCTCACGGAGTTTTACGAAGTTATGATTTTAGGAAATTAGCGTCGAGTGTCGGAGAAAAGGCAATATTTGAACTGAACTGGTAACGTCACGCTTCGCCCACTAAATCAGCGATAATTGAATATTGGTATTGGCAAGAGCGATCAGTTCTACATTTGAAACGTGAAAAGAGGTTAGCGTACTGAAGGGAGAGGTTGAAATTATGTATTTCATTGAATAATATATGTTTCTGGTATTGGAATACCACAGGCTAGAACACATGCATGTGGCAACAAGGTATAATTTTCAAGCACGATTTAATTCAAAGGACCCGATATGAAAACAATTTGCAAGCTGTTTGTAAAACTTCAACGCACGGGCAGCTTGGCCGATGATCTAGTAGACCGCCGGCAAACTATATTGCTTTTGAAAATATCGCCTCTATTTCTGGAATTATTCTGCAAATTCTAAGGAAATCCGTCCAAAGAATTGCAGCAGAGACTAGTTTGAAGAGTTCCAGCACGCAGAAAATACAGAAAAATAGCCTAGACGTGTTTCCACTAAAAATCCAATGTCATCAGGACATACTCGTACAAGCTGTGTGACAAAGGGCTGAATCTGCCAATATATTCTCACAATGATTGTTAATGAAGGATCTGATGTTGGCTGTATCTGGTTCAGAGATGAAGCATGCTTCCATCAGAATAGATTCATAAATAAACAAAACTGGCGATTTTGGGTTTCCGAAAATCCCCTTTTGTGTGAAGCGAAACCACTGCATTCTCCCAAAGTTGTTGTTTACGCAGCGAGAGCATCAGAGTCATTATCGGCCTTTTTCGTCATGCGAAAAACAAGCACTAGTGAACGTTGCATTGCGCCACCCAACCGGGATAGCGGTTAGCAAAGCTGACTGCCGTACCGATGGGCTCGGGTTCGAGTTCCGAAGAGGGCATGGATGTTTATAAATGGAAGAGGTCATGGATGTGTCTGTGCTGCATGGGAGCACTCTAAATATGAGGCGATCCGAAAGTCCTCACGAGAGGTTGGTGGTGGGGAAAGAGGAGTGGGAAACCACAGACCCGTCTCCCCAGTGTACTCTCCATCAAAATTTGGGGCGAAACTGAGCAAAGTCGCACCTGTATGGTGCTCAAGGTTTGCCAATGACAGGCGCAATCTTGCACTCCTTGCCATGATGAATTTCGTGCGGTTGTATTGATGTTATTGTCAGACAAGTGAGATAAGTCAACAACAACACGTTGCATTGCAATTTTGGAACACAGCTAGAGTAGGAGGATTGACAAAGCACCAACTGGTTTATGTAAGAAGACCTCTTCGCACCAAACAGGTGTTTCGCTTTCTTGATGAAATACTTTAAGAATAGAGTCATTGCATTACATTATTCCTAATTTACTGGCGCAGGCATGAATTGACCTCCACATTCGCTCGATCTGACTCCCTGTGACTACTTTTTATGGGGCATATGGAAATACAGTGTTTACCAGAACCATCCCACCACGTTGGACAAGCTTGCATCGTCGATCTGTATGGTATCTGAATCCATTTACGATGAGACATTGGCATGTGCTAGCAAATGTCATTGTTTCTTTGTGCCACCTCTGTACTGCGAGCGGCTAACATTTCGAAAAGATTTTGATGTAATTGCACAAACTGCTTGCAGAGGACGAGTATATTTATGCATGTTGGTGCAGCTTAATTCTGAAATCATGGACTCCCTTACTAGACACCATATATATATGCTTATATGAAAAAAGCAACTTTTGGAAAGAAATGCTTAGGGTTTGTGTTCCTGTTATTCAAAGAGCGGTACACATTAAACAATCTTTTACACTGAAAATCCGTTTACAATAGTCGGAAAATAACCCTTTTCCTCCTTACTTCAAGCCGATTGCTTGCCGATTGGTTTGCACTCCTTAGCCAGTGGCATTCACTTCAGTTGCGCTTAGTGTGATACTTCCTCTTGCCGCATTTAGAAAAGTTGACTGTAGTAAATTATCTTAGTTCCAGACTTTCGCTGTTTATAACGAGCTAGATTTATGGTTACAATGAAATTAAAAACCTAGTTGGAGTATGGAAACTGGAAATAAAATTTGGAAAGGGCTTACGAACATACCGGATGATCATTAAGTAATTATTCCCTATATACGGGTCCTTATGAACTGTATCATTCAACGAGTCGAAATAAAACGAAACTCGTTAGAGATGTTTTAGATATTAATATCAGTAATAACAATAGAGCTATCACGATTAAGGTTGCAGCAAACAAATGTCAAAACTATCAGTACTTACCCTTTTGCATTGTAGTTTAATCAGTTCAGTGGGAAACCGTAAAAATGTCGAAATGATACCTGCAGGTTGAAAAATGCCTACCTAAGGGTATTGGCTAAGAAAGTACTAATCCGAAAAGGAGAAAAGAAAGTGTTTGGAAAGAAAAGCATTTTATCTGGATTAAAAGTAGTTACTGTGGTACAATCACAGGCAGTGAACTATTGCATGCGGGGAACGGTAGACATTAGTGACGCATCTAGCATTGCTCTAGGCATTTCCGTAACATCACGTTGAATGGCTTGTTTCAAGTCGCACAAATTTCTTGCATTCGTTGTTTACACTTTGGATGTCAAATATTCTCCTACGTACAAGGCCTTAACAATATTAAAGCTTAAACTTCGATATGTACTCTGCGGGAAAATAAATAAATAAATAAATAAATAAATAAAAGGAACATTCCTATATCTCCCGTTCTACTCGGCCGATTGACAAGATTCAAATCGCGTTTTTCATGTCTCGAAAGCTCGACTTAGGATATACGAGTATATAGCATTGTTCTAACATAGGTATTCTGAGACAAAATCGACTTTTTCTGAAATAACATACCAATTTTGTTTTTCCCTATTTCGATTCTACGACTCAAATTATGCCTAGATATTAAATTTTGAAAAATTTGGTGCGAAATTTACGGAGAAATTCAAAAATTTATCTTGGCGAAATTTTTTCAATTTGGCCAAGAATAATTCACTTGGCGAACTTCTTAATACTCGTAATATGGCAACCAACTTTTCTTTCCCTTCCATTATTCCGGAGCGGAAAAAAAGGTACCTCCCTCGTTCAACCTTTTTACATTGTGTATAAGCGGGGAAAAAGTCACTTCGTTTTTACTTCCAAATAATTTTAGCAAAGTGTTTAAAGCATATCTGATGTTTTATCGCTTTCAGCTTTCAATAAATATGCCAAATTTCAAAACGCGCCAATATATAAATTCACGTATATCTTCGGATATTTTGAATAAAAAATTGTAATTTTTTGCAGGTACGCTTAGAAATAAGTCTACTTTAAGATGGTGGTAAAACTTTTATAGATTATAATTCAAAAATTTTTTGAAAAATTTATAAAAATTATTTAAAAGTACAAATTTAAAAAATAAATCATAAAAGATGGGTGAATTTTATTTGGAAAGAACCTGAATTTCGAAATGTGAAAGAAAGAATTAAATAAGCTTAATAAGAAAAGAGAGATCAATAAATATATACCAAACTCAATTAACATTCAGGAGCTAAAATTTTGAGAGCTAATTTTTTAAAAACTACTCGTGCGTTTTTACAAAACTTGGTAGTTTGGCGTAATTTATATCGTAGAATCGAAATATGGGGAAAAATTGGTATGTTATTTCAGAAAAAGTCCGATTTTGTGTCAAAATATCTATATTAGAACAATGCTATATATAAATCTAATACATATCCTCAGTCGCGCTTTCGAGACATGAAAAATGCAAGTTGATTTTCGTAAATCGGCCAAGTAGATCGTAAATCGGCCGTATAGAATTGTCTTTTTTGTTTTGTTTTGTTTTGTTTTGTTTTTTGGGCAATATATCTACAGTCTTAATGAAACATAACGTATTCTCAAGTGAAATCATTCAAAAACTATAGTGACCGCAACAGTCTGAGTAATATGTGAAATCGTTTTATAGAGCGCATAGAAAATAAGAGTTAGTTATTTTAAACAAACATTTTTAATAAATGAATAACAAATTTTTTGAAAATGAAGCATAAACGCGTAATTTTATTTTAGCCTTTGTGGGATATATGAATTTACTCAGCGAAATAAGGCTGTTGATGGAAAGAAAATATATGATTACGGGTCTTCTGAAAAAACTGTCATTTAAAATTTTAGAACTTTGTTAAGTCAGTTTTCGAAGGAAGAGTATCGTTATAATTAATTAAGAAAATGTAATTATATGTGAGATGTAAACTTAATTAAGTTATTTGTATTATTACATGGAACAAGCATTCTTCTACTTTCATTATTTATATTTAATTTATTATCTAATCTGGAATACTGACTGTTTCCCCTTTAATTTGGTTCAAATAGAATCCAAAATAAAGGAAGGAAATCACCTTTCTTGATTATGTATTTTAACGGCAGTCTAAATTCGTCAGCCTTACAAAAGAAGTTATTTCTACTTGAACTTTTACTTTTCTTTATGCGGTCATTCTGTCTAAGAAGAAGGAATATGGCGTCTGTCTCTGTAAGAATTTAGAAGTGTGACATGAAATATTTACATATAAATTTATGAAGCGATGCTGTTCAACACTTGCACTTTCGTAGATGTACTTAATAATACTTCGGTATAAATATTCTAAAATTCTGCCAACTAATATTATCTAAATATATTAAATAGATATTTGCTTGAACTGAGATTTTTATAGCTGAAATAAGTTTGCGTTTTCTCACTGATTAAAAAGAAAAAAAAATACATCTAATGAAATTTGATTAATGTAATATAAGATCTATTTTATTGGTGATTTGCTACCTCTTCAGCAAAAACAATAAATAACAACTTGATAGAGTGTAATTTTGAATAATTTCTATATGATTAGTAGGGATCTTAAAATTTCATTATTCGACTAAATTTGTAGTCTTTTTTAATCCTCATGATGCGTTTGCAGAGATTAACGCACTCTATACTTATTCAACAATTTCATTCATCTGGGAAGTAAAAAGTGCACGAGTTGTATTCTGTGGTTGATTACATTAGTCATGTCCTTTCACATGCCTTCACATTCTACATTTTCAGGACAAGATCTTGAATGTAATGCTGAAGATCCTTGGCGAACAGCACGAGTTTTTATTCGGTGAGTGCAAACATTCTACCCGTTTTAATGTGAAAAAGAAAAGCAAATAAAAGAAGTAAAGTTCCCATATGATCACGTAATTGCCATTATTTAGTATCTAATCTGCCATGCAGTACATTAATACCTCGTCAATGAAAATTTTCTGGTTGAGAGTAAAAAAAGAATCTTTATGATGTTTTCACATGGTGAACATCATCATAGCTTTAGAAGGCCTAGAAAATCTGTAACAATCGAAAAAGATGATAGCCCAAAGAAACAAGGTACGAGGAATATAATTTCTCAACCCAAGTCGAGTAGTTTGTTTCGAGAGACAAAACTAAATTGAAGTTTGGTGTTATTATGTTAAATGATTATGCCTTTAAGATCGTGTACGGCAAAAATAGATACTTACGTATCTGTTTTTACCTCAGTCAGTTCAGTATATGTCAGCATTAATTTTCTGGTTACGTGGGAGATAGCCGACTGTTCTCTTCATATCCTACCACACACTAACAACACCATTTTGGAATACAGTTGTTCTTTTGAGGTTGCTGGAGCAGCACACTTACCTTGTGACATTATTGTAAAGTACCCATTTCTTATCATCCGTAATAATGCGTTCCAATATGGTTCATTTCTGGAACGAGAAAGCAAAGAAACACTGATACTGACTCTCACTTATCTTTCCTTTTTAGAGAGTTGACGTGGAACCCACTGATCTGGTTTCGTGATGAGCCCATATCGTGCGTTTATCTTTCAACTGTTGTTCAGTGCACGGATAACGTTTCCGCTAGTTCCACAACATTTGAGGTGTGGGTCATTCGATGAGGTTTGGTTTAGAATCTATTTAGAAACCACGCCTGATAGATGATCGGAACGTGGTTGATCTTTACTGCTTTCTGTCTCCGTCCTTGAATTTCAGAAAGCAACGAAAACATATGCTGTCTTGAACGCAGGCTTTTCGTACCAAACTCATACAACAAATAATGCATGGTATGATTATCTTTTCTGTTTTAAACCCTTTGAGAATTTTTACGAATGGTTTATTTTATTAATACGTTGCCTTTATATGCTACTTGCCTACATGGCCGAAAATTGGTTGAATATTCTAGTCATCCCACTGTCATGTACAAGGTCAAATACACCTGTAATTTGCATCTCCAAAAGGAGGTAGAATTTTAACCTCACCTTCTACGTTTACCTACATAAGGTATACAAAACGTTTCGATTTTCAGGGACGAAATTGGTGAAAGCTATGGATGTATGAAGACATTCCAATTTAATAAGAACTTAAAGGTATAAAGCCAGTACATTTAAGTTCTTATAAAATTGGAAAGATTGATCTTTAGTATAATGTTAGTCATTAGGTTATTTCTGAAGCAGGCGACTTGAAAAATGAGCAATGCCTTCTCCAGAACTCGAACCACGGACATCTCGAATACGCGTCAAGCGTGCTGACCACTATACCACGAAGACATGCTAAGGAGGCGGGAGAAATACCTTATATACTCCGTCTTTTAAAGGGCTACTGGGGATTAGGGGGCACACTTGCCAAATCCTGCTTGTGAAGAATCATCATCCGTCACTTGCAGAGAGATTTTTTTAGTTCGGGAGCCACTGTAGAATCATTAGCTTATTTCTGAAAATGGAAAGTTGAAAAATGAGCAATAGCAATGCCCTCGTCGGGACTCGAACAGCGGACCTCTCGAATACGCGTCGAGCGTGCTTACCACTACGCCACAAAGGCTTGCTAAGAAGGCGGGAGGAATACCTTATAATGTAGACAGAAATATAGATTTTAAAATTTAATCCATAGCAACTCATCTTTGAATATTTTTCTTAGAAATAACATGAAGTGCTTAGAAAAAGACTGGACAAATTTTGAAATAAGTTTCTATGATGCAAGTAAAAAATAATAATGGCAGAGAAATTTTGCAGCTAATGTGCTATATAAGCTACTCAGCCAATCAGAGTAGTCAAAGCTTATGACGTGATTTATGTCCAATAGCAGACCTCCATCGGTTTCAAAACAAACACAATATTTCGTAAAGTTTCAAAATCTTTATTTTTCAGGGCTTAATTTTTAAAATAAATTATAATAATATTAATAATAATAATAAACAGGAGGCTTAGTAGCAGACAGAAAGTTTGTGATTAAAAATGCCAATAAAAATGCAAAATACGAAAAATAAATAAGTAATTGTAAATTAAAAAAGAACAAATGAGGAAAGGAAAACTATTAATTGTGAAATGTATTGCATATATGTTATCATTTATTTACATAAAAAAATAAATCAAATGCTTCATGTATTATATAAAATATAACATACATTGCTGACAATCAAATTCATTATAAAGCATCATTTTATGTATATAAAAGCTAGAAAAAGACTATTATTTTATAAATAGCGTAAAAATCTAATAATTATCGTTACATAATTAATGTAAAATTATTTTGCAAATAATTAATTGATGTAAAATTTTATGTATAATAATAAGTTAACGTAAAACTGATATATATGGCATGTAACAATTTCAATAATGTTTATATTAACAGAAATCCGTTAATTACAGAAATAATAAAATATTTATTTTAAGTGGAACAAAAATCAGAATCCTCAGCTGGATTTAAACTCACAATCTACTGGTTTAAGGGAAAATTGATGACTTCCGTAAACGAAAATCAGAAATACAGTCAATACAAATAGATGATAAATTAAGCATATTTCCTGTTTGTCATATTTCTTAGATCATAAAAATATAGTTACCCCTTAAACAGGACAAATATTCTAGGAAATTTAATTAATGCTAACAAATAAGGTAAAACAATGAAAAAAATCTGAAAGTTTTCAGATTTTATATTAATCCCAAAGGGGCTTTTTTTAAAGTTTAGTGTGTTACCTTTATTAAATATCATGTTCTTCACACTTAACCATAAAATTCAATTCAACAGCAATATCGCAAAATAATTTTAAAAGAGCATATTTTTAGAAATTTCGATACACAGTCTCGTGCGCTGGAGATAATTTTTTTTCCATACAGTGTTGCCATTACTCACTTTGAAATCGTTGTTTCTTAATCAAAAACTCATAAATGCTTTACAAAATATGAAATAGATAATAAAACAAATTCCAAATTTGGTCTTCCAGATGCCCATATTCGGGTGGAGACATACGTTATTCAAAATTTGATGGTTCCAGGTGCTGTTGTTTTATGACAAGGCGAGAAACATGCATACATTTATGCAGATTCTTCATCATTTAATTTCTTTAAATAAAACACAGGGCGATAATATTTGGTGACAACAATTTGAAAAGTGAAACGGACATTTTAAAGTTTTTGATGCAAAATGCCAGAACGAAATTATTAGGCCTTCTGGGCTAATAATTCTTGATCCGAAAGAAAAATCGCATCATAAATTACGTTTGTTAAAATAGTAGCAAAATTTGAAAATGATTTGCCCCATATATTATTCAGTAAGCTAAATGTTGAGAGTAGCCGTCATTACTTTGCGGACACGTGATTTCCATACGCAATTTCATTGGCTGCAGACAAGTATTGTCTCCGGCGACAATGTATGCGGTCATGCGCAGTGATCACGATTCCCGATGCCGGAGCCACAGACATGTATATGACGCGCCGGAGATATGTTTCCCTGTATAGACGGATTGGCGTATGTCCGGCAGACATTCAGAGATACTTGTTCGGAGATATGTCTCCTCGTGTAAGTGGGCCTTAACAATTTAAAGTGCACATCATTTAAATGAATTAAAAATGAATAAATTAAGCATATTTCCTGTTGTTTAGTTGTATAGTACAAGTTGAAACCTTTGTAAGGGCCACACATCATAAGGTTAAATTCAGTTGTACTAAATCTATAACTAGTCTAACCTTCTAGTCTGAAAGAAGTATTTTCCTGCTGGCTTTTGCGACAATCCAAAATACTAAATGATTACGACATAAATAACAACAACTAAAATTTATTGTGCTGTCAGCTTAAACTGAAAGCTAATGAACAGTGTTTTATTTCCGATTCTGGCGGGAATAACACGCACAAAAATTCCAATTGTTTACAATTCAAAAGTTAAATTTTATCCTTGTACTTGGTTCGGTAAGATTCCAAGAACCAATTACCTAATATTCAGTAACAAAAGAGAAACTCACCAACTAGGAGAAATACCGCTTATGACATTTACAGCCAGAAAATTGTCTTTAAGAACACTAAGCGCTGCCAGTTCTCTCTCTCTCTTTTTTTTTTTTTTAAATTAAAGTCTTAGCCTCATTTTAGATTCCTTTCATTTACATATTCTGATAGAGAAGGCGAAACAGTAGGATTATAGGACCAATTTTTAACATAAGCGAAACGTGTTAATTAAAATAAATCTTACAACATACGTTCGTTTTGTAAAGTATTCTATTGTTTCATTTATTTTCTTGTGATTTGTATCTGAATCAGTATATGGAGGAACAGTAAATGCTAGTTATTATCACTATCCTAAGGTGAACATTAAAATAGTTCTTGTTAATAACATAGGTCTGATATTTTATAATATTTTTTTTTTTAACTTTCGCTAGCTAAGAAGAAATAGTTATCCTAAACTTCAGCATTATTGAATTATATGATTTAAGCTTTGCTAAGAGTTAGTTTAATGTTTGTTTGTTTCCTGTATGCCTTGTTGCGTCACGTTACTCGCTCAGACTTGAGACTTATGGTAATTGTATGGCAAGCGACGTAGGTTAAAATCTAGGATGTAATTTTAATCGGAAAGCTCGGTGAATTCCCGCCGGTATACTGCGGCTTTACTGAAGTATGCTACCCGCAGAGTAATTAAGTGTTAACAGAGGTGATCAGCAGCTATTAGATATAAGATCTTAAGGTCAACCGGTAGGCTTGCGATGAAGCGTATCCAAGTTTGATTAACATTTCAGAAGTTACGGCCTTAATTTTTTATTAAAAGCGAGAAAGCTGAACATATTTCTAGCTTGGCCTTTTATGTCAATGTTCATGAGAGGCGATTACAGGTTGCTTTTTTCTACGGAAGAAAGTTAGGTTCATTCTCTTCTAGATCTCTATAATACTTTTCCACCTTTTGTCAAAACTAAAACTTTACTTTATTATAAAAACGCTATTTATCAAAATTTAATTTTAAAAACTTATTAATCGAACTTTAGATTCATGTCTAAAAGTCGTGACAAAGATTTAAAAGTTATTTTGTAAATTTTTAGAATTTAGTAGTATTAATGTTAATGATAGTGTTTACAGTCAGTGAACTGACTGTCAATACTCATATTGATGCGGATTTAAAACCTTTCCATGCGTCTGGGACATACATGTTTCGCACTTTCACGATGTTAATTAAGTCTCAAGAAATTTCAGTAAATAATGGAGATTTAAAATGTACTTCTTAATGGATTAGGAAGTTAAGATACTGTCGATTTGTTTTTCTTATCCTTCCTTTTAAAATTGGTGCCAGAATTTGTACAGTATTCTTCATTTACATTCTACGGTTTAAAAGAATATTTTAAAATCTAAGATCTGAAATATTATCTATAAAATCTAAGACCATCTTATTACGGAAAGCGTTGAAAGCTGATAGATTGAATTGTAGTTCATTTTCTTTTCATAAAAAGTTTTGAAATATTTAATACCATATGTTTTTTAAAAGTATAAAATTGAACATGAATATCAAATACCTACAGGAAATCTGCTTCTCTTATATCTTTATCAGCGATGTTTAGATTCATCTGGATCACCTTCAGACGAGCTTATTTGTAATAATTTATGTGATATTAGAGGCGAGACATGATATTTGAGCGTGATCCGTTTAGAAGTGGTTTGGCTTACTGCGTGTAAGAGTAACTATAAATTGAAGCAACTGAAGAGTTATAGCTATAAAAATTGAGGCAACTGAAGAGTTATACGTGTCTATAACAAATAATAAATATGAGCAAGGTACACAATTTCTTATTTTTCTAAAAAATCTATTTATATGCTTTTCTTAGATATCTAAACATTCTGGTAGTCTGAATTTAGTGAAGTCTTACGCGAAATATCTGAGATCTAATTTAGAATTCACAGTTTAAGTCTGCATAATCTGTATTATATGGTATTAGACAAAAATACAAGGAGTGTGCAAAGTAAAAACAAGGAGAATGATGGTTCTATGATGTGAGAGTAACGAATATTTAAGTTCTTGAGATTTTTTACTTGAGTAAGTGATTGTTTAAGAACAAGGTTGTGAATGACTTCCCCCCCCTTTCTCCTTCCCCCGTTTTTTGTCAAGTTGAAATTCAAGAACAAATTTCGTGTTACGCTGTGATAGAACTAAAAACGGTGCATTTGAAAGTTGACATGCAACTTAATTTAAGGCAAAGACTTTGTGAAAAGAAGATTGTTCAGCTATGAAACAAGTTGCCTTGAGAACTGGTTCGGTTCAGGTGCCTTGGAAAGAATGCCTAATGAAGGAGCATTGGGTATTCTTTATTTATTGCATATATTAATATTTTATGTTCACCTTTTCTCTGATCTCTGAGTTTGATAAATAAGCTTAATATATGTTGAATAAAATGCGTTTCTAAATAAGCATGGATTTTCAGCAAGTATAGTACCCTTGTGTAAAAGGCTTAATTTGAGACTTACAGACACTGCTATCAGTATGACTTTTAAGCGAAATCGTGTATGATAGAGCGTCAAATACTAGAATCTTTCGTTAATCTGAGCTTGCTTATTACGCTGAATTTCAGTAATGTCATGGCCTTTAAAAGTACAGATATTTACTTCTGTACTTCCATAATTTCATCTTATTAACAAATGATTTATTGTCGTTTTCTCAAGAAGTCATTATGAAGAAGTCGACTTCTAGTGTTGCAAACCATTCTTTCATTACTGAAACTGAATGAGAGTTTTTAAAGATATTTCATGCTTATATTTTATAAATAATTTTCGAAGTTCATAAATAGTTACTTGCATACAGGGTGCCCTAGGAAAATACGTTAACACAATAAAGTTTATCAGAATTTTCGAAGGAGGAAGCGTGAAAAATCAGTGATGCCCTCGCTAGGATACGAATCCGGACCTTCCAGTTGCTAGCTGGATATGCTTCCAATTACATTACGAAGACACGAGGTGAGGAAGGAGAAAATTCCTTACAAAATTAGTGATGTATTCAGGAGGTTAGACGAAGCAAAAGGATGTTAGTAGGGTTTCGGTACATAGGTTTCATTCAAGATATATATGATTTCAAAGTTTTGCGATTGCTTATTTTCGGTGTCATATCGGTTTGATTTCAGCATCGCTAGTCTCAGAACCCATTGATTTCATCATATAGTGCCATCTGAAACCTATTTTATACCAAGATCTTCGAACACTACAAAAGAACTCATTGCACTCATATAGTTAGTTTTTGTTAGCATTCGGAAAATCCCTGTCATCCTAACGTCAGTCATCCGTGTCACATAGTCCATAATCCAAAGATGAAACACTATTCGTATTAATCGCAGTTTTGTGTGATTTGAGCATGTTTTATGAGGTCCATAATGCAGGACACTGCTCATCCGTGACTGTATCACGATGTCCTTTCATTCGCTTCGTCGACAGTGACATCACTAGACTTTGAAATCGTATGTGTACCGCATTCATTCCAGTAGCGTTTTGTTTCCTTTACCTCCTGAATATGTCACGTAATGTTTTTATACCTCTAGGACACCTTATGTTGAACAAAGCTTTGCGGGGGGTATGAAAGATGAAGAAATAAAAATTGTAAGTTAACACTAATTCTTCATCCCTTGCATAAATTAAAGACCCTTAGTAAATTTGGCGCTTTTCGTAGAACAAAAATGCGAAAGGAATTGCTCTTCAGAATTATTGTCTGTCTCTGCTTCTATCTAATATATGCAAATATTAAGATATGTCTTCGCAAGAAACTATTATTTAAATTTGATTAACAGTAATACTTTTATCTCGCTAAAATAAAAGTATAACTGTATACAGATTAAAAATTTGAATATCTTTTATTTCGATTCTTACATGTACTGCTTAAGAAAATACTTGTAACTTGATGACTTTTAACGGAGCAGATAGTTTAAATTTGCTTAATTTTTGAAAGGGAAGGAAATTTAATTATAAGGATGATACAGCCAAAAGTCGAAAAAAAATTAAGTAAACTATTCAACTTCTGGATGGTACAATAAACTGGTGCTAATGAAAGCTGAATTTGTCACTTAATTTTATTGTTCAGGAAATGTCGTTTTTTGACATGTAGTGGGATTTCAACCCAGTGAATTTATTGTCTTTCTTTGGTAGTCTGTAAAAGAAGCAGAAGATTCGTAGATTCGTTTTTCCTCTTCCATAAAAATTAAAAAATTTTTATATAGAAATTTAGCCCGCTAAACCTTCAAACTGCATTCACACTTGTTCGTCGGCGCGAAAAGCGGAAACGCGGAGAAAACTCTTTCCATGGGCAAGTATTCACTTCATGTCGGAAACTTTCATTTTGCAAGTTGTCATATGTGCAGACTAGATGGCTCTTTCATATCGGAAACTTGGGAGGATATGTTTGTGTTGTACTTGACTTCCTACGGCTATATTTGTTAAATGTCTGCTGGATCAAAGCTTAAAAGCTTAGTTTACTTCTTGTTTTACTTGCATAGAAGAGCAGAAGGTTGCGGGTTATATTGATATGCGAAAGACGACTGTAGCAAGGAGATATAACTAATTTAATTTAGAAAGATGCGCTTGAGCTACATCGAAAAGTTTTTAAATATTTTCGCCTCATAAATTCGTTCAATTTTTAGCCTTCGTTGAACCATCTATCCAAAAGCAAAACACTAATTTTCGTCAGAATATCGTAGAAAAGGATATCCCATAAAGCAGCGGTTCTCAACCAGTGTTACGCAAGAGAAAAAGGTGGTATGCAAAGAAGCAAAGTATTTTTATCTATTAAATTCAAAAATCTCGTGAAGAAAAATTAAAATTGATAGAAATTTCTTGTGATCTAATTTTAACTGAAGATTTCAAAAATAACACACTTGTTAACTTTTGGCTGAAATAAAGAATTTAAAGGCTTTTCAAATAAAGCTGTTAAATTTTTATTGCCTTTTTGCACAACCTATTTGTGTGAACATGTATTTTCTTCCACGTTTTATTTGAAAAAGAAATACCGACAAAATTAAAATTATATCCTAATTTACGGTTAAAGTTAAGTGAAATAAGACCAGATATAAAGAAACTGATTTGTCTTAAACAGGCCCAAATTTCGCATTAAATTTTAGAAATTGAGAATAAAGAAATTTAAATTTTAATACTTAAAATGATAACCAATTTTTAATTTAATAATTTTTATGTGCGCATATTTAATATAGTCAATAGGTTGTGCAAATGGCAAAATATATATATTTTTAAAAATTTCTATTGAGAAACTGAAAAATAATCATTGTAAAGGAAGTGGTGGTACTAAAGTTTTTCAATTTTTATTTAGATGGTACACGTTAGTCAAAAGGTTGAGAACCGCTATCATAAAGGGTAATTGTATGTGTCTAATTTATATTACTTATGAATTTTGTTGAATGATAATTAAAAATTCTTAAATGCATATTTCGATTTCAGAGAGTGAGGGTTTCATGGGGTAGGATATCTATAAAATTTTTTGCGTGATGCACGTAGTATTTCTCATTAAAATTGGTTTAAGTAATGTAATAAAAATCATATTTTGTTATAATGTGTGTTGGCATAAATTTTAAGCAAAATTTCAAATGTAGGATTTTGAAATCTATCATTATTTTCTTGCAATAATCTGTTGCCTTGGATTTTTGAATAAAATTAATAATATATAAACTCAATAAGTAATTATTGTGTACTTTGTGTAAACGTTACCAACTATAGTTTATTACTCTTAATAAACTTAAGCATATTTTTCAACAAATTTAGCTGTATTTTAGCTGTACACATTTTAAATTATGATCTGAATTTTTTATTATGATTAATGCTTTCGATTTGATATTTTCCTCAAGAATTTTTGAAAGGATATTTATTTAAAAACAGTTAGGAAAACTAAGGATTTGGAAGATATCTGAAACCGACTCGGCAAGCGGCAAAAAATTGAAGTTCAATCTCCGGCGGTTCAATTCAGCGGTCTCCGGCTGTCCGGAAAATACCGCCTCTGAAGTCGTTTTCGATTGGTTACCGCTTTCTACCCCAATACGTGATCGCGTTGGTGTGAATAAGTCTTCAGTGCAGCGGTCCTCATATTTATTGGAGAGAATTTGACTAATGTAAAAAATGTAAATGGGAGAAAAGTACAGTTGAGACAAAATTATATTTCATTTTCTTTAAGTCGTCACCTAAAACCGAGGTTAGATGTGTGAGAAATTGCCTCATATTTTCCTATATTTCTTGCAATTTCTAGTCTTACACTTATTTTTTTAGTTATTATATGCTCCGCAATTAGGCACTACACAGAAAGGGAGGGCTTTTTAAGGGAAGCTGTTTCGTATCCACATAAGGCATTGGGAAAACCACGAAAACGCCCAAGTAGCAGTCCTTTCGCCTGGACTTTAACCCCGGACAAACTACTAGTGTTCAGCAGCTTTTACCGTTCGCCGCTGATGGACCCTTTACAGTCATTGACATAAAGATTTATGCACTTAGAAGTAATTATCGGATCGTAATGAAACTTTGCTTGGAGTGCATGTTTTGCCGATATGCAAATCGTTAGAAATACGGAGTGACTGCGTATTGTTTTTAATGTCACCAAAAGATGATGAACTTCTTTCTACCTGGCGGATAAAAATGGTAGGCAGATGTACTGTATCTGTTGTGTAGGGATGATGTTTCACTAGGAATGTCGTTATGCCGCTATAGAAGATCTAAGAAGACCAGGTGTTAGATTTCGAGAGAGGAAGAATTATCAGCATGATAGAAGATGGGTGGTCGGCTCGTAAAATAGCTCGCCACTTAGGCTGTTCTGGCTTTACTGTAAGGAGGAGTTGGGGTCAGTGCACGAGAAGGAGGAAGTGGCATACATCCGCGGCCAGGCTTAGGATGCCCTTAGCATACCAAAAATGAGAGGACTGTCACTTAACTCGACACGCAGACGTAGCGCCAACTGCATCATTGCCTACCATCCGAACAGGCAACACTTTCAGTAGAAAGCCCTGTGTCTGTCCATAGAGTCGTGGGGGGGGGAAGCCCAGCTGAAGGCTACTTTTTTTATCATGGCGCCCATTACTTTTGGTTTCCATGACAACCACCCACTGTTGCCTCTGTTTGGAGTAATGTCATGCTTGACGGAACTGAACCACAACCAAAGGAAGACAGACCAGCTTCAGCAACAAATCGAGGTTTAATTTGGGCAGCGATGATAACCGTGTACCTGTGTGGAGGCTTTGTGGTAACTGCTTTAAATCTGCCTTTGCTTTACTGCGTCACATCACTGCCACAGCTGGTGTGACAGTGTGGGATGCCTTCGCATATGACACTCGGTCACCTTTAATATTACTCCATGGTATTCGTGACATCCTTCAAGCCATGTACGTTGCTACTTACAGCAGGGTTTCGAAGAGGCATTTTTCAACAGAACAATGCTAGACCACATACAGAGGTTATCACAAGTTCCGCCACATTACTATCCATCGTTGGCCTAGCCAATCTTTAGATTGGTCTCCGATCGAGCCTGTTTGCGATCGTTTGGGACAATAAGCTGGACAGCCTAGGTTTGAACGAACTATAGGCGCGCTTGCAGCATTGTAAAATGAGATGACGCTGAATACCATACGATACATATATGTATGCATCAATCTGCGAATTTGTTGTTTTTGCTGTAATAAATGATTTTTTGCTTTTATTTTATAATCCCTTACTTATATCAACGTTGCAGTCAGATACATAAAATTTCTTCGATCTGACAGCTGTTTCTTGGTGAGAAAATATTTATGGTTAATGAGTATATTTTAAATTCAACGCCACGTCGCAATTTTGTTTTTAGTTATAGTTATGTTTTTAATTATATTAAGATTTTCTAATCAGAGTGCTTCAAAAGTTAAAAACACATTTAAGAATTTTACATTTCGGTTAATTTGCAATGCACAGTAGCGCAATTAGTATACGTACGAATACATAAAATGACAGGTTTTTTAAGGACTTTGCAAATTTTTTAATTTGAATTACGTTCGTCAGGAGACTCTTCGCCCATAAATGAAAGCAAAATACCTCATAAATGTTGAATATGCTAGACATCACTGTTGATTCCCCCCCTTTACGATTTCATTTCCTCATTTGATGCCATTTGCGAGTTAGTCAAAACGATCTTCTTTTCCGTTATGTATATATTTTATTTGTTCTTATTTTGTTTTCTTATAATAGAAAACAAAATAAGAACAAATATTGTTCTTATAACTTATAAATATAAAATTTGTATTTCTGCAGCTATTGAGGCTAAACTTTAGCGAATTTATTCGAGGACTTACCTCTCAATGTCTTATATACATATATATATATATATATATATTTTCTCACTATTCTTATTGTCTTTTAATATATTATTTAATAAAGCTCCTTCCCTTCCTCTTTTATAATTTTCTTCGTTTTTGTTTTAATATATATATATATATATACTCTCTTCAAACATTAAATTTTGTAATATGCTAAACGAACAGCGTAGCAAAAAAACCCTTGTAATGTAAAAGCCTAAAGAAGCACGAATTTGTTTAGGATGTAATGTTGTATATAACATAATTGTGTGTAATCTGCAATGCTAGAAATAATAACTGCGAATAATGAATGTAATAGTCTAACGAAGCATGTACTTGTGCACCATGTAATATTTTATGTAATTTAACAGCATGTAACCTGCAACGCTTGAATCAGAGAATCTGTGTCTCCTGGTACCTTTTTTTTTTTTTTCCGTCGGGATGACATCAATCCGTTAGGCACCACAGCCTTAGGCCGGATGTCATCTCGACGACGAGAAGTTATTAAGGCTGTGCTTCCGAATTTTGAGAGTATAAATTTTCTACCATGCATCCTTAACACCACATTCTAGTTAGGTATCGTTTCATATATTTTCTGTAAAGCGATATTGTAGGAACTCCAGAACAGGATCTTTCATATCAACGTGTTATTGTTAGTATTACCTAAACACTAATAGACAGCAGAAAGAATATATCTTTACGAATACTTGATACTTATTGCAGAATATCAGAAACTGCTAAGCAGACCCCATAACCAAAATTGCGAGGAATGTGAAGGTCTAGAAATCTGAATAATCTTCCGTGCGCAAAGCAACTGTTAACCACTCACATCTCTTCAAAAGCTGAGAGTAAGAATTTTTCATAGAAGAAGCAACGAGGAGTAATGTTTCGTCTCAAATCGTCTCAAATCAAATTCGTGTTAACCACTCAAATCTCTTCAAAAGCTGAGAGTAAGAATTTTTCATAGAAGAAGCAACGAGGAGTAATGTTTCGTCTCGTATGAATGCATGCTTTTCTTTAGATTTAGGAGTTTATTATGAGTAAGCGTAACAGTGACCCGAGAAAGTAATAATTCAAAAAAGGAGTGTAACATTTGAAGTGGATGTAAGTGTATATAAAAATTTACATGAAAAATTCTTTATAATAATAATAATAATAAGTTCTTAATTTTTCGCATTTGTGTTACTTGCAAGTGTTAGCTAATTCTTAGGTCAACCTGTAGAGCTCTTAGTCAAAACCTGACCCAGAAGTTCGAATTTTAGTGGCAAACTATTGCAGTTTCACTTGTAGGACATTAAGCTGCCTATTTACTAAGTTAGCAGATTTTTTTTCCCACCAGCATTTGCATTTCATTTCGCTTTAAAGATTGAAATTCGTTATTTGGGAATATTCTAATAAAATTCTGAGTACATTTTGATTGAGTTTTGCTGCCACAAAGATTTTCACATTTCAAATTATTCACAATTACAAAGGCATGGGACATTACCAGATCATTTCTTTTAGTATTTAAGTTTCCTTAGTGGTGAGCTACATTTCTGTTGCAATGCAAGTAATCATTGTTCACGTAATATTTTGACCTGCGAACTTCCGAATGAATAGAAACAGGATGACTAAAGGCAGTAGCTGCGTTCTGGCGTAGTTATGACGCTGAAGATCATCTTGACACTCTTTCAGCAATGTCAAACGAAAATAGCCATTACAAGAAAAACGGTCACTGGACGAACAGCTGCTTTAGCAGCATGAGGCACAGCATTGTAAATTCATTGTGACATTTCACTTACTTTCTTGAGGTTGCTGCTATTGTGAGGGTAAAACTTTTAATTCAAGCGCAGCTGTGTGGAAGGCGTTCAATACTTTGTGCTTTATTAAATCAGAATGACGAAGTTATGATATGAAGTTTTGTTAATAACGTTTGCAATAAAGCGTTGATCAACATATTACAGTTCTGATCTCGTGAAGTCACACTTTTATTTATATAACCGGATTCAAAACTTTGCTTATTGAAATGAGGCATGAAGGAAATGAAGTACCAACTTCCTGGTACTAAAAAGAATGCAGAATAAGAAAGTAAATTCATGTAGAATTGCTCTTTTAAAATCTTAGCATTTCTTTTATGTTTACTGGAAAGGCCAAGTAATTCATACAGTACAACTGTAACAAATCAAAAGAACCTAGTTGTATGTTCTTAGACTGTAGTTTACCTAAATTTCATATTTATGGAGGAAATGATGCTACCAGTAAAGAGAAAAGCATTTAAAATCAAACAACAAAATTCCAAGGTCAACCAATGGTGAATAAACTAGTGGTCAAGAAAATTGCAAGAATTAATAAGCACAGAATATTTTTGGAAAATATACCAAGCACCTTTTCTCTCTGTCTACGTCATGGCTCAAAATTCGTAGCAAATACATCTGATCTTTCTTCTGGAAATTCTTATATAAAATATGCTTCATTGCTTTCAGTGCTTATGAAGAAGAAAATTAGTCTTTACAACATTGCTCTGGGATCTTAATGGTGAATGTGTATGCCACTTTTATTAGTGTATACCCTTTTTTATTTTAATATGCTGCTCTAATTTTCCATTTTAATATGCTGCTCTAATTTTCCATTATATGCATTTGTTCTTTTATTTCGTTTTTGACTGAAGTAGTACACCAGTCTTTATGGTTTTATAGCATTACTTTGAAAACTTCCAGAGTTATACTACATTCTTTTCCAAATTTTATTAAACGGTGTACTTTTCTGGTTTAAATTTGGAGTATGCATAAATGAGCATTTTGAGCACTGTAAGGTATAATGAGCATTTAAATTTTTACAAATATGTTCCCTATGAGGAAATCCTGTGTATATTTTAGAACACTGAACTTGCCTACGTGTAATTCCCCAAAACACATAAAATTTTGCCGGTTAAAGTATTCTTCAATTTATGAGTCAAAGCACTCTCGATTAGTGAATAGCATTTATATGTATACTTAAGACTTACCTTTAATAAAGTAACAGCATTCAACTAAGATGCCCATCGTACTACAGTTTCTGAGTTATTTAATATCGTTAATTTTTTAATAGCTAGAATAATATCATCTGTTATAAAAAGGTCGGGTTTTTTTTTGTTCCTAAACTAAAACTTAAGGTAAACACTTTAATCCTAAAATGTGAGTATTTTAACACATTCCAATCCTTGTGATTTACCATGACTTTTTATTTTTTACAAAAATATCGACCATGATATATTTCCATTTTTATAAAAATTTTATGAAGAAACATTATAATTAAATATTTAGTGTGTGTGATTATGGCAAAGCATCGAGGGCTAAGTGGAAGGATGCCTTCGTGGAGGACTTTCTAAGGGAAACTGGTTCGTATACACGTTACACATGGGGAAAACCACGCAAACCCCCATACAGCCAGCCCGTTCGCGGGATTCGAACCTCGGACCGAACTACCAGTGTTCAGCGACGTTACCGCTCGGCCGTTGGTGGGCTATTAAATATTTAGAGTGCTTTTGATATGATGCTTATCGGATTGCTACTTGGCAGAAAATCACTTAAAACCACCTGACTTTATTCAGTTTTTCCCACAGTGAGAGAAATAACTGCTATATCATGGTTTTAACGAGTTGTTATGGTTTTAAAAAATATCTACGGTAAAAAATGGTTGCCTATTTAAATCTTAAAGATTAATAGTATCTACATTTAATTTTTATTGGTTTTATTTATTTAGCGCGCCTACAATTCTTATATTGTAATAAATTTTGCAAAGGAATGGCTGTTTCGTTCAGAAAAGAATAAGCAGTCAGTAATATACATTTTTTTGGAATGGAGTAAAATGGCAGTTCCATGTAAATTAGCAAACTGAGTTTGTCACGCGATTTTTTTCTCCGACAGACTGCTAGTCAATTTATCTTCATATATAATTCAATGGGGTTCTCCTTTTTTTCTTACCCCATTTTTTTCCAGTTTCAAATACGCCATTATCTTCTTTCTCTCAAGGTCAATACTTTATAAATGAAGGAATTTTTGCATGTATTGCGGATGACGGTAGTCTTAAAATTTTTCGCATTTACCAGCTGAATTGAAAATAGCAATCTAGATACTATAGACCTTCAATTTTAATACAGTTTGCTCGCCTGCTGATCTATCTTTTCTTTCATCTAAAAAAGTTGATTTGCTGATGAGATTAATCCTTTGGGGCGTGATTTATTTCCGCTAATTGTTAGCAAACTTCTTTGAAAGCATATGCCGCTTTCACTTGCCTTAAATTTGAAAATGAAATTTCTTAAATCTGTGGCGGAAGGACATTAATTCGTTTGTAGTTATTGTGACCTTCTCTTTTTCATACGACTACAAGTATATTTCAGTTTTGAGTAGGCTTCGAAATCTGGGCCATTTACATAAAAAATTCTTCAGTAAAGAAGTGGAGAGATTTGATATTTCAATACTGATTAGGCACGAGCAGTCTTTATTCAAAGCTTAGTAGCTAGATGAAAAAAATTTGTATTTTCTAAATTAATGTGCTTAGCTGCTGTTGAATGTTAAATAATTCTTGGAACATGTAAACTACAACATGTTTTTTGCCCTACGTGTGACTTAATTCAGTATGACTGCAATGCAAGTTTCCGTTATAGGAGGTTAGTCATATGAGAACATGCGGCTTCCCAATAAGATATTATAGCGGAAGAGTTAATAGCTTCTAGTAAGTAAAATTTTTGCAAGTCTTTAATATTCTTTTTAGGAAGTCCCAACAAATAAGAAGCTGACAGACACGATTTGATGAATAGGTGTCTGACACATTGGAAAACATTAGCGTCTACAACTAATGCAACTGCGTTTTTATTAAACTAAAACAGCATTGCACCATATAATTAATCGTTCTAGAAAGCTCAGAAGGAATAACTAACGTTAAGTTAAAGTAGCAGCTTGCCGGTGAACGAATAACTAAATGTTATGCAAGCCGGAAATGCATTTGTGTCTTTTAACGGACTTAAACCTTGACCAATTACCTATTTTATGCACTTTAAAAGTGTGAGCTAAAAGAAAAGGAAAGGATGCAAACGATATAAAAATTACGCTTTATTTTAATGTTAATGAAAATGAATTAAAGAATGAATATCAGCTTCGTAAAACTGCAAGATCAAGAGAAAATATTCCTTTTCCTTTAATTACATTTTATTATCAATCATGCTTGAAAATTAAACATATGACAGTAGTCTGATTATTAATAAGACTGGCTAAGTTTAGTGGTACTTAAACATTATTGCAGCACATAGTCAGGAAGATAAGTGAAACAATTTCCCGGTTAAACGCTCCATCGTTTAAGTTCTTTGTAATGCGTGCTTTGTTTTTCACTGCTCGAATGTTGAATTTGTATTACATAATAGACCACTTTAAGAAATTTGAAAGGCTTAGATACAAGTAATAATTTTGTAATGGAGGACCTATGGAATGATAGCGACTGCAACACTTTTAGATCACAACTCACTAGTTTTTATGGATGACATCTGCAGCAATAGCCGATGACAAGAACTAGTGAGATCACGTGATTTTCTCCTGGTAGATGAAAAAAGAAATACGTGGTAATCCACCCACGGTAATAACGTGGATTTAACGCCCACAGATTTTCTTCATGCTTTCTTTAATTTCTGACACACCAGTAGTATTTATTTTTAAAATACCGAAGATTCTAAAAGGTGAAATCGGAACTTCAGCGATAATTACAAAATGCTTGAAAGAGGGCACTAAAAACATCTCAATATGTTGTATTGAAAGGTAGTTCTGGTTAGCCAATCATGGTCTACAAACCTGCTTCACTGAAGTATTCAAAGCAGATGCATAAAACTAACGGGCAGCATTAAGATGAAATTATCCAACTTTCTGGTATTCATGTTACTGTCCCTTAATCAGCAGAAAATACAATGTGATTTCGTTATATGCTTCTTTGGGAGATGAGAAGGATTTTTCAAATTTCCAATTTGAGATTGTACCTTTAGGATTCAAAAAGGAATTTTTTATATTATTATAAATGAGATAATTTATTTCATGCTGCGAAGTAAATTTGTAATCAGCTTTTATTTTTATTTTTAATTCTGCCATGTAGAATTTATGTTACTGATTGTTTGAAACTTATAAAGAGTGCAGAAATATAATAATCGGTAATTTCCTTTTCTAAACAAAATTTTGTTAATGCGATAGCTGTATGATGGTTACATTGTTCTTTAGCGAATTTTATTCATGTCTCAAAATGTTGAATAGTGCATTTATAGATGAATACTGATTTATTGAAAAGCATGTTTGAGTTAGCTTAAGTATTCGATTATGGCATAATAAACGAAAATTCCTCTGTTGAAGTACCTCTGCTGAAAATTTTCTAAGTGGATTAGTTGATTAATTGCATTCGAATGGTATTTTGCTGTGTGGAAGTGATTCGATTTTATATTATAGGCACAGAAACCTTGAAAACTCATATAGCCAAGCAATTTTGCCTTAAGTCGAACTCTGGACGGCTGTGGTGGTGTTCAGCAATTTTAATCATTCGATTAGTGGTGAACTAAATGAAGAATGAAAGTGAAGGTTATCCGTAAGGTGGAATATCCGTAACCAATGTGGTGAATGATGATCGGGACAGGTTAACTATTTGCTATACACAAACAATTACTTATCACTCACTTCGAAGAAACTTCTTTTACTTTACAAATTCCATGCTTTGTCAATTAGAAATGATGTAAGGGTTTTATTTTTGAAAGCCGTATGTGGAAAAGTGTGGGAGGGGGGAAGCTACATCTTGGGGAATTAATTTTTTTCTATATTGAATAAATGCAAAACTCTTCCCGTGCTGTTAATTTATGATGGACTGATATAACAGTAAGTTTCCCCCCCCCCCGCCATTCATACCTTTCAGTAATGGTAATTCAAACTGCTTGGTTTAAATATACGTAATTTTATGTACTAATTGTAAATTTCTGGAGCTTAGCTGTTAAACCAATATGTTACCGTAGCTGTTCAACTCTAATTGTTTCAGATGTTAACATAAAATCTGAATGAAAAAATAAGATTGCAATTTTCTTAAAGCTTACATTTAAGAAAAATTGTGCTAAATATTAAAATTTTTTTCATCGAAAACTCTTTTTCTAGTGTGTAAATTGAAGTTTACAGATTACAGTTTATTTATTTTTTTTTTTTTTTTGTAAATTATGCGTGAAGGAAGCTTCCCGTCACTCTCTCGTCATCTAAAGGGAGCTTCTCGTCAGATGACAAGAGTCGAAACGCTTACGTCAATAGGACACATTGTCAAAGCAACAGCATCAAGTTTGCCTTACGTGAAAGATATCCGAGACTGCTACCGGCATCAGTAGCTCTGTGGATAAGAGCACTCAGGGAAAAAAAAAATTAGAGTTGCTTTTTTTTTTTTTTTTTTTTTTTTTTTTTAAGTTGGCATTTTTTATATTCCTTTTCCGAAAACTTCGGACGTGGTCCATGGTTTCCTTTTACTATTCTAATCACTTCTAAGGTTTTAATTCTTCTTAAATATTCAATTCTTTTCGAGTTCCTGTCGTATTTTTATTCAGCATTAAGTCGTTGCTGCGTTTAGATGCAAAGCACTTTTCATTCTAGAATTTCTTTCAATGCACTGTTTTTCCAACCGAAACAGTTATTTAAGTTCACGAATTTATTTTTGCCACAATTCCGAGCCTTTTCTTGAATTTTTCTAGGTACCGTTTGTCGCGTGAAATTCGGTGTCACAAGTGCAACAACCTTTTCCATTATCAAATCACCGAAAGCAGGATATTTTTATCTTAAACTGTGCGCATCTCTTTCAAAATAGCTTCGTCAACATCTTCATGAACTTTTATTCATTTCCCAAAAGTAAAACTTCTAGAATCACAGCTTGTTTTAAAATCTTATGCCGATTTTTTATGGCGGTTGAAAAGTGGTAGAAGTTTGACGCTGCATCCTTCTGTTGTATTTGTTTCCTCCTTGTCTTCCAGAATCGGCATCCTTGTCTAACCATTAAGCACTTTATTTCCGATATCTTTAGCAGAAGATATCGGAAGGTATGTTTGTTTATTAACATAAACGGCACGAAACCTTTTAGCAGCATATAGAGAGTACAATTTTTAAACTACAGATTCAGTCTAATTACATATTGCCAAGTTTATGACCATACTGAAAGAGAAGGTCCCAGAACAAATTTGTGGAAGTTACCTTACTAGCTATCCTTTTCTAAAAAAAAACTAGCAATACATCTTGAAAAATAAACATATTTTAATACTAGGAACTTCTGATAGTACTGGAGTAATGAATGAATTCTTTGTCTTGGTTTCAAGTTATTTCTTTATTCATTGGTAAACATTGGTAACATTCATTGGTAAAGTTAGTGGTTTTGATGAAATACAGGTTCTTGCATTCCCTTTTACAGATCCGAAATGGGCTCACAAATGCAATGTATACTGCACATTAAATTATAGTTATATATTTAAACGTACAACACAAAAGTAGTCATATCAGGGGCTAAGACTACTGAACAGATGAGTTCGAATGTAGGCGAAGGGCTGACTGCATGGGCGCTTTCATGGATTTTCTACGTGTAATATGAATACAACTAGTTTTCCTATATAAAGGTCTCCGCAACGGCATCCTTTTCCTTAGGCAGGTAGTCCTAGTATGCTTCTTCATGATCAAACAATTCAATCCAATGGCAGACCTGTAGAAAATTTCTTAGGAAAATAGGTAAATGTTTAAAAAAATTTTATTAAATGGAGAATAAAAGGAAATTATTTTTATGAAAAAATTTATATATTTGTCAATGTGTTGACAATAAATTCGCTGCACAGAGAAATTTGTAAAATAGATGTTTCTTGTAGTCCTATTGCAAGTATTCATATATTTGAGTAAATTATATAGAAGTATGTTTGAGAATGAAGTCTGATTATATACATATATATATATAGCTGAATAGCTCATTTTGTTACACTAACATGTAATATATTGTAATAATTTGAAAGACAATTTAAATATCTTAACTTACTTTTCACCAAAGACTGAGCAACTTGACTCACTTTAAGCGCATATCGGTAGTGTTAAGTAAGCGGGGGGGGGGGGGGGGAATGTGAAATCAGGTCTAGAGTGTCTTGTCTTCGAGGGTAAAACGTCCATGAAACAAGAAGAAACTGCACCACAAGCAGAGAGAAATTACAGTGTGGGGAAGACGCAATGATATTAACCTATTTGCGAAATAGATATCACACAATGTAGGAAACAAGTTGCATGTACTGGAAAACTAGAATGCATATACAGACATTTGACTTTTGGTTATATTGTATAAAAATGTTTTTCGTATAATTATGCAATGTACGCAAATGTGAATATTTATGCAGATAGATATGAAATGAGGTGAAATGCATATGGATACGAAATGCAGTCGACTTAACTTTGCAACATACATAACTACGAATATATTACAAACAGTAGTAACAAATGGGTACAGGTATGAACATACAGTGTGTGGAGTCATTAGGTATTTTTTTGAAGCAGAAGATGTGAAAAATGTGCATTTTTCTCACCGAGACTGGAACCCTGGACCTCCCGAATACGCGTCGATTGTACTTCCAATTACACCATGAAGGCATGCGCAAAAATGGGAGAAAATGCCTCTTAAGTGAATAATGTGCAAGAAAAGGCATGACAAGTGATAGAAAAGTTGGAAGAAAATTAAGACTTATTATCATAAAAATGAAAGAAAGTTTTTATGTCAGAAATATCACTGGTATATCTGATCAGAGTGATATTACTTCATAAATTTTAAAATAAATTTTTTGCATATGTGTAATTGCAAATTGCCCAAGCTTCCGAGTTAATAGATGACCGTTTTAATGCAAGAGATTGTTTTGCATATATATATAGATATAGATATACACCGTAAAGCACACAATGGTTAATATCTCTAGTCCGACCACAGTGACATAAATAATCTTCTGTATCGGCATAGGTCATCTACATCAAAATCTTTGGAAACAGGTTGCAAACGGACCATAGCCTGCAAGAAATTGCTTAAGCGAAATATTAACATTGCAGCGAATCTGTGGCTCTCGGCAAGAATTCGAATATCATCTGACGTATGGATCCGGTCTTTCTAATGTTCTGCTAAGTACTAATTAGGAGATATTAACACTGTATAGACCGTCAAGAGCAATACCAATAACTTTGCACGTATCGTACAAATCGGCAAAAATCAGAATAACCTCAATCATTTACTCGACTAGAATAAACTTGGCGGGAAACACATTTTTAAACAATTTTGTTTCAATTATGAATGTACGTGTAATAATTGCCATTTTAATATTTTACTTTAATAGTTATTTGCTGTAAGAACGATATTTTTTGATGACATTTAGATTTATTTTATTTTATTTCAGACTGAAAAGATGCATTCTTCCTTAATGATGTTGAATTTAGAATAAGGGACGACACGAACTTCTAGACGTTTGTCTTACACTCTACTTTTAATGGTAAGTTTGTTTTGCAGCCGACCTCAGATTTATTCTTATGTTACATACAAGGTAATCCCAAAATTTATAAACATTTAAAATATTTGTATTTCGAGGAATTTTCAGTTTATGGTAAAGCATTATATTTAATAAAATTACGGAAATTAAAAAAATTTTTTATTGTAGTTCTGTCCACCAGACCAAACTTCAAATGCAGCAGAACGCAAAATACCAGTAATAATATTGTATGAGGCGACTATTATCATCAAACATTGCTTGAAGACTAGCTAAGCCGTAATTGACAGTATAGAATACATTTATATAGGAATCACTGATACATGCTTTCATAGAGCGTTTTTTAATAATACCAATGATACTGGGTAATTACCGCAACTCCGTAAGTTCATGTAGCCTCACGATACAAAATGGCGTCAGCATTTGGGTCCGGAAGTATGGGTAAACATTAATACTGAAAGTGACGGATTATTACTCTAGTTTATCTCAAAGTCGAGAGAAATGATATGAAGTTGCATGATTATCTCAAAATGTGGTGCTTGCCTTCTTTCTAGTTTTATATTTTCTTATAGTTTTATATGTTCTTCTTTAATATTTTAGGTTTCTTATATTATTTTTGAACAAGTCAGCTAATGATAGCTCAAAAGCAGAGTAACATGATCAAGATTACAAAGCGAAGTGCCGTCTAGTCGATATAGTCTTATCTAAAACTTTTCATAATAAAGTATTTAAAAATAAAAATTCATAATTTCTATGCATTGCTGTGCTAATTACATTGCTATGCTTTGTAATTCGTTGAAATACAGATTTTTTAAATGTTTATTAACTTTTGAATGACTATATCTTTCTAGAATATTAAAGGAACAGAAAAACAAATAAATTTGTATTATCTTTTATTTCACAGCTCTTAAGATGCAAAGTTAAAAGATGAGCACAATCTTTAACTTGCTTCTAAATTTCTCAAGCTCTTTTCCTAAAGTAAAAAATATAGATACGTGCATGTTTCATTCCATTCGCTTGATAACTTCAGAAAGTAGGTTAACACACTGCTCATTAGAAGAGTATCCTATAATTTGCTTTATTTTGAAGGAATCATTGGTACCAACATTATAATGGCTATCTTACTTTCTGCACTGAGGGTATTCAGCATGATTAGTGTAGCAGTTATGTAAAAGAAAGCAGTACCTAAAGCCTATCCAACATCCTAGAAATCTCTGTTTTTGAAAATTCTTTGGGATGCCCAATGTCTGACTTATGAAGTGGGGCCCTACCTGGTTTGAACTTTTGGGGGCTCTTCACCTTAAACCTTAAAGTGTTTTTGTTAATTTTTACACTACTTATTTTTGAATCCTGAAAGTGATTTAGGGCCGTTGGAACGCGGGGCGCTTTTGATTACTACTTGCGCACCCTAAAAATCCACCTTTGGTAATGCGCTTTTCTTACAGCGTTTTATAAAAAAGCGTGGTATAGATAAAATAAATATGCAGTGTTTTTCCTTCACCTTCAAGTGTTGAAAGTGGATTACATTTTTTACATTATGTAGCTCGTTGATCGGTGGCAGAATAAATAAGAATGCCTGCTATCTTTAAGACCGATTAAGACAATATTTTTTTTTAACTAAGAACTAAAACCTTTATCTATGTTAACTAACGCAGCTTAGTGAAGTTTCATTCCCAGAAGTCTAATGATTTTCTTTATATGTTCCTTAAGTTTCTGTTGTTGTTTTGAGACTTATATCACTTGTTTGACTGTAACATAAGAACAAGCCCACGAAATTCATCGTAGCAAGTAGAGCAAGACTGCGCCCGCCCGACGAATGGTGGCGCCCCAATTTTGATGAAGAGCACCCAGAGGGAACACGTCCCGCCTCTCTTCCCTCCACCAATCTCTAGAGAGGACTTTCGGCTCGACATTTATTTAGAGTGCCCCGATTCCGCAAAGACACTATACATTTTACAAATATCCATGCCTTCTCCGGGATTCGAACCCAGCCCCTTCGGTACCATAGTAGATGTCCCTAAACAGTATACCATCTGGGATGCCGTCCTAAGTTTTTAAAATACATCAATAATGTTATAGAAACATACTCAAAACGGGTACTATTCATATTTTGCATTATCCTAAAAATGCCCTTAAAATATTAGGTTCGAGGTCATATCAAAAGTACTCTAGGTTAAGACAGCGCAAGTTAAAGATTAAAGTTAGAGATGCAAAAAATATCAAATATAAAAAACAATTGTAGACTAAGAAGTTAAAGAAACATTTGAAAGTTTAGTGAAAGGCATTAGCAAAGAATTCATAAGGAGACCCTATGTTCTTTAATATGTATCCAGTTAAGGAATGGGCTAGGCTGTAAGGAGCGTTCACAACCCAAACCACGCTTGCCAATTCTTATATGCCTAACGTTTCATTAGCGTGAAAAATAAGCATTGTAAGATTTTCTTTGAAGAGGATGTATTTAAAATTTTTTTTTCGCACACAAGATAAAGATGAGATAAAAGATAAAATGTCAAGATAAAATTTCTGTTAATCGATTGTTTTTTCTTAAATGAGAGCTTCTTTATTTTAAAATTGAATTAATGAAACTGTATTTAATGATGCTGAGAATCAAAGTTTTAAGTCGTTTAAATCTAATTCTTTATTAAAGAAAAAAATGTTGCTAGGAGAAATGTGCTGTTTTATGTTTAACACAGAGACTGGTCATTTCTGAAAATTTACTGCTGTATTTCTATAGACTAATAAGCTTGTCGCTGTCTGTGGAAAATTAATTTAGCACATATTTGTAGCCCAACAAAGCGTTCTCATAGCGTAGTAAATTCGTCTATCATGTAAAAAATTTCGAAACTGAAAATTTTTGTGACTTTTTGCGATTTTTTCCTAAAAGAAATGTGCTTTATATAAATCGGAGCACTTTTGGGGACAGTTTTAAAAATGTTCTGTTTTTATCGGGGTGGAGAAAATATTCAAACTCATCAAGGGGAAGGGAATTTCTGAGACATATATTTTTCTTCTAGTCTAGCAAAGTAAACGAAGTATCTGTAATATTACCCCTTTTAATCATCATTTTAATTTCAACATTTTTATTTGGAAAATTTATTTTAATATGTTTATACGTTCATATGTCTGTAAAACAAAGTTACTGCATGTATTAAATATTTAATGTCAACAAAATGTTTGTAAGTTATAAATAAATTTGAGTTAAATGTGGCAAGTTAGAATAAGATTTTATGTTTTGAAAATAGAGGTGAAAGCTCGTTTAGATGTGCGCATGATGCTAGAGAATTTGATATTTTTATTAGGAAAGCGTCATTTCATTTATGTGCCTGTAAATCAACTAATTATGTATCTTACGGCATGAATTTGTAAGCAATAAGAAATAACTGTGTTTTGTCATCTTCTGTAATCAAAATCGTCAGTCTCTAAGTTACTGTGTGAAAAGGGTATTACTTGCTTACGCTTTTGTCAGGAATTTCTGTTAACATTATATTACTCTTTACTTTCTATTTTTTAAAGCTTTGAATCTTTCAGCTTCATAGGTGGAATCTGATACTGGGGGTGAACACTTTTATACTAGAATATTTATGTACGTAAAAAATGTACGGTCTCAAAATCTTGACAAAAGAGTCATGAGCATTAAAGCCATCAATTGGCAGTTTTCTTACGACACTTTCCAGAAAAAAATCAGATTATTCAAGCAAGTCTTCTCAATGCCTACCAGCGCAGGTGAATTACGGCAGATAGGGAAAAAAGTCATGAATATACAGGATGTTCATAAAAAAACTTCCCCGATTTATCAATCTCTTGCAGCCTATCAACGAAATTATATTTCAAGTATTGTGATTTGAAAGTATGCGTTCGAGAATGGAATGATTTAAAATACTAGAGCTTTCACAGTTACATTTGGTCAAAGAATTTCGAAATTTTCGAATGACAACATCCACTTTTTTCCGGCGCAAATTACTCAGCGCATTGAAAAACCATAAATGGCGTTGGAACGGATACACGTATGACGAAAACTGTCGGTGTGAAACATTTGCAAAGAAGATCATTGTAAAGGACCAATGAAAACACAAGACAGGAGAGGGAAAAAAACCTTTTATTGGAATTACAAGTTCTCAACGTGTTCACCTTCGCAGACAATAACGCTCTAGGATTACCTGAAATCTAAGGTGTGCACATCAAATCCACCAGATTTGTGAGAATTGAAAGATGCCAAAAAAACGTTAACTTATATAGATTCCTCCTACCATGTGACCTTCGTCATTGTTGTCAACAATCTTCTACATGGAATGCGTTATTATGCAAAGATGGGGCACGTTGAAAACTTGTAATTCCAACAAAAGTTATTTCCTCTCTCCTTTCTTGTGTTGCTCTTAGTCCTTTACAACGTTCTTCTTTGGAAATGCTTCAAACCTTAAATTTCTGTCATACGTGTATCGTTTCAACGCCATTATATTTTTTCAATGCAATCAATGCTGATCAATTAAGAAAAATTTCGAAAATATCGAAATGTTTTCGCTGTAACCGTAGCCGTGGGAGCTGTGTTGTTTTAAATTATCACAATCTCGAACGCATATCTTCAAATAGCAAAACCTGAAATTTCATTTCGATTGGTTGAGCGGATAGAACGCTAGGTGTTCATATCGGAGAGTTTTTTATGACCACCCTGTATTTTGTCACATGAGCACTCCTGCAGATTATCTTTAAACGAGAAGATTGTTTTTCCATAGTCCGAATTTCGTACCTTTTGCAAGCAGTTTTTAAGTGAGGAAGAAGCAAAGCTTATTGAAATATTGATAATAAAAGAACTGTTAGTTTATTCCCCCCGTTTTATTGTAAAACTACTGCTATTAAAGCACCTGGTTTAAGAAGGGATGTAAGAAAGAAATTCAGTGCTCATTTCTGTTTTATGATATCTTTTTGTGTCTGGCGATATTATGTTATTTCTTTTAGTCACTTTTCTTACCACTTACGAGAAAATTAATTTGATATACTCGTATTTGAGTAATTTAATAAGTGTTTTATTTATTCCACCAATATACTTTACTTTATTTTAATGTTTTAGTTTTAGTTTTGTGTGCGTTATGATACCTAGAGAGAAGAACAGTGTTGAACTGAAACAAAGCACGCAAGGGCTACCTCAAAACTAAGATTACCTTAGTTTTGATCGAGAAGAGTTTGACGTCCTCTCGATCAATTCCGTAATCTTCAGTATGACAGATGTATAGAGTTTGAACTTCTTAGGTATCAAAACTAGAGCAAAACTCTAAAAAACTAGTGGCGAATTATAGCAAGTCATGTAAGTATCACAAAGACAAAGAATGGGGGAAAAGGACCCTTTTATTAACTCAAATAAAAGTTTAACAGACGGCATCAACTTGTGCTTCCAGAAACCTCAAAGTTAGCCTAACGGCTTCCCAATTGAAATAATGCGCAAGCTGGCTCTGACCTAATGTCGGCGTAACAAGTCTAATGGCGAGAATAACTCAATGTCGCTGAATACTATTCACAAGAGAATCAAATTAGCAACGTGGCCTTCAAGCAGGTAGAACACGCTCTGATTCTGCCCTCTAAACCTTTGCTTTAAATAGTCCCTTCTTTATATCTTATTTGAATATCATACGAGCTATAAATGTACATTAGACGGACAGGACAGAAAATTAACATAAAATAACTGGTTAGAAATTTAAACGTGAACTTCACAGTGATACTTATGTTTAAACATAAGTATATTAGCACAATGAAATGTAAGGAAATTTGATTTTAATTTTTGCTGAACAGGTTCCATCAGAAAAGTATACACAGACTTAAAAAAAAAAAAGAAACTTCTGTATTGTGTATTAATACTCAATTAAAAATAATGCCACATCGGTATTGCTTATTGAATTCGAAGTAATGTGCTAACAAAACATAACGATGTTATGTTATATAAACTAACTTTTAATCGAACAGTGCTACCACTCACTCTTCTTGCTCCGTAATGTCCAATGCTTCCTCTGCTGTTAGTGTGTACCAACTTTTACTTAACCTGTGCTGTCGCTGGATTTGCTCCCCATCTATGCGTGGAATATAACTCAAAAGCCAGAACATACTGCCAGCACCCGGAATCGCCACTCACACGTTGTAAATGCTTATTTCTTCATGGAATGATATTCCGTAGATAGCCATCCAGTATCTTTATTGGTCAGTTCCATGTCATGTGTCAAACCTTGAAAGAAGTTAAAAGTGAGCTCACAAAGTATTGCATTTATTATGTTTCTTTTGACGCAGAGATTTGTCACTGCAATCCGTTCTACATTAGATAGTACACGATCTTACAATTAAATAATGAGATTAATTTTATGATAACCAAGATAAAAGTTCCCTTGATCAAGTAACACATACCACCCAAATAACCAGCCTTCGTTTATAATCTGGCAACGCTTCAATGCCACTTGTTAAATATGATAAAAAATATGATAAAATTGTTTTAAATTCGGAGAAACTGTTACTTAAACAACTGGATTTGTGAAACAAATGTATGTTCATAATCGTTTATCCTGTGCACAGATATGTGGGTGGTACGCATGATTCGAAAATTCTGTAGATGTGATTGGAGACCTGAAACTCCAAGTTCTGTTTCTAATGAGGAACTTATTGCAAAAGTCAAAGAAGAGCTGAAGGGAGTTCATTATTTGGATGTGAGAATGGTAGCGTATAAGTTTGGTCTAGACAGGTGATAACGCTTCAAGTTCTAGTACAAAACATAAGCAAGAAAATACTGCTACCCATTTCTTGCCGTATTCCCTGTTTGACAATCAAAAACATGATCTTGCTCAGTCTGAAAAGTACTTCAGATTTGTCAGAGAATTAAAATTCCTTAAAACTGATTGCTGCTGAAGATGAAGCACTGTATTTCAGCTGTGATCCCACAATTGAAAGCCAAAATGAAAGTTAATATCATCATCTGAAGGAAAAAATGTCAATTTCAAAACTGAGAAATGAAGACGCTGTTGACATGATTTTATGAAAATAAAAGAATTATTCATCACGAGTTTGTTTCCGTAGAATAAATTGTCAAAACAGTTTCTATTTAGGTATTCTGGAACGTTAATGGAAGAGAAATATCCGAGTTCGACCCGAGTACATATGACTTAAGATTTGGCTTCAGCTTCAAAATAATGCACCTGCTCAACGAGCAATACTTATACAAAAGCAAAAGTCTTACAGGGCAGAAGACAAATGTTTGAGCTTAGCCATGCAATGTTCCCAAGTGTAAGCATGGATCTGCAGAGGAAAACTGGCAGCATGTTACATTTCCTAACAGGACATGGACCGTACAAAGCCTATCTGCATAGGTTTGGTCTTTCCAACACAAACACCTGCGACTGCGAGAAAGTGGGCAGCCCAGACCACTATTACTTTGAATGCTGCTTGACGGCGAAGTTCCATCTAAAAAACACCAGCACCCATGTTTCGCGGAGCGTGGTGGAATAATATTCAAAATAACAATAATGCTCTATCGTACCTACATGCAATCACTACATACTGCGCTCCAAAAACGCAGTAATCTGAAACAGATCTCATCGCAGTCATTCCTCAAGTAGCTAAATTACGGTTTCAGGTCCTGTAATACAAGTATTTAATTTTTTTTAAATATTTTTTTAAATTTAATATATAGTTATTTAACTCTTTTGTTATAAAAATCTTTGTTCCATCGAATCAACATCTTGACATATACAAATATTTGTATTCATCCGTCGTAATACATTGTTATATACAGTTATCTAACTTTCGTACTATAAGTGTTCATTCCAGTATAGTAAATATGCCAATTTAACACATGAAATACCTATAACAGTGTTGCATAATGTCATTTATATATATCCTGTAGTGTAAAAATCTTTCTTCCACATTGATTGTCATCACTTAAATGTAGCACATTTGACTTATTTATGCACAAATGTAGTACTCATTTAATGCACTGCCATATGCATAAATTTAGCAACACTTTGCGCTAATTTATTACTTTTAGTACTGGTGTACTTTATTACTTTTAGTACTGGCGTACTTTATTACTTTTAGTACTGGCGTACTTTATTACTTTTAGTACTGGCGTACTTTATTACTTTTAGTACTTTCTTCTTCCCTCATTGACTACTTCTTTTCTACATACAAGTTCCCTTATACATAGTATTCAATAGTGTAATATGAATGTTCATATGTAATACTGTGCTATTCAAAATATCTCGTAACAAAAAATATGTACTGAACAACAGGCTTTGTATGCCAATGTTAACTGATTTCCGCAGAAATGGCGTTCAATTCCGTACGGCAGTCATCTTCGCGGTGTATAGCCATCCATTTTATTCCCCAGATTTGTTCTCCTAGGGTTGCTTTCCGTTCCCATAAATAAAGTTACCACTAAAGAGGCGCTATCTTGACTACGTTGAAGGTATCCAAAGGGCTGCAACAAGTCTCTAAGGGCAGTGCCGCATTAAGACCTGCACAGGTCGTTCCAACCTTTATTAGATCGGGTTACTCTGTGTATCAATGCAAAAATATGCATTTTGAATATAAAAGAAGTAGTATCTTCGTCTTTCGTTTATCCTTTTGTTTTATAAATTCAGTCTCATTATTTAATTATCAGACCGTTTATGTCATTGCTACCATAAATATCTGCTTTGTTACTCATGTAGCTGTTAGTTCTGCATTTTCAATTCAGGTAATAGCATCAATGTCTTTTTTAACAAAAGTATTTATTCATTGAAACAGATAGGAAATGAACCTGCAATTATTTTTTCACGACATTATTACGATTTTGACCCTGTCATAAATTTGTAAGCAGTATTCACCTTTAGCTCTACATTCTTAGCTATTTTGATATTTTTCACGCGATATTGAAATGCTCTTTAAATATGTCTTGTTGGCAGTGACAGAAGTATTGCCTAATAAGCGTAAGGAGTTGTTATCAAATATATTAAAGTATGTCATTATTCTATATATTTTTAGCTAAATAAGACGTCACATATTCTGTATTTAGTTTATTACAACCACAAGCAATTTTATAAAAAAAAAAAAAAAAAAATAGCACACTTTGCTTCTAGAATTACCTTTTTTGTCTTGATATCTGAAAAAGCAGTAAGAAGTAATGGCTGTTCAGATCTGTACACGCTGAAGCTACAGTCTTGCGCCTGTTAAAAAGTTACATCTTTCAGATCCTGCTTTACTCGCAAATAGCGGAACCCTTGCGACTTTTCTTTTTTCTTTTTCTTTTTTTTTTTTTTCAAGCAAAGGCTTACGTAAAAAAGAAAAAGTTCCGCTATTTAGGGTGCAATTTTGTAACTCATTTCTGACTACTTTCTAAAGCGGTTAGTATAACATCCGTTAATTTATCCGTTATATTAAAAGCGCAGAGTTTATAATCTTGTTTTGTAGAAGCTAAAAAATGGAATTGATCTTATTTAAAAAGATTTATATAAATGACGATCATGCCTACATTGTTATCAAAGAAAATTATTGCTTTTAGAACAAGAAATTACGTAAGTGAATTTGAAATCAGAAAGAATTAGAATTGCTAATTCAATTTTCAGGGAGATTTAGATGTAAAACTTGCTAAATATAATGCAGTGGGTAATTAAACATTACTTTCTTAATCTACTTAATTTATCTTAATTCTTAGTCGTCACTATTATCAGTCTGTGGAAATCTTTAAATTTTGCCTATGGTCAAAAATCGCGTCATAGGATTTTTTTCAAATTTTATTAGAGAGTTGTGTTTGGTTTTGAAGAATGGTCTTCATCGAAATATAACAATTGTAGATCAACTCATTTAATTAGTAATGAATTTGTCTGTTTAAAGCACCTTTTGATATAATAATTTAAAACCGAAAAACGTTGTAAAATGTTTAAGAATATCTTCTGTTTTTTTTTCTATGTTTAATTGATATGTATTGCTCCAACTTTCATAAGAAAAGCAAAGCGGAGAAGGCGAATGAAAACTTCAGTCAGTATAAATGTGTATTAATGGTCTGAAACGTCTTAAATATTTTCACTTAAAATGTTTAGTCTTTTGACATCGTTAAATGTAAGTAATTTAGTAGTCGAGGTTTGGATTTAAACTTATTGCTATTAAAGCGGAATTTTGGCAAGTTATAATCGTGAAATAGGGTCTATGTTTCTGGGTATATAGTCATTTCCGAAATACTGAGAATGGATGCTCTACTACCCATCAGTCAATTATTCGGGATGTTGTTCAAATTTATTTGCATAAACAATGCAATAAGTCTGAGATTTTGTTACGCCCATATTTTGATATACAAATGATATTAAAAATGCAAAAGTTTAATCTTCTCAATGTTCCTTGGGCAAAGTCTGAGGTTATGGTTGACTTACGGCACTGAAATCATTATGACTGTTTATCCTATTTTCTTTCATTCAGAAGCAGGTAGCTTTTGTTGTTATGATTACAGTTGTATTCTTTTCATATAAGATTAGAAAATGACTTTATATGGATTTAGTATTCAGTAATCGCATTTTATTAATTTTCTGTAAACACTGTGCATTGTAATAATTTGATATTAAATGTATCCTGATTTCTATAGAACACACAAGCGGTTTAAGTAGAAATTTAAAATTCAAAGAACAAGTCGACGGGCGATATTGTTATGCAATGATATTCTTCTACGAAATAACTTTATCATCTTGCGAGCAGTGAAAGTATATTTTGAGCTTTAATCCTTTTCATTTGTCCCTCTTAATTTAAATTTCATATGGCTGTCACTTAACAGCCTAACTTCAGCTACATAAAAGTATAATTTGCTTTGTACCAATTTAATATTTTCCCTTTAAAATGTATTATATTTTTGAACTTATTCATGTCAAGCTGAAACTTGTGATTCAAACAGCTTTCCTTTAAAAGGAGCGATGAAAGTTTTGAAATAGCCTAAAAAATTGTTTTCGAAATACCTTTGGGTTCCCAACATTTAGGCCAAAGCAAAAAATCTAGAATATCGGATTATTGTGGCGTTTTTATTCCTTTACAGTTCCATATTAATTTATTTCTTTTTTTTTTTTTAATAATCCATCACATTTTTTTATATATCAGGCTGTCCTTCCCCCCCTCTCTTAATTTTAGAGTGCCTTTCGTAATTTTTCCTTGTTGCAGTCGAAGGATCCTCCCTTGTAGTTCATTTACCTTTGGCTTCTAGAGACCTATTTTTTTTCCATTAGCGCTTTCGTAAGTAGACCTATCTGAGCAAATTTGTGGAATGCTAGCTGGAACACGTTCGTCTAGTATTTTAAGTCTACAATTGTTGACAAAGTCACAGTCTATCTTATAATTATTGTTGACAGTAAGGTATGTGATATGGAATACTCAAATCACGAATAGTATAGAAGGAAAAGAAAGGAATTAATTATCTTTCAGCTCTGTTCCGCTATTCGCAAAAGTCAGGAAGATTTATATTTATTTTGACTTAAACAATTTGTTCGGTTTCGCTATCAAAATTTCGATGCGAGTAGTTCTGTTTCTTTGGAAAGAGAAAATAGTGGAGAGGAAATTTGTTCTCGTTGAGACAGTGAGTATCTACCTTGACTGATAAATTAGAAGAGAAGGGAGAAATTTCTCTGAGATAGAGGGAAAAAAACGTGCTCACTCACTTCCTTTTAGTTTTTTTTTTTTTTTTTTTTTTTTTTTTTTTTTTTTTTTTTGGGGGGGGGGTAGAAATCGTAAGTTTTTGAGAATTTCTCTAAGTTGTGTGTCACTTTGATATGGTAATTCTTATTTAAAATATTATTATTTTAACTAATTTAGTCAGTAGATACTTGGAAGCTGACTGCTAAATAACTCAAGGATCGTAAAATTCCAGGATCAGTATAAAGAAATACTGAAATTAAGATGGAATGCTTTAAAGAATTCAACCCGTATTTAAGATGAATAGTTAGCTCAGTTTACTCATCTGTGCCAACTAAAATTAATAGCTCTATTATTGGCGTTTTCGGCGGCTGCCTATTGGGTGCTTCCACAATAAAATGGCCACCACTTCTGGCTTAGTAGAGGCCAATGCCGTTATAGGCAAGTGCACGCCATTGGAAACAAGTTATTGGCCTTTTCGTCTTAATTGTTTTTGTTGTCGTTCTTAGCAAATTGGGAATCTTGCTTGCTTTTAAATTGTCCAGGTAAAATATGAATTTTTCTGTAGCCATACAGAATTTAAACTCTCAATTCATGGCCGCATTTATTCACTTAGAACTCCGTTCGGGTACTTTCAGTCATATTTTACAGCTGGTTTGCGATTTTTTATACTTCTCTGATGTTAAATGAAGAAACTTCTTTATGTGAGTAACTTTATCTGCAATTCTGAGTTGAATAGTAATAAGAATTGTACTGTTGACATTTTATTGTAATTGCAGTCTAAATGTTTCTTAACATGTTAATGTTTAAGAAGTTTTTAAACTAAATTTAATTAAACAATACATTGTAGTCTTTCAAAGCCACAGCATTGTTTGAAATAGAAAATAACACTTAATTACTGACTGAATGAAATGATTGAAAATAGTTTAAAAATTTAGAGAAGGATAATACAACTTGAAATTAATCCTCGTTATAAAACTGATGGCTTTAACTTGCGTGTTACAATTTTAAATTGAATTAAGTTATTCGAATTATAATATAAATTTGCTCAGTTGCTACTTGTATATGAAGAGGATGTTTTAGTTCAAAACTTTAATAATACCATTCACTTGTATTTACGGAGACTAACATGAAAGCTTTTCGCAACCAAAGACGAAATTGACAATTCGGTGAAGCTGTTAATGTTCTGTGTATTTTCCACTATTGGCTGAAAGTATGCTTTATTTATTGATAGAATGCTTGGTGGGAAAAGGCAAAATCATTAGAAAATGCACGTGAAAACTATTAAAAGGGACAGTTTATTGAAAAAGTAGTAACTCTTTCAAAAAATATGCTTCACCAATGGAAGCTTCTTTATTCCTTGTAAAATCAGAACAGAATCCTGCTTAAAAGGAACGGCGGAGAAAAGTAATGTTGAATAACTGGATACCGAGTTGAATATTTGTTAAATAAACCAGACTTAATTCTATTTTTTAAATCAAATTTCTTTTCACAGTTTCATTAGACTGCATATTTTATGATAAAAACAGGAGACTTCAAAATAGGTATGGGGGAAAAGAACAGAAAAACAGGAAATTGTTACCCCCGAGAGAATCTTCATATATATATAGTGGTCGAACGCTACTGCTGCTAAGTAGTACGACCAAGAAACTCGAATTTCGACTCAGTATTTTAAATAATGGGGGTTAGATAACATAAATGTATTGTAACACATACTTTTGCTTCAGAATGTGATATGTGTTTATTTCTTCTTTTCAATATTGAAAATATTTTGTGTAGGTTATTTGAAAAAAACCATTCCCCGAGATGTTCCTCCCCACTCCCGATTCGCATAAATAGCGTGCTACCAAAACTTTAACTTTGGCGGTGGAAAAGAATTATCAGAACACCAAAAGCGAGTGGCAGCATAGAAAGGAATGTCAGAGGAGGAAACTTATTAATTTTCCCTTTTCTGGTTTAAGATTTGAATTCTGTGTTTGAAATTACAGTTCTTTTAATTTTGCCTTATGTATAATAAACTAAGAATGAATATCATAATTCCTTTTAGTAGAAGAAAGACGTCTGTGTTGACGAGGGAAGAAAGAAATTTCTGTCAGTAGCAATCAATCGTAATCTGTTTCTTGCGTTGCACAGAAGCTTTTCGCAAAATTACATAATTGTTTAAATATTTCATACAATTTGGTAAAAATATCATTTGATTATAATCAATTGAAATTTTTCTGAGCTGAAATTTCAATATTATCTTTAAACTCTTAGCTGTTGCGTTTGCGCAATTTTGGCAGTAAACGATATTAAAATATCGGTTAAAAATGAGGAAACTGTATAAAATAGTTTTAAAATTTATTATAATTCCGTGTGACATCTTGAATAGGTTTATGAGTTTATACTAATTGAATAACTAATTTCAGTTGAAATTCATCAGCTTGTCAAATAAAGTATTTCTGTAGTGTTTTAGAACATGTATGAATAAGAGCATTTTTACATTTATTAGTTCGATGAACAGCAAACGGTGGGGGGCATAAAGATAACAAAGACGTGTTTGATATTTGAGGATATTAATAAAAAGTCATGTCTGTTATCTGCTGAATGTAATTACTTGTAACCAATGAAAAGAGAACTTTTATACCTTGAAATTAAAGAAATATCGCTACAAATTTTAGTTTCTATTTCATTGATTAATTTTTCTACATTTGGAAGATCCACAATTAAGCAAGTAGTAGTATATTCAGGTTTCTTTATTTCCTTTTCAGATTTCAAGGAATATTTTCATAGTTTTTTTTTTTCTCTTGGATTTTTGTCCTCATTTACATTATTCTTGATGAATTTCGTCATCTCTATTTGTAGGAACTTGAAGTTGACCTGCTGTTTCTTACGGTAAATCATTGATTGCAACAATAAGACCATCGTAACCTTCTTCTTCGCCACTTATTTCACCTACCTGAGAAGGCAGAACGACAAGATCAGCTTCATAAGCATCATCTTAGCGTACCATAGCAAGAGCTTCTTCTGAAGTTAAATAAACTTCTTTTAGCATATTTCAATTACAGAATAAAACTTTTGCAAAATAAACTCATTATCTCCGTAAATATTAAAAATAAAAATATATATTTGTATAATAAGAATATATGAACATGTAAGCAAATTTTAGTGAATAAAGGTTATGAATTTATAAAAATAGCCTTTTTTATATTATGAGGATTGTAATATAATTATGTTTTTGTTTGGTAAAATAATTGATTTTGGCTGTTTTTAAGTAATTTAGTAGGCTTAATGAAAAATTTGGTAATTTATTGCCCAAACGGGTAAAAAGCATTATGAAAAAAATTAGAAATAATATTTCTTACTTACCAAAATTAAAAATAATATTATATAAATAACATTACATCACATTTAGAAATAATGACAATACGGTTTCCATGATTATCTCTTATTCTCGTACTTATTTAACAAAAGTTGCGTAAACACATCAGAGTAAATTATCAGTTAAGGAAACTGTAAAATACCGAACGCTATTTTAATGAATTTTACCTGATGAATGAAAGCAGTCGTAGGAAGCAAAGTATAAAGATGAGATATATTTAATCCAGCCCCCCCCCCACAGCTCGTTGATGCAGCCGGCGTCATGAAACCAAAAGGGGAAAAAAGTGAGTATACGTGACGTTTAATTTGAAAATAAAAATTAGTTAAATGATTTTGGATTGATGTGGGTATTTAGTTAGATGAACTGAAAGCGTGTCTTTGAAGCCAAAAACAACTAATGACTAAAATTTCGAAGAATGACAACGTTCGAAATTAAACTGCAATTCCAGCACTTTTATTTTATGATCAAACGGTAAATTCACTTTCAAGATTTCAGAAAACATTAGCGGTATTTCAGTATATTAGCTACTCCGTTCTCAGTTGCCATCAGATTTATATGACAACTCGCAAATGAAATGTATAGGGTTGCAATCAGATACGTAAAGTGAAGAAAATTTATTTAACTGGAACTTAAAATGTAGCTAACGGAAAAAAAAAAAAATGACACCTCTTTTTAGAAAAAAATTAAGTTTCATTAAAGCTTATAAAAAGTTAAAGAAGGGAAGACGGATATCTTGAAGTACTCTTCGCAGTCGCTGTTATTTTCCTGTAAATCTATCAAAATTTGGTACAGTTTCGATTAACACTATTAAAAAATGATGACTGATGCATTCATATTTTTTCCTAATAAATATCTTTTCAATCAAAAAGCAAATATAATTTTTTAATCCAATTTTACGAGTAGTTTAAGTTATATGGTCGTTAAATAAATATTACATTCTGTGTATGACATTTGGCATATTTTCTTCGACTCTCGACACTTCCAAAAGATTACCCGTGCCTGACATACATTATTTAAATTCAGCAATATATTTTTTTATTATGCAAATTTTAGACTTATATATCCGATGAAATTTTGGGGCTGATGAGATAGAACATGGAAAGGAGGATACTTTGTCTGATTTAAATACATTAAAAATTGAGATGCAAACATCAGTTTAGATTTTTTATTTTTAGTGCAGCATTCTTGAAGTAAATATATATTAGCTGAACTGACCCAAGAAGCGTGTAAGTTATTCATTATTTACAAGCGTACGTTTGACTTTTTTCATCATTACAACAGACAGCAGAAAATCGGAGATGTTGGAGACATTCTGTCCAAACGAAAGCAGGCATGAGAACAAAATTACGTTTGATTAAGAACAGTGAAGTGATTGTACTTCTTAGTTGAGAAACACGTAGCTTTTCATTACTACTTATAGGTTTAGTTAAAGAATCGATTTAATTATAATTAAATAAAAATAAAACCTAGATAAACGATTCATTTTCACTTTTGCCTTTATGTAAGTATGGGCACAGTTATGTCATGCAAAATTACATGACATGCCTTAACTTTGGAATGACCCTCTTCAGAAATATATCAAAAAAACATTTTTCAGTTTTCAGAATGGGAAAGGAAAATAACCAAATTATGAAAGAATCTTTAGTGGCTGTTAAAAATTAAAGTTAAAATGTTATTTTATCTATATGTAATTCAGCTTTTACATATTCTTAAACTACTAAATTAAAAAAAATGACTATACTATATTTCACTCTACATGTAATTGCACTGGGCGTTGTGTAAACGGAACTTTGGCACACTGTGGATTAGTTAAGGTTACTTAGATTATGACAAAGCTGTAGAGAGTTATGTATTTAAGGGGAGGGATGTTTTCGTGAATGACGGTTTTAAATTGCAACTGGCTGGTATTCAGATTTTGCACGGGAAAACTCGCGAAAATTCTCACGCAGCCGTTCGCTGGGACTTAAAACCGGGTCGAACTACCAATGGTAAGCGATTTCACCGCTCGGCCGTTAATAGGCGTACTAGTTAATCATCTGCGTTTCTGAACTTGGAACTTGAAAAGGTTAAAACGAACGAACGCTAAAAATCTGGAAACAAAAGAACACAATTAAATATTTTTTTAGTTAAAATTTAATTAATACCAGAAAATATTCTTCTGGTTCTTTTTTTTTTTTTTTTTTTTTTTTTTTTTTTTCCATTTCTGTACTTTGGTTTAAACTAACGTCTTTTTCATGAGGTACTCGCTAACAGCCGAGCGGTAAAATCGTTGAGCACTGATAATTTTAAGCGTGTTCAAATTCCGGCCAAGGGTTAGTTGTATGTGTGTTTTCGTGGTTTCCTTTAGAAAGACCACCAGGAAGGTATACCTCCCGTTAAGCAGATTGTCCGCAAGTGTTTTGCCATAATCAATTAACCTAATCGAACTTTTACCAGATATGCATCTTCTAAGTTATTTTGTCTTCCAAATAATAAAAGTGCTTAAAATTTTTATTCCAGATATAAATCCTCGATGAATGTACGTCACCTCTTGCTGTAGTGATTTGTTACATGTATTAAGCAAATTAAAAAAGCTTTAAACTTTCTTATAATAGAACATAAATATTAGTTCAGAAAAGAGGAAATTAATGAATTGTCCTCAGCCAGTCTTTGTTGGTTTGTCGACGGTTCTGTCGATTCTCTTTCCCACTCCAGTGGAAATACTTAAATTGAATTTTTTGAAATCATTCAGCATTAATCAAAAGCCGTAAATTGAAACTGTTGATTTTAGATGTATTCCTCACAGTCAGAAAGATCTTTACACATCATCTAATGAATTTTTTTAAAAATTTTTTTATTCCCCTTGAATAATAGCTAAATGATCTTATTTATTGAATTTTAGTGAATGCGCTTTCTCAGACTAAGCTTTTGCCCCGAAGGAAAAGGGAACAACTCTAGTATACACCGAATATGTTAAAACGCCTGTGTAATTGTGAAAGTTTGAACTTTGTGAATCCGCTATCAAGTTTGAAATGAACACCAAATTAAATAATTCTATACATGTGCTGCTGTTCCATCTATCTTTTAAATACATATGAAATTCCAGTAATGATGTCTTAAATGATACAGAAATTTTGAATTGAAAAATATATAAAGAGATCATAACAATTTCCTAATGCCTAGCTTTTAATGTGTAAAAAAAAATAGATTTAGTGCAACAAAGCAACGCGATTCAGTTTTGTGAATATGAGAACAAAATCTCAGAATAGTTAAAAAGCATGAAAAAGATCATTTCAATCTTTATAGCCTTACAAGGACCTGCTGAACTTATCGAGAATATGCAATTTATCCTTTAAATTATGTAACAACAAACTAAGGTGAATTTTCTCAGTTTTTTTAGCCAAAGAAGAAATTCAATGAAATCCTCTCAATAGTGATATGCTTTTCATGCTTATCAATCGAAAGATACCAAAGATGATTGTTACTGACATACAATTTCATCTGGGCTGCATTGTTATTAGGCAATGAGCATGTTTGATAAATGATCGAATTAAGTTATTTAACAATAGTGTCTTGTTGCAGACACTGTATGAGATGTAACCGGTTTACTCCCCTTTTGTCTCTTTGGCGTGGCAAGGTACATCTGATTTTGGTTTATTTGATTACAGCAAAGCACACGAGGGTTATCTGCCTAAAGGGAGGGATGCCTTCGTGGAGGACTTGCTAAGGGACACAGGCTCGTATACACGTTACACATGGGGAAAACCACGAAAAACGCCTATGTAGCCAGCCCGTTCCCCGTGATTCGAACACCGAACCAAACTACTAGTGTTCAGCGACTTTACCGCTCGGCCGCTAGCGGGCCCAAGATACATCTGAAAGGACTTGCATTCTTTTTCAGATAGAATAGGTGTATAGGTGTGTGTGATTATGGCAAAGCCTCGACGGCTATCTGCCTAAGGGGAGGGATGCCTTCGTGGAGGACATTCTAAGAGAAACACATTACACATGGGGAAAACCACGAAAACCCCCATGCAGCCAGCCCGTTCGCGGGATTCGAACCTCGGACCGAACTACCAGTGTTCAGCGACTTTACCGCTGGGCTTCTGGTGGGCCCAAGATACATCTTTTTTAGATAGAAAGAATTTAACTACTGAAATTCAATAACTACCATTTTACAGTTATGTTGTTTGTTGGATTTTTCACTTTAAATTTTACCCGCATTTACCAAAGCTGTTTTATAAAACTTGCATAAACGTTACAGCTAATTTCACACTTTTTAGCAGTTTCAGCTAATTTTACACTTTTTAGCAGTTTTAGCTAATGTCACAGTAAATATTTTGTTGAATCCGAGACATAAATTAGGAGGAATTATCTACAGTTGCCTAACATAATAACCAAATTTCTGGAGTCGGGTTAATAAAGACGTATTAAATAAGATAGATTTGCATTTGTTTATTAAATAATATCGATTTTAACCAGATTATATTTATCCAAACTAGTTCTATTTTCGAAGATATTTAAAGTTCAGCTTGTTATTAATTCATTCACATGTTTTTAACTTTCTCGTTGATTTAAATGATATAAAACAATATAGCAGTATATAGTTTAATGGGGCTATAATATTAATTTAGAGGAATTCGTGAAACATTTATTAAGTAAAACGTATATATAGCTTAAGAAGCGATTAAATTAACTAATTAATGTGTATATGGCCTGTTTATTGGCTTGCAATATTAAAAACAATTTGGCTAAAATTAAACTGGCTTTTATCGACGTTACACGTGAAGCAAAAACACGAAAACTTCCATACAGTCCGTTCATCGGGATTCAAACCTAAACCGAACTACCAGTGTTCCGAAACTTAACCGCTCAACCGCTAGTAGGCTGCAGTGGGGGGGGGCAGAAAACTCAAGTATTCGGACTTGAAGTTCCTGTTTGGCCGTATAACTGGAGTAACTTGAGTTTTATTGAATACTAGAGTAAACAAGGGAACAATGGATTTTTCTTGTTTCGCTGTATTAAAAGTGACTGACTGATTCTTGTAACAAATAATTTATAATGAAAGTCTTAATTAAAACTGGGAAATATTTTTCAAAGAAAGTAATCGAGGTTAATATGTAATAAGTTCATTCTGAGCCTTGTCTTTCTTTATAGTCAACGAAAAAAAAAAAAAAAAAAAAAAAAAGACAGCTAGTTAAAAAGGCTCTAGTGATTCTCTTCCTATTTTCAAGTTTTACCATTGAATTTAGAGACTCTTCAAGATTGTATTATTTTTGATAAAATTGTGCGCATGTATTGGAAAGCCCGTGGGCTACTGAACTAATGATCAAAATACATAGCATTGTTTTATATATATATATATATATATATCTCTTGAAGAGTCCGTAATGAGATTCGAATTAGGCTAATTTACATTTACCGCTTCTTTGTAATTTTGCTTGTGTCTTAAATAACTTTTGTGTTTATGTTAAAAAGTTTTAGGATTGTTTAAACTTTAATCAACATTTTTTAACATTCAAATTTGATAAGTTTTACATTCACTTTTTATTTGTCAGTTTTCTTGCTATAATTTCATTTTTCTTGTATTTAAACTTTTTGTAATTGCAATTTATTTTAACTTAGTGCTAAAAATTATTCACGGGAATCACAGTATCACTTCTGCTTTAAAGCAATAGCATGAAGAATTTTCTTTTTACCTTGTTTTCTAATTTTGCAGCTCAGTGCGCAAAATTCTTGACCGCACAGGTCTTTTTTAGTTTGTTCTACTTTCTTAAATTATAAATATATATAAATTATAGCAGGGTTAATATCGGAAAATTGCACACATCATTGTTTCATTAATATTCAAATTTTACGTTGCCTTTCAATCTGTTTCCATTCAAGTTCACAACGTTTATTTTATTAAAAATTTTAAATATATTAATATATTAGTCAGCCAATTACAAGCTGACTTTACGCTTTTGAATATAAAAGCCACCTTCACGGAAACGTTTACGTGTTAGGCATTTAAGTGTTGAAATGAAAGGCTCTTTATTTAGAAAGCTTAATATTTTATATATTCCACACAATTATTGTTTTCAATTAGTATATTTTTCAAAGGAAAGGTTTTAGATTAAAGCTTGAAACTTATAGCTATATGTGTCTATTTCAATTCTATTAATCGACATATATGCGAAGTTAAGGGTTTTCAATTAAAGACGTGCATCCCGCTTCTCCTGTATATAGCAATTGCAAAGTTGAAGAGCGGGTTCATCGTTTGAGCTGTTATTTTTCCTCCGGTTCTAAACGAGTTCTTCTGTGATACATGAATCTGTCCAAACTGAAACGCTAGTGATAAGCAGTGCTCAGGGAGAGAACGAAAGAGGCACCTGTTGGTTGGTAAATAATTCGCGGAATGTCAATTATTTCCCGCGGCTGTTGTGCAGGACCGCATTTTTGAGGTCGAAAGTCATCTCTCACTTTTCTGCCTTAGGCCACTCATTTATCTACTAGCCGAGTAACGGCCTCTCTCTCTAGCGCTCCTGAAGAGGTTCACATGTTTTCCGATGGGTTAAATCGGATCACTGAGAAAATTGCAACTAATAGCTTTTCGAGAGTGGGAAAGACGAATGCATTACGAGAGAGCGAGCTGGCGTTTTATTAATCTGAATATCAAACTAAAAGTTTCTGAAGTATCTGGCTTTATTTATCATCTTGAAATATTCTCAACATTTCGTTGACGCATTTCTTCGAAATAAATATAATGTTGCAATTGTCAGTTATTTTCGATATGTTGCGATCCCAGATATTGTCTGCTTATTAAACTGTTTTATAAAGTGTGTTTTGGTTTTACTGTAGTTTTTATCTGTAGATACCGATTTATTTACTTAAATTTGTTTTCTGATCTTTGCAAACTTCATTACAACTGCATAACAAACACATATATTACTGTGTAGCCCGATATATTTTCTTTTTGGAAATAATACATCTTATTTTTGAAGGTATGTTGCACTAATATATCGCATTGCAGTGCAATGTATCTCTAACTATCGACAATTTTACTTGCTATTGTTAAATACTTTGAAAAGGATCTTCTGAACCGCATCGAAATCTTGACATTTTATACGACGGATAGAGTAAAGCAGACCTTAAATTGCATGCATGTGCAACTATATTCAAAGAATTCATCAGTGTCTTTGAATAAGTTGATTGCATTTGTAAAGGTACTTCAGACATGGAGTGCCTTTTAAGATGTAATTATTGAATTCGAAGGTACGAGAAATTATTTTGGAAAGCTCTGAACTTATTCAAAGACATTATGTTGAATTATTCGAAGGTATTGAAAATTGATTTTGAAACCATATGTATTGTATAAATAAGATGGCAATATTTTTTATATTAATATACAGGAAGGGTTATTATATCATGTACTATAGTTTTCTGATAATAATATTGAAGATTGCTTTATGACTAATAAAAATTTAAATGCAGTAGGAATTTAGGTCAAGTTGTTCATATTTATAAATAATAATGAGAATCTTTTATGGTTTCTTATGCTTTAATATACGTTATATGTTACGTTGTGTAAGACACACTAAATAGTCCTCTTATTAAAACGTATGTACCATGTTAGGAAAAAAAAGGTTAATGTTCGAAACGATCGTAGTGAAATTTTAACACTGTTCACATCAAAAGCAGGAATGCCGTCAAAGGGAAGGGTCGAACCACGAAGGAAGAAAATAATCTATTCCTTCCTCAGTGGGGCGAACTTATTTTCCAGTGATAACTGGTACTCATTTTGAAGAGGCCAATGTTATACGCACATTAAAATAAGTTGCCTCTGTCCTCACACTGGGGCTATTATTTGGAGCATTTTGAACACTGACGCTTTTCTATAAGATAAAGATATAGGTGTCAGAAAATGAATAGACTCATAAGATAGCAAACTGTTAAGAAAATTTGGTTCGGAATACCTTTCCTCGTTTAAACGTAATGTTATCATGCATATAAACATATTACAAAAGGATTGTTATCTTCATTAATATATAGAATTAATATACTTAAATTTTATATGCTTTGACTGTATATCATCTCAGATTTACACAGTACTGCTTTAGAAAAATGCACAGTACGCTTTTCAGTACTCTTTATATTACCAATATTCATTAATATAAACTTCCAGAAACATGAGGATTACATGTCGTGGAGATTATAACTTTCTGTGACAAACAGTCAGATAAATGTGCTGACATTGGCATAATCAAGTGTAATGTAAGTATTTTGATGTTTATTTCCGTTAAGAACATTTCCATTCATAAGAAATAAAAAGCGAAGGTAAGTGAGTTATTTTACTCTTGTCATAGTAAAGTGGTAGCAGCCTTCTTTCAGAGGAACAATAGAAGGTTTACATCTGTTCATTAATGACTTCTGGTTTTGCGTAATGCGTGCGGGCGGATGAAACGAATACGTCTGTCACATGACTGATGATGTAAGTTTTTGTTGTACTGAAACTTATTTATTTGCTACTGGAGTTCGGACGTTAGACTATTTTTGATTTGCCGTTTACTTTGATTAGAAGACTGTGGTTATAAATTTAATTTTATTTTACTGCACGCAATCACAGATATAAACTTCTGCTTAATATAGAACGAAGATTCCGCTATTATTATTATTAAATTTTAATCTGAAATAGAGGGTTTTTTTTTTTTTTTTTTTTTTTTTTTGCATAGCATAAGTTTTACAATTTTGAGTAGCTGCTTTATTTGTGGTAAAAAAGTATTCGCTTTATTTGTGGTTCAACAGTATATCGAACTGATTATTATAATTATGAATTTGCCCATATTCAGGAAGTATATATGTTAAATAATCATATTATGTAAAGGAAAGAGATATATATTTGTTAGTACTTATTTAACACATAGTATTACAGAAATTTTTTGCAGCAAAAATATTAAATATCATTGCACAAAATGCTGCTGAAATGATTATAGACAAAAAAGAAATAAATTTCAAACTAATACCACAAAGACATGAAAGAAGTGAAATTTAAAACCAGTCCAATCCCGAAATGTCCCATTAAAAATGTAAAAAGCAAAACCCCATCGACTCAGTGTTTTTAAACCAGAAGAAATCTCGAAAACAACAGAAATACATGAAAATAGGACGATAAAAAAAGGAACACAGTCGAAATCTGTTTCAACGTTATCAAGTGGAGGTAGATCGGATCTCAGTTTAACTGCATTTCTTAGGAGAGACTGTGTTTCTGTTCATCCAAAATAAGCTGATGAACCATTTAAAATTATTTAATTATTATAGTTCATTCGAAAATTATATATATAAAGTTTATTTATGCTTTTTTAAGAGTTATTCTTTTTTATATATGTATGTATATATACACTCTTTTGCAAAAAAATCGAAGCATCATGAAGGAAGTTGTTGATTTTGATGAAATTGAATATATGTATAGCTCATACAGAGATAATAAAATGATTAAAAAAATCAAGGTGATAGTACCCGTTCACGGCTCAGAATCACACATTGAGTGTTAAAAATTAGTAGTTGGTCAAACCGCCCCTGGCGGCAATGCATGCTTGGATTCGTCGAGGCAAGGAGTGGTAGAGGTTCCTAATGTCATCCTGCGACACATTCTGCCAGGCATTCATCAGTTGTCGCTCCAGATCTGCGATATTTTGTGGTGCCCGAATCTGGCGGTCTACCATGCCCCAGACATGCTCGATTGGTGAAAGGTCTGGTGACCTTGCCCGCCAAGGAAAAGTATCAACCGCACGGAGACAGTCCAGATATATGCGACCGGTATGTGGCCTGACATTATCTAGCTGGAAAATGGCCCCAAGATGACGTGCCACGAAGGGTAATGCAATCGGACGCAGGATGGTATCAACATATCGTTGAGCTGTTAAAGATGTAGGGAGGATGACTAAAGATGGCCTGCTGTCATGACAACTAGCGCCCCACACCATCACACCAGGGCTCGTGGCTGTATGCCTTTGTAAAACAAAAGCTGTTTGGGACTGCTGGCCCCCTTCCTCTCCAGACACGAACACAGTGGTCATCTGCTTCATGAGTAAAGCGGGATTCATCGCTGAACATTATACGATGCCAGTCTGATGGCAGCCATGATGATCGGCTGCGACACTGCTCCAGACGACTCCGCCGATGTTGTGGGGTCAAAGGCAAACGTCTTAAAGGCCTCTGTAAGCGTAACCCCGCCTCAGACAAGTGTCGTGAGATGGTGGACGGTATTACGGGATGTATAGACGTGGCTGTTGTGCATTGAATAGTAAACAATGTACCGTTGGGGAGGTTCGGGCCTGTTGAACAACCTAACTTGCCTCGCATTTGTGATCCTTGGCCTTCCAGAGCCTTCATTTCGTCGGCAATTTCCTTGTAGCAACTATTGCTGCCAACATCTTTGTACGACAGCGTCTGTACGTTGCAGGTGGCGGCCTATTTACTCGTATGACCACCCAGCTTCACGCAACCCTTCAATGCGACCACGTTCAAAGTCATTTAGTTGTCTGTAAGTTCTTCGATATCGCCGTAATGGCATCTTTAGTTGCTTCTTTACGGAATTACAATGGCAGCAACAAAAAAAGATAAATTTTCCGCCTCTGTTACTGGTTTTGTACTTTGCGAATTGCGCACTAGAAATGCGCGATATGATCGCAATTCCTGTTCATTTGCCTTGAAACTTTGATCATTTGCATGTTCGATCAAGATGTTTTTGTATACCAACTTTCGTCACGATTACAACTTCTTGGTGCTTCGATTTTTTTTTGCAAAAGAGTATATATATAATTTTTTTTCTATGTAGGTAAAGGTATTTTTTTCATAATTCTGCTTGTTTCTTTCCTTCCCTAGTACTGCTTGTTGTAATTCATATACCATATATTTCCGAATCTTAGCCAATACGTATATAAAGCAAGAGTTCATATCCTGCTGCAAAAATTCAAGCAAACCTAAAAACCTGTGTATAAGCCGAATCTGAAATCGTTTTATTAATCTAGCTATATTTGCCGAAACTTCATTAATTGATATATCAGACGAGCTGAAGGTGAATTCTATTCTGAATTTGAGTCCGAAAACGTGCATTTTAAAACTGAAATCTTCATTCATATATTCTTAGAATATACAGACGAAAAAAATTAAAGCAACGATAATGTACTTTCGAGAAATATCATGTTGTTTACTTAAACTGCGATTAAGCACGCGAGTTTTTTTTTTTTTTTTTTTTGCCATGGGAACGTGTTTCGTGGAAGTCATTTTATGGAAGTCAGGCTCTTATTTGCATTTTATTTTCGAAAAATTCCTCCCACAAGAGAAACTCATTTTATTCGAGATCAGAAATTACCAGCGTTAATGGTTTCAGTCGTAGAGACTAAAATATGTTAAAATAGAATTCAATTTTACATGAATTTTTTGAGAAATAATTTTTTGAGAAATAATAATATCAAAATATTTTAACAATTCAACATCTCTATAATGCATTTCACTTAAAATTAGCGATTCGTCATAAATTGGCTATTTCATTTTCAGTATGTTTTAATTGTAAAATGCTTCTACATTGAGATATTTTGATGAGTAAAGTATAGAATCCTCTTTTAATGTAGCAGTACCTTTGGGAGCTATCTCAGCAAATACAGGCTTATCTTAAGTAAGGGGAGGAAATAAGCTGTTTTTTAACCTTCAGAGTTCTCCGTATGAAGTGAGCAAAAAGACAAATTCCTAGTTAATTTCCAATTTGGCGCTTCTGTAGGTTCGTATTTTCAGAAAATGAGCAGCTGATTAAATATATGTCCGTATTGTCTTTTTAGGGATAATCGTATCATTCCCTTATCCCACAAATCATTAAAAAAAAAAAACCAAACTTTAGAAATAAGTTGGTATGAGCCGGTTACAATTTTGAATCTTCTTTAATTATTAGTAGAAATTCATCTGAGGGTTTCACTTAATGAATTAGTTCTTATAACATAAAACTTAACTATATTTTATATTGTTCTTTTTACCAGCGTTAATATGACGCTTTATAGGAAATTTGACTAGCAATAGTCAGTGTATTTCCTTACAATAAATTATATAAAATTAAGAAATTTATTTACTTAAGAAGCTGGAAAATGCTTCATTTCTTTCGTAAGAATCTGTGTATAGCTTATAAACATTTGATAAGAGAGGCATTTTTCTGCGGCTGCACAATATTTATGTAAGTGCACTGAAATCCAGGTTTTATGTTACGATAAATTATTCTGGAGCTTTGACATACAAATTCTCTAAATTCAGGAGCCCACCAGCGGCCGAGCGGTAACGTCGCTGAACACTGGTAGTTCGGTCCGAGGTTCGAATCCCGCGAACGGGCTGGCTGCATGGGTGTTTTCGTGGTTTTCCCCATGTGTAACGTGTATACGAGCCAGTTTCCCTTAAAAAGTCCTCCACGAAGGCATCCCTCCCTTAATGCAGATAGCTCTCGAGTGCTTTGCCGTAATCTAATAAACCAAACCTCTAAATTCATCGATCAACAAAAATAAAAGTCTATGCCTTGTATCTGCCGTTCATTTTCATATAAAAGAACTCTGAAGACTTTCATCGAGTTCACTCAACAGATTCTTTCTTCATTTCTTACCTTTTAAATGCCAGCTTTACAAAGATAAAAAAATTATGATTTTCAAATGCAAAGCCTTCAATAATGTCAATATTTTATTCAAATAGATGCAAATTTAAGCTGATTTCACTAACAATATAATTTTTTTTTCTAAGTTATTCTTCATTAACGCTGCAATAGGGAAAAGAGGAACTATCACTGAAGGTGTTACTTGAAATCGACGCTTTACTGATGGTTTAAATAATCTGATTGGTTGAAATAGCTGACGAAATAAGCCTGAAAGGTGTAATAATAAGATGTATGATTTCTGAGTGTCATTTCTAGATTTGACGTAAATAGGACCTGTGAAATCACACCCGGTAACCTAGAAAGGTGGTGGTTTTGCAGTCCTTGTCTTTGGGTAATTGAGCTGTCATTTGTTTCGCTGATATTGATGTACATTTTCGACTGCTAGACTTCCCATGATTCAACTTAAGAATCCAAAACTTCTGTCGTAGCTTGGCAAAAGTTGCAGAAATTCCTACGTGTAGCATATTGTTATATTCTCTTTTTGCAATTAATTCAGTAAATCTGGAATCTTTATGGAGAAGAATTGGATATTTTTCGTCAACCGTATATTCGATGTCTTCTAATCTTTTTTAATTCGAAGAATTATGTTTTCATAAAGAAACGGTGCCAAACTAGAGCTAGTATAAACTGACGTGCCCTAACTTCAGGTGGGGGAAGGAATCCATCTGGGCTTTACTAACGCAAAATAATCCAGCGTCTTAAATTTCCACTATTATCACTTATTGGGCTACTATTAATAGGCAATTTTCTTGTTGTAGCAACGAAATGCTTCATCTTTGCCCTAATTTTGAGAAATTTTTACACGTTACTGAATTTTCTTATATCTTTTATGTTTTTTTTTTTTTCAGCTGCGGGCTCTAGCCGTTGGTGATTACTAAGGCCGGAGCTGTGGTCTGTTTATTATGAAGGCAGCTAACAGACAGGCCACCATTCCCTCCTATAAAGGGACGGACAAATTACATCCATGCTTTTTCCGAGATTCAAACCCGGGCCCTTCGGTACGGCAGTCCGAGTCGCTAACCACTTTCCCGTCTTTTTCCAAATCTTTCTTTTAAAGGTTTCTATTATTGCATCGTAATTTTTGTCTGTCGGCGTAATTCCTTTAATTGAACTTGCGAATCTTCCAGTTAAATATGAGTGTAAGTAATTAAATTTATCTGTGTTAGATAAATCTTCATTTCGGTGTATAAAAGATTCAAACTGATCCCAGAATCTTTGCCAATCTTCAGGATCGCCATCAAATCTTATTGTTAAGGAGGGTAATTTAAAAAAAAAAAAAAAAAAAAAAAAAAGTTTCTCTAATTTTAACAAACTAAATAAGTTGTTGTTGTGTTCTTTGTGTACCTAGTTTGCATTTATAAATAGCAGTTTTCAATATACATGTGCAATTAATCAATTTTTCTTGATACTCATCCTACTTAACCCTTTGGCCTATAACCACGAGTTTGACTCGTGGTAAAGAATTTGTGCCATGAACAAAAGCCACGAGTCTGACTCGTGGTAAAGAATTTGTGTCAGAAACAAAAGCTTCAAGTGTGACTCGTGGTGCGGAATTTGTGCATAAAATGCCGTATTATTATTAGAACAAGCGATTGGAGTTATTGTACATTGAATATTTTTCCTTTGATTGTAACGTCAGTATTTTTTCTTTTTTTCGGTTGTTTCTGACGAAACTGGATGATCTGTTACTTTAGTTCTCCGTAAAGCTTCGTTACGTTCACACGTTTCAAATATAATTTCGTATACAGAATTGAAAACCTCTTATACCTATCATGCCAAACTCTTATACCCATCATGCAATTATTTTTGTCAACTGATCAATTGATTATGATTACAGCCTAGACATCTTAAAATTACTATTTGTACTTAAACATTGTTTATTATTTCACAATTCCTTTCGTTGTACTGAAATATATATGTCATGAAAAGTATACATTTTGCGCCAGTTTAGTTACACGGCTAAATAGTTGAATGGCACGGCGCGCAACCGACTTTCTTGTTTACTATAACTCGCGCAATTGACAGATATTGTGTAGGTCAAGGGGTTACTAATTTCGGTTTCACTTCCTTTAACATTCGTAATTTGACTTTCAGAATTTCAGAATGTGCTTTTTTCAACAGTTTAAATTTCAAATGTTTGAAAGTCAGATACCTGTTCTGAAAGTCTTCCAACTTTTCTTCTTCTGTTTCATTTTCTAAGATTTTAGTTTCAATTTTAGAAATTAATCTTGCTGTAAGAGATCTAAGTATAGTTCGTTTAGCTTTCTCTATTTCCATATCGAAATCAATTTCTAACAATTCTTTCAAGTTAACTTGATATCTTCATTTAACTAAATTTCTCTTCCGATTTTAACACGTTCGCTGCCAACCACGAGTTATCTCGTAGGTCGAAGTTTGTGTTCAGACTCCAACTACGAGTTAATGCGTAAAACATTTTTGTTTTATCTACGCCACATATGATCAAACTCGTAGTATTTTCTGGTCTTTGAAGGTATCTGGCTTTCGGGATTAAGAAAAAACACAACGATTTAGTGCAATTCAAGAGATTTATTATAATTAATATAAGTATAATATAATTAATTATAAAGTAAATAACATAGGAACTGTAAAAATAATCAAGCCTTTTATAATAATCTTTGTTATAATAATTGTTGCAAAAATAATCAATCTTTGTTATAAGCAACCGCCAACTACGAATATACTCGTTACGAGTATACTAGTAGTTGGCGCTGTCATAAAACATTTTAGCGCGAAAACCGACTACGATATAACTCGTATAATTAATAAAGCAGTTAGAAATTATTTAAATTCAATATCTTCCGCATAAATACATGTTTTGTATTTTTATTTCACAATTAATTAATAAAAATTTGTTTAAGTAGTGGAACCGTTTTTGAAAATGTCGCTTTGCCGCGAACGTATTAAGTGCATTAAGAAGATGAGTTTGTAGTTCGCAATATAAAGTTAATTTCTTAACAGGAAAGAATATAAAGCTTACCTTATCGCAGATTACGGTTTAATCTTACTCTTTTATTCCAAATACTGCAGCACATCCATTTTATAAATGTAAAGGGTGACTTTTAGTTATGCAGGAAATATCGCTGAAGACAGTACGTCGCTTTTCAAACTTGAAATACAAGTTGTTTACGAAACCTTGAGTAACAAAAAAGTATTCATTTTTCCAGCACAGATCATCAAAATATGCCACAATTGAGGTAACACAAAAACTGTAAAGTTACGAAAATAATTAATTTATTCCAAAGGGCACCTGTGGTACTTCTCTCATCAAAGCCACATCCTAAACTAACATTCTCGGTATATAAAACAGAAACGCCATCTAACGGTGTTACAGATTAATCGCTTGTGTGTTATTTAACACCCTGTCTGGAGGAGAGAAGATACTTAGAATTTGGTGGGTATATTCTAAGCGAAATGATGCGCTGTTCTTTTTTCCATGCATTTTATTTAGTAAAAACCAGAATCACAGTGTGTGGGCTACTTTGGATTTCGAGACTGGCATGACTGGATTTTGAGCATTTGAATCCAGCTTTACCACGGCATGAAACTTCATTGCATCATAAAAGCAATTATGTCCAGCGGAAAAATACGAATAAAAAATTAACAACGGTGGTTTTAGAGATGGTCAGTTAAAAGAACGTAAATGTCACTCTCTCACGAAAATGCCGCGGCCAAATACAGCTTGAAGTTCCAATAAAGCACCAGCTCCATAATATCAATGAAGATCGACTTATAAATAAAAACCATAGTCAGGCTTAGAAATGGCTTAGAAATTATTGATTGTTATTGAAATCAGAGATTTTTAATTGCAGTGATGCTTTATAAGCGGATAATTTTCGATTTTGAGCATATTTGTATAATTACTGAACATTTTTATGATTACATCTTATGTACTTAGTTGTTGTAAACATGTTTTTGTTTTTGACTCGCACATTTACCCGAATATGAGACAGCATTTCATATAGGACAATAGATTTTTGATTATATTCTATAAAAATGAAAAGGGCTTGCAAATAAAATGGTCTGATATGTATAAGCTTGTTAGGTTGAAGATTTTCCATGAGATATATAAATTAAACGTACATATTTAGTTTTATCTCAGAGCGTTTTAGCATATGCATTCTGCTGTAAAACTGAGCAAATAAATGTTAATTTTCAAAATGGAAGTTAAAAGATAATTAATAATAAGCTTAACATTTTTTAATGTTAGCCTAAACATGTTAGACGGATATGGTTTTCCCAAGGAAATTTAAAAAGAAATTATTTGTTCTCCTCTGTATCATTTTGTATCTGTTTCATTGCATTTTTATAGGTATTTTATTTCGAACCGTTGTCTGCAACTTTCAGAAATCTGTTAGTTACGAATGAATATTTAGATATCCTGGAAACATTTCTTTAAGCACTTTGAGAAAAACCAGCGTAAAAGTTTGTTAATATCGGAAACATAAAAAAGTAAAAATGCAAGATTTTCTGACAAGAAAAATCTATTAAATCTGCTAAAAAATTTGTATCTAGGAAAATTCGTTAAATCCGTTTTGCACATCATGCTGTTTGGCTCGTTAAAAACAGTTTGGATTGTTTACTGTTACTTTACATTTGCGAACTGCATTGAATGTAATCCTGTCGAAATTAAGTGAAGCTTGATTAATGTCACCCAGACGGAAGCTGAGCTGCTTTCACTTGTATTTAACTCAGTCTATCTTCTCTTTCTCGCTTGGTCGAGTGATGAGCTATCTTGTGTAGCGGAAAAGTGAATGTTTCGCTTCAGAGAGTTTGAAAAGGGTGGTTATCCTTTTTTTTTTTTTTTTTTTTTTTTTTACCAGTAAGTCAAGTAAGATACTCATGATCTTGGTCCTGTTAATTTGTTTCTTATCGCTGGTTGAAAGCTACTGCCCACAGTACATTTTTAAATGGCGTAGCTGTTTTTAGTTCTATTTTGTGCTTTTCCATTTCTCAAGCATTTTGATTTACTAAATTTCCTTTCTTTTAAATGAAAATGTATTTTTAGCTGCGTTTAATCTGTTATTTCGTGTGATCTGCGGAAGAAAGGCTGAAAATAAAATAAGTTTTTTTGATCTAGAATGTATGCAGATTTAGAAAAATTAATATGACATCTGTCAGGTTAATGATTTTAAGTTCAGAACTTGTTATTAATAAAATTAATTCCATGATGTTTTTTCTTTAACAATATAAGTTACATGAATTATACATGAAACTCTTTTAAAATAAGAATATTTTGATAGCTCTGGGTGTTATTGTTGACACATTTTCTGCTTAAAGACAAAGGATCATGACTGTATAAAATATTCAATCGCTGAACGCAACAGGATGATAATCAAATTATAGATTGTTGTTATTAAAAACAGAGATTTTGATTGCAGTGATACTTAATAAGCGAAAAACTTTTCATTTGACGATTTTTATATAATTACTGTAAATTTTTATCTTTATAGCATAATTAGTTAACTGTTATCAGTTTTATTTTGTTTTTGCCACTCTTATTTGCTCAAACATAAAACGGCATCACATCAGCGACTTTTGGTGATATTCTGCATAAATGAAAAAAAGACTTGCAAGTAAATATGATATGATTATCACAATGATGTCTATGATTATTGATTTACAAACTGTTAATAAACTTTAAAACGTAATTTCACTGATACGTTTTAGAAACTAAGCGAAATAATTTTATGTTCAAATTATGTTCGATTTATGTTCTAACGACTGAGAAAATTCAGCTTGAAACTCAAGAAATTAAATCGAATTATATGTAAAAAGCAATATTTTCAGTAATTATAAATAAATTTACGGTATATCCGCTGAGGAGTGTAACGAAGTTATGTTCAACAGGAAAATCTTAAAGTATAGTCACCTGTTAGAAGTAAAAATTGATAGGTAATAACAATATAAGTTTTTTGTTTATTGTATTTCAAAGACGAAGAACGAATAATTAATTTTCTTATAGATTGCTTCTAATTTTTGTTAAAGAATTGTTAGTATACTTTTCATAATTCAGAGGTTTTTTTAGCAAAAACGTGGCTTAAATAAAATCACGACACGTCTTGTATGAAAGACCCCGCCTGGCAAAAAAATGCGGCTGGACGACTTGGAAAGGAGGTCCATTATCTATAGTAGAAACTCAGTTAAGTAGGCCTTTATCAAATGAGATCATTATAAACCGAATCGGCAAGCAATTTAGAGAAAATCATTATGAAAAGATTCAGTGAATTAGAAATGGTTCAACGAAAAATCGGTAACATTCGCAAATCCCTCTTAATGGTGGTTGATCTTTTGGCCTTTCTTATCAGAAATGGGTCATTTAAAGTTCTTCCTGCTGTGCATTATGTTAAAAAAATGTGGCTTACATTTATTAAAGATGAAAACAACAGTAAATTGAAAATGAATTCGTTAGGTGTGTTTCAAAGGAAACGGGTGACGTTCTGCAATGGATAAAGCTAGGAAACAGCGAAGCAAGTTTTCGAGTTTTGAATGACAAAAGAAGATCATTTGCGGCTTAGATCCAGAGAGCAATAAAAATTAAAATGATACTGAGGATGATTATGAAAACGAAACAGACAATTTGAAAATTAGCCAAGCGGACTTTTTGGCATTAATGTTTTCTGAATATGGCAAAGCTCATGAGCTATCTACCTGAATGCCTTCGTATAGGATTTTAAGGGAAACTAGCTCATATTCTCCGGGATTTGAACCTGGGTCGAACTACCAGTGTTAAACGTGTTTAGAGTTCGGTTATTAGTGAAAGCTAAAATGCTGCATAAAAGTACTTAATATTTAGAGCAACGTCGTGAAGCTTCTGCTGTGGATCTTTTGTTGAATAAAAACGGGCATGACCTTGTGGTAGCCGATAGAGTTATAAGATTATCATAAAAAATGTGTAACGCACGTGAAAATAGCAATAATAATGTCTCATAAAAATACAGTTAAGAAAATTAACACATTTCATAATTTGTCTAAAATTTTGATAGAGTTTGTGTATTCTAGTGTTTCTCAAAAATATGTTTGTCATAAAATAGTTTATGGATTTTTCGTGCAACTGAAGGAAACAAATTTCATCCAGTATTAAAAGATTTGTTAAAATGTTAACAGTAACATTTGCGTATCTGTTTTTCGAGTTTCAAATAAATAATTTCAGAAAAATTTATCGAGGGAGGGGGAACACGATTTAAAATTTAGTCTGTTAACGGAGTTTTCGATTATCCGGAGTTTCGATTATTACGGTCCCAGTTACCTCGAATAACGGAGGTTCTACTGTGTCTTGAGAGACCTGTGAGGTTCCATTGTGTTTCCTTATGTGACAAGCGCCGTTATTAGATTATATAAAAAGCAAAAAAATAGTTGGTATTTTAAGGTAATCAAACCTTCTGGAATTCTGCGTTAAAACAGCAGAATAGTTTTTTAAAGCCACATGCTTTGTTGTTGAAACTAATGTGAAAATTATTAACATAATTTACAACAGATTTCAACTAAATAATAAAATCTTCTAAATGATAATGATAATATTTAGAATTGGCAGATAAAATTTGATTTCCCAGGCCTGAGAAAACTGGAGGCTGTCAAGTGACTTTGATAGTTCAGAATACAGTACTAAAAATCTCATATATAGCCGTGAAGTAACTGTAGTTACATTCCTAACAATGTATGCGTTTATTCATTTTTTATTAGCTATAATTTTTCTTCTTCCTTTTGTATGCTGCGCTCGTTTTCGTTAGTAACTCAACGCAAGGCTGACAACGATTGTAGTCAACCAGTCTCAGCTAGAATATGCAACACAATATGCGAAACATAATATCTTCAGATTTTCTTATTCAGCTGTACTACAATCAGACATACTTTATGAAAGGCATGCTATTTCTTTCCAAAAATTACTTTTATAAGGTATACATAATTTCTTTCCAAAATATATGCATATATATATATGAATTTAATTATTAATTTTATATTTATGATTATTTCCTTGGAAAGAAATGTAAAGCTATTAGCAAACTGAAATTAGGAAATAATGTGCTTGAGAGACCTGTATTTAAACTATTAAAAACTTGTATTAAAGTGAATAGAAGTTTAAAATTTGTATTGGTATGCATTAAAATTGTAATTAAAAAAAAAGGAAAAAGAACAGTACATACATGAACAAAAGTGTAAATTACTGCCGGTTTCGCGGAAGAGGGTTGAGTTACCAAGAGAAGTATATATCTTTCAAGAGACCATTCACAAACGACGTATAAACGAGAAAGATATATAAATGAAATTTTAATTTACATCAGGAAACATATTTATATTAGCTGCACAATTTTGACATTACTCATCCACTACTGGTATTACACAATTTTATTATCGTACTCTCACTTTGTTAATGCATAATTTCTTTCCAAAGTATATGCATAAATATAAATATGTATATATATGAATTTAATTATTAATTTTCTATTTATGATTATCTCCTCCATATTAGCTATATTCAAACAAATTGAAAATTAACATTTTAAATAAATGTTTAATTACGACTAATATTTCAAACAATTAAACAATTTTTATAATTAATATTTTGAAAATGATATTTATACAAATTTAATATATCATAAGGGCTCAAATTTCTGTATGTAGTTACATAAAGCTGGAAAAAACAATCATACCTTTATTTTTGATTACTATCTTGAATAAGATACATTTTTTATCCCAAGAACAATTTAAGGCAAATTTTAACTTTTTTTAAACAAAAAGTCTTAATTATTATCCGACGTGAATTTTGATTCTGAACATTAAGCAAAGCGCTATGAATCGAATTCAAGTCTTGAAATATTTCCTTGCTTGCATTATTAAACAAAAAGAAATCTGAGGGTGTCAGTGCTATAGATAGCGTTTTGAAAAAGAAAGTGGGATTATTTCTTCTTCCTCCATGTTACTTAAATCTTCATCTGATAAAATGTTTTCAGTCAGTTCTTCAGCCATGCATAAGTCTGACGTCATTACATTAGCATCACAGTTTTTGTATTCCTCGATTGCAATGTCTAATCCAAGTTGTTTCCAATCTTCTTCATTTATAATTAAAGTTTTATCATCATTTTCATCGTCAACACTTTCACTTGATTCTGAGCTCGAAAATATCCCTTTAATAAAACAATTTTTGATTGTCTGTGGTTTTACTTGAGTCATGCAAGTAAAATCATATTCATAGCCTCAAGAATATTTAAATTTTTCTGTGTATTTCCTGTAGTTATATTCTGAAGGGCTATTTGAATCAACCACTGAAATGTAGAACATTTTTCAAGTTCTTAATGATACCCAGATTTATAGGGTTGTGCTACACTAGTGCAATTTGCCGATGAGGAAATAACCTTTCATAATTTACATGAAATCTGTCGTTTGTGGATGGGCTGATACACTGATCCATAAGAAGTAAAATTTTGCGTTTTTGTTTATTTTCTTGAGCTATTCTGTAAAAACGTTCGCAATCATCGATACTTTCTTATTTGCTTATAGTCTAATTTTATAGTTTTAATATCTTTGAAGCATCTTGGTTTTTGTGACTTTACTACAACTAAATTTTTCCGTATCAATAGTCTTTGCTCTGATACCAGTGTAAATAGTAAGAGTACATAATTAAGTAAAACAGTGAGACGTTCTTTACTTTGATTAACTGCATGAAACTGGTTTCTTTTGAAATCTAAGGTTCTTTCAGGCATTAGTTTAAAGAAAAAAAGCAGTTTTGTAAACATTATAAATATCCGTCTAGTTTGGTGGATATATTATTAAACATTTATTTTTGATTCTCCATTTATTATATGACTTAAGATTCCGTGCTGCAGTTTAAATTTTTGCAGCCATGCAGTTGAAAAGCAAGCTTTCTTCGAATTTAGTCGAAGTGCTAGTTCTTTTTATCTTTCGATTAATATGGTGCCGTTCGCTGGAATGCTGTATGCACGACATTGAGTAAAAAAATTTAGCAAAATGGTTTCGACCTGTGGAAATTTTCCATCTTGAACCAGTAATTTCTTTGAAGCGGACTGTCCACAAATTTCTTCTCTTTCTTTTACTTTTTTATGCCACGAGAACCGTTTTCATTATATCCAGAAATAGTATTTTCAAGAATATCCGATTTCTTTGTGGACTCAGCTTTCGTCAAACTAGTACTCTCATCATTCTTTTAAGACCTGAATTTTATTTTTTAACGAGATTGCTCTTCGCATTCGTGACATTTTGTATCGGTTACTTCTGTTCCACCTAGTTTATTTGACGCAACATCCTGTTGAAAAGAAAAAAAAAACGCATCCGTTTTTTTCTCCAAGTAGCCTCCCTATTCATTAGCTGGATTTCAACTCATGTTCTAGAAGTAATGTGTCTTACCTTTGTTTCCTTCTCTTAACCCCACTTCTGGGAAAAATATTTGAACGGTGGAACTTCGAAATGTAAAACCATTGCTGTAAGTCAAGCAAACGTAAAACCGAAGTTATGAGACGTATAAAAGAAATGTTTTGCCATTAGTAGGATTAATAGGAGTAAATCGGGACCAAGATAAAACGACGTATAAATGTTAAAAGACGTATAAAGGGTACTGCACTGTATGTGTGTGTGTCTGTGTGTGTAAGATATAAAATATGAAAGCAAATTACTAACCTAAATTTGGCAAGAGTCCCTTTAATTCTTCATCTTAATTTGGCTACTTCCCCCTCCTATCTTAAAAGTACTAATTGTTTATAATATATGAGTCTTAAGTGCGTCATTCCAAAATTAATCTGCATCATGCTATCTTATGTAGCGACTAGCAACGTGGATATCTCAAAATTTCAACAAAGATCTCGATTCTATATTTCTCGCTGCTGCTGAATGCATAGCGACTTTTCCGCTTCGCCTTTGCTCTTGCTCATATACGCCGCTTCTCTCTCTGCTTCGTCCACTGTTTAAAATATAAATTTCAAAGAATGTTATGAAGATTGGAGGCATATTGCACCCGTGATGATGTGTGAAGAATATGTGTATCAAGAATTATTTGTCCCGCAGTAAAATATGTCTTATCTTCAGCCATGCCTGTTCGTAAATATCATTTTTTGTAGCTATCATCCAATCATCAGGATATAGTTTATATTGTATTATATATATATATATATAGTAAGATGACTTGTAGAAAGCTGCAACTGATTGGTAATGGCCCTTTGCGTTTTTATAACTTCGAAAAGCTTCACTGCGTATTTAGAAAGATGACACGACAGACGTAGCCGTAAATTCCATACATAATTTTATTCCTTGGTAATTAAGTTTTAGAACGCATATACTTTTTTACTGCACATCATCACTGTATAAATCGCTAGTATATATTATAATTTTGATTAACATATTTTTCATCTTACGTATTTATACGATGTTTAAAATTTTACTTAAATCCTCAAAATATTTCTAACCACTTTTATTGACACTGGGTTGTTTACATTTTCTTAATGAACCAAGCTTCCTTCAGAGATAAGGCGCATATTTATTTATGCGCCTTATCTCTTTTAATGTGAAACTTCAGATATTTGACTAGCGAGAAAGATCCCTTTTCAGAGCTGAGGCACATATTTATTTATCGAGCGCTCTTTTAATGTGAAACTTCAGATATTTGACTAGCGAGATAGATCCATTTTCCTTTTGCAAAGGAAATAAATCAATACAAAACGGCCGCGAGGCTTTGATTGCAAAATTAACTCATATGCTAAGATATCGATATCATCAAATGAGGTCATGCAGTTCAATGAAGACGCAAGAAAACTAGTGTTATCGCTAAAATTAGATGTAAAATCTTGTATGAGATAGATGTTAAACGATTGATTTTTTTATACTTGATTCTGCATTATATCGAAATAATTCCGTTGTACAGTATTTATTTAACAATCTTAACAATAGCACAATTTTTTCCCTTCATAAACATTGCATTAATTATTATGGAAGCAGACTATTAATTGCAAACTTCATAAACTCTGTAAAATTTCATAAAAGTTTTTTAAAATGCTTCCTTCTTATCACTTCAACCTTTACTTAAAAGTATTCCGGAACTAGAATTCACACATTATGAGCTAATTTATTACAAATTTTATGAAGCTAAGAATAAATATTCCTAAATGCAATTATCAAACAGAAATTTTCTGCGGATTTGTTCTTCTTAACAGGATACGTTTTGATTATAGAAGTAAATGTAAATATAATTAAAAGTGTGCAATCATTGATTTTTTTAAAGCAATAAAAAGTGTTGATATTAACCATCGAGAAAGAACTAAATATTCAATTGTAGGATTTAATTATGCTAATTAACCTTTTTTTTATGCTCTGAAACTGTACTGTCACTTCTTTCTTTCCATTTTCCGGCCAAAATGCAAATTAGCTCGCGTGTATATAAGTGAGGGTGACACGTATCATAGATTTTATACATAGAACTACCACTTTTTTCTTTGTTGCCTAGAGTACGTTATTCGTATTATCTGTAGACTCGTATTGATGAAGAACACAATTATTTGGAGCAATTTCGTCGAATTTACAAAAAATAATGAAGTATAATTCTTAAGAGATGATATGTGCAATTTTCGACACGTTGTAGGCACGGAAATTGACGGTCCAAGTAGATTTTCAACAGGAACGTGGTAGGCGAATTCAAATCATTGTTGTAGACTCATCTGCGGCAGGTCACCATTTTGTAGGTATTCTAAGTCGGGTTATTGTAGAATTGTTCTCAGTCCAAATTACCATTGAGGTATTTTATCATACCAGAGTATTGTTGGGTGATCTTTCTGTAAAGATGTGTGTTAACGCAAGGATAAAGATGACATACCTGTTTTTACATCCACTACTTTAATTAGATTAGACCGTATATTAGTTTAGCATACACACCTATATATAGAGAGAGAGATAACAAAAATAAATATGAGATGTAAGTCTCTCAACATAATCAAAAGATTAACCGCAAACTGTTATTGCGTTAGAAACACATAATGCCAGTTCGTAGGAAATCCTGCCGGTATTGCGCGGTCGGAGCGCGGTGAGTTCGATGTTTCACCTATACTGCGAGGGATGATCTGTCGGGGTTCAGTCTCAAATGATACTCCGTTGGTAGTGCCATTTCTTGGATGTGGCTGCTACTTATGAGTTCTCCAAAAATTCATAAATAATTTTGTTGGGAATGAAGAAAGTGAATTTTGTTAATGTACATAATGGGGTTAGATTTTTTTTTCAGTTAAATTAAAATGAGTGCCATTTGTTTAATTCTGTATCTAAACTTAATATAATTCAGATATCTGTGTTATGACCATATGTTATATTGTAATGTTTTACGTATTACTTCTCTTTTTAAGATTTATCGATAATATAAGTATATAAATTATTTTAATCGAAATTCCCCTAGATTGGTTTAGTTTATTTGATTATGTCGAAGATAACCTTCTTGGAGGAATGTCTAAGGGAAACTGCCTCGCATACACGTTACAAATGAGGAAAACCATAAGAAAGGCCATGCAGCCAGTCCGTTCGCTGAAATTTGAACCCCGAACCGAACTACCAGTGTTCAACGACTTTACCGCTCGGCCGCTATTGGGTCTCGATTCATCCTAGAAGTTTTATGTATTCTGTGAATCATGTAAAAAAATTAAATACCTATGAGAAGAAATGGAATTAAAAATGATGAACCTCAGAGATAGACCTTGAATGTAACAATAAGTTAATTTTATTTCTGTTTGAGGAAGGCTTTAAAGAGAATACAGGTATCGCTTGCTTACTTCACAGTCTTTCAAGAAGGGAGTGCTTAGTGAAGAAAATTAATTAATTGTGAAATTTAACTGCGGTATGATTTCTTAGAAATAGCTGATGAGAATCATATTCGTCTGAACGAAACTTGTTATCAATTGTTTCAGGTCAAGCACCGCTTTGAGATAATAAATATGCGCATGTTGCTAGGTTCTATACATTCCGTACTTGCAGGCTATTTTCGGACTTTATAGAGATCCTTAAACTGCTTTCCGCTGTTATTTTGGAAACGGAGGAAATTCAGCAGATATATTTGCAGGTATGTTAAAGATCAAACGGAGTATCCATATATACCGAACTACAGATTTTCATCAAGTTCTAGCACAGAGTTAAACTTAATATGAGGATTGTCCTTTTTGGTATATACAAGCACCATTAATTTACTATGTAATTCCTCTATTTCGCTAGATAGCAAAAGAATATATAATTTTACACCAGTGCGCATTTTCGAAAAAAAGTATTAAAATGTTGAATAAAATATTCCAGTCAGAAATTACAGAGCAGTGCCTAGGTATTTATTCACCTCATACAAAAAGCAAAAATGTACGACTCCTAATATACAAGGCAATCAATTTATATCATGCTTTTCTGTTTAATAAATTTTTGATCATCGTTCTTTAAATGTAATAGCAGTTCTTTACATGCGAAGAAATTGCATGTGTAATCATTAATGATTAAAAGAGATAAAAACAAAAAATATTGTTGCTTTAATTATTCAGTCATAAAAAGTTTTAGTTAAGTAATTAATATATAAATTGAAGTGCAAATGCTCAGTAAGTGTTCAGTTGTTTTATCAAAACAAGATCATCAATAAATTTTTCAAAATATGTTTGGTTTAATTAAATTGTACCTCCTCGCTAGAATAATTGGTTTGGTAATTTTCATTATGGAACTGATGACATATACTCTTCTTTACATTAAAGTTTCAGATTAAAAGAGAAGTGGATACAATATTAGACAAAAATTAGCCTTAGTATTGTGTATATTTTACATAAAATTCTATCGATTTTGAGGACGATCAGGCAGAGGTCTGTCTTCTTCAAGAGCAAAATATTTCTGCCTATAGGAGAAAGTTTTTTTGTTCTTGAAGAAAAGAAATCTCTACCTGATCGCCTTCGAATTCGTTAGAGTTTTATATAAAATCTACGCCAAAGTAATGTGTTTTTAAATCTAATTTTAAACAATAAATTTCATCCAGTTGTTTCAATATAGCTTCAATAAATCTTCTGGAAATTTTTAAAAACTATTTTTAACTTCGAATGCAGAAGTCAAAACTTATCGTTAAAGGGTCTAAACATAGCCTGTTTTTAGTGTGTGGAACTTCTATTTTTGCCCCTGAAAAAGATTAGGTATGGAGTTTATCGGATTACCTCGAAGAGCTCTATGTTCATTCACTTGTTGAGAGCCATACCTTCGAAATGGATGTTTAAGAGGAAACTGCTCTGTTTACTTGATTATGAAGAAAAGCATGGAAATGTACCATGGGAAATAAAACTCAAGTAGAACTATTAGTGTTTCGTGACTTCAGCCAACGTCTGAACAAAATATAGCGAAATTATACTATGTATGGATCATGGATCATCACTTTGCTGCTGGCATAAACTGCTTAATTATGTGCATCAGGGGCGTCGTCCTATTACATGCGATCCATGCGGGGCATGCCAATAAATTTAAAATTGTAAAAAATGAATTATTGTCTTAAACAAACTCGCGTAGGAAAATCTTTATTGATAATTTTGAATATTTGGTTTTGCAGTAAATCATGGACTTTATTTAGAATCAGAAATTTAAAATGAAACGCATTGCACTCTCTCGTATCTCTTTTTCTCCACAGGCTATGCATGCTTTCCAGTTCCAGCATCGGTCAATGAAATACACTAGTGTGCAAATTTCAGAGAATTTGCACGTTATGTCGAATTTATAAAAAAGTAATGGCCAGATTTTAATGCATACCACATTTCATTAAATCCATCTGTAAATTATAACAGAGAAAGAGATGTACCAAATTCTTTTTATGTACACATGGTTATCAGTAAAACTCATAGTGCAGGGATCTCCAAAATCCACGATATGATGTCAAACTGCAAATAAGTCTAATAATCGTATGTACCTCTTCCTCTCACAGCCAGACAGGTCGCGCAGCTTGATGGCATACTGAACAGGAGACAGTTCAGGAGCTCCTGTGGTAGTCGATCTCATACTGAAGCAAGGCAGTTTTCAACTCTGGGATGATGATTCTTAGAGACGGATGGCGAGATGAAAATGCCCTCTCAAGAGCGTCTCAGACATGCTGTATAAGCTGGAGATCTGGCTCCAATCCATGCAACGAATATCCTCACTTTTCAGGTAATCGTTGACTAGCTGAGTCTTATGATGACGAATGTTGCGGTCCATTAAAAGGAACTAGTGCATTTAAAATTTTTATTATATGATATTATATATGCTGTGTAGTATTTAGCAATATGATTATTCGAATATTATAGCCAAATTTCAAATAAATATAATGCTAATTTCAATTCATTAATATAATTATAAAAATTTGATATGGAAAAGCACTCCAAACCAAGCGGAAAAGTCGCTGAACACTGATAGTTCCAGCCTGGGTTCAATTCCAGGCGAACGGGCTGGCTTGCATGGGCGTTTTAGTAGTTTTCCCCCTTGTGGTAACATGTGCATGAGTCACTTCCCTCAGAAAGAGCTCCACGAAAGCATCCCTCCCCTGAGGCACGTAGCCGTAGCGTGCTTTGCCATATTCTCAATAAAGCAAACCAAAGTTTAAGTATATTACTAATTTCAGCGACTATTTCTCCTACATGTAATATATGTAAGTGTTCGTATGTTGTTCTAAAATAATCTTCTACTCAGTTAGAAAGTTTTAAAAAAAACTTTTTTTCTGTACAGCTTAGTCGCTTAGAAGCCTAGTGTGCTAACTGATAAACATTTGTATTTTATCATTTACGGAAATATTAGATTCTTTGATTTCGTTATTGTATTTATTCAAATTAAAAAGAAAACATTTTTAAAAATTATATGTTGTGTGTGATTCTATATGGAGAGAGGAATTAAAACCATCTGTAGTTTAAAACACTTACGTGGGAAAAAAATACCATGTGGAAATGAAAAAGCGTTGCCCTGTCTTTCACTCCAGCTCAAATTATGTTTGATAGCTCCATTTTTTTCGCCAAATAGTGAAATAGTGTTTAAAATAACTTATCCGATAGTGATTTCTGGATTAAAAACAACATGTTCATTGTCCCTTGGAATTACGCTATCAGAGTGACAGAACTTTGGCCAGGCATTCTTTAATAGCACTCCCTGGACGTAGCACAAGTCAGTATATGAGTAAGAAAGAAGATTTCTAGAAAAAAGCAAATAATAATAGATAACTGGGGTAGGCGGTTATTGGAATCCACATAACCTTAATCTTGGTGCGTTTGTAGAAATATGCTTGCAAAAGGTCAAGAGCACATAAAAGCAACTGACGGATATATATACAATTTTTTTTTAAAGAAACCCGTATTTCTAGAAAAAAATTATTTACGTTGAAGGACATTTTATCATCAGTAAACAGTGAAGTACGAGATAGCAGAGATGAGGCGCCAAGAGAGTAATATGTTGGAAGAATGGCCCTATATAAGAAAAATCTTTCTTAAATTAGAGCACTTATCTGGAGCATCTTGAGTTGCTGAAATTCATAGGCCCGATAACCCTGTTCAGCTGTACCATATTAGCAAATATGTGAGTATATTGTTTTGTCTTGAAGCACTCTGCGCCCTCCCCTCTTCCGCGATAGGGAAGGGCAAATGCGGTTATTAATTGTTCACGTTATCTTCAAACACATTTTATTATGATAGAAATAGCATTATTTCCCAACCTAATTTCAAAAACAGAGAAAATGAGAAATTCTTTCGCAATGAGCGTGTAATTTTGTAATGCATTTTCCTTATGCAGCAATTTCGAAAACTTCCTGTTATGTGTATGCTTTAGTGAATCATCAACAACGTGTCCCCACATGGTTTATAAAAAAATGCGCTTATTTATTTTTATACTTTTGTCTGCTGTGCTCATTTCCTTGAACATGTCTGCAAGGGAATCTAAGAAAATTAAATCTTGAATAGCCTAAAAACTCCAAAGAATATCCTTCCCATTGTCCATTAACATTTCTCTATTGTTCATTTTTTCATTCAATGTTCTATTATTATTATTGCATGTGTCAATTTGGCCCACCAGTGGCTGAACGGTGAAATCGCTGAACACTGGTATTTCGGTCCGGGATTCGAAACCCGGTGAACGGGCTGGCTGCATGGACATTTTCGTGGTTTTCCCCATGTGTAACATGTATACGAGATAGTTTTCCTTAGAAAGTCCTCCCCAAAGGCGTACCTTATAAAATCAAATAAATCAAACAATTTGTCGACTTTATTCAGAGATCAATATGTATCGTTGTATATCACGATACATATTGATCTCTGATCTCTGTTGTATTCATTCAGTGCTCGATCTGTATCGTGCACTGAACTCTGTCATTTAAACTGTAAAAACATGAGAGAAAGGCTATATACTTCTATAGTATAATATCCTAAACCAATAACTAGTATACTATATTAATGCAATAAAAGAGACAATTTTAACTCTTCTCGTAACAAAGTTAAAAGTCACCAAATGTGACTGTAATTTTCTGTTAACTGAATACTGGAAATGTAAATAAATTTGCATAGCTTTTTGGGCATTTGTTCTGATCCAAAAAAATAGCTAGGCAAAGAAATGCAAAACAGCAAAAGGGTACCCGTAATTTTCTCAGTATCCATAATGAAGAGCTTTGACTGGTCCCTGTTTCACCAGAGGGGTCTTAAAAATAGCTGAAGTGCTACATATATGACGTAGCTTTCTTTTAAACTAATTTGCTTCATAGAAGAGTTATGCTTTTCAGACATTCAAAAGAAAATAAATATTTATTTATTTATATTTATTTCTTGTCTTTTATAGAATTGTATTCAGTTCACAAGAAAAAGCTAGGACCCACTTAATCTTTTTCTGCATTTCGATATAAAGGGTATCTCAAAATTTTGGTTCAAATTTGCATCATCTACATATTAAATCAGAATTCTGTGAACCAAATGTTAGAATTTTGTTATTGTATTATGTGGTTAACAAATCACATACATGCTTCAGGAAATCTGTTACTGATACTTCCTGAAATAGCGATACTGTTAGCGACTGTGGCTGAGAATCAGTGGAGTATGATACAAACGTCGCTTTAAACTGAGCCAACGTTATATAATTATCGAGTAATGTAACTGTTAACTTAGCACATTTAAACTAAGAGAGTAGGAGGAGTAGCTAAACGTCATTTCAAAGAAGTGAAGTGTTTATCTAATTTAAAATAGTTACCGTTGCTTTGTTTTACAAGGTGGTCTGCAGTAAATTTAAGTTTGTAAATTTTGTTTTGTTTAATCTGAGACCCTATTAGCAATCCATGTTAGTTGTATTTTTGGGCTGTTTACATTGCTTCAAAGTTACGTCTGAGTTCCTTTTGGTCCTCTTGAGAGAGAAAACTCGATAGAGACAACGTTAAGCTTCAACATATTTACAACAGAAATGAAATTGGCTGGAAATTACAGCCTGGAATGTTTTAGCTCATAACATGATGGTAAGCATCTTTGTAATGGCAGAAGTTGTGAAAATATATTACAGTTTGCGTTATTAGTTCAAAATATTCGAGAACTTGAAGATCAGAGACTGTCTTTATAATAAAGCATAGCGATTTATTTTTTGTTTAACAAAACAGAAAGATATTTTTTAGGAATTATGAAAGGAAAGTTAATTACGTTTGACAGTGTTCTAAATTAATGACAGTGTAGATGAAAATTAAATAGAAAGTTAAGATGATTTTATGTACTCCTATCTCTACCTCTTAGAAGTCAATAATAAAGAATTGACTTCTAGTAGAAGTTATGTATAAAACGCATTCCCTGATTCCGAAGCGTCTTTATTAAATCATTAGGTGGCTGGTTATAAGTGGGAAATTATCTGAATTAAAAAATTTATGGCATTTTGGACATTCAAATCTCAACTTGTATCAAAAAATAGTTATAAAAAACTACGGGGACCAAAACACACAACTGTGCACTGATCAATTGAAGGTATAATATTACTTTTAACTGCATTAGAGTATAATTAAAACGAAAGTTTTCTGCTTTTTTACACGGATTTAAAAAATGTAAAAAGTGCTTGAGCTAAATTTGCGGTAAAAACAATCATGCGTGTTACCTATGAAACTTATATATAGAAATAATCCTACTCCTAAATTAGAAAGGAGGGTTATTACAAAGAATTAAGAATATATTATTTAGTAGTTTAAATAAAATAATTTATTCACTTGCTGTGGAGATGTTGAGTTCAGCTTCATATAGAGACAAAAATATATTGTATTATAAGGTATTTCTCCCACCTTCTTGGCATGTTTTCGTAATGTGGTGGTCTGCACATGGGTGCGTATTCCAGAGGTCCACGGTTCGATTCCCGGCGAAGCGGTTGCTCATTTTTCATCTTTCCTGCTTCCAAATTACCTAATGTCTCTACAGTATCACAGAAAAGCTGTAAAGGTATTTGAGGATGGGTTGAAGTTATAAATTTAACTGTGTATGTAGAGGGTCATCTGAAATGGAAATTATTTCTCATTATCCCCTCACCAAAAGAAATTAAAAACATAAAATGATGATTTATTTAAACTGAAATTTTTGTTGGTTCAATAGCAACTCCAATTTCATTTCAAGATATATGGAAAATATTCACTTTTTACATTTTAGATGTAGTGGTTGAATTTTCACAGCATTTTTTTACATTTATTAGAAAGTGAACATATGATATAATAGCTATGGAATGAATCTTAAATTTTCTGGATTCGGAAATTGAATTCTGAAAAGTTCTCATATATGAATGACAATTAGAAGAAAAAGAAAAAAAAATACTTAGCATTAAGAGATTTAATTAAAGCAAATTTTGAAATCTGCGCTTAAAGCAAAACAATTTTAAAATACAGTTTTTAAAAATCCAGCTCTATTAACTTAAGTACAAATAAAATTTAGGTAAATAAAATATATAATTCAAACTATTGAATTTTAAGGTCCATTATAACTTGAGAAAAAATATTTGAGGATCACTTCAAATTTTTTACATTTTCCCAGAATCTTTTTACTTCCTTGTACGAAGTAAAGTAATCCCGAAAAATTCCAGGTTTCATAGTTCAACGAAAATATCGATTTTGACCTCTATCGAATGCAATTTAACGATGTTTTTGCGTGACATCTTTATGCAAGGACAGAATAAAAGACTCTTTTCCTCCAAACGGATTATAAAAATGATTTAAAATGGATTCAGAAGAGATGTTTTTGTGATGTCCGTACGTACGTATGTATCTCGCATAACTCAAAAACGAGTAGCGTCAGAACGTTGAAATTTTGTATATTTGGGCTGCTATAACATGTAGTTGTGCACCTCCCTTTTTGGTTGCAATCGGCCGCATCAAAAGTATATATATATATATATATATATACTATGTTACTCGGTTCGGTGAGCTCAGTTCTTTTTATTCTTATATATTAGTAAATTATGCATTTTTTGCTTTAAAAATTATTGAATTATGTTGTTCTTATTTTCCGGTTAAGGTTTCTATGCCTTCAGTTAATCTGCATGCATGCAATTATCAACAATTTAAAAGTTGTTTAAGTGCGGCTAAGAATATTTTTTTTTTTACCGTAGCAGCCATATTTTTTTACATTTGGAGCTTAACAGAATAGTGAATTTTACTGCACCTTCAGTGTCTTTTGTGCACCGAAGATTCTGCCTTCTTGCCTGCTGGTCGAATTGCTTGTTTTTTTACGTAGAAACTCTAATTTGAATTGTAAAAAATATTTTTAATTGTTTTAACTGTATTTGGTGTTTTATGTTTTTCTTTATTTTTAAATTTTTAATGAAGATAATTTGAGGTTTTATGTATTTTTGCCTTGTCGCATAGTAAGAACTTAGTTAATTGAATAAAAAATCTATCTTTAATGAAATTCGATGAAACAAGTTTAAATGAAATGCAGCAAAAATGCGTATAATTTAATATTCGGGTACAAGAAGTCATGCGGTGCCCGCATCAGGTTTTTTAAATTAAACAACTTAAGTATAGAAAAGAGAGAATTATTTAAAGAGTTTGCGCAGTATGTTCGTTAAATAGAATATAATAATAAATAGAATAATAAAAATAGAACGTTAAATTGTCTCCAGAAAAAGAAGCGTAGCATCCAGGAGTACCTTGAGTATTTTTGGTGTTTATAAACCAGTGGTCTCGAACTAGCGCCCGCGGACCACATACAACCACTGAAGCCCACAAATTTCGGCCCGTGAATACGTTTTAATTATGTATTTATTGCAAATACAGTGCTCATAGTTTTAAAAACATAAAGATACGGATGTGCGCCACTGCTATCGAAGGAAAAAAGAGAACGAATAGTACGGGGCTGTGTCACTTATGCTTGTACGTATAGTCACGTGAGTAGAAATTTACAGTAAATTTAGTTTACCAGCCGACAGCTGGTGGCGTTCTAGTGTACTGAACTTTCGAATTAAGATTAAAAGTAAGTTATTTAATAATTAATTTAACATAATGGAATTACCTGAAATAAATGTCAGTCTAAAATTTAATATTTAGCTGTCAATGCGTACAAATTACAAAGTATAACCAATAGATATTTTTGGAGATACCAATTTTCAGGCTTCAGATAGAAAAATATAAATTTGAATGTTTTCTTTTGTGTTATTATCATTATTTTCTGTGTGCAATTTGATAAATATTCAGGAAGTAAAATTTCAATTTTATTTTATTTTATTAATTTATCTATTTTCCCTTTGTCAAAAATGTTTTAAAATTTTGTTAAAAAGTCGTTCTGGCCCGTCAGCAGTCTTCAGATCGATTATTCGGATATCTTAATTATCTAATTATCTTATTAATTATTCATTCGGATATCAGCAGTCTTCAGATATCGCATGCTATTTGAGTTTGAGACCACTGATATAGAACTGTGGTCTCAAACCGGCGGCCCACGCGCCGCATGCATCACCAAAGCAATTTTATGCGGCCTTTAAAGACATTTCAAATGTATATTTGGTGAAAATATCTAATTGAAGATATTTCAAGATTTTAGTTATCTGAAGTACGAATTTATAGCATTTTCATTTTCATTAAAATAAACATGAATAACGCACAAGAAAATCTGAAAATGCAGCTAAGTAATTTATTCTGTGATATGAATCTCTTTCAAAGATTTGAATGGTATATTATTAACTGTTACTATTACTTGTATAAGTAATAGTTGACAAGTAATAGTTATTATTAACTATTACTTTTCAAAATATTAATGTAATCAGTTACGAATTTTTGCATTAAGAATAATCGCATTGTTTGGATATAAATTTACGTGAGAATGGCTTTTATTCACAGCTGAAAATTTATAAGAAAATGATCTGATTGATCAATCCGCGATGAAGATAATTTCTAATGATTTCTGTGCAAGACTTCAAACTTTATCAGAATCGAAACGCCATCAAGTGTCAAGCTATAGTAAGCTATAATAAAAACGTTTGTAATAATTTTCATACAAATGTGTATATTTTAATTTTTGCGTTGAAGAAAAATTTAATAAGAGAAAGAAACTGAGTTGTTATTCTTTATTCTCAAGTTTTGTATTAGTCTGGTAAAATTTCTCTGAAAACCCTAATTTATTTGCTTTCATTTTTAATTTATGTAAGTTATTTAATGATTAATTAAACATGTTAGAGTTATTTGAAAGAAATGGCAGTCTAAGAATTTAATATTCAGTTGTCGATATACTTGAATTGCAGAGTAATTGAATTATATTAGATTTGGGATAAAAAATAAATGTGAAATTTTTCTTTTGTGATATTATTATTATTGTTCATGTATGTTTTGATAAGCAAAGCGGAACTAAAAATTTATTTAAAATACTTTTTACTTTGTTAATACAATTTTTTATTTTGTAAAAGAAAAGAAAAGGCGGGGGGGGGGAAGTCTGTCCCGTTAGCTGTTTTCAGGTCGTGCATTCGGCCCGCATGCAATCTCAGTTTGAGACCACTGATCTAGAGCGCAGAAATAACAGGAATTGCGTTATTCTTATAATGAACGTTTCTACTGAACATCTGTAAAATTAATCTTTCCAAAGTTTCGACGTAAAACGTTTAACGGTTCTTTATTTAGGATTGGAGAGACGGAAAAGGAGCTAAAATTCCAGGTTTCGAGTCGACCAGAGACCGAGCGGTGAAGTCGCTGAATACTAGTAGTTCAGTCCGAGATTCGAATCCCATGAAGGGGCTGGTTTACGTTGTTTTCCCCATGTGTAACCTGTATACGAGCCAGTTTCCCTCAGAAATTCCTCCACTTACGCATTCCTTTCCTTAGGCAGATAGCGCTCCAGGCTTTGCCGTAATCACATAAATCAAACTAGTTTTCGAATCAAATCCTTTTTAAGACCCATAGGATTCGAGGCTTCAAATATCCCTACAGATGTAACTATAAAAATGAATGGTTAAATTATTAAAGCAAGTCTACTAAAATTTAAAAAAACCAACGTTCATTTTTTGTCGTCAGAATCGTCTGATTGAAGCTCTTTACATATGCGCTCCAGCGGCCGAGGGGTAAAAGCCGCGGAACACTGGTAGTTCGGTGCCGAGTTCCGGCGAATGTGTGGTTGCATGGGCGTTTTCATAGTTTTCCCGATGTGTAAACTGTGATACGAGCCAGTTTATCTTAACAAAGTCTTCCACGGGGCATCCCTCGCTTTTCATCAGTGCCACGCGGAATTATTAAATAAAAAATAAAATATCTATTTACATACGGCAGAGAAGAAAGAGAGCACCGTTAAAATAATTTTCCGGAGTCTAAATAAAATATCTTTAAAAATAAATATGTAATACCAGTAACTGTCAATAAAGAGTTGAAATGTAACAACAGTTGCCTACAGTCTTCAGTTTAAAGGCGAGGTTTTTGGCTGCAAGCCAATAGTTAAACTCTGCTGAGACCTACATGACTCGATTTATTTTATTTGCAAACTTGTTTTCATTTTGTTTCTTCTTTCCTTTTTTTTTGGGTGGGGTGGGGTGGGAGGGAATGACATGAAATAAGGAACTTTTTAAGTCAATACTTAAAGATGGGGATAAATGGTTTCATTTATTTTGTTAAGAATTATTTCTCTCGAACAATTACGTATCAGTATTTTAGATAATTCTAACTCAAAGCTTCCCAGGGAGTCGATAAAATTTTAAAGGGGGTCAATGATTATCAAGGAATAGATTGGGACTCTACAGAAGAACATGTACCGACAGTTGATCGGTATAATTAAGATCCCATTAATTAAAAAAAGTAATAATAAAATTAATAAATAATTCTTTATTGATATAAAACTATATCGGAAGTTACTGAAAATACATGGACAGGCTAAGTTGTAGAATTTAAAAGTCATCCGAGGAAAATATCCCAAAATAAAATTTGTTACCAAATCAGCATCATCGATTTTCCCTCTTCTTACACAGCAGATGCAGGCTTTAAACAAGCCAAAATTTTACCACCTGAAACAAGAAGCAGATTAAATATTTTTGAACGAGATGATTTAAAAGAATTGAACAGTTTTATGGCAAATATTTTTGAAAAATATGTATCAATATATCAAGCGCAACCATATATTAATTAAAATTTAACTTTTGTACAGTTAGAATCTGTGATTTTATTTCTGAAAACTTGTTCATCTTCGTAAAATTAAAATTTTTAATAATGCAAAAATAAAAAATTTAAATAAATCTAATAAATCACGTTTTTCAGAATTTTTGTTCATATTAATTTTTGAGTTATTTATCTGCAAGCATTTCAGTTAGGATTATGTTGTATGCTGTCTATTATAGAGAAAAAATGTAAGAGTACCGATGAACGAAACCATTTTTTAAGTGATCAATGCAAGAAAAGGACTGGGAACGCTCGATTTGAATTATCTTACATATAGTTATTCTCAACGCTTACTGGACAGTATACGAGCTAATGGAAGCCATATATAATGTTAAATTTGCTAATGCCAACAGTCTCTGCCATACTGTTCACAAAATATTTTGAGTTATGTCAAAATTATAATAACTGGTTAATTAACATAAATTCCTGCAAACTCTTAATAATGATTTAACAGTGGAAGTAAACAGAGCCTTCTACTTGAATTCCATATAACAACTGAACGACGAAGGTTTAAGCAGATAGCTAACAGTAGCATATAACAATGATAAGCAATCAAACATACGTTGTAACTTGATATGTGCAATAACTCGAAGCTCAATATTTCCTTATATGAGACAGATTTTTTAAAAATCTTTTAATAGATAATGTGTCGATTTTGAAGCTCGTAGACTCGTGGATAATTAGCATGATAACTGAAAATATACTGTATAGTTGCATGAAGATAATGAAAATCCTCATTAGCACCCCTTTTCAGACGCCAGTATTGAAGAAAACAACCTCGGAAGTTAGCTTAATTTCCCTTAATATCTGGATGTTTAGATTTGTTTCCACCAGTTGAAGCAGACAGTAAAGAATATCTAAACGCCAGTTCCTTTGATGTGCTCATAACAAAAGAAATTAAATTGAGAATCGAAACGTTAGAAATCTTCCCTCACCTGGCCATTATGCATTAGTGCAAAATTCAAATCTTGCACTAATGCAGAAGCGATTACCTTTAAACTATAAGTACCTTAAAATTACTAACACCTTTTAGGATATTAATATAAGTGCGTAAATTATTTTGATTTGGATGATGTGATAGTCCTCCCCTTTCCCCGTTTCATGCTTCAGCTGGTTTTTCGTCTGCTACCAGTTTTAAGGAGAGACTGCAGTTCAGTTAACTTTTCATCTTCACTATTTTCGCACCAAAAAAACTTTTCTTACTAGATCCTAACTACCAGGTAGATAAATAACCATTTCCATTTCTAAGCGTATATCTATTCTTCAAATTATACTGACCTTTACGGTAACTGAGCAATTTATTCGCTATTCAATTCAAGGTAGAATAGATGATGTTATTTACAGCTTCTTTTTAGGCATTCTTTTCTTTTTGCCTTGCTTTAAGAAATCCATAAAGTTTTAGTATTTTATATCTTTCAATGAATTTTATTTTTTCGTACCAAACTTTCATGTCTACCTTCCTTTGTTGAACTCTCAGCTGAGTACTTTTCTTTCAGATATTCAGTTATTTGTCTTTCTGTCAACTGAGGAACGATCAGCTGCCAAGAAATCCAAATTAGTGAAAGACATTGCTTCCGTGTAGTAACTGAAATTTAATTTCAAAGTGCGAAATAAATTTGATAACGCATTTAGTTTAGTATAAAAATGGGATGTATAAATTTGTTGAATAAGACTTCTAGAAGCAAAGACGAGGCTGAAAAAAGAGCCTTTTCTGTTTGAAACGTAGTGAAACCAAGTTAACTTAAAACTAAATCACGTTTACTAGATATTTATTCAAAAGATTTACTTTGAGAGAATTGCAGAAACGCAGTTGCGTAGCAGAATTAAGATACATTTGATTATTAGCTATTCACTTGTGCACTGAGAATTTTCTATTTAAAATATTTTCTACATTTCTTCGATATTCTCAGTAATTAGTAAAGGTGAAAACTCTCCTGATTTGTTTTTATTGCAAAAGAAAAATTTTGAATTCTTTCTCCGCAGATGTGTTGCTTGTTTTAGTTAAAATGTATCCTGAACTTCTTAAAAGAGTTAGAGTGAAGAATTAGAAATTTGACAGTTTTCATGACTAAAACCAACTGGAGAAAAAATTCTTGTTTTGTGAATAAAATACTGAGAATTTCATGAAAATGCTGACATTAGATTTTGGGTTCAATAAAATACTCTTTTCCTAGAGTTTTATTACATTGAAACTTAAATGCAAAATTTGTGTTTATTCATCCATTAATCATATTTTCATGCCTTTACAAAACAACCTTTTTACATACGAGTGGTTAAAACTGCTGCACGCTATAAACTCATAAATAAAGGTAATAACTCTCATCAAGAAGAAACATTGAATTGTGAGATCAGAAACTGTTCTAGATAGATTTTGAATAATCTGTCTTTGTTTATCGAGTTTATAAGCAATGATTTTTCTGGTACGGCTCCAGTCCTGGCATACTAAATATGCACTAAGCAACTTTTGGATATATTAAATCTAAGGTTTAAATGTTCTAGTAAAACATAGTAAACAAATAAAGCGCAAACTTTTTTTCGATGCTTTTAAAGTCTGGAAGATGTTATTTGTCAACATTCAATTAAGATACATTGTATGATAAGACAGACTAATACTCTGAAACTTAACTGATGTATCAAGAGCGCATCTGGTAAAATGATAACGAACTAGAGAATCAAGGTCAGTCAAAGCCGAAATTATCAGTCAAATGGAATCAAAATCGTTCTCAACTAAAAATTATTATAAACTAGTTTAGTTAGTGGTTCCTGCTTGTACTGTTAATAAGAGAAGACTATACATTTTAAAAGAAGGCTATGGGGTCAAATCCTAGGCCTTCTAGTCAATTTTTCGAGAAAAAGCACTAGAGTTAACTAAACAAGAGAGATATGATTTTGGGGAAAATCATAAAATTTTGATCTAAATTTTGAATATAGCATTTCTGACGAATGAATGCAAATTTCAGGTTTTTATTGAAATTTTCAATCCAATTTTAAAAGTTTCAAGTTTGTTATCCTCTGAAAATATTGCAAAGACTTATCGTAAATTCGGAGTCCTAAAGTTTTCGAGGAATAATAGTAGAAGTTCGCATTTCTTAAAAATCCTTCCTCAAATGTCACAATGTAATTTCTGCGGCTTTTATCTTGAAAGTCTTTTGAAAAACAGTAAAACCATTTTTTAACAGATTCATAAAATTCTAGTAAAATTAGTTATTTACTCTTTATAAAACAATGCACATTAGTTTATTGTAAATCGATGTAAAATGGACTTAAGACATTAATAAACATTAGATATGTAACAAAATACAATAACATAATAAAGTAAACTGTGATGAAAATTGGTAAGGTCTTCTAGAAACGTATCAGCCTAACTACTTGTTGATGGTTGAGGGATGCTTAAATAGCAACACCAAATAAAAACTCCTTTACTTATATAAGGTAACTGGATTTTAGCATTGTATAAATATATCAAAGCTATGAATTATGAAGTACGATCGTACACTTCTTCAACTTTACATAACTGAAATAAAAACTTAAGTATAATAAAATTCAAATTAATACTAATAACTTGCATACTCATGTTAGGCCTTACAAATTTAATGAATAAAACTTTACATTACGCTACAATAAAAATATTAAAAAAATTAGGAAATGAAGCCAAATTAAGAGAGAATTAACTTTAACAGTAATTTGTCAAAGTTATGTTTTTCCATAATCATATTTATTCAGGGAAGACTTTTCAACATTCTCAAAAAAATTCAAAAATTTTTAACAATAATCCAGATCTTTAATTATTACTACAATAATTTTTAATAACCTTCCTTAAGTAAAATAATTTAAGAAGCTTAAAATTCTTTACTTACTTTTTGAGATCAAATTCATCAGTCTAAAAGTTAAATATGTCATCAAGTATCTACAGAATTTACATAAGAGATATATATGTATAATTAAGACAATAAATGTCTTAATTTTCATCTTATATATATATATATATATATATATATATATATATATATATAGAGAGAGAGAGAGAGAGAGAGAGAGAGAGAGAGAGAGAGAGAGAGAGGAGGGCCCACCAGCGGCCAAGCGGTAAAGTCGCTGAACTCTGGTAGTTCGGTCCGAGGTTCGAATCCCGCGAACGGGCTGGCTGCATGGGCGTTTTCGTGGTTTTCCCTATGTGTAACGTATATACGAGCCAGTTTCTCTTAGAAAGTCCTCCACGAAGGCATCCATCCCCTTAGTCAGATAGCCCTAGTGTGCTTTGCCATAATTAAATACACTACACCAGAGAGAGAGTGAGTGAGAGAGATACATATACGTTTAAGATTGCTTGTGTAAGCTAAAAAGAAGTATATATTAAAGTGAACTTCTCTCACCAAATGACAAGGCATAAGAACGTCTACATACAGGGTCACTCCATATAATCAGTGTAAGGCGTATTGGAGGCATTTATGAATGAAATGGTGATTGATAATAAATTTCACCGTCATGATAATGCAGATACGAATATGGATAGACGTGATGCTATTTTAATGAATTTCATCACTTGATGAAATTTAATAACGATGTCAACGCTACATTTTTTTAAAATTTATACTTTACCCAATTTCGTAAAATCTTTCTCTCGCGATCCGATTAAGATTTTATTCAAAATTTAACAATTCGCTTAAACGAGTGCAGTCTTCCCTTATAAATCTTTCTAGGTAAGAAGTTACGTAATATTACTCATTGCTTATAACAACTTTTCTTTTTAATACTTGTCAGAGTAAAGTTATTGTGCTAGAAATAAAGTGTCACGTTCAAGACGACCCACGTCTCATCTAGGTGTAAAAACAAGAGGAACTAAAGCAGTTGTGTCTGCGGAAAGTGCTTGTTATACGTAGATGTAACGGTGAACGTTTCTACTGGGAGTGTTTTGGATGTAGGCCAAATTTTTCTAAAATTATCCCGGATTCGTCAACTCTCTCAACACACTAGATCACGTGAACTATATGTCACTTGTAACACTGATATTTAAAGAATAAATGATTATTCATTTTTCTTGTCTTTGCAAGCATAAGTTAGTTTTGTTGACAATTGTTGACAAGTACAGGTTCCTACAATCTTGATATTTGATTCTTCTATACTCGACCTTCGTTAGCATTTAACAGAAAAAAAATTATCGTGCTACTTGTATTTGTTGTCATTAATCTGAATTTCACTTTTTAAAGGATAAAGAAGGGTTTATAAGTTAAACAAAATTGAGCTAAAAATGCCAACATTTTCATTCAGTGAAACGGACAGAATTTTTTTCAGGGTCAGGTTTCTTTAAAATGCCAAAATATACCGAGTATTTTAATGCACTTTAAAGCTAATTTCCTTTATAATTGACTGGGTTATGACTGGAAAGTTTTGTATACATATTTTGATATCCTTCAGAATGTATTTGCTACCATTAATTTATGTTCCAGATGTTAAAATATTTTTTATAATATGAGAAGAAACTACTTTTCTCATCATAGACGTAAAGTCATAATACGCACTACGTTCAGCAATTTGGATAAACAAATCACTAGTTAATGAGTAATAAAAATGATTACTTTAAAAATAATCAAATTATATTTTCCTAAAATACAGTTTTTTTTTATTTGAAAATGCAGAATCGGGCTTTCTCTCTGGCCTTTTTTAAACATGTAGTTAAGCGCAATTCCACACGGCTATAAATTACTTAAAACTAATAAATCACCATGTGACGATGCTATCCATACCGAATTTCTCCTACACTTAGGAGAACAAGCAATGAAGACTATTTTAAAGTTATTCAATCTTGTTTGGACTTCTGGCTGTGTCTCTTCTTTGTGGCGCAGGTCTACACTGGTGTGCAAAACTTAAACAACAATATAAATTTTAATTACATAGCCATCAAATTTCAGAAAGGGGGCTCTTGCGATCAGTACAATGTATACGGAATTCAGTAGAAAGGTCATGCGTGTGCAAATGTCAAGAACAAAAACCGTCACAGGCGACGTAGCGTACGCAAAACGCGTGCAGTCGACGAACTCAACTCAGGACTACAATAAAAGGAGAGACGGAGACGCAATTAAAGACACTGCAAGTGAGTTCTTTCGTGGAATATGGCTAAAAGAAATCACTCTGATGACTTCACACATGGAATAATGATCGGAAGACCTAGAGGAGGGACGTAGTGTGACCAGTGTAGCTGAAGCGTTCGGAATGAACAAAGGTGTCGTTTCGAGCGCTTGGAAAGCCTTCCAAACCATAGGTACAGCTGTTAGATAGGTTGGTAGTGGACGCCCCAGACAAACAACTGCTGTAGATGACCGATATATCGTTCTACCGCGAAAAGAGCCCGAACCCAGTCAGCAAGCGCCATAACTCAGTAACTGTCCAGCAGCGCGGCGACAAGTGTCGCTGTTTACTGTGCCCAGATGTTCTCACAAAGGGGGCCTATTCGCCCACTATCCTGAACGCTGCATCCCTTTCAAAGTTGCCCACCGGTGGTGCAAGGAGCACAAAAACTGGGCATCTCATCAATATCCTATCCTCTTTACGGATGAGAGTCGTTTTAGTGCCACAAGCGATTCTCAACACCAGTTGATTTGAAGAGAGGTCGGGACACTGTTTTATCCAAGTAACATCACGGAAAGACACTGTTACGGTGGTCCTGGAGTTCTTTGGGGAAGCCATTATGCTAAAGGGACGGACAGAGCTCTACGTTTTCGACAGAGATTCTGTAACCGGAGATAGATCGCTATTGTCAGGAGGTGATCCTTCCCCATGTGCGTCTATTCCGAAGTGCCATTGGAGCAGACTTAGTTTTTATGGATGACAATGCCTGACAACATCGGACTCCTACTGTTCAGAAGATACTGAAGAATGAAGATATCACTCGAATGGATTAGCCAGCGTAATCCCCTGATTGAAATCCCATAGAATATGTGTGGGATGCTTTGGGGAGATACCTTGTGACACGATTACATTCTCTGGAAAACACCTAGCAACTGAAACAGATGCTGATTGAGGAATGGGCTCTCTTACTTCAAGATCTGTTGGCCAATCTGGTGCTGAGTATGGAGAGATGGTGCGAAGCAACCACTGCAGTAAGGGAAGGCTTATCCCATACTAAGGAAGATCTACTTGTTGACGTCCCTCTTGTACAGACGTAACGATACTGTGAGTTCAATAAAATCTTTTTTTGTTTGATTCCATACTGTATGTATTGTATTCAATTTTGCGCAACTATGCTTTCGTCATCATTTAAATACAAAATGCTGTCTCTCATTTCTGAATTTCATGTCTCTCAGATGATTACTCGTGGAGTTATGGCAAAAAGAACACCTGTTGCTTAAGTTTTGCACACCAGTGTATTATAATGCCAGTCTATAAAAAGGGAAAGGAACAGGGGGATTTTAGGGATTATAGAACTATTTCACTAACAAGTATACTATGCAAAAGTATAGAAAGAATAGTTGCAAAAAGGTTAAACTGGTATATTGAGAATTTTGGATGTTTAGCCAATGAGCAAGTAGGATTTAGGCAGTACAGATCAACTAACCAGCATGTCGCTCTCCTTAGCCAGATGGTAAAGGATGCATTGGACAAAAAACACATCCTGTGAACTGTTTTTCCTATGACTTGGTCTGCAGGGAAAGTCTTTTGTTAAAGCTATCTAATATTGGTATCCACTCAAATATGTTCCTCTGGTTCAAAAATTTTCTTGGCCAACGAATCTGTAGAGTACACTTCGAAAAATGCTTCTCACATTTCAAGAATCTTAAAATTGGACTCCCTCAAGGCGCCGTCACTAGTCGTTTACTTGTTAAAATTTATATAAATGACCTTATTACTGACCTACTGAAGATTGGTGATGTCAAATGCATACTTTATGCAGAAGATTTGATTATCTGGACTGAAAATCCCCCCAAAACAAATTATATATTACAGTATGAAACTTCCTTAAATGAGGCTCTAAATAAATTAAGCGATTAGTGTCATGTTAGTAATATGGAAGTAAATCGAGAAAACTGTATATCAAACTTTTTCCCTCAGACACCGACAGATCAAGCTGAACTTATTTTACCAAACCTCTCTGTTCTTTAGACCAAACACTTCTCTTATTTGGGTGTCATTTTGACCGTAAACTAACATGGAAAAGCGTGTTACAAATACTATATCGGAAAGAGCTACTAAGAGACTTATTTACCGAAACGAATTGCTGGCTCTAAGTGGGTTATGCTGGAGGAACAACCCTTGACCTGGCCCTATAACGCCTATATTTTGCCACTTATTACTTTACTCTTCCGAACCTTCAGTGGCGGCAAGTAAGCAAGTTACTGATACAGGAGCTGTTACGACAACCCCGATTGTTGTGTTTTTGTCATCTACCCAACATATGAGTATTAAATCAATAATTGAAGAGAAGGCACTAATTTTATGGGGAAAGATCGCAAGACTACCAGATTTTTTTTCTCTGTCGAATATCCCTTTATCATCACCTTCACGGAACCTTAAAACCCAGTATGGTTTCCCTCAGAAAGTTTTTGATATAAAAGAACAACTAGGATTGAACTGGGAGATGGAAAATATCATCAAGTTGCAATGTCCGATTGAAGGAAGGAAGTGCATGGTTAGGATAAACCTATCGAGTGAGGTTTCTAGGAAAGAAACAAATGACTTAATTCTAAATGCGGTAGCCTTGGAGACCATTCATTAATTGCACCCAGATGATGAGTAGATACATGTGTGTACAGACGGCTCCGTGTTGAATGACCACATTAATGCTGGCGCTGGCGTCTTCTGCAGGCTTTTCTCATTTTACACTCCTGTCGGAAGGTTTAAAACAGCCTTTGACGCGGAGATCATTGCAATTCAAATCGCCTTGGCACAGCTCCAATGACAATCTGAAACATTTTCAAGGACTGTTATACTATCAGATTCTAGGGCTGCACTACTGATCATTGCTTCATCTGAAGCTTCTGTTTCAGCTGATATTTTGAATATTCGTTTGACTCTTAATGATTGAATCGAAAAACATAAAGAGGTTGCTTTGCAGTGGGCTCCAGCACACTGTGGACTCCAGGGTAATGAAGTAACTGACTCCCTGGCAAAGAAGACAACCAAAATTGCTCAAATAACAGATAACCCAATTCCTTTTTATACCTCCAAACGGTTAATTAAAAAATATTTTAGAGAAGACTATTGGAAAACATCAAAGAGGCAAACAAAGACAAGAAATGGATTGAGGAAACCGCAAATATTCTACTATGGGCAAGGGACATATCTGTTGCAATTTTTCGCCTCGCTGCTGGCCATGATTGCCTCTCCAATCATCTATATAGTATAAAAATACTGCCAAGTCCTCTTTGCTGATTCTGCAGCATTCGTGAGGAAATAAATGCAAACCATTTGAGTCACTGCCCTGCACTTGGCTCGGGACACTTGTGAGAGAAATACTGGAGAGCTCGGAACAAGCTAAACGATTTATAGACTTACTATAGTATATATTTACTACTATACTACTACTATTACTAACCAACTATTGATAAAAAATGAAAACAACTGCGAAATAATTTCCTTAAAAGCTAAGGGTAAACACGGATTGGAATTAGGATCGTAATTTAATTAACTAGAACTGAATGTAAAAGAACTCTAAAATCTGCTTTACCAACGGAGGACGCGTTTTGAATAATTTTAGTTGTAGAAAAATAGGAAATGTGATTTCATGACCAACAATGTTAGGCAACAGAGGATTTATGTGTTTCATTTTTCCTAACATATGCGTGATGTTCCTTAACGCGAAATTATAAGGCTCTTTTAGTTTGACCAATGCAAATTAAATCTCATTGGCAAGGGATCCTGTATATATACCCCAGAAGTTCCTGTATGGGATGTGGACCTTAACCCTTCAACTGCTTAAGATGTCTCTAAATGTTTTCAGAGTTCCCTGTAGAAATGCTTTAGACGCGTTTACAGGGAACTGAAATCTCTCGAAAGATGTTTAAGACATGTAAACACGAAGCCCGTACTTGGCCCAAAATGCTTAGGACGTGTTCAGATGATACGCTGTGGTCTTTACCCTACGTTTCTGAAGGCGGCTGTCATTTGACACAATGCTCTTAATAGGGTGTATGAATAGGGCACTTCATACACACTAATAGGGTGTATGAAGAGTCCTGCGACTTAAGTCTTATTGTCAGCCGCAGATATATATTACTATCTTTCTGGCGACTGCAAGGCTGTGAATGGAGATAATTCGTTTTACAACTGTTTACATTACTGTATTTTATACTAATGAAAGTCAAATAGAATCACTCGTTGTTATAGTACATCACCGAATTTTAGCAGAGGCAGGGAAAAAATCGTAGTTTTTAACGGAAGAAGTACTTTTTAATAAATCATATGCTATGCTATTAAATATTTTATTTTTGTATTAAAAGTTGTTTACAATTTCTGATTTGTCAAGAAGAGCAAAATAATATGAAATGTTTCAACTAGCTTTCTTGTTTGCTCTCGTATTTCAAGTGCAGGTATTTTTAAGTATGGAATAGCGTATTTTATTGACAGAAGAGAAAACAACCCGAAGGTTTTATTTCTTTAAAATACATGCAATTTGATAGCTAATTGATGGAAAGAAAGATATGATAAGAAGAATGTTTATAATCTCCTAAAACGAGAAGGGGCTGTTTGATGTTTGAGATGAGAACTTTTTTTAACCGCTCGGTCAATAATGTTATGTGAAAAACCTCTCTCAATAGTAGCTGCTTTTAAGTAATTTAGTTTTTGATCAAGAGCCGATTTCGAGGAGCAAACTTGAAGTGTACGGTAAACGGAGGAATGAAATGAAACTAACTTTTATTTAACCGAATGAGATGATTTGAAGTGTGACGGAAGACAAACAGACGAAGGTTTTTGGTAAGATGTCCTGAAGTTGGATATGTTGCATGTGACCAAGTTATCGAAGAACGGAAGAGAATTGGATGTCTCAAGTTAAAAAGTAAAGTAAATGTCAGAAAACAATGGAATTAATTATTGAAATAACTTTATTTAAATAATCTTTATTACCGTCAAACAAGGGAAAAGTACTGTCGACGTATCGGAACCACACAAGAGAGTTAAAATTTCAAATCATTTTGATTTAAAATAATGCATATACAAAGAAAGGACTGAGAAGGCTGCCCGTGGTTAATCCCTCAGTTTGCTTGTAATGCATGTTTTGGGAAACAGAGTATGTTTGTTTCAGACAGAGCTGATTAAGGGAAATTAACCCATCAATTTTGGAGAGGAGAAATGAAATTTCCAGAATCTCGTTTCTAGGCGTTTAAGTCCACCTTCCACTGGAAAAATGGTGAATAATGATTTTACATCAAAAGAAACCATTATGAAATTTCTAAAGAAAATGCTTTTTGCTTTTTTTTATAAACTCTATTGAATTGTTTTATAGTGTGAGTGCTGTTAACTAACAAATTCGAAAATCTAGAATCTAAATAGTTAGCTAATGGGTACGAGGCAGGTCTTAAATTTGATACAATAGGACGAAATTGAATACCAGTTTTATAAATTTTGATTAGAGCATATACTATGGCACAATTCACAACAGATGGGATAAGACATTTTTTTTTTTTTACATGAGCCGGAAAGGTTTGTGAAGATTTAATCGCAGTTATTGTTTTTGAGAGGTCCGAAGGTGAAGTATCTTTAGGAATCAGATTATTTTGACCTTCGTTTTAACATTTTAGCGACGCAATCGGTTAAGTATTTTTGTGCATGAAGACTATCTGGTTACCTTTGTCGACCTTTGAAATGATAATGCCTGGGTTAGAATGAATTTCGCAAAATGTAGCTTTTATTCTCCCTCTAAGAATATGATTTCAAAGGTTTACTGTTAAATTTCACATTGTGACATTGTGAAGGATAAGATGCCTAATCATATCATTTTATGAATTTGGAACCTTTTAAGCGAAGTTTATATAAAACTCTTTCAGTTTAAATAAATTTCTTTCCATAATGTAGCCCATTAATTCTGCCATTCAGCTCATTTTTGAACTTGAGACATCCAATTTTTTCCCGTTCCTCGACATCTTGGTTGCCGGCACCATATATAATTTCAGCACTACTGTTTACCATAAACCTTCATTCATTTACCTTCCACCACACTTCAAATCATGTCATTTGACTAAATAGGAGTTAGCTTCATTTTAGTTGTTTGTTTTCCATGTACTTCAAGTTTGCTCCTCCAGATCAGCTCTTGATCAAGAATTAAATTATTTGAAAGCAGTTGCTATTTACAGAGGCTTTTTACCTAACATTTTTGAGTTAAAAAAAATCTCATCTGAAACATCAAAAAGCAACGTTTCGCTTTAGGAGATTATAAAAATTCTGTCATTCCTTTCTTTCCGTCGATAAGCTATAAAATCGCACTTATTTTACAGAAATTCAACTTTCGAGTCGTTTTCGAGTCTTTTAAGTCATCAATAAACTTCGTAGTTCTATACTTAAGAAACTAATCCCGGATATGAACTCCTGGGGTATATAAAGTATTCTTTGCGAATGTTGTGTAATTTACATTGATCAAACTAAGAGAACCTTAAAATTTCGCCCTAAGGAACGTGAGGCGTATGTTTGGAAAATGAAACACATAACTTGCCTAACACTGTTCATCAGAAAATTACATTTGTCAGTTTTTGGAAGCCAACATTATTTAAAAAAATCTTCCTTGGACGACTTAGATTTTTTAGTAGGGTTTTACATTCATAAAAATCCTTCAGTTCTAGTTAATCATCCGAATTCCAATCCGTCTTTAGCCTCAGATTTTAAGGATTTATTTCGTAGTAGTTTCCAATTTTTCAACAATGGATGCTCCCCCCAGTGTATTTACTTCCTTCGTCTCATTCTTGTTACCTTATCTTATGACTGACTGGTCTTTCGTCATTTGCACTTCTGCAGCTGAAGAAGAGTGGCTATATTTAAACTTTCGAAATTAGTCCTACAAATTTATGAATATTACGCTGATTCTTGTTACTTTAAACTCCTCTAACGAACAAAGAATTTTCAGCAATTTATTATATTAATTATGTTATTTTTTGAGTCATTTTGTTCCGCTTTTGACGTATGATGTATCAGACAGTTAACCTCCTTTATCGATTGAATTCTTATCTCTTGATTATTTAATCAATTTCGCTACTTAAAACTCAACTTTAAAAATTTATAATCTTAATTTGAAATTTTTTAACTTTTCTTTATTTTATGTGTTACCGGCAAGGTATGAAAGTCGACATTCTATAGAATACTTAGATATTTTACAGAATGCTGAAAACTGGCCGGCAATGTATGACACGATTGACATTCCAGACATTTTCTAGGCATTGTATATAATGCCAATCCGAAGAAGTATAAAATAGCTAAAAAAGTGAACGTGAATTCGGAACAAGAATTTTTCACTGCTTTTTGGGGAACTACTGTAAGAGTTTCTATTCCTACCTTCAACAAGGAACGAGTACTCCCGCAATATATTGCAAGCTGTTAGAGTGTAACAGAGGACGGTTTCTACCGATTCGAAACTTCTGAAGGAATTTTAAAACAGCTACATGGGAAGTCACAATTTATGTTTGAAGAACTTGCTTAAAACGAAGATACTTCTGACCACGAAATTCCTCTCCAATCAATTGCAGTGGAAGTCCAGTGGACTAAGCATTCCTCAAGTGTATGTGTAAAACAAAGTGACGAAATATGAAACATCTTTGTCTTAAAAAAACAATGCAGTGCAATTCAAAATGTCATTCAAGCCTACCATTTTTCAACAAGCAGGTTAATTTTAATTTCTTATTTTTTATGAAGATTTTGTTTTTGTTTTCTTTAACAAAAAAGGCATACATTTTTTTTGGTACAACTTACATTTTTTAGGTAGTTTGAAGAAACGTTTTTAATGGCACTCTTTCATCATTTCGTCAAAACAATATTTGTATTTTTGAGGAATGCATGTCTTTTAAATAATAGCTTTATTATGACAGTTTTTCATACCTTGCCTAAATAGTATATGACATTTTGTAGATCGTCTAGGTATAATATGCGGGGAAAGCGTAATATTCTCGTATGTAACTTGGGAAAGTATAATATTCTCATATTTTGTACTTTACCTGAAAACGCCAGGCTTTCAATAAAATTCGTACATTGCCTGTAATATTAATATATTCCGTCAATGTTTGAATTACGTTGCCGGTAATTTTCAGAAGCTTTTTTAAGTGTCTCTTTTAATTTGATTATTTCACTTTTCTATTCTAAAAATCGAAATACTCTTCTAATAAATCTTTCTAAAGCGCGTCATTTCAAAATTAATCATTGCCATACGATCCTTAGCTAACGCGAGTAACGCATACACTTACATAAAGGCAAAAGTAAAGTCTTTATCGAATTATAACAACATTTTTAATTAACCAATAGTAATGAAGTAGTAGTGTGTCCATCGGTTGATAATTAAAAGCTACATCTTCGAATTAAAGTGAAGTAATTTATTTTATTAGCAGTAGTGTAACTTTCGTTCATCTCACTTCTTGACTCATCAACTAAACATGTAGTCTGCTGCCAGTTGTACTGTTTTAAATATATAAGACATGCCTATACAGTTCTTGAATAACACGAGCATCATGCACCAGTTTAGGACTATTATGTGTTCTTCAATAATGCCATGCCAAAAATAAAGAACTATATTAACCGGCCATGACTGTATCATTGGTTTGTAAAGCTAATCCAGCATTGCTATTTTTTTCTACGTCAGAAAAAAAATTTAAATTTTTTAACACATGTATATTACATGTACACACACATATATATTTATATATATATATATATAGAGAGAGAGAAAGATATATATATATATATATATAAACAAGTGACAAAATTTTTAAACCAGAACCTGCCACATTTGTAACAGACTGCCAAGTAAAGAAAGTTATCATTCATCTTCTGCGAACTGGTGCGCTAGGTTAAAGCAAGATGTGGGCGATTGAAATACGTTAAAAACGTTTTCAAATTCTGAAATGACTTGGTAAAATTTATTGACATTGTTATAGACCTTCTTCTCCCTTTTAAAATGATATTAAGGAATAGAGGGATACCAATGTTTCCTAGTGCCGGTAAGATTTTAGCCAACTCTAGAATGTATTCATGAGCTCATTTCAGAGTGTATTTTATAAAGTGCATGTATCAGTGACATAAGGTGAAATATTCGCGATAATACATAGTTTAACATGAAATTAACTAAAAGAGAAGAAAAGGCACAAAAAAGAATTAATTACCTGGTAGAGAGAAGATACCAATTACAAACATATCATTATCGATTTGGTAACAATAAGTTGTATATAACACGGCATCTATGCGATAGTTATCACCTCGGGGCTGGAAGAGATGATAAGAAAGAAAGGGGAAAAATCATCAGTATATCTACTGCACTTGTTATTTTAATAAGTTATTTTTCATAGCATGTGACTTAACTTCTGGTCTTGTTGGGGAAAAATCTAGTCAGAATTCAGAAGTATTGAAAAGCTGCAATTACGTGCGTGGGGTGTGTGTATATATATATGTGTAAAGAAACATAATAAGAGGCTAAAAATTAAAAGCAAATGTTCATACCCGTCCTGCGCTATAGCTGCAGGATTGAAGTAAAATAGACTTAAAGCGTCTAAAGTTAAAAGTAAATTGGAGTCAAAGCAAGGCAATTCTTCAATAATATTATGATTGCAAACGTGTATAAGAGGTTTAACACTATATCCTAGTACATTTGAGATTCGATTTTTCGATTTTATATGAATTTTAATGTCTTAAATGAAAACTTAATAGATTCTTTTTTTTTTTTTTTTTTTTTTTTTTTCAGTTTTTGATTTCAGATGAACCAGGAGAACGAAACACGTTTTTGAAACATATTAATCGACTTTTATGAAGCTTTAATTTATTTTCTCCTGATAAGTTCTGAATTGGAGTTTCAGTAAAATGGGGTTAATTTATAGTTTTATATTTTTATTATCTTGTATAATTTTCTCTTTTGCATTTTCATTTTTATTTTTAGAGTTTGCACTACTATTAATTCTTATTTTAATTTTGATTTGTTTTAGATATTGTGTCAAACCTCTTATACACGGTTGCCACTATTAATATTGTTGAGGAATTGTCTTGCTTTGACTCCAATTTACTTTTAACTTTAAATTCTTTAAGTCTCTCTATATATGTATGTATATGTGTGTGTCTGTATATATATATGTGTGAGTGTATGTGTGTATATATATACATACATATATACGTATATTTAAAAGAAGTAAATCAGATTTTTAGTGGAAAGAAAGGTTACAGTTAACAAGCTATAATTTTGCATTTTTTATTAGTATGCTTATTTATAAATACATAAAAAATAGTGTTTTCCTACGATTTCCTAATTTTAAACTTTTATAATCTTGTACTGAATATATTATTTTTTAGCTAGAAAACAGAAATTTTTAATGATTTTTATAGCTCTCTTATATTAAGGAGAATTTAATACTCAGCATAAAAAATAAACTACGAAACTTTTGACTCCCGTACGGCGAAACCTGCCGAAGGTATTTCATTTTAAATTCAAAAATCGTATTCAGGGGCGGTACACAAATTAAAGCGTGACTTGTTTGCATTAGTGTGTAACTAAAAATAAAATTCCACCTTAGAAAAAGGTTTTTGATGTTAATAGATTAAATGATGAGCATTTCTATGCAGTTTGTTGTGAAAAATATATGTCAATATAAATATTTTTAAAAATGGTGATTTCTATCGCCGATTCTTACAGAAGATTAGAAGAGCCAGAGTTAACATTCGCAAGCACATAGCCAAATCACAACATTATTTGGCGAAATTAAAAAAAATTAATTGTACTTAAATCTAAGCTGGCTCAGAAAACTCTAACTCTGGCGTATCAGTTTAAATGTCGGCATCAAATAACACAAAGGCGAACTTTTTTTTTTTTTTTTTTTGTAATGAGTACAAAATTATTGTTAAAATAAGTATAGGAAGCGAAGGAAGGTATGAAAAGTTAGATTTCGTAGTTTTGATAGAATGTTTTCTTTAAATTTGAAAATGCCCAAACATAAATATTTGCGTCATTTAAAACGGTTTTGTAATTGAAAGTATATGTCTACAATCAATGTTTGAGAAAATAAAGGCTGGGTAAGGCTTTTGTGGACATGGTGTATAGTCCCGTGAATTAAATATAAGACACGGTGTATAGTCCTGTGAAACGAATGTAAATAAATAAATATTGCGGGACAGTATGCGCTGTAGTTAAATTGCAATCGAGGTACAAAATTTATTTTAAAACAAATAATATCAGCTTATCAGCATTCTTACATAAAAGTAAGTGTTTAATTTTCCATTCAGAACTAACGTGAGGACTAACATAGGATATCACTTCTAGTGTTCAGTAAGATTATTAATCAATTAGGTACAAATCGGATGATAAGATACTTTTTTCTTTTGACTATGTAAGCTTAAATTATACGTGATGCCGAATTTGAAAAGTAATTTTTATTCTAGTGTGAAACTCTCTAAACTCTTAACTGATGAATAAACGGGATTTAAAGAGAAATGCCTCGCTGGTACATGTATTGTACATTTGCACAATATACAGGAAACATACTTGCTAAGATGATTAATGAGAAATAGTCAGCAACTTCGGGTAACTCCGTCAGAATTATCTCTCAGATTCGATTCCCGAAGAAAGCATGATCATCAATCAAATATCTTAGCTGAATCATTCTACCGATAATAAATGCTGTTTACTGATGTATTCTGCAGGCACGTTTTATAAATGAAATGTGTATCTTTTAATTTCGTAACATTTGAAAGCATTGTTGAAGAGCTCTTTTTTTTAAATCTTTAGCTTAAGCATCCTAATCATACTTGCATATCAAGAGCATTTTTCTTTGCGATGGCATGGCAACAGCTTCTATAGTTAGGAGAATCCAGTGAAAAGTTGACAGTAGCTTGTATTTTCTATAAATAACCTTGTCCGTAATTCGAAATAAAATTCTTCACAGTATGTTTATTATTAAGTTAATGTTCTCAGGAAAAAATGGTCCTTTTTCCGAATGATAAAATAGGAGATGTTGCAAAATCATTGTACAGCTATTAATAATCTTTTTCTTTTTAATAGCCATTTGTGTATGATAACATTATATAAAGCACCGTAGTTGTTATGGTGGCACGGTTTTCTAAATTAAACTCTTCCATATCTTAATAAGTACTCATCTGAAAGCTATAAAACATCAAAAGGCTTGTTTTTATTTAATTAACGTTTGCCATATGTATAATGGAAGAGTTCATAACGAATTTCATGACAATTAACGAAGTTTTATTTTGAGAGGTTCGATAAAGTAAAGCAATATCTACATTTAACAGAGTGAAGTAACAGAGGTTTAAAAGTTCGTTTTTTGGAAAGTACAGGAATTGCTTTAATGTAATAAAAATTGTTTTTGATTTCAGAAAGCAATGCCCTGCAGTCTCAAGACTCTATAGTGAACGATCTGCCTTTAGAAAATAATAAATGGGATGCCGATTAGCAGCAAAATTATTTTAATTATAATTTTTAAGTCCTAAATTCTGCATTATGATTTAATTGCAGCTTCTAAGTACTACAAGCGATATGTTAATATATTTTACCAAAAAAAAGTTCTTGAGTGACCTCAGTTTTTAACAAAGTTTATGACTGAATATCAAAATTTTGCTGTTATTTGAAATGATTATTTATAGAAACTTTCAGTGGCATCAATCACTTAGTAAATGGAGTGCCTAATAATACTGATAGAATAATAAATAATGTTAGTGCCATGAACAAAATTGCTAAATTTTTTCCTCGCAGTCGATATTTGTTTTCAAAACGATTGTTCATACTTGTTATTTTGAAAGAAATCGTTCGGATTAACATTTCCACATGTACTTAAAACAGTTTATGATGCATAAAATATCACTAAAAATTTTTTTGAATACTTAACATTTCGAATTTCAGTGCTAAACTTTTATTCTGCGATAACGGATCCAATGGTAAAAAAAATTGAATTTCATGTACTGATGATATTGAGTGTTTATTGTATTCTATGATTTCGAATATTAGCATCGTAAGGTATGTAATAATGACGGATGCTACAGATTTCTTCCCTACAAACATCTCGCTGTGATTTCTAAAAGATGTGCATTCTATTGTTAAGCAATTAGCAGTTATCTTAGATAATCCCAAAAATAAAAGCAAAAACATCGTATATATATTCATTCAATTAAACATATTAAAATTTTATGCTGTACATTAGAAATACTTTGGAGTCCTTTCTAGAGCTATAAATTTATTATCCATATTTCTATAAACAGTAATCACTAAATTGAGGAAAAAGTTAGCAGTGTTTAAGTAATTAAATGTGCAGTCTATCAACATCAGGCTGGAAAGACATTCTTTCTAATAAAAGCAGGTCAGATATTAGTTGTAATTATCTTATGCTTTAATAGTAGTATCGTACCGAAATGAACTTAATATTCCTTTGCATACTGGATGAATATCTGCTTTCTTGCATTACAGTCTACAAAAGAGGACGAACAAAGGAGGATTTAGTGATTTTCATAGTTATTACGAGCAAAGTGCTTCAGCTTGAGAATCATCCATCTTTTTGTGTTGAAAATGTGCTGCGTGGTTTTTTTTATATATACGAGATAAAAATGGAAAGCCTTGAGATCGGAATTCATTTCAGTAACTGCTTGATACAAATGCTGATAATCAATAGTTGTGATATTATATTTTATAACAAAAGCTCCTTTTTCATTAGCCCTTATGTACAAAATTGATCGAAATTAAGTGAAACCTAAATTTTTAATTCTATATCAATCTCTTTTTCAGCGTGTAAAGAATACACTCATGTGTAAAATTAAGAGAATTTCCAAATTATGTGTACTATTATTAAAATTATTGAACCAGTGGTACTAATTATACCTTCGAGGAATTATGTAAATATTCAGTGTCGAATACAGAAGCGTACACGTGCGTGTCTGCGAGCTGTGATTGTGGAGGGTCAGCGCAAGAGGGGCATCTTGCAGTCAGCGCAATGGGGGCTTGCTTCTCAGCGCAAGAGGGGTTTTCGGCTATTTGTGTGCTCCTTCTCTACTTTCGCCGTGTTTCTCGTGTGGGTGAAGTTTATAAGAATGAGGTAAAATGAGTGGCAACGAATGTATGGATGACGGAATGAGATGGAGAATTGTCGGTAGATTAGCGGCAGGCCACTCAAAAGCGCAGGTGGCTATAGAGTTCAATGTAACGCCAAATGTCGGCTGGAATTTGTGGAAACGGTTTCAGGACTCTGGATCCATATCAAAAAGACTTGGACAAGGTCGACCAAGATCCAAAACGACGGATAAGCATCGTTATTTGGCACTTTCATCATGGCCACATAAGACTGCCACAGCTTCACAGTTCTCACGTGAGCTACATGCTGCCACTGGAACCCGTGTATCACAGCCTACAGTTGCCTGAAGATTTCATGAGATAGGGCTGTATGTCAGAAGACCCTCTGTTTGCGTCCCTCTCACGTCAGCACACAAGAGAGCGAGTTTATCATGGTATAGATATGCACCTTTGACAAGACTTCAGAAAGCACAGTACTTCTTATATACGAGTCGAAATTCAACCTGGGCACTTATTCTTGGCGTACCTGTATCTGGAGAGAGCCTGCGACAGGACACCACCCCACTCTCATCAGGGAAGAGAATCATTATGGTGGTAGAAGTGTAATGGTTTATGCAGGCATTCAGATGTACGGCTGCACACCCCTGCATGTATTTGACAAAGGATTCATAACTGCTATGAGGTACAGAGAGGAGATCTTACAACCTTATGCTTGATTTTCATGTGCGCAACTGGGCCTGGCTTCCTGTTAATGGATGGCAACGCTTGCCCGTATAGGGCTCAGCAGGTCCACTCCAACCTGGAAAGTGAGAATGTTCGCCGCATGGATTGACCAGCCAGATCTCTTGACGTTAGCCTATACAGCATATCTGAGACGCTCTTTGGAGGGTAATTTCATTTTCCCATCGCCTTCCGAGAACTATGCCAGAGTTGAAGAATGCCTTGCCGCAGGAGTAAGGATCAGCTGACACAAGGACTCCTGAACTTCCTTCTGTCCAGTATGCCGTCACGCTTTGCAACCTATCTGTCTGCGAGAGGGTATCATACCCCATACTCATTTTCAATTTGACATCACCGCGTGGATTTTGGACATCCATGCACTCTGAGCTTTTCCGATAATCATGCGTATGTAAAATGACTTTTGAAAGGTACATCTCTTTCTCTTTTATAAACGTATATTCGTACCAAATTTCGATAACCCTTTTGCGTCGATTGTCACGCATACGAGCCAGCAAGAAAAGCACTCATTTCCCGACCGGCACGCTGGCGTGCCATAGCGTTTTCTTGTTCACCCTCGGCCGTCACACATTTGTACTAAAAACTATAACTTTTACAAGATGGCATTGGATGTCCATAGGATTTGAAATGCATGTAGATTTGACCTTCTACTTGAAATGAGAGAAACTTGACTTATTCAGGGGAGAAAAGAAAGCATAATGTAAACAAACAGGGGCTCGTTTCTTTAACTCGCCACGTGATACAAACTTTCGCGTTTCTGATATTCCTCGGAATCCTTTTTTTAAATTCTTTTTTCTCTACTTGGTAGGGTATTTTATGTTTACTGTGTGAAATTCTGCTACTTTTTGCGTTGCTTTCGGATATATTTCGCGTTTTTCCCTTTTTATTTTGCAAAGTCTTGACTCCAGTTTATCATGGCGAGAAAGCGTATTTTATCAGAGAAAATATATACTCGCATAGTAAATGAGCCAGCTAATGACATAGATGAGAGTGATGACTCATTTTCTAAAGTGATATTTTTAGTGATTTTGATACGAGCAGTGGTCAGTGATTAAGCTCTCTGAGTACCTGCCTTCCATTTCCCTTGATTGATTTTGTTACTTATTCATGTAAACAGTTTTTCTTGTACTTTTTAAAATTTAATTCGGAAGTTTATTAATATGTTTTGTCATTTAAAACTTTGGAATAATTTGAATAGCTCATCCGAAAATTATTTTTAAAGTAAGTAGTGTTTTTAATATATTTTCATGTAAAATACTGAAAAAGGTCTATTAAATGCTAATTTTAATCCTTTGTTGCATCATGTCCGCTCTAATAGACAAAAGTTAAAATCTGTTTATTCTTCTGTAAATGCCTTAATAGATTCCATTCCTGTGTTTATTCATTCTATATTATGAGAACTTTCAACTGTCGATCATAGATGGATGTATAGCATCACTAAAAAAAGCATTGCTATTTGGAAAATGGCTGCTACTTCTGTTTCCAAGTTAGTATAATTTCTCATATTAAACATTATATAATATTGCTTACATTTTCTTATACTGCCATTTTTTATTCATAATTAGTCATTTTAGGCATTTTATTTTAAATGTCAGTTTGAGAAATTTGTGGAGTGGGTAGATAAAGATCTACCGATAAGAGTGAATTGAAACCCAAATGTATTGCTTATGAAGCCAAAACACCACTGGAAATGTTTATGTTTGGCAAGGAATTTATAAAACATTTGACATTTGAATCTAATAGGTACAGGCTACAAAATCGTAGCAAAATGAATTCAATCACAATCGACGAAATGAAGGTATTTTGGGGGGATCTGTATGTACATGTCAATTGTATATCTACCATTTAGAAGATGGTAATGATCACTGCAAACAAAGCAGGAAATGATTTCAAATGCACTGACCATAAATCGTTGGGAAGAGATTTGTTTGCATGTACGTATATGCATGCTGTCCACTGTAGTGAACAAACTGTAGCAATGATTTAAAACGAAATTTGAAAGAAATTATTTTTTTTATTATTACTAAAGTTATTTTAAGTAGAAAAATACAAGCATTTTCTAGACTAGAAGAGAAATAAGCTAATGTGACAATCAAAATCGTAAAAACAACCTTGTATTTAGCGTAAGTATAATAAAACACTCAAAGTGTTTCATTATACTTATACTTATTACAAGGTTGGTTTTACGATTTTGACAAACATTTTCGTTTAACTTCTGTAGATTATTTGTATGCAACAAAGGGTTAACGTATATGATAACTTAAGTAATAATCTAAAATGGTACCAAAAATTGCGATGTTACGAATTAAACTTTTTTTAATGATTATATTTTTAAGGTTAGGCTTAACGACGCAAAACCCCCTGTCCTGTGAGAGCATTCCTTTCGACTCTCCTCTACTACTCTGTCATCTTAAACAAAGGCGCACCTTCTCGAAAGCGTTAAAATTTGCCATTAAGTTTTCAGAAATTTGTCATGATGTGCAAATATTCTTAATTTTGGATGCGAGTCTACAGTGACGGATAGAGTAAATCAAAATATATGTAAATGAAGCGACTTTCAGCAACTGTTATCGCTCACTTTGGAAGTTAATTCTTGGGATATAAATAGCTGCATATAGGGCTTTCGAAAACGTTTTGTGCATTGAAATTTAGAAATAAATATTCTGCATTCAGAGTAGAGGAATGAGAAAGAAATGTCACTAAAATGAGTTATTTAAAAAGCAAGCGTAATTTTAAGTCTTAAAAGATGAAATTGACTATCGCTAATACTTGAAAAAATATTAGTATATTCGATAATGATTTGTACTACTACTGCTGTTCTAATGTAATTAGACAGTTGAACGTCGTGACATTGTTTGTTTCAGATGGTGGAGTGAGTTCAAAACATTCTGACGTAAGATGGCTCGCCTAGTACCAGTATGAAAGCGGGAGTGAGTCGTAAGGTAAAGAAGAACGTGGACAAGTGTTGCAGTGAAGAATGGTGCACATGGTCAAAAGCGGACTAGTTTCTTAAGAAAGACGGACAGTCAGCAGCATAAATTTACAAGCAACTAGTGGCTATACATGGTGAGCAAACTCCAGCGCGAAGCTATATATTTAACTGAATTTGTAATCCTAACATGGGAAATGAAAATATAATAAAATGAATGAGCAATGGTAGATTAGTAGAGAGGCATACATGAGTCGCAGTGCAGTAAGTACTCAAATTGATACTGAGATTTCGAAGCATTACCTTTGAAGAATTGCAACGTGAAACAGGTACTGACATGGTCGGTGATTTACCTTTTGTTCGAAAGATTATAGACTAGAGCAGTGTCTAAAACATCTGAATTTGAATCCAGTTTTTCAAATGACTGGAAAACGCAAACAACAAACGCTGCGTATCACTTTTAAGAGCATGTAGAAGCTGAATAACGCCTTTTATGAGTAAAAACATTTATGAAATTATAAGGCATTTCTCCAGCCTTCCTGGAGTGCCTTCGTGGTGTAGTGGCTCTGCATGCTGGGCCGGTATTCCAGAGGTTCGGGGTTCGATTCCCGGCGAAGGCGGTTGCTAATTTTTCATCTTGCCTGTTTCCAAAAAATCCTAATGTCTCTACAGTGGCGCTCGAACTAAAAGGGTGATGGATGGTGATTCTCCTCACCCGGGATTTGGCGATTGACTCCCCTAAAAATCCCAGTCTCCCTTTAAAAGGGGGAGTATATAAGGTATTTCTCCCGCCTTCGTGGTGCAGTGGTTCTGCACGCTGGGCCGGTATTCCAGAGGTCCGTAGTTCGATTCCCGGCGAAGGCGGTTGCTAATTTTTCATCTTGCTTGCTTCCAAAAAATGCTAATGTCTCTACAAAATGAACAAAAAGTCCTTAAGTTTAAGTATACTTGAAATGTCGAAATAAGTCGAAAGAGCAGATAACACGTCGAATATATTAGCTCTGGTAATAAACTAAGGAAGACGAAAAAATACACCATCGAAAAGAAAGAGGCGTAGATATTTGAGACTCTGTAAAGAGAGAATACTGTGAATATACTAGAAAATACTTTCAGTCTGATCACATACCGTTAAATTCACTAAACAATGATAAAGGCAATCTAAATCGCCAGAAAAACCTGTTAAACATTAAAAACTTAAATGTTACAGTCGATATTGATATTAATAGAAAAGTCGCTATTGATATTAAGCATAGTCGATATTGATATCAATAGAAACTAAAGAACTTCAAGATATAAATACCTCTAAATGTATCCCTGGTATTCGAAATTACAGAAAATGACTCAGTTAGACACCTAGGATGAGAAAACAAGTCGATGATTGTGAACCATGCCACTGAAGTAAAATTTATCTCCTGATTTATGACATATTAAACGCAGGTAAATTTTCGGTACTATGGGCAGTGGAGCACCGTTAGTACGCTTTCCAAGGAACCATTCACAAACGACGAATTAAATGAGAAAGATGTATAGACAGGATTTTAATTTACGATTTGAAATATAGCTGCACAATTTTGGTACTACTAACTCACTACTGATATTACACAATTTTATTATCCTACTTTTCAATTTGCTTTGAATCTGAACTATGTTCAAACAAAGTGAAAATTAATATTTTAATTAAATATTTAATTAATATTAATATTTTGAAGAATTAAGCAATTTAAAGAATTTTTTATGATTAATATTTTAAAAATCATGTAAATAAAAATTTTAATTTTTTAAATCGTAAAAATTCAAATTTCTGCAAGTAGTTATATAAAACTGAAAACAAAAAGTCATTTATTTATTTGAATTACTACCTTGAATAAGAAATATTTTTTGCAAAGAACAATTCAAGGCAAATTTAAACTTTTTTTAAGGAAAAGTCTTTAATTATTGTCTGACGTGTCTTTTCTTCTGAATCTTAAGCAAAGCGCTATGAATCGAATTCAGGTCTTGAAATGTTTTCTTGCTTGTATTATTACATACAAAGAAATTTTTTAAGATGTCGTAGATAGCGTTTCGAAACGGAAAGCGAGATTATTTCTTCATTTCTTCTTCATCCCTACTACTTAATTTTTTCATCTGATAAAATGCTTTCAATCCGTTCTTCAACTGTGCATAAATCTGACATCACTGCACTGGCATCACAGCTTATGTATTCCTCGATTGCAGTATCTAATCTCAGTAGTTTCCAATCATCTTCATCCATAATTAAAATTTCATCATCATTTTCATTGTCAACACTTTCACTTGAATCTGGGATAAAAATACCCCATGTAAAAAAGCAATTTTAATTGTTTGTGGTTTTGCTTAAATCCAGGCAAGTGAAATCATATTCATTCTCTCAAGAATATTTACATTTTTCTATGTGTTTCATGTAGTTTTATTCTGAAGGTCTATTTAAATCGACTTTTGAATTGTAGAACAGATTGGCTTTGTGTAGAAAAAAAAATCTAAGTTTGTTTATTGCAGAACAAGGGAACAAAAAACATCAAAATGAAGCAAATTTTCTAAGGGAAATACCGAAAGGACAAGAAAATGCGTGGGATAACAAAATTGATAGCAGATAATATTACACTATTTAGAAATTGTTTTTATTCATAACAAAACTAAGTGTAGTTTTACATAATCTGAAATATATAAACATTGTTAAACAATCCGTTAAAAATAAATTGCTAAATAATAAGAATAACATTAAGTGTAGAACTTTTTAATCTTCTGCTTTCCCTTGATTCCTATCGAAATACGAGAAAGTTATTTGAATATGACAAAACACACGAGGGCTATCTGTCAGTGGGTAGGAATGCCTTCATGGAGGACTTTCTTAGGAAAGGTGAGTTGTGTTCACGTTACACATGAGGAAAACCACGAAAACCAACCATGCATGTTTTAAAAGTTCCAATAATTTTTTGAAGGTTCTCTACTTTTTTAAATTAACATTTTTTTAACTGAATTCTAATGACTGTTCTAATAATGCATCATTTGTGTTTAATGAGTCAATATATAATTACATAAATTACTGAGCTAAAACACTTTTTCATTTGTTTTGAACGTTTAAAAAATTGTTCGTTCTCATGAACATTCTAAAACTGTAGTCTAACAATCTATAATAATAATAATAATAATAATAAAGGAATCAATATAAATATATTTGTCCTTTATTGCGATTCAACAAAGTTAGCAACCCCTAAAACTGTACCATATTTCCTTTCTGTTATTTTATTTATTTGTGATCCTTGCAAGTGACTCATTCCACGTAGTTGATGGCAAATTTCCTTTTGCTGACGCAAACGAGCTTTCGTTTGTGTCTTATATAATGAAAAATATGAATTCGCATAAGAAAAATATTTAATTACCTTGTTTTATATAAATACCTTCCTTTATATCATTCTTCATGTAATTTTTGGGAAATTTTTATTTTAATGCCTATCGAATCTGAGATAAGTTATTAGATCAGCTTTATGTCAATGTGTGTTTCTGTGTTGTAAGTGTATCTAAGCACATCAGTTAACAGATAACTATTATTATTTTATTGCGAAATTTATCTATCTATTTTTTATATAGAGGTGTATATCAATTAGTTTCAGAAATGAATATGGCAGTAAATTACCCCAAAAGCTTAAATTCGTAAAAAAAGTAAAATTATTAAAAATAAGAAAATTTTTTGAAGTACTTTGATTGGACACTTCTAATTTTGAAAAGTAAGTCTTAAATAAATTGCATTCGGGAAAACTTAATTTGTTATCATTCACAATAAGCCCCCACAATTGATCTCAATAACCATCATTAGCATAATTTTCTTTAGTTTCAATTGTCTAGCTGAAAGAAAATCGTATTTGGATCCAAAATGTCCGTTTTATTTTTCACTTTCAGAAATGAAAGTGACTTACCCTATCAATTTTTAATTTTAAAGGTACAGATTTTGAATGGGAATTCTTATATAATCACTTCTATATTTGAGTAAGATGATATACAATCCGTCTGCTGAGATCCCTTCTGTATATTGGCCTCTTTTTGTACCATTGAAAAAGATGGTATTTTTTCAAATTCCCCTTCTACGGATTTTGTAGCTGTTCTTCTCCTCAAGGAAGGGTTCTCAACACTTCATGAGTATCGTTAAACTCGAAAGCGACATAACTATAAAGAATGAAACTGAAATATTTTTGATTTCAGCTCACGTCGAAGCTGAGTGAAATGCAGTTGGCATCCAATTTTTTAGCTTACTTGCGTTCTATTAAAGTGCTTACAAATTTCACTTTCATTGAGTACATATTTCAATCTCATCTAGTTCTCTGTGAGCTCCAGTCGGCTCTCATGTGTTGTAAACCCTTTCGGATGTGACGTAAAGCGTTTGTTGACAAGCTGCCTTAAAAATGACAGTTACAGCTTCTTATGTGCATTCATATCATCATACGCCGCATGATATTATGCGGCGTATGATTCTGAGACATATTTCTGTAAAATCATATTCGGAATGAGTACGGCGAAGCAAACACCAAATCTTTTAATAACAAACCTATCATCTACATTTACCTTGCACCCGCATCATTAACATTTATCTTCTGTGTCGGGATAGGGCATTAGACTTTCGGTCATATCGTGTACTTTATTGCCATTTACTGTCCGTCATCGTAATAGCCTTTGCTGTTCTATATAATCACCAGCTTCTGAATATGTTATATTTAAGATCAAAGGTATTCAGCAAACATTAAAAAAAATTTATAAATTAGAAGAAAATGATTATGCCATCTTGGAAAAATTCTTTAAATCTTCTACGATTTCTAAATTCGAAATCTAAATTCTTTAATTTCTTAAGAAAGAGAAACTATTAAATTTTATAACAAAGTAAGATGTAAATTGAAAGGAACCATTCTTTTCAAACATTTTGAAAGAAAAGTTTTAATAAATTAATTATTAAATTAATTGTTAATTAATTATTCGTATGCTTCAAACCAACTCTTCAAGGGGTAATAATTTAAAACATTAAAATCTGGACAAATAAGGAGCACTTAATTCACATTTCGTTCACTTGATTTTTGACAGAAATTAACATAAAAGTAAAAAAAAAAAAAAAAAAAAAAAAAAAAAATTAAAAGAATAAAAAAACAATTGCTATACATTTACACACACTCTCAGATTTGCATCTAGTCTTTAATTTGTTTTAGTTCCTTTAAAATGGCTTTTAGAACTTCATTCCTTAATTTTAAATTGCCATTTATATAAATATGCATATAAAATCTGTGTTCAAAATTAAACAAATAAATTATTAATTTCGAGGACTAGTTAAGAAAAATATTTAATTACAATGTGAATTGATATTTAAAACAAAATGTGAGTTGTTGTTTAAAACAAAATCTTAAGCTACCTCTCTTAATGTTTTAATTGTATGTTTGATATATATATATATATATATATATAATAAACAAGAGTTTAGAAATTTTAAAATTAATATTATTAATTATAATCTCTTGTCATGATTATTATCTCTTGGTTTTTTTTACCGTTTTATATATATATGCATACATAATGTGCTAAAATTTGAGTTAAGTAATATTTGTTTATAAGTTATAACTCGCATGTTTTTTTATATGTTCTTTAATAAATTTATTTTTCATTGTTTTTGAAGGCCATGCTTTAGCTAGCAAAGTTAAGATATAAATAAAGGATTTCACTTATCTTAATGTCTAGTGATTTTTAATAAAATATATTTTTATCATTTAAAAATTTTTGTCGCGCAAAATCCTTTGAAACTTTATTTGTAATTGTTAATCTCCTTACAGTTTTAAGAAAGATTTTGCCAAGATTTGAAATGAATATATTTACTGAATTTCAGGAAATGAAATCTGGACCGATATGGCCAGATTTCATTCCAAGTTTCTTTTTCAAGACATCTTTTTCCGGAAAAAAAAACATACGTACATTTGTAGCGTTTGAGCAATAATATAGAAAAGCGTAATTGTAACTTGAGATCAAAATATTCTTGCGAAATGCTTTGCAACCAAAGAATCACTGAAGTTTCTTTGATATTTAGGTGCAGCTTATTTTTAATCTTTCTGAAAAGCATTAGAATGAATGTTTGTTCTTAACTCTTGTATAAAACTGGCATCTTTCATAAAATGACCTCAGATCATTTTAATATTAAGGGAAAATTTTGATATCACTAATTAGTTTTAATTTAATGAATGCTGGAAGTCTTTAATGAATAATTTATGATGGAAGTGTTTTGTATATTTTAAGCGAAATTATGCCATTTAAGTGAAAATTCCCAAATACTGATTCTAACTTTTCTTTCTTTCGCTGCATCTGAGTTAGCTTCATTACAGTGTACTTTGTGAGATGTACAGTATATACATTTTAGGAGATAATTTAGAAACATAAAAAAATATTACGACAGGAAAGCTAATAAATGTTTTTGGACTTCATTTATCATTTTTATTTGTTGCTCATAAATAATAAATTCTATTATTCTCATTAACTTTCCCCCTGAAATGCTGAGGCAAAAGAATAAAAATTAATGCATATAAAATTTATTGCGATTAAATTTAGTGCGTCATTGTATATAGTTAGTATATATAGATAGTTATCGTTCGTGTATAAAGTTTTTTTCATTAAGTACTGCAACTAGATATACTAATTTTTCATAATCTGATGTATAAAGAATGAGAAATCGGAGGCAAAAAGAATATGTCGTAACCTATAAAAGATGTATTTATATTTTTTTGGTGTGTGTGTGGGGGTAGATATTCACTACAATGTAAGAAATGTGGTGAGAAATGTTTTGCAAAGTCACTGTGGTCTGCTCAACACTTTTTTTCCTTTCTTTTAAAAATCATTCTATTTGGAACGTATATTTGAATTCATTGCAGTGCAGTTTTTTTATATTAAGCTTAACCGTTGTCGAATGGATAAATGAATGTAAATTCGTAGTTTCATTATAACTTGATTCCTGATTCTGTTTCTATATAAATTTTTGGTGTTAATATCGGTTTCAATTTATTTGATTGTGGCAAAGCACGCGAGGGCTATCTGCCTAAGAAGAGGACTTTCTTACTGGAATTTCTTACTTTATATACACGTTACACATGGGGAAAACTACGAAAAAAACCCATGCAGCTAGCCCGTTCGCCAGTATTCGAACCCGGACCTAACTACCAGTGATCAGCGACTTTACCTCTTGGCCACTGTTGGGCTGGTGTTAATCTCACATGAAACATATTTTAGCTAGTTTCTGTGAAGGAGCCTTGAATTCTATCCTCTACGTAGGCTCATCTCGTGGAATTTGCTCTAATTTCTTTAGTGTGTAAGGCTCCATTTAGTTTCATTAACCAGTTATTTTATGTTAATTTACTTTCCTGTCCTCGTTTCTCATTTGCCTAGAATGTAAATTTCTAGCTCGCGTGTATTCAAATGAGGTAGAAAGGCGATAGTATTTAAAGTAAGGTTTTAGAGGGTAGAATGAGAGCTCGTTCTGCCTGCTGAAGGTCACGTTGCTAATTTGATTCTCTTTTGACAGTAGTATTCTGCGGCGTTCGTTATTCTTGCCATTAGGCTTCTCACGCCGACTTTAGGTCAGAACCAACTTGCGCATTACTCTATTTGTGTAGCCGTTCGGTTAACTTAACATTATTTAATTAAGTCAAATTCATTAGCTTTGCTATAAGCCATAAATGCTGGCTTCTGTAAGCATGAGTGGTGCTTTCATTTAACATTTATTTGAGTTAAATAAAAGGATCCTTAACATCCTTTCCCAGTCTCAGTGGTACTTTAAAAGACAAGGCTGATTATTCACTAGACGTCAAAAGTTTCGTACATTTTATGCTAATAAATAACACGAGACTTTAAATCTGTATAAAATATGGATTAGTTCTGAAGTAAGTTAACGAGAATTCACGAACTCGTTTGAAAACTAATGTATTTATAAAGAGAAGAGGAAGCATGTAACAGTATCTTGTAGGAAACACCTGGCTTAACAAAGAAGATAAATTTATATAAATCTTACGTAAATTTCATTTATATATTCCATTTAACTAACTCTCTAGGCTTTCTCAAAATTAGGGTTTTTATCAGGCTTTAGAATGGATAATTATAGATATTTAGGTTGTTTATTAACTGTCGGGTAATATTAGGCTCTAGTCTGAAAATTCTTTAGGTACGATAAAGAATGAGGTGCAGTTGCAAAAAGCAGGGAAAACGCAAACACTAGAAAACGAGCGATAAATCACATTTTGTTGCTTTCACGCAGGTGCTTTTCTTTGTTTTTTTAAATCATGTGGCCTCAAAAAAATCGCGCAGTTTGGAGGAAGGACTGCTTCAAAAGACAGCATCATCTGTGCTACTTTCCGCGCAACCGGTACATTTCGATCAAACACTTCCTTTCCCGTTTCTCACTAAAACTTCCTGCTTTCAGACATGTATACTGTAGGACTCTGGTCGCGATTAAAACTGTTTTCTTGTAGCCTTTATTAATTACTTGGCTTTCTGATTTTACTTTATCCTTCGAAAGCTGTCAGGAATTTTATCACACCTTTGAATGCTTCTCGAATTATTATATATTCGAACTATTTTCGTCTCTAAGTTTAGTAATGCAATGCTATTAATGTAATTTATACTACTAAACTTAGAAATGCTAATGATTCCCGCGAAACACTTAGCTTTGTTGGAACCATTTTCACTTTCAAGCTTAATATCAGAATATTGATGTAGAGATAGGTAAATTATTCCAGTGTTATTCGAATGCAAAATGTGTATAGTTATTCACTACGTAATATTTAGAGTTTTATGTTATTAACTCATCTTATTATTTTGATCTTTACGTCGGTTTCCACCAGGATGCCAATTAGTTAATGCGTATACGAAGATAATCTCTGAAGTTATAGAAGTAGAGATAGATCTCTTAGCAACCACCGCTGTGCTGGACAGTTATTCCTTTCATATTGCTTAAATCTTCTCATTGATTCAAACTTCACATAAGCTGTGATGCGATTAAGTACTCTGAAGGCTTTTTGAATTATAATTCCGTAAAAGTATTCCATGGAAGTGACATCATATATGTTTTTATTACAAAGATAGTTTTCCAAAATTTGTTTCCATGTGTTCTAATCTTTTCGCGAGTAAATCACAAAAAAATGTCAACGAAGAGGCATTTTCTTCGCTGACAGTTTTTATTATCGTTTGTAATCGAATACAGCAAAAATACGCGAAGGTTATCTACCTAAATAGGCGATTGCTTTCGTGGAGGACTTTTTTTGGAAAACTGGCTTGTATTCACTGAGAGTAAAGACATTTATAACTCCGAAATTCATTAGTTTTATTTTTTTTAGCTGATTAGCTGGGAGTTATTTTTTCGCTTTAATAAAATAGAATTATTTGCCTTTATGAAAGGAATTTCTTCTACTTTTATTTCTGTGAACACAGGAAGTACCTAAATTATTTTAGAAAGTTCTACTTGAAAGATGAATTATGAAGTAGATACCTGAGTTTATAGTCATTTCTTCGTATTAGGGTTTCTCAATCAGGCAGAAGTTCTCTAGAATTTCCTGTAAATTTCTCGTTTTTATGGAATCTCGGGAAATAATGCGCAATTTTAAAAACTTCATTGTATATGTATAAATATTAAAATTTTAATAGTTCATACGAGGTATAATATATTAAACAGTAGATTTCATTATTAGAATTAAAATAATTCTTCAGGATTAATAACAAAACTTTAGATTTTTTCTTCCTAAAAGCTAAACTCTTTTGCCTTAAATTTAACATTTTCTGTGTAAAATATTTTGTCTTGTCTATGCGAAAATAATTATTTTCAAACACCAAAATATCAATATTTTTGTTATTACTGCTAGTTTTCAATTTTTTCTAAATAAATGAACCTTCTTATTGAAAACGAAACCGGTAGAATAGCTTTTATCCTATTATAATGCTAAACTTTCGGTTCCCATTTTCTACAAATAATTGCAATTCTTATTTCGAAATCGAGCGTAAATACTGTTCGCAATTCTGAAGTAAAACTGAATATTGCGAAAGAGTTTTATTTTAAGAGTCTCTGCTGTTACTACGCCTCTCAGAGGCATGGGACTCATTTGATTGCTCAATTCTTCTTTTCTTCATCTAATGATCAGAGCGAAATAGCGAATCGTTTTCCATCAATAGCCTAATGAGGGTCATCTTAAACAACTACAAATATCGATTCTTTGTTTATTAAAGATAGGAGGTAGAGACTCAAAATAGAATTCAGAAAAGCAATGCTGAACCGGACTGTTTAATCATTTTTATAAGAGCTTCCATTTCCTCAAATAGTTGTGATTTTTTAACGTAATTTATTTTAAAATTCAGCTCCTTCAGTAGTAAACTGACATGTACAGTTAAATTTTTCTGTCTTAGTATTTACCATCTTCTAGACTAAAATAGTGTTACATAGGACAACAAATTCTTCATAAACTGGAACCAAAGTTTCTTAGGTACTTGTTAACACCAAAGTAACTGCTCTTAATTCTAAACTTTTTTCAATAATATCTGATAAACTATCATTCCATGTTTTTAAATTTTAAATTATAATAATTTTGCTAACGTGTGTTTGTGATGTTGCGTAGCCCCAACTTGTCCGCAACAGTAGTAGTGACTGCTATGAACTGGAAGTTACACAAACTCGTAAGAAGGGTTTAATCCCTTTTTATTTCACTTTAGAACTTACAGTTGCGTTCACTTGACGCTCACAAACTACGCCGACCCGGCAGTGTAACCAAAAATAGAAAAGTACAACTAAAACTAAATAACAGGATGCATAACTAACGAAGTCACTATCTACGAGGCTCTATAATTGTAACTATTTTAACCGCGTTCTAATATACAGCTGAGATTCAGCAAACTTTCTGATTAAGACGTTGATAGAATTCAACTAACTGCCGAAGTAGGCACACAGGCCGAAACGCGCGGTTCTTAAACTTCTACCAAGCAACCTTCACGCTCGTGAATCAAGAAGCACACACACTTACAAATCTCGTTTCCCTTCTATTTAACTCAAATTACTTCTGCTAAAAATTTGAATACTTTGCGCGTTCTACTAAAATTTACATACTCTGGCATTGGCAATTCCAGGGAAAAGTAAAGGCTTGACAGGATAGATAGCTTAAACTTAAAATAAATGTTAGTTAAAATAAATATAAACCCTACATGTTGCTTTTACTTAGTTTGGGGAAACTTATTCTTGAGAATTTTCAGGTTTTTTAACCACACTTTTGTAGTTTCATTGTTACTTGTACATTTTAAAGTCATTTCCTTCAGCATACTTCAGTAAAACTTAAATCTCTGTTATAGGAGGAAGCTAACATCTGAATTTCATTTTTGAACTGATAAATTTATTGGAAAGAAATAGCTTCTCAAATTCATTAGCTTCTCGATTTAAATACAAAATAGGTCAATTTTTTATTTTCATTTGTCACAACTTCTATTATTAGTCTTTCATCTTTTTTTTCTACTTCAGAAATTATTGCATTAAATATTAAATTTAAGGAAATCACATGCTCCCTTGAAACATATGGGAAATAATTTGCCTGCCGAGAATTTAAAAAACAAAATCCCACTAAAAGTATGCAAGAAAGACAGAATTTCGGAGCAGAGGCACCCTTCTACATTCTCCAAGTCTTTTCTTTTCTTGGACTTGAAACACAACTGAGATGTAACTTTATGCTTTTACTCAAATAGAGACATTTTTTTTCAGAAACAAATTTAGTAACGGAAAAGAAAAATAACGTTGCAGTTGTAAGTAGCTTATCAAAATCATTCTAATGTGTTTCATTTTCTCCCTAAAAATTTCTTTTAAAAGGGAATTTTTCCCCAAAACATGTCACATAATGTTGAATGTTTTGCCTGATTTCCCTTACTTACAAGCAGTCAATGTCATGCTCTAATTCATAAATAAATATTCTCATTGTTTGGTGAAAGTGACTCCTATAGCTGACGTTCTTTAACATTTCGATGGTCGCACCTTTTCTAAGAGATACATAGATCAATAGTTTGGTTATGTTTTATTGCTTTTGTAAGATGCTTCGCGTTTTGCTTTTGTAAGCTTTAAAGTGAATGCTTCTTTGAAAATGTATATAATATGGTTTATTTCTTCTCCCAAAATTTAGTTACTTGAATTTTTTGTGTATCTACAAGAGGTGAAACGTTTACCTCATGGAGAATACGAATGCATTTCTATTTGTCTGAAAGAGAGTATATCAGGGATTACAGAAATTTGACATTTCCTCGATAATATTTCTATTTGCTTGCCCAACAGCTTAAAATATGTTGTATATAAAACAGTCTAATGTTAAATGGGTTACTAAAATGTAATACATATATGTAACTGAAATGCTAAGTACTTTTGAAAGAGGAATGCAAACAGTATTTTTACAAAAATTATTTTATTCTGTGAACTTATATCTGTAATTTGTGTTCACCTACTTTGCATTTCTCATAAAGCTTATGAAGATTATAAACCCAGACTGACAAATAATACCCAGACTGAAATTTAAAATTATTTCAAAATGTTAAGATTTAGCCTTTTCTGAAACAAAACTTAAGTAATTTAAAGTAACTAGTTCGGTAACTACTCTGTATAAATCTCGAGCACAAGTTTCCACAATCTGTAATATGTGTCATTACCTAGGCCCCACTGAATTTCGCTTTGGACGAATGTGTTGTGTGCATGGAGTTTTTGCGATTTTCCTAATTGAAATATGAGCCAGTTTCTCTTAAAAAGTCTTCCATAAATGCATCTCTTCATTGTCAGATAATCCTTGCATGCTTTACTTTAATTTAATTAGCCAGCCAGAGTACCATTCACTTTATTAATGAAATATTTTGTGTAACCAAAAGCTTTTGTTACAGCACAATTAAACCGGGAAAGCAATATACTGATTGCTTTTTTATTTTCTTATATTTTGAAGATTTTGGCAGGAGGAAATGTAGTAACTAATGGATTAGAACATATGTTAATAAATGATAAACACTTCAATTTTCAATTACTAAACAATCACGGCGTGATCATTCTTAGTGTACTCACTCTATTCTTCGAAGTGATGGGTAATGTATCATAACAACAGCCGTTCTAATGTCCGAGTTTTCTTTTATTTTAATTACATGTGTGGAATCATGTTTTTAAAATTTTCATTTAGTTCAGACTTCTAACAGTTCATTTAACATCATTTCTTCATAGAAAAAAACATGTAATTATAAGAGGAAAAGCAATTCGTAATTTTAAACACATCAGAATTAAAAGCAGTTCTTAACAAAAATGCAGTAATTTATTGGTTTATAACTATCAGATGTTATCGTTTGAAGTCAGCATTCAAAACTAAACTGAAAAAATTTAAGTTAATTATATGAAGCATCTAAACACAGTATTCAGTTGGTTAAAAAAAGAGAAGTTATTACAAGTTATTATTATTGCTGTTATTAGGAAAAAAACGTTCGCCATATGTCATGCATTTTTTGCGATAAAGACAATTTTTTTAGAAACCGGTATAAAATGTTTTTTCATAAGGCATAAGGTAAACTTTGAAAGGCTTCAGAAAATTATTTGAACAGTGTCAGTAATAAAAAAAAAGATCCTCGTTACCTCCTTCCTCAAATTCAAGGTTCCTGCGATTATAATTTGAGGTACATAGGATGTTTCATAAAGTCTGCACGGCTTAATAGCTATTGAAATTGATCCTGGTTCCAGTTTAAGAAATAAGGTAAACTTTCAGACTACGATAATTAAGTTACATAATAACATTCAGTAAAAATATACGAAATTAAAATTTTACATGAATCGTCTATGAAAAATGATTCCAATTAGTAATTCTTCCTTATCCTCCTAGAGAACCTTTAATATATTGAAAAGAAATTTTGTAGTGGGCAAAGTTGGCTCCCAAAAATTTAAGTCACTTTCAGCAAAAGAAATAAATTTCTTAAACCGTCTATTTAAAGGTAGCATAACAGTTTAGTTTTATTGAGTAAAAAAATTTCGAGTTTTAGAACTTCTACAAATGAGTAAATTGCGGCCCTATTTTTTCAATGAAGGCTTTTTCTAAGATTGCTTAAAAATTTATTTTACCTAAATGCCTTTTCGAAACAAAAATGTGACATGCGTACCTGCCTTCAGCAGTATCCATATACAGTTTCAAAATATATTATTAGCAATATCTGGACTCATCTTGAACGCATGAGGGCTTAAATTTTGTTTTGTTTTTTTGTATTTTTATTTCCTTTAGTTTGCTTGGTAAATTTGAATAAGGATTTATATTTCGTACGGTTTTACTAAAATACAAAATTATTCACTTTAAATTCAATTCAGTTTCACTTAACCAAAATTATTAGAGTTTGAAAGCGTACTTTATTTGATTCATTTTTCAAGTGAAACACGGATCTACGAACAACCATGCAAGAGACATTTAGTCATGCAGCCTTTCGGAAATGTCTAGTATTTAATAGAGGATATGCTGTAAATAATTTCCTCGGTATATCAAGCTGTTATGCAGCATATCCAGCTGGCAGCTGGAAAATCCGAGGTTCGAATCCTGGCGAGTTGATTTTTCCTGCTTTCCGTTTCGAGAAAATATACTAACTTAGTCTCTATTGTGGCGCTTTTAAATGTGGTAGATGATAATTCGCTACCTCCTGGATTTGGTCATTTGAGTCTCGTAACTCTCCTTGTCCATTCTTTAAATTGGAAAGAATGTAAGGATTTATCCCATTCCTTTGTGTATGCTCTTGTAGTGTAATTGGCTAACACAATCCAGCAAGCAAGTTGGTTTGAATCCCTGTGAAGGCATAATAATTTTTTCACGTTTCCTGGACTTGAAAAACCTAACGGTCTCTACAAGTTGAAAAATCTTTGTAAATTTAGTTCCATTGAGCTAAGCAATTGTGAAGTTCTTTTAATTTTTTTTTTCTTTCAGAGGACAGATCTTCGTTTATAAAATATAGTTTCACTAGTTTGGTAAGTGGAAACGAAATTAGTTGTTTCTTCTTTCTTTTCTGATTTTTCAATAATATTCTGACAATTATTTATCTTAATAACATAGTATTTTAATATATACGATGCTAAGGTAACGGGCAAATCTGCCATAAGGACTCGGCAATGCCAAATTCTTGTTCCTTGGTTGAACTCTGAGGGAGCGAAGTAGTGTTATAGGAATGCTATGTTACAGAGGGATTTTCTACAATTTTCAAATCAACTAATGATATCTATAACGTAACAAATCTTTTCAAAGTAGATTAGGTTATAAAATCTGTAAGAGTACAAAAATATTTTAAAGCCAAAATGTGTATATTTACGGTTTCAAAATCCATTGAAATCCTATTATGATTGAAAATTTTATGCCTAAAGTTAATTACAGCTTCTGCGAGGAGTTAAAATGTATAGCACTGCGAGAATTTCAGTAAGGCTTTCTTTATTGCAAGATTTGTATTTTCTAAGTGATTCACAAACTTCTGATTGACATATTTTGCATGCTAATAACTGCGCTCTAATATACAGCGTGTTAACCCTTAACTGGCAAATTTTTAGTATGTTCTTCGTTTTTAGTACGTTCTTATAAGACTGCGTCTTTTATTTTAGTGACTTTAAGTCTGAGAAAATAAAATAGAAATTTATTCGATTTTAAACATATTGTATTTATTAAACTTTTAACTGGTTTTATGAAAACTGATTGCTTATGGTTAGATTCGACAAATTCACAAACAGTACTATACTTTTAGGTAGAAGATTTAAAGTATGTAATCACTTATTCATGGAAATAATTGATAATTTCATTTTAAAAATTAGATGCTTTCAATATTTTGATTGAATAAGATGAAGATACACAGAAACACATGACAATCCTTAGATAGGTCCCAGTCCATTTGAAAGATACTAATATAACATCTTTCATTATACAGAAATAATTTATATGCTTTACTAAACAATAATGAAATTTGTTTGGATTATGGAAAATGCAAAGCATTGAAGAAGTGACGGTAAGATGGTAAATGTGACTGCTGCAGTTTTGAAGACATCAAAATAGCATCAAACTGAATTCTGCCTTTTATTTTGATTGACATCAAATTCAGACGTCTCTTTCGATTACAGATGGCATTCAGAAAGTGTTTTCTGTTGCTGATGGCTTCAGTAAAATAATAAAAAAACTTAGGAGTACTGACCCTTTCCAATAACATATCAAATCGCTAAACTTTAAGATCTTAGATTTTATAGTTTAGACACAACAGCGACTTTCTTTACTGCCTGTAACACTTGAATAAAAAAAAAACAGATAAAGATAAAGTTTAGCCATTTTATTGTTCAAAATATCATTATAGTCTTTCTACACTAAATTTTAGTTGTCTCAATAAGAGTCACTATGCATGAAAAAAATTTCTTGTGTTATGAATTTTTTTTTGTTATTTAATATGAATTTATGTATTATTTATACTATAACAGCGACTTTTTTGACTTTCTTTAATACTTGAATCAACAAAAACAGATAAACTTTTGCCATTTTATTCTTCAAAATATCATTATAGTCTTGCTACACTAAACTTTCCTCTTCTCAATAAGGGCCACTAGGCATGATAAAAAAAAATTCTTCTGTTATGAAACTTTTATTGTTATTTAATGTGAATTTATGTAGTATTTATACTATAACCATTTATAATATGTTTTGAGGTCATTTGGGGGCTTTCTTATTATGCATTATTAGTGATATGGCATTGAATTTTATATTTGAAGGATACGTATAAATTTCATTAAAATGAATATAAATAGGTTGAAATTATTATTTATATTTTTTCTAATTGTGATTTTTCAGTTTATTATATGTATATTTAAAGACTTGTTAAGACACATTCCATGATGTATCAAAGATGTGTCAAAACACATCCACGATGTATCATAAAATAGCTCTTTTCATTGCGCTCATTTTTATTACAACTTTTTATTTCTATAAATAATTAACATAAGAAAGCAAACTAATGTTTATGTCTAGGATTGTACCGCTACTTAGTATTCTTTAAGGATATAACAAGTTGCTTTGAAAAACAATGACTCATTAGATTCGCACGAACTAGCTGTGTAAGTAAGTAAAGCTCAGATTCAAATCATGGCTTCAATTGGAAATTATCAAAAATAGTATTTAGTGGCCTTTACCCCTCGGCCACTGGTTACCAGAGGAAAGGTAAGCTTGTATTAACAGAGAGATTTCGGAGTTCGAGCGCTACAGGAAAATTAGGCGAATCCTAAAACACAAGCTCTCTTATCTACTTGTATATCCTCAAACTCGATGGATATCGTGATAGCAGACGTAGTTAAAGTGTCGTTAAGCTTGGGATAAAAGATTATATGCTTGTGATCATCTTATCTAGGTACGTAAAATCTGTCGCTTCGAAAGCCTCTCGTATGGTTGATGGCAGGGGCAGTGACTTATAAGATCTTTGGACGGTGTCTACGGTTTTGTTTCCAAACTAGTTAAAGTTTGAGTGGTCAGAGTGATATTTGATTGTTGTAGGCTTTCGAGTTCACCTCTTAACCCATATAGGATGTCAGACTATGATTTCACTTCCTCGTATATCTTCATAAATAGCTTGAGAAAAAAAGTGAAATGCAGAAAAATATTATTCGTACGGCTGTAATAATATGTATTGTAATGCTTCTAAGCGACAAATTTACACTCAAATTACTGGAAGGACCATTTCACTCACTTTGTATTTGTATCCATGTGCCTGCGAAAAGAGCAAAAATATAATATTTTGGGTTACTGAGATGATAAATGTTATTTCATAGGTTGAAGTGCGAAACACTGATAGTTTTGTTTGGAGTTCTCCGACAAAGGGAGCTGAATGGATGAAATTTTTTTATGGTTTATGTCATAAATGTAACACAAACGCGAACCAGTTTTCTTTAGAAAGCTTCCTCAAAATTTATTGGCTTTTATGTGTTTGGTCGCAATCATAATAATATCTCATTTCTATTGAGAAATATGTACTGTTTTTGTTTATGGCAAAGCAAACTGGAAATATTTCATGTAGAAATGATGAGTTCGTGATAAACTTTAAAGGCAACAGATTAGTACTTAATGTTAATTGTAGGGAAAACTGTCATGCAGCCATTTTGTTCCACCGAAAAATAGATTTTCGGACAAAGCTATCAAGCCCAAAAATTCTGCTAAATCACAATTTAAGCAGCATGCTTTATTTTAATCAAAGTCTGATGGAATTTATGAAAACAATACTCAAAGGTATTAACTTTTTATTTATAAACATGTTGCATTCAAACAAATTGTTCTTTCCTTTAACTTTTGTTTTTAAAACACTGAGGAAATATGGAAATGTTTTTGCGTTTAAACTGTCCCAAGCATATTCGTGAGTACTGTGTAGCGCATTATTTGTGAAAACGGTAAAATTTTGGAACTTAAATTTTTCTCCAATTCAATTAATTACCTGAGCAGAATAAGTCTGCGCAACGATTTTTTTTAAAGATATAAAACTTAGTTGCCTTAAGAAAATCAAATGTAGAATATATCATCAAAATTAGAAATATTTCTTCCGAAGAGAAAATGTCTCCTAAGCTATTCGGAACTAAACTTAAAAGAGTTATTGTGTAGGCAAAATGCATTTTATCTCTAGTTGGTTGTGGAGGCAGTAGATAATGTAATCAGTTATATTTGCATTCATATTGATAGACAATCGTTATTTTTTAAGAGTTGAAAAATCAGAAAACCATTTGGGAAAACCATACAACTTTTTAAGGACTGTCGTGTATATCTAGGTATCTTATGTTCGTTTTCACAGCTTAGATGTCATATATAGCATTATTTATGATATAGCAAAGAAATGTTGGCTTTGTATTGAAGCTGCAGTCATTTCTTTCACTTCTGATAAATGTTTAATATTCTTAATTGGCATGACGTTTCCTTATTCTTTCTCTTTCTTCTCTACCTCTCTTTTTGCCTATCCATTAGTCTTTCTCTATTCGAAAACAATAAACTTTTCAGAGTAAGCTATCTCACAATACAATTAGTATATATTTTTAGATAGGAGGGATCACCACATGTTCAGAAAAGTTATTTAAATATTCATTTGGATTTCGAAAGCAGATAGAAGCGTTTGCAGTCATTCGGAACCGAATACAAAATTTACATTGATACCAGATGTTCAAGGAAAGTTTTATTACAAAGTGTTAGAGCTCAAATCCACGAGTTCAGCGAAATATTGTTACCGGTTTTCCATTAAGCGAAATTAAAATGTGTGCATTCAGAACGACCGAGTAGCCGAGTTATAATTCTGAATGATAGCCATTTGCCTTACTGCCATTTATTCTCTCGCAGCAAATTTGGCCGCTTGCCCTACAGCGGAAAAAAAAAGTGAAGTGTTTTTTTTTTTTTTTTTTTTTAAATGGAGACGCGATTCGCGCGTTCTCTCTTGTTGAAGGGTTGCTATGTTGGAATGGCAAGTAAAGCGCGGAGTTGCTGCTACTTTCTCATGCATGCGCCAAACATTCAGTTAGTTTCTAAGCATTATCCACAGAAATGTTTACTTGAAGTTGCCGATTTATGTGTGTATGTGGAGAAGGGACATGTCCAACTCACCTGATCTTTGGAGAACTAACATCCTAAAACACAGGATAAATTCATTATTAAAAAAAATGCAATGATCTGAGGGTCCCTTTGCAACGCCATACCCTTCTCCATTGCGACTTGCCTGATCGCATAAATCCGTCTCTATGTGCTCGTAATCGAAAGTTCTTTTAGAATACATTTCCATAAAAACAAGCCGTGCTTTAAAATTTCGGCGATTTAAGTGTTTTAAAGTGTGCTTTGGGAATGCATCCAGTCGAAATGTCAAATCCAGTTGGGGGTTGAAGATGCACGTACGTAGCAAAATTATGTATGAATTATAGTACGGGTTTAGTGGAGTCGAAAGCGCCAAGGAAAAGATGTTATCAAGAGCGGGGGGAACAGTGCTTTTAAATAATGAGATTTTCACGAAAATGTTTTTTAAAAAAAACTTGCTTTAATTTATATTGAAAAATATGAATTCCTACATAAAAAAATGTTGTATTATTAAAATGCTGCCTATTTTTTTGCAAAATCAGGTGGAGGATAAAATATTCTTTTCTTAAGGATGCAATAGCTTCACTTTCACCGGATGTTAAATTTAAAATTGTCATCCTTTTGAATCCAGTGGAGGATTTTTTACTAACGGGAGGAAAAAAAGATTTCAGAGTTCTTATTACTTGGTTTTGGTCATGGTTTTAGATTTGCTGCATCGTTTAGCAATAAACGCCTTCAAACTTGGCGATTAATCCCTGGTCTCTGATAAAACTCTTAAGTACCAAATATCGAAAATATTTGTGGATCCTCCTATTCGTGGTTGCGTAGTGCACTAATTCGAAACACAATAAATGCTATCAGAATTTTTACAATAAAATGAAACTGCAGAACTGTAACATTTTGAGAACTGTTTGTAGCAAATGAACTGCTCGTAGCTTACAAAAATAAAATAGTTTTTTATTAGAAAATTAACATGTGTCATTTGAAAGAGCCAAATTACGCCACTTAATCAATCATTGGTTTTAAACAATTGTTTGACTTTTTGACATGGTTTTCAAATTTCGTAGCATCCTGTAGCATCCTTTAAAATTTAGAAATAACCTTATAGTTGCGCTTCAATAGCGAATACATTTTCCGGGTGTGTTAGTACATCTGACGCTCGAATAGTTGCTGTTATTCTACTGTTCAATAGGTGGCTCGTTTGTAAAGTCCTGGCTAATAATCCCTATATTCAAACACCGATCCCTATTGAAAACCGGGGTCAAAACACTGATCATAGATAGCATACAGTAAAAATAGACGCAGTTCATCTGTGTGTGTTGCTTTTATTATTATTAAAATCTTGAAGATTTACTTAGCTTTGATTACAAAAAATATATACATTATTATTTGGAAATGTTAAAAGAGAAACTAAATCCAAATTAACAGATTTCTAAATCTGGGGGTAGACAATGAATATTATCTAAATAATACATTTCTATTTAACACAGCGTATTATTTACGAACGCAATTCCTTTCCAGTAGAAAGTAAATCTAAAACAGAAATTCCCAAATAAACAAGATTCTTATTAATTTAGTTGGAAGAACTATAAACCTTTCGATAAGGTTTCTTTTGTAAGACAGCATTAACAGATTTTTATTTTATTTTTATTCATTTGTTTATTGAAGAAGTAAGTCTTGGTGATAAAAAATAAATCTTGATAAAAAAAACAAACCTTGGTGGCTATTGTTTCGAAACTTGATAAGTTGTACATTTTGTAAGCGCAGTTAAAATGATGAAGAATTACTCTTTTTATTTGTTCGGGGAGTTGCAAAACAACATAAATGTGGAAACTTCCTTGCGTGTATGTGCCTGTCTATTAACCTGAAACAAGGAATTTTGGAATCCGATAGTGACGGACGTAGTATATCGAATTGCTGCTAAAGAACGGGGAAAAGGAGGACAAATTGCTTCAGGGCAAAGATTGCTTACTAATAGCCAATATCTAGCCAAACATGTTTTTTTCTGTAGAAGTATACATGCTTTTTGCGCTTAGGAAAAAATGGTACAAGTTACTATGTTTCATACTATCGAAAGGGCGTTAACCGAAGGTGTGTCACTTGTGCTATGAAAAGTGCTTTTTTGCTTAGAATGTGGTACTGAATGTAGTAGTTTCTAACATAAGTTTTGGTTTTCAGTCAGAGATACTATATGCAATAGTAAACAAATAATTTAATTAAAAAACACTTTTAGAATTGGTTACAACAAATATACCTAAAACAGTTTGCCGAGATTAAATTAAAACCCAACTTAAATCATTTGTAATTTCTATTATTATATGCAGAAAGTTAAGACTTTATTTTTTAACGAATGATGAAAAACACCTGAAGTCATATTGCACTTGGATTTCGAATATTAAAAATATATCAGCGGTGTTCAAAATTTTTTTAGTTGAATGATCTCATGATACTACTGATTTTTCTTTTCACTCTTCTGTTTTATGCATGTTTAATGAATGTGTGTTATAGTAATGGTAAGATCAATACTTTTGCTAATAGATTAGCAAGGAAATTTGCAACAGCCAGCTTTTTTGATTAGTAATGAATTTCAAGAATAAAATAATTTCTTTAATAAGTGAAGAATATTATCAGAAATCAGAATGAGACAAAAATTTCTTGGTCTTGATTATTATAACTTGTTTATTAGCTAAGTTTAGTCACCAAACATCCGAGTATATTCTGTCTGTAACTGAAAAAGTTTACAAATGACTTATATTTAACCAACTCGGCCCTCATCTTGAGCTTTTTCCTACACGAGCTATACGGCTTAAAGCAACAACATCCTTACTGAGAAACAACTTCTTCCTGTTAGAATTCCCTGGAGGTGGCATGCACAAAAAGCAAATAACAGTATTACTTTTACTAGTGGTACACCTTGCACAAAAAAAAAAAAAAAAAAAAAAAAAAAAAAAAAAAAAGGTGGGGGGGGGGTGACAGTTCTATATCTTCCATTCTGCTGGACCGATTGTCGAAATTTAACTTGAGTTTCCCATGTCTCGAAAGCGCGACTTAGGATATAGATTAGATTTATATATAGCATTGTTCTAACATAGGAATTTTGACACAGAATTGGACTTTTTCTGAAATAACACACCAATTTTTTTTTCCATATTTCGATTCTACTACTCATATTGTACCAAAATGCCAAATTTTGTAAAAGTCACACGTGTAGTTTTTAAAAAATTAGCTTTCAAAACTTTAATTCCTCTATGTTAATTGAATTCGGTATATATTTGTTAATATCTCTTTTTTTATTAAACTTATTTGATTCTTCCTTTCACATTTCGAAATCTAGGTACATTCCAAATAAAATTCGCTTATTTTTTTATGATTTATTTTTTAAATTTGTATTTTTACATGGTTTTTCAAAAAAAATTTAAATTTTGACCTATAAAATGTTTACCATAATCTTAAAGTAAATGTATTTCTAAGCATACCTTCAAAAAAGTTTTTTATTCAAAATTTTCCAATATATACGTGAATTTACATATTGGCGCGTTTCGAAATTTGACATATTTGTTATAAGCGAAATGTGGTTTACGCACTTTGCTAAAATTATTCGAAAGTATGAACAATGACTTTTTCCCCGCTCGTGTTCAATGAAAAAAAGGAAAGGAAAATAGGTTGCTACAAATTAAGAAGTTCGCCATGTGAATTATTCTTGACGCAAACTGAAAAAATGCGCCAAGATGAATTTTTTAATTTCTCCATAAATTTCTCACCAAAAATGACAAAATTAGGCATGTTTCATATATAATAAATCCAGGCATAATTTGAGTCGTACAATCGAAATATGGAAAAAATTGGTATGTTATTTCAGAAAAAATCCGTTTTTGTGTTAAAATACCTATGTTAGAACAATGCTATATTTAAATCTAATATATAACCTAAGTCGTACTTTCGAGACATGGAAAATGCAAGTTGATTTTCGACAGTCGGTCTGTATGGCACGAAGGACTTCTTTTTAAGGCGATAAAACCGAAAGATCTGGTGGTGATCTTAGTAGATCATTTTTAAGCAACAAGCAGTTTAAATTTCTTTAGGAAATAATATGCTCCTTGCGAAACTTAACTTCTTATATTAAATGTTTGAATTCCTTAAGACTTGATGATCGAACTGCTGTTATGGTTATTGTAGGCTCACGAATTATCAAACGATATCTTTTCTGCACTTGGCTGAGCTGATAATACTGTTCTCAACACTTAAGTTACTCAAACAGAATTTAACATTAATCAAATTGCGACAAAAAATAATTGCCATTGATGATTGATGGAAGAAAAGTTCTTTACTTATTCTTTAACCATAGATTTCGTAAGACTAATAATCATGTAAAACACATTGTAGGGCATACGTATAGTGTAATCGAATAACTGAAACCCTTCATCGATAAGGACTCAATTCTAAGTCTCAACTGTAAAAGGAAATATAGTTTTTAGTCATTAGAATGAGCGGCTTTTGTACCGACTACTCTTATTGACAATAATATTGAAAACGTTTAAAATACTAAAAATATGCAAATGAAAGGCAGATAGACCATTCTTCATTAGCAAACGCAGTCTTCGCATCAACATTAATATTAAAATGGTTTGGTTTATTTTAATTATGACAAAGCAGTCGAGGGCTATCTGTCTAAAGGGCCTTCGTGGAGGACTTTCTAAGGGAGACTGGCTCGTATCCCCGTTATACTTGGGGAAAACCACGAAAACGCCCATGCAGCCAGCCCGTTCGCCTTAAATCGAGCCCTGCTCGAACTACCAATGTTCAGCGACTTTGCCGCTGGAGGGCCATAAACATTAAAAGTACCTTTGATTAATGTACGCGTAATTTCTGCCTGGACAAAGATCTGTCTATTTCATTAGTTGGAGTTCGAGCTTAAAATATGATCAATTAAATAATTTTTTAGGAGATCGAATAAAAAACTTAAAATGATGGTTGAAAATAACATTGTTAAATTCAGTTCTTATATTTTTTTTTATAAATATACAGAAGATACATTTTTCTCACCCATATGCTTGGGAAGTCCTTAATGATATTTACCCGAGTTGGAGCCATGTTGTCTCTCACTGCCTTTTCTCCATTGCTCTGAGTATTTTTTCATTTCGAAATTTCTTTTCTTCAGCTTTTAGATGAATTACAGAAACAATTGTCTTAAGTTTTTCTTTCCTCTTTTTGTACTTTCTGGGGTGATGCTTCGCCGACTAACACCTTAACATGCTGCTGGGATGTAAGGATAAAAAGGACAGACATAAATTGACACTCCACACTCATGTTAGATTCAAGTTATTAATGCATAAATTATACGAATAAACTAAATTTAAAGGTTTGGCGTCTGGATAATAGAGTTAGAAAATGAAACGAGCTCACTTCTGTATCATTTTTATCCGTTACTATTTCTTATTCTCCCCCACTAAACTGTCTTATTATTATTATTTTCTAATTTATTATTAATAATTACCTTACATTTTTGTGTATTTTTTGTATAAGATACCATTCGTAAATCACAAATTGAATGTTATCTAAATCAAGTCGAAAAGCTGAATATGGAAGATAATTCAGCAGTATATGATGCACACTTTTTTCTTTATTTCCTGCGATCATGTACAGAGTTTTTAGAAATGTATTATCATCATACTAAGAATTGGTTTGTTCATTTAATATAGACTGGAGTATTATTATTTAACTTGCCTTGAATGTATACTTTTTGAGATAGTTTTTGATTTTCTAAGCTACTGTTCCCGTAACTATTTCGTGTAGCTGATGTGGCCTTGCGGTAGAAAATTCATACTCCGCCATCTTCTCTTTTTACCGGTATACGTTGACAGATTTCAGAGGCATCGCTGGGGTGGTAAATATTTTTTTTCATCTTATAAGGCGAAGGCTACTTAGTACACCATAGTCGATAGGGTCTTGACTATACGTTTTCTGATTCACCTTTATGGAACCTAATTATCTAAAATATTAAATTCTGGTCCCATAATGAAAGCCTCAGTGTTCTAATTATTCAATGAAGTAACACCAAGTCATGAAAAGGTTTAAAACAAATGTCTTTATTAGATCTTCAATCTAACGATTTACACAGCTCGTGTAATAGTAGAAGGTTCTGCTGGTCGCGAGTTGATTAGGATACAAATGTTAAAGTAAATCTTAAGTATGGTGAAAATTCACTAGACAAATTGCGCCAATAAGTTTCGGCTCAGGTCCTCGACTCACGCGAGCAAATACAGCTAGCAAAGGCGTCAGTTTAGAAGATGGGCGGAAATAGTAGTTAAACGTCAGCGGTCACTGCCAAAAGCTCCTTCATACCTTCAAAACCTCTACTCTTACATACAAAAAAATGACTAATTTGCATCCTGGTGGGTTCGGCGAAATTAGAGGTAGTACGGGCAAAATAATAAGATAATGGGGATAACAAACATAAAATCCCCACACATTATGCCATAAATTTTGCGTTTATCTGCTCTTTTTTTTTTTTTTTTTTTTAGGAATAACAAATAGCATTGCAAGCTTTTTGTTTCATTAGAGGAAGCTTGTATTATTTTGACTACACTTTCCATCTGATCTTCGTCTAAAATGTTCATTTTTCTGTATATGTTTTAACAAAATGTTAGAGGTTTATTCCTCCTCTCCTATCCAAAACAAAAAATAATACTATACATATACATTTATTTAAATTTAAATTATTTTAATGCGTTTTATTAATTAAATAACAAAATGTATAGAGCATGTTAATAAATACCAAATATTCGTAAGCTAAAACTAAATACTGAAAAGCTGAATAAAAGGTTGACCGCATTATCCCTCTTGAAACTATAAAATTCCCTTGATAGATTCTGTTTACTATAGGAGATGTGTTAGGCCTTCTACATTAATTCGTGGTTCTGATCCATTGCGTCTATTTAAACGAAAAAAAGTCTAATAATTAATGAGTTGTTTAAAAAAGTAGTTCCATTTTTGCCTCTCTGTTAAGAGTATATTTTAGACTATTTTATAAGCATGTCATATCTGCTTTTTCTTGCTTATTGTTAGCCAGCCTTTCTCAAAGCTTTTATTTCGCTACTTCTGTCTCAGTAGATAGCTCTGTTGACTACAGTAAAAACACAACAGAACAAAAATATTAAGTATTAAAATTTTTTAACCTTAAACATAAATATGAGAGGTTGAAATAAACTTTGTCGCTCGCTTTCGGTAAATCAGATTGCAAAATTATCTGCGATTCAGAAAGTGACAAACTTGCATTCAAATGGAAATAGAAAAACTATATAAACTGCTTATTTTCTCGTTGCTGTGTTTTGACGCGCATAGAGTCTACATAAAATGGGGCAAACATTTCGACGAACAGATAAGCAAATTAACGGAAAATAGTTAAAAAATAGAATAAAAATGATTTTGTTCTAATAACTTTTGCATAGTACTTGGTTGTATGTCTATAAAAATCACAAATTAGATGCGAAAAATAGAAATAACAGCGTGAGCTGTTACATTCGGAAGAAAAAGTGCAGGGGGAAAGGTTTAAAGGAGAGTATTTGAAAAAGATAAAGAAAACTTTTTCATTTGTTTGAGTTATTTAAATAAGGCCGGAAAGACTTAAACTTACAAAATAGTACAATTAATGTAAAATAGTTATTCTAAGTAATGCACTTTTTGTCTATGCTGATTACATTTAATTTTGAAATACGTGTTTTATATCAGTTTAAATTACACTTTTTTATACCATGACAAAAGAACATAACTAGGCTATCGATATCTCTTCCAGGCTCATATACCCTTAATTTGGGTATTTGTATATCCTGTATTTTTTATATCCTCTATTGGTTCAATACCACACATTCTTACTCTTTAATTTTTTAGGAATCCCAGATCTTTATTTTGTAGCATAATGCACCTGTTTTTTTAATTGGTATATTTTATTCGTTTCAGATCTGTATATAACTTTTTACATGCATTTTTAATTATATTTAATTGTAACTTCTGCAATATTCAGGCTGTGTATCTTTTAGGCTTGTATGAATCAGATTAGCTACGTTTTAGAGCGTATACTAATTTATGTATGTAATATATAGATAACGATATGGTGCGCAATGTATTAGGATTTAAAAAAAGTGTCGCCTGTTAATTTTCAACAGCTCTGAAAAAAATAGAATCCAAAGCGATTTCATAGATCGCCTTAAGAATGCTTATGGTTATCAGCAAAAGTATTCCCGTACTTATTTTTCAGAACACGTACCAGCAAACCTTGACAGTGCGTTGTATTTTCTTAAAAGCCTTTAAGCACTTTAGCATCAACGTGTTTAGAAACCAAAAAACTTATTTTAAGTCCATTTATATTTTTTATGTTATTGTAGTTCATGGTATTGTCGGCACAAGACCGTGAGAATTGCGGATTTTATCACCGTATAAGATATAATTCACTATTTTTTGTCATTCGTAAGAAAAGTGTACCTTACTTTCTTATTTTTCTCATTATTTTACCATTTGTTCTTAGAGTTCTTTATACCTTCACCAAAAAATAGAATAGCGGTATCTGAAATACTTCACATTCTGATTAACTGTTTTCTATTCTGACAAAAGAAACCTAACTATTGCAGAAATTCCGTGTTAGATGTTGGTTACATGAAGTAAGCTTTGCTTTCGATTCATTCTGTACTATATTATCTTCTTTACGTTATTTCATTTATTAAAAAACCCTTGTATTTTCTAAAAGGAAATTTTGCTTTTTGTAATAATCGTCATAGAGTTCTGTGTGAATCATCAACATATTTTATTTCTGTAATTTTCTCCCCAGCACAAGAAGTTTGGTAAACTCCGGAAAATAAAGGCATTCTAAAAGGACTTGGAACTAAATTTGTTTCTGTTAAGTCCTAAGGACTGAAAAAGTTCCCGGACCCGAAAATATTTTTAATTGAGTATTGGAAAAGTAAATTTTAATGTAAACTGTCAAAAATTAACTTTTCTTAAGAACCAACATAAGCAAATTTCCAGACGCACATTTCTTTCCCAGATTGCCATTGGCTTGTACGTCGCCATACACGTGTCACAGGGAAACTATTTTAGCAAGGTCATATCCTCCCCCCCCCGATTATTGATCCAGGTTTTAAGAATTATCGGGCAAAAAGTCATTTTTAAAACTGGGAGAATGAAAACCACTAAGCAAAAAGCATCATAATTTTTTCTCCCTATTTTCGATAATTGTTATTGCTGTTAAGTGTCGTACAGGTTTCTAATATCTGCTTGATTAAATTATATGAAGTGTTCTCTCACAATGCTCTGTTTTCTAATCAAGGAACAATATCTTGTTCTGAGGTGCATTCTCATATATAATGAAATTCAATGGAATGCACTCAAATCCCCAAAATAGTGGTTCAGAGTGAAGTTAGTATATGCAAACGTCAAAGGCTTAAAGTGCTAATGAAATATTACTAGCAGCTTTTGAAAAAAAAATTAGCTGTTTTAAATGATGACACAATACTTAATTATTTAATGAGCAAAAGGAACTAAAACTGAAATAAATTACCGCGAAAGTTAGAATGTTCATGTTATGCTTATGAAGTTTGTACCATAGTTGAAATTTGTATGCCTTAAAATTATCCTGAAATTAAGAGAGGGAAAAGAAAAAGAAAAAAGTTAATTGCTTACTGTTTATTGATTTTAATGTATTACATCTCTTTAGCTTCGCATAATTTTGAATCATTTTCTCACATTCTTCAATTAATTTTGATTTGATATGCTATGATTTATTGTGCTGATATATAAATAACTTCGTAAATTATCTTTTAAGAAGTGATATTATATAAAAGTGGGAATCAAATATGAAAACGTTTTTTAGGATCGTCTTACTTTTAGTACAGCATGACGCAAACGTTTAATAATTAACAAAATCTATGAATAAATTGTAAAGGGAAAAAAGAAAAAATAACTGAGCTATAAACGAAACCAAAATTTAATGAAATAGTTGCGATATCTGTTTCATTGTGCAAAACTCCTAAAAATTATACAAAAATATTTATTTTTAAAAATTGCACAATATTGATATCTCAAATGTTTAAGCATATATATCGATTTCTTGTAAATATAAAGTTTGTCGAAAAGTATCACATCAACTGAATAAAAGTAAAAAGCTTGTTTCCACCAGAGCAAAGATAGTGCTTGACTGATTTTAATCATGACAAAGTAGGCATGGCAAATCGTGACCTGTCTTGAAGGGAGGAATATATTCTAAGTGGGCTTTCTAAGGAAAGCTAGCTCGTATTTACATTATATATAAGGTAAACTAGCAGAGCAAGGTAAAATTCAGAAGTAAGTGCGGTTCACGAAGAGAAGAATTTCAGGATGATCAACATGAAATCGGAGAGTAGGACTAACTGGAATTTGCCATGGTTACATTAAGGATAAAGGTAGTGTGTACAGGGTATTTACTACGTATGTATTTACCTTTTCATAGATATTATTAGAACAAATCAAGATATTTAAGGTAATGTGCAATAAGGGTTGTGACCGACAGATAAAGTTTGGGAAACCAGTATTAATCTAAAAAGCATCTTTATAACAAATTAAGAGCAAAAGGAACTAAAACTGAAATAAATTACCGCGAAAGTTAGAATGTTCATGTTATGCTTATGAAGTTTGTACCATAGTTGAAATTTGTATGCCTTAAAATTATCCTGAAATTAAGAGAGGGAAAAGAAAAAGAAAAAAGTTAAAAAAGTAACAAATTAAGAGGGGTGATGAATGTAAAGTATGAAAGGACCCATTTCATACGAAAAAACGTTCACAGTACCATGATATTTTGCGAGCTGTTTTCAATTTCTTCTTAGTACATCAATACATGTATACTGGTTTAATGTAGGGTCAAAATAAGTTCTACGCGATCTGTTTCATTGTTGTCACATAACTCTAATGTAATGCTTTCATAGCCATATTTTAGTTCGGAATGAATTATGCGATTTTTAATTATATACTGGGCTTTTGCGACCCGAAATTTTACCTTTTGAGACTTTTCTTTAAATTAAATAAATTAAATACAAATTCAGCTGCAAACAGTATTTTTCCAAAATCTAAAATCTGCAGAGCCATTAGTATATATTACCTTTTTACAATATGACTACCTTAGGTGATGTGTGAATTGCTTTTTGTTGATCAAATATAGCAACCATGTTTATTGAGTTCATTTCTGCTAGTTTCGGGATTAAAACTTTTATTTAGATATTTGAGTCTGTAATTCAGTTGTGCGGGGGTACTCATTAGGGAATATTTTCTCATTTTTTAACAAGCCAGGGTTCTTCTAAAAAATTTGATTTTTTTAAATAGCTTATTTAAGCCTTCTTCCTTCAGTTTTATATTGTGCGATTACATTTTCCTTAATTGTTTAAAATGATTTGTTAACAATTTGATTACTTTCATGAAGGATTTTCCAGATTTATCAACAACAAAATAATAATAATAATAATAATCCCGCTAAACTGGGCAAGTCTTATTTTCAGAAACATGCATTAAGATGATTGGTAATCATTGACAAAAGATTGCAATATTTAAAGCACCGATAAAATGCTGTGAGTTTCGTTGTCTTCTTTTTCACAGTTCTGTGCTTTTTCTCTCTTGCTGACATTTTATAAAAACCCGAGATTTTGTTCCTTAGTATCAAATTCACGTATAAGTTAGTAATCGATTTAGAAATGGAATTTTAAACCAGGCTTATGAAAGTATAGTTTAGGATATACACAACTTTAGGGATTTTCAAGTTTTGCTTCCACTTGTATTATATCAGGGGCGGCCAAACTTCAGGACAGTAAGAGCCACATGAACATGAGTATTCATGAAATTTCGAGAGCCGCAACTAAATTTTGTGAGTCAGAATTTCCTATTTACATCCTATTACGTTTAAAAAAGCAGTGAAGCAGATCTTCATTAAAAGAAACTTTTAATGTAAATTAATGAGAATTTCGCATTTTCTATGCAATTAAAATGATATCGTATAAATATAAACAAAGATATTTTATTTTTCCTGCTATACGCAGGAAAATTTGTTTTACATATTTGAAACATTGTTATACATGAAAAGGCTGTGATCAAATATGAATAAGAAGTTTTACCTAGTCCATTGTAAAGTCTACACTTGAGTCCACCAGACTTCAAAACAGGTCTCTAATTTGAAAAAGGCCCCTTTTTAGACTATATGTTTCCTTCTTGAAAGAAATTTCTTCAGCGACTTTCAAAGACATCCAAAGAGTGAAAAAAAGAAGCAGTTCTATCTAAAGAATAGAAAATCTTCCAAAACACTAAATCGCGGTCATTAATTTAATGTTTTGAAAGAACTGCATGAAGAATCTGTCTGAAGTAAAATAAAACCTTAGAGGAAATGAAAAATAATGCATTATTTTTAAATCACGTTCAAATTTGCTCTTATGCAATCCCGATGGCCATTATCTGCTTTCAAATTGACATAGTCATATTGTAATTCTTAGAAACTGAATTATTTTCTATTTTGATCGCTACTGTTACGATTAGTGCACGATGAACAATTTGAAACCGATTAAATTATTGCACTCATAAAGTAATTTATGAAATTATATTACTAACTGGTAAAGAAGCGTGTCATTCATTGCACGATTTCTGTTTCAAAATGCAACTGTATTTAAAAAATAGAGCTAAGGAGCATTTAAAGAGTCAAAGGGCCTCCTTCGACTCGCGAGCGGCAGTTAAGGGGCAGTATGGCCATACCTGCAGTTTATAAAATGCTATTTATATATCGTATATATAGACAGCACTTTAAAAATATTTTGCAACTAAGTTTTCTGTTGAATGACCATTCGTGGAACCACAGATACAGTTTAAGAAACGAACCAAACGATGTAGGCTTTTGAAATAGTACAATTTTGGTCACGTAAGAACTTTAACTCACGTAAAAATTTGCGAAATATTTCCGTGTGGGCCGCGTAGGAAAAAGTGCAATATGAGAATGAGAGAACTTTGTTGTTAAAAAAAAAAAAAAAAAAAAAAAAAAAAGAAAGAAAGAAAAGAAAAGAAAAAAAGTCATTTTCCTTATGGTCGACATTGGTTGAGATTATCGATTTAAATATTACTGATTTCATATAAAGTGCTCAAGTGCTACTATACTTATACAGGATGTACCAGTACAGCGGTGACAAACTTTCAGGAGAGATAGAGTAATCCTAGACGATCGGAAATCACATAGGAATGCATGGTTGGAAACGCTCTCCTGGCGCGGGTAGTGACGACAAAAAAGAAAACGAAAAAAAAAAGAAAGGACACAAACAATGAGACAAAACACGTTTTATTAAGTTTAGTACAGCAGAAACCTACAAATAAGAACACAAACAAGCAACGATCGTCATTAAAGGTGTTCGAAATTACTCCCCCAACCCGTGATGGAACCCTCACTTCTCTGGCGCATGGAAGATCTGCATCAAGAATGGAGATGCATGGCGCGCAGTTGCTGCATCACGGTTCGGATCGTAATTTCGAACACCTTTTATGATGTTGATTGTTGTCCTTTATGTTGCTTTTCTTTGTTTTTGTTGCACTCCGAATAATAAACATGTTTTCTCACCCCGTTCGTGTCCTTTCTTTCTTGAATTTTGTGTCGTCGCTACCTCGCCAGGAAAGCGTTTCCGACCATGCATTTCGTGATTTCCCATTGTCTAGGTGTGCTCTATCTGTCCTGAAAGTTTGTCACCGCTGTACTAATACACCCTGTATGTTACTCACATTAAGTTTTTGAATGAAAAATTTTAAAAGATACCTTAAATATTCTAAAAGCATAATTTCAAACTACAGGAATTTGTAGAACTAAAATTCGAAATTCTACTCTATTGAACTTGTCGCCTGAAATCGCCGCCATTTAGTCATAAAAAAGCCTTATAATTTCGCATATTACAGATTGGCATTCCTTCCCCGCGAAAAACAAAAAAGGGTCTATAACGGTTAGGTTAGGTTATTTAATTACGGCAAAGCCTCGAGGGCTATCTGCCTAAGGGGAGGGATGCCTTCGTGGAGGACCTTTCTGAGGGAAACTGGCTCGTATACACGTTACACATGGGGAAAACCACGAAAACACCCATGCAGCCAGCCCGTTCGCGGGATTGGAACCTCGGATCGACCTACCAGTGTTCAGCGACTTTACCGCTCGGCCGCTGGTGGGCCTTGAGGGTCTATAATGAGATAAGGAACAATTTATTAATTGAAACTTTTTAAAAATTTTATCCGGGTAGAGGGCCTGTGCAAAAATAACTTTCGTACACTTTTACTACAGAGTGTCAAACCTTTCTAGTTCAGACGCTTACCTTATTTGATTTGTTTTTCAAATTTGAACCTCTGCTTTTGAGTAATCGCTTAAGATAAGATATATGTCGGTATACAATCGAGCTTCGCTAAACTAGGGCCCACCAGCGGCCGAGCGGCAAAGTCGCTGAACACTGGAAGTTCGGTCCGGGGTTCGAATCCCGGCGAACGGGCGGGCTGCATGTGCGTTTTCGTAGTTTCCCACATGGTAACATATATAAAAACCAATTTCCCTTAGAAGGCATCTCTCCCTTTAGGCAGATAGCTCTGAAATGCTTTGCCATAACTAAATAAACCAAACTAAACCAATTGACAACCCAGAGCAAAAGAAAATGTCTAGTAATCAAATATTCGTCGCAGCAAGACCTTCGCGAAACTGCAGTTGAAAATTGCCTAGATTTCGAGCTGGATCGTAATTAAAAAGCTGAAATGAAATTTTTTGATTGCATATTTATATTAAAAATATTGCAAATAATTGGAGGAATTCGTGTGTTCCTATAAACATTAAACTCCATGGACTTATATGAAAGGGATAATGGAAACTATTAAAATGTTGCATGTGAGTGATATTTTTTTCCCACCTGCAGGAACATTGCACGAATACATGCTAATACTGTAACTGTAAGATTCGAAACTAGTACCGAACAGCTCGGCTTTGAAAGTCGGTAACCGGCTGGTGATAACAATTATTTACTTGCGTTACGTAGTCGCCCAGTCAGTATAGTGGTTAGTGACTCTGATTGCCGTAGCAATGGATGGATCCGGGTTCGAATCCCGAAAAAGGCATGGTTTTAACTGTTGAAGGCATGGCCACATATCAGTTGCTTCCATAATGAAATGGCCACCACTTCCCGCCACTTATAATGGCGCGGGGCTAGTGGCTATACAATAAAGCACCCGGGCAAAAAAAAAAAAAAAACGAGTGAGAGTTCTAGCTATATAAAATTATCGAGTTCACCTTGCATTCTCTCCTCTTGTTTATTTGAGAAAGATTTTGCATCCTCATTGCCAGTGTAAGGGCCTGCTCGGTTCTGTATATTTTAACGCCAAACCTCCTCTCTACATGCACAGGCGTCTCTTTCACCGAGTCAGATTTCTAATAGTTTCTGTTTAAGAATCTTTGAATGTCTTGATCTTAAAAATATGATCAAACTAACGATATTGATTTAGCTATGTAATTTGACAATATGTGTCCTTCACAGCGGGTATTAAATATGAAATTAAATGTCTGGTTACCCTAAATATAAAGATTATTTTTGATGCTATAGATCTTCAGAGAGCCCACAATTGTTTTAAGAAGTGCTGTTCATGCATATAAAATTATGGAGTAATCAGTTTATGTATAAAAGAAATTTAACGATGTTTAGCAGGAAGCAAAGAAGCAATTTTGAGTATGAAAAGAACCTTTTTTTGAAATATGTGAAGGCTATATTTTCGGATAGGAGGTAAATTTTTTCAGAGTATCTCGTCATTATAAATATTACGCGTGTAGATTTCTTTTGTCTTAAATATTTTCTGAAGATTATCAAAACTTCTTAAATTTTCCTAAACTAATGATAGTTTAATCCTCGTTTTCAACACCTCCTTTCCTGTCCAGATAAAAATAAAGGAAATGAAGACAAATGGTAAGCTCCTTCCTGAAGTTTTTAACCTCGATTAATATGTACGCTTTAAATTAAGCATAGTTTATAGATTACGGATTGTTTATTACAGTGTATCATTCTAATACAGGTATTTATCACATAATAAGTACTTTTTTCTGTTAGTTTTCATTTTCATGTAATTCTACACTGCTACCTAAAGTTTAAAAAGAAAACAAAATTGGTTGACCTCAAAGATTGAAAGTCTTTACCTCATTAAGGAGATAACCGTTTAAGAATTTATTTTTAAATGGGAAAAGTTACACCGTCTTATGTGGGACAAGTTAAAACTAAATAAATAATTTTGATTGAGTTTTAAATGTTATTAATTTTTTTATTAAAATTCAGATTAGATAGATCGTCATTATTTTTATTCTGCTAAGAGTTTCTTCCTTCATTAACACACACACACACAAAAAAAAAAAAAAAAAAAAAAAAAAAAAAAAAAAAATTCTTGAGAGACAGTGTTCATAACCTTGGATTTAAGCTTCGTATTGTTTAGAGTAAATTTCAACACTGCTCTAAACAATTGTAACTATTGAGAACAAAGGCCTTTGTTATTTGTTTCATGTTTGTTGTTCAGCGATTCGAAATGATAACATAAATCTCTGACTTTAAGATAAACTGTAAACAATATGAACTGAAGAGGAGAGGAAATTCAATATATTACGTAACTGCATGATGTTACAAATCAGTTTCTTAAATTCTTTTTCTTTACTTTCAGATCCCTATTCAGCGTTACCTATCGGTTTGATGGTTTTCAGAACATTGTATTAGAAGTTTCCTGCGGCATAACATGCTATAAAAATGTTCAAAAGTTGGCTGAAGGTTTCATATTTTATTTATTTATTTAAAATTTTATTTTCTTTACTTTTTTATTTTCCTTATCAAAGAGGAAACTCTACTGTAAAAGCATGGAATTTTATTAACGATACAAATGCTTCTGCATCTACAATAAACTTTGAGTATATCCACAGCCTGAAAAATCTTAATTCCGATTCTTTCACAGAAAAAAGTGTAGAAATACTTTCCTATTGCGATACAAAATAGATAATAACAAGTTATACATTCATAAGCTTTTGTTTCCTTTCTGTAATTGGAATAAAAGTCGTAAGAAGCTTTCAACTAGCTTCTTGATTATTAAAAAAATATATTTTGCTGTATAAAGCGTTCTTCTATGACTTTTGAACTAATATTCACTATATAATATTTATTCTATTAATGCACTGAAATAATATTTATTGTATTAATGCACTGAATTACTGTGAATAAGTAGTGTCTATCAAGAGCCACATATTAATCTCCGAAATGAGAGGTGTGTAAAGAACCCAGATGTACTAAGCTAAATGTGACATCTTCTTAAGAAACCGTACTTAATAACTTCTTAATGAAGCCGTACTTAATAAATGTGCGCTTTCTCATGAAATATGAAAATCGGTACTATTCCGTTTTGAGGACCGTAAAAAAATTGCAGCGAAAATGTATGCGCAAAAGCGCCAAATCTAGCAAACGCCAAATCTAGCGTACGCCAAATCTAGCGTACGCGCCGATTTCAGATTGCTTAAGTTTATATAGTTCTATATTTCTTAAGACGCCATTGAAATATTAGTTTAATTTTTAAATCCTTTTTTGATTTTAAATCCTTTTTTGATATCATTTGGATTTAATAATTTGAGAATTGCCCATGACGAAAAGTCTGCAATACAATTTTGAGTAAAGTGCAGAATCACCCACTGCTTGACGCGTTTTTAAGAATTCCACATACTCGGTATCCATATACACATCACACATCGACCTATTTTCTCTTTAAAAAAAAAAAAAAAACAGAATTGCACAAAAATGGCACTGCGCAAACACTTGACTTTATCTCTGTACACATCGACCTATTTTCACTTAAAAAGTAAAAGAAAATTGACAAAAATCCAATTGTTTTTACCCTTTTAAAAAGCGACAAACAAATAAGTGGGCGATTCTGCACTTTACCGAGATTTTTTTCAAAGAAAAGGCATCATTCATTATAGAAAATTATGTTTGAACAACCAACGAGATGAAATTATGCTTGAGCGATAACTCGGTAGCGAAATAGCGATGCAGGCATCCATTCAGTTATGCTTAGCAATTTTTATATAAATTATAATAATGATTTGAAATAGTTATTTACTCTTATGCTTCCATTCAGTCGTGTTTAGCCTTTTTTATATAAGTTATAATAATAAGAAAAGTATTATATGAAATTAACCTTTCATCTAAATTAAAACATCAATCTTAGATAATTATTTACTATTATACTTCCTTTCTTGCATTAGGGTTGCCGCAATTATTTTTGGCAGCACTGGCATCAACAATAGTTTGGCGATTTTTTACGGCCCTCAAAACCGAATAGTACCTGAAAATCTTTGAATCATGAAACATTCGAGTTTTCTGATCGAAGAAAATGGTGAAATGAAATTTTTTCTGAGGCTTTATTTTCATCTTAAAATCAAAAGAGTCATCCAAAATTAACGCAAAAACAGGAAGGGCTGATACGCATACTAAACTGATGGCCAGTCATATTATTTTTTTTTTATGTCAAAGGCATGGTGTCAAGTGTTACTGCTGAAAAGCAAGCAAATCGATAAAATATGTCTTCTCCTAATGTAACTGTGTCTCAAAAGATTGTCGGTATATTTCCAATAAGGATTTAAAAGTGAGTCGTATCAATAAACTTAGTCCAGGAAAATAATATTCTAAGTCCAGGAAAATATTTTTCTGCAGAGCTTGATAAGTCTACACACTGCATTAAGTAGAATTATAAGCATTTGGGTAGGTTTGTTTCTGTTTCTACCATGGAATTTTGTTTTAAATTTATTAAAGTATAAATTAAATGAGAATATTTTGTTCTAAAAGACACTTTTCGATTAGACAGCAGAACAGGAAATATTTGAAACTCTTTTTGCAGGTTTGTATCTCATAATGCACGTAGCATAGAATAAAGGAGGCTTTATAACTCAGCACAGAATGGAAAGCATAGAATATTTGCAAAAATAGTGTGCATTCCCAAATGAACATATTTATTTCACAAACAGTTCGAGCCCTGTAATCTTCAAAGGTAGTTTTTAGTTCTCAAGAAATGTGGAAATGACATGAAAATAGTACTAATAATGACCATTAATTTTATATAATCATAAACTGGCAAATTCAGCTTGTTTGCAATTTTGATAAAAACAGATAGGAAACATAAATTTATTCAGAGGAGACATAATTGAGAATTGTCAGAGGAGACATAACACGTCGAGGTAAGGAAACTTATTTATTTGCATGCATGAGAATTGAAGGGAAAAAACTCGTTTTTCCGTGCGGCAGTTAGTATGTAAGTTAAGCATCTATTTATATAGATACGATTGTAAAGGAAGTATTTTGGGGAAACTTATCCCAAAAAACTAATGTTCTATTCTCCAACAGGACTCGATTCTTAAACTTATTAGCTACAGGATCTAAATTTCTTTTGCACAGCATATCGGATGTCTTTTCACTCTGTAGGGTTATACTGTATTTAGAAGCTTGTATTAAAATCATGAAGACCCTACTAGACTGATAGCGAGCTACTGTTTCACCTGAAATCATTCACAGTCTAAAGAAGTTTAAAATAAGATTTTTATTTAAGTCTCGACTGAACAGAAAGGCACAGCTTGTGACAGATGAACTGCCGATCCCTACGTGTATTTGAATTAACATAACAGAAGGTTAAATTTCAAATGTAGGAACGTAGTCTGAGACTATATATCAATTAAGCTACTCAAGCTGGCTCAGATATTTAACGGTGAATATTTTAAAACGTCGGCGCTAGCAATGCAAGTTAGGCAGGATGTCGATAGTAGCAGCAAGATGCGGCTGCCAAAGCTGTAATTTAAACATTCAAAACCCCCAGCTTAAATGCACTAAACAACTCATTTGCATTCTGGTGTACAGAAAGAAGAACTTATAGTAAAGTTTTAAATCATAGTAATTGGTTAATTAACATAAAAACCGTACTACTCTTTACACCGTGTCCATTTTATTATCTTTATACACCGTGTGCGTAAAAGTCCTCATGCGGCTTTTATTTTCGAAATTGTTCGTCGTAGACATATAGAAGTACAGGTAGAAGTTAGACCAGCACTTCTGTAGTACCACAGATAATTGACGTATTGCTGAACCTAGCTAATTGTTAAGCTTCCGCCCTAATTTTGAGGAAGAATACTCTGCGGGATGGTCCAAAGGTCTCCCATCCCTCTTCTACCAAAACCTCTGTAGAGGACTTTCAAGTTTGCTGTGTATTTTGAATGCCCTCGTGCCTCACGGACACTATACGCGTGCAAACATCCATGCCTTTTCCGAGACTTGAATATGCGCCTATCGGTACCCCAATCAGTGTCATTAACCTCTGTGCCAGCCGTAGACATATAGCGTAAACCTTTGCAGAACGGGAACTTGCGGTACGTGATTTTGCGTACAGGTATTATTTTAATTGTCTCTATTTAATTTATCCAACGCGAGAAATACAGCTATATTCAGTATTCTGCACAGCACTGGCAGCATTGCGGTAATCCGCTTTAATCACTGCTTTGAAAAAGCGCAAAACCTGAGCTTTAAAGTTCTCCTAATTCTCGATAATGCTCCAGCCCTCATAACATTGCATCTAGATGTAGAGGTTTCGACTTCTTCTACCGAACACCAGTTCCTTGATCTAAACAATGGATCAAGCAATTATAAAAAACCTATTATATTAGATATGTTTGCATCTCTGCAAATAAAGCACGAGAAAAAAGCACGACACGTTAATTGCATTTAGGAAACAATTCAACATAAGATCCTGCATAGAAATACTTAAAATCTTATGTGAATAAGTGAATTCATCAACAATGAATACTTGCTGGCATCAGCGCTGGTCAGAAGTTGTCAACAATTTGAAAGGATCTCCATCGATTGAAAAGGAAGACAAAGAAATCGTACAAATTGAAAAGCAATAAGACAGCGAAGGATTTTGAGATACGGAAGAAGGAGAAATTAAAGAAATAGTCGAGATTGACGATCGTCAAATGAAGAATAAGATGATCTTATAGCACCAGCCGAATGTGAAAGCAGCGATAATGAATAGGATCGAGAACCTTTAACGTATTAAAATTAAACGAATTGTTAAAAATTGAGCTAAATGAAGAAAGAAGAGGATAGTTTATGAGGAGTTTTGAAAAACTTTGCATTCCTTACCGCGAAACGTTTAATGAGTTGCATCAGACGTTTCCCCAAGCAATAATCTCCAGTTATTTAAAAAAAAAATAGTTGTATCATGTACCTAGACAAAGTGATCATAGAAATTCTTTCAATTAACATTTGTTTCACTTGGCTCGTTTCCCTCCTTTAATTACAATACCATTTAGGCTTGTGTAAATTATACATACTTTTTAAATACGAACTATACCGGGCCCGCTTTTTTTTTAATAGAAAATAAATTTTGTGGAACGGGATTTTGCCCTACGCGCAATGTATAAATGACGTAATCCTCCCTGGCGTTCGGGAAGAGTTAACTGTACTTCCAAATACAGAATGCTTTAAATCTCTTTTTACAAAAACTGTAATCTATAAAAATTACCAAATATATCATTTAAACAACCCTCCGGTCCCTCTCTGCAATGTTTAGTAAAAGTTTATATTTTATCTGAAAGTTAAACTACAAAACACTTCATTCTCTACAACAAAAAAATGACTCAGATATTTAAAATTTCAGATCGTATTCGGGAGTCTTTCGTAAAATGAAAAGCAAAATATTTGCGTATTTACAAAACTAAAAATTAAATATCAGTTTAAGAAAAGGTTTCTGATATTAATAGATTAAGTCACGAACATTTCTGTGCAGATTATCATAAAGATTATTCATCATTATAATTTTTGGAAAAAGAATATCTTATTCACAAAAATCTTTTCATTCTTTTTTCAAATCATATTTCATTTTTTTTTCAAATTCAAATCATTTCCATCTTTTCATCAAATTCATGTTCTAGGAAACAGAAGCAGACTTCAGTATTGGTGCATTGCCAGCTTGTATTATTATTTGCATAAATTAAAAACGAATGAAAATTTCTAGTTTAATAAATTTTTGTATTGTTATTAGATTATAATACAAAGATTACTTAGAAGAAAATTCTTTCGGCGTACCATATATGTAACAAAATTGTAAATTAAAGATGTTATACACTAGCAAATCGCATAAGAATATGACGGAATGATATGAAAAGCAAAAGTTCAACCTCGAATACCGCTAATTCATTTTTTAACCGGCCGCTCAAGAAGACCCACAAAAGGGTATTAAAAATCCCAGCTTCTGAATTTAATCTCTGTTAATTTTTTCCCTTTGCTTTTAGAGTCCATTTTTTGTGCTTTATTTTCTTTATAATTAGAGGAAACTTTTATTAAATTTAACTGCAGACACCGAGAAGACATATCATAGTAGTTGTTTTTCGTAATTTTCACCAAACTGATTTTTAAATTGCAAAATTTTAATATTTGCCTCATTCAAAACATTTTAGTAGCTGGATTTACATACATACGACCAACAGTTGGGAAAATATAAGCCACACAAAGATATGTGTAGATTCGGTGTATAGTATATTTTCCCCTTTTATCGTCCAAAAATTGAAAGGCGAATATTATGCGAGCAGTTTAATTCCCAAAGGATGCGGTTACTGTAGGAACATACCAAATGAAAAGTAGTCGTCGATAAATTATGGGTAACTATCACAATACTATTTCTTAAGGGAAACCTACATTTCAATAAAAACAACACAATAATATTAACATTACAATATTTGACGGATATTTAGCCGATATTTGCTGCTAAATGAGCCGGACATACATCGTAAAGCCCTGGGGGAATCTCACATGAAGGAGTCTTGACCACATTGCTCAAAAGCAACATCAGAGGAACAAAGGAGAAGGGGGGGAACAGATCCGAATTTCGAGAGATCGAACACATCAGCAGTAGATAAGGTTCCAACGAGCTGGAACGTAAATAGTAGAAGTAGTAGAATAGTAGAATAGTAGAAACCATATGTTTGGAAAGTTCAGCTTGACGGGTGCCTTGACGAAAAATCTGAGCAAAATACGATTCAAATAATAAATGCAAGCGAAAATATAACGAATAAAATGCTAATATAAAACTTCAAATACAAATTGAATATACAGAGTAAAAATAATCAAAGGAATAAAATTTACCAATAAACTAATCCTCAGAGGGAAAAACTATGTACAATAGCTAAAGAGCAAAATTATGTGAATAACTTTTCAAATTTTCAGAACTTAACGCTAGAAAGCTAGGGAAGGAAGAAAAACGCGAGGAAACAGGGTATTTGCTGCATTTTTTAATTCTTTTTTAATTTTTGAAAGTTTTTCTTTCAGTTTCACTCATATTTGCCAGTGTTCATGTAACGACAAAGGAAATATAGTTTAGATTCCAAATGCTATTTTATCATTAGCATCGGTCTAATGCGTTTTACACATTTTTAGAAACTACAATGGCTGAATTTCTACCTGCCTTCCGCAAAATAGTAACATATTAGGTGCATTTTTAAATTAATGAATGCTGGTATAAGATCTTACGCGCCTGTAGCATTTTTGTGCTGTATTAGAACACATATTTTCATAAGATATATAGTCACTGTAATGAATTCTTCATTACATAATTTCTGCATTTATAAGTACGTAAAGCGCCATCCGATTTAGTTTCACATTCTGAAAGCTTATAAAATTTCAAATTATCAAGATATATGAAGCAATGTATGTCATATTATCTTCGTATAACTTTTTTTCACGTAACTTTGAGCATCATTAAGCAATCGTAAGATACTCTGCATAATATTTCTTAGAGAATATGTTGCTGAAGAACCCCAGTTATAGCCATGTCATTAAACTTTGCAGTACCGTTGACCTCTTATAGGAGATATCGATTGGTTTGCTTCCTCGATTAATGCTTTGTTTCCTTTCTCTTAAAATGATGAGTCAAAATCACTAGAGGTTTTCGACCCCTGTCTTGTCCAGACAAAATTGTTTTAAAATGTTAAGCTATTTTGATCAGCTTTGAACAAGAATTTATGGGAGTTCCGGCACCTCCTAGAGAAAAGTAATGATTCTTGGAAGAGAAAACTATTTTGACGCGGAAGATAATAAATTGCATACCTGTGTTTAGTTTTAATGAGAGCTATGTGTTATATTATTTATTTTAAAATTTTACGAGATATATTTACTATTTCTTATAAGTTATGTGATCACTTTCATACATTAAAGCTGAAAGAATTATAGAAGCGTTAAGAATAAAAGTAGCAAGAATACCCTCAAATTATCATATTATAAGAATAAATTATTGTCATATCATTTTAGATTGTAAACTAAAGTTATGTCCAAACCATACGCATAAAAAGGTAAAAGAATGAATAAATGTTATACTGTATATATACTATAGTAGTATATATAAAGTATAACATTTTACTGTTAGAAAGCAATAGTATACTGTTAGTATACTGTTAATCATAGTATACTATTAAAAAGCAAATAGTAGACAAATCATTGCACAAAACTGAACTGTCTTTTCATTAAATATTTGTCAGCTGATTGAACCCAAATGGTAAAGATAAGTAGATTTTCTTATAGACATAAAATCAGCTCCAGATCAGATATTGACTCTGAAGAAAATTGATGTTACCTTTGATACCTTGTTTATTTGAAGTCCTTGTTATGATCGGTCGAAAACAGTAATAATCAGGAGCGGATGACTTCTGTTTCTAAGGCCATACACTAAAGTTTAACCGGCTTTCTGAACTCTTATTTTAAAGAAACACAAAAGCTGTTGTTACTAATCTACTGAGCTGACCGAGTTTACGAATTTTATCGTGGCAAGAGAGAAGGGGTAGAGCATAGGTGGCCTAAGCCTTGGGTACTTCATCAGGAAGAGTACGCGTTGGCCCAGCTCCATCCCAGGTTTGATAAAGAGTACAGCGAAAGGGTGGATCCTGAGTTTCCCCTACCGCCTTCTTCTTGAAAAGACTTTTGGCCTAGACCGTATTGTAATGTCCTTCTTGCCGCGAAGATGCTATACATTTGCAAATGTCAATGCTTTCTCTGGGATTTGAATTTGGGTCTGGGGCTACGGTGCCTGGTTTCCGTTCCCCCACGCCAACAGAACAGCAGAAAAACATAAGTCTAATTTTTTTCCGTATGACATCTGTGAAATTCTTTTATTACTTTAAATAACTCTTTTTATTGTAATGTATTTAATATTTTCAACTGAATTTACCTTGTTTTAAAACATGTCACCCAGTTTAAAACCTCTTTACGGAACAAAAGGAGTGGGTCTGCCGTATATTAGCAACAACTCATTTATATTTCATGAGTAAGGTGATTTAACCTTCAGCATAACTGAAAGGAGTACAATTCGTTCAAGATAATAAGACTCTAGATCAGGGGTTCTCAACCGGTGGTACGCAAGAGAAAAATAAGTGGTACACAAAGATGCAATGTATTTTTAACTATTAAATTCAAAAATTAAAACCCCAACATCCTAATTGAGTTTTTTCTCTCTAACACTCGTAAATTTATGCAATCTGAGCTTTGTTCAAGAGTGGTGGTGATAGTAAGTACATTATAGTGGTGGTACTAAAGGTTTTCAATTTTTGTTCAGATGGTACGCGGTAGTCAAAAGGTTGAGAACCGCTGCTCTAGATCTTCATAAACCAAGAAATGGTACATGCAGTCCAAGGAAAGGGATTCCTCTTCGGAGAACTTTTAAGGAAAACTAGATCGTATCCACATTACACACAGGTAAAATCACGAAATCTCATATGAAACCACCTCATTTACCGAGATTTGCACCTGAGTCGAACAACTAAGGTTTAATTACTTTACTGTTGGGCCTCTAGTATTCCAGAACTACTATATTGGCCTGTAGTGTGCCAGAACTATTATAACACGTAGTTATTCGTGCGTATATGCTACACTGTCATGAACCTGTTACATTCAGGGCATGTATAGAGATGCAAATGAGTCTTAAATACATTTACTCTTAACGAAGTTATTGCAGCTGCAGAATATTCTTTTGCAGATGAATTGTTTCGAAAACATAACTTATCTCCGAATTCAAAAGATTCTTCTTTGTCAGGGTCTTCATCTTTTAAAGCACGAGACTAATATTCTTATTTTTGTGAAGTGATTTTGTAAATTTTGCTGCAAGATCCTTCATGAGTTAGTATTTTAATAATAACGGTACGTTAACTAAACAAGGCATATGAGATCGAAAGAGAAATTAAACTTTTATAATGGCTTCTTTCATTTAATTTAGTTATTTTTAGAAAGCGATGCTATTTTTTTAACCAAGTGATGATCACATTTCCATTGGTTTCTGAGGAAAATATAGGTGAAATTTTGGAGAGATATTAATATAAAATATCTCACCATAAAAAATTATGGTGAGAAGTTTCCAACATACTTGGACACTTGTCGAACTTTGTGTTTTGTCCGGAACAATAAAATGTAATAAAACATTTTCTGACAATGCCTTATTATATCTCGAATTTCCTCAGAAAGAAACCAAAAAGCATGAGGCTGTTTTTACTCGGCAACTTACTCTTTTCAAAGAAACTGTTCCTTTAGTCAAGACTGCCAAATATTTTTGTATTACCTGTAATTCTAAATTAAAATGGAATGATCATATTCACAAAATTAAAAATAAAGCAAACAAGGTTATCGGTAGTCTAATTCCTCTTGTTGTAAAACAGTCAAATGTGGATTTTAGGAAAAAAAAGTCTTATTTACACGTCCATTATCAGACCAATTTTCGTTTATGCTTCACCTGCATAAACTTCTTCTATAAAAATGATCTCCTGAAATTATAAAAAATTCAAAATCGTTTCCTACGCATTATTACTAACGCGCTACTGTCACACTTCATGAAGATTACAGACTTGACACTATTGAAATCTATCTTAACAAGACAAACACAAAATTCTTCGGGAAAGCACTAGGATGTGAATACTTGTATTCATTTAATCTCTTCAACTATAAAATGCTTGAAGAAGACTATGATCTTAGGCCATTTGCCGCACACTACAAAAAGATTGATCTTTCTACCACTTGGTCATTTTTCTCATTTTCCTTCCATTAGTGTTTTTGCATTTGTTTTGTCTTTTATTGTACTTGTCATGCATTGTATTCAGTTACACTGTACTGAAATTTCCTCACTTTAAACCACTGCCAGTTAAATTTTAACTACACTTATTGACTTGCTTTCTTCATACACATTTCAGCCCTTCCTTTATTTGCGATGTCGGGTCATTTTTTATCCTTTTCCCCTTTGCCTTCATTCACTGCTACTCCCCTTAAGATCCTACTTATCATGATTGAATTTATGTTATGTGCCTTTATGGCAATATGCGTCATTAATTCTGACAAGTCGCGCTTTGCGTGATATTTATGGGATATAATAGTTCGATTCGATTCGATTCGTAAGGAGCCATTTTTGCACTTATTTTTGCAAGTGATGGGAAAGGCTGTTGATCTAAGCGAATTTGATAGACGGCAGATTGTACTGGTCCGAAATCTCAGAACGAGTATCTCCGAAAACTGTACGACTGTACGTTGTCCACGATCTGCCTTGTTGGTATTTATGCAAAGTAGATAAATGACGGTGAAACCAGAAGTAGACGCCAGTATGTTTGACGTTCATGCGTCATAAAAAAAAGGGGGGACGCTGGAGACTATTCCGATTGGTATAACAAAGTCGACGCCAGACATTGGCTCTACAGCAGACACTATTGGGTATGGAAATGCGCAGCAAACGTCCCACTCATATGCCTCTGTTGACCAAGCTTCATTGTCAACTACGCCTACAGTGGGCTAGGGAACATCGAAACTAAACTATGGATAAGTGGAAGACAGTTGCCTGGCCGGATAAATCTCGATTTCTCATTCCTCACGTCGATAGTCGTGTCAAGGTACGCCGTCTTCCAGGCGAACAGTTGCTCCCCCTGTACAGCAGGTCATACACAGACTGCTGGTGGTGGTATTATGCTTTGGGGGGCGTCTTCATGGGCTGCCCTACGGCTCTTAGTTGTGGTAGCACAGACCACAAAAGCTGCCGACTATCTGAACATAATTGGGGATTATGTGTAACTTTACAAGGCGTCTGTCTTCTCAACTGAAAATGAAATCTTCCAGCAGGACAACGCCCATGTCACAAGGCTCGAATTGTGTTGGAATGTTCGAGGAGCATTAAGATGAATTTCAGTTATTGTCCTGTTCACCTAACTCGCCGCATCGTAACCCGATAAAGCACATTTGAGATGTCACGGAGCGGCAGCTCAGAGCTCAACACCACCATGTCGGAATATCTGGACTTCACGTGACCACTGCTTAAACATTTGATACAACCTGTATCCAGTCATCTACCAGGAACTTGTGGCATCCATGCCAAGGCAGTTTGCAGCTGTTTTGCAGGCCAAAGGTCGCGCAATACGTTCTTGAGTAGGTGGTCCTAATGTTTTGGCTCTTCAGTGTAGTTCTGACAAGGACACGTTGTCACTTTTCACTGTTAAATTAGCGAGTTTACTGCCCTTTCAAAAACCTGAACTATACATGCTGTAGAGAAACACTACACTAATGTTCTAATCTAACTATGATGTTTCGCTAGTTATAGTGAGAAAATTGTCGAAAATTTCTTATTTTTCATGAGTAATTAGGTATTTAGAGTTATTTTTTTAACTCGGTCTGAATTTATTCCTGAAAATAGTTGTAACTTTTATGTTAAGTAATGATAATAAAGTCTGCTCATGCTTAGCATGAGTTTTAATTATAACGAAGTTTGCACATGAGAGAGAAACAAAAATTTGCGATAAATTTTGTTCATATGGCATTCTCTAAACAAAACCATAATCATTCATACAGCTTTTTTTAAATCTACCTATACTGAGAAATCGGTAAACAGCTGTTTGTCGTTCATTTGTTTATATGGTCTTAGTTTTGTCAAGAACTAAATTCTAAAGATGAGAACATCATCCTTGTTTCGGTCAATGTGCAATATGCCATTAGACAATGGATCTAAATTTTAGACGATATGTCTAAATCAACTAGAATGTTACTGGGCTATCCACTATTAGGCAGTACATCGAAATAAAACTAGAATTTTGCGTAATTTCAAATATCATCCAGTTTGAAAAAGTGCTTTAAATATTTTCAGATTCTTTATCTGAATGGGTTTGGACACCTGTTTGAAAATATCTAGGATTATCTAGCCAATTACTGCGTGTTTAGATCATTCGCATGTAAGTTCTTTGACGTAACATAAATAATAGATTTGAAAATTATCGTCAAAAATGAAGGTAAAAAAATTATAATGCCATCTTTCAATGGCTCTATTCAGGATTTAATTAAAATTTTAATTTTTTTCAAGCGTTATGGAAATTAAGACACAATAACACGCCGAACAAATACTAATTCAGACTTCTGAATAACTTCTGACTTTTTTTTTGTTTGACTTCTGAATTAGTATTATGGAAATTATCAAACGTATTACTTTTATTTTTGAGAATTGTTTGCACCAATATCCCTCTAAAAGTTGTTATGTTTCAAATTGAAAATATCACTTTTGTTTTGATATGGTTGAATAACATCTTTTGACCTTAATGTATTTATGTCGTGAAACAACATAATTATGCTTCGAAAAGTAATTAATTGAGCTGAAAATTTTGCTCACGGCTATATGCAGTTATTGCCAGCCTGAACTCCTGCATTAGCAGTGACTCTTTATGAAAGCCAATTAAATTATTCAGTACTGAATCTAGGATTGCATTTTCTTATGTGAATAAGCGTTTCCTTTGACATTAAATTAGCAATTATTTCTCCTTGTGGTCCGAAAAATGGGGTTTAAATTACGTACTTGTTATTCTTCATCATAAATTGCATTTGCATATGAGCCTCTGTGTTCTATCTCTTTTCTCCCACAGATCATGTATTTAAGTGTTAAATAGCATTAGTGTTTAAAAAAATTTTTTTAGCCTCAGGTGAACGCTGATTCACAAATTTATACGTCACTTAAAAGTTTTTCTTATCTTTTTTATCGAATTTGACCGAAAGGGAAGAAATTGCTTCGTGTCGGGTAAATTTCTTTTTTTATACTGATTAAATCTGCAGTAAGCCTTTTTTTTTTTTTTTTATTTTATTCATATTTATTTTTTATTTATTATTATAAATACTTTACGTTTGCTCTTCGAATTTGTTTGCCACGTGCGGCCGGCTGTTTCAAGGTAAACTGCTTTCTTGTGCACCTGCGCAATGCATCAGAACAGCCTATTTCCCACCGCGTCCGTTGAAGACGGCTTGAAGTTCTGCTCTGTCCGACGGCTCTGGAATATTAAATGTCTTAACATTTAAGCTCCACCCCCTGGAAACGCATCTGTAGTATGTTTGCATGATCATTCTACTACATACCAACAGTTCAGTTCTCGGCCAGCGTGACGAATAAATTATAGTTGTCATGGAAAACCACGTAGTCATTTTAGCTGTTTTTACGAGAAGGAATAATTTAACCCATTGGAATTCCTAGTTCCCAACAACTTATGAGAGCTGATCCTTATCCTGGAAATTTTATTTTTGATGATCCATCAAACAAAAATGTAGCTTTGAAACGGGTGTTGAAACAGATGCATTTCACCATTTTATCTTACATTGGCTTATCTTTTACGCATATTATCACTTCCATCACGTATTTAATATTAATTATAAAAATGATGATAATGAAGTAATTATTTCTCATGCTGGCCACGTGTAAATGACTAGGCACATGTGTTGGTCATAATTTCAAAAGTAACTTCGAAAATAAATAAGCAATCCCAGTACAATTTTACCGCCTCTTTTCGCATTACTAGTTCAAAACTGTCTTAATTGTAACTTACTTTTCTTATTATTTAAAGTACAAACACTTAAAATAGAGGAATATTTAAATAATAATTTTCATAACTTGTAAGGATTATGTTAATTATATTAACAGTTAAATTTTGAGTTAAACTTCTTTCCTGTCAAATTCTTAAATTCAACTTACTACTTCCGGCCAGAACTTTAGAATCACGGCTGAATACATAATGAGGAGGAGTGGTATTTAAACCGTGAAGTTCTTCGGTTTAAGCGAGAGAGTTACCAGGTATTCTGTCTGCACGCGTCCGCCTTTTTTAGGCTTCTCTCTCGTAAGCTATCATTACGCTCAGCCGTACTTAGGCCCTTGATAGCTTCCCAGTCAGTTAGCGTTAAGGGTCCGACTAGGTTAGAATCTTGATAGCTTCGGCTATATTTTTTTTTAGTTTAGATTAGTTTTAGTTTACTTCTTAGCCTCTTAAGTTCAAGCCCAAGTGTCGGCTTTTATTGTACACTCCAAAACGGAGTTCTGTTAAATCTTTTACAGTAACTGAAACAACAAATTTAGCCTCATCTAAATTTGATGAGGCTAAATGAGGATAAAAAAAAATTTCTGTTAAATCTACAGTAACTGAGAATTCCTAACTATTAGTTTGCAAGGAATCCCACAAACTAATAGTTAGGAATTCAGGTTTTTTTTTTTTTTTTTTTTTTTTTTTTTAAGACCACTGGTAAAGAAACGAAGCTCCTAATTCAAGCTAAGCTTCAAAGCAATAAAAAATTTTTCCACCTGAATGAATATTTAAATATAAAAAGTATTTTTCAAACTTAATAATTAGGAAATCAGTTTTTAAATTGTTCATTGCTGGTAAAGAAGCGAAGTTTCTAAATTCAAACTGTGCTTCAATAAGGAAATATTTCTATCTAATGGGTGTGATTGTAGGGAAATGTTAAATCTTGCCATTTCAGTATTTTAACTTTAAATATTAATGATAATTGATATTACGAAACTACGAATAATGCATTCATTTTCACGTTTCTGAATATTTCTGTCAAAGTAAAGGCTGCTATCAGATTACGGCTCATAAGAAATGTCCACGAAACTTAGCGAATACGAGTCTTCTTGAAATATAATCGAAATATACTGCGAATTTTAAACTTTAATTCTGATTATGGTGAACAATTGAGAGGCTTCCTTATTCTATAGTGACTGAAGGACGCTACATTGTTACAGTTAATGATCTACTTCTCTTTTTACTCCTTGTTCGATGAAGAACTTTAATGATTTAGTTTTTGTGTTTGAGAGTTTATAGATACTGTTCTGATCTTTTTGTGAGGTTTCCCCCAAATTAAATAAAGTGAGCAGTTTCAAAAGTTTGAAACGTCTCTGTTTATATATTTATTGAACTACTATCTCACATAAGATAGGTAAATAAATCTTTGAATGGCAAAACTTAGAGAAAGAACGTAAATTCCGTTCTCATTTGGAAATCATTTCACTGCGATCTTGTTGCTTCCCTTAATGAAAGCGGGAGGCAACGAGAATAAAACTCTTCTTTCTTTCAAAATTGGTAAAGCAGGAGCCCAAGCGGTGATTTTGGACCATGAAGGTTTGGTTTATTAAGATTACGGCAAAGCACACTAGGGCTATCTGCCAAAGAGGAGGGATGCCTTCGTGGAAGACTTTCTAAGGGAAACTGGCTCGTACACACGTTACACATGGGGAAAACCACGAAAACGCCCATGCAGCCAGCCCGTTCGCGGGATTCGAACCTCGGACCGAAGTACCAGTGTTCAGCGACTTTACCGCTCGGCCGCTGGTGGACCTTGGACCATGAAGAAATCAAAGTATAAATCTTCTTAACGGTTATTTCCATTATGAGGTGATGCAGTTCCAATTTCTATCAGCTGTCGCTTTCACATATTTCGATGACAGGGCAGTCATCGAAATACGTGAAAGAGACATATTTCGATAACTCCAGCGTGATGATGACACATCACGCTGGATTGTTATTCGTTAAAATTGTGATCTTAATTTGCAATGGTTATCATTTGAGACCCTTTGTGGCGAATACAGAAATGCCACTTTGAATGGCAACGGCCTAAAATAAGTCTTTTTTAGAATAAACACTCCATTCGGAACTGCCACGCTTGAGTACATAGGTCGACCTTCGAGCTAACTTCCGTCCCCCAAACACCACCATCTTCTCCCCGACTTTCGATCTTAAATCCTTCCTCAATGAAGCCAGAAAATCAGACGGAGCACCATACGCCATCAATTCTTTCTTATTTAACCAAGAGAGAGCGATGTGCCAAATATTCTACCATGGGAGATACAATTTAGATACACTATTATATATCGATAGAATTTTCGTTCTTTCCTTTAATGTGTTTCTTTTCGAATTTTCTTTAAATTTTCATATGCCGAATAAAGGATAGCCCTTGCGTTTTCTAAGCGACCGGTTTGTTTTATAGTTCCTTTCTATTTTGTGTTCCTCAGAAAGTTGAAAACTAAGGAACATACTTCTGAATTTTAGATGAAATCGTCACTGCGTCTCATTTTTCATTTTACATTTAAATGGTAATAAAAGAAAATAGGGACTGCGTTTTAATGCATTTTGGAATTTTTTTAGCTTCAGAGCTGCTATTAGCTCTGCTAGTACAGCTGCTATTAGCTGTTCTGGGATTACGTATTTTTTGACTGAATTACTTTTCAAATTTCTGCCACGAAAGTTTATCGTGATGTATAGTTTAAAAAAAACATTAAATTACGAATAATTTATATGTATGTGTGTATGATCATCGCACTGGGAAATAACGACAGCACCTGTAGCAACCGAATTTTTTATACACATAGTTCCTCTACCTGCACATGGGCACCTCGAAGCCCGAATTTTGAACTTCGAATTTGGTTTCATATTTTGTACAAATTTAGCGAAATTTTGCTTAACAAACTCAGCAATTTTGAAGCGAGAAGTGGAAACACTGCTCGAAATAAAACATATTATCTCCAGCGCACCAGATTGTTGTCATTCGACAAAATGTAAAATATGTATCTTTCAATTTCAATCCACAAATTCGGCTATTGAAAGCAATATGTTGCCACTGCCTCAAGAAATACTTATTATCTTCCTCACCACTGTGTTGCCATTCAGTAAAGCTTAAGATATTTAACTTTCAAATTTAATTTTTCTGTTACTGAGTAGCAATTCAAGTGACTGAAAAGCAATAAATGCAGCTCTTAAAAATATTTCTGTACTTTTTAATCTGACTGATTTAAATAAAAATGTATTTAAAGCGTGAGGTATTTAATTAGATATATTAAATGAAATGACGCTAGCTGGACTCATTAAAATCATTATAAATTTTCGTTTTTATTATAACACTTTTAGACGACTGGCCGCTCGAGTAGCTAGTTTTCAAAGAAATAAGGTAGCGAATATTAAAAAAAAATGTATCGTAACCCTAAAAAAATCTGTCGGGAATTCTAAAGATATGCTGTTTTTAAATATTTTGTGAATTTTGCTCTTGTATTTTATGTGGTGTAAGTGCAAAGAAAACGACGTTTAATAATAAAGCTAAAGAGACAAAAAAAAATATTAGGAGTGAGTCCAAGAGCAGATTGGTAATCCGGGATGCTCAGCGGGAGCATAAAAAACCTTAACAAATCCTCTGGTGCGGCGTTAAAATCTTAATGCTTTCAAATTTAGTTTTCTTTTCTTTTTTTTTTTTTTAATAACTTTTGCAGAATATCAGTTTTATTTTTGAAATTTGAGGCTGTCACGTAATTCATACGTAGCAGTTATTACATTATTCCGCTTTTTTTCCCTTCATTTTAGTACGTATTAATTTTCTTTCAGCATCATGTGAGGTTTTTTAATGTGGTAATGTAGTATCTTTCACAAAGCCCACTGAAAGCATTATCAAATAAGCTCAGTGTATTTAAACTAACATCAAATTCTCTACAACTGTGTGAACACAAAAATGTCAGGTTTTGTGGTTCGTATTTATGTGTTTTTATTGTTTCTGTAGATCCCGAAAGTGATACAGTAGGAAGAAATACTTTCTTCCGGTTGACCTCAGTGTCGCCGCAAGGTTTTGGCATTTTATCTGTGGGGTGCAAACCTCTCATGAAGCCGCACAGGGTCATAAGAAGGTTTCTTGGGGAAGCAGAGAAGGTGTCTTGAGGTTTCTTTAATCTCTTCATATGAGCTTTGCCTGTATTCCTGCCTCTACGTATTAATTCTCGTAAATAATAATAATTACATAAAATACTGCTGCTTCTTTATTTGGCCAAGCCTCATGTGCTTTCAATGCCCTGCGATATATCTCTTGACAGAAAGTTGTTTAAAGCATATCGTACGATAATTCAGATGATCCAAAGACATTTTTTAAAATATTTTCGTTTAGAATTTCACTAAATGTTCTTTTCTAGTTGGGGATTATATGTGCAATGGGGGTTCAACATTTGCAGTTTACAACAATTTGAACATTTTATATGAAGCATTATAAGGTGTTTAGATTTGCCTGTGAATATATATATCAGTACACGCTTTTAAGATCCATCTCTCGTCAATTATATAGTAACTTAAAGACTCTGATAGCTATTTCATCACATTACTTCCTCCTCCTCTGTAGCATCCAAATCCTTCAGAGAGTAATCTAAAATGAGTGAACAAAATGAGATATCTAAAGCTCATACTGAATCCTATTCATCTTTTTTTTTTTATTATTATTATTTTGTCTGCGATGGTAATTTCGTACTCAGAAGCTCTTCAGTTACATAACAATTCTACAGCTGTGAGTTTGAACCAGATTCGTAATTCTTTGGCTCATTTCTGGAAAATCTTTGTAATTAGATGTAGTCTATTCTTAAAAGTATGCAAAAATAACACAAATATTAAATAGATATTTAATAGTAAGACTAAAGAATATTAATATTATTCTTTTTCTTATAATCTTTTCGTACTTTTCAATAATCTGGTCCTAAAGAAACACATGCGCAAGAGAGCATAGCTTACAACACATGTTAAATATTTTGTTAGCATTCACAAAACTACTAACTCTTCTGTTTCATTGACACTGCTGTATAATTATTGTATTCAATTTTATATAGGTATCAAAGTTAAATTTTTCAAAAAAATTAAGGAAAATAAGTATTGAAATATTTTAAAATAAGCGAGCGAACATCAGAGAAGAGGCATGACGAAAAGAATGAAAACCATTCCATCTTTTTGTTATTATTTAACAAACAACTGTCTTTTCGTATCTTTCGTAGCTTCTTTTGCTAACGTTAAAAGACTGTAGTTTGCTCGTGACAGAGTAAGGATTTCACTCCCATGCAGCAGTAGTCGCACTATTACCAGATTACCAGGCCATGGATATATAGCATATATGGTGGAAAACAACATTTTCAGAATAGGAACGAAAGCAACTACGCAGTTTGGTTCTCTGCAACGGTTGCTATGCCATCTAATATTTGCAGAAAGGTAGGCATCCCGGCATTTCACCATAGAGATTACGCTTCTTTAAAATTACTCTGCATGAACTGCTGTTTTATTCTGGTGCTGATTCGCAAAGGTGATTCAAGGCACTCAAAAATGTAATGATCAACATCTTCAAAAACATTTGCACAAGTACATTATCCGCTACCATTTTAACCTAATCTTTCCGAATAGACAAAACCTGGACTTGTCAGAAAGCTAGTCAAATTTTGGGTACCACTGATAATTAAGTGAGTACGAGATTTTAGGAATTAAGACATGAGTCTGCTTGCCTCATCAAATAACTTAACATTTTAACATATCTCACATATTTATTAAGTTTAGCGATCAGTGGTCTAGATCAGGGTTTCTTAAACTGTGGGTCGCGACCCCAGTTGGGGTCGCCAAAAATTTAGCAATTTTGATATTTCTTTAACTTATTATAATAATTTTATAATTACAAAATATTTATACATAATGTACCTGCAAATAGATAAAAATAAAACAATACAAAAAAAGTTTCGACGCAATTTTTTTAATAATAGAAACGTTCATTTTACTTTAAAAATTAAAGTGAATGACCTAAAACTGCAATCGTATATTACAGTAACAAGTGAAGAAACTGATAGTTTCACTCACACGTGTATCGGATTTGCGCAATGCTTATGGAGTCCCACGAAATTTTCGTAAATATTATGGGGGCCCCCACACCAAAACGTTTAAGAAACCCTTGTTTAGAGCCTACCTCAATAATAGCAATAACAAAGTAATAATAAACTATTATAATTATCATATCATCCTACATGCGATGGAGACAACTCCTCTGAATGAAATAAGGTTTGAGGTTTTCTTTTAATTGATGTATATTTTATAAAATTTTATATTCCTGTACTTGTGGAAATCATGTATTTTCAGAACGCAGTTTAATGACTGAAATACACTAACTGTAATCATCTGTAGCGAGATGTATTTTAAAAACGTCTCTCCTATAGTTAGTGGACACGACACAATACTCAAATATTTGTTTTCATTTTTGAACAGTTGTAAGTTAAAAGGCAGTTTTAATGTTAGTATAGTAAAGTGCACGACGACTATTATTTTATCGATCTATAAAAATATTAATCACGATCCCAGTTTCACAATCCAATGCATGATCTCATAGCAGGTAATAAAAGCTAATGTAACTCTTATTTAATAGGAAATTTGATTTTCCTTTCAGCATTTACTAAACACCTTCGAAATTATTTGCATAATATCTCGTCAACTGTATGCTTTCAATTACAGTTGTGGTTTTTGTGATTTTTTAGAACCATTTAAGTGTAATTCTTCAATTTCCTAGAATTTTTCACTCTTCTGTTTGATTTTTATATTCGCCCATATGTCTTTTGTACATACTAACCATACCATACCTCTAACGCAAGGAAAAACGGGATTCTGTTTCTAAGAGAAAATATGATCTTTACGCTAAGAATTCGCTTCACTGCGGTTAATGAACTCGGATCTCTATGTTTGCAGAAAGGTAAATTGTTTCCATGGTAACCTCTGGGTTTCTGCGAAAGTCGAGAGATTTAATTGGCAAGATGCATAGAGAAACGGTAGTTTTTGAAGATACTAATGCAGTGGAAAATACTATGTGAATTTCTGTATTTTTTGGAAGAAATCTTTTGTCTTTAACCTTTTTTACGATTATGTTACCATCGTATTAAAACTGTATATTAGGTATCTCGTCTCTATTATTCGTTAAGGTTTCTAAAATATATAAGTAATATGCGGATGTGGTTCTGCAAAAAGTTAGAATATTTTTAATTACATTTCTAAAATCTTTTAAAAAGCGATACGTAAATATAAGTTCCATGTTGTGGGCCTGTTTATTGTTCAACTTTAAAATCACTGAACAATAACGTTTACTTTCTAGGCTAGCAAAAATGCAGGAGCGTAGCTAGAGGGGGGGGGCAAGGAGGGCATCTGTCTCCGGACGCAGAATCCAAGGGGCGCCAAACTGATGTTACGACATTTTAGAATTAAATGTTTTCCATCCTTGGCAAGCAGTAGGCGGCGCGAAATCTTCAGTTGTCCCTGGGCGCTGAAACCCTAGCTACGACTCTGCAAAAATAAGTTATCTTCTTATCTCTTGTACACTACGGAGTCTCTTTGTTTTATATCTATATGACACAACAAAAGCAAGGGAAAGACGTAACACTGTTGATGCGTAGTTATGCTATATTGAAGAGTAAGTATTCTGATTGCGTCGTAAGCTAATCATGGACCTTATAAGAGATAGACTAACCCAGTTAGCGGGGCGCGCGTCACCGACATCTCGGCAAGAAAGAGTAGGGACGATCTGGTTTACTATAACACTGAAACCTATGGCGTTTGTATCACATAACTCTTTTTAATTATTAAATGTGATACGTTGTATAGTGATGAGATTATGAAAGCCACAGTTTTTTCCAAATAGGATTTAATATATCTCATTAAAGCACTTTTTACTGCATTTCACGCATTTTTTTCACGCGTAATTCTTGTACAAACATCTTTACTCTGGTAAAACGGTAAAAACTCTAAGCACAAAATTTATGAACTTAATTTTGGCGTAAAAATAAAGTAAAATTAAATAAAATTGATAGTACGCGATGCTTTGAAATAAATAAGGTAAAATTAAACAAGATCTGATATTTTTTTTTAATTTAATGAACATTTTCAGGCAGTGATTTTCCAAACTATAATAACATTACAAAACGATCATATATATTTGATTATATGATCATTAAATTATTAACATTAAAATGGATTAGTTATTTTAATAATTCATAAAATTCGGAGCATAAAATTTTCTGAGCGTAATGAAGGAAAAAAAAAAAAAAAAAAAAAAGATCAAATAAAATCTAGAAGCACTCAGATTTTACATTACGCCCAAAAGGAAACTTTTTTTAAAGTATTCTATGTTACCTTATTTATTGAATATCATGGTTTTCGCCCGTAAACCACATACATTTGAAAACAGCATATCTTTAGAATTTCCGCACTGGAGATAAAACTTATTTTCCGTACAGTGCTCTCTCGGAACTCGTTGAGTTTGTTAATCAAAAATTCGTTAAAGTTTTACAAAATATGAAATAGATTAAAACAAATTCGAAATTCGGCCGTCCAGATACCCATGTTCGGGTGGAGGATTACATTATTCAAAATTTGATGGCTCTAGATACTGTCGTTTTTGTCACAGTGCGAGAAACATACATGTATTCATGCAGCTTTTTCATTATTTAATTTCTTTACATATAATACCGGGCGATAATGTTTGGTAATAAGAATTTGCAGGGAGACACGGATATTTATAGTAAAACAGCGCAAAATGCCGCTTCGACACTAACAGCCTATCTAGGCTACCGCCTCTTTGGGCTAATAAATTAAATTAACAGTAAATAAAAAAAGTCTTATGCAGAACTAAAAATAAATTAAAAAAAATAATCACTATAAAATACAAGCAAAATTAATTATTACGGTTAAATACAATTTTAATATTAGATTAAATGTATAAACATTTTTAAGGAGTCAAAAAGTGTTTATCACTATGATGTATTATGAAATATAATTGAAATAAAATTCCTTTATAGAAATTGTGCTATAATACTCTTCTATAATTTTAAAATAGCAGCACAATTTAGAATTTTAAATAAAACTTTCAAAAATTCGTTTTTAAATATTTTAGTATTTTTACTTATTTACACCAATAAAAAGCATAAAAATTGCAAGAGAAAATTGCTTGTTTGAAATTTTCTATTAGTTCAGATTTAAAATATTATTTTCTAAAAGAAGTAGTTACAAATCTCCTTACAGCATAGGAAAAGCTAGAAAAATATCCAGCCCTGAAAGCATGCAATAGCTTTATAATTATTTGGAACGTTAATTATGCGTGATAAATATGCTAAATTTTTAAAAATCAATCTCAATTTCAAAAATAAAAATATGTAGAAATTCTAATTTGTGAAATGAGGCGCTACAACCAGCTTTTTGTTCAGAATTATACACGCTGCAATAGGCAACCAATGTTAAATTTCTGCAAGTCGTCCCTACTCCTCCGGATGTGATCAAGGTGACAGTCGGCAACACCTCAGGACGAGGGAGAAAACCCGTTTGGGTTAGTCTATTTCTTATAAGGTCCATGAAGCTAATGTGTTGACTTTGTAAATAAAACTTGGCGGTCGAGGCGATTTTAATTCCATTTTTATTTATTATTGACATTATGTGGCCACAGATCACTTGGCACCCTAATCGTGCCTGTTCAAGAACATTTACATTATTGATCTTATTCCAATAGGAAGCAGAGCTACGCCGGCCATAGAATGATCTAGAAATGACGCAATCCAGAGAAGTTATTGCAATTTTTAGAATAGAGAGGGAGAATTAATGTTTTACCGTTAGTTTAAATTATAATTTTGATTAACATATTTTTTATCTTACATATATATATATGGATGCCCACTAATAGTCAAGGGAATAAGGCCGCTGGACACTGGTAATTTGACCTGAGGAATGAGTGGCCCGTATGAGTACTTTCATGGATTTCAACATCTGTAACATAAATATGAACCAGTTTCCTTCGAAAATCTTCCATAAGCACAGAGTTCTCCTCTGCTTTCCCATTATCAGTTAAACAACGAAAAACATCTATACGTATAGAAAGCTTTTATTATTTTAACTATTTCTGAATATTTTTAATGTGTACCATTTAGCGTGATTTTTGGCCTGCTAGTGGCCAAGTGGCTAAAACCGCTGAACACTGGTAATCCGTTCTGGGTTCTGTTCCTAGCAAAAATGCTGGCTTCTGGGGGTTTCATTATTTTCCACAGGTGTAAAGCGAATTCGGACCAATTTTCCTTAAAACGTGCTCTATAAAGTCATCCGTCTTTAGGCTAATAGTCCTAGCACGCTCTGCTGGATTGTCATAATCCGGATTCATCATTATTGCTTGGACTTCTACATTTAATGAATAAATTTACCTGATGTTTTCTGGAAGAAATAAATTCTCAAAATTTAGTTTTTGATAACTGTAACAGGGATTCGTTTTGTTGAAGTATGATATACCAGTTGGGAAGCGTTTTAAGATGAAAAGCTATTAATTGTCATTTTAAGAAATATGACGGCTTTCTGATGACACCACAGCATGTATTTGATTAGTTATAGTCTTTAATTTAACATTTAACTACGTTTCACTTTTCTTAAACGTATATACGAACGCTTCGGAGCGTGAAAAACTACTCAAGCGCAGCATACGTTCCGGGCGTTTAAATTCGGTTATCTTTTTAATACTCCCCTACGAAACGAGACGCTGTAATTTGTGGACTTCTTCGATTCTCCATTTAAACCAGTCACACCACTCTTTCCTCGTACATCTATTGATGACGTAAATTGTTATTTTGAGTGCTGTTTTATATGTAGGGTCTGATGTGTTGAGCTTTAATATGTGTTTCGTAGTAAAGCACATTTAATATGTGTTTCGTAGTGAAATGGAGTCTAATTACGATGGCTGAAATCGCTATTTATCTGTCAAGATAAATAGCGTAGAGAAAAATTTTAAGCAAATTATTTAGGAAAGGAATTTTCCTGCAATGATTCTACATAATATTTTAGGCACCAAAATACAACTGCAGTATTACACATCAGCACTATGACATTGACGAGGGGTTTGGATATAAGTAAGAATATTTTTTTAATGTTGCAGGCTGACATTACGTACGGCTGTAAGTATTAAATGAGATACACACTAGCATATGATCTAATATTTGAAATGCCTACTTCAGAAGTGTGTCATGATTGATGGGTACAGAGATATGTACATTAACTGGTATTTGAATATCATCGTAACTAAAAATTATAAGGCTTCACTATCTAGATTTATATCTGATATGAATGGTATTACGTATCAAAGCGTTGGGCCAACCAGTTAACTGTGTTTTGATTAGAGTTGCGAAAGCTGTTTTTCATAATATATAGTTGAAAATAATCTAATTTAGTTTGAAAATTGCCCAGCTACATAACTATGTTGAATACGAATATACAAGCTTTAATAACCAATTATAAAGGAGTTCTTTGATAGTCTAAAGGCTTTTGATTTTCATATTGGCTAATTTAATTAGAAACTGTATGCAAACTTAGGCATTCGATAATCTTCGATGAATATTCCGTATAATAATACAATTCAATCCCTATATGTTTTAACAGTTTAATGTGACTGTATAAACCATTCCTGAAAAATACTTTTGCGTTTAACGTTTCTAGTTTTAAAGCAGTCAATACGATAAAAATATTTTTAAGTAAGCTTTGTGATAAATAATGATTAAAACCCTCGTTTAGGTTATTATTTCGATCATTTTGTAAAAACTTTGTGTCAAATATTCAAAAGGGAACATTATATTTAATACTGTAAACATTGGTTCGAGTAAAGAATTTGATGTGATTCTATTATTCATTCATTTTAATAGTTTTGTGATAATTGTACCAAGTGACAGAATCCACAGGCTATATAGGATGTAAGTGTGAGTGGATGTAAGTGTGAGGATGTAAGTGGTGATAGTTTGAAAATAAACTGCGGCTGGGTTTGACCAAGCATTTCAGTAATAACACTGACCCTACCATCCGGCATTCAACTAACCGGATAGTTTAAGTAATCAAAATAGTTTAGAGTTTTAGGAATTGTTTCTTACGAAAAATTAAATAAATGGTATGTGTGTTGGTGTATTTGGTTATGTCAAAACACTCGAGGACTATCTGCCTAAGGAGAGGGATGCCTTCGTGGAGGACATTCTAAGGGAAACTGGTTCGTATACACGTTACACATGGGAAATACCATGAAAACGCCCATGCAGCCAGCCCGTTCGCCGGGATTCGAACCCTGAACCGAACTAGTGTTCAGTAACTTACTGAGTAACTAACACTCGGCCGCTGGTGGGCACAAATTAAACGAATGACAGACTTATAAAGTCATTATAAAGCACGTATATGACAGTGTCGCCAGAGAGTGTGATTTATTGCTAGGAATGGATAAGTGTGACATCACAATACAGTCGTAAGTTCTTCGCCTTAGTTTTACGTAAATCCGATTTTTTTTCTTGATTAACCGGTTTAATTTTTGTAAAGAAGGATATACGTTAACTGGTGTTTATTTGCTTTTTCCCTCGCATTCAAAAAGTGTTAAAATTTGGGTCTTCTTTTAACGGAATAGCATGCGTAAGAGTATTTTTAGCACTTACGTGTTAGCTCAACCACCTTGCCGCAGTTTGGCGTATTTTAGGGGGATCGGATTATTCAGTTATGGCAAAGCACACGAGGGCTATCTGCCTAAAGGGAGGGATGCCTTCGTGGAGGACTTTCTAAGGTAACTGGCTCGTATACACGTTACACAAGGGGAAAACCACGAAAAAGTCCATACAGCCAGTCCGTTCGCGGTATTCGAACCACGGACCGAACTACCAGTGTTCAGCGTCTTTACCGCTCGGCCGCTGGTGGGCCCATATTTTCCGCTGGGGGAGGACGTTTCGTTGTAAAAAATTACTTGTTACATACATACAAACTTCTTATAAACTATTTCTTTTGTTTTGGTGGAAATTTCATGGTGATCACTTAAAGGGCAGGCAAATCCCACAAGATATATTTAAAAAATCTAGTTTAAGACAAAAAATAATCACGTTTTGTCCATAAAAATTGTTGGAATGTTAAGTACAACAACGACTACCAAAAAAAAAAAAAAAAAAAAAAAAAAAAAAAAAAAAAAAAAGCATACCAGAAGGCGACTTTGGTTGTTAAAACTGAAGAATGTTCATCTGCATGGGGTTGCTTGAGGAATTCTTATGCGTGTTCTTATGTGTGCACCAGAGTTTGGCGATTTCTACTAAGGTAAATAGGTAAGTAACGTATTTTCAATTTTAGATCCTCTCATCAAGAAAAGCTTGTGTTATTGGCCATGATATATAACTTTATTTAAAAACCGATAAATCATGGCTATGATGAAAAACTATGAACAAATAATGACAGGCGCAAGTTTGGCGATATTTCATCTTATCCTGTTATGAAAATCCGGATAAGAGGATTTAATTTCGTATGTTTAAGACTTAGGAAATATGTTGGCTTCTATGTTTGATGTACATTCTTTTCTTTCTTTTTCAAAATTTTACATAATTTTAAATGTAGGCTTTCGATAGTCAAGTTGATAACAAATAAGATGATTGTTTTTATAATAGATCGGAAATGTCTTCCACTCATTAGGCTTTTCTACCATTAACAGTATTTTTTTTTTTTGTTCAACTATTCAAAATTTCTGCGTTTCCGGTTTCGGCCTTTCTTGAACTTTCCGGATAGTCGAGCTTTTACTGACATATCACATAATGTATGTAATGGTACTATGAATCGCTAACCCATACTAAATCTAAATTCGCGCTAATGCAGAGAAGTGCCTACATCTATATATGCACCGAAGCTTCCCATAGATAAGGAATGCATAAAAAATAAAACTGGTAACCAGGTGCTTGCAGAAACATTTTTTTATAGAGTTGAACGCGAAAGTAGTGAAACCTAGCAGGAACTCTTGTTAGCATCGTAACTGGGAGGTATGTATATGCACCTTTGCAATTAGGAAGAATGGTAGAGTTTATTTACATCTTTAAAGGTTTTATTGTTTGCAAATATCTATAAATGCTTGTGGAATCATTTCATTTTTTTGGGTTCAGGATCGAAATTTCGAAAGTTAAAGCCATTGTATGTTGATTGTGCTCTTTAGACAGTTACCTTGAAGTTTTCCAAGATCCTTTATCTTCATGAACATGGGTATGAGTTATCTTAATTTTGTAAGTCCCCTTAGATAAAATTCTATACATTTTCGCGAAGATACATATATATATTGATAATAATGGCGTATGACGTTTATAGATAGTAAAAATCAGATAATAAAGATCTGATAATAATACTATAAAAGAAATATATTGTTACATACGGAGCTAATTTTTTGAACAGAAGACGTTGAAGCTGAATTTTTAGGAAGAAGACTTTGAACGAATTTAAAAAATTCTCTGGTTTGTATAAGGTAAATATATCATGTCTTATGAAATATTCTAATAAAAATAATATAATAAATAAACTATTGAATTATAACATTATTTTATAGCATGTGATCTTCATTCTGAATTTTAATTTATCGTGTTAATGCTCCATATCCAAAACATTTATCACTGTAGTCTATGAACGGAAGAATTCAGAATTCGTCCTTATGGATCACAAACCCTTTTTTAGATCTGAAAAATCCTTAGCTCTAGCTGAGGAACTCATGATATAATCGGGCGCTTCGATTTAGCGATAAACTTATTCGTGCACCTCTTACGTTACCATCTAGTTATTGAAAATTAAGTTAGCTGTCGTGAAATAGCGGTGCCAGATTGTGAAATTTTAAATTTAAATTCTCACCTGTGAGTACTTTGAATCATTCCTGTCTGCCAATCGTGCACATAATGGAAGTTAATTTTTTTAACCCAGAAGGGCTATTGATTTCGTTTTGGCATTTTGCGTTGATTCATTTTAACTGTTGCCACCAAATATTACAGCCCTGTATTATATTTAAAGAAATTAAATAATGAAGAATCTGGATAAATGTATGTATGTTTCTCGCATAGTGATAAAAAAAAGAGTACCTAGAGCCATCAAATTTTGAATAACGTACGTCTCAACCCGAATATGGGCATCTGGAAGCCCAAATTTAGAATTTGTTTTATTATCTATTTCATATTTTGTCAGACATTAAAGAATTTTTGATTAAGAAACTCAACGATTTCAAAGGGAGGAATGGCAACACTGTACGAAGAAAAAAAAACATTTTTTCCTCCAGCGCGCGAGACTGTCTATCGGAAATTCTATAGATATGCTCATTTTAAAATTATTTTGCAATATTGCTTTTGAATTAAATTTTAAGGTTTAAGAGCGAAGGACATGATATTTAATAAATAAAGGTAAAACACAAAACGTTAAAAATACGCCCCTTTGGGCGTAATGTAAAATCTGAAAGATATCAGATTTTTAAAAATTTATTTACGTGCTCCGCCTTTAGGCACTGCGCGGAAAGGGAGGGATTCCCCGTGGTCTTTTTAAGAGAAACTGGCTCATATCCGCGTTACACATGGGGGAAAATCACGAAAACGCCCATGCAGCCAGCCCGTTTGCCAAGACTCGAACCCCGGACCGAAATACCAGTGCTCAGCGGCTTTTACCTCTCGGTCGTTTGTGGGCCTTGTTAATTGTTTTAATTCTATAACTTCCAGTTGATTTTCAAATAAATGCTTACATTTTTTACATTATCTTTACTTAGAGTTGAAAGATAAGAGCGGGATGAAAGATCGTCCGACAGTCTAGAACAGCGGTGCTGAACCGGTGGTTCGCAAGAGAACAATAGGTGGTACGCAAAAAAACAAAGTATTTGTGACTATTGAATTCAAAAATTAAATATCCCGACATCCCGTTCAAGTTTTTTTTTCTCTACCACTCTTAAATTTATGCGATCTGAGCTATAATCAAGGTTAATAGCCGCTCAGATTTTAACAAATAGCAAAATAATCTGTTTTTATTTTCACACATATTCTTTGAGCCATAGACATAATAAAAACTTGTCATAAATGATGTTCTTAAAAAGGGTAATGTAAATGGATGTTGTATTTAATAGGAAATAAAAATAAGTTCCTATAAAAAGATAATAGTACCTCTCTAATTATTTTAGAATTGATCGATTTATTAGTATGTCTACACTTTATTTTCCCACTATTTCCGGGCTCATATTGCTCTATTTGCAATTAGAATTAATTTTTTACGTCGATTTGCTTTCTCTGACAGCAGGTATTTTGTCAGTTACCTAGTTAGCCTAAGAATTGCCAAGACTGGGCAGGCTGACACTATTGAAGAAAACCTTATATTAAGAGCAGCTAAAAATATCGTTTTAACATTATTCAACAAAAAGTAGCTTATGGACTTAATAATATTCCGTTATCAAATGATACAGTTAGTTTACCAAATTCCATAAAAGAGACACCTTATTTAAAAAGTAGAACACGGTGAGTATTTCGCTTTTCAGCTGGATGAAAGTACATATGAAAAGAATCTCGTTCAGTTATTAGTTTACGTACGTTTCGAAGACGATAAACGAATTTCCGAAGAGTACTTATTTTATGAATCTGTTCATGAGAGAACAACTGCAAATGAAATTTTCGAAGTAATAGATAATTTTCTGTCTGAGAATGATATTCCTTGGAATAAATGCATTGTCGTATGCAGTGACGGAGCTCAGGCTTTATCACGAAAACATACCGGTGTTATTTCTCAAATACAGTCGTACCTGAAATTAAATTTACTCACTGCTCCATTTGTCGCGAAGCTTTAGTAGCCAAAACGATCCCCGAAAACCTAGAAATCGTTTCGAATCAAGCTGTGAAAATTGTTAATTTTATTAAAAGCTTTTAAAATCAAGAATATTTGCCATTTTATGCCATGGGATCGGCAGTGAACATGAAACGCTTTTATTTTACATTGCCGAAGTAAGGTGGTTATCCAGAGGCAAAGTTTTAAATCGTCTTTTTCAACTTCAATCAGAAATTAAAATTTTCCTCTGTGATTCAAAATTTGAATCGCAAAAAAAGTTTATTTAGTGAATTATGGTTGACCGGTTTAGCGTTTAGCTAATATTTTTGGAAAATTAATGAATTATATTTAGGATTAAAGGACAAAGTGCTAATTTGTTTAGCATTGGAGATATAATAAATACAATGATAAAAAAACTCGAGCTAATAATCAAGGAATTGGGTAATAATATTTTAAGCTTTTTACCCCTTTTAGAAAATTTTGCAAACTAATTTGAAAATAAAAGATGAATTTGCATGCGACATTAAAAATCATTGCTTTTCATTGATAAATAATTGCTTTTCATTGATAAATAATTGCGACATATGTTTTCCTGAGGATAATGAAAAGGAAAACTGCATTAGAAATCCATTTTATTCAAATGTACCTGAAATTTTACCAAAAAAAGTACAATTGTTAGAAATTTCCTGTGATCCAGTGTGCTTTGCCGTAATCAAATAAACCAAACACATATTTCACTGACGTTTCTATGAAAGAATTCCTAGAACCAGGTTTAAAGAGCCTATTTTGGATCCTGTGTTTTCAAACCTTATTTGGGAATTCTGTGGCATTTATTCTAAATCGATAAAATAAGTTATACAGGAAGTTTATGATTTGCTTCGTTTTACTTATGCTTTATACTAGCTTTTCTTAATATGTTCGCGTTGCTCAAACTTTTGAAATAATTTTCAGGTCTCGGAGAATACTTGCGTAAAAATTATACCTACTGTTCATAGCATATAAGCGTGATCAGTAATCTGCAGATTTGATAACCCTAGTAATCTTTTTTTGATAGTGAGCTGTTTTACTGTGTACCGGAATTTCCCAATTTTTTTTACTTTTTATTTTTCCTGCTTATAAGATATTTCAGCTTTACAGTACTTGCTTGTTGTACCATTACAGAAATTTATATATATATATACACAGTGAATCAAAAAAAGGGGAGAGGCACATTTCTATATTCCGTTTTGTTCAGCTGATCGAAGAATTCAGCTTGCGTTTCTCATGTGTCGAAAGTGCCACTTAGGTTATGTATTAAATATATATATAACTATATATATTGACATAAAATTGGACATTTACTGAAATAACATGCCGATTTTTTTTCATAGTTCGATTTTACATCTTAGGTGATGACTGGTGATTTTACATCTTAGGTAAGTGCCAAGTTTTGTAACAATAGCATGGGCCGTTATTTTTTTTTTAATTAGCACTCAAAATTTTAACTCCGCAATGTAAATTGAATTTGGCACATATTTAATAATATCTTTTTTTAAATTAGATTGACTTGATTTCTTTTATAATTCAAAATTCAAGTTTAATTTAATAAAACTCAGATTTTTCTCTGATTCATAGTTAAAAGATTTATTTTAAAATAATTTTTAATGTGTTTTAAGAAAGAAATTTTGAAATATGACTGAAAAGAATTCGCACTTTATCTTCAAATATAAATAAATTGTCAATACTGAAAAATGTTAGACGATGATTTCAAACTTGGCTAAGATTAAAAGCGATAACGATGCCAAATCTGAGCTTCGTTTCGTTTTGCTCTGTTTAGGTTCCTTTTACTTGGATTTATTTTTTATTCTACTCTATTTTCAACTAAGTTTAACAAACTGAAATCGATTTGGGCATAATATTTTGAACAGTTTAATTTAAAAAAACGTCAAATAAAAAATGTTTGCAAACTTGTAACTGCATTAAATTTTTTAAACTTTTCATGTAAGGCAAAATATTAACTGATTACATTTGAAAGTAGAAATTTGTTTACTGTTTACATTTTACTTGAAGACACGTTAAATGGGCAAGTTATTTACGTCGTTCTGTTTTCATCTGAATGTATTTAATTTTTGTTTTTCTTTAGTTGAATCTTGCTTACTAAGAAATTAAAAGTAGATTAAAATAAAAGGAAATTGCTGTCAAATTTACGTAAACTCCATAATGATTTGGAGCATAAAAGGTTTATGCTTTTCAGAACTCCACATGTTAATGAACTTCAACATTTAAATGAAAAATTCAGAGATATATTTTAATATTTTATTTATTACACTTTTTTAATTTTCATCCAAATTCTTGTTATTATTTTAATTTTCGTGAGCAAAAACTACTGAAATGTTTCATTGAAAAATTTGGGTTTTCTTGCTATGCTAAAAATTCATGTGCAGTAGCATGAATGAGGCTTACGAGTCCTTAAAAGAAATTATACTTTTAAAAAAACTTTTCAAATACGCAGTCACTACTCGCAGTCACTTTTCAAATACGCAGATACAAAGAAGTTTAATATTTTATTTAAAATACAATGTGCTTAATATTTTCACTGAAAATAATGAAGACAGCAGAAGTATTTCGGTTTAAAAAAGGAATACTGAGTTCCAGTCTATTTTGATCTTCTGTGCGATTAGAGAACATGATTATCAATGCTATTCAATGCAATTATTTTAACAACTTAAATAGGTGTTAATAAGAAGTGAGAATAAATTAAAATATTATAAAAGATATACATAATAAAATGGAAATATTATAATAAAATTAAAATATTGTACAAATTATTAATAAATTAAAACAAAATAGAGCCTGAAGAAATGATATTTTTTTTCATTTAATGATAAAATCCTGTCCTTTATAAATTATGACCTCAAACTATAATGCAGGGTGTTTGCACACGATTCACGAAATTCTTGTAGAAAAAGCATTACGTCAAATCTACTACATTCGGTTACTTTATTTTACTTAATAGCCAATTTAATACTTAACTACTAATGCAGCTTAAAATAATTATACTATTTTATGAATATTAAAAAAAATTATGTTTAAAATCAGAATATTTATAATAGAAAATTAAAAATCCATGTTTTAAAATTCTGAAGGATTTTATCACGAGGTCATACATAATTCACTGTAGGTTGGTTCACAGCGATATGCGTTGCACGTTTATGTATGTCATCAAAGAAATCTTTCCTGCATAGTTCTTTTACTAATAAAATATTTCAGCTCTACTATGGTCGTTGATATTGCAGATGGAGAAAACTTCAGTTTTTTTTTTTTTTTTTTTTTTTTTTTTTTTAATAATTTGCTTGCATTTTCTTATCTTTCTTTCTCTCCCTCTCTTTCGGTGTCTTTCTTTTCTTTTAATTATATCTGAATGGCCTGAACTTCTCAAATTGCCGCTTTTAATCCAGTTTTCTTTGGGAAAAAAAGAGAGTTTAACTTTACGTGCTTTTGTTTTTAACGAAACGCTTTCTTTCCATTATATAAGTTTTAAAAACTGATAAGGTAAATTTAATAAGCTTCTGTAAAGTGCTTAGCTTAATCTGAGATTTAATTTTCGCGACTTGATTAGGTAGTATTACTTTTTGCCACGGCTGAACAAAATCTCTGAGGGATCACTCGGTTTCCCTGAACATCGACTGAGAATCCTTGCTGCAGACAACCACTAACATGCATTTTAATCACATTGCTATTTAATTCCGTTGACAGCGAAATCTGAAAGCATTTAAAATAGGTACACGGTAACTTTAGGTGTTATAATTAATTTTAGTGTGCCATAGGAGGTTTTTCTTTTTTTTCTTTTTATTAATTTTTGTGTTGTCACCCCCCCCCCCGCCAAAAAAAGAAAGTATATTCTTGCTTTTAAAGTTCGAATTTGAACTCAGGGCTTCTTCATTTTCTTCATCCGCTGGCGCACATGACTAATTATTTGCCGATGACTTCATAGACTTCTTCTGATGCTTACTTGAACCCTTGATTGTTGAACTTTTGTTTACAAGGCGAATGATTTCTTCCTTGACCTTGAATTTGATCGCGATCTGACCGACTCCGTCCTTCACACTCTTTGGCTGTCTTGAGTAAAGGAAAATGTTACACAAAGTGCCAGCTTCAAAATTACGTAGAATTATCGTTTAGTTTCGATAGCAAAAAATAGTGATGTGCTCTTTACATTTGTTCATCTAACCTACTTGGGGTTGTCAAATAATAGTATCAATAATATTAATAATAATAATATTTTTTAAATTAATGTTTTTATTTCCTTTTATATATTTTGAGAATTCGTTATCCGATTAGCTTAATTACTTAATAAAATGTTTCTGAGAAGCAATTTATACTCGCAGTGTTCAAGTTCTAACTGAATTTGTAAGTGTTCTGAAATTATATTCATGTGTAAGCAGTTTTGTTGCCTTTACACACGCATACAAAAGCTATCTGCTATAACCTCACTGGAAGATTCTTTGTTTTTTGCTTTTGAGAAGAGATTTACTTTCAAGGCCACTGAGTTGTAGCCTTTGCTGTATTATAAACGTCTGTGAAGAAATATGTAAACGCAGTTTGGGGAAGCTCAAAAACCGAAAATCATTAAAAACATAAAGCAGTGATGAAAAGTATGGATAAGCCGTTTTTTGTACTAATGACCACTTGATGCCAATTCTATCTGAGCGTAGCTGAGAAAAATTGGTAGTTTAATTGCAAACGGAACATTACGTATTTAGAAAACTTTTACAATTATTAACATAAATCAGCATAAACAAAATATGTGCATTTAATGACTTCAACTGGGTAAGCTATCTATTAAATCAAAGTCTTTAAAATATCTGACATCTAATTTTGCAACATTTCGACATTCAACCAGCAGTTAAATTGAATAATTTGGATAGTTTTTCGTAAATAACATAACTGCCAGTAAATATGTAAAAGGAATTAAAATCTAATTGGATGCATACTAATTTATAGCAATATGTAAATAATAATTTAATTTTTTTTATTCTGTTGAACAGAAAATATATAACGATAAAATATATTTTCAAAGATCTTTGTTTCATTTGGCCTCCAAACATATCTGAACAGTTTGAAGTTTAAAAAATTTTTAACAATTTTTAAAATGCATCTGTGTGAAATGTATCGAAAGTTCAGTGGAATAAATTTTAAAAGTTTGAAGAGCAATTTTTGTTATTTCTTTCTCTTTTCATCCCCTTCCCTAAGAATTCAGGTCGAAATTAATTTTTCTATTCTGGTAAAATTTTAAAGTTACTTTAACTAAAACAAGAAAGAGAAGTCACAATGAGTAGCTACGAAAGTAATTCAAGATTTATTTTGAACTGTCTTAAGATAAGTGAAGGTTTCAGTAACATGACATAAATATGGTTAAGTTGTTGGTGGGAGTAAATGCAACAAAAACTGGTTTAGAAATTTTAAGATGTAAAACTGTGCATGCCTTCATCCATTTAATTTAAAGAACAAATTATTTCCTGTCTGCTCATACACAAAGAACTATTAAAAAGTAGTTATTGGTATTTTTGCTGGTTATACATCTGAATGCACAAATTTATGTTATGTATTTTCTCAAAACTCTTCTTTTTTTTTTTTTTTTTTTTTTTTTTTTTTAAATTTTGGAAAAGCTTAGATGCAAGACTTGTAAGAATACAGGAACTTTAAGAACTCAAAGAATGCAGGAACTTTAGCAAAGAATTTCATTCTCATTTTGAATATTCCGTTTTTTGAAGTATTAGACTTAAGTTTAACATTGGTACCGTCTGTGAATAATATTGTAATTAATGCTCCTGAGTAAAATAAATTTCATTTTGAAAAGGTAAATCTAAAATGGTGATTAGATGAAAGTCTTTGAAACTGAAGCACTGGGAGTTGATTATTATGTATTGCACGAAGCAAAGAATTTTGCTCCAAGCAAGCAAAATCTTTCTGATTGATGGCATTATAGAACGACTCATTTGTACAGTGTGTGTTAATATTATGTTCATAACGAAACCTTTTGCAAGGTAGGTCAATTTTGCTCAGTTCTCAGTTTAATGTATTTGAACAAGAAAATGCGTTTGACTTTCCTTTGCTTTTGTTTAATGATATTTTGTCTTTTTCTTGTAATACCAAAGTGAGTTTTCTTTTTCTTTATGCAACAGCTCCAATTCTTTATTTTAAAGCTTTTGCTTTTGTATTTTATATTCCGTTCAAAATTCTGTTAAAAACAATACAAGATTCTTTATATTACTATAGCTTAATTAGATGCTATAAAAGCTACATACGAAAATATACTTCGAATAAATAAATATTAATTTATGAGCATTTACATGTCCTTTTTCCTTATGTATTTGTGTTCGCTATAGTTCATCAGTTTAAGTTTTGTAATATGACTTGACTTGGTGCTTCAAAAGATTTTGGAAAATTTGAATATTCTTCGATAGATATCTGCCTACTCTTAATTTTTTAAATGTGTCTTGTGGTGGCCAGGTTTTTTGATTATAAATCACGGTTCCGTGAGTCATAACGGGCAGTATTTAGCATCGATTTCTGCTTTCTTTATTTATTGTAGGGGGCACGTTTTCGAATGGTTATATTTTGCGAGCTACTTGCAAAGATAAGACAAAATTTTTGCCCTAGTTTCATTAAAAAAGAAAAAAAAACATGTTCAAATCCGGTTGTCCAGGTCAAAAGCTTCTTCTTGTTAGATAAAGAAAGCAGATTTATTGCTAAAGTTCATTTTTGTTTGAAGGAAAAGTGCACGACGTTTTAAGTTTTATCTTTGCTTGAAATCAGGGTATGTTAGGACAAGATCTAAAAGAATGCATGACTGGAATAAAATATGTCACTATTCTCTCTGCCTCGCTGTCTTTCTCCCCTTTCTTTTTTGCGAATTATCTTACAATTTAAAAAAGGGAAGACATGTTATAATAAAATCAAAAAATTTCTAATGAATATAAAACAATTAAGAAGAAATATGTGTAAAATATACAAAATCCCGTTCATTTGTAATTATTTCACAAGTTCCATTAATAATGGTTCACGTTCAGTCACACTTTTTAATATGAATCTCTGCAAATGTCACAAAATTGGTCTGATCACCCTAATCCACCCTTTTATTTTATCTAACTGTAAATAAATTAATATTTTGAAGATAATAAAGATAAGACTATCGTAGCAGTTTAGTTATTAGATGGTGTAACAGCTGTGTGTTAGCCGAACTAAGAGCAATTATCAAGGATAATGAAGAACTTAGCTGTTAAATCCTAAATGATACAGAGTAGGACCCCAAATATCTGCAATCCAGATCTTCGATACTTCGGATCGCTCATTATTCTTTCTAAAACTTGTAAAATTAAGACTTTTTGTTAATTTATTTATGCGTTTGTAGTGCGTGCTTTTTTATGTATTTCTTTAAAATTATAGATTTATTACAAATTTTATATGCAGAAATTTAATAATTTGTATGAGTTTATTAATTTTACCAACTTACCATAATAAAAGAAAAATGTCTTAATTTAATTAGAGTTGAAGAGAAATGAGTTAAGCAGAAATAAAAAAAAATAATTTATTTAATTAATTTTAATAATGGGAATACTAACCTTTATAGTTTACAAAAATACAAGTTAATTTTCATCGTTTTAATTGAAAAGAGTTGTACGCTTATTCTGATAACACATACTAAACTGTAACAGAACCCTTTTGGACAATCGTTAAAATCGGAACGTTTTCAGATTTTGTTTTTTAATTTTTATTTTTGTATTTGAGATGAGTAGCAAAAATACTTAATGAGAAACGCTGATCTTTAGATCTCTACGCTTAGGGAGAATGATGCTTTAAATCATGCATCATATAGTCATTCTTATTTAATATCGGGATGATGAATTATATTAAAGCTTCCTATGATGCTATCTGATAAGCAAAGAAATTCAACTGTCATTTGTGTCGAACTAAAAACACAGTTGCCTTTGAAGTTTGCAAAATTTAGCATGCTAATTCTCAGTGTATCTCTTTTAAAAATTATTCAAGTTTTTTTTTCTTTCATTTTCCTTTTTTCTCTCCTTAACATTGTAATTTAAATGTTGCAAAATTTTAACTTCTAAACCGGTAACTGCTAAAAGCATAAGTTCTTAAAGCATTTATGAAAATAATTTAACCTCTCCCTCTTTTCACGTCACCAGATTTGGTAGAATTACGAGATTTTACGCGTTATAGTAGACATAATAAAGACGCTAGTTTAAAGTGACCACATTTTCATTGAGACAAAGCGGAACAAATGGAATGAAATGAGAATTATAATTTAGTTAGGAAAGCAGACCAATAATTCAAAAAAATATATTTTATTATATACATTCATATACTTGTCTATAAATATACAAAAATATATTTATTATTAACTATTGGTGACTATAAAAATATTTGTAAAAAACAATAATTTGAATATTATGTTTTTTAATTAATTTAATATTTTATTTTAAAAAATTATGATTTTCTTTCACGGTTATATTTTTTTACCGAGTGAATACTTTGCAATAGATCCGAATCATTTATTAAAATGTCGTGAAATTTCTCATATGAATTGGTAAAATTATATTTTAGGCTCAATACAGATTTTAGATTTTAAATGTTAACTGCGTTTTTTTTTTCAATTGTCCGCATTTTATTGATACCAGAAAAAACATGTTCTGTTGCTGCATTTGTTCCTGGAAAGAAGAGCGTGTGTTCTACAATTTTCAAAATATTTTCATAAGGGATATTATTCAATTTAAAATGAAGGAATATCTCCGTCTATTTTTTGTCTGTTTCCACATTTACAGACGACCAACATTTAATTTTTCCATCAGTAACGTATCTTTTTACGAATGACACCTCATCAAAAAGGTCATTTTCGCAAATATTATATTTCGGAAAATGGTTACTAATACATTAAAAAGATTTTTCCACATATTCCCATAAAATCTCCTTTTTTAAATGTCACCCAATGAAAATTGTTAATATCCTCGAATTGAACTGTCCTTTCTTCAAGATATTCCAAGCAGGTTATTATAAAAGTTTCTGACTGCTTTCAGACAATCAGGTCGTTTAATATGGCACCTTGTTCTTCCAACCTAGTGACGTACTTTCGAATAACTAAAGGAACGTAATCGTTATCAGTTCTTTCTCACAATTTTGGTTTTTAAATTTTTGATTTCATTTGACACTTCCGTAATTGAAATTTTGTTCCCTTCAATAATTTTCACAGCATTAGTGAAATAATGTAGCTTGGTTGTGGATGAACTGAAGACAAATTTGTGATGCATCATTTTCAAAAAACAGCTGCAATATTCTTGGACATTTATCTTGTGATAAAAAGTATGATTTTTAATGGTTCGTATATTTTTAAAATATTTTCTACAGCTGGTAAAAGAGCTAGCCATCGTGTTTTTGATGTAAATAATAATTCTTTTATATTCGATTTCTGCGTTTTCACAAAAATCCTTCAAACTTTCGACATGCACAGTAAAATACGAATAAATTTTTGAAATAATATTTTCAACATCCACTGGAAGTAAGTCAGATGCTCTTTTAATAGTATTGTGTAGAATGTGCGCCGCACAACCTACTCGAATAATTTTTTGTTTCAAACGTTCGTTAAGTTTCGTAAAAACGGTATTGATGCCTTTTCTAGCTTTTCCACCAAAATTTGCGTTAGTGTCAAATATAAAATTATTGCTTCACAATAGGCAATAACTTTATTGTTCAAATTATTCTTTTTTAAAATAGTATTTATTGAATCAAAAATTATTTATGAAGTTTCACCCGGTAGCCGCCCAGACGGTATAGTGGTTAGGGGAGCTTGACTGCGATACCGAAGGGCCTGGTTTCGAATCCCAAAGGCATGACTGTCCGTCCCTTCATAGGAGGCAATGGTGGCCCACCTATTAGGTGCCTCCATAATAAAGAGACCACCACGTCTGGTCTTAGTATAGATTAATGGACTTTGTTACAAAGCTGTAACTTTTCACAATCTGCCATTGGGAAAAAAAAAGTTTCACCCGGAAATGAAACAAAATCTAATATTCTAATTTTAATTCCTGTTTCTGGATCAAAAAGTCTAACAATTGTGGGAAACAATTTTAAACCTTTGTGATTGGAAGCATCATAATATATGGACAAAAATGTGCATTTATCTAATTCTTTCTGCAGTTGTGAAAACGAATATGGTGAAAAAACATTACAAATAATTGCTTCGTTTTTTGTCCTTGCAGATGCAAATTTTTTGTCGTACAATGTTTTGATCATTTGTTACGGACGTGTGGTCACTTTACACTAGTTACAATGCAATCGTGAAAAATTCACGAATGCTAACTCTTTTGAACAAGCTTCTCAAAGCAGAAGGGAAAATGAAGAATGATAATTCTAATTTTGATGTAGTTTTACACGATTATCTAAATAGCTTAGTCTATGTATATTGAATTATTTTGTCATCCTGAACACCTAACTAAACATCAATTCAATCAAAAAACAGGCGCATAAAATTGCTAATGATTTATTTTTCTTCATTTCATTATCTTTCTTCTTCTTTCATTTATCTCGCTAATGATTCTAAACATACTAATGCCTAAATAGGAATTGTTTGTTTTCTTTTGATCATGGTGTATTTATAGCTCTAAAATATTTCTGCTCCAGAAACGAAGAACAAATGACAGCTTGACATTGTTTTCGTTAACAGTAAAAATGACAAAAAGAAAAGCAGGTGGGAAGACAGAGAGGATGAATTTTATATCTTTTTCTTCAGGTTTCCGGACCCACATCATTCATAAGATTAGCGTAAGCATACAAAACAATTCAGAAGAAACTTCCGATTTTAGTTTATGAACGTTGTCGAAATTTACTCTGCTGTTAAGCTCAGTGAAAGTCGAATGTAACGACAAGAGACAACGATAACGATGTTGTTGGCACACAAAAAAAATATACGTTTAGGAAAGAACTTTAAATGGCATACTTTATGCTGACAGGAAAAGCACGCGGTTGGTTCACGTCTAGGGTTAATCATTTATTCTGTCGTAGTAGACAGCTACCTTATTTGGCGACTTATTTAAATTTTCTCCAAAACTAGTGAGTTTTCATTTCCCCGTCAACTTAAAATACATTCTTTTCGGGTGGGAAAGTTAAAGGAACCTACGTAATATGCTGGCAATCCATGCTTTACTCTATTTTTATAACCTTATTTGGCGTCCTATTTTGTCTTTAAAATGTCCTTATTATAGAAAAAGGACCTTATTTCAAACAAGAATAATAAAATTATTGTCGATATTCATTTTCTTAATGTTAATTTTAATACATTATTAACTTGCTTACAATCCTCACAGTTGGACTGAATTGCTTACGATCCCCCCCCCACAGTTGGACTTTTAATTTCATGCTACTGTTCTTCCTACATTGGTGTACTGGCATAAGTAATATTTATTTTATGATTCTTAATATATATATATATATTTTATGTTCGGTGAAAATTTTAAAAGCTGTAGAGGTGTTACACACACATTTCAGGAAAACCTTATTTGCCAGCTTGTTTGTTGAAACAACAGGGTCTGTTTCCAAACAGTGTCAATATAAAGCTGCAGTGTCAATATAAAGCTGTCATGATATGACCAATGCAAAATTATGCTATATAGCAAATGCAGTGTTACTACATTTATTTCTCGTCCAAATATGTGAAAAAAGTATACCTGCAGAAATGGGTTGATATACAACTGGCTTATATACAGGATTAATTAAAAATGCAGTATTGTGTATTCTAATTACTATTAAAATACATAACTAATTGCTTTTATAAAATACATACTAATTACTATTATAAATACATTATTATGCAATATTTATTGTAAATGTAACAAAAACTAAAAGTTAGTTTTCTTCTGGAGAACTATGAAAGATAAGCACTTCAAACATTTAATTGCGGAAATAAGACCCAAATACCATTACAGATGCGTTAAAGAGAATGTTACGTCTTGGACTCCAGTCTTTAACCTTTTTAAACAATTTCCAATCATCTGATCTTCAGTTAAATTTTCCAGCTTTTTGATGGCATATTTAAACCTAAGAATACAAATAGCAGCCTAATGTAATAAAAAAATTTTAAGCATCGCTGATTAAAACCAGTTTAATTACATTTAGCATCATGGATAGAATCAATAGTTATATAGCTGCCTACAATAACCAAATATATTAAAAGTTCATAAATTTCACTTCATTAAAGTTTACTTTCGTGAAATTCAGCAGCCTGTCCTAATAGTATACATTTGTGATACCATCACATATGAAAAACCACTGGTACCTGAAATTTGCAACGATATAAATACATCCATGTGATTTCCTTGCAACCTGTAAACATTAATAGTATAAATTAAAAGCTCTACCATTGGATTTATGGTTTGAATTTAACTTAATTGAGTTACAATCCAAAAGAAAATTATATGTTTAGCCGCTGAAAGAAAAATAATTTTATTATAGTTGAAAAAAGTGAGTAAAATAAAAAAGAAATTGACAGTAATGATATTTCAATCATTTTTATGACAACATTTATTATAAATATTAAAAAAAATCAAAGGCGAAACAGTTACTATCTGAATGGTTCACTAGACAGACTTCCGACTGTAATGTGGAATGGGTGTACTTCTATACCCAAAGGACATGACTGATATAATCACGCCATCAAAGATAAACCAGCAGTAAATAATTCAGTATTTTGAAAATGTGAATTTCATGGACATGTTGATGAGCTGATACAACTTGTCTTTAGTCAGAAAAGACGAGAGTATTTGCATTATTCTTACCATCTAAATACAAAGGGCTTCATAAAGGTAAGTAAGAGGAAAGAAGAATTAGTGAAGTGCTGTACAGTAGAGATGCGTAGAGTTTTCGTAAAATGAAAAGAACGTCATATTATGAAGTCTCCGGATAATACAAATTTTATTCATTTTCACTTATAGATGTAAAATTTCTTACTAACCGTATCGGGGAAAAACCGTATCGTAACAATTTTTTACGTAAATCATAAGGAGTAAATTGTGATAGCATGCATCAGGCGAAATTCTTAGGCAATCATATTCTTGTAATTAGTCTTTTTACATCTTCGATGTAGCGAGTATGTAATAATACATATTTGAAATTAAATTAAGGCTGTTTCTACCGCCTCGATTCTGCCAAGAGAAGCATCAATGATAAGAGCAGAACAAGTCCCTGGTCGAAAACTGTGTTCTAGCGACAAATTCAGAGAGTTGCCACCTACTGGAGTAAGTGGTTTGTCGACCTCAATCTTTTGCCAGACATGGTAAATTTTTTGCTTTTCCCCACCTGCCAGCATTCGCGTTATTTATACAGAACACGAATTCTTAAATTGTGTCGTTTACTGTGTAGTGGCTTATGTTTCTGCACGGTAGCTTCGGTGTTTACATTTCGTGTAATTCTAAAAACTGAAAGTACGATAGAATGTAAGGAATTCTTGATCAGATACAGATGTTTGATAAAAGGTGTTTCCTTTGCGATAAATAAAATTTACAAGTTCAGACATTTGTGAGAATTTGATTTAAGAAAGCACCCGATGTAGTACCAAACTGTTCATTTTCGTAATATCATTCCCGTTAGTATGTCTCCTTACTTATATAGAAATAGCAAAAACTGCGTTCTCGTGACACTTGTACAATGTTTTGCAGATCAAATATGCAACTTTATGCAGAAATTGTAAACTTTGTTAATGGAATTAAAGGTTAGGCGAAATTAGGCTCGTTTATGTGAATACCGAAAAACACACGAGAACTACTTACCCAAGCAGAGGAATGATTTCGTTTAGGACTTTCTAAGAAATTCTTGCTCGTAATCCTGTTATGCATGAGGAAAAACCACGAAAAACATTCATGCAGCCAGCGAGTTCGGCGGAGTTTGAACTCGAGTCGAATTACCAGTATTCACGGGTTTGCTTGTTTGCTTTTAAGAAGTAATTACAGGTCTAATTAAGAAGTAATTACAGGCTTTTGTAGAAGTATACCACTTAAATAAGGCTATATTTCGACTGATTTTGCGCTTTTATGTACATGCGTTCTAATTAAGCAGGCTCGTGACATTTAACCTCTCATGTATTAACAAACTTGTATGAGAGGGTAGAATGCCTCTTTGATTTTCTGTATCTCTCTGATTACGCTAATATTACAAAATGTAACGCAAGGCGAAATTTTATATTGGAATAATTTATTGCCTGGAATAATGGCTCTTGACCTGTTTTGCCTCATGCACCCCCTTTACCATTACCAAAAGATCATTCTTCCCCTTTCCGATATCTTGAAAATACATATACTCTTATTTACATTATCTCTTAACGTGTTTTATAAATTAAACAACAAAATGTATAGAAAATCTTGATAAATACCAAAACTTGAATAAAAGTAGATTTTTATATTCAGAAATTAAAACTAAATACTTAACAGCTAAATAGAATAAAACATAGTTCAAGTAAAAAAATGTTCAATAACATGCCTAGGTGTTGTAATCCAGTTTTTGTTCAGTGAGAAACTTGTGATCGTTCATTCCTTGTCAGTTTTTGGATACGCAGAGAAGTGCTTGAGTCACTTTCAACCTCCAGTCTGCTTCGTTGTCGTTTTCATTTGCAACAGAGTCTAAAATCAAGACTCAAAAAGATATTTCCACACAAATGGAAGCAATGCACAGATACCTTTGACTGCCACTCTTGGGTAAGACTCGCACATCAGGAACCAAATTTCTGTGACTGATTTCTCTTCAAATATGTGTTTTGATCGAGAATCGGTCTTCAGTTCGAGCAGTTCATCTTGAAAATTATCAGGAACTTTTTTGACCCAAACTTTGAATCGATTTTCCACTAATTACTCATCAGAAAGCTCAGGAAAATATCCCCTAAATTCGTTTTGTAGTGCTGCCAAACACTGCATAATTAACAACCTGAAATGCTTACAATTTCTCAAACATTACAACATTTTTCAAGTTAACTTTTACCTTCTTGTTTCCTGGTTTACTCGAAAACGCTTTTATAGAATCGTTGAATTTTATGATGCTTGCATTTTTTCCTTGCATTTGAATATTTAATTTATTGAGCTACTCAAAATTACCAATTATATAAACAAGGCGCAAGTTCCATTCCTTATCATCAATCCAGGCAAAAATTCCCCTTTGCTTTTAATTTAAAGAAATACCGTATTTGCCGGCGTATAGCACACACACCCGCCTATAAGACGTACCCCCCTTTTTTATACACATTTTGAAAGATAAAACTTTATTACTGATCATTATAATGAATTTACAGTATTTTAAATATAAAGTAATACAAACATAAAGTCTGGCATCTTTTCAGATATTTTTGTTTTAGCTGATTTCTCTTCATGAATCTTGAACACTATGACGTTGACCAAGTAAAATCGACAATCTCTCTATCAGTCGCTATCACTTTCGCTTGATGAATAATCATTTTTGCAACGATTGAAAGTCCTGCTTTTCTGTGGTCTAAAATCCAAGTGTTCAGCTCTGCCTCAAGTTCAGGCCATATGCAGTTTCCTTTTGAAGGTTATGTATACTGTGAGTTGCTTTTTTTAGATTCTCTTCCTGATTCCGCCAAGTCCTTATCATTTTCTCAGTTGGGGATGTCCCGAAATGCCTCTTTGAAGTCCTGTTTTCATGTTCTTCAGCATACGCTATCGCACGTAGCGTGTATGTTATGTTATAGCAATGCTGACGTTGTTTTTGAGCCATAACTTTCCAACAAATTTAAGAAAACTGAACAGTAGAAATTTCACACTCTTAAAAGTCGTTCACAAAATCTGTAAAGTTTAAACGAGCCCCGCTGTGCATGCGCATTCGCTGAACTCTACGTAACTGTAATATTCCTACACACCGCAAGGAAACAAGAAAAATCGCTTAACTCCGAATAGAGGAAATTTCCATAAATGAATGTAATCAAAAACTGAGTACGTATAAAACTCATCCCGTTTTTCAGACCTATTTTCAAAGGAAAAAATGTCCGTCTTATACGCCGGCAAATACGGTAATTTAAACTAGTATGAATATATTTTCCAAACTCCAATAACTGACAATCAGTTCATCTAGTTGAACTGAAGATAAGCCAAATGCTAGACTTGATTTCCTGTACAACTGAATTTTGATATCCATTGCCATATCACTGATTCTCCTTTGAACAGTTCTGTTTGATAGTGAAATTGCTGCAAGCTTTTTCTTCATTTCATTTTGCAACATAGTTTCAAAGATTTTGAGAGAGCAGAATTTGATCAGTTTCCCCAACTGTATGCGGTTTTCTCTTATTTGCAGTTTCCAGTACTACCATATAGAAAGCTTCAGTAACGTGAGGCCTTTTTTCTTGAGCTGCCTCTGTTAAACCTAATTTCATCTGTTTAAGAGCATTTCCATGCCGCTGTTTTTATATTGATTTAAGAACATTCTGCAAGTTGCTTTAGGTTTGGTTTTTTTCAGAAAATCATTTGACAAAACTTTGCTACAAATAACACGTTAAAATATTTCCTCTCCTTCGATTGTGACGGCTGTGAAAACGTATTGAATATATGAACCATCATTAATGTTCTTTCTTGAAACTGTTTGTTCTACTATCCGTAGATATAAAGTTTACAATATAAATGTATCAACGGACAAAATCATTTCTCACAGCTTCATTTTCTGCCAAGATAAGAAGGAACAGATGCCCAACAAGAAGCTTCCATGTTAAAGGGCGAAATGAACACATGGCAATTTGTAAAATGTTGCTTTCGACCGAGATATGCGTCTTCCACCCCGTTCCGTTTTGAGAGAAGCACTGGTCTTGGCAGCTAGGCAAATTCCTCTTTAAATTCTTCATTTTATTCTTCTTAATATATTATTATTATTTTATTTCACTTGGACTGCATCAAGAAGCAGATGGAGTCAGGCTAATAGCATTACCCTGAAACTACGAAATTTACTCTTGGGGGAGGGGATTTCCTTGCTTTTTGAGAACCTCTAGTCTAGAATCTAGAATGCTTTTAATATACATACGTTAATGAATTCATGAACTTACTTATCTATATGGCACTTGGTAATAACTGTGTACGTGTCAAACATTAAAGCTAAAGTTCAGATTTCTTCAACTGTATCATTACACTTTCTTAGCTCAGAAGGTATTCGAGTTTCACTTTTATTCATTGTTCGCTTTAGTTTGTAATAACTCAAGTTGTTCAAATAACGTCGCAAACAAGATAATGATCTTGTGGAGACAAGCTATTTGAATTTGATTTGAAGCGTAATACGTGACATCTAGAGTCACTTTTTCTGAATCAAAATGCAAATACTTTCACGGGAATGCAAAATTAGTCATTAATATGCAACAACATGCAAGATCTCTACAACGTACTCTATAGGGCAGCAAGATGAGACGGAATTCACTAAGCGAATGTTGATTATACTATTATTCCGCATGACGTCGTTGTAGAAGCATTAAAATGTGACTGTCCCTTCTCTGCTAATCATATTCAGTTGGCTGTTGTAAAGACGTGTTTCCGAAGTGGATTTTAGGCCACCGTTATAAATCCTCACCTGAAACAGTATATCAATAATTCTGTTTTCTGCTGTGGAAATAATATACTAAAAGAGATGAAATGTCGAATATTTTATGTAGTACAGTAAATGACATATATAACATTTGACTAATTTAGTTGTTTTAAGTACAGCAATAAAATAACTTTTCTCGAATCTTTTCACGGATCAACATTTCAAAACCAGATCAGATGCAAAATGTACGGCAATAAAAGAATCAGTATAGTTTAAAGTTAGAAAATTCTTATTTGGTATTCAAACCAAGGATTAATAATTTTAAAAATGAAAAATGTCTAGAAGGTGCATTTAAAATTCTTATAACTTATAAAGTTATTGGTTATTGTTTGGTTAATTGATCATAGCGAAATACGCAGAGGCTATCCTGTCTTAGAAGGGATGTCTTCATGCAGGACTTTCTAAGAAAAAAAACGACTCGTATTTATGTCGTACATGGTCAAGACCACAAAAATCACACATGGCACATCTTGTATGTTAAGAACCAAACCCGGACAAAGTATTTATTTTTATCGGCCTCTGGTGGACGATAAACTTAGCGCAAGCCTTTGATTTCAGTCTTGGAATTAATTTATGTACATTTGTTATGGCATTGTATTTACTATTCTACACGATTGTAACTCATTAGTCACAAATGGTAGCTATTATGGGAATAGAGATATACTTATGTGTTAGATATATCCATAATTTTCAGGAATTTCAAAAACTTATAACACTTTTCTTCATTTAATACCTTCATAACAAAAACTGACCATTCAGTTGCTTCTCAAGTTTGAAAGTATATCAACAAATGTGTCTAGCATAACTTAATAGAAAAAACTCATTCACTGTTATATGGGTTGTCACTTGCTCACTGTTATAAATCAGTTAGTGACTATTATTAATACCCGTATTATAAATCAGGAATTCTCAAACATTTTGCATTTACATATCCTCTGGTGCATTTTCATAGATTGTACCCTTCTTATCATCAATATATTTGCAACTGATATAATCGCTGCTGTAAATAAATAACCCAAAAATGGAATTTAAAAATCAAGGGTATAGTAAGAAAAACAAACTATGCGCATCATTTATGCATTTGATATTCGCTATTCGAAAGGTAAACTAGGTTCATATAAGTACATCAGAGAGCATATTAAAAGCTATATTACACTAATCTGTACATTACATTATTAATGTTTATTTGAATTAATCAGTTGTTGAAAAGCGTTAATATATTCTTAAAGTTTTTCAGTTAATTGATAAATTAGTTTTGAATAATGTTTAACATAAGAGAAATAAACATTTTTAGATGTGGCAAAATTATTTAATACTTTTTTGTATGTAGATACTTTTTTTAAAACAGCTTCATGTGATGTAAGAAGCAATCTTAAATCTGGAGCTTTGCATTCAGCTTGCTGTGGTATTTATTTTTAATAAAGGTATAGGAAAAGTTAGCTGTCTCCACTACTTCCACATTCTGTAAAGAATAACATAAATTTAAGCGATACTACAGCTTAGTAAAAATCTATAGTCATATCTTCTACTGATTATCTGCCCAGTTATTAATATATTATTTTTCTTTCAGTTTGGCTTAAGAATATCCATCGAATATTCTACCAAGTTCTTTTTTATTACTTATGGATAATCTGGCAGCTAGGAAGAACTCTTCTCTGAAGGGATTTGCTATCCAGAGTTTCGCCTTTCAGTGTTTTGAGAAATACTCGAAAAATGATTTTACACTCTTCCAATAATCGGTTTTCGATCAATTCTCACTCATTTCCTGAGGCAGCTATAACTCATTTTTCGGTAGCTTATTGCATAAGGATTCAAATGCTTCAGCCTGGCCTTTTTCAAAGAATGAGCTCTAAATACCTAGTTTTTAATCAGATATTTCATTTTATCCGAAATTTTAAAAATTGTTCTAGAATATTCTGCAATGCCAAATTTAAATAGTTTATTTTCAGATATTAGGCTTTGCCTAAGGATGAGGGTTTTATTGGCTGGGTCAGTTTATTTTCAGGTATTAAGCTTGCAGCAACATTAGGGTTTTTTTTTTCTTTTTAATTCGGGAGACTTGAGAAATGAGCAATACCCTCGCTGGGACTCTAACCTAGGGCCTTTCGAATACGCGCCGAGCGTGCTGACTGCTCAAAGGCATGCTAATAAGGCGGGAGAAATACCTTTAGTCCGGGCACCACTGTAGAGACATTTAGGTATTTTTTTAAAGCAGCAGAGATGAAAAAATGAGCAATGCCCTCGCCGGGACTCGAACCTTGGACCTCTCGAATACGTACCGAGCGTGCTGGCCATTACACCACGAAGGCATGCTAAGAAGGCGGGAGAAATACCTTATAGGCTTTGCCTGTGAGTGAAGGGTTTATAAGGTGGCTGCAAGTTATACTGTGGACTTCTTTCATGATACAACACCGACGACTAGATTAAAATCTTGATATAGATTTTCTCCAATCAGAATATACCGCGAAAGAAATATCCCAGTTAATTTTACCTTTTAAAGTAATTAATTATCAGTTGCATAAAGTATATCCCCAGGTCTTTCTCGCTTTGCAAAGGATGAAAAAGTTACTCTTAGCTTCTTTGCTTTTCAAATGCTTAGCAGTAAACAAGGATAAATTCAACAAGCAAAACAGAGGATAAATTCTCCTATTTTCTAGCAAAGGGAGGAGATATTCGTTTTGAATAGCTAGCAATTCTAATGCTTAGCGAGGAAGAATAGTTCTCCGCCCTGCTCATAAAATCTAAATAATTTCAGTCCGTTTGATTAATTTGTATTACGCAGCTGATATATGTGTCTTTTTCCTCAATATTTTTAATTGTTTTTGCTTGTCCTTAAATGTTCTGGTTCATAATCTTTAAGGAATTCATACACAAATTCAGAATCCCTGTTACAAATAAAAGTAAAGTAAATGCATTTTATCATGTGTACTCTAGTTAATTTTTTTTTTTTTAAATATAGTTTCATAGCAGTTCAGGACTCCATATAAGCAAAAACTTTTGTACATATACCTCTGAACACCATATGCTTTCATCACGATAAAAATTTGTTTTTGAACAATAGCACTTATAAATACAACGAATTTTTATTTACATAAATTAATTACGAAGCAAGTTTTAAAATTTTTTGGCATTCTGTTAAAGAGCGGAAAAAAGAAAATGATATATTTTGCTTTTTTGTAATCGATTAAATACATTTTTTATATAAAGGTTTTAAATATATTTTAACAGTTTTATAGTAGTTCAAATTGTTCATTCTAGTAGTGTTTAAGAATCGAAATTGAAAGTTTACAATGGTTTCCGCAACCAATTCGAGAGAAACGGTGGTGCTATCCGCCGAGCGGAGCAACTTGTCCTTACGTATTTCATAGACATAGCCCGCCTCAAATTCCAGCAATTTCTTTCCAGCCTCGCGTGTTAGGAGCTATTTATAAATGTAGCTACCTTAATAACAGCAATGCCTTTTCATCAGATGTGTGACGTCATCGTTTCCGCCATCGCGTTGTTATTCCCGAGGACATTTTTTTATTTCCTGATGGCTACTAATATATGTTAGTTCATCAAGGGAGGCGTATTTCCACATCGCATCGCTCTATGCAGTGATAGACACCCAGAGGGAAAAAAAATAAAAAGAAAGTGTCGGTTAGCTGCAGTGAACATTCGTTTTGTCAGAATACCGATCAAGAAATGATGCAGTAAAGGGACAACGGATTTATAACCGATTCGAAATTTTCATTAAAAGTTGTAATAATTTCTTTATAGGACATTTCGAATTTAGATGATTTATTGTATAAGTGGGGTTTTAAGGGGAAATGTCTGTAAATCTATCGAAAACAATTGATGAAAATTTATTCAGTACTACTACTAAAAATGCTAATAATAAACTCGTTTTTGCTTTCATTTCGAGTTTACAAACAGAGCTTTACATTTAGTGGTGTATTTTTTAGGTATAAACGACCTTTCAATAGTTATCTTTCAAACTTATCTCTTTCATAAACTGGAATGATCTGCAGACCATATTCTCGCTCTTTTGGAAACAAATTTTTTTAGCATATGTTAGTATCAGAATATTTATATTTTAGAAATACAATTAATTAAAATTCATTTAGTTTTGTATGGATTAAGTTGATTGAAGAAAATTTATATTCGTTTTTTGATAATTCAAAACAAATAGAATTTGGATAATCTTTGTCTTATTAACTAAAAATTAAATAAATGTTATTATTCATATTAATGAGATGGATGAGCCTGCCGATTCTTTCGCAGCTGTTATGTATTTAGGATGTGTGCTGGTGTGCTTAAGTCTGAGATCGGCACATACATGAAGTCGATTTCAGTGCTTTGTTTTGATTTGAATTAGTAATGAAAACCGTTTCACATACGGAAAGGTAGAAGCAAACTTAATTATTTTTAAAGCACGATTGAACAGTCACTTTATTCCGTTTCATTGGTAATGAGCTCAGCAGCACCATATGTGCATTTAAAAGATGACGAGAAGCGCCACAATCATAATGCTCTCAATCTTTATTTTGTTCCAAAGACTAGCGTGGAAGTCCAAACATAGAATAACAAGTAATAAATTTCATAAAGTGTCAGCCTTGGGAGAAGAAGGTGATAGACGACTGTCATGTAATTTCCAAACTCGAAGGTTTTCATCTGTAATGTGATATATTCAGTTAATTTAAATTTTGTATTTTGTATTTTTCGGAAATTTTGAAGGACCACAAGAGCAAGCTTTGAGAACCACTTGTGGTCTGCGAACCACTGATTGAGAAACGCTGGTCTAAATTATTAATGAACTAAGGAAGGAGGAAAACAGTAATATATAAATTACTGAAGTAATATAAATTATTAAACGGCGAAATAACAAAATGTTCGCAGCTGGCAAATGGAAATTTAATTAAATCAAAAACTAAGCTTAATGTATTACATTTATTCGTAGAAAAAATATATTAATAAAATTCAAATATAATTTTAAAACAACTGATAAAAAGGGAAAGAAATATGTTGCAACATCCTAAAATAGTTAGAAACTGCAACCGGTGTTTTTCATTTATGGGCATTGATATAGCACAGGAAACTGGGGCGAAGATCTATTGGAAATAAAGTACAAATTAAACTCACGTTACGTTTAATAAATGTAATAATACTAGTTTGCATGAGACGCTAGTTTCAATGAAGTATAAAAGATTTATCACAATTTTTCACCGTGACACATATTAACAAAAATTTCTTGTTGAACGACATTAGAACAACAATTTCTTTATTCTTAAGCTTGCAGAAAATAGTGCGATAAAGGAATATTTCAAGCGAGATGTCATAGAAAGTAAGTTAGACTCATTAGAACTAGGAATCGAATATTGTTAGAGAAAGTAAAACATTTAAAAAGTTAAGATCTTTAAAAAGTTATTTTCATGAAAGATTGTGGCAACTTTTCCATAAAACTGAGATATTATGTATCTAATATATGTTTTAAAATTCTTCAGTCACATACATTCTCATTCCTTAATTTAATCCATTTACTACATATAATTAAAATAGTTATTTTGTCTTGCAATATATTTCAGTGCTGTTTTAGGAATTAATATGCTGTGTATTAAATCTTCATTAAAACTTATAATATTTTTCTAGAGTATTAACTTCTTAATTTTCTTTCAGTACACATTATAATAAAAGACGACCATTTTAAATTATTTAAAATTTTACGTATGTGAATAATTTCTCAAAACAGCTCAGTGCAGTTTTCCTACAAAATTAGCATTAATCGGTTAATCATTTGAAATTATAATTTTGTAGCTTTATTTATTTTGACGTGACGACTGCAAATTTTGTATGATTTCATATGCAGGACTGAAGTGGGAGTGAGAAACAGCATACAAGCAGAAATTACGTAAGATAGGTAAACAACACAATGTGGAATATTTGATAATATAGGATCATAATTTAATTTTAAAAATTACTTACCTCTTCTTACCACTTATTCATTATTATCTACTTATCCATTTACCTCGGCAAGGGTTAACTCTGACCGAAACGTAAGGTATTTATCTTGCACACAGCCTCGCGCCTGGCCATTTCTCAGAATGCCTTCAACAAAAGATTTTTAACTTAATTGGTCTGAAACTACCCAACAAACCGAATGATTTTAAACCAATAAAGACACTTTCTAATAATATATTTTACTTATTAGTAACATATGTAACTGATGTACATTAAAAATTTACTTTATTTACTTTTTAATATAAACAACTGTATGAACATTTGCAACTTTAATTAATAGGATGTTTTCAACGCTATATATTACATGCCAGTGCAGAAATTTTGTTTACTTATTTATTTATTTATTTCATGAAATGTTAGAAATATTCACAGACTGAGCATGGTTACTTGAGACTTCTGCTTTCTCTCAATTATTGAACTCAACAGCAAGGATCTAGTATGCCTTCATTAGTCTTTGAACAATCTTTTCTTATTATGCACGTTAATCATTCTTATGATCTGTTATGTAAATATTGCATTGTATTTTTAGATGTCCTTTATTTACTTGCATTTTGAAGCTTATTTTCCTTATTTCTGTAAGATTCGCTGTCTTGCATAGTCACGTACCACAACAAAATTCTGTAAAAAAAAAATCGTTTAAAAGCAATGATACAGACTATTTGCATAATGTAAGATAGCAAACGTGTTGTGGTATGAAGGCTTCTGGAAGTCAGTGGCATCTACGGTGCTCGTGCAGAATGTACGAGCAAATTATCCTATTATACAATGTGTGGCCGTTATTTTTTAATGTCTCCTTACTTCTTTCAGCGGTCTACTTGACTTATCTTTATATCAAATTTCCGATCAAATACATCATATTCTTTCGATTAAATATGAGGTTAGTGTGTTGCTCGACCCGAAGAGAATTCTGATATCTGGGCATTAGAGAGTTCTTTTTTTAAGTAATAATTCTCCGAACTATGCGTACGAGATTATAATGATATGTTTTTTCCTTTTCCGTATACGTTGACAAATATTTTGTTCCGATATTCAGTGATGAAAAATTTTCTTGAACTGAGTATCATTAATTTTATTCTATCAGTTTATGATATCAGACTGTTTCATTCAGTTAAATGTTTGCACATCATTTGAAATTATATAAGCTGTATAATAAATGGTCAAAAATTAAATGAATCAAAGCTGTACACAAAATTTAAAGATATTTAGACTCATTCCCGGTGATCTCATATGTAAAGCTTGTGTTATAGCCACCTCGATATATCAAATATGTGTAGTTTAATAAGATATCTCAAGTCAATATATAATAAAACATCTTGTTAGTCACATCTATCTAGAAATTGAGGAGATATTAATTTGTGGAATCTATAAATTTCATCTTTTTTCTTCTGATTTCTCAGTAAGTGACTTCGCAGATTTCAAAATTGAAGTTAATTTATAAAAAAAGCATCGCATTTCTACTTTTTCTAGGTTGTTGTTTAAAATGAAAAATTTGAAATTCTTTAATATTATTAAAAGTATTGTTGTTAATATATAAGTGTAGTTTTGCGCAAATTTCCTTATATACTAATAAGCAATATAAGTTTTGCTAAAGTAAATGTTGAAGTCATTAATTTTGCTTTAATTTCTGATATTATTTCTGAAAGATTATTATTTGTGTAAAAATATCACTTTTTGGAGAGTCGATATTTACGGATCTTCTTTTTACTTTTACAGAACTTTTCGAAAGCGATGGTTGAGCCATCGATTACAAACGGCGTAGAGGCGGAGGATGTCTGGACACCGCTTGCTGATAAAAATACTGGTGCGTCCGCTAACGGTAATGGATGTCATGTGAATGGGCATGGAGTCAGAGCGATCGTTAATGGCCATATTGATGGCGATCCCAATGCCAGAGCAGTAAGTCCTGTAGAGGCTGAAGTAGCAGAAAGCAGCACTTGCGGCATTTTTTCGTTCAGACCAAGGTGGCTGCAACCTTTTGCCAACAAAAAGGCATTCTTAGCTGTATTTTGCTTGACTAGCGTTCTACAAGGCATGTATTATACATATTTTGTCAGTGTGTTGACTACCATAGAGAAATTATTCCAAATTCAGAGTAAGACTACGGGTATTATAATGTCTGCTACTGAAATTGGACAGATTGGTGGTGCTCTATTATTAACATATTATGGTGGCCAAGGCCATCGGCCACAGTGGATTTCTTGCGGAATGTTTGTGTTTGCTGTCGCTTCTATATTATGTTCCACACCACACTTTATTTTTGGTACTGGAGAGGACGTTTCTAGTAAATATTTTGACAACGATCATCCGAATGCTTCAACGTATAAATTGCGTGAATTAAACGCAAGATTGTGCCACGACATGAGGAATTATACGAAAGGTAATGCTTCGTTTTCAACAAAATTGTTGAGCTCAGAGCCATCTAAGATAATTGCTCCTCGAGATATACCAACTACTGCTGGTCCGAAGTCAATAGGAAACACAACAGATGTAGAGGAGTTAGTCCATGTCTCTAAAAAACACTTTTATAAAGGCCGCATAGCGTCGCGTTGTGATTCTCCTGACAATACAGCTCATCAAACACGGATTAGACACACTGTTTTATCTATTTTCTTTGCTAGTCTTTTATTTATTGGCATTGGAGCTACTGCAGTGTATACTTTAGGCATACCGTACATTGATGACAACGTTGCAACTAGAGAATCACCTTTATATTTTGGTAAGTTAATTTTATTTCTTTTCCCATAAATATTTTCCAATTAAATAATAATCTAATTGATAAAATATATACTAACTGATTCTCGAAATTTGAATAAATTGGAAAACAAGTCAATGAATAAAATTATGTATCTGACTAATTTTCTTGAAAATGTTCTTTTATTCAAATTTAGCAGAAATAAAAGTATAGATGTACTTAGCTTTTCCATTTTATGTTAAATTTGGTAAATTTTGCATTTCTAATATTTCTGCTTCAATAAGCGTGCGCAAGAAATTGAAGAGTGCAAATAAATTTAAGAATAATTCTTTTCACTGGCATGAAGTTTCTAATAGGATAGGATGTAAAATTTTAGACTGGAGTTTGAACCGAAAACTGTCGATATACTAGTGCAAATGAGTGTTATACTACTCATCCTACCTGTTTCTGTACTTGCTTTCCTCTTTTATAATTGCGAAGAAAGGTAATAGGAACTCAGAAGCAGTTGTCTAGTGCGTAGGAATGTTGGTATTATACGTATAACCATCTAGGACTATACCGTGGAGTTACTACTTGCAAATTATATTTCTATGAAAAGCCGTGAAATAAAAATGCTATGCAAACTTAGGTTACTCCCTTTTGTACTGAAGTTTTCTTCATCTAAAAATTAATATTTAATTAATTTTGCAATATTTGTAACTATTTTTATTATCTGCGACATGTTGAGTGGAATAATTCATCTTCCAGTCGATCTGTTGAGTTCAGTTCCATTTTGCCCGCTGCCAGCAATTGGCTGACTAAGGAGAAATGATTTCATAAAGTATATTGCAAATGATACGCAGAGCAGTTTTCCAATTTAACGTGTAGTATATATTTCGTGATTTTTGCATTGTAAGATTAATTTTTTGTTCCTCAATTTATATTATGCGCGAGGACAAATAAACTATATAAATCTATACATTTTTCTTTCTTGTATATTATTTTTCTGTTTTGTGAACGACTAAAAGCTCAATACATATACATTTAATATATGATTATAACTTTTATTTTAAATTTTGTTTAAAAAGGTGTTCAATTTAAAAAAAGGCAATTGAATCTTTATTGATTTATTACCTATTCAGTAACAAGTATTTACTTGAAAAAATATTTCTTTTTTTTTTTCAGAATTTTGAAATTTGCAGACAAATTTAAAAATGTAATTTAATTATTAAGTCTTGCGAGATATTGTGTATTATTAAACTGCATTCAGATTTCATTTAATTTTCGGATTTATTGTTGCTAACTTCATCATGAGGCATATGCACAGGGAAAAAATTCTTCGTAAATAACATGTTAAAAAATAAGTGAGGAGGAAGTCATGGCGACGAAATACTGTAGCAGAATTTCGTAATATATGGCTGAACTTTTTATCGGTTAAACTAACGATATAAAATAACAGAATATCAAATCTAGTGTTGATATCAAATGAAAGAATCAAAGCGCCAAAATCTCTGAATTACCAGTGCGAAACCATCCGGTTACTTGTCTTCTGAGTGGAATTTTGAACGCCTGTGTGAAATTAAATACGAGAAAACTACAAACAATTCATGCTGTAGGAAATAAAATCCGACATGAAATTACAAACGCTGAAATATTTTTATCCATTCCACTACAAATAGCCATGCTGGAAAACAGTACATAAAATCATAATTTATGTAAAAGGAAATTAAGTATGTTTTGCCGCTTGTTTATCTGTTTTGATGCATTTTCTGGTTATTGAAAACAAGGTTTACTTTCATGAGCATGAATAATAGATGTGTAAGGTTAAATCTGATTAACTGTAAACTAGATCTTCTTATGCTGCATTTATTCTCGTCTTCGCATTTTATTAAATAATCCAAGTTCAAAGAACTCAGTTAACAGGTTAAAAACTTATCTAAAAGTTTTATTAAAAAGACTTGTTTTATAGTACAATTAAAGTTTAATAAAGCCTAACCAGCGCTACTTGAGGAACTTCGAAGTTTAAAGACTTGATAAGCAGAAAATAATTTCAGTGCCTAACCAACCCGGCTTCAGCTTACGCGGCTTCCAGCCTAAGCCATTTGTAAAATCACTCACAAAATTCAAATCGGTATATGGACGTCACGTGGTATAAAATGCTTTCTGGTCAGTTGCCACTGAAACTTTCGCCGTTTAAACTCAATTTAATTTGCATTCTGGCCATGGCTGACCGAATAGAGAAAGGAAAGAATTAACATAAAAAATAACTTGTCAGCTGAAATAAATCGTACCGATGTACCTATGCATTTCGAAAAAAAGCTGCACTTTGACTGTAAAATGACTTTTTCCTGTGAAAACAGATAATCATACTGCTTCTGTGTGTAATTATTTTTAATTCAGAATTTGTATTCATGAGCATAAAGAGAAATCAATATCTTAAATTTTAAATGTTTTTAAAAGATGGATTTTTACATGTTCTGCGACATGTTGAGTTTTTTTTAAAAAGCTGCGATTAATTACTTTAAGCTATTCCTTTAAAACTAATTTCAGTGTTTCAGTTTAAAAACATCGCTACTTTTGGTTACATTCAATTCTGCTCTTGCGTTGTACTCCTAAAAAATGAAATCACTTCTAATAACAGCTTATTATTTTCTCGTGGCATATCCTGCTTAGAATTACTCATAACAGCAACAGTTATTTTATAATTATCTTCTTTATGCCACAAGCAACTTGTATGACTCTGAAAAGTTTCATTTAAGGTTGCTGTCCATGACTACTTTTGTTCGCTTTCTATTGAGTTAAGTCATTAATCAAATTTTCAAAACACTTTATTAGTATTTTTCAGGGCTGTATTTCAAATCTACGAATTTAGGACTTGAACTGCATCGTTTATTTGAAAATTTTTGCTGTCCATGACTACTTTTGTTCGCTTTCTATTGAGTTAAGTCATTAATCAAATTTTCAAAACACTTTATTAGTATTTTTCAGGGCTGTATTTCAAATCTACGAATTTAGGACTTGAACTGCATCGTTTATTTGAAAATTTTGTTCAAAAACGATAGACTGTAACCGAAATGAAAAATTTCAATCTCTTTTATCCAACTAAATATACTGTTATCGCGAATATAATATTTACACGTTAGCAGAGAGTTACTAACTTAATTGTTGATACATTTAAAATTTTAGGCATTTCTATTTAATTCGCATCAAAAATATGTATAATATGATTTTATGTATTTTATTGATAAAGATATCGATTTCTATTCATAAAGCTTTATTTTATGATTTTATGTATTCTGTTAAAAAAGATATTGATTTCCTGAAGTTTAAAAAAATAATTCATTTCAGGCATAAAATTCTCATTTTACACGAAACCATTAAAATAAATTAATTTTATTTTTAGAAAATTTATTGCAAAAGAAAGACTGTAAAATTAGTAGGCCTATCAAAAGTTAAAATACATTTGCAATTTTTACGTATATGGCTTGAAAGATAGCCCTTTCTGAGAATATTTATGCTCTTTTGAAGCAATTAAATTATTTTAAATTTTAATTTCTTTTTCGTGTTTAATTATAAGTCTTTAACCATATCAGATAAATTAGAGATAAACCTATTGGTGATTTTCAGTGCCTGTACTCCCTGCATGTCTATATGCTTTCATAAATGGTGGTCACTTTCAGAGTTGATCATCTAAGCTATAGTGAAATGTTGCACTTTTTTTATAATAATCTAATTATTTTTATTTCATATTAAATAATGTTTTGTTAGAATTGAAAAAAAGATTAATCTATCTATATTTCTTTGTTTATGAATAAGATTACATCTCATTAACGTTATTAGCTTCAAAAAGGATCGCCTAAATTAACTTTCCCTTCCCTAAAGTATTACTTGGGTCTTTCTGAAGATGAAGTATAATCCAGACTCTGCATGATCTATTTCTCAATCGAGTGCGCTTAATAAGTAAATACTTATATAAGAAAATATAGAGAGAAAATAAATATCTGAATCTGAAAAAAAAATTGCAGTAATTATTAAAAGAAAAAAGCAGAATTCATTGCTTTATCGTTCCAAAAAATATCTTTGTTTGTTCGGCATTAAATCTAATTTCTCTTGCTTTCATTTAGGAGAAACTAAATAAACATTATTTCAGAGAATGTTTCTGCAACTAATTCAAGTTTAACGGATATGTTCGCTTTTTTAAAATGAACATAGTTAAAGAATATTTTGTGATACTCATTAGGCTGAATATTTGAATCAGTTTACACCAACTAAATAATTGTTAAATTCTAACAGTTGTTTAGTTTACGGCTTTCCAAATGTTATGGTATTAGCGGAGGCTGACAGTTACCTCGAAGCCGAGGGTGCGGTTTCAGTTACCAAGTAAGGCTGGACTAGTCTTTCCTCTTCCCTGCGGACGTAATTTCAATCGCCTCCAGTGATGCACCCAGAGCAAGTTCTCGCTAATGAGACGGCTAACAGGTTCGGCCATAATTCCAGAAGAATTCCGAATTGGGAACTCCGGCCGGTAAAAAGTGTTTAGATTATCGTCCTTGGGAATTTTTCTACTTCTTCAGCTATTTAACAACGAAATCAACTAGAGCGAAGCTGTAATTTAAATAATCATTCTTTTTTACCTAAAAATTTTAAAGTTACAACTTGTTATTTCAATATTTTGAATGATTTCTCATATTCAGCTACAATGTAAAACGGAAAATTTTAAACAAATCTAGAGAATTATGATTTAATTGCCAAAGTTTTCTGTCATATAATGAGATCTAATCGCGAGCACTCTTTTTTTTTTTTTTTTTTTTTTTTTCTCGTTTATGTTATCAATTGTTCTTAGGAGTGAAAAGATTTGTTCGAACTGAATCGAACTTAGGCTATCTTCCTTTTTTGGCTAGTACTATCTCACTGCGCTACTGAAGCCGATAATTTTAATATGTTGGTAGTCTGACTTATCTCACTTGTCTGACGTAACATCAGAACAAGCCCACGATATTCATCGTGGCAAGGAGTTCAAGATTACGCTTGTTGTTGACAAGAGCCTTGATCACCATCCAGGTGACATTACGACTTTGCTCAGTTCCGCCCCCAGTTTTGATGGAGAGCACCCCGGGAGAGACGAGTCCGAGAGTCTCCCCCTCTTTCCCTACCAGCAACATGAGAGGACTTTCGGCTCGCTGCATATTTAGAGTACCCCCATGCCGCACAGGCACTATACATTTACAAACATCCATGCCCTCTCCGGGAGTCGAACCCGCCCCTTCGGTACGGCAGTCAGCGTCGCTAACCAGTATCTCGGTTGGACGGCATAATTTGAATATTTAAACATGCACTTAAATGCACTCATTTGCGGTTTTGCAGCTGAAGATGATGGTTCGGTAAAACCATCGAAACTAGTCCTGTGAAAATTTTGTGAATATAGCGCTGATTTTTGTTGTTTGACTTCTGAATTAGTATTTATTCGGCGTGTTATTGTGTCTTAATTATTGTGTCTTAATGCACTTAAATGTTACCAAATGTCGCCTTTGCACTCACTATTTCATGCGAAGCAGAATACGAACCACGAAGTGTAATATTTGAAAGTGTTTTCACCCAGGTATTGTATTTGGAACCGGGACCAGATATAAAAATTACGGATTTCTGTTGATTTGGTCATAATAGTAAAAATCTATACTTAATTCGAAACCCAGGCCCAGGAATTTCTTGTTCGCGGCAGGCAAGCTTCCCCTTTGCTACAAGCCTTTCTGTCCGACGAACTTCATAGTAATACGCTATTAGGAAACTTTGTGCACTTCAGTTTTCCGTAATATTTGGTGTAAATTTAATATGCGAGATTATTGATTTTCCTCCAGTCTTTGCATTCCATTTAGCTCTTCTTTTCATTATTTTCTAGGTTTTGCAAATCCAGCAAACTGAATGTAAGAAAACGAATTTGTCTACCGCAGATGGTCATGACATTCGCTTAATTTAATACCCAGATTATGAATCGATGCATTGGAACAGTATTAGGAAAAAGGTTTTTGAATCGAATTTAATTAAGTTATCCTCGGATTGCAACAAAACGTTATTAATTTTATATCGCATTGGTCAAAGAAAAATCAGAAAATCCTTAAGTAATATTACTTCAACACTATTGGTTTCAAAAATTACGCAATGAACCAGATAAAATTACGAATTTAAAACATAACAACCTATTTATCTTTCTTATTAATCAACAGGTTCGTGTTGATTCAAATACTCTCATAAGTTTATTGTAAAACAGACTAAGTGGTCAATTCGCAGCGTATGCTAGGAATAGAGCCCAACAAAGAACTTTTTAAATTTATACTTCTAATTCTGTATTGCAGTGAGTAGTATAGAAAAGAAAGTTTATACTTTTTAAGTGTTTATTGCATCAAGATTTTCGAAGTTTATTTTAGTTTTGAGGACACATTTTTATTAGCACTTTTCAAGAGGTTCGAAGTATTACTTAAAACATTGTTAAGTTATGGCACCGAAACTAAAATGCTATTAAATAAAGAAAAAATCTTGAAAAAAAAATTCACTAGAGATCTACAGCTGCATATGACCAAGGAACCCTAAGCTGCTAAGGTAAGATAAGCAGTAGCAATATTACATGCACAACGTCTATCTGAAGTCTGAGTAAAAGGACCTCATAAATTTGGAGACTGCTCGTATCTTATGAATAACTGGGCGTTGCTTTCTTGGCGGCACTTGCAGGAAGTTCACGGGTCAAACCACCACTCATGATATACTCCCTTTAACTTTTCTTCTATATTTCATTTATGTGTTAATTATATCTCTAAACATATAAAGATGGTTTGATTTTGTACTAGTGTTATGGTATGCAAGGTTTTAGTGGTGAGAAGGCAAGAGTTATATACTTTGTCCGCTCTGAAAAGGAAAAAAAATGCAGAAAGTAAACTTTTTGCGAGCTAAAGAATTTCTTAGCTTTATTATTATTATGATTGTCCCTTTTTGCCTCTGATGAAGGAATTAATTTTAGACTTTGAAGCAGCTATATAGATGCTGCCTAGTTATTTCGTTGCAATTTATTTTCTTTTCTATTTTTAAAAAAATTCTTTCGGTTTGAACGTGAGTGTTTAATAAAGTATTAAATGTTTAGTCAAAATATTTTAAATGAAAGTTATAAACTTGTTTTATTATAAACGCATTGCTTTAATGTTTTTAATAAAAAAGAGCGGATTAAAATTCTTAGGCTACTATTTCCTTTATGTCAGCTTGTTTTACAAATTACCCACTGTATTTCAGTTTCTTATACGTTTTATAAGGAATTACTCGTATTGTAATACCCATGTGAGCTGTCGTGTCGTGAATGGTTAGCTCTTCCCGCTAGCAGTTAAATGATTCTTAGTTCGAATTCCACAGAGATTTCGATTCCACAGACTTCTTGATTTCGAGACATTTTCTAGTCTCCAAGACTTATGGTTTACCTTTATTCACTTAACGTTTACCATTGAGTGGATAGCATCTTTGTGTAACTTAAAAATCAAAAAGGAAATTTTGGAACTAAATTGAAATTTTTTTGTTCCTCTCATGAAGGTTTAACCATTTCTTCTCCAGGTAAGGGATTACAGACATGTAAATTAAATAAAACTTCAAATACCTTATCTTAACTGAAAATAATATGATCAAAGAGAAATTTAATTTTTTTTTTACAGTACATTATACACAATACAAAACGAAAATACATTTTATTCATCTCCTTTGTTTAACGCTTCAAACAGAACTTGTCAAGGAAAAAGTATTTTGCTTAAACCAAGTTGATTTGTGATCTCCGCTAAAGTTTTCATAAATTTGATGTGATCCTTATTTATATAAATAAATATGTCTAAGAGCCTGTTAAATGTCTTGTTTTCAGCAGCATATTTACATGATTATCGAATTATGTAAGCCAAATCTGTCATATTTATGTAACCGCTTTGAAGATAAAATTTTTAATAAATATTACCATTATCCTGAACAATTTGTGAAATTACAAGCACAAAATAAAATAAACAATTTTTGTAATTATTATTTTAATATTGAAACTACATAATAGTACATATATCATGTCCATCTAAGGGAATTTTTTAATAAAATAAATTATTTTTACTAGTTTATTTCCTGATGGATTCGAAAAACGTCATTTTTATGCACATTTTGCCGGTTCTCATCTATGTAGACTTCCTACTAAATTTAATAAATTAATTTTGATTCTCTTTGCTTTGAACTTAGAGGAAGGACCAACTTTATGCAAGCACACCATTCCTTTAGTCTCTTCTATGAGTGTTAGGGAGAAAAAAAAAAAACTTACTTTCGCTTACTAGGACTTAGTGTGTTAGTATTATCATCAGCACATTTTGTATTTTCACCTAGGTATACTTCTCAATTTTTTTTTTCGTCTGTCAGTGTAGTTAATCCGAAATATACTAACTTTTACGTTCTTTTTGCTCTTTTGAACTTTTCCTTAACAATGTATTTATATCAACTTTCTCATATAATTTTGGTTACGTGAACAAGTAGAGAGAATGTTTTAGATTTTGCACTGAAATCAATAACAATGGGGAAAATTCCCAGGTGATTTATGCTTCTAAATCACTCTTAATCGAAGATGATATAATATCTCAAGAGAAGCAATTCGTTGCAGGCACAGTTAAAGAATCTTTGAAGGTAAAAGAAAAGTTAAACAAAGTAAAACAATTATTTGCAGAAAGATTGTACTGCCTTTATTTTAAATTTATAAAAATGTAAATCAAAGTTAAGTGTGTATCATATGTAAGCTTCAATTAAAAGCAAACTAAGCTTTACTTAATGGAAAGGCATGAACTGTGTTAGGCATTTCTTTTCTGGTTTGTCGCGCTTAGAGGACAAATTGCCTTCATTGAAGAATATTTTATCTACCCATTTTTACTTACTTATTTTTGAAATGGAAGCGGATCTGAAACATTACTAATACGCGTTTTTAAGATATTACGATTTTATTCAGGTTTGAAATGCTTGTTTCCTGTAATACGGATGACGCCAAAAAATGCATGTTTTCAATATTTTTTAACATTTAAAAAAGAACCACTGTAGAGACATTAGGTTTTTTTTTTTTTTTTTTTTTTGAAGTAGGAGACATGAAAAATGAACAATGCCCTCGCCGAGACTCGAACCAAGAACCTCTCAAATACGCGCCGTGTGTGCCAACCACTACACTACGAAAGCATGCTAAGAAGGCGGGAGAAATACCTTATAACACTTACTAAATTAATAGTGATGGCTATCGATTCGAAACCGATTTCTCTATTCGTTTAATTGTATAGTTGAAATAAGTTCCTTTTTGATTAAGTAAGACTATGGAAAAATATTCCATTTGTCTAGAAAGAAGGATATATTTATAATGCCCTTTATGTCGCACTGCTAGTGAAAATTAGAAAACATTTATACGGATAGTGAACTAAATGTAAAAATGCAAAATATACTCGCCAGCAGCGTATTTAAGTTTTATAAATATATTCTACCGGGAAAAAACTTCTTATAGTGCAGCAGAAGTCTTTTTTTCAGGCATCTGAATTTTTTATTTTAAAATGTGTTACAAATTTTGATTCTTATAATGCCGGATTCAGATCTCTTTTAAGGTTAAATATATCTCAAAATTTTCGGGAGGGGGAGATCTGATGTTGTTTAAAACTGCATCATAAATGAAAATATTATTTCTTTCACATAAAAGCATTTCAAAAGTAAAAGTATGAAGTAATAAAATAAAAATTATTTCTCTTAAAATTTCAGATTTTGAATTTTCTATAAATACCTATTTCTTAGTCTGGTTTTCTAACAAAGGGAAAAAATGGAATGAAAATAAAAAAACAGAATACTTGCTACTTGAAAGGTTTAAGGCAACAGAATTGAAATAACAAATTTCAAATCCATATCAAGATATCTGCTATTGTTTAAAAACTGCTTTCATCCTTATCTAATATCAGTTTATATATTTAATTGTCATGTAATCATTACGTTTTCAGAAAAAAAGAGTGCTTTACTTAATAATCAGAGGTAAAATTTCCATTGATTTTGATTCTAAAATTAATTGCTTCAGTAGTTTGCTGATAGATAGAATAAAATGCCGCCGCAAGAATATTCCAAGTGGAATTAATCATGTCAAAAAGGCAATTTAAATGTCTGGCGGTCCTTTAAAATCTGTGTTATGAACCGACACCTGACCCACTAAGCGACAGAAAGAATAAAAAAAACAAGGAACGGTTAATAACTTTGATAGCTGTCGTCTGCAGAGAGAGAGAATCCTGGGATCGATTCGCGATCGAAGCAGAATCTTTACGACGTTGACCTTATAGTCAAAGGAGGGACGTTGAACTTACACTGACAATACTAGTGCACTTACAGCAGCATAATACCGCTATCCTGCAGTCGCTCAATAAATATCTGAGACACTTTTCATTTTTCAGGCATCAGAAGCATTTCTGGTTCTTTCTGCTTTAACATTAGTAGATAATTCTAGTGTGCGTTATCATAATCTAATAAATCCAAATCTAATTATCTTGCAGCTAATCATTATTCGTTCATTGCAGCAAAAAGTATATTCAATCTAATTGTAATTCATAGCAAAGCTTTAACTTAAGTTAAACTACCAGTTCATGAAAATGAATCAAAATATTGCTAGTTAACAGATGTAACAAAAATATAAATAACACGTTTTTTATCAATTTTTCAGTGAAACAAATATATAAATCTACCATTGGAGAAAGGCTGATAAAGCTATTACATAACGAGCATATTTTCAATTTCCACAATAGGAATTCAACTATGATTCTTAGGGGGTGACTGGAATTTCGGTGGCCTCGATGTCTCAACTTTCATTCGTCCCTCAAACGGAAAATTATTTCATATAATTTTTCTGAAATCTATTTTTTTTTCATTTGTCTTTTCATATCAAGAGAAAAATGGCATAAGGAATCGATCCGTTCAATCTTTAGAACTTATCCATTGACATGGCATAAAATGAATTAATCAAGATCCATTAGAAATTTTGTGACATTGCTCAGGTACTCTGTTCATGAAAATTGTAAATATGAAGCAAAAATATCTTTTCCCGTAGATTTGAAGAACAGATGAAGAAACCTTTCCCCCCCCCAAAAAAAAATTGATTGGTGTCTTACTGTAGCAATAGATGTAATTAGAAAGTTTCGAATATTTTTAATTGTAAGCTTTAATTTCGTCTCAGTTGTACTGTTTTTTTCGAATATTGTGAGATATATCTTTACAAATAAAGCTGCAGTATAAGACATTCTGTATAAAGAGGAAGTGACCGATAGGTATTCGAAATCTGTGTTTCATAGTGTATGCTATTAAATTATGATTAAGAATGCTTAAAATTGGTATCCGTATAAAAGATAAAGGTTTCAAAAGATCGTTACTATCTTTTAGCCTTTTTTTTAATATTATTTTAAATTATTTTTCACCCAAATCCTTTAGAAAGTACGCATCGATCAATCTTAAATGAGACATAAAATTATTAATCTAAGAATGTATGCAAAAAAAGTAATCAAAGAATATTTTTATTTCTGTTCGTAAATAACATATTAAAGAAATCTTCATTCTTTAATTCATTTTATGTTTCTAACTTCTAAAGGAAGCAAGAAAAATTGTTGTGCACGAGTGAAACTCCCTCCCCCTCTTGAGTTATTTTTTTTTCCTGCGCGCGTTAGAAAACTTCTAGGTCAAGGCTTAATGGGTTTGCGTACTATTGCAGTGTTTACTGGACCGCCTGGCAATTTCTTTCTTTCGAGCGTTAACCATTCACTGATGCGGAACACTGATACACATTGTAGTTTCAACATTCAGTCAGTTGAAAATCTTTGAAAGAAATCTTGCTTGAGAGAAAGAGAAAGTTAAGCGAGTTATTGTTTTTATTTTCATTTAAATGAAATGTAAATTTGTTTCTTTCCAATTTCATGTTTATTTTGATTTTTTATTAGTATTTTTTCCCCACCCCGAATGTATCATATTTTTCCTCGTTGCGTTACTTTGAATTAAGCCGATAGCTCTTGTTTCTCACATGCTTTAACAATTTTATTTATAAAAACTATACGTTAATGTATTTAAACGCTTCTCAAAAATTAAAAAATCGACTTTGTATAGCACAAAAATTCAAATTCCATGTTTAATTTCAAGAGATAAAATTTTATCAGATTTTTTAAAAAATCTTGTAATTACTCATATGTTTCCTTTGGACTTTTTTTCCTACTTATAAAACATTTTATGTATCTACTTAGATAATATATTCATCAACTGAAATGAACACACTGTCCAATAAAATTAAGAGAAGCAGATAAACTTTTACCACTTGAAACAATTTAAATAACTCCACCTCGAAATCCAAGTACATGCAGATTCTGCGTTCTGCGTAGTAATATTCGCTTAATAGATCTTTACACATTTGGCAAGAAATCGTTCATGTTGGCGACGAAAACCTTCTTTTAAACCCCTGTTTCTTCTCTTATATTTGTTCATACATTTTTTAAAAGCTGTTAGCGCATAAAACATGCACATAGAATCCGATCGACTTATCAAAATATATCGACCCATCAATGTTGGAAAACTGAAAATATTTATTCGCAATCGAGCTTATTCATTTTATTTCACATAGTTTCAAACATTACGCACAATTTGCATTTTGTAATGCGCTTAATGACGTATAAAAAGGAAGTTACAGAATTGGAAAGCTGATCAAAATATTTCTGACCGTTATGTATCAGTTGCGTTTTTCAACTTGAAAACATAGAGCCAGCAATAAATACAGCTCGTTTCTTGATAATTTTTATGATTTTTTTCATTCTGTTTTTCTACATATGTTAGCCTCGAAATGAACATGCTTTGCAAAAAACTTCGTTTTTTTTTTCCAAAGCAAATTCTGGAAGCGGCGTTGCAGATTAATGCATAGGAATCATATATCGTATTGTATATTGAATATTAGCTTCACATCTGTCAGAAAGGAATTGCTTAAAGTTAATTTATGTTGCTTCCTCATATTTTTTATACACTTTAAAACATATACTAAATGTAAAATTAATAAACTTATGGTAAAAAAGACTAAACTCCTCTAGAAAATATGGCCCACCAGCAGACGAGTAGTTAGTTCGCCAAACACAAGGTAGTTTGAAGCATGTTCGGCAAGCAGCAAACGTGCTGCCTACATATGATGTTTCCGGGATTTTTTCCTTGGAAAACTCTTCACGAAGTTGTCCTCAGACAAGTGGAAGCCTCATTCAGCACATGAAGGTTATTTGTCTGAGGGAAACCTCATACAAATATCCTTCATTTGCTTTATCGTATCCAAGTAATCTAACCTAATCTAACCTCTAGAAAATTAAAATAATAATCCCTGATCTTAAAAAAGAGAGTGTGTTAGAGAAGCGTTTTAGTGATTAACACATTACTAAGGGATATTATTTAGCATTGTATCAAGTTACTACTTATTTTAATTATTACAAAGAATGAAATATTATTTTTGTTTAGAGAATTCCGTCAGTGGAAGTAATTCTTTCACTCTGGATTGCTTCAGAATCTGAACATACTTCTGAAGTGGAACTAAGAGCTTTGCCAAGGTTTTATCTTGATTGAAATGACGTCATCAAAATAGAATTCCTAAATTATTTTTTTAATCATTATATTACATTGAATGAGTAAATCGATCTTATATTTTATTTTACAGGAGGGTGTCTGGAAGCCTTAAAAATGCATTAAAATAAAAAGAACTTAATAACAAACATTAAAATAAAGCATTTTTTATAAAAAATTAGTTTGGTGAAAAGCAAAATTCTAGTAAAAAATGAGAAAAATTATGTTTTATGATTATGATTTCTGACACAAAAGAGTTTCTTTTTTAACTTCTAAATTTATCTGTAGAAGTAAAAAAAATCAGTCTTTATTCGTTTTTCTGTCTTTAATGCAAAGAGAAATTAATTTCCTTTTTAATATCAGTGAAAGAAAAATTGAAATGGCAAGCATTGTAATTACAAAGCAATAGACACCTTAGCCGTAAGTGCAAAATCACAATAGTTTATTTGGGGCAGGTTAGTTGTAAGCACAGTTTTATATGACCGTGTTGAATTTTCCTTAAAAATATTAATTCTCTTTGGAATGCACAAGTAATTCAATAAATTTAGAATTTAAAGAAACCAACAATGCAGGAGAAATTGTAAATTGCTTTGAAATTAGGATGAGCGACGAGCATCTATAAATCTGTAACTGTCTCTTTCTTTAAACATGAGCTTCGACTGTGACTCGTATTCGTACATGAATGTTTATTCTTTCGGTGAACTATCGAAGCCCGAAGCCAAATATGGTAACTTTTATTTGAACTTCTATTTCTGCTTCTGTTTTCGGTTTGAGTTCGAATAACGTTTTCCCTTGCCTTTCAGTCTAATCGTATACATCCTTCACTATATCATGAGCAGGTTTCTGTCATTAAACACTATTTTGAGCAAATTTGATGTTAAAATATCATCCGCTATTGAATGTTTCAAATGGGAATTAGTAATAGTTTTTAATGATAATTATATTGGGAGCTATTCTAAAAGATACAGAGTTAGCAATTTTGAAACTTTAAACCTGAAAAATTGAGGTTGAGAAAATGGAATGTCACCCTGTAATGGTTAATCTTTAAAATGTTCAAGAAAAGCTATGCATTCAAGATGAGAAAATATTTGTCCTAGCAGTCTACAGGCACAGCATACCTATTTTAGATTCTAGGTCAAATTCGACATTTAAAATACTCCTAAATGCAAATGACAGAATTTGTACGCAGCATGCTGTCGTGCCTTGCATTACACTGTTTAGGAAAAATGAAAATACAGGCTGAATATAAGGAAGTGCATAATTTATAAATGCATAGTAAGTATAAGTGAATGCCAAAATTTTACTAGCTGGCAAAATACAAGATGTATTAGAGATCGATTTCGAAAGAAAATGCGGATTGCTTTTCAGAAGATGAACTACGAGGTCTCCTTTCTCAATAAGAATAATTTCATCTGAAGAAGAGAGTCTTTTGTTTTTTGAAACACTTTTGCTTTTTCATTTGAAATCAGCATCAAATAAATCATGAGTTTTATTAGTATTTAAAGCTTAAACAATAGTGAATTTTCCAATTTCTGTGCCGTAAAATGGCAGTTTGGTCGGCGGTGCAGAGAAGAAAGTTGAAAACTTTAAACAGTTTCTTATATATTTAACGAAATACCGAGGAGTCACGCGATTAGTTGAATTATTTTATGTACCCGAGCCATGAATTGCAGTCTAATTAGTTTGGCGAATTTTATGATTTTTGTCTTTCTTTAAAAATCACCGAAGATTTGTCATTTAGTAAACCGCTTGTATAATTCTTTAATTTCTCTTTACCAGAGTGGAAAATGTAAACTACCATTAAAGTCCAACCTTTCGGCCCAAGTTTTGTCACCTCATATACTGGTGGGGGGATAGCCATTCTTCGATCATTCGGTAACTTTTAGAAAAGGATCGGTAACTGTTCGGTAGAATAATTATCATGTATTTTTAAACAGTTCATTAATAGAAAGGTTTTCGCTGAAAACGCTCTTATATGTAGCTTAAAAAATGTTTTGAATTCGTTTGTCAAATATTTCTTGTCTTAAAGTCATATTAATTATATTTACAATCTGTTAAGAATGAAAACAGTATTTGAACTTTAACTGAAGTTGGTAAACGTCAAATCACATGAAAGTAAATCCTTTCTGCAAAACACATCGTTTCAAATTAAACTATAAAGCCAAATCACGAAGTTATTATTAAAATAACGCAAACTAATCTATAAAATCGTACAAATAAATAGCCCTCAGGGATCTTCATAATTAAGTAATTCACTCCAAACTATAATATGATTGGCATTTTTATTCAAAATGACTTAATCAGTTACTATTTTTAAGGTAGATCACCTGAAAAGGAATTCGCAATTACATTGATAAGTATTAAACATTTGTTATGTATAATTTTGTATTTTCTTTCTTATCAGAATGGAAAAATTTTTGTTTAGAGTGAGTCAAATAAATAATCCGCATGCATAAAAATAAACTATTGTTCCGTAACAATTTAAAATAAAATTCTTAAGTAACAGCATCAAATTTTTCTTTAATTTGGATCATGCAGGAAGTACTCCCATACTAAAAATAAGATTTTTGGATTAAAAATAAGCTTAACTAATAAAATATTAAAAATATTTACTTTTGTTTTCTGAAGTTCGTTTTCTTTAGGTAGTTTATTTTTCAGATACGTGCTTCAAACTTTTAATAATATTCGATATAGTTCAAAACATTAAAAAAACTCATTGTACGAAATCAGCAAAATCTCTTTTATAATAATATTCGATATAGTTCAAAACATTAAAAAAACCTCATTGTACTAAATCAGCAAAATCTCTTTTATACACAACTATGCTTCAACACAACAAAGATCTTTAGAAATTTTAAAGCAATAATCTAAAGTTGGTGCTTGTTACACATAATTATACATTTTAAGCAACTAAATGATATGCACAGTTACACATTTTAAGCAACTAAATATGTAAAAATTATGTAGAAAGTTATCTACATTGTGTAAAGTTATTTATATGAATCTTCTGAAATAAAGAATTAATCTTTGAGATATATTATTGGAAGTCTCCTTTAATATTTCTCTCTAAATTTTATTTCATATGCCATGGATATACATGCATAAGCAATTTACCTTGAATTTGTTATTCACTATATTGTTAAGCATATAAAATGTGAATCAGAATTTTCAGTTTCGAAAGTGACACAATTTATAAATCAAGTATTATGTAGTTAAAATGCCTAAAGCATATTTTTTAATTTCTTTTTCTCATTGTAACTGTAAAGGTTTAAAAAGTAAAATACATTTTAACTTTTAACACTAATTCAGTATCTAGAGTTTTAATGTTTTTTTCTAATAGCCTTTCTAAAAACGGGGAGTTTGAAATAGAAAACAGTTTTAAGACGAGTTTAATTCCCGTTTCTCTTGTCATAGCATGAATATATAACAATAATGTGGAAACAAGACTATTTTATGAAAAACTCCCGTTTAATATATGTATTTACATGTGCACATACATACGTGGGATGTTTTCAGTGTTCTTAGAATTTAAATACAATTTTTTTTTATTTCCTCAATTTTCATCAATATTACAACGTAATTTTTTAACATAATCCTCGTTTAATTGAACACATTTATCTCAACGTAAAAGTAATTTTTAAAGCTGTCTTTCGTGGGTGTCTCCTCAATCAATTTGAGCCCACCAGCGGCCGAGCGGTAAAGTCGCTGAACACTGGTAGTTCGGTCCGAGGTTCGAATCCCGCGAACGGGCTGGCTGCATGGGTGTTTTCGTGGTTTTCCCCATGTGTAACGTATATACGAGCCAGTTTCCCTTAGAAAGTCCTCCACGAAAGGCATCCCTCCCCTTAGGCAGATAGCCCTAGTGTGCTTTGCCATAATTAAATACACCAACACCAACACCTCAATCTATTTGTTTATGGCATGTTTAAACTCTCAAATCGAACACCTCGTAAAGTGTTTTTCACTTGTGGGAACAGAATACTTCTCGCAGACGTTGAACATTTTTGGAAGTTTTCACACCCTCTTTCCACAAAAGGAAAATGACTGCTCTTCATATTTTCCATGGTTGCAAAACAGCGCTGCAAAAAATGCGCCGGTATCGGTTAAACAGCAGGAATGGAAGTGTATGTATTATATTCCATGTATTGTAATGGAAATAATCGCTTTTTTCTTTCTTTACTCCTTAATTCGCCAAGTATTTAGTTTAATTTTTCAATCTTTATTGATGAAATATACGGAAAAAGCCTATTTCACATCAAGGAAAATGCATTCGCAAAATAGAATGTATATGTCTTGCAGTTCCTTGCAGTCCCAGTGCCCTGTTATTCTGTTATTGTTTAAATTTCGTTGTTATTTTTCGAAGTATTTCTTTGTAATTTGTTTTTGGTTCGTTAACGTGAAAATTACCGATGATTAACGTACATCAGTGAAGGAAACCAGTCCTTGGTGAGTAGATCTAGTTTTAAGTGATAGCTTAAAAATATGTTTAGCACTTAATACTTAATTTTACCTTTTTCCCGTCTGAACTAACATTGAAAGAAAGTTTCGAGGTAAGAAATTTAAACTGTTTGTTAATCCCCTCAAGAGTTTATATTTCTGTTTTATTTGGCCTTGTTCATTAGTGCATTATTTATTTTCTTGCAATAATTTTACCATTTTTAAGAAATATATTAGCCTTTATGCTGATTAGTAATTTAAGAAGTATACCTAATGAATGTCAGTTTTCGTGCGGGGGATGCCCAGAATCAGCCAATTAATTCACTCCCAAAGACACGTTGGAAAGACGAAATCGTGTAATAGTTGCTGTAATTCCAAAAGGCAGAGTATTAAGTGGAGTTGCGTCCTCTCGAAAATTAGATGTATATAAAATCGCTCCAATGCTCAAATAAAATATTAATTATAAAAACTTTAAACGGGTACATATTTCTAAAAAATTCGAAAGCGTAATATTTTATGAGTGAAACATACTTAATTATTTTGGATGAAACTTGATGATATTACTTCCACTTGTAGAGGCATTAAGTTATTTTGAATCAGGAAATGTGAAAAATGTTCAGTGCCTTTCCCGAGACTCGAACCTGGACCGCTCGAATACTCGTCGAGTGTACTACCGGTTACGTCACGAAGGTATGCTGGAAAGAGGGAGAAAATGCCTTATACACTAATACTGACCTTGCTTTTTTTTTAATTAAGAAACATAATTTTCAAGTTATCATAAAGCGTTTATTCTCCCCGTAGTAAATTTCTTGATAATAAATGAGAGATTTTCTCTAACATGTAGTAATTATTCATCTTCTTTTGAAAGATTCTTTCTCCCATTCAAAAATTTCAGTTGCTTTTTCAGTGTGTCTTAATGTACTATCGAGCCTTTTAGATCGAAGCTTTGTGAAAGGATTTTACTCACAAATTACGTAGTTAAAAGCTGTAACATCCAAATGCCCGTCTGTCAATGTCGCAGTTCCCAAATTTCATCAATAAATAAAAGTAACAGTGATCTGACCACGGAGAGCAGGAAAGTTCCTGAATTCCACTATCAGCTTGAGCCCGCTTTTCTTAATTCCAATCATTTTTTCGTTTAAAAGCTGATTCTTAATTTAAAGCAAAGAATATCTTTCTTGAAATTAAATCTCAAAAGTCAAACTATTAACAAGTTTTCCATAGCTTCGTTTTCATTTTACTTAGTTCTTCCAATCTTTTAAAGCCTTCAAAATCATTGAAGACAAGGGTTCCTTAGAGCTCTTTTCTAGGTATTTTTAAATGAAAGATCTCAGTCTTACATCATTTAGGCTTTCAACGATGTGTTGAAGGTACTATGGTTTATAAGCGATTATTTATGTTTCAGACATTCATATCAACATTTTGAGTTTTGCGAATTGGATAAAATGGATTTCATTGGGGCTGTGTTTCAAATGGTAAACATTTTTCAGGTTTAGGTAAAGTTCAACAGGTAGTTGAACAGTAGCAGACCCATACTTCTTAGATTTTAAAAGAATGCTCCCATATTCAAAAGACATTAATCAGGCATAACAATACGAGTTATAAATGACTTTTACTTAAACTTTTGCTTTGGATATTTTAATCCTTTTCTAATCTGAAATTTTCATGACTTTGTAATTATTCATTCTGCATAACTGAATTATATATTGTCGGTTGTAAATTCTTTACAATAAATTAAATTTAGCAATTTCATAAAAATAACGCACAGTAATCAGCTATGCAAGTTAGCAGGCTAGTAAAAGTTCTTATTAATGGTCATAAAATCTTTTTTATTCATCTCAGATTTGAAGCTGAATTTTCTGTATCTATATTGATTTTCGTATCATATACACTCTAAATGACTTATTCTTAGACGCATTAGGTCTGTAGGTCTGTTCTTAGACGCATTAGGTCATTAGATATATGCAATAAACTGAAAGCTCAGAAGTCAAATAGTTACCAGTGCGTTCAATAACTTTGCTAACTATTTGAATTTTAGGTCCGCTGAATATGGTGATCCGATCTATGTGCTATGTAATATTTTAACAATACTGAACTCAAATGAAAGAGAAATGCCATTTTTCCTTCTGATTCAAAGACTAATCTTGCGTACTAAACTCGTTTTTGGCTTCTTTCTTTAAGTGAATTTGACCATTAAATATAAGCAGAAAACTATTTGTGTATTCAGTTCCATTTGAGTACTATATTAAAATTAGCTATACTGAAATTTTTGAAAATTAAAGTGCTTGAAAGTTAGAAACTAAAAATATTTAAGGTTGAAAAATTAGTGATATTGTAAGGATCCTAAGTTTTACTAACGTTTATTTTATTTTAAATCTTTACTATCACTTCTTATTTTCTACTTCCGGCCAGAATTAAAAGCTTTAACTTATTTATGCAAATTTGTCTTGCGAACGCCAAGTACTTAAGTTGTGGCTTTTTGCCAAGCAAGAGAGAGGAAGGAGTTAGTAGAAGCAGGCCGCTTGCCATAGCAGTTTTACTCGGTTGCTGGTTGCCTTCAAGGCCAGAGGTTTAATCCTCTTGATAATTTTAAACGTATCGTAGTGTTAGCAGTTCTCTGTACTACATACGGCTTTTTGTTAATATACGGCCAATCTTGGAGTTAGGCACTTGTTTGATTAATCCAATGTTAGTTTAGTTAGAGTTTAGTTAATATTTTTATATTCTTACGTTCAGACCACAAGTGGTCGGTCTCTGTATTCCGAAGTCCGGAAATCATTGTAAAGAGAGAAAAATAAAAGGTTTCGTATACCCTTCCTGTGTGTATTGTCTACTTCCCAAAATTATTGAACATAGCTTTAGTAAGCTCCTGTTCCGAGTCAGGACAGTTAATCTTCCCTAAGCAAGTAAGGAGGAACACAGAACCTGATAATATCATATTATAATAAACTAAGGAAAATAAGCATGACCGCAGGAAAGCGACGAAGATGTTAGACAGAGAGATCTCTATTTCTAGAATTCGTTGGATCTCCATATCTAGAAAGTACTCCAAGAGTTTCAACTCTGGTTTATTAGTGAAAGGTTAAAGAATACACATGTACAGTTATATTACTTTCACTAAAACTTCCTGAATAAAAAAGTTGTATTAACTTGATACTCGATTTGGTGACTTTGATTGCTTCTTTGCATATTTTTAATTAGCAAAATTCTTTCAAATATTTTAAATATGTTACAAAATTTATTTTATTGTCTATATGTCGAGAAGTGAGCTGTTAAGTATAAGGAAAATAGTATTAGGAATCAAATTATTATTATTGGACTATTAATGATAACTTACAGTCCAAGAATATGAAATAATTATTCACTGTAATTCAGCAATTAATTATTCAACGTAGCGTTTGATAGATATAAAAAATAACCCATATATTCAGACCTGTGACATATGTATGATGCTGGAATAAAATGGTTTTTAAATTATGCAGATATGAATCTATAGGTTTGTTAAGGTCATTTGGAAAATTCTAAAATAATGTAACAAGAGGATAATAGAGCTCAAATTATTTTTGTAAAAGTTCTATTGTAATTAGTCTAGCAACTTATTAAGAATTAAATTCAAAGAGTGCTATGATTCACACCGTACTTTTCTCTGTCGTGTTTAAATTCTCCGTAAAATTACATTTTACTTTTATATAGGCGAGATTTTGAGCCCGAAAACAAGAAAATGGAGAAAATTAATAAATGCAAAATGTGATCATGATATGATTCACTAGTTGAATATTACTTTTTAACAATGCAGGCAGAAATAGGTTTTTTAGTTTATAATCTAGGATTAAATCTCATTTCATCCGTATTGTTTCTAAAAAGCATGCACAGCCCACGTGTTGTGATCTGAATAAATGATGGTTTTTTTGATGTCTCCAAGTGGTACGCTGTTCTTGCTGAACTTCTATTGGAAATGCAAATAAAAAACATAATAATAATTTACTAATTTACATGCAAGAATAACATATCAAAACACAGTGAGTTTTATACCGTATGCCAGAACACTGACGAAAATCTATGCACTGTATATGTACTTCATGTTTAAATACGAATTAATCATAGTAGCAAACTGCGATGTCAAGACGTTTGTTCTGATCTATAGTAAAACCTTATTGAATGCGTTAATATTGTGCAATAGGATAATTTTAGTCGTCATACATCACTTCATGTGCTAGTAATTTTCGGTTTTGATCGTTAATTATTTGCTGGCTTTCTAATAAGCTAGCGCTTAAGCTCTACTGCATTCATGCTTTTGAAATATACTACTTTTACGTTCGCATGGAAACTACTGAATATGACCTTGTCTGACGAATTTTTTGTACTTTGCTTTCATTCTAATTCTTTCCATTTTACATGTAAAATTAATTAGAAGGATTTTCTTTTCTTTGATTCGGTTGCCAAGAATAATCTTTTAGCACAATTGATAGTAATTAAATCTGTTCTTGAATTTCTTTTGGTCGAATGCTGATAAAATAACGTCTAAAATAATTGAGATGCTTTGTACATATATTTGTGTGTAGTAAGTTTTTTTTCCCATTTCTTATAATTTGAAATAAATAAAAATAAGATTTATGGTTAAAATATATAAATATGAAAAGCTGATTTGAAGTGATTATAATTTTCTGTGAATATTTTTCAGGTATCACAATTGGAGTGCGAATTTTTGGACCTGTATTCGGTTTTCTACTAGGATCCTTTTGTACTAGCATATATGTGAATTTTCCACTTGGTAAGTTTCTCTCGATTATAATATTTTCAAAATCTCTTGCGAAGAATATTCCCTCATAATACATGTCATAAATACACAGTGTTACTGAAAATCCCTGACTCGATATGAAATGGATTTATTTCAAAATTTACAAACGTCATAAAATAAACACGTTTTTTGCTCTATTTGCATATCCTTTGTCTATCTCTACAACAATAAAGGTGCAGTTTCTGAGACCATATAAGTTTGCGGCAAAAGTGCAAGAAAGCAACATTTATAACATATCCTCTTCTCCTCGCAAAAAAACAAACGTCACGTAAGAGCTCATCGACATAGGACCCGCTAAATGCAACACGAAGTCCTCTTGTCTTTTCAGTCTCATATGATTAAAGCACAGCCATCCTGCCTTTAAACAAACATCCTGTTTCTCGGAATCTTGCGATATTATCTACAAATACCTTAAACGAACATGGTATCAGTTCCATAGAATCAGTGTAATTTATCCTGAACAAATTAACGACTTAAATTTAATGAACTACTACATGTAAAAATTCATCTTTGTATAGCCTCCATTTTTTTAGAAAACAGTTTTTTCCGAAGTCATAGAGAAAATAGCGCCTTTTAAAACATTCTGAGACTTGGAAATTTTTGGATATATGTCATCTCACTTTCAAGTCGGGTCAATCACTTTGATTAATCCTGACCTCATCTAAAGGTATAACGTGGAATAGTTTAATAAATATTTTCAAACATGTTTAAAAAGCATGAAAATGTATCAAATTCTGTAAATAAATTGTTTAATACTTTAGTTAATTAACCTTAAACTGTATTCGAAATTTTTTTTGCTGCGAATCCTTAATCCAAATTCATTCATAATTCAATTTAATTGAAGAATATTTATACAAAGGTAACACGTTCAAAGGTTCCTAAGCTGCTCTCCATTTAAGAATAGAAATTCCACCAAAAAACTACCCCATATATTACATAAATACAAACAACAAAATTTGTTTGAGAATGTTCTTAAAGAGGATTAGGCATGTTTCTGATGATATAAATTTCAAAGTTAAGACTATGAATTTCTTTTAAATTTCGCAACAGACAAGATGTTGTAGACAAACTTGTAGCGTAGCTTTTTGAGTGCAGATCTAAAGGTGTTAAACCATTTAAGCAAAAACTATAAATCACGTTAATAGAAGAAGTTGTCTCACTAATGTGTAAAGCCGAAGAAAGGCATTATTTTGAAAACCTGTTTCTGAAAGCAGTAAATAGTAACAGGTTAACTCACTGTCCCAGAGAAAATTAGATAAAAAATTATTAACAGCTCTTTTGTGAGTCAAATGGGAATAGTTCTTGTCGTCTGATCTCTATTTTTTTTTTTTTTTTTTTTTTTTTTTTTTGTAAATTGTTGAAATTTGTAAATCCTGTTTTGCAACTTATGAATCGCATAAAAGTGCGTGATTAATGCAAGAATTGATTTCATATTATACTCGTGTGCAAAATTAATAGAATTTACAAATTATGTCTATTTTTACAAAACGTAGTGTACTAAGTTTTGCCCCCGAAGAATTATGCAAATATTCAGAGTCGAATACTTAAGCATATACGTTGTGTCTGCGGAGCTGTGACTGTGGAAGTGGTAAAAACACACGAGGGGTTTTTGACGATTTGTGTGCTCGTTCGCTTTCCTTGCATTCACCGTGTTTCTCGCAAGAGTTAGGTAAATTTTATAAGATATCAGATAAACAAAAACGAAACAACGAAAAGTGGCAACAACGAAAGTTCTGATGACGGAATGAGGTGGAGAATTGTCGGTAAGTTAGAGGCATGCCAATCAAAAGTGCAGGGGGCTACATGGTTCAATGTAACCCAAGTGTAGGCTGCAATTTGTGGAAACAATTTCAGGATACAGGATAGATATCGAAAAGCCCTGAACATGGTCAACCAATATCGAAAACGACGCATAAGGATTGTTATTTGGCACTTTCGGCAACAGAAAACTGCTACATCTCTCACGTGAGCTGTATGCTGCCTCTGGAATCCGAGTTTCACAACCTACAGGTTGCCCAAAGGTTTCGTGAGATAGGGCTACATGTCAGAGGACCCTCTGTTTGCGTCCAGCTCACGTCAGCGCACAAGAGAGCGCGTTTAGCATGGTGTAGACTGGAGAGAGCCTGAAGCACGATACCATCCATTCCTTCAAGGATCATTGCATTGGTGGAAATTCAGTGGTTTGGGCAGGCATTATGTTGGATGGCATCATACCCCTGCATTTGTTAGACAAAGGCTCTGTGATTGCAGTGAGATACAGAGATGAGATCTTAGAGCCCTATGTTCAACTTTACAGGCCGTGGTTGGTCCTGGGTACCTGTTAACGGACGACAACGCTTGTCCACTTAGGGCTCAGTTCATCTTGCATTCCCCTCCTAGAACCATCCTTTATTTGAAAACTACCTTGCTACAGGAGTGGGAGTGACTGCCAATGGACTCCTCGACTTTCTACTGTCCAGTATGGTACCACGCTGCGGGAACTGTCTGGCTGTGAGAGGGGACCATGCTCCATATTAGACTCATTTTCAGTTTGACATCACAACGTGGATTTTGGAAATCCCTGAAGTCTGAGCTGTACTGATCATCATGCGCACATGAAATTACTTTTGAATGGTACATCTCTTTCCCTGTTATAAATGTGTATTCATACCAAATTTCATTAACATCTGTCGATTAGTTTTTCCAAAATTCGAATGTAATGTGCAAATTCTCTTAATTTTGCATGTGTAATATGAGTAGTTTTATGTGTAATATGAGTACTTAATTATGAGTGTAGTTTACCGCACGTTTAAAAAAAGACTGTCAAATTTGAAATAAAAATTTTAAAATTAAACGATATTAGAAAAGATTTTCTAGTTTTGAATAATGACCTACGATAAGAGACACTAACACATGTTTTTCCATAGTTTCAAAAGCATATTTTCTTTTACCACAGTCGCAAACTTAACTTAACTTAATTAAGTTACTAACTTAAGTAATTAATTAACTAAGTTAATTAAAACTTAAGTTTTAATCAAACCTTTAAATTCGAATCAACCAATTACGCAAGAAGATTCAATATAAGTTAAAGGCATATATGGAATCCTTGAAGAAAACTTACTATAACAATTATTTGTTTCACTTTTTATTTACGTTATTGACGGGCATTCCCTTTGATATTATTTTAAAAAATTCACTGTGTCTTTTTAAGTAATTCTTAGTTGCCGTTGAAAATTAATTCCAGAAAAAAAAATTTGCCCATTTTGCATTTATAAAAATTAGAGTCTTATTTTGGATAAATTGTTAACCTGAAATCCCTTTAAAAAAAATCATTTAATCCTTTGATCTTTAAAATGATGTATTGTGAAATGTTATTTAGAAATATTTAATTAAAATTTATTAACTAATAGTAGAAATTTAAACATAAAAATCCATAATTCAAAATTAAACAAAAATGCAAACTTAGATTGCCATAGATTTTGAACGAAACTGATGTTTCAATTTAAGTACAGCATCAAATGATCCACAATGGACTGGTGCTTGATGGCTCAGAGTGTTCGCTTTAGACACTACACTGAGTTTAACTTATTTCCCAATGAAGAGCTTGTTCAAGAGAGTACTACTCGATAACATACTTGCCTTCTCATACTCCTTTAAAAGCAAATAATTGAGCCATTTTTCCTAAAAAAATGTCCTAAACACCTTCTTCAGCGGTTAGTAAAGGTTGAGCTATTCAAAATCTAAGTCATCGCTTTTTTGCCTAATTTTAAAATTTATCTTGCCTGTTTTTCCTCTGGTAAGATACAATTCTTCTCTTTCAACGCAAATGTTGCGAAATTTTGTCATCAATTTTCCAGGCAATCCAGGTATAACATCCGATGATCCACAATGGATTGGTGCGTGGTGGCTTGGAGTGTTTATTGTAGGTGCTGCACTGATTCTAACTTCTTTGCCAATGATGTGCTTTCCCAGGAGACTGCCTTCACAGATAAGCAGAAATAATGAAGCCGTATGTCCTAACCACGTTCTTCATCAGCCACCTGTTAGCCAACCGAGGAAGCCCAAGAAACCCAGCCTAAAAGGTATCTCACTCATTTAAAGAAATATTAAATAAATATTTCATGTTTATTTTTTATTGTTTTTCTAGAAATCACGTCACACATTTAGCTTCTTTGATAAGATCTTTAAAATAATATTGTAACACTCATGGTGATAAAGCTAAAATAATAATATTGAAAAATTTCAGCTTTTTATTATTCATTTAAAAATGGCCTGCTCAAACGCTTTATCCAAAGGTCCACATTAGGGATTTTAAAAAATGGCGGGCCGTAAATAAAATAATACTTTTATATGCAAATTGTTATTATCAAGGAAAGTAGCTTCTAGCACAGAAATAAAAAAATATCTGGTAACCAAAAATTAAATAAGACGAAATTGGTCTGAACAGGATCACTGATAACAACAAACCAATATAATCTATAGAAAAGTTCCATAACTTTAAGAATTTAATTTTTTATGCAGTTCCTCGTGTAGCAAAATATGCGTTAAGTAAAATTTTTACTGTACCTTACTAAGTTAAACGCAAAACGTTCCTTGCCTATACGTGCAAAATTCGCCAAAAATATTTGTTATTGATGCTTTCTTGAAGTCTACTTTCGTGAACTACATATTTCACAACTAGGGCTAAGGCTACTTTTACCCACAGCAGAACCTGTAATCACCAAAACTAGCAGCTTTTGTTTTACTGTTTCTTTCTAAATGTTAAGTAAGCTTTAGATAATATTTAAATAGACATAAATTTGGCGATTAAAGTGATGTATGTCAGTAAATCTCTTTTGAAATATCTAAGCGAATTTCGCTCGTAAAGACACAAAGCTTTTTTTCTTAAATTTATTAAAGCATAAATGATAGTTTATTAAGTTTAATTTTTCTTTCTTGAAAAGAAGTATGAAAAAGATTTATTTTTACGAAATTTTCCAATCTATAGTGTCTAAATTGTTCTCATAAAATCCTCTATATCATTTTGAAAAACTTTGAAATTATGAATTCCTGTCTGTAATAAATATATTTAAGAAGGTAATGCCTATATAGCCGTATTTTTTTTTTTTTTTTTTTTCATTATTGGGTATCCTTGATACTATTGGATATGTAATCAATGATTTCAGAGACTAAAAAAAATATGAGTGATCGACAAGCCTTACGTAAACTGTGTTAGACATAAGCTGGTTCATACCGATTTTGCAGAAATGCTTTCTAAATTATATTTAATTGCAAAAGCTGTTGTTAAAAAATTAAATTTCCGTGTTTATTTAGGAAATTAATAGCTGCTTAGTTACGAAGTTCATCGCTTATTTAAGGCAAGGAACCTGTTCTTAGCAATTTTGAACCCAGAACTGTACATTAACGGATAACTAAAAATAATCCATTCGTTTACGTAGAATTAAGCTGTCGATATATAAACGAATAATAGAAATTGAGGTAGTAAATTGATTTGAGGCGTTGGAGCTAACCACATGTAATAGACTCAAGGTATGAAATGATGCAAACAATACTCTACTTAACATAGTATTGTATGAAAACAAAAAACGACAGATGGCAGCACTAACATGAAAGCGTAAACTGAGTTTTTTAGCGGGCTTGTAAACGTTATTTGATATATATTTGTTTACATAATATATGTTTCTTTTCGCAGAAATTGTTTCCCGATTCTTTCATTTGACACGATTTGGTTTTATTTTCAGTCTGGGAAAATAATGAATTTATTCCACATCTGAGTATCCGAAATTTACTTTAAATGCTTACCGGCAAAGAAGTTACGCAAGGCTGACAGTTTGAAATCCGTAATATTCATATATTCAGTGTCAGGCCCTCTGGAGCCATTGTCAGTAGAAGTGGGCCTGCGATGGCTGCACCGCAGCAAGCTTCCCGAGAAGGCACCGTTCGACGATTCATAAATATATCAATTTACATATTATAAACATCAAATAACATCAAATAGTCGACACAATTGAGCAATTTTCGAAAATTAGCCGAAAAATCAGAAATTACCGTAAAAATGCAATACAAATTTCATTTAAATGTTTTTTTTTCCCTCCATTTTAATATCAAGTTTTTGCAATACATATATAAAAAGAAAAATTTACAAATGTTCAGTATTTAAAAAAAAAATAATTTAATTTAAGTATTATGCAAAATGATATCCATTATTTAAAATATGAAATTATTTGAACTTAGTTTTTACAAACTTCGAAATAAAAAAAAAAAAAATAGTCTTTCTAAAAAGGAAGGTCGTCCAACATTGAATTTCAGATTGTTTGGGGGAAAGAAATAAATCTTATTCTGTACATTCAGGGAAAATTATATCGGTTAAAATGTACTGAAGTTAATTTACGTTTATAGTAATAAGCTTCATAGACTTAACTTGCCTGGTAAACGCCATTTTGCTCACATCAGTTATTCTCCTCTGTTTAATCTAAATTGTAGCTCACATGATTTTATTTCGCCATAATATACTTCACGCAATATTCTAACAGTCTCCTAAAATTTTCTTCAGGAAATCTAACACTCAGAATTTTGTCAGACTGGCATTGTGAGATTAAACAAGAATATTAAATTAATTGATTAAGGAAAAGCAACTCTAGGGCTACCTTCTTATTGAAAGGAAGGAATTTTAAAGGGAAACTGGCTTGTTACAGGCGGAAAAAAAAAAGTTGCTTGCAGCCAGCCCGTTCGCCGAGATTCGAACTGTCGTTATTTAGCGACATTACCGCTCGGCTGCTGGTGGGCCTAAAGCACAAATGTCTAAAAACTAAATGTACTTTGATATTAAATTCTTCTCCTATTTTTCGTGTAAATTTTGGCTTGCTTCATTTTTCGTTACAAAGCTCGTTGTCGGATGAACGTAAATTGAAGTTTTGCCCTGATGTATCCATATTTAATTTCTCTCAGAACTGTACAGTTGATTTCATTTACGTTATTCGCAGAATAGCTGTAATTGTTGATACTCGGATGAAAAGAATGGGTATGAAAATTTCATTTTCTGTTAAGATTTGAATGCAAAGAGAGAAGGTTATGGCAATACTTTTCGGATTTTTTCGATTATTTATAATGAAACAACGAAATGAATTTTTATTATCAAAGCTGGAGGTTTAAATTTTTTAATTTTTTTTCTTGTGAAAGAATTAGACCGAAACGTTCCGGTTTATTCTGAGGTATCTGATACTGAGATTACAATAATGTCCATATTAGTAATAGATTTTTTTTAATAGCCCTCGTACCGGTAATAATGATAGTAAATACACATTGTTTGATTAAAGCAATTATATCACTATATATAATAGAATTTTTATAACTTTTTATTGAAATAAAAACTAAGTGAAAAATGGCAGTGCTGCGTAATAAGTTAAGACTTATTTTGACCACCAGTGGTCGAGTGACTGAGCCACTGAACACCAGGAGATCTACCTACCTCAAATCTTAGTAAACAGGGGTGCTGCATGAATGCTATCTTCGTTTTGCTCAAGTGTAATGTGAATACAAGTTGGAGTCATTTAGTAAAAAAAATCCTCTTCGAAAGCCGTCTCCATAAGGAGGTTGCTCTCGCCTGCCTTGCCTTTATCAGTCAACAAACCAAATCGATAACTTAAGCAGATTGTCCTTGCCTGCTTTGCCTTAATCAGATGAGGAAGCAAATCGAAAGCATGTTTAATTATTAACGATTAATTTTTAAAATTCATAGAAAAAGCAATTTCTATTTCATATAGTTTTAATTTCGTTTTATTACTTAACATTTATATTATTGTGTCAAATTTATATAAGGTATCAAAATGATAAACTATTGCAAGGGGCTGAAAATAATAACATCTTAAAGCAAATAAATCAAAAAATTTTATATATGTTGTTTGTATCAAATTTAGAACTGCAAGAAACGGGAAAAGACCTTGCAATAAAAAACTGTAGCAATAAAATAAAGCTGCACTCTTAATAGAATGATTAGCCTGGGTATAAATCTCGGTGAACAGTCAGGCTTCACAGGTTTTTCCAAGGTTTTCCGAGAGTACAACATAAATGCTAACCAGATTCCCTCAAAAAGACTTTCACGCAAGCATCATTTCCTTAGGCAGACAGCTCTTATATTCTTTCAATGTCATATTCTTTCAATGTCTTTGTCTGAATTAAACAAGAAAACAAATATAATAGATTGCCATTTTCTATTTAGTTTTAAAATCATGATACTTCTGTATTTTAAGCAGCTACAAGTTTAGATGTGTTAAAGATAATTCGCGAATGCTGTTTAATTAAATCGTAATGTCCTTCGAAAGTTGACGGTAAAAAATATTGTAGGTAATCTTAAATTTATCTTTGCGGAATAGAAGTATTTCCATTAAAATTGTGTAAATTGCTGTAATAACTTATTTCTGAAGTTCTTCTTGTCTCAGTCTTTCGCAGATTTAGTAAGTAATTTACTGTGATTTTAGTAACTATTTTTAATGCAAATAATGCATATATAAATTTTATTGGAGTCTATTGCAAGTGTTTTGTTGTACATTTTTCAGATTTTCCTGCAGCTATGAAAAGATTATTGAAAAATGACATTCTTCTGTACAGAACAGCTAGCAGTGTTTTGCACATATTACCTATTGCGGGACTATACACTTTCCTACCGAAGTACCTTGAAAGCCAGTTTCAGCTTAGTGCGACAAAGGCCAATATGATCTCAGGTATGAAAAAGCATTCGGTACTGTGATCTATAACTATCTAGCTCAATTTTCTTGATATCCACATTCAGTCCTTTTTTTTCTTTTTTTTCCTTTTGTGATAAACATTCTAAAATGATTGTCGTTCAATACGTACGTCATAAGCAATTAAAAAAATGATATTAATGTGTAAAGGTTTGTGTATAACATTTAAATGCTTAAACATGTAACATTTAAATGTTTAAACATTGTTTTCTAACTGATGTATTCAAATCTTAAATTTTAAAACAGTGCCCATTTCTTTTCAAAAAAAAAAAAAAAAAAAAAAAAAAAAAAGAAAAGAAAAGAAAAGAAAAATTATGCTTTTTTCCCCTTTATATTGTATGTTATTCATAAAGGATATTAATTAATCACTTAAAGAACAATTTAAGAGCTTATTCTAGTATTTCCTTATGATTTCTTATATTCGCTGAAATAAGGTCAAATGTAATCCAATTTTAAAATAGATTACAATTCATTGCTAAATGCCATCAATATGAAATACTGTTAATTCTGTGTTAGCCATCTTCTTATAGTAACGCAGGTAAATCCTCGAGAAATTTTAGTTGTTTCCTGTGTAAGATGTATTTTAATTTTATAACAGTTATTTTAATTTTGCTGTGCTTTCCTATCAATTCTTGTTTCCGCTTATAGCTCCCTACCAGAATGAGTTGTTAGAATCGCGTTGAATGCAAATGGGTTAGAAGTAGTACTTAAGAAAGATTCGATTTACTTCATGAGAGAAAGCTAGGGATCCGTAGTAGTGTGTGTTTGCCTTCACGCTAAATCTCTCTTGAAGCTGTTACGCTCGGGCCATATATTACGTGCCTTTTGATATTCGCCGGCTAGTTTCAATCAAGGGCCAACTACCTTAGATGCTAACTTCGACTAGGTCTCTTAGTTAGTTATAATTTAGTTCTAATTTCTTAGCTGAGTTTAAGCCTGAGTGGAGGCTTTGTTGTAAGCCCGAAAAAGGGCCCAACTGTTCATCTTATTTTGAGCAAAATAAAGGGTACTTAACCGTTCTTGAGTCTATATCTTTAATTACTTGAACTCAGCGATAGTTCGCTAACAGCTCACTAGGTTCCCCAACTTTTAGTAGAATAAGAGTGAGGAACCCTACACCTGGATTTTATATAAGAAGAATTTTGGGCAAAGGCTAATTTAAACAAGTTAATTGTTTCCAATGTCCTGTATGCAAAAAGTACATTTGTCTGAGAAAAGTAGTTAAAATATAAAAAGAAATAAGCTGAATGTTTATGAAGTATATCATTGCTGATATTGCTATTAGTTTTATTTCTGAAAACATCCATTTTTATAGCTAAGCGACTGCTAGCTTTCTCTGACGAAGCGAAAGTAAATAATTCTGGTCTGCTAGCTTTCTCTAAGACATTATATACGGCAGGAAAGTGAGTAAAAGCATATCTTAGTGTCTGTCCATGTGGTTATGACAAATATAAACCTTAGTTTCTTGAAAAGTTCCTCTTTTTTTAACGTACGACACCTTGCACCTTGCAACGACTTTTTCACATACGACGCCCTTTCAACAGAAATGAATTTCAGACGCCCGTAGAAAATTGACCAGTAGTCCATTTTCTCGGTATGTTAACTTTAAGCTTTGTTTTCATTTCTTATTTATTATTATTATTATTATTTATTATTTCATTTCTTAAAGGAAAATCAGTGTTTGCATGAATCATGAAATTAGATTTTAAAGACAAAAGGAACTATGCAAAAAACAAAAAAACTTTCTGCCCATTATTCCTCAACAGCAAAAATAGATTACCTAATGTTAGCACCTTTAGCATAATATTTTGTTTTTGTGAACAGAAACAAGAAATCAGCTAAAATCAGAATTTTTTTTTAATCAAGTTATCTGCCATATAATACACATGCTAGAAATTTTCAGAAGTCTTGTTTTTGTTTTGATTTGAATTCGATTGGCAATTCATTCTTATTGCCACAATCTTCAGGAGCTCAGTAGGTAAAAGGAAATCAAGTCAGTGTCCAGAATGCAAGTATGGAAATAAAAGAAATTTTTGAAATGCATTTAAAATATCTGAGAAAATACATTTCAAATTGAAAAGCAAGTATCGTAGAAGTGGGAACGTTTGTAAATAAACTAGATCGTATAAAATTTTTGATTTAATAAAATTCAGATCTACTTATAAATAAGCCAGCCATAGGCATAATATAAGTTAAACTGACTTAAAATTAAGAGAACTTCTTTGAAATTTTGGAGAAAAAATTGAGTTACAGTTTTATAAAAACTTATGAAATTAGGCTGTAGAGACATTAGGATTATTTGGAAGCAGGCAAGATGAAAAAATAGCAACGCCTTCGCCGGGAATCGAACCGCGGAACTCTCAATTACGCGCTGAGCGTGCAGACCACTACACGACGAAGGCTCGCTAAGAAGGCGGGAGAAATACCTTATAAGACTTCCCGCCCCCTTCATTTTTTAATGCATTTGAACATGCTCCGAACAGAACGATACCTGACTCGTCCACCACCATTCTCAGAAACTCTATGTTGCTTTCTATATAGTATTTTTATATGCATAAATTTCCTTGAGCTACAATTTTTATTAAGCAGAATGCATTATGAAAAATTTTAATGCCTTTTATAAACTGTTATTGATGCCCTTTTGTAACAGTCTTCGTTCCTAATATTAGGTATGGCTGGCATTTTGGTAATGGGTGCAGGAATCTTTGCCAGCGGCACTTTCATGCGTACTTTCAAACCCAGTGCAAGGTTCGTCGCAAAATGGATAGCAGCATCGGCTCTTGCATATTCGTTAGGTATGGTCATCTTGATGTGGCTTGGATGTCCTTTGAATGATTTTGTTGGACTCAATGATACAGGGTAAGTGCATTTTTTTCACTTCGATTAATAGAATTAACTCTTGAAATCCATTGTTTCAGCATTAAAAAACTGTCTCATCTTATATAAGCAGGGTTTATTATAGTAACTTAAGAAGTTTTGTAAATGCCAGATGAATCTGTGTAAAAAAATATTCTGTGTATACCACATGAATACACACAGTGTAAATGCTTTACTATACGTTTTAGCAATAAAGTACATAACAATTTTGTATTTCTTCAGTCTAAAATTTCTTAGCTGAAGTAATAGATGGTTATACTAATCATTCAGGTAATTTATTAAGATACACAGTTAGAGAAAGGCGCAGAGATGATACAACCAGTAGAAGAATGGATGATGAAAAAAGCTTCAGGCTTGTTGAGAGATTCCTGAATGTGACCCTTGCAACATGCATTCCCGGTTTTCGGGGCAATAGTGAAAGATCTGAACATAGCAGGACTGTTTTGTCAATCATTAAGCTCTTATCAAAGTATGATCACTGTTGATCGAATTACTCTAGCATTCACATGATGCGGCCCAAAAATCCAAAATGTGAAAATGAGCTTTTCAACTTTTTAGTATATGAAGTTAAAGATCACATCACTTGGGAACTTCAAATACTTCATTTGTTTTCACTACTTTTAGATACAAGATGTCTCTAAGATGACAATTGAGTGTGAAGTTCGTAGATATGTGAAAATAGTGAACGGCAAACTGCGGAATTAAAAATTTATGAAGTTTTTTTTATCTCTTTTTATTAAATAAGAGATCACTCATAAAAAGCCATTAAGAAGGAATCAGGTAATCTCTGCACAAGAAAGGTTTGTAATTACCCAAATATCGTGGGCAAGGATATGATTGTGCGCAGAAATGAGTGGGGCATACAGTGTTGGGCAACAAATTGTGTATTATAGAAAATTCCTCACTTACTTTCTTGTTCATTGTGCGGCTCATAATCTAAATTTGATTTTAAAAGATATTTTTGAAGGAAACACAGAAATTTTCCACTATTTCGAAAGAGTCCAAAATGTATGTTGCTATTTTGGCCATAGACCATTTTTCGCTGGGATAATGATAATGTGCCAAAGTGGATGCTGGTCTTGGATGTATGGTGCCTTAAATCATAGGTTTAAAGATACTAAAGAAACTAAAGACGCTGAAGAAAACAATAACCAAAAAAAAAAAAAAAAAAAACTGGGAACATTTGACATAGTCCAGCTCTTAGTTATACAGTGTTGTATAATGCAAAATTTTAGGATTCCTGAATATCGTTTCAAAATCTTCAAAATCTTTACAAATCTGAAATTGTAGATCTATTATCAACATATTAATTACAGAAGAATGCCTTGCTTAAAATTACCGAAATGAGAAAAACAATTTGGAGATCTTGCGTCTGTCGCTTCAGGGTCTTTGAGCCTTGGGGAATAGTTGAAGTAGTTTGCTGGAAACAAAGTGGAAAAAAAAAAACCAGTATGACAAATTATGCAAAAATAAGCGATTAAAAGATCAGAATCTTGTTTAAGGGTAACTGTGTTTTACGTAATGATAAATATTTTATGCACATAATCATTTTCAAGGTATGGAAAATATTCTTGATACTTACCAAATAATTCGGCCTAAATTTCTTATGTAGAGAAGAGGAAGAAGAGGTTCTTATATAAGAGATAAGCGACAAAGCAGTTGATTTTATGCGAAAGTTTCCTGAGGATGTGCCCTCAAAATTTCCTTCACAGGTTCTCTTAGTTTTAAGGTGCCATTTAAAGAGCAGTTTGAAAAATTGAATAGTAGCAAAGAATTAGCAGAAATGTTGTTAATAATAAAGCACAGTTTACTTTCATCCAGTTTTCCTGATGTAAGCGCAGCATGCACCATGTACTTAACGATTTCTGTATGTAACTAAGGTTGAACGGTTATCATCAGAATTGAAATTAGTAAAACAACTACGAAGAATATGGGACAGAAAAGGCTCGGTAACTTTAGCTTTGCTCTCAACTGAAAATAATCGCGTTAAAAAAATTAAACTTCATAAAATAATTAATAAGTTTTCAGTTAGAAAATTCAGAATTTTATTATAAAAATGTAAAAATAAAGTATACTAAATAATTTGCTAGTAAATATTTGACCTTAATTATGTTACATATGTTTCATATTACGCTCTGTATGACGTCAAATAGCTTTAGATATCATATTCCTTTTTAAACAGTTAAACAGGAATCAATAACAACATGTAATAACACACATCAACAAGATGTTAAACGAGAACTTTTTTATTCCATTAAAATGTATAAAGCTACTTCAGTTATTGAGAAACTGATCAACCCTAACTTGGAAAAAGTGGCTAAAATTGGGAGAGATAAGGAAGGGAGGCATTTATCATCTGTTGCTGGAAGACCCCCCTCCCCCAAGTCACTGTGAATAAAAAGTTACGGCCGTGTATACACTGTGAATAAAAACTGAAATAGCGTGGTCGCATTGACATACTTTTAAAATATACACCCAAAATAAAATATTAGACAATGATGACTGAATTTCTTGCCAGTAGTAGAAACTCAGCTTACTATCATAAGATCTGAGAAATATATGAAAGTAGTATCCATGGAAAAAATCAAGCAAATTTACATAAGTAATACCATCTAACTTCTTTTTTCATGGAGAATTGTTATGACAAGCATTTAGTTAATATTCTTTAATTGCGCATTCGTATCTTTTAGAGCAAATGGATAGCTTCAAAATTGTTTCTCTTGTCGAAGTCTTGGAATCTACTAATAACTTTCTTTACTTGTATTCTGATAACAGAACTTAACGCGTAAAGTGCGTCCAAGAGAGAGGATCTATGTAAAATAATGAACATGTCTATCATTCTGATGTTCGTTTCGTTTCGTTTATCTAGCTTTAAATTCTTTTGTTGTCTGTGAAATTATATTTTGTGCAAATATTTTTCGCAGATTTTCGTTCATAGCAACATATTTTTATATGGTAGTACATAACATGTATTTAATTAAAGCTGCTTTTTCTGTTTACGAATACTAGCTGAAACTTTCTAACATGATACAAATAACTGCAATTTGAAAACTCCGCAGTAATTTCTACTGCTTGTTTTATAGTCTTCTGTAAAACAATATACAATTTTCAGTTATACAAGTAAAAAGTATTATTTCAATTACTAAAATATTTTTCTGTAGAAATTTTCGCTTTATTTTTAAATTTCTGAGTGATGAATTTGCATAATAAACTTTTTTATTTTCAAACATAAAAATAGATAGCATTAGAATGCAAGTTATTTTCCACTATTTTTATATATTTCTCATTTCTTGACAAGTAAGGAAACATATCTGCTATTGTTAACAAAATGTTTCGATTTCAAATTTGTAATATTAAAGATAATTTGTAATTTCTAATTCATTGAACTGAAATCGTTGCGTAAAGGTACCGGCCCCCTTATGCTTAATGTTTTGCAAGATAGAAATATTTTCATATGCACCAGAGCGCCAAGGCATAAAGGTGCAAACATACAGGTCCCCTTATGAAGGAGTCCCGGCTAATTTTATTTTTTAGTTAGATTTGAATTTTTTTATATTAAATACTGTAAGCAGTTGCTTCTGTTTTGCTTTTGAAATATGTATATGCTTTTCATGTGGTATGTATTTCCCGATTACAGAAAACCAGGTTTAGCTCTGCAAGCATGTAACACAACGTGTGAATGTCGACTGGGAGAATTTGCACCTATCTGTTCCTCCGAAGGCATAACTTATCTTTCTCCTTGTGTTGCTGGATGCACTAAAGTTATAGCAGAAGGTGATGATGTAAGTTGCCTTTCTTTCTCCCTAAATTATTCATAGCTTAAATATTAAGAAGTAATGACAAGTAATTATCATTTAGATGCTTAAAACTTTCGGACAAATTTAATTCAGATGCAGGCACACATGATATGTTGGTCTAATGTATTATGAAAAATTTTATTTGCCCTGCTAGCAATAACAAAATGAAACTTTTAAGACAGCCTCTTATGAGCTAATTTTTCGAAAGTATTATTATGACGTGGGAAAACATTTCAACAGAAAAAGGCTTAACTCAAATGAATGTGTTACGAAGCCTGGATGTTATGTCTTGTTACTCAAACAAACGAAGTTCTTGTTTGAACCTTCACCATTAACCCGAGTTTCAGATTTATGAATCAGTGGGCTTTAATAAATCTTTTTTTTTTTTTTTAGCCTTGTCAGATTTTGAATATTGTTTAGCTTGAGAACCCGATTAATGCAAATTTTTGCACAGGTTTTCGCTCCAGCTAACAATCGAATCAAGGCCATTTTTCCTAGAACTGGTCCTCTACTAAATAGGCTATCCGGAGCCGTAAGCCACATTTGGATAATTTTCATTTAATCCTAAAACTCGCGTAATTTGACCTCGGCTAAATTATCCGCCCGTATTTCGGCCTATTACATCCTCTCAACTGGACACCAGCATCAGAAGCCTAGACATTTAGAAGAGAAAGGGATACATTAAAATGGCATAGCTGTTAACATCAGTGAATCAACGAAATATATCTGCTTTTAAGTTTCAAAGCTTAAAACAAATGAACTATTTTTTTTATTATAAGATGTATTTATATTTCCTGTTTATGAAAGGCAATGATGTTAGTAGATTTCATATAGTTAAGGAGCAACAAAATATACTTAATGATTGTTATCAGCTGCGAAATTATCAGAAATAGTATTAATCTGATTCATATAGGATACCATTAGTAGAAGTTTTCTTTGCGCATAGGCAACCCTCTCATTCATTGTTCATAACGCTAAAATACTGTGTATTTTCACACAGACCATTTTGAATTCTTTTAGTCACCATGAAAGTTCTGCAAGTCCATAGCAGAAAGGACTTGGCCTGCTCTCTTATGTTACGGAAAAATTACCGTAATAAAATTTGCATATTCTTAAAAATCAACAAAATTAAAATGCGTACATAACATTAATGTAGTTAAGAGAATATTATTTTGTAAGTTAAGTTTTATATATAATACTTACAGATGGTAATTATTGCAATTTATATTAATTGCACAAAAGTGATTTTACGTCGTTTTTTGTGAAACTTAATGATATTGCTTATATAATATTTTACTTCCTTGACAACCAAAAGAAAAGCAAACCGTTTTCAGCGTTCTGTGGTATATTTTTATTTGTAAAAAATTTTCTCTTTGCTCATCGCGTGCTTTCGTGTTGGAATTGGAAGCTTTTCCGACTAGTATCGGAAGGTCTGATGTTCGAAGCCCTGCGAGGGTATAACTGAATTATCACATTCTGTGGCACCAAAAAAATATAAAATTTTAGCATGTTATTTCAATAGAAGATGAACAGATTTTTGATAAGAGATTAAATAAAAAGTAATATGAAGCGTGTGCAAAAATACAAAATAAAGTACACAAACGTTCATACACAAAATGTTGAATATGTTCAAAATACCAATTTGAAAAATATGTAACTTGTTTCTTTGATTAATGCGGTAATCAAACTGCAATTTAAAGCAAATTATCCTGGACTATATGAATCTTTGTCTAAGAGCAAGGCTAAACTTAAACAATTAGTAATAAGGCAAATTTACTTGTAGTTTTCAATTTGTGATCACATAAATGCACGATAGAAGGTTGAAGAACATCCCCCCCGCCAAGTTCTGTAAACCTAACCATGCAATCAAATTCATTTACTTTATAAACGGGTACCGTTATAACCTATGTAACTCACACTGTTCTTCAGTTACCTAAATTCCTTTAATAAGACTTTAACCAACTTTTATATTTAAATCTGAAAATTTGTTTTCAGATGTACTGAACATAATTCATTGCTATCACAAATAATTATTTTACAGATAGACTTACAGTTGTTCTCTATTAATAGCTTTTGAAAATAATTTTAACAATATGCGAACATTTACTATTATTTTGAAATAATTCTAGTAAATGCCATCTAGACATGCTTGCAAGTTTACCTTGTCTTTCAATTTTGCAAATATTCTGTGGGGTTTCGATAGAGCGTAATTTTCTCAAGTGATATCAGAGACTGTTCACATTCTTGTTCACTTGTTTTGTCAATCGCACAGCGGCAGATGATGCACAAATTCTAATATGTACTCATATTTATATGCGTATTAATGCATTTTCAGCCTACGCCGACCGATCGGGAAGATAATCCTTTTCAAAATAACACTGTGCGGCTCAGTCAACGCTCCTAATAAAACAAAGCCTTGACACTGAAATGTGATGACACGAGTAGTCGTCTCAGTCGATATGCTAATAGGTTGGTTGGTTGGTTTGGTTTTTTTCAGTAATGAGTTTCATTAATGATTCACTTGAGAGTTATCTGCGTAAATCTAATCTAATCTAAGAAAATAAGCCGTACCGCCAAAATTGGCACAACCGGCAATTTAAAAGAAACAAACTGAAAGATAACTGAATAAAAACTACAACAGAATAAGGCCTACTTATCCAAAAACTCATCCTCCGCTGGAGATGTGTCGGCGCCGCCAACGGGTCATCTCGACCTTCATTCAGAATAGAAACCACCTATTTCTTAACATAAAATGACTAAATTGAACTCAAGACAACTGCTAACCTAAACAACAATTAAAAAATACAAATATTGCCTAGCTTAACGAACAATAAGCATTTACAGTTTTCAGTAAATTATACATTGTATGTATACAAATTACATTATAATTTATGCAATTCAAATCAAAAATTTAAGCTATTAAACAAAAGGATCGAAATATACATAATTATTCAAATTGGTAATAATTTTTATAAGTCCTTATTTAGCTTTATTATTGCTATATAGATATTTTTCATTATTTATAGATATATTTCGAAAATATTCTCCTCTAATTTCCTTCGTTAAGGCACAGTCCCAAATGTAATGTCTATTAGATGCTCCAGATGCATCCTGACCACATCGGCATTGAATATCTTTCCCATGAAACCTTTTTAGATATTCTGGAAATTGGCCATGTCCTGTTATCAATTGATTTAGCAATCTATTGTAACTTAATCTTTGCTCTTTGACAACAGGAAATATTTTATAAACCTTTCGTCCAGTTTTGTCATAATGCCATCTTTGTTGCCATGTGTGGAGAATCGTTTCATGTAGTACACTCTTAATATAATTAAGAGATAAAGGAACCGTGATATCAATATCTGTATTATAGCATGCTTCCTTAGCAGCAGAATCTGCTGCTTCATTTCCATGAATATTCGAATGTCCTTTTATCCAATTTATATGTAATTTCATTTTTGAATTAATATTTTGAATATAATTTCTGACTTTATCTACTTTTGCGGATAAACATTTTCTAGAATTAAGAGCTCTAAGGATGCTCTGGGAATCTGTGAACACCGAAATCTCCCAATTTGTAATATATTTCTCATTTTCTTCCTCATTAGCCCATCTTATGGTGTTTTCAAAGGCAATAAGTTCTTCATCAAAAATAGTTGAATTATTATTCAATCTTAATTTAGATTTATATACAAATTTATTATTTGCAAAAGCAACAAATGCTGCTCCAACATTTTTATCAATCACGGAGTCATCAGAGAATAATTCCAAACCAACACCAGTTGGAAGAAGTGTCTTCCAGGTAACCTCTTTAAATTGTGCCGGATGAAAATAAAACTTTTCTAATTTTAGATCAGTTTCTCTATTAGAAATCTTCAGGTCACAATAATCTATATTCTTCTTCATATGAACAGCTTTATAAATCAGCGTTTCAGCCTCAGCTACTAAGTCTATAGGCGTAACCCCAGCTAAGACCTGTAGGCTGGTGGTAGAGACTGTTCTGTAGCATCCCGTAATGGGTAGCATTGCAACCCTCTGAATCTGTAGCAATTTATTTCTCACCCTTTCCGTTCCAGTCCACCAAACGGGTGAGCCATACAATTCCTCTATTGTATAATTCTTTTAAAATACTTTTAAAAGAATCCGTACATAACAATCTATTCATCTTATTCATAATCTTAAAAATTTTTTCTTTCAATTTAGTTAAATGTGGCAACCAACTTAAATTTGTATCCAAAATTATACCTAAGTATTTAAGTGTTTTTTCGCTGCGGATTCTTTTTCCATTCCACGTCAATAAAGATAATCTGATTAATTTTGAGCCTTTTGGGATTGTTATCATAGCCATTTTATCTTGACTAATATCAAGCTTATTTACTTTACACCAGTTATAAAGTTTATCTAAAGCATTCTTTGCTTTTTCTTCTATAATTAATCTATTACTTCCAGAAATCACCAACACAAAATCGTCAGCATAAGCCTGCAAAAATACATCCTTTTCAAATTTCAATTGTAAGGCAGTATCAGCCACCAGGTTCCAAAGTGTAAGGCCTAAAACAGAACCCTAAGGAGCACCTTTATTATAATATTTCTCAATATTTATATTATTTCTTCTGTAAATAATTTTCCTATTATTTAGATAACTATTAATAATATTGAAGAGGTTTTGAGGACATTTTAAATCTAGAAGTCTTGATTTGATGCTGGGCCACCATAAGCTATTAAGGGCATTGCTAATGTCGATTGCAATCAAAGTAGTATGTAAATTCTTTATCTTATTAATTCTTATAGTGTCAATAATATTATTAATTGCCAAGATAGTATCTTTTTCTGGCGTAAATCCATATTGATTTGCATTTAGTAGATTATTGCTACCAAGAAAATAAACAAGCCTATTATTAATCAATTTATCGAGAACTTTACCCAAAGTGGGTAATAAACAAATCGGCCTGTAAGAAGCCGCTTGCTCAGGAAGTTTAACTTGTTTTAAAAGCAAAACCAATTTGCCAATCTTCCATGTCTCAGGAAAATGTCCCCGTTGAAAACAAATATTAAATAGATCCAAAATGAATTTCCTATTTACATAATAAAGTTCTTTATAAATTTCCAAAGGAATGTTATCATGACCGGGAGCTTTATTCATTTTCATACTCTCCAGAGCAGCAGAAAGCTCATCGGCAGTAAACAAAACATCATTAAAAGACTCCAAATCAACTTTTATTTTCCATCGGATATCCCAATGTTCACTTTCATCCTCCTCTTCTTTATCTTCCATGAAGTGGAAGTTCATAATTTCTTTTTATTGTATCTTCTATATTTTCTGTGTAAGTACCATTACTTTTACGGATAGCAGTAAAAGTGACAGGATTCATCTGCTTATCTGTGGCAATTTTAAAATGCGTGCCAAAGGGACTTTGCAGAGACAATTTATCCCATATTTTAATCCAGTAATTTTCCTTTGCAATTCTAATATTCTTTCTATATATTGCAAGATGTTTACAATATTTTTTTTTATAATTTAATCTGTCTTCGCCACAAGAATTCTGAAATCTTCTTCTAGAAGCTCGAACTTTTTTCCTTTCAGTATTTAATCCATTATTCCACCATGGAGAATAGTTTTTCTTTTTTCCTGTATCGTTATAATTAAACCGAACATTATCACATATGTCACATATGATTGAATTAATTTCATGTAATTGAGATTCTATATCTTCATTGATTTCAATGCCAGAAAAATTTTCAAACATAAGCTCCTTTAGAGCAATCCAGTTCAATCTCTTCAACTTAATTTGGTTATTTTGTGTATCATCAATTATCACATTTCTAATCTCAAAATGAATATAATTATGATCACTAAGGCTAATTTTATCAGAAGCTTCCCAATTACATATCTCAATGTCTTTAATCAATCTGGAAGCAGTAATATCAATCCATGAATTTCCCAATACTGAAGAGTATGTGGGAAAACTGTTTCTATTGTTGTTTACAACAAAGTTATTTTCAAGCAGAAATTCTGCTAATTTTTCCCCCTTGAATCCATGTGGTTTTGGGCCCACAATGGATGTTTACAATTGACATCACCATTTATTACTAATGAAGTATTTTTAAATCTATCAAACAAAGAAGACAAACAACGTAAATGATCATCAATAGTTTCTGACGGGGAAAAATAGCATGTAATCAAGAGAAAAGGACTATTTCCATCCACCAAAACAGCAACTATGTCTTTAGAAGCATAAATTTGTAAAATGGATAAATTTTCATTGAATACAAAGACACCAGATCTTATGTTCTCACCTTTATTATAATATGATCTGGCACTTATTGGTAAACCATATATCTTTCCTTAATAAACATAAGGTTCTTGTATGCAGATCAGATCAATATCACTTTCTGTAACCTCAACTCTCAATTGTTCTGTGGCCTTGATTGCATGATGTAAATTGATTTGACAAATTTTAATTGTATGAGATTTACAAGCCATAATCAATTTTTTTGGTCAATAAATCAACTTGTCTAATATAACAAGGACATTCTTTAAATGTATTTTCATGTTTAGCATTAAGGCCCAGTCCAAATCTCGAATTTGCTATTGTACAATTATAACATTTATAATCTGTTGCGGTACATTCAGTTTGAGAGTGACCTTCCAAACTGCATTTATTACAAATAGAGGTTTTTGTACAAGCTTTTTTAGTGTGTCCAAAACCATAATATTGGAAGCATCTGGTAACTCTTTTATATTCTGTAATCTGGTGCCTTGTCCATTTTAAATAAATTTTCTTATCTTTCATAACCAGATTAAATGATTGTGGGTCCAAGGAAACGATCCAATGACATCCCATATTTGATTTCATATTGAATCTCGGTTCTATAATCGCATTCTCTAGAACGACATTCTGAGATCTCAGTAAATCTTTTATTTCCTCTCCATTCAAGGCAGGATCAACATTATAAATCATAATTCATGGATGTATTTTCTTAGGTCTTTTTACATCCAATTCTTCTTTCAATGTACTATTTTCTCTTATTGCATTTTCAATTATTGACAAATCGTCGTATTTAGTGACCTTAATCAATACTCCACCATTTTTTATTTTTTATACTTTCTGCACACCTATTTTAAGAGAAATGTTTTTAATTAATTTCTCCTTTACTTGTTCAGAAGTTTGATTCCTTTCTTTAGGATATATTAGAGTCACAAATTCTACTTCTTGTTTCTTAAAACTTTTTGTTCTACATCGTGATCTTGATCTTTGTTGAACTTTTTCTGCATAAGTTGCAGCTTGCTTTTTATGCTTTCCTCTTGTAATATTTTCTCTTTCGGCCAATCTTCCTCTTAGTTCACCATTTTCAATAAGAACACTATTCATTGCATTCTGCAGTTTTCTAAATATTTCTCTAATTTTATTACCTACAGATTTGTTCACCTTATCAGATGGGTTACCTAAAACCTCATCCAATTCTTTAGAGTTTTCATTAATAAAGGACAGTACGTTGTCAGCGATATAAGATACAGTATCTTCCGATCCCGTTGAAATTTTATCTTCTTTTTCAAGAACTTCCCGCTCATTATTCGCCATCCCACGCAGAAAGACTAACTGAATGGTGCACCAAAACTTCAATTGTAAGTAATGGCATCCATTATTAGCCATGTTCGAAGTTTGAAAAGCTTATATCTCTTAAAAGACTTGTTGCAAATGAGTAAAATTTTGCATAAATATCCACAAAAGTGTATAGAATGAAAGCACAGTCAATTTATATATTTACATGGTGTATAAACTTCAAATAAACAGAAAAACGTTACAAACGTATGCAAATGAGCCACTCAGAAATTCAACGTAAAAAGGCTTGTAACTTTCAAAGTACTTAAATCTGAAGCACAAGACCAAGCACGTAATTCAAGAGTAGCATATAATTAAAAAACATGCATTATAAATCCACTTGCATGGTCTTTAAATATCAAAAATAAGCAAAAGTACTCACATGCGTATGCTATCAAAATTAAGCAAAAGCACTCACATGTGTATGCAAAAGAATGGTATCTGCGTAAAGGGAGGGATGCCTTCGCGGAGGACTTGCTAAGGGAAACTGGCTCTTATACATGTTACACAAGGGGGAAAACCCTAAAAGAGCCGAAGCAGCAAGCGCTTTTGGCCAGAATCGAACCTCGGACCTAACTACAAGTTTTCAGCGACTTTACCGCTCGGCCGCTGGTGGGATCAATACTCTGACTGCACAAAGATATAAAATATGCTGCTCGCTAGTTGCATACTTAACACTGCTTTCACTATTTTATATAGATATGGGGGAACAGATTTTATTCAAACATTCAATATTTTTGTAGTTTATAAGCAGTAAGATAAATATTTCTTGGAATTTATTATTTTAAGAAAGTACACAAATGAGATTTTACACATTCTTTGCCCCCCCAAAAGAATGGTAAAATTTTATCCTTCATATTTAACGTTAAAAAATAAATAATGTCAAGAATTAACTAGAAATTATGCTCTAAAATCTATTTTAAAATTTAAAAAGTCCTTTACATAGAAGCATTGCTGTCTGCAAAACGAATTGTTCCTGCAGATCTACAAACAAAAATATTGTGCTGGGAGACAATTAGTATTGAGATGGTCTTGTTTTTCCTTCAAAATATCTATTTTTCTTGCTTATAACCAATTATTGGGTAAATTTTAAAAAGACTGAGTATGTGCTTTAAACGATGAATATTTCCTTAAGGTCTTCCTTTCTCTTTATTTCATAGTTTATATGGCAGTAAATACCATTCCCGAAATCTTTTTAGAAGAAATGTACCTCTTTTCATAATTTCATATAGTTTTACATTATATACTATTTATATTTTATATAGTTTTTGTAATATCTGCAATTTTGCAGGCAAAAGTATCTTTTTATAGCATCGTGAAATATATAATTGTCTTTATGTACGTAGGAAAAATGCCTTATTTTAAGTTATGAATAATTACTACAATGATAAAATTTCATGCGAGTTTAAGACCTTTGCTGTTTTAATTTATTATAGAATTTTTTTGAACTAATGAATTACATTTCTCGAAAACTTTAACAACAGCAGTTGTCTAGTTTAAATTAACTGTATTAACACTAAAAAGAAATTTTTTTATTTTTCTGTTATATTTTGTAACTATCCAACTCAAGTAACTAATTTGTTCTTTTTTTTCCGGTCATGTTTTGCCGCAAAAAAAGATTTTCCTAGAGTTATTTGCATACTACATTTATCATTTCATTTTCCTTCAATTCAGTAATTTTCTTTAAAAGCCAGTAGTATAAAAATTTACTGATCTTTAATTATTAGATACTATATATCCAGAAAGTCTGAAATGAATTAACAACTTAAAAGCTTGTTTAGCAAATAATTCAAATGTGCGATTTAAAATTATCACTTAAATCTCTAAAATCAAAAATTTAATTGTATAATGAGTACATATACATCTTCACTAGTGAAAATCGTAATTTTTTATTTGCGGTTTTAAGTAAATATTCAGAGAAACAAATTAGCCCCCAAGCTGTAAAATAAATGTAACAGCTATTTACAACACAGTCTTTACAATTTTAAAAGCAACAAATCTCTGACCCATTCAAATGAAATTCTCTTCATTAACAGATGTATTGGAATTATCAAGACAGATCATTCTAACACATTTTGAGAATATTAACTTAATAGCCATGGTATAAAAGCAGCAGCTATTGAAAATAAGGCGCATAACATCTTTAAGTGACTGTACAATTTATGAACTACGATCTATGAACTTTCAAATGAATATTGTTATCATCCATTACAAAATGTATAACTATACTTACCTCAAAACATTTTACCATACGAGTGGCCACTTGAAACGCAGCCCTCAGAGTTTTTAAAAAGGAATAAATTATGATCACAGAGATTAATTCTTTCAATGTTATCAAAGTGATCAAGCTAAAACATTCTATACAGGTTACTAACGGCAGAGTGACCAGTGGTTGGTAGACTTATGACAGGTTAAATACAGTTAGAAATCTTCAATGAGTTAAATATTCCCCAAAACATTATCGCAAGAATTTGGAAGGATTTTTGAGCACAATGGGAGCAATTAGTCATCTTGCTTATCATAGTCATATGAGGGTAATTACGGCATCTGATTACGGTTATTTCTCGTTTGCTAATATCTCGTTCATACTAATTTCATCATGAATTCTAAGTACTCTATATACAATTTTCAGTAGTGAAGTGTACGCGAAAAATAAAAACTCATGTGCCGGTTTCCAAATGACAGAGAATAGCAGCGCATTCATGCATCTTAGATGGAATGTTGATTCTAACCTTTAATCCTCACCCGAACTCTTCAGTTAGGTTATTTGCATATGACAAAACATGCAAGGCTATCTGCCTAAGTGAAGGGATGACTTCGTGGAAGATTTTCTAAGGAAAACTGTTTCATTTACACGTTACATGTGTGGGAAGACGTGAAAAGCTCCCTAGCAACCAGCCCATGCGTCTGTGTTCGAACTCGAATCCGAACTGCCAGTAATCAGTGTCTTAACAATTCTTCCACTGGTGGGGGTCCATATTTTCCGAGGGTTGTTTCAAATAACTAACATTTCAAATAATCGACTGTTTAATACATAAGTAAAACTTTATATTTTAAAAATATTCAATATTTGTAGGTTTTCATCTTTATATTGTAAAACCGAATAACGTATACTACAATTAGCATAAACTGTTAAAATTACGCAAGGGATTATTAACGAACTTGCTGTATATTTTTCACCTAACGTTTTAGCGCTTTATTTTACAAATGGGGAAGAGTGGCAAGTCATGATTTTTCAAAATAAATCAGTAACTATTAGCTTCTGCAACTCAGTACAGAACGGCGCAATTATAGTCCAAACTTTCTAGAGTTTTTAACTTTTGTTTCCTAGTTACACTTAATGCGCAGTAAAGCTTAAGTTCTTTGAGAAACGTTGTTTATATGACATTTTTTTCTACTTTACTTTTTATCCAAAATATATTTCTATAAATTAAGTAATTGTTAATAAAATTGATTGCTATGAGTTAAACATCGAACAGCGTTTCTTTTCGAATGACGTGCATTTATCTCCAAGACTCTGCAGGCTTGCTTCCTACAGCCATGATTACTGTCCTCCATAATTTTCAATTAAATGCACACAGCATCCAGAAGCATATAAAATGTGCTAATAATAAATTTATCAACAGACTTTTATGGCAATTTAACATTATGTTTATATTGAAACTATCATAGTTTATTTGATCGTTGTGGTTGCTTTATAAGGTCCGGCCTTCTTAAGTAGTATAAAATTAGACCAGAACTCTAAAAGACAATTGGTGAATTTCACTATGTCTTTTGAGTACCTCAGTCGGCACCAACTCATGCTAACCGAAGCCAGTAGTTTTGGCTTTAAATAAAATAATGAATTAAAAGAGTGAAATTAAAAATAGCCTAACGGCTTCACAGTTCAACTAGGGCGAAAGCTGGCTCTGACCGAAATCGCCGAAACAAGCATAATGGCAAGAATAACTCAACGCCGCAGAATGCTAATCGATAGAGAAATCAAAGTTAGCAATGTGGTCTTTAACCAGGCAGAACACGCTCTGTTTCTACCTTCTGAAATCTTCCTTTAATTACTTTCTACCTAGTTTGAATATAGCTCGAGGTATAAATCTATATTCTGCATAAAATATCTGATTAGAAACTTAAATGATACTTTATAGCTTAAATTCTGATGCTTTATGTGTTACCTGCGTTATTATTCTTTTTTTTTTTCTTAATTCCAAACACATTCTGTGTCATGTATTTATTCTATACTTTAATAAAATATTTTAACATATAAGTGAGTTATAGAGAATATGGCACTTTTTAATTAAAGTTATCATAGTTCATTATTTGATACAGTGCATCACTAATTTTTCCTCAAATTATGCAAGAGGCTTAAGTTGTACTTTGCCATGGATTACTTTTTTATTATTTTATTTTATTTTTTCCTTCTGAAGAAAAGAGATTTTTGTAGGATCACCCTCAAAATTGCTAGAATTTTATTCAGAATTTGCGCCAGTCTAGGGAAGGAAAATATGTTAGAGTCTTTTCTGATTTTTGATGCATTATTTATTGCTAAATTTAGAGCATGAGATACTTATAAAACAAAAATACCTTAGGATTTGCATTTCCCCATTGTAAAACATAAATTTCAGTTTCTTCTTATAATTTATTCTTTTATGCTTATAATTTATTCTTTTATTCTTTATTCTTCGTTGAAATATCCTTTATTGCTCACATTCTGAAAGGTGATTAACACTTTTCCAAATTCTTATTTATTGCTTCATATAAGCGACGACAATTAATGTCCAAAACTTTAAAGATTTAGACTGATTGCAATTAATCTTTTAAGATCTTCTTGACTGTATGCAGGAATTTCTGCGCCTCAGTAAATTTTTGATGAAAACCTTAAAATTCGTGTATTTATTAAACAAAATTAATTTTTTGATGATGATATTAAGTTGTTTAGAAATTGGTATGTTAATGTCTATTAAATTATTGAATAGGTCTTATCTGATTTTTGAAAATGAAAGTATGAGAAAACATATTTTCATAGTGTTTGCGGTACTGCAAAATCAAAATATCTATCAGGAATGTATAAAATATATTCGGCGCAAAAATAAGATACATAACAAAGAACCTACGTAAATTTTAAAAGTTATATTTACATAATGACTAAATACCATATGAAAAACTATTGAGTTATATATGCTATAAATATTCTCCCCTTCATTTGTGTTAAAAAGGTGCTATGGTTAATATTAAATTTTAAACAAAATGCATCTCTCCGTAAGGTTTTAATGATGTAAATGGCAGACTGTATTAAAATTTTCGCATGTTATATTTTAAACAACTAGAATGGGCAAAGTAGTGCTATTTTATGAAAATTTCAAATGCTATCAATGTTTTGTGAGAAATTTTCCTTTTTTAAAGTCTAAATGCTTTATATTTAGTATTTGTTTAAAATTATTTACAGCCACTAACTTTATTGATATTATTTTTTACATATATATTTTACATTCTTCAGCTATACATACATTTTCCACACTAGTCCAAATTTCAAGATTAGAAGGCCTTCCTTTTCAGAGGCCCACCAGCGGCCGAGCGGTAAAGTCGCTGAACACTGGTAGTTCGGTCCGAGGTTCGAATCCCGCGAACCGGCTGGCTGCATGAGCGTTTTCGTGGTTTTCCCCATGTGTAACGACTCAGTTTTCTTAGAAAGTCCTCCCCTTAGGCAGATAGCCCTACTGTGCTTTCCCATGATTAAATACGCCACACCACCTTCCTTTTCAGAGGAAATTAAAAATTTTCTTCCGAGATTTTTCGAAGACTGCATTTCAAATTATTGACATTTCAAATAAGCGATGAACATGCAAGTAAAACTTTTAGAGAATTTTGTAGACTTTTCATCTTCATATTTCAAAACGAAATTATGAACACTGCAACTAACATAAATTATTAATATTATATCAATCATCATTAAGACATTAGTTGTTAATTTGAAGATACGCTCTAAGCACTTTATTTTAAAATAGGGCGGTACGGTATGTCATGACTTTTCAAAATCAGCCAATAAACAGCATACAGTTCGCTGTAAAACGATGTAGCGTGGTTCCAAATTTTTTATTTTCGATTCCTAAATACCCTTGATGCACAATAAAACTCAACTTAATACTGAAAATACTTCTTTTAAATATGCTATATACAATTATATCATTATGTTTTTTCTAATTATTTTTCACAAATTCATAAATATATATTAAATTATTTACCGTCGAATGGCGCTGCGTTTTGGGTAGCATCAGCCTGCTGCGCAAACTAACTTATCATATCCTCATTTTAATTCTTTAACATTTCCAATATGTAACTAATTTTAACTAAAATATGGATATGTGAATTTTTTTAATATTTTCCCCAGGAATATTCAGTTTCAAAGACGTTGTTTATACCAACGGATAAAATTAAAGGAACAGCTATAAAAACTCGTATAACTTTAATGATTTTGTAGCTAAGAACATGTAACTTGCTCAAGAATTTTAAAGGTATGTTGGGTATGACAAAAAATTTTATTTTGTCATACCTAACATACCTTTAAAATTCAGAATTGTCTGTTTCTGAAAAAATAAAAACAAAGAATGAAGGAAGTATGATATTGTGGGTATAGGGAAAAGTTGGAGTTGCAACTATTTTTAACGATACATCAAAAATTAATAAAATGTGTAATGAGACATACATGAGAGAAATGCAAACTGTACGACAATTTTACATTCTATGTATTAGAGTATCGACCCGTTCCTGCAGTAACAAAGTGCGTTAGCGATGCATAGAGTCTTCAGCCTTCAGTATCATCAGATTCGACGTTGAATGCTACTGTATCATACAGTAACATACAGTCTGTATGTAACACGTTAGGTTTTTGCTTCTGACTGATTGTATGTTTTGTTATAGCTCATGCATATGCCACTGATAAACAAGATAAGTCCGAACTAGGTCTTTTATGGAAGAACCATTTTGATGAAATTAAGAAAGGAAACAAATTTTCTCACGGTCATTTATGAAAATTCACTTAACGACAATCCCGTTCCTAATGATCTGGACTTGGAACATGTTCGTCCAGAATCACTGAACATTAAGATGATGGATCGCAAAGCAGAGCTAATGCAAATCAAGATGGAGAGGCACTTCACTCATGATGAACAAGATGAATTTCGTGAATTACAGCAACAGAGTAATTGCATTCTTATGACAAATCTCCTCAGCAACCGACGAAGGCTCGTTATAAACGACAAGTGCTTTGCTCCTGCGAAAACTCCAAAACCTAAAGCTACAGTGGAAACCACGCGTATTTCCCCAGACATAAATCCTTTCGACACTTTGGAGAACCGTTCTAGGGTACAAAGGATATGATTATCATAGTTCCTGATCCCACCCCAACACCAAGTAAGGATCAGTCTCCGCCTATAATTTGCCCAGTACTAGATGTTGCAGAAAAGAAGATCCGATCATTTTTTGAGAATAACCGCATCGAAGACATGTTCGGTACTTTGACTAAGGAGGAAATTAAGACAATGTTCACCTTAAACTCTATGCGAGAGAGAGCGTAAGGTTGCTTGATGAAAAACGACATTCATATTAAAACCACCTTTCATATTAAAATCCAGGCATCGTTAAAAAGTTATCACAAGAGAACTTCCAGTTGAATCAGGCAATGATAATATCAAAAAGGAAATATGTGACTTGGAATATACAGTCATAAAACGTAAAACAGTTTTTCAAGAGAACTAAACAGAAGTAGAGATATTTCTTGTAATTTTCGTCGAAGTTCTCGGAATGAAATAGAAAGAAGTATTTACAACCTGAGGAAACTGATGTCCCTCATTTTCAGCATCTGCAAATTCTGCCTAGAAAAGACTGCTATAATCTGTATCAGATCACAAAGCTTCGGCCTCAGTCATATTTGGCTGCAGCAATGTGCTTCGTTGAAGTGCCGACAAAACCTGTTAACCTATACCTGTCAATTACTCTGACATCGGGAAGCCTAGATGCTTGTGATGCGAGGTAAATAATTTACTCATCTCCAGAAATTGCCCATTTTTTCCCCAAATTAAATCTTCAAAATATCAAGAGAAACTCCCATTAGCCAAGCGAATTGCAGATAATCCTTCTATGCATATACCGAAGAATTTCGCAACAAGGCCTTCTCCAAGACAGCAAACTTCGAGAATTATTGTATAAAATCACAGATGCAATAAAAGTGAAAAAAAAGCAAAATCGCGTATACAAAATTATAAATTGCACTTGAACTTGTACGAATGGTCGAAAATGATTTCAAAAATTAAGTCTCCACTTTACCATAGGATGATTCGTGTCCTACCATCACGTGGCATGATTTCCTATTTCTTCCACAATCAGAACCCAGCTTAACTCGTTATGCTTTCAACTTTTATTTTTCAAACGATGTTTTTCGAACTCTAGGGCAGTGCTCCGCAACCGGTGTGCCGCGGCACACTGGTGTGCCATGAGTAGGATATAGGTGTGCCGCAATCAAATACATGTATTTGACATTTTGCAATTTTTTATCATGTATTTAATACACAATGACAATTTTTTTTCCTTAATAATGTCTATTTAAAATGTTTTTATATATTTCACTGTTGTGTGGTTGTGTGTGTGATTGTAAGTGTGTCAGCATTTGAATATAAAACTTTTGTGTTCATTGAAGCAAGCGCAGGTATCACATTGATAATTATTATGATTGCATACAAATAAATATGTTATGGTTTTATAATTGTATATTTTTAAAATTAAAAACAAAAATTTATTGTAAATTTTGTGTATAAATCAATACATATATACATTAGCTTTTGGTGAGCCACGAAATTCCAGAAAGATTTTTTGTGCGTCGCAGGTGAGAAAAGGTTGCGGAGCACTGCTCTAGGGTAAAAGTGTCTTTTCTTTTAGCGAAAAAATGCCTGTATAAATAGTAACTAAGCATTCTGAAGGCTGAAGAGTACTTTGTCGCGATCTTCATAAAGAAAAACGAAAGTCATAGTCAGGTAGTATCTGCAGTGATGCAAGTCAGTGCCCTAGTGCTTCCCCACACATATTTTGTCCGTTTAAATCTAGAGAATATGTGGATTACGCCATACGCTGGATTATTTCGCTCTCAAAATAACGGGTCATTAGTGCACGGAAACAGCATTATCGTCCATTAGAAGGAAGTTGTTGCCGATTTCACCCCACCGCAAATTAGTATAAGGATCAAGAATCTTATCTCTATATATTTCAGCATTCATAATTGCACTCGAGTTCAGTCTACAGACAAGGTAATATTCTTCCAAGTCAAACTTTTCTTTCTCCGACTTTTAAGAGAATGACATATCTTATCTATCTGTTCAGTAACGACATTTTATCCATAAAAGTAGCAGAAACTTTGATTTGAAGAAAGACATCCACGTTACCACGCTGGTTGACCTTAGTCGAGAAAAGAAAACCTTTTAGTATAGTAAGCTTAGCTGCACTAATAAAAAAAGAAGTCCGTGCAGCCATTCAAAATGATTATCCGCTTATACCATGATTTCACCATCACTGTACAGATGCCTTTCACGGATGTTTTCAGGCTTATTGCATGTGTTTTGCTTCGTCCAAAATGTAATATGTCTGGAATCACTTTTAAAAAAAACCGACACTCCAGACCCCAGTTACCGTTTTCTTTTAGCAGTCATTGCCAGATAATAGTCCTGGGAATCTACGGTACTACTTTATAGTCATTCCTTTTATTTTTCTCTCCCCTTAGGCAGATAGCCCTCGTGTGCTTTGCCATAACTGAATAATCCAATCCATCCTTTTATTTTTCTCGCCCGTGTACTTAGATAGTGCAAGGAAAACGAAACGTTTTAGAATCATAAATAGTATTAAATATTTACTGATATATTACAACTAGAATTTCTATTGGTGTTATAAACTGTCTTACCAAATTGGAAATTACAAATTAAAAAAAATAATGGCAATTTTTTAGTTTATTTATGTTTAGTGAAGAAATGTTACTAATTTAAATATTACTTTATTCATAGTATACATATACGGATTGCCAATGCTTAGGAAAAAATGTAACTGCCAAAAATGGATTTTGTCCTCTTCAATGCAACAATCTGACTTGGTATATTGTCATTTTCTCGATTTTTGTACTCATTCATTCCACATCAGAAGTTGGATCCATGCTTCTCACATTGAGGTAAAGTGGACTGCATTTAAAATTTTTATTCTGCGTATTTTAATTTAAAATATTTCGTTATAATGATGTGGGGTATACGTTAATTAATTAAACCAGTAAACCCTATGCACGAAATATGTTTCAGAATTACTAAGAGCTATTTTGTATATTAACTGTTATTTGCTAACTTTTACTATTTTTTTCTGCCTAGATGTGTTGATCCCAAAGACAAGGCTATGGCTTTAGGATTGATATCTTTCGCCATTGGATTATTTGGTATGTATTTACTTCTTTCATTCAAGAGAAATGCATAACTCCGTGTTAGTTATTCTGTTAACCTTATATTAGCTATGTAATCTGGAAAAGGTAGCAAGTAACAGACGTCATATATTTCTGTTTCCAGAAGACCAGACTTTAGAGCTTACACACAGCAGATTATTGCATTATCTCATAAGATTAAGTAATTTAGTTGGCGGGCGTACATTAAAAGTTAAAAATCATGAGCACTAAAAAAATAAGGATGCAATTATTGTGGATTATAAAAGGAATAAATTATTGTAGTCTAACGTTTAAAATAAAAGTTTTGGCCATACTACATTCCTATATATTCTTAATACACGCTGTGCAGTCTATGTGTAGTATGTAATTTAGTTCATAGTATGTTTAAGGGAAAAATTAAAGGTTCAAGTCAAATATCTACAGATTTTAATTATGATATATAGTATGTTACTGTGAAAGACCGAAATTGGAGAATGTCGACTTTTACCAGAAAATGTCAACATTCACCATATACGTCGGTGAAAGATTGAATATTGCCTTACATTCTTGTACATTCGGACCCTCATCGGTGTATGTCGACAATCACAGATATGCTCTGGTGTAGGTCGAAAAGAGAGGAGTATACGTACACGCTGTCATTGCAAAAGGAAGTGTTCCAGAAATAAATGCAGCTGTAAAAGAAAGGGCCTCTTGTGCAATTCAAAGTGTCATAATAGTTTAAGTTGTTGCAATAAATAAGATTTTAAACACATAAAGTTTTTTGTTTCTACTATTTTATTTTATCATTTAGAACGTACTGTATAATTAAGTAAGTTTTTAACTTCTAATATTTTCCTTTCTCATTTTGAATGTATTGTGTTTTAAGTTCTTATGTTCTTATTTTAAGTCTGAAGTGCGTTTTTTCGCGACTGAATTACGGAGAAGAAAATATAATATTCTTATATGTTCAACATTCACCATTAGTACATGGTGAATGTCGACATTTAACGGTGTAAGTCAGAAATAAGAGTATTTGGAAAATATTTCGGACATACACCAAGGGACTATGTGAATGTTCACATTCGCCGGTGAAAGTCGACATTCTCCAGATTTCGATGTTTCACCGTAACATAGTATTTATTCCTCGTTGCATGTGAGGGAGCAAATAATAATCATTAAAAACTGATTAATATTATGTCATGATTCTAAGTTGATTATTTTCTATTATAAATATATCTTGAGTTAATAAACTATGATGGTTCCCATTCTATCCTAAGAGTATATATCCCAAAAATATACAATAAGCTAAATACAACTATTTTTTTAATCAAAAGGACATCGCCTTATTGAACATGTACAAAATTTGTGACTCTTTTGTGACTCATAAAAAAATTTAGAATTTTACTTTCAGCAAATTTCCGGCCATTAAGCTATGGAAAGATTAGACAATCTTCCAGTTAAGTGGGGGTCAGTCTAATGAGGTTGTACTTCCACAGACATCTTTCGTTAATTTTATATTATATATGCAATTCAATAGATGTATTAAAGAGCATAAAAATTAGAAAAATTAATCATTGCAGGAGACAAAAAAGACAAACTTTCTCAATTAGTACATTTAAAGTCAGATTCGTTAAGAAGTATTACACATTATTAAGGAAAAAATTTGTATAATTAATGATCGTTACCAGTTGTTCTTAAGCAAATAAGCATAAAATGAAAAGAAAATATATTAAAAGAAGCACATTTAAAAAAACAGTAAGAATAGAAATGTGTAATTTGGAAATAAGGAATATAAAGGAAAAAGATTTTTAAAATGTTGAAAAGAATGAGAACCTGAAGTCAGTAACAGAATATGTGCAGTGTCAAATTTTTTAGTTCCTTTTTAGGTTTGGAAAGACTCGTATACTGAGATTTGTGCATAAATAAGCATTTTAACTTGTATTTATATTTTTAATTTTAAGAATAAAAATTTAGTCAAAATATCTGTTGAACTGAAATGTGGAACGAGAACTATTGCAATAAATTAACTAAAATAAGTATAATAAAATTTAAGTCAACTAGAACATTTGTAATTCGTTTGATCCATTTAAAAGATTTTTATTTATTTACATATTTTATTGTCTTTTTATTTAAATAATGCAAAAAGACAAAATATTGTAGTACAGAAATATATTTAAGGAGCTATTAAATTGATTTAGATCTATGTGCAATACGTGTTTCATTGTAGCAATAAGAGTGTTATACACATTCATTCAATTCAGTAGCATGTCACATTTCAATAACATGTTGCCAAATGTGTAGCTTTCAATAACGCGTGATGACAGAACATTTGGCAAATGTGTAACCTATTAACAGAAAAGAAGCTACATATTGTATATGGACTTACTGTTGATTTCTGCTGCGTGAGTCTTCATCATAAAAGTGCTATTTAAAAAAATATATTGCATGTTTTAAACTATTTATGTATTTGCATCAATAAAATATACCGTTTTTATTTAGTTTTAGTTAAGTAGCAACAGCATATGCGATCTGCTTTACGCAAATATTTCTTTGTTTAATTTAAGTAAAAATAAAATTAGATTGTATGTTCAATTTTAAAAGTATTGGATTTAGTAAATAAGAATGAAGTTATTTGTTTTGATCATGTATTTCATCAATAGTTTACTCTTCGAAAAGCTTGTAACAGTTGTTTACTTAATTTCTTTGTAGGTAATGTGCCGTGCCCTGTGATTTATGGTGCAGTTGTTGATTCAACGTGCCTTTTCTGGGAAGATAACTGCGGCGATCCTGGAGCATGTCGCCTTTATGATCCTGAAAAATTTCGTATGATGTTTCATGGTTTGACAGCGTTCATCATGCTCGGAGCCTTTTTTGTGGACTCGATTGTCTGTTACAAAGCATCATCAGTACGGTTCCATGATGACGAAGGGCCTGTCGAAGTTAGGACACCACCATTGCCTGCACCACCTCAATCTGAATCTGCTGTCTGAATACAGAACTCTAATGCCGTCTGATTATCTAAAAGTACTACTGGTGATATTGTCATAGTACTAATGTTGCATTTTCATTATTCTTCAGAGGCAAACATACATTCATATAACATGGAAAACTGATTGACTATTTTGTATTTGTTATGATGTGCATGTGCTTTCCTGTTCCTTTTATCAGAATCAAAAGAGAACATAATTTCAAATTTATTTTTAAAAGATAGGATGAGTGTCCTATAGTTAAACTGATTTAAACTGTAAAAATTCGCTTGGAATATGTGCATTAAAAGAAAATGCAGATATATCTTAATATATGTACAAATTCTCTTCAAGAGGAAATTACGTCTTCGAAAAATGATTGAAAGAAAGCCATTTTGTTTTTAATTTATGCTCCAGATTTATTGTCTCCATGGGCATTTTATTCTGGAAGTGTACTTACTAAACTAAATAAATCTTACTTAAAGTACAACAGATGGATTCTTTTTTTTTTTTTTTTTTTTTTTTGTTGTTTTGTTTCTTTTTAACCCCTACCACCTAAGAGTTTAACTAACCATTTTTTTATTTAACCACATGTCTGTTGATCTATATTTAAAAGAATAAATTAAAATGCTGTCTTAAATAATTTAACGCTTTTATATTTTTAACAACGCATGCATAAGCTCTGAATATGCTTATTTGTTTGCTTTCGCTACGAACTGGACAATTAACACACGAACTGGACAGCTAAACCTCAGCAAAGGGCTGATAGGCAGATCCAGTGGTTTTTATTGTATTAGTATAATGGGATTATAGCAACTGGTATATTTCAAACGCTGTTAAAATATAGATGCATTCACTAAATAGGTACAACTATAAATTAAGAGCGGTTGTTTAAACATTAAAACTAACAAAAATGCAGAGGAAAAGCACTAAAATTATTAAAGGAAGCATTTATAAACATGAAAAACTAATTAAAGCCTATTATAATAATTAAACAATAGGATTAATAAATATTAATAATTAATTAAAATCGATTGTAAAAACTTAATAGGATTAATAAATATCCAAACGGTATTGCATTAAAAGAAATATCATAAATGGTATAAATCATAATCAGACGTTGCTGAGTTGTTTGCTCATTGTTGAAAATTTGATTCAAGTAATGAGGGAATAACTTTTTATTTATCATCTTATATTATCACACTTTATTTAGAAATTTACGTGTTATTCCAAGGCCCGGTGGCGCTGTGGTTAGCGCGTTGCGCAGCAGCACCACAGGTGGAGGGTTTCGATTCCTGGGCTGCGCAGTGTTAACACAGCCTTTCATCCTTTGAGTGGGTCCATAAAATGAGTACCAAGTTCGGTTAGGGACTAAACACTAGGGTCCTGCGACAAGCTGATCGCTTGTCCAGGGCATATGCTTATGCACCCCAGGGGACACGGCCAGAAAAGCAGATATCGGGGCACTGCGGGGCATGGCCCGCTAAGGCTGTTGTGCCACTGAATGTAGTTTGGTTTAGGACAGGGGTTCCCTAACTTCTTCAGTTGGCGGCGCACTTGCAGGTTTAGTATTTTGTCACGGCGCCCTAGTCATGTTCAATGAAGTGTTGAACAAGGTTTGTGCTTTACAACATGCTTACTACATAGTGTCATAGCAAATAACACTTCATTCAACACGACTCTATATTAATACTAGCGACCAGACACAAAAATGAAAACAACCACAATCTGAGGCTCATATATGTATATGTTGAACTGGTACACAAGAATATTATATTATCATTATTAAAGCAAAATAGGAAAAAATCAATTGGACAGGGAAGCGTGCTAATTTCCACAAAGTTTTTTAAAGCGAGGGATAAGACTTGACATTGCCACACTCATTTCTTGCTCCCCGTTGATTGTTGAATAATATTTGCTCTTTATTAGAGCTGCAGCTGAAAATCCGGTTTCTCATAAATATGATGTTGCAAAAGGAATGAGAATCCTTAAAGCATTGGAACTTAGAGTTGGATGTTCATTTTTGATGGTTATCCAAAACATCACCAAACTGGAACAAGCGAATTTTTTTAAGGTTGTTGTCGCAAGATAGTTCAACAAGACTTATAAGGTATTTCTCCCACTTCACTAGCGTGCCTTCGTGGTGTAACGGTAGCACGTTGGGCCGGTATTCCAGAGGTCCGTGGTTCGATTCCCGGCGAAGGCGGTTGCATATTTTTCATCTTTTCTGCTTCCAATTAACCTAATGACTCTACAGACTCTCTTCTTTTTGTGAAGTCAATTCTGGTGGATCTTGAACATGGAAAGGATTTTGTATCCACGAATATTTCTTGATATTTCTTCCGGAAAGTATTTTTCGAAGTGTTCAATGAGCTTCGAAATGTGTTCCGTGAAAAGAAACAGCAATTTTTTAGAGACAACGAGCTCATTAGAGGACGCGTATTTATGCAATTCGGAGAGGCAATTTTGCCCGCCATCCTCATTAATTTTTCTTATCCACAACTGCAGGTTTCTTTTAAATGCCACAGTCTTCTCCAATAGTTTCAAGATTTGCATATTATTGCTTTGTAGAGACACATTTAAGGCATTCAGTTTGTCAAATATATCGCACAATATGCCAGTTTTAGTAAAAGGTTTGTAGTTTGCATGTCCTTCCTCTTGCAGAAAAGTGTGAATTTCTTGATGTAGTTCGAATGCACGGTATAAGACATTTCCACTTGAAAGCCATTGTGAAGTGCAATAATATAACAGTGTTCAGCTCCCATGTCCATGCAGAGTTTTTTGAATAGTTTGGCTTTCAGCTGCCTAGTTTTTATGTAGTGTACTACATCTATGACACGTTCCAATACCAAATTCAATTCACAGCTCATCGATTTCGATGCAAGTGCTTCCATATGGGGGATGCAATGGTTCCACATAGCATGCGGTGCTCGCGATGAGCGCTCGAGACAACTACTGTCGATGCGACCCACAGTCGAATGCGGGCTATTGGAAATTGGCTTCTTCGCGTTAGCTAGCAAAGAATTCGACGTTGCCAAACCCAAACCGAAGTCCGTACGCGGGAGGAGAGCGTGTTGTTGGTTTCCTACAAGAGAACGAGAGATTTAGGCTGCGCATTTCAACTTAGATTCCGTAAAAGAGTAAACAGGAACACCTCGCGGCACCTCTGTTTACTCTTCACGGTGCCCCAGGGCTCCGCGGACACACTTTGGGAACCCCTGGTTTAGGACGTTATCCCTGTTACATATTACTAAGAGTTGTAAATTTTCAAAAGCATATTTATGGCATTTGTCAAGTGAGAAATGTTTGAATTGTGAAAATGACCTTTCGACATAATTTACTTCATAAGAATGTACAGTGGAACCTCGAGATATGAGTTTAATTCGTTCCAGCATTGAGCTCGAATAGCGAATTTCTCAGGGCTAAAGAAAGAGAAGGGCTGGGTCATCCCTTTGAGAAGAACGATGCCGACACGAACCCCTCTTGGGGAGGATACCGGATGTTATGTGACGTCACTGGGTTCGTCCCGTCGTCGACTGACCAGAGCATCAATGCGAAAGATTGAATCTTTAGTTCTTGGATTCTCTTTCTTTAGTTTCTCTTTCTCTTTAGTTTTTCTTTCTTTATTATTCTTTATTATTTTCTTTCTTTATTCTCTTTCTTTCTTTAGTTTCAGAGAAAGAGGTTTTTTTTTTTTTTTTTTTTTTTTTTTTTTTTTTTTCTTGAAAGTTATAACTGATGATAATTTTAAAGGGATTTTGTATTTCGAAAGTTCTTGTAATGAGAAATCATTGAAAAAATGGTATCGTGTGCCGTTGCTACCTGTAGCAATACGTATCATAATACGAAAACTAGCGTGGTATTTCATAGATTTCCGTGCAAAAATATTCAGTTAACGAAAGAATGGTTGCATAGGTGTCGAAGAGCGGATATTGTTAACACAAAGAGTGCTCGAATATGCAGCATTCACTTCACTGAATCTGATTATGAGTTGATATGAAAAATAGGTTGCTAGGATTACCGACAAAAAAGATACTGAAGTCAACTGCTATTCCAACTGCTTGTATTCCTGACTTGGTTATTTATCAGAATACACCAAGGCAGCAAAGGCAACAAAAAAGAAAAAATTTACAAAGTGCATTTGAAAGAATTCAGAATTTAAGTCCTAAAAAGGCATGTCTGGAACTTGAAAACGATAACAGTAATAGCTATGAGGAGCTCACTGAAAATAATATTACTCAGCAATGTTGTAACTGTTCCAACCTCCAGAAAAATGTGAATGATTTAATCACAAAATTATCAGCTCTTGAGAATAAGGTTTCTGTTTTACAGACTGAGAGAAAGCAGCATTTAAAAACTATCTCCCAGCAAAGAAAAAGATTTAAAAGGAATAGAAAACTAATATTAGAAGAAGTTCAGAAACTGAGGAAAGACATTAAAAAAGTGAATCAAGAAAATGAAAAACTAAGAAAAATGAAAACGTATATTCAAAACATATTTACCGAAACTCAAATAAATACATTAATGAAAAAAAAGCGAATTAAATGGTCTCCAGACGACATTTCAAAAAACATAGTAATCAGATCGTTATCCGTAAAGTCATACGACTTCTGGAAAGAAAAAATGGGTATTCCGCTTCCAAGTGCAAGTGCACTGAAAAGATGGTGCTCAAGATTCAGTTGCATTCCTGTAATTTTAAATGATGTACTGTTATTGATTAAAAAAACTTGCCAAAATGCAACTGACGAAGAAAGATTATGTGTATTAAGTTTCGATGAAATTCATATAGATTCAAGACTCTGTTATGATTCAAAATTGGATCAGATATTAGGTCCTTTTCAAAAGACTCAATTTGTATTGGTTCGAGGACTCATTTCGCAATGGAAACAGCCCATTTATTTTGATTTTGATCGTCAAATGAAGGAAAATCTTCTGTCTTCCATTTTGTTTGCACTTGAATCGTCTGGGCTTCGAGTCAAAGCAATTGTATCTGACATGGGAGGTAGTCAGACCCTTTGGAAAGAATTACAAATTTCAACAGATAAATCTTTCTTTTACAGTCCCAAGTTCAGCACCAAAATATGGGTTTTCGCTGATATGCCGCATTGCATAAAGCTTTTGAGAAACCATTTTCTTGATAAAGGTTTTATGCTCGGAAATGGTACAGTTATAAACAAAGACGTTATATATGAAGTACTATATCGGAGATATCGGAGAAATTAAACTGTGCTATAAACTGAAACCTCAATTTTTATCTGTAAAAGGGAACGAGAGACAGAAAGTAGCACCAGCAAAAGCATTATTTTCCTCCACAACGGCTAAAGCAATTATGCATTTGACTGGTAATGCTGCAACAAGTAATTTTTTTTCAATGGTTGATGATTTTTTTGACATTATGAATAGTAGTGTACCATTACCCCCCAGCAATAAGCCTTTAAAAACTGCTTTCGGCCTAGAAAGCTATTATGAAGTACAAAAAGAAAAATTTAATGAGATTAAGCAAATGATTTTTGATCTCAGAGTATGCGGAAAGAAGACAATGCTACCTTTTCAGAAAGGTATTATCATATCGATAAATTCGCTTTTCGGTTTATTTGACGACGTAAAATCTATAAATGTGAAATATATTTTAACATCAAGACTGACTCAAGATGTATTAGAAAGCTTGTTCAGCCAGATTCGGGGTCTAGGGCGTGTTAATGACCATCCGTCTCCATCAGACGTAATAATTCGTCTGAAAAGGTTGCTATTGGCAAACAAATTGCCTAAATTGTCGTTAAAGACAAATGCTAATGACTGTGAAGATGTGTTGATGAAGTTGAAGCATATTTGACAAAAGAGCTGTTGGAAACAGCTTTTTCTTCAAATGAAAAAGCACAAATGTTTGAGTCTTCCTTATACGAAGATGATTTAATTAATTACGAAGACATCTATGATGAATGTACGTCACTTCCTTGGGAAACCGAAATTTATGATTCAACGAAAGATATATCTGCATATGAACAAGAATCGCTCGCTTATGTGGCAGGTTATATTGCATATCGTGTGAAAGATAAAGATCCTACTTTGGGGGAAATATCAAAAAAATTCGTAGATATACTCAAATTGGATATTTTTATTATCTAAAGGAGGATTAACTGTACCATCACCAGTTTGGATGGAAACGATGATGAAAATGGAAAATGCTTTCCGTTCTTTTCATGGCAGTTCTTTTCGAAAAGGTAGAGGTGTAATTCAGAATCTCATTTCTGAACTTGAGAAACGTTTTCCCTCCGTGAATAAGAGTGCAATTCGTTTATTTTGCCGTTTACGAACATTTATAAGGGTTCGGCACTTGAATAGGAATGCAAGCCTTGTATCGGCAAGAAAAGCTGACCAGAAAGCAAATAAATGGATAAAGAGTAATGAGGATTATCGAACCAAACTATATAGGAAAAAAAATCATGTAAGTTGATTCGTATTATTCCTACCAAAAATAATAATTTGAATCATTACTTTATTCACTTAATTTGTGACCTAATTTATACACGTTTCAGTTAATTATTTGGACTACTATATAAAATATTATATTTATTATATACTAATTTAGACTGCTAAATTTTACTATATAAAATAAACCATGAAATTCTGAATAAACATAAATTAGTATCAGAGCATATACTTTTAAAATGTAAGAATACATGCTATTTTTCCAAAATATATAAATACTATTTTAAAATATTTTCATTATTTTTTGAGTAATTGACGTTAAATAATAATACTGATACTGATATTCCATAATAATGCTTTCATAATAGACATTGTAAAAGCTTACAAAATTCTACTACTCATTATCAACGCTAATTGAAAAGCAAAAATGGAAGAAGTGAAATTTGTTTCGTTTTAATGTGTTATAAAATCTATTATTAGCATTAACTAATTTTTAATTAGATAGATGTGTAATGTCTTTAGCATGTATTCTCAAAATGTATTTGCATATTTTTATTTAATATTTCTATAATGCAAATTACTTTGCGACTAACTTATATTTTAACGCAAAAAGAATTCTTCGTAAATGTAGAAATTTACGTATGTTATAGGTGGGTTATTATTTACATATATTTAAAAAGATGATTATGAAAAAGAATTACTACATTTAGGGTACACTCGACCTAAAAAATTAGTTATGTTTACGCATATGTGTTAATAAGACACAATAACACGCCGAATAAATACTAATTCAGAAGTCAAACAACAAAAATCAGCGTTAATTTGCAAAATTTTCACAGGACTAGTTTCGATGGTTTTACCGAACCATCATCTTCAGCTGCAAAACCGCAAATGAACAAGATAGGAAATAATGCTTAGATAAGATAAGAAAGCCTGGACAAGAATAAGCAAGTGGCGCCATCTGTTGGCGAAACCAGAACTAAAACATAATTTCTCTAAAAGCCGAAGGCAAATTTGGATTGGAATTAGGATCGTTAACTAGAACAGAAAGATTTTTATGAATGTGAAATGCCTCTAGAAAATCCAGTTCTCCAATGGAAGATGTTTTTTGAATAATTTTGGCAGCAGAAAAATTGAAAGTGTGATTTTCGGACCAACAATGTTGAGCAACAGAAGACTTCTGTGTTTCCTTTTTTCTAACATATGCTTCATGTTCTTTGACACGAAATTTTAAGGCTCTCTTAGTTTGGCCAATGTAAATTAAACCGCACTGGCAAGGAATCCTATAAATACCCCAGGAATTCATATCCGGAATGGGGTCCTTGAGTATAGAAGTTGGAATTTTATTGATGGGAGAGTAAACAACCCGAAAGTTAAATTTCTGCAAAATATGTGCAACTTTATAGCTAATTGATGGAAAGAAGGGAATGACAACAGAATTTTTATAATCTCCTAAAATAAGAGTGTGGCTTTTGGTGTGTTGAGATGAGAATTTTTTAACTGCTTGATTAATAATGTTCGGTGAAAAGCCCCTGTCAATAGCTATTGCTTTTAAATAATTTAGTTCTTCATCAAGGGCCAGTTTGGATTCTGGTCACACGTAACACATCCAACTTCAGTACTACAGTTTACCGTAAACCTTCATCGGTTTGCCTTCCACCACACTTTAAATCATGTCATCCGACTAAACAAAAGTTAGCTTCATTTTATTCCTATGTTTTCCGTGCTCTTCAAGTTTGCTCCTCCAAACTGGCCCTTGATGAAGAACTAAATTATTTAAAAGCAATAGCTATTGACAGGGGCTTTTCACCGAACATTATTAATCAAGCAGTTAAAAAATTCTCATCTCAACACACCAAAAGCCACACTCTTATTTTAGGAGATTATAAAAATTCTGTTGTCATTCCCTTCTTTCCATCAATTAGCTATAAAGTTGCACATATTTTGCAGAAATTTAACTTTCGGGTTGTTTACTCTCCCATCAATAAAATTCCAACTTCTATACTCAAGGACCCCATTCCGGATATGAATTCCTGGGGTATTTATAGGATTCCTTGCCAGTGCGGTTTAATTTACATTGGCCAAACTAAGAGAGCCTTAAAATTTCGTGTCAAAGAACATGAAGCATATGTTAGAAAAAAGGAAACACAGAAGTCTTCTGTTGCTCAACATTGTTGGTCCGAAAATCACACTTTCAATTTTTCTGCTGCCAAAATTATTCAAAAAACATCTTCCATTGGAGAACTGGATTTTCTAGAGGCATTTCACATTCATAAAAATCTTTCTGTTCTAGTTAACGATCCTAATTCCAATCCAAATTTGCCTTCGGCTTTTAGAGAAATTATGTTTTAGTTCTGGTTTCGCCAACAGATGGCGCCACTTGCTTATTCTTGTCCAGGCTTTCTTATCTTATCTAAGCATTATTTCCTATCTTGTTCATTTGCGGTTTTGCAGCTGAAGATGATGGTTCGGTAAAACCATCGAAACTAGTCCTGTGAAAATTTTGCAAATTAACGCTGATTTTTGTTGTTTGACTTCTGAATTAGCATATGTGTTAGTTAAAAAATAGTTATGTTTATGCATGTTTTACTTACGTTTTACACATATTAGAGTTTAACGTAAATACATTTCTAGTTCATATATAAGGTGCATGTATATTGCAATTTCATGAGCTAAAATCTCGGCTCATACTGGTTATTAAACTATTTTTCAAAGCGTTTTGATTCTCAAGCAAATGCTTAAGAAACTGAACAGCAGAACTGACCAAGCGAACCCAACTACGTCATCAGTCTCTTCTTCCGGTTTCAGCCGCGAGAAGCTGATGAACTAACCCTTTAGCCCTGAAATTTCTAGTATCCAGAAACAAACTTCCCCATTAAAAATAATGGAAATTCGGTTAATCGTTCCGCACCCTCAAAAATATCAGCATAAAAAATCCATTCTTCTAATAAATAACATTAGTAAATAATATAACCGTAGTTTACCTTTATAATAGAGTCCGACAAATGCTAGCTTCCGACACCGACCTTAACTGCTTCTCGTTAATCCACACAGTAACCGCTTCTAGGAGTTTTGGACGTGCTTGGAAGTAATGGTAACTCCTTTGCCTACACCAAGTTTCTTAATTTCTTCCTTCTTCTTCAGAATAGTGAAGATTGTCGATGGCGAAAGGCCGTAAGCCTTCGCCAATTCCGTCGTTCTTATACCACGCTTATGTTTATCTATGATTTTTTTCTTAATTTTAACGGTCATAGATACTTTCTTTTTCTTTGCTACACTATCTGAGGCAACAATCTTCTTGGGAGGCATAGTGAAATAATTTTTCATGTTAAATGTAATAAACAATTAACTCACAAGCGCACAAACACGTAGATCAAAGAACATTGAGTGATTTCACGAGGGAATTTCCCGAGTCGAGCCGGATCGGGAAATGGAGCCACAATTACCAACATCCTGTCTCATTGCTCATTACTCGAGTTAGAGACAAATGTTTTGCTCATGCTTTCCTCGTATCTCGAATTTCTCGTATATAGAGGTGCTCGTATCTCGAGGTTCCACTGTATTTGAAACACCTTGTCATGTATTTAGAAGATGAAACCTTCGACGGGAAAATGAGCATTAAGAATTTTTCCAGTGTCTGATAAGGTAATTTTTCTGCATTTTTGACATAATTATGATTCAATAAATAGGATAACTTATATAGAAATGCTAAATTTTCTCAAACTGTATGATGCCATGCTTGAAAATCACCTTGAAAGAAAGCACAGTTTTCCATAGAATTATTCAGAATGACCGTTTATAGGTTTGCATTTGAAACGTTCTCACAAAAACTACTAAAAATAGAGATTTTACTGTTTGGTTTAATCTTTTTACAAGAAATCACGGTCTTAGTGAGTGAATCACAGCTATCTGCATGCCTCAGCTAAATGATAAATGATAAAAGAAGAGATCCAAGAAGTGTTTATAGGTTTCTCTGACTTGTCCGAAATTTTACCAACTGTTGTCTAAATCTATCTTATTTCACCAAAAACAATGTTTAAATTATTGTCAACATTTTCTATGATTTGCGGCAGCTCTAACAAGGAAATGACTCCTTTTATAAGTATCTTTATTCATTCAAGATGTTTGTGAAAATTCATAGAAATAAATACAAATTCACTCTGCTATCGGGATTTAACAAAGTTTCTCGCCACTGCAAATATCGTCTGCACAAACAGTTCGCGTTGGCGCGTTTATTCATATTTTGTCAAACGATTTTTGGCATTTTAAAGAAATAGACTTGCTTTAGAATACTGTATTGTGACATTTGTAAAAAAATATCGTTATCATTAAGTACCAGGTGTCTGAAGTGTAACTATCAAGCTACCAATTAGAACCAGCATTTACTTCCAGTTCTGTTGTAATAGAGGACTCATCGCAGAGCCCTGAAGCAGATCCTGGCTTAGTCTGCAGTCTCTAGAAAAGAATTCATTAAAGTTGACAAAGAAACTGCTCCTCAGAAAATCTTCAATCCAGGCAACTGCCTTCCCATCAAATTTAAAAGTAACAAATAACTTTATGATCAGTTTCTCATCCAAACTCGATCAAAAGCTTTTGTCAAGTCTAAAAACACTGCCGCTGTATGGTTAGTGGGTTTCAAGTTATATGAGTCTCTGACTCTTTGTCCAAAATATAGGGTTTGATGGATACCAGAGTGTCCCCTCCTAAAATCATTTTGTTCGCTAAGCAATAAATCATTAGAATCCAAGTAAAATGTCAGTCTATGTAAAATCATTTTTCCATTAAGGGAAACTAGTCGATGCAATAGGTCTAAAAGTGTCGAGCAATCCGGCTGGTTTATTAGGTTTTCTAATTGGTACAACAGTCTTTAGGAAGTGTACCCAGATTCCAGGATTTATTAAAAATTTCCAGGTGAGACTGTTTACTTCTAGGAATAAGATTATTTCTTATTTTACTATGAATATTATCAGGACCAGGAGATTAAAATGGATCAAGTGTTCTTAAGACTTTTTCTATTTCTGTCAACATAAACTCTCTATTCAAAATGTCCTCTTTATGTATTTTACTTCGGCAACCATGAGCAATGCGCCTAGTCCTATTATTCGGTATTTTCTATTCTCTCGTAAGGATAAGTTTATTTATTTTTTGGTCCTGACATCCCAACAGATTAGCAGCAACCTTATCATAAGGGGTAGTCAATTGTAAAGTCTTTAAAGCTCCGAGATTATAACATGAAAGCCGTATTTTGATGAATATTCTCAATGGTAGTGTCTCCTATTTTCAAACATTTGTTATGAATCAAACCAATCCATTAACAAATGTTTCATGATTATTCTTAAGAAAAAACCTGAAACGAAGTAGTAAATATATTTTGTGGTAGACGCAAGAACACGTCCATCATTTATCTAGCTCAAGCACATTATAACGTTCCTAAAATAAAAGTCCTCTGTAATTATTTCAAATTTCTTTCAATTTACAACGTTGATAAGGAGAGAAATTAGTGGAAAATTAGCAAGAGAAGAATTTAGTGAAATGTACAATAGGTCTATTAAAGAAATCCATGATTTCATCCCGTCTGATTTTTAAAATCCTAAAACGAGATACAGAAAAATTTTAATTCTATACAAATGGAAAAGACTGGTTATACGTTTATCCGAAATGTTTACAAAGTTTATAACGATAGCAGTTTATCGTTATACTAAGTCTCTAAATTTTTTTAACTGACAGTTCCTTATCTGTCTTCACTTTTTTACTATTTGTGGCTCTGAGTATTGTGGCAGAAATTATCTAAATTTAGATCAATCGGTAAAAATTACAGGAAAAAGGGAACATAAGCATACTTACAAATCTTATAAATCTCTGTTAAATTCTGTGAATACGTTCCTAGTAATGATGACCAGTGGTAAGCAGATTTATTATTTTTAGGTGGATCAAATTATTTATTAACCGTAATTGATTGTTTTAGTAAATATGCTTGGGCTATACCAATAAACAACAAACCGGTGAACAACTAACAAACGCGTTTAAAAGTATTTTTAAAGAATATGAGAATGAAATGAATTAACATTTAACAACCCATGAGGAAAGAACATTTAACATCCCATGAGGATTCAGACAGATAACGGTCAAGAGTTTATAAATAAAGACAATAATAATTTAAAGATAATAAAAGTCAATAATAATTTAAAGATAATAAAAGTCAATAATAATTTAAAGATAATAAAATTCACTGATTTACTACAGAAAATGTAGCAATCATTTGTGCCACAGATGAAAGATTTAATAAGATTTTGAATGAAAAGATTGGGAAATATTTGCATGCAAACGGAGCTAAACATACATAGAAGTGTTAGGTAAACTAGTTAAAAATTATAGAGATAAAGAAGATCTACTTTATAAGAATTTATATAAGCTGTGAAAATTTTAAAAGCCAAAATTCAAGCTCGATGATATCGTTTGAAACTTTAAACTTAAAATCGTTTTTACAAGAGGGTATTAGAGATTTTTACAAAAGAGATTTTTATTATTTATGAAGTTTTAATCACCGATCCTCCTACTTACATGCTGAAGAAACATTTTATGAAATAGAATTAGTGAAATGATTAAAAAAAAGATGAAACATATGAAGCTGAAAAAATAGTGAAAAAAAGGGAAAACAAAGTCTTTACTATGTGGCTATGCTATCCAGACAGTTTCAATTCCTGGACTGAAAGGGGGGGTAAGTCTTTAAAATCCTCTTTAAGGTTCTGAATTTTGTTAAATATATTTTTTAAATATAAATTAATTTTTATTCTTTATAATAATAAAAACTGTCTGATTAAAATATTTTTAATATAAATTTAATTCTTCTTTTAAAGATGTGCAACTTTATATTTGATGTTGACAGTAATAGGTAAAGTTTGGTTGCCTACCGAAGGAGCATACTTGCTGTAAGTAAAACATAAACTTTAATGGGTTCTTTTCTTGAGCTTTACAAAACAGATGAACAGGATATGTCAACCTATGACAGTGGAGAAAACACATATGATGAAGATGAATATGGATGCAAGGGGATTAATTCGGCTCATATATCGGCATGCACTTGGCTGACTGTAATTTCATGCGGTACGTTATATAATACTGCACGAGACATTCTGCTAGAATCCTATTCCATTTCCAGTCTTCGACAGCTCTTTTCCATATAAGGATTCCATGGGTCACATCGCCGAACCACGCTGGAGATAAGCACAGCTATTAGCCACGTCGACAACCAGAACGACACACATCCCAGATAGGCACGTCGAGAAGGTATATAGTTTTCATATACGTTTTGGCTTCTGCCGAGGAATAGCGTTGAACTTTTCACCCCTCCAGCATTGCGCAATCGCAAGAAAGAATGCACATTTACCAACAAAATATAAATTAAATTCTCATTCTTTCTAATAATAATATTTCATTTCAACATAAATTTGATACTTCTTTTAAAATATTTTGTATTCTAAATTCCAAATTCTGTAAATAACGAACTTTCTTTAAAGCATTACGTTTCTCAAGAAAAAATTAGATATATGTCCGAAAAAAAGTTCATTCTCCACCCGCGGAGCGACGAAATAGACTACTAAGAATATATAGTGAATTAAGAGTTTCAAAAAGCAGTGCTTCCTCTGCATCTGGTGAAAACCATCAGTAAAACAAAATAAGTAGTGTGGATTAAGTCAAGTGGCCGCCATCACTCGAGTCTAGTATGAGTAAAAAATGTTAAGGATGGGGAGTGTCAGATGGATATTTGTGTTTTTCTCTGGGAAATAGAGAATATCTAAGAGAGTTGATGCAGTTGCTAGGATGAGTGAGAACTGAACAGATGAAAGTTCTGACAAGATTTTGAATATAATTTTGAATAGTGTCTGCTTTGAGATCAAGGCAGATATACGAATTTGGAATGAACCATGGCGCGTTGATAATCTCTGAGTGTTTCATTTCGAAGAATTTGTTGTTTGTTGAAGGTGAGTTTGGGCAGTCTGGCCCCAGACAGGGCTAGTATAGCGTAATGCTCGTCAAAGTATAGATTTATATAAGATGAATTTATTTGAAGTGACCATATGACTTCTTCTGCCAAGAAGTGGGAGAATAGTCGCAAGCGGGCTATTGTCACGTTATTTTCTGACACCAGTTGTAACGTTATTTTCCTTTCTCTTCACGTTAAGATACGGGTTCGTGTGGATTTGGAGGGAAAACGACGACACTTGATGAAGTATCGAAACACACTTTATTTACCAATATTAACCAGAACAGCTCCAAAGTCACGTTTTACAGTCGTCGAAGATCTACTATACACTCACTGGAACAATCAATGACACAGCCTCAAGGTTATCAGGCTATAACGGTGGAGACAGCTTCACTGCAAAGCGCCAGAGCACAGCTCCCGACTCTGCTCGGTCGTTCTCGGAACACGTACTCTCGAGACTCTCCACGCTACAACTGGCGATGCACGCGACGACACACAGAGCACAGCTCCCGACTCTTCGGTTTAGTCGTTCCCAGAGCTCAACACACTTTCTCGACGATGCACTAATCGCGATACACTAAGAGACTCTTTCGATGCACTCGACGACCCACTCGGCATTCGACTTCGAGACACTCGCTGAATGACTGACTATCAGCTCGCTAGACGAGCCACTAACTGACTCTCGTCGTACCAGCAGGGTTTATATACCTTGTGTTCGAGAACATTCTATTCTGGGCTAAACCGGTAAGAATTCGTTCCAGAAGGTTCTCCATCCGTCCATCGCATATCGCCAATTTTATTCCCAAATGTCGCCAAATGTGGCAACCATGCCTTCCTTTGGCATTTTCTGGCAACCCTCAACCTACTTTGCGGGGAAGCTATATTACCGCGCCTGTACATTTCGTAACAATATTAATTTTTTGCACAGTTTCTCTGAGATGTTTCTGAAAAGTCAATTTGTTATCTAAAATGACTCCTAAGTATTTAACTTCGTCCATCTAGTTAATTTCTTCATCAAACAGAAGAGGTGTTGATAGTGTGAAATTTGTTTGTCCTTTACGATAAATTATTTCTTTTGATTTTTCAGTGCTAATTGCAGTCTTCCAAAGAGTGAGCCTTTTCTCTAGGAGTTTGAGGTAATGTTGAAGATGGATTCGGACAGCTATAACTGTTGAAGCTTGGGTCATAATTGTTGTATCATCTGCGAAAAGAGCTATGGTAATTTGTGGGTCGTAAGTGTAAATGTATTTTAAAAGGGTAGGAGTAAAATATCTAGAAAAAGCCGTAAGAATATTTGAATTCAACCTATCCCTTGTTATGAAACGCTTTGCGAAAAGCAAAAATTATAACAAATAATATTTAATCCGAAAATGCTTAAAACATTAAAAATGAAAACATATGAGTACCAAAAACATGTGTTAATCTCTTTTATTCAAAGCTTCAAACAGAACTTGTCGAGGGAAAAGCGTTTTGAAGCTTCAAACCAAGTTGATTAACTTTACATTTAAAACAAGTTTCATTCCAACAAATCCACTGAGACTTTGAACGGCAAAGAGAACTTAAATTTTTTTTAAAGTTCAAAAACTAATGAAATTAGTCTTATTGAATTTGTCTCTTTTCCCGATTTGTTTCAGTTTTCAAAGCCACAAAAGCATTGAATGTCGAAATAGATAATACTAACTAGAGACTAAAAATTGAAACAGATCTACAACTAAAATACAAGTAAAATGATAATATGCAAGTAAAGTCCTAAATAGGAACTTGCCTACCAACGTAAACAACTGTAAGAGGAAATAAAGTTAGTCCAATTTATCAACTTGGTTTGAAGCTTCAAAACACTTTTCCCTTGACAAGTTCTGTTTGAAGCTTTGAATAAAAGAGATTAACACATGTTTTTGGTACTCATATGGTTCCATTTTTAATGTTTTAAGCATTTTTGGTTTAAATATTGTTTGTATATTTTCTTTTTATTTTTGCAATGTGTTTCGGAAAAAGGAATAGGTTGAATTCAAATATTCTTACGACTTTTTCTAGGTATTTTATACCTAACCTTTTAAAATTCATTTAGAAAATTTAGCAACACTAGGCGCTAATTTTGAATTTTTTAGTTCTTTCGTATTTTGCAAATTGCAACTTTGACTACTTTACTAATTTCGTAAGTGTAAATGTCATGTAAATTTGGCAAAGACCGGGTACCTGGAGAACTCCAGCGAAGAAGTTTCTCGTGATAGAAACAGTATTGCCAATTTCCATTGCAAAGGTTCTATATTAGAGATAACAAGCAATGAGTCTAATGCATTAATCTGGAATGTTCAACTTGATAAGTCACCGGTGCCATATCCTATCAAAAGCTTTCGCAATGCCAGGGAATGTGGCTCCGGTAGGAAATTTATAATTGAAACCGACAGTATTATAGTCGATAACACGAATCAACTGGTGATTACTACTATGAAGATGATGGAAGCCATACTGTTCTCTGTTCTCTTCGCTCTGTAGAAAAATTTGATTTAGGTAATGTAGAATAACTTTTTCAGGTATTTTAGAAAGTTGACTGAGAAAGCTAATTGGATGGTAGTTCTGTAAAAACATGAAATTTTGATGCGTTTTGAGGAAAACGACGATACTAGCATGTTTCCATATTTTAGAAAAGTATGATAACCTAAGGATACAGCTGATCATCTTAGTAAGACATGTATTAGCATTAATAGGAAGATGTTTCAGTGCTTTGTTAGATATATTATCAACACCTGGAGCTTTTTGGGATTTTTAAGGAGCTGATATGATCGGCAACCAGGCGTGGCGTGGAATGTAAAGTTCAAAGGATCAGGAATTTTTAAGAAAGTATTAACCGTATCATTAACTTTTGAAATACGATTGTTGTCGTAAAGAATAGTCTTGGGAGTATACGTTTCTTTTAGTATATCAACAAAAGTGTTGGATTCGTCTTCGTCTGAATAAACCGTTCCGTTGATGCCCTGGCGTGGCGGAATGGGCTTGATATGTTTCTTAAATTTCTTTGCAATGTCAAAAAAAGAATTATCTTCTGTTGCGAGAGAGTTGAGGAAGCTTCCCCAGCGTTGCGTCTTGAAGTTACTAATGTCCTTTTCGATGTCCCGTTGAAGAGCGTTCAATTGCGTTTTGAGTCTTGGGTCTCTTGTAATTTGCAAACTTTTCCTAATACGATTTTTGCATTTGATTTTTTGCCTTATGCTGGCTCGAAGAGGAAGAAAAGGATAGGATCTGATGAATTTGTTGGTAGAGAAATTGATACAATGTTGAATATAGGCAGTAAACTTCTTTATTTCAGAGTCATCATCGTGTTCATTGATGATGATGGGATTTTCAGGAGTGATATCTGAAATGGTTTGTGTGACCATTTTCCAGTTCGTGACGATAATACTCCTGCCCTGTGAAAGTAAGTAACTATTTATGCTGATTTCAAGAAAGATGGGATTATGGTCAGATGAGAGACCTGAAATAATAGAAATTTGGCATTTATAGTCGAGGTTGTTGGATAGAAAAAGTCAACAATATAACTATTATAGCCGTAATGCGTAGGCTCATCAATGGCATGAACGGTGTATTTTTTATTTTGAATTATGTTTAAAATTTCTCGTCCTTTTCTATTGCTAGCTCCTTTATTCCAGCAATGATGCTTAGCTTTAAAGTCTCCTCGAATTAAAGCAGGTGAGTCAAGTAGTTGTTTAATTTCAGAAATGATGGAACTATTATTGGGAAGTAAATATCTAGTTGTAACGAAAGTTTTCCTCTAAAAACATTCTTAATAAAGTTAGAAAAAACATTAAAGCTGTACCTTTACTACGAGTAGTAATCACCAACCAAATCTAGGATTTTCTGCCAAAGTTTTGCTAGTTTTGGCCTTTGGCCCTTTGGCCCAGAAACTTGGTGGCCGCTTCAACCTCATTTCGAATGTCCTGCGTAGAATGGGAGATAGTACCAGCAAGATGTAGTTGCAGGTGTGAAAAAAGGTATATGTCCGAAGGAGCGATGTCGGAGCTATATGGTGGGTGTGGCAAAGGATCCCATTCGAACCTGTATAGAGTCCAGCCGATGACAGCAGACACATGTGGTCTTGCATTAACTTGATGAAGCATTATCTTTTTGCGCCGGAACTCAGTTCGACGTTTTTTCCTTGAAAGCAGCATCAAGACGGACTAGCATCTTGCTGCACATCTTACTGCCGAGGGTTTTACCTTTTTCCAGATACTCTTTGTGGATAATACCTTTGCAATCCCATCAGCATCCACATTATCTGGGTTACAAAGCATGATCTTTTTTTGTTAGTCAAATTGCGCTTTCCGACTCTGCCGATAGGCATACTGGGGGCAGATCAACCCTCTTTTCGGCCTCTGTTGTTGAAGTAAATCCACTTTTCACAAGTGACGATGCGGTGCAGAATTTGGTCTTTGCGTTGATATTCAAGCTGATTAGTGCAGGCCCGAACACGTCTGTCCTTATCTGCTTGAGTGAGTTGATTCGGCACCGGTGATTAAATTTGTATGTCAAATTTATGTGATGCATAGCGCGACTAACGAACATGACACTAACGTCTAACTCCTTAGCAAACTCTTGAGTGGTTTCATACTTATCTTCTTGGATATTGGACTTATCTTAGTTGGATAATGCGTGACCGCATTATCCAACTCCATGAGTTTGGTTTGTCGCTGCGCACAATAGCCATCCGTGTTGGGTACAATGTGAGTACCATCCAATGTTGTGTCACACGATGGACTTAGGAAGGCGTACGTGCACGTTGAAGAGAAAGTGGTGCGCACAGGTGCACGTCAGAGCGCACAGACCGGCGTATTCCGCGGTCAACTATTGGAGACCCTTTCTCCACGTCACGTGACATCCGAAGTCGATTGCCTCCAGGAGCAGGTGGATTTGTGTCCACCCAAACTATTCGCAACAAACTGAAAGAAGTAGTTACGTTCACGGGTACCAGCCACAGTGGTACCGCTGAGTGCTAAACACAAGACTAGACGCCTAGTGTGGTGTCAGCGTCATTGTGCGTGGACCATTGAATGGCTTCGTCTTATGTTCACGGATGAATCTCGTTTCTGTCTGTGGAGAAATGGCGGCCGTTGAGCGGGTGACCCGAAGAACGCTGCGAAACAGCCCATTTCGCCGAGCGTCACACAAGTCCTGCACCAGGCATTATGGTTTGGCACCTGACATAATGTTTGATAACAAGACTCCCCTGGTACACATTAACGGCAGTTTGACAGCGGACCGCTACGTCACGCAAGTTGTGGAGCCTATTGTTCTGCTGTGGTTGCAGGGCGGACTCAACACGATATTACAGAAAGACAATGCCAAGCCGTATGTCGCACGGCGTACTTTTAATAGCCTAGCCAGATTTGACATACTACCGTGGCCGGCAGCCTCTCCAAATCTGAATCTCATCGAACACTTGTACGATGTCATTAGACGTGACATTAACCGAGGACCACGGCTTCAAACACTGGATGATCTGCGTGCAGCAGTTGATGTGGCTTGGCAAATGCTACCTCAGGCAGCCATCAATGAACTCATTGAGAGCATGCCTCGCCGGATTGCGGCCTGTATCGCTGCCCAAGTTGGACACATGTGCCTGTTTTTTTAATCATTTGCATATCCATCTCAACTCTCGATCCTGAAATTTTCATGACACTACGAGCATTCTTTCTTGGTGTTGCAATTTCAATTTTGAGGAGTGTATGTTTGAGGAGTGTTAAAATGCATTATTTACTTAGAAGTGAAAGATTAGCGGTTTTCTGCAGTTTCAGGCAAAAACAAATAAAAGTATAATTTTCTTTTATGCCTATGAATGTCTATTTTGATTATGGTAAAGTACAAAAAGATGCTTTTATTGAGGACTTTCTTAAGGAAACTGTCACATACTCACATCACCCGTGAGGAAAAGCAGGAAAAAGTCTTTACTTAAGTGAATGCGACGAAACATGTTAGGAGAAGGATGTATTCAATGGAGGATTTTTCTAAAGAAAACTGGTTTATATTCAAGTTACACATAAGGAAATAAACGGAGGTTGTCAGGACTTGTGTTTCACTTGATTTGCTTTGGAAACATGGAATACCTTGAACAAGAACAGGGAGCTTACTCCAGCTATGTTCAAGATGTGTATAACAGACGACACAAGCAGGAAGGGTATACGAAACCCTTTATTTTCAATACTTTACAGGCACTTCCGAACTTCGGAATACAGAGACCAACCACTTGTGGTCTGAACGTAAGAATATAAAACTACTAACTAAAACTTTAACTAAAAGCTAACTTTGAATTAGTATACAAATGCCTAGCACTAAGACTTGCCTTTATTTAAAAGGGGTACGTATGTAGTACGCCGAGCTGCTGAAACCACAATACGTTTGCAAATATCAAGAGGGCTAAACCTCTGGCCTTAAAGGCAACCAGCAACCGAGTGAAAACTCGTAAAACTGCAGTTGCAAGCGGCTTGCTTCCTAAAACTCCTTCTCTCTCTCCCGCTTGGCAAAAAGCCACAACTTAAGTACTTGGGCGTTAGTAAGCATTTAAATTTAAACAAGTTAAAGCATTTAATTCTGGCCGGAAGTAGAAAATAAGAAGTGATAGTACAGTTTTAAAATAAAATAAACATTGGTAAAACTTAGGATCCTTACAAGGTGTCCAAACATTTAGATTGTTTGCCGGAATTTGAATCCAATTTGAAGTTGTCCTATTCAAAAGACATCTTATGTATTTCAATTACTGCTGAGACAAAATTCTAATTGTTTTTGCAGTTATGTTGTAATTCAACTAGTCATTGTAGTATAACTGCAATTATAGCTGCGTTAGTTGCAGTTTTAAATACAAATTAACTACAATGAATTATCAGCTTTTTTCAGTCAATAACAGATAGCTTATATTTTAAAGATAAATGAAAGATCTTATAATTTGTCAAACAACAATATGAGAAAATGTATTTGCCAGGGATGTTCAAATTTAATTAGGATCTTATTTTTCGCACATTGGCAGTAACTGCCAAAGGCTAATCGAAGATTATTTCTGTTCATCTCGTCAACTAATTTCCCAGACATGATCTTGTCTACAGATTTTGTTTTCCAAGAAAAGTATTTTATATCATAGATGAAAATAATGGGTCTCCCTCAAGGTACAGTAAACAGCGCGTACCGATAAATTTAATTGGAACTGCATTACAATTCTAGTTACAACGGATACAATGTTATTTTAACAGTTGTAATTATATTATAATTGTAACAGCAAAAAAGTCAAAATGAGTTCTATAGATTAGTGTACTTTCATTTATCGAAGCACAATACTGAACATTTTAATATATTCGGTACTAAAAAGATATTTCTCTACTCTCTTGCAATGTATATTCGATAATATATTCTTACTGCTGTACTTCTTATTATATATTTTCCTGGGCAATTCATAAAACTTTGTTATGGGAGTACATTATACACAGGCATACTATATGCATTATACTGAGCCTATTTTAATACTTCTAAATTTTCGTGAAATAAGTTCCATTAAGGTTCACTTGAAGGAAAGTCACTGAGGAAACACTCAAAAAGAAATTATGCTATATTTACATATTTTGAAATGGTTGAATATGCAATACTTTCTTGTAACGATAGTGCTCAGTATGCCGCGTTTTCTGATATAATAGGTATGTTGCCTAATCTCAAATGTAAATGCCCATTTTCAGAATAATTGCCTAAAACAATAAACTGTAATTTTTAAACCATCAATCGAGTTAGTGGATTTTATTGAAAATAAAAATTTGTTGATATTGAAAAGCTATATTATTTTGTGAATTATAATGAATGCTGCGAAACTTCAGCATACCTAATAGCTCCAGTAAAATTCAGGGTATGGTAATTTTAAAAAAAGCAGAAAAACAAAGCAGAAAAAAATTTGAATACCAATGGGAAAAGAGGAGGCTTGCCATGGTGAAATATTGGAAACGTGTAAACAAAGTGTTAATACTATATGAGTTTAAACGTTTTCTATATTATCTATATCCATATTAATATAAGTCACGAAAATACTAAAATAGGCATATTTTAAAAATTTAAAGAAAAAGCTGCATTCTAAAAAAGAAAGAAACCTAAAATTTAAAATGTGCAGAATACCAAATAATAAGGCTTTCAAAAAAGGAACTAAGCATTTTCGTTACTAACTTCAGATTTAAAGCGCCTCGACTATTTTTAAACTGTATCTTTTCCCACGCGAAATTCTGTTGTCGACGGAATTTATGTATACAAAATGCTGTTTTACTGCCTGCCCTATCTTACACTATTTAAGCCTACAAAATAATTTCATTCATCTCAAATAGAAGAGAGTAGCTTTAAAAAGAGAACCGAATTTTTTAGGTAATTTGGTTCATGCCTACTTTCAGCACTACTTTTGCGTCGCCATGAACATATAACTGTCAGCTTTTGCAACTACGAATCAGAGAATCTCCATTGTTTGATGGATAGTTTCCGTGAAATGGCAGTGGATGCAAGCATTTTCCTCTTTCTGCCCAAAGAATAAAATAGAGGAATTCTGCAAAAGTTTTATTATAAAGTTACTACAATTTTACTCCTTTCAGAAAGTTTTCTCGGAAAGCAGATCATCATTTATGGAATGAAAAATATTCTAATAATTATGGGATAAATTTATAATGAGAATAAAAGAAAGAAGATATCGGAATCTCTTTTCTAGTAATTATTTCACTCCTCGAAAGCTGGTTTCAGCATCACCTCTTTAAGAAAATGACAGATTAAATGGGTTTTAGAAATAGAATCTCAAAAGCATCAGTATCTATCCAATGCATAGTAGTTACAAATGTTTATTTAATTTGCATTTCAACCAGATGTTGAAAATAAAGCGGAAAAAAATCTCCGTACAAACAGAAAAACTAGGAATTCTTATTCTCATTATTTTAAAGTGATATTCCATTAAATTTTACTAGAAGATCGTATCGCTGTTGGATGCAATAATTACTTATTTCAAACATTTTGCGTATTTGTGAATGTAACTTTCTTTTAACAACTGAACATTGGTAGTTCGATTTAGGTTTGAATTCTTGCTAATACGTTCTTTACATGGTATTTGGGGGATTTTTAGTTTGTAAATACGAACCAGTTTGCCTGAAAAAGTCATCTACAAAAGCATCTCTTTTGATAGCCATCGTATGGCTAAAAAATTTGCAAGAATTTTTCTTGCCTTTTGCATAGCTTTCATAATTGCATGTTAATTTTATTAAACATTTTTAATTTGCAAAACTTTAAGTTATGGAAAACTCAATGATATATTTATTACGATTAACAAAAGTAAAAATTAGATTCATCACCGGCATCATTTTCTGTTACCAATATCATTATACGATCGATTGTATTTGTTTTTGTCACATCATAAATTATAAATTGCTGTATAATTAACTATAAATAAAAGATTTATAAAAGCATGAATTATAAATGTATAAATCTTTCTTCAGAGCTTTCGCAAATTAATCTGCATCTATCCACATAACTGAGAAGCAGGATCTACGCTAGACATTTTGTCCTCCATTACAATCTCTGTGGGTTCTAAATTCTATTGACCGATGTCCCACAAATTAAAAAAAAATTGCCATGCTTAAATTTTGTTGCTCTGTGCTTGTCTAGTGTTCTAAAAATTTTGCCGTCCAATAAATTCTTGTTTCGAAGTGCCTACTCTAAATTATCAAAATTCTGGCATCATTAAATTATCTTGTTCGATGCTGCTTTAAGTTCTAAGCATTTTTCAGCCATTGAAGTTTGCCGCTTGACCAGGCCTGTTTTTTAACGACATATAGATGGCATTGAAAAATCTATGGGAGTATTAAAACATATATATAATAAAAAAGCAAATTCTTCAGAAACATTTTTTTTTCCTTTCTTGGGGAAATACCTGTGTCTGACTACCTTCAGAATTGATGATGGTTTTTTCAAAAACTACGTCAAAACGGTTTCTTTTAAGCCTAGTATTAAATTTTCCATTCATTTGTTTCTCCCCCTATCTGACGTTTTCACAAGATGTATTCAAAAATTATTGTTATTGTTTTTATTGTAAAACAAATAGTTTAAATGGAAATCTTCAGCTTGCTTTCAGTTATTTAAGTTTTTGCATTTGATAATGTGAATTGAGATATCTAATTTATTTCCGTATAAGAACTCTCAAAAATGTGAAACACCACTTTCAACGTTTTTGTTTTCGTTGGGTTTATTTAATTATTTCAAAGTATGTGAGGGCTGTCTGCCTAAAGGGAGGAATCCCTCTGTGGAGGAGTTTTTAAAGGAAACTTGCTGGCATCCATATTAGGCATGGGGAAAACCAGGAAAATTCCACTTTGAAAGGTAAAAGTATCTTACCATCTACTTCTATATTGTATTCTAAATTTTCCTTACAATGAATTTTAGAAATTTAATACTAATGCTGTATTTAAACTAAGAATTAAAATAATGTTCTTTTATGATTTACACAAGATAACTCTTTCTGTCAAAATTAATCATACGAAAATATACCAAATTTCAAAATCATGCCATTTATTTCGAAAACTGAGAGGTATCTGTGACATTATCTTGTCTGTATGCAGAAAATTTTTTAACAAGGTTATCAAGTAGGACAACGCGACAACCGTCGCGTAAGACTGAAATTTCATTCAAAATATTCACTATTTTATTACTTTTGTCAACCAATAAATGAGATAAAGGCAAAATTCCCGTTTATAACTATGAAACAAGATAAATGAAATAGATTTATAGTAAAATGAATTTTACAAACAATCTGCCGAAATGACAGACACTAAGCATGTGTTTGTTATTTTAACAATGTATGAAAATTACTTATATGTAACTTTGAATAGGAATTTTTTTTAAACCTCTTACAAATTTTAACTTAAAGTAAAAATTTGATAGCTTGAATCAAAAAGCGAACAATTAGTTAAACTAAGACCATTTCATTAGTTCGTAAGATTTTATGTCTGTGATATGCATATCTATACAAATTAAATTGAAACTTTTGTTAATATTCCATTTAAGATATTTGCACTGCACTAATATGAATTTTTGAAGGACATTTTATTAAGCATTTTCAGCAAATTAACATCCTATAAACGTACATTAATGTGCCAAAACGCAATAAAAATTAATACAATTTTTACTAGATAAGCAGATAAAATCAGAAATATGCACAAAACTAGTAACAAGGCAATAGGTACCTCATTTTCAGTTTTTAGATTTCCACAAAAAAAAAAAAAAAAAAAAAATCTTTCTCTTCTGGCATGCAGAAAGCAGGCCACCATCTGATGTTTTGTAGCCGTATTTTACCATGAACTTTCTTTCCTCTAAAGACGATTTCAGAGTTTCAAAGGATTTTACTTGGGAATTTAATCAGAAAGAGTTTATGGGTAAGGTCGTCACGCCAAACCCGGTCAAATGCTTTGACCTCGTCTAGCATGAGACTAGCATTTTTATATAGAGAGGATCCTATGAATTCAGGAATTCTCACCAACTTCTTGGTCATGTAGAGTCCACTACTGTTGAGAATAATCACACGTACTCCCCGTTCTTGTTTTAATGTCATGTATTTTAACTGTAACTGTTTTATACTTTTGCTTAGGTTGATCTGGCAACAGTTGTAGTTGTTCTTGTGTGATATGTAGAAACGTGCTGTGCCATGTGGGCGTGAAATTCCATCTTTTAATAAAGCCTCTACTTAATTATCATCGGCCTCTGATTCACCTTTTTTTAAATCTTTACAGCAGAGCGTGGTTCTGATATTGAACACGCTAGAGGCAAAGCATTTATATTTGTTTTGTGGAACTTATTTGTTTGGAACAGAATCGCGCGTTAAGTGAAATTTGAAATGGCAGCACGTGATGAGAACACAAAGTATTGTGTTGAGCCGTTTAACGGTAAAAACTTTTCTCTGTTTAAGCGCCGTGTAGAAGCTGTGTTTGCAGCCAAAGAACTTGATAAATATTTAGACGTTGAAGCGGATGAAACGAAAGTTGCTGAAATCAAAGATGCAAAAAAGGCTTACGCATTGCTGCTAACCCTTCTAGATGATGCCATATTGGCGACCATGTCGAGTGAATCTTCTGCATGTGAAATTTGGAGCAGTTTAAAGAATAAATACCATAAGGTGAGTGCAGTTAGTCAAATATTAGTACGAAAGAAATTATCGACACTGAAGAAACGCCGAGATTGCAGTATGCAGTCACATATAAACGAACTGTTGGCTATCGTAAATGAACTGCGGCTTTCGGGTGCTGAAGTCAAAGATATGGATGTGATTATTTATTTGTTGATGTCTCTACCTTCTGAGTACGACATTATTAAATCGACGATTGAGAACCAGCCAAATGAAATGCTTACGCTGGACTTTGTTATGCAAAGGCTCTTGAATGCTGAAGAATTGCAAGGTGAGAGAAATTCTTGCGATTCTCGTATTTCTGGCTCAAGTAATAACGTAGCTTTTAGCGCTGATAAGCGTGATATCATCTGCCACAAATGTAAAAGTAAAGGTCATATTGCCAAGCTTTGCAAGAAAAAATTAGTTTGTTTTGGATGTGGACGCCCAGGGCATTACAGGAAGGATTGCAGATGTAAGCATAAATCAGATTATAGAGAATCGGCTGCAGTAACATTCATGGTTGGTGAGCCTGTTGGAAATTTCATTCTGGATTCTGGAGCATCTACACACATGTGTAATAAAGGTGAGTGGTTTGAAGAAATTAAACCTTTTTCTGGAACTGTTGCATGTGCTTCGAAAAATGATATTTTAAAGGTAGAAGGTATTAGTACAGTACCTGGAACATTAAATGGAAGAGAAATATTACTTAACCCTTTAACTGCTTAAGACGTGTTTAAACGTTTTTGGAATTTCTTTAAAAATGCTTAAGACGTCTTTACATGAATTTCAAATTGCACGAAAAATGCTTAAGACGTGTATACACGAAGCCCGAATTTCGCGAAGATTGCTTAAGACGTGTTTAGACGACGCGATCTGGTCTTCCTTCCCCTACCTTTCTGCAGGCGGCTGTCAGTTGACACAAAGCTCTTAATAGGGTGTGAAGTCTCTTTCAAAAGAGCACTTTAGGAAAAAGTCCTTAGAGTGAAGTATCTTTGTCAGACAGCAGGTATGTATTATCTGTGTGCCGACTAAAAGTTTGGGAAAGAAGATAAATCGTTTTACAACTGTTTGCCTTGTGGTACTTTATACAAATGAAAGTCAAACAGGATCCGACGTTGTTATAGTACATTGCCGAATTTTAGTAGAAACAAGAAAAAATAAAAATTGTAACGGAGGACGCCTTTATGCCTATATGTTATAGAATCAAATATTTTATTTTTGTATTGAAAAATGATTACAATTTCTGATTCGTCAGGAAACAATATAAAATGTTGCAACCAGCTTTCTTGTTTGCCTTCGTATTTCAAATGCGCATTATTATAATGTTATATTCTTCTTTTTACATTCTTAAATGTTAAAACTGTGCTGTTCTTAAATGTTAAAACTGTGCAGCATGCCTGAGTTTTGTACTCGTATGTGTGGCTCTATGCTCCGTAGAAATGGCGAACTGACATATAAAAATTATATGAATGTTGAAAGGAAGATATTCTACTCGAAACTTCAACTAAATGGAATAAATGAATACGCCGAAGGAATTTCTAGAAATATTTGTTTTAAAAATTTTATTATTAAGATTTTAAATACAAAATGTTTTGAAAGCTAAAGAAAAAAATACGTAATCCTTGAAACATTTTTGGAAAGAAATCTATCGATATAAAATCTCTTAAAATTAATGGAGTGTAAATTAATTAAAACAGTTAGTGTACGGAAGGGTTAGATATACTGCGCACAAAAAATTACAGTCAGAAGATCAATTATTTAAAGATATAAATTAATTACATTAAAAGAATTTAAAATAAATTAACATCTGTCCAAATGTCAATGCTAACAGCAATAGCCCGAATGAAAGTTATTCTTTAAATTCCGAACTTAGTTCATCCGTCGGTACGCAATGGTTGTGTCTTTGCGATTACTTTTCTTATAGATACTACAAAAGGCCGCCAACGAAGTAGCGGTAAAATCGTTGAATACTAATAGTTTGAAGCGGGTTCAAATCCTGATGAATGGATTGCCTGCATACCAGTTTTAGCGAATGTTTGTTGCGCATGTTTAATGTGAATATGAGACAATTTATTTAGCTTTTCATGATGACGTGCCTTGACTACGAGTCCTCGCTCGGGTTGTGTTTGGTTTGGCTTGTTAGATTATTAAGCACGTGAAGGCGATCTGTCTAAGGGGAGGTATGCTTTCGTGACAGATTTTCTAAGGGAAACAATCTCGCACTGCAAAAAGTTAAAACCATAAAAACGCCCATGCAATCAGCTTGTTCACGGGGGTTTGAATGCAGGTCAAACTACCAGTATGTTAAGAGAAGCGATTCCAAGAATGTTTAATTATTTTATTTAGTTTGTCATAAGCTAAATAAAATAATTAAACATTCTTGAAATCTCTTCACTTTACTGAAATGGCAATAACTTCGAATTATACTATGCTACTACTTTTCCTCTAATATGAAATTTTGAACTTTTCCGTTATCGGACAGCCCACCAGGGACTGAGCGGAGTCTAACGGAACAACTGGTGGTTCTGTCCGGGGTTCGAATCCCGTGAATTGCCAGGATGATATTCTTAGTTTTCCATATGTGTAACATGTATGCAAGCTAATTTCCGTTAGGCAGTCCTCGAACGAAGGCATCCTTCACCTTAGGCAAATAACCATCGAGTACTTTGCCATAATCAAATAAACCTTTATCCATAACATGCTTCAAATATTTTTATGTCGAAAAGTTCATGCGCCAAAGTTGGCCCCCGTTGAATGAAATATGTTGTTTATTTTTTCTTTGTTTTTTATAACAACAATGTTCTTGTTTTCTGAATCTGAATTATCAATAAAATTCTTTTAATAATATGCGATTCTATTTTGTTTTTTTGTTTAATGAAAAATTAATTTAAGCGACAAATCTCTTACATTTAGAAAAATTTTCGATTTTCGAAACGAGTTGCTGTCAAAAGCGCATCTTCTCGTTGCTGCATATATTTATTTAAAGCCAACTGCTTGGCGCGTGTGCTTTTATATTTGAAAAGATTCAGAGAATTTTCAACATGGAAATAAAGTTATTAATTTTACTGAATTTTGTGGATTCTTTGTGTTTTGAGGTAAAAGTCAAACCATCAGATATGTGATAACCTTAAAATAAGGGTATATATAATCAGGATTTTGTGGCCACACATTCCCAGCGAAATAAATTACAAAAAATTATCTATGTAGAATTAATGTATATTCCATTTAGTATTTTAATTTATCAGTGTTATTACACATCAGTTTATCAGTGTAAGTTATATCGAGTTTTAGTTGTGTTCGATATAAGAATTTTATTTGGTTTATATAAATCCGATTCGCTTAATAATATTATATTTATTAAATACTATTTATTAGGTTTTCAAATCTGTCAAACCCAATCAATGTCCTCCTGGCTAAAATATGTGATTATTGCTATTTCGACTCGTATTCGAACCAAAACAAACGAACTGGTTGAATTTTGTGATTTTCCCTATGTGTAACATGAACATGAGTACGTTTTACTTAGAAAGTCGCCCATGGAGACATTCATTGCCTTCGGCTGATAGATCTCGTTTCCTTTGCCATACTCAAAAAATCTAAAAATTTTTCAAAAAGACTAACAGATGCATATAACAAAATAAAATTAAGTAAATGCATATAAGAAAATAAATTAAGTAAATGCATATAAAAAAACTGAAGTAAATGTATATAACAAAAAAAAAAAAAAAAAATGAGGTAAAAACAAATTTTCAAAATTTTTCAATACAGTAGTTTTTAAATTGCTTGTTTTCAAATTTTATTTCATTTTTTAGTATGTACTAATATACAGTGTATGTGTGCGAAAGTGTGCTTGTTCGGCATATCCTATATATTAATTAAATAAATCTGATTTGAAAGTGCATGCACTAACGCGCTATTCTCGTAATTTGAAAAACACTAAAGTATTGTCTGAGAAAAATATTTATAAAGAAAATTAAATTTCGTCTCCTTACTCGGTGCTGTGTAAAAAATTTAAATAAGCTTATTAATTTTTTCTTCTTTATTAAAAACAAATTAGTTTCTTTTCATCTATATATGAAAAATAACAAAATCTTGCTGTCAGAATGGAAATTGTTAAAAATATGAAATTCGTTTTTTTCGAACAAAAGTTTCTGAGAAATTTCTCTAGGTCAGCAGGTAGTAACAGGACCACTAACTGCTTTGTTTGAAAAACCCGATGAAGTGGATGATTTTACCCCCAAAAGGTTTTCTTTAACAAAGCAGATGCGGTCCAAATGGCTTTTCTGAGAAGCGTTCGTATTTGAATAGCTTGAAGCTTGAAAGCTTGAGTTGGAAGATGTTCCCGAAGTCAGACAGCAATAAAATTTGTTATAGATATTTCTCTCTCTCTCTCTCTCTCTCTGTGAGTTCTTGAAATCTTGGAATGGGTGAAAATTTATTTTGTTTTACATATATAAGTAAACTGCATGTAAAGCAAAATAATTCAAGGCACCCATTGTATGTTAATCATTGGTCCCCTCAGCTCTTCGGTTGGGTATTAAGAAAAGAAATTCCTATACTGCTTTTGTATTACTTGTATAGTGAAAGATTTGAAAAAAAATAGCTTCATATGAAAAGTTTTTCTCCGATGAACGAATACAGCTGAAACATGTTTCTGTCTTCAAGTATATCCACAAAACATGAAATAGTATTGTACTCTTTTGTATTCTATTGCATTTTTATATTACTTCGTGGTAAATTTTTTTATTCTTAAATTTCTTTCTCTCTTTTCTTATAATACACAAGTACTCTTTCAAATATGGCTGACCTATGAACCTAAATTTTTATACTATAAAATTTTATATAAAAATTAGCCGTAATCATTAGACACAGCTTTGTGTATATTATATTCTTGAATACATGCCTGCAATTAATACTAAGAATACTATTGATAAAATTCGTGATATAATTAATAATGAAAATACTGTTTAAGCTAAAAACCGATTTGAATCTTTTTTTCATTATAGGGCAAACAATTTTCGTTAGAAATATACAATTATGCTAACTTGACACATCAGATAGAAAATATTTTATCGTCATCATCGGCTATGATAAAAGATTTATACGCTTAAGATTTTGGATTATGATAAAGCACACAGGACCTATTTGTCTAAGGGAAAGGAAGTCTTCAGGGTAGATTTTTTTTTTTTTTTTTTTTTTTTTTTTTTTTTTTGTGGGAAACAAACTGTTAATTCACAATCAATTGTACTTATGAAAAACCCCTAAGCCTCCCATGCAGCCGCTAGAATTTACCGGTGCTCAGCTATCTTACCGCTTGGAGACTAGTTGGCTTTCTGAACTTACGCAATATCTATCTGAATTTGAATATTTGCATAAAAAACGAGCAAAATAAAATGACACATTGTAAATAGTACATTTTACTGAAATCAAACTTTCTTTGAAAAAGGAAAATTAATTGTAAGGAATAAGATGGATGCATTTAATTAAACGGCGGGCAATAACAGCGCTGATCATATGTTTCGTATAGGAAATCATTTTCTTCGTGTTATCGTATAACGGAAAATATCCACAGATTATATTTTACAGTTTTTAAGAAGTCATGGGTTGTCTGCTTTAAGAGAACACCTTCGTGAGCAATTTTCTAAATAAAATTGGCTTGAATTCACGTTACGCATCGAGAAAATCATAAATACCACAAGCAGCTAAACTATTCGGTTGCCAACACCAAAATACCAACATCCAGCAATCTTATTCACTCAACTATAGTGAACTTAAATTAATGTTTGTATATTATTAGTAGTATTAAAATAACGAAAATATTTATTCTAATAAAAATTTTTGTTTAAATATCCTCCCTAGTAAGGTATTTCCTTTGGTTGGAGATTTGTCAACAATAAATTCTATGTTTAAACAAGACATTTATTTAGAGCATAATGCTTCAAAAATGTATGCTGGGATCCCTCGAAAAAAAAGTATCGCCGGAAAATATATCTCCGAAAAAATATTTAATTATTCATATTCTTATGATTAATTATTAAATAATTCATAACTTTTATAATTATTAAATGAAATGCTTATTTATACTTTACCAAATGTACAGCAACACTCTTTCTTTACAAAAATACCATATTGAATAAATTATATTGTAAGCTAATAAGTAACAACATTGCTTTGTTTAATTAAGATACAATAACAAGCCGAACAAACATTAAATTGGAAGTCAAACAACAAAAATCAGCGTTATATTTTCAAATTTTCACAATCTAATTTTCATTATATCTTATCTCGTTCATTTGCGCTTTTGCAGCTGAAGATGATGGTTCGGTAAAACCATCGAAACTAGTCCTGTGAAAATTTGAAAATATAACGCTGATTTTTGTTCTTTGACTTCCAAATTAATTGCTTTGTTTGTTATTAATATGTCTCATCCTTCCTATTTCAGATAAAATTTACTAGTGTTTCTTGGACAGGAAAGCAAGAATTTTTAATTTGAATCCATAAATTTATGATACACTGAAAACGGTTTCATGTTATAATTCCCTTTCTGAATATCTTGAATGTATATGAAAAAGTAAAATGCAAATTTAATATTAATATTACCACCCTTAAAAACACCCAAATATTTCGTTTATTACTCTCTTAAAACTACGTAATAATTAAGGGAAAAAAATTATTTAAAATAATCATTAGTTGCCTGCAGTTGAAGAATATAGGAAAATGCAGAAGGTTTTAAAGATTTTTAATTAATGACAAAAATACAGAAAATCGTAAATAATACGAAATGTTTCAGCAATATCTCAGAAGGAATGAAAATTGCACCAGATATTTGTCAGAATATAATTTTAGTGATAGCAGTTTAATCAGTCTGCATTGAAATTCCGGTGATAATCAGTGACATACAGATTTAGGTTACTCAGGTTAAAAATGCGTAATAATTTAAAATTTAACCGGGTAAATTTTAAAACCAATTTATTTGAAAACTATCAGCTTCGCTGCGAGCCTTCGTCTGGCTTTTAAGTGTACCGGAAAAATGGCTGAAGGGAACTCCAAACGTTAAATTTAAAAACTGAGTAGGATTTTACTCTGCAGAACAACTTCATAAAAAAAGTTATTACGTATAACAAAATTACAATGAAATAAACAATGTCCCTTAATACAAATATTAATTATCCTAATAAATAAATTAACCAAATTCCCTTTGCAAAATCTTAAGAACTCAAATGGTATAAAGGAGGTTAATAACTTTGTTTCCTAAAAAAAATCAGTCAAAACTTTTCAATATCTTAAAAACAGTGAAATGAGCAATAAATAAAATAAAGGAATGCAAAAAACCAAAAATTCTGAAAAGCAAAGTATAATTAATGATATTTTATCTTATGTTTTCAAGGGAAAAAATTAGAATGAAGTAAGCTATATCCCTTAATACAAATATTAATTATCCTAATTAAAAAATTAACCAACTTTCCGTAGAAGAACAAAAATCATGTAAAACTTTTCAATATCTTATAAACAGTGAAATAAGCAAAAAAATGACATGAAAGCAACTCAAAAAACATAAAATTCCGCGCAGAATTTTACTCCACAGAACAACTTTATCCAAAAAAAAAAAAAAAATCAATAAAAATATATTATATTTATATAAAAATGACAATGAAATATGCCAATCTCTTAAAAACAGTGACATAAGAAATACGATGAAAAATTGTTGCCAAACCCATATTTCTAAAAGAATGAAACTATTCAAAATGATGCGATTTCATCAAAAATCTATCAACAACAATAAGACAGGAAAATTGTTGCCCAAATCACATTTTTAAAGATGTGAGATGTGAGAAATGTACTCGGAAGCTTCATTTAAAAAATCTTTTAAAAATACAAAATATTATCATTTTTCCAAAATTTGTTTTGTAAAAGCATTCGCAAGGATGAAAGTTTAACGTGTCCAAAAATCAAAGAAAAATAATCTATACATTTTTAAAAATAAACTTTTTTAGAAAAAATCCCATTGAAAAAGTGTTAAGCTCCCTTTGTTAAATAAACTCGTATTTAATCGATTTATTGAAACACGAAATTTATTTTAAGTTCGTAAAATGGCTAAGTGCCTACGTTTCATGACGATGTGAAAATGGAGTGTGTAGAGTAAAATCTCACTTTCCTATAGCCCATTATGTTTCAAAATAACACGATTTCGTTACAAAACATGAAATAAAAAAGATTCGAATTCGAATTTCGAAAAAATCGCTTCGAAGTGCACTGGCTCTTGTGTAGATGTACCTATGTACCAAATTTCGTAGCCGTGGGTCTATTAGCTTACGCGCAGCGCGAACGAAAGGCGCGCACACACAGACAGACTCTTTCTGTTATTATATGTAGAGAAGATATGTAGAGATAAGATTGTTTAAGGGAAGGAAACTTTCAAGTTTCGCAGCTGTAGCCTGCGGCATTAAGACGGACATCACGGAGAGTCTAGCCTTTTGCAATTCTCTTGAGAGCTCACAGGTACTGAACAATATATGGCAATCAATCTCACTTAGCGGAATCATTGAAGTAAAATTCTGGGAGGGATGGGAAATAACAAAAGAACTGCTTGACAATTTTCAGAGGTTTAGGGTTATTTTCGCGACATTTTACGGGAAGTTCGGTCCAAAACTAGCGACAGTTTTAAAGAGATTCGCAGATAATCACTCGTCAGGCTAAGGGTTAAAGATGTGTTATATGTGCCTGAGTTGAACGGTCAATTAATATCTGTGAAGAATATTCAAAAAGCAGGTTACAGTGTAATTTTTAAGAATCATGTAGCTGTTATTGAAAAGAGGAATGAAAAATTTGAGTTTGCTAAACTCAATGAGAAAGGACAGTATGTGAGTCAATTTGAACCAGTTAAAGCTTCAACATACATTGCAAATCATTGTGCAGAATTATGACACAGGCGCATGGGGCACTCATCTGATAAAATATTAAAAGAAATGGGTTTGCCAGTATCTGAGTCACCTTCAAGCTTTTGTGAAGAGTGCATATTAGCAAAACATTCCAACAATCCTATGAACAAAGGTCCTAGAAGCAGAGAGCATGTGCCGATGAGAATGATACACACTGACATATGTGGTCCCATTGATTCACCCACTAGGGAAGGTGAAAAGTATTTTGCTACAATCATAGACGATTTTTCTAGATTTACTGAAGTGCATCTCTTAAAGCACAAGAGTGACATAAATGAAGTGTTTAAATAGTTCCTAAAGCAGAATCCTGGTGTCTACAAAATTCGGTGTGATAATGCCAAGGAATACGTATCTGGTGAACTAGCTCGTTATTGCAAGAAAAATGGTGTTATGATAGATCCTGCTCCTCCATATTCACCTCCTTTAAATGGTGTGACTAAGAGAGCCAACAGATATCTTTTAAAGAAGGCCCGTGCTCTAATACGTGAAGCAAAGCTTTCTAAATCCTTCTGGGGCTATGCTGTACAGACAGCTGCATATCTGAAGAATAGAATTCCAAATCAGACTGTTGAAAATGTACCTTATAAGCTCAAATATGGGAAGCCGCCTGATTTGAATATTATTAAGGTGTTTGGATCTGATGCATACATGAGAGTTCCTGATAACTTAAGAAAGAAATTGGATCCAAAATCAAAAAAGATGATTTTTATTGGATACTCTACCATGGGTTATCGTTTACTGGACCCAGTCACAAATCATGTTGTGGTTTCTCGACATGTGTTGTTTAATGAAGAGAAAAAGAAATGTATCTCAGTTCAAGATGATTTTTCCATAGAAAGTAAAGATCCTGCTAAAGATGAAGTAGTATATGATTCAAGTGATGTAGAATCCAGAAATCTTGAAGAAAGTCATGAAGAAATTACTAGGCAAAGAAGAAATATAAAATTACCTGTAAAGTTGAATGATTACTTTGTGTATGAAGCTAATGTGGCAACTGTTGATACAGTAACATATGAGGATATAACATCATTGCCAACAGAAGAGCAAGTCCTATGGAGGAAAGCCATGGATGAGGAAATAGCTTCTCTTAATAAAAATAAAGTGTGGGAGTTAGTCAACTTGCCAAAGGATGAAAAGCCAATATCCTGTAAATGGGTGTTGCGCATCAAACGAAACAAAGTTTACAAAGCTAAATTGGTTGCTCGTGGCTTTGAACAGAAGCCAGGTATTGATTACTTTGAGACCTATGCTCCTGTAATTAGTACATCATCACTTCGACGTGTGCTGGCTATCATTGTTCAAAAGAATCTTGAAATCTATGCATTAGATGTAATTTGAATTTCTGCATTTCTGAATGGTGATCTCCAAGAAACAATCTACATGGAACAACCAATGGGCTACAGTGACAACAGTGGTCGTGTGTGCAAGCTTCTTAAGAGTCTTTATGGACTTAAGCAAGCACCGAGGCAGTGGTTCAAGAGATTTACTGATTTTATAATTCTGTTAAACTTCCAACAACTTAACTGTGAAGCATGTACTTTTGTAAGAAGAACTAAACAGAGTGAAATATTTATTGTGCTGTATGTGGATGACTTGCTAATTGCTGGTTCTAATGATTCAGAGGTAAAAATTGTGATTGAATTACTTAGAAATTAATTTGAGATGTCCAAGGCTGAAGTTGCAAATGAATTTCTTGGAATAAGTTTTGAATATTCACAGAACAAACTTACTTTAGGCCAAAAATCTTATGTTGAAAAATTGTTAAATAGATTTAGAATGTTAGATTGTAAGCCATCTGATACTCCTCTAGTGCCTAAGTCAACTTCATCAAATTTTGTGAATGGTGAAAGATTTCATGGCCCTTATCGTGAACTTGTAGGTGCTTTGCTGTATCTGTCTATGACAACTCGTCCTGATATTCTGTTTTCTGTGAACTGTCTGAGTCAGATACAAGAACAACCCACTAACAATGCTTGGGCTGGTCTGAAGCAAATTCTTCGATATTTAAAAGGGACATCTGAATTGAAATTATTATTTTGTAAATCTAATAGTGTTGATATTATGTTAAATGTTTATGTTGATGCTGATTGGGGTCAGATACAAATGATAGAAAATCTATTTCAGGGTATATTATTTTCTTTAATGATTGTCCTGTAACTTGGTCTGTTAAAAAGCAAACATCTATTGCTCTGTCCTCTACTGAGGCAGAAATTTTGGCTTTAGCAAAAGCTATTCAAGATCTAACTGTATATTATAATGTATCTAAAGAAATTTTAGGAGTCGACAATATTAAAGTTTCAGTTTATGAGGATAATCAGTCTGTAATTAAAGCAATATTGAATGAAAGTAATTGTGCTAGACTAAAACATTTGGATATTAAATTAAAGTATATTAGCGATATTGTAAAATTGTACGATATAAATCTCGTATATGTTTCTAGTGAAAATCAGTTAGCTGATTTGTTTACAAAATGCTTGCCTAAACCAAGATTGTGTTATTTAAGAGATAAATGTAAAATAATATGTGATTAAGGGAGGGTGTTGAGAATAATCACACGTACTCCCTGTTCTTGTTTTAATTTCATGTATTTTAACTGTAACTGTTTTATACTTTTGCTTAGGTTGATCTGGAAAACTCTTTGAAAAACTTGTTAAGAATAGACTCTCTTGGGCCTTCGAAAACTTCAATATTTATAATCCTCATCTGTATGGATTCAGATCAAATAGATCTGCTATCGACATCGTCCTACTACTTACCCTCGACATCCAAGATGCTTTTCATCACAAAAAAGAGACTTCTGTTGTCTTCTTCGACCTCAAAAGTGCATTCGACTCTGTAAATCCAAAAGCACTCCTCTGCAAATTTCTTAAACTAGGATTTGGTAAAATTATTAACGAATATATTCAATTCTTTCTTTCTCCCCGTGATTCCAGTATTAAACTCGGCTCCCATCTTTCCAGCCCTTTCTCCATGGATCACGGCACCCCACAAGGAGGAGTACTTTCTCCCCTTCTCTTTAATCTTATGCTCAATGACCTCCCCTCCCTCATCAATAGCAACATCCGCATCGCCATTTTTGCCGATGATATTGCGATTTGGTCCATCTTGGACAAGGATATTAACTTACAATGCGCAATAGACCAAGTCTGTGACTATTGCACAGAATGGAGTTTCTCCCTAGCCCCAGAGAAATGCCGCCATCTATTCTTTTCCAAAAAACGACATCCATGGCCCCCCCACTCTCTTAATCTATGACCTCCCCATTCCTCCCACCTCTTCTCACAAATTCTTAGGAGTCACTCTTGACAGCTCACTATCCTTTACTCCACATATCAAACAACTAACCTCTAAAACAAAGTCTACATCTAACATTCTCAAATCCTGTACTGGCACTTCTATCGGCCCTAACCCACACTCGCAGCTCCTCCTTTATATCTCTACTGTCCGCTCTATCTCCATTTACAGCCTCCCCGTGCTATGCAATCTATCCACAAATGAGCTCAAACCCCTGGAGATTGCCCACAAAATGGCTATTAAGAGAGCTCTCGGACTTCTCCGATTTACCCCCTCCTCTGAGGTGTACATCGAATCCCAACTAAAACCCATATTCCTTGAAGCCCAACACCAACTCCTCCATCTTCTTCACAGAGTGTGCATCTCAGCAAATAATCATCCCTTAGCTCCTCTGCTACTTTCACCTATGCGTTCAGGCAATATAATGGATTTCCTCAAAATTAAAACTCTAAATAAAATCTTTCCTTTCTTACAACCCCCCTGCCTCTCCTATCAACTCCCCAGCCCCCTGGGACTTCTCTCCAGCACCCACTCGATGCTATATATCTTCCCTTCCCTCAAAATCCTCCCTTCCTTCATCAGCTATTCAGTCTCTCTGCCTGGACACTCTTACTAATCTTCCTCCTAATTCCATTTTCATTTTTACTGATGGCTCCCTTACACCAACCCACAATGGTGCAGCATATGTTATCCCAAAATTGGGCATTCAACAAAACTTCACCCTTCAAGACCAATGTACCATTATGGAGCTGGAACTCCTTGCCATACGTGAGGCACTCTCATGGTTCTCTTCTTCTAATCATCCCCATAGCTTTATTCTCACCGATAGCAAATCTGGCCTACTGGCCCTTCAAAAGCTCCCTTCTTCTACTTCCCTTCACACGCTTCTATCAGAAATTTACTCCCTTTATAAGACTTGCATCTCGCTCAATAAATCAGTTAAATTTCAATGGATCCCCTCCCACATTGGCCTTGCTGGAAATGAAGAGGCGGATCGACTCGCTAAACTTCCCACAGGTACTCCAATTTCTCTTCCACCTTCCGCCCTCCAAACCAAAAAATCTCTTATACTCTCTCTCAATACTGACTTCACCTCCTATCTACAAAATCATTCTGCCAACCCTTGGCACCCCCTCTCTTCAATCACTCTCTCCAATAAGCTACTTTCTCATCCCCCAAAAAAAGTTGACATTTGCCTGCGCCGTCTGAGAACAGGCGCTATCCTCCCCCGCGAATTACTATTTAAATTTAATAAAATTGACTCCCCCTTTTGCCTATTCTGTAAGGCCCCTGACACCCTCGAACACCTCCTACTTTATTGCTCTCTCTACTCCGCGCCCAGGAACACCCTACAGACTCATCTTCTTGCACTCTCTGAATCCCCCTCTATCCTTGCTGCACTTTACTCCACTTCCTCTACCATTCTCAAACTCCTAGGAGACTTCGTCAAAGACTGCAATTTCATAAATATGCTTTAAATCACCTCTTTGTCCCTTCTACCTCCAGCCCTCTGTCTCCCTCAACCACTACTTCTTCACCAACCTCTTCTAGAGCTCTACATGCCTGCTGGCTTTCCTCCTTCCTTAACATCTGTCCACTATACTCAACTTTCTTCTTCCCCTTCTCTCCCTACTATGCATTACTACAAGACCGAGAGTCCAAAGCACTTACTTCTGTAAGAGACAAAAATACTACTCGACAAACGTTCCTCAACCGAGAAACTCTTCTCCTAGCCACCTCCAACACCCTACAACCAGCACCGACAAACCTCCGAAATAAGTAAGTATTCAAATTTATGTCTCTCTTCCTATTCTAATTTATATCTTCACTTCACCACGCCAGCTCATCACCTGCTCTACCTTCCTATTCTGAAATAGGTCATGCACATATTCATCTCCGGCTCTTCTGCTCCCTCATTCTACTTCCATATTACCTCCATCTCCAAATCCTGCTCTCAAAATATTCCTCTTCAAGACGCACTTATCTATACATTTTTTCACATATATCTGTCCTTACTCTTAGAAATCTTATCAATCACCTTACATGGGCAAGTTTGCACGAATATATGAATTAATGCTACATTATCTGAATTTTCCTGACCTTACCATCCTTCGCTTTCCCTTTACTCTATGGATATCTCAAGCTTTCCCGGTCTCTCTCCCCTCTATTATAATTATTTACCTTATATATTTCTCTTCTCTCTAATAACTCGAAAGGGGCCACTCTATCTCCCCCTTTCCCTACTAAATAAAATCCTCCGTCCATTCCTTTTATCCATTTGGATTTAGACTCTGTCCCAAAGATTTCTGAAAATCCATGCACTAACCATTCTAGACTGATATCTAGATTCCAGTGTACTGAAAGTCATAGTTCTTTGGCATCGTCAAGTTCTCGGGAGCCGATCAGGACATCGAAATCGGGACGCCAAGCGACACAAGAAGAACCAAAACAAGGAAATTGGTTTGAGACACTCCTCCAAAACTGTAAGAACTTTCCTTTTTACCTTACCCCCAAATTTTTTTAATTTTTTTTTCTTTTTCAATAATTACCCTTTCATCTTATATTTATGAATAAAATTAGTCTAAATTTTTCTTCTCTTTTTATTAATTTTTTCCCCTTTTTGCATTTCTATCAAACGTGTAATTCCTCAATCCTACTGAAGTTATTATATATGATAATATAATTTCTATGCGCAACTAGATATAACTATTCTATGTTGTTAAGTTCTCCTTACCATGATTATATGCTGTATTTACTTGTTTATATACTTAAAAAATATATTTATTTATTTATCTATATATTTATTTATTTATAAATTGTTTTTCTTCCTCTACGTACAACCTGATGGAATCTACCGTATATTCTATTGTACAGTATATATGAAAGAATACAATGTGACAATTGAACTACTTATAAAACTTCACAAGTCGACATGCTCTATTACTGCATAATGTACTTATGTTTTCACCTGTGTTTTTCTTTTTTTTTTCCCCTCCCTCTCCCTGTATATCGTGTAAATTTTTAAATATGTTAAATATTTAGTGCCTCCTCGATGCAAATATTCACTGATTGTGGACACAACTATCTTAAAATAATATTATTTACCTAATTTTCTTACCTACACTCATCACACAGTTCCACCGTCATCATACTCATACGTATTAGCAAATTAGGTTTTTCTTCTCTTCCTTTTCCTCTATTGGCCTTTTTTTTTCTTTATATATATATATCTTTATAAATTTCTTTCCTCTCAATTTCACTATGGGCCATTTATTTTTTTAGTTTATTTTGTCCCAACTTTTCTTTCGGGCCTTTTGAACTCGTATAAAACAATACGAAGTTCCTTTTTACTATCCTCTAAATCTCTAAATTGCCCCCTTTCTATATACCTTTCCTTCGCACCTATGCTTGATTTTTCGCCCATCGGTGCAGAAAGACTTAGCGGGTGCAAAACAAGACATCTGTCTACTTTGTCTGTCTGTCTGTCTGTCTGCAACAGTTGTAGTTTTTCTTGTGTGATATGTAGAAACGTGCTGTGCCAAGTGGGCGTGAAATTCCATCTTTTAATAAAGCCTCTACTTAATTATCATCGGCCTCTGATTCACCTTTTTTTAAATCTTTACAACTACAAAATCCATATTGTTAGTCTGCGAAATTTTGCAGACTGTCCATCATCTTCAAGTACATTACGCGTTCGAAATTTTTCCCGATAATTGAAACTAAGCTGAGGCGTCCATAGCTGCTAGGCAGATCTAGACTTTTGAGCAGCTTTAAAATCATAAAAATATTTGCATGCTTCCACTGGTTAGGAGAAGTAGGAATTCCATAAACAGGCATTTTAAATACCGTACGAGTGGGAGATGTGTTTGGTCGGTAGATGTTTCATCATCTTGTCACGTGATCGTGACCGGGTACTTTATTACGTACGGAAGTCTTGATGATTTCGCTAAGAGAACTGAATTTTATACTGTTGTTCTCACCATGGAAACATAATCCAGTTGTTAACTGCGTCTTTAATTAGTTTATCTCATTCATTATCCCATTCATCTCATTCATTATTACTAGGGAATTTGTTTGATTTCAATTGATTTGCTAAGTTCTTGAAGAAAATACCAGATTTTTCTTGATTTCTGTAGACAAAGCCCTACTCCATTCTGATTGGTTGGCTATGTGGATGACTCAGTTCTAGTTAATTAATATTTTATACCTAAATCACTAGGACCTGTGAATAATTATAAATTATTTTACTATCAGTTTTTTGACAGAGGTTGGGGCGCACGCCCAAGTACTCTGGGATTATACCCTTCAATGAATGTACAGTTTTTTACGTAGCAATTGCTAAAGGAAGCCGCCACCTAGGTTATGAAAACAGATCTTGGCTTTCCAAGTTTTTAATTTTTGTTCTTGAAGAAGTACGTTGATTTTTCTATAATGTTTATTAATAATGGATTTGATGGAGGGATCCCAAGTTCAGTGACAAAATTTTCAAATCTGTTTTCTCTTGAATAAGATTTCGTATATGCCTCGGAATGCGACAGAGATTTTCCTCTGGTTTTATACATATGGTAGAATGCTGGTAGAAGTCTGAAAATTTTGTAGTGTACTTGTAAACTGCGTTGTCAATGTCTTTTCTTGATTTTAGATTTTAACGCTTAGAGAGGTTGTGAAAGTGAGATTACGAAATAAGTTTTATTCATCAGCGTTTACGGGAGGAAGATTTTTTTGACCTGGTGGAGCCAGATCGGACGAACACTGATATATGATGAGTTGTTTGGTTAGTAGTCACTTCCATTTCACGAGAAAGGGAATGGAGAAGATAAGAGAGTCCAGAATATCATACCAGCAATTTGGGGTATTAGGCTTGTATGATAGTTCCTCCAGAATACGAAGATAAACATGAGGATTTTTCACGTAGTTGTAAATGGAGGGGCCATTACCATTTGAGCTATGGTAACCCCAGTCATTATGCTTTGCGTTAATATTGCTTTCAGTAATATTGGTGGTTGATTTTGGAGAAGTTTCGTGAGATGTTAGTCTGAAATCAAATTATATGAGGGGTTGTACACCTCACAAAAGATGATGTTTTCGTCTTTAGGGACTTCGACATTAACGTTTGCTATTTCATCCTTTAGTGTTATCTGAGCTGACAAGGCAGGAATTTAGAGTTCCTTTTATATTTATAATGGTACCTACTCCGCGATGACTGATGTGATCACATTTGCAAGTTCAATAATTGGAGAAATGCAGGTTGTGGTGAGGAGCGGCTTGCGTATTAGTCACGAGAAAAATGTCCACGTCATTAGCAATCAAGAAATCATGATATTCTTGGATTTTATTGATAATGCTACAAACGTTCCACAGAGAAATCACAACTGGTAAGCATGTTGGGATGGTATGCCTATCCAAGATGGGGAGTTTATCTGGATGTTGCATTGTCACATTACTTATTTTGGTGATGAGTTTGGGCAATTTACTGGATGCCCGTGTCTCTCAGGAGTGATACGATGACTGTAAGGACCTCTAAATTTCCTCAGCTTCAGTTAGCTTGCTGGAGAGAGCTTTTTCTTGCGTTTCCAGCGGGTTGTGAAATCTTAATGTAACTGCTTTGAAAGCTATTAGCCGAAGAAATATGCGTCATCAGAATTGCTATATTTATTCTCTAAGTTCATATTTATGTACATCCATAAAGAAAAGTCTACAGCAGGCACATTTTAAATAATTCTTAAATAATTACGATTCTCAAAATCCTGACCCTGTGCGATAAAGAAATGCGTTCTTTCTATAAAATTTCTATGGTGTTTCTAGACCTTGAAATTTTAACTTTTAATTCCTTTCAGGTTTTCAGTTCTTACTTTTTAACTCTCATGCACAATAATGTTATATCATAATGCCAATAAATAAGAAAAAAACGTAAAAAATCAACAGTTCTAAACGAAATTGTATTTTTCGTCCAAGTTCGCTAGAAGCTGTCTCTCATTCTGAATGCATGTTTTAACGAAATAAAGCCAGGTTCTCAGTTTTTCATAATAAATACGTACCACAGTATTTGCAATGCACTGAAACCCTTTAAATATGTAGGATGGACTGATTAAATATGTTCCTTTAAATAGGGTGGTTGGAATGATGACATTGCGCAACATCTGGAATCATAAAAAATATGTTAGCCATAATAATAAACTTGGGTTGGTAACAAATAATGTAATTTCGTGCACAGAATAGTATGAAATTATTTTTTCTTCAGTCATGTGATTTACAACCTCTCTTCGTATCGCCGTAAAAGTATTTCATTATGCAGTAGCTAGATTATCAAAAAATACAAAATAAATTTGGCAGGCTCCCAGTAATTGCATGTGTATATGCGCATGGCATGTGACCTGAACTTGGTGAAAGTAATTGCGATACTGTTATTTGCTTTAGGGAATATATGCTCTGAAAGTCTTTTTACTTCTATTGATATTTCGAATTAGTATTTACATATTAATGGATGATTTTAATATGGAGACAGGTATATCCGTCGGAGGTGGGACTTTTCACTCAATCCTGGTAAACAAAGAGATACTTCCACCTCCTATGAGAGGTACATCTAAATATTTTTTTTTTTTTTCCTAAATTTTCATTTGAATATTTTGTATTGTTGTAAACATGTAATATCTATATTAAATGTTTAATTTTCATTTATTTCAAGTGTGAGAAATTTGCTAGAAAAATTCAAGGACATCATTACTTAAGTAACGATAGTTGTTATACTTGTGTAGTGAAGGTCTTGATCAAAGTTTTCAAAACAGATAATCGTTAATGAAACGCAGTTTATCAACTTAGAACGCATGGGTAATTCTAGAAGGAGAATGCAATGTTTTTAGTTAATGAAATTTCATATTACAGAGTAAGTAAATCACGTAGTCTCTTATTTATGAACTGAACTCCATAATTAGTAAAGAGAACCATTTGTATATTTAAAATTTTTACGTAATGCTATTAAAATCATTATTTTGCATAAACATGCAGAGTCATTGCTTACGATTCACTTAAGATCAATAACAGCTGTTACACATGTATTTATGTAAAATTTATTTCAATTCGTACATGCATGTAAAATAGGTAAATGTTCTATCTAATGAAATGTTCTTAAATGTTATAGTACTATCAGGTACATTCCATGCAGCTTTCTGTAGTTCAACAGATTGAATCTGTTGATTAAATTTTGTTTTTACACCTCCGCTTTTGCTGTTTTTCAGAAGTTTTAGATTATTCTAAATGCATTTATGAATTAGTACTGCTTCCATAAGTGATAAATCTGCAGAAAACTAGATAGAATTTTTGCTTGGGTAAGTTTCTTCACTCAGGTGTCATTACCATGATAGATGCAAATAGGTTTATATCTGTTATTACCATTTTCATTAAAGTGTGGAAGTGAGTTTTTAAAGGATTGTTAACAGAATTACTATTTTTTGAAATTTTTTTTTTTTTTTTTTTTTTTTTTTTTTTAAATCCAGTTTTATTTGCATTAAATATCTGCTTTCAGTTTTGATGAAACAAAATGTTTTCATCAGTTTTGCCAAGTAAACACAAATCTTGATTTTGTGTAAATTTGTATAGAGATCCCATTACTTATTTCTTATTGTATTTTTTTAAATATTCTTCCTTATATGATCTTAAGCTTCCAGCAGCTTCTCACCAAATGCTTTGACAGCAACTTTAAAAGTTTTCAAGTCAGAGTGCAATAATCTTTGAGTGCATTTTAACTACTAAATGTAGTCAATATGATTATAGTGATACACATAAAATATAAAAACGTTTAGAAGAGGTCATCCCCATATGTATCCCATATTTAACCCTGTGAGTGCTGTGAACCTGTATATATATATTCATGTGCAATTGCTTAATATTTCTGTTTCTCCAAATTTGTATAATATATCCTAAATTGATTACACAAGTTGAGGTAAAATGTGCCATACATGCAGTGAATGGGGAGGGTTATACTGAATTTTCATTAAAAAAAATAATTAAGTAAATAAGGATCGTGCTTTAATTTTTATAAAAATAAATCATTAAAATCAATGACAAATCTGCATATTGCAGAGACTATTAATACTTACAAATGTGATTTGTATCGTAAATACTTACTATGCGATTTATATTGTAATTAAATTACATGATCATCTTGCAGTGAAAGTGCATTTGAAGACTTGAAGGAATCCCCGAGTGATTTCTTGACCTGTAGATCACTTTTCTTCCCTTAAACTGATTTACAGTAGAGCAAGGAGAGATAAACCAGTTAAAATGCTTTCTGCTTGTGTCATTTTGGACTGAAATACAGTCTTCTGTCTTAAAACTTTTCATTCATGCAGACTAGAGTTATTTTAATGCATTGTGCATAACAACTACATATGACTTAATTTTTTTTTCTAAGGTTGAAAATACTTTTTGGTAAAACTTTTAAATTTTACCATTATGTAAAGTTCTTCCTGCTTGTGCAATTGTAATTAATATCATAAAAACTGGTCTGATAGTTAAAAGCTGTACTGAGCTTTCTAAATTAACAGTATGCTCTGTGTATTAGTTTCATAAAACTAAGAGGATAAAAATTTTAATCTATATTTTCTTTTTTTATCCAAGAGTTTATTAGTAGTTTTTTAGTGGGGGAATTATTGGCAGCAGTCACTAACGTATACCGAATTTAACAATTTCGGTATACATACCGAAATTATATAATTTGTACAGGTGTTCAAAATTTTTTATTATTTGAAAAGCAGGCAATCAGTTTTTTTTTTTTGGTCCACTTAAACTAGAGTTTTGTTGCAAATATTTGTAATTACTATATTCATTCTCATATTTACATGAAGTAACAAAATCTTTCACTGGAGGTATAAAGCAGACACTTGGTGAGCTCAGTCTCTGACAAAATGTCCTTATGAGAATTGCTAGAAATATCACTCTCTTTAGAAAAGGAATCATCACTCTTATCCATGTCTTGGCTCATTTACGATGTGAATGTATCCTTCCTCTGATAAATAGTGCTTGTAGTCCATAATAAACTGAAGTCTAGGCTGTCTGAAATAAAAAGGGAAATACATGAAATATAAGCGATAAAAGCAGTGCAAGGCGTAATAGAACCCTACATAGTAACTGTAAAAGACATTGCATAGTAGTAAAAAAAGATATAAACATCAGGAATACAAATGTTTATATCACGTGACGAGTCAAAGAGCCAAGCTCTGTTTGTTAACATTACGCTTTCCCTCCTACCCTGCAATACCTGACATCAACATTACACAGGATGTTATCAAACTGAAAGTCAGTATCCTAAAATTATACTGAGTTTAAAAGTAATGGACACAGCACTACATCTAGCGGTTTTTAGAAAAATGTTTGGTTGATCTTTACAATATGGTAACTGGTAGTTTGGCGACATTTTGGAAGCGATAAAGGTTACTACCTGGCACTTTGGTAATAATGTGAGCAGTACTCAGTTCCGATTACGCATTATTTTGTGTGAGGGAAATGAGAGATCATGGGATATGTCATGTGATATTAATGGACGAATTACGGTTCTTTAATCGGAAAAGGGGAGAAATCGGGAAAAAATCTGGAAATTTTGTATTTGGCTTTATTCTGTGTTGTGTGAAACAGTGTTCATGAATTTTTGAATCCCATGGCCGTAACTAAAGTGAATTCGAAATGGGTATTTATGTATGTATTAATTTAATGTATGTGCTCATTTATATTTTAAGTAGTGTTTTTTAATTTAATTATATTTTAATTAAATGATAGTTATTTTGTGAATTTTATGTTTGTAGGAATTTGGTATACGTTTTAGTTGAAGTAAATGTGCATTTAAATATCTGACACTAAGTATTTGTAATGGTTGCGGTATGAATTCGTTGGTGACGTGTATAATGTAATATATGATTTAGAGGTAAAAGTTTTTGGATATTTTATTTATTTTATATGTGGAAATGTTCATATTTGGAAAGGGTAAATACTTTTTCGCGATCAGGTAATTTCATTTATGTTCTTTTTACCAGGTTTAAAGATTGAGAAAATTGTCATGTATTTTCGTGAAATTTTTCTAATTTATGAGAAAAAAGCAGTGTACATGGATATAGTGAAGAGTGTGCGCAATGCCATTTTTGTGCAATTCTGGGATGTTTTTTTAAGTAAAAATAAGTCGGCGTGTACATGGTTTATGTGTATGTGTTATTTTGAAAAACGCGTAAGGAGTATGGTATTGTGCACTTTTTCCCAATTTTGCAGTGAATATTTGTCATGATTAAGCAGTTTTGTTAGATAAAATTTCTAGCATAAGTGTAATTCGGCTAGTAGATTGTTGGAAGAATTGTTCAGTAGATAAAAAGAAAAGAAACGTGTCTTTACTTCGTGAAGGCAAAATGGTGGCGGGGAAAAAAAATAGAGGGTTGCTGGTCGCCAAATTTTCGCCAAAAGATCGCCAAGTTACCATAATATAAAGATCAACGAAATGTTTCAGCTTAAAATACATATATGGATCACCCATCCCTTACATTTGCTCTCCAGTGATGCATGGGTGGGATCAGCACCCCCTAGAACTTAACTCAAGGCCTCACAGCGTGGAGTTCGTAACGTCAGTGTAGTAGGGATACTTTCGTGCTCGCTAGCTTAAGGATGTGAGTATTTGCCTTTTTCTTAATAGGCTTATAAATGAATTGAACTTAAATTTTCATATTTAGTTCTCATCGTTTATAAATCTGAAAAATTCCTTGTTTTCATTAGAATGTGAAGAACCGAGATTTTTCAGTTATTTTTTGTATGAATAAATATAATTTTTAATTCTATTAAAAGTTATCATTACTGATTTTACCAAATTTAATTGCTGAGATATTCTTGTTAACGAAAGGAACGTCACACTTAATGAATTGGAATTTAATTTGTATGCAATAATGAAACAGAAAGACTGTTTAAAATATGAAAGCAGGATATAGATACAGAATCCTAAAAAATGAAGATAAATCCTAACTCGTTTAAATTAGGAAGATAGTTTACCTGGAATCATGTAGTAACACAAAATCATTAATTGAAGACAAATATAATTCATCAAAGGTGTTCATTAGTCAAGTCTCTTAGTAATTATACTTACTACAATATCATAATAATATCATGTTTAGTATAATTGACTAATAAACATCTTTGATAATTATAAATAATGTCTTATTTTTGACATATTTTGCCATTAATAACAGTAATAACAATAATATATACTGGTATTTGAAAAAATAATACTAAGCTTGCAATGATTTAAATAAGTTTTCATAATTATGAGACATTAATTGCACACAGAGAATTATACATTATTTTGCATTCTAAAAAGCAAATAGCAGACCTCTGATATAGATCTAAATAGCAAACCTTTGATCGCTATAGGTAAATTTTATAACACGATTTAGTAGTAGTATATCAAATGTAAGTGTAACAGCTCTAAACTGGGATATTGAACACAACAAATGAAAAAGAAATTATCAGTTCATTATTTCTGTCAAATAAAACTACTAAAATATAATGTCCTAAAATTTTACATTACAGTTCTAAGCAATTTTATTCAGAAATACTTTAGATAATATGTACATGCTTATTTTCCATTCAGTCATTTCAAAGAGGAAGGATTGCTTGAGAAGAGGAAGAGAAGAGAAAGAAGAATATCATCGAAATTGTCTTTGCAATCAATTCAGAATTATTAAAAACTGTCTACAAACTCCAAACGATAAATATTCTTTTTTTTTTTTTTTTTTTTTTTCATACACTGCATTTCATCAAATAAAAATATATGTTTTGATATTTTATAAAGAGTAAATTAATTCTAAAGATAGCATAAGAAAGCAATGCTGCATAATAAAAAAGCACAATTAATCCATTCTGCAGCTGGAAAAATATGACAGAATTTCATGAAAACAGAAAAGAAAGGCACCATATATATGGTATATATGCATGATAATATACACAATTTCTTTACAAAAAACTTGCTTCCACATAATGCTATACAAAACATAAAATTCGAAATAATCTCTTTGGGGAGGGAGCAGAAAGAAAATTTCTTTAATAACATGCATAAGAAATGAAACACAGGATTTTTTAACTTTCCATTCATGCAGATATATTCATATACATGCATTGTCTGACGCTACAAAAACTTCAAATTTTGTTTTGAACAGTTTGTAATTTGTGCCTTTTAACTACAGCTTTAGGCACATTATTTTTTCAATAATTATTTAATAAAGAATTTGTTGCTGCCTTTACTAAATATTTTACTATTATTTCAGATGAATGAATGACTTGACATGCACCCATAAATATATCCTAGGTCTTTCAAATTCTCTAAAGTTAATTTCACTGCTATTTGTCTCAGAATTTCACTTTGTAGAAATTTTTGTTCTTTGTCCACTGAGGGAAGTTTTTGAACTGTTTTATAATTATACATTATTGCATTAACATTGGCTTGGGGACACAATAAACCTCCTCGGCATATATTTTCAATTAAGGAATTATGTTCCAATACTTTATGATTAAGTATAATTAATTCATTATTTATATAATCACTTATTAAGATTAGATGCATTTTCTTTCTATAAATATATGTACTCGATTGCGTTCATGATGATTGTATTTAATACAGAAGCCTAAAGCTGTAGTTAAAAGGCACAAATTACAAACTGTTCAAAACAAAATTTGAATTTTTTGTTATATATCTGCATGCATGGAAAGTTAAAAAATCCTGTGTTTTTTTAGCACAGATAAGTATAAATCCATCCTTTTTTTTTTTTTTTTTTTTTTTTTAAAGCCTTCGAACCTTTTCGAAACTTACCTTTGAAAATTTTGTTGGCTTGAAGTCTTTTCTGTGAATAGCATTAATCCACCTGCACTTTGGTACCATTTGAATAAGTTTCCTTTACAGTTTGGGTACACAGAACGTGTACACCATATCCAAGTTTTGAAGAACAAGTATGTGAAAATGGAATATTATTAAAACATCTTAAAAATGCAAGAGAAAGTTGACTGTTCTAATGAATGCTAAGTGACCGTCAAAACTCCGGAAATCCACGACATTCCTGAGTTGGGAGAGTTAAGTGAATATAATCCCTACTAACATTGATGTCACACCTTCTTCTGGGAAACGCACTGTGGCCTTGTATCCAGGGGGTGCTGGTGGGATGCCCAACTGTGATAGACATTTGTTGGGAATGCGTTTATGTCCATCTGCAAATGGTTAAACCATGAGAGCATACATGGGAGAATGCAATGATTCCTTATGATATATACCGATGAAGAGTAAATATTTTGCTGAATTTTATGCAAGTTTGTTAGCAATAAAAGTAATTAACTTTTGTTTTCATTAAAAAGTAATTATCATAAAAAAGAATGTTAGATTTCTTATTATTTCAGATTATGGATTTATGACAAAATAACGAAGCATGTATGATTTAAAACTTGGGTAGTTCAAAGAACATGTATTGATTAAAATTTTTGGCACTTTCTTATTTTTATGTCCTTTGTTATAATGGCACCAAGATTCATCACCATGTCCAGGTTTACATCTCACAAAAGAGGTGATAATATATGGAGATGCCTTCCTTGCAGTCAAAGTAAAGCTGAAGAGGAGGAAATGCATGTCCTTAGGAATTCTGCTTTTGAAAGATAGTCTTTTTAGTGCTATTTTTCACAGCAATTTATGAAAAGTTGTTTATAAGAATTTAAAGTAATTAAATGCATTATATTATTTAATTTTAAAAACTTGAACACATCATGTAGGCACACCTGCATTGATTTATAAGTCTCGGTTTCAGACACCCTTTCTATGACCCTTTTTTTATTCACCATACATCTTGCTGTTGTGGTAATGAGTCATGATGAGGCCCGCACCAAGCCTGATCGTCGCCGTCGTGCATCTAGCGAGCGCATTTATGCAGTGACGATATTAAAGGGAAACTGCTTATTGTTAACACTTAAAATTAAGTATTATTAACATATAAGAAAACCAACAAATGTACTTTTGTGGATGTACTTTTGTTGAATCTTGCCAAACAACGAAATAGTTAAAAGGGATTGGTTGCTAAATTCTGTTTATTGTTTTCGTTGTAAAGTTTTTAACAATTTCAGCAGCGAAAAATTAAGTAGCTCTGAATTTAATGACTGGAATCACTTAAATGAGCACTTAAAAACTTCGGTGGAAAAAAATAAAATGCATTTCCGGAATCTACACATTTGGTCCAATTTCTTAGAACGATTTCGAAAGAATAAAACTTTTGGAATTTCAAAATTTATTTTAGAAAAGAGACCAAGCATTGTCATGATGTTATTGAAAGAATTATCTATGCCATTCAGTTTTTAGTCAAACAAAAATTAGCCTTCCGGGGTTCCAGTAACAAATTATTCAAAAGAATAATAATTTTTTAAAGTGTATAGAAATGATTGCGCAATTTGACCTTATCATGTCTGTAATGTTAATAAAATTCAAACTAAAAAAAAAAAAAAAAAATGCTTCATTACCTTGGAGATAAAATTCAAAATGAAACAATTAGCTTATTCATTAATTAGAAACAATTAGTAAATAATATAAAACAAATTATTTTAAATAATGTCAAACAGGCAAAGTATTTTTCTACATTATTTGATTGTACTCCTGATGCCAGCCATCAAGAGCAGATATCAGATCGTATGAGGTATCTTAACCCCTTAACTGCTGCGGAAAACACACAAGATTCTTTTTCCAGTGCCACGGTTTTTCATACAGGTACGTATAGTTATGATAAAAATGATGTTTTTATAATAAAAAAGATCCCTAAAATGGAGTTTGGATCAATTTATTTTTAGACCAGTAAAGTGTAATATAAAGTTTCTGTGTTATAACTTGTGAAATCAGTATGCCTAAAAAAACAAATATTTCTTCTGAACTGGTTGAATGCCACGATTTTGTTCTTGATTTTTCGTTTGCAAGCTGTTAGTTCATATACTCATCTACAAAATGGTTAGTTTCAGTAACAATATGAAGCACGAGCAGTTCATAAAAAAATAGTTCAAAAAGATAAAGGGTTATATCTTTTCTTTATTCCTAGAACCTACTACAAAAAGTAAACGAAAACGGAGGACACACAATAAAAAAACACATTTTACTCAAACAACACCAGCCAGTGCTGTACAGTCATTACTTCCACGGTTTAGACACATTCCTCTCTCCAATTTTTCTCCACACTTCTCTGAAATAGTATCCTCCTTCGCATACTTTGTCAAGGTCATTGTGATGTTGCATTCCAAAGCTTTGCGAATAATTTTACAGGTAGCAGCGCAAAGCAAATGATAGTATTTTGGAAGGGCATATATATAGTATTTTGGAGGCGCATATATATATATATATATATATATATATATATGCACCTGGGGCAGTTAACGCATCAGCTGAGCAACGTATATATATATGCCCGTGGCAGTTAAGGGTTTTATTTAAGTATTTTGTGTTACAACAGATATGACCGGTGAAGGACTAACAACATCCGTAAACACTTTAGAGGAAAATGGTTTAGATATTAGTAATTTATGTGGCCAAGGATACGACAGTGGTTCAAACATGAGAGGTAAACAGTTTTCAAGTAATTGTGCTCAAATTGTTGCTTTTCCGAATTAAAAAGTTAATCTATGTTTAACATAATATATAATGTCTATATTTAACATAATATATTACATATATATACATAATATGTAACTGCTCTTACCTTTTTTATGTAGAATAAGAATAACAGAGTTGCCAACTCTCCCGATTTAGGCGGGAGACTCCCGATTTTCGACCGCTCTCCCGCCAACCCGATTTACAATATATTTCTCCCGACTTTTTCTTATTCTTAATATTTCTCACGATTTTTATGGAACTTGGCTTAATACTTCGTTTTATGAACAAAAAAAAAAAAAAAAAAAAAAAGTGATTTTGGACGTCTGAAAGCAACTGAATTTTCTCTAGATTATATCTAAAATGAAACCTTGCGAATCAGATGAGAATTTCTGCTTTGTGATTGACAGCATACGTATCCAGCAACGTCGTTCTCCAGTTGTCCAATGGGCATCGAGCTCCACTGCGTGTCATCTGGCATATATTAGCCAATGAGCACAAAGCAAGCTCAAGGCCGTTGGCCGTTCTTTGGATGTTCTTTCGCTATTTCGTTCATCTTGTCATGAGTTGTGTGAGTAAACGTGCCTTTAGGAAGTAGTTTTAGAAATTATCGTCTTTTGATATGTCTGCGAGAAAGGTGAAATACTCGTGCACGTTTCAAAAATCGTACACAGTTGACTTTCCTTCCATTATTTCTTCAAGGAAATGTAATAAATTTGCGATGTGTACCATCTGTCGTTGCGATTTTTCGATTTCGCTTGGTGGAAGGGCAGATGTTCTCAAACATGTGCGTACACAAAAACACAAGGACAACATGAGTTGTTTTGAAAAAACGGAAAATTAAATTTTTCTTCGGAAACAAAAGACCAAAAAGTGATTAATGCAGAATGTCTGTTCTCTGCCTTTTTACTGGAGCACAACTTGCCACTGAATGCATCGGATCACGCTGCAGCTTTATTTAGAAAAATGTTTCCCGATAGTGAAATCGCTAATAAATACTCAAGTGCAAGGACCAAAACAGGTGCAATTGTTAAAGAAATGGGTTTGAAAAATAAATCTTCAGTTATTGATTGCATTAAAACAGCTCCGTTCTGCTTCTCTACGGATGAAAGCAATAATACCAATTCAAAACTGTATCCAATTGTTGTTTCTTTTTTTAATCCAGAGTCTTCAGAAATTGAGTGCAGTTTACTTTCTGACCCCACTTTAGAAGGACATTCGACAGGCTTTAATACAGCACAGCTAATTATTAAAACTTTAAAATAAAATGCAGTCCCTCTGGATAATTGCTTAGCGCTTGGTGCCGATAATGCACCAGTAATGGTAGGCTTGAAGACTGGTGTTGCAGGCATCTTAAGAAAGGCAAATTCAGATTTGCAGATTATGAGGTGCACCTGTCACCTCTTAAATTTAGCAGCTGAAAAAGGGGCAGCTTCTTTACCATTAAATGTGGATGAACACATTGTTGATATTTATTATTATCTTGAAAGGAGTTCTAAAAGAAAGGAAAAATTGAAACAGTTCCAACAACTGCACAATACTGAAATGAGAAAAATTTTGATTTTTTGTAATTTCTGCATCATTCAGCAATTCAACTGGCAGTTCTCAAAATAATACTGCAAAATATAAGCGTAAAGCTGATACAAATTTCTCTCAAAATTTAAAAAAAAATTGCTCAACACACGAAACATTTTCCGATTACTGTAAGTTTATCTTGTGAAGAACGAATATTTATGGTTTTTTCTTCGGACCTTAACAAAGCTTTTTGCTTTTTTTTTTTTTTTACAATTCATTTTGCCATCATTCGATGTCCTGAACACAATTCTATAAAGCAGAATTCCATTAATTCATGTTTTGCAATCAATGATTTATGATCTGTTTAAAGACATTTTATCAAAGTTTGTAAAACCAGTCTGTGTTTTGTCTTGTGTAATTCTATATATGATGTGATTTATGGTGAAACAGAAAATCAGAAGGAAGATAAAGATTTGGTAATAAGAGCTGCAACTACAAAAGTAGTGGAAGAACTTTCAGAAGAAGACAAAAATAAGTTTTATCTTCATGTTAGAAGTTACTTCTGTCGAGTATGTGATTACATGCTACATAAATTTCCAGTCAACGATGAAGTGATTTTGCATGCTAAAGTTGCTGATGTTTCTGCTCTAGCAAATGCATCTTTTTTTGATATAAGGTACTTTTTGAACAGATTTCCTGTGTTACTTCGTTTAGTCATGAAAGATGATGATATTGATGTTGCTACTGATATACTGCAGTCGCAATTTTGCAGTTTACAATTAGAAAACTCGGATGAAGTTATAAAATCAGCTAGGATTGACACCCAGTGGAGGTTAATTGGAAAATTGAAAAGTGCTGATGGAATTTTAAAATATAGTGAACGCTCTAGAATTATATCTTGACAGTTCCCCATAGTAATGCGGAGTGTGAGAGGATTTTCAGTGTTGTTGCGAAAACGAGGACTAAATTTAGACCTAATATTAGTGATGACACATTAGAAAAACTTATTAGCGAAAGCAGGCCTACGTGGCAATTGCTATGAACAAAATTATGAAGTTTCTTTCTTAACGAGAGCAAAATCTGCCACTGTCCATAACATTTGTATGAAAACTGATTAAAGTGCCTTTTTTTTTAAATGATGAAAGTAATAAAAATGTTTTTTTATGTCTAAGGTATTTTTGTTTTGCTTGCATTTAAGACTTAGTAACTATTTAAAGTTAATTCATTATTAAAAACTATATTTTTATCATTTAAAAAGTCTTTTTAATATTGTGAAAAATCTCCTGATTTCTTAAAAAAAATCTCCTGATTTTTGAGTGTTATAGGTTGGCAAGTATGGAATAATAACAAGCAATTGCTAAAACAAAATCGCAAAAAAGATAAATGTTGCACAAATTACTACAACTGCAATATTAGACACAAAATAAGGATTAAGCAATTTGCCGAATACCTCTACCCTTACATACGCATCAGCATCATGTATTTTCACGTTCAAATAAGACAGAAAAGGGCACCAGGAACGAACTCCTGCCCTTGTTATAACATTTCGGTCAAATAAGAGAGTGTGCTAGAAGGAAGAGCCACTCAAACCTGGCAAGCTTGAGACTGCCGTAACATAGTTAAACGCCTCAGCCCCTAGAGGCGATCCGAGAGGCAGTGCCTAAGGCACCTAGTATCGATTTAGCTTTATATGCAGACGATAAGGCCATCCTAAATCAACATACCAACATCACCACGGTAATCTCTACATACAATTTACAGACTTACCTTTCAGCCTTAGAACTCTGGCTCAGACTGTATAAAATCAAAATTAATGTCGCTAAATGTGCTGCCACTTTATTCATCCGAAGAAACATCCCTTGTTTAGATAATCTAATTTTCTTCGGTGAACCTAATCCCTGGGTTACTGCTTACAAATACCTTGGTGTTTTACTAGACTCAAAATTAACTTGGCAACTTCACATTCAAAAAATTATTGCGAATGCGGAAGCTGTCAAAGCCAATCTGCGCCCCTTTTTCGTTAAAAATAGCGACCTGTCTCTTGATAACAAGATCTAGCTTTATAAATCTATCATAAGGCCTATTCTCACTTACGCGAGTCCCATCTGGGGTCAGCTGCTCTGACCAACCGTAAACACGTCCAAATTTTTACGGCACATATTAAACGCTCCATGGTTCATAAGGAACAATGACATTCATAACGACCTCAAAATTATGCCCATTAATCGCTTTATACAGCGACTTTCGGAAAGATTTTTCAAAAACATCCATCTTGTTGGAAATCCAGTATTACCCTGCCGGTATATGATCCTGCGGTTGCCTCTTCTAAAAAGCGACCCAGAGCAATCTTACAACCTGATTATGCTCAACTACCTTTTAAACGGCGCCGGTATTGGAATATAGACGTCCAAGTGGATGCTTACCTCTCGTTCCTAAACCCCAACCGGCCTCGCGTTAACAATGCGTAAAGGCATTGACCGGAGGATTCCTGTTCTTTAACTCTTTAAGAAGAGTCTTCTAACGTTTCTTTAACAAGGGACAACTTATCTCCGCAGCCACACGCAACTGCACTTAATTTCTCAATAGCTTCTTAAAAGCTTCTTTTTCACCTGCTAAACGGGTTGCTTTCGACCCCCTAAGGGGGCCTCTTAACGTCGCGCTAAATAGCGACCAAAAATTTTCTTCTCCTCCATCAGGTGTATCACACTGAATTGCTACTGGAACCCACCCAACGGTTTTCGCCCCCAGCCCTTTTTGCCCAACTCTCCAGATTGCTTGTCCTAAGGATTTTATTTTGCTGTTGATATCAAGAATCAAGGAAATGTATTGCATCTTTTTATTCTTTTCATAACTTTTTGAATGTTGACTCCTCTCTCAAAATTTATTCCTGGCCCTTTTTAGACACGAAATTTAATTTAAAGACTCTAAGAGTTTTCCTTTTCCTTTTTTTTTTTTTCCCCCCTTTTCATGCGGAAGGCATTATCTGAAAAGCTTTTATTTTTATAATTAGGCTTCAAAATTTTCCCTTATTAGATGAACCCCTCTTTTGATGTAATTATTTTATCTCTGATGGTGTGGAGTTAAAGGCCTAGCCTAGCGCACTCCATAAATTAACTTCCTTGATCCTTGACCTAACCTATTGGTCGAGCCAATGGGCTAAGACTAAGCTTAGTCGACAGCAAATCTTAGGAACTCACGTTCTAAGCCTCCATCTTGGAGGGATGGTAAAACCATCTGCTATCAACAGAGACCCCCAACCTCGGACAGCAGAATGAAGTCACTTAAACACTACCAGACAGATCAGGCCACCAATCCAGCCTGCTAACACCACATCATGGTATATAGATGTCGGCTTTAGGGAGAAACCAAGCAAGAATATGAATATGCAGTTTCGAGGCTCCAGGCGCCCACTGGAAACCTCAAGCAGTTTGTTTAAATACTCGCTGAATTTGCCAACTCCATTGACGTGTTTCACTCCGGACAGCCATCAATATCTATTTAGCTCCATCACAACCAATGAAACGGACAAGACAGTACCATATGGTCCCGGTCGAGCCTGAACCAGCCATTGCCAGCGAAGACTGATTTTAAATACCTGTGGCCAAGACTGCCTAGGTACAAATCCTAATCAGTAGCTTCCCAGATTTTACCTGAGTTGACCCCTGGAAGTGCGTTCAAATAAGACAAGAATTTTTCTGTTCACACAGGCAGCAAGATGGACTGCTTGTTTTAATGAGTGCACGGTGCCTTTTTTACTCGGCGGCGTCATGCTTGCACGACCCTGCACCCATTGTCGGCACAGGTCTGGTCATGGTAATGATAAAGAAGTGCCCCTTGGCCCACACTGTTGCCTATAAATATGGCAGCCCTAGAGAGAAATTTGAAAAGAACAGGTAACAGATCCCAGTCTGTGAAGGAGTATATGTGAAGGAGTTGTTCTTGATTGATGCTTTGAGCATACTTAATGTGCCATAGACAGTGGTGACCCAGATGTAATGTGTATTGTGGAAGGTTTAAACCAAAATAAAAATATAAATTTGAATAAAGAAAATATAAATGATAAATAGAAAACAAAACCATGAAATAGGAAAATAGTTTAATTGCTTTCATCAAGATTATAGCTTAAACATTTGCAAAATAACTAAATCTCCATGCCTTGTATTTCACAAAAATGAGCTATGACACCAATTTTCACCTACACATAATTTATTTCTAAGCTGCACCTACTATGGGACTTGTACTGCATTATGTACACCATGTTTTGAACTTTTAGTGAAATTCAGCATTTCATAATTTTATAAATTATAAATACTTAAAAAGTGTGCCTTATTCTTTGTAATTGCTTTTTATAAACTGATGCATTTTTTCAAAATATATGTCTATGTATATTCAATACAATCAAACTGAATCCAGCTTATAATAAACACTTTTTGGCCTCGTACAGTTTCCTGTGTGCTTAAATGTTATTTTATATAGCTATAGTGAACTTCTAAATGTTTAAAAATTGAGTGTAATGAACTCCGTGCTGAATCTAGATAATGCTGAATTTGTCGTACAATCCCATCCCACATGTGCTCGATTTGAAAAAGATGGGTTGATCTTGTAGACCAAGGCAACATCTCCACACTCTATAGAGTATGTTTTGTGGTAAAAGTAGTATCAGGATGAGCATTATCCTGCAGGGGACTGCTTCCTGTAATATTGCTCAAGAATGGCAGCACAACTAGTGCAATCACCAGTCTTACAAATTTGCTGTCAAGGAGTGTGGGATAATGATGAGAATGCCCTTTCTGTGATAGGAAATTGTTCTCCAGACCACAATTGGTGTAGGTCCAGTGGGAACACAATAAAGAGATCTCCAGTGCTGCCTCCTAGCTGGACATCACTGACGTTGCTGATGACAGTGATTTGAAGCTAGTGGTATGGCCACTGAAGAATTTCTGACATGGAGCTGACTTTCAAGTAATGAATTTGTTACAGTTCACTTTGTAACTCTGATGTCATCAAAAGCTGGAATGTCTGCTGCAGATGCAGTATGATGCACTATAGACATGCAGCAAGTACAGCGGTCTTCTCTTTGAGTGGTGGCATGTGTGCAGCAGGACTTGGGTCATCTTGAGACAGTTATCTTCCTGTGATCACTTGTCAACATGCATGCACAGTGGACACATCCTTGCCAAGTCTTTCAGCAGCATTGAAAAAAAAAAGAAAACTGATTTCTCATAGCCTTATTACTCAACCTCATTAAGACTCAGCTGCCGGTACCATCTTTTTTGTGTCCTTAGACTTTCACATAAATCTTGCTCATAATGCCAATATGGAAGCTAAATAAAGTCCTCAAAATTTAATTTATGCATTTAAAACAAATGTGATATACATTCTCATAATGGCACTACTAGCACCACACCTGTTCTTCTAGTAGACATCTTTCAGATGGGCAAACATACTTCCTATATTTATCTAACACAATTCCTCTTTGGTGTTGGGATTTAATTTTCCATCCATATATTTACCGAGTATAATGTAAGGTTAATGTTAAATGGTGAAAGTCAATTTTTATATTAACCTTTCATTAGCAGATATGGGGAAGAAAGAACTTTGTTTCATTAAATGTGGGTAAAAGTTAGTAATGCATAAAAGTAAGGAATTTTGCTGAAGAAATTAAAGAAAATATTTTTAGAAAGAGAATGATTTTTTTAAAATTTTTATGTAGCTTTTACTGTAAAAATTTGAAATCCTAAAGAAATGTTCTCTTTTATATATGTACATTTATTGTAACTCTTCAAACAACTATCACAATAAACAACATAGTATTAAGTTTTTGGTCCTCTTTTGTATAGTTATATCAGTGCTTAAATTCAGTTCATGTCAAGTTCTGATTGTCACTCTTTGTGAATTCCAACTGCAGCGCATACAAGGATCAAGAGAGATGCCCTCCTAGTGAACTTGAATCATAATGTGGAAAGAAAATTCTGCTGTTTGTGTGACAATTCTTTCAGCAGATAGATTATTACTGAATGTGTGCGTCCCTGGGAAGGTCAGAATATACAGAAAATTTGAGCTGCTAATCAAACACTCCTTGTCAAAAGATGATTCATTTAGAAAAATGGATATTTGCTCATTTGATCAAGAAGGCTTTTGAAGTAGACTACAAGACAAATTAATGAACCATTTTTATCTGAATTCCATTTAAAATATATACCATATGAAGTCTAAAATCTGGAATCGTCAATACTTCAATATTTCTGGATTTTAGATTATCATTTTAAATTTAGATGACATCAAGAGATTACAAAATTAAAAATATTCTTTATTAATATTTCTTTAAAATAGGGGTGTGTTGCATGAAGTTTTTTCCCCCAGAATTATTGTGTGACTCAAAGCTGAAATAGCAGGTATTTTTGCATTTAAAATTGTACATTAGGTATTCACCATTCATTGGTTAAGGCATTGTCACTGCAGTGGTAAATTTCAGTTATATCATCATCATTTAGCATTTCTTCTTATATTCCATTAATTGGAAAATTTCACTTCATGCGATATCCAAAAATCATATTTGTTGCTTTTTATCATCATCACAAAATTTGGTAACTGTCCATATATTATGCCAAGCACTTTCTAAAATATATGCAGTCATGTCCTGGTGATGCCCCTACACATCAGATTTTATATTAAGATATTTCTAGACTCTGCATCAATTTTTAAAAATCTGCTATATGTATTTCAGTACATCTAAAATTCCAGTATCCATTAGCTGATTGATAAATGTACAGTTTTGGGGGGAAATTAAAATAGAGATGTTATTATTTACTAGAAGTATAATTTTAAGTTTAATAATGGATGGACCAAAATAATAAGCTGCATGTAATCAAAAAGTTGAGGAGAAACAAATTTGCTGTGTTAAATGAATCTTGGAATACTGCGTAACTGTCTAGCTGTTATGGCAGCAAAAGAAAACCAGTATGACATTCTACTCCAAATAAATGTTTTGGGATTTCGTGTATTGTTTTAAGTCGGATGGAAAAATGCTACCGTCTCCCCATTACACACACAATCACTCAAGAGCTGAAAATCTGTTAGTGTTTAATGTTAATTGATGTATTGCACTATACGATTCTCTAGCCAGCAGGTGTCTGAAAATGACATGAAGGTAATTTTAATGACTGATAACTATTTTACTCCACTATTTAACTTATGCCACTTGACATAAAATTTGAGTATTCCTCTGTATTTAGTGAGTACGTGACTAAATGAAGCATAAAAGAATCAGTATAAAGCTGTCTGTAAAAGGTAAATAAAAAGCCTCTAATCTTCTTTAAAATATGTGGGACTGTTATAAGTGTAAAATATAAATGTTTCAAGAAATTTTATAATTTAATGCCAGTTACTTGAAAGAATTTATTTTATTTTTGTATTTGTTTTAAAACTAAATATTATGTTTAATAATAATCCATCTATGTACAAATTTATTCAAATTAGAAAAATGGTATTATAAAAGTAAGTTTAGGTATGGATAATTGCTTTAGTTTATTCAGTTCCTATTTGCTGTGTAGGTCCTTAATGTTTTTTCATTGATGATCCTTAAAAGAACTTAATTTCCATGTTCAGAAGTGTGTACGAACCCTGTTACTCTGTTTAGAAACTGAATAATTATTTAGCATGTGAGTAAATCCTTGCTCAGATAAATACCGCTTGCTCACTATGATAAAATGAAGTCAGGGCTTTCTGAAATAAAAAGCTAAGTACTTGGAGTATAAGCAATGCAAAGCATAATAGAATCTCGTAAAGTAACCCTAAAAGACCCTACAAATGCCCTACCATTATACAAAGATGAAAATTGGGAGCAAAGTTTCTGTATTTACTGTATCTGGTGTTACAGTTTCATAAACATATTAAGTGTTTAAAAAAGGTGGAGCAGATTTGCAAAGTGAGTTACATGAGAAAAGTATTATGTAGCATAATAGAAAAAGAGGATTTGCTATGCTAAATATTTTGTGAGTGCATATAAAATGAATTAATTTAAACAGTGTGATAGCCAGTTTCCTGATACACACATTCAGGCTGCATGGAATTATGAAAGGCATTGCTACAAAGTTTTTTTTTACTAATATTGGGCACTTGCCTATAACGGTATTGGCTACTACTTAGTCCAGAAGCGGTGACCATTTTATTGTGGAGGCACATAATAGGCAGCCACCGTTACCTCCTATGAAGGGACCGACAATTTTACATGCATGCCTTCTCCGGGATTTGAACTCGGACCCTTTGGTATCGTAGTCAGGCTTCCCTAACCACTATACCGACTGGGCGACTGCTATAAAGATCTTGTACTGTATTTAATAAGGTAACACATAAACAGTATCTTAAACAAATCATGAAAAAAAAAAATCAAGAGGTTCAAATCTAAAAGGTAAAGAGCACAACATGTGGCTATCTTTGCCGATTTTGATAATATAGCTTTGAGGAACAGTTATGGCTTGGTAATATACATTTAGATGATATACCAGCATAGGTGAATATAATCCATTATCGTTTTCCTTTCAGTGATGAATTATGCATTTTTACTAGAAGGGAAACAAGTTTTCCAAACTACTTCTTTTTTTAAATGCTATACATAAAATAGAAAGTGTATGAACTATTAAAATTGTTTTGAATCTCAAGAGTATTGACAAAAGCTTTCTGAAAAAGGCAAATTATGTAGTGGTGTTTATTTTTTATTGAAAAATGCCAAGCAGCCCAAATGGCAGTTCATTTGAAGAGTTCAAAAATATTGAAAAAGATGGTGTTCATCGTAATCACTTACATAGTTTTAAATGCATAGCTTATTTACAAGGAAACAGTTGGGCTGAAATTAATGTCTGTGGTTTCATTCAAAGTGTATTTCTGAAATTGCACATGAATAGATTTTTAAAAAAAGCAAAAGTAGCTTTTTTAGCATGTTCACATAAAAGAGAAAATGTTTGGTTTGTTAAAATTGTAAATTTCCTTCAGTGTTGAGTCTCTTGCAAAGTACTAGCATAAAAAAATCTGATTTAAATGTGTAATATAAGAAAGGAAGTTATCTGATGTTTTTTGACAAGCGTCATTTATTTTTTATTGAAATTTTTCTTGTTTATAAAATTATAAATGTTTGTAGTTCTTAATAAATGAGTTTATGATTTATGTTAATATTGTGATGTAACAGTGAGTTGTGAATATTTTCAGAGTGTATTGAATAAAAATAATCAAAAGTAATGGCAGTTAAAATGCTTGTACATTACTTGTATGCTTTATATTAGAGGTGGCCAGCATCTGTGTCTTTGAGGAGTGTGTGTGTGTGAATATGGCAAAGCCTCGAGGGCTATCTGCCTAAGAGGAGGTATGCCTTCGTGGAGGACTTTCTAAGGGAAACTGGCTCGTATACACGTTACACATGGGGAAAACCACGAAAACGCCCATGCAGCCAGCCCGTTCGCGGGATTCGAACCTCGGACCGAACTACCAGTGTTCAGCGATTTTACCGCTCGGCCGCTGGTGGACCTCGTGTCTTTGAGGAACGATTTAAGTTTTATTTTGGGGCCATGAGTCATACATTTTGTTATGTTTGGCAGGTATTTAGGAAACTATCCTCAAATAGCAAACTTTTATTTCAAGATTCTTGTAGTTATACATTTCAAACAGTCCTTCCTTGAGGTGTTAGAATTGAAGTATTAAAATACACAAATCCATAAGTTAATAAGTAGTAAAAAATTTTGTTAACTTAGTCACAGGCCATGGTTATGTGGGAGAATGGCGGCAGGTAAGCACATCTGACTCCGTATAACGATTAGTACATTTTTGAGGTTGTGTAATACTGCATTTTTGAACTCTAAACATATTGAAAACAATTGCAGGATGCTCTTTACAGGATTCATGGATAGCATAGAACAGTTATTAAATGAATTACAGGCCTCGTGATATGAGGAACCTGCTAACAAGGGTCTTTGTAGTCGAGAGTTCAAGAGCATTCTGATGAAAAAAATCTTCAGACTGAATTAGCCATGCCTCCTTAATTTTTCAGTAGTATTTTACATCCTCTTATTCGTTACATCTGGAACGATAGCAGGAAAAACAAGATCATTGGTTTGTCAGCCCTTCTAAAATCAAGAGGCTTTGACGACAGAGGCAGTGCAAAATGCCAAAATTTCTTGATACTGGTTGGGAAGTTGTCTCTTGTACTGTCAACTGAAACAAATTATTGCATCTGTGGCGTCGGAAGCATGTCATGCAACACATTGTAAAAGCTTGGAAACGGTGACTTGTGGGAACCACAAAATGATTTTCTCATCTCTGTTTGGTCCGCCGCAGTTGTAAACTCCTTTGTACTGGAAAAGGAGTGATGTGAATAAACATCAAAACTGGATGTGGTAAACCCAGGAGAATTCAAACACATCATGATTTACACATTCTGATACAAACACAAATGTTTTGAGTTTTTTTCAACATGAAATCCGAACACCATAATTGTACTGTGTGAAAATTAAGTGGTTAGACCATTACTTATGATTTTTAGCAGTGAAAGTGTAACATGAAATTAACTATAGTAAGAATCCCACAAGCTCACCTTTCTGTAAAGCTCAATGATATCTTTTTATTAATGTGGTGGTTTATTAATAGCTACAGTGTAATAATTTCTAGTATTGCTTATATGATAACAAGCAGTATAGAAGTACATTTTAATTACTGTTTTATAATTACAACACATAACTGTGCACAAGAATGACCATATCTTTCCTTGCTATATTTACTGATTTGTTATGTTATTCTATTTTTGTAATTTTTGTTCATTTCTTTTTGTGATACCAATTCTTGCAACCGTTTAACAAATTTAATGGCATGTCTCCTTTTCATGGAATTTCAATGTATCCCCATCCCTCTCTCAATACCAAAGTAGCTGAAGAAAGTGAGGTAGCCACTGTCAATAACCACTCATATTTCTTTTTGTTGCTAGCCATTAGAAGACTTGCCTGCAGAAGGCTTATGGCTGTATTCTGCTGTAAATTAATATTTCAGTTCATAGTACATGCAACTTTTCAGTTTATGTACCGGCTAACAAGTGTTCTCTCTGCAAATGAAAATATCAAACAAAAAGAAAACAAACTAACATATCAAGGGAAATTTAATTAGGTGAATCAAAGACACTGGACAAAGGGGAAAATTTTAATAAAATTGCCAAGAATATTTAAGGGTGGAATGAACTGCTGCAATAGGATGGAAAAAGAAGGTTTGAAACAAGTATTAATGTGTGAAAAAAGCATGTACTGATAGTATAAAGGAAAGTGTGAAAGGTGGTGAATGCAGGAATTTGAGTGAGGTGCTTGCTGTATTTGTATTTATTAGGCAGCAAGAAGAAAAAGGAACACTAATTTTGCAAGAGAAAACTCTCAAATTATATGAGAAATTTCAGAAAAGAAATCTTGCATCTGCTGCTCTGCTAGCTGACTAGACAGCTAGAAGAAGTGTTAGGCATCACAGTTAAATGAATTGGGCAAAGAGGCAGGAATTTCGAAAGGAAGAGCCCACATTTACTGTTAGTGTTAGCTGGTTTGATGAGTGGAAGAAATGGTAGGCATCTCAGTTAAATGCTTTTGCCAGAAAACCTCTTTGTTGACTTGAAAAATTTTAATAAATGCATGGAAAATTTCTACAAACAAATTGATGAGGAGACCCTGAGGATCAAATTTTCAATTATGTCAAGTGTTGTCTATTTTCAAATGCTTCCCTCTAAAATGCTCGAGGAAAGAAAAATCTGCTCTCATTTATAAAAGAAGAGAATTATTGTGACAAGTGGCAGTGAAACAGGCAACCATGAACTCAAACTAGCACTTGTAAGAAAGTTGTAAAATAATGTCCACGCATTTAGAAATGGGAAAAAGGCATTAATGGACTTCTATGATTTGCTAATTTTGTACAAGAATCAATCAAATCAGTAATTAAATAGAACTATTTTTAATGATATAATTAAGCATCATGAAATTTTTTTAAATGACTAGTAGTTATTTTTTCAAATGACTAGTGTTTTCTAAGTCATAACAATTACTTTTTCTGTGTTCCGGATTATGCTGGAAATACCTTTTTCTTCTCTAAAACTCGAGATTTTTGATAACTCGTTAACCCCTTAGTCCACATTTGGCTGAGTTCATGGGACTCTGCGCCATTAATTGTGAGAAAGGTGGCCCTTATGTTTGTGATTACTGTTTTTATATTGGTTGTGATCGTGTATCATTATCTGTACTAAATTTATATGAACACAAATTAATCAAGTTTTTTTTTTATTTTTTTTTTAAATCTTTTCAGGAACATTATCTAGTAAAGATGATGATAGCAGTGAAATATATGCAGATGCAACCGCTGCATTCTTGGGACCAAATATTTGGGAAAAAACCTTATCTGATTTTAAAGTTGAATACCTTGATTTGGATGACTTGTTATCTAATTCTAATGATGGAAGTCAAATTTATTCAGAGGCTGTAGATGCTGGTGGTCAAGTTTCACATACATCTCAAGAGAATCCAAATATATGTGTAACAGGTAGTTAAATTATTTTAGGTGTATGAAGAATGAAAATAAAAAGATTAAATATACTTTTTAAAGTATTGTGAACTTGAAAATTTCTTTCATTAATTTATTTATAGGGAAAATTATGTAGTTTAAAGGACTGTCTTTTAATTGTTAAAGATTAAGATTTATTGTTAAGTAATTGAGCCCCAAAGCTTGGGTAATTGTTTCCAGTTAAATAGTATTAAAAATAATTATGTCTTTAGGGGGTACTAGGAGAAAATTTCAAAGGATTACTGATAAATGAATCACTGTTTATAGCAATTAAAATTTCTTTCACCTTTAATTGTTATTATTGTATGCTTTGATTTTGGATAAAATCTTCTAATTAGTACAGCCAGTAAAAATAAATGATACACTATTCATACAGATGGGTATTTTAGTAATAAAATATTTGTTTATGCTATCATCTGACATATTATGGAATGTTGGAATAATTTCATAGCAAAATTAAATAATTTTAACCTCAGAATTAAAATAGAATTATACATACATTAGCTATGTGCTGAAGTTCTGAAATTATTGGGGTTATTTTAGAGAGATAGTTGAGCATTTTTTATATCTGTATCAGATATATAAATCAATGTACTTGATTGATATAATATTGGACGCACCATCTGTATAGCTTGTCATTATTTCTAAAGAATTAAAATCGGCCTTTTTTAAGGTATTGAGAATACTAAATGCTGTGGAGGCCTGTGTGCTTTATCTGTATTATATGTATTTTCACCTTTGTTAATGCATCTAATGTTTTACTGAACCAAGTTCAGATAATTTAAGAGGAATCTTCAGGTCACTAAATAATCTGCTCATGTTAAAGCTTCTATCTCTTCCCTCCCTTTTTTTTTTTTTTTTTTTTTTTCCCATATCTCATGAGCTTCTGGTATATCACCATTATCTGAATTTCTTATTTTTACCTTATTTTCTATGAAGAAAATAAATTTATTGAATTAATGAAATTTTTTCACTCTGGGTGATATTCAGCATATTTTTTTTTTATTTAGATTTTATTTGATCTGAATTCACTTATTCTTTAGTAGAACTTTATGAAGATTCAGTTAATTAGTCAGTAAATATTTATATTTAATTTTGTTTTGGTGCATTACGTAGTACTTTGGGGGCAAACTTAGTGCATTAATAATTAATGTTATCTTCAGTGTGTTTTTAATAAGTGTATGAGAGAGAAAAAGAGTGTATGCTTGTACAATCTTTTCAGGTTACAAATTAAATGGAAATCATGTCAAAAAATCTTTTTCTGTAATATCTCAACAGTAAAATAGTATGTTGAAAAATCATAAACTGTTTTTATATTGTGGTATCTTTTAGCATTGTAATTTTTTCTACAGGATACCATGTTTGATATTATGCGATGTAGATTGTGTCTTGAGGAAATCTCGGCAGCTGTCATCCATCCTTGTTAAACAGACTGATTTAATTATTAGTAATGTCCATATCTTCATTCTTAACTGAAAATGCTGAATATCTTTCTACTAATGACATAGGCCTATTTGTAAACTTTTATGAAACTGCAGAAAATAATATAATGTTTTAAAAATAAAAAAATTCTACTTGCATTCTTGCAATATCTCACCCAATAAATCTTGAAAAGTATGATTTTTAATTCGCTGTGTGATAATATTTTATTTTATTAGCAGTCCATTCCCTTGGGGCTGTTTCTTCACAGCCATCATCTCCTGCTGATACTTCAGCTGTGCAAGAATTACCGAAAGATAACAGAGTATACACTGTAGACTGTAAATTTTCGCCTACAGATTTAGCATTAGCCACACCTCCTGGACACAAGCACTATGATCCAGCTTCTGCAATTATCCCAGAAGAGGAGTTGAAACCCCAGCCAATAATCAAAAAGTCTCGAAAAACTTTTGTTCCTGACAATTTAAAGGATGACAAGTATTGGGCTAGAAGACATAAGAACAATATGGCTGCAAAGAGATCACGTGAAGCACGCAGATTAAAAGAAAATCAAATTGTTCTTAGAGCTTCATATCTGGAAAAAGAAAATAATTCTTTAAAAGAAGATGTTTTGCGTCTGAAAGCTGAAAATGATATGCTGAAAAATCAGTTAAAGGAATTTCAGTCATGAAAGCTGACCTGCATTTTCTAAGTTTTGACATGGGGGCACATTTGAATGCCTTGCATTTTCTGAAATTGCCCTTTGTTTATTTTGTTGTACATTTCGCATGTTAGTTACCTTCTGTAAGGTAGCTTATTGTAGAGATAAGTAATTGTGTTTGTTTATAATTTTGTTTTTATTCAGTTCTTAATTCACTGCATCTTAAATAATTGAGAGAATCTTATTTTTGTTATCATAAACAAAAGTTCATTACATTTTATGAGACAGAAAAGTATTCTCTTATTTAGAAGAGTGAATAATCTTTGGTGAACATGTATCTGTTTTTGCCTTCAATGTTACTTTTGCCAAAGTTGTAAAATTTTGTCGTGTGGAAAATAAAGCATAAGATTTCTAAATGTACGTGGATACTTAGAATGCAAGTGCAGAGGAGCACAGGCACTGATTTACTTGCTCATAGTGATGAGACTGCTTATCTTGTTTCTAAGCATTAAGCTTTTTAATTATCAACAACATGAAAACAATTTTGGCTGTTACTTATTGTCAAGTTGCCATGCTGTGTTGCCATGTGTCATTTTGTAATTTAACGTGTTATTTAAGTTTTAAAGGATATAAAAATTAACAACTGTAACATTTTACATTTGTAGCAATTATAGTAGAATTGACACCAGTCTTTTAGAATTTGTTTTGAATTTTTTATGCAATTTGAATTATACTTTGTTTTATTCATTTTAGTAGTCATTGTCATTACTTTCTGCATTGTTGAATCATTACTGTAATTTTGCATGTATGTTTTACAGATCATTTTCTGAAGTTCAAATGTCGGTGGTATGAGTATATGCATTTTTTCCTTTTATTTTTGTGATGCTGATTTGTTTTATTAATGTTGTAAAGTTGTGCCATCTCAGACAAAATGAGGGCATCCTAAAGATATACTTGCTAGAAATTGGTAAGTACAATTGACGATTGAATGAGCTATTTTCCTTGTAATATATTTTGTACAGTTCATACTTTATTAGATCTTATGAAACCAGTTCTGAGTATTTTACTTAAAAGTTTACATCATGAATAGCAATTTTTTAATGATCCAGTAAAGTATTTCGTGAAAGATTTCATATAAAATTCTCTATTTTCAGGTATTTTGCTTTTATTTGTGAATAATCAATATAGTATATTTATACATATATATATATATATATATGAATGAACATATGTTTTTGTTAAACTTGTTTTGATATTTTTAACATTGGTTATATATTTTCGGAGTTTTACAATAGGCTCTTCTTGTATGATTACAGCAGTTTTCGCATTTTGTTCTAATGAAAAAAAATCTGCTAAAACTAGTTTATACCAAACTATTTTAAAATGTTCTATTTTTAATGGCTAGAGTAATTAGGGGTTTTTAACTTGATCTTCTAATGTTAAAACTATTAAAACTTGTCAGTTTTAATAGTTAAAGTTGCTGTTGTATTGTGTGAATGAGGCAGAATTTGGCCCATTATTATTTTTAATTAATAGTACTGTCTTACTGATTAATATAGTATGTTGTTGAATTTGGCACTGCAGTGTTTCATACTTAGCAATTATTTTCTTTGTGCTATTGAGTTGTGTGCAAATATATTAAAATACTTAATTCGTCATTAAATCCAAAGCACACTGTTGCATACAGTATTGAAGTGCAAAAGGTAAAAAGTAGTTTGTTGTTAATCACATATTGAAGTAGAAAAGTGTATGGAATTTTGAATATGTTATATGTATGGTACAAAGGTATATAAGCAAAGTAGTATTATGTTAAACTCAAATATATGTTATGTTAATTGCAAAAATTTATAAATGTTTTTTCTATTTGTTACAGTTTATATGGTAGTCTTTATTTAAAAATCTACTGGATCTTTTTTTTTTTTTTTTTTTTTCTTGTCCCAAAGAGGCTGTAATTAGATCACCAGCTTTTGTGTTGAACTCCAAAGGTTTCTTTTGGCAATCAATTTCAAATTGTTACACTGATTACCACACAAATTTGGTGCCTTAAAAATTATTCTTGTTTTCTGATATATTTAAGGGTACTGGTTTTCTGGCATCAGTTTAGCTGTGAGAGCTACAACTTTTAGAGGTATAGGATAATCACATCATTATATGCCAGTTGACTTGAAATAACTTTGCATATGTCGTATGAATATGGACATTAATATACAATTAAGCACCTATATGTTAGTGTTAAGGTTTGATATTAAATTTCTATAAATTAAGGTTTGATATTAAATTTCTATAAATAAGCAAACTTTTAATTTTTATACATTAAATTTAACATTAATGGAGCATTTACTGAAATTGAATTTTGTAATATGTTTAAAATTTAGTATTACTTCGCTATCAGTCTTGATTCATCTGTTACTCAATGCATGAAAAACTTCTTTTAACTCTTTGAGGGGCAGGAAAAGGCAATTAACTTTTTCAGCAAAACTTTTGTTTTATTTACTATATTAGGTGCTACAATTGCACATATTTTGTCCAAGACTCGGGGGAATAAAATGACCACTTCTGGTGGTTAGTGTCAGTGACCACAGAACACATCCTTACAAATCAGTCTCTATGGTACTCGTGGAAACAGTTTTTCTTTTTCAAGCAGAGTGCAGCTATGCATGTGCTGCATCCCCACACTGTTCTTACAGGCATTTTCTTGGTGTTGCAGAATGCACGTCATCGTGATGTTGTCTTCGATGGCTGATGCTTATTTTCTTGCAGGCGAATTGCTGCATCAACTACTGGTTATGTTTCTTGATTGCCATCTGGTGAGCTGCAAGGGAACTTCAGAAGTGGTCAGTCTTAAAAACCACTCGCATGAGTTAGTAAGATGTTTAATAGAAAAGTTGGTTACTGTAGGTAACCACCGCCTTTCAAAGAGTTAAGGCATTTCATAAAACTACATTCTAAAGCTCTGACAATATGCCATCATATGAATATACCATTGTCATTGGTAACCCTTCCTTGATTTTTATGTACATTCTCAGTGCTTTTAACTTGGAAAACTGAAGTTTTTTTAAAAGATATGTGTGGGCAGTCGTGTAGGTAATTCATCTCTGTTCTTAAGTTTGCAGAAACAGAAAACAGTTTTATACCAGTTAAGAGTTGTTCTCTGACTTCCGTTTGCGTAGAAGTTTTTTAGCAACTAAAACATATGAAGTCCAGGCTTGAGATTTAATCATGTTTGTTGCATTTATGAAATGTTAACTTCTTATGAGTTTTCTTATCTGAGGACCATTAAGAATTCCTGCTGTAAACTTTCCATGGTGTATTCAGGAAATTCACTTGATGAGTAAATAAAGCAGTATCCTCCTATGTTCAGAATTATCACAAATTCTTTTATCATCCCTAGCTTGATACATTATAATGGCAGAATGATGGTATGCCTACTTATTTACTCACATTTTCTGGATTATTTCTTTTCTCAAAGGCAATCCAAATCCTGTCATAATTTTTTTTATCTGTTCCCTCAAACTTAAGTATAGAAATTTTATTTGTAGGCTTAGGCTAAGGAAAAGTTTATTTTTTAGGTCATTGAAGGTGACCTGTTGAAGGTCTGGGTCCTTTTTTAGTCTCTTGTTTCATGTTTCTGTTATTCCGATTATGAGTAGGAATATAATTTCATAATATATATAAAGAAAATATTAAATTCCATATGAGGCTTAATTTTAGGATCATTGATGTATTATCATTAGAGATAGTTATGTCATATTTCCACATTAACTGAAGCTAATATGGATAAACTGATATTTTTTAAAAGCTTCAAAAATATATGCAAGAGTAAATTTCCAGAGCACTAAAAAAATTTTATTGACTATTGTTATTGGATATATATGCAAGACTAAATTTCCAGAGTACAAAAAAATTTTTTTGGATATGTACTCATTTGTTGTAATGTTTAAAAGCGTAGACTCAAATGCAACTGATATGTTTTGTATTTGTTTGATAGATGTTTTGTATTTTAATGGTTTTCTAAAATGTCAGTAATTTTCTTGTTTCTGAACAGATGTTTATTCTGTATGTATTATTGGTTATCAAATGTTAAATAAAATCTGCAATGTGTTTTAAATTTGTACATTAGTAACTGGCAGTCATCATTTAAGTGATATTATATCTTGTTCTACAAGTATATGTAAAAACGGATGTATCTTCAGTGATTTGTGTGATCACTTGTTTCTCATTATTTTAAACTAGTGTCAAAATGTGAATTTGGTAATGCTCCATTTCTACTTATTCAAAAAGGTGATTGTTATCTTAGTCACATATTGAAAAGTAGAGATTTGCTGAAAATTTAATTCCTGATTGTTAATTTGTTGAATTTCATATTTGTAGAATGTTGTTATTGAATAAAACTTTAAAATTCTTACCTTTATTGTTATTGCCATTTGATTTTTTACAGGAATAACATTAAGGTAGAAATGACAGTTTTGATTTTTAGTTTTTGTAAGTGAAATTAATCTTAATTCTTTCTATAAATTTCATTTATATTTTATTATTATTTAGCTTTTAAAAATGAAATTTATTTTGAACAAATGAAAGTTGCTTTAATTCAAATTTTGAAACTTCTAAGCAAATGCTGGTATCAAGGTTTCAAAATTGAAAAAATTGTGCACTTCCACCCTTTTATCTAACAGCTAAACGTGTAGGAATTTATTTCCCATCTGGTAATTGTACAAAGTCGCTTGAAGAAACTGCTAATGAGGTTCTTAACAGAAGCTTTCCCACGGACATTTTAGCACGGATAATTTGTTTCATAGAATGATTAGGGCTGAAGCTTCGTTAAATTATGTTGCTAATCCAGATTCTCCATTTACTATGTCAGAAATTAATAGTGTTATAGAAAAACTTAAATGCAAAAAAGCTCCTGGTCTTGATTCTATATCAAACGAAATTTTGAAGCAAGTTCATAGAATGTTTCCAAATTTATTCTCCAAAATATTCAATACTTGTCTGAGGCTTGGTTCATTTTCTCGTTGCTGGAAAACAGCGAATGTCGTTTTAATCCCTAAGAATAGTGGTCCTCGTATCCCGCATTTAGATAACTTGAGATGCATTAGTCTTCTTCCCAGTTTAGGAAAATGCCTAGAAAAGCTGTTTGTTAATAGAATTACCTGGTTCTTGCATAATAAAAAACTGCTAAATAAAGCACAGTTTGGTTTTACCCCTCCTAAGAGTTGTGAAGATGCTCTTTTGTACTTAAAAGACATAGTGGACGAAGGTAAGAAGAGAAATTTACACGCACGCAGTTTTAGTGTTTCTTGAGACCAAGCCTGGTGGCCTGGGATACTTATTTTTTTAAGGAAAGCTGATATTCCGTGTAATATTTACCAACTTATTAAAGATTTTCTGCATGACAGATCTGCATTGCTCTCCTTTGGCCACGTTTCTTCCTCCCGCATTTTGGAAAGAGGTTGCTCTCGAAGCTCGGTTTCCGGACCTTTATTGTGGAATTTAATTATGAATGATCAACTCAATAGACTCTCACTTTGTCCGAGTTGTAAAACAATTGCTTTTGCTGATGATCTACTAATTTGCTTTCAAGAGAAGTGCCCCATTTAATATGGCTCAAAACACCCTTAATTATTTCCAATTGGTCCAGAAAACAGAAATTGGAATTCAATCCTAATAAATCTAAAATTATGATAATTAAAAGAAAGCATGTCAGCTATACAAACCAACAACTGCACTTGGATAATACTACTTGAACACCGTACTTGATCACCTTACTTGAAACGGTGAATGAAATTAAATATTTAGGCGTTATTCTTGATCATAAGTTTTGTTGGAAAAATCATATTATGTATTTATCCAATAAGTGTGAAAATATACTTAGAGGACTTAATCGTGTCTCTTGCAATACTTTTGGTTTAAATTCTAATGTTATTGATATGATTTATAAGCAGGGTATTGTCCCCTTTATTTGCTATGCTTCTAAAGTGTGGGGAACAGCTTTAGAAAAGAAGATTAATTCCCGTATACTTCGCAGAATTCAAAGAAGAATTTTACTAAGAGTTGTGCGTGGCTACAGAACAATTAGCTATGAAGCCTGTTTCGCAATTTCAGGATTTCCTCCGATTGACCTTCATGTTTTGAATGACAAAAAGTTTAAAGATACCATCAGCAAATTTATGTTCGATACCAAGGTGTTGTTTGAAGATCTTCCTCATCCTGCCAATCGTTTGCCAATTCAAACTACCATTTATGACAATTCTGTTGATGATAATTTCCCTGTTGTGTGTTATACAGATGGCAGTAAAATTAATAATCGAGTTGGATTAGCTTATGTCGTTTTCCATAATGGTTCTGAACTGGAATACAGACTCATTAGAATTCCCAATGAATGCAGTGTTTTCCAAGCCGAATTACTGTGCATTAATGAGTCAATTAAGTGGATATCTAACAACTGTTCGCTAAGTGCTAAATTTCTTATTCGCACTGATTCTCTTTCATCCTTATTTTCTCTTAGGAATATCTTCTCATATAATAAATTAATTGTGACTTCCCATGCTCTTCTTAAAGACCTTAATAATAAAGGTGTTGATGTTATCTTTTCTCATGTACGTGGCCACACTGGCAATCTAGGAAATGAAAGGGCTGATTGGTTGGCAAAACAAGCTACACATCTTCAAGTAATTACTTTAATGATACTTCCTAAGTCATTTTACAAGAACAAAAGTAGGGATGATACAATACTCGAGTGGAATGAACTATACAGGAATTCTACTACTGCCTCTTTGACTAAACTATATTTTCCTTCCATTCCTCACAGACTGAATAATAAACACTTTTTCTGCAATTTTGAAGTTACTCAATTTCTAACTGGACATGGTAAATTCAATTCATATCTGAAGAGATTTAGATTATCTAGTACAGACTTGTGTTCATGCAGTTTCGGGGGAGTGCAAAATGTCGAAATGTTGTTCTATTGTTCAAAGCTCAAGGAAGGACGAAAGGAACTCATTTCTAGGTTAAACTCTGCGAATATTACATTTCCTCCCCCTCTTCATATATTTGTCCAACATAAAATGGCTTTCTCTTTCTTCTGTAAATTTATTTCTTACGTATCATCTGTGAATTTGTAAGTTTATTTTATTTTGTTGTATTTGTTTTTTTTTTTTTTTTAAATTTTTTTTTACTTACCTCTGTAAGCCTTGTGTAATACTATGTGGTGCACAAGGATTTAAAATTTTCAATAAAAAAAAAAAATGTGTAGGAACCTTGTAAACAGATAAGCGAATAATCGCTTTAGTTCAGGGAAAAGCGTCATAAACACAAGAAGGGTCAATTATCCTTTATTTCTCAAAATAAGAATTTAACAATTTGCTCCTTTCTCAGAGCATACAGCAAAGTATCCACTTGGGCCTTGAACTCAAAGTAATAAGAAATAAATCTTAACTAAAAACATATAACCAAAGCTATCAAATTTTTAGGTAGTTAGCCCCTAAATATCGAATAAGCTAGCGAGGCTATCAAGGGCTTGAAATACCACTGAGCGTAGTAATAGATTAGAGAGAGACGTAGCCAAAGGCGAACACGCCCTAATCAGAAACTCCATTGCCCTCGCTGGAAGTCAGTGGAACTCCGACTTAAATACCTTACTCATTTGCATTCTGGTATGAAATTTTAAGCTGAAATTAGGCAGGAAGATGTTTTTCTCACTAAGTGATTTGGGGGGCTCACAATGCTGCACAGTCGTAAGCACACCTTTGTCGACAGATGTGGCTTCATTCAGCTCACTCTACAAGCATGCTCTTTGAGTGGTAATATCTGTGTGAATTTTCTCGAAAAGATGATTATGTGAAGTTATATATGTGGGTGTTTTGTGTGCTTGATACAATGTTTATAACAGGGCTTTTGTAAATTCAGTTCAAATAACAGGGCTTTATAAATTCAGTTTGTGCATGATAAATACATGCTGGCGGAAGACTGTAATAAATTAGATACTGTAAATCATGTAACGTTAGTTTGATGTTGCCGTAAACTGTTATTGTCCAGATGTTTCCCGGAAGGGAAGATGTGGGAATCAGGAAGAAAATAATTAAACACAGTGCAAGAAAATAGTGATTCAGTTTTCTGTTGAAAGCCTGGCAACGCTTTGCATTTACATCTGCGTTCTACTAGCCATATTTATTTCTAACAAAATCGGAGAACTCATTCTAAAAGTTCAGGTAAGTCTTGTTAAATCCTTTAAATTATTTAACAATGAAATATACAATTAATATATAGAGAAAATATAATGGAAGTAATTGCCATTCTTTTTCATATAAGTCTTTTAATACTTATATTGTAGTATGAAATAATTTAATTTTTAAAATATCTAATACTTTTTGCCTTTCTAAATTCATCATATCACGAGTATTTTCTGAATCTCACTTTTTGAGATTTATTGATTAATGGTTGTAATAATTAAATAATTGTAGTACTAAAGAGTAACATTTGAACAAAGAGCACTGAATGGACACTTGCATATGTAATCTTCAATTTTTAATTTTTCAGTTTATAAACTAGGTTTTAAAAAAATTCTAAAGGAATCTTACTAATGAATAATATTAATAACAATGATCGGGTCATAATAATAATTTAATGTTTCCTGTTATAGCACTAAAAATGAAAAGAGAAAGTGGGGCTTTGTATCGAAATAAAAGAAAAGCCAAGGAAGAAAAAATGAAGGGGCTATCCTAAAATACGTGAAAGTTCCTATTTCCAAAACACCAGACTTGTCCACTTCGGATGTCAATTCTTCCAATACTATTGCGGATGCTGTTGAAAACATGAATCATACTACACCAAATGGAGTTACGAGGCGTCTAACGCGAGAATGGTTTTATCGCACATTAACTAATGGAGAAAATGTGTTATGTACTTGGATGGCTTATTTTCTTCCTAAAGCAGCATTATTTTACTTTTGTCGTCATTTGTTTGGTCACACAAACACACCGAGTGAATCAAAATTTTGCTTACTTTGGATTTAAAAATTGGCAGAAACTAAATTCCAAAGTAGCCAACTACGAATCAAGTGCTCAACACAACCAAAATTTTTGCAAATGGAAGGAGTTAGAAACCAGACTTCAAAAAGACAGACAATTGATTTAAAAAAAAAAAAAAAAAAAACTATATGTTGTGGCAAAGGAAACAAAAACGTGGGAAGAAATTCTTGTTAGAATGTTTGATATAATTAAATTCTTAGCGAAACAGAATTTGGCTTTTCGTGGCCATGGAGAAGACAATACCAGCGCAAATAGAGGCAACTTTTTAGAACTGGTGTATCTCCATGCAAAGTACGATCCAGTACTCCGAGAACACTTGCGTATTTTTACTTCCTCCCTAGGAAACGCAACCCGCGACTAAATTTGGCGATTTATCAGGTCTTGGCAAAATTGTGACACCAAGCGCATGCGCAAAAGGAAATAACTCTGTCGGTTTATGCTTCAAATTTGTGATGACTGTGAGTATGTCAAACAAAGTGGAAAAATGAATTTTATAAAATTTTATTTGATGGATATTCGTACGAAGTAGTGTCTTCTAAGTTCGGAGGAAAAGAGGATTTCGACTTTGAGATCAGATGTGATCTTAATAGTAAACATAGATGGGAGAATTGGAAAATACATTTTGAAGCTGTTTCCCACGTGCATTGGATTGTATCTTCCAAAACAAAACAATGCAAATCGGAAACAGCAAAGTTTATTTTTAAGAAAGATTATGTGGGACATGCAAGACTAAATAAGAAAGAGGCTAGTTTCAGAAGTAAAGAATGTTTAGCTGCTTTGCATGTCAGAATTAAAAAAAAAATAATAAGTATACAAGATGTCGTGATGAGTATATAAAAAAGAATCTGTGTACTTTGATTAAAGTTTCATTTCGGCATACACATCGATGTGATGTTGATGAAGCGTAGAATTGCTTACGCCCAATTGATTCGGTGAAAGAAGTTTTCATCAACTACTTTCGTGCCGATAAAATAACAATAATAATATTTTTATTCTGCTATACATCCACAGAGTTCACTGTTAGTAAATACCGTCAAAATGGTGACGATAAAGGCAGTCTCATAAACGTGTATCTGAACATAGAGAATTGTTCTACCTAATGTGGGCAATATGTTTCATTACTTTTCGTGATATTCAGTACCTCATGTTTCGTACAATGAATTTTACTTAAGATATCGGTATTATTTTAATTGCACAATGTGAGCTGTGTGAACAGGGGCTTTGTCGTCTTGGAAGACTTCATCACCATCGGGGAACAAAGTTTGTACCATGGGATGAACTTGATAGGCCAAAATGTTCACATAAGTCTTGGCAGTCATGTGCCCTGACACAGTTATCATGGGGCTAGCAGAGAACCACGATATGGCTGCCCAAACCATAACAGAACCCCCGCCATATTTCACTCTTGGCAACAAGCAGTTTGTATTATAGGCTTGAGATGGCGTTCTCCAGACGTAAACTCGGCCAGAAGTGGGAAACAATGTGAAAGAAGACTTGTCAGATCATATTACTCGCTTCCACTGCTCTATAGTCCAGGCCTTTATGACTTAAACACCACCTTTTCCTGTTATGGGCATTAGCATCACTGATGAGTGGCTTCTCAATTGCAGCACGGCCAGCAATTCCCTGTTTATGAAGCTCCCTTCTAATTGTTTTGGTACTCACAGGGTTCGGTAACACAACATTCATTTCAGCAGTAACTTTTGCAGCTGTGGTCTTCTTATTTTTCGTCACAATTGCCCTTAATGATCGTCTGTCACGATCACTCAGGACACACTTTCGTCCGCGCTGTGATTTAGCAGATGATGTTTTTCCGCTTTTCAAATATGCAGAATAAATCTTCGATGCAGTACCTCTTGAAACACTAAACACCTCGGCTACCTTGCTTACGGAAGCACCTACCATACATGCTCCAACAATTTGCCCACGTTCGAAGTCTGTTAACTCTGACATAATGCAATGACAACCTCACATAACAGTACTCCGACAACAACTGAACTGTTTAGTACATTTTCCAAGTTGTATAGGTGGCGTCAGTAGTCAAAAATGCCAGCGCCACCTACATATTTCATTAAAATCAATCTTTCTTTTCAAACATGCATTTCACAAGGTGTTTCCATATTTTTGTCCATCCACTGTATGTGCCCAGTTCTGTCTCATTTTGAAACAATGACCAGGAGATAGATCCAAAGATCATCTACCCCTCTTTCGTTCCCATTAACTCTTGAGGACTTATTGTTCCATGCTATCTAAAATTAGAAGTGCTGGAGCCCTATGGAAGACTGTGAGGAAGGAAAGAAAAATAAATAAATAATTAAATAATAAATATTAATTAATTTGATTAAATTAACTAATTGAATTAAGAAAAATGTAAAGATAAAGAGAATTTAATAAATTATTAAATTAATTTTGTATAGTTAAATAGGAAAAAAAAAGTATCGGACCTCGTCTTATTTGAGGCATCGTCCTGAATTACAATTCCACTTAGATGCTAAGAGGCAGCTTATCCAATCTGAGTTTAAGCACTGATTATACATAAAATGTACTATTCCAAGGGATGACAAGTATCAGTCTTTTTTTGCAGCACACTATGGAAAAAAGATAAAATGATTAAAGCTCCTCTAAGGAGAATAGTGAGAATTCTAGAAACAGTATGAGGGTATGGAAAGAAATTTAACTGAAAAGTGTAGCTTTGAAAATAAAGAGGGAAGAGTTCAAGACTACCTGATCGCAATGCCTTGTCGATATAACTCTAGCCGTCAAGCAAAAATTTTTCCTGAATGCAACGTGAGAATAAATATAAGACTTCTCGGTACAAGTGGCAGCAGTGGTCCCCCCCCCCCCGTTTGGTTACATCGTTCAGAGAGTCTACAGCTTTGCAGAAGGTTTTTGGTTTGTGTAATTATGGCAAAGTCTCGAGGGCTATCTGCCTAAGGGAAGGGATGCCTTCGTGGAGGACTTTCTAAGGGAAACTGGCTCGTAAACATGTTACACTTGGAGAAAACCACGAAACGCCCATGCAGCCAGCCCGTTCGCGGGATTCGAATCTCGGACCGAACTACCAGTGTTCAGCAACTTTACCGCTCGGCCGCTGGTGGGCCTCTGCAGAAGGAAGTTACTAACTAGCATGGAACGTGCACAACCAGGGCGTCACTTTTAGTTCTTTGAGGAATACAAAATTTACCCACTCTCATAAATTCATTGCATATCCTGGAGAATAAGCATTTGACATATAATTGGGGGCTTTTCTTTCCTCAAAAGTCTCAACCTCTGTGCAAGGCTTGAGTGCGATAGAAAGCCAGGCTTGCATTCAGAAGTTAGAATCAGATTTTTAAGACATGTTTACTATTAAAACAAAATTTCTGTGTTAAAATTGTGGTTCACTAGCATAAAAAAAGTGCCTGAGCCCTTTCATTTAGGGCTCCGGCTGAAATTATAATTTATCTCGAAAACTGAGAAGTACCAGAGCCGGGCTCTGGCGCAATTTAAGCTCTGCTATATACACAAATTGAAGAGAAATTTAAATACCACCAACCTGCACCCCTTTAATTCTCATTCTAAACTTTTCAAAATAAATACAGATTTATCGTATGAATACAGTGCATCAAAACAAAAATATATGTGGTACTCAATTTTTTTTTTTTTTTTTTTTTTTTTTTTTTTGTTCATTCTTGAAAAATCTCTTATGTGACCTCAATAATTTGAAAGAAAAAAATTAAATTATATCTGAACAATGGCAAGTTCTGTATTTTTAGTAGAAAGCCCACTCAATCCCTAAATAGTAACAATAAGTATTTAGGATTAATAAATATTTTTAATATTTGGAAATTTATTATTCCTGAATTATATGAGCCCACCAGCGGCCGAGCGGTAAAGTCGCTGAACACTGGTAGCTCGGTCCGAGGTTCGAATCCCGCGAACGGGCTGGCTGCATGGGTGTTTTCGTGGTTTTCCCCATGTGTAACATGTATACGAGCCAGTTTCCCTTAGAAAGTTCTCCACGAAGGCATCCCTCCTCTTAGGCAGATAGCCCTTGAGGCTTTGCCGTAATTACATAACCTAACCTAACCTAACCTAACCTGAATTATATGACTACAATAACTAAATCCTTTATGCCACTTCTCTTTTACAAAGGTCTTAAATTTACTCTCAGAAAGAACTAAGGGTTTTAAAAGAAAGCATAGGTTTTTCATTTTTCTAGAATGAAAATGTGAAATTATTATTTAGCATTTTTATTTAATGTAATGACTGCAAAAATGAAAGATGTAATTTTAAGAAAACATACTGATCTGAGGCAGTTTTTTTTAAAATGCTTTGATCATGTATGAAAACGAATTTTTGTTTATCGAATATATTATTTTTAATATTTTGTGCAAATCTTGACACAATATAAACTTGAATTGCCAGTACTATGAGCAAACAGGCATAGAAATCATAGGAATAGTACACACTCAAAATAGTGCTAAATGATCCTTGTTCTTCCTTAGATCGGATCTTTGACAACTCAGGATACCAAACACAATCTTTACTCAAACAACTGTAATTATAATGCACTTGCTACCCTTTTAAATTTTTAAGGGCTAATTAATAATAAAGATATTAGTAATTAGACTATGTATTTATTGCATCATTTTATATTTCAGTAGTTTTAATTTTTTTAATATAATTTGAAAGATTTGTTTTGTAATCTGATAACATTTTCTCATTTAAATTGATGGTAAATGGCTCTTTGCTTTATACCATTTTGTTTATAAAAATGTATTGAAAAACCTAATTTTAATTAACACGTTGAGCACCGCGCCGAATTTGCTGTCCTTTCCGTTCAGCCGGCAGCGAGCTAAGCCGTATTTTTGTTTAGAATGTTTCAATACATTTAATTAAAACTAAATTTGATCACATTTCATTGAGACTATATTTATTTTTTAACTTTAATACTGTCGGTCCCACGGACCAACGCCAGCCAAACGAAAATTCCAGTGCCGGTCCCCAGGGACCGGCGCCGCTCTCAACGTGTTAAAATTTGAAAATTGTTCTGTAATTATATCAGCTTGACACTATTAATTAAAATAATTGCCATAATTTTCAAACTTTAAATTTCAAGATAGTTATTTCTTGTAAGTGCGTAGTGCATATTAATAGCACATACCCTAAAACAGCAACAATATGCCAAACTTATGGTGTATATAATCCTTGCTGTATAATCTAGACATACCTAGATATAAAATTAAACAAGTTACATTGAGATAAAGGAAAAAATATTAAAAACAAGTAAAAATATTTTCATGCTTTTAAAATGAGATACATTTCTTGCAAGAGAGGTAGCACATAAAATTATCATTTTGCCAATGTAATTAATATTTAAACACTACAATTGTCAAATTACTTCGCTGACACGTTAGAAATAATTTTTCTCTTGCAGTAAATGCTTCTATATTATAAATCTTATGTCGATTAAGAATTTTGTTAACTTGTTCAATGTTCATACGATTGCCATTAACTCCAATTTGCTGGCATGATAAATGCTTCTGTATATTTTTTAACAATTTTCATAAAAATTAAAATTTGTAAGACATAATTTCCAACATTTAGAATTGTGCACTGTTGTAATTTAAATGAGAAATCAACTAGGATTTGATAAAATAACATTTAACAGACTTCAGAAACAAGCATGAGACATACCTAGATATAAAATGGTTGAAAAAATTTCCGCATATAATTGTCCCAATCAACAACTGTATTGCATATTACAAAACTCAACTGAGGTCAGTCCATGGTAGCAATGGTACATAAATTTTACAGCTCGAGGAAATTTAGATGCGATCCTTCAAACCAAGTGCGAGATCTGGGAAAGATTAAGATTGAAACGTTATTTTGGTGTATCGTAATATGTAAAACACATCATTTCAGGATTATTTTTACAAAATTTTCAGCTATGAGGAATCCCTTTATTCTGTAATAATTTCACTGCTTCTTCCTCTTTTTTTTTTTTTTTTTTTTTTTTTTTTTTTTGTAAATTCCAGACAACTTTGCTATTAAACAAGAATTTCTATCTATAGAATTAAAGAGAAAGTGTTAGCACAAAAAAATTAAACAACTTACATTGAAATAAATGCTTAATAAAGCAAACAAATAAATATTGAACTTTTTGTTTTTGTACATTTTGATTCCCTTTAGGTCATATATACTATTGCTTTTTTTTTTTTTTTCTTCTGACACCAGTTGTTACGTTATTTTCTTCCTTCACGTTCGTAGATTTGGAGTGAACAACGACGACACTTGATGAAGTATCGAAACACACTTTGTTTACCAGTATTGTCAAGACAGCTCCAAAACACGTTTTACAGTTGTCGATGAACTACTGTAAACACGCTGACACGATCAGCGACACAGTCTTCAGGTTATCAGGCTATCACAGTGGAGACAGCTTCACGGCAAAGCACTAGAGTACAGCTCTCGACTCTGCTTGGTCGTTCTGAACTCCACGTACTCTCGAGACTCCACGCTATAACTAGCAATGCACTCGACGATACACAAGAGTATAGCTCTCGACTCAGCACAGTCTACGACAAAACTCGGTGATGCACTAAAAGACTCTCTCAATGCACTTGACGACCAACTCGGCGCTAGACTTCGAGACACTCGCTCAATGACTGAATATCAGCTCACTAGACGAGGCACACACACTAACTGACTGCGGACCAGCAAGGTTTATATAGCTTTCGGCTTGTGTTCGAGAACATTCTGGGCTAAACCGGTAAGAATTCGTTCCAGAAGGTTCTCCATCCGTCCATGGTATATCGTGAATTTTGTCACCAAATGGGCAATTGCTCGTCAAATGTGGCAACCCTGGTTTCCCTTGCCATTCTAAAACTGCTTTGCGGGGAAGCCATCTTACCGCGCCTGTACATTTCGTAACAATACTTTGTTATGTCATAAATCACCATTTCGTATTTTTAATTTTATAATTGACATCTTACTGGATTTAAACTTAAGATCTAATATGCAGCAAAATCTCAAATCTGAAATCGTCAATGTCACGAATATTCTAGATCTTTGACTTTGTACTATATCTCTAACAGCAGTCAGTATAAAGCCACGCTATACAGGATATAAAAAAATGCAGTGACAGTTTCTTTTTCAAGGATGGTCATGGTCTGAACAACATTTTGTTGTTTAGGAAATGCTGCTTAGCACAGCTAAAAACAAGTCTAGCAGACATTAAATTAAATCAATGGAACATCGTGCATAATTTTTTAAAATTTCTGTGGCATATGCTCAGAATGAGAATGTCAAACAGGGCCCAATAAATAGGTTCTGCATGCTTTCATAGAGAACTGGGAAATAAAATACATCTTCTGTTTTGAAATGACATCAAAAGGAACATTTTCTAGATTTCATTACAAATGCTTTATATATTGCAGTCCAATGCACAAAGACTACGGTTAGTACTATTGGAAAAATGCACAACCCAAGCTGTACGGCATGTAAATGAGAATAAGAAAGTGTAATAAACAAATAATAACATGAATATTTGGTTCAGTTCACTCATAAAACCAAGATGACTTAGCTGATCACATTGTTGCTATCTTCAGCAAGTTATCACATATTTTAACACTGATTTTGCAATGCCCATATAACAGAGAAAAAGTACCTACATTTCTAATAACAGTTTTTAAATGGAACACCATCATTATGAGTTATAAAATATACTTTTTATGTCTTATTAGGGCAAGTTATTAAATTATAAATTATATAACTTTTTAAAGTGTGAAAACTAAGTCTCTGAATGAAGAAAAAGTTACAGAAATGATAATAACTTATGTGTAAGTAAGAAAAGATATATTTATAATTTATATAAATCTGTTATTAAAGGGATAGTAATAGTCAATTACTCAAGTATATGTTAAAATCTAAAATAAAGCTAACTCTTATAAATGTAATAATTATTTAAAATTATCTTTCTAAATATGTTACTTCTGATTCACATTTCTTACATGATAAAATATTTCTCAGATTGAATTTTCCTTTAAAATTTAAATACATATTTTGAATATAATGCCACTCATGATATGTCCCCATATATATAAAGGAAAATACTATATCAGACTTGGTAAGTGTTTGTATATGTTACAAACTTAACAACGGTAGCAAAGGAAGATGAAATGAGTTAAATAAAAACTGTTAAAATGAATAAATTATTAACTTTTATACATCCACTTGATATTTTATAAGAAACAATACATATCTTAACAGAATTATTTAATAGGTAAATATATACATCTTATAGTTACAGTGTTATTAATACTGAACTATATAGGCTAAACTGAAAATAGTCATTATTAAATTATTATTATTTTATTGTTCACTTTCAACCAAATATAATCATTATTAAATATCATGGTTTACTAAATCACACAAATTTACAGGAAAGATGTAATAACACAGGTACTGAAACATGGTACGTACAACTCCAGCATTCCATAAGAAGAAAAAAAGCACTTCTACCTATATTGCTATCATATATGAGCTTATGCTCAGCTGAAGACGTTTTTTTTTCTTACCCCCGTGTATACCAAGGTTCTTTAATGTACTATACTATTATAATGTGTATACCTAATATTTATCTTTACAGTAATGCGACCACGCTAACCATATGCAGTGCTAGTAACTGCCAATAGCTCAAGCTATTAAAAAAAGCATCATACGACATTCTGTTGAAAATGAACTGCCATTTTTCTTTATTTAACCCCCCCACACACTAATCACATATGAAGTTTCCTGCTTCAGTAATTATGTTACATAGCTAGTAATTATGTTCAGTAATTACATATGACGCGCCATTACGAAATTTGGGCGATCAAGAATCAAGCTACAAAATACAACATATCATCACGATAGTTCATCATCTCTGCGCGTGCGCTTAGTGTCACAATTTCACCAAGACCTCGTAAAACGCCAAATTTAGTCGCCGGTTGCGTTTCCTAGGCAGGAAGTAAAAATACGCGAGAACACCTTGTGTGCAGGAAAATGGGTCCAAGAAATTCAGTCACGTATTCAAGTCACGCCGCAAATTCAAAATGAGTTCATTGGAATTTTAGGAGATATAGTTCGCCAACAAATTATGTGTCAGGTACAAAAGGCCAAATATTATTCTAGTATACTATTTGATAGCATTAGCAGTCCAGATATTTCACATAACGATCAAACAAGCCAAGTTGTGCGATATGTAAAGATTGAAAATCAGGAAGTAGAAGTGGTGGAATCTTTTATAGATTTCATTGAAACAAAAAATAAAACTGCTGAAGCTATTTCTGACATGATTTTAAGTAAGCTTAAAGCTGATGGCCTTGATATAATGGACTGCAGAGGTCAAACATATGATAATGCTGCTGTCATGGCTGGAAAGCATACAGGAGTGCAACAAAGATTCAAAGACATAAATCCTAATGCCGAATTTGTACCTTGCTCAAACCATTCGCTAAACCTGGTTTGTTTACATGCTGCTTCAATCGAAACCAATTCTGTAACTTTCTTCGGCACTTTAGAACGTTGTTATGCATTCTTTTCCATGTCAACACACCGTTGGGACGTTCTAATTGCTGCTATAGGCAAGACATTAAAAACAATTCAGGATACACGATGGAGCGCAAGAGCTGAAGCAGTAGATATCGCATGGAACCACTATAAGCTTATTTTGACTGCTCTAGAAAAATTGACAGAAGCAAGCGAAAAGGACACGAACACACGTAGGAACTGTGTTAGTCGCAATGGAATCATTTTCTTTTTTATGTCTCTTGGGCCTTTGGAAACCTGTACTGCATGAGGTAAATGATGTCCAAATTTATTTACAAACACAGGTATTCAACGTGCATCAGTGTGACAAAAATAAATGCTTTGCAGGCACTGCTCACAGAGAAACGAAATGAATTGGTAGAGGGTGCTATGAGTTATGCTAAAAATTTGTGTGAAGACCTTAGCAATTTAACGGAACCGCCCAGACGATTAAGGAGGAAGCAAAATTTTTGACGACGGAAGTAAAGATGCAGCTTTGTCCCACGAAAACGAGTTGAGAAGAAAGTTGTTTTCATCGCTGGATAAGGTAACCGAAAAATTCATCAGAGGTTTCAACAGCTATGGAATTTGTCGCAATGGCTAATCGCACCGACGTTGCGAATAGCTAACAGGCTAATCAAAATCGTAAAAACAACCTTGTATTTAGCGTAAGTATATTGAAACACTCAATCGATTTCGAGGGCAGCTAAAGGTCCCTCATCAGAAGAAAGAAATACATAGTAAGAAGAAAAATAAAGGGGAAAGAGTCTCAGAAACACGTGGTCCTTATCAGCACTGCACGTGGTTATAACCGGATTTTTAATCAGAGTTACACTGGCCGCCTACTTTTTTTGAGCCAGGCTATCTCATCAAACATGTAACACAAAGGACAAGAAAAATTAGCGAAGTTAAAAATAAGGAGCGAGGGGCAACTGCACCTTCACGCTCAAAATCTGAACTTCGAATAATGGAAAGCAACCACTGAACGGATTTTTATACCCTCTGGTAGTACCAAACGCAAGGAGGTAACGCCATCTATCGGCAAAAATAACCGAATTAAGATAGTAGAATTTTAAAGGCATTAGGAAGGACTGGATTGGACTTCAAATCATTAACTAAACATGCTAAATCTTTGTGAATATGAAAAGCCTCAAGAAAATCCAATTCACCTATGGAAGAAGCCTTTTGAATAATTTTTGCAGACCCAAAGTCAAAATTATGGTTAAATGTACAACTATGATACGCCATTGAAGACTTGTTAATTTCGCCTTTTCTGACATAAGATTCATGTTCCTTGATACGAAACTTCAACGCTCTTTTTGTTTGGCCAATATATCTTAAACCACACTAACACGATATTATAAATTCATGTCACCTTTAGCTGCCCTCGAAATCGATTGAATGTTTCAACATACTTACGCTAAATACAAGGTTGTTTTTACGATTTTGATTGTCACATTAGCGTGTTTCTCTTCTAGTCTAGCTAACAAGCTATTCACACCACCTACTTTCGCGCATGCGCACAATCAGCCCAGGTACCAGCATTTTACGCCGATTTTCGTAAGGCAGGCGGTAGCGAGAGCGAAGGTTGTTAACCCTAACTCAGCAATAGAAAAGGTTGTTAATAGTTCACCAGCAAGAGAATAAATTGCAAGTAATAATTATCAGTTAAAAAGACGAGGTCAATCTTTATACTTTATAATGTTCAGGAAATGATTAGATAAAATAGGGATTTAATGATGGTTCTAATTGCAAGCGAGGACGTGTAATTAGTTAAAAAATCTTTAATGTATTGTCAAAAAGACTACAGAAATTACTTAAATTCTTTTATTTAACAGAGCAATTTTTATGCAAACTTAGAACCTAGTCTTATAGCATAGACTGTCAGAATATTTATTCAATAAGAAAACTTACTGAAAATTATAACATTCTTATATATTCATCACTTTTTCAGTATCCACACATGTTTATACGTTCAAATGCCGTATTTCAAAATCAAAGTTATTTATGAAATAAAACCTTATAAAATCTGATAAATCATTTATGTGTACAAATTTTTAAATCTAAATCTCTTACATTAAATTATTTCTGTCTTTTAAATTACATCCCATTATTTAGGAATGAAGTCTTGATTGCGCAAAACACATCTTTGAAGCTAAATGTATTCTAAGAAGTACAAAAAATGTAAACAAGATTTTGTTCCCCCCCCAAATCAGTCATTTAAACTATTCCAACCTTTCAGGAAAACGATAAACATTGCGAACATAAAAATCTGCCCTTTTTTATACATACTTTAATAAAAGGAAATGCATTCCTTCTTTTTATAAGAGAAGGAACCCATTTTCCTTTCTAAACTTTTGAAACTTTCTAAACTTACAACACTTAGGCAGTTTGCGTATGTAGAATCTGTTCTTTTCGATTGGGTTCAAATGATGGATCTGACAACTCAATGCTCATGCGCAGTTAATGTTGGTGCGAATAGCTTAAGCGGCTACGGAATTTGTCGGACAAATTTGCTTTTCTTACTCCATCGAAACTACTGGATATTGAAGACCAGGATTTCAATTTAGAACGCGTGTCTCATGACATTGACAAAGAAGAGTTCAAGCTCGAACGCGTGCGGCTAAAGACTTCTATTGATGCTACGGGCAATAAAAAAGGAATTATTGAATTCAAGCCCACTTGATGTGTTAAAGTTTATTGTGCATTTAAGCTAGAAGTTTCCCTGCCTAATATAATAATATTGTTTCAAATATTCCTCACAATTGCCATAAGCAATGCCAGCTGTGAGAGAAGCTTCTCTAAACTGAAGATAATCAAAAATTATTTAAGATCGACAATGAGTACACTGAAATTGACTAACCTGTCTGTTTTGGCTATTGAATATGAAATGACTGATTCAATCGATATTGATAGTGTTATTAAAGATTTTGCTATGAGGAAAAGTAGAGAACTGAAAATTTAAATTATGAAAGGAGTTTAATTTATATTTCTAATAGATAACAAAAGAAATAATCAAAAAGAAAATTTATAATTATTTTACCAATAATTTCTTTTCAGTAAAGGATTAAATAAATTGTTACCTACATTTATTTATATTAGATAAAAGTTGAAGAAACAACTTTTAGAACTTAACTTTTAGAAACTTTTAGACAACTTTTAGAAAGTTGTTAAAAATGATTTTCTTCAATGAAAAAATATTTGTTATAGTACAACAGTCAGTTATGTTTTAAATAGTATTTATTAATATTTTCAATTAACAATAATTTTTTCCAAAGTAATAATACTGTTTTTAGATAATAATTGGTTAATGTTAGAATGTAAAACATATTTTCGTAATTAAATTTTGTCTTCGAGTTTGTAAGAGTTTTAAATTCTGGAGAAAATTAAATTCTCTTTGCAGCTTAATAATATTTTCTTTGCACTAGAAAATTTCATCTTTATAATAATATCACATTTTGTAGCAGGAAGGGACAGCAAATGTTGTATCTAACCCGGGCGGCAGAAACCTATGCTACGCCACAGTTCTAAACATTCTTAGGGCCTTGGGGAATGTTCTCTTTAAAGAAAAAGCGGCCAAGAATGAAATCAGCAATACCATAACATACAGTAATGTCAATAATCAGGATGCAGAAACTGTACATGCACACGTTCTACGATAAAATAAGATTTGTACGACCACAAAAGGTTTTTAAGGCGATGATTTGTCAACGGCTTTCTGGCCAATAGGAGGCTATCAAAATCAGTGCGTTTGTCCTGGTCTCCAAGATGCAGCTCTTGAAGAACATGGATGTTGTATAATTACCACTTTACAATGGATCGCAGAACCTTTCATACTGACGACCAAGGAAGAGAAAAATCCCCTGATAACCGCTCTAGCACTTGTCGAGGAATATTGGGAACCGGACTCTTTCGATCACGGTAAGAGTAACTTCTTCAACAGTTTTATTTTAAATCCTTTTCCCAGTATGCACAATTCCACAGTCACTTCAAATTTAGTAATAATCTTTTTCACTTTGCCTTGACTAGGCCCCTTTTGTAGGCCTTACAAAACTACAAAAACCTACTGCACTGCAATAGGCTTGAAAGTACAGTAGGTGCGATATTCTCGCAGTGCACTTGAAAAAATTACTGCCGTTCTGATAAAACAACTTGATAATTAAAGCTCGATCTTTCTTCTCTAAAGGAATGGTGAAGATTGATTTTACGGTATCCACTACTGGCTTTTTAAACGCTCCAGATTTGCCTAATGTCCTTTCGACATTGCATGAATAGCACCATCTTTCGGTTGAAATTTGAACTAGTAATTTTTATTGCAGATTTCTTTTCCTTATGATCCATATAAGGTATATACCAAGTTTCAATGAAATTGGTCTACTAGAACGGGTTCTACATAGGTTTAAGTAGGGTAACTTTAATTATAACCACCCTGTATGTAAATCAAATTCACAGTGCAAATGAAATTCACAGTACTGTATTGGTTCAAAAAGAAAATATTTATTTCTTTTCAGTGATAAAATTTCAAACACCTAGAAGCTTACAAACTACGCTGTTCTTTCAGCAATTGGAAGTGTGTTAGTTTTACAAGTTTAAAGATTTATTCAAGTGTTTGTATAAATCTTTATAAAATTCCGCAAATAAAATAGAAAAGTAATGATAACAGTCATGAAAAATTTTTATCTATGTAAAGTCATCAAATAAGAGGATGAAATGTATTAAAAGTTAATATTTTTTAAATAGCAACATTTGCATATAAAAGCAACTACTGTGATCACTAAAATAAAGAACTGTATTGCTGAGGTTTTTTTCAAACTGATAACAGCAGCGATGATACATCTAACGCCTCACATTGTGTGACCGTGCTTGATTACACCTTTCAATATTTTTCATGAAGCATTTTAACACTGCCACCCCATCTTCATGTAATTGCAATTTATTGTGACTTATATATACGTAATTACTTTGGAGTGTGAGAACAGGAGAGAAAAAGAAGAAGCTCAGAACATTAAATAATAAAAATATGATTAACATAATAGTTGAAATTTCTCGTTGTGGCCATCTGTTGTAAGCAGTATATCTAACGAAATAAATAAACGTCAGTGTTGAACATGAGCTTTCTAATGCGACTACTTCCTCTGTTTGTAATTGATGTAAATTAGTTATAAATTAAATATACAACAAAACTTCATATATTTGATTGCTTATATCTCTATACAGTTCTTTATTTTTCTCCCAATTAGTGTTATATGACTTTATAAAAGTAAAGCCTGTAATATACAGGGTGATTTTAAATTCTTTTTACAAATTAAGAGGGGTGATAGTACTTGCTCATCCAGATGAGCAATAATTACCATAGAACATTGGGTCGCATTCCATTCTGAGCGGCAGAAAAGAGAAATATTAGAATTCCAACCTGAAACTTACAACAGTGTTGAAAGAGTGAATGAACGAGACTAAAAGTTGCACAATCAGTTTAGTGAAAAACTCACAGAGAGTGTACAAAACAGATAAAACCGAAAACTTGGAGTTCGAGTGTTAATTCGAGCTCAGACTTTGATGGCAAACACTCAAGTGTACATCTTTGGTTTGCCAGGTCTCAACCTCGCAAACGATTACAACTAGTTAATTATCTAAATTATTAAAGGGAAATTATTTATTAGAGGGAAAAACTGCTACCTTGATAGCAGTTTCTTCCCCTTCACCATCTTCTATCCTGTTCTCCTGGACTTACTGTGCTGCGCTCATTTTACTTGAAGAACCCTTCTATGCGACACGAAGTTCTGACAGCCGGAACACAGCACGAACTTTCCATGCTAATCTCGGTATACAGCGGAAGTTTAAGTTAGTTGATAATTTAAAGACAAAATAACACGCCGAATAAATACTAATTCAGAAGTCAAACAACAAAAATCAGCGTTTTATATTTACAAAATTTTCACAGGACTTTTTGTTGTTTGACTTCTGAATTAGTTGATAATATTCAACCTTTGATTAGATGATTAAGTTGTTGCAATCGTTTGCAAGGTTGAGTCCTTGCCAACCAAAGATGTTCATCTGAGTGTTCGTCGTCAAAGTCTGAGCTCGAATTAACACTCGAACGCCAAGTTTTCAGTTATCCGGCCAAGTTATCCGTTTTGTTCAAACTCTGTGAGTTTTTCACTAAACAGATTGTGCAACTTTTGTTCTCGTTCATCCAACACTGTTGTAAGTTCAGGTTGGAATTCTAATATTCTTCTTTTCTGCCTCTCAGAGTGGAATGCGACCCTATGTTCTATGGTAATTATTGCTCATCTGGGTAAGTACTATCATGTAATGTCAGAAAAGAAAACATCTTTGTCGCGGAAAGTACCAAAGTATTGGGACTTTTACGAAGGAGTAGAATTCAAACTTACAAATGATGACCATTGCCAAATTTTAGATTTCTGTTTTTGAGAAATTTTATTCCATCAATTCGATGGCAAACAAATTGACTGCTCTAGGTTTTGGAAACACGTCAAAGAAATCCGAGAAGTTGGAACAATTGAACCTTGTCATTATTTCCTTTCGCTTCAGGGTTGAGAAACTTTTATCTTATTCAAGATATGGAAAATTCTTTTATCTGGCCTCTCCAAAGAATTACACAAAAGCTGTGCAACACTTAAAACAAGGTTCTAGACAAATAAGAAGTTTTATGCAAATATAATAATGTGAGCATTAACTTGAAATAGACATTTTATATTTTGAATATTTCATGTATTTTAGAAAGTTTACATTTAATGTTTATATTTTGTTGAGTTTTCTCCCAGAGGTTCTAAATCTCAAGTGGGGAGTTCACACTTTATCAGCCAGTACTGTCAGGACAGCTCCAAAACACGTTTTACAGTCGCCGATGAACTACTGTAAAGCACAAGAGTACAGCTCCCGACTCTGCTCGGTCGTTCTCGGAACTCCACGTACTCTCTAGAATCTCCACGCTACAACTCGCGATGCACTCGACGACACACAGAGCACGGCTCGCGACTCTTCGGTTCAGTCGTTCCCGGAGCTCAACACGTTCTCTCGACGATGCACTAACCGTGATACACTAAGAGACTGCTTCGGTGAACTGACGACCCATTCGGCACTCGCTGCCCGGCTGTCAACTCGATCGACTCCGCAGGGATTGATTCGCTAGACGAGACACCAACTTGATACTGACTAACTCGCACTCAATGCGAGGCACTCTCACTCGCCCTCTCGACGAGGCACACACACTAACCGACTGCGGAACAGCAGGGTTTATATAGCTTTCGGCTTGTGTTCGAGACCATTCTGGGCTAAACCGGTAAGAATTCGTTCCAGAAGGCTCTCCATCCGTCCGTGGTATATCGCCGATATGTCGCCAAATGGGCGATTTCTCGCCAAATGTGGCAACTCTGCCTTCCCTTGCCATTTTACGGGAACCCTAAAACTGCTTTAGGGGGAAGCCATCTTACCGCGCCTGTACATTTCGTAACAGTATAATATTTTGTCGAAGCGTAGTTTGGTAGTGACTATTCCTAATATATTATGGAGTGTTTTAATGTAGGTACTGCACTGTATTATTATTTGCATTATATTCTTATTATGAGTATATTCTATTTATTATAGTGCTATGTTTTTCGGGCGGCCGCCAAAAGGGTATCAAGTCCCAGGCACCAGTTATGTTCGCTACGCCATTGCATTCTGAAAATCTAATAAAAGTTCACCCGGAAGTCTTCAAATCTTGTGTGCCCTGAAAATCGCACTAAGTGTAGCTTCCATCGCTAACCAGAATGTTCTCCCATTCAGAAACTCCCCAACAGAAAACCCGACTGAAGAATTTCAGTGTCTCCTGATTATGAAGCAGGCTTACGAACTGCAAACTTGGTATGGAAATTTTCATGCAGTCTGTTCCACGCTCTTTGAACAGAAACCTACTGAGTAACAAATAGATTTATTAATTCTTAAAACACAAACATATTTCATAAACGCCGTCAAAATTATATTCTATTATACAATTTCCTCTTTTTAATAAAGCAGTGTTGAATAGAATACGGAGAGATTAATATTATCTGTGATAACAAATATCTACTAAAGACAGCCTACTAATAATGTAATTAATAATTAATAATGTAACAACGAAAATAATGAGTAGTACAACCAGAGCATTATGAGATATCTTTAAGTCGCAGTAAATGATTTTAAAATTTAATAAAACCACATTTGATACCCCCGATGAAATAATTGATAGTTATTACATTTTTTTTCTGTTAATGTAAATACATTTAAACTACAGTTAATTCAATTCAAATTAAACGTATTATTGTAGCATTTACTGGTAATCCCAGAAACGCTCGGCGTAACTAGGTTGGGTGGACCAGTCAGCTAAAAGTGAGACTGGAGTTAGGACTGAGGGAGAAATCTGGAGTCTCTTTTTGGTACATTTCTGCTAGGTAGTCTGCTACTTTAGCGAAATCTGAGAGTCGCTAAAGGCCAGTTATTCGAAAATGCCAATATGCATTTTTTGACCTGAATAATTGTAAAAGCATTTCACTTATAGCTCATTGGGTTGCACCTGTTGCGAAGTTTTAACTTGTGTCCCCATCACCACTAAAATATCATTTTCTTGATTTGTGGGTAGAGATGATTTCATCTAAAAAATTAGCTGAAAAACGATGCCTATGAAAAACGTTCGCGGAAACATTCAAAAAAGGCCTGTAGTGGATCGGCAGAAAGAAAAGATACAATGAACTAACTCAAAGTAACGTGAGTTCAGATAATAAAAATAAAACTGAAAAAAATTGTCATCAGGATTTAATTCCCAAAGCTGGTTCCATAGACCTAGAAATCCACGTCCAGATGATAAATATGTAAAACGAAAGACGCCACAATGTTATCAGTGTAGATTCTATTACATTTAAGACCCCCAATGTCCAAAATTTAAGAATAGTATGGAATCTCCTGCTAATCTTAACAGATTTAGTGCAAAACCATAGGATAAATTTATATTACCTTATACTAGTATGGGTTACGTAAATGGTCATAAAATTCCTATATTAAGGGAGTCAGGCGCTAGTATTGATATAGTTTGTCGCAAATACATCACGCCAGAAGTGCTGACAGGTGAAAGTGTGTGGGTGCAACAGCCATTAGATTTGAATCCAACCTGTTTACCATTAGCTGAGGTCGAACTAAATTGCGACAAAGGAAGGTATTTATTAGGCAATCGAACTTTTGTACTGTTGAACAAACAAAGAAAGGAACTTGATAGTCGACCTCTTCAGGTTAATGTCCTCTCTACTAGAGCTCAAAGGAAAGGAAAAATAGCTGAAGAGAAGATCTTGGAACCGATGAAGGAAGAAAATAAAGCATCCAGAGATGTAGTTGAAGAAGAAGTTAAATTACCGGAATTAAATACGGAAGATGAAGCTCTCATGAAATTAGTAAACATTGACTAAAAAGAAGTTGCACAAATTCAGCTTACTGATAAGAAACTGTCTAAAATCATCCAAGAAGTTAAAGAAGGTACATGCAAAAACGAGAACTATAGTCTGACAAGAAAAGAGCTTTTAGTTAAAAAAAAGACAGATAAAATGGACTTTGAAAGACAGCTTGTCGTTATACCTGAAAAACTCAAGCCGTCAATTATAAAGATGTGCCACGAAGGAACTTCTGATCATTTGGGTGTCAAAAAGACCAAAGACAGACTGGCTAGACATTTTTATTGGGCGAGGTGTTACAAAGAAACCGAAGATTTTGTAAAAACCTGTGGTGCTGGTCAGCGCGTTGGGAAGGGAAATGACAAAAAGAAAGCTCCAATTACGTTAGTATCAGTCATTTCTGAAATATTCACTAAAATAAATGTTGATGCTGTTGGTCCGCTACCTGTTTCAAGGACTGGAAAAAATATATTATTACAGCTCTGTGTATGTCGTCCGAATATCTAGATTCTGTGTCAGTGACCGAAATTTCTTCGCCATCTGTGACTGATGCTTTCTTACCGATTTTCAGTCGTGTGGATTTCCCAAAAGTGATTCAAACAGATCAGGGGACCTCTTTTGTCAGTGCTTTGACAGTGGAATTTTTTGAGCGTTTCGGCATTAAACATGTAAGAAGCTCTGTGTATCATCCACAGAGCAATCCCGTTGAACGATTCCATAGAACGCTAAAAAGGGTGTTAAGGGTCGTATATATAGGAGCGACTTCTGGATTGGGAGAACTATCTACCATCAGTTTTTTTTTTTTCCCTCAGAACAGTCACACACGAAAGCACTGGTTTTACACCAGCAGAGCTAATTCATGGCGCAAAAACCTACAAACGCCAGTCGCTTTACTTTATGATCAGTGGCTAGAACCAACTGAAGAAAGTAGTAATGTTGTCAGTTGGAATCGAACTTATTCATAAAATGAAGAAATGCCAAGAACTTGCCATGGAAAACATGAAAGAAGCTCGACAACGGAGGAAAACATGGTACGATCGGAACGTAGTGAAACGAGAATTTGCTAGAGGAGATTTAGTCCTTGTTTTACCTACGAATCGTCAAAATAAACTAGAGGTACAATGGAGAGGACCTGGAAAATAGAGCAGAAAATTTCGGAAACCAATTACTATATTGTAAGTTTCGAGGAACAAAATGAGCCAAATCAAGTGTATCACATTAACATGCTTAAACCATATTACAAAAGACCAGATATGACTAATATGATAACTGAAGTGGAAGGAAACTTAGAAATGGACACATCTCATTTACTTTCCAATCCAAGTATATTAAATTTCTGGGACATCCTAGAGGAGAATGAACTCGAGAAAAGGTTGAAACCCAAGCAAAATAAAGATTTACGAAAGGTTTTTATGGAAATATTCTGGTTGTTTTTCAAATAACCCTGGACTAACAAACTTAGTTTGTCACAATATTGAGCTGTTAAATAACGAACCAATACAAATAAAGTCGTACAGACTGTCACCCCTGATCTCCCATGATATTGATAAAATCTTCTTCAAAGGATCCTCGGCCTTGTAATTATTAACTCAGTGCTGTTACAAAAACTGAATACTACCCTTTGCCTAATATTGAAGAACGTATCGAAACTGTAGCAACAACAAAATATATTACCCTATTAGATTTATCTAGAGGCTACTGGCAAATTCCATTAACAGAAAGAGCCCAAAGATATGCAGCATTTGTAACTAGTTTTGGAAGTTTCAGACCTCTACGTTTACCCTTTGTATTAAAAAATGCCCCATATTTTTTTAGCAAAGTTATGACTAAGGTTCTGGCTGGATGCGAAGGATTCGTTGTACCATACCTGGATGACATTGCCATTTACTCAGCAAAATTGGGAAGAGCAATTTAAAAAACTTAACGTCTGTTCTAGACAGAATACAGAAAGTGAACTTACGACTAAAACCATCAAAATGTAAATTTGTACAAGATCAAGTGAGATACCTAGGCCATGTTGTGGAACAAGGACAACGAACTCCGGATGGAGTAAAGATCCTGGCTGTAAAGGAGTATCCTTCATCTATGACCCAAACAGAAGTACGTGCTTTTTAGGACTAATAGTGTATTATCGCAAGTACATACCGAGATTTTCAGGAATTGCTTCACCCTTACAGACGCTTTGAAGGAGGTAACCAAAAAAGGAAATATACAATGGTCTGAAATATGTGACAAAGTTTTTAAAAATTTAAAAGAGTTGCTATGCAAGAAACTATTTCTGTATGCTCCAGACTTTGATAAAAGGTTTATTATACAAACCGATGCCTCAGACAATGGCATGGGTCTGGTACTATGCCAATAAGATGATGAACAACATGAACATCCTATCTTGTATATAAGCAAAATATTTACTAAATTTGAAAAGAATTATTAACTGTATTTTTATCAACAAGAATTTTTGATTCAAACTGATCATAACCCTTTGGTCTGGCTACAATTCAGTGTAAATGTAACTCAAAAACAAAATGTAACTCTAGATTGATGCGCTGAGCACTCTCATTACAACCTTATAATTTAAAGGTCATTCAATTCAAAGGATCTTTGCACAAGAACGTAGATGTTCTCAGTAGAATTAAGTAATACAATATCTCTTAGTGTATGTAACCAAGTTTATAATTTATTTTATTATTTAATGTATGTTCAACTGATGTATTTGTGTTGTGTCGTTTTTGAAATTACCAATAAGGTACCCTACTAGTTGACCACAACATTAAAAAAAAAAAAAAAAAACTCAATTCAACAATAATATACTAGTATCAATAAAAACTATCATTATTGCGTTGTGTTTATTCCGGATTAACCCTTAAATCAATTTGAATAAAAGACTGGTAAATATCATGAGCACACAAAATAAATTAAACCATTGATTGATCTAGAAAACCTTATTTATTTAACTCTTAATTCAAATTATATATATATATATATATATATATATCCATTAATTGAAAAAATCAAAATAAATTCAACAAAAGTTGTACTATTGTTTTACACATCAAACTATTACTGAGTAATTATTTCTTAACATCCTTGGAATCTCTATTATATTTACTATTGCAATCTGGTAAAACATACCAAAAATAAACTATAAATTTATGAACAGTACCCTCCCCGGGGAGAAAAAAAAAATATATAAATTTTAACAAGTTACACCTTCCACTTCACACAGAATAATCAGTACAGAAGAAATATTATTGCACTCAGTACCATCAAACAGACAATTGTATTGCACATAATAATTTTTATCATTTAATTTTTTTCTTTTGATTAAGAAAATATGGTTTAACCGGATAAAGATAAGTAGTGACACTATTACACTTCTACAAACAAGTTCGTCTTGAGAGGAGCAAAAATGCTCTAATACAGGCACTATTACAAATCAATCCTCACCAATAAGTAACTCAAACAAAAATTCAATTAAATAATTTCATGAAGAACTTCTTTCTCTTAACTATTAAGTTATGTTACAATAATTTTTAATAAGGTTATAAATCTTTAATCAATCTAATGCTTTTACTTAATCGACACACAAAAGAAAAATAGGATTTCTATAGAGTTAGGATAAATTTATCAACTACAAAAAAAATTTAAGGTTCAACAAATTAAGTTAATTTAGTCCTTTTATCTGCAAAAAAATCTATTTTCTCAAATAGTTAAGCAAACAAAAAATAAAAAACTTAGCTTTACATCCAGACAGACAGCTAGGACAACCATCCCAAACAAAATGGACGTCGTTTTCTGATGAAGTAGCACTCCTCTTTATTACGAATCAAGCTATCGTGCAAACGGCAGTTCACCAAGCAAGATGAATTGTCCATACAGGCAGGCAAAGCATCGGTGAAAGCAGGAGACCATTACTTTGTTGAATTAGACTCGGAATAGGGTTGAGATGAATTTCCATCAATAAGGCAAGGTAAAGGAATCAATAAGGCATTAAATGTGGATCCAAGTTGCTCTCTCTAATTGCAGTGCATTATGCAGATTCTTCACGACCGTTAACCATGGTTCGAAGCACTTGTTTACTTATTGCAAAAAAAAAAAAAAAAAACATGAGTAGAACAAAAAAATGTAGCTAATAACGATGTTGGAAAAAATTTTTAATTTGCAGATCATTCATTTTTAAAGCTATTTATTATCTATGCTGTCGAAATTCACTTGATAGAGATGCCGAAAATTTTCTCGGGCCGAATGCCACGAGAAACGGCTACTGGAGCCAACATCATTAGGGTAATTTCGAGAGGCAATGGCCTAACAATGGCCCTTCAGAAATTTTCATCTCGAACATGGTTCCAGAAAAAATATCAGCTGTCGGCTAGCTCCACTTCACGGCAAGTGAAAACAGTCAAAAACGTGTCAAAAAGTCACCTCGTCCCACAAAACAGCCCGTTAAAAGGGAGAGCGCCGGAACTCCAGCTTAGCACAACTCACTCCTCGCCAACAGTTAAACCAGTTGCAACTACAGCAGTCCTTCATGTTAGCAAACTCGCCAAAGCCACCACTTTGAAACCCCAATGGAAATTCTAAGTCGCCAAGCCGTCGCCAAATAACCACGCCTAGTGGAGGGGGAACTTGGAATTTCAACAACCCTGCAAGCCATCCCAAAGAGGGAACGCTGAAAAACTCGAAAAAGCGACTATTTTACCGGAAAATGGCAGTTCATCCCCCACAAGAGAAATCACAATGAAAACGGAAAAAAACTATTAATTAAAGCTCATAACTAAAATGCAATTAAAGTTAGGAAAACGAAAGTTATGTCAAATTAAAGAGCTAATTTTTCTGCAACTAATGATATTAAATACTAAGAAATCAAATTAATTTTTAACATGAAAAACTGAGTTTATTACATGAAAAATTCACCTACATCCGTTGTCTGAGCGTACAAGATTGAAGACGCAGTTCGCGTAAGCTCGAATAGCCGAAATAGATTACACTAGAATTAATAAGCCAAATAAAATAATATAACCAAACTTGTTGTGTAGCTCAAATTTTGAATAATTACAAATTAAAATTTTGATTTTTATGAATCACTTAATTAAATTAAATTCGCCACACAACATTTGAACTTTCTCCATTTTCTTTCTATTTAAATGAAGTATTAAAGTATTTGTTTAAAACTTAAAATTTTTGGTCTGGAGTTTGGAAACTTATAAGAGAATTTAACTTTTCTCTTTAGTCAATGAGAAAGCCGCGCTCATAAACTTTCGAATTCTAGAGAACTTTTCGTTTCGGAAAACGTCTATCCGTTGGAAGACTTTTTCCGGTTGGTTGTAACAGCTTTAAATATTGTTATTAAAATCTTGTAATTTAAAATAAATAATTAAAATAGATCAACATTAAGGTATATGGTAATGGCAATGTTTGAAATGCAGGCTCGAGAGCCACGTGTGGCTTTCGCACGAAGAATGTTTTTTTTTTTTTTTAAATGTTAATATACGTTTTCTCTTCTTGTTTGTATGTCACCTTTTTGAGTGTTAAATAAAGGTTATTGCTATGTTCCATCAATGGAGTTTGCTTCAAATTGCGAAAGAAGTATCACACCGCCAAAAAAACTCTTCATTTGGAACTTCGGTAACTTGTAGAAATCTTCTTAGGCTTGGGATTTCTGTAAGAATGCCATCCGTATTGTAATTTGTATCCAAAGGGCATGCAATCTTGGGAAGTTAAGTTTCTGAGGTTTTGTCGAGATTGCTGTCCTCTAAGACAGCAAGCCGATCTGATATACGTTCCATGGCTTTACAATGTGTATCGATTTCTTATTGAAACCCGTCTAATATATACCCTTTCAGTTTTTGGTGCAATGTCAGCAGCTGGTCTGCAGCCTGTACCCCGGGTATCATTTCCTTCTCTCTGACAGCTCTTTTTACCGCAGGAATGCCCATCTCTTCGCATCTCTTTTGAAAATTGCCGTGCTTCCATATCAAGGTGATTCTTTTTGTCTTTCGAAAATACATTTAGACTTCTCATGTTGATAATACACATCTCGAAGCTGATTCCAAAGCTCTATAAATATTGCTGAGCGTGGTTGACTTTTTTAAGACACTATTCTATAAACACAAACAGCCAGAATATTAGAAATCTTACATTGCAGGCAATAGAGTTTGAACTGCTGCTCTGATTTCGATAATTCCTGAAGCATCACACGGTTCTCGAGCGGTATCGATAGTGTTCTTATGCACTTAAACAGAAGCTTAACAATTTCAGCAGCAGTCTATCTTGTTTCTGAAAATTGTTTACCTGCAACCCCAACATTTGTCAGAAAGATTGTCCATTTGTTCGTATAAGCTGAGAAAAACATGCACGAACTTTCTAAGGTCCCGAAACAAATCCCACACAATGGAACTGCTACAAAAGAGTATATTCCGCACAGGCTTAAAAAGTGATTTGTATAGGGTACAAACAATGCTTTAAGATTAAGTTCACCAATCCATGCTTGAACTCCTGAATGTGCTCCAAATATTGTAGAAGCCTTGCCGTATCCTTGATTAATTAGGAAATCAATACGATAATAGTAATAAATAATTATTTTTTGTAGTCCTGTCAAGAAATATTTAAAATAAAAGCTGTAGCTTACAATTAATGCTATAACTTTTGTTTGAGGATTATTGATAATGTTACAAATTTAGGAAAAAAAACGCAAAAATGATATCAGCAAAGTGCCATTTACTAGTTCACTGATTTTGACTACACGTTGTTCATCCGTGTCATTAATGCGAAAAATTTCATAATATCCATTCACTCATCCATCAGTCTGGCTGTGCACATGCGAATGGTCAAACGGACCGGTGGGCTTCATTTTAAAAATTGGGATTCGTGTTACAAAACATCCAAATTTGTGCTTATTTATAAAAATGATATTTAAAACTTACAAATCTAATGACAGTTTAAGGCTAAACCCAAAACAAATTCATTAATATTTCTGCAGAAATAAAATGTATATTATACATGTAATTATTTACTTTAGTCAATAAAAATAATTACTGTTACATAAAAGCAAAATAATAATAAAAAACTGTTAAGGAAAATAAAGTAAATTTGTATTAAATAATTAATAAAATCGAAAACGGTTCTGGAAAGACCACAGCACCCAAAAACATGTTCTCACTAAACAGTGACTGTTACGGGATTTAACACGTTGAACGTGGCATCGCTCCCTGGGAACCAATAGTAAACTTTCCATTCGGCCGGCGTAGGTCCCTAGGGACCCACAGTATCAAAATTAAAAAATAAATGTAATAATTTCAATTAAATGTATTAAAATTATTTACATTTTAATAGTTTTTTTAGCATCGTGGGCGTTCCTAAAAAACACTATATTTGGCTGATTGCGTTTTGGATCAAAACCGTTCATTTTGGTCATTGGTTGTGTTACCACCTATACCTCAACTGTCATTCTCAAGTTCCATTGCCTGCCTAATGAATTGCCATCTTCCAACGGTTACAATTCTCAGAATAGGCGATGTGGACTTTTGGATTATAAAAATAATTCACTCTACTTATCACTATCTTCTCTATTTTCGGCCTTATGGGCTCTAAATAATTTCAAAAACAAACCAAAATTTTCTCAAATCGTCCCGACACTTCTGTGACTTTTTTCTAAATAATTGTCTCTAGGAAGTCGTCTTTTTGCCGTTTGTATACGTGTGCATTGGCTGCTCTTTTGTCCTAGTCTGAAAGAAAAATAAGAAAATTAAACAAAGTAGTTCTCTGTACATTCTTTCCAGTGCTCGCTCGCTTCCGGCTGAATGGAAAGGACGGCAATATCAGCGCTATGCTTAAAGTGTTAACAAAAGTAATAGCCGTATCATTGTAGTAAACATATTGGACTGACTAGAGGACCTGATCTTGAAGGAAACTTTAGTTTAATTTACTTACAATAGGTACGTACATACAGATAGAGATACTGTGAAAAGCACTAGAAGATCTCTAATTTTGGATCGAGGATATCTTTTCATCTAGTGACTCACAAGCGATGTAAAATTTTGCCGCCCTGGACAAAAAAAAAATTACCAAACTAAAATCCCTAAGACCACTGTCTCCAGTCTTGTGTGAGAATATTTTGTTCACACGCTGTTACACCGGTAAATAAGGCAGGTGCATGAAAAACGAAATTCTCAATTTTTTTTATTCCAAGAGCGTAAACATGATAGATACACTTTGTAAGGATGTAGAGTTGCGCGCCTCCAACCTGAACGCAACCAAGAGGTGACTGTTGAAACTGGAAAATAGACAGAGTCTTGCTAAGGGTTTAAGTCCCTTTTTATTCAACTTAAGAAATTACAAGTGCGTGCTCATGACGCTCACAAACTACGCCGACCCGGCGGTAAAATAAAAATAAGAACCTGAAAAGAAATAATAACAAGACTCTAACTACGAGTCTCTCTAAACGTAACTAACCTCACCGCGTTTTACAATACCGCTGCTAATTCAGCAAACTTTGCATATCACGTTGAACGATTAACAATTCTCCGAGGCAAGCACACAGGCCGAAACGCGGGGTTCTTCAATTTCTGGCTAACTACCTACGTGCTCGTGAAGTAAGAACAGCACACCTCGAACTCGTTTCCATTCTATTTAACTCAGAATACTTCCGCTGATAATTTGAATCCTTGCGCGTTCTACTAAAATTTACATACTCTGGCATTGGCAGTTCCAGGGGAAAGTAAGTCTTGACAGGACAGATAGTTTAAACTTAAAATAAATGTTAGTTAAAATAAATATAAACCCTACATTTGTCGCTGCCAGAATTTGGAAAACTTGGAAGCAGGTCCTACAAACGACCTGTTGTAAGGTTTCTACAATTCTGAACTAACACTTAAGAGCCTCGTTTACACAAAAAAATCTTATGTAACAAAATATATACTAAATTTCTGTCGATACTTATATAAATCTCTCTTTTTACAGCAACTTTTCCTGGACTTCAGCAATCAATCTTGTTCTTTTCCTTCCAGCATCTGGAAGGAATAAGTATCAGTATCTTTCTAAATACATTATAATTTACACTTTCTTGACACTGAATAAATTTTTGTTTTTAAACGATTCGTTTTCCTTAGTTACTGCTTAATTCACATTCATTCAATTATTCAAACATTAATTTAACTATACCCTGGCTCTCCACCATGTGTGGTGTCAAACGGGAATATTCGTGTTTTAGTCTTACAACACTTCCCCTAACCACCATGATTTGTTAGAATTCAACGACCAAATAGACACACCTTACTCGACATTCTACTCGTACAACTCGATGAGCTACTTTAACATTCTTAAAAATTCAAGTGTAGGTGGAGAACCCTACAAAACACATTCATTCTAACTTCCCCCTCATTCATCTTTAGACATGCAGGCTTTCGCTCTAAAGCATGACTTTATCTACAGTTTAATACTTAAATTTTGAATTCATTGCTTTTGAGCATTTTACTTTTAGCATCTAAAATTTTATGCTTCTAGACTAAATTCTACTTTTACATAACATTCAAGTATTTACGTATATTTACAAAATTTTAATACATATGATTTTTACAATTTACCATAAAATGAATAAGAGAAAATAAATTTTTACTTTACTCATTCTTCGCCAAGCTGGCGGCACTGAAACTAAAGTTTTTATTAATACAAGAATACGAAGTTATTTTTATCTTCGGCCAAATTTTGGCTTTAACATAACAGAATCAGTCTTTCGACGAACAGAAACTGCTTGTTCTTAGATTTTATACTTAAAGAAAATAATACTTTTGCCTTAGCTAAATAAGGTAAAACAAAACTAAGTCTCAACCGAGACATATTGACTTTCGTCAAAACATAGAACTTCGTACTTACGCATAACATTTCGGAACAAAAGAAAAAAATTTTATAGAAAATTTTAACTTATCTTTGAGTTTTCAATGATTGAAACTCCGTCATTCTTTTCTGGCAAAATTGTTCCCACGTTATAGGTTTCATGGACGTCAATCTTCTCCTTACTGACCTCCGAGTGTCGTCCACATTAGTTTTTCTTTTGCGTCCTCTGCATGCTGGCCTCTTGGCGTAGCAATCGTCGGGTTGTTGTCTTTTTCGTTTTTCCATTGGACGGCTGGTCTTGACGTCCTCCGGTCTGGAGTCCTTCTTGAATTTCTTCTGTTGTTCCTGGTATTTTCGTTCCTCCTTCTGTCTTTTCAGTTTCCGGAACGGCGGCCTTGTTTGCACCTGACTCTCTGGCCCTGGGAGCGTTCTCCTTGATGTATAATTTCTACTGCGATACGTTGTAGGTGGTGTTGTCCTCTTTACCAAGGTTTCTTTACGCGGTGGCTTTGCATTCTTGTTTCTCTTAAATGCTGGAGTCTGAAAGTTTTCATTTTTTCTTTTTGGTACCGTCGTCTGGGTTGTAGAAGGGCTAGGTCTCTCTTCAGTTCTCTGCTTCTTGGGTGGTGGAACGGTTGTCGTTATTTCTGGACCTTCTACTTCTTTTAGGCTTGAGTCCTGCAAGAAACTTTTAAGGATTTCAAAACCATTTGGATTATAGTATTTTTTCACCTGGTCGGGACTTGCTTTACAGATTTCCCCTCTCTCGTTCTTAAGGTACAATACGACTCCTTTGATTTCCTGAATTACATAGGGGCCTTCAAATTTTGGAGCTAACTTTGCAGTAAAATTGTCTGGGGCACTTGATAAAGAAAAATTCCGCTTCAATACTTTATCCCCAACTTTAAAATCTGCTTCAGGGCGTTTTCTATCGTAATACACTTTTTGCTTATTTCTTGCCGTATCCGAGCTTTTAAGCTCCTGATCAATAAGTTTTTGCACATCTTTCTGTTTAAACTCTTGCTCTCTTTGTTGCACAAAGAATAATTTATCTAAAGACGTAATTAACTTTCGGCCTAAAAATAATTCTGCTGGGGTTTCTCCCGTAGTATCGTGATTTGCCGTTCTTAAAGCATAAGCTAATTCATATATGTAGCCATCCCGGCGCTTGTGATGTGTGCTCACGTAACTGCGAATTATTTTTACAATGTTTTTATTCACTCTTTCTGCTATGTTTGCCTGTGGTCTATGCGGAACCATTTTGATATGGCGTATGCCAAGTCCAGTGCATATGTTTTCAAATATTTGACTAATGAATTGTTTTCCGTTATCGCTAATGACTTTTATCGGTGCACCGTATTTTAAAATGTATCTATGCAAGAATGCATCTGCGACTGTTTTGGCTGACGCGCGTTTAAGTGGAACAATTTCTGTCCATTTTGAAAAGTGATCTACAATTACTAAAAGAAAACGATTTTTATTTAACTCGCTCTGGGGGAAGGGTCCAAGAAGATCTATGCCTAAAATTTCATTCGGAAATGTAGCGCGAATGCTATTTAAGTACCCGGCCGGGCTGTAATTAATATCATTTATTAACTGACATTGATTGCAGGACCTGACATACGCAGTTACTATTTTGTATAATTGCGGGAAATATACCGCCTCGCGTACCCTTTTTAAAGTCTTTCTGACCCCTAAATGACCCGCTGTTTTCGCGTCGTGTAATTCCTTCAAAATGCTTAATCGAAGCAAGGCTGAGATGACTGGTTTGTACTCGAGATTTTCGTTTGTTGTTTTTGTATAAAATATCCTGAACTGTCTTAAAAATTCAATTTGACCCTCGCGGCCCTTAAAAACTCCATACCTAAAATAAGAGGATTTTGCAGATTCTTCACTACAAAAATTAATACTTTGAGGCTTTCCTCTTTTACCTGTATGTTTAATGATAATTTCCCGATGCAGTGACAGGTTTTTCCTTGCGCCGCTATGATTTCGGTATTTTTGGTTTTAAATAATCGTAACCTATAAAAATTCTTTTTGAAGAATGTTTCGCTCATAAAATTACCTTCTGCTCCTGTATCGATGAGGGCTTCTACTGGTACATCGCCAACCAGGACTTGTATAATTGGTAGATGTGAGGTTTTACGATGACCGTATTTAAATGTCTTTTTGAGGGTTTTTTTTAAAACTTCCGGGGTCTGGACCCTCGCTTTCACAGGCCCCTCTACTCGTTTAAAGCTTTCCTTTCATTGCTTTTGAGCATTTTACTTTTAGCATCTAAAATTTTATGCTTCTAGACTAAATTCTACTTTTACATAACATTCAAGTATTTACGTATATTTACAAAATTTTAATACATATGATTTTTACAATTTACCATAAAATGAATAAGAGAAAATAAATTTTTACTTTACTCATTCTTCGTCAAGCTGGCGGCACTGAAACTAAAGTTTTTATTAATACAAGAATACGAAGTTATTTTTATCTTCGGCCAAATTTTGGCTTTAACATAACAGAATCAGTCTTTCGACGAACAGAAACTGCTTGTTCTTAGATTTTATACTTAAAGAAAATAATACTTTTGCCTTAGCTAAATAAAGTAAAACAAAACTAAGTCTCAACCGAGACATATTGACTTTCGTCAAAACATAGAACTTCGTACTTACGCATAACATTTCGGAACAAAAGAAAAAAATTTTATAGAAAATTTTAACTTATCTTTGAGTTTAACTTCTGCCTTCTGGGTACGCAGATATTTATTTTCGAATTTCCTTTTTGGGCCTTGACCTTCGAGGTTCGATGAGTTAGCTTGATAGCTCTTTCCCCCATAAGAGCGGTTTGCATTTCTGGTTTGCTCATTTGAAGATTGCCTTCGGGTACTTTGAGAATACGATGCCCCTCTAGCTTTTTCCGCTATTCTGCGATTTTGAAACTTCACCGCCAATTCGAAGAGCTCCTGCAATGTGCTTGGGTTTCTAATTTCGAAGTAGTCTTGAACAGCAGGTAACAATCTTGGTAAGATTATTTCAATAATCTCCGCGTCGGGTTTCTTCCCATACAGCATATCCGTCAGCTTAATTTTTCGCAAAATAAAGTCCGTCAACTCTTCTATATCCCGTTGATAGAAACTATATAGTTCGGCTTCCAGCCTTGCTCGATCTTTTACTATGGGGAAGGCCTTTACTAACGATTTTTTGAAATTTTCAAATGTATATGTCTGGCTTCCAAATTCCCCTAATAAAAATTTGCCTATATTCTTCCACCATAGCGCGGCCTGTCCTCTTAGTGCAGATGTGGCGATGGCAACTTTTTGTCTTTCAGGCACAGGGTAGAGCTGAAAGTGATTTTCTAGGCCTTCTAGAAATATCGCCACCGAATTTTTTCCGTCGAAATTGACGTTTGGCTTGATTGACGCTCTCAAAGTCTGGACCAGGTATACAAATCCTTCCAATTGGCTTGCCATTTCTTGGTGTTGTCCCGCGGCTTCCATCCGATTTTCGGCCATTTCAGTTCGATAAGAGTTCGGGCGCCAATGTAGATTTGCGCGCCTCCAACCTGCACGCAACCAAGAGGTGACTGTTGAAACTGGAAAATAGACAGAGTCTTGCTAAGTGTTTAAGTCCCTTTTTATTCAACTTAAGAAATTACAAGTGCGTGCTCTTGACGCTCACAAACTACGCCTACCCGGCGGTAAAATAAAAATAAGAACCTGAAAAGAAATAATAACAAGACTCTAACTACGAGGCTCTCTAAACGTAACTAACCTCACCGCGTTTTACAATACCGCTGCTAATTCAGCAAACTTGAATATCACGTTGAACGATTAACAATTCTCCGAGGCAAGCACACAGGCCGAAACGCGGGGTTCTTCAATTTCTGGCTAACTACCTCCGTGCTCGTGAAGTAAGAACAGCACACCTCGAACTCGTTTCCATTCTATTTAACTCAGAATACTTCCGCTGATAATTTGAATCCTTGCGCGTTCTACTAAAATTTACATACTCTGGCATTGGCAGTTCCAGGGAAAAGTAAGTCTTGACAGGACAGATAGTTTAAACTTAAAATAAATGATATTTAAAATAAATATAAACCCTACAAGGATTATGTTAATTTTATTAACAGTTAAATTTTAAGTTAAAGTTCCTTTCCTGTCAAATTCTTAACTTCAACTTACTACTACCGGTCAGAACGTAGTTTTGGAATTTGCTGAATATTTAATGAGAAGGAGCGGTATTTAAACCACGAAGTTACTTACTGAGACAGAGAGGGAATCAGAGTTTCTGAACTACGCGCGTCTGCTTTTTGGCCGCTCTCTCTCTCTCAAAGCTGTTTTTACGCTCGGCCGTACTCAGGCCCTTGCTAAGCTTCGTAGTAAAATAAGTTAAGGGGCCAACTCTAATTGAACCTTGATAGCTTTGGCTATACTTATTTAGTTAATCTTAGTTTTAGTTTAATTTTTAGTCTTTTGTCCAAAGTGCGGGCTTTACTTGTACACTCCCAGGCTGAGTTTTGTTAAATCTTATCGAAATAATAAAGGGTTAGTTACCCTTCTCTCTTGTTGTTTCCTGTCATCGAACTCTAGCGATTATTCGCTTATCAGTTCTTAAGTTCCTCACTTCCAACATTAACTTATAATTCCAAAGTGAGGTACCTTACAACTTTAATCTGATCACACACTGTAATTACAGTGAAAATCGTCTAAAAATGTGCGGACAGCCTTTGTAAAACTAGGCCAGGTCCCGTGTAGTGTCAAAAGCGCTAACGGTAAGGACACTCACGAGATCTGTTCCATTACAAAAAGTGCCTATCTGTGCAGGTCCCATGAGTCATTTAATTGCAAGCAGAAAAAGCAGTAGCTTTTGAATATTTTACAAACACTGACTATGAATTTTAAAGCCTCACAAATTTTAACAACATAATAGGAGCTACAAACAGCTATTTAAAAGTCTCTTTCTTCAATGCGGATGGACTTAGATGCCAAATATACACTGAAGTGACAAAAGTCATGGGATAGCAATATGCAAATATACAGATGGCAGTAGTATCGCGTAGAAAATGTATAAATGCGAAGTGGTTGGGCAGGGCTTTCATTTGTGTTCAAGTTATTCATGTGAAGAGGTTTTGACGTGATTATGGCCGCACGACGAGAATTAACAGACTTTGAACGCGGAATGGTAGTTGGAGCTAGACGCATGGGTCATTCCATTTCGGATATCGTTAGGGAATTCAACATTCTGAGATCCACAGTGTCAAGAGTGTGCCGAGAGTATCTAATTTCAGGCATAACATCCCACCATGGACAGCGCAGTGGCCGACCTCCTGCACTTAACGACCGAGACCAGCGACGTCTGCGTAGAGTTGTCAATGTTCACAGACAAGCAACACTCCGTCAAATAACCGCAGAAATCAATGTGGGACGTACGAGGGACGTGTCCGATAGGACAGTGCGGCGAAATTTGTCTTCCTTGGGCTATGCCAGCAGAAGACCGACTCGAGTGCCTTTACTGACAGCACAACATCGCCTGCAGCGACTCTCGTGGGCTCGTGAGCATATCGGTTGGTCCCTAAACGAATGGAAAACCGTGGCTTGGTCAGATGAGTAACGATTTCAGTTGGTAAGAGCTGATGGTAGGGTTCGAGTGTGGCGTAGACCCCACGAAGCCATGGTCCCAAGTTGTCAACAAGGCACTGTTCAAGCTGGTGGTGGTTGCATAATGGTCTGGACTGTTTTTACATGGCATGAACTTGGTCCTCTGGTTCAACTGAACCGATCATTGATTGGAAATGGATACCTTCAGCTACTTGGAGATCACTTACAGCCATTCATGGACTTCACGTACTCAAACAACGATGGGATTTTTATGAATGACAATGCGCCATGTCACCGGGCCACAATTGTTCGCGATTGGTTTAGAAGAAAATTCTGGACAATTCCAGCGAATGATCTGGCCACCTAGATCGCCCGACATGAATCCCATCGAACATTTATGGGACATCATCGAGAGGTCAGTTCGTGCCCAAAACCCTGCACCGTCAACACTTTCACAATTATGGACGTCTATAGAGGCAGCATGGCTCAATATTCCTGCAGGGGACTTCCAATGACTTGTTGAGTCCATGCCACGTCGAGTTGCTGCACTTCCGGGCAAAACGAGGACCGACAAAACATTAGGAGGTATCCCATGACTTTTGTCACTTCAGTGTATGAAGTGAGCAAGTATCTGGCTAAACACAACACTGATGTCATGTTACTAAACAAAAAGCGCTTCAGAGCATGAGATAAAATTAAAATTCACGGGTACAACGTAATAAAAACTGAAAGAAGCCACAGTAAAGGCGGAGCCTCTGCAATTGTAATTAAAAACCACATTAAGTACTCAGCTTATTAACTCCCTAATACTAATCCTATAGAATTTACTGCAACTTTAATTTACAGATCCACTAACGAAGAATTTCTTTTCATCACATCCTACAGTCCCCCAAGTGGTGCTTTACCCACACAGGATTCGGATATTTAACATCTACAATCTACTCTTCTATTATTGGAGCCATTAATGCAAAGCATCAAAACTGGAATTCAGTAATTAATAATCAAAATGGCACATTCCTGAGCAATTATCTTGTTAACAGTGAAGTAAAAATTGCTTCCTCGGATACTCCTACCCGTATTCATCCGAACGTTCAAGAAGACATTTTAATATAGCTAATACTCCTTAGTTAGAGATGGAGGGATATCTTTCATCGGATCATTTCCCTATCAACTTTGATTTTTGTGGGATTTACCCACCACTCAAAAAGAAACGTACTAAAATTAATTAGACTAAATCCACAGAGCAATTGATGGACACTCGCTCTACTACAAATTTCCAGCACTGTGCGGAGATATTGAAAATGAGATTTATCTCCTCACCACAAAAATCTATTAGAAAAGCTTCCTACTCATGTGATGTTCCAAGCAATCTCGCTCTACCTAGTCGTCTAGATCGCATTTAAGAAAGAAATAGAAGACAAAACCTTTGGCATAACACCAGAAATCCGGCAAAAGAAAGAAATGATAATTATCTTAATAGAAAACTGAACGGGGAATTCAACAATATCGTTTAGACAAATGGAATTCCCTTTTCGAAAATTTAGATATTCAACCTGACATGGTCTGGAGAATTTCACGTTCCCTCCGAAAAGGAAACACCACTCATCAAACTCCAGTCAGTCATATGGGTAGAACCTACCAATCACATGTGTATAATCTACCAATCAGAAAAAAAAATTGAAAATATTGTGGCAGACGAATTCACGGAAGTACTTAAACCAGACCTTCTTGAAAATAGTGAACATGAAGTAATTTAAAACTCAGTTATAAATATTAAAAATAGAATTTGTACAGATTTCGTCTCACCCGCATCTCCAAGGGAAATCAGACTGGTAATTAAAAATTTAAAACTAAGAAAGGCAAGAGGTTTTAATGATATTAATAATGAAGCGATAAAAGCATTACCCAGAAGATGATCGCTCAGTTAGCACACATACTTAACGCCTGTATTAGACTAAGATATTTCTCACAACAATGGAAACACTCAATATTTATCACAATATTAAAATCAGAAAAAAAAAAAAAACCAAAAGATATCACCGGCTACAGGCCAATTAGTCTCCTGCTATTCAAGGCAGGGTTTTTTGAAAAAATACTTAGAAAAAGACTTACGGATCACCTTGAACGTCTGGATTTCATCGACAAAACAGAATTTGGGTTCCGAAGAGGACACAGCACAATACACCAGGTTTTGAATCTCGTCGAATATATAGCGGAAAGTTTTCATAAAAAGAACGGAGTTGCTACGTGCTTCCTTGATTTCAAAGAAGCTTTCCATCGAGTATGGCACGCAGGACTCATACACAAGCTTAACAATTTTCTACTTCCTACCAGGTTCATTCAACTTTTGATCTCCTATTTAAAAAGAAGAACACTTCAAGTAAGATGGGGTAATTCTCTCTCGGCTACCAAAATTATATTTAGTGGTGTCCCACAAGGATCAGATTTAGGCCCAAAACAATTTACAATTTATATTAATGATGTGCCAAATCCGCTTCATTCAAGAATACTTAAATATGCAGACGATACTGTATATTAACAAATTAGAGACCCCACAGATTGCAATTGATAACTTACAGCTACATGTTAACAGAGTAACCAAGTGGTGCAAGACGTGGAAAATTAATTTAAACTCGAATAAATGCTGTGTAGGACTGTTCCGTAGATACAAAAGATGCATTAACGTTTAAATGGAAATAAAAATAGAAAATGACACCCTCTCGACAACGGATTCTTATAAATATTTAAGAGTCACTGTCAACAAAACCTTATCCTTCAAAGATCGTTTCACGAATATTACTAATAAACGAAATGTAGCCTTTATGGCTCTCTATAGCCTAATTGAAAGAAAATCCAAATTACGCATTAAAGTCAAGAGAACTCTCTACTTCGCTTTCCATTTGTCCGATTTTGCTGTATGCTTATCTGGCCTAGGCTACAACTAATAAAACAGAGAGAATTAAAATTAATGTGCTTCAAAATAAAATACTTCGATCCATTGTTAATGCACCTTGGTACGTTAGGAGCTCACATATACATGCAGATCTTCAAATCAAGGCCAAACACGATCAAATACCTATCGCTGCACGCAACTTTCTTGAACGTGTTAGAAATTCTTGATAGAGCGCTATACAAGGGCTATTAAACTACCATCCAACTACTGACAGTGTAGTGAAAAGGCCACGATCTAATCACCACTATGCTTCATGGTGGTGAATTGTATATATGTAAATATCTTCTAAGTTTCTCTTAGTAAATTTCCTGACAAAGCAGGGTAAAGATTCTGCTTTACTTTCTCATAAATTATTAACATTTCTCTCATCGAATTTTTATATTTTCAAGTAATTAATAAGATTTTAAAGTGTATTAGTGTAAGCAAAATGGACTTTGTGTCTTTTACCAACGTGGAAATCTCATGTCTAAAGTGCAAGTGTTCCTCTATGCAGGATTTCCCTGTCGCTGAATCACAGACACCTCCGAATTCAGTGGGCACGGCAACACAGTGTATGGCGTGCCCTGTGGCAACAAGTTATTTTCTCCAATGAATCTCGCTAAAATCAGTGCCCCAACAATGTACAATCGCTACACTAAGTGTCATGCGAATGAGGTACAGCAATGGAAGATTGTGCCTGAGACGTTACAGAGAAAAACAACTCTTCCCACAGTGCGTTATCCAGTGTCATACCGCAAAAATGCCTGTCATCATGGAATGGGGAGCTATTGGGTATAATTGTCGATCCCATCTAGTGCAGATTTCAGGCAACCTCAACAGTGATAGTTATATAAGAGAAGTTGTGGGACTAGAGGTCCTCTTCAATGTTCAATGTAGTCCGGCCTCTGTATTTCAGCAGGATAATGCTCGTGCACATTTTTCTCAGACTGCACAAGCATTCTTTATGGCACCACAGGTTTTACTTAGTTACCGTATATGTCGCCCATTCAGCATGTCTGAGATTTCATTGGTCAGCGACTCGATCGTACAGCTGGTGTGGCACACACTAAAACTGAACTTTGGCATCGACATTTTCAGAACTTGTGTGCTTCAATGCCACGACGTGTACAGGCTCTCATCGCTCAGTGCAGCGGACGCATAATGGCAGACCGCACATTGAGTTGAACAGTGTTAAGCGAATTTCGCTTGCTGCGCATGCTTGATGGTGTACCTGTGGCGCGGAGAGAAATATTGGTGACTAAGCAACCCTAAGCATAGCTTATTCGTGATCTCCATGGCTGCCGATTACAAATGCAATGCTGTGGAACTTTGTTTATTAGTCATTTTAACGTCCGTACCGATTGTACTTGCTTATTTTTCTAATATATGCTTCATTTTAATTTGTCAATAACAGTGCATTTAATATTTGTTAACATATGTTGTGCGTAATAATTCGTTATTTAGACGTAATTTATTTACATGTTATAATTCAGTAATGTAAACTGGATTTTTTCGCTGAGTTTTTTAACGTATATTCGCGCTTTTATTTTCTTATTTCAAAGAATTAAAGGGTAAAGTGCAGAATTGCCCACTTATTTGTTTGGCGCTTTTTACAAGAATAAGAAAAGTTGGATTTTTGTCACTTTTCTTTGACGTTTTAAGTGAAAATAGGTCGATGTGTACATGAATAAAGTCAAGGAAGTGCGCAATGCCATTTTTGTGCAATTCTGAGATTTTTTTTAAGTGAAATTAGGTCGATGTGTGCATGGATACCGAGTATGCAATTCTTAAAAACGCACCAAGCAGTGGGGGATTCTGCACTTCCTTCTTATTTTAACATAGCAATTACTTTACATTGCACATATACTCTTCGAAAACTTAAACACCAAATTTATTTACAATCAGATGACTGTACATCTACCATATACCGTATTTATCTTCTTTTGAAATCGCGCAAACATAATAATTACGCCAAATTTTTTCTGGGCATGCGCAGTATGCGACATTCGTTTAATACTGTTCAACTCACTGTGCGGTCTGCCATTACGCGTAGCGGACACACAAATTACTGATTTCTGACGTTCGTCTTGTTTTATTTTGCCTTATAAGTTTGATCGTTTATCTGTACTACTATCAGCAATATGTGGAATAAATTTCATTCATTTTCAATAATTCCTTAGTAGTGTTGCAGATTTTCACAATCATTAGTGTACATAAGACCGGAGACAGCATCAGTTCTCAGTTTAGTTTGGTGTTAACTCGGTGTATTGAGATGTTTTGTGTTTAATGTTGTTCTCAGTAGTTTGAAGTGGTAACTACTGATTGTGGTCTATCATGCTGAGAAGAGCCATGCGAATATTGTTCCAGAGCTGTAAAGTGCCTCTTTTGGGAAAATAAACTGTATCAAGCTATCATCGGTTCTGCGGGCATTCGATCTTTTAAGAAACCTCTACGTGTGTAGCAATTTTTGGTGTCTAAAGTAGAAATGAATGCCGGTGATAAGAGTGATGGATAGCAGCTAAGAGGGCTGGGTGACAGTTTTTGCTGAATTCCAAGAAAAGATAGAAGAGGATGTCAAGTCCATTAAAGATTTGATGAAAGCAGTTGAAGAAAGGATTTAAACGGGCCAAGAAGAGATGAAAGGGGTTGTCAAGTCAGTTCAAAAAGGGATCAAAGCAGAATAAACACAGTTGAAAATAAATTGGGAGATATTAAAGAAAACGTTTCTGCTGCTGAACAACAAATTGAAGGACGGGTTTCTGCTGTCAAACAACAAATCAGAGAAAGAATTTTTTTCTGTAGAATAATAAATCAATGCAGAGTTTCTTCTACTGTCACCCCCACAGACTGAAATTCTCAAAAAGGAAATCCAGAAAATACTCGATCTTAAAATTATAGAGCCGGGAGAATCGGACTATACATCTCCCATGATTTTGATAGAATCTTCTTCAAAGGATCCTCGGCCTTCTATTGATTATCGTAAACTCAATGCTGCTACTAAAACTGAATACTATCCTTTGCCTAATATTGAAGAACGTATCGAAACTGTAGCAAAAGCAAAATATATTACCCTATTAGATTTATCTAGAGGCTACTGGCAAATTCCATTAACAGAAAGAGCCCAAAGATGTGCAACCTTTGTAACTAGTTTTGGAAGTTTCAGGCCTCTACGTTTACCCTTTGGATTAAAAAATGCCCCATATTTTTTTAGGAAAGTTATGACTAAAGTCCAGGTTGGATGCGAAAGATTCGCTGTACCATACCTGGATGACATTGCCATTTACTCAGAAAACTCGGAAGAGCACCTTAAAAACCTAACTTCTGTTCTAGAGAGAATACAGAAAGCAAACTTACGACTAAAACCATCAAAACGTAAATTTTCACGAGATCAAGTGAGATACCTAGGCCATGTTGTAGGACAAGGACAACGAACCCCGGATGAAGTAAAGATCCTGGCTGTAAAGGAGTATCGTACGCCTAAAACCAAAACAGAAGTACGTGCTGTCTTAGGACTAGTAGGGTATTATCGCAAGTACATACCGAGACTTTCGGAAATTGCTTCACCCTTACAGATGCTTTGAAGGGGGTAACAAAAAAAGGAAATATACAATGGTCTGAAATATGTGACAAAGCTTTTAAAAATTTAAAAGAGTTGCTATGCAAAAACCCAATTCTGTATGTTCCCGACTTTGATAAAAGGTTTATTATACAAACCGATGCCTCAGACAATGGCATGGGTATAGTACTATGCCAATTAGATGATGGACAACATGAACATCCTATCTTGTATATAAGCAAAAAATGTACTAAATTTGAAAAGAATTATTGCACTTCTGAAAAGGAGTGCGCTGCTATCATCTACGCTATCAAGTAACTGCATTTTTATCTGGATGGTCCGCAAGAATTCTTGATTCAAACTGATCATAATCCTTTGGTCTGGCTACAATCCAACGCCAAATGTAACTCTAGATTGATGCACTGGGCACTCTCATTACAACCTTATAATTTTAAGGTCATTCATCGCAAAGGATCTTTGCACAAGAACGTAGATGTTCTGAGTAGAATTAAGTAATATAATAACTCTTAGTGTATGTAACCACGTTTAGAATTAATTTTATTATTTAATGTATGCTCAACTGATGTATTTGAACGTTCTCCATTTCCTTCTATTTAAATGTGATGTAAAAGTATTTGTTTAAGACTTAAAGTTTTGGCCTGAAATTTGGAAATTTATAAGACAAATAACCTTTTTTCTTTAAGCAATTGAACAAGCCGAGCTTATAAACTTTCGAATTTTACAGAACTTTTCCCTTCGGTAAAAGTCTCTCCGTTGGGGGAGAGATTGCAACAGCTTTAAATATTATTAAAATCTTGTAGTTTAAATAATTTAAATAGATGAACATTAAGGTATTTGTGAATGGCAATATTTGAAACCAGACTCGAGTGCCACGTGCGACTCTCGCACAAAGAATGTAATTTATTTTAAAATGTTAGAATTCTTTCTTTTTCTTGTATGTCGCCATTTTGAGTGCTAAATAAAGTTTTTTCTGTGTTCCATCATTGGAGTTGCTTCATAATGGCAAAGAAGTATCACACACCGCTTGGAGAGTACTGCATGAAAATGTTTTACACCCCTACGATTTGCAGACAGTCCAAGCCTTGCAAGAGACAGATTACCCTCTTCGAGTTCATTTCTGTCATTGGTTCTTGCAGCAGTGTGCGGCGCAGACGGATTTCCCAGCGGATGTGCTATTCACGGACGAGGCAACTTTCTCACAGGACGGCATCTTCAATAGCCGCAACACGCATGAGTGGGCAACTCATAATCCACACAGCACACGTCCACATGCATTCCAAACCCGCTTTTCCATGAATGTGTGGGCCGGTATTGTTAACGACTACCTCATAGGCCCATACCTCTTACCTGCACGTACAAATACCTTATGTTATCATATTTTTCTGCAAGAAGTGCTACCAGAATTGCTGCAGGATGTTCCGGCTGTCGTTCGTGATCGCATGTGGCTCCAGCATGATGATGCTCCAGCCGATAACAATGTGCGGGTCCGCAATTACTTCGATGGGACATTTCCGGGCTGATGGATTGGCCGTGGTGGACCATTCGACGGTGATTACATTTAAGGATGACTTTGGACTTCTTCGAGTAAGAACCAAACTAATTTTAAGTGATGAAGACGAAAACTTTAAGTGTCCTATTCTATTGCCAGGGAACCATGCACTAGTTCATCGCCTAATAGAAATGAAACATCGGCGACTGCAGCATGCAGGTACAGCGACCTTGATCTGCAACTTGCGAGAAGATTATTGGATTGTCGGTGTGAGATGTCTTGTGAAGAGGATTTGTTCAAAGTCTGTTATTTGTAAAAGATTCAAAGGCAAATCTGTTCAACCACCAGTTGCACCCTTACCAAAGGACCGCATTAAATATGCTGGAGCTTTTGAGGTCACTGGCATCGATTTGGCTGGCCCATTGTATGTATTGTCTGGCGAAAAAGCATGGATTGTGATTTTTACTTGTGCGATCTATCGTGCTGTGCACTTTGAATTGACGAAATCTTTATCAGCAGATTCATTTATAATAGCACTCCGAAGATTCATTGCAAGAAGGGGTAGAATAAGCATCTTATATACTGACAATGGTACCAACATTGTAGGAACGAATAATGCACTAAACGAACTTGATTGGGAAAAAATAATGGAGTTTTCAACAATTGAGAAGATTAAATGGAAGTTTAATCCTCCAACCACTGCCTGGTGGGGAAGAGTTTGGGAGAGGTTGGTACGGGTGGTAAAAGATCTTTTAAGACGAGTTTTGGGCTCTAAAACGGTCAGTTACATTGAGCTGGACACTATACTATGCGACTGTGAAGCAACAATGAATTCACGACCCTTAACTTACTTAGAAGACGAGACTGCGGAGTTAAAGCCATTGAGCATATTTTATACAAGGAATCCCTCACCATGATGTAAAGGATCTGGATACTATAGATAGCAAAAGTTTAAATCGTCGCTTGCGGTATTTACAAAATCTTCGGATTGATTTACGCTCGAGATTCAGAAATGAGTACCTAGCCATGCTAGTCCATAGAAGAGAACGAAAAGGAGACACTTTAGAGGTGGGTGATGTGGTGCTGATTGGAACTCCGGAAAAGCGCATCAACTGGCCACTGGGACTTGTTGTCCAAGTATTTCCAGGTGCAGATGGTCATGTAAGAGTGGCAAAAGTAAAAACGGCTGACGGAGAAAAATAACACCCGTCCAAAACCTGTAAACCTGTATCCTTTAGAAGTGACTCGTCCCTCAGACCTACCTCAGCCTCAAGTCTCGTTAAATCCAGATCAAGATGCGGATCTTAGAAGTTCCCCCCAACTACCAACAGCTCTGGATAGTCAGATTGATACCTCAAGGATAGTTGAGCCTCTGACTGAGTCCCCTACAATAGGCAGACCCATAACCACTAGGGTCGGAAGACAAGTAAAAGTTCCTCATCGACTGAATCTCTGAACTGAGTAGAGAATATGTTGCAATTTCCTAAAATTGCAAGGTGGGAGGATGTTCAGGAACGTGCACGAACTCAGTTAACACACATTAATTTAATATGTTCATTACAATGTAGATTTTTTGTGGCAACAGTGATGTTGTTTACCTATATTACTTTGAGCGGGATAACGCATGAAATGTTATTCTTTTTGTAATGTTTAGAATGCTAAATAAATAAGATCGTTGTTAATTAAAAAGGTTTTCTGTGCTAAATATATTACCATTCGTCCGAAGTTATTAAATAAGTCAAGAAATTGATTAATATCAAATATAAAGAATGCCGTTTTGAATCGACTATCCGAGTTTTATCAATACAGTTATATCCCTTGACAGTATATTGTCCATGTTTCATATTAAGTTTCCCAATATTTTTAATATACCCAAAAATCCATTATTAAACTGTATTACTAAGACACAATAACACGCCGAATAAATACTAATTCAGAAGTCAAACAACAAAAATCAGCGTTATATTTAAAAAAAATTTTTTTTTCACAGGACTAGTTTCGATGGTTTTACCGAACCACCATCTTCAGCTGCAAAACCGCAAATGAACAAGATAGGAAATAATGATTAGATAAGATAAGAAAGCCTGGACAAGAATAAGCAAATGGCGCCATCTGTTGGCGAAACCAGAACTAAAACATAATTTCTCTAAAAGCCGAAGGCAAATTTGGATTGGAATTAGGATCGTTAACTAGAACAGAAAGATTTTTATGAATGTGAAATGCCTCTAGAAAATCCAGTTCTCCAATGGAATATGTTTTTTGAATAATTTTGGCAGCAGAAAAATCGAAAGTGTGATTTTCGGACCAACAATGTTGAGCAACAAAAGACTTCTGTGTTTCCTTTTTTCTAACATATGCCTCATGTTCTTTGACGCGAAATTTTAAGGCTCTCTTAGTTTGGCCAATGTAAATTAAACCACACTGGCAAGGAATCCTATAAATACCCCAGGAATTCATATCCGGAATGGGGTCCTTGAGTATAGAAGTCGGAATTTTATTGATGGGAGAATAAACAACCCGAAAGTTAAATTTCTGCAAAATATGTGCAACTTTATAGCTAATTGATGGAAAGAAGGGAATGACAACAGAATTTTTATAATCTCCTAAAATAAGAGTGTGGCTTTTAGTGTGTTGAGGTGAGAATTTTTTAACTGCCTGATTAATAATGTTGGGTGAAAAGCCCCTGTCAATAGTAGTAGTTAGGATTTGAGTATCCCTGCACCCCTAAGTGCAGTCGTCCATGACCTTCAAAAGTACTTGGATGAGCTAATGTAGTAGTAGGCGGTAATGTAGGCGAGACTGTTTGTCATATACTATGTTTTTCTAAAATGGGATTGCTTTAGTTAGAGACTGACCTCTCGGTTGTTGACTTTTGGAACATGTTTGTTGTCGATCGGTAGGTTTCTTTTGTTTGATAGCCACCAGCTGTGAGTGCTTTTTTGTAGTATTTTTAACATTTTTTTTGGATGGTGTAAGTGAAGGACAGCAGCGACGTTGTGAATGTTTGTCCCCCTAGTACACCATTCATAAAACGCATTCGATTTTTCCTTGGTTAGAAATAGTATCTTCTTTCCTTTTTTGTAGTTTTTTGAACGTTCTTTGGATGGGGTTGGAGATGGACAGCAGCGACATTGTGAGTGCATGCCCACCACCAACACCATTCATAAAACGCCTTCGATTTTCTTAAAAGTAGTATCTTCTTCTTTTCTTTTTGGTAGTTTTTTTAACCTTCTTTGGACGGCGGGGGTCGGAGACGACCAGCAGTAACCCATAAAACGTCAGGTCATTCATTGGGTTCGTCGTCTTGAGTTCGCTTGTGCATTTTCGTTTTTTTTTTTTTTTTTTTTTTTTTTTTTTTTTGAAATATTTAGTATAAAAAGGGAGTTGAAAGTGAGAATTAAGAGTAGTAGGTGCAAGATGAGTGCAACAAAATGGAGGAAAAAAAGGAATTTATCAGAATTTATTTTATTTATTTATTTTATTTAAAGGAAAAAAAAAAGGAATTTATCAGCGATGTTAAAATTCAAACATCCAAGTTCCTGTTTGGTTATTGGCCCGAGTCAATCAGGTAAAACTTCGTTGGTACGCGAAATGATACGAAATCGAATATATGAAGCCCCTATCAGAAAAGTAAAATGGTGTTATTCCTATTCCGCACCTTGGTTTTGGGAAGAACCAGACATTGACATTCAGGTCATTCAAGGTCTTCCGGATAGATACGAAAAAGGGGATTTGATAGTGGTCGATGACCTGATGCATCGACTAAATGAGAAAATTGCCGATCTTTTTACTGCCGCCTCACACCATTGTGAAGTCAGCGCTATAGTGATATTACAAAACTTATTCCCTCGTTTAAAGGTTATGCGCGACATTAGTCTTAATGCGCATTATATCATTTTGTTTAAAAATGCAAGAGATGTCTCCCAAGTTAGTTGCTTAGGACGACAGTTATATCCTCAGAACTGGCATTTTTTGACGGATGCTTATATAAAAGCAACTACGAAACCCTTTGGTTATTTAGTTATTGACTTACACCCTCAAACATCGGAGGAGTATCGGATGCGCGAAAATCTGTTTCCAGATAAAGACGGAATACTGTGGTTATTTCGTCCGAAATGACGAAGAAGAATTTGAAAAAGCAGTATCATTTCTTGCTATTATTAGCTCATTCCCACCCATCGCAGAAACGTGCTTTGTTACAGACTGCAAATAAGGATCAAATTTTATCTCTCTGCGAAGTTTGTTTAAATATTTTGAATGGAAATATCCCCGTTAATGTACGTAAGCTGAAAAAATATAAGAATCTCTTAAGGTTGCTATCTAAAAAACACGAAAGCATACAAAAGAAAAAAAAATTTAGTCAACCAATCGGGAGGCTTTTTACCATTGATTGCTCCGGCAATAATATCTGCCTTGGGTGGTATTTTAGGACCAGTTATCAGCAAACGACTGTAAAAAAAATTCTTAATCCCAATTTTGGGCTACAATGGCCAAAAGAGTGGCTCTCATACCCGAAGAATTGGTATCGTCTTATCATCTTCAGAAGCCAGAATTGAGATTGGAAGATGACATAGACACGTTATTAGAAAGAGCAAAATTACCCGACGACATGAAAGCAAAGTTGTTGGGGCAACTAATCACGCGGTATCACAGAACAGTGCACGCACCAACAGAACCTATACGTGTGAGCCTTGCGAATGAAGCGAAAGAAACTAAAGAAGAGAAGGGATTCCAGCAAGTGGAAGATCCTGTTATTAGGGATATTATTCTATCAACACCCCATAAATTTTCTAGATTGGTGCCTCTGGTCGCCGAAAAATTAAAATCGAGGCTTTATTCATGGAACGATCGCGGAGAAATGATTCTTGACGGTAAAACGATTCAGGGATCCAGTATGGTGGATTTCTTTAATTACCTAATGAAAAATATAAAAAATGCTCGAGAGCAAGGCATTTTGATGTATTTCTAAAGGCTATCGAAGAAATTAATATACCGCGCTCATGGATAGGGAATCAGAATGTGTTGTCTCGCATGAGATATACCTCATCGCACTACCCCCTCACGGAAAATAAACCCTCGAGCGGCGAGGAAAATGTCTTTCGATGGCCCCCATCAAATGTGAAAGACTTCGATCATCAAACAAAAAGAAAACAGCAGAGATATAAAGTACAGCAGGAAAGAAGAAGGAGATCCCAAAGTCAAACACCTTATAAAGAGGAATGGGAGGAGCTTTAAACGATGCCGAGGCAATTTTAGAAAATATCTATTACGATGTAGAAAACTCCGCTTCGTATGGCGGAGTGGTAAGATTGGCTCGTGCCGCACAACTTCCGTTGAAAACGACGCGTCGATGGTTAATGAAACAGGATGCTTATACGTTACATAAACCAGTTCGCTTTAATTTCAAACGACGGAAGGTGTTGTCTTTCGGCATTGGAGAATTAATGCAATGCGATTTGATTGATTTGTCTAAGCTCTCTAAATATAACGATGGTGTAAAATATTTATTAACAGCAATTGATGTGTTTTCTAAACGCGGGTATGCCATTCCTTTCAAATCGAAGAGTGCAGATTCTGTAATCGAAGGATTTAAAAAGCTATTTAAGGAGACAAAGTTTGTGGTGAATTTACAAACAGATGAGGGAAAAGAATTTTTTAATAAAAAAGTTCGTGACTATTTTAGAAGACATGGAATACATCATTATGCCTCTAACAGCGAATACAAGGCGAGTGTTGTAGAGCGATTTAATCGAATGCTAAAATCTAAACTCTATCAAATATTTACTTACACCAATTCCTACAGGTATGTGCATGTCTTGAAATCAGTTTTGAAAAGCTATAATTTGAGTATTCATCGTAGTACTGGTTATGCACCTGCCGACGTGAAGCCGGAACTAGAAAGTGAAATTTTTGAAAAACTGTATGGCTATAGCATAAAACCGAGATACAAATTTGAGGTAAATGACCAGGTGAGGATTTCTAAAACAAGGCGAGCATTTCGCAAAGGTTATTTTTCCAGTTGGACGGATGAGGTTTTTGTCATATATAAGAGATATCCTTCGAGTCCACCGACATATCTGCTTAAAGATTTAAAAGGAGCAGTTCTGAAAGGAAGGTTTTACGAACAAGAGTTACAAAAAGTATTAAAGAGTTCTCACGATTTCTGGAGAGTGGAAAAAATTCTGCAAACGAGAGGTGTCGGTGGTAAGAAAGAATATTTCGTCAAGTGGAAAGGCTTTGATCGACGGTTTAATTCGTGGGTGAAAGCGTCATGGATGAAATGACAGACGAATTCTACGTTACTCTACCCAGCAATGCGAGCATGCAGTATTTCCCTCAAAACAATCAATCATCTTATCGAACAAAACTTGCCTCTCCTCTGTTATTGAACGATTCTTGGGAAATAGGTCTAACTGAAATTTTTATTCCACGAAATTGGTATAATGTGGGAGAGTTTAATAATGACTATGTAATAACTAGGAATGTGGAGAAAAGCATTCCTATTAAATTTTCACGCCATACTTTATCATTTAATTATGGCGTTTTAGTTTCGGTAAACGCAAATGTTTCTCTAGAGGAATTTTTATCAAAACTGAATGATAAAATTAGTACCATTCTCGGTAGAGAGGACGCTGTGAAATTCGTTCTAGAACATGAAGGGAGGAGTATTCGCTGGGTTCTTGGTTTCGAAGTACACATTTCTAAAAGAAACGCTCCTAAAATGTTACAGATGTTTTACTTACCAGATGAAGATACTATTATTAAAAAATCTCAAGTGATGAGATTCAGATCAATAGCTGAAAATAAAGATCAGTTATTTTCAATCATATACAGGAGCCCTTCTAGCACGAAACTGCATTTGATTCCGTTAACCTTAATAAAAGCAGATGTATCTAGGGGTCTCTTTGGCGACGTAGCAAAAAATATCCAAGATCTTAAATTGGAAAATTTTGTCACTTTCACCTACGATCAGACGAAGTCCCAACTAGAAATAAAGGTGTCAGAAAACACGGAGCTGCATATTACTCAAGAAAGAGCATCCTCCCTTTTAAGGATACTCGGCGTCCGCGAAAACCTTATAATTTCGCAAACGCGAAAGTTTCCTGTGCTTTTGCCTCTAACTGTGGAGGAGGGGGAAGCTGTGGAACTTATAATTAAAGGATATCCCGAAGTAACTATGACTGAAAAAAACTTTACATTTGCATGTCAGCGCAGGCGTATATAAATCACCGGAAACTTTATTTCGCGAATTTCAACACGTACATTTAAGACAATTAGCGAATTCAAAAGTGTTTTTAGAAGTTCCTCCAGAATCGGAGCTGGCATTTGGGAAAGGGCTGGCAGACATGCTGGGATTCGTCAACACTCATTTCAAGAGCGGAAAATATATAAGCGACTATCCTTTAGAACTGGACGGGGGCATTACAGAAATTTTTGTGTACAGCGATTTAATCGAATCACATCACGTTGGAGATGTGCATGTTCCGCTGCTAAGGGTTATTCCCTGCGTGAATGAAAAAAATGATCAAATTGTGAAGCATTATGAAAAAACTATATATTTTCCTTTGCGAAAGCACTATGTGGAAACGATAGAAATAGAACTGAGAACGAGTAGCGGGAAAAAAATTACCTTTACGGGAGGAAAAACATTTGTAGTCCTGTCTTTTCGCCGTAAGAAAACTATATAAATTGAAGATTTTTCAAGCTTTCCTCTCACTTTCTTAAAACATCCTTAGAGAAATGCACTTAAATCAGAAAGAGTGCGAATCCTATTATTGTGCTCAAGTTGGTGGCGGCGGTGGTGTTTACTTTCAAGGTATACCTCACCAACGAGGTTATGGGTTTTTTGGAGATTTGCGCCGATACATTACGCCGTTGGCACTTAGAGCCGGTCGTTATTTGGGCAAACAGTTGATGCAAACAGGAAAGAACGTCTTGTCAGATGTTGCAGCGGGATCGTCATTTAAGGACTCTGCTCGGAGCAGGTTACGTGAGACCTCTAATAAAATAAAAAGTGATATTTTTGAAAAATTACAGAGGGGAGAAGGTATAAAAAGAAAGCGCAAGAGGAAAAATCGTCAATCAAAGAGCAAGCGTTGTAAGACAAAAGCAGATATTTTTACATAAAGATTAATAGTAATGGAAACACAGGGGGTCATATGCCTTAAGAGCGAATTGGATCTCTTTAATGGTACAACTGGGCATCGATTCCTCTTCCTTTGTGGAAATCCACCCCGTATCTTCATTGTCTGATAAGACGCCCATAGAATTTTACATTAGCGGTAATGGTGAACACTATTTGGATTTGGTGCATACGATACTACACACACGACTTAAAATAACGAAAAAAAAAACGATACCAATCTCACCGACGCCGACGGGGTGGCACCTGTTAATTATATTTTAAACACATTGTTTTCCGACTGTTCAATATGATAAACAGGTTTCATCACAAGTGAATTATTCTTATAGAGCCCTTTTGGAAAGTTTGTTGTTCTATTCCAAATCAGGTCAAGATAATCTACTGAGTGCTGCCTTATTTGCAAAAGATACTGCATCTAAGCATGATGTTGTGGGAGACCAAAACGAAGGTTATACAACGCGTGCCAATCGTTGCAAGCTTAGCCAAAGCCTCGACCTCGTGGGACCATTGCACTTCGATTTGGCCACTCAACCGAAATTGTTAGTCAACGGGGTTAATGTACGCATTAAACTGGAAAGGCATAAAGATGTTTTCACTTTGATGTCGGCAAACGACAATTATAAAATTAGAATTCAGCTAGCAAAACTATACGTGAGAAAAGTCAGCGTGGCTCCCTCCATCCTAATAGCACACGAAAAGGCTTTAGAAAAAGGAGTTATTGTTGGTTGTGCATTAGCACTGAAGGCGTAATGAGTACGTTTCCTCAAGCACAGAATTAAAGAATCATAAATCAAAAATTTTAACTACGAAATCTTTATTTAATAGGATAATTTTGCTTAACTTAAGCATAACAAAAGTAATAATGTTCACGTACATTAAAATTCTGAAGTATTGAAAAGAATAACTTACAGAGAATCAACATCAGTACTAAATATCATCAGGCTTACCTATATTAGGCAATAAGAAAAATAAACAGGAATATACTTTGCCGTAGTACCTGAAAGAGAAGAAAGTACTACTGGATTAGACCTTTGGCCAGGTACAAGTAGCTAGGGTGAAAATCAAATATTCTGCATTGCACACGAGCTTTACTTTCTCTCGCCAATATATACCTTGGCGCACGTTCGTTTCGTATGCCTTTCGAGTTTCATTATGAAAAATACCTAAATTTATGCTAACATTGCCCCTGTTTTGCTAATGAAACTCATACCAATTGTAATTCATTCCTGCAAAACTGAAATTTAGCTTTAGGAATTGGTTTTGTCATAATATCAGCAATCATTTGCTCTGTTGAAAGATAAGCAAGTTTTACTATTCCTTTGTTATTCAAGTCGCGTATATGATGAACTTTTGTATCAATATGTTTAGTGCGTGAACTGAATTTTTCAGATTCTACAAGTCTTATAGTAGACTGATTATCTTCAAATACCTTTATCGGTAGAGTTTGGGGTAGATTGAAATCTTCTGTTAATTTTAATAGCCATAATAGTTCTTGCGTAGCTTGCGATAGTGCAACATATTCAGCTTCTGCTGAGGATAAAGAAACACAAGTTTGTTTTCTTGAAAACCATGAAATACAGTTCCTTCCTAATAAAATAACACTTCCTGATGTAGATTTTCTATCTTCAATATCTTGTCCCCAATCAGCATCTGAATAAACTGTAATATTAGGTTCTTCACTCGACGAAATTTGTAAGGATAGGTTCTTTGTCGTGTTTAAGTATCTAATGATTCTTTTAACAGCATTCCAGTCCTTTTGACGTGGATTATTACACCTTCTGCTGAGTATGTGAGTCGAAGCTGTGATATCTGGTCTTGTGATAGACGATATATACAAAAGACTTCCAATAGCTTGGCGAAATTTATCATTTGAAGTTAGGAGATTTTCTTCCTTGTTTAGGTTATAATAGTTTGTTTCCATTGGTGTGCTGGCGGGTTTCACTTCTTCAAGTTGAAATTGCTTGACAAGTTGATTTATTTTATTTTTCTGTGATAAGAGATAACTTCCATCTTCCTTGCGATTTATTTCCATGCCTAAGAAATATTTAGCTTCACCAAGATGCGTTATTTGGTAACGTTTCTTTAAATCATTAATTGTTTTAAGAATTAGTGCTTCTTCTGTAGAACTTATTAGGATGTCATCAACATACACTATTAAATTAATTCTTTTATCACGAACCACTTTTGTGAAAAGACATGGATCTGCTTTGCTTTGACTGAACCCCAGATTCTTCAGTGTATTTTCAATTTCTGCATTCCAGCACCTAGCTGCTTGTTTGAGACCATAAATCGACTTCTGTAATTTACAAACTTTATGTCTTTCTTCCGGAACCACGAATCCTTCTGGTTGTTCCATATATATTTCTTCATTTAAGTTGCCGTACAAAAAAGCTGTTTTAACATCTAGTTGATGTACCTTGGCATTATTATACGCTGCCCATGCTAAGAAAACTCTTATCGTAGTGTGTTTCACTACTGGTGAAAAGGTTTCATCATAATCACTGCCGTATTTTTGAGTAAATCCTTTGGCTACTAAGCGTGCTTTGTATTTTATATTTTTACCAGTTTCATCATATTTTGTCTTAAACACCCATTTGCTGCCTACTGCATGTTTTCCTGGTGGTAATTCTGTAAGTTTATAGGTTTCATTTTCTTTTAGAGAATGTATTTCTTCTTGCATAGCCTTGATCCAAGCTTCTTGTTCACGTTTTGGTAAGTTTAGAATTTCTTCAAAGCTTTCTGGATCTTTAATTTTAAGTAAGATTGATTCTTCGTCTTCTGCTTTATAAGAGAATCTTTCCGGTGGGACCCCTTTGGTTGATCTGCTAGAAACCCTTCTTTCTACATTTTCTTCACATTTAATTAACTCTTCGGAACTTTTTGAATCTTCTGTAAAATCATCGCCAAGAGATGTTTCTTCATTATTTTCTTCATCTTCTTGTGAGTTATTGAAGTGAATTAATTCTAAATCTTCAGCATTATTTTCTGAAAGTTTGTCAGGTAAAGACGCGTTTTCTGAAAATTTAACAGTTCTACTTACTATTATTTTTCTTCCACCTACATAAATCCTGTATCCCTTACTTCGTAAATCGTATCCTACGAATATTCCTTCTTCGGCTCTGTTGTCGAATTTACGCCGTTTTTGTTTGTTTACATAATAAAATGCTGTACAGCCAAATACTCGTAAGTGACTTAAGTTTGGTTTTCTACCATTCCACAATTCATATGGTGTTCTATCTGTGGCTTTAGTTGGTAACCTATTTTGAAGATATGCAGCAGTAGCTGCTGCTTCAGCCCAGAATCCTTTCGGTAATTTAGAGTTTATTAGCATAGCTTTTGTCATTTCTATTAAAGAGCGATTTTTCCTTTCTGTGACGCCGTTCTGTGCCGGACAATAAGGAACCGAAGTTTGGTGAAAAATGCCGAGTTTCTTTAAATAATTTTCAGTACTTTCGTTACAGTATTCTGTACCGTTGTCGGATCTGAGAACCTTTATTTTCTTTCTAAATTTATTTGTTGTCGATGCAACATACTGTTTAAGTTTGTCGAATACTTCATCTTTTGAAGTAATAAAATAAATTTGAGTATAACGCGAATAGTCATCAATGAAAGTTACGAAATATCTTTTCCCTCCTAAGCTGTTGACTTCAATTGGCCCCCACACATCTGTGTGCACTAAATCCAGTGGATTTTTAGATCTAAAACTAGTTTTGGGATAAGGTGCTTCAGTTAGTTTCGCTTTTACACAAATAGAACATTCCACACTATGAGTGCATTTGCCAAGTTTAATGCCGTCTGCCAAATCATTTTTCTCAAGTGTTTTTATGGCATCTATATTTCTGTGGCCTAATCTTTGATGCCATTTTAGTATACAGTTCGTATTTGAACATGAAACATTATTAGCTAAGTATGCTTTCTCATCAATTGGGTTTACGATCAATTTATATAAACCTTGCTGAGCGTTGCCGTCGGCTACAAGTATATTGTTACGCTTTATGTAACACTTATTACCATCAAATGTAACAATGCAACCTTTATTGGTAACAGATTGAACAGAAAGTAAATTACTATCTAAACCTGGTACATACAATACATTTTCCAATTTTATTTGTGTAACCTGACCCTTTAAGTTTTGAACTTTAAAATAACCTTCACCAATACCATAAGAATTTAATTTAGCACCATTGGCTACAGTTACTATTTGTTTATTAGAGTCATTTAACTGAGAGAAAAAATTTTTATTACTCGTCATATGAGTGGAGGCTCCTGAGTCGATAACCCATTCTTGCGTTTGCGTATTTTCATGATTATTTTCCACTTTTAGAACTTGATTAAACTGAATCGGCGAATTTTCAGTTTCAATACTTTTAAGATACTTATTTTCTTTAAGTTTTGTTATGTTTTCTACACTTTGCGTATTTGCTATTTGGCATGCATTACTTTTATAATTTTGAGAATAATTTCGTATTTTAATATTATTTACATTTGTTTTCGGGGAGGTTCTAGCGTTGCGTTTTAAATGAAAACAGTCATTTATCGTATGGTTATTTCTCTTACAATAAGTACAAAATTGTGTAACATACTTTGGTTTATTTTCGCTTTTACTTTTTAAAGCAACTGAATCGTACTTTTGAACTTTCTTAGTTTCCACACGTCTACAATACTCATCTATTAGTTTGTTTTTAACATATTCTAGCGACAATTCAGCTTCCTATTTACTTTCTATTGCAGTTATTAAGGAGTTGTATGAATTTGGTAAAGAACATAGTAGTATTGCGATTAAGTTATTTTCTTTAATTTCTTCACCTATACTACGCAGCTTTTCAGCCAACTCTAGTACTCCTTTGATATGTTCCTGCATTTTAGAACTTTCATTATATCTAATGGAATATAGTTTTCTAAGAAGAAATAGCTTATTTGTTAAATTTACACGTTCATGGACACATTTTAACTTCTGCCAAACTTCTTTTGCAGATTTACTATGTAAAACATGGATAATTTGCGAATCCGAAATGTTTAGACACATTAAAGCTTTAGCTTTACGATCATTCTTTAACCAAATATCAGTATCAGTTTCCGGTTTTTCTTCGAATACAACATCATCTAAACCTTCTTTTATTAGAAGTTGTTTTATTTTAAACTTCCACACTGAATAATTTTCATCTGTTAATTTTTCTATACAAATTGATTCTTTTAGAATAGACATTATTATTTGTTACAATTATTCATATAAACTTTGTAACTAGTATTTTCAACAAAGAGTTTTAACACTTCATGCCCCTGGAATCTTACAACATTACAAAATTTCAATTTCTCAGTCTCATAATCACTTGTTGGTTGTGCATTAGCACTGAAGGCGTAATGAGTACGTTTCCTCAAGCACAGAATTAAAGAATCATAAATCAAAAATTTTAACTACGAAATCTTTATTTAATAGGATAATTTTGCTTAACTTAAGCATAACAAAAGTAATAATGTTCACGTACATTAAAATTCTGAAGTATTGAAAAGAATAACTTACAGAGAATCAACATCAGTACTAAATATCATCAGGCTTACCTATATTAGGCAATAAGAAAAATAAACAGGAATATACTTTGCCGTAGTACCTGAAAGAGAAGAAAGTACTACTGGATTAGACCTTTGGCCAGGTACAAGTAGCTAGGGTGAAAATCAAATATTCTGCATTGCACACGAGCTTTACTTTCTCTCGCCAATATATACCTTGGCGCACGTTCGTTTCGTATGCCTTTCGAGTTTCATTATGAAAAATACCTAAATTTATGCTAACAGTTATTAAGATGCCCATTCATAGGATTGACATAAAAAGTTCTGCAATACCGAGCGATTTGCAATCGACAACTATAGCAAACGCTTTTATTGGTCAGCTACCCACACGTCTCATTCTAGGTTTTGTATCTAATGCCGCCTATAATGGAAGCACCAACAGAAATCCTTTTAAATTTCATCACTATAACCTAAACTACCTATGCATATTAAATGGGGGACAGATGATACCTTCCAAACCCTATCAGCCCAATTTCGAAAAAACATTTTATGGGCGAAGTTATTTAACCATCTTTACAGATTTAAATCGATATCATTCATGCCCCAACATCAATATCTCCTTTGATGAATACAAGGATGGGTATACATTATATGCCGTTGATTTGACTCCAGATATGGCATCTAATGAAAGCCATGTAAGCATAAATAAGAGCGGAAACATAGCCATTGATATTAAATTTGCAGCGGCCTTGCCAGAAACAGTTACCCTGATAGTCTATGCTGAATACAGGAACATAATTGAAATAGACAAGTCACGCGGAGTCACGACAGATTATTAAAAATCATGGACGAAGTTTTGCAAATATACGGAAATGAAATTAGCGAACTAGCTAAGGAGGCGGGTGCAGGCGAGGAGGTAATTCGAAGTATAGGCGATATGATGTTTCCCAATAAAATAGCCAACCTGCGCATTGCATTCTTTCTCGCTTTTGCCGAAAAAATTATTGAAATTTTCCCATCAAAGAAACATCAAGTGTACGAAGAAATGTTTAAAAGCATATACAGAAATATTCATTTCGAACAAAGGCGGTAATGGATACTTTAACTTTGTGTCAATATGCCTGTGGCGACAGTCGAATCAAAAAAAACATTTGGAGGTGTATATCCTTCCGATTTCATACCCTTACGAAAGAGACATTACTCCTCATTTATAGTGAATTCGGATCCGCATACTTTACCTGGGAGCCACTGGATTTCGATATATTTTAAGAAAAACAGCACGGCATATTACTTCGACAGTTATGGTCTTGCTCCATCTAACAAAAATATTTTAAACTTTTTAATGACCAACGCTAACAAAACATTTTATAATAAAGTATGCTTTCAAGATGATACCAGTACATCCTGCGGAAAATTTGCTCTTTATTTTATATTTTGTATGGTAAGAGGGTACTCTTTGAAGGACCTCAGCACGAAAGATAAGAAAAAAAAAATGAAATTTTTATTAGGGAATTTAAAAAAAAAAAAAAAATTCAAACGTTGCCGCTGTTGTCATGCTTTTCATGCCAAGAAACAAAATTGTGTGTCTTTGATAAATATGCGATATGCGTGTTATTCCTGCAAAACATCACTAACGCTTCAGAAGTCGACGATGGAACGTTACGGCTATTTGCACACTGGAAACTCCGAAAACACTCCTGTTGAAGAAGTACACGTTGAAAAAATTAATCATTTTTTCTTTAAAAACCTAAGCGACTGCATTCGTAATGCTCTTTACGATGAAAACACTAGCGGGAAAGGAAATCGTCATTACCTGAAAATTCTGAAGAATGCCGACGTGGTCAAGCATATTTATAAAGCTAACCACCAACCACAACAACAATATGGATATTGCTACTTATACATTCAAAATGAACAAATAGCTCTTTTTTCGGCATGCAGTAAATTATATAATAGCATGTTGGATTGTGTTTCTTCGAAAAAAACTGAATATGAAAGTGAATGTATAAGAGATGAAAGCTATGTAATTAAAATTGCTTACTTTGTTATTCTGAATGATGATGCTATTGTGCGAGAATTACATCGCACTTGTGTGTAACACAAACAATTTGATCAATAAAAAGGATTTTTTTTCTTTCAAATGCAATGTTTTTCTTGTCTCTGAAAAAAAAAATATCATATTTAGATAAATAATACATTTTTACACTTATTTATGAGCTGCCTTTTTCTATTCCACTGTTTTGTTTTCCGGTAAAAGCATCTGCCTTGAAGAAATTAATAAAATGTAAATTCCTCCAAGAAGATACTAAAACCGGACCTCTTGGATAAGGTCCATTTTTTTATTTTTTTTCTAAAGGATTACAGAAGCTTAATACAAAATAATCATTCTTGTATGCATGATACAATGAAAAAATCAAATGAAACAAAAAACATATTACTGTTGTAAAATATATAAAGGTATCAAAAATTAATATGAACATTTAAAAAAAATCAAAACGATTTTTCGATGTAAATCCAATATGGGAACTAACCCATTATTTTCATTACACCATGTGAGATGTTATATTGATAATACAATAAGTAATCAAATGAAACAAAAAGTACATTTCACATTATCAGGTTCAATGTTCCGTCTTACTTTCTTTGCGAACATGCACAGACCTGACTCGGAACAGGGAGCTTACTAAAGCTATGTTCAATAACTGTGGGAAGTAGACAAGATACACAGGAAGGGTATACAAAACCCTTCATTTTTCACTCTTTACAATAATTTCCGTACTTCGGAATACAGAGACCAACTACTTGTGGTCTGAACGTAAGAATAAAAATATAACTAAACTCTAACTTAACTTTGGAATAATAAACGTGGAAGATTGGCCTTATATTAACAGGAAGCCGTATGTAGTACAGAGAACTGTTAACACTACAATACGTTTAAAAATTATCACGAGGATTAAACCTCTGGCCTGGAAGGCAAACAGCAACCGAGTAAAACTTCTAAGGCAAGCGGCCTGCTTCGACTAACTCCTTCCTCTCTCTCGCTTGGCAAAAAGCCACAACTTAAGTACTTGGCGTTCGCCAGACAAATTTTGCATAAATAAGTTAACGCTTTTAATTCTGGCCGGAAGTAGAAAATAAGAAGTGATAGTAAAGATTTAAAATAAAATAAACGTTAGTAAAACTTAAGATCCTTACATACTTCCCGCCAGAGTTAATTAGTTTGAAACTGAGGTCTAAAACGACCTTGTTGAAAACTTTTAGCTCTAGAATCTAACGCAAGGCCAATCTTTTACAAACATTTCTCACTAGAAACTAGAAATTTAAAAAAAAATTGTTTTTACAATAGCAGCTCCTGTACTGCATCTAAACAGGAGCTTTTATTCAAATCTGGTTCCTTCCAGAGATCTGGAAGGAAACCTAGTTTAATGAAATGTTACACAATGAAATGGCAAGTAACATGCATATTTATATTTCTCTTAACATTCTTATTTCATTCATGACTATTTTAATTATCTCTCCCCGTGCTCTCTGACATGTGTTGTAAAAGAACACCAAACACGAATGTGTTTATGTATACGTGTTCAACACTGCCTCCTACAATCAAAACACTAACGTGTTAAAATTCAACATGACAAGACCTCGTAACACACCCTATCTTCAAGTCTAAACCCTGAGGTACTATTATGAAAGTGGCTAACTCTGAAGTGTAGCGTCAGAAAGCCTAACTACATTCATTCAACCTTTAACACATATTCACCATAATTTGGTCTTTTTTCAGTCACACGAATAAGTTTTAAAATTTTTTTGCATTACTTTCACTTTTACCATATCATAGTATTTCTTAACATTTAAAATAACAGTTCACATTGTATATAAGAACATATTAACATGCCGTTAATTTTACGCATTTTAAAACATACATTAGTAGTACATTGTTAACTTCTATTCTTTTCAAAGCAAGTGCCAATTCTTCTACATTGAAATACTACATTTCAAAAAGTCTTTCGGACTAAAACTTCTTTCTTGCCAGAATGTTTTAAATAAAATTTATACAATAACTTTTACAATATTTAAGTATTTACACATTCCTATTATACATCAACTTTAGTTTTACGCGCGAGTAATTGAAAAACATAATACAAAAATCGGTAACAACTCATTTCTCGCCTTTTCGGCGATAAAGGTAGACCTCGCATGAGGTAAAACTTCTTGAAATCTGCCACTTGCAGTAAGAATGAAAGATTAACTTAAGTTTGCAAAGTAACATAAAATTTTACTTATCTTTGTGATATTCGGACATTCTTTTCTGAGCCCAGTCCTGGAAGGTAGCGCAGATTCTCGTTTGATTTATCCTCCTTCTTGTGCGAGCTCGCCCTTCAGTGCCTTCCTCTAGAAGCTTTCTTTTTTCTCCAGTTCGGTCACCCTTGAATACCTTCTTTTTCGCCTCTGCCTGTGGTCTTGGCCGTTTGATGGAAGCTGGTCTTGGCGGAACCGGGACACTTCTTTCGCCTTCCTGCTTGGACCTCGTTGCTGGCCGTTCAAATTTTCCTTGTACCTTTTCCTCCGCCGCTGGTGGCCCTTCCGCAGTTCGGCGACATTTGCTGCGGAGTGTCCTGTCCGATGAGTAGATCTTCCGTTTGGAAGCCGGGTTATAGTTGCCGTTATTTCTCCTGGCTTTCTTTGCATTCGTCGAACTTCTCCCTTCTTCATTCTGGGGGTGTTCGTGAGCTCTCTTTTCTGGACGGTGGAACGGCTTCTTTTTCTTGTTACCTTCAATTTTCCAACGGGGAAACTTTCTTTTCAAACTTTGCTCCTGCCTCCTAATGGCTTGTCCTTGTGCTTGACGTTGTTCCACCTCTGGAGCTTGTGCCTGCCGTGTCTGCCGTGCCGGATCCTGCAAAAGATCTTTGAAAATTTGCATTTTATTACGATCATAGTAGGGTTTGATTTGATCAATGTTTGCGGAGCATGTTTCACCATTTCTGGCTTTTAACACCACTACAGCGTGAGTTATTTTTTCTATGACATATGGTCCTTCAAATCGTGGAAAAAATTTGGCAGTTTTATCTTCTGGTGCTGAAGAAAGTGAATGCTTAATTTTTAACACTTCATCCCCTACTTTATAAGTTACTCCCCGTCGTTTCAAATCATAATATAGTTTTTGTTTTCTCTGTGCTACTTCAGTATTCTTCTTTGCTTCCTTAATTAGTTTTTCTATATCACCCATTTTAAATTCTGGGGCTCTTTGTTGCACATAAAATAATTTATATAACGGCGTTATAATCTTTCTGCCTAAAAATAACTCAGCAGGAGTTTTGCCCGTTGTATCATGTTTTTGCGGTCCTAAGGGCGAAAGCAAATTCATTGACATAGTTATCCCAGCTTTTATGAAAATTTTTAACATAACTACGGATAATTTTCACTATATTTCTATTGACCCGTTCCGCTATATTTGATTGCGGCCGATACGGGACCATTTTTAAATGACGTATGCCCAGTTTTTGGCACATGTCTTCAAATACATTACTTACAAATTGAGGACCATTATCCGATATAACTTTTAGGGGCGCCCCGTATTTTAAAATATATTTATTTAAAATAGAATCAGTAACTAATTTCGCGGAGGCTCGTTTTAAGGGAACAATTTCGGTCCACTTACTAAAATGATCAACCATAACAAGGAGATAGCGACTTTTATTTAACTGACTTTTTGGGAAAGGGCCCAATAAATCGATGCCAGTTATTTCATTTGGAAATACGGATTTAATACTATTTAGAAACCCGGCCGGGCGGAAATTAATATAATTAACTGCTTGACATGTTGGGCAGGACTGGACATACGCCCTTGTTAACTTTTGCAGTTCAGGAAAATAGACTGCCTCGCGTACGCGTTGTATAGTTTTTCGAATACCAGCATGAGAGGCTAAAGGGCTGTCATGCAACTCCTGCAGGATATTTAATCTAAGACTAGCTGGGATAACAGGTCGAAATTCGTTGTTGGAATTCGTAGTTTTTGTATAAAATAATAGACCATCTATTAGTTCGTAATGGGCCGCCCTATTTCTTATCGCCACAATATCTTGGTGGCTAAAATTTTCAGGATCCTTTAAATACTCATAAATGCTTCCAAACTCAGGATCCTTACCCAGTTCGGTTATTACAGTTTCTCGGGAATTTATTGTACATGCTGTGAGCATTGCCACCTTTACAGTATTACCTTCTTCATCTATTTTAATTCTGGATAGGGCATCTGCTACGATATTTTCCTTTCCGGGGGTATGCTTGATTACCAGATTATATTCTTGTAGCTTGAGTGCCCATCTTATTAACCTTGGGGATAAGTTTTTCCCTGAGTACAATCTAGTTACCGCCGCATGATCAGAGTACACTGTTATTGGCGCCTTTCCAAAATAGACTCGGAACGTTTGCACTGCTAACAGAACTGCAAGTGCCTCTCTGTCGGTCGCGGAATAGTTTCTTTGTGTTTGATTTAAAGTTCAGCTAAAAAATGCCACGGGCTGCTGATTTTGTGAAAGTACCGCTCCTACCGCATAATCCGAAGCATCCGCTGAAATTTCTAAATTCTCATCCTTTTCAGGAAATTTCAACACAGGGGCTTGCGTTAATGCTTGCTTTAATTTTTCGAACGCACTATTGGCTTCGGCCGTCCACGAGAATCTTGCCTTTTTCCTTTTTAATTTTAACAATGGTTCAGCAATAGCTGCAAAATCTTTTATAAAGGACCTATAATATGAACAAAGTCCTAGAAAAGAAGAGAGCTTCTTCGCCGTGTTTGGAGTCGGATACTTTTGTACAGCAATTATTTTTGATTCGTCTGTCTAGATTCCTTTCTGAGATATTTTGTAACCTATATATTTTAATTCAGGGGCTGCAAATTTGCACTTTCCGACATTAACTTTTAGACCGGCCTCATTTAATAAAGAAAACACCTGTCCTAAATCCTGTACATGTTAGTCGAGATTATCACTAGTAATAATGATATCGTCTAAATAGATAAATATGGACTTTCCAAGAACAGGCCTTAACACAATGTCCATACATCGCTGAAATGTTGCCGGTGCCCCTGAAAGGCCAAACGGCATACGCAGAAATGCATAAGTGCCAGACTTGGTTATAAAAGCAGTCTTAGGCACGTCCTCAGGCCTAACCCCTATTTGAAAATAACCAGTCGTTAAGTCTAAAGTCGTCATATATTTGGTCGATGTTATGTTCCTTAGAATTTCTTCAATAATAGGTAACGGATATAGCGGATATTTAGTTATGGAGTTTAATTTACGGTAGTCAATAGCGAATCGCCACCTTTTTGGATGTGTCAATGGATAGTCATTATTTTTCTTACATAAAACCACCGGGCTAGCATAACTACTTGAGATGGGCGTTATGATCTTTTTACGTAGCATATCGGTGATATGCCATTCTGTAATTTTTTCCTTATTCTTATCATACCGGTATGCTTTGTGGCGGACTGGCATTGAATCTCCGGTGTCAATACTATGGTTAGTAACCTGAGTAAATCCTGGAATATCACTAAATAACGAAGCAAATTCACTTACCACTTGTCGGATTCTTCGTTGCTCTTCATTAGGCAGGTGGTCAAGGTTTAACATCGGTGGTTCAGCCTTTTCTTCTCGAACTGGTTTCATCGTCAGCTTAAGGGACGCTTCATTAAAATCCAGCGTTGCTTGTGCCTCTGAAAGAAAATCTATTCCTAAGATAATATGTGCTCGCAGATTCTTTACTATGAAAAACATAACCTTTACTTGTTCGTCCTTGATACGGATGTATAGCGGTAATTTAACTATGCACTTACATCTTTCTCCTTGCGCAGCTAACACTGTCGTATTATCCGAATTATATATGCGATATTTACGAAAATACTTCCTAAAAAATCTTCTGCCACACAGGAACACTGCGCGCCTGTATCCAGGAGTGCGGTGGCTGGGATATTATTCACCAACACTTCAATCTTCGGAAGAGTCAAATTTTTCACCATTACTGTATTTAACTTGAAGGAAGAGGGGTTTTCTTGGCCTTCGGATTTCCGCACCCTCCCGTCAGCAGAAATCCGTTTTAGTTTAAATCATTTTTCATTTCCATGCTTTCCTTCTTTTTCCACTGGCCTTGAGACTTTTTTCCTGGATTACTATTGAACTGTCGACGTTCGCCGGCTGTTTTTGTATGCTCGGGTTTCCTTGCCCACTGATTTGCTTTGCTTCCGTAGCCGTGTGCTTGACTTTGCTGTGGTCTTGGCGCACCAAATTGGTTTCGTTGTTGATATTGGCGTCTTCTTTCAATGTCCGCCGTTCTTCTACTTTCAAACTGGATTGCTAGCTCAAATAACTTCTCCAGTGTAGTCGGATTCCTTAATTCAATAAAGTCTTGCACTTGGGGAAGTAACCTCGGCAAAATCACTTGAATTATCTCAGGATCCGGACGGTTTCCATACAAGAGTTTGAAGACGTGAATTTTTCTTAAAATAAAGCTTGAGAGATTTTCGATTCTTTGCTGATATATGCTGAAAAGTTCCGTTTCTAATTTCGCACGATCCCTTACGACAGGGAAGGCTTTTACTAGGGCAGTCTTGAAATTCTAGTAAGTATAGGTGGGACTTCCTGCTTGACCCAAGAGACTTCTGCCTATACATTTGAACCAGTTAAGCGCTTGGCCCCTCAAAGCGCTGGTAGCTAAGGTAACTTTTTGAAACTCGTGCACGGGGTAGAGCATGAAGTGGTCATCCAATTTTTCCAAAAAACTGGTTACCGGTGAGTTTCCATTAAATGTTGCTTCTGGTATCATCGAAGCGTGCATGGTCTGGACGATGTAACTAAATCCTTCCAGGGAGGCAGCTGGCATTTCTGGATTCTGAGCCGCTTCTGCAGGCAGCACAGGTTCTTCTTGAAACTCGGCCATGGTTATTCTTCTTCGTTGGGCGCCACTATCAGGTTCAATGTTCCGTCTTACTTTCTTTGCGAACATGCACAGACCTGACTCGGAACAGGGAGCTTACTAAAGCTATGTTCAATAACTGTGGGAAGTAGACAAGATACACAGGAAGGGTATACAAAACCCTTCATTTTTCACTCTTTACAATAATTTCCGTACTTCGGAATACAGAGACCAACTACTTGTGGTCTGAACGTAAGAATAAAAATATAACTAAACTCTAACTTAACTTTGGAATAATAAACGTGGAAGATTGGCCTTATATTAACAGGAAGCCGTATGTAGTACAGAGAACTGTTAACACTACAATACGTTTAAAAATTATCACGAGGATTAAACCTCTGGCCTGGAAGGCAAACAGCAACCGAGTAAAACTTCTAAGGCAAGCGGCCTGCTTCGACTAACTCCTTCCTCTCTCTCGCTTGGCAAAAAGCCACAACTTAAGTACTTGGCGTTCGCCAGACAAATTTTGCATAAATAAGTTAACGCTTTTAATTCTGGCCGGAAGTAGAAAATAAGAAGTGATAGTAAAGATTTAAAATAAAATAAACGTTAGTAAAACTTAAGATCCTTACATACTTCCCGCCAGAGTTAATTAGTTTGAAACTGAGGTCTAAAACGACCTTGTTGAAAACTTTTAGCTCTAGAATCTAACGCAAGGCCAATCTTTTACAAACATTTCTCACTAGAAACTAGAAATTTAAAAAAAAATTGTTTTTACAATAGCAGCTCCTGTACTGCATCTAAACAGGAGCTTTTATTCAAATCTGGTTCCTTCCAGAGATCTGGAAGGAAACCTAGTTTAATGAAATGTTACACAATGAAATGGCAAGTAACATGCATATTTATATTTCTCTTAACATTCTTATTTCATTCATGACTATTTTAATTATCTCTCCCCGTGCTCTCTGACATGTGTTGTAAAAGAACACCAAACACGAATGTGTTTATGTATACGTGTTCAACACTGCCTCCTACAATCAAAACACTAACGTGTTAAAATTCAACATGACAAGACCTCGTAACACACCCTATCTTCAAGTCTAAACCCTGAGGTACTATTATGAAAGTGGCTAACTCTGAAGTGTAGCGTCAGAAAGCCTAACTACATTCATTCAACCTTTAACACCTATTCACCATAATTTGGTCTTTTTTCAGTCACACGAATAAGTTTTAAAATTTTTTTGCATTACTTTCACTTTTACCATATCATAGTATTTCTTAACATTTAAAATAACAGTTCACATTGTATATAAGAACATATTAACATGCCGTTAATTTTACGCATTTTAAAACATACATTAGTAGTACATTGTTAACTTCTATTCTTTTCAAAGCAAGTGCCAATTCTTCTACATTGAAATACTACATTTCAAAAAGTCTTTCAGACTAAAACTTCTTTCTTGCCAGAATGTTTTAAATAAAATTTATACAATAACTTTTACAATATTTAAGTATTTACACATTCCTATTATACATCAACTTTAGTTTTACGCGCGAGTAATTGAAAAACATAATACCAAAATCGGTAACAACTCATTTCTCGCCTTTTCGGCGATAAAGGTAGACCTCGCATGAGGTAAAACTTCTTGAAATCTGCCACTTGCAGTAAGAATGAAAGATTAACTTAAGTTTGCAAAGTAACATAAAATTTTACTTATCTTTGTGATATTCGGACATTCTTTTCTGAGCCCAGTCCTGGAAGGTAGCGCAGATTCTCGTTTGATTTATCCTCCTTCTTGTGCGGGCTCGCCCTTCAGTGCCTTCCTCTAGAAGCTTTCTTTTTTCTCCAGTTCGGTCACCCTTGAATACCTTCTTTTTCGCCTCTGCCTGTGGTCTTGGCCGTTTGATGGAAGCTGGTCTTGGCGGAACCGGGACACTTCTTTCGCCTTCCTGCTTGGACCTCGTTGCTGGCCGTTCAAATTTTCCTTGTACCTTTTCCTCCGCCGCTGGTGGCCCTTCCGCAGTTCGGCGACATTTGCTGTGGAGAGTCCTGTCCGATGAGTAGATCTTCCGTTTGGAAGCCGGGTTATAGTTGCCGTTATTTCTCCTGGCTTTCTTTGCATTCGTCGAACTTCTCCCTTCTTCATTCTGGGGGTGTTCGTGAGCTCTCTTTTCTGGACGGTGGAACGGCTTCTTTTTCTTGTTACCTTCAATTTTCCAACGGAAAAACTTTCTTTTCAATTGCTCCTGCCTCCTAATGGCTTGTCCTTGTGCTTGACGTTGTTCCACCTCTGGAGCTTGTGCCTGCCGTGTCTGCCGTGCCGGATCCTGCAAAAGATCTTTGAAAATTTGCATTTTATTACGATCATAGTAGGGTTTGATTTGATCAATGTTTGCGGAGCATGTTTCACCATTTCTGGCTTTTAACACCACTACAGCGTGAGTTATTTTTTCTATGACATATGGTCCTTCAAATCGTGGAAAAAATTTGGCAGTTTTATCTTCTGGTGCTGAAGAAAGTGAATGCTTAATTTTTAACACTTCATCCCCTACTTTATAAGTTACTCCCCGTCGTTTCAAATCATAATATAGTTTTTGTTTTCTCTGTGCTACTTCAGTATTCTTCTCTGCTTCCTTAATTAGTTTTTCTATATCACCCATTTTAAATTCTGGGGCTCTTTGTTGCACATAAAATAATTTATCTAACGGCGTTATAATCTTTCTGCCTAAAAATAACTCAGCAGGAGTTTTCCCCGTTGTATCATGTTTTGCGGTCCTAAGGGCGAAAGCAAATTCATTGACATAGTTATCCCAGCTTTTATGAAAATTTTTAACATAACTACGGATAATTTTCACTATATTTCTATTGACCCGTTCCGCTATATTTGATTGCGGCCGATACGGGACCATTTTTAAATGACGTATGCCCAGTTTTTGGCACATGTCTTCAAATACATTACTTACAAATTGAGGACCATTATCCGATATAACTTTTAGGGGCGCCCCGTATTTTAAAATATATTTATTTAAAATAGAATCAGTAACTAATTTCGCGGAGGCTCGTTTTAAGGGAACAATTTCGGTCCACTTACTAAAATGATCAACCATAACAAGGAGATAGCGACTTTTATTTAACTGACTTTTTGGGAAAGGGCCCAATCAATCGATGCCAATTATTTCATTTGGAAATTCGGATTTAATACTATTTAGAAACCCGGCCGGGCGGAAATTAATATAATTAACTGCTTGACATGTTGGGCAGGACTGGACATACGCCCTTGTTAACTTTTGCAGTTCAGGAAAATAGACTGCCTCGCGTACGCGTTGTATAGTTTTTCGAATACCAGCATGAGAGGCTAAAGGGCTGTCATGCAACTCCTGCAGGATATTTAATCTAAGACTAGCTGGGATAACAGGTCGAAATTCGTTGTTGGAATTCGTAGTTTTTGTATAAAATAATAGACCATCTATTAGTTCGTAATGGGCCGCCCTATTTCTTATCGCCACAATATCTTGGTGGCTAAAATTTTCAGGATCCTTTAAATACTCATAAATGCTTCCAAACTCAGGATCCTTACCCAGTTCGGTTATTACAGTTTCTCGGGAATTTATTGTACATGCTGTGAGCATTGCCACCTTTACAGTATTACCTTCTTCATCTATTTTAATTCTGGATAGGGCATCTGCTACGAAATTTTCCTTTCCGGGGGTATGCTTGATTACCAGATTATATTCTTGTAGCTTGAGTGCCCATCTTATTAACCTTGGGGATAAGTTTTTCCCTGAGTACAATCTAGTTACCGCCGCATGATCAGAGTACACTGTTATTGGCGCCTTTCCAAAATAGACTCGGAACTTTTGCACTGCTAACAGAACTGCAAGTGCCTCTCTCTCGGTCGCGGAATAGTTTCTTTGTGTTAGATTTAAAGTTCGGCTAAAAAATGCCACGGGCTGCTGATTTTGTGAAAGTACCGCTCCTACCGCATAATCCGAAGCATCCGCTGAAATTTCTAAATTCTCATCCTTTTCAGGAAATTTCAACACAGGGGCTTGCGTTAATGCTTGCTTTAATTTTTCGAACGCACTATTGGCTTCGGCCGTCCACGAGAATCTTGCCTTTTTCCTTTTTAATTTTAACAATGGTTCAGCAATAGCTGCAAAATCTTTTATAAAGGACCTATAATATGAACAAAGTCCTAGAAAAGAAGAGAGCTTCTTCGCCGTGTTTGGAGTCGGATACTTTTGTACAGCAATTATTTTTGATTCGTCTGTCTAGATTCCTTTCTGAGATATTTTGTAACCTACATATTTTAATTCAGGGGCTGCAAATTTGCACTTTTCGACACTAACTTTTAGACCGGCCTCATTTAATAAAGAAAACACCTGTCCTAAATCCTGTACATGTTAGTCGAGATTATCACTAGTAATAATGATATCGTCTAAATAGATAAATATGGACTTTCCAAGAACAGGCCTTAACACAATGTCCATACATCGCCGAAATGTTGCCGGTGCCCCTGAAAGGCCAAACGGCATACGCAGAAATGCATAAGTGCCAGACTTGGTTATAAAAGCAGTCTTAGGCACGTCCTCAGGCCTAACCCCTATTTGAAAATAACCAGTCGTTAAGTCTAAAGTCGTCATATATTTGGTCGATGTTATGTTCCTTAGAATTTCTTCAATAATAGGTAACGGATATAGCGGATATTTAGTTATGGAGTTTAATTTACGGTAGTCAATAGCGAATCGCCACCTTTTTGGATGTGTCAATGGATAGTCATTATTTTTCTTACATAAAACCACCGGGCTAGCATAACTACTTGAGATGGGCGTTATGATCTTTTTACGTAGCATATCGGGGATATGCCATTCTGTAATTTTTTCCTTATTCTTATCGTACCGGTATGCTTTGAGCCTACCGATCGACCTACCGATCGACAACAAACATGTTCCAAAAGTCAACAACCGAGAGGTCAGTCTCTAACTAAAGCAATCCCATTTTAGAAAAACATAGTATATGACAAACAGTCTCGCCTACATTACCGCCTACTACTACATTAGCTCATCCAAGTACTTTTGAAGGTCATGGACGACTGCACTTCCGGGGTGCAGGGATACTCAAATCCTAACTACTGATAGCTATTGCTTTTAAATAATTTAGTTCTTCATGAAGGGCTAGTTTGGAGGAGCAAACTTGAAGAGCACGGAAAACATAGGAATAAAATGAAGCTAACTTTTGTTTAGTCGGATGACATGATTTAAAGTGTGGTGGAAGGCAAACCGATGAAGGTTTACGGTAAACTGTAGTACTGAAGTTGGATGTGTTACGTGTGACCAGAATGTCGAGAAACGGAAGAGAATTGCAAGTCTCAAGTTCAAAAGTGAACTGAATAGCAGGATCAATAGAATTCATTGTTGAAAGAACTTTATTTAAATCATCTTTATTACCTTCAAACAGAGTAAAAGTATCGTCTACGTAGCGGAACCATGCCGGGAAGTTTAAAGTTTCAAACAATTTTGATTCATAATAATGCATGTAGATATCAGCCAGGATGGGACTGAGGGGGCTTCCCATGGCTAATCCCTCAGTTTGCTTGTAATATTTATTTTGGAAAACAAAATGTGTTTGTTTCAAACAGAGTTGAGTGAGAGAAATTAGCTCATCAATTTCGATGCAAGAGAAATGAAATTCGCGAAGTCTGGTTTCTAGACATCTTAATGCACCCTCCACTGGAACATTGGTGAATAAGGATTTTACATCAAAAGAAACCATGAGTAAATTACTAGGAGAAATGTTTTTAAACTTTTTTACAAACTCTATTGAATTTTTTATGGTGTAAATGTTATTGTCTAATAGAGTGGAAAATCTAGAAACTAAATATTTAGCTAATGGATACGTGGCAGTACCTAAATTTAACCCAACATTATTAATCAAGCAGTTAAAAAATTCTCATCTCAACACACTAAAAGCCACACTCTTATTTTAGGAGATTATAAAAATTCTGTTGTCATTCCCTTCTTTCCATCAATTAGCTATAAAGCTGCACATATTTTGCAGAAATTTAACTTTCGGGTTGTTTATTCTCCCATCAATAAAATTCCGACTTCTATACTCAAGGGCCCCATTCCGGATATGAATTCCTGGGGTATTTATAGGATTCCTTGCCAGTGTGGCTTAATTTACATTGGCCAAACTAAGAGAGCCTTAAAATTTCGCGTCAAAGAACATGAGGCATATGTTAGAAAAAAGGAAACACAGAAGTCTTCTGTTGCTCAACATTGTTGGTCCGAAAATCACACTTTCAATTTTTCTGCTGCCAAAATTATTCAAAAAACATATTCCATTGGAGAACTGGATTTTCTAGAGGCATTTCACATTCATAAAAATCTTTGTGTTCTAGTTAACGATCCTAATTCCAATCCAAATTTGCCTTCGGCTTTTAGAAAAATTATGTTTTAGTTCTGGTTTCGCCAACAGATGGCGCCACTTGCTTATTCTTGTCCAGGCTTTCTTATCTTATCTAATCATTATTTCCTATCTTGTTCATTTGCGGTTTTGCAGCTGAAGATGGTGGTTCGGTAAAACCATCGAAACTAGTCCTGTGAAAATTTTGTAAATATAACGCTGATTTTTGTTGTTTGACTTCTGAATTAGTAAACTGTATTACTCCTATATAGGTATATAGGAACCAAGACACAATGTTTTCAACTCAACAAACACTTGTTTTGGTATGATACGTTATTAAAACTCTCATTATTGTTTTGAGTTCCGAAACACACTGGACAGGATAATGCAGAAAATAAAGATTTTAGAATTTTAACATCGAATATTCTATTATCAGCTTCATTACCAGCAGCATTATTAGCTTCATTATAATTTTCAGAAAATGTTTTATTGTTTCCTAATTTCGATTCACTGATAGAAGCTTTGACAGTATACCTGTTTCCAGCAAATCGCCGTTTTTTAGAACAAAAAGTTCCACGCCGACCCATTACGACGTTTACAATAATAAAGTGAAAATATTTTTATCACAATGTTAAAATAACAAAGCAGAATGAGATAAAAAATAATACTGAATAACAGCAAGCTTGCTAATTCAGAGTGTAATCAAATCAGTATGTAAACACAAACGGAAATTTTGCCAAATATGATACTGAAATTTCGAAAGTAATCTTGCTTCCAAGCACATAATAATAATACATATATTTCAAAATCATCTTTCGAATATCGCCAACAGTATTCAAATGAAATATTCTTGTTTGGAGCAGTCTGTGTCCCTTAAACATCAACTTCCGGCAATTTAAACAGCAACTTCCGGCCTTTTAAACAGCAATTTCCGGTTCATGGTGTAGAAAAAAAACAGCCATAACTCTACTTCTAATCACCGGAGAGACAAAACAAAAATAGTTTTTTGAAGCTAAAAATATAAGCTTTAAATTAAAGTAATAAAAATTTTTTGAAAAATTTCTTAAAAATTGACGATCAGAACGTAGATCAGACAAAGGTTTAAATAACAAGAACAGTCAAATTCAAACTAATTATGTGGACTAGTGGTTCAAAGATTATACAATTTAATTTTAATTTAATCTGGCTCAATAATTATGTCATATGAGGAAACAGAAATGGGAAATTATAGTAAAGTCTGAAATCATAAACAATTGAGTAATTTACATATAATAACTGCACATATCTTTGAAGAATAATTTTCTTTACGTATTTAGTTATTCTTATTCAGTTTCTTTTTTCATTTTAGGCCCACCAGCGGCCGAGCGGTAAAGACGCTGAACACTGGTAGTTCGGTCCGAGATTGGAATCCCGCGAACGGGCTGGCTGCATGGGTGTTTTCGTGGTTTTCAACATGTGTAACGTGTATACGAGTCAGTTTCCCTTAGAAAGTCCTCCACGAAGGCATCCCTCCCCTTAGGCAGATAGCCCTAGTGTGCTTTGCCATAATTAAATACACCACCACACCACCTTTTCATTTTAGAATTTTTGGATTGTAATAGAACGTAATAGAACAATATATGGCGTAAGAGAACAATAGATAACGTAACAGAGGGTGTGCCTTGATGTGCCGCCACCGCCATCTTGGGTCACGTGACAACTGGAAGTGACGTAGATGGATGAGAGGACGTAGACGGAATGACATCATCAAACTTTCGTTTTTATTCTGTGGCAACGATTTTATGTTTTCGAAGTTTTTATTTTTTGTGGCAACGAGCTCTGGAGCCACGTGTTTGGCATGGCATCACTTTTAATTTATTATTTTTAATTGATTCCATTATATTTTAATCCATTTTAATGAATTTAATATTATTTTCCCTGAATTTTAAAAATAACTCCACCGCTGAGATTCGAACCCGCCATCTCTGAGATGAAAGACCTGCACGTTTTTACACAGCTACCCGGCTTATCAAACTTGTTATTTGAAACCCTCTTTATCCCTTTGACTTATTTGCACCATTGATGTCATAAGGCTGAAAGTCTGCGCATACGCTTTGACATGAAAACCGCGTCACACATTTGTTTTTACACGACCGCTAGGATTTCTATTGGCTTCTTAATCATTACTTTATTCGTTGCTGTTTTAAATGTAAGATTTTCCCACAGTTCAATTTTTTTTATTATTAAGATATTTTTAATTGTTTTCATTTTTCATCTCATTCTTACTATTTTTTAATTTATTAGTTAATTCATTAATTTTTTATTTAATATGTTTTTCCTTTCCCAAACATAAATTTTATTTTTAATTTTCGCAAATTGACGTTTATTTCTACAAAAGTGAATTTACATTTTCTTTTTACTTTTTTACTTTGCAAAAGTCTTTTTTTTTTTCCAAATTTATTCCTTTTCGTAATTTTACTATTTTATATATATATCTAACTTTCGTTTTGGTTTTACAAAAGTAATATTTATTTTTACGAATTGAATTTTTTATTTTCACTTTTTTATTTTGCAAAAGTTTTTTTTCCATAATTTATTCCTTTTCGTATTTTTACTTTATTTTATTTTAATTTTTTGTTTAAACATTTTTTTGGTTTTACAATAATATTTATTTTTACAAATTTAATTTTTCCTTTCCGCTTTTTATTTAAAAAAAGGTGTTACTACATTTTAACTTAATTTTTTTACAAAAGTAATATTTAGTTTCATAATTTTAATTTTTTTGAGTTTTTTTTTTTTTTTTTCTTTTTTGTTTTTTGTTTACAAAAAAGCAGTTTTTTGTTTTTTCCCTTATTCATTTTACTACCAAAAGTAAATTTCATTTTTCTTTCCTTTCCTTTAAATTTTTTTTTTTTATATTTTTATTTTACCCTTAATTTTTTCCCCTTGTTTTAAATACAATATGATGTTACATTTCCATTTCTCCAAAAGTAAACTTACCTACATTTCTCTGTCTTTGAAATTTTAAGCTGGAATTTACATGAATATAACTTCACTAGATAATATTTTCTGTAACTTTAAACCAATATACACAATGCTCATTCTATATACTTTAACTGGAATACTACATTCTTATTTTTTTCCTATTAAGTTGGAGATACTCAGAACTTTTCCTTCTAATGTATTGTACTAACTATTAATGACTGTATTAACGTTTTCGCCAACTATACAAAACTCTGTTGATTCCCTTTTACACCAAACTATGTCTGACAAATGTAATATTTTACACTTTCCATTTACACATTTACCCTTATATTTAACTTATAAAAGATATTCATGTTGTATTTCTGATTACTTTTCTTCATAATAAATCAGACTTACACATGTTTCTTTATTGTAAGACCTACTGACTTTAAACAAATCTTATAAGGAGCAATAAATTTTCATGATATGAAGCCCACTCAAACCAATGCATGGAGCATTTCTACCCAGTTAAGTTTACATACGTACCAATAGTACTTCATTTCTTCTTATTTTACTCTACGTACATTTATACATATATATTCAGAACACTCCCTTTTATTCAGTAAGACTCATTTATACTACTAACACAAATTTTGCTCACGCTTTGAAATATTTTACAAAAACATCTTATATTTTCTTCCACACATCCTACTTAAATCACCAAACATACACTGTACCTTGATTTTTCCTTCATGTGAAAACGTCACTCGGATTCTTAATATGATTCCACCATTTACCACAGAACTTTATAAACACTACTCTATTTGAACTTATCTTACTCTCTTAACAAGGTACAGAAGATTGAATTATATTTTAACTACAGAGAAGAATATCCATATTGTAACTTACTATTTTAAATTTGAATTATAGTCACATTATGTGAAGGAGAACTTAAAGTCTATAATACACATGGAATTAATATTCAGCCATGGAAATGAAACTTTATCGCCTTTTTTCCAACTTGGAATATAAAAATTTGTTAACTTGGAATATTTTTAACACATTCATTGTAATTAAAATTGTAACTTTGAAATTAAAATTGTAACTTTGAAATTAAAATTGTAACATTGAAAAATACCCATATTTCCCATTGTCAATTAATTATTTAGCATTAACTCTTACACCCTTTTGAGAACGAAATTTAATTTATCGTACCTGACAAATGACTCCTACATAGTTATGATACATTACGCGAAATATTGAGTAGAATTCCAAATAATGATCTAACATAGTAATTAACATAAAAGACCTAACACAAATCATTTTAAGATAGAAATTTCAAACTGACATTGCTTAATAATGAAATTTTACAGCTTTTTTGACATTTAACTTCTCGTAGATAGTAAATAAAATTACACCCAAATAATTATACAAGATAGGTAATAATAACAGAAAGTCCATATAATGATATACTATGGTAACCAACTTTGAAAATTTTAACGCAGTTTTAATATGTCATGAGAAAAACCACACTTCTTTGAAAAGCATTATTTTAATTAAACATTAGAACCACACAGTCCTGCGCACATGTATAACATTTTTATTTATCATGAGCATGACACATAATAAGTAACCAAAATTTTCACAAAGTACGAAGCACATTTCTCTTTTAGCTGAACTGTACTAAGAAAAATGCAGTATGGAATGCTTAGAACACTCAGTGCCACAGTTCCTCATTTCCCCACGCATTGACCAAAATATACATGTACTTTAAAATCAGTTAAACAAATTCAAATGTTAGTATTCAAACCGAAATACTTCACAAATTAGATAAAAGAAAGGTACACAATGAACTTGAGTGATAAATACAAAGCATGTAAGGACCGATAAAAGATGTATTCGTGGAGAACTTTTTAAGATAAACTTGCTCTATTTTTGCGCATGGGTTACATTTTGCATTTCAGATTAAGGAAACATTCAAGATAATTCCTGTATAACTAGAGATTTTATTCACACTTGTTAGTAATGTAATTTATTAGAACAGTCGCAGACATATAGGACAAATATGCCATTTTCCAAGGAAAACAATTTTCCCAAGCCAGACTTTAACAGTGAAATATAAAGTGGAATAAGAAAGTCCCATATTTCCAACAAACTTAGTATCTGAGTATGCAAAAACATGAACAAGAAACGAATATTTTTTCTGCAAATGTTCCGAATGGGATAAGTCAGGACTAGTTTCATGAACAGAGCATGAAAAATAATTATGAATTTTTAATTTTATTTTGTCTGTAGTACATTTACTTATACTAAAATATTTCATTTGGTTGACTGTACTATACATTTAGGCACAAGTTGATAAATCAGAGTGATTTTGTGTTTTAAAGCTTCAGATTCAGAAATACTACAACTCAAAAGCAAAAAGATTAAAACGACAAGAGATTATACTGTAAGCAAGCAATCGTGATAAATGACTTTTTTCGATGATTTCCATGAATTCATAGATCGGTAGCAAAGTTTTAATGCACTGTATATGAACTATTTTTTCATATATATTACGATCACTGTTTTCCATTTATATAAACGTTAAGGAAACATTTCATGTTAATTTACCTTTATTCATGAGATTTATCTACGTATTTACTTAATTTTTGCATTTTGTTTACAGTTATAATACCGAAAGAACATAAAAAAAAATATTTTTCTTGAAAATGTCCATATTTTTTTCCCAAACGTTATTTCTTTCATAGTTTTGAAGTAACCTATTAAACACATAGTTATCTTGTATTGCCCTGACAGCCGTTGGTCTTGCCAATGTCTGAGAGAGTTCACGAAGCTAAAGAATTTAAGTAATATTTTACCAGTATGGAGAACTTCTTATGGCGTTTTTGATGAAAATTGACCGAATTTAGTAGTTCATTACTAACCTAGGAGCCTTTAACGATTTTTAATCGAAAAAAACATACTCAGAAATTGTCATCAAGATTTTCCATACAGATATATTTTTCCTACTTTTCATTTCCAATATAATTTGATTCATTGCCAGATAGTTAAATGTTTGTTATTTTTTTCGCATATGAATGCATTTCGTATCTCACATACGCTCATTACATATGATTTAATAAAATTACAAATGAGTTAGAAGTTAAGTGAATATTTCATGAAATACTGTACATTTCATTTCGGAAAGTTTATATGAGTATCTTCATTTTGAATCCTTTAATGTTTCTTTTCCTGCATCCAAAGTAAATTTGGAGTAAAAAATTTTAGTTTGGACGAAAGTTATTTACGGATGGCTGTGACGTGTTCGTGTTTTCATAAACCGTTGTTTTGTGAAGTACCTTATTGATAACCTTTTGAACACTTTGAATAATACGGCCACTGCAAATCATTGAATTTTCAAATATTTTCTTTTCTACCTTTTACAAGTCCTTGTAAAGATTTGAGAACAAATTTTTATTAAATAGTTATATTTTATGATTTAATAACTTTTTACGTGTTTGGAAGATTTAACTTCAATAACACTACCACACTGAATCAGAAATTAAGAAAAGAAATGAAATTTTTTATTTAAGTATACTACAGGAATAGATTAATTTTCTCTAGCACTGATGTATTCGAATGTAGTAGATAATGGAGACTTTTAACACAGATCATACAGACTTTGAATATTTTCTCCAAGTCACCAAAAATTGCATTGTCATAGATTTTTCTCATAAAGTCTATTTCTTTCTTAAAAGAAGTTTATATACTAATTTCATTAGAAACATATCTAAGAAAATATCTCACATTCATAAGAAAATCAGCGCTTGTTTCTTTACCAAATTTGTACTTTCTGAATTCATTCTACTGAAACGAAAACATTCATAACTTATTGCGAAGAAAAATGTTATACTTTTTGATTAAATTTCATACCACAGTATTATCTTTCAAAATTTTTTTTCCTAGTCCACTGCTAATATATTGCTACTTTTCGTACGTGACAAAAAATCTCAGTTTAGAAACTTTTTTACTAAAACCTTGTATTGCATTGCTGAACCGCATCCATGCTTTCATTTTTATTACATATCAAGCGAATATTTTAAAAAAAAGCATATTTTTTCCTTCTATTAGCACAATTTTAACCAACATTTTACTATTACAGAGACTTCAAAAAATCTCAAGTGTTAAATTGAACGTTTCATTACTAATTTTGAAGATTCTGGATGTATTCTACTTAAAAGTTCATAACCGATTAGCAAAATAATTTATATATGTACTTCGTTGTGCTCTTGGTTAATTTTTAAATCGTTGTTCAACTATAACACTTGATTTCTAGTGAAGTATCGAAATGATTATTTACTTTCCGCTTTTTCCAAAGAATTTCGTAGACACATATGTTCAGTACAGAAAATTTTCCTAACTTACCAGTATCATTACCAAAATAGAAAACATGCAAAATTTTCCTAAAAATTTATATATTTGTTTTTTTACAAACATTTACACGAATACCCACATTTAATTATTTAATGTGTATTTTCCTACATCAGAACTAAAATTTCGAACGAAAATTTTTAACTAATGTTATGTTCCGTAAAATTTTTGCATTTGTGATGTCATCTTTCTTTCGCAAACGTTTTAAGAGTGTGCTCTCGGTAGTCTTTTAGACATTTTGAAACTGTTTTCTCTTTGCTATTGGAAACTATTTTATCTTTGCTGTTGATATATGCCAATGAATATACTTTTTCTCTTGGTTTATCTTCAACTTATGAGTTATTTAAATACTTAAAAATATATTTGTGGATCGTTTATGTTCACACTTGTGATAGATTTCCTGGATGTGTTTTTGGAAAATGTATTTATTTTATTCACGTAAATGAAATTGATGTTTTCTTAAAATTTTATTATTTATCAGAGTATTACTCAATTATGACAGAATGCCGGATTTGTTCCCAGTATCCAACATTCATATGAACTTCAGTATTCCAAATCTCTCACGTAACTATAATTTTTTCTATCGGTAGTAGGAAGACGAATGAAATATATGCAGGTTATGCAGACATAAGGTAAAAATCTGGAAGTAAAAGAAATTCTTCAAATCTAGGCAATTCAGTAGAATGTGTAAATATTCATCCTATTCGAAGCTTATTTTTGGAATTACATAGCATATAAAGTGTAAATTTAATAAAAAGAGATATAATGAAAATCAAGTACTCTGCAAAATCTTAACGATAATTATACAAAATTAGTTATAAGGCAGTTTTTTCATAAAAAGTGGCTCCTACGGAGGAAATAGGCCACCAATCTCCTGAAACTCTAAGTAATCTTTGCTCTTACAAAAGTTAAATAGAATTGTAAATTCTACGTAAGAGAGAAGATCAAACGCCCGCTTAGAGTTTCAGGAGATTGCTGGCCTATTTCCTTCGTTGAGACCGATTTTTATGAAAAAACTGCCTTATAACTTATTTTGTATAATTTGTATAATTATTAGTACTTATAATTATTTGTATAATTAAAAATAACAAACATTTAACTATCTGGCAATGAATCAAATTACATTGGAAATGAAAAGTAGAAAAAATATATCTGTATGGAAAATCTTGATGACAATTTCTGAGTGTGTTTTTTTCGAATAAAAATCGTTAAAGGCTCCTAGGTTAGTAATGAACTACTAAATTCGGTCAATTTTCATCAAAAACGCCATAAGAAGTTCTCCATACTGGTAAAATATTACTTAAATTCTTTAGCTTCGTGAACTCTCTCAGACATTGGCAAGACCAACGGCTGTCAGGGCAATACAAGATAACTATGTGTTTAATAGGTTACTTCAAAACTATGAAAGAAATAACGTTTGGGAAAAAAATATGGACATTTTCAAGAAAAATATTTTTTTTTATGTTCTTTCGGTATTATAACTGTAAACAAAATGCAAAAATTAAGTAAATACGTAGATAAATCTCATGAATAAACGTAAAATAACATGAAATGTTTCCTTAACGTCCATGTAAATGGAAAACAGTGATCGTAATATATTTGAAAAAATAGTTCATATACAGTGCATTAAAACTTTGCTACCGATCTATGAATTCATGGAAATCAGCGAAAAAAAGTCATTTATCACGATTGCTTGCTTACAGTATATTCTCTTGTCGTTTTAATCTTTTTGCTTTTGAGTTGTAGTATTTCTGAATCTGAAGCTTTAAGACACAAAATCATTCTGATTTATCAACTTGTGCCTAAATGTATAGTACAGTCAACCAAATGAAAGATTTTAGCATAAGTATATGTACTACAGACAAAATAAAATTAAAAATTCATAATTATTTTTCATGCTCTGTTCATGAAACTAGTCCTGACTTATCCCATTCGGAACATTTGCAGAAAAAATATTCGTTTCTTGTTCATGTTTTTGCATACTCAGATAGTAAGTTTGTTGGAAATATGGGACTTTCTTATTCCACTTTATATTTCACTGTTAAAGTCTGGCTTGGGAAAATTGTTTTCCTTGGAAAATGGCATATTTGTCCTATATGTCTGCGACTGTTCTAATAAATTACATTACTAACAAGTGTGAATAAAATCTCTAGTTATACAGGAATTATCTTGAATGTTTCCTTAATCTGAAATGCAAAATGTAACCCATGGTGCAAAAATAGAGCAAGTTTATCTTAAAAAGTTCTCCACGAATACATCTTTTTTTCGGTCCTTACATGTTTTTCTGTATTTATCACTCAAGTTCATTGTGTACCTCTCTTTTGTCTAATTTGTGAAGCATTCCTGTTTGAATACTCACATTTGAATTTGTTTAACTGATTTTAAAGTGCATGTATATTTTGGTTAATGCATGTGGCACTGAGTGTTCTAAGCAGCCCATACTGCATTTTTCATAAGCGTACAGTTCAGTTAAAAGAGAAATGTGTTTCGTACTTAGTGAAAATTTTGGTTACTTATTATGTGTCATGCTCATGATAAATAAAAATGTTATACATGTGCGCAGGACTGTGTGGTTCCAATGTTTAATTAAAATAATGCTTTTCAAAAAAGTGTGGTCTTTCTTATGACATATTAAAAATGCGTTAAAATTTTTAAAGTTGGTGACTATAGTAGATTATTATATGGACATTCTGTCATTATTACTTATCTTGTATAATTATTTGTGTGTAATTTTATTTACTATCTATGAGAAGTTAAATGTCAAAAAAGCTGTAAATGTTCATTATTAAGCAATGTCAGTTTGAAATTTCTAACTTAAAATTATTTGTGTTAGGTCTTTTATGTTAATTACTATGTTAGATCATTATTTGGAACTCTACTCAAGATTTCGTGTAATGTATCATAACTACGTAGGAGTCATTTGTCAGGTACGATAAATTAAATTTCGTTCTCAAAAGGGTGTAAGAGTTCAGTGCTAAATAAATTATTGACAATGGGATATATGAGTATTTTTCAGTTAAGTTACAATTTTAATTACAATGAATATGTTAAAAATATTCCAAGTTAACAAATTTTTATATTCCAAGTTGGAAAAAAGGCGATAAAGTTTCATTTCCATGGCTGAATATTAATTCCATGTGTATTATAGACTTTAAGTTCTCCTTCACAAAATGTGACTATAATTCAAATTTAAAATAGTAAGTTACAATGTGGATATTCTTCTCTGTAGTTAAAATATAATTCAATCTTCTTTACCTTGTTAAGAGAGTAAGATAAGTTCAAATAGCGTAGTGTTTATAAAGTTCTGTGGTAAATGGTGGAATCATATTAAGAATCCGAGTGACGTTTTCACATGAAGGAAAAATCAAGGTACAGTGTATGTTTGGTGATTTAAGTAGGATGCGTGGAAGAAAATATAAGATATTTTTGTAAAATATTTCAAAGCGTGAGCAAAATTTGTGTTAGTAGTATAAATGAGTCTTACTGAATAAAAGGGAGTGTTCTGAATATATATGTATAAATGTACGTAGAGTAAAATAAGAAGAAATGAAGTACTATTGGTACGTATGTAAACTTAACTGGGTAGAAATGCTCCATGCATTGGTTTGAGTGGGCTTCATATCATGAAAATTTATTGCTCCTTATAAGATTTGTTTAAAGTCAGTAGGTCTTACAATAAAGAAACATGTGTAAGTCTGATTTATTATGAAGAAAAGTAATCAGAAATACAACATGAATATCTTTTATAAGTTAAATATAAGGGTAAATGTGTAAATGGAAAGTGTAAAATATTACATTTGTCAGACATAGTTTGGTGTAAAAGGGAATCAACAGAGTTTTGTATAGTTGGCGAAAACGTTAATACAGTCATTAATAGTTAGTACAATACATTAGAAGGAAAAGTTCTGAGTATCTCCAACTTAATAGGAAAAAAATAAGAAATGTAGTATTCCAGTTAAAGTATATAGAATGAGCATTGTGTATATTGGTTTAAAGTTACAGAAAATATTATCTAGTGAAGTTATATTCATGTAAATTCCAGCTTAAAATTTCAAAGACAGAGAAATGTATTTAAGTTTAATTTTTGGAGAAATGGAAATGTAACATCATATTGTATTTAAAACAAGGTGAAAAAGTTACGGGTAAAATAAAAGTGTAACAAAAAAATTTTAAAGGAAAGGGAAAAAAAATGAAATTTACTTTTGGAAGTAAAATGCATAATGAAAAAAAACAAAAAACTGCATTTGTGTAAACCAAAAACTCAAAAAAATTAAAATTATGAAACTAAATATTACTTTCGTAAAAAAATAAAGTTAAAAAGGTAGTAACACCCTTATTTAAAAATAAAAAGCGGAAAGGAAAAATTAAATTTGTAAAAATAAATATTACTTTTGTAAAACCAAAAAAAGTTAAAAAAAAATAAAAATAAAAAAAGTAAAAATATGAAAAGGAATAAATAATGGAAAAAAAAACTTTCGCAAAATAAAAAAGTGAAAAGGAAAAATTCAATTCGTAAAAATAAATATTACTTTTGTAAAACCAAAAAGAAAGCTAAATATATATTAAAAAAAATACGAAAAGGAAAAAATTTGAAAAAAAAAAACTTTTGCAAAGTAAAAAAGTAAAAAGAAAATGTAAATTCACTTTTGTAGAAATAAACGTCAATTTGCGAAAGTTAAAAATAAAATTTATGTTTGGCAAAGGAAAATCAAAAATTAATAAATTAACTAATAACTTAAAAAATAGTAAGAATGAGATGAAAATGAAAACAATTAAAAATATCTTAATAATAAAAAAAATTGAACTATGGCAAAATCTTACATTTAAAACAGCAATGAATAAAGTAATGATTAAAGCCAAAAGAAATCCTAGACGTCGTGTAAAAACAAATGTGTGACGCGGTTTTCATGTCAAAGCGCATGCGCAGACTTTCAGCCTTATGACATCAATGGTGCAAATAAGTCAAAGGGACAAAGAGGGTTTCAAATAACAAATCTGATAAGCCGGGTAGCCGTGTAAAAACGTTCCGGTTTTTCATCTCAGAGATGGCGGGTTCGAATCTCGGCCGTGGTGTTATTTTTAAAATTCAGGGAAAATGATATTAAATTCATTAAAATGGATTAAAATATAATGGAATCAATGAAAAATAATAAATTAAAAGTGAAGTCATGCGAAACACGTGGCTCCAGAGCTCGTTGCCACAAAAAATAAAAACTTTGGAAGCATAAAATCGTTGCCACAGAATAAAAACGAAAGTTTGATGATGTCATTCCGTCTACGTCCTCTCATCCATCTACGTCACTTCCGGCTGTCACGTGGCTCAAGATGGCGGTGGCGGCACACCCTCTGTTACGCTATCTATTGTTCTCTTACGCCATCTATTGTTCTATTACGTCATGGCGGCATCCTTTGAGCTTCTGAGGACCGTAGGTTACCACTGATATATATAGCAAAGGCCGGTTACAGAGCTGATATGTCAGAATTTCTAGAATTTGGTGACAGACCGAACAACAAAATCTAAAAATCGCAAAACTTTTAGAATTTAGAGCAGGCATTGGAAGCAGGATTTAGAAAGGCACTAGGCAGCAGAATTTAGGATCCACAGAGATTGCATCAGGTGGGAAAATGCCTAGTGCCAGCTATGTGTATGATGCATTAAGAAATATTAGATGAATCTTTTACATTGTTAGTTTTCAATTTCTTTATTAATAAAAAACCTCTTTTCTATAATGCCTGCCCATGTGATAAGATTAGAAGCATTTTTGATATTTTCAATGCTTGTGTCTACTGAAAAGTAGAGAAAATAAAGGGAAGATAAACATGTTAAGATTCTAGTATCAAAAGTAAAACATTCAAATATTATGTTTTCATTGTCCTTCCAGACGTTCTCCAAAAAGTAAGAAATTCATTGAAAACTTTCTGTAAAATACATCCATTACGTGTTGATACCATGGAGACATTTTTCATTTTGTCACATATTTCTGGCATCTTCTAGAGTCGTGGGTCTATAAAAAACTTGCCTGCAAATCCTTCTAAACTTTCCAAGCTGCAATTTCTAAAATCCTAAAGAAAAATTATCCCTACCATTTCTGTAACAGCAAAAAGACAGAAATATTTTGGAAAAAAAAAAAAAAAAAAAAAAAAGGAGGGAAAAAGTATAAAATTAATTTTATAGAGAAAACTGATGCCCAATTTGAGAATATTGAATAATTTGAGACAATTACATTTGCTTTTGATAAAAGCTGTTTCGTAAATTGTGCTTTATAGCATTATACCTTGTTTATTTTTCAGATTCAAAATGAAACTTTATAATATGACAGCGAAAAATAAAAAGATTTTATTTTAATGTTCTATTTTAAATATAATTTCAATATATTACAGTTATTTTAATGAAATTTATCAATGTTACGATGTTTTAAAAAAAAGTCGTCGAAAAATTCTCAGATCTCGGAATTAAAAATTTCTATAGAAACTAATCTTAAAATCACCAAAATGTTGAAAAGTCTCCAAATTTAGAACCGTTTAATAAAAGAATTCACATCCTCAAAAGCGAAAAGTTGTTTAAGAGCTCTTTATAAGAAAAAATTAATTTCGAAATGCTTATGGTTCTTTTCTTGCTTATCCCATTATTTATATTAGAAATAGAAACAAATTATAACTCATGAACCCATTCAAAAGATTTACCATATATACGGCAATGAATCGCCAAAAATATTCCTCCAAAATGCTAATTCACACTCAAAATGGCAGTCGTAAAAAAAGACAGAAATTTCAGATGATTAAAATTAAGGACCTTCTGCTGATTTTGACCAAAATTAAGGACTTTTAAAGACCAAAAATCGATTCCAAAAAATTTAAGGACTTTTAAGGACTCTTTAAGGACCGTACGAACCCCGTATAAAAATGCATGCCAACACTTAACATTCCATCGGGAATTCTAAAAATATGTTATTCCTTTTGAATTAACTATATGCGGCGTAAGTGTGAAGAAAGAGATGTTTCATAACGAAGTCAAAAATTGTGTCAGCAGGAAAGATGAGTACAACAGCAGATTGGTAAACTGTCAGCTCAGTGACAGCATAAAAATCCTAAAAAACCATCTGATGTGAAGTTAAAATATGAATCCTTTGATCTTCGGATTTTGAAAATTGCACTGAATCACCTATAAGGTATTTTTTCTCGCCTTCCAGCATGCCTTCGTGGTGTAACGGCAGTACACTCGGCACAAATTTGAGAGGTCTCAGTTCGAGGCCCGGCGAGCGCATCGCACATTTTCACGTCTCCTGCTTTATATACATACATATATATATATATAGTCATTAGGTGATATATATATATTCCAGTTTTACCAGGCAAATTTCTTATTATGTAGTACTATGTTACAACATTTCGTGGAGCTACAGCTCCTGGTAACTTTTGAGCAAGGTTGCTGCAATGTTCCTACCTACTATATATATATATATATAGTCATTTGGTGTTATATATATATATAGTCATTAGGTGTTATATATATATATATAGTCATTAGGTGTTATATATATATATATATATAAAAAAAACACCTAATGACTCTACATACCTTTATATAAGAAAATACTATTTCAGAAAAGGAAAGAATTAATTATGGAATAACTCATTGGGACTATTTTCCTCTAAGAAATGCCCTCAAAGATATTTTTTTAAGAAAAGTTTCCTATGTTTCTATTAAACATGATGAAAATCTCATGCAGGTAACCCATCCCACAAAGAACAGAATCCAGAATGACCTACCAGTGCTTCACAACTTGGCGGCCATATTTAAGACATGACTTTAACAACAAAAACTTATATGGATATTTTTATTTTCCCGAAATAGTTGGGAAACGAGTGCGCTAATTTACCCAACTTCTTCTCTTCTTTCTATTGTTTTTAAAAGAAAACGGATTAGATGATTTAATAGCAGCGGAGGATACTTGAGCTATCGTTCTCGGGGAAAGGATGTCATGATAAACCTCGTACGAAAAAAGGTTTATACTTACATTATGTATGAGCAAACAGTACAAGTACTCCATGCAGTAAGCCCGCCCAATTGCCGAGATCCGAACCCAGGTCTTATTACGAGTATTTTACAATCTTAACGACTCACTGAAAGATCAGAAAGAAAAAAAAAACTATTTTATCTCTTAACATATATTTTATTTACAATTTGATACATTCAGAAAACAACTTTTTACACGAGGGTATATTTTACAAAATAGCATACATAAACATTTTCCCCAAAATGGTAGGTACAGTGAGTTTCACATACGCTGAAAGAAAATGCAGTCTCATCCCAAAGATCACAAATTTTCCTGCAGAAAAAATACTGCCAAAAGAAATTCAGAAGATATTTCTTACAAGATAGTTTTAACTAGCTACAAAATTTCCACTAACATATTAACATTGTTTTAAACATATACGGCTATAACTATATTGTTTTTCCCAAATCACCTCAGATATAAACACTTTATGATGTGTGGGAACAAATTTCTGCATTTCTCCCTCTCCGCAAAACGTAAATTTGATTCCAATTATAAAATAAACCTTTTCATTTTCCTTAAAATGTCTGCTTTTTCTGTAATTTAATTTTCTTTCACTCACATTTTTTGCTTCGGTTTTTGTCTCTTAATAGCAAAACAAAAACTGCTCAACGGGCCAAGTAATTTAAATTCGTGGTATTTCAGATTTATGCATAATACCAGCCTGCTGATTAAGATATGTAAATTACATATTTGCAACACTCTCTTGAAAGGCATGATTCATACCACTTAAGCTGAATATACTCAGATTTAGCACATTATAGTCTAATGTTTTTTAACATGTCCATTTAGAAACTCAGAATGTGAAGATTAAAATGTAGCAAACAATTTAATTATGTCCACCAGTTACAACATCATCCAAATAACAACAAATATCTATTTACCCAGCATAAATACAAAAATTAATTGCATTCTAAACTGAAATTTAAACAAAGAAAACAGTAATTTTGTTTTCCGAGAAATTTATTATTTCCCCACCACCACCACCAGTTAGAACACAGTTTGAATAATGACAAATATCCCCAAAGTAAAAACACTAAAATTATACTCTAAATGGAAACTATGAACATAAATAAATAAAAGTAACTTTTGCCTACAGAGAAATTCTATTACTTTCAACAAATAAAACAGAATATGGATAATGATAAATAACAGATAAAAAAACATAGCAATTTTCAACACCAAAGATTGGAATTAAAAACATTTAAAAAAGAAAGCATGGGAACCCTGCCAGTAATGAACTAAAACATAAAATATAAATATTCTACGTCGGAATTACGAGCATAAATAAAAAATGTACAGAGGCTATCCCGACTTTTATAAACTAAAGCATTATAAAACAAATACATGAAATGTGAATGAAACCGTTTGGAAAATTAGACTGAATATGCTCGACTGAATTTATGAAACTTCATCACTGCTGGCTGCCAAAATATTTATGCCTGAAGTCAAACAAGTCTACAGGTACTTAACACCTAGCAATCAAATGGACAACGTATCACTAAACTAGAAAAAAAATCCTTCATACTAATACATGTATGTACTAAAGGACCAATATTCTTTTTCTAATACGATGTGAAACACTGTTTATACAGTTCTCTCGGAAGTCCAATCAGAAAGCTATATATATATAATCAGAATGTACTATTACTATGCAACGTATGCAAACAGTATTATTACATCAACGAAGACTGAAAGATTAAACCTTCCCTCTGCCCCAATTACTTTGCCAGTTCCACATTTTTCTCATGGTTTTCCTGCGCAAAACTTTTCATTCAACAAATAACTAGTGATGAGCTCTTCATTATATGAGACATTAAAGAATGCCTTAATTATAAACTTTAATTTGTCACACGCTTGTTTTTATGATGCACGAACAGAATACATAACGCTGAGCTTCTAGAACCATCTTATTATCCATTCATCAGATAAAAATGTTCGCAAGCGTTTATTTCCTTTCCTGGTCTTTTTATATCCATTTATTTGCGTCGTTTTTCTTTTGAGAATAAAAACTCTATACTATATACCTTTAGATATTTATCAATAAAGGGTGTTTAAAGAACGACAGGACAAAGTTTAAGAGGTAGTCGAACACACCGAAATAGTTATTTTGTGAATTGCGTTAGCGCAAGAATAAATGCGCCTTAGTTTTAACTTATGAAACAATGGACTATATTTCAGACGTTTGCTGTTGCAAATGATGGACGATTATTTCAGAAGCTCATTTAAAGTATGAGCAAAGAATCATTTAATTTAGTGTACAGTAGAATGGCTATTCGATAAAGTTATTTTTTTTATTTCACTTCATTCATTTTAATAAAAAATTCTACCAGCAGTTACGGAAAATGATAATTATGATGCTTTTTGCCAGAACCATTTTATACATAAACATAAGACTGAGGAAACTGAGAGTAGTGTGATGAAAGGGCCAATACGACCTCCTCTGCTCCTAGCTTTACGGATGGCTCTGCTAAACTGCGCCTCCCCCCCAAAAAAAAGGGTAAGTTCGTGAGTAGACTGCACTGTATGAAAAAAATCGTGCAGCACGTGTGCGTGAAACTACAACGAAGCGAAGACAAATCAGACCCCTGAACTAAACTTCGGAGACCAGGGGGGTGGGAACTGAAATATATTCCTAGACTCCTGCCAAAGAAAAACTACAGTAGACTCCCGATTATCCGCGCCTGCCGCACACAAAGGTTTTTTTTTTTTTTTTTTTTTTTCAAGCGTAAAGCAAAGAAAATAAAAATGTTCACAAAACTAAGCGAAACGTTAAATTTGCTAACATCGTGGTTATTTATAGCAAAAATATCCCAGGTCTTCTCGGAACCTTCCCCTCCGACTTCTGATTAGTAACAGATTTCTTACTCACCCTTGCAGTGTCCGCTCCACCGCCCTCTCTCGTCTTAATCTTGGAATTCGAGAAATTGGACTTCATGGGGAGAAACTTAGTGGTGACCAACAAGCAGCCGACGATTTCCACCATGAATTTCAAGAATTTGTTTTAAAAGAAGAGCTATCTTTAGAACAAATTTACAATTCCGACGAATCTGGACTTTTGTGGAAATGTCTTCCCACTCGTACTTTAGAATTTGAAAGTGAAAGTAAAGCGGCGGGTCATAAAAGCAGCAAGGAAAGGATCACTATCATGTCTTGCAGTAACGCTACCGGTGGACATAAACTTAGACTTATTGTCATTGGAAAGTAAAAAAAAAAACGAGATCTTTCAAAGGCACAAGGATAGAAAATTTGCCAGTTGATTACTTTAACCCCCCCCCCCCAAAAAAAAAAAAAAAAAAGAAAAAAGGATGGATAAACATTTTTCAAGAATGGTTCGAAAAAAATCTTTGTTCTTCAAGTGCGTAAGCATCTTAAATCGAAAAACCTGCCTGAAAAAACTGTGCTATTGATCGACAAAGCACTTTCTCACCCAGCAATGAGCGTGCTAAAGTCTTCTGATGGACAAGTTTCTTCCCCCAAACGTTACTGCGCTAATTAAACCCATGGACAAAGGAGTCATTGCAACAATGAAGAGAACATACCAAACTAAGCTGCTAATGACCAAAATTGAAGAAGGTGATCTGAAAGAGTTTTAGAAACACTACAAAATCTTGGATAGCATCTGCATGGGACTCGCTGAAACCGTCAACCCTCATAAAATCATGGAGAAAACTCATGCCTAATGTTGAAGCCAACAACAACCTAACCCCTTTGAGTTGTGAAGAAGTGAATGAAGATGCAGACACGCCCACGGCGACTCTTGCCGATATGGTTAAAACAGTTCCGGGTGGTGAGAACGTCGATGCTGAAAACATTAACGAGTGATTGGAGTGTGACGTCAACGAACCTGGCTTCGAACGCTTGACAGATGACGAAATTGTGAAGAAAGCATGGAGGTAGGAAAGGGAGGAGGGGCCATTCCGCGCTAGAAGTGAAGCACTGCTTTGAAGCTTGGGTCACCAGACGGGGTGTTCTTTGTTTACATTCAGAAGCTCGCTTGACAAGATTCTGATAGTATTTCGACACACGACAGTTCCATAGAAATCGAAAAAGGGACATTCTCGCATGAAAGAAACATTCATAGTGTGATGGATAATAGCAATTTGTATAGTTTACTGACATTTACGCAAAAATCACATCTTGGTTATTTTTCGATAACTAACAACAGCGATTTTGATTATGAATTTGTTTTATAAAATTCTAAGCAGTTGCACTACAAAAATATAGATTTTAAGAAAATTGCTAAAAGAGATCTGCCAAAATTTATTTTCTAGATTTGAAAAGTTTTAAACTTGATGGCTAAATGTAAATATAAAATTATGTATGTTAAAATATTTGTAATTAGGCACATAGGTCATATTAAGTTTTTATTAAATAGAGTAATGCATGCAAGGGCTATCTGCCTAAAGAGAGAGATGCCATCGTGGAGGAATTTTGAAGAAAAACTGACCTTTGAGTGGGTATTAAGAATAATACTTAATTTTCATTCAAATTATATTCATATATATTTTTTATGTAAAACTTTCGGGTGTATGCTAAATTAGTGTAAATTACTTTACACGAAAAATATAGTGAATGCACAGAAATTAAAGATTTGCACATGCCGGAAATGAAAAATAGGAAATATGTATGGGTATTTATGCATGTGCTTGAAAAAGCATTTATCTGCCTTTGACAAAGTACTTAAATATTCATTAAATTATTTATAAATGTATCTGAAATGAAGAATTTATTCACTTATAAACAACTGTGAAGAAATCTAACGATTAAATGTATCTAATTTATAATGATTATAAATGTTATCTAAATATATAATAACTTTAATATTGAATTGTAAACATAAATTGAAATCCTGTTGACAAATACGTTATAAAATTATTTAAGCAAGAATTGTTCGTATTGGAGAGCAATCTGTTAAAAGGTATTGTAAAGCAAATGCTATGAGATGCGCACTTAAGAACGTAATAAAGAGTTTTGGAATATAAATTGTTGAAATGAATTGTAAAAAAAAAAATCTGATAAGTATAATTAAAAGAATTATTCCCTTTACATTTTATAATAACTCAGTTACAAGTTTTAAATAATACATATTTAAAAAAAAAAAAAAAAAAAAAAAAAAACTTATTTTATTCCCTTTCAGAAATGTTCAGAGAAAGTCAAATACTATTTAATACCTATTTAATTATTAGGAATTAGCGAAATACTTTAAAGTATTTCGCTAATTCCTAATTCTCTAATTTAAAATGAACCGAATAGAGCATTAATTATAAATTGACTTACATTTTTCGATTTAAAAGAAGCCAAAAAATCATGTCATATTTAAGAAAGTATTTTAGGAAGAAGCTCTATAAATAGAAAAGAAATAATGCATAATTTTAATAATTATAATACAATAAACTTTGATCCTAATTTTTGTACCTTAACCGAATAAAATCGAATTACCTTAATTTTTTTTTTTCTAATGTAATTAACGAAAACTTGTGAAAATATTTCATTCAAATTAAACCATTCTGAAAAAACTGTCCTGTGAAAAGTATAGCATTTAATTCTGTTCAGAATGAAATGTTGTTTAAAAATATGTTGTTTTCACATACTTAGGACTCTGAAGTGTTGTAGAAAAAGAAAATATATACATTTATATGTATATTTGCAACGTAATTACAAAATATTTACACCTGAATGCGTCAAATCCCATAGAACTCAATGGTAAATGACCCAATGTTTTGGTCACCACGTAGGGATCGTCGGTGCTTCAGAGCAGGGTACGGAGAAACTTGTTTAGGGCGACTCCATCTTACTTCCTACCTCCATGGAAGAAAGCAAGGGGAGAGACCGATAATGAAGGACAGCGAAGTGAAGGCAAAGACGAGCCCACTGCGCAGATGCGGAAGACTCACGAAGCGGCTTTGCAACAAGTCGACGGACTGCTGAGCTATTTGGAAGAACAAGACGACGTGGAGTTGGCCGAGAAACTTATAATACAAAAAATGCAATCTCGTATCAAGAAAAAATGCTTCCAAAACAAGAAGCAAACACAAATGACTGATTTCTCCACAAAGGTGTAGTTTTACAGTTATGCTTTTGTAATTACATAATACATTACAGTATTAAAACAGTACATGCGTATTAATTTTTCTGTGTATCCTTGAAGCCTCTCGTAAGTACAAAGCACTTTTCTGTTTTCATTAACAAAATGAATTTCAGGTTAATTTTGAGTGATATACTAAAATATTAAGCGTTAGTTAAACATTTTCTGCTGTTTAGTTTACGTTTTATTGTATATAAAAGGATTTTTCAAAGTTGGAATGACTGTTTTCTCTTTTGCAATACCCGTTTTTAGCTTTTTTCGGATTATCCACGATTTTTGTTATCCGCGGCGGCCACGCCACCCAATTCCGCAGATAATCGGCAGTGTACTGTACCTAGTATTTTCTGACGATGGTCAAAGATAAAATGAAAAGAAATACTACAATGAAAACCAGACACTTCTCATTGAAAATAATATAACTGTGTTTTAAGGAATTCTTTCAAGAGACTGTTCAAATTCGATGCGACACGAGGCAACTGTTTGTCTTACTAAGGAGGAGATCCAATAATTTAGCATTTCCCACAAATAACCGATACCTCTAATCAAAGCCATTATTTGTGATATAACAGCAGATAATGAAGAAAAGGATATTTATTGTGAACTTACAATGTTTGGAATACATGCGAAAAAGACTAAGCAATTCACAAGACAATCATGAGAAACTTCTAGTGATTTTCCTAGAAATATCTAATAAAGGGGGAGGGGAGTTCAAAGTGAAAATTTTGATGCTTTTGCAAGTCACGATTAAATCTTTTAAACGGAGAGAGTTTCAGTTAAGTTCTATTAATGCTAACGTTTAGGACATGGACAGATTTGCTTTAATCTCCCCAGATGCTTAAAATGTGCAGGAAGAAGGGAATAAAACAACTTGCTTGAAGTGTTCTGGAGAACATTGAGTGAACTAAGCCCGAAATTCTCGAGATTTCAGGGTAAAGAAGAAACTCAAACTCTCTCAACTATGAAAACAGCTCCTAAGGAGTGGAAAAATCGTCGCACAGCTTCGATTTCCGGCCCTCCTTCTGTACAAGAAAAAGGCATAAAGGAAGATATCTTCAACGGTTTTCGTTGCAATCTCTCTTAAAGAAAGTCATATATGCAGAAAAAAGCAGAAAGGCTGTATCGACACTTCAGAAACTCAAGTTTGCTTAGAAAGCGGTTGAAATCCTAAATTAATCCAACCAGGGACACTAAACTAGCTTCCCACAAACAGATCTTTCTCCTTGTTATTTCTTGCCTTCGGATTCGTATTTTTGACAAGACACAGCACCCAAGACTTTGCTAGTTAAGAGAACAGTTTTGTACTTTATTTTTTCATGTTGCCACTATCCATATTTTTATGGACACAAATTTTTCGACGTTTCACATGAGGTTCCCCATCTGGGTTTATCATAGTTACCAAAGAAAACATTGATTAAGATCTAAAAAATTGTCAAGGATTTTGAGTCGATGGATTAATACATTATTGGCAAGAAAACCGGTATTCTCTTCTCAGCTAGAATTGCTGGAGGATGTTCCAGAAACCAGCCAAAGGCAGATGCGTTCCAGCACAATGGAACACCGATCCATTTTTGACAATATGTAAGGAACCATCTTATGCCCCCCACCCAAGTTTCCACAGTCGCCTGATTTGCCATATAAGTCAACTCAAGAAGTCTCGTCTACAGGAGACTTCCTTTGAAGCTGATGAACTCACTGCCAGAATTTCGGTTGCTGCTGCAGCTGTGTGCATGTGATATGTGTGAGATGTTCGAGAAATTCCGCTAATTCTTCCATTTGCACTTGCTCTTTCGAGCAATTAATATAATAATTCAAGTTTGTTAATTTTTTTTTAATCTTCTGTGGCAATCTCGTGTTTGCACCTCATCAGCTTTGGCTTCGCTACAAAGCATCTTCCAGCACCTTTGTTTCATTTTCGGCCAAAAAATAATTACTTCCGTGTGTTCTGCCATATCTTAAAAGCATGTCCACTTTTTCTGAAATACCCTGTATATGCTCCTTTACAAACTACCAAAGATTTCCATTCCTAGCACTTTTTCATTCACTAAATGAGAAAAAAAATTTAAGATATTTGAGATCTGAGATTAAGATAAGTGATTAAAGATAAATGCATAACATATATCTGGGCTGCAGATATATAAAATTCCGATTATTCAAATCAATTACCTTTTCTAGACCAAGTAAAAATTCAGCTTGCTGTTAATTTATATGGTTTAAATTGATTTTGTTGATGTAAGTAATATAAAAAGACAATGCAATACACATTTTAAGACACTATTAATTTAATTTAGATGGATGAGCATGATAAGAACTTTGCTCTTAAGTTTCAGCAAATACACAGCATGTAAACATGTAAGGTTCCTTTATATTAATTAACCAGTTATTTTATGTTTTGGATCTTTACTGTTACTGCTCCCTTTTGTTTTCCCACCACAATGAAAATTAGTATGCATGCATTTAAGATGATGTTCTTAGATTGTAAGACAGAAAGTGTTCTGTCTCTCAGGGCCACATTACTAGGTTGCTAGATAAAATAAGCTTTGTAGTCTTCGGCCTTGCATTATAATTGCTGATAGTTAATATTCATTCCAATTAAGTTTTGTGCCAACTTCATATTAAATCGATTTGTGTAGTCTTTGGCTACTACCTTAATTGAATTTAAATTTTAAGACTGAACTTAGTGTTATTTTAAATTATATCACAACAACTGGTTGGCTGAGTTGTAAGCATAAGGTTTGCCTTCTGTTCTTATTTAGTTTAAAATAAAGGGCCTTTTACACCCTTCTTAAGTTTCAGTTATTACCTCAGGCTTAGCAATAATTTGCTTAATGTCTACCAAGAATTTGGACACTTTGGATGATTGCAAAGAACTCTATTAACATTAACAGAAACAAAATTCATATTGTATGTAAGCCTATGCTCTTTGGTTATAACAAGCATCATTAATCAGCAATAATAAGAATTAAAAAAAAAAAAAGAAGAAGAAGAAGGGGACTAAACACGATAATGTGACAATCCCCTGTCCGCACAAAGAATTAGTCTCACAATGTGCAACATAACTGCAGTCAGATATCTTTTATTAACAAGCTAATGCACATGGCATCATTTAAAAAAAAAAGATACTTATGGAACACTCAGTTATCCAGACATTTTTATTACATGGAATGGGCTATGACCTCAGTTAGTCCAAATAATGAGTTTTACTGTATAAAGCATATTTATCAATTTTTAACTGACAGTGTAAATAAAACTCATACATATCCTTGAACAAAATGTTTTTATGATATGAAGTATAAATTGTTCTGAAAGATTTTATATTAATTTTGAACTCCTGAAAACAGAAGCATATTGAAATTTTACTGTCAAGAGTGATTTTGAACTCCTGAAAACAGAAGCATATTGAAATTTTACTGTCAAGAGTGATATCTAGGGCAGTAATTTTATCACTATGAGAAAAAGGCTAAATGGACAAGTTTTGCACTAGTAACGTTTCAAAAAAAATTTCAGTACAGAATTTAGAATAACATTTCCGTAGGAAGGCCTATATACACCAGGAATGAAACAATTAACATCAATTACTAGTATTAGCTAAATAAAAATTATTAAATAAACTTTAAGTTGAAATTTACATTTGTAAATCAATTTCTAGAAACATAGCCAACAGCATTTTTTTAGATCAAAATTAACATTTCACTTGATTTTTTTAACATTATATTGTGCATACGGAGTTTTTTTTCATTAAGTAATTAGTTTTGAAAAAAAGGATAATAAAGCATGAAAACTCTTGGCAGGCAAGAATTGGCAATTTTATGTAACTTCAGAACACAACTTTTTTTGTATTCCAGAAATACAGCAAAAGTTAGTATAATTCCATTTTTTAATTTTACTTTGCAGTGTATTTCTGTAGAATTTATAGCAAAATGTGGCCAGAAAATTATTTAAATATAATCTAAAAGTTAAAGGACAGTGAATTCAGACTTTCAGAAAACAAAATGCTAACAATGACTGACCGAAAACATAGTAAATTGCTCCTTATTTTGTGAAGATACTTGCATTTAAGACATTGAACAAATAAGCTTTTTGCAGCAATAGCTACAAAACACATAGCAATGTATATTCACAGAAACATCACATATAAATGTAAAAAAGGTCATAAATCACTAAAATATCAAATGCATTATTTCTTTTACACATTTTTAAAATCATAATTCAAAATTTATTAAAGCCCTTTTTTCCTGTTTACCCATAAATTCTAATTCATCGTTTACATCATCACACTGCATAATATCCATAACTACAAGTGTTAATTGCATTTTGTATTGAAAACTTTTCATCAGTTTTTCATACATAAATACATGACTGATAGTTCTTCATGGAATTTTGAATCTGATGTCATATATAGTACATATTTAAGGATTCATTTAATTTTATGCTCAGAATATCTAAATCTTGTATCAACTTAATTTTCATTTTGCCTTTTCAATAAATGAAATTTGCATAATTTTCAATACATACAGATATGTGTTAAGACCAAAGCCTGAAAGTCTAACCACTCCGGAAACTCACTGGTCACTTATATAACAATTTATGAATACTTTGTGAATCTGGTGAAGAATATATATGAACATGCTATCACATGTACAAAATATTCATATTTAGCAATCTAAATATGAATGTTTTATGCAGTTTATTAACCTTTTCCCGAGGGCTGGGACATATATGTCCCAAGCTAAGTGTACAGCAACTGGGGTCTTAAGACAGCTTCTTGCTGGTCACAGGGATAGGAATTCTAGCACTTGAGGACTATTTTATTTTACGACACCTCGGACAGTGCGTACTTTTGTGGGACTCCGCTAATGAGCAGAGGGGAATTGTTGTTTGTATTTTCAACACACATGGCATTTGCGAATTTGGTACCTTCCAAGAAATATTTTCTTAAGAGGAGAAAATAAAAAGAATAATTTGTTACTTCGATTCTCACGCGTTTGCATTTTAAGACCTTCCTTCAGTTTTTTTTTTTTCACTGCAAAAACCATTATTAGTTCTTTCACTTGATATTTTCCTTTTTTTTTTAGTTCGGTTGTAAGTAATGGCTAAATTTAAAGGAAATTTTCTTTGTTTCATTCTTTTCATAATTGTTTTTTCGATTTATTCCAGTTTTTAATGTGCATGTAGAAGCCAGTGTAGTGAATGTAAAAGTTTCAGGCGATGAAAATTAATTTTAATGTTGTTTCCAAATGGCATACGTTCCACAACTACTGTTTACTTGAGTAAAATTTTAGTTTGTTATGTTCTAAATCAGTGTTTTTCAACAGACAGTCCACGGGCCGGTCTGTAAACACTATTTGCCAGTCCTTCCAAATTCAGAAGTATTATGACAATATACCTACCGTCGTTTACAAAAGAAAATAACTAAAATCTGACATGCATATTGCGCAACACATTATCTCAAGCTTTCTCAACATGTCTGTTATTGTCTGTTTAATTTACATTCATTAGTATTATGAGACCTATTGTTGTGCCACGAACGTGTATTTGCGGGTAATGAGTAGTCTAAACAAGATATATTAGTTTTCAGTGGAGAAACGCTTATTATTTTTTGAAGTCCATTGAATAATGGCAGCTGTATTATTAGTGTAATAAATAGAACGAACTTCTTTAAGTAATTTCATTTACAAGAAAACAGAAGTTAAGCAAATGACAATGAAGTTTTTTAACCAAATTCAATTGTTATTATGAATTCCGATTATTTCAGCCGTTGCCACTTGAGCAAAGAAAAGCGACATGAAGAGGTTGAAAATTTTGTATTTGAAGGTTTACAACACTAGAGTATGCTCACATTTGTCGCTTGTTACATCTCGCATTTTTTAAAAAAACTAGATGGAGAGCTCAGAGCAGAGAAAGGGTTACAGTAATTCTGGGATGCAGTAAAGTCCATCGGTGTAAATGAAGCGGTAGCGAAATGTGACAAACATTCTGGAGAACATTCAGAGGTATAGGTTGGTTTCACTGCAGAATGCTATACACACCCGGGTACCTGGTCCTCAGGCCCTACCCCTATTAAACAAGAATCGGGTATTTCCTAATTATGAGCGCATTAACAACTTAAAAGTTTAATAATTTTTTCAACCATAGTTTAATTCCAGGAGAGCACTTTGCTTGTCCGTGTGCATGTGCTTTAACCACCGGTCCGCGAAATTTGTTCACAAATTTTGTCGGTCCACAGGCCAATAAAGGTTGAGAAACACTATTCTAAATGATAACTAGCGACCGAATGCATAAAACTTCTTTAACACTGAAAATTCCACTCAGATTCAAATTCTGATCAATGGGGGTCACTGCATAACTTTTCATGTTCTCTCATATATGTAAAATACATACAAGCCAATTTCCTTCAAACACCCTCCACAAAAGCCCCTTTCACTTCGGCAGATAACCTTGTCTTTAATTCGACAAATAAAAATAAAATTATATTCGAAATAAGAAAAGAAAGCTAAACATATGAGCGTTTTACAACTATGTTTAAAAAACTTTCCTTTTATGAATAATACTGATGTTGATGACAAAATAATTTTCAACTGTGCGACAAATGAAATATGAATTTTTATCAAAGCAATTAGTGTAGTACATTTCATAATTCAAAATTTTAAAATGTTCCAAAACTTATTAATTTATCCATTGTTATATGTTTGCGTCTATACTATGATATCTGTATCAATTCATTCAGAAAGTAGATACATTAGTTTAAGTTAATTGAACATGGGAAAGCCCACAAAGCTGTCTACCTAAGGCAAAGGGTGCCTTTATGAAGAACTTTTAAGGGAAAATGGCTTGTATTCACGTTTCACATGGAGAAAACGAGGAAAATCAACTATGCAGCCAGCCTGGGTTAGAATCTTAGTCGAACTACCAGTATCCAGCAGTCTTGACCACTGAGTCACAGGTAGTGTTAAAAAAATAATTAATTTTTGCATGAGAATTGTATTTTGGAGGGAATCAAACAATATATTAGGATACTAAGCATGTACACAGGAAATTAGATGTGTACCATTTTTTAGCTCCCTGAACTTAATTCCCAGTACGAGTCTTCATTAATACTCATCAACTCAATGTAAATCTTCATTACTCCCAAAGAAAGCAACAATAAAAAGCTTGAGATCAAAAAATTTTGCAAAACAATGTGATACCTCAAAGACTATTTTAGCTTTCTTAAAATGCAGCTCATAAAAAAAAAAACCAAAATATTTTGCGATTCTATAAAGATCTTTATTTTTTAAAATTTTAATGCATTCCTGAATATGCAATTTTGCATTCAAATAAAATATGCAACAGCAATATAAATCAACGACTAACTATTCCCCTTCTTCTAAGGTAAAAGTAATATCTAATATCTTTAAGTGATAAAACTAAATTTTTGTTATCGAATACATTAAAACTCAACAAGGATTTTATTTTCCAAAGTTCCAGCGTTTGCTTCTGCATTTCTTTCCTGAACCAAAAACTATGAAGTGGTTAAAAAAATTAAAAAGTCTTATATCCCTCATATAAAGACAGATCAAGCCTGGGACAGGTATTTGCAATGTCACATAGAAGAAAAATATTTAAAAAAAAATTCACACCTCATGCAATGGTAAATTTTTGTTAGTGCATGTGTCGTTCACAAATGCAGTGACCAATTTCTATTTATCCAGAAATGAATTTTACCAGACTTGTACAAGCAATAACACTCATTTGGAAATTTGAAAATGCTTTTTAAATTATACTTGTAACAAATAAACTCTATTTAATCAGCTCTTCAATATCAAAAAAATTATACTACTTTAAATGAGGATGTATATATTGTTTGAAGGAAATGTTTGAATATTTTAAATCACTGAATTCTCTACACTATGACAAATGAATATATTTAACTTTGATTGCTTCACTTATTTTTCAGCACATAATCTATGTACAAGTTTAAAATTAATTTTAATCATAAAATGAAACATTTTTTGGGGGGAACAAATTTCCTAGTTATAATGTACATTTCATCTGAAGATAAAATAATAAATTGTGTTTTGTGAAAAACTTCATTTCATCTGTGTGAAAGTGATTAGAATACTTCCCGCATTCTAATGCCTGGGGCTTTGGAACTGGATTGAAAGGAAATACTGACTGTTTCACTGTCTGTTGACAAAAAAGCACTAATCACCTCATTGCTAAGATTTGATCTGATAAATCCCCCCCCTTTCCATAACCGCTGAGCCAGGAGCCCCCAGCGAAGAAACACAGCTATTTTTTGAGCCCACGGTAAAAGGTTAATAATATGAAGAAATAATTCACTGGTATCTTCTCTTAGAGATTATCACTTTAGGCTTTGGCCAATCAGGAGCTAAGGAGAAAATTATTAATGCATATGTATTTGTTCAAGAAGAATCTGACAATAATACAAATTATCTCAAATTTGCTAATCAGAAGAACCATATTCTGCTTACAGACTGTAGCAAATACACTAGAGTAATCATGAAGTGAAAAGTAATTAAATGATTTATAAATAAGAAGATTACCAAAGTAACAAGTAGCAATCTGTTATAAAAAGGTAGTCTAAAATTTCACTGTAATTAGGAAAAAATATTGTCATTTAATAAAAGAATTCACTCTCTAACTTAGAAATGTTTGAATATTGTATAAATTCATTCTTTTGATGAAATGTGTTAAATAATCATATTATTAAATATGAAGAGTGTTTTATATTTTGATACAATATTCAGACATATTCTAAATCAGATTCCCCAAATACTCATACATTATTGCAAACTTAGTTTTGTAAGCACTAGCTAGCAAAAATGCAAAATGTAGTATATTTTGGGAAATAAGCTACATCTCAAGCTTTAGACACACACACACACACATATATATAAATTATTCTTTATAAAGACACATGTGAAATGAATGAAACACTGTATTTAATTCCATATGCAAAACATTTTAAAATTGTTGATTTTTGGGGGGGAGTAACTGAACTACTACAGAAAACTTTTGCAGCTCCTTTTCGAATTAAATATTTTCAGTAATTTTTCACAGCATAAAAAGTGATTCTCTTCAGAACAAACATGCACAATTAATAAAATAAAATTAAAAAAAAAAAACTATTACATGACTATACTCAATGACCACTGAAAATACTGCGCATAACAATAATTTCTTATGCAGCATGCAACATCTTTAAAAAGCACATATTAATAGCAAAACGCAATATTCAAGCACAAATTCGATACGCTTATAAACTATGTCACTGCTTTGACATTTTAGATTGATCACATGCCAGTTTCACATCAAGGATAAAATTTTTAAAGTAATTAATAAAAATGTATATAATATTAAAAATATTTCTGAAATACTTTCAATTGTTAAGCAACACAGTTAACATCAAAAATATTGCTACAAACAGCTTTGAAGACTAGAGATGTAACACATGTTAAACAAAATATAATGTATATTATATATAACACATAAAATATTTTAACCAAAATACAAAAGTTTTAAACAGAAACACTCTAAAATTTTCAAAATACAGAAAGCTAGATATTCTAACTGAAAAATCCATATTTGTAAGAAATGCAAAAATAAATAACAACAAAGGCAAACTTGGAGTTAAAGTTTCCAATAAGCTTAAATTATGTATCACATTAAATCTTTACCAGTTTGAAGAAATAACACACAAGATGGACATGTTTACACAGCACTAGAATAAAAGAGCATAAAAAATATCCTTTGCATGTAATATGCTCACACAGCTACTGTTGAAATCCACAAACTGTTGCAAGAAAGCTTTACTTTCATCTTTTCCCCATATTCACAATTACAGTCTGCGAAATGTGCCTAGATGTTGCTTGCAACTTGGACAACGGTGTTCAATATCTTGACACTCTGGGATACAACATGGAATCAAGCAACAGCCTACCCAGCACCTAAGAAAAATTTGAGCAAAAATAATCATTTATACTAAAACATACGAGAGATGCAAACTGAAATCCGAGTTCTGTTTAAATTAGAGCAATGGATATGTCTGTTAGGAAGGAAACCTTCACAACACATACGAATACAGACAAGCATTTTCCCTATTGCAGTACACCTGCATTTACATATAACTAGAAGTCAGTTGAATGCACTGCCATTCATTGGTACTATACTGATTGGTGGGATAGCCTTGAAGTATTTTAAAACAATTGCCATAAGTTTTTGTTCTTGTGAACTGCAAAATAATGGAAAGGAATGCTAGCGATTTTGAGGTTAGTATGTTTATAATGTGTACTATGAAGCTCAGTGAATGATCACTCAGCTTACATCAAATTTAAAAAAATTTCTGCATTTCTAATGGCCTTAAACACTTACAGATAATGTATGATTAATATTAAAAAATACAGTTAGCATAAAACACACACACACAAAATGAATCGCCTCATTAATTTTAAAACAGCTGGTACTTTACAAATATAGAGCAAATGTTATGAAAGAATTATCCACAATATGTATTATGTTTTTCAGTACATGTGAATGACTATTGTTGCGTGCGTACGGGTTCGTTTATGAAATGAATGCACAAGTCCGATGAAAAATGAACAAAAATTTATTATTATCACAACAAAAATGCTTAAATTTTCTCAAATTATCAAGCAGTATTACAATATCTCACAGTAGTTATCTTTTAACTACTCAAATGTCCAATAGAACGTAATTCAAAACAGCTAAAGAAAGCTAATCCGCGAATTCGCTAGAGTCAACAAGAGCAATTTTCTAAACAACAACAAACTACGTAACTACTATGAACTGAGAGGTTTTCCTCCTTTTATAAGATTTTTAAATCGTGTGCGAGAATTTTCTGGTATTTTCTCGAAATCAAAAAGATATATTTATTTATTTAATGTTAAATGCACATGCTCTTGTATTTTCAATTTTTCCGGCTTAGCTTTCTTTTAATATTCGTCACACGCTGCACTGCGCAGGAAATAAAACCATTTAATTTATAATTGAACTAACATTAGCTTTTTAAATACCAAAATTCGTAACACTGCCCCCTTCCCAAGGACTGCACGTCCCGGGCAATACAATCCCTGGACGGGAAGCTAAACTTACAACTGTGGCATAAATGCATTAATAAGCATTACATTACTACATTACAATAATAAACAACATGAACAATAAATGCAATAAATAAAACAAATCAAATGCTATCAAATACAAATCAAATACAAATTAAATCAAATGCAAAATACAAATCAAATACTAAATACACATTTAGAAACAAAAAGGACCATGGTCTTACACTATTTACAATTATTTATACTACATACTATGCCATAGTAATGAGCTAACCTGTCGTAATGAACGACTTTAGGTTTATAGTTCGAAGACTTACAGATCCGAACCACGACATAATTCAGCCTGTTTAGGACTGTGTACGGACCATCCCAAGGTGACTGTAATTTCGGACAGTCCTTTCCGTCGAGTCGGATTCCACAACCACACCTTGTCTCCTTCGTGGAATTGATGTTCAGTAGCTCTTGTGTCGTAACGGGTCTTCATCTTCTCCGTCGCCAAGTTGACTTGCTCTCGTGCAAAGTTGTGCATCACTTCAAACCAGGCCTGGAGATCTTTACTATATTCCTCAGGCAATGAAGGAACATCCGGAGGGCGACCAAACAAGAGATCACAAGGCAGACGAAGGTCACGACCGAAGAGCATCTGTGATGGGGAATAGCTGGTAGTCTCGTGGACAGCACTGCGGTAAGCCAGTAAAAACAGTAATAATTTCTTGTCCCAATCCTGTTGGTTTCTGGAAACCACTAATGAGAGGTTATTAAGGATGGTTCAATTGAACCTCTCTACCATGCCGTCCGACTGGGGATGTAATGACGTTTGGGTTTTGTCAATGCTGAGTAGTTTGTAGAGTTTTTTTATTACTCCCGACGTAAAATTCCTTCCCTGATCGGAATGTAACTGAAGAGGCACTTCGAACCTACAAATCCAGTGCTGTACCATCACCTCAGCTATTGTGACAGCCTCTTGATCAGGAATGGGGTACGCTTCAGGCCACTTGGTGAAGTAATCAATGACAACGAATATGTATTTGTTGCTATCAGCACTTCGTGGCAGAGGTCCCAAGATGTCAAAGGTGATACGTTCAAAAGGCGCCCCTACGTTGTAACATTGCAGCTTGCCTCGGCTGCGTCTCTTCGGTCCTTTCCGACCTGCACAGGCATTGCAAGATCGGCACCACTTTTGCACGTCATCCTTTGAATTATTCCAGTAAAAGCGCTCACAAACTCTCTGCAAGGTCTTCATTATTCCAAAGTGACCTCCTGTAGGGCTGTTATGTAGTTCTTTAAGGACATCAGGAATCTGGGATCTTGGAAATATCAGTTGCCATCGGAATGTCTTCCCATCATCCGATTGGAATTTCCGGTATAGGTCTTCTAGACAGGGCGTCGGCGTTCCCGTGTGATGATCCCTTACGATGACGGATAGTGATGTCATATTCTTGGAGTCTCTCTATCCACCTGGCTATTTGACCCTCAGGGTTCTTGAAATTTAAAAGCCAGGCCAATGAGACATGGTCTGTGCGGAGGAGAAATTTTCTGCCGTATAGATAGTGATGGAAATGTTCTACAACTTTAACTATGGCGAGCAACTCTTTCCTAGTGACACAGTAATTCCTCTCCAAATGATGGTAACATTAGCTCCTGTGTCAATGATCATATTACAAGGAACTCCATCGATGTGCCCATTGATGGACAGTCCGTTACTGTTGCCACTCACTATAGAAATCTTGAGAGCTTTAAAACAAGGTTTTCCATTATCTGGCAACCTCCGTTCCTCGATATGGCCATTCATTTGTTTCCTGCATCGTTGCTGAGAAATGGTCTCAATTTCCGTACCCTGGGGCGTTCTGCAATTCTTTCATACATGGCCTTCAGTTCCACAGTTCCAGCACTTTGGTTTCTTGTCAATCCTTTTCTGTAGCATGGCATTTAATTGTCTATTTAACCCGCCTCTCGTACTTTCCATGCTTTGGGGTATTCTGCAGTTCCTTTGTATGTGGCCTTCAACACCGCAGTTCCAGCACTTTAGGGTTGGTTTTTTCTCACCAATAGTCTTGAGTTGTCTGGTTATATCGTCTAGACAAACAGTAACTTGATCCCTTGGTTCCTGCACATGAGCAGCTCCGATTGGGTGGCAGTCTCTACGAGTTGCTTGCTGGGCTGCCTCGAATTTCATGGCGTACACAAGAGCGCTTTTTAAATCTTTTACATCCGCCATTCGTAGAGCTTTCTGTATTTCAGAATCCTGGATGGCATCGATAAAGTATTGCAAGGACAGGATTTCCCTTGTTTCTGTCGGGCATTCCGAAAAGGCGAGATGAGACAGCCTTTCAACATCCGTGGCGAGCTCCTGAAGTGTTTTCGGTAGGCTTCTGTTGACGAGATTTTAATTGGAGCCTGCTGTAGTCTTTTAAACACTTCTCCCTGAAGCGCAACTCCAAGGCGCTGGACAGAGCTTCGAAATCTAATCTTTTGTTTTCGAAAGAGTCTAAAGGATATCCGCTGCATCGGCTCCTAAAGAAGCGGCAAAATGACAGGCCTTAGCTTGGGAATCCCATCCATTTGCATCCACCACGATAGAAAATTATGTCTTATACACCTGCCAGGAGGTCTTCCCATCATATGTCGATAGCTTCAGAGAGGGACGAGCAGGCATGGGTAGAAATTTTAAACCATCCGAAGTGCTCCCTGAAGTCGCTACGAATTTCTTTAAAGTGTCAACTTCTTTGGCGACGACAGCAGAAATTCTGTCTTCGATTTCTTGTTCAATATGTCCTTGGACGGCAGAAACTCTTTCTTCAATTTGTTGTTGGAAGGCCGAAACTCTTCCCTCGACTCGTTGCTCCACAGCCGACACTCTATCTTCTATTTCATCTTTGACAGAAGAAACCTTTTCTTCAATTCGCCCGACTTTATTTTCGACAGCTCCTATTCTGTGTTCCATAGCCTCAAATTTACTTTCTATTACGCAGGTTATTTCTGTTTTCATTTCGTCTTGACCTGCTTCAATATTTTCTTGTACAGCTTTTATGTCTTCTTTAAACGTTACTTGACCAGCTTCCAACTTTTCATGAACGCCTTCCATTTCCTTTTTAATGGATTCTTCCATCTTTTTCTGACCAGATTTCATCTCATCTTTCATTTCTTGCTGGCCCATTTTCATTTCCTCATTAAACGCAGAAAAGGCTGATATCAGTTGTCTTAACTGCTCTTCCATCGCTCGTGATTGGCATTCAAATCCTACTTCTGACACCAAAAATTGTTGCGTGCATACGGGTTCATTATGAAATGAATGCACAAGTCCGATGAAAAATGAACAAAAATTTATTATTATCACAACAAAAATGCTTAAATTTTCTCAAATTATCAAGCAGTATTACAATATCTCACAGTAGTTATCTTTTAACTACTCAAATGTCCAATAGAACGTAATTCAAAACAGCTAAAGAAAGCTAATCCGCGAATTCGCTAGAGTCAACAAGAGCAATTTTCTAAACAACAACTAACTACGTAACTACTCGAACTGAGAGATTTTCCTCCTTTTATAAGATTTTTAAATCACGTGCGAGAATTTTCTGGTACTTTCTCGAAATCAAAAAGACGTATTTATTTCTGTTCTTGTTAACGATCTGTTCTTCAAAATCTTTCTGTTCTTGTTAACGATCCTAATTCCATTCCATCTTTGCCCTTTAAAGAAATTATGTTTTAGTTCAGGTTTCACCAACAGATGGCGCCACTTGCTTATTCTTGTCCAGGCTTTCTTATCTTATCTAATCATTATTTCCTATCTTGTTCATTTGCGGTTTTGCAGCTGAGGATGGTGGTTCGGTAAAACTATCGAAACTAGTCCTGTGAAAATTTTGAAAATTAACGCTGATTTTTGTTGTTTGACTTCTGAATTAGTACTTATTCGGCGTGTTATTGTGTCTTAACATATTTATTTATTTAATGTTAAATGCACGTGCTCTTGTATTTTCAATTTTTCCGGCTTAGCTTTCTTTTAATATTCATCATGCGCTGCACTGCGCCGGAAATAAAACCATTTAATTTATAACTGAACTAACATTAGCTTTTTAAATACCAAATTCGTAACACTATCATGAAAGTTTGCATATTTCATCACTTTACATTCTAGGTATAGTCTCAGGACGCAGGGCACTCTTTTATATGTTTCTAGTAGTGTCACAAAAATGAAATTGGTCTTTTTACTGTTCAACTCTGGTATGTTTTTCCATGTGATATGCAGCCGTCCATAATTCGGTGAGGCTTTGATGACAGGGCCATGCACGTAATAAGAGATATTGTTGTTAGTCAGTGTGGTATCTGCGTAGTGGCCAGTGTATGAGGTATTGAGGTATGATGATTGGTGCTGGTGTATTTAGTTATGGCAAAGCACGAGGGCTATCTGCCTAAGGGGAGGGATGCCTTCGTGGAGGACTTTCTAAGAGAAACTGGCTCGTATACACGTTACACATGCGGAAAACCATTGAAAGCGCCCATGCAGCCAGCCTGTTCGCGGGATTCGAACCTTGGACCGAACTACCAGTGTTCAGCGAATTTACTGCTCGGCCGCTGCTGGGCCTTGAGGTACGATGATGTGAGCTGGGTATTAATATTTGTCTAGGGCAGACAAAGAGTAGTGAAGGTTTGAGATTTGCGGATTATGGTGAAACTGTACAGATCGGAAAACGTTTGTGGCAAGTCTATGCATATAATCATTAATGGTGTCAATGTTAAGATCTGAGTGAATAGTATTATTAGGGATGAACTGTGGTGCCTTTACTAGTTCACATAGTAATTTGTTTAGTAAAACTTGGATTTTTTTAGATATGTTTTAGCCACATGTCCCCAGATAGGACATGCATATAGAAGGGAGGGCATAGAAGTGTCTTGTCCAAGATGATTTTGTTTGGAATGGAGAATACATTATGTCAACCTAAAAGTGATCACATTGAGGCAGTAGTGGTTTTAAATTTGTCAGCAGTTGCTCAAAAGTGTTTTCTGAAAAGTTAATTTACCATCTAATGTGACACCAAGATATTTAACATTGGTGACCCATTCTGTTTCATTATCGAATAGTTTGATGTTGGTGTATTTAATTATGTGATTTATATTTTTATGCTACATACTGATCAATTATGCAAAGCTACATACTGAAGTACCACTGAATTAGAGATATATGATTAGCAAGACTTAATTCTACTTTGGCTTTCATAATGGCTATTGCATGAAAAAGCATAGCTTAGAAAACTCTGCAGAATTATTTCAGGGGTATTATTTACTAAATATCTACAATTTGCCATAAATCAATTTATAATATTAATGATAGATGGCATGCTTGGATACCTTTTTCCAGAGTATCTCAAAGGTGTTCAACTAGATTTAAGTCAGGGTCCCTTTCTGTTGGTTATTTCAGCAGAGAGAATTCAATGGAAAGCTCTTTGAACAAGGATCTGTGATGGAAGCTGGATGCTCAATATTTACCTGAATAGCAAAAAGGCATGAAAAAAATCGAAGTCATCACCCAGCAGATCTACATACTTAGATGCAGCAATGGCAGTTGGAACAAACATCAAAAGGTCCCAAACACTGTGAGAGAAAACACAACAGACCATCACTCAGCTGTCACGATTTTGTGCAGTTCGAAATCAGCACACTAGATCCATGGTTTCTTCAGGATGGTAACACTTCTTTAGCTTACCATCAGCATGATACAGAGAGAACTGAGATTCATCACTCCATGCTCTCTTATAAATGTTGGTGGTTCAGTCATGATGTTCTGTGGCCCATGGAAGATGTTAAGCTCAGCAGCATACAATAAGTAATAGTACTCTCAAGGGTCTGACTTCTGAAGCTCATATGATGAAGCAAATGCTGCATTGTCCATTTACTGACTATCCAACTGGCGCTTCATTTAGCTGCGTGGTAAACTGAGATAAGGTTTGCTATACAAGGCTGTGTACCATGCAGATAAGTCTATGAAGATAACTGAAGGCTGTTTATTAATGGCAGTTTGATCAATCATTCTTTTTCTGCTATGTGTGTACTCGTCATTTTCTTAATCCTGTGGAACAAGAAAATCCCAATTCTCAAATTATTTTTGAAATTGAATTATAGATGCATTAAGCACTTGTTCTAGACTGATGATGTCCAAATCACAAGTTGGATAACTCAGAAAAAGAGATATCATGTCTTATTCTTTACATTCCAGTCTTGAAAGAAAATTAAACTAAGGTTCACTTAATCCATCTAAGAATAATTGTTACTAAATTTTGAACTGTAAATGAAACTGGTTACACAATTCTGAGGGAAATTAAGCACGGATACAAAAACACAAAACTCAAGCTATACATATCATTCAATGCTAATTTCATACTGAAAAACAGAACAAGGCAAATTTTACACGAACAATGGGATAAATCCGAATTTAAGCCTTGCAGTTAGTTTGTTTACATTTTGTGTAATGAGCAAGTTCATTTACATCAGCAGTTAATAGGGAGAAATTCCTAAAAATAGCCCTTGCAGAGATTATTATGGCACGAAAAAATGAAAGCATGGGGATAAAACAAGGGGATAAGAAAAATTTTCTTTCAATAAATGTAAAATTTCAATTCTAGAACTTTTTATGAGTTGCTAGTCATGTTATTAATCCAGCTGCATGTGCACAAAATGGAATAATAGAATTAGCATAAGGATTCAAATTAGTGAAAACCATACTGCCGCGGCTTCTGTAAACTAGATATTTACTTATACTTTAATCAATTTTTTTCTCTCAAGAGCATAAAAATTACTTTAAAAGTAACTTCAATGTTGTATATGTAAGTTTTTTTTATACTTTGATGAATTTTTACAGGAGTTCTCCCCCCCCCAAGAAACTTCAATACACCTAGCTTTTTTCCATCCAATGGACATTGATTATTTTACATAAAAATCCTTAAAAATATCGTAATTTTGTATTAGAAACATACTGATTAAAGACTTCTTAAAGTATGATTTGGTTATTTAACTAAGTGAAAACAACCCAATTTCAGTCAAACACAAGAAAGCAAATTCTGAAATTTTGTAATTAGCAGTAAAACTCAAGAAGCCAAGACCTATAATTTGCGTTATAGTTAATCCACGCAATCCTCTGTCCCAATATGCATGGTTTATCCCAGGGGTTCTCAACCGGTGGTATGCATACCACTGGTGGTGCGCAAGAGAAAAATAGGTGGTATGCAAGGAAGCAAAGGAATTTTAAGTACAGTCAAAAGTCTTTAATCCGGACTCATCAATTCTGGATTATTGTCTGACAGTTCCGGATTATCGGTCTTTCCGGATTATAGATCATCAATTTAAACCTGGTAAGATAGCATGAAATTATAAATTATAAAATTAAAAATGCAAAAATTATAAAATTAAAAATATGAAACCGTAATTTATGAAATAAAGAGCAATTATGATCTAAAGGGTATGAAAATTTACAAAAAAAAAAAAGGTTAATATTTACTTGCTTACTTTATTAAACATTTCTTTCAACGCGCATGGGTAAAGCATACATTACGAAATCGAATTAGTCGAAATTAGAAAATTGCAAACAGAAAACTATTTGATGTGTATTCATGATATTTATAATGACGAGGAATTTGATTTAAATCATATAAAAAATGGAGCACATCAAGAAGAAATACTACATTAAGTAAGGAATTGTAAGCTGAATAAAATAAAAACATCTGCCCTGAAGATAAGGATAGTGCTGACAGATCAACTTCCAGTTCATTGCAAGCCGCGACATCCCCCCTCCCGCCCGCAGAGCGGCACGAAATTGATAAACAGATTTCAGAATGGTTAGAAAAACAAAGGATATGCTTTTATCCATTTTTTGCAGCAATTCCACTTTTTGTTTGATGGACATCGAAACATGCTTTCGCTTTGTAGATCCTTTGGCAGCTCCATAATCGGAAATTCTTTTTGACTTAATCGAAAGTTCAAGCTTAATTTTATAAAATTGCTCTAACAGTCTACAAAAAATAATAAGCCGGATACAATTTGTAGATTAAGGAACAATGCAATCTGCAACATTAACTGAAATAGATAATTAGATAATTTTAGCTTAGCTTATACCGTCCGTTATACATTTAACATGCATGCGTAAACGCATGCACAGAAAGTTTGTAGCTTTGAAATCCGGATTATAGATCATTCCGGATTATGGACGTCTGGATTAAAGACTTTTGACTTTAGTAAATTCAAAAAGTAAAAACCCCAACATCCTGATCGAGTTCTTTCTCCAACACTCGTAAATTTATACGGTCTGAGCTTTGTTCATGAGTGGTGGTGGTAGTAGTATTTTGTAGTGTTGGTACCAGAGGTTTTCAATTTTTGTTTAGATAGTACGCATTAGTCAAAAGGTTGAGAACTGCTGGTTTATCAGAATTCTAATTTTATGAAGAGGTAAAATATATTTTAAAGGATAATGAACAACAAAATATTTTTACTGAGCAATTATACTATATTTTTAGGCGTTCTGAACACATTTAATTGCCTCTCATGCTGAATACATTGAACCAATATTTAAGAATACATATTTTCTGCATTATTTTAATACACTGTACTCATCATTATGCGGGCTAATGTCAGGGAAACAGGTCCCGGATAATTGAAAAAACACCAATAATCCAAATAACCAATATTCATGCATATTGTATGTGTTTGTGTCTTAAAAAAAATCAGTTATTTTACTTTGTTTTTGAAAATGTTTAAATATTTGTCGAATTTCACTGCATATTTTTTGAAGTGTTATTTCATCGTTATATTTGAATTCTCTTTGGTCGACGAAGTCGAACAGGGCTTCAACAAAAGTCATTGCTATCTTGGGTCTAAATTGCCAGTATTTTCTTTGCTTATATACTTAGTATCATTCTCTGCCTCTTCTGTTTTTGCGACATTTGAAATGATACCCAGATCACTCAAGGACTGAAAACCTGGCTTAGCCAAATTGCCATCGAACCAATCCTCAACGTTTCCACGAATGACATTTTTGAAAAATTTTTTATCTCCAATGTTTTGACATATAACTTCACTTATTGGCTCGACTTCACAATTAGATAAATCACTGATATCTATATTAGGCATAATCTTCCTCCATGTTCAGACTTCAGCATTTTATATTTTACACACTCTTGCGCACAGCATCAAGTGTGCATGCATATCTGCAGCCATGTACAGATAATCTGCACTTGGGTAATTGTAAGTATACTGAAATCCAAAACGACAATTTCACAAGCCACTTAGAGCAAGTAATTTTTCATTTAGCATTGAGACCTTAAGCCTACATATTCACTTCAGCTGTATGTGTCAATTTATAGTGAATCTGAATTTGAATTATGAAATATGATTTTTGTCATTTGCTCTAAGTACCAGTTATTTTTGAAAATAAACCAATATAACTTACCCTAAAAGAATCAGACCTCCTGCCAATAACCAAGTTAATAAGCCAGGCAAAGCAGTTGTTTCAGACATCACATGTGCAGAACAATGAGGACAAGTTACTTGCATTGGGTAAGGACCACACTGAGCTACACTTAATACTGTTACAGATTGTACGCCTGCTGCAAAAATATTCAAAACATAAAACTTTACACACAGACAGATCGAGAAAAATATATGCCAAATTTTAGGAATCTTCATTATTTTGAATAAATAAATGTAATTGAAATATTAAGTCATAAAATAGCTATAACATACATCATTTTTACATCTGATACAAGAGTATAAGAAAGCTGTGGACAAAGCCTCTTGGCTGTAATCTTCTAGGACTACTATTTCTGGGATTTCAAGTTCCTGAATATCTTTCCTTTCACGAAAATACTGATTCATAAAAGAAGTAACCGATACTGGAGTTTGATCCAATCACTTGAATTAATATGGTTCAAATTTCAGTAATCTTTATGTACAATAAAATCAATTTCAAATTTCTAGTCAGCTTTATCAGATCCCTGGAAAATTATTTATATTTTGCATACAAAATATCTACCTGATGAATCATTACATCTACTTTAACTAAAAGATTATACATTATATTACAGAGCTCTTATTAAATAATAAAAATTAGCATTTTAATAAAACATGCTGTGAAAAGTTGCTTTAGAATAGACTATCTCAGTTTAAAATTACAGTATGTGACTGATCCTCTGTGAAAGGAATACTTTGTCAGGCCATATAGTTAAAACAACTATCTGAACAAACGACACAGTTAAGACCGAATTTTTGAAATGAAGTCAATTCAGAGCTTCGGTAGTTCAACAAATAAAAGCAACTCAACTTCACACAGCAACAGTTACTGGGTCAAAATCTCCGGTCTTTACACATGAGCTTGTACTTGTATGCCTAGCAACATACTACTAAAATTGTATTGGTCAAAAGCAACATATATACAGTTAAATTAACTACCCCTATAATGATACTACAGACTTTGGTCCCGAAGGGCAGAAAATGTAAATTTTTAAAAGAGAGATTGAATTACTAGCAGTGACTAAGTAATACTAAAAAAATAATATTAAAAGAAATTTGTACCCTACCTTTCCATGATGTGTAAATTATTAACTTTGCAATCAAATTTATTCTTATTATGTTAATAACAGAGAAAAATGTAAATACCTAGTGATTCAAAGTTCACTTCTGAAGGAATATTCAGTAAACAACTGAATATTTCTTTAGTGATATCCTATTCTTGATTCTAACATACAGAATTCTGAGTGATTGTCACCTAACATACATAATTACAGAATGGTTGAAAAACAAATTGCAGGTTATTTTCTTAACTTTACCAGCAAGTGGAAGGCTATGAAAATTTTAACATAGGTCTCATACTTTATCTTATAAAAATAATATATTAAATTCTAATTAAATTTTACAAAAAATGGAAAATACAAATAAACGTGAGTTAACAAAAAATTTTAAAACAAAAAAATTGTCACAGATTACATAAAACAAGTACATTTAATTATGTAGCAAAATTTATGCCAGAAACTGCCATATTATTTTCTTCTTTCACATCAGTTCATCGTCTAGGACAGGGGTCAGCAAACTATGGCCAGCCAATTGAATTAATGCAGCCTGTGGCTCAATACTGCTTTTTACTAATGTTTTTGTATAAGAAAAAAAATTAAGTTGATGAAATTACGCACTCTAACACAACTGCCAATTGTTGAGTTGGGACTAATGATTGCACATAGCATTACTAGTGTCGCAAATTCACATTTCATTGTCTGCTCTTACTGTAGAACAACCATTGCCAGTTCTGCCAGTTTTGCTTTAGTTGTACACATGGCTGTTGGCCCTTTTCATTGACATTCTGTGACATTTTTTCCTTTTCATTTGTGACCCAGCTATGTCATGTCACTTTCAAGACCAGATCAAAAGAGAAAAGTGGACTTCAAATCTAATGCTTGTAAAGCAGAATGGAATGTATCTTCAAATCTAATGCTTGTAAAGCAGAATGGAGTGTATCAATTATTTCGTCATATAATTAAATGCTTATCGTGCAATGCCAGAATATCTGCTGGAAAGGAGTACAACATATGCCCTCATTTTCAAGCTAAGCACAAAACACAATATTCAAAACTATGATCACTCAAATTGGAAACTTTAAGACAGTGTTTCATCACAGCACAATTTATTCATAAAATAAAAAAAAATATTGATATAATAAAGCTAACTAATGTCAGCTAACAAATAGCTCATTTATCAGCAATGAAAGGAATATCATTTACTAATGGTGAATTAATTAAATCAAGTTTGCTTGTGGCTGCCTAAGAAATGTACTCACAATAAATGGATTCATTCCTGTCAGTATTTGGGGGGGGGTGAGAACTGTTAGAAGAGATCAGTATATCAGGTGCCACATCAAAGTCAATTATAAGTAAGGCAAAGAAATTTCAAGTGGTTTTTGTAGGCTATTGATTGTTGACAGACATTCCAGTACTGTCCAACTATTGCTGTTTATTCAAGAGGTTAATAATGAGAATGAGATGAGTGAAAAATTAACTTCTATGAATAGTCCACATGGAACAAGTACAGGCACAGATATCTTCAAGGAAACATTAACACAGTACAATTTCCAATAGAATATGTTAAAATGTGTTACAACTGATGGTGATCAAAATACTTGTAAAGAGTCAGTTGGACATATTTTTAAGGCTCGTGAGGATATTTAAAACCTTTGGCAATTCATCATATTTTCCACCAGGAGGCTCTTTGTGGAATAAACCTCAATCTGTCACGTAATACTGAATCAGCTGTGTCAGCGATTAGCTGTGTTAACTCTCATGGATTTAGCCATCATCAGTTTCATGATTTTTTAATTAGAGATCAAAGTCGAATATCTTGATTTGCCAGTATTTGATGGCTCAGCACCGAGAAAGTTTTAATGAGACTTCTTGAACCAGAGAAGTAATATAAATTTTCTAAACGAGAAAAATTGCCTACAACCACTACAACGAATGTATATACAAATTAGATTTTGCTACAGACATCATGAGATATCTTAATGAATTTAACTTAATTGCAGGGTAAAACAGTGCTCAAATGTGAAATGGATGTCATAAACTAGTTTTACCAAAAATCATTAGTTCTTTTATATAAAAAGATGCTGGATTTCAAGCTTTAAATAACGTCAAGGCCCTCCTTAGAATCAAAAATAAATATAGAACAATAAGAATACAATTCTTTTACACATACTTAACTCCCTGAGTGGTCATGACCAGCCATGAGTGCTTTTTGTCACTAGGTACAGATTAGCTCATAAAAATATTTTACTTTCTTTCTTTAAATTTAAATATCATCTTAATGAATGGAAGTTTATGAAAATACAGACTAAAATAAGTAATTATAAAAATTTAGCTAATAAATGCTATTTAAATACATCTCTTCATGAGCAGATCCAAAAACCCATGCCACTCAGATGAGGGCTAAAACATGTTAAAAAACTAAGACTATTAATGTATGCCCTGGAATTACATACCTAAGTAAATTCTAAACCAGCAAAACTACTGAGAAAATTACAAGCAAAATGATTTTGAAATAGTACTTTAATGATTAAGATTTCTATTAAAATATTAAATTTTGCCAATTTCATTCTAAAGCACAAAAATTTAATGTCATAGGATGAGTGCAAAAACAGGATTTTCAATAAGCGAATATACAATAGGATTTCATGGAAACATTTTCTCCTTCAATTCTGTTTCATAAATTGCATCATTTATGTTATGCATGAAAGTGCAAAATGACTTCATTTCATTTAACTTGCACTGTTATATCTGTGAACACCGTTGAAATATTTCTTGAGCTTCCTGAATACATATTAACAAAGCACTAATCAATTTTCATAAATACAGTGTTGACAGAAGTAAATTTATTCTTCACAGATTAATATAAAATTCACTTAAGGGACATCAAGAAAATTCATTTCTCTGATCTACTGCATACTTACCAGCTAATGACAACACAATATTGCATTATGGTCTTTGACAAGAATAAAAGCAATGTCTGTATAATGGGAAAAAGCAGTATTAAATTAACATACCACAATGTAACTTAATAACAGCTAAAATAAAATACTGGTGTAATTTCAAAGCTGAAGTGCTTTTATCATACTGTGTCGCTTTAATTATCTATAGACCAAAATTCTTTTGATGCATACAAAAAATCCAAAACACTTTTCTGGCAGATGAAAATGGTCTCAATTAAGCAATGATGCATGATAGACTGTCACTTGAAGATCAAATTGAAGAGTAATGGTATGGCATAAGAAACAAGCAAATAAAAACTAAAAAAAAACTGTCACTTGAAAGTTACATTTTGACCATACACTGCTAATTTTAGGCAATTTTCAATCAATTTTTGTGATGAGCACTTAAAGGAATTTTCATGTACCACGAGTTAAAAAAAAAATTCACTGCCACCAAGAACATTTTTCACTGTTCCTTCAATACCACACAAACCAAACGCAGTTGTTTTTGTTTATTAATTAGGTGAAAAAAAAACCCTAATGTAATAGAGAAACTGACAGCTTCCTCTTTTTTTCCCAAGGGTATCAATGTAAGTTACTTTTCATTCTAAAAGTTATTATCATTTTTTCTCAGTATAAATAGCTCAGTCCTGCTGATGTAATAATATATCTACAGTTGCTAAAGCCACTGTGTTATGGAATAATTTCACAACAAATTATAATATGCATTTGCTATTTATAGCATCGCAACCAAAGAAATTAGGTCAGAATTCTGAGTTGTTAATTTAGAAATACAAATATATATTTTGATAGCTTCTGCTTATATGAGGAAAAATTAATAAAGAATACAGTTAAAATTTGTGGAATTATCTAAAAGTAAAGGATATGAGACATGAGGTTATACTTTCCTTACAATATCAGTATCGGCAAATTGATTTACAAATATCAGACAACTCCTGCAGGAAATAAAAACTGCATTCAAAGGAAAATTCTAAAAAATTTGAAATGTTTGAAGAATATTCCTTGTTTTATTGATTCCTTACAGGCATGGCAAACCCTCACTACACTCTCTCAATAAATCAGGTACGAAGTAGAAAAATATGGTATAACTACATAGATTACCCTACATTCACGCAATATAATTGCTGATGCAACTAGATATATCCTGAAAACATATAACTTAATCATACATATCCTGAAATAAATAATGCTTCAAGAATTAAACTGAATGATGAGTCAGACAGTTAATGTATTTTATAGTATTTTAAATATTGGAGCTATAAGTATTTGCATGATTTGTAAATCCATGTCTGTTTCGTGTATTTCAATAAAAAGGTATATAGAACAATTATTAAAAGATACATGTTCAAAATTACACAATAAAAATCGGATAAATACAGGAAATTATACATGAATCCACATTCTCCAATATTATGTGGTAAAAAATTCCCTTTTCAGTGAAAATTATTCAGCCTAAAAATCAGATGCTATTATCATCTGATTCTAATGACACATATGCATTTCAAACTTCCATTCGTTCCAAACGAAAGAGTTTTTCTAAAATTAATTTAACAGTGATCAATGATGATTATTACAGACACAATGGGAATAAAAAAGCAATCTTTTCCCCAGTTCAAACTTTAAATGTCAAATCAAAAGCGAAGGAGTACATTGCAGTTATGAGAATTTATGTACAGAAAAATTAAGCTAGCAAAGAGAAGTTTCATAATAAAAAATGAACATAGTTAAAATGTTCAAAAAACTTACTCTGCTACATACCAAGGCACTTAGAAATTATTTGTAGAATCCTAGATTCACTACAGTTAAAAGCTAAACATTCACCATGAAAAAAAAAATTAGTAATAATGTATATAAAATGTTTTCATATTTAATTAATAATACATGTAACAAATTAAAGCATCTTCTCATCGTAATTCCTCTACTAAAGCCGAAAAATAGGCTTTTACCTTCTTCATTTTCTTCATTCATTTTCATATTTACCGGTTGTTCCTAATTATGAATAACTAATTTTGTTATTTCACGAATCGATTAACTGGGAGCTTGGGAAACATCAGTATGAAACTTTTGATAGCTGTAAAATAGTGCTCCATTATACAGTACAAAGTCCATAATCCGGACTCGTCGGGACTTCGGTGATTCCAGATTAGGGGTTTTTCCAGATTATAGATCATAAATTTAAATCTGGTAAGATGGCATGCAGAAATTATACAATTAAAAATATTAAATAAAGAAGAATTATGATCTAAAGGGTATCAAAATTTACAAAAAAAAAAAAAAAGCTTAATATTTATTTGTTTATTAAACATTTCTTTCAATGCAAGTTGTTTAAGATGTTTCCACAAAAAGTTCCTTTTTCTTGTGTCATATATAATGGACCTTCCAATGCCATACTTCTCGCATAATTTTGAGACGAATAGGCCTTTTTTGCAACAATTCCACTTTTTGTTTAATGGACATCGAAACATGCTTTCGCTTTGTAGATCCTTTGCCAGCTCCAAAATTGGAAAATCTTTTTGACATAATCGAAAGTTCAAGCTTAATTTTTATAACAGTCTGCAAAAAATAATAAGCCTGATCCAATTAGAAGAGCGCAATCTGCAATTAGAACAGCGCAATCTGCAACATTACCTGAAATGCCTTAGATAATTTTAGCCTAGCTTATACCATCCGTTATACAGTAAATGTGCATGCGTATAAAGTTTGTAGCTTTGAGGTCCGGATTATAGATCATTCTGGATTATGGACGTCTGGATTATGGACTTTGTACTGTATAGTATCATTATTAATACTTATTATTAACATTTTTTACCTGTCTATCCATCTGTGATATTTTTATTTTGAAATATTTTAGAGAAGCTGATTCATATACCATACAAAGTCCGAGATCTGGACGTCCAATATCCGGAATGAACTAAAATCCTGACCTTAAAGCAACCAACAATCTTTTTTTTTTTTTTTGTATGCTTTACGCATGCACGTTTGATTCCCACCCACCCCCTATAATACAGCATGCGGAAAATCCCAATTCTTAATTTTACTTCAGCACTAAATAAAATACCTCGTTACTGAAGAAACAATCATTTTAACATAAATTTGTGTGATCATAATTTGATTCCATAGCTGTGTGTCTACTTTGCATGCATCTCAACCCGAAACATTCTACATCTCTGACGCCAACCTGGCGAATCATTATTTATTATATTTTGCTTTCATCACTGCATGTTTATTAGCACATGACAACTTGAGTAACAACTCATGCAGTGATGCAAAAACATTTTTTTTTTTGTATTAGTATAACAAAGAGTATGGTAACCTTTATGTTGAAATTACGCTTGCCAATAATTAGATTTAAGTAAAATGGGCTAAAAAATTTTGATGAGGAAAATTTTAACAAAAATTTCGATTAGATTTAAAATAGATTTTGTTAGTGATACTTATATGATTATAATTAGTGTTATTTGAATTAAGAATAATTGATTTGTTATAAAGCCTTAAGTATAATAAATAACTGAATTAATACAATTCAGGTTTAACCAACTCAGTGCGCGACAGAAGCAAAACAAAATTTGGCAGAACATGTCTTTCCTCATTAATCTCATGAAAGCTGATACTGAAACTGAACTATTTGCAGAGGAATTTATTGAACTCACTAATTGTAAAAAGTTATCTCCAGAACAAATTTACAATGCTAGTGGAACTGGTTTTTTCTGGCAATATGTATGCAGAATACCATGGCAACCTCTACAGAAGTCTCCAACTGGTGTCAAAGATTCATAGGAAGACTAACAATTTTAACATGCACAAATGCTGCAAGAACACACAAGTGTAAACTTTTTGTAACTGCAAAGAATACATGACCTCGAGCATTTAAAGGGGTAAAGATTTTCCCGTTACATATCGTGCAAGTAAAAGAGCATGGATGAGAGAAGTGTTAATGAACGAGTGGTTTGAAAATCTTTTCATACCAAAAGCTCGGCAACATTTGAATTCGGTTGGTTTACCTGATGACGCAAACATCGACCTGATTGTAGTAAAGTGTATGGCTCATACACTTAAGGTTTTAGTGAAAGATAATGTATCCATCTTATCCTTTCCTCCACATTGTACCTCCATCATTCAGCCTATGAACATCAGAATAGTGTGCACGCTGAAATGCAAATATAAAGCAGAATTTTTTTAATTTATGTTATATTTCTTGAATAATGGTAAGAATATTCAAGAATTTAAAAAATATTTTAGCATACAATCTGCTGTGTGGAGCATTGCAAGATCGTTGGAGGATGCGCCTCCAAATACTTTAAAAAATGCTTAGCATTATTTATGGCCAGCTACCATACCATATATCATGGTGAGGATGACGAAAATGATAGTCACAAATTTGAAGGTTTTAGGATATCACAGATCATAGAAATTTTCCAATTACTAGATTTTGTAAAGAAATGTGGAGAAGTGGTAATAAATGAAGATGATATAATAGAAGTTTTTCATTGTGACGGCAGTACCCCAATTATCAATCAATTAACAAATGGCACAATCTATAGTATGGCTCTAGTTCCGAAAATACCGCTATCAATAATGAAGAAAAAGGCAGAGAGGTTATTGAAAATGAAAAAATTTTGATTCACACTTTAGTCAGAATTCTCGACTTCACTTGAACAATGGAACTTTGTAACTGAACAAGAAATTATGTCTGTCTATAGAAGAAAAAAAGAAAGTATTAACACAAAAAATGAAGCAACTTGAACAACTTACATTGAAAGAAATGTATGGTCTATTATCTGGAAAAATCCCAAATCCAGGATTGCCAATAAGAACCTGCTTCTCTAAAGCAGTTGCATATTAATATATATTAGCTAGGTTAAGTTATGTTATCCAAATATGGCAAAGCCACTAGGGTTAAATGCCTTAGAGAAAGGATGCATTTTCATGGCAATTCTTTAATGATCAGTTTACATTACCAAAGATTACTTATCATAACATTTTCACAGAGATGACTGCTCACTGTTTTCTAAGAGACTGAGATGATCATCGCATGAAGAAAGAATCTGCATCTGCATTTTTAGTCTTCACAAATCATAAAATGTAGATGTGAATAATTTTCAGACCATTGATAGCAAAGGGCTAGATATATTTCTTGCACTGATTTTATTACAGACAACAGTATTAAATAATATTTATTTCAAAACATATTTACAGAAGTCCTACTTAATGAAAAACAATACCAGGCTTTGCTGACCTAGAGTTGAGTGCTTGTATCAGTAATAAGAGCATATGTTCTGGCTGGTGAAAAATATTCTATAAAAATAATTTATTTTAAACATACTGCCTTTATTCTAGTGAGAAAGCAATGCCAAACTGAAATATAATGAATATCTCATTTAGTTAATTACTGATAAAATGTTGAATGCATTCCTTGGCTTACAGGATGGTTCAAAAATCATTTGTGCATTAAGTATTTGAAGAATTACTATATATTTACATTTTTCCTATTGATTTTTAGGATAAGAAACATGAGTGAAAATTTCAAAAACAGTAGTATTACTGGGTAAAAACTATTACATGTTACTGCAAAAATGAAACTGATGGCAATTGATTACAGCAGAATATGAGAGAGCTACCTGTCTTGGAAAAGATGCCTTTCATTAAGGGTTCCCATCCTGACACCAGTTGACATAATATTTCCCTTTTAGGGTTGGTATTAGTTTCTAGAGAACTGTAGCGAGATTAAGTATATGCTGGGACTGACTTCACAGATGAAGATGAACCATGGGCTAATGGTAAAGAAAATTCCAGTTATAGACATCTATGTGCATTAGAGGGTGAATTTTTTAGTTAAAACTATGAAATGCACTTACGAGCCTTTTTGTTGAGGTGGCTATAATATTTTCATGAAAATGGATTATTTTACAAACATGAAATCATGCAATGTTTTCATTCAGAAACATATCTAATTTCTTGCATGATCTGTCTACTTGACGTTTTGGAGTTCTTAACATATACATGTGTAGACACATTAAGTTTCATAATATATTACTGTCACCAGAATTCTAGCTTTACACACTGTATTTTTTTAACCAGCTGGTAGAACAATGCCTTTCTTCACATAATTTTGAAAAATGAAGAAGAGAAAATTGATTCAGCTCTTCAAAACCATTTCAGATTTATAATGAAATTAATATTTTGAGACTTCTACACAAAATGTGCAACTACATTACAATTATTTTTAATGTCCTCACTCATTTTAGAATGATGTTCCATATTGAAAGTATATATTTATGTAATAATCATACTTCTTAGCAGCCTGAATATTAACATATTTCAAATTTAGGATGTATAGTAACAAATGAATGCAATTTAAAGAACTTTTTCTTTCTGAATATATGCCAAATTTTATATTTAGTCATTTTTAGCACATAATTTATTTTAATTCAAATGTTTTAATGTTGAAAGGAATATAGTGACTACAATGCCAAATAAAATACTGAGGCAAAAAATGTTGGGAGATTTTCTGAAGCTAATTTTATTGATCCAACACATTCAAAAGTGTTAATTCTTTACAAGTCAGTTTCTAGTTTAAGAAATATGAAGTTTAAGAGAATTTCAGTAGGGTTCTAATATTTTTCTACAGTTCCAAGAAAACAAACATTATGTAAATTTATCTGTGAAATTTAAGAACAAAATGCCAAATTTTTGCTGGATGAAAACTAATAATATAACATTCATAAAATAAAAGAAAACCACTACATCTTTTGATTGTCCATCTCTGTTAAACATTACCCAAACTCATCTGTAAATTTCAGAGTTTGCACAGTCTACTATGTAAATACTAAAAGTCTGGCTCTGAGTTCAAACTTTAAAATGCTGCCATTCAGTACCTAGAAAGGGGAGCATAACAACTCTAGAACACCAATTTTGCTTGAAATCTATATGCATATAAAACACACAAAAAGAAGATTTTTGCAAAAGCCAAAATTTACACTTCTCCAAGAAAGAGAGGAAAAACTCAAAATTTAAGAAAATTCAGAAATTGAAAGATTAAAATTTTTTTTTGATTCATGCAAGTGGAATCAATGATTTTGAAGATGAAGCTCAGGCTTATGATGAATATTTTTCTTTTTCAAAAGTATACACAAATAGTCTTATTTTGAAAACATAAATCCATATTTATTTGAACATTTCTGGATCCTGTCAAGAGCAATCTGCAATTCTCTCTTCACATATATGTGCACCCTGACAAATTATTTGAAGATCATTGATATACAGTGACCCTGAGGTGGTTGAAGTAGTTCTATAACAACACAATTTATTCCTGAGCTGAAAAGAGTTAGTATACAGTCTTGAGCACATCTTGTCAAAAATATTTAATAACATACAGTCAGTCCTTACTTCAAATACCCTTACCTTAAAAAAGCTCTGTATGAATATTGGTAGATTGCTGTGCATGCCACTGAAAATCATACAAAACACTGTATCTCCCTGTCTTACCACAAATTCTTATATAGATTGTTTTGTGAACAATTTTTTTCAAAAGAGAAAAGTTAAACGGCTTCTTTTGTCAAAGGTTTTTCTTATGGAAGTTTTCATAAGGAGCGTATTATCAACAGTTGTCCTAACTTCGTGAAAACCAATCTGATATGGTAAGATTGTGTTTCCTTTTCCAAAAGAAATCGACTAAACAACAATTTACACTTTTTCCAAAGAGCTAGCTTAGGCAATTCATAAGGGCTTCGGCCAATAGTTAGAGAAGTTCTTTGTTTATTTTCCTAGTATAACAATGAGAAAGACCATAGCTTTCTCCCACACAGTGGGAAAGAATGAGAAAGAGAATCATTGACTGATAGGAGAGGTCCTTCAGCATTTCCTGACACCATCTGAACGTGGACATGTATCTGCAACAAAGCTCTCTTTTTTTCAGGCATAATAAAACCGCCATCATGAGGCTCTGACTTGGAAGAACTGAATCTTATGAAAATTTTTTCAGTGCACTGCTTGACAGAAAGAACTGGAAGTGGGTAGTTATTGACACTGGAAATGGCAATTTCAAAGATGTTAAATCTTTGTCTCTATAAATCAAACAAAGAGCATGTATGAAATATGATACTTTTTAAGAATAAAGGCAAAATATGGATTAAAAATATATCAGAAGAAACATTCTATTACTCCTTCATAAGTAAACTGCACACCCTCAAAACACACGGAAAATGTAAAACTTGTAAGTACTGAATTTCTTTCCCAAAACAGCTCCTCAGATTTACAATCAAGGCATACTACAAAGCTTCAAAAGTATACAGAAGAGAAATTATGAATAAATCTCCAATCAGAAAAAACACTAAAAAACTTTATATGATACACAGTTTTCTGCTTGATGAAAACTGCTTGGAATAACTTTTCTGCATTTATCATTCACAATAATTTAATCAAGAAATTGTAGAATTTATAAAATTAAAATTTGTCAAAGAAATTCTTCACATTAATGAAATATTGCAATTTGTCTCTTCTCTTCCTGATACACATAAAGAAAATGATATCTTTCAGAAAACGACAAAAAGTAAATATTCCAGAAAATTTCACAGCTAAGGGTTATGCTACAACTGATAAAAACATTCATCATACAAAGGATTTATCCAACAATTACTTAGTATTAAATTTGCTACCTTTTCAATACACTGAGGCAAGCAAAATGAAGATACATGGGAAGAACAAAATACAGCAATAAAAGACTCAGCAAATGCTTTTGGAGTGTCACATAATGCATCACTTCTAATGAAAGAATACAAATACAAACAAATATTTGACATCAATTAATACTTTTGAAATATGGTATAAATCCATTCTCAAAATGTGATCACAACTGAACAGTCGCTGATTTTTGCTTATGTGATTTATATATAATTGTTTTAGCCAATTTTGCAATGCATGCAACTAAGCAGAAATTTACAAGTATGAATTTTTAACTAACAAAATTTAGATTTTTCTTAATTTATGCAAAACGCATTTAAGTACATAAATTACAATAGTAATCAAACATCTCATTTATTTTAAATCTTTAACGAACTAATACAAAAAAATTATTTTTACACACTTTTGATCATCCAACACAACACAATCATTTATTATAGGCCTTTTCAGTTATTTCCTAAAATGTTATTGTAGCAATGGTTCATGATGTTTTAAATACTGTGTTTAGAATACCGAAGTTCAAATACAGGAAAGCCTACTTAATATTACGAAAGCTAAGACGAGATCAAGACTTAAAAGTGAAACATGTGGGTTCACTAGCTAACTGTATCATTTCATGGATTTCATGGATTTTACAAGCTACATCACTTAACCCTTTGAGCAGCACAGGTTTTTGGATCCATCGTGAAGATCCATGTTTAAACAATCTTTATTAGCTAAATTTGTATATTTTAGTCTCTATTTTCAAAAACCTACATTAAGATAACATTTATATTATATAAGAAAGCAAGAAAACAAAATAAACTAATATATACCAATAAACTAATATATACCAATTTATACTTAAATTATAAACTAATATATACCAAGTGACAAAAAATCTCATGATCGGATAAAGCCGGTCATGATGCTCAAAGGGTTAACAGACACAGATGCAGTGAAGACAGTTTAACCTCTAAGTAGTGAGGCCTATTGGATCTATTCATGAAGAGCTATATTTACACAACATTTATTACCTTGAATATCCACGATTATTTACTTTACATTTTATATTATTTTCACATATTTTTATTAAACTTCTATCTACTACGATGATATCTAAACCATGTAAGAACATCAGATATTATTTATGATCTCAACAAGGCATTATATCAGAAGATATCATGAAATGGATAAAATCTATTAAGCTGCTCAGATAGTTAATTACACAACACCAAGAAAACCATCTCCCAGCAGCTATATTCTTGCAAGGAACAGAAGACTTCTTTAAATTAAGCATTTAGTTGTAATAGCCAAAGGACAATTTCATTTTATAAGAAAAAGGCTATGAAGGCTTTTTCAGAGCAAAAAAATCTGTCTCCCCTTTTTAAAAATAAGTCATACACCATTTTTACAAGACTTTACGAGTCTTGTATAGCTTGCATACTATTTTTAACTGAACTTCTTCATGCTTTGGTGCAAGAAATGATTTACCCTTTACAAACATATAATAAAGAATAAAAATTAAAAAAAAAATTTTTTTTATGCATGTCTGACAAATTTAACTACCCAAAACTGTTCTCAAAAAGCAGGATTTAGAAACTTCAATATGAATGAAAACAATTCTGACAAGAACAATAATCTAAATGATAATCTAAAGCTGTCAGAATAAAATAAAAAAAAAAAAAACAGATGGAAGCTGCTATGAAAGCTGGCTTTAGAAAATGCCTACATAAAAGACAATTTGATAAACACTGATAATACAACATTTGAAACATTGGGACTTTTAGCAAAAGATGCATTTCTGCAAATTATCTATAAGAACAACGTAAATTACATCAGGAGTGCAAGTAAAAAATTGCCTAAAATAGCAATATTCATAGCTTTTGTAACATAGAATGAACAATATAGATGCATTAAGAACTCTAATAAAACTTTATGTGACAGAATTAAAAAAAATGAAAAATTATAAAGGTCCTTTAATGTGTTATGTCATAATATACCAGAAGGAATAATGAACATATCAAGCAAGCATAAAAATAAGTGATACTTTCAATAGTCATACACTGACCAGAACTATATACAATGGAGTTTACTACTGTAAAAACTGAGAAAAATTATTTTCATGAGAATTACATTTTAAGAATTTTGCTTCAATTATGGATATTGTGTGCAATAATTAATATGAACAATTTCAAACTCATTTCCTTTTTTGTATTAACCGAATTCAGCTACACTTAATAAATAAAACCAAAGCAGTAAACCCTCAGAAGTTATGAAACTTTTATATAAAGAATGTAATGCAAATATTTAGATAAAGTAAACGATTTGGAAAGAGCAACCTACATATTTCGCATATATTGGATTAGTTCACAAAATAAACTCTAGATCTTTGCTAAAACTGATACCATCATTATCATACTCATTATATATAATCATTACATATCATCATCATCAACAATAATTTCTGATTTGCTAAAACTGATACCATCATTATACTTGAAAATTAATTTGAAAGATGTCTAATTCTACAAAGTAATTTCCTCAGCTTCAAATAAACTGAGAAATTCATAACATATTTAATACCATCAAATTTCCTTTTTTTTACATAAATATTTATAGTACTTACAAGGTGTTCCTGGAGGTGCATTAACAACAACAGTTTGAGATGTAGGAGGATAATACCCTGTTAAGAAATTGAAACAACAAAATTAATTGATTTGTTGAAAATTAATTATTATTCATTATATCCCTGAAACAGAAATATGTTCAATACCAATAAAAACACTTCTTTCTTTTTATTCAAATTCAATTAAAACATTCAAATAACATTTGCATTACACAATAAAACAAATGGAAATTCAACTGCCAAACAAAAAACAAAAAGGTCTACAAAGTACACTTGTTGAAATTTAAAGCATAGTCTGAAAGCATACATTTCCTACTTTAAAAAGGTTTCAAACTATGTCCAGTGGTGAAATAATTTAGTATATAGACTTCTGCACATAGGTTAACACATTAAATATGCAAGTTAAGCAACTAACAATGTGTCAAACAAAAGAGACATGATGCATTTTAGGTCATGCAGCATTCAGCCAACAATAAGGCCAACCACTGCCCTCCATAGGAAAAAAAAAAAAAAAAAAAAAAAATCTGGCCATGCAGCACTGTCATATAACCTTCCTTCGGAACAGAGGAGCTATTTAATAAAAGACAACTTTAACTATTCTATTACTCTCAACTATCAGGACAACTGCATTTCAGAATTCAATGCATGAGAGACTGCAAAAATATATAAAATTATATAAATGTCATTTATCTTCTTTTAGTTTAAAAATATCTACAGTAAAAGTCTGGAAAATCTGGAATCAGATTCAAATAATATTGCTACAAAAATATTATACCTATGATTTGTAGGTGCTTTTTTTAAAAAAAATTACGTGAACTCATTCAAGTTTTTACATGTTTCAATTAAAACCATTTCTGTCTTCAAAACCACCACTTTTTGATGGCTCTAATGCAATACTAGGTGTAATAACTGAATTGAGCAGCACTTATTACTTATTCTAAAATCTCGATTTGTCAGAACTTTGGCGATTCCTGATTTTAGACCATCGGTTTAAATCTAGTAAGATGACATGGAGACATGGCAACACTGGGGCTTTACTTATTGTTTACATCATACAGGAAAATGCTAGGGTATGCTCCACAGCCGGTGCAAGTGCACTGGGTGTCAGAATTTAAGGCCAACAAAAATTTTAGAGTTTAGAAGAATACCAACCAACAAAAATTAGGCATGGCAAAATTTTTAGAGTTTATAAGAGGCACTGGTTACTAGTAATCAGGGACAACAAAATTTTATGATGCCTATTTTTATGACATTAGATTTCCAATGCATCGATCAATGAGAAAGCTGCGAACGTCTAAGAAGAATCAAAGGGACTATCAGGTTCAATGTTCCGTCTAACCTTCTTCGGGAACATGCAAGGACCTGACTCGAAACAGAGAGCTTACTAAAGCTATGTTCAAAACTGTGGGAAGTGGACAGGATACACAAGAAGGGTATACAAAACCCTTTATTTTTCTCTATTTACAATAACTTCCGTACTTCGGAATACAAAGACACACTACTCGTGGTCTGAACGTAAGAATATAAAAATAAAACTAAACTCTAATTTAACTTTAAAATAATAAACGTGGAAGATTGGCCTTAGATTAACAGGAAGCCGTATGTAGTACAGAGAACTGTGAACACTACAATACGTTTAAAATTTATCAAGAGGATTAAAACCTCTGGCCTGGAAGGCAACCAGCAACTGCGTAAAACTTCTAAGGTAAGCGGCCTGCTTTGACTCACTGCTTCCTCTCTCTCGCTTGGCAAAAAGCCACAACTTAAATACTTGGCGTTCGCCATACAAACTTTGCATAAATACTTTAATGCTTATAATTCTGGCCAGAAGTAGAAAATAAGAAGTGATAGTAAAGATTTAAAATAAAATAAACGTTAGTAAAACTTAAGATCCTTACAGGACTTTCTGATGAGGGCATTTCAAATATGGCACAATACAAATATGCTTTTCATAGTCAAATCCAAGTTTCCTCAATAGACAAGTGATGGTACCCATTATGGAAGACAGACTGTGAGTTGTAGACTTTATCCAGAATAGCAAATCTCAGCAATAAGTATAATGAAACAGTTTGTGTAAACAGTATGTGATGAAACAGTTTCCCCCACCACCACCAGAGATAATCTAGTAGAAATAAAGGTTTTTATGGGCATGACAGCTTATAAATTAATATTACTGAAGAAAATACTGCCCCACTCTTATTCAATTGTGAAATGTCGTTTCATTTTACAGACTAATATAGTGACTCAAAACACGTATGTGAATTTGTCAAGACCTCAATCACAGAACAACAATAAATTAGCTTAGTTAGCAAACAGGTTTAAATTGAATGCTTGTGAAAAGCATTAGAAAAGAAAGTAAAAGGGTTTAAAATAAAGCTTAACAATTTCAAAAACTTCAGCAGTAATCATTCCCACAGGAGTTATTAACATTTTATTCATACATCAATACTTCAATACTATCAAGCTGTAATTAATGCAAAATGTTTATACTAATGCAAGTTTCAACTAAATATTAATGCATTATTCCTGCCCTCCAAAAATACATCCTCATAGACTCCAACCTTCAGCAAACCTTGTCAGTAGTCAACGCGTGAACAACATTTTTACAACTTTGAAAATGTGCGCGTAGCGTATGTTGTAATTAACCATTCATTAATTTTAAATTAATAATTAATTGTAATCAATTTTATTACATTTAAAATCCATATACATATAAAACTGAATAATTAAAAATATACCTTGTAAATTATATGCACATTTAATTAGAAATTTTCTTTTAACTCCTCAAGCATTCACTAATAGAAAGTACTTCAAATCACTACTAATCATAGAAAAAATCAGAAGCTATATATCATATCTTTATTCTGGATATGATTTCTACAGGGAAATAAAATTTAAATAACCAAGAATGATACATATAAGTATTAAACAAAATACGCATAATTTATGAATGCAAAGATTTATATGTAGCATGCTTAGCAAGCTTAAGTTCTGATTTTGAGAATGTTTTTTTATAACACAGTTCTTCATTTGCCTGCATATTTATTTTTTCAATCAAAACTGCTTCAAGAGTTTTAAGACCTAAATTTGGTCGAAATTCTGTCTGATTTTTTTAACAATAGAAAAAATTCTTTCGCAAGCTGCATTTGAATGAGGTATTATTAAGACAGCAAGCATTACAGAAGGCAATACTTTGTATTTAATACCCATTCATATTTTTTAATTTGTCAATTTCTCCCCATGCTATATCAATACGCAAATCTACAATTTCTTTCAAATCATCTACTTGATACATGGAAAATTCAATTTCTACTTGATTAAGACATTTTTCATCAATAATGGATGGAAAAGTATTCATCAAGTAAAGAACAGATGAAAATGAGACTTCAGTTCTCAAGTTGATGTCAGCAACTTCAGCATGTTTTAGAAATGGATCACTCAGTGGAAATTTATCAATTATATATAAACATGCAGTTACAAAAAAAGCTCGCACAGAATTGAAAAATGATTTCACTTCACTTTCATTCAACTTGGCATTTTTTAAATATAGTCTTGTTTCCGCACCAATCACTAAATTTTCATTTTCTTTTTGTTTACTATACTTCTGAAATGGAATAGACGTTAGAGTAACATCTTCATTTTCTTTAGAAATTACTGATGGTTTTACGAATCTAACAAATAAATTCATTAAAAGTTCAAAAAGTTCTCTTCTCAATTTATGTATATAAGGAGCTTGTTGTTGCAAATTAATATTTACTGTTATAAACAAAGGCAAAGTATTTTTCAAAAATAACAAGTACAATTTGGTGGTCGGTGACTGTAAAATTTTTTTAATGTTTTGCAATCTCTTTCCTTCATTCTCACTGTTATCTGGTTTATCTCCAAAAAAATTTATCACAGCATCCCACTGTTCCAAAATCCTTGTTATAGATTCTAAAAGAGACAACCATCTCGTACTGCAATATTTCAAAATTTTATGAGATTTTGCATTCTGTCCCAAAATTTGTTGAGCAACTTTGAAGCTATGCTTCCGTTTCGAACTTTTCTCCAAGTAAAAATATATATCTATTATCAACATTTCAATTTCTGAGCCAATTAATTTTTCAGTAGCTTTTTTTGCAGCTATATGCAAGAGGTGGCACGGACAACCTCGGGTGATTATACTTGGTTGATGCATTTTGATCAATGATGCTACACCTTTAAACTTTCCAATCATATTACTAGCATTATCTGAAGAAAATGATAAGCAATTTTTCCATTCTAAACCTTTGTTTTTAAAGTTTTCATTTATACAATTAAAAATACCTTCTCCTGTATTATTCGTGCATTCTAAAATAGAAATCAATGAAGTAATTATCACTCCCTTTTCTTTACTGTAGTATGTTATAACCAATGGGTACAGTTTGTTATCATTACTTCCATCAGTACTTAGAGAAAATGATGTACTGCACACTGATTTTATAATATCAGCAACAGTATTTTCTGCAAGCGTTTTCACAATAGCAGCAGTTTTGGTATGACTGCAGCTAAATTTTTTTGCTATGGCAGAATCCGGAAACATTGCTTTGAAAAGCTCTTTGGAATGATCCGAAACAGAAAGCGGTAGATTATGTTCAATTAAAAAACGAACAAAATAGCATTCGGCTTTTATAGGATCTGTTTCATCATCTTTTATTAAGAAATTTGTTATTTCTTTAGATTTTACGGTGCCAAGTTCTATATCCTTTTGAGAAAACACATGCCGTTTACAGTCATCTTTTCCGCCATGAGCAACTGAGAAGTCTTTGTTGCATACACTGCAGTGTGCGTGATTCACAGAAATTTCGGACGCTTTAATGCATGGAAATTCTGAAGAATATGAATCTTTAAACTTCTGCTTTGATAATTTTGGCTTCTTTGTTCGAGGCAGCATTATGATTAAAAATCTTTCACCTGATTCACAGTTCACAAGACACGCTAAGCTCTTGCCGTAAACTACACAATGCAGCCGATTGCAGCCTAAACATGCATCAGTGAGGAACCTGGGAGACAGACAATTGGGTGGAACTATTGATAAGTCGTTAACGGTTGGAGTTACTGATCTACGATTGGCTAATTCTTCAAAACTAGGAACGCACTCAACACGTGATATATGATAACAGGAGTATTCAGCCAATCATCGGATGGATTAGTTGGTTCCGTTTTGCGTACTGGTTCTCCTGCTCTTGTTTCTGTAAAATCCGTAGTTTTTTCCATACTTTTCGTAGCTCGTAGTTTTTCATGAATTTCCGTAGAAACTACGGAGAATCCGTAGTAGTTGGAGTCTATGCATCCTTTTTAATTCTTCAGTAACAAATGTTTATACTGAAACTATTTAGTGAGTATGAAACAAAATTTGAAATTTGCAAGTTGATGTCTCATTCGTTAGTAAAATATATTTTTATATTATCTGTAAAAATAATATTCAGTATGCTTAGATCACTTACTTTTCTTTTAATAAAACTAAGCTTTCATGATTTCAAGAAAACTTTTGTTGTTATTGTAGTCTATGATAGAATTTAAATTTAATAATTGAAACAAATCATCTTCACAACAGATAAAATGCTACTAGTCACTGAAATATTATTCTTTTATCGTGGTACTGAGTGTTGATTGACCCTCTAGAAGAGGAATTCCCAAACTTTTTCTTACACTGACCCCATCTTAAAAGAATGGTTTTCTTCAATGACTCCCTCGCATTTTTCTTAATAAGAAGAATATACAATATAAAGCATAATCATGACACAAATAACTGCACATAAATAACTTAAAGACAACAATTTGACTAAGAACATGAACTAAAGTTTTGAAAAAATTTTACAAATGTAAATAAATTTTCAGAAACAAAATCACAGATTCTGATTGCATAAAAGTTTACTTTATATTAACGTGATGGTTATGCTTGATATACTGATCCAATTCTTTAATATGTGGCATAAAATTGCTTAACTTAATACTTAAATCACCTCATTTAAAAATATATATTCTGGTTCAGTAACAACTTTCATTTGGAGATATTTTGCTCAGATTTTTAATTCTAAAACTTAGCACACCCATGTGTTTTAAATAAGATTGATGCTTGAACAACCTACTTTGTACATTCAACTCTTCTTGCTTTATAAGATCAAGATCAAATATATTGCAGTTCAGTGGTTTTATGTCATGCAGGCACATCCAAATTTTCAATGTCCTGGGAGTGAACGTTAAAATCATCTTTGAAATTCTGCAAGTAACTTTGCATTCTTTATACATTTTTGGTTGTGTTCCCTTGTATGCCCATGTTTTCCACTTTTATATTGCACTTGTACAAAAAAAAAAAAAAAAAAAAAAAAAAAAAAAAAAAAAAAAATGTATGCATTTTAAAAAACATTTTTAATTTAGAAATATTAAATAATTTTTGCATATAGTTATTTTATATTTATTTTACATGATTTTTCCCTTACTATGTGACATGCACTCATCTCCAAAATTATCCTTACATGCATGAAATCATAGAATTTTCAAACTGTGAACTATAATGTTATGGCAATATTACAAGAAAAATAACAACTAAAAAAAATTGAGGCTTTTGAATTTAATATGGAATATGATCTTAGAGTTGTACACACATTATCATAATGCATTTCCATGCTGAAAATAACACACAGCAAAGAAGGGAATTAAGGTCAACTCCTCCAACAATGCAATCTTCAGGCATTTACATCTCTAGGAGGAGGATGTCTTTGTACAATTGCTTTTTCAAGTTCTCTATTGGGTTTAGATCATGAAACTTTGCTACCCATGATATTTGCTCAATGTGGAACTTTAAAGGAATTTGTCAATGAGGTTTGCTCGATGATAGCTAGCATTACCGTTCATAAATAAAAGTGAAATTCATAAGTGCCTCTGAAAAGCTATACTTAAGACGTCATCCAATAACTCTGGCTGGTCACAGATCCGTTACTGAAAACGTGTAAGGCTGTATATCTATTGATCATTATTCTTTCCTATACTGTCACACCTACATTACCAAATCAGTCATGCTCCAAAATTGTCAAAGGAAGATTTCAGGTTCCTGTCTTCCTCCAGATGGAAACAAATTTAGAATTGGATGTTTAACTAAATCTAAAAAGAACATGGGATCATTGGTGCTTACTCCAGTTTTGATGTTCTTTGCACCATTTAAATCAATACTTTTTTGTCATGAAGACAGCAAAAACTGTACCCTTGATATTCTAACAAAAAATACTTTTTCATTAAGCCTTCAGTATACCATTTGCCATGATACAGCAATCGCAGTGACTGTTGCAACCTCTGAACTTAATTGCTGAGCAATACACCTCCTGTTACAAAGCAAAATCGATCTTGAGAAGCAGATGTTATTCGTTTATGATCTTCCCAGGCCCCCTTACAACAGTTGTAGAGTTTTGAATTTGTTTCCATAGCATAGAGACTGTTGGTCTTGAAATGTTCACACATCTCACAGCTTCCAAATCGTATATGATTCACCACTTCACAGGTTTTTCAAAATAGTACTCTGGTGCCATAACAAACTGTTTTGAGTCCTTAAACATTGAAATCAAATGCTCTATTGCAGAAATTCATTCAGGTATTCACTTTTCACAAAGTACTTCATTCATCATCAGATGATGTGTAACCTTGATTTGCCTCTCACAAACCACTTGATCACTTTTGATAGAATAATGACAATTAGGTTTGTCTTTAATACATTCTCTTCAGAAATAGATTGCATAGATAGATATTTTATGGAATTTCATTATATTTGAGAATTTGGAAATGAGTATAGCTTTATATCAATAAAAAATTAATTATCAACTTAAATAATCATTTTTCTTTCGTTTTGTAATCAACTGGATTTTGTTTATGTCAATCAACTATTGGTGCATATTTGACTTTTGAACCCCAACTGACTCCTTGATCTTCACTAACCTTTACAATTTTATCAACCCCACAGGAGGTAAATACCAACCCCAATGGGAATCCTTTTCTAAAAGATAGATTTACACAAGCCATTTCACATGCATAGCCTCTGAAAAGCAACTGAATTCATACAGCTATGAGCTTTCCTTTTTTACAAGAGCCCACCAGCAGCGGGTTCAGGGTTCGTACACATTTCTGCACACGGAAATTAAGGACTTTTAAGGACCACTAGTGAAAAACATTAAGGACCCATGAGCAAATGGGAACTGAATAAATTCAATTAAAATTATTATCTATGCCTTAACTTCACTTTTGTAACATCATCCTAAAAATAAAATAGATCTATAAGTAGCATGCATTATTTTAAAACCTGAATTAACATAATTATTAATAAGTATGAGAATAAAATAAACTTTACGAAATTTATTAAGTAGCATTAAATATTTTACACTCATAATATTTGGACATATCTGAAAGAAGATAAGTGACATTTTGTTTACGTTTTACTAACAATTAGCTTTATGTTCATTTCTTTTTATTTCTCATTTTGTCATATACTTGCTTATTCTAGAGGTTTAGTAAATAGCAGGTAGATTTTATGTCAAGCGGCATAGGTTAAAATGAGAAGAAAAATGATAATCAGCATGATTCATAACAAAAGACTGGATGTTGTCACCGCTGCTGCTTGCTGAGAGAGAGACCTGCTGATTAGAACAAACCTGAAAGGCTTGATGAGGCACTGTTGGAAAGTTCTGAAAGTTAGGTTGGGCTCTGTTTGACACAGTTAGTGATGTAGGTTTGTGTAGAGTTCCAGGGGTTGTAACCCAGTTAATATACTTTAAGGTTCCAATAAGCCACTAAAGAACCAGAAGTGATAATTTGTTCTGTATTATTTTAAGACTGGCTAGATGCAAAGAATAAGTTTTACATGAATTTTTACATTGTTGTGTTTTATTTTGTGACCACAGTAATTATAAATTAAATTTAGTAGCTCGCTTTAATATGCAGAGATAATTTTCAAGCAGTTCGTTATAAATAATTAAATTTGGTAGTTAGGTAAACTTAAGTCATTATGGATTATCTGGCCACTATTAAATTTTATTTTTTAACAATATTTGTTAAAAAAAAGCCCTATTAAAATCACAACCTAATAAAATTTCACAGTTTAAAATACATGTAATTTATGACATTGATTCTTAAATGATATTAGGATAATTACACATTAATAGCTACAAAACATTTAATTTTTGTAACAACGACACTCGACAAAATATTTATGCATTTTTTAAATTTGAAGTCTTCCCAGACATTTTGGCTATTTTATATCGATTGACTTCTCTTTAAGCATCTTTTTTAACATTCAGAAAATTGTCTCAATACGCAAACCAAGGTTCTCACTAGTTTCTGCGTGCTTTATATCCTAACTTGTCAACCTCTCCACAGTGTACCTATGAGGGTTTACTTGATCCGGTAAAAGTTAAATAGTCCAAAACCTCCCGACAGACGGGAAACAAATTATCTCCATGTCTGAAAGTAACTACAATGTCAGACAAAGGTTTAAACAAGCCTTTTATTTAAAAAGAACTTAGAACATAAAAGGCATGTTCTGATGCTTAACAAAATCAATTATAACTCATGGTGATGTAATTAAATAAGAACAGTCAAGTTCAAACTAAAAATGCGGACTAGTGGTCAAAGACTGTACTGTTTAATTTAAATTTAAAATGGCTCAGTAACTCTATCATATGAGGAAACAGAAACTGGAAATTATAGTAAAGGCTGAAATCATAAACAACTGGGTAATTTACATGATAATAACTGTACATATATTTGAAGAATAATTTTCTTTATGTATTTAGTTTCTTTCTTCAACACGTTTCCTTTTCATTTTAAAATTTTTGGATTTAATTAAGGATTTCTGTTAGTCTAAAAAAAATAAAAGCATTTATAATGTATAGAAAAAGCTGCTAATTTTATTTCTTTAGTAATATGAACATTCAGAAGAAATATGAAATATATATGGTAAGGGAAAGTTACAGAGTTGGGGGTGTCAGAATTTTTAGAATTTAGTGACACAGCGAGCAACAAAATCTAGAAATGGCAAAACTTTTAGATTTTAGAGCAGGCATTGGAAGCAAAATTTAGAAAAGCACTAAGCAGCAGAATTTAGGATCCACAGAGATTGCATCAGGTGGGAAATGCCTAGCGCCTGCTCTGTATATGATGCATTAAGACATATTAGTTGAATCTTTTAAATTGCAAATTTTCAATTTCTTTATTAATTAAAAAAATTCCTTTCCATAACGCCTGTCCATGAGATCAGATTAGATGCATTTTTAATGTTTTCCATGCTTGTGTCTAGTGAAAAGTAGAGAAAATAAAAGGGAAGATAAACATGTTAAGATAAAGATTCTAGTATTAGAAGTAAAACATTCAAATATTATGTTTTCATTGTTCTTCCAGACGTTCTCCAAAAAGTAAGAAACTCACCGCAAACTTTCTGTAAAATGCATCCATTACAAGTTAATACTATGGAGACATTTTTCGTTTTGTCACATATTTCTGGAATCTCCTAGAATCATGGGTCTATAAATCTTGCCTTCAAATCCTTCTAAATTTTCCAAGCTGCAATGGCTAAAATCCTAACGAAAAATTATCCCTACCAATTCTGTAACAGCAAAAAGCCTCAAATATTTTGAAGGAAAAAAAAAAAAAAAAAGAGGAGGGAAAAAGTGTAAAATTAACTTTATAGAGAAAACTGATGCATATTCTGAGATAATTACATGGGAAAAACTCTTATTAAGAAAAAATTAAAGATATTTTTAATTAATTACATAGCTAATTTTGCTTTTGCTAAGAACTGTTTCGTAAATTGTACTTTATAGCATTATACCTTGTTAATTTTTTAGATTCAAATCTTATATAAGTTGCCAAAATGAAACTTTATAATATAACAGCAAAAAAGAAAAATGTTTTATTTTAATGTTAGTTTTTAAATACAATTTCAATATATTGCCATTATTTTAATGACATTTGTCAATGTTACAATGTTTTAAAAAAATCATCAAAAATTCCCAGATCTCGGAATTAAAAATATTCTATAGACATTGATCTTAAAATCTCCAAAATGTTGGTAAGTCGCCAAATTCAGAACCGTTTAATAAAGGAAATCACATTTTCAAAAGTGAAAAGTTGTTTAAGAGCTCTTCATTAGAAAAAACGAAATGCTTATGTTTCACTTCTTGCTTAGAAACTTGACTACCCATTGAAAAGATAATCATATATGTCAGTGAATTGCCAAAAATATTCCTCCAAAATGCTAATTCACACTCAAAATGGCAGTCGTAAGAACAGACAGAAATTTCAGATGATTAAAATTAAGGACTTTTAAGGTGAAAAAAAATCTAAGAATTTTTAAGGAACTTACAAACCCTGGAGTTGTAAGTCACTGAACACTGGTAATTCAGCCGAATTTTGAATTCCATAGGATGGGCTGACTGCATAGGAGTTTTCATGGTTTTTTTCATGTGCCATTTTCCCTTAAAATGGCCACCACAAAGGCATTTCTTCCCATAAACAGATAGCCCTTGAGTTTGCTTTGCCTTAATAATAAATTAAATTAATCCTTTTATACTGATATGTACATGTGCATGAATCAAAAAATAACATATCTCTACATCTAATTCACTACCAAAGTTTATTAATTGAAGAACGGAAAAAGCACATTTTACAGTTTTAAAATGAATTCAATGCATTGGTGGCTTCTCTCTCTGTTATATCTCAATTTTGTTAGAGCTAATTTAATATGCCATATTATCAAAAACATGCAGAAACCACTGAAAGGTACATTCTACCTTACAGAATAGTCCAAACTTAGGTATAAAAGAAAATCAGCAAGTTCACAACGATCGTTGAAAAGTGACGAACACAAAATTGGATGAAAACAAGAGCTAAATGACATTTGAGCACAGTGACTTAACCACATATTACTCATGACATTTAGCAACATTTCCAGCATTAAGTATGGCATAATGAAATAGAAATGTGCACAACTACAGCCTGGTTGATTATGTCATCTGTCAGAATGAAACCAGACACTGCTAACAAAGTTTGTGGAACACAGTTGCATGAAATTGGCAGAAAATATCTGTATTGAATTTAAAGAAGTATCTGAATGCACCATCAGAATAATAGCAATTTATCAAGATTTCTGAACTTCAGGTAGTCAAGATAAGCACCTGCATATAAACTAAATATTAGCACTACTAATGCTATGCTTTTGTATAGCAGTATAAAAATTCAGTGGCTATGGCACCCAGTCACATTACACTTCTGATAATCCAAATGAACAAATGCTGGCATGCAGAATGTCATGCGAATGACACTTACCAACTGCATTGAGCCCAGAAAGAAATTTATGATGGAAGAATAAGGTTCAAAGCAGTTTTGCATAGTCCACATTCAGCTCTTTGGGCCTGAGAAATGAAATTAAGAGCACAGACTCTTATGTAATATTTAAAATCATTCTGCTTTGTCACCATCATGGCAACTGTTTGAGGTGGCACCATTTCTATAGCAACACATTCCGTTCATACAACACATAATGTAGACAGTTGGCTTGCTAAAATGAAATGTTGAAACAGTGGAATAAACTAGAAGAACATGCTCTGAAACACTTAACATTTGAAAGTACAATGAAATCAAGTAGAAGGCAAAGCTGAGAGCCAGACCTTGTCATTCCACATGAATGCCAGAACAGATAACAGCTCATTTACAAGAATGTTAATTGAATAAAGTTAAAGTTAGTAGATAGTATTCCTAACAGAGTTACAACTATCCGTTCAGTAAAAAGGGGACCCGCATGATATTAATTTTGTATTTATTTGTGAGCTACAGTTTCCAGATATTCTTGATCATATAATGTATACCAATGAACCAAAAGACAACTAAACCTCGACTGTATTTTACAAAGTCCAGTATTCAATACTCTTGGAAACATGTATTAAAACAGTAAATGGAAACTCTGAAAATAATTATATATTCACACAATGTTATATTAGGACTATTAGTGATTGGAATCTTGAAAACCTTCAGTTTTTCTTAGAGGGTGTAAAATTACTATTAATATTTTTCATTAGCTAGTTATTTTATGTTCTGGATCTTTACTATCATTTCTCCCTTTAGTTTCCTTGCCAACATGCAAATTAGATGGAGTATGTACGTTGAGGTTGTTAAGACTCTAAATAGAGCATATTTCTGCCTCTTGAGGCCAAGTTACTAGGTTAGCTAGCTCAGATAAGATTGTATTCTTCCGCTTGCATTATAGTTGCCAATATTTAAATTGTTACACCGGGAAGAAGTTTGAGCAAACTTGACATTAAATCAATTGTGTACCCTTTGGCAACTAGTCTTTTGTCTGTTACTTGTTTTATCACCACAAATAGTTGGCTGATCGAAGATGTGCATATATGCTTTTTTTTATTCAATATAAAGGTTTAGTTTAAAACCTTTTAAAAACTTTGTAGTTCTTTACAGACAAAGTGATAATTTGCTCTCGGTATGTTAGGAGTTTGGAATTAAGTTACGCTAGCAAAGTCAAACTTCATAACGGAAATAAATTAATTCCAAAGATAATTCCCACTTTTTAAATGCCAAGAGTATTTTAGGCAATCTAAGAAAACACGTCTTTGAAAACTAAACGTAATATATTTTACTATTTTACCTGTGGCCCACAGGTAACATTCTTAAGCCTTACAATAAGACAATTTTGTTTTTACAGAAAATTAAAGATCATGTGCAAAAACTGGTGTTTGAGAAAAAGTATAAAATACAATAAATAATCATCTGACCTGGAGCCATTGGAAAAACAGGAACACCACCTGGAGGTGGTGGATGGACTGGCCCTTGAAATATATTCCGTCCAGCAGCTTGTAAAAAACAAACATCTTTTTAGAAAGTATCAAAATTTCTGGAAATACATTTCGCCTAAAAGCATTACAATTAATAATGCAACTTCAGTTTAAATTATAATTTAAATTTATTCTGAGAACAACTTTCAGTATTGCTTTAAACATTATATTATTAAAATGAGGTGCTAATGATTTTGTCTATGAAGTTTACAGTTTATAAAAGTTATTTCCAAAAGCTGCAAATTTCACATACATTAAAATAAAACATACTTTACAATACCCAGTCATAACAATTCACACAGGCGAGAATTTGGCAAATAAAAACAGAACTGAAAACTAGTCAAGCATTCTACTATAAATTACATTCATCGAGATCACTGAACACATAAAAATGGAATTTATTCAGAGAAAACAGTTAATGAAAATGTAATACCTAGCAGTTTGATCTACACTAGAACTTTGTTGCTTTAAAGATTAAAGAGTACACAATAATTTTATCATAAAACCTTCTTACCGACCTGGAACAAAGTTCCTTTTTGACATTGTCCTAAAGAATACCACAGAACTTTAGAAACTTAAATATATAAACCTTTTGTTTTTAATGGCAGAGCACTTTATAATTAGCCTTGCACCACTACAAGGGGCGGAAGTGGTGGCCATTTCATTATGGAAACACCTGATAGGTGGCCACCGTTGCCTCCTATGAAGGGATGAACAGTTACAATCATGCCTTTTCCGAGATTTGAACCCCAGACCATAACTATGGCACTCAGTGCACTAACCACTATACCGTCTGAGCAGTATATATATATATATATAAACCTGCTTCTCACACTCACATAAAGCTAAATTCAAGGGGGGAAATTATGCCTTGCTACTGATATTTACAAATAACATTAGAAAAGGACAGACATTGCTTAGAAAATAAAAGGGGGCACAATGAAGAAACAATTATGCAATTGTAAGTGATATCTTCCAAAATTTACTCAATATGTCATTTGGTGCCGACTTACGTGCATGCATTGAGATTGAAAGTCTTATCCAGGAAAACTGGAAATGAACATTTCTATTGTTTTCAATACCTATGAAATTTTACTTTTTGGATGCTCCCTGGGATTTATTAAATTTACTTATATTATTTTTTCCATGTATCATCATGCACAATAACTCTTTGATGACTTTGCAGCATTTGGAAAACAAATTACTCAGAATAGAAAGATCCTCACATAGTTTTGCATTTACCCTCACTAAGGAAGTGGCACTCAACATAAATACTGGAGCTTCATTAAACAAAGACTTTTCTATTATTCATAAATGATAATAATGCTTTGCAATTACATGAACTAACTACTTCAGAAAGCCCCAAAAGCACTCTTCTGCAATGTTAAAAAATGTTTGCATTCTAACTATAAGAAAGAAATCAGATTTGAAATTCTGAAAGAAATTATAATTAATTGGTCTCCAAGGTTCCATGGCTGATGATGTCTTAGAGGAAAGGTAAACAACAAAATATGATAGTTCATTCCTTTCTGAATGCTCTAGTCATCAGTATAATCAGTCAATAATTAATTAATTAATTTCAATTGGTTCTGGTTAGTTCCAATAATTTTGTGATAAAAGACCCTTTAGCATAGCACCAATACTAAGGACTGCACAGATATGAGCTTCTGAAGAAAACACAGACATGTTTCAGAGAGTTATAATGAATAACGTTAGGTTACTAAAATTTTGTAAATATGTGTGTTTACTTGATTGTGTCTTGGTTTATTTGTATTTTAGTGTATTACTGTTTTTATTATTTATTTAGCAAATGTTATGTAATATAGTTCTGACTTTCTGTTTAGTTGAATTTGTATAGCCAAATTTTTATTTTGTCTCTAATTATTTATTTCATTTAAATTTATGTAATTCTGAAGTAATTGACACTTGAATTATGTAAATAGCTGAATCAGAAGCTGAAATATAAGCAACAACACTTTTAATGAATCATGACTATTTTGTCTCCAAATTGGCAACATTTGGACATTTTTTTGTCAACATGTCAATGTTTCAGAAGTTTTTTGAAAGAGCATTTTTGAAGCTCTGGAAATGATTTATTTTCACAGCTTCCAGAAGTACTAAACACAAACCTATAAATACAGTTATGTTAGAAATTGACAGTTGTAGTTGAATAGTTCAGATCAAAATCATGTAACTGTAAATGAGCTTTGCTCTCGTGCCCAGCTAAAAATACTCCATAGATAACAATAAAACTCTATATTGGTTTTTCTTACTGGTAACTAAAGAATCTTTGACACCCATGCGACCAACACCAATGTCAGTAGAATGTTCTGCTAGTTGTACTGATTTATATTTACTTTTACTGGTTTTCTTACAGGTTGCTAGTACAAATGCAATGGATGTCAGTAGGTATATGGGTTCATGCTGGTTTTTTTACAGACATCAGTAAAATTCTTTTGCAAATAATGACAATAGAAATAAATGTTTGTTTCAATAAAGAAAAAGTCACTGGTACTCATACTCTCTATGATTTTTTCCTCCCAATTTTTATTACATATTTCATTTTTTTATATTATACTAATTTTTTTCCTACTCCTAAGTTAAAAACATCACATTAAAGTTTTACATTAAAGTTAAAACACATAGGGTGAACCCCCTCATCATAACCCCCTCTCCAAAAGCACCTGAACCTGTTCTGAAGAAGCTAAATAAACACCAACATTGAACAAAACCTTTTTAGTATGATCAAAGTTACCTGGAATTGCAGGTGTTTGACTTAGAGAGGGTTTACTGTATATGCTCATTTCCTTCCATCTTTTCTACTTTTTTTTGGTCCAAAACAACAGTCGATACTTGTAATGAATAAAATTAAATGCTTTATGTGCACACACACATATATACAGATGTATCCACAATTAACCTTTTTTAAGGCAACCAGAAAGAGTTAAAGAAGAATCAGAACTTCTGTGAGAGTGATGGTCAATATTTACTTATATTCATAGAAATACTGCTCATTTTGAGAGGTGGTCACCTTAGGAAGATAGGAACGAGAGGGTTCACAGATATACATACATACATATATCAGTATTTCTGAGAGCATAAACAGAGATAGGTATTGAAAATTACCTCTTTAGCACAACTGCCCCTAGAGAAGACTATAATTACATTGGTCTTTTGGCATAAGTCACCTTAGAGAAGTTATATAAAATATCAATATTTATTTATGTCCTCATACGTACAAATTCATTTTAAAGATAGTCATCTAAGATAGGTGATCTCCAAAAGAGGATTTGCTACCAGTATGAATGATGAATACTTTCTACAACAACTACCCATGATTTCAAATGATTCTGGTCACTTGTATAAATGGTTGTCTTAGAAAAAATGTTCAATGCTGATGTTAAGTTCTCCAAAATACTGATCATTTTCAGAGGTGGTTGCCAGGAGATGGTTCAGTACATCACAAAAACAGATAAAGCAGATAGATTTTTTTTTAAAAAAGGTTCCTTGTTTAAATATGTTCTACAACAGTTTTCTTCCTCTTGGATAGGAAGCACTTTTCTTTCACCCCTTTTTGGACTTGGCCTATGTATTTCTAGTCCTGATAGTAGCAAATAAATTACAATAAATAAAATTTTTCTTATTTTTACTGCTGATTATAAGAATTCAAATAAACAGACAATTCATAAACTACAAATTAATCAACAAGAAAGCAAATTTCACTGGAGACTCTGCAAGTGTACTGGTTTAAAAAATGGTATATGTGGCTACAAATGATTCTGAAATACACTGGTGAACAAAATTAAAATATAGAAAACATTTTCCCACTTTTCTCCTAAAATACCACACAAACCTGGACAGCTGGTTGCCATATGATGTCACTGTAACACTGGTGTAGCTGATATGAGCTTACGTATTCTTGTGGGCATTGCTACGCCAGCATCAAGTATAATAGTCTCTGTCCAGCTGCTCAGCTCATTTCGCTCTACAACACAGTGGTTATTTTTCTCGTCTTTCTTGAATAATCTTTTTTTTTTTTTTTTCTGTTTTTGGGGGTGAAATGAGTACACATCATCGCTTAAATGAAGGTATGAGATGGAGAATTGTGGGTAAGCTTGAGGCAGGGCAATCCCAAGCTCAGGTTGGAAGAGAACTTGATATAACACCAAGTGTCATCTCTAATTTGTGGAATCAGTTAAGAAACAACGCGACAGTGTCCAGAAATGATGACCGGTATTTGGTACTTTCAGCCAAGCATCAGAAGACATTTACAACCACAACTGTCTCACGACATCACTACTGCCACAAGAACATCAATTGCAAGGAAGACAGTTGCCAGAAGGCTCCATGAGACAGGACTGTATGCCTATTTGTATCCCACTCACTCACTCCAACAAGAGAGAGCATTTGCAATGCTGAATACAACACCAACACTGGACACAGCTTCAATGGGCTAATGTTCTCTTCACAGTTGAGTGCAAATTCAGTCTACCACCTGATTATCTGATTATCACGTGTTTCTCTTCTATTCTACCACCTAATTGTTGGAAATTATTGATATGGAGGGAACCTGGAATCTGATACCATCCCGGCAACATCATGGAAAGGAACCAATATTGTGGTGGAGGAGTGATGGTCTGGGCAGGGATCATGTAAGATACCTGCACACTGCTCCATGTGTTTGATGTGTTTGACAGTGGTTCCATAAATGCCTAGAGGTACAGGCATGAGATCTTAGAGCCCTATGTGCAACTTTTCAGGGCTGCTGTTAGTCCTGAGTTCACTTTTATGGATGACAATGCAAGACCACACAGACCCACCTGATTGATGACTATCTGGAAAGTGAGGATATTCACTGAATGAATCGGCCAGCCAAATCTCCTGACCTTAATCCCATTGAACATGCTTGGGATGCTCTTGCGAGGGCTATTGCAATATCCCAGAACCATTCAGGAGTTAAAACTGCTGTTGTGGAAGTGCAACTTCCACAGGGACTCCTGAACTCTCTAATTAACAGCATGCCTACTCCTTGTGCATGCTGTCTGTCTGTCAAAGGCAACCACACACAATACTAGGCACATTTTCACTGCCATTTTCAAACTCAAATTTGGACCACATTGGGCTCTGGGCCACAACTCGTGCTAATGAATGGCATTTCAGTTGTTATTTTGTACACATTATAGTCATACAATAAACTATATCTATACCTAACTTCATCTATTTCTATCTGGTATTTCTCAAAATATTTGGGGAAAAATTATCCATCTCTTAATTTTGTCCACCAATATACATTCAAATGACTAAAATGTAGTTATTGTGTGAACTAACTTTCCAGTTTCTGCTTTTACATTTCAGATAACAGTGACATGATACATTTATCATGGTGTTTAAAGAAACAGAAACAATTTACTCTTATGCCAAATGAACAAATATGCTTTTATATTTTATTAAAACTGTACTTCTAAATGCTACATATCAGATTAATTAAAAAAATATTTTAATTTAAATTTTGCCACAGCTTATGTAGACACTTTATCATAAATTTGTGTATATTTAGACAATGTGAATTTTACTTGCAGTTTCAAAAGTTCTCACATGATTCAATACTGAATTTTTTAACTAGTGCTAGTGTAATATCTTTGAATTAAAAGCATATTTTTTTAATGAGCTAATTTTATTTAGCAGATCAAAAAGGTAAGTCACACTTTTCTCAATGAAACAAGCATAGTATGTATACTAGTTACTGAATGATGTAAGCATGCAAATAGGAAACCAAGGAATCTTTTGCATACTATACTAAAGCATTAAGCAAAAATTTTGATGATCATAATTGCACTTAAATATAACAGTTCTTTCGATTACTCTCTTTGACCTACTTTTCTTTACAATTATGACAGTAGAAGTTGCATGGTTACATTATATTACACAAAGTTTGCACAGTTTACTATGATGTATTTGTAATATTTACATAGTTATACAGTCAAAAGTCGTTAATTTGGACACCCATAATCCGGAATGATCTATAATCCGGACATCAAAGCTACAAACTTTCTGCGCATGCGTCATTGACGCATGCGCGTAAGACTTTTACTGCTGCGAATTTGCGTGTGCACGTGCGCAAAATACGTTTACGAATGCGCGTTTAATGTATAACGGACGGGATAAGCTAAGCTAAAATTATCTAATTATCTATTTCAGTTAATGTTGCAGATTGCGTTGTTCCTTAATCTTCAAATTGGACCCGGATTATTATTTTTTGCAGACTGTTAGAGCAATTTTATAAAAGTAAGCTTGAACTTTCGATTATGTCAAATAGAATTTCAGATATATATTTACTAATATGTAAAGGATATACAAAGCAAAAGCATCTTTCGGAGTCCATTAAACAAAAAATGGAATTGCTGCAAAAAATGGATAAAGGCATATTCTTTGTTTATCTAAACTTAAACGTTTGTTTATCTAAACTTTGTTTATTTTTAACGCCGCGGCGGCGTGCAATGAATTGGAAGTTGATTTATCAGCACTATCCTTATCTTAAGAGCAGATGTTTTTATTTTATTTGGCTTATAATTGCTTACTCAATGTAGTATTTCATCTCGATGTACTCCGTCTTTGATATGATTTAAATCAAATGCCTCGTCATTATAATTCGCTTCCGATAGCGAAGAAAGTGACAGAGGTTATTGAAAACGAAAAAATTTCGATTGACAAATTAGTCGGTATTCTCGACACAGCAATTATAGGACTTGAACAGCGGAACTTTGTAACTGAACAAGAAATTATGTCTGTTTATAGAATTAAAGAGAATGTATTATCACATAAAAAACGAAGCAACTGAAACAACTTACATTGAAAGTGTTTAATAAAGTAAACAAATAAAAATATTAAGCTTTTTTTTTTGTAAATTTTGATACCCTTTAGATTATAATTGTTCTTTATTTCGTAAATTACGGTTTCATATTTTTACTTTTATATCTGCATGCCATTCTACCAGATTTAAACTGATGATCTATAATCCGGAAAAATAGATAATCCGGAATCGCCGAAGTCCCGACGAGTCCGGATTAACGACTTTTGACTGTATTATATTTGCATAGTTTCACTATGATGTTAAAATTAAACTATTTTTTGATTTCATCATTATCAGAGTTTGACTTAATATTTTTTAACAGTACTCCAAATACATAATAGTATTTACACAATCCTGTGTTAATCCTGTAAATCCAAGATAAAAATAAGAATTTTTTTTTTTTTTAAATCTTAAGTAACTATTTAGATGAAATGCAACTTCTTATGCTAATGACTTCTTACAACAAAAAGGACTGACAATGACACATATTTCTAGAACGTAATAAATTATAACACTTGAAATCATGACAACCACATCCAAAAGCTATTGATACTATTTGGAGTTGTGATTGGTTGTCTTAGGACAGTTTCGTTGTAAAATCAGTTGCTCGAGATGTAATATTCTTTATATATGTATGAATTTCGAAAAAATAATTGAAAGGTTTCACAAGACAATTAAAGCCATAGCTTTTCAATCAAAAAATTTGGATGAAGTACTCATAACATTTTAGCATTGCTTTCAAATATTGTTCAATCATTACACTTTCTGAGGTTATGTTAGAATTAATAACATTTTGAACAAATAAATAAGCATTAAATATTATAAAAAAAAATCGGAAAGCTTTCAGATTTTATACTACGTCCAAAGGGGCCACTTTTTTAATTTACACATCCATACATGTTTTCAGAGCATTTGGGCTAAAAGTACTTAAAAACTGCATATTATTAGAGTTTCCGTTAGAAGTCTCGCATGCTGGAGATAAAAATATTTTATTCTGTACGGTGTAGTACCACCGCTTGCTTTTAAATCATCAAGGTTCTTAATAAAAAATTTGTTAAAGTTTAAAAAATATGAAATAGATAATAAAACAAATTTAAAATTAAAGAATTTAGCTTTCAGGTGCCCATATGCTGGTGCAGGATTATGTTATTCAAAATTTGATGGCTCTAGGTATTGTTGTTTTTTTACAATGCAAGAAAAATACAAACATTCATGCCGATTCTTCATTATTTAATTTCTTTAAATACAGTACAGAGCAACAATATTTGGTGGCAACAATTTGAAAAGTTATGCAGCCATTTATACTGACTTAAAGCAAAATGCTGCTGCAAGACTAACAGCCCTTCTGGGCTAGTAATAGTTAAACATTACTTTCTAATGCTAACTGAAAATTAGCTGTGCTGCAGAAAATAAGTCACAGTACTGTATGCTTAATTAATCTATTTGTGTAGATATTGTTAATTTTATTGTAAGCAGGATTGCTTGTAAATAAATATGATCATACATGCATAATCATTAAATTGGATTTTTATGCAGGAGTTAAAAGTTAGGTTTTATAAGAAATGTGTGTAACACTGAGCAGAAATATCTAGGAGGCATTTTTTAATACAGGACTATGTAAAAGTTTTATTTATACAGCTAAATATTGCATGATACATATTTCATCTGATGTTGTAAATATAGGGTAAAATCAGTACTTTTAGTGGTATTTTTATATTTTGTATCAGGACATTTAGTCCTGATAGATCAGTTATATAACAACTGCTTATAATTACTTGTACATAACAGTGACTATTTCAATACTTATGCACCAAGATGAAATTTTTTAACAATGCTGATTTATAAGAGTTAAATTGATACCTGTATGTTAAAGATTTATATAAAATTATTATACAGAGTCTATCTAAGGTTACAAGACCCGAAGAATTAGATATAGGATATAAGGATAATTATAAGACGACAGTGTCAGAAATAATAAGAGTGATTAATGAGATAATAATGAGAAAGTATAAGAGTAAATAATAATAATCTATAAATAAGAGTCATAAAATCTTAAATTGAGTCAAGAAAGAACGTTTGGTATGTCACATGTAAATCTTTGTGTTTCATTATAATATTATAAGCATTATGTATTATTATTAAATTTATTACACTGTAGCAATGTTTTATTTATGTAATGATTACAGTGATGTTTCATTTATGTTCTAAGAGATTCTGGTCACTTTCAGAAAGGATTATCTTTGGGAATTAAATGTCACTGTATTATCATTATTTCTTGATTACATAATTTTTTAAGATTTCTTTTCATTTCCTTTCTTTCCCACAGATGGTGATTTTCTTGGCACAAATCCATATTCTGCAGTTTTCCCCCCTCCATTTAACAGATGCTAATTCCCTTCATCAACTGTAAATGAACTAACGTGCAGTTACAAATGTAATTCCAGATCCCTCTAGCCAAGTACCTATTCAAATGGATATTCTCTTATCACAGTTTCCCTTATTGCAACGCAATTAGTTATCCGCTTTCAAAACAGAAAAGTGGCTTATCGAGAATCATTTGTGGTTACATCAAATGAAAGTGCAGATGTCATGAGCACGTTGTTATGTCGCACTTATCTTTAACTAGTGCTAAATTGCTCTGCTTGAAAACAGTTTCACACTTGATGGGATAATATGTAAATATGAAAATTTCTGTTGGTTACACTTTGTAATACTGACAGCAAAATATTACATTTTCAGATGACATTTATTTCAAATAATTTTAATAGGTTAATTAATCATAACTTATTTTAAATTAAACTAAAAATAAATTATGAAACCATTTTAAGTTTTCATAGAAAACTTCCAAAGTGAGGGGAAACACTTGACAATAAATAATGAAAACTTTGCTTTCTCACAAATAAAAATACATATGTTTGTATATATTTTGATCATTTTATTCTCATCCGGTAAAATATCCGAAGATTTTTGTTTGTTGTAGATATTTAAGTTAGTGCAATGTAAAAACGAATTTCTGTGACACTCCAAGGTATTATAGTTACCGAAATATCCTAAGGCATTTCCATTTCTTAAATCCTTCTTGCACCAAATAGCATATATGCTGTGAAGATATGCATCCAACATCATGCATAACAAAAAATACACAATATTTGCAGTATGTGGCATCTTCTACTTGTAGTATGAAGGATACTTCCTGAACCATGAATACTGAGTTTCTGGAGAACTTTCACTTGAAGCACTACTTGATAGGAACTTTCAATTTTCAGATGGTTTCCATGCAAGTTTCAATAACTCCAAATATATAATCTAAGCCTAAGGTTTTTTTTTTTTTTTTTTTTTTTTTTTTTTTTTTTGGGTGGTTATCTTGTGAGGTGTTTTTCCCCCCTCCCCAGTAGCATAATGTCATTGTCCTCTATGTGTAAATTTTGAGAGAACAACAAACTCTCCTCATTATTTTTATTATTATTAGAACAGTGATTACTGCACTAACTAGAATTAGATAGGCATTATCCATCATTGAAACACAGCTATCTACTACTACCACCACTATCTATACTCAACTATGCTGGTCCCAATATTTTTTGGGGTGGGTGGGGATGGCTAGAAAGATAATTCAGCAGAGAAGTTTGCTTTCTTTTTTCCATTTTTTCTTGGAGGAAATCTGAAATTATACAGTCAAAAGTCTTTAATCCGGACTTGTCGGGACTTCGGCGATTCCGGATTATAGATCATCAGTTTAAATCTAGTAAGATGGCATGCAAAAATTATAAAATTAAAAATATGAAACCATAATTTATGAAATAAAGAGAAATTATTATCTAAAGGGTATCAAAATTTACAAAAAAAAGAGCTTAATATTTATTTGTTTATTTTATTAAACATTTCTTTCGACGCGTGCATGCGTAAAGCATACATTACGCATAGTCAAAATTAGAAAATTGCAACCAGAAAACTATTTGATTTGTATTCGTGATATTTATAATGACGAGGAAATTGATTTAAATTATATCGGAGTACATCGAGACGAAACACTACATTTAGTGAGGAAATATAAGCCGAATAAAATAAAAACATCTGGCCTGAAGATGAGGACAGTGCTGACAGATCAACTTCCACTTCATTACGCATCGCGATGTTCTCCCCCCCCCCTCCGCAGAGCAGCGTGAAATTGATAAACGGATTTCAGAATGGTTACAGAAACAAATCACCTCTCTGTCACTTTCTTCATGCCTTTATCCTTTTTTTTTTTTTTTTTTTTTTCAGAAGTTCCACTTTTTGTTTAATGGACATCGAAACATGCTTTCCTGCAGATCCTTTGGCAGCTCCAGAATTAGAAACTCGTTTTAACGTAATCGAAAGTTCATGCTTACTTTTTATAAAATTGCTTTAACAGTCTGCAAAAAATAATAAGCCGGATCCAATTCGAAGATTAAGGAACAACACATTCTGCAACATTAACTGAAATAGATAATTTTAGCTTAGCTTATACTGTCTGTTACACATTAAACGCGCACGCGTAAACGTATTATGCACATGCGTAAAGGTATTTTATAAAGGTTAAGCAAAATGCATTAACGCATATGCAGAAAGTTTGTAGCCTTGAGGTCCGGATTAAAGACTTTTGACTGCATTAATACACTGATATAATTTCTCTTGCAAAAATTTATATTATCACAAAATAAAGTTTAACGATTAAGGGCCCTACCTAACAATAACAATTTAATAATAATAATGCACTCCAATTCTCATAAAATCATGCTCATTTACAGAAAGTATTATTTTCAGTAATGTTCCATAATGGAAATTAAGAAATTTGGCATAACAATCACTAATGCCAAAGTTATCGAATATCAAACCTCATGGCTTATGTAAATCAAAACACTGCACAAATTTTACTCACCTGACAATAAGACTCACAAAGGACACTATATTACTTAAGATAATTTAATAAAAGCACAATGAAACACTGTATGGTGCATTTCCATTTCTTAAATTCTTTTTGCACCAAATAGCCCATAGGCTATGAAAATTCGACAGCATTAACACTAGGAGTAGAATAAATACAAAAGTGGGAAAAGTTTTGAGCCTGTCAAACCAGAAAGCAATGATTGGCTATTGGAATCACGTGACTCTAACACCTAACAATCTAAAACCACTGGTTAGGTAACTCTAACACCTAGCCATGTGCAGCTCTCATCTCCCAAGACAAGTCAGTGAACTCAGACAGCATGGACCACTTCGCTCCAGAATGCTTGCTCAAGGTCACAAACGGTTACCCCTGTTTTTTTCTTTTTGTTGATTCTGTCCCAACAAAGTAACCACACCAAAAGGTTCAACAAAATCAAGTGCCAGAAAAAGAATTAAACTGCCACAGCAGGTTAAATCGTTTGGTAATTGCAACTGCATTGCTTTGATTCTAATTTAATTTTAATTTTGATTGCTTTAAGTTTAATTTACTTCAATCCAGCAGCTATAGTGCAGGACAGGTTTAATTTTTGTTTTTGACATATTTTTATGTTGATTGGCAAGTTTTCAAGGTTTTTCCCTAAAAGTTTTCAGGTTTTTCCCTGTAATAGTGATCAATTATTAGGTTTTAGTTTTCTTTCCAAAAGACTAAGTGTAAAGTAGGTTAGCTTCCTCTTTACTTTTATAGCTGCGCTCAGTTAAAGTCAATTGAAATAGTCAAATGTAAAAATTCGCTTTGAAAGCCATGTAAGTTAAATACCAGTTCTCCGCTCAATAAAAGACAACATCAGACACTACTAAAAGCATTTAACTGTATCTACAAAATCACCTGTAATAAATGTAACTTAGTTTACATTGGACAGACCAAGAACAAACTTAACATTAGGATTAATAACCACCAAGCTCACATTAAAAAAATTTTAACTTCTGCCTCATAAGCAACAGAAAGATGCCAATAATAATACTGTGTTTCTAGAACATTTTCAATTGCACGATTTCAAACAAATTAGTATTACTATTTTGGATATTATTCCCGACACCAAAATAAGATATTTTAAAGAATCCATTTACATATTACAAAATAAATCACTTTACCCGTACGGGCTCAATTCTTTGTTACCTACAGAATAATTTAAAAGATAAAGACATTTCAGTTTACAGTAAATCTGGAAGATTCACTACAAAAACAACAAAAAGAGGAGATAAAAAATCATTTCCTTAATTTAGATTTTGAAAACTTGATTACCAAATTTCTTAATTTTTTCAACAGCATTTTTTCACCAAAAGTAATTAATTCACTACACGCCTTCAAACACAAAATCCTTAAGCAATTGCTTTACCACTTTCAATTTAAATACAAAGGCCTCCAGTTATATACCTTATAATAGACTTTATAACAGACCTTATAATAGACTTAGGTAAGTACAAACACATAGCAACACGTTTTTTAAAAATAAACATTTTTTGTACTATTCACTTCAAGCATCCTGTTTATTAATCTATTAAAAATTAATAAGATCTTTCACCTACACCAACATCTGTTTTCTGATAATGTACAGGCAGTAGCCAAGCTATGAATATGAAATAACACTAGGTAGCTTAATCATTAACCACTATGAGTTTGACGCTCCAGATACTTGAAACTGCAAACTTCGCGACTATAGTCTTTTTGTAGATCAACATCACCAACATATTATAACAAGAAGTTTGGAAATTATAGGAGATAGAAATTTAAGGCAATTAATGAATCATGTCACCATAGTTCAATCCACTTTCAAAGTTAGCAAAAAATTCTGCATCCAACAATTCGAAAAAGATCTAGAAGCTTTCATAGTGTTCTCCAGCTATAAAACTATCTTACCTACTACTACTTAACCCATATTAGAAAGACTATAAGGTATTTCTCCTGCCTTCTTAGTATGCCTTTGTGGTGTGGTGGTCTGCACGCTGAGTGCATATTTCAGAGGTCAGTGGTTCGATTCCCAGTGAAGCCGTTGCTCATTTTTCATCTCTCCGGCTTCAAAATAATCCTAATAGCTCTACAAGACAAACTTCTCCGCCACTTCAGAAGGCTTATTTAAGCATACGTACTTAAAATAGCACACATAATAAACAAGATTTAGACAAGAAAATTAAACTTTTAAAGGATCTTTTCACCATTACAAAAATAGACAAAGCCAGTAACAACTTTGAAAGGTTTTCTACTCTAATCTGATTAAAAAGAAACTCAATAACACAGTTACCTATCAAAAAATTAAAACTATGGCGATCTTACTCCAAAAACAAAACGGGTTGATCTTTACATTATGGTAACTTGGCGATTTTTTGGCGAAAATTTGGCAACCAACTCTCCAACAGCAACCCTCTATTTTTTCCCCCCGCCACCATTTTGTCTTCACGAAGTACAGACATGTTTCTTTTCTTTTTATCTACTGAACACTTCTTCCAACAATCTACTAGCCGAATTACACTTATGCTAGAAATTTTATCAAACAAAACTGCTTAATCATGACAAATATTTACTGCAAAATTGGGAAAAAGTGCACAATACCATACTCCTTATGCGTTTTTCAAAATAACACATACACATAAACCATGTACACGCCGACTTATTTTTACTTAAAAAAACATCCCAGAATTGCACATAAATGGCATTGCGCACACTCTTCACTATATCCATGTACACTGCTTTTTTCTCATAAATTAGAAAAATTTCACGAAAATACATGACAATTTTCTCAATCTTTAAACCAGGTAAAAAGAACATATATGAAATTACCTGATCGCGAAAAAGTATTTACCCCTTACAAATATGAACATTTCCACATATAAAATAAATAAAACATCCAAAAACTTTTACCTCTAAATCATCTATTACATTATACACGTCACCAACGAATTCATACTGCAAGCATTACAAATACTTAGTGTCAGATATTTAAATTATTTCCATGCACGTTTACTTCAACTTAAACGTATACCAAATTCCTACAAACATAAAATTCACAAAATAACTATCATTTAATTAAAATATCACTAAACCATGTACACGTCGACTTATTTTTACTTAAAAAAAATCCCAGAATTGCACAAAAATGGCATTACGCACACTCTTCACTATATCCATGTACACTGCTTTTTTCTCATAAATTAGAAAAATTTCACGAAAATACATGACAATTTTCTCAATCTTTAAACCCGGTAAAAAGAACATATATGAAATTACCTGATCGCGAAAAAGTATTTACCCTTTCCAAATATGAACATTTCCACATATAAAATAAATAAAATATCCAAAAACTTTTACCTCTAAATCATCTATTATATTATAAACGTCACCAATGAATTCATACCGCAACCATTACAAATACTTAGTGTCAGATATTTAAATTATTTCCATGCACGTTTACTTCAACTAAAACGTATACCAAATTCCTACAAACATAAAATTCACAAAATAACTATCATTTCATTAAAATATAATTAAATTCAAAAACACTACTTAAAATATAAATGAGCACATACATTAAATTAATAAAAATTACCTTACAATCCTAATTACTTTAAACTAAATCATTGCTAATAACAATTTTCCCAATAATACCAAATTCCTTTCCACCTTACATTTAGAACAATGCATAAAAATAATATCCTCAAATAATTAAAAATACTAACTTACCTAATCTTCTTCAGAATCTTGATTACGTGGTGGATACACTTTTCTAATTCATTCAATAAAATTATTGAAAGATTTTTTCTGCGAATTTTTCCTCCATACTTCCTCCCCTAAATAAAAAGCAAACTTCTCTTTATCACAATGCCTAAATACCCATTTCGAATTCACTTTAGTTAGGGCCATGCGATCCAAAAATTAACCAACACTGTTTCACACAACACAGAATAAAGCTAAATACAAAATTTCCAGATTTTTTCCCGATTTCCCCTCTTTTCCGATTAAAGAACCGTAATTCATCCATTAATATCACATGACATATCCCATGATCCCTCATTTCCCTCATGCAAAATAATGCATAATCGGAACTGAGTACTGCTCACATTATTACCAAAGTCCCAGGTAGTAACCTTTATCGCCTCCAAAATGTCGCCAAACTACCATTTACCATATTGTAAAGATCAACCAAAAAACGTTTCATTTACCTGCTTAAAATTACTACAAAATAATTTTACATCAGATTTTCCAACCTTTATGTATTACCTAAATTTCACAAAACGGCGGTCAAATTTCGATTCATAGTCAATGAAACCAGAAATTACATGAAAGAAATAGACTACCATTTTTCTCAAATACTTGAAGTTCTCTATTTTATTACAGATGCACAGATGCAAGACCACAATTTCAACTGGATCATAAGTAACAACTAACCGATACTAGAAGCACTTTGCACTTTAAACATTAAAGATATTTTCTGTTACTCTTACTGTTGAGAATTTATGTATGGCTCTTACCTTTACAAGAAGTCTTCGACAGTTTTGACCAGATTTATTGACCAGATTGATTGACCAGACGACTTGACCAGATTTATTTCAACAATGTACTACTGTTATTACCAAAGAAGAATGGCAACTATATTTTAAAAGTATTCTTTTTAATAACTATGCCGAGTTTAATAATTCCTTTTTTAAACAAATTAACCGCATCCCGATAGGAACCAGCACGAGTTCTGCTACCTGTAATGTGTACCTTTTCACAAAGGAATTTCATTCCCAACAACAATTATCTTCAATACAACCTTCCTTTAAGTACAGATATATGGATGATAGTATTGCAATCAACAACTCCACTAAAACTGAATATGATCACTTTTATCCCTCATGTCTAATACAAAATAAAACTAACTATCAACAATGGGACATTAATTACTTAGATTTGCAAATTATCAATTTAAAAAATATTGAAATTTACCACAAAAGAAGACATTTTGATTTCCCTACTATAAAACTCATTCACTCGCACTCAAACATCTGCAAAAGAGTTATTCTAACTAAAAACAATACATGCTCAACAGAATAAAAAAAATCTCAAACAATGTCGAATACTATCAAGAAGAGATCAATAACATAGTCAAAATTCTCTTACAGAATAAAATTTCTCTATCATTAAAGAAAGCTGGTATTAACTACATTTTTTTTTAATTTCTCATCTAAAGTGAAATGATAATTACTACTTAAACTTAATTGAAGATAATAGTTGGATGACTAAGATAAGACATTTAATCTAAATATGTAAAAAGATCTTGTAATTTTCCTTTGTAAATTCATACTTCCTAATTTTTTTACTTCTTTGTCAATTTAAATAAACTGGCAAACTTTACTTTTACTAAAAAATAGGGCTCCTAGTAGACATACCGTACCCTGATTATGTGAAGACTTTTATCATTTATAACATGACTTTTTCCTCAACTTAAAGCCAATGTAGTTCCCATGTTTTAAGATTTTACAATGGACATTATCTTTTAAAAAGTTTTATCTGCCACCATACTGACATCAACACTCTCTCCTTCCTGATCATTTATATTAACCACACCCACAATTCCCCATCCCCCCCACACACAAAGTTTAACAGGATAGGACATTTTGAATACACACAAAAGTACAGTTTTCTGCCATTGGACACTTGGTCCTTTATCTCATACTATTTACAAGAAGTTTTAACTTTTCTAAGTCTCCAAAGTAGATCTGAATTCAACTATCTTTTGCATGAGTCCACAGTTTGAAAAACAATGGCCTTTTTAAGAAATTCAGTAAATTTACATTTGCTCAATAATTGTTTTCTAATAGGTTTACAGATTTTTAGCCGATTAAGGCTCGGATTTAAAGAAATCTTTTTTTGGAAAGTGTTTCATTTTCTTAGTATTAAAAGTTTAAGGTTTGCATAATTGGGGACCACCCATATTTTTAAGTTTTGTTTAAATGACAATTTGATTTAAAAGTCAATTCTTTTATTCATTAATTTGTTATTGCTTTGGAAAGTCCGATTTGAGATTCATTCTTTCAGTTTTAAAGTTTTTAGTGAAAATTTAATTGAATACGTTATCAGTTTTTGATCTTAAATGATTCAGAAGAACGAAACATATATTTGAGCACATTAATTGACTTTTCTAAAACTTCAATTCCTTTTCCCCTGACGATTTCTGAATTGGGGTTTCATACAAAGGAGCTTAATTTCTAATTTTTAATTTTATTACTTTTCCATTTGCATTTTTATTTATTTATTTATTATATATATATATATATATATATATATATATATATATATATATTTGTTTATTCTAATGATTAATTCCTTTATTAATTTGATTATGTTTAGCAATGTTAGACTTTTAAAAGATTGCAATTATTAATATTGTTAGGGAGTTGCCTTGTTTTGATTCAAATTTTAAGAACTTTAATTTTCAAATGCTCTATATACATACATATATATAAATTTGGTCTTGCCAATTGCAATAAAAAAGGGAGGTGCACAATTGGATGTTGGTGCAGTACCACATTCTATGGCTAATTGTTTTAAGTTATGCGAGACAAATACATACGCATGTAATGCCTTTTGTCCCCTATGAAAAAATCCTTTTTGAATCCATTTTGATGATAAGAGTCCTTTATTCTGTGCATAAGTACACACGTCATGCAAGAAAATCATCTAAATGAATTTGGGAACAGTCAAAATGGATATTCCCTTTGAAATAAGATAACCAAAATTTTTTGCAATTGTAATACTTCCTTTGCTTCATACAAGGAAGTAAAATTATCAAGCATACGTATTTTGAAACAACACTGTATGTGAGATAAATCTGAGATGTGCTTTGCTATGTTGTAAATTTTTCAAACGTAGCAGACAAAACATTTTATACTTAGTAGACATTAAAACAGAATACAGCTTAATTAGATACAGCAAAGCAAATGAAGGACCACTAGTGTAAGGAAAGGGATGCATTCATGGGAGACTTTTCAAAGAAAACAGTGCCAAACAAAGATTGTCTCACAGGCAGATAGCCTTCAAATGCTTTGATATAATCTAACCTAGAGAAAATCAGTTTAAATTTATGTTATTTAAGGGGAAAATGCATGTAGCCATTCCATTCACCAAAATTCAAATCAATGTTCAACAGTCTTATCCACTCAGTCACTTGTAGACTAATTGAAAAAGAAATTTTAAAGTTAAAATTAGTGTTCACAAAATTTTTTCGTAAATTTTTTAACTATAAAAAAAGAAATTTCATAGTTAAAATTTTGTGAACAAAGTCCCCCAAAAGCAGTATCAAAACAAATTTCAGTTTAATAAATTGATTTAGCTATTGCAAATTACATGGCTAAAAATGCCTTCAAAATTTTCCCCAATTTTAATAAAGCATTAATTAAGGAAAAAATATGACTAGAATTACAATAGAAACACATGGACCTGGAATTATACCAGCTGACTACATATTTTTCAGAGATAAATGAATAAATTTTCATTGTGATTATATTACACCCTTACCAACATTGGCTCCATACTGCATTGCTCCAGGATATGCTGCAGGCTGAGGTGCAGTGGTATATGGAGGAGGTGGCTCTGCATACGAAGAATTGATCTTTTCAGTCATAATGTTATTATATAATAAATATCTGAAACAGAAATTAATTTGTAAATATATTTCATTATCTCAATCTTAATTTTTCCTTTTAATACTGCATTTTTAAAACACAAGCCATAAAAACTGAATAACATTGAAAGAATATTTTTAATTAGTAAATATGAGCTGCTCCAGATATATACAGAATTACAGATATTAAAGACAGATATTAAAGAAAATTATCAAAATACAGCAAAGGGCTAGCAAAAGAAGCAACGAAAAATGAGTAAGCTCATTTTGTGATCATCACATAAGCAAAAAATCATTAACTCAAACAAGTAATGAAAGAAAGAGTATAGTAACAGCCATCTTATTCAAACTTTATTACACATTAAATTATTTATTTTAAAAATTTAATTACATGAAAAATGCATTTTCAAATGCTCTAATGAGTAATATGATGATTGCAACCCATCTAAAAAATCCTGAAATAAGGGATGATTACGATCCCATTTAAAAAATATTGCAGAGTAAAAACAGAATATTTCAAATAATTCAGAATACTGATATTAAACACATACATACATGTATGCATTACATACCTATTTTCACACTCTTTCAATGGCAAAGCAAACAAAAAAAAAAAAAAAAAATAGATTTTCTCTTATTATTAAAAAATAATTTGTCTCACTACATCAAGTCATACAATTGCTTATCTATTTGGTTTCTCAACATTTTCTTCAAATATTTACTAAAATAAGATTTTCTTTCGGAGGAGGTTACTTTCTGAAGCATTTATATTTTTCTTTGCTAACAACTGAAAACTCAAAATGTTCAGCAAGACATTTTGATGAAGACAATGGCTTGTTCACTTTAAGTATTATAATAAAACTTGAAGTGTATATTAGCAGATGTTCCAGATGAGAAACTGCTAGAATGAAAAGAATGGTTCACAGAATGTAAAAAATTTTGGCAAGCTGTCCAGTTACACAATAGATTATCCATAAACACTTTCCCAGAGTCATCAGAAAAATTTCCTGACCTGAAAGCTTCATTTGCTGTTTTTTGCAGCAAGAATAAATAATATTTCAGTCTGTCCAGCATCTAAGCTCTTACTGTTCAAAGATGTTCTTCATTCTGACATATCACCCATATAACTAAATGAAATTTTAGCAATGGCTTCAAGGAAGTAAAACAGATTTCATCAGTTTTCCAGCTTCTTTCTGTCTGAATACTTCATCTCAAAAAATGGGGGGGGGGGGGTAAGCAAATAGAAAAAATAATTTTTCTGTATAAGACAAACCTTAGTTTGCTCAAACATGAAGTTTGACCTCTCACTGAACTTTTTTGAATCTAAAAGTCTAAAATTTGTGTAATTGCTGAATAGTATTTGTTTGATTTTAAAGATTTACTGATTACAAAGAATTTGCAGATTTACTGATTATTGATAACATTTCACAAATCTGGAAATTTAAGATATGAGAAAGTAAGAAGTCCTATAATCCAGCTATATCCATACTACAATCACTCTTGAATACAGACAGATATAAATTCTGCATCAAATTTTGTTACAAAAAGGCTTAACAAAGAATTTTGTTTAGCATTACTTATCATATAAACTACCCGACAATGAAAATGCGCCACCAAGAAGGAGTGGCCAGAAAGTGATGAAACTCTGTAAACAGAGGGAAACAGCATTGGACAATAAGTGATCTTTATTTTGAAATGATATGCATAATATAGAGCGAGAACAGGTCAGTAGTCTGTAAGGACCATCTTGGACTGCGATACACGAACCAATACGTCTAGGTACAGAGCCAATCAGACTACGGATGGTGTCCTGACGAATGGCTCACCATTCCGTCAACCATTTGCCACAGTTCTTCTGAAAGCAGCAATGGCAGGGTCTGCAAACGGCATCCAATTACATCCCAAATTTGTTTGACTGCTGAGAGATCAGGAGAGAATGGTGGCCAGGGAAGCATCTGCACACCTTGCACAATACATTGGCTGATCACTGTAGTGTGTGGTCGGGTGTTATCCTGTTGTCAAAGGGCATTGGGCACTCCCTGAATATAGGGGAATGTCACTGCCCTCAGCACATCATCCATGTATCGTTGGGCTGTCATAGTGCCCTGAATACAAATTACAGGTTATCTGGAATCGTACGCAATTGCACCCCAATCCATGATGCTGTATTGTCACATGGTGCGGCATTCCACAATTGCTGCCAGATTGGATCTTTTTTCACATCGCCGCCACTCTTGTACTATCATTGGAGAAACAGAAGCATGACTCATCTGAGAACATGACTCTACGCCATTCTGCCATCTACATCTCTCAAGCCTGGAACTATTGCAGACGTTGGCGTCTATGATGTGGAGTCAATGGCTGTCTTCTTAATGGATGTGACAAGTGCAGGCTATTAGCCAGCAATTGAAAGTAAATGGTTCTGGTCAATATGGGAACATCTAGGGTGTCTTGAACATGTTTCAGAATGGAGATAGAAGGGGCTTGTGGAAGCACCACTACTTGTTGGCAAATGCATTGATCCCCGCGTGCTGACGTCACTCTGGCTGCACTGGCACCCCTCAAACTTGCCACATTTCCTTGTTCCAATCATCACTGTCACAGTCCGTACACTCTGGATGTGTCCAGGTGTGTGTCAAGATGAGATTTCCCATATGGATCAACCTGCCATTCTTAGTCCGATCACTATGTGCCTTATAAAATCATCTGTCTGCTGGAACTGCCTCTGTTGACAATGGCGGGGCATTCTCTGCTATTACACGCGTCCTCTGAGACAAGAAGAAATTTTCTCTGATGATTTCCCTAGCAGAAATAACAGCACGAAAATTAAATACTCTGCAGGTTCTTTTCCTTATATGTTCTTCAACATGCACTGGAGAGCTGCATATTTCACATCATTCACATAACTAGGTGACATGCACCCACCCTGAAACTTGCATAATTTTTGGCCACTCCTTCTTGGTGTTGCATTTTCAGTGTTGAGTAGTGTACAATCAACTTTCTAATCGCCAATTATGATATGAAAGCTAGGTTAGATTACTGGAATATAACACAGCACTCAAAGGCTATCTGCCTAAGGAGAGTGATGCCTTTGTGGAGAATTTTCTCATGTGATCTGGCTTGTATTCATGTGACACCCCAAGAAAACCACAAAACCAATCATGCAGTCTGCCTGTTACCTAGGATCAAACCACGGTTGAACTAACAGTATTCAACAGTCAACCACATGACCACTGGTGGAGAGATTAAGGTACAAAAATAAAAATACTTCTACTACTTTCTGATTATCAGCAATCCTGCCAAAAAGTTACAAAGTTATTCATGAAGCATGTAAGCATATTGTCAAAATAGCTAGGTGGCAACTCACAATGTTGCCAAAAAGTACTTATGCAGCAACTCTGGTATGTACCGAGCACATGTCTGTTTTAGCCAGCAATTCTAGGCATGCCCAATTTGTGCAATTCTTGAATTTCTTAAAGCAAAAATAGATCACTTTGTATAAGGAAAGAAGAACAGCACAAAATAAGAAGGCTGTCTCAAAAATTGATTTATTACCGAAGCTTCTTACTTTTAAATTCTATTGATTGCTCTTATATTGAATTCTTACTTAGTGTACCACTATTTTGAAAATGGCTGCTGTCTTTCATGCATTAGCTTGGTCAAAAAATGAGTTTACAGCAAGTTCGTGATTTCTCTGTGGGAGGTGCATATAATCAGAAAGTATCATACAAATACAGTGTGCTATAATAAAGCAATAGACATCTTGCAACACTCTTATGCACAGTTTACTTTCGTATAAATCCACTGTGGGGCAATTAATTTTTTTAATACCCATAAAGCTGATAAATCAAAGAGTAGATACACTTTCAAAAATTATTTATCATCTAGCCGAGCAGGTAATATTTAATGCTGCTCCAAATGCATCATTCTCAGAGTCGTAGCTAGGGTTTTCAGCGCCCAGGGACAACCGAAGATTTCGTGCCCCCTACTGCTTGCCAAGAATGGAAAACATTTAATTCTAAAATTTGTAACATCAGTTTGGCACCCCTTGGATTCTGCGCCCGGGGACAGATGCCCCCCTTGGCCCCCTCTAGCTACACCCCTGATCATTCTGCACATGAATAAAACTTCATACCAGTCGATATACTTTCTGGCTTGAAAAGATTTGTACATACACTCAATCTCAGTTTTCCCCCAATTTTCTAAGTTCATCCCATCATGACTACTTTCTCTTTCCAAAACTTAAGCTGCCTCTCAAAGTAAAGTTTTTTGCTAATGTTGAAGAGATCCAAAAAAGTAGAAACCTCCCGATCTGTACATTTTCAATCACACGAAAAATATACCTTTAATAAGACTATTTTCATATCTAACCGTATCACTACTGTTTGCATTAATACAAAAGAATAATCAGAGTTTAATATTTGATTAATCATTATTAAAATGATTCATTTAGAATGTACTTCTAATTATTCGTTAAGTATAAAAATATCTTTTAGTAAAATAGCTGTAGTTTAAGTAATACAATAAAAAAGGCTGAAATCACAGCAATTAATACAGTACAACCGGATGCCCATTATCCGGAATGATCTAAAATCCGGACCTCAAAACCACCAATGTTTTTCTCGTAGGCGTATTTAATTTCCCCCTCTGCACATAATAAAACATCTGGAGAGCCCTGATTCTTAATTTCACTTCAACACTAAATAAAATATCCTGTTATTATTGAAGAAACAATCATTTTAGCATAAATTTGTACGATCAGTAATTTGGCTCTGTTGCTGCATATCTGCTTGGCACACATCTCAAACCGAAACATTCCACATACATCATTGATCTGACGCCAACCTGGTGAATCATAATTTATTTTACTTTCCTTACATCACTGCATGTTTATCAAAACATGACAACTTGAATAATGACTCATGTAGCGATGCCTAAACAAATTTTTTATGTCAGTAATTTAATAATAAAGGAGTATGGTAACCTTTTTATGTTGACATTACCCTTGGCTATGATTACAGATCTAAGTTAAATGTGCTAAAAAATATTAATGAGGAAACATTTACCAAAAATTTCTTTCCATTATGCTAAAAACAGATTTTGTTGATGATACTCATAGACCCAAAGATTAAATTTAAGGCTATTTGAATTAAGAATAACTGATTTGTTATTCACATAAACCCAGAACCAGCACCAGGGCTCGTATGGCTGCATGGATTCGCAGAATTTAGGACCCACAGAGACTGACTGCATCAGGCGGTAAGATATCTAGCGATTATAAGGTTACCCTTTATAAGGATATCTACCCTTTATAAGGCTTAAGTATATGTGGTAATTTATTTATTCAGAACTCTGATAAGCTTTAAGCATATGCAAGAAATAGACATAAATATAATAAATAACTAAACTAATACAATTCAGGCTTAATTGTCTCAGCGCAGGATAAAAGCAAGATAAAATTTAATAAAACAACTGTCATTAGTCACCAAGCCCATTATGCATAGCCAAATATGTATAGTGAAGGATAGCTAAATTAGATGATGATAGCAGCTAATTTTAAAGGTTTTTGAATATCGCAAAACAAAAATGAAATTTTCCAATTAACAGATTTTGTAAAAAAATGTGGAGAAGTGGTAATAAAAGAAGATGATATAAACGAAGTTTTTCATTGTGATAACAATGCTTCTTAATCATCAATCAATTAATGAATGTCAAAATCTGTATTATGGTTCTAGATCCAGAAAATACCATTACCGACAGTGAAGAAAGTGACAGAAAGTTACTGAAAAGGAGAAAATTTTGATTGACAAGTTATTCGGAATTCTCGAAACAGCAGTTACAGAACTTCAAATATGTAACTAAACAAGAGATTATGTCGGTCTACATAATTAAAGAGAAAGTATTAGCACAAAACACGAAGCAACTTAAACAACTTACATTGAAAGAAATGTTTAATAAGGTAAACAAATAAATATTAAGCTTTTTTTTGTAAATTTTGATACCCATTAGATCATAAATACTTCATTATTTCATAAATCATGATTTCATATTTTTAATTTTATAATTTATACATGCTATCTTACAAGATTTAAACTGATGATCTAATATCTAGAAAAATCCCAAATCCTGAATCGCCGAAGTCCCAACGAGTCGAGATTTCGGACTTTGTACTGTATTATTCCCAAAACTCAAAATATTTCCTCTTGACAGTTTTTCAGCATTGATTTATATGTCTGGGAAATTATTCTGATATTCATTATCATTGAAAATGATTAACATTAAAAATAGCTTTGAAGCAGTGCAATACTGTACCAATTTTTAAAAGAAGCAAACTAATTCCCGAGATTCTGATTAGTTTTACACAATATAAATAATTTTTAAGCTACTAACTCAAGAGAGGATTTCATATTTATAAAAAGCACTCAAGCAATAATAAGTATATTGTTGATTGGTGTATAAAAAAAACATAGTTTTAATATTTCTAATTGCTTTTATGATATCTGTATGAATAATAGTTCATTTTGACATTTTAGTATTGGATAGAATTGCTGATAATTCAGTATCATTGCAATCGAAAACTATAATAACCATAACAGACCCAGAAGTTTAGTTTAAATATGCACTAGCAATTTTTTTTTATATATATATATATATATATATATATATATAATTTTAGGCCCCACCATTGCTTAAGATCACTGAATACTGGTAGTTTGCCGAATTTCGCCAAACTATATTATATTATACTGAAAGTTGGTTCAAAGTGGTTATACTATTTGTTCATGGTACAACTCTGATATACGCCCTAATTTCACCCAATGTGGCGATATGTGTTCTGCGCTGGTTTTTGGCACGATTGCGCGTTTTATGGCATCCCTGTTGACATTGAAAAATCTTTCGCAGAAGCTCGTTGGTTCGCGTCATGCTCTGTGTCTGAGAAGATAGGGGGAAAAATAAAATGGTGGAAGTTGTTGAATTGAAGTTCGGAAAAAGGAAATATCATCGTGGCCATCCTGTTAAGGGACAGTGGATATTTGGAGGTGTGGAAAGAGGGTCTGGGAGATTATTTTTAGTGGTTGTGCATGATAGAAGTAGGGACTAGTGATAATTTGTAATTTTATTTATTTGTGAACCATAGTATGAATTTTCTGGATAGTCTGTCTGGCTGTCATATAAATACGATAGTGATTACGTGGCAGCATGTTAAAAGGCGGTATGAAATTGGTATTTCTGCTGTTCGAAAAAGCATTAATTCATGGTAAGTGCATTTTATTTTATTCTTGTTCATATTTTGTAGAATATTATGTTCATTGTTTTTTTAGTATGAATTTCTGTCGTTATTGCTGTTTTTTTTTTAAAATTGTTTGAAATTTATTTTAGTTATTTTAGTTTATTTTGTTGATTAGTGCAGAGCGTCTAGATTGTGCAATTCGTAGATGTTTTTTTAAGTTTAAAAAGGATGCTATGTACATGGTAGTCTTTGAAATTTATTGTTGTTATGTTAATTTATTAAAGCGAGGTGTTCGTAGATTCGTTCATTGCCTAGATTGTGCCATTCATAGATGTTTTTTTAAGTTAAAACATATCACTGTGTACATGGATTTTTGTCAAATATTTTTGGTTCGAAACTTTACATTTTTGCTTCGGACTTTTAGCTTAAATTGTGTGTGCAAAACCGCATTTTTTGGAGACATTTTAGGCTTAAAGTTCGAAATGTAGACAAAAAATTTAGATAGTAATATGGCAGCATGTTTTGGCGAGAAATTTGGCGACTTGAGGGCACATATCACAGTAGTTCCTTGTTTATATATTTGGAAGTTATACAATTGTCATAAAATTACAATTAAAAAAAAAAAAAAAAAGATGGAAAGAAAGAGAAATGTTAAATGTCAATGTTCTTTAAAAGAAGAACTGTTCTTCTTTAGAAACTTACCACAAGTTTGAAAATTAGGATATTAATTTAACACTTGGCACCATAGGTTATAAATTATCGTGAAATTATCAGATGTGTTTATTAATTACAAATTTAGGTACTTACGTATTATCGCAACCAGGTTGGCGCGATTTGTAAGTTTGAGTAAAAAAGTATGAATAGAAAGAAAATGTACATTTATTAATTACAGATAATTTTTAATACAGTTTTTTATATTATTTTGTTTTAAAATATAAAATAGCAATTAAACCCTTCCGGTTTCGAATTTGAATAAGTTGCAGAATTATTTTTTCGGCGGAAATCTTTTGGCTATTGCTTTTAGCACTGATTGAAAACCCTCTTCGCCATTAACAGCTTGAGCTTGGCGCCATATAAATTCGATAAGGTATGAGTCAAGATGATGACGGGCTGTTCCTCTGTTTTTTGTTGTGCCATTTGGCTGAGCCCCACATGTGCTCTACATGTTGTGTGTCAACGCCCGTGTTGGGATCCACAAAGTTCTTTTTGTGATTAACAGTTCCATGCAGAAATCCAGCATTTTTGAACTCACTTGTATTGTATCCTTTCCAGCAATCCAAATAAATGATGCTTCCTTCCTTGATATTTTAGCAAATTTTTTCCATGAGGGGTAACGGCGCTTCTGTTAGGTACAGTAACCAATAAAATGCACTTTTAAAGTCTCTTTCTTTTCTCGGCAAATTCCGCCGAAAACCCATTGCTGTGGTAGTACAGTGTTATTTTTTCGTTTTACAAATAAATTCTTTTTACAAAACTACGTATAACACATAGGGTTGCCGTAAGTAGGGTCGCCAAATTTGGCAATTTATGCGAATTTTGGCCTGGTTGCGTTAATACGTAAGTACCCAAATTTATTAATTGCTAAGATGAGTGCAAGAATAGCTTTAATTTATGATGAGGCATTTCTAAAAGCAATTTTCTTAAAGTTTGGAAACGAAATTTTATGAATGCACCTAAGAGTTTTTATCCTACAATGTTAGTATGCTTTACAGCTTTTTATCCTAAAATTTTATTATTGAAGATACTGACTTATATTATAGTTAAAAAATTGAATGAGACTATCAAAATAATTTAGTTTATAGAGTAAATTATTGTTATAAAAATAATTTAATCTGTTCTTTGATTAAATAATATCTCCCAATATTTTAATATTGTACCCCATATAAATAACCATAACTACATACAATTAAAAATAGCTTTTAGGAATCTCACAATGATATTTTTCATTTTCACACACATGCATGCATGCATGCACAAAATAAATAAATATTAAAAAGAAAATCTGAAAGGTTTCAGATTTTAAATTACGTCCAAAAAGTCCTTTTTTAAACGTTCTGTGCGTTACCTTTATTTATTAACCCTGCAGAGCTTGTGTGGCATATTGTTACGTTAAAGGTTGAAAGAAGAAGAAACATTGTATTAATTTATATATTTTAATTATTTATAACAGTACTACCTATTGCTACATGATGCAATGTTAAACATGTGTTAACTATTGTGGAACACATTACAAAATCTGAAAAATTCACATTTTCAGTTAATATTTTTGCTTACAATGTGTGCAACAACAATTGCAGCTAATACATATCTTAAACAACAGCAGTGATCCAACTCAAGTAGCAGGTCAACAAGATTTTTAATTTTGGATACAGTATTTTGATATTTTCCTGATATAGATATTGTACTGCTTTTTTATTATTTATGAAAAGCTGATTTTTCTTATAATAAATCTGAAATGCTGATAACTTCAGGGGTTTATCTTGGCTACTGTTAATTTTCCACAAAAATTCCTACGATACATGTTTTATAAACATCAGTAAAACAGTATTTACTTTATATTTAAAGGTACTCTATAATGAATAGCAGTAATAGCAGCAATAATGAGACTGCAAAAAGAAGCTTGATTTAATTTTTTATATTCAAATGGCTTGGTTTAATCTTTCTATTAAAACACTTAAATTATGAGTTTATTTAAAATCTATCACCTAAGCACAATGTCTAGGACATGAATTCAGTTGCAGCGCACCAAAACCTGGCTCTACGTTTCTCAGTTTTTGAAAGAAATTCATTTCTGCCTCTAATTTTGCCTCAAATAAAAAGAGCAGCTGCATTTATTATTTAATTATTTTCCATTAGTTTAACTAAATTTATTAATTATTTCATTTTAATTAATTTTTTTCCCTTTCCTGATTGCTGCCCACACAGCTTCAGCACTTCCAATTTTATAAATTACACTCTGAATATGTCCACTAATTCAGATGATTAATACTACTATTAACTATATGCATGAAATAATGTACTTATTTCAACAATGCTCTTTACTGGCATAACCATTTTTGATAATAAAGCATCCAAATAGAATAAATTTAAAATGAATTTTCAAAAGACATTTTTGTTGATTCTATAAAGCTTTTAGATACTCAACTTCTGCAAAATCTTTTACAGTAAATTACAGCAGGAAAACTTGTTTAGAATAATGAACTTATTTCCTATACACTAGATATGAGAATTATTATAGAACTCCATAAGTGGATAGCAGTTTTATAAAACTCATTACATGGATATCTACAGAATCTATCTAAATCTCTCCAGAAATTTACACGTATCTACAGAAATTCTTGCTAATCTTTGGAATATGGTAACAGGTAGTTGGCGACATTTTGCTAAGGCGATAAAGGTTACTAGCTAGGACTTTAGCAGTGTACATGGATAAAGTCAAGAGTGTGCGCAATGCCATTTTTGTGCAATTCTGGGATGTTTTTTAAAGTGAAAATAGGTCGATGTGTACATGGATGATACCGTGTATGTGCAATTCTTAAAAACGCGGCAAGCAGTGGGCGATTCTGCACTTTCTCCCAATTTCGCACCTAATCTTCGTCATGATTAAGCACTTTTGTTCCATAAAAGTTCTAGCATAAGCATAATTCGGCTAGCAGATTGTTGGAAAAAAATGTTGAGTAAAAACAAAAAAAACATGCCTTTACTTCGTGAAAACAAAATGGCATCCAAAACAAAACTAGCAGGTTGCTGTAGCAGGGTTGGTCACACAAATTTTTGCCAAAAAATCGCCAAATTACCATAATCCAAAGATTAACTGAAATTCTCAATACATAACTTGATGGAAATTCCTTATGAAAAACTACGAAACTGTATAGTTTTATACCCACAAAATTTTATAAAAAGTTCCTATTCAAATTTACAAAGATCAGGCCATAAATCTAATGAATTCTTCAGAAATTTTCCACTTCAGATTTTTATATAATTCTATAAAAAAAAAAAATAAAAAAAAAAAAATAAATAAAAAAAATTATAAACGGAATTCTTCCCTTATATTTTAGCCTTCAATTAAAAAAGAAAAGCAAATGCAAATACTATAAAGTGGAATTTTATGTAAATCAGACCAGATGGGTAAAAGATAAATTCACAAAAGTCTACGTTAAAGAAAATTTCTGCTGTTTACGTTTTCATACAGAGAAACGCACTCAGTCTGGGGAACATTTAAGTATCCATGTAACGTCTAAAATAAAAAACAGATATTTTACCACACAAATATAGCAATAAAACAAAATCCATCAGATTTATTTTTTTAAAATGTGCTAAAATACTTCGGGGCATAGTTCTCGTTAACAAATGCTCAATTTTCCACGACTCAAAAACACCAGCAGTAGCGTATAAAAACAGGAATCTACGCAGCCTATTTTAATCAAACGAATAAGAAAGAAATTTTATGGGTGAATTTTTTTTTATACCTAATGAATAATTAATTGTACTGTCAATTTAATCACAAAGCAATTTATCCAACTTACGGAGCGTTTACCAGAAGGCTAATTGCTCAGATGTGCTACGATGAAAAGTACAGTTTTCAATTGAATACCACCCCACAGAAATCCTGAATATTTACTTATTAAAGCTTACAGAGCTTAAATTTTTCTGTTTCTAAATAAAAGCAGTTTGCAAACCCTGAACGTCACAAACACATCGAAGAGAAACAACGCGAAAACACCGGCAACAACATCAACTTGTCTTCTCGTTCTACATCCCATTCTCCCTGTAACTACTCACTTTCCCTCTGTTCCAAGGCATATTTTCCCTTTATCTTTCACTTTATTACGTTGGTTGAATATTAAATTGTTTTATTCTTCTTTTTTGGGGGGGGCGGAAGGTGTGATTGCACTATTGACATAAAAATTTTAATAACACAAGGCCAATGTGACAAATTGTTTGAAATAAGATAACTGAACTTTTTTATGTATTATTTTAAATGCTTTAGTAACATATGATTTTGAATATCAATCATAACTAAATTTTAAAATCCGGACTCGCTTTGTGCATAATTATTTTTTAATTAAAGTAACTAGAAAGAATATTTTTTCAATAAAATGAAAGTATTTACTGCTTCTACGCATTATAAACTATTGGAAAAAGATATTTTGAAAGAAGACATGTTAATTTCCATAATTTACGTTTTAAATCAAACAAAAGTATCTTTTTGTTTTAATAATTTTACTATTCTTGTAGTGAGGATCACGAAAGCTGGAGGAGCTGGAGGCAGTGTCTGAACATAGCTCCGAAGTTTTTTAAATAAGTGTTTCAAAAATGTTTTCAACTCTCTAAAATAGTTAAATGCACCTTTCCTATGCAATGTCTCATTCATCAAATTGAAAAAGGAAACTTCGCTTCTTCGAAACTTCAGGTGTTTTGTTAGGTGTTCACTATGAACACGAGAAATCCAAAAGAGGCTCTGACACGGAATATTCAGATAAGTAACATTCTGTTCTCCATAAAATATCTGTTTCTCTATCACTAGAGTGTCATTAAATTTCTTTATTTATTATTTTTCATAAGATTCTAGCATTATACAATAGTTGGTAATAGTAGCAGGTCATGTGGTTCTTTTCTTCGTAACTATTCCGTAGAGACGCCACATTCCTTATCAGTAGTCCGTTCTTATCAGCAACTCACACCCTTCGGAGGCCCCCCTTTTCGTGCTTTGGAATTTCTTGTGAGGGAAAAATGGGGATCTCTTGATCATCGATGAGTATAGATTGTGATTTTTGTAACAAAGATCCCCGACTTTTTTTTTTTTTTTTTTTTTTTTTTTTTTTCAAGTCTCAAATTTAGAATTATGAGCAAATAAAAATACAGTGACAGAATTTGTTAAACTTGTACTATAATAAATTTCAACGGTTAAATTAATAAATTAATTTTATATTTAACTAATATTTAAGAAAAATAAACTGTATAATTTATTTTTGCTGAAATTCTCTCACACTGTGTATGATGGATTTATAATTTTGTCAATTACTGTTTTTCTGAAATATACATGAATTTTTTGGAAACGGTAATATTTAATGTTACTTTATTTAAAATATTATGTACATCTCTGTGATGATATATGTCTTTTCTAGTTAGGTCTCAAGATAAGGGCATACACATTACCATGTAGGAATTCATTCTTTTTTTTTTTTTTTTTTAACTTAGCTAAAGTTTGCTTCTTAAAGACACTAATCTTTGCAGATGAACTCCTTAACTACACTCATGGACACAATCGTATTTTAGGATATTTTCTACTTCTTTTCCTTTTCTTTCTATAGGCCCTTTTTTTTCCTCCTCTATTATTTGTGGGCCATTTATTTTAAATTTTATTTTGTCCCATCTTTTCTTTCTGGCCTTTTGAACTCGTAAAAAATGTACGAAGTTCCTTTTTACTCTCCTCAAACACGAAATTGCCCCTCTTTCTATATACCTTTCCTTCGCACCTATGCTTGATTTTTCGCCCATCGGTGCAGAAAGACTTAGCGGGTGCAAAACAAGACATGTGTCTACTTTGTCTGTCTGTCTGTCTGACTATTCTTGTAGTTTTTTTCATCTGCAATTAACTGTAGTTTTAGTTTCTCAGTTCGTAATAATAAACAAAGATATACTGTGAATTTGCTAAATCAATGAGAGGCCCACCAGCGGCCGAACGGTAAAATCGCTGGACACTGGTAGTTCGGTTCGAATCCCGCGAACGGGCTGGCTGCATGGGCGTATTCGTGGTTTTCCCCTTGTGTAACGTGTATACGAGCCAGCTTCCCTTAGACAGTCCTTCACGAAGGCATCCCTCCCCTTAGGTAAGGCTCCTCCTACCCTTAGGCAGATAGCCCTAGTGTGCTTTACCGTATTCTCAATACACACTAAATCAATGAGAGGTGCGTTATTTGGTAAATGTAGAATTCAGTTTATCTATGTACACCACTGTAAACAACAAGTATACTAATTGCTTCATTAAATCTTTACCTCAAGTTTAAACATTTTCTTCATCTTACACTTCACAGAGAGGGAAAAAGGCTTCTCTATCTCTTTTTCCAGCCATAATAACTCTACTACAGTGTTCCTTATTGCATCTGCATGTAACAAAAGGAGCAAAATGTTGCATACAAGTTTATAGCTTCAATCAATCAATCAATATCTTTTATACCGGACTGTCGCTGTTAACCCTTTAACTGCTTAAGACGTGTTTAAACGTTTTTGGAATTTCTTTAAAAATGCTTAAGACGTCTTTACACGAATTTCAAATCGCACGAAAAATGCTTAAGACGTGTATACACGAAGCCCGAATTTCGCGAAGATTGCTTAAGACGTGTTTAGACGACGCGATCTGGTCTTCCTTCCCCTACCTTTCTCCAGGCGGCTGTCAGTTGACACAAAGGTCTTAATAGGGTGTGAAGTGTCTTTGAAAAGAGCACTTTAGGAAAAAGGTCCTTAGAGTGAAATATCTTTGTCAGACAGCAGGTATGTATTATCTGTGTGCCGACTAAAAGTTTGCGAAAGAAGATAAATCGTTTTACAACTGTTTGCCTTGTGGTACTTTATACAAATGAAAGTCAAACAGGATCCGACGTTGTTATAGTACATTGCCGAATTTTAGTAGAAACAAGAAAAAATAAGGATTGTAACGGAGGACGCCTTTATGCCTATATGTTATAGAATCAAATATTTTATTTCTGTATTGAAAAATGATTACAATTTCTGATTCGTCAGGAAAAAAATATAAAATGTTGCAACCAGCTTTCTTGTTTGCCTTCGTATTTCAAACGCGCGTTATTATAATGGTATATTCTTCTTTTTACATCCTTAAATGTTAAAACTGTGCTTTCAGCATGCCTGAGTTTTGTACTCGTATGTGTGGCTCTATGCTCCGTAGAAATGGCGAACTGACATATAAAAATTATATGAATGTTGAAAGGAAGATATTCTACTCGAAACTTCAACTAAACGGAATAAATGAATACGCCGAAGGAATTTCTAGAAATATTTGTTTTAAAAATTTTATTATTAAGACTTTAAATCCAAAATGTTTTGAAATCTAAAGAAAAAAATATGTAATCCTTGAAACATTTTTAAAAAGAAATCTATCGATATAAAATCTCTTAAAATAAATGGAGTGTAAATTAATTAAAACAGTTAGTGTACGTAAGGGTTAGATCTACTCCGCACAAAAATTTACAGTCAGAAGATCAATTATTTAAAGATATGAATTAATTACATTAAAAGAATTTAAAATAAATTAACATCTGTCCAAATGTCAATGCTAACAGCTATAGCACGAATGAAAGTTATTCTTTAAATTCCGAACTTAATTCATCTGTCGGTATGCAATGATTGTGTCTTTGCGATTATTTTTCTTATAGATACTACAAAAGGCCGCCAACGAAGTAGCGGTAAAATCGTTGAATACTAATAGTTTGAAGCGGGTTCAAATCCTGACGAATGGATTGCCTGCATACCAGTTTTAGCGAATTTTTGCTGCCCATGTTTAATGTGAATATGAGCCAATTTTAGTTAGCTTTTCATGATGACGTGCCTTGACTACGAGTCCTAACTCGGGTTGTGTTTGGTTTGGCTTGTTAGATTATTAAGCACGTGAAGGCGATCTGTCTAAGGGGAGGTATGCTTTCGTGACAGATTTTCTAAGGGAAACAATCTCGCACTACAAAAAGTTAAAAACCATAAAAACGCCCATGCAATCAGCTTGTTCACGGGGTTTGAATGCAGGTCAAACTACCAGTATGTTAAGAGAAGCGATTTCAAGAATATTTAATTATTTTATTTAGTTTGTCATAAGCTAAATAAAATAATTAAACATTCTTGAAATCTCTTCACATTACTGAAATGGCAATAACTTCGAATTAGACTATGCTACTACTTTTCCTCTAATTTGAAATTTTGAACTTTTCCGTTATCGGACAGCCCACCAGCGACTGAGCGGAGTCTAACGAAACAACTGGTGGTTCTGTCCGGGGTTCGAATCCCGGCAAACGGGCTGGTTGCCAAGATGATATTCTTAGTTTTCCATATGTGTAACATGTATGCAAGCCAATTTCCGTTAGGCAATCCTCGAACGAAGGCATCCTTCACCTTAGGCAAATAACCATCGAGTACTTTGCCATAATCAAATAAACCTTTATCCATAACATGCTTCAAATATTTTTATGTTGAAAAGTTCATGCGCCAAATTTGGCCCCCGTTGAATGAAATATGTTGTTTATTTTTTCTTTGTTTTTTTTAATAACAACAAGGTTCTTGTTTTCAGAATATGAATTATCAATAAAATTCTTTTAATAATATGCGATTCTATTTGTTTTTTTGTTTAATGAAAAATTAATTTAAGCGACAAATCTCTTACATTTAGAAAAATTTTCGATTTTCGAAACGAGTTGCTGTCAAAAGCGCATCTTCTCGTTGCTGCATGTATTTATTTACAGCAAACTGTTTGGCGCGTGTGCTTTTATATTTGAAAAGATTCAGAGAATTTTAAACAGGGAAATAAAGTTATTAATTTTACTGAATTTTGTGGATTCTTTGTGTTTTGAGGTAAAAGTCAAACCATCAGATATGTGATAACCTTAAAATAAGGGTATACATATAATCAGGATTTTGCGGCCAGACATTCCCAGCGAAATACATTACAAAAAATTATCTATGTAGAATTAATGTATATTCTATTTAGTATTTCAATTTATCAGTGTTATTACACATCAGTTTATCAGTGTGAGTTATATCGAGTTTTAGTTGTGTTCGATATAAGAATTTTATTTGGTTTATATAAATTCGATTCGTTTAATAATATTATATTTATTAAATACTATTTATTAAGTTTCCAAATCTGTCAAACCCAATCAATGCCCTCCTGGCTAAGATATCTGATTATCGCTATTTCGACTCATATTCGAACCCAAACAAACGACCTGGTTTAATTTTGTGATTTTCCCTATGTGTAACATGAACATGAGTACGTTTTACTTAGAAAGTCGTCCATGGAAACATTCATTGCCTTCGGCTGATAGATCTCGTTTCCTTTGCCATACTCAAAAAATCTAAAAAATTTTCAAAAAGACTAACAGATGCATATAACAAAATAAAATTAAGTAAATGCATATAAGAAAATAAAATTAAGTAAATGCATATAAAAAAAATGAAGTAAAGGTATATAACGAAAAAAAAAATGAGGTTAAAAACAAATTTTCAATAATTTTTCAATACAGTAGTTTTTAAATTGCTTGTTTTCAAATTTTATTTCATTTTTATGTATGTACTAATATACAGTGTATGTGTGCGAAAGTGTGCTTGTTCGGCATATCCATATATATTAATTAAATAAATCTGGTTTGAAAATGCATGCACTAACGCGCTATTCTCGTAATTTGAAAAACACTAAAGTATTGTCTGAGAAAAATATTTATAAAGAAAATTAAATTTCGTCTCCTTACTCGGTGCTGTGTAAAAAATTTAAATAAGCTTATTATTTTTTTCTTCTTTATTAAAAACAAAGTAGTTTCTTTTCATCTATATATGAAAAATAACAAAATCTTGCTGTCAGAATGTAAATTCTTAAAAATATAAAACTCGTTTTTTTTTAACAAAAGTTTCTGAGAAATTTCTCTAGGTCAGCAGGTTGTAACAGGACCACTGACTGCTTTGTTTGAAAAACCCGATGAAGTGGATGATTTTACCCCCAAAAGGTTTCTTTAACAAAGCAGATGCGGTCCAAATGGCTTCGCTGAAAAGCGTTCGTATTTGAATAGCTTGAAGCTTGAAAGCTTGAGTTTCAAGACTTATTGTTCCCGAAGCAATCATTCAAACAGCAATAAAATTTGTTGTACATATTTCTCTCTCTCTCTGTGAGTTCTTGAAATCTTGGAATGGGGGAAAATTTATTTTGTTTTACATATATAAGGAAACTGCATGTAAAGCAAAATAATTTAAGGCACCCATCGTATGTTAATCATTGTACGTCCCCTCAGCTTTTCGGTTGGGTATTAAGAAAAGAAATTCCTATACTGCTTTTGTATTACTTGTATAGTGAAAGATTTGAAAAAAAATAGCTTCATATGAAAAGTTTTTCTCCGATGAACGAATATAGCTGAAACATGTTTCTGTCTTCAAGTATATCCACAAAACATGAAATAGTATTGTGCACTTTTGTATTCTATTGCATTTTTATATTACTTCGTGGTAAATTTTTTTATTCTTAAATTTCTCTCTCTCTTTTCTTATAATACACAAGTACTCTTTCAAATATGGCTGACCTATGAACCTAAATTTTTATAATATAAAATTTTATATAAAAATTAGCCGTAATCATTAGACACTTTGTGTATATTATATTCTTGAATACATGCCTGCAATAAGAATACTATTGATAAAATTCGTGACATAATTAATAATGAAAATACTGTTTAAGCTAAAAACAGATTTGAATCTTTTTTTCATTATAGGGTAACATCAGCCAAACAATTTTCGTTAGAAATATACAATTATGCCAACTTGACACATCAGATAGAAAATATGTTATCGTCATCAACGGCTATGATAAAAGTTCTTTACGCTTAAGATTTTGGATTATGATAAAGCACACAGGACCTGTTTGTCTAAGGGAAAGGAAGTCTTCAGGGTAGATTTTTTTGGCGGGAAACAAACTGTTAATTAACAATCAATTGTACTTATGAAAAACCCCTAAACCTCCCATGCAGCCGCTAGAATTTACCGGTGCTCAGCTATCTTACCGCTTGGAAGCTAGTTGGCTTTCTGAACTTAACGCAATATCTATCTGAATTTGAATATTTGCATAAAAAACGAGCAAAATAAAATGACACATTGTAAATAGTACAGTCGGTCACAAAAGTATTCGAACACCGGTACCCTATCAGAAAATGACAAGATGGCGTTTTTTTCTCTCTTTCTCTCTGTGTGTCGTGTTATTCCATCCTAGGTTTTCTTCTCCCCCCCCATCTTGGAAAAAACTGGAAAAAATTGGTTACGATCTCTTTTTGAATGGGGAGATGCCATTTTGAGAAAAAGCTGACGACCCTATCTTGGAGAATGAACATGAACGCTCTACACACCCTTTTACTCTCTCTCTCTCTCTCTTTTTGAATTGGGAAGCCATTATGGGAAAAATGCAGACGACCCTATCTTGGAGAATGGAAATGAACGCCTCTCCCTCTCTCTTTGAAATGGGAAGCCATTTTGGGACCCTCTATTCTTGGGGAGGGAGAAAACTGAAGTCTGCACTTCGCTGTCTCTGAATGCGGAAAGCCCTTTTGGGAAAAGCGGACCCTCTTCTTCTGATCTTGGAGAACTGGAAATGAACGCTCTACACGATCTCTCTTTGAATTCAGAAGGTATTTTGGGACCTTCTAATGTTGGAAAACTGAAATGAACGCTCTACACCTTCTCTCTCTCTCTCTCTTTCTCTGAAATGGGTAGTCATTTGAAGACTCCCTAACTTTGGAAAAAAACAGAAATGAACGCTCTACACCATCTCTCTTTGAAAATGGGGGGTGTCATTTTGAGACCTCCCTCCCCTAAACTTGAAAAAAAAACTGAAATGAACGCTCTACACTTTCTCTCTTTGGACATGGGTAGCCCTTTGGGGACCCTCTCCTCTTGGTAGGAAAAAAAAGAACTGAAGTGAAGGCTCTACACAATCTCTCTTGGAATGGGATCCATATTTCGGGAAACGTGGATCACCTCATGCTGGAAAACTGAAGTGAACCACCAAGATTGGACTCTATATAATATTTTTTTAATTGACATCATGACCCTCCTCCAATTTGTTATTAAAAAAATTGTTTTTTTTTTTTGTTTTGGTTTTTATCCCATTTCCGATGTGATTTCAGAAATGCAATTCCATAACAGTTCAATTTCATTCGAGGTTAAATGATCTAAACAGTCTTTGACCCACCCATCCGTATGATTATTTTCTTCTCCTTCCTGTTGCACCAAATTTTGTATGTCCATATAATCATTCCACACGGGAAGGGCTGGATCCTCACAAGGCTGTCTTGAAACACTTGGAGTCTCTTTGGGATGAGTGGAGGGATCTAGGATGTCTGGACCCGGCTGCGATTCTACCTCCATGATTTCTGGACCCGTTGGAACTTGTTTACCCGGCTGAAATTCTACCTCCATGATTTCTGGACCCGTTGGAACTTGTGAACCCGGCTGTGATTCTGCCTCCATGATTTCTGGACCTGTTGGAACTTGTGGACCCGGCTGACATTCTACCTCTACGATGTCGGGACTTTTTGAAGCTTGTGGACCCGTCTGACATTCTACCTCTACGATGTCGGGACAGGTTGGAGAAAAGAAGAAGAAGAGGATACTGGAAGAGGTTCTGTCTGTGAGGAGTCCGAAAGAGGTTGCCTGTTTGAACAAGTCGGGGAAGAAGAAGAAGAAGAAGAAGCTTCTGGATTCTGAAGCGGATCTTGCACGCCAGGTAGGTTCCGGTAAGTCGACCGTTTTTTAAGAGGTAATTTTTTTTCTTCCTCCTCATCTTCAATTGTGATGACTTCAATTTCATTCCGTTGCCGGGTCGATTTTGTTTCGGGCCATGACGACGGTTTGGTCCAGCTCCTCTTATCATCTAAGGAAGGGATGGGTAAAGGTGCGGAGGGTTTTCTTCTTCTTTTTCTTGAAACATCATCGGCGATTGGAAAGAAATCTCCTCTTTCAATTGTTTCCAAAGCGAGTACGAGCACCGATCGACGAGAAAGAGACTCTTCTGGGTTGTGACGATGAGATATTGCGTTTTCGGGGGAACGACATAGTTTTGAAAAGGTCTTAGAATATATTTCTTATATTTCATCCTGTCGCTGACTTTAAAACTTCTTTCGTTCAGATTGGGGGACGATGATTCGTAATAGGCGAGAGGAGCGGCTGTGGTTTGAACAATATAAACTTCGTCCTCAGCCGTCGTTCTCACTCCAAACGTAAAATATCGTTTCGTGAGAAAAATATTCTTCCACCGAAAACTCGTGCGCGGATCTGTATATCGCCGGTCTGTTTGAATGGGCCGTCTTAAAGCTCGATCCATCCGATTCCAAGAAAAGGGAGATTCCTCTTTCGTTTGTTGCGATTCGAATAAATTTCTGTATATATTCTGAACGAGCAGGTTGGAGGATTCGACATCTTGGTTGAAAGAAACGATCGCTTGATGAGGTGGTAAATGCGGAATAAATGTCGCACAATGACACGCCAAAAAAATTTTCAAGTTGGAGATTTGCTTTAGCGTCTTCAAATCCTCCCCGTTCGAAATCCGTTGAGTTGGAAAAACGTCTAATAGCGACATGGCTCCCAATGGAAAAGAAATGATCTCGCCCAGTACTCTCGTCTTTTTATATATCTATATAGACACACACAGACACACATAGAGGCTCTATGACGTCCGTTTTATTTGTTTTTTTTTTGTTTCTCTCTGTCTTCTTTCCAAGAAATCTTATCTCCATGACCTCTTTTTCTTTTCTTAAAAAGATGAATGTGTGTGGGAATGAGGAAGTGAAAGTAATAATTTAATAAACAAAAAATTATCCAACCATGACCTTCTTTTTTTTTTTTTTTTCAAAGTCACCCTTTCCAACCCAAGGACGTCCAGAGATAGAGGAAGCAGAGAGAGAGGAGGAGGAGGGAAGGGAAGGTCACACTCTCTTTCTCTCTATAAATAAAAGGGGAGAGCCCCAAAGTCATATTTTTGTCCAAGTGGATTATGAGGAGGCATCCCCAGCTCACTACGTGTATTCCTTTCAAATATAAATATGTTGATCTTTCCTTTTATATCATCCAAGGAGTCGTTTACCTGAAAGCCTCCGATTTTTCAAAATGTGCGGGTTATTATACCGTAGGGAGTTACCAAAAGATGCAGGACGAATTTTTGTCCGACGAAAACGTGTTGATGGCTCGTGACACTCCACCTTTGGATGCACAAATTTTGTTAATGAAACGAGCCAAATATTTTTACACGTCCCACTTTCTAACCGTCTCGCAAATGAATAGGATTATGGATCGTCTTGAGAAGACAAAAGGGATTCTCGTTCATTTTAGTGAATGGTTGCATAAATGTTTGCACGAACCTCTCTCGATCGAGAAGACTGGGAAGAATACCTATTATATTCTTCTCGAGGACTCTCCTCGTTCGTCTCATCATAGAGAAGCTACGACTTTTGAAAACTGTTCAGAAGAAAAAGAAAAAACCTTTCCAAAAGCCTATCCTCATCCTCCTCGATAATGATGGGGATGAGGAGAAGCCTGTTCAGATTCCTCTCCGTTTGTCAAAACCCGTCGAGGATGAAAAACCTCTCCCTTCCTCAAAACCCCTTGAGGAAGAGAGACCCCTCGAGAAGGAGAAATCTCTCCCATTGTCAAACCTCCTCGAAGATGAGAAACCTCTTCCTTTCTCAAGACCCCTCGAAGATGAAAAACCTCTCCATTTATCAAGACCCCTCGAAAATGAGGGACCTCTCGATTTGTCAAAACCCCTCGAGGATAAGGGAACCAAAACTTCTCTCTCTTTCGAAGAGGAGGGACCTCTCAATTTGTCAAGACCCCTCGAGAATAAGGGAACCGAAAATCCTCTCCCTTTCTCAAGACTTCTCGAGGAGGAGGAGAGACCGCTTCATGTCTCAAGACAGGACCCCCCCTCTATCTCTTGAGGATCCGAGGGAAACGATTCCTATTGAAAAACCATCTATCGACGATCCCCAGAAAAGGTCTTCGGAGGAGATTAGACTTCCATGTAGAAAACGAATCTGCCACAATCATCATCATCATCATCATAATAATAATAATAATAATATTATACCCCCTTCTCAACAACAGAATCCTACAACATTTGCAGATAAATGCATTCAAACCAATCCCTTTATAGTAACCCTTTTGATTGGAGAACCCGTGCATTAGCCTCGAAAAAAAATGAGATTCTAGACTGTTTCTATGACCAGAATGTTAAACCAATAGATAGGTCTAGCTCAGAATTTTTCTTTTAAAAGAAAATAAATAAATAATCCAAAGACTATTCGTAAATATAAATGGTAAAGTTTCGAGTCGGCTGGAAAAAAATTTTTAGAGCTGAGAAAAATTCTTCAACTCAAAAAAAAAAAAAAAAAAAAAAACTTTTTGTTAATTTTTATCATGTCTTAGACATGATAAAAATTAACGGCCCTCTTCCCTTTTCGTCTGGGAATGTTGTCTCACTCTTTTGAAAAACAAATCGTGATTCATTCATGGAATGATTGCCATTAGAGAAAGGATGAGTCATGATCTATTTTTAGAAAGGGTGAGACATCCTTCCCAGACAAAAAGGGAGGGTCATTAATTTTTATCATGTCTAAAGACATGATAAAAATTAACCAAAAGTTTTTTTTTTTTTTTTTTTTTAGCTCTGAGAAATTTTTTTTTCTCCCAGCCGATTCGAGACTTTACCATTTTATTAAGAATGATTTCTCCCTGATCTATTATTTCAAAATTCCAAGATTCGCTTCAGAACCATCTGTGCTGTTGAAGAAGTAACATGATATATCTATTTTTTTAATGAGTTCTGTCAAGATTGAATTGTGCAGGATCGACCTTGCGAATTTTTTCTCTGTGTCTTTAAATAATAATGATACCGAACCGCTTTTTGTAGAGCGCAATGGAAAACACCTTTTGTATGGTTAGGACAATTCATGTGTTCGATCCCATTGTATTTGAGAATCTCTTGCGTCGATCCCGAAATGCAATAAATGGATCTTTGCAACCATTTCTCTAAAAACTGCCGTTTCATTTCTCCTCGCAACCAAATCATGGAAAAAGGTTCCGTCAACATCGTTAACACCCATGGAAAATAACTGTACGGAATTTCTCCTTCGTACCACGACAAGCCGTGATAATAATCACTCGCCCACACAGCGGTTCGTTTTTCTTTCTCGGTGAGCATTTGCCATGGAAACGGGGTTTAAAAACAAATACCCCTCGAGAAGTACCGTCCAATGTGACGTAAGCCAATTCTTTCACAATAAAGGCTCCTTGAGAATCGTAGAAACCTTCAAAGTCGAGCACGAGTTCCATGTTTTTTATTTCTTTTTCTTTCCAAGGTGACCTTTATTATTATTATGATGGATGTGTATTGAGATACGCACGATATTATTCAAAAAACAAATATATATATACGAATGTGACCTTTCCCAGAATTCATACGACCTGTCACGTGCAACCTTCTCTCTCTATATATATAAAAGAGGAGACGGCGAGAGAACGCTATCCATTTTTTCCTTCAGGACACACAGCGAGAGAGAGAGAGAATTTTGTTTTCTTTTTTTCCTCAATTGAAGAAGATGGACATTTTGAGTACCAAACCTCTCAAAGATTCCTACATTGTTCTGGACATGGAATACTTTCACTGTTATGATCCAAAGACGGGAGATATATGTTTCATCTTGAAAGAACTGGGCTACATCACTTGCGATTTAACCTTATGCGGATCCATGATTTTTCTCCCTCCTGTCCATTACGATGACTTATCGTCCCGCAATCAAGCTGTGGTCAACCAGACTACAAATAACCGACACGGCCTGCAATGGACCGAGGGTCGTCTTTCCTACGAGCATCTTCCTACGATCCTGAAAATACTGACCGAAAATGTGGAGGTGATCTACGTCAATGGATACGATAAAGCCGAATTTTTCAGCAAGCTCTGCCAGCGATCCGTTTACGAGTTTTACATCCCAGGGAAAACCGAGTGGCGGAACAAGTCGAAATGCACGCGACACCAATATTTCCAAAAGATGATTCATTGTGCCGAGAACAAGGTGAGAAATTTTCGATACCATTTGATGGAGGGTAGTTACGTTTTCCGGAAATTACATTGTTACCCCTCCGAGAGCAAAGCTGTCGAAGAGGAGGCGGAAGAATCTCCCCAGGAGAACTCGTGCGACGATGAGGAGGAGGAGGAGGAGGAGGATGAACTTTCTAATAATAATAATAAATGTCTAAGTTGGGATGCTTTAGAGACCCAAGAATATTGGTCTCAACCCTTATCTCACCTAGACCTGAAAGAGGATCCTCAAGTGTACTCTTTGTGGCCCTCTTCTAAAATTTGGTCTTGGAGAGAACCCTTGAATGTTCATGAATGAAATGGTATGTAAATCCCTAGAGAAAAAAAATAGAAAAAAAAAGTTCCTTTTTTTTGTAATCTGTTGATTTCTTTCCAATCCCATTTCTTTTCTATAACTCCACCCCAATCGACGAGAAGAAGAAGAATTTTCCAAGTTACACAAGACGAATCTTCCAAGTTACACAAGACGTAGAAAGATTTCACAAGGATTTATAAATTACACGCTCCCACATGATATATGTATAGAGAGAAAAAGACCCTCTGTTCTCTAGCCAATACGTCAAGACTTCCCTAAACTAAGAGAGACCATGAGTACCGAGGAAACCTTAGCAGAGCAAGTGGAAAGACTTTCAAAGAGATTAGAAGAGTTAAGACGGGATAGATTTACAGTTCCGCCGACTAAAGAGGAAACTATCATCGATTTCAACAAACCGCTGTACTTTCATCCCCTACCCCAAAGAATGAGACGAGTGGACTCGCCGTTGAACAGTTCCAATGAGAAACAAAATGTCACTTATTTGAATAGCCAAATTCAACACATGAATATTTCATAAGTATCTTTTTCCCTAAAGCGTAGGGAGATCGGATCAGTAGTTTTTCCCTTTTCATCGTCGAAAAAGATTGGGAGGAAAAATCTTTCTCAGCTCTCTCAGAAAAATTTTTCAGCCTTTAAAAAAAAAAAAAAAAAAACTTTTTGTTAATTTTTTTCATGTCTTAGACATGATAAAAATTAACTCTACCCCCCCTTTTGTCTGGGAATGTTGTCTCACACTTTCTAAAAATAGACCATCACTCCTCCTTTCCTAAAGAATAGAATTCCAAGAATGGGATCTGGTCTATTTTTAGAAACGGTGAGACCCTATTCCCAGACAAAAGGCGGGTAGAGTTAATTTTTATCATGTCTAAAGTTCAGGGTCCATCCATCTTCTTATGTGAAACGGTGACCCTGACAAGATCGAGATAAACAAGTCCTGTGAGTTGTTTTGTAATCTTGACGCGATCCAAGAAAGACTTTTTATTATTTTTTTTTTGAAATAGGCGGGGGGTGGGGAGAGAAAATGTTCTCACGACCCTCAGATATCTTTTCATAAATATATTTTCTATCAAAGTGTTTCTTTCATTCCGATCCTTTTAAGAGGTTGGAATGACCCTGACATTTAGATGGGGTCGCGATCCCGACAGATGTCGCGCGAGTATAAAAGTGTGTATCCTCCGCGAGATTTCTTCAGAGAACAGAAGAAGACGTGAACTGAGCTGGTAAGTCCCTTTGGTCCTATGAATATGGTTATCTATAAACTCGATTTGATTCTTAGTTTTTTTTTAATAATGATAATAATCATAACTTCATTTAAAAAGACCTTTGAAACTTTTTAACCCTTTGAAAAGAAAAATGTCTCTTTCAAGACGACGACTCTAAAACGTTTTATTGTTTTCCCCCCCTTTCTAGATCTTCCCTGTTATACATATATACCTTTTCGATTCTCTTTTTGCTCCTGTTTGTGGAAGACATCACCGTATTCATCGCCATGGCGTGTTCAGAAAACTTTATCGTGCTCGATCTAGAGGGTTTCCAGTCCTACAACCACAAGAAGGGTGAATTTACCTACGTTTTAAAAGAATTGGGCTATGCGACAAAAGATTTTTTGACCGTGGGATCGTTGACGTTTACTCCTCCTCACCCCTTCCACCAACTGAGTGAAAAAAACCAAAAGACAAATGCCTGGCTGACGAGAAACCGGCACGGACTTCGTTGGAACGAGGGTCATATTCCCTACAACCATTTAGGACGCATTCTCCAATCGCTCACTCACAGCTTCTCCACGATTTATGTGGTGGGATGCCAGAAAGCTAAATTCTTTGCTAAAGCCTTGGATTATCAAAAACCCGTGACGGAAATTTATGTGCCAGATGGAATCATTTGGAAGTATCGAGGAAAATGTGCCCGACATCATCAAAGGATGAAATATTTCCATTGTGCCGAAAACAAAGTGCGCAACTATCGATGGCATATTATGGAAGGAGATTTTCATATCAATCACGTCTATCCAGACGGAACGGAGAAAGAGGAGAGGATTCAGGAGGAAGCAGACAATCCTCTGCAAGCTTTTGATAAGGCCTACGATCAGTTAGAGAAGGATCCGTCCCCAAAAGCGTACGATAACCTCATCCAGAAATGGGATAATCTGTCCTGTTTCCAAGTGATGGAACATCCGGATGAGCATACGCCTTTAAACTTGATGGGCTCTTCTTCTTTGTCGTCAACTTCCTCCAATAACTTGAGGAAGACAGAGGGTTGGGGGGACATACCTGAAAATATTCCCCATTACGATCCAGCAGCCTGTTGGGACGAACCTTCCAAAGAATCTCATGAGACCCCCAAAATATCTTCAGAGGATCCAAAGACAAAATCCACTGAGTGTTGGGACAATGAACGGACGACTCATGATCCAAAATCCACTAAGACTATGTCCACTGAGTGTTGGGACAATGAACAGACGACTCATGCTCCAAAATCTATTGAGACTATGTCCACTGAATGTTGGGACAATGAACGGACGACCCATGCTCCAAAATCGACTGAGACTATGTCCACTGAGTGTTGGGACGATGAAACCGAAAAGACGACAGAGAATTGGGATGACCGTTCTCAAAAGTATTTGAATTGATATATACATAAACTCAGGAGAAAAAAAAATAAAGAAAAGATTTTTAGAAATAAGTAGAGAAAGGTTCTCCGCTTTCCCTATATTTATGGAAATGGACTGAGGAGAGAGAAAGAGAGACGAATCAGGAGACCAAAAAAAATGGGTCTTGGAAGGAATGAGTGCAAATGCATTCGATTCCTTCCAAGACCCATTTTTTTTGGGTCCCTCTCTCATCCAATCTTGGAAAAGAACTTTGTCCTATTTTTCTAGGTCCATTCAAAAAGAAATGAATCTATCCATAAATTTTCTTAAAAGAAAAAAAAAAAAAAACAAAAAGATTCTTTACCTCATGACGGTCCAAAGTCGAGAATCTTGGAAAAAGTTATCCACTCTCTCCATCCAGTCAAGCTTCTCTGTAGAAAATCTAGTAGGTGCATCTGCATTCTTGAACACCCGGCAGTTATTATTGGACGCGAAACGTCGAATGCTGAAATAGTTAACAGTGAGCCCATTCTTAAAGAAACGGGGATGTTTTATTCATCCAGTCGAGTGCGGAAAAATTTCTGAGAGCCGGAGAAAAATTTCTCTAACTGGAAAAAAAAAAAAAAAAAAAAAAAAAAAATACCCCCCTTTTAGTCTGAAAATTGATGTCTTCAATTTTTCAAAAATTGAAGACATCAATTTTCAAATTTTCAGACTAAAAAGGGGGGTAATTTATTTTTCAGAAACTTTTCCCAGCCGACTCGATGTGAATAAAACTTTACTGTTTGTTAAGAATGTTATTTAATGGATCGATTTCAACCTATCGTTTAGCACGTTTTAACATTAAAAATAGGATCTTCGTGGCAGTGACGCGTATGCACCGTAAAGGGAAGGTACTTAAAAACATATTGCATGTAGTCAAAAGGCCACATTTCTTCGATTTGTAGATGGTGTTTCTTGGATTGGACCACGTAATAATTGAAAGGATAGGATAATTGAGTCGGGTCTAAATTTTCAAATTCGATGAACGCGACCGGCGAATAATCAAACATGTAGAAATAAGCAAACAGTTTCACATGATGGATCGGGGAATCGGGTTCGCTTTTAAAAATATTCGCGCAAGCATTATAGCCCTTATCGTTATTTTTCAAATAATAGGGATGATCGAGTCGCACCCCGATATTCCCATACCTCGGATCACACACACAACTTCCAAATTCTGCATGATAAAAAGTATGTTTTAAAGGCTGACCTGTAAAAGCATCGAAGGAACAGGGCTGCTGGAAGTAACCGGGTTTTTGGAAAGACGCGAGATACTTTTCGGAAAATACGGTCGGATCCCATACGTTGTTTTTTTCTTCTTCCTTCGAAAACGCTAATCGTTCGTGAGCGGTCATTTCTTCACACCCGAAACCTTGCAAAAGCGGCTTGTATCCAAAATCGCAAACACATTTACCTTCTTTCAAAGGATCTTTGTCTAAACTTTCTAATCGGCCGTGAGGTCCGCAAGCAATGTCCACGTCACAATTCCCCCCGCGTTCTTTTTGCGTGACGAGATGAGGATATTTACAAAAACAGGTCGCGAATTTCAATCCTTTTTGATTCACCAGAACCCACTCTCCCGTAGCTGAAGAACAAGTAGCATGGGGAAGGAGTTTGGGAAGACATTCACCCCGAAAACATATTTGATCGTCGTCACAATCGGTTGCGTGAATACAAGTCGAATAAAGCGTCGTCCGCTGAGGAGGGTGGTAAGAAATGGATTGCCAAGGAGGGGTTGTAGTCGTTTGGGACTCGTTTCGAAACAGGTAGATCATGATCAGGTAAAGATAAAAGACGAGAAGAAATATCCAAAGCGTCATCTTCTTTTTTTCAATAGAGGTTCACAACTTTTATTTTATCGCCTCGATCTTCATGCACCAGACCGGCATTATCTCGTTGGGCCCCTATTTGTTCAAAATATTGCAAAAATTTATATTTGGTTTGTAGATTCTGGATCGATAATAAATACTTTCGAACACTGTAGACCATATCGTTTCGTTGAACCTTCACCATTTTGACAGGGTCGTCCATTATTTTTTAAATTACTTGTTTACGCCAAACATTTGATTCAGTGCATCCTCCGTGGAGGTTCCTGGACCCCCCTTAATAACACTTACTTTCCTAGCATTTGGATCCTCTATTGGGTCTTTAGGAAGTCCTCTTGTGTCCATCGGTAATTCTTTCTGTTCCGTTTTCACCTTTTCCGCGATCGAGGTGGCTATTAACTGAAGGAGGAGAGGTTGATTAAAATTGCGGCAAGGAACGATTTTGTTCAAATATTGACTGTACTGAGGATCAATATTATCTTTTCGGTGTATAATGCTGGAAAGCATATGATCGGTAATCACAAAACTGTTACTCAACAGCGATTCCAATAAACCTCGATGAATAAACATATTATGAGGGGTGAGATAGGGAAGTTGATCCATTTCTTTTTGAGCCATCTTGGCAAAAAATCGGTAACGTCGTTTGGATAATAAATGTCGACGATGGATTTTCCATAAATCCATTTCTAAATGCTTTCTTCTTATTTAAAAATGAGTAACGGGTTTGAAGTAATTGGGAATACCGATAATTTCGGGACACTTCTGTTCCCCTTCTTCCATCTCTTCGACTACAGGGAGGGAAAGAGGAGTTTCGATATCCAGATCGGTCAGAACAGAACAGATTCTTTAAATAAGATAAATTCGCGAACTAAACCTCCTATCTTGTACGAATTTTCTCCGAACGTGTACCGGTTAGAAATTTGAAGGTTTAGAATACCTAGAAAAGAAGTCGTCGTACCAAACATATTTTCAATCGAACACTGAAAAGTATTTTTTAAACCCTCTCCATTAAAGATCCGACTCTTTCGTATACACCACATATTTCTATGAATTTGAAATTTATCTTGGGCTCCTTTACAAGCAGAGCAGAACGCGGGATCGCACCGGTCCATGAAAAAACGACAATTCTCCGCAAATTTGTGTTGCGGATTCTCTTTCATGCTTTCGCCAATTTTAGTTAAAGGAGCACACAGTCGAGTCATGAACGAAGTTCCTGTTTTATTATTCTCCCCCGGTTTCAAATACCAATAACCAGCCACGAGAACATTATAGCAATTTTGTAAACCAATAATGTTTCGGATGTGAACAGTATCTTTTCGAGTTCCTTTGGAAAATTGAACTTTTTGTTGACAATGTGTCTCGTACAGCGAATCGTGATTTAAAACATCTTCCCAGTTGGGACATATTAAGTTGAGAGCACCTTGACGTTCTTTTAATTCGTCGATAGCTTTCTCAAGGATGGGAGAAGAAAGAATATTCTTGATAATCAACGAATAATCCATTCTTACTCAATAGATTTCTTTTTTTCGAACAAAGTAGAATGTAGTATCTTGGTTATTAGACTACTGGCCTTAGGAGATGTTACCTCTTCAGCAGCAAAAACTGATTTGAAGCGAAAATGGGATGACTTAAATAGATAAGCGAGAATTCATTCTAGAAAGAATTTTGCAATGTCTTGTTTGGTTGATGAAGTCGAGTGGAAAAAAAAATTTTGTGAGAGCTGGAAGAAAAATATCTGGAGAGTAAAAAAAAAAAAAAAAAACTTTTTGTTAATTTTTATCATGTCTTAAGACATGATAAAAATTAACACTACCACCCTTTCTGTCTCTGAATGATGTCTTACCATTTCTAAAAATAAACTATGACTCATTCTTTTCTTGGAATTTTATTTTTAGAAATGGTGAGTCATGGTGTATTTTAGAAACATGATGCTGAGACATCATTGAAAACAAAAAAGGGGGGTCATTAATTTTTATCATGTCTAGAAGACATGATAAAAATTAACAAAAAGTTTTTTTTTTTTTTTTTTTTTTTTTTTTTTTTTTTTTTTATGGTTGTAAATTTTTCCTGACAGATTTTTTTCCAGCCAGATTTTCAACCGACCTTTTCCCAATCATCATTTTTTAAAACTGGCTCACTATTGGTTTGTTTAAAAATGACGTCATTGCTTCAAGAACTATATACACATAACTTTCTCGTATTCACTTCTCTATACGAAATGGGGTTCCCAGCTGACATAGCAAAAACCCTATCTCGCTTCATCTACAACTCTCGTTGATGATCTATACAAAATTGGGTAATTTTTTCCACGACTTTATACAGTTCTTGATCACGGGGATCTATCTGCTTGTACGGCTTCACGTGAATTCTTAAATCATAGCGCTCGTCCATATTTTCATTGACGTTATCATCGACCCCAATTAAAAGAATGTCGTAATCGTACAAGACTCTGATATGTTCCGAACATTTTGAAATATTATGTTTTCGGCACGACTTTTCACATTGCGTGCGGCCAAATATCCGATACGCATATCGTGCAATATCGTGCAATGAACTGTTGATCACTCGCTCGACATAATCATCCGAACCTTTACTCCACAAAATGATATCGATATTGCAAAGACGTAAAAACTGGATCAGGAAATTGGTTTTGGGTCGAATTTGAAATGTTTCTCCTTCAAAGTATCCAAGCGTCTCATCCATATCTAAGACACAGACCACCACCATCTTTCTTTTTTAAAGAAAGAAGAAGATGAGTCGATCCACCACTCATACTATTATTGAACACGTGAAAGAAATTGTTTATTATGCTCCTTCCAAATGTCCTTGGCATTTTGATTATGCCTGTTTTCTCATTTTAAATAATTTCAATCAAAGACGATTCCACTGCCTGTTTACTTCCCACTCGATGCAGTGGAGATATTACAGTGCCAGCAGCTCTTGTGACTTGCCCGAACATTTTTTCGATTTGATCCTTCTTCATCGACAATTGAGTTTGGAGTATGTGTTGCCTTTTGCGACGCATTTCCGAGAACGTTCGGGATATACAATAGGTCTCTTTGAAATGAATCCTGGACTTTATAGTGCTCGCATTCTTCAACCGGAATATTTAGCAGAAACGTTTTACACGTTCATTGTTTTTTTGTGTAGTATTTGTTATCGACTCGGAGGAACGGCTCCCGTTTTAAAATTATGTTCTTTTGTGTACACGGACCATCATCCCGTGCTCGTGGATATTGGAGCTCTGAATTTGGAAAAGAGAGAACGCATCGGTCATCGAGAATTTTTAAACGAGAAGAAATGGCATCGGTTCTTGAAACGACGAACGACTCGAGACATTATTCGGTACGTGAAACTCATGCATCCGGATTATTTTAAGAAGAAATGTCGCGGTCAATGCATTCTCTCCGAGAAAGTCGTCTTCAACGATGTAACGCATCAACTGATTTGTAAAAGTCAACAATGCAGTCTGGCCGAGGTTTTAGATACTTTTCAAGAACTCATGCTCCATGAGCCTATTCGTCAACTCATTCGAACGTGGCTTTCTGCGAGATAAACAAGAAGATGGATTATAAACAACTCGTCCTCGATTTATTGAAACAGAAAAAATATCCCATTTTAGTGGATTATGTAGTTATGGATATTTATTATAAAATGGTTTATAAATCAGACGGGAAAGTAAAACGATTTGACTCTCCATGTTTCGAGTTGAATCAAAGATATTTAGAAGAACCCAATCCGTATAAACTGGAATTTATCACTTCGGATGATAGTAGTAAATTGGTTATTCGACGACAAATCGATCCTAAAGATTTTAATATAAATCAATATCCGGAAAAATGTCTTCGTGTTAAACTGTCCAGTCACCATCTTGCTGAATTTGATACGTTTAAATACAAGATGTTCGAAGAACAAATTTATAATTTCATAATGTACCTGAATAATAATATTCCTGCCATTCGAGAATTTTTGAACTTAACTCACGACGAAAGTACTCGATATTTACCTCAGTCCATACGACTGTGGGTGTATAACTATGAAACGGCCAAGATCACTCATCAAGCTATGGATCCCGAATATTTTGGACCGCGTTCATCTCTTTTACTGGAAACACGCATGATTCAAGGTTTATTATCACCATGCACTTCTAAATCAGTATTATTGTCTCTTCGAGATGATTATGCTTGGAAGAATCATACCAATAAAGCCATTTTACCGTCTTATATATACGATTACGATCCTTATAATTTACATTATTCGGATCACTGGAAAGCTCTTGTCCCGCTGGCCTTTAACCCGTTAGAAAATCCCATCATTCATTAATATTCCAGTTGCAGCACATACTCATCGTCTTCACTCCCGTCACGAACAAAATTGATGTAACGTTTCGTTTGAGGATCCTTGTAGCGACAGACTTGGCGAATACCCCGACAAATAGATCCCGGCAAATTTAAATCTCGATCCATTCCTCGAGTCGGTTTTAGAATCAGACCCGATTCGTTTGTCTCGAGGGCTTTTATAAACTTTTGATCGTAGCCAACACGAGCTTTGAGTTTGGACTTTCTCTTTCTCCCTCTTTTTTTGGGTAGAGGAGCCAAGTAATGCCGAATGGGTATATCTATACTCGAAGAGCGACTTCGGGATCGATTTCGGACTCTTGTTGGACTTGGAGATCGACTTCGGACTCTTGTTGGACTTTGAGATCGTGTTCGGACTCTCGTTGGACTTTGAGATCGACTTCTCGATCGACTTCTAGAACGTTGACGTTGAGATCGACGCCGCATATTTGGATTTATTTCTACTTTATTACGGTTTAAGAAACGTTTTACATAGTCTTGGACACGAGGTTCTTCACTCATAGCGTCATACCAGTAATTTCCCGGAATGATTATAAATTTATCGTCTCGAAACTTTATAAACTCTTCTGGACTATAGCGGGGAAAAAATTTTTGTAAATGAGACAAGTCGAATAAAACGTGCCCCAACGAACATGTCCCTGTTAATTCAGAACGACGCACGTTTCGATTTAATTCCTCTTCTAACACTTTTTGAACATACTCAATAGGAACTTTGGAAGGATAAGACATTTTTTTTTTTTTTTTTGCTTTATATATCCCAAATGACTTGTCCATAGAAATATAATCGGAAGAAAACTGAATCTCGAACGTGCTGGTGTGTATCATAGTAAGCGTGATCGTATAAATCAAACACATCTAAATGAGCCAAGGCATGTAAAGTAAAAATGAATAATAATTGCCATGTCGTTTCATTACGATAAAATCGAGTTTGATCTACATTGACCTGATTAGCATAATAGGTGTTCATATTGATCGTACCCCTGTTTTGATCTACCAGCATCTTGTTCGAAGTGGAATAGTTTAAGCAGTAATTGCGATGAATTTTAATAAACTCGAAAAGATTAAAAATAACGTAGACGGGAATTTTTCCTTCCTCGGTTTCGGTTTCATTAATATATAACTGAATAATCTCTTTGGGTCCTCCTGGCTCTTCACAATAATACATGGACATTTCGTAACGGTCCAATCGACGAATTGGATTTTCCAAGATACGATTGAGAATCGAGACCCATCGTTCAAATATGAAATGGAATTTTTTAAAATCGATCGTGGCCCAATCATCCATGATTTTAAAGCATGCCGTAAAAGCATCTCGCCAAGTATTAATTTTAGACTGAAGAGCCGTTCGACGACAAGATCGACGTTCTTCGTGTTGATCAACTCGTCTTTCCATATCCTTATCCTTTGTTTTTTGTCCAAAGAAAAAAGATGGCTGAAATATATATATTTTTGATGATGTTTGGTCTCTTTCTATTTTTCTTTCCTACTTCTGTTATGGAATCGGATTCCATCCCCATGAACGAATCGATACCGCTTAAAGATTGCCGACGAGAAAAAGTCTGGTGTGTGGATACATGTGATTTTCTTTGCACAAACGGGGAAGAAATGCAATGTGTTCGAGGACTCTGTATGCCCAAACTGAACCCTTACCCGTGTCAAACTGAAAAGGGGGGAATAATTATTCTTACGGAAAAAAATGGATTTTATCAGTGGTCGTGTTACTGCACGGATTCAGCTTTTTACAATGGACCAGATTGTGGAGAATTGGCGAAAGATGTTTGTCAAAATGGTACATTTATCTATAGGGGGTTCAATCAACACGAATGCATGTGTCAATTTCCACAAGTAAAGGCTATAATTCAAGGAAAACCTCAATGTGTACATAGGAATATAGCTCGGTTTTATAGGGAACCATAATGAACTGTTAGGATCAAGTCAATTAAGTTGGGTGAAAAGAAAAAAAAAAAAACATTTTGGTTAATTTTTATCATGTCTTTAGACATGATAAAAATTAACTCTACCTCCCCTTTTTTGTTTGAATCAGGTCTCAACATGTTTCAAGAACAGATTTCCAAGAAAGGTATAATCAATCTTTTCTCACAAATCTATTTTTAGAAAAGGTGAGACATTATTCCTAGACAATTTTTTTAGTTTATTCATTCAACAAAACATTTCAAAATTCTTTCTAGAATAAACTCTCTCTTATCTATTTAAGTAATCTGACTTTCGCTTCAAAATCGCCTGTGCTGTTGAAGGAGGTAACATCTTCCAAATTGGCTTACATATGCATTATGACAAAGACTTCAGTAAAGGTAGGAAATCTTTTGCTTTTTACCTATTTTTCATTTTGTTTAAAAGAAATTTTCTCTGACCAACTCCTTTCATGGAATATTCTTTCATAACTCTGATTCTCTGACATATTTCTTCACTCCCATTTTTTTAACTCTATCTAAGCATTTCGACTCAATCTATAAACGTTAACAGTTACTATATTTTTAAAAAATAAGCTGTTACGTTTTTGATTCCATCTCTTTTTTGCTTCTTCTAGCATATGTTTACGATAACCTACAATTTTCATGGAACGTTTAATGATAGTATAGGAAGGATTAAAAGGTCGATACGGAAAATATTTTCGAAAGAATCGTTTTAACTTTCTTGAACAACTATCTAATCTTCGAGGGAAAAGTGGGCCGGCAATAACCCAAGCCAGAAATTCATACAAAAACCGATTACGTTGATCCCATATATTGGACGATACCAATTTTTTTTGTGCATAATGCCGTCGAAGATCTGTTTCGTTCAGAATTTTTAAAATTTCTTTTGCTTTTAAATCAGTTTCAAGTATGATGAGAATAAATAATGCCATTTCTTCATATTCATAGCACTTTATAACTATTTCTTTCAGTTTCTTTAGGTCATCTAATGTAAGAAGAGGGCCTCGACACCTTTTAATATTAGTTTGCTTCGGACGCTCCCATTTAACACTTAATAAACGATATAAAAACCATAGTTTATTCTTCACTTGATTACGCGATTTCTTTTTTTCCTCAGTCAGATACTCTTCATATTTCTGTAGTGCTCTCTTATAATGATATTTTATACCATCACCATGTTTTCGATACCAGTCATAGAATTCATTAAAATAAAATTCATAATTAGTTCGTGTTGCTTCCGAAATATTCATCCGTTTAATAATACTTTGACATTCCTCCATTGACGGACATGGTATGAATACTGTATTGTCATGCTTGTGTCTATGTTTAGGAAGAGAGTTTTCCCAACATTTCCATCGTCTCATTCGTTGGTATTCCCTCTCTTTGAATCGAACGTTTGGATCTCTTCTCCTCTCTCGTAATCTCCATCGATTTGCTTCTTTTACTCTTTCCAATGACCAATAATGTTTCATATAGGCCTTTTTCTTCCTTTTCCTTTCAGATAAAATTGTAGATTCCTCATTATTCATCTTGATTCAATCCCTTCATATTAATTATTATATATGTTATTTTTGATTCCGTCTTATATTTTTTTAATCTAATCCTTTTTTGGTATCTAAAAATTAAATTGATTAAAAAAATATAGGGGTTCTATAAACCTTTTAAATATCCTTTAACCGTAAAATACAAAGCATACTAAAGTTCTAACCCCTCTATTATTACCCCATTTCTCGAACAAGGCACCTTGATCAAGTAATGGGGTTATGATAGAAGGGTTAGAACTTTAGTTATTTTTGTTATTTTACAAAAATTTAACAAAAAGGTTTATAGTAGAAGGTTTCAAAATTTTATTAATGATATTAAATTATTATTAATGATTTTTTGAATGGGTGCCAGGATCTGACGCTATTGATAAAGAAATAACTTAATCCATAATATATATGTCTGAAAAACAAATACCATGAAGGGGGAACATAGTTTTCCTAATATTTATCTTGCTGTGTTTCATAAATCATGTAGATGGTCAGACAAATTACTAATGTAATGACAAATAAACAGTAAAGCTGAATAGTATGAATAAAAGGCATAAATGTCTTATAATTAGATCCAAAAACGGATCGGAGAAATGATTCATAACTCATTTTATCTTGTTCATTCCTTTCTCTCTAATTACATACAAGTTCTATCAATATCCTTAATGGATTCAAGATTCTACTTCAACTATAAAATTGACTCATCGTAAGATTTTTTACTTGCAGATACTCAAGGCAGTTTGGTCTGTTTATTAGAATTCCAAATACATTTCCCGCATCTGTTCTAACCAATGGATTCTGGATTTACAACGAGCGGTTTTTATCAGAAGCATAAAAGATTTTCCCCATCTATTCTCTAGCCATGGATTTTAGATTTTATTAGACCCCTTAGCGAATGTCAGTTCGGATACTACGCCAACTATAAAATCGGCCTATCGTAAGCTTTTCCACTTGCGGATACTTTCTCAGATGTCTATTTTCTTCTTTTTTTAATCCGACCCTCTCAAAAACAAAGGATAATGAATATTCATAAATACGCTACACTTTACAGCCAATTTCATGGCTTGCATTTAGGAGGATTCAATGTGATTCAAGATACGATTTTTTTCCCTTAGCCCATATGCGGCTTCAACCTTCTGTGATTCGAAAACTCGCTCATTTCGATAAAGTCGTCCCGAGTCAGAAACCACTCGTTCTCGCCCTAGCCGCCTATTGTAAAATGTCGGACTTGTCGTGTACCGTTTTTCTTCAACGCAATGCATCATGGATCCTTCTTTTAGAAAACGAACGGGTCATTTTCCCCAATATCCCGAATTCATCGGAATCCTCCCACAATCTTTTCAAACTTTTCGCCACACCATTTTTTGTGAAAGATCCTAAAACGATCGAACGGTATTTACAAAATCCCGTGTTCGAAAACGTGTACCGCTCCCAAAATAATCATACAATTCTATATTTAGACGAATGGGATATACCGTATCCAGGAGGACATTACTTTGATGATGATAACGGGCCCAGATTACATTTACCAGAAGATGACGGAGGGAAAAGGTATCGTCTTTGTTTTTTGTCCAACCAGTTCCATCACGAGAATGACCTCGTCCATAATTTCATCAACGAATGGAAAGATCGACCGGACGTTTATTACGATCCTCTGAAAACGCGAACGGCTTTTCCGTCTTCCTTTATTGAATTTTTACCGTCCGTGAATCCTGAGAAACCCATCCCGTTTCCCATTGAGTACAATAAGAGTACGGCGCTCATTCAAAAACAATGGACGTATCAGCACCATCCTCAATATATTGTCCAAGATATTTTGAATACGTACGATCAGAGAAATTCGCTTGAGAAGGTCGGACTCTTGATCGAATACCCGTTTCAAATCGGGTTCGAAAATGCTACTCGATCGAATCCTAACGGGAAATGCATTGGACTCGTCGTCAACGGTTCTGAACCGGAAACGATTTTATATGTTCGATCACCGTATCAGCGGTACATGGAATATCAAGCCATCCCCACGACCGTGCACTGGATTCCTATTCTTTACGAACCAGAAACCACGTATCCACTTCAACCGATCGTACTCTGTTCGACGATCATCGGGTTTGAATACAAAAAGGTCTCTTATGTTTCTTATGTACAAAAAGGTTTCTTATGTTTAAGTTATGTCATGCTCGAATCTCATCCGAAACAACCTGCTAATAGAAACACAGCGTGTCTGTTCCATCCCGTCACAGATGTGAGCGAATTGACGTTTCTCGAGAGTTACGAATACGATTGTCAGCATGCGCTTCACCGAGTTCGATATGCTTCCATTCCTCATGATTTATGGTGTCTGACCAAAATCGAAGAAGAAAAACCAGTTCCACTTGCTAAACCCTATGCTCATCTACCTTACCTGGTTCAATCATGGCTGGAATTTTATCATCAGAATCGTTCCACGGATCCAGAAATCAGGTACGGCAATCTGAAACTCTTTCAATTGGCTCTAACTTTGGCTCGACATAAAATATGCTTTTCGGCCGAAACGGTCGAAACCGAAGAAGAAGAAGGTATCATTGTACCAAGAAATTCATCGTCCCCGATCGTCATTCGCCTAAGTCGGGAAGCTCGAAAATTTCTCGATATTGTCCGGTTAAGAATTGAATTTATGGAACGACCAGTTTCCTCTCCATGTGTTCTGTTGTAAAGAGAAAAAAAAACGAAGCAAATATCTGTAGATTGAGAGATGGTGATTCCCTTAGCTCAGCTAGGAACTCAACTCACAAGAAGTGCGAAAGTTATCCACTGATATACACGATTCTTGAAACGATGACGTCATCTTGAAATGTCTTGTGAATCGAGTCGGCTGGAAAAAATTTCTGAGAGCTAAAAAAAAAAAAAAAAAAAAAAAAAAAACTTTTTGTTAATTTTTATCATGTCTTTAAAACATGATAAAAATTAACTCTCTCTTCTTTTTGGCTGGGAAGGATGTCTCACCGTTTCGAAAAACAAACCGTGACTCATTCTTGCAATGATTGCCATGAGAAAGGATGAGTTATGGTTTTTTTCAAACGGTGAGACATCCTTCCCAGACAAAAAGAAGAGAGAGTTAATTTTTATCATGTCTTAAGACATGATAAAAATTAACAAAAAGTTTTTTTTTTTTTTTTTTTTTTTTTCATCTACAGAAATTTTTCCTAGCCGACTCGATTGGCAAGACATCTCAAAATTCTTTCTAGAATGGACTCTCGCTTATCTATTTAAACATTTCAAGTTTTACTTCAGATCGCTCAGGAGGGTTGAAGAAGAAGCATTTCGTAACTTGGAGATCATATTGTATTCTTTTCCATTTCGGAATTGGTCAAGATTCGATTAGGAGCAGCAATCAAGTAATCATACATCTGATTACATCGTAGCAAATAATCGACCGTGATCCAATTGGGTTGAATATTCACAATCAACAGTAAAAAATAGAGTATTTCAACGCGAGTTATTTCGTACGTCATATCTCCCCGTTGAGCGAACTGGTCGGCTATCTGATCTATTTCCGTAATGATAGTAAAAAAGTTCAGTGGATCCACGACCAATTCTGTATTCCATTGAATTGTAAATGGAAGTACGAGGTTTTGTTCACTCAAAAAATACAAATAGCCGTATTTCTCTTTTTCTCGAAACAGCGTTTGAATATAGTCTCGCACCGCTTCCCGTACTTCTGGATCGCGCACCAGTTCGAGCGTGACGAGGCTCGTGAAGGGCGGAAATTTATGAAATTTGATATATTGAGGTACCACGGTATTCAGTCGAGGACGATATTTATGATGAAGAAGGTGATCAATAGGAGTCTTTAAGGATTGAAGTGTAACGATATCCATCTTTTCTTATACGAATTTCCAAATAATAAGGCCGATGATGACAAGAACGATTCCCAACAAGATTGGTTTTAGGTACGGTATATTACCCAAAACATCCAAAATACCACTCGTGATGGAACCTGTCACGTCTTGACTGAAATGCGTTAAAGCTTCTCCGATCGTGGGTCGACGGCATTTCAATTCTTGCGTCGGTGTACAATCGTGATATTGACAATCACATAATCGACAACACGTATCCTCTTTCTCGTTGTCGTACCCTTCACACGCATTCCATTGCTGAATAGGAAATCCCGTGCACGATTCGATCCCATGAACAGGTTCGGGTTGACAACAACTCAATTCTTTAAGTTTACAAACCATGTCCCCTCCGTTGTAGAGAAAACAGCCCGAATTGTCCCGAATGTATTGGTTGACATATTGAGAACCGAGCGCGACGGCCGTCACCCCTCCTGCGGTCAGAAGAGCTTTCTTACTAAACACTTTATCAAAAGCTTTTTGAAGGGGTTTATTCTTCGCGACGACTTTAGCGACCTCCCCTGCTCGTTTGACAGGAATGTCGAATTGTTTAAATTGTTTAGCGACTTTGCCTCCAGACTTGTTAAAAAATCGCATATCTCTTGACCCTTGCCGGATTTTCAGAAACCAAGACAATGAACGAATCCAATTGTATTTTTAGTAATCGAAAAATTCCTTGTGGGTCGGATAATATTTCGGCGTTTCGGAATATTCTCTGCCTGAACCATCTTCGAAATCCTTATGGATTACAAATTTATTATCATCGAATGGAATCGGAATCGCATACCAAGGTCGTTGGACCTTTCCTGATTGTGAAGGAAAATTTCTCGTTTCCGAAAAATGCTGTCATTTTACCGACACGCGAGTTCCTGGATAAACATTTCCGACCCGATTTACACGACGTCCAGTTGGACGATCTCACGTTTAAACTCAACCCGTGCATCGAGCACTATATCAACCACCTGTATTCTCAAGACCCGACCGACTTGAAACGCAATAACGCCATGGATGTGTTTGATCGGCGTTTCCATTACGAACTGCTACGGAATTTAAGTGTTGGCAACACGAACGAAATTGGTTTAGGCGTGAACAATACCACGAAGATGCAAGAAGAAATGATGGTGCATTTCAAGAGCACGCTTCAGCAACGTCTTTGCGGTTTATACCACTATATTAATAATTCAAATGTAGCGACGCTCTTCGACAAGATAAAGGTATGCGACATGGCGAATGGAGGTCTCTTTGTCGACCCTAAAACGGAATTCTCTCCCTTTTACAATTTCCTGCTGGCGCATTGTTTATTCGATTTTCATAAACTACCCAATTTAGACCTCGTTCCCGAAACCGTCATTTCGAATGTCGCGTACAAGAAAGGGGTTGGGTTTTATACGTTAGAAGATATTTGTCACCCTGAACCGATTGTTGTGATGGGAGAAGAAACAGGATCTTCGTATCTCTATCAATCCAAATGCATCACGTATCCCAAAGAAACGACTTTAAATAAACAATTGACGAGAAAGGATTTGCCCGATAATCTCATTATGAAAAATGCCATGCAGTTTTCTGATACGCGGTTCCTAACTTGCTAAATGCGAAAAGGTTTGGAGAAGAAAATTGATTTGGTTGGGGGTTAAAAAGTCAGTACAGAAAAATTTCTATTATGTAAAAAGGAAAAAAAAACAAAATGGTAATATACCTTGACACAGATTCTGTTTTCATCATGTAGAAGCTTGTACACAGACCACAGCATTAAACGATCTGAAATGAAACTTGAATGGCTTAAATAGATAAGTGAGAACACATTCTTGAAAAAAAATGATGGTCTTGTTGATCGAGTCGGCTGGAAAAAATTTTTAAGATCTAAAAAAAAAAAAAAAAAAAAAACTTTTTGTTAATTTTTATCATGTCTTTAGACATGATAAAAATTAACAACCCCCTTCCCTTTTTGTCTGGGAATGTTGTCTCACACTTTCTAAAAATAGACCATAACTCATCCTTTCTAATGGCAATCATTCCAAGAATGAGTCACGGTTTATTTTTCGAAAGAGTGAGACAACATTCCCAGACAAAAAGGGGAGGGTAGTTAATTTTTATCATGTCTAAAGACATAATAAAAATTAACAAAAAGTTTTTTTTTTTTTTTTTTTTTTTTTTTTAACTTTTAATCCAGATCATCCAGATCACGACGAGACCTGAGAGCGTACGGTTTATACGCAAATTTACTAAACTTGTTCTTCATAGAACTGGCAGAAACCTCACCTAAATAGACTGGATCCTCATTGCCTTTTACATCCTCAGCCTCCTTCTTAGACTTCTCTTTCTTGAATGGTTTGCACAGATCTGGATTGATCTTGCTTTTGATGGGAACCTGGTCTGGATCCACCTTTTCAGTTTTGATTTTCTCTTTATCGAAGGTAGTGGAAATGGTTTCGTTAATAATATTTCTCGAAGAAGGTTCTAAAATATTTAACTGAAACACGGGTTTTTCGATCATATTCAGAGCATCTTCTTGAAAGAGAATCATATCTCTACAAATGCCTCCTACTCTACAATACAAAGCGTCCGTTTCGTAAAAGTACCGCGAATTAATTTTAATATTTAAAATACCAATAAACATATCGTTATTCACGAATTCTTGGTCCAGGGTTTCTTGAAACACGTTTAAAAGGGTCGTTCCATCAAACACTTTGGTTTTGCGTAAACACCATTGATTTTGAGACATCTGAGAATTCAGATCATTTCGTTGACTCATTTGCCGACACGCTTTACAGAGAGAAGGTCTACATTTTTCAATGAAGAACCGACATTGTTCTGAAATCAGCATTTGGGAATGATCGGCAGCCACGGCTTTGGTAATGTCCACCAGAGGAGGACAGAGTTTACATATGAAAGAATGGGCATTCAGATTCCTCTTATAATTAGTAGCGCAGAGAACCCAATACCCCGCTACGAGAATATTATAATGATGATTGAAATCTTTAATATTTTCAATCTGAATATAACCTTTTTCTACGGGATGCTGGAACGGGATCGCTTTAGCTTGAAAATCTTGAAACTGAGGATTGTTGGCTAATATATTTTTCCATTCTCGGCTCACGAGGTTTAACGTTCTCGGGTTATTTTCAACGATTTCGTCAATCCCCGCTTTTAAAATCGGGTGCGCAAGAATACGATCGATTAACTCTGAATATTCCATAGTTTCCCTTTATTATTATTTTATGGACTTCTAAACATCTCGGTCTGTTTCCTCAATTCTTTCGCGTACCGGTCAATGATTTCAATCGTTTGATTCATGCAATAGGTTAAGAATTCATCTTTAATGTAGGCTGTATGCGACCCCTGCCAATCTAACCCTCCTGTCAGAGTTTGTACGTCCCATTTGATGTATTGCAATAAAACATCGGTCCATTCTTTCACCGTCATATTGGATCGAATGCTTCGATCCACGAAATCCAATTTATTCAGCACGGATCTAATATATTCCTCCGACGAAAAAACGGTTTTTCCGTACACGACATCAAATCGTAATCGAAAATAGGACACGTATAATTGATAAAACAGGTCGCTGAGCATTTTGAAATCGGACGATACGGAGGGAGAAGGGGTTGGTTCGGTTTTAATGTGTTCCAATTCCTTTTGCAAGTGGGCTTTTTCGTCCACACATCGATCTAAAGCGTGTTTGGCATCTTGTAAATCCAATGACAGACCTCTTACATAGTCTTCGTCGACCGTCGATACGTGCTTTCGTTTATATTTCGAAGTATCGGACATTTCTACATCCTGCGGAGCTACGAGAGCTTTAGCCAGTTGGTTTTCTAAAGTTTGGTTTCGAGACCGAGACACTTCCAGTTGGTTTTGTAAATCTTTCACTTCCCGCTGTAATTCCTCCACTTGATCCGTAGGATACGTAATGGCCGGTACAGTAGTGGGTTCTTTCACTTCGGTAATGTGAGGACGTTCCTCCAACTGCCGTCGATATAGGTCTCGTTCCTGCTCGAAATATAAAATCACCGAATTCGCCAATTCTTCAATGGGATCCGGTATGTTCGGAAACTGGGCTCGAAGCGTGACAATTTGTTTATAAACGAGATCTTGAAATTGTCGATGCTCGTGAATCACGTTTTGAAGTTGATGGACAACGGCTTGCGGCCAATCTTCCCTCTGATCACTAGGATCATTCTGAAGGATCGTTTTTAGGAACGTGGTTAATTTCGTTTTGGCGTAGAGAAGGTACTCATTACATTTCGTATAATTACTTTCGACTTGATCGAGTTTCTGTTTCAATTCGAAAAGTTGTTCTTTGGTTTTACGGAGCTCGACTTCACAATCGTTGCGATTCTCGACCTGTCGAGCCCATTCGATCATGCTCGACGCCAAATTATCGAATTGAACGACCGGTATTTCGGGAAAATGACCTTTCAGTTGCGCCAATTGCGTTTCGAGGGTCCTCTCTAGATTTTCTTTGAAATGGAATACTTTTTCGAGTTCCGCGAGAATCTGATCGTAATCCGTGGCCCCAAAATACGCATTCCATTTAGTCCGTATCAGAGTTACCAAATTCGTTTTCAGGACCTCCAGTTTCTTTTCCAAAGCGACGCGTTGCCGTTTTTCATGTTCTAGACTCTGCTGTAATTTTTTATGTTCTTGGCTACGATCCCGATGGAGTTGAGCTTGGATTTGTTGTAGGACCTCCTTCGCTTCGTTCTGGTTCTCAATCGATTGTTGAAGATCGTGCAGTCGTTGCAAGAGGGTCGTGTCTTCCATCATGCTTTTAGAGGAAGAAGGGAGACTGTGAAGAATGGTATGAGCTAAATTGTCGGGCGTTAGCGATTGATTTAAAGCATTCCCGAGAAGTGTTAATTGGTTTAAAAGCTGGGTTTGCCAATTTTGTAAATACTGGATATACGTTTGAATTTGCTGGAAGAAAAACGTTTTCCAATCTTGGTTCGCACCTAAAGGTTTCCAAAATGAGGGGGGAAGGATCGTCTGTAAAAACGTCATAAACTGCGTTTCGTGGAACTCCTTCATTTGTTTAGCCATTTCGTCTCGAAGAATCGTCTCGATATGAGGATTTTTCTTTTGCAGCGTGTCAAGAACGCGTTGAATACCTTCCTGGAAATGTGTTTCGGACTCGATTTTCCATTTTTGCAGGAGGTCGGTTCGTTCTTTCTGACCCTGCTCCAACTGCTTTTCCAACATCCGTTTTTCGTTTTGACAAAGGGTCAATTGTCCTTTCAGTTCCTCGTTCAATTGCTGGACGTGCTGTTTTTGTTCCGATTGATACGATGTTAAAAACTGGTCGAGGGTTTCTTGTAATTGCTCTAATTTAGATCGCGACGACTCGATCATGAGCTGCTGAGAAGGAGGCGATTCGAGCGGTAAAGTTTCAATGACCGTAGTTGTAGAAGAAGGAGGAAGTTTCAGTTGCTCGATCGTTTCTTGTAAAGCCATTTGCAAAGGGCAGATTAAACTTTCCGTTCGTTGCATCCATTCTTCAAGTCCCGTTTCGTAGCGTTGGTGGAGCATTTGCCATTCGTTCATCAAACGGTTTGGAAACTCGATATTATTATTATTATTATTATTATTCAATTGTTGTTGTTGTTGTTGTTGTTCTACTATTTGCCTCTGCCATTGTATTTTTTCAGACTCGTGCGTTCGAATTTGTGTCTGTAAGGTTTCGTGATCTCGTTTCAATTGCTCCCACTGAGTTTGTAAGGTTTCGTGATTCCGTTTCAGCTGCTCCAACTCAGTTTGCAGGGTTTCTTTCTCCCATGTAAGGCGTTCCAATTGTCGTTGCAAATCCACGACTGAATGCTCTTTTCCGAATCGAGCGGTATTCACATATTGTTCTTTTTCCGCTAGAAAATAACGCATTTCGTTCCGGTGCTCTTGTTGGAGCGTCTCGATTTGTTTCTCAAAAGCTTTCCGATCTGCCTCCAATTGAGTTTCCAAAGAAGCGATTTTGTTTTCCAGGTCCTGCGATTCCATCGGAACAATCTCTTCCAAATGCAAGAAATGCGAAACAAGAAATCGATGATGCTCGAACTCTTTTTATACAGTTGAGGATAGAGATGGAGTAAAGGTCGACTCAGGAGAAAAGCATCGATCACGTCGTCTCGAAGATTTTGTTTGAGACCATCGACAACATTTAAAGATATAAAAGTGGGGTCGGACTGGTATTGAATAAGACATCGAACCAGTTCTCGTAACATTCTTTTCTTTTTGCTTTTTTTTTAAATCATTAAAAGGTAGGCTACTTTGTTCAAATCGAGCAACATATATTGATATTTTTCTTCGGAGCGGGACGATAACCAAATCATGACTTCTTTCAAGTAGCGACGATTCTTTCTAAAGTGGGAAACGTATATTTTAAATCCTTCTCGGGTCCATAATTCATTATTTCGGTAAAACGGTAGCCAATAATTACATTGTTCACGATTCACGTCGAGGAACGTTTCATGATGGAATGACGCAATCATGGGCGAAACATACATCACTAAAGACATATTCAAAACGACAAACCAAACACCGGTTAATTTCGTGTCGTCAAAAGTAATTTCACAAGTATAAAAGTCCGATGGAATAGAATCCGTATGCAGGTAAGGTGGAAGGGAGCGTTTAAACAATTTATGAAGTTTGGCAGCCAATTGAGCACTCGCAGCTTGTCCCGTTAAATGTATGAAGTGGAGGATGAGCATGGGATGTAAATAGTGATACCAGTTGGACCACGATTCCCAGACGTGCGTATTTCGTTTGAAAAATCGGAGGCGCATGCAATGCTCTAACTGGAAAGGTTCTCTTTTTATGTAGGTCATCGTCAGATCGCTTAAGGCGCGAAAAGCCATATTGCGAGGAAGTACTTTCCAGAACAAGGAAAACGGATTGATGGTCGAACAAACAAATAAGGTATTATTTTCATAGGAGACCTTGATAAAATCTCGAGAGGGAAATAAACTTTGTAAAAACTGATCGGTCGTATCTCTAGAGACGTTAATCCAACGAGGATCCTCTTTTGTTCCATGCACGCAAAAGACTAAAGACCCATGAGGAAACGGATAGTCTTTGTCTAAATTTTCTCCTTGGAAAATGAGTCGATTTTCACTGACCACGAGAATGCAAGGTGCTCGAACGAGACCCGGGCTAAAATGTTTCAAAGTATCGACATGGAAGATGGGTAGTTTGAAACGAACAGCTATAAAATAATATTGTCTATAAACATTTCCATACGCTTCCACATAATCCGAAACATTCTAGTACTTTTCATTATCCATGACAGAGCTTACTTTATCTCGCCTTCTTCCTCGAAAGGAATAAGTCAACAGAGCCAACTTACACGCTTTATATATACATGAGAGATGACGTCATTCAAGGACATAAACAAGGACGTTTATGTCTAGAAAAGTAAAAGCTGGCTGGGAAAAATTTCCCAGATAATCTGAAATGTATATTAAAAAAAAAAAAAAAAAAAAACAACTTTTTGTTAATATTTATCATGTCTTTTAGACATGATAAAAATTAACTGTCCCCTCTTTTTGTCAGGGAAGGATGTCTCACTCTCTAAAAAATATACCTTGACCCATTCTTTTATTGGAGTTCTATTTTTAGAAAGGATGAGTCATGTTCTATTTTCCGAAAGTGTGAGACAACATTCCCAGACAAAAGGGGAAGGTAGTTAATTTTTATCATGTCTAAAGACATGATAAAAATTAACAAAAAGTTTTTTTTTTTTTTTTTTATCTACTTTAGAATTTTTTTCTGAGTTCTGGCTAGAAAGAACTCTGGTTTATCTATTTAAGACGTGCGAAACGAATTTCACTTTAAATCATTCTGTGCCGTGAATTCAACATTATATAGGAACAGACTTTATGAAGGTAAAAGTGATCAGTTTATTTATTCTTTAGAGGAGCACGTGGAGATTTTATAGGATATTTACTTACAAAGCATTGCTTGTATATTTTTAAGAAATATTAATCAAGTTAAAGATATATAATCATGTCGCAGAGCCTCCATTATTTAACAAGGATTAATTCGGTTGGAGATGCGCCCAACGATGCTTACATTTTCTACCAGATGTCGGGAGGAATCTTTTACTGTAACCGAAAAGACTACGCACAATTTTCTCGATTTTATACTCGAACGTCTGCCGAAAATCTTTTTTTAACGATGGATCTTTGCTCGACGACCCATCATTCCCTTATCCTAGATATTGATATTAAAACCGAATGCGATGCATCCCTTCCTTCATCTATGCTCTACGATTATGTAGATTCTGTTATTCTCTCAACCTTAAAATTTTACTTTTTATCCCTTAAGCATTTTACTTTTATTGTGGCTGTTCGTCCAGGAGGTGGTATTCATGTCCACTTGACGGAAATCTCGATCGCTCATGATGATTATATTCAATTCTGCAGCCAACTTCAACCCCGGTTCTATCACGAAACATCTGAATTTATTTTCCAGTTGGACATTTTAGCGAATGCGACGCTTGTGAATTCGTCCAAGCCCTATACGAATAAATACGAACCCATGCTGATTATTTATGTAGACGAACAAACCACCTGGCGTTTAGATTTGACCAATCCCAATGCTTTCAGCATGCGATTGTTAGGCATTCAATCAAAATTTAAACGTCGCAAGGATAATACCAATTCCTTTTTTCGTAAACTGCTCCACCTCCAGCCAATGGATATTCAAAAACAACTTTATGAATATATGATGCCTGTGGTGACACTGTACGATCCTTTGTATCGAGTATCGTATCCCACGCTTATTAGCAAAGATGAGGAAGCTGGACCCGACGATGAAAAAGTGGCTACATTTGTGTATAAACTAAAAACCCCGATGTATATTTACAAAGGGAAGGATTTTGGAACCGAAGGTCATCATTGGTTAAAAACGTTTTACTTTATCAAGTTTAACGGGTTTGTGATTTCAGACTTTGAATCGAATAACCGGGCTCTAAAACGATGGTACCGGGAAAGTCAAAATTCTATCGTCATCGAAAACGATGTATTCCAGGCGGTGAATCAAGCTCTCAAGTTAGACAATCCTAGTTTGCATTCCGATCCCAATCCCCTTCGTACGATTATGCAGTACAATCAAGGTTACTATTTTTTACCTGTCTTTTGTGCCTTGTGTCAACATTTACGAATGTCCTCCCATACACTCGCATCCCATTTGCGTACGATATTAGAATCTCACGAACTCATAGATTCTGTAGAAAAAATCAACAGTAAAATTATAGATATCATTTCCCAAGATTTTACTCTCGACACGATCCTCTTTTGTGGTTCGAATCTCAATCCTAAAATTTACAAATTTAAAGATAAACTGGAAGCTATTATCAAAACCATGAAAGGCGTTATTTTATATTCGGTGTCTGGAGATCAGCTCGTGGAACAAATTCATCGAATTCAAGAGCGATATTTTCCGATTCTCGTCATTACCATGCACAATTCCTGTAAGAAACCTCAACGCTATATGTGGAATAATATCCACGAGTACTGGCAAGAAGTGCCCCACCAGATAGAAATTCTAAACTTGATGAATGCCATCTGGTCCTCCATTCAGGCCTATGCTCGGAATCAGTTTGCCGATAAAACTAAAAACATGTGTCCTTTCACAGACATTATGAAACAGGTCAACATTAATTATGTGGTCTCGTCCATTCTGAGTCGAACCAACATTGATCGTAAAATCATTCAAATGGATCGACATAAATGGCATATTCGAACCCACGATGGGGTTCTGAATCTCTTGACGGGTCATGTAGGAGGGACGGTTCCGGAATTTTACCTATTGGATCGACGTCTGGGCATCAATTTTAGTCGACACGAGTTGATGCAATTTCGTCACGATCCGGATTTGATAGCCATCTATCGTTTATTAACCGACCGGAAATTTTTTCTACAATACCTGAAAAGCTGTTTTCTCGACCTCACGGACGATTTACTGGATACGCTGCGGGAAAAAGTGCGCGAGTTTCATGACAAACTAGAAACCAACCCGCTCATTCAAAGCATGCTTCATTTTTATGTGCACATGTGTAAATATACGTGTTTCGAATACGATCTGTTCATGTACCTTTTAGATGTCCTGGCCAGTCTTCTCATTGCGACCAATTACGGTCGCAAATTTTTTATTTTGAAAGGCAACACGCGCAATGGAAAAAGTAAATTCTTTCAAATGATTTCGAAGGTCTTTGGAGGCTATAGTCATGGTATTCGAGCCGTCAATTTACAAACGACGAGTGGTCAAGGACTATCAGCCCAACCCGAACTGGCCTCTTCGTTATTTTGTTGTCGGGTAGTGACTGTTGAAGAAATGTCGGGAAAATTAAACGAAAACCTCGTGAAAGAAATCACGGGTAATTCGACCACCAGTTTTCGGAATTTGTACGAGCAAAATGTAGGAGCGATTCCCAGTGCCAAACTCATGGCTTCTACCAATACGTTCCCAGTGTGTACGGCCACAGAGGCATTTAATGATCGCGTGGTAGCAATTCCTTTTGACGCAGTGTTTACGAAAAATGCTCCATCCCTCACCTCAGAACAAGTGATGCAGGATCAATATTTACTCGAAACCAAAGATTCTATCGTCGAAGATTCCTATAAAGGTTTCTTTTTAATGATTTATCTGCATCTGGCCCACAATATTAACATGGAGGACGGCATGATCCGTTACCGTTCCGAACCTGAAATATTAGTAGAATTCAAAAAAGAATTTTTATCTTCGACCGATATTTTTACACAATTCAAACAGTATGCCGATGTACAAATCATTCCCGGTTCTGTTACGACCTTTAACGAACTGAAATCGGCCATTCGACAATTTTTGAAAACGATGCGCGACACCTCCATCCACGAAACGGAACTCATTATGCGCTTCAACGATGAATTTGGACATTTGAAACGGACCGAAATGGATTTCAGTTCCTTTTCAGCCGAAAATAATATTTCCTCTTCTTTGGATATAGTAGAACCCCTTCAGTTTGAAAATGCCGAATTGAATTCGTCTCTCTAACGAAAGCATGACGACGAAGAGGAAGAACACTCAACCACGAAACATTTAAAAGTGGACGATGAACCCATTGATCTGCCTCAGCATAAAAGACAAGTTATTTATTACGATAATGTTATCATCAAAAATCTGAAAAAAGACAAGAATTACTAACCTTTTTACATATGCATGAGGTAGGTTCCCAACATTTCATTGTGTAATGACTTGGAAAAAACAAAAGTTGACTGAAGAAAGCCAGATTTCAAGATGTTTCTTCATCAAAAACACAGAATCATGTGAAGTGAAACTCGCAATGCTGAAATATGTAAGTGAGAGTCCATTCTTAAAACATGGTGATGTCCGGTCGATCGAGTCGGGTTGGAAAAATTTCTTAACAGCTGAGAAAAAATTCTAAAGATTTAAAAAAAAAAAAAAAAAAAAAAAAAAAAAAAAAAAAACTTTTTGTTAATTTTTATCATGTCTTTAGACATGATAAAAATTAACTTTACCACCCCTCATCCCTATTTTGGTTTGAATCAGGTGTCAACATGTTTCTAAAATAAATTTCCAAGAACGATATGACTCATTCTTTTGTTTAGAAATCTAGTTTTAGAAAGGGTGAGACATCATTCACAACAAAAAGAAAAAAGGGGGGTAGAGTTAATTTTTATTATGTTTAAAGACATGATAAAAATTAACAAAAAGTTTTTTTTTTTTTTTTTCTTCTCAGCCAGCTTCGAGTCATTCTTTCTCTTCTCACTGACTATATATAAGAACGTTGTTCTTACAGTCCTAGTATTGACATTAACGTAGCTGCTAGAATAAAAGCCATTGTAGGTATTTCAGCTAAGCACAAACAGAGGCATGGAAACAACTTTTTAAGAATTTCTTCAACGGGTACCGTGGATTGATAAACGCAGTTTCCTGCAGCATCGCATGTGCGTTTATAATGTTTTGAGAGAAGATATTTGTACTGTTCAAAATAATTCCAGGGAATGAGGACTTTTCCACTACATGTTTTAGCAAAGTAGATTTCACCTTGGGCATCTTTCAGGACGTAAGGTTCTTCATTTTTCACTAAATAATATTCGTTCCCTCGAAAATCCACCGGGTATCGTTCTTTTCCGTCCGCGTTTTTGGCCAGAACGAATTCGTTTTGAATTTGAATAACGAGGGATTTTTTACGTTGTAGAGGATATTTTTCATTTCCTTTGCGATCTTTGGCATAATATGGAAGGCCGTCTCGGGTTTTAGCGAAAGGATCACCTTTGTCGGGATAGATTTCCCCCTTTTGGGAGTGAATGGCATACCTTTCATGACCATATTCACTTTTCACAAAGACTGGATATTTTTTTCGATATTTGTAATATTCACTACCATATCGATTCGGATAAAATTCCATTATATTGCTTTATCTTTTCAAAAATAAATTTCTCGTCTAATGATTTTATTTTTACTTTTCTTCGTGAGCATGTTTAGCTAATAAATATTGATGATATTTATTGCCGTGCATTAAATAATCCATTGTGATCCAAGTATATTTCGGATTCGCGAGTAGTGCGTAAAAATATAAGAGATAGATGCAAGTGATATGGTAATGAGCAGAATCTTTAGAAAAAAACTGACTGGCCATTTTGCGAATAGGGTCTAAGACTTCTTCATTCGATAAAATAAATTCTTCATCATTCCATTCCAGGGCATTAAACAAGGGCTGCTGATCGATTAAAAGATATAGGTGTCCATATTGCGACATATTATCTAACACGTGACGGATATGAGCAACGGCCTGTGATTGAAAATCTCGAACGAGTCCAGGCGTAATCTCAAAAAATAAATTCAGAAACCGGTACGTCGCTTGATAGTTTTCAAGTTGAGGATTTTGCCCAATCACGAATCGGATGAGTCGATCAATCGGTAATTGAATAGTTTTCAAAACAGAAATATCGTAATACTCTGCCATGCTTGTTTAATCCTTCGAACCGAAGAAGAAGAAAAAAAAATTAAATTAAATTGAAAGAAAAATGAATCATTCAACCTTTCTTCCATGGCGAATCACCGAACGGTTCAATCGACAAATAGGTTCCTCCTTTCGATATATTGTTCTTATTTCCCATACTGCCACGTTTAATTTGGAAAGAGATTTAAAATCGACCTTGGGTCTTCAATCTTGGTCCTTAATACAATTTCTACAAAAGTTTCGTCAACATCGAGTGGGTATAGAATATATAACTCTGTTCACTCGCAAGGATAAGATACGTCTAGGACCTATTGCAGTACAAGTATCAGAGCAGATTTGTTTCCAACAATTAAAGAAAAAATATGGAACTCAATCCATCCACTTAGTTGGAGCCACCTATCTAAAAGGCAAATTGAGAGATTTTCATGTGATAACCGTAGAGGATTTTAGATTCAATGTTCTCCTGAAACAAGATGACCGATAAAAATAAAACATGGAATCCTATATCGTTCTCAATTTCGAAGGTTTCGAATTGAATGGTGATCCTCTCGCCAAAGAAATCAATCTTTCTTATAATGATGACTTTTCCGACTATGTTATTAAAGAAGTGGCTTATATCGCCCATGATCGTTCCCAAGGCATTATCTATGTGGAACCACCCATACCGTGGTCTGAATTATCCTATTCCGCCAAACAAAGTATATCGAGTGTTCATTTACCGTTAGCGGATATAACGCATGGCTTTTCATGGAATGAGGGTCATTTGCCGTACGATCAATTAAAACCGTTTCTCGTAGCTCTAACGGCAGGATATAAAAACATTTACTGCCCTCATTATTGGAAAATTAATGTTTTGTACCAGATACTGGCCCGTCCTATTTATTTCAATTTCGTCTCCAAGAACAAGGAGGCGTTTCATACCGCGCCCATACCAATGAACTATGAATACTCATCGTTTTGTCCGAAACATATAGGTCGGACCAAATATTGTGCTTTCCAAGAAGCTTTGTTTTATTTTCATCGCCTTCAAGAGTACAAGAAAGAAACCTTTCCGTTTGTCATTCATAAATCTTTAGAAAAAAAATGAAAAAGAAAGAGACCTCCAACATTATCCAACACGTTATAGAATACTTTTTTTTTCCTTCCTCATGAATGAGTCAACTAGGATCTAGGTGGGTCCCTCTTCAACAGCACGTACACATTTGAAGCGAAACTCGAAATGCTTAAATAGATAAGGAAGAGTTCATTCCTAAAAAAAATGGTGATGACTTGTGAATCCAGTCGGCTGGAAAAAATTTCTCAAAGCTAAGAAAAAATTCTGTAATGAAAAAAAAAAAAAAAAAAAAAAAAAAAACACCTTTTTGTTAATTTTTATCATGTCTTCTAGACATGATAAAAATTAACTAACCCCTTTTGTTTTCAATGATGTCTCACCATGTTTCTAAAAATACACCATGACTCATTTATTTATTGGAATTTTATTTTTAGAAAGGGTGAGTCATGGTCTAATTTTCGAAAGGGTGAGACATCATTCCTAGACAAAAAGAGTAGATAGTTAATTTTTATCATGTCTAGAAGACATGATAAAAATTAACAAAAAGTTTTTTTTTTTTTTTTTTTTTTTTTTTTTTTTTTTTTCAGCTCTGAAAATTTTTTTCCAACCGACTGGATTGAAAAGACATCCCAATCTTTTTAAGAATGGATTGTTTCAGATATTTTTCTTTCTCTCACGACTTTAGTTTTTAAACAGTATATTAATGCAGATTAGGAACGCAAGTATGACCAAGATACCTATCATAGAAAGAATGATTTTTGTCCAGTTGGTGGTGGATTGATGATTATTTTCGTCAGACTGTATCGGGTTGGCATATATTTTCTTCTTTCTTTTCTTCTTTTTCTCTTCCTCTTCCACTGGATCTTCTTGTCCTGGAAGACCGCTTTCCACTTTCTCGACCACTTTACCCTCCGAGTTATTATATATAACTTTATAGGGTTGGAACCCGTGTCGAGAAGCGCGTTTAGATCTCAAATTGGTCAAATAATCCATCGGTTTCGAATGCGATCGGTACAAGTAGCCTATCAAATTTTCGGGTTCAATTCTAGGGTCTCGTATAAACGCAGGCGTCCAGGGCTTGTCATTTAAATTGGGAACAATGATGATTTGATCACACGTGATGGGGTATCCACTCGCAAAGACTTGTTCCTCACTCACTTTCTTGAACTGGACAATGTACTCGTTATTATATCGATCGACCGGGTAGTAATATTCACCCAATTTATTTTGAGCGTACCGGTTTCCTAAAGGTTTTTGGGTAATGCGCTTATCGGCATGAATAATTTCCGGATAGATTTCATTATTGTCTGCATCTTTGGCGTATCGTTTCACGGCCGGATCTTTCATCAATTGATCGTACGATCCTTTGTCCGTCACTAAATATCGTTCGTTGCCGTGTTGATCGACCGGGTAAATAATGACCCCGTTCTTATCATGAGCATAAAAGAATTCTTTCAGCCTCGTCATGGCGAATTGACCGCTATCCGGGTAAATTTCGCCTCCATCCGCTTTCCGCGCATACACTTGGTTCTGATCGGTATCTCTTCCAAAGATGACTTGCTGAGTGAAAGGGTGAAGGATTTGATAAAATTCATCGCCTGTAGCATTTTTAGGATAGATGGGTTTACCCTGAGAATTGATAGGATAGAACGGAATACCGTTTTTATTGAGAGAGTAAGACATGTATTCGGGCTTGTGTTCCGTATCGTCGGCCAACAAGGGATATTTTTCATTTCCTGTCTCATCTTTAGCATAATAATACCGCCCGTCGGCATCTCGAGCAATCATGTCGTTCCCAAACAAATCTTTGGGATACATCTCGGCCCCGGAATGCTCTTTGGCATAAATTTCTCGACCCTGGTATTTTAGAAAGACGGGCAAGTTATTGATTTTTCCATAATACTCCTCAAATTTTTTTTCTCCACCGATATACACGGGTTTTTTAGCATAATGGGGAACTTTATATTTGTCTAGGGCATACAGTAGACTGGGATCGTCAGTGGTAATATATGTTTCAAATTCCCTTCGATCCTTTCTATATCGCTGATTTCCAAGATTGTCGACTGCATAATACTCATCTTTTGCCATCGAAGATCCTTTGGTAATCGTTTTGCTTTATTCGTCATTGTCGTCATGGTAAATTCTCGGATAATATTCGTCCAAGTTTTCATCTTTCGCATAAATGCCTCCTCCTAAAGCATCTAAGGCCGGTTCGTCCCTATTTCCAATTTGAATATACGTTTCGAGACCGTTGAGTTGCTTGGGATAGTATTCGTCCCCACTCGCTCTCTTAGCGTAATAAGGGGTTCCATCGATGTTCCTAGCCGGCATTTCATTGTGCAAACGATCTCGAGCGTAAATTTCATCGTTGAATTCGTTTACGGGATAATATTCACCTAGCGTATTGTTTCGGAAATACATTTCGTCCTGATCCGGAGAGAGTTCAAACAGCGGTCGTTTTGTGACGAGATTAAACGGGTATTGGAATTTATTGTTCTCTAAGGGAATATAGATCCGTTGACCGTTGGAATCGAGAGGGGCATATTCGATAGGGAATCGATTGACATCGAGTTTTCGAGCATAGTAAGGCTTTTGATGCTCGTCTTTGGCAAAATAGGGTCGATGGTGCTCGTCTAAAGCATAGATTTGTTCTTTGGTCTGAGGATTTTCCGGATACCATTCTTTTCCTCCGTAGAACAGATACACCATTTTTCCGTTTTCCATGGGAAACATGGGTTCCCCATCACTATCAAATCCATACACGGGACGGTTTTGAGCGTCGACGGGTAAAATAGAACGGTTCAGATGATCGACGGCATAGACAGGGGTTATTTTACCGGTGATGGGAGAGATTTGTTTTGCAAACACAATATTTCCATCGGGATCCAGCATATAAAATTCATCTCCTTGTCGATTCTTAGCATAAATCTCATTTCCGTCAGCCAATTTGGCATAGCGCTTATCTGATTTCATTCGATCGGGGTAGTATTCTTCGTAATTCAGGAGATCTCGCCTATGCCGACGAATTATTTCCTCATCCACGTCCATGGGAATATTGCCTACATTATCATTATTAGGAGGATTGTCATGGATTGGAGGAGGATGGTTAGATGGATTGCTTGGAGGGTGATTGTTAAGGGGGTTGTCAACGACTGGGTCTCCTACATGATTAGGAGGAGCTGCTTCCATTCGAAGCAATTTTCGTTCCGCTTTATCAGATTTGGATTTATCCCTTCGAACCATTTTTTTAATTAATATGAGTTACTTTATTATTATCTCTTCTCTTCTGACTCAGAACAAAGAAAACAAAAATATGGTATCGATCCTCTTATGGATTTTATTATTTCTCTTTATCCACCATCCCGTTTATAATGCTTACCAGAATATTACGTATCGGACCCTTTATTACGAGACATTAGGTCAAGAATAGAGAAGAAGAAGAAAACAAAACAAATGGATTCCTTAACATTAGGAACGCTTTTAGTCGCTGGAGCGTATACGTCCTTCGTGATCCTGTTTTGTCTCATTTTAACACAAAGCTGGTTCTTTCTCCTTTTCCTCCTCATCAACGGACTCATTTTTCTCTTTCTGGCTTTTGGATACATTCGCAAGCTGACGATTTTTACAACTTTCGGGGAATTGCTCGGCAGTTTGGTGCAAAATAAAGACGTGGGAGATTGGTATTGCCGTTTTCGTCAATGGTGGTTTAAGTAAAGAGAATGGATGCTCAAACCTTTAAACGTTTAAAACGAACTTATTTAGAAGATGAACCGATCGTTTCGAACGAACTCCAAGAAAGCCAGGCTCGTGTTTCACCGTTCGTGGCTCATAAAATTCATGAACTTTTACACTTCAAAACCCCTTCTTCTCCACCTCCTCCTCCGGGTATTGACGTCACCCACTTTACGACCGCTTTCCGAGAAGAAGAGCCTCAACAACGATTAGATGAAGTCGTCGTCACCTATTTAATATTCATGGCCAATTTAATGAACCAAGATAAATGGGGATGGACATTTCTACGACCTGGAGCTTGGGTAGGCGAATACAGTTGGATTCAACTCTTTAAATTGACTACGTACTGCGTCTTAACGCTCCTGTACCGTATTCGATGGAAGAGCGAATACTTTTTCTTTTTAGACGAAGCGGTGATTGAATTACTCCAGGGGAAAAGTCAGGCGATTCGAGACTTGATGACCCGGATCGGCATTTCCGTATCCCCACAACCTTTTTCAGCCGACGATTATTTTCATCACATCAATTACCACAACACGTTGGTCTTTGGTCCTTATTACTGGCGGCTTTTACATTGGATGGCCGAAGCTTTTTCAATTCAGGACGAGCAGGACGAGGATATTCGTCTCGCGAAAACTCTTTGGAGAGACTTTGTGACAGAATCTTTATATCGAACTCTCCGATGCGGGATTTGTGTGTATCATTACTTATCCAAACTCAAAACGTATAAAGAACGGTTTTTAGGCGAACACTTTGCCCACGTCTGGTTTCAATTTCATAATGAAGTGAATGCCAGTCTTCAAAAGCCACTTTATCCTGAATCGGAATTCCAGAAAGATCAAGAATATATGCGAGCTGCGTTAAAAAAATAAAGAAGCATGGGATCTTTTCTGACTTGTCTCGGGAATCAAGTATGCGGAACAACCAGCATGGGTTCCATTCAAGATCTTTTCAAGAAATGTCAAGACGCACCCGTGACCGTTGTATTAGGTAATTTAGGAAGGCATCCTTCCCTCTTATCCTATCATTTGGAAACCCTTTTTGTTCGACATCATAAAACGGTCCATATTCTTCTCGACGATTCCAACGATTGGTTCGTCAGCGGGTTAGATCCGTCATACGAATGCGACGGCACGCATTGCGATCTTCTCATCTGGATCGAACCGAATTTTGGAGACTCGGTGGTCAAACCAGCCTATGCCGATCGTCTCATTGTTTTCACGAGCCATCTTCATCTCAATTTATCTAATTGTCAGTTACTGAATTATCATTTAGGCGATCCCTACGACCTTCCTTCCAGTACCATGAAACCGTGGATCGAAGATGAGGCTGAAATATATCCACACAATGAAGTGCTGTACCCAAGGAAATATCCAACTGGGAGATGGTGGAAGCAAGTCGAGAATGAAATGGATGTTGTCTTTCATTTGAAACTGTGTCGGACAGCTCAAGAATGCTATCTCAGCATGTTAAACGCTCTCGAGATTATTGGAAAGTATCGTCCCAAAACCTGGCGATTCCTTCTTTCCGAATATATGAAAAAGTCATTGGCTTTAAATCTTCGGATGGGATTAAAGAAATGGGATGAATATCAGTCCCAATCCATTCCATCGGTTCGAGTCCGATCCCTATATCCGTCATCAGCTAATTTACTCAAACCCATCTATGGTCTCGATTCCTTTTTCCAGTCTCAATTAGTTTCCTCACTCTGGTTTTCTTCCTCAGGTTCGATTGATTCTGTTTCCTCCTCCTCTTCCTCCTCAGAAGTTTCCCAAGGTCCCAATAATTCATACATGAGTAAATCATCTAAATCAGCCTCATCGTCTGAAAACCTGATGCGGTTTTCATAATCGTAAATTACATCATATAAAAAAGAACGTCGCAAAGGGAGAAACATAGAAATTAATTTCTGCAGGACATCTTCAAACGGTTCTCGGCAGACAGGACACGTCAATGCTTTTTCTCTCCAAATGTCAATACATTTCGTGTGGAGCTGATGTTGACACGTTAAAGTAGAAATGGTTTCTACATCTTCGGCAATGAGTTCGTCTAAGCAAATTGGACAACATTCGGCCATTTTGTTTCTACTGTTTCTTCTTATTATTATAAATATTTTTTTTTGATTCAAAACCTATTAAAAAAATTATAAATAAGTAAGAGTTCTTCATTATACCAAAAATAAAAGAAGCATCATGTCTCCCTCAAAAACTAGTAAATTAGTCTACTCTATTTATGAAAATCAATATGAAACTTGGTGTTTACAAATGCATAAAGATCTAAATCATACCGAAACACTTCAAGAATATCACCAATATCTTATCGATCAAAAACAACGTTCCGCGAAATATATTTCAAATGCTTTAAATGCTATTCGACGAAAATGGTTCTTACCTTCTGCAGATGAGGTGGTGGTCAAGAAACCTCGTCGTCGAAAACACCAACTTTTTACAGCAGAGCAGATGAATCAAATCCGTAATCACTGTCTCTCCAATTATGAAACAGATGAACTGTCGCTGATAGTCTTATTACTTTTAGAAACGGAATTGAGGATGATTCACATCTTGGGCTATCTAAACGATGATCCAGAGAAACGAAAAGCGTTTGCGTCTAAATCTTTAGAAGTCTATAAGGATCCAAATCAGATAAAGTTATTCCAGTTTCTTTTTAATGCTCCTCCATCCAAACTATTTGGAAAAACTCATTACCAGTATTTATTTAATCTAAAGCGACGATTGAAGAAACAGTATAACATCAAAGGGGCTTCCTTCGAAATGCTGAAGCGGTCTCGATATCTCGTGAAAGCAAAGGCGAAAACGAATGAATCAGAACCCAGTGAGTGAAACTTATATATCGACTTATATATCGTTATCAACATCTCCAAAAAAAGAAAGTAAAACCGACCGACTGGTGGAAAATATTTCTCAAAAAAATCTAATGTGGTATTAAAAAAAAAAAAAAAAAAAAAAAAAAAACTTTTTGTTAATTTTTATCATGTCTTAGACATGATAAAAATTAACTCTACCCTCCTTTTTGTTTGGAATGATGTCAACATGTTGTCTAGACATGTTTCTAAGTATAAATTTCCAAGAAAAGCATGATTCATTCTTAGAAATCTATTTTTAGAAAAGGTGACATCATTCAAAATAAAAAAGAAGGTACAGTTAATTTTTATCATGTCTAAAAGACATGATAAAAATTAACAAAAAGGTTTTTTTTTTTTTTTTTTTTTTTTTTTTTTTTTTTTTTTACTATCAAATTTTTTTGAGAAATATTTTTCAACAGTCGGTCGGTTTTACTTTTCCATTTGGAAATAGATCTGTTGATAACAAAATATTATACACCAGTCGTGAGTCTTACTTTTCCATTTTTGCGTACTGTATTTATTTTTATTTTAAGAATCATCTAATTCCTTCTACTTCGTCTTTGTCGTCTCATTTCTCTCCAAAATGCATTCGGTCGACCAAAATAAGGGTTGACTTCCCGTTCTTCATCATCTGAGGTAGGTGAACTTTGTCTAGGTGTATCCATATAAGCATAATCTCCCACTAAATCTTCTCTTCTCTGTCTTCTGGGTCTCGTTTGACTGGTACTAGGCCCTGAAAAAATGAGACCATGGCCTCCCAGATCGACTAATTCTTCTTCGGGTCTTCGTCTTCGTCGTTGCCTTGGCGGTTCTTCCACCTCTGGTTCTTCCTCCTCCTCCTCTTCATCCGAATCTATTCTTAAATGTTCCATTTGCAATGTTCCGCTGGTAAAATACAGCATATCATCCTGGCTGATACGAGTCCGACAGGTCGGGCATTTCTTTTTACCATACTCTCGAATCCATTTCTTTATACATTTAATATGAAAGGAATGCTCACAATCGAGATTGTAGACTTTATGGCGTTTCGTTTCTTTGAAGGCCTTCAGGCAAATTCCACAGATTTCTTCCTCTGCGTCTGCCATTTTTTCCAATGATTTACTTGATTATGACATATCCATCTCTTCGCCATCTTCGTTTCTTCTTCCTCCTCCTCCTTGACATATTTCTTGACGAGAGGGAACTTGGGATTCCTTCGTCGCTACATTGAGTAACATTCTCAATTCTTTTTCCGTATACCCGTCGGAACATAAGAACAGTTTCACCATTTCCATCGTCCAGAAAATTTCTTCGTCGGATTTTTCAAATTCGCGTATTTTCAAGGCCACTTTCTGTACAAGACGGTAAAATTTCTTACCCGTCGCGATCGAACCTTTCACTAATCCTTTACCTTTGAGCTTGGAAATAATAAACCCGGTCCCGAAAAGATATCCGAGGTATTCATCAATTTGGGTGGCTTTTTTCGTCATCTCTTCGTCTTCTTTCGGAACAAACAGGACGTAGGGGAAATTTTGTTTGAACGCAAACTGCTTTATTCGATCATCCGCTTTTCCTAGGAACACTTTCGCTAAAAAGGTTTCGATTCGACTCATTTTTTCAATAAATTCTAGTGATAAAGCATCGCACGTGCCGCCTTGTTGAATCTCTCGAAGGAGGTAGTAGAATTCTGTATTCCGATGGTACGTAATTTGAGAAGTGACCAGTTTTCGCAATTGCTGGGTCAAGAACGATTCTTTGAAGAAGAAGGGGCGACGACAAATGCGAACTCCAAACTCAAACACGAAATTCGCCACCACGTTGAGTTCGTTCCGGCATAAATTGCAATAAATCATGACGTGCACAAGATCAAATAGGGTCGTGTAAGGAGAATAACGAGCCCGAATTTGATTCGAGGCTTTCATTTCCAAACATAATTGATAAGCGGGATCCTTTTCAACATCCTTGGAAGTAGGAGGTAGAAGGAACGAAGCATCGTCGCCGTCACATATTTTTACATAGGGAGCTAGGACTTTGTGATAATAACTTAAGAAATTGAAAGGTTGGTCCTCGTCTTGATGGACATTTTCCATGAGCGATTTCATGTTGGTGAAAAGAGCGTGCAGAGCCGCTTTATCGACTTGAGAGTGATTCTCTTCATTGGCGATTTTTTCAATATGCTGGGCGTATTCGTCCATGTATTCGATCATGAACCGTTCGAGCGATTCATACGATTCAAAAGGTTCGGCCTGGGATCGAAAAGGGGCATTCACGCATTGTAATAATCGAATCCCGTTTAATAAAATACGTAACGTGACGGAAACATTACGGATCGGTAAAATACCAGGAATCCCTATGAGAGGAAATGTGCAGGGTACGTTCAAATCTCCCGTCCAATTCGCATATTCTCGAGCTAGACGAGCTGATAAGAACGGATCACTGTCATCAGGAAAGGATGCTTGTAAAATAAAAGCATACGCATCTTGAATTTGATCACATTCCGTGCACTGCAATTGACCATTGACACCTGCTACGATTTTATCGGGACCGTGACACGTTGAAATGAAATCAAGGAACATGGTAACCAAGATCCTGCTTGTATTATTCTTATCATGCCGTATACACCTATTGAAATAAGACGGGAAATTCGTCGTTCGTATTATGAACGAGGGCAAACGGTTCGTCAAATTGCTCGACACTTGAATGTCGCTCCTTCCACAGTTCAATATTGGATCTCCCGCTCCTCGGAAAATGAGGAGAACTATCAAACCAAACACAAATCCGGCCGACCTCGAGCCACGACCCAAGAAATGGATCAACGTATTTTTGAAATGTCGACGGGTGATCCCTTTTTACCCGCGACGGATATTGGTCGTCGATTACAAGTGCCTTGCACCGCTCAAACGGTTCGTCGACGATTAAAAGAAAAAGGATTAGTGTCGCGCATCCCCGTCCGAAAAGATTATTTGCGGGAGATTCATCGTCAACGACGCTACGACTTTGCTTCTCAACGTGCGGAATGGACGGTCGATGATTGGTCCCGGATTATATTTTCCGACGAGAAAGTATTCAGTTCGATCGGGTACGGTCCTATTCGCGTATGGCGGCCTCGACAGGTCCTGCGTTATCAAGACGAACGTTATTTTTCTTCTGCGTTAGAAGGCCGTCAACGTTCCGGTCGTTTTAATCTCAGTGTCTGGATGTGCATGAGCGGAAAAATTCCCAACCAAATCCGTCGAATCGGGATCCAACATTTAAATGCCGACTATTACCTCTCTAATATTTTAGAGCCGGTGTTTCTCGATCATAGTCAACCTCCCGATGTTTCTTTAAACCCTTTGATCACCGAACACCGTCTCTTGTTCATGCACGATCTCTCTCCGATCCATACGAGTTTACGCGTCACACAATGGATTCGAGAACATGAAATTCCTATGGTCGAAGACTGGCCTCCTAAAGGAGCTGATTTGAATCCCGTCGAAAATGTTTGGGCGGAATTAGAACGTCGATTAGCGAATCGGGTAGCTCGAAACCGATTGGAATTATGGGACTTGGTCCGCGATGCTTTTTATAGTTTGGAAGAAACTTATTTTGAAACATTAATCGCGTCCATGCCTCGACGAATTGCATCTGTCATAGAACACAGAGGAGGTTGGACAAAATACTAATCATCGTCTATAAAAAAAAGACACTTCATTTGGTTCTTCAATGAATATATTTATTGACACCATATTTCACTATTTGTTGCAGGGCGATCATAGCCATAAATCGATGACAATATTTCGTTCCACAATACTCACATTTCTGTGGACGACGAGAAGGTTTATAGCTTACTGTCCATACAGATTCAACACGGAGCAATTGATAATTTTTTTCGACAATGTTCATGACACATACAGTCTTTGAATATGAAGTTTTCGCAGATCCTCATTCAATTGCTGAATCCATTTGGTATGCGGTCGATACGTTTTCATGTCTCTAGAGGCAAACCGGACACTGTTTGTCAGAGTGTATCCATCAGACGTGATGGCCAGCACACCTATGACACTCGGATGAATTTCAGTTCGATATTTCTTTTTTTTAGTAGAAGAAGTAGAATGAGATGAGGAGGGAAGATCTTCTTCGATTGTAGAACGCATGTGTGGTGGAGAGGATTGGTCCATTATTTCTGAATAATGAGAGGAAGAAGACGAAATGGGCGATAACGGCGGATTGAAATTCAGAGAAGGAGTATCACGAATTGGATTAGGTTTCTTCTTTTTGATCCTACGGCGGACAGGTGGAGGAGAAGGAGTTGGCGATATATCAGACCACGACGTGATATACTCATTCTCCGAAGAAACACATTCATATAAAGGCGAAGAAGGTTGCAAGTCCAAACTGGGTTCATTATCGTCTTCACACGTCATGATTAAGTCTCCCGTAGCCATATGTTCTCGACCTATCTGCTCAAAAAATGAGCCGCGATTCCTTCTACAATCGTTTATATAGAGAAAGAGTGAGAGGGGGGGAATGAAAGTAGGTAGGAGTAAAAAAGATAAGTCGTTGGGAAAAATATTTCTCTCAGAAAATTTTTCAACCTTAAAAAAAAAAAAAAAACTTTTTGTTAATTTTTATCATGTCTTTAGACATGATAAAAATTAACTATACCCTCTTTTTCAAATGATGTTGATAACCTGTTGTCTCGATATGCTTCTAAAAATAGAACATGACTCATTTCTTTCTTGGAAATTTATTTTTAGAAACATATTCGAAAGGATGAGACATCATTCTCAGACAAAAAGAAGAGAGAGTTAATTTTTATTATGTCTTAAGACATGATAAAAATTAACCAAAAGTTTTTTTTTTTTTTTTTTTCCAAGGCTTAGAAATTTTTTTCTTGGCTTTCAGAAATTTTTCCCAGCGAACTCGATGGACAAAACTATCCAATTTTTTAAGAACGGACTATCGCTCATCTATTTAAGCATTCCGAGTTTCGCTTTAGTTCAATCCGTGTTTCCTTTTAGAATGAGTGTGTGCTCTCCAACATGGTTCTACCCTCTCTTCTCAAGAACCCCGTCCAGTGAAGAATTTAAGGATATCTCCTACCTATCTATCAAAGAAGCTACGCGTAAATTTAATAGAGTTGAATTCACTATGAGTTTTTCTAACAGTTTTCATCAATGGATATTCACAAAATTAATAATAAACGCGGAACCACTCGTTTTTTATGAACACAGATTAACGAAAAGAAATGCTTTACATTTCGCTATTTTGTTCTCAATGGATGATATCGTTCGGCAACTGATTCTTCTTGGATGCGACATAAACAAACATGATATTTTTGGTTTTACCCCTTTACACTATGCCTGTCAATTACGATGCAAACTCATCGTGGATATGTTGTTACTTGCTGGTGCGAATGTCCGGTGTTGCGATCCCAAAACAGTTTTAGAACGCTGGCGAAAAAATGGAAAATTGGAAGAGGAAAATATGCGGTTACTCAATTATGCTGTTGAACCACGTATTCTTAGCCTGGAAAATTTATGTTACATAACTATTAGAAAACATATGAGGCATGTCAAAAGGAATGCTCATCATCTCGGATTACCTGATTTAATGGTAAGACGTCTCACCCTCGAAGAATGGTAATAATATTCTTTAAAATAAGATCCCTTAACCACCCCGCATTTCCCATTTGAAGAATCCATTCTATCTATTCTTTTTTTAAATGTCTCGGGATGTCATCCGACGCATTCTCTCCACCAAAAAAAAAAAAAAAACAAGTTCCTCCCACCTACCCCAAAAAGAAGAAGAAGAAGAAATTTCCCATGAGTCTTTTCGAGAACACTCCCCCCTCTCTCTTCCTATATATAAAAGAAACCGAGAGAAAAGTTGTCTTTTCTTTTTTTTCCATCTCATCCTCAGGAGAGAGAGAAAACCAAACGCCATGGAGTGGTTACGGCGAGAGTCTTTTTCCCTCGCGATTCGTTTCCGTTTCGCCAAGACGATTCCCCTCACGTTTTACTTGGGGTCGGGCACGCTCTATTTTCGAGGATCGGAACTCGTGACTTGCCTTTCCCAGCAAGGGACTTGGATGAGTCCGAAAAGTCAACGGACTATTCAGCAATGGATCTCTCGAGCCCCTTTTCGCCCTTACAGATCCTTAACGACGGATCTCTGGATCGATACGTCGGACCGCCCCAGCCGGATTCTCCGCTATACCCCTTTTATCACCTTCGATTCCCTGGAAAAACTGCTCAACGATTTGGGTCCAGACGCTCTCCTCTTTTCGACCTGGCTTCAGAGTGTGATGAGAGAACCTCTTCAAATCCAAGAAGATTTTCAGACCGGGGAAACTTATTTTAGTCCCGTGGAGAACAAGGTGATGGATTTTCAGTTTCAAAATTTATCGGAACTGTTTCAATGTGCTTTATGTTTTTATTCTTCTTAAAGAGTGTGGGGGGAAACTAAAAATTGTAGAATAATCATAAAAAATAATTTTTTTTTTCTTTAAAAAAAATATTGAGATAGTCCAATCTTGGGGAGGAGGTGGAAAATTCAAAACTATTATCTAAAACAGATGTGGCGGTCAGTCCATTTCGATCCACGGAGGAGGATATGTGTGAGATTCTCTGATCCATAGAGGGTTTCAGGAAAAAAAAAACTGCGAAAGTTTCCCCCTCTATCTCCAAAAAATGGGTATCCAGGTTGAATGCAGAGTACAGACTGATGGGAAGCCGAAACTCGAGTTTCTTAAATAGAAAAAATAAGAGCTCCTTCTAGAAACAATTTTAGATGTCTTGTTTGGATGAGTGAGTCGACTGGGAAAATTTCTCAGCGCTCTGAAAAAAAAAAAAAAACTTTTGGTTAATTTTTATCATGTCTTATAGACATGATAAAAATTAACTCTCTCTTCTTTTTGTCTGGGAATGATGTCTCACCGTTTCGAAAAATAGAACATATCCCATTCTTGAAATTCTATTATTTTAGAAAGGATGATGAGTGATGGTCTATTTTTCGAAACGGTGAGACATCATTCCCAGACAAAAAGAAGAGAGAGTTAATTTTTATCATGTCTATAAGACATGATAAAAATTAACAAAAAGTTTTTTTTTTTTTTTTTTTGAGCTTTGCCAATTTTTTTCCCAGCCAGCTCCATCCATAAAACAACACCTCTCAAAATCTTTTCTCACTTATCTATTTAAACCACTCCAATTTTTTTGCTTCCAATGAGTCCACGCATCTTGGCCTTTTTTCCACTCTGCTCTGAGAAAGATAAGGTAGATTGTTTTGGGTGGACCGTCCTGTTGACGCTTCCGATTTATATAGAGAGCTATATATAGATAGGGTCCCTCCTAACTCCCTCTATTATGACTATTAGTCTTTTCTTCTTTTTTTTTTCCAAGAAATATACAAAGAATGATCCACAGTTTTTTTTCCGTTAATGAAAAAACAAATATGCTTCTACCTTCCGACTTCTTTTTAGTACCTCTTTAGGTGTCTCCTCTTTCTGGATCTTTTCCTTCTCCTCTCTTCCTCGCGAGCAGGGAATTGGAAATGCTGTTCAGGATGCAACGCTCGTAAATACTCCATTTTCTTCCTGGAGAGGGCGTCTACGGCAAACACCGTCTTGTCATGAAATTGGAGTTGGTAGTAAAGAGGTCCGTGAATAATGTACACGGAGCGAGCTCGCAGTTGATAGGGAATCATACGATACCCGTCGGCTTCTGATTCCATTTCCCATCCATAAAGACGGATAGAAGCTTCTCCGGTTTGAAGAATATGAACCCACTCGGGTGAAACGTAAAACAGTTTTAAAAAAGTTCCAGCATCGACGGCGATCACATTTTCCCATCGCAGATAAGCGTGTAAGCGAAAGGTTCCTGCCTCCATCATCGATTGGAAAGCAAAGTGCTTGAAAACTTCGATGGACGAAAAATAATGCAGGATTTTTCCATCGTAACAGGATAAATAGCACATGGTTTCTTGGACGATTTGTTCCATACGCTCCGGGTCCCGAAACCATTCTTCGAAACGGGAGAGAGGTTCCCATTGATCAGCTACATCGAGATGACAGACGGGCGTGATTTCCACCAGGGTAGGTAGAACTGCAACAGCATCGGTCGACATTTTAGTTTTGCTCGGTTGAAAAGGAAGAACGAGAATGAACCCTGTAGGCAGAAAAACTCGGATCTATATAAATACTAGAGGAAAAAAGGCGGGGGGAAGGGAAGTTCTTCCTTCCTCCCAAAGAATAAGAAAAGTGGGTGGAAAGAAAAAAATCATTTCACTCTCAGGAAAAAAAAAGAATTTTTTTTCTTGTCAACATGTTGTCTAGACATGTTTCTAAAAATAGATTTCCAACAAAGGTTCATTCTTTTCTTAGAAATCTATTTTTAGAAAAGAATTGACATATCCTTCACAACAAATTTCTTTTTTTTCCCCTCCCTCCAGCAGCCAACTGGATGGGCAAGCGTTTCGGGTCAGATCAGTCCGTGCTGACATTATTTTTTTTTAAATACAATGGAATTAGTATAGGAATGTACTAGAAACTGACCCAAGGTTGAAAAGAAAATATCAAAATCAATACTCACTTCTTGACGATTTCTTTTTTCCAAAAACCTGTTGAAGAATTCTTGATGGGTTATCCAATCTCTAGACCTGTCTGAAGGGAATCCAATCTAAGGTGAATGCGCATTTACCTGACGCGAAACTCGGAATATCTGCATAAATAACAAAACGTCCATTCTTAAAAACTTATATTCTAGTCCATTGAGTTGGTTGGGGGGGAGAAAAAAAGTCTCAGAGCTGTGGAAAAAATTTTCTAAGTAAAAAAAAAAAAAAAAACTTTTTGTTAATTTTTATCATGTCTTATAGACATGATAAAAATTAACTGTCCCCTCTTTTTGTCAAGGAAGGATGTCTCACCGTTTCGAAAACGAAACCAAAACTCATCCTTCTCATGGCAATTATTCCAAGAATGAGTCACGGTTTGTTTTTCGAAACGGTGAGACATCCTTCCCAGACAAAAAGAAGAGAGAGTTAATTTTTATCATGTCTAGAAGACATGATAAAAATTAACCAAAAGTTTTTTTTTTTTTTTTCCACTCAGAAATTTTTTCCAAAGCTCTGAGAATTTTTTCCCAGCCGACTCGATGATCCAAACAAGACAGATCCAAATTGTTTCTAGAAGGAACTCTCCCTTCTCTATTTAAACCACTCGTGTTTCCAACTTCAGTTCAGTCTGTGCTGTGAATTCGACCTGGATACACACTTCTCCCTCTTGGAAAGAATTTCTGTGAAGGTATGCGAACATTTTTCTCAACTCTTAGAAAAATTTTACCAGCTGACTTGATCGACGACAGACATCTCGAACATTCTGTTATCTGCGGAAACCGTTTCATTTTCGTGCAGTCCATGCTGTGGACTCACCTGAATATCCATTGCTCCCTCCCCCTTCTGGAAAGAGTCGTAGCTTTTTTAGATCCTCGTCGCTCTTTTTACGTTTCATTGGATATCTAGGACGAACTTTTTTACCTTATTCCTTTCAAACTCTAATATTGCGGTTGGAGAGCCGTCATGGAAAATCAGCCATGATCCTGACGAATCTAAACCGACTCCTTGAAAGCAGAGCTATGTCATGTTTTTTTTTATGACAGATTTCCAAGCTCCGAGTGATGAGAAATTTAGAAATTTTGCAGTGTTAACGGAAAGGAGGAGACAGAAACCTGGAGAATGGAAATGAAGCTGAGAAAAAATGCTAAGAGCTCAGAAAAAAAAGGCTCTTTCCAGGAGGGAGGAGAAGCGCAATTCTAGGTTGAGTGCACAGCCAACACGGATCTGAAGTTGGAAACGCGAGGGGTTTAAATAGAGAAGCGAGAGTTTGTTCTAGAAACAATTTTGGATGTCTTGTTGTTTGGATCATCGAGTCGACTGGGAAAAAAATTCTCAGAGCTCTGAAAAAAATTTTCTGAGTGATAAAAAAAAAAAAAAAACTTTTGGTTAATTTTTATCATGTCTTCTAGACATGATAAAAATTAACTGTCCCTCCTTTTTGTCAAGGAAGGTTGTCTCACCGTTTCTAAAAATAGATCATGACTCATTCTTGGAATAATTGCCTTGAGAAAGGGTGAGTGATGGTCTATTTTTAGAAAGGGTGAGACATCCTTCCCAGATAAAAAAGAAGAGAGAGTTAAATTTTATCATGTCTTAAGACATGATAAAAATTAACCAAAAGTTTTTTTTTTTTTTTCATCTAGAGAATTTTTTCTAGCCAACTCGATCGACAAGACATGACATGACCATTGTTTTTTTTTAATAATGGACTTTCACCTATCCCTTTCAACCCTCCGAATTTGGCTTTGGATCCGTGTCCTTGCTTCCACATTCAGAGCTCTTTTCTTCAACATTTCGATGCAGGGGAAGAATCAATTCTCTCACGACGTTTAGATATTCTTTCAGAATGCTAGAAAACTCATTCAAAGAAGAAGTATCTAAGGGTGGAGTTGCCGGTTGAGGAAAATTCACGAGTCTTGGAACCGGATTATGCGAATCCGTCTGTATGCCAAACTGTAAAGGTGAACCACCCGCTTTAGGAGAGCAGATAATAGTAAGATCCATCTTTTTCCAATTTTTGATTTGAATATACTTGTTTCTTCTTACTCGGAACATTTTCCTTTTTCTTCCTCCTCATCCAGGAACTGAATTCCAGGTGGAACGGAAGCATTTGTAATAAACTGTTGTTTCTTGGTTCCACACGCATGAAATTTTCCCGTGAACATCGGCCGTCGATTTTTCGACATGCGATAGTGGACGTCGACCGTTTCGGTCTTGGTTCGGCATTTCACACACCAAATGGAATACGAAATAGGTTCCGCCTCAGAATGCTCCATTGCAGTAACACACTCTTTATTATTTTCTTCTCTTTTGAGAGAGAGAGAGAGAGAGAGATCTTAACCAGAAGTGTAGATATAAAATTTAGGATACGTTTCGGATCCGTCGGCTCTTTTCGCATACCCCACTTCTTCACAGAGGTATTCCGTTTGCTGATCCGCTCTTCGAGGATAAAACTCGTTTCCCCAAGCATCGCGAGCATAACGAATTCGATCGCCGGCCGTTAAACAATATTCGACTCCATCCGCCTTTTTAGGATACATTTCATGCCCCGATTCGTCTTTGGCATAAGGGAATAAAACAGACGTATAAAGCGAATACTCATCCCCATTTTGAAATTTCGGGTAGTATTCTCGTCCAAAAGCCGTTCGGGCATACCGTCAAGGAGCTAAAATGTATTGGTTTCCGTTTAAATCTACCGCGTAATACTCATGACCATTTTCGTCTCGAGCCAAGATAGGATTTCCTTCAGGATCCTTAACGTATAATTCGTAATGAGGATGTTGGGGGTCGGTCGGGTATCGTTCTTTCCCCGATGCGTCTACTCGATAAACAGACATGCTTAGTTCTCGTCGCCTGCTCCTTCCTTCCTCCCACTCGAGACCCGTTGAGATGAAGGTATGAGGTTGATATCTATAAAATGGGTTGACCCTTTCAAACTATTCCATTGTTTAAAGACGGGTGGGTTAGGAAAAAAAAATATTAATAAAAGCAAATATCTGAACGGTTCAACACAACGGGTGAATGGAAAAAAGGAATAGTTCTCTCTATCCAGTCACAGGATGGTTTCTTCTTCTAGAACGGCTCACACTCAACTGAAGCGAAACTCGGAACTCGAAATGTTTAAATAGATCATAGAGTCCATTCCAGAAAGAATCCGGAGATGTCTTGTCCAGCCAAGTTGACTGGGAAAAAAAAAATTATGAGTAAAAAAAAAAAAAAAACTTTTGGTTAATTTTTATCATGTCTTATAGACATGATAAAAATTAACTGTCCCCTCTTTTTGTCTGGGAAGGATGTCTCACCCATTCGAAAAAAACAAACCATGACTCATTCTTGGAATTGTTGCTATTAGAAAGGGTGAGTGATGGTCTATTTTTAGAAAGAGTGAGACATCCTTCCCAGACAAAAAGAGGGTTCATTAATTTTTATCATGTCTAGAAGACATGATAAAAATTAACCAAAAGTTTTTTTTTTCAGAGTTACGGAAATTTTTTCCACCCGACTCGATCGACAAGACGTCCCCATTTTTTATTTAAGAATGGATTCTTGTTTATTTGTGTAAGCATTCCGAGTTTCGTTTTAGATGAGTCTATGTTGTTGAAGAGGAAACATGGGTACCCTCATTTTTTTTCCTATCTGATTTCTAAGATGAATTCAGTGAGTTCACCTTGACCTTTTCAAATTTTGTTTGTTTACTTTTAGCCTAGAGGTTGACGGATAAATCATTCTGATTTTTTATATATTTTTTGTGTCCCTCTCTTTCTAAGAAACCTATCTCGTTCCAAGTCTTCTCGAAGTGCTATTGGTTCGTTTCGAGACGAGGTCATTTCACACACACCCCCCTCCTCCTCAAAAAGTATATATATAAAAATTAAAGGAAGTGATTTTCTATACACACACTTCACCTTTTTGAGTGGTGTCACGATGAGCCTATCCAGTAGAGAACGTCTTAGGGAAAGAATGCGTGAACAGAAACGACGCTGGCGAAGCAATTCAGCTAATCGAGAGCGAGAACGAATACTTCAAAGGGAACGTTATGCTGTTCTTCAAAAGAACTCCCGACCGCGAAAGAAATATCTTCCTCCCAAGCAGTGGGAAAGCTATACGAATTTGCAGTATAAGGATATGTGGTCCGAAGAAGCCTATCAAAAATGTATTCGACAATGTAATAAAGAGCAATACAATTTCCTGATCTACGTTCTCGTCCGTTTGTACACTTATTACGCGTTACCTGAATCGAAACGTCCCCCTCCTCTGGATATTATTGTGCAAGGATCTGCCGGAACGGGTAAATCTTTCCTGATCCAAGTTTTATACCAAACTCTGATTCGAACGCCTCTTTTTAGCGAAGCGTGCTCGGTTCTCAAACTCGCACTCAGTGCTCAAGGAGCGGTTTACATTACGGGAGATACTTTGCATCATGCCCTGCGTCTTCAAATGAACGGGACTTTTGTTCGACCTCTGACCCAAAAGACTTCAGACTATTACAGACCCCTGTATGCTCCTTTACGGATGGTGATTTTGGATGACGTTTCCACAATCGGATCCAATTTATTTTCGCGCCTCGACCAGCAACTTCGACAATTGTGTCATGTGCCGGATAAGCCGTTTGGGAATGTGCATATGATTAAATTCGGAGATTTGCAGCAGCTCCAACCGATTCGCGACATGCCCATTTTTTATTCTGAAGGGTGGTGGACGCCTCAATCCACGCTCTACTATGAACTAGTCGAATGTATGCGATTCTCTCTGGATTACGAGGAGAGACTCGATCGTTTAACGAGAAATCACTTTTTAGAACCGGACGATGTGGCATTTTTCCAGTCCCGCGTTCGCAGTTTCGACGAAATTCCTCGCGAAGCTATTATTCTCTGTTTTTCGAGCAAGGATGCAGAGAAATATAATATGAAACGTCTCCAATCCCGAGGGACGTACTGTTCGTGTCTGGCTCGAGACGTGATTTATTCCGAGAGCGAAAAATTGCGGAAGAGGATGATGAAACGGAGTCAACATTTACATCGATCTCAGATGGCGAATCTCGAATCCGTCCTCCATTTACAAAGAGGAGCGCGATATCAATTGACTAAAACGCTCGACAGATCCAAAGGATGGATGAATGGAGCAATTGGAACACTACACCAAATAGACCAGGATGAAGACGGAGTTGTGACGCGTGTCTGGCTGCAATTTTCGAATAGTCTAGCTCCTATCGATCGCGTCTCCATTCGTATTGACACCTGTTCGACGGAAACACTCGCATTTTATCGCGAACAGTTTCCTTTGATGTTAGCCGAAGCGATTACGGCTCATAAAGCCCAAGGAGCCACCTTTCCGTCGATCGCAATTTACATGCACGGACCTTTTAATCGATTTCAGCAATATGTCGCTTTTTCTCGAGTGACTCAACCCCAGGAATTGTATATTCTGGACCAGTTTCGTCCCCGCATGAAATTGGCGAGCAAGCAAAAATACGAGGAGGAACTGGAGCGATTGCAAAACATGTCCCGGATTCCGTATGATATTTCGGCTCGAGAAGAGAACCAAGATCCGTACGAGTTTCTCATGAACCTTCTTCAATGTGGGAATCGTCTTTCCTTCCATCTTTCCAATAGAAACATCTCCCAAGAAAAAGAAGTCGTCAAACTAGAAGAAAAACCTTCTTTCCATGTAAAACCTGTTATAAAATGTCAATCTTAAATCTTTTTTTAAAAATTCAATAAAAAGAAATATTCTCCATCAAAACCCCTCCATTCTTTCAAAGCTTCACAAAACGCTCAACAATGTCCACACAATGGGAAGAGAAAAATCGATCTCAACGGTCCACACAACATGTTGACTCCTCAAAATATGTCTCTCCCAAGTGACAGGATGCTTTTTCTTCAATGGCTGACACTCATCTAAAGCCAAACTGGGAATGCTTAAATAGATAAGCGAGAGTTTATTCTTAAATAAAAATGGCGCTGTCTTGTCAATGGAGAATCGAGTCGGCTGGGAAAAAATTTTGAGAGCCGGGAAAAAAAAAATTCTCTAACTCAAAAAAAAAAAAAAAAAAAAAAAACTTTTGGTTAATTTTTATCATGTTTTATAGACATGATAAAAATTAACTCTACCCTCCTTTTGTCTGGGAATGTTGTCTCTCCGTTTCTAAAAATAGACCAGAACCCATTCTTGGAATTTTATTCTTTTTAGAAAGGATGAGTGATGGTCTATTTTTAGAAACGGTGAGACAACATTCCCAGACACAAGGGGAAGGTAGTTAATTTTTATCATGTCTAAAAACATGATAAAAATTAACAAAAAGTGTTTTTTTTTTTTTTTTTTTTTTTTTTTTTTAAGAGTTAGAAAATTTTTTTTCCTGGCTCTCAAAATATTTTCCGAGCCGACTCGATTCTCCAATTGACGACACAGCGCCATTTTTTTTAAGAATGGACTCTCGTTTATCTATTTAAGCATTTCGAGTGTCACTTCAGATGAATGTCAGCCGTTGAGGAAGAAAAACGCAGATTCCCATTTTCTCATTTCCTTCAGAGAGAGAGAGAGGCCTAGATTATTTTCGAGACTTGATGACTTTTCAAGCATTTTTTGTTTAAGCTATTCGACTTCATATTTGTCTGACGTTCAAGAGTATGATCTCTCGTGGATGGATCTCTTCCACCTCATTCTCTTTCCAGTCGATTTAGAAGGGGAAGGGGAGATTTTTTTTCCTCATGGAGGATGTCTCCTGAATACCGTTCAAAGAGTCTATAGAGAAATTATATGGTCAGAGTCACGGATTTCCAGGGCAATCTGCTTCTCAGCTAAAACAAAAAGGATATCTCTTTCCCAGTCTGTCTTCGATTGCCTCGTTAACTGTGAAACCCATCGCTTTTCCGATTTTATGGTTCTCCCAGTATAATCAGACAGTCGGTCACAAAAGTATTCGAACACCGGTACCCTATCAGAAAATGACAAGATGGCGTTTTTTTTCTCTCTTTCTCTCTGTGTGTCGTGTTATTCCATCCTAGGTTTTCTTCTCCCCCCCCATCTTGGAAAAAACTGGAAAAAATTGGTTACGATCTCTTTTTGAATGGGGAGATGCCATTTTGAGAAAAAGCTGACGACCCTATCTTGGAGAATGAACATGAACGCTCTACACACCCTTTTACTCTCTCTCTCTCTCTCTTTTTGAATTGGGAAGCCATTATGGGAAAAATGCAGACGACCCTATCTTGGAGAATGGAAATGAACGCCTCTCCCTCTCTCTTTGAAATGGGAAGCCATTTTGGGACCCTCTATTCTTGGGGAGGGAGAAAACTGAAGTCTGCACTTCGCTGTCTCTGAATGCGGAAAGCCCTTTTGGGAAAAGCGGACCCTCTTCTTCTGATCTTGGAGAACTGGAAATGAACGCTCTACACGATCTCTCTTTGAATTCAGAAGGTATTTTGGGACCTTCTAATGTTGGAAAACTGAAATGAACGCTCTACACCTTCTCTCTCTCTCTCTCTCTTTCTCTGAAATGGGTAGTCATTTGAAAACTCCCTAACTTTGGAAAAAACAGAAATGAACGCTCTACACCATCTCTCTTTGAAAATGGGGGGTGTCATTTTGAGACCTCCCTTCCCTAAACTTGAAAAAAAAACTGAAATGAACGCTCTACACTTTCTCTCTTTGGACATGGGTAGCCCTTTGGGGACCCTCTCCTCTTGGTAGGAAAAAAAAAGAACTGAAGTGAAGGCTCTACACAATCTCTCTTGGAATGGGATCCATATTTCGAGAAACGTGGATCACCTCATGCTGGAAAACTGAAGTGAACCACCAAGATTGGACTCTATATAATATTTTTTTAATTGACATCATGACCCTCCTCCAATTTGTTATTAAAAAAATTGTTTTTTTTGTTTTGGTTTTTATCCCATTTCCGATGTGATTTCAGAAGTGCAATTCCATAACAGTTCAATTTCATTCGAGGTTAAATGATCTAAACAGTCTTTGACCCACCCATCCGTATGATTATTTTCTTCTCCTTCCTGTTGCACCAAATTTTGTATGTCCATATAATAATTCCATACGGGAAGGGCTGGATCCTCACAAGGCTGTCTTGAAACACTTGGAGTCTCTTTGGGATGAGTGGAGGGATCTAGGATGTCTGGACCCGGCTGCGATTCTACCTCCATGATTTCTGGACCCGTTGGAACTTGTTTACCCGGCTGAAATTCTACCTCCATGATTTCTGGACCCGTTGGAACTTGTGAACCCGGCTGTGATTCTGCCTCCATGATTTCTGGACCTGTTGGAACTTGTGGACCCGGCTGACATTCTACCTCTACGATGTCGGGACTTTTTGAAGCTTGTGGACCCGTCTGACATTCTACCTCTACGATGTCGGGACAGGTTGGAGAAGAAGAAGAAGAGGATACTGGAAGAGGTTCTGTCTGTGAGGAGTCCGAAAGAGGTTGCCTGTTTGAACAAGTCGGGGAAGAAGAAGAAGAAGAAGAAGCTTCTGGATTCTGAAGCGGATCTTGCACGCCAGGTAGGTTCCGGTAAGTCGACCGTTTTTTAAGAGGTAATTTTTTTTCTTCCTCCTCATCTTCAATTGTGATGACTTCAATTTCATTCCGTTGCCGGGTCGATTTTGTTTCGGGCCATGACGGTTTGGTCCAGCTCCTCTTATCATCTAAGGAAGGGATGCGTAAATGTGGCGGAGGGTTTTCTTCTTCTTTTTCTTGAAACATCATCGGCGATTGGAAAGAAATCTCCTCTTTCAATTGTTTCCAAAGCGAATACGAGCACCGATCGACGAGAAAGAGACTCTTCTGGGTTGTGACGATGAGATATTGCGTTTTCGGGGGAACGACATAGTTTTGAAAAGGTCTTAGAATATATTTCTTATATTTCATCCTGTCGCTGACTTTAAAACTTCTTTCCTTCAGATTGGGGGACGATGATTCGTAATAGGCGAGAGGAGCGGCTGTGGTTTGAACAATATGAACTTCGTCCTCAGCCGTCGTTCTCACTCCAAACGTAAAATATCGTTTCGTGAGAAAAATATTCTTCCACCGAAAACTCGTGCGCGGATCTGTATATCGCCGGTCTGTTTGAATGGGCCGTCTTAAAGCTCGATCCATCCGATTCCAAGAAAAGGGAGATTCCTCTTTCGTTTGTTGCGATTCAAATAAATTTCTGTATATATTCTGAACGAGCAGGTTGAAGGATTCGACATCTTGGTTGAAAGAAACGATCGCTTGATGAGGTGGTAAATGCGGAATAAATGTCGCACAATGACACGCCAAAAAAATTTTCAAGTTGGAGATTTGCTTTAGCGTCTTCAAATCCTCCCCGTTCGAAATCCGTTGAGTTGGAAAAACGTCTAATAGCGACATGGCTCCCAATGGAAAAGAAATGATCTCGCCCAGTACTCTCGTCTTTTTATATATCTATATAGACACACACAGACACACATAGAGGCTCTATGACGTCCGTTTTATTTGTTTTTTTTTTGTTTCTCTCTCTCTTCTTTCCAAGAAATCTTATCTCCATGACCTCTTTTTCTTTTCTTAAAAAGATGAATGTGTGTGGGAATGAGGAAGTGAAAGTAATAATTTAATAAACAAAAAATTATCCAACCATGACCTTCTTTTTTTTATTATTAATATAATAAAAAAAATAATATATAATAAAATTAACGACCCTCTTCCCTTTTCGTCTGGGAATGTTGTCTCACTCTTTTGAAAAACAAATCGTGATTCATTCATGGAATGATTGCCATTAGAGAAAGGATGAGTCATGATCTATTTTTAGAAAGGGTGAGGCATCCTTCCCAGACAAAAAGGGAGGGTCATTAATTTTTATCATGTCTAAAGACATGATAAAAATTAAACAAATTTTTTTTTTTTTTTTTTTTTTTTTTTTTTTTTTTTTTTTAGCTCTGAGAAATTTTTTTTTCTTCCAGCCGATTCGAGACTTTACCATTTTATTAAGAATGATTTCTCCCTGATCTATTATTTCAAAATTCCAAGATTCGTTTCAGAACCATCTGTGCTGTTGAAGAAGTAACATGATATATGTATTTTTTTAATGAGTTCTGTCAAGATTGAATTGTGCAGGATCGACCTTGCGAATTTTTTCTCTGTGTCTTTAAATAATAATGATACTGAACCTCTTTTATTAGAGCGCAATGGAAAAAACCTTTTGTATGGTTAGGACAATTCATGTGTTCGATCCCATTGTATTTGAGAATCTCTTGCGTCGATCCCGAAATGCAATAAATGGATCTTTGCAACCATTTCTCTAAAAACTGCTGTTTCATTTCTCCTCGCACCCAAATCATGGAAAAAGGTTCCGTCAACATCGTTAACACCCATGGAAAATAACTGTACGGAATTTCTCCTTCGTACCACGACAAGCCGTGATAATAATCACTCGCCCACACAGCGGTTCGTTTTTCTTTCTCGGTGAGCATTTGCCATGGAAACGGGGGTTTAAAAACAAATACCCCTCGAGAAGTACCGTCCAATGTGACGTAAGCCAATTCTTTCACAATAAAGGCTCCTTGAGAATCGTAGAAACCTTCAAAGTCGAGCACGAGTTCCATGTTTTTTATTTCTTTTTCTTTCCAAGGTGACCTTTATTATTATTATGATGGATGTGTATTGAGATACGCACGATATTATTCAAAAAACAAATATATATATACGAATGTGACCTTTCCCAGAATTCATACGACCTGTCACGTGCAACCCTCTCTCTCTATATATAAAAGAGGAGACGGCGAGAGAACGCTATCCATTTTTTCCTTCAGGACACACAGCGAGAGAGAGAGAGAATTTTGTTTTCTTTTTTTCCTCAATTGAAGAAGATGGACATTTTGAGTACCAAACCTCTCAAAGATTCCTACATTGTTCTGGACATGGAATACTTTCACTGTTATGATCCAAAGACGGGAGATATATGTTTCATCTTGAAAGAACTGGGCTACATCACTTGCGATTTAACCTTATGCGGATCCATGATTTTTCTCCCTCCTGTCCATTACGATGACTTATCGTCCCGCAATCAAGCTGTGGTCAACCAGACTACAAATAACCGACACAGCCTGCAATGGACCGAGGGTCGTCTTTCCTACGAGCATCTTCCTACGATCCTGAAAATACTGACCGAAAATGTGGAGGTGATCTACGTCAATGGATACGATAAAGCCGAATTTTTCAGCAAGCTCTGCCAGCGATCCGTTTACGAGTTTTACATCCCAGGGAAAACCGAGTGGCGGAACAAGTCGAAATGCACGCGACACCAATATTTCCAAAAGATGATTCATTGTGCCGAGAACAAGGTGAGAAATTTTCGATACCATTTGATGGAGGGTAGTTACGTTTTCCGGAAATTACATTGTTACCCCTCCGAGAGCAAAGCTGTCGAAGAGGAGGCGGAAGAATCTCCCCAGGAGAACTCGTGCGACGATGAGGAGGAGGAGGAGGAGGAGGATGAACTTTCTAATAATAATAATAAATGTCTAAGTTGGGATGCTTTAGAGACCCAAGAATATTGGTCTCAACCCTTATCTCACCTGAAAGAGGATCCTCAAGTGTACTCTTTGTGGTCCTCTTCTAAAATTTGGTCTTGGAGAGAACCCTTGAATGTTCATGAATGAAATGGTATGTAAATCCCTAGAGAAAAAAAATAGAAAAAAAAAGTTCCTTTTTTTTGTAATGTGTTGATTTCTTTCCAATCCCATTTCTTTTCTATAACTCCACCCCAATCGACGAGAAGAAGAAGAATTTTCCAAGTTACACAAGACGAATCTTCCAAGTTACACAAGACGTAGAAAGATTTCACAAGGATTTATAAATTACACGCTCCCACATGATATATGTATAGAGAGAAAAAGACCCTCTGTTCTCTAGCCAATACGTCAAGACTTCCCTAAACTAAGAGAGACCATGACTACCGAGGAAACCTTAGCAGAGCAAGTGGAAAGACTTTCAAAGAGATTAGAAGAGTTAAGACGGGATAGATTTACAGTTCCGCCGACTAAAGAGGAAACTATCATCGATTTCAACAAACCACTGTACTTTCATCCCCTACCCCAAAGAATGAGACGAGTGGACTCGCCGTTGAACAGTTCCAATGAGAAACAAAATGTCACTTATTTGAATAGCCAATTTCAACACATGAATATTTCATAAGTATTTTTTTCCCTAAAGCGTAGGGAGATCGGATCAGTAGTTTTTCCCTTTTCATCGTCGAAAAAGATTGGGAGGAAAAATCTTTCTCAGCTCTCTCAGAAAAATTTTTCAGCCTTAAAAAAAAAAAAAAAAAAAAACTTTTTGTTAATTTTTTTCATGTCTTAGACATGATAAAAATTAACTCTACCCCCCCTTTTGTCTGGGAATGTTGTCTCACACTTTCTAAAAATAGACCATCACTCCTCCTTTCCTAAAGAATAGAATTCCAAAAATGGGATCTGGTCTATTTTTAGAAACGGTGAGACCCTATTCCCAGACAAAAGGCGGGTAGAGATAATTTTTATCATGTCTAAAGTTCAGGGTCCATCCATCTTCTTATGTGAAACGGTGACCCTGACAAGATCGAGATAAACAAGTCCTGTGAGTTGTTTTGTAATCTTGACGCGATCCAAGAAAGACTTTTTATTATTTTTTTTTGAAATAGGCGGGGGGTGGGGAGAGAAAATGTTCTCACGACCCTCAGATATCTTTTCATAAATATATTTTTTATCAAAGTGTTTCTTTCATTCCGATCCTTTTAAGAGGTTGGAATGACCCTGACATTTAGATGGGGTCGCGATCCCGACAGATGTCGCGCGAGTATAAAAGTGTGTATCCTCCGCGAGATTTTTCAGAGAACAGAAGAAGACGTGAACTGAGCTGGTAAGTCCCTTTGGTCCTATGAATATGGTTATCTATAAACTCGATTTGATTCTTAGTTTTTTTTAATAATGATAATAATCATAACTTCATTTAAAAAGACCTTTGAAACTTCTTAACCCTTTGAAAAGAAATTGTCTCTTTCAAGACGACGACTCTAAAACGTTTTATTGTTTCCCCCCCCCCTTTCTAGATCTTCCCTGTTATACATATATACCTTTTCGATTCTCTTTTTTGCTCTTGTTTGTGGAAGACATCACCGTATTCATCGCCATGGCGTGTTCAGAAAACTTTATCGTGCTCGATCTAGAGGGTTTCCAGTCCTACAACCACAAGAATGGTGAATTTACCTACGTTTTAAAAGAATTGGGCTATGCGACAAAAGATTTTTTGACCGTGGGATCGTTGACGTTTATTCCTCCTCACCCCTTCCACCAACTGAGTGAAAAAAACCAAAAGACAAATGCCTGGCTGACGAGAAACCGGCACGGACTTCGTTGGAACGAGGGTCATATTCCCTACAACCATTTTGGACGCATTCTCCAATCGCTCACTCACAGCTTCTCCACGATTTATGTGGTGGGATGCCAGAAAGCTAAATTCTTTGCTAAAGCCTTGGATTATCAAAAACCCGTGACGGAAATTTATGTGCCAGATGGAATCATTTGGAAGTATCGGGAAAAATGTGCCCGACATCATCAAAGGAGGAAATATTTCCATTGTGCCGAAAACAAAGTGCGCAACTATCGATGGCATATTATGGAAGGAGATTTTCATATCCATCACGTCTATCCAGACGGAACGGAGAAAGAGGAGAGGATTCAGGAGGAAGCAGACAATCCTCTGCAAGCTTTTGATAAGGCCTACGATCAGTTAGAGAAGGATCCGTCCCCAAAAGCGTACGATAACCTCATCCAGAAATGGGATAATCTGTCCTGTTTCCAAGTGATGGAACATCCGGATGAGCATACGCCTTTAAACTTGATGGGCTCTTCTTCTTTGTCGTCAACTTCCTCCAATAACTCGAGGAAGACGAAAGGTTGGGGAGACATACCTGAAAATATTCCCCATTACGATCCAGCAGCCTGTTGGGACGAACCTTCCAAAGAATCTCATGAGACCCCCAAAATATCTTCAGAGGATCCAAAGACAAAATCCACTGAGTGTTGGGACAATGAACGGACGACTCATGATCGAAAATCCACTAAGACTATGTCCACTGAGTGTTGGGACAATGAACAGACGACTCATGCTCCAAAATCTATTGAGACTATGTCCACTGAATGTTGGGACAATGAACGGACGACCCATGCTCCAAAATCGACTGAGACTATGTCCGCTGAGTGTTGGGACGATGAAACCGAAAAGACGACAGAGAATTGGGATGACCGTTCTCAAAAGTATTTGAATTGATATATACATAAACTCAGGAGAAAAAAAAAATAAAGAAAAGATTTTTAGAAATAAGTAGAGAAAGGTTCTCCGCTTTCCCTATATTTATGGAAATGGACTGAGGAGAGAGAAAGAGAGACGAATCAGGAGACCAAAAAAAATGGGTTTTGGAAGGAATGAGTGCAAATGCATTCGATTCCTTCCAAGACCCATTTTTTTGGGTCCCTCTCTCATCCAATCTTGGAAAAGAACTTTGTCCTATTTTTCTAGGTCCATTCAAAAAGAAATGAATCTATCCATAAATTTTCTTAAAAGAAAAAAAAACAAAAAGATCCTTTACCTCATGACGGTCCAAAGTCGAGAATCTTGGAAAAATTTATCCATTCTCTCCATCCAGTCAAGCTTCTCTATAGAAAATCTAGTAGGTGCATCTGCATTCTTGAACACCCGGCAGTTATTATTGGACGCGAAACGTCGAATGCTGAAATAGTTAACAGTGAGCCCATTCTTAAAGAAACGGGGATGTTTTATTCATCCAGTCGAGTGCGGAAAAATTTCTGAGAGCCGGAGAAAAATTTCTCTAACTGAAAAAAAAAAAAAAAAAAAAAAACCCTTGACATTAATTTTCAAATTTTCAGACTAAAAAGGGGTGTAATTTATTTTTCAGAAACTTTTCCCAGCCGACTCGATGTGAATAAAACTTTACTGTTTGTTAAGAATGTTATTTAATGGATCGATTTCAACCTATCGAGTTTCGCTTGAGTTCCGGCCGTGCTGTGGGCGCACCTGGATACAAGTTTTCCCCTTTTGGAATAGAATAAAACTTTACTGTTTTTTAAGAATGTTATTTAATGGATCGATTTCAACCTATCGAGTTTCGCTTGAGTTCCGGCCGTGCTGTGGGCAAACCTGGATACAAGTTTTCCCCTTTTGGAATAGAATTTCCGTCAAGGTAGGCTACTTATCCTCTTTTTGCATTTTTCATGTCATTTCATTTGTATTACAATATACTGAAAACGGGCGTTCGAACTGATTTCTAGGCTATTTCTATACAAATGGAGCTCGATCCAAGAAAGAAATTATGTCTTTTTTTTATTTTGTGGACTGCCAATTTGTATTGGAATATACTGAAAACGGGTGTTTGAGTCGGTTTTCAGTATATTTCAATACAAATAGAGCTCGGTCCAAGAAAGAAATGATGTCTTTTTTTTATTTTGTGAAGTGCCAATTTTGTATTGGAATATACTGAAAACGGGTGTTTGAGTCGGTTTTCAGTATATTTCAATACAAATAGAGCTCGGTCCAAGAAAGAAATGATGTCTTTTTTTTTATTTTGTGAACATGCCAATTTGTATTGGAATATACTGAAAACGGGTGTTTGAGTCGGTTTTCAGTATATTTCAATACAAATAGAGCTCGATCCAAGAAAGAAATGATGTCTTTTTTTATTTTGTGGACTGCAATTTGTATTGGAATATACTGAAAACGGGTGTTTGAGTCGGTTTTCAGTATATTTCAATACAAATAGAGCTCGATCCAAGAAAGAAATTATGTCTTTTTTTATTTTGTGGACTGCCAATTTTGTATTGGAATATACTGAAAACGGGTGTTTGAGTCGGTTTTCAGTATATTTCAATACAAATAGAGCTCGATCCAAGAAAAAAATGATATCTTTTTTTTATTTTGTGGACTGCCAATTTTGTATTGGAATATACTGAAAACGGGCGTTCACGTCGGTTTTCAGTATATTTCAATACAAATGGAACTCGATCCAAGAAAAAAATGATGTCTTTTTTTTATGTTGTGGACAGCCAATTTTGTATTGGAATGTACTGAAAACGGGCGTTCACGTTGGTTTTCAGTATATTACAATACAAATGGAGCTGGATCCAAGAAAAAAATGATGTCTTTTTTTTATTTTGTGGACAGCCAATTTTGTATTCGAATATACTGAAAACGGGCGTTCACGTTGGTTTTCAGTATATTCCAATACAAATGGAGCTGGATCCAAGAAAAAAATGATGTCTTTTTTTTATGTTGTGGACTGCCCTATTTTGTATTGGAATATACTGAAAACGGGCGTTCACGTCGGTTTTCAGTATATTACAATACAAGTGGAGCTCGATCCAAGAAAAAAATGATGTCTTTTTTTTATTTTGTGGACTGCCAATTTTGTATTGGAATATACTGAAACGGGCGTTCACGTCGGTTTTCAGTATATTTCAATACAAATGGAGCTCCATCCAAGAAAAAAATGATGTCTTTTTTTATGTTGTGGACTGCCCTATTTTGTATTGGAATATACTGAAAACGGGCGTTCGAGTCGGTTTTCAGTATATTCAAATACAAATGGAGCTCTATCCAAGAAAAAAATGATGTCTTTTTTTATGTTGTGGACAATCAATTTTGTATTGGAATATACTGAAAACGGGCGTTCGAGTCGTTTTTCCGACTATTTCTACACACATTCCACTATATTAAAATGACGTCATGGTTGAGTCCAAACAGAGTCGTCCCCGGACAGAGTCGTCTCCGGACAAAGTCGTCCCCGGACAATTTTATACGGAATTTGTATAGAGATATAGTTAAAATGGGCTTGGAGGGGAGGGCGCTTTCTAGTATATTCCTATATACATTCGGTTGCATTCAGAAACAAAAAGAATGTCTTTTTGAATGGACAGGATGACTATGGAAACCGGATCTCTCTCTCTCTCCCCCAAGATTGGACGAGAGAGTGCATCCTATTTGTATTGTAATATACTGAAAACGGGCTTTCGAGTCACTTTCTAGACTATTTCTATACAAATGGAGCTCTATTTACGAAAAAAATGATGTCTTTTTTTATTGTGTGGACAGCCCTATTTGTATTGCAATATACTGAAAACAGGCGTTCGAGTCGGTTTCTAAACTCTTCCTATACAAATTCCACCATCTATATAGAAATGATGTCATCGTTGAGTCTAAACAAAGTCGTCCCCGGACCATCTTGATGACCAGACATATTGCCTTTTCAACAACCCACATTATTCTGAACAAAAACGTGGAATACTTTTATAGAAAAGAGAAGAATTGAAAGTGAAAGTCAAAAAGCAAAATGGGATCGGCTGGGAAAAATTTCTGAGAAAAAAAAAAGAAAAAATATATAATATATATATTATATAATATATATATATTATATAATATATATTATATAATATATATTATAAATACTTTTTGTTAATTTTTATCATGTCTTCTAGACATGATAAAAATTAACTAATCCCTTTTGTCTAGGAATGTTGTCTCACCGTTTCTAAAGAAGTAGACCATGATTCATTCTTTCTAAAGAATAGAATTCCAAGAAAAGAATGGGTTCTGGTCTATTTTTAGAAACGGTGAGACAACATTCCCAGACAAAAGGGGGTACATTGAGTCTGTGCTGTAGACCCTGAACAACCTATCGGTTACCGGTAATATATCTGGAAGGACCCCAAAAAGCTATCCACTGTCGTTGGAATTGTGTTCACTGGAGGCTATTTCTTTTTTTCGCAATCTCGCTTTTAGTTTTCTCTGAGATTCTTTAGAAATGGGTGAAGATGGGTAGCGTGAAGCGGGGGACACCTGGATCAGGATTCCCGATTAGGGTAAAGAAGGAGGCGTGTTGCCTTTTCAACAGCCCACAGTGTTCTGAACAGAAACGTGGAATGCTTTTATAGAAAAGAGAAAAGTTGAAAGTGAAATTAACTCACCCCCTTTTGTGTGGGTATATTGTCTCACCGTTTCTAAAAATAGACCAGAACCCAGTCTTTTCTTGGAATTCTATTGTTTAAAAGGATGAGTCATGGTCTATTTTTAGAAAGTGGGAGACAACATTCCCAGACAAAAGGGGGGTGAGTTAATTCTTATCATGTCTAGAAGACATGATAAAAATTAACAAAAAGTGGGGTTTTTTTTTTTTTTTTTTTTTTTTTTTTTTTTTTTTTTTTTTTTTGTTTTTTTTTTTTACATCTCAGAATTTTTTTCTGAGCTCTGAGAAATTTTTCCTAGCCGATCCCATTTCGTTTTTCGACTTTCACTTTCAACTCTTCACTTTTCCTATCCACTGTCGTTGGAATTGTGTTCACTGGAGGCTATTTCTTTTTTTGCAATCTCGCTTTTAGTTTCCTCTGAGATTCTTTAGAAATGGCTATACAAATTTCACCATCTATATAGAAATGATGTCCAAACAAAGTCGTCCCCGGACCATCTTGATGACCGAATATGTATAGAAATAGTCTGAAAATGGACTTGAGGGCCGGTTTCTGGACGATTCATCTACAAATTCGGCCGCATCCAGAAAAACAAAAATACATAGTTTCTTTTTGGTTGGACAGGAGATGATAAATTTCTTTTCTCTCTCTCTCTCTCTCCCAATATTGGAGGAGAGAGTGGCCCAAAAAATGGGTCTTGGAAGGAATCGAATGCATTTTGAAATGCACTCATTCCTTCCAAGACCCATTTTTTTGGTCTCCTGATTCAACTCTCCAGTCTATGGAATAGGGAAAGCGGAGAACGTTTCCCCTTCTTTAAGCGACTGGAGACCATATCGCATCATCATCATCATCATCACCATCACCATCGTCCTCTTTCTGATACTTTTCAACGAAGGCTTGATGTCTCTGGATGATTTTGGGGAGATGATGGATCCCGAATTGAGTGATAAAAAAGAGAGGACTCTTTTTCCTTTCTTGTTCGTCTTGCACAGTCTCTCGGAGGGTGATGTACGTTTCCCCGTCCTCCTCAATTTTCGTCAGAGGTCTCATGAATATTTTACACATCCAAGGGAAGAGCGACTTGTTATGCAGGGATTTCGAAGCGACGAAGGCCGCTTCATTCGAAGTGAGGACAATCTGGTTCGGTTGACCCCATTCTTTGGAGTAGTTGTCAATATCGCCTAGTCGAAGAAAATGGTGTCGATTAGGAAAAAAGACTTGGAGAACACTCGTCGTATGCGAGACGTTCGTAGGCAAGAGAGTCAAGATATCTTTGGCATTCCAGTACAGGAATCCTAGATCCACATACCCGTGCACGTAATAGTCCTCGTTATATTCCAGTTTGAGCAACATGGCTTTTGTATTTTTTTTTCCGTTCTCAAGGCGAAACACTCGTCTGATATGAACAAGAGCTCGCTGGCGATCCGTTTATATAGACTCCTCAGAGAGAGAGAGAGAGAGAGGGAGAGGGGAGGAGGAACAAGGTTGATGAATTCTAAAATAAAAAAATGATAAAACATGAGATCGGCTGGCAAAATATTTTCAGAGCTCAGAAAAAAATTCTGAGATGTAAAAAAAAAAAAACTTTTTGTTAATTTTTATCATGTCTTCTAGACATGATAAAAATTAACTCATCCCCCTTTTGTTTGGGTATGTTGTCTCACCGTTTCTAAAAAGAGACCAGAACCCAGTCTTTTCTTGGAATTCTATTCTTTAAAAGGATGAGTCATGGTCTATTTTTAGAAAGTGGGAGACAACATTCCCAGACGAAAGGGGGGGTGAGTTAATTTTTATCATGTCTAGAAGACATGATAAAAATTAACAAAAAGATGATTTTTTTTTTATTAAACATTTCAGAATTTTTTTTCTGAGCTCTGAGAAATTTTTCCTAGCCGATCTCATTTCGTTTTTCGACTTTCACTTTCAACTCTTCACTTTTCTATAAAAGCATTCCACGTTTCTGTTCAGAACAGTGTCTCTCTCTACCCAAATCTGAAACCCTAGTCACGAGAGAATATGAGACTAGAAAAATAGTTTAGCTTATTGATCTAAAAAATGTCCCATGCTAGAACTCAGAATTATAATCAGAGCGGGGCTTTCCAGTATCCACTTCCAAGATTTTAGATTTGTCATGGGTGACATTTTCCCAAATTCATAAATTCTTCAATTATAGTCCCCTTCTTTGACAAATGGCTAAGAAATTCTTAAAGAATATCATGATAAAGATTTAGCTATCTATATATAACATTATGTTTTCTTTTCAAAAAAAATCCAGTCTTGATCGAAATGGACTTTACGCACAATTTATTGTATCCCCACCTTTCCAAGATTGGTTTGAAGAAGTGATAAAAAAAATGGGTCTGGAAGGAAAAGAGTGCATTTCGAGAAAAGAAAAGAGGACCCTCTTTTTCTCGCAATGCACCCGTTTCCTTCCAGACCCATTTCTTTTGCCTCCTCAGAACTCTCTTTCTTTTCTCCTCCCTCTTTCTCTTAAGAGGGATTGAAAGAAAGAGGCTAGATGGAAAAGTTTCTTTTTTTTCTTTCGAAAAGATAAAAAAAAATTTGGAGGAGGAGCAAATTTTTTTTGGGTGGTGGTGGTTGTTTTTTTAGAAGGTGATGACTTTAGTGACATTTAAAGAGACCACCAGAGGATCCGTTTGAGTCTCGACGACCTTTTCTTGACGGGGGTCTGTCTGGCAATAAGCGCTGGCATATTGTTTAGGGTAAGTAGAAGAATTCGTCATGCCTGGATGAGGCGGTATGTAGCGCACTCCCAGATTAAAGAGGGTGATGAAGGGAAATTTCTCCCCCGGATAGAGCAGTCGGTAAACGGGTTGATTGGGTACAACTCGAACCAGCGGCTGAGTTAAAATGCTATACACCCAGGCCAGAAGCTGATTATTTTTAGGATTATTTTCGGCCAGATGTAACATTTCTTCGCTGGAGAGGACATATCCCTCTTGAGAACTGCCGAGACTCTCAAGATCTTTTATTTTCCTGAAGACGTGGTGTTCGTCGAAAAACACGGAGAGAATGTCCCAGGTTCTTTTACTGGAAGTATGAATCAGAGGCAAAATGTCCGTAGCGTTCCAAAACAATCTTCCGTCATCCACATAACAGCGAATGCTCACAAACTCATTATATAAGATGCGGATCATCATCTTGAGTAGAAATATGGATACGCACAGCAGTCTCTCTCTCTCTGGGAAATAGAGTCTGTCTTCCACTCGCCTCTCTATATATACGAGAAGACCACGTGATGGGCGACGTGACGGTTGACTTCTAGAAAAAAAAATCAACTTTGTCTATCTCTCTCTCTCTATGACCTTCTATTTTTTTCCTAAAGGACACCCCGTCACCTTTTCAAAGGTCATGGGATTGAGAGGAACGAAAGAAAAAAAAAACAAATATCCTTTGTATACTACCTATGATCTTCTCCTAGAGACCCCTGTCATTTTCTTCTCGAGAGCTACGTGATGAAAGCTTTTTTTTTATTCTAAAGTTTATCAACTTTGTAGACACATGACCCCGTCACCTGCTCAAAGGCCATGTCGTATGGAATGGGACCCTTTTGGTTTTTTCTTTTGAGAAAATAAAAAATAAAACAACTCTATAATCATCTCTCTATGACCTTCACAAACACTCATTTCGTTATCATTTTTTTATTTTAGAATTCATCAACCTTGTTCCTCCTCCTCCCCTCTCTCTCTCTCTCTCTCTGAGGAGTCTATATAAACGGATCGCCAGCGAGCTCTTGTTCATATCAGACGAGTGTTTCGCCTTGAGAACGGAAAAAAAAATACAAAAGCCATGCTGCTCAAACTGGAATATAACGATGACTATTACGTGCACGCGTATGTGGATCTAGGATTCCTGTACTGGAATGCCAAAGATATCTTGACTCTCTTGCCTACGAACGTCTCGCATACGACGAGTGTTCTCCAAGTCTTTTTTCCTAATCGACACCATTTTCTTCGACTAGGCGATATTGACAACTACTCCAAAGAATGGGGTCAACCGAACCAGATTGTCCTCACTTCGAATGAAGCGGCCTTCGTCGCTTCGAAATCCCTGCATAACAAGTCGCTCTTCCCTTGGATGTGTAAAATATTCATGAGACCTCTGACGAAAATTGAGGAGGACGGGGAAACGTACATCACCCTCCGAGAGACTGTGCAAGACGAACAAGAAAGGAAAAAGAGTCCTCTCTTTTTTATCACTCAATTCGGGATCCATCATCTCCCCAAAATCATCCAGAGACATCAAGCCTTTGTTGAAAAGTATCAGAAAGAGGACAATGGTGATGGTGATGATGATGATGATGATGCGATATGGTCTCCAGTCGCTTAAAGAAGGGGAAACGTTCTCCGCTTTCCCTATTCCATAGACTGGAGAGTTGAATCAGGAGACCAAAAAAATGGGTCTTGGAAGGAATGAGTGCATTTCAAAATGCATTCGATTCCTTCCAAGACCCATTTTTTTGGGCCACTCTCTCCTCCAATATTGGGAGAGAGAGAGAGAGAGAAAAGAAATTTATCATCTCCTGTCCAACCAAAAAGAAACTATGTATTTTTGTTTTTCTGGATGCGGCCGAATTTGTAGATGAATCGTCCAGAAACCGGCCCTCAAGTCCATTTTCAGACTATTTCTATACATATTCGGTCATCAAGATGGTCCGGGGACGACTTTGTTTGGACATCATTTCTATATAGATGGTGAAATTTGTATAGCCATTTCTAAAGAATCTCAGAGGAAACTAAAAGCGAGATTGCAAAAAAAGAAATAGCCTCCAGTGAACACAATTCCAACGACAGTGGATAGGAAAAGTGAAGAGTTGAAAGTGAAAGTCGAAAAACGAAATGGGATCGGCTAGGAAAAATTTCTCAGAGCTCAGAAAAAAATTCTGAGATGTAAAAAAAAAAAAAAAAAAAAAAAAAAAAACTTTTTGTTAATTTTTATCATGTCTTCTAGACATGATAAAAATTAACTCACCCCCCTTTTGTCTGGGAATGTTGTCTCCCACTTTCTAAAAATAGACCATGACTCATCCTTTTAAACAATAGAATTCCAAGAAAAGACTGGGTTCTGGTCTATTTTTAGAAACGGTGAGACAACATACCCACACAAAAGGGGGTGAGTTAATTTTACTTTCAACTTTTCTCTTTTCTATAAAAGCATTCCACGTTTCTGTTCAGAACACTGTGGGCTGTTGAAAAGGCAACACGCCTCCTTCTTTACCCTAATCGGGAATCCTGATCCAGGTGTCCCCCGCTTCACGCTACCCATCTTCACCCATTTCTAAAGAATCTCAGAGAAAACTAAAAGCGAGATTGCGAAAAAAAGAAATAGCCTCCAGTGGACACAATTCCAACGACAGTGGATAGCTTTTTGGGGTCCTTCCAGATATATTACCGGTAACCGATAGGTTGTTCAGGGTCTACAGCACAGACTCAATGTACCCCTTTTGTCTGGGAATGTTGTCTCACCGTTTCTAAAAATAGACCAGAACCCATTCTTTTCTTGGAATTCTATTCTTTAGAAAGAATGAATCATGGTCTATTTCTTTAGAAACGGTGAGACAACATTCCTAGACAAAAGGGATTAGTTAATTTTTATCATGTCTAGAAGACATGATAAAAATTAACAAAAAGTATTTATAATATATATTATATAATATATATTATATAATATATATATTATATAATATATATATTATATATTTTTTCTTTTTTTTTCTGACTCAGAATTTTTTCTCGGCTCTCAGAAATTTTTCCCAGCCGATCCCATTTTGCTTTTAGACTTTCACTTTCAATTCTTCTCTTTTCTATAAAAGTATTCCACGTTTTTGTTCAGAATAATGTGGGTTGTTGAAAAGGCAATATGTCTGGTCATCAAGATGGTCCGGGGACGACTTTGTTTAGACTCAACGATGACATCATTTCTATATAGATGGTGGAATTTGTATAGGAAGAGTTTAGAAACCGACTCGAACGCCTGTTTTCAGTATATTGCAATACAAATAGGGCTGTCCACACAATAAAAAAAAGACATCATTTTTTTCGTAAATAGAGCTCCATTTGTATAGAAATAGTCTAGAAAGTGACTCGGAAGCCCGTTTTCAGTATATTACAATACAAATAGGAGGCACTCTCTCATCCAATCTTGGGGGAGAGAGAGAGAGAGATCCGGTTTCCATAGTCATCCTGACCATTCAAAAAGACATTCTTTTTGTTTCTGAATGCAACCGAATGTATATAGGAATATACTAGAAAGCGCCCTCCCCTCCAAGCCCATTTTAAGTATATCTCTATACAAATTCGGTATAAAATTGTCCGGGGACGACTTTGTCCGGAGACGACTCTGTCCGGGGACGACTCTGTTTGGACTCAACCATGACGTCATTTTAATATAGTGGAATGTGTGTAGAAATAGTCGGAAAAAGGACTCGAACGCCCGTTTTCAGTATATTCCAATACAAAATTGATTGTCCACAACATAAAAAAAGACATCATTTTTTTCTTGGATAGAGCTCCATTTGTATTTAAATATACAGAAAACCGACTCGAACGCCCGTTTTCAGTATATTCCAATACAAAATAGGGCAGTCCACAACATAAAAAAAAGACATTTTTTTCTTGGATGGAGCTTCACTTGTATTGGAATATACTGAAAACCGACGTGAACGCCCGTTTTCAGTATATTCCAATACAAAATAGGGCAGTCCACAACATAAAAAAAGACATCATTTTTTTCTTGGATGGAGCTCCATTTGTATTGAAATATACTGAAAACCGACGTGAACGCCCGTTTTCAGTATATTCCAATACAAAATTGGCAGTCCACAAAATAAAAAAAAGACATCATTTTTTTCTTGGATCGAGCTCCACTTGTATTGTAATATACTGAAAACCGACGTGAACGCCCGTTTTCAGTATATTCCAATACAAAATTGGCTGTCCACAAAATAAAAAAAAGACATCATTTTTTTCTTGGATCGAGCTCCATTGTATTGTAATATACTGAAAACCGACGTGAACGCCCGTTTTCAGTATATTCCAATACAAAATAGGGCAGTCCACAACATAAAAAAAAGACATCATTTTTTTCTTGGATCCAGCTCCATTTGTATTGGAATATACTGAAAACCAACGTGAACGCCCGTTTTCAGTATATTCCAATAAAAAATTGGCTGTCCACAAAATAAAAAAAAGGCATCATTTTTTTCTTGGATCCAGCTCCACTTGTATTGTAATATACTGAAAACCAACGTGAACGCCCGTTTTCAGTATATTCCAATACAAAATTGGCTGTCCACAACATAAAAAAAGATATCATTTTTTTATTGGATCGAGCTCCATTTGTATTGAAATATACTGAAAACCGACGTGAACGCCCGTTTTCAGTATATTCCAATACAAAATTGGCAGTCCACAAAATAAAAAAAAGACATCATTTTTTTCTTGGATCGAGCTCTATTTGTATTGAAATATACTGAAAACCGACTCAAACACCCGTTTTCAGTATATTCCAATACAAAATTGGCAGTCCACAAAATAAAAAAAAGACATCATTTCTTTCTTGGATCGAGCTCTATTTGTATTGAAATATACTGAAAACCGACTCAAACACCCGTTTTCAGTATATTCCAATACAAATTGGCACTTCACAAAATAAAAAAAAGACATCATTTCTTTCTTGGACCGAGCTCTATTTGTATTGAAATATACTGAAAACCGACTCAAACACCCGTTTTCAGTATATTCCAATACAAATTGGCAGTCCACAAAATAAAAAAAAGACATAATTTCTTTCTTGGATCGAGCTCCATTTGTATAGAAATAGCCTAGAAATCAGTTCGAACGCCCGTTTTCAGTATATTGTAATACAAATGAAATGACATGAAAAATGCAAAAAGAGGAAAAGTAGCCTACCTTGACGGAAATTCTATTCCAAAAGGGGAAAACTTGTATCCAGGTTTGCCCACAGCACGGCCGGAACTCAAGCGAAACTCGATAGGTTGAAATCGATCCATTAAATAACATTCTTAAAAAACAGTAAAGTTTTATTCTATTCCAAAAGGGGAAAACTTGTATCCAGGTGCGCCCACAGCACGGCCGGAACTCAAGCGAAACTCGATAGGTTGAAATCGATCCATTAAATAACATTCTTAACAAACAGTAAAGTTTTATTCACATCGAGTCGGCTGGGAAAAGTTTCTGAAAAATAAATTACCCCCCTTTTTAGTCTGAAAATTTGAAAATTGATGTCTTCAATTTTTGAAAAATTGAAGACATCAATTTTCAGACTAAAAAAGGGGTATTTTTTTTTTTTTTTTTTTTTTTCAGTTAGAGAAAGTTTTCTCCGGCTCTCAGAAATTTTTCCGCACTCGACTGGATGAATAAAACATCCCCGTTTCTTTAAGAATGGGCTCACTGTTAACTATTTCAGCATTCGACGTTTCGCGTCCAATAATAACTGCCGGGTGTTCAAGAATGCAGATGCACCTACTAGATTTTCTACAGAGAAGCTTGACTGGATGGAGAGAGTGGATAACTTTTTCCAAGATTCTCGACTTTGGACCGTCATGAGGTAAAGGATCTTTTTGTTTTTTTTTTTCTTTTAAGAAAATTTATGGATATATTCATTTCTTTTTGAATGGACCTAGAAAAATAGGACAAAGTTCTTTTCCAAGATTAGATGAGAGAGGGACCCAAAAAAAATGGGTCTTGGAAGGAATCGAATGCATTTGCACTCATTCCTTCCAAGACCCATTTTTTTTGGTCTCCTGATTCGTCTCTCTTTCTCTCTCCTCAGTCCATTTCCATAAATATAGGGAAAGCGGAGAACCTTTCTCTACTTATTTCTAAAAATCTTTTCTTTATTTTTTTTTCTCCTGAGTTTATGTATATATCAATTCAAATACTTTTGAGAACGGTCATCCCAATTCTCTGTCGTCTTTCGGTTTCATCGTCCCAACACTCAGTGGACATAGTCTCAGTCGATTTTGGAGCATGGGTCGTCCGTTCATTGTCCCAACATTCAGTGGACATAGTCTCAATAGATTTTGGAGCATGAGTCGTCTGTTCATTGTCCCAACACTCAGTGGACATAGTCTTAGTGGATTTTGGATCATGAGTCGTCCGTTCATTGTCCCAACGCTCAGTGGATTTTGTCTTTGGATCCTCTGAAGATATTTTGGGGGTCTCATGAGATTCTTTGGAAGGTTCGTCCCAACAGGCTGCTGGATCGTAATGGGGAATATTTTCAGGTATGTCTCCCCAACCCTCCGTCTTCCTCGAGTTATTGGAGGAAGTTGACGACAAAGAAGAAGAGCCCATCAAGTTTAAAGGCGTATGCTCATCCGGATGTTCCATCACTTGGAAACAGGACAGATTATCCCATTTCTGGATGAAGTTATCGTACGCTTTTGGGGACGGATCCTTCTCTAACTGATCGTAGGCCTTATCAAAAGCTTGCAGAGGATTGTCTGCTTCCTCCTGAATCCTCTCCTCTTTCTCCGTTCCGTCTGGATAGACGTGATTGATATGAAAATCTCCTTCCATAATATGCCATCGATAGTTGCGCACTTTGTTTTCGGCACAATGGAAATATTTCATCCTTTGATGATGTCGGGCACATTTTTCCCGATACTTCCAAATGATTCCATCTGGCACATAAATTTCCGTCACGGGTTTTTGATAATCCAAGGCTTTAGCAAAGAATTTAGCTTTCTGGCATCCCACCACATAAATCGTGGAGAAGCTGTGAGTGAGCGATTGGAGAATGCGTCCTAAATGGTTGTAGGGAATATGACCCTCGTTCCAACGAAGTCCGTGCCGGTTTCTCGTCAGCCAGGCATTTGTCTTTTGGTTTTTTTCACTCAGTTGGTGGAAGGGGTGAGGAGGAGTAAACGTCAACGATCCCACGGTCAAAAAATCTTTTGTCGCATAGCCCAATTCTTTTAAAACGTAGGTAAATTCACCCTTCTTGTGGTTGTAGGACTGGAAATCCTCTAGATCGAGCACGATAAAGTTTTCTGAACACGCCATGGCGATGAATACGGTGATGTCTTCCACAAACAGGAGCAAAAAAGAGAATGGAAAAGGTATATATGTGTAACAGGGAAGATCTAGAAAGGGGGGGGAAACAATAAAACGTTTTAGAGTCGTCGTCTTGAAAGAGACATTTTTCTTTTCAAAGGGTTAAGAAGTTTCAAAGGTCTTTTTAAATGAAGTTATGATTATTATCATTATTAAAAAAACTAAGAATCAAATCGAGTTTATAGATAACCATATTCATAGGACCAAAGGGACTTACCAGCTCAGTTCACGTCTTCTTCTGTTCTCTGAAAAATCTCGCGGAGGATACACACTTTTATACTCGCGCGACATCTGTCGGGATCGCGACCCCATCTAAATGTCAGGGTCATTCCAACCTCTTAAAAGGATCGGAATGAAAGAAACACTTTGATAAAAAAATATATTTATGAAAAGATATCTGAGGGTCGTGAGAACATTTTCTCTCCCCATCCCCCGCCTATTTCAAAAAAAATAATAAAAAGTCTTTCTTGGATCGCGTCAAGATTACAAAACAACTCACAGGACTTGTTTATCTCGATCTTGTCAGGGTCACCGTTTCACATAAGAAGATGGATGGACCCTGAACTTTAGACATGATAAAAATTAACTCTACCCGCCTTTTGTCTGGGAATAGGGTCTCACCGTTTCTAAAAATAGACCAGATCCCATTCTTGGAATTCTATTCTTTAGGAAAGGAGGAGTGATGGTCTATTTTTAGAAAGTGTGAGACAACATTCCCAGACAAAAGGGGGGGTAGAGTTAATTTTTATCATGTCTAAGACATGAAAAAAATTAACAAAAAGTTTTTTTTTTTTTTTTTTTTTTAAGGCTGAAAAATTTTTTCTGAGAGAGCTGAGAAAGATTTTTCCTCCCAATCTTTTTCGACGATGAAAAGGGAAAAACTACTGATCCGATCTCCCTACGCTTTAGGGAAAAAATACTTATGAAATATTCATGTGTTGAAATTGGCTATTCAAATAAGTGACATTTTGTTTCTCATTGGAACTGTTCAACGGCGAGTCCACTCGTCTCATTCTTTGGGGTAGGGGATGAAAGTACAGTGGTTTGTTGAAATCGATGATAGTTTCCTCTTTAGTCGGCGGAACTGTAAATCTATCCCGTCTTAACTCTTCTAATCTCTTTGAAAGTCTTTCCACTTGCTCTGCTAAGGTTTCCTCGGTAGTCATGGTCTCTCTTAGTTTAGGGAAGTCTTGACGTATTGGCTAGAGAACAGAGGGTCTTTTTCTCTCTATACATATATCATGTGGGAGCGTGTAATTTATAAATCCTTGTGAAATCTTTCTACGTCTTGTGTAACTTGGAAGATTCGTCTTGTGTAACTTGGAAAATTCTTCTTCTTCTCGTCGATTGGGGTGGAGTTATAGAAAAGAAATGGGATTGGAAAGAAATCAACACATTACAAAAAAAAGGAACTTTTTTTTTCTATTTTTTTTCTCTAGGGATTTACATACCATTTCATTCATGAACATTCAAGGGTTCTCTCCAAGACCAAATTTTAGAAGAGGACCACAAAGAGTACACTTGAGGATCCTCTTTCAGGTCTAGGTGAGATAAGGGTTGAGACCAATATTCTTGGGTCTCTAAAGCATCCCAACTTAGACATTTATTATTATTATTAGAAAGTTCATCCTCCTCCTCCTCCTCCTCCTCATCGTCGCACGAGTTCTCCTGGGGAGATTCTTCCGCCTCCTCTTCGACAGCTTTGCTCTCGGAGGGGTAACAATGTAATTTCCGGAAAACGTAACTACCCTCCATCAAATGGTATCGAAAATTTCTCACCTTGTTCTCGGCACAATGAATCATCTTTTGGAAATATTGGTGTCGCGTGCATTTCGACTTGTTCCGCCACTCGGTTTTCCCTGGGATGTAAAACTCGTAAACGGATCGCTGGCAGAGCTTGCTGAAAAATTCGGCTTTATCGTATCCATTGACGTAGATCACCTCCACATTTTCGGTCAGTATTTTCAGGATCGTAGGAAGATGCTCGTAGGAAAGACGACCCTCGGTCCATTGCAGGCCGTGTCGGTTATTTGTAGTCTGGTTGACCACAGCTTGATTGCGGGACGATAAGTCATCGTAATGGACAGGAGGGAGAAAAATCATGGATCCGCATAAGGTTAAATCGCAAGTGATGTAGCCCAGTTCTTTCAAGATGAAACATATATCTCCCGTCTTTGGATCATAACAGTGAAAGTATTCCATGTCCAGAACAATGTAGGAATCTTTGAGAGGTTTGGTACTCAAAATGTCCATCTTCTTCAATTGAGGAAAAAAAGAAAACAAAATTCTCTCTCTCTCTCGCTGTGTGTCCTGAAGGAAAAAATGGATAGCGTTCTCTCGCCGTCTCCTCTTTTATATATATATAGAGAGAGAAGGTTGCACGTGACAGGTCGTATGAATTCTGGGAAAGGTCACATTCGTATATATATATTTGTTTTTTGAATAATATCGTGCGTATCTCAATACACATCCGTCATAATAATAATAAAGGTCACCTTGGAAAGAAAAAGAAATAAAAAACATGGAACTCGTGCTCGACTTTGAAGGTTTCTACGATTCTCAAGGAGCCTTTATTGTGAAAGAATTGGCTTACGTCACATTGGACGGTACTTCTCGAGGGGTATTTGTTTTTAAACCCCCGTTTCCATGGCAAATGCTCACCGAGAAAGAAAAACGAACCGCTGTGTGGGCGAGTGATTATTATCACGGCTTGTCGTGGTACGAAGGAGAAATTCCGTACAGTTATTTTCCATGGGTGTTAACGATGTTGAAGGAAACTTTTTCCATGATTTGGGTGCGAGGAGAAATGAAACGGCAGTTTTTAGAGAAATGGTTGCAAAGATCCATTTATTGCATTTCGGGATCGACGCAAGAGATTCTCAAATACAATGGGATCGAACACATGAATTGTCCTAACCATACAAAAGGTTTTTTCCATTGCGCTCTACAAAAAACGGTTCGGTATCATTATTATTTAAAGACACAGAGAAAAAATTCGCAACGTCGATCCTGCACAATTCAATCTTGACAGAACTCATTAAAAAAAATACATATATCATGTTACTTCTTCAACAGCACAGATGGTTCTGAAGCGAATCTTGGAATTTTGAAATAATAGATCAGGGAGAAATCATTCTTAATAAAATGGTAAAGTCTCGAATCGGCTGGGAGAAAAAAAAATTTCTCAGAGCTAAAAAAAAAAAAAAAAAAACTTTTGGTTAATTTTTATCATGTCTTTAGACATGATAAAAATTAATGACCCTCCCTTTTTGTCTGGGAAGGATGTCTCACCCTTTCTAAAAATAGATCATGACTCATCCTTTCTCTAATGGCAAACATTCCATGAATGAATCATGATTTGTTTTTCAAAAGAGTGAGACAACATTCCCAGACGAAAAGGGAAGAGGGTCGTTAATTTTTATCATGTCTAAGACATGATAAAAATTAACAAAAAGTTTTTTTTTTTTTTTTTTTGAGTTGAAGAATTTTTCTCAGCTCTAAAAATTTTTTTCCAGCCGACTCGAAACTTTACCATTTATATTTACGAATAGTCTTTGGATTATTTATTTATTTTCTTTTAAAAGAAAAATTCTGAGCTAGACCTATCTATTGGCTTAACATTCTGGTCATAGAAACAGTCTAGTATCTCATTTTTTTTCGAGGCTAATGCACGGGTTCTCCAATCAAAAGGGTTACTATAAAGGGATTGGTTTGAATGCATTTATCTGCAAATGTTGTAGGATTCTGTTGTTGAGAAGGGGGTATATTATTATTATTATGATGATGATGATGATGATGATGATGATTGTGGCAGATTCGTTTTCTACATGGAAGTCTAATCTCCTCCGAAGACCTTTTCTGGGGATCGTCGATAGATGGTTTTTCAGTAGGAATCGTTTCCCTCGGATTCTCAAGAGATAGAGGGGGGTCCTGTCTTGAGACATGAAGCGGTCTCTCCTCCTCCTCGAGAAGTCTTGCGAAAGGGAGAGGATTTTCGGTTCCCTTATTCTCGAGGGGTCTTGACAAATTGAGAGGTCCCTCCTCTTCGAAAGAGAGAGAAGTTTTGGTTCCCTTATCCTCGAGGGGTTTTGACAAATCGAGAGGTCCCTCATTTTCGAGGGGTCTTGATAAATGGAGAGGTTTTTCATCTTCGAGGGGTCTTGAGAAAGGAAGAGGTTTTTCATCTTCGAGGAGGTTTGACAATGGGAGAGATTTCTCCTTCTCGAGGGGTCTCTCTTCCTCAAGGGGTTTTGAGGAAGGGAGAGGTTTTTCATCCTCGACGGGTTTTGACAAACGGAGAGGAATCTGAACAGGCTTCTCCTCATCCCCATCATTATCGAGGAGGATGAGGATAGGCTTTTGGAAAGGTTTTTTCTTTTTCTTCTGAACAGGCTCCTCTTGATGCTCGGGGAGAGGGATGGGGTAGTTGTTCCACCATTCTATTTTTTCTTGCTCGAGGATTTTTCAAAAGTCGTAGCTTCTCTATGATGAGAGGAACGAAGAGAGTCCTCGAGAAGAATATAATAGGTATTCTTCCCAGTCTTCTCGATCGAGAGAGGTTCGTGCAAACATTTATGCAACCATTCACTAAAATGAACGAGAATCCCTTTTGTCTTCTCAAGACGATCCATAATCCTATTCATTTGCGAGACGGTTAGAAAGTGGGACGTGTAAAAATATTTGGCTCGTTTCATTAACAAAATTTGTGCATCCAAAGGTGGAATGTCACGAGCCATCAACACGTTTTCGTCGGACAAAAATTCGTCCTGCATCTTTTGATAACTACCCACGGTATAATAACCCGCACATTTTGAAAAATCGGAGGCTTTCAGGTAAACGACTCCTTGGATGATATAAAAGGAAAGATCAACATATTTATATTTGAAAGGAATACACGTAGTGAGCTGGGGATGCCTCCTCATGATCCACTTGGACAAAAATATGACTTTGGGGCTCTCCCCTTTTATTTATAGAGAGAAAGAGAGTGTGACCTTCCCTTCCCTCCTCCTCCTCTCTCTCTGCTTCCTCTATCTCTGGACGTCCTTGGATTGGAAAGGGTGACTTTGAAAAAAAAAAAAGAAGGTCATGGTTGGATAATTTTTTGTTTATTAAATTATTACTTTCACTTCCTCATTCCCACACACATTCATCTTTTTAAGAAAAGAAAAAGAGGTCATGGAGATAAGATTTCTTGGAAAGAAGAGAGAGAGAAACAAAAAAAAACAAATAAAACGGACGTCATAGAGCCTCTATGTGTGTCTGTGTGTGTCTATATAGATATATAAAAAGACGAGAGTACTGGGCGAGATCATTTCTTTTCCATTGGGAGCCATGTCGCTATTAGACGTTTTTCCAACTCAACGGATTTCGAACGGGGAGGATTTGAAGACGCTAAAGCAAATCTCCAACTTGAAAATTTTTTTGGCGTGTCATTGTGCGACATTTATTCCGCATTTACCACCTCATCAAGCGATCGTTTCTTTCAACCAAGATGTCGAATCCTCCAACCTGCTCGTTCAGAATATATACAGAAATTTATTCGAATCGCAACAAACGAAAGAGGAATCTCCCTTTTCTTGGAATCGGATGGATCGAGCTTTAAGACGGCCCATTCAAACAGACCGGCGATATACAGATCCGCGCACGAGTTTTCGGTGGAAGAATATTTTTCTCACGAAACGATATTTTACGTTTGGAGTGAGAACGACGGCTGAGGACGAAGTTCATATTGTTCAAACCACAGCCGCTCCTCTCGCCTATTACGAATCATCGTCCCCCAATCTGAAGGAAAGAAGTTTTAAAGTCAGCGACAGGATGAAATATAAGAAATATATTCTAAGACCTTTTCAAAACTATGTCGTTCCCCCGAAAACGCAATATCTCATCGTCACAACCCAGAAGAGTCTCTTTCTCGTCGATCGGTGCTCGTACTCGCTTTGGAAACAATTGAAAGAGGAGATTTCTTTCCAATCGCCGATGATGTTTCAAGAAAAAGAAGAAGAAAACCCTCCGCACCTTTACCCATCCCTTCCTTAGATGATAAGAGGAGCTGGACCAAACCGTCGTCATGGCCCGAAACAAAATCGACCCGGCAACGGAATGAAATTGAAGTCATCACAATTGAAGATGAGGAGAAAGAAAAAAAATTACCTCTTAAAAAACGGTCGACTTACCGGAACCTACCTGGCGTGCAAGATCCGCTTCAGAATCCAGAAGCTTCTTCTTCTTCTTCTTCTTTCCCGACTTGTTCAAACAGGCAACCTCTTTCGGACTCCTCACAGACAGAACCTCTTCCAGTATCCTCTTCTTCTTCTTCTCCAACCTGTCCCGACATCGTAGAGGTAGAATGTCAGACGGGTCCACAAGCTTCAAAAAGTCCCGACATCGTAGAGGTAGAATGTCAGCCGGGTCCACAAGTTCCAACAGGTCCAGAAATCATGGAGGCAGAATCACAGCCGGGTTCACAAGTTCCAACGGGTCCAGAAATCATGGAGGTAGAATTTCAGCCGGGTAAACAAGTTCCAACGGGTCCAGAAATCATGGAGGTAGAATCGCAGCCGGGTCCAGACATCCTAGATCCCTCCACTCATCCCAAAGAGACTCCAAGTGTTTCAAGACAGCCTTGTGAGGATCCAGCCCTTCCCGTATGGAATGATTATATGGACATACAAAATTTGGTGCAACAGGAAGGAGAAGAAAATAATCATACGGATGGGTGGGTGAGAGACTGTTTAGATCATTTAACCTCGAATGAAATTGAACTGTTATGGAATTGCATTTCTGAAATCACATCGGAAATGGGATAAAAACCAAAACAAAAAAAAACAATTTTTTTAATAACAAATTGGAGGAGGGTCATGATGTCAATTAGAAAAAAATATTATATAGAGTCCAATCTTGGTGGTTCACTTCAGTTTTCCAGCATGAGGTGATCCACGTTTCTCGAAATATGGATCCCATTCCAAGAGAGATTGTGTAGAGCCTTCACTTCAGTTCTTTTTTTTTCCTACCAAGAGGAGAGGGTCCCCAAAGGGCTACCCATGTCCAAAGAGAGAAAGTGTAGAGCGTTCATTTCAGTTTTTTTTCAAGTTTAGGGGAGGGAGGTCTCAAAATGACACCCCCCATTTTCAAAGAGAGATGGTGTAGAGCGTTCATTTCTGTTTTTTTCCAAAGTTAGGGAGTTTTCAAATGACTACCCATTTCAGAGAAAGAGAGAGAGAGAAGGTGTAGAGCGTTCATTTCAGTTTTCCAACATTAGAAGGTCCCAAAATACCTTCTGAATTCAAAGAGAGATCGTGTAGAGCGTTCATTTCCAGTTCTCCAAGATCAGAAGAAGAGGGTCCGCTTTTCCCAAAAGGGCTTTCCGCATTCAGAGACAGCGAAGTGCAGACTTCAGTTTTCTCCCTCCCCAAGAATAGAGGGTCCCAAAATGGCTTCCCATTTCAAAGAGAGAGGGAGAGGCGTTCATTTCCATTCTCCAAGATTGGGTCGTCTGCATTTTTCCCAAAATGGCTTCCCAATTCAAAAAGAGAGAGAAAGAGAGAGAGTAAAAGGGTGTGTAGAGCGTTCATGTTCATTCTCCAAGATAGGGTCGTCAGCTTTTTCTCAAAATGGCATCTCCCCATTCAAAAAGAGATCGTAACCAATTTTTTCCAGTTTTTTCCAAGATGGGGGGGGGGAGAAGAAAACCTAGGATGGAATAACACGACACACAGAGAGAAAGAGAGAAAAAAAACGCCATCTTGTCATTTTCTGATAGGGTACCGGTGTTCGAATACTTTTGTGACCGACTGTACATCTTACTGAAATCAAACTTTCTTTGAAAAAGGAAAATTAATTGTAAGGAATAAGATGGATGCATGGCGGGCAATAACAGCGCTGATCATATGTTTCGTATAGGAAATCATTTTCTCCGTGTTATCGTATAACGGAAAATATTCACAGATTATATTTTACAATTTTTAAGAAGTCATGGGTTATCTGCTTTAAGAGAACACCTTCGTGGGCAATTTTCTAAATAAAATTGGCTTGAATTCACGTTACGCATCGGGAAAATCATAAAGACCACAAGCAGCTAAACTGTTCGGTTGCCAACAACAAACTACCAACATCCAGCAATCTTATTCACTCAACTATAGTGAACTTAAACTAATGTTTGTATATTATTAGTAGTATTAAAATAACGAAAATATTTATTCTAATAAAAATTTTTGTTTGAATATCCTCCCTAGTAAGGTATTTCCTTTGGTTGGAGATTTGTCAACAATAAATGCTATGTTCAAACAAGATATTTATTTAGAGCATAATGCTTCAAAAATGTATGCTGGGATCCCTAGAAAAAAATATCGCCGGAAAATATATCTCCGAAAAAATATTTAATTATTCATATTCTTATGATTAATTATTAAATAATTAATAACTTTTATAATTATTAAATGAAATGCTTAATTATACTTTACCAAATGTACAGCAACACCCTTTATTTACAAAAATACCATATTGAATAAATTATATTGTAAGCTAATGAGTAACAACATTGCTTTGTTTAATTAAGATACAATAACAAGCCGAACAAACATTAAATTGTCAAACAACAAAAATCAGCGTTATTTTTTCAAATTTTCACAATCTAATTCTCATTATATCTTATCTCGTTCATTTGCGCTTTTGCAGCTGAAGATGATGGTTCGGTAAAACCATCGAAACTAGTCCTGTGAAAATTTGAAAATATAACGCTGATTTTTGTTCTTTGACTTCCAAATTAATAGCTTTGTTTGTTATTAATATGTCTCATCTTTCCTATTTCAGATAAAATTTACTAGTGTTTCTTGGACAGGAAAGCAAGAATTTTTAATTTGAATTAATAAATTTATGATACACTGAAAACGTTTTCAAGTTATAATTCCCTTTCTGAATATCTTGAATGTATATGAAAAAGTAAAATGCAAATTTAATATTAATATTATCACCCTTAAAAAACACCCAAATGTTTCGTTTATTACTCTCTTAAAACAACGTAATAATTAAGGAAAAAAGAAATTATTTAAAATAATTATTAGTTGCATGCAGTTGAAGAATATAGGAAAGTGCTGAAGGTTTTAAAGATTTTTAATTAATGACAAAAATACAGAAAATCGGAAATAATACGAAATGTTTCAGCAATATCTCAGAAGGAATGAAAGTTGCACCAGATATTTGTTAGAATATAATTTTAGTGATAGCAGTTTAATCAGTCTGCATTGAAATTCCGGTGATAATCAGTGACATACAGATTTAGGTTACTTGGGTTAAAAATGCGTAATAATTTAAAATTTAACCGGGTAAATTTTAAAACCAATTTATTTGAAAACTAGCAGCTTCGCTGCGAGCCTTCGTCTGGCTTTTAAATGTACCGGAAAAATGGCTGAAGGGAACTCCAAACGTTAAATTTAAATACTGCGTAGGATTTTACTCTGCAGAACAACTTCATAAAAAAAGTTATTACGTATAACAAAAATACAATGAAATAAGCAATATCCCTTAATACAAATATTAATTATCCTAATAAATAAATTAACCAAATTCCCTTTGCAAAATCTTAAGAACTCAAATGGTATTAAGGAGGTTAAGAACTTTGTTTCCTAAAAAAATCAGTCAAAACTTTTCAATATCTTAAAAACAGTGAAATGAGCAATTAATAAAATAAAGGAATGCAAAAAACAAAAAATTCTTAAAAGCAAAGTATAATTAATCATATTTTATCTTATGTTTTCAAGGGAAAAAATTACAATGAAATAAGCTATATCTCTTAATACAAATATCAATTATCCTAATTAAAAAATTAACCAACTTTCCGTAGAACAAAAATCATGCAAAACTTTTCAATATCTTATAAACAGTGAAATAAGAAAAAATAACATGAAAGCAACTCAAAAAACATAAAATTCCGCGTAGAATTTTACTCCACAGAACAACTTTATCAAAAAAAATCAATAAAAATATATTATATTTATATAAAAATGACAATGAAATATGCCAATCTCTTAAAAACAGTGACATAAAAATACGATGAAAAATTGTTGCCAAACCCATATTTCTAAAAGAATGAAACTATTCAAAATGATGCGATTTCATCAAAAATCTATCAACAGGATGATGTGAGATGATGTGAGAACTGTACTCGGATGCTTCATTTAAAAAATCTTTTAAAAATACAAAATATTATCATTTTTCCAAAATTCTTTTTGTAAAAGCATTCGCAAGGATGAAAGTTTAACGTGTTCAAAAATCAAAGAAAAATAAACTGTACATTTTTAAAAATAAACTTTTTTAGAAAAAATCCCATTGAAGAAGTGTTAAGCTCCCTTTGTTAAATAAATTCGTATTTAATCGATTTATTGAAACACGAAATTTATTTTAAGTTCGTAAAATAGCTAAGTGCTTACGTTTCATGACGATGTGAAAATGGAGTGTGTAGAGTAAAATCTCGCTTTCCTATAGCCCATTATGTTTCAAAATGACACGATTTCGTCACAAAACATGAAATAAAAAAAATTCGATTTCGAAAGAATCGCTTCGAAGTGCACTGGATTTGTATAGATGTACCTATGTACCAAATTTCGTAGCCGTGGGTCTATTAGCTTACGCGCAGAGCGAACGAAATGCACACACACAGACAGACTCTTTCTTTTATTATATGTAGAGAAGATATGTAGAGATAAGATTGTTTAAGGGAAGAAAACTTTTACGTTTCGCAGCTGTACCCTGCGGCTTTAAGACGGTCATCACGGAGAGTCTAGCTTTTTGCAATTCTCTTGAGAGCTCACATAGATGCGAACAATATATAGCAATCAATCTCACTTGGAATCATTGAAGTAAAATTCTGGGAGGGATGGGAAATAACAAAAGAACTGCTTGACAATTTTCAGAGGTTTAGGGTTATTTTCGCGACATTTTACGGGAAGTTCGGTCCAAAACTAGCGACAGTTTTAAAGGGATTCGCAGAAAATCACTCGACAGGCTAAGGGTTAAATACGTGACGTCGCCGGCTCTTGACAAATATGCCAACATGGGCGCAAAATGTGGAAATGTCCGGACGGATTGTGGGAGTATGGAGATGTAGGGAGGGGGTTACCGGCGTCACAGGACGGAGGAAAAGCAATGACGAGCGCTGAAAACAGAAGAGGCTCAACGTACGTGGAAATCTGATGAGTGTTGTTCGTGATGTATAGGCGGTTAAAAACATGCAAAATAACATGATAAAGCAATTTTATTCATCATCTGATAGGTTTATACGAAAATACAGATACATAAAATAATAGGCAACAAATACATAATAGTGGGAGATACAAAATGAAATTATATACGCTATGTACAGGAATCAGAAAATGCTGCAAATTATGTCGGAAAATTCACGGGTGATGTGGGCCGCGTATGGTCTGAGTTTGCAATTTTATCTGTTATCGTAAACATGTAAGCGACATGAATGCGCGACTGTCGACGACTTTCGGTCGACAGCCGCTACTTCTAGTTTTCCTGGGCGGTTGTATTCTGAGAAAAAGAACAAGGTGCTCGACATTTTCGTGCATTACTACCAAATCGCGAATGAAATTAACAATAATTGCTAACGCGCTCTCGAGAATGCACACGTGAAAAACTACGTGATCTGGTATGTGGATCCCGAGGGAATTTATTCCTCGTTTTCTCGCGGGAGAGTCGCTCGACCTGTTTGTTTAGGGCAGAAAGTTCACTCCTTAAGGTCTTAAGCTCTTCGAGGTGGGCACAAGAATCATTCGGATCGCTGGGGGAACTCGCGGAAGCTGCTTGGACAGCGAACACACTATTGTTCGTTGGCATGGGCACTTCAGCTATCTTGTCAGCCATTTTTGCTAAATTATCTAAGGATTTAGAACTTATTGATAAAATGGCATGCACCTCGAAAGGTAACCTTTGCAGCTATAATGATTTTTAAAATTCGTCAGTTATACATTTTCCACCCAATTCTCTCATTTTTAGGTTTTTAGGGTTTGTCATCCCCTAAATGCAATTCAGAAATAAGTCTGCGTATTTGTTCGTTTTCCGAATCCAAAAATTCCGCTATTAACCTAGCTTTTAGGGCATTATATTTTTCCGTCGCGGGGGGATTAAATAAAATATCTGATACTGCAGAAAGAGTTTCAAGGTCTATGGAAGAAATCACGTGGTTATATTTCGTATTATCGTTACTAATCTTTGCAAGAGCAAAGTTACTTTCAACTTGAATAAACCAAAGTTTAATATTATTTTTCCATAAAGGGGGAATTTTAACCGCCACATGTGAGATTTGTGTGATGCTGTTTTTCTACGCGTTATGCACATGATGTTATGCACAGGATGCCCAGGCGCCTGTTTCAAAGTGTGTCTAGCACCTGAATCTTCCACACTTCATTTTCCGCCGACGGAATTTGAAGGGGTCAGACTCGTTCTCCCGTCTGCTGTCGAGTTCAAAGAGAATCCCGACTGGTTTTCCGACACACATCTCGACGGGTGTCCAAACTAGACCCCGAGTTCTAGGAAAACTCAATTTTATTGAAGAAAAAATTAATAATTTAAAAAATAGCTAAATCTTTTATGCCAATTTCTGTGAAGATGGTTTTGTGATTTTTCATGAAATAAAATAGTATGGTGAAAGTTTTCGTAACTAAGACTTAAACTATATATGTTTCAACTCCAGATATTCGAAATTTTATTTTTCCAGTGAAAAACAGCCAATATCTTGAAAAGGAAACACAAAGTCATCGTTACAAGTGATTAGTGACGTCACAGACGAACGAGTCCTCGACTTTGTTTTGTTTAGCCCTGGGACACTGCCGTTGGGGGGAAGGCTCTTGTATGCGTTTACAGTGAATAACAGCAAAACTCCACTCCTGTGTTGCAATCGGTGCGGTAAGATTGAAAGTGTTTTGGTTTCTATGAATAATGTTATATTAAGATAATTTACTCATATATTCTTTAAAAAAGTGTTTTTAAACTTATCTAATGCGTAAATATTGCTATAATAAGCTTCGGGTATGACTAAATCAGACTCTTGTAGTACACAGTGCTAATCATCTGTTGCTTTGTGTAAATGATTGTTCTCGGTTATATGACGCAAAAAAGTTTCTTATTTTCGAATTATTAATGTTCTATAGCGTATTACATTCATATTTTCATGCACCTGTTCATACGGGAGTTTATACATTTAGTACTGGAACATTCAGAACTATTTTTCTTCTCATGTCTGACAGTATTATTACCTTTAAGTGATAAATGCAATGAAAAGCATCCTGACAAGTATTTATGTGCCTTCAAGTGGCAAACATAAAGTTTAAATATACTAGCGTATTAGAGAAAAGCATATTTTTATTTATTTTCGAAACTGAACCAGTGTAGAATTAAAAAAATTATACAATTGTGGGAACTGTCAAATGAGTTTTGATTTCACTTTTTGCAACAGTGGTAGGCAAAAATACAGTTATTATGTAAAAAAATAAAAGCGTGTGCGATATTTTGTTAGATCTTAAAATTTGAAGGACATTCAATTACTTGTTTCGGCAGTACACATACTAAAATTGGAACTAATGGTGGAGACGAACAGTCCAGTTTTTGATCAACACACTCGTAAAGCTTAAAACCTTAAGTTGGCGGAAAAAAAGTGTTATTGTTCTGAAATATTTTCTTGACTGCAAAATACATTTCTTGTTGAGTTGTACATCTGTATTAATTTTTCATATAGTTTCATTTCCTCCTCCCCCCCCCAAAGTTTTCTTGTTGATTGTAGCTTTAATGTTATATGTTCACTGTATAAATTACATGCAAGAACTGTTAGAAATTTAATTTTATTTAAAAATGTGCAGTATCTAGCAATATAAGTTAAGTTTTAATTTTAAATCCTGTAAATTTTAATGATTAATATTGGACATGCATTTTTATTTGATTTTTTGGATGCTGTAACCCATAAGGACAAAAATACAGTATTTATAAATTAATAAAATTCAGCAACACAGGATTCTAAAATTGAATCAAAATTTCCTGTATTTACTTATAGTTGTGTGTTGTTTGGTGAAAGCAAAGCATTCATGGGGTGCCTGTTGAAATTTTTATGTTTATATTTATGGTTGACTTTTTAGGAAAATTGTCTCAGTATACATTACACTTAGTGAAATGTTAAAGAATTCCATGTGACAATTTCTTTATGCATTGAAAAATTGCTGTCATTAAATATTACTTACAGTGGTGTGTGGCTTTAGCTATTTGACTGCTGACGAGGCTACTTTCTGTAAAGTGATCATTGTGATAAGTTTTTTTTTGGTTTGTTTTAATTTTGTGTAAGTATATTTATTAGAAAAAATTTGAATTTAAAATATAAATATACATAAATTAGTCTATTTCGTGCTATAAATCGTACTTGACCTCATAAGCAGATTTACATTAAAAAGCAAATTATAATATATAAAGGAATGAGGGAATTTAATCTTATTTTGGAAGCACTTCCACAGAGAACCCGGTAAATGTAAACATCGCCAACTTTGGCGATAATAGTTCAAACCTGGTAACCCAGCATATTTATCCTATTCGCTTGTTCGAAGTTTGCAACCATTCCTCTTGCGTACATTTTGTTGAATTATCACTGTCGTTGTTCGCATTTCCAGATTTATATTATTCTTCTCTTATTTATTATTATTTTTTCTGAATTTTTTAACAACGATTAGATAGAAATATTTTCGTGGATAGATGCCGGTTCTCGGTTCGGGATGAAAGGAAGAAAATACAGCGGGAGGGTTGAATGCTAATTTGTAACACGGCTGTTCACGTTGTGTTCTTAATTATTAACAGCTCTAAGAACCATGAGGTTTCCAACCTCTAAAATAATTTGTTTCTGTAGGCCGCAAAAATGTGCATATGCATTTTAAATAATTAAGTAATGCTTTTATTTTTATTATTGTCATCTAAAATTATGAGAATAAATCAATTTTTATGGTGTAAAATTTTAACAAGATAATATATTGTTAATGCTTTTCTAACAATAACCTTTCAGAGGATGGCAGGTGTGACATAAATAGATGATTAAATTGAAATAAAAAATATTATTGATTATGCATCACCATGGTCATCAAAATTAGCAAACAACTGCTGGTGTAAGGAATATATGGTGGTGGCCAAAATTGTAGACACTTTTGGAAATTTTTGTTTTTGAACTTTGTATGCTTATAGAAAATGTTATGTTTCACAAAATGCAAACTTATATATATCATTTTAAAGAGAATTTATTACTGAAATCAATACAAAACACAAAATTCAATTATTTGCAATACCAAAAAAGTTAAACGATAATAGTTTTTGATATATATTAGATAGTGATGATAGCAGTGAGTTATCAGTACTTAGTAGGGTACCTTTTATTTTTAATTACAGCTTCACATCGACGTTTCATTGAGCTGACAAGAGTTTTAAGCTCTTCATTCATTATTACATGATGCCAGGAAACAATTATAGCCTCCATTAGTTCCCTTTTATTTGACGGGTGCCTCATTCGGACAAGAGTTTTCAAACGGTGCCACAAATTTTCGATAGGATTGAGGTCAGGATTGTTTCCTGGCCATGACAACAATTTAATGCTCTTTGTACGAAACCACTCTTTAGATATTTTTGCTGTGTGGCAAGGAGCAAAATCCTGCTGAAAAATAAATGAAGCATTGTTGGGAAAGAGATCTCTGATGGAAGGTAGAAGTTTTGGTTCTAGAATAGTGTCAATGTATTTTCTGGCATTCAGTGTCCCATCGATGACATGAAGGCGACCAATACCATCTGCTGACATGCATGACCAAATCATAACACTAACTGGGTTCTTCACAGTTGCTTGAATGCAGTCAGGGTGTAGCTCTTCTATTCTATGTCTTACATATTTTCGCCCATCCCTACCGAATAACGATATCTTAGTTTCATCATTCCATATAACTTGTGACCACTGATCATCTGTCCAATTAATGTCTTCCTTTGCCCACTGTAGTCTTTTTTTTCGTTGCTGAAAATTAAGATAAGGCTTTTTTCGTGGAATTCTATCTCTCAGTCCAACATCTGTTAATCTTCTCCTGATTGTTCTTGAACTGACAGAAACACCAGCATCATTCAGATCACTTCCGATGACCGCTGATGACATTTTTCTATCTTGGAGACATAGTCTTTTTATTCTTCTGTCATCAATAGATGTGGTGCACCTTTTTCGGCCTTTTCCTTTGTTTTTTATTGAATTTGTCTCCTGATATCGTAAACAAAACTTTCGGACTCCAGATGTAGTCACTGAACCACCCTCCTGTCTTGCAATTTCAGCATAGGAAAGACCACTTTCTCGTAACACAATAATATTACATCTCTTTCTAGGTGTCCAATCTACTCTTTTATTTGATGTCATTGCTTCTTGACTATATTAAAAATTTTTACAAAAATTCCTACTTGTTATTGCAGTGTATAAGAAACAGGTCCTCCTTCTATAGAACAAAGCAAAATAATGAATTGTTTCAAGTGTAAACATGATGTCAGCTTCTACTGGCAGTTACTAACATTTGATTAGTTCTCAGAACAAGAACAGTGATTGGCCAGGAAAGCTAGACATTACAGACCACTTCATAACTGTGTTTTTTATTTATATTAAAGTATATATAACTTTTTTTTTGTATTGCAAATAATTGTATTTTGTTTTGTATTAAATTCAGTAATAAATTCTCTTTAAAATGATATATACAAGTTTGCATTTTGCGAAACGTAACATTTTCTATAAGCATACAAAGTTCAAAAACATAAAAATTTCCAAAAGTGTCCAGAATTTTGGACACCACTGTATTGTTTTCTGTGTTAACCGGAATTTAAGACGAATTTTTTTCGTTTATCATGTTTAACTGGTTAATTTCAGTATATTAATACTGATTTATACTTTTTTAACGAATTTTTATTACCGTTATAAATGCTTATATATTGTCTTATGCTAACTTGAATTTAATACATATTTATATTCATATATCATGTTTAAACAGTTTTACATTTACATGCTTATTATCTGTGAAGTTTTACTACCATATGCTTAATATATTGTTTCGTCTGCTAACTTGAATTTACATGCACTAAAAATCACGTTTACAAAATATCACGTTTACGGCTCCGCTCATCGTCGATGAACCGTGAGCTTGGTGAGTAAAAATGCAACGCCGCCAACTGATTCTTATCCGAAGTGCCAACAGGTTCTCTGCAGATGAAAACCCCTTATTTTAAAGGACTGAATGTACATCTTTGTCAACAGAGGCATAAAATTTTAAATTCCTTATGTTCCTGTATTTGTTAATTCAAAGCAAGTTGAAAATTTGTGAATCTGTAATGAGATTTTGGTTATTCTTGTGTTTTAAAACAATGGTTTTCAAATTGTAGCACTCCTACCCCCAGTAGTGTTGACGGTTTTTCATTGATTATACAAGTACCTTTCATAGAAAGTTACAGGGTTGCCATGCTACCTGAAAAACCAGAGAAGAGTCGGGGAGTTTGAAAATTAACCAAAAGTTAAGGAAAAGTAGGGGAATTCAAATATTTTAGTCAAAATCTGAAAAAGTCAAATTTCGTACTGCAATCCTTCCAAAAGCGATTTTTCTCGTTTGCATTGGGAGCGGTCACTTTCTTGGCAAATCGTATATAGCGTGAGTGTCATATGGACAGCTGGTATTGAGTCACTTTTCACAGCGCCAATCAGATTGTCTTTTAGAAAGGCAAAGCAAGTTTCCAGCATATTTGGTTTCCAGAAACCTCGAGAATCCAGAGATTACCATGCGCGTTCAGTGCATGTAGAATGAAAGTAAATTCCCCTCCCCATTCTCGTATAAAACAAAATCTTTTAAACCTTTTCTTCTTTCTTAAATACCTTATTTGACATTTTACAGTAAAATAAAATTTAAAAAAATAATCATCAGTCATCTAGGTTAATTTAATATATCTGTGTTTGCCAAAATACGATCGATTTTTGTAAGCCAGTTTTTAATCCTTAAGTAAATTATTTTAATGTTATTGGTATCATTAAATGTGTCTTTTTCCTTCTAAATTTATTTAATATTAGTTTATAATACCTTAAAATTTCAGGCAGTTTGTTCTGGTATACTTGTGAAACTAATTCTAGCAGTAATATGGCATACCATTACAAAATTTAATGCACATGTTTTTTACTTATGTATGCTCCTAAATAAATAAAAAATACTTGAATTTATTTTTAAATATCATTAAATAGATTTCTTTCTGTAACTGTAAAATGTCTATGGAAAAGACATTTTTAAATCCCGATTGGACAAATTCTCATCTCATTCCTCAGTGGAGACAACAATTCCCATTATTGCTATAAAAGTAATGCTTTGGGGGATTATATATATAAAGTCGTATGTAATTGGAAAATTTGGAACTACTCTGATATGCGCCCTCAAGTTGCCAAATTTCTCGTCAAATATTTTGGCGAGAAACTTCACGCTGCCATATTACTATCTAAATTTTTTGTCTACATTTTGAACTTTTAGCCTAAAAAATGTCTCCAAAAACGCGGTTTTCGCACATGCAAAAACTATGTTTTGAACACACAATTTAGCTAAAAATCCGAAACAAAAACAAAAAATTTAGATAGCAAAAACGTAAAGTTTCTAACCAAAAATATTTGACAAGAATCCATGTACACGGCGACATGTTTTAACTTAAAAAAACATCTACGAATTGCACAATGTAGGCAACGAACGAATCTACAAACTACGCACACCTCGCTTTAATAAATTAACATAGCAACAATAAATTTCAAAGAATACCATGTACACAGCATCCTGTTTAAACTTAAATTCTACGAATTGCACAATTTAGGCAAAGAAGGATTCTACGATATACGCACTCCTCGCTTTAATAAAATAACAGGTTGATCTTTACATTATGGTAACTTGGCGATTTTTTGGCGAAAATTTGGCAACCAACTCTCCTACAGCAACCCTCTATTTTTTTCCCCCACCGCCATTTTGTCTTCACAAAGTAAAGACATGTTTCTTTTCTTTTTATCTACTGAACACTTCTTCCAACAATCTACTAGCCGAATTACACTTATGCTAGAAATTTTATCAAACAAAACTGCTCAATCATGACAAATATTCACTGCAAAATTGGGAAAAAGTGCACAATACCATACTCCTTACGAGTTTTTCAAAATAACACATACACATAAACCATGTACACGCCGACTTATTTTTACTTAAAAAAACATCCCAGAATTGCACAAAAATGGCATTGTGCACACTCTTCACTATATCCATGTACACTGCTTTTTTCTCATAAATTAGAAAAATTTCACGAAAATACATGACAATTTTCTCAATCTTTAAACCCGGTAAAAAGAACATATATGAAATTACCTGATCACGAAAAGTATTTACCCTTTCCAAATATGAACATTTCCACATATAAAATAAATAAAATATCCAAAAACTTTTACCTCTAAATCATCTATTACATTATACACGTCACCAACGAATTCATACCGCAACCATTACAAATACTTAGTGTCAGATATTTAAATTATTTCCATGCACGTTTACTTCAACTAAAACGTATACCAAATTCCTACAAACATAAAATTCACAAAATAACTATCATTTCATTTAAAATATAATTAAATTCAAAAACACTACTTAAAATATAAATGAGCACATACATTAAATTAATAAAAATTACCTTACAATCCTAATTACTTTAAACTAAATCATTGCTAATAACAATTTTCCCAATAATACCAAATTCCTTTCCACCTTACATTTAGAACAATGCATAAAAATAATATCCTCAAATAATTAAAAATACTAACTTACCTAATCTTCAGAATCTTGATTACATGGCGGATACACTTTTCTAATTCATTCAATAAAATTATTGAAAGATTTTTTCTGCGAATTTTTCCTCCATACTTCCTCCGCTAAATAAAAAGCAAACTTCTCTTTATCACAATGCCTAAATACCCATTTCGAATTCACTTTAGTTAGGGCCGTGGGATCCAAAAATTAACAAACACTGTTTCACACAACACAGAATAAAGCTAAATACAAAATTTCCAGATATTTTCCCGATTTCCCCCCTTTTCCGATTAAAGAACCATAATTCGTCCATTAATATCACATGACATATCCCATGATCTCTCATTTCCCTCACGCAAAATAATGCGTAATCGGAACTGAGTACTGCTCACATTATTACCAAAGTCCCAGGTAGTAACCTTTATCGCCTCCAAAATGTCGCCAAACTACCAGTTACCATATTGTAAAGATCAACCAAATAACATAACAACAATAAATTTCAAATAATACCATGTACACAGCGTTCTGTTTCAACTTTAAAAAACATCTACGAATTGTACAGTATAGACACTAAACAACAAAATAAACTAAAATAAATTTCAAACAATTTAAAAAAACAACAATAACGACAGAGATTCATACTAAAGAACCGATGAACATAACATTCTGCAAAATAAGAACAAGGATAAAATAAAATGCACTTACCATGAATTAATGCGTTTTCGAATAGCAGAAATATAAATTTCATACCGCCTTTAACATGCCACCACGTAATCACTATCGTATTTACATGACAGCCAGACACACTATCCAGAAAATTTATACTATGGTTCACAAATAAATAAAATTACAAATCCCTACTTCTATCATGCATTGCCATTAAAAATAATCTCCCAGACCCTCTTTCCACACTTCCAAATACCCACTACCCCTCAACAGGATAGCCACAATCATATTTCCTTTTGCCGAACTTCAATTCAACAACTACCATTTTATCTTTCCCTCGCATCTTCTCAGACACAGGCGAACCAACGAGCTCCAGTGAAAGATTTTTCAACGTCAACAGGGTTGCTATAGAACACGCAATCGTGCCAAAAACCAGCGCAGAACACATATCGCCACATTTGGTGAAATTAGGGCGTATATTAGAATTGTACCGAAAATTTTTATGTTCTCAAGTGGTACTATAATTAATTTACATACAATACACCTAATGTACACTACGTGGATAGCCTGGAATTTTCTTGAAACACACCTGGGAAACCTTGAAAAGTAAGAGAATTTCATTCTCCTGTTTGAGCAGCAACCATGAAATTAGCAGAAGGTAAAGTGAACTATGCTTGCAGAAAATTGTACTTTTGTGTTATTTGCCCAGTACTCTGGTAAAGTCACCCATTGTTGATGACAAATTTTTAATCAAACTAACATGTGAAAAAGAATAACTTTAAAAAAAAAAATGGCTGTGCACTAAAAATTACATAAAATAGCAGTGAATTAACAAAATTAAAAGAACAAGAAATATCCATAATGAAAGTGTAAAAATTACAAATATCAATAATAAAACAATATATGACTAAAAAAAAAAAAAAAAAAAAAAAAAAAACTCAAAATATCACAAAAAAATAACAAATTCACCTCAGAAATCCACTATTAAACACTTAACTTTCTATTTTTTGGTCTGTGTGCATAGTGACCTGTTTTTAACTTAAAATTAAATTAGAGAACTCCAGAATTCTTGACACTCCAGAATTAACTGGCACTGTTAAAAATAAAATGATCATGTGATCAGACGGTGTGATTAACGGTCGTCTGAATTCTTTTCGGAGCACGCCTTGTGGCAAATGTGTATGAAAATAAGACTTAAGAATTTGGGTGTAACATATTTCTTGTTTACTAGGCTAGTTTTTTATTTCCTGTTCTTGGATTAATTATGCATTATTGTTAATCTTGAATTAATTACGCTTGGATTTTTCAGTCTAATATGCTTTTTTGTGTATGATGTGAATAAAAATCAGAAAAAAACTAGGCAACATGGTCTTCATTCAAGAATCTAGCAGTGGCGGCTCGTAATAAGCACTGTGGAACTGCAGCACCCCCTATTTTTACTTATTATTATTTTTAATATTTAATATATTGTGCCCTTTAGTCTATAATTCTTTCTGTATACTTTTACAATACATAATCCTTAAGCTTAATGTCAGTAGCCATCCCCCACTTTGTGAAAAAGGTACGAAAGTCCTTGTTTGAAACTGCGCACTTCACAGTTCCAGCAATGTGGTGTTTGGCTGTTCTGCGCATGCGCACACAGAAAGCAGCACGCGAGTCGGGTAGAAAAAAGAGCACTGTCGCTCTTGCAGTGCCGAAGTTCTGGCATGTTGTTGAAAACGTGATTTCTTTTTATTCCGCGCGTGTGGTATTCCTCCACAAGGTGGAATTTCATCATACGGACCATAAACAGAGTTCATGAAAATTTTCAACTTTTAAAAAATTGCCTTTCTGAAATTCAGTCAACATCAAATGCAGATAAAACTATTGCAAAAGCAACAGGAATTTTAAAATATCTAAATGATGATAATTTCAAGTTTTGGTTAGAGATTTTTTATCTGATACATCATGTTGAAATAATATACAACTAAATGCAATCCAGAGAAATTAGTGTGTTTAAAGTTTTCAAAACTGCTATTTTGGAATTAAGAAACTCAAGTACTATAAGAATTTTTCAAAGACACTGATGGCAGAAGCTAAGCAAATATGTGACTTTATACTATGTATTGATATAATGCACAGATATTCTTCCACTAAACACTTGGCAGCTGCTAAATTGTTTAACAAGAAATGCTTAGTTTTAGGAATGAACATTCTACAGAAGAAATAGTACTGACCACTGAAGCATATCCAATGATTGGCAAGGAAAAGCTTGAAACTGAACTGAAAAGTATTCTATTGTAGGTCTGATATCCATGAATACTGCAAATTAATTGAGCTACTGAAATTTATCTTCGAAAATAATCTAGATGGTGTTCTTAGTGAAATTATGAAACTGATAAAAATTCTCTGGAGAGTTCCCATTGACTACATCAGAGGCAGAACGCTGCTTTTCAACATTGAAAAGAATGAAAACTTTTCTAAGAAGCACTAGGAATTCGGAAAGACTAAATGCGCTTGCATTGCTTTCAATAAAGAAAAATTTCCTCAGTTGTCATCCAGAGATCAAGGAGAAAATTATTGATCTTTTTGCGCAAATTAAAACAAGAGGAATGGATTTCATTTTTAAATGGCTAGACAAAGATTGAACAGTAATAATTTTGGTTAAAGGAATTAAGAAATGTTTAATTTTTTTCTTGTAAGATTTCATGAAGTTTCAAAATAAATTTTCTTGTTATACATGTTTGTTACCTTTTACACAATTTTAAAACAACGGTTAAATTTTTTTGGAACAGCAGCCCCACTAATTTTAGCCACGAGCCGCCACTGGAATCTCGTTAAATTTTCTAGTGATGATAATGTAATTTTTTTCAGGCACTGCTCTCCATGTACACATCAACCTGATCTTCTTAAGAAAAAATCAGAGAATTACAGAATTTTCAGCATCCACAGCAACTTGGCAGTGCTCTCTATGTGGACATTAATCTGTTTTAACTTTAAGAAACACACTAGACAATTGCTTTTATTAAAAAAAAATCATTTTTTTTGACATTTTGCTCCAGGACAATGCTTGGTTGTATGTTACCCCTGACTGAAAAGGTCGTCTTCAAGAATTTTGAATTATCTTGATAGAATGCCTGCATGCCAGCTCATCAGCATTATTGCTTCCTTGAGAGAAATTTCTGTTGATGTTTTGATTTTAATGCTAGAGGCATCAGCATCCTAGTGTTTGATTAGCTTTTAGTAACTCTAAAGGAATAATGGTTTAAATAATCCATCAGAATAAAAAAGTATAAACTTTCTGTAGATGCAGACTTAGGATGTGGTATATATGGTAATTTTTCTTCTGGTGTGAATTGTCCTGTTATGTTTTCCTTATATGTATCTGGCTTCCTTACTTTTAGTAATAAGCAAGATCGATATGTTGGCGATACTCCCATTTTTCAGAGTTTTTCCCCTTGCAAGGGGGATGGGGGAGGTCTTTTTATTAGGTCTCTTTCTATTTTTTTTTTTTTTTGTCAAAAATCAAAATTAAACAGTTGATAAGAATTTCTAACTTTCCATTCCAAATGACCAAGCAAAGTTTCATGATGCTTTACTGAAAGCATTGCTCAGTATAACTTTAATTGGTACTACAGTCAAAAGTCTTTAATTTGGACACCCATAATCCGGAATGATTCATAATCCGGACCTCAAAGCTACAAACTTTTTGCGCATGCGCGCAAGACCTTTACGGCTGCAAATATGCGTGTGCGCATGCTCATAATACATTTACGCATGCGCGATTAATGTATAAGGGACGGTATAAGCTAAGCTAAAATTATCTAATTCAGTTAATGTTCCAGATTCTGTTGTTCCTTAATCTTTGAATTGGATCTAGCTTATTATTTTTTGCAGACTATTAGAGCAATTTTATAAAAGTAAGCTTGAACTTTCGATTATGTCAAATAGAATTTCCGGTATATATTTACTAATATGTAAAGGATCTACAAAGCGAAAGTATGTTTCGAAGTCCATTAAACAAAAAGTGGAATTGCTGCAAAGAATGGATAACGGCATATTTTTTGTTTCTCTAACCATTCCGAAATTTGTTTATCAACTTCAGGCTGCTCTGCGGCCGGGTGGGGGGGGTAAACGCCGCGGCACGTAATGAATTGGGAGTTGATCTGTCAGCACTATCCTTATCTTCAGGGCAGATGTTTTTATTTTATTTGGCTTACTAAATGTATTCTTACTAAATTTTATTTTATTTGGCTTACTAAATGTATTCCTTACTAAATGTAGTATTTCATCTCGATGTACTTCGTCTTTGATATGATTTAAATCAAATTCTTCGCCATTATAATTCGCTTCCGATAGTGAAAAAAGTGACATGGAGGTTATTGAAAATGAAAAAATTTGGATTGACAAATTAGTCGGTATTCTCGACACAGCAATTATAGGACTTGAACAGCGGAACTTTGTAACTGAACAAGAAATTATGTCTGTTTATAGAATTAAAGAGAAAGTATTATCACATAAAACGAAGCAACTTAAACAACTTACATTGAAAGAAATGTTTAATAAAGTAAACAAATAAATATTAAGCTTTTTTTTTTTTTTTTCTTTTGTAAATTTTGATACCCTTTAGATCAGAATTGTTCTTTATTTCATATATTACAGTTTCATATTTTTAATTTTATAATTTCTGCATGCCATCATACCAGATTTAAACTGATAATCTATAATCCGGAATCAGCGAAGTCCCGACGAGTCCGGATTAACGACTTTTGACTGTATTTGGTTTCGAGGGCCGTAAAAAATCGCCAAACTATTGTTGATGCCAATCCTGCCAAAAATAATTGTGGCAAGAAAGGAAGTATTTAATAGTAAATAACTATTTAAGATTGATGCTTTAATTTAGATGAAAGGTTAATTTCATATAATACATTTTTATTATTATAATTTATATGAAAAAGGCTAAACATGACTGAATGGAAGCATAAGAGTAAATAACTATTTCAGATCATTATTATAATTTATGTAAAAATTGCTAAACATAACTGAATGGATGCCTGCATCGCTATTTCGCTACTGACTTATCGCTAAAGCATAATTTCATCTCGTTGGTTGTTCAAACGTAATTTTCTATAATGAATGATGCCTTTTCTTTGAAAATATTCTCGGTAAAGTGCAGAATCGCTCACTTATTTGTTTGCCGCTTTTTACAAGGGTAAAAACAATTGGATTTTTGTCAATTTTCTTTTACTTTTTAAGTGAAAATAGGTTTATGTACATAGATAAAGCCAAGGGTGTGCGCAGTGCTGTTTTTGTGCAATTCTAGGATTTTTTTTAAAGTGAAAATAGGTCGATGTGCACGTGGATACCGAGTATGTGCAATTCTTAAAAACGCGTCAAGCAGTGGGTGATTCTGCACTTTACCCAAAATTCTATTGCCGATTTTTCGTCGGGCAATTCCCAAATTGTTAAATCCGTAAAATATCAAAAAAGGGTTTAAAATCAAAAAAGTATTTAAAAATTAAACTAGTATTTCAACGACATCTTAAGAAATATAGAACTATATAAACGTACGCTATCTGAAATCAGCGCGTACGCTAGATTTGGCGCTTTTGCATGTACATTTTTGCTGCAATTTTGTTACGGCCTTCGAAACCGAACAGTAACCTTTAATTTTACAAAATTGAGTTTCATTGCTGACTTTAAAAAGACCGCCTTAGGTGCTATTAGTAAATATAAAACTTGAAAGCTGTTTGTCTTGTACCTTTTCAGTCATATCAAACTCCTTATACAATTTCTGGCAGAAAAAAATTTAGTAATTGGCTTTTGCTAGATTTTGTGGTACCATCTTTTTCCGCGTAATGGCAGACCGCACATTGAGTTGAACAGTGTTAAGCGAATTTCGCTTACCGCGCATGCTTGATGGTGTACCTTTGGCGCGGGGAGAAATATTGGCGACTAAAAGCAACCCTACGCTCGCTTATTCGTGATCTCCATGGCTGTCGAGTGATGTTTACAACTGCAATGTTGTGGAACTTTGTTTATTAGTTATTTTAACCTTCATACCGGCACTTGCTTATTTTTCTAATATATGCTTCATTTTAATTTGTCTAACAGTGCATTTAATAATTGTTAAAATATATTGTGCTTAATAATTCATTATTTAGATGTAATTTGTTTACGTTATAATTCTCAGTAATGTAAACTGGATTTTCCCGCTTAGTTTGTTAACGTATATTCGCGCTTTTATTTTCTTATTTCAAAGAATTAAATAAACAGCATTAAGGAATTGTAAAATTTCTTCAATGTTATTTACAAACACTTGCTATATTCTTTACGTATGTACGAATGGAACGTATGGTAAATTCTGAATTGTTTTTATTCCTTAAAAGTATAATGAATAAATTTTCAACTAATATATCCTAAATTTCAGTCTTTTTCTGAGCGAAAATTCGTACAGTTCCAAAGTAAAGTGCAGAATTTCATAAGTATAACATCTTACATTTTGAATGCAAACACTGCTTCACATTATTTCGTAATAATTATTTACATCTCCTCCATCTATGCCTGTATCAATTTTTTTAATCGGGTTATTTATCAATAATTCCTGGTAGAATTAGAAATATATTATTAGAAAAGGTTTTTCCTGTATCATCTGCAAGGAACAGAAATTTAAAGCGATGAATTATTGGAATGAATTTTAGTCAGTATTTGAAGTTATTTAGAATTCCACTGCCGTGTAAAATATGTTATTTAGATTTCTGTTGCATTAAAAATTATTTAAAAGCTGTGTAGAAATATTATTTTGAAATGTAAAAATTTTAAGCAGCAAAATTAAAAGTATTTAAAAGGTAGCTATTGTCATTGATGATGGATTGACTTGTCAAGGGAAACAAACCAAGACTTCAATACATAAACAATATATTTTTTATTCTGGGGGGGTGAGCATTGTTATTAATGGTGATATAATCAAATAAATAACAAAAAATCTGCAAGTGAAACATATTTTACCATTTCTTTGAATTTAGATATTTTTCCGAATATTCCAAGCATTTAAAAGATTTCACAATATTTTACATGTTTTGTAACTGTGAATGTATTCGTAGTTCCAGAAGTTCTGAATATCTGCAGAAACATATATTTCGGTCTATGACTTAGCTGGCTCAGTAAGTTAAGAAATAAATTTTTCTTTAATATTAACAAATGATTTTACATTAATAAGAAATTGGTACATTTGTAATTCCCCCCAAAATTTCTTTAAGACTGGCAAATACGTACATAAATTTGATTCCCCGTCAGTATGTGTGACGAGTACGTTCCATTAGACTTTGTGATTATTTTGTAACAGCTCTACTTATTGCCAAAATTGGGTCTTTATGCATATATATATAATTCATACAACATACATGCAAAGTTATGATAGCTGTTAATATATCATAATTGACTAATCATTACAAATACTGTTTCTCTTTCAAGACATGTACTTCCGAATGTTTTCATAACAACTTCTGCATTTATTTAGAAAAAATTCTACTGATAAAATACTACATACAGAACTATTTTTAAAATGGTGTTTAAGAATGCTGTTGATTTTTCAGAGACACAGTAACAATTTAACTGGTCAACAGATAATAACAACCTTAACAGAGCAGAGATGTCAAACAGAAAAATAAATGCTCAAATGTCAAATTAAAATATTTGATCATAAAACAAATGTAATTACAGTTAACTGATTTTCGAACTTGAAAATTGATTATCAAGTATAAGTTAATATTTAATAAAAGAATTTCACGAAAACAACCTGAATTTGAAGTACAATGAAAATAGTAGATTTTATTTTACCAAAATAGCTTAGTAATGATTTTGTCAATGTATTCTTTATGTTCATTTATGGGAAATTAACAGAATGTAACCTATGTTATGAATATAATGGTAATTTTTATTTTTAACTCTTGCTAAATAAATATAAAACATTTACTAAAGTTTGAATATTTGGTGTAAAATTTGATTTTTCATTATTAAGATTAAATGCCCTTTCCACCGATTACTTTTCTTGATTTAATAAATCTCCTTTTGGTTTTTCTTACACCTTATACGAGTTTCACCCACTTTGGTAATATATACTGTGTGAGAATTCTGGAAAACCTAAGCGACTTCTCGTTATGTTTTGGAAATTACAACAGAGGTTTGGAATAGGTGTAAAAAAACCCTTTTATAGACTCAGACAAATTAACAGAGTGCACAGCTTGTTCTTACAGAATCAGCCAGCATTTATGGTGTAAATCAAAAGTAACGAAATGAATTCAACTAAGTAAATTTTAGTTAGTCTGAAGGCTACACAGAAAGAAACTGCACAAATTGTCTCAGACCTAATATTGTAGTATGATATTCAAATATATTCTACCATCTAAAACCTCTTCCTTTCAATACTACTGCTTTCTACCTCATTCGAATACACTCAAAATTAGCATTCTGGCAGGAAAATGGAAAGGAAGAAAGAAAAGCTAATTATCATAAAATAGCTGGTTAATAAAAATAAATGAAAATTCTACAACCTCAATTCACTATTTTAATTTAGCCATTTTCATTTTTATGCAGCCTTTACATCGAAGTATGCATTTGTTTTGGTGCCAATAAACTTAATTCTTTCATTTTTTATCCGACTGCATAACATCACATGCAAAAGCTGTAAATATGAAAAACATGCATATATCCAGCAGCATGTTAATTTCTTTTGAATATATGGTGTCTGTCATCTACAAAAGAAAACTGTAAATTCAAAATATAAGATGTGAACATAGGTCTCCTGTTGGATAATATAAGAAAGTCACACTTTCTAGTATTAGTATTATTTTTATTATTTGTAGGACCTATGGTCAGAATCCCATTCTGTATAATAATATATGCATTTGACATTATTAGGTATTGCTAATTAAATTAACATTTAAATACTTCAATGAAATATTAAGAAAACGAGAAAAATTATGAATACTACTTACTGTATGATATGAATTTTTTAAAAGCGAGATAATTAATAAACAAAGAGTAAAATATGTAGTTCCATATTTCTTACGCTGAAGTCTACTTTATGCTTATTATATCATCATTAGTTATGAGGGCAGAACATTTGTGGTCTTCACCTTGCAAAATCATAAGGAACATTTTAATAATATAGGAAAATTTCATATAATGGCCAGCAGCTGAATTGAATGAAATGAGTATTTTAAATTCACTAGAAATTTAGAGTCGTGTAATGTTTAAATATTTCAAGTTTTGGAGGAAACTATTTAAAATGTCTTCTTTTTTGGGGGTGGGTTGCTTTAACTGCTTTTGGGCTACAGATTTTAGCCATATAATCTCATAAATAGGATTTAAAGATTAATTTTTTAACCCAGGCAGATCATATTTTCTCATATGAAATTATTGTTCAAAATTTATTCACTGCCTTACCTATTCATTACACACAATATATTCAAATACTGATTAATCATATATTAATACAATATTCAAATACTAATAATTAAATCCTTAAAAAATGTTCCTCTATTAAAAGGAAAAACATTTTAAAATGTCCAATTGAGCAGTATTTGTTTTACCTCAAAATATATATTGTATTATTTTTCAAATTCGTTATTAATACATGAATTAAGTAAACTCAAGTATTATTTAGAATCGAGGATTAGTGATATGGGATGTTTAGAATGTTCAGGGTTTTATGGAAAAGTACTACTGAATGGTAAAAAGGTTTATTAAAATTCAAATACAGTAATTCAATGATGTAATATACACATATAATTAATATGCACAACAAACAATTATTGTGTGAAATGCATGATAGAGCAAGAATGAAAACATATACATGAATTTACAATAACATAAGCTGCAAAATAAACATAATATAGGAATACTCACATAAATTTACAATATGAAACAATTAAGTGTTATGAGTAATAATATTACTCTGATTTTTCATTTTTAGTTAAATCTTCATTTTCATTGCTCTTTTAATATCTTGTGCTGGCCTGCATGCATTCTTTAAGCGATAATCTCTGTGGCACTTCATCAAACCCTAAATTGTTGAAACAAACATTACCAAATGCTAACTTGTAATGACATTAATACATGCATCATAACAAATACACAATGAATATTAAGAAAATGTTAATGTCCAAATATCCCTTGTTTCAATACTTGAAATATCATAAAAGAGGAATTAAGACATTTTTGATTAAACATTCAATTATACATCTATCAATTTCAGTGTTATAGTGTGGCACCAGGGTAACTATGCCAGACACACTAATCCCCTCGAAGATTTTGGATTTACAAAATAATTTTGGCAGTAACTTGTAAAGGCTAAAAAAATATTATCAAAAAGGTACAATTCTTAAGTAAATATGTATATTTTGCAGAAATACTTCGGAACTGTTTGAGCTGGTATTCTTGAGAATCCTTGAGTAATTTTTTGATTGCAGAATAGTTTAACTGAGAAAAAACAGAATGCAGCCAAATTATATCCCTAAGTATTCTTTCATTTCACTTTCTAATGCATGCATAATAACATTAATTAAGAATTTAATAAAAACATTAAAAATAATTACATCTCTAAAATTTCAAAATTGCATATAATTAAAATCTAGTTTAATATCTGCAATACATTTTTAACTTGTCATATTTTCATAAATTTAACTTTACAATCTAAGACTAATTACAATAAAGCATACTCTATGACAAAAGAATATGAACTTCCAGATAATGTGTATCTTTTAGTCTTAGATTAAAAACTATGCTAGGAAACATTCTGGAAAACCACATTTAATACTTTTTAAACTATTTTACTTTCCTAGATAATCTCATCAAAATTATTAAATATTCATCAATCTTTTGTTCGTCAGTTTCTGTTACCTACCAGTGAGGTAGAATGTATTCACCAAGACACAAAGAATATGTATTACATACGTGTAAAATATAGAAAATACAGTGGCTTTGCTCTGCGCGAGCATGCAACCTATAATTAACTTACTGCAGTTTCGGGATCTTACCTAGACCAGTACTTTCGAGAAGATTCTGGCATGTTATATAACCACTAGTACGCATACTGAATACGTGCCATTTTTCGTCAGACTGCTTTCTTCTACCGCTGCTACAAGACCTTGCAGCTGCTCCTCCCATCTTGTTCTTTCCTTTGTTAAAGCAGATATGACGTAAAGTCTAAATTTAATCTTACTTAGTTTAAATCAATATTGAATATATCATTTTGAGAATTTCATCTAAAGGCAAAATGATCTGTTGGGAGAATTGAATAAAGATGTGGGATCTAAAAAGCTAAATCCTTCTTTGTCGTCATTTTGCAACCTTCTACCCAGCCATAACAATGCCCGGCCTATGATGTAGTTATATTGTCAAGCTTTGGTCATTCCTGTGCCTTCCAAAATATTACATATATACGTATGAAAATTATTAATATAAGCTACATAATGTAATATACTACGATTGTTTTGTCACAGTAATTAGAATAAAAGTCTGAAATATTGCCGTGTCTTGCAAAATATCAACTAAATCGGTACACAAGATACGAAATATCAACTAAATCTGTACACAAGAATTTTTCATTAAAAATTTCTGTGCAGACCTGATAATCCTTATATATATATATTGCTCTTTGTATAATGTACTGAACTGTAAAATTCCATGTATACAAAACATTTCAAGACACTCGATATTTATTCTGTTGAAGAAGCAGACTGTTTATTTTCAATATATATAACAATAAGCAAAGATGATACGTGACAAATCTTTCAGTTCTATAATTTTTACATCTAATATACAGTGCACTATTATGCTAATAAGCAATCTTTTATTCTCAAATCCTTGCATTATACGTTGGTGATTATGGGTGGTCTATTATTCATCTGTTTTCCTATCCGTCATGGCGACTACACTAAGTCTGTTAATCAAAGCTCAGATGTATGCCTGTCTCCTGTAATTTTAAAGAAATATTTGAAGGAAAGCTAGGTTAAATTACATAATAATTATACATACTTTGCCTGTGTGTTTACAGTCAGACATAATATTCAACAACTAGTATGCTTGAAAATGCCTAAGTGGGATTTGAATGGCTTCAATAACATATACTAGAACATTAAATAAAAGTATTATAAAAATATTGCGCCCATTTAGATGGCTTAAATAATAGTTATGTAATAAAAGAACATTTTAGGTATGATATTAACTAATTAATTTTTTTTTTTTTATTTTATCTCTTTGACCTTTAAAATGAAGAGGTAATGTTTCTAGTTAATATAATGTGAAAACCTGAAAAGCAAACAAAAACTACACTAAATCTAAAAATGTTTCCAAATTTCACACATCTGCAAGAAACTAATAAGGTCAACAATGCCTGATCAACTGAATTTGTTGGCAGATGATGATTCAAATCTGAATATAGAAGACATGTAAACAGTATAAAAGCATACTAAATTTATATCAGTGTACGAGTCATCATATGTGTGAATGAGTGCTTACTATAAATTAAGTACAAGTCTTATTCTGAACTACTTAGTATGCTTATACACTAATTTTTGCATTTTCTTAATTCATATTTTTAATTAGCATTATTACAAAATTAAATGATGTCTGTAATAATTGTAACTGAAACAGTTGTATTTAAAATTTCACCTCTTTCATAATAACCACAATTGCCTAGTACATATTCATTAGCAAAGCATACAATTAAGTGCTTCACAGTATTATTAACAGTAAGGATGCTATCGCACGTCGGTTTGTTTCGGAAGAACAACTGTTTGGAACAATTTTTCTGCTTTGTCACAACAGCCAATTATCATAGATCACTTTGGGGTTAACATGGGAAACTGGTTCCCCATTACAAACAAGCTGATAGTTGATTGATTGAAAACGAACAACTTGCAATTTTTTTAGAAAGGAAGGAAAGAGTCGCATGTCTTTCTTTCAATAGTAAACCAGGCAGAAAAATTGTCCGAAATAAGTTGTTTATGTGAAACAAATGCCCTGTGATAAGGGCCTCAGGCATCATTACTTACATCTAACAAACATTTCGCTTCCAGAAACAAGGGTCAAAATTTTTCAGCTGCCATTCACTGTGCCAATGCCTGAAATTAAAATCATTTTATAAAAATTTTTAAAAGGATGATTAAGTATTGAAAAATCTTAGATCATAACTTGGTCATACACACAAAATATGTTATTTTTATACCAATAAAATAATATATTATTCAGTGCTGAATGAATTATTTAACAATAGGAAAGTGGCAATGGTTGTGAAATCACATCATAATAATAAGAGAATTTATAAAAAATGAAATAAAAGGTTTTATTTTTATTTTATTTAAATTTTACTATTTAGTTAAGAATAATTATCCTGCTAACTTTAATTCATATATTCAACTCTGAAACACATTTTCTACAACTTATCTTTGGCTACTATAGTCTGTGTAGTCAGCTTGACAGATACAGTCAGCAAATGATGATTGACAGTCATAATTGTTATCTTGTCTTCCTGGTACATGTGCAGTACATGTACATGTTTTAGCATACTTTATATTAAAGTGAAATGTTATGTAATCATTGATGAAAATTACATACATCAAAATATACTTTATTGTTAATTTTACTATTACTTTAGGATTATTAAAAATCATCATCAATTCCTACATGCTGTACAATCATCTGCCTTTTAAAAATAGAACTTGTTACATTTAATATTTCAACAGGTTTTTCTATTGAATAGATATTTGATAATATATGGAGTTAAGTAAATTTGAACTAATTATATTTTATTTTTACCAATTCTTTACAGTTATACCACAATTCATTACATTACGAGTTCATTACATTATTTTATATCATATTAACATCAACCAAAACATTTCAGCACATTTTGAGATAAAAGACTCAAGTACCTTGCATCAGTTTTAGCTGTAATAAAATTACGCTGTACATACTAATAACTTTCTTCTTGAAAATTTACTAATAACTTATTTCTCGAAAATGATGTTTCTTTTTGAAAAAATTAAAACAGTAAGGAAACAAATTATTTCTTAAAACATCTTTCTTAATGTTACATTATATAGAAATTTAGAAAATGTTAAAAAGTGTTAATGAACTGTATATGTGTTAAAATATAACATATCACATATTGCACATATAACATATCAAATTTACTGAAATGGGAAAATATATACATACCTGAAAGCAATCTTGCAGTAGCATTTGGTTTGAAGCTCTTGCGCTATCCACTGAGGCATCTGCATTTACGCTGACTTCTTTTACCCATTTTTTGCACTCTTCAATCGAATTTAAACTTGATCGCATCGTTCAACTTTCTAGTTGTTGGAACAGTACAGGAAAAAAATCTAATTTTACACAGTAATTACTTTACATTGCACATATAACTCTACGAAGACTTAAAACGCCGGATTTGTTTACAATCAGATGGCGGTACATCTACCACATACCGTATTTATCTTCTTTTCAAATCGCGCCAACATAATAATTACGCCAAATTTGTTTCTGGGCATGCGCAGTATGCGACATTCGTTTAACACTGTTCAGCTCAATGTGCGGTCTGCCATTATGCATTTTTTTCCTGGATATGTAAGAATTTGTAAATATTCAAGCAATATAGAGGCTCTTTGAAAAGGTCATTGTCACCTTTATTTCCTTAAAAGTTTGTCCAAGACATATTTTTAAGTTTCAGGTTACATGAAATCATAGGAGAGAATTTTACAAATATGATTTCCATTGTTTCACAGAATTCTGCAATTATAAAATCTGAACTGTTTATTGAATGCCCTTAGAGGAAAAATTCCAGTGAGTAAAATAGTCATTATGCTTTAAGAAGTTACAGTAAATTGTGTATCTGAAAGTTAAAAATTTACAGACATATGCATAATTAATATCATTCAGTCGCAAGATGTAAAAAGTGCTCTTTTTTCTAATACAAAGCTGTTAATTGCCAGAATGAGTGATTTTTCATTTTATATTTATTGCCTAAACTGGTCAAAGAATCTTGAATTTCAGGTTGATGTGCACTGAAAAGCTATCTAATCTAGTAAATTCCTCCCCACATAAGTATCTCTATAAATTTTGCTTGTGAATGAACCTTTTTTATGTAACTTATTGAGGTGGAATTCATTAATCAAAATTTTTGCTTTATATAGTCCATATTAAAATTTAGATTATATATCAGGCAAGGCCAAACTGTGGCTCACGAGCTATATGCGGCATTCCACCACCTTAACTGCGGCTCACCAGCTACTTGTGGTGATTTGGCTTCTTAAATCTAATTTGTTTATAGCAAACAGTAGTTTAATTTTGGAAGGATAATTGCAGTTTGAAATAGAAATCATGCAATGACACCTTTCTGTATTAATCACTAATTTCTTATATATTCAATAGTCTCATCTATTAATCGATTTCAAGCTGTTCATCTCTAGCATAACATCAGGATAACCCCCCCCCCAAAAAAAAAATCGCAAATCATTTTGTTTCCGCTAACTCTATTACAGTCACATTATTTTTATAGTAGAGTAGATAATGGCCATCGGGACTGCACTAAATGCAAATTCAAAGGTAATTTTAAAAGTAATTGTAATTTTTTTTTTTTTTTTTTTTTTGCCTCAGTTTAATTTTATTTGTTGCAGATTCTATTTACATTCCTTCTCTTGCTTTGCAGCAACAGCTGTGATTCGATGTCTCGGAAGATTCTACTTTTATTCAGTCATTGAACTTGGGTAAGAAGCCTCTTTGAAAGAGGGAATTCTTTCAATTTGGCAAAGAGTTGGAAATCTGGAGACTATGGAAAAGTAAATTTTTCCACTCATGCTTGGATATACTAGGTGATTAGTCTCAGCTTTCTGACATGCATGTATCCTTCAAAACTTATTCTCCATCACTAATCCAATGAGCTCATTTTTATACAGGTCTTGCAACCATTCTCTGTAATATGCAGCAGTTGCTCTTCTTCCATATTAAACCCATATCTTTCATAATAATTCTTAGGTAAAGATCATCAATTATTACACCAGTGATGGAGCATGTTAAAATTTTGATGTTGCGGGCAGAATGGACTTCTCCACAACACTGACAACCATTTAAATTTTGGTCAAAGAACCAATTTTGGTTGTGAATTTTTAATTAATGTTTTGTCAGTTACCCTTGCTCAAGATAGAAATCCGACTTTCATCATCAAATATTCATTTCATCAACATTGTATCAAGCAATGAGTGAACATCTGGATGTAAATTTATCTTTTCTACAAAGCTTCTGTTGAAGTATGAAATATTGATGATACTGAACTCTCTTTACTTTGGGTTATTTTCTCACATGTTGTTTGGCGAACTTCTTTCTTCCTAAATCGTTCCTCCACACAAATATCATACTAGTTTAGAGCCACTTTTTAGACCCATTACATCTAAAATCTTTTCACCCCTTAATTCTGTTATTAAGTGCAATTGCACCATTTGTCCTGGGTCTGGTGTCAACACTACAATTCTTTAATTTGTTGATATTTATGTTGATTTAAATAGTTTATCTGTGATCATCATGTACATGTGACATGTTCTTCACGAAAGCCAGTAACCCCGTGGAAGGTTTTATTATGATCCATTGTCTAATTAATGCAAATTTCATGCAAATGTATTGTGAAATTCTGGTGAAGTTTAGCCTGTGAACCATCAGTTTTGAAGTAAGATTTTTCATTTTCTAAAGTTTCAGTGCGTCTACAGAGTCTATTTTAAGCATTTATCATTTCCAAACACTCTTTCTGTAGAAAACTGAAGTGGGCACTTACTTCTGCCACCAAACTTCAGTTTCAAATAAAATAAATATATGCAACATATATGCTGTTAATGGACTTTAAAAAGATATTTATTGAATTGATTGTTAGATATGATGTTGCTACCATCAAATATTGAACCCATATCTATCTGGTCGGCCATCACACAGGTTTACGTCAAAAGATACAAAATTTATGAATACCGCATGAGCGAAAACAAGATGAAATTGCGGAAAAATATGCAGATATTATGGACAAACATCAGAATTCTCCATTCATCAACTATTGTGTAACATTCATGAACTTTTTGATACTTAATTATACTAGATATCCTTCATCTTGCTTAGGCCTATTTAGAATTTCTTGGGATCATTAGTTAACACATTAAAGGCGGAGGATCTTGGCGAAAGTGTGCTAGGTTAACGCAGTGACCGCCCCGCCTCATTTTTCGTCCTGGAGCGGGCGATATTTTGTGTAATCATAAAAACATTTAGACTTAAAAAAGTTTAAACTCCTAAAACTACAAGAAATATTTAAAAAGAACTAAGCACTAATTACAAAAAATGTTTTAAAGTACATATTTAAGAGAAGAATTTAGTATTTTTTATGAGTGTGATAATGTTGATAACACTTGCCACGGTGAAGAAGTGCATTGCAAAACTCACATTTGAAGCAAGGCAACTTTCTTTTTTTTATGTGCCCCACAAACTATGCAGTTTTGTTGAGCATATAGCTTTTTGCCTTTATTTTTTATCCGAATTAATTTGTGCTTTTTGATGTCTAGCAAAAGACATCCAGGCGGATCAATTTTATATCGTGGAGTCCGTGGTGCCGAGTTCGATGTACCAGGTTGTGGCTCTTCAATGTTCGTCAAATCGTCTGCATATACATCTTTATTTTCATGTGAAACCATATTGAAGGATTTCAAAATTTACTGTAAGTAGAATTTGAACAACCGAACAGCTTCAAACCACAAAACATACTAAATACAAATGTAAAGTGGCGCATGGATTGCGCAGTGTGGTTGCAAAACATACTAATACGACTCCCGCCTTTAAGCTACAGTCGAGATAAATTGTAGTACTACGACTCCCGCCTTTAAACTACATTCGAGATTAATTGACGACTCCCACCTTTAAGCTACAGTCGAGATAAATCGTAGTACTACAACTCCCGCCTTTAATGTATTAATAGTAGCACAGGAATTCAGTTTCGCTGTATGTTTTGATAGAATAAATTCCAAAATAATGTTAATAACACCAGCATTTGACTTACAACACAGGTATGTACAATATTTAGGTGTTTCTACTAAATATATATTAGAATGCCCGAGATTACGCATCCACGTCACCAGTTGAGGTGTTTCTACTAAATATATATTAGAATGCCTGATAAAACCTTATAAAGCAAGATGCAACTTATCCATATTTGTAAGGATTGTGTTAATTTTATTAACAGTTAAATTTTGAGTTAAGTTTCCTTTCCTATCACTTCTTAATATCGACTACCGCCAGAGCACCCAGACGCGTATAAGTTTGCAGTTGATTATTGCAAACTTAACAGTATAACAAAGCATCCTACATATTCCCTACCAATAACTGATAAAATCATCAGAAAAATTCATTCGACATTCGAAATTCATTCGACTAACATTCGACAACCTTAGACTTAACGTCTAGTTATTTTCAAATCACCGTAAAACCTGAAGATGTTGAAAAGGCTGCGTTCATTACAAAGTCAGACGTCTATGCCTTCTTAAGAATGCTGTTTGGTTTAAGCGGACCGCCGGCTACTTTTCAGAAAGCATACGGATATAGTTTTAAGGCCAGTTTTGGGTAAAAGTACAATAATTTATCTCGATGATATGCTAGTCACCAATGAAACAATAGACGGACATGTGAAACACTTGGAAGAAGTTTTTGCCTTACTTAATGATACCGGTTTCAAAATAAATGCAAGAAAATGCAAGTTTGCTGCCAAGGAGTTGCAGTACCCTGGGTACATGATTTTAAATAAGGGCATAGCGATCGATAATTCCAAAATATTAGCGATTAAAAGTTATCCTCCCCTCAAACACGGCGAAGAAATTATCTCTGTTTTTGGGCTTATGTTCCTATTACAGAATGTTTATTAAAGACTTCGCCAAAATTGTTGAGCATCTTTTAGTGTTAAAAAGAAAGAAAACTAGATTTTCTTGGACCCCGAGGCGAACACCACTTTTGAACAACTAAAAAATGCCCTAATTAATGCCCCAGTCCTGAAATTCCCAGGAGGCGAAGAAGATCTAGAGATTGCTACAGATGCGTCTGATTACACAATTGGAGCTGTGCTTTTCCAGAAAGGGCAACTGATAGCTTTCTTTCCAAAAACGCTGAATTCAACCCAAAGGAACTATTGGCAACAGAGCGAGAAACACTCAACACTCGTTGTTTTATTAGCGGTTCAGAAATTTTGCGTCTACTTTGGAAGTTCTTTGATAACAGTATACTCGGATAATGTGACAGTCGGTTGCTTATATTCGGGGAAAAATTGATCTCGCCTGATAAGATGGACAATAAAACTACAAGAATTTAATTTAATTATAAAACAAATGCCTTGAAAAGAAAATTTAGTTGCCGATGCCCTTTTAAGAATAAAAATCGATGAGGAGGGGGATATAGTTAAGTGTGCTATGCTCACTTCAAAAGTTATTGAGTCCCGTGAATCTATAATTGAAGAATTAAGAAAGGGTCTGGAATTTAAAGACATTTACGTGCACCTTGAAGACCCCGAAAAGTTTGAATATATAGATTTAACAGCTGTTCACAATAGGGCGAGCCATTACGAAATAATTGAAAAACTGTTATTCTATACGAAAGTAACAATAATAATCAGGAATATCTGCCAGTGATCCCAGCGATTCTACATTTAAATATTTTAGAAGAATTGCATGATTTGCCATCAGCTGGTCATTTCGGATCAAGTATTTGTACGTGTGTACGTTGCATACAGGTGCCCGCGCATGGTGCGCTACCCTAGGATAACATGTTAAGCGATTTTTGATTACATACAGTTCCTAACCTGGTGCTAGGTCGATCAAATGCTGGATGATGAAGAGATAGTTATTCATGGAGAAGTCCATAGGATCCGTAGAGACTGGGTAGCTAACACGCCCCATCGGGCGAGGATAAGTGCGGAGTAAGTGGTAAAAGAAATGCCAATTCCAACAGAGTCCAGTGTGACACTTATAGATATTGATATTCATATATTTACAGAAGACAAGACAAATATAAAAGCAATAATAAGTTATTAAGTACATCAGTGCAGAAATGAAAAATAGTATATTTTACTTACATATAAAAAAAATACATATAAAAAATTATATATCAAAAAATTAATTGAGGTGTGTTAAGAACAGGCCGTGGCCTTTTTTGGAAGGCCTGGGTATTGTAGTCATAATCTAATACTGATATGGTAGGATTGGAGACCTTGGAAATATTTTTATAAAACCTGAAAGCCAGAGTGGCCATATATTCCTTTAGATATGGTATATTATATTCACGATGGATTGCCGAGTTTCTTATAAACCACGGACAACCTGCCGCTTGTTTTAGTACTACATTCTGCAAGACTTGCAGTTTTTTAATATGTGAATCAAAAGTGTACCCCCAGACAGGGCAGGCATGAGTAATGATGGAACGTAACATGGTTTTATAAATGAGTAATTTATTATCAGTAGAGAGAATGCTGTTTCGGGCAATTAAGGGGGCAAGTGTAGCTTTACGAACCCGGAACTTTGCAATAAGCTTTGTGATGTGTGGGGTCCATGTGAGAGTTTGATCTAATGTAACACCTAGGTATTGGGCGTGCTTGGTCCAGGGAATAGGCGTGTCATACATTTTGATGTAGATATCATAGTCAATATTCTTTTTCCTCGTGAAAAGGATGGCATCCGATTTATCCACATTAATTCTGATTTTCCATGACGTTAGCCAGGACTCCAGTGTGTGGATGTGGTTTTGTAATTGTTGTATGACTGAGCCGTGAGATGCATTTTGTGATAGAATTGCTGTGTCATCAGCATACATTGCTAGAGTGGTGTGTTGTGTGTGGGGGATATCGTTCATGTAAATATTGAAGTAGAGCGGGCCCAAAATGGACCCTTGTGGGACCCTGGCCCTTATGGGCCTGGGGGTAGAGATGTTGTTGACACGAACGACAAAGTGTCGACCCATAAGGTAAGAATATGTGATGTGTGTGATGTAATCTGGGAAGCCCAGGTTTATGATTTTGTATATGAGGCCCTCCAGCCAGACTCTATCAAAGGCCTTGGAAACATCAAGGAAAACTGCTCCTGTGATGGACTTGTCCTGGAGACCTTGGGATATCAGTTCAGTTACTCTGTAAAGTTGATGGTTCGTCGAGTGCAGTTTTCTGAAGCCATGCTGCACGTTAATAAGAAGACTGTTATCATCCAAGTGCTGGAGTAGGCGTTGTTGAATGAAGAATTCAGCCACTTTGCTTGTCGATGATAGCAGACTGATCGGCCTGTATGAAACAGGGTCTATGATTGGTTTGCCAGGTTTGGGAATAGGTGAGATCACTGCGGTCTTCTACGGTGAAGGAAAGTGCCACAGATGCAGCATGTCATTAATAATTTTCGTAAGTTTCAGGATCATGAGGATTCCCATATTTTTTAACAGTTTATTACTGACAGTCAAGTCCAGGGCTTTTCTTGGTCTTGTGTTTGGTGATGTAGTCAAAGACCTCTGAAGGCCTGACAGGAGGAGTGTTGGTTGTGTGTGGTTTTGAGAGGAACTTTGTTAGTGTTTGTGAAACAAGGTGTTCTGTTTGGGAGTGTGATATGTTGTTAGTGCAAAACTGAGTAGCATAGTGATCAGCAAGTGACTCAGCTTTCTCAATGTCTGTGTAGGCAATTCCTTGAGGGCCAGTAAGGGGCGGAATGTTTGTGTGGCATCTCAGAAGCTGGTTTGTAGCTTTCAGGTTCTGGTTCATTTCAGACGTTCTAAAAACTGTGCAGAGGGTACAAGAAGCGATTTATTTTCCGCAGTTACAAAGAATACTTACGGCATATGTTAAGTCGTGCCATTTGTGCCAGTTAATAAATGAAGTTAATTACAGCCCGGCCGGGCATTTAACAGTAGAACGGCAGGAAAATCTTACCTACTGGAACGGCGGTAAGGGGTCATTTTGATCCTTTGATGAAAGTACTGAAATAACAACAGTAAAACAATTTTAAATGCCATTACATTGGCACACATATGTACATAATATGTATTTCATAATTTATATTTAATATCACATGATAGTTTATTGACTTTTTTAAATACTGTAAATGTATCGAGTACATGGCGATCGATTGGATCATACTACAATTACTCAAATAACTCATTAATTTGATATAAGAATTGATTTCAAATAAATGGTTTCGCAAATTAAAACCAATGTTAACTAAAATAAAACACAATTTATATAATATTTTTAATGTACTTACTCGGAGGATGATTCACTCTCTAAATCCGGAAATGAGAAATTTTCTCTGATGTTTCAGTTATATCAGTATATCTGTAGCTGAATGGAATATGTAAAGCATTTCGTTTCAATTCTATTTAATGTTTAAAATATTAGAGATTACGCATAGGTATTAAGAATTAATGCGGTTGATACAAAAATAATTTTTAACAATTTTTCCAGTGTATTTTCCGCACACAACTTTATAACAAGACGCACAATATTCTTGAGATTTGTTTCCGTTGCATTTCTGTACTTGACACTTTTTTCTCTTTATATCCATTTTCTTTTCATGTGCTTTTTTCTGAAGACTCAGAAGGGATCCTTGGAAGTTTTGAAGCCATATGATCACGGATATCCACACCATATTTTGTTGTGTTAGAAAATGCTATTGAATCGGGCAACTTCTTGAGACTGTCTTCAGTTTTTACAGTAGAATGCAATGAGTTCAGTAGAAAACTGCTTTTGTTTCTTTTGCCTTGATAGATGGTAAATGTGATATTATCATGTTCCACTATTGTCAATGAATAAAGATTGCTACGCATATTTTCAAAAGTATAGTAATTTCTCTTCTGTTCTTTTTCATTGTGCCGACCATAGTTGTATTTTTTTATTTTCGCATTTCTGTTAATTTAATGCTAGTAAAATAGTTATCCATGGTAATATTCCTCTCTTTGTTTAGATGTGGCTCCGTTTATTTTATGACAACATTTTCAGACAAACGTAATTAAGGATTTGCTGTTTCATCTTTTCCTAGATAAAGAAATCCGTTAAAGAGGTATTTAGTATCAACGTTGACAGATAACTAAAATTTTATTCCAAATTTGTTAGTTTTATTGGGCATGTATTGTGTAAATCTACACCTAGCTTTAGGTGGGAATAATTATTTATCAACTGTAGTATTTTGTCCTGGCCGGTAGCACGTTTTTCAGTTTTCAATAAATTTGTTCCACATGTCTGATGCAAGAGCAAATTTATAAGTCTGTAATCAAGTAGATCATGCTGTCTTTTCATCGAACTTTAAAAATCGTTTTATTTCTCTGAATCTATCTCTTGTTATAGTTTCTTTGCAAAATGGTATTCCCCATGCTTTGGACCACAAGGAATATAAATCTAAGCCTTTTGCTCCTATTACTCCTCGAACATACAATATAGCGACAAAAGTATCTAACTCAGCCAGAGATAACTTCCAGTCTTTATTTCCAAGTTGCCGATGAGCTTTGGATTCTGTACATTTCTTTATATGCAGCAAGATATCATCAGTAAAAAGCTTGAATGCACTAGACACTTTGTCCTCAGAAACATGACTCTTTGAAAAAGATGTTGGTCTTGCTGTTTCTTTTAGAACGTTATAAGCAGGAACATCAGGAGCTGCAGACTGAATTTTTGAAATTTATTTCATTGCATATAGTGTTACCAGGAGCTGTAAAAACAGTTTTGCAAGTACCATGATCCGTTTTTGCCTGTTTATTTCTGCTGAGTTCTTCGTTTACTTCGCTGTCCTCGGATTCACTAATAGTTTGTGTGTGCAATTCATCTTCAGTTTCTACAGAAAAATTATCTATTTCACCTCCGATGGACTCATTTTCGGATAGCTCTTGCAACAATTTTAAAATTTCTTCATCCGTAAGACCTTTCCGCTTTTTAGACATATTTTGTAAAGGTTGAAAAAGTTGAAAAATATCAGACAATCAGAAAATGATAGGGAATATATTTTAGCATATGATTCTTACAGCGTGAAGTGATAATGAACATGATGGTAGAATTCATATGCACTAAAATATTGATTTGGGATTACCAAGAAAACTTCTGTCCTAACTGTTATCACCTGCAATAAGTTAGCTGAACTAACAAATGGGAAAATGCATCTGTAAAATAAACTATTTCTGAAAAGAAATGTAAGCATGAAAAATCATGCATCTACCTTCCTTGCAGTATTTTCTTCAAACAAAGGAACTCCCCCTGCAGAGTTGCCAACTCTCCCGATTTTCGACTGCTCTCCCACCAACCCGATTTACAATATATTTTTCCCGACTTTTTCTTATTCTTAAAATTTCTCACGATTTTTATTGAAGTTGGGTTAATACTTCGTTATATGAACAAAAAAAAAAAAAAAAAAAAAAAAAGTGATTTTGGACGTCTGAAAGCAATTGAATCTTCTTTAGATTATATCTAAAACAAAACCTTGCAAATCAGATGAGAATTTCTACTTTGAGAGCATACGTATCCAGAAACGTCGTTCTCCAGTTCTCCAACGGGCATCGAGCTCCACTGCATGTTATCTGGCATATATTAGCCAATGAGCACAAAGCAAGCTCAAGGCTGTTATTTGGATGTTCTTAGTTTTGTTATTTCCTTCATCTTGTCCTGAGTTGTGCGAGTACACGTGCCTTCAGGAAATAGTTTTAGAAATTATCATCTTTTGTTACGTCTGCGAGATAGGTGAAATATTCGTGTACGTTTCAAAAATCGTACACAGTTGACTTTCCTTCCATTATTTCCTCAAGGACATGTAATAAATTTGCGATGTGTACCGTCTGTCGTTGCGATTTTTCGATTTCACGTGGTGGATGGGCGGATGTTCTTAAACATGTGCGTTCACAAAAACACAAGGACAGCAGGAGTAGTTTTGAAAAAAACGAAAAATTAAATTTTTCTTCGGAAACTACAGACCAAAAAGTTATTAATGCAGAATGTCTGTTCTCTGCCTTTTTACTGACTGACTGACTGGCAGGTTATTGCTGGCAATGCAGTCTTGTGAACTGCGTATCCGGCTCTATCAAACTAGCCACAATGGCGACATCACAATAAGTCAATCGTCACGTACCTTTTCACTGGAGCACAACCTCAAAGAAGACAAAAATAAGTTTTATCTTCATGTTAGAAGTTACTGTTGAGTATGTGATTACATACTACATAAATTTACAGTCAACGATGAAGGGATTTTGCATGCTAAAGTTGCTGATGTTTCTGCTCTAGCAAATGCATCTTTTTCTGATATAAGGTACTTTTTGAACAGATTTCCTGTGTTATTTCATTTAGTCATGATATTGATGTTGCCACTGATAATGTTGCAGTCACAATTTTGCAGTTTAGAAGTAGAAAACTTGGATGAAGTTATAAAATCAGCTAGGATTGACACCCAGTGGAGTTTAATATGAAAACTGAAAGGTGCTGGTGGAATTTTAAAATATAGTGAACTGTCTAGAATTATGTTAGCCATCTTGACAGTTCCCCATAGTAATGCAGAGTGTAAGAGGGTTTTCAGTGTTGTTGCGAAAACAAGGACTAAATTTAGATCTAATATTAGTGATTACACATTAGAAAAACTTTTATTAGCGAAAGCAGGCCTATGTGGCAATTGCTATGAACAAAATTATGAAGTTTCTTTCTTAACGAAAGCAAAATTTGTCACTGTTCATAACATTTGTACGAAAACTGATTAAAGTGTCTTTTTTTTCCCTTAAACGATGCAAGTAATAAAAATGTTTTTTATGTGTAAGGTATTTTTGTGTTGCTTACATTTAAGAATTAGTAACTATTTAAAGTTAATTCATTATTAAAAACTATATTTTTATCATTTAAGAAGTCTTTTTTTTTTCATTGTGAAAAATCTCCTGTTTTTGAGTGTCATAAGTTGGCAAGTATGCCTCTGGGAGATAGTATGAATGCAACTGAAAATTCTTTATCAATGAGTGTTTTTCATGGGTTATTTGACAATGCCTCGAATGGAAAGAGAGATAAAAGTAAAGGGGTTAAAATGACCCCCCATTCTAGAAATACATGCCAATATTTCAAAAACTAAAAATCCTAGAATGCTGAAATTTTTTTTAACAAATATCTGTTATCTATTTAGGAAAAGTCAAAAAATTCCAAATTGATGATTTCTTCCAATAAAACAGAAGTAATCAATGGTCAAAAGCGTTCAGGGGTCAAAATAACCCCTACCACCGTTCTAGTGTTAAAAAACATAAAGACCACTTTCCCAAATGAAATGGTTGGCAATGATTTGCTCAGACCCCACTCGAGAACAAAAATAAAAATAGATATTTGTTAACCATTGTAGGCCATTTTTCAGAATGGGTAGAAATAGTCCCTCTTAAACGAGCTTCAGCTAAAATAGTCACAGATTCATTTTTAAATAAGTATATTTTGAAATACGGGCCTCCACTAAAAGTAATATCAGATAATGGAAAACAGTTTGTTAGCATTTAGTTATATTTAAAAATTTGTGCACAGGACTTGGCATACGCTATCTAAAAATGGTACCATATAGACCGCAATCAAATATTGCGGAACGTGTAAATAATATAGTAAAAATTATCAGGGGATATGTTAAGAATTACCACGACCTCTGGGACAGCTGTGTCAATGAGTTAGGTTTTGCCTTGGAAACAGCAAAGCACGATACTACACAGAAGACTGCCGTGGAGTTATTTTTAGGAAGAAAAACGCTAACGCCTTTGGATAAGCTGTTCTTTGTACAGCAAAGGCAAAAAGAATTCAAGACACAAGCCACATTTTCCAGTGGCAACGACTACGAGGGAGGCCCAAAGAGGTCCAGATTTGAGGACGAAAAGAGATAAAAGACCAGCCAATGCAACCGTGCCTGACCAAGAAGTTAGAAGGTCCAAGCGCAAGTTCGAAGACCCTGAAGAATGAATGGCCCCACCAGAGCTCAAGTGGAGACTGAAGTTCCAAAACTCGCAGCCGTCCTGCAAAAACCCAAGGTTCGTACACAAAGGACAGAAGAGGAAAAGGAGTGAAGAAAACGGCACAGAGCTTTGAAGTTCCAGAAGAAGGTTGGAGTTCTTCAGGTATCTCACATTTGAACAATTCTGTCATATCAGAATGGAGGAGTTACAGAAAAAGATAAGTGAAAATTTCTTTGCTTATTTTACTTTGAAAAAAAGTTAAAATTATGTCATCTTGTTCTAAGTTACTAAAGATTTTTAGAAAAGTTAAATCGCAAATAGCGAGAACTTAGTTGTAAATAGCTTGTAATCATAGATCTTTATGTTCGCAATTTGGCGAGAAGCTACTAGCAGTAAATATTTTTGTTAAGAACTCGAAAGTTGTGAGAATTAAATTGTGAATATGTTTAGTCGGAAACCCTCTTTGAATATTGAAATCTGTTAACTTGAAGTTAAGATTTTGTGTAAAGATGGTAAATTGTAATTAAGCAACTATGACTTGTAAAGTGAATTTAAAAGTGATGTGTAAATATCTAAAAGTTTATGTTAAAGTAGGAAATGTTAAATATGTGTGATAAAGTATGGTAAATTTAAACTTTTACAAGAGATAAATTTTGGCCGCGGTACAAATGAATTTGTGAAAGAATTGAATGTTTTAGTATATACACTCTTGAACAAAAAAAAAAAAAAAAAAAAAAAAAAAAGATGCACCAAGAAGGAGTTATCCGAATGGTATGAAAATCGGTAGAAATGATGTACATGTACAGAAAAACAAATTATTACAGTTTGAGAAAAATGGGATGATTTATTGACGTGATAGAGCTTCAAAAAAGTGAAAAGTCAGTAACGTGTTTGTCCACCTCTGGCCCACATGCAAGCAGTTATTCGGCTTGGCATCGATTGATAGAGGTTGCTGATGTCCTTCTGAGGGATATCGTGCCAAATTCTGTCCAACTGGCACGTTAGATCATTAACATTCTGAGCTGGTTGGAGGGCCGTGCCCCATAATGCTCCAAACGTGCTCAATAGGAGAGAGATCCGGCAACCGTGCTGGCCAAGGTAATATTCTGCAAGCACTAAGGCAAGCAGTAGAAACGTGCAATGTGGGGGCGGGCGTTATCTTGCTGAAATGTAAGCTCGGGGTGGCCTGATATGAAGGGCAACACAACGGGACTTAGAACTTCGTCAACGTACTGCTGTGCTGTAAGATTGCAACAGATGACAACCAAAGGGGTCCTACTATGAAATGAAATGGCACCCCACACCACCACTCCTATTTGTCTGCCGGAAGACAGTCAGGTTGGTATCACACCGCTGTCCGGGGCGTCTCCAGACTCGCCTTCGCTGGTCATCAGGGCTCAGTTTAAAGCGGGACTCATCACTGAAGACTATTCTACTCCAGTAAGTGACATTCCAGTGCGAATGAGCTCAACACCACTGCAAACGGGCTTGACGTTGTACATAGGTCAATGGTAGTCGATGCAAGGGGCGCCTTTACCTCAGCCCCCTTTCTGTGATCTTTCTATGAATGGTCCTTGCAGTCACTGAAACACTAGTTGCACGTACAGTCGATGATAATGATGCATCTGGGGCTGTGAGTGCCGCTCTGACGATTACTCGGTCTTCACGTTCAGTCGTTTCTCTAGGCCTACCACTTTCTTCTTGATGCTGTTTGTGGCCATGGTTCACCCATTTCTGCCAACGTCGCCTAGTAGTGGCATTGCTCCTGCTGAAATTCGAGCTATTCACTGATACGACCAACCGGCTTCTTTGAGCCCAACTACACGACCTGGCCCACTAGGCCCACCAGCGGCCGAGCGGTAAAAGCCGCTGAACACTGGTAGTTCGTTTCGAAGTTCGAGTCCCAGCAAACGGGCGTTTTTGTGGTTTTCCCCATGTGTAACATGGATACGAGCCAGTTTCCCTTAAAAAGACCTCCATGGGGCATCCCTCCCTTTCCGTGTAATGCCTAATGGTGGAGCACGTAATAAGTTTAAAAAAAAAAAAAAAAAGACTACACAACCTCTCTCAAACTCTGACATCTGCGCATATCGTTCGCGCACCTGTGTGTGAGACGTAGTTACTGTCTACCAGAGTACACAGAATGAAATTCTTGAAGAATTTATGTCCTGAAATCGTAATTTCTCCATTTAAATATCCTGCCAGTTGCGCAGATCAGATGCACTGTAGCGACAACCGTTCATTCATTGGCAGCCAAAATGTAAATTTTTGCATTTTCCGTCGAAACCTGTATGCTTATCAATTAGTGTCCAATTTGCTTTACATCTTCTCATTGCGTCTTTTTTTTTTTTTTTTTTTTTTTTTTTTTTTTTGTGTCTTAGAGTGTATATGTGTTTCATATTAGGCTCTTCAGCTAACACTTTAAAGTTTAATTTAAGCTTTCGCTTAGCACATTAGGAAAGTTTTTTTTTTTTTTTGTATAGGGAGTCTTGTGAGGTCTAGTATGTCAAATTTATCAATGTTAGCTGTTGTGTAGAAATAGTTTTGTTCAGGGTAACACAACATAAGTACCCTAAGTACATTTCAGAACAATTTCTGGAGAGCATGGTGGAAACAGAAGTTTAAGTATGAATGAAGTGTGTGAGGGCCAAATGATGCAATAAAGGAGTAATTGTAAGGGATATGAAAATTTTTTGTAAAAATAATACTAATACTGTTTCTTTCCAGATATGGAAGGACCAAGACTAAGTAGCAGAATAACTTATGGATTAGAAAGAAAGAAGCAGATGATTGTAGCAAAAATCAGATTTTTGTCAAATTTTGTCAATTTCTAGCTTTAGAATTGCTGTAAAGTTGGCTCTAACAATAGAAGTTTAAAGTGAAAATCTAGTTAATAGTTTAACGTTAGAAAGTTTTTAGACTTTAAGGTCTTAAACAAGGTCGTTTAGAGACCTTTAACTTTCGACTATTTAAAGTCTGGTCGGGAGTTATGTAAGTACAGAACAAAGTCCGTAATCTGGACTCGTCGGGACTTCGGCGATTCCGGATTAGTGTTTTTTCCGGATTATAGATCATCAATTTAAATCTGGTAAGATGGTATGCAGAAATTATACAATTAAAAATATGAAACTGTAATTTATGAAATAAGAGCAATTATGATCTAAAGGGTATAAAAATTTACAGAAAAAAAAATGGTTAATATTTATTTATTTACTTTATTAAACATTTCTTTCAATGTAAGTTGTTTAAGTTGCTTCGTTTTTTGTGCTAAACGCGCATGCGTAAACATTAAACGCGCATGCATAAATGCATTACATGCATGCGTAAAGCATACAAAAAAAAGTTTGTGTCTTTGAGGTCCGGAGTATAGATCATTCCGGATAATGGACGTCCGGATTACAGACTTTGTACTGTATTATGTTAATTTTATTAACAGTTAAATTTTGAGTTAAACTTTCTTTCCTATCGCTTCTTAATTTCAACTTGCCACTTCCGGCCAGAACGTAGTTTTAGAATCACATCTGAATGCTAATGAGGAAGAGTGGTATTTAACTGCGAAGTTCTACTGTCTTAGTGAGAGAGATACCAGATATTCTGGCTAGCATGCATCCGCCTTTTTAGGCTACTGTCTCGCAAGGTATAATTATGCTCAGCCATACTTTAGGCCCTTGATAGCTTCGCAATCAATTAGTGTTAAGGGGCCAACTCCATTAGAATCTTGATATCTTCGTCTGTATATCTTTAATTAAGTTTAGTTTAGTTTAATTCTTACTCTCTTAAGTTCAAGCCTGAGTGTCGGCTTTATTGTACGACTCAAAGAGTTTTGTTAAAAACTTTAATTGGAATAATAAAGGGTTATTTCATCCTTCTCACTTCTTTTTTTCTACCTCAGGAAAACAAGCGATTATTCGCTTATTAGTTCTTAAGATTCTTCACATTTAAATGTAACTTAGAAGTACACAGTGGAGAATCCTACATATTCAAATTAGAATTTATTTTACACAAGTTACTTAAGCGCGCAGAAAAAACATTACAGCATCTCTAAATCGAAACTTAAGAGCGTTTTACTGCGTACCTTAGAACAAGTGAAGAGAGTCAGTGAACTGCAACTCCTGTCTGCTTTCTTCTCTCCTCAAGAAGCGTCACCACCTGTTCCCCATTGCCGTCCTCCGAGGTGCGCCTTTCAAGAAATATAGTCCGGGGAGATCGCTACACTTTACATTAAAGCTTCCATAATACATCGAAAAATTTTCATGGTTTCCTTTCTATAATCATCCATTCCAGATTTTTGAACATATACTGAACAAACATTCCTTATAAGAAATAAAGGGAATTACCGAGCAAACTTTTCTTGTAAGAAATAAAGGGACATTTTCTTATAAGAAATAAATTTTATAATTTTCTTAAAAAAATCCTGCTGTTGTAATTATAACACTGTTTAAGACTAAACTACAAATGCAATAGGTCGAATATATACTGTACATAAATGAATCACTTCAAGATGTTGGACATAAATGCTTTACTGCTATCCAGATCAAAAGCAATTTTTCTGCATGCTGTATATCTGATTTGGTACTGTTCTGTTATCGGGACCGGATTCAGAAATTGTATGTATGTGTATACATATTTATATCTGTATACACATACATTTATTTGTATGTATATATATACATGCATACATGAACATATACATCCATACATGTTTTAATCCGGTTCTGATAGCAGAGCAATACCCTTGATTTTTGTTCGGTAATCAATTTCACCCCCTTCGCAACATTAGCCGATTTAAATAGCATTTTTATTTTTCTTACTTCTAGCCACCATCCTATTCGGCACACTATTTTCAGTAGCCAAGAACAGAATTATTTGAAAATTCAGAGTTATAGCATGGGTTGTTTACTGAATTTCAGGAACAGATACATTGACACTCATGGCCAAGCTCAGCATTGTCTCGAAAGGGGTGGAGTGCACAATATCATCATGTATCGAACTCGAGTCATATTGCAAACAGCTATCATATATCAAACAAAAATTTCTGCGTCCAAGCAAGACCAAGTTGGACGAATATTAGTGCAATTAAATATAGACATACCAATGTATTCTGATTCAGATATCTGTCTGAAAAGCACTTTCTGTAAGAAATTTTCGCAAAAATATGAGAATGAATTTTCGTGTACATGATTTATCTTCGAATCTGTTCTGCCTTTCAATTACTGTAAGGTACTTAGATTAAAGAGGTTGGTATTAAGGACATATGTTTAATTTGATTGCATCACTTGCTTTACCATATGCAATATTTTTTAAACGATCGGCGAACATTGACATGACGATATGCTGATTATGCATCTTAATTTTCCTGATCAGCACTACTATATGTATTGCATTTTTTAATATAAAAATTTGAAAATACTATTGATTTAAACAATGGAAAAAAAACTCTAAGGTTTGAGGTTTGGAATTTAAAAAAGAAACATCACAAGATTAAACATAAGGATGACCCAATCATAGAAAACAAAATATAGTTTATAACCTAGGGTGTGTCTAATGCATTGATTCAAATATTTAAAGTTAGATTTGATCTCAGTATATTGGTACTCATGTTAATTGCCTGGGCAAATGATGTTATTAATCTTTATGCAAAACCTTAAAAAAAATTGATTGTTTATTTAAGAAGAATTTGCCTTTCTTGAACAACAGGTTTTGTGCAGTGTGTGCTCTCTAATATCATTTATTTTAATCTTTCTAAAAGACTGCACATGAGTGAAAAATAAAGTAAAAAATTTGGGCAGTTTTGAAAAAATTAGTAATTTATGCTTCACTTAAATAGAAGTGCTTTTTACGTTGTTGGGGGTATTCCATAAAGACCTATACTTACTTAAACTTCCAATTTGACTTTACTTCTAGTAAAACCAGTAACAAAGGGAGGAAATTAAAATTAAACTAAAAGAAGTTTGGTTTTTCTCTCTGAAAGAAAACTTGTTTGCATCGTACAATAATTAAGACACAATAACACACCGAATATATACTAATTCAGAAGTCAAACAACAAAAATCAGCGTTAATTTACAAAATTTTCACAGGACTAGTTTCGATGGTTTTACCGAACCATCATCTTCAGCTGCAAAACCGCAAATGAACAAGATAGGAAATAATGTTTAGATAAGATAAGAAAGCCTGGACAAGAATATCTTATCTAAACATTATTTCCTATCTTGTTCATTTGCGGTTTTGCAGCTGAAGATGATGGTTCGGTAAAACCATCGAAACTAGTCCTGTGAAAATTTTGTAAATTAACGCTGATTTTTGTTGTTTGACTTCTGAATCGTACAATAGTTTCAAATTTATATTTTCTTGGGACATACCTTTCTAAATGCAGAACTGGAGAAATAAAATTTATTTTTTAAAATTTATATGTAACCCTATTAACTGTATAAAAAATTTAAAATTTGCATTAATGTACTTGAAAAATTTTTCTCTGTTCAAAACCTGTCTTATTATTTTTGAAATGGTATAAATATGGATTTGCTGCTCATGGAAAATGCAGCTGCAGCTCTCAAAAACTTTCATGAATACTAACATGTGGCTGTTATTGCCATAAAGTTTGGCCACCCCTATTATATATGTATATATAACATAGCACCAATAGTATTAAAACTATTTTCATGAAATTTTGTAGTCAGGAAGTATCAATATTTAATTACATAAAAGCCTATAGCAAACTTCTTTAAATAACTGTGTATGCCACCTAGAAAATGTTCCGTTTGAGGTCAAAACCATTGATCCCCAAGTCATGTTCTTTTCATTTTTGCAGTCCTCACTTTCATGGCTTATTTAATTTTATCCTGCTTTATTTTTCATTCATTTTTCAGAATTATTTTGAAAGTTGTCTGATTCTTGATTTATTGCAGGATTTTGAGTGTTACTGCTGTTCTTGATCTGGGATAAAACTTCTTCCTTCTGATTACAGAATAGAAACAGGTAATTTTTTTTAATCATCTTTTTTTTTTTAAATGTAAATGTTTGCTGTAACTAGGAAATATTTTCAAGCTGCGACTTCAAATTTAGTAAGCACACACTGTTGTATGTAGTATGCATGTGTAACTATATTGCAAAAAATAAATAAATAACTGCTGAATTAAAACTGGAAGGCTGTCAAAAAATAAAAAAAGTAGATCTTTCAGCACAAAATGGAGCCCTAACCCACATAGCACAAAAACATCCTTGGGATATCCCGAGGATGTTGCTCGCGGGATATGCACACATCCTCAGGACATCCTGGAATATCCCGCAAACCTCCTTATCACCTCCTCCCAAGTGCTTAATGTCACATCCCAGGACATCCTAAGTCCCATCGACAGCATATGTGATGTTATTAGGATATGAACTCGTACTTACTACATCCTCGGGACATCCCACTAACCTCCTAAACACATCCCATTATATCCTAAGATCATCCTATCTATGTCCCATTGACAGTGTATGGGATGTTATTAGGATTTAAAGTCCTACTTACTACATCCTCAGGACATCCCGTAATATCCCACTTTCCCCCTGAACTCATCCTCCTGAGTGCTTCATGTCACATTCCAGTAAATCCTTAGGACATCCTATCTAGGTCCCACTGACAGCGTATGGGATGTTATCAGGATTTGAAATACTATTTACAATATCCCTTTAACCTCTTAAATACATACTCTGAACTACTTAATACCCAGTATATATACAAAGAAACTTCCAGTGAAAGTATGTGAAGGTGTTTTAATGATCTAAAACCTATTATTTTACACAGATAATCTCAAATCCTTGTCCTATGGTTACTATGGAAAAATCAGAAATGTTGAGAATATTTATACAACTTATTTTGTTTTTAGAACTGAATTTGTGAATATATTAAAACTGAGCAAGGAAATTAAAGTGAATTATTAATACAAAATATTATAACAGAAAATTTTGCTTTTATTTTTAAGATATTAAAAATCTTTCGATCATTTTTAAACATCCAATAGCCCCCAAATTGAAGTATTATTAATTAAACTATTTTACAAAAATCAGTTTCTAATTCCAGTTAATTTGTATTAAAAATTCAATAATAAAATTAGCCATTTAATAATCTTTACATAAATGAATAATCTTTCTTTAAAACATGTAAAGAAATTTTAGTATTTTGATGAGACTGTTGGGAAATTGTTAAAAGGAATAAATTGTATTTTTAAAACTAAATCATTTCCGAGTCACAGAATAAATAAATATGTTTTCGTAACATGAAAATACTGCAGGCATTTTTACAAATAAATATTAAATATATAAATTATTTATATATTTAATATTTAGTTGTAAAAATTATGTTCTTGATATTATGTTAACAATTCTTTACATCATTCAAAATGTAACTCAAGGAGCTCTTATAAAATTCTATCTTTCTGCTCACACAATAAAAAAAAAAAAAACTGAAAGGCCTCAGATTTTAGCAGTCACTCAAAAGGGTTCAAAGTTTATGAGTGCATAGATTATCAATACAGATGGGGCAGAGGAAATAGCGAAACATTTTATAAGATACTCACACCAGAAAGTTAAATATCTTCTATATATTTAAAAAGTAAAGAACTATATTATGTAATTATATAAAAATATTAAATGTTTTCAATTAGATCAGGAAGTAAATGCATTTTAAATCAGTCAGAATAAAAAGTAAAAAAATACATTGTTAAGAACTGTGTGTATTGCTTTTAAATAGCTTGGCTTGTTAATCGATAAGAGAAAAGATTTTAAAGGTAAATATGTTAAATTTTGCCAAATAGCAAGACTTGAATGAAAAGCGAAACAAGTTTACGATTAACGATATGAAGTCACGTTTCAAGACTAATAGCCCTTTTGGATTAAAAAAAAGGTTCTGAAGATAATTTGCACTTGTGTTTTGGTATTAGTTTATGCAAAATTCAATAAAATGAAATGTACCAGTTGAAATCAGCACCAAATTAAACTTTATAAATTCTAGCACATGTTAAAGGTTATCTCATCCAGAATTTTATTACTAACCATTAATTTCAGAGCAAAATAACACAGTAATTGCCATTTATATGACAATCAATATCAAAAATTTAAATCTGCATTTTACACAACACAGAAAAACTCCAAAAGAGGATCTACTGTTTACCATGCAATTAAAGCATTTTATTCTGCAATCAACTATACCAATTATTAATACTTCTAAGTATATTCAGTTTACTCTTTCTGCTTAATATATGCTGTGTAAAATTTTCCATAAATTTATTAATTCATTTTATTTTGAGGTGAACTGTTATTCAACTCTCAATGTCAACGAAAATATTTAGTTAATTTTTTATTCATTCTCAAAAGAGAAATCAAAATACATGGATTCATGTACGTGTTATAAATACGTGTATTTATGAATCAAAATACATGAGAAATCACAGTGAGAAAAGCACTACTACCTTAATCTGTGATTATATATGACAAATGCAGTGAATTATAGTTAACAAACAGTGAAAATATTTATATTTCTGAAATATTTCATGTATAACATTTTCAGTTTCGCATATGTGGCAGTTTGAGAATTTTTTACGTATACCAATTTTTTTAAATGTCTAAAAAATTTTGTATTTTCAAGGAAAGCTTATTCTTTCACCTTTAGTATATAAGTAATGGTAATTTACCAGATAAAATTACTTAATGGGGAATACAGAAAAATATGTAACCACTTACCTTTGTGACTTCATCTGCAGAGAGACTAAATATGTAGTTCAGCTAAATCTGTTATAATAAATATTTATAATAATGCTAAATCCTGTAATAACTATTAATATGCCAAATTTTGTGAACCTATTTATTTGGATGAAAAATAAACACATTCAGAAATTTATGGCACTATATTATGATTAACAGAGGAAAAACACTTTTCAAAATTCAAAATAGTTTTTATTAATCCAATTTATGATATTTTCTCTAAATTCCTGAAAAATAATCTTATATCCACGTAAAAGAGGAATATGTATTCTTATGTATATAAGAACTCTTGATAAACTGGATCTCTGCTATTGCCTTTCACAGCACCTAAAATAAAAACACTCACAATTACCATATGTGAATATAATTCATAATTAAATTTAAACAAATGACTATTAGAATGCAAATTAAAGGAAGCATTTAAAATATTTTAACATTTAGTACCTATAAACAGAGTAGCGATTATTCGATTATAATAAAATAAATATGGGGGATGCCTTTTAAAATTTTTTATGTCAGAAACTAAACTCAAACCACCAGCTGAACATATGAGCAGTTTTATCAATCAGCCACTGGTAGGTAACCTGAATACCGAAACAATATATAAAGTTGCCAAGATAAAGAGATCACATCTTACCTAATCATAAAATTTTTTTTAAATTTAATGTGTAGGCGAGTCCAAAAAGAGTGAGAATGAATTTATTTTGCAACACAAAGTTTTCTTGCAGGAGCAAAAAAACTTGTCTCATGAGATTGGCAAGTAAAAAATAATTAACTGCATCTGGTAACATTTATCTGACAACACATAAGTAATTATTAGCCACGTGCAGAAAATAAAATCTAGAATCACGATCAGATTTTATGTTCTGCACAGATTAGATTTTATTCATTTTAAACTTTTGAATTTAACTGCAGAAATCTACAAAAAAAATCGCAAAGTGGTATTGGTTGTTCGTGAAACTTGGAAGCCCATTGTGTCACATAAGTTTTTTGGTAACCCTAATGTTGATAATGTTGGCAAAAGTAGCCTTGGGGAAAAAAAAATTAAGTTTTTTGTCAATAAAAAGGGGTTATTTCTGCAAATATTGCCAACGTGTTGTGATAAATTTAGTTTTGGGCAATTTTTTTAATAGTAACCCTTTTGTATGGACCCGGGTTTTCGGTTCTTACCATTCTTTTCAATTGCTGTGTTTGGTTGCACGTAAGTGGTATGTATGGTCTTGTATTTTGAACTTGCTATTATTTTGGTGTGTGTACCATCGTTGGAGTATGTCTGAGGTGACGAAGAGATGAAAAATTTAATTGAATTGCTTACCTGGAGGATGGAGGAGATGGTGGTGGGAAGCCTAAACATATGCATGTTAAAAAAAAGGTATGTTAAAAAAAAAGTTTCATTTATTTATTCGTCTCTGTGTGTTAATTTTTTTTTAAAGATTTTTTGTTTAATGTTTTTATGTTAGGAAATATGTATTTTTTTGTAACTTATTCTGCTCTGTTTGTGTATTTTTGGTTGTCTTTGTGTGTTAAGACAGTAGCAAATTTTTTCTGGTTAACATGATAGTTTTAACTTTCTGATTTTCTTAAAGTGAAAATAGATCGATGTGTACATGGACAAAGTTAAGGCAGTTCACAATGGCTAGTTTGTGCAGTTCTTTGTTTTTTTGTTTTTTTTTTTAACTTAAAATAGGTCGATGTGTACATGGACACCGAGTTTGTGTACGTCTTTGACTTCTAATTTTGGTTTTGTGTAGCGACCATCTTGAAATTGGTGCCGATCCTCCCAGGTGACGATCTTGGTATAAAAAAAGAAAGGATTCACCAAGGGTTACCGTAGAGTAAATTTTTACCAAAGATGTTTTACCATAATTACCATTTTAGTGGTTTAAACACTAGTGGACCATTATGCAGAGATGAAGATTTGAGTTTTGTTTATACAGCATGATGGTTTAGGCACTCCAGCCATTAAGGTGAACAAGATTATAATAAATATAGCCACAACAATTGTCTATAAATATTGATGTTTGACAATGCATGAACTAATAGATTTCTTATGCTAGTATATACATAATCCTTAATCGAAGTGAAAATGAGAAGACTATGCATGCATTTCCTTTAATTGAAACATGGGTGTGACCATACAAATCTCAGTCTTACGGGACATGCCACACTATGCAGATAGACAGTAAGTAGTGCTTGTGTTTCTTAGAGCTATGAAATAAATATACTTCTACATTTTAATTTTTTTTCTTGTTTCACATTTGGATTACCTATCAAAAAGTAAGGAATTTTGATATTATTAGAATATCTGAGTTAAAATAACATTCCAAATAAGAATTATCAGACATGTTAACTCTTTCGCATCGAGAGACGACCAAATCTGTTTTCAACAAACATCGAAAACGCCCGTGTTTACGAATTTGTCTTGGAATAGTTTTCCTTTCCCCCTTTTGCGGTTTCATCCACTCATCCATTGTGCGCAGTTTCACCTTAGGGCCGGATTGCACCTGCGAACGTCAATAGCTTTCCGTATTTCTCCTTTATTTGCTTCAAAAGAATGATTGACATGTCTTTTAACAACTCGCGAAACCAATGAGCCATACACTAACGTGGAGGGGAAAGAACTAGGTAGAAAATAAGCGAGGCGTTGGGGCGGTTTGCCGTTGCCTGAATGAACGGGCGCTATGGGCGATTTCGATGCCAAAGAGTTAAGGTAATGAAAATTATAAATTAGGTTAAAAACTAACCCTTAATGTGGCATATTTTTGAATTAAACTCTATCGACTTTAAAAACAACAAAACGTCCCTCTTTATTAGGGAATTTAATTAACTAATTTTAAATACAGAGCTATGTATGAATTTTTTCCCTTGCATGTTATAATAACTGAAACAAAATTACACTGATACAGTCGAAATTCCTAAATGCAAGTACATAAAATTTACTTTAGCAATTTTAAAAGATGAGACAGAGTGAACACATGAATAAATTTCTATCAAAGAATAATTTATGAAATTTGGCGCATTCGATAGTAAACTTTAACCATTAGATTACATTATTGCACCATGTTATCAGTTTGAAAAGCAAGCCATATGCCAGATCTTGGTTGTAAAAGAAATAAACAAAATAATATATAGATTATTGAAAAATGATCTATACCAGTGTTTATAGATATGATTAAATGTAACAGAAAATTTACTGTCACAACCACATTTTTAAGTGAAATGTATAATTTTAACATTTTATAATATTTAAGATATAGCATTAAATGCAAAATTATGTGCATGGACATAAGTTAGTAAATTAAAAAAAAAATAATCAAAGAATGAATGTCATGAAAAATTTCAAAATGAGCAGAATTTAATTTAGGAGGCTTTTAGACACTTATGATAAATAAATTTGAGACTTCTCCACCCAAAATTAAATTATAATTAACTAAAACCAGTTTGACTGACCTTCCACAAAATCCTTCAGCTGCAATTTTTTCAAGTTTGAAAACCAAATTCTTATCCGCATGGTAATAACAACATAACCAGTTGAAATCCCTACAGAAAGTTTGATAACACAATAATAAAATTAATAGGATATAAAAATTAACACAAAAGTATAGAACATCATTTAAACTTAACATTATTACAAATTTTGGTGCTTTCTGAGTATCTGCAAAGCTGTGAAAACTGGTAAAATGTTTGTTTGGTTAGTTTATGGTTCATATCTACTGCTCTGTTCACAAGTAGTAATTCAAATAAGCACTTTATTTAATTACTTACTTACTTTTTATAAGAAACAAGAAATTTTAGGACACAAGCACACAAATATATATATATATATATATATATAATCAATTAATCAATACTGTTTAGGAAATAAATTATATGTATATATATATATATATTGGGTCAATATTCACATATTTTTCATCCAACGAAATACTATTCAGAAATAAAGATTAAATATAAAGCATGTAAATACATGTGTGTGGTATGCATGTTCATAGTTTGCTATTATCGTGTACATACTCTTGCAGTTTTAGCATAAGTTGAAGCTCTGAGGGCAGATGATCAGAAAGTATCAGAATTTTTCATGTATAAGAAAAAATTGCCCTGACAATAGTATCTCAATTGTTTAGCACTGACATTTACATAGTGCATTAGAAATATATAGTAATATATGTAAAATAAAAAGATAATTGCATACTATTAAATCATTTTTCTTAAATGGCAAACTTATAACAATTCTTTCGCATGAACATCTAAAGTCCATTCTTAACTAAAAAGTAAATAATAAAGCCATGTAAATTTCTTATGAAACCCATCATTTCCAAAATGTCCATTTCTGAAAGTTCTCAGCATTTCTCAATATATTATTAAATTACTAAACTAAGTATCAATGATCGTCATGTTCGCTAATGTGACAATATCTTTCACACTTCTTTGTTACCAGAAGTAACAAGTAAGCTTCGATAAATCTTTAACTGATACATGCTACATTTGTCTAAAATTTGTACAAATAATAAAATTAAATGAGCTTTTTATAATATACTCAAAGAAATAGTTTTGTATGAAAATTTGTATGTTATGTAGCAGAATATTGTCCTTATTAATGATTCAGGAAATAATTCAAATTTCAGCTTGTGTTAAAATAAAAACTATAACACAAAGATAAGCAAATTTCCTTATGAACAAGGCATTTTTAACATTATTCAGTCACTGGCGATCACACAGTACTGATTGCTTCAATAAACATTACTGTAATTGTGTTATTTAAAAGACTAATATTTTAATTATTTTTTTAATTAAAACATTAGTCTTTTTCTCTTCCTCTTTCTAATACCAAAAGAAAACCCAGATAAGAAATATAAAAATATCAGTAAAAATAAATTATATTACTGAATGACACTTTACATTAATTACACTTATGCATATATTATTTTATTATAAATTATTTCAAAATAAAAGAAGAGAAGGAGGAGAAACTTTATTATTGGCATTTCTAAACCTAATATAAACATTAATAATTTAGTACAGTTTGTATTTCAGGCAAAAAGAATTCCCTTTTCTGGATAGCACTTATATTTCCATCACACCTTCAATAAAACATTAAGAAAAATGCATATAATTTAAACACTATTTTATTTAACAGACAGATTATGTCAACTCAAACAAACCTATCAGTAAAATTCGGTAGAAATAATTCTGAATGTTAGACAACTTGCAATATTCAACAAAAATTATCAATACTTTTATTATAATGACAATACTACAGTAACATGGACATAAAATTAAACTGCATATAACTATAAAATAAGCCAGCATATAATAATGGTGCATTGGTTTCTAAAACAATGGGCTGGATGAAAAAATACATGTATTATGGTAGCTATTCATATTCTTCAGCTTTCCTAATATTCTCATGTTCACTTTACACAACTAAAGTATCTAAAATACAATAAAAATGCAAACGATAATTTATGAGAAAATGTTAAAAGCAATCATAAGCATTTGATTGAATGACCATATTTTGACCTCCTGCAAGTTGAATCTTAAAATAATATGCAGTTTGAAAAATGCTTAATACTTTTATAAAATATTCCAAAAAAGATTAAAAAAAGGTACTGTTCTGTTATCAGGACCGGGTTCAGAAATGTATTTATGTGTGCTTGTATATTTGTAAATGTATGTGTGTGTATATACATATACACATCTATGCACATACTTACAAACCCAGGTTCATACATTTCCGAATCTGGTCCCGATAACAGAACAGTACCCCCCAAAAAAACTTAAAACTTCCAATTCTCCATGTTTTAAAATTGAATTACAAATTAGATTAAGATAATGTTTCAACCATACATATTTTGAACAAAACAATGCAAACTCTTATTTTTATACAATCGTTCAAACTATTTAATATAAATTTACTGTTGCAATAAAATAATAAGCAATCTGATCACACATAATATTTTGAAACTGAATGCATAAACTGGACTAAAAAAATTCAGTCAAACATTTGGATAGCAGGACAAATCAGATATTTGAAAAGACAGCCATTGAGATATACATGTAATTCATGACAGAATGGTAACAATTCAAAAAGCTGTAATAGCTAACACATTTAATTGTCAAAATGACATAAATTTGAAAAGCAAAAAAGTAAATATACAAGTATTGCAACTGAACTTACCTTTAATGCAACAAAAAATATCCATAGAACAAGTAAACCTCATGGCGCAGCCATCTTGGATTTCGTTTCAAATCAGACGGACGTTTACGGATTTGCGGAAGAATACAAGGAACTAGTAGTTTGCCGGATACTTCGTGCAATGACGCAAAAGAATATAGTTCTGCAGAACTTCCTACATTGTTTTGTAATAAACAGTACTATTTCATAATTTTTTCTTTACCTCATTAATTAATTAATACGGAAATAGTTAAATAATGCTGAATTAATTTTCAATGAAATGTAAAAATTTTCATATATATATGACGACCACCTTCTGTCCAATATCCATAGAACAAGTAAACCTAGTTATTTCTGAGAATATAAACACACTTTGGAATCTGAGAGTATTAGTAAATAAATGTATAGAATATCGCCTCTCAAACGACCACTTCTGAAAGTGACCAATAGTTCTGAGATTATAAATAAATATTGATATTAAGCATTGTTTCTCTAAGATGACCATCTCTATATAAGACCAAAGCTTCTAGAATCTTGGATAGTCATCAGAGAATTAATTTTACTGTGGAATTATTGCACGACTGTAATTCAATAAATATCAGTAACAGATTGCACGATTGAAAAACATTTTCCATCCTGTAATTAAGGGGAAAAATTTTCCCCTTATGAGGTATTTCTCCCGCTTTCCTAGCGTGCCTTCATGGTTTAATGGTTCTGCATGCTAGGGCAGTATTTCAGAGGTCTGGGGTTCGATTCCCGCCGAAGGCGGTTGCTAATTTTTCATCTCTCCGGCTTCCCCCCAAAAAATCCTAATGTCTCTACAGTGGCGCCCGAACTAAAAAGGTGTTGGATGAGGTATATCCACACCCAGGATTTAGCGATTGGGTTCCCTTAAAAAAAGTCACCCTTTAAAAAGGGGAGTAATATAAGGTATTTCTCCCCGCTCTCCTAGCGTGTCTTCGTGGTGTAGTGGTTCTGCATACTGGGCCGGTATTCCAGAGGTTCGTCGTTTGATTCCCGGCGAAGGCAGTTGCTAAATTTTCATCCTTCCTGCTTCGAAAAAAAAAAAAAAAAACCCTAATGTCTCTACACCCAAATTAAAAAAAAAAAAAATTCTTTTCCGTATATAAAAAAATATATATATATAATTTTACCTATATTTATAGTAGGGTTTGTAATCTGTAAGTATATACATGTAATTTATACATTTTCTATAAAAAAATATGTTATTTAGAATTTAGCAAATATTCTAGAAAATGCTAATCCATTGAAAAAAAAATCTTTTCCATGACTAAATAAATTTTCAAAAACAACAGAAAAAATAGCAGTTAAAATTAATAACAAAATAACAAGAATAAATCATCAATCATATCAATATTTTTAATGTACAGCATTTAGAAACAACTTAATAAAATACATATGAAAATTAAATAATGTGCAAGTTTCGGATGTGCAATGTCAAAAAATTAAAACTGGTAAATTTGAGAACAAATATCCTCAGAATGTTTGACAACCAAAGTCCTCCAAACATTGCAGTATGAATGACCTCAGGATGTGAAATTGGTGAAGTCCTCAGGACATCTGAGAATCAACATATTCAGGACATCCTCTCATATCCCGGGACATAGCGACTTAAATAAGACATCCTTAGGATGTTAAATTATGATCTTCTCAGGACATCTGAGAATCAACATACTCAGGACATCCTAAGTATGTCCCTGGATATTGTGACTTAAATAGGACATCCTGAGGATGTTTTGTGCTATGGGGGAATTTGTGAGTATACAATAGTTGTACGTACAGATGTTTTGCTACTCAAGGCAATACTTTTGTCACTTCATTCAGTGCATGTAAAAAATTCTGTAAAGTTTCGAAATGGCATATAGGGAAACAAATAGAAGTTATGGGTTTATTTTTTTAATGAAACTAATTCCTGCATTCTAGCAAGTGCTTTTTGCTTAGTTTTCTGTTAGCAAAATCGTTGATGACGTTCTAGAATTTTGCTTCATTACTCCATTTGTTCTTCAGTTGACAGTATGGTAAGATTTCTTAAAGACGGTATACTCATTTGTAGATCTTGGGTGTTTCTTAATCAGTCCGTATTTACAAAAATTCCCATCACAACAAATAACACTTAAGCAGTTATGAGGGAAATATGCAGTAACATTGGAATAATTGGAACTGTGTTCTAAAGATGGCAGTGTAGAGTAAACTGTAAATGTAAAAAGCAACCTTCCTTTCAATTCTGAGTTTCATCTTTCCTAGTCAAAACAGAAATAAAAGTAGAGTATTTTTCTTCAGTGAGGAATTCTTTATTTATACCATTGTGATCATAATTTAATTAGCATCATATTTTGTTTGTGATGTTCTCATATATGAAAGAGTTGTAAAATTTCATTGTGATTTCTTTGAAGGCTGTCTGCTATGTAAAAGAAATTCTGTCCTCAGTTCAGTTTTGTATGACTGTTCACCTAATTAAGCAAGAAGACCACTGAATGCAGGCAGTTTAGTTTGATTGGTATCAAAACCCAAAGAATGGATTAACTGCATGAGCATCTTCCTGTTTTACCATACATGTAAAATGAATATGTAGAAATGTCATAAAGCTGCTGTTTTATAAATGTCACTTCAGACTTCAGGAACATATTACGGGAATAAAAAGAAAAAAAGTTGAGTAGAAGCAGGAAATCAAAAAGAATTATTTCTCAGATGCAGGTATGTCGGTGAGCATACTTGAAATGCTCCAAATCATGAAAAGCATTCTTCAGTAATGTGCATATTTTCCAGAAACATTTCCAGTTAGATGATGGTCAAGTTTTCAATATTGACTAATGGATACTTGAATAAAAAAAATTCATTCGGGGAGAGCATTTAATTTAATGAGATCTAAAGGTGCTGAAAGTATAGTGCAATTTTTTTTCCGCAGCAAAACATTCTTATACTATGATACCTACAATCACCAGAGGTTGAAATCTGCTGTTGTCCATATTCATAGTATATTCTAAGCTAACAGAACAATTTGATGCCAACAGTAAAAACAAAATGATTCATGGCAACAATATTTATATTATTACCCTGAGTAAGTGCCAAGTGGTTCTACCCTTAGTGGCTGAGTGTTCTTAAAGACCGCTGAATACTGGTAGTTCAACTTAGGTTTGAACCCAAGTGACCGGGTTAGTGGCAGGGCTGATTTCCACGGTTTTCCCCACATGTATAGAGTTAGTTTCCTTAAAAAGTTCTCCATTAAGTCATCGCTTCCCTTGGGCAAACAGCTCTCATGTGCTTTGCCATATTGAAGTGATCTAATCTGATCTGAAATCAGGGAATCAAGAGAATTGCATATATCCATATACATATACACAAAAGGGCCATTACATTATGACCACCGTTTTAATAACATGTAGGACCATCTTTAGCCCTCAAAAGTACCAGCACCTGGTGTGGCATTGACTCCACAAGATGCTGATAGGTAGTCTGAGGTATCTGGTACCAAGCACTCACCAACTGGTCCTTCAATTTCCACACATTGTGAGGGAGTAGCATGGCAGCATGAGTTTGGTTTTCCAGGTGCGATCACATAAATGCTCTATTGGATTAATGTCAAGTGAATTTGGAGGCTAAGACATGAATGTCATTGTAATGTTCCTCGACCCACTTCCTAACAATTCTACCCTTATGACATGGTGCATTATCCTGTTGGTAAACATCATCCCCTGCTAGAAGTACTGTTGTCATGAATGGGTGAACCTGGTCTGCAACGATGTTCATGTAGTGCAGACATCAGGGATTGTTCTATGGGGATTATAGGTTCTAATGTGCTCCATGAAAGCATTGCCCGTACCATAATACCACTGCCACCAGCTTGCCTCTGTCCAACTGTGCATCTGGGAGCCTGGGTTTCGTTTGGAAATCAGCGTATTAACTCAGGCCCATCAATGTGATGGACCAGAGAACATGATTTGTTGCACCATGCAACTTTCTTCCATTCTTCTAATGTCCAGTTCTGATGTTTCTTGGCCCATTGCAGACGCAGCTGTGGATGATGTGCCATCAGTGACTTCGGTGATACATCATCATACTTCAATAAAGTTCCGTCAATGCTTCGACTTCTGGCTGCATAGGCCCATATGCAGCAGTGTGTTGAGAAACACTGTCCGGGTCGCCACTGTTGTAGTTGTTCAGTCACGGCAAACAATGCCTAGCAATCTCCACTCTCCTCTGGAATCAGTGTGCCATCAATGACACACTGCTGACCGGCAACTTATCATTTCACCATCAATGCTCTACTTTTGATATGTGCTCACAAAAACTGCACATGAACATCTCACTAAATGTGCTGCTTCTGGTATTGATGTTCCCAGTCACCAAGCCATAATGGTTTGACTTTTGTTGAAGTCTGATAAATCAGCTACTTTTCCCATTATGTCACTAATCACACTATGTTTGAAAAGACAATGGATAGCCGCTTTATATACTCCAACATTAGCCATACACGCACAATGGTTTTTTTCCCTGGTGATTGTTATAGATGGAGGGTGGTCATAATGTAATGGCTCTTTGGTGTGTGTGTGTGTGTGTGTATATATGGAAGTTTATTTCAAAAACACTAGATGAAATGTTACTTTAAGTTAATTCTTGACCAAGTTAGAAAAATGATTGTTTAATTCACTATCACTCAATGATGACACGTCGGCAAACTTGATTATGAAATATATCGTTAATACAGAAAAAACACAACATTTTTATTTATTAGTTTTTTATTAAATTTGTTTTTCCAGCTTTTCCGCCAGATGTTCTTGTTCACACCCAGAAAAATAGACGACACCCAAACGATTGATTGGTTTAAGAATGTATGGTAAAAAAAAAAAAAAAAACAGGTGCACTTTTAAGGAAACTTTCACTTTTGGTTCAGGATATGTTTCGACCGCATTGTTCTTATCATGTGCTAAACTGGAAATAAACAAAAATTTGCTAAAATGTGAGTGTAATTTTACCAAGTACATCGGTATGTTGTTGTATCAGCAGCAGAGCCGCCACTCATGCGACAAATTTGTTTTTCCGAAAATGTTTCTCGAAAGTTGAGGGATTGACTTTATATGCGGGGTCAACTTATACATGCGGTATGTATGGTAATTACTTTTTTGCATCCCCATATTGATGGCATTTACTAAAAAAATATGTGAAAAGTCTTAATTTTAAAACCATTAAGTGAAACAAGGTGGGAAAGTCATATCAATGCTATTAGACCTCTAAAGCAAGACCTAAAAAACATAATTATCACATTAAATGCCTTAATTGAAGATACCATCAGAGTCATAAAGACAAAATGGGTGCTGAATCAATAGTTAAAAGTCTTGAAACATTAAAATTTTTGTGTTCAATTTTAATTAGGCATGATTTATCATGAAGAATTGATATATTGAGTAAGATGCTTCAAATTGAACATTGCAGACTGCATTGAAGGCTTATATAATCTTAAAAAGTATTTAGTTTTCCAAAGATCTGATGACAATTTAAAAATATTTGTCGTTTCAGCAACAATACTTGCTAGAGATTTAGGTATTGATCCTGAATTTCCCAACTCGAAGCTCAGAAAAAAGGTCAGTTTATTTGATTACAAGAGTAGTGATGAATCAGTTTCAAATTCCTTCCAACAATTCAAGACTTCCCTCTATTTTGCAAATCTTGATCACACGATTTCTTCTGTAAATGAGATTTACCATATTATCTGAGTGCAATTTAATATTCTGCTTTCTATACGAGTTTCACAACATTTCTAATGATGATTCCATGGACTTGAATATTAAGGTACAGGAGGAAGGAAGTATTATGAAAAATACAGATGGTATACAACTTTTTAATGAAATAACTTCAGTCAAAGATATTTTTCCAGGTAAAAACAGTCAATTGAGATATTAGAAATTGTAGTAAAAAGTGATCTCATTCCCTGTTTTCCCAAATTTTGCTGTAGCAATAGGAATTTTTTTAACCTTGCCTGTTTCTGTGGCTTAAGATGAAAGAAGTTTCAGTAAATTAAAAATTACTTGAGAAATAATATGGCACAAGAAAGGCCATCATCTCTATTGAAGCTGAAATCTCTGAAAAAATTGATTTCGCCGAAATTTTTGAAAAATTTGGTTCTCAGAAAGCCAGAAAAGTTATTTTATAGTTAATTATTAGGCAGTCTTTGTAGAAGGACTGATTTATATACTTTTAGTTTCACGAGATTTATGCTTTAATACTTTTTTGAGTAAATACTGTTGTTTTGCATATTTAATTATAAAATTTCTGTTTTTATTTTAAAGGTAATATTTTTGTGTGTTTATTATTTTGTTACTATTGTAATCTATTAGCTGGTCAAAAAATGAAGTTTTACACTTTAAATTTTATTTTCATTTTTATTAATGTTTTACTTTTTACTCTTATGCTGGTTGATGAGTGTATAACGTCAGTGTTTAGTATTAGTCAAAATATGAAAAATTCTCTAGAGGGACGGTTTATTAGGTCTTTGTACATGGGCGGCCGACAGCATAGGATTGGTCCTGATGAGTGTGTTAATAATATATTATTTATTTTAAGGATTATATTTGCAGGTTAGGTTTATGAAAAGATATATAAAATATTGGTTTTTATGTATACTGTTGACACGTTCGTAAATTATTTTATGCAACCTCTATTTTTCAAGTGTTAATTGTAAACATTTACTTGAAGTCAAAAATGTAAGCAAAGACAAATATTTATGTTTACAAAATGTAACAGTTTCTATGGTCCACCAATCGCTGTAGTAATTAGTAAAATTTATTCTCATTGTAAGAAATCAAATTCAAAATGTTTTAATCTCATACAACAAAAACTGACTAAGATATTAAATTTTGAAAACTGAAATCATGTTCAGAGCTAGTACATAAACTGAGAAGTGAAATATAATTTATACCTAATTAAAAATGAAGTGTGAAAATGTGTGCAAGTTTAAAAAAGGGTGTTTGATGTTAAATATTACCATGCAGATTGTCATGAAACATTTTGATCAATGCTTTTCCAGAAGAGAGATCTTATTCACAAATCTTCCAGAATTAATTCCAGAAACATTGGAAGACTTCGATATTGATATATTGCCATTTCATAATATAATTTGCATTAACTCAAAGCATATTATTGAGAGTATTATAGTTGTTTTTGGCATTTGAAAACTTAATAAATTACTTGTGAGAAAACACTTTCAGCATAACAATTGTAAAAAGAATTATAAGTGTGCTAATTGGTCACAATTACTATAGGAACTGAAACTCAAACCTGAACTGAAACTCTTAATTGCATTCATCGAATGCACAATCTGAAAGCAGCTAATGGGTGGATTTTTTTTAAACAAAATAAATGTTTTCAACTAAATTTTAAATAAAACTTATTAAATATACTCTATAATAAAAAAATAAATGTACCAAGAAGGAGTTACCCAATGGAGACAAAAATTGGTAGATATGAAGATTATGTACAGAAAGAAAACGATTAAAATTTCAGAAAAATTGAATGATTTATTTCTGAGTTACATAGTTACAAAGTAGTGAGCTCAATAAGGTGTTGAACCACCTCTGGCCTGGGTGCAAGCTGCTGCACGGCGTGGCATAGACTTATAAAGCTCCCGTATGGTTTCCTGCAGTATTTCTTGCCAGATTTGCTCCAGTTGTCAGGCTAGGTCATCAACATTCCCTGGTAGATGCAGTCACTGTCCCATCATATCCCAGACATGCTTGGTGGGAGAGATATCTGGAGATCTGGCTGGCCAAGTGTTTGAAAACTAAAAATTTACCAAGAAAATGAAAATTACTAATTTTCAACAAACAGTGATTGTGTAATGTCACAGTTTTTGTTCCATTGAATGTAAATGAACTTTGTTTTACATGAAGTGCTTCTCAGTTTTCCAGCTTGTCATAATGCACATTAAATGGCAAAATGTTTTCTGTGCTAATGGAACTTATTATTAATGTGAAGTAATTTTTTTGGACTTTTATTTAATAAATACTCTGCATTAATGGCCTACTGCACATATTTATGGTTGGTTTGTTTATTAATTTTCTGTCTGGCAGGCTCAGATTTATATGGTTTAGAATATTTTTTGTGATGTCTTTAATAACGTATGTATAATACATATGTGGATTTTGAAACATATCCAAGAAATTAAGGAAATATATTAAAAGTTCATAAATCCAGATGTGAAGTACCACGGGCAATTGGGAATTAAAATCACCCCATGGCAGTTTTGGGAAATTTAGGCTTGTGCTAGATTTTTGTGATACATTTTTAACATCTAATTTAAAATACAGGGGAATTTGTGTTAACAAAAACCACACTTTTTCTTTTCAAAACTAAAACACACACACACACACACACACAAAAAAAAAAAAAAAAAAAAAAAAACTCTTTTAAAGGTATAAACTTAGCAATGAACAAAGATGAAAAAACTTAATTCTTATATATGTATTTATATACTTATATATGTATTTATATAGGGTCATTTGAAAGAATATCCATGGTTTAGTTCTGAATAGTGTATTTTATGTATTTGATCCTGTTAACATGAAACTATAGAGTCTTACTCTCTTGTTCCAGATAAACTACAGTAAAAGCCTTAAAGAAAGCAAAGTTTAAGATCCCAAAATGACCTGGCGAATTCTCGCACAGCCATGAAGAAAACTACTGACTTGAGAAGAAGGGTGAAAAATAACCCTTTAATTAATTCAAAACAGTTAACAGAAAGGCACGGTCTTCGTGCATTACAAAGGCACCATCCAGCTTGCGGTGAAACTAAACCATAGAATGTAATTTAAGTCAAACCTAAAATAAATACTGCTAGACAGTGCTTAAGTTACGCCTACCAGGTGGACTCACAAGAACTTAACCGGCATGATGATAAATCCGATATGGCCAAGAGGCTTCCTAGCGAAACAACAACGAAATGTACGCTTGACTAGTGAAACACGCTCTGAATAAACTCTGAGATCCCACATTTAAATAAGCACTTCACTTAACTTTAAATTTACATTCTAGCAAGAGAACGTGAGGGGAAGTTGAGGAGTTTAGAAAAAGGTATCAAATTAAAATAAATTTGTTATGCAAAGTAAGGAAAACCCTACAAACTTATATAATAGTAATTTAATGCCGGTTGAGCAAAGTCTTCCTCAATTTTACATGATATGTTTTATACCTTAATTATTGTACAACAACATGTCTGTTAAATATTTAAATAGTACCCATGTAGAATCAGCATAAAAATATATTTGTTGTTATTTACTACAGTTTTAAACATAAAATATTGCTGAGAGCAGCAGATATACTTACACCATAACTATTAAGATAAAAGGCTGTTTTTCTTTTCTGTTTTTAAAGAAGTTTAAAAAAAAGTTCAATAAGAACTTTTATAGCATTCACGTGTATTGTATAATAATTGAGTGTATATATATATTACAATGCATAGATTGTATATATAGTAAATAAATTTTATATATATATATATATATATATATATATATGCGTGTACTGAAAATTTGTGTAAATCGGTGGTTTCATTAAACAACTTTAAATGCACATTGATAGTTTTTTAATTGAAAATTATTATAGTGTTAAGCACACAATAAAATTCAAAATCTGGAATACTATACAGGTTTTATGCTGATTAGAAGTACTTTTCAAAAAATAAAATTTAAAAAGTATTCTGAAACATGCTGAAACTGCAAATGCTACAGGACAGTTTATGCCGAAAACATAATCCCAAGTGTAGTGATGTCATCCAACAGTAGAGTGGCCTGATATATTTTCAATAGCCACAGCTGGATGTGTCCTACTTGCAGTTGTGAAACCACTGGATTATTACATTTGCCAATTCTTGTGTTAAGCAAGAAAGTTTCCCATCAATCCAGATGGTGGTGTTGATGGGAAAGTACCATTTATTTTTTCTCAACTTCTCAAAGTGAGCGATAAGTTTGGTTTGTGGCCGTGAAAAAGTATGTAAAAGGCTCGAATTTTACAATTAAATATCTTGGTCAGTCTTTGTTGTATAGGCGTCAGACTTTCTGTGTTTTACTTTTTAGAATGAATATAAATGTTTTCTGAATACAATATTGGAGACTGTTAAAAACGTTAGATTTTGTAATTTTTAAATATAAAAATTTCATAAGATGAGTATCTGTGTCATTTAAAACATTATTATTATTATTGGAAGTAAAGAACTTTTGTGAGCATTTTGTATATTCATACTCATTTGTATATTAAACACATATTGCAGGAAATTGTACCAAATATGTGGCCTATGCATGTAGATTACACAGATGTTGAATGCCGAAGAGTTTTGCGGAGTATAGGTTTGTCTATTTAACTGTTCTATATTAAACTCTTGTATTTACTTGGTGTTGTGATAACTGTATGTATAATATAATGTTTTTGAAATCTTTTTATGATAAGAATTGGAAGCCTATGCATCTGTTGTTGATGCTTTTCGTGCTCAAGGTGCATTAACAGAAGAAAGAAAGAAACTGTTGCAAGATTTGTGTATGGCATTAAGGTAAACATTTCAAAGTTATTTAGCACTAAATGATACTATTACTTCACATTTTAGATTGAAAAAGTTTATTTTTTTATTCCTTGCAAATAATACAGACTGTTGATTGCATTTCTTCATGTTTCAAGACGATGGTTCTCAAAGAGGGTAGTGCTGCATTTGAATTTTCAAGGACATTAGGCATGAATGAGGAAACAAGAGTTTCTTTGAATTTCAAGAGGGCAGCAGTAATTTTAATAGTATGATTGAGTATAATTTATTTTACCTTGAATGCTTGTATCCAGAATAGTATCTGATTTTTGCAGTTTTTGCTTTGAATATATCATTCCTAACATATTTAGTTGTACAAAACACTGTTGTGTTTGGCAAAAGAAAGAAATTGCTGGCAAATTGTTGAATATATAGTGACTGATAATTTAGCAATTCTAATTTACCTAATGTATTCAGTTATATATTATAAATTTATTAATTAGTAGTTATATAATTTTAATTTAGTAGTTTACAAAGTGATTGAATGCTTTTAGATTCCGTGAATGATGCAAAAATTTCAGATGAATTTAAACAGAATAATTTTAACTTACCATTAATCTTACTCATTCCATTGATTAAATATCATGTCTACTTTAACACCAGTAGTAATGTATTACCAAATTTTCTCACACATCCCTCTTGTGCATCCCTTCTGCATTTTTAGAAGTGTGAATTTACTGGCTTGGCTTCCATGTGCATTTCAGATCCATTCATTCAACGCCTCAAAATCGTAGCCAAGGCATTCAGTCCTACTGTTTCATGAAGATAAAAGTTAAAATAAAATGCAACTTGATTATAAAGCGATACCAGCTTTAGAGATTTAATTGGCAGGAAGTAATTTATAGGACAAGAAAATATGATCTTGTACTATATAAAAATTGAACATCTTTTTTCCTCTATAACACCAGTAGTAATGTATTACCAAATTTGCTCACACATCCCTCTTGTGCATCCCTTCTGCATTTTTAGAAGTGTGAATTTACTGGCTTGGCTTCCATGTGCATTTCAGATCCATTCATTCAACGCCTCAAAATCGTAGCCAAGGCATTCAGTCCTACTGTTTCATGAAGATAAAAGTTAAAATAAAATGCAGCTTGATTATAAAGCGATACCAGCTTTAGAGATTTAATTGGCAGGAAGTAATTTATAGGACAAGAAAATATGATCTTGTACTATATAAAAATTGAACATCTTTTTTCCTCTATAAAGCAAAGTTTCTTCAGTCAAATGTCATCCTGTTGTTTCTTACTATAGTCCTCTAGTGTCTATTTCGTGTAGAATATTAAGGGCATTGACTGATTGTAAAAATCTCCTGATTTACATTATATTGCGTAACAAGAAACATTTTTATCTGTAGTGCAAGGGATGTAGCACACAGTGTAAGAATATAAAAGAAAGTCCTGTTTAATAAAAGAAAGTGTTGGAGCTATAACTGATCACAATATGGTATTTCAAGTCCATATATACATGGCCTGATAGTATAAATTCTACCATTATTTCTCACATCAAAAGAATTATTACATTGTGTAATTTTCTTCTCTCAATTTTCTAGCAGTAAAGGTAAATGAAAATTATGCAGATAAATATATTGTACTGTAATATTGTATGATTATATGGATCTGTAATTTTTAAGTATTTTTTGATTATCTGCATTTCCAGTTTCAACGTTTGGTAATATTTCCATGTGTTTGGTATATTATGTATATATCAAGTATGTGTGCGACAGTAGTACTAGATGCATGCAGGCATCCTACATGTTTAAATCACGTGGATTTATACATTTTATAATTAACACATTTTGTGCGGTCTATTTAACATATGCAACTATGTTGCTTAGAGGTGAGTTAAAATTGGTAAAAACCTTTGTAGAGTACTTAAAAGTTTTACAGTCCTATAACTCAAAAATGAACAAGTTTTTTGAAAAAAAAAATATAAGCACAAAAAATGTCGAGAATAAGTTTTTACATCCATATAGCCAATAATCGGATTAAGGTTACCACCTTTGTAGGATACTTAAAAATTTCAAAGTACTATAACTCAAGAACGAACAAATTCTGGAAAATATAAGAATCAAAAAATTTTTTAGATAAGTTTCTTCCAATTGCCAATAATCGGATTAGGGTTACCATCTTTGTTTTTTAAAAGATTACTAATTGAGTTTTTTATGAACAAAATTTTATTAAAAAAAACAAAGAAATTTACATTGCAAAAATAAATAGATAAACTTATACATATAGAAATATATTTTACTATTTTATAAACTTATGTGCAATTATGGCTAGGTCCTAATATTTTTTTTTTTTTTTTAGTGTGGTATTTAAAAAAACAATCTCCCCGATGTAGTGAAACTTTGCAAAATTCGCACATATAACATGGTAAGCTTTTTTTCTTATGCGCGGCATATATACAACACTATCTCCGAGGTTTTTGTTTATGCCACCTGTAGTAGTTTTTACTAATTTGTTTTTTTGAATCTTTTGATATTCTCTGTGGAGGATCATTTCTACTGGACATAGCGGATGTACCTGGTACAGGATCATCCGTATTTTTTGGAGTAGCATCATTAATCCACTGTTTTTCGACATCATGTAATAACACTTTGTGCTTTTTTGTATTTGTATTTAATGTTTTAAAAACTCTAAAAGCATTAAATAATGCACAATTGATAAAAAAACCACAGTCCTTTTCGTCTATTTTTTGGTATGATGCACAGTCGAGAAATACGATAAGTATTGGTCAGCGCGATCAACACCCTTCATGTATTTGTTGTAATCAACAATGCATATTGGCTTCCAAATTCTTTCTTTTGTCACCCAGTCAATATTATAGCTTTTCACAATGTCAGCTGAATGTATTGTTGAAATCATTTGGACAGGCCTTTTTGATTGCCAGCATTGTAATAAAATGTTTTGGCGGCGATGAAATATAGATTCTCTCCTTGTTAATTTAGCATTTTTCAAACAAAGAGGAAGGCCTCTGTTTGCATGAATAGTGCCACAAGTCCGAAATCTATGTTCTAAAAGTAATTCACAAGTGGCAACACTATTGTAATAGTTGTCCATATATATATGATGCCATAAGTTGGAATAGTGTTCCAGCAGATTTAACCCTCTAAGCTGCAAGGCCATATATATACGGCCTAGAATATTTTTTGTGATATCTGTAAGAACGTATATATACTTGCATATTAAAATATGTCAAAGAAATTAAGGAGATATATCAAAAGTACACAAATCCAGGTATGAAATACCAGAAGAGTTTTTACATTAAAATAAATAAATAAATAAATAAATAAAAATAATAAAAAAAAATCATTTGTTCTCATAGTACTTTTGGGAAATTTGTGCTTTCTTAGCGAAAACCCTGGCCGCTTAGAGGTTAAAATTGTTTGTTGTAAACGACTTCCTTCTCCACAGTATATGCGAAAATTACAAATGTAACCAGTTTTAGCTTTGCAAACCATTCTTATGAGTATTCCATATTTTATAATTTTTTATGCATTATGAACTTTGAATGCTAGGCAACCTGTCCATGGTATAATGCTTTCATCCAATGATAACTCCCCCTCTGTCTTGTAGACTTCCTGGAATTTAGGCAAGAAGTAATCTATGATTGGACAGATCTTTTTAAGGTGATCTCTGCTGTCTCTGTCATTATTATTGGAAAAATACCATGCATACCATATTTGTCTGAATGTATCCCTGCTGAATCTTCAGCAAAAATTGGAGTTTGGATAGTTTTATCTCTAGACCAATATTCGTCTCTTGTGTCCTTACGAACTTGCCCCGTTAGGAAAAGGAATCCCAGCATTTTTTTTTTTTAATTCCACCACAGTCGCATCTTTCCGCTTCACTGATTTTGCTCTGTCTCTAAGTAAATCTAGGTTTTATGTGCGATACCGATTGGTTTCCGTCACCATATATTCAAATAAGTCATCTCCAATAAATAACTGGACCACGTCTACTACACTCTCTGAATTATTTGGTGTTGTAAAAACCCTACTTCGTCCTAAAAATTGTTCAATAATTCATTATCAGTTTTTGACCAATCGAGCCCTTCATCATCACTGTCTTCAGAGTCGCTGGATGGTATAGGTAAAATTCTATTTCTTCTAGGTTGGAATAATTCCTCATCACTATCATTATCTAATTCAGAAATTCCACATCACTTAAAATCTGCAACAAGTCATCTGCATACACATGGCTATCACTATCAGAATTCACTGTCATAAAGTAATAAAATTTAAATAAATTTATACCGCGTTAAAAAGTCCCACACAAATGGTCACCTCACAGCAAACAAGGCCAATGAACGCTAACTTCCAATGTGTAGACGGAAATTGTGCTCAAATGTCGAAGTTTGCATTACTTGGTCACCAAACTGCACCAACTTGTATATTTGTATACACATATTTGGAGTAGGAGGCATTGTCTACCCGCCAAAATGACATTGTCGTAAATCCTTACTCAGCCAATCAGGAGAACTTTAGCGACTATGATAAGGCACGATAGGCAGGGTCTTTAGGTTTATACATATATACACAGTGGCATAAGCAGTATTTTTTTGGGGGGGTCAACCCCAGATATAGCCATTAGTAAGTACCAAGTTGTATCATTTGATACCATTTGGTCATAAAAATTCTTCTGGATCATTTCGGGGGGGAGGCTATGCCACTGTGCCCTCCCCCTGGCTACGCCACTTGTACATACATTACGTACTAGTATGTTTTTGAGTTCGAACCTAATGAAAAGATAAACTATTATATAACGTGTATAAAGTATACATACACAATGCTAAGCAATTTTTATTAGATGCAGTGGCAGATTTAGAAAACTCTCAAGGGGATGGCACATGGGGGGCACATACATATATCATTTTTCATATGGAAGTGCATATATATTATAAGCGTAAATATAAAGTATTTTATAATTTTTGTTGTTCATTTCAGCAATGGGGGGGCATGCACCCCCATCGCCCCCTTAAATCTGCCCTTGATTAGACAGAAAGAATTAATCTACAATGTAATATGAAACTTCATAATTGCAGTGTTATCAACTAATGTGTTCAGGGATATGTAAATGTCTCAGCACATAAGAGATATTTATACAAGTTGATTACAAATAAGTTGCCTAAGTTAAAAATCTGTTCTAATAAAAATATCCCAATCCATACATTATATGAAATATTTTTCCCCTTGTGTGACTTAAAAGTGGTGACTTTAAATGGGTACTAATACCTGTCCCGCTTTTCAATGTCAGTCCGTGAAATGAGTACTAGTACCCGTCCCGCTTATAAGTGGCAATCTGTGAAACGGGTACAAATATCTGCTCTCGCTCATAATGTACTAACTATCATTCCACCAGTTGTAAAAATTAAATATCAGCTATATCGACTAAAGCTGTAAAAATTACTCGATGTACATTTTTTCCATATTCACAGTTGCCAAGTTTTCATAGGGTGCAGTTAATGAGAAGGTACCAATTTTTAGTTTGATTTTGTTTAAGCAGGGTTTTGCAAAGAAATTTGAAGTGATAGATCAATATTTTTAAATACAAATAATTTATTCAGTGATATACTCTCAAGTAAATTATGAATTTATTAATTAGTAGTTATGTAGTGCTAATTCAATTAAATGCGCCCACCAGCGGCCGAGCGGTAAAGTCGCTGAACACTGGTAGTTCGGTCCAAGGTTCGAATCCCGCGAATGGGCTGGCTGCATGGGTGTTTTCATGGTTTTCCCCATGTGTAACGTGTATACAAGCCAGTTTCTCTTAGAAAGTCCTCCATGAAGGCATCCTTCTCCTTAGGCAGATAGTCCTCGTGTGCTTTGCCATAATTAAATACACCACCACCAATTAAATGCAGTATCTTACACATGATTGAACTTAAAGTTGCATTAATGTAAAAAATTTCAGATGAATTTAAATGATGTTATGAAACCTAACTTTCTTTGAAATGTTGTCTAGCTTTCTTTATATACTTAGGATTTTTTTCAAAATTTAAATATTGAACTTGTAAATTAATACTGCAGAGATGAGCTTTACTGCAAACAAAATAATCTGCAGTGAATGTGTTGTGCACATCTATGACATTATTTGGCATTGATGTAATAGAGAATGTATAAAAAACATCTTTCTGAAAATTTTGAGTAGAGAGTTCTCACACTGCTGGGCATCAAATTACTGCACCATGAAAGAAGCACCTTACAAACATAAAATTTACATAAATGATATAACATGATGGGTATGCAAATGATTTCATTGCCTGCACACATTACAGACAGAAGTAATGACACCTCAAAGCAACATAAATAGATTGAAATGCAAATTTTTCTTTCATCAACTGTGTTTAACTCATTTCTTGCATTAGAAGTTATGTTATTTATCATATAAGAATAAGGAACCTAGACCATATCAGAATCATTGTATTAGGATGCGATGAGGGGAGAATTATAGCCAACTGTATATGCGAATTATCGTGCTGTGAAGTTGCTGCTGGTGTTGTTCAAGCTCTAATCACTGTTGTAAAAATGTCTTGGGTGTATAAATTCCCTATACAAGCAACATGTGTTGTCTTACCAGCCCGTCATTCACCAATGCTGAAGACAGCTGATGTTTTGTTCACATTGCTGTTTGGAATCATATTGTCACATTTTGTACCTAAGTCAAGAAATTGAGTGTGTTGCTTAGCACCAGGTATTCACACCTACCATGTGATGATTTCGGCAGTGCTATGTATGGTAAAAAATGTGACATTTGTTTGGAATAGGTTGTTCCACGTACAATTGTATATTCATTGATATGCACAGACACACCGGTGGTGTGATATTGTCTTTTCTGATAAATGCTTTTACAGCATCATGATGGCTGTATCCATGTGTGGAGGCATCAAGAACACTGTAAAGTTGCCTTCTTCATTGTCATTTCAGCACCTGAACTGATGGTATGAGGGGCCATTTGAGTACACACCCTATTCATCTCTAATCCACATTTCCTCTTTTTTTGGGCAGCCAGAGTTACATTACTAAAGTTTCAATGCCTGTGGCTATGCCATATTATTAGGACTTTCTTTCCCCTTCTTTTAAAGAGATAGTGCAAGATTGCATATTGTTTATGCTACTGTATATTTTCTCAATATGCAAGGTGCTAGGTTGGCAAATTCTCCAGACATTTAGTCAATTAAAAACATCTAGTCAGTTACTACACACAGAATGACACAAAAGTATCTGCCATCAGGTATGATGGTTAAACTTTAGAATTGATTCTAGAATCCTAAACTGTCATCCAAAATCTGTTTGACTCAATATCCAATTGTTCTTTTGCTAGATGTGAATGTTTTGAGACTGGTATCTGTATTTCAAAATTACCTGAAATTTTATTGTGTCATCCAGAAAAGTTTTTAGGGTTTTGATGATAAATAAAAAATGAAGCATAAACATTAGAAAATTTTATTGAATCATATAAGTACCATTTTATTCTGTGACTTTTTGCCTTCTTTCCAGCAGCCAGAAAATTCCATTTTAAAAGTCATTAGGTTCATTCTTAAAGAAGTTAATGAGCTGCTGTTTGTCAATCTCTAAAGTAGTGAACTCCAAGCTATTCAGCAAATTTTAAAGTGACTTGAAGAAGCAAAGTCTTTTGAATGTGGAAGGGAGGTGCAACACTGAAAAAAACTGCAGAACTTTCTGGATGACCCAATAACTATTTCATCCTCTCTTTGTAATGTATGTGTGGTCACCAGTGACTAAGCAGTAAAATCTCTGAATGCTAGTAGTTCGACCCGACCCCGGAAAACCTGGCAAATGGACTGGCTGCATTGGAATTTCATAGTTTTCCCATTGTGTAGTGTGCATTTAAGCTGTTTCTGTGAGGCTGTCTACAAAGGCATTCCATTCCTTAGGCAGATAGCTCTTGTATGCTGTGGTATAATCAAACAAACCATACTATAATTTATGTGTAAAAGAAATACAGTGTGTTCGAAAAGTCTTTCCCTGATTACATAAATTGATAACTCAGGCTAGAAGTAAGATACAAATATGAAACTGGTGTCTAATTGTTTGCAAACTATCAAAGTTTTTTTCACACATCAGTAAACTTCCACATGAGCACCCTTAGTAGCACGTAGCACATCTAGGCGATATTCAATTTCTGTCCACACATTAGCCAACATCACTGGAGGGATCGATTCAACGACTGTGGTTATCCGTTGCCGCAGGGTTGCAAGATCTGGTACACGTGTTCAGTAGACCTCGTCCTTGACATAACCCCATAAAAAGAAGTCTAATGGGGTTATGTCAGGAGAGCGTGGAGGCCAAACTGTTGGCCCATCATGACCAATCCATCGCCCAGGAAAGGTCATATCGAGATAGGCACGGACATCCAACCCCAATGAGGTGGTGCACTGTCTTGCTGAAACAAGACATCGGGGTGATACTGAAGCAGCTGAGGAACAGCATACAGTTACAACATGTCCAGATACACTGCAGATGTGATGGTAGCCTCAGCGAAGAATGACCCGATAATTCGATCATGCAATAGTGCGCACCAAACATTCACCTTTGGACAGCCTCTGGTGCACTCCATGACCTCGCCATGGGGTTGTGAACCCCAAAAGCGCACATTATGGCGATTCGCTACTCCACTGACAAAAAAAGTCGCTTCGTCGGAAAAAACAATTCGTCTGAGATAACCATCATCGTCCTCAATACATGATAGCATTTCGACCACAAAGTCATATTGACGTATACTGTCACTGGGCAACAAGGCCTGAACGATTTGCACTTTGTATGCACGAAACAATAAACATTTGTGTAAAATGTCATGGAGAGAGCTTTTTGATATCTGTAATTCATGTGAGGCCCTGTGCACCGATTTCTTTGGACTTCACAGAAAAGACTGCCTCACAGCTTCCACCCTGTCTGCTGAGGTTCTTGGTTCCTGTGTTCTTGAACCTATCCTGTGTTCTTGAACTTCTCATACCAGGCTTTAATGCTTAGGTATTTGTTTCTTAAAGGGTGTTATTAAAACTATTTTTAAATTTGTGCATACTATGATATGGTGGGTAAAATGATTAAGACAACAACCAGTTTTAGTTCTGTCATTTAAAAAATAGCTACATGACAAACCAAGCTACAAAGATAGTGTTTGCTAACAAAAGGAAATTCAGCATTTGATTAGCATGGATAATTAAGAGCATGGAGAGGACTTAAAGACTTCCTACAAAGAACAACACAGCTGTCCACCATGTCTGTTATATACAAGACCAGAAATATTCAAGTCGAAGCATCCATGCTAGCAGATCAAAGACTCTACAGGAACTGAATGTCACACTCAATGAGGGATATCCAGAAAGCTTGTCTGTGAGAACTGTGTAGCAAAAATTGACATTGATGAGATAAACAGAAGAGTGAAGCGAATGTCATGGTCCATAGCAGAACAAAATTTCAGCCCTCATCTAAGCTTCGCACCCTAAATGCTGGACGAAGGTAGCTCAATCCATCAAGCTGATAGCATAACCTCCATGAGCTTATGAATCCAAGTTGTTGACAAGGCATTTACAAGCTGGTGTTGCTTCTGTAATGGTATGGGGCATAATTACAGGTGCATGAATTAGGTGCTTTGGTGAAATTGAAGTGTTCAGCAGCTTAATAATGATGGGGTGTCGCAGGATAATATACTGTGTCGTCAGATGGTTTGAGGAGCATCCTGGGTAGTCCTAGCAGATAATTTAGCCACCAAAATCAGTGGTCTGCATGCCACCTGAACTAATAGTATAAATTTTTAATTTCTATTAAAAATGTATGTAAACAAGAATCATAATAATAGTATTTCATTGAAGAAAAAATTCAAATTTTTTTATCTGCAATTTAAAGTTGTGTACCTGCAAGAAATCTTCTGCTGGTTACACTTTCTAATTCAAATTTATTGGCAGTTAAATATTAAATTTTCTGAGTGACATTTATTGTAAATTGTTTTAATATGTTGAGAAAATAAATAATGACAACCTGTTGTGTTTCTTTTACAAAAGCTGCAAAAAATAACAAATTATGAAAGCTTTCAAAATTTAAGAATAAGTATTGACAACCTATTCTCTTTCTTTTATTTATTCATCAACACATATAGAAAAAATATGTATGTTGGTGTATAACTAATTATAATTTCTTCATTTTTAACTACATTTAGCATTTGATAACATTTTAATTCTGATAAAGTTTGTAGCTTGGAGAAAAATTGCTAGAAACTATCTTTACCACTGCTTGTAGATGCTGTTTGGTCAATCGAGTTCTTTTCTGAGACTTGTTAACTGGGAAAAAACTTTTCACATATAAATCTACTCCCAAACGAAGCAAAGACCTTTTCTTATTTGTAATTGAAAATACTTATTTTTTGACTAATAGAAGTAATAGACATTCAAATCTGTATGTTCAGATTTTTAATGAAATTTATATCATACCGTAAGTTAATTACCTCTCCGTTTGTAAATTTTCTGATTCTTTATTCACATTCAATTTTATTGAAAATGAAAATAATGTGAAATTGAAATCTAAATATTTAACTCGTTTTTCAAATTTTTCTTGTAATAATGCTTTTGCCCCCCTTATTTTTGAGATTTTTCATTAAAGTAATGGCACTACTTAAGATGTAGGAAATGCACAATTTTTTTGGGTTGGAATTGTGTTGCTCATAATTGCAGTTTAACTTCGAAAGATTTTAATAACAGCATACATGTCCGTGATAAGTTCATATTTATTGCAACTCTTTATTGAGAATATTTAAATGGACAATTACATCAATAATAAATGCTAATTCTGATATCCATGTATCATTATGTAGCTCATCGATAGTTTTATATATGTATTTAGTGTCATGAAAATTTTTATTTCATATTAAATGATTTCCTGGACTAGATGTAACAAACTAGAGACTAGATGTAACCTCACCTAGATGTAACAAATAATTTCTCCATACTTATTGTCTTCAAACAATGCAATAAATTATTTATGATTCAGAGCTCATCCATGGTTAAAGTTTACTGTTTCTATAATATTATGCATCTGCAAACTTTTTCACATAGAACTTCTTGACGAATAATGCAGTGTATTGTGTCAACAGAAAAGTTCAACTGAATGAAATAGTCTTTAAGGAATTTGCCATCAGGAAATAGCTTTGATCATTTTGCAATGGCATGCACAAGAACAAAACTTCAGCTTTACTAAATTTATTTTCTTAGTTGAAAAACAATACTGTCATTTCTATCTAGATTTCAGAAACTTAACTTTTCCTCCCTCAGTTTGCTTTCTGTTGTCTAAAATTGTTAATTATGTATTTGTTTCATAATGGTCATGTAAACTGTGTTATAAATAAAAGGTAAAATTTTATTGCTTAGAACATCATAAAAATACATTTTTTTATTATTTTAAAGAAGTCCATTTTATCCCTTTTTGTTTTGTAGATGTGGCTTTGAGTTTAATCTCTTAGTTAAAATCAATCTTATAATTTTATTTATATTTTTAATTCAATAAAATTATTTTTTTGTATGTAAGCAAAACTCAGAATTTGCAGTACATTTTGATATGATGTAAATCTAAGAAACACGAAGATCTCCAGACATGACCACCATCAAGCATATTTGTATTGTAATTGAGAAAGTCATCTGTATCAACACCTAGAACAACAGCATATGGATGGATAGCTATCAGGACAGCATGATTGGCTATTTCTTGTGAGAACTTTTGCTGATTAGTTGAGTCTATACTGCATCGAGTTGCTGTATTAAGGAACTCTTACATGATATTAAGAAAGGTATAACATGAGTTGTGGCATATAAGTATATACAGAAGTTTAGTAAAGGTAGCTATGCCAGTTTATCTCTGTCGCACAGCTCTGCATCCATCTAACTAGCTAGTGACTGACTAAAGGAAAGTATGTATCAAAAGTTCCAATTTAATAGAAACAGAAACACAAGAATGCTGAAGCTCTACCATTTTTCAGCTGGCAAACTGAATTTACTGATTGTTCTGACAAGGGGAGTTCTTCCAACTTACTCCAGTCACACAATACATATCACCTGGCATACATACAGTGACAGAGACAAAGCCCAATCTACTCATTCAGTTTCTGTTTCCTTCCAAAACATTTTACTATTGCATAACTGAAATGTGTGCATGAGCTGCATATATTGCTTTGGGGGCTGAATTTGGGCTGTGGGCCACCAGTTTGAGATTACTGATCTAGATCTCCAGATATGAACATCATTGAGCATATCTGTAATTTAATTGACAAAGCCATTTGTATCAACACCTACAACAGCAACCACAACAGCACAGTATTGGATAACTATCAAGAGAGCATGACTGAGCATTTCTTTTGAGGACTTGTATCACTAGCTGAGTGTATATACGACATTGAGTTGCTGTGTTTGATGGAGCTAAAGGAGGCCTTTCATGATATTAGAGAGGAACGCGGTGAGCTTTGGCATGTCAGTACAGAAAGAAGCTTAGGAAAAAGAAATGCAGGTTTTATTTCTTTAAATATTGGTTCTAGACATGTATTTCCAGTTACAAAGTTTCTCAAAGTATAGTAGAACATTTTCTAAGAAAAGCTTGTGAAATGAGTGTTCTCTGAGTGTAAAATATGAATTTTCATATAAATCTGTAAAACAGAAACTCCTGTTGGAAAAAAAAATCATAAATTTAATACCAAAAATTCCGTAATCTCTCTTTATGCAAAACTTGTAGAGATACTAGACAAGACATTCACTGACTTTCATTGCATATATTTGACCAATGCTGCCATTTGATAAAATGCAAGTAGTTTTATAGAAAGTAAAGGTTGCTTGTTTTGATGATCACCAACTGTGTAATAGGTAAAACAAGGGTGCTTATGAAGTCTGTAGCTAGCCATAGTAAAATATTAACCCTATTATTAATGTCCATGAATAAGCCTAGCTTGTATTTAAAGTATTCATTATAAAGCTTACAAATGAGCTGAGGTCGGCAAAACAATTTATACCATAGGAGACACAAGTAAGTTCTCCTCACAGAACAGATTTTTTCACTAATATGTGCAACCAAGCTTACCTTTTTCTGGAAATAATATGCTGCTCATCCAGTTTGTAGAAATTTAGTAGAGTTTAATGAATATTGGTAATTTTACAAGTACTTCATCTTTTACTGCATACATAGGATTATTGCTTTGTATCTGAGTTTTCTCATTCATATTTTGGCAGTAATTTACATTCTGAGAGAGTAACATAAAAGTAAAAAAATTGTAAACTTTTTTAACTAATGCGTGAAATTCAGAAAAAGTGAATTTAGCAAAGGGTTATGAGAAGCTTTCAGAGGGTTAAAAATTTTGATAGGTCTGTAAGTTCAGGAAAAGAAATGACTGTAATAGTGGTTTATAATGTTTAAAAACTGTTTTATGTCTTTTATTTCCAAGTCCAGTTTTACATACACTGCTAGCATGAAAGGGCAAGTATTCTATTAAGAAATATAATGTTTTTTTTTTTTTTTTTTTTTTTTTTCCCCCAACAATTTAATCCGCAGCTTTATTATGTTAGCAAAAAGTGTGAGATCCATTTGTAAAAGCAACTGTCAGGGTTCGTAGCAGTCTTCTGATTTCAGAAATGTTCCTCTTTTTATTTGAAAATAAAATATAAAGGCTCTTATAGTCTTTATATTTGAAAATAAAATATAAAGGCCCTTACAGGTGCTTACTTTTTCTTTAAAGCCCTTATTTTTTTGTTTTTAGTGCTTATTTTTTGCTTTTAGTGCTTTTTTTTAATGAACGTGCTATTTTTTCCCGTACCGAAGCCGAAACTAAATAAACAACTTTTCTTCCTAATATGGAATGTCAGATGGTAAATCATACTCCCGGAAATAGCTTTTCCCCCTTTCTCTGCATTAACATTACCTTTGGTGTGCACGAAGAGTACAGACAGGTGCCCGTCGTTCTATTGGTCAAAGAATTGTGAAAGCAGTAGAAAATTCCCGTACATTCGGCATTCTTTTCCTCCCACCCAAATACTACACACGTTTGAATTTCTATCAAGATCTTAAAAATTTGCATTCTCGTTCTGCTTGGTCAGTTCATATTCATGTTAATTATGATCGTTATGCTTATATTATGAGCATATGTATGAATGTTTATAATAACATAGTTGCAGTAACTGCGTAAGTATAGTAAACTTCCAAAAATGGTTGTGTTTTAACACAGATTAACTTTCTAAGGAATAATATTCGGAATGGCTTAAATAAAGGGAAAGTAATCGAATAGTAAAAATAATTTCATTTTTTTGGCAAATATATTATACAGTACGAAGGTTGGGAGGTCTCCCCTTTTTCCGCAAAATATTGAAACTGTTACAGTTCGCTGCAAAACATGCAACGGATTTTTTTTTTTTTTGGGTCACTTTCCAATCTGAATTGAATAGGACTAAAAGTTCTGCGGTTGACCAACCCAAGCAAAGAATGATTCTATTCCGGAAATTTAACGCCGTCTGTTGAAAATTAGAATGAAAAACACCCCAGTTATTTAGTTCTTTATTCTCCCAATACCGGCAGTTGTTGATTCCAATTGCGTAATATCACATAGGGAAGAATTACGGCGCACATATTGTGCAATAATGTTTGCGATATTTTGCAGAGATAATTAATTTTGATGTTCAGTCCGAGATTTGTTTTATGAACACTTCAACGAGTTTTACTGTGCTTGCTAAGTAGAATATTTTTTAGTTCCATTGGTTTATTTTTATATGATGTACATATTGAAATGTCAAAAGCATTTATTTAGCTGAAAAATCGAAAGAGTGGCTACAGTCTACCCCCCTCCACTCCTTCAAGTTACACTCGACTGTCCTAATATTCGCCAATTTCCAAGCATGCGGGTTAGTTAAGCTTTTACTGTTAAAGGTGACTGCATGAAGCAAATTTCTGTCTTCTGATTTCAGAAATGTTCCTCTTTTGTACTTAAATTACTTTGCTTGCAATATCTGTTAAGCGAAATCTAATATACAATAAAAATTTAGAAAATATTCAGAATTTAGATTTAAATATCAATATGAGTGGAAAAATAAATTGTATTTATTATTAGGTTCCAAGCATATACAATAAATATGCCTTATTATTATTTATTTTCTCTATTTTGAACTGAAATTTCATCATTAAATCTTGTAATATAGTTTAGTTCTTCATAGTTTTTTTCCATCTCATTGTAAACTAGTTCTGTAAATTGAACTATTATTTAACATTAAAAACAAAAAAAAAAGTAATTATTTGCCATGGTTGAGGTAATGCTTATTCTCTCTTAATAAGTACTTCATTTCTCATATTTTAAATTACAAGTCTAATTTTTAAGGTTATGCAGTTGTGTATGATGTAATTAGACAGGTGCTTATTTTTTTTCTTAAAATGCGCTTGAAAAGTGCTTATAGGTGCTTATTATTTTAACTAAAATGTGTCTATGAACCCTGACAATTCGTATCGTTTCTACTGTGTGTAATAGAAGAAAGATAACTGAGATTTCCACAGCCTCTTCAGAGGCACATGAAAAGTTTTTTTTTAAATTTACTTCAGATGTGAAATAATCTTCATAAAATTTCTCACTTTATTCAGGGAAATTTTACATGTACTTGTTTATGATCCATGTTTAAAATAAAGCCTGGATAGCAGATAATTTTGACGAAAAAGCATGAACATATTTGTAACAGTTTTTTTTTTCTTTATTAAACAGTTAATTTGAATAATTCATGTGTAGGTTTTTTTTTTTTTTTTAATTCTGAATTTGTGTTGTTTCTGAAAGTTTTAGAATCTAGAATCCAACATTGAATAGTTGAGGCAACCCAAAGACCAAAATGTTACTGTCCGAATTTGTTTTCTTTCATCAGAACTGACTGCATTACTTTTACTGATAAGATTATTTTTGTGCACATAATATTATGTAATGGAAAATTCAACATTTAGGAAACACCAGTTTCTTCTGAATTATAATTTTGTAAATGCAACTGCTTTAGATCAAATGCAGTCTCCAAAAGACAGTTTAACCCTTTCCGGCATGCAACCTTTTAAAGTCAGAGTTTTGATTTAAAAAAACTTAGGCAGTCTAATTAGGCCTAGAGGAGTACACAAGTAAAATTTTGTGAAGATAGCACTTATCGTTTATTTCTGTGGGTGTGCCCGAAGAGGACAGACTGATTGAATAGAGCTTCGAAACGAGCATTGCTGTCAATGAATTGACTGATGAGATGCAGATAAACAAAGAATACAGACTCAGTTGTCCTGGATTATTGGTGAGCCCGGTCTGGGCACACCTAGGGATCACTGTTTGATTTTAGGCAAGATTTCAAGGTAAAAATTTAAAACTAATATAGAATAAGGAGATTATCATACAGCCAAAAAAAATAACAGAAATTTCTTTTCAAACGATTCCTTTTATACCCTAAAAAAATCTGGAAGTTTTATTTGAAAAATGAGGGCCTTAAAAAACTAAATGTGGCTAAAATGTATGGACTGGTTTGTGTTGAGTTGCCATCTACTATAAATAAAAAAGGTTCAGAGTAACCTATAAATAATTTTTTATTCAATTTTTCTGTGCGTACAGAAGGAAATTTTTAGGTGTGCCCCAAAGGGTTAATTGCATATTTGTACTAGATATTGTAATACTGTCAAATACCAAAAAAGTATGATATGAAACTAACCTTTCATCTAAATTAAAACATCAACAATAGTTTGGCCATTTTTTACGGTCCTCAAAACCGAATACAGTCAAATACCGAAAATCCGCCGACCTGAAATCCACCAACTCCTGAAATCCGCGTTGCCTCTCAAAATATTCAGTTTGTAGGTTCCGGAAACCGCAACATTGAGTATGAAATATCGAAGAAAAAATACTTATCGAATAATGACGTCATAATTACCGATTAATAATGAGTCGCAACGAAAATACCAAATTATTGACATCATGATAAAAGTTTTTTCCACCTCTAATCTGCATCGAGGTAAAAAAGCAGACGATTCACTCAACTCTTCTTTCAAGTTCACGATTCTCATTGTTTTATTTTCTGAGCTTTGTTATTTCACGAGATTATTTGGTGCTGCCTTCTTTTTTTATCCAGATGTTTTGTTGGATAAATTAAGAATATTTTAAATTTCAGCCCTTTTTAATACAGTGACAGATAAGAAACACACTCATGATTTTATTGCTTTCAACGTCGAAAAACGTAAACACGTTACATTGATGGTAATGCAAAAAGTGCAAATTCTGCAAAACATGGAAGCAAATGCTATTCCTCGGTTTATAGCAGAATCATATGGAATTGCCACGCGATTGTGTATGATATACAGAAAAATAAAGAAAAGCTGTTGAAATTTTACAGCAACAGTGATTCTAACTCTGGAATCCGAAGCCGGTAATCTTTGCATGAGGCGAAATCGGCAAACCTCGATGCTGTGTACATATAATAATACAATGAATAATATAATCAATTTATATATGTAATAATAATTTAATGCATATAATAAGTTATTGCAATAATGTATATAATAATTTAATTAAATGTATCTAATATGCCTTATTCATTTTGCACTTTTAGTCTGAATATTATGATTTATCTTTTCTCCTCTGAAATCCGCAAAATCCTAAAATCCGCACAACCTCTGGTCCCAAGCTTTGCGGATTTCTGGACTTCTACTGTAGTGTATTTTTAAGCATTGTGTAATTGAAATCTCATTATTTAATTTCTGTTACATGAATGAAATATTCTGTTGGATCAGCTTACCATTTAACTATATCTTGAAACTCTTCCACTTTTCTAAAATGTAATTTACATTCCCAGATTTTTTAAATTTTTAGGGAAAAAATTTCAGAATTTATGGATAACTTGTAAAAAGTAGTATTTATTTACAATTAAATAAGTTTTAATGTTTTTATTTCTTTAAAAAGTATTAATTTTTTGTCTTTATACTACATAAGCATACCTATAGAAAGGCATAAAGCAGAAATGAGAAGAGCTGCTAATGATGAACATCTGAACACAATAGCAGAAAGGTGAGACTTGAGCATTTGATGACTGTCTTGTATAACAAAACATGTAATTTCCCACATACTGAAATATTTCTAATGTAACCTATATCCCCATGTACTTGCAATATTTTTTTATTATGTAATAAAATGGCCTTGAAAATGCAAAGGAAAAGTTTTTTGATCTCAGAAAGTCCCTATCTTCCAATGTTAACACTGAATATGGAAATGCTAATTGTTTTGAATGTCATGATTTGAATGCCTTTGAACTATTAGACAGTTGAGTTCATTGCATGACATTAAATTAGAATGGTTTATGATAGGCATGTAGACTCACCAGACACATTGTTAATAATTCTTAAAAAAACTGAGTTACAAGTGCAGCATTTTATTTTTCAAAGATTTTCTCCAACCATAGATTAATGCGAAGATTTGTTTATTCTTTTTCACTGTACTGCTTTTTTGAAACCTGAATGCTTGAGTAAATAGAAGGCAAATGATTTAGTGATAGCTTCGGGTTTAGTTAATTTGGTTATTTGAATATGGTAAAGCCATGAGAGCTGTATGGCCAAGATGAGGGGTGCTTTCATGGAGAACTTTCTCTGGAAAGCTGGCTAGTACAGATTCAGGAGGTTTTGAATGAAACATATATTCTTGGTTTTCTTCATTACTGTGAATTAGGTTGTTAGACATCTCATAGGGGCAAAGCTCATGTATTCCTCAGTCCTTATTCTAGCTTGTTTAACAACAAAACAAAGAGATCAAAATGACTGAATTTCACTTTTAGTAGAAATGAGTGTATGTTAATATTTAATAGTTCATTAACCCTCTGAGCGTTACGGGTTTAACCCTGAAATTTCAAAGTTCCTCAAAATGTCACGAATAAGTGATATTTCCTTGATTTTAATTAAAAAATGACTCTTTCATTTTGTACCTTGATTCCTTTTCTTTCAATATACATCCAAACTGAAATCAGATACATTAAAATCTAGCAGAAATTTTCATGTATAATGAATGTGGAAGGCAACCTTCTGTACGGAATTTTCCGGTCGTAACGCTGAGAGGGTTAAAAGATTTCAAAGGAGGCAGCCACCTCAATCCATGGCTAGCTGTGGAACAGATAATACGAGTATATATTGGAGGTTTGCTGATTTGGATGCTCCATTCACTAGTAGATTAGTCTCAATAGTGTCTGAGTAATTAAAGCTGTAGTAGTATGATTGCATTTGAATGGACTGATGCATAAGGTTTCAGTGGATATCCTTATGTTTTTGCTAGAAATGTAGACCAGTTTGTCTTAGAAAAACATCCATGAAGGAATCACTCCTTAGGTGAATAAATATGTAAAGTATAACAAATGCCAATCAAAGTCCAAAATTTGGACTTCCAACTACTAAAATATGCAAACCGCCTATATATATATATATATATATTTGGCAGTGTAGGAACAGAGAATATGAAATTCAAAGCATGATTGGTATGAATTGAGATTTCTTTTCCTGGGAAATATTATCTGCATCAGTGTTTAGCATATTATTTTACCTTTAAACACCTGCCGGGTAGGGAACCACAATTTTATTTTTGTTCCTTGAGTTGCTGATCAGAGCAATATTTTTTGTGTTATCCAGTTCTGCGCACAATAACTGAAGCCTGAAGACCTGTGTTTGGATGCTGTCATAGTTGGAAGAAAGGAATCTTGGCTACCATTGTTAACTGTGCTATTCCTTAGCTTTCTGATTACATGTAGGCTTACCATTTCCTTCAGTTCTTTTAATGTTAATCTTATCAAAATTGAAGTTTTACAAAACAATAGCATCTCCACTTTACGCTTCTTGGAATTGTAGTCATCATTCAACCAATGGATGTCAGAATTTTGCATGCACTCAAATGCAGATTTCAAGTAGCCTCTCCAGCATTGATGCAGCTGTAAAACCATCTAATAATTCTTGAAACATTTTAATATAAAATATGTTGTATGGACCATTGAAGGGTCATAGAGGACATTTTTGCTGATATTTTTAAAAATGCTTTGCTAATTTCAGATTGATGATAGTTGCATATTTGAAGTTTTGAGACATTACAAGTTAAAAGAGAAATTTTCCGATTTGAGAAATTTGAAGAAATACTAAATGCAGATAACTCAAATCTTCCTGTGGGATCGAAATGACCTAGTTATCACTTAATGCTAAAAGACTTTCCAGTGAGGGAATATGGCAAAATAAAAAGATATGATGTTTATGGGAAAAACTGCAAAATTATGCAATTAATATAATATGTGAAGAAATATAGTTATGTAAATGTGAAATGAAGATGATGTAAGTGATGCTTTTATTGCAATGACAGTGTGCCAATCATCAATCAATCAATGAAATCTGTAGTATGGTTTAAATCCAGAAAATACTGCCACCATTAGTAAAGAATGTCACAGAGTTTGTTGATAATGAAAGGAAGCCAATTGTCTGTTTAGTGGAAACTCTCAACACTGCAATTATGTAATCTGAACTGTAGAATTTTGTAACTGAACAAGAAACTGTATCTCTATAAAATTAAAGGATTAGCCAAAAAAGGTATCAACTTAAATGAAATATTTTAACATTAAGCTTTCTTTTCTTTTTAAAAAAAATTTGGTTCCCTTAAGGCCATATAAATGAGTCATTACTTCACAAAACAACCATTTCATAATTTTAATTTTATGATATCCGTATATCATCTTACTAGATTTAAACTTATGATTTAAAATCTAGAACAACTTAAGGTTTGATGAATCTGGATTCTTCTGATGATTTTCAGTCTTAGTACTTTATGCATTTTATTATAGGCTGTTTTCTAGAAAGGTGTAAAATATGCTTCTCTAGTCAAATAGCCCTCTTTTCTTTGACAGCTTTGATCAGCCAACAAACTAATCTGCATAAAAGCTATTTGTTGAAGGCTGATGTTATGCTCCATTAAAAGAGAAGAATTATCTGTTGTTTACAGTTTAGCATTATTTTCATGAATTTTTCCTACATCTCGGTGTATAACTTCATAACTAAGCAAATAAAAGCAGTTGGCATTTTTGAGGTAGCAATAAGAATTCTCTGCTGGAATCATGCTTGTCATTTATCTGTTTTTTGTTCTTTGCTACACTGCTATTAAATCTAAAGATCACGAGAAATCATGAGGTACGTATCAAATCAAAATAATGGAGTTGGTGTCATCTATTAAGGGTACTAACCTTATTTACTATTTTAGTCTGTGAACGGTCTCTTGTGTGTTTTGAGGTACACAGTACATATATCTAGTTGTCTTTCATAAAGCCCTTTACATAGAAAGTCGTCATCTTTTAGTAGGTGGAGATATTCCCTTTCAGCTTGCTTTTAATGGTGCACTACTAAAAATTGAAAGCATTACTTTGGATTTTAAATGTGTAATTACTGTGCAAAATTCACATATGTAGTATAAAATGCTGTATTGATTTCAGATGTACCCCCCAAAAATGCATTAATATTCTGTTGAAGCAATTATAAAAGATATTTGACAATCTGACATGTGCTTAGAGTTGCAGTCATCTGAAATTTGTTAGAGTTATTCAGTAATGGAATAGAAGAAATAATTTAAATGATAGAAGTATATTCCAAGGTTGAAGGAAAGCTGGAGGTCAGTTGAAGATAAACAGATACGACAGTACAGCATAATGTGCACTGTAGTATCATACACATATTTTGGAATAATTATCAGAGGAATCAGATGGTTTCCAGAAGACATGGGTCTGGATTTATGCCAGTTGCATGTAACTTGTAATTGCTCAACACTTCGATCACAGACAGCACTTTCATTAGGTTCTGTCTTTCCATATACAGTAAAATATTTCAATAAATTTTGTCTTGTAGGGCTCCTAAGGATGGATTATATACACAGATATCAGTTGTTTCTATCCTTCTGTAAAATTCTTGATATAAGTTCAGCTCAAACCTGTACACGTCGTTAAGTAGAGTCTAAATCAACATCAGTACCTTTTTACTGTGATATAATAATTTCAAGAAACATTCTTGAGAGTTTCTGGAATGTGACTGTTATTAGAGAGGATAGCTGGCTAGTGTGGGAAAATATAGCAACAAGTGGCAGCAATGATTTCATCTTTTCTTCTGTGGATTAGGAATTGCTCATATACTGAGAAGTTCTATTCTTGTATATTCATCCATTTATTGATGCAAATAGATAAGTTCTGTATTAAGTGATGCCTGTACAGAATGCACAAAGTTTAGAGATGCCTACAGAATGAAATAATTCTTCATGAGCAATGGCCATCTTGATCCCCTAGACTTAAACCAGTGAGAGTACTTACTTCGAAGAAATTCTGCAGATTTTGTTTTTTTGCCTGTATACTCTTTCAAACTTTGACCTGTCTATCATACTGCTGCATAACTTGTCGAAAAATATGACTGCATTTGTGAGCTTTTTCACATTTCAGCTCATGGGCCTAGTGCATGCTGATAGACAAATATTCTTACATTTTAGTGATCATGCTGGTTTGGTATAAAAATGATCAAAAGAAATATTTTTCTTTTAATTATTTTATAGTGTCTTGCACTGATTGTTTACCCAGATGTATTCTGTAAATTTCTATGAAATATATGAATTAATTTTTGTTTTATTCACAATTTACTTGTTGCTTATACTTTGAGCAGTAGTATAGTTAGCTACGAGTTATAGTACTGATCTTTTCATTCCGCTTCATATTGAGAAAGTCAAGAAATAGACTTGTGGAAGATGTAGAAATGCTGGAGAATTTTGGTGATTTTCTTGATGACCTTTTGCTTTTGAACTGATTCCACATGTAAAGTAGACAGCACTGTAACTAACCATAATCATCATTTTGTCCCTGTTTATGGTGAGGCCATTTCTATCTCTCCAGCACCTTTCTGTTGTAATGAATCATGTAAACAGTTCTTTTATAACTCATAATTAATAGCTTTGACACAAGCATTTGTTGCGAAAAGAATATATAGAGAATGGACATTTTCAAATATGGAACATTATCAATGTGTCTGGTTTTTCCTGAAGTATGAATTTTTTCAAAAATTTGAGATAACTTTAAGTGTCCATGACCTTTGATGCGTTGTTAGTTCTGTCTTTAATCTCCAGTGACATTTCTCATAGGGGCATACTTCGGGGGGGGGGGGAATATGAACATCACTATTGAGCATCACCTTTTTAAAATGAGTATCTGCATGGAAAACCAAAATTATTTGAATCTGTGGGTGGTCATCTTAAAAAGGTTTCGCTTTTCATTTTGTTTCTGGTCCTGTTCCCCGAATGCTGTCAGTAGAAAAGTAAGAATAAAATAATAATAAAAAAACTTTTCCATGACATTTAGAAGGCAGCATATTATTTATTTGAATGTATGAAAAATATAACAAAAATCTAAATGTTAAAGGAACTAATAATGAATTGTAGTTTTGAATGGTAAAATATAACCTTTCTGTAAAGTTGCTAAAATGGATATGATGGGAAATGAATATGTTGCTTGCATGAAAATGGAAAATTTCAAGAAGGTTCTGGCTAAATGATATAAAATGAAGCCACTGGTGTCATCTGTTTGCCAAGTAAACAAAAAGCAGCTAAAAAAATAAAATCTAGGAGAGCTGATAGAAAAGAGAGAATAGATTTGGTTTCCAATCAAAATATTTGTGTAGATGTAAAATATGTCTAAGAAATTTTCATCAGCTGAAGAAGTTCTGTGAATAATTTTGGCTGTAGGGAAATGGAGAATGTGAATTTTTGACCAACATTAATAAACAATGGGAGATCTATGTTTTTTCCCTCTAGTTTCAAGCCGCATGCTATTTCGTGCAAAATTTCAAGACTTGTGTTTCAAATGTATATTAAGCCACGTTAACAAGGAATACTACAGATACTCTTTGGGGTTCATATCTGGAATGGGATCTTTAAGTATTGAACTGCAGACTCTTAAAAGGAGAAAACAATGTGACTATTAAACTTAGTAAAATGTGTGTAATTTTTAACTAATTAGTGAAGAAAACAATAGAACCACTGAATTCTTATAATTGTTCAAAATCAAAGAAAGTTTTTTCTTAATGTCAAGATGAAATTTTTGTTATTACACTGCTGGCCATTAAAATTGCAACACTATAAAGGAAAGCAAATACAAAAAAGATATTTATTGTGCATAAGCAGTATAGCATGAAGACAAAGTGATCAAATTTGTAAGCAGTCTGGAGGTTTACAAAGGTGTGAAATTAGCAGCAACAGCTGCCCTTACCCGGTTAGGCACAGAGCCGAACTGTGCTTCGATGACAGAAACGGGCAACTCGTTGTATCAAGGAAGGTCAGAACATGATGTGCAACATGTTGTCTTGCATTATCTTGTTGGAAGATGGTGTTTGGCAGGCCTCGAAGATAGGGCACAACCACTGGATGTAAGATGTCAGAAATGTACCGATCTGCATTCAAATTACTATTGATCTGAACTAGAGATGTGCATGTTGTGTACCCAATTGCTGCGCAAGCCATCACACCAGCTGCAAGGCCCCTATGGCAATATCGAATGCAAGCAGGCGATGTGCAGTCTCCTCAGAGCCTCCAGATACATATGGCCTTTAGAATACTGCATGCAGAACCGGGACTTGTCTGAATAGATGGCATTGTGTCACCCCTGTATCCAGCTTTATCACTCAGCACACCAGATTCACTGTCTCTCTCTATGCTGCATTGTCAAGGGAAGACAAAGTAGTGGTCGCCGTACTGATAGTCCACACTGCTGCAAATGTCGACACACCTAGTGATGGGCAACTTTGGTACTTTCTTATACCCGGTACAAGAGTAACGGGTACAGACAAGTACCCTGTATAAAATACCCGTTACTCAAGTAACCGTTACTTTGAAAAGTACCGAAAACTGATTTCAAGTACCAAGTACCCAAGTAACGATTTGGAGTAACGAAATACCGGAGTAACAGTTTGCTGTACCAGAGTACCCTAGTAACGATTTGGAGTACCGAAATGCGCAGCTAACGACTTTGCGCACTGAAGGAACTCTGCCACATAACCACGTGTTTGATTTTATCTGTACGGAGTAAGATTTTGAATATCAGAAAACATGTCAACTACGTGTCTGAGGAGCAGGCCATTCATGGACACAAGGAGCGCATATCATCATTTCGCAAATACAACCAGATACTACTGTCCTCGTACCAAAACTGAAGTGAGCTGAACTCTCATCGATCCTCCAGTAACGAATACCGAGAAGAGACGCATATTTTCGTTACCAAGTAGCGAATACCGAAAAGCACCCGTTTCGGTACAGAAGTAACGAATACCGAAAAGTACCCATTTCGGTACAGAAGTAACGAATACCGAAAAGTACCCATTTCGGTACTGAAGTAATGGGTACTTGGATGTACCGATTTTCAGTACCCGTTACAAAATACCCGGTTCGGTAGTTGCGACTCATCACTAGACACACCCCATGAGTGGATGCTGGGCATTCTGCAAACATGCCTATTTTCTGACTTATGGTTCGTGATATGGTTGTACGGTTTTGCAGGGCTGACCTCACAGTATGTCTCTCCTCTCGGCCATTAGATTTGGGAGGGTGTTGAAATCCTTCATGCCGTTCAGTATGACCCTCAGCAACCCATCGATTCCATATTTGCATTGCAGCATTGGATGTTGACCAGTGCGACAGACAATATCGCGGAATGCTAATCCACACTCTTGATGGCCAGCCATCCTGCCTCTATCGAATTACGATGTTTGGTAGTAAACATTTATTATTATTATTATTCAAGGCATAGTACGATATTCTGAGCAAACTCCAACCTTACAAAGCACTTTCCAAATAAGAAATCTATTACACAACTTTTCTTTTATGCAGTGCTTCAGACATCATTTCTCTCTTATGTGTCATCGAAATGCACTGAAATATTATTTGCATATCCCAACCTCTTCTTCCTTTCATGTGATTTTGGTGTTTGTCAGATTATTCCTTCCTGGTGTTTCACTTTTAATGCCCAGCAGTGTACTTAGTCAATAAGAGAAGGGATACAGAGGTGAGAAATAATATCCAAGAGGAATTGGAATCGACACAGGTTTCTCACCTCTGTTGATTCTACCTTAAATTGTTGAGTTCCTGATTGAGAGTTCAGTTCAAGAAGTAAACAATGAACCTCAGAATGAAAAATGCAAGAATAAAATGAAGGCAACTTTTGTTTAATAGAGTGACATGGTTTATGATGTATAGTAATCCTTACATTAGATTTACAGTGTGCTGCCAGGATGCAGAGGAACAGGAGGCAATTAGGTACATTGATTCCTTAAGTGAGATGAATAGCAAGGTCAGTGAATTCATGATTTAGAGAATCATAGTTAATCGTCATGCCTTCAAACAGATCAAATGTGTCATTAACATAGCTTAACCAAAGAAGGCAGTCTTATATTTGAAATGATTTGGATTCATAATAATGCCTCTAATTATTAGAAAGAACGAAACTGAGATGTCTTCCATGGCTAATTCTTCAGTCTGGTGATTATAATTATTTTTGAAGCCAAAATATGTTTGCAGCAAAGTTTTGTTAAGTGAAATTAACTCACCATGCGATAAAGTAACTCATTTAATACATGAGTAATGAAGTTGCCAAAGCTTTGTTTCTTGGCATTTCAGCTTATGTTAAACTGGAACTTTGAATAATGATTTTACTTCACTTGAAGCTGTGATTAAATTTTAGGAGAAATATATTTTAATTTGTTAAGAAATGCTAGTGTTGTTGACTAGTGAAGAAAAGACAATAGAAGCTAAATGTATAACTAGCTTTCGTGACGTTGCTGTAGTTCCAGGATGCAAGACATGAGTCAGGTTGTCTTTTCAGATTTTTTAATAATATTTAACAGGTAAATTTCATGTTAAAACAAGGTCAGAATTAATATTCAAAGGATGAAAGTCACGGTATAATTTTACAGAGGGAAAAAAGTCTTCCAAGAGGTATGAAAGCGTCTTACCATTTCAGGATGTCAGAATAACCTCTTAGCTTTCTTCTGCTTTTTAACGAATAACAAAAACATTGCAGGAAAGTCCAGTATCCTCTAGAGTCATTAGGTTATATCAATGCAGGAACAGGATAAATGTACAATGTCCTCGATGGTATTCAAACTCTAGACCACCTGATTGCATGTTGAATGTGCTGCACTTACACCATGAAGGCACATGGAAAGGAGGGGAATATACTTTATAGTCCTTCCAATGAGTACTTTCACTTGTGGCTGAGAAAAACTGCCTACTTACCAGCAAAACAGATGGGTTTTTCTCATGTGGTAAAAGGCTGTTCATTGCAAGTACCTGCTGTAATGACACACTAGTAAAAGGCAATGCCTAGATGCAAAACAATTGAATGAAAACCACAAGGCTGATCACATATTCTGTGTATTTTGAGAATTGTTCATAGTAAGTGGAGTAAGTAAATTAAAAGCATTTGTGCCAACTGTCCATAATTTGTGTCTTTTTGGTCCATAGATGGCGTCAGTATCTTCATTTTCTATGATTTTAACTAGAACCTTCTTAAATTTGTCTCTGTTGTTCCTATGTTTGCACTGCTTTCTTTTCTTATCATTTTCACTCCTGCAGCAGAAGAAACAGGTTCTATTTCACCTTTGAAATTATAGATCTTAAAATTAACTTAAAATATGCTGATTGTTAGTTGCTCATTGTTAGTTCCTTTTAACTTTTTATTAAAAAAAGATATCTAGATTATCTGGAACCAAGTTAATTTGATTTTTAATTTCTCTCTCTCTCTCTTTTTTTTTTTTTTTTTTTTTTTTTTTTTCAGAATTTTCAATTTTTTTAAATTTAATCTGGGTTCTTTCAGTAAATCTTGCTATAGTTTTATTGTATCTCCATTCTTTTACATTTATACATTTTCATCATTTAATTTATTTTTAATGCTGTATTTAGCTCTTTTTTTTTCCTGTGTACTTCTGCCTTCCCTGTCCATAATGTCTGGTCTTTTTCACAAATTCTTTGGTTCTTTTCATTTTTTTTCCCATGTTTCTTACTTTAATTTTATCGCTGTTCTTCTTTTTTCTTCTTTTAATATTATTTTTTTTTATTTTTTAAATTTTCAGTGTTTATTTGTTAGTTGTTTTATTTATATATATCCTTTACACACACGTACACCTATATACATACATACATATATATATCCTTTATTTTTCCACCTGGCCTGAATCTGAATATAATTCTTTATTTTTTCATCTTGCCTACCTCCATTTATTATTGTGTTAGAGATTATGTCTCAAACAGTAAAAAGTTTAATCACCTTCACTTTTAATGCTGTATAAATATATAAAAAAATGGTCTGTGCCCAATTTCATTCATATTAAATGCAATCAAAAGCTGTTCACTTGTGTTTATAAAAATTCTTTTAAGTTGCATATTAGTTTTGCTTTCTGCCATTGTAAAGGTTACATTTTGATAATTGTCTAAAATTAAATCTAGGCTACACAAGCTTCATCTAAAACTTGCAAGTTTTTTCTGAAATTCCCTGCCACGGATCTGAAGTCGTACTTTAGAACTTATATAAAAGTTAAACGTTATTAAAAGACTTCATTCAAAATACCCAAAACGTCCTTTGTAGGATTTAAACCATGAGCTGTCAAAACTACAAGGGATGATTTTTCTTTTCTTGCGTAAATAATAATAAGTATTTATAGCATAAATTTATACTGAAAATACAATTTAAATGCTCTTATCTGTGGAAAAATCGAGTGTTGCGTTTGCATAACATCAGTGGAATAAAAATACAAATGTTTAGTGAGAATGATTGTACTCATGGGAAATTACTTTTCAGTTGTATAACATTTTATAAATATACAAATCACTTTACTTGTAAGTAATGCAATGTTAAAAATTCTGAATATATTTCTTTTACCAATACAGATTATTTTCCATTGAAAGATTCAAGCATGAAGAGCTTCACTACAATCATGATGTAAAGTTACATTATATCTTTTGCATTTATAAACAGTCTGATTATGTCATTCTTTACAACAAAGTCTTCTGTAATCCTCGAACTTTACGATAAAATGTCTACTATCTCCATTGCAGTGGCTTTTGAATGCTGAATTTAAGGTATTTCTCCTGCCTTCTTAGCATGCTTTTGTGGTGTAGTGGTCTGCACGCTGGGCACGTATTCCAGAGGTCCATGGTTCGATTCCTGGCGAAGGTGTTTCTCATCTTTCACTTCTCCTGCTTCCAAAAAATCCTAATGTTTCTGCAGTGGTGCCCGAAATAAAAGGGTGGGGGTGATGATTCTCCACACCCCGGATTTGGCTATTGGGTCCCCTAAAAACCCCCAGTTGCTCTTTAAAAGGAGGGGTATATAAGGTATTTCTCCTGCCTTCGTGGTGTGGTGGTCTGCACGCTGGGCGCGTTATCAGATGTTCTTGGTTTGAATCCCGGCAAAGGTGTTGCTCATTTTTCACTTCTCCTGCTTCCAAAACATCCTAATGTCTGTATAAATTTACTAGGTATTCCTGTTGTTCTGTTTCTCGCCAACTCTCCACTCTCATTGGGAGTTTCCAAAAGGAATGATGCAATGTGCTGTCTGAAATCTAAGAGAAATTTTATTTTTATTAGTAGAAAGTCATGATATTTTTCATGCATTTGTCAGAGATACAGTGTAATTAGTAAATATTGGCCACTACTATTTTTTGCCCCTAACTCTTCTGTATTTGGGTACTAAATTGTCGCATAAATTGACTCCTCCTATTGTGGTATTGTTGGTCAATAAGATGAGATTGAGATAAAAAAATCTTTTCACTCTGTGTTCTTAAATAATGGGAAGCACTTATGTGCCGAATTTTTCTAAATGTTGAACTAACAGTTACAACCAGTCATTCCATTGGAAAAAAAAATTGTTTTTTCCTTCATAGTGGAAATCGCAATTACCACTCTCTCTCTCTTATGAACACATTTAACCATTTCTAGTGGCCACACTTGTATGTGATTTTCTTCAATTATTCATGTAGCACTAACATCTTTATTTTTTAGTTGACAGAGAAGTTGAAATAATGTAAAAAAGTTATCAAAGTAAATAGCATGATCGGTGGTTTCAACAACACTGACCAAATTTATCACCACACTTCTACCAAGATCAAATTCTTCATATTCTGATAATATTGGAGCTGTCGAGTTGCCTGTATAAATATCAAACTTAAACACGTATTCATCAGATGAAGCCAGAGTCCATGCTTTGTATCCAAATCTTATAGGTATTCCTGTACAAACATGACATCAATTCTCTAAAGCCCCATTCACAAGAGCAAATTCGACTGGTAGCGAAAACCGGTTCTTCCAACGTGTACCAATTCTCTAAAGCCCCATTCACAAGAGCAGATTCGACCGGTAGCGAAAACCAGTTCTTCCAACGTGTACCGTTCACATGGGACAAGCATTAATTGCCTCACCGAATTAGAGGTAGAACTTGGTTGAATGTTCTTTACCTCTCAGAAGCAGGACAAATGGGGAGATTTTCCGTACTATACTGCGTGATTCACTTAATTTTAGTTACTGCTTGCTGGACTGTCAGCAAAACAATCACTCTGATAGATGTCTGGGGATGTGATAGCATGCCCCCAAAAATTAGATAGAACTGTACAAGATACGGAAATTATAGACAAATACAGACAAGGTTATCTGATGCTAGGTATTCCAGAAATATCGTTCAAATTAAAACTAAAGTTAAGACAAGTGCATATCGGCTTCAACGCGACAAGAGACTCGGTACCTTTTGAATGATATTTTTTTTTTTTTAATTTAAGCATTTTTCATCTACTTTTTATGAATATTATTAAATAGTTTTGTGAGACAGAATAATTTTAATTTTAAGCTGAAAAAAAAGTTTTTGCTAGTGTTTTTTTTTAATTTAAATTTTTGAAGAAAACTTTTACAATTAAAATATCTTTCTTCTCCTACAATTTTCAATGTCTCCTCCCAGTTTTTTAGTGTATTTATTAGAGTGTTCTTAATAACTTCAAGGAATGATTTTGCAATTAATGAATTAGTTTCTGAGGAAAAAAAAATACACTTTTATCTAAAACCTTTAAAACAACTATGATCTCGGTCACATTTTCATTTCAAATAATTTTTTCTTTCAGTATTTTGGAAAACCCATCCTTGTTTCTATAAAGTATATAATTTTAAGTAAGCAGTAAAAATAATAAAAAATTTAGTCAATACCTGTATATGTTTTAGGACTTTAAGTAAAAGGATTTATTGAAAAATATGCAAAAGGTTTCTCAGTTTGCATTTGCAGTTTAAAGAATACAAACTGTCTAAATAGACATTTAATCATTTTAAATCTTTAAAATTTTATTACTGAATTTCAATACTCACATATGTATATAAATCAAACCTAGTGCTATTTATTCAATTGATAAATATAAACATAAATTACAAACCTTTTTTTTTAAACCTTATGTGGCCAGAAAAATTGCAAAAACTCATAAAACGCAAGCAGAATTTTTCTTTACCTGTTTTTGTTTTGTAAAACATGTTCAAAACAATTTTAATACATTAATTAATTATAATATTGTTCCGTGCATACGGGTTTGTAATAGATTGATAATAGTTCGTAAATGATTGTCATTGCACTCAAATCTGATGATAGCGTGATTAAAATTATTTTATCAACATAAATACTTCAAAGTTCTGGATTTTTCCACAGAAATACTCGTACAGGTGTTTAGAATATCACTAAGTATAATCAGTAGTTATGCTTCAATCTAATCAGAACGTTAAACACAACGGAATGAAAAACGCGTCTTAAGAGAAAGTTAACTCAGAAATATCTCCAATCTCGCGCTGAACTAACAACTGGCAACAATGACAGCTTATATAGCATAAATAATGTCAAAAAAATAGTGTGGTATAATGCGATTATTACTTTGAAACCGATGTTTCGAATTGATGCCCAAGAAGAGCCAATATTTCCCATTTTGCTTCATTGCATATCTTTCAAAAAAGTAAAAAAATCATCCAATTAAATTCCTTTATCATTTTTTTTAATGCGAAAAGTTTGTTTTATAAGCTGTGAAAATGCCGGAAGTTTGTAACTGATATATTTTTAGATATGAAATTTTAAAACTAATGAGCGTCAAAAAGTCTAAAAATATGAACGATTTTCAAAAATTCTCCCAAAATATTTTTTAAAAAAATTACACTAAAAATTTCATTTAACTTTTTTTCCTCCACAGTGTGTTATGGTGCAAACTGTAATATTCTGAGATTCTCAGTTTATTTGTTAATATTTGCAGAAAGTCGTTTCAACTTTAAATTTGAAAAAAATCTAATCCTCTAAAAATCAAATGCGTGACACCACATCCACAAGCAGGTATGTACAAAGTTTGAGTTCTATATCTTATCGGGAAGCAGTTTAAAAATCCATGACCATCTTTTAACCATAGCGACAAGCACCAAGAGTGAACTAAATAACAGCTTATAAAATAATAATAATAATAATAATTAAAAAGCATATATTTTTCAGGAACCATTACGAAATTTCAGTTACCAGTTGTGAAAGTACAGATTACAAAATTAACAACAGTAAACAGTGTTAAAAATGTGTAAACAGTATTAGAAATCTGCCAATTCGGAGACGTGATTGTTCACAGAGGCTTAGGTGTAAATTAGAAGGAAGACGGTGGTCTTCTGAATGGGTCCTAAAGACGAAACTCTTTCATGTCTCCTTTTTCTCCCCTTGCTAAGGGCAGCTGTGCGAAGAAGCGTTGCATGTGAGCGGGGCTATAAAGTAGGAACAGAAATGTCCTTAGCAAGAGACCAATATATTTCTTTTTGAAGTAAAGAATGATATTCCATAAGCAATAATATTCCAGTAAACCTCACGTAGGCTTCAGATGCAATAAATTCTTCGCGATTTTTTGTGAAGAGTATATATTTTTCTGTTCAATGAGAGATTTTATTTATTGTTTAGTGGCAGAACCAAAAAGAAGAGAGTAAATATCTGAACCAAAAAGAAGGTTGAAAATCTCTCCATTAGATTTATCTTGTATTTTGTCTTTTATAGTCTCTTTTCAATCTTTTTCTTCATTTTTTGCCTCAGACATCACTGATTAGTTCTTTTTATCCGTTTCAAGTTTCCAGTTATCTGTTTTTTTTTTACACTTTTTCATATGACTAGCACTGTTTTTAGAAGGCTGAAACTTCTTGTGTGAACTTCCAACTTCCCCAGCAGTGTTATTCAAAACGTTATAGTTACATTTTTTCCTTCAATGCCAACTTCTGCAATTTCTGGTAAAACAACAATGTCAGTTTCATGCTGCGCATTATGATTATCTATTTCTTTACCAAAAATTTTTTGAGGGGCTTCTTCTAATTTAAGGTACTTACTTCATTCTGACCATAGCGTGGAATGACTATCAGTCAGAGCATCAAAAGCACGATTAAAAATGGGGGTTACCCTTTTCCCACTACGTTGCAATAGTGTTTCTGGCACCTGTTTTCTCTTCCATCTTCACACAAATGCAAACAGCTGATTGATGGAATGTTCTGATAAGTGGTCACCTTGGCTAAAACTACAGATCACCTCTAAAGTTGGCCATTCTTTCATTAAATTTTTTAAGCAAAAATGCCTGGTTTGATAATTTGCTTAAATTATGCTTCAAGTTATTATACACTAATTATTATATATAGAATTATTATTGGAAGACGAAGTTTTTTTAACAGAAAAAAATTTCAGAATATTCCCACACAAAATCATCTGCTTGTATAAAATATCTGTGGTAGCTGTATTTTTATATGCATTTATTTTGACTGTTGCATCAATGCACCACCAGCAGCTAATGCTTTAAGTTATTCAAACAAATCTTCCCACTGTAAACACCCATTCGGTTGTCAGTATCTGTGATGTTAGCATATCTGATGAAAAGCATTATTCTCCAGTGTTCCATTTGAACAGGTGCTGAAATGTCTAGAAATTAGGCTATGGAAATTTCCCTTCTCATGTAAAAATTGATGAGTTAATTTCACTTATTCAATTTTATTTCAAGCAATCCTGTTTTTCCCCCCAAAATAATTATTACTGCAAGATTGAAGGAATAATCAATGGAATTCTTCCCCCCTAGTCATATTCTTGCTGATATTTATATGCATTTTTATAAATCCAAATTATTTAAAATATTAATTTCTCATTTTGGTTTCTATATGTTAATGATACTTTTAATGTGATAGGTAATATATTAAAGAGGATTTAACTAAGGATCCTTCAGTCATGAACTTGAGACATTCAGTTGCTGCTGATTGTCCTGGTCATGTAATGAACACAGCTACAGTGCTACTGTGTATTGTAAACCTTGATCACTTTGCCTTCTTTATCCTTCAAATCCTGTCATTCTGTTGAATAAAAATTTTTTACCCTCTTTTGTTTCTAATTCAGCTTTTGATTAGGAACTTCACTATTTTAAAGCATTTGTGATCGATAGCATAAATTTTCATTTCATCCTGAATTAAAATCTCTTATTTTTAATGATTATAAGAATTTTATAGTCATTCCTTTCTCTTCCGTACTTATAAAGTAATCAGCATTGTTGACTTTTGGATCCTTCCTTAAAAATTTTCAGTTTGATATGTAAAGATTGTATTCCAGGTATAAACATTTACAATGTTTGTTGTATTCTTTGCTATTATGATTTAACATGCATTAATCAAATGAGGGGAGTCTTGATGTTTCATGTTTTTCATGAGATGCACATTAAAAAAAAAAAAAAAAGAAAAAGAAAAGAAAAGAAAAGAAACTCATGTCTTCCATTGCCCATTATCACTGATCAGAAAATGTGAAAAAGACAAAATCTTGGTGAATTAGATTTTCTGGAAGTTTTTCACATCCATAAAAAATCTTATGGTTCTTGTTAACACATAAGGGATTTTTACATTCCCCTGTGCATCCTCTCATGGAAAAAGTTGCAGCACTTCCACTTGGTATTGGAGGATTCATGTTCAAATCCCCACAAGAGCATACTTGATTTTGCGTTTCCAAATGTGATATAAAACAGTCTCTTCTGTTGCACCTGAACGAAACCATGTTGGAAGGTAATTTATCATCTGTGCATACAATGATCCAGTTCTCATGCCTCTGTCATGTCACTTTCTAGGTGAGGGAGAATATAAAAAATTGTTGCATTTGTATGTGTTAGCTATTGTGGTATAATTGATAGTACATACAGCTAGTCTTAGATCGTGAGTTGAAATCCTGTTGAGAGCATAGCTGGTTTTTGATGTTTCCTACTCTCCAATCCTCCTAAAAAATGGCTGTGCTTCTACTGATGATCCCAATTTTAATCCTTGTTATGGTCAGTGTTTCAAAAATTTGTTTCTTATAATGTATTTTCTCCCTCCTGTCAGGTTGCCTTCATAGTGTAATGTTAGCACGCTCAGCATATATTCAAGAGGTCTAGGTTCAAGTCTCGACGAGGGGAATGCTCACTTCTCGCATCTCTTGCTTCAAAATAACCTAATGACTGTACAGTGGTGCCCAAACTAAAAGGTGGTAGACAATAATTTGTCACCATCAGGTTTTGGTGATTGGGTCCCCAATCCCCAGTCACCTTTAAAAGGGGGAGTATATGAGGTATTTTCTCTGTTTTACCAGCATGTCTTCATAATGTAACGGTAGCACACTCAGCATGTATTCGAGATTTTCAAATCTCCTGCTTCAAAGTAATGTAATGTATTCTTAATGGCATTTTGTAAACGTTTTATTCCATAGATGGCACCAAAGGCTTTAGGCCCACCTGCGGCCGAGCGTGAACACTGGTAGTTCGGTCTGAGGTTCGAATCCCGCGAACGGGCTGGCTGCATGAGCGTTTTCGTGGTTTTCCTCATGTGTAACGTGTATACGAGCCAGTTTCCCTTAGAAAGTCCTCCACAAAGGCATCCTTCCCCTTAGGCAGATAGCCCTAGTGTGTTTTGCCGTATTTCAATACGCCACCAAAGGCTTTGTTTTATATCATTTATCTAGAATCTTGCCAAATTTTTTCCTGTTCTTTCATAGGCACTGTTTCTTTTTAGCCCAAAGGGCTATTAATTTTGTTTTGGCATTTTGCATTCAAAAGTCCATTACAGTTTTCAAATTGTTGCCACCAAAAATTATTGCCCTGTGTTATATTCAAAGAAATTAAATAATGAAGAAGATGCATAAATGTATGTATGCTTCTCGCATTGTAATAAAGCAATGGTACCTATAACCATCAAGTTTTGAATAACGTACGTCTCCACCCGAATATGGGCATCTGGAAGCCTGAATTTGTTTTATTATCTATTTCATTTTTTGTAAAGCATTTATGAGTTTTTGATTAAGAAACTTGATTTCAAAGTGAGCAATGCAACACTACAGGAAAGAATTTTATCTGCGTCATGCAAGACTGTGTATCAGAAATTCCAAAGATATGCTTTTTTAAAATTATTTTGCGATATTGCTGTTGAATTCAATTTTATGGTTTAAGTGCGAAGAATATGATATTTAAAATAAGTAAAGCTAATGCACAAAACGTTAAAAAAAGACCACTTTAGGTGTACAGTCATAAGTTGTTAATTCGGACACCCATAATCCGGAATGATCTATAATCCGGACCTCAAAGCTAAAAACTTTCTGCGCATGCGCCGCGTTGACACATGCGCATAGGCGTTTACGCGTGCGTGTAAAATCTTTACAACTGCGCATATGCGCGTGCGCAAGTGTAGAATACGTTTTCGCGTGCGCGTTTAATGTGTAACGGACGGTATAAGCTAAAATTATTTAATTATCTATTTCAGTTAATGTTGATGATTGCGTTGTTCCTTAATCTTCGAATTGGATGCGGCTTATTATTTTTTGCAGACTGTTAGAGCAATTTTATAAAAGTAAACTTGAACTTTCGATTATGTCAAATAGAATTTCCGATGCTGGAGCTCCCAAAGGATCTACAAAACGAAAGTATGTTTCGATGTCAGTCAAACAAAAAGTGGAATTGCTGCAAAAAATGGATAAAGACATGAAGAAGGTGACAGAGAGGTTAGTGAAAGCGAAAAAATTTCGATTGACAAGTTAGTCGGTATTCTCAGCACAGCAATTACGGGACTTGAACAGTGGAACTTTGTAACTGAACAAGAAATTATTTCTGTTTATAGAATTAGAGAAAGTATTATCACATAAAACGAAGCAACTTAAACAACTTACATTGAAAGAAATGTTTAATAAAGTAAACAAATAAATATTAAGCTTTTTTTTTTTTTTTTTTTTTTTTTTTTTGTAAATTTTGATACCCTTTAGATCATAATTGTTCTTTATTTCATAAATTATGGTTTCATATTTTTAATTTTAGAATTTCTGCATGCCATCTTACAAGATTTAAACTGCTGATCTATAATCCAGAAAAATCGATAATCCGGAATCGCTGAAGTCCTTACGAGTCTGGATTAACGACTTTTGACTGTAATATAAAATTTGAAAGCTTTCAAGGTATTTCCCCCACATTCTTAACATGCCTTCATGGTTTAGTGGTTTGAATGCTGGGGGCGTATTCCAGAGGTACGCAGTTCGATTCCCGGCAAAGGTGTTACTAATTTTTCATCTTGCCTGCTTAAAAAAAAAAAGTACTTAATGTCTCTACACTGGCTGCCCAAACAAAAAGGGTGTTGGATGATGGTTCTTCACATCCAGGATTTTGCCATTGAGTTCCCTAAAGAAAAAAAACCTTAGTTGCCTTTTGAAAGAGGCAGTATATAAGGTGTTTGTCCCACCTTCTTGGCATGGTGGTCTGCACGCTTGGGACGTATTCCAGAGGCCCGTGGTTTGATTCCCGGCGATGGCGTTGCTAATTTTTCATCCTGTTTGCTGAAAAAAAAAATACCTAATGTCTCTACAACTTTTTAATTTTTCCCCCTTTCCTTTTTCTTAGCAAATAAACTTAACATTGTATCATTTCCTGTTACTTATTATTAGTTTCATTAATATGTTATAATGTGAAACTAAAACTTGAAAGTGAAAGTAAACGATTACTAGGGAGAATGTTAATTATGAACTGTACATTGCATGGAACAGTATGGATTAATTTACAGCAACTGTTAATAATTCTGTAGGAATTATACCGATATTAAATTGGATAGTTAAATATTGGGCAAATATCCACTATGTATGTTAACTTTTGGTATTTCTTTTATGTTCAATTTATGGTATATTATCCAGAGTATGCCTGATACTGTTTAGAGCATGAGATGTCTGTGCATTCGTGCGATTTAAACTTTTATGAAGAACGAGAGAAATGTTGAATTACTGTGTTTATGTCAAGAAGAAAAAGTAGCTCTATTAGATTATGGGAAATAAAAGTAAGTAAGTTAATAAAGTAAGACAGTCTGAAAAAAAAACTGAAAAGTATTAAAACAGAAAAATGAAAATGAAAAGATAAACTCATCTAAAAGGGAAATTCCATAGAAACTGCATTTGAGTGAGCTGAGATAGCATAAAACCCAGCAGCAAAGCAAATGTTTGCACTATCTGTTGAATTTAAATACATTTTAGGTACAGTAAAATCTAGATATAGAGACATACAGTCAAAAGTCGTTAATTCGGACACCCATAATCCGGAATGATCTATAATCCGGACCTCAAAGCTAAAAACTTTCTGCGCATGCGCCACGTTGACACATGCGCATAGGCATTTACGCGTGCGCGTAAGACCTTTACGACTGTGCATATGCGTGTGCGCAAGCGCAGAATACGTTTTCACGTGCACGTTTTATGTATAACGGACGGTATAAGCTAAAATTATCTATTTCAGTTAATTTTGATGATTGCGTTGTTCCTTGATCTTCGAATTGGATCCGTCTTATTATTTTTTGCGGACTTGTAAGAGCAATTTTATAAAAGTAAACTTGAACTTTCGATTATGTCAAATAGAATTTCCGATGCTGGAGCTCCCAAAGGATCTACAAAATGAAAGTATGTTTCGATGTCCATCAAACAAAAAGTCGAATTGCTGCAAAAAATGGATAAAGACATGAAGAAGGTGACAGAGAGGTTAGTGAAAACGAAAAAATTTCGATTGATAAGTTAGTCGGTATTCTCGGCACAGCAATTACGAGACTTGAACAGCGGAACTTTGTAACTGAACAAGAAATTATGTCTGTTTATAGAATAAAAGAGAAAGTATTATCACATAAAACGAAGCAACTTAAACAACTTGCATTGAAAGAAATGTTTAATAAAGTAAACAAATAAATATTAAGCTTTTTTTTTTTTTTGTAAATTTTGATACCCTTTAGATCATAATTGTTCTTTATTTCATAAATTATGGTTTCATATTTTTAATTTTAGAATTTCTGCATGCATCTTACGAGATTTAAACTGAGGATCTATAATCCAGAAAAATCGATAATCCGGAATCGCCGAAGTCCCGACGAGTTCTGATTAATGACTTTTGACTGTATTTAATATTTTATTTCTGACCCAATGCTCTTTTTTCTGATCCTGCTAACTGTAGGCAAATTTTGTTTGTTTCTAATTTTCAGTTCATTAGGAGTTTTCAGGTTGTATATTTTTTCTCCTGCAGATTGCTATCTAGTCAAAATCTCCTAATATAGTACAAAGTCCAAGATCCAGACGTTTAATATCCGGAATGATCTAAAATCTGGACCTCAAAGCCACCACGAACTTTTTTATTCTCCCCCCCCTTTATTGTATGCTTTGGGCAAGAGCATTTGATTCCTCCCTTTCTGTTCATAATAAAACATGGGGAGAGTCAAGATTCTTAATTTCACTTCAGCACTAAATAAAATATCTCGTTGTTGAAGAAACAACCATTTTAGCATAAATTTGTCTGATCAATAATTTGGCTCCATTTCTGCATATCAACTTGGAATACATCTGAAACCGAAACATTCTATATATGGGTAACCCTTGTATAACACAGTAGATAGGTTCCTAGAAAATGTCGTGCTGTATGAGACCCAGAGCCAGTATAATAAGGGGGGTTATGTTCCGAAAACTTCTTAAAAACTAATATTTTTTTAATTATACCTAAACAATTTAATTTTTATTAAAAATATATATGTATGTACAACACAAAACAAAAATATTACATATTTAAATTTAGCACAACTTTAGTTTAATAAATTTCTTTATTGTCATTCCTCAGTATAATCAACAGAGAGTTTTTTTCGGTGGAATGAGATGGCTTTCACTTTCAGAATTTCTTTCTTAATTTAAACTTCTGGCATTTTCTTCTCTCTTTAAAAAATCTTTTTCTGCTTGCCAGTTGTTACCAGGTCATTTTTAATTTCTCGATATAAAGCTAAACAGTTTTGCAGCTCCCTTTGGAATTTTCGGCTTAATTCTGCCTTAAGTAGTGTTCAGCATCTGGCACAAAACAATTAAAAAAATCCAATCTTTAAATATATTCCCAGCTACCCAAGCACTTGGATTTGTTTTCTAGTATACTGGTAAGGGGATTTTATCTACGCCTTTAAGTGAATGAGGATTTAAAGATCTATAAACTATCAAGGTTTTTGTCATAAAGTCCAAAGTCGTACTGCACTAAAGTGGTCTTAGAGAATTTTTAGACACCTTAAATCAGAATGCAGCTTTTCTTCGATATAAAGGTTCAGCTGGGCATTTTTTTCCCACCAGAGCCCAGTTTTGTCAGCATCAAAAACTTGAACTGCTGGGTATCCTTGTTCTGTAATATTTAAAAATTTTTCAGGAAATGTCCTAGCAGCTTCATAAACAGTCGATGCAGATTCTCCTTGAATTCTTATGCTATGAATTGCAAAATGCTGTTTGAAATTTTCGAACCAACCTTTACATACCAGAAAATCTGGGTTGACAGAGGGTTCTCCATGTTCTTTGAGGTGTTTGAAAATTTTGAGTGCTTTTTGTTTAATGATATTACCATCCAACGAAATTCTTTTTTGACAGCCATCATCAATCCAAATGCTGAATGCCTTTTCCATCTTCTCAGTTATGGTGCTCCCAGGGGTGAACTACTCATTTTGCAGATGTCAAAGTTCCTGCAGCAACTGCACTTCTTATTTCTTTTTCATTTTTCTTAATAGTTCGGATTGTTTCTTCATTCCAATTAAAACTTTTTCCAATGAAATGCCTTGGTCCAAGATTTGTATCTGTACTTCTAAAGAAATTAACTTCCTCTTAAACGTTGTTTTTTTATCTTTGTCGGACATGTTTGGGGACTGAAACTTAATGTCTTAAAGACGAACAAGTTTTTCTTTAACACACCGAGGCTCGACGCAGACTGCCAACCAGCAGCCTGAGATACTTTTGTTTTCAGGTCATGGAGAAGAGGATTCAAATTTTGGAAGCCGAACGTGTAAGTTGTGCATTTTAGAGCACTTATTGTGTTAAGACCTCATGTTGTTCACCTTATGCAATAGTGAGGTTTCTTCATTGTTATATGGAGACATTAGTTCATACGTTTCATCTGAGGACATTTGTTCGTATGGGTAGTGGATCTTGGAAGACAACTGGCACAACTTACAAAACAAGGATTCTTATGTGTTAAATGACTCTACGGGTGCTTTGCACAGTATGGAAAAACTTCGTGCGGAGTTCATTTAATTTCTTCGATTGCTTGGGCAATTTTCTTATCGTGTTAGAGTGAAACCATGTTATAGAAGGGTTCTCACAGTTTATGAATCATGTAATAATGAAACCGTGTTACAGGATGGTGTGTTGGAGGAGGGCTACCTGTATTTAGATCGTTGATTTTACACCTACTAATATTTTCTGTCCCTGAAGCCAACCTGGTGAATCATTATTTATTATATTTTGCTTTCATCACTGCATGTTTATTTAACACATGACAACTTGAGTAATGACTCGTGTAGAGATGCCTAAATATTTTTTATTTATGTTAGTAATTGAATAATAAAGAGTATGGTAACCTTTTATGTTGACAATACGCTTGGCGATGATTGCAGATTTAAGTTAAATGCTGTAAGAAATGTTGACGAGAAAACATTTAGCAAAAATTTCCGTATACTAAAAATAGATTTTATTAATGACATTTATGGGCCAAAAGATTACATTTAGTGCTATTTGAATTAAGAATAACTGATTTGTTTTCACATAAACCCAGAACCAGCGCCAGGGCTAATATGGCTGCACTGGGTGGCAGAATTTAGTGAAGACAAAGGAGGCACTTGGTAGCAGAATTTAGGACCCACAGAGAATGCATCAGGCAGTAAGATTCCTAGTGCTGGCCTTCAATAAGCCCTGGGTATATGTAGGAATGTATTCAGGACTCTGATAAGCCTTATACATGTCCAAGAAATAGACATAAGTATAATAAATAACTAATACAATTCAGACTAAATTGTCTCAGTGCACGATAGAAGCTAGATAAAATTTAGCGGGACAACTTGTTGTTAGTTGCCAATCTCCATGATACATAGCCAAATATGTTTAGTGAACGATAGCTAAATTTTATGATGATAGCCACAAATTTTAAAAGTTTTCGGGTATCGCAAACCAAAGGTGAAATTTTCCAGTTAATGCATTTTGTAAAGAAATGTGGAGAAGATGATGAATAAATGAAATGATGAATGAAAGATAAATGAAAATGATATAAAAGTTTTTCATTGTGATGACAATGCTCGTCAATCATTAATTAATTAACGGATAGCGAAATCTGCAGTATGGTTCTAGATTCAGAAAGTACCGCTACCGGTAATGAAGAAAGTGACACAGAGGTTACTTAAAACAAAAAAATTTTGATTAACAAGCTAGTTGGAATTTTCGACACTGCAATTACAAGACTTCAAAAATGTAACTAAAAAAGAAATTATATATGTCTACAGAATTAAAGAGAAAGTATTAGCACAAAAAAAAAAAAAAAAAAGAAACAACTTTAACTTACATTGAAAGAAATGTTTACTAATAAGTATTAATCTTTTTTTTTTTTTTTTTGTGACACCTTTGACATCATAAATGCTTCATTATTTCATAAATCACATTTTTAATTTCTACATGTCATCTTACTAGATTTAAAATGCTAATCTGAAATCCCGAATCGCTTAAGTCCCGATGAGTTCGGATCTCAGACTTTGTACTTTATTAATAAATAAACCATTTTGGCTCCTTCTGAATTTTTTTTTTTTTTTTTTTCTTTAAACTGTCCTTCTTCCCATGTTTTATTTTATTTGATGATAGTTTGTCTAATAAGTGATTCTTTTGGAATGGAAGTAGTTTTGAAATGTTTGAAGATTATAAACTTTAGAGAACATCTCCATTTCAACCTGCTTTGCAAAATCCGTATAGCTTATAATTTTTCTGTGTCATGTGCTAATATGTGTAAGGATGATTTTAAATTCAAAATGAACTAGAATATGATTCCTGTTCAATTTCAATCCCCAAACTCAACTGAAAGAAACATACTTATTGGTATAAATGATAACATAATCAATCAATGTTTGCAATTTTGTGCTTTTGGAGATATCATTTTGATGTGTATTTTGAGGTTAATTTTATCTGAATTCAGAGACGTCCTGTACATCTCTGAACCTATTTCATGAATTCTCAAATCATTTTAGTATACTGTTATTTGTTGCAAGCTTTTTTTCTCTGTGTGAAATGTATATAGTTTAAAAGTTCGTTTGGATCCCATGAAAGCACATAAGTATAAGCACCTAACCTTGTTTGATGAAAGGCTTTTCTTTGTCCCAGCTATCCTAACATGCCTTAAATTTTTGACATTCCTTGGTTGGTATTTTATGGAAGTTTTGCACTGTAACATAGTTATGAAAATTTGTTACTTTTCACCCTTGAGTCTTGTTAAAATTCTGGTTACTTCCAGACGTTTACTGTCATCACCTATACTTGTTAATTTTGTGGGGATTTAATTTCCACTCAGATTTTCTAGTGCTCCAAGTTATTTTAGGTAAAGTTCCCAACTACACACACACACACCTGCAAAGTTCTACATTAAGAGAATTTGAGAAAACATTATACTGGCTGAAAGGGGCCCCTGTGTTGAACAGTATAAAATAAAATACAATCAGAAACTATAAAATTAATTGAATGCCATGATAAATGAATGCTGTGCTTTAATGTTCAGGAATGTCCCAGTTAATGAATTTTGCAATGACGAAGCAAGTCATCAGATTTAATGTTGAAAGGATGAGTAGGTATTGTTTTGGTATGAGAAAAAATATCTTTTCCTCATTTTCTTGCCTTGGTAAAAGGTGGCAAGACCTTCTGTAAACAGTGACTTGAGAATTCTTTTATTGAGCTAATTATTAACATTTAAAATATTCAAATTTAAAATAGCAAAAGCTACAATAAACAGACATTTTCTTAAAGAGTTGAGCTGCCACGTGAGTATGCATGTGCAAATAGATTAGAAACTGTTGCTTAAGATGCATAATACTAGTTTTGTACTAAAATAATATCTCAGGAAAGGACACTCAGCTTGCATGAGTTTATTATATATGTAATATAAATATGAGGCAAAGTTCTTCACAATATTTTTTGGGAGGGCTGATGTATGTAATTTACATGCTTTCTCATAACTAAATGAAATACCTCCTGTGGAGCGGTGTCAGAACACCTGGGTGCCTGTGCTGAAGGCCCTACCCCAGATCGAAAATTTGAGCTGTTGTTAATTATGCAGACATAATTAATATTAGTGTGCAAAAAAGTGATAGGAATTTAGAACATTTAGCAAATTTAAAAAATATGACGAAGCAAGTACTTAATGAATGAAAGTTGAGAGCATCCGGGAAAAAACATTCAAGCTGGTGACTTGAAATGTAGATTAAAAATAAAGTAAGTTAAAACATGGTAATGTGCAAAACATATGGTGACAATAATTAATTATGAACAAAATTACAAAATGGGTAAGTGAAGTTAAAAACTGCAAGAGAGAGCATAAAGCATAACTACCAAGACCGAGCGTATATAAATATTCCACAAGTAGGGCTACAGAATAGGTGTTTTTTGTGATTATTAAACATAAATATGTAAGTAGAATATTATTAATTGGCGTTATTCATGAGGATTTCCTCAAATAGGTTGAATAAGATAAACATTTTATCAATGGAATTGTTAGCGGCCTGAATTTCAGGCATTGCAGCTGAAATTTTTTGAAGAATATTAGCTATGGAGAAACCTTTGAACATGTAAATTTCTTTCACTAACTTAAATAGATCTGAGAGAACATTAATGCCAACCTCTTTAGTTTTATCTTGTTTTCTGCCTGATTTCTTAACCTGAGTCGTTGCATTTTGAGCAGTACAGTCAAAAGTCGTTAATCCGGACTCGTCGGGACTTCGGCGATTCTGGATTATCGATTTTTCCTGATTATAAATCATCAGTTTAAATCTCATAAGATGGCATGCAGAAATTATAAAATTAAAAGTATGAAACCGTAATTTATGAAATACAGAACAATTATGATATGAAGGGTAACAAAATTTACAAAAAAAAAGCTTAATATTTATTTGTTTACTTTATTAAACATTTCTATCAATGTAAGTTGTTTAAGTTGTTCCGTTTTATGTTATAATACTTTTTCTTTTATTCTATAAACAGACATAATTTCTTGTTCAGTTACAAAGTTCCGCTGTTAAAGTCCTATAATTGCGGTGTCGAGAATATCGACTAATTTGTCAATCGAAATTGTTTCGTTTTCGATAACGTCTGTGTCACTTTCTTCACTATCGGAAGCGATATTTTCTGGATCTAGAACCATACTACATATTTCGCTGTCCGTTAATTGATTGATGATTGGGGCATTGTCGTCGCAATGAAAAACTTCTCTTATATCATCCTTCTTTATTACCGCTTTTCCACATTTCTTTATAAAATCCAATAACTGAAAAATTTCGCCTTTAGTTTGCGATGTCAGAAAACCTTCAAATTCGCCGCTATCATCTTCATCCTCCTCACCATGAAATATGGTAGATGGCCATAAATTATGCCAAGCATTTTTTAACGTACTTGGAGACACATCCTCCCACGATCTTGCGATGCTCCACATGGCAGATTTTATGCTAAAAAATTTCAGAAATTCTTGAATAGTCTTGCCACTGTTCAAGAAATTTAACATAGATTTTAAAAATGCTGCTTTATATTTGCATTTCAGCGCGTGCACTATTTCCATATCCATAGGCTGAATGATAGACATACAATTTGGAGGGAAGAATAACACTGATACATTATCTTTCACTAAAACTTTAAGTGAAATATGCGCCGAACAGTTATCAACAATAAGAACTATTTTTGAGTCATCAGGTAAACCAACCGAATTCAAATGTCGCTGAGCCTCGGTTATAAAATGATTTTCAAACCAATCATTCATCAACACTTGTGTCATCCATGCTCTTTTATTTGCGCGATATATAACAGGGAAAATCGTTACTCCTTTAAACAGTCGAGGTCGTGCATGTTTTCCAATTACGAAAAGTTTGCACTTGTGCGTTCCTGCAGCATTTGCGCACGCTAAAATTGTTAGTCTCGCTTTGGAATCTTTGACACCAGTTGGAGCCTTTTCTGTAGAGGTTGCCAAGGTATTTCGCGGTACATATTGCCAGAAAAGACCAGTTTCATCAGCATTGTAAATTTGTTCTGCAGATAATTGTTCATTAGTAATGAATTCGATGAATTCATCTGCAAATTGTTCAGCAGCTTCAGCATCAGAAGATTTTTCACCAGAAATTTTTAATTGTCTTATACCATGGTGATTTTTAAATTTTGTTAACCAACCTGTCGAATATGTGCACTCTCCGTTTAAGTTCAGCCATTACCATTGGACCCGTCAATGGCACGCCCTCGCTGCGACGCTGTCTGACCCATTCAATCATCACTCTGTCATGATCGTCACTTTTAGCATAACGAACCCTTTTTCTGTTACTCATTGCAAGTGGGGTGTCGGAATCCACAAAAAAATCAAAATGTTCCTTTTTCTTTTTGCTTATCTCATATACAGTTGACTTTCCAATGTTATATTCCTTGCATAACTTTGAGACAGGTATGCCTTTATCCAATTTTTGCAGCAATTCCACTTTTTGTTTGATGGACATGGAAACATACTTTCATTTTGTAGATAGATCCTTTGGAAATTCCAGCATCGGAAATTCTATTTAACATAATCGAAAGTTCAAGTTTACTTTTATAAAATTGCTCTAAGCGGGATCCAATTCGAAGATTAAGGATCAACGCAATCATTAACATTAACTGAAATAGATAATTAGATCATTTTAGCTTACACCGTCCGTTATACATTAAACACGAAGGCGAAAACGTATTCTGCACCTGGGCGCACGCATATGCGCAGTCGTCAAGGTCTTACACGCACGCGTAAAACGCCTGTGCGCATGTGCCAATGCGGCGCATGCGCAGAAAGTTTTTAGCTTTGAGGTCCGGATTATGGGTGTCCGAATTAACGATTTTTGACTGTATTAATGTTTGGGTAATGTTTGCATAAGAAATTCCAAGAGTAACCTGGGTGGATTTCATTTTACTAACTTCTTTACTGTTATTACTATTGAAAAATTTTAGGGAACTTTGGGCACCCTCTGTAATTTGCTGTGTGTCCTGTTTCCAGGCAATTGCAGCACTTTACAACATCTAGTTTCTTGGCTGAACAGTCTGAGGTTTCATGTTGGCCTGCACATTTTATGCAGCGTGGATTGAGTTTGCAAGAATCAGAATGGTGGTGGAAGTGTTGGCAGTTGTGACGCTGCACAACACCCCAACTCACCTTGTATTCGATAATTTTGACGTAAAACAACATGAAGTAAGTAATATCATAGACCTCCTCAACACCTTTAACATTTTCAAGCTGAATTTGGAAGAGAGGCACTGGTGCACGTGACCTATAAGTCTGTGCATATGTGTAATTTTTTTTACCTTAAGTTCAGAAGTTTGTCATGGATTTCATCAGGAGAACAATCAATTGGTAGGCCTCTAAAAACTACCTTGATGGGCTTGCCGTCTTCTTTTGAGTAAGGTAGTGCTCAATATTTTTAGCCTCAAGATAATTAGTGATTCCTCTGTGGTCATCACTAGTTTTAGAAAAAATTTTAAGAGAGTCATTAGTGGCTTTTCCTGCAAAAATTTAATTTAGTGGCTTCAAGTAAGTGTTTAAGTAAGTCAGAATATTTACAGACAGGTGTAACGATGATAGCTTCATGCAATTGTTTAAGAAAGTCAGAATATTTACAGACAGGCTTAACCATAATATGTTTAATCTTAGGTTCTACAACTAGAACAGTTTATGTGTCCATATTTGTCTCAGTGTTATCATCTACTTCATTAGGCAGATTTTCAAACTTATTATTGACCGAAATTTCAATATTTGATTTCACTAACTTGGGAGGTTGAGCCATATTTTTCGGAAACCTAAAGTCATCTGCTTCAATGAACATTTATGGGATATTTTAGGAGGCTGTTTAGGCCTTTCATTTACATTATCAACATCAGGTTTATTACCATTAGGGTTACTAATATTTGAATTGCATACATTATCAGTTAGGGTTTCATACGAAATATTAGTCTTAACGACAGTTTTATCAGATTCAATAACATTAGAACTACTAGTACTAATTTGCTTAGCAAGCTGTTTGTTGGGACTAAACAGATGAGGGTTATTAAACATCATATTGAGAGCCATTTTTTGCATGGGATTAGATTCCATTTGAACAATTTCATTATAACACAAGTTTTTAAAACCAGGATATAAGTCACCATAAGTAGCACACTTACCTTGAAATAACTGAAGTAAGCCCTCGACGACTCCACGTTTGCTCTGAAATTTTTTGTTTGATTTTATCCGATGCTGCATTTTTGATCTTTGCAGTCCATTCATCACCCATTAGCTTGATATGTGGTTGAATTAACTCCACATTTTTCATTGCAGATTTAAAGTCATCAAAATTAAGTTTATCCTTAACTAACACCTTATGCCAGTCCTTATCCAATATGTGATCTGCACTTTTCACAATTCATCGGGTAGCTCCGCCACGAGGTGACGGGCTGTTGCTTCCAAATCCATAACGGATGTCGAAGGAGAATTTTTCCTTTGCATGGTGGATTTTTTAGAAATAGTCCACAGTCACTGCTAATAAGCTCATTACATAAAAGGGAAATACCTTCGTAGTCGAAAAACACATACGTTGATGAAATGGCCATATCTGAAGGCTTTTATGCAATTAAAACTGGAATTTGTATTTATTTGAGTATTAGGTCTACTATTTGTTTTACAGTAGATGTGCATTTCGATAAAAATGAATAATCATGTATTAAATTGTTAATCTGGTGTAATACTTGATATCAGTATAAGACAAAAAAAAGTTTTTGCTAATGACAAATTTGTCAACATAAATAAATTTATCATTATGGCTAATTAAAAATTATTGTATTTTGTAATTCATGTGTTTTTTATTAGGTTTTCAGGCCCAAATACAGCTGCTGAATGGTCAGCTGAAGGCAGGCAACTTGTACCATTAATGTCTCGTTGTCCACCACAAACAATCTTTACTGCTATTGCTGATGCTGCTGCAAGAACCCAAGCAGCTAAAAATGCTACTCTGCCATTACCTGGAAAGACTGGTATTAGACAAAGTAATATTCCAGTATTTAAATCTATGCTTCTTTTTTCTCTTATATATATGTGTTTAAAACACCCTTGACTATGCCTTTTGCTTGGAATAAGCAAAATTAAATATGAGAAATATTTAATTTCTCTTATTGCAAACGTGCTGCAAATGCTTTATTTAGAGTGCACAAACAGAAATTAGAAATTTTTACTTATTTGCATTGTGAGTAGTTTGTTAAACATTTGAAATGTGTTTTAATTTATTTTAAACTTTAATTAAATTTCAGCTTGAAATGTAGACTTAGATTTTTTTTTTTTTAAATATGTCTTATGCATGTGGAATGGAGTGCTATTAGAAAGAAAGAATGTATTATGTATTGTATTCAACAAGTAATATTCGAATAGAGCACTCCACTGCAAATTCTTTGCAAGGCGCAGCCACACGGTTACAAATGATCTTAAAGAACTCTAAAGTAGTATAAAAATTTGGTGTTTCTAAGGTTTTAATTTTGCAAATATCTTCTTCAGAGTGGTGGTAACTGTTTTTATCTAATAAAAAGTATAATAGATAAAAACAGTTACAATCATTCTGAAAGCTATTTGTAAAACCTAAAGCCTTAATGTACAACTAAGGCTTTAATTTTACTAATATTATGCTTATGAAACTAAAATATCATTATTTATAAAGTCAAGTGGCAAGTCCTATTCATTATTTTATATTCATCAACAGGTATGTAATTGGTTGACTACTCATCTTTCTTTAATTCCAGTAATTCCCAAATATTCAGCATTTTGAAAGCCATGGGCAATTGTTGTTATAGTGCTGACATGTTCCCATAATACAAAAGTCATAGATCTCTCCTGAGTTTCATTTAATCTGTTATCTGAAACATCTTTTTTTCCCCCCTCTCGACTTCTGCAAGAACTTAACTTCTTGAACGTTCAGATGATACTCATAGTGCTGGTCATTAAAATTGCTGCACCATAAAGAAAAACAGGGAACAAAATTAGTAATTATGGAAATTTAATGTAAAGATGAAAATGATCAAAATGTCAGATAATTTTGTGATATAGGAAAAAGAAATCAGTGCTATCTATAGAGGCTCCCTCTATAAATAGTAGAACTTGCCACAGGACTAGGCAGAAAACCAAACAGTATTAACAGGAATTGCAGTTTTTGCAGCTCTTCAGTGCTGTTCTGTAGTTAATTTGTTTTACTGGCTGACAGGAACTGTTCTACCGTCCCCTTTTTAAGAACTGGAACTTAATTTCTTAGAGATCTGAAGAATATATCAACCAAGGCAAAAGTAGAACACTCTCTATATTGAAGAAATAGGACGAAGAAGGCTAAAGCAATGGTAACCTTGTTGATAATCTGCCATTGCACCGAATATGTGAATGCTTGGATCTGTGGGACACTTCAAGTGTCCTGATTGGAATACGTGACGTGACGTGCCTGTTTAATCCCTAATGTTTATGCAGATAATATATCTGCCATCTTGGGCATTGAAAAGCAAGGGCTGTTGAAATCCCATACATTTTTTGATATCTTTCTGGATTCATAGATTGCAAATTCTAGTAACAGCTATTTGACCTTGATCAATGTGAGCAAAAGTTACTTTATGAATGCCCTCTTTCATCATATTATAAAAAGCAATTATCTGTTCTTTTTTGTTATTACGAGTAGTTTCATCAGTTGCATCAGAAAAATACATGGTCGTGAGTAGTTGGACAGTTTTTTTTTTTTTTTTTTCCTTTTTTCCCTTGGAGCAGTAAGAAACTAGCATGGCATCTGATTGGAAGCCAAATATTAAAGTCTTTTTCTTCTCTCTGTTTCTTAGGTAAAAACTCTTTTGGAACTTCCCGTTTGTTTGAATGAATCTTTCCAACAGCTCTTTTTTTTTCCTTTCAATTAAGAGTTTCGTTGCAAGATCTGAACTAGTGTACCAATTATCTGCTATAATGTTGCTTTTCGTTCCTTTCACAGGATCAGTTAATTTGAGAACAATTTCTGATGGTCAGTTGTTGATACATAAAGGTCATCAGGCAGCTTTCCAACGTACGGCTCAATATTTATGGCGTAAAATGTTTTGCTGTCAACTAAACCAGATATTTTCAACCCACATTTTGAGAGCTTTTTACAATGTCTTATTTAAAGCAACATCTGCCTCTGAAAGATAGAACTTGTTCATCTGTTGTGAGATAGTCACTTAAAGAGTATTTTTCAAAATTATCTACCAACAATTCAAAAATTCTCCCTATTGCAGTTAGTTTGTCAGTAACTCTATAAGGTATTTCTTATGCTGCCTTAGCATGCCTTCCTGGTGTAGTGGTCTGCATGCTGTGTGCATATTCCAGAGGTCTGTGGCTTAATTCCCAGCAAAGGCATTGCTCATTCCCCCCCCAAAAAAAAATCCCAGTCGCCCTTTAAAAGGGGGGGTATATAAGGTATTTATTCTGCCTTCTTAGCATGCTTTTGTGTTGTAGTGGTCTACGTGCTGGGCGCATATTCCAGAGGTCCATGGTTCGATTCCCGGAGAAGCCATTGCTAAGTTTTCATGACTTCAGCTTCCAAAAATTACCTAATGTCTCTACAACTTTACTGACATCTCTACTGCAAATATCATCAAATCTGTGCATCTAACTAAATATCTAAATCTCTTTTAAAACACTGTAAGGTAAAAACATTCCAATCCTTGTTCTTTAGAATTATGCCTCAATTTATGAAGGTTTTTCTAGAACACCTGTGGCTTCCAATAAAATAAAGTAAACCAAAGAAAGCACTAAAGCTATATTATATCAGTAGGAGATGCATCATGTTCTCCCCAAAAAAGATGTTTGACAGAATCTATATAAAAGTTAATATATTGTCAGTTTTAAAATATTATCACTTATAAATAAATTAAGTGTTTCGATTTCATTCCTGACATTTCAGGCTTCTGCAATAGGATGTGGAAAATCATTTACAATACAGTACAAAGTCCGAAATCCTGACGTCCATTATCCGGAATGATCTAAAATCCAGACCTCAAAACCACCACCAATAAAATTTTTCTCGTAGGCTTTACACATGCGCATTTTATTTTCCCCTCCGCGCATAATAAAACATCTCGAGAGTCCCGATTCTTAATTTCACTTTCACACTAAATAAAATACCTTGTTACTGAAGAAACAATCAATTAAGCATAAATTTGTACGATCAGTAATTTGGCTCCATTGCTGCGTATTTGCTTGTCACGCATCTCAAACCGAAACATTCCACATAGATACATCATTGATGTGACGCCACCCTGGCGAATCATTATTTATTATACTTTTCTTTTATTACCGCATGTTTATCAAAACATGACAACTTGAGTAATGACTCATGTAGCGATACCTAAACAATTTTTTTTTATGTTAGTATTTGAAAAATAAAGGAGTGTGGTAACCTTTTATGTTGACATTACGCTTGGCAATAATTACAGATTTTAGTTGTGCTAAAAAATGTTGACGAGGAAAAATTTACCAAAAATTTCTTTCCATATGCTAAAAATAGATTTTGTTGATGATACTTATAGACCCAAAGATTACATTTAGTCTTTTTGAATTAAGAATAACTGATTTGTTATTCACATAAACCCAGAACCAGTGCCAGGCTCTGTATTTAGGACCCACAGAGATGAAATCAGGCGGTAAGATATCTAGCGCCGGCCCTCATTAAGGCTTAAGTATATGTGGGAATTTATCTGACAAGCCTTAAGCATGTGCAAGAAATAGACATAAGTATAATAATTTACTAAACTAATACAATTCAGACTTGATTGTCTCGGTGCATGATAGAAGCAAGATAAAATTTAACTGAGCAACTTGTCTTTAGTTGCCAAGCTCATGATGCAAGGGTAGCTAAATTTCATGATAACAGCCACTAATTTTAAAGGTTTTCAAATATCACAAAGCAAAGGTGACATTTTCCAGTTAACGGACTTTGTAAAGGAATGTGGAGAAGTAGTAATACATGAAGATGATATAAAAGAAGTTTTGCATTGTGATAACAATGCTTCTCAATCATCAGTCAATTAATGAATGGAGAAATCTGTAGTATGGTTCTAGATCCAGAAAATACCACTACCGATAGTGGAGAAAGGGACAGAGAAGTTACTGAAAACAAGAAAATATGATTGAAAAGTTAGTTGGAATTCTCGAAACAGTAGTTACAGGACTTCAACAATGTAACTCAACAAGAGATTATCTCCGTCTATAGAATTAAAGAGAAAGTATTAGCACAAAAAAATGAAGTAACTTAAGACAACTTAACATTGAAAGAAATGCTTAATAAGGTAAACAAATAAATATTAATCTTTTTTTTTTTTTTTTTTTTTTTTTTTTTTTTTTTTTTTTTTTTTGTAAAGTTTGATACCCTTTAGATCATAAATAATTCATCATTTCTTATTTTTATTTTTTATAATTTCTACATGCCATCTTACTAGATTTAAACTGATGATCTATTATTTGAAAAAATCCGGAATCGCCGAAGTCCCGACGAGTTCGGATTTCAGACTTTGTACTGTATTGCAAGATCGCATATGCACATTACAGTTACGGTTTTCTTACAGCATTTAGTTGTATTATCTTTACCTGTATAATATTTTTTAGAGGAGTTTTAATCAGTATCCTGTAAATTTTCCTCTTCATCTACTTCCTTCTTCTCATCTTTCACTGAGTCTGTATTATGGTCACTTTGATGGATATAATTTTCATCCATGAAAGTGATGGATATAATTTTCATCCATGTACGAAGCACTTCCTGATTCCTCCTAACTTTTCAACTACTTTCAGTAACTTTAACCATTGCTCTGGATCTTTGCTTGTTTCCATGTGCCTCTCTTTAGTATAATTCATCCCGTCCTCACTCTCCGACATTCTGTAAGACTGGGGGGGGGAATGTAGAAATATTTTACATGAAAAAATTGTAACTTACATAAAGTATCTCACAAAAACATAAAATTATTAAAAAAAAAGATGAAAGCATTTTATTGGTTAATCATTATTTCTATTAAATTAAATACTTTAAAAAATAAAACTCCATAAAGGCTGAAAAATCTTAAAGCAGTTTAAAAATACTAAAAAAAGATAATAGATACCTTTCAATTTTTGTACACTTATATTGTTTAGTCGTGTGAGAGTCGGATGTCAACCACTATGGTTTTGATGCTACGTCTTTCTTGCCAAAGAACTGACCTTGAATGACTATGAAACATAATTTCTAAGGCTTTTACTGTAAGGTACAAAGAGTGCTAGCTATAACAAGGAGATAAAATGGTATATACAAACTTTTAAATTTCTATTGTAAATCATGAAAATTTGCTATATTTCTACTGTGGATTCTTCAAGTGTGTATAAGAGTATTACAGACTAGGTGTATCAAAAGAAAAAGACGATAAGTAAGCTGAAGAAATTGAAAAACCTTTGAGGAAGAGAATCAAGCGGCTATATGTAAAAGCTGCAAAAATGGTTTAATATGTTGCTATCCAATCATATATAAATGTAATATGTACCAAGAAGTCTCTCTATCCAGCACTTCCTTTGATTTATAACTATTTTCTTGTATTGCCAGTATCTTAACCCTCTGAGCGGCCAGGGTTTCGTTAAGAAAGCACAAATTTCCCAAAATTTCTACGAGAACTTTTTTTTTTTTTTTTTTAATGTAAAAACTCTCCTGGTATTTCATACCTGGACTTGTGTACTTTTGATATATTGCCTTAATTTCTTCGACATATTTTAATATGCACGTATATATATGTTCTTACAGATGTCAAAAAAATATTCTACATCGTATATATACAGCCTTGCCACTTAGAGGGTTAAGTAGGTTGGGAAATGATAGAAGAATGAAATGATAGATTCTCAACATTGAAATACACTCATGTCCATAAATTAAGGATAATGCAAAATCAGGCAAAGGAAGAGTTAGAAGCAAAACAAATTTGACTTATTTGTAAAGCTTATTTATTAAACAAAAGGTAAAGAGGAAAAGAAGATGCTATATGTTTGATATTACTAAAAATATTAGCGATTTTTTTTCTCCCTGGGGCAAATTACAAAAAAAAAAAAAACCTATTTACAAAAAACCAATATTACACGGTTGGTGTGATTGTTAATATATTGTATGTCTCCCAGATGATGCAATACAGTCCGTACAATGCCTAGGCATGCTGAGTATCAAATTATCGATCTGATCTTGGGGGATATTACACCACTCAAAAAGATATGCTCTCCGAAATTCGGGTAGACATGTAGGAGGAGGTTGACGGGCTGCACGTTGGCCAAGCATGTCCCACACGTTCTCTATTGGATTCAAGTCCAGTGAGAATTCTGGCCAGTCCATACGGGTGATATCCTCCGATTAAAGGCATTTGCTTACGATGTTTGCATGGTGAGGACAGACGTTGTCATCCATAAACACAAATTGTGCGCCCGAAACAAACGTACATGTTGTTCCAGAATGACGTCCCGATAGGTTTGGCTTGTCGTGGTTCCAATTTGAACATGCAGGTCAGTTCTGGAACCCAGAATAATTCCACCCCAAACGAGCACTCCTGCACCATCGTAACGGTGTCGTTCAGTGATGTTTTCTTGGTGGTAACGGGTACCTGGACTCTCCATATGAAAGTCCGGCGAGAATCAGACTGCAAGCTAAACCTTGACTCGTCGGAAAACATCACACAAGCCCACTGTTGCGGTGTCCACAATGCATGGTCTCTACTCCAGGCTAACCGCAGGCGACAGTGAGTTGCAGTAAGTGGAACGCATCTGACAGGTCTACGAGCATATAGACCAATCTGCCCTAAGCGTCTGTACACGGTCTGCCTTGAAATTGTCGTACCAGTGGCTGAAGAGAGCTGATGAGACAGGTCTGAGGCTGTGCTCCGCCTGTTTCTTTTGGCAGTAACTGCCAAATACCGGTCCTCATTCATCATTGTAACTCTGGGGCGACCTGTGCTGTAATGTCTACTCACATTACCATCATCTTGGAATCATTGCCAAAGCCTGGAGATGACACTCTGGGCAATTCCAAGTCTGTTACTTCCAGTTGGGTATGCCCACATTCCAGACGGCCGATAATTCTACCACGTAAAAAATCATCCAAATGCATCCTTTGTGTCATAACTATTCGGTTATTGCACTGAAATGCTTATAAAGCGCCTGCGAACAATTTTACTTCTTTGCCTGTATTCCTTATATATCACTCTCTTACACTCTCGTCATTGTGACGTATCATCGGTGTCATCTGGTTACTTCCTGAAATTTGCATATGATTCTTGAAGATGTGTGTAGTGATTTTCCAGGTGATATATTTATTTTAGAGTTCGATTTCCGCGTGACTCCGAATTATCTTTAATTTATGGACACGAGTGTATGTAAAAAAAATGATTACACAGTACCCTTGTACACTCAAATGTAAAAGCATTTCTATTGATGAAACGTAAAATTGATTTATTAAACCAAAGAGGAAATGATGATATAGTTAATGATTTAGCCAGATCAAGTGAACGTCTTTTATAATATGATGTATTCAATGCTTTATTGCATAATGCATTTTCAAAATGTAAGAAATGTTTGAGATATGCATTAACCCATTAAATGCCAAAACTACAAGGAATGCTTCTTTTCTCAAGAAAATAATAACAAATATTAAATTAAGCATTTATAACATAAATTTACATTGAAAATAAAAGAAATGCTTTTACCTGTGGAAAAAACGAGTGTTGCGTTTGCGCAACGTCAGCGGAATAAGACTATGGATGTTTAGTGAGTAGGATTGTACTCATGTGATGTTTCCATTGAGTAGACCGCAGGATTACTTCTTGGCTGTATAACGTTTTATAAATCTACAAATCACTTTACTTGTAATTAATTTAATATTAAAATATACATTATGTTTCTTTTACAAATATACATTATTTCAATTGAAAGATTCAAGCCTGAAAAGCTTCATTACAATCGTGATGTAAAGCTACATTACATACTTTGAATCTATAAACAGTCTGGCTATGGCACTTTTTACAACGAAGTCTTTTGTTATCAACGGACTTAACGATAACATGTCTACCATCTCCATGCAATGGCTTTTGAATGCTGAATTTACTAAGTCTTCCTGTTGCTGCTCTATTTCTGGCTAATTCAATAGGAATTTGCAAAAGTAATAATGCAATCTCGCGTCTGAAATCTAAAAGAGACTATATATCCAGTAGTAAAAAGTGGTGATATTTAGTAAGTTTAAATACGGTCTCACCTCATATAATTTATCAGTATTGTCAAATGCAAATTCTTCTGCATATTCCTGTACTGCAAACGTGTTATTGATTCTCGTACAACAGGAACAGGAATGTTTTTATCAAAAGACCAATACATTTTTTCTTGAAATAAAGAATGATATCCCGTAAGCAATAATATTCCAATAAATCTTTTCATATAGGCTTCAGATGCAGTAAATTCTGGGCAATTTTTTTGCTGAGCGTATATATTTGTTCAACGAGAAGAGAGTAAATGTCTAAACCAAAAAGAAAATCAAAAATCTGTGTACTAGTTTTATCTTGTATTTTGTCTTTTATAGTTTCTCTTCTACCTCTTTCTTTATGTTCTTCCTGAGACATAACTGACAATTCCTTTTTTTATCCACTTCAAGTTTTCAGTCTTCTCCTTTTTAAACTTTTTAGTATGAATACAACTGTTTTTAGAAGGCAGAAACTTACTTCTTATGTGAATTTCAATCATTTGGTAAAATATCATTATTTAAAACATTGTCATTCCCTTCTTCTTCATCACTAGCTTCTGCAATTTCTGGAGGAACAACAACAATATCAGTTTCATTCTGGTCATTATTAACATTATCATCACCTGTTTCTTCATCAAAAAATCTTTGAAGGGCTTCTTCTAATATAAGGTACCTCGTTCTAGGCATTTTTAAAGCAGCCAAAACATGAACCAGAATATCGAAAGGAATGAGTGGAAAAGGAGATTGATTACCCATTTCCTGCTGACGTTGCGCAACACTTGTTTTCCCTACCTTCCCAACGCAAATATAAACATCTGGTTGATGTAATGTTCGGATAAACAGTGACCTTGACTAAAAATAGATCACTCAGTCAGTGATTTTTTCGTTAAATATTTTCAGCAAAAATATTCAGTCGAAAATTTTGCTTAAAGTATGAGATTAACTGTTATAAACAAAATGATTTGTGAAGGCAAATATTTTTTTACAGAAATAGTTTACATAATATTCCCTACACAAAATCATCTGCTGGCATAAAATATCTTAGGTAGTTATATTTATATACGCATTTATTTTGACTGTTGCGTCAATGCAACACCAGCTGCTAATGGGTTAATAAATAACCTTTTTTAAATATTCTATTTTGTGTTGCTGAAAAATCACATTTAGCTCCATCTGTAGATAAAATTGTTTGTATGGTTGATATTTAATATACATTTAAAGCAGTAAATTTTGATTTTTTATTTCTCCTTCTCGTGAAATAACGAGAATATTTTATGATCAAAATTAAGTTAATGTTGGTTATACTTTAATAATTTTTTATTTAAATTATTTTATAGTTACTTTTAATTACAAAATTGAATTGATTATGAACAAATGTATTTTATTAATTATTATCATTTTCAAGTTTAAATGACAGTGGATTATTTTCCTGCACCTGTCAGAATAATCTTATCATCTGGCATATGAATATATATTTAATCATTTTTATGAAATATAAAAATCTGCCGTTTAGTGATGAATGAAAAAAGTAACTTGCTAAGCAGACATACCCTGAGTTGTCAGGTGCAGATTACCATTAGGCAGTTTAGTTGTCATGCAGCAGAGTGTCAGGCAAACAACCTGGTTATGGTCTTTAACTGTTGAAACCTGTGATGCAGTTTGCAAAAAATTGAAGAGTAGTAAAATGTTATAAAAATCCTAACAAAGACGTAATTATTTTGTTTAAGTAGCTTTTGTTAACATTTTAGCTGATATTTTCCTCAGGAGGTATTTTTCATTTACAAATGTTTACTCAATTCAGCTACCTTTCTCTGTGCTACAGTTTCTCAGACATGAGTAACTCCTGGCTTCTTTGCATTTATATGCACTTTTATGGCATGGATATTGTAAACATATACTGTCTGTGCGGTAAGGGGGCACTCAAAATTCACTGGAGAGGGGTGGTAGATCCTCGGACTGCCCTTCGAGGTTTCTCCCTGGGAATTCCATCTGGGTGGCAGAATCTTAACAGTTAGCAAGGCCCGGCGATACCTAATATGCCAAAATGAATGTACAGGTACCGACCTCACTTCAACCTGTACTTTCTATCGCCTCTGTCAGCATGGACTTTTGGGATAGTTTAATTAGTTAACCTGTACTAATCACAAACAAAAATGTTTTCTCTGTTGCAGAACGTATTCGCTTTGCAAGCCTCACCTGTAATTTTTGTGTCTTATGGTATTTTTTTAAAAGGTTAGCTCTCTGGATTTGTTTGCTTAATAAATCATTATGATTTTTATTGCATACAGCCAAGGAATTTAGGTGGCCGTTTGAATTTTTCCTCTTTTCAGTTAAAGATTTGGGCAAAAACAGTGCATTTGTTGGGAAGGAGGCTCTCAGGAACGGAAACTCGTTTCCTCATTTAACTTTCTATTGAAACATGCTTTTTAGTGTAAAATTTGTAATTTCAGAACCTTTTGATGAAACATAAGTTTTTGCTTTTCTCTTATCCATTCACTAGATCTGGTTTATTTCATATGCTGTTGCCACAAAAGGCATTTTGCGCTTTTGCAGCTGAGGATGATGGTTCGGTAAAACCATCGAAACTAGTCCTGTGAAAATTTCAAAATGTAACGCTGATTTTTGTTGTTTGACTTCTAAATTGATATTTGTTTGGCGTGTTATTTTATCTTAATTACACTTAACTTATCAGGTAAACTCGTACACCTCAGTAGAACTAAGTTATGCCAGGTAATTCAAATTGTTACCGGACATGTTTATCTGGCCAAGCATCTCAATAAATGTGGTCTTGTCGAGTCTCCTCTCTGCCTGGCTTGTGGAGAAGAAAAAGAAACACCTATTCACTTCCTGGGATGATGTCCTGTGTTTTCTGTCTCTAGAAATAAATTCCTTGGGTTTCCCTACATCAGCTTCGATGAGGCCCTTCTATACAAAGGGCTGTCTGGCATAATAGTGTTCTTAATGTATACTAAACACCTACAGGTAAGGTGAATTTGAAACCACAAGAAACAAGCAGCGAGTCCCCCCCCCCTTTTTTTTTTTTTTTTTTTTTTTTTTTTTTTTTTTTTTTTTAAGCACGACAATAGAGAAGATGTGCAGAGTCCATAACCTCTCCAGAGCTGCACAGAGTGCACATCGGAGAAGGAAAAATTTTAAATCTATGGAGATGATATCGTAAGCAGTAGTTATGTCTGGTACAAGGCGAAATGCAATGACTGCTCTATGCCTCGGGGCCTTACACAAATTCCTGGTAGCATTTTCCCAAGATTTATGAGAAACACATTGATAGAGATCTTCCTGAGCACGTACTTTGAAAGATCTTTTAATAAAATTCCTAACAGTATAAAAAGAGGCATAGGACAATAAATATTCTGCATGATTAAAGCATCCTTTCTTGTCAGGAAGTCGACTTTCTCGTTACCTGGAACTTCACAGTGGGCAAGAGCTCACTGGAGTACTATAGTTTTCTGAACTGATGCCAGGTTTTTTAGATAATGTCGACAATCCAATATGTCCTGTGATATGGAATTTTTATCTGAAGGGATAGCCAATAGAGTAGCTCGGGAATCACTGAGGATAACAGCTCTTGTAAATTTTTCCAAATGACATCGTAGTTGGTACAGAGCTGTGCGAATTGCAGCAATTTCTCTGTGAAATGCAGAACCTCGGCCTACAGGGATGTAGAAAGAGAACATTTCGGAGAAAACTCTGGCACCTGCATTAAGGCCATCAGAGAGGAGGAATCCATAAGTAAAGATCCGAAGAGGGTGCATCCGAAATGCATAATTAGAGTAAATATCGATACTGATAATTTTTAAATACTACCATTGTTACTATAATGGTTTGAAGAATAATAAATTATAAATCGCAATAATGGTACGCAATGCCTTGGGGGTCACCGGTGACCCACCACCAAGAAAAATGCATTAAGCACGATTATATAACTCACATTATCATCTGTAGATAATATTTCAACATAATATACATCGCATAATAAAAATATCAAGTTGGCGTCATGGGCAAACCATGCAATATGCGCGCGGCAGTCAATGTGTTAATCCGGAAAGATTTCAAACTTATTGGATTTTGTAGCGGAACGAGTAATTCTGGTTCATTCAATAAACCAAGTGAATTTTTTAACTGAAAAACTCCCTGTAGAAAGCCCATCTGGGTCTTTAGATTTGTAGTTAGATCTTGATTGACTTTCTTCCAGAGTTTAAGATATCCAGGAACTCTAATGAATAAAAACAGTTGGGGGGGGGGACATTTTTTTAAATTCGAGTAATATTTCACATACGCCCTCATATCATTGAGACATTTATTATACACTGGAAGACAAGTTTTGAATACTTTCACTATTTATTTAGTTTTGTCCTAGTCTGTTGAAAAAACTTACTGGAACTGCTCATTGCCAGAAAAGCAACTTATATGCAAAAGTGATTTTTTAAGGCAGATGTCATATCATTTTTATATATAAAAAATATAAATTAATTATGATTATTAAAAATGTATATAATGAAAAATATATAGATAGAAAGCTTTTTTAACTATTTTAATTAAAAAAGGATTTTATTCAAAGTACAGCAGGTATCTCAAATGTGGAAATAATTACATTTAATTCCATACTACTTAGTAGATAGTACAGAACAAAAACTGAAAATGCAAAGTTGTATATTGCTCAAGAATTTACATTTTCTAGAAGTGAAAAAAAAATTAATCTAAGAATATCGAACAATTCATCATAAGTACTTGTGAATAAATGCAGAGCCCGATTTCCATAGGATTAATGGGCATATGCCCTGGGTTTCCACATTCGAGAAGTTCTCCAAATCCTACTTTAGCAGACTTAGCAGAACAAATGCTTTTAATTGTGGACCAAAAAGGTCTCTCTCTCTATCTTTTTTTTTTTTTAATTCATCATGCAGATGCAGACCAGGCTTGGCCTGCATGATGAACGCCAGCAGCTGCTTGCCCTGCTGCTTTTGACATGATTTTTATGGTGTCCTTATTGTTTGCTAGGATGCAATGAGGGTACATTTTCTGGTAGAAATCTTTTTAAATTACGATTTAAAATAGCATTGATGCATTTAATTTCATACTTTCCACTTTAAATAAACCATACAGGGTCACATTGGCCCTGCATGCAAATCAACTAGTGAAATATAAAATATGAAGCAAGGGGGAAAAAAACCCATTGATGATTAATCAAAACATTTTTTTAAATTGATAGTTTGCATGCATTTTTATTAAAAATCTTGTAGCAAAAAAATTATGAATTAATATGTATTTTGCATGAGATCTGGAATGTTCATTTGTTTATTTCAATCCAAATATGGTTCCATCTCACTTTGCAGCAATCTTTCATACCAAACGCAAAATTTTATTATTAACTAGTGATTGATATTTATTTTTTGTGTAGTTCATTAATAGAAAAGTTTTTCACATAAATATATTGATCTAAATAAAATTAAATAATTTTTTCATAATCCAGAAAATGTTTGAATTTTCATGCATTTTGGGAACCATAAAATACCATTAAATTACTTGAATGAAATGTTTCCTTTAACAAATGATCTGATTCCAAATCAGTCAGTTCTAACTGAATTTGGACTAGAGTATCCTGCACATTAAAATTAAATGGATTACTTACTAATGACTAGTGATTTTAAATTTTTTAGATTCTTCAAATCTTCTGCCAAATCCATTATATAACTATTTTCCATACTTAACAAAGTCATCATTTCTCAAGTTTTCTCATTGCGATTCCAGTGCTGGAAAGTATCTTAATTTTTTCATTAAAAATTTCAGCAAATAAAATAAAAATTTTCATAAAGGCTGTAATTTTTTAGTATGTATTAAAAAGTGTATTGCCTTTTTCCTTTGAGTGAAATATTTTGTTCACTCAGAGAAGTTAGTATGTCAGTAGAAAAAGTGAAATTATTCAACCATTATTTTCTTATGCCTTTAAAAATTAGATACCGGCCTCTTTTCTCACACTCTCACTGGCTGCAAAACTGTTTAATAAGGTCTTAAAAAATGCATCTGATCAACCAGTCATTGCTGTTTTAAGTGAGATATGATCTATTGCTATAGATTTTTTTGAGTTTCTACAGAAAAACACCGTATCTTAAAATATGAAATTTTATAAATTAAATAACACTACAGATATCAACCATTACAGATTTCTACCCCCTGTTATGGAATTACAGGTGTGACAGAAATTGCTATGGAAATGCCAAGCTTAAATCATACAGCTGCTGTATGCTGTACATTGATTGTACAGAAGTCACAATCTGTATGCCTTAAATTGTTGTGGTGATGTCACGTGCATGTGATATGTGAAGTATATCAGGCTTTAATATGTTCTTGTAGGAGTTATGAAAATGTGGATGTGATTCTTGCATCTATTTTTATTGAAAACATTAATGATCAATAACAGAGCATAACCTTCAAGCAAAAAGTTCTTCAACAGTACAAAGCTATAGAAAGAGTGGCTATATTCTCTTGCTTCAAAATTTTGAGAGCATTATGTCCTTGTTCCTTGTGTAGTTCTGATTTTTCGTTTGCTCTTGGTGGTCATGATGTCTGCAGGTGGCATATTCTGTTTTAATAAATACTAGGACTACGTAAAAATAAAATCTATTGCGAAAGCAGTGTAATAATTTTTTTTTCCTAAGAAATTGACAATTCTGCTTTGAAATTCTCATTATTTGTGGTAAAAAAATATATATATTCTAAATGCATGTGTTAACTATGGAAATTCTTTATTATTATTAAATTTTGTTACACTGCCAAATAAGCTCCATGTGGAAAATGTAAAGCTACTGCTCTGGAAATGCATGACAGTTTCTATGAAAAAGTGCAAGTGTTGCAAAGTGCACCATTTAGATTAACTACTAATGATAAGATTACAATATGAGTTCTAAGTAAATGTATGTTGCTGTTTTTTTATGCAATAGTGATCAAGGCTAAATATGCTCATTACTGCTGTCATTGTTGGAATCTACTAATATTTTAGGAGAAGAAATTTTCAGTATTTTAAACAATGGTTTTACTGAGAAGTGTATTCCTTGGAAAAATAGCATTAAGAAAATGGAATTACCATGGTGGGCAGCATAAAGGGAATTTCATATTTCATTAAAAAAGTAGAGCCTTCTGTACTTCTTCAAAAATGTTTTTGCAGTTTCTTCACATAACTTCTCAGAATGCCTCTAAGTAAGTTCATGGACTTAGATGTTTAGCAGCTTTATGTTCACTTATATTTTTAAAAATTCTTTCAGTGTTGTGCTCTGTGGGGAACAAAACCTCGTAAAATTCTGAAACTTGGAGACATTTGCTTGTTATTCCTTTTAGATTCTGCAAACAGGAATCATACATGTAAATTTTGCGATCTATTTTTCAGCTTTTTGTATTCACTAATCTGTGTCTTCTATAAGAAACTCCCCAGATATATGTTCTCCAAAAGAAAATTTTCACATATTTAATAACAAGATTTGTTTAATGTATGGACTTTAAGAGTGATGCATCAGTTTTTAATATTCTGTTTCACAGAATAAAAAACCAGAAAGATTATTCTGACCTGGTAATTTGTGCTAAGACTTGGATTCTGGAAATATATATGTAAGGCTGAAAAACTATGTAAATATAAATTATGGTTTAAATTAGTGGTAGTTCCTTAATGCTAAATTTTAATATATTTTCCCTCTGTATTTAAAAATAGTAATTTTTTTCATCATTTCAAGACTAATCCATGTCATATGTATCTTGCACAACACTGGTAATGTAAATGGAACTATAACTCAAAACAGCTAATAATAATTTTACAACAGTATTAATCAGGAAAAATTGTCCAAAAAAAGGTCATTGAATTTAAATATTCTAATCAAAATCTTGAAAAATTGGAGAATTTTATACGTGTTGGAAGCTATCACCTTTTTTGGTGAATCATGTATCGTGTAAGCAACATTCAGACTGCTGGAGTACAGCCAATTTTGCAGCGCCAATCAGATTGCCTTTTAGAAAGGCAAAGCAAGTTTTCAGTAACCTCGAGAATCTAGAGAACCACATGTGCAGTACATGTTGAACAAGTGAATTTCACCCATTCTTGTATAAAACAAAATTGTTTATACCTTTTCTTCTTTCTTAAATGCCTTATTTGTCATTTTGCAGTAAAATAAGCAAAAATAATAATCAGTCATCTAGGCTCACCATTTAATATATCTATATTGCCTAAAATACCGTTGATTTTTGTAATTCAATTTTTAATCCCTAAGTAATTTAACTTTAATGTTATTCGTATCATTTAATGTTTATTCTTCCTTCTAAATTGATTTATTATTTGTTAATAATACTTTCAAATTTCAGGCAATTTTTTCCTGCTTGTTCGTGGGCGAGCCCATTTTTATAGATGGAGGGTGGTCATAATGTAATAGCTCTTCGGTGTGTATATAATAAAGACATATGTAATTGGAAAATTATGTTTTCAAGTGGTACTATAATTAATTTAGTCTCAGTGCAGCCAATGCACACCATGCAGATACACTAGAATTTTCTTGAAACACACCTGGAAAAGTCAGGAAATTTTATTCTCCTGTTTGAGTGGCAACCCTGATTAATTATCCAATTAAATGCATTGAGAACTGAAATTAACTCATTCTGAATAAAGATTTCAGCCTGAACACAACTTAACTAGCTTTCTACACTTTGATCAGGATGGTCAGCTGTTTGCTGCTCTCTTCTTACTGCAAAGCTATCAAAAATGTGAAAGTTTCTTTAATAGGCATGAATTAGAGTGCCATGTTGTTTGTGGCTGCAACATATTTACTGAAAAAAGATGAATATTTCATATTTTTGATATCTGAATTTTTTGCCGAGACTTGCTTAATACTTTTTTCCCCCCTTTTTCATGGCCGATGTCTTTCACCAGCTTGCCTATGTGTTAGTTTTTAAATATTTAGCCTCTTGTGAAATGTGCTTTCCTTTCTTAAATGTTGTTTTAACTGTTAGCTGAAGTTTTGGTTCTTAGGCCTTTCTAATGACCTCCTCATGGAATCTGATTACAATTAAACATCACCATATTGGGTAACCTAAAGTAAGAACTGCACTGGTTCACCATACATTGCAGATATACCTGCGTTGAAAATTGGTTGCGATTTTGCCCATGTATTTTGAGCGGAACACACTTCTTTAGTCATAAAATCTGGTGATCCAAAGCTTATTGTACACCTCATTCTTCACTGTTCTAATTTCATTGAAGAAGGAGTGATGAATGAAGTATGCTGCAGTTTTGCATGCTGGGGGAAGTTTTTGAGCATCCTGCATGGATTTTGCGATTTCACAGTGGTATTACGTTAGAACAAATGATTCTGAAGAATAGTAAGAATAGTTTGGTGAAAGTTTTCATCATTTTGTGTGTTGGTGCTTTTCAAATTATCAGGTTTTTTAGATGCAGGTAATATTAAATTATGTTTCAGGGTTCATATGATCCTTAAAAGTACTTAGGTTTGTTTAAATGATTTTTGGCCCCTAAAAGTCCTTAATTTTGGCCAAAACCAGCAAAAAGTTCTTAATTTTATTCATCTGATATTTCTATCTCTTTTTTATGACTGCCATTTTGAGTGTGAAATAACATTTTCGAGGAACATTTTTGGTCGATGCATTAACAACTTTGTGTTTGATGCATTAACATTTGAATTCTTACATGTTTTTTAATGCAAGTGGTGGATACTCGAGTTTTAGATATGAGGCCCTGTTTTGATTGAGACAAATAATTCGATTTTTTTTTTTTTTTTTTTTTTTTTGTTTTGTTTTGTTTGTTTGTTTGTTTTTGTGAATGAAGAATTCATAAAGTATTACATCAGAAATGACTTTCCTGTTTTTTGGGATATGAGTTTTTTTATTATGTGATGTTAAATTTGGCAGCTTATTAACATTTTGGTAATTTCAAAATCAGTTTCCATACAAAATGTTTTAGTCAGATTTCTGAAGTTTTGATGATTTTTTTTACAAACATAATGCTGATAAATATCAAAAAAATAAGATAATAAATTAAAATTATACTTAAAAAATAACATTAAAATAAAGCATTTTTTAAAGTGACATTACTTTCCATTTTGGTGACTTAGAAATACTTTGATTTTGAAAAATAAACAAGATAATAAATGGTATAACCCTTTGACGTGTGCAATATTATTTTTATAATTTTTTTAAGTAAAAACTCTAGAAATTGAATATTATGATCCTAGAGACAAATAATATATGAATTAAAAAAAAAAAACTACTCTTGCCCATTGTTCTGTGGGTGGTTGTCGCACTGGAAACCAATGCGCATCTAGGACTTTGAAAATTACTGAGGTAGTAGGGGGGAGAAAACTTAACTTTTTCCGTGCGTGTTTCCAATGAATTATGAAATTTACAAATTAAAAAAAAATGTATGTAAGAATTACATTATATATAATATTTTTACATTATTTTACAAAGTAAATAGTCAGAAAAAATTTAAAAATAAACATTTATGTAATTTTTCTAAAGCAGTGAAAATATAAGTACCTACATAATAAGGACGTTTGGCTAAATTGATTAAAAAAACTAAGTAGAATAAGGATAAAAAAAGCCTCAGTTTTTTAATTTCAAAGAATATTTTTTTGTGTGTGTGACATTGTTCAAAGCATGTTTTGTCTTTTTGGTATATGCATAGCACCACATTGCATGTTTCACACATGTATCTTGTTCTATGAAGTTTCTTCCTTGTGCTACAAAATGTACACTGCCTGGATCTAAATTTCACTGGTATATGTCCAGCTTTATTTAATTTCTTTTCATCTGCCACATGAAATTTGTGGTTTTTTACGTTAATGGGTGTAAGACTTGGTCTTTTTGGCTTTGGTATAGAGCATTTGTTTCCCATTCATACTTATTTTATTCGTATTCCGTCCCAAAATATTCAGAAAATATTTTTAATTTAAATAAAACTTTACTAGATTTATATTTTTAATTATAGCAAAGTATATTTGCATTAAATTTAAACCATAGGAAATAATTTATAAAATCACAATACTAGCTTGGGGAGCAAGTGTCTTGAGGTCAGAGAAAAATCTCTGGAAAAGAAAAACCTTTTTACTTGGCAGATGCATGTATTGTTTAGTAATAAAATAACTCTGCGGTTTAAAATCCCCCTTTCTATACCCGGGTAAAAATAAACATTCCTATTTGAGAAGCAAGCAATTGCCATTGTGAAGAGCAGTGGTTTCAAGGCGCAACCACCGAGCCTCTAGAGGATTGTGAGAATTGTGGCATAATGCTCTAGTGACGCAGTGGTCGTGCCCTGAAACCACAAAGCAAATGCCATATATATAGAGGGTTTTTTACATATGTGCAGTTTAATTAATGCAATTTTTTATTTTTTATGATAGAAATCATGGTGTGATGAATAACTTTTGAAATTTAAAGTTGTTTATATTAATAAAAGGAAGTTATTTTGTCTCATTGGAAACGAATTTTAAAAGGCGTCCGATTTGAAGTACTAAGACCTAAAACATGTATGATTCTGCAGTCATTTTGTGTTATTTAGAGGTAAAAGATCAGTAATCAATTGATTTTGACTCAAAAATTGTGGAAAGAAGAGGAAAAAATTCAAGAATTGGTAGTTTCAAAGTGCGACCACCGCGTGTCGAAGGGTTAAAGCACAAAAAACACTAAGTTTCTGAAACACTTCTGAGGGGAAAAAAAAAAAAAATGCTACTGTAATTATTTTAAATTTATTTCATTTGTCTCTTTTAATATTTTTTTTTTATTTTAAGAGTTTTTTTCCATGTAATTGTTTAAGAAAATTTAAATGTGTATAATTTTCTTCCCCCCCCCCCCCCCCCCGAATTTTTTTTTCAAAAATCTTCTGGCTTTTTGCTTTTACAGAGTTGATAGGAATAATTTTTCTTTCAGATTTCACACCTTGCACCTTAAAAGGTATAAATGCAAGATTTATAGCTTATTATATGCAAGACAAGGTTTATAGACCTACAGTTTCCAGAAAAATGTGACAAAATGAAAAGTTTCTTCATGGTTATTAACATATAATGAATGTGTTTTATAGAAAACTTGTGATGAATTACTTATCTTTTGAAGAATTTTTAGAAGAACAGTGAAAAGAAAATTATTTGAATTTTCTACTTTTGAGCCAAGAATTCTTTCTTTTAATATGTTTGTCTTCCTCTATTTTCTTATCTGTCCACTAGACACCAGCATCAAAGCAATAAAGGAAAGAAGAAGAAAGAAAAAAAAAATTGAAAACTAACAGAATTAAAAGATTCATGATATATGTCTTAGTGCACCACATATACCTGAGTGCCTGCCCTAAATTCTAAAAATTTTGCTCTAAATTTTGTTGCTCAGTTTTTCACAAACTTGTAAAAATTCTCCCAAACTGGCTGCAGTGCCAGTCTTGATCTGATACCATTTCATAGTTATTTTCATTACTCATATCATTAAAGAAATAAAATTAGCAATTTCTTCTATACATTCTAAGTACAAACAGTTCTTTAGCTAATCGATTCTTTAATTGAATCTGAAAATTCTAAAATGAAGAGGAAATCCATTAAGAAAGAAATTAGTTTTATAAAGAAAGAGAATTAAAGGTACTTTGTTGAAATATTAGCAAATTAGGAGAAGAAGCAGAGTCTAGTGGGGACATTGTTGGGTTTATTGAAACAAATAAACTTAGAAAAGAAGCTAAAGAGAAGGAAATTGTGAACTATCTAAAATATGTGGAAAATTTTGCAGTTAAAATGACACATAAACTTTTTATTATTTATTGTTGCTGCAAAACATACATTTTTTGTAGCTTTTAATGTATAGTTATACTGATATCATTTTAGAATCATTGTCATAAATTATAACCACTGGAAAATAATCTTAGTTCTTTTTTAACAATGTAAATCTGTTATGTCTAAGGGTATCTATTTGCATAATTTAACTGGTTGTAACTAACTGCTCACCCTTGGAAGTTTTCTCTACAAGTTAAGATATTAGAAATGTAAAAATCAAAATATAACTCTATTCCTTGAAGCTAATGAGACTTAATATGAAACAACTTATTATCTCTGATACTTCTGTGGCTTATTGGAACTTTATGTTAAATACTGTGTTACAACTTCAGCATATGTACATGAAGCTATGATACTAACTGGTTCGGTCAAAGTGACACTAACTTTTAACGCTTAACAGTGGCAGGCATTCATGGCTGTTCTGATCAGTGGCTCTCTGTCTCTAAGCAAGCAACTGCAGTGCCAACAGCCAAGCTTCTGTTATGAGTCATGCTGATTATTATTTTACTTCACAGTTTAAAATATGCCACTTGGATAAAGATTTGCATATACCTCTGGATCCTCCCCCCCCCTCTTAGGGTCAACACTGAGAACTCTGTGAAGCTACTGGCTAGAATCTGTACTTAGGCAGTGTCGGCCACAGAGGTGTAAAATAATTGAGCTTGGCAGTCCCATGTGCCCTTCCAGGAGATAGAGTAAAGTCATTGATCGACAGCAAGTCCGTTCCATTGAATGGCTCACCCACATAACACATAGAGTAAAGTCATTGATCGACAGCAAGTCCGTTCCATTGAATGGCTCACCCACATAACACATAATACTGGTAGGTAGCAAATTAACAACCAGTCAAAACTCCAAGCAAATAATGTCACAACCCTCATGAGTAACACTAAGAACAGGAAGAGGGGACCCCTTGGGCTTGGTTCAAAAGTGAAGGTACAGGAAGAAGTTTAAAAATTAGTAAAACTTGGGATTGGGGCCTCGGGTTTTGATATACAAGTTCTCTTACCTCCAAAGGTGACAAATGGCTGGTGTACCCCTGCCTAATATGTGCCTAATGCACACCCCTGCCTAATATGGGAGATTTCAGTTGGCTTTCCAGTCCATGTAATACCTACCTAAGGTGAAAGATGTACGTACTACGGTCGAAAGTCGTTGTCGGGACTTTGCCGATTCCGGATTATCGATTTTTCCGGATTATAGATCATCAGTTTAAATCTGGTGAGATGGCATGCAGAAATTATAAAATTAAAAATATGAAACCGTAATTTATGAAATAAAGAACAATTATGATCTAAAGGGTATCAAAATTTACAAAAAAAAAAAAAAGCTTAATATTTATTTGTTTACTTTATTAAACATTTCTTTCAATATAAGTTGTTTAAGTTGCTTCATTTTATGTGATAATACTTTCTCTTTAATTCTATAAACAGACATAATTTCTTGTTCAGTTACAAAGTTCCGCTGTTCAAGTCCTATAATTGCTGTGTCGAGAATACAGACTAATTTGTCAATCGAAATTTTTTCGTTTTCATTAACCTCTGTGTCACTTTCTTCACTATCGGAAGCGAATTATAATGACGAGGAATTTGATTTAAATCATATCAAAGACGGAGTACATCGAGATGAAATACTACATTTAGTAAGGAATTATAAGCCAAATAAAATAAAAACATCTGACCTGAAAGATAAGGATAGTGCTGACAGATCAACTTCCAATTCATTGCGCGCCGCAGCGTTTCCCCCCTTCCGCGCCGCAGAGCAGAGTGAAATTGATAAACAGATTTCGGAATGGTTAGAGAAACGAAGGATGTGCCTTTATCCATTTTTTGCAGCAATTCCACTTTTTGTTTGATGGAAATCGAAACATACTTTCACTTTGTAGATCCTTTGGGAGGTCCAGCATCAGAAATTCTATTTGACATAATCGAAAGTTCAAGCTTACTTTTATAAAATTGCTCTAACAGTCTGAGAAAAATAATAAGCCGGATCCAATTCGAAGATTAAGGAACAACGCAATCTGTAACATTAACTGAAATAGATAATTAGATAATTTTAGCTTATACCATCCATTATACATCAAACGCGCATGCGTAAACGTATTATGCGCATGCGCACACGCATATGCAAAGCCGTAAAGTTCTTACGCGCAAGCGTAAACGCCTATGCGCATACGTCAAAGAGACGCATGCACAGAAAGTTTGTAGCTTTCAGGTCCAAATTAACGGCTTTTGACTGTATTATTATTATGCGTCTGGATTGAGCGAGTATGCAATGAAATGATGCATAAAAGAAAAAATCAGTATAAAGCTGTTAGTACAGTACAAAGTCTGTAATCCGAACGTCCATTATCCAGAATGATCTATAATCCGGACCTCAAAGCCACAAACTTTTTTTATGCTTTATGCATGCGCGTCTAATGTTTATGCATGTGTGCTTAGCACAAAAAACGAAGCAACTTAAATAATTTACATTGAAAGAAATGTTTAATAATGTAAACAAATAAATATAAACTTTTTTTTTTTTTTTTTGTAAATTTTGATACCCTTTAGATCATAATTTCTCTTTATTTCATAAATTACGGTTTAATATTTTTAATTGTATAATTTCTGCATGCCAACTTACCACATTTAAATTGATGATCTATAATCCGGAAAAACCCTTAATCCGGAATCAACGAAGTCCCAACGAGTGCAGATTACGGACTTTATAGTGTACAATTAAAATAAAAAGGCCTGTAATCTTCTTTAAAATATGTGGGATTATTATAAATGTAAAATGTAAATGTTTTGAGAAATTTTATAATTTTATGCTAATTACTTCAAATAATTTGTGAGGTTAATTTTATTGAACTTGTTTTATAATTATTTTAAATATTAGATTATGTTTAATAATAATGTATCCTATGTATAGATTAATTTTATTCTTACAAATTACAGAAGTTAAGTTTGGATGTAGATAATTCCTATAGTTTATCAGTTCCTTTTTGCTTGATAAGTCCTTAATTTTTTTTATAGATGGTCCTTAAAAGTACTTAATTTCTATGTGTCGAATTGTGTTTTAACTCTGATTTTCCATATTGTGTTTTTTTGAAATCAAACAGGTGGTGTTTTTTTTTTTTTTTTTTTTTTTTACAAGAATGAATTTTTGAAAGAATTTTTAGAATATCTTTAAAGTGTAATTTAAAAAAAAAAAAAAAAAAATTTTTATCAGACGCTCTTTCCATTCTCTGGAGTTAGTTTTTCCTTATTCAGGATGTGTATAGTATATTTTTGCATGGTGAATAATTTACATTTTTTTAAATTCATATATTTTTTATTCACCTGTGCATCCCTAATAGTTATAGATGCATCTGTACTTTTATACCATAATTCAGCTCTCTAGATATGCCGCATAAAGATCGTCATTTCTGTGATACCCAATAATTAAACCTTTCTTGAAATTGGATACTTTTGCACTTTGTGGCGTCTTGGATGCAACTAATACCATTTTGTTTCCTGCACTGTAGGTAATGGTGGATGGCGTGATGTATATCAGGACCGCAGATATCGCCATTTGCATAGATGTCCAAATACTTATTAGTACGCTCTTCATAGATTCAAAAAAGTCAAATTGGTATTTAAGTTCTGACCACATGTTCAACAATTGCTCAGTAACATTTTACAGAATAAGTGTTATTCTGGCATTAAAAGTATCAATATCAGTAACTAGTATAACAAAAACTCAATGATATTGCTATTTTTCTTGTGTTTGCAATTAGAATCATATATCTCTTCTAAATTTAATAGGAATGTCACGTAATAAAAACTCTGCTGCTGATTTTCCATTTGAAAATATAGCAGCTACATGGGTATCGTATTTCAGTAAAATTACTGCCTTTTTGGAAAACAAACCCTGTATTATGCTTTGTTAGATTAGAATCATAGTTTTCCTTTTCAATATAACTTAACAAAATTTAACCATGTTGTTGCCGCTGTGGATTTTGATGCACTTTATTCTGTTAGCAATATCATTTTAAAACCTCTCATTACTGGAAATTATATCCTAAAACAAAGATTGATTGCATTACATTCTCAAAGTGAAGCTTTGAAAATTCATATCCTCATCAAGGTCTTCAGCTTGATGACCAGCACCCTTCTCAGATGTTGACTAATACACTGACACTTTAGCAGGTAATAACGTATGTGAACTCTTGTTAAAATCTTTGTGGCTTGCAAGGGTCCCCAATAATACACAACCTATTTTGTCTGCTCTCATTGAAGATAATTTGAGTAAATTGACTACAGTCACCGATAAAGTTACTGAGCTCACATCTCACTCTTATGTGAATGCGGCTATTTTGACCCTAGAGCCAAGTGAATATGCTACAACTTGTTTGAAACTTCAGGTTGTGCAACTGCCAGAGCAAGTTGTTGAGTTAACCTCTGTCTATGTCTAATTCTTGCAGTCCTAAGTGAAATTTCTGTCATGCATGTAATTGACATTTTGTCAAAATTAAGGTATTTATTTGATACTGGGGCAGATGTGTTGGTATTACCAAAAAGCATACTCAGCTTTCTAGGCTGTCTCATGATTTGTTCTTGTTGGTCGCGAATGGACCTATGATTCCCACATTTGGCGCTAAACGTTTTGCTTTGGATTTAAATTTACTTTGCACTTTTACTTGGTTACTTTATATATAGAGAGGGAGAGAGCACATATAGAAAAATCTTATTCCATTGAAAATAAAATATTTACAATGTAAGCATCCTAAAAACAACAACAACCACAAAAAAAAAAAAAAAATGCCTAAGAACACTAAATTTCTGAAGCATGCAGAAGTACTGGATGTTTCTTTGAGTAGGATGATGTTGACTGATTGGAAGCTGAATTTGCAGCGTACTAGTTCACTGATAAGAAATTCTTGCTGCTTCTCAAGTTGATAGTATGGCACAGCATTTCAAGATTGCAAAATGAAAATAGATTGTACAAATTTGGAAAGCTCGGGAAATAATGTTGAATAATTTATTAATATTAAACTCTGCAGCAACTGAAATGATTTTCAAAACTGTGCTCAAACTCAGTTCAGATTCAGTTTGTCTTTTGACTATTGAATGCACTTCTTTTGTTGAAAGTGAAATCATTTACTTACAATATTGCTTGTTTCTAGAATAACTTAAGCTTTCAAGCTTTGAAGCAGAAAATGCAAAACCAAGGTGACCTCATCAGATCAGGGACATCAACATGGAGAAATGCATGCAAATTATTTTTTATTTATTTATTTATTTATTTATTTTTGTGCAAAATTATAAGTATCGTTTCTTTTATGTAGTGTAATATCCAGTTTATGCTGTTGAATCCCTTTCTTCAAATCTAGGGGAACACTTGAGTGTTGAGATCATAGTTAAATATTATTGATAGCCTTTTTCAAGGGTTGGCATTCCTGCAACATATATTTAATTGAAACCTTGCAAATAAAACACTAAAATATGAAATGTACATTTTTGCTTAAATAATTTTGCATGGAAAATGTTGACTTGTAAGGTTATATCACAAAAATACTTTATGCATGAAGTATTTGATTCTGACCTTGTCTCAAGTATTCTGCCTTTCTTAGCATTATTGCTTTCGTGCAATTGAATCTAGGAACACTTATATTTGAAATGCTTGTCAGCAATTGTAAATAGTCTGTGACATTTGTTTAAAATAGGAACAACTATTGTTTTTAACAAACAATATTTTTAATGCAGTCAACTTTTTTTTAGTGCATTAAAAGTGTTTTGTGCCAAAAATAATAATAATAATCATTTGCAGGAAGTTTACTTTATTATTGTTATTTGTGAAGAAACCTGCAGCAGAAGCATACCATTTGCTGTTCAAAACTTAAGGTGGGGATTTTTTGTGGACTATGAAATGGCTTTGATGGTTTAAACTAATGACTTCAAAACATGGTAAAAACTGAGGGGAAAAAATTTAAGGTGAATTGAAAGCACTAATAACTGAAGATTCTTGCCAAGTAGGATTAGAATTGGTTGCTGCTTTAAATATTACTCAGTCATGTATTTTTCAATGTCTCCATGTGAATTGAAAGATGGGACATTGCATATTGGAAAACCATATGTGAATTGCTGTTTATAAGAGAGAATTTTTTTTACGTAAAATTCTTTCTCAAGGTCAAAAATGGACTCACAAAATAAAAGATTAAAGGATAGGTGCATCCAGGTGAGGCAGGTCCTACAGCGCCTAAACAGAATATTCATGGAAGTAAGATATGTATCTGATTGGACCAAACAATAGAAACAGACATCTACTATGATCTGCTGCCATCAGTTAATCAACATATACAAAGAAGCAGATATGTCCAGAATATGCTGAAAGATTCAAGGTTATTTATCAGCATGGCGATTATCTGTTACATATTTCAAGACCAGTCAAGAAACCTAGAATTATTTGTTCTGATTTGTGAAGATCCTTTCTGAAGAAAACTTTTTTCCTTTCAAGGCTATTAAAAATTGACTTCATGACTTTTGTTTTAAAACAGCTGGACTTCTTCATTCACGGGATCCATTTGCTGCTTGATAAAGGGCAAACGTAGCTTCTGATTAAAAGCACTTCAAATAAATCTTTCTTTTGTTTTGCAAACAAATGTTTTTTATTTATGTTGTAGCTTCTGATTAAAAACACATCAAATAAATCTTTCTTTCGTTTTGCAAACAAATGCTTTTTATTTATTTGAAGAAAGGTAGAGTGATATTTATGCTCCCAACAATGTACATCAGTGACATTTACTATGTTGAAAAATTAGATGGGCAGATGACTCTTACAGGTTATACTTATGGCCTTCCAGTTTTATGAATCCAGTCTTGAAGATATAATATTCGTGGTCAGAACAATACATCGGGTGCCATTTGTAGAGAATGAGCAGTTTTTTTTATGGAAATCGCTGTCGATAAGGAGTTTCAGCAAATGGTAATTGCCTTTCTCAACCTTGTCTCTGCTTTAAGTACTTGAGTACTGTGTATGTTATGTGGAATAATAATGGAAGTTTTTTACTTTAAAAAAAGGTTTTTGGAGAACTACCATAATTTCGCATGTATAGTCCGCACCATCGTATAGTCTGCAGACACAATTAAACGAATCATGCTTTTTTTTTTCGTACTCCAGGTACTTTATAATATGGCTCCTAAAAACCGAGCTGACACATCAATTACTTTTCTCCCTCCCGGCAGTTGCGCTAAAGCAGTGCGAAGGATACTGGGATACAAGACTCTGGTTGCGCTAAGTGAGTGCTCATACAAGACTTTCTTCGGCTCATATCCCGGCATCGCTTGATGCGCCAGCCTGGATTTTAGGAGCTCTACTTGCTACTACTCATTCATTCTGCACTATGCTCTATGGTTTACTATCGATACGATACATACGAATGTTTTCTTGGAATCTCGCGCTTTTTTTATATTCGATCATCAGCAGTTCACAACAGCGTGTTTTTTAAATTTCAACGATTTTAACCGGGAACAACCAGCGTATTATCCACACTGGTGGATAGTCCGCAGCTTCAAAAATTCGCATTTTAAACACAGATAGTCCGCGGACTATACGCGCGAAATTACGGTAATTTATTTTTGTGTAAGGCTTTCTGGACTAGCCTAGTAATTTCTATAGTGATGGTAGTGTCCATGTATCTGTAGCTAATATTCATTTACTTCAACACCCATCATAGTTATGTTAAATGCACATAATTAAAAAAATATACAGAGGGTTTTGAAAAGAAGCAACAAATTTTACAAAGCTGCAAAAATTTTATTTTCTGCTAGATAAAAATTCTGTCATGTATTGTGTGAAATTAAATTACCATGCTCAGTTTTGTTCATATTCTTATCTAAGTGTAAATGTTTCTCACATTGTATTGGTCAAAGTTTGCAAGGTGTGCTATGTTTTTGGCCTACAAATTCCAAAAGCATGTTGTTGTAATTATTATTGTCCAGGGATTTGTTAAAGATATGTACATTTACTACTGCTGTCCACCACATTACAAAAATTTACATTAATTATTGCTGCAGTATAAAACTTTGTGCTGCTAGGATGTTAGAATGCATGTTACATAGCATTATCTGTTGCTTTAACGTTTGCACTTGATGCAAAATGATTTGTCATATGTGTCATAGCTTCATTTCTTTTCAAGTAATGTAATGTTTATAGCATGTTTGTGTTATAAAAGATAAATTTTGGGAGCAAAGTTTGCTTTTTTTTTTAATGGGCTATATGCAGGATGTTCAATAAAGGTGGCTACATATGTTACTTCCTTACATATTAAATATAGACATGTGCTTCAGAATACAGTTTCTGAAAATAAGGTATGGAATTTTATGAAAGCAGTTTTAACTCTGTAAGTTAATGCTGCAACTTAGTTATTTGAATTATAAATTTTCTGATCATAATTAAATTTAGCATATAAATCAGTCTTTGAATTAATGTGTATTTTGGAATATCTTTTCAGCTCAAAGCGGTGCAGAAACAATGATCAGTCGCAAACGGAAGAAATCACTTTCCGATGGAGCAGGACCATCATCAAAAATTGATTTAATGGAGAAACCACATTTCAGCGGATTATTCCCTTCTGAAAGTACAAGTTCTGTTGTGTCTGAGCCTAAGCAGATGTTTGTTTCTGAGAGTTGTGAAAATTCTTCAGTCGCCAAGGTGCACATTCAAGTTTCTCCATGTGTAAAATCTACGTCATCTGAAACAACTTCAGCAGCAAATACATTGGCAAACAAGTCTGCTCCAAAGGTTTTTTTTTTTTTTTCCCTCTTCTCTTCTCTTTATATTTAAATATTTTTGGCTTGTCCTTTTAGTCATAAGTCAAATAATAAATCTTTGGATGGGTTAGAATTTGTTATGTGACAAGCAGGTTGCTCTTTGAAGGCACATAGCATGATCACCATAAGCTATTAACTGTTAGTTTTCTTCATTTAGTTGCTAGTCAAATGAAGTATTGTAATGCTATTTAAAAAGATATTAATATTTTCATAAGGTGTCACATAAACAATAGTAGGAAAAATATTTATTAAGTCTAGATTTTAATTAGTGTGTAATGGTTCAGTGTCAGTGTTAGACTCGGTGTTCAACTCAGTGTATAGTTCATTAAGGGAAAAAAATGGAAGTTAAAGCAGATAGTTTATATAAACTGTAAATTCAAAATTTTATTTTATCGTGAATAATGGCTTGACTGAATTCACAAGTTTGGTAATAAATAAATATTTTAATAATTCTTTTTGATCCAACAGTAGAAAATTATATTATTCTGTTAAAGTCTCAGATTTTGAGTAAGTGAATGTAAACAATACTTTTTTTAATGTAGAATAATGGGAAACTGTCAGAATTATGTAGTGAACCCAGTCAATGAAGCTTTGGTTTTTCACATAAAGTACAATGTTAGAAATCAGAAATCACCAGGACTTTGATTCTGAATTTCTGAAATTTGGGGATTTTAGACCATTAATTTAAGTCTAGAAAAATTTCTTATGGGAGATATAAAGCTAAAATTATAAAAGGTTGTCAGTGAAATAATGAACCTCTTATGATGTTGGGGAAATGAAAATTTAGAATAAAAGTGCTCAGTATTAGTATTTTTCTCTGTTTCATTTAAAAAATATTTCACCATTAAGTTGTTTAAGTAGTTTTGTTGTGTTTTATGCATTTTTTTTAGTTTTATAGAAACATAATTTCTTGCTCAGTTACAGTGCTTCATTTTTCAAGTTTTATACTGCTGTATTAAAAATTACCATTGAGTTATTGATTGAAATATTTTCATTCTCAGCAAACTCTTTATTCTTTATTTTACACAATCAGTAACAGTGTTGTCAATATATCATCATTTTTTAGAGTAATCGTCATTTTTGTGATTTTCCTTAATTAATGATGAGAGTAGTTTCATGGTTTGAAGTGGAGTTATCAAAAATTACTTCACCTAGCTACATATCTTTGATAAAGTTTCCTTAACTGATTATAAATGTGTATATGAGTTCTTCATATGTAATGCTTAGGGCTGCTATTGGCCCAGATTCTTTTGCTTATGGATGGCATTACTCATCCTTGAGCTTCTCTGGTGTCGGAATACTTGAAAACTGATTTTACTTCAAAGGATTGGCCAGTCAACTCACGAGATTTTAATGTAATAAGATGTCATAGGCTGCTGAGTTACTGCACACCAAATGCACACCCGATTCTCCAGGATCTAAAAATTCCTCTTTCAGAAGGTTGTGTATGGTTCCACTAGACATGATGAACAGTTTGGTAAATTCTGTTTGAATGAGTTGTGTTTAAATGAGCTTTGCATTTCTGTCAGGGATGACAATATGGGTAACTTTTGAATTGCACGACATTTGGTTTGCATTATTTCAGCTTAACACGGCTGAAAAAAGCGAAAAAAAACTTCCATTTACATGGCCTTAAATTTTACTTTAATGAGATCAAGCCAGACGAACATAAAAATTGTATTATTATTTTTAATATTTTGCAATAATACAACCACCAAATGGGTATTAAAAAAACAGACACTTCTCAAAGCTTTTTTAAAAAATGCAGAAAACAAAGAAAAAGATGCACTTTTAAGTGAATATGATATGCAACCATTACAGATCAACTATTCTGATATTACAAGATTGGCACTTAAATAGCATAGAAATAGGAGGAGGAGGATTCAATGATATGGCTTCAAATAAACTTGAAGAACTAAAGGTGGATAATAACTTAATGGTGATGAATTGATAGAACTCACCATTAGTTCCATATCTAGTGAAACTAAAGAACTGGAAAATGTCTTTGTCAAGAATGACCTGAACATGGAAATAAGTTAAAAGTTTGGAAGTTAATAATGTAATTCCTCAGAACCCCTGAAACTGAGCAAATTGGCAGCAGTAATATAATATGCCATCAAGAAATGAAAGTAGATCTGCCATATAATTAACCTTTTGCTGGTCATCCATGAGCTCAGCTTTCATTCCAGTTACGCACTGTAGTGGTTCCAAATGAGCACAACTTGCATTGCAACTTTATGACTTACATATTGCACATATTTGGGAAGAAAGAATTGCTTAATCTTGCAGCCGCCAAGGAGTTAATGTGAAGATGGAGCACATTAAAAGCATCCCCCCTAAATTATGCTGTGTATAGAAATTTGTTCAATTAATGTATTTTTGTTTAAAATTATAGATGTATGTATCTTATCATTAAAAAAAATAAATAATTCTGTTTTAAGTTACATGATTTTAATTTGCACAGCATTTTCAGGGAAACAACCTACTATTTAAATCGAGTGTGATCTGTTTAACATTTTAAAGAAAAGTTCACTAAACAATGGAGGCTATTTTTCTGTTATTTTCGGATTCCATAAATTTAACTTTAAATATTTTAAGATTAATGAACTGACAAGCACAATAACTGATGCTAAATAATGCTATTTTACAAATTGTACATAATCATTTTTCTGTTAATGGGGCATCAGTCATGACTGGGCACCAAAACGCCAAATGTGCTAGCGTGTTTATATCACACAAACTCTGATTGTTGGAAAGTGTTAATATGATTGAATTCGCAGTTGCTGAATATTAACACCTGCAAGTTAACTACAGATTTACTTATTTCATCCCAATACAAGATTAAACTATTGAAATGTTGTGGAGCATTTCAAAATGGTGGAATTAACATCAGTACAGCAATCCTAACTCATTGAGTCAAACTACTAAAACAGTAATTAAACTACCATAATCCTAACTCATTGAATTCATATGATATTTATTGTATGAAAAAACCCAAATGTTTCCAAGAATGATAAATGAAATTTGCATCTTTATGTCTCCTGTGTAATCCAAAATTAATCTAGTAAAATCTTCCTTGTACTCATATGTTTGGTTTTTTTTTTTTTTTTTTTTAGTTATTCTGGATTTAATAAAATAGTCATTCTTTTGATGAAGCTATATCTATTGCTAATGTTGCTATCTAGCTGGATTTTGCGCCAGCATTTATGTTTAGTGCAATGTGGCATCCCATTAACAGAAATAAACTCACTTGTCAGTAAATAATACACTGATGTGCCAAAACATTATGACCATCTCCACATTTTTCAAAGAACTCATCTGGGTGACATGGAGGACACATGATTAGGTGGGAATGGTATTAATCTGCTGCTGGAGAAGGTAAGGAATCATTTTTGCACTTACTTTTGTAAGTGACAGAAAAGACTTCTAATCTAAGTGAATCTGATAAAGGGCAGATTTCAGTGGCCTGAAGACCTGAAATGAGACCTGAAACTGCATGACTAGTAGGTTGTTCATGATCTGCCGTTGTTAGAATTTGTGTAGAGTGAATAAATGACGGTGAAACCAGCAGTAGATGCCAAGGTTATGTTGATATATAATAATTATATAATGTAAAGCTTAGTAGCATTCTTAATTATGCACTTTGAACAGAATGGTGGTTAGCAGAGGCTAACTTCTAGATTGAATTGTAGGTGGATTTCAACTCATGTCAGGCTTTACTGTAGGTGTATCTGTTTTTGTATAAGTGTACTTTGGAACTTGGTAATGAAATGGCTAAATGATCTATGAATTCTTCCATTTGCTAACTTAAAAAAATTATTTTTAAGTTTAAATATTATGAAGCACAAGTCGTTCAAATATATTAATATTTTACTTTTTACTGAATAATGTTCACAACCTTTGAATGTGCTTTTTACAAATGAAAGAAAAATGTAAGGAATATATATATACATGAGAAATTAATGTGGAATTGTACCTGTTTTTAACTTGAATATTTTAAACTGAAAATTTAGAAATAATGTCTATGAGCAAATTTTACTTTTAAAAATTAATTTTTAATTCTGGTGTCAGTGTTTGCAGGGTTCGTAGCGGTCCTTACAAGTGCTTATAAGTCCTTATATTTGAAAATAAAATATAAAGGCCCTTATAGGTGCTTACTTTTTCTTTATAAAGCCTTTATTTTTTTGTTCTTAGTGCTTAATTTTTGCTTTTAGTGCTTTTTTTTTTAATCCTTTTTTTTAATGAACGCCCATTTTTTCCCCGTACCAAAGCCGAAACTAAATAAATCACTTTTCTTCCTTATAATGCAACGTCAGATGGTGAATCATACTCCCGGAAACTGCTTCCCCCCCTTTCTGTGCATTATGGTAACCTATGGAGCGCGCGAGAGTACAGACAGGTGCACGTCGTTCTATTGGTCAAAGAATTGGGAAAACGGTAGAAAATTCCGGTACATTCGGTATTCTTTTCCTCACACCCAAATACTACACACGTTTGAATTTCTATCAAGATTTTAATAATTTGCATTCTCGTTCCGCTTGGTCAGTTCATATTCGTGTTTATTATGATCGTTATGCTTATATTATGAGCATATGCATGAATATTTATTATAATATAATTGCAGTAACTGTTGAAGTAAAGATAAACTTCCAAAAAGGGGTTTGTTTTTACACAGATTAGCTTTCTAAGGAATAATATTCGGAATGGCTTAAATAAAAGGAAAGTAATCGAATAGTCAAAATAATTTCATTTTTTTTTTTTTCCAATACATTATACAGTACGTAGGTTGGGAGGTTCTCCCCTTTCTCCACAAAATCTCTAATATTGAAGCAGCGGACTTTTTTTTGTCAATGTCCAATCTGGATTGAATAGGACTAAAAGTTTTTGTGGTCTACCCAACCCAAGCAAAGATTGATTCTATTCCAGAAATTTAACGCAGTCTGTTGAAAATTAGAATCAGAAACACCCCAGATTAGTTAAGTCTCTTTCTTTTCCTTTATTTAGTTCTTTATTCTCCGAATATCGGCAGCTGTTGATTCCGATTGTGTAATATCACATGTGGAAGAATTACGCCGCACGTATTGCGCAATAACGTTTGCGGTATTTTGCAAAGATAATTAATTTTGATGTTCAGTCTGAGATTTTTTTTTATGAACACTTAAAAGAGTTTTACTGTGCTTTCTAAGCAGTTTATTTCTCAGTTCCGTTGGTCTGTTTTCATATGATGAACATATCGAAATGTCAAAATCATTCATTTAGCTAAGAAATCTAAAGGGCGGCTGCTGTCTCCCCTGTGTTGTATTTTATATATGTTGGGTATGTGCTCAGTGATGATTACAAGATGTACACAAACATCGTTTATTCTACATTGCTCATCTACTATTCTATATTACAGTTATAATTAAAGATAATAATAGATACAGTTACATATATAACATCTCCCTTTTTTTATAAAAAATAATAATAGTAGTAAAATTAAGCATATTCTTTTAAATAATAAGGTTTCTTAACAGTCCTACCAGATCGAGTAACGTAGTTATGTCCATTTGAAAAATTTGATGATACTATACCTCTTTCACTATTTGGTGACACAACACTTCTGTTATATTTTGAAGGACTGACAGGCACATCTAAATTTATAGTGCTCCTGCTATTCCCAGGTATCTCGGGTTCATCTATAACTTTATTCGCATAGTTGTTTTGTACTGCAAACTCTTTCTGACTAGTTCCTTTAAGAAGGTCTCTTCTGTTCCTTTCTACAATTCTTCCATCTGTTCTTATAATCCTATATGAACGTGGTCTTTCTGCTTCTTCTATAATTTTCTCTCTTTCATTTAGTTTTCTCCCTTTCTCTTTTATGTAAACATGATCTCCTGTTTTCAGTGGTTTTAACAGTCTTGCATTCCTATCATAATAACTTTTTTGTAAGGTTTGTCTCTTCAGTAAATGTTGTTTATGGTCTTCATATTGTTTAGCTTGGACAAAATTCTCTTTTATAGGCATCAATCGATTTACTTTTCTTCCAAACATCAATTCTGAAGGTGACTTAATTTCATCTGAAATAGGAGAGTTACGATATTCCAGTAATACTAAATATGGATCCTTGTTGTCAACTACAGCTTTTTCTAACATTCGCTTGACAGTTTGAATATGTCTTTCAACCATTCCATTAGATGGTGGGTAATTTGGACTTGGAAGTTCTGGTTTCAAAATTCCATCTTCTTGCAAAATCTTTAAATTTTCTGCAGTTATATTGTGGACCATTATCCGAATATATTATTTTCGGAATACCATGTCTTGCAAAAATTGATTTCAATTGCTTTATCACTGCTACACTTGACAAATCTTCCAAATGTCCAATTTCAACATATTTGCTAAAATAATCTATTACTATTAGATAATCCCTTCCTTGAAAGTAAAAGAGATCTGTTCCCAATACTTCCCATGGACCATTAGGTATTTCTTGAGATATCATTGGTTCTTTAGTATTAGCTTTTTGTAAACTTAAACATGTTTGACAATTCAGTACCAAATCTTCAATTTCTTTCAACATTCCTGGCCAATATAATATTTCTCTTGCTTTGATCTTGCATTTTACTACTCCTAAATAACCATAATGAATTCTGTTTAACATATCTTTTCGTAAACTTCTTGGTACAACAACACAGGAATTTTTAAATATTAATCCATTTGCTTCTGATAGTTCTTCTCTGAAGTTAAAATATGGTTTTGCCAGTTCTGGAACCATACATTTTTTATCTGGCCATTTTAATTAATTTTTTTAAAACTTGTAGTTCTTCATCTTTTTCTGTTTCCAGTTGAAAAACTTCCATTTTACCATTAGACATTGGTATACATTCTACAACCAAACGAACATGAGCTTCTATGTCTCCTTCAAAGAAATCAGATCCTTCATCAGTCAATGATCTTGATAATGCATCCGCTATAAAAAGTTCTTTTCCTGGTTTATATTTTATCTCAAACTGATATGGCTGTAATCTTATACGCATTCTTTGTAGTCTTACAGGGCATTTATTTAATGGCTTTTTGAAAATTGATTCCAGTGGTTTATGGTCACTTTCCACAGTAATATATTTTCCAAATATATACTAGTGAAATTTCTCGCACACAAATACAATAGCTAAAATTTCCTTTTCAATTTGAGCATAATTTTTCTGTGTATCTGTTAATGCCTTAGATGCATATGCTACTGGTAAATTATTCTGAAGTAAGTAAGACTGCTCCTAGTCCTTCTTGAGATGCATCTACAGATAAAACTACTGGCATTTTTATATCATAATACTGTAAAACTGATATATTTACTGAAACATCTTTTGGTCTTCTAAATGCTTTTTCGTGTGTTGCATTTCAGTTCCAGATAACTTGTTTTTTCAACAAATCTCTTAAACATGATGTCAATTCTGTTACATTAGGTATAAATCTAGAAACATATGTAATCATTCCTAGGAAAGTTTCTAATTCTTTCACAGTTTTTGGTGGTTTTATATCTAGAATAGCCTTAATTTTGTCTTCATCTGGTTTTAAACCATCTTTAGAAAATATATGTTCCATATATTTCACTTCATTCAGCCCAAATTTACATGTATTTAAATTAAATTTAACATTCTTTTCTCCGGCTCTGTCCAACAACTTCTTTAATTTTAAATTATGTTCTTTTTTATCTTTACCCCAAACTAATAAGTCATCTATATATATTTGAACTTCTTCTAAATCACTAAAAATTTCAGAAAAACTTCTGTGGAAAACTTCTGGTGATGAATTCAGTCCATATGGCAACCTCAAAAAACAATATCTACCAAACGGAGTGTGAAATGTAGTAAATTCACAACTTGAATCTGACAGTTTAATTTGCCAAAATGCTTTGCTTGCATCTAAAATACTAAAGACCTTAGCATTTGTCATTTGAGATGAAATTTCTTCAAAGGTTTGTATGTGATAATGTTCTCTCAGTATATTTTGGTTAAGGATCTAAACACACTCTTAAATTACCATCCTTTTTACTTACTACCACTAATGAATTCACGAATTCTGTTGGTTGGTTAACTTTCTTTATAAAACCATCTTTTTCCATTCTTGCTAATTCCTTTTTTAATGGATTTAATAAGCTAAGTGGAATTTTCCTACAGGGTTCTATTTTACCGACAGCTCCTGGTTTTAATTTAATATGATATGTATATCCAGTTAAATTCCCAGTTCCTTTAAACAAATCTTGATATCCTTTTAAAAATTCTGGTAACTTTTCATTGGAATCAGGACTTGCTGTACAAATTCTTTGTATTAGGTTTAATTTTTGCAATGTAGGTAAACCTAAAATAGCTGGAACAGTTTTATCACATGCTACGACTTGAAATTCTACTTCATCCTTGTCCCCTTTCGACGTTTCACATAATAATTTACATTTTCCGACTACATCAATTGTAGTACCATTATAATTATTTAAAGTGACTTTTGATTTAGTAAAACATTTATCTCTTAAATTTAATTGTTTAAATTTAGGCAATGCTAGCACATTACACTGAGCTCCAGTATTCAACTTTACAAATAAATATTTAGATATGTTTAGTTTTTCAAACCATTCGGTTTTATTTTTAGAAAATGGATTTGTATCTTCTACTGACCCTAAAATATATTCATTACCATTATTATGTAACTCATGCTCTAAATTATTCTGTACAACATTAACATTTGTATAAGTGCACATTTTAGAAAAGTGATTTTTCTTTTTACAGTACAAGCAAATCTTATTATAAGCAGGACAGTTGTATAACTTATGAAAAGTTCCACATTTTCTACATGGTTTTGGATTATTGTACTTATTTCCTTGATAGTTTGAAGAAGAATTAGTACTTTGTTGCTTTTGTTTCACATGATAGTTTTTCTTAAAAGGCTGACTTTTCCCTCTGAAGTTCGAAATTTATTACGTTTGATTGCTTCTATTTTATTTTCTTCAGTTAAAGTTTTCAGCTGAAGTTCTGCTAATTCAGAAGCTTTACACATTTTAATACATTTCTCCAATGTTAACTGATCTTCCTTTAATAATCTATCTTTGAGATTTTTATTTAGAATTCCACTTACTATTCTATCCCTTATTAAACTATCTTTTAATTCTGCAAATCCACAGTTGCTACTTAATTTCTTTAAATCAGTTAAAAAATCATCAAACGATTCACCTACATGTTGTGTTCGACTGAAAAATATATGTCTATCAACACTTTCATTTGCTTTCGGTATTTAAAAATTTTCGAAAGCTTCAATTACTTTGTCAACATCCTTCTTATCTTCTTCACTTAAATTAAAAGTATTAAACTTTTCAAGTGCTTCTTCACCAATAATGTGCAATAAAATAGCTACTTTAATTTCAGGTGATTTAGTAATACCACCAGACGCTAACATATAAATTTGGAATTTTTGTTTCCATTTCTTCCAATTTTCGCTTAAATTACCTTCAAAATTTAGATTACTTGGTGGCTTTAATCCATCGATATTTAATTTAGGACTTTAAAAGTTTATATATACGTATTTTTAGCCACTTCCAATAAAAATAAACAACGCACTTACCAGCGATGTGAGTTTCGATTTCACAGTAAACAACTTACCATCATGTTTTTATTTAGAATATCTTTACCACACTGCATGGTTCTTCAAAAAGGATTTTCTTTTTTAATCAAGGACTCGGCTGTGCCATGTGTTGTATTTTATATATATTGGGTATGTGCTCAGTGATGATTACAAGATGTACACAAACATTGTTTATTCTACATTGCTCATCTACTATTCTGTATTACAGTTATGATTAAAGATAATAATAGATACATATATAACATCCCCCACTCCTCTTTTTCCAGTTACTACCTGGAATATTCGGTAATTTCCGAGTATGCGGGTTAATTAAGCTTTTACAGTTAAAGGATGACTGTATGAAGAAATTTCTCATCTTCTGATTTCAGAAATGTGCCTCTTTTTTACTTAAATTACTTTGCTTGGAATATATGTTAAGGGAAAACTGTTATGCAATGAAAATTTAGAAAATGTTCAGAATTTTGATTTAAGTTAAATTATGTAAATATTAATATGAGTGGGAAAATAAATTGTATTTATTATTAGGTGCCAAACGAATACAATTAATATGGCTTATTATTATTTATTGTCTATATTTTGAACTGAAATTTCATCATTAAATCTTGTAATATAGTTTAGTTCTGCATAGTTTTTTTTTTTTTCTCGTAAACTAATTCTGTAAATTAAACTGTCATTTAAAATTTAAAAAAAAAAGTTAATTGTTTTCCATGGTTGAGGTAATGGTCATTCTCTTAATAAATATTGCATTGTTCATATTTTAAGTTACAAGTTTTTAAGGTTATGCAGTTGTGTATAATGTAATTAGACAGGTGCTTATTTTTTCCTTAAAATGTGCTTAAAGGTGCTTATTTTTTTAACTAAAATGTGGCTACGAACCCTGTGTTTGTGAATCCTTTCTGGTCTCTGTCAATGTCTATGTTCTTAAAATACTATGCTATAACGTAGCATTTTTAATTGAAATTACTGGAAATTCATGAAGCAGGTTTTTCATCAGCAGTGATAAAAGGTTTATTGTAACCTGCATAATGTGAATATTTAATGAAAGTGTAACAGAATTACAGATTATCTATAATTATTACTTTTCATCTTCTCTAGCAAACAGAACTGAAGACATCAACTGTCACCACATTTTCAAGTTTTGACCAATTAAGATCAAATTTTTCGCCCAGTAGACCAACTTCATTGTATCGCACGACAACTCCTCTAAAGAAAGTATCTACTATATGTGAAGATATCAGAAATGCTTATGAATTAAAGACTAAACCAAGACCACCTCCACCCATCCCTTCCTTGAAGCCATTGTCTTTTATAACTTCTCCTTCGACTTCGTGTAAGTGTGATTTTTTTATATTGATTTTTTTTTTGGGCAGGAGGCAGCATAAAGTAATTTTGTTATTACAATTTTGTGCAAGTTAGACCTGAACAGAAATTAAATATTAACAGTATGGCAGATTAAAAATACATTACGAAGTCTAAAATCCTGACATCCCTAATCTGGAATGATCTAAAATCTGGACCTCAAAACCACCAACAATGTTTTCTCATAGGCTTTATGCATGTGCATTTTATTCCCCCCTCCGTGCATAATAAAACATCTGGAGCGTCCCAATTCTTAATTTCACTTCGACACTAAATAAAATACCTTGTTATTGAAGAAACAATAATTTTAGCATAAATTTCTCCGATCAGTAATTTGGCTTCCTAGATACTTTGGCACACATCTCAAACCGAAATATTCCACATAGATACATCATTGATCTGATGCCAACGTGGCAAATAATTATTAATTATATTTTTCTTTCATCACTGCATGTTTATCAAAACATGACAACTTGAGTAATGACTCATGTAGCAATGCCTAAACAATTTTTTGTGTTAGTAATTGAATAATAAAGGAGTATGGTAACCTTTTATGTTACCATTAGGCTTAGGGAAGATTACAGATTCAAGTTAAATGCACTAAAAAGTTCTGTCCATATGATAAAAATAGATTTTGTTGATGATACTCATAGACCCATAGATTACATTTAGGACTATTTGAATTAAGAATAACTTATTTGTTAGTCATGTAAACCCAGAAGCAGCGCCAGGGCTCGTATGGCCGCACCGAGTCGCAGAATTTAGGACCCACAGAGACTGCATCATGCGATATCTAGTGCCGGCCCTCAATAAGGCTTTTGTATATGTGGGAATTTATTTATTCAGAACTCTGATAAGCCTTAAGCATGTGCAATAAATAGACATAAGTATAATAAATAACTAAACTAATACCATTCGGGCTTAATTGTCTCAGTGCGTGATAGAAGCAAAATAAAATTTAACGGTACAACTTACCATTAGTCGTCAAGCTCATGATGCATAGCCAAATATGTACAATGAAGGATAGCTAAATTTGATGATGATAGCAGTTAATTTTAAAGGTTTCCATATATTGCAAAACAAAGGTGAAATTTTCCAATTAACGGATTTTGTAAAGAAATGTGGAGAAGCGGTAATAAATGAAGATGATATAAAAGATGTTTTTCATTGTGATGACAATGCTTTTCAATCATCAATCAGTTAATGAATGGTGAAATCTGTAGTATGGTTCTAGACCAGAAAATACCGCTATCGATAGTGAAGAAAGTGATGGAGAAGTTACTGAAAACGAGAAAATTTCGATTGGCAAGTTAGTCAGAATTCTCAAAACAGCAGGTACAGGACTTCAACAATGTAGCTAAACAAGGGATTATGTCTGTCTACAGAAATAAAGAGAAAGTATTAGCAAAAAACAAAGCAACTTAAACAACTTATACTGAAAGAAATGTTCAATAAGGTAAATAAATAAATATCAAGCTTTTTTTTTTTTTTTTTTGTAAATTTTGATACTCTTTAGATCATAAGTACTTCATTATTTCATAAATCATGATTTCATATTTTTAATTTTGTTATTTCTACATGCCATCATACTAGATTTAAACTGATGATCTAATATCCGGAAAAATCCCAAATCCGGAAACGCTGAAGTCGCGACGAGTCCGGATTTCGGACTTTGTACTATATCTACATATTTATTTTGCAGACTTTTAATGCTAAATTAAATACTTGGTTTTTCTGTATTTTAAATGTGATATAGCAGCATTTCTCAAACTTTTCTGAAGTGAGGACCACTTTTATGAATTAGCATCTGTTGACCATCTTCAAAGGCAACTTTTTAGCATATCTTAACACCATTTGTACTTTTCTTTTTAAATACAGTTAATTAGAATTCATTAAATTTTTTATTAGTGTAAAGTATTTAAGCTTAAGAAATTTTTATTCTTTTTTAATCATTGAAAGTTGTTAGACTTTAGATAATCTTTATCTTATCAGCTAAAAATTGAAAATAAATTTTGCTACTTACAGTAATGAGATGAAGGCGCTTACCTGTTCTTCCATAACGTTTCTTATTTTGATATATGCTTGTGAGAAGCACCAGTGTCATAGTGCTTTAAATCCCTCTTTTATTGCTAAAGCTGGAGTGGGAAGTCCATAGATAAAATAACTCGCAATAAATTTTTTAAAAATATCAGTCTCTCTAGAAAAAGTGATAAATTCTTGTCTTGTATAATTTCCAAACTCTAAGATTTTCAGCTATAGTATGGTATGCACAGTTACTTTTAATTTTATCTTTGGTCTGGGGAAATCTAGGAAGACCACAAAAGAAGGCTTCAAGTACTGCTTGTGGTCTGTATGCCACAGTTTAAGAAATGCTGTGTTCTAGCATTAGTATATAATGTAATGTATTATGCTAGTAATAAGTTTTCTTTAGTTTTCCCATCAAAACACTTACTTTCTTGTTTATGTTATGTAATAGCATGTATTTCTTATTTTTATGATGTAATGTATATGAAATTATTTATTGTACATATAAAACAAATCTCCATCAAAATCTATTTTTCTCTTAGCACAAATTTCATGAATTTTCTCTGCCACTTTGTTTGATTGCATTGGTTCATTGCTTTTGATATTCACATCTGAAAAAGAGGAAATGCCATTTGGAGAGACTTGATTGCCTGTTATTAATAGTTTATCTGGAGATCATCTTCCATATTAATTTATAAAATAGTTCCAAATCAAACTGCCTTTGTAAGTTAAGAAAGAATTTGTTACATTAATAACTCACAACTGCTATATATGTAATAAAAATTCTGTTCTATAAATTTGACATAGAACATGATAATTTAGCTGGTGCTTAAAATAGCAGCATTCATGGCTATATTTTGGTCTAAACATTCTTGCATATAAAATACATAGTGCAATAGGCACAAAATCATCAGCCATTCTTCAGTAATAACCTTGATACTATTCACATTTTTGTAATATATTTGAAGAAAGAAAGTTGTGGATGACAGGCCAGCGGGACAGAGAAACTGGGAAGAGATGCATAAATTACAATATGAACATTAGTGAAGTTAGTGTTCCACCTTATTTCTGTTGGTTATTTAAGGTTTTGCTTTGCAAAATTTATCTTTATTATTTGGTAGGATTTTTATTATACAGCACAAAGTAATAAATCTAGACATCTAGTATCCAGAATGGTCTGATATCTGGGCCACTAGCCAAAGCTGTTCCTAGCGGGATGCTGCGCATAAAAGTACGAAAATCAGGGTTGGCAGGACTCTCCCGATACCACGCCTAAATATTTTAAATTCATTGTAAGTACTTGTCATATGTAAGCACTTTTTATACAATTTGTCATATGTAAGTACATTTTGTACAGTTTGTCATATATACGTACTTAGTGAGTAGCAGTAAAAATTTTATTTATCCCACTGAGCATTTTTTTTAACTTGGGGGCAGCAATCTTAGGAAAGTATGTGGGCAGCCAGTGGCCTAGGAGCGGTCCCGCCACTAGCCAAAACAATAATTAAACAAATAAATAAAATAATGAAAAACGTACAAGATCTAGAAATAGAGAATATAATATGCAAGAAAAATAAGCTTGTATCAGTAAATGTGGTTTTTCTGCTGACATATTCCTGCAGGTCAATTTCAAACACCTGCTGACTAAGCAGTCGCACCATAGCCAATAACAACACATTGATTGGCATTGTGTTGATGTTGTCCAGGCTTACAATTTTGGCTTTTGAGGGGGCTCTTGAGACTTAAAGTAGCTTTGTTATTTGAATGCACTTTCCCTCTCCTTTGTTTATCTATTGATACCCGCAGTTGCAGTCTCATCCTGAGGAGAAACTGCACAAAGATCCCCAAAAGTAAAGTAATCACTTTATTGTTAACACAGTAGCTTTCTACTTGGCATGGGAGAAAGGAGTCCATTGCAACAAAAATTCATATATACAGACGTTTCAGATGTTTGAGAGAAACAGATTTTTGGCTCTATTCTGTGTGAAATAGTTATTCGATGATGGTCTAAAATCCAGAAAAATCAAGACTTTCACTCCATTTTTACTGCTTTCGTTGATATTAACTAAAGTTTGAAATGAACTATTTTTGTACTACTTGTTATATAAGAATCATAACAAGGGTACATCATGGCAGGGGTTAATTCTGAAATCATGCAAGTCAGAGAAATTTATTATAATTGTGTTACTGTTCTTATGATAGAAATTGGAAACGAGCAAATTTTAGTCTTTAAAGGGCCATAACAAATTATAATTTTTCATAGTCTTTATCTAACTTATGTGTTTTGAAGTACAATAAGAAAGATTACAAAATAAAAAAAAAGTTTAACAGTTTTTTGACATGCATGAAGCTGCAGTAGTTGTGTATATGTAGTAGCAATTCCTGCTCACTTAACAAGCTTGCATTTACATTTGTATACCATACACATGCGATAGAATTTTGAGTCTATGCTGATGAGGATGATAGCTGGATGGTTACAATGAAGATACAGTCATGGCCAGTTGAACACACAATTATTCTTGAGCTGCATAGTTAAATTGGTGCATTTGATCCTCTGTAATTACATGCATGTTTTTAATATATTTATAACAGTGCAGTTGGCATAAGAAAGAGAAGTAACAATCTAAGAAGCAAAAATGCTTATACAGTCAAAAGTCGTTAATCTGGACTCGTCGGGACTTCCGGCGATTCCGAATTATCGATTTTTCCAGATTATAGATCATCAGTTTAAATCTGGTAAGATGGCATGCAGAAATTATAAAATTAAAAATATAAAACTGTAATTTATGAAATAAAGAACAATTATGATCTAAAGGGTATCAAAAATTACCAAAAAAAGCTTAATATTAATTTATTAAACATTTCTTTCAATGTAAGTTGTTTAAGTTTCTTCGTTTTATGTGATAATACTTTCTCTTTAATTCTATAAACAGACATAATTTCTTGTTCAGTTACAAAGTTCTGCTGTTGGAAGTCCTATAATTGCTGTGTCGAGAATACCGACTAATTTGTCAATTGAAATTTTTTCGTTTTCAATAACCTCTGTGTCACTTTCTTCACTATCGGAAGCGAATTATAATGACGAGGAATTTGATTTAAATCATATCAAAGACGGAGTACATCGAGATGAAATACTATATTTAGTAAGGAATTATAAGCCAAATAAAATAAAAACATCTGCCCTGAAGGTAAGGATAGTGCTGACAGATCAACTTCCACTTCGTTGTGTGCTGTGGCATGAAATTGATAAACAGATTTCGGAATAGTTAGATAAACAAAGTATTATGCCTTTATCCATTTTTTTGCAGCAATTCCACTTTTTGTTTAATGGACTTCAAAATATACTTTCGCTTTGTAGATCCTGTACATATTAGTAAATATATATTGGAAATTTTATTTGACATAATCGAAAGTTCAAGCTTACTTTTATAAAATTGCTCTAACAGTCTGCAAAAAATAATAAGCCGGATCCAATTCAAAGATTAAGGAACAACGCAATCTGCAACATTAACTGAATTAGATAATTTTAGCTTAGCTTATACCATCCGTTATACATTAAACGCGCATGCGCACACACATATTCACAGCCGTAAAGGTCTTACACGCATGTGCAGAAAGTTTGTAGCTTTGAGGTCTGGATTATGGGTGTCCAAATTAACGACTTTTGACTGTATTTCATTATGGATGTTAGTTAAGATTATCTCAAATTTATGTTAGTTTTGGTTAAGTAGGGTTTAGATTTTCAAAATTTAAATTAAAAGTAGATGACTGTGGGCCATTATGTATGTTCATATGTTTTAAGCGTCATGTGTTATGTATTGTTATGTTATCTATTATTATGCAGAAGTCTACCCAACGTCTATTTTCACAACCGTTCGTCATAGAGATATTGGCAGTTCCGAAACTGTTTTAAATGATGTAAATATTTATACTTTGGCATTTTTAAATTTAAAGAAATAAATTTTATACAGATTGTGAGATCTAACTTTTTATGCATTCTGCCATTCTATGTACTTATATTTAGGAAAACTGTGTGTTCATTATAAAAAGTAAAACACAAAACATTAAATTCCCATCAACTCCCTCCTAAAAAAACTGGGAGAGAGATATTGATGTCATTTTCGGTTTGCGTGGATGTTGATAAATAAATTGGAATTGGAGGTAGATTCCCTCTTCCCTCAAATGACATTCAATATTATTCGTTTGTGATTGATTGTCTTTAATTTATAATTTCATTATATTTGTAATGCTGAAAGAATTTTCAAACGAGTTTAGTTTTCAAACATGCTATAAATTAATATTCTTGTTAAGTTTTATTGCTTTAGAATCATAATCTGGTAATCATAAAAAATTCATTAAGCAGCAAATATTTTTCATTTTTAAGTAATGCAAATAATATTGGAAGTTGGCTATGTACCAATATTGAAGCGTGCCAGTGTTTTTGATTTTGTGGATAAGATCTCCATTTTGAAAATATTTTTATTGATCAATACTTTTTGCAGTAACCTGCATACAGAAATGCTCATCAGTGAATCTTTTAACATCTGATATCTTTTTCTAAACCAATATTTTTAGTTATATACAAATGGAAACATTTTGCCTTTCAATTTATGTATGGCTCCTGAATATGATCTCCGCCTTTTATATCAAATATCTCAGTCAGTTCTTCTTATACAGGAGTCACACTTTTTGTTTTATTTTTTATGATGGGTGAAAAATTTTTATAAATATAAGTGTAGTTATAGTTTCTAATTTTTATGAAATCGATTTCTGTAAATTAAAAAATACCAAAACATGAATCTCTCTGTCATTTTAAACCTTTTTGTAATTTGAAGTACATGTCTGTGACTAATGATTTCAAAAATAAAGATTGGTAAGGATTTTTTTGGACATGTCTAATAAGAATCGTATGCGAGGGTTTAAGAGAAATGCAGTACAGAGTTTTATTATAAGCATGTTACTATTTTTAGGATTGAAAGAAGAAATAACTGAATTAGATAAGAAACTAAAGCGGCTATTACAAATTACAGTTAGATTTTGATCTTGCATACTTTTTATCTTGCATACTACCCTTAGAAGAGAAAAAATGGCTTATTGACTCAAATACCTCTTTTTAGAAACAAACCATTAAAGTGTAAGAAAACAACCAGAATATTATTGTAGAAAATGTAACAAATTAATATCATTTTAAAGATATTACAACTATGAAAGAGAACATTCGCCTTTGAAGTCCTATGTCTTGTCACTTTCTTTTAGTGTTTCATGTATTCCTCAGGCGTATTAAAGAAGAGTTACATTATTTTAAAGAAATTCATGTCTTTGGTTGTCTACATTATGATGATTATTATGAGGCTTTTTTGAGTAATTTTTCTCTCTTTGTTTGCTGAATATAAATCTTGATCTTTAATTAAAGGATCACACGGTATTTTTCCATGCATTTTGTAATACTGGTATGTTCTTACCTTTTTCAGCAGTCTAAGACAGTAAATCGAATCTCCATCACCTTGATAAGAATTAATTTTGCACATTATCTAGTAATAATAACGTACAAAGTCCCAGATCAGGACACGTCGAGACTTCCACGATTCCGGATTTGGGATTTTTCCGGATAGTAAATCATCAGTGTAAATCTAGTAAGGTGGCATGTAAAAATAATAAAATTGAAAATATGAAATCATGATTTATGAAATAATGAAGCATTTAGGATCAAAATTCACAAGGAGAAAAATAAATAATAATAAAAAAAGCTGAATATTTATTTTTTACTTTATTAAACATATCTTTCAAGTTGCTTCACTTTTTGTGCTAATACTTTCTCTTTAATTCTATAGACAGACATAATTTCTTATTCGGTTACAAAGTTCCATTGTTGAAGTCCTGTAATTGCTCTGTCTAGAATTTGGACTAACTTGTCAATAAAATTTTTTCTTCTCTCTGTCTAAAATGATCTGTCTGTAGCGGTATTTTCTGGATCTAGAATCATATTCAGATTTTCCCCATCCGGTAATTGATTCATGATTAAGGAACATTGTCATCACAGGGAAAAACTCCTTTTATAACCTCTTCATTTTCTCCACGCTTCTTTACAAAATCTGCTAATTGGAAAATTTCACCTTTGATTTGTGGCCCTCAGGGGCTCCTTTTGTCAGTACGGGTGTGGCAATCCCGAGGTACCCTAGCCCTTCAGGGGATCATCTTCTTGGTGAGACGTGTGTCACGATCCTGGAGCCCTAGTGATCTATCTTCTTTTCTGTCTCCTTTCCTCTTGGCTGGAACTTTTTCCCTTCCCTTCTCCCTTGTGGTTTCTCTCTTTGGAGTTTGGGGCTCGTCACGAGAAACTGGAACAGCCCTTGTTTCTAGTTTTCAAGTGGTGAGAAAACTGCCCATGTGTTTGCTGTGCGTGGAGACCCGTGTCGCTGGAAAGGAGGGTCCTGGTAGACGAGGTACTGTCCCCAACACACTGCTTTGGCCTCTGCTTCAGCTAAACTGGAGGCACCTTAGTCGTCCTCACTGGTGTCAATCGGCTGGTCACTAGTCCTTGTGTCAGTGGCTTGGGGTCAAGCTCTCAGGAGTACCTGCTTTCGGGAAAGCCGACTGTGGGGCTTCAGTTTGCGTATAGGTCCGGCTAGCCCTAACACAGGAATCTGTGTTCACTTGTTGGGCTCCATGGTGGGCGGGGCCATTGGACCCGAATCTTAATTTTTCAATCATGGCTTCCCCATTTATTTTAAAAAACCTGAATCTATGATACGAATCAAGATATTGAAATCATCCACAAATCTGTGAGCGAGAAAATTCGTACCGATGCAAATGCCAAAGAAACTACTGAATGTCCTCGCTTTGTTGTTGTTTGCAGTGCCTCTGAAGAAATCAAAAAAATGTCTCCTTTCCTGATAAACAAATACATTCAATCCTGCATAGGTGAGCCAAGGAACATAAAGTGTCTCCGTTCTGGAGACCTGCTTATTGATACCATTTCGGCCACCCAGTCTGCTTCACTTTTACGACAAACCAAACTTGGACAGGTATCTATAACTGTGTCAGCACACAAAACACTTAATTCCTGTAGAGACGTAATCTCGGAAAATGACCTTCTGTGTGTTTTAGAAGAAGAGTTCGTCTCCGAGTTAGCTGATCAAAAGGTTTGTGCTGCCAAGCGGATCAAGATGCGAAAGGAAGGTCAGTTGATTGACACAAAACACGTATCCTGACCTTCAAATCGCCTGATCTGCCGAAGAATATTAAGGCTGGATATCTAAATTGCCCCGTAAGACCATATATTCCAAACCCCATGCGATGCTTCCAGTGCCAGCATTTTGGCCATTCCAAGATGTCCTGTCATGGGACCTTGACGTGCGCTCGATGCTCGTCGGTTGGCCACGATAGTGATAATTGCACCGCTGCAGCACTGTGTATTAATTGCAAGGGCAACCATCCAGCATTTTCCCGTTCCTGTCCAAAATGGAAATTAGAAAAGGAAGTTCAGACCATAAAAGTTTCTAGGAACATTTCATATGCCGAAGCCAGAAGACAAGTTCAAAGCACACAGCCTCATTCAAACAAATCATATGCCAATGCTGTGAAATCCACACGCACTATAGCCACCCAAACTTCCATAAGTACACAGACTTCACCAAATAAAACCCAGCAGCCTGCAAACAAGAAAAAGGAAAATCCAACCCATGTAATACAAAATAAAGAAATAAAAATCTTGAGCAAACCAAAAACTGTGCCTCCAAAAATAGTATCCAAAAATGGAAGCCGAAGCAATAGTTCTGTAGATGGTATAAATTCTGAATCTCTAGATTCAGACAGTATGGAAGTGGAAGATGGTCTAGAAGTTCCCGAACATCTGCTTCGGCGCAAAACTAAAAAGGAACACAGAAAGAACAAATATCAATCATAATGGCCACTCTCGTCTCATGGAACTGTCGCAGTTTCCACCGAAATTTACTTGACATCAAAGCTATGATCAATGCTTATTATCCTGTGTGCTTGGCAATACAAGAGACAAATTTGAAACCAGATCAACATGCAAAACTTCAGAGGTTTTCTCTCATCAGGAAGGATAACCTTGCAGGTGAGCGTGCCAGTGGAGGGGTATGTCTCCTCACCTCACTGGAATTTCCCTCAAGTTCCTTTCCTTTGACGACATCTCTCCAAGTTGTTGCCGTACAAGTAAATTTTCATATTGTAGTTTCAATCGTTTCTCTTTATTTGCCTCCTAATGAACACATTGATCAGTGGGATTTAAATGACCTTCTGGCTCAGCTGCCTGAGCCTTTTATCATAATGGGTGATTTTAATGGCCATAGTCTGTTGTGGGGAAGCAAAGACACCAATTCACGAGGAAGAAAAATTGAGCAGGTAATTGAAGACCATTGCCTTTGTATCTTGAATAATGGGCAGGACACTTACTTCCATGAACCAACAAGGACATTCCACGCTCTCGATCGAGCCATCTGTTCACCATCTCTATTGCCATTTTGCAATTTTAGCATTGGAAGTGATCTGTACAACAGCGATCATTATCCTATTGTTTTGTCTCTTGCACGAAGAGGAGCAAACCCCATGTCGAGACTCCCTCGGTTCATACTGGATAGGGCAGACTGGGAACTCTTCTCTTCCTCTGCAGAGCTCACACGGAACATGGTAGAAGATGTGCCTATCGATGATGCAGTGGAAGCAGTTACAACTGCTATTACTCAGGCAGCTATGCTCTCCATTCCTAGAACATCAGGAAAAATAATGAAATATTCGAAACCGTGGTGGAATCGCAACTGTCATGAAGCACTGAAAAAACAGAAAAAAGCATGGGGAATTTTTCGTAGATACCCAACTCTGCGAAACTTGATGGCATTTAAAAGAGCCAAAGCAAATACACGAAAAGTAAGGAGGCAGAGCCAGAGGAATTCCTGGATTTCGTATGTGTCATCAATAACATCCTCTACGCCTGGTAAGCGGGTTTGGGAGAGAGTCAGAAAAGCATGTGGGATATATAAAGACCACTCACTTTCCTTTTTGGAAAAAGATGGCTGAGTGATTAGCTCTATAGAAGTAATTGCGAATACTATTGGTGAGACATTTGCTGCCGTTTCTTCCAGCAGAAATTACTCACCTGCATTTCTTTCTATCAAGCAACGCTCTGAGAAAAATCCCATCGCTTTCAACTCTTCCAACTTTGAGTCTTATAATAGAGATTTTACTGTGCTTTGTTACAGACTTTGTTAAAGATAGCTTTTTTACAAACACATAGGTCTTCTCCGGGTCTTGATGGCGTGAATTACAAAATGCTAAAACATCTGTCGTATAAGTCACTGAATGCCCTTCTAACTCTTCACAATAGAGTGTGGAAGGAGCGTACTTTTCCCAGTGCATGGAGAAGAGCTGTTGTGATTCCTATTGCTAAGTCAGGGAAAGATCCAAGGAATCCCTCCAACTATCGGCCAATTGCCCTTACCAGTTGCGTATGCAAACTGTTTGAAAAGATGATAAACAGCCGCCTAGTCTACTTCTTGGAAAAGAATAATTTTATATCACCTTATTAAAGCGGTTTTCGAAAGGGGAGAACGACCGTAGATAACATGCTCCTTTTAGAGACATCCATTCAAAAAGCTTTTGTCAGAAGAAGTCACCTTGTCTGAATATTCTTCGACATTGAGAAAGCTTATGATAAGGCATGGAGATACGGTATACTTCGCGATCTTCACGAGACTAGCTTGCGCAGCAACCTACCAATTTTCATTCAAAATTTCTTGAATACTAGAACTTTTCAAGTGACGATTGGCTCTGTTTTGTCAGATATTTTTGAACAGGAAGAGGGTGTGCCTCAAGGCTGTGTGCTTAGTGTAACCCTGTTCATTTTAAAAATAAACTCTGTACTAAAAGAACTTCCTCCCACAATCTTGGGATCTCTATATGTTGATGATTTACAGATTAGCTGTCGAGGGGCAGACATGAGATACGTAGAGAGGCAGTTGCAGATGGCTCTGAATAAGATCCAAGAATGGTTAAACAAACAGGGATTTACTTTTTCCAAACAGAAAACTGTGTGTGTTCACTTTTGTAGGAAGCGAGGTCTGCATCCTGAGCTTGAGTTATATCTGAATGGTACAATTATTCCAGTTGCGCCCGAAGTAAAATTTTTAGGAGTGACGTTCGACCGAAAATTGACTTTCCTTTCTCATGTTTTAAACCTGAGAAAGAAGTGCTTAAAAACACTAAATATTTTATAAGTATTGGTGAACACCTCCTGGGGTGCAAAACGTTGCTCCATGCTTCACATTTACAGAGCGCTTGTCCGCTCTAGACTGAGCTATGCCTCAGTGGTGTACGGATCTGCTCGGTCATCAGTATTGTTAAAATTTTATCCTGTTCATCATCAAGCTTTGCGGATTTGTTCAGGAGCTTTCAGGACTTCTCCTGTCCAGAGCCTCTATGTTGACTCCAATGAACCATCACTTTATCTGAGGCGTGAGCAGTTGTCCCTATTGTAATATTTTAATATTCTATCCCAATAAGCTGTGCTTACTCAATAATGTGTGTAACACTTTATTTGAAACACGTCTATCCTGTGTTCCTACTTTTCCTTTAAGAGTTCGGCCTGTCATTGAGGAACTTTCCCTCTCTGATATGCACCCCCAAGCAGCACAGAATTTTGAAATCCCACCTTGGGAAAATGCACGGATTCGGCTTTTTGATGTTTTCAAGCATCACGTCAAGGCAAGCACCAACGAGATCATTTATAGACAACGCTTCGCTGAGCACAGGCACAAATATAGCAGTTATTATCCGATATATACAGATGGATCCAAGTCAAATGATCATGTTGGAATGGCGTTTGTATTTCAAGATCACATAGAGCGCAGACGTTTGCACAATGTTTTCTCAGTCTTAACATGTGAACTTACTGCAATATATTATTGTCTTTTGTACATCTCAAAGCTCTGCCACAAAAAGTTCATAATTTATACAGACTCGTATAGTGCTCTTAAATCTTTGGAAGCTTGCAGACATCACGGCAAAATATGCTGTTGAATTGTCCAGTCGCCTTATCCCTTTTAGAGACATCTGCTGTGTCATCAAGGGAAAATCTGGAAAACATGGCAGCAAATTTGGGTCGTTCAGCTTAACAACAAATTGAGAAATGTAAAGCCTAGAATCGAGCATTAGGATTTTGCTGGAAATTGCAAGGAGGAAGTTCTTTTGACTCACCTCAGAATTGGTCACACTAGAGTGACACATAGTTATCTTCTCAAAGCTGAAAATGAGCCTGTTTGTTTGTCTGTTCGTCATATTTTAATTGAGTGTCCATGTTTTAATAGTCTTCGCCAGAAATATATTAGTAGCTGTGACTTACCTCTCGACCGTTTAATCGGAAGAGAGGTCAATTGCAATTTATTTTATTATTTAAAAGAGACTGGCTTTTACTACGTAATCTAATTTGTTTTGAAGATTGTGTCTTGAATTTTAAATGTGGTCTTTTAACTTGTTTTTATATGACTTCATCCTCTGGATTTGGTACATTTATCTACTTGTTTTTATTTATTGTATTTTAATTTCATCAATTGTGATCACCCTATCTCGTGTTTGGCGTGCTATAATCATCTTTGGTTTTGCACCATAATCTCTCACTCACTCACTCACCCCCTTTGATTTGTGATATCCGAAAACCTTCAGATTCGCAGCTATCATAAAATTTAGCTATTTTTCACTATACATATTTAGCTATGTATTATGAGATTAATGACTAAATACAAGTTGTTCCACTAAATTTTATCTTGCTTCTATCGCATACTGAGACAATTAAGCATGAATTGTATTAGTTTAGTTATTTATTATGCCTATTTCTTGCACATGCTTAAAGCTTTTCTGAGTCCTGTATAAATAAATTCCCACATCTACTTAAAGTTTATTAAGGGCTGGTGCGTGATGCAGTCTCTCTGGCTCCTAAATTCTTCTACCAAGCATCTCCCTGTGTCTTCCCTAAATTCTGCCGCCCAGTGCGGCCATATGAACTCTGGCACTGGTTCTGGGTTTATGTGAATAACAAATCAGTTATTCTTAATTCAAATAACACTAAATTTAATCTTTTGGCCTTTGACAGGGTTCGTACGGTCCTTAAGAATCCTTAAGTCTTTAAATTTTTTGGAATCGATTTTTGGTCCTTAAAAGTCCTTAATTTTGGCCAAAATCAGCAGAAGGTCCTTAATATTAATCATCTGAAACTTCTGACTGTTTTTACGACTGTCATTTTTTAGTGTGAATTAGCATTTTGAGGAATATTTTTGACGATTCACTGCCGTATATATGGTTATCTTTTGAATAGTCTCATGAGTTATAACTTGTTTCCATTTCTAATATAAATGATGGAATACTCGAGTTTCTAAGCAAGAAGTGAAACATAAGCTTTTTGAAATTCATTTTTTCTAGTAAAGAACTCTTAAACAACTTTTCGCTTTTGGGGATGTGAATTCTTTTATTAAACGGTTCTAAATTTGGCGACTTTTCAACATTTTGGTGAATTTAAGATTAGTTTCTATAAAAACTTTTCAATTCCAAAATCTGAGAATTTTTCGACGATTTTTTTTTAAAACATCGTAACATTGATAAATTTCATTAAAACAATGGTAATATATTGATATTATATTTAGAAAATACCATTAAAATAAAACGTTTTTATTTTTTGCTGTCATATTATGAAGTTTCATTTTTTCAACTTATACAATATTTTAAATCTGAAAAAAAAAAAAAAAAAAAAACAAGGTATAATGTTTTAAAGCACAATTTACGAAACAGCTCTTAGCAAAAGCAAAATTCGCTATGTAATTAATTAAAAATGTCTTGTTTTTAATTTTTTCATAGTAAGAGTTTTACCCATGTAATTGTCTCAGAATATTCAAAATTCTCAGAATGTGCATCAATTTTCTCTATAAAATTAATTTCATACTTTTTCCCTTCTATTTTTTCAAAAATATTTCAATTTCAGGCATTTTGCAGTTACAGAAATGGTAGGGATAATTTTTCTTTAGGATTTTAGACATTACAGCTTGCAAAGTTTAGAAGGATTTGAAGGCAAGATTTATAAACCCACGATTCTAGAAGATTCGTGAAATATGTGACAAAATGAAAAATGTCTCCATGGTATCAACACGTAATGGATGTGTTTTTCAGAAAGTTTGCAATGAATTTCTTAATTTTTGGAGAACATCTAGAAGAACAATGAAAACATAATATTTGAATGTATTACTTCTGGTACTAGAATGTTAACATGTTTATCTTCTCTTTATTTTCTCTACTTTTCACCAGACAGAAGCATGGAAAATATCAAAAATGCTTCTGATCTTATCACATGGGCAGGCATTATAGAAAGGGATTTTTTTTATTAATAAAGAAATTGAAAACGTACAATTTAAAAGATTTATCTAATATTTCTTGATGCATCATACACATAGCTGGCACTAGGCCTTTTCCCACCTGATGCTATCACTGTGGATCCTAAATTCTGCTGCCTACTGCCTTTCTAAATTCTGATTCCAACGCTTGCTCTAAATTCTAAAAGTTTTGCTATTTGTAGATTTTCTTGTTCGCTGTATCGCTAAATTCTAGAAATTCTGCCACATCAGCTCTGTAACTGGCCTTTACTATATATATTTCATATTGCTTGTGAATGTTCATATTACTAAAGAAATAAAATTAGCCACTTTTTCTGTACATTCTAAATGCATTTAGTGTTTTTTAGAATAACAAACCCTTAATTAAATCCAAAAATTCTAAAATGAAAAGGATATGTGTTGAAGAAAGAAACTGAGTACATAAAGGAAATTATTCTTCAAAGATATGTGCAGTTATTATTAGGTAAATTACCCAATTGTTTTTGATTTCAGCCTTTACTATAACTTCCTCTTTCTATTTCCTCATATGATAGAGTTACTGAGCAAGATTAAATTTAAATTAAATTGCATAATCTTGGACCACTAGTCCACATTTTTAGTTGAATTTGTGTTTAATTATGTCACCATGAGCTGTAATTGATTTTTTTAGCATCATAACATGCCTTTATGTTCTAAGTTCTTTTTAAATAAGAGGCTTATTTAAACCTTTGTCTGATATTGTAGTTACTTTCAGACATAGCGATATGCTTCATGTCTGTGGGGAGTTTTGGACTATTTAACTTTTACCAGATCAAGTAAACCCTCATAGGTACATTGTGGAGAGGTTGATAAGTCAGAAGATAAAGCACACAGAAACTAGCGAGAACATTGGTTTGCATATTGAGACAAATCTTTAATTGTTAGAAAAGATGCTTAAAGAGAAGGAAATAAATATAAACTAGCCAAAATATTCGGGAAGGCTTCAAATTAAAATGACGGATCAATATTTTGTTCAGTGTTGTTGTTAAAAAGCATAAATGTTTTGTAGCTTTTAAAGTGTAATTATCCTAATATCATTTTTAAAAAATTTTATCAACTTTGCACTATTAAAATTTTTTTATCATTAAATAGATAAGTGAAAGTTCACTTACCTTCTAAATAGGGCTGCCCTGAACTGCCTGCTTTTCCTTCTTCTCGGTATCTGTCTCTATGATGAACTTCGATTCACTGCGCAACACAGCTATAAACTTTTTAAGAAATTTTAATTCATATGAAAGATATCTACAAAATATTTACAAGTTATAATGATTACAAGCATAATTTATACGGAGACGGTCTATCGTTATACATCTGTTAGACGCGTCAGCCGTTCAACTGACTACTTTTAGTCTCTTTCGCCAGAGGGCGTTCGTGGAAGTAAAGTTCTAGTAAGCAAACGCGACACTCCCACCTTGAGGTCCAGTATCAACAGAGGATGGACCTCAACTGACCTGTAGTTCAAGTCTTTTGAGTTTTCGTCATATGTCGAGTTCAATACCTCAGTAGCATATCCGACTCAGGTGTAAAGTTGAGTTCAAGAGGTATGAGGTTCTTAGTAGGTCTCACCTTGTGCAGTTTTCAGTTTCACTAATCTAATGTGTCCGTCGTGGGATGGAAAAATTTCCACGATTGTAGCTAAGGGCCAGTTTATCCCTTTTTCGTTGTTGGACACAATTACAAGATCACCAACTTTCACAGAAGATGGTTCGCGGATGAATTTTGAGCTTTGTTTTAGTTGCCCTAAATATTCTGATCGAAATCTTTTTCGTAAATCTTTTCTCAATTTGGCTCTGTAAAGGTATCTTTTATTGATGGATTTAGAATCCAAAAAATCTAATTCAGGAACTCCAGTCTCTGGAATTTCTGTTAGAAACATTGCTGGGGTGAGAGCTCTTAAATCCTTTACGTCTTCTGACAAATACGTGAGAGGACGGTTGTTCATAATGCTCTCGCAGTCACAAATGATTGTCAACAATTCTTCGTAGTTCAGAGAAGATTTTCCTAGTACCTTTCGAAGAATTCTCTTTAGTACTCCAATTAATCTTTCCCACCACCCTCCCCACCATGGCGAGGAAGGGGGAATAAATTTCCATTCAATTTTCTTAACTGTTGCGTTTTCTAAGATAGAATTCCAATCTATGGTCTTAAACAAATTATTTGATCCAACAAAATTGGTTCCATTGTCAGAGTATACAGTGACAGGTCTACCCCTTCGAGCGATGAATCGCCTGAACGCGTGCAGGAAACTTTCGGTTGATAGAGATGAGACTAGCTCTAAGTGAACTGCTCTATATATTGCGCAAGTAAAAATGACGATCCACGTTTTTTGGCCTCCTTTTAAAATTAAGGGACCCGTCAGATCAACACCAATAATCTCAAAAATTAAAGCATCTCTTATTCTGTCTTCAGGTAGTGGCGCTTGAGGAGTCTTATATGAATCAGAGTCGAACCTTCGACATCGTACACAGTTTTGGATAACCTTGCGTACGGTCTTCCTACTCTTTATGATCCAATATTTTTCACGCAAAGCGCACATAACGAATTGTACTCCAGCGTGACTTAGCCTTTCATGTTCAGATTTGATCAGTTTTAATACTAATGGATGTTCTGAGGGAAGTAAAACTGGGTAACGAAAGTCAGCATCATCGTCTCTCTGAAAGATACGTGTCTTCACTTTTATAAGGCCATTGGAGTCCATGATAGGTTCTAGAGCACGTATTCTTTTATCTTTCAATCCTTCGAAAGATTCTTGTTGGATGAGTCGGAAAACCACTGTTTCAGCTCCCTTTAGTTCTTCGACTGAAATTCTCCCATGAGTTCTTTCAGATGGTGGTGGTGTAGCATTTTCAACGAATCTAAAGATCCAAGATACGACCTTTATGATCTTTTCGAATTTTGAAATATTGTCAAAAAGGTTAAATTTATCTGCATTCGTGTTATTGCTGGCTGAAACCACAGTTCGTTTTCTCTCTCCATTTACTATATCGAAGTCAGGATGTTCTCCATCTGCAATAGGCCACTCTTCTGGAGGTCGATAAATCCAATCTGGTCCTTTCCACCATTCGGATTTCCTCAATTCTTTTGCAGAGCAACCGCGTGATGGCAAATCCGAAGGATTAAACTTTCCGGGAATGTGATGCCAGTGATCTGGGTTACTCAGTTTTCGAATCTCATTTACTCGATTGGCTATAAAAGTGGACCAATTTTCTTTCTGTTTTATCCAAAAGAGAGCATTTGTGGAATCCGTCCAGTAAAAAACTGGAACCTTTTTTAATTTCAAGTCTTCTCTTATTGTATGAGAGAGCCTGGCTCCAATAGTGCAAGCGAGTATCTCTAGTCGAGGTATGGTGAGTGCTTTTAGCGGAGCAACTCTTGCTTTAGATTGTATCAATTGACAAGTGACTCCACTCTCACCGCTGTGTCTAAGAAAAATGCAGGTCGCATACGCGTCCTTGCTTGCGTCCGAAAATACATGCAGAGTGGTACTTTCGTCTATTTTGGGAAGCAATCTAGGAATTTTGATGTCTTTCAAATATTTTAACTGAGATGACCATGTGAAAAATTTCCTTGCTAGATCTTTCGGCAGATTAGTATCCCAGTTAATTTTCTGTTTCCAGCACTCTTGCAGAATCAGTTTAGGCATGAGAGTAACTGGACTAGTAAACCCAATTGGGTCAAAGATTTTACTCAATTCGGAAAGAACAGATCTTTTACTCAATACAGGGTTTTCTTCATATTTTACGTGACAAGACAAAGTATCGTCAAACAAGTTCCATTTCAATCCCAATACTGACACAACATCTTCATAATCTTTATCAGAAAGGTTTAGAATTGAAGTTTCATTTTTAAGTCTATTATGTTTCCAACCTCTTAGGTCAAATTTTGCAGTAGCCATGATTTCTCTAGATCCTTTGATAAATGAGTTTAATTCTTCAATTGATTCCACGCTCGCTACGCAGTTATCCACATACATGGCTTTCTTTAGCTTTGAAGCTATTTCCTGATGATGTTTTGGTACATTTTCCAAATGGTAGTTAATCGTGGCAGCGAGTAAAAAGGGGCTGGCGTTTACGCCGAATACAACCCTTCGGTGCCGATATATAGTCAGTTTTTCAGGCTGTCCTTTCTCCCACCATAGGAAGCGGAGAAAATCTCGATCCGCTGGATTCACACCTATCTGAAGAAATGCTCTTTTTATATCCGAAATTACTCCATACTTCCCCTCTCGAAATTTTATCAAAATTTTGGGAATCAATTCAAGATAATTAGGACCCTTTTCCAGGCAGTCGTTCAGAGATACCGAATTTTTCTCCTTTGCAGATGCGTCGAACACTGGTCGAATTTTGGTAGTCAAATTTTCCCGAAACACGGGTCTATGTGGCAGATAATGCCCTTTGATCTTTTCTGCCTCCGAAATATTGATAGGTTCAATTATTCCCTCTTCTACCCAATCCTTTAAAACAGTTTCGTAGGCTTCTAAGGAATTCTTTGTCTGAAGGGTTTTCACGCAAGACTTCAGACGCTTTTCTGCAAGGATTCTATTATCTGGCAACTCAGGATGAATTTGAAGCCATGGAAGTGACACCTGATATCTTCCAGCGTCATCTCTTTCTAAAGTACGGATAAAATAATTTTCTGTAGCCTTTTCTATTTCTTGTTTTGTTTGCGAAAGAGCTGGTTCAGTTATTCCGATAGAATCAAGAGACCACAAGTCGCAAATTTTTCTGTCACTAATGTGTAGTGATAAAAGAATTTCATTAAAATTCTTTCCCTTTACCTTCGTTCTCCCTAATATAGTCCAACCAAGGTGTGTATTCATCGCTACTAAACTCTCCGTTGCGTGTTTGTTTCCCCTGTAAAGAGTTTTCCGGCATAATCTGCTCCTACAAGCATGTGTATTTCGTTAGGGTGTTTTTCAAATAAACAAGAATTCTCATTAGTTACATCACTGGGAAAAATTTTGTAACCTCTTAGTTTCTTTAAGCATTCCCTATCCTCCAATTTTGGAATACGTGAGCATATGGTTTTTTGGCTCAAAACTTCCATTTCGCATGTGAATCCTGTTTCTAGATTATTTAACTTAATCAGATACTTGTTGTGATTTTCCCTTTTTTCTATTCCTCCAAAAAGCCCATGAGTCACACTTTCCTGACCTAAAGATTTTAGTTTTAATTTCTCCGCAAGAAATGTGCTGATATATGATCTGCTACTTCCGGTATCCAGAATTATTCGTATAAAATTGCTTTCACCATCTCCGTAAACATTGACAATTAAAGTTTGCAAGATTACACTTTCATAGGATGAATTATTCGTTAAGGCCTTATTTTCAATTTGTTCTTCCTTAACTTCTCCGTTTTCGGTTTTAAAACACATTATAGTGGCATGTCGTTGTTTACATAATTCACACCTTATTCTAGAAGTGCAAATAAAACTAAGATGCCGTGGGCGTAAACAGCGATAACAGATCCCTTTCGCTTTGCATTTCTCCCTTTTTTTCTCAGTAGACCATAAAGATGCTTGTTTACACGTTATAGACTCGTGATCAGAAGAGTCACAGAAAACACATGGTGTTTGTCCCCCCCGCAAACTTGCGTTCGTTAACTCCGAAGCTGTGTGTTTCGCAATAGGTCTGGGTTCACTCAGTTTGTTATGCTTTTGCGGCGCCGCCTTTGGCTGGACCGTCTGGAATGTACGTTCCCGCGCAACTAACTGTTCAGAAAGAAATGCCACTAGGTGACTCAAATCGTAATTTGATTTTCGAACTGTTTTATTATACTCCAAAACCAAATCTGGGGGCAATGTTTTAAGCAAAATAGGTGTTAATAAAGCTCCATATGTTTCTGAGGTCATATTTAATGATTCAAGACATCGAATATGTTTCTGTATATAATTGAATAACTTACGGAAATTTTGAATGTCATTACAATTTTTTAGAGGTCTTATTTTCAGTAATTTATCTATATGGGCGTTGATCAGTACATCTTTATTTCCAAATCTTTCTGTGAGGAGTTTAACTGAAGTTTCGTAATTTTCTTCGGTTAAATCGAAACCGTCAATGGTGTTATAAGCAGTGCCTCCCAAAAAGGATTTCAAATAATTAAATTTGCTTATAGCGTCAAGCGTTTTATTTTGGTGTATGGCTGATGAAAAAGTGTTCCAAAACGTCAGCCATTCGCAGCTCTCGCCATAAAACTTCGGAATCGTAAGTTTAGGAAGCTTCACATTATGACTTTCGATTTTAATGTTTTCTATAATACTTTCACTTAACTGTTCAGTGCTTCGTAACACATTAAATTTTTGTTGTTCTATATTAATTTCTTTCAATTTTTTGTTAGCTTTGTATTTAAATGTAGTTATTCTTTCACGATATTCGTCAACACCGTTTAATTCCTGGTCTAGATCCTTTATGTTTATTAATTTTTCTATATCGGCATCTATTTGTTTTAACTCGTTCGATTTTTCATTTAAGAGTTCTAAAGAAATTTCTAGTTCCTCTGCATTCACTTCGGTTTTTGGTAATTCAGTTTCGATTCGGCCAATTAATTTTGTAACTGCAGCCCTTATGTGGCCGCGTTTCCTTTTCAATGTATCGATAAATTCCGTCATTATTTAATATTCAATAATTCAACAACTATCAGCAATTCACTAATTATTTATGCTTATGTATTATCGATATCATTGATGTCAATTTAGACAGTTTCAATAGTTAGGAAAACAGCAGTTACTGGCAGTCCCTGTTCGGGCGCCATGTTAAAAAATTTTATCAACTTTGCACTATTAAAATTTTTTGATCATTAAATAGATAAGTGAAAGTTCACTTACCTTCTAAATAGGGCTGCCCTGAACTGCCTGCTTTTCCTTCTTCTCGGTATCTGTCTCTATGATGAACTTCGATTCACTGCGCAACACAGCTATAAACTTTTTAAGAAATTTTAATTCATATGAAAGATATCTACAAAATATTTACAAGTTATAATGATTACAAGCATAATTTATACGGAGACGGTCTATCGTTATACATCTGTTAGACGCGTCAGCCGTTCAACTGACTACTTTTAGTCTCTTTCGCCAGAGGGCGTTCGTGGAAGTAAAGTTCTAGTAAGCAAACGCGACAATCATTTAAGAATCAATGTCATAAATTAATTGTATTTTAAACTGTGAAATTTTATTAGATTTTGATTTTAATAGGGCTTTTTTAGTAAATAGTGTTAAAAAATAAAACTTAATAGTGGCCATGTAAATCCATAAAGACTAAGGTTATTAAACTACTTAATTTAATTATTTATAACTAACTGCTAACCCTTAAAAATTATCTCTACATATTAAAGCGAATTATTGCCTTTCGTTAATGCTCACTGTGGTTACAAGATAAAATACAAGTAAAACTTATTCTTTGTATCTAAGTGAGACTTAAAATAATACAAAACAACTTATCACCTCTGGTGCTTTAATGGCTTATTGGACCCTTAAAGTATATTAACTGGGTTACAACCCCTGGAACTCTACACAAAGCTATGACACTAACTGCATCAAACAGAGCATAACTAACTTTCAACACTTTCCAACTGTGCCTACATCAGGCCTTTCAGGTTTGTTCTAATCAGCAGGTCTCTATCTAGACAAGCAGCAGTGGTGACAACATTTAGTCTTTTGTTATGAATCATGCTGACTATGATCTGACTTCTCATTTTAACCTATGCAGTTTGACGTAAAAATCTACCTGCTTATTTACTAAACCTCTAGACTGATCAAGTATGTGACAAAGTGAGACACACACACACACACACACAAACACACACACACAAAAAAAAAAAGTAAATAAAAAAATAAAAAATAAAGCTAACTGTTAAAGTTTATTTTATTCTCAAACTTATGAACAATTATGGTAATTCATGTTTAGTAATAATGCATACTACTTACGGATCTATTTTATTTTTAGGATGGTATTACAAAAGTGAAATTCAGGCATAGATAATATCTTCAATTGAATTTATTCAGTTCCCATTTGCTCATAGGTTCTTAATTTTTTTCCTTGATGGTCCTTAAAAGTCCTTAAAAGTACTTAATTTCCGTGTGCAGAAATTTGTACGAACCCTGTATGAGTATCATTAACAAAATCTACTTTTAGCATATGGAAAGAAATTTTTGTTAAATGTTTCCTGTCAACATTTCTTAGCGCATTTAATTTAAATCTGTCATCATCGAGAAGCATAATGTCAACATAAAAGTTTACCATGCTGTTTCTCAATAACTAATATAAAAAAAAATCGTTTAGTCTTCGTTTCGTGAGTCATTACTTAAGTTGTCGTGTGTTGATAAACAAGCCGTGGTGAAAGCAAAATATAATAAATAATGATTCGCCAGGTTGGCATCAGGGATATAATATTAGTAGGTGTAAAATCAACGATGTATTTGCAGAATGTTTCAGTTTGAGATGTATCCCAGCAGCTACGAAGCCAAATTATTGGTCATTAGAATTTATGCTAAAATGATTGTTTCTTCAATAACGAGATATTTTATTTAATGCCGAAGTGAAATTAAGAATTGGTATTCTTCACATGTTTTTTATGCATGGGAGGAATCAAATGTGCATGCGTACAGCGCACAAAATATATATATAATAAAATTAAAAATAGGTGGTAGTTGCCTTTGAGGTCCCAATTTTAGATCCGTCTGGATATTGGATGTCCGGATCTGACTTTATACTGAAGTCTGATTTTTTATTAGTTTATTGTGTATTAACAGTAATTAATTAAATGTACAGCATGTATTTGTTTTTCTTATTAAATTGATATTATTATTAAATTTTAAATTAATAATAATGTCAATTATTATTTCGTATTAAGTTTTAAATATTCATAATAAAATCTTATACTTTGAACTATATTTTTCTCATAATAATGAGATGACAGATTTAATAACATAGAAAAAACACCACTATAACCAAATTCAATATGAACTTTTTTAAGTAATTTTGTACAAATACTGATGATGTGATTTTATGCAGTACTCGGTTCTTTATAGTAAAAATACTATTGATTTTCTTAAATGTAGGATTACAGTATCTAATTTCCATTAATTTTCTTAAACTTAATTTTATGACTATTATCCAAATTCTAATGTCTTGATTTTTTGTAATAATTTATTTTTTTAGATATAAAATAAATAAATAGTCCTACTTCACTTTTGTATCACTTTGACAGTAGTAGAATCTGTCTTATATTTTAATATCAAAATCATATCTAGATGATTTCAAAGATAACTAAATAATCTAGTTGTTCCATCCTGTATATACTTAAGCTAAACTAAATAGCATGATCATTGTGCTGAATGAAATGATTACCATGCAGGTGGTAATAAAATTGATATACAGCATATATAATTGCTAGACATTATAATTCAGTGATTGCATAATTTCTTTCATAAGATCTTAATTTATGAGAATGAAAATCTGTTGGATAATAGGTACTATATGGGATAATCTTGTTTGAAAACTGCACGTGGACCTTTTTTGGATAATTTTGATTAAGTAATGCCTTGAATCTTTAAATTTTATGTGTCACTTGATGATAATAGGAGACTTTCAAATGAAGCCAGTAAATTAGGTGAAGTTCCATTTGCCACAATTTTATAATTACGCATCTAATATAGATTACTTTATAAAATAACATTAACCTGGCTATTTGTATCTGTAATACTGGGAAAATTATTTCCTATCGTAACACCTACTTTAAAATGCTGTCTTTTTTAGGTAACTTTTCATATTGATGGGCCAGTGTTGAATCAAAATTTAATGCTTGGTATTGTGAATTTGGATATTTGAATGGTGGTGGGTGAAAATTGCATCAAACAAAATTTTGTGTCAAGTAAGATCTTGGGTAATAATGTCTTGAAAAATTAAATTTTGGAGGAGCCTAGGCATTCTATCTGGGAACTGTAAACCTTGGAACATTACTTTGAATTTTATGATGAGGAAAACTTGAAGTTTTTTCAAATAATTTGAAGGTGAGACAAATCAAGTTTTATAGTGTACATGTATTTTGGAGAGATAGTAACATTTTATATTCTTTTGAGAATCCTGCTGTAAAGCTATCAAAATTATGTTATTTTCTATATATATAAAACTCGGTTTTAATTTCTGCTGAAAATTTTTGTTTGTCAAAAGTTTGTAAAATGTAACAAACAAGTTTCTCAAATATATAGATAAATATGTTATGCATTTTTCTTTCAATAAATTGAAAGATTCTATTTTAGTACATTCACAAATGTGATATGTTAGCTTCATTTTTAGAAAATTTGACTTTTTTATTTATTACCTCATTAGTGGTATTTAGTTTTTCTTTCTGGGAGATTCCTTTTGAATTGTAAAGATTTCCCCGAAACAGTTTACTACTATCCAATTCATAAATCTATTGAAATCAAAAGCAGAGTGTGCAAATTTTCATCATCTAAGATGGGAGTTATTTTCTGCCATTTTAGTGAACTCTGTAAGCATTTATAATGATACCAAATCTACACAGTTATCACGAATAACGTATAACACAAAAATGATACAATCATAAATGAAGTAATTTGAAATTTGCATAGAATTACTTACCCTACATTACAGTACAAAGTTCAACAACACGTTACCCCCTAATTTTCCCCCCTTTATTTCATCCTTAGTTTGCAAAAGTTCAGCTCTTATTTTCTCAGTTTCTGTACACAATACAGGAAAGCTAAAATAAATTATGTCAAACTATTTTTCCTTTAAGAGGCTTAGAATAGTATGGAAAGACTAAGCAGAATGGCTTCAAAGTAGTATTGTGTTCTTTCTTGTTTGTTTTTTCGATTATGGCTAAGCACACTAGGGCTATCTGCCTAAGGGAAGGAAGAACTTTTTAAGAGAAACTGGTTATGCATGACATGGTGAGCTTTTTACATGAATGTAGTTATCTGTGGGTAATTAGAATACTTTAAAATTAGGCTATCTGTGGGTAATTAGAATACTTTAAAATTAGGCAAATTACTGAGAGGAACTTGTGTTTAAAGGACATTATTGTCTTGTTAAATGGAAAACTATCTCACAGATTTTTCCCCCTAACTAGCAAACAAAAGTTATTAACAAGAGTTTCCCTCAAGTATAATTTTGTTGACCATTTATTCGTAGTAAGAATTTTGATAGGGTTGCTGTAGAACAAACACAATAATGGAACTGGCACTTGGAGATATAGCTGCAGTCATGGCTGGTTTAAACATTTCTTTATTCTTGATACATGCATCCCCCGTTTTTCTGTTCTAATAAATTTGTACCAAGAAATAGAAGCAACAGGCTGTGTGCTTGTGAGACAGAAAAGCTGAGAAGAATTCCACAGATTCTAATATGGGTATTGGTGAAGAACAGTTCTATTTTATTTCTGTTGGCTTGTTCAATTTTGTTTTGCAAAATTTAACATTACTATTGGATTAATTAATAACTTGTCATAATGTAAGTACATGTGACATGAGCTTTATCTAAGAATCACATGATAAGTATTAATTTTAAAATGGTGTGCTAGAAAGATTTATTATAAGCCTGTCTCTAGGATAGAAAGAGGAAATAACTGAATTAAAATAAAACTTAAAAGGGCTATTACAAATTAAAGTTACAATTTCATCTTGCAGATTCTTTATCCTGCATGTACATACATGCATATGTGTACATACATCTTTAGAGAAGCAGAATTGCTGTGCAAAGTATTAATAATTTTTTAGGATAAGGCATTTCAAAAATCCTGCAGAAAGCATTTATTTGAGAGGTCTCTATTAAAGGAATAAGGGGTGAAATGCTAACTTAAATATTCATTAGTGACTATTGATTGGATGAAAACCTTCAGGACAGATTCTCTGTATGTAATTAATATTTAATTAGTTCACTTATTTGTTTTAATGAATTAGCATTACCCATTTTTATATTTATGTCCAAACAGCAATTTCTAACGTCTGTACTTTTCCATAGCTGCTGCAGATGAAGAATTCTGTTTAATACAAATTCATTCAAATTTTCAAATATATCTGTTTTTATCAGTAAAAAATTTTTATCAAATAAAAAGTATTCAATTTTAAGCTGTTACTAAACATTCTTATTGCATTTATTTCATTAAAATTACAGTTTCGATATTATATGTAAATCCTAAAATTTATGAAGTATATGATTCATTTGCTGGATATCAAGTTTTATTCCTTAACATGACATCAGACATGTTAAAGTATGCTAATAACTTGAAGATTACATTTGAAAGTTTGATATCCGGACTAGTTGGGACTTTGTCGATTCCGGATTTGGTATTTTTTCCGTACGGCATGTAGAAATTATAAAATTAAAAATATGAAATCGTGATTTATGAAATAATGAAAAATTTATGATGTAAAGGATATTAAAATTTGCTTTAAAAAAGCTTAATATTTATTTGTTTACTTTATCAAACATTTCTTTGAATGTAAATTTTTTAAGTTGCTTGTTTTTTGTGCTAATACTTTCTCTTTAATTCTTTAGGCAGACATAATTTCTTGTTCGGTTATAAAGTTCCATTGTTCAAGTCCTGTAGTAGCTGTGTCCAGTATTCCGACTAACTTGTTAATTAAAAATTTTATTGTTTTCAATAATCTCTCTGTCACTTTCTTCACTATCGGTCGTTGTATTTTCTGCATATAGAACTATATTACACATTTCACTGTCCATTAATTGTTTGATGTTTGGAGCATTGTCATAGCAGTGAGAAACTTCTTTTATATCATCTTCATTTATTACCGCTTCTCCACATTCATTTCCAAATTCCATTGTTTGGAAAATTTCACCTGTGGTTTGCAATATCCGAAAGCGTTCAGATTCGCTTCTATCATCTTCATCATCCTCCCATTAAAAATGGTAGCTGGCCGTAAATTATGCCAAGCATTTTCTAAAATATCTGGAGGCACATCCTCCCATGATCTTGCAATTATCCGCAGAGCAGATTTTATGATGAAATATTTCTAAAATTCTTGAATAGTCTTGGCATTATTCAAGTAGTTTAACGTGGATTTTAAAAATGCTACTTTATGTTTGCTTTTTAGCATGCACAGTATTCCAATATCCATAGGCTGGATGATGGACATAACAGTTTGGAGGAAGGAATAACCCGGATACCTTATCTTTCATTAAAAGTTTAAATGAAGTATGAACCGAACAGTTATCTACAATCAGGACAATTTTTGCATCCGTCAGGTAAACCAACCGAATTCAAATTTTGTTGATCCTCGGGTGTGAAATGATTTTTAAACTAATCATACCTTAAGGCTTGTGTCATCTGTGCTCTTTTATTTGCATGATATATAATAGGAAAATCTTTGCTCCTATAAGTGCTCCAGGTCATGTATTTTTTTCGATTATGAAAAGTTTACAATTGTGCATTTCTGCAGCATTTGCACATGTTAAAATTTATTTGTCTAGCTTTGGAAACTTTAATGCTAGTTGGAGTCTTTTCTGTAGAGATTGGCAACTTATTTCGTGGTACATATTGCCAGAAAAGACCAGTTTCATCAGCATTGTAAATTTGTCTTGGAGATAGTGTTTCACTATTAATGAGTTCATTAAATTCATCTGCAAATAGTTGAGCAGCTTCAGTATGAGCTGAAGCATTTTCACCTGAAATTTTTAATTGCCTTATCCCACGGCAATATTAAAATTTGGTTAATCTGTCAAATTTGTGCACTCAATGGTTAGTCTATATTTTTGGGGTACTCCTTGGATTATTGCTAGTTGTGGCTTCATTTGTGGTGACTTGAGTAGTTGAATGTCATGGAAACCCTATTATGACGTGATTGCGGTGAATTTGACTGATGGGAAAATATTTGTAAGGGTATATTTCTGTGTTGGTTGTCAGTTAGGAAATGCATTGCTTATTTTGTGCTGTACACCATGAAATGGCTGTATGTAATCAGATTAATGTGAAGTTTCTGTACGATTTGGAACTAAAGGAAAAAAGTATTAATTGACTGGTGCATAAATGAAGGTTTACTTAGTAGTCATTATAAGTGTCCTGTTTGTTCGAAGGAAATGTGTATGGTCGAACATAATGGTCGTTCATATGGCTTTAAATGGGTTTGTATGACATTATATGACGTCATCATTCTGACTTTTTTTAAAGTGAAAATAGATTGATATGTACCAAGTGAAAAGAGTGCACAATGCCGAGTCCATGCAATTTTCTGATGTTTTTTTAAGCGAAAATAGATCATGGACCATACATGGACACCAAGTTTGTACAATTCTTTGACCTTGTTATTTTGGTTTTGTGTAACAGCGGTCTTGAAATTAAGCCTTGCTGGCCAATCGCCCATTTTTGCCAAGGGGCGCCAGTACCCTGATATATATTTTTACCCTCTCTATTTTTAAGTTCATTTCTTCATGAAATATTTTGGCTTAAGCCGTTAGCATTGGACCCATCAATGGCATGTCCTCACTGCGTCACTTTCTGACCATTCTCAATCATCACTTTCTCATGATCATCGCTTAAGCCATGGAGGTAAGAAAGGAAGAAGGGGCCAATTCAGCACTACAAGTGAATCACTGGTCCGAGACTTCAGTCTCCAGATTGGGGTGTTTTTTGTTTGCATTCAGAAGCTCCCTTTGATAGTATTTTGACACACAATTCCATACAAATCAAAAAGAAGGACACTTCCGCATAAAAGAAAAATTCATTCTGTTATGGATAGAAGCAATTTGTATAGTTTAGTGACATTTATGCAAAAATTGCATCTTCGTTATTTTTAGACAACAACGGTGATTTTGATTATCAATTTGTTTTATAAAATTCTAAGCTGTTGAACTACAAAAATATAGATTTTAGAAAATTGTTACGCTTAAAGAATGAAAAATATCGTACAGTACCTTTAAAATTGTATACATCTTTCGATACCCTTGATAGAGTATTTCCTACTTTTATCTTCCAAACGCGTAGTGAATATACAGAAATTAAAGATTTGCACATGCCGAAAATGAAAAATATGAAATATACTCTTAAACAAAAAACGACGCACCGAGAAGATATAAAGCAAATTGGACACAAGTTGATATGCATACAGTTTCGACAAGAAGATGCAAAATTTTACATTTTGACTGCCAATGAATGAACAGTTAGCGCTACAGTGCATCTGATCTGCACAACTGGTAGGATATTTAAGAGGAGAAATGACGATTCCAGGTCATAAATTCTTTACGAATTTAATTCCATGTACTCTGGTAGACAGTAACTGCCTCGCATACAGGTGCGCGAACGATATGCGCAGATGTCGGAATTTGAAAGAGGTCATCTAGTTGAGCTCAAAGAAGCCGGTTGGTCTTATCGACGAATAGCTCAACATTTGAGCAAGAGCGATGCCACTATTAGACGATGTTGGCAGGAATGGGTGAACCATGGCAGCACACAGCATCAAGAAGAAAGCGGTAGGCCTAGAGAAATGACAGAAAGTGAAGATCGAGCAATCGTCAGAGTGGCACACACAGCCCCAGATGCATCATTATCATCGATTGTACATACAACTAGTGCTTCAGTGACCGCAAGGACCATTCATAGACGGCTCACAGAAAGGGGGCTGACATCACGGCACCTCTTGCTGTGACTGCCATTGACCTCTGTACAACATCAAGCCCGTTTGGAGTGGTGTCGGGCTCATTCGCACTGGGATGTCATTGACTGGAGTAGAATAGCCTTCAGTGATGAGTCCCGCTTTGAACTGAACCCCGATGACCAGCGAAGGCGAGTCTGGAGACAGCGGTGTGGTACTAACCTGACTGTCTTCTTGCAGACAGGCCAACAGCCAGGAGTGACAGTTTGGGTTGCCATTTCATTTCATAGTAGGACCCCTTTGGTTGTCATCCGTCGCAACCTTACAGCACAGCGGTACTTCAACGAAGTTCTAAAGCCCGTTGTGTTGCCCTTCATGTCACGCCACCCTGAACTTATGTTTCAGCAATGAAATGCCCATCCCCACACTGCACATGTTTCTACTACTTGCTTTAGTGCTTGCCAAACATTACCATGGCCAGCAAGGTTGCCGGATCTCTCTCCTATTGAGCACGTTTGGAGCATTATGGGCATCCAGACTTTTCGGGACTTCCTCGATTCCGGATTTGGGATTTTTCCACATATTAGATCATCAGTTTAAATCTAGTAGGATGGCATGCAGAAATTCTAAAATTAAAAATATGACATGATTTATGAAATAATGAAGTATTTATGATCAAAATCAGATCATAAATGCTTCAAAGTTACAAAAAAAAAGGCTATCAAAATACAAAAATTATATGATATTTGTTTACTTTATTAAACATTTCGTTCAATTTAAGTGTCTTCGTTTTTTGTGCTAATACTTTCTCTTTAATTCTGCAGACACGCATAATTTTTTTGTTTAGTTATATTGCTGAAATCCTGTAATTGCTGTGTCAAGAATTCGACTAACTTATCAATCGAAATTCTTTCGTATTCACTCTGTCACTTTCTTCACTATCTGTAGCAGTATTTTCTGGATTTAGAACCATACTACAGATTTTTCATCCATTAATTGACTTATGATTGAGGAGCATTGTCATCACAATGAAAAGCTTCTTTTATATCATCTTCGTTTTTTACCGCTTCACCATATTTATTTACAAAATCCAATAATTGGAAAATTTCACCTGTGGTTTGCGATATCCGAAAGCCTTCAGATTCTTGTCTATCATCTTCATCATCCTCGCCGTTAAATATGGTAGCTGGCCATAAATTATGCCCAGCATTTTTAAAAATATCTGGAGGCACATCCTCCCATGATCTTGCAATGATCCACTGAGCAGATTTTATGGTAAAATATTTCTAAAATTCTTGAATAGTCTTAGCATTATTCAAGAAGTTTGACATGGATTTTAAAAATGCTACTTTATGTTTGCATTTCAGCACGCACACTAATTTGATATCCATAGGCTGAATGATGGATGTACAGTTTGGAGGAAAGAATGACATGGATACATTATCTTTCATTAAAAGTTTAAATGAAGTATGAACTGAACAGTTATCTACAATCAGGACAGTTTTTGCATCCATCAGTTAAACCAACCAAATTCAAATTTTGTCGGGCCTCAGATAATTCTATAGGCAGACATAATTTCTTATTCATTTACAAAGTTCCATTGTTGAAGTCCTGTAATTGCTGTGTCTAGAATTCAAACTAACTTGCCAATAGACATTTTTTCTTCTCTCTGTCACTCTGTGGGTCCTATATTCTGCTACGAAGTACCTTCCTTTGTCTTCTCTAAATTCTGCCGCCTGGTGCGACCATATGAGCCCTCTCAATTGTTCTGGGTTTATGTGAATAACAAATCAATTATTCCTTATTCAAAAGCACTAAATGTAATCTTTTGGCCCATGATTATCATTAATAAAATCTATTTTTAGCATATGAAAAGACATTTTTGTTAAATTTTTCCTCGTCGAAATTTCTTGTGCCATTTAACTTAATCTGTAGTAATAGCCAAGTGTAAAGTCTACGTAAGAGGTTACCATACTCTTTATTATTCAAATTACTAGCATAAAAAATTGTTTGGGCATCACTGCAGGAGTCATTATTCAAGTTGTCACGTGTTGATAAACATGTGATGATAAGAGCAAAATATAATAAATAATGATTCACCAGGTTGGCATCAGGTATTTAAGATATTAGTAGGTGTAAAATCAATGATGTATCTATGTAGAGTATTTCGGTTTGAGATGTAGCCCAAGTAGATACAGATTGGAGCCAAATTCTCGATCATACAAATTTATCTAAAATGATTGTTTCTTCAATAACAAGGCATTTTATTTAGTGCCGAACTGAAAGTATGAAGCGGGACTCTGCGCATGTCTAAATCACACAAAAAAAAATTTTTAAAGTTGGTGGCTATTGAGGTCCAGATTTTGGATTATTCCGGATATTCTACTTCTGGGTCTCGGACTTCGTACTGCATATACCTTAACATTGAATTATAAACATAAATTGAAATCCTGTTGACAAATACGTGTATAAAACTATTTAAGCAAGAATTGTTCGTACTGGAAAGCAATCTTAAAAGGTATTGTAAAGCAAATTCTATGAGATGTGTACTTAAGGAAGTAATAAAGAAAAGTTTTAGAATATGTATTGTTGAATTTAAGGTAAAAAAAAATTCTGATAATGACTCAGTTACAAGTTTTAAATAATATTGAAAAAAAAAAGTACAGAGAAATGAGCACAATAGTTAACGTATTTCACTATTAAAATAAAAAGTGCTCTAATTTGAAATGGACTGAATAGAGCATTAATTATAAATTGACTTAGATTTTTCGATTTAAAGATGCCTCAAAAGCTAAAAAATCATGTCATATTTGAGAAATTATTTTGGCAAGAAGCCCTATAAATAGAAAAGAAATAATGCATAATTAATAATACAATAACCTTTGATCTTAATTTTTGTAATTGTTAACCAAATAAAATAGAATTACGTTAAATTTTTTTTCTAATGTAATTAACGGAAACTTGTGAAAATATTTCATTCAAATTAAACCATTCTGAGCAAACTATTCTGTGAAAAGTATAGTGTTTAATTTCATTCAGAATGAAATATTGTTTAAAAATGTGTTTTTTTCACATACTATTAGGACTCTAAAATATTGTAGAAAAAGGAAATATATACATATTTATGACATAATTACAAAATATTTCCATCTGAGCATATGAAAACCCATTGATTTTAATTTTATGTCACAGAATGTCTTGGTCTCCACAAAGGGATCGCCAGTGCTTCAAAGCAGTGTATGGAGAAAACCAGGGCCTCTCCTCCTTACTTCCTACCTTCATGCTTTTGGCATAGCGAATAATTTTTCTGCTATTCGTTGAGAGTGGGGTGTCTGAATCCACAAAAAATTCATAAAGTTCCTTTTTATGTTATTTCATATACAGTTGACTTTCCAATGCCATACTCCTGTTATAATTTTGAGATGGATATACCTATATGCATTTTTTGCAGAAATACCACTTTTTATTTAATGGGCATCAAAGCATGCTTATGCTTTTGTAGATCCTGTTGCAACTGCAGAATTAGAAACACTTTTCGACACAATCGAAAGTTAAAACATTAGTTTTCATAAAATTGCTGTAATTCTAACGGCCTGCAAAACATAATATGCAGGATCAAATCAGAAAGTTAAGGAAGAGCACAACCTGCTCTATTAACTGAAATTATGTAGAATCTGTTTAGCCTAACTTAACAGCATCCGCTATATTTTATCGGCTATGTAGCATGAGATTGGCAACGAAGACAAAATGTTCCGTTAAATTTTGTCTTGCTTCTATCATACACTGAGACAATTACTTTAATTATTTATATATACTTATATCTAATTCTTGAACATGCTTAAGGTTTATCTGAGTTGTGAATAAATTAATTCTCACATATACTTAAGCTTACTGAGGGCCGGCGTTTGATATTTTGCTGTCTCTGCAGGTCCTAAGTTCTTAATTTTGGGTCCCAGTGCTTTCCTTAAATTCTAAAAATTTTATCATCCCTTAGTTTTGTTACTCGGTGCTTCTCTAAATTAAAAAAAATGTTGTCTTCCCTAAATTCTGCCATCCACTGCGGCCGTGTGAGCTCTGGCACTGGTTCTGGGTTTATGTGAATAAAAAAATCAGTCATTCTTAATTCGAATAGCACTAAATGTAATCTTTTGTCTTATGAGTATCATTAACAAAATCTACTTTTAGCATATGGAAAAAAATTTTTGTTAAATTTATCCTCATCAACATTTAGCTCATTTAACTTAATCTGTGATCATCACCAAGAATAATACCAACCTTAAAGGTTTCCATACTCTTTGTTATTCAATTACTATTTTAAAAAAAATTGTTTGCTGCATGAGTCATTTCTCAAGTTGTCATGTAGTGATAAACATGAGATAATGAAAGCAAAATGTAATAAATAATGATTTGCCAGTTTGGCATCAGGGACATAAGATATTAGAAGTTGTAAAATCAGCGATGTTTCTGTGTAAAATGTTACAGTTTGAGATGAATGCCAAGCAGATATGCAGCTACGAATCCAAATTATTGAGCACACAAATTTATGCTAAAACGACTGTTTCTTCAGTAACGAGGTATTTCATTTAGTGCCAGAGTGAAATTAAGAATTGGGATTTCCCACATGTTTTCTTACGGGAATAAAATCAAATGCGCGTGCATAAAGCATAAAAAAATTCCTAAAATTAATTTTGTTGGTGGCTTTAAGATCTGGATTTTAGATCATCTCGGACTTTGTATTGCAATTTATTCTATTATGCTTGTCTGACAAAACAACTATGTTCTGAAAAATTGCATGTTTGGGTGAAAAGAAGGGAAATGTTCAGTAATGATTAAATAGTTTCAGAAATAGTTATGAGAAATTGTTTCAGAAATGGTATGAGATATGAATTCATCTAATTTCAGCTTCTGTCATTGCTGCCAGTTAAGTTATTTGTCTTAATTACTGGGCTAATAATAGTGTTAAAGCATGCTGTTTTTGGTACTTAAACATCTGAGACCTCAAAGACCATATGTTCTCTAGTAAAAGATACCATTCTCTTAAACTCCTGTTTAGCAGTTCTGGAGAATCAGAGAATACAAACAGTTCTCTTAGGCTAAAAGGATACTGATGTCAGAATGCAGATTTTTTTTTTTTTTTTTTAATTCCTATCTTTCAAGGATATTGGTTTCAGATCATCTATGTATTGCTTTCTCCATATCAGGATATTTTGTATGTGAGGCCTTTAATTGTTCATCTGTGAACAGTAATAACCACCAATGCAGGTTATGTGTTTTCTAGTCCAACTTAATTACATATCTCAGTAACTGAATAAATGGCATAGAATAAGTGCATCCTACATATAAAGCCTTTAGCTGTGAAGTTGCCTCATTCAGAAAAGAAGCATAATGTTCTTTCAACTACTATAAAATGTCATGTCTATTAGGAGATGCACTGTTATATATATATATATATATATATATATATATATATATATATATATATATATTATCTATGCTGAGCTAGCCAGGAAATAATGCAGGGCAAACTCATTAATACAAAATCTTGTTTGCTTTGTGCTAAATTACTTTTTTAACAATCTGGTGTAAAATGTTTTCTTGTGAACTGTGTTAATGTCTTATGCCTCCAATGCTATTGAGAAGAAACTGTTCATTGCTTAAATTTTGGTGGGCTTTTGGGAAAATTTTTACTATTGTCTAATATACATCATGAGTAACTGAATACCTGCATTAATGGATCCAGGCAGGAAAGGAATGCAACTTGATTAAATAGCATTTGAATCCCCTGTTTAAAGCAGAAAAATAATTCTGATCATTTCAAGAATGTTGTTGAATGACTTCCACCTCTTCTGCCTTCTGCTGCAAATGATTTGCCAGGTAAAGTTCATCACATAGCTTATCATACATTGAATATTTTCTAAACAACATTTATGGGGCCATTTTTGAGAAATTTCCCTTTTTTTTATGATAGCCTTATGCATGCCTTTATTGTGTGTAATAAAACAAGAAAATATTTCTTCATATTTTATTAGCAAACAACATTATTTTCAAATATATGATGCAGCCAAAATTTTCTAAACATACCTTACTGTTTATTTTTATCTTGCTGATACTCTGTGAATATATTTATGCAGAGTGTTTGGGGTAAATTTGAATGTTGGTTTTATTGCATGTATATATGAGTTGTCTGAAGATATTGCCAGCATTCTCTTTGGTTTGAGATAAAGCTGTAAAGTCAAAAGTCAAACAGAACTGCAATGGGCTGGTGGAAGCCACCAGAATATTGGAAAAGGGTTACCTGCTTCATGATGATTCATGCCGGCCAACCAAATTCTGCAATCAAAACAGTTATGTAGTGCTCCTTGAACATAGAGAAAGTGATACGAAGTCAAATGTAGAAGTGCAACGATGACTACAAAGCTGTGGCTGCTAGAATAGCTCACAGAAGGCGATCTGATTGCCACTACGCACCAGAATTCATTCACCAACTGCAAGAGACTATTCCGGAAGATCCTGCGAAGAGAATCGAAGCTCTGGTGCTGGAAATGGTTGTCGTCTATCAACCATGAAGCTGGCTTTAAACCAGGACCTTCGTTATCACACCTACAAGAGGCATAAAAGCCGACTCTTGACTGAAAAGGCACAAGGCAGCTGCCTCATCAAGACAAAGAAACTCTTCAATAAAATGAAACATGTGATTGGACCAGACAGGTTTGTTTTCTGATGAAAAGAACTTTGGTGCACAACCACCAGAATAATAAATAACTTACCCAAAATCCATCTGATATTCTCCATGTCATACAGTCCAAATTTTCACAAGCTGTGATGGTGATTGGATGTGCCTTCAGTGATGGTGATGTGACCCCCCCCCCCCCCGCATATCATTCCACAGAGACTCAGGCTGAATGTTAATGGGTATGTGGAGTTTTTATATATTGTTGTGAAGTCTTGGCTAGAGAAAGTGGCTGCTGGATGACCGTACGTTTGGCAGCAAGACTCCACTCCCTGCCATACAGCTGGGAACACCCTAAAGTGGTTGTGTGAGAATTTCTACAACTTCACCATTTCAGATATCTGGCCCCCTACCTTTCTTGCTTCCAGTCCTGTGGATTGTTATGTGTGGGGCATGGTGGAGCAACACAGCTACCGCATTGCCTCTAACACAATGACCCAGCTTATTGACAGGGTTAAAGCAGCATTTGCAGGACATTGTGAAGGCTGCATGCTTTAGGAGGTGCTTTTAAAGCATTTGTGGCCACAAAGATGTTTTTTTTTTTTTTTTTTTTTTTTTATTATTCTGTTTTATTGTGTTCTAATACCATATCATTTCTGGGAGTACAATACAATGTGTTTTGAGAACATTATTCCCTGTTTTTTTCTATCACCCAAAAGAGTCAAATTTATCACAAACACCCTGTAAAATTTCATGAATATCGCTGATAAAATGTTTTGCTACTGATATCTTTTATAAATTTATGATTAACTTGTTTATTTCTGTTGATAATGTATTTTTAGGTTCTACATCTGTGACTATAGGACATGTACCATTGACTAGTTCTTCTGCTCCTTCATCAAACAAAAAAGTGTTCACCAGGATCAAGCTAAAAAATCCAATACGGAGAAAACAGAATGTACCTTCATCTTTAGATTTAAAATTAAGTCCTCAACCACAAGTTAGCCTGGGACCTTTATTTCCAAAGCCTCCTAAATTCGATGCCAAACAAGAAAGTGGTTTATTTGCAACAAAATCCACTTCATCTGTTTCACTATCTCTAAATTTAACTGATGGCCAAACACTGAAGTTTCCATCATCATATGCAAGTGAGGCATTTACAGTATCTAAATCTCCAATAGCTATGTCAAAATCAATTACAGAAGCTAAATATTCAACTGTATCTAGTGAGCAGTCCTGTGCAAAACCTGCAACTATAAAAAAAACTTTCCCAAGGACTTCATTTCAAGGATCAGAGTTTTTTCCAAGGCCATTTTTTTCCTCAATAGCTAAAAGTGGTCTAAAAAGTTTGCCACCAGTGATTTTTAATGTGCCATCAACATTGAGTACTCCAGGTCATACTTCAACAAAAGTGACAGAATCTGGTCAGAGTGGAAAATCAGTAACTCAAACTACAGCTCTTGGAATTGGCTGTAGTCATTTAAACCTTAATACAGCACATACCCAAACTATTCAGTACTGGAATGAAGGAGGTAAACTTTATATGCTTAATATTAGTACTTTTAGACTAAAAAATCATTTTAGTATGCACTAACCAGTTCTAATTTAACATTTAGTAAAACCTGAAATATGATAGCGAATTCATTCCTGTTGCAAATGGTCGAGTTTTTTTTCCCCCCGTTTAATAAAATGATAAGTTTAAGCTCTTAAAATGCTTTATGATGGCTTTTATAATTTTTTTTTTTTTTTTTTTTTTAATTTTGTTTAGATTAAGCTAAAAAAAATGTTACTATATTCAGAAATTTTTTTTAAAAAAAAGGTCAACCTTTTTGAAAGAGGAATTTGTAGCATTGTGGCTCAATAGAGCTATGCTGTTGCTGCAGTATTTTTTATTCACAAAATTTAGTAGAAATATTTTCCTCCTTAATCCTCATACCTAATCATGGGAATTTTCTACTACTGGAAAGCATTGCTGCAAGTGGTGTTCTAATAGTTTGTCCATGAGTTATATTCCTTTTCTTTCAATCATTGGACTGACATCTGGTTCCTTGAAATCAGAAAAAAGTCACATAGAGCCTGGTCTGTGGGTTTTTTAATTTTATTTCTTGCCCCATGGAAGACTTTTTAAGGGAAAATGGTGTGTAGCCATGCTACAGATGGGAAAAACACTCAGAATGGACAATTTGCTTTGACTCAAGCCTGAACCAAAAGGCCAGTGTTCAGCAGATTATCCATAGAATGATAACTTTTGGATGGGTCTCTTGCCATGGAAAAGAACTCATGAGCTGTTCTTCCACATTTCAGGTAATTGTGTTCTCACTGGTTTATAAAGAATTGTCAGAACTTGTAGTGGATTTCATTAACTATCCCACGATATAAGGAAAAGGAATCTTGACGTAACATTTTGTGCCCTTGCTGACAAGAGGCTTTCTCATTGCGAGGTTTGGTGTTTCATTTCAGAGTAATACTAAAAAAAGTTCATATTTCTTCATGGCTTATAAACATTAAAAAAAAATTTGGTCTGTGTCACTGCTTTGAAGATTTGTTGGTGTAAAATTTTACTTTGAAGATCCCTTTCATTCTCTTGTCCAGTTCCTATGCATAGTTTTAAGTACATTTTCCTCATATCAAATTCGAGTATAATGTTTTGCACTGTGACTTTATTAGTCTTTACTAATTCAGCTTTTCTCTAGGTGCTGCTAACCTTACATTTTTCAGGTTTAAGCAACTGTCTTGGATGTGCGGGGCCAATTAATGTACTGATCATCTTGGATCTTTTCGTTTCTCATTTTAAATTTCCTGAAACATTAAAAAAATTGAGTGTTTGTTTAATATTCATTACCAGAAGTTTTCTGTTACAGCTTTTTTTCTGAAAGAGATTTATGCAAGTTCACATAGAACAGTGGTTCTCAACTTTTTTGCTCCATGCACCCCTTTCACCATGTCTATTCCAAAATTTCACCCCTGTCTATTCCCAAATGAAAAAAAAAATCATTTATATATTTTTTTAAAATTTAGATTATTTTTAATGTGTTTTATAAATTAAGGAAAAGTATAGGAAATGTTCATAAATACCAAAATTTGAATAAAAGTAGTTTTTCATATTCATAAAATAAAGCTAAATACTTAACAGGTAAATAAAAGGCTAACTGCATTCTCCCTGAAAGTGTGAAAATTCCCCCTGGTTGAGAATCCATGATCAGAACTGTTTTTAAGCTCATTGGCTATCCGCATACCTTCCTAGAATTGATCCCTCCCCCCAAAATTTGAAAACAAAACTCAATGATTAATAAAATTTTTATTTCATGCTCAGTGCTTACATATGACAAATACTTACAATGAATTTTAAATATTTAGGCGTGGTATCGCCTTGAGTGTCAGGCCACCCCTAATTTTGGCCGCCCACCTACTTTTCTGCACTGCACGCCTGCTAGGAACGGCCCTATCCGTGATATAGAATTTCATATTCATGTACAGTTGTAAATTCTTCTAATGGAGAGCAAAGAGGGTGCCTTTTCAAGTATCGCCTGCTGTTGAGATAAAAAGTCAGAACTTGAAATATTAACCTTGAAAAGAGGGAAACGCGGGTGAATCATGTACTGCATTCACTGTTTCTGAGATAACAGTGGTGGATGAAAACAATCAGTCCAGTGACTTTTCATTCACAACTAATTATTATTATAACAAAAGTGAAGAAAATACTGAAAACAAATGCATTTACTGCAAGGATAGATAAAACCTGTAATAGTGAGGTCTGTTCAAGAACTGAATGTAAAAAAAAAATTTTTTTTTAATGCAGAAAATTCAAAAGCAAGCAAGAAAATCCATTTGAGAATGAAGTTCTGAGAAACTGACACAGTCTGAATAGAGAAACAACAGATCAAAAAGGAAAATCATTTTTTCATTCATTTTTTTATTTATCTCTATTTTTTGCATTTTGATGGATTTATTCTACCTGTAGCTGTTCATTGAATGGCTGATAGATATTAGAATCTGAGAATGACAGAGAATTGAGTTTCTATTGTAATAAAACATGATGTATGCATTCAGGATTGCAAATAATCAACAATAATGAAACAAAATTTTTCTGTGTTTGTGTGTATTTATTATTTAACAAAGAGATGGCTAGGCTTAGAGCAACAAAATTAGGCACACATATTGGTTGGGGTCCACCAGCAGCCAAGTGGTAAATAAATTCACTGAATACTAGTAGTTCAATCTCAGTTTGAATCCCAGTGAAGAGTGGCTGCATGAAAGCTTCATCATTTTCTCCATGTTATTTCCCATTGTTTTGCCCTTAAAACCTCTGCCACGAATAGGCAGATAGCCCTCAAATTGTTTTGCCTTAACCAATTAACCATGTTGGTTTGAGGTTGAAGACAATCAGTTCAATGTATGTTTTTTCTTAATTCAATTTAGATTTTTTTGGTTTAGCTTTTCCCAAATGAATATTCCCAGATTTGTTGCACCTATCTTTGGATAAAAAATGGATAGCGTAAAAAAAAATTTTTTCAGATGTAGTTAAATCTAAATATTTCAATTAATTTACCAATTTGGGGCAATTTTTCAGAAATTGTTATATATTTATATAGATATTTTTAGCGAGTTTTTCCCTAATTTATTCTCCTCTCTAGCAAGTTTCCCCTAATTTAAGCCCTAAGATAATTTCACTTCTAAACTCCATATATGTAAAGTTGGATTAATACCTCTCTTAGCAGTGTATCAAAATGTGCTGTATAACTGAAATTTTGGATTTGTTGATGTTCTTTAGCCTGTTTATCATGTTTTTCATTTTTTATTCCAAAGTATTTCTACAGGCACTGCTTACAAAAGCATCCCTCTCGGTTGCTGATATAAAACTCATGGGGAAGAGTGTAGCAAACTAGCTTTGAGTTGTATTTCAGTTGGAAATCATCATTTAAAATGTTTTGGACAGTTAAATGTGAACTGCATAAACTCAACATCAAAGACAGCGGAATATATATTAGAAACGACGGAATTATGTAAAAATAATTTGAAGATTCTCGATTTGTGTTTAATGTAAAAAGAAATTACTTGATGTGCATGCAGAAAATTCTGAAGAGCTTATTCAGCAATACATAATAATTCAATCAAAATATGTTATAAATATGGAATGCTTTTATTGAACAGTTTATTTGCATACATTTAAGAAAAAATTGCTTTTTAATTTGCTATGGTAAATTTTCACAAAATTGAAATTTGATTTTATTCAAAAGTGAGCATGGATTATTCATAGGTTAAACCGTCATGGTTTATTGGAATTCTCCCCCCACCCCACCTTTTTTATACAAACTAATTTAGAGAAAGTTAAAGATTTCCATTTATGTGTTATTTTTATCAGTGTTCTTTGATTTTTCATAATTTTATTACTGTATAAAATTTTACTAATCCACGACCGCTTACTCTGTAATCAGCTTTTTTTAAGTGAAAATAAACAAATTATTGAATTTCAAGAAATTCAGCATGGGAGATTTAACAGCAATTTTCTCTTATATGGTTATGAGAGTACACTATTTATAACATGTTAATTGAGGAAGCAAAATTATTTTATCTCTGAAATTATTTAACACTTTCCATGCTGTGTTAGCACTGTCTTTTTACAGTCTGAAAGATCATGAATCTTGGCAAATTTTGGCTTAGCTAAATCCCTGCTTTTGGGTGCATATCCCACTTTTTTTAACATTAATTTTGAATTTATATGTTTACATAATTTTTAATTTATCTCGTGTATCCACAATTTGTTTCTCCACTCTTCTTCATATATTTCTTTCAAATTTAAGTGCACTTCATATTTGTTTTCATTCCCTTCTCTTCTCTCCTCCAGCTGAAAATTAAAAGTTATTGACTGTTATCAAAGTGAAATGCAATCAGGGGTGTCATGTAACTTGTATCAATTAGAACTTTGGGCCAAATAAACATTAAGCATTAGGTTGTTTATATTCCACTCTGAGTAAGCATGTTTACATTGTCATGTTACAATAATGAATCCAAAATCTCAGGTTTAGCTCTTTTTTGTAGTGTTATTAAACCAGAACATGACAGAATTAGTGTATGAATTCACTTTAGAGAAATATTTATTGTTGAAGGATTTATAAACTGTATATTAATTTTCTCTCGGGTAAAAGTGAAAAAATTACTTTGAAAGTAAGTTTGGTGGGAAACAATTTCTTTACATAAAGTATTTTATTATGTTTTTGCAAAAAAGAGTTCTTTACTTCCTCAAAAAAATTTTATCTATTTCCTCTGTTTTCCCCTTCCACTTATATTATGTTCTTTGTATTTTTTTATTATTATTAATTTAATTCTAGTCATTTACTTGCTAATTTCTCAAAATTCCACTTGTTTAAGTCCCTTTTTAATAATTCACAATATTTGTTTTTACTTTTGGTTTTGACTTTTATACTTTCCAACATGGATGACGAAACACAAAATTGAATAATTGAAGAGTTAGGTTTGGAGGCAACTTCCCCTTGATAAGTCTGTTTCCTGCCTGCTCAACAATTATTCACTTATGCAGTTTTATAATTTTTTTAGGATTAAAAAATTTCTGGAATTATATATTTATTCATGGATTTTGATACTTACACTGATTTACATATGCTCTCAGAATTTAAATGATATTGTAGATTAGTTCGCAGCAATAATTAATCATTTATTTGTTTGCATTAAATTTCATTATTTAAAATTTAATTAACTTTAAATTTGCCTTCTATGAATAGAGAATGTTTTTTTAAATTCAAATTTCATTCCTCGCAGCAATGGTGCAAGAGAATTATTTAAATTTAATTTAACTTTACTATTTATTCTTTTGAAACAATATATGTGTGTGTGTGTGTGTGTGAATATAATAATTTACATAAAGAGCATAGTGTAGATATATGTATAGTACTTTTGGCGGGAGGTGAAAAACAATTCACTTTCTAGTCATGGTCGAAAATACTGCTGCATAGATGATCGGAAATTGCATCATAGTGGAATGATCTGATAGAATTTTAGAAGAAGCATGACCAGCTTGATAGTTAAACATAATTTATTTTTGGATGATAAATTTCTTAGCACATATCATCATAACCAGTAAGAAGATAAGGGGTGCTAAATGCGCCCCAAAATTTTAGATATGCAATTACACCTAGCAGAGGCCGAGTGACATGCTGTCAGCAGACAAGCGAAGAGGTGAAAGAGAGATTACGCACTCATAATTGCTCTTTATTTCATAAATTGCTGTTTTATATTTTTAATTGTATAATTTTTGCATGCCATCTTACCAGATTTAAATTGATGATCTATAATCTGGAAAAACCCCTAATCTGGAATCGCCGAAGTCACGACGAGTCCGGATTACGGACTTTGAACTGTATATGAATGACTGTAAAGTTGTGCTGATATCTGTTTATCATCCTCTGTCTGCAGTGACAGGGTTCGTACAGTCCTTAAGAGTCCTTAAAGATTTTTTGAAATTGATTTTTGGTCCTTAAAAGTCCTTAATTTTGGCCAAAATCAGCAGAACGTCCTTAATTTTAATCATCTGAAATTTCTGTTTGTTTTTTATGACTGCCATTTTGAGTGTGAATTAGCATTTTGGAGGAATATTTTTGACGATTCACTGGCGTATATGGTTATCTTTTGAGTGGGTTCATGGGTTATAATTTGTTTCTATTTCTAATATAAATGATGGGATACTCAGGTTTCTAAGCAAGAAGCATTTCGAAATTCATTTTTTCTAATATCTCTTAAATAATTTTTCGCGTTTGGGGATGTGAATTCTTGTATTAAACGGCTCAAAATTTGGTAGCTTATCAACATTTTGGTGATTTTAAGATCAGTTTGTATAGAAAATTTTGAATTCCGAGATCTGAGAATTTTTTGACGTTTTTTTTTTAAACATTGTAACATTGATAAATTTCATTAAATTAATGGTAATATATTGAAATTATATTTAAAAAACAACATTAAAATAAAAAATTTTTATTTTTCACTGTCATATTATAAAGTTTCAATTTGGCCAAATTTTATACAACATTTTGAATCTGAAAAATAAACAAGGTATAATGCTATAAAGCACGATTTACAGCAAACAGCACTTAGCAAAAGCAAAATCAGCTATTCAGTTAATTAAAAATGTCTTCTTTTTAATTTTCTCATGTAATTGTCTCAGAATATTCAAGATTCTCAGAATATGCATCAGTTTTCTCTATACAATTCATTTTACAGTTTTTCGCTCCTTCCCCCCCCCCAAGATATTTCTGGCTTTTTGCTGTTACAGAATTGGTAGGGATAATTTTTCTTTAGTATTTTAGACCTTGCAGCTTGGAAAGTTTAGAAGGATTTGAAGGCAAGATTTATAGCCCCACGATTCTAGAAGAGTTGAGAAATATGTGACAAAATAAAAAATGTCTCCATGGTATCAACACTTAATGGATGTATTTAACAGAAAGTTAGCAATGAATTTCTTACTTTTTGGAGAACGTGGGGAAGAACTATGAAAACATAATATTTGTATGTTTTACTCCTGATACTAGAATCTTTTTCTTAACATGTTTCTTTCCTTTATTTTCTCTACTTTTCACTTGGCACAAACATGGGAAACATCAAAAATGCTTCTAATCTTATCACATGGGCAGGCATTACAGAAAGGGATTTTTTTATTAATAAAGAAATTGAAAAACTTACAATTTAAAATATTCATCTAATATGTCTTAATGCATCATACATAGAGCTGGCACTAGGCATTTTCCCACCTGATGCAATCTCTGTGGATCCTAAATTCTGCTGCCTAGTGCCTGTCTAAATTCTGTTTCCAGTGCCTGCTCTAAATTCTAAAAGTTTTGCCTTTTCTAAATTTTGCTGTTTGGTGTGTCACTAAATTCTAAAAATTCTGAGACACCAGCTCTGTAACCGGCCTTTACCATATATGTTTCATATTTTTTCAGAATGTTCATATTACTAAAAAAAAAAAAAAAAAATTAGCCACTTTTTTTATACATATTCTAAATGCATTTAATGTTTTTTAGAATAACACAAATCCTTAATTAAATCCAAAAATCCTAAAATGAAAAGGAAACATGTAGAAAGAAACTGAATACATAAAGAAAAGTATTCTTCAAAAATATGTGCAGTTATTATTATGTAAATTACCCAAATGTTTATGATTTCAGCCTTTACTATAATGTCCCCTTTCTATTTCTTCATATGATAAGAGTTACTGAGCCAGATTAAATTAAAATTAAATTGTATAATCTTTGACCACTAGTCCACGTTTTTAATTTGAATTTGACTGTTCTTGTTTAATTACATCACTGTGAGCTGTAGTTGATTTTGTTAGCATTAGAACATGCCTTTATGTTCTAAGTTCTTTTTAAATAAGAGGCTTATTTAAACCTTTGTCTGATATTGTAGTTACTTTCAGACATAGCGATAATTAGCTTCATGTCTGTCGGGGGTTTGGGACTATTTAACTTTTACTAGATCAAGTAAACCCTCGTAGGTAAATTGTGGAGAGGTTGACAAGTTAGGAGATAAAGCACGCAGAAACTAGTGAGAGAATTGGTTTGCATATTTAGATAAATCTCTAATTGTTAGAAAAGATTCTTAAAGAGAAGGAAATCGATATAAACTAGCCAAAATGTTTGGGAAGGCTTCAAATTAAAATGATGGATAAATATTTTGTTGAGTTTTCTTGTTTTTGTAGCTTTTAATGTTTAATCATCCTAATATCGTTTAAGAATCAATGTCATAAATTACATGTATTTTAAACTGTGAAATTTGATTAAATTTTGATTTTAATAGGGCTTTTCTAAAAATTATTGTTAAAAAATAAAATATAGTAGTGACCTTGTAAATCCATAATGACTAAGGTTATCTAATAACCTAATTCAATTATTTATAACTAATTGTGTACCCTTAAAAATTATCTCTGCATGTTAAAGCGAGTTATTTATTGCCTTTCATTAATCCTCACCTTGGCCACAAGATAAAACACAAAAAATTCAAGTAAAACTTTTTCTTTGCATCTAGTCAGACTTAAAATAATTCAAAACAACTTTAGTGCTTTAGTGGCATATTGAAACCTTAAAGTATATTAACTGGGTTACAACTCCTGGAACTCTACACGAAGCTACGACACTAACTACATCAAACAAAGCCCAACCAACTTTCAAAACTTGCCAATTGTGCCTACATCAGGCCTTTCAGGTTTTGTTCTAATCAGCAGGTCTCTCTCTAGACAAGCAGTAGCAGTAACAACATTCAGTCTTTTGTTATAAATCGTGCTGATTTAATACTTCTCATTTTAACCTATGCCGCTTGACATAAAATCTACAAACTACAAGAATCACACATCATCCCATTTGCATCTGTTCCAACGGCCAATCATCTCTCCATGTCATCCTGAATCACCGCCACTCATCACCAGTAATTACAGGCATACAGAGTCAACTTTACCACAGCAGATATAGCAGCATTCAACTAACTGCAGTCAAGGCGCACAGAGGGCAACGAGGCTGCAGACATCCTGGCAAAGGAAGCTACCAACGGACCCAACGCCCATTGAGAGAACATCCCAGTTCTGCCGTCTCATCTAAAACCAATATTGCATCAAGCAGTCCTCAGAGAGTGGCAACATGAATGGAACACAAGTGAAACAGGTCGCCGTACCTATATCTTTCTTCCAAAAGTGTCAACGGCCTGTCTCATTGCAACCCCATAACTCATTGAGAGAACAAGATATATCACTGGACATGGCCCTTTCCCTTCATATTACTTCAGACACCACATCTCCAACACAGACACCTGCATCTGCGGCTGAGAAGGAGCACCCGATCATTACATCTTCCACTGCCCACTGACAACCTTAACTCATATTAAGCATCCCACAACAATAACTGAGCGCTACATTATCAGCACTAAGCCAAGAAAAACACAAATCTGCAAAACCATCAATGCATTAGCCTCCATGGGCCAAGATCTGTGCCAGCCACATTAAACCCTTGCCAGCTTCCCAGTAACAAGAACACGATCTACATGAGCAACCAAAGAGTATTGACTTCAAATATTTTAGGTTCCATGAAATTGTCACAAGATGCAATGCCTGCACTCCACTAATGCGCAAATTATGAAACTGCAGAGTGTTTAAATGTTCATCCTCCTATACTACAACTGCAGCCAGCTGTAAACTCCTGTGCACATTTGTAAACAGAGACCTGAAGCAACTGTAAACTATGTGCAAATTATGAACAACGCATGCAAACAGCGAATTATTTGCAACTACACACATGTGCAAACTATTTACCTGTATGAACTACATAACCATGGACAACCTTATGTGCAAACGCTTGTGTAATCTATGCCCTACGAACTCCTAGCACAGAACTCAACATACTGTGCACCGCATGCCACCTGAGGTCATTATCCTAGCAACTTAGCTCAACACGTGCCTTAATTATATTTCTTTGCATGTTTTAATTCTTGCTCTTGCTGCCTTTTTTTTTTTTAATTCTGCAACATTTTTGTTTCCTTGCCATATCTGTTTAGTCAAAGTCTCTCCAAATCTGTAAAACAAAACATGAGCGCCCTTGTTTGGCCATGTACAGCCTTTTTCATGTCTCAATAAACTCCCGAAGCAGCCTCTTGGGACTCCAGGGAGTTGTTGCCACTAGATAAAGGAGGGCGTGGGATATACGCCTGTTTTAAGTATGTTAGACACCAGCCGTCCCTGTTCTCCAAAACCTGTAATCTACACTCAAGAGCCAAAACATGACCAGCCCTACATTTTGCGATGAACGCGCCTGGATAACATGGAAGGCACGTGATCAGGTGGAAGTGGTATTTAACTGCTGCTGGAGAGTCTGAAGAATCATTCTTTCACTTCTATATGTGATGGGAATGGCTGCAGGTCTAAGCGACTTTGATAGAAGGCAGATTGTAATGGCTCGAAGGCTTGGAACAAGTATTTCTGAAACTGCATGTCTCGTGGGTTGTTCGCAATCTATAGTTGTTAGTACGTATGAAAAGTGGATGAATGATGGTGAAACCAGCAGTAGACGACATGGTGTTGGAAGTCCACACGCTATCAAAGAAAACGGTCGTTGGAGACTGTCTCTCATGGTGAAGCAAAACCGGAGCCAGACAGTGGCTCAGCTGACAGCCGAATACAGTGCAGGGCCAAGTAGAAAAGTTTCGGAGCACACTGTTCAGCGGACACTGTTGGATATGGGGCTATGCAGCAAACGTCCCACTCGTGTGCCTTTGCTGACCCGTCATTGCCGCCTGCACTGGGCCCGGGAACATCGCGACTGGTCCATGGATCAGTGGGAGAGAGTTCCCTGGTCAGATGAATCACGGTTTGTCATTCACCATGCCGATGGCTGTATCAGGATACGCCGTCTTCCAGGCGAACAGTTGCTCCCTCAATGCACAGTAGGTCATACACAGGCCGGTGGTGATGGTATTATGCTCTGGGGGACGTTCTCTTGGGCGTCTCTGGGACTCGTGGTTGTGGTAGAGCAGACCATATCTGAACATCATTGCGGACCAGTTGCACCCTTACATGGCCTCTGTTTTTCCAGCTGGAAATGGAATGTTCCAACAGGATAACGCCCAACCAACTTTCAAAACTTTTCAACTCGATTTCAAGATTTCAAGTCACAAGGCTACAATTGTGTTGGAGTGGTTCCAGGAACATTATGCTGATTTCTAGTTAATGTCCTTGCCACCTAACTCACTGGATCTCAATCTAATAGAACACATTTGGGATGTCATGGGACGGCAGCTCAGAGGTCAAAGACCACCAATTCGCAATATCTCGGATTTGCGTGGCCGTTGCTATAACATCCGGTACAATCTGTCTCCGACCATCTATCAAGGACTTGTGGCATCCATGCCAAGGTGTGTTGAAGCTGTGTTGCACGCCAAAGGTGGCCCAACTTGTTATTGACAGGTGGTCATAATGTTTTGGCTCTTGAGTGTAGTATAGCGAGCTATTGTCTTTCATTAATAGTCACTGTGGTCACAAGATAAAACACAAAATTGTAAAAGTTTAAGTAAATCTTATTCTTTTCATATAGTGAGACTTAAAATAATACAAAAAACTTATCACCTCTGGTGCTTTAATGGCTTATTGGAACCTTAAAGTATATTAACTAGGTTACAACCCCTGGAATTCTACAGGAAGCTACGACACTAACTGCATCAAACAGAGCATAACTAACTTTCAACACTTACCAACTGTGCCTACATCAGGCCTTTCAGGTTTGTTCTAATCAGCAGGTCTCTATCTAGACAAGCAGCAGTGGTGACAACATTCAGTCTTTTGTTACGAATCATGCTGATTATGATCTTACTTCTCATTTTAACCTATACCGCTTGACATAAAATCTACATGCTATTTACTAAACCTCTAGACTGACCAAGTATGGGACAAAATGAGACATAAAAAAAAATCAACATAAAGCTAGTAAAACGTAAATGTCACTTATCTTCTTTCAAATATGTTCAACTATTATAAGTGTAAAATATTTAATGCTACTTGATAAATTGCATAAAGTTGATTTTATTATCTAACTTATTAATAATTATGTTAATTAATTCATGTCTAGTAATAATGCATACTACTTGCGGATCTATTTTATTTTTAGTATGGTATTACAAAAGTGATTTTCAGGCATAGATAATATTTTTAATTGAATTTATTCAGTTCCCATTTGCTCATAGGTCCTTAATTTTTTCATTAATGGTCCTTAAAAGTCATTAAAAGTACTTAATTTCCATGAGCAGAAGCGTGTACAAACCCTGAATTATGTGCAAGCAAATTAGTGCATAATTCTATTGCTATTAATCTCTTTTCTTAGCATTTCATTTTAACTTATTATTTCAAGTAATCAAAAAGTTGCATGCATCAAACTTTTAAAAATTGAGGAAATATCAAAATGGATATTGATAACAAATTATTTCAATGGATAACATTCCTATCTGTTACAAGTAATATGTTATTTGAAATATCAGTTTTGCTTATGTAGTTAGCTTTAAAAACTGTTTGTTTTGTGCAAGATGGAGATGAGCTTTTCCACAAGCAGAGTGGATTTTGGCGATTCAAGCATTACTTTGCAAAACATTATCGAAAATTTGTTGTTGTAGTGAAAGAGACCTTCCCAGACGTTTCAACTTAACAAAATTATTTTCCGCCTGATTTCGAAATACTACAAATATTTACAATAAGAAAAAAAAAAAAAAAAGTGATCACCCATCTCTTAAGTTTTGACAAAGTCAGATGTAAAAATATTGCAGTCACCAACAAAGTGTAAGAAAGATTTCATCATAAATCAAATTTATTGTATGGGAGGGTATTTAGATAAGATGTTGAAGAAGTTGAATATTCATCCATATTTTTTCCATGTTCTTCAAGGACATAAACTGCTTGATAACCTCAAATGGCTGTGCTGTTGCAGTGGTTCAGATTGTTTATTAATACCTAAGAAAACTTGATTCTGTGTTTTCTGCAGGTAATTCTTGGTTTCAGATAAGCGAATATGTCGGTAGCAGAAACACGGAATACGGAGCATGGAAAATTCACATGTATTTCCTGAGAGACCTCTACATTCATCAAAAATTGATGTCTATTATACTGTGTCTATGTCTAAAGGTAGTGGTTATATATATATATACACACACGCTGCTGGCCATTAGGCCTGCAACAGCTATACATATATATATACTGCTGGCCATTAAAATCGCAACAGTATGAAGGAAAACAAATAGAAAAATGGCATGAAGACAAAATAATTAAATTTGTAAGTATTTTGGGGGTTTACAGGGGGCGAAATTAGTAGAAACAGCTGCGGCCCTTACCCGGTTAAACATGGAGTCGAACCGGGCTTGGATGACAGAAACAAGCAACTCATTCCATGCTGCTTCAAGTCTATGCCACACTTCATCAACCATATTACCTGGAGAGGAGTGGCGGGTCAGTCACTTAGCATTCCATGACCAGATGTTTTCAATGGGGGACAGATATGGAGACCGTGCAGGCCAGGGCAGCAGTCGAACACACTGTGTATCAAGGAAGGTCAGAACAGGACATGCAACATGTGGTCTTGCATTATCTTGTTGGAAGATGGCCTTCAGCAGGCCTTGAAGATAGTGCACAACCACTGGACATAAGATGTCAGAAATGTACCAATCTGTATTCAAATTACCGTCAATCCAAACCAGAGATGTGTGTGTCATGTACCCAATGCCTGCCCAAACCATCACACCAGGTGCAGGGCCTCTATGCCGATATTGAATGTAAGCAGGCAACGTGTGATCTCTTTGGAGCCTCCAGATATGTATATATCAATCAGAATACTTCATGTAGAACTGGGAATCAACTGAAAAAAGGACATTGTACCACTCCTGTATCCAGCTTTGTCATTCGGCACACCAGAGTCGCCATCTCACTCTGTGCTGCACTGTCAAAGAAAGACGAAGTAATGGTTGCTGTGCTGATAGTCCACGCTGCTGCAAACATTGATGCACCATATGAGCACATACTGGGTGTGCTGAAAACATGCCCATTTCCTGACTAATTGTCCGTGATGTGGTTGTACGGGTTTGCAGGACTGACCTCACAATATGTCTGTCCTCTCGGACATTTGTCATGGAAGGGCATTGAAATTCTGCATGCCGTTCAGTCTGACTCTCAGCAACCCATTGATTCCATATTTTCATGACAGTGGTTGGATGTTGACCAGTGCGACGGCGATTCATGGAATGATAATCCACACTTTCAATAGGTAAAGATCCTGCCTCTATCGCATTCCGATACTTGCTGGTAAGCATTCCTTCATCTGATACGAGGCATAACACGATATTCTAAGCAAACCCCTACCTTACAAAGTGCTTTCTTCCTCCCTCCATCATCGTCTAAATGCGCTGGAATACTAATCATTTGCATATCCCAACCTCTTTTTCTTTTCATGTGATTTTGAGGTTCGTCAGATCATTTCTTCCTGGTGTTACAATTTTAATGGCCAGCAGTTTATATTGATAGAGCTGTGTATTATTAGTTTATTGCACTACTTGAAGAGAATGAATGCTTTTTCTGGTTTCAGCGGATAGAGCACCTGCCATATCATGTAATGAGACAATGTCATATTTTGCAGACTCACCCCCCACACTGATTTCCTTGTATTTGTTAAGGACATTGGCCTCCATGGTCCTCTGATTTGTCACTCCCAGATTTCTTAATGTTAGGTCACCTAAAAGCACATATATATGCAAGCGATCCACACTGTCAATGAACTCAAAGCAAATGGTGAAAGTGAAATTGAGAAAAATAAGCATTCATACATTGTCTTCAATTTGAGAAATGGCATTTGTGCTTGTATTTGAGGAAAACTTTTAAAGTTTTATCATTTTTGTTTCTCAAAATCTCTTTTTTAATTCATGTTTGTAACTTCATTCATTTTAGTAATTTTGTAGCAAAATATTTTTGCATGGTGTATGCGACTTTTTGATCACTGTACAAGGGGTAATCAAATGAAAAGGTGCGAAACGACACGGTGGGTACAAATGTAGACTTTATTCAAAATATACACCATAGGCCTGAGCACAACGATCCCACTGATGAACAAGCCACAGGATTCCTTGTTCCCAGAATTCCTGTGGCCGTAACGAGACCCAGTCCTTCACAGCGTCCTTGAGTACGTTGTCCGAGTTGAAGCGCTTCCCTTTCAGGTGTTTCTTCAGTGGACCAAACACATGGAAATCGCAGGGCGACATGTCCGGACTGTAGGGCTGATGGTCCAACGTCTCCCACTTGAAATTGGTCAGTTCCATGTATGTGACTCTGGAGACGTGTGGGCGCGCGTTATCATGGAGCAGAACCACACCCACCGAGAGCAGCACCAGTCTTTTGTTCTTGATGGACCTGCATAGGCATCAGGGTGTCTCGCAGTACACATCGGAGTTAATGGTTTTTCAGTGCTCAAGGAATTCCACAAGTAGCTGATCTTGTACGTCGAAAAAGACGGTGAGCAACACCTTGCTTGCTGATGGCACGCCTTTGAACTTTTTAGGGGGAGGTGACGATGCATGCTTCCACCGCATGCTGTCCCACTTTGTCTCTGGCTCGTAGTGATGGCACCAGGTCTCATCATCTGTGACGATCCGCTCCATGAAAGCAGGATCTTCCTGATACCGAAACAGATGTGTCCAGTGCTAGCCCATACGCAGTTCCTTTTGCTGATCGCAACCTGTCGTGAACAATTGTCCACACGATTTCATAGCTGACATCCACCTTCACCACCAACATTTGCAATGTGCCATGTCGATCACTTCTCACTGGGTCGTCCACCTTGTCGATGAGATCGCTCGTGATGACAGTGTTTGCCTGGCCTGGTCTCGGGTCATCACCCACACTCTCATGGCCTGCACAAAAACGGGCACTCCATTTTCTGACAGACGTGTCAGACACATTTCTTCCCATAAACTATCACCATCCAGCGATGAATAGCTGCCAGTTTCTCACCTTCCGCTGTCAGAAATCGGATAACACCTCGCTGCTCCTCAGTCGTCGAATTTTGCAACGCGAACGCCATCCTATCCTCATACGGACTGCCGCATGATTTGGACGCCACTTTTGATAAGAGCCTCTGCTCTCTCTTGCGCATGCGGCCGCCCGTGCGTGCTCCGATCCCAGTCAGACTCCAATCACATCCAGAGATGTCTCGCTACGTTCTCCCATGGCGGAATATGCAAATATTTAATTGTTACGTTTTTACGTCGTTTTGTACCTTTTCATTTGATCACCCAGTGTAGTATTAAATCCTCTAGAACAGATTTCACATTTATTTATACATTACTTTTTTCTTAATAATTTTTTCCCTTGTTATATTTTTTTACTTTTGACGTAGTGTATGTATCAGTAGATTCACGAGAGCTGAAACAACATGGATTTGCATTTATTAACTACAAAAGTTGCCATGGCATTCTTTTGCCAATATTATGTGAATATTTTGTTGTGATCAAATTTGGGTTTGGAAACATTACTACAGAAGTTGAGATTAGTTTTTAGAATAATATTAAAGTTTTCATTTCGTTTCATATTAATATTAACACTCACCATTTATCAGCATATTCAGGTTCCCCATTCTCACCACCTCTAAATGACAGAGAGCCAGTGAAAAAAATATGTTATTTGTATATTGTGTAACGCTACATTCTTTGCTGCAGTGCAAGTAATTTATTTAGCTTGATTTCATTGTTTGTCTCTTAAAGCTGATGTCAGGAATAATTTCTGACCTGGTTCTAAATTTCAAGAAATTTTACTTATGCAAATATTTGCAATTGCAAATTTAAAATTCGTGTAGGTCCCCCTCTCTTAACGATAAGTCTAATCACTGCAGAATTTTAGTCTTGGTACCTCTAAATTTGTTGAAAAGTCATCTTCTAAAAAAAGAAGAACTGGAGGGGTGTCATTTGAAACTTGACACTTTTTCAAGAATCCTCCCCCCCCCCAGCTATAATTATGAGTGCTAAAAAATGATGGAATTTTAAACCAACAGATTTAATCCTTCATTGTTAGCATTCTCACAGTTTTAAGTGGTCAAATTTGATTTCTAAATAGAAAAAAATTTAAATGAAATGAATATAATTTTGTGTCATTAGATGTATCAAAATATCTTGAAACAAACAACAAAAGACATACTTACTTGTTATGCTAAGAAGGAATAATTTTCATGTATTCAGATGCAGTAATTTCCTTTGTTACATTCCCTGTTGTATGAACTATAAGGTATAAAATTAAATGTATGTAAATAAAATTTTATTAACTGCACAGTTTTTATTATATGCATTAAAAACAAAAAAAAATTAAGCCATCATAATATTCTTTGTTATATGTGAACAAGCATAAAATTGCTGGGCAAATTGGGCAGTTGCTTTGAGACACTACAGAATTTCAATGAGTAGTAGGCATTATAGCATTGATGTATATAAAAATTACATGCAAACTTCCTTTAAATTTCTGTATGACAATTATAATTTCAACTTCATCAGTGTTTACAACCTCATCATTTTATTTTTTGTCGCATATGACCAACAGTATTGTAATAGTTAAAAAAGAAATTATTTTTGCTATTTATTGCATTTGTCAGCATAACTTGCATGAAACTCCCATGCAAGCAGCCCATTTACCAGGATTTGAAAACTGGTCAAACTCCCACTGTTTAGTGATTTTACCACTCAGCCTCTGATGAACCTCTCTCTGTAAAAGAAAAGTGTGGAAATATAGTCAGTAAACTTGTAATGTGAAACAATGAGATGGCATAAATGATTTAAGAAATATGGATGTCCTTTATCTTTGGGAATGCATGTCTTAATTAATGGTAGCCATTGTAATTAATAACCAGCAAAAGGAAAACAACTATTTGCTAATATTTTTTTTTGCAACATCAAATTCAGGTCATAATTTTGAAAATATCTCAGCAGCTAAACAACTGAATTATTTGTTCAAAAATAATGCATACCTTTTACATTTTTGCAATTTAAAATTCTAGTTTTTATTCTGTATTTGCTGCTTTGTTTTATGATGATTTAAAGAACTGAAAATTGCATCAACATCAGCTGTTGGTGCAGTTTCAGTTGGTTTCTTTCCTAATGCAGAAGAATAATGTTGCTTTCAGAGAAAGTAAAAGCAGTTGGAGGAGTTTATGCTTATTTCATGATATATGTTGAAATGGTTCATGATATATGTCTAAATGGTTGAAAGGAATAAGGTGTTCTCATCACTAGTATGTACCTGTGACAGTTTTGCCAGCAGCTGTGGTTTGTTCAGTTTGCAGTAATGAACAATAATTACATATGTCTACTATTACAATGGAAACCAGTTTATTTAAGTTGAGCGTATATTTTGTATGTAAGTATACCATTTTTTTTATATTTATAAATAAACAGTTTACAGCTGTTGATATAATCAATTAAGCTCTGTTTCTAATAAAATGTTATTCTTGTATTTAAAAATAAAAATTTTTAAACTAAAAAAGTGTATTTAAGTATATTTGTAGAGCAGTCTAGATCTTTTTTATTCTCCCCCTTATTTGCTAGGAGTAATAAGGCGTGCTCGAATTGTGAACATTTCACAGCCAAGTGGATCTTGTCTTTCACGTGCCATTTCACCGTCTGCTGTCTCAGCATTAGGTCTGTGTCCTAATTTCACATCAACTGCTCTTCGTGTTACACTGCCTGCTGGAACACTTAGTACGTCATCATCGATGCGAGTTTCTACAGCTGCCAAGCCAAATGTCATTTTGGTACACAAAGTGAAAACATCTGCGGTACAAGGAGTAAGGGACACATTTCGAAACTCTTTAATGCTTTCTTGTTTCATTTTAATTTTTTTTTTTTTTTTTTTTTTTTTTTTTTTCTTTTCAATTCTGAAATCTCTTTTTAAGCTATACTGCAGTTTATCATGAAATTTTAATTTAAAATTTTTTATTTATATTTTGTGTATTTAATTTCTCTAGAAAAATTAGGAGGAATTTGTTTATAATCTTATGCATTTCTATGGTTAAAAGTAATGCTAAAAAATATCCTGAGCTAGATAAATTTATTAATGCTGTTTGCAAGTTCTTTTGTATTATTTTGTGCTAACTGGAAGAATTGAAAATTTTTATTTCATGTTTATTTCTAGAGACCAGTCTTTCATTTTAGGTAGATCCATCTATAGGGGGTTAATTTTAATCAATTTTATTTCACGGAAGCAATTTTCACATAAAAGACTATTTAAGTGATGCAGATATTAAATATTTTTAGTTACTGTTATTGGTCTATATTTAAAAGTTTTTCTTAATTAGATTCTTAAGTTTCAAATGAAACATACAATAGAAAGTCAAAATCTAGATGTTAGATAACCTGAATGATCTAATATCTGGACCACCAGCCAAATATATGTATCTTGTTTTAACAAAAGTTTCCCACCACCGCAAATATTGTCTGCGCAAACAGTTCACGTTGGTGTGTTTAATCATATTTTCTCAAACAATTTTGGGCATTAGAAAGAAAGAGACTTGCTTTGGAACACTGTTTTGTGAAATTTGTAAAAAAAAAGTAACATTAAGTACAAGGTGTCTTGAAATGGAATTATCACGCTACCGGATTAGAACCACCATTTACGTCCAGTTCTGTAGCAAAAAGTCAGCTACAGAATGTCACCAAAACATGTACAGATTTAGGTACTAAAGATGTAGCATATGACACTGTGAAGATTTAGCTACGTCTATATGCCATCTTACTAGATTTAAACTGATGATTTAAAATTTTCAGAATCGCCCAAGTTCCAGTGATTCAGGATTTCGTACTGTGTTCTGTATATAAATCTTCTATTGTGAATTTCTGGAGGAGTTACTTTTATTATAAAGTTTTTAATTTGTATCAACTAATCACTATAGCCACTAAACGTATATAATTATAGTCAATGATAGTAGTAAGCATCTAATATTTCTAAAATCTAATGTTACGAAAGTATTTTCATTTTAATAATCGTACAGAATTTAATGCAATTTTTTTAATATTTCTTGCATTATTGTAGTCAATACTTAAAAAACTGTAGAGTAATTTATCTTATACACCTTTTTTAAGTTTGTTTTCTGTGATTTTTAATGTAATAAACAATATAAAATTGATCTGATATAGCAAAATGAAAAATTGTATTTCGGAAAATTCTGTTTGAATATTAGAAATGGAATTTCTGAAATAATATTTGTTTGTAAGTATTTATTTCTTTGCAATTAATATGTCTTATTAATTTTTGTAGCAAGAAAAAGCTGCTATTACCCAGAAAGAGTCAAGTGGCCCATCTACCGATAAACTTGCCTCAAAGCCTATAGACCGAGCTACACCAGCATCTCCATCAGTTTCTCTTGCTAACCTGAAAGTTCCTGAAACAAATATTGTCACCAATATAAATGTAAGTAAACTATATCTAATAACTGTCAGAAAAATTTCTGTTTTGTATAACCATCTCGTAGTTTGCTGATTATATTCCCCCCTCTTATCCTCTCATAAAATTCATAAACTTAAGTACTAAATTTTAAGTAAAGTAGGCAGGTTGACCTGTGGGCCTTAGAGAAATATTTTTAAATCATATTTTGCCAGAATGCGAAATTAAAGACTCGTGTAATAAAGTCCATAAATTAAAAAATGTGTGTTTTAAACAGAAGTTTGACAAGGTAAATAATGCAGTGTGATTTGTGCGTGTCAACAATATGTGTAATAGCAATCTTGAAACAAATAATTGTTTTGTGTTCCAAATTTTAACAATTTTAGTGCTAATATTTTCATTTTGGAAAACAGATTGTACTTCTACTGCAGTAAATGTTCTTGTCTGAAGCATATTTTGCAGTAAAACATTACAAAGAATGCAATGAAGAACTTAGGAGAGATTTTCCACAGCAAAACACACTGCTCAAAACTACCAGGGAGTATTGGGAGTTTTGTTTGAAACAATGATATAATCAATTAGCTGATATTAAAACGAAAGAAAATACATTAAAAAGGTATATTATCACATTTACAAATTCAAAAATAATTTAATTTTGTACATAAATGTTGAAAGTGCAAAGTTTTCATTGAAGAATTGAAAGTTATCTGCAGCATTTTTATGTAAGAGATTAGAAACAATTGACATGCACCAAGTATTTTTTAATAGTCTGGACTACATGGCTTAGCCATATTGGTAGCTTTGGAGAGCCATCCTGCATTTAGAAGCTGGCCAGATTGAACCTGCTTTAGAAGCCTTTAGATATGAAGGGTCATTTCCAGCCTGAAGACCAGGGTTTGGAAATATCAGGTGCAGGCCAGGAGAAAGTTGTAGGCATGCAGTAATGTAAAATGAGGATTGATATTTAACACTAATGGCTAGGAGTAACCACAATATGTAGGCCACTCTATTGTGCATCTGAAAGCTGTTGGGACCTGTATTTTAATTCAAACTGACTCTCTAATACTGGTTTATGCTTACACACTGTGGTTTGTGTTTCTTTAATAATGAGTGTTGTGTCGCCTGCAGAAAATGGTCACAAGAGCATCACGTGTAGAAATTAAATAAGTGGAACCATGTTCTTTTCCCAGATTAATTCCATTTTAGTGCACAAGCTTGAAAATAAGTTTCTTATCATTTGGAGAAATGTTTCAATCAGAATATTCCTGTATTTGTGGATGAAAGTGTTCAGTTTGGAGGTGGTAGGGTGATGGTCTGGGCTGATATCTATTAATTAATGGCTGTAGCAACCCTGTTGATCATTAGAAATGGATAACTGAAAGCTCGTTATTATAGGAATGGGATTATAAAGACCTTTTGTAGTCTTGCATAACAATAATCAAGGTTAAATTTATTTTGAGGGCAAACTCGTTTTTGATGAGGAATCCATCAACTGGATTAGATAGCTTGTTCATGTTACATGAACCCAATTGAACATGTTTTGGGCATTCTAGCAAGAAAGATTACTGGCTGCTTATTACCAAAACAGTTTATCCCAGTCCTTTAATAATCTTATTGATGTCATGTCTCACAGATATGTGCAGTATGGTTAGCTAGGTGAATCATACTTCTTATCAGAGTTCATTTGTATACAAAATGTCGCAGTTTTGCACTATGACATGTACAAAATGTACACTTTTTGTTTTTCAATGATAAAAAGGTAAAGTAAAATTTGGTTATTTCTCATTCTGTTCATAATTTTCTCTCCTCATAGCTTACGGTCATAAATCAACTATCAAAACTTTCTTTCCTCAGCAATTTATATCTCAAATCATAGCGGCCCATATTTTTTTTAACAGGGCATATGCCACAGATCAAGAGTACACAATTTACATGTCCTATGTGCTGTTATGGTACTACCAGATTATTTAAAACTTGAAAGTCTAATAGATTTTGAAGAACATTTGCCTTAGTAACTTAAAAATCTGTCTGCTTATATCAGCAAGCATTTTACGGTGTTGTCCTTAAAAGTATTAAGCACTTGAATATTCATATAGCAAAAAAACAAAAGCTTGAATGCTGGCAATTTTTTGGATTGGCTTCATTTTGTGCACTTCAACTACATAATTTTATTGTGCATGCATCAGATCCATGTTTAGTTTCTTTTCACTAGTGTTGCCATTAAGTCAAATCCTCATATTTTTAGCATGTGTATATTGTATTCAAAGTTCTGCAACTCTTATTTTACAGAGTGTCTGTATGGCATTCATAGTATTTTTTAAATTTTGAGTTCATGGATCTCACAGTTAACTATATTATCTCGTATATATGTGATCAGATTTTTATTGTATAAAAGCTGTTCTTGGATATTAGTTTTGTAAGCTAGATTTTGACATGTAAAAATATCTAAATTTTTTATTGCAGAGATTAATGGAAAGGTACAGTTTCTGTGAAAATAAACATTGCATTCAAGCTAAGATTGCATGCAATAATTATATAATCACATTATTCATGCTTTTATTTAGCTTCATATACATACTAACCAAAAAAAATCCTTTTTTCCCCTTGAAATATGGTTGAAGGTTTTGTTAAATTTTCTTCTCTATATCATTTTAATTCAATTTAGATTGTTTGTACATAAGTAATTATTCATATTATAAGAACTATTTAATCAGGATGTATTGAAGATAAAAGTAGTATATTTTAGCACATTTATGTGCAAAGAAAAAGCCAGCACTAAGAAAATCATAGTGGGAAGATGAAGGGATAGAAATGATAGTAAATGTTTTTGAGGAAATAGAGACTTTTCTGAAAATGCATCGAAGCATTTTGCTTTAAAAAAATATTGTAGATCTGCCAGCAAAATTTCTGTCAATGTACTTTTTAAGCAAGAGAAAAACCTGCTGACTGTGTACAAAACTCCCATAGTATTTCCTGTATTGAATTCTACCATTATGTTCCTTGCATTCATAAATAGTACTAGAATTGGGATTTTAAATTTAGTAGTTTGCTTTTCTTTAATGCTCTAGTTACTATGTTTTTGATTTTTAACACCAGAGTAATCTTATCATGGGCTATTTTTAAGAATCTTTCCCAATTGTATTGATATAAATGAGCTTGCTTGTTGTGCAAAACATAAACAGACCAATTAGAAGGTACATTTAGGTTGGAACTTAAGATTTGAAAAGCTGAAAATAGCTAGGTTCTTTATATGTATGAATTCTATAGTACTCAAAACTAATTTTAAAAAACACTTAATTGAAGGTCTATCTAAAAAATTCCTTAGATTTTTGAGGTGCTGTCACATGCACAGAATAGGCCACATAACTTTAGTAATAAATGTAGTGTATTTTTATTAAGACGTTTGTAAATCTATTTTTATAAGAAAAAATTACCTCAAAGAAAGAAAAATTTTACATGCTCAGTTTCCCAGAAATCAACATTTTGTTTGTGTACATTAAAAAAAGAGTGTGGTTTGCAGCATTTGTAGATTAAGTGATCACAAATTATGGGAATTCTACTGCATTTCAATTTAATTTCCAGATTCCAGTATATGAATAATCATTGTAATGTGGTTATTAAACACAGAGAAAAGATTTTAAATAATAAATAAGTAACAAGCTATCTCTTGATTAAAATATGTTTTGCATTTGCTGAGTCAGCAAAGTGGTTTCAATAAAAGTTTATTAGAGTTTAAACATGGTAATAAGAAATAATTAAGTATAGTAAAGAATATTTTGATCTTTAGTTACACAGGTAAAAAATTTCAAATATTAAGAGACTTTGAATAAAAAATAGATTCTTGATTAAGCTGCTGTTTGAACACCTAGTCTGTAAGTTTATAAATCAGCATATCTCTTTTTTCCTGGGTCCTTTAATTAAGGAGATTACTCCAGTTAGTAGTTTTTACAATATATTTTCTGTTATCATGTTTTTGAGTAATTTTAGCGTTGATTCTAACTGTAACTACTGAATTCGATGAAAAAGATTATCCATTGTTCCAAATCATACATCCTAAAGATTGTGTCATATTATATAATTAAATTGCTGTTTTTCCCTTCTCTCATGGAAATTATGCCGGATAAGTTGGTCTCTTTTAAGGAAAGATTCATATTTGTTAACTAATGCCCATGTTAACAAGCTGTTAAATCTGATGTCCGTAAGTACACCTATGGATATTATAGTATTAAGAAACCTGTACAATACTTTTCATATACAAATAAAAAACTGTCATTAGTGACCATGTGTTAAGATCACTGAATACTGGTAATTTGACCTTAGTCCATATCCCCATGTTTGGGCTGACAACATGGAATTTCATCTTTTTCATGGTAAAGGAAACCAATTTTCTTCCCTTAAAAAGTCTTCTATTTTCCTCCTTTGGAAAAGAGCCCTTGATTTTATGTTATGCCTTGCCATTTAACCTAAATTTATTCTAATAAATAAAGCATTTAAAATTATTTAGCATGAAATCAAGCATATATGGTAACTTATTATGCTCAGTTATGGTGAAAATTATTATGAATAATTTGATTTTAGAATTTAATTGTTAGAGTACAACTAATTCATCCTCATATTAAAGAACTTGAAATTTATCTATAAAGAATTTGAGTTATGAGAAATAAATAATAGCCAATATTTTACAAAAAGCAAACGTTGTCCCGATACCAAGCATGAAGAGGGGAAAAATGAAGTAATAAATCAGAAATTTAAAATTCTTTTATTTGAATTTCAGCTAGACCAAAATGTTTGCATGGCAAAACTGAAATTCTCATAGCAGTGAAAAGTGTTGAGCAAATAAGCAAAATTAAGTGTTTAGGCCTATGTTTCTTATACTCTAAAGAGGGATCTGTTAGTGTATGCTAAAGTTTTCTCTAAATGTGCTATCTGCAACATAATGAATTATAGTGTAACAGTTATTTTAAAGCCCATAACTCAAATGCTAAAATGATTCTATTAAAATATAATGTTACATTATTGGGAAAATTAACTAAGCTGGCTAATAGAAATAAAAATGTTTTATCAATTTGTTGCCAGTTAATTATTAAAATTTAACATGTAGATCATATTTAAATGGCATACTTGGTGTCTTACATATCCGTAATGTATGTTAATGTTGTTACATGTTTTTATAAAGCCCCATATGGTACAAGTATGCATTAATGGGCTTCTGGACCAAAATTAAACGAACCATCAATAAATGTAAGTTAGCAGTATTATCAGATAGGAAAATTATTTATTCATTTTAGCGAAATAAACCATAGCTAAAGAATTGATAGATTTTCTTTCATCTTACTATGCATATGTTTAAATGTTCCCGTTCAATACAGGAATCGGAATAAATATTTCTTATTAAAGGATAGTTTTTCAAGTGATCTAAATCTCTGTGATAAAAATGTAGATAAAAATTGGCTACATTGCAGCTCCATAGACAACAGAAATAGCCTTATCCTTATCCGAGTTAATCAGGAGGAAAATCACAGTCATGGTATATCTGATTCTTTTTGTTGAGCATTTATTGTATTTTTCATTTCTAGACTTTGCAAAAGGGTGAATTTTTTATATTATTCTATGTATTTTTTTAGCAGGAGGTCTGGATACTGTATGTCGAGAATTTGGGCTGTGTACTGTATATTATTTTACGTAATAAGCGATTAAATTTTTATATTTAGTAGGCTCCAGTAAGCATGCTTCAGATCCATAAAAAGTTCAGTTTGTTTAAACTTAGTTCAGGTTATAACTTCTGAATATAAAACATTTTAGGATTATTTTCATACAATTATTCATATTCTTCTTCTTTCAGTGATGTAGCAAAATCAATGATAACCTAACTATGACCAAAAGAGTATAAAAATACTTTTACAAAATTGAAGAAAGTTATTTATGATGCTGCAAGTTATAACTTCCCTTTCATAATTCATATTAGTGCATCATCCTTTATAGTAGCTGCCTTATCCAACTGCTTTTACAAAAAGTTGTCCAAGCATAGTAAAGTTATAGAAAAAAGAACATACACTGTTGTACATGTTTTTAAGAAATTTAACATTAATTAATGCAATTATAGAATGTTAGAGTTCACAACCCATTATCTTTTTTAATCCAGTGTTTTTGCATTATCATGATGTGCTTTTTATTGTAAAAACTTGTTTTATATTATTTATAAAGAATTTTATTTTTGTATTGTTTTATGGTATTGAAACATTCTGAAGGTATTAGTAAATTACATGCATTTATTTATTTTTTAAATTGCTATACTTTCTTGAAACATGGATGAGATTTTCTAGATTCCTGTTAAAGAAAGTCCTGAAATAGTGGTTAGTACGAGTGAAGATTCATCAGGTGAACGAAAAATTAAAATTGAGGTGCAAGCATCAAAAGATTAAAGTTTGTAAAAGCATTTGTCTGTCAAGTCAACTAGTGTGACAAGTCAAATAAAACTTTTAAATGTAATATTGTGTGAAATATATATCTGTGAATAAATACTTGATTGATATTGTATTTCAAATACATTTGATTTTTTAAGTATTGTGTTAATTTTTGTATGTTATGTATGTAAGAATTTTATATTTGTTTTATTTTTTTTAAGTTTAGTTGTTGGAGCTGAATGATGAAATTATAAAATACTGTATATTGTTTAAATGTGTTTTTATTTCTATAAATGATAAAGGTCTTTTAATGAAAATTTATTAATTTTTCCCCTGATCTGTCTTCAATTTCTTCAGTTTTTAAAACAAATTAATAAGTTTCTTTAATAGTCAATCAGTTAAATGAAAAAAGGAATTAATACAATTAAATGAAAAAGGAAACCTGAAAAATATCTCTGCAACATGAATTGCTGTTGTTTCCAATCTTGTTATATAATCTTTAGTGCTTTTAAAGATTAGTTGAATATATTTTAACTTTTGTATTTCTTGATAAAACTGTAGGATTTTTTTCAAAACAACTCATGTATATGAGTATATATAGATGTATTAACTAAATAATAATTTAATTTTTGTCATGTTTGGCAGTAGAGCTAGTGTTATACCTCTTATTTTCGTAAGAACTTATTTATGTTCAGTTTATCTGCAATGTAGTTGCAAATTGAATTTTCTTTATACTGATGATAGATGTTTAACTGTATACCTTACACTTGCAAACAAAGTGCATTGAATTTAATCCTTTCGTTCTTGATATGTATGAAGAATCTCCCTAATTAGTGTTTGAATAGAAAAAAAATTATTTAAAAAAATTTAATCTGATTAAAATCTAACTATGTTGAAATTAACTGAAAATATAATTTTATGCAATCATGATTTTCATGGTTAGGGGTTATTTCCCTGGCAGTGTTTTAAAATGTGAATGTCCTGAATTCCCATGTATTTATTCTCTGGTGGGAAGAGTTAAAATAACAACTGTAAAAATCCAGGTAGCTTGAATGATGTTTCAGCTAACAACATGAAACTTTCTCAAAATCTTTATTTTGTCATGCATGATATCCCTGTCCAAAATGCAGAATTGTCTATTTGAGCAAAAAAATAAAATTTAGATAAAAAAGAATGTAGGGAATGTGATCTAAAGACTAGTTGAATTAAGCTGATGTGTCAACATTTTAGACACACACAGAAAAAATTAAGTTGGGTGGGCACCCTTGATCAGAATGCAAGCTTACAGTGCTTTTCCATGCTGTGCATTAGATTCTGCAGGAGTTCCTGCCTTAACACATTGAAGCTTCTGGAGAGTGCTAGATGGAAACTGAGTGTCAGCATTGTAGTGTGTCTTCCCATGTACTGAATTAAATTTGGCAAGTGTATGGGCCACTGCCTTCCCTTGAGATTTCTCGCTAGTGCTGGGGATGAACATTATTCTCCATTAAGAAGTTACTGCCAATTGAACTCCTGCACAACTTGACATGTGCAAGATAATGCAACCATTCAAAATGGTACCTGCATGTACCATGATTTTACCACCTTTGTGCTGATGCTTTTCACAGATGTTTTTTGGCTTATTGCATCTGCTTTTCTGCCTCCAGTTTGTAAGACATCTATAATCACTCTCAAATTAAAAAGTGAGATCTCAGTAAGGGAAATTCCACTCCATGTATCAGTTACTTATTCCTTTCAGGAATCAATGCCAAATAACAGTTCTAAGAATTAGCTGTGAGCTGATTGTCTGCGTACATCAGCAGTGACTTTCACAAACCTGTGTTAATGTCTGTTTTGCTTCTTTCTCCCATGCCATTTTTCGCTATCTGTCGGATGCTTTCCCATCAACATGTTCCGTCGTCCGTATACAAATTTTTAACTGTCTGCTTGTACAATCCTTGAAATTAGAATCTGAAGTACTGCTTCAGCTCCTTTATATCATGCCCAAAGACAGGCAAATATCAGCATATTTCTGTATAGCAAATGTGGAATCTTGTTGGAGTGCATAACATTGACTTTGAGCTGCCAACTACCTTTTATTGGACTTTGCTTATTAGAATTAATATGTAGCTTTATAGTTGTTTCTTTAAATTTTCCCACCAGTGTAGTATCTTGGATGTCTGTTTAATATTAATGTATTTACATGTGTCATGTCATTACTTTTATGTAACGAATTCTATACATCTATCTAGCTCTTAAGGCATTTGATGTGTGTATGGAAATAATTTTATGTACTTGATTTGTCTGTTTTTGTTGGACATTTTTAATAAATGTTTATATGTTTTTGTGTATAACCAGTGTTTTAATTAGATATAATTTTTATGGCTAGCTTTATCACTCAGTTATCTACTACTACTTAAGCACTAGCAGTTCTGCCATCCCCAGTGAGAATTTAAACATGTTCACACATTTTAAAACAAATATTTTAATTTGGTGTAGCATTGTAAATGTTAAGAAGCAAAGATCTTTGCATAGTTATAAAATATTGAAATGATGGAATTAACCCTTTGTGGTCCACTACACTTTAAATTCTGAATTTTAACAAAAAAAGTTGTATGCCATCTATCTAGGCCTAAAGTAGTATACAGGTAAAATTTTGTAAAAATTGCACGTACCATTTTAATTCGGTGGGTATAGTAATGAAAAAACATTGTATTATGGTTGTATACACGGTTTTCTGGATATACACAACATTCTTGAATATATGTGGATAAATGAGATAAATATATGTATATACACAAGTCCTATATATAAAAATATTTACAAATATTTCGATTTCTTAGTTTCGTGAAATTGTTCAAAGCATGTCACACGTTTTCAAATATCACAAACGAACTTTGCAGGTTTTGAACACAAAACTCGTTTTGTGCGGCTTCTGTGCCATGCAACAATATGTTTAGAATTCCAAGTAAAAACTTGAGGCTGTGTAGAGAGGCCTTGGTGATATGGGTCATCAACTTTCTCATCAAATAGATGAGTTTCATCCGACATATCATCATCAGATTACACAAGTGGTTCAGGAGCGTATATCTCAGTATCGCTGCTATCTTCATGATCTGATTCAGAATCGAGGGTAATTCATGAAGCACTTTTAGCGCTTCGGAAAGAGCGAGACCTCTCCATGCCATTTATGGAAAATTAGTAATAAAAAACTAATTACAATTAATATTAACATTAAAGAAAATTAAGATATACATACACAAAAAATATCTACACAATTATTGAAAATAAATGGGAATGAGACTAAAAAGCGATAGCAAAAAATTCGCACAGCTCCTAAAATGGCTCGAGCTACTGATAAAATTCCCGCCTGAAAATTACTCGCAACAATTTCAGGATGCCCATATTTGGGCTTTCATAGCACAAACCACATCTCACCCCTCAAGACTGCTTTGTTTGACTTCATTCTCCCAAAACAACGAAATAGAAAACATATACAACAGATGTTTTCTCCTAAGACAGATGTTCTGATGTGTAATAGCATGAGATCGCTAAAGGCGCAGTGTTCCTGCTAATCGAACACCCGTTTTATTCAATGATTCTGTGCATGCTTTTTGTATGAAAAATGTAAAAATATATATATATATAATGAATAATATAGAGTACAACCATGAAAATTATACAGAATTTTTTTTCAAACAAATTTTTTTGTCTCACAAAAAAAAAATATAGAAAATAAGTGGAACTTCTGGGTCTCCTTGTGAAATGCTGCCATCTACTATTTAAAAAGAGAAGTTTGAAGTATATTTTAAAGGCACTTTTACTTACAGTTGTTTAATTAACTTACAGTTGAATTTAACGGTTTCAGAAGCAATTCAAGTTGGGTGTTCCATGTAGTGGAAGAGCAACAGAGGGTAAAAGGGTATAAAGTTTATATCTAGTAACGGAGTCTAATATTTAATACATATGATTAACATATATTCTGCATAATCTGAAAGTGGAATATTACCAAAATATGACATCATGCATTAAGCTAAAATGACAGTTTTTCATTTAGATTTGGCCTCATGGGGCGTTATCACAGTGTTTCAGGTGAGTTTTCTCCCTTTTCACAAAATTTTGTAGATTCTATCATTTAATCAGCATCTAACTAAAGAAACTGAATGGGAGATATTTGTTGTTAGTCTGTGTTTTGTAAGGAAAAACCAGTTTCGCTTTTATTTGGTAACTCCTGTGATCTGTGGTAATTTTCTGTTTTATGTTGTATGACAATGCAAAAAATTGCGCTAAACGTTTCTTATAAAATGTTTTGAATTAATGTTGCAACCGAATCTTTTTTTGTGTAGGATCATTTTCATTGGAGGGTTTAGTTTGACAACACAGTTGATTTGGATTCACCATGGTGCATAAATGAGGCCTGGTGGCTAGCGCATTGTGCAGCAGTAATGCAAAAGCAAAGTTTAAAGTTATAGAAAACATTTAGCAGAAATAGTAATAGAAGCTCCCTAGGATTATGTACTATGCTGACATAGATGACAAAAGTTTTAAACTTAACCAATTTATTAACAATATATATAGAAATAAAAATACAATAAATAAATTTGATCAATACCAGAAACTTAAAGGGTTGTAACATAATCATTGTCAAAAAAGCACACTCAGTTAACTATTCATTAATTCCAAAGGTTTTTCCTTTAAAGAATATTACTCTATTAATGATACAGTAAATATATTACCTGTTCTATGAATACTGGCATTCAATTACTCGCAAAAAACACAGAGCAAAACTATGCGATTAATTTGAATTTCACTTGACTGAAAAGGGCTATGCTTTTGGCCAAGAAGGCACCTGAAAAATTAAATTAAACCTTGAGTATACTTGAATTGGTAAATGCCGCTGATTGCAGTTGCTGACGGGAAGGCACACCTTGGAAAAACATCACCGCTAGACCTGTTAAGGATGTCACCTTCAACAGTTGCTCACTGAAACCACAACTTGAGAGTTATTGCCGCTCAATCATGGAAACAGGATGCCACCCACTGCAGTTGCTCACCAAAAACCACAACGTGAGATTTGACTCCGCTTAACCATGGAACCACGGCAGTTGATCACCGGGAACCACAACTTGAAGTTGGATGTCACCCAATCTTGGAAAAGCCAACATGGCCCAGAACCATGGTACTTATCGCTGGACGACACGCATCGTAATAACATCTTCCAATGAGTGCTGAAACAGCATACCAGGAGCAATGGAAACAGGAACAAGAAGGGCTAAGCATAGCATAGCATAGACATCCTGCATAATGGTCATAACTTCTTTGAGCTTTTGCCATTCAATCCTAAAAGCCATTGGCATTTCACTGTTGTAATAAATAAAGGTAAACCATACATTTACCAACACCCAGAGGTGTAAATTCTTTTCATGGCCGTAGTCTGGCTATCTAGATCGTGAAAAGGCAAAGTCAAGTACAGTGTCTTAAGTTCAAAGTTCTTATGGTCGCATTCGATCGCTTTTCTGAGTTGAGAGTTCTAACTAAGTTCGAAAATGAGCACAAATTTTTAGAGAGCTCTTTGGTCACATAATCACAGTTAAAGCTTTGAGCTTGCAATCTCTTGAAATACACATATTAATTTCTTGTTCTTAAAACTATTTTCATAAAAGACTTTGGTAAAGAACACAAAGTTCATTAAATACATTTATAGTTTTTAAATCATTGATGGCTACTCTAGTCTGAGCTGAGTTCAGTTTAACTTGTATCACACAGTACCTCTTGGTGAAGATTTGATTTTACGTTCACATTGCAATTAAATAAATTAATAAAATAAAATTGATAAATATCACAAAGTCTCTATCCTGCTCTGCCAGGAGAGAAACCCCAAATCTATACTTGCTTTGGCAGGTTGCACAGACACTTATACATTACACAAACACATTTTAGTTGGAATACGATAAAGTAAAGATGAAACTGTGTACATATATGCAATCACCAAGAGGGGTTGTGATGTATCGATCGTGGTCTTTTTACCACACTCTCTATAGTCGGGTCGTAGTCACTGAGATTCCTGATAGAATCGTAAATTGAATTTCTTACGCTTTCGAAAAAATTATGAGATGTAATTATAATCTGCTCGGGTATTGATTTGATTTTTAGATCATTTTGGGTGTCTACATTTCTTACAAACCACGGTGCATTACACACTGCTCTTAGAATTTTGTTTTGTAGTATGTCCAATTTGGCACGTTTTGTTTTGTTTGCTGTTGCCCAGGCAGGCACTGCATACAATATAATTGGCCTAATTAGAGTAAGGTACAATGTTCTAGGTATTTGTAATAGTGGGAGCTATCTCATTATTAAATTTTATATCATTTACATAAACATTTCTACAGTACCTTCTGAACAGAACTACAGAGCATTTCGTTAATATAAATATTAAATAAGGAAGGCGAGAGAACTCGTCCTTGAGGGGCTCCACTATGGATTATCTTTTTTACAGAGATTGAATTTCCACATCTAACTTGAAACGTTCTTCGTTTTAAGTAAGAAATCATTAAGTGAATAAAGCTTGTAGGGAGCAAGAAGTTGCTGAGTTTGTGAAAAAGTCCTGCGTGCCACACTCGATCGAAAGCTTTTTCGAAATCGACGAAGCACACAGCAACTGCAGTTTTCTTATAGAAGTTGTTTGCAATATATTCTATTAAGTTAAGAACTAGGTGGGCAGTAACTATGCCCACTTCTGAATCCAAATTGAGCATCATCTATTAAGTTGAGTCTTTCTAAGTGGGTAGTCAGTCTATTTTTTAAGACCCTTTCAAAATCCTTTCCTAGTGCCGCTAGCAGACTGATAGGTCTGTAGCTTGAAACTAATTTTGGATCTTTGCCTGGTTTAGGTAAGGTAATAATCATGCTATGCTTCTACTGCTGTGGAAAGTAGCAGTGCTTAATACACGCGTTGCAAATGTTAACAAACTGGACAATACATCTTCTTGGTAGAGCTTTTATAACCTCCTCGTTTATATCATCAAACCCTTTAGCTTTACGGATTTTCAGTTTATTAATTATTTGCCGAATCTCTCTTGGAGAGGTGGGTGCAATAAAACTTGTAAGTGGACTGTTCTTAATGGAATCGACTGAGAACTGAATTTCTCTCTCCTGTTCGGAGTTTTCCTGGGGGTGTGGCTTAAAGATGTTTTCAACCTCATTTTCCATGACGTTCGCTATTTCGCTCTCCGAGTGGTGGATATTTCCCATGTGATGGATAGGACAGATGTGATACGTCCTCTGCGTTCTAAGTGAGCGACCAATTTTCCATATTGTCCCAGGATCGCTATCAATATTTTTCAGACCGGTATTCTGCAATGTCAGCTTTAATTTTTCTATTAAGATAGTTGAGTTCTCTTTTATCACTGGGGTTTCTAGAGCATTGCCAAATTTTTCTGATTTGATTTCTTTTTATCTCTTCCTTAATTCGGGTGGGGAGTGTAAGATGATTTCCTGGATTACTTATGTACGTAGAACTTTTCATCGCGTTTTGCATTTTATAAGTGAGCCTATGTACTTCATTTTCAATGTCACCACAGTGGGCAAGAGTGCTAACACAAGGGTAATCTCAGCTTTTCTGTGTAAGCATTCCAATCAACTTTGTGACTTTCGGGTGAATTGGTGGGTAGATTCCGTAGAAATCAAAATTAATGGGAAAATGGTCCGAAGACAAATCCTCTTGAACTTCTAAATAAGGAGTAATATTAATGTTTTTGAGCAGTAAAATACCAATAATATCTCCATTACCGTCTGTATGCAAGCGGGTGAGTTGATCCGGAGCAACAATTCTGACTTCACTGTTCAGTAAATATCTGTTAAGAATACTATAGCCGTTATTAGTACGTGAATTCCATGTATGGAACTTTGCGTTCATATCTCCTGCGATTAACGTTGGGTAGTTTGTAGAAGTCAAAATACCTAAATCCTGAGTATTCATTGTACTTCCTGGTGGGAGATACACTGAAATGAAAACTTCATTTGCGTTGCTGTAAATTAGAACTGCCGTACGCTCAGTGTGAGTAGTAGGCGGGAGTTAGTAAACTGTGGTGATTTTTCACGAGTATAGCAGTGCCACCACGTATATTTCTGACACGGTCGTCTCTGATAACAGAGTAACCTGGAATTTTGAATTTTAAAGACTTGGTGTGAAGTGGGTCTCATTAAGTAACATGATGTCTATTTTATGCTTGTCAAGATAGTTCCCTAGTTCATGTGTTTGCTTAATAATGCCGTTCACATTAACCCACCGAGTGTTACGGCTTTTTCAGGAAACGGCATGAAAAATAATCGTGTGTACTCATCTGGTCTGTCGTAAAAACGGCAAGTATTTTGACTCAAACTACTTCAAAAGCGGGCCCCCCTTACCATGTGGATATAATTAAGCTAATTCTCTCCTCCGTTGAATTTAGCGAGTGAAATTAGTTTTTCTCCCTATGGTATCTTCGTCACAGGATTGGTTGCTAAAATGTTATTTTATCTCCTATTTGGCTACGTTATAGTTTGCATACTAGCACATATGCTGTATATTGCTCGTACCTTGATCAAGATATATGCCGAATAAGAAAGTAAATATGCATCAGAAATAGAAACTACGTAAAATGCTTTAAATTTTCAGTTTCTTTAAGGAATTGCTTCGATGATGATGAAAAATTTATCTTGCATTCTTTACAGTTCTTTTCTTAGAAAATACTTTTTAATATACAAGGGGAATTTGTGAGAATTTTTGACCTCATGTTCTAATTTTTCGAATACAAATTATTCACAAATTATTTTAATATTATGTTTATATTTAGTTTTCAAATATTTTAAGTTTATTCCAGATTAAAGTATTAGATTTAAATAATTCTTTAGATTGCATCATAAATTTATTAGAAGTTAGTTATTTATGACATCGTTTTGACTTGTGAGAAATAAGTAAAGTATTGTAATCGCGAAAAATTTCGATTTTCATATTTCAAAGGAAATTTCCATTTTGATTAGTTCTATCATGACGCTTACACGTACGTATGTCGCATAACTTCACCATAAAATGCTGAAATTTTATATTTGGAATTTTTGACTAGTTTTAGCGCGACGTGTGTCCGTACGTATGTATTCATGTATATCGCATAACTCAAAAACGGTAAACCGTAAAATGTTGAAAGTTTCTGTATGCGAATTGCTGTAACATCTAGTTGTGCACCTCTCTTTTTATTGCAATCGGCAGTTTCAAATGGGCATTTTAAAATGGAAGAGCCTATTTTATTTTCAAACGAAATAGGTTTAAATGAAGTTTAACAAAAAATGTGTTTAATTTATTTGGTGTACAAGGAAGTCATGTGATGTCCGCATCAGATTTTTTAAGATGTTTCAAAATAAATAAATATATGGTTTGAATATCAAACGATCTCAAATACAGGGGTTGGACAAAAATATGGAAACACCTTTAAAAAAACATGTTTCTTTGCTTAATATGGTGTAGGAAACTCGTTGGCATCCAAAACAGCTTGCAGTCTTCTCGGAATGGATAAATACAGTTCCTGTATGTTTGCCAAGGGAATATTATACCATTCTTCCTGAAAAACGGTGGCAAGTTCAGATAACGATGTTGGCGGTGGATAACGAGAACGAACTTTCCGTTCCAATGTAGACCACAAAGGTTCGATAATATTCAGGTCTGGTGACTGTGGTGGCCAGGGGAGATGGGACAACTTATCCTCGTGCTCAGAAAACCAGTCCTAGACAATGTGAGCTGTGTGAACAGGGACTTTGTCGTCTTGGAAGACACCATCACCATCGGGGAACAAAGTTTGTACCATGGGATGAACTTGATCGGCCAAAATGTTCACATAAGTCTTGGCAGTCATGTGCCCTGACACAGTTATCATGGGGCTAGCAGAGAACCACGATATGGCTGCCCAAACCATAACAGAACCCCCGCCATGTTTCACTCTTGGCAACAAGCAGTCTGTATTATAGGCTTGAGATGGCGTTCTCCAGACGTAAACTCGGCCAGAAGTGGGAAACAATGTGAAAGAAGACTCGTCAGACCATATTCATAGACTCCAACTACTACGGATTCTCCGTAGTTTCTACGGAAATTCATGAAAAACTACGAGCTACGAAAAGTATGGAAAAAACTACGGATTTTACAGAAACAAGAGCAGGAGAACCAGTACGCAAAACGGAACCAACTAATTCATCCGATGATTGGCTGAATACTCGTGTTATCATATATCACGTGTTGAGTGCGTTCCTAGTTTTGAAGAATTAGCCAATCGTAGATCAGTAACTCCAACCGTTAACGACTTATCAATAGTTCCACCCAATTGTCTGTCTCCCAGGTTCCTCGCTGATGCGTGTTTAGGCTGCATTCGGCTGCATTGTGTAGTTTACGGCGAGAGCTTAGCGTGTGTCTTGTGAACTGTGAATCAGGTGAAAGATTTTTAATCATAATGCTGCCTCGAACGAAGAAGCCAAAATTATCAAAGCAGAAGTTTAAAGATTCATATTCTTCAGAATTTCCATGCATTAAAGCGTCCGAAATTTCTGTGAATCACGCACACTGCAGTGTATGCAACAAAGACTTCTCAGTTGCTCATGGCGGAAAAGATGACTGTAAACGGCATGTGTTTTCTCAAAAGCATATAGAACTTGGCACCGTAAAATCTAAAGAAATAACAAATTTCTTAATAAAAGATGATGAAACAGATCCTATAAAAGCCGAATGCTATTTTGTTCGTTTTTTAATTGAACATAATCTACCGCTTTCTGTTTCGGATCATTCCAAAGAGCTTTTCAAAGCAATGTTTCCGGATTCTGCCATAGCAAAAAAATTTAGCTGCGGTCATACCAAAACTGCTGCTATTGTGAAAACGCTTGCAGAAAATACTGTTGCTGATATTATAAAATCAGTGTGCAGTACATCATTTTCTCTAAGTACTGATGGAAGTAATGATAACAATGATAACAAACTGTACCCATTGGTTATAACATACTACAGTAAAGAAAAGGGAGTGATAATTACTTCATTGATTTCTATTTTAGAATGCACGAATAATACAGGAGAAGGTATTTTTAATTGTATAAATAAAAACTTTAAAAACAAAGGTTTAGAATGGAAAAATTGCTTATCATTTTCTTCAGATAATGCTAGTAATATGATTGGAAAGTTTAAATGTGTAGCATCATTTATCAAAATGCATCAACCAAGTATAATCACCCGTGGTTGTCCGTGCCACCTCTTGCATATAGCTGCAAAAAAAAGCTACTGAAAAATTAATTGGCTCAGAAATTGAAATGTTGATAATAGATATATATTTTTACTTGGAGAAAAGTTCGAAACGGAAGCATAGCTTCAAAGTTGCTCAACAAATTTTGGGACAGAATGCAAAATCTCATAAAATTTTGAAATATTGCAGTACGAGATGGTTGTCTCTTTTAGAATCTATAACAAGGATTTTGGAACAGTGGGATGCTGTGATAAATTTTTTTGGAGATAAACCAGATAACAGTGAGAATGAAGGAAAGAGATTGCAAAACATTAAAAAAATTTTACAGTCACCGACCACCAAATTGTACTTGTTATTTTTGAAAAATACTTTGCCTTTGTTTATAACAGTAAATATTAATTTGCAACAACAAGCTACTTATATACATAAATTGAGAAGAGAACTTTTTGAACTTTTAATGAATTTATTTGTTAGATTCGTAAAACCATCAGTAATTTCTAAAGAAAATGAAGATGTTACTCTAACGTCTATTCCATTTCAGAAGTATAGTAAACAAAAAGAAAATGAAAATTTAGTGATTGGTGCGGAAACAAGACTATATTTAAAAAATGCCAAGTTGAATGAAAGTGAAGTGAAATCATTTTTCAATTCTGTGCGAGCTTTTTTTGTAACTGCATGTTTATATATAATTGATAAATTTCCACTGAGTGATGCATTTCTAAAACATGCTGAAGTTGCTGACATCAACTTGAGAACTGAAGTCTCATTTTCATCTGTTCTTTACTTGATGAATACTTTTCCATCCATTATTGATGAAAAATGTCTTAATCAAGTAGAAATTGAATTTTCCATGTATCAAGTAGATGATTTGAAAGAAATTGTAGATTTGCGTATTGATATAGCATGGGGAGAAATTGCCAAATTAAAAAATATGAATGGGTATTAAATACAAAGTATTGCCTTCTGTAATGCTTGCTGTCTTAATAATACCTCATTCAAATGCAGTTTGCGAAAGAATTTTTTCTATTGTTAAAAAAAATCAGACGGAATTTCGACCAAATTTAGGTCTTAAAACTCTTGAAGCAGTTTTGATTGAAAAAATAAATATGCAGGCAAATGAAGAACTGTGTTATAAAAAAAACATTCTCAAAATCAGAACTTAAGCTTGCTAAGCATGCTACATATAAATCTTTGCATTCATAAATTATGCGTATTTTGTTTAATACTTATATGTATCATTCTTGGTTATTTAAATTTTATTTCCCTGTAGAAATCATATCCAGAATAAAGATATGATTTATAGCTTCTGATTTTTTCTATGATTAGTAGTGATTTGAAGTACTTTTTATTAGTGAATGCTTGAGGAGTTAAAAGAAAATTTCTAATTAAATGTGCATATAATTTACAAGGTATATTTTTAATTATTTAGTTTTATATGTATATGGATTTTAAATGTAATAAAATTGATTACAATTAATTATTAATTTAAAATTAATAAATGGTTAATTACAACATACGCTACGCGCACATTTTCAAAGTTGTAAAAATGTCGTTCGCGCGTTGACTACTGACAAGGTTTGCTGAAGGTTGGAGTCTATGCATATTACTCGCTTCCACTGCTCTATAGTCCAGGCTTTATGACTTAAACACCACCTTTTCATGTTACGGGCATTAGCATCACCGATGAGTGGCTTCTCAATTGCAGCACGGCCAGCAATTCCCTGTTTATGAAGCTCCCTTCTAATTGTTTTGGTACTCACAGGGTTCGGTAACACAACATTCATTTCAGCAGTAACTTTTGCAGCTGTGGTCTTCTTATTTTTCGTCACAATTGCTCTTAATAATCGTCTGTCACGATCACTCAGGACACACTTTCGTCCGCGCTGTGATTTAGCAGATGATGTTTTTCCGCTTTTCAAATATGCGGAATAAATCTTCGATACAGTACCTCTTGAAACACTAAACACCTCGGCTACCTTGCTTACGGAAGCACCTACCATACGTGCTCTAACAATTTGCCCACGTTCGAAGTCTGTTAACTCTGACATAATGCAATGACAACCTCACATAACAGTACTCCGACAACAACTGAACTGTTTAGCACATTTACGAAGTTGTATAGGTGGCGTCAGTAGTCAAAAACGCCAGCGCCACCTACATATTTCATTAAAATCAATCTTTCTTTTCAAACATGCATTTCACATGGTGTTTCCATATTTTTGTCCATCCACTGTATATGAGCTTTATTTGTTTGTAAATATTTTACAGGAAAGATAAGAAGTAATCTAAATAGCATATCTTGAAGAGAAACACATTAAATACACTTTTTCTAAAGCAAAATTTAAAGAATAACTGATTAAATTTTCTTTAAATACCTTTTGTAAAATATTATATATGAAACCAGATATTGTTTTCAGAAAGACAATTCGTAGAGTGATTAGGTTTTTTTGATGCTAAGGACGTGTGTGATAAGGTCACATAAAAGAAGAAGAGACTGAAGATTAATATGGACAAGGATGTCTCGTGAGAATAAGCTGAAAATTATTATTTTTTTAACTTACAAACACGTTTTCAATAGTTATTAAAATAGTCTTTATTAAAATAATTAAATCGTTGGCAATGTTAAAAACGCAAGCTCGAGAGCCACGAATTGCTCTCGCACGTAAAATGTATAGAATTTGATTTTTGATATAGATAGGTTTTTCTCTGCAGAATTGTACGTAGCCATTTTTTTTTTGGGGGGGGGGGTTCAATAAAATTTTTATGCTGTGTTTTGTTTTCAACCTGATGTCACAACTCAGGGTTTGCATAGCAGTTTCGGCCACTACACCACAGCAGTAAATATTAAAAGTTGGTGGCAGCTTTTAGGGATTGTTCCTGAGAGTAAATTTAGGAACGGACTTTTTCGCCTGTGAACTTGAGTTTTGTGTGAACAGTAAGGACTTTCTTCTCTTCAAAAACGATCTAATTTTACGTGCAAGGACAGTTCGCGTGGTGAAGCCTCTTCAGTGACAAGTGACAGTGTGTCAGAAGGGAACGCCGGAGGAAGCGTGATCTAGTGCCGCAAAATAGTGAAATTTCGCGGAAGAATATCCAAGTAGTGCCAGGAGAGTCAATTGAAGGCGTCTTCAAAATTGGTGAGTACCATTTTTGTGATTTTGGAGAAGTTATGCCAGTTATTCGAGACTAGGCTTATTTTGGATATAGAGCAGGAAAAGGTTGCCTCTTAATTAGCATTTTTTTATATACGCTTTGTTTGTAGGCATAGGTATTATCATTAAGTGTTGTAAGGCAATTTGTGTTCAGAATTGTTAGGGAATTATTCAGTTTTGGAGAGATAGACCTGTTGTTGTTTTTGTGTTATTGTTTTTCGGGGTAGGTTATTTTTCTTTAATTTTCCATAATGGGTGAGTTTATGAGGAAATTTACTAAAACTCTGCTGTTGGAGTTAGCGGAGGAGTTTGAAACAAGTGTGTCTCAGGCAAATAGAGTAAGAGAAATTAGGCAGGCTATTCTAAATGCCGAGGACTATGAAGAAGAAGCTGCGAAAGAATACGCGGCAAGAATTTGGGCTGCGGCTGAGCAGAGAAAAGCAGAAGAAATAGCTGAACAAGAGAGAGCAGAACGTGAACAAGAGAGAGCAGAACGGGAACGGGAGCGGGAGCGAGTTTTTTAATTGGAAAGGTTAAAACTGATGAATGTGGTTCAGACTAATAGCCTAGCTTCAACGGTTTCGAAAGTTGAACAATCTAGAGAAAAAAAGTTTAATTTGAAAGATCTAGTACCGCGTTTTGAACCGAGTGATATAGATATTTCATTATTCTTTATGCTATTTGAGAAACAAGCTCAAAAAGAGAACGTTAATGAGATTGATTGGGTCTCACAATTAATTCCTTTATTACCTTACGATGTAGCCCAGTTAATAGTGAAAGAACCAGCGGATAAAGAGGATGATTATCAGCATGTTAAGAAATTACTCATGCAGAGATTCAAGCTTAGTTCTCGGGCACTAAAAACAAAATTTGAAGACCATTCTAGAAAAAACGGAATGTTATGGGTGGATTTAGTATATGAATTGAGAGTGTATTTAGAGAATTGGTTGGATTCAGTAGAAGTTCAAGATTTTGAAAGTCTTAAGAAACTTATGCTCACTGAGCAAATTAAGCGGCGAGTCCCTCTAGAAATAAGAGAGCACTACTTAGACAATTGGGAAGAATTTAAAACAGCTTCCATTTTAGCAGAGAAATGCGACATGTATGAGGCTTTGAGAAGAGATATGAGGAAGTTAGAACAGAGAGCGAGGTTAAAAAAACCATTTGAGAAAGATAGAGAGCGGTATATAAATTCTAACTGTAGTTATAATCAGAAAAGTAGTGGTCATCAAAGAATTAAATCAGAGGAGCATAGAAAAATGGAGGCTCCTAAAAAAAGGCAAGTTTTCAATGAAGCAGGTTTCGAGAAACAGCGGAAAATAAGGTGTTACCAATGTGGAAAGGGCGGACATATCCGACCTAACTGTCCATCGCTGGAAAAGATTAAGACTAATCTGGTGAATAATCTAGGAACGGAAAGTTTAAGAAAATGTTTTGAACCGTATTTCAAGAAAGCAGTAATTAATGGCATAGAGAGAGAATATCTGAGAGATACTGGAGCTGGAATAGATCTGTGTAATAGTACATGAATTAATACTAGTGACTTATTAGGGAAAACTGTATGGGGGAAACAGCCTTTGGACACAGAATGTAAATGTTTACCTTTGGCGAAAGTCACCATTGAAGGTGATTTTGGTGTGGTCACCACAAAGGCAGCGGTTACTCCGGTAGAGTTAGATAAAGAGTACTATTTGTTAGGGAATAAAACTGCACAGTTGATTGAGGAAATTAGGGAACGACCGGTTCTCTTGAATGCTGTGGAGACTCGTAGTCAGGCGCATGCGCGCAGGAGTTTAGAGAGAGCGAGTGCAAAAGACTTAGATTCCAGATCGGAAGAAAAGAAAGAGATATAAAATGAAATGGCCGTCAATAATGAACATTCGGAAGAAAGGAATTAACCAGTAATACGGAGGAGGCCATTAAAATTGCAGACATCAGTTTAGAAGAAAGGTCTATCCTTGCGATGTTTCGCCAGCAGAATTCTCGGAAGCACAAGCAACAGAAAATGATGATAATGTTCAACACCAAACAAAATTTATTATATCGCATACTGAAGGAACACAAGATCTGTAGAATTCGATATTCGAAAAACCCACTTCTATCAAGACGTTTTCTTCTGAGAAATTGCTTCCAAATAACCTTGCTGTAAAAATGATGTTCAATTATAATGCTGAATCAAATGCATATGCCATATGGCGTGAAATGTATAAGGAGACATTATCAGCCATTGGCGAGTTTTCTTTGGATGAACTGACAAATCATAAAGTCAGGAAAAAGAAATTGGGACCTCATCTAAATATAGTTGAAATGTATTTTGCTTTTGCTGATCAAACACCTCTGCTTCCTAGTGCCTTCACTGACCATCCACAAGCCCTTCCTGTCCGTCTTCTGAGTGATGGATGTTGTAGAAATATGATTCTATTTCTTGTTATGAAGAGATACAATTGCAATTTAAAAGAATATTTGAAAAAAAATAGATGTTTCTGGTCACGCAGCATTGCTACTTTTTTCTCAGCTTTTGGAAGTTTTAGTACACTTGCTTCAAAATGATGTTACTCATCGGGATTTACAGACTGACAATATTTCATTAGATTTCCAGTATGGACCCTTCACTCCTAGACTTGCTATAACTGAATTAGGGTGCTGTCATGCAGGCCTCTATTTGGTCTACAATTCATATGATTCTGAGAAAGGTGGAAATATAGCATTAATGGCACCAGAAGTTGTAAATGTTGAAGAGTGTCCTATCTCAGTAATTGACTGTTCGAGATCAGATCTACGGACAGCAGGAACTTTAGCATATGAAGTATATGGAAGAGCCAATCCTTTTTGTTCTGGAAACTCTTGTTTGAAAAATGATTTTTGTAGTATTTTGGAATTATATTTTTGTAGATTCAAATTTGTTTGCATTGTGTGTTTCTTATTCAAAATGGTTAGAATCAAATGTTTTGTGTTACGTATTAGCATTTTGCAAACTGAAAAGGTACTTTGTCTAAATTCAAAATTTAAATCTTTTTGTTGTATTTATGCAATTTTGTTATCTGGAAATAAGTGCAGGGTAATGTAACTGGCTTCTCTATTATCACTTAAATGGTTACCACTTGTGTTTTGAAAGCAGTGAAATGTATTTAGAATTTTTCCTTCCATAGTCAAGAAAAATTTCTTTATGAGGGGAGGAGCTGTGATAAGGTCACATAAAAGAAGAAGAGACTGAAGATTAATATGGACAAGGATGTCTCGTGAGAATAAGCTGAAAATTATTATTTTTTTAACTTACAAATACGTTTTCAATAGTTATTAAAATAGTCTTTATTAAAATAATTAAATCGTTGGCAATGTTAAAAACGCAAGCTCGAGAGCCACGAATTGCTCTCGCACGTAAAATGTATAGAATTTGATTTTTGATATAGATAGGTTTTTCTCTGCAGAATTGTATGTAGCCATTTTTTTTGCGTTCAATAAAATTTTTATGCTGTGTTTTGTTTTCAACCTGATGTCACAACTCAGGGTTTGCATAGCGGTTTTGGCCACTACACCACACGTGAAAAATGAGCAATGCCCTCGCCGGGATTCGAACCTGGACCTCTCGAATGCGCCCTGAGAGTGCTACCATTACACCACGAAGGATGCAGTGAGAAGTTAGAAAATACCTTATATACTCCGCCTTTTAAAGGCCGACTGGAGATTAGGAGACCCAACTGCCAAATCCTGGTGGTGAAGAATCATCATCCATCCCCCTTTTTTTTAGTTCGGACGACACTGTAGAACATTAGGTTGTTTGTGGAGGAGACACATAAAAAATGAGCAAAGCCCTAGCCGGGACTCAAAACTTGGACCTCTCGAATATACGCCGAATGCACTACATTACACCACGAAGACATGCAGAAAGGAGGGAGAAAATACCTTATAACTTTAAGGAGGAAAGTATTATTTTAAAATGAATATCGCACAATAATTTCCATCTTAAATTGTCTTTCTGAAAAACACTTTTTGTAATATTCATTCTATAGTTCGTCTAAAGCAATATTTCTATACATAAATTTGATATTCTTAAAGTTATGTTATCTAAATGTATTTATAAGCAGTCAGTTAAAACACAATATAACAACTGCACAAGATCTATGTAAAGATCCATTTCTATCGTCTATTTCCATATATTCTATTATCCGTTTCTGTCTATTCTATGATCAGCTAAAATAGAGTTATAATTATCCTCTTGAATATTTGAACGGGTAAAATATGTCAATATGGCATATGCAAACAAGTAAAATTATCTCATTATTGTAAGGGATGTTGAATGTGAAACTTCCTTTAAAAAAGCGGCAAAACACATCACAGTTTTAGGTTTAGTTTAGTTTATTTGATTACGGCAAAGTAAGAAAGTGTTATCTTACTAATGAAAGTATGTCTTAGTGGAGAACTTCCCAAGGGAAATTGGCTGGTATTGAACCACAGAAGGAAAATCATCGAAGCGTCCATGCAGTCAACTTGTTTGCCAGAACTTGAGTCCGGGTCGAACTACCAGTGTTCAACGATATTACCGCTCGACCATTGGCTAGCCCATATCTGTTTAGGAAAATGTGACTTTGCGTGCTATGTTAAATTTTTAAATCTATGTGGCATGCAAATTATTTAGCCGATGCAATGTATTAGCAAATTCTTTAATGACTCGATTCTTGTAGTTTTCTACGAAACTGGGTTTTCTGATGGCCGACTGGATATACCACAAAATCTGGTCCTTCGATACGGATTCGAATCATGGCGTACAGCCTGGCTACGTAGGAACTTTTTAGGATTTTTCTGTGTGAAATACAATTATGAGCCAAGTTTCCTTTCAGAAGCGTCCACGAAAGCATTCCACTTCTTAGTCAGATGATTCAAGAATGTTTCATCGTTTTCACTTAAAACAAATAAGCTTTTTAGGAAGTACGACATAAAGTATACATTAATCATTTATTTTTTCCAAAATATTCTTATTAAAAATCTATTTAACAATGATTATTTTGTTTATATATCCTAGTAAATTATGAATATTTTTTTAGTTTTTTTGTTATCTCTGTTTCTGTGTATTATAAAAATTCAAGTATTCAGAATTTAGCACAAAAATAAATCTTTCCGTAGTAACAAATATGACGTTTGCAGTCAAAATTATGTAAGAAAAATACTTTTTTTTTTTTTTTTTTTTTTTTTTTTTTTTAAAAGCAACAGTATGCTTTGGCTTATTTGACTAATGTAAAGCATTCTAGGGCTATCTGCCTAAAAGGAGGGATGCCTTCGTTGGAGGACTAAGAATTCAGGATTAGTATTCCATTATTTCAATGCCAAGACACCTCCTGAAATCTTTGTTATAAATATTAAAATTTTAAAGCCTTAAATCATAGTAAATACAGTTTCTGAAACTTATTATATTCATACAACTGCTTTGCAGTTGAAGAACACTTTCTATTTTGAAATTTCTTGCTGGAGGACTAATGTAAAAGTTAAATTTCGTAAATTAGTGTATGTAGATAAAATGATTTACATAGCATCTAGATATAATACGAAATTTTTTTGAATTGAAAAGGTGACGATCGGTTTAGAATCAACAAGTTAAAAAATAATCAATCATAATATCCATTTGGAAATACATTCCTTATAATTTTCGAGGTTAAGATGTCCAACAAATAATGTAATGCTGTCGTGTTGGTACATTTATAAAGAATAATTGCCTTTTTTTGCCTTGCGTCCCCTGGTGGTGCAAATAGTAGCAGGTCCAATTAGTAAACTGAAAGATCTATGATTCGAATTTCAGTCTTTAAGACAGGAGAATATATGAAATTAACAGCACGTCCAGCTGAATAAGTTTGGAGATTCATGATTGTGTTCAAGGCCTCATGAATGTGCGGAACAGTTAAGACCTCTGAATCTGAATACTGGTAGTTCGGCCTGGTTTGAGTTCGATCTCAGAGGAACGGGCTGACTGCATGGTTGGTTTTCGTAGTTTTCTTCATGTGTAATATGCTAGCTTTCTTCAGAATATCCTCCATGAAGGCATCCCCTCCTCTTAGGTAGATAGTCTTCATAACTTTCCTGTATTTAAAAAACCAAACCGGCCATGACTGTGAGCCTGCCGAGTGCGTTGTTAAGTTTACCTGTTTCATGGCTTTAAGCACCTAATGGATTCTATATATTATTTTTATCAATGCATTCCTCGCAGGAAGTTATCCAAAAATGTATTAACTGCATAGATTTTGTGAAGATGTTTTTTTTTTTTTCTGAGAAAGTACTCAGTAAAAAGACGGATTTCGAATTTGAAATTTTTATCATATTCGGTTAGTAAATTAATTGATATAATGTTATTAATGTGACTACTTAGTTATCTATGCTTTCATTGGAAACCCTTTAAGAACATATTATAAAGGAAAAATTATTTTTGTTCTTTTTTTAAGTTTCTCTATGCATTATAATATTAACAAATAAAGCAATATTTGCGTTATTGCAGCCTTACTGCCTTACAAGTACTTATACAATAAAATAAGCACTGTAACACAGCAACAACGATTAAATGCCTTCTTACATAACAATCCCAATTAAAACTACTAACTCAAAACAGCAAATGAATTTCCCAAAATGTAAACTTTCTAGTATGTTGTAAAGTAAGCTTTAAAATATTTTGGAAGAGCTAGTCAGAAATTATGTGAAAGGAAGTGACTCCAGTTTTCATTTTTACAAACTTTCGTATAATGTATCAATTTATTTTAAGCCATTTTAACCAGTAATTACAACTTAATATTGTTTCAAATTAAAAATAATGAATGAAAGCATTCACAATGCTCGAACACAGCATATTTAAAACAGTACAAGGCTTTGCTAGGAACCTTTGTTAGGAGGAAGCAACTGATTGAAAGCATGTGTTCAAATTATCACATCTGCCATTTATGCTGTGAGAAAAAGTACGTCTTTTGTATGCGTATGTTTAAACTCCACTTAATTCTGCTAAAATTTGAATATACTGCGCGCTCTACTACAATTTACATACTCTAGCATTGGCAATTCTAGGGGAAAGTAAAGGCTAGGCAGGAAATATAACTTAAAATAAATGTTAGTTAAAATAAATATAAACCCTACAAGCTCTAAAAATATTCCTATAAATCAGTTGGTGGGCTTAGCAAAGGACTGAGCTTCTGCGATGGAGGCAGAGAGAAGAGATTCACAACCTTGTGTCGCAGAGACAGTAGTATTCCGAAATTTCTGTTTTACCATTGCGTACTACACCAGGAGTCACTTTGTGGAAAGTTTTTAAGTATGGACAATGTGATGAAAATAGACACAAAATCAGTCAAAAATGTTGTTACAGCATCTGCAATTCAGAGACGTTTGTTCAGAGCACTGACTGATGAACTAGATTGCGAGTATGGTGATCTAGTGCTTGAAGTTCGTTGGTTGAGTAGAGGCAGTTTTACAACTTTTTCAAGAGTTGCAAACAAACATTTAAATTAACAAAGTATTTAAATTAAAACAAAACATTTAAATTAACATTTCTCAAGATCAACACAAATTATTAAACCAAGGAAAATAATAAAATGAATATATGAAAACATTATGAAAAAGAATATATTTTTTTAATGTTTATCAGTCGTTCAATCTATTTTTGACCAGTTACTGATTATTACAATTATTGATATCATCAATTTCTAAATTGTACAACAGCTGCACTGGATGTTTGATTACCGAATTACTAGTTTTCACGTCACACGATCTTATCATTCCATCTCTACCAATAAAAGATTTGGTTGTTCTTCCTAATTTCCCCCAGCTTCTAGGTAAGTTTTCATCATGAACAAGCACTATATCATTTATCTTTGATGCAGTTGGCTTTTTCTTCTCAGTATAATGAACAGATATCAAGCACAGGAGATATTCTCTTTCCATCTGTTCCAAAAGTGATTTATTAGATTTTCTCGTGTACGAAAACGTTTTAAGATATCTTCTCTGGAAAATTCAAGTCATTCTTCTTTGTAGCTGGCAAACTCAAGAGTCATTTACCAATCAACAAGTGGGCTAGACTAAGTGCGGGGCTCTTCAAGATCAGAAAAGATATATGTTAACCCTTTCAGGGGCGGTGGTTTCGCCTTGAAACCGCATTTTCAACATTTTTTTTTAATTTAGAAAATTTGGTTTCATTTTCTCAAAACCGCTGCTAAAATTAAATTACTTCTTAAAGCTGATAACAAATGGCAGCACTAAACCTTTTTGGGCATCCATTAATTGATACGAATCGTTCAAAAATAGCTTGTTTTTGTCATTATTCATTTTGGGCTAATTTAAGAACAAAAAAAACCTAACAATTTTTAATTTTTCCACAATATATTTTACATGCAGGCATCAATGATTAATGAAATGTCCTTCACAAAAAAAAGTAATGGAACCCTTTTAATTTTGAATGTTTTCAGCGCGGTTTAAGTATGAAACCACCGCCCCTCTGAGACATCGAAAAAAGGATCAGATGACGCAGTCGCGAGATTTTTTACGGCTGTGTTTATTGCTTTCGGATCACTGCTGTAAGCAGTTGCATCATATCATCGTTTGAGTGGCTTCAAAGATGAGGATTTATGGAGCTTTTGAGAGAGGGAAAACATTTCTTATTTTTTACAGAGACACAGAGCACACTGAAGAACACTCATAGTTGCGTTTTTATTCTGCTTTTCTTAGCCGTCGCTTTTCTCATTCTTCTAGTTCATAGTAAAATATTTGTATACATCTAAATTAATTTTATTTCCAAATATAATTGTCTTAGTTTTTAACATAATTTTTAAAAATATTTCATAGTTTTATGTAAGTAATTTAGTGCATTATTAGTTACTTTTTGTCTCATATTTTTGTTTCCTCTTTTAAATTTTTTATTTATATTTAAAAATGCGTGTTTATGCAAATATTACTTACTTCATTAGTTGTTCAGTAATTTACTAGTATAATCTGCAATGTGGGTTACGTTCAAATACTTTCCAGCAAAGTAAAGATAAATAAGCAAATGCTTAGTCTTAAATGCTCTAGACGGGCGCTGGTTTCAAGGCGAAACCGGTCCCCTTTCCATAAAGGGGGACGAAAAAAAATTTTTTTACACTCATTTATGTTGTCTATAGGACCATTGCATGTCATTATGCTTACTTTTTCAGAACTTTTAAAAAATCATAACATTGCGCCTCTGAAAGGGTTTTAATGGGTGCGAGTTTATCATTGCTTCTATTTCAAGCAAAAACGTTTCTCAATCACTTTGAGTCAAAGACGATTTCCCAATGTTCTCTCTTAAACTAAGTTTTAGACTGCGAACTAAACGCTCATAAAAACCGCTCCAACCAGGCAGCACGTTCCACATTGTATTTTCACGCGATTCCATGCGAAGCATAAAATTTTTTAACTTCAGGATGGTTAATCACTTTCCACATTTGCTATAATTTAAGTTCGGCTCTTTTAAATGTTCTAGCATTGTCTGAGTACACAGTGGAACACAAACCTCTTCGGAATACGAACTTGTAAAACGCAAGTAAAAATTCTTTCATGTTCGTATCCACATCCGTACCGATATAGCCGGAATATCGCGCTAGGCGCAACGTGTCCGGCTCGATGATAAGCAAGGCCAAGAAGGCACATGACGCTAGAAAATGCCGGACGTACAGAAGTGGAGGTCTAAGTTGGGTAAAAGGGGGGGGACCAGGAGTCACCGTCCAAACACGGCCAAAGACAGAGGAGTATACAAACGAGTCGGAGCAGCGAAGGCCAACTAAAAGGCATGTCTGCGCTATGCTAGGAGACAAAGACAAGATCATGATAAATTAAGCATACATAAATACATAAAATGCAACAAACTACACAATCACATACGAGGTGAAAGATAAATGGGAAAAAATTACAATAAAATACTACTGAAATACAAGGAACATAAAGGAAAAAATAAGGTAAAACAATAAATACATGAGTATGTACGAAAATTAGGTAGGGAAGTTTGAGTCACGGGTGAGTTGGGTCGCAAGGGGTCTAAAATCTGAGTCCATTTCGAGAATTTCATAATTGAAAACATTAAGTTGTCCAAGGTGTGGACAAGTCCGAGCATTCTTGAAGAAGTTGTCGTTCATTCTCTGGAGAAACGTATCCACAGTTTCGATATGTAGGTATCCATGGAGCGTATAATTGGAGACAAAGTGATGTGCACGAGTACTCAGCCGCAAGAACTTATTTTGAGTGATCTGTAATTTACGTAGGTCATTTGTGCGAACCGCAGCCCAGGCAGGCGATGCGTAGGCGAAAAAAGGCCTGATAATGGTAATATAAATATGCTGCTTCCTCCTGAGATCTAACTCGGAGTCTGCAGAAAGCAGAGGCATGAGGCTCTGGATAACTCAGATCACGTTTTTCCTTACATAGCTGATGTGTTCCTTCCACTTGAAGTCTGAGGTATACTTTACATCAAGATAAGTGGTCTTAGTGACAATCGGCACAACAGCATGACTCGGGCAGAAAGACTTGGCTGCAATAGCAGTATCATCTAAATAACATCCAATATAGTAAGAAAGGTCCATGCTCATAGTTGGCAAATCAGCAACATAAAATAGATATAACACGGGGCCGATAATCGAACCCTGCGGGACACCAGCGTTGATGCGCTTGCAATCAGAAGTGTCCTTTCCAAGCTGCACGAAAAACTTTCTTTCCATGAGAAAAGAGTAGATGAGAAGTATGAGTTATTTGCTGAACTGGAACCCAAATAGATTGAAGATAAGTCCTTCATGCTAGACGCGATCGAATGCCTTCGCCACGTCCAGCATAAGTAAGGCGACTTTCTGCTTATTAAGCAAGATGCCCCTAATACACTCATTGAGATGCACGAGCTGCTTCGTGGTAGAGAGGGCCTTTCGGAAACCGAACTGTTCCATGGGTAACTTCTCAAGGTACGGCTGCATTCTGCTTAAAATCAGTCTCTCTAAAATCTTGCTCATGCTGGGCAGCAAGCTAATTGGCCTATAGCTCTCCGGCTTCGTCTGGTCTTTTCCAGGCACCACCAGAGAAATCAATGCTGGTGTCCCACAGGGGTCTGCACTTTCGCCGCACCTTTTTAATATTTATACACAAGACATCCCTAAAGACCCTTCTGTTCATCTTGCACTCTTTGCCGATGACACCGCCATACTTACTAAAGCCTGCACAGTTATCGCCGTAAGAAACCAACTCCAAAGCTATCTCATAAAACTGAAAAAATGGCTTACCCTTTGGAGGACTAAAACTAACACTGATAAAACTAAGGCAATAATTTTCCGTAAAGGAAACATGAAATACTATCCTCCACCCCCTGAAATATTTGATGAAGAAATAGACTGGATTAATGAAACCAAATACCTTGGAGCATCCTTGACCAAAAACTTACCTTCAGAACCCATTTCCGATCCGTAGTACAAAAATTTTAAATCACCACAGCTACTATGCGACCTCTTCTTGGTAGAAAAAGCAATTTATCTACTACAAACAAATTAATTCTCTATCGCTCCATACTGCGCCCAGCTCTTCTTTACGCAGCATCGATCTGGGGACATGCAGCTAAAACCAATATTAAACAATTACAAATTCTACAAAATAAAGTTCGACGAGAAATTATCAATGCTCCTTGGTATATTCCCATTATCTATATTCACAGAGACCTTGGAATTGAACTTATTCAAGAGTATATTAAACGATTAGCGGTCAACTTCTTTTATTCAGTACAAACCCACAGTAATAGCCTTATTAGCACTCTCAGACACTCCCCGCGTCCCAGAGAAAAACATCGTTACCCTTATGACGTCCTTCCCACATAAGAATCACAACCTTAATTGACTCATTCACGCAAAACTGACTCTGCGGTTTTACCACCCGCGGCTACATCTTATAATGACACTGAACTTGACATCCCCCTTTTTTCGCCGCCGCTAGTGCGGACCTCACTCTCTTTCATCCGCCTCCCACACTCCTTTCACCCTTCTCTTTCTCCCCCCACCCTATCTTTATCAGAACTCGAGTAAAAAGATGTTTCTACATCTTGACCCTCGAGAATAAAATACGATCTGTGTGTGTGTGTGGTATGACGATCATTTTAGCTTTTTTACACTGCCTGGGGAAGTAGCTGTTGTAAAGACGTGCATTTAATATTCTGGTAAACCTAGTGATGATGCCAAGTGGAAGCTACTTGAGTGCAACGTTGTTAATATCGTCGAATCTGGGCGCTTTTTTGTTCTTTAACTTCCTGATGATCTCCGTAATCTCGCGGGGAGAAGTGAGTTCAAGAGAATTTTGAGTATTGGAGGTGTTTAACCCTTCGTATACAGAAGAGCTGACATCATGAACAAAGTTCTCGTCACATGGCCAACTATTAGGATAGAACTGCTTCTCGAAAAGTGCTCCGCGAGGAGACAAGCCTTGTCTTTATTTGTAAGTGCTTATTCCCCGTGTAGATTGGCTTGTTAACAGTAGGGGTATTCTTGAGTCTCTTCACAAAGGACCAGAAGTTATTATCGGGTTCATTAAAACTCGCGATCTTGTCCTCCCAAAGCTCCTTGTGGCGCGTGGAAATAAATTTCTTTGCCTTTATTTAGCTTGTTAATTTGCCTCTTAGTGTGCGGATCCCAGGTGACGTGGAACGTTTTTATGAGCCTATTCCTGTCTTTAATGCGTTCCCTGATATGACTAAGAAGCCGATCTGCGATGTGTTGTTTGGGAATGCTCCTGGTAGCCTTAGGTAAAAGTATAGTTTAGGGTACCCCTTGGCGAAACTTGGCGATTTTGGGCGGTACATGGATACCGATTTTGTACAATTCGACTCGTTATTTTGGCTTGCGAAGCGGCGATTTTTGCCCCAAAAATGCCGCTACACAAAGCCAAAATAACAAGACAAACAACTGCACAAACTCGGTATCCATGTACACATCAACTTATTTTCACTTAAAAAAAATCTCCGAATTGCACAAAAATGGCATTGCGCACTTCTTTGACTTTATCCATGTACAGGTCGACCTATTTTCACTTAAAAAAATCCCCGAATTGCACAAAAATAGCATTGCGCACTCTTTTAACTTTATCCATGTACACTTCGACCTATTTTTACTTTAAAAACAAAAATCCCAGAATTGCACAAACTTGCATTGCGCACTCCCTTTACTTTGTCCATGTACACATCGATATATTTTCACTTACAAAGTCAAAAGGAGGACCAAATTCTACAATATAGGCAAACAAAAAATACACAATCTCAATAAAATACATTTTAAACCAAACAATAAAATAACATAAAAAGGAAAAACATGTTATACATTTAAGCACTACCAAAAGTGAATATTCACTTTCCATGATTTTCGAGTTCGCTTCGTACACCCAGAGTCACGTAAAAATCAAAATATCAATCATACTCAAATGACTTTTTTCAAACCAGGTACTCTTTCTGATCGAACGCTTCACATAGTGATCATAGTGAACCTTTCTTCCTACAAACCCATTCAAATCCATCTTAACGGTTGTTACGTTCGACTAGACGCATATCCTTCCTACATACAAGGACACTTATAATGGCTACTAAGTAAACCTTCATTTACACACCAGTCAATTAAAGCTCTTTTCCCCTTTCACTCCAAATCGTACAGAAACTTCAAATTAATCTTACTAAATTCGGCCATTCTACCGTCTAAAGAATCAAACCAACACACATCACAAAAACGCTTACAAAACATCCCATGATTCAAAATTTCCCAGAATCATGCACCCGATTACGTCACAATAGGGTTTCCATGACATTCAACTACTCAGGCTACCATAAATGAAACAACAACTTAGCGATAAATCAGACAACTTTGCCATAATACAAGGGTTACCTTAAAGTCTACTCTACCCGTAGCCTAATTATAGACAATGTGGATTTTCACGTGAGCTGATTCACAGCAAAATGGATATCCAAAGGCGTTCTGAGACTATAAGTATCGAAGGAGTTATCATCCAGAAGGTCATAGAAAAGCTTCCAGTTGGTGGTCTTAATATAGTCATTCTCGATGTTCTTAGTAGTACCAAGAATGGCGACAACCGGTCACTGACTGGAGCTCATTTCGTGGAAAACTTTAAGGTAGAGAAGTAAGGCAGTAGTGGAAAGGAACAAGTCGAAAATATCACCCCTACGTGGGTTGTGCGGTAGAAAAGTATACTCACTACGAGCATAAAAATACACAGGATAATTATTAATGAACTCCAACAGCTGTTCACCATTCTTGTTCGTCTTCCGGCAATACCATTCCGTATTCTTGGCATTTAGATCACCTGCCAATATTACATTTTTGTTCATATCCAGTATGTTCACAAGTCTGCTAATCTCTAAGAGATTTTGCGGGGGATTGTGCAATTAATTGAAATACACAACTCCATAAAAGGGGATAAGTACTGAAACTGTGACTGACTCTTGCTCATTATTGCGTTCTTCACTAATTAGGCAGAACTGCAGCGAATACCTAATATAGATGGTGACTCCTCCACCTCTGTGGCTCAACCTATCACAACTTATAATTAGGGATATTCAGACGTGAGCTAGGCGTAGCAAATGTCTCAGTGAGCATAGCTACGTCGATATCATAATTAGCTAAACAGTCAGAGAGCTCGTAGAGTTTGTTCAGAACGCTACAAGCGTTCCATGTCATAATTTTGATAGGAGCTCCGGTAGCGTCTAATTAAGCTCATTATCAGTCTGTTCGGGTTTATTTGGCTCCTGATTGTTTAAGTTTAGAATTTTAACTTGTTGGGATTGTTGAAAACCCGCAGTTTTCATCACGGACACAAGTTCCGAGAGATCCGCGAAGACTTTCTTCGCTTCGCTTAATATGATAAGTAAGAGTAAACACCCGTTGATAAGGCCTGTGCATATGATTTATTTTCGACTACTCTAGTAGGGAAATTGTTAATCTTGTCAACTTTGCGTTTGGAGAATTTCTCACAGCCCCTAACATCTTTCATGTTCATGCCTTGGAACTACTCTTATATGCGCCCTCAGGTCGCCAAATGCGGCGACAAATTTCTCTCCAAACATTTTTGGCGAGAAACTCTATGCTGCCATATTACTATCTAAATTTTTTGTCTACACTTCGAACTTTAAGCCTAAAATGTCTCCAAAAATGCGATTTTCGCACACGCAAAAACCACGTTTTGAACACACAATTTAAGCTAAAAATCGGAAACAAAAATAAAAAATTTAGATAACAAAAACGTAAAGTTTCTAACCAAAAATATTTGACAAGAATCCATGTACACAGCGGTATGTTTTAACTTAAAAAAAATCTACGAATTGCACAATCTAGCCAGCGAAGGAGTCTACGAACTACGCACACGTCGCTTTAATAAATTAACATAACAACAATAAATTTCAAAGAAAATCATGTAGATAGCATTCTGTTAAAACTTTAAAAAATCTATGAATTACACAATCTAGGCATTACGCACAAATCAACAAAATAAACTAAAATAAATTTCAAAGAATTCAAAACAACAATAACAACAGAAATTCATAGTAAAAAACAGTGAACATAACATTCTACAAAATAAAAACAATAAAATAAAATGCACTTACCATAATCGATGCTTCTTCGGACAGCAGAACGTAGCTTTAACATGCCGCCAAGTACTCTCTATGGTATTTATATAACAGCCAGACTAAGTATCCACAAAATGTATACTATGGTTCACAAATAATTGTTCAATACCTTCTTTTTCTAAATCCTTGTAAGAGTTCCAGCCATCCGAAAAAATAGTTGTACAAGGCTCAATCCACTGCATCAGCGTTTCCTTACTTCTATCATGCACAGCCACTAATTGTAATCTTCCAAACCCTCTTGCAACCACGTCTCTCATTGCAACGTAGGCCATTTCGAAACACGCCCGACGCGAACCAACGAGCAATTAAACCACTCCACCAAAAGAGTTTTCAACGTCAAAAGGGTTGCCATACAACACGCCATCGCGCCCAAAACCAGCGCACACCTTCTTTTCGATTCCTTTTAATGATATTCTGGAAGGATTCTTTCAGCGATTCCTTCTTTTCGATTCGGTTCAAATGACGGATCCGACAACTCAAAGCGCATGCGTGGTTAATGTTGGTGCGAATAGCTGAAGCGGCTAATCGCACCGCTGGTGCCAATAACATCGGCTCGCAGAACACATATCGCCACATTTGGTGATCTTAGGGTGCATATGAGAGTAGAGCCCATGCCTTTACCAACACCTTCTTAAATACAAGCCTCCCTACTGAAGGCTCGTAGTTTAGTGACGTCACAAACTGTTGGTCTTCTCAGTGGGGTGCGAAAGATCGCCCCCTAAACCAAGGCCATCTAGATGGCATTAGCAATTTAGGGGAATTTCGTCCTTGGTCGTGAGAAAGGCGCGTTAGTGAACCAAGTTTTCTTAATTTAATATTAATATTTTTTTCGATTTCCAGTATGTTTTTAAAGTGCTGTGTGCCGTTATGCCGAGGAAATTATACTGACGGCCTTAAAGTGTCAGTATATAGATTTCCTAAGCAACAAGACGCATTACACAGATGGTTAAAATCGATACCACGAGAAAATTTTACCATTTCGAAGTATTCAGGGTAAGTTAAGCCTAACTTGAAATTTTAATTTATTAATGTATTTGCTTCTGTATTTAAAAGAGTGGATTACGTTAATATTAAGGAATTTCATTTCTATAGTATACATTATGTATAATATTGTGTAATAACGTATCAATAAGCATAATTATGTATCGAATTGTATGGTTAATAATTATGTATTGAATTGTATGGTTAATAATTATGTATCGAATTGTATGCTAAATATTCACTTACTTTTTAAAATCTCCAATTTTTTACTTTTTGATTAATTTTATAACTTGAAACGTTCAACTTTATATGGCAGAAAATGAAATTATTTAACTTAATATTTAATATATTTTGGTATTAAAATTTTTTTTAAAGAAATTGTGAAAGCAATAAATATGCTTATAGTTTTTAAAATTGTAATATAAAGTGCACAGTTTTGCGTAAAATAATGAATAATTTAAATTCTTATTACATGGAAATTCAAATATTATTAAAACTTATGTCACTAAGAATTCTTTTCTCCCCCCTCCCGAGTGGGAGACAAACACACATATGCTTGCTATTACCTGTTTTGTTAAAATATAAATTGCATTACTAGAAATCCTACTTTTAGTACTTTAAAATTAGTAATTAGGTCTATGTTTACATTTGCGGAGATTTAGGTTTGTGAATTACATTTTCATGAGAAAGATTTTCAGCGTGTTTCTGAATACTACGATGAAAAACCGGGAAAAAATGGAAGTTCCATTAAAACAAGTACGATTGAAAGAAAATGCAGTTCCTTCAATTTTCAGTACTTGCCCCAAATATTTGTTTCAACAAAATTATCTCGTGAAGAGCCGCTGAAGAAAAAAAGAGAGAAGGGAAAATGAGCAACTTGAAGCCAGTAATATCTAAAAACATAGCAGAATAGCAAGTATATAAAAAGAAATACTGTTATAGTAATCTCAGTGAGCTTTCATCATGTCTAAAAAATGTTAAGATACCTGATGATTTAACAGTTGTGATTAAAGAAAATAGTCTTTTTTTTTTTTTTTTTTCATATAAGCACAGAATCTGCTCCTTTTATTTCTGCATCAGTTGTTATCCATGATGATCTGCAAGTAAAAGCATATTTTAGAGATATTCCATTAACAAAAATTAGTAACCATGAATAATGTGCATAATCTCTATTCATTGCTTAAAAAAGTTGCAAAAATTAAAGGTGATAATAATGGAAACAGCTTAAAAATTTATTATTCGTAACTCAAGGCCTTCTTCGTGAATTAGAAAAAAATGCTCCTGAACATAAAAAGAAAGTAGTTCAGTTTATATTTGAGCAGCTTGTCATTAAATGACTCATTGTCAAAAAAACAAAAAATAAATAAATAACTCATTGTCCAAACAAGGTGGAAAGAAAAGAAAAATTCAAACGTTTAAATGATGAAAAAAGATTACTTAAAATTTTATTTTGAGAAACTTCATTTTTTTCCGTGGCATAAAAGTTTAATTGCATAGACACAAATGCCAGTCAGAGCACAAAACTTTATTGAAAAATTTTTATTTAATGTTAATTTGTATGAAAAAATCTACAATTTGAATGTAATAAGAATAAGAACATTTTGAGAATGTTATTAAAATACTTGGTAAATTGACAGCAGAGGAAAATTTATTTAAAAATTGTGAATTTCAAAACGGGAAGGAGTGGGAATGGAGTGTTAATGCAAGGGACGTCCGGTATCCTATTATGTCATAGCACTTTTCCTGACATAATTAGGTTCTACTACGTACACTCTGGTAACGAGGATTGGAAACCTCGGTTAACACCTTGCTATTTAAGAAAATTCTATTTAAGAATAAAAATAAGAAAGAATTGTAATTCAACTTGTGGTATATATGTGTATATAGAATTAGTTTCTTTAATGGAAGCTTTTGTGCTTATAAATCTTCCCTGCTAAAATTTAAAAGCTTCTAATATCCTTAAAAATATTTCCATACATCCTTCCTATGTATTCTTTATGCAGTTAAGTGACTTGAATATTATTAGTATATAGCGAGATTCCAACATTTCCTTACTGTTACTTATTAAAAGTCAAGCAGTACTTTAAAGCATTATTTTAACTGTAAACACACAATATAAGACCATACAAAAGTTAATAATATATAATATACTTTGTGCATGTGACTATGTTTTCAATATTATATCCGCGAATGAATTGAAAATACATATTTTCATCTCCCTCTGTATATATATGTCTATTTACATATATTAAATGTTGAATGGATATATACAGTAAAAAAAAAGAAAAATAATATGTATCTACATCACTAAAAAACACCATCTTGTTAGTAAAGCTTTCAGACAGCCGGAACACAACACGTAATTACAGTCAAAAGTCGTTAATTCGGACACCCATAATCCGGAATGATCTATAATCCGGACCTCAAAGCTAAAACCTTTGTGCGCATGCGCCGCGTTCACACATCCGCATAGGCGTTTCGCGTGCTCGTAAGGCCTTTACGACTGCGCATATGCGTGCGCGCAAGCGCAGAATACGTTTTTGCGTGCGAGTTTTATGTATAACGGACGGTATATGCTAAAATTATCTAATTATTTATTTCAGTTAATGTTGATGATTGCGTTGTTCCTTAATGTTCGAGTTGGGTCCGGCTTATTATTTTTTGCAGACCGTAAGAGCAATTTTATAAAAGTAAACTTGAACTTTCGATTATGTCAAATAGAATTTCCGATGATGGAGCTCCCATAGGATCTGCAAAACGAAAGTATGTTTCGATGTCCATCAAACAAAAAGTGGAATTGCTGCAAAAAATGGATAAAGACATGAAGAAGGTGACAGAGAGGTTAGTGAAAAAGAAAAAATTTCGATTGACAAGTTAGTTGGTAATCTCGGCACAGAAATTAAGGGACTTGAACAGCGGAACTTTGTAAATGAACAAGAAATTATGTCTGTTTATAGAATTAAAGAGAAAGTATTATCACATAAAACGAAGCAACTTAAACAACTTACATTGAAAGAAATGTTTAATAAAGTAAACAAATAAATATTAAGCTTTTTTTTGTAAATTTTGATACCCTTTAAATCATAATTGTTCTTTATTTCATAAATTACGATTTCATATTTTTAATTTTAGAATTTCTGCATGCCATCTTACGAGATTTAAACTGATGATCTATACACCGAAAAAATCGATAATCCGGAATTGCCGAAGTCCCGACGAGTCCGGATTAACGACTTTTGATTGTACTGCGTCTTATTGAGGAACTTGGAACCTAGGTATTTGCGATCCCAACTATTGGATAATCAATTACGCATTCTCGCCTTTACGGGGTTGATGAGAAAGAATTCAGGCTATTCACCTGAAGCGCGTAAAGGCAACACCTTCTTAAACAGAAGCCCAACTACGAGATCGTGACGTCACAAACTGGCGGCTGACAATAGCCGTTGGTCACCTACTACTTACCTTTAAAATGTATACGTTTTTGATGCTATTAAGAGCGCTGAAGGTAGAGAAATGCTTGAGCTGGGCAGTGCAGGAAGAGCTGTAGAAAGGGGTGTTACCAAAGTTACTTGAGCTCTGAGATGACATCTGATAGTTGTTGAAGTATTCGTCAAAAAGTAACGTATATAGAATGCAAGAAAAATATTAAATAAAATGCAGAATAAATAGATGAAAAACAATATTCTTAGTTAAATATAGATTATATACATATATACATAGTTTCAGAAAAGCTTGATTGCAGGAAAAATATATCTGAATAGCGGTGAGCGCAGGGACGCCACCCTCACGTGGACGTGGGACCATCATGGACCTTATAAGAAATAGACTAACACAAACGGGTTTTCTCCCTTGTCTGAGGCGTTACCGGCTGTCACCTTGATCGCATCCGGAGGAGTAGGGACGACTTGCAGAAATTTAACATTGCCTATTGCAGCGTGTATAATTGTCAAGAAAAAGCTAGTTGTAGCGCCTCATTTCACAAATTAGAATTTCTACATATTTTCATTTTTGAAATTGATATTGATTTTTAAAAATTTAGCATATTTATCAAGCATAATTAACGTTCCAAATTAATTATAAAGCTATTGCATGATTTCAGGGCTGGATATTTTTTTTAGCTTTTCCTATGTTGTAAGGAAATTTGTAAATACTTCTTTTAGAAAATAATATTTTAAATCTGAACTAATAGAAAATTTCAAACAAGCAATTTTCTCTTGCAATTTTTATGCTTTTTATTGGTAATAATAAATAAAAATAAAATAAGTAAAAAATACTAAAATATTTAAAACGAATTTTTGAACGTTTTGCTTAAAATTCTAAATTGTGCTGCTTTTTTTAAATTATAGATGAGTATTATAGCACAATTTCTATAAAGGAATTTTATTTCAATCATATTTCATAATACATCATAGTGATAAACACTTTTGACTCCTTAATTTTTATACACTTAATTCTAATATTAAAATTGTATTTAACCGTAATAATTAATTTTGCTTGTATTTTATAGTAATTATTTTTAAAATTTATTTTTAGTTCTGCGTAAGATTTTTTTTATTTACTATTAATTTACTTTATTAGCTCGAAACGGCATTTTGCGCTGTTTCACTATAAATAAATGTCCATGTCTCCTTGCAAATTGTTGTTACCAAATATTACCGCCCTGTATTTAAAGAAATCAAATAATGAAGAATCTGCATGAATACATATATCTTTCTCGCACTGTGACAAAAACGGCGGAATCTAGAGCCATCAAATTTTGAATAATGTAATCCTAACCCGAACATGGGCATCTGGACGGTCGAGTTTCGAATTTGTTTTAATCTATTTCATATTTTGTAAATTTTTAACGAATTTTTCATTAAAAAACTCAACGAGTTCAAAGCGAGCAATGGTAACACTGCATGGAAAATAACATTTTTATCTCCAGTGCGGAAATTCTAAAGATATGCTGTTTTCAAATGTATGTGGTTTACGGGCCAAGAACATGATATTCAATAATTCTAAGTACCACACAAAACGTTTAAAAAAAGGTTCTTTTTGGCCGTAATATAAAATCTGAATGCGTCTACATTTTATTTTATCTTTTTTTCCCCCCTGCATTTACACTCAGAAAATTTTATGCTCCGAATTTTATAAATTACTAAAATAAATAATCCACTTTAATGTTAATAATTTAATGATCATATAATCAACAAAATAATCGTTTTATAATGTTATTATAGTTTTGAAAATAACTGCCTGAAAATTTTCATTAAATTAAAAAAATATATATCAAATCTTGTTTAATTTTACCTGATTTATTTCAAAGCATCCCGTACTATCAATATAATTTAATTTTACTTTATTTTTACGCAAAATGAAGTTCATAAATTTTGTGCTTAAGAGTTTTTACCGTTTTACCAAAGTAAAAATGTTTCTACAAGAATTAATTACGCCTGAAAAAAATGCGCGAAATGCAGTAAAAAGTGCTTTAATGAGATATATTAAATTCTATTTGGAAAAAACTGTGGATTTCATAGTCTCATCACTATACAACGTATCACATTTAATAATTAAAAAGAGTTATGTGATACAAACGCCATAGGTTTCAGTGTTAAAGTAAACCAGATTGCCCCTACTCTTTCTTGCCGACATGTTGGTGACGCGCGCCCCGCCCACTGGCTTAGTCTATTTCTTATAAGGTCCATGGGGACCACAGAGTTGTAATGTACAGCTGTAAGCTGTAAATAACTGAGATGTAAATAGACACGCCCATAGAGCTGTAAATAACAGATCTATGTGTGGCAGGCCACCCTCCCAACTGCTGGCTCTGATGAATGCTGCTTAGGTTTGGAGAGTTCCAGTAGTCACTAGATAAAATAGATAGCAATTACGTAGGAAAGTTCTAATTGCTATGCAGGATAAAAGCAGTAAAAGGATGGAGATATCTGTCTTCGTCTAATATTTCATAATGAAATAGATTAAATAAATTCAGATGTTCACAGTCTTTAGCTTTCCTGAAGAACTTGTCATTTGTTTTGCGTAAGAAAGTATCCAGTGGCTGGATTTTTAAGTCCCTGCGGAGTACTTCGTTCCTCACAAAGTAATGAGCACTAGTTATCAGTCTTAGAAAACGATTTTGCACAGCCTGAAGCTTGTTTAAGTCAGTTTTTGACACAGTAGTCCAGGCTGGTGAGGCATACTATTTCATGATAGGACGAATAGTTGAAAATAAATTAATCTCTTTTTGGTGAGATCACGTTTTGAATAGCGTCCTAACATAGGATACAAGCATTTCATTACATAGATGGATTTATTTCTCACAGTATTAATGTGTTTAGTTCGTGCCATTTTACTATTCAGGGTAACTCCTAAGTACTTACCCTGTTTCACAACAGGTGCCTCTTGAGGTTCGTTTTGTTTTTCTTTTTTCTGATGATGAGTAGTTGAGACTTGGATGCATTAATTTGTACTTTCCACTTTTTGCACCAGTCTTCTAGGAGAGGGAAAAATACCAAGGTTCTTTTAATACATAAATAATACTGAAATACTGGTAAATATATCACGGATAAGGTTCGGAGAAACGCACCTACAACGGAGAAAATCTTTTAACTCTTCCGCTCTTCAGGTACCCCCTTTTTTCCCTTGTGAAGATCTCCTGCAAATAACGACTCTCGTTTATTTTCGTAGTAGTGCTGTAGAAGTAACGAGAAATTATGTACCCGTATGTATTCGTTACTCGGTGAACCAGTACTCGTTACTATCGTATCGTTACTCGTTACTTTCGGTAAAATCCATCGGTATCCGTATCCTGAGCCTATTTTATCGGTCTACGGACCTAAAAAGGGCCTTGAAACGTCGCATCGCATTGAATCACGTGAGCTTTTCTACCCCGCGGGAACTGGGTAGTGCTGCGATAGGGAGTTTTGCGTCGCATTTTTGAGTAGAAATAATTCACTTTATTTTGGCTATTATTTTTTGGTGCACTGGATATGATTCATTATTAAATTTTCTATTGCTGTCAGGGCTTAGTTTCTAAAGTCAGAAGCGCCTACGGAAGGCTGTCAGGAAAATAGGAAAAAATAAAGAAAGAAAGGAAATAAATATTACAATAATAACATTAATTAATAATTAAAATAACAAAAAATTACTTATTAAAAAACTTAATAATTAAAATAATAAAAAATAGTGATTAAAATAATGAATAATTAAAGTAACATAATAATTAGCAACTGAAGTATAAAATACTTATAAGTAAAATTTAATAAAAATGTAAAAACAAATAAAAATTAAAATAATTTTTAAGTTTATGATGATTAATTAAATAATAAAGTAAAATACCAGATCTTGTCTTATTGGCTTAGTATCGTTTCGTCCTTTCTCATTTCATCCCCAGCTCGAAAAAGTGTTATTTCGTTCGCTGCCTTCCCCCACCAATTCCCTCTTTCCCGTTTCATCCGCTGTTTGAAAAATAAGTGTTTACTTTACGATAAGGCGAACGTCTGTTTACTTCAATTAAAATGGTTTAGAAGAGATGACTCAGGACTTAGAAGACTTCAGGACTTATTTATCCTTGGAGATGACTGTTTCTACTTCGACTTAGCTTTTGATTTTTTAATAATATTTAATATTTTATGCAGACAAATTATGTTGAGCAGAATAATGAATTTCAGACGTGTTCAAAAGGTGTGTATCTGAATATAATAACATTTTTCTTGTATAGTATCCATTTTTTTAATTTCACACATTTCTAAAGCAACGGAAGTACGGTATCACTATTTTGGCACACACACATCAAAAACATGTATAATTAAGATTAATGTTACATTCCTTATTAAAAGTAATGGGTCTTCATTAAATGCAACCATTCATGCTTTTAGAGCATTTTACATGTGGTGGTCTTAAAAAGATGATGTTCACTACCAATGTTTGTTTATGTTTCCCAAAATAGAGATCTCTTAAAAGGTGACCTTTTAGAGATGTTGTAAATAGATGATTTGCTATAATTATTTTCCAATAGATAATGGAATTAATGTAATTTAATGTCAATAACTTGAGGAAGCAAGTTTAAATACGGTGCAACAAAAATACAGAAGTATTTTAAATGACGAAAATATTCATATTTTGTCAATATCAAATTTAAAAAAGAATTAATTTTGGACAAATTATGAAATCTAACTTTTAATGTCGTCTTCTGGTTTCTATATTTATATCTGGCAAAGTTTTATACTTGTTATGAAAAAATAAAAATGCAAGAAGTTTGAGTCCCGTAGGACAAAGATTGACCGGGAAATTTAGTTTCAAAATTTGCAATGTTTGGTGCCATTTGTAACTTGCCTTCGGGTATCGCTTAATTGAGTTAGAATAATTCGAGGAAATAAGTTTAAATGAAGTGCAGCAAAAAAAAGCATAATTTAAATAGTCGTAGAAGGAATCCATATCAAATTTTCACTTTTTCATAATGACCATAAAACTTTCCCAAATAAAAATACAGAAACTGGGAGACCGCATTAAAGATTAGCTTTCGTTATTTGTCCGTTATTCGTTATTTCGTTTGCTGCTTCCCCCATTCCCTTCATCAGAACCGCTAATGACGAAAGGGTGAAATTTCCCCGATTCATCCCCTTTCCAAAAACTCCTAATTGAGACTGTTATTTGTTGAGACAAGGAATGCTATGTTATAAATGTCAACTTGCTTTTTACACTTAACAATATAATCGATAAAAACATTCGCACATGCATAGGTTAAGTACGAATTAAGAAAGAGCTTAAAAGAAATTTAGAAATCTATAAAAGGTAAGGACATTTTTATGTTACTTTATTAGAGATAATACTGCAGCACTAAATATTTCAATCAGTGTTATTTCATAATGCAATGAGTATACCTTTATTCATTTAAGAAATGGCTCATCAGCGGTCGAGCGGTAAAATCGCTGAACACTGGTAGTTCCGACCTGAGTTCGATCTCAGGCAAACGGGCTGGCTTCATAAGCGTTTTGTGGTTTTTTTCCCGTACCAGCTTACAAGCCAGCTTACCACGTACCATACAAGCCAGCTTACCACGTACCATACGAGCCAGCATACCACGTACCATACGAGCCAGCATACCACGTACCATACGAGCCAGCTTTCCTAAGAAAGTGCTCTACGAAGACATTTTCCCTCTTAGGCACATAGCCCCAGTGTGTTTTGTCATAATCAACTAAACCAAATCATTTAAGAAATATACCAGTTGATCACTGCTCAGTGTACATCTGCTGTTTGCTTATAAAAACACTTTGTAAAGACATTTCCACTATTTTGCTAATAATTCTGGAAGGCTCATAGAATCCGAAATTATGTTACACCAGCTAACAGAGAACTTAAGCCTGCTTAATCTGCTTGACTTGCTTTCGTGTCTTTGGGAAACGTAAGTATATGCAGAAATAAATATTAAAATCTATCACGTATATTTGTAAAGATGTAAAGCATACTGTTTTGGTTCACAATAATGATAAATATGCATCATGTTACGACAGTTTTAAAAGATCACAAATAACTATACATATGCTACACTTCTAACAAAATTTCTGTTACAATATGAATATGCATTTATTATTATATGAGTCGTAAAACGGCCCACCAGCGGCCGAGTGGTAAAGTCGCTGAACACTGGTAGTTCGGTCCGAGGTTCAAATCCCGCGAACGATCCGGCTACATGGGTGTTTTCGTGGTTTTCCCCATGTATAACGTGTATACAAGCCAGTTTCCCTTAGAAAGTCCTCCACGAAAGCATCCATCCCTTAGTCAGATAGCCATAGTGTGCTTTGCCATAATTAAACACACGCATACACACATGAGACGTAAAATTCAGTATTCGTCAATTTTAGATTCTAGGTATATGACAAAAAAATTTCTTTTTTAATTTTCGTTTTCTTTTTAAAAATTAATTCACTTTATAGCTTTTCTCCAATTTATTATAAAGGTATAGGAGTTAAATTTTGATTTATATATAATATGATATAAATTCATCATTCATTAATAATATTTTATGTATAACAAAAAAATTTTTATTAATGTTCCAAATTTTAATTTTTTTAATGATTTGTCTTCCATTTGTTGTATATTTGTTGAATGCATAGCTAAATATTTCAATTATACACAATAAGATTCTGCAGAAAACAATTCAGCTGGCATGACAGCTAATTGCGAAAGAAAAATTAGAGTCTTATTGCTCTTAACTCTTAGTACAAGCAGCCATTTTAAAATTGACGTTAAAATAAATTTATTCTATGGTCTATTAGAAAATAACTATACTGAATCATTTATTGACGACTTCTAAGAGGTCGCTTTCTGAAAGAAACCTGTATTTTTGAGAACATAAACATACGTTGATATTGAACATCACTTTTTTAAAATGCCAGAGCAAATGCACAGAGCTCCAAAAATCATCTAAAAGCATAGACGGTCACGTTTTAAAAGGCTGACTACTTTTAATAAAGCTTGTATGTTAATGTTCATTATACATTTCTCACATTTTTACTTTCTTTCAAAACAGCGATACTGCGGTCAATTGCTTTAGAACTATGTGAAACTAATAAAATGGGCCCTATGTTATAAAAACCTAATTATATTCAGATAAACACCTTTTGAACATGTTTGATATCCATTATTCTAATCAGAATACTTTGTCTACAGAAAACATTGAATCAATATTAGAAATCAAAAGCTAAGTGAGATTAAAGTAGGAAGAGTCATATCGTCTCACACATTTTAATTGAAGTAAACAGGTGCTTACTTTATCGTAAAGTGAACACCCGTTTTTCAAACAGCGAATGAAAAGAAAAAAAGAGCCCACCAGAGCTCGAGCGGTAAAGTCGCTGAGCACTAATAGTTCGGTCCGGGGTTCAATTCCCGGCTAACGGCTAGCTGCACGGGCGTTTTCGTGGTTTTCCCCGTGTGTAACTTACATATGAGTCAGTTCCCTTTAAAAAATCCTCCACGAAGGCCTCCCTTCCCGTAGGGGCAATAGCCCTAGTGTGCTTTGCTGTAACCGAATAAACCGAAACCGGAAAAAAAAAAAAAAAAAAAAAAAAGAGAATTGTTGGTGGAAAGCAGCGACGAAACGTCGTTTTAGAAGAATGGGCTACATAACCAAATTTCTATCTATACTCTGGTAAACAATACATTATTTTCTCATCAAAAGCCTAAATTTAGCTAATGCTCGGCTTAGTTCTTAAATTGCAATTTTAGCCACATCCCCCAAACAAGACGATGTCTGGTATTTTATTTCATTATTTAGTTATTCATCATTAATTTAAGAATTAACTAAATTTTCATTTGTCTTTAAATTTTTATTGAATTATAATAATAATCATTTAATATTCTAGTTGCTAATTATTTTATTATTGTAATAGTTATTTTATTTATTTTTATTTATTTATTTATTTATTCATCTTTCCTGATGGCCTTCCATAGAGCTCCAGCACTTCTAATTTTAAAAATTAAATCCTGACTACAACCAATGATTGCGAAAATAAAAGTCAAGTAACTTATTTAGTGATAATTAAATAAAATAAAAGCCAAAGCTTTTATTATATATATATATATATATATGTTTGTGTGTGTGTGTGTACTTTAAATTTAATTATAAGGACATATATATATGTACTTTACATTTAATTATAATTTATTTGATATATATATATACATATTTACGTTTGGTAGCATTACCAATTGCAATAAAAAGGGAGGTGCACATCTAGATGTTATAACGGACCCATATACAAAATTTCAACGTTCTATAACTAATCGTTTTTGAGTTATGCAAAATGCATACATACGTACTTGCACATCACGAAAAAAATCCCTTTCAAGTATCAACTTAGAGTCATAATCATTAGTCATAAGTATCAGCTTAGAGTAAATGGGATTACATTTAACAATAAGTTTTTTTTTGAAAAAAAAAAGAGAGAGGTCCTTCATTGTGTTCGTACGTACAAACGTCACCCCAAAAAATAATTCACATGGATTCCGTAATCGTCAAAAACGGATATTTCCGTTAAAATATGATACCCAAAGTTTTCTCGATTACAATAATTACTACCATTTTATTTAATACAAGGAAGTAAAGAACCTATATTAACCTACATATTCTTATATAAACAATACCTAAGTGCAGTATATAAATATTTCAAATCAATAAAATCTCACTATGGCACGTTCAAGAAAATAAATAAATAAATAATCATCTAAATTTTCAAATTACAAACATAAATAGCAATAGTAAAAAGCAAATGCAAACTAACGCTTCCCGCTATCAAAATTGCTCATCTTCTTAAATATCAACAACTAAACTAGATAGTATTTCAACTAAAACACATAATGTAAACAAGAATTTGCCCGATGTCGAAAAAAATTCAAAATTATCTATGAAAAATATGAGCACATTGTAACGCAACCGCATCATTCGCATTCGCATAGAAACCGCATCATTCGTATTCGCATAGAAATCGCATCATTCGTATTCGTATAGCAACCGCATCGTGCATATTCACAAAGCCTACAGACAATTTCGCTACGGGCTGCTCTTCATTGGAGGAAACATCTTCTTGGCGGTCATATTTGGAATGGCGAGTTATCGCCCTGTAGGAGTGGTAATTAACAGCAAACAAACGGAAACAGCATTTATTTCATTCAATATTTTTTTAGTTTATGAATGAAAGCTTAGAGGAATTGTGTGGAATATATCTTAAATAACCTACTGATCTTATTAATAGTTTATTTGTATTTGAATTTAAACTTTTAAAAGTACGTAATTGTTTTACAAGAAAAGGTGTTTATATCGAGACAGCATATGCACTTTTTCGTTATTTCACTTAGGAAGAGCCTGTTGTGTAAATTTTCATAGCGCATTAATTTATACAAATAAAGGAATATTAAAAAATTAACCTAATGAAAACATTCAGTAAACATTTAAGGGTGTCGGATACCTATTCTTTTTACGAGTAAGTATAACTAAAATTATATTTTATTCCATTATGGGCTATATCTATTGAAACGCTTTTCGGGATCTTGGATCGTAATCTTGCTTACTGGTACCTACTACAAAGAGTACAAACCAGTAAATAAAAATAAGAAAAATCAACATTAACAAAAATAGAGAAAATAAAGGCGTTTAATTTTTAACACCGTACCCGAATGCTAAAAGAAAAATAATGACAAAGTCATTCAATAAAGTTAAAATAAAAATAAATCCGTATAAAGCAGAGTTTATAAAAGCTACGAGCGGGGATAGATCCGGCGACCTAGAAGTCTGAGAATTATTCTCGCACTTGTTACCACTGGGTTTTGCGGTTTCTCCGGTGGGTTATGCTCACTTTTTGGTACACCACGCTTAGATACAAATTGTAAAGGCGATGAACCAAAAGTCGCCAAGCACTAGATTCTGTAACCCTACCTCTTTTAACCAATCGGAGCAAAGAGCAGAAGAAACGGTCTGTAGGCTTTGTGAATAAGCCCGCATCGTTCGTACTCGAACAAACCGCATCGTACGACAGATGCGAGTAACAAACAGATGCGAGTAACGAAATGAATTCGTGAGTACGGAATCGGTACTTCGAGTCAACCGATGTACCCGTTACTCAGTAACGAATACATGCGGTTTGCTCCAGCTCTATTTCGTAGTGTCAACACGGATTGAGAGTTCTTTTTATCATTATGGAAGTTCATCACCATATAAAAAGTATTTCAGTTAAACTTTCTTGATTTTGTTAATATCAAGTAATCGTTTTTAAACTGAATATCACTGAAAGTAGCTTGATCTTGAAGAAACATGAAAGGCCTGCTTCCATATCTTGTAACAGTTCTGTACCTGTGGAATTACATTTTGTATGCTATGTGTAAAGACCACGGAATAGGTGAGTAAAGAAAGTCTATGTACCTTTATTTAAAATTGCTTATTCTTACCGATTATTCTTTACCGTTTTTCAGCCTGATCTCGTGCATGTGTTCAGTTTTGTATGAAGCAATGCCATTAGGAATTCTAAGGGGAAAATTCAATTTTGAAAATCTTGATATTAATATCTAGACTGAAGTGTATGTTATAAAGTTTCTGTTGTAGAGGCTTGTTATGTAAAATCTCCAAGGATATCATATGCGTTTCCTTACTAAGCAGTGTTTTAAACTGAATTTTTATTTAAACTTCAATAGGAAATATTTTTGCTGTGTAGTAACATTTTTGGATACACTTGTCTTAGTTGGTATTTGCTGATATATCGCTGAAAATAGCACACCTGACTCTGAATTGTGAGTGAATTGAATCCATTTGTATTGAAACAAGTCCCTAGCACAGTACACTTTTTAGCTTGTATTAAATTTAGTTTCCAAGTTAGGACAATTTAAGAATTAATAGATGTAGTGCCCACTGCATTGCCTTAGGTTAAAAAATTCAAGCTATGGAAATTAAACATTTAGCGAGTAAAGGGCCATTCAGATTGGAGTTTATCTGAGCTAATGGAGACAACTGACTTAGCTGACCCATCATCTCCAAAACCAGTTTTTCCCCATAGTGCAGCGAGTTGAAAAATCTGAACTGCATGCATAGCAGAGCTAGTCTACATATGGAACTGACTTCATTAGCTGAGATAAACCCCAGTCTGAGCAGCCCTTGGTCATTTTCTAAGCCCCCATATGTAGAGTTGATTGCCAAGCAGGTTGAAAAGGTGGGGAAAGTGTAGAATCACCCACTGCTTGGCGCGTTTTTAAGAATTGCACATACTCGGTATCCATGTACACATCGACCTATTTTCACTCAAAAAAAATCCCAGAATTCCACAGAAATGGCATTGCGACATGGCTCTTGACTTGATCCATATACACATTGACCTATTTTCACTTAAAAAGTCAAAGAAAATTGACAAAAATCCAATTCTTTTTACGCTTGTAAAAAGCGCCAAACAAACGCCAATCAAAAAAAGTGGGCAATTCTGCACTTTGGCCGAAAAGGTTGCTAAGATTGGATTATCTTTAAATGAAGAAATCACCAATTTACATTATGAAATATGGATTTGGGTTGTTTAAAATTTTGCAAAACTTAAGGATCATAATTAGAAAAAATTCAAATCGTATCATGAGAAGAATTTTTGAGTCTTTCGAAGAAATTATGGAAATACTCTGATATACACCCTCAAGTCGCCAAATTTCTCTCCAAACATTTTTGGCGAGAAACTCCATGCTGCCATATTACTATCTATTTTTTTTGTCTGCACTTTGAACTTTAAGCCTAAAATGTGTCCAAAAACGCGGTTTTCGCACACGCAAAAACCACGTTTTGAACACACAATTTAAGCTAAAAATCCGAAACAAAAAACTTAGCTAGCAAAAATGTAAAGTTTCTAACCAAAAATATTTGACAAGAATCCATGTACACAGCGATATGTTTTAGCTTTAAAAAAATCTACAAATGGCACAATCTAAGCTATGAACGTATCTACGAATTATGCACACCTCGGTTTAATAAATTAACATGCCAACAATAAATTTGAAAGAATACCATGTACACAGTGTTCTGTTTCAACTTTAAAGAACATATACGAATTGCACAATCTAGGCACTATGCAGTAATCAGCAAAATAAACTAACTAAAAAAAAAGGAACTACTTTGATATACCTCCCAAATCGGAAATTTGGCGACTTTTTTCCCTCGCCAAGATGAATTCTCGCTAAATACAAATAATTAATACATAAAAAATACGGAATCATTAAATACAAAAAAAAAAAAAAAAAAATACCTAAAAAATGCAATGAATACATAAAAAATACAAATAAATGACACTGAATAACATATTATATACAATTTACACAAAAATTTCAACAAATACAATTGAAAATACGTGTCGGCAATCTAATAAAAAGAATTATTCATACAGAAATTTTGAATTCCTCCCAGTTTACCCCAGCAGCAATTTCAATAAATTTATTGAAACAATCAACATTAGCCACTAAACGTGATTTACGAAACATGTACATCGCAAGGTAAAATTTATAATCTGCCTTGTGATTGTACATAGGCAAAGAAGCTTTAACACGCCTCCACATACTTTCAGTTGTATTTGTATGACACCCGGAATCGGGGTCTACAAATGTTAAAGAATGATTTACCTTTAAATGCTCAAAACCCTCATCCGTCAAACAATCATAACTTTTCCAACAATCAGAATAAACAGACGTACCTGGCTTAATCCATTCCTTAATTACTGACAACAACGTCTCCTGAGACCTATCATGCACAGCAACTAAAAAAACCTTACCTGATCCCCTTTCAACACCACCAAAAACCCACTGACCTTCAACACTATGACCCCTATTGTACTTCCTTTTGTCAAACTTTGACTCATCTATTTCCACAACAACACCATCACCACCTACCTTCTCAGAATTCTCCTCAATATAATTCAAAATGGTCTCGTTAATGAATTGCCTCCAATCAGCTGAAGTAGTACTAGAGAAACCATACTCCTCTGCAATCCTACCTGTCTTAGTGCCTCTCAAAATCTCATACATGATCAACAAAACCTTGAACAACTTAAGCTTAGACTTCGAAAACCAAGAATTATGCCTTATCGACATTTCAGTGTGGCACTGATTACCACCTACCATTTTGCGACAAACATACACAAATCCATCCGAATACGACTTCTTCAACTTCTGTTTCATACCAGACTCACATTTCTTACACACTGCAGCCTTCAACAATCCAACCTCCATAAAAAAATCAATTAACATTTGCATATCCTGAGCCAAATGATGCAAAAATAAACAATTAACAATACCTGGCCTTCCAACTGTCGGCCTACCCGACGAAAATGAAGCACAACTATCAATTTTCCGACTCGAAATTCCCTGAAACTTTTCAACAACACTATATACAGTAGGCATATTGAAAGTTAAAAGATAAAAGTAATTAATAGAAAAAAAATATAATTGAAAAATACAACCAGATTTGCAGCAAAATACAGCAAGTCAGAAATCCGCTTGATCACTTCACAAAGAAATGGCGAATGAATGAAATGGCGGTAAAACATATATGAAATCCAAAAATTGTTGCCGCAAAACTTTAAAAAAATGGTACAAAATACAAGAAAATACTAAATTTGGCAACAGCAAAAACCTAAAAGCTGAAAAAAACCTAAATTGGCAACACCAAAATAAGAAACAGCAACCCTAAAAAGTCCGTAGGGAGTGCCAGATTTGGCGCATAATTTTTTGATGGAGATGACAAGATGTCTTTTAGCTGACCTAGGTCAACCTCACAGATATTGGGCCGAAGCATGCTGACTGCATTATTTACAGAAGCATATGCCTACAAAACCAAATGCAAAAACTCCATACGAATTATGGAATAACAAGAAACCCAACCTCTCTCATCTGAGGACTTTCGGGTGCAAGGCTTTTGCTTTACATCCATAAATCTAAAAGAGGTAAATTGGATGATACTGCTATAGAAGGAATACTCGTCGGCTACGACAGCAGAAGTAAAGGCTACAGAATTTTAATTCCTGGAGACAAAATTATAATAAGTCGATCTGTACGATTTATTGAAAACACCGGAACTGAGAAGCCTGTAAGCATCTATTTAAACCAGGATGAAGAAAATCCTAAGGAAGAAAGCTCAGAATGGAAAGAAATAAAAATAGAAGAACCCGAAGAAGAAGAAATATCAGAACACAAAGAAGAACCTTTGGAACTCAGAAGATTGAACAGACTCACAAAAGGTAAACCTCCTGATCGCTACGGATTCCATGCCAAATATCCAATCTCCTCCGAACCTAAAACTTGGAAGGAAATTCAAAGTTTGGAAGAAAATGAAAAAAGAAAATGGCTAACAGCTGTTCGAGAAGAAATTAATTCACTAGAAGAAAACAACACTTGGGAATTAGTTGATTTACCAAAAGGAAGAAAACCAATAGGATGCAAATGGTCTTTCAAGACAAAGCTCAATGCAGAAAGAAAAATTGAAAGATACAAAGCCAGATTAGTCGCAAAAGGATTTAGCCAGAAGTTTGGATCTGACTATGATGAAACCTTTGCTCCTGTAGTAAAATACACAACGCTACGAGCCTTCCTGTGTGCAGCTTCATATAAAAACATGTCTGTCAGACATATCGATGTCAAAACAGCTTTCCTTCATGGAGAACTAGAAGAAGAAATTTACATGACTCAACCCAAAGGATACTCAAAAGCTGGAAATAAAAATAAAGTTTGCAAGCTGAAGAAATCTATATATGGTTTAAAAGAAGCTGCGTAGAGCTTGGAATCTGAAAATTGGAAAAATACTTCTAAACATGTCATTTAAACAAAGTAAAGCAGATCCATGCTTGTTTTTCAAAAACATCAATGGAAAATTCACGTATATAATATTATATGTAGATGATATGCTTGTAGGAAGTGGAAGAGAAGAAGATGTAATGGAAACAATCCAACAATTGAACGTTAAATTCGAAATCAAAAACCTAGAAGTCACCTACTACCTCGGCATAAACATTGAAAGATTTGAGGATGGGACTTTTGCCATAAACCAAAAGAATAAAATTGAAGAAATAGTTCAAAAGTTTGGACTTCAGAACGAAAAACCAACATATACGCCAATGAAAACAAATTACTGCAAACTAGAAGCTGAAGATGATCTTCTAGAGAATAATACAGAATATAGACAAGCAGTAGGGGCATTATTATATATTGCAACAATCAGCAGACCAGATATAGCATGTGCGATCAATCTACTGAGTAGAAGAAATGAAAAACCTCGGAACACAGATTGGAATGCTGTCAAGAAAGTCATTCGATACTTGCACACAACTAAAGAGTTAAAGTTGGTCTTTAACAGAATTCAAGAACCTATACTAACTGCATATTCGGATGCAGATTGGGCAAATGACAGAACAATGAGAAAATCCATTAGTGGATACATATTCAAACTAGGAAATAACTGCATTTCATGGAGCAGCAAACGTCAAAACTGCACTGCACTATCTTCAACTGAAGCAGAATATATTGCAGCAGCTAATACAGCACAAGAAGCACAATGGCTGTTAAATTTGCTTAAAGATCTAGGATTAAAACAAAATTTGTCGATTACTCTCTATGAAGATAACAAATCATGCATCAAACTATCACAAAAATAGCTCCAGAACAAAGCAGATAGATGTGAAATACCACTACTTGCATGAACTTCAACAAAACGGGATCCTGAGTCTAGACTATTGCAGAAGCTCCGACATGATTACGGATCTACTCACCAAACCACTAGGCAAACCTGTGCTCGAGAAACATCGAGAATCGCTGCAAATGGTGATCCTGCCCATCAAGTAGGGGTGTTGGTATGCATATAGTGATGGACTGTCGCCAATAGCACGATAAACTGTATGAACTGGAAAACCTGCAAAAGAGTTAACTGCGTAACTCTCTTATTCTTTACACTTACTTTTCTCATTCCTTCAGGATAGGACAGTGATATGATACTCTCTATAATATAAATTCCTTTTTCAATATGTATTTGGAATACTAATGAATTTTTTATCTTTTTTCATGTACAGTCAAGTCTTTAATCCGGACGTCCATAATCCGGAATTATCTATAATCTGGACCTCAAAGCTACATACTTTCGGCGCATGCGTAAACGTAATTGTGCAAAGGTATTATGTGCATATACGTTTACGCATGCGCGCTTAATGTATAACGGACGGTATAAGCTAAGCTAAAATTATCTAATTATCTATTTCAGTTAATGTTGCAGATTGCGTTGTTCGTTAATCTTCGAATTGCATCCGGCTTATTATTTTTTGCAGACTGTTAGAGCAATTTTATAAAAGTAAGCTTGAACTTTCGATTATGTGAAAAAGAATTTCCGATTCTGGAGCTGCCAAAGGATCTACAAAGCGAAAGCATGTTTCAATGTCCATCAAACAAAAAGTGGAATTGCTGCAAAAAATAGATAAAGGCATATCCTTTGTTTCTCTAACCATTCTGAATCTGTTTATCAATTTCACGCTGCTCTCGTGGGGGGGAAACGTCGCGGCGGCACAATGAACTGGAAGTTGATCTGTCAGCACTATCCTTATCTTCAAGGCAGATGTTTTTATTTTATTCGACTCATAATTCCTTACTAAATGTAGTATTTCATCTCGATGTACTCTGTCTTTGATATGATATAAATCAAATTCCTCGTCATTATAAATATCACGAATACACATCAAATAGTTGTCTGGTTGCAATTTTCTAATTTCGACTATGCGTAATGTATGCTTTAGGCATGTGCGCATTGAAAGAAATGTTTAATAAAGTAAACAAATAAAAATAAAAAAATTTTTTTGTAAATTTTGATACCCTTTAGATCATAATTGCTCTTTATTTCATAAATTACAGTTTCATATTTTTTATTTTATAATTTCTGCATGCCATCTTACCAGATTTAAACTGATGATCTATAATCCGGAATCGCCGAAGTCCCGACGAGTCCGGATTAAAGACTTTTGACTGTATTAATAAAGAATGTGTTTTGTGATCTTACAATTTCCGTCTACACCTATTTTGGATTACAAGTTAATTAGGTATGATCTCGCTTAATGCTGCACTGGATACAAGGTAAGAAGAATAATTTTGCTCTTTATTTTTATTAATTTGTTGTGAAATTTCAAGGCTATAAAATGTTTTACAACACTTTCAAAGTGTGCACGCGTAAAACATACATTACACATAGTCGAAATCAACAAATTGCAACCAGAAAACTATTTGATATGTATTCGTGATATTTATAATGACGAGGAATTTTATTTAAATCATATCAAAGACGGAGTACATCGAGATGAAATACTACATTTAGTAAGGAATTATGAGTCGAATAAAATAAAAACATCTGCCCTATAGATAAGGATAGTGCTGATAGATCAACTTCCAGTTCATAGTGCGCCGCAATATCCCTCCCCTCCCGCAGCGCAGCGTGAAATTGATAAACAGATTTCAGAATGGTTAGACAAACAAAGGATATGCCTTTATCCATTTTTTTGCAGCAATTCAACTTTTTATTTGATGGACATCGAAACATGCTTTCGCTTTGTAGATCCTTTGGCAGCTCCAGAATCGGAAACTCTTTTTGACATAATCGAAAGTTCAAGCTTACTTTTATAAAATTGCTCTAACAGTCTGCAAAAAATAATAAGCTGGATCCAATTCAAAGATTAAGGAACAACATAATCTGCAACATTAATTGAAATAGATAATTAGATAATTTTAGCTTAGCTTATACCATCCGTTATAGAGGATGATCTTTTTTAAAGTGGCAGTGTTTGGAGCGCCCTATAGCGTAGTCTAATAGCCGAAATGGCACCAAACTTGGTATTTATACTAATCAAGACATGGGACATCAAGACATAAAATCGTACAGTTAAATTAATTATGTTTATTTGCTACATTAACTTCCCCGGTGAGGAATTGGACCACATTCAATGTGAGCACCGTTCTCATAAATAACACCGTGCACTCTGTGCACAATGTTCTCCACAGCCGTATGTAACATATCACGAGGAATATTCTGCACTGTCTTTGTTATGTTGTCTTTTAGAATAGACAAATTTGATACTCCACCAACATAAACTTAAGATTTTAAATAACCCCAGAGCCAAAAATTGCATGGCGTGAGGTCAGGGGAGCTGATTCATGTAATACAGCTTCACCAGTAACGCACGTTCCGGTAACGTGAGAGGCATGTTCACTGTAGCTCGTTTACTTCAGCTGAGATTATTTGTCGAAGCTGTCTACTACTTGCTTTTATAGCCGCTATTACTGGCCCTGTCGTCGCACAACATTTGCATTTTTCTTTGAGACCTGCGTTTTATGCTAATTCTCGTTATTGAAAGCTACAGCAGCGCCACAAAATACCCTAGTGGTGATTTTTGGAACTAAACTGTTTTTTCATGGGATTCTTTTTCCCATGGCTTGATTAGTCTAAATACCAAGTTTGGTGCCATTTCGGCTAGTAGATGGGGCTACAGGACGCTCCAAACACTGTCACTTTAAAAAAGATCACTCTGTACATTAAATGCACATGCGTAAACGTATTATGCGCATGCATAAACACATATGCGCAAGCGTAAAAGTATTGTTACATATTTCTTTTCCTGACACCAGTTGTTACGTTATTTTCTTCCTTCACGTTCGTATGGGGTTTGTAGATTTGGAGGGAATAACAACGACACTTGATGAAGTATCGAAACACACTTTATTCAGCCAATATTAATCAGGACAGCTCCAATAACACTTTTTACAGTCGTCGAAAATCTATTATAAACATGCTGGAGCAATCAGCGACACAGCGTTCACACTGTCAGGCAATAATGGTGAAGATAGCTTCACTGCAAAGTAGAGTACAGCTTCCGACTCTGTTTGGTCGTTCTCGGAACTCCACGTACTTTCGAGACTCTCCACGCTATGCACTCGATGATACACAAGAGTAAATCTCTCGACTCAGCACGGTCTAAGACAAAATTCGATGATGCACTAATTTGCGATGCATTAAAAGACTCTCTCGATGCACTCGATGACCAACTCGGCGCTAGACTTCGAGAACATTCTGGGCTAAACCGGTAAGAATTTGTTCCAGAAGGTTCTCCGTCCATCCATTTCATATCTCCAATTTCGTCGCCAAATGGACAATTTCTCGCCAAGTGTGGCAACCCTGCCTTCCCTTGCCATTCTTATGGCAACCCTAAAACTGCTTTGCGGGCGAGCTATCTCACCGCACCTGTACATTTCGTAACAGTATAATGCGTTTACGCATGCGCAGAAAGTTTGTAGCTTTGAGGTCCAGATTATAGATCATTCCAAATTATGGACGTCCAGATTAAAGACTTTGACTTTACTCTGTTATTGAAGAAAGAATAATTTAGCATAAATTTGTGAGATCAATAATTTGGCTCCATAGCTGCGTATCTGCTTGGCATACATCTCAAACTGAAACATTCTAGATAGAAACATCGTTAATTTTACGCCTACTAATATTTTATATCCCTGATGCCAACCTGGTAAGTATCTGAGCTGCAGAGATTTATGTTTAAAAATCAGTTTTGAAGATGCTCACAACTCTTTAAACTTGTGGTTCGTAAAGTGTGCTCATTAGATATTTTTTAGTGGTTTGCAGAGGTTTATAAATATTTTGTTTTCGTTGCATAATTACGTGTATTTATCCATCATTATGAAGTTACTATTTAATTAGTTTTACAACTATACACTTATTAATAATTTATTTATTCTTATTTTCTTCTAAGTCTTCTCTGTCTCTTTTCCCTTTGAGACAATTAAATGTGCTTGATGAAGTTAAAACATTTACGAACTCGGCCTTGAAAAATTAGTTTTGTTTGATTTTATTCTGATTCTCCTGTTACTTAAAAGTTAACAACCAAGTTTTTTTATTGCTTTCACTTTAACTGAGAATACTGGAAAGAATATAGTCTTATCAGTGATATTACTAATTTGTATTGCTTATTTTTTATATGTCTAACCTTTTGAAACTTGATGGACTTGGATGCAGTAGTAATAAGAATTTTATTTTAAATGGAATTAATGCAGGATACCTTTTTTCTCTGCTTTAATTAAAAAAAAAACTCGTTATTGAGATCATTTATGGCTTCTTCATGAAGTAAAAATTATGTTATATGAGTGTGTCAGTTATGATCAAACAAATCTCAATCTTTAATTAAATGTACAATACACAACTTCATTCTGTTAATGAGCTTTCTGGGTACTTACGTATTATCGCAACCAGGTTGGCACGATTTGTAAGTTTGAGTAAAAAAGTATGAATAGAAAGAAAATGTACATTTATTAATTACAGATAATTTTTAATACAGTTTTTTACATTATTTTGTTTAAAAATATAAAATAGCCATTAAACCCTTCCGGTTTCGAATTTGAATAAGTTGCAGAATTATTTTTTCGGCGGAAATCTTTTGGCTATAACTTTTAGCACTGATTGAAAACCGTCTTCGCCATTGACAGCTTGACCTTAGCACCATATAAATTCGATAAGGTATGAGTCAAGATGATTTTTACAAGTACGTTCGTTCGGTATAATTCCATATCCCTGCAACAATTCAACAGCATCTTTTTCACTCGCAGGCAGATCCCAAATACCCATAGTTAAAGTATTTCAGGGCATTCAATCTAACCAGTAAGAAAAATAATTTCTTTACGAAAAACTACATATAACACGTAGGGTTTCCGTAAGTAGGGTCACCAAATTTGGTGATTTATGCGAATTTTGGCCTGGTTGCATTAATACTTAAGTACCGCTTTCTGTTATGATTGTCATATTGAGCATTACTGGATTTTATGTTAACTCTTTTGGAATGAAGCATAATTTTTCCTTTTCTGTATTTTTGAAAAGTATTAATTATACTTTTGATTTCATTCAGGATGCTTTTGGCACATTACTGATATTCATGCAGACCAGAATTATTCCAGAACAGGAAATCCATTAAACCTTTGTCATTATGAATATTCCTCTTATCCAGATAATGGCTTATATGGAAATTTTTTGTGTGATTCTCCCCAGTACCTCGTAAATGTGACAATAAAATCTATGAAAGATATTTATCCAACTCCTGATTTCATAATATGGACAGGGTAAGTTCATTTTACTTTAACTATACCTTTTTTAACACTAATTTGTTTTGACTTCATTGCTTTTTAATATTAAAAGGGCCAAATTTATAAAACTGCCAAAAATTAGCATATCAGTAAAAATATATTTACGGGTAACCCTTGGCAAAAATTGGTGATTTTTGGTGGTACATGGATACCAAGTTTGTGCAATTCTTTGGCTTGTGTAGTGGCGATTTTTGCGCGCTACATAAAGCCAAAATAACAAGACAAAGAATTGCACATACTCGGTATCCATGTATACATCGACCTATTTTCACTTAAAAAAATTTCAGAGAATTGCACAAACTTGGCATTGCACACCCCTCTTGACTTAATCCATGTACACATTGACCTATTTTTCACTTTAAAAATCATCAGAGACTTGCACAAGCTAGGCATTGCGCACTCCCTTCACTTTGTACACATCAAACTATATTCACTTAAAAAGTCAAAGAAACAGCCAACAAAAAATATGTATTATCTCAATAAAGTACATTTTAAATCAAACAATGAAATAAAACAAAAAAGGAAATTCATCTTTGCACTACACAAAGGAAATATCCACTTACCTTATTTACGAATTAACATGTCATCAGTCAAACAAAATTCCTTAACAGCATCAAAAAACTTTCTAAAATTATCTGAACTAGAATCTGTATACTGGTGTCACCAAATAAATTCACAAAATAAGAGTAAAAAATATCATCCATAGCGCCGTTATTGTCCAACGTTCGACCATGCTCATTTCCTTCCTACAAGTAGGACACTTAATAATGGCTGCTAAGTAAACCTTCGATTACACACCAGTCAAGTAATGCTTTTTTCCCCTTTCTTTTCAAATCATATAGAAACTTCAAATTAATCTTATCACATTCAGCCATTTTACCGTCTAAACAACAAAACAAGCAATATACTTCCTAACCAACACACACACACATAAGCCCTTATGAATTTACCGCAATCATGCAGCCTATTATGTCATAATAGGATTTCCATAACATTCAACTACTCAGGCTAGCACAAATGAAACAGCAACTTGGCGATAAATGAAACAACAACTTTGCAATAATACAAGCAGTAGCCTTCTCTACTCTAAGATAAACGAAACAACAACTCTGAGATAATACAAGGGGTAACCTTCTCTCTATTTTAACCTATATATCTTTTATTAGTATATTAGATTTTCATAATTTTAAGTTTAAATTAGCTTTATGCAAATAGAGAATATTTGTTGAATTCAAATCTCATTCCTTGCAGCAGTGGTGCAAGAGAATTATTTAAATTTAACTTTACAATTTATTCTTATGAAATGATATATTGTTATGTGCGTATGGGTTCGTTACGAATTGAATGCTTAAGTCTGAGGAAAAATGAACAAAATTTATTACTATTACAACAAATAAAACAAAATGCTTAAATTTCCTCAGATATTCATACAGTATTACAATATCTCACAGTAGTTATCTTCTAACTACTCAAACGTTAAACAGTACTTAATTCAAAACAGCTAGAGAAAGCTAATCCATGAATTCGCTAGTCAGCAAGAGCAGTTTTCTAAACAAACTCTTAAAACAAAAACTAACTAACCAATTGAGAGGTTTTCATGCCGCTCATATAAGCTTTTTAAATGCGCAAGAATTTTCTCGTAATCAAAAAAAGATATATGTTTATTAAATGTTAAATACATGTGCTCTTGTATTTTTAATTTTCCGACTTGCCTTTCTCCTAATATTTGTCTCATGCTGCACTGCACAGGGAATAAAACAATTTTATTTATAATTCTAGTAACATTAACTATTTAAATACCAAATCCAGAACAATATATATGTTAAACAGTCAAAAGTCTTTAATCCGAAATGATCTATAATCCGGACCTCAAAGCTACAAACTTTCTGCGCATGCGTAAATGCATGATGCGTTTACGCATGCGCATAATACCTTTACGCATGCACATATGCATTTACGCATGCGCGTTTAATATATAACGCACAGTATAAGCTAAGCTAAAATTATCTATTTCAGTTAATGTTGCAGATTGCATGGTTTCTTAATCTTCGAATTGGATCCGGCTTATTATTTTTTGCAGACTGTTAGAGCAGTTTTATAAAAGTAACCTTGAACTTTTGATCAGGTCTTAAAGAATTTCCAATTCTGGAGCTGCCAAAGGATCTACAAAGCGAACACATGTTTCGATGTCCATCAAACAAAAAGTGAAATTGCTGCAAAAAATGGATAAAGGCATATCCTTTGTTTCTCTAACTATTCCGAAATCTGTTTATCAATTTCACGCTGCTCTGTGAGGGGGGCTAACGTCGTGCCGCGCAATTAACTGGAAGTTGATATGTCAGCACTATCCTTATCTTCAGGGCAGATGTTTTTATTTTATTCGGCTTAAAATTCTTTACTAAATGTAGTATTTCAAGTCGATGTACTCCGTTTTTGATATGATTTAAATCAAATTCTTTGTCATTATAAATACACATCAAATAGTTTTCTGGTTGCAGTTTTCTACTGTCGACTATGGGTAACGCATGCGCACGTTGAAAGAAATGCTTAATAGAGTAAACAATAAATATTAAGTTTTTTTTAAAATTTGATACCCTTTGTATCATAATTGCTCTTTATTTAAAAAATTACGGGTTCATATTTTTAATTTTATAATTTCTGCATGTCATCTTACCAGATTTAAATTGATGATCTATAATCTGGAAAAACCTATAATCCGGAGTCGCTGAAGTCCCGACGAGTCCGGATTAAAGACTTTTGACTGTATTTGCAGTAGATCGCCATTGGAAATGATGAAGCTTAGCAATCTGTTCACATCAGAGTCCGGGTGTGGTCGTTGCAGAGTGGGAAAGTATTCAAATTGAAGACACAGAAGAATTTAAATTTTAAAACTCCATAGCTTTTTATTCACTTAAAATGGCAGATCATGATTCTTTCAGAATCTCCAAAAACTACATATCCAACAATGATTTAAATTAAGATAAGGTTAAGCTTTCGACGAAGGAAAGAAGAAGCGACACAGAAGCATAAGGTCTTATTGCAGTGATCGTAGGGAGCAGTCTCCTGAAAAATTGTGCAAACTCTTCATTTATAGCAGCGGTTACATAACATGTCCAAATGTTCTTGAAAGTACTGGTGTAGGGTGAAGATCCTGAAATTGTTGAAAGTTAATTAGAGGTTGCCTGCTCACATAGAGCAAAGCCATCATATTTTTTATATTTTACATATACAGTACAAAGTCCAAAATCTGGACTCGTCGGGACTTCGGCAATTCCAGATTTGGGATTTTTCCGGATATTAGATCATCAATTTAAATCTGGTAAGATGTCATGCAGAAATTATACAATTAAAAAGATGAAATCTTAATTTATGAAATAAAGAACATTTATGATCTAAAGGGTATAAAAATTTACAAAAAAAGAACTTAATATTTATTTGTTTATTTTATTAAACATTTCTTTTAATGTAAGTTAAGTTGCTTTGTTTTTGGTGCTAATGCTTTCCCTTTAGTTCTATAAACAGACATAATTTCTTGTTCAGTTACAGAGTTCCACTGTTCGAGTCCTGTAATTGCTATGTGGAGAATACCGACTAACTTGTCATTCGAAACGTTTTCCTTTTCAATAACCTGTCTGTAATTTTTTTCGCAATCGGTAGCGGTATTTTCTGGATCTAGAACCATATTACAGATTTTGCCGTCCGTTAATTGATTGATGATTGGGGTATTGTCATTGCGATGAAGAACTTCTGTTATATCATCTTCATTTATTACCGCTTCTCCATATTTCTTTACAAACTTCATGAACTGGAAAATTTCACCTTTAGTTTGTGATATCCGAAAGCCTTCAAATTTGCGGCTATCATCTTCATCGTCCTCACCATGAAATATAGTAGCTGGCCATAAATTATGCCAAGCACTTTTTAACGTATCTGGAGACACGTTCTGCCACGATTTTGCGATGCTCCACACAGCAGATTTTATGCTAAAATATTTCAAAAATTCTTGAATAGTTCAAGAAATTTAAGTTGGATTTTAAAAATGTTAATTTATATTTGCACTTCAGCGCACGCACTATTTCGATATCTATAGGCTGAATGACAGAGAGGGAAGAATAATATGGATACATTATCTTTCACTAAAACTGTAAGTGAAGTATGAGCCGAACAGTTCTCTATACGATCAGGACTATTTTTTAATTACCCATCAGGTATAAAATGATTTTCAAACTAATCATTCATTAATGCTTGTGTCACCCATGTTGTTTAATTTGCACTATATATGGGAAAGTCGTTACTCCCTTAAATGCTCAAGGTCATGCATGTTTTCCAATTACGAAAAGTTTGCATTATAAAAAACTTCTTATCCATTAATTTTGCCGTTCGGTGCTTCTCCAAATTCCAAAAATTTTGTCTTCCCTAAATTCTGCTGTCTGGTGCCAATATATTCTGCCGCCACTACGGGTTTATGGTGAATAACATATCAGTTATTCTTAATTAAAATAGCACTAAATGTAAAATTTTGACCTATGAGTTTCATTAACGAAATCTATTTTTAGCGTATGAAATGAAAGTTTTGTTGAATTTTTCTTCGTCAACATTTCTTAGAGCATTTAAAAATGCTTAATGGACTTCGAAACAAACTTTCGCTTTGTAGATCCTTTACATATCTATAATCATCACCAAGCATAATGTTAGCATAAAAAATTGCCATACTCTTGTTATTCAATTACTAATGTAAAAAAAAGTTTAGACATCACTGCATGAGTTATTACTGAAGCTGTCATGTATTGATAAACATGGGGTGATGAAAGCAAAATATACTAAATAATGACTCGCCAGGTCGGCGTCAGGGATATAAAACAGGTAAATGTTTAGGTTTGAGATGTATGCCAAGCAGACACTCAGCTATGTAGCCAAATTATTAATCTCACAAATTTATGTTTACATGATTGTTTTTCTATAAGGAGATATTTTATTTAGTGCCTAAGTGAAATTAAGAATTGGAATTTTTAAGTGAAACTCTCCACATGTTTTATTATGAAAAATCAACTGTGCATGCCTTAAGCATAAAAAAAAAGTTTGTGGCTTTGACATCCGGATTTTGGATCATTCCGGATAATGGACGTCCAGATTTTGCAAAGTACAGTACATATATATATATATATAATGTTGTATGATCTTAAATTCACTTAGTGCGAAATCGAGTTATTCTACTACTTGCGCAATTGCTGCAAAGTAAGTTAATAATAATTTATTTACTAAACAATATTGATTATATTATCTCCTAAGATTAATTGTAGTAGAATTATCTGAAAAGAGTGAATCCATATATATATGTGTGTGTGTGTGATAAAAACAACAATTGTAATTATCTTGACGATTGGTCGATAGCTATAACAGGCTTGGGCTCTTGTTTCACGATATAGTTTGACGATGCGTAACAAGGAGAGGCTTGTAGACAGACGTGGTCAAATGCACTTTTACCATAAAGTGGTATCAAAAGACTTTGCATTAGCATTCAATTTAGTAATAAAATCAAATTTATGTCTTATGCATCCATGCTGCAAAATGCTAGTAATGGAAAAATATGAGTTTAAAAATGGATAATGAAGCATTGCTTTAGAAAAATTCAACTTTCATTAAAGAAATTCTGGTGTATACTTATTGGTTTCTCTGTTTTAGTTTTAGAAAGAAAAATTACAAGAAGCTTACAGAATTCAGAAAGGGCTGTATACACACACACACACACACACACACACACACACACATATATATATATATATACGTTGTGTCAAGTTGTGTTGTGTTTACGAGATTCAAGTTATGATTATGATTTACATTCAAGTTACTTTAAAACACAATTTTCGGAATTAAACTTCCTACATATGGGTTCACTCTTTTTTGATACATTCTACTAAATTTATATTAGGAGATAATTTAATCAATATTTCTTTAGTAAATAAATTATTATTATCTTACTTTGCAGCTATTGTGCAAGTATTAGAAAAACTTATTTTCGGAACTCAGTGAATTTTAGATCATTCAATATAAGATAAAAAATGTATAAATCAAAATTTTAATTTAAATTAGTAATAGGCCTTAATTCCCCCTGCATCATTTCTATATCAATCCATCTCATGTGGCTTGCATAACGCTGATGATGCAACTAATTTGGAACCTAAACACAAAATTTCAAAAACTGAAATTTTTCTCTAAATGAACAACCTAAACCAAAATCTTCTCTTGGTGAGCTTCCATACTGGGTAATTGTGTACTTATGAAATATTAACCCAGTATCCAGATATTAATCAGTCATGTAATCTCAAATGTTAATCTGGTATAAAAGGTTCTTTGCTGCACAGTCTCTCTTTCTTTTGCTTTGTCTTTTTTGTTTCGACTCTTGTTTCCTGGCGGCTCTTTGGTTTATTGCTCTTTTTGCTTTGCGTTGCTGCTAACTATGCCGTTATCCAAAATATGATACTCTATACAAAATTGAAGGGTGTATATTGCGCCCATGATCATATGTTATGAAAAATATATTTTCAATAATTAGTGCTTGTCCAGCAGTAAAAATTATGTTCAATTCGACCATGTCTGTCTACATGTCTTTCCTTTGTTATGCATCATCAAGCTACGCTGCAAAATAGCTGCCCAAATCTGTTACAGCTACAGTCAAAAGTCGTTAATCCGGACTCGTCGGGACTTCGGCAATTCAGGATTATCGATTATTGCGGATTATAGATCATCAGTTTAAATCTGGTAAGATGGCATGCAAAAATTATACAATTAAAAATATGAAACCGTAATTTTTGAAATAAAGAACAATTATGATCTAAAGGGTATCAAAATTTACAAAAAAAAAAAAAAGCTTAATATTTATTTGTTTACTTTATTAAACATTTCTTTCAATGTAAGTTGTTTAAGTTGCTTCATTTTATGTGATAATACTTTCTCTTTAATTCTATAAACAGACATAATTTCTTTTTCAGTTACAAAGTTCCGCTGTTCAAGTCCTATAATTGCTGTGTCGAGAATACCGACTAATTTGTCAATCGAAATTTTTTCGTTTTCAATAACCTCTGTGTCACTTTCTTCACTATCGGAAGCGAATTATAATGACGAGGAATTTGATTTAAATCATATCAAAGATGGAGTGCATCGAGATGAAATACTACATTTAGTAAGGAATTATAAGCCATATAAAATAAAAACATCTGCCCTGAAAGATAAGGATAGTGCTGACAGATCAACTTCCAATTCATTGTGCGCCGCGGTGTTTCTCCCCTTCCGCGCCGCAGAGCAGCGTGAAATTTATAAACAGATTTCAAAATGGTTAGAGAAATGAAGGATATGCCTTTATCCATTTTTTGCAGGAATTCCACTTTTTGCTTAATGGACTTCGAAACAAACTTTCGCTTTGTAGATCCTTTACATATTAATATTAGTAAATATATATTGGAAATTCTATTTGAACATAATCGAAAGTTCAAGCTTTCTTTTATAAAATTGCTCTAACAGTCTGCAAAAAATCATAAGCTGGATCCAATTTGAAGATTAAGGAAAAATGCAATCTGCAACATTAACTTAATTAGATAATTTTAGCTTAGCTTATACCGTCCGTTATACATTAAACACGCATATGTAAATGTACTTTGCGCATGCACACACGCATATTCGCAGCCGTAAAGGTCTTACGCACATGCGTTAACGCGACGCATGCGCAGAAAGTGTGTAGCTTTGAGGTCCGGATTATACAGTCAAAAGTTGTTAATTTGGACACCCATAGTCCGGAATGATCTATAATCCGGACCTCAATGCTACAAACTTTCTGCGCATGCGCTTAAGACCTTTACGGCTGCGAATATGCGTGTGCGCATAATACGTTTACACATGCGCGTTTAATGTATGCATTTTGTATGCATTTAGTTTTGCTACTTCATTCTCCGAAATTTCATCTATAGTCATTCAGTATCTCTAAATTTAGGTATAAAATTGCTAATTTTTGGCAATGTTAAAGTTTTATAAATTTGGCCATTATATTAAAACTGTGATAAAATAGTAACAAATTTATGACTTTTATATAATCATTAATTTGATAAGCTGCTTCAGATGAAAATTGTGCTGCCAAGTCTTGCTTTTATTTCCAAGAATGGTGAATCTTCAGATTATGGTAACTTGGTGATTTTTTGGCGAAAATTTGGCGGCCAACCCTGCTACAGCAACCTGCTAGTTTTTTTTTTTGGACGCCATTTTGTTTTCACGAATTAAAGGCTTTTTCTTTTTTTACTCAACATTTTTTCCAACAATCTGCTAGCCGAATTATGCTTATGCTAGAACTTTTATGGAACAAAAGTGCTTAATCATGACGAAGATTAGGTGCAAAATTGGGAGAAAGTGCAGAATCGCCCACTGCTTCGTGCGTTTTTAAGAATTGCACATACGCGGTATGCATGTACATGTCAACCTATTTTCACTTAAAAAAACATCCCAGAATTGCACAAAAATGGCATTGCGCACACTCTTGACTTTATCCATGTACACATCAACCTATTTTCACTTAAAAAGTCAAAGAAAATTGACAAAAATCCAATTCTTCTTACTCTTGTAAACAGCGGCAAACAAATAAGTGGGCGATTCTGCACTTTAGCAGCAAAATTGTTTGTAAGTGCTTATTAGCTAAAATTACAATCGGAATTTTCCGAAAAATGTCACATGACATGTCTCATGATCTCTCATTTCTCCGATACAAAATAATCTGTGATTCGAACTGTGTACTTCTCATAAAGTCCTACCTAGTAACCTTTATCGCCTTACCAAAATGTCGCGAAACTACCTGTTACCATTATGGTGATTCCTATCATATTGTTACCTATATGTTTTACCACCAATCCTCGCATTCCATATCACAGGTTATGTTCTTACTGCATTAGTATAAATATTAACAAGACATAGTGCACAATACAAATTAGGCTTTATTTCGGAACTTCGCGCACTCTCCCCGACAGCCGGCTTGTTTTGCTCTGCTGGCTACTCGTAAGAAACTTCTCCTCTAGGGTTGTCACACTTATCGGAGGGCGCAAGGCGCGCTCCTTATCACCATCACCACAGAGTTTCCCTCCAGTTCCTTTGATGGCTATTCAAAGGAACGACATCAGGTTATGAAATTATCTCAGAGGATCCGTACTGTCAGGTATTTATTTCATGATTACAAAATTAGAATATAAAATTAGAAAAGATTAAAATGCAGTTCAGTATATAACAAGGTAATGACACATATAATAGACATGAAATAATAAAAAATATGTTACAATATGAATTAAAAAAATGTTTTAAATTGTTATGTAAGAAGCAAGTTTCTTAGGGAAGTGAACGTGTCTTCCTGATCTGGTGACAGTTTGTGTCTTAGAGAGTTCGTTTGCAGATTTTTTCTGCTGAACTGTCTTTAAGTCTTTATTTGTCTTCAGTTCAGGCAAATTAGAGTCCGAAAGCAAATAGGCTGTTTTCACACTGTCTATAGACACAGTAGATTTCAGACCGTTAATATCAATTGTGAAAGTTTTGTTCATTCTAGAAAGGACTTTATGCGGACCTGTATATGGTTGGCACAGAGGTGGCTTTACTCGACCGACACGTAAGTATACATGCGTACACGACTTTAAGGTAGCACTTACGTAACACTTTTCTTGGCAATGTGCAGATGTTGCTATTGGATTTGATTGTTGCATTCTACGCCGAAGATTCGTGATAAATTGAGTGTCATACGGAGATATCTTAGATGACGTTATCATATCACTAGGCAGCTTGAGAATTGTGCCGTACACCAGTTCAGCACAAGATGACTGTAGATCCTCCTTTATGGCTGTCCAAATACCAAGCATAACAACTGGTAGTGTTTCAGTCCAGTTATTGGTCTTGTGAGCCTTGAGAGAAGATTTTAAATGTCGATGAAATCGTTCAACGATGCCGTTAGACATTGGATGATAGGCTGTTGTTGTGATTCTGTTCGTACCCAAAATGCGCGTAAATTCTGAAAAAATTGCGGATCTCATTTGAGAACCTTGGTCTGTTGTTATGATCGATGGGCAGCCAAAACGAGATATCCAACAGTTGAAGATGGCTCTGCAAATGGTTTCCGTTTTCATATCCGAGATGGGAATGGCTTCAGGCCATCTGGAGAATCTATCTATTAGAGTCAAAAGGTACACGTTGCCTTCTGATGGAGGTAACGATCCAACGATATCTATATGGATTTCTGAAAAACGTGCATCAGGAAGAGAGAATGTGCCCAGTGGTGCTTTAGTATGCCTAGTAATTTTCGATTTTTGGCAAGATTCACAGGATTTCACCCAATTTTTGATATGATGTTTCATATCGGGCCATACATAACGAGAACAAATAAGCTTCGTAGTAGCTGCAATTCCTGAATGTGACAGATTATGCAAATGATTAAAGATGAGTCTGCGAAAGGAATTCGGAACAAATGGACGAGGAATGTCCGTTGATATGTCACAAAGAATATTACCATCAGAATACTGGCACGATTTAAATTCCAGTTTCAAAGATGATGTGTTGTTTTTGAGAAGGTCTTGTACCTCCGGATCATGCCGTTGAGCTTCTGAAAATTTTTTAAAATTCAAAAATGGAGATTTTGTTATGGAATCAATTTCAATTCTTGAAAGAGCGTCAGCAACGATGTTTTTTGAACCTTGCACATGCCTAATATCAGTAGAGTACTGAGAAATAAAATCTAAGTGGCGCAATTGATGAGGTGAACATTTAGGAGGGTTCTGTTTAAAAGCGTGTATTAACAGTTTTTGATCCGTATAAATTATAAAATTTCTGCCCTCTAACATGTGTCGGAATTTCTTAATTGCAGAATAAATTGAAAATAATTCCCTATCGTACGCGAACCATTTCTGTTGACTTTGAGTTGTATAGAGAAAAATGCTATAGGTTCCCATGTTTGTTGAGACAACTGCATAAGTGTGCCGCCTATTGCGACGTCTGAGGCATCTACCCAGATGTTTAGCTGGGCTCCGGGAATAGGGTGTCTCAAAAGGGTAGCCTGAGCAATGGCATTTTTGGCAGCAATAAAGGCTTGTTCAGCATTATCGTTCCAATTTAATTGTGGGGATGAATCCTGAACACGAGAACGAGATTTCTTTTTATTAATATAGCCTTCTAACAATTTTATTAAAGAAGAAAGAATATGTGCTGTATGAAACATCTGTAAAAGTTAAACATGCCTAAAAATCTGCAAAGCTGAGTGAGAGTGGTAGGTTGAGGAAAATCTAAAATACATTTGACTTTGTCAGGAAGAGGTTCAATTCCGTTTTCACTGAGGTGAAAACCTATGAAATCAATAGACCTTTGACCAAAGGTGCATTTTGAAACATTTATGCAAAGTCCATATTCTTGAAGTTTGGAAAATAAAGCTTTCAAATGCCTGCAATGTTCCTCAGAATCTTTAGAGGCTATGAGCAAGTCATCGACGAAAGCGTAAACACCTTCTAAATCCCGCGTGACTTCATCTATAAAATGTTGAAAAGTCGTGGATGCATTGCATAAGCCGAATTGCATACGGGTACTTTTGAATAAACCCAATGGTGTGCATATGGTGGTTTTGTGGATGTCGGCTGGGTTAATTGGTATTTGATGGTATGCCTTAATCAGGTCAACATTATTAAAAATTTTAGTACCGTGCAATGCAGCAGTCATTCAGTGATGTCTGAATAAATATTTTTTTTTTAATATTAGTATTGAATACCAAACATCTTGGTAACTTTTTATGTTGTTATTATACTTGAGGACAATTATAGACTTTGACCTGCTGCGTAACAAAATGTGTTGACGAGTATAAATTAAAGAGTAATTTCTTTTCATATGCTAAAAGTAGATTTTGTACACTATTGTTTGTGAAAATTACGACACGATGAAGCAGTTATGCAAATTGAACCAAACTTGCAGGAAAGTGAGATAAGACATGCAAATGATAAGAACTACAAATTGATAGAATACAAAAGATTGTGCATGTGTGGAATGATAACCAGCCGCTTGTTTTATATACACAGCACAAAGTCAATAATCCGGAATGTTCTATAATCCGCACCTCAAAGCCACAAACTTACGCATGCGAGTTTGATGCGCGCGTCCGCTACGCATGCGCATAAAGCCAGTAAAGCGTTTACCCATGCGTGCTTCCGGTAGTGAAGAAAGTAACAGAGAACGTTATTGAAAACGAAAAAATTTCGATTGACAAGTTAGTCGGTATTCTCGACACAGCAATTACAGGACTTGAACAGTGAAACTTTGTAACTAAAGAAGAAATTTTGTCCGTTTATAGAATTAAAGAGAAAGTATTATCACATAAAACGAAGCAACTTAAACAACTTATATTGAAAGAAATGTTTAATAAAGTAAACAAATAAGTATTAAGCTTTTTTTTTGTAAATTTTGATACCCTTTAGATCATAATTGCTCTTTATTTCATAAATTACGGTTTTATATTTTTAATTGTATAATTTTTGCATGCCATCTTACCAGATTTAAATTGATGATCTATAATCTGGAAAAACCCCTAATCCGGAATCGCCAAAGTCCGGACGAGTCCGGATTACGGACTTTGAACTGTATATAAATGACTGTAAAGTTGTGCTGTTATCTGTTTATCTACCTCTGTCTGCAGTGACAGGGTTCGTACAGTCCTTAAGAGTCCGTAAAAGTCATTAGATTTTTTGGAATTGATTTTTGGTCTTTAAAAGTCCTTAATTTTGGCCAAAATCAGCAGAAGGTCCTTAATTTTAATCATCTGAAATTTCTGTTTGTTTTTTATGACTGCCATTTTGAGTGTGAATTAGCATTTTGGAGGAATATTTTTGACGATTCACTGGTGTATATGGTTATCTTTTGAGTGGGTTCATGGGTTATAATTTGTTTCTATTTCTAATATAAATGATGGGATACTCAAGTTTCTAAGCAAGAAGCATTTCGAAATTCATTTTTTCTAATATCTCTTAAATAACTTTTCGCGTTTGGGGATGTGAATTCTTGTATTAAACGGTTCAAAATTTGGTAGCTTATCAACATTTTGGTGATTTTAAGATCAATTTGTATAGAAAATTTTGAATTCCGAGATCTGAGAATTTTTTGACGATTTTTCTTAAAACATTGTAACATTGATAAATTTCATTAAAATAATGGTAATGTATTGAAATTATATTTAAAAAATAACATTAAAAGAAAATATTTTTATTTTTCGCTGTCGTATTATAAAGTTTCATTTTGGCAACTTATTATACAATATTTTGAATCTGAAAAATAAACAAGGTATAATGCTATAAAGCACAATTTACGAAACAGCTCTTTGCAAAAGCAAAATTAGCTATGTAATTAATTAAAAATTTATTCTTTTAAATTTTTTCATAGTAAGAGTTTTTCCTATGTAACTGTTTCAGAATATTCAAAATTCTCAGAATATACATCAGTTTTCTCTATAAAATTAATTTTACACTTCCCCCCTTTTTTTTTCCAAAATATTGCTTTCTTTTTGCTGTTACAGAATTGGTAGGAATAATTTTTCTTTATGATTTTAGATATTGCAGCTTGGAAAGTTTAGAAGGATTTGAAAGCTAGATTTATAGGGCCACAATTCTAGAAGATTCGTGAAATATGTGACAAAATGAAAAGTGTCTCCATGGTATCAACACGTAATGGATGTATTTTACTGAAAAATTACAATGAATTTCTTACTTTTTAGAGAACGTCTGGAAGAACAATGAAAACATAATATTTGAATGTTTTACTTCTGATACTAGCATTTAACATGTTTATCTTCCCTTTATTTTCTCTACTTTTCGCTAGACACAAGCATGGAAAATATCAAAAATGCTTCTAATCTTATTACAAGAGCAAGCATTATAGAAAGAGATTTTTTTTATTAATAAAGAAATTGGAAACTTACAATTTAAAAGATTCATCTAATATGTCTTAATGCCTGACATTAGGCATTTTCCCACCTGATGCAATCTCTGTGGATCCTAAATTCTGCTGCCTAGTGCCTTTCTAAATTCTGCTTCCAGTGCCTGCTCTAAATTCTAAAAGTTTTGCCTTTTCTAAATTTTGCTGTTTGGTGTGTCACTAAATTCTAAAAATTCTGAGACACCAGCTCTGTAACCGGCCTTTACCATATATGTTTCATATTTTTTCAGAATGTTCATATTACTAAAAAAAAAAAAAAAAAAAAATTAGCCACTTTTTTTATACATATTCTAAATGCATTTAATGTTTTTTAGAATAACACAAATCCTTAATTAAATCCAAAAATCCTAAAATGAAAAGGAAACATGTAGAAAGAAACTGAATACATAAAGAAAAGTATTCTTCAAAAATATGTGCAGTTATTATTATGTAAATTACCCAAATGTTTATGATTTCAGCCTTTACTATAATGTCCCCTTTCTATTTCTTCATATGATAAGAGTTACTGAGCCAGATTAAATTAAAATTAAATTGTATAATCTTTGACCACTAGTCCACGTTTTTAATTTGAATTTGACTGTTCTTGTTTAATTACATCACTGTGAGCTGTAGTTGATTTTGTTAGCATTAGAACATGCCTTTATGTTCTAAGTTCTTTTTAAATAAGAGGCTTATTTAAACCTTTGTCTGATATTGTAGTTATTTTCAGACATAGCGATATGCTTCATGTCTGTCAGGGTTTTGGACTATTTAACTTTTACCAGATCAAGTAAACCCTCATAGGTACATTGTGGAGAGGTTGACAAGTCAGAAGATAAAGCACACAGAAACTAGCAAGAGCATTGGTTTGCATATTGAGACAAATCTTTAATTGTTAGATAAGATGCTTAAAGAGAAGGAAATAAATATAAACTAGCCAAAATATTCGGGAAGGCTTCAAATTAAAATGACGGATAAATATTTTGTTCAGTGTTGTTGTTAAAAAGCATAAATGTTTTGTAGCTTTTAAAGTGTAATTATCCTAATATCATTTAAGAATCAATGTCATAAATTAATTGTATTTTAAACTGTGAAATTTTATTAGATTTTGATTTTAATAGGGCTTTTTTAATAAATAGTGTTAAAAAATAAAACTTAATAGTGGCCATGTAAATCCATAAAGACTAAGGTTATTAAACTACTTAATTTAATTATTTATAACTAACTGCTAACCCTTAAAAATTATCTCTACATATTAAAGCGAATTATTGCCTTTCATTAATGCTCACTGTGGTCACAAGATAAAATACAAGTAAAACTTATTCTTTGTATCTAGTGAGACTTAAAATAATACAAACCAACTTATCACCTCTGGTGCTTTAATGGCTTATTGGACCCTTAAAGTATATTAACCCTTAAGTATTATGTATTTACAAGCCCTGGAACCTTACACAAAGCTATGACACTAACTGCATCAAACAGAGCATAACTAACTTTCATTGCTTGCCAACTGTGCCTACATCAGGCCTTTCAGGTTTGTTCTAATCAGCAGGTCTCTATCTAGACAAGCAGCAGTGGTGACAACATTCAGTCTTTCGTTACGAATCATGCTGATTATGATCTTACTTCTCATTTTAACCTATACCGCTTGACATAAAATCTACATGCTATTTACTAAACCTCTAGACTGACCAAGTATGTGACAAAATGAGACATAAAAAAAAAAAAAAAAAAAAAAAAAAAAAATCAACATAAAGCTAGTAAAACGTAAATGTCGCTTATCTTCTTTCAAATATGTTCAACTATTATAAGTGTAAAATATTTAATGCCACTTGATAAATTGTATAAAGTTTATTTTATTCTCAAACTTATTAATAATTATGTTAATTCATGTTTAGTAATAATGCATACTACTTAGGGATCTATTTTATTTTTAGGATGTTATTACAAAAGTGAAATTCAAGCATAGATAATATTTTTAATTGAATTTATTCGGTTCCCCTTTTCTTCCTAGGTCCTTAATTTTTTTCATTAATGGTCCTTAAAAGTACTTAATTTCCATGTGCAGAAATATGTACAATCCCTGAGTGAGCTTTTAATTAGTGGTGTGTATGTCATGTCAACAGCAAAGGGAGCTATACCAACAACTAATGGAGTTCAAACTAGTCTGCATCCTTGGACTTTCATATCGAGCATTTGCAACCCACACACAGTGTAATGCCACAACCAACAGTGATGTGTGTTTGGAAGAAAATGGACAGAGGAGAGCCAAATGAGGTGAAATCCTGGTAATAGGGCATGCTGTAGCACAACAGCACGAGAAGATGGACACCACATCTGCATGATTGTGATGGATCATAAGGTGTCCTCTCATGTGTTAGTACAGTGTTGGAGCATGTCTCTAGATGTTGTGTTGTCTAGTTCCATGGTTCGTCGCTGTCTGGTTTCTCTTGTCGCTGAATTACAGATACCTTCCACTTCATTAGGCAAGGCAACACAGTGTGTAGCATTTGTTAGGTCAAAAAGATGTTTTCTCCGATGAAACTTGCTATAGTCTGGAGTACAATTAGGAAAGAGCATGCGTCAGATATTGCAGAAGGGAATGTCTGCTCCCACAGTGTGTTATCCAGCATCATACTGCACAAACACCTGGCATCATGGTGTGGAGAGCTATTGAGTATAATTGGCAATCCCATTTAGTGCAAACTGCAGGCAACCTCAACAGTGATCACTACATAAGGGAAGTTATGGAGCCAGAGATCCTCCCCATTCTTGGATGGATTTTGGACAGCCAATGAAGAATGATTTATTATCGGAGTCTCCTTTAAAATTCCTTTGTCCGTTTTTCTTTTATTATTATTATTATTATTATTATTATTATTATTATTTTTTTTTTTTTAAGAATAGAGAATATGACACTCAAGAAAAAGCAAGAAACTACATTTTTATTTTCAGCCCTTAAATGGCTGTGTTTGGGAGGGTTGCTGCAATTTTTTTTTTGTTTGTTTTTGTTTTTTGTAATGTCTTTAGCTCTGTATGCAATAACTGAACCCCAAAGTACCATGTTTGTTTGGATGATAGTATAGCAGAAAAGAAGGAAGCTCAACTAGCATTGTTAATTGTGCTATTTCTTAATTTTTTTGAATGGACACAGTATTATTTTTTTCAGTTTTATTATTATTTATTTTATCAATATTAAAGTTTTAGAAAATGGATGTTTCCATTTTACTTATTCCTCGAAAGTGTGCATGCGTCATTTGGCCAATGGATATCGGAATTTTGCCCACACTGAAATGCAGATATAAAGTAGCTTTTCCAAAACTGATGCAGATCTAAGACCATCCAATAATTCTAGAGCTATTTTTTTATTATAAAATCTGTTGCATGTCATATTGAAAGGTCATGAGAAGATGTAGATGTTTTAAAAAATACATGGTTAGTTGTATAATGAGCAACAAAATTTCATTTTGATGATAGCTAAGCATTTAAAATTTTCAGATATCACAAGTAAAAAATGAAATTTCCTCATTAATAGATTATCTGAAGAAATGCTAGAAGATGATGATATAACTGATGTCTCCCATCGGGGCAATACCCCAATTATTAATCAATCAACACCCCCTCCCCCCCAAAAAAACTCCAGCCCAAAATTTACGAGTAGTTTGAACTTCCTATTTGAAGGCATCTGCAGCTAAATCTAATGATCGAAATGAAACCAAATTTCGTATAAAGATTGTGGGAGGCATGAATTAAAAAAAGTAATATGAGAGGTTGCTGATAGGAGAGATTTTGGCACTGTTGTGATACACGCACTGGGATATTCACTGAATCTGGGTAGATTATGCAAATTTCTTAGTGCATACGAGACAGCAGCACTTCTCATTCCTTTTCAAAAGATGTGGGCAAACATTGAGTCAACAGTTTTTTTGATTGACTATTTATACATTTGTGTCCTACTTTGAGAATATTTTTCTCGTAAAGCTGCTTTACACTAGAGAGTCCATGCTGCTACACTCTTAGGGAATTTAGAAGGCTTCATAACATGCATAAAGGTTCAATTTCTATTGCAGCACTGAGAGGTATATGCAGACAGAGTGTGGAAATTTTGTTTTTGTTTTGTTTTATTTGATTATTGCAAAGCACTCAAAGGCGATCTGCCTAAGAAGAAAGATCCCTTTTTGGAGGGCTTTTTAAGGAAACCTGACTGATACATGTAACACACAGGGATTACAAAATGCTCACGCAGCGAGCCTGTTGGCCAAGATTTATTCTCCAGACCGAAGTAACAGTGTTTAGCAACTTTACTACTCAACTGCTGGTAGGCAAGAGTATGGAGAGACAGAACTGGTTACCATCGCCAGAATGTTTAAGAAATGAATTGCTATGGCTGAGGAGTAATTGTGTGGGCTGATATAATGTGCTATGTGTGGTCATGCTGTTAAGGTATGATTAAAGGTGAACCAACACATTATTTGGGATATCTAATAGTTTGGCTTCTCAGTGTATATCTGTATCCAAACATTTTTATACAGGAAAAACATTTTTCCTGAACTAGATAGACGAAACCTTTCTTGAGATTAAACTAATGAAACACACAGCAACTCATGGGAAAACAAAAGGCACAAGAGGGAGAAATAAAAATACAGTGCAGACCCTTGAACACTCAGCTTTTGGCATGTCAGGACAAAATCCTAACAACTGCAGTAAGCCACAACCAAAAGCATTTTGAAATTCGCTATACTCTGATATATTGCTGAGGACTTCTAACTAATATAGTCTTCTAACTGATCTTTTGATATAGTCTTAATCATATAAATGAGTTATATTCCAAACAACCCTTTGTACATTGATTATGTTTGTAAAATGTTACAAGGCTTCTATGCATATCATTTAATGATGCTCAGGAGATAAAAGTATAAACACTATCAAATAAGCAATTACAAATTTTAAAGCAAATAAATAATGCATTTTAAATGCAGTACTTTATGAAGAAAAATTATAAGTAAATAAATAATTTTGCTATACAGTGCATACCTTGGAATTATTTTGTTTGAGGGCATGTGTAGATGGGGTGAGTATGAGGCTGGTAGATCTTTATACAGGAGGAGGTGAGTAAATGTCTGAGTCAACCTCTGAAGACTTGTTTTGCAAGTGTGAAGCACATATATGATTGAGAAGGCTACAGGAGAAGTGGAAGGAGTTAGCATATTGGATGGGCCTGCAACTATGATTTCTGAAGTGAGTGTTTTAACAAAATAAGTGTCTAAACTTGCCTAAACAGAATTCTTTTTCTTTCATCATAAATAAGACAATAGAAATGTATGATGTCATGCACAACAGATTTTACTTAGAATATGGGTGTTTTATAAGTTTTCAAGTTTTTGTCTACAAAGTCATGCTCAGTGCCAAGATCTGTCATGCAATAATTGTTATTTCCCTGTGGCATTTTTGTTTTACGAGCAACACTAGCTTAACTTTTAAGTTTGAAATATTACTTAAGGGCTGTTTAAGATATTTTTATTGTTATTGATTGTTTTATTAATTGCTTTTATATGTTAATATACTTACATATTATCTGACTGACCATGAAACTTGCCAAATAGCACGATTGAGCACCAGTTATGGATACATGTGATGCTGCAATGCAGTCATAACACCTGTGCTTTCATTTGATTGATAAGCTACCTTTTGTATTTATGAACAAGGATATAAACTGTTATTGCTATATTTTTTTTTGCATTATAAAAATATCATTAAAGTTTGGAACCTGCCTTCTACTGAACAGCAAGCAGTGGAATATTTTCAATGTTATGGCATTGTACCACCAAATAAATATATTAATAGACGTGATATGGTACTTTATTTGAAAATGGATAAATGCAGTGCCAATGTGATATAAAAAATTATGACGAGAACAAACAACCTTCTGAGAGGAAACATGCCTTGAGGATTATAGAATCACATTTGTGACTGAACTGCAGTTAATTTGTAATGTTGCGCGCTTCCAACCTGCATGCAACAATAGTGGTGACTGCTAAGTACTGGAAAGTAGACCAAAGTCTTGAGAAGGGTTTAAATCCCTTTTTATTCAATTTTAGAAATTACAAATGAGTGCTCTTGACGCTCACAAACTACGCCGACCCGGCGGTAAAATAAAAATAAGAAACTAAGAAAAGAATAGTAACAAGTGACTAACTACGAGGCTCTCTAAACGTAACTAACCTCACTGCGTTCTAAGATACCGCTGATAATTCAGAAAACTTCTGAATATTACGTTGAACGAATAACAAACTGCCAAGGCAAGCACACAGGCCAAAACGTGTGGTTCTTCAATTTCTAACTAGCCACCTCCACGCTCGTGAAGCAAGAAAGCACACCTTCGAAGTCGGTTCCCTTCTATTTAACTCAGAATGCTTCCGCTGGCAATTTGAATCCTTGCGCGTTCTACTAAAATTTACATACTCTGGCATTGGCAATTCCAGGGGAAAGTAAGGCTTGACAGGAAAGATAGTTTAAACATAAAATAAATGTTAGTTAAAATAAATATAAACCCTACAAATTTATAGCTGATCGAGAAAATTAAGATCTGTTGAACGTTAAAAAGAACAGCTGGATAAGGCGGGCATCAGATTAATAGATTGGAAAAATTACATTCGAGGAGGTTATGCTCATAGCATTCCAAACAGATTTTCTAAAGTTGGAGGGCTCAACAAAGTAGTAGAAATTGATGAAAGTTTTCCTACAAAGACCAAAAATAAAGCAAGTCGTTTGTTTTACTATAGTGTCTGTTCAGTGGCTAATACAGAGAGACTGCCAAATATTTTATTGTAAGAAGTGCAGATGGAAGTGTGGCCAGAATTCCACAGGAATGAGTGAAACAACTTTGGGAGGATCTCTGCTAGCTTTCATGGTTCGATGCATCTAACTTTCATTGTCAACAGAATAATGCATAAGCATGTGTGCTTTTATATAAGCAAGTGCTTGCCACATATTTAATGCATAAACACCTGTGCTTGTATATAAGCAGGTGCTTGCCACATATTTCCATTGGTAAAAAACATGTTGTTTGCAGTTCTCAAATTTGTTTTGTGTTTCAGCTTGGTAAATGTGTGCGGTATGTGCAAAAAATTTTGGCTTTCATTTTGTTAACATTTTGATCTCGGGAACATTTTCCCTGTATTCATTAGTTAGTGGCAGGGTACTGTTGTATTATCCAGTGTTCTGTCTATTAAAAGGTGCTGGTATGTGCATTGTATATTACTTTCAGGTAAGCATGTTGGTATTTTTGAGTAATAAATATGATGAATGAATTAAGCATGTTGGTATTTTTGAGTAATAAATATGATGAATGAATTACAAAAATGAAAGGTAGTGCAAATAATAGACTGCATGTAGCATATATATTTATTTATTATTTTGAATATTTATATGTAGATATTGACGTAATTTTGCGTATGTAGAATCTTAATTTACTGGTATCATATCCGTCTAGTGACTGTACTTTGTGTAATGCTAATTATTGAAAACTGCCAGTGAATTAAATGAACAGTGTTCACCTTGAACTCGGTCTTCGATAAAAATTTAAAAAATATTTTTCTTACTTGATGTTAACATAGCTAACATGCATCTGTAATATGCATCATAAATCTGTAATTATTATTTTAACAGTTTTCCTTCAGTTTCAACCATTCATGGATAAGTGATCTGTAACAGTAAATATAATAAGGTATAATGCTCTAATGGTGCCATGTTTTTTTACTTCAAAGTTGGAACTGTCTTTAAAGTTTTTAAGTAATATGTTATTATAAATATTAATTTGAATAATTATTATATTTTGTTTCTCTATTTATTTTCAGGGACAATCTTCCCCACACTTTGAAATTTGATCCTGACTGGAATGTTGTGTTTGAAGCTATTAATAATGTAACTGAATTATTGATTTCTGCTTTTCCTGATGTTCCTGTGTTTCCTTCTATTGGAAATCATGATACATTCCCACCTAATGTTTTGCTACCAAATGAAACATCATATTCTATATATGATGGATATTTGAAGAAAGGTGGTTGGGATAAATTTTTGCCTAAAACTACATGGTTTACTTTCTTGAAAGGTATGTTTTTTTTTTCAGTATCTTTCAGTTTCTTATCTAAGCAATAAATTCCTTAACTAGTTTTGTGCAACACACTGTTGATTTATTCAAAATGTTATGCCTTTATATGTTGCTATTGAGTGAAATTGTAACACTAACAAGGTTATGAGTTATCAAATATATTTATGAGGCCAATGATAAATAGTGTAAGATAAATAATATTCATATGACAAATGATGTAAGGTAAAGAAGAATCAAGTGCCAAATACGTGCATTCAATGAATGGGCTAAACTCAATACTTTCTGTACGCATTTTTAATTGCTATAGCAGGTTGCATATGACAGTGTATTCATTGATAAAGATCGTGAATATTAGCTTATATTACATTATTCATGCAAATTTCAGCATGCATCCATGTTGCATCAGTAATAGCTGCAAGTACTGAAATGTAAGCCAACCTTTGCACAGTCATATCCCACATGGCATTTGGACTCTTCTGCTAATGAACATACACATTTATTCTCTCAGGTATATACAAAAAATGTCACTAGAGGGCTGTGATGCATAGGTGTAGTTAATGATGTAACATACAGCCCACATTGAAATCTAAATTTCAGTTTTATATTTATATTACAGCTCAACATTGATACAATTTACAAGGAAATATACTTTTTTAACGCATTAAATGGCAAAAATTCTGATCAAGCTTCATCATTCTAATTCGGGCGACTTTAATATTTGAGTATTTATGAGGTAAAGTGGGTATTTGAATAAAACTAGCTGTTGAATGGTGAAAGAAAGAAATGAAAATGATTGTTGTTGACACATAAATTCATTCATGCTATCTTTGGCATCAATTTTAATTTCTTCCTAAATAAATTCTTGTAAAATATGGTTAGTAATATCGACACCACATTTATTATCACTGCATATATCAGTATCCAAATCAGAGTCTGATAATATCATTCTTTTTATAAGTATCTTTCTGAAAAATCTCAGCTATTCCTCATAGCGACTATTTAAAATTTTGTAACTTCTAATAGGTTTCTTCTTCACTGCTGTGTAATTCACTAAAAATAACTTCCATTTTTCTTTTAGACAATACAAAAAACTAGGGCAGCAGTAAAGTTTCAAAAATTTAAAAAAAAAAAAAATTAACCATTTGTCACTACAGAAAATATATTTGGAAACAAAGAAATAATTTTTAAATCTTACATGCTTGCTTAGATGCTTAGGAAAGATTTTCAACTGAATGAATGTCCCGAATGTTCTAAACTCTTCCAGAAACAGTTGGCACATAGTTTAGCAGTGCTAATAGCCTGACGGAGATTTTTGTACAAACTAGCATAGCAGTCTATGTGTTAAACAGTAAGGAGATTAAGTGAATAAAAGTCAAATATATGTAAAAACAAACATATAAAGATGAAGATGTACTATTTACAATCTATGCAAAATGGAAATTCAATCATTCATTAGAAGCAAGTCAGAACTGAATAATCAGTAAGATCTATTGAAATTGGTACAAGGAGTGTACTATTTAGTATGCCCCCTATATCTGTGTTTACAGTCCTTCAGATGTAAGTCTGGCTCAGCCTACTGCATGTTTTAAATGGCATTTAAAAGATTTCGCCCCAGATTCCCATAGTCTACTGAAATTTGGATATCTCAGGGGAATAAACTTCGAACTAATTTTTTTCTGAATGTAGATAATTTGCTGGGATAACTCATTAGATTATGCAACCTCTTTATTTCTGAATTTGTGCCAATGAAGATACGAGCATTATCAGAACATAAACAAGAAAATTTCCTCATCTTGCAAAGAAAAGTTTTAAAGCTGGAATTAATGTGGCTGTAAATAGTAAATAAGTCTGCTAATAACTCTAAATGAATCGCCTTAGTAGTAATGCACACAAATACTGAAACATAATTTTTTTAAAATGTGCTGTTGTGTTCACGATTGTATTTAATCAAAATTGGGCCACAGAAGTTCATTCCTGAGTTAGAAATTGGAGGATTAGGGTTAACTCTCTCTGCTAGCAAGTTGGTCGAAAGTTGCTAAAAAATGTGAGTTTATTTTTAAAGCGTATTATACATTCATTTACAGATTTTCAAGCTAAATTTCTTCCTCCTATTGCCAAAATTTTTGCCTGATTGAAATATAACAACATTTGATAGCCTATGTGTAAATATCTCTTAACCCCTTAACTGCCGCGGGCACATATATACGCCTTGCTCAGCCGATGCGTTAACTTTGCGAATAATTTTAGGTGTAGCAGCGCAAAGCAAATGATAGCAGTTTGGAAGAACGTATATATATGCCTGGGACAGTTAACGCATCGGCTGAGCAAGGCGTATATATACGCCCGCGGCAGTTAAGGGGTTAAGGAGGGATTTAATAATTTTAGTAAGTTTGTGCCAAGAAGGCAAAAGCTTGGGATGTTTTTAATTTTGATCAGAGTCTGCATTTGATCCACCTACACAAAAGTTCTCATCAAAAAGGAATTCAAATTACTTGATTCACTATTCTTAATATCTTTGTTCCTTTTTAAATAAATTTCTTCAAAAAATTTATTCTTTTGTACTAATCTTATCAATATATCTGAAGCTTCTTTCAGTTCTTCTACACCACTGATTTTCAGAGTCACACAATGTCATTAAAAGGGGCACAGGCCAGGTGAGCAGTACTTCACTGCTCGTACCCACAGCACTAACTGCGTCACACTGCACTTGTGTCTTAGTTGGGCTAAAGAACGTGTATTTTAAGAACAAAAGCTTTGCCAAAGCAGGAGAGGTTGTGTCAGACCACAGAGGGAAACATGCACCTCCGAGTTAACTTTACAGGCCTGTCCATCCAGCCTTAGTATGTTTTTTATGCATGCGAACTGGCGAATAGCTGTCGAAGCAGATCCACTCTTAATACCTTTCTGTGCTTGTGCAAAATAGTAGTCAAGCTGGTGTCAAAGGTTACGTTTGTCAAGAGTTCAAAGTTCTGTGATACCGTTCTGTGTAAATTCTGGATGCACAAGTTACAGGTATTTATAACGCGAAAATGAACTGTCGACTTGTTATTTTTTCCCCTCATCGTGAGTTTGTCGAAAAATGTAAATACAGTGATGATTATATTAAATACAGTTTTGTTACTATAAAAAATGGCATTGACCAGCTGAAATGTGTTATTTATTGAACAATGATGCTGCAAGACCTTCTCATCTGGAGTGACATTTGTCAATAAAACATAACACATTAAAAGACAAGCTAAAGGAGTTTCTTACTGCAAAATGTTCAAATCTGAAATTCGATAATACTGGATCTTTTGCTCAGTCATCTGAAAAAGTGCTAGAAGCTTCGTATGAGTTATCCCTACTTATTGCAAAGGCCAAGAAAAGTGATATTGGAGAAACACTCGTCAAACCTTCTTTGTTGAAAGTAACTGATATTGTTCTTAGACTAGAAGGTAAACAAAAGCTTTCACAAATACTGTTTTCTGACAATGCTGTGAAACATTTCATTAATAATATATCCAAAGACATAAAAAACCAGTTAGTGCAGGTCATGAAAGAACCAAATTTCTTCGCAATACATTTGGACATAGGTATACATGTTGCAAAATGTTGTCAGGCTGACCATGTACCTCCCGAGACTAGGAAATCTGCCCTAGGGGTCAATTCCCGCTGGTTAAGAACTATTGCTTTAGATCATGTATGATGTTCTTCAATATCTGTACAATACGGGTTTTCATTTAATTATGTTTAGTATGTCACGCTGTCTTTTCATTTTTAGGAGTTACTGAGGCATCATCCAGTAGATGTGTATATCTGTTACCTTTTTCTGATGTAGCTTTTGATATGAGAAGAACAACATAAATTCTTTAGCACCCAAAAGTAGGGTGGCATTAGTAAATGCTGATTATAGTTAATAGAGGATAATGGATATGGCACATTTGAAAACCCATTGAAAATCTTTGAGATCATTATGAGTGTGAATAAAATAGAAGCTGAATTACATAAAGAATCTGATATGTAAATTTCATATGCTTCATTCCCTGAAATGCATATCACTGAAATTAACATGCATTTTGCTAAATATTATACAAGTGTTGCATTACAGCTTTTTAATGCAGTTGTATTCTATTTGGCTATTAAAAACAGTAGTATTTTGAAAACTATACAAAAGAAAAATAATGTTATATAAGTACTCATAAACTTTCGAAATAAAATGATTAATGTGAATAAATTATCTAATAGTCTGACCATAGCATAGAAAATATAATTTTAAAGGGATCCTCATATTTCATTTTAGGAGAGGGGGCGAAAATTTTTAAACCAGCCCATGCAAGACAGTAAGTGTGCAGGTTACAAGAAAACAATGTGGGGGAAAAAGAAAAGAAAAAAAAAGTAGAATATCTTTTTTGTTATTTAGTATCCAATTGGCAATATTTATTGACGGTATGGCTTAATTGAGAACATTGTGGTTGTTAATAACATTTGAGTGAGCTGTACCAAAAATATCTTAAAATTATTTTTATGTTATATTTAGAAAGAACTACTTGAAAAATAAGACAGAAAGAAGGAAGGAAAGAAAATGCATTCAAATGTAGGAGAATGTGTGAGTTGTTTGTAATGAATCTGATCTGTAAATGAAATTTTAATTGAGAGTATCAGGATGAAAATATAATCTACTGGATTTATCTGGCTTTCACCTTGATCTTATTTAAAGAAGGCTATACTGCAATTTTGTATGATGCTTAAAAGAAAAATCATTTCTAACCAGTTCAGTTTCTTAGCAAGAAAATTTTTTTCTTGACGAAAAAACATGAAATTTGTAAAGATGCTGTCATATTTTAAATGTATCAGCCTGAATGATTATGGAATTTATTTTAAATTTCTGTTACTAAGCAGTTAAACATGGGAAATGAGACAAGCAGTTTTATAAAATAAGATCAGTCATATGCATAGATAAGATTAACTTTCTTTTCTAGGTGGGTTTTACAGCAGATTGGTGAGACCTAGCCTGAGGATAATAAGTCTGAATACTATTTTATGGTATACCTCAAATAATATCACATCTGGTTTAATTGATCCGGCTTATCAGTTTGAATGGCTTGAAATGGTACTTAAAAATTCATCAAAATTCTCTGAAAAAGTAAGTATTTGTATATGTAGATTTCTATTTTTGAGTTCTTTTAATAGGAAGAAGGATTTTATAAAAAAATTGCTATAGGAACTCTAACATTTTTTATTAAAGGGATATCAGTGGTGTTGAAGTAATAAAACTACAGAATTTTGCTATCATCGTATATTTTTTCTTTGTAATAAGTTCATTTGCAAAATTTAAAATAAGGGAAACTCAAGCTTATTATTGTTAGGAGACATTAAATGAATTGAATTATCACAATATTAAATTGTAAATTTTTTGATACAGTCGTTAATAAAACCATGAGTGCAAAAAGTCATTTCTAAATCTATGATAATTTTGTTAATATGGATAAGCCTTTTTCATTTATTTGTTGTTGTGGCTTGTGTACTGCTGTTTTTAAGTATAATTTAAGAAACAGAATCATATATTTATTGCATTTAAAGTGAGCTGAAGCATATTAAAATTCTTAATGTTAAGGATAATAGTGTACTCTAATTTTTCATAACTCATCTGAAAATGTACAGTAATTAGATGCCAAAATGTAAATATCAGCTTTCTTCATGGTTGGCTTTTCTTTCAAGAATTCACATCTCTGTAGTTTTTCTAAGTATGATTTAATTCTTATATTGTACAGTAGAAGACAAAAGAATCTGCTGATCTAAAATTCGCCAACACCAAAAATTTGCATTGTTTCTCAAATTGGAACAGTCAAATTAATAAAACTTAAAAATGCAGAATTTTGAATAAAAAAAGTTGTGTTACTTTTCTGTTCTGGAATGCCACTTAGCGCCACATTGATGCGAAATCCAACTAGATGGTAGCAACCGCAATGGTACATAAAGCTTCTTGAAAAGGATAATTAGAATAAATTATGGAAATCTTCAAGAAGAAAAAACCACAATCATATAATATATTGCAATGTTTAATGTGTGCAGTGCTAAATGATGCTGAATTTGTGCAATTTTTTTAAACAAAAACAAATTACTGTGTACATGGGGAGGATAACAGTTTCATTCTTTCTGTGTAATTATTTATCTGTTTTCACTTAAAAGAATCAGAAAATTGCAAAAATTTGTCATAGTGCACAGCTTTGACATTGTGCACATTGAACATTACATATGTTATGTGATATGTTTTTGTTATTACTAGTTCACTGTTACTGTTATTACAAGTTACTAAAATTACTGCTGTTATTACAGGCTCATATTTCGCAGCTGCCAATTCACCCACTTAAGCAACTGAAAATCTAGGAGGAAACAATTCCTGGAATGAAGCTCATCATTCACTTTTCTCTCTTATTCACAATGTCATGCGATGTAAATAGACTATGGCATGCCTTGATACATGTACTGTGTGGCCATATTCACATAGTGGGGAATTTTTAGGTTGTAGCATTCAATTAAAGGTTAAGCAAAGCATTGCTCTTATGTACAATGATAAAAATCTTACAAAATGATGAAAGATGAATGAATATTTCAAAATGACAATACCGTAGATTGAATGACAAATTTGGCTGAACTTAATGACTACTATCAAACGACTGAGGATATTCTTTTCCTTCTCATCTACAGTATTTTAAATGTAGTGAAAAAAAATCTAATCACGGTGATGATATAAAAACACTGAAAAGGTGCAATTTGAAGGAGAATGATACTCGAAATCTTTATTTATGAAACATATTTATTATACCATACTGAAATCATTAGAATAACAGAGCTGCATGACCAATCAGGGAATAATGACGTACGCAAAAGATGATAATTAAATCAAAAATGGTGTTATGCTAGCTAACAGGAAGAATATAAATCAAAACTGAAGGTGGGGGGGGAAGGCAATGCAGTGAAATAACATAAAACTAGAATAATAATATAACTCTTAATTAATTTTGTAGCATACTGCATGACAAGAATTAACAGTTTTAATTTTGAAATTTCCGAGCTCTTGATTTTATATACTATATTGTAGGAACATGTTCTCTTTGGTAACCTCTACTAGATCCTGGCATCTTCTTGCTCAGGCATAAGAAAACCAGCACAGAAGAAGGGTAAAAAATAACCCTTTATTATTATTTTTCAAACTCTGATCAGAAAAGGCAGGTACTTCGGGCTTGCAATAATACTAAGAACTTGTGGTGGAACTTAAGAATTGTTACACAGTAAATTAAAAACTAAAGAGTAGTGCTGGACTAACACTTTGAGTTAAGGTTAACTAGGCAGACTCAACAACCTACCAGTGTGATAAATATTTAAATGGCCCAAAAGACATATCATCAACTCTGCTTAGCAAGGACAGACTCATAACATGCCCTGGCTGACGAAGACACACTCTCAATAAACTCAAAGATTCACCCATTTAAATACTTACTTCACTCAACTTTAAATTTTCATCCTGATGAGGAAATGCGAGGGCAAGTTGAGCAGTTAGGAAAAGATAACAAAAGTTTGAATAATTGGTTAATTGAACTAAGAGAAACCCTACATCTTCCCTCGCCTAGAATTTAACTATTGCATAACAAGGCTTTAAAAGCCGGGATAAGGTATTTAAATTCTAAACCTAAGTGTGAGTCAACCTTTACAATCGACATCTTGACTTTCTAAATTAAAATTTTACAGACGACAAATGGGACATATCCATACAATTCTTCTTTAAATTTTCTTGTTCTGTCTCCTTCGAGATACCTATTTTTATTTATCATGGCTGACAAGCCTAATGGCAAAGGATAAAATTAAAAAATTAAAGTCTATTAAGAAATGAAAAGTTTATGTAAATTTGTAGCTCTTAATCAGGAGCTGACCATAATTTCCATGATCTATTACTTTTTTGAATTTATTTTTGAAAGAATTGAGGGTGATGGAAATTAATTTAGACAATTTTTGTAAATAAAAATTAAATTTTATTCTAGAAACAATTTTGCCCAAAGTAGTAAGAACAAATAATGTGAAATGTAATTACTAAAACAAAAATTTGAAAAAAAAAAAAAAAAAAAAAAAAAAAAAAACAGCATTAATGTTCAAAGGCTGGGAAAATTATGGAAAACCAGAGGAAAACATATTTATAGATAAAAACGTGCACTTCTTTGAATTGTATTTGAAATAAAAGAGTTTTATTTAATTATAAAAGTTATAAAAAAATGCCAAAAATAAAACAGTCAGCGTGGTGGCAGTTGAGAAAACAAAGATGTTTTGCTAAGCCAAAGTTTTAGCAATGCAGTTAAAAGCAAAATCAGCATTATAAATTTTAAAGCACTGCTAAAAGCTTAATTTAGATCAAGGTAATAATTTGAAGAAGAAAAATTGTTTTGGCAAAAAAGCACATGCCAATCACAAAAAACCATATAACAAAAATTCTAGCACATTTTGTTAATGTCTTTTTGTGAATTAAAATTCTTAAATGTTGTATCCTATGCAGTGATGCACAGATGATTCGACACTTATTAATTATATTATGGTCAGAGACTACTGAAACCTATGCGAAGAAATAAAAATAAACTAAAGAAATATGCTGGAAGTAACAGAATCTAAGCAAAATATATGTCAAAAGTAAAATCTGTGTTTGATAAAAATAAGAATTAAAAATTTTTTTTCCCTCACTAGTGACACGAATAATTAAAAACTGGTACACTAATGTTACATGTGGCTAATTTACTTTCTATAAGAAAGTAGTTACTTGATAAAATCATAATTAATATAAGGATGAATAAGAAATTGTCTCCTTAGCAGTGGGATTAAAGTTATCTGAGAAAGAAAAAAACCATAAATTAACATTGGTTTGGACGAGTACACAGTTTAAGACTTTAAACATAAAACATGTCATTACATCAAAAATAATTTTAAGAAAATGGTGATTTAGGCTTAAGAATATGCTATAATTTCAAGAAATAGGTGCTCTAAATATAGTAGTAGTAACGATTTATGTTTATTCTAAATTTATTTAAGTGACTACTGCTTTATAGGAAAATAATTGCTGCACAGTCTTTGCATACTCCCAGACAATGCTTAGTAGAGGAAAAAAATGAACATATTTAATTCTTATCAAGCTCTGATTTTTTCACTTTTGGCACATATTTCATTTATATTTCGTAACTTTGGCCATATGGGATTGGTTTATTATTATTATTATTTTTTTTTTCTGTTTGTGTTTTCCTCACTTAGGTTTGGTAGCCTCTATGCATAATGTAATTAATATATCTGGCTGGGCATACAGTCTTGCGTGAAGTACAGCTTTTGAGAATTTTCATCTTATTAATTTTCATTATTTTTGTCTGTATACACAGTGTCCACAAAGGTCCTTAACTGGCCTGTATTTTGTAACCATTTGTAGTAGATTTCGAGAGACAGAAATATTTTAAAGTATACAAATGTTAGTGTTTTGGTGAAGTTAAAAAAAATAATTTTGCAAGTTTATGAAATCTAACATTTTAAACCATTCTTTGGTCCCTGTTCTTATATTAAAAACAATTTTGTACTCATTCTAAAAAATAAAATGCAAAATATTGGATGCTTGTATGAAAAAATTCACCAAGATATTTAAAATTTTGCAATTTTTGATGCCATTTTCAGCTTTTCATCAGAGGTTGGCTATTAAATAAATTAGAATAATTCAAGATTGATTTTCTCCTCAAATATCATTGAATGATATTCTTTTGTGATTTACCACTGTGTAATATCTTTTAGTTTATAATTTTGTTTCAGTTGCCTAAAGAATTTTTTCAAATGCTATAAATGCATTATTAATATTGCACGAAGGCTGTTTATGTTAGAAGAATAATCTAAGAATCACCCAAAAAGTTCAAAACGCTAGAAAGATTTTTAATTTATAAAAATAATGTTGCATGTTATGTATGTGTCTGCCACTGTTTTCTAGAACATGATTTCAGTAAAATTTTGTGGGTAAGATCTCCTTTTTGAACATAATTATATCCATCAATACTTTTCAGTATATACTCTGTATAGAAATAACTGTGTAATATATTTTATTTTTAATTATCTGCTGATACAGACATTTTATGCTTCAATTTGTGTGCAGCCTCTAATTATAATTTCTAAATGATTTAAAACTAAATGTGTTAGATTTTTAAAATACAAGATGCACTTTTTATTTTTTTTTAATAAAGAGCATAAAATTTTCTTAAATATGAATAGAAGGACTGGAGGAATGTACAAAAAGTTAGACTTTGTAATTTTTACATACACACACACACACACACACACACAAAAAAAATGTTAAAACAAAAATATTTGCATCATTTTAAACATTTTTGTAACTGGAAGTATATGTCTATGACCAACAATCCAACAAATCAAAATGAACAACAAACAACCATGACCAACAAATTCGGGTAAGGACTTTGTGGACATGATGTGTGTGTCTGTGTATACTCATATATGCATTTGTTCCAAAAAGCATAAAGGAAGTATGTAGTAATTAGTATGTAGATGGATGACCCTTATCCATTTCTAATGGATAATTTATAAGAACTGGAAGTGCCATTCAACTGTCTTTGGATATTAAATATTTCTATTTAATGCTTATATAAGCATGTTTAATGTCTACAACTCCAAAGCAGTTTCATTCTTTCCTTGTATACAATGATCTGTTTTTGCTTAAAAGACATCACAGAATTACATGAGTTCATCATTGGGCACATTAAATACATATATTATATTCATTGTACAAGAGTGAACAGTTTCTTATAAGAAAAAGATTACTAATCATCAAATAAATTATACTAATCATCAAATAAATTTAAGTCCTTTGAAATAATCACCAAGGGAGTCTATATAATTTTCCCAACATTTCTTCAGGTCATCAAAACATTATTTATAAGTGTTGGAACTAACCATTCATACATGCAACATTTGATTTAATATCTGATGCATTTTCAAACCTCTGTCCTTCCATCTTAAGCTCTGAAAAAAGAAAAAAAATCAGATGGTGATAAGTCGGGAGAATATGGTTGGTGATTTATCACTGCATTTAAATGCTTAATAGATATTGTTTTACAGAAAATGCTGAATAGACATATAATGTAAAAGAATCATTACCTAGTATAAAGAATTTTCTTCTAACCTTAATTGAGTACCGTAATTGAAGATACACCTTTTAGTAAAAATACTGATTAATTGATTTAGTTTCAGGAACAAATTCATGGTGAATTAATCTAGAAATGCAGTCATGTACTTAGTCTTTGATTTTGACATCCACACTTTTTCTGGGGGGTGGGATGTATGAGAGAAGATGATTCTTTCCAGTGTGCATTTTTTTTTTTTGTTTTTGTTTTTTGTTCCTAGGTCATACTGGACATACCAGGCATCATCATCTGCATTTATTCTCATACATTTATTCTCATATATATATTTTTTAATTTTATCATTTGGTCTTTTAATTTATGGGTGAACTGTGTATGCAGAATAGCTGTTCTGCTCATGAAGTTTGATGTATCATTAGGGTTAACATCTGGTAATTAAATTTCTCACCAATATTTAAGTTTACCACTAAGAAATACCCTAAAATGTATATTGCTTTATCCTTTTAATAGTTTATGTGTACCAGAATGTCAGTTGTGTTTTAGTAATTTATCTTAAGTGGTTTTTTTTCCTGTTATAATTTATATATATAAACTAGATCATCACATACATTTGGTCTTTTGGTACTCTTGTTCATGGTCATATGCACTTGATCTTTGCAACATACAACGGGTCACATTTAACTACAAATGAATAAAAAAGTAATGAAATGAATTTGACATAAAAATAACTGTTCATATGAGTATGATAACTAGCATTTTCAGACAACATGACCAAATTTGCAGTGATTTTATACTGTAAACAAAGTTCTTGTTGTGGCCACATGCTGGCTTTTCCAAAGTTGCACATTTGAGATATTTGTGTTTCATTGTCAAAAATGTAATTTAGGAACTCTTTTTTTAGGGGGGGGTGACAGGTGTCCTTTTTTTTTTTTCTGTTCTAAATCCAAAATACAATTACTGTAGCATTATAAGGCAACTTGCACAAATTTGCAATGATTTTACCGTATGAATAAGGTTTTGTTTTTGGCCGCGTGCTGGCTTTTCCAAAGTTTCAAATTTGAGATATTTATGTTCCATGAACAAAATTACTGTATTTGACGGCATATAAGACGCACTTTTTTTCCTAAATTTGGTCTCAAAAAAGTTACCTGCGTCTTATACGTGAAGGATACAGGATAACTTTCAACACTGAATGTTATTTTTAGCCCGGATAAAGGTCTAGACACACATAACTTTTTCTACATCTGCCATAATTATTTTGTGCATGCGTGAAATATCTGTCGCCAAAAAGCACCAAAGCTTGAAGCTGATGTCAAAGTTCGAACAGGTTCGACGGTCACATTACGTCTATGGAGCCTTTCCTTCTTTACGTAGACTTTCTTTGACTCAGCCGACACACGTGTCGGTTTCAATGCTACTCTATATAAATGTGTCGGTATCGGTGCTTAAAACTATTTGTTTAAAAAAAATACCCTGCAATATATTACTACAGGAGACAAGAGATTAAGCTATACAATTCAGTATAAACTAGGAGTGTTTAAACTACGCCAAAGTGCATGGAAACAGAGCAGCAGCAAGGCATTTCGGTCCACCACCTACCAAAAAAATGATACATACTTGGTAACTGGAGGAAGATCAACTGAAGACTGCTAAAAAACAAAAACATAACCTTCGAAGCCCAGCTCCATCTTGGCCTGAACTTGAAAATGCCTTAAAAATGTGGATGCTAGATAAGAGAAAATCTGGCATAAGCGTTTAAACCAAAATGATAATCAATGAGGCCAAAGGATTTGCAGAAAAACATGGAAATCAGAACTTTTCAGGATCTGAGGGCTGGTGCTACAGGTTCATGAAAAGGCAAGGCTTATCAATGCGCACAAAAACAACTATTGCACAGAAAATGCCAGCAGATTATGAAGAAAAAATACTAGCATTTCATAGGTTTGTTATAAATGCATGCAAGAAAACATCTTTTGAGCTTGGTCAAATAGGAAATATGGATGAAAGAGAAAGAAACCACATTTGAAGTTAGCACGGACTATTGAAACTTTTTTTCCTTGTGTGTGGCCTTCTAAATAAAGGTGTGTCTTACATGCCGTCAAATACGGTAATTTTAATCTGAGAACTTTTTTTTGGTGACAGGTGAATATTTTTTCTATTATAAATCCAAAATGCGACTGTAGCATTATCAAGCAACACTAACATGCCACAGTCTCGCACAGTCTGTAAACTCAGTCACTTCCAAGCATATGTATGGTGCATTAATTAAACTATAATGAATGAGCATAAAATGTCTACTAACAGGAAAATGCCTTCATCTACTGTTACAGAAAGAAGGCAAGAAAAATGATTCGTTTAGAATGTAAAATGAAAGTTATCCAGCAGTATGAAGGCACAAAGAAAGTAAGTAAGTATGACAGCATGTGATTTGAAGTTATCACATTTTACGGTATCAATAATTCTTAACCCGGCGGAAGGCACATCAAGAAAAGTTACTAGAGTGGGCGCGTGGGGTATCACATACCCCAATATTTAAAATACGGTAAAAGTAATTTCATTTAATTGTATAGCTTTATTTTCTTTTATAACACATGAATAATACTTGGGTTACAAGAAATTAATTTCCAAAATAAGCTTATAGACAGTTAAAATTAAGATAAATGAAAATAATAATAAAATAAAAATAATTTCTTTGGTCTTATTGCATCTCTAATACACAATCCTTATTTGATCTGTTTACACTTTGAATAAAATACATTCATGTGTTTCTTGGCACAGAAAGTTCTCATTTTAAACATTGCATTTGCGTTCTTCTGTCCCTGGCTCGATGGAAAAAAAATCATCATATCTTTTATACTTAGTTGTTTTGAATTTCATATATTCGTCTGAATTATTCATCGAAACTTCTGCTCTTCTTTTACATGCAGTACGTAAGTCTCTCGATAAAGTATAAATCTCTGATCGTTGTTCAGTACTTTTTTTTTTAGTAATTGTAATGCTATGTCCCTCAAAAATAGACATCTGCTGGTGACATCTGGTCGGTGGAGTAGCAGTTGAAAGTATTATAATTCAGAAATCATTTGCAGCAACCTTTAGTGCAGAAAATAAAATTAGCATTGCCCACCTCCTTTTTATTCGGGCAGTTGAAAAACTTGCTGCTATTTCATCCACAGTGTCCACTGCACCCTTAGTCATACTATAAAAATATATAATTTCTGGCGTTTTCTTTTTTCCAGTAGTATCATCTATAGCATCATTGCTATGTAATGTTGAAAGCATTAGAACAGTTTTTCCTTTTTTTAGGAACATAAGAAATTTTAAATAATAACACATAAGAAACATAAGAAATGTTTTATTTATTTTTTTTTTTTTCAAAACCCAAACAGTGTAGAAAATATTCCTATCTTCATTTTCAGTTTCCGAAATGCAATGTTCATCACTTTCAACTATTTCTAATAATTCTCACAGTAATTTCATCTGCAATTCCATCTCCATTTGCCATAATAAGATCAGAAATCTTTAAAAATATAATTTCAAACATTTTGAAACCATTTACGAGTGGAAATATTTACTGTTTCACTCTAGAAATAAATTTCTCAAATAAATATTCAGTCACAAAAGCACTTACGCGGACAGGCGCGTGGGGTGTGTTATAACCCAGTTGCAACCGAAAAGCGGTTCTGAAAGACAAACACTGCTAGAAACTCAGCTACTGAATGCAGCACAGAATTTCAGTTTCACAAGTTACGAATATTCCATTTTTTTGTAGAGGTGGGGTATGATACACCCCATGCGCTTTCCCGCGGGTTAAAGACAAGGAAGGAATTCAAGAATCTGTTAACAGTGTTGTCAACTCTCCTGATTTACGACCGTTCTCCCGCCAACCCAATTTTCAATAGATTTCTCCCGACTTTTTCTTATTCGTAAAATTTCTCATGATTTTTATGTATCTTGTCTTAATACTTTGTTGTTTGCCCCAAAAATGTGATTCTGGGCATCGCTTGGTTTTTCTCTAGATTATATCAGAAAGAAAACCAAATCCGTTTCATCAGTGAGAAATTATGCCATGTTTCTGCTTTGTGAGTGAGACCACATGTGTTCGAAAATGTTGTGTTCCGGTTCTCCAATCAGCATCGAGCGCCACTGTGTCTCATCTGGCGTATATTAGGCAATGAGCACAAACTCAAGGCTGTTAATTCGTTCATCTTATTGTTGACTGGTGTGAATTCACATGGTTTCAAGAAATAGTTTAAGAAATTATGATCTTTTGTTTTAGTTATGTCTGCGAAAAAGGTAAAATACTCATATACTTTTCAAAAATCAAATAGAGATGACTTTCCTTCTATTATTTCCTCAAGAAAATGTAATACATTTGCGATGTGTACTGTTTGTCATTGCGATTTTTCGATTTCGCATGTTGGAAGGGCTGATGTTATCAAACGTGTGTACACAAAAACACAATGACGACATGAATTGTATTGGGAAAAAAATAGATTTAACTGTGGAAACAAAGGACCAAAAAGTTAATGCCAAATACCTGTTCTATGCCTTTTTACTTAAGCACAACCTGTCACTGAATGCATTTGATCAGGCTGCAGCTTTATCTAGAAAAATGTTTCCTGATAGCGAAATTGCTAAGAAATATTCAAGTGCAAGAACCAAAATGGCTGCAATTGTTAAAGAAATGGGTATGAAAAATAAATCTTCAGTTATTAACTGCATTAAAACTGTTCCATTTTGCTTCTGTGCGGATGGAAGCAATAATACCGATTCAAAATTGTATCCAATTATTGTTTTTTTTTTTTTTATTTTTTTTTAATTAATTAATTTATTTATTTTTAAATCCAGGTCTTCAGAAATTGATTGTAGCTTATTTTTTTTTTCCCACTTTAGAAGGACCTTCAACAGGCTTTAATATAGCACAGCTACTTATTAAAACTTTGAAAGAAAATGCAATTTCTGTGGATAACTGCTTAGCACGTGGTGTTGATATTGCACCAGCAATGGTAGATTTGAAGACTGGTGTTGCAGGTATCTTAAAAAAGGAAGCTTCAGATTTGCAAATTATGAGGTACATCTGTCACCTCTTAAATTTAGCAGCTGAAAAAGGAGCAGCTTCTTTACCAATAAGTGAGCACGAACACATTGTTGGTATTTATTATCTTGAAAGGAGTTCTAAGGAAGGAAAAATTGAAACAGTTCCAACAGCTGCATAATAATGAAATAAGGAATAATTTTGAAACTTGTATGTACACGCTGGCTGTCTTTAAAGAAATGTTTATCTAGAATCCTTGATCAATTGAAACCACTTCTTGGATTTTTTAAAGAAGTAAATGCTTCTAGAGTAAAGATGAAACGTTATATTGAAAGTTATCAAATATCTGACATAAATGGAGATGTAGTTACTATTTCAACTGTTAAAAGATTTGAGAAAAATAAAGACATTTCTGCACCAGTGAGGAATTTAATTGGGAGTTCTCAAAATAATACTACAAAATATAAGCGTAAAGCTGATAGAATTTTCTCTCAAAATAAAATTTAAAAAAAAAAAAAAAAAAAAAAAAAAAAAAAAAAAAACAATAGTGGAAACGTTTTCTGATTACTGGAAGTTTATCTTGTGAACAACAAATATTTATGTTTTTGTCTTTGGACCTTCACAAAGGTTTCTGCTTTTTTGTACAGTTCATTTTGCCATCATTTGATGTTCTTAACGCAGTTCTACAAAGCAGAATTCCATCAATTTATGTTTTGCAGTCAATGATTTCTGATCTGGTTAAAGACATTTTATCCAAGTTTGTAAAACCAGTCATTGTTTTGTCTTCATTTTCTGTATTTGATGTGATTTATGGTGAAAAATATCAGAAGAAAGATGAAGATTTTTTTAATTAGAGATTTTTTAAATTAGGGGCTGCAACTAAAAGAGTAGTGGAAGACAAAAATGCATTTTATATCCATGTTAGAAGCTACTTCTGCCAAATACATGATTACATACTACATAAATTTCCAATCAACAATGAAGTGATTTTACATGCTAAAGTTACAGATGTTTTGCTCTAGCAAATGCATTTTTTTAATTTCATTTTTTTTTTTTTTTTTAAAAAAAACCTTTATTAAAAAAAAAAAAAAAAGTTTCCTTCATTTAGTCATAAAAGGTGATGATATTGATGTTGCAACTTCTAAATTGTAGTCACAGTTTTGCAGTTTACAATTAGAAAACTTGAATAAAGTTATAAAACAAGCTAGGATTGACACCCATTGAAGTTTCATTGGAAAACTGAAAGGTGTTCATGGGATTCTAAAGTATAGTGAACTGTCTAAAATAATGCTGGCCATTCTGACAATTCCCCACAGTAATACAGAGTGCGACATGATTTTCAGTGTTGCTGTGACAGTTAATGACACAGTAGAAATAATAGTAAGTAAGAAATGACACATTAGAAATGGCACATCAGGAGTAATGACACATTAGAAAAATTTTATTACCGAAAGCAGGCATATGTGACAAATGCTGTGAACAAAATTATGAAGTTTCTTTCTTAATGAAAGCAATATCTGCCACTGTTCGTAGCATTTCTATGAAAACTGATTAAAGTATAATTTTGTTGTTAAAAGATGCAAAAATGTTTTCTTAAACGTAAGTATTTTTTTGTACTGTTTGCATTTTAGAAATAGTAACTGAACTTTCAGATATTTATTTAAAAAAAAATATCATTTAAAAGTCTTTTTATCGTTGACAAAAAATCTCCTGAATTTTAAGTGTCTTAGGTTGGCAAGTATGTGTTAAGAGTTCTGCTTCTATGAAATCTACAGATACAACGCATCAACGACAATAAATTTGCCTGTATAATTTTTGATGGGATTCCCCCCCTTAATGCCAGTAGATTTCTTGAAAATTTCATGTGGCATCTGAAATGAAATTTGGTATGGAAATCTTGATATGTATTATGGCGATTGGAGGAGTTAAAGCAACAGGAATCAGTATAATATTTATAAATTTGCAGGACTAAAATAAGAGTAACATTCATAAATTTGTCAGGCTATTTCGAAGGTTTACTAAACATAGAAACTGCTTCTTCAGCTGCAGAAGTACAAATTACAAAAGAGAAGCCAATAAGAATGACATAAGGTGAGGAGAATGAAAGGAAGGAAGTCAAGCTACTGGCACCATCTATTGATGAAAAATTAAAGCAACTATGAAATAAATTCTTTAAAAGCTGAGGGTAAAGATGGATTGGAGATGAGGTCATTAACTAGAACTGAAACATGTTTATAAATTGAAATGCCTCTACAAAAGATGTTTTTTGACTAATTTTGGCTGCAGGAAAATGGAAAATGTGATTTTTTTTTAGGCTCAGTGATGGGCAATAGATGATTTATATATTTCTTTTTTCCTAACATATGCCTCATGTTCCTTTGCATGAAATTGTAAGGCTGTCTTAGTTCGGCCAATGTAAATTAAACCACACTTGCAAGGAATTGTGTGCATATCCCAGGAGCTAATATTTGGGATGGAGTCCTAAATATGGAACTACGAATTTTACTGATAGAAGAGAAAACGGCTTTAAAGTTGAATTTCTGTAAAATATATGCAGTTTTATAGCTAATAGATGGAAAGAAAGGAATGGCAATAAAATTCTTATAATCTAAAATGAGAGGATGCTTTTTGATATTTTCAGATTTTTTTAACCACTTGGTAAATAATGTTAGGCAAAAAGGCCTTTGTCAACAGTAACTGCTTTTTAGTTATTTAGATCTTTATAGAGAGCTAATTTGGAGGAAAAACTTGAAAGTGCTCGGAGAATGAAGGAATATAGCTACTGTGTAGTTGAATGACATGATTTGATGTCTAGCAGAGAGCAAACAAATTATGGTTCATGGTAAATAGTGTAATGTTGCATGTGACCAAGATGTTGAGATATGGAAAATAATTTGATGTTTCATGTTCAAAAGTGAACTGAATAGCAAGATTAGTGGAATTCTTCATTGAAAGATTAAATCATTTTAGTTTCTGTCAAATAAGGTAAAGGTATTGTCCATATAGTGGAATGACACAGGAAAGTTTAAAATTTCAAATAATTTTGATCTGGAGTAATGCATGAAAATATTAGCTTGGATCTATGAGGGCTTCCATTGCTAATCCCTCAGTCTAGTTGTAATACCTGTATTGAAAAACAAAATGCTTGTTTCTGACAGAGCTGAATAAGATAAATAAACTCATCATTTTTGATTCAGGAAAAAGTCTTATTATACATTCAAGTGCACCTTCCACTGGAATATTGGCGAATGATGATTTTACATCAAAGAAAACCATTAAGAAATTTTAGAGATCAGCTTTTATGGATCTTGGTTTAAGAATTTAGTGACACCATTTGTGTAAGTGTTTTTGTTCAGCTTTATGTTCATCATTTGCATTTCTGCAACTGAGGAAGGTTTTATATCTAAATCTTCGAAACTAGGCCTGTGAGTTTACGAATATTACACTGATTCTTGGTGCTTTAACCCCTCCAGTAATCATTATTCAGTGTGTTAACTCAAATATTTTAAGGTTTAAAATTTTACTTTTATGTATTGGTATATGTAAATGTTATGCCAAAATGTATTTAGTTACATATTTGTAAAATGTTATAATAATATATAAACAGAAGTACTTACAAGTATAACTGCTCTTTTCTTATTTCATATGCTTACTAAAAATGAACAGCATTTAAATATTTGAAATGGTCCTTCTTCTTAGGTGTATCTCATAGGACATGTACCCCCTGGTTATTATAATAGAGTCAGATATGGAGAACCGAGTAGTCCAACATATCATCCTCAATATTTAGAAATGTATTTACAAATAATATTACAGTATCATGAAATTATACTTGGACAACTCTATGGGCATTTACATATGGATATGTTTCAGCTATTTCAGTCTGACAGTGGTAAGTACCATTTTCCATAGTATTTCTTATTAAATACGGAAATTTCCGTCATGATATTGTAGTACATTGCATTTATTCAATTTATTTTAATAGCCCAAAGGGGCAGTTTGCCAAGAAGGGCTGTTAATTTTGTTTTGGCATTATGCATCAGTTCACTATAAATGTCAGTTTACTTTTCAAATTGTTGCCACCAAATATTAGAGCCCTGCATTATATTTAAAGGAATTAAATAACAAAGAATCTGCATGAATGTATGTATGTTTCTTGTACTGTGGAAAAAAAAAAAAAAACAATGGTATCTAGAGACATCAAATTTTGAATAACTTAGTTCTCTCTTCGAATATGGGTACCTGGAAGCCTGAATTTGGAATTTGTTTTATTATCTATTTCATATTTTGTCACACATTAAAGAATTTTTGATTAATAAACTCAACGATTTCAAAGCGAGCAATGGCAACTCTGTATGAAAAAAACATTCTTATCTCCAGCATGCGAGTCTGTGTATTGAAAATTCCAAAGATATGCTCTTTTTAATATTTTGTGATATTGCTGTTGAATTGAACTTTATGGTTTAAGTACAAAGAATGTGATATTTAATATGTAAAGGTAATACACAAAACATTAAAAAACGCTCCTTTGGGCATATATATATATATATATATATACATATATATATACACTGACTACCAATAGGTATTTGTACACCTGTGATAGAAAAGAAAAACTAACTTTATTCAAAATCAATAGTTGGCAGAGCCTCCATGAGAGGTAATTACAGCGTGGACCCTCCGGGGCATACTTTCCACAAGTCTTTGTATGACAGCTAGTGGTATTTTCTTCACTCGGCTTGGAGAAGACATAGAAGTTCCTTCCCTGATTTTGCACGGGTAGTGCACCCCTGAATTCGGCGATGCGACTCGCCCCAGAGGTTCTCGATACGGTTCAGGTCTGGACTCTGGGCAGGCCAGCCCATTCGATAAACTTCATTGGCACCTTACCAAGCCTTGGTTAACGTCGAAACATGACAATTAGCATTGTCGTCCTGAAAGTAACAGTTGTCCAACCCGTAAAACTGCCACAACGTAGGAAGCACATTGTCATCCAAAATAGTGCAGTAGGCATCGGAGTTGAGCTTACCATGAATGGGGACCATGGGTCCCAGCCCATACCAGGAGAAACACCCCCAGACCATAATTCCACCTCCTCCGAACTTGACTGTTGGCACAATGCATTCTGGCAGGAGACGTTCTCCAGGTAGGCGCCAGACTCAGACCCTGCCATCCGAACGGTAAATGGTGAACCTTGATTCGACACTTCAAAGAACCCGTTTCCACTGATCTACGGTTTAATTTCGATGTGCTTTGCACCACATTAACCGAGCAGCGTGGTTGGACTTTGTGATCAAAGGCTTGTGGGCAGCAGCGCGACCATGAAAAACAAGCAGATGTGCTTCCTTATGGATGGTATTCATTGAAACGATACTCCCGGATGCCTGTTGAAACTCCTCGTGGATGAGGGCCATCGGTTGGGTGCGGTTTTTCCGAATTTCTCTGGACAGCACTCGTCGCTCTCTCTCTTCCAATTTCGTTGGTTTGCTGACTCGGGGCACATTCCGACAATCACCGCTCATCTTCCACTTTTTAATCACATAGGCCACCATCGATTTTGGATACTTCAGATCGCTAGATATGTCCCTTAACCCCCCGAGCGTTACGGGTTTTTTCAGGAAACGACTTAAAAATAATCGAGTTTTCTTACCAGGACTGTCGCAAAAGCGGTAAGCATTTTTACTCAAACTGCTTCAAAAGCGGGCCCCCTTACCATGTGGATATAATTAAGCTAATTCTCCCCTCCGTTGAATTTAGCGAGTGAAATTAGTTTTTCTCCCTATGGTATCTTCGTCACGAGACTGGTTTCTAAAATAGTATTTTATCTCCTATTTGGCTACTTTATAATTTGCACACTAACACATATGCTGTATATTACTCATACCTTAAATCAAGATGTGTGCCGAATACAGAAAGTTAGTCAATATACATCAGTAAGAGAAACTACGTAAAATGCTTTAAATTTTCAGTTTCTTTAAGGAATTGCTTCGATAATGGTGAAAAATTAATCTTGCATTTTTTTCTCTTTATTTTCTGAGGAAATACTTTTTAATATACAAAGGGAATTTGTGAGAATTTTTCTCTCTCGTGTTCCAATTTTTCGAATACAAATTATTCGCAACTTATTTTAGTATTATGTTTATATTTCATTTTCAAATATTATAAGTTTATTCCAGTTTAAAGTGTTAGATTTAAATAATTCTTTAGATTGCATCATAAATTTATTAGTAGTTAGTTATTTATGACACCGTTTTGACTTGTGAGAAATAAATAAAGTATTGTAATCGCAAAACATTTCGATTTTCATATTTCAAAGGAAATTTCCATTTTGAATAGTTCCATCATGACGTTTGCACGTACGTATGTCGCATAACTTAACATAAAATGTTGAAATTTTATATTTGGGACTTATAACTAGTTTTAGCGCGACGTATGTCTGGACGTATGTATGCATGTATATCGCATAACTCAAAAACGGTTAACTGTAGAATGTAGAAAGTTGTGCACCTCCCTTTTTTATTGCTTTCGGCAGTGCCAAAGGGGCATTTTGAAATGGAAGATCATATCTCATTTTCAAACGAAATAGATTTAAATGAAGTTTAGCAAAAATTGCGTTTCATTTATTTGTCGTACAAGGAAGTCGTGGTGTCCGCATCAGATTTTTTAAGATGTTTCAAAATAAATAAATATATGGTTTGAATATCAAATGATCTCAAATGTATCAGCTTTATTTGTTTGTAAATATTCTACAAGGAAGTCAAGAAATAATTTAAATAGCATACCTTGAGAAGAAACACATTAAATACATTTTCTTTTCAAGGAAAGTTGAAATTTTAAAGAATAACTGATTAAATTTTCTTTAAATCCTTTTATAAAATATTACATATAAAACCAGTTACGGTTTTCAGAAAGACAATTTAAGGAGGAAAATATTGTTTTAGAATGCATATCGCACAATATTTCCACCTTAAATTGTTTTTCTGAAAAATATTTGTGTAATATTCATTCTAAAGTAATATTTTTACTCATAAATTTGGTATGCTTAAATTTATGTTATCTACCTGTATATAATATAAGCAGTCAGTTCAACCACAATGTAACAATGATAAAAGCTCTGTGTAAAGATCGATTTCTATCATCTATGTCCATCTGTTCTATAATCTATTTCTAACTCTATAATCAGCCAAAATAGTGTTATAATTATCCTTTTGAAAATTGGAACGGGTAAAATATATCAATATGAAATATGCGATCAAGTAAAATTATCTCATTGCTGTTACAGGAGGATGTTGTGTGTAAAACATTTTTTAAAAAGTGGCAAAAACACATAAGTGTTTTAGGTTTAGTTTTATTTATTTGATTGCAGCAAAACAAGTATTCGTAAGTATTATCTGCCTAATGAAGGCATGCTTTTGTGGAGATCTGCTTAAGGAAAACTGGCTGGCACTGACGTTAACACATAAGGAAAGCCATGAAAGCCTCCATGGAGTCAGCCTGTTCGCCAGAACTAGACACTGGCTCGAAGTTTTAGTGTTCAGAGATATTACCGCTGTGCTATGTTAGAATTTTATATCTATGTGATCTTTAAGTTATTTAGCAGATACTATGTAACAACAAATTATTAAATTCTCAATGACTTGATTCAAGTAATTTTCTATAAAACTGGGCCTTCTGATGGCCGATTGAATAAGCCCAAAGAATTTGAGTTTTCGACCTGGGCCAGAATCGTGGCAAATGCCTGGCTGCATATGTGGATTTCTCCATAGGGAGTACAAATGTGAGGTAGGTTTCCTTACAGAATCCTTCACGAAAGCATTACGCTCTTTAGGCAGATAACCTTAGTATTTTTCATCGTTTACAATTAAATCAAATGAGCTTCCGATAAAGTGCGATGTAAAAGTAGGACCGAGAAGTACGACAGTCCTCTATATACATATATCGTTCTGAGGAAGTACGATATACATACACAGAGAAAGTATGACATAAAAAAAAGGCAGTAAATACATTTGAAGTGTTGAAACTTTTTTCGAAGGAGAATAAAATGCAAACAATATTTTGCTTCTAGACACACTTTCCAAACTGGGATAAATCAGAGTGCAGAATGCACTTAAAACAAATTAGCTTGAATAATTTTATCAAAAAACTTATTCATGAATGAGAAATCATAAATACAATTTTTGTTATTTTTTACATTGTAGAGAAATTAGGTATTTTGGAAGCAGAAAAAAGGAAAAATAAGCAATGCCGGGAAGCGAACCTTGGACCTTTCAATTATGCGCTGAGCGTGCAGACTACCACACCACGAAGGCATACCAAGAAGGTGGGATTTGGCAACTGGGTTTTTAGGTCGCCAAATCCAGGGGGAGGAGAATCATCATCCAACATTCTTTTAGTTCGGGCGCCACTGTAGAGAAATTAGGTAATTTTTGGAAAGCAGGAGTGATGAAAAATATGCAACGCCTTTGCCGGGAATCGAACCCCGGACCTCTCAATTACGCGCTGAGCGTGCAGACCACCACACCACGAAGGCGGGAGAAATACCTTATAATGTAATGAAATTTATAAGTATTAAAAATTTTAATACAGCTAAATTAAAACTGTATATAAAATTAACTGCGATAATTCGATTCTTCGGTTATCGCCATTTCAATTATGCAATTTTAATATAATAACATAATTACAAAATATTTTTGCCGGTTTTTCAGCCGCCTTCTAAAAAAGGAGTATATGATATGACGTGATTTTCTTCACTGCTTAGTTGTTCGATATATTGCTCATTAGCTGTTTATTTATCTGATGTCTCACTATATATGTTATTAAATTAAGCAAAACTTTATGTATAATGCAACTTAATATTTGCCTATAGCAGTTCTGTTACAGATCGGACATACGTACATATTATTTGTCTCATCGATACATCATATACCTGGGAGTCTAAATTCCCTTTTCTCATTGTTTAAAATCTGATAAAATTATTACCTTTAAGCTGAGGTAATCTGGAATACCTTGTCACGCAAGGAAATTTCCCTTAAATTGTGCATTTTACATCCATTCGGTCGTTTTTTTTTTAAGTCCAAAAGTGCAGGTTGGCTCTGAAGGACTATTAATTTCGTTTTGGCATTTTGCTAAGAGGCTGAATCACTTTTGAAATCGTTGCCACCATGTATTATCGCCCTGTCTTATATTTAAAGAAATTAAATAATGAAGAATCTCAATAAATGTACGTATGTTTCTCGCATTGTGATAAAACAACGGTACCTAGAGCCACCCAAATTTGAATAACATAATTTTCCATAGAATATGGGCACGTGGAAGCCCTAATTTGAATTTGAAATTTATTTTATTATCGATTTCAGATTTTGTAACCCTTCATTTAATTTTTGATTAAAAAAACGAAACGATTTCAAAGCTAGCAATAGCAACACTGTACGGGGAAAAAAAATTATCTCCAGTGCGAGGCTCTGTTTCGGAAATTCTAAAGATATGTAATTTGAGATGTTGCTGTTGAACTGAATTTTATAGTTTGAGTACGTACAACATATTTAATAAATAAAGGTGAACACAAAACGCTAACAAAGGTAAATAAATAAAAGTAAACACAAAACACAAAACACAAAACATTAAAAAAAAAAAAAAAAAAAAAACCCTTTTGGACGTAATTTAAAATCTGAAACCTTTCAGATTTTTTTTTTTTTTTCTGAGCATTGATTTCTTTTAATCGTAAATAATATGTAAAAAGTTTTAAAAATTAAATAAAAATATGTTAAAACTGTCATTTATTTTTTATCGATTAAAGGAAGGCCCTAAAGAATTACCATTTTGTAATAATCATATATATATTAAACGTTACGGCTTATGCAGAGGAAATATTTCGAGTGTTATTTCGAAGTTCATCTGCGACAACAAAGTTTAATCATTTTCAAAGCAACATTGTTTTTGTTTTTTGCTCTTTCTTTCACGTACATAGGTTCAGTATTTACCATTTATTTTTTCAGTTACCTTCATATATATTACGTAGTAAAATCGTGTTTTTAATCTTACCCACGAAACAAAATCTGATAAAGTGATAGTAGTGGGAAAATTAAAAGACTTCTACTATCATTTATATTACATACATCTATCTTTATTTTAAATACTGAAGGACTGAGTATTAAGTATGGTTTTTATGCAGAAAACTAAAAGATTATGGAAATTATGGCACTAGCGTCTGAAATTTTGAACACACATGACCTCTAGCAACTGATTTGGCTTTGCTGATAAACAGATGTGCAAGAATACATCTCTTTAAAAGCTGTCTTCTACAATAAATTAGAGGTATTTGAACTAATTTGTAAAGTTTATATGAAACATATTATTAGGATAGCTAAGCATTTGGCTTCCAATTTGTAGAGTTGTAACGAAAAACAGTAGTATCATACATTTCAAAGCCTTGTTTTTGAAACAAAATAAAAAGGTTCGTCGAATTAGGTCGTATAGCAGTTTATTTCAGTTATTAAATATTACAGCTGAGCGTAGCGCAGGACTAAAGAACACAGTATAATAACTGAACAAGTATAATAACTGAACTAAATATTTCTTTTTTTCTTCGTTTACCAACATTATATTAGGTATGTAATTCCCTTGTAGTGCATGCTATGCAATGGGGTTAAGAAGAATTTCAGGGCTCTGACTTTTTCATTTTCTTATTTTTATTGAAGAATTCGATGACACGGATATTGTAATTTCACACTGTTGTTCAACATGCTAAAAGGAGGGATTAACGATGACATTGTCCTGGTGGTGAATGGAGAAATTTCCATCCTTTTGATTTAATTAAATTAATTCGAAGGTGAGCATATTTTAGTATACTAATCATATGTGAAAAACCTAACAATTTTTATACAAGAACCTGGGAAGCTGATTTAAACTATTTTTGGTAACTCATTTGCAACTTCTACGCACACTGCACTGTCCCTCTCACCTTTGTTTATATTTTTTCCTGAAAAGTGCACAAAAGTAAAGAGCGTCAATTCTACTCTTCTCATTTGTACATTATTTTACCTTCGAATTAAAAACTTTTACATTACAGACAATTATGTCTTTTTTAAAAGATCAGGTTACTCCTTCAAAATTCAATTCATTCATTCAACTCCAATAAACTCATTTTAAAGGTTACTCCTTTAAAATTCAACTCATTCATGCAACTCCAATAAACAGAAAAAAAATGGAAATCATAACAAAACGCCCCCTATTTGTTTCCAAAAAAGTGTTTTTAATATAGCAGAGACAAATCTAATAATTACATAGCGTAGAAAAATATTTACCTTAACACAGAAAAAATTCAAGGGTCATTTATTTGTATGTGAGTATTTATGTTAAAATAACAACAATGATTTAAAACTATTAAATCCTTGTTAGTTCATTTGAAATATTTCTGTTCACAAGTCCTTTTACGTTTTCAGAAATGATATAAATTATGGTCTGATCTAAAGACAGTTTAAAACGTCATACCCGATTTTATTCAAATGAACTTAATCACAACGAAGAATGCTACAAACATTAATACGTCAATGTTTAATAAACTATCGATGGATTTGTGAATATACGGCTTGTTTTTTAAAGAAAAAAAGAATTCGCTTCTAAAAAATACACTAGCACTGTATATTGCTTGCTGCCTTGGATTCGTGATTAATTTATTTTCAATTTTCGGTTTTATCTATATCGATAATTTAGAAAATTTTTTCCCTTCCTTACTAATCAATAAATGTAATCTAATTATCTAAAATACTAATTTATTTTAATATGTTATATTTAACATACTGATTATGGATATTCACAAAATATATTTTGCAACATATAAGATTGTGTAAATACATGCTTAAAAATTTAGTATATATCTATGCTACTTTACACATTGAATCTTTAACTTGGTTAGCCCCTTCTTAAACAAAATCTGACACTTCGCTCTGAATTAATCAAAGGCTAATTAGAAAATATATGTCTTTTTTAATATACTTTTATGTCGATTCGTTTTTCTATTCCTTGTTGACTGAATAGTTGACTAAATGGCTTCAGTATTTAAAAAAATAAAATCTAGAGCCCATATGAAAAGGTTATGATTATTTTCTCATTAGTAACCTAAGTAAGTTCTCTTTAGAACGCCCTCTTTGAAAGAAGTCCCTCTCATAATCTTAATGTGTTATTCCATAATTTACGAATCTAATCCAACCCAACTGATTTGGGAACTTACCTCAAATTTTTACAGCATCCTTCATTAATTTATCCTTTTAGCTTACCTCGAGATTTGATCAACTTTCTACATCTAACGTGTATATAAGTAATGCTTCTAGCCCTAATTGCTATTTGTATGAGCCTCCTCTTCAGTTCAAGGTTTGTTACGATATCAAACTTGTTAATAAAGAATAACATTAAAGCTTTAAAAAAACTCAGCTTATTAATTTAGTTGCCTTTTTTCATTGATTTAGAAATGTATTTTCAAGGAAATGCAAGCGAAGAATTAATATGCTAATATTTGTTATTTAACAAAACCTCAAAATCATAATTCAAAGAATGTTTACGAATGTGCAAACAATTGTTACTTAGGCTGCTACCTTTCCTTTCAAGTTCCAACAAATGAAAAAAAAAAAAAAAATTCTGAAGCATTTTAGTAGCAGTCAAATATAGTAGTTCTGGCTTCTAACTTTCAATTAAAATGAAAATGCAAAGCATTTCTAAAATATAATGCAAAAATTAATTTAATATTTTTATAATGTAAATATCAAAGACAAAGAATGAAATATTTTTAATGATGACACTAAAAATAAATTTAAAATGAAGTAAAAAATTATACAGGGAACAAAAATATAACTGAACTAAATACACTTCAGCAAAATCTAAGGCAAACTAAGTACATTCAATGAGTACAATGATATGAAATATATTGTGAATTAAAAATAAAATGGGAAAATAAATAGTTATTCTTTAACTAGCAAAAGCATAAGTTCTTACTGTTGTACGTAGCTTTGACTCATATTTCTTGAAAATTTAACGCTTGACAATATTCTACAATAATCTTTAAATTTACGATATAATTAATACATACATTCAAAATTAAAATATTTTACACTCAGATTTGATACTTAATGACAGGGTTTCACCACCAATTAAAAGTTCTTCTTTTCACTGAATTCGTATACATCTAACCAAAATTTTTTTAAAGATTTTCTAAAAAGACAAAGTTCTTTATCTAAATATCTGAGTTATGGTAATGCAAATGATAAGATGAATTTAAAATATAATAGCATTTTCACTTTAAAAGTAAAAGTAATGAAGAAACATACCATAATTTAGAAGTCCTGAACAGTGTGATATGTTTTAAAACATGGGTGAACACATAGTCCTACATTACATTCTTCGCACCAGTATCTGGTTTCACGTCTAATTCTTTTTCCTTTATCATTTCTTTGTTTATTGCACACAACACATCTACGCGAAGGATTGTTTCGAGTAGCACCAGTATGAGGAATAACAGAAGGAAAATGCCTTCCAGTTAAGCGTACGATGCTACCATATTGTGATGTGTCATTTGGGTGCGATAACTGTGTTAAATGCTTTTCAATTAATCTCTCTATCAGTCTCAGTCTAAATTCAAGATGCCTGTTAAGGCCTCCACACTTCGTATAAATGACGAAAGCATTCCATAAGGCTTGATCTAAGAGATGCCGAAAAATCTTTTTATAATACTTTCGTTGTTGGTTTCTTATGACTGGATAATACGCTAGACACTGGTCAGCTTTATCCACTCCTCCCATTTTTTTATTGTAGTCAATTATAGCAGTAGGTTTTCGTATGAGTTTATCATTTTTCGAAAGAGTTTCAAAATCTGTACCATGGTAGGTACTTAAAAATGAAATGGGTTTTTTGTCTTGCCATTTCAGAACGCATATTTTGCCTTTCTGAAAGGCCATAATTTCGCCCTTCTTCAATCTTTCTGATTTCAGTTCTTGAGGAAGACCTTTCCTATTTGCACGCAAAGTGCCACATATATCTGTTTTTCCCGCGATAAGTAATTCCGAAAGTTCAAGTGAAGTATAAAAGTTGTCTAGCGTTAAGCTATAGCCTTTGTTTAGTAAATCATGTATCAGCGTCATTGCGCTTTTCGTTTCAACTCCAAATTGTTCGTATCGCAGATCAAATTTAGTACCTTTACCGGTATAAAGTACGAAATTCCAAATATATCCACTTGACGATTCTCATAATTGGAATATTTTAATTCCGAATCTAGCTCTTTTAGTCGCTATATATTGTTTCCAACCTAAGGCGGCCTTTATAACCCAGCAGAGATTCATCTATAGGTATACCCCTGTCAGGGATATATGCGTTTTTGAATTTTTGTCGCAGCCTTTCAGAAAAGGTATAAATTTTTTTCAGTTTAGGCTGAGGATGTACACTTTTGTCGAAAGTTTCGTTATTTTCAAAATGTAAGAACTTCATAAGAAGACTGTATCGCCTCTCTGTCATTATTTTGCCTATAGATGGAGTGCTTATTATTTGTTTTTGAGTCCAAAACCATTTCTCCACTGGCTTCTGCATAATTCCTTGCAATAACAGCAATGCAAAAAACACTTTTATTTGACTTGGATTTGTTTCAGTCCATGCGCGTGTTCTTGCTCGTGGACTTAATATAGTTGCGGCCAAATACTGGGAGGCATATCTATTAGTTTCTTCAACTACAATGTTTACAACTTCGTCTTCGATAAAGAGAAGGAGGAATTGTAAAGGATCATTCGCATCCTTTATGGTCATTTTTAAACCTGGGTAAGCGCTGAATGGAAATTTAGGAGGAACAGGTTGAGTTTTAGAAGTGTCTATCTTGCACCAATCCTGCACTTTGCTTAATTGTTCTTCATCTGAATCACTTTCAGTTTCAGATGAAGATAAAAACTCGCTTTCTGAGCTAGATAATAAACTTTCTTCTTCAGATTCACCAGCCATATATGCTTCTTTTCAAAACAGCACGAAATAGCAGCAGCAGATAACACAACAGCAGAATAGATGAAGTGGCTGATGAATGAGATCAGGCAGTTCGGCTTTTATAGAGTAAAATCACTTTGGGGGTAGAAAACAAGTATATAGCTTGGTCAAAGGAGCTTCTTGAGAAAATAAATGTATTTTCGAGTTACAATGCAATTTCCTTGTAATTAACTATATAAGAGTTACAATGCAAGTATTTATATACTATGTGCATTATCGAGATGTTAATAGAAACCAAAAAAAAAAAAAAAAAAAATCTTTGTAGCAAAATTGTTAACGATATTATTTCTCCAAGACATTTACGCAGGTGTGTATTCTTTTCATGAATGATGAAAAATAAGTTAACAGTTTTCCGAGCAGATGCTCCAAATTATACAGCTTTGAAGATTAAGTAATGAAAACATAAACTCTTATTTCTGGTTATGTGCTGAAAAAGATATTACCCTTTTCAAAGAAAACACCTAATAGCGGAATCTCCAAGTTGACTTCAACGTAAATATACCTCCAGGGGGTACTGAACTAAAAGCAAAAGAACTTTGTACATTTTCTACTTTGTATGGGAGACCATTACCTTTGTGCAAGGACAAAAAAGCAAAGCATCCGCTATCTATAACCTGATCTTTCTCAGTTTGTTCCTTTTGTTAACTATGACGAGAAATGGAGCTGCCGTAAATTCTAAATTTATTGCTTCTTCCAAAGACTCTGATTTCAAGTTGTGTATTTGCCGTCTGTTAGTAATTTAAGCTACCCTGGCTTTAAATTCAGAAACATCCTTTCATCAGTAATTACAGTACATATAAACAAAATATCATTATTTAAATTCATACTTTAAAATCTTCATCTGTGTTAAACTATAGCAAGCAGTTTATTTCGTGAAAATTTATCACATTTTTCGTAGAAATTATTAAAACGGTTTTGTATGTAAACTATATATATATATGTAAACACACATAACAAAACACTGTGTATACATATGGTGATGTATGTTTGTGAGCATGAGTGCGCGTGTATGTTATATTTCCCTATTATATATCAGTATTTTATTGAAAGTAGTTGTAGACGACATTTAATAAAAAAAATAAAAAAAAAAAAAACTGAAAAGTATAGTAAATCTCAAAATGCCATTATGAAACTGAATATTACATGAAATCGAAAATTTATGTGAAGCAACTATGGAATGAAAATAAATTCTAGTTAGGTTTCACAGCATATAAAATAACACTTTAATCTAACCACTTGAGTAAAACGAATGCCAAGAAAATATCCTGAAAATGTATATCGGTGAAAAAAATCTCCGGAAAATGCCTCACGGAAAATATGCATCTGGTTAAAAGTATCGCTAGAATAATAAAAAATGTAAATCTTTTTATCAGGTACATATACACATGCACCTTGAAAAATATTTGTAATTTTTATACTTTGTAGAGATATATAGAGGATTCTTTAATATTAAATATATTTTTCATTTATTTATTACAAAATATTCTTTCTTACTAAAAATATGCTTAATGATTACATAGTTTATATATCCCAATTAATTATGAATATTTTTTTAGTTTCTTGTTATTTGTGTTTCGTTTCTGAGAATTATTAAAATTCAGGCAATCTGAATTTTACACAAAAATAAATTCATTCCTAGTAACAAGTATGACTTTTGCATTAGAAATTATTCACGATAAATGCAATCTTGCTTTTTTTTTTGGCTTATTTGACTACATCAAAGCATACTAGAGCTGTCTGCCTAAGAGGAGGGTCTCTTCGTGGAGGACATTTTAAAGGTTAGATTATTTAATTACGGCAAAGCCTCGAGGGCTATCTGCCTAAGGGAAGGGATGGCTTCGTGGAGGACTTTCTAAGGGAAACTGGCTCGTATACACGTTACACATGGTGAAAACCACAGAAAACAGCCATGCAGCCAGCCTGTTCGTGGGATTCGAACCTCGGACCGAACTACCAATGTTGTTCAGCGACTTTACTGCTCGGCCGCTGGTGGGCCCCAGGACTTTTTAAAAAAACTGCTCGTATATATGTTATATATGCGGAAAAGTATGAAAACGCCCATGCAGCCAGCCCATTCTCCTAGAATCGAACTTAAGTCGAAAGTCGGTATTCTGCGACTATTCAGCAACTTTACCGCTCGGCTGACAGTGACAGAACGTCTGCTACCTATACATTAATCTACTACAGAGGTAGATTTGTTTCTGAGAAAGAGATGCGAAACAGAAAAGAGATGCGAATGTGCCAATTGGTAGTGCTCTATTTAAATGGTCAACGTGTAAGTTAAGTGGGTGGCCAAATCAAGTAAATGTTTTAATGATATATCTAGCATCTAGATTTGATTCGAAAATTTTTTGAATTGGAAAGGCAACGATCGGTTTACAAACAAACTTAAAAATAATTGAACATAATATTCATTTTCAAATACTATTCTATCTAATTTCCGAAGTTAAAATGCCCAACAATTCATATAATTAATGCTGTTGTGCTAGTACATTTATAAAGACTTACTGGTTTACCTTGCGTCCTGTGGTGGTGCAAGTTGTAGCAGATCCAGCTAGTAAAATAGGAAGATCTGTGGTTCGAATCCCGGTCCTTAAGGGAGGAGAATATAAGGAATGATCTTTTTTTTTTTTTTTTTTTTTTTTTGTTTTTTTTTGGTGCCCTTGTAAGGTAAATTGACAGCACGTCTAGATGAATAAGTTTGAAGATTCATGATTGTGATCCAAGCCTCATCAGTGGTTAAGATACACCTCTGAATACTGGATAAGTACTGAATACTGGAATAGTTCGACCTGTTTTGGGTTCGATCACAAGCGAACTGACCGTCTGCATGGTTGGTTCTTGTGGTTTTCCCGCTGTATAATATGCTAGTTCTCTCAGAATGTCCTTCACGAAGGCATTCTTCCTCATAGGCAGGTAGCCCTCGCAGCTTTGCATTATTTAAATAACTGAATCGATCATGATTTTGATCCGTCCAAGGACGTTTTGAGTTTGCCTGTTTCATGGCTTTACTATTATTAATGAATTCCTCTCAGGATGTTATCCAAAAATATATTAACAACTCAGATTATTCGAGAATTTTTTTTCTATCTGAATACCCAGTAAAACACCTTTGTTATGCATGAAAACTATTATTTATCAGTTTCCACTAAGGGATGGTAATTGAAAGAAATATGATTATTTTCTAAAGCTTTAATGTGAGCTTTAGTATAGAAGAAGAAAGATACTAGGATGCTGAAACAATGAAATTTTTATTAATTACATAAGAATAAACTGGCGGTTCTAGCTTCATTAATCGTTCACATTATGCTATTTGTAATTATTCAACTTAGAGTGGATCACTTAGTTTTAAAAAACAAGTGATTTATGCATTTACAATTACCAGACAAGGCATTTTTTAAAGCATAAAGATAATGTATTTTAAAAATTGAGTTTGTAATCAAGCTTCGCTATCAAGGAATAAGATATAGCGCTGCAGTTAAGTTATATTCTTTCTTAAAAAAATATTTCTTTTGTTCACCTATTAAAAATAACAATCAGCAGTGTGTGTTTTTGAAAATATCCCTAAAAGCAACATAAATACAAGGCAGATTTCTTTAGGAAATCCTTTACGAAGACATTTTACCACTTAGGTGGAAAAAGTTTTGCTAAATTAAACTCTAAATTTACAAAGGCGATTTTATGAGAAAACAAAAGGAGGACTCTACATTGGACTAATAATTAGCAAGTTGCTCATCAGGGAAAAATAATGGCAATCTTGGATAAAATAAAAATCAGAACGATATTATTGCAAATTCTTCAATAAAGCATCTAACATATTGCAAATTAAAAATTTAAAAAAGCGTTCTTTATTTTGTGAGTTTATTTGTGAAACTATGTGAGAAATAACCTCATTTTATCTTGTAATATTGGAAAATGTTTTCAGCTGTCATTATCTATCACAAATTAAATACTTTGAAATTGGATTCATTTTAAGCTGTTTAAAATATTATTTGTGTTCGTGCTTAGGGTGAAGAAAGTGTGCTGTGTTCATTCATAAGTATATGTATTTCGCCAGGATTTTGATTTTCCACTTCCCAGTTTTTATCAAATAACATAAAATTAGTATTTCGTGGGGGGAAAAAAACAACATTTTTTGTTTATCTTTAATTTAAACAGCAAAGGGATTAGAATTTTTGTTACTTTGCAAAAAGTACTTAGTAAAAAGATGGATTTCAAATTTGAAATGTTTTTGCTATTTGGTTAGTAAATTAATTAATATAATGTAGTATACTACTTAGTTAACTATGTTTTTATTGGGAACCATTTAAGGACATATTATAACGGTGGAAATTACTTTTGTTCTTTTTGAAGTTCCTCTATACATTATAAAATTAACCAATTGATCAAAATTTGCATTATATAATAAAATAAGTACTGTAACACAACAACAACGATAAGTAGCCTTCTTATATAACAGCCCCAATTAAAATTGCTAACTAACTAAAAACAACGAACGTGGAGACATTTCTATTATGTAGTAAAGTAAGCTTTAAAATATTTTGGAAGAACTGGTCATAAATTATGTGAAAGAAAGTGAATCCAATTTTCATTTAAAAAAAATTTCTTATAATGTGTCAGCTTATTTTAAGCCATTTTATCTAGTAATAACAACATGATATTGTTTCAGATTAAAAATAATGAATGCAATATCATCCATATTTCGAAATGGGCTTATTTAGTTATGCTGTTATAACTACTAATAACTGTTGATGAAACATTTCCACAGCAACATAATTTTGATCTGCTATGCAAGTTTATTTATGTGTTTATTTTTTTAATAAATATTGAATCGCCGAATGTAAAAGAAAGCATTAATAAAATATTTAAATGCCTGTCTTTGAGTCTGAGTTCGAACACAGCATATTTAAAACGAGAGACTATTACAAGACTTTGCTAGGATCCTGCTAGCAGCGCAAGACGCTTTGTTAGAAGGAAACAACTGATTGAAAGTATGTGTTCAAATATCACATCTGTCATTTATCTGTCGAAGAAAAGGTAGGACTTTTGTATGAGTATGTTTCAAAGCTTGTTTTTCCGTTCCCTAAGTACGCCAATCCCCAGGGGTGTAATGAGTCTTTTACGACAAATCTGAATTACTACAGTTCTTCCGAAACGTGAAAAGAATATACTTACGATGACATTACTGAATGATCTGAAAGCCATCTGCTATTCTGAACTATTTTGTACTTTCTTTAAAAATGCAGAAGGTTATAAGTACAGGTTATAATTTACAGTTATTGTTTTCTAATTACTTTCATGTAACATAAATGCAAAAGCATTTAATATTTATTTAGTCTTTCACATAATATGTTAAAACAAATTTCTCTTAAGTCACCTGTTTATGGCTGAAGTTGCTATGTGCATTTTAATTTATGCTATGGAAGTTAAAAATACAGCGATCAATAAAAAATATAAAAATTCTGCACATGTAAAAATAAAATTATGGTAAAATGCTTGAACACCATCTCCAAAACAAGAGACTAAATTAAAAAAAAAATCATGTTTGAGCAAAAATATTAATGTCATCTTTTCTAACATACGTGACAATTTTCTATAGAGGGACAAGCTTTTTTTTACTGCTTAGACCTGGAGTACTATTTTTTTACTTCTTACTAAACAATCATAGATCTTTTCCCAGATTTTACTAATCAAGTCTTGCTGGCCTAAGATGTAATACTTTGATAAAGAAATTCTAAAAAGGTTAGCTTTTTTTATTTCAGTAATTCTAAATACTTTTAAAAATTCGGACTACTACAAATTTTATTAAAACTCATACTATGATTCAAAAAGGTGCTTCAAACCGAAGTTTTTAAATTTAAAAGAAACTGTATTTGATATGGTAATGAAGTTAAAATATCATTGCACCTGCTTAGACAATATTCAATATAAGAATGCTACTATTTTAGAGAATTCTATGCATTTCAAATAAAAAATAGCACAAATAATTATTATATTTTCAGATTATACACGACTACTGCGTCATTCGCCAACAACATATATTAAAAAAACAATAAAAATTTTTAAAAAAATACGTCCAAAAGGACATTTCTTTAACGTTTTCTGTGCTACCTTTATTTATTAAATATCATGTTCTTTGCACTTACACCATAAAATTCAGTTCAATAGCAATGTCGATAATTAATTTTAAAATGAGCATATATTTAGAATTTCCGGTACACAATTCCGCGTGCTGGAGATAAAAAGGTTTCCACCCCCGTAGAGTGTTGCTATTGCTTGCTTTGAAATCTTTGAGTTTGTTACTAAAAAATTCGTTAAAGTTTCACGAAATATGAAATAGATAATAAAACAAATTCCAAATTTCAAATTTGATCTTCCACATGCCCATATTTGTAGGAGGATTACGTCATTGAAACTTGGATGGCCTTTTTTCAAACCTTTTTTTTATCACAATGCGAGAAATATACATACATGTACGCAGATTTTCATTATTTAATTACTTCAAATGTAATGCGGGACTAATAACATTTGGTGGCAACAGTCTGAAAAGTGATTCGCCGTTTCTAGTGATTCAACGCAAAATCGCAAAAACGAAAACTGTATTAGTATTTAAAACAGTAGTCTCTCACGGACTATTGTTTTAAATACTAATACGTCCCTTTGGACTAATAAATAAAAATATGAAAGGTTTCAGATTTTAAACTACATCCAAAGGAGCGTTTTTAACATTTTGTGTGTTACCTCATTAAATATCATGTTCTACGTACTCAAACCATAAAGTTCAGTTCAACAGCAATATCTCAAAATTATTTTAAAATCACCGTATCTTAGAGTCTCTCGCGCTGGAGATAAAAATAGGATTTTTTTCGTACGGTGTTGACATTACTCGCTTTGAAATCGTATAGTTTTTTAATCAAAAATTCGTGTAAGTGTTATAAAATATTAAATCGATAATAAAACAAATTTCAAATTCAAATTAGGGCTTCCACATGCCCATATTGTATGGAAGTTTACGTTATTTAAATTTTGATAGCTCTAGGTACCGTTGTTTCATCACAGTGTGAGAAACATGCATACATTCATGCAGATTCTTCAATATTTAATTTCTTTAAGTATAATACAGAGCGATAATATTTAGTGGCAACAATTTGAAAAGTGATTCGCCGTTTATAGTTTTCAATGAAAAATGCCAAAGCGAAATTAAAGGTCCTTCAGGGCAAATTGCCCCTTTGAACTAAAAATAAAGTAAGTAAATATAAAAAAATAAGTTTTCGTGCTTCTTTTCTTAACAGTATTTCGTTTTATTTATTTACTGCGGTTTTTTTTTAACTGAAATTTGTTACTTTTAGAAAAGAAAAATATTTCGGACATTCAGTTGTTAGGCTGTAGGTTGGTTATTTTAATAATTTATATAGCAAAATACAGAAATTTTAACGCACCTTTGCCTTTCTGCTTGTAGTTATTTTGCGTTGAACAATGTAATTACAATTATGTAAGAAAATCAAACTCATTGAATTTTTTTTCTAATAAAAATCGCATTGAAATCAATGTACATAAAAAGATTTGGAATATTTGAAATGAATTTGAACAGAACTTCATCAAACCAGTATAAGCCACGAATATTGTTCCAAAATGAATAAATAATTCGCCATTATTATTTTTACTATCAAATTAGATTATGCTTCATAAACCCGTTCAAAATACGCTTATTATAAATTACTGTTGATGGCTAATTTTTATTTGAATTATTGCTTAATTATGTTATTCTTTACATGTAATTATATATAATTCATATTAAATGCAGTATTAAATTAAATGCAGTAATTAAATGTGCTATTCGTTTCGCTCGAATAATTAAAACTTATAACTTGTCGGTTTTAATTATGTATCTATATATCCATAAGTAAATTTGTTTAAATATTTCCTAATGCTATTTTTTAATTGAATTCACGAGCATTTCGCATATTTCTGAACATTCAATTTAAAAACTAAAGGATATTTTATGAAAATGTTATCTGTTTAAAGAGAGTATTGAAAAAACATGCTTACATGCTACTTTTTTATTTCGTGAAGAATGTCCACGTTTGTTTGTTGTTTATAAACCACTACATGCTCAAGCGTTTTCTTGGCGATTAAACATATCGGTCTAAAACGAAAAAGAGCAACCCTGCCTCCTACTGAGAACTGTCATTTAGAGATCTCCAGGGTTCCAGAAATAAGGGGGCCAGGAGACATCTGCACGGCCGCTTTAAGGCGGTCATAACGCTTTCGAGGTCTTCACCACTGACCGAGTAGAACCGTCAGTAACGCTTTCGAACACTTTTCCAGTGACCGCCTAGAAGCGTCCGTAACGCTTTCGAGGTAGGCCTTCTTGACCGCCTAAACCTGGTCATAACGCTCAGAGGGTTAAGGATCGGCCACATTTATGATACCCGATAATTATACCTTTCTCAAAATCAGGGAGCCCCAAACTGCGAGGCATCTTGCATGCGTCTAAAGCCGATGCTGTTTCTTACACGATATATACCGGCGGAGTCCGTTACGTACCTTAGGACCACAGATATCGTCAATTACATAGGTTTCCAAATACTTATTGGTAGTCAGTGTATATATATATATATATATATATATTGGTTCTAGTCAAATATATGCTTTCTCTACTTTGGTAATTTTAACTGCTTTTAAATAAAATTATTTCTGTTATTTGTACACTGTTAGTAATTCATGTGTCTTTTATTTGTGCCAAGCATTTTATTAATCTGTCATAAATAAGTTTATCTGTTTTTATATAAAGTGAACATATGGTACTTTTCTTTTACCTGGTCACCAAATGCGGGAGACTGTTTATATCACACTATGAATAGCCATGCAAATACATTACAAATAAGCACTGTAATAAATAAGCTTATCTGTTTTTATGAAATGAACATATGGTACTTTTCTTTTACCTGGTCACCAAATGTGGGAGACTGTTTATATCACACCATGAATAGCCATGCAAAGACATTACAAATAAGCAGGAAGATTGAACATCAGCCAAAGAATTTTCTCCTACCCGTTCGTTGCTTAAATGGACAAACGGGCAGCTTCCAGATATGAACACCTGTAAGTTAGTTGCAATACAATGTCACTGATCCTGATAATGAATGCCATGAGCAAAATGGTGACAAACATCAGAGCTGCACTAGTCATTACCTATCTCTCTGAATTCATATAACCCTGACTGCATGAAAAGATGTGAGTTTTTTTGGCAGTGGCAAAGGCACTGCCAAAAAAACCGGCAGTTTAATGCTTCCTGTGTAATCTGAAATTAATTTGATAAAAGTATATTTGGTGTTTTCATATTTGTTTTTATTTTTTATATTTTTGTCTGGCTTTTACAAACTAGTCATTCTTTTCATAAAACTTTACATTTCATTAGGTTTGCCTTAATCTAGTTAGATTTTGCCAAACATTTATGTTTGGTTCCAAATGGTGCTCTATTAACTGAATATTAACCAAATATAACCACACTAACTAAGCATATATATTTGTATTGGAATAAAAATATGTTTAAATTTGTACACATTTCCAATGAAGCTGTACTATTTTCATAAAATAAAATTAAAATAACAAATTTGTTAAAATGAACTCTGCAACAGTCACATAAAGAACATATACTATCCATTATTATCCAATCTCTCCTTGTCTCTACACGGTTTGATCTGAGCATGCATCCATTTTTGGTACCTTTTCCTTTGAATGCACTTTTGCTATCAATTGTAGCTTTTTAGCTAAAATTATATAAATTTTAGAAGCATTTAATATTAGTTGAATGATAAGTGTCATCCGTGCAGAGAATTACTAGATATCTGGAATTAGTTCAGGCAAATTGAGATCTATAATCGCATCCAGGCTGTTAAAATTAGATTGATTGTACATTCTGTTAATAAGTTTTCCTGTTAAATGTATGAGCTGTTGTTCAAAGGATTTGTTTTAACTATTAACAACATTTAGTCTTCAGAAATGTTGGACTTTTGTGTTATATTCCACTCAGCAGCAAATAAAATCTAAGACAGTGCATATAAGCACAAGTGCGAGTATTGGTATGTGACATGAGTGGGACATACATCTGACACAGGGCACAAGTCAGATGTATTTGACAGCTTGGCAAGACAGATTACCAGCCACATGTTTGATGTTTTGGCTCATACTTATTCGACTCGGTGCTTTATTACTGTCAGTTCCACAGCTATACATTAGGCCCTGTAATAGCTGGTTAAGTAGTACTGGACCATCGTTGCCCGAGTTCCTAACTGATAAGACAAGTAGAAAGAAAGTAAAATGCCTAAATGATTATGGCAAAAAGCAAGGCAATTGAAACTACTTTTGCCATTGACTAAAAACAATACATTTAATGAAACATCTAATGAAAGCAAAACATCTAATGAAAAAATATTAAAGTTTTTCTCTCAGCATTTTCAAGATAACATGAGAATTAGAAACATATAACTGATATCATTCAGGGGCGATGGTACACAAGTGCATAAAAGTAAATTTACATCAACAACTGAAATAGCTATTCTGTTGGCAGAAATAGTCAAATTCTGTTGGCAAATGTTGACAAGTTAAGTTCTGCTGGCAAATGATGAATTTGTAAATGTTAAAGATATAAACAGAATTGAATTTATGGAAGTGCCAATTCAACTGCACAGCACTTTGCACAGCAATTAATTCTACATTCCTAGGCTGAAAATGAACTTAATTCTAGTTAATTTAGTGACACAATATAAATTCAGTATTTCTTTTCAGGATACTATGCATGGGTTCATTAAAAAAATAAACACATTATTTTACTTGCAAAATGGAATTTATGCTGGAAATCAACAAGGCATGCCTGAAATTTCAAATGTAACACCTTGTAACGTAGATACTCAAAACAAATCATATCAGTAAATTACAGCTATAGCATGAAAGATGTAGTCACTTAAATATAGCTGATTTAAAAGCATTACAGTCGAAAATGATGTTACATGGTCTAAAGATACAGAAGTGTCATAATGAATCTGTGAAACTTGGGTGAAATGTAAATAAGCTAGCATATCTTTCCTAAAAGAAACACATGCAGCAAATCGGGACATTATTAAACCTATGCTCACTCATATTTGGAGACCAATGAAAGTCACATTCTTAGTTGGTACAAAATATTTCATAACTTCATAGATGACAAGTGACAGAAAATTACTGTAAATGCTCTACATTAAGGATCTGAAGCCCTTCAAGCATTACAAAGTTCAGCTTATAGGTTGAAAAGCAGATAGGACAGCAACTTAAAATTCTCCATAGTGATAATACCAAAGAATGAACAATTTATGAATTAAATTAATTTATTTGAGAGGGAGGGCATTAAACACCAGTTCTCAGTTGAGTACAGACAACAAATAATACAGTACTAAGTCCGAGATCTGGACTCGTCGCGTTTCGACGATTCCGAATTTGGAATTTTTCCAAATATTAGATCAACAGTTTAAATCTGGTAAAATGGCATGTAAAAATTAAAAATATCAAATTGTGATTTATGAAATAATGATGTATTTATTATCTAAAGGGTATCAAATTTACAAAAAAAAAAAAATATTGTATACCTTTGAACATTTCTTTCAATTGTTTTAAGTTGCTTCATTTTTTGTGCTAATACTTTCTCTTCAATTCGATAGACAGACATAATTTCTTGTTCAATTGCAAAGTTCCACAGTTCAAGTCTTTTAGCTGCTATGTCTAGAATTCCGACTAACTTATCAATCAAAATTTTTTCGTTTTGAATAACCTCTCTGATATTTTCTTCACTAGCCTTCAGATTCGTGCCTATCATCTTCACCATGAAAAAGGGTAGCTAGCCATAAATTATGCCAAGCATTTTTTAAAGTACCTGGAGACATTCTCACGATCTTGCGATGCTCCACACATCAGATTTTATGCTGAAATATTAAAAAAATTCCTGAATAATCTTGCCATTTTTTAAAGAAATTTAACATGGATTTTAAAAATGCTACTTTATATTTGCATTTCATCGCCTGCACTATTCCAATATCCATACTCTGAATGATGGACGCACAGTTTGAAGGAACGAATAATGCGGATACATTATTTTTCACTGAAACTTAAAGTGAAGTATGAACCGAATAGTTGTCTACAATCAGGACAGTTTTTGTTTTTCAGTTTCTTGTTGGACAGTTTCAGGTAAACCACCCGGATTTGAATGTCGCCAAGCTTCAGTATTAAATGATTTCGAAACAAATCATTCATTAATGCTTGCCTCATCCGTGCTCTTTTATTTGCACAATATATAACAGGGAAAATCTTTATTCATTTAAATGCTTGAGGTCATGTATTTTTTTGATTACGAAAAGTTTACACTTGTATGTTTGTGTAGCATTAGCACATGCTAAAATTGTTGGTTTCGCATTAGAATCTTTGACAGCAGTTGGATTTCGTGGTACATATTGCCAGTAAAGACCAGTTTCATCAGCGTTGTAAATTTATTCTGGAAAAACCTTTTCGCTATTAACGAGTTCAACAAATTCATACGCAAATAGTTCAGCAGCTTCAGTATCAGCTGAAGCTTTTTCTCCTGAAACTTTTAATTGCCTTACACCATGGCAATTTTTAAATTTCCATAACCAACCTGTAGAATATGTGCACTCAGATATTAAGTTAATTTCTTCATGTAATATTTTGGCTGGAGCCATCTTTAGTGGACCTGTCAATTGCACGCCCTCGCTGCGACACCATCTGATCCATTCAATCATCACTTTTAACATAACGAATAATTTTTCTGTTACTTATTGCAAGTGGGGTGTCAAATCCACAAAAAATTCAAAAAGTTCCTTTTTCTGTTTTCTTATGTCATATACAGTTGACTGTCCAAAGACATACTCCTTGTATAATTTTGAGATGGATATGCCTTTATCCATTTTTTGCAGTAATTCTACTTTTTCCTTAATGAACATCAAAACATGCTCTCACATTGTAGATTCTGTTGCAGCTCCAGAATTAGAAACTCTTTTATGACAGCAATTATGCTGTCATAATAATAGTCTGCAAAAAACAATAAGCTGGATCAATTCAGAAAGTTAAAAATCTGTGCATTCTGCTACAGAACTGAAATGCTTTGAAATCAAAGTAAAGTATAATTTTATCCTAGCTTACTATCATGAGATTGGTGACAAAAGACAAGTTGCTCTGCTAATTTTTATCTTGCTTCTATCGTGTACTGAGACAAGCCTGAATTGTATTAGTTTAGTTATTATACTTACATTTATTTCTTGTACATTCTAAAGTCTTAGCTGAGTCCATTACTTAGTGCCTAAGTGAAATTAATCGGGGCGCTCTACATGATTAATTATGGGGGAAAATATGAAATGCACATGCGTAAAGCATGAAAAAAAGGTTATGGCTTTGAGGTCTGGATTTTAGATCATTCCGGATATCAGACTGTGTACAGTAATAAATAAATAAATTGAATTCTGAATGTAAAATGAAGTAAAACATATTTTTTTGTGTTTTAATTAACGTCATTTTTAGAAACACATTTTTATGTGTTAATAAATTTGTTTATATAATGCATAGATTTTTTTTTTTTTTTTTTAAGTATTGAGAAATACTTTCATATACCCGCATAATTATTTTTCCATTTATCGGTTCTGTTTAAAATGTAGCCATTAAAAAATAATCCAAATGTGATACTTTAATTGAGATGTAATTTTTGTAAGGAATAAGCCAGCTGCTGTGAAAGCCTTCAGATTCAGCGTTTGTGGATCCGATAGTTTGTAGGAGACCATAGAATAGTCGAATATATTTTCTCCTTATTTCTTCCTGCTGGAAATTTTCCTGTTGCTGTTTCATGATTTTTCACTTCTGAGTAGAGCTTGTTCCTCATAGGACACTTTTTTGGTTTTGATGTTAACTGATTATCTCCACCCCACTGCAATATTGCAAAAAAATATTCATGAAGCAAAACAGCATATCACCAAAATAGTGTTGCAGCAACTTTCTGTGTTCCCAAAAAGCATTTGTCTGGCAACCTGAGCATAGAACATTTGTTTTGGCCTGCTGCACAATTTTGAGTTTGTGCAATTCTGGGATTTTTTCTGAGTGGAAATGGATCGCTGTGTACATTAAAGAATAACAGCATGAGAAAGATTTTTCAAATATGATAGGAGATTTTTACCAATGTGTTTTGCTTTCTTAATTTTATTGATTGATTCCTCTTGTATGGAATTCTTAGTTGTGCTGCTATTTGAAAATGCCTGTTGTGTGTTGCTCATTAACTTGGCAAAAAATTAGTTGCTAATGAATTTGTGACTTTTCCATGAGTTCACATATTATTAGAAGGTAGAAAAGTTTTTCTCTTCATAGATAATATAGTAATCCATGTGAAAGAAATTGTACCAAGAACTTCTATAATCAGAATCTCATGTTATTTCTGGTAATTAAGTAGCATTGCTTTATTATTTTGCACCATATTCATAAAAGTCCTTCTGTGGCCTTTATTTTTATACCTGCTTAGTGGTACACATATACTTTGTGTTATAAAATTATTTTAAATGGGCCAAATATTCATGTTTTGGCACTTTTGCAGGGGAAAAAAATGTATATATATATATATAATAGTTATTCACTCTTAACTTTTTGTATGCTTCCCTTCTCCTGATCATTTAGAAAATTTTACACTCATCATAAAATATTCCTACCTATATTTAATTACTGCTTTTTCTTGGAGTCTGTTAAAAGATAGAATAATTTGAGATTTTGTTCTCATTACATGTTATTTAGTCATATATTTTGTGATTTACTACTGCACAACATTCTTTGTTTTGTGAGATTTCGTATGCCAGAAGAATTTTCAAACAAGTAATTTATAAGTTTTCAAATACTGAAAATACATTATTGATATTATAATGCATTTTTTTAACTTTAGGTTCATAATTTAGTTGGCATGTAAAAAAACTTCAATGGACTGGAAATATTTTTCATTTTTAATTTATGCAAAGAGTGTTATGAAGTGGCTACACGGCAATAATGAAACTTGAACTGTTTTGTAGAACATAAATTCTACAATAAATTTCTGTTGATAAGACATTGCTTTTGAAAATATTTATATTTATCAGTACTTTTCACGACGGTTTTGTCACTTAAGTCTAGTAGCTTAAGAAAACGTTTTCTGAACTTATTTCAGTTCTAATAATGTGCAAATGCAAACATTTTACTCTTCAGTTTATGTACAGCCACTTTGTATGATCTCAAACCTTGATAAAGTATCTCTGATATTTGTCCTAAAGGTGTCATTTTATTTTATTTATTTATTTATCTATAGTAATGAGTAAAAGCTTTTAAATATAAGGGCCAAGGAACTGTATAAAAGTTCAGTTGCATTATTTCAAGTAAATTTGTTTGAAATATTAAAATGCTAAAAGCACAAATGTTTACATTGTTTAAAAAATTTTTGTGATTGGAAGTATAAGTCTGTGACAAACATTTGCAAACTTTAAGGTCATATAGACTTTAACATGGTGTAGTATTCGTTTGGTTTTTGTCATTTTACTTAGATTTATTAGTTTTGTTAAAAATTCTGTAGTTTTTGTTATTCTGATTTTTGAAATCGGGATCCAAAAGGTATTGTAGAAGATTAGAATAAATATTCATTTTTCTTTTGTATGATGTATCAGAACGTACCTAAGCTCATTATTTAAAATTGTGTTTTGATTTATTAGTTCAAGCAGGAATTTCAATGTAATGTCAGAAATATTTACAAAATAACTGTTCTGATACAAAGTTTTTCAACACAAAATTTATCTCTTAACTCTCTGACTGCTCAATTTGTGAACCTAAATCGTTTCCAAAATTGCTTTTTTTTTTTTTTTTTTTTTTTGTTTTTGTTTTGCCTATTTTAAATCTATATATGTAGGAGAATTGAAAAATGCACTTTTTCTTTCTAGAAAATGTTTTTTATATAGATTTTTATCATGAGAAACTAAGTTGCCAGAAAAACCAATTTCAGATGTTATCACAAAAAAAATCTTTTTAAATGAAATTTCAGTCAAATTACAGTTAATTTCTATTTATTGTATAATATAAAAAAGTAAAATGTATAAAATTTAAGAAAATATAAAGCGCTGAGAGAAAAATACCTTAAAAATGCAGTTTAGTATGATAGAGTTCAAACTTCACAGTCTTTGCACCAGATTCAATAAATCTAATTATTAATCTAATCAATTCAATAATTTAGCTAAATAATCAGGATAATCGCTGGACATTTTCTAGCAGCCATTTCTGTAAGAAAAAAGCAGCAAAAAGTGAAGTTTGAGCGCTAATACCACTTGCCTTCAAATGCCGCAATTTAGCGGACAACTAACGATATATGTTGGCCAAAACGTAAACTAAACACCTAATACTGTATATAATTTATTTCAATGATGAAACAGAGAAAAAATGGGAGCTCCTCAATAAAGGAGTAAAAACATGTACCTGCGGAAATTCCGGGATGATCAGACGGGTTAATAGTTCTAATGTTATATTAGACAGCAATACAATTTTATAGTCTGTAACATTTATATTTTTAATGAGATATACAGCAAAATTCTGACTATCCAGAGAGCTTAAGAAACGGCAGATACATGAAAATTCCTTATAGTTGAGCATGTAAAAATGCTATAATGGTCGTAAAGTAATTGAATGGAAATTTAGTTTAAAATTATAAAAGCACTTATCAACTTTAGTATTAAAAGTTGAATGAAAAGTTATTTTCATAATGAGCCATCGGAAGCTAAACGTCTAAATAATAAGGGACAATTAGTCACGTTGGAAGGAAAGTTCATAATTAATTTCATCTAGAATTCTGCCTTCAAAATTATTCTGGCCCTTTATCTTTTGATCAGAATTAAAAATGAAGTTTAGAGTCCATCATGGTAATAAAAACTTTTTCTGCAGAAGACAGTTTATTTATAAAATATTTTGGCATTTCATTTTGACCTCAGATTTTACCTGTTTGCAATATTATTCATATTTGCTGCAAATTTAAAAATGTTTTGATAATTTAGGGGTAGAGGCTATGCCTAAGAACCATATAATTGCAGCTTCCTAGATTATTGAGCTACCTTTCAAAAAAGGTGTTGTCGATAAGACTCTCTGCATTTAAAAAAAGAACTTCATGGATCTTGACCTTGATCTTATATCCATGCTATTATCTACTGTGACAAAACAATGACTTTCAAGAAGAACATGACTTTAGAGAAAGTCGTGTTGACCTGCCGTCTAGTGTTAAAAATGAATCGGTAAATTCTTCAAGGATATGGACAAAAGACATGAATACAGCATTTTTTAAAGTGAGAGAATGTTCTGTAAAAATTTTGCCAAATACTACAACAATCTAAATTTGCAGGCAGGTCATCAACTTGCCCGGAGAGTTTAACTGCCTAACCCCCAGCGCTGCTAGGAACAATGCAGACTAGCTAGAGCATTACTTTGGAGAAGACAATGCCGATTGTCTTCTCCAAAGTAATGACCAGTGAAGTAAAATAAATAAATACAGTCAAAAGTCGTTAATTGAGACACCCATAATCCGGAATGATCTATAATCCGGACCTCAAAGCTACAAACTTTCTGCGTGTGCTGCATTGCGTTGACGCATGCACATAGGCGTTTATGCATGTGCGTAAAACCTGTACGGCTGCGCATATGCGTGTGCGCATGCCCATAATACGTTTACGCATGTGCGTTTAATGTATAACGGACGGTATAAGCTAAAATTATCTAATTATCTATTTCAGTTAATGTTGCAGATTGCGTTGTTCCTTAATCTTCAAATTGGATCAGGCTTATTATTTTTTGCAGACTGTTAGAGCAATTTTATAAAAGCAAGCTTGAACTTTCGATTATGTCAAATAGAATTTCCGATGCAGGAGCTCCCAAAGGATCTACAAAGCGAAAGTATGTTTCGATGTCCATCAAACAAAAAGTGGAATTGCTGCAAAAAATGGATAAAGGCATATCCTTTGTTTCTCTAACCTTTCCGAAATCTGTTTATCAATTTCACACAACTCTGCGGTGGGGGGGGGGCAGAACGCCGTGGCGCGCAATGAATTGGAAGTTGATCTGTCAGCACTATCCTTATCTTCAGGGCAGATGTTTTTATTTTATTTGGCTTATAATTCCTTACTAAATGTAGTATTTCATCTCGATGTACTCTGTATTTGATATGATTTAAATCAAATTCCTCGTCATTATAATTCGCTTTGGATAGTGAAGAAAGTGACACGAGGTTATTGAAAATGAAAAAATTTCGATTGATAAATTAGTCGGTATTCTCAACACAGCAATTATAGGACTTGAACAGCAGAACTTTGTAACTGAACAAGAAATTATGTCTGTTTATAGAATTAAAGAGAAAGTATTATCACATAAAATGAAGCAACTTAAACAACTTACATTGAAAGAAATGTTTAATAGAGTAAACAAATAAATATTAAGCTTTTTTTTTTTTTTTTTTTTTTTTTTTTTTTTTTTTTTTTGTAAATTTTGATACCCTTTAGATCATAATTGTTCTTTATTTCATAAATTACGGTTTCGTATTTTTAATTTTATAATTTCTGCATGCCATCTTACCAGATTTAAACTGATGATCTATAATCAGGAAAAATCAATAATCCAGAATCCCCGAAGTCCCGACGAGTCTGGATTAATGACTTTTGACTGTAATTATAATAAAAAATGTTCATGCTTAGGACTTAAGATAGTTTTTCTGATGGATTATAAATTTCAGCAAGGCTATCTATGCATATATACGAATTTTTTGTAACTTTCATAAAAACTGCTCTAGTTTTAAAAGCTTGCATGGGATTTTAAATTGTTTTAATTTTGCATTTTTTTTTCGTAAGGCAAAAGAAGTTATTTGCCAGTTGGCAATTTTTCACCAGATTTGTATCTCAAGGGCATATTCTTGACAGATATTTAATTACTATTTGAATTCTTTCTCTTTATTGAACCCAAAACTACATACTCTCCATTTCACTTTGTGTATTCTTTTGTTATGCATTGTGAAATTTTCAACATTTTGGCAACTTGAGGATCAATTTTTTGATGTATTACATGCTCTGCCATTAGTCACTACGTGGGAAAGGAGGGATGCTCCAAGGAAGACTTTTTAAGGGAAACTGGCTCATATCCATGTTTACGCATGGGGAAACCAAGAAAACGCCCATGCAGACAACCCGTTCAATGAGGCTCGAACTCCAGACCAAACTACCAGTGTTAAACGGCTCACTCAGCCACTGGTGGACAAATGGACACTGGTCTACAAAAATTTTGATTTGATGAATTGGTTTACAAACTTTTTATTTAGTTTTTATTTTAACAAATGTGCTAATTTTGTTACGAGGTCATCAAAATAATGATAAAATTATAATCAAAATAATGTTAAAATTAGTTTTTTTAGAAAAATGACAGTAAAATAAAATATTTTTAGTTTCAGCTATCCAGTTTTAAAATGTCTTTACCTTTCATTTTGGTGATTTGTGACCATCTTGATTCTGAAATGTAAAGATGTTATAAAGTAGAATGTTACACACATCTTATAAAGTAGAATTTCTGATTTACTTCTTAGCAAAAAAACTTCTGGAATTATATTAATTTTGTTTGCATAATATTTTATGATAAGTGTTTTTCTGTTTGTAATTCCTTCAAAATATTCATGTGTTTGTTAGCTTTGTCTGTAAAATTCATTTTATGCTCCTTTCTTTTTTAAAATGTGTTTAAAAAATCTTTTGATTTTTATTATTCTCACAAAGTTATATATATATTAATGGCTAAAAATTTAGAAGTCCATGACAAGATGAAAAAAGTATTAATGGTATATTAACACACCGGAAGGTTGCGATGAGTTTCTCATTGTTTGGAAACTCTTTGGGAAAAGTTACGGTAAGTGACGACAAAGTTATTCGAGTTTCCTATGGTGCTTTCATATTATTGCAGACACCATTATTTAAACGGTACAAGGAGCTGTCTTTAACAGAGTGTACCAAAATAGCAACCTTACCCCAAGCTTTTCTCATGATGGGCTCACTACACTAGGCCTTGTGCATATTGCTAAATGATTGTTCAGTGTCTTGTGAAGAGCTCTGAATAGGGATACGGGATGCAATTCATTAATAATTGGAGTCTTGGCACTGTTAAATTAAAAGGGGGGGTGTAATAGTAAAGAAATACTTTTCTACTTCTCTTTGTCTTGACACATTTTTTGTTTTTTATATTTTTGTTTTATTTTTCTTTTATTATTTACTGTTAAAGTATGGAATATTGCAAATTATTTCTGATAGTGTCACATGAATAGAATCCATAGAAAGGAATTTCTCTGTTAATAAAGATATCGAAAATAGTTTAGTAGATTCATGTAATTTACACCACATATTAAATTTTTTCATAAAATATTGTAGAATTCTTAATATTGAAAGCATTAAAGAAATAATATTAGCAACTTTTGCATATTCTTGTGTAGCTTTTCGAAGCCGCAGAAATTTGTAATTAAATCTGAAAATTCAAAGAGGAAAATTATTGAGGAAAAAACTGATTACACAAAACAAAAGAAAATTCTTTTTGAAAGAAATATTGTTGAAAATATTAACAAATTGAGCAGATACTTTACAGATAATGCAAAGACTAATAGGAAGGCTAATGAGATTAGATTTTTTAAGGGGGAAAAAATTAAAACTACTACTACTCCAAAATAATTTGGAGTAGGAGTAGTAGTTTTAATTTTTAAGGAAAAGGCACAAATAATTGGTAATCTTTTAATAATTTCTGTAACATCATTTAAAAAACTAATGTCACAAAAATTATATTACTAGTTGTCCATTAGTTTTAAACTGCAAAATTTATCAGATTGTGATGATGTTAGGTAATTCTTTTTTTTTAAGGAATAGCTTTAAAATATAAAAGGATTTCCTAGTAGTGACATGTAAATCATTTCTAAAATCTCATGTAATCCATCCCTTTGTTGCCTATTCCAAAAGGTCTTGCTTATCCTTCCTGTCAGCCTGAAAATCACCAGAAAGTGATCGGAGTCAACATTGCCTCCAAGATAACTGCGGGCATCTAAAAGGCACTTTTGGTGTCTTAGATCTACCAGGAAATGATCAATCTGATTTATTGATTTTCCATCTTGGGAGTACCATGTAACTATATATATTTCTATGTTCAAAGAAGGTAACTCCTATAATAAGTTCATTTGCAAAATCATTAAGTCTTAGGCAATTATCACTACTTTCCTCATGTGAACTGTGATTATCTATGGAGTTTCCCACTAATCTCATGCCAATATTTGCATTAAAGTCACCAATAATCAATTTTACATCATTTGAGCGATATTTATCATAGGAGTCTTCGAGTTTATCTTAAAACTCATAATTAATAGTATTACATTTCTTCTCAGTAGGTGCATGTATGCTGATAATACTAATATTTTGAGGAAAAGTTCAAATCCGCACTTTACAGATCCTTTTATTTATAGGTTTGAAGACTATGGCTTTGTCTCCAATTTTCCTTGTTACTACTAATCCTACCCCAAAGCAGTGCTGCTTATCCTGACAGCTGCATAAAACACTGTGTCTTCTTTTATCCAAAATTCCTTGGCCAAGCCATCTGACCTCCTGATTTTCCAAAAATGTGTAATTTATAATTCCTAAACATATCAATCAGATATTTAAGGGTGGACACACATTCCAAGTGCCAGTATGCAAGTCTGTTGTTGTTTTCCATGTCCTCTGGGTGGTATCTGTCCATGATTTAGCCTTTGAGATTTCTGAACTGGAATTTTTTTACATGTCCAACCTTCAACCTTAAGGACTAGTCCCCTGATATAATCTCCAGGGGCAGGGTGCCCAGCTATATCCCTGGACACTGGGTACCCATTTTAGTCGTCTCTTACAAGATGCAGAGCTACATTGGGACTATCCTTTCACACCTGGTCACTACATGGGTGCCTAAAATTATTACAAGTGCAAGATGTCAGCATTTCAAAAAATTATAATCATAATGTAATGTTTATGTTTTCAAAACGTTTAGGGTTATTTCCAAACTTGTTTTTACAGCTATATCAAAACATCAGATTGTGTTTAATAATAATGCATCTTGCATACTTTTATTTCATTCATAGAATGGTATTGTGAAGTCGATTATATAGATAATTGCTGTAATTTATTCAGTTTTGTCTGCTAAGGGCCCTTTAAGGTCCTAATTTTCATTTAAAGAAAGGTTCATGGGCTCTGTCTGAAGGCTTTTTGCCATGACAGCAAGTCACAAAAATGAAAGTTTAAAATTATTTGTCTTTTATTTATTATTATGAGGATTAGCAGGTAGGGTGCATTTTGAAATTATTATTCACATTATACATAATTCTAAAAATTAAGCTACCGATTGTTAAACGACATATCATATTGTGATACTTGTTTTGTTTTTAATTATGTTTAAAAATAAAACTGCTATATATTACAATGTGAACTGAATTTAGTGGGTCAAAGAACTGTAAATGGCTTATTAGCCGAAGTTTGACTATGTGTACTACATGTTAAAAAATTAATATTAAATTGTCTCGTAAGATGTGTGTGTAAAATAGTTGAGAGTGTTTTTGAACAACAAATAACCTTTCTTGAAAAAAGATTTTTGTAATAAATAATTTATAAGTTATTAATAATTAAAAAAAATGTAGGTTTAAGAGGGGAGGATATGTAAATCTAAAAATATCTCTTTAAGTAGTCATCTGTTTTTATGCTTGTATGATCATGTTATATTTCAGGTACTTGTTGAAAATGACCCTGAGAAAAGTGACATTATTAACTTGTTTTTAGGTATTTTTAGAGGATCCTCACTTTTGGCAGCATCAGTCACTCCTTGGCATTATATTGATGAATATAATATGAGCCTTCCTGTGAACCCATCTATAAGGCTACTGCAGTATTACCAGAACAATGGAATTTTGAAGGATTTTAATCAGTTCTATTTAAATCTCACAAAAGCAAATGATTTAAATAAAACTGCTAAGGTAATGCAGTTTTTTTTTTTTTTTTTTTTTTTTTTTTTGAGACTGTGTATCTATGTATCACTGTTATTTATGTTAATGGTAATGTAACTAAGTACACTTCAAAACCTTTACACATCATCAAAATTCTTCTTATTTATGATAATACTATATTGTCTGGAGTTGCAATTCCCAGTTAGACCTAAACTTTTACCATCTGTTTCGCTGATCAATAAGCTTTAGAGGGCGAATATTTGCATTCTTTTCTTTGTTTAAATGAAAGAGCAATTGCTTGGAAGTATTGTGAAAAGAGAAATTCCTTTTGCAAACTAAGGTGAAGTCATCTTATTTTGTATGTTTCACCGACATCTGATTTAACCAGTTTGCCGTCCTGGAAAACGCAAATGTTTCTTACCATTTTTCTCCTCCAAAGATAAATTTTTTTTTCGTCCAAAACTGGGCTCAGAATATTTCTTTCCCCCCTTTCACCAGCTGTGAAGATTGATTTAGAAGTTGTATTCAAATCAACTTGACCGTGTATTTGTCACACTCAAGGATGCTGAATAAGGATGCCCTAATGAAGACCATAAAACACAAAGACTGGTGTATAAATTACATCAGATATTTTTTGCTTTGACCTCACTTCTTGTACCCAACTCCATATCTATTGCAATCTATTTACAATGTAAATGCAATTTTAAATGACAAGTAAAAGCTTTGTTCATTGAAGTATAAATAAGTTCATTAGCTACTATTGCTTATTTGAAATATCCTTAATTTTGTTTTATCATTTTCTTGATGCACTGTAACAAAAATAACGATGGAGTTATTTCCCGTATATATTTATATATTTAATTAAAAATTTAGTTTCTTTATATGAAAAAAAATTTCTCCTTTAGCTTAGATATTTAAGGTTCTTATTTAAAATTACAATTATTTAATTTATTTAGAGTTGTTTTTAAGCTTATTGTACTTTTTGTACAGCAAAGAAAGTTTTAATTATGTGAAGTGCCAATTTCAAAGAGTAAGAAGGTAGTAAGTGTTTGTAGTTGTGCTTGTTAAATATTTTTCTAGAGAAGTGACAATTCTTTTTTCAAATTGGACTGAAAATTCAACATTTATTTGTAATAAAAAAAAAATTAAGTGGAAAATTTTTTAATTTTTAATATTGTAATTGTTGCTACTATCTTTTAATTCAGTTAACACGTTAAAGGCGGGAGTCGTAGTACTATGATTTATCTTGACTGTAGCTTAAAGGCAGGAGTCGTAGTACTACGATTTATCTCGATTGTCGCTTAAAGGCGGGAGTTGTATTAGTATGGTTTATGATTTGCAACCACATTGCGCAATCTATGCGCCACTTTACATTTGTATTTAGAACAATACATGTAAACCGAGGAGTTGAACATGAATTAATAAGTTGCAAAGTAGACAGTCAATTTTCGGAGAAAAGGAGACGTGTTATTACAAATTTGGCAGTCAAAGAGAGAAGTGAAGATGATTTCGAATTGAAGATTGGCACACAAATACAAAAATAATGAAACCAAAATGTGTAATAGAATACAACTATATGAAAGGTGTTGATAGGGCAGACCAGTACCTTTCATATTACTCAATATTGCGGAAAACAAGAAAGTGGACCAAGCAGGCTGTAATGTATTTGTTAAATTGTGCATTTTTCAATTCCTATTTAGTATATAACATGCATAATAATAGTAGCTTGGCGTATAAAAATATTTGTCAGAATTATCACGCTGTCTTATAACTGACAAAAAAACCGAAGATCTGGAATTGATGGACATTGAAGAGCCACAACCTGGTACATCGAACTCGGCACCACGGACTCCATGATATAAAATTGATCCGCCTGGACGTCTTTCGCTAGACATAAAAAAGCATGAATTAATTCAGATAGAAAATAAAGGCAAAAAGCTAAATGCCCAACGAAACTGCGTAGTTTGTGCGGCACATTAAAAAAAGAAAGTTGACTTGTTTCAAATGTGAGTTTTGCAATGCACCTCTACACCATGGCGAGTGTTATCAATATTATCACACTCATAAAAAATACTAGATTCTTCTCATAAATATGCACTTTAAAAAATTTTTTGTAATTAGTGTTTAGTTTTTTTAAATTTCTTGTAGTTTTAAGGGTTTAAATAAACTTTTTTAAGTCTAAATTTTTTTTTATGATTACATAAAATATCGCCTGCTCTAGAAAGGAAAACTAGGCAGGGCAGTCGCCGCGTTACCTAGTATACTTTTGTCAAGATCCCCCGCCTTTAATGTGTTAATATTTCCTTTTTCTTATTCTAGCCTCATAAAAGTAAGTGGCTTCAAGAATTGTATCTTCCAAGACTATCCTCATAAAAACTTTTCAGTGACTTTAAAATTAGATTAGGTGAACTTAAATACTTATCTAAACTTATTTCTTTAGGTTTTGATAAATGTAGTTTAAAAATATGATATATATTTTTGTATATTTTAAATGATATTATAATATATAAAATCAAGTTTTTCACTTTGTATTTAGAATTTAAATACATTAAATTTTTTAATACTAAATTTTAACTGTTAACATAAGTCTAACATAAGTATTAAATAAATAATGAGAACATCATATCAAATATTATAAATTGTAAATTACCAGAACTGTATTCTTATTTACATATTTGTATACGACTTAACAATGAAGGTATAACTAGTTCTACGTAAAGAAATTAAAATTTAACTTGCAAAATAAATTTTTGCAAAGATATATTATGAGGTTTGTTTATGAAATGTGATTGCTAATTAATTTTAAGATTTCTACAATGTAAATGAAAAATTTATAAAATTTTGTATTTTGCAAATGCATTTTATTTTTTTGAAAATGAATGTATACTGGCCATTTCTACCACTTGTTATTATATAAATCTGTCTAGAAAATGGCAGACATCTATTCTCAAACAAAAAAGTACATATTGTCGAAAATGTTTTGTGCAAAATATATTATACATTTAGGAAAAAAACTAAAAGAAACAATAGAGCAATCCAAATTTCATATATTACTATTTTTTTTTTTTTTTTTTTTGTTGGAAATTCTGAGACTTTTAATGCTATAGCTTTCTCAATTAGTGAGATTTAAAAAGACAAAATTATTGATTGAAAAGTAAAATATTAATAATTCAAATTTTGAAAAATGAATTTCGAAAATTTCAGTTCAGCAAAGTCATTTTGTAATTGCCGCAACATAGTCATAATGAAATTTAAAGCGAATAATATTTCCATCTGTGCAGTTAAGGTGATAAAATAAAATGCATGTGTTAGGTTTTAACGTTTCAAAGCAATTCATAGTTCCGAGAATATTAAACAGATTATATCCTCAGGGAATCATTAGGAGTTGAAAAGATATTTAAAACCATCAAACCTCTTTGTTCATTAATGAAAGAGAGGAATTTGTTGTGGATCTTACGAGATGTGTTGAGGAGGAATCCACTTGGAGAAAATGATGTTTGGAAATGCATGAATTAGTAGTTGTAGTAAAAGAAGTTGCAGGCATGGTCTAATGTTAACACAGGGTATTTACAAATGAATAGTGCAGTTTTAAAAATTAATATGTTGATGAATTTACCTTACCTGTGTAAAATCTACATTGCATCGGAAACCGTCCAGATTCTCATGTGCTACCTGCTGTTTGCTGGCCATGCTTATTACACAGCCACAATGTCAGTTTTCCAAAAAGGCATGGCACCACAACAGGAAAAGCTTTTCAGTGTGCTTCATTTGAGGTGTCCAAATCTCTGGTTTCAGTGCAGTGAGAGTTTCATGCACATTTTCTGTGCAGTGTCTCACGAGAAAGTGCATGGCCCATTTTTCTTTGAACAAAGAACTGTGATTGGTGGCTCATTTCTAGACATGTTGGAAATTCGGTTGTTACCCTTGCTGATGACCAATTATTACATTTTGCAACTGTATGGTGCTCTGACCCATTTTTACGGGAATGTGTGAGAGCTTCTTAATCATGTTCATCACCAACACTGGATTGGATGTGCTGCAACAGCAGACAACAACCTTCTTCCCTGGCCACCCCACTCATCAGATTGAACACCATGAGATTTCTTTTTTTGGGGGGGGACTGAGTTTATGTATCACCAATGCTGTGTACCTTGAGAAGTTTGTGATCAGATAAAGCATGCACTGCAGACCGTCATGGCAGATATGCTATAAGAATTTAATTACCATGTAGATATGTGTCAAGTAATCAATGGCGCACATATTGAAGGATTATGATGAATGCATCAAAAACTTGGTTAGTTGTTGCTGCTTATGCTGTAAGGTTTGCCTGCATAAAATAATACATTGATTTATTATTAATTTTTAAAACTGCACCATTCATTTATAAGCACTCTGTATTTCTTTATTATTCTCATTGACCTACACTTTTGAACCAACAATGAAGTAGCTCAATAAGGGCGTCTGTTTAGAACATTAAAATTTTTTATGTTGCATTAAGAAGAGAAACATGGAGGGAATGCGATTATCTTTGAAAGTTGGGTTCAAAGAGAGTTTAGTTTCAATTTACAATGGACCCATATTATGTTTCAGTTTGCAAAATTTCATCCGTAGCATCATGCAACTTTCATATAGCATGGATTAATTTATAAATGACACTGGAGAGATCTGTTATGGGCAGAAAATATCGAAATTAAAAAATTAGAGTAAAGAGGCTATTGCAGATTTAAGTTATAATTTTGATTTGCATATTTTTTATCTTACATACATGACATGGGTTAGTTATGAAATGATGTAGTTTAGAGAGTTTTATTTTAAGCAGTTATTATTTTTTCAAGTGAAATATTTATTTCAGCTCATGACTTGTGCAGCAATATCTAAAAAAATTTTTTTCTATTAGTAATTGAAGCCAAAGAGCCTGGTAACCTTTTATGTTGACATTACACTTCCCATTGATTCCCATTGGCTTCAGCTGATTGTGTTGCAAAGTGTTGAGGAGAAATTTAACAGAGATTCCTTTCCATAGGCAAAAAATAGATTTTGTAAATGACAGTCATAGGCCAAAAGATTACATTCAGTGCTGTTTGAATTGAGAATAACTGATTTGTTATAAGCCCAGGACTGCTGCTGGAGCTGGTGTCCACACCTGGTAAGAGAATTTTGGAAATATGAAATTTTCAGAATTTAGATGAGTGCCAAGCAACAAAATTAAGGATGGCCAAATCTTTAGGGATGGCACTGGGATGCAAAATTTAGAAGCGGCAAAATTTTTAGAATTTAGGGGAGTTCTTGGCAGCAGAATTTAAGATCTGCAGAGGCTGCACAAAGCCACAAAATCTCTACTGGTAGCCCTGGATAAACCTTAATTTAGGACTTATATTTATTTGGAGCTCAGATAAGTATGTGCAGGAAATAGGCATAAGTATAATGAATAACTACTGTGCTAAAAGAAAGACAAAATAAAGCAAAACAAACCTGTATTAGTTGTCAATCTCTTGATACATCGCCTATAGGGTATAGATACTTTGATACTTAATTTACTGTGGACACTAGCTAAGCGTGGTGGTGATAGCCGAAAATGTGAAGTGTTCGGAAATTTTACTGTTAATGGAATTTGTGGAGAAATATGCAGAAGTGGAAATAAATGAAGATGATGTAACAGATGTTTTTCTCTATGATGACAGTGCCCCAATAATCAATCAGGTAACAGATGACAAAGTCCGTAATATGTTTCTAAATATTGCTAACGGTAGTGAAGAGGTTACTTCCTTCACTACTGAAAGTGACTTTCTTCACTTTTTTTGTGTGTGTGAGAACTCACACACACACACAAAAAAAAAAAAAAAAAAAAAAATCGATTGACAGTTTAATGGAGATTCAAACAGCAATTATATGACTTGAATAAAGGAATTTTGTAACTAAACAAGAGATTATACCTATCTATAAATTAAGGTATTTCTTTGTTTTTTTTTTTTTTTTTTTTTTTTTTTTTTTTTTTTTTTTTTTTGTAACTTGATTTCCTTAAGGTCATAAATGTTTCATTTATTTCATAAAGCACTGTTACATATTTTGAATTTTATAGTTTCTACATGTCATCTTACTAGATTTAAACTGATCTAATATCCAGAAAAATACCAAATCCGAAATCGCCTAAATCCTGACAATTCTGGATCTCAGAGTTTGTACTGTACTGTTAACATGTTGACTGCCCTGTCATTGGTGGTGGCTCTTGACTTGGCTACAGCACCGTGGGGGTCACTGGCAATGCAACCAATAGTAAAATTACATAATTAGAGTAAATATCGATACTGATAAATTTTTAAATACCATTATTACTATTATAGTTTGGAGAATGGTCCCTAATGGTCCAAATACCCAAAAATGGTCTATAGTGCCTCGGGGTCACCTGTGATAGCTACCAGGAAAAATGCATTAAACACAATTATGGAACTCATCTTATCTTTTGTGGATAGTATTTCAACATAATATACATTGCATAATAAAAAAATCATGTTGGCGCTATTGGCAAACCATGTAAAACGTGTCAGCGTGTTAATGTGATGCATGTCAAGATGTAATAGCCATACCTTTAGATGTGTAGTATTTAGTTATTCAGTTTCCATAAAAATTGTAGCTTCATATTTCCACCACCCCTCTATGTTAATGTAATAGTCAACTTTGTACATTTTCAGAATATCGTAGAATAAGATTTTTTTTTTACTACAGTCAAAAGTCGTTAATTCGGACACCCATAATCTGGAATGATCTATAATCCGGACCTCAAAGCTACAAACTTTCTGCGCATGCGTCGCGTTGACCTTTACCGCTGCTAATTTGCGTGTGCGCGTGCGCAAAATACGTTTACGAATGCGCGTTTAATGTATAACGGATGGGATAAGCTAAGCTAAAATTATCTAATTATCTATTTCAGTTAATGTTGTAGATTGCGTTGTTCCTTAATCTTCGAATTGGATCCGGATTATTATTTTTTGCAGACTGTTAGAGCAATTTTATAAAAGTAAGCTTGAACTTTCGATTATGTCAAATAGAATTCCCGATATATATTTACTAATATGTAAAGGATATACAAAGCGAAAGTATCTTTCGGAGTCCATTAAACAAAAAGTGGAATTGCTGCAAAAAATGGATAAAGTTTATCTAAACTTTAACGTTTGTTTATCTAAACTTTGTTTATCTTTAACGCCGCGGCGGCGTGCATTGAATTGGAAGTTGATCTGTCAGCACTATCCTTATCTTAAGGGCAGATGTTTTTATTTTATTTGGCTTATAATTGCTTACTTAATGTAGTATTTCATCTCGCCTTTGATATGATTTAAATCAAATGCCTCTTCATTATAATTCGCTTCCGATAGCGAAGAAAGTGACAGAGGTTACTGAAAACGAAAAAATTTCGATTGACAAATTAGTCGGTATTCTCGACACAGCAATTATAGGACTTGAAAAGCGGAACTTTGTAACTGAACAAGAAATTATGTCTGTTTATGGAATTAAAGAGAATGTATTATCACATAAAAAACGAAGCAACTTAAACAACTTACATTGAAAGAAATGTTTAATAAAGTAAACAAATAAATATTAAGCTTTTCTTTTTTTGTAAATTTTGATACCCTTTAGATCATAATTGTTCTTTATTTCATAAATTACGGTTTCATATTTTTAATTTTATAATTTCTGCATGCCATCTCACCAGATTTAAACTGATGATCTATAATCCGGAAAAATCGATAATCCGGAATCGCCGAAGTCCCGATGAGTCCGGATTAACGACTTTTGACTGTATTCTTCATCTGCAGTAGTAGAAAAATTTCGGTATCACTGTTATTAGAGTTAAAAATTAAAAGTGCTTTGCAGTATTTACCATCTTGCAACTAAGCATGAAACAAGTGATAGAATTACTAGAAAGTAGTGATTTTAAGAGTTATGCAAGGCCTCTTGATGCTTGAAAATTTGAAGTTATTAGGTGTACAAATTGATCTGAAGTATGCATAATCAAGTAATCGAAATTTTATATTAAATTTATAGCTTTTATATGCAACATTGAGTTTGAACAGCAACTCGTAAAATGTAAAAACAGTGCATAATTGGACACCACTGATAATATAGTCTTGCAGAGTTGTATTCAATCGGATACTGCCTAGTTGCCTTGAGCTAAAAAGCATCAGCCTTGTATACAAACTTTATTGAAAGCATGAAATTCTTTGACAGAAAGATTGCCTGCAGCACAGTGCAGCTAAGAACGCTATTCTACTAAATTATAAAACATGAACAACTGTTGCCATTCACATAAACTCAATTGTAAAAATATAGCATGTTAACAGTAACAAGATTATTATAAAAATCATGATATAAAATAATTAAACCATGAGAAAATAAATAAGGCAAAAGGGGGGAAAAAAGAAAGAAATGCAAATATTAAAAATACACCGAACACTGTCAATTAAGTAGTATACTGCATTCTTTTTTTTTTTTTTTTCTTTTTTCTTTTTCATGTTAACTGAGAAAAAGTGCTTTTGAAGCTATGGAGAATATTTATTTTATTTTGGGATTATGGCTTATAGCGTAGGAGGAAACGCTTTGTGCATTGCAAAGAGCAACTGAATTGTCTAAGTGGAGATAATAGCACCTAAATGTGTCAGTGGAGCTAAGCAGGCAACATTGCCGCACTTGTAAACAAATATTAAATTCGTGAAATAACAAAAGTTGGAGGATTAATTTCTGTAGAAAATTATATAATAATTTGGCCTCTTAAATGTGAGAAAAATTCTTTTCTGTTATATTAACAGAAATGTTCTTTTTTTCATTCTATGCTTTAAATCAAAATTTCAAACACTGTATCAGACTTCTAGTTTTGCAAATATACTAGTTAGATACAAATTAAAAAAAATCAAAATCAGTTGTTTAAATTCTAACATTATATTCCTATTGTCGTTTTATAAGATTGATTATCACTTGACTGTGAATTGGATGCATTTGAAGAAATTATTCAGGAATAATAAAGTATTAAATTGAGACCAAATAATGAAGACTGATATTTAAAGAGTACAACATATTTCATTATAAGGCTCAGTTGTTGTTTAATATGGAATTAATAATAAATTATATGGAATAAATAAACTAGAAGACAGTATGGTGCATGAATTAAACCATGTAGTTTTAAAACTTTTATGTATCTCATTGTGGTTATTATATGGTATCTTATTATAGGTATTATTTTTACTTATCTTATTATGGTTATATTATTGGTTATGTATAAAATTGTTAAAGTTTTATCCCCTTCCTTTCTTAGGGTCAGAACAACCTGTATGAACTGCTGTACTCATTTGCAAAATTTTATGGTGTTCAAGATTTATCCACAGAATCTCTTGTTAAAGTATACACAAGGCTGAAAACTGATCAGAATTTATATACTTCATTTTTTAATTTTTTAACTGCTGGGAAGGAAAGTGTTACTTGTGATAATTACTGTAAAATTGCTCAACTTTGTTCTATTGCTTGTACCAGTAGTGAACAATATACATTTTGTATGAAGAATTCTGATGGCAAAGAAAAGTTCCCTTGTTATGGCAATTTTGATCTTAGTTTCAAAGTAATATTTATGTATGCAGCTGTAATAATTATACCTATTGGAATTTTTGTGGGATTCTTTTTCTATTGTCACAGTAGATGGGCATTAAGAAAGGAACCATTATATGAACCTTTGATGAATATTCAATAGCAAATTTTTAGAATATCTATAAATATGATATATTTCTGATATTCTCAGAAAAGTGGAGAGAAATGATGTGCATGAATGATAATTTTCCCATCAGCATTGTTATGCACAATATTTTAGGTAACTGATCTGTTCCTATTAAAATATATGCCATTTGATCACTGTGATAATGTTACTTGGAAATAAGAACTTTTCCTTTCTTATTCTTTATTTTACTTTATACACCATGTCATTTTTCTTACAGTATCATATATTGTTGAATTTAAAATTCAAAAATAAATATACTGTTTCATAGTGTTCATTGTATTTGTAATTCCAAAATTCATTCAATCTTTTTATTTAAAGTACTGTAAATTTTTAAAATATCTGCAACTTATGACTTTTCATTGCTTATATTTTTAAAGAACTACCAGAGTTAAAATTGATGATGTAACAACTTCATTTATTCATTCAAATAGATAGCTTTTAATATTTTCACTGAGCATAAACTTGAAGTAAATGTGAATTTCTCTCCCTGAGATGGTTAAAAAAGTATTTGAAAGAAGTCTGATTTATAACAAAATCTAATTAAATGGTGGATTACTTTTTTCGCATAGTTACTTTTTTACAGGAAAGTTTATGAATTTCTGCTCAAGGGTAGACTTAATATCATCAACAGCAATAAGCGCTAAATTTCATGCACATGTCACTGCAGTTGATAGGTACAAATTAACTTAAATTTGATTAAACAATGTTATAAAGTTCATGCAGGTTCTGAGTTAAACTAATAAATATTTTGCTGACCAAATAACAGTTTAAACTGCATTAGTACTCTTCTCAGTTTAAAAAAAAAAGTGATAAAAAAGGAAATTAGCTTTGCTACAATTAAGGAAATCATAGGCGTCTATTAGTATCCAGTTTTAGAATGAATATCTGTGTTAAAGCATTCTCTTAAAATTAGTTTTTTTTTTACTGCTGTTAGATAACTTCTATCATGTATCAGGAAATAAGAGGTGTAGAGGATTATATCGGTTTTAGAATTATGCAAAATCATGATTTAAATTAGAAGTAATTTAAAATTCTGTATGCATTTCTTAGTAATATGGTTTCTCTCTTTGAGGAGTCTACCCTTGAATAAGGCAAGATGGATTCATGGCTTTATGAGGTTATCGCCAAATTTGAAGTTTTCCATCAGTGCAAAATAAGGTGTAGCGTGATTCATCCGCCATTACCTGTTTCTAATCTTCAGATATCCAGTGTCTTCATTCCCGACACCAGTGTGAACGAATTCTTGCATGTCGGGCAGAAATGAGTGTTTTCGTCACAGCACCGATTATGCATTCCTATTCTCTACAATTCTGTGCACAGGTTCGAGTTGAAATCTGATGGGAAGAGGCTTGGTTGATGAACAGTTGAAGTACAGTAGAGTCCCTGTTCCTGCATACAATTCGTTCAGAGACGCCGCCGATCACTCTGTGGGAAAACTATGCTCGAACCGCAGTTACGTCTTCCAGAGAAGAACTGTACGTTCTGATTCCACCTTTTAAAAAACCTTTGATATGGCTGCTTTTCACAACGCAGTAAGATTTGCTGCCTTCGAAATCGAGACTACTGCTAAATGGGCACCAACAATAAACTCTTTTTTCAAATGGTGAAAGATCTGTTGTTTTTCCCTTTTTACTTCATCAATCGTGAAAAGTACTCTTACACCTTGCTTATACTCGCATTCTAACCACTTGTAAGCCAAGTCATAAAAACAATTGCATTCTTCATCCCTAGCATGAATTCAAATGAAAATCTCAAAGGTTTCTAATTCATTGGCCAGTGTGTGTGTATAATACAGTGTTTTCCAATGCAAAAGCTTCTATTCATTTATGTGTTTTACTGCATTGGTCGCTTAGATGCACTTTTAAGGGGGGAACCAGAGCTCTTAAAAGCTTCTGTCACCCACAGAGTGAAACAGAATGAAAACGGTAAGTGCAGTCTTTACAAAATTATAGCCGCATACTTCTTTAGGCCTAAGAAAACAACGTACAACTTTTCTTACTGAAATTCCAACTTTAAAGTAGTGCTTTTTTTAAAATATCTCTTTACTGCCCATTACCTTAAAGTGACTACTTTAAAGCCGTCACTTTAAGGTAGTGTGCACTAAAGGATGATTTCCAACTTGCCTCGAGATATCGGCTAATTAAGTTAGAATAATTCGAAGAATTAAGTTTAAATGAAGTGTACCAAAAAATGTGCGTAGTTTAATTAATAGGACATTACAAGGACGTCATGTAGTGGTAGTTGTAGAGACATTAAGTTAATTGGAAAAGGTCGGAGAGATGAAAAATTAACAACTGCCTTCGAACCACGGACCTCTGAAATACCGGCTCAGTGTGCTGAAGGCTCGCTAGGAACCCCGAACCGCTACACCACGAAGGCTCGCTAGGAAGGTGGGAGAAATACCTTATATACTCCCTCTTTTAAAGGGCGACTGGGGTTTTTAGGGGACCCAATTTCCAAATCCTGGGTGAGAAGAATCATCATCCAACACCCTTTTAGTTCGGGTGCCACTGTAGAGACATTAGGTTAATTGGAAGCAGGCAAGATGAAAAATAGGCAACTGCCTTCACCGGTAATCAAACCACAGACCTCTGAAATACCGGCGCAGCGTGCAGACTACTACACCAAGAAGGTAGGAGAAATACTTTATATACTCCCCCTTTTAAAGGGCGACTGGGGTTTTTAGGAGACCCAATCACCAAATCCTGGGTGGGGAGAAATCTCCATCCGCCACCCTTTTAGTTTGGGCGCCACTGTAGAGACATTAGGTTAATTGGAAAAGCCGGAGAGATGAAAAATTAGCAACCGCCTTCGCTGGGAATCGAACCACGGAGCTCTGAAATACCGGCTCAGTATGCTGACCACTACACCACGAAGGCTCACTAGGAAGGCGGGAGAAATACCTTCTAAAGTCATCAGCATTTGTTTTTCCCTAATAAACAGAACTTCGTAGATGGCTTCTTGAATCACTCAACTTTTGTCATAGGAGAAAATGAAAATTCGTATTTTGGGGCGTGCGTATTTGTAGCACATATCAATATGACAAGTAAATTGATAAGAAATAAAAATAGTTTTCGTGGATAGATACATCTGTAAGGTTTGGTTTGTTTTATTTTAATTATGACAAAGCACTCGAGGGATATCTGCCTAAAGGGAGGAATGCCTTTGTGGAGAAACAGCTTTGTATTTATATCACACATGGGGAAAATCACGAAAACGTTCGTGCTGCGAGCCCGTTCTTCTTGAATTGGACTCAGGTCGAACTACTGGTGTTCAGTGACTTTTACCACTTGGATACTGATGAGTCCATCAGTAAGGAATATGTATTTTTCCATTTGCAGGGCTAAATGCAATCTATTTTTTGTATTGCAATTTAATGAGTCTTCACCTTCGCACCAGCGTCCAAATGGGAAGATCGCTGCATACTGATAGTTTGACCCGGGCTCAGATCACAGCGAACGGGTTAACTATATGGGAGTTTACGTGGTTTCTCTCATATGTAACGAGAGTGCGAGCCGTTTTCCTTTTAAAGTTTCTTACAAAGGCCTTCCTCCCTTAGGCAGATAGTCCATATATGTGAAATAATTTTAAGGTATCCGAACACTTAGTTCGGAGCATTTTTTTTCAAAAAATGTATATTATAAACACTCTTTTTAATTAATTTTTTATAAAGCTTAATTATGGAGTATAAAGATTTAATATATACTATTATTATCTTGCAAAAATATTAAATATACATGAAATTTTAAGTAACTATTTGAAAAATTTGAAACATGCTACCTGGAAAACTCTTGCAGTAACATAAAAAAGGTCATACAGTAAATAAATTAGATGCTTTTATCTAAAGAATGACATATAATTTTAAGAATTGATTCAAAAACAAAAATTTTTCAGCTTAACAGGTAACAGTTTCAAAAACATTTAGAATATAAAGATTTTGGTACGTCATTTGCTAGATGTATACAATGTTTCATAAAAACAAAATAATAGTAATTTGATTTATCTTGCAGCAAGTAAGCAAGTTTTGAGAAAAATGCATTTACAATTTAAAATGCTATATTTGAATTATTATAAATCTTCACCCAGATACCTAAAACTCCCCAGATGTATAGGTTATACCTTCCTTTGGCTCAGCTTTATCTGTTTCTCTTTTTATAATCAGCCTTTTTTTTTCTCTCTCTCTCTAGCAGTTTTTACTATGGGGAGTGAGTGACATTTCGATTCATTAATTCGCTGCATGTCGAATTAATCTGTAGATTTCATATTCACCATGATGTATGCCTATACAGTTTATAGTATCTAATAAGTATCGTAACCCTCAGTTAAATTGTATAACAGCCACATATACCCTAAGAGTCTGTAATTCCACAAATAAATCCATCTTGCGTCTTTCCATATAAGCAATTTTGTAAGAGCTTCTGCTTACATAATTTCATATATTACAGGTTTAAGAATTAACTACATTCTTTGGCAGTGCTTTGGATTTGTCTGTGTACATTCTTTCTACTGACGCAGCTCGTTAATATTTACACCAGTTGTCTGGTCCAACTGGGCACTGGCCATGCATAGGTTGTTTAACACTAGAGCAGGTTTCAACAAATGGAATAGTTACTACACCTTGTAAGCTATGTTCCTGATTGCAATTCCATAATAATTTTGAAATAAATCAATAAAGACGTCTGTTGGTAAACGAAGTTGACGGGTTCACCAAGACCTTTCTGTTTTTCCTTCAATTTTCTAAGGCCGAAACTGCACTTCTGTATATGACCATTATGCATTCATACTTGGTGATACAGTTTAACCATAAATATCTTTCATATCGTAAATCACTTTCAAGAACATCTCCTGTTGATGACCAGCTTTTCAGTTTTAGTTTCGCTCGATGTAGGAACTGCTTTATTAGCATAATTTTCGATTTCCTTCGTATCACATATAAATTTGTTCCAAACACATTTACGTTTACAAGTAGAGCTTTGACTTTTTCTAATCACTCATCACAAGACTTTTTACTTTAAAATTTTTTAAAAATAATCAAAGGATAAGATAAATCTAAGTGTAAAATACAGTCAAAAGTCGTTGCGATTCCGGATTATCGATTTTTCCGGATTATAGATCATCAGTTTAAATCTCATAAGATGGCATGCAGAAATTCTAAAATTAAAAATATGAAACCGTTATTTATGAAATAAAGAACAATTATGATATAAAGGGTATCAAAATTTACAAAAAAAAAAAAGCTTAATATTTATTTGTTTACTTTATTAAACATTTCTTTCAATGTAAGTTGTTTAAGTTGCTTCGTTTTATGTGATAATACTTTCTCTTTAATTCTATAAACAGACATAATTTCTTGTTCAGTTACAAAGTTCCGCTGTTCAAGTCTCGTAATTGCTGTGCCGAGACTACCGACTAATTTGTCAATTGAAATTTTTTCGTTTTCACTAACCTCTCTGTCACCTCCTTCATGTCTTTATCCATTTTTTGCAGCAATTCCACTTTTTGTTTGATGGACATCGAAACATACTTTCGTTTTGTAGATCCTTTGGGAGCTCCAGCATCGGAAATTCTATTTGACATAATCGAAAGTTCAAGTTTACTTTTATAAAATTGCTCTTACAGTCTGAAAAAAGTAATAAGCCGGATCCAGTTCGACGATTAAGGAACAACGCAATCGTCAACATTAACTGAAATAGATAATTAGATAATTTTAGCTTATACCGTCCGTTATACATTAAACGTTCACGCGAAAACGTATTCTGCACTTGCACACACGCATATGTGCAGTCGTAAAGGTCTTACGCGCACGCGTAAACGCCTATGCGCATGTGTCATCGTGGCGCATGCGCAGAAAGTTTTTAGCTTTGAGGTCCGGATTATAGATCATTCCGGATTATGGTTGTCCGTATTAACGACTTTTGACTGTATAATGTTTCAAAACAAATACATACGTTAGCTTGAAACATATGGTTTTCACATGTAAATAACAACACTATTGCATTTTATTCGAAGTAATTTCATACTGCCACAGAGATATAGATGATTCCATATCTTTAAAAGTTTTTAAATCATACTTCAAGGGGTAACTGGTTTATGTTCATTTTTGACACTTTTCTACTCCTTGAATGAGGATTTTCGTCCACAGCTTTTTAATTGACCTATAACTGTTGCCGCAGCGACTCAATGGCCAACGTTATCTTATTTTTCTGGAACAGCTGTTACCAGAAGTGCTGCAAGATGTTCCTGTCGCCATTCGTAGCCAAATGTGGTTCCATGTTCACAATTACTTTAATGGCCCTTTTGGAGTGAAATGAATTAATTGGCCGTGGTGGATGGGTCCTTTGGCCACCCTGATCTTTTGATTTATCCAGCCTTGATTACCTTTTCTGGAGATATCTGAAGAGTCTTATTTTCGGGACTCTAGTTGACTCAGCTGAGAATCTTGTTACTCCATTATCATTAGCTACTGTGCGTGAAATTCCCGGCATCTTTGCCGGTGTCCACCGGTTGCTCCACCGACGCTGTGGAACATGTAGGAATTTTGAACACGTTTTGTAAACGTCTTGTTTCAGTTGAAGTTCACCATGTATTTATGACGAAATAAATGGATTGCGACCTGGGTTTCCTATGTGGATATTATTTGTATGTATGGGAATCGTATGTATCGTCTTATGTGGATATTATTCGTATTCCTATGTGAATTCTGTACTTCCCTTCTATATGCCATGAATTTGGAATCACCCTGTATTTTCAGTTTCTAATTCACACTGATTTAACAGTCAATTTGTTTTAACATTATTTACTTCTAAACGAGAAAAAGGATGGATTTGTAGCTATTTTGCTTATTGCTTTATTTCCAATAATATCTTTTTTTTTTTTTTTTTTTTTTTTTTTTTTTTTTTTTAATGGAAACGCTGTTCCACGCCTTTAAAAAGAAAGCTAATGAGTTTATTTTAACAATTGAATTGCGAATGCAATAAACTAACAAATCGTTTTTAATTGTCAACACGCTTTGTCGGGATTCAGCCAGCTTTAAGAATTCTTTTCGTCCGATAACGTTGGATCAGGAAAATATTTGCATTATGTCTTGTCTTGCGAAATACTGCAGTCTGGTTTTTGAATCAAATTTTTTAAAATCAAATCATAGTCTTAATTCATTTAAGTCTAATGAAATTCTCTTCGCTTTATTTGAGTTACATTATGCATATCTCTTTATCATTAGAAGCTAACTGCTGTCAGTATTTTGCAATTCTTTATTTGGGGGGGGGGGGTTAAGCTGCAAGTTTAATATCTCTTATTTTCTGTCAAGATAATTGCCAAGGTCTAAAATTTAAGGAAACATTGTATTAAACAATATCTCTGGTATGGAGGTATAAATGCGTACAATGTGCTGTAGATATTGCTTCAGATTGTACACCTAGGCATTTGAAATGAACGAGCATTTAACAAAAAGATAAAAAAATTAAACTAAAATTAATTGAAGTTAGATATTAAAAATCTGACTTCTGAGATTTAAAAGAATGTGAAAATCCAATTGAAATTAAGGATGACGAAGTAATACAAAAATTCCTCGATCACAGACTAGACTCTCCACAAAGTGAATTCATAGATGTTTCATCAAATAAAGAATCTGTGAAGAGGAAACTGAAGCCTTAATCATATATTAAAGGATTGCAAGCTCAAAAAAGGTAAAATTATGGCATAATATAAACTTTTCTGATGATTTGTATATGGTACAGTCTGGTTCAAATACACGTTTATCTATTAAAGAGTTCTTGGCAATGAGTTTTCTTCTACTTTGGATTATATTGCACGAAATAATATCATGCCATTTATTTCTAACAGAACAATAACTTTTCGTAATTTATAGGGCAAATATTATGCTCAATAATATATGAAGTTTTCATAAATTAAATAATTTTATTATATACTAAGATCTTTTTTAAAGGAACTTCTGATAATATGTTCAGGAAAAAATGTGTAATCGTTACTGAAGCTTACTTTTTTATAATTTAAATGTGGTTTAGATTTTAAGTTTAAATTTGTTTTAGGGTCCACCAGGAGCCGAGCTGTTAAAGCCACTGAGCACTGGTAGTTCGGTCCGGGGTTCGAGTCTCGGCGAACGGGTTGGCTGCATGGGCGTTTTCATGGTTTTCCCCAATTGTAACGTGAATACGAACCAGTTTCTCTTAAAAGGTCCTCCATGGGGTATCTCTTCCTTTCCGTGTAATGCCTAATGACGGAGCACAAATGCATAAATGAAATAAATAAAAAAATAATAAAATGAAAAAAAAGTGTTTTAGATTATTGAATTACATGAGCCATCCAACTAAAAGTGATAGGGAAGAAATTCTCATTTTTGAGTTTGTTTGAACTTTTCATTTTTTTTTTTTTTTTTCTGAAATATATGTATGTGTGTGTGTGTGATAATCTAGGGTTATATGATAGTAAAAATTAACTGCTAATAATCTAGGGACGTGTAAAAATTAACTGCTAATAATCTAGGGACGTGCTGTTAAAAACTGTAAAAAGTAACAAGATTTAGCCATAGAGCGCTACTTAGCGTTTCTTAAAATGTTCAAAATGTAGTTTTGAAAATTTGGAAGTCATCAAGCTGATCGATTCACTCAACGAAAATTTAATGTAATAAATCAAAAGACAAAAAACAAAAAATACATAATTTGACTATCAATACACTGTAACTTATTATTGAAAGTTAAATAGAACTGACAGTTAGGTTTGGTTTTTTGATTATGGCAAAGCACTGGAGGGCAATCTGCCTAAAAGGAGGGATGCATTGGCGGAGGACTTTTTAAGGAAAATTGGCTAGTATTCATGTCACACATGGGGAAAATCACGAAACCTACCATGCAGCCATCTCATTCGCCAGGATTTGAACGTGGATCGAACTACCAGTCTCCAGAGACTTTACCGCTTGGCTGGTAGTGCTCTAAAACTGATGGAAATTTAAACTTTCAGAATAAATAAATAAATAAACAAGATCAGAATATAAACAATTCTAGAAATCATTTTACTGTGGAAATATGCCTGCTGTCTGACAAACCGATGGACCCGGATTCAAATACCGGAGAAGGCGTGCATGTTTGTAAGTGTTTAATGTTTGTAAGTATTTAATGTTTGTGCGGCAAGGGAGTACTCAAAATACACCGCGAGCCGTAAATCCTCTACATAAGGTGGTGGTAGAAGAAGAGGAGCAGGAGACCCTGAGACCGCCACTCCCTGGGGTGCTCTCTCACAAAATTGGGCGAAAGTTTAGCAGTTAAGTAAGTTCAGTAATACTTCAATCACCTGTGGCACTAGAGAGTTGCTGGCCTAGCTTTCTGCCTGTACCTGTGGAAAGATGTCCCATACTGTAATGATTTTAGCGCAATATGCACGGCACACACATTTCACTTGATATTAAATAGCACCGAAACTGGAGTAAATATGTATCACAGATAACATGCAGGGAAAAAAATATCAGAGCGGTAATCTGCTTTACAGCATCTGGAATCGGTGAACTGAATCGAATTACTAGGCGAATTACAAAATGGAAGGCAGCCGACATCCGAGTAGTGAAATCGCTGAATACTGGTAATTCGACATGGGCTCGAATTTGTGGGTGTACGGTTAATTTAGGTTAATTGATTAGGGCAAAACAACTAGAGAGCTATCTGTCCTTGGGAAATAATACCTTCGTGAAGGATTTTTAAGGGAAATTGGCTCATATGCACATTACATATAGGGAACAAGCGCAAGAGAAGAACTTATTATTCTTTATCTTAGTTTTGTTCAGCACCAAAGAAAGGTTAAGTCAGGCAGTTAAAGATTTAAAATTTAAAACCCCAAAATTTTCAGCTATTTAACACCCGATGTGTCCCATTTAGAGTCGAGTGACGCTAAAAAAAAAAAAAAAGAAAAGAAAAAGAAAAAAAAAAAAAAATTACCTAGGAAAGAAAGTTATGTGATGCTTTTATGGAAAGTTACTCCTCATCCAAACAATAGCATCTCTTCCTTTTCTCTTCCTCATTATTTACCATTTATGCTGTTCACTCTCCTTCGTATGGGTACTGTAAAATTAAATTAGATTTTCGTCTGTTTATTTATTTAATTTTGTGTTTACAGTTTTCTAATCTTAATGATTTCCACTGATTTTGTGTCATGAGCTTATGCAAAACAAGTGTTGTTGTAAAATACTTGTTGCAAAGTTTAAACAGGCAGTTATCTGCGATCCAGAAACCGATTAATCCATTTCATATTACTATAGATAGAGTATTTGGCTTACGAAATTTTCAGATGACAAACGACCTTGCGGAATAAATTCAGTTCGTAAACCAAGGCTTCACTATATACGAATCTTAACTACATTTGGGGATGCAGCATTATTTTGGACATTTCACGAACTTTTAAAATTAAGTCAGGAAGTTCACCACAGGAGGTCAAAAATTTCATATTTTCTATAGAATACTAGGAGCTAATTTTTTTTTACTATTATGTACTCTATATAGAGAGATATAGAGACAGAGGACAAACTTTGAAGAAGATTGGAATCTACCTTGTGAGTATACTTTGTTTATCTACCATTTGATATCGTTCGATAGTTTCCCATTTGTACTGCTCAATTTAATACTTTGAAAAATGAATTAGCTTGCTGTATTATTTCCTTCGAGATATGAGACGGTATTGAAAAATTTTACTTCTTAAATTTTCTTATTTTTATCATTATTCCGCCCCCTTTGGATTTCAATTCCTGTTTTGATGCTTTAATTTGGTTAATGAGTTCTTATGCTTGCTTATTAGATTTTCAAATAACTTTAATTTAAAAAAATTACCCTCTAAAATACTATGTATACATTCATCTTATTTTAAAATATTTTATAATCCTTTAATAATTTCGCTGCTTCAGTTAGTACACACATGAGGCAATTTCTTATTTTCCATATGTAGAACATTAAACTATTTTCGATTGCTATGCCTTATTAGGAATCTCTAGAAAATATTTATTTAGTTATTGTAATAATAATAGTGATAATATATTTAGTGGCTTCTTACAGGAATTAAAATGCTCTATTCTTTTAAATAGTACGGATCTAAAACAATGTTTTAATAAATTATCCGGATTTTAATACTTTTTTTTAAAACAGTGATTGTATAACTTGTAGAACAATAGGTTGACAAAGCAACTCAGAATTGTAAGAATTATGCTAATTTTATTAACAGTTAAATTTTAAGTTAAAGTTCCTTTCCTGTCAAATTCTTAACTTCAACTTACTACTTCCGGCCAGAACGTAGTTTTGGAATCTTGCTGAATATTTAATGAGGAGGAGCGGTATTTAAACCACGAAATTACTTACAGAGGCAGAGAGAATCAGAGTTTCTGATTTACGCGCGTCTGCCTTTTTGGCCACTCTCTCTCTCTCAGAGCTGTTATTACGCTCGGTCGTACTCAGGCCCTTTCTAAGCTTCGTAGTCAAATAAGTTAAGGGGCCAACTCGATTTGAAACTTGATAGCTTCGGCTATATTTCTTTTAGTTAATCTTAGTTTTAGTTTAATTCTTAGTCTTTTAAGTTCAAGCCCAAGTGCGGGCTTTGTTTGTACACTCCCAGGCGGAGTTTTGTTAAATCTTATTGGAATAATAAAGGGTTAGTTACCCTTCTATCTTGTTGTTTCTTGTCACCGAGCTTAAGACGGAGCATTGTACGAGAATGGCTTGCCAAAAGTCGGATAGAACTGTCCATAATTCAGGAAGGGTTGCTTCGGGTGTTATGTGATGTGGTTTCACACCTTTCTCCAAAACATCCCAAAGGCGCTCATCAGAATTTAAATCAGGGCTTCTAGGTAACCCATTCATGACAGAGAAGTCAGAGGAATGCTCATCCAGCCAGGCAGTAGCCAATCGGAACCTGTGAGAGGTGCAGTTATCATTTTGGGGTACTCCATTTCTGTGTAAATGACAGTACAACATAAATGGATGGAGATGATCGCTCCTCAGCCCTACGTATCGAATCATATTGAGGGAGTTAATACAAGTACCAAAGATCGAAAATCAGCCAACAGAAAAGGCCTCAGAACATTATTGAGCGGCCATGGCCTTGTACAGTTTCAATCTCGCATGCAGGATTCATGGCTTCATGAGCCTGATGCCATATTCGCAGCCTTCCGTCGGTGTTATGTAGTCGGAATCAAGACTCACTATATGTTACTCGTTTTCAGTTCTCTAGAATCCATTCTCTGTGTTCTCTTGCCCAAACAAGACATGCAGCACGATGATATGCATTGAGCAATGGTACTTTCGTGGGTTTACGATTCCCGAAGCCCACATGGTGAAGCGAGCAATGCATGGTCTGTTTATTGACTATATGTGATTCAGCTGGGTGATAATTTGAGCTAATGTTTGGCTTTGCTGGCTGTGCACAATACGGCCGAACCATCTTACACCACGCTCGTTCAAGGCCAGTTGTTTTTTTGCAATTTGCCCCATAGCTAGTCCCCCCCTCAACCATCCGTGTATTCTTGGCAATGTCGACCTTGAAAATCCTAACTTTCTGACGATTTCGGAAGCTGAATAACTCATGCTTCGAGCGCCTACTATCTGTCCGCGATCGAAGGTGTCTAAATCAGAAGTTTTACCCATACTGGCAATTGAAACGACACATTAAAAACAATTATAGTACTAGCTATATATGCAGTTACTATAACGCCCTCACGTCAGCACGAATGCAGCGCAATGCTACACAGTTTGCATAGCCTTGATTCAAAGTCACTTCAGTTTATAACATCATCATTTTACATGAACTTAACAATATTTATTCAGTAAATAAATTGAACCGCATTTATTTTCGGAACTTTATTACTTGTATGTAATATTAACGGTGGTTAATTTCAGAAAGGCCGTGGGTACTGCTTTATTTCTGGAGGATAGGGAAATTTGCTTAGATGGAAACTTGACGTTATTTTGCCTTATATAAAAACTGTTTAATATGAGATAAGACTACATATTATGCAGTATTCTGAGACGAACTAATGTTACAGCGTTTCTAAAATTAAAATAATGCCATAATTTATAATAAAAAAGAGAGTTTTTTTTTGAAAAATCTAATCATAGCAAAGTTGTCGGGTCAAATATACTCCTCAAGGTAGAACTGAAAGGTAGTTAATATCTTATCAGACTCCACACTTCTTCAACTATTTTATCGAATTATAAGCTATTTTCTGAAAATCAACTAGGTTTCATTTTTTATAAATATGAGTAGAAATGTTTTCTAAACTACTCGTACCAAAAGTTATACTATGTAGATATATTAAAAGAAATATTAAAAATATTTACATATTCGATCTGGCATTATGCTTATATTATTATTTCATTTTTGATCTGCTGTTGCATTTAAATTATAAATTCACTTCTTTTTATTTCGTTTCATTCATTCTCATTTCAAATTTTATTTGAAAAGTTGTGTATTTAATTTCTTACTATTATTATATACATTTTATTCCATTATCACTTTTTTAATCAGTGTTTCTGACGGCTTTTTATTATGGCTCTTTTTAAATTTAAAAATCAAACCTAGATATTGGTTTTTGATGGTAGTTTTAATGTCTGTCAATATATGTGCATACATGTTTAAAATGATCTTATAGAATTCCTCACTTTTATTCTGTTAAATAAGTGTCGAGGAACCAATTGAACTGCTAAGCGAATAATCGCTTAAGTCCAAGAACAGAAACGTAAACTCAAGAAGGGTTAATTACCCTTTATTTCACTAAAAACAAGATTAATAGTCGGTTCCTTTCTTAGGGCGTACAGCAAAGCCTCCACCTGGGCATAAACTCAAAATGTAAGAAATAAGAATTAACTAAATAGATTTAGCCGAATCTAACACAACTCTAAACTAGTTGGCCCCTAATATTAAATTAGCCACGAACTATCAAAAGGCACGTAATACGGCCGAGCGTAACAATAGATTAAAGAGACGTAGCCCAAAGGAAAACCCGCGCTACTCAGGAATTCTAATTCTCTTTGGCGAAGTCAATTGAACTTGGCTTAAATACTGTTCTCCTTCTCATTTGCATTTAACACGATTCTAAAAACTTATTCTGGTAGGGAGTAGTAAGCTGAAGCTAGGAAAGACAGGAAATGTGAACTAAATTAAATTAACTGTTATAAAATTAAAATATACCTTACGACTTCTCATGGAAAAATGGTTGCCATTGCCTCAAGGTTGAACTTCTACCAACTATACTCCAAAGCCATGGAGCAGGCAACGTCGCTTCCAACTTAAGAGGAATCCAGAAGATCCCGAGAATTTACACCGACTTAAAAGATAAAGCCAGAGGACTTGTAATTTATTGTGACTCTAGAGGCAATACTGCAAGGACATAGAATAAAAAATAGCTACCCTAGAGGCTACCCTAGAGGCAATACTGCAAGGACATTCAAGACTCACCCAGGATGAACACCAACACCTAAAAAAAAATCAACCCTATGGGAAAGACATGCACTATGCAATGGATACCTGCACATGTTGGAATCGATGGAAACGAGGCAGCCGATTAACTGGCTAGAAAGGCAAGAAATCTCAACAATTTAACCCCTGTCACTCTTGAGGATGCTAATGTTATCACCAGATATAGACTCAAAGAGAAATCTATTAAGAAAGACCATCAGATATGTGAGGTTGATGCAAACAGAGTACAAAGATCATTACTAAATTGAGAACCTGCCATTTTAAAAAAGATACATGAAAATTAATGAAGATGGTACCAGATCATATAGAACTTGTAGAAACTGTCCCGAAACGAAGCTTTCTCCAAAACACATCTTCACCTGTCCGGCAATACTTTTTTTTCCAGCTCTGCAAAGCTTGAGGGAATATCCTTTCTAGGGAGAGTTGTATAGTGAAAAGATTGTGGAACTAGCAAAAGCTGTGATTTTCATTCATGGATCCATTTAACTTCTCAAAAGACACGACACCAACCAACCAACCAACCAACCAACCAACCATGTGCATACATGAAATAAATATTGCTTCAAAATTGTAAATTATTGCTACGAAAGCAAAACGCAGATACTTTTATGTTAGCCTAGGTAAAAAATAAAAAACAGTCTTATCTTTTGCCTATAGAATTAACCGCAGAATTTTGTAGACCGTCATAGGAATTTGTATTTTAACAACATAACCGATAAGTTCTTCAAAAATACTTGCTAGTAATTATTGTTGATTTACTTGTTTTACAATTATTGAAATCGTAAAGTTGTGTTTTTTCTAATTTTGATTGATTTTTATTTAGATAAAAATTATTATGTATGAAAGCTTATGTTTCATTCAATACTTCGAAAAATGGGTTGTTTGATTGGTCATTAAAATCCAAACACTACCTGAGAAAAAATTTAACTAATATTAATATTTATTTACACTAAGTTGACAAGAAGTTTCCCTCTAATCCCTCTTGGATCCTATACCGAAAAATATTTGTGTCTAATTTTTTAATACTATCCATACGTTACCCAGCTTCCAAGTAAACTTCATCAATAGTGTAGCATAAAGAAGGATTCTAGTATTTTTTCTATAATGTAATATTTCATTGTGGCTTACTTACCATAACACACTTGTGATGCGCACCTGTTGAACTTGTTGAACGGTACATTTTTCTGGTTCATAAACTGATTTCACTATCAAACATCTATTTTAAATTTGATTTTTGAAACTTAATCACAATTTCTAGAAAATATGAATAATCTGAAAATTTCACAATATTTTCGTAACAAAATATATTTGCTCCAATGTATTATTTGTATAACTGGGTAGTGATGAAGAAGGTTATGAAAAGCGCTCAGTTAGTGGAAAAAAATAACCAATGGAAATGAAGATTGCTCTGAATTGGATTCAGACCGAAATGAAACTGAGATTTCGGACTTCGAGGAAAATAATGAAATTGAATTTTCAGACAATGAGCATGAATATTTTTAGCTTAACTAATAATTCTGTTCCCAAACTCTGATAAGCAGAAATAATGGCAAAGTGCATATCGCAACAAAAGTAGAACGATTACTGTTTTATTAATAATGTAAAGAAGTGTGTTTATGGAAAGAACGTACTGAAAATGCTGCTTATTTGCTACAGAGTTTTGGCATAATTATACGTTTTATAAAGAAAGAAATTAAGTTAAAAATATAGCTGAAAGCTTGTTCTTGCTTGGTTCCTTTTTTATGATTAAATAAATCGAAAATAATAAAAAATAAACGGTTTTACAAATATTTTTCATATTGATGGCTGTGGTAAAACTGTGCATGCATCTGAAGTTAAAGACGTTAAAATGCAATTGATTTCTATTTTATAAGTATGTTATTTTACGAGAAATAGATCATACAGAGAGTCTAAGCAGATAAATTATTAACTTGATTTTACCTTAGCGTATCTCGTTTACTTTCATTCTTCTGACGCTGCTTATTAACCATCAGAAAATCTTCTGATTGCTAGAAAAGTTTTCTAGCGTCATGTCATTGCGTTAGAAGAACTTATTCGTATCATTCTATTGAACGAAAAAATGGCCTCACACTTTTATTATAACAATTATGCATTAAAAAGTTTTCTTAAAATGTAGACATTGATTCACGAGTTTTATTTAGCTATGTTCATTTTTGAAGTGCCAGTCTCTCGTTTTAGTGTATTGTATGAGAAAAGAAAATACCGTGTAATTTTCTTATCAATAACAGTCATCTTATAAATATCTAAAACACTGTTATCCATTGAGCTGTTTGCTGGAACCATGGCGACGTATCTCCTAGGCCCAGAAGAGATACCATCATAAAATTTACGAATTTTATTCCTTCTTCTACTCTTTTTAGGATCCATAAAAAAATTAGTTGCATATAGATATAAGGATTACCGTCTGTGGTTCCCTAATATAGTTGAATAAAATTGTAATAGAACTTCCCGTGTTGGAAGATTTTATGAGTCTATCTGAGTTAAGTGGTCGTAAAATATTCCCTCCGTTTCTTCACATCTTGGTGTGAAGTGTTCTACATTGTTTGTATTATTTGGGACTCTATGTAAAATGAGTGTTTGGTTTTGATTCGCTTAAAGTCTATGGCAAACGAGACAAGGAAAAATTAAAAAATAACTTCATCTGTAAAATACCGACTGTAAGAAGTAAATTGTTTTGTTGTTTATATCCCATTTGATTTCACAAAATCAAGTTATTCATAGACAAATATGATTTGAACTTTTTTAATGAAATACTGCATCCGAAAGCGGATTAAAGCAAATATCTCAGTGGAGACATAATTTTGAATTAAAATTCTAAAATAATTTCTGCTGGAGAAGAAATACGAGTTGCATATTATCCCTTTATATTTTAAAATTTATTTTAAATAAAATATTATATAAGTAAGACTAAATGATTAATAGACTAATACTATTAATGTGTTAATTATCCGATGATTATTATCAATTAATAATAAAATGTAAAAACAAATTAACGATAAATCGCTTATTTCTGCAATGCTTTTAAATCATTTTTATTAATAATTCTAATATCTAAAATTATTTAAGGAATAAGTAAATGCTTTTTATATAACAGACGATATTATCAGTTAAATAGGTTCATTTTCAAGAAATACATTATTTTCATTCCCCCCCTTTTTTTTGCTGCATATAGGTTATTTATTGAGTTAATTTAGTTTCTCTATTCAAACTTTTATATTGATTTAAAAGTGAAATAAAAACTAAGAATATGTTAGTTTTTTGTTTGAACATATGTAAATTCCCCTTGCAGCACAAATATATAACACAGGGTTTACAAAAGTCATTTAACTAAACATTACGTTCATTAATAAAACAAATAAAAACAGAACAGCAGCTTAGACTTCATAAAAACAGATAAGTTCACTAGTCAAGTCAAAACTAGTTTTTTAAAATCGTTCTGTAGGCATAATCTAGGGCTATTAAAAGTAGGACAGGAAATTAAATGTTTCGTATCATGAGCTGTTTTATCCGAAACCTCACACAAGTTATTTGAACTTAGAATGAATCAAAGCATGTAAGCTGTAAATTTACCATGACTAGATAAAAACTAAGATTATTTAAAAATTTGTAAAGAAAGAATTCAATTTATAGTTAATTAAAAAAAAGAAATTTTTGGTGTGCCCAGCATTACAAGATAAATGTATTCTTCATTTCACTTAGATAAAAGCTTGTGATAATAAAAGAACGCTTTGGAATACTAATATTGATGCCGATTGCTAACTTTAAAGCATTTTAGCTAAGAAATAAGCTCTTTCATTTCCCAAAATTCCATGATGACCACACATAAGCAAAACGAATATCAGTTTCCAATCAGTCTAAAGAGAATTTCGGTTACTATTTAGTCTCTGCAAGCAATATTGGTCTAAAGGTGAAAAGAGGAAAGATTATTAGTACAAATGAGGTATTTTGAGGATGCAGTCCCACTATTCTTGATCTGCTTGACCATAAGATAAAATACAGAGAAGTTCTGCTTAAAAAAACTGTGCATTAATTTCCGAAAAGATGCTTAAATTCGCTAATGCCAGATTGGTCTTCATAAAGAATAAAGGTGTAACGAAAGTTCTAGATCAAAGTCGAATCACTCATAATCCAAAAGACGAGATGCATGGCCTGGAGGGTTTTCCATAAATTTTAATTAAGCTTAATATTTACATATATACAATGTTGGCTAAAATGCCTGAATCGAATATTTAAGGCTCAAAAGGAAATAACTGAATAGTTCCAGCTAATATCTAAATCGAATTCTATTGCGTAGTGCATCGAAATTCTACCTTCAAGAAGACGAATATGTTTTCAAGTCACGTGTTCAGAAGGGGAAAGGTTAAGTAAGCCAATAGATGGACTCCTAACGCCATCTCTTGGCGATATCAATGAATATTCCTTAACACACTCCCCACCTGAACTCTGACAAGAGTTCATCTAACTCAGTTATACATACAATCAAGTACATAAATCACTATTCTATAAAAATATTAAAAAATACTAATTAGTCAAACACTTCAATTCCAATACAGGTATCAAATAATAAATGTTATAACTAATAAATGAACTAAATTTTAAAATATTTTCCACTTAACTGAACAAACTTAACTAACGATATTCAATTTAATCATTAATAGACCCCCCCCCCCAAAAAGAAAAAAAAGAAAAAAAAAGAAAAAGAAAATAAAAACATAACTAAATCGTTAAAGTTCAAAATATCTAAAGTTCAAGAGGATATAGATGTTGAACAGTACGTTTTAAAATCCCATTACCAGTTTTTAATTCGAATGATCGGACTTTACCATCACGTCCAGGAATAATTTTTATGATTCTACCAACTTTCCATAACAGTTTGTTTTTATTATTTCCTTCGACTAAAACAACATCTCCTACTTTTAGTTCTGGTTAAAGTTGCGGATTCTTCAAGAAATGGGCAGTTCTAAGATCTAATAAATATTGTTGCTTCCATTTCCACCACAACTGTTTTAACAGCAATACTTGATAACGCTTTCTTTTTAATAGCATTTCTCTTGTCGTTTCGCTACCGATGATTCTAGCAAAAGTCAAAGGATACTTCAAATCAGTTTGTCCAATGTTTAAGAAGTGCATTGGAGTCAACGGTTGCGGCTCGTCATTGTCGTTGTAAACGTAACTTAGAGGTCGTGAATTAAGAACTGACTCCACTTCGACAAGTAGTGTAGACATTTCTTCGAAAGTCAACAATGCTTTTCCTACGATTTTTCTTAAACATTCTTTAACAGATCTAACAAGTCTCTCATAAAACCCTCCCCACCATGGGGTTCGTTCGATTATAAATTTCCAATGGATTCTGTCTTTGGCAATGAAATTCTTGAATTTGTCATCTTTTAAAACTTTTGAAAACTTCTCAAGTTCTTTCTTTGTTCTCTTAAAGGTCTTGGCGTTGTCAGAGTAGATGATTACGCAGTTTCCTATTCTGCTCAAAAATCTACGAAATGCAAGTAAAAAGGATTCTGTTGACATATCTGATACAAATTCTAAGTGTACAGCTCGGGTTACTGCACAAACGAACAAAACAATATAGGATTTTCGAATGTCTTTAGAATTCTTTACGTAAACTGGTCCGGCGAAATTCCACGGACTGCAAATGGAGGCGATTCTTGGATTCTATCCTTTGGTAAGGGTGCTGTCATCTGGTCTGCTGGTTTAGTTAAATATTTTTGGCAAATTATACAACCTTTTAATGCTTTTTTGACTAACTGTCGTCCTTTAGGAATCCAGAAGCGTGATTTGACTTTAGCTAAAGTCGCAGCAATTCCTCCATGCATTATCTTCTCATGTTCTTTGCATACAATCAGAATCGTTAGTCGAGAATTTTTAGGTAAGATTATTGGATGTTTATTATCTAGTGAGAAGTCAGAAAATTCCAGTCTTCCTCTCAACCTCATGATTTCCTTTTCATCAATGTAAGGGAGAAAATTATACAAAGGAGAATTTTTTCCAACTGAATTACCTTCTTTGAGGGATTTATATTCTTCGGCAAAAAACTTCTTTTGCTCTGATCTTATCCAGAAAATTTCTGCTTCTTGTAACTCTTCAGCTGTGAGAGTTCCTTGAATGTCGCTAGTTTTTCTTAATTTTCTAATGAAACGTAAATATGCGACTGTACCATAGGCTTTGACACTTGCATCTGAAAAGCAATGTAGTTCGAGTGCATGAAAAGGTAACGAGAGATGGAGAATTCAACCATTTGAGGTAGCTCTTCACACCACTTTCTCCATTCAGAGTACAAATATTCAGGTAACGGTTCATCCCAATCTATTTGTGACAACCAAATCTTCTGTATTAAGCACTTTATTCTAACAGTGAAAGGTCCTAAAATTCCAATCGGATCGAATATCCGACCCAACACTTGTAGAAGAAATCGTTTTGTTTCTATTGGTTTAAATGTGAAAGACAATAAGTTCCGAACATCAAAATACAATAAGTCCTTTGAATTATCCCATGCCATACCTAAGACTTTAAATGGGAAATTTTCTCTATTAAAATCTTCAGGATTTTCATCTGGAACGATACCCCTTTTTACCCGCAATTCATGTAATTGTCTCGAGTTACTATGCCATTTGTGAAGCTGCATGCTTGCTTCCTTAAATATTTGGACCGATTCTAGACTCGTAGTTAACGCTTCATTGATCGTTGGTTGGCTTCCAATCACATCATCTACATATACGTTCTCATTCAAAAAGTTAACCGTTGTAGGATAAAGTTTATTATATTTTTTCAGATGATGTTTAATGGTAGCGGCTAATAGAAATGGACTACTATTTATTCCGAATAAAACTCTAGTGAACCTATATATGTCAGGAGAAATGGTTTCATCATTAGGGAAATCGGAAAACAGAAACCTGGTTGCGTCTCGATCTTTTTCATGTATGAGAATCTGTAAAAAGGCTTGTTTTATATCTGCGGTGAAGGCTATTAGATTATACCGAAATCTTAACAATATTTCGAATATTTCAGGGTATAAATTTGGCCCAACATGTAGACAGTCATTTAAAGAAATGGATCCTGGGGCATGCGATGATGCATCATAAACAATACGTAATTTACTTGTAGCTCGATCCTCGCGTATAACTTCCCTATGTGGCAAGTAAAACACGACATCCTCTTCATTTGAAATTTCTGAAACTGGTTCGATAATATTTTGTTTTAACTGATGTCTTAATACGTTCCTGTATTCGTAAAATAGATTAGGATCTTTTTTAAATCGTTTTCTAAGTCGATGAAATATTTGTTCTGCGATTTCCCTATTATTATTTAGATTTGATGTGTCATGTTTCCAAGGCAATCTAACTTTATAGCGAGAATTTTCATATGTTATATTTGATTCGAAATATTCGACGACTTCATTTTCAGTTGAATCGAAGTTTTCCCTCTTATCAATAAGTCCTGAGTTTTCCAAGTCCCAAAATTTCGTTATTTGTTTGAAAATCAAATCTTCCCCTACAACTACATTAAAAGCTAAAGAGACATCATCATCCCCTTTTCGTCCATGTAGGCACCAGCCGAAAATAGTTTCCACTGCAACAAGATTTTTGCTTAAGTATTTAACGTGTCCCATTACTATGTTGTAATAATAATCTGCACCAATTAGAATGGCAATGGGTTTTTCACAATCGGGAAAATCTGCGAGCATCAAATTTTTTAATTGTCTGTTTTGCTTAATTTCTTCTGATTTAGGAGGTGGAATATCTGTACCTGATATATGATCAGTTACTAATAATTCAACTTCTATTCTAGAATCGGGAGAACTTCTATGTTCTAAAGTTAATTTAACTACGTCATAATTGTTTTGGATGGGAGAAGTATTCCCAAAAGTGTAGACATTCAATTTTTCTTTTCTTATGACTTCGAGGTTTAATCTGTCCGCTAACTCGCGAGCACAAAAACTTTTCATACTTCCACTATCCAAGAGAAGTCTGGTAAACACCTTTTCCTTAGCTGTTTTAACTTTTATCGTGCAAGTCTGTAAAAGAATTGTATTATTTGCATTATGTGAAACGGCCGAAACAATTTCTTCTTTCTGTTCCTTAGTTTGTGTATCATTTTTCGAAATTGATATACTATCCTTTTTATCACTTGGTGTATTTTTAACTATCGAACTGGATTTAAAACATATGGCTTCTGAATGTTTACCTTTGCAAATTTTACAAACTTTAGTTTGGCGTTGTCGGCACTGTGAGATTTTGTGTTTAGGGGCCAAACAAAGAAAACAACGCACTTGTTTTTTCAAAATATCTCTCTTCTCATTAACTGTAAGGCATAAACAGGACTCTGAGTCATGGTTTTGAAAACAAAAAATGCAGTTTCCATTTGATGACGCGGCTGCCATAAATTCATGTGTGGTGACAGTTTGTTTATGTTTCGGCGTCGGTGGATATCTGTTAATACCTTTCATTTCCGGGTTTGACTTGCGTGGAAAGGATAACGAATTAATCTTTTCTCGCGATTCTATTTCTAATCGGAGAAAGTCAAGAAATTTGTTTAAATCATAGGTTGAAGGATTTTCAGTATTTCTACGATGAAATTCTAAAGTTATATCGTTCGGGACAATTTTCATCAAAATTGGAATAAACATGTTGGAATATGTTTCTGGTTTCACACCGAACGCTAAAAGGCTTCTGACTTGAACGTTAATTGTATCATAAAGTTTTCGCAATTTTGCCACTTCACTTGAACTTTGAACGGGATTTAAATTTAAGAGATTAGAAATGTGTGTATTGATAATAAGGTCACTTTGACCGAATCTATTTTTAAGAATGTCTATAGCAGAGTCATAATTAGCCTCTGAGATTGAGAGACCTTCTATGGCTGATGCTGCGTTTCCACATAAATCAGTTCTAAAATAATTAAATTTTTCTATCTTCGAAAGTGTAACATTGTCATGAATAGTGACCTTGAATGAATTCCAAAAATTCATCCAATCGTTATATTCTCCGGAAAATTTGTGAATTAAGAGTTTGGGCAATTTCACATTGCCTTCAATTTGTCTTTTGGTTTCAACTTCTGTAGGTGAATTATTTAAATTCGTGTCGATATTTTGAGTATTGTATTTCCTTAAATAACGGTTGATTTTAGACTTCGCTATTATTATTTTATCGCTATATTCCATAGAAGTGTTAATATCTGAATCTAATTTTGATTCATCTTCAATCAAATTTTGTATTTTTTCATTTAAATCATGTAGTTCCGTTTCTTTACTATTTAACAATTCCAAACAATTTTCTAACTCTTCTTGATTTTCTTCTTTTAAATACTCATCTACATTTTTAATAATTTGAGTTACAGAAGCACGTATATGTGCTCGATTCTTAATTAGTGTGTAGAGTTGCGCGCCTCCAACTTGCACGCAACCAAGAGGTGACTGTTGAAACTGGAAAATAGACAAAGTCTTGCTAAGGGTTTAAGTCCCTTTTTATTCAACGTAATAAATTACAAGTGCGTGCTCTTGACGCTCACAAACTACGCCGACCCGGCGGTAAAATAAAAATAAGAACCTGAAAAGAAAATAATAACAAGACTCTAACTACGAGGCTCTCTAAAAGTAACTACCCTCACCGCGTTTTACAATACCGCTGCTAATTCAGCAAACTTTGAATATCACGTTGAACAATTAACAATTCTCCTAGGCAAGCACACAGGCCGAAACGCGGGGTTCTTCAATTTCTGGCTAACTACCTCCGCGCTCGTGAAGTAAGAACAGCACACTTCGAACTCGTTTCCTTTCTATTTAACAGAATACTTCCGCTGATAATTTGAATCCTTGCACGTTCTATTAAAATTTACATACTCTGGCATTGGCAGTTCCAGGGGAAAGTAAGGCTTGACAGGAAAGATAGCTTAAACTTAAAATAAATGTTAGTTAAAATAAATATAAAACCTACAAGTGTCTTGTGTTCCATTTTAATGAATTATCAAAGGAGACTTACCGTGAGAAGTCTTCGCTTACAAAGCTAATCCAAAAGGCGAAAAACACAAATTTTCAAATTAATCAGATTCTTTCCCGGCCGATGCACCATTATGTAACGAAAGTTCTAGATCAAAGTCGAATCACTCATAATCCAAAAGACGAGATGCATGGCCTGGAGGGTTTTCCATAAATTTTAATTAAGCTTAATATTTACATATATACAATGTTGGCTAAAATGCCTGAATCGAATATTTAAGGCTCAAAAGGGAATAACTGAATAGTTCCAGCTAATATCTAAATCGAATTCTATTGCATAGTGCATCGAAATTCTACCTTCAAGAAGACGAATATGTTTTCAAGTCACGTGTTCAGAAGGGGAAAGGTTAAGTAAGCCAATAGATGGACTCCTAACGTAATCTCTTGGCGATATCAATGAATATTCCTTAACAAAGGAAAGATCAACCTTATTTTCCATTTTACTACCATCAGCTGGATGGCGAATATCACAAAAGGCTAAATTTTTAATTTTCATTTATACACCTTTCCAAAGTATTATTTGAAGCTGCCTTGAAAATATTTCCTACATTCGGTTTCAAACTCAATAGGCGAAACTTCTGTAAGAATAAAAATAGCCTCGTAGGCAAGTGTCTAATTACTACTATACGAAGATGGATTTTCTGTTGAGTATTTCTCAGGTTCCTTTTGTTAAGCTTTTTCGTAAGTTTGATTTCATTTATTTGATTTAGGGCAAAGCAAGCTAAGGCTATCTACCTAAGAGAAGGGATGCCTTCTAAGGGAAACTCGGCCCAGCAGCAGCCGAGCTTCAAAGTTTCTAAATACTAGTAGTTCGGTCCGGGATTCGAATCTCGGCGAACGGGTTGGTTGCGTGAGCGTTTATGCGTAAAGTATATACGAATCAATTTCGCTTAAAAAGTCCTCCACAAAGGAATATCTTATCTTAGGTAGATACCCCTTGAGTCCTTTACTATAATGAAATAAACCAAACCAAACCTAAGGGAAACTGGCTTCTATCCACGCTACACATGGGAAAATCACGGATACGCCCATGCCTGTTCTCCTGGAGCAGAACTTAGGTCGAACTAATAGTGCTCACCGAAGGTACAATACAGGCATTAATTTCTGGACTTATGTAGTCGCGCCTACTCAAAAGTATTTTGGCAATTCGATGAAAACCATTAATAAATTTTCACATTTAAGAGAAAATAATCCAGTTTGTTTTTTCATTTATTTTTCAGTCGATTATGATACAACAGTGCTTAAACTCTTCTGAAAAGAATTTTGGTAATTTTTGATTATCTGTACCCTGTATTGCCAACTTATTGGTAACTTGTGAATTGATAAAAAATATTTGCTTGGCTACTTTCATGGCTTACAAGTACTGTTCTCATAAATAATAATAAAAAGAAGTATTCTATAAGAAACAAGAAATTACATGAGGAGAATCAGTCAGCGGATTATGTTCAGCGAAATGCTAGTTAAATATAAAAGACATACACTGATGAGCCAAAACATTATGGCCATCCTCACATTTTTCAATGAACTCCTCTAAATGACGTGGAGAGCATGTGATAAAGTAGGAATGGTATTTAACTGCTGCTTAGAGAAGGTAATAAATCATTCCATCCTAGCTGTCCTCCTGGACTCATTGACCAAGTAATCACTCTACTTCAAGCGCCCACTGAGACCAACACATCAAGACAGCCGAAAAACAACATGCATTTAGCATGTTAATAACGGCGACCAGCGGAACCTGGAACCTGGTAATGAATTATTCTTGCACTCAACTTTTGCGAGTGATAGGAAAGGCTACTGATCTAAGCGAATTTGATAGAAAGTAGATTAAAATAGCCCGAAAACTTGAAACGAGTGTCTCCGAAACTGCACGAACGGTAGGTTGTTCACAATCTGCCGTTGTTAGTATTTATGCAAAGTGGACAAATGACGGTGAAACCAACAGTGGACGCTAAGGTGTTAGATGTCCACGCGTCATCGTGTCAGGACTGCTGTTCCTTCTAACTGCCTTGGGAAACATTAATGGAGTCCTGAGTAGGAACAGGGAGCTTACTCAAACTATGTTCATGTGTGCGTAGAAGATACAGCAAAAATAAGAAGGGTTAACTTTACCCTTTATTTCTCACAGCGTACAGCCGCTTCCGCACTTCCTTTTTTTCTACGTTTACACTTTTGGTCTAAAACGTAGAAAATAAGAAATAAACTAACTTAACTAAATAAGAACTGAACTTAAATGCTTTACAGAGACCATTAAGGCGAAGATTGGCCTTTTGACACTACGCATGTAGTAAGCGAGGTGCAAATACTACAATACGTCTTCAAATATCAGCAGGAACTAAGTTCTGGCCTTAAAGGCAGACATGAACTGACTGAAAAGCACATGCGTGGCAGGCCGGCAAGAAGGCTCTCTCTTCTCTTGGCTAAAAGTCACTTCCTAAATACCTATACAGTTTGCACCTCATTAGTATAAACGAGTCCTACTCGCGCTTATTCTGGCCGGAAATGAAAAATAAGAGAGGATAGCAAAGTTTTAAAATAAAATAAACGTTATTAAAACTTAAAATGGTACAATCGAATAAAGAGGACATTGGAGACTGTCCTGCTTGGTACAACAAAATCAGCGCCAGACAGTGGCTCAGCTGACAGCCCAATACAATACAGGTTCAAGTGCAAGTGTTTCGGAACACACAGTTCAATGCACACTGTTGGATATGGGGCTACGCAGCAGACGTCCCACTCGTGTGCCTCTGTTGGCCACGCTTCATTGACAGTTACGTCTACAGTGGGCCTGAGAACATCGAGACTGGACCATAGATAAGTGGAAGACAATTGCCTGGTCGGATGAATCACGATTTCTCATTCATCACGTCGATGGGCGCGCCTGGGTACGCCGTCTTATTCCCCTCTGCTGGTGGGGGCAGTATTATAATTTGAGGGACGTTCTCACGGGCGGCTCTGAGACCCTTAGTTGCGGTAGAACAGAACATGAAAGCTGCAGATTATCTGAACATAACTGCGGATCAGTTGCATCCTGACATGGCGTCTGTATTCTCAACTGGAAATGTAATCTTGCAGCAAGACAACGCTCCGTGTCACAATGTTCGAATTGTGTTGCAGTGGCTCGAGGAGCATAAGGATGAATTCCAGTTAATGTCTTGGCCGCCTAACTCGCCCGATATCAACCCGATACAGCACATTTGGGATGTCATGGAGTGACAGTTCAGAGCTCAAACACCACCGTGTCGAAATATCTCGACTTTGAGTGACATTTGGTACAACCTGTCTTCAGTTATCTACCAAGAAGTTGTGGCATACATGCCAAGGTGATCTTCAGCTATTTTCCAGACAAAGGTCAATGACAACGCGTTATTGAGTAGGTGGTCATAATGTTTTGGCTTTTCAGTGTAAATCTACGTGTGTTGATACACGCCTGCGTGGGATGGCTATTGAACGTTTATACTAAAAAATACGCCAAAAACACGATGATGGATACACATCACCCTTGAAAATACAGAAAAAAAAAATTACCACCGTATTACGTATATCAAAACTTCAAGCTGCATTACTTTTGTTTTGACCCAGCGTCTAACAAGCGCTTTCAAGCCATTAGTTATTCAGCCTCATTAGTAATAAAGGATAAGAAACCGGCGCTTAAAGCTTCTAAGAGCAAGATCTCGAGATGAGCGTATGAAAAGGAGGAGGAAATGAAGGTATGGGAGGTAAACCCTTCCTGTAGTTACTAGAATTCCAAGTTTAGGAAAAATGATCTGTGTTATCACCTCGCATAAAATTTTCTCAGAAATACGGAAAAGAGTAAGTTAGCGTAGTGTAAGCGTCTAGATATTGTTGAATGCACGCGGAAACTTGCTTAGTTAATTAATTTATTTATGTAGATCTGATGATAGTGGTTTAATGCAGTTTAAATTTTAAAATAAATAAATTGAGAAAGAAAATCTCTTTTCTTTCCTCCTTCTTTCAAGTTAAAATTCCTGTTTATTCCAATCACTGTCTTTTAGTCTTTTACAAATGAGACTTTTTTTTTAAATTGTTAGAATATCTGATTAGTTTCTAACTCTTCTGATGCAGAGTAATTTCAAGACTTACGTTAATAAACGTAATTTTAGGGAAAAATATCTTCTTTAAATATCTTTAAAAAATTCTGCCTAATAATACAGTAATTTTTTACTGATAATGAAATCTCATTCAATATTATTAATAAGATAATTAACAATTGCTGTAAAGGTATTGTTGATCTCTCCGATGGCACAGAAAAAGTATGCTAATATAAAGAATATAATGTTTGATCATAATACCGAAAACTGATTTTATATACTCGTAACTAACTGGGCTGCCTTTGTTACAGGTTGTTGTGATGTATCGTTATAACGAGTGGTCGTTATAATTAGCCTTGATTTTACTAGCATTCCCAGTATTCTTGGCTTTGAATTGAGTTATACTGATATTCATCTTCCAGATTAGAGAACGTTTAAAGGTGACAGATAACAACCGATTATTTTTACGTTAGTAAGGCATGCTTTTTTGAAAAATAAAGATATTCTTTAATTTAGTTTTTTAAAAAATAAGTGATTCATGTTCACGCACTATTTTAATAAATTTAGAAGCTTTACGTGCATGGTATAACCCAGAAGAATATTACTAAAAGCTTTTCATAAATGATGAAGCCTGTTTTGAAGCTTCCATAAATGTTGTATTGAAGTTTTTCATATATACATTTGTAATAGGAGGACCGGAAAGTAATGTCGTTTCTGCGCATGTCGACAACAACATGCTAAGGCAGAAATGGAAGCAAATCCATGTCAAACACTCTTAACCAACCTTGGTCGACCATCCAAGAACATTTAAAGCACAACGGAAAAATAAGCAAAGCAGGTGTTTAAGTCCCCCTTAATCTGTCCGAAAGAAACAAAGCCAACCTGTCCATTACATGCAACGTATTGCTTCAACGGCACATACAGAACCGTTTTTTGATCGTTTGATTAGGGAAGACAAAAAAAATAAGTCCTATATGATACTCCAAAACTCAAAAGGCAGTTTTAATAGGAGTTACAAAGGGTTTACATCCCGAAAAGGCGCTTCTGGGTGTTTGATGGAGTATTCGGGGAATTGTTCATTTTGAATTGCTGAAACCTGGAAAAACTGTTAATGTTTCTTTATTGTGAACAACTGGATCTAGTGAACCAATCTTTAATGGAAAAATATCTGGCGATTGTCAACAGAAAAGGCGTCATTCTGCAACACGACAATGCAAGACCGCACTGTGCAAGACGAACACTGGAAAAATATAATGAATTGGGGTGGGAGGTACTGCCTCACCCACCATATTCGCCCGATATCGCACCCTCGGATTTCCATTTATTCCGATCCCTACAACATTTTCTTAGTGACAAAAAATTTGAAAATTTGGATGATGTCCAAAATGCCATCTCGAGATATTTTACTCAAAAACCAATTGACTTTTATCGGTCTGGGATTGAAATCGGCATACTAGGTGGCAAAAGGTTGCTGATAACGAGGGTGATTATATTATTGATTAAAAATAAAAACTTGTTACAAATTTATTCGTTTGAATTTAATGTAAGAAAGCGACATTACTTTCCGGTGCCCTTATTATTTGTGATGTTTTATGCATACGTATGTCTAATCAGACACGTGTCGAGGTTTAGTCGAATGAAATACTTACTTAAGTTAAGAAACGAGAGCAGGAGCAAAACTCTAAGCACTAAATTAATGATTAATTAAAAATGATAAACAAGTATTTAAAAGGCAAAGTTTTCAGATTTATCTCAGATTAAAATGTATAACCGTAATTCTGCCTTAAATACGCCCTCTCCACATAAAAGCGTTGTTATCTTTTTATTTCTTAAATTCCAAAATTAAATATATAAAAAAATATGAATATTAAATTTTGGGCTTAGAAAATGTGACTTAAAATGCGGAATATAAACTGAAACCGTGATACTTCTCCAGAATTAAATAGTGCTCTTGCCTAAAATCAAATAAAATACGCCCTCTCCACATAAAAGCGTTGTTATCTTTTTATTTCTTAAATTCCAAAATTAAATATATAAAAAAATATGAATATTAAATTTTGGGCTTAGAAAATGTGACTTAAAATGCGGAATATAAACTGAAACCGTGATATTTCTCCAGAATTAAATAGTGCTCTTGCCTAAAATCGAAACATGACCTACGAGTAGCCGGTTTCGTGCGCTTACCGATATATGTGTAACCCTAACTTTTAAAAAATTCCTTGTTTTATAAATACTTTAACTTTAGCTAGAATAATTTTCATTAATATTTAGGGAACTTCATTTAAAAATTAACTGCATATGTGAATTTTGAACGGATATCAAAAGTCTGGCATTTTCAAGTTACGAAAATTGTAACAATAAATATTTTAAGACGAAAAATTGTTTGTAAACAAAATAAAAAATTCTTACATCATTTCTATAAATTATGACTATAAACCTTTCTTCGTTAATTATTTCCAGAATTAGAAGACAATTAGACAAAATTCAAACGCCAACGTAATAGTATTTCCGGGTTTTCTTGGGATTTCCCCAAGATTAATCATCTTCACATATATTTTCATTAACTCATTTCAGAACCGTTAAATAGCTTAGCTTTTCTAAATAATCTATTTGAGGATTTATGCATATAATTCTAAGAATATCACATTAAGTCAAAATAAAATAGCTAAACTATTTTCTAACTTTTAAATTTACATTATATACTTTTGCTTAAATTCATAATCGTGCAAAAACAAGGCTACTTTACGTTCATAACCCTTCACGGAAACTCATCGGAGAAGGTTATGGTGTTTCACCTCATAATCCGAATTCTTATCTATATGTATTGTATTGTTTTCTCCTCTATACGTCATTAGCTTTTAGAAGTTGAATGAAAAATATTATAAAATGCACTTTTTCTGTAATAATGTATGATTATACAAATTCACAGTATAATGAATGCCATATTCAAAGCTCTTTCTGTAACTGTAGTTAAGTTAAAAATGTAAAACACGACATCATAATTTCTTTCATTCTTTCCTCCTCGCCTGTTACCTCCAATTCCATGTTAAATGTTCAGAATTTGATAAAAATTTTCCGACGTAGGAATTATTTTAAAGCACTGAAAATAGTAAGTCGTGTAATCGACATAATCTATTAAAGCGCATGTGAAGATAGTTGCCGAATTTCATTTCAGAATTAGTTACATCCCAAGTGTAAGGGTAACTTATTTCGTAGATGTATTTCACTCTGCGGCATTGGTTAAACAAAACTTAATGGACTTTTATAAAACAAGAAATTCTAAATACGAATGATTCTAGTTTCTGAAACACGTTCATGATCTATCAAATCAACAAGGAATTTTCTAAATTCGCGAATTTTCTATGGAAATGTACGGAATGTTTTATTTATTTAATTAAACTGTAGTGAATGTTTTATTAAACGGTGTGTGTGTGTATTTAATTATGGCAAAGCACACGAGGGCTATCTGCCTAAGGGGAGGGATGCCTTTCGTGGAGGACTTTCTAAGGGAAACTGGCTCGTATATACGTTACACATGGGGAAAACCACGAAAACGCCCATGCAGCCAGCCCGTTCGCGGGATTCGAACCTCGGACCGAACTACCAGTGTTTTATTAAACGGAAACTTTATTCATTGATTAACAGTGTAAAAAGTTATATTTTATTACTTACATAATCTTCCTACCCGCTGTGCAAGAGCTATTTTCATAAAATTATATGTAAATTACTTTGAGAAATTTTGTAGCTGGATATATAAATCTAGGATCATTATTTAAGGAAATGAGACTTCACAGACTTTTCTCGAACACGTTTCGTCTTGAATAAAGTGGATGAATTAAATTAAATTGTACATTTCCCCAAGTTTTGTCACAAAACTCTGCAATGGATTAAAAACTGATAATAATTCTGCTTCTAATAATGGCAGTTTTCATAACAGAAATCTAAGGAAAACGTTTTCAAACAACTAATAATATTTATGACATATAAGAGGAAAGTAAACATCGATGTAACCAAATGTTTCTCTCTCAGGGAGCGGGACTGCGGCAGAAGTATGTGTTTCAAAAATAAAAACCTTACTTCTTAGGTTTGAAGTTTTCTGCGACGTGTCCCAGGAGTTTAATTTTAATCTGTTATAGATTTAATTTGACCCAGATTTGTCACTGTTGTGCGTTCAAGCGCAGATGGCGAAGAGAATGATAGCCATGCAATAATAAATATTTATACAAAAGTGAATGTAGCAAGTTATAAATTTTAATACACGAGGATTTCTTTATTTATGGTAACTTTTGGATATCAATATTTATCAACCACATTAGTCAACTAGCATGTTAACTTAACTATAAGAAAATTAAAGTAGATAAAAAGAAGAGTAACTAGGGGCAAAGAGATATTAAAAGAAGAGAGGCGTAGTAATTTTAGCATATATCTCTTTTATAAAAACTAAAACTAAATTAAAACTACTCAAAAAATTTATTTTTGAAGTTTCCGATTAAGTGCATTGTGCTACGGTTAGCTTGTGACAATTTAGTTTCTTTTAATTAAAAAGTTGTTTTTCTAATTTGCATTTTTACTATCACTTGTCACATAGTCATGCAGCTTGTTCTCTCCTAATGGTTGTGTAGAGTTTTGAGACAAGCGTTTGCGCAAGAACTTTGCTGTTGGTGAATGTTTGTGTTTAATCCTGGCCGGTGTAGCTGATATCGAAAAAATAATAACCAAAACTCTAAGCGACGGTTGAAAGTTTAGCATGTTAAAATTAGATAATATTCTGCTTCCTCACAGAGAAAAACTGAGTTGTGAATTTTTATCATGAAATTAATGTTTAGTCAAGCAGAGCCTTATCTCTATTTTTTACATTAATTCTCAAGTAGACATTCATTAAAATTTGAGTTGAATTTTAATGCCTTCTTGTCTGCATGAACCTTGAAATTTCACTTCCATCACAGTAACTTGTGCAAGGAAATTTATTGTCTTCTTATCTTTAGAATCCACAAAGCTAGCTTAAAATTCATAGGCAATAGATGTCATAAGCTAATGCATTATTTATATTGTAAGAAGGATTTTATTCCTTTTTTTGTAAGTTTCTGAATAATTCATATTTGTGAGCTAGGTAAATCATGTTATACTATTAGCACAATTTCTTTTTGTGTATTTTACCTATTATGCTGTATTGTGTGAGGATCGCAACTTAAGCAATTATTTATCCGTTTCCAAAAATAAAATGTAATAACAGTAATTAAGGAATTTGAGATTAATGCTGATTTCATATAAAACTCGAAGTACTGTTTTATGTAAAATCTCCGCCTAACAGGGGATCCTGTCTTTGATTCTGCATCTTTCATATTTCCTAATAATTAAACTATACATAGTATACATAGTATGCTTTTTTTTTTTTTTTAGATTTTTTTATTTTTCTCCAGCACTCATCCCGATAAAAGAAAGATCTCATTCATAATAATAATAATAATAATAATAATAGTAAAAAAACTAATTAAAAAAATTAACATTTAATTGTGATCACTTGACGTCCTAAGTTCAGACACGGACCAAGGCCCCAATTTTCACCTTTCTTAAACTTTGGCGATCTAATAATAGAGAGGAAATTGTAGGGAGACTTTACAGTTTTTACAGCAAGAAAATTCTGCTGCGCGCTTTCGAGCTTGGTGCCTTAAGCAAGTGCTTATATTGGTAATTAATGCAGCCCTGAAAAAAGTCACCATTAAAAAAGTCGTCATTAGGACACTTCTATTTTAAATTTTTCTTTCAGGGTTGTAAATCATGGAAAGTCGAGGAGGACTAGACTCCTCCTTTTACTTCTTGAAATCCAAGAGCTATAGTTATGCCACGGCACAGAGACGGCTTGAGAAAACCTTCCCCCCCCCAAGGAAAAACCTTACATTCAGATCCAGTAAAAACTCACTGATCCTTCTATTTAAGAAGCTTTTAAACAGGTTACAGGTATTAGGAGGTATAGCAGTATCCTTTCAGAATTTTTAAGGAAGATGGCCACCAAGCGTCATCAAAAGTACCATGTTACCTATAAAAATAACTAAAACTGCTATTGTAACTACTAACTATTGTAAACTTCATTTGATTTCCATATTGCAAGATATTACTTAAGCGAGTATTATCTACTACGTTTATCGTGTTATAACTGTTCTGCCTTTTACACTGGGTTCCTGTTTTTAAATTGCATCATTTTTTTTTATTAAAAGCAATATATGTATATTTATTTAACTGTATATCTGTATGTATACATTTATTCAGTTTATGAAACTTATTTTTGAATAAAAACTCTCTATTTTCATTATTCATTCATTTCTTTCTGTTGTATTCGCTCATCCACCCTTTCGACCATTGTCAGAAATTTGTTAAAATCCTGTTAATTCGCCTACTATGCCTTCTACAGTTGGAATGTGTACTTGCATTGGCATAGACTTTGTTTCGAGCATGTGCATCTTAGGCATTTTGTTACAAATTACAACAGAGGGGCTTGTTGGCTGATACGCTAACGCTGCTGTAGATCAGCCGCCTTTCTTTGGTGAAAAGAAAAGAAAGCCCCATTGACTCAGCACGCATAGTTATATGAATATTATCATAACACACATGAACACCTGGGAAATACTCCTATCCCAAAAGCAGAAATAGAATCACTCACTGATGAATTAACTTTGCCATCCGGGAATTAAATCCCTCAAGTCCTTCTTCGCAAAGTCGGTATTTACACACACACACACACACACACACACATATATATATATATATTATATGTATATTTATTGTATTTATATGTATATACATATAAATAAATTACATATCAATTTTACGTACATATAAATATGTATGTAAAATAATCCCATACATATAAATTTTTTCACAAAGATTGCGAACATTAGAAAATTTTCTCAGGACTCAAGATTGGCTTCTACTAATTTAGCTTTATAATTATGTCACAATTCCCAATGCTATATTTTATACATATCTTTTAAAAACATTGTTTTTCTTTTATTTTTCTTCTTCTTCTTTTTTTTTTTTTTTTTTTTTTTTTTTTTTTTCTTCTGGAACTGACGCATTGCAGCAAGATGAGAATATATATTTGAAAGACATAGATCAACTTCAAGTATAATCATCTTGTGGTCTGAAAGAGAAGTTTTCCCTGAAGTATCCCAACCCTGAATGTACGGAAGCAATTTTAAAGTACAAAATGTAATAACAATGCAACTACAGCCTTGAATTGAACTGAAAGTAAGTTCGCGATTTTCGTTAATTACAAATAAGCGATTTGCGCTAATAAAATCACAAAGTTTCGTCTGTCCGCCATCAGGAATAGGACTACGCCAAATCTCGGATTTATTGTTTGAGTTCATAACACATGAAAAATTACATTTTTTTTTCTTCTGAAATTTTTTATAATTTTATATCAGTGTTACTTCTGGGGCAGAATGAACAGAACATACATTCAAGCTAGAAACCTTAATTTTAATATTGGAAACAACAATGTTGTAAACTGTATGATTTAAATACAGGAAAGGAGAAGGACTCTGATTATGAATAACAAAGCAAACTTGACAGCTTCTACTTCCGAAATACGACAAGCTGTATATTTAATTGGGAAGCCAGGAAGAACACCTTTATGAAAGGAATATTCCTGTATTATTGCAACATCAATATCATTTTCCTAAATATGTAAAATACGTTGCTGGAAAGCACCTTTAATTATTGTGTAAATTAATTTGGATAAAAGGTACATGTGAATTTATGGATTTGCACATAATACATTTTGAAACCGAAAACTTCTCATAAAAGAATGCTGAGGCAAATTATCTTTAGACTACTTAAAAGTCATTTTTTTAAAACTACTTTGAGAAACATAGTGTGATCGAAAATTTCTAATTCTAGATTTTGACTGGGAACATTCTGATCCGAATTTTATTCTATCGCTTTAAAATATGAAACGGATTATTTTGTGCGGTTGTGTAGCATGTATCTCCACTAGTTACGTGTGCATGTGCGCTGTGTAAGTAACTGCATGTGAATGCAGTTGATATTCAAGATAAATAAATTATTAATAAGGGTAAGTCGAAAGTCTGAAATGGTAAGTACGCCATTTTTGATATTATAAGGCATTTTCTCTCTTCTTTTTGCATGTCTTCGTGGTGTAATTGGAAGCATACTCGACGCGTATTCGAGAAGTCGAGAGTTCCCGGCGAGGACATTGAGGATTTCTTCAGTTTCCTGATTCCGAAAAATTATAAACGACTCTACAATGGCGCTGAAACTAAAAGGTGGTGGACGATATTTTATCACCACCAGGATTTGGCGACTGGGTCCCCTAACCCCCAGTCGCCCTTTAAAAGGGGGAGTATATAATGTATTTTATCCCTCTCTTCTTTCCGCGTGGCTTTGTGGTGTAATTGGAAGCGTATTCGACGTGTATTCGAGAGGCGCAGAGTTCAAGTCCCGGCGAGGGCATTCCACATTTTTCATGTCTCCAGCATAAAAAAAACATAATGCCTCTACAATATAATGGAATGAACTGGTTGCTGAGTACCATAGTCATACAGCAATTTTTTCTTTTTAGTTATTTCAGTTCTTTCACACGCGGATTATTAATGGCAATGTGAAAGTATAAGGATGACCGTAAATAATATACTATTAATATTTAGAAAGAGGCGTAAATATACTAACTCGTTCAATATAATGAAATTAGACTACTTTAGACATTACGTCGAATCATTGGAATACTTGCGTAGTCAATAATGCCTAAAATTTTGATTTAGAAGTTTTTATTTCTGTTTATAAAAATTTTGTGATACCTGACAGAGAGGGCGCACCAGCGGCCGAGCGGTAAAGTCGCTGAACACTCGTGGTTCGGTCCGAGCTTCAGATCCCGCGAACGGGCTTGCTGCATGGGCATTTTCGTGGTTTCCCCCCCATGTGTAACGCGTATAAGAGCCAGTTTTCCCTAGAAACTTCTCCAGGAAGGCATCCCTCAGGCAGATAGCCCTCGAGGCTTTGCCGTAATCATATAAACCAAACCAAACCTGACAGACAGGCCTATGAATTTAACAAAGGCGCTTCATTATTTTTACGATTTTTATATTGCAAGAGATTTAAAGGATAAACTGTAATTAAAAGAACATAACTTTTATGGAAATACTTTGTTTTCTCTTCTGGTTCAGCATATACATAATTTGAATTCGCTATCTACGCAAGATTTATAAGCTTCTTTTAATGACATAGTCGTACGTTTAAATAGGTTTGAATTATTAATTCTGGTTGCGAAAGTTAGCATTGTTGAAATAAAAAGTACCATGAACTTCTCTCGTGGCAATTATCTTTCGTAGACGCCCGCATTTGAAAATAACTGTTATTTCTGATAACATAAATAAACACTGTTATTAAACATCAGCTCTCTCAGCCAATCATCTTTACAGAAGAACAAAATTATTTCGAATCGAGGGATGGTCTTCCTAGTTAGGATTCACTGTATTTTAAATATAATCTATAAGTCACTATTTTGACCTTCATATCACTAAATTTGAAGATATCCGTTATTATGAATTTAGAAGAGAGGAGAATCAAGAAAGTTAAACAAAAATGATCTTGCATTAGCAGTGATTCTGGTGACCAGAGTATACAGTAGTTTCTGAAAATGTGCGAAGAATAAATTAAAAGCATTCTTCCTTTGCATAATTATGGTAGAAGTGATCAGTATACCCCCTTTAGAAGTTCGAAGATTTCGGGTATAATTATCAGCGAGGACACTGCTGATCACTTAAGAAACCCAACGACTCCGCTGCACGAAGTATATTTCTCGTAAAAAGGCAAAGGCAAAAATAATACGATAGTCGTAGAGAACACATGGGAGACAGTTTCAAAAAGTAGATGCGAAAAGAATGCAACAAGAAATAAAATCCAACGTTTAAGTTGAAATTCTGTATTATTTTTATTTAACAAATTAGACAGCGGTGGATTCTACCAATGTTTATTGGAGAAACTAAGGCAACAAGAATCAGCGTAATTTTCATAAACCTTCTTGTTGCCTTAGTTTCTCCAATAATCGTTATTCGGGTGTTATTTTAATTCAAATCTACCAATGTTTGTTTGAAAGGGATCAGATGATGCCAATTTAATTCCGAAGATTATTAAAATTTCAATAATAAATTCTTACTGCTCATTTTTGCCTTTACCTTAAAAGACAAAATTTTGTGTAAACCTGTTTTATAATGTGTTGCATTAAAAGCAGTATCTGGATATCTTGGTAATAATTCAGTGAAGAGTCAGAAATGAGAAGGTGACATTACCATTCAGCATTTTAAAAGCATTTATCGTACAGTATCTGCGGTTTCTGGGGAAGTTCCTAGCATTTTCAGTTTATGAAATAATTCTGGATTAGATTAAAATCAAATGAATGAGACAGTTATTTGATTGCTGAAAATTTTCGTTTGAAAGTTGTTCCAGCTAACCAATTATCATTCTAAGACACTGCGGTGCGGCTTTTGGAAAGATGGTGTAGTTATGTGTGTTACGAAAATTCTTATGGGGAAAGATAGTCGTCAAAAATATCTACAGAGCATAAGTTAGGGAAAAAGATCTCTGTCTATTGGGTGTATCCCAAGAAATATGATATAAATTCCCCCTAAATTATAACTCGGCTTCCATCTGCCTGCTTTACTCCAATATGGCAAGACAAACTCATAATTTTCTATAGTCTACTTCCTACTCGTAGCATTCCACCGTCGAAATTTCGACTTGTCAGATCAGATAAAACTGCTCTATCCAGAAGCTACGACAGGATTTTGCAGACTGAAGCCTAGCCTTCAATGTTTTGCTGTTCAAACAAGGAAAGTGTCAAAACGCAAACCGCTTAGGTTTCAAACAATGTATATTATTAAAATTCTAACTGCGGTTTCGGGCGGTCTGCCGATTAACACTTTTGCGCGGAGTGCTACGCATACGTGCCAGCAAGATACGCACTCATTAACTGGCCGGCACGCTGGCGTGTCGGAGCCTTTTCTCGATCACCTCCGGCCGTAACATATTTGTGCCAGTGTCCTGGAACGTTTTAAAGACCACTAGATGTTGTTCTGTATCCATTACTTTTGAACTGAATATAGTTTTAGGATCCTGATCTTCAATTTGATTGCATTATACGGTTAGGTTATTTAATTACGGCAAAGCCTCGAGGGTTATCTGCCTAAGAGGAGGGATGCCTTCGTGGAGGACTTTCTAAGGGAAACTGACTCATATACACGTTACACATGTGGAAAAACACGAAAACACCCATGCAGCCCCCCCGTTCGCGGGATTCGAACCTCGGACCGAACTAACAGTGTTCAGAGACTTTACCGCTCGGCCGTTGGTGGGCCGATTGCATTATAGGTAACGTTGGTGCCAGCTGTTACGGAGGGGGGGGGATGTAACATAAACAGACAGAGCTCGTCTTGTAGAGTCATTAGGCTATTTTGGAGCAGGAAACACGAAAAATGTGCAGTGCCCTCGCCGGACCTCTCGAATGCGCGCCGAGTGTGCTACCGTTACACAACGAAGGAGGGGGGAGGAAATACTTTATAGCCTCTTTAACTCGCCACGTGATATAAACATTCGGGTGTTTCTACATCCCTTCCAATCCTTTTTTTCATTGTTTTTTTCCAACTATGTAGGGTCTTTTAGGGTTACTACGTCAGGTTCTATTACGCTTTGCATTGTTTTTATTTCAGAAGGTCTTGACTTCAGTTTATTATGGTGAGCAAGCGTTAATTATCAGACGAATCGTAAACGAGCCTAGTGATATGAATGAGAGTGATGATTCCTTTTCTAAAGAGTTAGAGAATAATATTTCTAGTGATTCTCATTTGGACATTTTGTCAGAGACTCAGCTCATTGAGAGTTTGCCTTCCAGTTCACATGAAAGGTTTTGTTACTTCTTGTAAACAGTCTTTCTTGTAATTTTTTATTAATATATTTTATCAAATAAAACTTCGGAGTAATTTGAATAGCGCTTCCGAAAATTATTTCTCAAAGTAAGTAATTTTTGAAACATATTTTTACGTCAAGTAAAGGAAAAAATTATTAAATGTTATTTTAACATATATGATAGCTTAAGTAATAATTTAAAATAGTACCAAAATTATGACGTTAGGACGTAAAAACTTTTTTCTGAATTTTTCTAAAGTTAGGCTTAACGGACGCAAAATCCCCGGCCTGTGTATGTCTCCCATCCGCCCGAGGGAACGTCTTACACAAAGGCGCGCCATCTCGAAAGAGTTAACTGGAAGTGACGGAAAGCCCATCTACATAGCAAAGCGGGTCACACGCATTTTACGGCATACGATGCAGCTCGAGTAAGGGCCATGCGGAGTGTCGCAAGTCAAAGGTCATTAAAAAACAATCATTTATCTCTAAAGGTCTATCTGGCGTTCACATTGCTACACAGTATTATTTTCAAGAAGGCAAGTTGTTTCAAACTACCGCAGTATAAATAGTATTTGTGCATAGCCCTGATAAATAAACTTTCATTAAGTTCATTGTTACATAATATCCCGTCCCCCCGATTCCTTAAAAGTGGCGAACTTCCCTTTGATAAATCAATGGTATGTTTTAAGTCGTGGCTTCTCCTTGGCTAGAACTTTCACCACAATTGTTTATAGATTCCATGGGAATCAATCTCATATGATTGGAATGATGAATGCATAGCAAACGAAGCTAGTGGACCCATTCTTCTTCACAGGTTTGGCCATGAATCTAAGGCTTATTTTCCTTTTCGATACATTTGCCATGTAAATACGTAGCGAGGCTTGAATTTTTCATCGTATGAACACAGTGAGCCCTGTTCTTTCTACCATTCGCCTGTTTCTCCTTCCATTCTTTTATTCAAGGTAGCAGAGTAAACTCGTATTTTTGCAATATTAAGATAGCTTTTACGAAGAATGAAATTTTCTCGATTCCTTGAGTTGAGATATTTATCATCTGTGCTTGTAATTAATTTTATTAAATCGATCAGGTTGAAAAGTTAATTGATATTGATAGCTTTGCTGCCAATTAGGCAGATATCCCTCGTGTGCTTTGATAAATACAAATAATTTAACCCAATCTTCGTTGCTAAATATTACCTAAACATATGCAATGGATTTACGTGGAAATTACAAAATTTATGTAATTCATAAACAGGGAGCTCAGCATACAAACCAATTAGCCTGGTTGCAGAGAAAATGACTGCTTTTACTCTCATCATTACATTTCAATAATGTTTTAGTACGCTATAGCAAAAGAATCGATGCAACATCAGAGTGTTAGGATTCGAAAGTCCTACTTTTGTTGCGAACAACGCTGGCGTTTCAAAGTCATGTGGCCACGAACGCTTTTCGGTCTAAATGGGTTTTCGTCAACAGATCTTAATTCCCGTATTTGCCGACGTATAAGACGTACCGGACTATAACGCGCACTCTCTTTTTAGTACACATTTTTGAAGAATTAAAACTTTATTACTGATCATTATAATGAGTTTACATGTTGTAAATATAAAGTAATACAAATATAAAGCAATACTTTCTGCAATTACCCAATCTACCTGGGAAAGAACACATTTTAATCTTCTTCGTCAAACCTCAGACACTCATCTCCAGAGATAAATAGTCACTTCAAATCTCTTCTAAATCAGCATTTGAGTCCTCATACCAAAAATTGTCCTCTGTACCATCCAGTGCATTACTAATGTCACACACTTCTTAAATGATTTAACAACTGTCAGTTTTCCCAGCATCCCACCAAACTTTGACCCATTCGCAAACTTTCGAAATGCTAAGCCTCTTCCTTCTTCTTGATGGTGTAAACTCAAAATCCGAAGACTACATTCAGCTGTTCCACTTCTTCATAAGTCCCTTAAATTGTTTATTAATGCAGACATCAAAAGGCTGAAGTTGACTTGTTACGCCTCCTGGATTTATAGCTAACTGAGTTTCGTGTTCTTTGAGTTTATTTTTAGCATCTTCTGTTGGGCGAGAACGAAACTGATCCCATACTAGTAGAGCAGGTTTCTTCAACAGTCCGCTAGGGCGCCTCGACCAAATTTTATCTATCCGTAACTTCATTCTTCTTCCATCCATCCAGCTTTTTGCGTGAACATGGGAAATCACTCCTTTAGGCAGTCTTCCTTTAAAAAGTCAATAGTGGGAACAATTTTGTCCCATCAGCACTGCAGGATAAAACAAACGTGTAGTGAGTTCTTTCGTGCCTTAAAGTTTTGACAGTAACACTTTTGTACCTTTGGGATCCACAGTTTTGTTTGAGGGCACATCAAATGTCAAAGGGACCTTGTCCATATTTTCTATTTGTGCAAGTTAAAAATTTTCTCGTTTTCGTGCATTAATGACGAATCGATGAAATTCAATAATTTATCCCTTCATATTCCTCTTTTTTTTTTTTTTTTTTTTTTTTTTTTTTTTGCGATAATTTTGTTTTAGTCCGCATACATAGCTGGTTTCTCTTCATGAATCTTGAACAACATGATGTTGATCCAGTAAAATCGGCAATCCCTCAATCAGTCGCTATCGCTTCCGCTCGATGAGTAATCACTTTTGTAGAGACTGACGGGTCATTAGGATTTTTCTGTGGTCCAAAATCCAAGTATTCAGCTCTGCCTCAGGTTCAGGCCATTGTGCAGTTCCGCTTCGTAGGTAATGTTTACTCTGAGTTACTTTTCTTACGTTTGGAGCCCTTTTCTGTTCATTCTCTTCCTGATTTCGCCAAGTTCTGATCATTTTTTCACTTGGGGATCGCCCGAAATGCCTCTCTGCAGTGCTGTTTCCATGTTCTTTAGCATACACAGTCACACGTTGCTTGTATGCTATGTTATAGCAATGCCAACGTTGTTTTTGACCCATAACGTGCCAACAAATTTAAGAAAATTGAACAGTAGAACTTTTACACAATTAAATGTGGTTCATAAAAATTGGAAAGTTTAAACGAACCCAGCTGTGATCGTGGATGACAGCGCATGCGTATTCATTAAACTCTTACGTAACTGTAATATTCCCTACTCCGCAAGGAAACAAGAAGAAAATGGCATATCTCAGAATAGAGAAAATTTCCAGAAATAAATACAATCAAAAACTGAGTATCGACATATAAGACGCACACAGTTTTTCAGACCTTATTTTCAAAGAAAAAAGTGCGTCTTATACGCAGGCAAATACGGTAAATACTAATATAACTACGTAGATATGCCTCAAAGGAATGCTGAGTTGTGAAAGCGTGTCGTTGTAGTATATTATAATACCAGATTAGTTATTAAGTACGATCGAAACTCCACAGAGTTTCTCTTTTACTGATAAATATTATGAAATTTAGCTTGACACAGGACGTGATGTGATGTTGACAATTACCATATTATTATCAAAAGGAATACATTCTCTAACAAACAATCAAAACTTTCTGCTTTTCATTAGTTTGGAGCCTTTTCTGTTGATTTTAAAGGAATTATCCAAGCGTGAGGAAAACAGTTATGTGTTACGTACATGAATAAAAATGAAATCACCGTGATTTCAGAGCAGCGAGAGCCATTTTTTCTGAAAAACAAGATAAGTAAAGTATGATGTATTTCCACTTTTGGATCAAATATAAGCGATACCTTGCAAGATGTAGCGTTAATAGATTACATATTGAGCTAAGCCAAGTATGAAGTACTTAATTGGCCAATGCGTTGGCATTTTGGAGAGAACGTAAGAATATTTCATTACGTGCTAAAGACAGACACATGACTAGGCGAGCTATGGGATAATAACGGCATTTATACAAAGGCTACTTTAGAAGCGCTACTTATTGTATTGTTGAGCAATGACGTGATGATATTGTGGTAAGAGTGGTAACAAAATCGGTCGACATACGATAAACGCTTAAGGGTGGTTCGAGAATATTGGCGAGAGAGTTACTCTCGGTATGGGACACGTGATGTTTTCCAATAAAAGCAGATTCTATATATCTGGCCATCCACCTAGAAACATGTTAAAGTGGGTTTTGAGGAACAATGCGAATTGTGTTTCATCACTGAGAACAACCACACGACCAGCTGGACACTCTCCATTGCTGACCGGGACAGATATCTCTGCACATGGTGCGCTGCCTGTTCTCATTGGTCATTAGCAGACGACAATACGACCGTCTGAAATGTAGTATCGTTTCTAGATTCCTTTCGTCACAATTAAAATTGGCCATATCATATGGCCATGCATAGTGAAAAGCTATGATACGTACCTGTTCCTGCGATTTTTTATACTAGCTTTTTGATGATATCCTATGGCCTTCTTGCTTATCCAATGGATGCGTGTTTTAATTTGTCTTCCATGGCCATTGGAACAAGGATCGTTTAATTGCTTCGTGAATTAAACGCTAGAAACGCCCATCTGCTAGATTAAAATAGCCGGCCTCTTTCAGCCCTATGGTGAAGGATCGGTCAATTTCTCGCATTTTTTTCCGTATGCACCTGGTATCAGTTCTCAGAAGTATCTACAACCGAAACTGTCTCTATTTTGAGATTTCAACTTGTGTAATTTCCTTTTCCCAGCTATTCGGGTGTCTTAAACACCGTTCCACAAGAGACTGACTTGTCTTTCCGAATGCGCCTTTGGTTTCACTAATTGGACTGTAGTTTGCCAGACTGTTCTCGAGCATCGAATATCAGAAATCCAATTAGAAGCCAGTGCCCGTGAAATGATATATTTAATACTGTTTAGAAAATTTTTAAAAGTGGAAATTTTTTTGAAATATATGTTATATTTTTGAAACTTTTGTTGAAATATATGTTACAGTGTTATATTATATGAATTTCAAATATGGTTTTAAAATAACAGAGGCAGTGACATAAATAATATTACTTCATGAGAAAGTTTCTAAGTCCCAAGAAGATGTTTCTTCTGTCTGAGTGTGAGTAATCATAGATTAGGTATCTTAGTATTATATTGTGAATAATCATAGATTAGGTATTGACTTATTTCAAGTAAGCGAGAAGATATTAATGACCGTTGTTCATTTAATCCATAACTTGACAATAATTCCATAAACGATAGTAAGAACCTGCAGACAGCGCGTCTATAGAAGTCATTATGCGGTACTTATTTTTGCAACCGTTGGTCGAAGACATATACGTGTAGACATACGACAAAAGGTTGCAAGAATAAACGCTGAATAAGGACTTCCATGGGAACGATAATATTACTTCTATAATATTCCATAATATTCTATAATGTGATATCACCGGAAAGGTTTGGTTTATTTAATCATGGAAAAGCATTCGAAGGCTATCTGTTTAAGAAGAGGGTTGCGTTTTTGGAGGGCTTTTCTAAGGGAAACTGGCTCGTATACACGTTACACATGAGGAAAACCACGAACGACTATGTAGCCAGCCCGTTCACCTTGATTCGAACTTCGGACTGAACTACCAATGTTCAGCGACTTTACCACTCGTCTGCTGGTGGGCCTATTACAGAAAGGAAAGACATTAAGACTCATTTATTTTAATGAGTAATGTAAATGTTTACAGAAAATTTAATCGTAAATGTTTACAGAAAAGAACATAATATTAATTAATCTGAAATACCTTTCGGAAATATTCCCTTTTTATTTACTAAAAGAGGTAAAATAGTAAAACAAATTAACTTTTAGTGTTTATAAATCAAGTTATGATGAATTAATATACTGCACTAAAACATAGATTTTGATATAATGAAGTAGATAGCAATAAAATTTTAGTATTATACTTGATAATATCCACAAGATAGGATTTTTTGCGATAAAAGACAAAAGTCATTCTTTATTTCCCATTTACTCATTCAATATACCTTTAAGCATTGCAAAATCTTTCCATGAACAGCAAACTGCAATGTGTATTATTTTTGAGGAAACAGATAAAAACACTGAACGATCATCAATACGCTTTGAGACTATGCAATTTTAACTCGGATATTGAGCAAAGTAGCTGAATGATTCGTAAAACATCTGAAGTAAATAGTGCATTTCATAATTCATGTTTGCGAGATTTTTAACCTTACATTGAGAAATGAAAAACATTCATTTCTATTCAGGAGTGTCTTCAACTGCAAATAAGTTAAATCACACAAAGTCTGTTAAAAATATGATATTTCATATGGTTCTTCACTAACAAAGCTAGCCTTTTACTTAAGAGCAATTTCCTAATTATTTGGCACTCTGAAATGTTCTATGATACTTCAAGTAAACAAAATAGCTAGTCATGCTGAAGTATCATAAACTGCAGATTGAACACAATTTCGGGTCACTCGAACCCCTGTAACATTCAAAAGTACCTACCCAGTAGAAATCATAATTCCGCGCATTGTATTACAGAGGATTTACACGAATAGTATATGATAAGTTCATTTCAAATCAAGTGGACACACATCTCACAAACATTCATAGGTCTCTGTTTCACTTTTGCACTCTTTGCAAGTTACATGACAGCACCAATGAAATTTGCAGTGGCAACGCTCAACTACATTTTGTAGATGTCTGCTGTAACCACGACCACAACAAAGAAGTTCGCAACCATCAACATCCCTGGATGTCTTATTACATTCTCGTCCATGGGTTCCCAGGGATCCAATTTTATCATTAGGTTCACAAAAGTCTGGTGAAGACTTCAAGTAAATAAGATCAACATCTGTAAATGGCTTGAATACATTACTGACAGGGGCTAATTTTGTTCTTTTGCCCATTTTTTTCGGCCTAACTTCGGTAGCTGCATCAAATCGGTTCTTGAGATCGCTACCAATCATGCGAAACTCTGGCATAGCTCTCCAACATGTCTTCGTTTGGCAAGATCCTGATGCACCATGGCATTTACATTCGATACGCATCTGGTATTCAATAGCCTGAAAAAGTAAAATCTGATTATATTTCTGAAGACAGAAATAAAAATTATTGAACAGAATGAAACAGTCATAAGCTATTAATGAACATTTATACGACTAAGGTTCTATAAGATAATACAATAAAACTAAATTGGACAAAACTTTGGGACACGTTCAATTAATGCAAAGATTTTTAATAACCGGCAAAAAAAACCTACTTGAAATTCCATAAGTAATATGCACCAAAAATATCCAGAACCATAACGTCGGCCTACGAAGTTATTAAAGAAGCGGCATAATCGTTCCGTTTCTGTGGCAAAAGTATAACGTGATGAACTTAGTGAATTATTAAAAAAAAAAAAAAAAAAAAAACATCATAAATGCCATTTTTGGAATGTTGCTTTGGCAGAAAAAGTATCTTTCTTTTAAAGAATATTACTTCTATATTACTTCTTACTAGACAAAGTAAGTAACGTTCAATGTTTACTTTTTAACTTGTAATACAGATTTTACTGAATGCCAAAACAGCCTCTTTTATAACTTTGTAGAGTTAAATACTTATAAAGATTTAAGCTTCGTCAACTTTGATGCACCTTAATTCAAATAATTTAAATTCTGATCTCAGGTTTTGTTGTCTTTTGTATTATAGTTCAATATTTCAGAAAGAGCGTTTTATATTTATTTAAAAATTACGTGGAAAAAAGGCAATGATTATAAAATGTCACAAAACAATTCAAGACACAAAAATAAAATTCCGGTATCAGATTTCATAAAGACAGTTTAAATCATCAAAATTATGCCAAAATTGCGTTTCCGTAAGTAACTTATAGTTTGCATAAATGGTATTAGATTTATATTAAAACACTCATTTGAAGTCAAAGAAGGGAAGAGAAATAAATTTATCACTTTATACGTAGGAAATATAATTTACATTTCTGCTAACTATATATGTAATATAAAATGAAATCATTTACATAAAATAAGAAAAATAAATTGATTACTTTGTAAATAGCATAAATTATAATTTATTAGTCTGATAATCAAATTTATACTAAGGGATGCATTTTACCTACGTGGAAGAGAGACAGGATATTTTGTTACTTTATATATAACGTAAAATATAAAAATGAATGTAAAATTTGTATTACATAACTAATAATTAACTACCGTATTTGCGGGCATATAAGACGCACCCCTTTCTTATATATATTTTTGAAGGATAAAACTTCATTACTGGTCATTATAATGAGTTTACAGTATTTTAAATATAAAGTAATACAAATATAAAGCAATACTTTCTGCAGTTACCCAATCTATCTGGGAAAGAACAGATTTTAATCTTCTTCGTCAAATCTCAGACACTCATCTCCAGAGATAAATAGTCACTTCAAACCTCTTGTAAATAAGCATCTGAGTCCTCATACAACAAATTGTTTTCTGTACCATCCAATGCGTTACTAATGCCACACACTTCTTAAATGATTTAATACTGCCTCTGTTTTTATAGCATCCCATGAAGCTTTGACCCATTCACAAACTTTCGAAATTCTAGGCCTCTTCCTTCTTCCTGATGGTGTTATAAGGTATCTCTCACACATTCTTAGTGCACCTTAGTGGTGTAGTGTTCTGCACGCTGGGTGCGTAAACCAGAGGTCCGCGGTTCGATTCCAGGTGAAGGCGTTGCTCATTTTTCATCTTGCCTGCTTCCAAAAATATCTAATGTCTCTTAAGTGTAACCTCAGAATTTGAAGACTGCATCCAGCTGTTCCACTTCTTCTTTCTAAATCCCTTAAATGTTTTGTTAATGCAGACATCAAAAAGGTTGAAGCTGACTAGTTACGCCTCTTGGATTTATAGTTAAGTGAGTTTCCAGTTCTTTGAGTTTATTTTTAGCATCTTCTGTTGTGTGAGAACGAAACTGATCTCATAGTAGTAGGGCAGGTTTCTTCAACAGTCCGCCAGGGCGCCTTCATCAATTTTTTTCCATCCATAACTTCATTTCTCCTCCATCCATTCAGCCTTTTGCGTGAACTTGTATAAAGATGCCTTTAGGCAATTTTTCTTTGGGAATGTCTTCCTTTAAAAACTCAACAGTGGGAGCAATTTTGTTCCATCAGCTCTGCAGGATAAAACAACCGTGTTGTGAGTTCTTTCATGCCTTAAATTTTAACAGTAACACTTTTTGTACCTTTGGGATCTACAGTTTTGTTTGAGGCCACATCAAAATTCAGAGGAACCTTGTCCATGTTTCCTATTTGTGCAAGTTAAAAATTTTCTTGTTTTCGTACATTAATGATGAATCGATGAAATTCAATAATTTGTTCTTCATATTCGTCTTTCTTTTTGCGATATTTTTGTTTTAGTCCGCATACATAACTGGTTTCTCTTCATGAATCTTGAACACCATGATGTTGTTCCGGTAAAATTGGCAATATCTCTATCAGTCGCTATCGCTTCCGCTCGATGAGTAATCATTTTTGTAGAGACTGACGGGTCATTAGGATTTTTCTGTGGTCCAAAATCCAAGTATTCAGCTCTGCCTCAAGTTCAGGCCATTGTGCAGTTCCGCTTCGTAGGTTATGTTTACTCTGAGTTACTTTTCTTAGATTCTCTTCCTGATTCTGCAAGTTCTTACCATTTTTTCACTTGGGGATCGCCCGAAATGCCTCTCTGCAGCCCTGTTTCCATGTTCTTTAGCATACGCAGTCACACGTTGCTTGTATGCTATGTTATAGTAATGCCAACGTTGGTTTTGAGCCACAAAGTGCTAACAAATTTAAGAAAATTGAACAGTAGAAATTTCACACACTTAAATGTCGTTCATAAAAATTGGAAAGTTTAAACGAACCCAGCTGTGATCGTGGATGACAGCGCATTTATTGAACTCTTACGTAACTGTAATATTCCCACACTCCGAAAGGAAACAAGAAGAAAATCGCATAACTTTGAATCGAGGAAATTTCCAGAAATGAATGCAGTCAAAAACTGAGTATCGACGTAAAAGATGCACCCCGTTTTTTAATGAAAAAAATTATTATTTTACGTATAAAAATTTTAGCAGTAACATAGTGTTGTTAAATATGGGAACAATCAAACATTTTTTTAAACAAAGAAATTAGAAAATAATTCATCTGGGCTCTAACTCGCAGCCTAAAGCTCCTTGTAAAATCTAGCATTTTTGTCGACTTTGCGAAGCGATCGAGCTAGTAAACCAAAGCGAAAGTTAAAAAAAATTAGTGACAGTAGGAAACCAGAATCATAGTCAAATAAAAATAGAGAATAAATTGGCCCTTTTTTGTTTGTCAGATTTCTCATAATGTAAGAATATAGTAATTGGCTTAAACAGGAAAAAACATTCTAGCAGATTTTGTTAACGCTAACAAATGAGGTAAAAAGTACATCGCTGTATAGCTCATGATAACAAATAAATTTTATCAACGTGAAAAAGAAGTATTATTTATAAAGAAATCCATCCGAAAGATTCGAAACAAATGTCGCATGATAAATCAAGCTTATTAAAATAATACAAAAAAAAAAAAAAAAAAAAAAAAAAAATTTGTGGTGTATGTTATTAAATAAGGAAAACATTGATATACAAGCCGCTATTGTTGTTCGGACTTGTGATTTCTATACAGTTTTACTGGCTGATGATATTTCAGTCTTCAGCAACTTTGTTTCCCATCGTGCTCATGGTCACTATTCATGACGCAGACGCTTCCGATATGTTACAGTCGTGCCAGAAATGTTTCCCCTCGTAAACGAGCTGGTATAGCAGCCGCAGACATCGGAAGAAACTTTTCGGTAATATATTGCTTCGTGTAGACGGGGCTATAAGACTAGATAAGGAAAAGTATTTAACATCAGATCGATCACTCCGGAAAAAAGAATCATAAGCTATGACATTATAAGTAAGAAAAAAAATGACACATTGAGTAAAACTTCTTTAAAAGGCGATAGTGTTCGATCACTGCAAGTGCTTCTACTAAAATAAAACGCACACCAAATAACATTATTTCACTCCTGCTTGGTAACCTACTATTAAGAATCTAAGAAAGCGGCTACAGCAAACTAGCGATTGAACTGTCCAATTCTAACCGAACGCGATAATAATTTAGAAATGAATTGATCAGAACTGATCAGAACAGAGAAAATTTGTAAACCGATTATGCTTTCTGTACTGTTCTATTTACTTAAAAATTTCTTTTATTAATTTTTTACCATGAATTTTAAATGGAAGCTGAGAGTTTATCTCTTTTTAAAAAGGCGAAAAATAAATCGGGAAAGAGAAAAACAGGAAAGTTAAAATGAATGTAAGAAAAAATTGCGAGATGCAAAATAGGCTTTGTAAAGCTATATATAAAGTAAATTTCAATTTACAACACTTCCTGTTTTCAAATTTGTGTATAAAAATTTTAAAGACATGAAATTTGTAATCAACTTGTATACAGGGTGATTCTAAATTGTTTTTACATATTTAGAGGGGGAATAGTACCAATCCAGATGAGCAATAATTATCATAGAACATAGGGTCGCATTTCACTTTGAGAGTGAGGAAAGTAGAAACGCATTGAGGAAGAACAAGGAGACTAGCTCTTAAGACTATTAAGAATTAACCGTATGCAAAGTTTCAGTGAGAAGAAGCAGCATTTTGCTCTTAGTTGGTACCGGAGAAAGCCAATCAGAGCAAATGGTGTTCTCGAAAACGACACAACATCATCGCTTCAAGTATTACCTTGATAACATCGTACGAACCTTTTTGTGAATGCTACGGCGGAGTACACTTACGAGGAATTGGCAAATATTCACCTCACATACGGTGGCACATACTCTCAACCAGTGGCGTGGCGTATTTTACACGAGGAACGCATGCACCCCTACCACGTGCAAAAAGTGCAGTCTTTGAACAAAAATGAACAGATGATTATCCCTGCCAGGAATATTTCGTGCAATCGATGTTTGAAATGGGGACTAACGATCCACGATTTCCTGCATTGATATTATTTAGTCATTAGGCAACATTCAACAGAGAAGGCATTTTCAACTTGCACAATTAACATGTTTAGTCTGATAGCAATTCCCACTGCAATGCTCCTCATAAACAACAACAGAAATTTTCCGTGAACGTCTTGGGCAGGTATCCTAGGTGATTACCTGGTAGGCCCTCACATCATGCAAGACCGTTTGATTTCCGTAACATCTTCTTGGAACAAGTACTTCCTAGTTTATTGCAGACTGTTCCGCTCCTCATCCACAGAGAATGTGGTTTATGCACGATAGAGTCCCAGCACATTTTTTCCGTCACGGTCCGTAACATCCGTCCAGTGGCCTGGCCTCCTCACTCACCAGACCTCAACTCACTCGACGTTTTCTTCTGGGGGAGCACATGAAATCTTTAGTGTACGAGACGCCTGTGGACTCAGCTGAAGATCTCGTGGCTAGAATGTTGTTTCCGCAGACAAAAATAACACGACACCAGGAATCTTCGAGAGCGTGCGCCAGTCGTTCCTTTTATTAAACAATAAATCTGATTGCTCAAATTTTGGTCTCATTCATTAACTGTTGTAAAGAAAGAAGTAGAGGGCGCTGCTTGGCAGTAGCGCAACGCATGTAAGTAGAAACGAAATGTCGTTTGATTAGGCAACATGATTTCTGTGAAGGTAGTCCACCTAACAATAGGACAGTTGTAAATATGTAAATATAACGAATAATAAATAGCATTAGAAAACTGAACCATCGGATGTTTTGTGCTTGCTCTACGGGCCGCCATGGATAAATGCAGGTTCGTCACAATGGTGCATCTTACGGAAATGTTTGGATTTGTTAAAGTGAACTTCACGAGGAAGTATGTGTCCAGACCATGCCCTAGGTAAGAGCATGATTATTATTAAATTTTGAACGTGTTAGATTTGAATTTTGATAATTTGCAGTCTTAGGTACATTTGTGTATTAACGCGAAATAATGGCAGAACTAGATAGATTAAAACGAAAGAGAACCGCATTGAGAACGGTAGTATCTAAACTACTAAAGAAAGTCGAGGATAGCTTAGCAAAGAAAGATACAGATGAATTATGCGAAGTGCATGAATTATTAATAGAAAAGAAAAGTAATTTGAAAGAATTAGACGAGGCAATTCATTCCGTAATTGAGATAGATTCTCTAGAAGCGGATGTAGTTAGTTCTGAGGAATATCAGGAAAAATGTTCTCGAGCTATTAAACGAATTAATCGAATGTTGGAAGAGGATAAAATAAGTATTAAAGATCCTGAACAAAACTTGGTTAGACTAAAAAATGTACAAAGTACGGTAAAACTTCCAAAACTAATTTTAGAGAAATATTCAGGTAAACCTGAAAAATTTATGGAGTTTTGGAACAGTTACGAAAGCACTATAGACAAAAACGAAAGTCTTAGTAAGATAGAAAAATTCGCATACTTGAAAACATTACTTACAAGTGCCGCGAGTAATGTAGTATCTTCATTAGAATTAAATGCAAAAAATTACGATGAGAGTATAAAATCTTTAAAGGATAGATTCGGGAAAAAAGAAATAATAATTAGTCAATTCATGAACAAACTGTTAAATTTAGAACCAGTAAGGAATTCAAATAATATTAAAGCTTTACGTAGGTTATATGATGAAATCGAAATTGCAGTTCGGAATTTGGAAGCGCAAGGAGTTACGAAAGGTTCATTTGGTCAGTTATTAATACCTGTGTTGTTAAAAGCTATTCCAGAAGAGTTCGTTCTGGAATTTAATCGAAGGAAAAACCCAAATGAAGAAATTAATGTTTCAGACTTGTTGGACTTCATAAAGCGGGAAATTGAATGTCGTGAAGCGTCGAGTTTATTGACGCGAGATAAAAGAAATACCTTGCCTCCACGTTTCGAACATGCTAAGTCTGATTATAATAAAATTCACAGAAATGTACCTACGGCTGCCAGTTTCAATGCTGTTGATAATCGTGCATGCATCTTCTGCGAAAAGTCCCATAATTCATTTTCTTGTGATAAAAGCATTAAAGAAAAATTGTGTAAGTTACGTACTGAAAATAGATGCTTTATTTGTTTTCGAAAATATCACATTTGGAAATCGTGCAGAAATAAAACTAACTGCTTAAAATGCGGGTTTAAGTCGCATCATGAGTCACTATGTACGAGTAGTTCAAATCGTAACAAAGCGCGAACTTCAAATCAAAACATAAAAGAATTGTGCGAAAGCTCGCGAGACAATTCAGTAGATGAAACACAAAACTCTCCGAAAGAACACACGCTTTCTGTTGTTCCTTGTGATAAATCATTGAATAAAAATGCTTTATTGCAAACCTGTTCAGTGTTAGCTCATTATGACGGAAAGTCAGAGTTAACTAATTTAATTTTCGATTGTGGTGCTACACGAAGTTTTGTTCATATTAGTGTAGTTAAGAAATTAAACTTAAAATTTGTTGGAGAAGAAACATTGTCTATTTATTCTTTCGGAATGAAATACGCAGTACCTAAAACATATAAGGTTGTCGAATTCTGTGTTTCGGATGCGAAGCAAAAGAACAAAATAAAAATCAGCTGTCTCGTCACTGACGCCATTACGGCTGCGCATATGACCATGCCGTCAAAACAAACACTAAAAATGATGTATGAGTGCGGATTGCGAATCGCTTGTTTATGTAAAAGAAGCGTTGGAATTCTAATAGGTGTGGATTATTACTGGAAGATGGTAAGGGGGGAAAAGATTCAATTAGGAAAGGAACGATTTCTACTATGTTTGGATGTGTCCCAGTTGGCCTTCAAGATAAAGAGAGCGAAATAGTATCTCAAAACACGGCAATAGTAAACCTTTCTTCTTGCGTAACTGATTCATTGCGATCGTTATGGACTTTAGATTTGATGGGCCTTACCGATGACTCAGCGATTTCTAACCAGGTGAGAGAAATGATTCAAAGCTTTGAAAAGGAAATACGGGTAGAAGGTAATAGATACTATGTCAGTTTATTATGGAAACCGGAAGCAGGGCAATTAGAAAATAATTTCGGAGTCGCATTAAGACGATTTGAAAGTCTTAAAAATAGACTTATTAGAAATCCTGAGATTTATCAGCAGTATAAATCCGTAATTGAAGAGCAAATGAAGGAGGGTATAGTTGAGAAGTGTTCACAGGAAATAACGGAGGCATCGTATTTTATGCCGCACAGGGAAATAATAAAACCTAAGGAAACCACAAGTTGTAGGATTGTTTACGACACGAGCTCTTCTAGAACTAAAGTCCTTAAATGATTTTTTAGACATTGGACCTAGTTTGATCCCCGTGGTTTTGGACATAATTTTAAAATTTCGGAAATATGAAATTGCTTTCAGCGGAGATTTAGCTAAGGCCTTTTTAATGATAGGAATCTTAGAAAAGGATAGGGAATATTTAAAATTTCTTTGGTTCGGGAATAGTGAGGAAAAATATAAAGTTTTAAGGTTTAAACGTCTTCCATTCGGACTTTGCTGTAGTCCAGCAATTTTAGCGATGACTATAAAATTCCACATTAAAAAATATAAAAGCACAAATCCAGAAATTTATGATATGTTAGATTCCTCGTTATATGTAGACGATTTATACTACGGTGCAGACACTATTGAAGATACATGTCGATTATCCTCAGACGCGGTTAAGATTTTTAAAGACGCTGAGATGAATTTGAGAAAATTAAGGTCAAATTCCGAGGAACTTAATTCCTGGTGGATTGGAAAAGGTTATAACATAGAACCAGCTAAAGAGTCAAAATTTTTGGGCATGATCTGGAACTCTGAAGCAGATAAGATCAAGTTGAATTGCGAATTTTTAGGAAATTTATACCATGACAGTGCTGAGGCCACAAAAAGGACTATTCTCCAAATGGTGGCCAAAGTTTACGATCCAATTGGTGTGTTTCAACCCTTTGTGATGAAAATGAAAATTCTGTTACAAAAAATTTGGACATTAGGTGTGGACTGGGATGATACCCTTCCATTAGAAATAATTAAGGACGGGAGTCGCTGGCAAGCTGAATTAAAGGTGTTGGAGGAGTTTTCTCTTCCGAGAAAATATTTTGGTAGTAGTGAAAAATCTAATGTTAGTCTTCATGTATTTGCTGACGCTAGCCCTAAAGCGTACGGCGCAGTAGCATACTTTAGATACCTTGATTCAGAAAACATTATTTGCACCAGTTTCATTACCGCAAAGGGTCGCGTAGCTCCACTCAAGACTATGACTTTACCTCGTTTGGAGTTGATGGCTGCTTTAGTAGCCGCCAAATTGTCTATGTATTTGACAAAGCTGTTTCCTGAACTGTGTCATCAAAAGTTTCTTTGGAGTGATAGCCAAATAACTATCTACTGGATAAAGGGATGTGCAAGAAACTGGAAACCCTTTGTATCAAACCGAGTTTCTGATATTCAGTCACTCACGGATCCTGAATGCTGGTTTCACTGCAGTGGGAGTGGAAACCCTGCTGACCTTTCATCTCGAGGAGAAAATGCCTTTAATCTTGTGAGAAGTTCCCTTTGGTTACAGAGACCTAACTGGCTGTCTCAACCTGAAAGTGTTTGGCCAGTAAATCAACAGACCAACATCGACAAGGAGAGCGTTCAGAACGAAGCAAGGATGCAAACATCTCTTCATGTTTCTGTTCAAGACGTAGAATCTTCGGCATTACTAGAGTTAACGCGATTTAGCAGGCTGCTGAAGGTGTATCGAATTACGGCTTATGTTATGCGGTTTACCAACAATATAAAACAAAATTCAGTGAAAGTCAAAGGTCCATTAAGCTCTGTTGAGATTTCACGAGCTGAGCTCTATTGGGTAAAAGTTGCACAGCGAAAATACTTTGCGAAAGAGATTCTAGATCTATCAAGTGGAAAATGCTTAGAAAAGACATCGTCGATTTATTCACTTAACCCAGAATTGGATACCCATGGTCTGCGTTTAAAGGGCAGACTTCAATTCTCCGACTTTTCTTTCGAAGAAAAACACCCATGGCTGTTACCTTATAAAGATAGATACAGTGAACTACTAAATTTTGAGTCTCATAAGAAATTGATTCATGCTGGAGTCGAAGCTACCTTAGCCGATATTAGAGAAAAGTTTTGGATCATAAAAGGACGCCAATTCGTCAAGTCCACGTTAAGTAAGTGCTTTTTGTGTAAACGATACAAGGTGCGTGCCGGTACACAGGAAACCGCTCCTTTACCACCTGATCGTGTTCTTCAATCATCTCCATTTTCTGTAACAGGCCTGGATTATGCTGGTCCCTTTATTACAAAGGACAGCAAGAATAAACATTATCTGCTTTTGTTTACATGTGCTACAACTCGAGCTTTACATCTAGAACTTGTCCCTTCTATGAGCGTGGAGAATTTCATGCTTGCGTTTCGCAGGTTTATTTCTCGTCGTGGATTATGCTCAACGATATATTCGGACAATGCCAAGACATTCAAATGTGCTGATCTCGAGTTGCGAAAAATTTGGAAGTGTATTTAACATCCATCTGTACAAAATTTGTTTTCTTCCCACGGTATAACATGGAAGTTTATTGTGGAAAAAGGAGCATGGTGGGGAGGGTTCTGGGAAAGGCATTTTAGAACGATCAAAACTTGTTTAAGGAAAATAGTTGGACATTCTAGTCTCTCTTTGAATGAGCTAGAAACAGTCTTCGTAGAAATCGAAGCCATAATTAATTCAAGACCCATAACGTATGTCTACAATGACCCTTCAGAACCCTCACTGCTAACTCCTGCTCATTTCTTAATTGGTAAACGTTTACTTTCTCTTCCAGTTACAAGAGTGTGCAGAGAAGACCTGATTGGGTCTAGACATTCCTTGATCAAAAGGTATAAACATCAACAAACCTTGTTAAACCACTTTTGGAATAGGTGGAGGAAGGATTACTTGCTTTCTTTAAGATCTGTGAATTTATGTCCACCTACTAAAGTGTCTGGTCAGTTTAATGTTAATGATGTAGTCCTTGTACATGACGACCGTTTACCTAGGAATTTGTGGACAATAGGACAATAGTAAGATAATAGAAACTTATCCTGGCAGAGATGGTCAGGTTCGTTCTTGTCTCATTAAAGCTCAAACAGGTAATCTAAAGAGACCAGTACAATTGCTGTACAACCTTGAAGTGCATAATTAGTAGTAAAGAGTTACAGTGTAATAATCTAATTTGTTGTTTGCACATATATCATCTTCTGAGTATCTTTATTGATTGTTGCTAAATGTAGTTTAGTTTATATAATTATTGCGAATTTTGATTTAGTATAATGTTTCTTATTTAGTAATTACTTTATAAGTTGATTTAACGTGTTTAAACATTACTTAATTGTTATTTGTAATTTGATGTAGTTTATAGAGTATTCAAATGTTGTGTTTGATTTAGAAATTATGGTTTATTTTGTATTTGGTTTCTGTGAACTTAAAGAGTTCACAGGTGGGGAGTGTTGTAAAGAAAGAAGTAGAGGGCGCTGCTTGGCAGTAGCGCAACGCATGTAAGTAGAAACGAAATGTCGTTTGATTAGGCAACATGATTTCTGTGAAGGTAGTCCACCTAACAATAGGACAGTTGTAAATATGTAAATATAACGAATAATAAATAGCATTAGAAAACTGAACCATCGGATGTTTTGTGCTTGCTCTACGGGCCGCCATGGATAAATGCAGGTTCGTCACATTAACTTTCCTAACATTTAAGTTCAGGTTGGAATTCTATTATTGCTTTTTTCTGCCTTTCAGAGTGGAATGCGACCCTATGTTCTATGGAATCTATGGTAATTATTGCTCGTTTGGATGGGTACTATTGCCCCTCTTAATTTGAAAAAACAATTTAGAATCACCCTGTGTAAATTGATACTGGCTTAATTATTATACATGGTGTTTCAAAATTACACCCACAGATTTGAAGGGGAAGCAGAGGAAATGAATCATATTATGAACCACCAAATGAACCATGAAATTGAACCATATTTACATAGGAAGGTATACCTGGAAACGAACCTGGAAATCATACACTGAATGTTTCTCTAGCATTCCACAGAAGCAATTTGTGGTTTGTGTATTCAAGTTTCAGTCGTCGTAGAAAGGAAATACATCAGTTTACCGATGCAAAAATAACTGACATGTCCTCGTAGGACAATGGACATACTTCTCCATCTGTATCAAAATAGTACTATCAATGGACATACTTCTCATATCTGTATCAAGAAAGATACCCAACAGAAGAATCGAAACCACCAAATTGTTGAAAATTTGCTGAACAATTTCTGTGACGATGGAGCATCATGAAAGAGGTGATACTGGGTGTGGTGGACAAGAATCCCGACAGCAGACATATGTGCGGGTCTCTGCGATTGGAATTTCTTTCTGCAGTATGCAATTCGTTCTAGGCGCCTTCTTACATCCCTATCGCTATCAACGGGTTAAATTACTTCGGTGGGAAGATTATTCTTGAAATATGGCATTAAGGTAACGAGTTCTGCAGCTAAATAATATAGACTCGACGTTTTCAACTTGAGTCTTTTTCATGGACGAGGCTTCAGTCACTAAGAAAGGAAACTTTAATCATTAGTATGCGCATGTGTGACCTTATGAGTATCGACAGGTTCTGCGATCATATGCAATACAGCCCCGTTTTTCTTTCAGTGTTTGGGCAAGTATCACCAATAAGTAATTTATTAACTACGCCATCTTTATTTTAATTCCGAACGGACATCCAGAAGTACTGAATCTTTCTGAAAGTTTTACTGACTTGACGAACTGGCGAGAAGAACCTTGGCTGCATGTTCGCCAGATTTATCCAGCATTGATTTCTTTCTGTGGGGGAGGAAAACAATAAATATATGGTATTCGAAACGCCTCTACTTCTAGTGCGGATCACTGACCAGAATCGCAAGTGTCTCTGCTACTATCTCTGAAACTCTAGGTTTGTTCAACTTTGTTCAACTATCAGTGTGACATCGATAAGAGGTATGAATCGCTGGTAATGGAATTTACACTGGTGTGCAAAAATTAAGGACGAAGTCGAAAAATTAGCATATCAGCTGAACGAAGAGGCAGAGCGGATAGAAAGACCAATCAGAAGATTAAGTAAGGTGATGTACGGTAGCACATGCGCAGATATGCAGGTAGACGTAATGGGGGAGTGTCTGAGTAGTATAAAGCATGTTGTCGGTGTAAGATCAGTATTTCTGGCAAAGAGATTGCACGCCGTATAGCAGTTAAAATCACACCGAGTTGCTGCCTCAGCGAGAAATGGCGAATAATCAATCTGTTAGACGACATCTGGATGCTTTTACCCGAGGTCGAATCATTGGGAAGTTGGAGGAAGGCCACAGTGTGACAAGTGTGACTGCAGAGTTCGGAATTGCTCACAGCATCGTTTCACGACTTTGGAGACAATTTCAAACTACAGGAACAGCTATCCGGGGGTTTAGTAGTGGTCGTCCACGAGGAACCACACCCGCAGATGACCGGTATATTGCCTTATAGGCCAGAAGAAACAGGCGGCAGACAGCGGGAGAAATCGCTAGACACACGACACAGGCGACTGGCCGACCGATATCGCGTTTTACCGTGGCCAGAAGACTGCACGGTGGTGGTCTGTTTGCAAGACGCCCTGTACGGTAGGTACCTCTAACGCCTGCCCATCGGAGAAGGCGTTCTCTGTGGTGCCGGGAACACCGGAATTGGAGAGACAATGAATGGGGACGAGTACTCTTTACAGATGAGAGCAGTTTCAGTCTGAGTAGCGATTTTCATCGCATAATCATCTGGAGAGAGCGGGGAAGCCGCAATCATCCCTCAAACATCATTGAAAGGGACAGGTATGGAGGTGGCGGTGTTCTCGTTTGGGGAGGCATCATGCTTGGTAGTCGTACAGACCTTCACATCTTCGACGCAGGTTCAGTCAACGGGACCCGTTCAGCAATGCCTCAACAACTCATTGACACCCTCATTCTCAGCATGGGCAGACGCTGTGAAACCTGCCTAGCAGTCAGGGGAGTTCATATCCCCTTGTTTCTTGCTGGACACCCATCACAGGGATGTTTCGGCCTTCAGTCGCATTGCGCTCCATGCTACTTTTTCAATAAAGCTTCTTTTTATCCCTCTGATTTCTCTTTTAGTAAGTGTTGCTTACATTACTCATGTCTTTACGTATTAGGGATCTTACGGTATTAAATGTGTTCATTTGGAAAGCTTTTGTACAAAGTTATATTGAAAAAAACCGTCTCGTCCTTAATTTTTGCACACCAGTGTACATTTGAACTGTTATACCGTCGTTTAATGCATCCAGTATTTACATGGCAATATTACATTCAGGCGTCATAATCTTTTTCCATCATACGTACGTATTCAAACATGGTTTTTTTCGATGCCCTCTACTTCTCAAACTCTCTAGGTGTAATTTTGAAGTACCTTATATACATATGTAGTGCATTAATTACATATTTAAAGTCGTTTTATCTACGATTGCCATTTAATTTAAAATGCAACTTTTATAGCATCTATCTGATTGAGAATTAAAAATGCAAATTAATAAGAGCTAGGCAACATAAAGAAATAATAAAATGCTGTTACCTTTCGTCCAGCTTCATTATTATGAAGATTCATTATAGCTTTGGGATCAGATTTACCTCTTGCTTGTCGAATATCATTGGTGTCGACGAAACTCTTCGAGAAAGCTGTGCCATATGCTATATTATCTGAACAGCCGGACCATTTGAAAGAATCTGCCGGAGATTTTTGAACTGTGCGATCGCATCCGCAACGAACCAGCCGCCCACTACTGCATGCTCTTGTTACCGCATGCGAAACTCCAGCTGATGAAATGGCATGGACGAAAGCAGATTCCCTCGTACCTAAACAATGCAAAGGGTAAAATTAGCTATATGCAATACTTTTCTACATAAAGTGTTTCAAATGCGTTTCAATTTTACACGAGATTGCTCAGTTTTAAATATGGTGCCCATAGTCCAGAGCTTAAGTTCTAATATTAAAAGTACCAGAATCCTTTGGAAAGCTGTCGTTGGGAAACTTTAACGAAAATTAAAAAAATATATACATAATTATTAACTGAAATGAAGTAAAAAAAGAACGAAATAGAGACAATTAAATAAATAAATTAAAATACCAGAGCTCATTTTGGTATTTTAATATTTTTTCATACTGGGTAATCATAAAAATAAGATATTTAAAGTTGGATTTCTTACTTAAGGCAAGGAAATCGCATTATATCAGGATGAAATCACGAAGCTTCTAAGCAAGTCACTTCGTTCAATCATTGAATCGAATCCGACACACTGAAACATCGCCTCTCGGCGTTTAGCGCTTTTTAACCATTCGGCCAAAATGTTTTACATTATGGATGAAACTGAAACCTTCCCCTGGCAAATACGACTTTTTATTTGAATGAACTAAAATTTTAGTTTTTTCATCAAAATTTCATTTTAAAGATATGTTTATGAAAGAGTAACCGATGCGACTAAAGCTACATCTGTCATTCGTATGCGCAGTTTGTTTACAGAGATTAAAACATATATTGCTTTGCGTTCCTTATGATAGTGAGCATGTCAGAACTGCCCAAAACGAGATTAAATGTATTGAAAACTCGAATGAATTATATCGCTGATTTATAAAATTCATATCAATTCTCTGGACTGGATTATTTAATTAAATAATGCAATTTAGGGCTATCAGCTATTGGATAAGGATGCTTCAATCAAGGAAATTTTAAAAGATACACATTCAGGTTACACATGAAAAAAACCACAAAAATCTCCTCTACTCAGCATGTTCAGTTATTGGAAATAGAACTCGTGAAAGAATTATCAATGTTTCGTGGTCTACTGACCTTGGTCAGCATTTTAACTCTAAAACCTTGCACAGAACAATTTTTAGCTCTTGTAGAATAAAAAAAAATGACAAAAAGGAGTACAATTTCTTTCAGATGAATCTAAAATAAATGATGTGTAATTTAGTACATAAGTTGAAAGCTAAGAGAAAGATGGGTATGAAAAGAAATTTATTTTAGTATTTCGGTTTTCGAATACCACGAAGCATCTACCCGAGCGATTACATATAATAATGTCAGGATAATTTGCATATACGAGATAACTACAAATTTTATTTCAATTTTGAACCAAATATGCTGATGGGTACCTCGCAGCCATGGCTAGTTTAAGATTTTTAGAGGCATAAGCAGTTACAAGGTGTTACTGTCCAATCCAACTCCGCTCTCAACTTTCATACTACTTTTTGAAGCCATAATAGACAGGTGGAAAAAATTATACAACTGTTTTGGTTGCAGTTTTCAGGATTAGATTTTCTAGATGATTTGTTAATTAATAATTTTTATATAATCTGTACCTGTAATGTAAGTTTCTGAATAGTTATGAGCGCAGGTATGTGTTTAATTTAAATGTGTGGTGCATTTTGGACTTTAAATTGCAAAATCGGACGTTTTTAATCACTGGACCAATTCTAAATTTCTCCACGTTTTATTCTTGTATGAAGCTATAAAATGTAAATGTTGGTATGAAGTCGCATGAATTTCATAATATTTATAATTTTTTTAAGGGCGGTCACTAGCCATTTTTTGCCTTTCGCCACAGCGAAGGCCAGAAGTGGTGTTCATTTTATTATGGAGGCACCTAACAGGCGACCACCGTTACCTGTTATGAGAGGACAAACGATTTACATCCGTGCCTTCTCCAGGATTCGAACATGGGCCCTTCGGTATCCCAGTCCACTACACCGTCTGGGCGGCATAGTTAGAATTATGTTGCGCATGAAGATATCATAACGTAATCTTTATAATTAGATCATTTACGGTGAAAGAATACTTGAGCGCAATTAACGGTAAAAAAAATTAAATGCACGAATAAACTGAAATTCTTTTTAACTTGACTTTTAATTTTGTTCATCAGTAAAATGGCAATTTTTTCAGTTAGGAACAGCTGGTATTATTTCATCACATGGTTTTCTTCAGCATTTTGGCTATGTACCAAATGCTAGGATTCCTATACCTATATTCAAGAAATATCGGATCAGTTAGAATTAGCTGCTGAATTACTGTCAACAAACTAGATAAAATCAATAAGCATTTAAGTTTTCGTTCGCCAAAGAGAAACCTTTAGGCATAATTTGAAAGCATTATGAGATTTTGAAAAGCAAGAAAATCGTATTAAATATAACCCAGTTTACAGTTTTTAATTGCGTAATTACAATGATTCAGTAACATATTTTTATTTTTATGCATTTCTAGACGAACAGAATCATTGGCAGTTTTTAACTGTAGCTTTACTTTATCGAAAACGTTAGCCTAAATGTTTCACAAAATTTGCAATGTACTTTCTGAAATTTAATTATTAATATTTTTATGCTTTACTTATGTTTATTATAGCTTATTAGCTATTTTAAATGCGTTTACATAAGAGAAGGAAATTTTTGTTTCATGAGAGAAAGAATTTACGGTTGCTTCAGAAACTGCAGATATTAAAAGTTCTTTAACTTTGATTCAACTCGATAAATTATCAGCCTGTGTTCAGTTTTAGGAGAATGAGCTAGTTGCAAAGGCATTTTCGTGGTTTTCCTCGTAACGTGGATGCGAGTCAGTTTGTTCTTAGAAAGACCTCCACGAAAGCAGCGTTTTCTATAGGCAGGTAGCCTTAATCAAATAAACCGAACCAAACCAAACGGTAAAAGTAACGATTGTAAAGCATATTACAGCTTTGATAATAAAAGCTGCAAGGTGTATAAATCACGGCGAGATTTTGAGTTATTTTGTACTTTTGTGTATATCACTAAAAATCTTGCACATTTAAATGTGAAATTACATGGAAGAAATCAACTTATAACCTGTATAAAAGAAATTTAAAATGACTGATATGAAGACAGCTTCTGAGCAGGACGATTTGTTAGCAATTCGAAAAATCACATTCGTTCGGTTTATAACCTGAATGCCTTAAAATGTACCTGATGTGAACCTAAATGTGCCTTCGCCTCATTTCTGCGCTTGGTAGTATACTGTTGCTGTGACTAGCAGTTTTCAAAAGCGAGAAACATTAAAACAAAATTAAGATTCCTCATGAAGACGAATACTTCTTTACATGAAATGTGGAGCAAAACACTGACTGCGTGTACTAAAAAAAACAAAAATGTTGCCGAACCTTGTTTTGACTTATCGGCTTAACAGCCAAAAATAATTTAGTGCGGAAGGAAATATATCTTATTTGATTTGATACCATTAAGTTTAAATTTGTGGTGCTTAGTTTGCAGTTTACTATCGCATATTTTACAACATATTTTTGATTTTTTATATTTATTTAGAAAATTAGGTATTGATTTAAAAAAGTGTTTTGAAAGAAGTAGACTACCAGTGAAAAGTGAAAATATGTATTTTTAACATCTACTTATTACAGAAGCTCTGGATGTTGCTATGATATCATCATCTTTTAATCATCAGTGAAAGGGAGCACCTTGCAGTTGAATACATAACTGTAGTTGAGATGGTAAGGATGCTATTGTACACTGAAGCGTCACCTGTGGACTTTGGTGCACACATTGCCGAATTCGGTGTTTTAACTCAATGATATGTGAACGTGTTTCGTACACTTTTAGCCTCACTTTTAACGTAGCCTTAAAGGAGACAGTCAAGTACGGCTCAATCATATGACTGAGCTGGGCAGTTGATGTCCTCGCAACACATGAGCAGCCCTGGAAACAACTCCAAGAATGGTCATAAAGATCCCAGCTATGTGGCGGTTGCTCCACCCGGCTGAAGTCACCGTTCACTGTGACAAGGACTTAATTGCATTGCGAAGAAATGTTTCGCACATGACCTTGATCATTCAAAATAACATGGAAATATGGCTGCATGTGTATGATGTATCCTGTACCACAAACTCCACACAATACTATCATTTTGGCATTATAGAGAGGGCGCTGGTGAAGCTCCTGTGGTTTCTTTTGAGCTCTATCGACAATTTTGCTTATTTTAATAATTCTATCGCTGCAGGAAAAACAATCAATGCTGCATGGAAAAACACTCCATCTCAAATAATTTTTAATTATATAGACCATGGAGAACGTTACTATAGCAGTGCCATACAGCAAGCACTCTTTTTCCTCACATTTGAAAATTGTCAGCTGTTCTTGACTCATCCTACCTATGTTTCCCTTTGTGATGCTTAATTTTATTCATTTTCTCGCATTTATCGTTCGCCATTTTTGATCTGAATGAACTCATATTTATTCTGGCATCCATAATTACCCAAATTATTGTTTTACTGAATTAATCGTTCAGAAATCACATTTTCCACAACGATAGTTTGGGAAGAAATTTGAATCGATTTACGTGTCTTTCATTCAGGTTATTTTTCATTTGCATTACATGATTGGCAACATAGTAACTCAGTAACGCCTTGTATGTCTTTAGCTTTGCGTCGGGGTTATTCGCAACATTTACAAATGTTGTCATTATTAATGTTTTGCAAGTTTCAATAAATTTATTTCTGTAGTTTTCTAAAGTTTATTTTTATTAGTCTCCAAGGTTTAGAAGGGTTAGTTTTCAGTTTAGGTACACACAGAACGCGGAGAAAGAAGATGAATACAAAAAAAGACATAGTGCCGAGTTTAACAAAGAATTATATATTTTTTTATGCCCTAAATTAAAGCGAAGTGCACATGGAACGATTTTAATTCTCGAAAAGTCGTAAAGGAAAAATTTGGCCGAGAAGCAGAGGATAATATATGCACTTTTTGTTAAAATGCAGTTTTTAATGTAGTGTATTCATGTTAATATGGTAACTGCTATTTGTTTACAAGGCTTGTCTGTATATATGTATATGAATTTATGTTCTGTATATATGATAATGTAACTATGCATCTGCACATTTTATCCTGTAACACGGCACCGTATCGCAAAGATCTAACTAGAGCCCCACTCTAAAATTAATTGCACCAATTATCTGTTCAGCATTGTATTAAGTACCTATTCTTAATGTATGTTAAAGTAGCACTTACCTAACGCTTGGGTATCCACTAATTACTGTGTACCTAATACACGTGTTTTAATATCTTTGTACATTGGTTAATGTACTTAGGAAACAGTACAAATAATTCAGTAGCAAGACACTGTACCACACAGTACTAATCTAGGGTCTAACTTTTAATTCGCTGTACTAATTACTTATTCCAGCATAACATTGCCCACCTAAATTTCAGTATGTACATGTCTTCTGTAATCTAATGATAATGCTTCAAAGGATCATAGTGTACTCAACATATGAGTACACACGTTATGTATTTATGCTACCGTATCCATGCTTTTGCATACACCTTATAACATGGCAATGTATTATCCAGTGTCTAACATTAATTAGCTTTAACGCCACTGTATGAAGTACCAAATTTGTATGTATGTTTATATATTAGTATCTTAGCACAATGAAAACGTATGGTTATCTAGATAAAGGTGGACGTGGCGCTAAACCGATTAACCGTATTGGTAGAGGGGTGGTGCCCACGTCCTCCGTCGCATGTCGCATGTCGCTCTGCTTGTTTTGTGACAGCGAAATCTTCTTCAGAACGCCGCTTTGTTTCAGCTTCGCTCTGATTGGTCGACGCTTATCCCAAAATCGGCGTAAAGTTGAAAACTTTGAATCCTATGCCACGAGCCCTAAACCAGATTTTGTGACGTAGCACAGACTGGTAAATTTATAGACATTAGCATTACATTGCGCTAATACAGCGTTAATCAATATGCGCCAACCAGGCGCATTACCAATGGTAACTGCTATGGCTAACCTTGGGGAAACTGGACTTTACTCACGTGCTTGGGCAAACTTGCTAGTTCTCAGATGTACTGCTGAGGCTGCGGTAGAAATTCTATAATTTATATGTAAATACTTATTACTCACTCACTCACTTACTTACTTAATACTTACTACTTACTCATATTTATTTTCAAGAATGATGAGGATTTAAAGAAACTACTGTTTAATAGTTTTATAGTTTCCTAGATTTTCTGAAATGTTACATAAATGGCTGTTAGTTCCCAAGATAAGTGCTTCTGCTCCAGGTTTTTGTTTAACATTTCACTGATTCTCACAGCTTGACTGTAATTTTCATTTTAACACAGAAAGAAAAGTGGAAATTAACAAGATTCAAATAGCCAAGGACCCTGGAGAAAATTCTGTAACGTGCACATATTTTGTTTAAAACTGAAATGATGAGCACTTAAAGAACTCTCATTATATCAATTATTCTCATCCATTTATCAAGAGTAAGGGAAATTTTTTTTATATGCCTTTCTTTTTTAATACTATTCAATGAATTTATTTTACATCATTTTACTTCGTGAACATAAGAATAAAAGCAAACTTAAAAAAACTCCAGCTGAATATCAGCTGTCATGTATTATTTTTCACGTTCCTTAACAGAGAGTTATCAGTTTATCAATGTTCCCACCTCAAAGCTTAAAATATACTGCTTCAAAATTCGTCGCCATGTCTCTGTGGAAGCTTACAGTAATTAATCTTGTCTTGAAGCTCATTACAATCCACTAAACAAAACTGACTAGGAATGCTGCTTAACTAGTTTGTTTTAATTTATTGTTCAGCACAAAAGTTACTATTTGGTGTCCATCACTCTCGATGTTTACATTCTATTACACAAACTGACAGTCAATATACGTGAAGAAATTTCCTTGTCAGCTTTCACATCAATGTGTTTATATTAAAATGAAGCTACAAGAACTCTTCAGGACTGATGTTTATTGTTGGGACTGATGTTCTGCATAAAGTATCGAAATATATCTGCCATATATAACTACTGTTTTTGCGAATAGCCAATCCTATAAGCGAACTTTAACCTATTTAAGCCCATTGAGTTAATTGATGATGGAGAGAAATAGAAATGAAGAATAAAATAGCATTATAGCTTATAAATAATAAAACTGTTATACTGTGTATGTTATACTGTGTCTGTATCATCAACCCAAAACAGACATTTAGCCCGACTGCGCGAAAGGAAGTCTGACGGCCCATTTGCGCAACGAATTTTATGACCTCGTAAAGTGAACTATGCGAGAAAAGTTTTCCTCTTCCCTTAGACCCCACAGGGGGTCTTCACACTTTCCGAAGAAGATATCTAACAAATTCCGCCTTTCAAAAAAGCTGAAGGTTAATACTAAATTCTGTTTTTCGAAGACATATAGCAACCAAAGTGCGTAACAGAAAGAGAAAACAGAGAAATATAAGATTACACACTCTCTTGAAGACAAGTGAATTCTGTTTTCTCATTTATATTTCAGCGGTTTATGCAGTTATTAAGATCATGCAGTTAAAAAAAATCCTTTTCGCCCCCCCCCCAAAAAAAAAGAGAGGGAAAAAATGTAAATAAGATAAAAAGTACAAATCAAATATTTTTGCATTAAACTGAACAATGAAATTTTATTTTATATGTCTAAATGCATTCACCACCCGTTTCTATTTTAATTGAAATAAAATAATGAAACTGATATTAGAAACATGTAACTAAATTAACAACAAGCTTAATTTTATTTAACCTAAAACAAACAATCGATCAGGAAGGTAACTGGAGTTTGCATAACTAGCGTTCTGTTGCTTCTTTATGTAGATTGCGTATAATATAAATAGTCCCATTTGTGATTCAGGTGAAAAATGTAATAATAGTCTATAGGAATTTAAAAAAGCAAGGCTTAGAAATATGTTGAGTTTCAAAAGGTATGAATAACTTAATTATTATAGAAAATAAACACATTTTTGATCTTTCTACCTACACTTTTAAGTCATTACGAATATCTTAAAATTAGATTGCTACTTTTATAATAATTATAAAGTTTTGTTACAGTTTTATATATACTGTTTTGTAATATTTAGATTTTATTTTCAATAGCAGTAGAATGAGTTTGATTTTCTATTACTTTTTTCACTAAACTTAAGCTTTCTCCATTGCTCACTTTAGCATTATTTGGTAGATTCTTTTCCCTTTTCAGTTTTGTACTTTTTAACTACCCTTTCCATCGTTTTACTTTCCATTACTATTATAAAACCACTTTAATGAATAAAATAATCATCCATGTCATATTGCTGTTGTAAAACAGTTTTATACAAATACAAAAGAAACTTTTACGTTCTAAAATCAGATTTTTTTTCAAACGTATTTACCAAATAAAAAGAAAACTTTTACCTTGTAAAAATTGATTTTTTTCAAACGTATCTTTAGCTTTTAGTAAAATATATAATTCAGTTATTCTGAATATATACAATTCTGATATACTAACTTAATATAGCTTATTAATATACATGATTGTTCTTATATATCAGATTTATATTAGCTTTTGAAGCTCAAACCACATAACGCATACAGAAGCTCATAATGTTAAACGCCTTCAGTATGGAAGGAAATTCCACAACTAACATGTTAAGCAGATTAGATGGAGTTAATCCATATTTTAAAGATATCTTTATAAAGTCTATGTCTTTGAAAAATATACGGACAATTTGCAATAAATTAATTCTAGAAACTGAGTTAATTTCTATGCTTATTATTTTATTATAAAAGGGATTTGCGAAGAAATGGGCTAAGGTTAAAATTAGCAATGAAATAAAACGTTTCAGAATTTTTAAAGAATAAAATTAAAAAATATGTATTACTCCATAAATTGAAGTTTTTACTATGCACAGTAAAAATATTATTTCCGTTAAATATACATAGAGAAAGGAAGAGTTTTTGGCTGGTTTGGTTTATGGCAAAGCATTTGAAGGCTATCTGCCTGTGGGAAGAGATGCCTTCATGGAAGAAAACCGCGAAGATCATCTATGCAACCAACTCGTTCACCTGAGATTGAACCATAGTCGAACTCCCAGCATTCAGCGGGCTTAAATTCGGTCAACAATGGGGCAAACTTTTTAATGTAAACTGACTCGCATTCATGTTACATAAGAGGGAAAACCACGAAACCTCATGTAGCCAGGCCGTTCACCGGGATTTGAAAGCCTAGTCGAATTACCAGTGTTTAGTGATTTTACTGCTTGGTCGCTGATGAATGGAAGAACTGAAACTAGGTTGATGAGATGCTATGTGTTGAATAATATATTAAAGAAAACAGAAGGTACGGTACTAGTAAACCCAAGAAGTGCGCTGAATTACAGATTTACATGTTTGGTAAGTGAGTTATATTTATCTTTATACCATTATGAAATATTATAAAATTATCTAGAAAGAAGAAAATTTAATCTAAACAACTTTAATCTAAGTCATAGCAGTAGAAATAGCTGTTATTAATTCCAGTACTGCCGAAAAGTATTTAAATGACGTATACTATAAATCACATTAACTTGTAATATAAATTGCAGCTTTTAGAGATATTATTAGTATAACTTAGCGGTTATCTCTCTTTACTAATACTTTCATTGAAACCTAAATCTAGAAGATCTACGAATTTTAATTTTTAGATTTAAACTAGACAATTTTTAAAATTAAATCAGAATTATTTACCTAAAATGGTAAATTGGAAGTAAATTAAAATCATTCAACAAATATTTGTAAATATTTATCTAGTAAAGAAAACTAACATTGACTGCTCTAAAAAAATTAGCATTAGCATCTTTTTCAAAATCCAATATTTGACAGGTTGATTACATGCACAATTTTTTCAGTATCTGAAAAACGGAAATAGAGATATGCTGTCTCAGTGAAATGTCCCATTAATAAGGACAAATAACTTAGCCACCATGTTCTTCTTGGGAATTCAAGCTCCTGCAAAAGAGGGGAAGGCATAAGCAAAGTTGTGCAGTTTCGCAGCTTTTCTAGCATTTCCACTGCTGAATTCACCCTTCGATTATTAAGGTGGGGATCGGAAAGTTGGTTATTGTTCGTTGGTCTCTCACAGTTGGCATATTCATAAAACCTCCACCCTTAACTAAATTTCACGCAGCTGGTACACTATCGATTTTTCATAAACGTGGATAAAGAATTATTTAAATTGTAAAACTATGTAAAAGACCAAGATTTCAACAATACAAGATTTTAATAATACAAAGATGAGTATGCACGCACACAAGCAGATATGGGAAAGATTTATGCTGCTGAATACTCACCGAGAAAAATAACGGAAAAATTATACCTACAAATAATTTATGAGAACTATTACACAAGAACTGAAAGTGACCAAACCGAAGTAGTCATACCTTTGTTTGATTGCATTCTTTCACTCAGAGATGATTTTTTTTTAAATCTAGAAACTCGACTCCCCAGTATGAAAGTGATATTTTAATTGAGTAAGTATGAATTATGCTGTCGATGCCTACAAAAAATTATTTTAAACTATTTTCATAGTACAAGATTGTAGTCTGGAAGCCATATGCAGCCTGATTTATTTCTTCCGAATCTCATTATTCTGTAAATTAACGACGTTAATCATTACATATGAGTTTCCTTCTAAAAAATAAGATGCAATGTTTTATTACAGTTAACAAAAACTTTCTTGTATTTCTTGAATTTTAAGATGCTCTTCTTCTCCATATGAATTTCACCATAATCGGGGAGGGGGAACTAAGAATCTAAGATTCTTCTGAATTACCAACTATCCAAAGCAAGTAATTTTTCTAAAATACTAATAGCTACACTATTGTTGTTAATAAATTAATTGTTTTTGTAACGATTATTAAAAATGTTTGCTGAATGTATCTGAGCGCTTTATTTTCTTTATTTTAATTTGGAAGTATCAAAGTCCTTTTTTTTGTTTTTGTTTTTTTGTTGTTTATGGTATTGAAATAAAGAAGCGCGTTTGCATCAAAGAAATACGGCATTTCAAATTCCTTATTTCTATACAACCCAAGAAATCATGTCTTGACCAAAATTAAAAAACAATAATAATTACTTAAATTCGGTAAATTTCTACTATAATCCAATTTTGACCAGAAATCTTTAACTCGGATACTGCCGTCTCGGGCACACGTGACCGATGCTTCATTGAGCCGTTGGGGCAGCGTCATTCACATGTGGCTGACTACACACTTAACCTCAAATATGTTTATGTCGGTCGCTTTTGTCATGAACTACTGTATTAAAAAATTACTCTTGGAGCTTGTGATATCTACCTTTTTTTTGTAAAACTGTAGTCATTTGTTAGTGCGGTAGTACATGCTTTAAGACATTTGCTAAACACACTTCAAATCGTATATTGAAACACAGCACTGGCTTATTACTAGAAATAAAGAGTTAGTACAACGATTAAAATACCAATTACTTCAAAAATTCCTATTTTAAACGTTGTATTCTTATGTTATCAATCTATGAAGCCATTTTGTTCTAAATTTGAAAATGTTAGGAACCTACAGAAGGAATTAACTTAATCTACTATTTAACGCTAAATTCAACGAAATTAAAATGAAGTACGTTTTAATTTTATGCTGTTGAAAATATTTTATGTTTATTAAAGTTATTTAATTTTGCGCTTAGCTTGTTTTAACTCAAGCAAATCTTACAGTTTAACTATACATTGGCATCAGTCTGATACTTTTGAATAAGGCAAGCTGTTGGATCCAAAATTTTGATTAAATAACGCGAAGTTTATCTGCTTAAAGCTATTTTAAAAAGTTAATTAAGCTAAATCGTTTTACAAAATAAATTTCTTCTATTTAATATTTCTCCGAACACAAAATTTGCAGACTAGTTTAAATTTAATAACGCATTCATAACATCAGAATTTTAAATATTTGATTTCATTAAAAATGTTATGAAATAGAAAAAGACAAGACTTTAATTAAATTCGATTATGCTACTTTTAACATTTTTCGGGAATCTCAACTTTATCACTAACTTTAAACACAACGTAATATTAAAAATGCAGCAATTAAGGGGTAACATATAAAAGAAAAGCGGAGCATATTAAATGTATTCTGCCTATTTTTGAATTGCTAAAGAAATTACTAAAACATATATGAATTTAAAGATATAAATTACTCAAAAATGTAAAAAAAATATTAATATTTAATTTAATTATAAAATTTAACAGTTACAGTAAGACGTATTTTCCAAATAAATCGATTACACAGTGATTTAAATGTATATTTTCAAAATGAGAAGCCGGACATATTAATCATGAATAAAACAGAAGGCAAAATCTGACATTTATTTCCAAATCAAAATGTAAGAATACAGTAAAAATTTCTGTAATATTCTGAACAGTGAGTTATTTTTAATTTAAGCAAGTTTTCCTTCTTTACTTAATTAAACTTCAGAATTTTATTAAAATAACAGAATGTATTTTGTTTAATTTTGCTTCATTTATAAAGGCAGATCTGAAAACAGTGACAGAAAGCTACTCTCCTTAATATGAACTTCCATTGTATTTATTGTATTTATTACGCGAATTAAAATCAATTTCTTTCATAATAGATAGCATGTATTTTCTTTAAAAATTGTTTTTTCTCTCTTTCTATATAAATTTGAACTGAAACCCAAATTTTAGTATTAAATTTATTTCTAATTATAAGTTTTCATAAATGAATTTTATTTTAGCAGAAAATGCCACAAATACTTCTAACTGTTGCAATACAAACTTGTAGAGACATTAAGTATATTTAGAAGCAGAAGAGATGAAAAATTAGCAACTTCCTTCGCCGGGAATCGAACCACAGACCTCTGGAATACCGGCCCAGCGTGGAAAACCACTACGCCCCGAAGGCACGCTAGGAAAGTGGGAGAAATACTTTATATACTCCCCTTTTTAAAGGGCGACTGGGGTTTTTAAGGGACCCAATCGCCAAATTTTGGGTGTGAAGAATCATCATCCACAACCCTTTTAGTTCGGGCGCCAGTAAAGAGATATTTTGGAAGCAGGCAAGATGAAAAATTAGCAACCGCCTTTGCCGAGAATCGAACCGCGGACCTCTGGAATACCGGCCCAGCGTGCAGAACCACTACACCACGAAGGCACGCTAGGGAAGTGGGAGAAATACCTTATAAACTGAGTGCAAGAAGTCAATGGTCATCAAAATTCATAGACATTATTTGAAAATTTAGTGTTGAAAACCTTTTTCTCGTTTTCAACAATTACTTAAAACATCTATATGAAAATTTAATTATTACGGTTTGCATAGTTTGGATCTAGTTGTGAGTATTCTCATTCATACGAGACATTTTGATTGGGAAAAAAGACATAACAACAATACTTAACAGCATCACGATTGTTTATTGCAATAATAAAAATCCAGGTTGAGCAAAAACATATCTTCTACTTTTAATTCTAAAATTTCTAAGGTGTGAAATAAGAAGTAATAACCGGATGAAACCTTCAATAACTGCAGTTGTGTCCAAATTAATAATTCTTAATTTTTTCCTTTATTTTTATAAATAATTCTTAATTTTGTTTCTTTGTATCTTAGCTCTTCTGTTGATTTCAGTTAAAGTTCTAAAATTAGTATTAATGACACAGAATAATTATTCCTGAATGCCATCAGGTTACTATTAAGCTTCAAACAATGAATTAAAAAAAAAAAAAAACTATTGCATGGTGTGTAAGAAAAATTTTACAAACTGGTATGACACGTACTTCATTCAGAACGTTCCTAGGTTATAGTATGAATTGATATTACATGTAAAATAACTTAGTGGGGAAATGAATATATAAATTTATTTGATAGAGTTAGATTTATTATACGCTAAATTTAGTCAGTTTAATGCCAGTATTTTCACAATGAAAAAATATTAGGCATAGATCTGAAGCGGGAAAGCTTTATTATTCTCGATCATAACACTTCTCACCTATCGACTGTTTTGTGCAAAATCATTTAATAGGACATTTTTTTTTTAAAAGAAAAATCTCATATGAGTGAAAAGAAATATCATTAGCTGACTGAATTGTTTGAAAAAAAATGGCACAGCGTTATCAGGTTAACAGGAAGACTATATTCCGGGAGCAGCTCATGAAATCAATTATAGCAAAGCACCCGGGGCTATTTGCGCAAGCGCAGGAATGCGTTTTGCGCAGGACTTTCTAAGGGAAACTGATTCGTATGACTGAGTCATTCATGTTGCACTAAGGCAAACCCACACACTCATATTTTTTCAGGGTTTGTGAAACGAAACTTTGGAGAACTGCTAGTGCTTTGTCGCTTTAGCCGGTTAGCTATTGTTAGGAATGTATTGTTTCCTAATTGAAGGACATGAAGCCATCTGTGATAGAAAGTTCAAAAGAAATGTTCTTCGTTGGGTGAATATTTTCCTACCTGTGCCAGTGAGATCATTTCAAGCACCTTTCATGGTTGGTTCGTTAATTAGGGCAAAGCACAGAGGGCTATCTGCCAAATTGGAGGGTTGCCTTTGAGGAAGACTTTCTTAGGAAAACAGCTTCGTATCGCCGTTACACATGGGGAAAAGATCCATGCAGCTAATCCTTTCGCCGGATTTCGAACCCTGATCAAACAACAGTTTTCAAAGGTTCTAACAATCGGACGCTGATAGGCCATTCAAGCACACTTTTCACACTTTGATATTATTTCCTCAAATGTTAGTGGAAGTTCTAACAACTTCCACTAACATTTGTCTGGAACTCAGAGTTGCAGACAAAATCATGCTGATACGTTATATGGCGGGAAACAAAATTTTAAACTTAGTTTCGGGAACACTGTAATTATTTAACGTTTACTCTCAATAAGCATTTTTGAATAACTTTTATCAATAAAGATTTTTTAATACAAATGGGAGAATAAAAATAATATTTTAGGAGTTTGCTGACAAAGCTTAGTGGAATTATTGTTATTCTTGTTAAGAAATGGTTGTGCGGCAACAGATTCGTAAGATTTGCTGGCTGACGGAAGGTTGGAAACCTTGATAAGGCATGGATGTATGTGACAATGGTATTTTTGTGAAACAATGGTATTTTTGTTACAATTCGGTAAGAAATCCTCTCGAAGGTTTTGTAGTAGGGAAACAGGAGTGAAAAATTCTTAGATTTTACATAGGAGTGCTCTTGATCAAAACACAGGTGGAGTCAAAGAGGATAGCCTTCGCATTCCTTGCCGTAATTAAAATACCTAATCTTAGTTGGTTGTTTGGGAGATAACTGGTTTCTTGTCCTTCCTCACTTTCTATAAAAATGTAAAATAAATAAATAAAAAAAAATTTTGTTTTCATAATTTGCTATTCTTTTTACGTAACACGGATGTAAACCATGCATAATTTTTACCTGCTTATTTTCATGAGTAAGCGGAACTACCCATTCTGTTGTTGTAGTACATTGAAATTAAATATAACATATACTGTTTACCACATTACTTTTCTAGGAGATCTATAAGTATCATTGAAATATTGCCTTCCAACATTCATATATCTGAGGTATGATTATTTGAATTCTCTCATCATTTAGCATTTTCTTGTACGCAACTGACGTGATTTAGAACATCGTGAGAAAATTTTCAGCGTCTGACAAAGAACACCTAATTCAAAATGCAAATAAGAGACACACGTATCGACATGCAAAATGTGTAGCTAATAGCATAGAATCCTCCTTAACAACTACGTATGCCTGCGTGCAATTCATCTCCCCTGAATACACCTGAAGTTAAGCTGTCAATAAGCAGGTTACGCCCTCAGTGACTGGCGTCTTATTTTTGCTTTCCATGCATGCCTTATGGGACTGAGATTGAAAATCTCACTGGAGACATGACAGAGCATTCCATAAGCTTTTAAGCAGATTTTATAGGTAGAGAATCAAGTTGCAGATTTGTGAATACTCACTCATGTTTGTGTAGAACTCTGTCGATGAAGATGCTAAAAATGGGTTCGCTAAAACATTTGTTAAACACTAATTATGGCCGTTAAACATTTTATAATGAAAGGAAAGTTTGAATCAGGACAATAGACCTTGAACTAAGTAGCTATATGTAAACTTAACTAGAAAAGACGGTTTCTATGTTTATGATTCTAAAATAGCTCTATAAGTTAAAAAAATAGAATTATACGGCAGACATCTGTACTTAATTTTCAGCTTTAAATGGACGTTTTATCTCTACGAATTAGATCATACTTTAAATTGATATTAGAATTTGAGAATAAGAATGACTTTATGCAAAGACTTTCTTAGATTTTTGTTCTGGGCATTAAATAAAATATTTAAAGCAGAAGTTGTTCAATTCATCCAATCTTTCCAAAAATCAATTAAACCTTTTTTTTTTATGAACTGATTTGTATAAAGTATGCTAACATTTCTAGGTATTTTTAATAATAATTTAACGGTTTTTTATATATATTTTTAAAAGTAACTCGATAATTTTTAGATGACATTGTTGGATGAAAACATTTCCATGTTTGCTGTGCATCGTCTATTTATACTACACTGTTACACTGCAATTCATACAGCTGCCTAAATGGTTTCCACTGTTGAAACATTACATCAGACTTTGCGTTACCTTATGGCTTAGCTTTAATTATAAACCAATGCGTTCAAAAACTAAAGTTGACTATTTAAATGGAAGAGGTATATTACAGAAGCTTGTCATTTAAAAATATTTTTCATGCACTTTCCCCAAATCTTCCACTTGGAGTCTATAATTACCCAGTCCAAAAATATTTTATCTTACCTGTAAAATTATTACTTTAATAACAATCAAAGTCTCTTCTAGTTCTTAGCGCCAAGCAAGCATCTTATTTACCATAATCTTCTATTAGTGTTCATGAAAAGTTAATTAGTCGACATTTTATAGAACAGGTTGCGAACAAATGCGGAGTTAAGGGTATGCATAATGAAATCGCTTATGAAAGTCTGAATGTAGACTCAAATAAACAAACAGAAATGGAAAAAAGCTCGGTAGCGGTAACAGGTGACACTGTGTATTGATTCCTCTTAATGCGCTTTCTAATACATGCAGCAATTATGGCAAGTTTATTAAAAATATTCTTATCGTAAAAATCTCAAAAGTTTTGCTCATTTGTGAACTAATTACATTATGACATACGATGCAGAGAGAAAAGAGGTTCATTATAAATGCTACTGATTTACTTTAATTAATTTCTGATGTAGTCCATGAATATTCATTTCAATAAGCATGCACATAATCCTTATAATTAAACATTGCTGAAAACTCATTTTATAGCTCATAATAAGATTATAATGAGTGTCTCTCTAGAATCTGCTCTACAATATTCAGTTAGTCGCTTCGTATATGTATGCTTTTCGAGCCAAAGAAAGAAAGATCTCAGAATAAAAGCTCGCAGAATTTTAAAGAGAAACTAGTTTCCAAATAATAAAAAGAAGTTAGAAAATTAATTAAACAAGTATTTGTCAAAGAAATGAAGACATAAAGTCATGTTCCTAAGAAAACAGAGAAGCTTCAAATAAACCTTGCATTATCAACCCCTTTTTGTCAACCCTGCCAGAAGTATAATTCAGGACACACACACTTTTGATAAATTAAAAAAAAAAAAAATTCAAATACAGGTTTTACCACAAAATTTTAGTTTATTACAAAATGTTAATTTAAAAAAATACTTTAAAACGCAATTGAGAAAACTCGATTCATCCACACAAGTAACTTAGTTGGGCTTACACTCATAATAAAAGAAATACTCAAGATCATTTATCATGTTTGCTAGGGCGTAATTTTTGGAAAGTAATAATTACTACACGAAATAAATTCGGAGCACGCTGCTTTTATACGCTTCATTTATATTATTAGTTACGTCAAGATAAACTTTATTTTAAACTCATTGTGCTCGTCTTAAGTAGGCTAAGTAAGCCTTGTTTGGAGCTGTTCATGAAATGAGCTACTTTTCTTAAAACATATACCTCGGTTAAAAATTGTGTTTATAACTGTGAGAATACAGATAAAGGTTATATGAAGCCTCTTTGTTCGCAAAAAGATTCGGGCAATAATTTCTAAACTAAGCTTAAAAAAGTTAGGTTGCAGTTATATTTAGTTCTACCTGATCCTTGTATTCAGATTCCAGTTTAAGAACTGAATACAGCTTAAACTAAAGAGTTACGACAGGCCTACTGAAGAACTAATCTCGAGCAATTCCAGATACAGAACATAAAACTACATAATTCAAATGAGCTGTTCAAAATAGCACTGCCAAACAGTTCAAAACAGCACTGCTTATTCAAGATGTTCCTGAGCATTTTTTCACTGAGATAAAAATTTCTCGCAAGTGATGTGGTAACAGCTTTTATTATTCCAGGACACAAAATTCGAAAAACGAAGTCAAAGATACAGTGTGATAAAAACTGTGTTCTTTTTAGATAATCTTGAAATAATTCAAAGCCATTCTTATGAATTTTTAAAATGCTAAATAAAATTACTGTGACATATTAGTTCAGACAGTTATGTAAAAGCTCAGAGTAATTTTGTTTAATTTTTGATACTTTACAAGGGGTTTTTCTCGCTTCTTACAGCTTGCCTTCCTGGTATAGGTGGAAGCACGTCTGGGTAGCATCGGGAGGTCCGATGTTGGAATCCCGGCGAAGGCATTACGGATTTCTTCGTTCTGTAAATAAAAAATTCTACTTGTGGTGGCCGAACTAAAAGGCAGTGGACGAATCCGTCATCATCAGGATTTAAGATTGGCTCTTCTCCTCCTTAATCACCTTTTAAAAGAGTGAATAATAAGATATTTTCTTCATCCTTACAGCCTGCCTTCGTGGTGTAGTTGGAAGCACGTCCGGCTAGTATCAGAAGTTTGGTGTCCGAATCCTGGAGAGGGCATTGCAGATTTTTTCGGCTCCTGCTTCTAGAAAATTTCACAACTTTAAGCATGATTCTTCTTAACCTTTCCACCAGAATGTATATTAATTAAAGTATAAATGAGCCTAGGCGCAGAGAGAGCTTTTGAGTGCAGATAGGAGGGTATAATTTCTAGCTCCACAATTTCCGTGATGTAGTAGGTGCTGATGAGAGTACCTAAAATTCTGTACAGACATGATCGCCCATCATATTCAGTGGCATTCTAGACCATCACGCTGGGCGATCTTCAATTATGAAGCTGGATAATGCACTTTAGAAGACAGCGTTCACACCTAAAATGTCTAACGTGCCACTGTAGTGTTCCCATAGTATAGAAAATTGTTGCACTCCAAATTGAAACAGTATTCATCGGAAAATCCTGGCTGTTGCTAATCAGCATGCCAGCGTCTGTATTGAGCCCATATAGCAGTAACCGTGGATGGATTTGCGTCAGAAGAATCCTGCGCAAAGAAATGCATGCGCGCGATACACCGCGCAGCAGACGTCGGCGTATCGTTGAAGCTGACAATGGTTATACATGTAGCAATGCTCCAAAATCATACCAACTGGAATAATAACAACAATCATACAGTGGAGATGAAGCTGCACGGTCTTTACTGTTATGCAAACAATTTGTCTATGATCCCGTGCTCACGTAACATTTCTTGATCCATTGCCAAATTTACAGCTTTTCCAGTTCTCTTAACCCCATTTGTTTGCATACAAGCATCACCGACAAGGCATTATAGCTTATACAATCTACGATTTTACGGTAGAAAAATTTTCCATATTACAGGCAGATCATTCATTCCCTTTCAAACGGCGTAGCTTCCTCATATTGGGCCCTTTGTTGTCGAGCAGACATAGTGATTTTTCATTAAATGTTTACCGCCAGCAGATAATCAAATACTACTCCTGACGTCCCTCTATCTTCTATTGCTCTCTGTTTATACGGCTAACACGATAGTTCAGGAGCTGCTTACCCTACGCATACTAAATCATTCTGAAATTATCATTCTGAAAATATAAATCTGCTTTATATTTTCTGTGAGTTTCATTTTATTCGCAGGATTCCTTTATGATGTTTCAATTGTCTCAAATAGCTGTTTAGAGTAGATAATATGCTTTAAAAAGTGCAAATGGGCAGCTTTGCTGTATTTGCTGGGTATCAGCTTTGCTGTATTTGGAAGAAGGCGTATACTTAAAACGTATATTAAATGCTTTAAAAGTGCAAATGGGCATAAATACCTAATGGAAGGAGAGAGTGAAGCCAATTAATGCAGAGATATTACCAGTACCTAAAAGCACTTAAAATTATGTAATATTTACTAATATTATTTTCATGCTTAAAGCCAATATTCAGGCTCATTTGCTTAGAAATCTGAGCTGAGATTCGTTTGTCGTAGCATGTATGACATTTAAATTAAACACTTCCAATAAATTATAACTCGAATTGGGATCAGTTAAGCGGAAATCAGATGCGCTACAGACGAGATAAATGCACGATGTGCACTTAAGGTTCAAATACCGTCTGATTTAAGCTATTTGCCCAGCTGAAGAAACTAGTATTATAGACAAAACTAGGACTGACTCTACATTCAATTTGTAAATAAACAGGATAGCGGAAGGGAATAAAGAAAGTGTTCGCGTGCTGTACAAAGATTTAGTTTTAAATTCAGTTTTACCCGAAGTAAAAATTGGGGCTTTTTTCTGCGAAGTAAAGTGGTCCGATCTGCCGTTGACAGAATGTGTATTCAGTTGAATAAATAGTATACTAAATCCTTTATGACACGCATCATAAACTTAGGTTTGTTTATTTTTTGAGAAGTGCTAGCCGTTCGTAACACAGATCTTAACGAATAAAAGCACATTAGTGTGCTTTGCAATAAGATTCACTTCACACTACATAGTATCAGCTTTGCTGTTACATGAATGGACGCCCTTAATAAATTTAGAAGGGTAATGGCTTATACTTTTCATTATGCAATTTGAATATTAGTCTCCTACGCTTTTATTATTCGTGATATAAAACTGAGGACAAATTTCATAAAGAAAATTATTTACGATCGTGTCCACCATGAAACTATATGATAAATTATTTTTTTCCTCATACTTCATTAATTAATTTATTAGTTTAAATAAATGTTGATCTTACAAAAACATTTTTTATTTAATTTTTCAGTCTCAAAAATACGTTGTCAATGATATTAATTGAAAAACATTTTTCAAGAGTGAATAATCACTCTTTTACCCTCAACAGTTCTTTTGCGTAAAGTGATTGAAAAGATCCAGCGAGTTTCGAGAATTTGTCAAAATAAAATCAGAAATAACTATAAAGATTTCATTATATATTTCATTAAAAGATTCGTTTTCGCCCTATTCCATGGCGCAAACAGTAAAATTATGACAGTTTTAGTTTGTTCGTTAAATTTCGTTAAATGTGCGAAAACTTGTTTCAACATGAAGTTAAAACTCTAAATCGAATTTTGACAAAAAATGTTTTCTACGCCCCCCTCCCTCCACCAAATTGCACTGTCATCTAAATGAATGCGTTTGCAAATTTGAAAGGGATAGCTTATCAAGAAACAGTTAAACAAATCACATTCCACATAGCGACAAACACCATCAGCAAGTTAAAAAAAGTTTATAAAAACTTGGATGTATAAAAAAATTCTAGAGAGCTGTGTAATACCTTTCATCGTTCTTGCTTTGAAAGTGGGTGAGAACAATAATAATCTCTGAAATAATAATTATGATTAATACATTATTATTATATTATTTCAAATATAATCTCTGAAAATTTCAAATCTTTATAACAGATGCATTTTTTGGATGTTAGAATTTTAAAGTTTCCTAAAAGAATAAAACATTACGTATCGCAATAAAATCACGGAAACCAGTTTTTAAAATAAAATGCTGAGAAAAATGTATATAACCCTCCTATGAAAGAGAGAAATATAAAACAAAAAGGCACAGTAAATTTGATTTCAAATAATTTTAAACGCTAACCAATCTTTGAATCCTGTTGTTTTTGAGATTAACAAAATGAAATGAATAGTAAATTCAAAATCTGTCTATAAAAAAAGGGGAAGAAAAAAACAGTATTCATAACCTGACTTCTACAATATGCTTAACCCTTAACTTCCCACTGTTGCATTTCTGCAACATATGATTTATTTTAATTTAACAGACTCAATATTTTTTTTAATTACCTAGAAATCACTTATCTAAGAAAAAAAGGTTACTGCAACGAAATACATGCTAAATTTGTCACTAGATAGCAGCACATTTTTTTCCAGAAATCAACAATTATAAAAATCTCTGATGCCTCAAGAACTGTGTTTTTGCTATAAAAAGAATCGATTATATTTTATGCTTCCTCTTGTTTATTGACGAAAACAATTACCAGGTAAGAAGTTTAAACATTTTATGTTCATTTAAAAGTAATTTTGATTTTCTAATGGAAAAAGTTTGAAAGAAATTTGATTTTAATTATATGTTGCAGGTCTGCAACATTGGTCTTTGCTTACCATTTTCACATGGCCAAAAAGCGTATACTAACCCAAGATGAAATTGCTAGATATATGAATAATTTGGGCGAATTGAGTGATTTAAGTGAGGATAGTCTTGAATATTCTGCTGATGATGTTCATTTTTTTCTGATTGTGTGTCATCTAATGATGATTCGGATAGCGACTGTGAAAATAGTGTTGTTTTACAAAATACAATTCAGAATATAAAAACATCCGATGATGATTATAATAAATTTGAGAGAAATATTTGAGTCAGTGTGTGTGTGTGTGTGTGTGATTATGGCAAAGCCTCGAGAGCTATCTGCCTACGGGGAGGGATGCCTACGGGGAGGGATGCCTTCGTGGAGGATTTTCTAAGGGAAACTGGCTTGTATACAAGTTACACATGGGGAAAAACACGAAAACGAACTACCAGTGTTCAGCGACTTTACCGCTAGGCCGCTGGTATATTTCAGTCAGAGAACCTTTTTTAAATTTAACTGTTAAGAATAATAAAACATTGTCAAAGAATATTTTACGGAAAAATCGAAACATTTCATTGATTGAAGAAGTAATAAAATTCCATGGAGATGACACGCTCCCAAGAGAAATTACGGATTAGGACACTACGTACCAATTTTTTATATATTTATGGACGGAAGAGATCATAAGTAACATTTATGAAGACAGCAAACGATATGCTATTCAAAAGAATCCAAGTAAGCCTTTGACTATATCACAGAATGAAATAAATGAATATTTGGGTATTTGCATTTATGCATCTCTAGTTCGCCTGCCAAACTATAGAGCATACTGGTCAGAAGAGCTTGGATTTGATCGAATTAAAGAAACAATGAAGAAATCTGATAATAATAAAAAAAAATCTAATGAATTTACAAAAATTCGAATTTGAAGTTGCATCATGCTTATGCAAAATGGGGTACGATCGAAATGCTAAAAGAGGAAGACCTAGTAATACTTCAATAGAACAAATGTCTCAGACTAAAAGATGCAAAGGGAGTGTCCAATCCGTTCCATGTAAGGACATTCGTAGAGATGGTATAAATCATTGGCCAATATGGTCAGAAATGGTGTAAAGTAGGGGACTTTTTACAACAAAGTCAATAACTGCTCTAAAAATTTCATTGTATGTAAGGCTAAAGCAATTTATAACAATGAATAATAAAATTCTCATATAAAAAAAGTTTTGTAATTTGCACTGCGCAATGTTGCACTTTTGCAACAAACAAAAAAATGACTGAAATTCAATTTAAAACTGCTTAATTTTTTTTAAATATTTTTCCCTTTTAATATTACTTAAGAAGTAGCTGATATAATTTTTTCATAGAAATTTAAAAAATTGGGAAGTTAAGGGTTAATTTCTTTGCAAGTAATTGTTTTAGCAACGGAAGGGGGGTTTATAAATAAATGAATAACACATTGCAGCAAATGAAATAGTGGAACATAATGCAACGGACGGGGGTTTATAAATAAATGAATAACACATTGCAGCAAATGAAATAGTAGAACATAATTGCATCATAACCTGAAACTATGTTTCCAAGTAATGCCCAAAGAAGAAGCGATTCTTCCCTTTTGCTTCATATTGCAGCATATGTTTTTAAAAATAGTATAAAATTTCCTAATTAATATCTTCTTATCCGTGCTTTAAAAAAGGACGAAGGAAAAAGGAGGGCGTCTAAAAAGAAGGCGTTTTTAAAATCTGTTGCAAATTCAAAACTATGCAGCAGATATATTTCAGATGTTGAAATTCTGAAACAATAAATGTCAAATAGTTGAAAAAAATCAAGCGATTTTTGAAAATTTGCCCAAAAATTCAGAAATTACGTTGAAAATTCCACAAAAATTTAATTTTAAAGATCTTAGGCTTTGTCTGATGGTGCAAACAAATTCTGAGATTTTTAGTTTGCTGTTTAAGCGAAGATATACGCCAAAAATAGTTTTAACATTCAATAAAAAATATAAATAAAAACTTGTAAAACATTGTTTTACCGTTAGAGAACAGTACCTGAAATAAGCTACCAGTATTCAGCGGTTTTATTCATTCAGCTAGCTCTGGACACGAATATTGATCCTCCCCCCCAAATTTGGTTGAATAGAACTTATTCTTTATTTAGTACGAAATATTTTCAAGACTAGTAATATTTCTAAAATGAAAGTTACAAGATTTGCTTTACATACTGAGAAAAAATGTTAATTTGTTGACTCATGTTGAAACAGAAGGAATGAGAATAATATTATCATCAATATGATAATATAAAATACTATATTAAGCAAAAGATCATTTATTCTTAAATAATTAACGAGAGAAAAAATTAAGAAAATCGTGTTAATAAACACGTAAATATAGATTTCAAGAAGAATATATTTTAAAAAGAAAAGGAGGAAAAAACTAATTAAGAAATAATATTGCCAAGAATCTCTGACGAAAGAATTAATTTTTAACAAAATACATTTTCAAAAAACGTTGTTTTTGGTAATAGATGTTTTAATGTCCTAATTAAAAGAATGGTAAGAAAAGTTAAAAGAAATGTCTTCCGACTTTTAGCTCCTAACTGTTGAAGAATTAATATCATCAGATTTAGAGAATTTGAAAAAAGCCAGTTTATATAACTTTGCAACTGAAGCATTCAGGGGATATAAATGCTTGCAGGAGTTTCAGTAGAAATATCTAGCTTTAGAGAAACCATACAATTCCTTTATTTTGAACCCTACAGCAGTTATAAGTTTAGATCTTTAAAATCAGGAAAATTAGTGATTTATGAAGCATTTAATTTAGGAATTTAATTTAGTTCCATCCTATCTGAATTTGAAAGATGTGTAAAGAAAAAAAGTTAATTTTATTATCATAAAAATTAAAATCTTCACTCGGCCATAAAGAAATGTCAAAAGAGCTGTTTTTTTATAGAATATGAATCAAAGACCTTTAAAAATGCTGATGATTTTACTTTTTAAAAGCGAGAAAAATTAAATTACTTGCTTGACAATTAGTAAAATACTTTTTATATTAATTATATTGTTATTTATTTTAATTTAAATTATATTAACACTGAAATAATAAATTATTTATACAGAGTGTCTCAAATAAAAGTACAGTCAGATCGAATTTGAGGCACAGCATTGTTTTTATTAAAGTATATATACAGGGTGCCCACTTAAGTCCGGTACCACCCGTTTAACTGCCGGACAGCTGCAGCTGTATTCATAAAATTGGTGTCTAGATATAGGAAAGTGGCTATGCGCTTCCTGATGATATAGCTTAAAGCGCCACCAGGTGAAAAACGGCCGAGTTAGCCTCCCTACATCGAAAGCGATACAAGATAAAAAGAAAAGATGAATTACAAAGTTGTACAGCAAAGTCGATTTAGTACGAATTGCTAGCCGCGCCAGCGAATAACTATTTGTGTGTGTGATTATGGCAAAGCCTCGAGGGCTATCTGTCTAAGAGGAGGGATGCCTTCGTGGAGGATTTTCTAAGGGAAACTGGCTCGTATACACGTTACACATGGGGAAAACCACGAAAACGCCCATGCAGCCAAGCCCGTTTGTGGGATTCGAACCTCGGACCGAACTACCAGTGTTCAGCGATTTCACCGCTTGGCCACTGGTGGGCCCGAATAACTATTTGAAAAGTGAAACTGGCTACAAAAGTGATTCGAAGCAAAAGTAAGGTTCGAAAATAATAACCCTTCTGGGTTAAAAATGTATCGCAGCACTTTACACTGCGTTAAGATTTTTAAAATTTGCTGTTTTTAAGAATTTTGCGTTTTTGCTGTTGAAGTTTACATGGTGTAAATGCAAAGAAAGTGATGTTTAATAACAAAGTTAAAAAGACAAAAACAAGTTGTGTCAGCAAGAGTGAGTTCAAGAGCAGGTAGATAAACTGTGAACTCAAAGATAGCATAAAGATATCTTAATAAACCCTCTGGTGTGACGTTGAAATATGAATCAATTCAAATTTTCTTTTCTTTATTTTCATTTTTGGAAAAGCTCAGCTTCTTTACTCAACTAAAAAAAATTCTTGGCACAATTTGTCAATGATATCCTACTTAAAGAGATTAAAAATTTTTCCAAATAAAAAGCTGCATCTTTGCAAAGCGAAGATTTAATATAAGAGTTTAGAAGCCAAAATAACAGACGAAGACAGCTTGACGACTTTATGGAACAATTAGGAAACTTAAGAACAGTTTCTGCGGTATGGAAACCAGATTGTTGCAGATTATACCCTTCAAACAGAAAAGAAACACACCGAAGTGAAACATAAAATTAGCAAAGCAACAACTATGTGTTTGGCGTAGATTTAGTCAAGATTTCAATCTACACTCATGTTCATAAATTAAGGATAATGCAAAATCAGGCAAAGGAAGAGTTAGAAGCAAAACAAATTTGACTTATTTGTAAAGCTTATTTATTAAACAAAAGGTAAAGAGCAAAAAAAAGATGCTACATGTTTGATATTATTAAAAAAATTAGCGATTTTTTCTCCCTAGAGGAAATTGCAAAAAAAACCCTATTTACAAAAAAACAATATTACATGGTTGGTATGATTGTTAATACATTGTATGTCTCCCAGACGATGCAATACAGTCCGTACAACGCCTAGGCATGCTGAGTATCAAATTATCGATCTGATTTTGGGGGATATTACACCACTCAAAAACAATGCTCTCCGAAGTTCCGGTAGACATGTAGGAGGAGATTGACGGGCTGAAACTCGTCGGCCAAGCATGTCCCACACGTGCTCTACTGGATTCAAGTCCGGTGAGAATGCTGGCCAGTCCATACGGGTGATATCCTTCGATTGAAGGCATTCGCTTACGATGTTTGCACGGTGAGGACGGGCGTTGTCATCCATAAACACAAATTGTTTGCCCATGGCGCCCCGAAACATGTTGTTCCAGAATGACGTCCCGATAGATTTGGCTTGTCATGGTTCCAATTTGAACATGCAGGTCAGTTCTGGAACCCAGAATAATTCCACTCCAAACGAGCACACCTGCACCACTGTAACGGTGTCGTTCAATGATGTTGTCTTGGTGACAACGGGTACCTGGAGCTTTCCATATGAAAGTCCGGCGAGAATCAGACTGCAAGCTAAACCTTGACTCGTCGGAAAACATCACACAAGCCCACTGTTGCGGTGTCCACAATGCATGCTCTCTACTCCAAGCTAACCGCAGGCGACATTGAGTTGCAGTAAGTGGAACGCATCTGACAGGTCTACGAGCATATAGACCAATCTGCCCTAAGCGTCTGTACACGGTCTGCCTTGAAATTGTCGTACCAGTGGCTGAAGAGAGCTGACGAGACAGGTCTGAGGCTGTGCTCCGCCTGTTTCTTTTGACAGTAACTGCCAAATACCGGTCCTCATTCGGCGTTGTAACTCTGGGGCGACCTGTGCTGTAACGTCTACTCGCATTACCATCATCTTGGAATCGTTGCCAAAGCCTGGAGGTGACACTCTGGGCAATTCCAAGTTTGTCTGATACTTCCAGTTAGGTGCGCCCACATTCCAGACGACCGATAATTCTACCACGTAAAAAATCCTCCAAATGCGTCCTTTGTGTCATAACTATTTGGTTATTGCACTGAAATGCTTATAAAGCGCCTGCGAACAATTTTACTTCTTTGCCTGTATTCCTTATATATCACTCTCTTACACTTTCGTCATTGTGACGTACCATCGGTGTCATCTGGTTACTTCCTGAAATTTGCATATGATTCTTGAAGATGTGTGTAGTGATTTTACAGGTGATATATTTATTTTAGAGTTCGATTTCCGCGTGACCCCGAATTATCCTTAATTTATGGACATGAGTGTATTTCGAGGGCGAATAGGTACAGTTCCTTTTCATCAGGAGAAGTGTTCTTGCAGTAATTCGATCAGTGGACTAGAAAATGCGCATGAAACAAACCAGTCATCACTGCTACGTTTTAACGAGTACGATTAAATACGATTAAATAAATAAATGTCGCTTTTAAGCATTGATTCTGAAAGGAATCTTTTTGCAATTTTATAAATTTAAGACGTCTTTCTATGACAATCATATCTCATTCACTTTATTTTATATGTATAGCACATCCCTTAAATACTAGCATATTTCAAATAATTGCTAAAAGGAGAAAAAGAAAATCTACTTGTGCTACAGCTTCCGGGCAACGAACTTTCCTTCTTTATATCAGAAAGGTGTTAGTATGTCTGAAGGATAGCACACTCTCGTCGTTATTAAGTTGTCCTGTCAAGTGTTTTATCTCTTAAGACACGAAAATAAATTACATCTCTGTTCGCATTAACATTGAGATTTGCAACGTTACGAGTTAAATTATCTTGTCGCGTAATTTTAAATGAAAAGGAATAAAAGTATAAAAAGTGTACGGCTAAGGTAAAAATTTATACCCTATTCCCAAGAAAAGTTTACAAAATGACAAAAACAAACTTACTTTTTTCAGTATGAAGAGTAGATGATAAATTATTTAGAATTTAAAAAGTCACATAACGTTATCATATTTAAAAAATTCTAATTATAGCTGAAGATTTATCTGTTCTTCGAGGTATGGTATTTATAAATGTTAATTATTTTAACTATTAGGGATTTTTAGAGTGAAAATAAAGGGAATTTAAAGCAACTCAGTACGAAAATTCAAATGCAGTTAATGCATCGCTTCAAATTTTCATATTTATCACGGTCTGTTACGAAAATAATATTTTTCTTTTTCGATACTAAATATGCAAAATATCTATTAAATAAATGAAATGATTTAAAAACATGAAAAACGTAGGGACTGTGTTAAGTTTCCGTGGTGAAATATTCCTAATGCATACTTTTATTACCATCTAAGGCTCAGATATTTGTGTTTGTATAATAAAATATTTGCACTCTTTCACATTAACGCAGAAAGTTGATATTAACATTTTGAGAAAAGCGCATTTTCTGCAGACTGCATTATGAAAATTCTGAAATTAAACAACGTAATTTGGAAGCAACTTTCTTTCATGCTGTCTTTATTCCATGTTAAAGTACGTTATAATTTCATAGTGGTCTTACTGAATGGGGTGGTGACAGTTATGATGCGATGATAAAATTGAAGAAGGCACCTTTTTGTGCTATTCAAAAGATATTTTGTATGCATATGAAATAATGAAATAATTTAGATGTTATAGATGGAGATTCTTGGAATCAAGGCAAGTTGAACAATCCTTTTATTTTTGACATCACATTTTTTTATGCACACAGAGATAAAATGACGCAAAAAGCTCACTCATTCTTTAATCAATTTCACGTTTTTGACAATTTTTCATACCTTCGATGAATTTACACATTTTCATATTTGTGACATAACGCTATTTTTAGGGCATTAATTACTATTTTAGAGGAAATAATAAAATTAAAATGGAGAACTAAGGGCCTATTGAAAAAGGTCAGAATTTTGATTTATGTATTTTTTGAAATATGACAGAACTGAGATACCATAGTAAATTAAAATTAGAATTTACATTTAAATATTTTTCATCTTACGAACTCGTATTAATAATTCGAATGGAAATTCTTCAGTATACAGTACGTTTAGTCCGCCTATTCACTCGTATATCATGTCATGATATACGATTCTTAAGTAAATGATATGCTGTCTTAAATATTTTCGCGCTTCTTTGAGAAAGATTCACCAGGCTTCATTGCATTAGGTAGAAAGAAAAAAGGAATTTTATTGCAGAAATAATATGTATTGTAGATTTTTACTTTATTTTTTAATAGTTACTTTTATTTTAAGACAGATTTTCCTGTATGTTTTTATTTTCTTACCTATGTTTTCCCGCCAGAATGAGTTTTCAGTTTCACGCTTTATGCAAAATAGGATAGAAACTACTATTTAAGCTGAGGTACTTCAGTTAGACAGAGTGAGAGTGAGAGCGTGTTCTGCCTTTCAGGCACATTGCTGCTACGAGTTAAAACTTGCTAGTTTACAGCCATATGGTCATTACGTGTCTGTTAGCCTATACCGGTGAGTTTTAGATAAGAGTCAACTACGCGGTAACAACTCTGTGCAGCTTAGGTTGTTTAGTCTGCTTAGCTTAGTTTAATTTTGCATTTCTATTTTAAGTTCAAGCCAAAATTGTTGGCTTCTTGTACGCCAAAGAGGGACCATCTGTGAATCCATTTGAGTTCAAATAAAAGGGAATTTTAACCCTTCTTCGGAGTTGTTGCTTACACAACAAGAGCGTAGCGAATAGTCGCTACTCAGTTCTACTAAATTCTAGCAGTTAAAGATGGTCATACTGTAGCATATAGTCTTTATATAGTCATACTTTATGATAGTCCCTTATCATAAAATGTTTCAATTAAACAACGCAAAATAAAATGTAACAACTGATGTCTAAGGTAATATTAGTACTGTCAATATATACTGAAAAATACGTAGCATACCAAAAATAATATAAATATAGTTGAGAACGTCTGAAAAAATTAAGCTGATCCATATTTCATATTCCGTATATGATTGTTAAAAGATAAGATGCTTGAAATAGCTTTCTTTATTTCAAGCCTTTTCGGAATAAAATTAATGAGCAGTCGTGTTAAAGTATTTGTAAATGAAATGCAGTATTCATTACTACTGATTGCCTAATCTAAAGTCTACAACCGTTTGACTGGAACGGTTGATTAAATTAATGTAATTACATATACAACACTTTTGATTTATAATAAAGATTATTAAATATTTTTAGGAAATTATGCTAGCTGGATCCAATGAAATTATACTATTTGGAATCATTAAAATCATTATATATATTTCTGTAATAACTAGGCGGCTAACCGGCTAGCGACTAGTTTTTTTTAATTGACTTTCGTTTTTGTTTGTGCTGTTCCAATCCCCATTACCTACTCTAAATATAATAAGGCTATAGTAGTAGTTCGCAGAAATCGAATTATTTGATGTTTTGCTTGTTACTGAGTGGGGTAGTTGAAATTAATTAAAGTATTTATTATACACGAAATACAATTAAAAAATTAAATTATTGATTGATGAAGCAGCATGCCGTTGCACGATTTCTGTCTCAAAATGTAATTATATTTCAAAAATAAAACTACTTTTTGTTGCAAGCAAGTTGCATTTAATGGGCCAAGAGCCGCAGTTTTGCCATGCCTACTATATAACGCGTTACCTGCACTCAATGAATAAACTATTTACTTCATTGTAATGAAATAATTAAACATTCTGTATTAGCAAAGTATAAAATTAAACGAACCAACAAAATTAATAAATACGAAATCGTTAAATAAAAATGCGTAAATAATTACGTTAATTTGTTTTTATACCATTTATGTGCTCAACCAAATGAACCAAATCCTAACTAGTAGAAATTCAAATACAAGCCCTTTGGAAAAATTAAAGCCCATTTGTCCAGCATTAGTACGGTTTCACTGAAGTGACTGTAATTTAACACACAATGACTGAAAACCCTGTTATGGATATAAACTTCTGTTATACAATAAATCAAAATGTAGAAATCTGAAATAATGAAGAGCTTTTGCAGGCAATCAAACGCATGTGCCAATAAATTAAAAGGACTTCCTGTCATTTCTGTAAACACTCAGATTGACCTTTGAATAACTGACTCACTGCAGTTTTATGGCATGCATGATAATCATGAAAGACATGATGCAGCAGTTTTTTCACTTCTGAATGCTGGATATTAGATCTTTTGAATGTAAGCAATGTTTTATTATGCATGATTAACAGAATAAAATATGCATCGCTTTGAAGAACTAAGCAGCTGCAGTTGAAAACAAACACACTTTTTTAAATATAGACGAACTTTACGTTGTGGAACTAAATACACTAATGATGTTATTCCGTAAACCAAACTTTCATTGAAGCTGGAGTTTTTACATAGATATGGATCTTATCGAACTTAATGAAATAATTTAGATGTTGCAGATGGAGATACTTGCAATCATGACCGGTTGAACAATTCTTTTATATCTGACATGACACTTTTTATGCAGACAGAGATAAACTGACGCAAAAAGTACCTCAGTTCCTTGATGAATTTCCACATTTTTGAAGTAGGTTTGAAAATCGCTGACAGCAAATTGGTAAGGCAGAAAAGCAGAGAGCAAATATGACGTGTCTAAGATAAAAGCTCTCTTTAAAATGATTTTTTTTATATTTGTTTCAGTTTTGTTCCACTAAGTTGCTACAAGTTTCGGTTCCGAAAATTCAAAATTGCTATTGGTTGAAACATTATGTAGGTGCCTGCGTCATCAATATTATGTAAAATTCCCAACGGGAGTAATTAATATTGAAACGACATAGTTTAGAGTTTAGAGCGATTTGTTGTATGTAGTCGCTATTATAGGATAGAAAGTGGAAACACGCAAAGGCTCTCTATTTATAGTTAGCTCTGTTTCAATAGTTATTCAATACAGTGGGAGAGTTAAGAAGCAAATCACAGTTAAAAATTTTGATTTATATATTTATCTTCTATACATATACTTTGTGTTATAAAATTATTTTAAATGGGCCAAATATTCATGTTTTGGCACTTTTGCAGTAAAATATATATATATATATATATATATGTCATAATAAAAGCAAAGGAAAAGACGGAACATTGTAGATGCGTGCTTAGATCCATATTGAAGAAGAATTTTGATTTCGTAGTATGCTAGTAATGCTAACTTGGTAATATCTAAAGAATTTGGCAGTCGAAGCAGTTTTAATTCCATTTTTATTTCCAATTGATATTTGTGGCCACAATCACTTGGCACTCTAGTCGTGCCTTTCCACAGAAGATTTACATTTTTGATATTGTTGAGATAGAAAGCAAGCCAGCGAAATTACATCTTAGCACAGCACAGAGCAAAAGCTGAAGTGCGTAGTTATGCAAGATGGAGGTACGCGAAGAGAAAAGTTTTGGTTTACAAGGACAGTTTCAGTTCCCAATGATTACGTCATCAGAGCTGCGCCGATCATAGAGTGATCTAGAAATGACGCAATGCAAAGAAGTTATTACGATTTTAGAATAGAGAGGAAGAATTAATGTTTATAGTTTAATCTATAATTTTGATTCATATATTTTTATCTTACATATATATATAATAGTTATTCAATCTTAGCTTTTTGTATGCTTCCCTTCTCCTGATCATTTAGAAAATTTTACACTCATCATAAAATATTCCTACCTGTATTTAATTACTGCTTTTTCTTGGAGTCTGTTAAAAGATAGAATAATTTGAGATTTTCTTCTCATTACATGTTATTTAGTCATATATTTTGTGATTTACTACTGCACAACATTCTTTGTTTTGTGAGATTTGGTATGCCAGAAGAATTTTCAAACAAGTAATTTATAAGTTTTCAAATACTGAAAATACATTATTGATATTATAATGCATTTTTTTAACTTTAGGTTCATAATTTAGTTGGCATGTAAAAAAACTTCAAAGGACTGGAAATATTTTTCATTTTTAATTTATGCAAAGAGTGTTATGAAGTGGCTACACGGCAATAATGAAACTTGAACTGTTTTGTAGAACATAAATTTCTGTTGATAAGACATTGCTTTTGAAAATATTTATATTTATCAGTACTTTTCACGACGGTTTTGTCACTTAAGTCTAGTAGCTTAAGAAAACTTTTTCTGAACTTATTTCAGTTCTAATAATGTGCAAATGCAAACATTTTACTCTTCAGATTATGTACAGCCATTTTGTATGATCTCAAACCTTGATAAAGTATCTCTGATATTTGTCCTAAAGGTGTCATTTTATTTTATTTTATTTATTTATCTATAGTAATAAGGAAAAGCTTTTAAATATAAGGGCCAAGGAACTGTATAAAAATTCAGTTGCATTATTTTAAGTAAATTTGTTTGAAATGTTAAAATGCTAAAAGCAAAAATGTTTACATTGTTTAAAAAATTTTTGTGATTGGAAGTATAAGTCTGTGACAAACGTTTGGAAACTTTAAGGTCATATAGACTTTAACATGGTGTAGTATTCGTTTGGTTTTTGTCATTTTACTTAGATTTATTAGTTTTGTTAAAAATTCTGTAGTTTTTGTTATTCTGATTTTTGAAATCGGGATCCAAAAGGTATTGTAGAAGATTAGAATAAATATTCATTTTTCTTTTGTATGATGTATCAGAACGTACCTAAGCTAATTATTTAAAATTGTGTTTTGATTTATTAGTTCAAGCAGGAATTTCAATGTAATGTCAGAAATATTTACAAAATAACTGTTCTGATACAAAGTTTTTCAACACAAAATTTATCTCTTAACCCTCTGACTGCTCAATTTGTGGACCTAAATCGTTTCCAAAATTGCTTTTTTTTTTTTTTTTTTTTTTTTTTTTTTTTGCCTATTTTAAATCTATATATGTAGGAGAATTGAAAAATGCACTTTTTCTTTCTAGAAAATGTTTTTTATATAGATTTTTATCATGAGAAACTAAGTTGCCAGAAAAACCAATTTCAGATGTTATCACAAAAAAAATCTTTTTAAATGAAATTTCAGTCAAATTACAGTTAATTTCTATTTATTGTATAATATAAAAAAGTAAAATGTATAAAATTTAAGAAAATATAAAGCGCTGAGAGAAAAATACCTTAAAAATGCAGTTTAGTATGATAGAGTTCAAACTTCACAGTCTTTGCACCAGATTCAATAAATCTAATTAATAATCAATCTAATTATTAATCTAATCAATTCAATAATTTAACTAAATAATCAGGATAATCGCTGGACATTTTCTAGCAGCCATTTCTGTAAGAAAAAAGCAGCAAAAAGTGAAGTTTGAGCGCTAATACCACTTGCCTTCAAATGCCGCAATTTAGTGGACAACTAACGATATATGTTGGCCAAAACGTAAACTAAACACCTAATACTGTATATAATTTATTTCAATGGTGAAACAGAGAAAAAATGGGAGCTCCTCAATAAAGGAATAAAAACATATACCCGCGGAAATCCCGGGATGATCAGGCAGGGGTTAATAGTTCTAATGTTATATTAGACAGCAATGCAATTTTATAGTCTGTAACATTTATATTTTTAATGAGATATACAGCAAAATTCTGACTATCCAGACAGCTTAAGAAATGGCAGATACATGAAAATTCCTTATAGTTGAGCATGTAAAAATGCTATAATGGTCGTAAAGTAATTGAATGGAAATCTGGTCTAAAATTATAAAAGCACTTATCAACTTTAGTATCAAAAGTTGAATGAAAAGTTATTCTCATAATGAGCCATCGGAAGCTAAACGTCTAAACAATAAGGGACAATTAGTCACGTTGGAAGGAAAGTTCATAATTAATTTCATCTAGAATTCTGCCTTCAAAATTATTCTGGCCCTTTATCTTTTGATCAGAATTAAAAATGAAGTTTAGAGTCCATCATGGTAATAAAAACTTTTTCTGCAGAAGACAGTTTATTTATAAAACATTTTGGCATTTCATTTTGACCTCAGATTTTACCTGTTTGCAATATTATTCATATTTGCTGCAAATTTTAAAATGTTTTGATGATTTAGGGGTAGAGGCTATGCCTAAGAACCATATAATTGCAGCTTCCTAGATTATTGAGCTACCTTTCAAAAAAGGTGTTGTCGATAAGACTCTCTGCATTTAAAAAAAGAACTTCATGGATCTTGACCTTGATCTTACATCCATGCTATTATCTACTGTGACGAAACAATGACTTTCAAGAAGAACATGACTTTAGAGAAAGTCGTGTTGACCTGCCGTCTAGTGTTAAAAATGAATCGGTAAATTCTTCAAGGATGGACAAAAGACATGAATACGGCATTTTTTAAAGTGAGGGAATGTTCTGTAAAAAATTTTGCCAAATATTGTGCGTGTGTGATTTACTCATTTTTAACTCGGTATGCGATTGCGTGTATGTGTACATAGACAAAACCATTAAATCATTACACTAAATTTCAGGTATTGATGCATATATATAAAAGATAAAATCCTAACTTTAATTTGTTAATTAATCCTTTAAATATCCTGTTTAATTCGGTTTTTCTTCCTTCCTATTTTAATAATAGCAACATGCTTAAAATAATATCTCTCAAGTGTACCATTTTAAAATTAATTCCTGTCACATGATTCTTATGTAACGCTAATGACGCGTGTATTTACATAGGCCTTCAATAATATTAAAAATTGTTAACTAAAGCTTTAGCAACCCATGGGAAATAAAGCAAAACCATAACTTCAGTATTTCTTATCTTGTAACTTTATTATTAACCGCACGTTTCTTCTCTGGCTGGCTGCTCTGCTGAAATATCGTCCGCTGCTTCGTTTCTATTGCTATATGTAATTTTGTGAATGTATGAAAAAAAAACCTGTGTCTTTAGAGTTTCAAGAATATATATATATAATATCATCTGTAATATCTTGATGATTTTGCGATATCTACAATGGATTGAAGATGGTGGCGTAGTAATAACTTTGCGAAGGCTTTTCTACATAGATACAAAGATGACATTTAAAGACAGACGTGGTTGAAGAGAAAACATAATTTATTGCTGGACAACTAATTCTTGAAATACATATTCTCATTCACACAATATTAGGGTTCCAATAAGTGCTCTACAATTTTTGAAAGCTTACGTTTTCAGACAATGGACGATAGACAGTAATTAGTCGTGACACGTTAGCACAGCAAAGTAAAGCAGGAAAGTAAGCGTGCATTTACGAGCCGCGAGAAATATACAGTCGTTCCTTTGTTGAAATTTTGATTCGTGATTGGATAAAAGATATCCGCTTTGCTATGCGTTACATTAAGATGATGTAATGAGGATTAATTCTGAAACGACGCACTTTAGATTCATATGTTATAAATAGTTAGTAGTTTTAGGACAGGAAGGTTAGGTTAGGTTAGGTTATTTAATTACGGCAAAGCCTCGAGGGCTATCTGCCTAAGGGGAGGGATGCCTTCGTGGAGGACTTGGGACAGGAAAGAGAAGTAGCAAAATTAAAACGAGGAATAAGGGGACTATATCCAAATTAAAGTTAATAGTTTGCTTTCATATTTTATATCCTACATACTTCCCCCTTCAAAGGAAAGGGCTTTGCGATAGAACAACATTTTTAGAAAAATGCATCAGAGCGTTAGTGAATGAAGATAAATTCTGTACAATATACACGCTTTCTCAGGGAGAATGACTTTCGTCAAGGACATAGCATTTATGTTTCACTAGGCTCCGTCATTTTGTTCATTAACTATCTCATATCTTAAACGTGCAAAATGACACATGATGAAATTTAAAAGTGTTAGAGAAACATGATATTATATAATATTTAAACTAAATTCACAATCCAATTTTAAAAGTTTGTAAGTTCGATTTCTCTCAAAATATATGATTCTAAAATTCTTCCAATTTTCTTTCCAAATATCAAAAACTGTCCTAAAGTTGTCAACAAATAACTGTAAAAGTTCACAGTTCTTGAAAATCATTGTTTAAATATCATAATACTATTTTTACAGACCTTCTCTTGAAAGTCTTTCGCTGTCTCATATCCATGAAATTCTATTAAAAATATTTATTTTTCAATATAAAACAATTCACACTTTCTTATTGTGGAGTAATGTAAAGCGTATACTTTAGAAATGAATACATACAGAAGTAACAAAATATAGTATAATAACAAAATAGACTCTAATAAAAAAATGGGAAGATCCTTTACATGCGAATTAGTGCAACTACTTGCTGATGGCTGTGGGATGCTTAAATACAAAAGCAAATGAAAACATCTGTTCCTTAAAGTTGGTACCTGGCTTTTAGCCCTGTATAAATATGTAAAAGTTATTAAATATGAAGTATGGCTATAAAATACTTCAGTGTCACATAACTAAAATAAAAACGTAAATACAGGGAAATTCAAAGTGAGACTAATAACTTATTACTAGTCTTGATTAATATTCTAATAAGTTCATATTAGGTCTTACAAATTTAAAAAATAAAAATTTTACATTACCGCACAATAATAATAAAAAAAACTTTAAACGTGTGTATTGTGGACGCTGTAAGCATTTATGGTTTTGTTAAAGCATCAACAAATTTCTTATTCACTATTGCGACGAAATAATTTAAGCATATAAAAATGTTAAAAAGTATAAAAAACAAAATACGAAATAATAGTAAAATTACTCACAAAACTGATAAATTCAAAATTACTTAAAACAAATACTGAATTATTAACCTTTTAAACTGTAAACAGTAACGCTTTCCATACTTTTATTCTTTAATCAAATTTCAGAACTGATTTTAGAGACCAAATGTAATGAGTTCACAGCATTAACGAACGTAATGTTTTTAACGGAAATTCGAAGCAAATAAATTTATGATGCAACACCTTATATAAACACAGATCAATGATCTTGACCAACAAACGCTGAATCAATGATTATTTTCAGAACACTTTTCATTCTAAAGGGAGCTGCAGCCGTAATGTCACATTTTATTTTACTGGACGTGCGAGCTTCTGGACTTGGACATGCTTTTCCACTGGAGTTTTAAGATTACAAGTATAGCAATACGATACTAGCATTACGATAGGTGATGAAGGGAAACAGATTATATTCTAGCTGGAAAAAGGCAAGCGTCAGAAAAGCGAAGATTATATACCCTTATAAAAAAAAAAGGACACACCAAGAAGGAGTTATCCGAAAATGGGACGAAAATTGGTAGAAGTGATGTACATGTACAGAAAAACAAACGCTTACAGTTTGAGAAAAATTGGATAATTTATTGAAATGAAAGAGCTTCACAAAGTGACGCGTTCAGTAACGCGTTTGTCCACCTCTGGCTCTTATGCAAGCAGTTATTCGGCTTGGCATCGATTGATAAAGGTTGCGGATGTCCTCCTGAGGGATATCGTGTCAAATTCTGCCCAACTAGCGCGTTAGATCGTCAACATCCCGAGCTGGTTGAACGGCCCTACCCACAATGCTCCAAACGTGCTCAATAGGAGAGAGATCCGGCGACCTTGCTGGCCAAGGTAATGTTCGGAAAGCACTAAGGCAAGCAGTAGAAACATGTGCAGTGTGGGGGCGGGCATTATCTCGCTGAAATGTAAGCCCAGGGTGGCGTGACATGAACGAAAACACAACAGGCCTTAGAACTTCGTCGACGTACCGCTACGCTGTAAGGTTGCGACGGATGGGAACCAAAGGGGTCCTACTATGAAATGAAATGGCACCCCAGACCATCACTCCTGTTTGTCGGCCTGTCTGCCGGAAGACAGTTAGGTTGGTATCACACCGCTGTCCGGGGAGTCTCCAGACTCACCTTCGCTGGTCATCAGGACTCAGTTCAAAGCGGGACTCATCACTGAAGAATATTCTACTCCACTCAGTGACATTCCAGTGCGAATGAGCCCGACACTACTGCAAACGGGCTTGACGTTGTACAGAGATCAATGGTAGTCGGCGCAAGGGGCGCCGTGACCTCAGCCCCCATTCTGTGAGCCGTCTATGAATGGTCCTTGCAGTCACTGAAGCACTAGTTTCACGTACAATCGATGATAATGATGCATCTGGGGCTGTGAGTGCTGCCCTGACGATTGCTCGGTCTTCACGTTCTGTCGTTTCTCTAGGCCTACCGCTTCCTTCTTGACGCTGTGTGCGGCCATGGTTCCACCATTCCTGCCAACATCGTCTAATAGTGGCATCGCTCCTGCTCAAATGTCCAGCTATTCGCCAAAAAGACCAACCGGCTTCCTTGAGCCCAACTACACGACTTGCCTCAAATTTTGAGATCTGCGCGTATCGTTCGCGCACCTGTATGCGAGACATAGTTACTGTCTACCAGAGTACACGGAATGAAATTCGTGAAGAATTTATGACCTGGAATCGTAATGTCTCCTCTTAAATATCCTGCCAGTTACGCAGATCAGATCGCTGTAGCGACAACCGTTCATTCATTGGCAGCCAAAATGTAAAATTTTGCATTTTCCGTCGAAATCTGTATGCATATCATTTTGTATCCAATTTGCTTTATATCTTCTCGGTGCGTCATGGTGCGTCTTTATTTTTTGTCTTTTTTGTCGGTTAATTAAATATTTTAGTTTGGATACTTTTCAATATTACTCAGTAAAAGACTTCATTTTCACTTTTATTCTTGTATACGTCTGTAACCCGCGTTATATAGGGTGATATGACAGGGATTAATTTTGTAATGACGCTCTTCTGAAAGATTCATTATAAGCATTTCAGTGTTTTTGAAACAGAAAGTGAAAATATTCAAATTAAAAAGACCTTCAGCGCCATTAACGAATCTTATCTTAATTAGCTAGTTATTTATAATTCCAGAATTTACTGTAACTTCTCCTTTCTGTACTTCTCACCAGAATGCAAATGAGTAGCCAGTGTTTAAAAGTGAGGGTTTGTTTATTTTATTTTATTTAATTTTAACCCAAAGAGTGGCATCGTGTGTGCGCTATGTGTTAGTTTCCTGCCAGTTCTAGTAGTACTAATTATTCGGCTTTGCATTTTCTCGCTTCGAAATGTTAATGAGCTAGCTTCTAGTAGTATTTAATGTGAGTTAATGAGCTAGCTTCTAGTAGTATTTAATGTGTAGTGCTTGACTACTGTTCAACGTTTAATTTAATTTGGACTGTTATGTTTTATTTTGAATCGCCACGAGTTGCGGAAATTGTAGGAGGAAAGAATGCCCTTATGTTCTAATTCTATTTAAATAAAAAGATATTTGTAACCTTCTCAGGACTTGTCCTTTTTCTTAGACATAGCGATGATTCGCTTCATGTTGGTTAGCGTATTTGACTAAAATAGCATTACCAGGTCAAGTGTAACCCTATAATTAAAAAAAAAGTTAAATTTTTTTTTACATATCCCTACTTGTCCTTCAAATGAAAAAAAAAATGTCCCTATAAGACAAGCCTTTATTGGGGAAAATTTTAAAGCAGTACAAATGAAGCAATATTATAAGAAGTGGGATAATTACGTTTATAACTAAACTTTTAAATTGCTATGAAAGAATGAAAGAGCTATAAAAATGCAGAATATGAATGTTCGAATATTGCATTTAAAAAAATAACCAGTCTGTTTAAAAAAAAAAAAAAAAAAAAAAAAAAAAACAGACGCAATTCATACATTTTTTAGAAGTCGTACTAAAAGTTTTAACATTAAATGTGCAACTGACTCGAAGGAAAAAAGTATCCTTCTTTTTGTAGAATCCAGACGATTAACATGATTCGTCAGGGATGGCTTCTCAAAATCTTCTCAGCTTATCACAGGAAACCACAACTTATATACCCAGTACTTATTTTGATGCATTATAGCGTATCAGAAGAGTTTATAATATTCTAATATTTATAATTAAAATCTTTCAACAAAATAAAGCATTATTAAATTTACAGTTTCTTTCTTATTCTTAAATCAATTCAGTTTTTAGCAATGCACCAACCAGCTCTCTTAAAAACAAACAAATCCATATAAAATTTGACGGATTTTCTTCAGCTGATGAGCATATTAACTGGCCCTTTGAGAATTTCATAAATTATTCCATGATTAAAAAGCGAAATTCTGTAAAAATATACTTTTTAATATTTACTAACTTTGAGGGGAGGCTTTACTTTTATAAGTATGTGTGTGTAAAACGAATCATTAACTCACAGAGAAAAATACTCCTGTATGATTCTGAATCAGTCGTCCTTACATACTCTATACATATCATTAATTCGCTACATAATTAATTCATATATATATCAGTCGTAATTTAAAATAATAACTACCAGATTTATACATTTTCCTTTTGTCTGTATCACTCTTATTTGATATTATTATAGCTCTTCAATTTTATAATTTATTATTATTTCATATTAGCTCATTCTCGAAATCAGTATTAAATTCAATAATATGTACCACTAAAATGTTTGAAAAATCCTTAATTTAATTTAAGGAACATGGGTACTGAAAAATAAAATCTGACAGCAAATTTTTTTCTTTTGTATTTATGGGTTATGATGTTATGTAGCGTTCAACACAAATTCATAAAATGTTAACTCATATTTTCTGAGAAATCAGGATTTTATGCATGTAAACATAATTTGGATCATTTGTGTATGTATTTATATATATATCAGGAATGGTCAAACTTTACTACAATAGGAGCCGCATGGAAAATTTCGTGAAACCTCAAGAGCCGCAGGTGGATTTTCCAAGAGTCACAAATCCATATTAATATTGTTTCAAAAATAAAGAAGTATTAATGAGAATTTCGCCTTTTTGTGTAATTAATATGGTTTCATAAAAATGCGGAACTTTATTTATCCTGCTTTGTGATCAGAAACGCATATCCTAACAAATTATAAATTTGAAACTAATATATCATGCATTTGAATGTTATTTTTCAGGTAAAAAAACAAGCATTTTCTTTCGGTTTCCTTTATTCCTCTTCGTTCATAATTTTTGTTTGGTTTTATTAGTGTTGTTTATGAAAATTTGTGTTTTTTAAAAACCTTGAGAGTTATACGTACTGGTGGGTGTAGAACCGAGGTTCTCTGCTACAGAAGTATCAATTGCACCAAGTTGAAAATTAACATAACATTTTAACATCATAGATGAACGTATCGTGTCAGACTATGACACATTAATGAAATTATAGGATGGATAACGTACTAGATTGGCACAATATGAATTGATCCTGCTTAACAATCCTATTCATATAGGCAGATATTTGGCGATGTAGAAAGATAATCCAGAATGCTTGAGTAGATACTTATTTCCACTGCGCTGTTCCTTGTTAGGACTCCATGCATCACATTTCTGCACCACACTTGAGAGGATCACAGCTCCTGTCCACGTCAGCAAACACCATCAGATAGACAAAGCACGAAGGTCAGACTTCAGCACCATCAGAATCGGGAAGACACACTACCCTCTCTCTCCGTCGGGAGGAACCTTCCACGCGGCTATACAGTTCACCTTTTCTGCTCAGCGCAGTCGCGAACGGGAAAACGCAAATTTCTATTTCCAACAATTAGAACTGAACTGAAGTCGGAAGAATATGTAATGGTCTTTAGAAATACATATTGTAAACGATTTTTCATGAGTGAAGTGTCCCTCGTTTTAAAAAAAACAAGTTGAATGTTTTTTCTTAAATTTTGACTTAACATAGTAGTATTTAATGTTATTTATAAATTTATAAAATGATATTTATATATATTATTGTTTAGAAAAAGTAAAATAAATGATACAGGAAAGCGCACATATCAGAGAAACTGTTATTCGAGAAATAAAAATTATTTTTAAATAAGCAATTAATTTTTTTAGGCTTTTGCGTGAAAATTAATAAATTTATTTTCCCACACAATTAGCATGAGGGGCAACATACCGAGATCAAATCTGTCTAAATAACTGAATTAATTCATTAGATGCAAAATAGATTATATGTCACATTTTTTTCCTCAAGGTTTGTACTTTCGAAACCTCATATCTCTCGAATCTTCAGAAAGAAATTAAATTCTAAATCTCGAAACTTAGAACTGTTTTCATCATTCAAATCTTTTGAATCCTAACCAAAAAATTGTTAAACTTTTAAAATCAAATCTTTGTAATGACTTGTTCTGCTGATGCTCTGTAAATAAGAATTTACTAAAAAAAAGATGATTGCAATTTCAATGATATCTTCATTTCATGTATGCTAGCATTGAGCGCTGTATTGTTTCAGTATAATTTCTTGCGAAGCATGCCAGAATTTTTAAGTAATCAGTACTCTGGGCATCACTGAAAATTTTCGAAACTTTCTCTCGAATTGTCTCGATAATTCTGGACATAGAAAACCTACTACTAATAAATCTAGCAATTCATGTCGTGATATAAAAATGTTGCTTCGGATGGAATGCTTACACATTCCATTTATATACCAATCGAACTCTTTAGCAATGACTGTTAAATCTTGAGCTGTTTTCAAACACAGCCAAATCAAAATTAACGAGGCAGAAAGAAAAGATTCTTACAACTACTGTAAAGATTTCGTTTCACAAATACAGATGTAAAATGAAAGTTGTGCTTTACAAATTTCTACGGAGATGCACAAAAATGTTGGATTTGAAAATCCTTTGTAACATGGTAGATGCCTATGCGCTCGTTTAGTTCCCGCTTCCTAGCCAGACAGGTGTACGTTTCCACCCTGTTCGATTGTAAACTACCGGACGTGTAAAGGCAGTCAGATGACTCATCGCCTCGCGTTAAAGTTTTAAGCAAATAACTGCGATTCATAATTCTAAAATTAAACCTTCTTTTTTAATTGTCTGTTTAAAGGTTACATAGTCTGTGCTTATAAAATCAATCTACTGAGCTTGTAGAATCATAAAAAAAATCAAATAAAATTAAAACATTACATTACACGACAAAGGGAGCCTACAAGCTTTGTTTAAGGCCTACAAACTTTCACTAACAGTTACGGCTAGCAAACTAGAGATGAAATCACTAACATAGCTACTAAGAGAAGTAACAGTGAGACGTCAGCTATAGCTGCCAAAAGATCTTTCTTAAGAATTCTGCGCTTAATACAGAATTAAAGTGGATATCGCTGGAAGCCGACGAAAGTAGAAATAAAAATGAAGGCAAAATAATAAAATAACAGATTAATAAACATAAAACTCTCCACATGTGACAATACAGCTTGATCAGTTGAGCCAACCGCCTCGCTTGACCGCTGCTTTATTTGCTGTAAGTACTGTTGAGAAGTGGGCATAAGAAAATCTTCTCTTTCAAGTATCTTCAAGAAATAAATTACACGTTTCTGCCAAGTCTCATTTCGTTAAGGCGCAGAAAACTTTTATCTTCGAAAATTATATGTATATTCCCTATGTAACTAGCAGGTTTTCAAAGAATCAAATATCATATTATATCTGTTCCTTTTGCCTCGTAAATGAAACGTGTCTTCATCATAGAACGCGAGTCTGCCTACGAAATCCTTTACGCTAAATTTCATCCATTTGACTTCGGTAGTGTCCGTGCTTTGTCAGATTTATAAGACTTGAACTACTGAAGCTTGTGCAACATACGCCATAATTTTGCTTACTTGTCTGTTGGTATGATGCATGGACTTTGTGAGGCTTCAAGGCTAAATGGTACAAATGTTCTCCGCCATTCCATTATTGACTTCTGCTTAGTTGTTGACCTGGACAAATGTCAGAACGTTTCCGCTTTTTTCTCGAACGAGCCACCCCTACCTTTAAACCGTTTCCTTTGGTTTGCGTCATTGTGACAGTGAGATGCACAACTTTGATTCAGAAATGTAAATGTCTCTAAATAACGATTACTAATAGAGCTTTTGCGTGTTCAAACCCACAGTGAATATTTTTCGTTGAAGCTGCCATTTTGAGTGTCACGACCTCCAATAAGTTTTCCGGTATTGTCAAATGAAAGAGCGTTAGCCTTTCATTTCATACTTTTATCTGTAAAGAAAATTTATTATAGGGGTTACAAATATGATTTCTTTTTGTATTGTTTGTCTTAAATTATCTTATATTTCTCACATTGCGTCGAAAAAGTGAGCTTCAAAGTTCAAGTGTTTATTTATGTTAAAGCTTATCTATGTTAAAGTTTGTTTGTATTCTAATACTAAATACAAACGTAAACGTCCTATTTCGGTGAAGAACACCTGCAGGGACAAGTAAGAGGGTTTCTCATTCCTCTTCACCTACCAACAAACTTCTCGAGAGAATTTTCTGTTCAATAGTATTTTAAGTGCCCTCTTACGCCAAGACCCTGTACACTTACTTTCTTCTACCATCATATCATGCCAATAGTGCGGTGTACTTTAAAATATTAAATCTGTAAATCCTGTAAACGAATTTGTGTCAATGATAATAATGATTCTTGCACAGACGCAGTGATCAAGGTCGACATGAAAAGGAAAAAATACTTTGCGATCGACAAGAAATCGGAACGATACATTTAGGTGTAAGTATTACCAACACTTGCATGGTTTAAGCTTTGTATCTGTTTGAAACAATCAACACGAGGGACCTCTAAGACTTGGTCTCATAAAAGAATAAGAGAAGAGACATCTCTTGCACATGAGTTATTCATATCGAATATCTGAAATGAAAACTTATGGCAAAGTTCGTTACATAAAAAGCAGCATCCGTATGTACAGTGAGACGTGGTTTGCAGCCCTAGTACCACGAGTTTGCACAAAGAAATGTCTGTGACACTATCAGAATATCCTTACCAGGATTCACCTACATGGCAATATATAACTCCATGCGGTACGAACCGTCTAACAATACCTAAAATAGCGTTGTTTTCCCCGTTGCTGGAACGTTCTGTTACGTTTTTCTTCTTCTGACACCAGTTGTTACGTTATTTTCTTCCTTCAAGTTCGTACGGGGTTCGTGAATATTTGGAGTGAATAACGACGACACTTGATGAAGTATCGAAACACACTTTATTGGCCAGTATTATCAGGACAGCTCCAAAGTCACGTTTTACAGTCGTCGAAGATCTACTCTAAACACACTGGAACAATCAGTGACACAGCCTTCACACTGTCAGGCAATAACGGTGGAGACAGCTTCACTGCAAAGCTCCCGACTCTGCTCGGTCGTTCTCGGAACTTCACGTACTCTCGAGACTCTACACGCTACAACTCGCGATGCACTCGACGAAACACAAGCACAGCTCCCGACTCTTCGATTCAGTCGTTCCCAGAGCTCAACACGCTCTCTCGACGATGCACTAACCGCGATATACTGCGAGACTCTTGCGGTGCATTCGACGACCCAGTCGGCACTTGCTGCCGAGCTGTCAACTCGATCCACTCCGCAGGGACTGACTCGCTAGACGAGACATACACTCGATGAGAGACACACTAATTGACTGCGGACCAGCAGGGTTTATATAGCTTTCGGCTTGTGTTCGTTTCGGCATTCTGGGCTAAACCGGTAAGAATTCGTTTCAGAAGGTTCTCCAACCGTCCATGGTATATCGCCAATTTTGCCGCCAAATGGGAGATTTCTCGCCAGATATGGCAACTTTGCCTTCCCTTGGTATTTTATGGTAACGCTAAAACTGCTTTGCGGAGAAGCCATCTTACCGCGCCAGTACATTTCGTAACAGTTCACTAGATTTGCCGCTAAGTGAAAATGTTTAATCCGTGATAATCCAGTGACTACTGACGACTAGCAAACCAAACATTACAACTTTCCTATTGCAGGAGAAATTTATCACTGTATTGAAAGTTCATGAACTTATCAGGCCAACAAACTTCTGATTCTAGACTTTTTAGGTCCAAAATCATCAGATAATTTCTCATCATTTTGTTATATCTCATGAAACCCCACAATAGTTGGTTAATTGATAATGACGTGACACGTGGTATTCAATACGTGAGAGCTCTCTGTTTTACGGGACATACTTCCGTAAAGGGTTTTCTATAGCAAATTGGCTTGTATTCACTTTGCAAAAATAGAAAAGCGCAAAAGCCTTGATGGAGCCGGCTTGTTCAGTCTCCACAGACTAAATCCGTGACAAACTACCAATGTCAAGCTGTCTTTACCATTAAACAGTTAACTGTGATTGACAAGTATACTCGTCATGGAGAAGCGGCACGATTTTGTGTATTGACGAGTATACTCGTCATGCGTATCATGAAATGGAAAGATAAGAGGGAGGTTTATTTAGTAAGTACTGTACATGACAACGTAATAGAAACAGAGAAAAGAAAAATAATAACAAAGAAACCGGAGCTAGTGATTGATTATAATAAAAAAATGGGTGGAGTGGATATGAGCGATGGAATTATCACAACGTATGCGATGGAATTATCATACCATAAGATGCTTCTCCATTTCTTAGACATTATGTGTCTGAATGCATTCATAGTATATAAAAAAGTAACAGAACATTATCGAGTATCAACTTTTTGCTCAAATTTATTGAAGACACTTTTGCGACGTATCCAATTGAAAGAAATCAATCGACACAAACTCGGTCATTTAGACCTAATATAAGCCAATTAGGCGAGAATCATGTTCCGGATTATATACCCGGTATATCGAAAAAAAAAAAAAAAAATACAACCCTACGCGAAGGTGTTCGCATTGCTACAAACGTAAGATTAGGAAGGGATCGCGTTACTGGTGTTCGATTTGCAAAGTCCCATTGTGTATAGTACCCTGTTTCGCTGAATAACACTCCACAGCAGGAATTTAAATTCTTACGTTTATATGTATAAAATTTAATTTAATTTATTGCGCTTTTAGTTTAATATGTATGTAATATATGCTTATGTTAACCAAATAAGTAAATATTAGTAATAAAATTTTCAATTTTATAAAATAAACCCACCTTTTTCATCCAATATCTTACCAGCGCAACTTAGTGATTGACGAATATACTCGTCATGGCTGGATTTTGGCGACACAAAACGGTGCGCATTTTTAAATGAGAGCGCCACAGTTAACTGATTCAAAGCAAAAACAGCAAAGACTGAAGGACTTGAGAGAAAGCTGTGCCCGTGACACACAGATTGTCTAAATCAGAGGTGACCAACCTTGTGCTCGCGCACACAAGTGTGCTTGCAAATCGTTTTGTATGTGCTCGCCAGCCCGATTAGGTACTATGAACAAAAAATATTTTTAAAATAACCATTCATTTATATTTCTTAATTGTTAATATGGTAAGCATTTATAGTCATAAGAGCTATCTTGCAAGACATTATAAAATAATTGATTGCTGAATAATGAACTTGATAGTGAACATAGAATCGTATTGCGTCATTCCGATGTTAGATGGCTCAGCAGGGGAAAAGTACTTCAGCGATTTGTAGAACTTCTCTCGCCAATAAAGCAGCTTTTGGAATCCGGAAACGAAAGTTATAAAGAATTGGAGGATAATAATTGGTTATCCGATCTTTATTTTCTCACGGCTAAACTGAACGAAGATCTCCAGGGAAAAGGAAAAAACCCTTTTTTAACTGCCTGGGACTGTAACTGTTTTTCAGATAAAGTTAGATTTGTGGATAAATCAGACGAAAGAAAAATATTTCACCCATTTTTCAGAATTTATCAAGCCATATTAATAACCCACAAGGCAATTGAAACAGAGAAATACTCGGAAAACCTAAATGCATTGAAAAATAATTTCCATAAAGTTCAACCAATGTTATTAGTCATGTCAAACCCATTTGGAGAAATTAATATTTCAGATATATCATATAAGATTGGAAATATGTTTAACAAAAACGTTGATGTTTTGGAAATGTGCTTGCGATGGGCAAAAATGTGCTCGCGATAGGCCAAAGGTTGAGCACCACTGGTCTAAATCAGAAACCTGTTCTTGCTCTCTTTATACTGAAAATGTGAAGTAGCGATTGTTTTCCACTGTGCTGACCAAATGGAAGTGCGATCTTGATAATTTTTTAATGTACACTGCACCAAAAAAAAAAAAAAAAAAAAAAAAAGTGGGGTGGGCGAATTCTATATCTCCCGTTCTACTGGATCGATTGACGAAATTCAACTGCATTTTTCAAGTCTCAAAAGCGCGAGTCAGGATATGTATTACATTTATATCGGACTTTTTCTGATATGACATGCCAATTTTTTCCCATATTTTGATTCTACTACTCAAATTATACCAAACTGTCAAGTTTTGTAAAAATAGCACGAGTAGTTTTTAAAAAATTAGCTCTCAAAAGTTTAGCTTCTCATTGTTAATCGAATTTGGTATATATTTGTTAATATCCCTTTTTTTTAATTAAACATATTTGGTTCTTCCTTTCACATGAAAAAAAATTTGGTTCTTCCTTTCAGATTAAAAAAAATTTGGTTCTTCCTTTCAGATTAAAAAAAATTTGGTTCATTCCAAATAAAAATTGCCAACTTTTTATGATTTATTTTTAAAATTTGCATTTTAAAATAATTTTTGTAAATCTTTCGTTAAGAAGTTTTAATTATAACATATCTTAATATCATCTTAAAGTAGATGTATTTCTGGCACATCTGTAAAAAATTAGAGTGTTTTAGGCATATTTGTTATAAGCGATAACGCCAAATGTGGTTTACTCACTTTGATGAAATTATTTGAAAGTACGAACGATGACCTTTCCCCCCCCCGCTCGTCTACAATTAAAAAAAAAAAAAGGAAAGGGAGATAGGTTGCTATAAATTAAGGTACTCGCCAAGTGAATAATTCTTGGCGCAATTTGAAAAAATACGCCAAGATAAATTTTTGAATTTCTCCCTAAATTTTGCACTAAATATTACAAAAATTAATATATAGACATTATTTGAGTCGCAGAATCGAAATATGGCAAAACAGTTGCATGTCATTTCAGAAAAAGTCCGATTTTGTGTTAAAATACCTATATTAGAACACTGCTATACATACTATATATAAATCTGATATGTATCCTAAGTCGCGCTTTCGAGACATGAAAAACGCAATTTGAATAACCCAGTAGAACAGGAGATAGAACATGTCCTTTCTATTTTTTTTGCGCAGTGTACATGCCTAATACCCTTTCTAATTGTTTCAAAGATTGAAGATTAAAAGGTATTTTCTCCTCCTTTCCGCATACCTTCCCGATGTAACTGGAAGCACGCTTGACGCGTATCCAGGAGTTCGAATCTCCCGGTGAAGATATAAGGTATTTCTCCCGCTTTCCTAACATGCCTTCGTGGTATAGTGGTTCTGTACGCTGGGCCGGTATTCCAGAAGTCCGTGGTTCGATTCCCAGCGAAGGCAGTTGCTAATTTTTCATCTTGCCTGCTTCCAAAAAATACCTAATGTCTCTACAGTGGCGCTCGAACTAAAAGGGTGTTGGATGATGATTCTCCTCACCCGAGATTTGGCGATTGGGTCCCCTAAAAAAAAACCCAATCGCCCTTTAAAAAGGGGAGTATATGAGGTATTTCTTTCGCTTTCCTAGCGTGCTTTCGTGGTGTAGTGGTTCTGCACGCTGGGCCGGTATTCCAGAGGGCCGTGGTTCGATTCCCGGCGAAGGCCTTTGCTAATTTTTCATCTCTGGCTTTTCCCATTAACCTAATGTCTCTACAAGGGCATTGCGGATTTCCTCAATTTTCTGACTTCGAAAAAATTCTAATGACTCTACAAGTGACGAACAAGGGCTCCTGGCGTCTACCAGAGGCAAGCAGGTGCATGCCCTTCGTCCTCCACTATCCAGCGCTTATCGAAGAATTTAAGGAGTTGGGTGAGAAACATGGCCTTACAGGGGATAGGTGGCTGTACAATGGCTACAGATTTGGAAACAGATCTGCAATCATGAAAATGTTTTCATTAAATGGTTTCCAGTCTTTTGTCCTCGCTTGTGTTGAACTTTTAATAGCCATCAACATATAATGCCTGTGATGGATATAAATTGTGCCAACTTTATGCCACCGGCATAAAGTTTTATCTTTATGCCGGTGGCAGTTAATTTAACAAGTCGGTACAATAAGCACCTATTATTGCAGTACTATATGTTAAGTTACAAGGTATTTTCTCTCTTCTTTCTGTATGCCTTCGTGGTGTAACGGTAGCACACTCGGCGCGTATTCGAGGATCCAGGTTCGAATCCCGGGGAGGGCATTGCTCATTTTTCACACCTTCAACATAAAAAAAAACCCTACTGAGTCTACAAAGTAATCAATGAATAACGGTTCTCAAGAACAAAACAATTAAGTTTTTCTTCACTTTTAATATCAGCATTAGATGTACTAATCTGGCATCTATTTTCATCATACTCAAATTCTCATATAAGACGTCTTCCACCAACACAACGGCGATGCCCATTTTCGCCACAGTTGAATATTACACGCTTATTTTCCGTCACCTCAACTAAGAGCATTTTTTTTTACGACGATCACGTCTACGATGGAATCCTGTTTAATATCATTCTCAAGTGTCGCTTTTCCTGCTTTAACATGACACTTTACCTTTTGATGGTGGCATAGGAAGGTGCAACACAACAGACTGAAACCATACATAATAAATATACTACCAGCGTTATGCCTTGTTTTGTCCCAAAATTAACAATCGACATTTATAGATATTGCTGAGTTACCACCTTTTGCAGTCTCACAAAAGTCAACTTTTAATATCCAGTGGTTCTTGCCTTTGTTTTGTATTCCAGGAGGATGTTAAGGTGTCCTAACATTATTACGGTCCCCTAGGCAACTCCCTAGTTTTTTACTTCACATATTTAAACCTAACTTGCAGTTTTGTTGAGTATTGCCCAAGGTCACGGTGTTTACTTTAATGCGTTTAGTGCACATGCAGATTTATTAAATACAAATACTGAAATGTTCAGCCCACTGTAACTTGTGTTAAAAGAAAATAAAAATAAGTAGAAAGCGCTTGATACGACGAATCACCTATTTATTACATTAATTTAGTATGGAAGTATGCAGTCCCTATCTACCCTCAGCCATAAAATTTTGTGTGGGTTTTGTGATGTTCGATCGTTTGCTCTTATGAAATCCTTCTCTTTTACATGCCATATTCTTTCTTAAAGCATCCGAAAACTTCAGATCCTCTCATATTTTAATTAGTCTCACCTGTATTTCAGTACCAATTTTATTCTTAAAGCTATTGTAAGGTTTAGCTGCACAATGAATGACGTACAAGAAAAGTAAGTGCAGCCATGTGTTTTTATACATTATGCAGTATGTAGTTCATTAAATTTGCTTACTGTATAAAGAAGGTTCACTATATAAAGGTGATACTGTATAATTTGACAAAATGTTTTACATCTTTAGTTTGCGATTTATTAGAAGTAAGTGTAGCTTTTCATGTTATATGAGTTTTCAGTTATTCGAAGTACCATGTACTATAACTAAATTACAAGTAAATATTAAAAAAAAAACTGAACATTTTCAGAACACTGAAAGAGGTAGAAGCTGACATCAGCATTAATGAATAATAATTTGGCAATTCTGAGACTTGCGTCCGTACAACTCCTTTCATCCTTTCAGTTGAATTTTCTGAGTTTTATCTTTATGCCGGTGGCAGTTAATTTAACAAGTCGGTACAATAAGCACCTATTATTGCAGTACTATATGTTAAGTTACAAGGTATTTTCTCTCTTCTTTCTGTATGCCTTCGTGGTGTAACGGTAGCACACTCGGCGCGTATTCGAGGATCCAGGTTCGAATCCCGGGGAGGGCATTGCTCATTTTTCACACCTTCAACATAAAAAAAAAACCCTACTGAGTCTACAAAGTAATCAATGAATAACGGTTCTCAAGAACAAAACAATTAAGTTTTTCTTCACTTTTAATATCAGCATTAGATGTACTAATCTGGCATCTATTTTCATCATACTCAAATTCTCATATAAGACGTCTTCCACCAACACAACGGCGATGCCCATTTTCGCCACAGTTGAATATTACACGCTTATTTTCCGTCACCTCAACTAAGAGCATTTTTTTTTTACGACGATCACGTCTACGATGGAATCCTGTTTAATATCATTCTCAAGTGTCGCTTTTCCTGCTTTAACATGACACTTTACCTTTTGATGGTGGCATAGGAAGGTGCAACACAACAGACTGAAACCATACATAATAAATATACTACCAGCGTTATGCCTTGTTTTGTCCCAAAATTAACAATCGACATTTATAGATATTGCTGAGTTACCACCTTTTGCAGTCTCACAAAAGTCAACTTTTAATATCCAGTGGTTCTTGCCTTTGTTTTGTATTCCAGGAGGATGATACGATGCCGTGTTTCTTAATAACATAAATATTACGGCATGATTAAGCTTAAAAATTAATTGAACTCTCGCAGTATGTTAATATTACTTCACAATCTTATAATTCCTTGTTTTACTAAATTGTAATCACAGTATAGCTTAGTGAAATGTCACGACAAGGATCATCAACAATCTAATGAAATAGAAGAATTTAAGTATATAACAAAATTCCTTTTAATTCTGAGACAGACTGGTTGAAAAAAGGATGAATGAATCCACCTATAAATTTCGAGAAAACAGTTTAAAAAGAAAAGTGTTTGATGCAGAAGCTCAGCTGCACAATAATACAAAAGACATCAGTGACATTTATTGGCTCTGTCACGTATTTAAAGACCAGAAGGGCAGCATTTCCAATCTAACTAAAAAACTAATCTAACTAAAACTTTTGCACTTTCACAAAAGTCAACTTTTAATATCCAGTGGTTCTTGCCTTTGTTCTGTATCCCAGGAGGATGATACGATGCCGTGTTTATTAATAACATAAATATTACGGCATGATTAAGCTTAAAGCTTAATTGAACTCTCGCAGTATGTTAATATTATTTCACAATCTTATAATTCCTTGTTTTACTAAATTGTAATCACAGTATAGCTTAGTGAAATGTCACGACAAGGATCATCAACAGTCTAATGAAATAGAAGAATTTAAGTATATAACAAAATTCCTTTTAATTCTGAGACAGACTGGTTGAAAAAAGGATGAATGACTCCACCTATAAATTTCTAGAAAACAGTTTAAAAAGAAAAGTATTTGATGCAGAAGCTCAGCTGCACAATAATACAAAGGATATCAGTGACATTTATTGGCTCTGTCACGTATTTAAAGACCAGAAGGGCAGCATTTCCAATCTAACTAAAAAAGTAATCTAACTCAAACTTTTGCAGTTTCACAAAAGTCAACTTTTAATATCCACTGGTTCTTGCCTTTGTTCTGTATCCCAGGAGGATGATACGATGCCGTGCTTATTAATAACATAAATATTACGGTATTATTAAGCTTAAAACTTAATTGCACTCTCGCAGTATGTTAATATTATTTCACAATCTTATAATTCCTTGTTTTTTAAGTATATAACAAAATTCCTTTTAATTCTGAGACAGACTGGTTGAAAAAAGGATGAATGACTCAACCTATAAATTTCTAGAAAACAGTTTAAAAAGAAAAGTATTTGATGCAGAAGCTCAGCTGCACAATAATACAAAAGATATCAGTGACATTTATTGGCTCTGTCACATATTTAACGACCAGAAGGGCAGCATTTCCAATCTAACTAAAAAACGAGATACATGAAGGGGCATTATGCGCTATCATGTAAAAAACAATGAATAACGGTGCTTCTTCATCCCCCAAAATGGTGTTTAAAATCTTCTTAGAGGACTTTATGTGTTCAAACTTTAAGCATCAGAGAGATCCATTGTGCTTCCACACCATGCTCTTTTATTCAGTTTTCTCCATGTTAAAGTGGTGAATCTGCATCTAATATTTTGCTCTACATCTCATTCTCGTTTTTTTTAACCTACATCTCATTTTTAGCGCTGTATAAAAGTATTTTAAGCTAAACATTCTAGGCTGTTGTTTTACACTCAGTTTACACCAGTGCACTTAAAACCACATGTACTCGACCGGAAATTGTTGCTGAAAACACATATAAATGTTTTATGTATATATATGTTTCATCAAATTTAATAACATTAATTTAATTTGTTTTCAGATTTCTAAATAGTCTACTATTACCTTCATATATCACGAACATGTTCTCTAGAGGCATAGTCACAAAATTAATATTTCTAATATATCCTTGATCCTCTATCTTATGGACCTTATCTAGATTAACCTTATTTTAGATATTAAGATTTATTACGCACATGGTAAAGTAACCAGAGAAACTATAGATCTAATTTATGTTCCGCAAGCAAGATGTTTACTGATTTATTATCACACCTGGAAAAATGTGCAGTTGTCACTCAGATGCTCATTTGTTGTTGTCAATAAGATACACTTGATGACCTAAACGTAAAACAAAGGAAACAAAAAAATGCAGAGTGCGTGACAAATATTAAACTAAATAGCCGTAAACACATAGATTAATTTTTAAGTGATTGTGTGGAAAATAGAGGAATCTAAACTAAAAAAATTAACTGCGATGTGCATTTAATAGCTTGATCAAGAAATAGTTAAAAGAAACTTTAGACAAGAAATCTGACACATCACTCTGTAATTAAGGCCGAGATTTCGGTCATGATGGATTGAGTACGGCGACTGATGATTAAAGGATTCCATCCCAACATCATCCATCAGCTCCTCGTGGGTGTCATTCGATTGCCTGATCCACCCACCCACTCAACTTTCTGAGAAATGGTAAGAAAAAGGCTTCGTAGCCCATGCTCTAAATTGGAATCGGAATCTTTTGACGATTCTTCGAGCACCCTCATAGAGATTTTTTTCCCTTCCTAAGCTTTGACAGTTTGATGATCAGAGTAGATTAATTGCTTCTGGTTTTCCGATGTTTCTGAAGAAAGCTTCCGAAAAACTCTTCCCTCTTTTCTTTTAGAAATATCTGATGGTAGTTAGATGCTCATTTATAAAGCAATGCATGGCTACGTGATTAATTCAGAAATCCTGAATGAAGGTAAGATCAAGGAATAAGGTTATTTGGGGATAACAGATGACTCAGCACTCCACTCTAGCATAGAGATGAAAGCTCCAAGAGAAAGAGAGATATTGTTTGCGCGCACACTGTATTTTTCTGCATTTAGTGCTATTTAGATCTATCTCACAGATTACAGATTATCTGTTACTCAGAACAAAAACAAAAAAAACAAAAAAAAAAAATCACTCTTAATAAAGTGATTCGTTAGAAATGTCTTAATGCAGTTCTTGACATGAAGATAAAACACAAGTCGGGAAACTCTCCATTTCTGTGAAGGCCATACGTACTATATAATGCACTTTTTTCAACTGCAAATGTTGTTTATTTTATTATGAAACTTTATTAAGTTTTTTCTTTTTAGGAAATTAACAATATACTTTTCCAACATCATTAAAAGTGTGCGTTCTGTTTTTACAACTTATCAAATTCTCATTAAAAGGCGAAATTTATATTACTGTCCATGAATTGACTCTGAAATTTATAATTTACATGCGTTATTAGATATTTTGTTGATTTAAGATGCCTTCTATAATGTTTTTTATTTTAATTCTTATTTCCGGCGCATCCGGAAATCTACGGTTTTGATAATTGCTTGTTGTCATAATTTATTTTACACGTGCAATTTCAACGAGAAGAATTCTTATATATTAAAACATAAAGTGTTATGTGTGGTTCAAATTCAAATCTTAGATTATATTTATTAAAATTTAAAAATCTTTTTTCTTCTAGTTTAAAAACGCCATGGTTTCATTACAACAACTTGCAATGAAAAAGATAATCAGCTAAGATAAAAATTATTCATGCACTTTAAAGGCTCATGTTTTAAGTATGTAATTTATTAGCCTTCATCACTTACAAGGAAGGCATGCAGCTTTATGATTATGGCGCATGACAGCCGTAAAATATTTTGAACACCTGCTACCGAGGTAAAGAAATAACAATCAATTCTACTTAAAATACTAATAGTAGTTACTTGCAATTATAACTTCTAGTTTCACTGTCGCCATCTACAATCACATAATGAATAACTGCTTTGACAAGATCTGATGATCTATCACGGTGATTACCTTCTCTATTGGGGGTCTTCCAGTCTGAAGAACCATGAATATAAGCAAACATAAAATGCATCTTGGACGATAATTGTGATTGAAATGTAAGTGCCGATTATGCAAATTAAAAAACAGAATAGAAAATCAATTTAGAAAGCTCGTTCACTGGGGGGAAAATTGATTACATAACTCTTATCTTCCCGAATGTATTTTTCCGCTCTATATTTCTGAAATGATATGCCTTTTTCTTCATTTAACATATGCAAGCAGTGTAATTTTTTTCATTTATCAAAGATATGTACCTGTTAGAAAGCATGCGATGGTAAAATTGTTCATCATGATATTCAATGCAAGCTCCTGTGAATTAAGTGAATCCTACGAATAGAGCGTAGAATTTGGAGAAAAAGTGTTTTTCTTATTTTGATTAAATGAATTGTGAGAAATGTCCAAGGGAATGAAATGATGGTTTTTAAAACAGTTCAAGCACAAAACTATGCCCCAAAATCTTATAAAAATATTCTGGACTTAGTAAAAAAGGAAATTAACAATAATGTTAAACATATTTACAGCACTAGAAAACTTCTTGTAGGGAAAAAAAAACAATTTATAACATTTAACGCTTTATGAATGACACAGTTTGGAATTAAGCATTCAAATATTTAAAAAGAGTAGAATTTTAACTATATAAAAGGAAGTAAATAAAGTGAAACTAAATATCATACTTAATAGCGAATCAGTGATAACTCGTCTAGGGATATAATATGATACCATATTTTTCTGAGCATTCCATATCAGTAAAATCACTAACATAATTAATATTACCGAATACATTGAATGATTGAGCTAAATTACATACAGATGATGGTTTATATACTCATATCTATGGAGTTATGCAAAGCATCAAGAGATTTTGTAAAACATTAGTGAATATTAAGTCAAAAAAATTTACTTTTATATCGGTATAAGAAGTTAAATATATTCAGTTAAATATACTATTCGGATTATACACGTTTCACTGCTCTTAATTTTGATTCCATTGCTGATACTTAAACAGATTCCCCTTCTACCTGAACTTCGAATATTCATGAGAATGTAACTCATAATCAGAGTTTGTCTAGCTGGTTGTTTTAATCCCTTAATTATAGTTTATCATTTCTCCTTAAGGCTATAGAACTTTTTAAATCTGCCTCTAGTTACATTCATGCATAATAAACTTATTTCAGTGTAATAAAGAACGCAACAAATTTATTTTTAAGAAAATGTGGGGTCTTATCGTCTTTTATAAAGGTAAAGAAAACATTTTTTCTTTACTTAATTTATATGTATTTTATAATTAAAGAACAATTATAAGACGGAGAAACATTTAATTTTACTAAAGTTATAAGGTATTTCTCCCGCCTTCTTAGCGTGTCTTCGTGGTGTGGTGGTCTGCACGCTGGGTGAGTATTCCAGAGGTCCGTAATTCGGTTCCCTGCGAAAGCGTTGCTTAATTTTCATCTTTCATGCTTCCACAAAATCCTAATGTATCTACAAGTTACCGATATGAAATTTTCAGCTTTACCAAAGGCACCCACAATATTGAAAAAAGAAACTGAAAATGATATTAATACACCGATGTAAAATAAAATCGCAACATAAATAAATAAAGAGCTGTGATAATGAAATTTGGAAGGCGTGTTTGCATATCTGATGGCATCCATACAAATTTCTACAAATTTCTCGCTATTTAGTGCCATTAAACTTAAAATCACGTCTGCTTTAAATACTAGATGCAAACTTTGTGTGCTTTACTCATTTTTCGGATTGGGCGTTGTGACTCAGATTTGAGTCAAGACTGCCTTAAAGGAGACGAAGCAGCCAGTTTTAGCTGCTTACTGAGTTTGAACGAGGCCAAGGAATACGGCTATGAGAAGGTAGATTTTCTTGTCGCGATACTGTAGAAAGACTTGGCAGGGGTATAATATACACTGTGCATAGGTGATGGCAGCAGTGATCACCGGAAGATACTGTCTCAAGAAGGCCGCTAATCGGCCGTACGTGTCAGCGCCACCACCCAAACAGAAGACCGCCGTATTCGCTGCATGTCTGTGACGCATCGAGGTTACAGCTGACATTCTACATCGCACTGCATCTACAACAGTGGCCGCCTTTAAAAGATTCGTGCTGAAACAACCCCGACTTATGTTCAAAATCAAAAAGATCATGGATCACTTAGAAGTACTGGGGCAGGAGCTCTGTAGCCCTGCATAAGTGCCGCACATGCCAGTTTCTGTAACATACGTGGCAAAGTGAGTACCTCGCTAGCATATATGCTCAGCGTGCCACAGACGCATTTACAACGTATCTCAGCATGCACTCTACCCATCGTACACGCACCAAGAGAATAATGCATAGACAAGTGTACAGTGCAGTCTAGAATTCTCTTACACTGTTTCTTATGTACATCTCTACCAGCCAAAGTGTAAATTTCTAATATCATGTTGTCAAGTTTTTAAGAGGCTCAGCCCCTGTAGTAGGCATGTATTAAATATTCACATTAATGTGCACTTCATAATATGTCGAATCCACGTAGTATTTAGTGTTCTCATATGCGTATGTGCCTGCATATTTCAGTGTATTGCATTCACGTGTATGTAACAGTAGTATAGTATAATTGTTTAATCTTATTTACGTGTACTGTATTCACGTATTATCAGTGTATTGTATCCACGTGTATGTTACAGTAGTATAATTGAATAGTTGTATAATCTAATTCACGTGTATTTTTGTGTACATGGTACTTACGTATCAGTGTCAATGTATATCAGTGTAAAGTATATTAGCGTGTCGCATTAATGTGCATTGGTGTATTGTGCCTATATTTTAGTGTATCGTGTATTAGTGTTTAGTATATACGTGTATAGTATATTAGTGTGTCGCATCTATGCTCATTGATGTATTGTATCTATCTTTTAGTGTATAGTATATTAGTGTGAAACATTTATGTATACTGACGCATCGTGTCATTGGTTTATTATGTCTATAAATATATTCTAGCATCATGTTGTCATGTTTCAAGATCTAACAACATACAGAGTAACACCTGTAGTAGTACTGTGTATTATTAATATTTACACAAAAGTGTATTTTAAAATATATAGAATTTACGCAGTATCTATGTGTATCAATACTTAACTTTTTTATATATTGTAACTTAGCGTAAGTTTCTACCTATCTCAGTGTATTGTATCCACGTGTATGTTAGAGTAGTATAATAGAATAATTGTATTATCTTACCTATGTGTATTTTTGTGTATATGGTACTTATGTATTAGTGTCAATGTATACTAGTGTGTCGCATTTATGCGCACTGGTGTATTGTGTCTATCTTTTAGTGTATAGTATATTAGTGAATTATTGTATAGTATACTGGTGTATAGTATATTAGTGTATAGAATACTGGTGTATAGCGTATTAGTGTGTCATAATTATGTGTATTGGTGTATTGTGTCTATCTTTGAGTTTACAGTATCTTAGTGTGTTGCATTATGTACATTGACGCATTGTGCGATTACACGATCAGGTTTGTAAACTACTATATTTATGTCTATTTAAAGTTTCAGCTACAGATAGTTGCAGGGTCCGGACAGCACCCGAGTAGTCATTGTAAGCCGTCCGGGTGTCCGGCCCTGCTGTCACCTGTCACCTGTTGCGACCAGAGTGACACAGCGAACTATAACAAATAGCTTACTGGAGGGACAACTCGGAGCCAGAACACTTCCGTTGTGTCAAGCTACAGCTCACTGGAGAACGGAGTAGAGATCTGCTGTGTTCTCAGATGACAGCAGTTTCTGTGTTGGTGTCAATGACGGCCGTATGTTGGTTAGATGGAGGCCAGGTAAATGCTTGGAAGGAAGCCGTCTGCGATACAGACGCATTCGACCTACGACCAGGAGTTATGATCTGGAAAGCAAATTATATGACAGCAAGAGCTTTGTCACGGTTATTCCACATACCCTGGAAGAAAATTTATACCTCAGACTAGTGATTGTGCTGCTTCCTTCAGCAATGCTGCAGCAGGGGCCATTATCCAACAGAGTAAAAGCTGACCCTTAATCGCTTCTATCACTCAACGTGCTTTACAGAGTATCGACACTTTGCCTTAGCCTGCGAGATTACCAGATTTTTCTCCCACTGAGCACGTCTGGGAGACTGGACGGCAAATCTAGCGTCATCCACAACCAGTATAAATCGTTACTGATTTGACTAATCAAGTACAGCTGGTATGAAACTCCCCCCCACCACCACCATAAAATGATGTACGGCACCTGGCACGACAAAATGCATGCACGTTTGCACAAATGCAAATGCATGCACAAAATGCATGCTTGCATTTAACATCGTGGCGACTACAGCGGTTATTAATGTGCCACCATTTCACATCTGAAATGGCTTTTCTCATACATACCTTAACCTGTGACTTAACCTGTGAAACATTAGAAAAATAAATATGTTACCTAGAAGATGTTTAGCCTGCATTTCATTTCCCTAAACTGATTTGTTCTTGGTGCTGATATTTAACTTTCCATCAGTGTATAATTCTATTTACAGTTTAATTCGAGGAAGAAACATTTCACTCAAAGCTTAAGGTATTGAGAAAGCATAACTATAGGACATACACCTTTTTTCTTGGCTATTAAGGTTATTCCATAAAAACGAATAAAATGTACGTGAATAAATTAATACATATTTTAGAATTACCAGGCTTTGCGTATTAGATTTTCTCAAAGTGATTTTTTTCTTTTCACTTCATTTCTTTTTTGTATTTTCACAACAAGAAGTTTTTAAGCGAATGACTAAAAATTACTTGGGGGAACAAAGGTAATCCTTAAGCTGAATTGCCAAATCCAGTTTTCCCTTCGCAAAGATTCTCTTTGTGAGCAGGTGTTGGTTTGAGTGCTTCTTACAAATGGTAGCAATTACGCTTTTAATTTATAACGTGTCACTAAACAGGTTATGAAAGGAAACATTCTGGCAGATTTAAGTCGAAGCATTAATAGATGCTTCTACACTTTGTGTTTTGAACAGATTGCTCAATACATTTTTTCTGTCAAGTACAGCGATAGCATTATCAGTTACGAAATCTCTGTTACGCTTCGGGTAGTAATAAATAAATACATGTATTAGGTTGGGACAGGTACGGAACTTCTCGTAGGAAATGAATTCCACTTTCTAATAATAAGAAATATGAGCAGTGAAATAGAAAATTCTGAAAAATAGTGATAAATTTTGGTATAGTGGAGGTACCACCTAAATGGACTGTTCGCTCATCTTTTCACATTAACAATGTAAAGTAAAATCTTAAAAAAAGTAAGAGTTCTAATAATAAAAGTAACAAAGATCATTCGAGCAATACTCACAGAAGTAACATCTAAATCAATATAGCAAATTAAAGTTCGATAGTGAACGAAAATGTCTTTACATTTTCAGCTATTCCTTTTTTTATCAATTCTATTATAAGGATTAAACTTTATTCAGAGGTAATTAGAGTTAGACATTTTGTAAAACACATTTTAATCATTAATTAGAAATCGACTGAAATTTCAAATATGCTAAGTGATTGCAAGTAGAGTGAAAGATAAAAAGTAAAAGCAACGTAATATCATATAAAACTAAAAACTGATTTTCTTTTTGTTGCAAAAGTTGAGTTTTAGTTTCTACAGAGTTTTCTGCATTAATTACTACAGTGATTAAAGCAAAACAGAAATATAACAAATACGTTTAGCAAATATATTCTGATAATTCTAGAATGTAGTTTTCCTCATTCGATTCATTATTTATGCATTAAATTTTAGCGTATTCTGTATTCATAGCAATTTAGCTCATTTAATTACAGAACCGATAATGTAAATCAGTCAAACAGTCCTTAGCATTTGACTGATAGATATGTAATACACAAAGCGTGACTTAAAAAATAATTTCCTGATCTGAGAAATATGAAGTTTTACCTTCCATAACTGTTTTTCCAAAGAGACGTGTGCCGTTTATGGTACTACAATTCCACCTTCGATATTTAAACTGCCACTGGCATTCAATGACTGCCTGTTCAGCTCCAAACCTTACGCTATCCATTACTTCCACGTTCCGGATGCAAATTTTGATTTGTCTTCTCGTCAGCCCTTCCAGATTGGGACACAGTTCAGCGCTGTCAATAGTACCAATGGATGCAGTTCGCAAAAGAGATCTGAAGAAAAATAAGAAGAATATCATTGATTAATTAATAGAAAATTGTTGAAAAGGTTAAATATTCGACATAGGAAAAATAACAATATAAAGAACTCTTTTGTTTTGACATTTTTTCGCTTCGAATGAATGCAAGGGATCTCCTGTCAGAAGGAAAAGCACTTCTCTCAAATTAATCTCTATACTATCATAAATTTAAAACGTTGAGGTAAACTTTGAGGAATTGTTTCAGAATTAAATTGTAAAAAAACAGACAGCTAGTTTGAACTTAAAACCAATGCATTTTGAGTCTGATATATATCCGGAAATCGCCGGAAATATCCGGCGTTTGGTGTGGTGTATTTAATTATGGCAAAGCACACTAGGGTTATCAGCCTAAGGGGAGGGATGCCTTCGTGGAGGACGTTCTAAGGGAAACTGGCTCGTATACACTCCGGCGTTTGGAATAATCTACATAAGAGCCTTCTTTGTACAAACCTTATAGTGAGAAATTTCCAGTACACAATTTGAATATAATTCCATTAGTGTTTAGTCTAAAACCATGTAAATGAAAACAGGAATGAAAAAAAGGAACGACATTTCATTGAATAAGTATGCATTAAATGAAAATTATTTTTATGAAATTCAGAATTCCGGTGTCAAGTTCTCTGAACTGCTTAGACAGTTGACTAGATATTCACCTCAGTAATGCCGCAATTTCAAAAAAGGATACATGCAAAACACTGAAACATGAATGAAAGCATTTTTTTTAACGTGCAGAATTGCTATACTAATAGTTCAGTATATACTTTTACCCTTCGTTTTCATTTCCGTTACCATCGTTTCTAAAGCCTATCCATAATTTTTATCTTATTCATCTGGTTAATCATCATAATTTAGTTTTCCATTCCATAATTGTAGCTAAAGCATTTGTCATTATAGGTCCCTTTTATCATTTAGAACAATCACAGAATTAAGAGAAATTAATACTGCTTTTGTTATGATATTTAAATTCGTTGACGAAATTTCAAAACGTTATAACTAAAACTACATTAAAGAAGGTTTAACTTACGTAATACTTGTCTACGTTTTCTGAAGTAAAACTTTAGAACATTCGAGTTAACCATAAGATTGCCTACTAATCTTGTAATAACCAGTTAAGGTAAAGCAACTCTCTAATTGACATTTTTGAAATACCTTCATATCAATTGTGATAGTAAGGATTGTCTGGAAATATGTCCTCACATACAGTCGTGTGCAAAATTAAGAGAATTTTCAAATTATGACTATTTTTACGAAACATATTGAACCAAAGGTGCAAATTATGCCGCCGAAGAATTATGCAAATATTCAGAGTCGAATACGTAAGCGTCTATGTCTACTGAGTTGTGATTGTGGAGGGAATATAAGCGCAAGAAAGGTTTTCCGCTATTTGTGTGTACATAATCTTTCATGACATTTGCCATGTTTCTCGCAATAGTTGGGTAAATTTTATAAGGTATCAGGTAAAATTAATAGCCACGAACGTATGAATGACGGATAGAGATGAAGAACGAATCGGTAGACTGGAGGCAGGCTAATCACAAGTCACAAGTGCAGGTGATCTACAGAGCTGAATGTAACAGCCAGTGCTGTCTGCAACTTCTGGAAATAGTTTCAGGACCCTGGATCCATATCGAGGAGACTTGAACAAGGCCGACCAAGATCACAACAACGTATGAAGATCGCTATTTGGCACTTTCAGGGCTGCTAAAACTTCACAGCTCTCACTTGAGCTGTATGCTCCTATTGGAAACCGAGTTTCATGGTCTAAAGTTCCTGGAAGGCTTTATGGGATAGGGCCGTGCGTCAGAAGACCCGCTTTTTGCGTCCCGCTCACTGCAACATAATACAATAATAACATAAGACAGCGCGTTTAGCATGGTGGGAACCTTCGCCTTCGACCAGACTTAAATAGACCACTTTACTCTTTACAGATGAGTCGAGATTCAGCTTGGACAGTTATTCTTGGCCTTATTCGTATCTGAAGAAAGCCTGGAATACTATACCATCATTCCCTCATCAGGGAAAACGATTATAAAAGTGGCGAAGTTGTGACGGTTTGGGCAAGCATTACGTTAGATGTCCGCGCACCCTTGCATGTGTTTAACGAAGGCTTGACTGTTATGAGATATAGAGAGGAGATAGTAGAGCCCTATTTTCGATTTTTCAGGGGTGCATTTGGTCGTAGGTTCCTGTCAGTGGATGACAACGCTTCTCCACAAAGGACTCAGCTGGTCGACGATATTCCCCAAACAGATTGGGTAGCCATATCTCTTATGACGCAATTTCTATAATTTTCAGTTCATTTGTTATTGCTGATATTTATATAAATGCATTAGATTTATTTAAGGCATCAAATGATAAATAACTACACTAGGTTTAAATTAATAGTCTCTTGGAGACAATCAAAACGTTTTACAGGTTATCTTTGTGTACGTTAATATTGCATTAAACGAAAAATATAAATAAAGCCTTGCAATCCAAAACTATCATTTTACATAAAGAGGAACTTACTTAAGTTTGAATAGTTTGGCTGCATAAATGCTTTTCTGATTTTTCCAATGTGCAACGTAAATACGAGATAGTTTCTTTTAAGAAGTCTTCAGGAAGGCATGCCTCCCTTTAGGGAGATAACTTTCATATACTTTGTTACATTGAATCAAACACACAAACATAGTATAACTTTGCAGAAAATGAGAGAAAGTATCCTTGAGAAATGCGAAAATTCAGATGAATATCAGCAGAATCTGAATAGAAGTGATAAAGAAAGATTAATAAATAAATTACACAATCAAGAACCAATTGATAAAAGAAATGCTTTGGTAATAATGGAAAAATGAAAGAAGTGTAGATGTTACAATCAAAATTGAGGTATGTAAAATTAGATAGCATTCGTCTTCCAGTTTCTATCTGAACAAAAATTAATAAAATTAGATACAAGTATATTAAATGGAGTAATAGCACTTAAACATCCAAATGATTTAAATGATCTAGAGGTTTCATTAGAATTTTGAAATACTTCTAGTAACTAAAGAAGGTCAGGTTTTTTAAGACAATTCAGATGTACCACTTAGTTTAATCGAATCCGAAAATTATTTTGAGAATATTTTTAAGATTGCCAGTTACTACTATTAGAATGAAAGGAGCTTTAATAAACTTAAAATAATAACTTGCCTTGGTATAAAAGAACAGCTTTCAGATGCGACTATTCTCTCAGCAGAATATGAAACAAATAAGGAAATAAATTTTAAAAGATTTTGTCGATTATTCTTCGTTGAAAGCAATGAAAGTGAATTTACAAAAGAAGTTTTAAAATTAACTCAGTGCTTTTTTATACCAGTTGTATAACTATTCGTATTATTTCAAAGTTATTTGCTATCTGTCGAAAAGGTTATAAGGTATTTCTCCCGCCTACATTAGCGTGCCTTCGTGGTGTAGTGGTTCTGCACGCTGGGCCTGTATTCCAGAGGTTCGTGGTTCAATTCCCGGCGATTTTACAGTTATTTGTTGCATATAAAAGAGAAAGTGCATTGCTATAATTTATTTCATTGAATATAGGGAGAAGCATTTACTGTTTCCCTCAGATGGAAAAATATCTAGGCACGGGCTCTGCATGTTACAAAAGATTTCAAGGAATAATGATGAGAGATTACTTTTAACCTCGAGGTTACAGTGCAATACTTTAGGAAAACCTCAATAGAGATTTTATTGAGTTTAATTTCACTAAAAAAAAAAAAAAATTCGAAGCAAATAGCGAGAATATATGAAACTAAAACAAGTATTTTTTGCTTCCTAATTTCAAATTCCGAATTAAAAATAATAGTCGGAACAAGTGAAATGCGATCAGTTCCTCTTAGCATTTAAATTCAGACGAAAGTTACACGCAGGCTTGTTTATATACATAACTTCAATATTGTTTTATCTTAGCAGTTCAATGGGAGCACTTTTAAATATTAACGTCATAAACTGAGATTTACTGAGGCCGTATATTTCATGTTGACTCAGCTGATTTATCGTCTGTGGTTTCAGTACCGTTTGTTATCTAACATGAAGCTGACTTCTGCTCTGCAGATGTGTGTGATACATCTTATACACGACCTTCAATCTACTCTCGTTCTCTTAAAAGTTGTATAAAAAGCGCACTGAAATAAAATGATGATTGCCTATTCCCACCGGAAAAAAATTAGCATATCCAATTACTTGTATTAAATTTACATTTTAACATTCATTATAAAAAGTGAAATTAAAGAGAGTTCAAAAGCACAAATTTACAGATTTTTAAGTAAATTCAAAGTGTTATCTCAACCTCATTTAGAAGTTTTATAAACAAAGCAATATTAAAAGTAAAAAAATTCCCAATAATTCATATAATTCATTGATGCAATTTTTTGTAAATTTTTTCCCCTGAATTTGTAGTTTATAGCTGTCTCAAGCTATAAATTTTCATTTTCCCGTCACTTCATATACAGATGAGTCGGCAAATTATAGGAAAATGAGAAGATTTAATTACGTATTTATAACGTATAAAACTTGGTTCGATGTTATTTTCAAATAAGTCCTCTAACTTAGCTATTGAGAAGTTGCTTTTAAACTCGAAGAGAAACACTCTAACGCAAAATTTAAAATTAAGCAAAACAACAATCTTAGTTTGGCTTAGAATTTTAATAAAACTCTACCAATTTCTAGGGCGATCAGACACAGATTCTTCTTTCAAGAGAAGTTAACTGTGCTTTCCCTTTTGTTTTCACCGCCTACAAAGTTAGATTGTCTTATTCGAAGTAGGCTATTATCATTTGAAAAAAATCTTTGTTGAACAACTTAAGTCTAAAAAATGATGTTTGTTTCTGCAAGGTTGAATGAACATGTATTAAATATTTGATGAATAAAATATTCTGTTGAAATAAGTATTTAACCTCAAAAACCTGAACACAAACCTTTTCGTATATAATAAATATCTAGATTTTTGATTAGAACTTTACCAAGACAAAAATGTAAGTTTTAACTTATACTTTTGTCTAAGTACTGGTAAGTTTTAACCAATTAACTATTTAAATTTCACTTTGAACAGAATTTGCATGTGTGACCATAATCCGATCGCAAATATGAAATTCTGAACTCTTTTTTCTAGAATTATTATAAACAGAAAACTATTAAAACTATACAAAAAACTACAGAATTAATTGAAGCTAAAAATGATTTTTTCAGTTTAAAGTTTGTTTTATAAACACTTGAAGGTTACGTTAATCAAAACTAACTGTGAAGTCAAAAGTGAAGGAAGAGTTGATTTCACTTATCGTAGGGGCATCTGACCGTGGTTACATGAACAGCATTAATAGAAAATTGTTTTGAATTATTACAGTTCGAAAGTACATTAAGCACAAGGTATAATTTTAAACAGAAGGCAAACAAACAAACAAAACGACAACAAAAAAAAGAAGAAATCTTATTTTATTCCCATTGGATCATTTCAACAGAACATTTTTTGTGATAAAACAAACTGTTATATTCGTGAGTAATGGGAACTTTAAAAACGAAGGAAAAGGACAAAGATGATTAAACCACGGGAGAATAATTCAAAAATTACATTAAATTTTTAAAATCTGATTGCAGCTGGTATTATAACAGGTTCGAAGCATAAGAAATATTCTAAATAATATATTTAATTTGTTTTCAATATTATTATTTTCCTGTTGCCAAAATAATCAGTTTTGTTCTAAATAGGTGAAGCCAATCCACATGGCAATTTGAAGCAATTTGAAGGTGTTGCCAATCCACATAGCATAAGATTTTTTTCTTTATTTTCAAAATACATTGTTTATCAGTGTAACAAAATTAAGCCATTTATAAGCAATGTAAACTTTTATAACATTAATTTGAAAGGATTAGATGACTATAAATCTTATTAAATTTTATATCATTACTGTAATTAATAAATGAGATTTCGAGTGTCACGTACACAAGCTACAAAATGTTTCCATACTGTACTGGTACTTAGCTCCGGTGAGAAGTGATTTTAAACATAATTCAGAAGGACTCATGTTTCCGAGAAGGCCTGCATGGTTTGATTAGTTTTTTTGCTGGGATACCAAAATAAATAAGGCTGTGATTTAGAATAGAAAGAACAGGGCTGCATAGAACTTCAGATTGTCGTCCGCCTTGCATATACACGTGTATCCTGTCTGGATAAAAAATAAAATTTAACCTGGTTTTATTCGATGGTAACACTGCGCATTATTTTTACTTAAAAAAGGAAGCGAGGTAAAATTGGAGTACCATATACATGCACAATTAAACATTTCTTTCTTTTTATAAAAGGCATGATTTACACTTTTTTTATACATCATCGAATTTAATACTACATAAGTACCCAGTGTACAAAATTTAACAAATTTTAAATTTAGAATTTCATTTGTTAAATCCCATTGCAGAATTGTTTCAATTATTTACTTTAACATTATGAATAACTGTTTTTTTTTTCGTAGGGAGCTTACTGGAAGTCTATATGAAAGTTATGTTCTTTAAATGAGTAGGGAAGAATTCAAATAAGTAAAATAGCTGGGCTACGAAACATAAGCTAACTGTTGCACATTTATAATGATCTAAGTAACTTTACAAAAAATTAAAGCCTTTTCACTCAAAGAAACTCTTATATGTTGCTAACGATACTTAACATTTTGAAGTACAACTTGCATTCTTTCTCTTCCTATTATATTTAGCAATAACAAGTAAATAAAAAATAAGGCAAAATTACATCTTTAAATGTAAATGCGCTAATATGTGTTATTATATTAAACTTACGTATCGTATGAATATTCTTTTCTCTAAATTAAATATTCCATCCCCTTTTTAGATAATATTTCATCTTCAAATCTGTTATCACAATACTACTTAATCCGTAATCGAAAAATAGCGTGCAGACCTACATTTTGTGACAATGATGTTTTGCCTTTATGACCATCACTAAAAATGTCGTTTATCGAGTCTCATTCAGCCACACTACCTTTGTTTAGATTCGTTTGCTGTTGAAGGTAATCGTTCCCCCTTCCTGCAACAATAATTTTCATAGCTGCTATAGAACAAAGCGTGAAGAATCAGTACTTCATAATTTATAGCTTTAACTATAGGTGCCAAACGAATTATTAATAAGCGCATGGACTGTGAGAGAGTCGCCTAGAGCGAAAAAATGGTACTATAATTATTGTAATGATCCTTTCCTATCTATTTGATGTTAAACGGCAATTACAAACCACTTATTTGGCGTCGAAAATTGGAGAACAGAATACACAGGAAATTTTTTTCCCCTGTATTAAATTTGGTGGTGTTTCGTATTTCCTTAGTGCAACGAATAAATAGAATTTTTATTTAAGAATATCTTTCAATCTTAAAATAATTTGCGCATCACTGATATATCGACAGACTGATGTGTCAGTTTCAGAGAAGCTAATTTACAGTATATGAAAGTTGATGGTTTCAGACAAATATATATTGAAAGTTGAAAATGTATCATGTAGTTTTATGAAAAATTGAAAACGGATCCTGTTTATACAGTATATCAGATTTGACTCCAGTTCAGGCCGTTAGATTGTAACCAAGTTCCTGATGTTTGCATAGCAAGACGATTATTCTGACATTTAGTTCAATCAGATTCTTTTAGCTGGTGCAACAGATAATATTAAAATGTGCTGTATTAGTCATCCAAAGTACTGTTTCTTGCATGTGCCATAATTTGACAGTTTTTATACAGCTACTTTGGAAATGCTGTTTGGAAGTTAGAATTCAAATCACTTTTGGAGTAAATAAGAAATAGAAAATTAGTCAATATGTGGGATTCTACATCATAAAAAGGCCTCTAATATTTCAGTTCTGCACAAAAGTATCAAAACTAGAGTTTTGATACTAGAGCATACTCATCCTTTAATCTTAAGAAGATCAGCGTTAGCTTAATTATATGAAATCTTTGATCAGACAAACTGAAAAACTGCAGGCGTTGACAAAGAACAATTTTTATTTCTGAATTTAGAAATGCGAAAGAGAAAATATGTGAGAAGCTTAAAAGAAATCAGAAAAAGCGTTCACTTGACATAAAAAATATATCTTTTCTTTCAATGATATTGTGTTTCTGCTAGAGCTCTGTTTTTGCAACTTTCATAAATAGACAGTGTTATTTATTTCAAGAAGGGGTCGATCCCTACCTCCTTTTTTGCTAGAAATCCTTTGTTACTTCAATGATGAGCATTCCGAGAATTCCGCACATTTGCATATAAAGAATTTCAGCAACCGGTTAGCAAAAGAATGCTTAATGTTTACTGAACTACATACGGTAATTTGCCCACATTGCTCAAGTCTTATGATAAACTAACTAAAGCTACTGCAAATGGTTACATCTCTGGGCAACATTCAGAAGCAAGCGCATTACTGCATACTTGGCTTCCTCTTGAAGCTTCCTTAAAGCTCTTTTCCAGGAAGCTATCTGTCATGAGGTTCAGTAAGAAGCTAAGAACCTGTCACTTATCGCATTGCGTGCACTGATACTTGTCGAACGTTATCTTGTTATGTGATTATTAGTAAATAATTATGTACATGTTATCAAATGACATCTCTCGTACCATGTAACTGTCTTTAAACTCCAAGACCACCATTCAAGAGGTACTTACTTGTCTCCTCTTTGCTCTTGAAATTATCCAGCTTCTACTTTTCCTGCTTCCCACAATATAAATATAGTAATGGTTGCCAAATATTCAGAGTCGTAGCTAGGGTTTTCAGCACCCAAGGACAACTGAAGATTTCGCACCCCCTACTGCTTGCCAAGTATGGAAAAGATTTAATTCTAAAATGTCATGTAACATCAGTTTGGCGCCCCTTGGATTCTGCGCCCGGGGACAGATGCCCCCCTTGCCCCCTCTAGCTACGCCCCTGCAAATATTTGAAGTCCATATTTTATGAAAATATCAAAATTCACATTCATTTGCTAGTGACATATAATATATATGTATGTGTGTAAAGAAATTATTAAGATGAAAGATTTTATACGTCCAGAGCCATCCATTTTCTACTGAAAGCGAAACCCGGATGAAACTGCAAGGGTCCAAGGTATCTACTGACCACTAATCGGCGTGGTTGGAATTTGATTCAGAATTCTTTGAACTTACATCAAAAAATCACATTCCTTTTGCCAAGTCTATGTAATCATTAAATGGAATAATATGGGAGGTGCAGATTTCGGATTTCTTTTTAATTTATACAACATATGGGTAAAATAATTTTCTAATTTTTGAATTTCAGTTCACATATAGTGATGTTTCAAGCATAGCTTCATCTAGTTATAGGGGTGTGATTGATGAGAAAATAGATGAGAAACTTTTAAGACTATAGAGAAAATCAGCACTTTCCTTCTTTCACTTTGCAAATTTTGAAAATGGAAAATGAACTGTCCATTGAGTTCAGATTAGTTACTAAAAAACGGAAATAGTTTGACAGTTACCGTCCTCAGCTTTTTCAAATCAATACTTTTTCAAATCAATACTTTTCAAGTTAGAGATGTTCCATATTTTAAGATAGGAGTAGTTAAACAAGTAAACGACTGAATCAGCTTTAGTCCACTTAATTATTTATATTAAACGAAAATGTCAGTATAGGTTTTTCAGTAATCTTTGCTATGGAAAACTTTTCCCTTCGTTGAATAAAAGAAACCGGATTAGAATCGAATGATGGAGTCATAACTTAAAACGAAGTACGATATAAAAATAAAGACTTGCAACACAGAACAAGATGGGCAGTTTGGATGACAGTTTTTAAATGTGTGCAATAAGAGGCAAAAACGCATTCAATAATAAAATAATTGCGTAAAGCAAAGTCTAAATACATATTAAATCGCTGAACATCGAAGTAAATTAAAACAGTTCAGAAAGCGTAATTAATATAATTAACGCTTTTAGTATTTAACTTGAACAACCTCCGAGAAAAATACAGCAATAATAATAATAATAATAGTGCAAATTTTAGACATTTAGAAGTGAGCATGCATTTTAATAAGATTTAGATTAGTGCACAGCTTACTGTAATTATATATATAACACAATATATATATGTGTGTGTGAAAGAATCAAACTCAGAAGTAATGACCAGCAGGAATTTTGATTCCGTAATGTTGATCCATAATGAATAGGAAGTTAGAGACGAAGGCAGATTAAATCTTCATTTTTTATTTCAGCAAACATGTTGCGGCCACAAACAAGTTGTCACATTAATTGAGCCTATTCCAAAAAGAATACATTTTAGACAAATTTGCAGTAAGAAAGAAGGAGCAGACAGACTGCAGTCAAGCTAGGCGAAAGCGTAGAAAGCAAGCGCGTTATGTTCAGGGTGAAATCTTAATTCAGACTGAGCTAGTTTTGGTTCTCAATGCATTTTGATTGGATAGTTAATATTGCTATAAAATTACTACTGGATTTCTGAGTTTTAGTTTCATTTACATCATCAGAGTTATGTATGAGTCATATGACATATATTAGTCGAGAAATGATGCAGTGCAAAAAGAGGTTACTATTTTTAGAACAGAGAAGAGAAATTTATGTTGCTAATTTAACCTTTTAAATATTCTTTATTTTCCTTACACACACACACACATATATATATATATATATGAGATAAAAAATATGAAAGCAAACATCTAAATTTAATTGGCTATAACCTCTTATTTTTTTAATTTCATTTGGGGATTTTATCTCTCTATCTTAAAAATATAAGCTAAAGCGCTATTATCCTAAACTGCGTCATTGAAATTAATCATGCGATCCTACGTAACGCATAATGCAGATACCTGTTGGTCAATCACCAAATTGTAAAACAAAACATTTTAACTCGAACTAAAACTTTTGACTCCCTTCCTTCTTCCTTTGCTATTATAATAATGTAGAATGCCTGTTCTGTGCCTTTTTACTGGAGCACAACCTGCCACTGACTGCATCGAATCATGCTGCAGCATTTTTTGAAAAATGTTTTCCAGCAGTAATTTCACTAAGAAATACTCAGGGCAAGAACAAAAACGGCTGCAATTGTAGAAGAAATGGTGTGAAAAATAAATCTTTATTTATATATTTTTTTTCTTTATTTATTATTGCTGCGTCCTTTTCGCTTCAACTTCTGTGCTGTGTGGATGCTTCGCTATGCTCGCTTCTATCGCCATAGTATCAAAAAATGTAAATGCTCTGGAAATAGGCACGTTTAGAGTGCCAAATGAATCGTGACCATAAATGTGAATTTAAATAAAAAATGAAATTAATTCGGCTCAATTTGTTCCTCTTTAATATGGATCAAGTATCTACGCTAAACATTTTACGTACATTTCCAAACATTTCCTTTTTAAGTTTTGCAGACATGTAAGTTGATTTTAATTCCCTTCATGAGTTTGATCTTTAAATGTCTAATTAACTACTTTTTGTTAAACTTTAATTAAAAGGATTATGTAAATTTTGATCTTCTTTTGATTTAGAATTTAAATTTTTAATATTAAAGAATGTAATTCCTTTTTTTTTTTCTTTTGAGTTTGAGAAAAGTTGAGAGTCTCGGAAAATGCTTCTTCTAAAGTGAGGATCCCGTTTAGTTGTGTTCTTAATTAACTTAATTTAAAAGATTATCTTTCTAATTTTAGTTTGTTTATGAAAGATCTTTTGGCTAAAATGGATTAATATGTTTCTGTTGATTTAGATTGTACATGACTTGTGATCTGGCTCTGCAAAATATTAAATGAGTCTTTACTTGGAATAATGACAAAACATTCTCGCTTAATTTAGTTGTTAATTGATAGCAGGTTGGTTTGTTATCCTTAAAAAGTCAATTAATCTGCAGTAAATGATAATAACCACTTTTTCAAGACTTAAAATGTTTACTCTTGATTTTGGAATTTTTGCGATTCAGAATTTTCCTTTTTATGGTTTTTACTGCAATCGAAGTCTAGAAATACTAATTTAAAATACTAATTAAAATACTGCATAAAAGTTTATTTATTATTTATTATAATAATTTATGGTTTTACTTGAATTTATGTTCCTTGGAGATGGTATTAAAAAGTTTTCTAATGATAAATTATATGTTTATTACTTTGCAGCTTTAGCACAAGTTATAGGTTTATTAATTTATTCTTAATTACTTTATATATACGCTCTTTTGCAAAAAACTCGAAGCACCGTGAAGGAAGTGGTTGTTTTTGATGAAATTGAATATGAGTATAGCTCATACACGGATAACAAAATGATTAAAAAATCGACGTCATAGTACTGTTCACGGCTCACGATCACCCATTGAGTGTTCAAATTAGTAGTTGGTTGTACCGCCCCTGGTGGCAATGCATGCTTGAATTCGTCGAGGCAAGGAGTGGTAGAGGTTCCTATTGTCATACTGCGACACATTCTGCCAGGCATTCATCAGTTATCGCTCAGATCTGCGATATTTTGTGGTGCTCGAATCTGGCGGCCTACTATGTCCCAGACATGCTCGATTGGTGAAAGATTTGATGACCTTGCTGGCCAAGGAAGAGTATGAACCGCACGGAGACAGTCCAAAGATATGCGAGCGTCATCCTGTTGTGGCCTGGCGTTATCTTGTTGGAAAATGGACCCAGGATGACGTGCCATAAAGGGTAATGCAACCGGCCTCAGGATGTTATCAACAAATGGTTGAGCTGTTAAAGATGTACAGAGGATGACTACAGATGACCTGCAGTCATAAGAAATAGCGCCCCACATCATCACACCAGGGGTTCTGGCTGTATGCCTTTGTAAAACAAAGGCTGATTGGGACCACTGGCCACCGTCCTCTCCAGACACGAACACGGTGGTCATCTGCTTCAAGAGTGAAGCGGGATTTATCGCTGAACACTATACAATGCCAGTCTGATGGTAGCCATGATGATCGGTTGCGATACCACTCCAGACGACTCCGCCGATGTTGTGGGGTCATAGGCAAACATCTTAAAGGCCTCTGTGAGCGTAACTCTACCTCAGACAAGCGCCGTGAGATGGTGGACGATACCACGGGAGGTACAGACGTGGCTGTAATGCATTGAATAGTAAACAATGATACCGTTGGGGCGGTTCGGGCCTGGCGAACAATCATCCTATCTTGCCTCGCATTCTTGCTCCTTGGCCTTCCAGAGCCTTCATTTCGTCGGCAATTTCCTTGTAGCAACCATTGCTGCCAACATCTTTGCACAGCAGTGCCTGTATGCCGCAGGTGGCGGCCTATTGCTCGGTATGACCACCCAGCTTCACGCAACCCTACAATGCGACCACGTTCGAAGTCGTTTAGTTGTCTGTAAGGTCTTCGATATCGTCGTAATGGCATCTATAGTTGCTTCTTTACGGAATGGCAATGGCAGCAATAAAAAAGATAAATTTTCCGCCTCTGTTACTGGTTTTATACTTTGCGAATTGCGCGCTATGATCGCAATTCTTGTTCATTTGCCTTGAAACTTTGATCATTTGCATGCTCGATCAAGATGTTTTTGCATACCAAATTTCGTCACGATCGCAAAAGTCCTTCTTGGTGCTTCGATTTTGTTTTGCAAATGTGTATGTATAAGACAAAAAATATGGGACCAAAATATTTAATTTGCAATAGCCTCTTAACTTTACATTTTAATCTGGCTATGTACCCTTTCTACCCAAAAAACTGTAATTATTTATAACATACCTCTCTAAACTGCGTCATTTCAAAATTAATAGCTGTCATATGATTCTTACATGAAGCTAAAGACGCAGGTATCTTACATAAGGCTTCAGCCAATAATTAATTTAGAAGCATAAAAATATAAACCAATCGAGATAAACCCAAATCGAAACTAAATCATTGTAAACCAAAACTTAAATCTCTTTCAATCCAAATTTCCTGCTAGCTACACGAGTCGCTGTTGCTGCAGCTCCTTTCTTCATAAATGTAAAAAAATTCTACAATGAGTGCTTACTGCGCCAATTTATCTGTGTTGGCTTGAAAAAGGTTTGTCACGAGAATAAAAAAAAGTATTTGAATCAACAACTATCCCAGTTAACTTTAATCCGCCAAGCTCCGTCACTCATTTAATTATGTTCTTTATGTTATCAATTTCTAAATCATCACATGTGACATATATGCAAGATAAAGAGTATGTTATTAAACTCTTAACTTTAACTTTTTTTCCATTTAATTTGGTTATTTCTTCTTTTCATTCTAAAGATAGTAACATGTCTACCATAATTTTTTCTAAACTGCGTTCTTTCAAATTTATCCTTGTTGTATGATTCTTACCGAACGCTTTAGACAATAATGCTATTAAAATTTGCTAGCTGAAAGCTAACGGAAATAAAGTAAACCGATAACTGTGCTATTTTTAACCTAACCTTCTTGTTATAATCCAAGCACTTTTTCCGCTAATAACATGTCGCTGCTTATCTTTCTTGCATAAAAAACATTATTATAAAGATGTTAAAAAACACAAATTAAAATGACCTAAAACAATACTCAAAGAAAACATTATTCTCAATCATGCTCTCACTCAGTTACCTCACTAATTTTTGTACCCAATCATGCTGTCAAATCCTGTATTCAATTTCGTTTCAAGCATTGTAAGGTTTTATAAAATTAAACAAAATTTCCAACTTAGACTGGTGGTGATTTTATGAAAAGCTCTATCCACTTCGAGAGAGACAACCCCAGGGTTCCTTTTCTTCAAGAAGCAAAAAACAGACCTTGTGCCTATTTCTTTTAAAATCGACAGTTTCTTTGTAAAACTTATGCCAGTTCCAAAATTGATTTTTCTGTCCTAATTTTATACACTGAGCTCTGTCACAGCAACCACTTCTCATAGACAACCACCTTTAAATTGACTAGTATTCTAAAGACCATTAATAGACATCGGTACTGATAATTGTAATACTTTTCTCTAGAAAGACCACTCTCTGTCACCACCGAGACTATTAAACACCTTTATTCGCAAGCACAAAACGCCTTAATTTCGGTGTATACCGTCTTAGTTTCGGTAAGTTACAGCAAGCCTTTACCGAACACGGATTAGTGAAACGCAATTTTATGCATGCGTTATCTTAATTGGCTCCATGTAACTAGTCTAGCGCGAGAATTTCACTTATACACGGTACACTGCACAGCGTCGGCCACGTTGCGATAGTTTGTAGAGACATTAGGAATTTTTGGAAGCCGGAGAGATGAAAAATTAGCAACGCCTTCGCCGGGAACCGAACCACAGACCTCTGGAATACCGGCCTAGTGTGCTGACCACTACACCACGAAGGCACGCTTGGAAGGCGGGAGAAATACTTCAGTTTTCTTCATTGTTAAACGTTGTTTAGAACAGCAAAACCCAAGCTTTAAAGTTCTCGTCAATCTCGAAAATGCTCCCGGACGTGGTGTTGAGGCCCTCATAATAATGCATCCAAATGCAAAGTACGAATACTACTTAGTTAATTCAGTCATTGGATCAAGGAATCATTAAACATTGAAAGCCTATTACATGTTTACATCTCTGCAAATAAAGCATTAGACAAAGAAAAATATTGTGGCATTTCGGAAGCTGTTCGACATGACACTGCATCAAATTGATTAAACTCGCACGGGGACAAGCGGATTCATCAACAATGAATGCTTGTTGGTATCAGTTGTGGCCAGAAGTTGTGAAACAGTTTTAAAGGATTTCCATCGATTGAAAATGAAGCCAAAAAAATTGTACAACCTGCAAAAGAAATAGGCGGTGAAGGATTTTTAGTTACGGAAGAAGGAGAAATTAAAGAGTTAGTCGAGAATGACTATTGTGAAATGATAAATGAAGAGCTGGATGGTTTATAACACTAGCTGATGGTGAACGCAGAGATAGTGATATGATAAAGAGCCTTTAACGCACGCGAAGTTAAACGAATTAATAAAAAACATAGGAACTCTCTGATTTTGTAATGGAGATTAATCTAAATGAAGGAAAAAGAGGATAATTTATGAGAGGTATTGACTTCTTGGCGGGGAGCGTTTAATGAAAGGCGTCAGACATTGCCCTGAGCAAAAACTACCAGCTATTTAAACAAATAATTATATCATGTACCTACTTATTAAGCAGTAATATAAATACTTTCAGTTAACTTTTGTTTCCTTTTCTCTCTTCAATTATAATAATAGTTAGGTTTGTATTTAATCTGAACTCTAACCCTTTTTTTACACAGAAAGTTAACTTTGTGGACCGTTGTTTTACAGTACCCGCAGTGTGTTAATAACGTAACCCTTCACCTTCGGCAAGTGTCGACTGTAGTTCCAAGTATTATACAAACTAAAAATCAAGTATTATACAAATTAAGAAAAGCATCTCCAACAGACAAAGTAGTTTTTACGGAAAACGACTTTTTGATAAATTTCTGGAATATAAATTTTGTTCCTATATCAGTATAGACTATTTTACTTTGTATGTTCATTTGTGGTACAATGCACATTAAATTATTCATTATATTCCTGATCTATTTACATTGAGTTTTCTGCTTTCTGTACGCGAAATCTCTCAGTGTATCATAAATAAATGTTCAAGTGGCATAGAACTAAAAAACCTAAAACAAAGAGTAACTGAATTAATGAGTTTGTAATTATTTATTAAATAGAGATAAAAACCTGCGTTTACTGCTTTTAAATTGCTTAGTTCATTAACCACTAACAGATAAATTAAATTTAAAAAAAATTAAATTCTTTACGCTTTGCCGAACAATAACACATTGGCGCGTAGAAGATAAGAATATTTTATTTCTGGCAATGGCAACACATTTCTTTTAAATAGATGAATTCGCTGATTAAACTTGAAAGCCCGGCACCACAGAGAACGCCTTCTCCGATGGGCAGGCGTTAGAGGCACACACAGTACAGGGCGTCGTGCAAACAGACCACCACCGTGCAGTCTTCTGGCCATGGTAATATCGGTCGTCCAGTCGTCTGTGTCGTGTGTCTAGCGATTTCTCCAGCTGTCTGCCGCCTGTTTCGTCTGGCCTGTAAGGCAATATACCGGTCATCTGCGGGTGTGGTTCCTCGTGGACGACCACTACTAAATCCCCGGATAGCTGTTCCTGTAGTTTGAAATTGTCTCCAAAGTCGTGAAACGATGCTGTGAGCAATTCCGAACTCTGCAGCCACACTTGTCACACTGCGGCCTTCCTCCAACTTCCCAATGATTCGACCTCGGGTAAAAGCATCCAGATGTCGTCTAACAGATTGATTATTCGCCATTTCTCGCTGAGGCAGCAACTCGGTGTGATTTTAACTGCTATACGGCGTACAATCTCTTTGCCAGAAATACTGATCTTACACCGACAACATGCTTTATACTACTCAGACACTCCCCCATTACGTCTACCTGCATATCTGCGCATGTGCTACCGTACATCACCTTACTTAATCTCCTGATTGGTGTTTCTGTCCGTTCTGCCTCTTCGTTCATCTGATATGCTAATTTTTCGACTTCGTCCTTAATTTTTGCACACCAGTGTATTTAAGTAGGAAGATTCTGTTATATGAATAGTGAAAGTTTTAGAAGTCATTAAAAAATTATAACCTTTGGACACACGACCTGTCTTCTGTATTTAAAAATAACATTCACTTACAGTATTTGAAAAAATTAATTATAAAATAAATCATGTCCTAACCCTTTTTGTTGCATTACTCTTTGTAATTAATTTGTAATCTGATATAACAATTATAAACCTTTACTCCAATTTTCTACTTCAATATTTTTCTCGAACAGACTGGCTGCACACACAGATCCACAATTTTCATTCCGACAGTCACTTTCTGTGAGACGAACATCTCCGCAAAAAACCATTATTGTCAGACTCTGTGGGTGGTTGTCCTTAAAGAAGGTTCACTGTATTTGTTGTAAGAGAGCTTCTCTGCCGTATTTCTGTTATATTTAATTTTAATTTTAATACTGTAGAGTATTATTTCCATTAATAATTAAAGTTACCGTTAAGCTGAGCTGTCAAGTTTCTCCTTCTCTCTCTCTCTCTCTCTTTCTCTTTTTTTTTTTTTTTTTTTTTTTAGACAGGCCTTTTCTTTCTAACAGATAGGAAATTTAACTAACAATTAAAGTTTTATTTAAGCTGCGTTGCTTAATTTCTTATTTTTGAGACAATTATTCAAATTAGCTCAGCATAAAAGAAAATGTGCTCAAGGTATAATTGATGGTTGTCATCTAAGGAAATTTGAATACTAGGAGCTGTTACGACGTTTTAGACTACCCGATTTAGAATTAGATATAGCAAGTTAGGCATTAAACTTAGCAATTCAATCGATCAGCGAATCTTTCTCAACGAATTTTCTGATTAGAATCATAATAATTCAGTGTTAACTAAATAACCCATATCAGAATACTGTAGATTAATTTTGTGATAAATAAGATTATAATAATAATAGTTCAATGTTAACTAAATATCCCATAACAGAGTCCTGTAGATTAATTTTGTGATAAATAATATTTTTTCTCTCAATTTGTAAACAGATGAGTACCTATGCATCGGTTATTTTCTTATAAAACCTTCACAAGTTTTAGATATGTATTTCATTAATATTTTGCTTGTACGATTACCAATGCATTTTTAATTAGATTTTACCTTTGTGTGTATGTTTCTGTGAATGTAAAATTAAATTTGATTTAAATTCTGATAAGTGGCCCAAACGATGATTAGGGCTTGACTTTATAACAATAGCAAAGAAACACATTTTTAATAATACATAAAGTTCGTCCTTTATTTATATTTATTACTAAAATTCAAGCACGTATACATCCCTTCTAAATACAAAGGCTTTACATTTAACACAATTCTATTTAGATTCAGGCTGAATCTACGGAACACTCAAATCTTAATGATATTTTAGTTTCAGAATGAATGTGTCATAAATGCATTCTTTAAGTAAAACAAAGGCCCATATGAAGACGAAAAAGTGAAGCGGAACATTATTTAGTCACATTAGAAAGAAGCTACGTAATGAATGTCACCTTAAATCCGGCAAAACAGGGAAGCTGCGCTATTTTGAGTATCACCCCATTCTATCATAAAAGAAGCTGCTCAGTGTGCCACCTATCTAATTGTCTATGAGCCACAAATCACTGACATTAGACAAAGCGGAACCAAACTCCAAAAGTTAAGATGACGTACAAATTATCTCATTCTTAATGCAGTTGATACGAAAGAGATAATAAAGTAAGCCAAGATCTGCTAACGTTGATAATTATTCATCTCAGTTGCAAGCCACCAGAGTGTTCAAACGAGACTAAATCATTCAATGCTAATGAGTTTTTGTTTTATTCATTTACACGCCGTTTAATACAGGAACCAGTTGAGATAGCTATTACATTTTCGATCTAGTCTGCGTGCAATATAATATATCTATAGCTAGCTCATAATTTATGGAAATAATGTATAAACTTGTCATTATGATAAAACAAATGATTAGAAATATCATTTCAAAAAGATCTCATTTGTCTTCGGATTACTTTGTCTCAGTTTGGAATAGAATATTATGAAGAAGTTATACTAACTTCATCAGCCGCGTGTCTGCAATCACATAAATAGAAATCTAAATTAATTTTCCGAGATTAAATTTCATCCATCAAAATATTTCTTTCCATAAAGGTATGTGTGAGACTTCAAGATTTATTTTAAAATATTTTTATATAAAAGGAAGTGGTATTAATTTTTTTTCTTCTCATAAAAAATTTTATTTTTAGTTACATTTTTAAAAAAGAGTTAGAGATTCAATTTGTTTTCAACTTTTTTTATTTACTTCTTCTGAGTTTTCAAGCAAGGTTTTAATAGTTAATGGAATAAAGAGCTTTATTTAAAAATATCAAAATTTTATAACTTTTTATGAGAAAACTCAGCATTAAATTATGAACTCCACTATTAGATATTACATTATGCGCCAAAATATGCAATACTGAAATGAAAAGATTAACAAAATTACATTATTGTCATATGTGAATTTATTTGTCCTGAAAGAAATTTACATACACACACTACTCGCGTGTTTTTTACCACAGTATGCGTAATGTAAGTGTTCAAAGTGTGTAGTCTCACTGTAGACAGCGTTCATATCGTTCACGCAGATTCTCAAACATATTCTGGAACAAAGGTTGCTGCAGACTACTGCAAAAAGAGATGATTTGCTCACATTATGTAGGCACAGTTCTTGCTGGATCTTCACAGTTGAACACACTGACCTTTAACATCACCCCCCCTGCATCAGGTGGTGTAAGATCGGGGGAATGGGACGGGTATGGGAAGTCAGTACCACGTGAAAGGATTCGTCCTGGGAAGTTTTCCTGCAGCATGGCTAGAAATTCTCGAGCGGTATGGCTGGTCGCCCCGTCTTGTTGATACCACTGTCTATTCATCTGAATGTTCCCTGCACAACAGAACCTTCTCAAATCCTAACGAAACAGCTCAATCTCTAAACCTCTGTAGCGTTCTTGGGTAACGTTAAGAGCGTTGCCTTCTTCATCTTCAACGAAATAGAGGCCTCTAAGAAACTCTATTAAGCACCTCTAGGAATTGTTCTGCCACGGTTTTCAAACGCGGTCTACCTTCACGAACGTTTCCGTATGAGCGGAATTAATGCTCAACTATGAATACTTTTTCCTCCGTCGAGAGACCCATTTTCGACAACTGCACAACTTCCTTTTCACTACTGCGAACACGTGCAGCTTTAGCTATGCCCCGTTGACAAACGCATACACGTGTTCGAGATGCGCGAGTTTCAGTACTGTATGTTTTGCGCATACTGTATAATTTAACATTATACACGACTGAATATAAATTTATAGCGCTTCATTTGCTTAAGATTTAGTGAAACTTTAAAAATGCTCATATTATAATGTATTTTCTTCCTCCTTTTCGTATGCCTTCGTGGTGTAATTAAAAGTATACTCGACGAGTATATGAGAGGTCTAGGTATCGAGTCCTGGCGAGGGCACTGCACATTTTCACGTCTCCTGCCTCAAAAGAACCTAATAACTCTACAATATAAAAGTATTTGATACAAAAGCCTTTAGAGTGAAGTCAATTTAGATCTATGCAATAAAAAATTAAGACTACAAAACGAGCCTTTCTATGCTTCTTGCTAAATTTTAATGAAATTTGATGAACGAAAAGGAGCTAAAATAAAGGAAAACTGAATTTTAAGCTCGGGCAGCAAAATATTTCAGATTTAAAATTATAAACGGAGTCTAATTTATAAAATTTTTAATATTCATTTATTATTCATTATTTATAATATATTTTGTTATTCATTAGTTATAATATATTTTGTTATTCATTAGTTATAATATTAATTGCATCTTTTACAGCGAAACGTAGGATTAAAAAGCACAGAAGAGCTATAGAAACTAAAATTACTAGATAAAAATATCAAAATTAAAATGTTACTCAAAATATACAATTTTATGACATTTTTTATTACGGTTCTGCGAATTTCATCATTGGTTTGTTTTAATATGTGAAATAAAATTATAATATTTTTTTCACTTCTGAATTTTTATTTGTGATGCTGTAACAACAGAAGATAATTATTTATTTCTCAGCAACAATAACTTAGTCTTATTAACGTTTAGACCTCCATATATTCTTTCATACCCCAAACTCTCCTGGATAAGGCCGAATAATGACCGCACATAACTGATTTAGAACAATATTGCCCCTTCAATATGTTTGTCAGTGTCCGAAAACGATAGTTTAAATAAGGAGGACTACTCGGCTTTGCTTTATAAATAAATCTTGCAGTTTGTAGATAAGTACAATCGTAGTTAAATAATGGTATTTGATCTAAGTTAAGACAAGACATATTACAGAGGTAAGTTATTTTTCTTATTTAACTATAATAATAATAATAATAATATAAGAGTAGATTAATGTAAAACTTACAAAAAGGATCAAATTTTCCTAAAATATTAATCCTAATTCTATTTGAGTTTCCTGCACCTATGGCTGCGCATTTACTCCTCAATTATTCGTTGGTAATGCTTGAGAAGTAGAAGTGAAACCCAACGGTCATTCAGTCATCTCATCACCGAGAGCATTACCCAGGCTGTACCATAGAGGGTTGATTAACATTATACCCACAAAAAAGGGGGGAAGGAACAGAAGCAATCAAAACTTACACGGAAGTCGAATCCGCACCCATGGTTTCTATTCAGCAGTCAGACGCCGCTAGCCAGTATCCATTCAGAGCGACTAATTGGATTTAGTGAAAAACATGTTTTAAAAGACAAAGATTCACGCAAATGATTTTTCGATAAGCAAGAATTCTAATCAGTTCTTTGCTTAGCTGATAATATAAAGACAGCAAAGAATTTTCTGTAGTATTTGCGACGCATATACAAGTTTTACTGCAATTACGGTACTTTAGAATTGCTCTATTTGAATAACTGAAATTGTAGGAGAAAATTTATAATGCACGTCTGCAACCTGCGTTTTATTCGTCTGTTTTGAATGGCAATCTACTTTTCTACCGAATGCGAAAGACAAGATTATTTACAGAAAAAGAACATTTTGTATCAGAAATAATACAGCTAGAACTTCATTGTGATAACACTTCACTTGCAGATGCCCATCGCCACGTCGAAGAGAAATTCCAGGTTAAAAATGCGATTAATTGCAGCAGTTAATCACAATAGCTAAATCTGACTAATGAATTAGAAATCCAGAGACCATTTAAAAAGATACTTTTAAATTATACACTATCACATAAATTTAAATCATGACCAAGCTGTTACCATTTGAAAAGTAAAAACATATGTAAAACATACAAAATGCATTACTCTGCGAGAAATTTAAATTATTGGAATTTAAATTTGTTGCTTGAAGACAAGAGACATAAATTAAACGTTTTTAGTGTTGCAGTGAAATGTAACCCCCCGAAAGAAAAGTTACGAATAATTAAAAGTTCATGTGCATTTGGAGAATAAGTCGAAAGCCTGGCCCACCAGAAGAGAACATTTATCACGAACGCGGCGCAATAATTTCAAAGACATGCAACGCTTAAGTAATTTTTCCTAAGGACAGAGAGATTATCTCTTTGATATGACCAGTTAAGGAATTTCGAGCGAAGAAAGTGGTTTTTCTGGATGTTGACTGATGCACAGTCGCAACACGTTCCAGCCATATTTTATACGGGGCGTTGATTTAAAAGCATTCAAGCTGTAATATAAGGACCATAATTTTACCACCTAAGTTCTTTATTTGTCATTACCTTGGTTGAAAGGATTACAAAATCATCTGCCCGTTTACGGCTAATTCGAAACATCAGTAATAAGAAAATTCACAAAGATTATCCATGACCCTGGGAATGAAGTGCGATTAAGAAAGGAAGAGAATGCCATCTTAAACGAGAAGTCGGAGTTGAATGGTGGCAGAAAATACATTTAAAGCTAACTTATGGTTACACCGTGAGAGGCGTTATATTTACTGCTGAAAGAAAGCGTTCTTTCGTCACTTTTTTGGCCATTGATTTTCTTGAAGAAACATTTAATGCAGACCACTTATTGACAGCAGATTACGCAAAAGGGATAAAGAATGAAACTGGAGATAGTTTGAACAAGTGTATCTTTAAAAGGAAAGACTTTAAATATCAATTATGATTCGAGTACAGAGAGTATGAGAAATCCCATAACGTTGTAAAAAGACTTCATAGTTCATAAGTTACTAAAATAACAATTATGCTTCCTTATGTTTGTATGATGTGCAATATTCTGTTTAATAGATTAAAAAATTAGTTAAAGACTGCAACTACTTTAAAACCTATTTATAAAACATACCTGTTGTATTAGTCTGTTTGTATTAATTTCTGTCAGCATAAATAAATTAATGCAATAGACTGATACAATAAATTTTAGCAGTGCTATTTATAGATGATTGAATAATTACTGTTTTATGCCGGATTCGATTTCCGGCGGAACAGAAAGATTGCATGTACATTTCAGATAGATCCGTAAGTGTAATGTCCAGCTGTTTTCATTTGCAAAGGCACCTTCTGTAAACATATTTTGATGCTATACCATAATTATTTATCAGTTTACATCTGTTTACTTTTCGAGCAAACGTTACGGCTGCATGGGAATTTTCGTTATTTCTGTTATATGTAACCATAAAATAAGATGAGCCAGATTTGCTTAGAAATTCTAAGAAATAAATGTTTCTTAGAATCTTGAGATAGAAAACTTTAGCATGCCTTTTGATGATTAATTATTCCAATGGAAGTCTCTACGTATTATCCTATAAGTGAAAAATACAATAATAATGATTTTGACAAAAATTATAATGAAGGTATAATTACATTTAATTAAAATCTTTCATTTCAGGTTGTAATTCGCAGACGGATATATGCTTCCAGCAAAATAATTGTTGCAAAGGGATTTTTTTACAGAAGTTTAAAAAAATTTATACAATCTACATAATTTGCAAAACAGTTTTTCGAATTAAAAAACATGTTTAATAAATTTGCCCTTAATGCTTATTTTGATGCTACTGTGTAAGGTATTTTTTCCCTCCTTATCGCGGGCCTTAACTGGAAAGCCCATCCGGTTAGAAATTGGAAGGTCTGGAGTTCGAATTCCCGGAAAGGAAGTATATTTCCTCAGTTTCTTGGCTGCAAAAATTCTATGACGACTTTACATGTGGCTCCGAACTAAAAAGTGGTAGATGACAATTCGTCACCACCAGGATTTAGCGATTATATCTTCTCTTCCACAGTCACCCTTTAAAAGGAGGGATATTTAAGGCATTTTCTTCCCTCTTAGCGCATGCCGTCGTGGTGTAATTGGCAAGCGCATCCGGCTAGTTATCGGAAGGTCCATGATTTGAATCTCGGCGAAGACACTGCACAATTTTCACGTCTCCTGTTCCTACGTAAAATACTTAATGGCCTCTACAACTGTACATTTCAGAACAAGCATGCTAAGTTTTGCATGAATATGAGCACTAAGATGTCTATTGAAAATCACTGGAAGAAATTAAAGAATTAACTCAATAAGCATTATTTAGAAGTGGTAACAGATGATTATATTAAAATTATGATTGTGGAAATGAGAACGTTGCGCCAGAAAACGAGATCATGAAAATGGATTTCATATATATCATAGTTTAATCTAAATATTTTTGATTACAAACATGTGCAATATGACAAATGTGTGTGTGTGTGTGATAATAAAGTGACAGAATGAATTGTTATTTTATCGAATTAATTCATTACATTAACCTAAACTTAATCTTTATGGCCGATCTTTATAGGAGCTTTAATATAATAAGTAATGTTCTCTTCATTTTTCTTGATTTACTACGCAACTTTAAGACGACCGACCTCAGAAAATCTTATAGCAAGCAGCTGAACTCGTATATTGTTTTAGGCAGCGTCTTTTGGAGGTTATTAAAATGGGTGACAAAATATCCTGAGTTCTATAATGTCTTTCTGGAACAGTTATTCAGAATGGCAAGTTACAATTTAGAAAACAAATATTGTATGAAATTATTTTATTAAATGCTACTAAATTTTACTAAATCGTTTCGATAAGGAAATTGGTTAGAAGCAGTTATTTCATCTCACATTTAAACTTACATGACATGCTAGGTTTCGTTCGCCTCTGTTATTTGAAAGTAAACAATTGACGTTTTAATTTTGCCTTGATTTTCAGTCTTGAAAACAAAGAAAAGATACTTGCGATGCTATGATGCTTAATATGTACGTGAGAAAAGACTTTGAATGATACGTTCACTAATATTGATAATAAAAAATAAGAATTTCTGTGCAAGGTGTAATCTTTAAAATTTTATATTATATACTTTGACTTTTTGTATCACCAAATTAAATTAATTATTCGAACTGATCTAACTTTGATTTGGCAAATCAGATATAAAAAACAGAAGAGTGATGTTTACGCATATTACGGTCAAATGTTTTAGGACATATACAAGAACTATTCAAAATAAGGGGATAAACTGAAAAAGAAACTGCTTCAAAATGTCCAGCTTTATAGCTTTCCAGAAAATATTTTAGTATTAAATGTTATGAAAGGAATGGTAATGACTGAGATGTTATTAGATGAATACATGGGTAAGGTTGATTGCAGGAATTTACCTGTATCAAACGGTGTATGCGACTTTCATAAAATTAATAGAAACAGAAAAATATAAATATTTTACCAAATTTGTAAATATAGAAAATTTCCCTTAGGCAATCTATTAAGAAATACTCTTTTCCATATCCTGATCATTTCCTACTAATTAATGTTGGCGCTAAGTTAATATGACATTCTATTTTGCATTGTTAGTGTTATGTATTTCTCTTACTGATAACAACAGAATATTACATGGTTTTAGTAATAAAGTTCAACCTATAAGTCTAAAATACACTTTGCAGTTGAGTTAGAAATAACATATATTTGTTTCTAAACATTTATTTAAAATCATTTTGACTTGTAATTAGAATAAGGGATTAAGTTAATAACTGGCTATAAATCATATCTACTTGTAGTATTAATGCTCATGTACCCTCACTTATTCCCAGAAGAAATGATTTGCTGTGTGTGAAATTGCAATACTGATTAAACATACCATAAAATGCGCTTTAATCCTTCGACGATTGCGAGCTTAAGATATTCTTTCATCCCAAATACGCGCGATATCTGTCAGTCGTAAATTTATAATGCGAGGTGTTTCGTTTGCGCCCACTGCGGTGAGTAACTGGAATACGAGCTGAACTCGTTGATCGCCATCTAAAGGTTAAAAGTCTATTATGTTATGACGCCTATTATTGCAATGGTATAGCAGTTTTATACAAATAACTTTTCTGACCATTCTGGTTAGAGCAAATGATGAATGTAAAATATGACATAACTTATGATGGTAGTCTTAAAGATATTTACCTTCAAAATTAACTTAATTTCTAACAGAAGTCACTTCTTAATGCGCAAGAATTAGTTAAAGTTTTCTTTCAAAACTTTAGAAAGAATTTTGTCTTTAAAAAGTCTCAGAAAGAATTTGGAAAAGCAGAGGGAGAAATAAATTTATTTATACGACCCTATGCATAAGCCCTCCCCCATGCATCGATAAAACGTGCAAGCGCACAGTGCACTGTTTCTCTTACCTAGCTGAAAAGGGAATACCAGAATGCATGAAATAAAAAAACAATAAAAATTGCTAGTTCCATTAGCTTTATTTTATATAAACACTGATTGTAAGTCAGACTAATGTAATACTGAAATTGCACATTAAAATGAACTGAAGTTCCACATTAAAACATTAAAACTAGAGCATGTTTTTTTTAAAATTCACAGCAAATATCTCTAAAATTTGTTTTTAAATATTTGAAGTTTTTTTTTATGAAAAAAAGGAAACTGCTTGGAAATGGAAGAGAAGAAACTACTGCAAAGTGAAATTCTTTTACCCTGCTGCTTTTCTTTCCATGGTATCAACATCATAATGATTTTATTCCTCCTGCTGTCACAGAATCACTTCAATGAAACATCAAACTCTAATATATCTAATATTCCTTCACAGCTTTTGGTTTTGCTGGCAGAAAAAAATGCTGTATGAGCTACATCTAAATACTATTTTAATAAAAGTCCTTTTACTGAAGTTACGTTTCCTAAAATTGCTTGTTACACAAACCAGTTAGAAGTTTCTCGATGACAGCAATAAAATGTTTGACTATCTTAAGGATATCATGTACTAAAACAAAATTCGTTTGGATAGTATTTTATTTAGTAAATCAATAACGCGTTCACTTTTTAATAAATGCATGAAGTTCCTTGAGAACACAAAGGTACCCTTTTTTGTTAATGCTTGTTTTTTAAAGGTATATACGAATACAACGAATGCATATATTCGTGAAAATGAAAACTTGACAGTGAAGACAAGTTTAAAATTTCAAAATAAAAATGTAGCGGAATATTTCAATTTTCAAAAGCAAAAATACTGTAGGTAACTTTTGCTTATCTGAATTCGTAATAATAATACTAATAATAATCCAAGTAAATCCAAAAAAACGTGTTGCGATGATAACTAAAGTATATTTTAACAGATATTTTAAAAAATCTAAGTAATTTATTTGACTACTAATCGGCATTTTCTGGAAATACAAAAGCATGTTTCAGGCTATTACATTTTTCATTTTATATCCAAATGTCTAATTTATTTTATTATAGTTAAATATATTGTAAAATTTCTGAAATGAATTCGGAGCAGTCCCAAAACTCTACTATGTAATTTCCTTTATCTCAAAATTTTAATGCATTTTAAATGTTGAATCACCTTTTATATGTTCGGAGTAATAAAATGTTAGATGTGAAATTAAGTATTGAATGAAACAATATTTCAAATACTAACATTATGATGTAATTCACAGTAATAAAAATCATACATTAAATGCATTAAAATCTCAACCATTCAGAGAGCTTTCAAATAAAATTAGAAATTTTAAATTAATTAAAATTATAAGAAATGTATTGAAAGGAAACACGTATAAAACGACTTTCCTATTATGCTTAAAATACCGCAAAGAAATATTGTTCTACAACTCCAGGAGCGACGACAAACCCTTTAGGCCATCAGTTTATCAAAAGTCACTGTACATAACATAAATTCACGTATAATATAGCTACACACCCAAATTATATTATATTGCTGTCTAAGTTATGGAGAAGGTAACATAACAGAAATCACGTGGCCCTTGACCCAACAGAGTACTTTTTTCTCTTTTAGTGCCTGTAACGCAACATACCAAGACTGGTTCTCAAATGCTCAAAACTATGAAGTTAGCAACTTGCGTGCTACGAGAAAAGAAACTTTTTACGAGCATCAAATTGCGTTTTGATGAGAACAATTTTAAAGAATAACTGGTATCGTATCCGTTATCACTGGTATAACTTCACGTTTTATAGGTCACACTTTAAGCAACACAAGCATAAAATTGAAGAGAAATGGATTCATGTTTGGTAGTATGATATAATATTTCTAGCTCGACGCTCCAAAAAAACCTGCAAATGGCATTTTTACAAGAGAGGCCTTTTTTACCTTTCAAAAATCTAATCTAAATGGATCTGTTTGGTAATGTAGAGAATAAACACATTTCGTGACCTAGAAATAAAAAAGTCATCATCAATTGATGAACTACCTAACTAATCAGCTATCTCTAGATATAATGACCCCACTTACAACAAGCTCATTGGTTGGCTTGAGGTAATAAATGTACGAAACACACAAGCCTCATTTGACGAGCAAGATCGACCTCGTTTTGATATTGTTCGGGTGTTCTGAATGGGGAATAATTGGATATTTAAAGAATGCTAATAGCTCCTGCTTACTTTAAATTGAATTGGAAAAGCATTGCGTTCTTACAATAAAAAATAAAAACAGGGTGCATCATTTGAGTTGAGCCTGTCCTACAACCTCGGGGATGCGAACAGAATAAGCCGAAAAGGTTTTTCGAAGTCGTTTTCTATTGGAGGATGTCATAATGTTACTGTATTTTCTTTTATTCAAACCGGCAAAGTGGTCTGAAAATGATTTATTTTGGATTTGTAGTATTAAAACTTAGAACTTACTTGCAGCGACCAAGCAAAAACAGTACTTTCGACGGTACAAGATACTACAGCCTTATATGCTGAAAGGGACAAATATTTCATGGCGTAAAAGCCAATATGTGTAAATTAAGCAGTTCCTGAGGGTCGCCTTTTAAATTGCTAACTGTTTTTTTCTAAACATTGATAAACTCCTGACGAAATGCTCAGCAGATTAACAGAGTCACGTCCTTCATAGTTCAAATATTTGGCCAAGCGCGTGCTGTAAATTATCTCCATAGTCCATTTGATTTTCATGTGTACTTGAGTTTTATTCATCCTTCTGGCTTTCGAATTTGAGTAAACACTATGCTTTATTGCATAGAAATAAATTACGTTTTAACAGTTATTACAATTACTGAGCAGAAAACGTTTCATGTATTTTAAATTCCATGTATTTAAATTTCATGTATTTAAAATTAATCTATTTTATGATTGAATATTAATATAACTTTTTTGGTTGCTTAATTTACGAGTGGTGTATAGAAACTACCTTAATTAATGTGATCAGTTAATCGTACTAAGAAAAAAAGAAAGTTAATTTAAGTTTGCACGTGATATAATTTTTGCTGTTTAGGACTATTAATTACATTATAAAACATGCCGCCCAGTCGATATAGTGGTTAGTGACCCTGACTGCCATACAGATTGGCCCGGGCTTGAGTCCCGAAGAAGGCACTGTTGTAGCTGTCCGTCCGTTTATAAGAGGCAACAGTGACCACCTATCCGGTGCTTCCATAATGAAATTGCCATCACTTCCCGCCCTTGTAGTGGCGTAACGTTTAATGGCTATTAAAAAAAAGAGCACGGCCATTCTAAAAATAATTACAAAACACAAATTTTGTTTTCTGGGGGAGGGGAGAAATGTTTTAAAGTTCTGTGTGATAAAATTTCTACATCTCACACACAACAAATATATGCAGAATTAAGCATTAAAACTATAGTATATATGACCTTATGTGCTTAGAAATTTTGGGGTCAAATACAGATATTAGAAAATTAAAAGAAATAAAGACACCGACCTAAAATAAAGTAAGTCACTAGCATATTTCTTACATTATTCAGATTTTTAATTTGTTCTTTGTTGCATACACAATTACTTTCTTGACAATTTTATATCAGAACTGATATAATATAACACCTTGCACGCAAAAATTTATCTTAATACTAAGCTGTCTATCAGCATATTTTAGTTACATTCTAATTTCATCTATATTTTTCTTTGTTTAACTACGTATAAATCTGTATATCATGTTGTTACATATATAATTTGGTATTATTATTTTAAGTCGGTCTTATATTGTTTAGATGAAATAAACATTGCTAGTCATTTTTATTGAAAAATTGTTTTAAATTTAATTTGCAATTTTAATTCAAAAAATCTATTTATGATCCCTCCCCCCCCAAAAAAAATGATGGGTCAGAAATTTAAAATTTTTAATTTCATGTAATATGTTCTCATTGATTTTCTCAATAGCTAGTTATACAAAATGCCATTTAAAAATGCAGTGAAACCTCGGATCACGTCATGAACAATTTAGTTCACGAACAAATTATCTGAACAAAAAAGGACTCAGATCAGGAATGGTATCTCGTGCTATGAACATTCAAACCGGGAGCGTATGATTTTTCAAAAGTGTTCTGAGGTGACCTATGCCACATAATTGTTACTAATTATTATAAGAATACACTCCGGTATTTCTTGAACATATCATTTTAATATTTTTAACTATTTAACTCTCATTAACGAAGCCTGGAATCCTACAGAACCGCGAACTCGGCCTGGAGAAAACTATGGCCAGATTGGGTTGCGGGCAAAGACTTTAAGCCATTTTTTTTTCCAATTTAAGATATTGTGTCTCTAAGAAAATTATGCGCTAGTATAGTGCTTCCGAAACTGTGTTCCGCAAACAATCACTACATGTTCCGTAAAACACTATGAAACTGAGTTTAAAGAATAACGAAACATTGCGTTTATGCAGTCAACACAATTTTGAAACACTCTTCGAAAATGCAAAGAGAAAACAAAAAACAAAGTAGCTTAAGCCACGCGCGTAATAAATTTAGCAATGTAGCAGAATAACAGATGGCTTGCTTTGCCAACGAAACACATGCAGAACAGGATGCATTTCTGTTCTGTGTGCAGAAGTAAAGAGGTGTTTTTGTGTCCGTTTAGTATTTTAAAAGTGTTAGTTCTTTGAACTCTTTAACGTTTACTTTTCTAATCTTCTTTTTAATGAGCATAATATTTTATCCATTTAATATTGCTTTAGCAAATGAATGTTGTAGTTTTACGCTGTGATGGAGATACATCAGAAAAGTCACATTTTTTTTAATGATCACTAAATAGTTTTTCAATTTTACCTGAAATTTGACCTGACAACTCTTATGTTAGCTAGGATTAAAAGTATTTCAACTATTGATCTTATTTGTATGTTTCCCAACACTGACTATTAACACATTAATCTACAAGTAAATTAGCCTCTAAAATTTAAACGCATATAACTGTCTCTTCTCGGATCAGTCACTTATCTTCCAGATAGAGATAAGAAATGGCTGCTTTTCACACCTTCAAGACTATCGTTTTTATTATTAAGATTACTTTTTTGAGTGAGATTTACAAGAGCATTTTGACTTACTTAGTAATTAATCATATTTTTATACTAGTAATTCTTTTCACGGTTGGAAAACCGGTTGAGCTTAAAAACTCTTTAACGTGGTGTTAAATTAGGTAACTAAAAATGTTTACTCAATATACTACTGAAGCCTCTTGTTATTCGAAGACTAAAACATATTGGAGTCTTTGAAAATTAAAATTTTTAAATAGATTTAACATTATTTATTTTATTTAATTAGGTTTGTGTGTCACGTTTGTAATATTAAAAACTGAAATTTGTTTCTTTTATAAGCATAATATAAAAAAAAAGGAATAAATGTTTATTTTTTTTTATCTAACATATCTGTGCTACCATTTGTTACAGCTAAAAACCCATATCTATTCTAATGTTCCTTAAACATTTTTAAACTGAAAAAGTGTTCCGCGATGAGAAAAATATGAGGAACATTGGACTAGAAGTTATTGAAGAGGTGGAGAAGTTACAGAAGACCATAAAAATGAGCAGACTGAATCAATATTTTTTAGCTTTTTTTTTTTCAAAAGATCGGCGAACTTTTATCTGTTCAGAATTTCTTCATTTATTAGAGACTTATATACTTCTGGCATTCTCGAAAATATTAGCAGGGTAATTTGTTTCCTTTCTAAATAAAAACTTTCCATGAAAACATTAAACATATTATAAAAATAAAGTTATATTCTTCATGCAGAGTTGTATTTATAAAGTTGCTTTGGCAGCAAATATTTTTAAATCTCTGGCTAAGTTTTCTTCAATTAAAAAAATGACATAAATGTACTACTTAGATATAAGGCATAAAATACTTTTTATGAAATAGTATTGATAATATAAATACGGTTTCAGTGAGGGACTTTATTTGCAAGTGAAATATAAATTAAATTTTAAAAGCAAAAATAGCTAATAGGACATCAAAAAAAATTCTTTCTTCATAAGCTTATATGCACTTCGAGTGCAGGTGCTATTTATTTTCTCAATGTTTGCTAAAGCAGAATAACTTTTGCAACAAACTTTAATATGATTCCTGACAAGGAAACAAATACTCTACCTTTTTTTTGTAATATGTTAAATTAATGCTTAAACACCATATTTTAAAAATTTAAGTAACTGAAAAACATTAATAGCAGGCAGAACTGAAAATGATTATGTTTTCATAGTAATGTTTCACGTTAAATATTATATAGCATCATTATTAGCGTCTTAGTTGATCCAATACACACTCCTTGATCCTTTCTGTCCTCTCCGGTAATTTATTCACTCTATAAAGAAGCTTTCACAAGCTTTAAAAGGAAGTAATTTAATATTTAGATCACATTTCTTTAATTTTAAATTGTTCTCGTTAAAAAGAAGAAGTAGGGTCTGGAAACACTGCTCTCTTTCTTTATTGCCAATGCTTTCTTTATCGCTAATGCAGAGCAGATGATCGAATGAAATTTATCATATGCCGAGAGTCTTGTAGCTCGAATTCATAACGTATCATCAATCCTTTTCTTCCTCGTCCCAACAGAGTTATGCTAGTTTCTTTATACAGGGTGTCTCAAAAGGTCGTTGCCAAACTTAACATACTGGTTTGTCATACCACGACAAACAAGATTTACAAAGGAACTTGTGTCCAAAAATGCAGACGGTGATTGCTAGACGGCAAAGTTCGCAGGGGGCGGAGAAAGAAAGTAAGTCCAAACAGGTGTTAATATGATTTTGATTAAAGAACATGGTTAAATCACAGAATATGTTCAAAATTTCTTCCATTCGCCACAATGCGTACTTCACAACGTCGACGCGTGGATTCACGGACCCGTTCACAATGGGCAGGTGAGTCATAACGGATACCTGCTGCTGCTTCCACGATCCTAGTGACGAGATTCATGTCCGATGTTACGGTCGTCTCGTATACCAAAGACTTCATGTATCCTCACGGGTAGAAATCCAAAGGAGTCAGGTGGAGGATTGCAGTGCCCATGTGACTGGTTCACGGCGCCATACAAGTAATGCATATCGGCCAATTCTGAGTAAGTAAACCGATTCATCTTTCTCCTGCAACGTCCCCGCCTGAAATGATTCCGCTTCCCATTCTCCCGTAAGACCGCGAACATTGCAATCTAGCTGTTGTCGTTCGCATTTTCGGACACAAGTTTCTCTGTAAATCTTGTTTGTTATGGTATAGCAGACAAGCATGCTAAGTTTGGCAGTTTTTGAGACAAACTGCCAAACTTAGTTTGTAGTGTCAAACAATGTTTGGTTTCAATTCTACCAGTTTTTAAAAGGGTCATTTATTTAAACAAAGACCTTCAAACAGGCTTAAAAATATATGAACGAGAGATCTGGCTGCCGAGAAAGCCAAAACAAACTTCTAATAATTTGCACTGTGAAAATATTGCCAATAAATTGAATAAAATTTGGAGCACCCATAGAAAGCGCATTCGTTCCTAATTCACAATCACTAAATGATATATCTTAAATTTTTTGAATCACATTGTCACACTACTTTGTAAAAGCCTCGTCTATAGCACGGAATGCACTTATTAAAAATTCAGTTTTTAGGAATCTAAATCTTTATATAGTATTATTATTTTCTAGACACAAATTATGATAAATATTAGTTTATTAGAAATACATATTGACAGAGAGGTAAATAAGGATATACGAGACTTTTATTGTTAAAAATTATTAAACATTCAGTTAATAATTCTTTCGGTCCTAAATATAAGAGATAACCACTCACACATCTACAAGTTTTGATATAACTACAAATAAAATAATTTTGAATACTTAAAAGCTGTAATATTACGAAATTTAGGATAATTTATACAGTTATTATTATTTAAATTAACCAAATTAGTATGATTTGGGTTTTTACTATAACTTCTCCTTTCCACTTTCCTCACCAGAAAGTAAATTAGATTATATAGTATTTAAACGGAAGTTTTGGGATTTTAAGACAGAGCGTGTTTCTGGCCTGTTCGTGCACGCTACGTTTAGTTCCTGCCAGCTTTGATAGTTGTAAATACTCGGCCCTGCGTTATTTCGCTGCCGGCAATTTAATTTTGACACTCCGGTTAGAATTACTGAGCCTGCTTAAAGTATATTGAAACTTTGCAGTCTATGACTATTATTTTACGTCTTAATTGAACTTGACTGTTCCTTTAACCGCATCACCACAAGTTGTGTTTGATGTTGTTAGCACAAGAACGAGCATTTATATTCTAAATTCTGTTTAAACAAAAAGGTTGTTTAAACCTTTTCCACGACTTTGAAGTTATTCCAGACATAGCGATTATTCGCTTTACGTCTGTTGGGGTTATTAGATTAATTACTAGTTTCAGATAAAGTAAAATCTCATAAAATTTTAACACAAAGGGTTGAATTTACATGAAGACATTTAAAATCTTTGCTTCTGATGATCTAAGTTTATCTCACGAATCTAAAGACATTAAACGAATAAAATCAAAACTTCTTAATTTTAATGATGCTAAAATGCATTAGAAATAAACATAATCAGAGATCTGGTCGGTAAACGTGCATTATAATTAATATTGACAGCAGCAGTCTTCCAGTTTTTTTAAACAAGTATTAGGATTAGATACCCTTAACTGTTTCAAGAGAATTCCTGAACATTTGCTGTAATAATAATCACATCTTTTACGAAATACTGATGAAGACGTTTCATCTCTAAAATAACAAATATGAACCGCATTCTTATTTTTACTCGACAGAAGTTGAATTTGTAAACGAAATTGCGAAAACAAATTCTTGAAGAAATGCAAATTAAGACATTCTCACTTGAAACGTCATGTGCATTAAGTGGTTTAAGGTTTTTATTAATTACTACGACAGAAAGGTATTGTATAATTTTTTATAAATTTTAGAATATGATTTTTGAAGCAATATTACACTTAATGCAAATGAATGAAATATTCAAGACTTCTCTCTTAGGAGAGATATGTGCTTTTAAGCACTGAAAAAATAAAACTAGCTATTACTATAAATTTTTTCACCTAACTTTTAGCTTCCTATATAAGATTGCTTTATTTTCTATATATGTGCTTCATTTCATTTATATATTACGGGATTTTGTTTTTTAGATTAGAAGTATCTTAGGAAGACGGCTACTTACGAATTACAAATGAGCTCATTTCACAGCAACTGTTTTAAAAGCAGTTTACTAATAAAGGAAATGGTCATTTTTCTATTGAACAGATTAGAATTTGGAGAGCAGAAGATTTTACATTAAATTTTGCCACACGTTTTAATGAAAAACTTTAGAAATCTTTCATGAAAGAAATCAATTTTATTTTTTTTTTGCGCTAATATTACGATCACCTCGTAATAACAGCTGCGCAATTTTAAAAAAATGATTTGATAAAAAATAGGACAATATTAAAATATTTGAATGTCGTAATTTGATTTTTCATCAGCGTTTTAAATTATAACGTGTTAAAAAAACATTAAATGCATTACTTCACTCTGAAATGAAACTAGTTCCTTTATTACTTTTAATCTTCTGTAACCTTTTATTTTATTGTCATTTCTTATTTTTACGCATGTTTAAATTATATACGAGTCCACAGAATTTGCCAGAAATATTGAAGCATTTACTGCGCGAAACATGATAAAAATATTTATCTGGAACATAAATTAAGCTTGTCACGACATAACAATCTAGGCTTGTAAGAAGAAATCACGATATCAGATAATGCCTCGACGAGACAATTGTTAGAGGAAGATTCAAGGGCAGGACTTGCTCAGTGTGTGTAGAAATTTGATGCTGTGCCCGGGGAAAATATGATTAGAGCTCAAACTAATACCTAGAACGATAATGTCCAATAGACCTGGATCTTGTGTTATATTATATATGTTTTAATATATGCAATAAATATAAATTCTAAACTAAGAAATCGTTTAAATTTCTATGCAGAAATCTTCCAATATATATTTTATGTATCATGTATTACAACATCAGAAAAAAGGCTACATATATTTGAATATAACTTAATCAATATTAAGCATATTTATGTTTAGATTCTTATCTGCTTATTAATAAAGTATATATCAGCTAATCTTTGTCATATTTGAGAATATATAAATCTGTTATGACAAACATCATTACGGAAATACGAATAACTATTTTACAGTATTTTATGGAGGGAAAAATGGCAACATTTAAATAACATTCTCAGTCAATTAAAATTAGTGATGCAGGTAAACAGCCGAACTTTTAAAGTGAAGAGAAATGCAATTGTTTCAGACGACAAAGTGATCGCAAAACAGTGATTATAAATTTTAAGTTGCAATCAGTAAAACAATAGCAAAGATACAGCATCTGCATTAATTGTACTAAACCTGTTACATGTTCATAACAGTGATACGTATAAAATGACTCACTCAGATGATATTCATTTGACTCACTAACATAGATTCACAGCTATGAATGACAGGAGACCGAAATGTGCGTTCATTTGTATGCTATTCACGAAGTCAAGATATATTACTCCTAAAAAATAACCTAGTATTAAAAATATTACTTCTGTTTAATAACACTTCAAATCCAGTTAAATGTTCACTTCGATGACTTGTCAAAAGACTAGTTCATTTCCATCCCAGACGGTATCATATTATTGCTTCAACCAATATAATGCAGTATAATTAACATCTGAAACCAATTATTACCTTATACATTCCTTCGGATTTCTCCTTTACCTTTTGAAGATAATTATGAGTACAAATTGGTATCAGAATATTCCTGTTACAAAAGTATTTACTATCATACATGGTACATGAACACTGAAAACATAGATCTGGAGTACTGGGACAAAATGGTCATATGACTATTTCTAATCGAATAGAAGATAAACTAGGAGACAAATATTCTAGACATGTGTAAAACAGAGCTCAGAGTATGTACAGAAAAGTATACGTTCAATAGAGTTGAAATTCTTTCGGTAAGTTTTGAATGCTTGAAGAAGAAAAGCTCAATAAGGACTTGGACTTTAACATTAAGCAAAAAGCAGTCTTCGACTAACGTAAATTTTGAATAAAATTCTACCGATTTAGAGGGCGATTAGACAAAGGTTCCTCTTCTTCAGGATCGAAGTAATTTGCTCCTGAAGGCAAGCTACTTTTGCCTGATATGTCTGGAAATTGGAGTTTTATTCAAAATTTAAGCCAGTCTAAGATTGCTTTAATGCATAATTTTAAATTTTGCATTGGAAGGTTTCTCTGCTAATTAAAAGGACTTGGGTGCCGAAATTGCTCGTAATGTAACATTCGTTGAAGCTGACAAAAATATGCAAAGTTGAAAGATATAGAACTGATCAGTTAGCGATTTACTAAACTTCTAATTAAGCAAATAACTTGAAGCTAATTAAAGCATGTACAGCGATTACAAGTTTTCGAGACACGTCAAAAAATATATACCAGCCGAATTTTCATATATAATTGAAAGAAAATTTAGGAGATATCAGAAGACGTGCAAATAATAATTCAGTAATAATCCACTTATTATAAAAAGATTATTCATAGAATAAAAGTCTGTTACGAAATACTTCCGAATGCGTAAGTATTAGAAATTACTTAGTCAGAGGCATTATAAATGCTTCCGAGACATTTATAGTAACATTTACAACCAACACTTAAACACTTAAATAAAGTAATTCTGCAGTTGTTTATCTATAATTTTATTATCAATTTAGTATGCATTATAAAATTTCAACCTTATGGAAGATAGAAATACTTGGTTTAATTTTTAAAGATTTAAATTTTAGGGTTTAAATTTAAAGAGGTAATTTCTTTTTACCAATATCTTCCGCAATGAACAATTTTAAGAAATATACATTTAATTAAGCTAGATGCTAATTAAATTGAGTAACTACTGTCTAGTGAAATTAAACTATTAGTTCGGCTCGAGTCACCAAAAGTATTAGTTTGTTTAATAAAATTCAAATGTAAGCTATAAATTATTACTAAAATACATTTTGATTTTTGTTTTTATAATTTTTGAAATTAGCTATAACGGCCAGATATGAAAAAATAAGTTCAAAGAGAGAAAGGAAAATTGATAACTTGTGTTCTTTTAAACATGATTATATATACTAATTTAACTAAACAGAAAAAAGTTTTATAAATTCTAATGACTTTATGAACGATGAGCTCTAAGAAAGGTTGCTGGTTTTGCCAGATTTTACCTTATTAGATATTTCTCCCGCCTTCTTAGCATGCCTTCGTGGTGTAGTGGTCAGCACGTTCGATGCGTATTCGAGAGGTCCGTGATTCGAGTCTCGGCGAGGGCACTGCTCATTTTTCATCTTTCCTGCTTCAAAAATACCTAATGTCTCTACAGTGGCGCCCGAACTAAAAAAGGTGGTGGATGATGATTCTCCACCACCAGGATTTGGCGATTGAATCCTCTAATCCCCAGTTACCCTTTAAAAGGGGGGGTATAAGGTATTTCTCCCGCCTTCATAGCATGCCTTCGTGGTGTAGTGGTCAGCATTCGAGAGGTCCGTGGTTCGAGTCCCGGCAATGGCACTGCTCATTTTTCATCTCCCCTGCTTCAAAAATACCTAATGTCTCTACAACCTTTTGACATTAAAACAAATTTCTCTAAATAGGAAATTGAGTGAAAATTTAAATATTTTTTGACTCACTAATGATGAAATTAAGCATTGCAAACTTTATTCTAAGCTTCAGGGATACCACTGAAACGTCGAAAAGAGTGTTTAAACTATTTTCAAAATATTCTTGTTACTCATTAAAATATATTTCTTCAGAACAAATAACTCCTGAAGTTATTAGAAGCCATTGATATAGCCTGTTAATATTTCTCCGCTTTTTAGGGAATTCGAATTTATAATATTGCGAAAGTTTTAGCTCTGTAATAAATATTATTTTATTTAATTTAATAAAAGCAATTGCCCAAATTTTCAAAATGCAATAGAAGAAAATATAGTATTTTATGACATGATTGCAAAATAAAAATGTTAGACTTCTACAAAATTTTTGTTCCCTATATTTCCGAATTTATTTTTTAAAAGTAAGGCCCACGAGCGAACGAGCGGTAAAATCGCGGACACTGGTAGTTCCGATCTGGGTTTGAATTCAGTTAAACCGACTGGTTGTTTGGGCGTTTTCGTAGTTTTCCCCATGTGTAACTTGTATACGAGCCAGTTTCCATTAGAAATTCCTCCACGAAGACATCCCTTCCCTTAGGCAGATGGCCTTAATGTGCTTTGCAGTAATAAACTAAACCAAACCGATCTCAATATTTTCAACAACATTAAAATATTTAAAAATTGTCATTTAATTTTGAAACCTAAAAAATTATTTTCTCTATAAATTTTTGTCTGAAATCATTCTGCAACAAAGGTTATCTAACGTTTTTATCACATTAGACAGAATTTTTATACTTTTTTGCACTGTTAAACACATATAAGCTTTCAACAGTCTCTAGGGAACTACATGACTTACACACATAAAATTGTAGGTACCTTAACAAGATGCCTGACTGACTAGTGCTCAAATGTACGTAAAAGTAGCTGACATGGGTTCCAGGTCTTAACTTGGATATCACACATAATGGACCTGAAGAAAAGGACGCTAAGAACTGCGTGCAAATTTCGGTCATTATAGTGTGCCAACTGCGACTTGAATCCACAGTTACAGAAAATCCTCTACGCAACAGCTGTTGAAAAATTCATAACCAGTGCAGCGGCAATCTGATCAACATCAATGCAGAACAGAAAAGTAAAGCATCTTCTAAGCATCCAAAGACCGTTTACCATCAACATTACCGTGCAACATCTACAGCTGTAGCAAATATCCTAGCAGGACTCACACCACTGCATATATAGACCAGAATTAACAGCTGCACTACACTCTTCTCCATTTACAAAAATAAACTCAACTCTACAACACATGGTTCCACACTCATGCGTACGAAGCATCAAGCAACAAGTAGCACATTCAACCCAGCTGTCGGAGGAGTCTGCAATAGGAGTATACCTCTACAACAAAAGTCTACTTCTTCCAATACCAAGTTTCAGTACTACACTGACGGTTCAGGCCAAGATAATGGAATCGGCTGAGCCTTTGTACAGTACACTAATATACAAGAATTTCACACTTGAAAAGTACAGTTTTCATCGAACAGTATCTTCCAGGCTGAAGCGCACTCACTAGCGATGGCAATAACTCATGCACTAAGCAACAGACACCACAACGACAGTTGTGACAGCGACAGTCTGTAACTGCTTCGTGCCATCCTAAATCTCGACCAGAGTTTTCTTATCATGAGTAATATTTAAAGGCACTTACGGCGCTTCAGATACCTTAATTCCACCTCCAGTGGATAAAAGCACATGCCGGAAATGAATGAGCAGATTGAAAGGCAAAAGAGGCAACTCGTGACATCGGAGCGAATTCACAATCCCTGCCTCTGCCATACTTTCTTCTCAAAAGAGTCACCAGCAATTTGGTTAAAGCAAAATGGCAAGACAAATAGGACCATGCACCACAAGGCCATTGCGCCTATCTATTCTTTCTCAAAAGGATAGCAACAAAAGATGTACTTCCACTGCTCAGCTAGCACGCTATATTTCAGGTCATGGCCCATTTCGAGTTTATTTTGATAAACGATGCCTAAGCAATACGGACAAATGCATCTCCGGTAGCACAGAGATGTCTGAATATTACCTGGCGAGTTGTCCTCTGATATTCAGCCACAATCTCAGATTTAAAGACACTACAGATGACAGAATTCCATACCAACTCTATATCATCAAACAAAAGGGATTCATCGCGAAAATCAAGGCTATCCTGGATGTCCTGGAAGCACTCGGGCTGGATCTGTGGGATGTTACTTAATTTTTCCTTTTGCGCAGTCGCACAGTACATCCTTATATCTATCTGCAAATTTTTTTACATCACGCGCATTACTACTTCTTCTGATTCCTTGCCAAACCACAGTGTGAAGCAGATTCTAGCACAGAGGGGAGCGTGGGGTTAACCTATAAAATATGACCGCAAAGTATTGCTGCCCCGTTTATCTATTAAGCAGATCTATTAAGCAGATAAGAAGCAGCTTATCTATTAAGCAGATAAGAAGATATATTCGGTATTTTATATTTTAAAAAATAATAAAAGAGCAAAAAATATATTTATCCTTCAGGGTTTTAGAAGATCACTTATACATGAAATTATGCTTAAGGATATTTATGAAGGGGAATGTTTATTTTTAAGGTTCTCAGAAGAATATATTTAACATATTAGCTAGAATGAGGAAACTGTATTACTTTTTTAAATCTCATTTACCTTCCTTTTAAGAAATTACTTGAAGAATCCAACAGGAGCAGATTTCTGAGTATTCAAACGTATGTAGAACGAAATTCACTGATTTCTTATCATTAGGAAATCGGATGTTTTACACCATTAAAAGTATTTTCCTTTGATATTCATCAGGTTACTAGCCGGGAAGATGAAATACCAATAAGTATCCGCTATGGCATTTTATCAATGCTAATTTTTTATATAGTTATAATATGAAAGAAAGTGCAATCGATCCAGCCTTTGTCACTGCTTTTAGAAAATTAGCCCGGCAAACAAAAAAAAAAAAAAAAAAAAAAAAAAAAAACCACTATTACCGCAAATGAAAATATTTATAGAAATATTGACTTATTGTTGCTTTAAAACCCTTCTCAAAAGACTTTCATAAGACTTTTTCATCATCGTTTGTACTACGCTAACATTTTGAAACGCATCGTTAAAATTCATGATAATAAGCGCTGATATTGCGATAGAATTAGCAAAGAAACTTAACGCTGATAAAAATAGAATATTACAAAATATATCATAATTAATACGCTTTATATAATTTTCAAAGATGACCTTAGCACGTATGGACATCTCGAGCTGTGATCTTGAAAGTTTCGCAAAATGTATTCTTCACCTAAACTGTATTTTCTGCACTCTGCAAGTACTAGACTTCATGACGCAAAGTAATGTTCAGGCTACATCAATCAGACTAGAAACAGATTAAGCAAGAATGTATTGACGCTACTGTTGTTATGACAGACTTCTTTTACTAAAGGGAATTGAGTGACTTTTTAATGTTGATGTAAAAAAATGTAGTTTTCCAATATATCAAGATAAATTACAAACTTAAAGTCTTTAAAAACAGATTCAAAATCGAAACATAACATGAGATTTAATGTCACGTTAATATAAAATTTTCCAAAAAATACAGGAGGTGGGAAAACATTTGAGTAATACAAAATATTAAAAGGAATATAAAAGCTATGATATTATATATAGCGAATGACTATAAACTGGGAATAAAATTGAGAAGGAAGAAAACTGCACTGATACAGAATTTTTTTAATACAGAAAACACATTTTGTTTCGTTCTGTTCTTACCACATAGCAACTAAACTTTTCCCAATCACATTCAGATGATTAATTATGAACGCTTAAACGTTTGGAATTAATTTTTCAGTCTGATTCCCAAAATGAAACTATAAATAACCCTTTTAAAGTATAAACTTTAAACCAGAAATTAATTGTTTACAAGACAATAGAAGCCTGCAAAACTTGCTAATTTGATAAGAAAGCTATTATTTTTTTTCATCCAAACCATTTTTTACAAGGCTGTTTCATAAGTACAAAATTAAGCATCTCACATGCACAAAAAAAAATTTGTTTTGCATATAAAAGTATAAATATAAGAGAAAAACGTAACTGATCCTGTTCAGTTATATTTCTCAAACATATACTACACAAAAGTGTACTGATATAAATAACTTTTAGAGCTGAAAACTATCTGAGTAAGGATTCAAAATCATTCCGATTCGTTACATGCATACTTTGTTAAATTTTGTATTTATTTACTTCTCATTCTTAATTAGATGCTATAGCGATATGCGTTTCAAAATCAGTTTTAACAAAGACAAAAATTATAAATATTTTCCAGCAGCCAATTCTCTGCCTACCTCCCCCAACCAAATAAAACTGTTTCATTTAGGGGTTTATTTGGGAAAACATATTTACTTCAAAAAATGTATTATAGTTAAAATCTAAAATATGCATGAATGTATTTGACGTTTAATTTTCAGTATGTTGCTTGTAAGCAACATTTAAATGCCAGCACTATATTACAGAATAACAAAAATATAAAAATAATACAACACCCAAAGTTAGTAAACAGATACAATACAGTAACATGGATAGTTCGGTCCGAGGTTCGAATCCCGCGAACGGGCTGGCTGCATGGGCGTTTTCGTGGTTTTCCCCATGTGTAACGTGCATACGAGACAGTTTCCCTTAGAAAGTCCTCCACGAAGGCATCCCTCCCCTTAGGCAGATAGCCCTAGTATGCTTTGCCATAATTAAATAAACCAAACCAATACAGTAACTTCGGTTCATCCTCTGATGTTAAGCGTGATCTACTACACAGGATGTTCGAAAAAGGTAGCTGAAAGTTTTCTTTTCTTAAATAACCATCTTAGACATGTATTTTAAATTAAAAAATTGTTCAAATAAGATATAAAATTTAATGAAAGCAATTTTATGAAAGGGCAACAATGAAACAATGAAAAGGACTCGGCAGATTTAAACTTAATCCAGTTTATTTAAATCTAAATTTTTCATATGGTCCTTATAAATGAATGAATAAAGTCGTAACACGATCTTTACGATTTAATAAGTTAAATTCAAAACTTACCAAAATTTTAATTCACTTGTACATGCAAAATTCGCAAAGAATTTGATAATGAATTTACAGACTGTTTGTTATTTAAAGATACGACATCTCAGGGCAGACTATGGCATTTATTCACGAGAGTGAATTTTCACAAAAAAGTGTGAAATAAGAAGATGAATATTTCATGAGACAAACGGTAGGAAATCTCGCAGAGTTTTCCGAAATAATGCAATTCTTAACGTAAGAACTTCATAAGAAAATAAAATCTAAAATAAACTCATACATGTTTAGAAAAGCAAGCGTCAATGATATGCTCACACACAAATAAAGTCAGCAACTGGTATACACACACCGTGCTACCTTTTTTGGTACTAATTTATGTATACCATGAATAATTCGTGACATTCATGAGGTGATCTAAAACGCAGGCAAACAATAGTTTTCAGTCGAAGGTGAAAGTAATCTTGAACTTCAGGTTCTTAGGAGACTAGGGGAAGGATGAAAATCATCAGTACTGTTCACAAGCGCATCCCCATACTTGTAATAGCTAAATGTTATTATGAAGGGCATATTTTCTGGTTTCCAGAGAAGTAATGAATAATCACTCACGCATAGTCGTGATTTATAGCCCTTTAGGTTGAAAGTTGTGGTTCCACCAGAATGATAATGCATAGTACAATCTAGTATTTCATTCCGATATTTTACAACAGTCACAAATCCTGCATAAAAATCCTAACTGCCAGTGTTACCACGCAGTTAAAGACGAACAAATTAAAAGAACTCGACTATAATTAAATATAACATTGCTTTCGTCAAGCTCAGGGTTCTCTTCAGACGAATAAATACAAATAACTAAATTCAGAAAAAATTTGAACTTTTTCGAAAACAACATAATGTGTCAGTATATCCTATGGTATTTCTGTAGAATTACGATTTATTACATCGTTGTATCACCCAAAAAGCTATTTTTATTATACGTCAGAACAATACATAGCTAGCATATATACGTATTTAGATATATCATCATTAACGCATGGTTTTTAAGCGAGATTTATTAAGCGAAATAAACTTGTTTAATTAAATCAAATTAAGGTTCGAACGAAAGTGACGAGATTTTTTAAAAATTAATCTTCGTAAATTATTTCATTGATACGAATACATTTCTAGCGCTTTAACATCATAGAATGATTAACACTAAATTACCCGCTAATTCCTGTGATTGATCAATGTGCTGCAAACAAAACGTTTCATCACTTTTCAGAATCAGTTTTTAGAATTCTATACGTTTTCATCGATGTCTGTACAAACAAACAAAAAAGCGAGTGCAATAAACTACGTCCAGATTTTTCAGTTTTGTATATCAAACGTCTGTAGTAATTGCTCAACTAAAACTAATACAAAGTTCTCAGACAAAGTTATTGTCTAGTCCTATGTTTCTTGCTTAAACTTGTATGTATACTGCATATATTTAAATCTGTATGCACTTCTAAAAAGGTTATGTTTTTGTACAGTATGGTGTTATGAAAAATGATCTTACATTATTTAAGAAAGAGTTACTTAATATTTCTAACTATTGTCAAATTATATCTTCCTAAAGGCTAATGAATTTTACGCATTCTGCTGTCTTATGTCACTGATGAGACATCGCTTCAGAAAGTAGACTTCATAAATTGCTTACTAATAATTGCAGTTCAATATTTATATGCACTGTGCATCTACAAAAGTTTAGAATTGAGCGTTTTCAACCATTTCTATAGAATATACCAATCTAATAGTTATTTCAGCTTGTTTGCAAAATTTTTCAGCTCCTACCTGCTGTTACAGATTCAGTGATTGAATAGGAAGAAGCAGAGAAGTTACTAATTTAAACTGCAATAGTCATTAACCAGTTGCGGATGGTCTCCGCGTATACGTGGCTAACTGTCCTTACACTTTCATCATGCAGAGCACCTTTCCCATCCGTATAGGGTTGAGGAGCTTAGTGTAACTGTGCTTAATCAGAATTCATTCTCTTCAAATTCAGCATTTGCGGAACTACATTTTGCTCTTTAAGGTGAAATCTCACCTCGAAAAACAGATTCTGAATAACGAGAGAACTCATTATGCTCTCAGAGTTCTGAGTAATAAGAAGACATGTAATTGAAAGCATTTTATAAATTCAAAAAATTGCAAAGATGGTATGGAAGGCCTTTCTAACAACTGTTTTCTATGAAGCAATCTAGAAGTTCTGTGAACGTATCAAAAGTTCCGTAGCATCAGAAAGAAAATATATAGAACACTAAACAGTAATCTTCTCTAGAGCTTACATTTTTATAAATTCTGTATAAGGTATTTCTCCCACCTTCATAGCGTGCCTTCGTGGTGTAGTGATTCTGCACGCTGGGCAGGTATTCCAGATGTCCGTGGTTCGATTCCCGGCGAAGGCGATTGCTCATGTTTCGTCTCTCCGGCCTCCAAAAATCCATCTGTCTTAAGACTTTGTGGATGTACTGATTGATTTTTGGTTTTTAATTTTAAAGGATTGTGATAATTTTACTTTCTTTTATCAGGAACACATACAACCAAGAATTTTATCAAGAGTTTGACGTCAAGTTAATCTCATATTGTTCTTTTACTTCCGTTTTCAGTCACCTTTTTAAATATTTTTATCTAAATGGTTGTTTTTATCTAAATACTATTATATTTCTAGTTTACTTACATTTTAATAATTTAATTCTTATTAGTTTCATTATTATTTTTAATAATATTAACAAATTTAGTTTTAGCTCTAAGCTGGAATATTTTCCATTAGTTTATTACTGATTATGTTCCCCTACAATATTTTCACTCAAATAATAGGCTGCAGTTTTTATAGATATATTTTACATGTCCTTATATTGAATAATATATAATAAAAACAAGCATTTCAATTCAATTCAAGCAACAATTTGAAATATTCAGTCACATGCCTAAACTTTACGCACGTTGTCACTTATAGGAAGCTACTAAGTGTGATTTGTTTAGCTTTCTTCGTTTGATTTCAGCTACGTGAAAACTTATAAATGGTTCAATGCTATTTAGCTAGAACTAAATCAGAACCTGAATATAACTTATTCCCTACTTTAAGTCATAGCCTGTCAGCATGAGCATCAAATGAGTATAGCCATCATAGCTCCAAGAAATAAGGCCAACTACGTGTTCTGAGTCCCAAGTCGACTTGTTGCTTAAGTAGATGATAAACTTGTTGAATAGACAAACCGTAGCGTTAGGTTACTTATCTAATTGTTTTTGAAAAAGGATTCAGTTGATTCCTATTAATTACAGGATTTCATGTAATAGATATGCTATTAGTCAAGCCACTGGGCATTCACAGTCTTCTCTGCTGTATTTCGGAGAGGGAGAGGAAGAAGAAATTGTGCCATCTTCTTTATTCATTTTTATTAAGAGAGGGCAATTTAAGAAGGGTTTAATAGCAATGACGAAAAGCATCCGGCCTACGACTGGTTTGGATTGCTTTAATGAAAGAAAAAAACCTATAATAACATGCAACAAACATTAACAATCTTATCGTATTGCTTCAGATAATATAAAAAGAACGTTATTTTTCGAATAATAATAATAACAATCGTCTCAAGCTATATCTGGTGCACTTTATATAAAACAATACATTATAAAGTTAAATAAAAATACATATTGAAGCATTTCATGCACCTTTTTTCCAGAAAGGTCTTTCAGAAATAAAATATTGCGGCATAAAAATTCATCATTTCACTTCTGCATATTCGTTTATGGGTACAAAATTAATTTACAACTATTCAAGCTATTCTCTTAAACTCAAGCAACAGACAAATATGAATGAGATAATCCTAAGCAACATTTTAATATATTTATCATAAGAATGAACTATGAAAGTCTGTTTTCCCACTAAATGACCACTAAAAAGAGCAATCCTTTACTACTGATAGGTTCATCATTATTTACTAAAGCACATTGGTTCGATGCAATAAATGTGCAACTCATCTTGAAAGCCATTCAAGGTACCTAAACAATAAATATAAAACAGTGAAGATAAAGTAAGAAAACGTTTAAGGACTGTAGCTCAAAAATTTGCAACTCATGGAGTAAAAGTTATGAAGTGCGTAATAGAAACTTAAGCCTTTCCTGGAAAAAACAAATTGTACGCATTTTGGGAGCGTTACTGTATCTTGCAAAAAATATTCATTTGAAACTATGATTGAACAAACCAATGTAGAATTTTCCAAGAACTAATAAAACAACATTTTCTATCAGAATGATGTAACTGTGGATTTAAGTAAATACTTACAAAAACTCTCATCAGATTTTAAAAAGGGCACTGCGTTTTACAGAAAAATAAGTAATCAAATAACTTTTAACCGCAACAAAAAACTTTTCTTGATTTTCTTGAGATTTCAATCATTTCGCAGAAGAAATTTTTTTTGTTACATATAACATTAATATTTAATACTGTATAACATTATTATGCTGTTTTAGGAAACAATTCCCACCCTCAGAAAAGTGCAATGAATTCTTCAAGTAATGTCATTCCTAAATTTCCATGGCTTTTATTAAACTTAAACCGAGCATTCTGCATTTTTTCATCATTTAGAATTTGGTTTAGGGTTCTATTTTTAAAATTTATCACGGAAAAGCAAACGAGAGCTAAATGCCTGACGGAGATTCTTTCACGGAGAATTACTGAAGCAAATTGTCTTGAATTCAATTTAAAGGAAAATCCATGGAAACGCACATGCAGTCACTCCGTTAGCCAGGATTCCAATCCTTGAATGAATTACCAATGCTCAGCTCTTTTATCCATTCGGCCGCGATTGAAAAATATAGGATTATTAAATTTAAAACTATACGTATTAAAAGAATTTGTAAGAGATCTGCGAAATCAAAGAATTAAACATTTTCTTAACAAGGATCAATTTATTTCTTCATAAATAGAATTTAAAATTATTCACATTAGTAAGAAATCCATGCTAGCAGTTCACTATGCATTTAAAATGTGTTACATATTCTAACATTCCCTTTAACACTGGGAAACAAAGCCAGTACATTTTCCAAATATATACAAAGCTCTCCCAGCTGATATGAGATACTACAGTTTAATGCTCGAATAATCCAACTACAAAAGCGGTAATATCTTCAATCTTTAACTACATGAACATAGGTTTTTATGCTTACACATTCATCCAAGAAATTTGCTTTGTGAAGGTACCTTTAACAATAATGAGTATGATTGATTGCAATCTGGGTTTTGCATAGAAGTTTGTAAAATATACTGCAATCCAAGAAAAAAATATCTAGCTGTTCAGGAAAATGCAGTGGATTGTGAAGTATACAGGAGGCCTTACAATTCAAACAAGAATCGTCTCAACGCATGTCAACACTCTACTACTTAGATTATTGGGGAAATCTATATTCTGCGAAATGAGAGATAATTAGTACACTGGTTCTCAGATTTTCTAATACAACGAAATAGCGTACCGTTATTTTTTTCTAAATTATATTTTGGCAGTAACTGATATTTATATTCTTAATTGCTGCACATGGGCAGCAATTTAACAGTTTAAAACTCCACATCTGCTGATTAGTGATATGTTAGCTTTCTCCGTCTAAAAGGTTTATTTAAATGAATAATCTGAAATACTGACGTGGATCTTTAATTTGAAAGTGGCTATAGTATTACCAAATAATATTTAGATGAAGTTCCTGTATGTGCTGTAGATATTTGTTTCCTTTTGGATTGTGCAGTCTATGCGGTTCATTCGGCTTGTTTCCGTTGAACATGCAATTTAATGTACAAAGATACATAGATATCCAGAGTGTCGTACTCTAAATAAGAATAAAGAGTATTTGCTTATTATTATAGCGATGAAAAAGACACTTTTAGTAATTTTCTAACCGGGGAAAAACAAAGTAATTTTATCTATAAATTTAAAATAAAATTATCAATGAAAAGAATCCATGGCTTAACTCTTTCCATGAAGAATCGAAGCACGCTTCATGTTTAGCACAGACTATAGCACAGAAACGGAAAAAAAAAAAAAAAAAAAAAAAAAAAAAAAAACTAGTATTACTTTGCCATTCATTTGTAGCCGTGATTAAAACTGGTAATTTGGACAGATAACCTTTCTCAAATGATAACAATTATCTCTTCGTGCGTTAATATCATTAAACAAAGATGTAAGAATAAAAATTTAAAAATTCATATGTAAATAATTAACATAACAAAATGAGTTTAAAAGACCCGTTTTAAACTCACTTTAGCGCTCATTCAAAATAAACTATTTCACAGCCCTTCTTCGAAGAAAAATGTCATTTTCTGGTGGAGAATTAATAAAAGAGACTTTTTTGAAATATAAGTTTGATTTGCGAAATTTCAAAGAAGCAAAAGACAAACTGAAATTATATTTGCAACTAAGACAATTACATCTTTCACAAAATATTCTAATGCAATGGAGATACAATAAGTGTACAGTGATTTAGTTATATTACAGTGATTTAGTTATATTAAGAATATTATTATATTACAGTGATTTATTACAGTGATTTATATTATATTACAGTGATTACAGTGATATATATTATATTACAGTGATTTAGTTATATTAAGTGTACAGTGATTTAGTTATATTAAGAAATGCTCGTGTTTCTTCAACAGATCAGTGAATCGACAGTTATACATGTTACAAGTTAATTTCTTGTCTCCCTTTTAATAGCACTTTTTAAAATTCTACACCTAAAATAGAAGCATTGGGCAGATAATTAGCTGACTGAATGAAAGGATTAGAGAAGTAGATATATTCAGAGCTTTCAAATATTTCTTTTTTACGTTGAAAATAGCTATATCTTTCTCAGCTAGCATCTTTTACAACGGATAGAGTGAGAGCAACAATTAGTCACGCGAATGGATTTATGGCGCTATGTCGGAATGATGATGAATATTCGTTTTCTTTAGTAAGACGTAAAACTGCAATTCACCAACACATCTCAGCCAGTAAGAGATTAAACACACACACACAAGATAAATCATGTTTGTAAATGTTCAGAATCATTATTAAGTTCAAAGAAATTCTCCCAAGAGGCGTTTCTTCTTTGATTTCAATGAAGGTACAAAATTATTATACAGTATATATATATGGCTAAATTGAAATAAATTTTTCCAAAGGTTTTTCAGTTCTGTAAGTAAGATGGCATCTCAGTCAAACAAGATAAAGACAAAAATTCGTATGATAAAAGCTGGCCTTCTTCAAACGTTTAAAACTAATTGAAAGTTTTCAATTTGGAATAAAAAGACAAAATAAGGAACATGACTGATAGCATTAGGCACTTATAAAATCAATTCTTAATGTTGATCAAAGATCTCTAGCAGGAAAAATAATTACTCGTTTTCTAAATATGGATGGCTATTTATAAATCCATACAAGTTTTAACTTTGATAAAACGCAGTTTTAAATCTGATAATACTCCCTTACTCGTTGATAACTGCTTATTAATCTTTTTAACATGTTTCTTTCAACATGTATCCGGCCCAACCTTTCTGTCACAAAACTGCAGTCCTATTTCTTCTATATTTATACGATCTCTCATATTTTGAGGCTCAAGTATGTTTTTCTCCACTCTTGTAAATGTTTCTATTTTGTGATGAAATACATATTTCAGTAGCATGGGACCAATGTTTATTATAAAAATTATTTAAGCTTGTTTCATACTGCATTAGATACGGAGTAGTTTGTGATTTCATAGATAAAATTGTCTAGTTTGTTTATATATTTTTTTGTGATTTTTTATCGTAACGTCTTTGGTATTGTTTTTAAATCCAAAAGCAAATTGTCGCGCATTCTTTCTTGTATTCCAAGTTCTAGTAAGGAATTATTGTACTTACCAGTGACCGCGCGGTTAAGAAACCTGAATACTGAGAGTTGAACCTGTTTTGGGTTCGAACGCAGGCGAACGGGATAACTGCATTCTTGGGTTTCATGATTTTGTTCCATGTTTAACGTGAATACGAGTCAGTTTTCTTTACGAATTCCTCCACGAGGGCATTGCTTCTCTTAGGTAGATAGCTCTTGTGCCATATTCAAACAACCGAACTGTACTTACTGTAGTGTAAGGATTAGAGAATCAGATTATGCAAGGGAAATTTTAATTTTATGAGGATTTATTTAAAGGTTACTTAATTTTATTTTCAAGCAATCTTTCCTATTACTCTCGCTTTCAACCCACGCTTTCTTGTCCAAACGTAAATGATGTAGCTCGCGTGTATTCAAATGAGGTACAGAGAAGTTTATTTAAGGGAAGGTTTTGGAAGGTGTTTTTAGAGAGCTTTCAATTTTAGCTCATAGGATATGTAGTGTTAAGTGAAAATTCGTAACTAAATTACGTTGTTTCTCATTCAACGCTAATTGCAAATTTAGCGAAGTTTTATTTGCTTGTGTTTAACTTTTTGTTCTCTTTTCTCCTCGTTTTTAACATTTAGAAACGTTTCTATTCCACTTCAATACACATGAAGATCCAATGACCTACGAACGTTGTTTGATTAATTAACAATCTTATTTGCACTCATAGAGACACAGTCAGGTCAACTGCACTTCCTGAACTAACTTCCATTTATCAAACCAATTATTAGCTGAGTAATGAAAAAGGAACATCATGTATGTGGATATAATCATCGGTTTACAAACGAGAAACTTAAGTGTTTTATATTCACAAGTATACACTTGCAAGCCAGAAGAGATTTTCATTTTTATAGAGACGATGTTGAAAGGAGCGTATTTGCATGTAGAAGCGTAAAATTTCGAGAAAACCTGACATGACTAGAAATTAGAAATGAGGTAATTTTTATGATTAATAGTACTTAACTACACAGAATATTAATTACCTATTATAATAATTATATCAATTAGGCTGTCTGTGAGGGTCAAAGCTGTCAGACTCCGTTTAAATCAGTAACATATTGACAGAGAGAGGCGGGCTAAAATGCTCGCATCATTAACCTGCTAGCGTTTTTCTTACCGGGGGGGGGAGGTAAGTAGGAACTTCATGCACATATATAATAAAAGGAAAATCCGTAAGTATTCTTAATTTCAGAAAGGACTGCCATCCTTTTAAGTGAAATTCAGTTGTTCGAATAATAGCTGTCTTTGAAATCTTTTAAATTTCCAAGTAATAGAGCTTAAAAAGGAGACAATTTTGGCCGGCTAAAATGTACTTTATAGAAAAGAAGAAAAAAATTTTTTTTAGAATTCTTATGATTATTATATGTAGTTATTACGATATTGTTAGTAAAAATAATGGTCTTGTACGTAAAATAATTTATGTGGTATGAATAGACGATTCAATATTGAAAGCCTCCTTTGTGTTAGTAACCAACATCGGAACTTCTAAAATCGATAATACCTCATGCAGTTTTTTAGAAATATCCAAACATCTGGTTGCTTAGAACCAGGGTTCTTATAACCTAAAAAATCATTCTACAAGAATAAACTAAAAAATTACATTTGCATTATACTACAGTAGACGCGCTTAATATGTTTACGGCTATTTTGATAACATCAAACAATGAGAAAAAAATCCTTTAAAACAGCTATGGAAGTTCTACAATAAGTACTCTCACAGCATTTTAGTTAGAAAAATGCAAATGAGTGATTATGAACTGTTTATAACTTTCTTTAATACAAAAATTAATTTTTGAACCGAACTCTATCATAACATATCTGGAAATTATTTTAGCAATACTGTACCCTTAATTTTAATACACGGTAAGCATTCCTTATCATGAGAGAACATACCAATGTAAAATTTAAAATTAGACAAAATAAAATAAAATAAAAACCTTAGTCTGTCGTAGAAAAGTGTTTGCAGAATTCCTTTTTTGTTGAAGAACAGGGATTTGTGATTCAAAATATATGTCAAACAATGTTGCTTTTTTTTTTCTAGTTTTGAATGGGTGATTAGTTAAAATCGAAAACAAGTGTTTAAAAACTTAATTCTTTACCTGGTGGCATTTCTCTGTCACTTCGTAATTTTTATAATGAAATTTGACATCATTTGGCGACTTTATCTTTTGTTTGGCGACTTGACTTCAGTTAAAAAACTTACTTCATAATATTTTGATCATATTAGCCAAATTTTTGATCTTAATAAGAGATGTATTTTCCGTGTTCTCGTATACAAGCGGGCGGGACTTCGGCACTTCAGTAAGAATATCGGAAAGACAACATTAACCGCTATTACATTAATCGACGTTTATTTGTATAAAAATGCTACCTAGGTAACATTCTTTTAAAGTTATTTTTAGCGTAATATGCAAAGATTGCTCGAAATATGTAAAATACTATAAAAAGGTAATACACGCTGGAACTATAACTTAAATTATTCTCCTGAAAAACATTTTGCAACGCCGCGTTACTAATAAACTGTTTTGAGAATCACGAAAATATCAACAATTTTAGAAAAAGTGGTAAACCGATATCATTTTAAAAGAGATTAACTGAAAACTCTTAAAAGATACAGAAAGGAAAAAGAAAAAAAAAATTAAATCCAGATTTTAAAGAATAGAATAAATCGTGTGTGTGTAAGAAAGGAATAAGAAGAAGAAGAGTCATAAGTAAGAATCATGCACGTGATCATGTACGTGATATCAAGTTCTTTACTGCGTAATTTTGCCCCCAGCTATTGCAGGCACAGAAGAAAAAATAACTAAGTCTACTAGTACTATGGAAATAGTAAATATATATGATAAAAATTGAAATTCGAATGTTGGGAAATTTCTTCCAAGGAGAAAAAAAGTTGTTTTAGAAAATGAGATAAATCAGTCTTCATCACGTCACTTAAAATAAGTAAGAATGAAAGACTTTATGTTTTAAATTATAAAAGCTATGAATTGTTTTTATGCATTCCCATTTTTAACAATTAAATGAAATTATGAATGAATTTCTAAGTATAAGATGTTTAATTACTTTATATACTTAACTCCTAAGCATATAAATTACAATTTAAACTTTTTAATGATATAATGTATGGTTAAATACTTTTCCCCCAACTTTCAGGGCAACAGCTAATATAACAACTATTTTATGTGTAGTCCTTTTTCTTCGGTCTCTTGGTCATTGTATCGGAAGCATTAATAAAATATAGCATTTAAACTACGAAATACGCTATTAAATTAGGGGTTAGTTTTTTATAAATAAAAATATGTAAAATCATAACTAAAAATAGTAAATTAAGTCTTATATTGGCTGTAAATTGCAATGCATTCTGCAACTGATTTTGTTATCCCGTTTGTTCATATTCTCATGTGGAAAAATAAAAATAAAACTAAATTTTCGTCTCTCATGTGAATATTTACAATATTTTTGTTTAGAATGGCTTATGCATATATACCCACGTATAAGCAAATTGCAATAATTATAAGCAAATTGTATGGATTAAAATAATTTTGTGGGAGGTAATAACTTAATACATACAGGCTGGCAAATTAAATAGGTAGAATAATCAACTTTCGAAAGAAAACCGCCTAAATTGTGAGCAGTATAATGTCTTGAATGTGAGGAACCGAGCACTTGCACTAGGCAAAGAGGTAAAAATATGTATATTTATATATGTGCTATTATCTTTATATATGTTGGTCTTGATATCATCTTGCACGAAAGTCAGCACACACGTTGTTAATGCAATCCATAGAGCAAGCCGGTGTCTCTCAATATATTATGATTACTTCCATTCTGTAGTTTCATACTGACTCATGATTACTCCTGAGAGCATGGGTCCAATTCTGATTCCTTTGAATTTTCCTAATGCTTGTCAGAATACATAATACCTACTATTTAATACGTATTACACAGTAATTTCTTTCGAAACGGAAGGTACACCATTGCTTTCTGTATTGATTATTCTATCACCCGGATATACCAGAAATTATAATTTTTGTTCAATTTGCATTTTCCGTAACTTTTCTTCTAATACCACGCAGCATATGTGCGAAATTGTAACACATTATTTTCAGCCAGTATGTATGTGGGGAGAGACTGACAACACGTTATTTTAAATTACTTAAACACAGTACGCTTGCTTTAACGGAAATGTTTCCATTTTATATCATTTAAATACGTATGAAACTAATGGAAATAGATTCAAACCCGGGAACATTTCTCAAGTTGCCAAGAAATAACAAATGCAACAGTTTCTAAAATCCTCTTTCCCTAGTATGTATAACATAGTCAGAGCGTAAAAAGGGGCCTGCGAGTAAATAACAGAAACAATTAAAAAAATTATGCCTGTATGCCCCCACTGTTAAGATGTCAAGGTTAAGTACGGAAGTAACGAGTTTTATGTCCCGCTGGGGACAACATTATAGCAGTTAAATGCAAATTAATTTTCATGTCATGTACAGCGGCTCTCCTATATTAAAAGAAAAATGTTAAAAACCTACTTGTCTTTAGAGTGGGTTCAAAGTACTGCCCAATAATGACACATAAACACCTATTACTATGCAACAAAAAGAAGTTGTTGACAATGACCGCAAGGAAAATTTGTCTATGCCAGATAAAAGATGTTGATTTAAAAAAACATCTAGGTTAGTACATCTATTATTGCCAAACAGCGGATCCAGTTATCTTTGCCTTGCCAATGAAACACTAGCGAAAAAAACATTTAATTTTATGTATCCAGAAGAGATGACGCGCCCTAACTGTGACTATCAATTGACGGTAGGGAGCCACCGTTAAATTACCGTTAGATTTTTTGTTGCAAACACACGGAACTCGAGGAAACAGGCTTTATGTGTGGAAATGAGGCAGCTACCAAGGTCATTTGCAGGTGAAAAGGGCTCTTAGGATGCACGCAATGTCTGACAACAATAATTGGAAGACCTTTTCATTTGTGTTTATTATTGTAGCTTGTTTATATTTTTATTTTTATAAGCCAATAAGAACAGCACCATTTCTGTTGAAGTGTTATTTTTTAAAATGATTGTAACTTTTATTTCATTATTATATTAATTATTGTGAATCGACATTAACAAAATATACTGTATGGTTTTCAAAGGTGAATTTTGCAACAAAAAACTGAAAATCAGCATGTCTTTCAAATATGAATTTTTAAACTTGATCATTAACTTGAAAAAAAAATCAATAAAGGAACATGAATTTATCGAAATGCACCAGACTGAAGATTGTGAACCTAAGGAAATTAGAGCAAATATGTAGTAAAGCATTAAATTGCATTTTCAATCAATGAACAAAATTCTTTAAAAATGTTTTGCACATTTACATCATATGCAGTTGCTTAAAACAGTGTAATATCTAATGAATGAAGTGTCGCGTAACTAATAAATAAACAAGTTACTAATTTTAGAATTATGAATGCTCAATTTGATGATTTCCATATAATTATAGAAAAAAAAGTAACATGAGAAAAAGAAACTACGCTGATTATGTAAAAAAAATTAAAACTAGTCGACTCGCTTCAAAATAATAAAGTACATTTTAAATGTAATAAAATGAGTAGCCTTCGTAATAAGTATCATGATTAACTCCCAATAAACAAGTGACCTAAAAATCCTCATTTCATAACTAGAAAATGCAGTTCAAATATTATGTTGATATGGAAAACAAGTAGTTTTCATTTTACCTTAATTTTCACCCGGGAAGAAACGAATTCTATAGTAAAAAATTTGCACTGCTTCAGATCTCAGAAATATTCATTAAGTCATCAGTGACAAGTCATGCTTGCCTATCTAATTTAAGCCCATTCCTCAGCGTAATGAAGATTTCAACATAAAACCCAGTAAATTTAGAAACATTCATACATAATGCTGTATTTTTGAAATGGTATTCAGATGATATACCAGTTATAATAATTGAAAATAAACACAGCCAGTTTCATTTGCAGTGAAGTTTCTCTCTTAAATAACTAAAGCGATCGCCACATTACCCGCTATTTTCCTCTAGACTTGTTAGAGAATTGTGGCAGGCATCATAAGTGGAATGGCAACAGCGTATGAAATAAACCAGATCTAGTAAAAGAATAGCAATGGATAAGAGAAAAGCAAAAACTTAAGTTTCATCATAAGATTCTGAAATTACAAATTTTACATTAAAAAGCATGTTACAGTACAAAGTTAAATGAGGAAACGAGTTTTAGTTCCTGAGAGGAGGGGGGAAGAAAATCGCATTTTTTTGGCCCAAACTTTTAATTGAAAAGAGGTAAAATTCAAACGGACACCTAAATTCCTTAGATGTATGCAATGAAAATCATAATGATTTATTAAGCAAACAAATCCAGAGAGCTAACCTTTTAAAAAATAGCATAAGACACAAAAATTACGGGTAAGGCTTGCAAAACAAATATGTTCTGCAACAGAGAAAGCATTTTCGTTTATTTGCGATTAGTACAGGTTAACTAATTAAACTATCCCAAAAGTCCATGCTGACAGAGGCGATAGCAAGTACAGGTTGAAGTAAGGTCAGCACCTGTACATTCATTTTGGCACGTTAGGTATCGCCGGGCCTTGCTAACTGTTAAGATTCTGCCACCCGGATGGAATTCCAAGGGAGAAAGTTCGACGGGCGGTCCGAGGCTCTACCACCCCCTCTCCAGAGAATTTTGGCTTGTCGTGTATTTTGAGTGCTCCCTTACCGCACAGACAGTATACGTTTACAATATCCATGCCTTCTGAGAGATTCGAAATCGGGTCCCTCGGTACGGCAGTCCGCGACATTAACCATTATCCCGTCTGGACGGCCAGAGGGTACAATAGAAATATCAGAATGTAAATCGCTAATGCTCTAGGAAACCGTGTAAAGGTGGAATTATCACCTTTACACGGTTTCCTAGAGTTTGCTGGAGACATATCAGCCTCGCTAACTAGTTCTAATAACAGCATAATTGAACATATCTAGAATATAACAGACAATTCGGAACGTTAAGGAGAATATGACCGGTTACAGTGTCCAGGCTTAGCTGCAAGAGTCATAATAGCAATAACAAATTAAGCAAAGTGCATTGGTTATACCCTTAATTGAGATGCACATTTTACTTATTGCAATAAAATTGTGAAAGAACTAATAGAAAAGCTTAAAATAAGAAGCTAAACAAAGTACTCTTCAAAATAACTTTTACTTACAAATAATTATTAAATATTCAAGCTGTTGACAATTCAGTTAATTGCGTAACAAAGTATATTCTTTTGAAAAAAAAATAAAGAGAAGCTTCCTTAAAAAATAATCCGATTATCTCGAAATTCTATATGCAAATTCCTTCATAGCAAGTTATGCAAATGATGAAATTTTCAAGGCCAGCGACTGTTAACTTCAGCTATATAGCGAGCGTTTCTATTGCGCAACTAACAACGAATAAAACTATTAACAATTGCGAACGGTTTGTCTTTTCTCTTTCCTGGCGTTGCAGTTGCCTGGAGACGCAACCAATAATGTCGTTGCGACGTTTCGGAAAACTTTGTCGACAGCTGGAAGACTTCATATGTTGTCGCACAGTATGAATTTGCGAAGCGGGCTCGGTGTACCGAGCAATATACCTCTATCTGCACCATACAGGGGTGAACCAAGGTGCTGTAAACAACGGCTGCTGCAAGATACGTATTAAGCAAAGACGCAACGAAAGTGTGAGGCAAGATGGGATGATTTGTCTATTTATATCATGATTTTGGTAATTTTTTTCACCGAAACACCATTTCTACTAATAGCTAATTCTCCGATCAGTTAAAAAGCTTTTAATTATTTTTGCTAATTTGTTGGATTTTATATCGATGGCTGCTAATAACTGGCAGCCAACGCAAACTATTAAACCCAGATTATCGATTTGCTGTCAAGAGCAATGACTACACGCGTAATGACGGTTCTGATTATTCTCCTTTATAACTGTAACAAGGTTTCTGTAATAGGATTGTTTTGCTGCGGATTTAACCCCACTTTTTGGTTCGCCTTTTCATCTTTAGAAAAATTTGTGATCAATGAATATAAACACGATGAGTCACTAATATTTTCACTGCATCTTCCGCACATTAATTCCTTGAGATTTATCCTGTCTATTTTATTAAGTACCTTAAAGGTAGAACTTCCTAATGAAAATTCTTTCTGCTCCAAATGCAGTTATGAGCACAGTTTGAATACCATTCAATTTTCACTTTTTAATATCATTTACTCATTAAATATTAGACGATATTTTAGTTCGTCGACGATTTTTAGTTTTGAACACTGTGTAAATCATAACAAATCAAAAGATTTATAGCAGTCATAAATTGGCCTAATCGTAATCTTTTGCTATCCGCATGGTTGTCATACCAACAGGGATGCTTTGTGTTTAGAGTACGTGTTAATATAACGTTCTCATTTTGATAATATTAGCGATATCCTCATTTATTACTTATATTCTGAGGATCACGGGAAGTAACATGAACAAATAATATAGGGATGTTCATTTCGAGAATAACAGAAACAGTGACTTTTGTGGAAATATAAATTCCCAAATGCATAAATAAAAATATTAAATGAGATTACAGCAGTTTTAGAAGATTCTGCATGAGAATAATATTTGCAACATCACACAGGAAAACTGCATTTCCTTATTTGATAGACAAAAACCTTCTGTGAACATTACATCGGTTTTTAATTGAAAACTTCAGTTTTCAGTCGATCTGTCATTTGGTGGTGCGTATTGATGGATCTGATGTAATATACATATATTTTGTTTATACTTTAATGCGGTTCATACAGTTATTAATTAGCATTATGGTAATTACACATTTTGCTGCTTTGGATTGCGCACATTTTGCTGTTTTGGATGCGCATCCATTTTATTACGCCCACGTTCTGAGCCTTTTCTGAAGCACTTTGCTTTTTACAGCACTTCTTGGTGTAGATAAAGCTAAAATATTTGTAACATTCGTGAGTTTTCTTTCTACACTCATTATTTTTTCTAAAGGATATGGAATCGATAAATAATATCCGATGAAGATTTAACTTACTTTTGTAGAGTTCACTTTTCTGTAAAAACTGGAAGAAAAGTAACTTTACTGAAAAAGAGTTAAAAGTACCCTTTATTAACTCTTTAAAATTTGCAATGCGTCAACTCGACGTTAACAAACTACGCCTCTTCTTGGGCGGTAACTAAAATCAGATAACGAAACTAAAAATTTGAAGGTATGACCAAGTGATGGAACTAAACTATAGGGCTCAGCTAAATCTCGTTTCTTAAACCCCTGTCGAAACTTGTGGCAGTAAGTGAATACAATTAAGCTACATGAGCCAGCAATACTCTAGGAGCCAACGTTTAAACAGCAGAGGTGGCGGCTGTGGCCTAACTTTCTTTTTTCCTACCGAAACTCGGGTTTTAAACTATTTCTTCAACTTAGAATTTGCATTCCTTCACGCTCGCTACAAAATTTAAATATTCTGGCACTGACAATTAGGGAAATGAAGGCTTATAGGAAAGAATAACAAATTAGATTAAATTGGTTATTTAAAATAAATATTAATCCCTACTTCTTTAAAAGGAAACCGTGCTTCAATGTCAGCTTTTCCTAAGTACAAGTTTTGGGTCTTGAGAATCATTCATCTCAATCTAATTCTAAATTTATGCTGTCTGCTATTATTTGTGGATTATTTATTATAAGCTTCTTTATTTCTAGCTCTTCCTTTGCTTTCCATTTCCCATGACTCCAGTTTTAAGAAACCATGTCTCATCCTGTTTTATCCACTTGAATCAAATTCCACGTATTTTACTTTTTTTGCACTTTTTTAGTATAACGTTCAAGAGTGTCGGACTTATATTCTTTTCAAAACTTTGCTTTAGTTCTTTTGAAATAGCATTTTCTTTTTCGCATACATTAGCATAACATGTTCCAGTTCTTCTCCTTTCCTTGGATAAGTATAAATATTTTGATTAAGATCGCCTTTTAACCACATTAGTAAGTTATGGCTTTGCTACTCAAGTTTTGTAGTAAAACAGCGTCTAACCTTTTCTTTAAAATACTTTTGAGGTTTATATTTTCATCAAGTCCCCTCTTTAAATGACTATTTTCATGCCGTTCTTGTGAGGTAATTCAATGCAGCTTATCAATATTTATTTTTCCAGAAGGATTCACTACTGCAGTTTCAAATGCAGCATTACACAAATTTAATTGATTAGTAACATTCTTTTAATCATCGGTTTATGTCCCTATGGCCGTTATGGACATTAATATTGACTTTACCCGCGGTTAATGTTATTGCCACGTACACACACGGAAGAGATATAAGAGTTAACTAATCAGACAAAATAAATAAATGTGTCCCAATAATGATTTATTCCTATACTCTATACCATCAGAGCCAGATTTAGACTTGATAAGGCTCTAAGCTATTTGAGATATGAGGCCCTTTATAAGTCAGTTGTAATATATTAAAATTTTTTTTAGGCGCCAACAAGAAATTGGGAGCTCTAAGCTATAGCTTGTGTAGCCCTTATACGTAAATTATGCACTGTTATACCATGTATCGATATCTATCTTCAAATTTTCAGAGTAATAGAAAAGTTCTGATAAAACATGCAAAACAATATCGTAACATCCTTCCCGTTAAGCTTAATTTTTAATTTATTTTTTATTACATAGTGTCCTCACGTTACGCTAAGCATGTCTCTACACACACACATGTAAAGGAAGACAAAGAGGACTATATTTATAATGGACTCCGTAATTTAAAATTGATCATTTATCTCATCTTGCATAAACGATGATTTAACACAAACTCGCAAGTTACTCAATAATAAACCAATTAGCGAGCATAAAAAGGCCTGTCAACAACAGTAGTGTTGCTACATTAAAATTTTATAGAGGTAAATAGACAGCTAAAGATAAGTATAATGTTACATGCCCCCTTAGCATCATTTATGACAATCACGTAAAGGTCTGTATAATCTAACAGGTATCATCATACGATATCTGAACCTACGTTCAATTATTACGACCTATAATTAAAAATTAACTTCTAGTTACTATCAAAATAAAGTAATTTTATTAGATTTCTGAAAATGAACACCATTTTACTAATTTCAAGAAACTCTGAGTAAGAATAGACTTTTATAGGATTTACAATATATGTGTTATAAGGTATTTTCCCCTCCTTATACCGTGCCTTCGTGGTGCAACTAGAAGCAAGGTCCAGTTGGCAATCGGAAGGTCAGCAGTTTGAATCCAAAGAGACCATTGCACGTTTTTCATGATTTCTGCTTCGAATTAAACCTAATGACTCTATAATGCTACCTGAAAGAGAGATTTAAATGTAGTATGATTTAGCGCGAACTTTCGTTGTAAATGCTATTTATTCTACCATTGCAAGCAATGCAGCATTCGCATGCTGTTTAAGTGTTAAATGTGTCTAACCTTCTCTGAAGAGCTCATACACATGACAGTGCAGACGATCAAACAAGTGAGCAGAGATAGAAAGAGAGGACAGTCAGTGCCCTGAGAGTGTCATTCAAGAACAAAGGTTTACTGTGATGAATGCATGTTGGAAGGTGAAAGATTTTTAGAACAATGTCATTAACAACATGCGTCAAAATCCAGTCACCATTCTGAATAAAGTGGTGAAAAACATATTATAATGTGGATTTGTGTACTGAAGAACGCAGTAAATATTTTAGTCATCTTCTAAAAATGAATAATATCATTCCCTCTTGTTGTAGTTGGAATTCATACATGTTAATAATATTATCTAAAATAGGATAAATCACCAGTAAAATAAAACTGTAACCTTTTTAGATTAGAGTTAAGAAACTTTTGAAGTGCACTGAATTATGTGTAAATAAGCTGAGACAGTTTAGACTTAAAAGTTTGAAACTAAAATATCATAATGATTATAATTTCTGTTATTATTAATTCTTAGCTCTCCACGGCATGAAAAGCTTAGAAGATTTTACGAACTGATTAATAAAAATTTTAAATATTATCAAAAATTAAAGAAATTAAAAAATTACACATTTAAGTCCTTATATTTTAAAGCAAAATTTAAATAATTCGTAAGAAGCTTTAAGTTTTGAAGTAACACCTTAGTAATCGCATCTTCTTCTTCCAAGTTTTTCTAATATTAGTTTTCCATTTTAAAACTAAGTAATTTTCTTTGCTAAATCACCGACAAATATATTATAAAAAATTCAATAATTATTTTGATGACTGTTCAGTTTAGCATAAAATTTATATTTACTCATATTTATAAGCATTTTGACTAACATTTCCAGAAGACTTCGCAGTGAAAACGTTTCACAACATTTGCCAATGAAAGCAGGTTTAATGCAAAAACGTTAGAAAACTCCTTCCCTACAAGTAAAGATAAATAAATATATAGTTAATTAACAGCTACATTATCTTCCTAATTGGTTAAACTTTGAAACAAATTTATTCTCTTCCTGATAAGACAGTTATTACGGTTTCAGAAAAGTGGAAGGGAGGACTCAATACTGGCACTGATAAAATAATTCCTAAGCTATATGGAGGGGGGCAAAAAATATTGCTTCCTTTGCCTCGTAAAAATATGCGTAGTCTTAAAAAAATTCAAGCGGCTCTTTTTTTTATGTAATTGAGTTTTCAGTTTCAGGTCAGATAGCGAAAATAGCGATGGAAGAGTTCATAACCCAATCTGACCTTTTCTCTGTAAGCACTCATTGCATTTATCTCATTACCCCGCTATGGGTCAGATACTCATAAAACGAATTTTATTATATTTCAGTTCAACTGACAATGACTAAAGCTATTAAGACATTTTATTATCATTTATGGGTCTGCTCGCTTATTAAATACGTTTAGTAGCTTCTCAGATAAATTAATGGGTAATTTCACACTCAGTTTAATTTTAAGAATCTAAATAAAAAATAATGTAAATCTTGAGAATACTGCAGAAGATACGTACTTTTAAAGCGTATATCCACTAGTGTGATTCACACTGCTCATCATAAATTAACATAATACACCTAGACGTAAAGCAGCAGACAGTTTTATGTAATTCAATATTTGGTTCAAATTCAGCAATCCTTACTGCGGTGTTCTTCTTACTTCAACTTAACTTAAAGAAACTTAAGTGCTCTGCGATGCTAGACAGATCTCGATTTTTAGCAGACCAGCTGAATCTTCTATTAGCGCCAATCCAGGAATGTGGAATTCTGTTTCATATCATTTTCACATTAACTCACATTCATAAAAAAATGATGTCTCCACATTTTGTTACGTTTAACAGTTTCTGCGTTCGACAATTTTCAAGTAACATGTTTGTGTAAACTCACATTCTTTTCCCAATGATTAATTTTTCCCAAAAGAACTGCGCGGAGCACCGCAATGTACTTGGAAAAAGGCTCCCCAAGAAATTTCTCTAAACATGCTGTTGTAGCTTATACAGATATAGTTTTTCCACAGAAATTCAATGTCGTCAGTTTGTGAAATCCAATACTTTCATTTTGGAAACTTACCTAGCACTAAGTTTCTGGCTTTTGAGAATTTCAGATTATTAAAAGACATTTATGCAGTCTATACAGACATTAGATATTGTAATTCATAGTCCCGTGTTTACTGTTCAAAAATAGAATTTGATTTTGAAATAACAAATATCGTTGTATTTTCCCTCCGTTCATAGAGGGATCTTACTACCTAATTTAGATATCTTAACCTATACTGTATAATAATTAGATTTATTTCGGGTTGAGAAATGCAAAAAATGAATAAGGCCCTCGTCGGGATTTAAGCTCTGGATCTTCCGATGGCTAGCTAGACATGCTTGTCTAATTACACCACAATGGCACGCAAGAAAGAAGAAAATCCATTACATTCTCCTCCTCTTAAAGGACGACTGGGAAGACAGGTATACAATTGCCATATATCAGTAGTGACGAATTATAGTCCACCACATTTTAGTTCGGGTGCCACCGTAGAGTCATAAGATTTGTCGCAGCATTGGACATGAAAAATACGCAGTGTTCTTCCCATGATTTGAACCTCGGATCTACCGACAGGTAAGCGTACTTATGTGAGAAAAAGCCCTTACAGTAACTACATCCAAATAAAAGTGTCCCATTTATGCAATCTTATTACCGCTACAGCAGTGCTGAAATTTAGTATTACTAACAATTTTTAGAACATATTTTCATAAATATTCTACAGCATGTTGCTAAACTCGAAGTATTAAACAATGAATTTGCAGAACACAGTAAAATGTTAATCAGAAATTCCCCATTTGTACTAAATAGGCGAATGAAAGAAACGAGAAAAGACAGTGGCAAGTTTTATCAGAAAAAGACAAAGCAGTGTACCACTTTGTAATTATCTTCTAAGTTAAATAACAGCTTAATAAAGGTCTGTAATGACTGAAGAAATAGCCCAAACCTTATATGATCACTACCGTTCGACTAAGCATACACTAGCGATGTGCACACTAAAGAAAAATCCAAGTTCTAAAACTGATCCTAAACTGATGAAACAAATAGTTTAAAGAAAGTTATTCGGGAGAGGAGTAAAAAGTATAACAGCTGCCTTTAGGTATTGAGTAAACTAACGAAAGTATGTAGTGGTAATATAAATGATATATCCTGTTGCGAAAATTATTTATCATATATACATTATTTAAGTGAAGCTGTTAAATTTTTATATCGCAATCAAATTTATATCATGTGTGGTTCTGGCATATCAGTTATGTAAACTTAAACAAAACATAATCTTAGACTGACGCATATTTTAAATGAAATTTCATCTATTTTGAGGATGAGCTGATGCATGTCACTATTCTTCAGAAACAGCAAGTTTTCCCTCCCGCCCCCCAATGTAGATCAAATTATATTTCTTAACCTCACTTGTGATGAACTCATGATTTATGGTGTAAACAATTAACAACACAAGAGGAGTACTAATATTAGACACTAAGGAATTTGTTTATTTCGAAAACACTGGATTCAAATCTAGATGTTGCTTATAATAACCAATAAATATTATATGTAAGTGCGCTATCAAAAATTCTGATATTATAGAAATATTTATCACTTCATTAGTATTTCATAACGTAATTCCTTTTATTCAGGAATGTCAATATTAAAATTTAGAACAATTATCTTCGCCATAAAAAGCTGCAAAATGTGGCACAGCTGCCAATATGAAAAGTATCCTCGTAGGGTTCACAAGCTCGGTTGAAAAACAAATTTCTGGACATGGTAAATCACTATGCTGTACTAAACTGGTTAAATGGTTTTGGCAACTATCCCGCAGAATCTTGTCCAGAAACTGCAATATTTTGTTTTTTCAAAGAGTAAGTAATTACTTTTCATCTTCAACGAGAAGATGAGGTGAGTGATATTCATACTTAGAATAAATCTTTAGTTGTCAAAAATTGAGTGAAACCAGATGGCTGGCAAGAGCTTGCGTTCTACTAGCATTGAAATATAGCTGCAATAAATTATGAAAAATTGCTTGAATTACTCATTTCTATTCACGAAACTATTAAATCAGAAAGCTCGTTATTAGCTTAAAATTTGATAGCTTAGAAACAGCAACTGTAACAGTTGTGAAGTTCAAAACAGTTCAGCGAATAAATATTACTGTGGTAAATATGGCAAATGCTGCTGCTAGTCTACAAAATCCCGATATGTATTTGTTGTTATCTAACAATTTACTACAGTCATTGTTTTGTTTTACTTAAGATATATGATGCAGTTTTATTGCATTAAAAATATGTACAAATTTATAAACGATAAGTTAAGGTGAACTTTTCCGAACTAGGAATAAGTTAAAAATTCCTTCACTATGCGTGTTTCTAATGCAATACTAAATGCTTATTTTCTGTATTGAAACGAATAAAAAAAAATATTTAAGAAATAATTTGCTCCCAAATCAAGCAACTGACTGTCGGCATTACGCATTTAATCAGATTTAATGGATTTGATTAATTACGATAACATGATAGATACATTATTCTCAAATACTAAAGATAGGTAAAAAAACTTGCCACCAATTTTGTAATTTAATTTTGAACTGATTTTTATGCTTTTCTAAATGGAATAAATATATACCAGTATTATTTAATTTATATTTTATTAAACTGATCTATTATCGAAGGTCGACTTTTATTTTCAATAAACTTCAATAAATGCCCTTAAATTTTACTAATTCAAATAGAACTTGGGTTCTTTTACGACTTTATGGTGATAACCTGCTTAGGGCCTCCAGAAGCATGAATGCGGCACGAAGGTCGTTTCTCTTCTTGGTCATTCTTTTAGGTACGAAGGACTTCAAGGAATTACATACATCCTTCCTCCCTGCTGCAACAGTCTGCACATGAGTCAGACAATCTAAAGACGCAAGCTTGTATTCTAGGCAAAAGCATAAGAAACATTTCAATGACTTTTAATGACCTTTAAGCTTGACTTTTCGCCAAAAGTTACTAAAATGCCATCTCTCCGAAATGTAAGTTAGACCGAAAGGCAAGAGAGCTTCGTCGATTTGTTCCGCAATTAAAAAATAAGATATCTACATCCTCGAAAGATGTTTTGTACAAAACGAAACTTCTAGTGACAATATTTCCTTCTTAATACAACCAGAATCTACTATTTTATCCCTTTGTCGAGTACATTAAGTTGTTAGAAGCAGGAAGTATGAGAAATCAACTGTACCCTTCTCGGGATTCGAGCCCCAGATTTTCCACTTGATAACGTGACATGCTAACTACACTGGTGTGCAAAAATTAAGGACGAGATGGTTTTTTCAATATAACTTTGTACAAAAGCTTTCCAAATCAACACATTTAATACCGTAAGATCCCCAATACGTAAGGACATGAGTAATGTAAGCAACACTTACTAAAAGAGAAATCACAGGGATAAAAAGAAGCTTTATTGAAAAAGTAGCATGGAGCGCAATGCGACTGAAGGCCGAAACATCCCTGTGATGGGTGTCCAGCAAGAAACATCCGGTCTTTAATAGGGGATATGATCTCCCCTGACTGCTAGGCAGGTTTCACAGAGTCTGCCCATGCTGAGAATGAGGGTGTCAATGAGTTGTTGAGGCATTGCTGAACGGGTCCCGTTGACTGAACCTGCGTCGAAGATGTGAAGGTCTGTACGACTACCAAGCATGATGCCTCCCCAAACGAGAACACCGCCACCTCCATACCTGTTCCTTTCAATGATGTTCGAGGGATGATTGCGGCTTCCCCGCTCTCTCCAGATGAGTATACGATGAGAATCGCTACTCAGACTGAATCTGCTCTCATCTGTAAAGAGTACTCGTCCCCATTCATTGTTTCTCCAATTCCGGTGTTCCCGGCACCACAGAGAACGCCTTCTCCGATGGGCAGGCGTTAGAGGTACACACCGTACAGGGCGTTGTGCAAACAGACCACCACCGTGCAGTCTTCTGGCCACGGTAAAACGCGATATCGGTCTTCCAGTCGCCTGTGTCGTGTGTCTAGCGATTTCTCCCGCTGTCTGCCGCCTGTTTCTTCTGGCCTGTAAGGCAATATACCGGTCATCTGCGGGTGTGGTTCCTCGTGGACGACCACTACTAAACCCCCGGATAGCTGTTCCTGTAGTTTGAAATTGTCTCCAAAGTCGTGAAACGATGCTGTGAGCAATTCCGAACTCTGCAGCCACACTTGTCACACTGCGGCCTTCCTCCAACTTCCCAATGATTCGACCTCGGATAAAAGCATCCAGATGTCGTCTAACAGATTGATTATTCGCCATTTCTCGCTGAGGCAGCAACTCGGTGTGATTTTAACTGCTATACGGCGTACAATCTCTTTGCCAGAAATACTGATCTTACACCGACAACATGCTTTATACTACTCAGACACTCCCCCATCACGTCTACCTGCATATCTGCGCATGTGCTACCGTACATCACCTTACTTAATCTCCTGATTGGTCTTTCTGTCCGTTCTGCCTCTTCGTTCAGCTGATATGCTAATTTTTCGACTTCGTCCTTAATTTTTGCACACCAGTGTACTTACACCATAAGAACGTAGTAGTTCCTTATATTCTTCCCCACTTAAACGACATGTGAGGAGAGGCACAAGATACAATCGATGAAATCCACAAATTATCGTCCACCCTTTTTAGTTCACGTGCCAGAAAAGAACAGTTATACACTTTGCAGCAGAGAAAATCAGTTATACCCTCGCCAGATTTATAATTATGGATCTTCCATTTCCATTTGGCTGTGCTAACGCCTTAATCATGACAGCACACACGGGTAGATGCGATGTTTCCTTCTTGTTATAATATGACACGATAATTTAAATATTCATAGACAGAACGTTAGAAATAATACTAGAAAATAACCTAGCTATGCTAAATAATTTAATGAAAAAAATTCCTAGACACAGTATTTAAAAAGACCTTCTTCAAAATCTTACCTGATTTAACGTTTAAACGAAAGTTTATGCGAAACAATGTGAGACTCTCGAGATCACCTAACTCTGATATCACCTATGTGCAAAAGATCATTCCCTTGTTTCTAGAAATGTTGAAGTAAGTCTTCTAAAATATAAGTCATACTAGCTTTTAGAATATTCAAAAACGCTACCTTACGGAAAACGTAAGATTATTATTCACGTAAATTATAGTATGTCTATAAACCAACGTGCTTAATAAGCAACTGGAACTCTAACGTTTCATAATTTTTTTATTAACGCTTCATTATAACTCATACTTTTGTGAATTGTTAATTTATTTTCTAATTTGGCATGTACCTTGAGTCTATAGTAGTAGCTACTTTTGAGTAGCTAATATAAAGGATTGCAGAATGGATACTCACTGTTTCTCAGGCAACAGCAGATTAGAATTTAGTAATGAAATATAAAAGTCTAGTGTCAGAATAAAATAATAATAATAAAAAAACAGTGCATTCTGGAAGGGTTGTATTTGATTATCATATGAAACAATGTTCTAAAATCGGTATGTTTTTGAATACTGATTTTATAAAAGTCCTCACTGTATTTAACTTCTTGCACCAGTGTAAATAATCTATAATAAAAGTAACTCTTAAGCACTTTTAACAAAACACGAACATGCCGCATAGTGGTATGTAAATTACATGTTCGAATAGATAGAAATTACCAAGAACAAATTAGAGCATCAGATAAAAATAATGCTTCGAGGCTTCGTAGCATACTTTGACCATCTGCCACCTATTAACATCGCAAGGTTACACATTCATTACAAAAATAAAAGAAAGAAAGTAATAAACCAAGTGTGGTCAATTACGCTTCAATAAGTTATCTCACAGAGCATCACCCTGCATTATGATCCGTTATAGATAGCGCGTGTATGGTGGCTCATGCATATTAAAACTTGCCTGCGGGTCTGATTCGGAATTATTTCAAACAAATAATCCACTGACCTTACTTTGAGCAAAGTGAATCTTTGTTCACTTTGTATTGAAGAAAGATATTAGTTTGTTTATTTTTAATTTAACTTATACCATCCATGAGTTACTCAGGTATAAGCGTCACTTACGTCACTTAAGCGTCTGAGTTAAAACGTAATGCAATCTTAGCTTTACAGATCACACAAAATTGGCTTATAGAGTACTGTACTAATTTTTATGTAGCCTCCAAATTAACTCCTGAAGTTAAATTCAGTTGAATAATATATAGTATCAAGTGGCATATCAAGCAGACACCGTTTCAAGCACATGAAAGAGTTGCATCTTGTAGAGGTTACTTTAAGTTCCTAACAGTTATTTTAAGTTTAAACATGTTTTATTGTCTATTCTCGTTTCTCATCTACTATTCCCTACCGGAATGAATTTTTAGTATCGCGTTTTATGCAAATGAGTTAGAAGGGGTATTTAAGGGAGGTTCAGCTTACTTCGAAGAGTGCTTAAGAGCCCTTAGTGGGCGTTTTGCCGTTTGGCTACTTCGTTCTTAAAGGTCGAATAAGCTATTTGCGAAACGATTTTGATCCAACTATTATTCTTTAGAAACTCAAGAAAACTGCTCTTACCCTGTGAAGAAACAACTAAATATTTGAAAATATGTTGTTTATTTAGGGCATGCACAAAATAATAATAATGGCCTGCACAAAATAATTGGTGGTTTCAATGATTAATAAAATAATATTTCTTGACTTATATGGGGATAACAACGTACTCTATCAGCAGCGGAATTATTCAAATTTCTCATGCCCTGAACAGATCTGTCTCATTCAATGATTATTATGTGGGCATTCTGTGTCAAATGATAAATATCCACGTGATAATCAAATTTATTCCATACTTGGTGTATAATGTTCTGTATAACAGTCTAAATTGCATGCATTATCTGATCACAGGGCTCCTAGATCAATGTGGGTAACGATAGCATGTAAATGCTGTTTTTAACAAACTCTCGACGGGGGGGGGAGGGAACGGGGAAACGGTGTAAAATTTGGCTAACGGGCGGTTAAGGGAGAACCCCATCTGCCAACCCGGTCCGTTCCAACACAGCTAAAAGCACTGTAAAGAAACATTTGCACATTCCTGTGAAAATGGACGAGCTCCGTCCATTTGTAAAATGTTAACTGCCAGATCTAATATTAGCTGAGTGACAATCAATTTTCTTACATGCTCAGAAATGACTCGCCGTTCAGAATTGCGAAAGGAAAGGAAACAAAATATACTTTCTCCTAAAACAGAAAGCTTTGATTTCTGAAGAATTACTTTTGCGTCTTTTTTAAACAGCACATGAAATGCATGCTCCGCTCCCAGAGCATGAATTTCATGTACTGTTTAAAAAAGACACAAAAGTGCAGAACTCATTAACATTGCAGATCTGTTAACATTGTAGACCTGTTAAGTCCAAATCTGTTATCATTCATGAAATTCACATTAACAGAACTGCACACCTCAAAACTAATCACATATAAAGCCTTCCCCTGCTGCGATGCCTTCTTAAAAACTGACCCCGCGCGCCCCGCAAAACGAACTCCTACTTGAGAAAATCTGGACAGTTGCCGCCGCTGATGTCGTGAGTAGTACTTAAGAGAGAGATAAATTTATTATTAACTTATGGAATAGGCTTTTTCTCTATATATACCCCTGTATTATTGGATATGTATCGACTGAAGAGCAAGCAATAAGCATAATTATGAAATGACGCAAAGACAGTTTTCTTATCCATCGCAAACACAAGATACGTACATTTTTCTTGAGCCTCGGATGTACACATACATGCATGCATTAATGTTCGTCAATTTAAGGAATCCTACGGAAAATAATTCAAGTTATTTTTACAAAAATTAATTAATTTAATCCAGGACATTAAGCAGATTGAAGGATTTTATTTTGAAAATAACAGTTACCAATTTTATGAAAAGATTAAATCTACCACCTAATCATCTAATCATCGGTCTACCACCTGTAGTGTACCTTGGCTAACATTCTCAGTGATGACATAGCCTAAATGACCGATGGGTTTGGGCTTTCCCGAAGAATGCTTTCAAACAAAAATCCAACCAATAGGAAAGGAAAGAATCTGTCTCCTACAAAATTTGACTAAAATTATGTCATGTTTGTTATTTACACTCTGAGATAATTGTTTACGTGAGATACTTGTTTGAACAATCTATTAAAATCTACATTTTACAATATGTAAGGTCATTTTATGAACTTTTTACTTCAACTCATTACATTATACATCAGATTCCTTCTAGATCAACAACAGAATTTCTGTTATCGTTTATTATTAGAGGTATGTATCAAATTTTCCTCATTCTTTCAAGTAAAAAGGCAGAAAACGTTTGACATAAGTTGTGAAATATGTAGGATTAAGGTTCTCAATAAAAATAAGCCCCTTTTTAACTCAGTTTATATCTTACGTCTGACAAGTATCAATTTTTTGTTCTCTTAATATATCTCAGCCTCAGAGTAAGTGTTACCTTGCAAGCATTTTTAATGATGAAACCAATGTGTAAACAGGATTAGCTTTGATTTGATTTCTGAGCGAATTGTGTTTGCTTTTAGGAATTTAGTTGTTAGGCTTATGGGTAGTGCTTATCGTCAGATCTTATTTAGCAGAGCAAAATAGCGTAGTTTTTTTTTTTGGGGGGGGGAATATTTAACTTGCATATTTTTGTCCTTTCTTCATTTTAAGTAAGTTTTCGTTTTTTAAGGGGGTTTTTAGAATTTTTTTTATCATCACTTACAATGGCATTCCTTATGTGAACAAAGCAATAAGGGATGAAAGTATTGAGCACTATATGCTTTACCTTGCTGTTATACCAAATGTACGAATACCTTATTGACTTAACTAACTAAAATATATATACACTATTAACAACTTTTCTTCTTTTGTAGTCTTGTTACTAACGAACAATGATTAAAACTAAAATTTGGGTATAATTGGTAAAAGTAACTACAGATGCTTTTAAGCTCTTCGTAAGCTCTTTCATTTTAATTCGACAACAACAACAAAAGCTTACGTGGGTATGTTATGATTTAACACTGAGCATTTGCATACCTAACAAAGCTATTTTAACCTTTTCAGGAGCATTAAACTTTAAAAGTACTTTTTTACTATTAGCTATTCATGAAACCCTTAAGATCTGCATTATTTATAAATATCATTCAACCTCTCTCCCCCACATACACAAAACAGAAAAACATCCTGCAGGATTCTCTCTCCTTTTTAGGAGGCTACATATTTTACCCGTTGAATATTTAGTATATTTGCCTTATCTGTCAAAAACAAAACAAAACAAAACAAAATATATATATATATATATATATAATTATTAATGCATCTAACACTTTGGGAAGAAAGAGAGAGTTTAGATCATCATATAAATTTTAATATGAATTAATTTCATAGTATATATAATATTAATATTTACGCATTTACTGAATACACAAATTATGTTATTTGTCTACTCCCACATCTGTATACTTTACAAAAATGTCATTTCTGGGTCATTTTTAAATTCTAGTTATTTCCAATCTACAATTTTTGTAATGAATCAAATAAATAAAATTATTTTTCGTAGAGATTTTAAAAGCTAGAAGCGGTAGCTATGACATATAGCCATCTGTAAACTCTTTTAAAAAATCAAGCAAAAACTAGCTCTACTTGAGTCTTAATCTAATAACTTTTACTGTATGTTTAAATTATGAGCACCTCTAGAACGTGCAATAAACTTATGTAAAAATAGAAAAAAAGTACTATTAGTTTTCTGCAGGCCCACCAGCGGCTGAGCGGGAAAAGCCGCTGAACACTGGTAGTTCGGTCTGGAGTTCGAGTTCTGGCGAACGGGCTGGCTGCATGGGCGTTTTCGTGGTTTTCCCCATGTGTAACGTGAATACGAGCCAGTTTCCCTTAAAAAGACCTCCACGAGGCATCCCTCCCCTTCCGCGTAGTGCCTAAGGGCGCGTAATAAGCAAAAAAAAAAAAAAAAAAAGTGCTGGTTTTCTGCAAAATAATGCACTATGCATATGTACTCATTAGGTAAGCCTGTTCTGAAACTTTTGTTAGTGTTCCCGTTTTCGCTACATTGTTTTAGGACGTCATTTATTAGAAGTGGCTGAATTATACATTACTGCTCAATTAAAATAAAAGTTTAGAGTTAATGGCTATACACCCGTTGCTACATTAGTAGACTCAAGTCAAAAGGCTGTAGCATCCATGCATTATATACATATACTATACGGTGCTATATTTCAAAACGCATAATTCTGTACATACTTTGTTTGCATTAGTTCTCTAATTCTTACAATGTTTCGTTATACGCAAGAAGTTGATAAACAGCTTCATTAGCTAAATGAATGATTTGGATTCAGGGCAGAATACGAGAATTAATATTTTCTAAAGTTGTTCTCCACACTCTAAAAAGGGCATAGCAAACAAAAGAAACTACTCTGTTTATAAATCATATCAATAACATTAGATTTGAAACACCTGCGGATGAATGGATTAGCGTTAAAGAACGTATTTTTTTTAGTTTAATTTTATTTCAAAACAAATTCTTATGTTTAGTGTTAAGAAAATTTTCCAATAAATTTGGATAGGATACACCACTTAAGATTTCAGTTGTGAAGCTGATAAAGAAATTTCGTGAAACTGTATCTGTATTAAGCATGACCGGAAAAGGTCAAACCAGAAAAGCAGACACTGGGTGCAATGTTCAGAAAACTTTTTACGATACGTATCTCCTCCTCAAATGAAAAGTCTTTGCGGCGAGTAAGTCTCAGCTTATTATTTTAATGCAGAAATGTGACGATATTTCTGGATATAGCAAGACGGCGCAAAAGGTCGAATAGCATATTCCGCAATAAAGATGTTACATGTAATATGTTGGCCAGGAATCATATCTAAAAACATTTGATCACCAAATCCTACCAATTTTATAGGTTTGGGTCACTTTTTAAAGTGGCATTTGAAACAAAATATGTACGTAAATGATCTACACACTGTGTAACCTTGAAAGTTAATATTTCTGGGGCTGAGCAGAACACAGATATGGAGAAACTCCACTGCTGCAAGGAGCATAGTGAAATGTGAAGATAACACGTACTGAACTGAATGGATATTATTTCCAACGCACGTTATAAGAATGGTATGTTTCATAATTAGGTACATTCATTGTTTATATTAATAGGTTAAGTTTAAATTGAACACTGACTTGTATAGTGAACCCTATGTAAGATCACAAGTCAGATTATTTTGTCGTTTGCAGAGGAAGTAGCTTAAACCAGCAGGGAAGATTGCTATGTTTAGCATTATTATTCGGATATATTTTAAAAAATACTGGTCTCTTCATGAGGTAGTAGTCGTGGTTGTGTAAGGTTCCTGAGATATCGTTCGGGGTTCTCATGAAGTAGTTACCTAAGACCATTAAAAAGATGATTCTTAACTTAAAATGATAAAGTACCTAGCAAAAGGCAGTAGAAGGTTTTTTTAATTTCAAAAACGGAAACATTATGAAGTACTGAGTAAATAACAGACAGACAAGCAACATCTCGAAATATGAAAAAAACGCAGTATAACGTGATGAGCTAGAGTTTAAAAAAAGTAAATAAGTACAATAATAAAATAAAGCATAAAATTTCATCTACGGTATTTTTCTACAGAGTAGGATCATTTTAAATAAAGGCAAGTTACTACGGTGAGAGATGGGGAGATAAAGAAGAAGCTTCAGTTTTACAGCTGCAAAGATAAACTACAGGCTTCAGCCTAAGAGCTGGGGAATATCTCTCCCAAGCTGTCAAGTTAAAACCTCCCATTTTCACATCATTTTGGCGCACTGTTTCAACAAAACTGCGGTCCCTAGGTTTTGTTATCTTACCATTAGCTCATCCGTTGTTTTCTTTACGAATAAATTCCTAATCACGAAGGCATTTCTATGACGTACTTATTTTTCTGTAACTATATTTCTTAATATTTTAAACTTTTAATATGAAATTTCAAATTAACTCATTAGAATATAGGAATAAAAGTTTTCAGTATGTTAGATTTGAAACTCCGTGCTATTAAAGTTTCGGTTAAAGAAGCAGATCTTTTCTTTCTAAAGCCTAACGGCAGCCAGAGTAAGCTGAAAGAAAAGAAAATTAAATATTGTTAATAACAAATTATCCTAACTATTGTTTCATGATATTTTTAAACTGTCGAAGTTATTCTTCTGGTGATTTTTACATACTCAGTTTCTTCATTTTCTAAGAATACAAATACATTTGGCTTTTAAACCTACACCTTACCTTCATTTCTTTTGCCACAAATGCATACCATTTTATGCCACGCTCTTAAGTCTTTTTTCTTAATTTGTTTCCTCTGGATACACTTTTACAGTTATTATTATTTAAATTAAAAGGTCTTATTTCATTTTAAATTTTCTTTTTATTTACGTAAGTTAAGGGGAAAAAACAGAACGGTGTCATAGCTTAAGTATGCAGAATAATTTCACTCTACATAGTACGAGTACTGACGTCAAACATTTCGAAGAAATGCGCTGCTCTCTCTATTTCCCTGTATAAGGAGAAACTTTGATGGAGTTAATTCTACAACTTTTGTAGGATTGGTCAGGCATTCGTTAATTAAGTATTAGGTTAAGAAGGAAGAGGTTAAAAATTGGCATTTTTATTTATTATTAAACTTGTTCTTAAAGTTAACTACTATCATTTAAACTTTTATGTTTATACTGTGTTGAGTTCTGACAGGGAGAATTTTTCATAATATTCTGATCCTAAATAAACGATGTATAAATTCTGTGTGTTTAAATTTTACATGTCTATTAGTCCTTGAAATTGAATAAGGGATAGTACATGCCTATTTGATAACACATGTGTTTAGATATAAGTCAAAATCCTGACTACAAATGAAGTTGAAAGAACTTAAAAATTAATTAGACATCTAAACATTAAGTTTCTTTCTGTATAATCCGCCACTAAAAAACGTTCTTGAAAGCAGAAAAATACGTTTTGCTCGGCACTTTTATTTGCATGCCATTAATTTAGAAAGATTTTAAGAAAAAGTACTCGGCAGCAGAAATTACACGAGTTTTATGTTGTCTTAGGCGATATTTTTTAAAATTTTATTTCTTTCACTTTTTGAATCTTCCCGCTAGATTTCTGGCCTTTCATTTTATCGTGTATGTTTTTCATAACCTATTTTGTAACTTATTAGAATTCTATAACGATTATCAATAATATCTGAGGACATGTTGATTATTCGCCGAGATTCGAACTACAGTTATTCCATTTGCTATTTGGACGTATTAACCAGTTACAGCATGAAAACATGCATGGAGGTATTCTTTAGAAGAATTCTTAATTCCTTACAGTTTCTTACATCAATATAAAAGGTTGACTGGTGAGAAAGTGAGAAGAAAAATTGGTGAGAAAAAGTGATCTACCTCATGATCGAAATATCGCAACAATCACTTATGAATCAGTAAATTTCGTGTTCGTGTTGAAGTCTCATGAAATATTATTCTGAAGAAGAAACCCTTAAAGCTACTGTAATTGGCTGTGGCGTAACTTGAAAAAATAAAAAAATAAAAAAAAACGTAAATGGATAGAAATGCGAGTACATGGAATTTGGATTGCCTTACAGTTAAGTAACGTTTGCACTATTGGTTAGAGAATGAAATGAGCCCATTATAATAAAATTTAAAAACAGTTAGAGAGTTAATCGAAATATTAACATTTTAATTTCCTACAAACTCGCATTTTAGAATATAGTAGAATGTGCGTGTGTATTATTTATAAGTATTTAAATTAATTTTACTGCACTTAGAACATCAGTGAGGTATAAAAATGAGAAAACGATATCAGTATTCAGATTGAAAATCTCATGCCTGTTAACTCTTATCTGAAGAAATTATACTCTTTTGTACATATGACCGTGTATAAAGCTATCTGCCTGAAGCATTTTTAGAGAAATCAGCTCCTATTTATATTTCCTGTGGGGGGGGGGGGAACATGAAAAGACTCATACACCTCATGTAGTCAATCCGTTGGGCTGTTAAAAATCGAACTTGTAAAGCAAGTACCAACTTCTACTACTCTAGTTTATTCATCCACCGGTAGACCCAAAAAATTAAAAATTATAAGTTATTGTTGCAATGATGCGGTATACATGTAAATATCGCTTTACAAAAATATTGTTAATACACTAGTGTTCACACTTAAAGAATAATTTACAAAGTGGTATATTATTTTCAGAGGTATGAAAACGAACACCGTATATATTTACATAAACATTAATAGAGACATATTATACTGTTTACAAAGTTCTGAGATGCACAAAGAAAAATTGCTCAGGAATTGTACATATGATTACGAAAAAATAAATCATGCTTCTCTGTTATTCTGAACAGAAAACGTACGCATTATGTGTAATACATCATGGTTGGCACGCAAGCCTTGTATCATCTTTCCGTGGAATTAATTAAGCTGAGAAACAGGCATTTTCTCCGAAAGTAGAACTACTGGAGATTCCAGCAATGGGGTTGGAGAGCGGAAACTCTACGTCCAAAAACATATCAGATATGCTTAATAGGACGGAGATCCTGTTAGCATGCTGGCCGGACTATTTGAACAATATCTTCACTTTTAATGAATTCATCGGCTAGAGAGGATCCATGGTGTTCAGGCGTTATTATTAATTAGTCTGGGTCTACAGCTCCCTAAAATACTCTGCAGAACTGGGAATGGAGAAGCTTTTCTAGATACATTTAACAGCTTACGAAAACATGTATACAAATATGACCATTTACTGCGATTTTTCTCCAGACACAGAAATAAATGTCATAAAAACATCTTTCACGAACATTCGATAGGAAGTTGTGTATTCTACAGTCTCTTTAGAAAAATATGGAATGAGAATCAGTCATTAAATTGGGCCTCAACAGTGATGAGATCTCGCGACCCGCCATTTGGAGTACCTCTTATACGTTCCCTAATAGAAGGGAAGATAGATAAGCATATAAATACATCCGGCGCCTTGTATACAAGCCCCTTTCGTTCAATCTTCAGTAAGCAGGAGCCTTCCATAATGTTTCTATCAGTAGTTGTTGGTTGCTCTGCATTTTCATTACGTTTTCACCTCTTCGTTAAGGACCGATAGCGGTTTTTGGATGCAATAATAGACCTTAAAAGAATCATTTTCAGTGATAAGAGATTGCCTTCATATCCTTGAAATGACGTTTTATGGTGTCTTTGAGGTATATATAAGAATAGCTTAGTAATTTACAAACTATCTTATCCGAACTCTGTGAATCCTAAAACGAACTGGTGTTTCATTCTCTCGTTTTGTGATTATTTACATATTCTATGTATTGATAGCGCACAAGTATTTGTTTTCATTTTCGGTAGTTTCAAATTAGCATAGAGAAATTCATTTTTTTTTCACTGAATTTTTATTCGGTACTCGTGTGCTGGGGAGCATTTCCGAAATTATCCTTTGACTTCGGAAGCACACAGTATAGCTTTAAGTATTCGTATGCTCTACAATAATAATGAGTTTTTATTTTCGGATCAAAATTTTATTGCTTAGGAACGTGTAAAATTTCTGAATTGAAAATTTCTAAGAAAACTAAGAAATTCATTCCTTTCTCAGGTTTTCATCTGGAATCTGAAATTGTAGGATGAATGCTGTCATTTCAGATTCTTAAATCACTGATTAAAATGGGAATTAGTATTTTCCTTATTATTACTGAATTATTACCAACATTTAATACTTCATAAAAAGGCATGAATGAATAGTCGAAATTTCTGAATACATTGTAAATGAGTTTTAGATCACATTTCTGAAACTGGAAATAATTCAGTAAATATTCTATAATTTTTATACAAAAAGGAGCTAATATTTTCGAATTTAATTGAGAACGATTTTATTATTTATTTTCAATTAAGTCTTCTGTGAGACATTCACAATCGTACAGAAGTTATGTGACTTTCTTCGGATTACTCTTTAAATATTGTGACATTACGTTCAGCATTCAACTAGCGAATACGAAAGTATAAATGATGACCTAATGTTTACATATTCAGGTAATAAAGCTTTTTAATATATTAGAAACAGCTTTGAAGATTCTCCAGAATAGTTTTTATCCTAATTTATGAAAATGATCCTTGTAAACAATAACTAACGTAAAAAGTAGAGGAAAGAAAGTGAATAAAAATGCAGAGTAATCGAAGGTAAATTTATGAGAAGAGATGCAGCTTTAAAAACAAAAAATCATGTTATTTAATCTACAAGCAAGGTTTTAATATAATTCGTGTGATGGAGATGGAAGTATTACTACTTAAATTGATCATCTTGAATTTCCTTACAGCTCTTCAAATCGAAATCTGGCTTTCATTTTTGAGTTTATTTTAAGCTCCTTGATCGTCTCATGTAATACACGTGATTCAAAATGATTTCAAATGATTTCATTTCTAAGATTTAGAAACACAGACGAACAGGCAGTACATGACATGAAAAGAAAACTTCCGATGTTTTACCTCTATGCAACACATCCTTAAGAAAACATCCTGAACGTTTTAATTATAGTCTAAAATTTCGAAACTTCTTTTCTCATTTAATCGATACAAAACTCTTATTAGGTGTGTATCACTGTTAATACCTGTATTGAATTACACGCACCTGAAATCGGATCAATTGCTTTAAATAACTCTGAATGTTATGCAGATACGTTCGGTTGCCAGAAAATACAGGTGCATACTAAGCCGGTGTTACTAATTAAACAGTTGTGATCTATGCATCTAATGAGATTTACAGTGTTATCAAAATACTATCTCCCCCGTGGCGAAAAAACTGGCAGCAAATCTCAGAATAATGCCAAATGAAATTAATCCTCCCTGTCGCTTTCTACTTTGGATGTGTAGTGAGTCCTTTTTTGTCAGTTTCAGCAGTTTCGCTTCTCGTCCTTTTTCATTTTGTGAATTTTTTTCTAGTTTAATTTACTCTCACACTAGAATAGTCGTAAATGTTTGCAGCTCAGTATAAAAATGTAGTGCAAAGGCAAAATTTCAATGCAAAAATTAGCGCAGGCGCAGTAGGGACTGCGCTAATTTTGTCCAAATGCAAGAGCAAACAACATTTCAAACTACTTATATGTGCTAAGCATTTATTCTCTTATGTTTTAGCTTATACACTTTTAAACTAAAAATGCATGCTAATTTAACTTTGTAAATCCGCAATCGGACATCTGAATATGGAATGTTAACTAACAAAGCAAAAGTATGATATAAAAACGTAAAGCCCTCAATTGTTAGTGTAACAAAGCACATGTGTGGTAATCAATTCCAATGTCAAAATAATATACTGAAAACGAATAATAAAAATGTAGATATATAAAAAATAAACCGAAGAAACTAATGGTAATTTAACTAATTTTCCGTCAAAAGGCGACAGATAATAAAAGGCAGAAGGAGATACCTTTTATTTAGATTTCAAAAATAGCGGTAGAAGCAAAAAGTAATAATTCACAAAGTAACACTAGCAAAAGGCTGAAAATTAAAAAAAAATGCTTCTCCAAATGCGACCAGTTTAAAAAATTAAAAAATATGATGATTACTGAAAATAAAAAATACAGCTCAAAAAAAAAAAAAGAAAAAGAGTGTTAATCATACTATAAGATTCTAGCTAAATTGAATGTCCTTGACAACTAGATAACTTGGAGAAGTGTATAGCGACTCTTCGCTTACTTCTGCAGAAAGTCCAAGGAAGGTTTGAAATACTCTTTTATTTTAACTCAAGAAATATTTCACAGTTGGCCCCGTTTCGGGCTTACAGAGAGCGTCCACTTGGGTTTGAACTTAATAGAAAATAAGAAACTTAACTAATTCTAATTAACTAAAACTTAGCCGAAGCTGTACAGAAATAATTAAGGGAGTTTGGCCTTATTTAAACCTCACCGGCGAATATAACAGGAACGTAACAATACGGCCGAAATTAATAAGACTTGGCTTAAAGCAACGACGTGGCCAGAAGGCAGAACATGCTCTACTGAGAACTTCCAAGTTTTTCTACCGAAGTGACAGAAACTTCCCATTATATACCATATTTACATGAAAAGCAGTACTGAAAACTCATTCTGGCAAGGAATTGTAAAGTTGTAAGTGGGAAACAAGAGAATAAAGGAAAGAGTTTCAAAATTAAAAATAACTATTATTAAACTAAAATAACGCCTAGAATCATATGTACAGAAATAGAACATCAAACAATATAAAATACACTACAAGACATAAGTATATTAGAATAACAAGCAATAAAAATAAAAAATGCGTAAAACAATTTTTTTCTTTACAAGTTCTCTAGCATATGCTTATGTATTTTAATATTTATTATTTATTTATCAAATGTCTGGCCATTGACCATCAGCTCATTAGGCAACGAGCTCTCTAATACTTCTTTACAATGCAGTCCAAACTCTCAAGTGCAGAGCAAACGTTCAGATGAGCAGCGTCCATGACTTGTCCAGAATCACACAAAGGTGAGGCAGTCAGATTAAAACGAAACAAATGAGCACCAAGGCAGTCATGTCCAGTCAATAGTCTGAACTCAGCCACAACAGTAGCATGAGAAAAGTCCGGCTTTTAATAGCACCCATGACTTATTTTCAGTAGAACTAACAGCATTACGAAAGGACATTTTATAAATCCATGCAGTTTAATATTTATTGCACGTATGTTGCGTTTAGTAGTAAATTTCGCTTGTAGCATCTATGTATATCCCTTGAGTAGATGCAATTGCCTCCATAAAACTGCCAATTCATTTCCGTTTACTTGGAAACATCTGTTTAAAAAAATCTTTCTTGGGTTATGAATTACAGCAAAATCAATCAAGAAGTACCTATTAATATGCCTAAAAACGAATCTCGCAACAAATACGTATGCGCGTACCTACGTCCCGATATACTTTGGTCGCCTGTATATGCAATTTTTTTTTGTTTTATTTCTTACATAGTCGTAAATATGAAAACAAAGGATAGCATAAAACCGAGAGCCTTGTATGCCTTGTTAATATTTCAAAAGGAAGACAAGAACTAGGACCAGTAGGTACATCAGAAGATCCTCTAAAAACACCGAAGTGGACTAGCAGTGCAGCACATTGCTCGAAAATGAATCAAAACTAACCATAATACGTTTCGCAATCATTAGGAGAAAAATAATTCCCTCAGGCCTGAATGCCGCAAAAGTTGGTCTCACCGATTACTTTTGAGTAACATAACATTTTGCGCTGCCTTGTCAAAACACATTAAACAAGTACATATGTAGAAGCTTAGAATGTAGAGTGAAAGTGACCTGAATCACGACGAAATGTTAGTAACAAACTATGCGATATTAGCTACATCTTTTCGAAGAGTAAGCAAAAGCTTATGTTGACTCCATCTCAAGAAACGAAGCGTTTTGATTCCGTCAAATTTCACCTGTGATGAACGGAATTGAATTGCAAAGGATATTCTGGTCCGATGCGTTGCTCCTTCTAGTAAGCCCAGTCATTCGCAAAGGAAATGAAAGATCACCGAAGAGCCTGTGGATACAGAGTTAAGTTTCTAACTACTGTAATAGTGTGGGCGACTTTCGGTTTTTCTGGATCGGCGAGATTTGCTTTTGATCGGCGAGATCTCAAGCCACAGTTATACTACGGAAATTTGCAACAGTTCCTGCCTCCAGTGGATCGACTTCGTACACAGACAGATTTCTTGCTCCACAGATTTTGCCAAGCTACATACTGAGAGCTCTACTATTACTTGGCTTCGTCAAAATGAAGTCCATATTTAACTGATCTCAGTCCTATCGACGATCTATGGTAACTCTTCAAGGAAAACGTGCGGAAATGAAAGATACTGGGAAAAGGTAAGCAGAAGCCCTTATTCAAGAAGCGCGGGCCGTCATTCAAGGAGAATTTTCTAGTAATTATGCGGTAGTTAATGCCCAGGAGCGTTGCCGAAGTATGCGCTAAAAAAAAAAAAAAAAAAAAAAAAAAAAAGAATGTTTAGCATGTTTAAGTCATTAGCCTATATTAAGCTTATCCTTCAAATTTGAAATTTATATGAATTTGAATTATACTTTTACAGACATGTATCTAAATAGCTGTTACCTCGTAGGTTTCTTTTTTAAGGGGGCTTAACTTAGCTTGAAGGTAGTATTTTTGTTTGTGAAATAAATTCTTCCAGAAAATTTTCTTTTCTACCTTATTCTATATCACATAATTACGCGACATATGACAGTTCTGAGATAAAGAGTAAAGGAAGGATTTACATGATTAAAAAAGGTAAATGAATTTAGATGTACTGATATTAACTGTTAATTATTACCTCATTTCTATCCTTTTCTTAACTTTCACACTGTACGTTACTACACTCTAACCGGTCTACTAGTAAATGCATAATTTATGCATAAGGTTATATAACCATGTTAACGTGCAGATTCTTTTTACAGATGGTAAAGTCCTGTAATAACAAATTTGAAAACGGTTTAAGGAAAGAGAAAAATGTGGAATATATCTTTAGTGATCGTGTTATCCTATTGTAACTACTCACCGCAACTGGATATTACACAGAAAGCTAGTAAAGTGACATAGACTGTCACAACTACCTTACGCTTTCTAGAGGAGACACATCAACTCTCTCAGATCAAAAAGACATTTACGTCCACCTTTATTAACATGTAATGGAAATTTTATCTGTTTCAGGGAAGTCTTTATAATCTATGCACTCTGCATTTCTCTGTTTATCTCCATGGAAGCGGATGATGATTGAGAAAGACTAGAATCTTGAAGGTTAAATAAATGGTTTTGAAATGCATGCTTGGAATTTATGCATGCCTAGAAATCGAAATTCTAGGAAATAGTAAGACTTGTAGAAGAATTCATTTCCTAAATTAAAGGAATAATTTGAAGGTACAGAAGTAAATCAGAATTTACTAAATCATTCCCTAAACTGATAGGAGGATAATACGCGAGGAAGAGATGTAGAGATTATGTATATTTTGGAAGCAGGCAAGATGAAAAATTAGGACCGCCGGGAATCGAACCACGGACCTCTGGAATACCTGACCAGTGTGCAGACCACCACACCACGAAGGCACGCTAGGAGAAATAGCTTATATACTCCCCCTTTTAAAGGGCGACTGGGGTTTTTAGGAGACCCAATCGCCAAATCTTGGGTGAGGAGAATCATCATCCAACACCCGTTTAGTTAGGGTGCCACTGTAGAGACATTGGGATTTTGTGGAAGCAGCAGAGATTGAAAAATTAGCAACGCCTTCGCCGGGAATCGAACCGCGGTCCTCTCACTTACGCGCTGAGTGTGCAGACCAGCACACCACAAAGGCATGCCAAGAAGGCGGGAGAAATACATTATATACTTCTCCTTTTAAAGGGTGACTGGGGTTTTTAGGGGACCCAATCGCCAAATCCTGGGTGAGGAGAATCATAATCCAACGCCCTTTTAGTTCGGGGGCCACTGTGGAGTCATTAGGTTTATTTCGAAGTCGGAGAGATGAAAAACATACAATGCTTTCGCCGGGAATCGAACCGCCAACCTCTCGAATACCAACCCAGTGTGCAGACCACCACACCGCGAAGGCAAGCTAGGAAGGCGGGAGAAGTACCTTATAGAGAAATAACAAGCAAATAGGATATTTGTGTGTTAGGTGTGTGTGTGTGTGTGTATACACAAACAAAGTTCATGAAAGGTGACTACAGGCTTCAGTTGCTTAATTGACAAGCCTATACATCTATTTCCTGCTATAAAGTTTTTTTGTAAGATCGAAAATTTATGAGAACATTTTCAGGGTTGAGAATAAAATGAGTTTGAAAACAGAAAATTATCTTTTTATGTGGTTTGTGTAGAGGTAAAAGCCTAGTAAGAAATATGACCGTTATGCTTTAAAAAGTTAAATTCCAAAGGTTATACAGTTAAACTCACGTTACTTTAAACTAACATTAATCTAATCTTCAAGCACGGCGGATGATTTTTTTCTCAGGCATATACTCCAATACCAGAATGTTGAATATGCCCAGCAGAAGAATAAAATAAGGCATTTAAAATTCTTTGTAGATTTCAACTTGAAGTACAAAATAAATACAAGACAAAGTTACATCTGCGTGTCGAGGGGATTGCAGACAACACGTAAAATCAGATAATGTATATTTCACAAGTTAAATTCTTAGTCTGGCTTGGCTCGGTGTACCTATTAAGCAGCAGCAAAAGAGAAACTCATCAATTCAGAGAAATACCGTGTCTTGTCACGCATAAACACAGTATTTAGGAAAGCCAGTTCTTATTCACTTAATTTACATTGTTATTCTTATTAAAAAGTGATTTCATTTACGTATTCAAATATAAGCAGAAAAAACAATAAATATATAGGACAGATTTTAACATAAAAGAAAATGTTTAAATTAAATTGAACCTTACAAATTCCATTATTTTATGTGAAAATGCAAAATATATATTTAATAAATGATTTTCAAGAGGCTCCTTACCGATACAATTATTATGGCTATGAATATTTAAACAACGAGTTTCCACATGTAAATTTCTCTTACATATTCATATGTCGTGTAATCTTCACGTTTATGTTCTAGCATTTAAGCTCCTTTTTCTCGTCGTTTCAAAAAAAAAAAAAAAAAAAAGGATCGACTATGCGTAATAATTATTAATAGCAATGAGTAACTTTTCGAAATGCTCATGAGTTACGTAGAATATAATAGTATTATGCATATGTAGTAATGCTAAGGAAGCTGCACGTGAATACCGATGTCATGTTCCGAACTGCCATGGTGCTGCCAATTTTTCCGTTATCAACTGGTTAAATGCCCGCGAAGAACTAGGTATTTAAGATTCCAAAGGGTAGCAAGCAAATCATGATAATATAGAAGTGGTACGATGACTGATAATCTTGCTTATTTTATATGTTACTCTTGTGATAACATATGAATAGTTAGCTCAAATTTAAGCTTATAAGAAATGCTTCGACAAAATAACTACAGGGTGCCCTACTTGAAAGGGTCTTTATGAAAAGTGCAATAAAAATCTTGTAACAAGAGGAAATGAAACCAGTTTTACATAATATACCTTTACGTTTGAGAAATAAAAGTGCATTACAAGAGGTGCTAAAAGTGATCTCACCCCCCCCCCAATCTTTCACCTTCACCAGTGATCCCACCCAGTTCAGCACGGCACTGCATGTTCGCGAATGTCGCTTCCAGAGTGCTAGACGTTCCTGCCTGGATTTCACAGCGGATGTTTTGACATAACTCGTCGATGGTGCATGCTTTGTACTTGTACGCAATACCTTTAAGGCGACCCCATATAAAAAAGTCAAGAGGGCTCAAGTCTGGAAAAATTATTCCACCACAGTCATACTGTGTTTTCGCTTTGATATTTTTTCTTCCACGAAGTTTTGTACCTCGACGTTTTCGTCTTGCGTTGTTTTTTAAGCGACGTTTTTTTCCGCTATGTTTTCGGCGGACACCGATAATAAGGAAGCTGAACAAAGAATTTCTAAATTGGTAGATTGGACAAAGGAACTAGTCGACTGGTTGCCAAATTCTGTTGTTTTGCTCCTTTTAGTCCTGTGTGTTGTTTACAAAACGGTATTTACAGTACATTTAAATAAGCCTTGAATAATATTTGCGGAAGAATTCGCAAGCTTATCGACATCATAGAGGAAGAACTGAAAAGACTTCAGCAACAAGCATTGTTATGCACTGATGATGACGGTGAACACTTTGAGCAACATTAGATCTATTTTATATACAATTTCAAGTTCATGACAGAAATCTCAAATATTTACAGGTTATTTGTTTTGAAGTATCATAAGCATTATTTTTAATTCGACATTTTATTACACAGGGACTATATTAAAAGTTAAATTCTGCATTTTAATAACTTTCCTATCCTCGGTGCTGAAACTATTAACATAACATTCTCTAACACATTCAGAGAAACTTTGTAACTAGAAGTACAACTATAGGACCAAAACTTCCAACATTCGGTTTATAGATTATGTCACCTAAAAAAGGAGGGAGCATTTCATAGAACTTTATGTGAATAAATTATGTGAACTAATTAATCTGCGTGATCAAAAAGTATCGTACAATGTTATTCTTTAATGTCAACAATTAGCATCCTTTAACAATCCCATCCACGATATATTCTGTAATAATAGCAGTAATAATGATAATAATTATTACAGTTAATCAATCTTCCGGGCGAAGGCGTTCAAAAATAAATAAATAAATAAAAATAAAAATTTAAAAAAATATCTCTACAAGTTAAATGAGAGCGAAATTATTTTGCAAGCCAATAAAAATGCTTGAAGTCTTTGCTTATAAAAATCATTCGAATAAACATATATTTGACAAAATTACGAACATAATGAGTAAAGAATTTAAAAACAAAGCATGAGTTATTTTTTCATTCATTCATTTTCTATAAAGAAATTGAAATGTGAATAAAAAATTGCCAAAGACTAAAAAAACATACTCTGTCATTTACCCTGCAGCCTAATAGTATCACTAAAAGAAGAAACATTGACTGAAGAATTAAAACTGTAAAATACTATGAATCAATGACTAATATTTTTGTATTCAAACGTTTAGGATGAAAGGGCGAAAAAAATGCTATTTTGACTTTTTTACATTCTAATAAACACGAGAGAACAAATAAAATAAGCTAATCGTCTGTATTTAATCATGCTGTGACTAATAATGACAGAATTCTATGTAGAAAAGTTAATTTCAATCGAATTTTCAATATGGATTGTAACCAGGCTTAATATTATTAATGCAGCAATAAGTTTAAAACTATGTGGCACTTTTCACATTCTTCATTGTTAAAAGGCAATTACCTACCTACAAACCAATAATTTCCCTCCCATGCTACTGGAAAAAAAAGTGACAGACCCGCAACCAATAAACTATAATATGTTAGTACAAAACTATTTTTGCAACAAAAAGCAAAATCTCAAGCGAAATTTTATACCTGACTTTCATTATTAATTTGCAGTTCCTTCACACATTTCTTCCAAGAAAGCAACAAATTTCTCTAAGGTTATTTTATTTCTGGTTTTATTCTACTGGCGAAAATTTTCATTTTTAATAGCTGAGCGTGTACGACAGTTTCGGTGGAATGGAGCAGATAACTAGTTTTCAAGCCTTTGATGTCAAATTAAAATTACTTTCCTAAGTAATTTATATTTGCAATTACTACTGAAAGAAAAGATGATAAATGTTTTGCAACAATGTGATGTTAAATGTTTGATTTGGCAAACAGTTAGCATGTAGTGCTAGGAATCGGTGAGTTCTGTGTTATTATTTAAATTATCAACAGCGATCTTATAGTAGAATCTATCATAACAACGTAAAATAGATTTTGTTCGAAACGTAAGACTGGCTACAAGTAAATTACATGTAAGACTATTAGGACTGGCTACAAACTTTGACAACTCTTTTCAATAATTGGTGTAAATATTAATTTTGTTTGTTTTCAAAATGGAAAGATTCTTTTTAACGTTTTGAATTTCGGTTGTTAGTACGTTTGGATACCTGAAGGCAATGTAAAAGACTATGGCTACTTTCATTTGTTAGGCTGATAATTCGTAAATCAAAATGTGCATGAAATGTTTAATATACTCACATCCAAAATTATATTTACCTGTATGAAATCACAGATTTCTCAGAAACTGCGAAGTACAATTTTAAAAGCTCTGCATATGATATAAAACTTTAGCATGAAACAATAAAACTGGTAATCATCTGTTTGCAAGGAGAGTTCAGAATAAAAGAAGAATAACTGAGAGAAAATTTAAGGTTTATTAATTTAATTTAAAATGTGATTTCCACTGATTTGCACGATTATAATAGCATATCACAGCATTTTTCCATGCTGGAAATAACGATATAAACGTCATTTGGGAATTAAGTTCCACTCCTCCAGCAGTGCTGTCTTCAGGGCATTTACAACCCTCGCGTGCAGCTGCTTTTCCAAGGTTACCCCATAAAGTCTGTATCGGGTTGAGATCGTGAGATTTTGCTTCCCACGTTATTCGCTCAATGCCGAACTTTGAAGGAATTCGTCAGTGATGTTTCCTCGACGTGGGCGAGCATTATCGTCCATAAATAAAACGTCAGATCCATAGGCATCTCTGAAAAGTCTTACTTAAGGTTCTAGGTCACAGAAAGTTACGTTCCATAATATCAGAAGGAAGATTTCGTGTTTCTGACTCTCTCCAGATGTTAAACTAAACCTTGACTCATCAGTAAAGACAACATAGGACCACTGTCGTTCACTTCAATTCTGAAGTTCATTGCGCTAATTAAAGCAATAAATCTTTAGTTGTGAAGACAGTGAAACGCATTACATTCGCTTTCGAGCATTTAGACATTTTTCATAAGATTTCTGTATACCATGTGTACGTTTCTATATTCTGTATTCTTGTGTATATTTCTGCATTCTGTCGAGATGCGGCAACTTCACTGGCTCTGAGCTTAACTACCTCACAGTAGACTTTCTGCTGCGACGAGAAATTATTGCCAGATATCGATCTTCAGAATCAATTGTTATTCGCTTACGACCTTATCCAAACCTTCTTACAGCAGTTTACAGCTGCTTCAGGGTTCTGAAGTTGTTTCAATAGCGTATATTGTCTACCTTAAAATATTCACACATCTCACTGTTTCCATGATTGTCTACCTGGTTCTAATTGGCCAATGATTCGCCACTTCACAGATTCTAACAAATGATACTTCAAAGTCATAACAAACCATTTTGAGTGTTGAAGCCAAATGCTGTAGCGCAGCCAAATCTATAACTCTGATAGAGTCGGCTGTGTTCACTGTGAGATGACGTAACGCTTTAATTTGCATATCAGAAACTGTTTGATCGCTTTCGTTTGGATAATGCTAATTAGGCCTGTTTCTCACACATTCCCTACAAAACGGGATTACATCGATTGGTTTGATAGAACATTGCTTTTGGTTATGTAAAGATAAATTTGGACATTAGTGGGTTATTCACTGAAAGAAAGGCAAATACTTCGATGTAATATGAGTAACTTTTATGAAGTTTTCTATTCTAGTTACAAGCCATAATATGTGTTTTTGCCATGGATAAAACACTTTACTTGAAAAAGAAAATACTATCTTTTAATTAACCGGTATACCAAGATTAACAAACATTCTGAAATTAGCGCTTTTTATTCCTAAAGTTAACGTTTCTCAGAAAACATTTCTTGTAAATCGGGCAACAGGTGAAAAATTCTATGTTTGATTTTGGAAAGTGAATAGCTAAACTTGCTGTTCAGGTTAGTGTTTTTTCTACACATCATACTACGAAAAGTTTACATGACTTAATATTTGCTTATTTGCTTAATGGTAGGTCATAGACACATGGTTCTAATTTTAAAATATGCTATACAAGGCTGACCACCGAGTGGTTATGTGATATCTTTTATTTTAAAATAAATACTAGTTTCTCTAACACTATGTTAACAGGGCGATCCACTAAACCTATAACAGGCAATAACGTTCCAATAAATGTTACAAGCTAAAGATCTTATACTCCAGTGATGATCATTTCGTTTCAGGACTATGAGTACACAGTATTATAAATATATAATATTTATCTAAATAAAAATAAAAGATTATGAACTACTTGTTTGGAATAACAGAATAAACAGGTAGCACGTAATGTTGATATGTTCAAAGTGAAGTATTGAATAATAAATTTTTCCATTATTAAAATGCGTAAATTTTCTAGAATGTAATAAAAGTTGGCAAATCTTTATGGCTCATGCATTTTGCCGACAATAGTTAGAATTAACTTTTACAATACTGCTTCCAAACTTCACAAAGAAATTCGTAACATTTCCAAACACGTGTCAAATTTTTAATTAAAATAAGTGTTTCTAAGATAATATGCAGGAATTAGGTATATTTTACATTGCTAATTTCGAGAATCTTAAGGCTGGAGAAATTACAAATCTCAAATTATTCCTTTTTTCTGATTCAGTTTTCAACCGGAGTGATTAAACTGAGAGGATGTTCAATTCAATATTGCTAATTTTTGCTTTATTGCATTCTAAAACAACTAAGACAGAACATATAAAATATTTTCTTTTAATTTTATTGGAGAGAGAAAAGAAATTAGAAATCTTAAATGGGACAAACAACACAACAGCCGTACGGTGCATAACATAATAAAAGCAAAGAAATAAGATGGCAGAACGGAGACGTTTGTGGAATTTATTATCTGCTGACTAGTTGAAAAGTAAATCGGGAAATCCTAACACAAAAACAGCAATAAATTGTGAAGAGGTAAAAATAATCAAGAGCTTTGACGATGTGTAGTTCGAGGAGAGAAATAAAATCTCTGTAAGCCAAAGGGATAACCGCTTGTAAATAAATAAAGCCTCTCCGGGGTGGTAATGAATCTTTTTCGTGAGCATATTACGATAATCATTTCTCATTTTTCTGACGTAAATTTAACTTTCATTTAAAATTTCATATACTACAAAATACTTTGATCTAATTCTCTAGTTAAGGTATTGTTTTTTCTTAGATTTCTTAACGCACGTCCTATTCTAAACAAAACTTAATTAATTCGTACATGCTTACTGCATTTGCATTACTGCAATGTAATGTTCAATACAAGCAATATTAAACACTTGATAAAAGAACTTTGCTTGGAATTTTCGTTCAAAAACAAACTTTATGATATTTAGAGGTTAAAAATATTTTTTATTTATTGAAGCTTTTTATTTTGAGAATAAAAGTCTGGAAAACACAATATTTAAAAATGAATTAGCGTTCTTTCGGCTAAGAAGTTTTACACACACAAAAAAAAATAAAAGCTTTTAAATTACATATTAGCTTATTTTAATTACTATGTCTGAAGAGTGTAATAAAGAATTTAGCTATAATTTGCAAGTTTTGTTAAGTTTATATTTTCCCATGGGATATTTTTCCTTCAAAAATTTGTCTTAGCCATACTAAAAGTGAAAAGTTTTGCCAAAGTCAATTAGCTTAACAGTAGTTTACTTGATTTTGAGAAAACGCACCAGGCCTGTTTGTTTAAGGGAAAGGACGACTTGAGAATACTTTCTAAAGAAAACTGGTTCATATTCACGTTGCACACGAGGAAAACAACGAAAACCATCCTTGCAGCCATTCCGGACCCTGTTCTTTTCAGAGGTCTCAATGACTCGGACACTGGTGGGGCGTTTACGACACAGGTGACTACTACAATAAATCAACAGGTTATAAGAATAATCGAACAGGCCATAAAAATAAATCCAAAGGTTAAAAATTAGAATTTCTTACACTAACTTAACATTATGTAATTTGAAGCTACATGAAGGCATAGTCCATATTGATCTACGGCGTCTTGCACATAGCAACAGGATGCGATCATCTGACCCATTGTGCTAATCCTTCGGTTTCCAGAGCCACGTCTTCTACAGGGGTTTTGATCCCTTTCGTAACGATTCCACAGCCTAATGATTGCAGTACGAGGCACATTCAGCTGTCTCGCAACAGAGAGTTGTCTTGCACCAATTTGCAACATCCCGACAGCCCTCCAACGCATTTTCATCGCGCAAATGGTGTCTTCAGCTCATGCTTTCCGCTTTGGCTATCTCGGATTAGTTTAAACTATCGCTGCTTGCGAATTGGCGCGTAAGTGGCACATGCCCCTTTTACAGGCGCTGTGGTGTGATTGCGGGATTGCATTTTATGTTAATTTTGGTTGCTTATTTGCATTTGGCGATGCAAACTCTACCTCAAATGTAAAATGTACATTTTATTGCCTCTTTTTACATCCGTATCCTTTCTTTTAGCGCTTTTTATTTTTTTTAGCACGTGTGTAATTTGAAAACGCACTGAAGAAAGTGTTTAACGTGAAACGTTTAGTGAAATTTTCAGTGATTACTTCTACATCACAATAGCAGTGACTGTGTTTCTAAAAGGCGAATTAAACAAACTTTACTGTACTTTCTTGAGTAATTTTGGTTTCAAAAGATGGGAAATCATACTGTATAAAATGAAATCTATATTTCTACATAGGTACAGAAATTGCTTATTACAAAGTTGAAATTTTCTTATGCTTTCTTCAAAGTGCAGTGGACTTATTCTTTCCTCTTTCGGAACAACATTGAAAATAGATACCCCGAGTTTGATGTATATACCCTGAGAAATTTCATGTGAATAGACGAAACAGTAGGTTCCATTTTTTGCGTGTAAATTAAAAAACAAAGATATTCGTACTCTTGTAAGTAAAGGAAGAAATGTCGCAGACTGTAAAACATTTAAGAACTGTAAATCTTGTTTCAAAATATTTATATAAAATATACAAAAGTGCAGAAATGTCCTTAGATTTAAAAGTATAAAACTACTGCTGGTTTTTTAATTTAACCAATGAATAAATTCACTGTTGCGTGTTTCAGTATTAAAGGTTAAGCATAAAAAGAATATTCAGAAGTGTAGGAACCAGGTAATGATAATATTGAACACACGAAAATGTAAAGGCAAAAATAGTGCTTCGAAAAATGAAACTGTAAATTGCGAATTAAAACTATTAATATGAATGAGTGTAATGAATTATAAAGAAATGATAATTTTACATTTTGTTTTCATTTGTACATTCATTCATAATTTTTGCCTATATCTATTATGAATTTCAAAATAAGATTATTAATTATTAAAGTCGCGCAGTAATCTGCGAAATTAATAAAATAATCAAGCAATAATAATTAAATCAAAAGATGGTGGCTAACTAGCTAACAGGTAGAGCACAAATCAGAACCGAAGCAAACACAAAATGATATATTGTGTGTGTAATTATGGCAAAGCCTCGACGGCTATCTGCCTAAGGGGAGGGATGCCTTCGTGGAGGACTTTCTAAGGGAAACTGGCTCGTATACATGCTACACATGGGGAAAACCACGAACACGCCCATGTAGCCAGCCCGTTCACGGGATTCGAACCTCGGACCGAACTACCCGTGTTCAGCGACTTTACCACTAGGCTGCTGGCGGGTCCAATAAAATAATATAAAAATAACAATATAGTTGAAAATTCTTTGGTCCTTTTTCAAGTACCAACCGAAAAATTTTCAGTGGAGCCACATTTCTGAATTATATTTACATGATTATAAAAAACATATTATGAAATAATTCAAAAGTAAGTGTTGAAATGAAAAAGTAAAGTTATTAAAAATTTCTTTAAATGATATTCATAAATGTAATAAAATATAGTTTAAATTTTTAATATTAATTATCAAGATATTATATGCTTTGACGTGACTCTAAACAAATAATAGTGTATAAAAATTAAACAGTATAAATTAAGAACATTCCAAAGTAGAAATCAGAGTACTGGGCAAATGTGGTATATTAGGTTAGGTTATTTAATTACGGCAAGACCTCGAGGGCTATCTGCCTAAGGGGAGGGATGCCTGCGTGGAGGACTTTCTAAGGGAAACTGGCTCGTATACACGTTACACATGGGGAAAGCGCCAATGCAGTCAGCCCGTTCGCGGGATTCGAACCTCGGACCGAACTACCAGTGTTCAGCGACTTTACCGCTCGGCCACTGGTCGGCCCAAATGTGGTATATTAATATGGCATATTAATTTTCAATTAATAACTCTTAAAAGTAAGAAATGGAAACCTGGTGAATGGCGATTGGAAAACAAAATTAATTAAATTTTAAAGTCAAAATTTAAGGTAACGAAATAAAATCATTTAAGAAGGCAATTAATTGAAAGAAAAAGCAAAAAGAAGCATTTAAGATAATTTTTGCTTACATAAAAGAATTTTCAAATTGAATTAATAAAAGAAAAACCACATAAGGCGATAAGCTAAAATTGTGAAATAATTCGAAAGGCAATTTGCTTAATTTTCTGGTAAAGAATTAATTAAATAGTAAAGGGATTTAAAAAATTGAAGGGACTAGGGAAAAAATTATAAACCTGTGAGAAAAACTTTTCTAAGACCTTTGGACAAGGATTCATGAAGATGAAATTAGACGAGAAGCGATGTTATGAAACAAGATGTGACAGTATGAAACGAATTCAGTTGTAGGAGTCTAGCCAGTTAAAATGGAAATTAAGAATCCCAGAACAGAATTGAGTTGAATAAATGCGCCGTGCAAAAATGAAGTATGTAGACAGCGTAAACGTATTGATAAATAACAAACATTAAATTGCTTTATTATGAAAAATTAAAGTGGTCTAAAATTTAAAATAAATTATATTTAATTGTATTTAAGAATTTTAAATGGTAGTAAGTAACGATTAGAAAAACTGATGGTAAGAAAAATTATTATTTAAAAAAATTATCAATTAATGGTGTGGAATAGAAAAAGATAAACTTTTAATTAGAGTAGTATGGATTTTAATAATAGTAGTAATTAATTGCAAATTTAATTGTGTTTAAAGGGGAGTAGAAAAATTTTTAAAAAAGAAAACTTAAGTTACAGTAAAACTGTTATACTCTTATATCCTTTCAGTTGTTTTCGTCTTGTCCATGCATTTTATGGAAGAATGGTTGCCAGAGCCTCAAGGAGGTTGAACTTCTACTTCCACCCCAATACTGAGGAAGAGCCCCTCGGGGAGGGTCCCTTCGCCAACAACAAATGTGGATTTGTTAATGTTGTCGTCTTCACATTACGTGGAAGAATGGCTGCCAGAGCTTACTTCAAAGAGAGGTTGGACATCTATTTTCCACCCCAATTTTGAGGAAGAGCACCCGGGTGGGTTCGGAGGTATGTTCGGGGGTCTTCCACCCCTCTCCCCTACCATCAAACCACACGAGAGGACTTTTTGCTCGCCGTATATTTAGAATGCCCCTGTGCCGCAAAGATACTGTACATTTACAAACATTCATGCCTTCTTCGAGATTCGAACCCGGCCCTCTCGGTAGGCTCCCATTCTAACCCACATGCTGGCTTCGCAAAGACCCTCACTCATCTGGGTGCCCGCTCATACGGGAATAGAAGGAAATGAGGGAGCAGATGTTGTCGCAAAGGAAGCGGCGGATTCATCCACTTTTGCAAGAAGTCCCGACCCATAGGCCAGTCTCGGACCTAAAGAGTCGGACATTTTATCAGCTTCTAAGAATACGGCAAGAACATTGGGATCAAGCCTTCACAGGGAGACGTGTTTATGATCTCATTCCCAAGGTCAAGACAACAATCCAAACTAATAGCAATTACATGACGTATTTCTTCACTCGTCATGGGCCCTTCCTTCCCTTCATACCCTTGCTGTTTTTTCTTGAGAGAGATGATAACTGTGGATATGAGGAGGAGGGCCATCCAGACCATTTTGTGTTCTCCTGGCCACACACAGCACTTAACAGCCTCAAGCACCCAGGAGCCAGATTCTGGCCAAATTGGTTCCAGAATCTACAAAGTAACAGAGTTGCCCAACGGAAACTGAAAACAATAATCAACTACTGTATTAGCAATTACTCTTTTGACGCTGAAAGATAGTAGCCATAAAAGTCTATATAAGCTAGTTCAATATGTCAGCAACAAAGTATGTGATATGTATGTTCAATATGTAATTTTGTATTTAAGCTATGCCAGGTTTTCATACACAAAGTTCGTACTTTATCTGTACATGTGTATATCTTTTATTTATGGTACCTAATTTATACTAAGGATCACGCGTAACTCAATGACATGCTTCATGTAAACTTTAACTATCATGATAACGTATATATGTAGATGTATATATGAATATGAGTGAAAGTATGCATACTTTTATTTGTTTCGGAATATGTATGTATGTAAGTGTGTATATATCTGTATTTGAGTTGGTATTTATATGCATATACATATATTTTGGTTGTAATCTTCTTCAAGTGCCTTGCATGCACATGTATATTTCGTTTTTGCATTTTATAAATGTCGTCTGCTTAGCTGGGGCTGCCCAGGGCTGCGGCCCGGCAGCTATAGGTTGACTCCCGCTGAGTTGGCAACCAATTCTACATGGATATATCTATACCTGGGTCAGAAGCCAACCCAGCGGTTTACTCCCCTAATCACTATACCGTCTGGGCGTCTACCATTCTGTTTTTGTACAGAATTATTTGTTTAAGGTCACGTGAGAGCAGTTTTATACCTTGATGATTGATTAAATAAATTTAAAATAATTGAAACGTTATTTTATGACATTCATTATAATTTTTTAAAAAATATTAATCTTACTTTTTTGTTTAAACTTACATTTTGAATTATTTCATAATTGTAGTTATCCAAATATCCACAGCGCGCATACACACTTTTAGAACGATTTCAGGGCCGTTCAGTTAATGTTTGAAATGCAAAGAATACTTTTTAAATGTTTGATCTGACAGCTTTTTTTTTTCTGGACTATAAGTATTCGATGATAGAAGAGCTTTTCGTAAAATTCCCAGGGGTATTGATTACCATTCTTCTACTACTTTCCAGAGTACATCTATCGTGATGGGTATGCGCATAGAAAGAGCTATTTTCAAGATAAGATACTAAAGGCCCAACAGCCCATAGGTGAAACGTTAGGGACTTTTCAAAAAAACGCTAAAAAGATGCATATGCAAAACCTGTATTTATCTTTATTTTTTCAAGGAATACAGTGTTCGAAGTGTAACTTATCGGTTTGTCTTGATGAAGTTTCACTCTTCGAAAGTCACTGGAATAAAGAAATGGAATTTGTTTTGCAAATACCGGACGTAAGCCTTTCTCTTGAGAGCATGTTGAGTATAAAAAATTTTATTTTATCTCTTTTGTAAGTGATATTTGGTTCCAGATCACAGAAAAGAATTACCAAGCTTTCCAACCAAATTTTCACATCTGCGCAAGCTGATATCTGCAACAGGGACTACCTTCATGCATTAAATAATGCCATACAATCCTTATGAAAAAAGCGCACGTGACTGTTCGAACCACTTTGACGTCCTCGAGCAGTATAAATAACTATAAAAAACCGTTCTTCTGACTTCTGTTCCGATAATGGAACACAAGGCACATATGGACTGATTAATTCCCAGTTTTTTTTATGAAAAATATTATGTATTTCAAAGTGACGGAAAACGAAAAATATTTGTCTTTCGAATGACTACTGATATATTACAATGACGGTGTGGTGTTGCGCGGCCCCAACCTACACGCAACAATAATAGTGACTGCTATGAACTGGAGAGTACACAAAACTCTTAAGAAGGGTTTAACTCCCTTTTTATTCTACTTTAGAAGTTACAGCTGCGTGCACTTGATGCTCACAAACTACGCCGACCCGGCGGTAAAATAAAAATAAGAAACTAAAAATGAATAATAACAAGTTACTACCTACGAGGCTCTCTAAACGTAACTAACCTAACCGCGTTCTAAGATACCGCTGATACTTCAGCAAACTTCTGAATATTAAGTTGAAAGATTCAACTATCTGCCGAGGCAAGCACACAGGCCGAAACGCGCGGTTCTTCAATTTCTACCAAGCCACCTTCACGCTCGTGAAGCAAGAAAGCACACTTACGAACTCGTTTCCCTTCTATTAACTCAAATTACTTCTGCTTAAAATTTGAATACTTTGCGCGTTCTACTAAAATTTACATACTCTGGCATTGGCAATTCCAGGGGAAAGTAACGCTTGACAGGAAAGATAGTTTAAACTTAAAATAAATGTTAGTTAAAATAAATATAAACCCTACAACGGTCTGGGATAAATTTGACATGATTTGTCCAGCTATTCGAATTTATCTTTACCTGAACTGCAAGTTGCGACAAATTAGATTAATCAGTGTTGTGCAGTAAATAATTTATACAGCTATATCATTTCATTACATGCATTCTATCAGATTCATAAAAGATAAATGGACATATAATTTAAATTGCTAATCTGTTAATCGTAAAGTTCAGATTCTACCTAGTTACATCAGTTGCTAGTATGTTTTATCTGTTCTACGTACTACTATCCTGTGGTATTCTACTTACCATAAAATACATGCTTGATGCTTAAGTAAAATCCATGCTTGATTGCATACTGCTAGCATATGCAAGATAATTTTCTAAAATGAATTCAAAATAATTAAAAGTAAATTAATTTAAAATTAAAAGTAAATTGCAAATTATTATGAATTATTGGTTTATTACTTTGGAGTTTTAGGCTTTTTAATTTACTTTTAATTAATTTCAATTTATTTTCTAAAATGAGATTTTTTTGTTTGCTTTAGCAATTAGTACGGCATTCTTTTACGATGCCCACTGGAGTTGCTATTACTGGCTTAGTTGGCCCCTGGAGATGCTATTACTGTCACATCGCGAAAGACAAAATGGGGAAGAATTTGCAATGGAAACATCACGCTAATAACGGGGTATGATAATCCTCTAGCTGAAGTGCATGATTGACAACGGCAAGCTGACAATAGTATTTTTGAGCGCTTGTTGTGGCAGTAGCCTCACTCCTGTAGTAATCCATGTCGGAGCTCGAGGACGGTACCTAGCGGTGCACAGAGACCTGCTATCGGTCTTCCCAACATTTTCCACCCATGCTTTATGGGATTCAGGTCCGGTGATTTAGCAGGCCAAGACAGATGTGGAATGGTTTCACTGCCCAGATAACTCTGCACCACTCGAGCTCTATGCGGGTGGGCGTTAACGTTCATAAACGCTCTATGCGGGTGGGGTTAACGTTCACGTGAGTACCCACTGAAGCAATAAAAGTAAGCCCAGGAGGGTGTAGAATTTTGTTGCAATATCGAATGGCTGTGATGGAACCACGAAGAATCACGTAGAGGTCGGTGCGGCCGTTCATTGCTATCTTAACCCATAGAAGTAAGTCTCCTCCTTTGTAATGGTCTCTTTCGAGGATGTTTGGCGTCCGATAGCGTGTTCCTGGCTTTCGCCATATCATTGCCCTTCGGGAATCATTATGGATGCTAAATCGAAACTCGTCTGTAAACAGTACGTGGCGCAACTGCTCTGGTGTCCAACTGCGATGTTCAAGGGCCTAGTTCAACCGCGCTCTGACATGCGATGGAGACAAAGGAACGCAAACCACAGGACTTCCGGCATACATTAAACCTTTATGCAATCGACGCGACACAGGTTGGCGGGATATGGGCCGTCCTGCAGCAGCAGAGAGATGCGACGCCAGCTGTTGGGCAGTTAATGATATACGGCGTCTTGCACGTAGCAACAGGAAGTGATCATCTGCCATTGTGGTACTCTCCAGCGTCCACACCCACGACTTCTACAGGGGTTTTGATCTCTTTGGTAACGATTCCACAGCCTGCTGATTACACAATGATGCACATTCAGCTCTCTCGTCACCGCGGATTATCTTGCACCAGCTTACAACATCCCAACAGTCCTCGAACGCAATTCATCGTGCAAATTGTGTCTTCGGCTCATGCTTTCCGCTTTGGCTTTCTCGTGTTACACGGAACAATCCCTGCTTGCGAACTGACGCTTAGGGTCGGTATGCCCCATTTTAAGACTTTGTGGTGTAACTACGGGAATGCGTTGTATGGTAATTTTGGCTGTCTATTTGTATTCAGCGATGCAACCTCTATATCATATGTAAATTGTATGTTTTAATTCCCCTTTTTATATTCGTACCTTTTCTTGTAGATTTTGTTCCTTATATTTTTAGCACAAGTGCATATGCAAAACAAATATATCAAGCTGTAAATTCTACAAAGTACGTTATTAGTTACATAGATTTAGTTATATAAAGTAATAAATTTTCTGTCTCACTTAAACTATATAATCATTAACATTGGTTTAATTAATTGTTTAAAAAATTTTATTTGCCTAGGGGAGGGATGTAAAGGTTTTTCTAAGGAAAACTGGTTCATATTTTAAGTCACACAGAGAAAACAAACAAACAAAAAGACACATTAAAATATTTTCTGGGATCTGAACCTTGTTTACGCTATCAGTGTTTAGCGGTCTTATTCTCTCGTCTATTGGTGAGCAAACAAAGTGGTAATTACAATTATTTCTTAAGAATCTTCGTTATAATGGAATATTGCTTTTTTTCACTACAGTTTTTTCAAAATGACTTTATTTACTCCCGGTACTTATTGATATTGGGAATAACTTTTTTTAGGAAAGTGTTCCTAGTATTGGCAAAAATGAGTGTTCTTCGAATTTTTAATATCAGTTATGTAATAATTAAGACATGTTTGTCTTAACTCTTCTCCTAAAATATTCAGAATTTTAAACCTTTTATATTGCTTTGATATTTTCAAGAACAATCCCGGAAAAGTGATGTAATGTGTTACCTGACAGGAAAGAAAATTAACATAAGCTGCCTATTCGCTTATTCTAGCAATTGTACATATTCCATGAATAACCAAGTAAAGCCAACTGCATAATTATGACGGAATTTAAATGTGGATACAATAGCACAAAACTTAAACTATATATATATATCTCGTTCAAGAGCAAACTTTAAAATCAAAAAGGAAGCAAACGGAATTTTATACAAAGAATGGAGTAAAAAACTAATAATACGATATCTATTTCGTTTTAAACATCATTGTTTAATCTCTTGATGCCATTTCAATCTACATTTGAACTTTATGTTTACTAAAACAATCGCTAGTCAACCACTGTATCTTTAAACTTAAGTTAGTAGATTTTGGAAAGCTTGTTATGGCAGATCTGAAGCAGTTTGATCAAGGGAATTTCTTACAGTAGAAATTTCAGGAAGAGATACGATTGCGATTAACAGAAGACAATACAAAATCACTGATGACAGCGTATAATGTGTCTAGACAAAATTCAGTCTATGCAGTTCATGACTATATAATTTGATCAACATCAGTAATATGATTTCAAAAATAAAGTTTAATACTCGAAAACATTGTTTACAGTATTCCGAAAGCGCGTGTGAAATTTATGATTGAAAATAAATTAATGTCATTAATTATTCTGTAGAGACATTAGGTATTTTTGGAAGCAGAAAAGGTGAAAAATTAGCGATGCCTTCGCCGGGAATCGAACCGCGGACTTCTCAATTACGCGCTGAGCGTGCAGACCATTACACCACGAAGGCTCGCTAATAAGGCGGGAGAAATGCTTTATAAACTCCCCTCTTTTTAAAGGGCGACTGGTGTTTTTAGGGGACCCAATCGCAAAATCCTGGGTGAGGAGAATCATCATCCAACACACTTTTAGTTCGGGCGCCACTGTAGAGATATTAGGTATTTTTGGAAGGAGGCAAGATGAAAAATTAGCAACACCTTCGTCGGGAATCGAACTGCTGACCTCTCAACTACGCGCTGAGCGTGCAGACCACTAACCACGAAATCTCGCTAATAAGGCGGGAGAAATACCTTATACTTTTATTATTTCAATTGGATTATTTACAAAAAGGTTATTATTAACACCTTTCATAAAATTAATGGAAACCATGCGACAGAAAATGTATATTAAAGAAGCGAGATTGCAAGCAGATAATAAAGAAATCATTTAATTATTTTTTCTGCTTGCTGCCTTGGCTCTGTCAAATATAAATTGAGAAACCCCACCTTGATGGAGAATATTGGGGGATGAAAAATGATTGATTAGAATCTGAATATCTATCGACCATACAGCACGAGAATGAAAGCAATGCAAAGAATATGCTTTTAAATTATCTAAATAGTGCTGACCGTCATATTCTTTGAAATAAGATACTTTAAAACTGTGTTTCTTTCCCGTTTTAAATATATTTTAAAACTATACTTCTTGTCGCATTTCAGATTTTAAATTTTTTAAATGAACTTCTAACTTTTCTCAGCAATTATGCGCTTTTTCTAGTCTTCAACTTCAGGCAATTTCCTCACTTGTCCTCGCTGTGAGAGTAAAGTAAATAAAACATTCATTGACATTTTATTACACTTGTATGATTATTATTAAGTTTTATTTCCTTGCCTGTACGTTAGTTTTAGTTTTAATTAAGTATTACGTAGTTTTATTTTTAATTAAAATTCTACATTAATCTGATCTGCCTGCATATTTTTTGGTAATTGAAAAATATAGAGAAATATGATTAATTATCTTTATTTGTGTTTTAACGATGGTGTGATCTCAATTAATAAAGAACGTTTTTAACTGATTAGATCTAATAAAGGTAATTCAACAGACGGTAAAGCACCCAGTGCCAGTGATAATCTAGAGTGTGATGAATACTGATATTTCTAGAAACATTTTATATTGCGAAAAGAGCTCTGAGACAAGAATAATACATTAACTTTTTTAAAAAAACTAGCTTTTGCCTGATACAAAATTAACGTTCGAAAACGATTTGTTTGTTCACGCAAAATAGTGTACCATTCCGTTTTAAATATTTTAATAGAATAATTTAAAGGATGTGAACGCAGAGATGAATTTAAAAATGTGAACCCAGTCGAATATTTGTGGTATATTTTGAAAAGAAAATTGAATAAAAACTATTGTAACAGGTTGGGATCCACTTTAGATCCTCTTTCAAGTATGTCCCCATGACATGGATGCAGAGAAAACTGTAAATCCTTAGTTGAATGGAAGCCTAAATGTATTACAATGTTCATAAAAACTATAGATTATAATGGGAATCAACTCCCCGGAAATGTGTGTTCGTTGATTACTAATTAATTACGTCAAAATTCTAAATATGCGTCTGTCGGGATTTCTGCGTTTTCATGTCTTAACGGAGAGTTTCTTAAACTTGTACAGGCCACAGAAAACTAAAAACAACAAACTAAGGAAGCAGCCATCCTCCTAACGTCGCGCCATGTTTGAGGAATTGCTAAGCAAAAACAGAAGAGCATAAAAGATACATCCATTCTCCGTCAAGGCAGGAGTTTATCAACGAGGTGATGACGGACATTGTCACGATAAAGAGCCAGGAGCACTGGAGAAGGGTCCTTTTAACAGATACAGGCAGACAGCTGATAGTATAATCTACGATATCAACCCAGTATTATTCGAACTAGAATTAAATGGATAGTTAACAGCATGTGAGAAGTCTTCTGCTGCCCAATTCTCAAGTAAGACTACGACATATTTTAATAACAGTATATTTTTGCACCGAAATGAAACGCACGAAAGTAAGACAAATAAACAACCTTAAATAGGTGCAGATTTCCTGCTAACTTTACCGATTTCGAAGACAGCCACACGTAGATTCCTCTCTTTTAAGAAAAAAGGCGAGGAAGAAAAAGGGAAAGAAAAGGGATCTATGTCAGTCGCGTTCGAAATCAACAGTTTCATGTCAAATCTATGAGTTTTATTGCAACTCTTTCAGTCTACTCTTGTTTTTTTAACTTTTTGTAGGATGATGGGATTAGCTCTAGTTTAAAACAACGCTAGCCGGAGTTAGGTAGCTGATTTATAATGTGTGTAGTCTTTTGATAAATGAATTTGGAACTTAAATGTGGTAAATTGTAAAAGCACTATAAATTTCTTTGGGGTATCTATGATTAACTTTGTTTTAATATGCTTCGAAAACTTACTAATTCAAAATCTTATCTAATCAAGTGCGATTTGAGTAAAATCAAGCTTTTAAATAGCATGCTTCATAAAAATACATCCATTCGAGAAAAATACTCAAAAAAGTGTTTTCAGAAAGACAATCTTTCCGAATGAATTAAAATTAGAGGTAGAGAAAGTGGAAATTCACAAGCCTTTTCCTTTAATTTACTAAAACCATATTGCTTATATTCCTATCATAATGAATATCGGAATATAAAAGCTTTTGAAGAATAACCCAGTTTTACTTTTCACATACAAAACCCATTTTTTTTGTTATTTAGCATAAAAAATATAGTTAACAGAAGTAATATTTATATAATAAGCACGAAATTTAGAGGGAAATAAACCTATATGAAATGAATAAGATGACAAACGACTGATTATGCAGCATCGAGGTAAGTACGTATATCATTGAAGTAAGCTGTGTGAGAGATTTGCTACGAGAAAAAGTACTAAATTCTAATCTATTTAGCCTTTTCTTTACATACCTTAACGAAGAAGATTTTGTTACATACGTTATGACAACAAATGATGATATTAATTCAGAAGGCAAACAACAAAAATCAGCGTTAATTTACAAAATTTTCACAGTTAATAATGATTTTACATCAAAAGAAACCATGAGTAAATTACGAGGAGAAATGTTTTTAACCTTTTTTACAAACTCTATTGAATTTTTTATGGTGTAAATGTTATTGTCTAATAGAGTGGAAAATCTAGAAACTAAATATTTAGCTAATGGATACGAGGCAGTACCTAAATTTGATACAATAGGGCGGAAAGGAATACCACTTTTATGAATTTTGGGAAGGGCATATAATCTGGCACAATTCGCAACAGATGGGATAAGCGAACGTTTTAAGTTGCTTGAAATGATTTGCGAAGATTTGATCGCAGTTTTTATTTTGGATAAGTCCGAAGGTGAAGGATCTTTAGGGATCGGATTATATGGTCCTTCGTTTAAGAGTTTAGTGACACCATCGATGTAAGTGTTCTTATCCATGACGACTATCTGGCCACCTTTGTCGGCCTTTGAAACGACAATATCCGGGTTAGAATGAATCTCGCGCATTGTAGCTCTTTCTCTCGCAGTTAGATTTGGTTTCAAAGGTTTATTATTGAATTTCACATTATGAGCGATAAGATGCCTAATCATTTCTTTCTGTGAATCTGAAACTTTACTGAACTTGAAAGCTTTTTCGATAGGAGCCAAAATCTTTGGAATCGAGGGTTTACAGGTTTGTGAGAAGTTAAAATTATATTTTAGAATTCTCTCTTGTTCTTCTGAAAGACTAACATTAGAAATATTAACTATTGGCTTGATGTTTACAATGGGAAGATTTTTTGAACTACTTGAACTGGAAGACTGTAAAAGAAGTTTTTCGAATTTAACTGCAAGGGTGTTTTTATGACGGTTAACTGCATTCTCCGTTCTAGACCAAGACTTTTGTTCAAGGGCAGTGAATTTTGGATATGTTTTAGCGAGTTCCAGATGAAGCTTATAGAGTTCATGTTCAATTTTGGACAATTGTTGACGTGTATCCCTTATCACGGACCGAAGTAAGGCAAGTTTGCAATTTAACAGAATTCTTGAAACGCGACTCGAAGGTTTTTGATTAGATTTGATTTGAATAAAATTGGGGATCAATTTTTTACATTTACATTTAAGTAAAAAGTCAAGATGATTCAGGAATTTTTGCCGTTTCAGGCGTAATTTAGTGAAACGATTAACGGATGAAGGCATGATAAACAATGCAGAAAACGCTGATTTTTGTTGTTTGCCTTCTGAATTAGTATTTATTCGGCGTGTTATTGTGTCTTAAAAATGATGATATGACAGAAACAACTAAGTTTAATAAAAAAAATTAAGACAGAACAGAAAACACGTATTATCAAATAAATCGAAAAATTAGTAAAGTTTAAAAAAATGTTCATTTACCTGAATAGAATGTTTAGAACTCTCTCTGCTTAATTCTTATTAAAAATGGAATCCAATTTATGAGAAAAATGTTCAAATATTCAAAGTTGTACAACTTTTATCTTCTAGATCAAGAAAACCGAGTATATTTTAACATTTCCTTTAATTAAATCAAGAGAACAAATCAAATTCTAAAAGTTATTCGATTAGAAAAATGAAATAAATTAATTGTATTACTGCATATGTTAAAGCAATAAAATGTAGCCTTTTTTTATATTTTCTTAAGAAAATAAAATGGCGCAAACTTTAATACCTCTTCGCTTAAAGCGCGAAAACTCTAAAAATTTAGCATTTCTTTGGTTAGAAAAAGAAATTAGACCCTTTACATTTCTTCTGTTCCTACTTCAGAACACAAATATTAACTTTTCTTCGTCAGAACGAGAAAGGACAGGAAAGTAATATATTGCAGTTCTGTGATATTTATCTTAAGCATTTCTTAATTTGCGAAGGAACGGGACAAGAACGGATGCAAAAGGAGAAATGTCAGAAGATCGCGTAGTTAAAAAAGAAGGAAAAACAAAACAAAAAAAAAAAAAAGAGACAAAAAAACAGATAAAGTTTCATACGGCGAAGTGATAGGTGACAGCTCGCGTGTGTTTGCTTAGCTTTCATATCAAAGGGAAGAGAAGTTCAGAAAAGCTTTGATAAAGATCGTAATAGCATACGACACTTTGAAGCTCAAGATATTATTATTATTTCTAAATGCATATGAATGAAATGCTTCAGAATAATAATGCATTGCTCCAAGTTTTCTCCTCCGCTGAAAATAAAGGTTTGTAGTTGGATGAGTATCTAGAAAATACAGGAAATACATGTCGTCGAAAAATTTAAATTACAAATCATAGTTGCGTTGCACTTCAGTGTAAGTGTCTTAACTACTCATGAAATTTAATTTATTTAATAGTTTACCCTGAAAAATTAATTTAGTTTTGTACACGCAATTCCTCCAGTGTTTCAAAAAAGATAAAGCCGCAAATATATATAAGAATAAATAAAGGTTTGATCTTTTTTCTAAAAGCATATAGAGAATAAAGACTTCGAAAGATGCATAAATTTACCGCTTATAACATAAAATCAGATAGAAATAGCTCGATATTAAAAGCAAAAGCAGTAATGTACTTTCCGTCCATAAAAAGCATAAAAAATACTTTTATTCTTAAATTGCTATTTGATAATTACAACTGTTTTTTCCTATATAAAGAGTGTACAGAAGCATCTTTAAAAACCAAAATAACATGTGAAATATGGAAACTAGAAATCTTGGATATCTGCATCGCTCCTAGAAGCGAATTTTGAAAGCCAGCGATCCAGTCACGAAAACTGTGAGAGACACAGAAAGACTATCGACAACAAACGAGCAGATTCTTACCGATTTCGGATGCAGTAATTTGAATAAAGCCCTGAAACACAGATCCTTGACATTCGATGGTTTTTATAAATACGCAAAGCGTAAAATCTGTAAATAAACTTTGCCTCCAAACAGTGATGGAAAGATACAGTGCGGATGTTTTTTGAAAATGGAAACGCTACGCCATGCCTCATGGAGAAACATAAACTGGTACTCAGGAAAGTTTGTCAGACATTGCATGGACTGCATCTTCGAATCTAAGCTTAGCTGGTTTTTTCATTGCAGAGTACACAGGAACGACGAGAAAGTCGAACAAGAAAGGCAGCAAGGTAGTATGCATTACATTGCCATAATCATTCTCATCCTAGTGCGGCTATTGTCATCAATGTTATTCGCGGACTAAGAGAAGCAATAAGCATTACAAGTAGCTCTTTTCAGGTAGGCTGACGTGCAGCTAATGGATGTCTTGGCCTATGCGCTAGCTCATTCATGTTACGGTATGAGAGACATCAGTGGGGCGTGGAGCCTTACATTTGGTCGTATATGGAAATTTTGGCATAGATTCTGAGATTATCCATACAGTGCAAACCTCAAGTGTTGTTGCCATGAGATTATCAGAGACGGTATGGTACGATTGATGCAACTTCGTGATTTTATTGTGATTTTATTAGCTTTATTTTATTTGGCTAACATATGTCGATGGACGAGGCAAATTTTGATCATAGCGAAGTTTAAAACGATACAGCACACACTATTGGGCACTTCAAAACCCATCGTGTAATAACAAATTCATTGTCAGCTACAGTAGTCCCTCAATGTTTGTACTGGGATGTAGAACACTGGCTTCATTGGAACTGCGCTTTAACATGGCCGTAACTAGACAAGGATACTTGGAGATACTGAAAACCACATTGTCTGATTTTCTAAATGACTTGCCTTAGCACAACGGCGCCCCACCACATCAACTTGCGTCAGTGCGAAGCTTCTTGTCGGACAATTTCAGACATAGTATCACTGGTTATGGAAAGACCACCAAAGCCACCTGACCAAACCCCCATTGTGGGGTATGCGAATGACTAGGTTTGTAGCTTGCAATGTTAAGATCTCAGTAAGATAATCTCTAAAATGCTGAAGAACATTCAATAAGTTCCAGCTCATAGTAAGGATATATAATGTTGCTAAAAAATCTCTTTATTTAGTCATTAGATAGTTCGCATTTCTTACATTTTAAATTTAGCCCGAGTGGAGGCTTTTTGTACGCCCTGAGAAAGGGGTCGACTGTATATCTTTATTGGGAGCAAATAAAGAGTAATTAACCCTTCTTGAGTTTACGTTTCTGTTCTTTGACTTCAGCGGTTATTAGCTTCACTAGATTCCTCAATACTTAGTTTAGTAGAATAAAAAGGAGGAACACTACAAATTTTCGACATTTACTGGACACCGCTAAAGAATTTTACAATTTGAACTAATGAGATAACTTTGATTGGGTAATGCCTCATTATTTTTAAAAGGACTGTGCCATATAATAAGATTAATGTTTTCTGAATACTCGCAAATCCAGAAATACTCACGGCATTAGATAATAACTGCAAATGCAGATTTTTTTGAGGAGTGGGGAGAAATGCGCTTATAATCTATACTCGAGTTTTGGTACATGAGAATTTTTCTTTCACCACAAATAAAGACACTTGTCGTTCTTATTAGTATCATACAATATATTTTTTAATTATTGTGAAATAAGCTTACAAAATCCTTAGGAACATTCTCTTCTTAAAAGCATTACATGAATATTGATTCTCTTTGACAACATCTTGCACCTAATATGTATAAGATCTGTTGCTTTACGAATTATCTGTAACAGTTTTGTAACCTTTGAGTCGCGTTTTCTTTTACTTATTTTTATGACTGTCATTAAATGAAAGATAACAGATAAAATGTTTTTCAAAATAAATTTTTTTACGCATTATTATAAAAAAAGAATTTCATTAGTGATATGCTTCCATCGTAGGTATTCAGTCTTACCTAAAGAACACAAACCTATCGTCAGTTATCGTACAGTTGTATCTAATATATGAGTGAGAAGGGGAAGTAAGTATTAATTTCTAACGCATTTCCTACATACCTTTCAACCTCGAATGCACTTGTTTGATTCAGCCTCAGCAAAGTAAGATCTAATATCACAGTCACGGAGTCATAAATCAAAATGAGTCATTCTTTACTTGGTGTTCACTTGGTGTCTGAATTTATTAAGGTAATAAATAATGAACATTTTGCAGTACTCGCGTTGATAAAATAATCAGTGTTTATGATTAATAATCAAACAATATATGGGTAATTAAAAAACAATCAGGCTATTAAATTTAGTTACATTATATCAAGGAATAAAAAATTTTCTACTGACAAAGTTTATTATTACTAATAAAACTTTATGTATAATTCCATTTTTATGCATTGTTTTAATTCTTCACCGTCAGAATATTAGATTTGAATGAACACAAGGCTATTTACCTGTGCAAAGTTCAATTTTTAACTTCAGATTAAGATCTGGAAACAATTCATGAACTAAGACTAAACGCCATAAATTGTATTCGAACTTTGGACAAACATACTATATGGGTTTTGATCGAAATTCGATGTTCAGAGCACTAAATTCGTTTCTATTTACGGTGATTTTATTATAGTTGTCTTAAAGGAAATTTAGTATCACACCGCATAAATAATTGTTAGTGAAACCTAAATATTAAAAAAAGTTTAAAACTGATAATGTAACTATGCGTTTTAGCTCTAAAACCTGAAATTGGGGGCTCCAGGTGCAACAGCGAATGTGGATATCAAATCTAGATTGGCAAAACGCAAAGAAGCAAAGTAATTTTAACTATTAAATTCAAAAATTAAAACCCTAACAGCCTAATCGAGTTTTTTCTCTAACACTCGTAAATTTATGCGATCTAAGCTTTGTTCAGGAGTAGTGGTACTAAAGGTTTTCAATTTTTGTTTAGATAGTACGCGTTAGTCAAAAGGTTGAAAACCGCTGGTTTAGTGAATAAAACCCCTGAAAATATGGTTCAATGGTATCCTCATGTGTGCTTTCTTGAATATCTGGTCCACGAGTGACCGAATGGATAAAACTGTTGAAGTTGGACTTGGTTTTGCTGCTGGCAGCATGGGCATTTTCGTATTCAACAATACGCATGATTGCGCGTGAATGAACATTTTTCCTAAGGCTAGTAGCCCCAGTGAGCTTTGTCATAATTAAATAAATCCATATCTTGTATTTCCCTAAGCGTAAGATATATAAAAGTAATTTCCTTTATAAAAATCTTTAAAAAAACACGGCTAGTGGTGGATGAGTGTCTACAGCTATGAAACACTGATATTTGGTTTCGGATTGCGTTCCCACCGATCGGACAGTTTAGGCGCATGGTATTTCGCAGTTTCTTAAGCCTGTACCCAACAGGAAGTATTCTATGCCCACATACTTTCGCTCTAGGCAGATAGTCGTAATATGCTTAACCATAGTTATTAACCAAACTAATCTCTGAAAAAGTAGCCCTTACAATCTAATAAACACTGACTGTTCTGCTTTAAGTAATAGTTTATGTGGCAACATCAGAGTTCTGCTTTAATTAGTTATGATAAAGTTCCAGTTTTAATTATATCCAGCTTATGCGGTCAGTCAAAACATGGCTGAACAGTTGAGGGAAATGAAATGAACTGAAAATAATGCGAATTTTGTTTTTAATAGCATTTCTCATCCAATGTTATCAATGAAGTGACATTTTAGGGAAAAAAATTAGGAGCCTAATATTTCTTCAGAATTTTGATATTTATGTTACACAAAGTCCAAAATTAAAGAATAACTAATTTACGTTAAATAAAAATAAATATACAGTGTAAAAGGTTCAATTATATTAAAAAGGATCAAGAAGAATTTACTTTTCTCAGACTTTCAAAATGAGTAAAATATTGTGGAAAATATAAAGATTACTTATCCTTGAATTCTGCTCGAAGAATTTTTTTTTTCTCTTTTCTGATGGTGTAATACTAGAAAAAGCAAAAAATCAAAGTATTCAGTTCCTTCTTTCTTAATGAGCTTTCTTCAATTCGAATTGCATTGCTCGTGCCTAAAATGGACCTTTAGTGTATGCAAAAGCAGCATACAGTAAGATTCTAATTTAAAGTTTTAAATTAAATCATATATTTTATCTAAAATAATGTCCCTGTTTGAATGCGATTCCTACATTCGCTGAAACTACCATTATTTTGTAAAATATTAATAATTATTTTCAAGTAGATCTAGAAAATTTGATTTTGAAATGCAAATTAAAATAATCATTGTTTTTATTTAGCAGTACATTTTTTATATAAATAAAATATAACTTCTTGCCGAGAATGTGGATTTGTTGTTGTCGTGTCTACATTACGTGGAAGAATGATTGCCAGAGCCTACTTCAAAGAGAGGTTGGACATCCATTTTCCACCCCAATTTTGAGGGAGAGCACTCGGGGGGGGTCGGAGGTATGTCCGGGGGTCTTCCACTCCTCTTCCCTACCACCAAGCTACATGAGAGGGCTTTCGGCTCGCCATATATTTAAAGTGCCCCCATGCCGCAAAGACACTATACATTTACAAACGTCCATGTCTTCTCCGGGATTCGAACACAAGCCCTTCGGTACCGCAGTAGGCTTACCTAACTACTGTACAGTCTGGGCGATGAAAACGTTGAAGTAACATACAACAATACATAAGATATACAATTTGTAATACATAAGAAATATTACTAGTAATTAATACAAATGTAACATAAATTAGAAAAGCAATAACATTGGATTTGACGCAGATTTAGTCAAGATTCAATTGATTTCGAGGGTAAACAGGCACAGGCCCCTCTTCATCAGTGACTTATGCCTGTTTGTCCTCGAAATCGAATGAGATCTTGCCTAAATCTACGCCAAACACAAGGTTGTTGCTTTGCTAATTAATTTATTTCCCTTTAGCGTGTTTCTTCTCTGTTTTAATATAAATATAGTTTCTTAAGTTAATGTATTAAAAGCAAGAACATCAGTATCACGTTAATTTAATATTTATTTCCAGTGCTCTACACACAAAAAGTGTGATTTTCTGTCATTTCTCTGTAAGTATATTTTCGATTGGGTTGCTGGGTAGTAGAGTAGTATGGTAAATTTATTAACGCATAACCTGGAACGTTATGATGCGTCATGCATATGGTGAAGCTGCGTCACCTTTTTAATAGTCCATGTTATTCTAAAATCAAAACAAAATGACGGCACATTAGATGAATGTTAAGAAATGATGAGAATACATGAATGTTATGGCAATATGGAACCAAAGTAAGATCACAAGACCACCTAAGATGGTTTACAAATGAACAGTGATGCGCGGCATGATGAGGGAATGCATGAAATTTACAAGATAAAAAATCCTACAGCAAAAACAGGTAAAATCAGCACATAAGAAAACTTATAAATAAATCAAAGTACTCTAAAAACATTTCATATTAACTAATAAAATCCAGTTTCTTTTAAATACTGAAATATGTTAAAATCTTCCCAATTATACTGTCTAAATCTACCTGACAGCCATTAAAATATCTCGTACAAAGATATACATGCAGTACTGACACAACAGCGTTGCTGTTTGAGCAGATAGGATCACTCTCAGCTTTCAGAAGATAATTATGAGAAAGATGAGAGCGACCAATTCTTAACCAAATTAGAAGAACATTCTTCTTCCGGCTTCTCCCATTGTTTCACTGTTGGGTTTGACGCTTCTTAATTTGTTATTAACCTGAACATTCCATAACAGCTGCTATTTCTTCATAGTTTTGTTCTTAATGAGCATTCTGATATCTCTAAGAAGAATGAGCTGCGTGGAGAGTTCCACTGTTGACTTTGCTACGATATCCCTTTATCTCAACATGTTCGGGAACTCAGCTATAAAGAATCTGATATCCCTGGGTTGTGAAATTCTGACTGAGCCTTAGAATTTCAACAATACAGGGTTCCGAGTATCAGAAAATACCTCTAAAACTTTAAGTGTACTAAATGAGTCAGTGTGCACTATAAGCATTTTCCTACATAGCATTATGTTATGTAAGAAAGGGCAAAAATACACAGCAGTCAATGCCAAAGTCAGCACTGAGCATGCAGGCGTCTTCCTTCCGTATGGTTTGCAATCACAAAAGATGTTCTGACATAACTGGCTGCTTTTGAACCATCTGTAAAAATGTGAAAGTAATTACTGTATTTATGTCCGTGCTTAAACAGATGTTTATAGATGGTCTTAAAACTCATGGAAAAACATCAAAAAGCTGGATTTGCACATTGCCCAAAGTGGAATTTCAAAATGTTTTACAGGTTCCGAATTTATCACATGAGTCAAACTCATCAATCAGTGAGAGGACTCTTCTGGGAAAGGAAACCACACAAGATGGCTCGTGCTTGAAATAAATGATTAAACATTTCATCATGCATTTGGGTTGCTGGGAATGAAACCAAAAACTTATTTTTTGAAGCAATGAATGTTCGAATAAATAATCTAATAAGGGCATAGTGAAGGCTATATACAAAAATAGCAATGCTAGTTTCAGTAAACCCACGTTCACGATTTCAGATTTCCTGCGGGCTTTCAGAAGTTCAGTCTATTTGATTAACGCATCTGTCGCATCATTATTCCCACATCAGATCATCTTAACACGGCAACATAAAATAAAAAAAGGACTATATTTTTGGCATATTATATATACTATTATTTTTTGGCAAGTTACATTTGAACTTTGTTTCATGGTTATCACACCTGTATGTTGAGTTTAAAAATGAAATCTCATAGTTAAAATTATTTTAATACATTTTAAACTGTCGGGTGGCGGTTATAACACCGTTACTAATACACTAGGTTTAAACTCGCGAGTAAAAGAATAGTTGAGGGTATTGGTCTTCTTTTCTTGTAAAAGAGATATACTCAGCCCCCGGTGCTAAGCTCTTGGCAACAGGTTTGGTGATCAGGCAATGGAAATACTGATGGCTTCTGCGTGCCAAAATGAACTTATTTTTAAGTACTTTGCCCTAGAAATGTCGAATTACATAAAGGTTCGCGAAAGCGATTTATTGCAAAAGAAAATCTTTACTGTTGGCAAATAAAGAAAACTATTTCAAGAAATCTTTTACATATTTGTCAGTATTCATCATCTGACTGTAACAATGAAAATATTATAACACATAATACGGCTAGAAGGAAACGAAGCTGTAATCCTATCTAACAGCAATAAAGTGTTCAAATGGTAAAAAATTAAAGAGTTTTAAGTGCAGAAGTATGCAAGAAAAATTAAGTCCTGCATAATTATATTCAGACAAATCAAGTCGATGATATAAAAAACAAATGAAATAATAAAAAATTCATTTTAAACTAAATAAAAGAAGTCATGGAGGTTTTTTGAAGCTTGGAATACAACTTTAAATATGTATTTTTAAGCAAGGTTTTACTAAAACTACAGAACTAAAAAGATATCCGAAGGAGAACAGAAAGGCATTGAAATCGCATTTGTTCACATATTATTCTAGAAAACTGATAAAAGTTTTCTTATCTTTATAAAGCCTTTTAATAATTCCTGTCGGGTAAGAACTAACAAATATACCGCTATACAATATTTTGCATATGCTGATAAACAATACTTACTGTACCGATATACAATACAATTTGTGTTTGAAAATAATCAAGGTCACCATGCCTTTTGCAATAGAACTAATAATGCACATACCTTAAATCACGTAGATTAATTTCTTTCTGACGATCATTAATACAAGTATGAAGGCACCTGATATTTATCATTGCTTAGAAAATATCGTAAAAATTAGGTATGATTACAAGATATAGTCTAACAAAATGCATTCCATTACAAATAGCCGATAAAAGATAGATACCAAATCGGCTATTAATTGCAAACAAAACTTAGGAATGCGGAGAAATCTTCGGAAAATTAAAAAAAATTACCAAATTGATTGAATGTAAAAGCTGTAAATAACAATAATGATTATGTCGAATACATAATACACTTTGTAGCAATTTGATCAATTATGGCAAAGTACGCTCGTGATCTTGAAACATATAATTTTATACTTTTATGCATTTAACATATGTAACAGTAAAAGCTATGCATTCTACATTATTTGCTCTAATGTATTATTTGCTCTAACAACAAATTTTCCAAAACACTGTGTGCAATTTGATTAGATTCCACTACTTTCTGTTATGCGAATTTGAGAAACAAAAGGTTTATACCACAGTATTTTATGCAACAGAAATGGCAAACTGACAGTTCTTTAATTTTGTTAACTGTGATTAATTTGAACCATGATCATTTTCGGTCCTACTTTAAGACTGGCAGAAAATACTGCACCTGATATCAACTTTATCACTTAAATAAGACTCTGGTGAGCATCTAAAGATTCCCCATTAACATTTATATTACATTTTAAGCTTTAGATTTAAGGCTCAAAATAATTTATGAAGATAAATGCATTTAAAATCACTTATACGTGAAAACGTTACTATGGTTCGGTGCTGTTATTTACAGCTTTTGCATTCAATCAATTTGGTAAATTTTTTTAAAACTTTTCCGAAGATTTCACCGCATTCCTAAATTTTGTTTGAAATGAATGCTTTATGCTGCTTGTAATGCTGTCAACAAAGTTGATTTGAAATATATACCGCTATTATTGAAACAATTCGTATTTAATGCTCCAGGATGTACTAATAAAGTATTATATTGCCAAGCAAATTAAAATAATATGAGGCCGCAAGCCCAACACACATCTGAAACTGGTCTAAGTGTACACAGAAGTCGGTCATTTTTGTCGCTTTTTGTCATTTACAGTCTTCTACTAGAAGAAATTATAATTGTTTACGCAGAGGACTATAAAAAAATAATTTCTAACATACATGAATAGACTGGTTTTTAGATGATATCCGTAACATCAACTGTCCAGCAGTCAAATAATAGAATAGTAAATTTAACCTCGAAAGAAATCAATATGAATGGTACTGAAACTTAACATCATAAATTTTCCACATCGTACTATGCTTTCTGCGACCTTTATTGTTTTTTCTACTTGAATGTTCATTCAGGTATATGTTTATTATGAATTAAACAATTTTTATGCCACAATAAATCTACGTTTCACATTCGTCTTACAAAATAAAAATTAACAATACGTATTTTTTATTTGAAAAGTTTTAATAAAAACAATTTCCCTTCCTTTTCTTCTTTTTTTTTTTTTTTTTTTTTTACAATGTCATGAAGTCACTCCAAAGTTTTAGCTTAATGATTGCAAGCCTTTTTGTTCTAACGCTTAGAAAAACTACTTCAATTAGAATGAATTTTCGTTTGCAGTAACTTAGAGTTTGTTAACAGTATACAAGCAATATATAAAATTAGGGTTCTCTGTTCCGTATTCTATTAGTTTAACATGTTGCATGTAGTACGTGCTTACTGTACAGATATTAACACTGTAAGTAATTGTTTATTTCAGTAATGATACTTTCCATAACATCAAGGCTGAGGGCAAATTGCAGCTCTAACCCAACTACGTTTTAATGTTAGATGACACAAACACTTTATACACACTTGTATAAAATCAATATTGTATAGTTTAATTTAGCATTGCATACACATTGTTACACACTTTATTTTCTTTACAGAATGAGTAAAAATATACCAAGTTTATTGCATACATACACTATATATATATGTATAGTATATGCAGAAAATTTAATCAATGGTATTGATTGTTAACTCAGATCCAGGTTATATTTTCCTGTCTGTTTCGCTGACCTTTGCAAACGCAAGACAAATTAAAAATTTTTCGTAAACTCGATGCATTATTAAAAATTTAATGAAGTATAGAAAGATTAAAGGTTGCGAATTTTAATATCAAAACGTAACAAAATTGAAGTAGAACTTTATATTCAGCTGTTGCTTAATTAAAAATAATGAATTAATACTTGAATGTTAACTTTCAAGGAACTGAAATTCGAATAATGATGCTGTTTCATATTTGCATCTGTGTAATTAAAAGTAACCTACAAAATTAATTTAAGTGTAAGTTGTTATATCTCAAATTATCTAAAATGAATATCTAATTATAAGATTCTGCAGTTTGGTTTATGAAACAAGAGAGTTAAAATGAGAAGCTGTTACATATTTTAAGTGCATTTGACGCTCGAAAGCTTTATTTGTGATCCTGCTTATGCTTAATATAATTACAGCAGGGAAAATTTTAATCCTGCGTTTTCTCTAATGTTCTTTTCTAATAAAAATTTACATTGGTTATATCGAGATTAAAGTATGTAATGGCCAATAATTAACATTATTATTGAGATTAATTTTCAACGATCTATCCTTTTTTCCTGCTTTAATGAGAATAACTGAATAAAAATTTCGTTAAAAATTAGACAGTTTAAATCATCTTCCACCAAGATGTATTCTTTCACCCAATAGCTTTCATGACAAAAATGTCTTCGCTTTCGAAAACTAAATCCTTCATACCATTTTAATCGGAGATCTGTTGTCACATAAACATATTTTTTAATTTTTTCCGTGATCCATTTAATATAAAACATACACGCTTATATCAGTTTCGTAAATCTATAATGACTGTGACTAACTTCACCTTCCTATTCCTAAATACCAATCAATCAAAACCAGAAGCTTCCCAGAAATGTTGCATCATCATAAGCAAAGATATTTTATTCATTTAAGCTTACCCTACATGGGAAGTTATTCATTAAAGCTTACCCTACATGCGAAGTAAACATTTCAACTACTATGAAAACAACAAAGCTTCGAAAGAAATCGAATCGAAAATCCTTTAATACTCATTTTTACTGTTTCTGACTGCTTCAATATTCACATATAATGTTTAACGGAAACTAACAAGTGAGAATTTATCAGCATGCCATGAGCCCCGTGATGATTAGTAGCTAAAATAATTTCCGTAACATAGGAAGAAAGAAAAGTAACAAAAAAAGTCGATAAAAGAGTGTGTACTTACAGCCACTTAATCGTCTGAACACTGTTTAAGCTGATCACAAACACGATCACTGACAAGTGTAAAAAAAAGTTCGGACGATGCAGTGATGAAGAAAACATAGCTTGGGCTAGTGTTTCCAAAAGGCAGGTCTGATATGAAATTATTTTCTCTTGTCAAAATATCATTTTATACAAATGCTCTTTTTATTACATACAAAGGACGAGTTGAGTTTTAATAATGAATACACGAAGCCGGCATGGGAGCTAATTAATCATCGTTGCGATCTCTCTCTTCCCGTGTAAGTAATCCATCTTTCCAAGGGATTCGCTCTACTGAAAGATTGAGCGCGCTCTTTTAATCTGTTCGCACTGTTCCTCAAGCTGGCTTTTTACGCACGTTGCAATTGGAGTTCCAGAAGTCCCGCTTCTCTACGGGGTTGCCGGTTAGCGCTTTTCGCCAAATGATCGCCAATTTCTAGTTAAGTTTCAGGGTTGGTATGAAACTGAACTGAAAAGAACGTTTACATAAGAAGAGAAAAATAGATCCTGGATTTTTTTTTTTTTTTTTAATCGTAAAAATCAAATAACGTCGTCTTGAAATTGCAACTGCTGAATTGCTGGTGCTATAGAGAATATTCATCTAGGATTTGCGTTTGCGCGTGTTATTGGCTAGATTTCCTGGAAGTGAAATTATAATAATTTGCTTTCATATTTTTCTCTACTAAACGTAACAATATTTCGCATTTTGGAGCATCTAAAATCCCGTCATTGTGTTAAATATGTAATTCCAAATATGCCGTAAAAAACGTAAACTACTCTATAAAGTTTGCTACTTGCTCTATAAAGTACTAAACTGACATTTACCCATAAACATCCGATTAAAAAGCGTGAAACGTTTTACGTTTGTAAATACGGATATTATTGTAGAGCATTGAAATCAAATAAAAGACCAAAGTGCTATTGAAAAAATATTGCTTAAAAATTATAAACTGAGAATTTGTAGAATCGAATTCGCCGTCATTATAACAGCAGTTATAATACTGTACTTTTAGATGCATAATAATTTAGATATTAGTGTTCAAGATACCTGAAGGGATCATAAATTTGCGCTAATAAGGTGCTGAACACAGGGTTAATAACAGATAACTATATATTATTCTAATCATATTTTGCTTAGTTTGTTGCGTCTGATTTGTAAAAATAATAAAAAATATTTGGACTCCCTGGAAAAGCGGAGCCCATCGCAATTGCGACTTGCATTATCGCATAAATCTGCTTCCAGATGTAAGGTATTTCAAGCTCATTTTAAATTATATTTAACTTAAAATATACAATCGTTTAATGATATACGATGTTTTGCATAACTGCTATCTAAAATACGAAAGTATTAAATAGGAAGCAGTGTTCGGGTAAAAAAAAAGAGCGAAAAGCAAGCAAATAAAATAAAGAATTGCAAATAAAAGTTAAAGATAGATAAATTTTTATTTTACTTTATTTTATGTTCTTACGACACACAGATACATTGTAAATAAAACTGTCGTGCATTATTTCATCATTATTTTAATAATGATTTTTACTTCTTTTAAGAAGTAAGAAAAAACTCATGTGTAATAAAAATATGAAAGTTGAGGCATTGAATTTCAAAACTACTGTGAAAAATGGCCGTGTATGACTGCATAAAGGCATATATGTGTACTCTTATACATTCATACTCTTCACCCCCCCATCTCGTATAATTCAACTGGTCTGCAGTGATACCCCTGTATAAGGGGTGATATCCATACCTGCAACCCTTCCGAGATTATTTATTAAGAACTTCTTTATTTTTGTGTGAAAAGAGTAGCTACTGCAAAATTTTGAGATCATGATTTAGAATTCACGTTATACTCAGATTGCAAATTCTTCTTGTAATCTGATATAGGATGGCTAGAATAATTAACATAACAATTCTTCCGAAAATTCCAATAATTAATATAACAATTCCTTTCCAGAAATAATAGACCTGCATCCTTATTCCTGTGAAAAGGATCCTATTCATTCCGATGTTTCTCATGAGATATGATATTTAGAGTGTATGCATTTAAAAAAATTCAGAATTTTCTCACTGAGTTATATTTAACGACAAAATTTAATGAATGGAAATAATATTGAATTTAATCAGTCAATAATATAAAGTCACATTCGTGAGTACTAAATTGACCGAAACGTCTATCTTTGGCAACGTGACATAAGGATATGACAATGTAAGATAATTTATTTTTATAGCATTTTTTGAGTGATATTTACAATTTTAAAGCAATATTAAAAGAATAAAGTAAATATGATTTTATATTTTTATTATTTACCTACATGTAATTGGTCAAAGTACTCTTATGAAGAAATAACGAAGAAATAGAATAAGTAATGAAAAAATAAATATTGATTTTTAGGATATTTAAATATCAAATTACGATTCTTTTTTCGGAAAGAAGTGATCTTTTTTACCCTTATCCGCAATTCTTAATTAAAATAGTATTAAATTATAATTAAAATATAAGATTGTATTTTCCCATTTATGAAAGCAATAATATTAGTTCAAATGTAGAAGATACATCTAAGCAAAAAAAATTGCTTTGGTAATAAATATAGATTTAAATTAATGATATATCAAATATTTTGAACGTGCACTTCTGCAATCGGATTTATAGTAAGTATATTTTTGCTGATATTTAAAAAGCAGGCATGTTTTCTTTTATTTTGTTTCTCCATAATGACCAAATGAAATACAGAAACAGCAGAATTTACAATAAAAATAGCCCCAATTAAAGAAATATACCGCACTTATATACAAAGCGTATTAGCGGCCGGGCCGTAAATCGCTGAACATTGGTACTTCGATCCAGGATTTCTCCTGCTTTGATCAGTGTTCAGATCCCGGAAAATACGTTGACTTCATGAAAGTTTTTGTGGCCTTCCCCACGTGTAATGTATCTACGAGCCAGTTTTCTTTAATAAATCTTCAGAGAAGGCATCCCTTCCGTTAAGCAGACAGCCCTCCCGCGCTTTGCTATGGTCCAAATAATACAATTCAATTACATACATAAAAGCCCTTCTCGATAGCATTTTATGTCTAAGAAGAGATGAAGAGATGTTGGATTTGATAGTTTTTGTAACGCATTAGACTATATTTGAAAAATATCTAAAATTAATGCTATAGGAAAAATAGCGACACATAATTCTGTGAGTTCTGGACAGCAGGTGTACTTTACTGATATACAGTTTTAAAATAGAGACACTGACCATGCAATAAGCTACAGTGTGCTATTGCTGCACATAATATGCTTCTTGCATATAAAATTTGTAATCTGACTGGTGCGGGGTAAAATGAGTAGTGGCATGATTGTCATTATCCACCTGTTGATCGTTTAAGTAGATCGAACTCCCGTTCTTACGTACACTTCAGCAGTATGCATAAAATTCAAAAGTTTTAACTCTTTAGTGGTTTTTAATTTATACAGTTAGAAAAGTGGGGTGATTGCGTCAACAACCGGCTGCAGCTTCATCTGCTGGAAAACTTCGTGGCAGCCGTAATTCTATGAAGTGATGAAGAAGGAAATTTTAGTGGTAGTTCGATTGATAGTGAGAGTGATGCAAGTGAAGATAAAGTATTTGGTTATTCAGCTGATTCACTTATATGGATTGATGAGGAGTAACAGCTCTTGCTTTTAAGGAAGCACATTTTCTTGATCACGTTTCAGTAACAGGAAGTAGAAAAAGATGATTTTCCTATAATATAGCGAGATGAAAAGAATGTAACATTTATGACAATTTCGTGCCAACAGTGCGAAGTTGGATTTTGCTTGCTTTCGCTTGATTCACACACAAAATCATTTACATAAACCCTTTTGTGTTCTAATAAAAATTAACAGCTTACAATTATTATCTTCATTCATTTTTTAATTGCGAAATTTAAATTTAGTTTGAAGAACTGTTTTAGTTTGTGGTTTACGTTTTTATCACGCTTTTTTTGCGTATCGAAGGAAGTGTATTATTTTTATTTAGCACACAAAATCCACAAACTAAAAGAGAAACACGTTTACGTGCAATACAAGTTAGGCAAAAACTCAAGCTTGAATTGGCACAGATTTTCAAAAAAGCAAAACAACTCTATTCGTTTCGAGAACGATCAGAAGTATGTTCTTTTTTTTCAGGAGCAAACAGATTTTACCTCTTGAAGAAGAAACTGATCTCTTTTAGAATGCACTTCAGCCTAAGGTTCAATTTTTGTTTAATTTTAAATGTAAAATCCTGTCCTGAAAGAATAAAATACCGAGACACAATCATGCGTCAGAAACTGATGGGCGAAAAACATAGACTGAATACAGAAGCAATCGTTACTAAGTGTTATCGCTACGCAAAACGTTAAGACTTCAATATATCTTATACGCGCCCTCGTACATAAATGATTCTCAAAGCGTTGCCGTGTAAGCAAAATACCTTAAATTTATCGTTCATTCTAACAGTCTGTTACTGATTGATTAAGTCAGCGATTTAAAATTCTTAATAATTTAAACCTTCATTTTATTCTCTAATGATATATCTAATTAATTTAATTTAAAACGCATTTAATTTCTAATATATCTAATTGGTCGTCTTTATGAGAGCTTACAGATTTCATGCAATTAATAAAAGATTTTTTCTAATGCTATAAATTACGTATCTGATACAGAATCATAATTTTTTAAATTGTAATGTACTACATTTTTAAAAGTTTTTAATGTTTTTATAATTTTTAAAAATTTTAATAGAAAACTCATTTTAAAGGAATAGAATGTAATCTAATATTTTAAAATTGTAGTTTTATATTTTATATTTTTATTTGTTTATTTACCTTAGCGTAAAACGTTTTTGCAAATTACTCGAAGAGTAATGTCTGCTTCTCAGAAAGAAAATGTGTTATTAAGCACAAGTGCTTTAAAAATACAGAAATAGAGTTTAGGGATCTATTTAAATTTTGGGTGTATTAGTCATATTTTGAAACTATGTTGCATGATTAGGTGTTATTTTCCATCACAGAAAGCCTTCTTAGTTCATTTTCTAAAAATATTACTTATCTATGATTTAAAAAATATTTTGCCAACTATTCCCCCACCACTTTTTTTTAGCACAAATTTTGTTTTTTAGCAGTAAAGATCTAAAAACATAGAAAACTGAACTATTTTCATTCCTTCGTCTTTACAGAAATGCTGTTGCAATAATCTGCTGCTATTAATACATCAACTTATATGTCCATGAATTTAATGTTAAGAAATTAGTATATTAAGGAATCAATTTTACATGTCATAATAAGCAAACAGTTTTTCAGTTCAATATCAATGTTAATTCAAATTTAGACCTCTCGATTATTCTTTAAATTATACATTTTATTAAAATATTATGATATTACAATTATTATAAATATTTTTATTATATTATTTATAATAAAATAATAGAAATGTTTTATTATTGTAAATATTAAAATACTTTTATAATTAAAATCTGAGACCTTTTTGTTATTATTTACCGAATATCATGCCGAATTAAAATTTGAAACCTTTTTGTTACCTGAACTTTAAATATGGTAATGATAACGCCAAACAACATTTATAAAAATTGATATATTTGTTCCGTATGTGCATTCACATTTTCTGCATTTGTTGCAATCATTCTCTGTCCATTAATTTAATTCTTAAATATAAAATATTCGTCTTTTTTTTGCCCCACACCGTACCCTCTTCAAGTTTTCTTTGAATTGCATTAATGCAACTAACGTGTCTCCAACTGTTCATCCAACTCCTAGTTGTTTTTATTACACCAAATGAAAGAAGCTTTTATTCTGAAAACAATAACAGGAAAGTAGAACGCGTGTAGATTTGCATCTTTGTGAGTTCTTTAAGTTGTGAATTTATTTAAATTATTCTGCTTCACTTAAATTCCTCAAAATTTCCTAAAATTTACACAATGTTTTAGAGTAATATTGATAATAATTTTTTCAGTTAAATTCGTATTTGATTAATAAGGAATAAAACTGAATTCAGTAAGAATAGTACGACCGGAAAAATTAGAGAATCTGTTTAATAGTCAAAGAACATTGACTCCTGCTCAGGTTAGAAACTTCAATCACACTTTAGAACACAACCATAATTGCGAAAAGGAGCTCTTAAAATAATTATTTTATTTTGCAAAAAAAATCGAGATTTATATTGCCTCGTAAAGTAATGCAGAAGTTTTAAAAATCAAACAATCTGCAGTTTGAATCCTACATAAACGAATCATTAAAATAGTAATTCATACTCTAAGAATGTGAGCGAGTTTTTCAGCAACACTACCTGAAACCTGAACGATACCTGAAAACGAAATGATTCCAACATTCTCTTATTCGGACAATGAAAATATTGGAAACCTCGGTAAATCGTCTAATTAAGGCTATAAGAATCTTTCATCTAACAATTTTATGAAGCTGTTAAAAATTACTATGATTTCTTAGTTTTCCTCTCTCCCCCTCCACGTAAAGGCCACGTAAAGGTCATGTACTTATTCATGGTGATTTCAGAATACTTATTTTGGTATTTAAATCTTTTCCTACATTTTAACATTATTTTCAGTAACTTTCCTTGAAAATTACTTGAAATATTGTAAATTAAAATTTTCATCTTTGGGCTCCTGTTATAAAAAACCTTCTTAAATTTTTAACCACTGGTGTTAAATTATGTAGTCAGTAGAATGAATCAGATGAAGCTTTTAAAAGAAAATATTTTGAGGATTGTTATTACTTTTGGCTGATATTGTTAACGGAGCTATTGAACATGTTTAATACGAATGAATAATAAACATTAATATAAAATCTATAACACAAAAGACGACACACCAAGAAAGAATCCGAGTGGAGCGAAATAGTATTTGCCTTACCTTACGATAGAATATGCGAATAATTAATTTTTGACAGTCGGTGACTGATTAGCTGGAGCTCCAGTGCATTATTGTGTAGCAGCGAAATTCTTAAAGTTACGTAAAATAAGTAATACGGGGATATAAAATACAAGTACATAAGAAGGATATACAGGGATATAACTCTCCATGCGAAGAGAAACAATTACAAAAATATAAATGAACACAGATGCTGGTTCCTTTTTGGAAGACAGGGAAAGGAAATAGCTGGAAATTATTCCAGGCTAGCAGCCATACTGTTAGCAATGGCAGTGCAATGTCTTATGCGACTGAGCGCATATTTATTTTTGCTGGTTTTCCTGACTCATTCTTGTTGGTGAGAGGGTCTTTTCGAACGATAATTTTGGGTATACGAGCAGTCGAACAAATAGGCATCAGGATCACTGACGCTACCGTTGATTCAAAGGCCATTATTTCTGAGGCCAAATCGATGCAAGTAAAAAATATATGGGCCGTGCCCTGTTAAATATTGGATAAATTACGGAGAATCACTAATTAAGTGCCGATCGACATTAGGAAACATGTACTGCAATCTTCTGCCTGTAACAACCATGTTCCATAAGTTCTGCCACTGTTTAGAGAGTTCAGTGACGAGCGTGGCTTTAAGATATGATACATATATTCAATGAAGTTATGAATGACTCATTAGCTGCGCTGTTTGCAATCTTGTCAGCTGTTTCATTATCCAAGATCGCAGAGTGGGCCAGTACCCACTGAAGCTTTGGCCTCAGACTACCAGAAAGCAGTAGTAGCTGTTTTTGAATTGCCGTAACTAGTGGGTTTTTTCTGCGCTCACCCTTAATGGCCTGCTAACTTGACAGAGAAATCTGTGTAAATCACTTTTATGTCTGCATTCCTAACTGTGAAGTTCAGAACTGCTTTTACTGCTGCGAGGTCAGCCTGAGACACTGAGTTACTTGTTGTGAAACTTCTTGGCACAGGTGTGGACTACAATGTCGTCATCCACTGCACACCAGACACTTTGTGTTGCTACTGCTCCTTTTGAATCGTCTTTATAAACGACACTTGCTAGTTGCGCGATGGGAGAACTGCCGTTAACAATTATACCAGAGTAAGCCTGATAGCAAAATGGATGGGTCATGTAGCTTTTGTAGTCTGACAATATCCACGTCTTGTTCTATAGTGTTAAATTTTCCTTCAACCTGACTAACCTCATTATGACACTCTCTCTTTGTACATTCAGGTGTAGTGGTCGAATCCCTACTTAAATATTTAAGGCGCTGGTTGGTAAGGTTTTGAATCCTCGGCAGATGTTCCGGAGAAAGGAGCTCTAAGCAGACTTGAGGGCCAATTGCATATTTTCAGTTGTTTTGATGCTCCACATGGAGGCACCATGAAGAGCGATGCATTCGGCAACGATGTTATACCACGCCTTGAACATCTACAAAGAGGCACCTCAACTATAAAATGCATTTCTTCGAATACTATTCGAAAGCTTGTAAAGTTTTTTTAATGTCTTTGATATGAGGAAGCCAGGAGAAAGTTTTATTGAGCGTCACTCCTAAGTATCAAAATTATCTAACAAATTAAATATTTCCACCGTGCAGTTTTATGCACAGAATAAGCTCATTCCTTTTACCTGCACTAATCAACATTCCCCTGGTATTCACTTTAGAAACTGTGAGAATATGCTCACTGCCTCAGCCCGGCAATCTTATCTGATGCCTTGTGAGCATTCCCTAGCTACTTCGGCTGTTCCCTTTATAAACAACCAAAAAGTCTTCGGCATAAGTAATGATTTCTATATTTTCATCCTCGTCGAACATGCAGAGCTCAGTGTCTGCCACCAGGTTCCGCGAAACTGGACGCAGGCAAAAGCCTAGAGGGAAGCCTTTCGAAACATTTTTATATGTGAATACTCCTATCCGATGTTGCTTGTACTCATCGTTCTCTTAAATAACTGTAAATAAAGTCAAATATAAACTTCGGACAGTTGATCTTTTGTAAGTGGTGTAAAGTGTCAGGCTACTACAATGTATCGAAGTCGTCTTGTGTATTGATGGCGAGGATCAAAGAATGAATTTTATTCCTTTTACTTCCAAGTATTCTGTGCCGCAGAGAATTTATTGCATGGTCAACTGGTTACCCTGCGTACTGTCGTTTGATCTTGTTTTCGTGGATGTGAAAATTTAGTCTTTGCAGTAAAATCCATTCAAGAATTTTCCTCGTGAATGATAGAAGGCAGATTGGTTTATTTGGTTTGACTTCTTCAGGTCCTTGTTACCCTTCAAGAACAAGGTGACTTCTATGACTTCTGTACCTTTCGGAAGATGCTAACTCTCCAGCAGGTCTGTATATATGAAACTAGCAATGTTCGGTGGGTATAATTCACTATTTGAAGAATGCCATTGTCACGCCCATCCAGCCGTGGAACTGTATTTGGATAGAGATTGCTAGTTATATCTGTATGCTCCTTGTAATTTGGAGTAGGTTCTGTGTTTTGTGACACTTGTCTTATGTAATATTTGATGCTGATATGAAATTTAGTCTAAGCAATGTTACCTATATTAGAGACGGCAAGAGCCGGAAGTAGAATTTAAGATGGGATTCTCCATTTGCATACAATTGTTGCGAGCCTGGGAGGTTGGGCCAGTTAGAGTTACATGATCTAAAGATGTGACATATTTTTTTTTGTTCCGTTTAAATATCACCGCTAAAGCCTTTCTTCCACTGTGTTCATGACTTCTTTGGAAGCGTCTTCTTAGAGCGTTAACATGACTTCTTCCCCGCCACCTAATTCGACCATAGAATTTTTATAAGAGAGGAATGACTTTTTCTTTTTAACACTTGATGGCAGATAGTGGGTAAGGTATCTAAAACTTTGTCGCATGCGGCATCGAGATCTTGCTCGTTGCTAACATTGTTAAAGGCTGACATTATGTCTAGAACATGAGATGCCAGGGCGTTTCCAGACTTCCATGACTTAATATACACTCATGTGGCAAAATTAAGACAATTTGCAAATTTTTGTCTTGAACCAAAGGTACTAATTACGAAAAATTATGCAAATATTCAGAGTCGAATATGTAATCATACACACGCGCGTCTGCGAAGCTTTGATTGTAAAGGGGATATAAACGTGGCGGGTCATTTTTCGGCCATTTTTGTGCTCGTCCTCCTGCACGACATCCGCCGTTTTTCTTGAAAAAAGAAACATGAAAAATGAACAATGCCGTCACCGGGACTCAAACATGGACTTTTCGAATACTCGCTGAGTGTGCTAACCGTTATACTCCGAAGGCATGCTGGAAGGAGGGATAAAATACCTTATATACTCCCCCTTTCAAAGGGCGACTGGAGAAGAGAGGACCCACTCGCCAAATCCAGGTGGTGAGGAATTATCGTGCACCACCTTTTTCAAGTTCGGACGCCACTGTAGAATGATTAGGTTTTTCTTAAAACTTGGAGGCGTGAAAATATGCAATGTCCTCGCCGAAACTCGAACTTGGACCTCTCGAATATGCGCCGATTGTGCTAACGTTACATCACGAAGGCATGCATAAAGAAGAGAGAAAATACCTTATAAGGTATTAGGTAAAATAAATAGCCACGAATATATGGATGACAGAATGAAATGAAGAGTTGTCGGTAGATTGGACGCAGGCTAATTACAAGCACATGTAGCTACAGAGCTATGTGAAACAGCCAGTGTCGGCTGCAGTTTGTGGAAATAATTTCAAGATACTGGATCCACGTCGAAAAGACCTGGAGAAATTCGATCAAGATCCCCCAATGACGAATGAGGATTGTTATTTGGCACTTTCAACGCGCGACAGGACTTCTACGGCATCACCGCTTTAACGTTGTAGAGACATTAGGTTATCTGGAAGCAGGGAGAGGAAAAATGAGCAATGCCCTCGACGGGACTGGAACCACGGACTTCTCGAATACGCGCAGAGCGTGCTGTCCATTACACCATAAAAGCATGCTAAGAAAGCGAGAGAAATACCTTATAACGAAGATGTATCCAGCCACTGAAACAGGAGTTTCATGGTCTATAGCTGCCCTAAAGCTTCATAAGCTAAGGCTGTATGCTAGAAAACAATCTGCTAGCATCGCGATCATTGCAGCACACAAGAGAGCGCGTTTAGTATGGTGCAAGTAACATGCGCTTTGGACCAGACTTCAATGGAATACCATGCTTTTTACAGATGAATCGAGATTCAACTGGACACTGATTTTCGCCATTTACTCGTATCTAGAAAGAACCTAGCACACAATACCATGCCTCCGTCATCAGGAAAAATCGATCATTCAATGGTGGATTTATAAAGGATTGGTAAGCATTATATTGGACGCCCTAACACCCCTTCATGTTGACTTTCTCAAACACATGAAGGGGTGTTCGGCCGCTGACTGCTATAAAAAATAAAGAGATTGCTATGAGAAGTAAAGAGACTGCTATGAGAATTAAAGAGATTGCTATGAGAAGTAAAGAGACTGCTATGAGAAGTAAAAAAGGGATTTTTAAAGCCCGTGACTGCTATGAGAAGAGGGGATTTTAGAGCCTATATTCGACTTTTTAGAGGCACAGTTGGTCCTGGGCTCCTGTTAATGGAGAACAGCGCTCATCCACATAGGCTCAGCTGGCCGACGATTACCTGAAAAGTGAGGATATTTGTTTCATGGATTAGCCAGCCAGATCTGATCTTAACTCTATTCAGCATGCATGAAATACTCTTGGGAGGGCAATTTCATCTCGTTGTACCACGGGTACAGAGTACATGGTATCTTGGAAAGGGAACTCCTGAAAGAGAGCCACTAGAAAGTTATTTTCCAAGATAATCTGTGCCGCGTTATCAGCTGCAGCCTGAACCTTTGTTAATTTCCCTGTGATACCGAAGAAGCCTTGAAACATATTCGTTTGAACATATGCATGCTCCATTCTCTCTATTCAGCAGCTAATTTCAGGCAGATGAGCTCTATCTTGTATGCTGAGAGCTTGGAGAATAGGTGACTTCGAAAGTGGTGCTTCGTTTCTTGTTAAAATCCTCGCAGTTTATGCAATAAGTTGTAACTGCCGGGCATCTGTCAGCTGAATAGTCTTCACCACAAATAACACATGCAAACGGTACCTTTCATTTGTGGCTAATGTAGCCAAATGTTTGGCAGTTAAAGCACCACTAATGTACTGCATGAGTGCTCAAGAGTTTGTAGGGTTTATATTTATTTTAACTAACATTTATTTTAAACTATATTTCCTGTCAAGCCTTTACTTTCCCCGAGAATTGCCAATGTCAGAGTATGTAAATTGTAGTAGAACGCGCAGTCTATTCAAATTTTAGCAGAAGTAAGTTGAGTTTAAATAGAAGGGAAACGAGTTTGTATGTGTGCTTCTTGAATCGCGAACGTGAAGGTTGCTAGGTAGAAATTTAAGAACCGCGCGTTTCGGCCTGTGTGCCTATCTCGGCAGTTCACTGAATATTTCAACTGCTTAATCAGTAAGCTTGCTGAATCTCAGTTGTATTTTAGAACGCGGTTAAGTTAGTTACGAATTTAGAGCCTCGTAGGTAGTGATCTCGTTATTTATTCATCCTGTCATTTATTTTTAGTTTCACATTTCTGTTTTGTTAAACCGCCGGGTCGGCGTAGTTTGTGAGCATCAAGTGAACGCAGCTGTTATTTCTAAAGTGGAATAAAAAGGGATTTAAACCCTTTTTACGAGTTTGTGTAATTTACAGTTCATAGCAGTCAGTACCACTGTTGCTGACAATTTAGGGCCTCGCAACACTATATTGGCGCCCGAACATCTTACGAACTTAGATGGCCGAAAACTTGATGGAAGCTCCTGTACAACTCCAACAGCAAGAAATGGCAAACCAGTTAGAAGGATTTGGATACCTGGTCCAAACGATGAGAGCATCTATCAAGCCAAACGTCAATTTCGGAAAAAATTCGGTGGAGATATTTTTAGAAGGCCTCGAAAATCACTTTCAGTTATACCCTGTGCCTGAAAGACAAAAAGTTGCTATTGCCACGTCTGCACCAAGAGGACAGGCCTGACTATGGTGGAAGAGTATAGAGAAATTTTTATTAGGAGAATTCGGAGGCCAAACATATACCTTTGAAAATTTCAAAATATCATTATTAAAGGCCTTCCCCATAGTGAAAGACCGAGCAAAGCTATAAGCCGAACTGTATAGTTTTTATCAACGTAATATAGAAGATTTAACGGACTTTATTCTGCGAAAAGTTAAGCTGACAAACATGCTGTATGGGAAGAAACCCGACGCAGAGATAATTGAAATAATATTACCAAGATTGCTACCTGCTGTCCAAGATTACTTAGGAATCCGAAATCCAAGCACCTTGCAGGAACTCTTCGAGTTATCGGTCAAGTTCCAAAACCGAAGAATAGCGGAAAAATGTAGAGGGGCATCTTATTCTCAAAGTCTCCGAAGGCAATTCTCAAATCAACAAACCGGAAACACAAATCGCTCTTATGGGGGAAAGAGCTATCAAGCCAACTCATCGAAGCTCAAAGGTCAAGGCGCAAAAAGGAAATTTGAAAACAACCGTCCGCGTACCCAAAAGACATAAGTTGAAAGGAAAGCTTTAAACGAGTAGACGGGCCTGTAAAAGCGAGGGTCCAGACCCCGGAAGTTTAGAAAAAACCCTCAAGAAGATACCTAAATACGGTCGTGGTAAAGAATTCACAATTACCAATTATACAAGTCTTGGTTGGCGATGTACCAGTGGAAGCTCTCATTGATACAGGGGCAGAAGGTAATTTTATGAGTGATAAATTTTTTAGGAAGAATTGTAATAGGTTACGGTTATTTAAAAATAAAAACACAGAAATTATCGCGGCCCAAGGAAAAATCTGTCAATGTATCGGGAAATTATCATTAAAAATACAGATAAAAGAGGAGAGCCTTAAAATATTAATTTTTGTGGTAAAAAATATACAGAGTCCACTTATTTTAGGTATGGAGTTTTAAAAGCGGCGAAGGCCAAACTGAATTTTCAGGAAAATTCAGTTATGCTGGAAATGGACCGGAGGGTGGTGGAGCCAGTGGAACAACCGTAAGTCGACTTTAGCCATTTGAATGACCATGAAAGCCAAGCCATCCAGCAAGTGGTGAGTACTTTTTCAAACTAGTTTTCAGAACGGCCTGGTAATTGTCAAATTGTAACACATGATATACAACTAACTGCCGATAAACCCTGTAGGACTAAAACCTACTGGTATGATAAACAGAAAGAGCAAATTATCGAGGAACACATTCCGGAAATGCTGCAGAAGCAGATAATAACGCCCACAAATAGTGAGTACGCGAGTCCAGTCGTACTATGTAGGAAAAAGAACGATTTCCCTCCTTCGGATAAAAGGGCTTGGAGGTTTGCTATCGATTACAGAAAACGTAATAGTGTTACTAAGTTCCCAGTTTACCCTTTGCCGGTTATAGAGGAAATTATTAAAAAGATTAAGTCTACGAGATACATGACTACGTTGGACTTAACGTCTGGCTACTATCAAATAGATATGAGACGCGAAGACATACATAAAATCGGGCACTTATGCATTTTTACGCATGCCCTTTGGGTTGTGTGGGGACCCGTCAACATTCCAGAGAGCTATGGACATTGTTCTAAAACCTGTCCTAGGAAAATCGAATTTTATCTATCTAGATGATATAATTTTAACGAGTAGTACGTTGGAACAAAACATTAAAGACTTGGAAGAGGTTTTTAAGTTATTAAAAGAGGCCGGTCTTACAATTAACGCATCAAAATGCAAGTTCGCCACTAAAGAACTTAAATATCTGGGTTATAAAATTTCGCAAAAGGATATAGAAACTCAGAATTCAAAAATAAAAGCCATCAAGAATTTCCCACCTCACAATACCGCCAAGAAACCTTCTTCTTTCCTTGGGTTATGTTCTTATTATCGGTCGTTCATAAAAGATTTGGCGAACATTGTTGAACCATTGTTAGTTATTAAAAGAAAAAGTAAGTTTACGTGGACAGCAGAAGCAAATACAGCATTTGAAAGGTTAAAAGAAGCACTCATCAATGCCCCTGTTTTGAAATTCCCGGAAGGAGACGAAAACCTGGAAATTGCAGCAGATGCGTCGGACTATGCCGTAGGTGCGGTTTTCATGCAGAATGGCCATCCTTTGGCATATTTTAATAAAACTTTAAATTCTACGCAAAGGAATTATACAGCTACAGAGAGGAAAACATTAGCCGTATTAATGGCTGTACAGAAATTTCGAGTTTATTTCGGCAAAGCGCCAGTAACAGTCTTTTCGGATCATGCGGCTGTTGGTAGACTTTACTCGGGGAAAAACCTAACGCCCAGGTTAATAAGATGGGCTTTAAAACTTCAAGAATATAATCTAATAATTAAATATAAACCAGGGAAAGAAAATAAGGTAGCTGACGCACTATCCCGAATAAAACTGGACGATGAAGGGAATGAACTCAAATGCGCTGTGTTGATTTCTAATATTTTAGATTCTAGAGAAACAATTATTGCTGAATTGAAAGCTGATCCTGAATTTGGAAATATTTATGCTTATTTAAAAGACCCCGAAATCTTTGAACATACAGATGTCGCCGCAATAAGAAGTAGAGCAGAAAACTATGAAATAATAGATAATTTATTGTTTTATACGAAATCAACAAACGAAAATTTTGAGAATAGACCAGTCATCCCAGCCTCTCTTCGATTGAGCATTTTGAAGGAATTACACGACACGCCAACATCGGGTCATTTAGGGGTCAGAAACACTATAAAAAGGGTACGCGAGGCGGTATATTTCCCGCAATTATACATAATAGTAACTGCGTATGTCAGGTCCTGCAATCAATGTCAATTAATAAATGATATTAATTACAGCCCGGCCGGGTACTTAAATAGCATTCGCGCTACATTTCCGAATGAAATTTTAGGCACAGATCTTCTTGTTCCTTTTCCCCAGAGTGAGTTAAATAAAAATCGTTTTATTTAGTAATTGTAGATCATTTTTCAAAGTGGACAGAAATTGTTGTAAATTGTAAAATCTTCTATAAATTTTTCTTTTGTTCTAAAATGTTATGTGTAAATACGAAGTTCTATGTGTTGACGGAAGTCAATTTGTCTCGGTTGAGACTTAGTTTTGTTTACTGTATTTAGCTAAGGCAAAAGCATTATTTTCTTTAAGTGTAAAATCTAACAGCAAGCAGTTCCTGTTGGTCGAAAGACTAGTTCTGTTATGTTAAAGCCAAAATTTGACCGAAAATAAAATAACTTCGTATTCTTGTATTAATGTAAAATTTAGTTTCAATGCCGCCAGCTTGGCGAAGAAAGCGTGAAGTAAATTTTTATTTTCTCTCATTCATTCTATGGTAAATTGTAAAAATCATATATATTAGAATTTTGTAAATATAGGTAAATACTTGAAAGTTATGTAAAAGTAGAATTTAGTCTAGAAGCATAAAATTTTAGATGTTAAAAGTAAATGCTCAAAAGAAACGAGTTCAAATCTAAGTATTAAACCGTAGATAAAATCATGCTTTAGAGCGAAAGCCTGTATGTCTCAAGATGAATGAGGGGAAATTTAGAATGAATGTGTTTTGTAGGGTTCTCCACCTACACTTGAATTTTAAGAATGTTAAACATACCTCATCGAGTTTCAGTATATTGGATTAAGGTGTGTCATATTTGGTCGTTTGAATTCTAATAAATCATTGTGGTTAGGGGAAGTGTTGTAATACAAAAAGACGAAGATTCCCGTTTGACACCACACATGGTAGAGAACCAGGGTAAAGTTAAATTCATGTTTGAATATTTGAATGAATGTGAATGTAAGCAGTTAATTAAGGAAAAGAAAAGGATCGAAACCGAAAACGTTATCCAGTGTTAAGAAAGTGTAAATCATAATGTATTTAGAATATACTGATACTTATTCCTTCCAGATGCTGGAAGGAAGAGAAAAAGATTGATTGATGAAGACCAATTCCAGAAAGGATCCTGTAAGAAGATATGGTATCTTTACATCTACAGAAATGATTCTAATTGTTTTAGACAAAAGTTTGTTTTTGTAAACGGAGCTCTTGAGTTTTAGGTCAGAATATGGAAACTTTTCAACAGGTCGTTTCTAGGACCTGCTTCCAAGTTTACCAAATTCTGGCAGCGGCAAATATAGGGTTTATATTTATTTTAACTAACATTTATTTTAAACTATCTTTCCTGTCAAGCCTTTACTTTCCCCGAGAATTGCCAATGCCAGAGTATGTAAATTGTAGTAGAACGCGCAGTCTATTGAAATTTTAGCAGAAGTAAGTTGAGTTTAAATAGAAGGGAAACGAGTTTGTATGTGTGCTTCTTGAATCGCGAACGTGAAGGTTGCTAGGTAGAAATTTAAGAACCGCGCGTTTCGGCCTGTGTGCCTATCTCAGCAGTTCACCGAATATTTCAACTGCTTAATCAGTAAGCTTGCTGAATCTCAGCTGTATTTTAGAACGCGGTTAAGTTAGTTACGAATTTAGAGCCTCGTAGGTAGTGATCTCGTTATTTATTCATCCTGGCATTTATTTTTAGTTTCACAGTTCTGTTTTGTTAAACCGCCGGGTCGGCGTAGTTTGTGAGCATCAAGTGAACGCAGCTGTTATTTCTAAAGTGGAATAAAAAGGGATTTAAACCCTTCTTACGAGTTTGTGTAATTTACAGTTCATAGCAGTCACTACCACTGTTGCTGACAAGTTGGGGCCTCGCAACACTATAAGTTAATTCCAATATCCACTCGGCTGCAGTTTTCACTGCTCGGAAGGAACTGAACAGAAACTCACCAGTCCAATAATTAATAGCTGATAAATTGTGAACAAGTTCCCTTGAATAAATATGGCTATGATTTACCGATGGGACTAGATTTTCAAATGCTTCTCAAATATCCTCTCTTTTGGCCAAGGCTGGTACACTAAAAGCAATCACTTACTTTTTTCTAGCCTCAGAGTCTCTCACCAATATTGATGATGAGAGCATTGACTTCTCTTTAATCGCTTTTGCGAGTATGTCGGTATGCTTTTTATTTGTCGACCGCACCAGCAATTTCTTGGACCGTATGGATCGAACTTTCTCTACGGTTATTTCGATAATCCTAGCACCATGTTTCAGTGATAAGCTGAGACCTAATCTTCTCAGGAGAATGTTATGAACCGTGTGCTTTTATCAGTAAAACGTTATCGGATTGGTGCTTCTTAGGAGTCTTGTGAATGAGCCTTTTGCTACACACTTCCGTAAATGGGGCTCAGTTTCAATTCCTGAATGTGATAGTGCTTTAACAGACGAAGTAACTGAAACTGTTGCTGGAGAAGTTTTATGCAAATATTTGCATGGATTTAACTCTGCAGCTGGTGGTAAAATAGCTCGTCTTCGGCGATAATATTTCGAGTGGTATCGGAAAATATGAAAACATATTTTCTTGTGATGCGTAAATTGCACAATAAGCAGTTTGAATTGATCATAAATACTACCAAATCACTCAAAGTAAGCATAATTGTAGGACATGTCCATGCAACTGTGACTATAACCGAGTTAGATAATGCTAAAGCGCTAACTAGACGAAAGCGCAAACGAAACGTTAAGAATGACGAATGCAGACGTGTGAAAATGTTGTAATTAATTCTTTTTTCTTCTCATTTTAATTTATATAAATAAATCGCTTAGTAATGATTCGATGCGTTTTTAGTGGTGATTATAGTGGTGTTTATTAGTGATGTTTTCCCTATATAAGTTAATGCTAAAGCGCCAGCTAGATGAGCGCGCAGACGAGACGTTAACGATGATGAATGGCCAGATGCGTGAAAATGTTTTGATGATTATTCTTTTTTTCTTTTCTTTTCATTTTAATTTATGTAAATTAATCTAAGTTTAGTAATAGCTTAATGCGTTTAAGTGATGATTAGAATGAATTTATTAGTGATGTTTTCTCTTTATAATATATTGCCGGATGACGTTTTATCCTGTTTGACTGCTAATAAGAAATATCACAACTAAAGTGAAAGTTTGAAATAAAACAATTTATTAAATGTCGAAATATGTTTAAAAGACACGACTAGCGTGTGCGTGAACAAAACGCATGCCAAAATTAAATAGAACGCAAAGAGCAAATAAATAAGCCTAATTAGGCTTCTTAATCTAAACCTTAGCTTACCTAACTAACTAAGCGTTCGATAAAGAAATCGCAGGCTGAGCAGAAACGTACGCCGACAAGTTAAATTGCAACAACGGAAAAAACTAAAACAATCCAACGGCTAGCCTGTGCTGCCAAGCGCTCTCTAAAAAGCTTAACAACTCGAAGCTCAGTTATGCTTTAATTAATCTGCATTCTGGTGGTAGTTGATAAAAATAGAAGATAAAGACAAAATAATAACTCAAATGAAAACTTACAAGCATACCAATAGTCGGTTTTTACGAAAACATGCAAAAGGTACATGATCATTCCACTACAGACCTAAAAGAAATATACTCAAACAGTGATACACTGCTTTTCTTCAAATATTGGTCTTTTACAAGATTTTTTAAACTTTGCAGACGCATTGTGTTATTTTCAATTAAAAACGCATGTTTTATTTGCATTTTTTCTTTGGGGAAAGTTATGGTATCAAGAATTTTTTTAACTTTTATTTCATTGGTTTAAAAAAGTAGTTTTTAACTGAGTCTCAGATTTTGTTGATGCACCAAATTTTCGAACATGATAGTAAAAATTTTCGAAAAGTGTTCCGGAACATGCTTTAGTTTAAGAAATGTAATTCAGATGATGAAATTAAAACCGCAGTGAATAAAGGGAAATTATTAACTTTTTTGGAATCTTTTAATTATTATTGTTAATTGTTATTGTTAATTATTCCCAAATTACTTTCCTACGCTTTTTAAATTCATCAGTCGTTTTTGCCTGACTGCTTTTGAATAAAAGAAAGTAAAATTTCTTGAAATAAATGTTGGCTACGATTTATATTTAAATGAAGAGCATTTTATGAGTGGTTGGTCTTCTCTAATTGGTTAATCAAATGTCTTGTAATTAATGCACAAGCATTTATTACCTAAATATACCAAGCTATGGTGTTTGAATAAGTTTTATTCTAAACAACTGAAACTGGAAAAGGAATGACATATAAGTATGGATTTATATTACAAGATATTCTATACAATATTTCAAAATTTTTTGCTTGTTGATTTATTTCTTTAATTATGGCAAATCAGGTAAGGAGAAGATGACTTCGTGGGCGTTTTAAAGTTAAATTCGATTGTATTTGCGTTACGCATGAAGAAAACCTGAAAACGCCTAAATTGCCAGTGCCGGGACTCGAACTATCAGTGCTTAGCTGTATCTATACTGCTATTTCTGTTCTTAAATTAAAGCATAATACAAAAGTCCATGTTTATTTATTGTGTATGTTTAAGGAAATGTTCTCTGTTTACTTAATAAAAGACGTATTTTCTAATAAATTTATCCTTCCCTCTTTTTTTCCTTTGATAGAAATTGCTGCTTCTCGGTTAGATTAGTTTGGTTTATTTGATTATGGCAAAGCCCTCTAGGGATGCCTAAAGAATAGGATGCCTTCGTGGAGAACTTTCTAAGGAAAACTCGCTCGTATCCACATTACACTTGCTAAAAACCATAAAAATGCTCATGCAGTCGGCCATTTCGTCTGGAAACGAACCCAGGTCCAACTACTAGTGTTTAGCGACATTGCTGTCCGGCCGCTGGCGGCTTGTTGGTTAGACAGCTCTTCCACGGGTTTACTTACTTCTCGAAAGTGAAAAAAAAAGGGAGAGGGGAGAGACAGACTTCTGCTTCATCTCTCAAAATGCATGAAGTAATTTTTTAATTTATAATAATCAGAAAACTACGATAGATTTTCTTCAAACTGGCATGCTATTCTAGCATCGCGTAAAACTGCCATGCAATTGGACATGAAAGTAGTAATAGCACAGGAAGTCTGCTCTATCATGGTGTATCATGGTCAGTAGGACGATCATTAATAATAATTGTGCGAAATTGTCCTAAAAACTTAGGCCACTATATTAAAAACTCATATTTTCTCTTCCAAACATTATTTGATCCCCCAACAAATCTGCATCAGATTTTCTCATCCGTGTTCCGAATGAAGATTTCGTTTATTTGTGCTACCGTACGAATGAAAAATAATTTTTTGTAGAAAGGATTAATTGAGTCTTGCTTTGAGTTTCGATTTTCAAAGACATATACAATAAACAATCCATTTCATACATATGGCAGCCTAAATTTTATGTCGTATGGTATAGAGATGAAAACAAAGAAAAAGAGGAAGTTCGTTTATCCGCCTGCCAATCAGCCTTGTTATGTGTGATGCATTTTGTTCCACCTTCTGTCAATAATTCTAGTGTATTTGCTATGGAATGCGGAGTTGCACAGCAAAGAAATGCAGAAAGCAACTGAGTTTTATTCGCATCCGAAAGCAGTTGAGAATTATATGGCTACAAAAAAGGTACATTTGAAGTTCTGGAGGATTTTAATACAGATTTCTGCGTTATGTACGCACAGGTTTGTCTCGCAGTTAAAATTAATTAATTAAAATAATCTTCTTTGAAATGTCAGCAGGATTCGTAGTGTCCAAAAATAAAGTTACAAACACAAAACATATGATATTCGGAAAAACAAATTGGTTTACTGGATGCTTTACTTGTCTTAAGCTGAGGTTTTACAGTATAAATGTAGCTGCTGATAGTAGCTAAAAAATCCCTTATTCTTATACGATGGATATTTTAATGCCTAGAGCAGTGGTCTCAATTTCGATTGAATGCTGGTCGAATGCACAATCTGAAAGCAGCTGACGGGCAGGAAATGTTTCGTAACAAAAGGAAACATCATTTTTTGACATAAATTTAAAATATCGCTTATTAAATATTTATCAAAATATGCAGAAGCAGTAACAAAAAGAAAAACGTTTGGACATAAATTTAAAATTTCGCTTATTAGATATTTTTCAAGGTATGCAGAAGCAAAAATAATACATAAACAATAATAATAACAATAACAATAACGGCTCTTTACTTAATCGAGCCGATGTTCTTTTGGAATTGATATTTCCTTACCAGAAATAAAACCTGCCCTTTTTTGCGCACAACACACGAAATTATATAATTTCTGATTTATCTTGAAAAATGCCTATTTTTACCTTTTTTTAAATGCATAGTTTTAAATAATAGGCGTTGTTATAATATATATTTAATAATAAACACGAAGAAACTTGTTTTATGAGATGTACGCTAGTTTATCTCCGCCTGTACAGTAATATGAACTACGTAGCAATGAATCCAGCTAACCAGCTAATTAACTAACTCGGGAAAAGCATCTCAGAAGTACCAACTAATTACAAAAAAACATAATACTAAAGTGCCAACATCTGTCGGCTGCCGAACTAAATTTATTGATTGCACCGAAGTAAAAAGTTCTAACACGTTACCCTAATCACGGGGTTTGGCATATATGCATACACTATAAGCATTATATTCCAAAGCTTCCAACCTATTCATTCTCTTTCTTCAATAACAAGCGCGCACATAAATACAGTCCACATATCTATGATTATAAAACTATAAAGACCGTATTAATAACAAACATATAATTGAAATGTATTTGCGGACCGCATAAAATTGCTTTGAGGACTAACTGCGGCCCACAGGCCACCAGTTTGGGACCACTGATATAGAACGTAAGAATTATATAAACTTATAAAAATATTTTATTAAAGTAGTGGTTTTAAGTTTTTTCCTTTCAAGCATCCATTTCACCACTGCTGAAACATTTCCCTCCTCCCTCCTTTCCCAAACTTGAAAACTAAAACTAAATACTCATTAGCTAAATAAAAGGATGACCTCATTCTCCCTTGAAAATGTCATATCACTTCTAGTTGAGAGCCCCTTATCCAAACAGATTAAGCTATACAAAACAAAAATGTACATTTCAAACATTTGGTTAAAAAAAATCTACGCTTACCTCAGCTACATTTCACACCAGAAGATTTCATTTTTCAATCTTTTATCTTGCTTTCTTTGAATTGGCTAAGTACACTGGTGTCCAAACATTAAGCATAATTCATAAAATGTCGAGGAATGTGCTTTAATATTAATTAAATTGTTAAAAAATCACTTTTGTCGAATAATTGTTTGAAGATGAAACGATGTGCATATGCGAAATATTTCAGCCGATGCCGGCATACGCAAAGCATGTGAGGTATCAGGTAGGTGTGTGCAGTTATTGTGCTGAGGAGCGAGTTAAAAGATAAAAAATGTCAAGGGATTGTACAAAAACGCTAAATGGACATTTTTTGAAAGGAAGAATTTTGGAATGCTAAAATGTGTACTACCTCCAACTGAAGTATCTCTAATTCTGAATGTACCTCAGTATATAATCCCAAAACTGTGGCAGAGATTTCACAGTATGGGAGATATTACCCGACGACCAGATAAGGTCGACCAAGAGGAATAATCATTCATCAAGACAATATTTTTCAATAAGTGCGCAACGTCAGGAAAACAGTTGTGCCAGTGTTTAAACAAACACGCAGTTTTTCCAAATAGTATTTAAATCTATCAATAACAAGTTCTCTTGAGCATACTTCAAATAATAGAAAATTCTTTGATTTCATAGCTTCAAATAAGATTTGATTAGGAAGCTGCAAAAATGTCTTTCGTTCTTTATCTTATTATTTTAAAAGGTACACAAATATTATTGCAACACTTAACTGCTGCTTTTGGTAACAGATCAATTAACATTGGTACATAAGGCAAAAAAGGTAACAAATAACAAGATTACTAAAGGTGGATTTTTATTCGATTAGTCATCGATTTCAAGACCATCGGCAAGATTTTCTCGAGAATACACGGATAACAGAACACTGTCCTCTCACAATTACTATCAGATATAGATATTCGTTAACGAAGAGTACATTTCACAAATAGGAAAGAATTGAAAATTCGTCACACTAATATATTTTTACCTTGCTTATTGTTATGCATGTAAAAATATTAACATTTGAAAAAAAAATCCTAAATACCTTGTACCCACAATACGATTAATATCAAATACCTCATAAAAAGCATGATATTCCGTGATTAATAAATTTACACTCTAAAGTTTAAAGAAAATCTTTTCCTTTCTATTTTTATTTGACATCATATTACCGTACTGTTTTAAAAATAGTGCTCTAACTTTTTATAAAGTTCTAATCCCACGTATGATAAGAATGTTTGTGACTATAATGCCTTCTTGTCAATGAGATATTTAAAATCTGTTGCACTGAAAGTATTCTCTAGACCAGAGTTTCTTAAACTGTGGGTCGCAGGAACTGCAGCAGGGGTAGCAAAAATTTTAGCAGTTTTGATATTTCATTAACTTATTATAATAATTTTATAATTACCAAACATTTTTACATAATGTATCTGAAAATAGATAAAGATATGACAATACAGACAAAGAAAAAAACGAAAATGTTTCAATGCATTCTTTTTCTAATACGTTCATTTTACTTGCTTTGCACGTGACGCTGTCATTTCGTCTGTTACGTGTTTAAAATTTTCACATTGTTCTGCGCCTTAAAATTAAAGTTAATGACTTAAAACTACAATAGTATATTACAGTACAAGTGAAAAAATTGACAGTTTCACTCACCTGTGTGTCGGATTTGCGCAATGCTTATGAGGACCCACAAAATTTTCGTAATTATTATGCGGTTCTGAAGTCACGAAAAAAAATCTAAATGTTAAAAAGTTGTCGCTACTGAAAAAAGTTTAAGAAGCCCTGCTCTAAACTATAACAGATTAAATAATACAGTTTCTATAGGAAATACTAAAAGAAACTCTGAATCTTAAAATGTGAGGGGCAACATATTTACAAATGTAACAGAATCTTCAGATATATTTAAGGTATTTTAGGCTGTCCCCTTTATAATAAAAGTGTCTAATAATTTATTTTCGCTATTACCTCTCTGCTTTTGATTTCGTATACACAGATAAGTTCACTTCAGACGATGTAAATTAATTAGCATGAAGAAGAAGTTAAGAACGCATTAATATAAATAAGGGTGGATTGATTGTAAATTAGGTGATATGAAGAAGTAGTTAAGAACATGTTTTTATAAACAGGCGTGGTTTGATTGTAGCTGATATTGTATGATTCAGCTTGTTCTAAAGTGAAGCTTTGCTATCTACAATTTTCTACCCCACCCTAACTGCCAAGTTAGCTTAAGTGGTGTTTGAGATTTAACAAATGGTAATTTCTAAACTTTTAATATTTATTATTTAGTAGTCAGATGCTATATCCAAATGAAATTGATTTACAGTGCTTCAGAACACAGATTTACAAATTTACAGAACTTCTTGTTAATATAAACTGCGACATATGAGGAACAATTTATTAAGATCGTTACATTTTTTATAAGTATTGTCTAGATTCTCTAACTGAAAACTCGTGGCAGAAAAGTTTTATTTCATTATTAATTTATGAGTACCTTTTTAGTTAGTGAATAAACGAGAACCACAGTACCAACTTATAGCCTCAAATAATAGATCATTAAGTGAAATTATTGAACAAATGTTTGAGAAAGGGTGGTTATAAAGTAAAGTAAAAACGATTGCTTAAGATACCAGTCTTGTAAATATATAAGTACAAATATCGGAGTAAGAACCTATGTAAATATATAAGTACAAATATTGGAGGAAATTACTTGAATTAATCTATTACATAGACCGGAATCGAATTTATGATTTTCTAACTCTTCATTCATAAATTTTAACTGATCCTTTATAGTAAACATGGCGTAAGTTTTCAATTTAGCAGTTTTCTATAACTCTGAATACAGATAAAATTGGTGGACATGTAAGGTTTATTCTAAGTTTATAACAGTTATTTTAAAATTAAAGCTCCTTTCCTATCTTTCCTAATTTCAGCTTACAATTCCTTACCAGAATGCGTTTTTACAATCGTGTTAAATGCAAATGAGAAGGCGTAGTATTTAAGTCGAAGTTCCACTAAATTCGGCAGAGAAAATTCAATTTCCTGAATAGCGCGGTAGCCTTTTGGCTGCGTCTGTTACTACCCTTGGTCGTATTTACGTGCCCTTGATAGCTTCGCTAGCTAATTTAATATTAGGGGCCAACTAGTTAGAAATTGTATTAGCTGAGGCTAAATCTCTTTAGTTAGTCATCAGTTAAGTTCTTATTTCTTGTATTTTTGAGTTTAAGCCCAAGTGGAGGCTTTGCTGTACGTCCTGAGAAAGGGACCGTCTGTACACCTTTAGTCTGAGCAATAAAGGGTAATCAATTCTTCTTGAGTTTTATGTTTCTGTTTCTGGACTTAAGCAATTATTAGCTTAGTAGTTCCCTAGGTTTCTCCACACTTAGTTAATAGATAAAAGGGACGATCCTTACAAACAGTAACAAGAAGTAAATACTTATAGAACAGTAGATTAAGCTAATAACATGAAATTAACCAGGTGTAATTTATTGCATGAGTTTACTCATTAAAATCATTTTCTAATTAATAAGTGAGAGACAGCTGCCATACGTTTGTTTCATTTCATTTATTTACTATAATGACAGTATGCATGGTGAACAAAAAAGCCTTGAAGCAATCAATATCAGCCGACTGTAAACACTCATGACGGAATATATTACATTGCAATTTTCTTCATGTATTTTTCTTCATGCATTTTTTTTATGTTTAAGACTTTTATTAATATCAAACTTCGAGTTTTAACTTTAAAAAAAGCCCACCCAAACGAGAAAAAATATAGTTTTCCTCAATAATTGTAATATGGCAAGTTAAATGTGAACTTAAGAAGGTTTGATAATGAAAGCATGGCAAAATTATAAAACATTTTCTATGGTTCCACTCTGTTCTGTTAGCAGCTGTACCAATATAGAAAGTCAGTCGACTTATCGTCTCTTCTTAAGCTTTAAGGTAAAATTTCTTACACTAAAAGAAAATTTAAAATAAACCTTTTTATTTAACACTAGCATTGGCCCACCAGCGGCCGAGCGGTAAAGTCGCTGAACACTGGTAGTTCGGTCCGAGGTTCGAATCCCGCGAACGGGCTGGCTGCATGGGCGTTTTCGTGGTTTTCCCCATGTGTAACGTGTATACGAGCCAGTTTCCCTTAGAAAGTCCTCCACGAAGGCATCCCTCCCCTTAGGCAGATAGCCCTCGAGGCTTTGCCATAATCACACACACACACACACACATTAACACTAGCATTACGGCATTGTCGGTTTACCTCTAATTACGATGGGTGGTCATTTTGATCGCAACTTAGTGAATGAAAAGTGTCTGGCATTTTAAAGTTTTCTTAAATAAAATACATTATAATTTAGTTTATTATATTTATTTTGGTTACAGCGTTAAAATTTCCAAGAAGTTGGAAAACAGCAAAATTGATTTGATTCCCAAAGCATTTGGACCCATATGTTTATTGAAAGTGTTTGGTAAAATAATGGACAAATTATTAACAAGTAGATTGAATTATTATATGCATACAACTAATAATATATCTGAATTTCAAATACGGATTCTTGAAGGGTATATCAGCAGAACAAGCCTTATTTTATTTGATAAATAAAATTAGACTGAGGAAGAGGAAAGTCTACTTGGCCTTGGACTCATTCGATATCCGGGGTATTTGACTCTGTTCGTTGGCCTTCAATTACTGAAAAATTTTTTTAAAAATTTGAAGTTACTGGGGGAATGCTAAAGATAATTAAGAACTATTTTAGTCAAAGAAAAATTGTCCTCCTTGATAATCAGAAGGAAATTATTCTTGATATTTGCATAGAGGTTGTCCAAAGGCTCGTGCAGTTCTTCCCTGTTTTGAAGCTACATCGCCAACAAACTTATTAGAAATACAGATATGGATAATGTGGATATAGTATGCTATGCAGACGATATTTCATTCTTGATATATGATGTTTCGTTGGAAAAAATTGAAAAGAAATTTATGGAAGTGGAACGAAAATTGATCAATTGGAGTAATGAAGAATACATTGAATTTCATGTTGAAAAAGCACATGGCCGTTTTTTCCTCCGGGGTGGGAAATGCGTTAGACCCCCTAAACTAAAGTTTAATGAAAAAAGTACCAAAAATATACGTTAAATCCATTGAATTCAGTTTTTCAAGCTGTGATTAGAGCAATTTTTAATGGATTAAAGTGGATTACAGGAAACGTGATTTATATACATAAAATAGATACTTATTCCGATGCTTTGTCTCCTTTATACGCAGTTTCTAATATGCACACTGATAATTCATTAATAAACCAAATTAAAAATGATTTCAAATTTCTGGCTGAAATACATAACATAAATTTATACTGGATCAAGGCCCATGTTGGATGCGTTGGTAATGAGAAGGCGGACACGCTGACAAAAGAAGCTGCTTAAGGCCTAGGAAAGAAAGATATTGAAGCGTTGTATTCGAAAAGAAAACTAAAGATTATGAAAAAGGAGATATTTGTGGAACAGAAAGAAAATTGGGAGTCGTCTGGAAAAAATAATGGTTATATGAGATTTTTGAAAACTGATAAAAGAAAAAAGGTATTTAATAATATAAAAAAAATTAAAAAACTGCGTTTTTTTTCATTTTTTATTTTTTTCTTTTCTTTTCCCCCTTTTTTTCTTCCCCCCCAAATGTGAGATGAATAAATTTGTTCTGATGAATCTTCCTTCGGTATTTATACCTTAACCATCTTAAAAGTTAATTTTGAAGTGTTTAAAAAATCACCTTATTTTGCTTTTCATAAAATATAATATAAAAGTTTAAATGAAGAAGATGACAGTTCTTTTTATATTTTATATCTCTATAATTAAATTGTCATGAATTAAAATTTTAAGAAATGCTTCAGTAAGTAGAATATCTTAACAAAAAATGATCAGTTGAAAAAGGAAGATTGATACAGTTTTAATTAGTCTTTATTCAAAAATATTACTATCCTGCAAGAGTACCAGATAAAACTACAACGTCTGATTTTTTAAAAAGGCATAAAAAGCTGAAATGCAAAGTTTGACATTTCATTCCTACTTCTTGTACTTTTGCTAAATAGCCCACCAGCAACCAAAATGAATAAGTGTGTGTGTGTGTGATTGTGACGAGGTCACATTGAATTAATTATTTACTACGTTATGGCAATATTTAGATATTTGCATCAGATTCCTTTGGTGACAGTTTCATTTTTTTCGCCAACTTGTGTTGTAAGGTGAGGAACAGATTTCATCAGACAACTGTTGTAAGCGGAGGAAAGTATTGCATCAGACAACTGTTGTAAGCGGAAGAAAGTATTGCGTCAGACAACTAGCGTCTTCACTTCTGTTTGCCTGGGTAGCTGAAGGTATTTTGCGATTGGTTGCCTTCTGACGCTGGATCTTTTTTCATTGGGCGGCAAAACTTAACTGTGGAACTTTATAAAAGGCGGTATTTTTTGTCTACCAGGAGGGAGGAGAAGGAGGAGATTGTGAAGGTGCGAGATGGAGATGCTGCATAGAGAAAGACAGTAAGAGTGGAGTAAAAATGCAAACTTGTGGGAGTTTATCGTGCAAGCTTTCTTTGGGCTCCCAGTGTGTATGAAGGAAGTGATTTTCTTTCTCTTTGATGTTGTAGCTGCAAAATTTAAGCTAATCTCCTTTTTTCCCGGGCTTGTCATTTCGCCCGGCATCCCGATGAAGAGTACGTGCATGTGTGTGAGCTGAGATACACCAAGTCTTCGAGGGGCTGTGTGGAAGAATTGATCTATCTTTTTTTGTTCTGAGTGAGGAGGCCTCATATCGTCATGTGTCATACCGGATTACAAAAAAAAGGAATATCTCTTCAGTATTGTTGGTATCCAATAAAGCAAGAATTAAATTTGTTTTCACGTGTTTGTCACTCTCTCGTCACGGCGGGCTATAGACCTGGATCTTGTCCTGGGGTAAGTTGCCACTATATTCCTGTTTATCATAACATGTGACATATACGTTTGCCACCACAGCCAACGAAAATAAACATTACCACAGTGATTATGGCAAAGCCTCGAGGGCTATCTGCCTAAGGGGAGGGATGCCTTCGTGGAGGACTTTCTAAGGGAAACTGGCTCGTATACACGTTACACATGGGGAAAACCACGAAAACGCCCATGCAACCAGCCCGTTCGCGGGATTCGAACCTCGGACCGAACTACCAGCGTTCAGCGACTTTACCGCTCGGCCGCTGGTGGGCCCAAACGAATAAGAAAGCTGAATATTGGTAGTTTCACTCATGTTCAAATCCCAGTGAACAGGCTTGTTGCATGAGTGTTTGGATGGACTTCTCCATATGAAACATAAACACAAACCAATTTCCTCTAGAAAGTTCTCTACGAAGATATATTTCTCCTTAGGCAGATAATCTCGTGTGTTTTGTTTTAATAAATTAATCTGACCTAACCCTGATTATCAGTATACCCTATAGAGACTGAAATCTCAAGCATACCTGAATTCTTTGGATGTTTGTGTCTTCCATACTATAAACAAACATCCACCAGTGGCCAAGTGGCGAAATCTCTAAATACGAATGTTCCAGATCCTTGTAAATGGGTTGGCTGCATAAGAGGTTTTGTGGTTTTGATCATGTGTAACGTAATACAAGCCAGTTCTCCTCAAGAAAATTCTTCACAAAAGCACCCCCTTGTGCATATAACCTTCATGCGCTGTGCAATGCGAATAAGCTAGTCTAATGTAGTATAAACATAGCAATAGCAGTTTTTCTATATTCTGTGGCTCAATTCTGTGGTGTTAATATTTTTTTTTTAAAGAATTAAAAATATTCTGCCTCTTTTAACTATTGCTTTTGTGTGTGTGTGTGTGTGTGCGTATGTATGTCATGCCTTCAGACATAACATGAATGTTTTGATTTTGTATCCCATCTCATGCTGAACAACAAAGTACTTTAATATTGTCAGAATACAATGAAAAAAATCTTCTGTCATTACCAAATTTAAATTTAATGACAGTTTGCACCACAAATTGAAACATTTCTTATGTTATTACCAAGTAGATTCTTTAAATAATCTCTGAAAGCAATACAATGTCACTTGTCAAATGTAGTGTTATGTAGTTTACTGTCCTATGGAATTTTTCTTTCCTAAGTTTTGTATAATCTTTGCTTTATTTTCTCATATAACAGCATTAGAACTATGTATTAAACAATTTTTATTATGTGCATGTTGAAATCTTGCTTTCAGGTTTGAAATCACACATATTGGGAAGGAATCGATCTTAAGGTACACACTGAGATGGCATAAAATCAATAATGTGATTAACAACTGTACTGTATCTGTAACATATATAGTCTACCATGGAATCTGGTGGGTAAGACTGCTGAATACTGATAGTTGTAGTAACTCCAGATTCTGGCGAACAAATTCGCTGTATGGATGTTTCCACGGTTTTCCTTATATATATAACATAAACAGAGCCAGTTCTTCTTAGAAAGTTATCCATGAATACATCTTTTCTCCTTCACAGCTGTTACAGTTTATGTAGCTGGCAACGAGAGGGCGCAGCATTTTTACTTTTAGTTTATTATTTTTTTCTTACCGCATTGCTGATTTTGATATTGTTATAGTGGCAACCACAGAAAAATGATGAACGTTCTTCTGTATGCATACAATTGTTGTAAATAACTGTAAATAATGTTCCTGTGTGAAAACCAAAATGGAAAAGAATTACGAGCGTTTCTGTGGATATTCATCAAGAAAGGTAAGCAAAAAATCACTTATCAAATGTTGTTAAATGTAAAAAATAAGAAAAAGAAAATAAAAATAAGAAAAAAGATCATAAATTGCAACATGGTGCCGAAATTTCGAGATAATAGGGATTTTAGATATATTATTAAGTATTTATTAATGTTCGATTAGTAATCAAACATTGATGATTAAGAGGGATAAGTTAAAATCACTAAAAAAGAAGAGAGGAATGCTAAGAGCATCAGTAACAAGACTGATAGCTAAAATAGAATCGGATAATATTAAATTTCATTTATTAGAAGATGATTTATCCATCTTAAATGAAAATGAAAACGATATACTAATACTGAACACTGAAATCGAATCTATCATAACAGATGAAAAAGAGTACGAAACTGAAATACAGGATAGCTTGGAATACAAAAACAAAATCACCTTGTGCAAATCGAAGATCAATAGAATATTTAGAAATAGAAAATGTGTTAAATTAAATGAGATGCCATCTAATTCTTCTACTATAGATACGGTAGAGAGCACAAATACAAATGACGCTAAACTTCTGAAACTAACCATAAATAAATTTAAAAGCAAATTATGTGAATTTCAAAGTTTTTGGGCTCGATACGGATCTGCTATACATAATAACTCTTTTTAAAGGATGTAGACAAATTTAATTACCTCAAATCTTTACGAACGGACACAGCTTTCATGTCAATAAAGGGATTACCGTTAGTGGGCGAAAATTACGCTAAGGCCATGAATATTCTGAAAGAAAGGTTTGGTAGAAAGGAAATTTTAATAAACGCACATATGAATCGTCTGCTGAATTTAAAGCCAGTAAAAAAAGATGGATGCTATTAACACATTACGTAACTTATATGATAATTTAGAAATTGAAGTTAGAAGCCTTGATTCCCTTAACGTTACTTCGAATTCTTACAGCTATTTGTTACGCCCACTGTTGATGAGAATCGATCGTTAACCCCTGTCACAGAAAGCACAGTGACTAACATTTTGGAATTTCTGAAAAAAGAAGTTGAAAGCAGAGAGCGTACATTTTTTCAAACATCGCCAAATTATTCTCAGTTTAACATCAGAACCGAACAACATAAACATCAATCGCGAGACCTTATGAAAAGTGAGAAATATCATACTGCCTTCAAAAACAAACATTTTGTCCCATCAGTTGCGTCGTTGAATACGAATACATCAACAGCCGATTGTATATTTTGTGGGAAGATAGAAAATGAATCTTTGAAACATTCTACTTCAAATTGCATAATTCTAGTTGAGGAGAAAAGAAAGAAATTAAAAAAGGCTGGCAGATGCTATTTATGTTTTCGTAAGGCTCATACGTCAGCCCGTTGCAGCTCGGATATAAGCTGTAATTTATGTTCATTAAGGCATAATAATATTTTACATGATAATAAATTTGAAAATAAACGGGAAAATATAGGTGAACTTAAAACAGACAGGGATAAATAGAAGGGCTATCTCATTTCTTTGTTCGACTCCTCGCCGACGCGAGCCTAGTGGGGGGACGTAACAGGCAATAATCTGACGTCACTGTGATGCCACCTGTCCTGATTTCCCGCGTTTAAAACAGTATTTTCATTGAGCTGCGAGACGATTTTCTAGAGGTTACATATCCCAAATTAATTTTAATAGTATATATATCTGTTTTCTAATAATGTATATATTTAAAATAATTTATATATATGTAATTTTAGTCAGTTTTTATTTTAAATTCTATATTGTAAAGTATCGTTTACGTAATATGGCTTTTTGCGCTGCAGTAACGTGCCGTAGCACTTACAGAAGTATGAAAGGATGAGATATTTTATTTCATGGGACCAAAGGATCCAAATGAGAGTTTGCTTTTGAAGAAAGTATGGATACACAAATGTCAAAGAGAAGATTCTACTAATGTGAAGAGCGGAAAAATTTGCAGCGAACATTTTCTATGCAGTGTTTATGAAGATAATATGAAAAATCGCTTGTTTGGATAGCCACAAAAAGAAACTGTTGGAATGGAATGCTGTGCCGAAAGTAAATTATGATGACAATAATAAATCGAAATTGATGATGACAATAATGAATCAAATTTTAATGATTTTGAAATAAAACTCACAAATGAAAATGTAGATTATCCTGAATGTTTAAGGATAAACAAGAATGCATTGATAATTTGAAGAACAAAATAATATCCTTAGAAAATTGTATTAAATTGTATTAAAGTATTGAAAAATAGAGAAAAGAACAATTTTAGAATGTTTGTTCAGCGACAAAAAAGGTGGACGACATCTAGACAGAAATTGGTATCAGAAATTAAAATCTCAAATAGCGAAATTTGGGGGGGGGGGAGCACAAATCGGAGAATTTGGGAAAATAAAAGCCTATTTTTATAAAGACGCAGATTAATGCATTACTGAAAAAATTACTGAAAAAGAAGAAAAAAATCAGGTGGACTAGTGAAAATATTTCACGTAGCATCGTCATAAGAGCTCTGTCATCTTAAAGCTATGATTTTTGGAAAGAAAAAAAATTGGAATATCTTTACCTAGTATTATCAAATTAAAGAAATGGTGTTTATTTTATTTTTAGTGTTTTCTAAATTTTAGTGTAGTCCAAGAATTCAAAGTAATGTTCTGACTCTAAAGAAGGAAAGAAGTGAATATTTGTATTCTGTAGAAAAAATATGCGTTCTCAGTTTCGACGAAATGCATATAGATTGAAAACTCTGCTATGACTCTAAACTGGACTAAGTTGGTTCTTTTCAAAATGTGCAGTTTGTTTGAATCAGAGTCTCATTTCGCGCTCTGCCTCAAATTACTGAGAAACCGCGTTTTAGATAGAGGATTTGTTTTAGAAGATGTAACTGTTTGAAATTTTGATATTATTAAAGAGGTTTTAAATAGAGATTGAGAAGAAATCAAACTGTGTCACAAACTAAAACCAAATTATTTAATGGTCAAGGGAAACGAGAGACAAAAAGTCGCTCCAGAGAAAACATTATCTTCAAAAAGTACCGCAAAAGGTATACTCTACCCCACAGGAAATCAGAAAGCATCTGATTTCTATGAGTTAATCGATAATATCTTCGGTATTATGTGTATGTGTGTATTTAATTATGGCAAAGCACACTAGGGCTATCTGCCTAAGGGGAGGGATGCCTTCGTGGAGGACTTTCTAAGGAAAACTGGCTCGTATACACGTTACACATAGGGAAAACTACGAAAACACCCATGCAGCCAGCCCGTTCGTGGGATTCGAACCTCGAACCGAACTACCAGTGTTCACCGACTTTACCGCTCGGCCGCTGGTGGGCCTCTTCGGTATTATGAATAGTACCAAAATAGTACCAACAAGAATAACAAGTATTTAACAAACTAATTTTGTAAAGTACTTGTTATTCTTATTGTATCCTTTGTAACTAATTATTGATTAGATTTTGTGCTAGATTAGCATTCTAGACAAAATATGATAGTATAAAACATCAATTAATTGGCATAAAAAGACCTGCTTCCTTTACTCACACTTTTGAAAAATTAAATAACTGTTTTAGGTACTCTGAATAAAGCTATTTTGTCAAAATTAAGGTAACAATCTTATATACATTTATTTAATTGTAAAATAAATATAAGTATAAATTACAAAATTATTTAAAAAATTTGTATTATATTGAATCGGAAGAGAATTATAACAATGTAAAATTTACAATTAGGCAAAAAATCAAACGTAGGTTAGCAGAAATGTTGCCATATATGTCATATATGTTTAAACCTATGTCGATGTAAAGTTGTTTTTTGAGTAAATTTAAATAGCTGCTATTATAGTTATCTTAGAAGCAGCATAAAAATTCTCTCAGTTAGTATGCAAATAAAGAAATGATTAGAAATAAACGTGCATTAAATAAAAAAACCTGCAAATAAAAATTAAAAAAAACCACGGAACTTTATGTTAAAAGAGTAGCACATTTTATCTATTATTTTAAAATTGAGTAAGCATTATTAAATTTTTAATGGTTCAGTCTAAAATTCATAAAGCAGTAACATTGCCTTTTCCAAATTATAGCTATCTTTCACACACAGCTCATTTTAAACGCTGGTTCAAAAACGCTAATTTCCAAGCTGTGAATTATATTGGCGCGCTCAGCGTCATCATGGCTACGTCATCACTTCTCACTTTCTGCTTCAGGGGGAAAAGCTCTATGAGCTAGCCCTTCTCTTCTAAGTCCTGTAAAACAGATACAATGGTGACGTCAATTTCGGAAAGAGATAACAAAAATAGGGTTTATTTACAAACCGCAAATGCAATAGCTTTAGATCAGAATAGAAGAAAAAACGTAAGATTCATTTTCGAGTCTGCCTCTCATAAATCTTTCATCTTAACAGAAGTATCAAAACAATTAAAATTAAGCGTTGTGGGGGAAGAAGAACTTCAGATTTACACCTTCGGCTCTACTGAGTCTACAGTTAAAAGGCTAAAAAAGGTTAAGGTTATTCTTAAAGATATATGTGGACCTGGGAAAATAATAATTGAAGCTCTTACAACTCCAGAAATTAACCAAGCTGTTATTGGTATGCCAGGAAAGGAAATACTTAATTATTGTAAGGAAAATTTCATAAGACTTGCTGATGCTACAAATATAGATCGCCATATCAAGTATCAGTATTAATTGGTAATGAATTTTATTTGAAAATAGTCAGTTTAAAAATTTGAAACAAATCCGACAATTAGGTCAAAAGTTACAAATTTATCTCGCATTTATTTGGACTAAGGCGAATTTCGTGTTTGTGTTTGTGCTACGACCCAGTGTTTGTGTGTGAGATTGTATTATTCCAATTGGATTACCTGGATTACAAGCAGTCTTCAAGCATAGAGAATGCTAGCGGCCAAGGTAGGCCTTTTTTTTTAAATATTAGTTAGGAACTCTGATTACGAACACTTAATTAATCTTCCTAATTAGTGCCTTCTCGGACAAATTTGAGCGACGCTCTCCACATAGTCTTTTTACTTATTCTTATTGAATAGCTGGATTTTCTGGACATTTCTACGACCTACTCATTTTCAGGTGTTAAATGGATTTTAATTTACTAGAGTGTTAATTAGCGTGTTTATTGTCTAAAATTTTCATATTTCTCTAGTACATTTTATTACCATAACCCATTACAATTCTATTCTCTGAATAGCTGTTTTATCTGGATTTTCAGGTGTTAAATGGTTTTTACTTAACTAGAGTGCTAATTGTTTTAGTAATTAGTTACTTGTGATATTTAGATCTACCAATTTACTATTACTATTATCTGCTATGTTCTTGGTTTTGCTATTTTGATTATCGTATTTATTATGTACACTACTGGTTTATAATTAACTAGAGTGCTAATTATTTTAGAAATTAAATAGTGATATTTAGTTCTACAAATTTACGATTATCTGCCATGTCCCCTGGTTTTCCTGTTTTGATTATTGTATTTATTATGCACACTGTTGATTTTTTCATGCACACCGTACTATTTAGCCACTGCTATAATTAGTGTGTAATTCTACCCCAGTTAATTTCTGATTTTTTACACCGAAGTTATATTCCCCGCTGTTTTTTAAGAGCTAGTTTGATAAGTAGTTTATCTCCTAGCAGTGTTACCTGTTTTATTATTAAGTACTATTTTTTATCTGTTTCATTGCTATTACTGCTATTGCTTTATACCTGTTAACTTAACAATGTTTCAAATAAGTTTCATATTTGCTACACTCATTGCTCTGTAAGCTGGTATCCCCACCTATCTTGCGTACAAACCCTCTTACCTTTCCTTACGTGCTTCTCTGCTCATCAACAGTACACCACCACCAGTGCACCACAAATAGTGCAATCATTACAATGACAACTGATAAATCGGCAGATACGTCGGTGTACCATCGCAAATTTGAAGCGTCAACCCTGATCAATTCAGACGACATCAGCTACAAAGATAAGGTCGACATGCTGTACGCTAGTGCAGCTGAAATTGCAGTTAGTTACAGCGGTATAAAACATCTGTTAACCAAGGACCTACGCGAACAGCTACTAGACATTCTCGACGCTTTCAAAGAATTAGCCATTAGAGGCCCTACGCACAGCCCACAGCCACCAACAGCGAGCATAGCCACCAACACGGATCCCGGATTCCTCAGTGTGTTCACGCCAACAAGAACACCTCCAACAGTCTCGAGATCCTATGCACAGGTGTCTAAACCACCACCGAAACACACTCTCTTACTTTACCTAAAGAAGACACAAAGCTCTCAAGGAAGGAACTTAAAGACCGACTCAGTGCTGAATTGATCACCACGATAAGACCAATTCAAAAAGAGAGTCTGACTGTAGACTGTGCTACTCCCTAAAATCTTGATAAACATACCAAAAAACTAAAGGGTACCCAAGGGAAGCAACTAGTTAAGACTAAAGTACCATCTACTAGACTTCCCAAAGTTGCCATCCACGACGTGCACCCAGCAGTGTCCCAGGCAGACATCGAAAAAGCACTAGGATCTGAATTTCACCTCAACAAGAATATAGCTAAAGTTCTCTACAGATTAAAAGACAAAGGAAATGGAGTCAAGTGGGTCCTGGAATGCGCACCACCAGCCTATCATCAACTCATGCAGTCCCCAAGAATGTACCTTGGTTGGTGAGCACATCGAATCGCAGAATTTTATAACACCCGAAGATGTTACCGCTGCCAGGAATTCGGGCACACCCAACACAAGATCTATTGCGCGTTCTGTTCTGGCAGCCACAACATTAAAGACTGCAACGCCCACCAACCCATCTGCATCAACTGTGCAGACTGGAACTATAGGAGCCACAATAAGACACTCTGCGCACATCCAGCCTACGACGTCACATGCCCTACATACGGAAGATACATTGCACGAATCAATCGTAGCACACAGTGCGAATAATGCTACCCCTGACATCTCAAACAATATGGCAAGCAACACCACGCAGTCAAACGACACTGTAAAATGTATACAAATCAACCTTCAAAGAGCACGAGCCGCCACTTCATAGCTTATCCAGCACGCAATTACCCATGATACCGACGTACTTCTACTTCAAAAACCCTACACCAGAGAAGGGGAAGTTGCAAGTCTTCCATTAATCAAGCCCCAAGAGTAGCCATTGCATGTTGCAATCCCTCCTGGTTCCCCATAGTTATTAAACAAACAGTTGCCATACAACTAGCCCTTCAAAACTTTCATCTCATCTTCATCTCTGTTTACTCACCACCTTCTGAAGATATTGTGAATCTCACCACTAACGTCCTTGATGTCATGCAACGATATTCCTCAACTCCGATTCTTGTAGGTGGTGACTTTAATGCCCATAACAGCATACGGGGCTAAGTGGATACCAGCGCAAAGGGCCAAGAATTGGAAGACTTTCTGGCTTGCCATGACCTCCACCTCCTCAACACTCCAGACACTCCATCCACTTACGATAACTCCTACAATACTGGCTGGCCAGACCTCACTCTCTGAACTCACAACATCGCACGTACAATTCAAGACTGGATAGTAAATGAAGAAAATAGTAACTCAGACCACAAAGTACATACATTTCTCCATCAGCTGCGACACCACCATTTCTGCTATACCAGGTTTAAGCTCCCAGGCAATAAAATCCGGCACCTCACCTCGTCCTTCTCGACCATCCTACTTAACGAAGAAAGAAAACTTCACAGAATTAACAGTCCAGCTGACATGGAATTATTCACCAATCAACTCCTGGCGATACTGAAAGACATATGCCACAACATCCTGCCCACCCGGTCCGCGAAAAAACTACAAGGAGTCTCGTGGTGGACCAAGGAGCTTCGCACACAGAGACTAAAATGCAGAGCCCTTAGACGTCGCATCCGCATCACTGCAGACAACAGCATTAGACAACAAATTTTGCTGGCATACAGGACAGAGAGAGCTCTTTACAAAAATAATATTCTAACAGCTAAAACTATAGTTGGAGGAACTATTGCACAGCTAATAATAACCCATATGGCATCCTCCGCAAACTTGCCACCGGCAAAGTCTTTCGCCCGGCACAGATCCATATAAAGACCCCATCACTGGCCGACAATACCAACATAGCGGAACATACTGCCAGCACAATCCTGAGCACTATATTCCCTGAAGACAACACAGAGGAACACGCTCTCTCAGCTTATCATCGGCGAAAATGCAAGCACTCCCACCACCCTGTATAATATTCCCTTCAGTAGCAGCGAGATCAGACACGCCTTTAAACTCCTCCGTCGCAAAAAGGCACCAGGTCCAGACGGCCTCGACTATGCTATCATCAAGGTGGCCTACAGTGCATGTCTATCATTCTTCAGCACCTTCTTCAATATACTTCTTCATCTACAAATTTTTCCACAGGCCTTCAAACAAGGACAAGTAGTTCTCTTAAAAAAAAAATAAAAGCGCACAACATCCGCGCTCTTATCGACCCATCTGCCTTTTATCTGCACTGGGTAAGATTTATGAAAAACTACTTGTCCAACGGCTGTCCTATCACCTGCACGCGACCAACTTCCTCAGCTCAAGACAGTTTGGATTCCGACCACGTCTCTCCACCACACATGTTCTCTGTACTATCCGGCACACTATACAACGCAACAGAGCTACGGGATATCATACGGCCTTCATCTCCATCGACCTGCAGAGCGCGTTCGACACCCTCTGGTGGCCTGCTATAAAACAAGCCCTCAGAACAGCCCGCTGTCCAGCAAATATCCTTTAAAACCTTAAATAGCTATTTGGAGAACCGAAGCTTTTTAATTTCCACGACAACTGCACAACCACCAAAAGCCAGGAGCGAGGATGCCCCCAGGGCTCCTGCGCCGGACCAGTTCTTTGGAACCTAACTTTCAATGTTGTGCTGGAAGCTGACTGGCCACAGCATACTAGAGTTGTTGCTTACGCAGACGATGTCGCTCTGCTGGTCAAGGGACGCACACGGGAGGAATTAGAAGGAAATGGGACTGCAACATGTACCATATTCGAAAACATGTGCACTGCATTAAAACTTAAAATTTCCACTGAGAAATTTATGGCCCTTGTTATCCCTAGGGCAGGTACAAATCCATCACGCCGCCCTTGTATCAAACTGCACAATCAAAACATCAAGATAGTCTCAACTCTTAAACATCTAGGCCTTCTATGGGATCAAGGACTCACGTGGCTCCCGCACATTCAAGACATCAGAAAGAAGACTATCACCATTGCAAGGAAGGCACGCAGCTTTCAAGGGCAAAATTGGCGGCAGAACTACCATATACAGAAGATCCTATATCACACTGTGGCAGAGAAGATCGCCACTTACGCTGCCGCTGCCTGGGCCCACCCAATGGGCACTCGTAAAATCAAATTACTGACTACCGTCCAACGTCCTTTTCCCCTCAACCTCACCAAAGCCTGTCGCACAACTGCAACAAGTGCGGTGATTGTCCTTGCGGGGTTGCTGCCTCTCCACATCAAAATACACTGGCGTGCAAAAATTAAGGACGAGACGGTTTTTTCAATATAACTTTGTACAAAAGTTTTCCAAATCAACACATTTAATACCGTAAGATCCCCAATACGTAAGGACATGAGTAATGTAAGCAACACTTACTAAAAGAGAAATCAGAGAAGAAAAAAGAGCTTTATTGAAAAAGTAGCATGGAGCGCAATGCGACTGAAGGCCGAAACATCCCTGTGATGGGTGTGCAGCAAGAAACATCCGGTCTTTAATAGGGGATATGATCTCCCCTGACTGCTAGGCAGGTTTCACAGCGTCTGCCCATGCTGAGAATGGTGTCAATGAGTTGTTGAGGCATTGCTGCCCATTCGTCTTGCAGCCCCAATCAAAGCTCCAGAATCGTTACTGGTGGTAAGGTACGAGCTGCCAAGCGTTTGCCTAGAAAATCCCATACATGCTCGATGGTATTGAGATCAGGAAATCGTGCCGGCCAATCCATACGTTCAATATCCTCACTCTTTAAGAGCTGTTCGGCAGCTACTGTGCGATGACATGGTGCATAGTCGTCCATGAAAAGGAACTGCGGACCCATAGCGCCTCTAAAAAGACGCACATATGGAAGAAGAATTTCGTTACAATAACGGGTCCCGTTGACTGAACCTGCGTCGAAGATGTGAAGGTCTGTACGACTACCAAGCATGATGCCTCCCCAAACGAGAACACCGCCACCTCCATACCTGTTCCTTTCAATGATGTTCGAGGGATGATTGCGGCTTCCCGTTCTCTCCAGATGAGTATGCGATGAGAATCGCTACTCAGACTGAATCTGCTCTCATCTGTAAAGAGTACTCGTCCCCATTAATTGTCTCTCCAATTCGGGTGTTCCCGGCACCACAGAGAACGCCTTCTCCGATGGGCAGGCGTTAGAGGTACACACCGTACAGGACGTCGTGCAAACAGACCACCACCGTGCAGTCTTCTGGCCAGCATAAAACGCGATATCGGTCGTCCAGTCGCCTGTGTCGTGTGTCTAGCGATTTCTCCCACTGTCTGCCGCCTGTTTCTTCTGGCCTGTAAGGCAATATACCGGTCATCTGCGGGTGTGGTTCCTCGTAGACGACCACTACTAAACCCCCGAATAGCTGTTCCTGTAGTTTGAAATTGTCTCCAAAGTCGTGAAACGATGTTGTGAGCAATTCCGAACTCTGCAGCCACACTTGTCACACTGCGGCCTTCCTCCAACTTCCCAATGATTCGACCTCGGGTAAAAGCATCCAGATGTCGTCTAACAGATTGATTATTCGCCATTTCTCGCTGAGGCAGCAACTCGGTGTGATTTTAACTGCTATACGGCGTGCAATCTCTTTGCCAGAAATACTGATCTTACACCGAGCACATGCTTTACTTAGACACTCCTCCATTACGTCTACCTGCATATCTGCGGATGTGCTACCGTACATCACCTTACTTAATCTCCTGATTGGTCTTTCTGTCCGCTCTGCCTCTTCGTTCAGCTGATATGCTAATTTTTCGACTTCGTCCTTAATTTTTGCACACCAGTGTAGAAATGGAAGTAACCAGACTCAAATGCACCAGATGATCCACCTTCAAGCCCAAACCTCCTACCTAAAAGGACAGCTCCAGAGTAAAGGGCTCCAACAATGGCAGGAAGAATGGAATCATAGCACAGCTGGCCACCGCACCTACGATTTCCTCCCAAAAGTCAGCACGGATCGACACATTGCAATCGCTCTGCTGACTCGATATATCACGGGACACGGCCCATTCCCCAGCTACTTCCAAACGCTCAACATCTTATCAACAGATATATGCATCTGTAGAGCACCAGGCAACCCAGACCACTATCTTTTCACCTGACAAAAGACCATCACCTCCCATGTTCAACCATGAACAGAGATACGTACTACCGCTTTATCATCACCCACAAACCAGCCATAACCAAAATTTGCGAAGCTATCACTCAAATCGGGGCAATGGGCCAAGATATCTGCTCACCGCAATAGACCAAGACCTTTCCAGCAACTCTTTCAACATAATCATCATTTTTTCCCACCTACCGACTATCCAACCTCTTCAAAAGCTTTTCTCTCAAGGGCCACCCCCTACAAGTTTTTAAAGGAAAGCTCCCCCACCACCAAGCTTTCAATTTTATGTGCACTCATCAATTTCCTTTAGAATTTATCTCACCGGTGTGCTAGCAGAGTACCAACTGTGTCAACACAAAGTGCCTTCGAATGTCTACATCACCTTCCAACCTACTGCAATGCATGGTACACCGCACGTATACATCATGCACCAACTCTGACTATGCTTAAGCACTAGTGCACACATCAGTGACGATCAGTACCTACACCGTGACTTAGATAATTCTCTTAAACTGTTCACTGTCATAGTAACTGTGCGACCGTTGTGACTATGTACTCAAATTACTGTGCCTAACACAGTGTCTGCGCTGTACCAACCTATAGCAATTGCGTTAAAACTTAGTGACTGTGCCAAACTCCAAATTTAGTGCTATTAGTACCACAGTGTACACTAAACTTTAGTGTAGCCTGAACTCGTGCAAATTTGAACTGTAGTGCAGACTGTACTTTCAGCGAACTCTAACACTAACTCCTGCCACCATAACTCTACATTCGGTACTTATTGCTTCATGTCTGTGTTTAAGTACTCACAGCACACTTACAACCAGCAATACACATATGACTCCTTTTACCCTATTCTTTATTTTAGCATTTTTTTTTAGTATTTTAGGTTTTTACTCCTGTATTACTATCTTACATATGTGTCTCTCTTCATATTTTTCTTAATATCAATGCATCCTTATGTTCGTATCTGTTAGTATTTGTTTTTGTCTGTACATGTATCTCTTTGTAAGCTTTTGAATAAAAAAGAAATATTTTAAGTAAATTGCCAAGAGTGTCTTATTTCAACAATTATGCTTACTTACAAACATAAAGAAATAACAGTACAGTTCTCTTTTCAGGATCGGGTTCAGAAATGTATGTATGTATGCATGCATGTATGTTTTCGTGTATGCATGTATATATGTATGTACAAATGGATGTGTGAATACATATACACATATAAGCACATACATACAAACATACGTTCATACATTTCTGAATCCAGTCCCGATAACAGAACAGTACTGAAATAACTGTTACTGGTTTTGCTCAATACCTGAGGAAGCATATTCCTTGCATGTACAAAATGTAAACTTTTCTACACTTTACTTTTTTTTAGATAAAGCCTTTTTCTTCGGGTTTCAATTTTTTTTCGGTTATAGTTAAAAACAGATTTTAAGAGCAGTAAACTGAAAATAAAAGAAGTGGCATACTGCTGTTTACAGTGATGTAAAAATAATACAGTAATTTGAAAACATAGAATAATAGATTTTTCTTGACTCTTAAGCTATACTACCTCCTCATGGTAATGGTAAACAAACATGAACAAGTGTAAAAAAAGGGCGAAAGTGAGACTGTAAGCTATCAAGCTTTGGGGTTAAAAAAAATATAGTTAGGTTTTTTTTTTCCAATTATGTGGGCATTTAGCTCAGACAGTTAACTTCTGGGCCAGTATAGAAATCAAACCTAGAAATCCAGGCCCGCGCCAAGCCTAATCGGCGCCATCGTGCAAATATCTAGCGAGCGCCTTTATGTAGTGACGATATTAAAGGGACGGTGCTTATGATTAACATTTAAAACGAAGCATTATTAACATAATAATATGAAGAACCAAAAATATATATATTATCTTTTGTCTAAATATGCAAAAATTTTGTGCTTTGTTAAAAACCACGCTAAAATATATTCATTGAAGAATTATACATTCATTTATGTTGTAAAAAGCCGCCCAACCGGTACAGTGGTTAGCGTTGCTGACTGCCGTGCAAAGGCCTAGGTTTTGAATCCCGGAGAAGATATGGATGTTTGTCCGTACAGTGTCCGTGCGACATGAGGGTACTCTAAGTAGGCGAGGCGAAAGTCCTTTTGAAAGGTTGGTGGTAGGGGAAGAGGGGCGGGAGACGCTCGGACCCGTCTCCCCAGGGTGCTCTCCATCAAAATGTTGGGCGAAGCCAAGCTAAATTGCACTGCCAGCTGTAAGGTGCTCAAAGCTGTTGCCAACGACAGGCGTATCTTGCGCTGCTTGCCACGAGGAACTTCGTGGGCTTGGGCTGACTATAGGCCAGAAAAGTGAACATTACTCAACAACAGCAACATGGTATAAAAAAGTAACACTTCAAGCGAAGCGAAATAATATACAAAATGCATTGCATGCCAAATATATTGCTGAACACTATTTATTATCTTAAAATTAAAAACAAACTAATATACGTATGTAATAAGATTGCACTGAATAAATTGTTGTTCGCAGCGTAGTTTACGACAAGGTTCAAACTGTGATTACATCAGGGCACAAGAAATGCTTTAGGGCTGATATCTAGAGATAGATCCAAAATTCTTTTCTGCACGCAGCTATGTGGTTGACAATTATATAGCTTAAGGTCTCAACTGGTGGTGCTACATTTCCTCCAAACGTTTGCAAAAACTGCAGTTCATGCATAAGATCTATACTATTTATATCACTCTGATTTTTATCAAAGCTTTTTGCAGTTTTAAGCATAAGTTGAGCTGATCTTGTAAATATATGTGAACCAAAATACGAGATGCCGATGCGTATGTAAGGGTACAGGGGGCAGGCACCGCAGATACATTCCACAAATTTATTTGTCCGAAATTGGTCCTTATTTTGTTCTACTGTTGCTATCGTAGTAATTTGGGCAACATTTATCTTTTTTGTGATTTCTTTTTTTGGGGGGGAAGGGAGGTATTGTTATTCTACGTAAAAAAAGGTACGTACAGTTACATATTAGGTTAAACTTAGGTTAGCTTTGTAATTCAGAAAAGCGGCGATTTGAGCATAATTACTCGAAAAATATTTTTTTTACATGAACCATTTTTTTTATTAAACTAAAAATTATTATCTTTCGAGAAGAAAGGATGGACATATTTACGGAGTACCACTGAATTTAAAATATACTTATTTGAGATTTGGAGTCATGAAAAAATATACAACGTATTCTGAAATTAAAAATTGGCCATTTTCCAATTTTTAGCTATACGGAAAACCGAAGGAAAGTGTTTCGTTATTTTCATTACGTCTTCAAATTTGATTTATTTACTTGATTTATTATTTATTTATTATTTTGATTTATTATTTTATTACTTTAATAAACAAGAGTACCATCCCCTTCTTAAATTATTTAGTTTTGATCAAATAATTCATATATTTTCCAAGCAATGGTTTAAGATATACTCTCTTTTTTCATAAGTAAGGTAAATTATTTCAAACAGTAACTTTCCGAATATTTTTAAGAAGTGTTTTACGCATTAGTTCTTATAATAGTTATTTTCTACTTCCACTTTTCTGTTTTCGTTTTTCCCTAGATGTCAGAAGAAAAACAGGAAAAAGATCCAAAAGAACTTAATAATCAGAAAGAGTTTAGAAAGCGTTTTCATCCGAGAATTACCTTTAACTTCAATGCAGCAGGTAAAAAAAAAAAAAAAAAAAAAAAAAAAAAAAACAGAAGAAATACTATCGAAATTTACAATTTCTGCAATAGGTACGCATTTGCATGTGTCTGATGATTCCGTATCATGTCCAAGTTCATTATTGCCATCTCAGGTTGAAGCGTTAATAGAAAATGGTTCTGGATATTACCACAACTTGGTTTCGAGTTTCAGTTTTCCAAAAGACAAAATTGGACGTAATTTAATGTCGAATCTTGCCAGACAACGATAGAGTTAATCCGATTTCTTAGAACGATTACGAAAGAATAAAACTGTTAATTCGGAATTTCAAATTTTATTAAAAAAAAGAGACTAAGCATTGGCGCGATGTCATTGAAAGAATTATCTATTCCATTTAGTTTTTAGCCAAACAAAACTTAGCCTTCCGTGGTTTCAGTAACAAATTATTCGAAATAAATAATAATTTTTTAAAGTGTATGGAAATGGTCACAATATTTGACCCTATCATGTCTGCATATATTAATAAAATTCAAACTAATGCTTCATTACCTTGGAGATAAAATTCAAAATAAAATAATTAGCTTATTAGGGAATAATACAAAGCAAATTATTTTAAATAAGGTCAAACAGGCAAAGCATTTTTCTATTTTACTTGATTGCATTCCGATGCCAGCCATCAAGAGCAGATAGTTTAACCATACCGGTTTGGGTGTTGTCCTTCCCCCCGTTATAGTTGTCCGAAGTGAACCCCGGACAACTATGAATATCTTACTATTTAGCTCCACTACAACCAACGAAACGGACAAGACAGTACCATACTGTCCCTACCGAGCCTGAAACAGCAATCGCCAGCGATGACTTCAGTCCTGAACGCCTATTCTAGGATCACTGGATCTGTCTACAACTTGAGCGAACAATATTGACTCAAAAAAATCCGGTATGGACAGCCATCACAACTTATCGGAGAAAGCCATTCTGTGATCTATTCGGACCTGAGACTCGGAGCGTGAAGGTGCGTAGTTCCCCTCGCTCTGTGCTACGTTCTGATTGCATTTCTGTTCAGTACCAGTGTTAGCACATAGAAGGTTTTCACATAGGTCTTCAGTGACCGACGTGTTGTAAAACGGCCTTAGTGCATTTGTACTGATTTAATTTTATTTTTTGCGACTTCGATAATTTACAAGTGTGAACCAAGATGGCTTTTCTGCTGCAAATATTTAGAGAATTCGCCAGGCTCGGAGAACTCAAGAAAACTTCTACCCTAAACCCTGATGAAGGGCTTACGTCTTACGCTAAAGTTCCTGACCAAGATTATGTTCTTCCTGATGGATGACGGGACTGCCTCTCAATCCCTGTATCCAGGCTTCAATCTTCAGGATTTCCCGAAGCTGCATTCAGAGGTACATGGACCGGAAGACATGGAATTTCAACAAATCAGAAATAAAAGGCCGTGCAGCCCCGTCACCGGCGATACGGAACTTAAAGCCGAATTTCAGAACAACAGATATTCTGTCCTCCACGACGAAAGCGACGATAATCACGAACCGGAAGCTGAATCCTCTTCAGTGATTCCTCAACCTAATAAAAAGCAGAAGAAGAAAAAACAAATCAAACATAAACTTTCGGAATCGGCTAAAGAGGTAATTTCATTTGGAGCGCAAGCCAAGTGTAATTTACAGGAAAGCATTCCTGCTCCCAAGCCCGTCACGACCGCGCCGGCCAATCAGGAAAGTCCCAGCAAAGTCACCGTTCAACCGACCAATACAGAAGCTTCTCAGGATGACGTTACAGATGGATTCTAATATCCGCAACGTAAAGCTAAAATCCCGCCGATTACGGTAAAAGATGCTGATATCACATGGAAGCAGCTAATTAAACTGTTAGACGACCATAAATGCCAGGGTTATAATGCAAGCATGAAGGGGATTATCAGTTTGACATAAAAGTCTCCACGACTGATTCCCACAGACAAATTATTGCTCTCTTCAACAGGAAAAGAATAAAATACTACACGCATGTCTTACCAGACGAGAAAAAGATTAAAGTGGTAGTAAGAAGCATACCTTCCTACACTCCGCCGGTTGACGTAGGAGAAGCTCTTACTGAACTTGGATATCAAGTTGAAAATGTGATACAATTCACACGACGCAGAGGCCCAGACATAGTTAAAATGCCCTTGTACTTGGTATTTCTCCCTCGTAACGACAAAAGCAGGACAATTCACCAGCTTGAATATTTAATGCGTCTCAGAGTGAATGTTGAGACATACAAAGGAAGAAGAGGCCCTACGCAGTGCTATCGCTGCCAGGGTTTTTATCATGCACAAAGTACATGCAAAGTTCCGCCTCGCTGTGTGAAATGCGATGCCGACCATGAATCCAGGGAATGCACAAAACCCAGAGACGCATCCCCCACTTGCGCATATTGTTGACTAGATCACGTCGCAAGCTATAGAGCTTGCAGTGCCTTTCCTAAATCTAAGCCGCAAAATAACACACTTTACTCAGAGCGGGTTATCACTAACAGCTCCCAGATGCAAAGTTCCAGAAATTCCGCGGAAATTTCGGAACTTAAAACTCACAGAAGCCAAAGAAATGCTTACTAAGCTCACCGCTGCTCTAAATATGCTTAAGGACTTACAACCAACTAAATTGGTTGAAAATGTAGTCAGGCCCCAATCTAGCCAAAATGAATAATTTTTATCGCATCTCGTATATACCGGTCAAAATCATGCTGTGGAATGCACAAAATTTAACAACGAAACTTCATGAATTCCAGGACTTTGTCAGAAGAGAGGATGTGGATATACTATGTTTAATCACGGAAATTCATGCTATTCAGAGTAAAAATCTTCGTATGGCAAACTTTATGTCCTTTAGATGCGATAGATGGCGCCACCGGGGCGGTGGCGTTATCATTTACGTGAAAAGGTCGTATGAGGCCTGTTTCATTCAGACAGACAACTCTAAGGCGTTTGAAATGGTGAAGGTTTAAGTAAAGCTTCCCAGGCTTGGAAAAATTAACTTTTGTGCAATATATAACCCTCCAGACAATCAATTGACGGATAATATCCTTGATGAATTGCTTCTCAGCCAAGAACCCTGTATAATCGGGGGTGATTGGAACTCGAAACATGTGGACTGGGGCTGTCACAGTACAAACAGAAATGGCAGGGTAATTCATAGCTATGTGTATAATCACCCAGTTTATTTATTTATCCCTGAAGAAGCCACTTACTGTCTAAGCATTCCAGGCCGGCGTCACGATATTCTGGTCTTTTTCCTCTCAACGGATAACATCCCTATTTCACTTGAGGTGCTTGCTGATCTTCCATCAGATCACGTTCCTGTTATAGCTAGAATAGGTGGAGCTCCCAAGACAAATTCAACTCCAAAGAAAAAAGTGGACTAGAACCTATTTCACAATATCGCTAGTACATCGAAATTCATTTTAGGCACTCTTAAGACTAAACCTGACATTGACGCGGCAGTAAACATTTTTGCCAATAAACTTCAGGAATTCCTACAAAATGCAACTACAGAAATAGCGAGCAATTACTTGGACGGCACACTTCCTGCACGTATCAGAGCGGTTATTACTCAACGGAACAGACTTTGCAAACAGTACAGTAAGGATTGGAATCCGGCTATTAAGACGAACATAAATAGACTCACAAGGCAGATTAAATCTCTCATCAGCGAGCACCGAAACGAAGTATGGAGTTACAAAATAGATAACTTAAATCTGGATGACGGTTCATTTTGGAAGTTCGCTCGGAACCTGAAAAGAGTCTATCACCATTCTCAGCCAATCAAAACAACACACGGTTTTGCATATAACCGATCAGGAAAAAGCGGACACTTTCGCAAAGCATCTAAGCGAGCAGTTCACTCCGAATGTAATTCCGAATAACAGTGGCTCTGATATTGACAACTTTGTTCAAGAATGGTTTGAGATTAGCACACCGAACAACACAATTAGGCTCACTACTCCGCTAGAAATAAAAGATATCGTCAAGCACACAAACTCAAAAAAGGCGCCTGGAAGTGATAAAATTACGAACAGAATGATGAAGAACCTGCCTCACTGTCTAATCACCAAGCTGACTAGCATCTACAATGCTTGTTTGACTCATTCATATTTTACAACCCCGTGGAAGCATGCAAGCATTTTTCTGATACAAAAACCAGGCAAGCCTCCCGATGAGCCGGCCAGTTACAGACCAATTAGCCTCCTGTCGACACTGGGAAAGATTCTTGAAAAAATCATTTACAATAGAATTAAACCTTTCCTCGATATTCTGGCGGATGAACAACATGGCTTTCGAAGAGGACTATCCACTTCTCATCAGTTATTCAGAATCACTGAATATATTGGAGCGGCTTTACATAACAAAAATAGTGCAGCTATCCTCATGCTAGACGTGGCAAAAGCATTTGACCGCGTCTGGCATAGAGGACTTATTTTTAAGCTCATCAATTTGAATTTTCCACGGGAAATTATTCTCATCCTCAGCTCATTTTTGAACTCCCGAACTTTTTCAGTGCGGCAAGGAGATTCCAGTTCAAACCCACATCAAATTTACGCTGGTGTCCCACAAGGAAGTATCCTTGGACCAATATTTTATATTTTGTACGTAAATGACTTCCCAAAATTCAGTCAAGACCCTAATATTATATTAGCATGCTACGCGGATGACACCGCCATCATCGCGAGGTCCAGACGACCAAAACACGCATTGAAAAAGATTCAGCAGATTATTCCTAATATTGAAGCATGGTGTCACCGATGGAAAATTCAGATTCATGATTCGGAGAAGTCAAAAGTTTTAGTTATCAGAAAATTCAAGACCACATACTCCCTCACCTGTAATGTTACGCTCTTCGGAAAAACAGTCCCTACTGTAAGTACGGCAAAATACCTAGGAGTCATTTTAAATCGATCGTTTATCTGGAATGCACACATAAACAGTGTGTGTGGAAAAGCGTACGGCATTGTGAAAAAGCTTTACCCACTACTTTCTAAGAGCTCTGGATTAAACCTTGCACGCAAAAGAAGGCTTTACACTGCAATTGTCAGGCCTGTTATCACATATGCCTCCTCGGCCTGGGCAAGTGCTAAGGCAAGTGAAATTCACCGGCTCAAAGTTCTGCAAAATAAGATCCTGAGAACCATCACGAAAGTCCCATACTATATTAGAAATGAAGATTTACATCGCGACCTACATATTGATTATATCAAAGACTACTTATCCAAGATAAATGAAAACTTTTTCAGGAAAGCAAAGACCAACAGTACAGCTAACTTTCAGTATATTCTGAGCTATGAAATCATCCCGAACGATTTGCTCATCCGACCTTATGCTGCACACTCAATTAGGCAAGCCAATAATTAAGTGTTACTCGTCAGGCGCTCCGTGTGCATCTTTCCACATCATCTTTTCTGACAAGGATTCCAATCTAGATTTCGACCAATCACAGTGAAGTGCCAGCAGGCTACGAGCATCTTACGGACTTTGGAGTAATTACTTTGGACTAGTTCTTGGTTGGACCAGTGTTGCAAATAGCTCGCGTCAGCTCCTGAGCCCAGGCGAAAATTGCCCCGTAATTCCCTTTTCTCCCAGTTATTTATTCCCTTAGAGGAAACTCAATCAGGTATTTTCTAATACCAGGCTCCGCATGGAACTCCTTGCATGACTGGGAAGTATTGATCCGGCAATAGAAACCCAGTACAATACAGTATATCGCAGTATCGCAGACGAGTGACGAAATTTATAGCATGCGCTGGCTGAAGTTCGAAGAATATTCTCCCATTATTTCACCAACACACACGCTGCATTTGTAGTTTGAAAAAAATGCTACAAAACAGTATTATGACCAACATTGCAGCAGAATATGCTGCTGTGTTATGTGAAGGAAAATCCCGTTTTTTTTTTAAGGGGAAAGTTAACGCAAGAATTCAGGGCTAAGAAATAGAGTGATGTGGGATACCACGAAAGCCAAGGTAAATAGATAAGAATAAATGAATTAAGCTCACTTCAGATCATTTTAGAAATAAACAATTTTAATAATTTAAATTTTAAATTTATTATATGATTAATTTGCATTACAATCTAATAGCAAACTAAGTTTTTTTTTTTCATGCTTACATCAAAACTGTTTTCACACAATTTATTTTACAATTATTATTAGAAAAATGTTTCTTTAAGTAAGAAATTAGAAAGAAAATATTTCTTTCTTAATATTTTTTCCTTTTTTAAATTTTCTTTTTCTATGAAAATTATTTCTTTCATGGAAAGAAATAAAATTCATTCGCTATTACAGTATGGCCGATTGCTGCTGCTATCACACACGCATCAAAATGTTTTATTTTAAATAATTTATTCTATAATTAACATGAAAGAAAATATTTTTAAATATAAAATATGTAACCAAAATTATACTAATCTATCCTGTATGTGTGATTAATTCGTATTGCCATTTTTGTCACACAATTACTAATACTTTTTTTTTAATATTACATTGCTGTTATTTTAATTTCTTATATATATAAGAACTGCTTATTTTAAATAGTCTTCCTTCTCAAAAGATTTTATTCTGTGAAAATAATTAAAAGATAGTAATATTATTTTCACAATGCAAGTACTAAAGTAAAAATAATCAGTGTAGGTCTCCTGCAGTTAGAGAAGTCCTGGTCAAACCAGCGTTTTAGCACTTTGACACATTAAATAGAAAACTGTAATAATAATCAATATCTCTTTTACAATATAAAAATGAAAACTCTTCTATGAACAGTTAATTTTTTTTTAAGTTTGCAAAGAAACACTGATTTTTTAATACTAATAGATTACAAAAGTACTATTTCGTGAACAACAACTCAGTCTTATAGCATTGTTACTTTACAGCATAATAGAGTAATAATGCAGTGTGATTCTGCTAATAAGCCTAGCAGCGGCCGAGTCGCAGAACGCAGGTAGTTCGGTCCGAGGTTTGAATCTCGGGAACAGGCTGGCGGCATCGGCGTTTTCGTAGGTTATCCATGTGTAACATGTATACGAGCCAGTTTCCCTCAGAAAGGTCCTTCCTTAGAAACCAGTTTTAAATCGTAATAAAATTACGCACACACAGAAAAAAAAAAAAAAAAAAATTGAATGCCTTCAGATTTTATATTTCGCCCAAAGGGGTGTTTTTTTAACGTTTTGCGCGTTACCTTTATTTATTAAATATCATGTTCTTCGCACTTAAATCATAAAATTCAATTCAACAGCAATATCATATAATTTAAAAAGAGCATAGCTTTAGAATTTCCAATACACAGTCTCGCGCGCTAGAGATGAAAATGTTTTTTTCCTCTTTTCTTTTTTTTCCATAAAGTGTTGCCATTGCCCACTTTGAAATCGTTCAGTTTCTTAACCAGATATTCATAAATGCTTTACAAAATATGAAATAGGTAATAAAAGAAATTCCCAGTTCCAAATTTGGGCTTCTAGATGCCTATATTAGGGTATAGTATTACGTTATTCAAAATTTGATGACTCTAGGTACCGTTGTTTTATCACAGTGCGAGAAACATTCATACATTTATGCAGATTCTTTATTCTTTAAATATCGCATAGTGCGATATTATTTCGTGGCAACAATTTGAAAAGTGAAACGCCACAAAATGAAATTAATAGTCCTTCTGAACTAAAAATTATTTTTAAAAGTATCAAACTAGTAGTAGTACTACTACTGAAAAACTTTATAAAACTATTTTAGTTTTATAGTTTTTTTTTTTTTTTTTTTCAATTTTATTTTACAGTAGTGTAAATTTCGCGTAATAACAAACGGCCTTCCTCATTGTGTTCACAGTATTGTTCGTAAGGTATTCCACTGTTATATTTTAAAATAAAATTAATTCTTGCTGTACATAAATCGAATAGACGCTTCTCGGATATCTATATTTTTATTAATTGAAGAAGGATTGTGTGCTATATACTTATTATCTTCTACATTTTTAAACTATATAATTACAATATATATATCTATAATTTCAGGTAAAGTATAAATAACCTTTCATTCAGTAGAAATTGCGTTCTTGTTTTCTGAATGTGGCTCAAAATACTCTCATCGCAAATTTAAATAACTATAAATTTTGGCAATCTGAAATATGCAATGAAAACATCTGGCAGAACAAAAGCATCAACATATTTTCTATAAATTCGCCGTCGATTCAGAGATCTACGACCGTATTCTTCGTTTAAATGCGGAAAAATTAGCGGCGAAAATACATACAAAACCATTGTCTACTTAGAACATCAACTGAACAAAAAGAGCATATCTTTAGAATTTCCGATACATAGTGTCTCGCGCTAGAGATGAAAATGTTTTTTCCGTACAATGTTGCCATTGCTTGCTTTGAAATCGTTGAGTTTCTTAATCAAACACTCATAAATGCTTTACAAAATATGAAATAGATAATAAAACAAATTCCCAGTTCCAAATTTGGGCGTCCAAATGCCTATATTAGAATGAAGGATTACGTTATTCAAAATTTCGTAGCTCTAGGTACCGTTGTTTTATCACAGTGCGAGAAACATTCATGCATTTATGTAGATTCCTCATTATTTAATTTCTTAAAATATAATACAGTGTGATAATATTCGGTGGCAACGATTTGAAAAGTGAAACGTCATTTAACGTGAAACGCCACAAAATGGCAAAACGAAATTAATAGCCCTTCTGAGCTAAAAGTTATTTTTAAAAGTATCACACAGTAGTAGTACTATTACTGGAAAAATGTTGTAAAGCTATTTTATAGTTTTATAATTTTTTAAAATTTTAATTTTATTGTAGGCCCACCAGCGGCCGAGCGGTAAAGTCGCTGAACACTGGTAGTTCGGTCCGAGGCTCGAATCCCGCGAATGGGCCGGCTGCATGGGCGTTTTCGTGGTTTTCCCCATGTGTAACGTGTATACGAGCCAGTTTCCCTTAGAAAGTCCTCCACGAAGGCATCCCTCCCCTTAGGCAGATAGCCCTCGTGTGCTTTGCCGTATTCTCAATACACACACGCACATTATTTTATAGTAGTGTGAACTTCGCGTAATAATGAACGACATTCCTTTTTGTGTTCGCAGTATTGTCCTTAAGGTATTCAACTGTTAGATTTTAAAATAAACGTAATTCTTGCTGTACATAAATCGAGTAGAAACTTATATCGGATGTCTATATTTGTAGTAAATGAAGAAGGTTTATGTGCTTGATAAACTTATTATCTTCTGCATTTTTAAAGCAGATAATTACAATTTATATCTATAATTTCAGGAATAGTATAAATAACCTTTCTTTCAGTAGAAATTGCGTTCTTGTTTTCTGAATGTGGCTCCAAATGCTTTCTCAGTTCATCGCAAATTAAAATAACTATTAATTTTTGCAATCTGAAATACGCAATGAAAACATCTTCTGGCAAAGCAAAAGCCTCAGCATATTTTATATAAATTCGTCACCGATTCAGAGATCTACGACCGTATTCTTCGTTTAAATTTGAAAAAATCAATGGGGTCTGCGCCACACTCGAACCCTACCATCAGCTCTTACCAACTGAAATCGTGACTCACCTGACCAAGCCACGGTTTTCCATTCGTTTAGGGACCAACCGATATGCTCACGAGCCCACGAAAGTTGCTGCAGGAGATGTCGTGCTGTCAGTAAAGGCACTCGAGTCGGTCTTCTGCTGGCATAGCCCAAGGAAGACAAATTTCGCCGCACTGTCCTATCGGACACGTCCCTCGTACGTCCCACATTGATTTCTGCGGTTATTTGACGCAGTGTTGCTTGTCTGGGAACATTGACAACTCTACGCAGAAGTTGCTGGTCTCGGTGGTTAAGCGCAGGCGGTCGCCCACTGCGCTGTCCATGGTGGGATGTTATTCCTGAAATTAGATACTCTCGGCACACTCTTGACACTGTGAATCTCGGAATGTTGAATTCCTTAACGATATCCGAAATGGAATGACCCATGCGTCTAGCTCCAACTACCATTCCGCGTTCAAAGTCTGTTAATTCTCGTCGTGCGGCCATAATCACGTCAAACATGAATTCATTTGTGTTCACATGAATAACATGAATAATTTGTGTTCACATGAAATTTCATTTGTGTTCACATGAATAACTTGAACACAAATGAAAACCCTGCCAAAGCACTTCGCATTTATACATTTTCTACGCGATACTACTGCCATCTGTATATTTGCATATTGCTATCCCATGACTTTTGTCACTTCAGTGTAAAATAAAAGGTAAAAAGGCTTACCTTTTAGTCGATCTTCTTTCTCGTTCCAAAGGCGTATCCGGGAATGTTTTTATTAATTACATTCATCAAAGGCACTACTCACGGAAAAGGAGAGGCTTCTAAGATAATAAGTATTTAATTTACAATGACATCACTAAACTAAAATATATATATAACACAGGAGAGAAGGATTGCATGTTTCAATCAAACGTCCATCACGAGTTCTCAAAGTTCATATCAAAGTTCTGTTTTAGTTTTTGCTGTGCGCATGCGCAAATCACGTGGTGATCGGTGAGAGTTTCAACATACTCCCACCTTTAAATTTTCTGACAAATCAAATTTAAAACTGTAACCTTCGACCAGGCTTTACCTTCCGACCGCGTCTTGTAGTCATTAATGGAATCTTTTCACTCTTAAGATCTTGAGGCAAGTCATTATGAATATCCGGATCACAGTAAGTCTCTGTTTCATCAGAAGAGCTGGTTGCCACATTTCTAAATTTAGATTGCTCATAATCTGATGATGTTAACTCCAAAGGATACAAACGCTTGGTTGGTCGCAAAACTTCTTTAAGCTTAGTCTTGACCTTAACTAAACGCACATGTCCATCCCGAGATTTGAAAATCTCGGTTACTTTCGCCAATAACCAGTCTGTTCGCTTCTTATTATCATCGGACACTAAAACTAGATCTCCTATTTTCAGAGGTTGTGAAGCTTTTACATGTTCATAATTTTGCCGTAACTGTCCGAGATATTCGATTCGAAATCTTTTACGTAGATCTTGTAAAAGTTTTTGTCGATAAACAAGCCTTTTGTTTAAAGATTTCGCATCTATATTATCCAGATCAGGAACTCCAATTTGTCGAATCTCAGGGAAAAACATGGAAGGTGTGATCGGAAATAAATCTTCAACATCTTCATACGTCAATAGACGATTATTCATTATTGCTTCACAGTCACACAAAATTGTTATCATTTCTTCATGATTCAGAGATGATCGTCCTAAAACTTTGCGAAGGATTCTTTTCAGGACTCCTATTAATCGCTCCCACCATCCTCCCCACCAGGGAGCTGATGGCGGAAGAAATTTCCATGTGATCCTGTGGATACTAGCATGTTCTAAGATTTTATCCCAATTTAAGCTTTTGAATAATCTATCACTTCCTTTGAAATTCGTTCCATTGTCGGAATAGATGGTGTGGGGTCTTCCACGTCTAGCAATGAAACATCTCAGCGCTTGCAGAAAACTTTCAGTTGATAGTGAGAAAATCAATTCCAAATGTACAGGAGCAGGACAGGTAAAAATCACAATCCATGATTTTTGATTTCCCTTCAATATCAACGGTCCAGTCAAGTCAACACCTACAATCTGAAAGACTGCTGCTTCTCTTACTTGGTCTTCAGCGAGAGGAACAATGGGTGTTTTTGAAGAACTAGCATCGAACCTCTGACATACAACACAGCTTCTTATAACTTTCTTGATAGTCTTTCGTGTTTTCAAAATCCAATATTGTTCTCGTAAAGCGGATATTAAAAATTGTACTCCTGCATGATTGTTCATTTCATGTTTAGTCTAATTAATTTTACAATAATAGGATGATTTGAAGGCAGAATAATAGGAAATCGAAAATTTTCTGTATCATCTCTTCTCAGAATTCTGGTTTTAACCCTAAGGATTCCGTTAGAATCAATCATTGGTTGAAGTACACGTAATCTTTTGTCATCTAATCCAGAAAATTATTCACTCTGCACTAATTTCAAAAGACTTAATTCGGCTCCTTTAATTTCTTCCGCTGTAATCGTTCCAAAAGTTCTTTCATTAGAATTTAGTCTGACATTTTTAACAAAACGGAAGATCCAATATATTATCTTTAGAATGGTATTGTACGAAGAAATCTTATCAAAATTAACTTCAGTCATAGCATTCGAATTAACTGCAGAAATTATTGTCTTCTTTCTTTCAGCATTTATAATGTCAAAATTCGCTACAATTTCAGAGGCAGGCCATTTTTCTGTATCATTTCTTAACCAATCGGGACCCTCCCACGATTTCGATTTGACTAAGGTTTCTGGACTGCATCCTCGGGAAGGGAAGTTCGCTGGATTTAGCGTTCCAGGAATATAATTCCAGTCGTTTGGATTACTTAGAGTACGGATTTCTTTCACTCTATTGTGAACGAAAACGGCCCAGTTTTCCTTTTTGATCCAAAATAATGCATCCATGGAATCACTTCAGTAATAAATAGGCAAGGTTTCTAGTCTCAAATCTTCCTTAACACTATGTGCCAGTCTAGTGCCAGTCTAGTTCCTTAACACGATGTGCCAGTCTAGTTCCTTAACACGATGTGCCAGTCTAGTCTAGTGTCAAGCTAAGAGCTCTAGTCGTGGTATGGAAATCGGCTTGATAGGAGCCACTCTGGATCGAGCTGAGATGAGCTGACATGTAACGGAATTTTCATTACAGCTTCGCATAAATATGGGTGTGGCATAAGCAGATTTACTCACGTCACAAAACACGTGTAAAGATAAATCGGAAATTCTTTCGAAGTCAGCAAAACTTCTTGTGGGTATAGCTATTTTTTCCAAATTGTGCAATTTATTTTTCCAATTTTTGAATTTGTCAGAAATGCTTTTAGGTAAATTGTTATCCCATGAAATCTTCTGTTTCCAGCATTCTTGAAGCATTAGCTTAGGAATCAGAGTAACAGGAGCTGTAAACCCAATCGAGGCAAAAATCCTGTGTACTATTGACAATATATTCCTTTTGCTGACAGGCTGTTTCACAGAACTATCTTTAAAGTCACAGGACAAAGTGTCATTTGATAAATTCCATTTCAACCCCAGAACTGATACGGTTTTATCGAAGTCTTCACTGCAAGGATTTCCTTTCAAAGTTTCACCGCTAGGTTCACTGTAATACCATCCCCTTAAATCAAATTTAGCAGTCGACATAATTTCCTTCGACACATTAATGAAAGTGTTTAGTTCTTCAATAGTATCAACGCTGGCCACACAATAGTCAACATACATTGATTCACCTAATTTCTTAGCTACCTCTTGTTGATGTTCAGGAACATTCTCGAGATGATAATTCAGTGTGGCGGCGAAAAAAAAAAGGACTGGCATTAAAGCCAAACACAACACGCTTATGTCGACATATTTTCAATTTTTCGGAATCTCCTTCTTCCCACCACAGAAATCTAAGAAAGTTTCTATCTCGAGGACACACACCTATTTGCAAAAAGGCCTTACGTATATCTGAGATAACCCCATATTTACCTAGGCGAAATCTGTTTAAAATACTCGGTATTAATTCCAAATAATTTGGGCCCTTTTTTAAACAGTCATTTAAGGACACACCATTCCTTTCCTTCACTGAGGCATCGAACACAGGTCTAATCTTTGTGGTTGAATTTTCCTTAATTACAGCCCTATGTGGTAGGTAATGACAATTTTCGGTTTTCTTATCTTCAACAGATTCTATAATACCTTCTTCAGCCCATTCGTTAAAAATATTTTCATATTCTTTCAGACAGTTTTTTGACTGAAGATTTTTGATGAAGGATTTTAACCTTTTCTCTGCTGATAATCTGTTGTCAGGTAAAACCTCATGCCCTTCTAACCAAGGAAGAGAGACCTGATATCTACCCTCACTGTCTCTCTTTAATGACTGACGAAAATATGTTTTAGTGATTTCATCAATTTCCTTTCTTGTGTGGGTTGTAGCAGGATCCGTTATTCCTAACGAGTCAAGACACCATAAATCCGAAATTTTAGCATCATTAACATGAAGTGACAATACAGTTTTCGTACTGTTAGAGAACTCACGCTTTTCAGTTTTCCCCATCATTGGCTATCCTAATCTAGTGTATACGCATGATAACCCACATTTTAGTTGTCTAACCTTCCCTGTTAGAAGCTTTCCCGCCATATCTGCACCTAAACGAACATGAATTTCTAATGGTGATTTTTCATACATCAAATCCTCAGATTTATTCTGCATGTCAGTTAAATAAATTCCATGTTTTCGCAGTTCAGTAAGATATGTATCTGTATGAATTTGAGGAATGTCAGTACATATTTTATCCTGATCCAAAACCTGAAAATTACAGTGATAATCACCTTTAAGACTACTCAATCTAATTAAATATTTACTATGAGTTTCTTTCTTTTCAATTCCTCCAAACAAACCATGTATTAATTCTTCTTTACCACTTGTTTTATAATTCATTATACTAATTGCATACTTCGAAATGTAGGATCGCTAGGAACCACTATCTATTAAAATTCTCACATATTTTTCGATTCCATCCCCACGAAGTTTCATTACTAAAGTTTGCAAATTTACTAACTGCATGCAAGATTTATTTGTCAGAACAGTCTTTTTTATCATTTTCATCCCCAATAATGTCTGTAGAATTATTTCCGTGAGAATCATCCTTAACAGTATTACACATTATTGAAAAATGAGCTTTACCGCATATGGAACATTTAACTTTGGTTTTGCATAAGCGGGAAATATGGTTCTGTTTCAAACATTTAAAACAAACTCCATTCTTCAGTAATTTTTGCTTTTTTTTTTCACCTAAGGTTAAACGAATTGCATTCCGACATTCAGAACTTTCGTAATCTGAATCGCAAAATATGCAGTTCGAATGTTTATAATTTCGATTCTCATTTGTAGACAGCAACTGCGAGGCAGACAATACATCCGGTACCCGTTTATCATGCCAAGTTGACAGCTTGCTTTCGCGTTTTGTTTGTCGGGGGTGAGAAAAAATTGACGCCACTTCTTTCGATTGCAAAGCTGTTTTTTCCCGTGCAATTAATTGCTGAGAAATAAAACCCATTAAACTGTGTAAATCATATTTTAAACTTTCCTTTTCTACTTTATTATATTCTAAGATTAAATCAGAAGGAAGGGACTTAAGAATGATTGGAAATAGAATACTTCCATATGTGTCAGATGCGACATTTAATGCTTCTAAACTGCGTATGTGAGTCTGACAGTGATCGAATAATTTTTTAAACGCTTTAATATCATTAGAATTTCTCAATGGATTAATTTTCAGTAAATTATCCAAGTGTGCATTAATCAACACATCTTTACTTCCGAATCTATCTTATAGTAAATTAATAGCTGAATCATAATTTTTGGAAGAAAGTGAAAATCCTTCTATAGTACTTAATGCAGTTCCTCCTAAATGTTCACGCAAATAAATAAACTTATCTACTTTTTCTAAAGATTCGTTTTTGTCAATTGCCAAATCAAAACAGTTCCAAAATGAAAGCCATTGTCTGACATCACCATAAAATTTTGGAATAGATATTTTCGGCAATTTAATACGTTCTCGAATGTTACTCTCTAGTGTTTGAGAAGATAATGTAGAATTAGATAGATTTGTATCAATAACAGTAGAGTTTTGGTTTGACAATTAATTCGTTTTTTCGCTCTAAATTTCCACAACAGAATTCTTTCACGATATTCTTCTGTAGTTTGAATCTCTTCATCTAATTCTTCTGGTTTCAAAATGCTTTCGATTTCAGAATCAGCTATTTTTAGAGATTCAAACTTATCATTCAACAATTCTAAGACTTCTTCTAGCAAATTTATATCAACAGAAGACTTATCTACTTCTAATTCTATTTTGTTAAGAATTCTGGTAATGGACGTTCTCAAGCCACCTCTCTTTTTAGTTTAGTAATATCTTCTACCGACATGGTTACTGAATCAAACATAAAAATCTTAAAGAATTCAATAAGTGCCTTTCAAATTCAAAATACACAAAATCATTATTATCAATCTTCAATTAATTCGCTTTCTTCGCGACACGGGTTGCCAAAAAATATAATGTTCGTGATATGATTAACAGCATAATCATTCTTATAAAATAAAAGGTAAAAAGGCTTACCTTTTAGTCGATCTTCTTTCTCGTTCCAAAGGCGTATCCGGGAATGTTTTTATTAATTACATTCATCAAAGGCACTACTCACGGAAAAAGAGAGGCTTCTAAGATGATAAGATATTTAATTTACAATCACATCACTAAATTAAAATATATATATATAACACAGAAGAGAAGGATTACATGTTTCACTCAAACGTCCATCACGAGTTCTCAAAGTTCAGTTCAAAGTTCTGCTTTAGTTTTTGCTGTGCGCATGCGCAAATCACGTGGTGATCGGTGAGAGTTTCAACAGGTATGAAAAAAAAGCTGGATATGACTATTTCCCATTTCTTCACATATTTGCAAATAAAGATGTTTAAAAGGACGGTTTTTAACGTAGTTAATGATTTTTCCTCTTCATCCAGAACTTTCTGTAGATCAGCAGACATCTTATGTGTTGCCAAAGCCTCTCTGTATATGCAACAGTGTGTGGATATGAAACTGGAATATTTAATGCTTTTGATAATTGTAAAGATCGTATCATTTAGGAAGACAGACTGAATGATAACAACAGTGACAGTGGCAATGATTAGCAATCTAAAACAGATAGCAGCAATGAAGTCTAAGTAGTAAATGATAATTAAAAGAGCGGGAAAGATTTAAGATACAAGGGAGTAGAAATACCTTATTAAATATTGTAATATGATTATGTATTCTTATTGCGGTGTAGATTTATTTTAAATATATAATATTGTGATAGTTTATTATACTTTATGCATGAATACTTTTCACTCGTTATTTTCCTTCTATAACCACCATACTTCGGAAAATAAATTATTCATGTCATTTTGCCTTCTCCATATTTATACGATAAAATTATTAGTGAGTAAATATGACAATTCGGTTGTATATTGCAGTACAAAAGATTCAAAGAGTGATGATGATTTCACACCTCCCCACATTTGATAAAATATTATTTTAATTAAAAACAATATGTGATCCAGCATTGCTCCAAGAACATAATGACTAGGAATTACCCCATACAACTGGATGTAACAAACTGTATTTTTTTAGAAATTATTCTTGCAAATATTAATAAACACAAAAGATTATGTAAGAAAAGAATCCAATGGGATGTTATAATTCAAATTAACTCTCGCCCCCAAAAAAAACCTTTTTAGTTTCAGGTAATCACACTGAAGCAAGAAGACTCTTGGTTTACATTATTTTTCATGCTAAATTTTAAGATCTATTTAAATTGTCTGCTGTTCATAAGTAAGAAAATTAAAAAATAAGCTATTTAATGCAATAACAAATAAGATTCTAAATTTGCTTATTTCCACAAAATAATCATTAATGTATCAAAAATATTTTTCATATGCATTTCATTTTTTCCCTTGTCTTCTTTCCAAACAGGACGCAGACAAACTTTCAAGGAAACAAAGAATTCGAGGAGCTTAATTTCACAGTAGACTCTGTTGTTTCCGAGTCTTCAGATAATATTGAATATCCGACAGAACCTGAATATGTGGGGCCATCTGTTATTCACGTTATGCCCTCATGTGAATCACTTTTATCACCTGCATCAAGCTCCAGACAAATCTTAGGTAACACTAATTCAAATAATAATGATGAAAATACTCCTAGAAGGAAGAAAAGAAAAAAAAAAGAAACAATTGAAAGTGCATTGCTTTCTGTTATTGATGAAACGAATAGCTATTTAAAAAATCACCATCGATGTGAAAATGATGATGACGATGATGATAAACTATTTTTATTGAGTCTTCATAGAGATTTGAAAAAATGACTGATGAAAAAAAAATTGGAAACGAAAATACAATTTTTACAAATTTTGGCAAGAAATAAATGAAATTATTTTTACATAACACTAATCAGTTGTTTTATTGTTTTATTTACATATTTAATAAATGTTTTCAAAAAATAAATTTACACAAGAAATGCTTTCCTTTCTTGCCATGGTACTGCTCCTTCTGCAGAAAAATATTCACAAAAATTATCTCAAACTGCAGATGCAGCACGTGATGAATTATTGGCCCCTAGACGGCCAAGAGGTTGTCATGGAAATTCTTCTGCTCTACACGTACCTTCTTTAATGGTGGCATTTGAAAGAAGAGAATCAGGAAAGTTCACTGGACAGCATTTCTTAGCTGCCTTTCCCAACTCATTTTTCATTAAGTAATTATGAAGGCAATAGTATGCCAAAACTACTTTGTTAGCATGCTCTGGGTTCAGGGTAATTTCAGTACGAAGTACTCGCCACCTAGACGCCAATATGCCAAAAGCATTTTCAACGCACCTCCTTGCTCGAGAAAGCCATGTGTAACGTGTATACGACCCAGTTTCCCTTAGAAAGTCCTCCACGAAGGCATCCCTCCCCTTAGGCAGATAGCCCTCGAGGCTTTGCCATAATTACACACACTCACACCTTGCTCGTTGCATATATTTTTCCTGAGTGGAAGAGCCTCATCTCCAATAAATACAAAAGGCAAAACTCGATCACTATTTAATAATGGTGTTGGATTTGGCAATGAAAACAAAGTTTCACTAACCAAAGCTTTACCTAGTGAACAGTTACTGAAAATTCCACCATCACTGATGCGTCCATAGTTGCCTGAATCAACATAAAGGAAAGTGTAACTAGCATCTGCCACTGCCATTAGAACTATGCTGTTATAGCCCTTATAATTATAATATGTTGATCCAGCTGACGGTGGAGCTTGTATTCTGATATGCTTACCTACATAAAAAGAAAAGCAACAATTATCAATTGCCTAAAGAAAAATAATATACACTTTAATGATAAAAATTAATATAAATACTGTTTTCAATAATAAATTCAGTTCTTAAATTAGAAACTTGCAAAAAAATTCCTTTTTATATTAAAATTTGTTTTTCATTTCACACTTTCATTTATTTATTATGAAACAATTTCAGTCTTTTGATATTTTAATGATAGTTAGATGATTCTGCAATATTTTATATTTATCTTTGAAAAGAATCTTCATTTGCCTAATCACTACATAGTATAAAACAAAATCGCTTTCTCTGTCCCTATATCACTATGTACGCTTAAATCTTTAAAACTACGCAACGGATTTTAATGCGGTTTTTTTAATAGATGGAGTGATTGAAGAGGAAGGTTTATATGTATAATAACATCCATTAAATAGTGGAGAAATACTGTTATTTTTGAGGTTTCTAATGTGATGTCTTAAATAATTACATTTTTTCCGCTAACATTGCAAACGCAGGCTGAACCCTACGAGATTTATCAAAATAATGTACTAAGTATTGTACACATTGAAAAGGTCTACAGATTTAAAAATTGCGGGACGTAGCGTTTGCGGCGGTACCGGCCGGCCGGGGCGGCGGGAGCGTGCCTATAAATAGCGCGTCGGAGGCCGCGGTTCTCCCTATAGCACTTTGAATTTAGCAGCGATCGAACGCGTTTATTATCGGAGCTCTCTAGCGAGGAAAATAACAATATGCTTAATAAAAACGTGCTTTTCAGCGCGACAACGTATCAGTTAGGCAATCACTGTATTACGCATTCACTAATGACAAGAAATCTGTGAACGTTGTATATAAAGACATTCTGTAATATATTAATTGTTGTAAAAATAAAATAAATAGGTAAAAATGTAAAAAGTAAATAAGTAAAAATGTAGTGTATGAATTTAGATATTCCAAAGATAGCAGGAAATCTTCATGGTATAGGGAAAGGGGAATTGTTTTACTCCAAATTTAACGCGTGCGGGCCACGGGCAGTAATGAATAAATCAAAACTACTGGATCGATTTTAATCATTTTTTCAGTGAGTGACATAGGCTATATATTTTATACCCGTGCGAAGCCGGAGCGGGTCGCTAATTTTAATATAATGCAATTTTTGTATTTCAAAAATACTCACTGACAGATAAATATGGAATGCAAGACATAATACATACCATCAATTGCACCAACACAGTTGGGAAAATTCCATTTATATTCAAAACCTTCTGCTATTACAGCCATTCATCTGATGATGCTGGTATAGCCATAACCAGTGGCTGTAAGACTTGCCATATGACATCACAGGTCTCTCGAATAATATGTGAAACTGAAGATTTGGAAACTCGGAAGTATGCCAGGTCTGTACAATTAGTTCCAGATGCTAGAAATCTACAAAAACATTCTGAATCAATAATTAAATTTTTGCAGTTTTAGAAACATGTTGTATAAAAATGAACAAACGGTATTCTGTAGTTTTAAGACAGGTTTTTTTTTTTTTTTTTTTTTTTGCGGGGAGTCAGTTTCAAAGAGATTGCAATTTTCTTTCTTTCTTATTATTAAACCACAGAAAATAAATGCTTTATTTATGTAACGTATTTTGATAAAATTATGTTCCTATTCATAATTTTTTTAAATGCATTACAAATTTTTAAAAAAGTATGAATTTTAAAAAGTTAAATTAGACAGAAGTATAAAATGTTATGACAAGAACATTAATTTCCAATTATACATACTACACAAAACTGGAATGAGAAGTAATAAAGACTTTCAAATAGACCTGGCGCCAGAGCATATGCAACCAGTGTGACCACACCAGATGGCAAAATTATTAGTATTTAGGAAGGAATCGAGTGGCAGAATTTCGGATTTGTGGAGTTTGCACCAGGCGATAAATTGTCTAGCGTCGACACTGCTTTCAAAATAAATGTATATATTTATATTTACCTTAAACAGATGGCAAGTCTCTCAGACGCTGAAATTGATTTCCTAAAACGTGTTTCTTGGTTCTGTAATTTATCTTGCAGTAAATGTAGAAGATGATCATATTGTTCTCCATACATGTAAATTCAATAATATTATACTTATTAGTAAATTGAACATCAGAACTATATTTAATAATCTAATTAATATAAAATCAAGGTACTATTCGGTTTCGAGGACGGTAAAAATTCGCCAAATTATTGTTGATGCCAATGCTTCCAAAAATAATTGCGGCAACCCTAATAATTGCGGCAAGAAAGGAAGTATAATAGTAAATAACTATTTAAGATTGATGTTTTAATATAGATGAAAGGTTAATTTCATATAATACCTTTTTATTATAATAATTTATATGAAAAAGGCTAAACATGACTGAATGGAAGCATAAGAGTAAATAACCATTTCAGATCATTATTATAATTTATATAAAAATTGCTAAACATAACTGAATGGATGCCTGCATCGCTATTTCGCTACCGAGTCATTGCTAAAGCATAATTTCATCTCGCTGGTTGTTCAAACATAAATTTCTATAATAAATGATACCTTTTCTTTGAAAAAATTCTATTGCAGACTTTTCGTCATGGGCTATTTCCAAATTGTTATATCCATAGAATATCAAAAAAGGATTTAAAAATTAAACTAGTATTTCAATGGCGTCTTAAGAAATAAAGAACTATCTAAACTTACGCAATTTGAAATCAGCGCGTACGTTAGATTTGGCGCGCTGTTAAATGGGCGCGTTTGCTAGATTTAGCGCTTTTGCACATACACTTTCGCTGCAATTTTTTACGGTCCTCAAAACGGAATAGTACCGAAAATACTTTTGTAGAATCAGAAATATAAAATAATTAGGCTTTTAAATAATATATTCTAGAGAATTTGGGGGATCCATAAAAAGACTTGCTTCTTGCTTTTAAAAGATTTTCTGCATTCCTGTTCCACCTGTGTTTTATATTTGACAAATGAGCAATGAAATTAAATCATGTCAATATTTTAAAAAATCATTTTTGGAGAATATTGTAGAATATTAATATGATGAAAAACGCTTAACCTCCAAAAGAATGTAAGAATAATTGTATCGTAATAGATTATTTAATGAAATTCTACTACCTGAAAAATTAAGCAATTATTAGAGTATAAGAGTGAAATTGAAATGGAGAGTAATTTTCCTTTTAATCAGAATTATCATATTTTATTTTTTCAAATTTGTAAGATAAATAACTGAATATTTTTCACTGATCATAGTTGCAGCAACACAGTATATACAGTATATACTATTTCGGCAATATAATATATAGTGATGCCTCTCATGTTGAGTACCTTCAATAGTCAAAAGTATTCCTGAGAATATAAGCAAACATTGGTAGTGACAATCACAGATAACCATATTCTCTGAAGGTTGCTATAATATCCCGTCGGTGGCTAAATAAAAAAAAAACACTGAACATGAATTGTTCAATACCTGATGAATGGGTTTAGAACATAGGCATTTTGTGCATATCTGTGCTAAATATGAATGTAAATTAGTTTACCTTAAAAAATCTTCCTGATGACATTACTTAGGTTAGTAGGGTTACCTTTAGGCAGGTAACCCTAGTGTCCGGTGCATAATCAAATAATCATATTGAAGGTGATCACCTTCACAGAAGGCTGAAATCATTTCTAATTATGAAGTTTGTTATTTTTGTTAAAAACATGCGAGTAATCGCTAAAAGTGTTAATTGTTAGAAATAGTGAGATTATACTTCAAGCAATTTTTCAAGACAAAATTATTTTCTCTTACTTTGGCTAATCATTTTAGCACAATATAAACTATCTTGTATCCGTTTTTGGTACTATTCGGTTTCGAGGGCCGTAAAAAAATTGCAGCGAAAATGTACGCCCAAAAGCGCCAAATCTAGCAAACGAATTATAAACAAACTTCATTAATAATGTGCTTAATAAACCAATTAAACTAATTAGTTATAACTAATGCTAGTCCCTAATTATATAAAAAAATAAACATTGAAACTTATTCATTTTGTTGGTAATTAAATTTCAATGTAATCATTAATCCTATTTCCTTAGTATAAATTACTAAGGGAAAAAATTACTAATTTACTGATACATAAAAAGAAATATTTGACAGTCTTTCCTTCAATTTTAACTTTCAGGTTTTGCTAAAAAATAAAAATAACTTTCCGTCATTCGAGTATAATTGAAAAATAATTCTGGGTACTTCTGCCTCAGTGACCGAAACAATGTTGCATGAGCGGAATACGTATCTCGCTCTTGAAATATTGACCGAAATCATTCCCGCCTTGAAACACAAACGCTTTTGTAAAGGAAATACATACATATTACGTAGCGTATTCGGAAACTAAGTACCGTTTCATTCTAGCGCCGTCGCAGCGCTGTGGTAGGCTTCCCGCGCATGCGCACTAGTCTTTCTTGTTCACTGACTTTTAATTGTCGCCATTTTGGTTGCTCTATGTTGTGTTTTCAGTTTGCTGTGCGCATTTAAAATGTTTAAGACAATTAGTTCTCCCGCTGACTGTGAGATTCGTGTCGTGATTAAATTTTTTAACGCGAGGAATGTTAAACCGGCCGAAATTTATCGTCAAGTGACAGAAGTTTACGGTGAATACGCGATAAGTGATGGAATGGTGAGAAAGTGGGTAAGAATGTTTAATGCAGGTCGAACAATTGTCCACGCCGAGGCTCGGAGTGGTCGGCCTTCCGTTGTCACCGATGATTTGGTAAGGAAAGTTGATGAAGCAATTCATGAGAACAGACACTTCACAATGACAACTCTTTCAGGTGCATTTCCACAAATTTCACGTACTGTTTTGTTCGAAATTGTGTCTGACCGCTTGAATTATCGCAAATTGTGTTCCCGATGGGTTCCAAAAATGCTCACTGATGTTCACAAAACAAAGCGATTTGGTAATGCCCTGACATTTCTCACGCGGTACAGTGATGAGGGAGAAAACTTTTTAAACCAAATTGTGACAGGTGATGAAACTTGGGTGTGTCATTTCACACCAGAATCGAAACAATAATCGATGGAGTGCAGACACACTCATTCTCCGAAAAAACAAAAGTTCAAAGTGACAATGTCATCACAAAAAATCATGTGCACTGTCTTCTGGGATAGTAAAGGCGTTTTGCTTACTGAATTTCTTCCCAGAGGTGAAACCATTAATGCGGCACGATATTGTGAAACTTTAACAAAACTAAGGCGTGCCATTCAAAACAAACGAAGAGGAATGCTCAGTAAAGGAATTGTGTTGCTCCATGACAATGCTCGGCCCCATACTGATGGTGTCACTCAATCGTTGATTCGACAGTTTCATTGGGAGCAGTTCAATCACCCGCCGTACAGCCCGGACTTGGCGCCGTCCGACTATCACTTGTTCCTGCACATGAAGTGCGAGCTTGGTGGCAAGCGCTTTGGATCTGACGATGACACGAAAAATGCTGTGGAGTCGTGGTTATCGAAACTGGCGGGATGTTTCTTTGGCGATGGTATACAAAAACTGGTCACCCGCTATGACAAGTGTTTGATCATTGGCGGAAACTATGTTGAAAAATAGTTTAAGACATGTATTTTCATGTAAAAATAAAATTGGATACGAAAAAATTGTTTTACTATTTTTTTTTTTTCAAAACGGTACTAGTTTCCGAATATGCCTCGTAAATTACTTCTCAAATGCATAACGCGCTTTCTTTCTTCAGCTTTTTTAACTTTAGACATTCTACCGCAAACTTTCGACATTGTACCCCAAAATAGGAAATATTGCCCATGCGCAAATCAAAGCGACTTGATTGGTCACACAGTCTAATAAACGCAATAACGTCTCGACTTGATTGGGGGTAGTAATTCTTTGGCTTTGAGACTTACAAGTGTAAACGGGTGGGATCCTTGGGAGTAACAACTTAACGTTAGCGTACGTTTCTTGAGACCAAAGTTCCGCTAGTGTAAACCCTGACTGACGACGCGGCAACACTTTTTCACGTGCTTTCGACAACTTCCGTACTCAGAAAATATAGGATGTCGGGCAGACCTGTTTCTCACTAGAAGCGACATCTGGCGGTCCATAACTTGCTGTCGACTCTCGTTGCGTAGAATAACCGTCCTGTGGCGATTGATTTTAAACACCCGTGGCCGAGACTGCCCAGGTACAGAACCTAATCAGTAGCTTCCCAGGTTTTACCTGAGTCGAACCTCGGAGGGTGTCAAGACCTAGACAAGACAAGACCAGACAAGAATTTTTCTGTTCAGAGAGGCATCGATACGAACTGCTTGTTTTAATGATTCTCTGGCGCCTTTTTGAATCGGCGCCGTTGTGCTCCGCACGACCTTGCACCTATTGTCGGCGCGGGCCTGACTGTATCACATAATTAATTCACAGGAAATTTGGATCAGTAGATATGTTTTATTTTCCTAATGCAAATCACAACTACACATATTTATAGGGCATTTGGTAAGATTTGAGGTACATTACGAATGCAGGTGTTACCACGGTACAGTACATTTATCTTTTCTGCTGCTTTAATAACCACTACACATTTCATAAGTAATATCAACATGGTATTTACAGATATGGAACCATTTGCCTTTTGTTTTTATTTATTATAGAATAGCAAGTTGTAGGGTTTATATTTATTTTAACTAACATTTATTTTAAGTTTAAACTATCTTTCCTGTCAAGCCTTACTTTCCCCTGGAACTGCCAATGCCAGAGTATGTAAATTTTAGTAGAACGCGCAAGGATTCAAATTATCAGCGGAAGTATTCTGAGTTAAACAGAATGGAAACGAGTTCGAAGTGTGCTGTACTTACTTCACGAGCGCGGAGGTAGTTAGCCAGAAATTGAAGAACCCCGCGTTTCGGCCTGTGTGCTTGCCTCGGAGAATTGTTAATCGTTCAACGTGATATTCAAAGTTTGCTGAATTAGCAGCGGTATTGTAAAACGCGGTGAGGTTAGTTACGTTTAGAGAGCCTCGTAGTTAGAGTCTTGTTATTATTTCTTTTCAGGTTCTTATTTTTATTTTACCGCCGGGTCGGCGTAGTTTGTGAGCGTCAAGAGAAAGCAATTGTAATTTCTTAAGTTGAATAAAAAGGGACTTAAATCCTTAGCAAGACCCTGTCTATTTTCCAGTTTCACCAGTCACCTCTTGGTTGCGTGCAGGTTGGAGGCGCGCAACTCTACATTGGCGCCCGAACACTTGTTGAACTGAAATGGCCGAAAATCGGATGGAAGCCGCGGGACAACACCAAGAAATGGCAAGCCAATTGGAAGAATTTGGATACCTGGTCCAGACTTTGAGAGCGTCAATCAAGCCAAACGTCAATTTCGACGGAAAAAATTCGGTGGCGATATTTCTAGAAGGCCTAGAAAATCATTTTCAGCTTTACCCTGTGCCTGAAAGACAAAAAGTTGCCATCGCCACATCTGCACTAAGAGGACAGGCCGCGCTATGGTGGAAGAATATAGGCAAATTTTTATTAGGGGAATTTGGAAGCCAGACATATACATTTGAAAATTTCAAAAAATCGTTAGTAAAGGCCTTCCCCATAGTGAAAGATCGAGCAAGGCTGGAAGCCGAACTATATAGTTTCTATCAACGGGATATAGAAGAGTTGACGGACTTTATTCTGTGAAAAATTAAGCTGACGGATATGCTGTATGGGAAGAAACCCGACGCCGAGATTATTCAAATAATCTTACCAAGATTGTTACATGCTGTTCAAGACTACTTCGAAATTAGAAACCCAAGCACATTGCAGGAGCTCTTCGAATTGGCGGTCAAGTTTCAAAATCGCAGAATAGCGGAAAAACCTAGAGGAGCATCGTATTCTCAAAGTACCCGAAGGCAATCTTCAAATGAGAAGACCAGAAAGGCAAACCGCTTTTATGGGGGAAAGAGCTATCAAGCTAACTCATTGAACCTCGAAGGTCAAGGCCCAAAAAGGAAATTCGAAAACAAACATACGCGTAGCCAGAAGGCAGAAGTTGAAAGGAAAGCTTTAAACGAGTAGAGGGGCCTGTGAAAGCGAGGGTCCAGACCCCGGAAGTTTTAAAAAAACCCTCAAAAAGACATTTAAATACGGTCATCGTAAAAAAACTCACATCTACCAATTATACAAGTCCTGGTTGGCGATGTACCAGTAGAAGCCCTCATCGATACAGGAGCAGAAGGTAATTTTATGAGTGATATATTTTTCAAGAAGAATTTTAAAAGGTTACGATTATTTAAAAACAAAAACACAGAAATTATAGCGGCGCAAGGTAAAACCTGTCAATGCATCGGGAAATTATCATTAAACACACAGGTAAAAGATGAAAGCCTCAAAGTATTAATTTTTGTACTAAAAAATTTTGCAAAATCCACTTATTTTAGGTATGGAGTTTTTAAGGGCCGCGAGGGCCAAATTGAATTTTCAGGGCAGTTCTATTGTGCTGGAGATGGACCAGAGGGTGGTGGAACCAGTGGAACAACCGCAAGTTGACCTTAGCCATTTGAATGACCATGAAAGTCAAGCCATCCAGCAAGTGGTGAGTCCTTTCAAAATTGTTTTCAGAAAGGCCTGGTAGCTGTCAAATAGTTACGCATCAGATACAGTTAACTGCCGACAAACCCCGTAGGACTAAACCTTATCGCTATGGTAAACAGAAAGACCTAATCATAGAAGAACATATTCAGGAAATGTTAAAGAACAAAATAATAACGCCCATAAATAGTGAGTACGCGAGTCCAGTCGTACTATGTAGGAAAAAGAACGAGTTTCCTCCTTCGGATAAAAGGGCTTGGAGGTTTGCTATCGATTACAGAAAACTGAATAGTATTACTAAATTCCCAGTTTACCCTTTGCCGGTTATAGAGGAAATTATTAGAAAGATTAAATCTACTAGATACATGACTACTTTGGACTTAACGTCTGGCTACTATCAAATAGCTATGAGACCCGAAGACATACATAAAACCGCGTTTATAACAAAATCGGGCACTTATGCATTTTTACGCATGCCCTTTGGGTTGTGTGGGGCCCCATCAACATTCCAGAGAGCTATGGACATTGTTCTAAAGCCTGTCCTAGGAAAATCAACTTTAATCTATCTAGATGATATAATTATAACGAGTAGTACGTTGGAACAACACATTAAAGATCTAGAAGAAGTTTTTAAATTATTAAAAGAGGCCGGTCTTACAATTAACGCCTCAAAATGCAAATTCGCAACTAAAGAACTTAAATATCTCGGTTATAAAATTTCGCAAAAGGGTATAGAAACGCAAGATTGAAAAATAAAAGCAATCAAGAATTTTCCACCGCCCAACACCGCGAAGAAACTTTCTTCTTTCCTTGGGTTATGTTCTTACTATCGGTCTTTCATAAAAGATTTCGCTAATATTGTTGAACCACTCTTAGTAATTAAAAGAAAGAAAAGTAAATTTACGTGGACATCGGAAGCAAATACAGCATTTGAAAGATTAAAAGAAGCGCTCATCAATGCCCCTGTTTTGAAATTCCCGGAGGGGGACGAAAACCTGGAAATTGCAGCAGATGTGTCGGACTATGCGGTGGGTGCGGTTCTTATGCAAAATAGACATCCTCTGGCATTTTTTAGTAAAACGTTGAATCAGACACAAAGGAATTATACAGCTACAGAGAGAGAAACATTAGCCGTATTAATGGCTGTACACAAATTTCGAGTTTATTTCGGCAAAGCGCCAGTAACAGTCTTTTCGGATCATGCGGCTGTTGGTAGACTTTACTCGGGGAAAAACCTAACGCCCAGGTTAATAAGATGGGCTTTAAAACTCCAAGAATATAATCTAATAATAAAATATAAACCGGGTAAGGAAAACAATGTAGCTGACGCACTTTCTCGTATAAAACTGGACGATGAAGGAAATGAACTTAAATGCGCTGGGTTGACATCAAAAATTTTAGATTCTAGAGATACGATTATCACTGAACTGAAAGCTGATCCTGAATTTGGAAATATCTATGCATATTTGAAAGACCTCGAAAGCTTTGAGCACACAGATATCGATGCGGTAAGAAATAGAGCAGAAGACTATGAAATAATAGATAATTTATTATTTTATACGAAAACAACAAACGAAAATCTCGAGTACAAACCAGTCATCCCATCCTCGCTTCGATTAAGCATTTTGAAGGAATTACACGACGCGAAAACAGCAGGTCATTTAGGGGTCAGAAAGACTTTAAAAAGGGTACGCGAGGCGGTATATTTCCCTCAATTATACAAAATAGTAACTGCGTATGTCAGGTCCTGCAATCAATGTCAGTTAATAAATGATATTAATTACAGCCCGGCCGGGTACTTAAATAGCATTCGCGCTACATTTCCGAATGAAATTTTAGGCATAGATCCCTTTGGTTCCTTCCCCCAGAGCAAGTTAAATAAAAATCGTTTTCTTTTAGTAATTGTAGATCACTTTTCAAAATGGACAGAAATTGTTCCACTTAAGCGCGCGTCAGCCAAAACAGTCGCAGAAGCATTCTTACACAGATACATTTTAAAATACGGTGCACCGATAAAAGTCATTAGCGATAACGGTAAACAATTCGTTAGCCAAATATTTGAAAACATATGCACTGGACTTGGCATACGCCATTTAAAATTGGTTCCGTATAGACCACAGGCAAACATAGCAGAAAGAGTGAATAAAAACATTGTAAAAATAATTCGCAGTTACGTTAGCACACATCACAAGCGCTGGAATGGCTACATAAATGAATTAGCTTATGCTTTAAGAACGGCAAATCACGATACTACGGGAAAAACCCCAGCAGAATTATTTTTAGGCCGAAAGTTAATTACGCCTTTAGAAAAATTATTCTTTGTGCAACAAAGAGAGCAAGAGTTTAAACAGAAAGACGTGCAAAAACTTATTAATCAGGCGCTTAAAACCTCGGATACGGCAAGAAATAAGCAAAAAGTGTATTACGATAGAAAACGCCGTGAAGCAGATTTTGAATTTGGGGATAAAGTATTGAAGCGGAAATTTTCTTTCTCAAGTGCCCCAGACAATTTTACTGCAAAGTTAGCTCCAAAATTTGAAGGCCTCTATGTAATTCAGGAAATCAAAGGAGTCGTATTGTACCTTAAGAACGAGAGAGGGGAAATCTGTAAAGCAAGTCCCGACCAGGTGAAAAAATACTATAATCCAAATGATTTTGAAATCCTTAAAAGTTTCTTTCAGGACTCAAGCCTAAAAGAAGTAGAAGGTCCAGAAATAATGACAACCGTTCCACCACCCAAGAAGCAGAGAACTGAAGAGAGACCTAGCCCTTCTACAACCCAGACGACGGTACCAAAAAGAAAAAATGAAAACTTTCAGACTCCAGCATTTAAGAAAAACAAGAATGCAAAGCCACCGCATAAAGAAACCTTGGTAAAGAGGAAAACACCACCTACAACGCATAGCAGTAGAAATCGTACATCAAGGAGAACGCTCCCAGGGCCAGAGAATCAGGTGCAAACAAGGCCGCCGTTCCGGAAACTGAAAAGACAGCAGGAGGAACGAAAATACCAGGAACAACAGAAGAAATTCAAGAAGGACTCCAGACCGGAGGACGTCAAGACCAGCCATCCAATGGAAAAACGAAAAAGACAACAACCCGACGATTGCTACGCCAAGAGGCCAGCATGCAGAGGACGCAAAAGAAAAACTAATGTGGACGACACTCGGAGGTCAGTAAGGAGAAGATTGACGTCCATGAAACCTATAACGTAGGAACAGTTTTGCCAGAAAAGAATGACGGAGTTTCAATCATCGAAAACTCAAAGATAAGTTAAAATCTTCTATAAAAGTTTTTTTCTTTTGTTCCGAAATGTTATGCGTAAGTACGAAGTTCTATGTTTTGACGAAAGTCAATATGTCTCGGTTCAGACTTAGTTTTGTTTTACTTTATTTAGCTAAGGCAAAAGTATTATTTTCAATAAGTACAAATCTAAGAACAAGCATTTTCTGTTGGTCGAAAGACTGATTCTGTTATGTTAAAGCCAAAATTTGGCCGAAGATAAAAATAACTTCGTATTCTTGTATTAATAAGAATTTTAGTTTCAGTGCCGCCAGCCTGGCGAAGAATGAGTAAAGTAATTTCTCTTATTCATTTTATGGTAAATTGTAAAAATCATATGTATTAAAATTTTGTAAATATACGTAAATACTTGAAAGTTATGTAAAAGTAGAATTTAGTCTAGAAGCATAAAATTTTAGATGCTAAAAGTAAAATGCTCAAAAGCAATGAATTCAAAATTTAAGTATTAAACTGTAGATAAAATCATGCTTTAGAGCGAAAGCCTGCATGTCTAAAGATGAATGAGGGGGAAGTTAGAATGAATGTGTTTTGTAGGGTTCTCCACCTACACTTGAATTTTTAAGAATGTTAAAGTAGCTCATCGAGTTCTAGAATGTCGAGTAAGGTGTGTCTATTTGGTCGTTGAATTCTAACAAATCATGGTGGTTAGGGGAAGTGTTGTAAGACTAAAACACGAATATTCCCGTTTGACACCACACGTGGTGGAGAGCCGGGGTGGGGTGTAATTGGTGTTTGAGTGGTTGAATGAATGTGAAGTGGGCAGTAACTAAGGAAAACGAATCGTTTAAAAACAAAAATTTATTCAGTGTCAAGAAAGTGTAAATTATAATGTATTTAGAAAGATACTGATACTTATTACTTCCAGATGCTGGAAGGAAAAGAACAAGATTGATTGCTGAAGTCCAGGTTGTGTGGTGTATTTAATTATGGCAAAGCACACTAAGGCTATCTGCCTAAGGGGAGGGATGCCTTTCGTGGAGGACTTTCTAAGGGAAACTGGCTCGTATACACGTTACACATGGGGAAAACCACGAAAACGCCCATGCAGCCAGCCAGTTTGCGGGATTCGAACCTCAGACCGAACTACCAGTCTAAAGACCAGGAAAAATTGCTGTAAGAAGAGAGATTTATATAAGTATCTACAGAAATTTAGTATACTTTTGTTACATAAAATTTTTTTGTGTGTAAACGAGGCTCTTAAGAGTTAGTTCAGAATTCTAGAAACTTTACAACAGGTCGTTTGTAGGACCTGCTTCCAAGTTTTCCAAATTCTGGCAGCGGCAAATGTAGGGTTTATATTTATTTTAACTAACATTTATTTTAAGTTTAAACTATCTTTCCTGTCAAGCCTTACTTTCCCCTGGAATTGCCAATGCCAGAATATGGAAATTTTAGTAGAACGCGCAAGGATTCAAATTATCAGCGGAAGTATTCTGAGTTAAATAGAATGGAAACGAATTCGAGGTGTGCTGTTCTTACTTCACGAGCGCGGAGGTAGTTAGGCAGAAATTGAAGAACCCCGCGTTTCGGCCTGTGTTCTTGCCTCGGAGAATTGTTAATCGTTCAACGTGATATTCAAAGTTTGCTGAATTAGCAGCGGTATTGTAAAACGCGGTGAGGTTAGTTACGTTTAGACAGCCTCGTAGTTAGAGTCTTGTTATTATTTCTTTTCAGGTTCTTATTTTTATTTTACCGCCGGGTCGGCGTAGTTTGTGAGCGTCAAGAGCACGCAATTGTAATTTCTTAAGTTGAATAAAAAGGGACTTAAACCCTTAGCAAGACCCTGTCTATTTTCCAGTTTCAACAGTCACCTCTTGGTTGCGTGCAGGTTGGAGGCGCGCAACTCTACAAAGTAAGGCATAGTTTGAAATTATTAAACAATGTCATTTCAAAAAATTAAATTAGTGATTATTAAAAAGACATCTTATCACACAAATTCTGTTTCAAATGACAATTATGTTTCAAAAGTAAAACTACTCCATTACAACGCGAGTGAATTATGAATTCTGAGTCTCAGTTCGGCCATGCTTGATCTGCAAATAAGGCATATAATTAAAAAGATTAACTTCTAATAAATTGTACATTCCTATCAATCACTACAATTGTCAAAACAGATCTATCAAACATTTGTGGTTGGCAGATACAAATTGTTTCCAGCCTGGCTCAATAGATATTCTTTTTTTTATTTTTCATATGATCAAGTATAAAAACATGCCGCCCACCTTGAAATATTATTTCAACATTCAGTGCTTAAAATTCAGTAAATTTAAAACACAATACAATATTAAAATCATGATATAATTCTTAATTTACAATACATGAATTAAACTCAAATTGGTAATGGACATAATTTTGTAATATTTCTTTTAACCATGCCATCTGAAGTCTTAATAGTCACAACCCTAACAATATTATCAAGACCAGGATGTAACTGAGTAATTCTACCCATTTTCCATTTAGTTGGAGGTAAGTTATCCTCCTTTATGAGACACAGATCATTAACTTGAAGATTTTTAGTTGGCAAAAGCCATTTTGGTCTTTGTTGTAATCGACACAGATATTCTTTGTACCAACGCTTCCAAAATTGTTGAACCATTTTTTGAATATGTTGCCATCTAGTGAGATGGGAAACTTCAATGTAATTTGGTTCAGGAATGCTTGTTAATGATCTACCAATAAGAAAATGACCAGGCGTTAATGCTGATAAGTCATTTGGATCATCAGACAAACTTGTTCTTCACACAGTATAATAAACGCAATAACGAACGTTTGTGTCTACTTTCCATCCGCTAACATGTCGAAAAATATTTACACATGCCTGCACGACATTTAAAAATGGGATGCGTTTTACTATCCTTCAAACAATTAGCACATAACTTATTCCTTTTAATAATATCCCATTTTTCTTTGATAGGGAGTTCTAAAAAACTATCACATTTAAATAACTGAGAATGAGAATTACTCTTACAATGAACGCACACATTAGCCACAAGTTGGGACGAAAAAGCGTATCTGCTACCTGAACCGCGAGTTTTAATTTCAGATGGCAAAACTGCCAGCTCCCTCTGGCACTTCGCCAAAGAGGCAATAGCATTCGCTCTGTTTAAAATAAAACGCTTGAATTCAGCGAAAGCAGAAATTTTCTTGTTCGAATGCTCTATCGTCCACTCTTTTAGTGTTTCATGATCAAGTTTTCCTTTTAACAGAAAAATAATCATAGTATCCCAATGCTCTACCGGCTGTTTAAGGATTTTTAATGTATCAATTAATCTCCGCAAATCTGAAGCTGATTCATGTTTTAGAACAGGTTGTGAAGTTAATTTATTTAATGCTGCGTTTATTATTTCTATTTCGTTTTCATAACGTTCAGTAAGCGCTTCCCAAAGCCTTTTCATAATTCGCGTTTGATATTTGAACTGATTGTAGTAAAACAGCAGCTTCACCTTTCACAGAAAGCTTAAGATATTGTAATTTTTGACTGTCACTTAATGTACTATTATTTCCAACACTGGCAAGAAATAAATCCCTAAATGATATCCAATCAACATAATTAGAAGTAAACACTGGCAATTCCACGCGAGGAAGTTTCAAGCCGTTTGCATTAGCATTTATTATATCTTTGCCTGAATTTCTAAGTTTTCTTGATTCTTCTTTTAAAGTAATTTTTAATACATCCAGTTTGGAAAATAGTTCATGCATTTCTATTTCATATTTACTAAACTCTGCGTCAGAACAAGTACCAAGAATGTTATCGTTTAAACAGTTCACTTCAACACTTATGCACCAACATCATTTTCGTACACTTCAATGGCAGAAAAGGGATTTACTTGATTTTGTAAACCATTTACTTGTGAAATTAAACGAGTCAACTTACCCTTAATGATTCGCTTTTGCTTTAAAATCGACTCCATATTCCTGCCGCTGTTTTCACAATCCAGACAAAATATAAATCCGTTTTCCTTGCACGAAATGTCCTCCTATACCAGAACTTTAAAAACTGTCTTGACACATCACCCAAAGAATTGCGCTGGCTCACGACGGACCATGCTCTGGCACTTCGCCAAATTTTGGTTATAAGTTGCAGACCTAGCAAGCCTTTCAAATTCCATCAGTTTGCGTTTTGCTCCAACAAAATTGGAACCACAATCGCTATATATATCACTGCTTTTGCCTCTGCGGGAAATGAACCTCTTAAGAGCTGCAATAAAAGCATCTGCTGAAAGATCAGTCACCAATTCTAGGTGAATAGCTCTTGTCGTAAAACAAACAAATAGAGCTATATATGCCTTGAATGACCTAGAGCTTCGACCCTTATTTGCTTTAATTTGAAAAGGACCTGCGTAATCCACTCCACATCGCAAAGACGCAGGAGCAGGCGAAAAGCGACTAGACGGCAAATCGCTCATCAATTGATTACTGACAGATGCTCTAATTTTGCAACACTTTATACATTTCCTAACTAAATCTCTGATAACAGCTCTACCATTTATGATCCAATATTGTTCTCGAATGCAAGATTGCATAAGTTGTGGACAGTGGCGTAGCTAGGGGGGGGCAAGGGGGGACATCTGTCCCCGGGCGCAGCATTTAGGGGGCGCCAAATGGATGTTATGAAATTTTAGAATAAATTATTTTCATTTTTAAATGCAATAAAAATAAATTTAAAAAATCGCATACAGTCTATCGCCCCATTATAATAAGGATATCTTTTTCCTACATTTTTTGTCATGTGATTAGCAAAGATTGAATAGAAAAGCTAGGTTTTCAATTTAAAAGTAAGGTCAATGAAAGTCATCCTTCCCCACAAGTCCCTTTCCCATTCATCCCTAAGTAAACGGCGAGAAAATACTTCGAAGGTTATGTGATACTTTTAAAGTTGTAAAGATTTTGTCCTTTTACAACTTTGAATAACCCTCCGTATCCGGTCCCATTTTTCCCTGTAGCAATCAAGTTTAGTGTCGCGATTCTTTGAAAGTGGAGACACTAAAATAGCAAAAGCCCTTTCATTTTGAACCAAATATTTAAAATCACAATGATTAAGAGAATTAAGTATTCCAAAAAAGAGAAAAAAAAGTAAGTTAGGGTATTTAATTTTACATTTATTAATTAATACACAAATATTGCACAAGAGAGGGGAAGAAGCTAAGTCAGTTAAACGTATCAAAAACATTAATTTATTTTATTTTATTATTGTTATTTTTTATAATATAGAGAGAAAGCCAACTTCGCTGCGTTAAGTACAATGAATTTTACGCTATTAGTCATCTAGTAATTTAAATCCTCTGTTTAAAATTATTTAAGGGAGCAGGTGTTAAATATGCAGATGGTTTATATAGTTCATTAGTGGGTAGAATGTATAAGTCTGGTCAACGGTGCTAGTTCGATATTGTTTATAATCTCAGCGAACGGGCTGACTGCATAAATACTTTTATAATTTTCCCTTATATGAAATTCAAATACAAGCCAGTTTCCCTTAGAAAGTCTTCCATAAAGCCATCCCTTCCATAGATGGATAACCTCCACTTGCTTTGCCGTACTCAGTTCAATAATAGCAAGCATATAAAAAATGCTAATTATAGCGACATAAAGTTTGTATTTGTAAGATTAATAATAGCAAGCATATATAAAATGCTAATTATAGCGACGTAAAGTTTGTATTTGTAAGATTACATACATCATCAACAGCAAGCCAAAACTACATATTAACGAAATCAGTTTTATGCAGAAAATAAGAATTTCTCCCGTAAATGCAGGAGAGAATAATAACTTCCCCTCATAAATTTTTGGTATGGGCTTGATTTTGCAAAAATCGATGTTCTACACCAGGCATTCCCAAATCTGTTCTTAGATCGATCCCTGTTAAAGGTTTCTTCATCTACCAACTTACATTTTTCTTTATAATATACAGTCTGCAACATAACACAATAATAATAATTGCATATATGTGATTTAAAGATAATATTTAGAACTAAGAACATAAACAAAAATTTATATTTATGTTTTATTATGTTTTGTATAATTATTACGTTTACAAATATAAAAAGTTTTCAGGAAAAAAATTACAGAATTTAATTTCCTAAAAGTTCGATTTTAATCACTGCGCTTCATATATTGATGCACATTTTCAAATATGTAGCATAAAATTGCTTATGCTGTATTATTCCTTGTTTCCCGTAATAAGTTGACTAAAGCTTTCTTCAGTTAAGTGAGAAGATGGGAAAATCAATGGTGCTGAGCTAGATAAAAGCTTTTATTTTGTGATACTTCTTTCGAATGACTTTTATTCCAAGACTTAGTTATTATAATTATACTCCAAAATTCAACTTCTACGCATGTATTTTGAATAAGTTTTGTCTTCCTGTGATATAGCATTATATGAATAGCTAATTAAATATCACTTTTATCAAATAAAGTTTCGTAATTAATGGGATCTTTATTGTGCCGATTAACTGCCCATGCAAATTCGGCTATCGACTCTCATTGTATTCATTGATCATTATTTACCTCCTTTAAAATTTTATCGACAACCAGGGGGTCAATACCGACCCCGCCGAAAACCTTTCTTCTACACTATAATTCTAATACGTTTATCAAAAACAAATGCATTATACTTTTAATCATAATGAAAAACAAAAAAGTGCAATATTAATATTAAAGGGTATCACTGATGTCCTCGGACGGGAATGCGAATATTTTCTTTGTTTCTTCTGGATTCATCATATAATAGTTTAGATTTAAGTTCTAAAATTTTAATATGAAAGTTTAATATTTTTCGATTCTAGACGTATTTATTATTAAAATTTTTTCCCCAGTTATAAAGCTTCTTTTCTTTTTTCATAGAAAGTAAACATTTAAATGTAGCAAGAAACTCTTTTTCTATTTAAGAAAAAAGGCGTGTGAACGAATAGAAGGAACGCAATTGCGAGAATGACCATAGGAGGCGCAATCAGCCGTAGGTATAAAGGGAGCAGGAGCAGCCAACTTGACCCGAGAATGAGAAAGTGAACGGTAAGGATCTAACATCTTCGAAAGATACTTTGAAAGTTTTCATAAAAATTTAGTTGTGTGTTACAAAAATAATGTTTTAATTTGTAATGAGTTACTATAAAAAATTTAATATGGGACGTTCTGAATAAAAGTAATTAGGAAAAAAAAAAAAAAAAAAAAAAAAAAAACCTTTTATGAGTGTTCTCTATGAAATTCTACATTTTCTAAGTGAATTCTACTCAGTGCACTTCTGTTTTGGAATAGGTAAGCAATTCCCCCTTTTTTGAAAGTTATGGATAATATATAATTTATAATGAGAAAACTTTTTATGTCATTAAAAATTCATTGCAGTTGTGTATTTAAATGTGTTTACCTAAGCTGAAAATTTCTATTAATGGTAATTTGTTCAATTATTAATTATCTGATTAAGAATTGTACTTGAAACTTTTTTTTTCCTTTGCAATAATCTCAATTTTATTAAATATGCTATTCAGTGATGCCATTACACAGAGAGTTATTGATTCCTCGTTGTGCAGTTAGACAAAATCATTGTCTTAACAAAATTATTCCTTTAATGTATGATATTAATGAGAGGATAGTTATTTTAATTCTTATGTAAAAATATTTCTTCGAAGAGTAGCTGATCACAAATGATTGATTGAATTAAGATTTGCTAATAATGCCTGAACTTTACTGATTTTATAGAGCTGTAGAGGGATAATATCTTATACTTATCTATATGCCGAAACATTTTGATTGTTCCCATATACAGGAATTGAAGTGCTTAAAACTCTTATGCTGTATTAAAAATTCTAAGAAATGTGAGAACCACTGAGTTAGTGATGTGGGAAAAAGAATAAAGCTCCCTTTCTACTTCTTTAATAGTGAAGAATTAACTGTAAACAAGTTATAATCTTTGCTGCTTCTATCAATTAAAAAGAATTAATGTAATTTGACTTTTAACTTAAGAAAGAGTTAAAGTGTAATTGAGCATATTTAAAGTATTATAGAATCTATCGCAAAATTCTAATTAATAAATTAGTAAACTCAGAATTAAAATAAAAGTTTAGAAATAATTTTAACTTAAATTATAATCTCAGTGATTTAAAAGTAAGTTAATAAAAACTATATTATTTTTGAATTTTTTCATGTTTAATAAAAACAATAAAAGGCAAACATTTTTACTTCTTTGAACGAAAAAAAAAAAAGATATATTGTAATCACGAAGAATTTCGGGTATCATATTTCAATACAAATATTCATTTTGAACTTTGGCGAATCAATTCGAACAATTTTTTTGTATGACATCTGTACGTACGCACAAAATAAAGAATTATTTTTTTTTTCCAAAACGAATTGTAAAATGGATTTAAAATATACTCAAAAGGGATTTTTTTTTCGTGACATCTGTACGCCGTACATTGTGCACTCACCCCTTTACCCAGCCTTTATTTTCTCAGTTGTTTGTCTTTTCATATATTTTCTAATTATAGTTGTGTTTTAAATGAAGAAAATATTCACCTCTTGTCAAAAAAAGTATTAAATAAATAAAATGAAATAAAAAATAATTTTCGCCGAGTATCGAAATCAAACTTTTATTGCAATCTCCCGGTTTCTATACTCGTATTTGATAAAGTTTTATATTTGTTAATATATATATATATATATATATGTGTGTGTGTGTGTAATGATAAAATCAAAAGGAAATAACGGAACACTGTAGATGCGTAATTATCCTATATTGAAGAGGAAGTAATCTGATTGCGTCGTAAGCTAATGTGTTGACTTCGTAAATAAAACTTGGCAGTAGAAGCGATTTTAATTCCATTTTTATTTCCAATTGATATTTGTGGCCACAATCACTTGGCACTCTAGTCGTGCCTTTCCACAGAAGATTTACATTTTTGATATTGTTGGGATAGAAAGCAAGCCAGCGAAATCACATCTTAGCAGAGTAAAGAGAAAAGCTGAAGTGCAAATAATTTTCTGTCGCACATACTTGCAAACACTAACTCGGATCGACCTTGAACTCGCTGTAATGCTGAATTCCTAAACGGTAATACACTGATGATTTAAAGCACGCTTTTTCTAAATATTGTAGACATCGGCGAAGCAAATTCAATATTCCTTTTTACTAGGCATTCGAACTTCTCAATTTATCGGGAGATTACTTTCAATCTGTAAACACTACGCGTGATTATTTTTTAAAGCACTTGCAAAACACCACAGCAGAAGAATGATCTGTTATTTTTTAAACACTGAAAAAACAAACTTGATGATTCACTTCTTTCACATTATCTTGGATTTATCACAAAACGATGATTTGAAGAGCTGAATTAAATTTTCCATTGAGGTTTCAGGCTACAGGAAACTATCCTTACCGGCTTAATTGTAATAATAAAAGCAAAGGAAAAACGGAGTAAAATGACGACTCAGGACTTTTCACTTTTAACAGCAAGCATATCTTTATTTTAATTTATAGCAGATGACTTTTTCCAGATGAAGTTAATCAAATAACTTATTCAGTAATTGAACTATTAGATACAATGACTTTAAACTTTAATACATCATAACGCTCTAACAAAGAAAGAGGAGCATAGCGGAAGCGTTAGCAGGACGAAGGCGAGAAGGCATCTGTCTAGGAGAACTTATGACTCAGCATTTATATGAATGGTTATGTAACAGAGTAGCTTCTAGAAAAATGTAGAAAACTTATGACGCAGCATTTATATGAGGAGGTTATGTAATAGGCGTGAATGTTCTAGCAGGTACTGGGTTAGGGGACGATCCTGAATTGCAGAAAAGTAATTAAAGGTTGCTGTTTCGCAAAGAGCAAAGCCATTGTATTTTATTTTTTTTTTTATATTTTACACACACACACACACACACATATATATATATATATATATATATATATAATAGTAGGTAGAAACATTTGCGTCTCTATACTAGTTAGCTTTACAATTTCTATTTCAATTATATATATAAGAAGTTTGGCTTCCGTACGATAAAAATTGAAAAAATATTTTATTTCAGAACTTGAAATTTTTTATATCATTTTCAACTTGATTGAGGTTAATTAAGTTAAAATTGATTGGTTAATTAAGTTAGAATAATTCGAGGAAATAAGTTTAAATAAACTATAGCAAAGAATGTGTACAATTTAATAGGTCGTATAATGTTTGCCGCTATATATCCACGTATTAAAAACTATTTATCAAGACAAAATGTACGTTTTTTAATAATATAAATAAAACACTTAAATTGTACATTCAAATTAATAAATTCTTATAAGTCGCTTAAATGAAAATTGCTAAGTGAAAAATTATAAATCCTTCAGGGTATTACCTGATAGATGGTCGCCATTACCTCCTATGAAGGAACGGACATATACACCAATGCCTTCTCCGATATTCGAACCTGGGCCCTTCGGTCTGCTCTCTTAACCACTATACCGTCTGGGAACGTAAAAAAACGCAAAATCGCGTTTGATAGCTTAACATTTATTCGGTTTGCAGATAAAGTCTTTCCTAAAATCCAGTTTTATTAGATATGCAGATATTGACTTTGAGGAGAAAACTGTCGTTATAAAAGCGTGTTTCCTAGGATTCATTCAAACTCATAAAAATGATGCAGCAAGCATAGCAGGTATAATATTACAACAACTAGAAAAAGACAAATTAGCTTTCAAAGACTGTCGATCACAGTGTTATGACAATGCGCCTGTAATGTCCGGCTACAAACCAGGAATGCAAAAAAGACTCACAGCACTTAACCCAAAAGCTATCTTTGTTAACTGTGATAATCATACACTTAATTTGGTTGGGGTTCATGCTGCTAATCATGAGGTAGCTTTTTTGACTTTTTTTAGTACCATGCAACTATCTATGTTTTTTTTTCAAGATCAACTCTCCGATGGAAAAGACTGAAAACTGCTCTAGGTGTATCGTTGAAGTCAAAGTCAGAAACTCGTTGGTGTGCCAGAGTAGAAGCTGTTAAACTGGTACATGATCAACTCGAAACCTTAGTAGAGTTATTTGAAAATATTGCAGAGGATCAGGATGAAAATGCAGATACAAGAAGTGATGCAATTCAATTGTTGCATCGGATCTTAACTTTTGAGTTTTATTTTCTTCTTCGTTTCTGGAATAGAGTACTTTCCAAGATTGACAGGGTTCAGAAAAGGCTTCAAGACCCCATTATGAATTTCCACAATGCTGCTCGAGATATTCAGGCTTTACAGGACTATCTTCTACAAAACAGAGATGAGATTCTTGGATATTCTTGGAGACGCCAAGGAACTGTGTAATGCTTGTGATGTCCAAGCTGAAAGACGACAGAGAAAGAAGAAGAAAATGCCTGGAGAAATTGCAGAAGATGTAGGACTCACAGCAGAAAATGAAATGCCGCTTTTGATGAAAAGTATGCTGGACAAAATACACATAGAAATGGCAGACAGATTCATCAGCTTAAAGAAAGTAGACTCTAATTTTGGCTTTCTTTTAGATATAAACTGACTAATGGCTACAGGCAACGAAAGTAGCTTGAAACAGTGCTGCATTTCCATGGAAAACGTTTACGATACAGATTTAGATGGCTTGGAGATGTATACTGAAATAATGGACTGCCGAATGCTACTCAAGACAAGAGCTGATGTTAAGCTTTCGATGCCAGAGGACCTGCTTCGCTTTATTGTACAGTACGGAGAAGATGTATTTCCCAATCTGAGAGTTGGTCTTCAGATTTTACTGACGATTGGAACCTCCATCGCCAGCTGTGAAAGATCTTTCAGTAAACTAAAACTTATCTTGTCATACCTGAGATTATCCATGGCACAGGAAAGATTGTCTGCCTTAACTTTGCTCAGTGTGGAGCAGCAGGTTGCCCAGAGTATAAATTTTGATGAACTAATCGATAAATTTTCAGCAGCTAAAGCTAGGAAAATTTCACTTTGAAATTAGTGATTACGTTTGAAGCATTATACATGAAACTGTCATTATACATTTTCAAGTTATATTATTATATTCAATATGATGTTTTAAGTTTTCGGAATTTATATTTGAATAATATTTTAGAATAATCATATTTTCGAACTATCATTATTGTCTTAATTATTTTACTACGTTCTAAGTTAGTGACTTTAGAGAAACTTTTAAAATATACTCTTAAAAGTGCTTAAAAAATTAAAATAATTAATAATTTAAACTAATTAAAATTAAAAATGTTTCATATTTTAGCAACTATTATTATTTTAAACAATTAAAATGTTATTATTTTTAAAGTTTTCTTTTCGTTCCCCACTGCATTCTGGCAGATTGGAGGGGGGGCGCGAAATCTTCACTTGTCTCCGGACGCTGATAACCCTAGCTACGCCTCTGGTTGGACCTGCATGCAAAAGTCTTTCTTGGTAATGTCTAACAATGAGATGAGTTAAAATGTGCTTCTTTGGAAGCAAAATTGGATGCCTAAAACCATATGCAAGGTTTGCATGTCGCAAGCGACCGCCCACCCTGAGAATACCTAAATTATCTAAAAATGGATTTAAAGAGAAAATTTTGCTTGTACCAGATAATGATTGATTTCTGCCTAAAGTGTTAATTTCATTCTTAAATTCAACACATTGCATCATGTTAGCGGATGGAAAGTAGACACAAACGTTCGTTATTGCGTTTATTAGACTGTGTGAAGAACAAGTTCGTACAATAGATATACAGGTAGTTCGGCGCTCGCAGGCGCTCTCTTGCAGGAAACAAAATCAAAATTTACATAAGGCGCAAACAACAATTCTTAATGTATTATAAGAATATATTCTGGAAATTATTAAGATTTAAATTTTTTTTTAAAAGCAGCCCCTTTTTTTAACTTTCGTAAAATATATAAATTGCTATTTCAGCGTCGGTTAAGTATCTGACTTTCAATACCGAGCTACATAAATTTCTATCCATAAAAAAAACTTCTTACTTCTTCACCAGCAACTAATAACATATTTTATTTCACATATAAACAATGCCCTCAGATATATCTGTTCTCCTTTACCACATTTGAGAGAATTTTGTGGCATGGGCTATGCCTTCACATCCATTTGAGTTAATTAACTTTCTTTAAATAAATTAGATAAAAGTGACCATATTCTTAGAATATGGTCACTTTTATCTGGTTGCATGCGTAGTATGCGTAGTCGTCTCACTTTTATTTTTTGTTCATTACCTCTATCTTTAAAATATATTGAACTCACATTCTCTCTTTATTGATTATATATTCTTTAGGAAAATGAATAGTTAGGTAAAATAATGCATAAGACAATTTAATGACTATTATATAACATTTACAGAACCAATTCTAGGACGGCTGCTATGTGGAAGGCTATCAAGTACTGCATTTTTAAGTAAATAACAGAAGCATATTTCTATCGTGGTTATATGAGAATTTTAATCTGAAATAATATTTTCACAAGCATACACATACTGTTTCAATTTTTCGGTTTTCAAAGCAGAAAAAATTGCAAAATAATACACATCCAGAAATAAGTGTCAAAAGTAGCTAGTTAATTTGATACATATGCAGTGGCGGATTAGCCAAAGAAATCAGCCCCGGCAGGAAAGAATATGTCGGTCCTAAGGCCCCATATGAAATATCATTGTACATATCATCATCATAAAACTTAATTTTATAAAATAAAAATATACTTTTGCAAAAACCTGCATACAGCATTATTTTATGACATCAGGAAATATTAATTTATTAAAATTTATTGAGACTTCTCAGTTCATAATGCATTATATATATATATATATATATATATATATATATAAAATACTATAAAGATGTAGAAATGTTTAATGCAAATTACTCTTTCCATTACATAATGCATGTAACTAAATGTGTGTTTAAATACTACAAAATATGTATCCTTCTAGCAAGTTTAATGAAATTTTTATATTTATACTGCAGTTAAAAAAATGAAATACATTACCATTGCATTTTGTCGAAGGGTAGAGTAGACTTTAAGGTACCTCTTGTACTATGGCGAAGTTCTTGTTTGATTTATCGCCAAGTTGTTGTTTCATTTATGGTAGCCTGAGTAGTTGAATGTTATGGAAACCCTATTGTGACGTAATCGGGAGCATGATTCTGGGAAATTTTGAATCATGGGATGTTTTGTAAGCGTTTTTGTGGTGTGTGTTAAAACCGTTTAGATGGATTTGAATGGGTTTGTAGAAAGAAAGGCTCAGATGGTCACTATGTGAAGCGTTCGATCAGAAAGAGTACCTGGTTTGAAAAAAGTCATTTGAGTATGATTGATATTTTGATGTTTACGTGGCTCTGGGTGTACGAAGCGAATTCGAAAATCATGGTAAGTGAATATTTGCTTTTGGTAGTGCTTAAATGTATAACATGTTTTTCCTTTTTTATGTTATTTTATTGTTTGGTTTAAAATGTATTTTATTGAGTTTATGTATTTTTGTTTGCTTATATTGTAGACTTTGGTGCTCCTTTGACTTTTTAAGTGAAAATATATTGATGTGCACATGGACAAAGTAAAGGGAGTGCGCAATGCAAGTTTGTGCAATTCTGGGATTTTTTTTAAGTGAAAATAGGTCGACGTGTACACGGATAAAGTTAAAAGAGTGCGCAATGCCATTTTTGTGCAATTCGGGGGGGGGGTAAGTGAAAATAAGTCGATGTGCACATGGATACCGAGTTTGTGCAATTGTTTGTCTTGTTACTTTGGCTTCGCAAGCCAAAATAACGAGTCAAAGAATTGCACAAACTCGGTATCCATGTTTCGCCAAGGGGTACCCTAAACTATACTTTTACCTTGTCGAATTTTGAACAATTAAGACTTGAGAGCATTACCATGTCTAACAGCACACAAATTTATCACATACATATTTCTAAAAAGTTATTATTATATCTAATTCGTACAATAACTACTAAAAATATTAAATGTGCTATAAACTAAATATCGGACTGAGGCTACAAATGTCCCAGAACAAATATACTGCAAATATGTTTAGTCTGAGAACTTAGGTCTGTTTAAGCCAGATATTTGTAGCAACTGTGAAGTAAAACTGCCACTCTATAGGCAAATTTAAAGTTCGTCTGAATTCAGATTACTGTACATAACTATGAATATGATATGAAAGCACACATTGACTTATTTTATTGCAGTACGATATGAAAGCACACATTGCAAGAAAGAAAGTACAAGAAAATGTTTATAGATTACTTGCAATCAATGCACATAAAATAAATACTAAAAAGCTATAGAATAAACCATGTTTGAACATCGATGAGGACAGGGAAGCGTAACAAAGCAAATGAAAACATAAAATAAAGCATTAAATAAATGAAAACAGAAAATAAAGCATTAAATAAATGAAAACAGAAAATAAAGCATTAAATAAATATTTACGTGTGCAAGACACTTATTTTTACATATATTATCAATATTTTATATTTTATTCAATTATGTGCTATTTCTAATATAATACTCTTTGCTTGATAAGCAAGCAGCAAGCATAATAATATTTTTCGAATACGTATTTCGATCTGCTGCTACGGATAATCCCTTAGCGGGGAGAAAGTATCACGCTGTCCTCCTAGAAGAAGTACGTCATCGGATGACAACCATAACGTGGTGTACCATAATAAGCTGTTTCTCCCCGTTTTGGCGTTAAGGCTGTTCTCCGAACCTTATCCCACTTTTTCATATATATTTATTCAAATAAACTACAAACAATAAATAACAGAGACTAAATAATTATATAAACAAAACAGCGGCTGATTCATAATTAGCCATTTAAATATTTTTTTTTAAATCCAGGTTTGCCTGGGCAAATATTTCTTCCATTACATCTCCAATTTTTGCTTTAGCCAAAATATCCTTCTCTATGTTCATCAATAGTAATGACTCCAAATTAGCTTGCTTCATAGTACTCCTTAATCTAATTTTTACAATTTTTTATCTTGAAAATGTTCTTTCATATTCATCGTTATAGATAGGGTGAGTACAAACGTATAAGCAAAAAAGACATTGGCATATGCAATACTATATTAAAATAAATTATACTACATTAAATTATATTTCAAGATATATATTAAATAAATACTATATTAAATTATATTTCAAGAGTAATTTATATGCACATAAGAAATTGCATTTAGCTTTGGATGAATGCTCATTAACACTTTGACTGCCATGGCTATCATATGTGATATCCAGCGATATTTCCGTTGAGACACTGGCTATCCGATATGATAGCCATGGTGTTTCAACACTTCAGGCCATGGCTATCAAATATGTTATCAGTTACATGAAAATCGCATTGGAGCTTGATTGTTGGGCGCCCTACGATGTGTTAGGTATACGTGGTTTGCGCAAATTGGTATATGTGACGATTTTATGAGCTAAGTTTTATGAAAAATTAAATATTTGGAACATGCAACAAAAAAGGGAATATATATAAACAGAGAGAGAGAGTATGTGATAAATATATATAAAATATATGATAAATACATATATTTGCAATTTGTGAAAGTAAAAAGAATATAAATACATCATGTTATTGCCTTTATTTCAGGATAAAGTTACATTCAGTGTTTAGCATTGAAGCAATTACGACACATTTGAGGCTGGTCAGGACAATTGTCACAGTATGTGGAAATTAGCTTTGCTTTTTTTTTGGCTTGTTCACGACCCTCTGTCTTAGAAATATTGATATAGCATATATGGCATTTACGTCGTACCTTTTTACCATTTTCATGGATCCTATCAATCAGGTGGTGCGTTTTTTTACTTGTTTGCTCATTACGATCAGGATCTATAGCCATATCAAGCAACTGGAAAACTAATCTCTCTCTAAATTTACGAATTTTCATTTTGGATTTTGTTACATGTCGATATACAACCCATGCGTTAACTACTGCAACGCCTAACAACAATTCTAATCCTAGTTTTCTGTACCACTTGTAAGGATCTTAAGTTTTACTAACGTTTATTTTATTTTAAATCTTTACTATCACTTCTTATTTTCTACTTCCGGCCAGAATTATAAGCGTTAATGTATTTATGCAAAGTTTGTCTGGCGAACGCCAAGTATTTAAGTTGTGGTTTTTTGCCAAGCGACAGAGAAGAAGCAGTGAGTCGAAGCAGGCCGCTTACCTTAGAAGTTTTACTCAGTTGCTGGTTGCCTTCCAGGCCAGAGGTTTTAATCCTCTTGATAATTTTTAAACGTATTGTAGTGTTCACAGTTCTCTGTACTACATACGGCTTCCTGTTAATATAAGGCCAATCTTCCACGTTTATCATTTTAAAGTTAAATTAGAGTTTAGTTTTATCTTTTATATTTTTACGTTTAGACTCCAAGTAGTGGGTATGTGCATTCCGAAGTACGGAAGTTATTGTAAATAGAGAAAAATAAAGGGTTTTGTATACCCTTCTTGTGTATCCTGTCTACTTCCCACAGTTTTGAACATAGCTTTAGTAAGCTCTCTGTTCCGAGTCAGGTCCTTGCATGTTCCCGAAGAAGGTAAGACGGAACATTGAACCTGATACACTTAACACCTTTTCTTAGTGTTGTGGCATAAGCCCCCATCTGATCTGACAAATCTATGCCAGCTTTGCCTTTATTGTATGCCAATATGGCTTCAGGTTTTTCTAAAGCCCTTCGATATTGTCTATTTGTTTTTGTGCTGGTAGATGGTTGTTCAGATAATAAGTTGGTTGAGGGTATGACTGCAAATTGATTTGCGCTGGTTGATGGCATGCTTTGTAGAAGGCTTTGGCTTGTTGAAGTAGTTGCAGCATGTTGATTTGTATTTTTCCCTTGCTCCATTTGCAATGCTCGTTTTTTCCTAGGTGCAACTGGAACAAATATAGGTGCATGTTTTGTGCTCAATATCCGAACATCACGGGTGTCCTTCCATTTTAACACAACAATGCCATTCTCGTCTTCTCTGGAAATCATTTCTCCTTTCTTTAAGTTTGCTTGGAGGACTTCCTTTGGGATATCTCTTTTATTTGCTCTTAGTGTTCCAACAACATGCGTTTTTTTATCTAGCAAACACTTTGCCAAATCATAACTAGTATAAAAATTGTCTATATAGAGAGTTCTGCCTTGATTGAGAAGTAATTCCGCTAGTTCCAAACACACACTTTTTGCTAATCCGGTTTCACGCTCTCCAGATGTAGACTTTCCAGTATAGACTTTAAGACCCCATGTATATCCATCAACTGAACACAGCTTAAACAGTTTGACTCCATAACGATGGGATTTATTTGGAATATATTGCCTGAAAATTAGGCGCCCTCTCCATGGAACAAGAGTTTCATCTATAACGAAATCTTCTCCCGGGTAAAATAGGGCTTTGAACTTTTGTTGTAGCATGTCAACTAGGTGCTGTATTTTTCGCAGCCTGTTACTGGTATCGCTCGTTTCATTGTTATCAAAATGAAGCATAGTTAGTAATATCTGAAAACGATTTCGTGACATTATCGCACGTGGAATTGTCATGTTGTAGACTCCATTTTGTGACCAATAGTCTTCCAAACGACCTAGTGGTACCAAACCCATCCACATCATCAATCCTAAGAATTTTTTCATTTCTTCATGATTTGTTTCATTCCACCGATTTATCCTGGAATGCTTCAATTTTGGTTGTGATGAAATAATTTGCCCTGCATATCTGTTTGTTTCAACAACAATGTGGTTAATGATCTCTTCATCAACAAGTAGTAAAAATATATCCAATGGTGTGCTTTGTTGTGAAATGTCTGATTGCAAACCATGCTTTTCGATAAACGCAAACACTTTTTGTCTGCCCACATATTCTGTCCATCCATCGGTGGTGATTATATTATTCTCCTGGTCATAACTGTCGGGTAGGTCTGTCAAATCCTCAAATTCTTCATCAGATACCACAGCTTGAATAACGTCTTCAATAACATTATCAATATCATCGTCCATATCAGTTTCGTCAGATGAGCTTTCAGGGGAATATGCAGGATCCGCGTCAGAATCAAATAAATCAAAGTCTTCATCATCCCATGAATCATAGCATCTCATAGCCGCAGCTTCAATTTCTTCCAAAGTTAACTTTCTCTTGCTCATTGTAATAAAAATTCAAATAATTCTAACCTAAACAAAATAATAGAAATAAAATCATATAAATAAAATAATAAAAAAAAACCTGAAACTATAATCTTTTAAGCTCATTCTTTCATATATTTGAATTTAAGATATTCTACTACAGAAACATAAATCTAAATAAAAAAGTTTATTGATAAATGACGAATTTAGCTGGCTATCAAATAAGATAGCCATGGCCACGCATGGAAGAATTTACACTAACTTTCGTGGTGTGCTTTGGCTATCATTTTTGGTAGCCAGGATGAAAATCTCCCCATGTGTTACAAAATGAGTCAGATTGAAAAATATTGTTTTTATATATAGTTTTATGTTGAAAATAATACAAATTACACAAAAAAAAAAAAGTTTGGCCCCGTGGTGAACATTTGCAATTTTGGCTTGGCAGTCAAAGTGTTAATAGATAGAGCTCTCTCTCTCTTTCTGATTCGGTATTAGATTCAGAATAATGATTTTCAGTTGAATTTTTTAGTATTTCACATTTAATTATTAGGTTCTGATATTCGTCCTTAACATTTTTACCAATTGTTACACACGCATAGTGCCCTAACAATGTAAAAAAGTAGTTGAAAGTGTTCGCCAACAATGGCTACGAAATGTTTTTGGGATCGAGAAGTGATGTGTCTTTATACAACTTTCTTATGCCCTTTAAACCTACTTTCCATCGATTAAATTAAGCTATCCATTATAAAATTAAAGAGAATAACTTCGAATTGTTTGATAAGGCAATTGAAATTATAGTCCGCTGATTCTTCGTCGTCCATTTGTTTCACTTGTTTCCCGGCATGTTCTAACAGGTAGCTTTTCTTCTATAATTATATCCTAACCCAGCCTTTCTAGTTTATTATTGCAATCCATTGCAAATAATTTTGATGCGTTAAATATTAAACCGAAGTTTTTAGAAATGGCTTTTAGACTCCCTAACTCCTTTGTAGACTCCCTAAGCATATTATATGCTAGGACGTAATCTAATCCTTTAGTCTGCAAATGTTTCGTTACTGGCTCAGTATACTGATACATTTTCAAATATACTTGAGCAGACAAAATTATTCTAAAAGTTGATATTTTATTCAGAATAGATTTTGCCATTTGTCGTATCTGTGCATTTTGTATAGCATTAGAAGATATACTTTTGAGTGAAAGTATTAATTTTACGCACGTACCCTCACTCACAGGGCTGTCTCACCGAGTCATCTGTGTCGATTCGATTGTTCGAGTTTCTTGATCGGCCCGAAATCGCACCGATCCATCGGGCATCTGCCCGGTTGCCCGCCGGCCGTATCCGCCGCTGTACATATGTAGATCATATGAGAGGGAATCTGATATATTAATATATATATGAAATCGGATCCAAAAGTAATTGCCCTGCGTTTTTATCATAAATGCACATTACTTGACTTTTAATGCTAATTTAGGTAGATAATAGAACTAAATTAGCAATCAGTTACCAAACAAATATAAAACGCATCTTAATGCCGCTTTTCCCCATATAGTCTCTTCTCCTTAGCTGCTATTAATCAAGGCTGTACTCCGAAGAATATCCGAAATTCCTTCTAAGTTTAGCGACATTTTAGCTACTTTTGCAGGTGTATCTAAGCGCATTTCAAAGTCAAAATTGGCAACCATCAGCGTTTGTCGTCGCATCGCCGCTGTTTCAGATGGCCCAGATTTTCCTTTCCCCATCGATGACGAATTGCTGATAGCTTTGCGATTTGTAATCGATTACGAAGTCTCGATACTTTGTTTACGTTTTATGCGGAATTGTGGTAAGGTTGTATATGGAAAATCTTGCGGAATTGATAAGGGCCGCTCTTCATATTTAATTTTTTTTTCTTTCTGTATACGAGAGTGGACGCAATAAGAATAAATCTCTATGCTACAGTCAATTATTTCCATTATTCGAATTAATTCATCGTGAGAACTTTAAAAGACTTAATAAACAGAAACTTAATCATGTTGCTGATACAAAAATATTGATATGCCTTGTTCAATTCTCTTGTTAATAGAAAAAAAACAGCAATTGTGCATGTATTGACAGTAAAAAATAGGGAAAATTTATATATATGTCTATATTGTTGCCTAAGTAGTAATAATGCATGATTATAAAATAAATATTAGAATATACTGAAGTAATAATTGCATATGTTAGAACACAAGAAAAGAATCTGAATTTTTATTTATTTTAGTGACCCGTATATTATTATTTTTTTTTGAATTATAATCACAGAGTTCTTTTTTTAAGTTTCCTCCAAACAGCAGAGATGCGTGACCTAAATTTTGTACTGAACAACACAAAATTAGGTTCAAAGAAAAGAAATTCATAAATTGGCTCTAGTGTAGAATTGGGTGCCCCTTCGATTGGCGACAATTTTTTTTTTTTAATTTTGCCGATAAAACCTCACTTCCGGTTACCACGATAGTTTTAACTTTGTTTTAGCTTCCCGATTTTATTTAAATGAAAATAGATTGATGTGTACATGGACATATTTAAGGCAGTGCGCAATGCCTAGTTTGTGCAATTCTAGGATGTTTTTTAAGTAAACACAGATCGATGTGTACATGGACACAGATCTTGTGCAATTCTTTGACTTCTTATTTTGGTTTTGTGTAGCGGCCATCTTGAAATTGTGCCTTCCTGGCGCCGATCTTGGCGTCAAAAAAGAATCGCCAATAAACAAGGGGCACCCAATTGTAAACTTTTACCCATAAATTCTGCATTGCCTACGATTGCTAGTTAAAAAAAAATCATGTTTTCCATTTCTCAACATAGAAAAATTATACTGGAGGGGGGACACCACTTCATTTGGCATTTGATGTTTTATATCAATAAAAATCCCATTGCTTCTCTTTCCTTACACCCAGTGTGCATGCTGTGCTGAATGCATTATTTCAGATTCAAAATGTATAGACAGAGAACAGTACCAGGATGACAAAAGTGGTAATTTAATAACATAAATAACATTGGTATCAATTATTCCCTCCCTAAGACAACCACTTCCGTAGAAAAATTTTTATAGCAGCTGTGTCTGGCTGTCTTGCAGACGGTTCACTGTATTTTGTGATTTAAAATTTATTAGCTCGTTATAATACTGATGCAATTTAAAGTTTTTTCTTAGTTAGTTCAAACAACCCGTGTTACTGATCAAAAAGTAGTATATTATGATTATTAGTCATATTATTAAAAATTTCAAAATGGCTTTTGGAAATTTTCTTCCTTATACAATGATTTGCAGTTTGGCAAAAAAATCTTTCACAAATTGGTCTTACTATGGACAAGTATTGAATTTTGTTTCTGAAACGATAACCAGTAATTTTGTTTAGAGTTAAAAATCATTTTTATGGTATATGTACATCTTTTTAGTTAAAACGAGAACTACTTCAGAACGAGATATACTTCAGAAGTTCCTTTTCTTATGCCATAAGGCATGTGTAAAATAAGCTTATTTGCTTGTATTATTATTATTAAGCCATCCAGAAGTAGCCTTTCTGACAATCGAACACTGAAACTTATGCCGTACCTTTCTGTTAATTAGAAAATAATTTTGGATAATAAAATAAATATATTAGAAAAGTATTATATAATTAAAATATTTAAAAAAATATATTAAATTAATGTATTAGAAATCTCTATAATTTAAAGCAAGGTTTCGTTCTTAAACTACATGTCCATTTCCGATACCAAAGGCTAATTCTATCATAATAACTTATCTTTTACCCGGTCATTATTCAGCGAAACCTTTCTATTTAAAAATTCTGTGATCATCCTTTGTAAAAAAGGCCAAGATACAACCTCCACCACCTGCGAAATGTGTAGCTCTCTTTGTACAGGATCTCTGTGGCTGTTACTGGAAGGCACTAAATAGCATGTTCAAGCACTAAATAAGCTTCCTTATTCTCTGTTTGTTATTTAGTGTGTGATATATTTTTGTGTATGTGTATTTGATAGTGTGTACATATATATATATATACTTTTGTCTACCATTGGAAATAAAAATATATGCATTACAAATCTGAGTTATTAAGCACATTAAGGCTGTTTACACCTTTCGTTCCAAAACAGATATTCAAATAAAATACATTATTACAGATATTCAATTTGTGTTTATCTACATTTGTTTCAATAATAATGTTTTTGTTGGCATTAATTTCTCTAAGTAATTTAAACATGAAGTTGTTGTTGTTATCCATTCATTTATTGAAATATTTACATTTATTACTTCTTATATATTAATATTTACATTTATTACTTTTTTCCCATTAGATAATCCAAGAATTTTATGTATGTTACAATTTATGGTATAGACTTGTATATATGCAATATGAATATATATATTTTTTATTATTTTCCAGAAGAAAAAAGTTCTTATCTTCTATTTGTGATCTTATTATCGGATTGTGTTATAAGGTATTTCTCCTGCCTACTTAGCATGCATCGGCTCATATTCGAGAGGTCCATGGTTCGAGTCGCGGGGAGGGCATTGCTCGTTTTTCATGTCTCTCAGCTTCCAAAAAAATCCTAATGTCTCTACAGTGTCTTCTTCAAAATAAACAAATAATCTGATAGAATGAAAATATTTTAGTCATTAAAACTTTTTAATCACTGCTGTTTACATCTACATTTCTTTTTTCACATAATTTGAAGTTTTCAAGTAGTTTGAAGGTTTTCAGACTATGTTTCAGAGAAATTTTAGATCTCGTGCAACTCCTCTGGGGCATCTTCAAGTCAAAATCAAAATTTAAAACTATTTTTAATATCACTGGACATACTTAAAATAAAGAAATATTTTTTATTCTATTGTTGTTGTTACAAAAAATAATATTAAGCAGATCTGTTTTTATGATTAAAATTATAATGAAATAATGATTTTCTTTTCACTTTCTGCATAAAATGCACAAATTTTGTATTTCAATTCTTTTTTAACATTTATTTTTCTGAGGATGGAAACGCTTCTCTCTAAAAAATTACAATTTTAGAGTTTTTTCTGAATTCACAGATTTGAAGAGAGTTGGATAGAAAAGCCACAATTTTTGAAATGGATGATTAAATACAGCCCTGGTTTTTGTTATGTTTTATGCATTTAATAAATTTTCGCCCAACTGTTTGTTCTTTAATTCTACCTAACACAATTAATCGATACTTGTTTCTAATATAGAATTTTAGCATCAATTCTACATAATAACATGAGTAATCTTTCTTTAATTGAATTTTATCATTATTAACAAAATACTTTGGCACTATGAACTGAGAATTTTTTCCTTGACTTTTACCTTTCAATACTTTAGGAACTGGTCATTGATTTACATCTATAATAAAAGAAATAAATGCTTGTATGAGTTTTATCATATTGTTAAAAATGCAATAAATCTCAGCTCCTTTGTTGCATGAATAATGTTAAACTCCCTGTTAAATATTTTTTAGCATCTTCTATGTAACAGTATAGACTCCATGATTATTCCTTAAAATTGGAAGTATCAGAAATAGATGTAAATATGTATTGTCTTCTGCATTAACTTACAAAAATAAAAGTGTGAATATCTGAATGGAATTATACAGAAAGAGCTACAGGACACTATGTTTTCATGATAGTCATTCCACTATACTGGAAATATTAAATCAAACAATAAGTGCAGGAAAAGATTCAGTAAGAGGATATACTCTCTTCTGAAACAATACATTTGACTGTAGTTGTTCCATATGATATTTTTATACAACATCCCAAAATCTTGGTAAATAACATTCTAAACCAAGTTTACAGTGTAAAAAAGTAGTGGAAAATGTTGTAGTCATGTGACTGGGCTACCATACATAAAAATTAAGCAGTGTTACAAGTGTTTTTATCTTAACTGCTTGTTACAACCAAATAACAAGATATGAGAAAGAACATGCAGTGTCAGTACAGCTGGATGATCCCTTTTACAGAGTTGCTAATTCGCAAACAAGTTAACCTGTAAAACTACCCTTCATACTGGTTTGTTTTAGATTCATTTGGTAACAAATGTGCCATTAAAGTCTGTACCAATCAATAAATAAACCTTGTTATAAGCAAGTTTTTGTTTGCAGGATGCTGTTCATAATTGGTTTTCTTTTGGTGGTATAGCAACAGCGAAGGGAGAAAGATTCCGGGTAGTTTAAATTCAACTAACATAGCAAACTCCATTCTTCTGTAACTTTATAATTTGATACATCTTTATTTTTTCAGAATTTTATTCATACTACTATTTCATTCATCGCAGACCAATTCCACAAGTGCATATTTTAAAATTAATTTCATATTTAAAAAAGTATGATTTGTTCATAAATGATTTGTTATAAAAATAAAAATGAGTTATAAAAATCATTGTAACTTGGACAAATGCACACAGAAAAAGAAAAAAAAAACATACAAAAATGGTGATGCTGCTTATTAAAAACTAAAGAATTGTTATATGCACATACACATAGTTGACACAGTTTGGTGATCCTGCGAAATTTGTTGTGGTAATATGGTAGCAAAAAAAAAAAAAAAAAAAAAAAAAAAAAAAAAAAAATTGTCATTTTGTATTAAAATTATTAAGGTGTTGACGGCTATGCTAAGTTACACAAAACAAGGTAACGTACAGTAAGAGCTATGTACCTTAGGTTGTACGGATCTTAAGTTTAACTAACGTTTATTTTATTTTAAATCTTTACTATCACTTCTTATTTTCTACTTCCGGCCAGAATTAAAAGCTTTAACTTATTTATGCAAATTTGTCTTGCGAACGCCAAGTACTTAAGTTGTGGCTTTTTGCCAAGCAAGAGAGAGAGGAAGGAGTGATTAGGAGCAGGCCGCTTGCCATAGCAGTTTTACTCGGTTGCTGGTTGCCTTCAAGGCCAGAGGTTTAATCCTCTTGATAATTTTAAACGTATCGTATTGTTAACAGTTCTGTGTACTACACACGGCCTTTCTGTTAATATACGGCCAATCTTCAAGTAGACACTTGTTTATTAATCCAAAGTTAGTTTAGTTAGAATTTAGTTAATATTTTTATATTCTTACGTTCAGACCACAAGTGGTTGCTCTCTGTATTCCGAAGTCCGAAAATCATTGTAAAGAGAGAAAAATAAAGGGTTTTCGTATACCCTTCCTGTGTATCTTGTCTACTTCCCACATTTATTGAACATAGCTTTAGTAAGCTCCCTGTTCCGAGTCAGGTCATTTAATGTTCTCAAAGCAAGTAAGCAGGAACATAGAACCTGATAGTGGCGCCCGACGAAGAAGAATAACCATGGCCGAGTTTCAAGAAGAACCTGTGCTGCCTGCAGAAGCGGCTCAGAATCCAGAAATGCCAGCTGCCGCCCTGGAAGGATTTGGTTACATCGTCCAGACCATGCGAGCATCGATGAAACCAAAAGCAACATTTAATGGAAACTCACCGGTAACCAGTTTTTTGGAAAAATTGGAGTACCACTCCATGCTGTATCCCGTGCATGAGTTCCAGAAAGTCACCTTAGCTACCAGCGCTTTGAGGGGCCAAGCGCTTAATTGGTTCAAATGTATCGGCAGCAGCCTCTTGGGTCAAGCGGGAAGTCCCACCTATACTTACGAAAATTTCAAGACTGCATTAGTAAAAGCCTTCCCTGTCGTAAGAGATCGTGCAATATTAGAAGCGGAACTTTTCAGCATATACCAGAAACGAATTGAAAATCTCTCAAGCTTTATTTTAAGAAAAATTCACGTCTTCAAACTCTTGTATGGAAACCGTCCGGATCCTGAGATAATTCAAGTGATTTTGCCGAGGTTACTTCCCCAAGTACAAGACTTTATTGAATTAAGTAATCCGACTACACTGGAAACGTTATTTGAGCTAGGAATCCAGTTTGAAAGTAGAAGAACGGCGGACATTGAAAGAAGACGCCAGTATGAACAACGAAACCAATCTGGTGCGCCAACACCACAGCAAAGTCAAGAACACGGCTACGGAAGCAAAGCGAATCAGTGGGCAAGGAAACCCGAGTATCCAAAAACAACCGGCGAACGTCGACAGTTCAATAGTAATCCAGGAAAAAAAGTCTGAAGGCCAGTGGAAAAAGAAGAAAAGCATGGAAAGGAAAAAACAAGATTTAAACCAAAACGGATTTCTGCTGACGGGAGGGTGCGGAAATCCGAAGGCCAAGAAAACCCCTCTTGCTTCAAGTTAAATACAGTAATGGTGAAAAATTTGACTCTTCCAAAGATTGAAGTGTTGGTGAATAACATCCCAGCCACCGCACTCCTGGATACAGGCGCGCAGTGTTCCTGTGTGGCAGAAGATTTTTTTAGGAAGTATTTTCGTAAATACCGCATATATAATTCGGATAATACGACAGTGTTAGCTGTGCAGGGAGAAAGATGCAAGTGCATAGGTAAATTACCGCTATACGTTCGTATCAAGGACGAACAAGTAAAGATTATGTTTTTTATAGTAAAGAATTTGCAAGCACATATCATCTCAGGGATAGATTTTCTTTCAGAGGCAGAAGCAACGCTGGATTTTAACGAAGCGTCCCTTAAGCTGACGATGAAACCAGTTCGAGAAGAAAAAACAGAACCACCAATGTTAAACCTTGACCACCTGCCTAAGGAAGCACAACAAAAATTCGACAAGTGGTAAGTGAACTTGCTTCGTTATTTAGTGATATTCCAGGATTTACTCAATTTACTAACCATAGTATCGACACCGGAGATTCACTGCCATTTCGCCACAAACCATACCGATATGCTAAGAATAAAGAAAAATTATAGAGTGGCACATTAGAGGTATGTTACGTAAAAAGATCATAACGCCCATTCAAGTAGTTATGCTAGCCCGGTTGTTTTATGTAAGAAAAACAATGACTATCCAGTAACACATCCAAAAAGGTGGCGTTTTGCGATTGACTATCGTAAATTAAACTCCATGACTAAATATCCGGTATATCCGTTACCTATTATTGAAGAAATTCTAAGGAACAAAACTTCTACCAAATACATGACGACTTAACGAATGGTTATTTTCAAATAGGGGTTAGACCGGAAGATGTGCCTAAGACTGCTTTTATGGCCAAATCTGACACTTATGCATTCCTGCGTATGCCGTTTGGCCTTTCAGGGGCACCGGCAACATTTCAGCGATGTATGTGCTAAGGCCTGTTCTTGGAAAGTCCACATTTATCTATTTAGACGATATCATTATTACTAGTGATAATCTGGACCAACATGTACAGGATTTAAGACAGGTGTTTTCATTATTAAATGAGGCCGGTCTAAAAGTTAATGTCGAAAAGTGCAAATTTGCAGCCCCTGAATTAAAATACTTAGGTTACAAAATATCTCAGAAAGGAATCGAGACAGACGAATCAAAAATAATCGCTGTGCAAAAGTATCCGCCGCCAAATACGGCGAAGAAGCTCTCTTCTTTTCTAGGACTTTGTTCATATTATAGGTCCTTTATAAAAGATTTTGCAGCTATTGCTGAACCATTGTTAAAATTAAAAAGGAAAAAGGCAAGATTCTCGTGGACGGCCGAAGCCAATAGTGCTTTCGAAAAATTAAAGCAAGCATTAACGCAAGCCCCTGTTTTGAAATTTCCTGAAAGGATGAGAATTTAGAAATTTCAGCGGATGCTTCGGAATATACGGTAGGAGCGGTACTTTCGCAAAATCAGCAGCCCGTGGCATTTTTTAGTCGAACTTAAAATCAAACACAAAGAAATTATTCCGCGACCGAGAGAGAGGCACTTGCAGTTCTGTTAGCAGTGCAAAAGTTCCGAGTCTATTTTGGAAGGGCGCCAATAACAGTGTATTCTGATCATGCGGCGGTAACTAGATTGTACTCAGGGAAAAAATTATCCCCAAGGTTAATAAGATGGGCACTCAAGTTACAAGAGTATAATCTGGTAATCAAGCACACCCCCGGAAAGGAAAATATCGTAGCAGATGCCCTATCCAGAATAAAAATAGATGAAGAAGGTAATACTGTAAAGGTGGCAATGCTCACAGCATGTACAATAAATTCCCGAGAAACTGTAATATCCGAACTGGGTAAGGATCCTGAATTTCGAAACATTTATGAGTATTTAAAGGATCCTGAAAATTTTAGCCACCAAGATATTGTGGCGATAAGAAATAGGGCGGCCCATTACGAACTAATAGATGGTCTATTATTTTATACAAAAACTACAAATTCCAGCAACGAATTTCGACCTGTTATCCCAGCTAGTCTTAGATTAAATATCCTGCAGGAGTTACACGACTGCCCTTTAGCTTCTCATGCTGGTATTCGAAAAACTATCCAACGCGTACGCGAAGCAATCTATTTTCCTGAACTGCAAAAGTTAACAAGGGCGTATGTCCAGTCCTGCCCAACATGTCAAGCAGTTAATTATATTAATTTCCGCCCGGCCGGGTTTCTAAATAGCATTAAATCCGAATTTCCAAATAAATAATTGGCATCGATTTATTGGGCCCTTTCCCAAAAAGTCAGTTAAATAAGTTGGTATCTCCTTGTTATGGTTGATCATTTTAGTAAGTGGACCGAAATTGTTCCCTTAAAACGAGCCTCCGCGAAATTAGTTACTGATTCTATTTTAAATAAATATATTTTAAATTACGGGGCGCCCATAAAAGTTATATCGGATAATGGTCCTAATTTTGTAAGTAATATATTTGAAGACATGTGCCAAAAACTGGGCATACGTCATTTAAAAGTGGTCCCGTATCGGCCGCAATCAAATGTAGCGGAACGGGTCAATAGAAATATAGTGAAAAGTATCCGTAGTTATGTTAAAAATTTTCATAAAAGCTGGGATAACTATGTCAATGAATTAGCTTTCGCCCTTAGGAACGCAAAACATGATACAACGGGCAAAACTCCTGCTGAGTTATTTTTAGGCAGAAAGATTATAACGCCGTTAGATAAATTATTTTATGTTCAACAAAGAGCCCCAGAATTTAAAATGGGTGATATAGAAAAATTAATTAAAGAAGCAAAAAAGAACACTGAAGTAGCACAGAGAAAACAGAAACTGTATTACGATATGAAACGACGGGGAGTAACGTATAAAATAGGAGATGAAGTATTAAAAATTAAGCTTTCACTTTCTTCAGCACCAGAAGATAAAACCGCCAAATTTTTTCCACGATTTGAAGGACCATATGTCATAGAAAAAATAACTCAGGCTGTAGTGGTGTTAACAGCCAGGAATGGTGAAATATGCTCCGCAAACATTGACCAGATAAAACCATTCTATGACCATAATAAAATGCAAATATTTAAAGATCTTTTGCAGGATCCGGCACCGCAGGCACAAGATCCAGAGGTGGAACAACGACGATCACAAGGGCAAGCCATTAGGAGGCAGGAGCAATTGAAAAGAAAGTTTCCCCGTTGGAAAATTGAAGGTAACAAGAAAAAGAAGCCGTTCCACCGACCAGAAAAGAGAGCAAACGACCACCCCCAGAATGAAGAAGGGAGAAGTACGACGAATGCAAAGAGAGCCAGGAGAAATAACGGCAACTATAACCCGGCTCCCAAACGGAAGATCTACCCATCGGACATTAGTCTACGCAGCAAATGTCGACGAATTGCTGAAGGAACACCAGCTGCGGAGGCAAAGAAACAAGGAAAATTTGAACAGCCAGCAACGAGATCCAAGCAGAAACGAGAAAGAAGTGTCCCGGTTCCGCCAAGACCAGCTGCCATCAAACGGCCAAGACCACAGGCAGAGGCTAAAAAGAAGGTTTTCAAGGGTGACCGAACTGGAAGGAAAAGAAAGCTCATAGAGGAAGGAACTGAAGGGCGAACCCGCACAAGAAGAAGATAAACCAAACGCTAGTCTTTGCTACCTTCCAGGACTGGGCAGAAAAAAGAATGTCCGAATATCACAAAGATAAGTAAAACTTTATGTTACTTTGCAACCTTAAGTTAATCTTTCATTCTTACTGCAAGTGGCAGAATTCAAGACGTTTTACCTCATGTGAGGTCTACCTTTATCGCCAAAAAGGCGAGAAATGAGGTGTTGCCTATTTTGGTATTATGTTTTTCAATTACTCGCGAGTAAAACTAAAATTAATATATAATAGGAATGTGTAAATACTTGAATATTGTAAAAGTTATTGTATAAAATTTTATTTAAAAGATTCTGGCAAGAAAGAAATTTTAGTCTGAAAGACGTTTGAAATGTAGTATTTCAATGTAGAAGAATTGGCATTTGCTTGGAAAAGAATGGAAGTTAACAATGTACTACTAATGTATGTTTTAAAATGCGTAAAATTAACGGCATGTTAATATGTCCTTATATACAATGTGAACTGTTATTTTAAACGTTAAGAAATACTGTGATATGTTAAAAGTGAACGTAATGCCAAAAGTTTTTAACTTATTCGTGTGACTGAAAAAAGAGAAAATTATTGTGAATATGTGTTAAAGATTGAATGAATGTAGTTAGGCTCTCTGACGCTACACTTCAGAGTTAGCCACTTTCAGAATAGTACCTCAGGGTTTAGAGAGGAATATAAGGTGTGTTATGAGGTCTTGTTATGTTGAATTTTAACACGTTAGTGTTTTGATTGCAGGCGGTAGTGTTGAACACTTGTACATAAACACGTTCGTGTTTGGTGTTTTCTTTTACAACACATGTCAGAGAGCACGGGGAGAGAATTAAATAACGTCATGAATGAAATAAGAATGTTAAGAGAAATATAAGTATTCATGTTACTTGCCATTTAATTGTGTAACATTTCATTAAACTAGTTTTCCTTCCAGAGATCTGGAAGGAACCAGATTTCAACTAGAAACTCCTGTTTAGATGCAAGTACAGATGAAAAGTAATTGTTCTTGGAATTGATAATGTAGAAACGATTTTTTTTTTAATTTCTAGTTTCTAGTGAGAAATGTTTGTAAAAGATTGGCCTCGAGTTAGATTCTAGAGCTAAAAGTTTTCAACAAGGTCGTTTTAGACCTCAGTTTAAAACTAATTAACTCTGGCGGGAAGTATGTAAGGCTCTTAAGTTTTACTAACGTTTATTTTATTTTAAATCTTTACTATCACTTCTTATTTTCTACTTCCGGCCATAATTAAAAGCTTTAACTTATTTATGCAAATTTGTCTTGCGAACGCCAAGTACTTAAGTTGTGGCTCTTTGCCAAGAGAGAGAGAGGAAGCAGTTAGTCAAAGCAGGCCGCTTACCTTAGAAGTTTTACTCAGTTGCTGGTTGCCTTCCAGGCCAGAGGTTTAATCCTCTTGATAATTTTAAACGTATCGTAGTGTTAACAGTTCTCTGTACTACATATGGCCTTTCTGTTAATATACGGCCAATCTTCAAGTAGACACTTGTTTATTAATCCAAAGTTAGTTTAGTTAGAATTTAGTTAATATTTTTATATTCTTACGTTCAGACCACAAGTGGTTGGTCTCTGTATTCCGAAGTCCGGAAATCATTGTAAAGAGAGAAAAATAAAGGGTTTCGTATACCCTTCCTGTGTATCTTGTCTACTTCCCACATTTATTGAACATAGCTTTAGTAAGCTCCCTGTTCCGAGTCAGGTCATTTAATGTTCCCAAAGCAAGTAAGGAGGAACATAGAACCTGATAAGATAAAGGGATGCCTTTGAGAAGGTATTTCTATGAGAAATTGACTTGTATTAACATAATACACGGAACTTGTATTCACATATTCACATAATACAGGAAAATTCCCATGCAGCTATCCCATTCACCAGTATTTGTACCTGGTGTTATTACTAAAACATTGTTTTATCATTAAATATCATTAAAATAAAAATACTTCCTTCACTCATCCCAGATACCAAGCAATCCAGAAAAACTGAAGACAAAACTTGCTCACTTACCTGGGTAGTGTGATGTTGAATCGGAATAAAAACTCTTAGAAGTTGATTTATCTAATTATATTCTATCTACACTACAAAATATATACATTATTTAACAATTTTCGAGAAATTTTTCTGGCCCCCCTAAAGTTATTACACATATTAATCGGTTCACGTCACGAGGTCGAAAGGGAAAAACCCTTTTTCTCTTCTTACTTCACTGACAGCCAACGCCATCTGTGTCTCGTACATCAAAATGAAGAGATTTGTTCTTAGTATTTGTAAGATACAACTAATCAGTTTCACAACACCTGGATCAAACATCCAGTGTTCAGCTATCTTATCTGCTAGTCTACTGGTGCCAGTCAAAATAGACAGTAATATTATACAAGCTAAGTATCGTTGACTTATACATCACTCAAGAAATAAATACACTTCTGAAAACTTTCCTGTTTTAATTATAAGATTACTTTGAAAAACGTTGTTCGTGATAAAACTAAAGAATGAATTTTCTTTACACACTGTTTGTTAAATTATTACATTTGAAATCAACAGATTGCATTTATACAATAAGACAAGATGAAAAATACAGTAGTCATTGAGGCAATTGTTGAGTTTCTGAAGAAACAATAAAAATTTTCAAATCTATCATAGTTTAATGTTTAATGTTTAATATAGTATGGAAGGTTTTGTAAAGCATCAACTATTTAAAAAAAAAAGCATGCAATAGCTGACAATGAAACCAAATAAAAATCAAACAGAACTGTATTACACGTTATGCAACAAAAGTAATGAGTACGAACGTTGTAGAGTTTATATTTATTTTAACTAACATTTATTTTAAGCTATCTTTCCTGTCAACCCTTTACTTTCCCCTAGAATTGCCAATGCCAGAGTATGTAAATTGTAGTAGAACGCGCAGTATATTCAAATTTTAGCAGAAGTAAGTTGAGTTTAAATAGAAGGGAAACGAGATTGTATGTGTGCTTCTTGAATCGCTAACGTGAAGGTTGCTAGGTAGAAATTTAAGAACCGCGCGTTTCGGCCTGTGTCCCTATCTCGGCAGTTCACTGAATATTTCAACTGCTTAATCAGTAAGCTTGCTGAATCTCAGCTGTATTTTAGAACGCGGTTAAGTTAGTTACGATTTTAGAGCCTCGTAGGTAGTGATCTAGTTGTTTATTCATCCTGCCATTAATTTTTAGTTTCACAGTTCTGTTTTTGTTAAACCGCCGGGTCGGCGTAGTTTGTGAGCGTCAAGTGAACGCAGCTGTTATTTCTAAAGTGGAATAAAAAGGGATTTAAACCCTTCTTACGAGTTTGTGTAATTTACAGTTCATGGCAGTCACTACCATAGTTGCTGACAAGTTGGGGCCACGCAACACTATAACCTCTATAAACATTTTTTTCTTTTTTAACTTGGACCAGATCTCGAAACATCAACTAGATCTTAGGCAATAAAATTAATAAAAAATTATGTTTATAAGTACTTAAGAACAAATAGAACAAAATGGCCAAACTTTCAACTAGATAACCAAATAAAGCGTTCGCGTTCTAGAGAATTTTATTTACTTCACATACATACATTATCTTTACATTTACTTTCATAACTCGTATCATACGTAACATACTTCATAACATACTCTTATCATCGAATGATTATGATTTTCTATAGTAGTAAGCAAATTTTTTTGACAGTTTCTACTTCGTGTCTGCAAAGTATTCCTTTAAATTGCAAGGTCTCGCGATATTAATTTTCTTTCTGACAAAGTTCATACACGAATCCAAAACATTAAAACCTTCGTAATCGATAAACAATGGCCATTTCATTATCGATGGCAAAAGTCTGCCTATCGATAGTAAAAGGAAAGTCTGGGAAGTGTCTACAAGTACGACGTCGGACGGATAGCTCAAACATGGTAAAAATGCTAAACGTACGACTAGTTGCGCAGAGACCATCTGCGCATGAACATGCCTTCAATGTGCCATGCGAATCTAGCGCCATTTTGTTCTCGAGCGTGGTCGGATGGTCTGGTGGTGAGTATACGAGTGATATCTATTGTTCCAAATTATAAGTTGAAATTAAAATAAATTAAAATTCTAATGCTTTTTCCACTTAAATAAATAGTCTTTTTTAATTTAATTGTCTTTTTAATTAATTTAATGATTAATTTTAATCAATATTATTTTTTTTTCTTACACAGAATACAATTATTCGCCATAAATCGTTTTGCTGAATTTCTGAATGTATAGGTAGGAATTATTTTTGATTTCGTAAATATTTAATTAACTTTGAATACAAAATTATTTATTAATTGTATGCAATTTAATCAGTTTGTGTGTGCAGTTGACAGGGGAAAAAATCGTGTCGTTTATGTACTTATGCACCCAATTTTCTTATTAAATACTGCGAAATGTGATATATCTTTATATTTATGTGCTCTCTTGAACAAATATGCACCCCCCCTTTTTTTTGTATGATTTCTGTTGTATCAAATGAACAGTAATGTTAATTATCTGGCTGAGCAAATAAATAAAATCTGTTAACTATCCTACTCAGCGTGCACCATTTATTATTAGATATCACCTTTAATAATGCTTCTAATTGAGCATGTTTACCCAGAAACATCACCATTGTGTCCTCAGCCAAGCCAGAGCGTGTAATATTAAAATCAGAAACCTAACGTTATATGTTTTATTGTAAACAAACCTAGTTACAATCAACAATTCTGTTATTTGTAGTGAAATTAAGTAAAGAATATACAAAATTGCAGCAAAAAACAGTGGCTTTCGCTGCGATGTGCTTGTTCTGTCAGTACTAATCCAAATTAATGGATTTTGTATGATTGCTGCATTTTTTATTGCTTCATACGTAGACTGCTAATTTTTTAATGACCGAAGATAGAAAAATGTTAGACGAGATCATTGAATTCCCTCCTGGAAAAGTTGTACAACAGGATTCCATTTACAGCTGTGATTATTTTTAGTTTAAATAAGATAGTGTACAGGTAGTTATGCATGTAATTCACAACAACATTGTTGGTGTAGTGTGTAAGTCAATGTAGACATGCCTAACATCATCATTTGTCTCCCAACTGCAGAGTCGTAGGCGAGAAGTTGAGTATGCAGCTGAAATTATAGAATGAATGTCAGTTCGTGTTTGCTTCACTGGGGTTCAACAGTTCTTGTGTTAAGTTGGCATTAAGGTAAAAAATTACAAGGAGAAGAAAGGTTCAGTATAATCTTTGTACGTATTTATGGGATTTTGTCTTTGTAAGTAAGACAATGATTACCACATCAACAAATCCATTTTAAACTATAGGAAAGCTCGTTCTAATAATCTAGTGAAAAAAGTGGAAAATGAAGAGAATATAGGTGTTTTCATCCGCAGAGAACCCGTTGGCGCCGTTGCATTTTTACTCGCCAAGCTCGCGGTTCATCGACGATGAGCCGAGCCGTAAACGTGATTTTTAGTGCATGTAAATTCAAGTTAGCAGACAAAACAATACATTAAGCATATGGTAGTAAAGATTCACAGATAATAAGCATGTAGATGTAAATCTAACCGGTTAAACGTGATATACGAAAATAAATTTGTATTAAATTCAAGTTAGCACAGAAGCATTTATAACAGAAATAAAAATTCATTTAAAAAACATAAATTAGTATTAATATACTGAAATTAACTGGTTAAACGTGATATACAAAAAAAAAATTGTCTTAAATTACAGTTAACTCAGAAAACCTTACACCAGCAGTGGTTTGCTAATTTTGATGACTATGGCGATGCATCAAACTATTCTGTCATCTTATATAATCAGTAATGTTTTTTGTTTCAATTTAATCATCTATTTATCTCACACCTGCCATCCTCTGAAAGGTTATTGTTAGAAAAACATTAACAATATCTTGTTAAAATTTTACGCCGTAAAAATTGATTTATTCTCATAATTTTAGATGACAATAATAAAAATAAAAGCATTACTTAATTATTTAAAATGCATATGCACATTTTTGCGGCCTACAAAAGCAAATTATTTTAGAGGTTGGAAACCTCATGGTTCTTAGAGCTGTTAATAATTAAGAACACAACGTGAACAGCCGTGTTACAAATTAGCATTCACCCCTCCCCCCGTATTTTCTTCCTTTCATTCCGAACCGAGAACCGGCATCTATCTACGAAAATATATCTATCTATTCGTTGTTCAAAAATTCAGAAAAAATAATAATAAATAAGAGAAGAATAATATAAATCTGCAAATGCAAACAACGACAGTGATATTTCAACAAAATTTGAACGCAAGAGGAATAGTTGCAAACTTCGAACAAGCGAATATGATAAATACTCTGGGTTACCAGGTTTAAACTATTATCGCCAAAGTTGGCGATGTTTACATTTCCCGGGTTCTCTGCGGAAGTGCTTCCGAATATAGTAATCCATCATTGGCAGGTCTTGGATAAAGCAACATGCATCGTAATAAGAGATCACAACATCTTTATGACTTAAGGTAAAAATTTGAACGCAAGAGGAATAGTTGCAAACTTCGAACAAGCGAATATGATAAATACTCTGGGTTACCAGGTTTAAACTATTATCGCCAAAGTTGGCGATGTTTACATTTCCCGGGTTCTCTGCAGAAGTGCTTCCGAATATAGTAATCCATCATTGGCAAATCTTGGATAAAGCAACATGCATCGTAATAAGAGATCACAACATCTTTATGACTTAAGGTAAGAATCAGCCGCAGTGAAAAAAAAAAAAAAAAAAAAAAAAAAAAAAACTTGCTCATTCTGTTTTGACATTCATAATATGTGCTCATTCTGTCATAAGTTAAAATATGCATCAGAAGATTGTATAGTTCAGTAATGCCATATATTTTGTTAATTTCACAAGACTGGATCAAATTATTTCGTAATGGTAGTATATAAATTTGGTAAAGTTGCCAGCTGGAATGTCCTCTGGAGCAGGATTTTTAATTTTCTTTTCTGTTTCAAGGGCAAACTTGCTAGCAAATTCCAATCTGTGTAATTATGTCATATATAAACCCATTAAATGCTGTGGTGCTCATTTGGTTATGATATACTTTAAGCCGCCTAGTAACACCATCTAGCTATCTCGGAGGGAAAGAAAGGCAACATTCAATTCATCCACTTGTAGGGTTTATATTTATTTTAAGTTTAAACTATCTTTCCTGTGAAGCCTTACTTTCGCCTGGAATTGCCAATGCCAGAGTATGTAAATTTTAATAGAACGCTCAAGGATTCAAATTATCAGCGGAAGTATTCTGAGTAAAATAGAAAAGAAACTAGTTCGAAAATGTGCTTTCTTGCTTCACGAGTGTGGAGGTGGCTAGTTAGAAATTGAAGAACCACGCGTTTCGGCCTGTGTGCTTGCCTCGGCAAATTGTTAATCTTTCAACGTAATATTCAGAAGTTTGAATTATCAGCGCTATTTTAGAACGCGGTGAGGTTAGTTACGTTTAGAGAGCCTCGTAGTTAGTCACTTGTTATTATCTCTTTTCAATTTCTTATTTTTATTTTACCGCCGGGTCAGAGTAGTTTGTGAGCGTCAAGAGCACGGTGCATTTGTAACTTCGAAAGTTGAATAAAAGGGATTTAAACCCTTCTCAAGACTTTGGTCTACTTCCAGCTCTCAGCAGTCACCACTTTGTTGCGTGCAGGTTGGAAGCGCGCAACTTTACATTGGCGCCCGAACACTTGGCGAACGGAAATGGCCGAAAATTGGATGGAAGCTGCGGGACAACAACAAGAAATGGCAAGCCAATTGGAAGGATTTGGATACCTGGTCTAGACGTTGAGAGCGTCAATCAAGCCAAACTTCAATTTCGAAGGAAAAAATTCGGTGGCGATATTTCTAGAAAGCCTCGGCAATCACTTTCAGCTCTACCCTGTGCCTGAAAGACAAAAAGTTGCCATCGCCACATCTGCACTAAGAGGACAGGCCGCGCTATGGTGGAAGAAAATAGGCAAATTATTATTAGGGGAATTCGGAGGCCAGACATATACATGCGAAAATTTCAAAAAATCGTTATTAAAGGCCTTCCCCATAGTGAAAGTTCGAGCAAGGCTAGAAGCCGAACTATATAGTTTCTATCAACGGAATATAGAAGAGTTGACGGACTTTATTCTGCGAAAAATTAAACTGACGGATATGCTGTATGGGAAGAAACCCGACGCGGAGATTATTGAAATAATCTTACCAAGATTACTACCTGCTGTTCAAGATTGCTTTGAAATTAGAAACCCAAGCACACTGCAGGAGCTCTTCGAATTGGCGGTCAAGTTTCAAAATCGCAGAATAGCGGAAAAAGCTAGAGGGGCATCGTATTCTCAAAGTATCCGAAGGCAATCTTGAAATGAGCAGATCAGAAATGCAAACCGCTCTTATGGGGGAAAGAGCTATCAAGCTCATCGAACCTCGAAGGTCAAGGCCCAAAAAGGAAATTTGAAAACAAACGTCCGCGTACCCAGAAGGCAGAAGTTGAAAGGAAAGCTTTAAACGAGTAGAGGGGCCTGTAAAAGCGAGGGTCCAAACCACGGAAGTTTCGAAAGAACCCTCAAGAAGATACCTACGGTCGTGGTAAAGAACTCACAATTACCGATTATACAAGTCCTGGTTGGCGATGTACCAGTAGAAGCCCTCATCGATACAGGGGCAGAAGGTAATTTTATGAGTGATATATTTTTCAAGAAGAATTTTAAAAGGTTACGATTATTTAAAAACAAAAACACAGAAATTATAGCGGCGCAAGGAAAAACCTGTCAATGCATCGGGAAATTATCATTAAACACACAGGTAAAAGATGAAAGCCTCAAAGTATTAATTTTTGTAGTAAAAAATTTTCAAAATCCACTTAATTTAGGTATGGAATTTTTAAGGGCCGCGAGGGCCAAATTGAATTTTCAGGGCAGTTCTATTGTGCTGGAGATGAACCAGAGGGTGGTGGAACCAGTGGAACAACCGCAAGTTGACCTTAGCCATTTGAATGACCATGAAAGTCAAGCCATCCAGCAAGTGGTGAGTACTTTTTCAAACTTGTTTTCAGAACAGCCTGGTAGCTGTCAAATAGTTACGCATGAGAAACAGTTAACTGCCGCCAAACCCTGTAGGACTAAACCTTATCGCTATGATAAACAGAAAGACCTAATCATAGAAGAACATATTCAGGAAATGTTAACCCTTTAACTGCTTAAGACGTGTTTAAACGTTTTTGGAATTTCTTTAAAAATGCTTAAGACGTCTTTACACGAATTTCAAATCGCACGAAAAATGCTTAAGACGTGTATACACGAAGCCCGAATTTCGCGAAGATTGCTTAAGACGTGTTTAGACGACGCGATCTGGTCTTCCTTCCCCTACCTTTCTGCAGGCGGCTGTCAGTTGACACAAAGCTCTTAATAGGGTGTGAAGTCTCTTTCAAAAGAGCACTTTAGGAAAAAGTCCTTAGAGTGAAGGATCTTTGTCAGACAGCAGGTATGTATTATCTGTGTGCCGACTAAAAGTTTGCGAAAGAAGATAAATCGTTTTACAACTGTTTGCCTTGTGGTACTTTATACAAATGAAAGTCAAATAGGATCCGACGTTGTTATAGTACATTGCCGAATTTTAGTAGAAACAAGAAAAAATAAGAATTGTAACGGAGGACGCCTTTATGCCTATATGTTATAGAATCAAATATTTTATTTTTGCATTGAAAAATGATTACAATTTCTGATTCGTCAGGAAACAATATAAAATGTTGCAACCAGCTTTCTTGTTTGCCTTGGTATTTCAAATGCGCGTTATTATAATGTTATATTCTTCTTTTTAAATTCTTAAATGTTAAAACTGTGCTTTCAGCATGCCTGCGTTTTGTACTCGTATGTGTGGCTCTATGCTCCGTAGAAATGGCGAACTGACATATAAAAATTATATGAATGTTGAAAGGAAGATATTCTACTCGAAACTTTAACTAAATGGAATAAATGAATACGCCGAAGGAATTTCTAGAAATATTTGTTTTAAAAATTTTATTATTAAGATTTTAAATACAAAATGTTTTGAAATCTAAAGAAAAAAATATGTAATCCTTGAAACATTTTTGGAAAGAAATCTATCGATATAAAATCTCTTAAAATTAATGGAGTGTAAATTAATTAAAACAGTTAGTGTACGGAAGGATTAGATATACTCCGCACAAAAAATTACAGTCAGAATATCAATTATTTAAAGATACAAATTAATTACATTAAAAGAATTTAAAATAAATTAACATCTGTCCAAATGTCAATGCTAACAGCAATAGCACGGATGAAAGTTATTCTTTAAATTCCGAACTTAATTCATCCGTCGGTACGCAATGATTGTGTCTTTGCGATTACTTTTCTTATAGATACTACAAAAGGCCGCCAACGAAGTAGCGGTAAAATCGCTGAATACTAATAGTTTGAAGCGGGTTCAAATCCTGATGAATGGATTTCCTGCATACCAGTTTTAGCGAATGTTTGTTGCGCATGTTTAATGTGAATATGAGACAATTTATTTAGCTTTTCATGATGACGTGCCTTGACTACGAGTCCTCGCTCGGGTTGTGTTTGGTTTGGCTTGTTAGATTATTAAGCACGTGAAGGCGATCTGTCTAAGGGGAGGTATGCTTTCGTGACAGATTTTCTAAGGGAAACAATCTCGCACTGCAAAAAGTTAAAACTATAAAAACGCCCATGCAATCAGCTTGTTCACGGGGGTTTGAATGCAGGTCAAACTACCAGTATGTTAAGAGAAGCGATTCCAAGAATGTTTAATTATTTTATTTAGTTTGTCATAAGCTAAATAAAATAATTAAACATTCTTGAAATCTCTTCACATTACTGAAATGGCAATAACTTCGAATTATACTATGCTACTACTTTTCCTCTAATACGAAATTTTGAACTTTTCCGTTATCGGACAGCCCACCAGGGACTGAGCGGAGTCTAACGCAACAACTGGTGGTTCTGTCCGGGGTTCGAATCCCGGGAAACGAGCTGGTTGCCAGGATGATATTCTTAGTTTTCCATATGTGTAACATGTATGCAAGCTAATTTCCGTTAGGCAGTCCTCGAACGAAGGCATCCTTCACCTTAGGCAAATAACGATCGAGTACTTTGCCATAATCAAATAAACCTTTATCCATAACATGCTTCAAATATTTTTATGTTGAAAAATTCATGCGCCAAAGTTGGCCCCCGTTGAATAAAATATGTTGTTTATTTTTTCTTTGTTTTATATAACAACAATGTTCTTGTTTCCAGAATCTGAATTATCAATAAAATTCTTTTAATAATATGCGATTCTATTTTGTTTTTTTTTTTAATGAAAAATTAATTTAAGCGACAAATCTCTTACATTTAGAAAATTTTTCAATTATCGAAACGAGTTGCTGTCAAAGGCGCTTTTTCTCGTTGTTGCATATATTTATTTAAAGCAAAGTGCTTGGCGCGTGTGTTTTTATATTTGAAAAGATCCAGAGAATTTTCAACAGGGAAATAAAGTTATTAATTTTACTGAATTTTGTGGATTCTTTGTGTTTTGAGGTAAAAGTCAAACCATCAGATATGTGATAACCTTAAAATAAGGGTATATATAATCAGGATTTTGCAGCCAGACATTCGAAGCGAAATACATTACAAAAAATTATCTATGTAGAATTAATGTATATTCCTTTAGTATTTTAATTTATCAGTGTTATTACACATCAGTTTATCAGTGTAAGTTATATCGAGTTTTAGTTGTGTTCGATATAAGAATTTTATTTGCTTTATATAAATCCGATTCGTTTAATAATATTATATTTATTAAATACTATTTATTAGGTTTCCAAATCTGTCAAACCGAATCAATGGCCTCCTGGCTAAGATATCTGATTATTGCTCTTTCAACTCATATTCGAACCCAAACAAACGAACTGTTTGAATTTTGTGATTTTCCCTATGTGTAACATGAACATGAGTACATTTTACTTAGAAAGTCGTCCATGGAGACATTCATTGCTTTCGGCTGATAGATCTCATTTCCTTTGCCATACTCAAAAAATCTAAAAATTTTTCAAAAAACTAACAGATGCATATAACAAAATAAAATTAAGTAAATGCATATAACAAAATAAAATTAAGTAAATGCATATAAGAAAATAAATTAAGTAAATGCATATAAAAAAACTGAAGTAAATGTATTTAACGAAAAAAAAAAATGAGGTAAAAACAAATTTTCAATAATTTTTCAATACAGTAGTTTTTAAATTGCTTGTTTTCAAATTTTATTTCATTTTTATGTATGTACTAATATACAGTGTATGTGTGCGAAAGTGTGCTTGTTCGACATATCCATATATATTAATTAAATAAATCTGATTTGAAAATGCATGCACTAACGCGCTATTCTCGTAATTTGAAAAACACTAAAGTATTGTCTGATAAAAATATTTATAAAGAAAATTCAATTTCGTCTCCTTACTCGGTGCTGTGTAAAAAATTTAAATAAGCTTATTAATTTTTTCTTCTTTATTAAAAACAAATTAGTTTCTTTTCATCTATATATGAAAAATAACAAAATCTTGCTCTCACGCTAGAAATTCTTAAAAATATAAAATCGTTTTTTTTGAACAAAAGTTTCTGAGAAATTTCTCTAAACCAACAGGTAGTAACAGGACCACTGACTGCTTTGTTTGGAAAACCCGATGAAGTGGATGATTTTACACCCAAAAGGTTTTCTTTAACAAAGCAGATGCGGTCCAAATGGCTTTCCTGAGAAGCGTTCGTATTTGAATAGCTAGAAACTTGAGTTGGAAGACTTATTGTTCCCGAAGCAATCAGTCAGACAGCAATAAAATTTGTTAGAGATATTTCTCTCTCTCTCTCTGTCTGTGAGTTCTTGAAATCTTGGAATGGGTGAAAGTTTATTTTGTTTTACATATATAAGGAAACTGCATGTAAAGCAAAATAATTCAAGGCACCCATTGTATGTTAATCATTGTACGTCCCCTCAGCTCTTCGGTTAGGTATTAAGAAAGGAAATTCCTATACTCCTTTTGTATTACTTGTATAGTGAAAGATTTGAAAAAAGTAACTTCATATGAAAAGTTTTTCTCCGATGAACGAATACAGCTGAAACATGTTTCTGTCTTCAAGTATATCCACAAAACATGAAATAGTTTTGTACTCTTTTGTATTCTATTGCATTTTTATATTACTTCGTGGTAAATTTTTATTCTTAAATTTCTCTCTCTCTTTTCTTATAATACACAAGTACTCTTTCAAATATGGCTTACCTATGAACCTAAATTTTTATACTATAAAATTTTATATAAAAATTAGCCGTAATCATTAGTCACAGCTTTGTGTATATTATATTCTTGAATACATGCCTGCAATTAATACTAAGAATACTATTGATAAAATTCGTGATATAATTAATAATGAAAATACTGTTAACCGATTTGAATCTTTTTTTCATTATAGGGTAACATGAGCCAAACAATTTTCGTTAGAAATATACAATTATGCTAACTTGACACATCAGATAGAAAATATTTTATCGTCATCATCGGCTATGATAAAAGATTTATACGCTTAAGATTTTGGATTATGATAAAGCACACAGAACCTATTTGTCTAAGGGAAAGAAAGTCTTCAGATTAGATTTTTTTTTTTTTTTTTTTTTTTTTTTTGTGGGAAACAAACTGTTAATTCACAATCAATTGTACTTATGAAAAACCCCTAAGCCTCCCATGCAGCCGCTAGAATTTACCGGTGCTCAGCTATCTTACCGCTTGGAGACTAGTTGGCTTTCTGAACTTACGCAATATCTATCTGAATTTGAATATTTGCATAAAAAACGAGCAAAATAAAATGACACATTGTAAATAGTACATTTTACTGAAATCAAACTTTCTTTGAAAAAGGAAAATTAATTGTAAGGAATAAGATGGATGCATTTAATTAAACGGCGGGCAATAACAGCGCTGATCATATGTTTCGTATAGGAAATCATTTTCTTCGTGTTATCGTATAACGGAAAATATCCACAGATTATATTTTACAGTTTTTAAGAAGTCATGGGTTATCTGCTTTAAGAGAACACCTTCGTGGGCAATTTTCTAAATAAAATTGGCTTGAATTCACGTTACGCATCGAGAAAATCATAAATACCACAAGCAGCTAAACTGTTCGGTTGCCAACAACAAAATACCAACATCCAGAAATCTTATTCACTCAACTATAGTGAACTTAAACTAATGTTTGTATATTATTAGTAGTATTAAAATAACGAAAATATTTATTCTAATAAAAATTTTTGTTTGAATATCCTCCCTAGTAAGGTATTTCCTTTGGTTGGAGATTTGTCAACAATAAATGCTATGTTTAAACAAGACATATATTTAGAGCATAATGCTTCAAAAATGTATGCTGGGATCCCTAGAAAAAAAAAAAATATCGCCGGAAAATATATCTCCGAAAAAATATTTAATTATTCATATTCTTATGATTAATTATTAAGTAATTAATAACTTTTATAATTATTAAATGAAATGCTTATTTATACTTTACCAAATGTACAGCAACACGTTTTCTTCAAAAAATACCATATTGAATAAATTATATTGTAAGCTAATAAGTAACAACATTGTTTTGTTTAATTAAGATACAATAACAAGCCAAACAAACATTAAATTGGAAGTCAAACAACAAAAATCAGCGTTATATTTTCAAATTTTCACAATCTAATTTTCATTATATCTTATCTCGTTCATTTGCGCTTTTGCAGCTGAAGATGATGGTTCGGTAAAACCATCGAAACTAGTCCTGTGAAAATTTGAAAATATAACGCTGATTTTTGTTCTTTGACTTCCAAATTAATTGCTTTGTTTGTTATTAATATGTCTCATCCTTCCTATTTTAGATAAAATTTACTAGTGTTTCTTGGGCAGGAAAGCAAGAATTTTTAATTTGAATCCATAAATTTATGATACACTGAAAACGGTTTCATGTTATAATTCCCTTTCTGAATAACTTGAACGTATATGAAAAAGTAAAATGCAAATTTAATATTAATATTACCACCCTTAAAAACACCCAAATATTTCGTTTATTACTCTCTTAAAACTACGTAATAATTAAGGAAAAAAGAAATTATTTAAAATTATTATTAGTTGCCTGCAGTTGAAGAATATAGGAAAATGCAGAAGGTTTTAAAGATTTTTAATTAATGACAAAAATACAGAAAATCGGAAATAATACGAAATGTTTCAGCAATATCTCAGAAGGAATGAAAATTGCACCAGATATTTGTCAGAATATAATTTTAGTGATAGCAGTTTAATCAGTCTGCATTGAAATTCCGGTGATAATCAGTTCCATACAGATTTAGGTTAGTTAGGTTAAAAATGCGTAATAATTTAAAATTTAACCGGGTAAATTTTAAAACCAATTTATTTGAAAACTATCAGCTTCGCTGCGAGCCTTCGTCTGGCTTTTAAATGTACCGGAAAAATGGCTGAAGGGAACTCCAAACGTTAAATTTAAAAACTGCGTAGGATTTTACTCTGCAGAACAACTTCATAAAAAAAGTTATTACGTATAACAAAATTACAATGAAATAAGCAATGTCCCTTAATACAAATATTAATTATCCTAATAAATAAATTAACCAAATTCCCTTTGCAAAATCTTAAGAACTCAAATGGTATAAAGGAGGTTAATAACTTTGTTTCCTAAAAAAATCAGTCAAAACTTTTCAATATCTTAAAAACAGTGAAATGAGCAATAAATAAAATAAAGGAATGCAAAAAACAAAAAATTCTGAAAAGCAAAGTATAATTAATGATATTTTATCTTATGTTTTCAAGGGAAAAAATTACAATGAAATAAGCTATATCCCTTAATACAAATATTAATTATCCTAATTAAAAAATTAACCAACTTTCCGTAGAAGAACAAAAATCGTGTAAAACTTTTCAGTATCTTATAAACAGTGAAATAAGCAAAAAAATGACATGAAAGCAACACAAAAAACATAAAATTCCGCGCAGAATTTTACTCCACAGAACAACTTTATCCAAAAAAAAAAAAAATATATATATATATATTATATTTATATAAAAATGACAATGAAATATGCCAATCTCTTAAAAACAGTGACATAAGAAATACGATGAAAAATTGTTGCCAAACCCATATTTCTAAAAGAATGAAACTATTCAAAATGATGCGATTTCATCAAAAATCTATCAACAACAATGAGACAGGAAAATTGTTGCCCAAATCACATTTTTAAAGATGTGAGATGTGAGAAATGTACTCGGAAGCTTCATTTAAAATATCTTTTAAAAATACAAAATATTATCATTTTTCCAAAATTCTTTTTGTAAAAGCATTCGCAAGGATGAAAGTTTAACGTGTCCAAAAATCAAAGAAAAATAATCTGTACATTTTTAAAAATAAACTTTTTTTAAAAAAATCCCATTGAAAAAGTGTTAAGCTTCCTTTGTTAAATAAATTCGTATTTAATCGATTTATTGAAACAGGAAATTTATTTTAAGTTCGTAAAATAGCTAAGTGCCTACGTTTCATGACGATGTGAAAATGGTGTGTGTAGAGTAAAATCTCACTTTCCTATAGCCCATTATGTTTCAAAATGACACGATTTCGTTACAAAACATGAAATAAAAAAAATTCGAATTTGAATTTCGAAAAAATCGCTTCGAAGTGCACTGGCTGTTGTGTAGATGTAACTATGTACCAAATTTCGTAGCCGTTGGTCTATTAGCTTACGCGCAGCGCGAACGAAAGGCGCGCACACACAGACAGACTCTTTCTTTTATTATATGTAGAGAAGATATGTAGAGATAAGATTGTTTAAGGGAAGGAAACTTTCAAGTTTCGCAGCTGTACCCTGCGGCATTAAGACGATCATCACGGAGAGTCTAGCCTTTTGCAATTCTCTTGAGAGCTCACAGGTACAGAACAATATATAGCAATCAATCTCACTTAGCGGAATCATTGAAGTAAAATTCTGGGAGGGATGGGATATAACAAAAGAACTGCTTGACAATTTTCAGAGGTTTAGGGTTATTTTCGCGACATTTTACGGGAAGTTCGGTCCAAACCTAGCGACAGTTTTAAAGAGATTCGCAGATAATCACTCGACAGGCTAAGGGTTAAAGAACAAAATAATAACGCCCATAAATAGTGAGTACGCGAGTCCAGTCGTACTATGTAGGAAAAAGAACGACTTTCCTCCTTCGGATAAAAGGGCTTGGAGGTTTGCTATCGATTACAGAAAACTGAATAGTATTACTAAATTCCCAGTTTACCCTTTGCCGGTTATAGAGGAAATTATTAGAAAGATTAAATCTACTAGATACATGACTACTTTGGACTTAACGTCTGGCTACTATCAAATAGCTATGAGACCCGAAGACATACATAAAACCGCGTTTATAACAAAATCGGGCACTTATGCATTTTTAGGCATGCCCTTTGGGTTGTGTGGGGCCCCATCAACATTCCAGAGAGCTATGGACATTGTTCTAAAGCCTCTAAAGCCTGTCCTAGGAAAATCGACTTTAATCTATCTAGATGATATCATTATAACGAGTAGTACGTTGGAACAACATATTAAAGATCTAGAAGAAGATTTTAAATTATTAAAAGAGGCCGATCTTACAATTAACGCATCAAAATGCAAGTTCGCAACTAAAGAACTTAAATATCTGGGTTATAAAATTTCGCAAAAGGGTATAGAATCTCATGATTCAAAAATAAAAGCAATCAAGAATTTCCCACCTCCCAACACCGCCAAGAAACTTTCTTCTTTCCTTGGGTTATGTTCTTACTATCGGTCATTCATAAAAGATTTTGCTAATATTGTCGAACACTTGTTAGTAATTAAAAGAAAGAAATATAAATTCACGTGGACAGCGGAAGCAAATACCGCTTTCGAAAGGTTAAAAGAAGCGCTTATCAATGCCCCTGTTCTGAAATTCCCGGAGGGGGACGAAAACCTGGAAATTGCAGCAGATGCGTCGGACTATGCTGTGGGTGCGGCTCTTATGCAAAATAGCCATCCTTTGGCATTTTTTAGTAAAACGTTGAATCATACACAAAGGAATTATACAGTTACAGAGAGAGAAACATTAGGCGTATTAATGGCTGTACACAAATTTCGAGTTTATTTCGGCAGAGCGCCAGTAACAGTCTTTTCGGATCATGCGGCTGTTGGTAGACTTTACTCGGGAAAAAACCTAACGCCCAGGTTAATAAGATGGGCTTTAAAACTCCAAGAATATAATCTAATAATAAAATATAAACCGGGTAAGGAAAACAATGTAGCTGACGCACTTTCTCGTATAAAACTGGACGACGACGCAATGAACGTAAATGCGCTGTGTTGACTTCAAAAATTTTAGATTCTAGAGATACAATTATCGCTGAACTGAAAGCTGATCCTGAATTTGGAAGTATCTATGCATATTTGAAAGATCCCCGAAAGCTTTGAACACACAGATATCGATGCAATAAGAAGTAGAGCAGAAAACTATGAAATAATAGATAATTTATTATTTTATACGAAAACAACAAACGAAAATCTCGAGTACAAACCAGTCATCCCGGCCTCACTTCGATTAAGCATTTTGAAGGAATTACACGACACGCCAACATCGGGTCATTTAGGGGTCAGAAACACTATGAAAAGGGTACGCGAGGCGGTATATTTTCCGCAATTATACAAAATAGTAACTGCGTATGTATGTCAGGTCCTGCAATCAATGTCAGTTAATAAATGATATTAATTACAGCCCGGCCGGGTACTTAAATAGCATTCGCGCTACATTTCCGAATGAAATTTTAGGCATAGATCTTCTTGGTCCTTTCCCCCAGAGTGAGTTAAATAAAAATCGTTTTCTTTTAGTAATTGTAGATCATTTTTCAGAATGGATAGAAATTGTTTCACTTAAACGCGCGTCAGCCAAAACAGTCGCAGATGCATTCTTACACAGATACATTTTAAAATACGGTGCACCGATAAAAGTCATTAGCGATAACGGTAAACAATTTATTAGTCAAATATTTGAAAACATATGCACTGGACTTGGCATACGGCATATCAAAATGGTTCCGTATAGACCACAGGCAAACATAGCAGAAAGAGTTAATAAAAACATTGTAAAAATAATTCGAAGCTACGTTACCACACATCGTAAGCGCTGGGATGGCTACATAAATGAGTTAGCTTATGCTTTAAGAACGGCAAATCACGATACTCAGGGAAAAACCCCAGCAGAATTATTTTTAGGCCGAAAGTTAATTACGCCTTTAGATAAATTATTCTTTGTGCAACAAAGAGAGCAAGAATTTAAACACAAAGACGTGCAAACGCTTATTGACCAGGTGGTTAAAAGCTCGGATACGGCAAGAAATAGGCAAAAAGTATATTATGATAGAAAACGCCGTGAAGCAGATTTTAAAGTTGGGGATAAAGTGTTGAAGCGGAAATTTTCCTTATCAAGTGCCCCAGACAATTTTACTGCAAAGTTAGCTCAAAAATTTGAAGGCCCCTATGTAATTCAGGAAATCAAAGGAGTCGTATTGTACCTTAAGAACGAGAGAGGGGAAATCTGCAAAGCAAGTCCCGATCAGGTGAAAAAATACTATAATCAAAATGATTTTGAAATCCTTAAAAGTTTCTTGCAGGACTCAAGCGTAAAAGAAGTAGAAGTTCCAGAAGTAACGTCACCCGCTACACCACCCAAGAAGCAGAGAACTGAAGAGAAACCTAGCCCTTCTACAACCCTTGCGACGGTACCGAAAAGAAGAAACGAAAACTTTCAGACTCCAGCATTTAAGAAAAGCAAGAAAGCAAAGCCGCCGCGTAAAGAAACCTTGGTAAAGAGGAAAACACCACTTACAACGTATTGCAGTAGAAATTCTACATCAAGGAGAACGCTCCCAGGGCCAGAGAGTAAGGTGCAAACAAGGCCGCCGTCCCCGAAAATGAAAAGACAGCAGGAGGAACGAAAATACCAGGAACAGCAGAAGAAATTCAAGAAGGACTCCAGACCGGAGGACGCCAAGACCAGCCGTCCAGGGGAAAAACGGAAAAGACAGCAACCCGACGACTACCACTCCAAGAGGCCAGCATGCAGAGGGCGAAAAAGAAAAATTAACGTGGACGACACTCGGAGGTCATTAAGGAGAAGATTGACGTCCATGAAACCTATAACGTGGGAGCAGTTCTGCCAGAAAAGAATGTCGGAGTTCCAATCATCGAAAACTCAAAGATAAGTTAAAATCTTCTATAAAAGTTTTTTTCTTCCGAAATGTTATACGTAAATACGAAGTTCTATGTTTTGACGGAAGTCAATGTGTCTCGGTTGAGACTTAGTTTTGGTTTACTTTATTTAGCTAAGGCAAAAGTATTATTTTCTTTAAGTATAAAATCTAAGAACAAGCAGTTTCTGTTGGTCGCAAGACTAATTCTGTTATGTTAAAGCCAAAATTTGGCCGAAGATAAAAATAACTTCGTATTCTTGTATTAATAAGAATTTTAGTTTTAGTGCCGCCAGCCTGGCGAAGAATTAGTAAAGTAAAATTTATTTTGTCTTATTCATTTTATGGTAAATTGTAAAAATCATATGTATTAGAATTTTGTAAATATACGTAAATACTTCAAAGTTATGTAAAAGTAGAATTTAGTCTAGAAGCTTAAAATTTTAGATGCTAAAAGTAAATGCTCAAAAGCAATGAATTCAAATTTAAATATTAAACTGTAGATAAAATCATGCTTTAGAGCGAAAGCCTGCATGGCTAAAGATGAATGAGGGAGAAGTTTGAATGAATGTGTTTTGTAGGGTTCTCCACCTGCACTTGAATTTTAAGAATGTTAAAGTAGCTCATCGAGTTGTAGAATGTCGAGTAAGGTGTTTCTATTTGGTCGTTGAATTCTAACAAATCATTGTGGTTAGGGGAAGTGTTGCAATACTAAAACACGAATATTCCCGTTTGACATCACACATGGTGGAGAGCCAGGGTAAAGTTAAATTCATGTTTGAATGCTTGAATGAATGTGAATTAAGCAGTAACTAAGGAAAATAAATCGTTTAAAAACAAAAACTTATTCAGAGTGAAGAAAGTGTAAATTATAATGTATTTAGAAAGATACTAATACTTATTCCTTCCAGATACTGGAAGGAAGAGATCAAGATTGATTGCTGAAGTCCAGGAAAAGTTGCTGTAAGAAGAGAGATTTAAATAAGTATACACAGAAATTTATTATACCTTTTGTGAGATAACAGATTTTTTTATGTAAACGAGGCTCTTAAAATTTAGTTCAGAATTGTAGAAACTTTTCAACAGGTGGTTTGTAGGACCTGCTTCGAAGTTTTCCAAATTCTGGCAGCGGCAAATGTAGGGTTTATATTTATTTTAACTAACATTTATTTTAAGTTTAAACTATCTTTCCTGTGAAGCCTTACTTTCCCCTGGAATTGCCAATGCCAGAGTATGTAAATTTTAGTAGAACGCGCAAGGATTCAAATTATCAGCGGAAGTATTCTGAGTAAAATAGAAATGAAACGAGTTCGAAAGTGTGCTTTCATGCTTCACGAGTGTGGAGGTGGCTAGGTAGAAATTGAAGAACCACGCGTTTCGGCCTGTGTGCTTGCCTCGGCAAATTGTTGATCTTTCAACGTAATATTCAGAAGTTTGCTGAATTATCAGCGCTATTTTAGAACGCGGTGAGGTTAGTTACGTTTAGAGAGCCTCGTAGTTAGTCACTTGTTATTATCTCTTTTCAGTTTCTTATTTTTATTTTACCGCCGGGTCGGCGTAGTTTGTGAGCGTCAAGAGCACACATTTGTAACTTCGAAAGTTGAATAAAAGGGATTTAAACCTTTCTCAAGACTTTGGTCTAATTACAGCTCTCAGCAGTCACCACTTTGTTGCGTGCAGGTTGGAAGCGCGCAACTTTACACACTGAATGTCGTTTGTAGAAAACCTAAAGTGGTAGACTACCTATACGATCTGATGCTGAGCTCATGTTCATTTTCACATTCCACTCTCCTCTTATCACAAAAGTGAAACATGTGTTTTGAAAACTGATTAGACGTAGAGGATTGAGGCTAATTTTGGTCATTGTGATTTTACTATATTATTGGTGAATGTTGATTAAAGCTGTCATTACTTCTAGCAACCGTCCCTGCTAGACGGGACTTTCCTGAGAAACAAAATTTTTTGTAGCACTGGTTTAAATGGGAGGATTCTTAGAAAAAAAAAGAATCCCGCCTAGCTACGGAAACAATGTGGCGGCTATGTGATATTTTTTTCAAACCTCGCCAAAAATGTCTCAGCTGAAGCTCTGTCCCGGGTAGAAATCAACCAATCAGACGAAAGTTCTGCTTCTGAAGGATCACGTGATCCCAATCTGAGCGATAATCAATTATTCTTTGGCGTTATCTTTGTAGAAAGTGGAAATGGTAACCTAGCTACGTGGGTTTCCTGGAAATGTGCGGGTTCTGAGAATTGCCCCTTTCATCATCCAGTTCGCCGTCGCCGAAAGATAATGTGATTGGGACATTAGATGAGGGACACGAATTCATAAAGCCCCATTACGAGATTACAGTTGATACTGAGTAGAATTTCAACAAGCATTGTACAAGAAAAGGTTTGAAAGAATTTAAAGAGGAACTACTCTGATATGCGCCCTCAAGTCGCCAAATTTCTCGCCAAAAATATTTGGCGAGAAACTTCACGCTGCCATATTACTATCTAAATTTTTTGTCTACATTTCGAACTTTTAGCCTAAAATGTCTCCAAAAACGCGGTTTTCGCACATGCAAAAACTACGTTTTGAACACACAATTTAGCTAAAAATCCGAAACAAAAACAAAAAATTTAGATAGCAAAAACGTAAAGTTTCTAACCAAAAATATTTGACAAGAATTCATGTCAAGACACATTCAAGATTCATTTAAGACACAGCGACATGTTTTAACTTAAAAAAAAATCTACGAATGGCACAATGTAGGCAACGAACGAATCTACAAACTACGCACACCTCGCTTTAATAAATTAACATAACAACAATAAATTTCAGAGAATACCATGTACACAGCATCCTGTTTAAACTTTAAAAAAAATCTACGAATTGCACAATTTAGGCAAGGAAGGAATCTACGATCTACGCACTCCTCGCTTTAATAAAATAACATAACAACAATAAATTTCAAATAATACCATGTACACAGCGTTCTGTTTCAACTTTAAAAAACATCTACGAATTGCACAGTCTAGACACTAAACAACAAAATAAACTAAAATAAATTTCAAACAATTTAAAAAAACAACAATAACGACAGAAATTCATACTAAAGAACCAATGAACATAACATTCTACAAAATAAGAACAAGGATAAAATAAAATGCACTTACCATGAATTAATGCGTTTTCGAATAGCAGAAATATAAATTTCATACCGCCTTTAACATGCCGCCACGTAATCACTATCGTATTTACATGACAGCCAGACACACTATCCAGAAAATTTATACTATGGTTCACAAATAAATAAAATCACAAATCCCTACTTCTATCATGTACTGCCATTAAAAATAATCTCCCAGACCCTCTTTCCACACTTCCAAATACCCACTACCCCTCAACAGGATAGCCACAATGATATTTCCTTTTGCCGAACTTCAATTCAACAACTACCATCTTCTCAGACACAGAGGTGAATCAAAGAGCTCCAGCGAAAGATTTTTTAACGTCAACAGGGTTGCCATAGAACACGCAATCGCGCCAAAAACTAGCGCAAAACACATATCGCCACATTTGGTGAAATTAGGGCGTATATTAGAGTTGTACCTTTAAAGATAATATGGGATTCCCAGAATCCTCTGTAATTCTGCCTCTGAATATGACGGCAATGATTTTATAAACGTGGAGCTTCCTCCAGAGCAGGTTGATGGAGTTTTCTGATGATGGACTGGAGGCAGAATGAGGCATCTCTAGGAGTGACAAGTGCTTAGCAACAAATCATTACGAGCATTTCAATAGAGATTAAAAATTGTCATCAGTTAGTCATTTATCTTCAGTAATATACGAGAGGATGCTGAACAGGCACTGGAAGCTGTAGACACACTAATGTTTGTGAAAAATGCAACACCATGAAGGAATTGTCAGAAATGAATGAGATTTATTCCACATATTACCGATAGTGATACAAATAAACGATCACATTTACAAAGCAAAAAAAACCGAAAATTGGAAAATCAGTACTTTGGGTTTCTGTCATGCTGAGCGAGAGCTTGTACACATTGTGGCATTGAATCGTATAGGTTCTGAATGTAATTCTAGGGAATGGCTGTGACTTGATGTGGAAGTTCAGTTTCAGTGTGTGCCCCACTAGCTGTACGTGTGAGTCGCTGACCGATGAAATCCTAGGCATGCTGACTAAGCAACTTATCTGGGGAAGAAGCAGAACCTGTCGTACCCTAAAGAAAGCTTGTGTATGGGCATTTTTTTCCTAAAATATAGTGCCTGGAATGCGTCGAATAATGCATACTCTGTCATCATTATACTACAGATTGTAGCGAGATTTGTCTGAGAAAACAACTTGTTGCCCTGCTCACTGAAGTCGGAGACATCTGTTACTCAGCGACAGAGCAATCCTGTGTAGAGGAGCCCTTGCATGTAGTTCATGTTGCAGCAGACAGCGACGAACACTTGTCACCGTGCTCCAATATTGGGATAACATACGAGAGGATGTTCTGCGATCCATCACAGCATGCAGATGAAGTGTTGTCGTCCTGTGCTATTGTGTGCTCCATTACCAGGATTGGTTCTCCCTGTCCATTTCTTCGAAACATGCATCACTGTTGTGGCATTGTGTTGCGTGCGGGCTGCGATTGTGTGATATGAAAGTCCATCCTCTTGCATACAGACAATGCGGCCTCGTTCAAACTTGTTGGTATGGCATCCTTCACTGTTCACGAGGCATACTGAGCATAAATTAAATGTTCACTGCAGACAGAAGATGATACAGATTTCAGAAAGTTGTGTTGAACAGATTTCAACACAACTTTACAGTCCTTTACAACTGCCAGTTCTCATTTCCTGCATGCATAATCCCTTTGTAATTCTAATCATTTGTATGTCTTACCTCACTTCTCACTTTACATTTCATGTAAGTTTGGTTCAAAGTGCATAATTCCTTCATGGTTGTGATTTTCACAAACATTAGTGTATATTAGGTAGTCCTAACTAAAAAAGCATCTTGAAATAAAAGTATGCATTTGTCCAAATCAAATGTTTATTTTATAGAAAAATATAAACAGCTTATGCATCATGCATTGTTTTTATAGGATTCTGATCATACCTGAATAATAATTTTTCACTAAGTTGTATTTTACAATAATTCTTTCAAATTAGTAACAATTACTCCTTCATTATTTTAATTAAAAGAATTTTGTATATATTTTTGTTCTTATCAACTAATGAAAGGTATGTATATGTATTAATTTTATAAAATTCATGTAAATGTATGCAAATAAATTGTTTATAAATGTTCATAAGTTTATACCTCCTTAAATCATTTTCATGTGAAACAGAAGCCTTATTCATAACAATATAATCAAACATACCATGGTGTAATTTTATTAAGACCGTGAGTTACATCAGTATGAACTTATGATGGGACTATTGGAACAATACTCATCATGAGTTGAAGATTACTTATAATTTGTCAGTAGGCATGTAGGAAATCGGGTTTTGTAATTAATATTGAATGTATAACTTTTTCTTTACATATAAATACAGAAGGATTTGATGTCTGCAGATAAAGTACTACAAGAGGCTGTTGTGTGCCAGTGAACAAGCTGATGAGAAGCTGAAAACTAACAGCTTGAATCCTGGTGAATGGACTGCCTGCATAGGCATTGTCTTGATTTTTCCATGTGTAATATGAATGCACGCCAGTTTGCCTTAAAAGCATCCCTTCTTGGAAAATATCTTCTAGTGTCTCATCACAAAAATCAGTCAAAAACTGTTTCTCATGATTTGAAAAATACATATAAATGAAGTGAAATTTAATTGATAAATTATGCATGCTGGGTTTGGACACTATATCATATACATTTTTAATATATTTTCCGTAATGTTGAGAATTTTGATGTTTTAATTTAACCCTGAATAAAATGTTAAGTACTATATGCAAACTAAGCAGTATTGTATTTGATGTTGGAACAATATTTTTTTTTTAATTTTATGATTGTATATTTGTGCTTATGATTGGAATTTTAGTACAAATTATTTTGGCACAATGTGGCCTGTTCTCACCTAAAATGCATTTTGTATTTTGATTTTTTTTCTTCTGTTATTTGCATTATAATAGTTTGGCCATAACAACTATGAATGCCAAATCAACATGTATGGGAATAACTGTATTAAATTTTGAGAAAACCTTTACGTGTCATTTATTATGAAGATTGAGATGACTGTTTTTATAAATGCATTCATTCTCATCTATTTAAGAATTATCATTTACCATAAAAATAAGAAAAAGAATAATATATTATAATACTAAATAAAATATAATTTGTCCTTTTTTTTTTTTTGAATATCCAAGGCTACTATATGCACACTCAAAGAGATACATTTCTTTTTTGTGATATGTGTGATGATTAATTACTGTTAAGTACCTTAAGTTGTTCATAAATAGTGCTCATTTTTCATAATGCAACGAACAAACCTCACATGATTAATTAATTAATAGACATATTTTTGAAATTGACATTAGTCCTCTATCCATCCGTAACTATGGGCCAGCTCCTGGGCAGATTCCTACTGTCATCTACAATATGCCCAAGCCCTTTGCCAATGACAGTTTCTTCTGAATACCCATATTTTACAATTAAATTTACGAATCTGATCTGGATGAGTTTCATATCAGGAGAATTAATGAAAGCAAAATATATTCATCACCTCAAACCATTTTTCTCCAACTAGCTGGATGATTATGTGATTGGTGTGCATGGATGCCAATGTGAAAGGATGTGTTTAGATTTCTTCTAGGTCATAACAGTTTTTAATAATGAAAAGCTCTTGTTCTTTTTCTTTAATTTTTTTTTATTTCAATGCACACTTTTTTAAAAGCAAACTGAATTAGCTGGATGATACTACGAGTTTCTTGACATATTTGAAAGTAAAATATTGCATCTAATTTCACATTCATTTTGAATAAATTGTTATTAGTGTAGTCTGCAATCATTGAGTTTCATTTTAAGATTATTTGTTCTTTTTTGTTTGTGGAATAGGAGGCTGTATGTTTTACAGATTTTCTGTTTATTTAACCAGTTTTCTATATAATGGCTACATAAAATATAATTTATGTTAGCCATTATATAGAAATTTATGTGGCCTGTTTTAAAAATTATGTATAGCTTAATTAATGTTTGTCTCATGTCAGATAAACAATGCTGCTAATCTGGTTGAGAAATTAAGAAAGCCTGACCATTCCATGAAAAATCTTTTAGAACAGCTCACTGATTAAAACACACACATATACACACTAATTAACTGTGCTCATCAAAAGTGCTGTATTATTTAATGCTTTTCTGATGAGCAAAATTCAAAGCATTATTTCTCTTGTTTTCTGCGTATAAAGTTTGTAACAAAATGGAATTCTTATTATTTTTTAATTTCATTCACTGATATCACTATATTTTATATGTCTGATAATGATCTGCTGCATAAGTAATATCTATATGCAAACATAAAGCAAAATCTTGCTTTAGAAGAATTCCACCGGTTTCGGTTCTCGAATAGATAAGACCACAGAATACTGGTGATACAATTTAGGTTTGAATTCTATCAAATGGGTTAGCTACATCTCTGTTTTTACAGTTTTCCCTATGTTTAATACGAATACAAGTCAGTTTCATTCAAAAAGTGCTCAAAGAAGGGCATCTCTGCTTTTAAGCAGATAGCCCTCAGAACCTTTGCCATAAAAATTCAACAGCTGAGCATGTACTAAAAGATAACATAGTATACAAATGTCCATTTTATAACGTTCAAATGAAGTGGTCGATTTAAATTTCACCTCTGGTGCTATAGCAATATATGTGACTCGGGTAAACAGCCAGTTGAAATGGTTTAAGGAACAGGGTTTTTAATTTTATTTTCTTTTCGTGTAGCAAACTAGTTTGCCTATGCATATATGCAAGTTTAATTTATTTTTTACAAAAGATTCATATTAAAATACATACACATATGACAAAGAAATGTATGCATATAAACTATAACTAATAAAACAATTGAGCAATATGTGAACATAGATGCTAATGATTCAAGTGTCGTGTAACAAGGTATGACTGCAAACCCTATAGTGGTGCTGCAAACAAATTAGTCTGATTCAAAGCAGGCATAAAACCTAGTATACAGTTTATCCCCATATGACACAAAACAAAAAGTATGTAATCAGAAAAAATATCATGTAGACATTGATTTACCCAATTTATAAACTTCGGTAAAGGCTTTATCATTCGGCCTTAAATATGTAGAATGGTCAGCACCCTTCTGCTTTGAAAACAGCTCCAGAAAGACATCTCTAAAAATTATTGGATTGTGAGTCAGTCGTATATGGATTATGTTAACCTAATCCACACTACAGTAGAACATGTGCCTCTGAACCATTACCATCGAAACTGCAATCGAGTCACTATGTACGCTAATCTCGATATTAAAGCACTGGTAGCTCTATTTGCGATTGTGCAACTGTAGATGAGTGTAGAGCACCACAGAATGGTGATGTATAGTATTAGGTTTATTTAGGAGCAAATATATATATATTAGAAATGACCTATCCCGGATTCGAAATCTGGGCTTAAAGACTGCCATCCAGAAGTGCTTCCAGTTACATCATGAAAGCATGCGTTGAGAAAAAAGAAAATTCCGTACATTCTTCCCCATTTAAAGACCAGTTGGGGAGGTGGTAACCTAATCACCACCTGCTGGTGGTGAAGAATTATCGTGTACCACATTTTAGTTTGGGAATAACTTGGTTAGTTGGTTAAGCCTTTAGGTATTTATTTGGAACAGGAAATATAAGCGAATGACCGCCCCAGGATTTGCATTCTGGACTTCCCGATTGCCAGCCGAACGTGCTTCTAATTAGAACACGAAGGCAAGCGGTAAGGAAAGAGAAAATTAGTGACTTACTATCTTATTTAATTTTGGCTGCACACAGTTTCCATCTGTGGCTAGGCGAATTTCCCGGTCAGTAGCATAAATCCTAACCTTCCTAGTGGACAGCGTGCTTCCGCTCCTGTAAAATATTGCGATTAAAGAAGTCATCCACGATAGCTGATCAGTTCTACAATTATATAAATAATAAAAATTAAGAATGAAAAGGAGAAATTAATGTAACGTTAGTACAAACAAGAAGATGCAACAAAAAGATCAATTAGGAGATCACTAAGGGTCCGGTATTGTACAGCTTGTACATATACGTAGCATGACATCTATGGGGTGTAGAAGAGGATATAAAGCTTGATAATGGTATATTCTCAAAACATGAACGGAAGCTACTGCACGGTACATTCGGTTTTAACAACATCGATTTGTAATCTTAGTGTGACAGTTCTGTAAGGATCTTAAGTTTTACTAACGTTTATTTTATTTTAAATCTTTACTATCACTTCTTATTTTCTACTTCCGGCCAGAATTATAAGCGTGAAGGATTTTATGCAAAGTTTGTCTGGCGAACGCCAAGTATTTAAGTGTGGCCTTTTTGCCAAGCGAAAGAGAGGAAGCAGTGAGTTCGAAGCAGGCCGCTTACCTTAGAAGTTACGCAGTTGCTATTTGCCTTCCAGGCCAGAGGTTTTAATCCTCTTAATAAATTAAACGTATTGTAGTGTTCACAGTCTCTGTGCTACATACGCTTCCTGTTATTATAAGGCCAATCTTCCACGTGTGTTATTCTAAAGTTAAATTAGAGTTTAGTTTTATTTTTTATACCTTTTACGTTAGACCCCGAGTGGAGAGTCATTGTATTCCGAAGTACGGAAGTCATTGTATATAAAGAAAAATAAAGGGTTTTGTATACCCTTCGTCTGTATCCTGTCTACATACTACAATTAGTGAACATAGCTTTAGTAAGCTCTCTGTTCCTAGTCAGGTCATTGTATGTTTCCGAAGAAGGTTAGAAGAAACATTGAACCTGATAGTGGCGCCCAACGTAGAAGAATAACCATGGCCGAGTTTCAAGAAGAACCTGTGCTGCCTGCAGAAACGGCTCAGAATCCAGAAATGCCAGCTGCCGCCCTGGAAGGATTTGGGTACATCGTCCAGACCATGCGCGCTTCGATGAAACCAGAAGCAACATTTAATGTAAACTCACCGGTAACCAGTTTTTTGGAAAAATTGGATGACCACTTCATGCTCTACCCCATGCACGAGTTTCAAAAAGTTACCTTAGCTACCAGCGCTTTGAGGGGCCAAGCGCTTAACTGGTTCAAATGTATCGGCAGAAGTCTCTTGGGTCAAGCAGGAAGTCCCACCTATACTTATGAAAATTTCAAGACTGCCCTACTAAAAGCCTTCCCTGTTGTAAGGGATCGTGCGAAATTAGAAACGGAACTTTTTAGCATATATCAACAAAGAATCGAAAACCTGTCGAGCTTTATTTTAAGAAAAATTCACGTTTTCAAGCTCTTGTAAGAAACCGTCCGGATCCTGAAATAATTCAAGTGATTTTGCCGAGGTTACTACCCCAAGTGCAAGACTTTATTGAATTAAGAAATCCCACTACACTGGAAAAGTTATTTGAGCTAGCAATCCAGTTTGAAAGTAGAAGAACGGCGGACGTCGAAAAAAGACGCCAATATCAACAGCGAAACCAATTTGGTACGCCAAGACTACAACAAACTCAAGCATACGGCTACGGAGAAAAAGCGAATCAGTGGGCAAGGAAACCCGAGCATTCAAAAACAGCCGGCGAACGTCGACAGTTCAATAGCAACCCAGGAAAAAAGTCTCAAGGCCAGGGGAAAAAGAAGGAAAGCACGGAAAGGAAAAATAATTTAAACTAAAACAGATTTCTGCTGACGAGAGGGTGCGGAAATCCGAAGGCCACGAAAACCCCTCTTCCTTCAAGTTAAATACAGTAATGGTGAAAAATTTTACTCTTCCGAAGATTGAAGTCTTGGTAAATAATGTCCCGGCCACCGCACTCCTGGATACCGGCGCGCAGTGTTCCTGTGTGGCAGAAGTCTTTTTTAGAAAGTATTTTCGCAAATACCGCATATATAATGCGGATAATACGACAGTATTAGCGGCGCAAGGAAAAGAATGTAAGTGCGTAGGTAAAAGACCTTTATATATCCGTATCAAGGACGAACAAGTAAAGGTGATGTTTTTTATAGTAAAGAATTTGCAAGCACATTTAATCCTAGGAATAGACTTTCTTTCAGACGCACAAGCTACACTGGATTTTAATGAAGCGTCCCTTAGGCTGACAATGAAACCAATGCGTGTAGAAAAGGTTGAACCGCCAAGGTTAAATCTTGACCACCTGCCTAATGACGAGCAAGATAGAATCCGACAAGTGGTAAGTGAATTTGCTTCCTTATTTAGTGATATTCCAGGATTTACTCAGGTTACTAACCATAGTATTGACACCGGAGATGCATTGCCAGTTCGTCAAAAACCATACCGGTATGATAAGAATAAGGAAAAAATTATAGAATGGCATATTACCGATATGCTACGTAAAAAGATCATAACGCCCATCTCAAGTAGTTATGCTAGCCCGGTGGTTTTATGTAAGAAAAATAATGATTATCCTTTGGAGCATCCAAAAAGGTGGAGATTCGCTATTGATTACCGTAAATTAAATTCCATAACGAAATATCCGGTATATCCGTTACCGATCATAGAAGAAATTTTAAGGAACATAAAATCAAACAAATTTATGACGACTTTAGACTTAACGAATGGTTATTTTCAAATAGGGGTCAGGCCTGAGGACGTGCCTAAGACTGCTTTTATAACCAAGTCTGGCACTTATGCATTTTTGCGTATGCCGTTTGGCCTTTCTGGGGCCCCAGCAACATTTCAGCGATGCATGGACATTGTGTTAAGACCTGTTCTTGGAAAGTCCACATTTATCTATTTAGACGATATCATTATTACTAGTGATAATCTCGACCAACATATACTGGATTTAAGACAGGTGTTTTCTTTATTAAATGAGGCCGGTCTAAAAGTTAATGTCGAAAAGTGCAAATTTGCAGCCCCTGAATTAAAATATTTAGGTTACAAAATATCGCAAAAAGGGATCGAGACAGATGAATCAAAAATAATCGCTGTACAAAAGTATCCGACTCCAAACACGGCAAAGAAGCTCTCTTCTTTTCTAGGACTTTGTTCACATTATAGGTCCTTTATAAAAGATTTTGCGGCCATCGCTGAGCCATTGTTAAAATTAAAAAGGAAAAAGGCAAGATTCTCGTGGACGGCCGAAGCCAATAGTGCTTTCGAAAAATTAAAACAAGCATTAACGCAAGCCCCTGTGTTGAAATTTCCTGAAAAGGATGAAAATTTAGAAATTTCAGCGGATGCTTCGGATTATGCGGTAGGAGCGGTACTTTCGCAAAATGAGCAGCCCGTGGCATTTTTTAGCCGAACTTTAAATCAAACACAAAGAAACTATTCCGCGACCGAGAGAGAGGCACTTGCAGTTCTGTTAGCAGTGCAAAAGTTCCCAGTCTATTTTGGAAAGGCGCCGATAACAGTATATTCTGATCATGCGGCGGTAACTAGATTGTACTCAGGGAAAAATTTATCCCCAAGGTTAATAAGATGGGCACTCAAGCTGCAAGAATATAATCTGGTAATCAAGCATACCCCCGGAAAGGAAAATATCGTAGCAGCCCTATCACGAATTAAATTAGACGAACAGGTAATACCGTAAAAGTTGCAATGCTTACAGCGTGTACAATAAATTCCCGAGAAACTGTAATAACCGAACTGGGTAAGGATCTGAGTTTGGAAGTATTTATGAGTATTTGAAGGATCCTGAAAATTTTAGCCACCAAGATATTGTGGCGATAAGAAATAGGGCGGCCCATTACGAACTAATAGATGGTCTATTATTCTACACAAAAACTACGAATTCCAACAACGAATTTCGACCTGTTATCCCAGCTAGTCTTAGATTAAATATCCTGCAAGAGCTCCATGACAGCCCTTTAGCTTCTCATGCTGGTATTCGAAAAACTATCCAACGCGTACGCGAAGCAATCTATTTTCCTGAACTGCAAAAGTTAACAAGGGCGTATGTCCAGTCCTGCCCAACATGTCAAGCCGTTAATTATATTAATTTCCGCCCGGCCGGGTTTCTAAATAGTATTAAATCCGAATTTCCAAATGAAATAATTGGCATCGATTTATTGGGCCCTTTCCCAAAAAGTCAGTTAAATAAAAGTCGCTATCTCCTTGTTATGGTTGATCATTTTAGTAAATGGACCGAAATTGTTCCCTTAAAACGAGCCTCCGCGAAATTAGTTACTGATTCTATTTTAAATAAATATATTTTAAAATACGGGGCGCCCCTAAAAGTTATATCGGATAATGGTCCTCAATTTGTAAGTAATATATTTGAAGACATGTGCCAAAAACTGGGCATACGTCATTTAAAAATGGTCCCGTATCGGCCGCAATCAAATATAGCGGAACGGGTCAACAGAAATATAGTGAAAATTATCCGTAGTTATGTTAAAAATTTTCATAAAAGCTGGGATAACTATGTCAATGAATTTGCTTTCGCCCTTAGGACCGCAAAACATGATACAACGGGAAAAACTCCTGCTGATTTATTTCTAGGCAGAAAGATTATAACACCGTTAGATAAATTATTTTATGTGCAACAAAGAGCCCCAGAATTTAAAATGGGTGATATAGAAAAACTAATAAAAGAAGCAAAAAAGAATACGGAAGTAGCACAAAGAAAACAGAAGTTATATTACGATCTGAAACGACGGGGAGTAACTTATAAAGTAGGGGATGAAGTACTAAAAATTAAGCATTCACTTTCTTCAGCACCAGAAGATAAAACTGCCAAATTTTTTCCACGATTTGAAGGACCATATGTTATAGAAAAAATAACTCACGCTGTTGTAGTGTTAAAGGCCAGAAATGGTGAAACTTGTTCCGCAAATATTGATCAAATTAAGCCCTACTTCGATCGTAATAAAATGCAAATCTTTTCAGATCTTTTGCAGGATCCGGCACGGCAGACACCGCAGGTACAAGTTCCAGAGGTGGGAAAACGACAAGTACAAGGGCAAGCCAATGAGAGACAGAAGCAAGTGAAAAGAAAATTGCCCCGCGGAAAAATTGAAGGTAAAAAGAAAAAGAAGCCGTTCCACCGTCCAGAAAACAGAGTTCACGAACACCCCCAGAATGAAGAAGGGAGAAGGACGACGTATGTGAAGAGGACCAGAAGAAAGGACGGCAACTATAACCCGGCTTTAAAACGGAGGATCGACTCATCCGACAGAACTCTCCGCAGCAAAAGTCGCCGAACTGCGGAAGGGCCATCAGCGGCGGAGGAAAAAGTACAAGAAAAATTTGAACGGCCAACAACGAGGTCCAAGCAGGATCACGACAGAAATTTCCCGGTTCCGCCAAGACCAGCTGCCTTCAAACGGCCAAGACCACAAGCAGAGGGGAAAAAGAAGGTGTTCAAGGGTGGCCGTACTGGTGAAAAACGGAAGCTTCCAGAGGAAAGCACTGAAGGGCGAGCCCGTACAAGAAGGAGGATAAACCAGGCTACGGTCTGCAGTACCTTTAAAGACTGGGCCCAGAAAAGGATGTCCGAATATTACAAAGATAAGTAAAATTTTATGTTACTTTGCAAACTTAAGTTAATCTTTCATTCTTACTGCAAGTGGCAGATTTCAAGAAGTTTTACCTCATGCGAGGTCTACCTTTATCGCCAAAAGGGCGAGAAATGAGTTGTGACCGATTTTCTTATGTTTTTAAATTACTCGTGCGTAAAACTAAAGTTGATGTATAATAGCGTTGTGTAAAGACTTAAATCGTGCAAAAAGTTATTGTATAAATTTTATTTAAAACATTCTAGCAAGAAAGAAGTTTTAGTCTGAAAGACTTTTTGAAATGTAGTATTATTTCAATGTAGAAAGAATTGCAACTTGCTTTGAAAAGAATAGAAGTTAACAATGTACTACTAATGTATGTTTTCAAATGTGTAAAATTAACGGCATGTTGATATGTTCTTATATACATGTGTTCTGTTATTTTAAATGTTAAGAAATACCGTGATATGGTAAAAGTGAAAGTAATGTTAAAAATTTGTTATTCGTGTGACTGTAAAGACTAAATCATGGCGAATATATGTTAAAGGTTGAATGATGTAGTTAGGCTCTCTGACGCTACACTTTAGAGTTAGCCACTTTTAGAATAGTACCTCAGGGTTTAGAGTTGAAAGTAGGGTGTGTTAAGAGGTCTCGTTATGTTGAATTTTAACACGTTAGTGTTTTGATTGTAGGAGGAAGTGTTGAACACATAGACATAAACACATACGTGTTTGGTGTTCTTTTACAACACATGTCAGAGAGCACGGGGAGAGATAATTAAAATAGTCATGAATGAAATAAGAATGTTAAGAGAAGTATAATTATATATGTTACTTGCCATTTCATTGTGTAACATTTCATTAAACTAGTTTTCCTTCCAGATCTCTGGAAGGAACCAGAATTGACTAAAAGCTCCTGTTTAGATGCAGTACAGATGAAAAAAATTGTGTATCCTGGGAGCTGCTATTGTAAAAACAAATTTCTTTCTTTTAAATTTTCTAGTTTCTAACGAAGTTATGATTGTAAAAGGTTGGCCTCGCGTTATATTCTAGAGCTAAAAGTTTTCAACAAGGTCGTTTTAGACCTCAGTTTCAAACTAATTAACTCTGGCGGGAAGTATGTAAGGATCTTAAGTTTTACTAACGTTTATTTTATTTTAAATCTTTACTATCACTTCTTATTTTCTACTTCCGGCCAGAATTATAAGCGTGAAGGATTTTATGCAAAGTTTGTCTGGCGAACGCCAAGTATTTAAGTGTGGCTTTTTTGCCAAGCGAAAGAGAGGAAGCAGTGAGTTCGAAGCAGGCCGCTTACCTTAGAAGTTACGCAGTTGCTATTTGCCTTCCAGGCCAGAGGTTTTAATCCTCTTAATAAATTAAACGTATTGTAGTGTTCACAGTCTCTGTGCTACATACGCTTCCTGTTATTATAAGGCCAATCTTCCACGTGTGTTATTCTAAAGTTAAATTAGAGTTTAGTTTTATTTTTTATACCTTTTACGTTAGACCCCGAGTGGAGGGTCATTGTATTCCGAAGTACGGAAGTCATTGTATATAAAAAAAATAAAGGGTTTTGTATACCCTTCGTCTGTATCCTGTCTACTTACTACAATTAGTGAACATAGCTTTAGTAAGCTCTCTGTTCTTAGTCAGGTCATTGTATGTTTCCGAAGAAGGTTAGAAGAAACATTGAACCTGATAGTTCTACAGACCATATCTGGATGACTTTGTCTGGAAGTTTGAAAGAAAGCCAAAGTGCGACTATACACATCATGTCAGCAGTTTGGATCACATTTCGAACTGGTGCCTCCATATACATCTATAACGCCTCTTTCTCATCATTCCCTCTTTCTCGGCCTTGGATTAACTGCACTATGTATTCCTTTCTAAACCTGCAGTGAGAATTTTATTTTTGTGGTGCCTTTGCACTCTTTCTTTGAATCTTTAAGCACCTTTTTGTAACGCCGCCATTACCTGATGCCCTAAGCACGTGCTTACTTTCCTTAATGGCTAATGCAACTCTGGTAGTGTTTTTCCACAAACAACCACGACAGGATATGAAGAACTGATATCTTCTCTTACAGATGATGAGTTGGGTTCAGTTTATTTAGTTATGGCAATGCATTCGAGGGTTACCTGTCTAAGGGAAGGGATGCCTTCGTGAAAGACTTTCTAAAGGAAATTGCACTGTATATAGGCTACACATAGGGAAACCATGAAAACGCTTAGTTAGCAGCCAATCTGCTCGCCGAGATTCGAACCCCGGCCCGATTTCATCGGCTTTACCGCTTGGCCACTGGCGAGCTATCTTTAGATAATGGGAGATCTATGCTAATGACCCCCATCATCTGGTGGTGGTGACAGTGTGTGAAATACTAAGATGCATGCAATCTATTACTGGACATCCAATATGGCTAAAGACTCGGCTAGAGTTTTCAGCGCCTAAAGACAACTGCAGATTTCATACACCCTTCTGTTTTCTAAGTATGGAAACTTTCATTCTAAAACTTCGTCAGTTTGGCATTTCCTTGATATTACGCCCAGGGACAGATGTCCACCCTTGACCGACTCTAGCTATACCACTGATATCACTACGAAACAATCTGATGGTGTTTTGATCGCTTTGCGGACCTTGATGCCTTCTCGTCGGAGGCAGTGTCTTCTGTAGTGTTGCAAACAAAAGATCTGAGTATCTCCAGTGGAGTAGCGAGCATAACTGGCGCCCGGGGCAAAATACCTTTTTGGCGCCCCCCCTTTCCCCGAAAAAAACACAGTGATATGATGAAAATTTTGTTTGGAGACCATTTGGCGGCCCTCTGCGAGCGGCGCTCGGAGCATCATACACCCCCTAGCCCCCCTCGTTACGCCACTGAGTAGCTCAGCAATGGAGTTAAGTTTTTAGGATGATAGCAGCAGTCGCTGGCAAGACTAAAAAGGGGCTGGGTGTGTCATACAGTTTCTAGTACAATACAGCAGCCGCTGCAATATTATATCAGGGATCATCATCCAGGTTCAAGAATAAGATAACAGCTTTAATCTTACAATTAGCTTTAATCTTCCGATATTTAGATTATCTAGCCATTCTGGACGTCTAAATATCTAGATAAAGCAGAGATTACGCAGTTGTCCCTCTAACATCATCGAAAGGAAACAGTTTGCAAGTGCTCAAATTTTCGTTTGTGGAAGTGAAATGCTTGGTCGCTATATGAAGCTCCATACATCTGAAGAAGATTAATTCACTATTGACTGCAGTTGTGCTAATGTTCTACTCACGTGCATCTTTTCCAAGATTCTTCGCGAACAATAGTGCTACACCTCATGATATACAAACTGTCGCTAGCTTGATAAGGAGTGAAGATATAGCACTTGTCTTAGCGTAGGCATTCTGAAGGCTGTCGTATGTTCCAGCTTAATATATGGTGTATGGTCTAGGGACTTTTGACAGCCCGTCGCCAGAGCCTTTCAATGCTTTCATAGCTGTAATCAGCCCTGCAAGAAGAATTGAACATAATTTCTCAGAAATTCGTGGACGATCTCGTACAGAGCATGAATATACAGTAGAGAGACTGCATCACGATTAAGTAGGATTATATCCCCTGGTGATAATTGCATTTTTGTTACCCTTATCATATGCGCCTTCACCTTTTGATTTGAGCAGAATACAGATGTACTTCGAATCTGCTTTTGTATCCTTTGCATTCCTTTCTTAACCCTTTAACTGCTTAAGACGTGTTTAAACGTTTTCGGAATTTCTTTAAAAATGCTTAAGACATCTTTACACGAATTTCAAATCGCACGAAAAATGCTTAAGACGCGTATACACGAAGCCCGAATTGCGCGAAGATTGCTTAAGACGTGTTTAGACGACGCGATCTGGTCTTCCTTCCCCTACCTTTCTGCAGGCGGCTGTCAGTTGACACAAAGGTCTTAATAGGGTGTGAAGTTTCTTTGAAAAGAGCACTTTACGAAAAAGTCCTTAGAGTGAAGTATCACTGTCAGACAGCAGGTATGTATTATATGTGTGCTGACTAAAAGTTTGTAAAAGAAAATAAATCGTTTTACAACTGTTTGCCTTCTGGTACTTTATACAAATGAAAGTCAAACAGGACCCGATGTTGCTATAGTACATTGCCGAATTTTAGCAGAAACAAGAAAAAATAAGAATTGTAACGGAGGACGCCTTTATGCCTATATGTTATAGAATCAAATATTTTATTTTTGTATTGAAAAATGATTACAATTTCTGATTCGTCAGGAAAAAATATAAAATAGTGAAACCAGCTTTCTTGTTTGCCTTCGTATTTCAAATGCGCGTTATTATAATGGTATATTCTTTTCACATTCATAAATGTTAAAACTGTGCTTTCAGCATGCCTGAGTTTTGTACTCGTATGTGTGGCTCTATGCTCCGTAGAAATATTTGTTTTAGTCCTAGAAATATTTGTTTTAAAAATTTTATTATTAAGATTTTAAATCCAAAATGTTTTAAAATCTAAAGGAAAAAATATGTATTCCTTGAAACATTTTGGAAAGAAATCTATCGATATAAAATCTCTTAAAATTAATGGAGTGTAAATTAATTAAAACAGTTAGTGTACGGAAGGGTTAGATATACTCCGCACAAAAAATTACAGTCAGAAGATCAATTATTTAAAGAATTAAATTAATTACATTAAAAGAATTTAAAATAAATTAACGTCTGTCCAAATGTCAATGCTAACAGCAATAGAACGAATGAAAGTTATTCTTTAAATTCCGAAATTAATTCATCCGTCGGTACGCAATGATTGTGTCTTTGCGATTACTTTTCTTATAGATACTACAAAAGACCGCCAACGAAGTAGCGGTAAAATCGTTGAATACTAATAGTTTAAAGCGGGTTCAAATCCTGACGAATGGATTGCTTGCGTAAAAGTTTTCGCGAATTCTTGCTGCCCATGTTTAATGTGAATATGAGCCAATTTCAGTTAGCTTTTCATGATGACGTGCCTTGACTACGAGTCCTCGCTCGGGTTGTGTTTGGTTTGGTTTGTTAGATTATTAAGCACGTGAAGGCGATCTGGCTAAGGGGAGGTATGCTTTCTGTTAGCCTAAATTTAGGTGTTTTGCATAATGAAACTCGAAAGGCATACGAAACGAACGTGCGCCAAGGTATATATTGGCGAGAGAAAGTAAAGCTCGTGTGCAATGCAGTATATTTGATTTTCACCCTAGCTACTTGTACCTGGCCAAAGGTCTAACCCAGTAGTACTTTCTTCTCATTAAGGTACGATGGCAAAGTATGTTCCTGTTTATTTTTCTTATTGCCTTATATAGGTAAGCCTGATGATATTTAGTACTGATGATGATTTTATGTAAGTTATTCTTTTGAATACTTCAATTTTAATGTCTGTGAAGATTATTACTTTATTGTTGTGCTTAAGTTAAGCAGAATTATCCTATTTTATTAAATAAAAATTTCGTAGTTAAAATTTTTGACTTATGATTCTTTAATTCTGTGCTAGAGGAAACGTACTCATTACGCCTTCATAGCTAATGCACAACCAACAAAAGATTATGAGACTGAGAAATTGAAATTTTGTAATGTTGTAAGATTCCAGGGGCATGAAGTGTTAAAACTCTTTGTTGAAAAAAAAAAACTAGTTACAAAGTTTATAAGAATAATTGTAACAAGTAATAATGTCTATTCTAAAAGAATCAATTTGTATAGAAAAATTAACAGATGAAAATTATTCAGTGTGGAAGTTTAAAATAAAACAACTTCTAATAAAAGAAGGTTTAGATGATGTTGTATTCGAAGAAAAACCGGAAACTGATACTGATATTTGGTTAAAGAATGATCGTAAAGCTAAAGCTTTAATATGTCTAAACATTTCGGATTCGCAAATTATCCATGTTTTACATAGTAAATCTGCAAAAGAAGTTTGGCAGAAGTTAAAATGTGTCCATGAACGTGTAAATTTAACAAATAAGTTATTTCTTCTTAGAAAACTATATTCCATTAGATATAATGAAAGTTCTAAAATGCAGGAACATATCAAAGGAGTACTAGAATTGGCTGAAAAGCTGCTTAGTATAGGTGAAGAAATTAAAGAAAATAACTTAATAGCAATACTACTATGTTCTTTACCAAATTCATACAACTCCTTAATAACTGCAATAGAAAGTAAATCGGAAGCTGAATTGTCGCTAGAATATGTTAAAAACAAACTAATAGATGAGTATTGTAGACGTGTGGAAACTAAGAAAGTTCAAAAGTACGATTCAGTTGCTTTAAGAAGTAAAAGCGAAAATAAACCAAAGTATGTTACACAATTTTGTACTTATTGTAAAAGAAATAACCATACGATAAATGACTGTTTTCATTTAAAACGCAACGCTAGAACTTCCCCGAAAACAGATGTAAATAATAGTAAAGTAAGAAATTATTCTCAAAATTATAAAAGTAATGCATGCCAAATAGCAAATACGCAAAGTGTAGAAAACATAACAAAACTTAAAGAAAATAAGTATTTTAAAAGTATTGAAACTGAAAATACACAGATTCAGTTTAATCAAGTTCTAAAAGTGGAAAATAAACATGAAAACACGCAACGCAAGAATGGGTTATCGACTCAGGAGCCTCCACTCATACGACGAGTGATAAGAAATTTTTCTCTCAGTTAAATGACTCTAATAAAAAAATAGTAACTGTAGCCAATGGTGCTAAATTAAATTCTTATGGTACTGGTGAAGGTTATTTTAAAGTTCAAAACTTAAACGGTCAGGTTACACAAATAAAATTGGAAAATGTATTGTATGTACCAGGTTTAGATAGTAATTTACTTTCTGTTCAATCTGTTACCAATAAAGGTTGCATTGTTACATTTGATGGTAATAAGTGTTACATAAAGCGTAACAATATACTTGTAGCCGACGGCAACGCTCAGCAAGGTTTATATAAATTGATCGTAAACCCAATTGATGAGAAAGCATACTTAGCTAATAATGTTTCATGTTCAAATACGAACTGTATACTAAAATGGCATCAAAGATTAGGCCACAGAAATATAGATGCCATAAAAACACTTGAGAAAAATGATTTGGCAGACGGCATTAAACTTGGCAAATGCACTCATAGTGTGGAATGTTCTATTTGTGTAAAAGCGAAACTAACTGAAGCACCTTATCCCAAAACTAGTTTTAGATCTAAAAATCCACTGGATTTAGTGCACACAGATGTGTGGGGGCCAATTGAAGTCAACAGCTTAGGAGGGAAAAGATATTTCGTAACTTTCATTGATGACTATTCGCGTTATACTCAAATTTATTTTATTACTTCAAAAGATGAAGTATTCGACAAACTTAAACAGTATGTTGCATCGACAACAAATAAATTTAGAAAGAAAATAAAGGTTCTCAGATCCGACAACGGTACAGAATACTGTAACGAAAGTACTGAAAATTATTTAAAGAAACTCGGCATTTTTCACCAAACTTCGGTTCCTTATTGTCCGGCACAGAACGGCGTCACAGAAAGGAAAAATCGCTCTTTAATAGAAATGACAAAAGCTATGCTAATAAACTCTAAATTACCGAAAGGATTCTGGGCTGAAGCAGCAGCTACTGCTGCATATCTTCAAAATAGGTTACCAACTAAAGCCACAGATAGAACACCATATGAATTGTGGAATGGTAGAAAACCAAACTTAAGTCACTTACGAGTATTTGGCTGTACAGCATTTTATTATGTAAACAAACAAAAACGGCGTAAATTCGACAACAGAGCCGAAGAAGGAATATTCGTAGGATACGATTTACGAAGTAAGGGATGCAGGATTTATGTAGGTGGAAGAAAAATAATAGTAAGTAGAACTGTTAAATTTTCAGAAAACGCGTCTTTACCTGACAAACTTGCAGAAAATAATGCTGAAGATTTAGAATTAATTCACTTCAATAACTCACAAGAAGATGAAGAAAATAATGAAGAAACATCTCTTGGCGATGATTTTACAGAAGATTCAAAAAGTTCCGAAGAGTTAATTAAATGTGAAGAAAATGTAGAAAGAAGGGTTTCTAGCAGATCAACCAAAGGGGTCCCACCGGAAAGATTCTCTTATAAAGCAGAAGACGAAGAATCAATCTTACTTAAAATTAAAGATCCAGAAAGCTTTGAAGAAATTCTAAACTTACCAAAACGTGAACAAGAAGCTTGGATCAAGGCTATGCAAGAAGAAATACATTCTCTAAAAGAAAATGAAACCTATAAACTTACAGAATTACCACCAGGAAAACATGCAGTAGGCAGCAAATGGGTGTTTAAGACAAAATATGATGAAACTGGTAAAAATATAAAATACAAAGCACGCTTAGTACCCAAAGGATTTACTCAAAAATACGGCAGTGATTATGATGAAACTTTTTCACCAGTAGTGAAACACACTACGATAAGAGTTTTCTTAGCATGGGCAGCGTATAATAATGCCAAGGTACATCAACTAGATGTTAAAACAGCTTTTTTGTATGGCAACTTAAATGAAGAAATATATATGGAACAACTAGAAGGATTCGTGGTTCCGGAAGAAAGACATAAAGTTTGTAAATTATAGAAGTCGATTTATGGCCTCAAACAAGCAGCTAGGTGCTGGAATGCAGAAATTGAAAATACACTGAAGAATCTGGGGTTCAGTCAAAGCAAAGCAGATCCGTGTCTTTTCACAAAAGTGGTTCGTGATAAAAGAATTAATTTAATAGTGTATGTTGATGACATCCTAATAAGTTCTACAGAAGAAGGACTAATTCTTCAAACAATTAATGATTTAAAGAAACGTTACCAAATAACGCATCTTGGTGAAGCTAAATATTTCTTAGGCATGGAAATAAATCGCAAGGAAGATGGAAGTTATCTCTTATCACAGAAAAATAAAATAAATCAACTTGTCAAGCAATTTCAACTTGAAGAAGCGAAACACGCTAGCACACCAATGGAAACGAACTATTATAACCTAAACAAGGAAGAAAATCTCCTAACTTCAAATGATAAATTTCGCCAAGCTATTGGAAGACTTTTGTATATATCGTCTATCACAAGACCAGATATCACAGCTTCAACTCACATACTCAGCAGAAGGTGTAATAATCCACGTCAAAAGGACTGGAATGCTGTTAAAAGAATCATTAGATACTTAAACACGACAAAGAACCTATCCTTACAAATTTCGTCGAGTGAAGAACCTAATATTACAGTTTATTCAGATGCTGATTGGGGACAAGATATTGAAGATAGAAAATCTACATCAGGAAGTGTTATTTTATTAGGAAGGAACTGTATTTCATGGTTTTCAAGAAAACAAACTTGCGTTTCTTTATCCTCAGCAGAAGCTGAATATGTTGCACTATCGCAAGCTACGCAAGAACTATTACGGCTATTAAAATTAACAGAAGATTTCAATCTACCCCAAACTCTACCGATAAAGGTATTTGAAGATAATCAGTCTACTATAAGACTTGTAGAATCTGAAAAATTCAGTTCACGCACTAAACATATTAATACAAAAGTTCATCATATACGCGACTTGAATAACAAAGGAATAGTAAAACTTGCTTATCTTTCAACAGAGGAAATGGTTGCTGATATTATGACTAAACCAATTCCTAAAGCTAAATTTCAGTTTTGCACGAATGAACTACTATTGGTATGAGTTTCATTACCAAAACAGGGGCAATGTTAGCATAAATTTAGGTATTTTGCATAATGAAACTCGAAAGGCATACGAAACGAACGTGCGCCAAGGTATATATTGGCGAGAGAAAGTAAAGCTCGTGTGCAATGCAGTATATTTGATTTTCACCCTAGCTACTTGTACCTGGCCAAAGGTCTAATCCAGTAGTACTTTCTTCTATTTAAGATACGATGGCAAAGTATGTTCCTGTTTATTTTTCTTATTGCCTTATATAGGTAAGCCTGATGATATTTAGTACTGATGATGATTCTATGTAAGTTATTCTTTTGAATACTTCAATTTTAATGTCTGTGAAGATTATTACTTTATTGTTATGCTTAAGTTAAGCAGAATTATCCTATTTTGTTAAATAAAAATTTCCTAGTTAAAATTTTTGACTTATGATTCTTTAATTCTGTGCTTGAGGAAACGTACTCATTACGCCTTCAGTGCTAATGCACAACCAACACTTTCGTGACAGATTTTCTAAGGGAAACAATCTCTCACTACAAAAAGTTAAAACCATAAAAACGCCCATGCAATCAGCTTGTTCACGGGGGTTTGAATGCAGGTCAAACTACCAGTATGTCAAGAGAAGCGATTTCAAGAATGTTTAATTATTTTACTTAGTTTGTCATAAGCTAAAGAAAATAATTAAACATTCTTTAAATCTCTTCACATTACTGAAATGGCAATAACTTCGAATTATTCTATGCTACTACTTTTCCTCTAATACGAAATTTTGAACTTTTCCGTTATCGGACAGCCCACCAGCGACTGAGCGGAGTCTAACGGAACAAATGGTGGTTCTGTCCGGAGTTCGAATCCCGGCAAACGGGCTGGTTGCCAGGGTGATATTCTTAGTTTTCCATATGTGTAACATGTATTCAAGCCAATTTCCGTTAGGCAATCCTCGAACGAAGGCATCCTTCACCTTACGCAAATAACCATCGAGTACTTTGCCATAATTAAATAAACCTTTATCCATAACATGCTTCAAATATTTTTATGTTGAAAAGTGCATGCGCCAAAATTGGCCCCCGTTGAATGAAATATGTTGTTTATTTTTTCTTTGTTTATTATAACAACAATGTTCTTGTTTTCAGAATCTGAATTATCAATAAAATTCTTTTAATAATATGCGATTCTATTTTGTTTTTTGTTTAATGAAAAATTAATTTAAGTGACAAATTTCTTACATTTAGAAAAATTTTCGATTTTCGAAACGAGTTGCTGTCAAAAGCGCATCTTCTCGTTGCTGCATATATTTATTTAAAGCAAACTGCTTGGCACGTGTGCTTTTATATTTGAAAAGATCCAGAGAATTTTCAACAGGGAAATAAAGTTATTAATTTCACTGAATTTTGTGGATTCTTTGTGTTTTGAGGTAAAAGTCAAACCATCAGATATGTGATAACCTTAAAATAAGGGTATATATAATCAGGATTTTGCAGCCAGACATTCGAAGCGAAATACATTACAAAAAATTATCTATGTAGAATTAATGTATATTCCTTTAGTATTTTAATTTATCAGTGTTATTACACATCAGTTTATCAGTGTAAGTTATATCGAGTTTTAGTTGTGTTCGATATAAGAATTTTATTTGCTTTATATAAATCCGATTCGTTTAATAATATTATATTTATTAAATACTATTTATTAGGTTTCCAAATCTGTCAAACCGAATCAATGGCCTCCTGGCTAAGATATCTGATTATTGCTCTTTCAACTCATATTCGAACCCAAACAAACGAACTGTTTGAATTTTGTGATTTTCCCTATGTGTAACATGAACATGAGTACGTTTTACTTAGAAAGTCGTCCATGGAGACATTCATTGCTTTCGGCTGATAGATCTCGTTTCCTTTGCCATACTCAAAAAATCTAAAAATTTTTCAAAAAGACTAACAAATGTATGTAACAAAATAAAATTAAGTAAATGCATATAAGAAAATAAAATTAAGTAAATGCATATAAAAAAACTGAAGTAAATGTATATAACGAAAAAAATGAGGTAAAAACTAATTTTTAATACAGTAGTTTTTAAATTGCTTGTTTTCAAATTTTGTTTCATTTTTATGTATGTACTAATATACAGTTTATGTGTGCGAAAGTGTGCTTGTTCGGCATATCCATATATATTAATTAAATAAATCTGATTTGAAAATGCATGCACTAACGCGCTATTCTCGTAATTTGAAAAACACTAAAGTATTGTCTGAGAAAAATATTTATAAAAATTAAATTTCGTCTCCTTACTCGGTGCTGTGTAAAAAATTTAAATAAGGTTATTAATTTTTTCTTCTTTATTAAAACAAATTAGTTTCTTTTCATCTATATATGAAAAATAACAAAATCTTGCTCTCAGACTAGAAATTCTTAAAAATATAAAATCGTTTTTTTTGAACAAAAGTTTCTGAGAAATTTCTCTAGGTCAACAGGTAGTAACAGGACCACTGACTGCTTTGTTTGGAAAACCCGATGAAGTGGATGATTTTACACCCAAAAGGTTTTCTTTAACAAAGCAGATGCGGTCCAAATGGCTTTCCTGAGAAGCGTTCGTATTTGAATAGCTAGAAACTTGAGTTGGAAGACTTATTGTTCCCGAAGCAATCAGTCAGACAGCAATAAAATTTGTTAGAGATATTTCTCTCTCTCTCTCTGTGAGTTCTTGAAATCTTGCAATGGGTGAAAGTTTATTTTGTTTTACATATATAGGAAACTGCATGTAAAGCAAAATAATTCAAGGCACCCATTGTATGTTAATCATTGTACGTCCCCTCAGCTCTTCGGTTGGGTATTAAGAAAAGAAATTTCTATACTGCTTTTGTATTACTTGTATAGTGAAAGATTTGAAAAAAATAGATTCATATGAAAAGTTTTTCTCCGATGAACGAATACAGCTGAAACATGTTTCTGTCAAGTATATCCACAAAACATGAAATAGTTTTGTACTCTTTTGTGTTGTATTGCATTTTTATATGACTTCGTGGTAAATTTTTTGATTCTTAAATTTATCTCTCTCTTTTCTTATAATACACAAGTAATCTTTCAAATATGGCTGACCTATGAACATAAATTTTTATACTATAAAATTTTATATAAAAATTAGCCGTAATCATTAGACACAGCTTTGTGTATATTATATTCTTGAATACATGCCTGCAATTTATACTAAGAATACTATTAATAAAATTCGTGATATAATTAATAATGAAAATACTGTTTAAGCTAAAAACCGATTTGAATCTTTTTTTCATTATAGGGTAACATGAGCCAAACAATTTTCGTTAGAAATATACAATTATACTAACTTGACATATCAGATAGAAAATATTTTGTCGTCATCATCGGCTATGATAAAAGATTTTTACGCTTAACATTTTGGATTATGATAAAGCACACAGGACCTATTTGTCTAGGGAAAAGGAAGTCTTCATGGTAGATTTTTTTTTTTTTTTTTTTGTCAGAAAGAAACTGTTAATTCACAATCAATTGTACTTATGAAAATCCCTAAACCTCCCATGCAGGCGCTAGAATTAACCGGTGCTCAGCTATCTTACCGCTTGGAGACTAGTTGGCTTTCTGAACTTACGCAATATCTATCTGAATTTGAATATTTGCGTAAAAAACGAGCAAAATAAAATGAAATTGTAAATAGTACATTTTACTGAAATCAAACTTTCTTTGAAAAAGGAAAATTAGTTGTAATTAATAAGATGGATGCATTTAATTAAACGGCGGGCAATAACAGCGCTGATCATATGTTTCGTATAGGAAATAATTTTCTTTGTGTTATCGTATAACGGAAAATATCAACAGATTATATTTTACAGTTAATGAGAAGTTATACAGTTAATTAAGAAGTCATGGGTTATCTGCTTTAAGAGAACACCTTCGTGGGTAATTTTCTAAATAAAATTGGCTTGAATTCAGGTTACGCATCGAGAAAATCATAAAGACCACAAGCAGCTAAACTGTTCGGTTGCTACAACAAACTACCAACATCCAGCAATCCTATTCACTCAACTATAGTGAATTTAATTTAATGTTTGTATATTATTAGTAGTATTAACATAACGAAAATATTCATTCTAATAAAAATTTTTGTTTGAATATCCTCCCTAGTAAGGTATTTCCTTTGGTTGGAGATTTGTCAATAATAAATGTTATGTTCAGACAAGACATTTATTTAGAGCATAATGCTTCAAAAATATATGCTGGGATCCCTAGAAAAAAAATATCGCCAGAAAATATATCTCCGAAAAAATATTTAATTATTCATATTCTTATGATTAATTATTAAATAATTAATAGCTTTTATAATTATTAAATGCAATGCTTTGTACAGCAACACTCTTTCTTTACAAAAATACCATATTGAATAAATTATATTGTAAGCTAATAAGCAACAACATTGCTTTGTTTAATTAAGATACAATAGCAAGCCGACAAACATTAAATTGGAAGTCAAACAACAAAAAGCAGCGTCATATTTTCAAATTTTCATTATATCTTATCTCGTTCATTTGCGCTTTTGCAGCTAAGGAGGATGGTTCGGAAAAAGCATCGACACTAATCCTGTGAAAATTTGAAAATATAACGCTGATTTTTGTTCTTTGACTTCCAAATGAATTGCTTTGTTTGTTACTAATATGTCTCATCTTTCCTACTTCAGATAACGTTTACTAGTGTTTCTTGGACAGGAAAGCAAGAATTTTTAATTTGAATCAATAAATTTATGATACACTGAAAACGGTTTCAAGTTATAACTCCCTTTCTAAATATCTTGAATGTATATAAAAAAAGTAAAAATGCAAATTTAATATTAACATTATCACCCTTAAAATCACCCAAATGTTTCGTTTATTACTCTTAAAACTACGTAATAATTAAGGCAAAAAGAAATTAATTAAAAACATTATTATTTGCATGCAGTTGAAGAATATAGGAAAATGCTGAAAGTTTTAAAGATTTTTAATTACTTCCAAAAATACAGAAAATCGGAAATAATACGAAATGTTTCAACAATATCTCAGAAGGAATGAAAGTTGCATCAGATATTTGTCAGAATAGAATTTTAGTGATAGCAGTTTAATCAGTCTGCATTGAAATTCCAGTGATAATCAGTGACATGCAGATTTAGGTTACTTAGATTAAAAATGCGTAATAATTAAAAATTTAAGCGGGTAAATTTTAAAACCAATTTATTTGAAAACTAGCAGCTTCGCTGCCAGCCTTCGTCTGGCTCTTAAATGTACCGGGAAAAATGGCTGAAGGGAACACCAAACGTTTAATTTAAAAACTGCGTAGAATTTTACTCTGCAGAACAACTTCATAAAAAAAGTTATTACGTATAACAAAATTACAATGAAATAAGGAATATCCCTTAATACAAATATTAATTATCCTAATAAATAAATTAACCAACTTTCCTTTACAAAATCTTAACAAGTCAAATGGCATAAAGGAGGTTAAGAACTTTGTTTCCTAAAAAAATCAGTGAAAACTTTTCAATATCTTAAAAACAGTAAAATGAGTAATAAATAAAATAAAGGAATGCAAAAAACAAAAAATTCTAAAAAGCAAAGAATAATTAATGATATTTTATCTTATATTTTCACGGGAAAAAATTACAATGAAATAAGCTATATCTCTTAATACAAATATTAATTATCCTAATTAAAAAATTAACCAAATTTCCGTTGAAGAAAAAAATCATGCAAAACTTTTTAATATCTTATAAACAGTGAAATAAGCAAAATATAACATGGAAGCAACTCAAGAAACACAAAATTCCGAGCAGAATTTTACTCTGCACAACAACTTTATCAAAAAAAATCAATAAAAATGTATTATATTTATATAAAAATGACAATGAAATATGCCAATCTCTTAAAAACAGTTACATGAGAAATACGATGAAAAATTGTTGCCAAACCCATATTTCTAAAAGAATGAAACTATTCAAAATGATGCTATTTCATCAAAAGTCTATCAACAACAATAAGGCAGGAAAATTGCTGCCAAAATCACATTTTGAAAGATGTGAGAAGTGTACTCGGAAGCTTCATTTAAATTTTTTTTAAAAAAAATACAAAATATTATCATTTTTCCAAAATTCTTTTTGTGAAAGCATTCGCAAGAATGAAAGTTTAACGTGTCCAAAAATCAAAGAAAAATAAACTGTACATTTTAAAAAATAAACTTCTTTAGAAAAAATCCCATTGAGAAAATGTTAAGCTCCCTTTGTTAAATAAATTCGTATTTAATCGATTTATTGAAACACGAAATTTATTTTAAGTTCGTAAAATAGCTAAGTGCCTACGTTTCATGACGATGTGAAAATGGTGTAGAGTAAAATCTCGCTTTCCTATAGTCCATTAAGTTTCAAAATGACGTGATTTCGTCACAAAACATAAAATAAAAAAATTCGAATTCGAATTTCCAAAAATTCGCTTCGAAGTGCACTGGCTCTTGTGTAGATGTACCTATGTACCGAATTTCGTAGCCGTGGGTCTATTAGCTTACGCGCAGCGCGAACGAAAGACACACACACACAGACAGACTCTTTCTTCTATTATATGTAGAGAAGATATGTAGAGATAAGATTCTTTAAAGGAACGAAACGTTTTTCCGCAGCTGTACCCTACGGCATTAAGTCGGTCATTACGGAGAGTCTAGCCTTTTGCAATTCTCTTGAGAGCTCACATCTACCGAACAATACCTAGTAATCAATCTCACTTAGCGGAATCATTGAAGTAAAATTCTGGGAGGGATGGGAAATAACAAAAGAACTGCTTGACAATTTTCAGAGGTTTAGGGTTATTTTCGCGACACTTTACGGGAAGTTCGGTTAAAAACTAGCGACAGTTTTAACTCTTTAACTGCTTAAGACGTGTTTAAACGTTTTTGGAATTTCTTTAAAAATGCTTAAGACGTCTTTACACGAATTTCAAATCGCACGAAAAATGCTTAAGACGTGTATACACGAAGCCCGAATTTCGCGAAGATTGCTTAAGACGTGTTTAGACGACGCGATCTGGTCTTTCTTCCCCTACCTTTCTGCAGGCGGCTGTCAGTTGACACAAAGGTCATAATAGGGTGTGAAGTCTCTTTGAAAAGAGCACTTTAGGAAAAAGTCCTTAGAGTGAAGTATCTTTGTCAGACAGTAGGTATGTATTATCTGTGTGCCGACTAATAGTTTTCGAAAGAAGATGAATCGTTTTACAACTGTTTGCCTTGTGGTACTTTATACAAATGAAAGTCAAACAGGATACGACGTTGTTATAGTACATTGCCGAATTTTAGTAGAAACAAGAAAAAATAACAATTGTAAGAGGACGCCTTTATGCCTATATGTTATAGAATCAAATATTTTATTTTTGTATTGAAAAATGATTACAATTTCTGATTTGTCAGGAAAAAGTATAAAATGGTGCAACCAGCTTTCTTGTTTGCCTTCGTATTTCAAATGCGCGTTATTATAATGGTATATTCTTCTTTTTACATTCATAAATGTTAAAACTGTGCTTTCAGCATGCCTGAGTTTTGTACTATCCGTGCTCTATGCTCCGTAGAAATGGCGAACTGACACATAAAAATTATATGAATGTTGAAAGGAAGATATTCTACTCGAAACTTTAACTAAATGGAATAAATGAATACGCCGAAGGAATTTCTAGAATTATTTGTTTTAAAAATTTTATTATTAAGATTTTAAATCCAAAATGTTTTAAAATCTAAAGAAAAAATATGTAATCCTTGAAGCATTTTTGGAAAGAAATCTATCGATATAAAATCTCTTAAAATTAATGGAGTGTAAATTAACTAAAACAGTTAGTGTACGGAAGGATTAGATATACTCCGCACAAAAAATTACAGTCAGAATATCAATTATTTAAAGATACAAATTAATTACATTAAAAGAATTTAAAATAAATTAACATCTGTCCAAATGTCAATGCTAACAGCAATAGCACGGATGAAAGTTATTCTTTAAATTCCGAACTTAATTCATCCGTCGGTACGCAATGATTGTTTCTTTGCGATTACTTTTCTTACAGATACTACAAAAGGCCGCCAACGAAGTAGCGGTAAAATCGTTGAATACTAAATAGTGTGAAGCGGGTTCAAATCCTGACGAATGGATTGCCTGCATAGCAGTTTTAGCGAATTTTTCCTGCCCATGTTTAATGTGAATATGAGCCAATTTTAGTTAGCTTTTCATGATGACGTGCCTTGACTACGAGTCCTCGCTCGGGTTGTGTTTGGTTTGGCTTGTTAGATTATTAAGCACGTGAAGGCGATCTGGCTAAGGGGAGGTATGCTTTCTGTTAGCCTAAATTTAGGTGTTTTGCATAATGAAACTCGAAAGGCATACGAAACGAACGTGCGCCAAGGTATATATTGGCGAGAGAAAGTAAAGCTCGTGTGCAATGCAGTATATTTGATTTTCACCCTAGCTACTTGTACCTGGCCAAAGGTCTAATCCAGTAGTACTTTCTTCTATTTAAGATACGATGGCAAAGTATGTTCCTGTTTATTTTTCTTATTGCCTTATATAGGTAAGCCTGATGATATTTAGTACTGATGATGATTCTATGTAAGTTATTCTTTTGAATACTTCAATTTTAATGTCTGTGAAGATTATTACTTTATTGTTATGCTTAAGTTAAGCAGAATTATCCTATTTTGTTAAATAAAAATTTCCTAGTTAAAATTTTTGACTTATGATTCTTTAATTCTGTGCTTGAGGAAACGTACTCATTACGCCTTCAGTGCTAATGCACAACCAACACTTTCGTGACAGATTTTCTAAGGGAAACAATCTCTCACTACAAAAAGTTAAAACCATAAAAACGCCCATGCAATCAGCTTGTTCACGGGGGTTTGAATGCAGGTCAAACTACCAGTATGTCAAGAGAAGCGATTTCAAGAATGTTTAATTATTTTACTTAGTTTGTCATAAGCTAAAGAAAATAATTAAACATTCTTTAAATCTCTTCACATTACTGAAATGGCAATAACTTCGAATTATTCTATGCTACTACTTTTCCTCTAATACGAAATTTTGAACTTTTCCGTTATCGGACAGCCCACCAGCGACTGAGCGGAGTCTAACGGAACAAATGGTGGTTCTGTCCGGAGTTCGAATCCCGGCAAACGGGCTGGTTGCCAGGGTGATATTCTTAGTTTTCCATATGTGTAACATGTATTCAAGCCAATTTCCGTTAGGCAATCCTCGAACGAAGGCATCCTTCACCTTACGCAAATAACCATCGAGTACTTTGCCATAATTAAATAAACCTTTATCCATAACATGCTTCAAATATTTTTATGTTGAAAAGTGCATGCGCCAAAATTGGCCCCCGTTGAATGAAATATGTTGTTTATTTTTTCTTTGTTTATTATAACAACAATGTTCTTGTTTTCAGAATCTGAATTATCAATAAAATTCTTTTAATAATATGCGATTCTATTTTGTTTTTTGTTTAATGAAAAATTAATTTAAGTGACAAATTTCTTACATTTAGAAAAATTTTCGATTTTCGAAACGAGTTGCTGTCAAAAGCACATCTTCTCGTTGCTGCATATATTTATTTAAAGCAAACTGCTTGGCACGTGTGCTTTTATATTTGAAAAGATCCAGAGAATTTTCAACAGGGAAATAAAGTTATTAATTTCACTGAATTTTGTGGATTCTTTGTGTTTTGAGGTAAAAGTCAAACCATCAGATATGTGATAACCTTAAAATAAGGGTATATATAATCAGGATTTTGCAGCCAGACATTCGAAGCGAAATACATTACAAAAAATTATCTATGTAGAATTAATGTATATTCCTTTAGTATTTTAATTTATCAGTGTTATTACACATCAGTTTATCAGTGTAAGTTATATCGAGTTTTAGTTGTGTTCGATATAAGAATTTTATTTGCTTTATATAAATCCGATTCGTTTAATAATATTATATTTATTAAATACTATTTATTAGGTTTCCAAATCTGTCAAACCGAATCAATGGCCTCCTGGCTAAGATATCTGATTATTGCTCTTTCAACTCATATTCGAACCCAAACAAACGAACTGTTTGAATTTTGTGATTTTCCCTATGTGTAACATGAACATGAGTACGTTTTACTTAGAAAGTCGTCCATGGAGACATTCATTGCTTTCGGCTGATAGATCTCGTTTCCTTTGCCATACTCAAAAAATCTAAAAATTTTTCAAAAAGACTAACAAATGTATGTAACAAAATAAAATTAAGTAAATGCATATAAGAAAATAAAATTAAGTAAATGCATATAAAAAAACTGAAGTAAATGTATATAACGAAAAAAATGAGGTAAAAACTAATTTTTAATACAGTAGTTTTTAAATTGCTTGTTTTCAAATTTTGTTTCATTTTTATGTATGTACTAATATACAGTTTATGTGTGCGAAAGTGTGCTTGTTCGGCATATCCATATATATTAATTAAATAAATCTGATTTGAAAATGCATGCACTAACGCGCTATTCTCGTAATTTGAAAAACACTAAAGTATTGTCTGAGAAAAATATTTATAAAAATTAAATTTCGTCTCCTTACTCGGTGCTGTGTAAAAAATTTAAATAAGGTTATTAATTTTTTCTTCTTTATTAAAACAAATTAGTTTCTTTTCATCTATATATGAAAAATAACAAAATCTTGCTCTCAGACTAGAAATTCTTAAAAATATAAAATCGTTTTTTTTGAACAAAAGTTTCTGAGAAATTTCTCTAGGTCAACAGGTAGTAACAGGACCACTGACTGCTTTGTTTGGAAAACCCGATGAAGTGGATGATTTTACACCCAAAAGGTTTTCTTTAACAAAGCAGATGCGGTCCAAATGGCTTTCCTGAGAAGCGTTCGTATTTGAATAGCTAGAAACTTGAGTTGGAAGACTTATTGTTCCCGAAGCAATCAGTCAGACAGCAATAAAATTTGTTAGAGATATTTCTCTCTCTCTCTCTCTCTGTGAGTTCTTGAAATCTTGCAATGGGTGAAAGTTTATTTTGTTTTACATATATAGGAAACTGCATGTAAAGCAAAATAATTCAAGGCACCCATTGTATGTTAATCATTGTACGTCCCCTCAGCTCTTCGGTTGGGTATTAAGAAAAGAAATTTCTATACTGCTTTTGTATTACTTGTATAGTGAAAGATTTGAAAAAAATAGATTCATATGAAAAGTTTTTCTCCGATGAACGAATACAGCTGAAACATGTTTCTGTCAAGTATATCCACAAAACATGAAATAGTTTTGTACTCTTTTGTGTTGTATTGCATTTTTATATGACTTCGTGGTAAATTTTTTGATTCTTAAATTTATCTCTCTCTTTTCTTATAATACACAAGTAATCTTTCAAATATGGCTGACCTATGAACATAAATTTTTATACTATAAAATTTTATATAAAAATTAGCCGTAATCATTAGACACAGCTTTGTGTATATTATATTCTTGAATACATGCCTGCAATTTATACTAAGAATACTATTAATAAAATTCGTGATATAATTAATAATGAAAATACTGTTTAAGCTAAAAACCGATTTGAATCTTTTTTTCATTATAGGGTAACATGAGCCAAACAATTTTCGTTAGAAATATACAATTATACTAACTTGACATATCAGATAGAAAATATTTTGTCGTCATCATCGGCTATGATAAAAGATTTTTACGCTTAACATTTTGGATTATGATAAAGCACACAGGACCTATTTGTCTAGGGAAAAGGAAGTCTTCATGGTAGATTTTTTTTTTTTTTGTCAGAAAGAAACTGTTAATTCACAATCAATTGTACTTATGAAAAACCCCTAAACCTCCCATGCAGGCGCTAGAATTAACCGGTGCTCAGCTATCTTACCGCTTGGAGACTAGTTGGCTTTCTGAACTTACGCAATATCTATCTGAATTTGAATATTTGCGTAAAAAACGAGCAAAATAAAATGAAATTGTAAATAGTACATTTTACTGAAATCAAACTTTCTTTGAAAAAGGAAAATTAGTTGTAATTAATAAGATGGATGCATTTAATTAAACGGCGGGCAATAACAGCGCTGATCATATGTTTCGTATAGGAAATAATTTTCTTTGTGTTATCGTATAACGGAAAATATCAACAGATTATATTTTACAGTTAATGAGAAGTTATACAGTTAATTAAGAAGTCATGGGTTATCTGCTTTAAGAGAACACCTTCGTGGGTAATTTTCTAAATAAAATTGGCTTGAATTCAGGTTACGCATCGAGAAAATCATAAAGACCACAAGCAGCTAAACTGTTCGGTTGCTACAACAAACTACCAACATCCAGCAATCCTATTCACTCAACTATAGTGAATTTAATTTAATGTTTGTATATTATTAGTAGTATTAACATAACGAAAATATTCATTCTAATAAAAATTTTTGTTTGAATATCCTCCCTAGTAAGGTATTTCCTTTGGTTGGAGATTTGTCAATAATAAATGTTATGTTCAGACAAGACATTTATTTAGAGCATAATGCTTCAAAAATATATGCTGGGATCCCTAGAAAAAAAATATCGCCAGAAAATATATCTCCGAAAAAATATTTAATTATTCATATTCTTATGATTAATTATTAAATAATTAATAGCTTTTAGAATTATTAAATGCAATGCTTTGTACAGCAACACTCTTTCTTTACAAAAATACCATATTGAATAAATTATATTGTAAGCTAATAAGCAACAACATTGCTTTGTTTAATTAAGATACAATAGCAAGCCGACAAACATTAAATTGGAAGTCAAACAACAAAAAGCAGCGTCATATTTTCAAATTTTCATTATATCTTATCTCGTTCATTTGCGCTTTTGCAGCTAAGGAGGATGGTTCGGAAAAAGCATCGACACTAATCCTGTGAAAATTTGAAAATATAACGCTGATTTTTGTTCTTTGACTTCCAAATGAATTGCTTTGTTTGTTACTAATATGTCTCATCTTTCCTACTTCAGATAACGTTTACTAGTGTTTCTTGGACAGGAAAGCAAGAATTTTTAATTTGAATCAATAAATTTATGATACACTGAAAACGGTTTCAAGTTATAACTCCCTTTCTAAATATCTTGAATGTATATAAAAAAAGTAAAAATGCAAATTTAATATTAACATTATCACCCTTAAAATCACCCAAATGTTTCGTTTATTACTCTTAAAACTACGTAATAATTAAGGCAAAAAGAAATTAATTAAAAACATTATTATTTGCATGCAGTTGAAGAATATAGGAAAATGCTGAAAGTTTTAAAGATTTTTAATTACTTCCAAAAATACAGAAAATCGGAAATAATACGAAATGTTTCAACAATATCTCAGAAGGAATGAAAGTTGCATCAGATATTTGTCAGAATAGAATTTTAGTGATAGCAGTTTAATCAGTCTGCATTGAAATTCCAGTGATAATCAGTGACATGCAGATTTAGGTTACTTAGATTAAAAATGCGTAATAATTAAAAATTTAAGCGGGTAAATTTTAAAACCAATTTATTTGAAAACTAGCAGCTTCGCTGCCAGCCTTCGTCTGGCTCTTAAATGTACCGGGAAAAATGGCTGAAGGGAACACCAAACGTTTAATTTAAAAACTGCGTAGAATTTTACTCTGCAGAACAACTTCATAAAAAAAGTTATTACGTATAACAAAATTACAATGAAATAAGGAATATCCCTTAATACAAATATTAATTATCCTAATAAATAAATTAACCAACTTTCCTTTACAAAATCTTAACAAGTCAAATGGCATAAAGGAGGTTAAGAACTTTGTTTCCTAAAAAAATCAGTGAAAACTTTTCAATATCTTAAAAACAGTAAAATGAGTAATAAATAAAATAAAGGAATGCAAAAAACAAAAAATTCTAAAAAGCAAAGAATAATTAATGATATTTTATCTTATATTTTCACGGGAAAAAATTACAATGAAATAAGCTATATCTCTTAATACAAATATTAATTATCCTAATTAAAAAATTAACCAAATTTCCGTTGAAGAAAAAAATCATGCAAAACTTTTTAATATCTTATAAACAGTGAAATAAGCAAAATATAACATGGAAGCAACTCAAGAAACACAAAATTCCGAGCAGAATTTTACTCTGCACAACAACTTTATCAAAAAAAATCAATAAAAATGTATTATATTTATATAAAAATGACAATGAAATATGCCAATCTCTTAAAAACAGTTACATGAGAAATACGATGAAAAATTGTTGCCAAACCCATATTTCTAAAAGAATGAAACTATTCAAAATGATGCTATTTCATCAAAAGTCTATCAACAACAATAAGGCAGGAAAATTGCTGCCAAAATCACATTTTGAAAGATGTGAGAAGTGTACTCGGAAGCTTCATTTAAATTTTTTTTAAAAAAAATACAAAATATTATCATTTTTCCAAAATTCTTTTTGTGAAAGCATTCGCAAGAATGAAAGTTTAACGTGTCCAAAAATCAAAGAAAAATAAACTGTACATTTTAAAAAATAAACTTCTTTAGAAAAAATCCCATTGAGAAAATGTTAAGCTCCCTTTGTTAAATAAATTCGTATTTAATCGATTTATTGAAACACGAAATTTATTTTAAGTTCGTAAAATAGCTAAGTGCCTACGTTTCATGACGATGTGAAAATGGTGTAGAGTAAAATCTCGCTTTCCTATAGTCCATTAAGTTTCAAAATGACGTGATTTCGTCACAAAACATAAAATAAAAAAATTCGAATTCGAATTTCCAAAAATTCGCTTCGAAGTGCACTGGCTCTTGTGTAGATGTACCTATGTACCGAATTTCGTAGCCGTGGGTCTATTAGCTTACGCACAGCGCGAACGAAAGACACACACACACAGACAGACTCTTTCTTCTATTATATGTAGAGAAGATATGTAGAGATAAGATTCTTTAAAGGAACGAAACGTTTTTCCGCAGCTGTACCCTACGGCATTAAGTCGGTCATTACGGAGAGTCTAGCCTTTTGCAATTCTCTTGAGAGCTCACATCTACCGAACAATACCTAGTAATCAATCTCACTTAGCGGAATCATTGAAGTAAAATTCTGGGAGGGATGGGAAATAACAAAAGAACTGCTTGACAATTTTCAGAGGTTTAGGGTTATTTTCGCGACACTTTACGGGAAGTTCGGTTAAAAACTAGCGACAGTTTTAACTCTTTAACTGCTTAAGACGTGTTTAAACGTTTTTGGAATTTCTTTAAAAATGCTTAAGACGTCTTTACACGAATTTCAAATCGCACGAAAAATGCTTAAGACGTGTATACACGAAGCCCGAATTTCGCGAAGATTGCTTAAGACGTGTTTAGACGACGCGATCTGGTCTTTCTTCCCCTACCTTTCTGCAGGCGGCTGTCAGTTGACACAAAGGTCATAATAGGGTGTGAAGTCTCTTTGAAAAGAGCACTTTAGGAAAAAGTCCTTAGAGTGAAGTATCTTTGTCAGACAGTAGGTATGTATTATCTGTGTGCCGACTAATAGTTTTCGAAAGAAGATGAATCGTTTTACAACTGTTTGCCTTGTGGTACTTTATACAAATGAAAGTCAAACAGGATACGACGTTGTTATAGTACATTGCCGAATTTTAGTAGAAACAAGAAAAAATAACAATTGTAAGAGGACGCCTTTATGCCTATATGTTATAGAATCAAATATTTTATTTTTGTATTGAAAAATGATTACAATTTCTGATTTGTCAGGAAAAAGTATAAAATGGTGCAACCAGCTTTCTTGTTTGCCTTCGTATTTCAAATGCGCGTTATTATAATGGTATATTCTTCTTTTTACATTCATAAATGTTAAAACTGTGCTTTCAGCATGCCTGAGTTTTGTACTATCCCTGCTCTATGCTCCGTAGAAATGGCGAACTGACACATAAAAATTATATGAATGTTGAAAGGAAGATATTCTACTCGAAACTTTAACTAAATGGAATAAATGAATACGCCGAAGGAATTTCTAGAATTATTTGTTTTAAAAATTTTATTATTAAGATTTTAAATCCAAAATGTTTTAAAATCTAAAGAAAAAATATGTAATCCTTGAAGCATTTTTGGAAAGAAATCTATCGATATAAAATCTCTTAAAATTAATGGAGTGTAAATTAACTAAAACAGTTAGTGTACGGAAGGATTAGATATACTCCGCACAAAAAATTACAGTCAGAATATCAATTATTTAAAGATACAAATTAATTACATTAAAAGAATTTAAAATAAATTAACATCTGTCCAAATGTCAATGCTAACAGCAATAGCACGGATGAAAGTTATTCTTTAAATTCCGAACTTAATTCATCCGTCGGTACGCAATGATTGTTTCTTTGCGATTACTTTTCTTATAGATACTACAAAAGGCCGCCAACGAAGTAGCGGTAAAATCGTTGAATACTAAATAGTGTGAAGCGGGTTCAAATCCTGACGAATGGATTGCCTGCATAGCAGTTTTAGCGAATTTTTCCTGCCCATGTTTAATGTGAATATGAGCCAATTTTAGTTAGCTTTTCATGATGACGTGCCTTGACTACGAGTCCTCGCTCGGGTTGTGTTTGGTTTGGCTTGTTAGATTATTAAGCACGTGAAGGCGATCTGGCTAAGGGGAGGTATGCTTTCTGTTAGCCTAAATTTAGGTGTTTTGCATAATGAAACTCGAAAGGCATACGAAACGAACGTGCGCCAAGGTATATATTGGCGAGAGAAAGTAAAGCTCGTGTGCAATGCAGTATATTTGATTTTCACCCTAGCTACTTGTACCTGGCCAAAGGTCTAATCCAGTAGTACTTTCTTCTATTTAAGATACGATGGCAAAGTATGTTCCTGTTTATTTTTCTTATTGCCTTATATAGGTAAGCCTGATGATATTTAGTACTGATGATGATTCTATGTAAGTTATTCTTTCGAATACTTCAATTTTAATGTCTGTGAAGATTATTACTTTATTGTTATGCTTAAGTTAAGCAGAATTATCCTATTTTGTTAAATAAAAATTTCCTAGTTAAAATTTTTGACTTATGATTCTTTAATTCTGTGCTTGAGGAAACGTACTCATTACGCCTTCAGTGCTAATGCACAACCAACACTTTCGTGACAGATTTTCTAAGGGAAACAATCTCTCACTACAAAAAGTTAAAACCATAAAAACGCCCATGCAATCAGCTTGTTCACGGGGGTTTGAATGCAGGTCAAACTACCAGTATGTCAAGAGAAGCGATTTCAAGAATGTTTAATTATTTTATTTAGTTTGTCATAAGCTAAATAAAATAATTAAACATTCTTGAAATCTCTTCACATTACTGAAATGGCAATAACTTCGAATTATACTATGCTACAACTTTTCCTCTAATATGAAATTTTAACCTTTTCCGTTATCGGACAGCACACCAGCGACTGAGCGGAGTCTAACGGAACAACTGGTGGTTCTGTCCGGGGTTCGAATCCCGGCAAACGGGCTGGTTGCCAAGATGATATTCTTAGTTTTCCATATGTGTAACATGTATGCAAGCTAATTTCCGTTAGGCAGTCCTCGAACGAAGGCATCCTTCACCTTAGGCAAATAACCATCGAGTACTTTGCCATAATCAAATAAACCTTTATCCATAACATGCTTCAAATATTTTTATGTTGATAGTTCATGCGCCAAAGTTGGCCCCCGTTGAATAAAATATGTTGTTTATTTTTCTTTGTTTTTCATAACAACAATGTTCTTGTTTTCAGAATCTGAATTATCAATAAAATTCTTTTAATAATATGCGATTCTATTTTGTTTTTTTTTTTTAATGAAAAATTAATTTAAGCGACAAATCTCTTACATTTAGAAAATTTTTCAATTATCGAAACGAGTTGCTGTCAAAGGCGCTTTTTCTCGTTGTTGCATATATTTATTTAAAGCAAAGTGCTTGGCGCGTGTGTTTTTATATTTGAAAAGATTCAGAGAATTTTCAACAGGGAAATAAAGTTATTAATTTTACTGAATTTTGTGGATTCTTTGTGTTTTGAGGTAAAAGTCAAACCATCAGATATGTGATAACCTTAAAATAAGGGTATATATAATCAGGATTTTGCAGCCAGACATTCGAAGCGAAATACATTACAAAAAATTATCTATGTAGAATTAATGTATATTCCTTTAGTATTTTAATTTATCAGTGTTATTACACATCAGTTTATCAGTGTAAGTTATATCGAGTTTTAGTTGTGTTCGATATAAGAATTTTATTTGCTTTATATAAATCCGATTCGTTTAATAATATTATATTTATTAAATACTATTTATTAGGTTTCCAAATCTGTCAAACCGAATCAATGGCCTCCTGGCTAAGATATCTGATTATTGCTCTTTCAACTCATATTCGAACCCAAACAAACGAACTGTTTGAATTTTGTGATTTTCCCTATGTGTAACATGAACATGAGTACGTTTTACTTAGAAAGTCGTCCATGGAGACATTCATTGCTTTCGGCTGATAGATCTCATTTCCTTTGCCATACTCAAAAAATCTAAAAATTTTTCAAAAAACTAACAGATGCATATAACAAAATAAAATTAAGTAAATGCATATAACAAAATAAAATTAAGTAAATGCATATAAGAAAATAAATTAAGTAAATGCATATAAAAAAACTGAAGTAAATGTATTTAACGAAAAAAAAAAATGAGGTAAAAACAAATTTTCAATAATTTTTCAATACAGTAGTTTTTAAATTGCTTGTTTTCAAATTTTATTTCATTTTTAGTATGTACTAATATACAGTGTATGTGTGCGAAAGTGTGCTTGTTCGGCATATCCATATATATTAATTAAATAAATCTGGTTTGAAAATGCATGCACTAACGCGCTAGTCTCGTAATTTGAAAAACACTAAAGTATTGTCTGAGAAAAATATTTATAAAGAAAATTCAATTTCGTCTCCTTACCCGGAGCTGTGTAAAAAATTTAAATAAGCTTATTAATTTTTTCTTCTTTATTAAAAACAAATTAGTTTCTTTTCATCTATATATGAAAAATAACAAAATCTTGCTGTCAGAATGGAAATTCTTAAAAATATAAAACTCGTTTTTTTCGAACAAAAGTTTCTGAGAAATTTCTCTAGGTCAGCAGGTAGTAACAGGACCAATGACTGCTTTGTTTGAAAAACCCGATGACTTGGAAGATTTTACCCCCAAAAGGTTTTCTTTAACAAAGCAGATGTGGTCCAAATGGCCTTGCTGAGAAGCGTTTGTATTTGAATAGCTTGAAGCTTGAGTTGGAAGACTTATTGTTCTTGAAGCAATCAGTCGGACAGCAATAAAATTTGTTATAAATATTTTTCTCTCTCTCTGTCAGTTCTTGAAATGTTGTAATGGGTGAAAGTTTATTTTGTTTTACATATATAAGGAAACTGCATGTAAAGCAAAATAATTCAAGGCACCCATTGTATGTTAATCATTGTACGTCCCCTCAGCTCTTCGGTTGGGTATTAAGAAAAGAAATTTCTATACTGCTTTTGTATTACTTGTATAGTGAAAGATTTGAAAAAAATAGCTTCATATGAAAAGATTTTCTCCGATGAACGAATACAGCTGAAACATGTTTCTGTCTTCAAGAATATCCACAAAACTAGAAATAGTATTGTACTCTTTTGTATTCTATTGCATTTTTATATTACTTCGTGGTAAATTTTTTTGATTCTTAAATTTCTCTCTCTCTTTTCTTATAATACACAAGTACTCTGTCAAATATGGCTGACCTATGAACCTAAATTTTTATACTATAAAATTTTATATAAAAATTAGCCGTAATCATTAGACACAGCTTTGTGTATATTATATTTTTCAATACATGCCTGCAATTAATACTAAGAATACTATTGATAAAATTCGTGATATAATTAATAATGAAAATACTGTTTAAGCTAAAAACCGATTTGAATCTTTTTTTCATTATAGGGTAGCATGAGCCAAAAAATTTTCGTTAGAAATATACAATTATGCTAACTTGAAACATCAGATAGAAAATATTTTATCGTCGTCATCGGCTATGATAAAAGATTTTTACGCTTAAGATTTTGGATTATGATAAAGCACACAGGACCTATTTGTCTAAGGGAAAGGAAGTCTTCAGGGTAGATTTTTTTTTGTGGGAAACAAACTGTTAATTCACAATCAATTGTACTTAAGAAAAACCCCTAAACCTCCCATGCAGCCACTAGAATTTACCGTTGCTCAGTTCTCTTACCGCTTGGAGACCAGTTGGCTTTCTGAACTTACGCAATATGTATCTGAATTTGAATATTTGCATAAAAAACGAGCAAAATAAAATGACACATTGTAAATAGTACATTTTACTGAAATCAAACTTTCTTTGAAAAAGGAAAATTAATTGTAAGGAATAAGATGGATGCATTTAATTAAACGGCGGGCAATAACAGCGCTGATCATATGTTTCGTATAGGAAATCATTTTCTTCGTGTTATCGTATAACGGAAAATATCCTCAGATTATATTTTACAGTTTTTAAGAAGTCATGGGTTAACTGCTTTAAGAGAACACCTTCGTGGGCAATTTTTTAAATAAAATTGGCTTGAATTCACGTTACGCATCGGGAAAATCATAAAGACCACAAGCAGCTAAACTGTTCGGTTGCCAACAACAAACTACCAACATCCAGCAATCTTATTCACTCAACTATAGTGAACTTAAACTAATGTTTGTATATTATTAGTAGTATTAAAATAACGAAAATATTTATTCTAATAAAAATTTTTGTTTGAATATCCTCCCTAGTAAGGTATTTCCTTTGGTTGGAGATTTGTCAACAATAAATGCTATGTTTAAACAAGACATTTATTTAGAGCATAATGCTTCAAAAATGTATGCTGGGATCCCTAGAAAAAAAAAAAAATATCGCCGGAAAATATATCTCCGAAAAAATATTTAATTATTCCTATTCTTATGATTAATTATTAAATAATTAATAACTTTTATAATTATTACATGAAATGCTTATTTATACTTTACCAAATGTACAGCAACACTCTTTCTTTACAAAAATACCATATTGAATAAATTATATTGTAAGCTAATAAATAACAACATTACTTTATTTAATTGAGATACAATAACAAGCCGAACAAACATTAAATTGGAAGTCAAACAACAAAAATCAACGTTATATTTTCAAATTTTCACAATCTAATTTTCATTATATCTTATCTCGTTCATTTGCGCTTTTGCAGCTGAAGATGATGGTTCGGTAAAACCATCGAAACTAGTCCTGTGAAAATTTGAAAATATAACGCTGATTTTTGTTCTTTGACTTTGACAAATTAATTGCTTTGTTTGTTATTAATATGTCTCATCTTTCCTATTTCAGATAAAATTTACTAGTGTTTCTTGGACAGGAAAGCAAGAATTTTTAATTTGAATCAATAAATTTATGATACCCTGAAAACGGTTTCAAGTTATAATTCGCTTTCTGAATATCTTGAATGTATATGAAAAAGTAAAATGCAAATTTAATATTAATATTATCACCCTTAAAAAACACCCAAATGTTTCGTTTATTACTCTCTTAAATCTACGTAATAATTAAGGAAAAAATGAAATTATTTAAAATAATTATTAGATGCATGCAGTTGAAGAATATAGGAAAATGCTAAAGGTTTTAAAGATTTTTAATTAATGACAAAAATACAGAAAATCGGAAATAATACGAAATGTTTCAGCAATATCTCAGAAGGAATGAAAGTTGCAATAGATATTTGTCAGAATATAATTTTAGTGATAGCAGTTTAATCAGTCTGCATTGAAATTCCGGTGATTATCAGTGACATACAGATTTAAGTTACTTAGGATAAAAATGCGTAATAATTTATAATTTAAACGGGTAAATTTTAAAACCAATTTATTTGAAAACTAGCAGCTTCGCTGCCAGCTTTCGTCTGGCTTTTAAATTTACCGGGAAAATGGCTGAAGGGAACTCCAAACACTAAATTTAAAAACTGCGTAGGATTTTACTCTGCAGAACAACTTCATAAAAAAAGTTATTACGTATAACAAAATTACAATGAAATAAGCAATATCCCTTAATACAAATAATAATTATCCTAATAAATAAATTAACCAAATTCCCTTTGCAAAATCTTAAGAACTCAAATGGTATAAAGGAGGTTAAGAACTTTGTTTCCTAAAAAAATCAGTCAAAACTTTTCAATATCTTAAAAACAGTGAAATGAGCAATAAATAAAATAAAGGAATGCAAAAAACAAAAAATTCTGAAAAGCAAAGTATAATTAATGATATTTTATCTTATGTTTTCAAGGGAAAAAATTACAATGAAATAAGCTATATCTCTTAATACAAATATGAATTATCCTAATTAAAAAATTAACCAACTATCCGTAGAAGAACAAAAATCATGCAAAACTTTTCAATATCTTATAAACAGTGAAATAAGCAAAAAATAACATGAAAGCAACTCAAAAAACATAAAATTCCGCGCAGAATTTTACTCCACAGAACAACTTTATCAAAAAAAAATCAATAAAAATATATTATATTTATATAAAAATGACAATGAAATATGCCAATCTCTTAAACACAGTGACATAAGAAATACGATGAAAAATTGTTGCCAAACCCATATTTCTAAAAGAATGAAACTATTCAAAATGATGCGATTTCATCAAAAATCTATCAACAACAATAAGACAGGAAAATTGTTGCCAAAATCACATTTTTAAAGATGTGAGATGTGAGAAGTGTGCTGGGAAGCTTCATTTAAAAAATCTTTTAAAAATACAAAATATTATCTTTTTTCCAAAATTCTTTTTGTAAAAGCATTCGCAAGGATGAAAGAGTTTAACGTGTCCAAAAATCAAAGAAAAATAAACTGTACATTTTTAAAAATAAATTTTTTTAGAAAAAATCCCATTGAAAAGTGTTAAGCTCCCTTTGTTCAATAAATTCGTATTTAATCGATTTATTGAAACACGAAATTTATTTTAAGTTCGTGAAATAGCTAAGTGCCTACGTTTCATGACGATGTGAAAATGGAGTGTGTAGAGTAAAATCTCGCTTTCCTATAGCCCATTATGTTTCAAAATGACACGATTTCGTCACAAAACATAAAATAAAAAAATTCGAATTCGAATTTCGAAAAAATCGCTTCGAAGTGCACTGGCTCTTGTGTAGATGTACCTATGTACCAAATTTCGTAGCCGTGGGTCTATTAGCTTAGGCGCAGCGCGAACGAAAGGCACACACACAGACAGACTCTTTCTTTTATTATATGTAGAGAAGATATGTAGAGATAAGATTGTTTAAGGAAAGGAAACTTTTAAGTTTCGCAGCTGTACCCCCTGCGGCATTAAGACGGTCATCACGGAGAGTCTAGCCTTTTGCAATTCTCTTGAGAGCTCACCGAACAATATTTAGTAATCAATCTCACTTAGCGGAATCATTGAAGTAAAATTCTGGGAGGGATGGGAAATAACAAAAGAACTGCTTGACAATTTTCAGAGGTTTAGGGTTATTTTCGCGACATTTTACGGGAAGTTCGGTCCAAAACTAGCGACAGTTTTAAAGGGATTCGCAGAAAATCACTCAACAGGCTAAGGGTTAAAGGGATTCGCAGAAAATCACTCGACAGGCTAGGGTTAATCAGTGTTGTCACATTTCTCATTGTCTAATATGTTGACGATGTTATACTATGCTTTGCACCATTCTAATTACTGCTTGCACATGAGACTTAACATGTGAAAATCTGTCTGTCTCTACCAATATACACCAATACCTGACAAAGAATTCAAGTACGATATTTCAGTAGGATAATGAACGCCACTCATAGCTTATTGCCCAAGACTGGCTACGTCATTTACTGACACTTACACGACCTACCTGCTCCACAAATATGTCCTCTATTGAGCATAAACCTACCAGTAAAATTGGTTTGGTGAATACTGTTAGTTCGACTGCTTTGAAATTCCAGCGAACGGGCTGGTCGCATGGGAGTTTTTTATGTTTTCTCTTGTGCAATGAGAATGCCTGCTAGTTTTCTTCGAAAAGTCCATTATGAAGCCATCAAGAATCTTTGCTCTTCTTAGACAAATAGCCCTCAAGTGCTTTTCTAAAATTAAACAAACCAAATCGAATCTTTAAATAGTGCTCCACAAAAGCATCCCTGTTCTTAGGCAGAAAGCCCTTGCGTGCTTTACCGTGATCAAAATAATGTGACTTAAGCTCTATCTGGCCTGTGTAGGCTCAGTTGCTTCGATGGCCTCAATGTGAAACACATTATCTAGCAAGTGTTAAATGTTTGCCATAGGATTATACGAGTGCCTGTTCAATTTTATGCCTCAATGCATTGTGGTCAGTACTTAATTTCTAAAAGAAGAAGGACTATGAAAGGTCGTCAGCAAAGAGAAAAATAAAGAAAAAAATTAAAATAAAATGTAAATTAATAAATAAAATTAGATAATTCAATTTAATTAATGAAAATAGTTCAGTAGAAAATTGAAATACCGGAACTCATCTTAATTTAGACTCCAAGTGGAATTATACTTTTGCTCAAAGAGTGAAAAGTACTGGGATTGGATTTTAGGTGGATTAAAAACGTGACTGTGACTTGAGATCGTACTGAAGATGATTGCACTGCATTAATATACTTCTTTAATTGACCTGCTTCTCTGTTTTGATGAGCAGATCTCAAAACAAGAGAATAGAGCATAGATCACATACATATACTAGCTAAGTTCAGAATCCAGAAAGCAAACAGAATTAACATTTTTTATGAAGAGCATTGCTTATAGATTATAGGTCACATAATATCATGATAAAAGGTGTTTATTACGCTAACCTGTTGACTCAACTTGTACAAGGCCCACCAGCGGCCGAGATGTAAATCCGCTGAATGCTAGTAATTCGCTCAGTGTTTAATCTTGACGAATAGGCTGGCTGCAGAAGAGATTTTGCTGTTTTCCTCATGTAATAAAGTGAATCAGAGCCAGTTTCCCTTATATTGTTCCTTTGAAAAGGCATATCTTCTCTTAGACAGATAGTTCTCACATTTGTTTGACGTAATAATACAATACAATTCCTATTAACTATAAAACTGTGTAGCAAACTCAGCAGTAAAATTCCTCTTTGCATAAAAACGCTGCAGCATACAAGACTAAAATTTGCCAGATTGCTGTTCCAGGAATGATAATTTCAGCTTATACCCTATGCACAATGTTCACAAGACCTTGTCATCAAATGATTTCTTTTTTGTTTCAAAAACAGAAGAAGTATTTGTATATTTCATACTGCAGTCTGATGATGATTTGAATGATGTTCAGGAATGATCTGAAAGCTGTGATAAAAAATATTTTTATATTGGAATTCAATGCGTAATTGATTGCTGTACTAAATGCATTTAAGTCTGCATAGGAAACTGAGAATGTAATTTTAGACATTTATCTTCTACAAATTTATTATGCTTAAACTTACTGAATATCTCTCTATATGGAATAAAATTAAGCAGAGAGAAGGAATATTTCACAAATGGCATGACATGACAAAACTAAAATGTACATAGGCTGTACAATGAAATTTTCTACCATTATAAATTTTAGGCTAAATTTTAAGGCTCTCTTAGTTTGGCCAATGTAAATTCCACCGAACATTATTAATCAAGCAGTTAAAATATTTTCATCTCAACACACTAAAAGGCACACTCTTGTTTTAGGAGATTATAAAAATTCTGTTGTCATTCCCTTCTTTCCATCAATTAGCTATAAAGTTGCACATATTTTGCAGAAATTTAACTTTCGGGTTGTTTATTCTCCCATCAATGAAATTCCGAGTTCCATACTCAAGGACCCCATTCCGGATATGAATTCCTGGGGTATTTATAGGATTCCTTGCCAGTGTGGTTTAATTTACATTGGCCAAACTAAGAGAGCCTTAAAATTTCGCGTCAAGGAACATGAGGCATATGTTAGAAAAAAGGAAACACAGAAGTCTTCTGTTGCTCAACATTGTTGGTCCGAAAACCACACTTTCAGTTTTTCTGCTGCCAAAATTATTCAAAAAACATCTTCCATTGGAGAACTGGATTTTCTAGAGGCATTTCACATTCATAAAAATCTTTCTGTTCTAGTAAACGATCCTAATTCCAATCCAAATTTGCCTTCGGCCTCTAAAGAAATTATGTTTTAGTTCTGGTTTCACCAACAGATGGCGCCACTTACTTGTTCTTGTCCAGGCTTTCTTATCTTATCTAATCATTATTTCCTATCTTGTTCATTTGCGGTTTTGCAGCTGAAGATGGTGGTTCGGTAAAACCATCGAAACTAGTCCTGTGAAAATTTTGTAAACATAACGCTGATTTTTGTTTGACTTTTGAATCAGTGACATATATTTATAAAAAATACCTTCGAATTATCTTTATTATAATTTTGTACATATCCCTCTCCTTCTTTTCAATATTAAATATAAGAGAGTCAGTTGTGTTTTTAATAAATCATCAGGTACACTATCAAAAGGTCAAACATTTTCACATCTTTATATTAAAATTTGAGTTCTTCTAAGAGTTTAAAACAAACCCACACACAAAAGTTTGCTGTAGAAACCAAAATTATGATAAAAAATTTCTGAACTCTTTTTTAAGGAGTTGGGTGGTTTGTTTACATTCTTTTTCAGCAAGACTTTTTTCGAGACCAGACTAAAAAATGTATGTATGCATGTATACCTGTGCACACATACACACAAACGTTATGTACACATATACATATGCTACATAACGTTAATAAATTTAATAAATTAACATAACAACAATAAATTTCAAAGAATACCGTGTACACAGCGTTCTGTTTCAACTTTAAAAAACATCTACGAATTGCACAGTCTAGACACTAAACAACAAAATAAACTAAAATAAATTTCAAACAATTTAAGCAAACAACAATAACGACAGAAATTCATACTAAAAAAACAATGAACATAACATTCTAGAAAATAAGAACAAGAATAAAATAAAATGCACTTACCTTTAATGCTTTTTCGAACAGCAGAAATACCAATTTCATACCGCCTTTAACATGCCGCCTCGTAATCACTATCGTATTTATATGACAGCCAGACACACTATCCAGAAAATTCATACTATGGTTCACAAATAAAGTAAAATAACAAATAATCACAAATCCCTACTTCTATCACGCACAGCCACTAAAAATAATCTCCCATACCTTCTTTCCACACCTCCAAATACCCATTGCCCCTCAACAGGATGGCCACGACGATATTACCTTATGCCGAACTTTAATTCAACAACTTTCACCATTAAATCTTTCCTCCCTAGCTTCTCAGACACAAAGCATGACGGGAACCAACGAACTCCAGCGAAAGATTTTTCAACGTCAACAGGGTTGCCATACAACACGCAATCGTGCCAAAAACCAGCGCAAAACACATATCGCCACATTAGGTGAAATTAGGGCGTATATCAGAGTTGTACCAAAGTTCTTTATTTTATATAAAGTTTTAGATATCTATCAAAGAATGATAGTAATTAGTCATCAAACGAAATAAAAAATAACTTTTTCTTGACATTCTAGCACTACACGGAAAAGCAGTTCACCCTTCCGATAATCAACACAAATGTAAATAAACATCTCTTCACGACTGGTAGAAATGCGCAGAAGTCATGAAAGTGTATCTGCGCAACTACTCGTACGTTTAGCATTTTTACCATGTTTGAGCTAGCCGTCCGACGTCGTACGGGTAGACACAACTGAAAATCTTGGCCATCTGAAAAAGCGGCGACCATACCTGTAAACATCTGCCAAAAATATGTTTGCCTGTGCTGAAAAATAATAATAATAGTAATAATAATAATGAGAGGGGGCTGTGATCACGTACGATGGAATCAGGATCTTGGAAGAGCTCTTGAATTTTTAAAGGTGTTTTCCGAAAAATCTTCATTTATTTAAGAAAATTTTGCGAATATCCTCTGCATTGTCTCGTTCTCAAGGCCGGGATTTCTCCTGTACCTGGGGGTCTTGTCTTCCTTGCAATCTTTTGCAGCACCAAGACGGAGCGTTCAGATAAATAGAACTTCTTTTCTCTAAGCTAAATCAAATATCTGTCACTAAAGTACCTTTAAATTCATTTATTTATTATGATCATTATTATTATGCTCATTTTATTATGTTCTGGGATTAAATACTTAGTAATTGCTTTGAATCATGTGGTTCTTTTTTGGTTACCATCTCGTAGGGAAGCTATCCTTATCAGTAGCCCTTATCAGTAGTGTAGTGTGTTAGCGCTACTCATTGGGACCCCTTTGAGGAATTTCTCGAGAGGGAAAAAACACGATCTTTGGGCCTCAATGAATGTATAGAGTTATAGTTTTTGCTCCTTTAATCTATATTTCCTATCTATTTAAATTAAAAGCATATATTAATACAGTGTGCCTCAAATTGATAAAATAGTACACATATAATAAATTATGACCATTAACTTAATAAATAAATAAAATACTTATTTTTTTAAAAAAAATTAATTAATATTAAAATAAAAAAACTCCGTAATTTAATTACTTATTTATTTTTGCTGATATGTTCTCGCCTTGTTTTAGATTTATGATTTTATCTGATGGTGTTTTCTGAGTATATGAATATGTTGGAAACCGCAATAGATGATGTTACTTAGTTAATGTATAACTTTGCATGATATTATATGTATCTTGATCTTACGTGTCTTCTGTTACTGCAAGAAGGTTAGAATAGTGTGTTACTGTGTCTCAAGGTAGAGGCTAACATATTGGTTCCCTTGTTAACAAATAAAGTTTAAATTTAAAAATTTTTAAATTTGAGTTTCCCTGATATTGCAAAAGTCAGCTTCTAAACTAGACTTATACTGTTATGTGACTGGACCTCCAATATTTATTATTTTATTATTAATTTTCTCTCATCTTTACATCTATTCAGCTTTACAAAACACACTCATTACACACACCTGGAAGACTCTTTTTAATGTAAATAATAACAACTTTGACTACACTCATGGACACAGTCGTGGTTTTTTTTTTTTTTTTTTTTTTTTTTACCAAATTATCTTACTTCCTTTCCTTTTCTTTCTATAGGCCCTTTTTTTTCTTTTTTTTTCCTCCATTACTTTTGGGCCATTTATTTTTTACTTTATTTTGTCCCATCTTTTCTTCCTGGCCTTTCGAACTCGTATAAAATATACGAAGTTCCTTTTTACTCTCCTCTGAAATACGAAATTGCCCCCCTTTCTATATCCGCGATTCCAGCGCTCTGATACGCCATCTAGTGGCTAAAAGGTGGAAACATTAAAGCTCGGTATTTACGTTTGACAATGCTACCTAGTTTGTGAAGCGTGTTGTGATCGAAAAGTAATTAAACGTTTTATTTTTTATTGTTGTGGGCATATGTATAACTTAAAAAGAAGTACAGACCGCACGTTTTGTTGTGTACACCAGTGTAAATCACGAGCTTGCAAGGAACCTGAGTTATGCTTCTATCGCATTCTTGGTTCGAAAAATATCGAACGAGATAGCAAAACGAAGAGGGTGGATTCGCGTATTTCGAATTGGAAAGAAAGTGGGTCATTATATGAACGTGCGTTCTAAGCATTTAAAAAAAAACTGATTACATTTTTTCTCGTGCAAATGCAAAATTTCTTTCTCGTGTATCATGCATATAAACGTGTATGTGTATTCTTCGAAAGTAAACATGCATATTTGTGTATTGAAGTATAAATTATTATAGCTCATTAATCTCTTAAATATTATTAATACACATACATATATAATTATGTTTTCATGCATATTTTACCTGCAGAAATTTAAATTGTGTTTCAGTTTATGTTAACAATGATTTAAATGAAAATTTATAGAATGACACATATAAAAGTAAAAGTTAATTATTTTAACCTTGATGATGAACTTTGAATTTCATATTCTAGTAATGTTGAAATTTCTGTGTGTGAGTCATTTCCTGTTAAACTATTTAGAACTGCTTACAGTGATTCAGGATAGTTAGCATAAAAAATTTCCAGTTCAGAAAATAGGTACGATGATCTAGTATGAGTAATAGTATAAAAAGTATTACAGATATCAAATCGTTTCCACTATAGAATAGCATGCACCAAACAATTTCTTATAAAATGATATACATACCATTGTTTCTCGCTGAGCACAGTTTAATGTTTTTTCTTATCTTTTATAGCAGTGTTCGTTTTGAAGTAAGTATTAGTAATAAAAAGTTTTTAAAGTAGCTTAAAAAAATTTATCCATGGTGAAAATTAGCTAATGATGAAAGTATTTTTTCTCACTTGAAGTATCAAACGGGCACATGTATCTTTTTCGAGAAAATCTGTTGTTCTGTAATGTAAAACACCCAAGTATTTGTTCGGTGATAAATATTGATAGGGGAGAGACTTTTAAGTAATTTCATTTCTCAGCCATTATTCAAAATATGATTGCATATAACTAAATAACTTTGGAGTAAATTAAACAGCGTGCACAGACATGTGCATACAGATATACAAGTTAGCAAATAAAAGCAAGAAACAGTGGATTTGGATCAGTTCAGTAATTTATTAGATTGTTTATGTATTCCTGTTTTATTTATAACAAGCTTTTATTTAGTAGAATAAGAATGTGTAGAACATTTAGTAGAATAAGAATAATACATGAATACACAGCCTTTTAGTTGCAAGAAATAAGATTTTGCATAGTTATTTAAAGATGCAACCATATTTATTATCTCAAACATATTCTATCTTAGTTGTATTTCTGGGGCAAATACGCATTAATTCTCTTACCTATTATTATGTCATTATAAAAATTTGATTTTATCATGTTGCTTATATGTTCATAACTAGAATTGGTGTCGATTCTATACAGTGTTGATACCTGTAACTATAAGCCTCATCGAAAATATATGCATATTGGATGCCTCATCAGTGCTAAGAAGAATTAGCGATTTTTTTTTTTTTTTTTTTTTTTTTTTTTTTTTTTTTTACTGGCACAATCTCAAAGTTTTCATTGCCAGTATGTAATTGTTTGCATACAGCACTTTTACTAAGAAAATTATAGTGCATATAAAAAATGCTAAGGATAATAAAACCTTTGGTGACACCAGATATACATATTGATTTGATATTATCTGATAAACATTGTAAATGAATGAATAAATTTGTCATTAAAATATTTCGGAGGAGTAAAAATACATTAAATCATTAAATGAAGAGGCTAGATGAAATATTCAAATTGTCCAGCTTCTACATTTAGTGCGACAGTAAAAAGTCTGAAAATAATATTAATTCTTTGGTAAAAATATCTTTATTTATACTAAGTGTTGCAAATCAATCTTAAGTTATTTTTTAGAATGATATATAAAAATCTGCATCTGTATCATGTATGCAGTGTCTTCTGGATGCATATTCGTGCAAAACCGATGAACACTGGTAGTTCGGTCCAACTTTTGATCCCGGCGAACGGGCTGACTCCATGGGTGTTTTCTTGATTTTACACATATGTATCGTTTAAGCACTATCTTCTGTATGCATACGTGAATAAAGCGCTAAATCTGGTAGTTCGGTCCATTTTCGAATCACGGCAAGCGGGCTGACTGCATAGGTGTTTTCGTGATTTTCCGCATGTGTAACATGTTGGCAGTATCTTGTGAATGCATAATGTCAATAAAGCGGGTGCAGCCCGGGTAAAATCGCTGAATACTGGTAGTTCGGTCCAACTTTCGAATCCCGGCGTACTGTCCAGAAATTGTGGATGCATATGTGAATACAGCAGGCGCAGCCCAGGAAAAAAATCGCTGAACACTGGTAGTTTGCTTCAAATTTCAAATCCCGTCGAATGAAAGCGGGCTTCACTGGTAGTTTGGTCCAACTTTCGAATAAAGGCCAATGAAAGCAGGCTTTAGGCCGCTGAAATGGTGGGTTTACCCGCTAGCAATCATGCGAGCTAGCGTATATCTTGTGATTGCATACGTAAATCAAGTGACCTAACGTGAATAAAGCGGGCGCTCCACGAAAGCATCCCTTCCCCCATGTAGCGGGCTTGTCTGCTTGTGATATATAAAACTGTCCCTCTCTACATCCCTGAAAGTAAGCATTCATTCAAATATTTAAAAAATAGATTTGATCATATTTTATGCATCATGCAGACTATATTTCCAGCTCTTTCATTTAAGTGCAATTTATTTCCAATGTATGAACATGAATACTGTACAAGCTTAGTCACTTATTCGTAATTTAATTCAGTTTTTATATAAAAGTAAAAATTTACCAGGCAATTGCTTAAAAAAATAGTTTAATAGATGTTGCTGTAATTTAACACTTTTGATTTTAATGTTTTCAGAAATTTGCTAAATCAAGTTTATCTTCGTGTGACCTTGCATCAAAGGCACCGATAATAAATTTTTTTTGGCATTTAGTGCTAAAATTTTTAAAGAAAAACTTATTATTGATGTAAAAGAAGGAACAAATTATATTTATCTTGGCAATATGTCTCATGATATGCTTATTTACGGTGTCATGATATTGCAGTAACTTAACGGGCATTTCATGTAACTTGTTTCTTAAGTTGCATAACCTGTTTTCATAACATTTTGTTATCAAATATATATAAAAGGTAAATTTCTAATGAAATATTCTTCATTTCACAGCAGTGTTATTTACCGTGATATAACGTGTGTTCACATTTATTATACGGTTATGATCATTATTCATTATAGAGCTTTATATATTTGTTATATACATTTAATTTATATCATTATGTTTTACATGATTTTGCTTTTAGAATATATCACAATATATATTTCGAGTTGCTAATAGAACTACAGTGGTTCCCAAAGTGTTCGTACACTTATGATTTTCATTGAAATAGGGCTCTATCCATTAATTAAAAGTAAACTTTCTGAATGAGACTTTAATAATAAGATCTATAATCTATTTGTAACAAAATTATATAAAAAATTTTTTAAATGTAGTGAAACTTTATTTTTAAGAAATTAATAATCAAAAAATGACAAACATTTTATCTAAAAAAATGAAGATTTTCATTCTAAGAACTTAGTTGGAGGCTATATGCCTTAAGGGAGGGATGCCTTTGTGTAGGACTTTATAAGGGAAACTGGCTCGTATACAAGTTACACATGGGGAAAACCCATGCAGCCAGCCCATTCGCAGGATTCGAACCTCGGACCGAGCTACCAGTGTTCAGCGGCGTTACCGCTCGGCCGCTGGTGGTAATTATGTGAATTAGGATGCTATCATACCGCTCACCCGATGGCAAAAATATAGAAAAGGCAAAGTCAAGGGTTAAATTCATTAATTCTAATCAGAATGCACTAGCAAAGTAAAGCACTGTGGTTTTACATAATTTCAGATTAAGCTATTGAAATCGTACAAACTGAAATAATTCTTGCATTTAAACTTGTACAGTCAAAAGTCGTTAATTCGGACACCCATAATTCGGAATGATCTATAATCCGGACCTCAAAATTAAAAACTTTCTGCGCATGCGCCGCGTTGACACATGCGCATAAGCGTTTACGCGTGCGCATAAGACCTTTTACGACTGCGCATATGAGTGTGCGCAAGTGCAGAATACGTTTTCGCGTGCGCGTTTTATGTATAATGGACGTATAAGCTAAAATTATCTAATTATCTATTTCAGTTAATGTAGATGATTGCGTTGTTCCTTAATTTTGATTTGGATCCGGCTTATTATTTTTTGCAGACTGTAAGAGCAATTTTATAAAAGTAAGCTTAAACTTTGGATTATATCAAATAGAATTTGCGATATATATTTGTTAATATGTAAAGGATCTAAAGCGAAAGTATGTTTTGAAATCCGAAATCTGTTTATCAATTTCACGCTGCTCGGCGGCGGGCGCGTAAGGAATTGGAAGTTGATTTGTCAGCACTATCCTTATCTTCAGCGCAGATGTTTTTATTTTATTTGGCTTATAATTCCTTACCAAATGTAGTATTTCATCTCGATATGCTCCGTCTTTGATATGATTTAAAACAAGTTCCTCGTCATTATAATTCGCTTCCGATAGCGAAGAAAAGTGACAGAGGTTATTGAAAACAAAAAAATTTCGATTGACAAATTAGTCGGTGTTTTTGACACAGCAATTATAGGACTTGAACGGCGGAACTTTGTAACTGAACAAGAAATTATGTCTGTTTAATAGAATTAAAGAGAAAGTATTATCACATGAAACGAAGCAAAACTTAAACAACTTACATTGAAAGAAATGTTTAATAAAGTAAACAAATAAATATTAAGCTTTTTCTTTTTGCAAATTTTGATACCCTTTAGATCATAATTGTTCTTTATTTCATAAATTACGGTTTCATATTTTTAATTTTAGAATTTCTGCATGCCATCTTACGAGATTTAAACTGATGATCTATAATCCGGAATCGCCGAAGTCCCGACGAGTCCGGATTAACGACTTTTGACTGTATTCCAAATTAAGATTTAACTTGAAATTAATGTAGATAATTACTGAGAGAACTGAATTTTTGTAGTGTACTTTACGTGAAATGAGATCACTTGGGGTCATGTGATGTGAACCGGCGAATCAGGATGTTTTACCATGAAAGCATAGTAAATTCTTAAATTAATGTCTTTTTGAAAATTTATTGGCTTTTTTACAAAATTTTAAATGACATTTAAATGTTTATACCTTTAAAATAAAAAATTCTTAGAACTAACATTTGTCTATATTTTTTATGTGTATACTGTGTGTTGTCGCCAATAAAGTCTGCTTGGCGAGATTTGCGCTGGCAAAACGGAAAAGTACCAAAATTTGCATTCTATGAAATTGTACTTTTTAAATGATAAAATTTTAAAATCTACAATCTGAATATTAGAATACGGTTGGAAAATTACCATAAAATTTCTTGTTTCTACCAAAACGTTTTTAATATTCTGTGATGGAATGGGATAGTTCTTATGAAAATTATATTATGGTACTGGAAATGGCTTCTTGTTTGCTTAAGAATTATAACCAGATAGTGAAGCTCTTACAACAAATTTTATCTGATTAATATAATTTATGCCTTTTTTATAATGAAATGGCTGTTGTATATAATGATTGTAGTTGTTTAAGAGGTGTGTTATATTTTCCCATGAAACCATTATCGCATACTAGAATTCATTTGATAAGTTTAATTTATTTTTGGCTGTTGGGTATTATATTTCTATGCAAATACATTATGGTATACTGATGATTATCGTCAAACTCCTAATATTTTTACTCTACTTTCGACCATTTTTGGCTAACAAAAACTGATAACAATGTACATTAGCCCCAATAATGGATAAGCATGATATCAAAACGTACTCATAAATTCTCGGTGGTTTCATATAACACTGAGAAATCCTTAATAAACCACTTTTATCTGTTGATTATCTAACCAAATAAATAGCATCTGTTCCTCCCAAATTTCCACAAATAATTTTTCAAGGTTTTTTTATGTGCTATATCTCTATAATTTCTGTTGATCATGTAACTTAAAAAGAAATATCTGTTACAATAATTTTTGAAAGGACAATATTTCCATCAATCTTCTTGACTGACAAAAAAAAATATGTAGATAATGTGTGGAGTTATTATAGCATAGGGAAAAACATGACACCAATTTTACAACAAATCTGGGCTAATCTTTGGAATATGGTAACAGGTAGTTTTGCTACATTTTGGTAAGGCGATAAAGGTTACTAGCTAGGACTTTAGCAGTGTACATGGATACAGTCAAGAGTGTGCGCAATGCCATTTTTGTGCAATTCTGGGATGTTTTTTAAGTGAAAATAGGTCGACGTGTACATGGATGATACCGTGCATGTGCAATTCGTAAAAACGCGGCAAGCAGTGGGCGATTCTGCCCTTTGTCCCAATTTCGCATCTAATCTTCGTCATGATTAAGCACTTTTATTCCATAAAAGTTCTAGCATAAGCGTAATTTGGCTAGCAGATTGTTGGAAATGTTGAGTAAAAAGAAAACATGCCTTTACTTCGTGAAAACAAAATGGCGTCCGAACAAAAATTAGCAGGTTGCTGTAGCAGGGTTGGTCGCCAAATTTTAGCCAAAAAATCGCCAAGTTACCATAATCCAAAGATTAACCCAAATCTGAAATTTTGTTTTGTGAGTCTTTGGTTAAACTAAATGCTATACTTTATTTAGGATGAAATAATTCTTTGGCATAATGTAATTCATATCATCTATGTTGCTACAATTCTGTTTCAATACAAGACCATCATATCAGTGTAAGATTTCCTATGTGGAGACTTGGTTTCTAATCTTTGTGTAATATAATACAGAGATGCTCGTACTGCGAATTCGTAAGTATAATTTATTCTTCTATTAGATTGGAATGGACTCGGTGTTTTCATATAGAATGTTTCATATTCAAAGTGTTAGTTCGGTGTTTCATATTCAAAGATGTCGAAGTTCATACAATGTAATTAATTAATAGACTTATCACACAGACCTTTTTAATAGACTTATTCTTGAATTTTTGGCTCAGATATAAAGTTATTAATTAAAAACAGCATTAGAAAAGCAAAACTGATTAAAAGAACACTTCCATTATTTTTAAAATTGATATATTTAAATGCTTTTGTTCATATAAAAACAACAATAAACACATTTCTAAATAATAAGATTATTAAGAAAATTTGGAACATTTATAAAGGTTTGCAAGGACAACATGATCGATTTTGTTATAAATCACATGGTTTTGAGTATGCTCCTGCCAGATTGGTAGAAGCCTGGTGATCCTATTATGAACAAATCTTAACAGATAAAGATATAACATGTGAATATACAATCTAAAGAAAAGGTAAGGTTAGATTAGGCTATTTGAATATGGCTAAGCACATTGGTAATCAGCCTGAAGAAGAATGCTTTTATGAAGAACTTTATAGGGAAAACTGGTTCGTATTCACAAAACACATGCAAAAAAATAAAAACTGCACAGCCAGCTTGTTCACCAGGATTTGAGCTGAGATTAAACTACCAGTATTGAGTTGTTTAAACCACTTGTAGGACAAAACTAAAGAAAATGCTTGTAATATGTAATCAAAAGTTAACTGCATGTTATATGCCAGGATTGCTTTCTCAAGTACTGAGGTAGGTAATACTTAATCTGCTTTTTTTTTTTTTTTGAAATGTTTGGTCATGGTATTATTCATTGCATGTATTTTCTATAATACATGCAGAATATTAATAGTTCTCTAACAAGTGTTTTTTTTTTCATTTTTAAGTGCTTTGCTTGTTGATATTCTCAAAATTGCATTTGATGATTAGTGCTATCATGTGTATAATAAATACAATAGATGCATATAATAGATCAATATATATTTAGTATACATATAATGATTCAATATCATTTTTATGGGAAAAAAAAGACACTTTTGACTGCACAGATTTTCTAGAAATCCCAAGTAAAACACATATGAAATCATTTGTTTACAATCAGTGAACGTTGAAATCAGCTACCTGTCACAATACAATAAAACAGCGACACAATTTCCTACACCAGCCAGCAGTTCCTCCTTTACATGAACAAGAATTTTTTTTTTAAATTTTTATCTGTCCTTTTTGAACAATGAAATGTCCTTCGATTTCATGCGATCAGGACGCTATAGAACTTATCCTTAAATAGAAAGCCAAAACTTGTACATTGGATTTCAAGTAAAATTTCGTGCATTACCAAATGATCAGCTTTTTAAAATGCTCTCTGCTTCAGTAATACAGCGAGAATTTAGGCCTCCTTGAACAAAATCAAACATTTCGGAAGAGCTAAGTAACTCCATTTTTGAATGTACGAAGTCAGATCACAAATCAAGATACCGAGTTTTATCCGCCATACTAATGTGTGAAAGCGCCATCTATAGGTGAATTGAATCGCGGATACCTTTCCTTCGCACCTATGCTTGATTTTTCGCCCATCGGTGCAGAAAGACTTAGCGGGTGCAACAAAAGACATCTGTCTACTTTGTCTGTGTGTTTACCTGTGCTATCTTGATAACGCCAAAACGAACTTAAGATCAGTATAGAAAACTTTTAAAAGTCAATCTTTAAGAAGGAGAAGAAAAAGAGCGGAATAATTGCCGCGAACTGCAAAATTGTCGAAGCGCAAACTTTTTTACTGACAGAGGTAAGATTTGTTTTCATAAAAGCTTAACACAACTCTCCGAATTACAAACATATAAAATTGCAATTGCTGTTAACACATTATTTCTCCGTGTCAAAAACAAATGGACTAATTTTTATGAGAACCATCTGCATTCTTGTTTATAATGTTTCCTTTTTTTGTTTTGTCTAAGTGGATGTTTCGTTTTTGTTTTTGTCTAACTGTTGATGGATGCCATTGCTGAGTAAGTGCTGGAATGATGAATGATTTTTTATGACATTCGGAACATCTGAACATAAAATTAAATTTTGGGATAAAATGTTTTTTACTAAAACAGTTTAAACACAATTTTTTGTTTTTAACGATTTCATATCTTTGATCTGGATTTAATTTAAAAAATGAATCACATTATGTAGCCGATGATCATTATGTTTAAAATAATTTTAAACTGGCGGCGTAACACATTGCTGATATTGCTTTTGCATTGCCGGTTTGTTCATGCTTTTCGTGACGTTGCTTTTCAGCGATATGAAAATAAGTGACAATATAGCTTGTCACATATTTTCATATTGCTAATACTTTATGAAGATTAAAAATAGCCATCTTGACTTATTAGTTGATAAATGCATTAACAAGGTTTCTCCTCAAGAAGGTATGATTTTTGTACTTATATATTTTTTCAGTGTGAACGACATTTAGTGAGATGTTAGTAATGTTCTAGTTGCTACTCAGAATATTTAAAACTGTGTATAGTCAGCATTATTTAGTAGCCATATTAATGTGACAGTAGACCACTTTTTATTAAAATTCATTTATGCAGAATAAATAAATTTTGCAAAAATATAGTTAATATCATCTTTATATTATTTATCATAAAATAAAAGATTCAATTTTTTTAAATATGAATTTTAAAATGCTCCCTGCATTCCATTTTTTCTTTTTTTTTTTTTAATTGGTTTAACTAATAATCACGTAAAAGTATATTTAACCAAAACGCTACTCATTCATGAATAATTTTGTTTATAACTTCGTTTTTAAAGAAAATATTTTATTGTGCTTGCATTTTAAGTTTTGTTTCACACTTAACTTTAAGGGTAGAGTAGATTTTAAGGTACCCCTTGTATTATGGCGAAGCTGTTGTTTGATTTATCGCCAAGTTGTTGTTTCATTTATGGTAGCCTAATTAGTTGAATGTTATGGAAGCCCTATTGTGACGTAATCGGGTGCATGATTCTCGGAAATTTTGAATCATGGGATGTTTTGTAAGCGTTTTTGTGGTATGTGTTAAAACCGTTTAGATGGATTTGAATGGGTTTGTAGGAAGAAAGGTTCAGATGGTCACTATGTGAAGCGTTCGATTAGAAAGAGTACCTAGTTTGAAAAAAGTCATTTGAGTATGATTGATATTTTGATGTTTACGTGGCTCTGGGTGTACGAAGCGAACTCGAAAATCATGGTAAGTGAATATTTGCTTTTGGTAGTGCTTAAATGTATAACATGTTTTTCCTATTTTATGTTATTTTATTGCTTGGTTTAAAATGTATTTTATTGAGATTATGTATTTTTTGTTTGCCTATATTGTAGACTTTGGTGCTCCTTTGGGTTGATCTTTACATTATGGTAACTTGGCGATTTTTTGGCGAAAATTTGGCGACCAACTCTCCTACAGCAACCCTCTATTTTTTTTTCCCCGCCGCCATTTTGTCTTCACGAAGTAAAGACATGTTTCTTTTCTTTTTATCTACTGAACACTTCTTCCAACAATCTACTAGCAGAATTACACTTATGCTACAAATTTTATCTAAAAAAACTGCTTAATCATGACAAATATTCACTGCAAAATTGGGAAAAAGTGCACAATACCATACTCCTTACGCGTTTTTCAAAATAACACATACACATAAACCATGTACACGTCGACTTATTGTTACTTAAAAAAACATCCCAGAATTGCACAAAAATGGCATTGCGCACACTGTTCACTATATCCATGTACACTGCTTTTTTCTCATAAATTAGAAAAATTTCATGAAAATACATGACAATTTTTTGAATCTTTAAACCCGGTAAAAAGAACATATATGAAATTACCTGATCGCGAAAAAGTATATACCCTTTCCAAATATGAACATTTCCACGTATAAAATAAATAAAATATCCAAAAACTTTTACCTCTCAATTATCTATTGTATTATAAACGTCACCAACGAATTCATACCGCAAACATTACAAATACTTAGTGTCAAATATTTAAATTATTTCCATGCACGTTTACTTCAACTAAAACGTATACCAAATTCCTACAAACATAAAATTCACAAAATAACTATCATTTAATTAAAATCTCACTAAACCATGTACACGTCGACTTATTTTTACTTAAAAAAACATCCCAGAATTGCACAAAAATGGCATTGTGCACACTCTTCACTATATCCATGTACACTGCTTTTTTCTCATAAATTAGGAAAATTTCACGAAAATGCATAAAAATTTTCTGAATCTTTAAACCCGGTAAAAAGAACATATATGAAATTACCTGATCACGAAAAAGTATATACCCTTTCCAAATATGAACATTTCCCCGTATAAAATAAATAAAATATCCAAAAACTTTTACCTCTACGTTATCTATTATATTACAAACGTCACTAACTAATTCATACCGCAAACATTACAAATGGTTACAAATACTTAGTGTCAAATATTTAAATTATTTCCATGCACGTTTACACAAATTACTTTACTTCCACCTTACATTTAGAACAATGCATAAAAATAATATCCTCAAATAATTAAAAATACTAACTTACCTAATCTTCTTCAGAATCTTGATTACGTGTCCGATAAACTTTTCTTATTTCTGTTTCAGGATCTTTAAAATCATACTTATAGTTCACAGCTAGGTACCAGGTAAAATAAATAACTTAATAAAAGATCTTTACTTCTATCTTGCACAACCTTAAAGAAACACTTATTACTACCCCTTTCAATCCCACTAAATACCCATTTCAAATTCACTTTAGTTAGGGCCATTGGATCCAAAAATTAACGAACACTGTTTCACACAACACAGAATAAAGCCAAATACAAAATTTCCAGACTTTTTCCCGATTTCCCCCCTTTTCCGATTAAAGAACCGTAATTCGTCCATTAATATCACATGACATATCCCATGATCTCTCGTTTCCCTCACACAAAATAATGCGTAATCGGAACTGAGTACTGCTCACATTATTACCAAAGTCCCAGGTAGTAACCTTTATCGCCTTCAAAATGTCGCCAAACTTCCAGTTACCATATTCTAAAGATCAGCCCTCGTTTGACTTTTTAAGGGAAAAAATATATCGATGTGTACATGGACAAAGTAAAGGGAGTACGCAATGGAAGTTTGTGCAATTCTGGGATTTTTTTTTTAAGTGAAAATAGGTCAACGTGTACATGGATAAAGTTAAAAGAGTGTACAATGCCATTTTTGTGCAATTCGGGGATTTTTTTTAAGTGAAAATAGGTCGACATACACATGGATAAAATCAAATGAGTGCGCAATGCCATTTTTGTGAAATTCGGGTTTTTTTTTTAAGTGAAAATAAGTCATTGTGTACATGGGTACCGAGGTTGTGCAATTGTTTGTCTTGTTATTTTGGCTTTGTGTAGCGTTGATTTTTACGCAAGCCAAAATAACGAGTTAAAGAATTGCACAAAATCGGTATCTATGTACCGCCAAGTTTCGCCAAGGGGTACTCTAAACTATACTTTTACCAACTTTAATTATTATATATTCCATCCTCTGCTGGCCTATAATTACTATTTATAAAATATTTCTGAGTTATTTTATTGTTATTAACTTTGTGTGTAAAATGAATGTTTTATTGAAATTATTGTAATGGTTTTTATTATTTCATGCGTAAATTATGCGCAAAATTACCTAATAGCAGTTTTGAAGAGATTAATCTGGCCAAAAGATGCATTAAATACGTGATTGTTCTATATATAATGTTCTTTTTTTTTTTTTTTCCTCTGAGATGCCGGAAGGAGTGAAAAATAGTAAATTTCAATTTTTGCTATTAATATTTTTCAGTGTATTCTGTGTGGTCTATGTTGGCTTTTAATCAAATTTTTTTTTATTTATGAATAATCGCAAAAGAGTTTTAAATTTTATACTGAACTAGTATTAATATGATACTGTGTTAAAAATAAAAAAGCTGCCGGCCCATTCATGGAAACTCCCCGGCCAGTTACTTTCATATCGCTAGAAATTATTTTTCTTTTTTAATATTTACTTAACATTTCATAATTATAATGTCTATTTCAAGATATGTGTAGTAAGAAAAATAATACTTATATTAACATGTACAAAACTCTAAAATTGTTAAATTTGATGATTTTTTAGGAACATTTTGTTAAAAGTGGCTCATCAGTAGCAACCTTACCCTAAAGCTAAACTCAACTGAAACAGGCCTATAGGTAATTTCTGCCATACCAGCTACTTATGTTAATTGTTGGCACACTGTAATTTTATTTGGTTAGAGTAGACTTTAAGGTACGACTTGTATTATGGCGAAGTTGTTGTTTCATTTATGGTAGCCTGAGTAGTTGAATGTTATGGAAACCCTATTGTGATGTAATTGTGATATTGTAATGGGTGCATGATTTTGGGAAATTTTGAATTGTGGGATGTTTTCTAAGTGCTTTTGTGGAGTGTGTGGGTTTTATTGTTTAGATGGTAGAATGGCTGAATGTAGTAAGATTAATTTGAAGTTTCTGTACAATTTGAAACAAAAGGGGAAGAGATCCTTAATTGACTGGTGTGTAAATGAAGGTTTACTTAGTAGCCATTATAAGTGTCCTGTATGTAGGAAGGTCGAATGTAAAAACCGTTTAGATGGATTTGAATGGGTTTGTAGGAAGAAAGGTTCAGATGTGGCAACGCTGATATACGGATTCGAGTTCAGATAAGGGTTAATCTTCGAATTATGGTAACTTGGCGATTTTTTGGCGAAAACTTGGCGAACAACTCTGCTACAGCAACCTGCTAGTTTTTTTTTGGACACCATTTTGTTTTCATGATGTAAAGGCATTTTTTTACTCAACATTTTTTTCCAACAATCTGCTAGTCGAATTGTGCTTGTGCTAGAACTTTTATGGAACAAAAGTGCTTAATCATGACGAAGATTATGTGTGAAATTGGGAGAAAGTGCAGAATCGCTCACTGCTTGCCGCGTTTTTAAGAATTGCACATACATGGTATCCATGTACACTTCGACCTATTTTCACTTAAAAAAACATCCCAGAATTGCACAAAAATGGCATTGCGCACACTCTTGACTTTATCCATGTACACTGCTAAAGTCCTAGCTAGTCACCTTTATCGCCTTACCAAAATGTTGCCAAACTACCTGTTACCATATTCCAAAGATTAGCCCAGATAAGTTTAGGAAGTTTTTGGATGCTGTTAAGGACTTTTGTGTGCTACAGACTAAAGACGAAGGAACTTCTAAATAGGGTTAAGTGGATATTTGCTTTTTGTAGTGCTTAAATGTATAACATGTGTTTCTTTTTTATGTTATTTTATTGTTTGGTTTAAAATGTAGTTTATTGAGATTATGTATTTTTTGTTTGCCTGTATTGTAGAATTGGGTTCCCCTTGTACTTTTTAAGTAAAAATATATGAATGTGTACATAGACAAAGTGAAGGGAGTGTGCAATGCAAGTTTGTGCAATTCTTGGATTTTTTTAAGTGAAAATAGGTCGACGTATACATGGATAAAATCAATGGTGTGCGCAATGGCATTTTTGTGCAATTCGGGGAAAATTTTTTTTAAGTGAAAATAGGTCGATGTGTACATGGATACCGAGTTTGTGTAATTCTTTGTCTTGTTATTTTGGCTTTGTGTAGTGGCGAATTTTGGCACAAAAATTGCCATTATGCAAGCCAAAATGTTTACATTTTTCTATCGTAAGGATTTTTTTAGTATTTCGTTTTTTTTTTTTTTTTTGTTTTGTTTTCGTATTCAAATAAAATAGGTAATAGACCTATAATGAATGAGAAAAAGCAATTGAATGTTTTTCATCTGTTTAATAAAACTGAAGATATAATAAATACTGAAAAACATATTACTTAACTTAAAGAGGTTATCAATGAATCAGAGCATCCACAGTCCTGGCCATGATCAAACAGCATTAGAAAGAATATTCAAACTGGAAGCAAGAAGAAAAAAATCCAAAATAACAAAATAAGTATGATTCCAACTATTTGAAATTTGGATTTATTCCAGAACTTGATAGTGAGCTGGATCCATGGCCACTTTTAATTATCTGTTTTGACAAGTAAACATTCTCTCTTTTTGATACCAGTTTGACAGAAACTGATAAATTTTCTGAAAGCTTATGTCACAAGTAGAAAAACTGTGAAATATTAGGGGCAGAGGGACAAGAGTTTAGGAGCTATAGGATCCACAAAGTATCAATAAAATGTTCGAAACATGGCACCAAATGTCGCTAAAATGCTCGTTTCTCGTATTTACGAGGGCTATCCAGAAAGTAGATTACGTTTTGGAATAAAAAAATAAACAAAGTATAGGAAACAAATTTTATTATATACAGATGAAAGCCACACTCGAATACTACTTTTCTACATAGTCACCATACAAATTAAGGCATTTATCGTAGCGATGTACGAGCTTGGAAATTCCTTCGTCGAAAAATTCGGCCGCCTGCGCCTTCAACCACTTCGTTACCTCTTCTTGCAGCTGTGCGTCGTCATCAAAACGCTGCATAGCCAGCCACTTCTTCATTGCTGGGAATAGGTGGAAGTCGCTCGGTGCCAGGTCGGGACTGTACGGCGGATGAGGAAACAACTCCCACTTAAAAGATTCAAGAACTTTACGAGTGACATTTGCCCTGTGGGGCCGGGCGTTGTCGTGAATCAACAAGATCTTAGAGCTCAACATTCCTCTGCGCTTGTTTTGAATTGCTCTTCTGAGTTTTTGGAGAGTTTGGCAATACCTTTGAGAGTTTATTGTAGTGCCTCTTTCCAGGAAGTCCACCAAAATTACACCTTTTCTGTCCCAAAAAACAGTCGCCATCATCTTCCTTGCCGACATTGTTTGCATGCATTTCTTGGGTTTTGGGGGAGAACTTGTGTGCCCCCACTGCATTGATTGCAATTTCGTTTCACAGTTCACATGTTTCACCCATGTTTCGTCACCAGTAACGATGCGATCGAGTAAAGAGTCACCATCCTTATGGTAAGCGTCCAAAAAGTTCAACGCTGCAGCCATTCGCTGATTTTTGTGGTCCTCTGTCAAGATTTTTGGAATCCATCTTGCACAAAACTTGTGGTAACCAAGCTTTTCGCTGATGATTTCGTGCAACAAACTTCGCGAAATTTGTGGAAAACTCAAAGAAAGTTCCGTTATTGTGAAATTTCGATTTTCACGGACTTTAGCATCGACTTTTTCGAGAAGTTCGGCGGTCACTATGCTGGGTCTCCCACTTCGATCTTCGTCGTGAACATTGGTTCGGCCATTTTGAAATCTTATGACCCACTGACGCACTCCACCTTCAGTGATAATGTTGTCCCCATACACTTCACGAAGCTGCCAATAGATTTCTATCGGTTTACAGTTTTTTGCAGTCAGAAACCTTATTACTGAGCGCACCTCGCAGCTCGCGGGATTTTCAATTAACGCAGACATTTCAAACCGTCACAGTATCTGAACGGAGCACAGCACGAACCTCTCACTAGCACGGCTAGATGCAGACTGAGCTGCGCAACGCTCTGACCCCAAGATGGCCGCGCTAGCCCCGCCCCTAGCGGACACAGACGGAAACGTAATCTACTTCCTGGATGGCCCTCGTATATGAACTAATAATATGGTAAGAAGGTGCAGATCTCAATATAATGGAAAAAAACAACTCGTTGAAAAGAAACAATATACATTGGGATGTTAAAAGTGTGACTTGTTATTGACATCAAACAAAATCTATTATAAGAGACAATCAATGTGGAATTCATCAAATAAACATTAAGTTGGGCAGCAAGGCTGTTGACATTGGGCACATTTTGCAAAAGCAATAGCCTTGCACTTTGCACACTCATCATTTGTCAATGAATCAAAGCAGTAAACCATTGGCACAATCCGCATTCCAGGTTTGTCGTACTTAATCAAGTTCTTGAAACGATGAGCGCTGAACTGATATAGTGAAAAGTCTGCAGGGCATGCCAAATGTGCTCCTGTGTTTTGATAATGATTGTGTCCATTATGTAATGAATAAAAGATTTGTAGTGTCTGAAGAAATGAATATTTAGAGGCTGGATCTTTCCCATTCATCCTTCAGGTACCAGTTCTTTTTGTAGGACTTTACCATCAGGTACTTCGGAAGCAGACAATGCATGAACACACAAGAAATAGAGACGTCATTACAGGAATATGTCCATCTATACACACTTTAATGATACTTTATGGGTGCTTTAGCTCCTAAATGCTTGACCCTCTGCCCTTAGACTTCACAGTTTTTCTACTTGTGACACAAGAACCCATATATTTCAGAAAATATATGGGTTCCCGGAAAACTGGTATCAAAGGAGAGAAGGTTTACTTGTGAGAGTTTATCTAACAATGGCATGAAACCATCAAAACACCCAGATTTAGCTAAGAAACCTCTTGAATATTTTCTCTTAAATTATGTGTGAAAATATGCAAAAACAAGTAGGTGCTTTAAAAAATATGGCTATTGAGGATAAGTCCTTAAATAAAGGTATCCTATGTGATAGCACTTAATAGTGAAAAATAAAGAGCCATATATGATTGGAGAAGCATTACTCAAGCCTTGCATGTTGAAAGCCTGCGAAGAAGTTTTGGGAAGGGGGATGCTGCATAGAAACTGAACGTAAATCCATTGTTAACACTGTTAAGTGCAGAATTGAAGAAATAGCTGAAGATATTTAAAATCAACTTCTAAAAATGTTAAAAAAAATTCACCATTTCATTTAATTCTACTTGATGAATGTACAGTGCGCCAAGGGAAAAAAAAGGGGGGGGGGACAGTTCTACTAGGCTGATTGACAAAATTCAAATTGCATTCTTCATATCTCGAAAGCGCAACTTAGGATATATATTACATTCATATACAGTCAGAAATCTTTAATCCTGACTCATTGGGATTTCGATTCCGGATTATAGATCATCAGTTTAAATCTGATAAGATGGCATGCAGAAATTATAAAATTAAAAATACAAAACTGTAATTTATGAAATAAAGAGCAATTTATGATCTAAAGGGTATCAAAATTTACAAAAAAAAAGCTTAATATTTATTTGTTTACTGTATTAAAAATTTCTTTCAACGCGCGCATGCGTAAAGCATACATTACGCGTAGTCGAAATTAGAAAATTGCAACCAGAAAACTATTTGATGTGTATTCGTGATGTTTATAATGATGAGGAATTTGATTTAAATCATATCAAACATGGAGTACATCGAGATGAAATACTGCATTTAGTAAGGAATTATAAGCCGAATAAAATAAAAACATCTGCCCTGAAGATAAGGATAGTGCTGACAGATCAACTTCCAGTTCATTGCATGCCGCGACGTCACCCCCCTCCCGCAGAGCAGTGTGAAATTCGTAAACAGATTTCGGAATGGTTAGAGAAACAAAGGATATGTCTTTATCCATTTTTTGCAACAATTCCACTTTTTGTTTGATGGACATCGAAACATGCTTTCGCTTTGTAGATCCTTTGGCAGCTCCAGAATCGGAAATTCTTTTTGACATAATCGAAAGTTCAAGCTTACTTTTATAAAATTTCTCTAACAGCGTGCAAAAAATAATAAGCCGGATCCAATTAGAAGATTAAGGAACAACGCAATCTGCAACATTAACTGAAATATATAATTAGGTAATTTTAGCTTAGTTTATACCGTCTGTTATACATTAAACGCGCATGTGTTAACGCAATATATGTTTATGCACGTGCAGAAAGTTTAAGCCGGATCCAATTAGAAGATTAAGGAACAACGCAATCTGCAACATTAACTAAAATAGATAATTAGATAATTTTAGCTTAGCTTATACCGTCCATTATACATTAAACGCGCATGTGTAAATGCATTATACGTTTATGCATGTGCAGAAAGTTTGTAGCTTTGAGGTCCGGATTATAGATCGTCCGGATTTTGGACGTCCGGATTAAAGACTTTTGACTGTATAGCACTATTCTAACATAGTTATTTTGACACAAAATCGGACTTTTTTCTGAAATAACATATCAGTTTTTTTACATATTTCGATTCTACGACTCAAAGTATGCCAGACTGCCAAATTTCGTAAAAATCGTATGCGTAGTTTTTAAAAGTTAATCGTATGCGTAGTTTGCTCATTTTTCAAGTCACCTGCTTCCCAAAATCCTAATGTCTCTAAAATGTATATGGATATCATCTAAAGACGTTTTCCTTCTTGATGAAACTAGTCTTTCTTTTCATCTCATGCCTTCAAAATGCTTAGCCATTAAAGACCAATAAAGGCTCTGACTAAATACTGATGAAATGGATTGAATTGGATTATTAAATTATGGCAAAGCAGGGCTGTCTGCCTAAATGGAAGGATGCCTTTGTCAAGAACATTTTAAGGGAAACCAACTGGCATACATGTTACATATGAGAAAAACCATGAAAGCGCCCAAGCAACCAGTCCGAAGTGAACTACTTTACCGCTCGGCCATTTGTGGGCCTTTATGAAATGGAAGGCGATACCTTTATTTAAAATGAATGTCAGAAATACCAAGATGGTTCAAAAAGTCGGATGTTTTTTAATATACGTGCAGAATGCCTGAAGAAAAAGAGCAAGCCATTAAGAAGAAAAAATTAATTTTTGCATAAAATTTAGTATTTTTTTTTTAATTTAAAGCTTTTTTAATCTTATGATATTTGATTCTTGCGATTTCAAAAATAAAATATTTGATTAAAATATGAATAACATTTTAAGAAACTAAATGTAGGATGATAATATTGTGTAAAGCAGTGGGCACAATGATAAAACTGGTTTAAAGCAATGTATGCAAGTCATCCTAAGTTAAAATGTTGGTTATACATCTCTCTCTTATTTACATATCTTTTCTGAACAGAACATTCAAAGGCATGTTTAATTGTGCTTTACTGTATTTTCTCTTTTAATATATGTAGTTTTCAAATGCATCATAGTCTGAAGTCACAAACTATGCTTTCGAAAGAAATGCAATTCAAATAAATAAAATCAAATTCCAGAAGATTTATTTTAATAAATATATTTAAAATGCTCAGTTCGAATGAATAAATATAAAATTTTTAAACAGTTATCTGAAGAGACAATGCAACACAAACAATTAAAATAATAGTCTAAAAATTTAAAAATTACCTAAAATAATAACTAAAAAAATAGTATAAAGAAAACTATTTGAAAAAATAAAGGATGCACCTTTATTTAAACCGCATAGTTCGAATGAGTAAATAGAAATTTTTAAAACAGTTATTCAAAAGAAACTATGCAACTTAAACAATTAAAATTAAAATTCGAAAAGAAAAAAATTGCATAAAATTAATAACAATTATAATTAAAATATAATATAAAGAACATTCTCACGCACTGTGTAAAAATAGGAAATGAAAATAGGTTGCCACATATTAAGAAGTTCGCCAAGTGAACTAATTTTGGCAAAATGAATAAAAAGCGGCAACATAAATTGTTGAATTTCTCTATAAATTTTGCACCAAATTTTACAAAATTTAATATTTAGGCATAATTTGAGTCGTAGAATCTAAATATGTAAAAAAATTGGTATGTTATTTCAGAAAAAGTCCAATTTTGTGTCAAAATACCTATGTTAGAATAGTGCTATATATAAATCTAATAGTGCTATCTATAAAGTCGCGCTTTCGAGACATGAAGAACGCAGTTTGAATTTTGTTAATTGTCCCAGTAGAACGGGAGGTATAGAACTGTCCCCCCCTTTTTTTTTTTTTGCGCACTGTACAAATGTAAGTAACAAGACACTTCTTTGTTTTGTGAGGGTTGGATGCGAAGGAGAATCATGAATCATAGGAAGAAGTACTCTGTGTAAAGAGTACCATGTCTTCAGTCGAACACAAAATTCCTTAGCAGCATCCTAAAACTTCCTAAAATTATCTGAACTAGAACCTGTATCCTGGTGCTGTCACATAAATCCACAAAAATAAGGGGCACCTTTAAATATGATATAACCAATATATATTATTGTATTGATTTTTATTAGACTGCATTTGTGTAGGATGGCATACTTTCTGCATTCAAGAACATGCTTCTCCTGCTAAAGATTAATTTTCTTCAATTATCAGTCTCATTATTTCATATTTAAGTATTCCATTTCTTCATTTCCTGAAACATTTCACTTGTATTCTGCATGCTGAGAATAATTAAAATTAAGTATTATAAAATTTCTTGGAAGAAATATGATCATATACTTTGTAGGTGTTGCTTAAGTAACAGCTTAATAAAAATATGGACAATTTGAGAAATTTCTCAAATCTGTATTCCTCCGATTTATGTATGGGCTAGATATATGTGCATTTATATTTTTTCTCTTTGTAATATCATTATGAGTAAATTTCCCATAAAGAGTCTTCTATGTAAACATCACTGCTAAGGCAAGTAGCCTTAATATTTGCCTTTATAGCAAATGTCTTCATTGACAAATTATGAAGAGAGTTTTCAACTTTTTGCGAAATTTTCAAAAGAAGTCGAATTGATATAATACTGTTAAATGTATCATCATTTATTATATTTCTTAATTGGATAAAAAATTTTTAGACCTTTTTTTTTTAAGTAATTGCTTTTATAAATTACTGCTATTTTCCAAGTGTTTATAAGGAATATTCAGTAACATTTTACCCTAAACCAGGGGTGTCAACCTTTTTGGGAACAGTGCAACTATCTAAAAAAAAAAGTTATGCATGCCACTTCTAACTTTTAAAACTTGTTAAAAAATATTAAAAGGTGAATAAATGTTATTTTTAGGCAGATTGTGAGATTTCTACACAAATGACACATTTTTTTGTAATCAGGCACACGCCAAGGCTAATCGGCACCATCGTGCAATTATCTAGCGAGCGCCTCTATGCAGTGACGATATTAAAAGGACATTGCTCTTGGTCAACATTTCAAATGAAGCATTATTAGCATAATAATATGAAAAACCAATAAAATTACATTTTATCTTTAATTTGTCTAAATATGCAAAAATTTTGTGCTTTGTTAAAACCCACACTCAGACATAGTTATTGAAAAATTATACGTACATTTATGTTATAAAAAGCCGTCCAGCCGGTATAGTGGTTAGCATTGCTGACTGTCCTGCCGAAGGACCAGGGTTTGAATCCCGGAGAAGGCGTGTATGATAGTAAATGTATAGTTTCTGTGCAGCATGGGGGCACTCTAAATATGCGAGTCGAAAGTCCTCTCGAAAGGTTGGTGGTAGGGGAAGAGGGGTGGGAGACGCTCAGACCCATGCCCCCAGGATGCTCTCCATCAAATTTGGCAGCAAAACTGAACTAAATCACACTCTCAACTGTAAGGTGCTCAATGCTGGTACCAACAACAGGCACATCTTGCGCTCCTTGCCACGAGGAATTTCGTGGCTAAATTGCACTGTCAGCTGTAAGGTGCTCAAAGCTGTTGCCAATGACAGGCGTATCTTGCGCTGCTTGCCATGAGGAACTTCATGTGCTTGGGCTGACTATACGTCAGACAAGTAAGTATTAGTCAAGAACAACATGTTATAGAAACATAACACTGCAAGCGAAGCAAAATAATATACTAAACACATTGGATACCAAATATATTGCTGAGCACTATTTATTATCTTAAAAACAAACAAATTTACATATCTAATAAGTTTGCACTGAATAAATTGTTGTTCACAGCGTAGTTTACGACAATGTTCAAACTGTGATTACAACAGGGCACAAAAAAATGCTCTAGGGATATATCCAAAATTCTTTTTTCCATACTGCTATGTTGTTGACAATGATATATATAGCTTAGAGTTTCAACCTTCGATGCTACATTTCCTTCAAAAGTTTGCAAAAACTGCAGTTCATGCATAAGATCTATACTATTTATATCGCTTGGATTTTTATCAGTTAATACTTTTTGCAGGTTTTGACATAAGTTGAGCTGATCTTGTAAATATATGTGAATGAAAATACATGATGCTGTTGCGTATGTAAGTGTACAAGCCGGCGCCGTAGACGCGATCGACAAATTGCTTTGTCCTTATTTTGTGTCTACTGTTGCATTCGGAGTAATTTGTACAACATTTATCTTTTTTTAAATTTTTTTTGGTTATTGCTTGTTGTTATTGTTATTCTACATAAAAAAGGTAAGTGCAGTTATATATTATGTTAAACTTAGGTTAGCTCTTTAATTCAGAAAAGTGGCGATTTGAGCATAATTACTCATAAAATGTTTTTTTTTTTTACATGAAACATTCATTTATTTAACTAAAATTTATTATCTTTCGAGAAGAAAGGATTGACATATTTATGGAGTACCACTGAATTTAAAATATACCTATTTGAGATTTGAAAAAGTAAAAATATACAAGTTATTCTGAAATAAAAAATTGGCCATTTTCCGGTTTCTGGCTATATGGAAAACTGAAGGAAGATGTTTCGTTTTTTCATTACCTCTTAAATACATACTTTAAATATAATTTATTTACTTTAGTAAACAAAATAGTACCACCATCTCTTTGAATTATTTGGTATTGATCTAATAGTTCATATATTTTCCAAGCAATGGTTTAAAATATGCTCAATTATTCAGCAGCAAGTTAAAATATTTCAAACAGTGACTTTACGAGTGATTTTAAGAAGTGTTTTACGCATTAGTTCTTATAATAGTTATTTTCTGCTTTTATTTTTACTTCCACTTTTTCTGCTTTCGATTTCCCCCAGATGTCTAAAGAAAAACAGAAAAAAACTGTAGGAGTATCGGAATCTAATGAAGAAAAAGAAAGTGATAAGAAGACTTAATAAACCAGAACTTTAAAATTACTCAGTTTTTTTAAAACCCAGATAATATCCAAGCTGAGGCTACTAGCACTAGTTTTCCATCAATGTCTCAGGTTATCGTTGAAATTACCAAAAGAACCTAATATATAGAAAATGTTTTTACCCGGGAATTACCCTTAATTTCAATACAGCCGGTCGAAAAAGCAGAAGAAATACTAGTGAAATCTACAATTTCTGCAGATGTGCATTTGCTTGTGCCTGATGGTTCCGGATTATGTCCAAGTCAATTATTGCCATCCCAAGTTAAAGCCTTAATAGAAAATGGTCCTCGGTATTATCAAAACCTGGTTTCGAGTTTGCTTTCCAAAAGAGAAAAATGGACGTTAATTGGTTTAGATGTACTTTTGTCGAATCTTACCATACAACGAAAATGTTACAAGGGATTAATTGCTAAATTCTGCAGAAAAAAATTCTGTCTATTTTTAACAGTTTCAGCAACATACCTTTGAGTAGTTCTGAATTTAACGACTGGAACCACTTAAAATGAGCACTTAAAACTTCATGAAAAAATAAAATGCATTTCCAGAATCTACATCTTTGGTCCGATTTCTTAGAACAATTGCGAAAGAATGGGAATTTTGAAATTTATTCAAAAAAGAGAAAGCATTGGGCGTGATGTTACTGAAGGAATTATCTATGCCATTCAGTTTTTAGCCAAACAAAACTTAGCTTCTGTGGTTCCAGTAACAAGTTATTCGAAAGAAATAATAATTTTTTAAAGTGTGTACAAATGATCACATAATTTCATCCTATGATGTCTCTATATATTAATTAAATTCAAACTCAAAAAATATTCTTCTTTACCTTGAAGATAAAATCCAAAATGAAACAATTAGCTTATTAGGGAATAATATAAAGAAAATTGTTTTAAATAAAATCAAACAGGCAAAGTGTTTTTCTGTTCTATTTTATTGTACCTATGATGCCAGCCATCAAGAGAAGATATTAATTTGTATAATACTTATACAAATTTAAAAAATACAGACTGTAAAAAATACAGTGTCTTAATTTAAAAAATACAGACATGAATATTGAAGAAAGGTTTTTAGTATTTTGTGTTACAACAGATACGACCAGTGAAGGACGAACATCATTGATATTAAAGACTTTAGATGAGAATGGTTTAGATATTAGTAATTTACGCGGTCAAGAATACGGCAGTGGTTCGAACATGAGAGGTAAACAGCTTTCGAGTAATTAATGCTCAAATTGTTAATTTCCGAATTAAAAAGTTAACCTAAGTTTAACATAATATGTAGCTGCACTTACCTTTTTTATGTAGATAAATATCAACAACAAGCAATCACAAAAAAGATAAGTGTTGCACAATTTACTATTATTGCAACAGTAGACAAAATAAGGATTAAGAAATTTGTTGAATGCGTCTACCCTTACATATGTGTCGGCATCACATATTTTCATATTCAAAGACAGAAAGACAGAAGAGAACACCAGAGACGAACTCCTGCCCTGGTTATAACTTTTGGTCAAATAAGAGAGTGTGTGAGGAGGGGTTACTTAACACGCCCCAACCCTTAGAAGTGATCCAAGAGGCTGGAACTTATCGGTCGAGCCAACAAGCTAAGACTAAGCTGAGTCTACAGGAATGCTCAGCAACTCGCATTCCTCGTCTCCGTTCTGGAAGGATGGTAAAAACATCTGCCATCAACAAGGGCCTCAACTTCGGACAGCAGAACGAAGTCAACTGTCAGACAGACCGGGCCACCATTCCAACTTGCTAACACTATGTCATGGTATACATATGTTGGTATTAGGCGCCGCCAAGGGGAAACCAAGGAAGGTTATGAATATGCAGTTTTGAGGCTCCAGGCACCTACTAGAAACCTCAAGCAGTTTAGACGCTCTCTGAATTTTCCAACTCCACCAACGAGGGTGTTTCACCCCGGACAACCATGAATATCTGACTATGTAGCTGAACCACAACCAGCGAAATGCACGAGACCGTACCGTATAGTCCCTGCCGAGCCTGAAACAGCCATCGCCAGCGATGACTCCAATCCTGGGGAGACTGATTTTAAACACCTGTGGCAGTGCCTAGGTACAGGTCCTAATCAATAGCTTCCCAGGTTTTACCTCGGTCAACCCCTGTAGGGGTGTTCAAATAAGGAAAGAATTTTCCTGTTCAGACACGCAGTGAGACGAACTGCTTGTTTTAATGATTGCCCGGCAGCTTTTTGACATGGCGCCGTTGTACTCTCTGCACGACCTTGCACTTATTGTCGGAGCGTGCCTGTGTGTAAAGGCCATTTAAAAAATAATACAATAACTAGAACAAACATACATATTAGGGTTTTATTGTTAATAAACATTTTTAAAGGTTCAGTCAGTTAGGCTATTTATAAAATAAAAATAAAAAATTTGAAACATCTAATTCTACATAACTATTTAACTGTCAGTATTTAATTAATGTGGTTACTGAATGTGTAGTTTTTTACCAAGTCATTTATATTAGGATTAGTTCTTGAAGATGCTAACAGAATTAGGTGTTTTAGGTGCTTATCAGTTAATTTTAACGATGTTCCGATTTTATTATTTTCATAATGGTAAATGTTTGTTCACAGACCTCCGTTGATCCAAACGTACAACAGTAGTGTGATGGACTGTCGCTGCAGTGAAATAAACCTAAACTAAAATTCATAGAGTTAAAAATTTTTTATTTATTCTAATGTGTTTATGTGTGTGTCTATCAACAGAGATATTATTATTCTAAATCGCTTAGTTTTGCAATAAGTCTTCACACCCCACTGTTAAAACTTCACGTGTCATACTGTGGCCATCCCTGCCATAAACCCTCCTAAATTAGCAGAATTTAGTCAAGATTAAAAATGAACATCTTGTAAATATAGCTTAGAATAAAAATTCATGACAGTTATACAAACTGCTTAATAGTATTTCAGTTACCTTATAACGTACCTCTCAACTTTATTCTAAGTGAGGCAGTAAAAAGGGGGCTGTAAAAAAGTTCCCAGAATTTTGTTGTAACTCTTTGTTACTGCAGTATAAGTACACATTTACTTAATTATCTTCAAAGTAGGCTCCTTCAGAATGCACACACTTGCTGCACACACCTGCCATTGCTGAAAATGATGAAAGTCCTGTTGTGATACCTTCCGAAACTCAGTCGTTGCATTAGTATTGATGTCTTCTGCAGTGTCAAAACAATTACTTTTAAGGCCCATTTTGATCATAGGGAAGAGCCAGACATTTGATGATGCCAAATCCAGTAAATAGGAGGCTGGTGGAGGACTAGAATGTCCCTTTCTGTGAACCATGTCTGCATAGCAATTGATGTGTGGGAGGGAGGGTTGTTGTGATGCAGTGACTATCCTCCTTGCCATTTGGCGTGACATTTTCTTTAGACTGCCTCCGTCAGTCTTTTCAAAACTTGCCCATAAAAAGGGTCATTAACAGTTTAGCCAGTTGGTAGAAATTCATCGTGTGCCACACCTTCGTCGTTGACAAACATAATGAGTATCACTTGTTTTGGATTTTATATGATGGGATGTCTGGTCAAGGAAAGGACTGCATCTTTATCTCCAGCTCATAAGCATACACTCAGGTCTTGTCACCAGTAACAACTGTCTCAAGAAATGTTAGGTCTATGCTTTTTTTTCAAAACAATCACCCACTGTCAACTGCCGAGCTTACATTTGATCCGGGTTCAGCAGCCATGGAACAACCTTTGCACTAACATATTTATCTTCATATTATCTGACGGGATTAACTTGAATGGATCCGTGAGCTCATCGATGGTCATTCTTCACTCCAGTCTGATTAACTGTTTCACATGCGAAATTCGCCCGCTGTGAACTGCCGAGCTTACATTTGATATGGGTTTAGCAGCCATGGGATAAACTTTGCATTGACACATTTATCTTCAAATTATATGACAGGATTAACTTGAATGTATCCATGAGCTCATTGATGGTCATTCATCACTCTGATCTGATTAGCTGTTTCATGTGCGCACCATTCCTTCGTTTCTGGAAGTTGAAGGTCTCCCACTGTGATTCTCATTTTCCAGTGATTCCTGTTCACCCTGAAATCTTGAAAACCACCCGTAAATGGCTGTTTTCTTTAAAGAATTATCACCATAGACTTTTACAAGGCTGATAAAGTCTCTTAAGCAGATTTCCACAATCTGCATATGAATGTGATGTTTGCCCTTTGCTTAAAATTCGACATCGCACCAACTGATCACCACATACTTCTACCTTCAGGTACACTGCCGTCATACTGCCTGTTATGAATTCTGCTAATAAAAAAAATTAATTATTCATGTTGATAAAGAGTTACAACAAAATTCTGCCAACTTTTTGACTGCCCATCATAATATTGGAATGTTAACTAAAAAATACAATTAGTGTTAAAATATAAAATGCAGATTTGTGTGCCATTCTTCACCATAAACTCTGCTGTGTCTTCCCATGTCTGTTTTCAAGTATGGTAAGCTGAAAGCCTAGCCATTTGTCTTCTGATAGGATGAGCTAGTAAAAACATTAATAGGATTTTCACATAGATTAATATAAACACAATCTATTGTAGAAGTAGCTGAAAAAATGATTTAATTGTTAAGAAATTAACCACCCCCCCAAAAAAAAAACTGATTTTATTAGCACTGAAAAATTTTTAAGTTATATTTTCATATTCTTAAAGGGACACAATGTCTTTAGTGCAGAACAATCAAAATAATTAAAGGTGTTAAAACTTAACACTTTAAAATGTTTGTTTCAAGCTGAAAATCAAATTTGTATATAATGGCAACATATGAAGATTTTTGATTGAATTTACATCAGATATAAATTTAGGCAGTTTAACTTTTTTTTACCTAGCAATGAAAGGCATAAAATATAATTTCAGCATTTTCTTTCATTACTTTTTCAATTTTAGAGGGGGGAACTTGGGAGTATTCTGAATTTTTCCACCCCAAAACTCAGCTGTATTGTTTATAACTATTTGATATTGTTTAATTTTGGAATTTCTTGTGCACTTCAAATTAACTCCATCATCATTTTTAATTCAATTTTCCTTTGTTTTAGAGATTATTTCTATTTAATACTTTATTGGTTTGGCAAAGGAGGGTTACCAGAATATTTTAAATGTGTATTGAATAATTTTATTTTCTGCCGTTGTATGTGAGTTCCTAGAATGGCACTGAGAGAATTTTGTTTTACAATCTCCTATGAATAAAGTCTCCAGGTTAGTAATGTCTGTTTATTTGAGTCGTAGTATATTTTAATTATTCTGTAAACAGGGTTCCTTGTTTAAATTCTGATGCATCCTTTTAACATTTTAACTGAATGGTTGTAGAGCTGCAGAAACAGTACCAGGAAATAGGAAAGCAAGTAGTTATTGTTAATTTAAGAAGTTTGCAGTATTTCTGCAGGTTAGCTAAGGAAATTTTCTAATATGAAAAATTAAGCAAAGTTAGTGAGGTTGTCAACTGTGGAGTTTAAGCAAAATGTTTAGAGAGTTTTTCTTTGTGCTTTCTGATTATCTGTACCCCACTAAAAAGTTGCAAACACATTACTGACATTGGAGCACATTCGTGAACATATGAGTGAAAATTTTTCACCAAACTATAGGGTGAAAGGCAATAGCCATTTCATACTGACGGTGCATGAATAAAATTTAAAATGTGAGAAACATCAATAATAAACGCCTTCTCCAACCACCTTTTTGTGCTGCTGTTCTCCCCATGTACTCGGTGATCTGTTTTTGCATTAGAAAATCAGTATCTTAACTTCAGCATTGTGCACCAACCAAAAAAGACATGTGCTATGTGCATGCACAGGTTGCCACAAAAGTACTTTTTTGAAACTTTTCAGCTGGAGTGCGGATAATGACATACCATATTCCTCTCCCTAGCTATTTTGGCATATGATTTAGAAACTTCTGATTTATGATAGCAATGTAAAATATATGCATAAAATAGGAAAATATATGCATATATAAGCAAAAAGAATACACAATATAATATTAATGAGTTTTTATGTATTCTTTTTAATGTGCTGTGATCATCAGTTAAGCTATCTCTTCAAAAATAACATACACCATGTATATTTCCTGACATAATTTTCATGCTATAAAATTAGTAGGAAAAGGGGGAAATATGTGAACGAATACATGTAACATGAAAACAAGTGATAAAAAAAAAATTAAAGGAGTGTGGCAAATGTTATATTGAAGCACATTAGAATGAATTGACTAGAAAAAAGCATGTTGTTTTCCATTAATATTTATGTATAGTATTCTTTTTCTAGTAAAAAATGTTGTAATTAAGGCTAATCTCACTTGTCTGACCTAATGAGAACAAACCCTTGAATTTTATCATAGTAAGAAGTGCAAGACTGTGTCTGTCGGAGTGAGCCTTGAGCAACTTATAAGTGATAGAACACATTTGTTCATTTCTGCCCTAATTTTGAAGTGGGTCTGAGAGTTTCCCATCTCTCTTTCCTTGCACCAAACCACTGTAGAAGATTTTCGGTTCCCCATATATTTTAAGTGTCATGCTGCATAGAACTTATACATTTAGAAACATCCATGCCTTCTCTGGGATTTGAACCCAGGCCCATCACTAATAAGGCAGTCAGTACTATCTAGGTGGCCAGAAATGTAGTGTAAAATAAATTCAGATTATACCACTGTTAGAGTATTTGGAAGTGATAAGAAATACACTTATAAAGCTTGATGTATTAATTTTTTTATTATCAGCAGATAGTATTGTGAATGCACACAGAATGAATACTGCTGAACTCTTTTTTTTTTTTCCCCTCCTCTACGCTACTATATGATACATCTACCTGCAGAGTATTCTACAACTGAAATTATTTTCATTTCATGATAGTTAATCTCCTTCAGGGAATTAAAATCAGTTGGCACAACTGGGTGCCAGAAGATATTTTAGGATATGCTGTTGCGTATAAAAAAAAATCCACTGCCATGCATTAAGAAAGCATGTGGTTAACACGTTAGGTAACAGTGAAGGCCATTTATAATTATATATGCAGTAAAAGCCCAGCTGTCTGACATTTAACGAACCAAAATATTTTTGAATTTTAAACACTTTTTTTAATGCAAAATTAATCGAATAAGAAAGTTGTCTGTTATAAAGCACAAATAAGACTATGATTAAAATCAAGCAGAAAATGTGCTAAACAATGCGTTTTAACACCAGTAATGGATTAGTGTCATTTAACGCTGTATGTAATAACTTTATGTAAACCTGTTTAATTCTCGATAAATCTGTTTAATTTTTTTAAAAAATGAAGGAAGTTAAGGGTCGCTTATCTGTTAATCAACGACATTTTAAAAAAATGGTTAAATTTGGGGCTTGTCTTCAGTGGAACAGATTGTTGTAGAGTACTTTCAAATTTGCAGGATCCTGGCATCAAAAAAAAAGAGTGGCCCATGTGAAAATTGATATATACTGGCCATCCAGCATAAAAAAAATTATGACAAGCGAATTAAGTTTTTTTATGTGTTACGCCCATAACTTTTATATATTGATAAACTAAATAAACAGTGATATGTTCCTTCTAACTTCTGCCAGAAAGACTGATGCAAGTTTCACGAGATCTCCACCGGTTTTCATAGTCAGTGGAATTGCACAGTTGAATGTGATGTTTTACTTTGGCATTTATGTCTGAAATACCCTTTTTTCCTTCAACAATTTTACATGACTTAAATGCAGGTGTTTAATATTGAAGTTGATAACAAATAAAATAACTTTTTATAATTTTAGAGTGGAAATTTTTTCTTTCCATTCATTTGTCTGTTTTACTGTGAATTGCATCTTTTTTGCACTAAGTTATCCAGAATTGAGCATTTCCCTAGCTTCCTGGATAGTTGATCCTTTTCCTATATCTGAAAAAATTTTATTGTGATCATGTAATCTGTGCGCAAATCGCACGAAAAAATGTTATTCTAAAAATCTAAAACCTTTAATTTCATTAGCTGTGCAGCTGATTTAAGGCACTTATATTTAAATTCATATGATTTAGTTTTTTATCATGGTTTGTTGATTGGAAAATGATGTCTAGACTTTATGTTAATTCTAGTTGTATTTGTCATTCTTGATGACATTCCTTTCAAGATGCGTCATGCATATCTAAGCTCATATCTACACATTACTAAATACTACTCTCGCACTAGGTATATACACATATCTGTGAGGGTGCTCTGAAAAGCTCCATCCACGATTTCTTTGAAAATAACTGAAGATTTAGGACCACAGAGATTCTGTGGTGTAATCTCAGTATTCCCATATATTTTAATTGTTAAAAAAAATATGCCAATCTCAATATTTACAGCATGTTTGTAGAATGGCAACAGTCAGTGTTGTGTTTTTTACCTCGTGTTCATCGCAGTGGTTGCTTGTCACCATGTGAAGTGTTCTTAAAAATATTCTCAATACACTTAATGTTCTAACCTGGAATATGGCAAGTTTATTTCAACCGTCATTCACGAATAATTTAAATTTTAACATGTTATCAGCACGAAGCTCAAACGAAAATGCCATTACGATCCAGAATTGAAGATTTCACCGAAGTCTAACTGTGTCGATCGCTGAAACTTAATCATGTTTTGAACCTGAAGTGAGTTGGATAACCATTCTTTGACGAAGTAAATAAAAAATGTTGGGTGAATTTTGCTGGATAAATTTACATGAAAAATGTCATCTGAAGATTATAAAATGCCGAAATTAAATGATGATAATTATCACATGTGGTATATTCGTTCGCGTGCTGTGCTGGTGCAAAAGAGATGTTGGGAAGTAGTGGAATCCGGCTAAGGAATAGCAATGAATGAAAGTACTAAATGAAATGAAGAAAGAGTACTAAATGCTTCAGCTATGGCCAGTGGGGGCACATCTCTAAAAATTGTGAAGAAGCAAATGTCAGAGCCAAAACTGCCGTTGACCGTAAGACAAATATTGCACTCCTGGCAAACGAAGAAAAATCAAGAAAAAATAATCTGTTAATTTTAGACAGTGGAGCTACAGAATACATACATCTGACAAAAGAAAATTCTCAGACTTTGAGAAGTATGCATCTGAAGTTGAAATCGCTAATTCAGAAAGAATAAAGGTCACTGGAATCGGAAACATTTCATTTTCTTTTGGAGAAGAAGATGGAGGAAAAAATATCACTACTGAAAATGTCCTATGTGTTCCAGAATTTGGAGGAAATCTATTATCCATTGGAAGAATTGAAGAAAGAGGCTTAAAAGTGGAATTTGCTGAAGGAAAAGCCAACATGATTGGTAAGAATGGAGACGCTCTTCTATCTGGTGAGAAAAAAGGGAGATTCTACATAATTGAAGAAAAGATGACAATTGCCTACCTTATGAAAACTGAAAGTGCTGACTTACTGCATCATAGACTTGGTCATCCACATTCTTGTATAACAAAAAATACTAGCCCCACCGACGGAGACCCAAAATCAACAGTATTAGCAAATGGTACCTTGCCAAGTCTGTAGCCAGGCAAAAATGAAAAGGAAGAAATTTTCAAAGGCCACCAGTGCAAAAACTAAAGACATTTTAGAAGTTATACATTCAGATGTTGTTGTATAATTTCTCCCTCATCCTTTGGAGGCTCAAATTATTTTGTGACTTTCACCGATGAATTTACTTGCTATACCACAGCATTCGCTATGAAGGCCAGAAGTGAAGTACCAGAAAAATTTGAAGAGTACCATTGCATGTTAGAAAATCTCCAAAACAGAAAAATCAAATTCCTGAGGTGAGGACAATGGTGGGGAATATATAAGTGAGAAGTTTGACAAGTACCTCGCTGCACATGGGATCCAAAGACAACTAACTGTACCAGAGACACCATAAAAAACAGTTTGGCAGAAAGACTGAACCAGACATTGATAAACACAAGATGCTTACTTATTGAGTCAGGAGCAGATCACAGATTTTGGGCTGAATCAATGGCCTCTCTGACCTATTTCCACAATAAGTGCCCGTCTATGGCAATTGATGGCAATATTCCAGAGGAAAGATGGTCAGGATCTGGTAGCAGAACAGACCACCTCAGAGTTTTCGGATGCAGAGCCTGGAGTCATGTTCGCTCAAAGCGAGCTTGATCCTAAAGCTACAGAATATGTTTCTGTAGATTATCCTAAAGGAGTCAAGGGCTATAAACTGTATGATCTGAAGAAGAAACATGTATTTGTCAACAGAGATGTCATTTTTGAAGAAAAATTTTCCCACTTAAAACTAAACAAGTGTGAAAATCCTACAGAAGAAGCTACTCTTTAAATTGAAGACTTTGAACCAGAATATCCATCCCATGGACCTACCTGAAATAGAAGCTCATGATTCATCTGTAGGTCATGTAACTCTTGAAGTAAATGACTTGGATGAAACCCAAATTCTAAATACTGATCTGATTGACCAAAATTCTGAAAGATGTCCAGACCTACAACTTGGAATCACCCCAGATTACGAAGATGAATACTTAACCCAATCAATTATAGAAATACAAGATGTTACCAACAATCTAGATCCTAAAGTCAAAGCAGCCACCAGAAATCATATCCATGGAAGTGAGAGAGGTGAAGAAAGAAAAACCAGAATTCCTAAACATCCCAAAGATTTTTACCTGTACAATATCCAAACGATACAACAATCAGATAAAAAAGACCCGGTGACTCTAAAAGATGCCCTGAAATCACCCAGAACTGACATGTGGTTAAAAGCTATGGAGGAAGAAATTCAAAACCTTACCCAAACTCAAACCTAACTATGAAACCACTATGCAGCAGGCATTCACTTGTGTACCTCTGTTGACTAAGCGTCATTGTCTACTATGCCTACAATGGGTACAGGGTTGCCTCTGTACAGGTCATACACAGGCTGGTGGTGTTAATATTATGCATTGGGAAGACATTCTCATGGGTGGCTCTGGGGCCCTTATTTGTGGCGAAACAGACCATGAAAGCTGCAGACTATCTGAACATAATTACGGATCAGTTGCACCCTTACATGGCATCTACCTTCTCAACTGGAAATGGAATCTTTCAGCAAGACAATGCTTCATGTTAAAAGGCTCAAATTATGTTGGAGTGGTTCAAGGAGCATAGTTGGAAATTTATGAAACAAAAGGTATGTTTATTATCTTCTTTGAGCAGCAGCTCAAACACTTAAACACTACCATGTCGGAATATCTCAACTAAACAAACAAAAGGTATGTTTATTATCTTCTTTGAGCAGCAGCTCAAACACTTAAACACTACCATGTCAGAATATCTCAACTTTGCATGACTGCTGCTTAGACATTTGATTTCATCTACCAAGAACCTCTGGCATCCATGCCAAGGCGAGATGCAACTGGCCTGCAACATTTTATTGAGTGGATAGTCATAATCTTTTGGCTCTTTAGTGTACATATTTCACACCAACACTATATGTAAGTCTGATATATGTCCTAAATCACACTTTCGAGATTGGAAATACAGAAGTTAAATTTCATAAAGTCTTAGAATAGAACAGGAGATATAGGAAGTGCCCTTATTTTTAGTCAGTGTAACTTTACCATTTTTGCCTTTGTAAACCTATAATACTCCTTAATTTCTTGTTTGAATGTAATTACCAACTTCTAGCAATAAACTGAAGTCAACATAGAAATCTTCACAATAATGTAATTATTTTTTATTTGAAAAAAAAAATTTGCTAAAAAATTAAAACAAAAATTTTTCTTCATTTTTAATCCATATGCATATTTCTATAAATATTAAAAGCAAATGTGATGGGACAGCCAGTGATAGCAGATATTGCCATCCAGATATAAAAATTGTTTTAAAACAATGTCAGTTTACCAAAATTTTTGAAATTATAAAAATGCCTATTGTGATTTATAGAACTAACATGAAGACCAAAACACTAAGTCGGATGTCCCACAAAGGACCCCTGTTTTTAAAATTAAATAACTCGATAACAAAGTTTGGTAGAAGAATAAAACAAAAGGTGTATTTTTTGGGACAGCTGTAAAAGTGTAATACAGAAGTTTCACATTTAGTTACAAAAGTTGCCAATAGGTTGCACTGTAGTTGCAGCACATTCTAGAAAAATGTAGCAAACATGTCCTGTGCAAGCTGTCATTGCAATCACATCATAATCATTTCAAAATGCCCACCTTTAGCAGTAGAGAGGTGGCTCAAACGAAGAACGAAATTTTCACACACCTTCCATAGTATGTCAATGGAAATGGATGCACATGCCTCACAGATCGACTCTTTAAGCTTGTCCAGTGTTGCAGGCTTGTTCTGGAAGACTGTGTCCTTCAAGGTGCCCCACAAAAAGTAGTCACAAGGGGTAAGATCAGATGAGTATAGGGGCTAATCCATGCCTGTTCCAGTAAATTTGGAATAGCCCAAAGCAATAACTCTATCCCCGAAGTATTCCTTCAAGGAACTGAAACACCTGTTTGGTGCGGCGGGGTCAGGCCCTCATCTTGCATGAACCATGATGTGCTTGGTCAACCCTCCAGTGCTAACAGTATGGCGGCAAATTGTTCCATCACTTCAACATAACATTCAGAAGTGATCTCTCAAGAAAAAGAGGCTGATAACATCTTTTCTGGATACTGCAGCCCAGACAGCAACTTTTGGGGAATGTAGTGGTTTGCTTCACACAAATGGGGTTTTCAGTATCCCCAAATCACCAGTTTTGTTAGTTCACAGCACCATTCAGGTAAAAATTGGCTTCAGCTATGAACCATATGCAGCCAATATCGAATCTGTCATTATCAATCATTGTGAGCATTTCATTCGCAAAGTCTTCTCTCTGTTGCACAGCTTGAATAGGAATGGCTTGGTGACACTAGATCTTGAACGGAACATGTGTAGCATGTTTCTTAGTATTCTGTGCATGCTGGATCGCATGGATTTTGCTGAATAAGTGTAGGAACTGTCGTGACATTTTCAGGAATAACTACAGAGTGCCTGGGACCAACATTCCCTACTAACTCATCAGTCACACTTCCTGTTCGTTGAAATTTATTGAAAAGCATATGACTAGTTTTCGTATCGGGACATTTTGCAACGTTAAATCGGGATGGAAACTGCATCTTGTTGTCGTAGAACTAATTTAACCTGTGAAATTCGAGTACCAGAAAAACACATTGCTCCATGGTATATGTGATTTCATGCACGTTCTTCGATACCCAAATGTCCTTTCATGCTTGAACAGTGGAGCTGTCTGCAGAATGATTGCTTTAGACGTCAGATCACTCTTTATAGGGACTCCTTCTTGGTAATGCAGCATACAATGCCACCTATTTTCAATTTTTGTAACTAAATGTGAAACTTCTGTATAAAATTTTTACAGTTGTCCCAATAAACATGCCTTTTGTTTCATTCTTTTATCGATCTTTGTTTTCAAATTATTTAATTTTAAAAACGGGGGTCCTTTATGGGACACCCTTAGCTTTAAACTAATTAATTAATTTATAGATAAAATCTGTATCATCAGATCATTTGTTTTCTACAATGAAAGATGAAGTTGGCTTAAGAAAGCCTGATATTAGGAACATAATTTATTTTAGATTTAAATGTGTCCAAAAGTCACATATCAAAATCAGAGTAGGGTAGATATTCTATCACATTGATGTGGTTTTTTTTTTTCAAAATTTAGATTGCCAATTTTGCTGAATGAGAAGATGCATGTCATAGTGAAGCATGTATTTTCTAATATTTCTGTCTTGAAGAGTTTTTGGAAGTCACTTAGTGGTAAACGAGTTAATTGTTCTCTGTCTCTATGACACGATACATTTGACAAGCCCTGTACTTCTGGGAGGGGAACTTACATTGCTTTTTCATTACTCAGTAGCTTTTCACCATTGTTCGTTATGGATCGGTCATCTTCAAAGACCCCATACTTTTTTGCTTTTTGGATGATGTGTTGAACCTAAAAAAAAAAAGGCATGCAAATTTCATCACTTATGTTTTATGAATCTGGATTTCACCATCATTAAATAATTTCAGGATTTCTTCACTGATTCCCCACTCCAGCTTTCCATGCTATATTAATTTACGAGGGGCTCACGACTAACATTTTTTCATTCGTTCATGAGTAATTTTATGTATATTTGTAGATCTAATGTTATATACCTTCTGTATCATTTGATTGGTACAACCATTATTGTTGATTAATATTTTTCAGATGTGTAACTTGTTATTTGAGACTATAGCTAGTAATAGATGTCATGTATGTTCTTTATCCAGGAGAGAATTTCGACCTGTATAGAATTCTGTGAACCATTTGAATAAAGTGATGAGAGGTGGAATTTCAATTCCATATGCTAATTGTAGTATTCTTGATTTATCCCCACTTTAAAATCATAGAAAATCATAGTGCAATAATGTTCTGACTTCAGCTCCCTTTGCCTTTCATTCAAAATTTATTCTTTGATTTGTACATTCTAATTATTGCCAAAAATTATTGTCTGCAGGCATACTCAGATTTCAGTTAGAATTGTGATGACATTTCAAAACACACTGTAGCCCAGTAGATCCAAATTGTTGGTGTGGATTTGGCATTTAAAGAATCTCTGATCCAATTATAATGCTTATAGGAAGTATTGTTAAAAATTTATAACAAGAGGTAAAAAATAACTTTCGATAACTTTCATTGTAACAAAATTAAATGCTCGTTTAAGTAGTCATTCGTTGTCTTTTATTCTGTTTTTTAAAGAGTAATTTCTCTCACTCCTGTAGTCATGTTTATCTATATTTAATGAATAGACCTATTTAAGATCACAAGATATACAAGATTTTGAAAGCAAAGTCATTTTGTTTCCAAGGTACTTGATCCCTCAACAAAAGTCCTTGCAATCACAAAGATTTGAAATACTCTGTAAATGATAATTTTGTTAAAAAATATCCATATTAAAGGAAGTAAATGGTGTAATACATGAAATCTTTCATTTTTTCAATTAATAATAATTTAAAGCTATTAAAATTACTTAACATTTTGTGTATATATTTTAGAGAAGAGGATAAACAAATGTTCTTAATTTTGTAGACATTTTATTAATATGGCCAGTAATGCGGACTTAATATCATAAATTAAATAGGGTGAAACACTCATCAGATACCTACTTAAGGAGAGAGAGTCCTTTGTACTAGACTATTATGTTGGTATCCTGCTAGAAACAGATATGCATTCTGTTTTTATTATTCAGAGAAATATTCATATAAAATTTTAAATAATCAAACAGAAACTTAATGATGATTTAATGTACACTCATAAACTTGATATTAAACATGAATCACTCCCAATATTTACAGCGTACTGTTGTTACTAGATGTAATTTACAATTTTGGTAGTTTTATCCATGGTTAGATTTTGAGAGGCTTAAAGTAGTTTCATGGGTATTTGCATTTCATAACCTGGGATACTTTCCGTTTGAATCTCCTTCATGAAAAGCTTTCTTGTAAAGCAGATATCTGTCAAATACTTTACGTAACTAATTAAAAAAATCTTATGCTTTGCTTCATAAAGAGTCAAAAATTTATACTTGCTAACAATCATCAATGATCGCATGACTTTTATTAATTGATATATTGGTAAATCATAAATAAAATTTGGTGCTATTAGGTGCTTCATTAAATCTGCTTTAATTCTATTATGTTAATATTAAATTGCATAAACATTTTAATGTTTATTTTTGTTACAATTTTAAAATAAATCATTTGAAATAAAATTTTAATGAGGAAATTAGAAGTAATCAAATTATATCCTAATTTATTACTACATTTTTCATGCTATTTCTACATCTATAACTATTTAATTATCATACTTTATGATCTCTATAAATTTGAATTGATTGCATATGATAATACAGAATGCATACTGCAATCAATAAATGCTATTAAAAATCAATAAAAAAAATAGACCTTTTTATTATGGATTACAGTTTCAATAAAGGGGGAGTTGATACAGTGGATAAAATGAGCAGTACATATTCTGTTTCCAAGCCAAGAAGTTGGCCATTAGTAATATTTTTTCAATTGGTAAATACAGCTGGAATAAACATCCAAATTTTGTATATAACCCATGCACATTAATGATGGCCAAAAGTTTAGGAGTCTTTTGCTAAAAAAATTATATGACTGATGAAGTCATACTTTGCAGAAAGAGCAGAAATAAAGTCTTTTCTTCCCGATATTCAATGCTTTTGTAAGAAGATACAAAAGAACTTAAGGATACCAAATAGAAGATGAAACACCAGCAAAAATATGGGAAGGTGTTTTTGTTGTGGAAGATAAGAAAATAGGGTGACAAGATTAAATGCCATGTATGTGTGCAAAGAACATGCAATTACAGTAATTGCTTGTTGGGAGTGTAAGTGTAAGGGGGACATTACGTATGAAATTTAATATGGCTGGTAGCTAAAATTTATGTTTAATATGTTATACTTTGTATTTTGCTTTTATTCAAAGAACTTTTATTAGTTTTATCAAAAGTTTTGGTTATTAAATCTTATAACATAAGTATCTGTTCTTATTTAGCTTATTTTTGTTTGTGTTTTTGGTGTGAAAATACACCACATGTGTACTTATGTTAAAATGTTATGTGCGCGTAGTTAAGTATAAATTTAGTTGACATAAATAAGTCCGTTATTATGTAAAAGAAATAGATAATGGGAAATAAGTGTAATAACATATAGATGCAATTTCATCCTGGGTAACTTTATGTTTAAAATTTACATTTCTTGTGTATATACATCTAAAAACGAGATAAAGAAATATGTTGTATTTTCCCTTTAAAACATACATGGCAACATATACTGCTATTATTACTATTAAATGTGTATCCCTCCCGCATATAATTAATTTATTGGATTGAATTTACTGCTGATGAAAATTTACATGCAAAAGAATCAATTCAAAGGCAGTTAAAAACATATTTGAATTAGATTATTTGGGTTATGGCATAGGAACATACAAAAGCTTTCTGCTTAGTAGGTGAGACGAAGGACTGTTTTGAGCTGAACACTATTTACAGTTGCTGCAGTAATAATAGCAGTATTATATTACATCTAAAACTTATTTAAGAAATATGAGCAATGTGGAATTATATTTTGATAGCTTACAGATCAATGCGATTAAAGATGATCGAACTTTTATTTTAAAATTTTAGGAAATTGGAGTTTTCTGGATGTTCTTCCAGAACACTACAAAGTAAATAACATAATTTTTTAGATTCAGTTAATCACTCACTGTTTTATTATATAATTTTAAAAGAATATAGTCTAATATTTGAAATTGCAGTGGTGGATGGATGTAGAACGAACTACACTGTATTGCAAACAGAGAAATTTACAATGGTATTTTATTCGGCATGTTATTGTGTCTTAATTATCTAAAATGATGTTTATCTTTGTTTATGCAATATCTCTGTTTATGTAATATCTCTGCAATTTACATAAAACTAATTAATAATGAAAGCAACTAAATATTTAAACAACAATGCAAAGTCTTGAAAAGCTAGATTTTCTTACTTTTTAATCTTGTTGCCCCTAATCTAAAAATAAGATTTTTTTTTTTTTGTCTGGCTCTTGCACTACCAGAGAGAAGAAACTCTAAGGCAGATTGCTAACTAAATGGCAAGGGCGGAGAGGACCGTATATGGACCATTCAAAGCTATAACAGTAGCAATAGTTTTACAATTTCAAGTATCGGATAGCCTGAGTCAGACGCAAGTACCCCTTCAAATGTTTCTTCGGATCAGTTTATTAAGAAGGTTTTATCCACATCCCTGCTTTCATTAGTCCCTATAAATTCTAAATACAGCCTATCCAAGGGCATGCTATTGCATAAATGGAACTGTTTCTCGTTTGTAACTCGGACAACTAACTTAGAGTTTGGTTTAAAAATGCTATGTGTGTATTGCAACTTAAATTACTCTTATTTAAAAACATGTAATAGCATTCACATCTATAATGAATCGTACTACAGTTCTCTTTAAAAACAAAGCTATGCCTATTACCTCACAAGCTGCAGTTTGGCCATGCCTGTTTTATATGAAAACTTTTAAGTGTGATTTTACAGGCTAAATTTTTCTCAAAATCTGTTGGGCAGCTTGTAGCTCAAGATTTCATAAGACAAGATGATACATATTTCTTAATATTTTCTTTAGAATAACCAACATGGAGTCAAAACAATTTCTGGAAATGTTTTTTCCCCATTTGAATTCACATGATTACTGTCGACTAGACCAACCACTGAAGCAAAGCCAATTTAGATGCTTACAGCCACATTGTTAAAGTTATGTGATTTCAGGGAAGGTTAATGACTTTAATTACAATTATTTTTTACATATATATCTATGTTTTATTAGGTATTCTTCTCAAATATCAATAAATTTACTTATAAGCAAATTTTACTATTTTGTCTTCATTCAAAACACTTATTTCCTTCAGTGATTTTGTATCACAATAGTCGATTTCTGCTGTAATTTTTTCTGCAGATATTCCACCATTTAGACATGAGAACAGAACTTAAATAATATTTTAAGTACATAGTGAGTTAAATGTGAAAAACAACCACAAAATTCATGTTCAATTGTAATGGGGTGGTTTAGGTGCAAAACTTGGAGAATTTTAAGAGTTAGAAAAACTGTTTAAAGTGCTTTTCTTATTGATTAATTATATATATATTTATCCGTAATAACAAATTATTTAAGTTATTTGTGTTTTGTTCTAGAAATCTCCTATTTTAATCCCTGTATTTTGTCCAAGCAGTTTTTTATATGCATGAAAGTCACAATAAATTGCTGGTACATGCATGTGAGTTTCAAAAGTAGAAAGGTCTGAGATTTAATTATGGCAAACCACATTATAATTATTTGTCTATGTTGAGGACTTTCTAAAAAGCATTTTTTCATGTTCATGTCTCATGAGATAAACCATAGTCCCTTCAATGACTCCATCGTCCGGGATTTTAAATCTGGATTAAGTTGCCAGTGTTCAGTAGTCCATGATGCTGGCTGTGGTATAGACAGCCTTTGTTTAGATACAGAGAATTTATGCATGTTTATAAGTATGTAGTGTCTTGGCTTTAGACCACTCAAAATATTGTTGAGCTGACAGTCCTCTCAAATATTTTAGTGATAGAGAAAAAAGGTGGGAGAACCTCAAAATAACCTTCCAAGAGTATTTTCCATGAAAATTTGAGTGAAGCTGCATACTTAGTACAGAATGTACCTGTATCACCAATGGTAAAATTCTGGTGTCTTTCTCTCACTTGTACCTGTACCTGCAATGCCATCTGAAGAGCAGTCATGGGTGGTATTGTTGACAGTATATTGCCAGGTGCTAATTGATACTAAGGTATAAAAATGTTTAGGTAATACTGGTATGTGGAAATCCCTGGCACTATTTTCCTCTAAGTGTGATATGTAAAAGTGCATATCATATTAACTGTCCTAACAATAAAGAAAAGTTGAGATTAAACAATGAACTAAAACTAAACTCAGTAGCACAAACAGTCCTAATGGGCCAAGGCCTGCAGTGCCCCAAAATCTGGTTTCTCGACCATGGGCTCCGGGGTGCATAAGCATATGCCCTGAATACGTGGTCAGCTAGTCGCAGGACCCCCAGTGTTAAGTCCCCAAGTGAACTTGGTACTCATTGTATCTACCCAAGGCATGAAAGGCTGAGTCGGCCTTGCTCAGCCCGGGGTTCGAACCCTGGACCTGTGGTGCTGCTGCACGATGTGCTAGCCACTGCACCACCAGGGCTCTATTAAAGATTAAACAATGAGAAGCATTAAATTTTGTTTTAAAATCCCACTCCTTTTTTGCATGTGTGCTGAATTGTTTATGAAAGACATACAATTTTATTTAATCAATTATGTTGTAATAAAATATTTTGGGGAATGCGTCCTTGTGGTTTAACATGTAAATAACATTATATTTGAGTTGAAGCATAAGGTGCCAAAGGGAAGTGAAGCTTCAAGAAGAAGAAAATATTTTGGTTTAAGATTTGGAAAACTGATAGGAAACTTAAAAATATAGATTTTCATGCTATTTTGGCATTAGTTGTACAGCGGTATCATTGTACAGTATTGTTTATGAGGGAAAGTCTCCATTTTTGCACCCCTTAGTCTTCTTACAAGAGTATATTTTGGTTTCCTGTTTTTATTTCCTAACTGAAGTAAAACATCACATTCTGCGTGTTTCATTTGCATATGATGAAGCCTAACGTTAGGAATGGAGACAAATAAATAAGCAGAGATTCATCTAAATTAACATATATTGAAACACAAAATGGCACAAGTACAGTAAATTCTACATGGTAAAGTAAAACAGTGACAACAACTAAAAAAAACGTTGCTAAGAGAAAAATATAAAAAGCGTGTTGCCACACATGTTGTAAAATACAAATGGGAAATATAATCACAAATAAAAGTTATTTGCAACGCTCCCCCTTGATTAAATTTCATTCAGTCCTACACAGAACCTTTGATTGAGCAAGGCTTTCTTTTGCACACTCTTTGTGAACATGTCTGCTGCATTTGAACTGGAAGGCACATACGTAAAGTTTAACAACTTCTCTTCAACCTTTTCTCTCTCTCTCAAAAAAAAAAAAAAAAAAAAAAAAAAATGCCTGAGTTCAATATGTTTGTTACGCTCTGAAGTGACATGGTTTTTGGCTAAAGAAATGGCACCCTGATTATCAACAAATATGCTTTGTGGAAGGTTTAAAAAATGTTCTCCCACAATTTCTTAAAAAAAATTTTGGAACCACAGTACTTCCTTGGCTGCGTGGCAAATTGAGAGGTACTCAGCTTCAACTGTTGACAATGCAGTCGTCTGTTGTTTCTTACTGCTCCATGAGACAGCTCCACCTGCTAGTAGCACCACATAGCCACTAAATAATCGTCTGTCAATCTTATCACTAGCCCAATCAGAATCACAAAACACTTCAAAATTCTTTCCTGTCTTTTGGAAAGTCAGCTTTAATTCCTTGGTCTGTTTTAGGTAACGAAGGATATGTTGTACACCAGCCCAATGTTCCTTGCTTGGGCAATTATTGAATTGGCTCATGTAAGTAGTGGCAAAAGCTAAATCTGGCCTTGTTCCTCCTGCTAGGTACAAGAGCCCTCCAACAGCCTGCCTATATTTTATTGCTCCTTCAGCATTCAACATGTTATCCTTAGTGGCTGTTGTATATTTCATACCTGGATCTAATGGTGTTGATGCTCCTTTAGCATCTTGCATATTGGTTGTTTCCAAGAGTTCACTAGCATAGACACTTTGGTCAGGAGTCACACAGCTATCTTCCCTTCTGCTTATCCTAATTGAAAGAAGGTGATGTATTTCTCCCAAGTCCTTGATTTTAAATGTGGCTGCAATATTATCCTTAAATTCCTGAATGATGAATTCTTTGCTGGGCATTACAAGAAGATCATCCACATACACACCTACAATTAACTCCTTTTCTTTATTGAAGTAAACACAAGGATCTGCTCTGGATCTTGTTAGGCTCGTTGATTTCAGAAATTTATCGAGGCGCATATTCCATTCTCTCCCAGACTGATGAAGTCCATAAAGGCTTCTCTTTAGCAAGCAAACTTCTCTGTGTGTTTTCTCATGCAGACACACGGGTGGCTGTTCCATGAAAATTGTCTCACTCAGTCTTCCATTTAAATAGGCTGCAGTAATATCAAGTTGATGAACCTGCCAGTCTTGCTCAACTGAGAATGCTAATAAAGTTCTAATTGATTTTGTTTTTATTACAGGAGAAAACGTCTCTTTGTAGTCAATTCCTTCGACTTGGGTGTAGCCACGAGCAACTAAACGAGCTTTATATCTTTCCACTTGTCCATCTTTGTTAAGTTTTCTCTTGAAGACCCACTTACATTTCACAACTTTCCTTCCCTCTGGCCTAGGCACTATGTCCCAAGTTTCATTTCGTTTTAAATTTTCCAACTCTTTTTCTATGGCTAACTTCCATTTTTCTGCATCTGGACTAGTTAATGCCTTTTCTAAAGTTTCAGGATCATTCTGGAAAGCTTTCTTGGGTGTTGAGCCTTCATATTTCTGTTTCTCGGATTGTCAGCTGCATTGCATTCCACTTGTAATTTCATTTATTTCTGGAGGATTTTCTTCATAAATCTCTGAATTTTCCATGATATAATCCTTTGTCCACTTAGGTGCTGAAATTTGTCTTCTGGGTCGAGTCTCTTTTTCTGGTATATCCTCCACCTCCTTCTTTTCCTATTGAGGGCCTTCGTCTATTACTTTATTTTCAACTTCATCATCTTGAGATGAATTTCTTCCAGAAACTTGTTGTGGGTGCAATGTTATAATGTTTCCAGTCATGGAAGGTTTCTCTTCAAATATGACATCTCGGGAACAGATTACTGTACTGGTTTCTTTGATGTAAATGCGGTACCTTTCATCTCCATCATACCCAAGGAGATAGCCTTTAGTTGCCCTTTTGTCCATCTTTCTCCTCTTCTGAACTGGGATATGAGTATAGCAAGTCGATCCAATGATGCGCATGTGTTTTATTCTGGGTTTCTTTCCCATCCATAATTCATAAGGGCTTGAATTAGGAACTGAAGACTTGCCTGTCCTATTCAATATATAAATTGAAGTACTGACGAACTCTGCCCATAGGAAAGCTGGAAAGTCCACTTCCTCATTCGAGTATTTGAGAGTTCTGGCCATTTCTAGGACTGTTCTGTTCTCTTGTTCAGCACTGCCATTTTGTTCTGGTGTATATGGAGCTGTGAGCCTCTGGGAGATTCCATGCTTGTTCAAGATCTTGCGAACGGCTTGGTTGTCAAATTCTCCACCATTGTCACTGAGCATTTCTTTAACCGTATGCCCTAAGTTCTTAGCGTGAGCTGTGAAATTTTCAAGCACATCTTTTACTTCTGATTTGTGCTTTAAGAAAAAACAGTATCGAAATTTGGTGTAGGCATCTTTGAAGATTGCAAAGTAACGGTATTTCCTAAATGACTGATCAAATGGCCCAGAAATATCTGTCGAGAACAATTCTCCAGCTTTTGTAACCGCTTTCCTGGTTCTAAACTTTAAACGGTGGGATTTTCCGTATACACAAGCTTCACATAATTTCATATCAGACTTAATCTTAATATTCAACTCTTTCTCTACAATGGCCTTTACATGCTTTTTATCTTGGTGACCCCATCGTTCATGATAAAGTTGGAGAGTTGATTCATTATTCTCAGTCATGTTGATGTCAATGTGAGTTTCAGGAACTAAGGTCTTCATCACGGCTTTGAAGAGACCCCCACCAGCATTTCTTGTTCCATGCAGAACTATTTCACCATCTATTTTTAAATAGCAGTCCTTAAATGTTGATTCAAACACACTGTTTTGATTTCTATCTTGAGATGCTAATACAGAAAATAGATTTTTACTTATTTCTGGAACATACCAGACATTTTCAAGATTTTTGATTTGGTTCATCCCATTTACAATGGTCATTATCTTGATGGTGCCTTTTCCAATTGCTGGTAATGACTTTCCATTTGCCACAGTGATGCTATGAGGAAGCTTAAATCTTTTGAAGTCTATAAACTAGTGCCTGTTATTGATGACATGCTTCGAGGCCCCATTATCAATAAACCAATCATCAGTATTCGTTTCTGCAGAAAATATTGTATCATCTACAGCTAGAAGTGTCATATTTGCAGCAACACTGTTTTTACTTCCCTTGTTTGGCCCTATATGTGGACTGGGTTTCGGCGGTTTTCCATCAGCTATCCATTTCTTGCATGTTCTGACCCAATGTCCTCTCTGGTGGCAATAATTACACTTGCCATTGTTTTTCTTGTTAATAGATGATTTCCGCTTAAATTCCGGATTTGCTATCAATGCTTCCTGATCTAAAGTTTCTAAAAAATTTGGATCTTTCCTTAATTCTCTTTCATGGGTGCACAATTGTGTGGTTAATTCATCTAAAGTTCTCCTTTCATCACTAAGAAGTAACCAACTCGATTTGAAAGTACGATAACTGGGAGAAAGAGTATCCAATATTTTACAAATCAACAGCATTTCTGGCAGTCTGTTTTCTTCCTTATTTTCAAGCCCACTGTTCAGTTCATTCCATAGATTTTTCAATTTTGACAAATGAGCTGCCATATCATCATTTGACCAACTGAATTTGAAGAACTGTAAACATATGTTATAAAGTTGGTTATCGGACGAATCTTCGAATACTTTGTGAAGTTCCAGCCAAATGTCTCTTGCGCAGTCAAATCTCGTTACCTTTTGTAAAGTGTCTTCAGTCATGGAGTTCGTAAGAACCATCATAGCGCAATTATTTGCTTTATTAAAAACCTTCATATCATCTCTAAATCTCTTTCGAATCTCTTCGGCGGCCGCATGATCAGGCTCCTCTGGCTTCTTCAGTTTTCCTTCCACGGCTTCTAAAGCGTTTTCGTGATAATTTAATACGAACTTAATTCTATATTTCCAAATAGGCCAATCACCTTTTCCGCATAACGGCTGAACCAATATCTTTGCAGCTTCCATTTTTGCAAACTAATTTGCCGACTCACGTCAGGCTTAAGAACTGCCGTGTTAGGCTTACGAACTGCCGGTAATGTTTATCTCCACTTCGCTCATAAATTTCACCGCACAGTTATATCATGCTGGGCCTATAACCTGATGAAGTCTAACGTTAGGAATGGAGACAAATAAATAAGCAGAGATTCATCTAAATTAACATATATTGAAACACAAAATGGCACAAGTACAGTAAATTCTACATGGTAAAGTAAAACAGTGACAACAACTAAAAAAAAGTTGCTAAGAGAAAAATATAAAAAGCGTGTTGCCACACATGTTGTAAAATACAAATGGGAAATATAATCACAAATAAAAGTTTTTTGCAACAATATATCTCCATTATTTCATCTGAGATGATTACATTAGCACATGCTGAAAAGATTTCCATTTCACTTCGGAAAAACATTTTCAATTTTTCGTAACCAAAATATATATCATTTAGACATTTCAAGCTGTACAGGCTACTATTTATTATTCTTGTGTGCACTGTATGTTTTTCATATTAAATCAGTAGTGTAATACAATTTATAATTGATGCTTTCCTGTAGCTTTCTTAGTTCTTGATATAATATTGCTAAGTTCTGAATTTCACCATTAGGAGTGCTAGAGCTGGTTTGGTCTTGTATGGCAATGCTTAACTGCACTGTAGCTGGACATTTCTCTCATAACTGTAGTTAGTTGTATTCCCCAAATATTTAGAAACAAGTGGATGTCTGTTCACACTATGTTTGTTGTATTTTTATTCCAGTCAACATTTATTTGAATGCAATATTAGTTTGTTATGTTTTAATGCATTTGTTTTTAAGTAAGATTTGCATCTGATTTTTTTTTTTTTTTTAGGTTACACATTTTGATTTTTGAAGATGGCGATGAGCAAGTTACTGAAGAGTGAAAGTGTACATGATGAAGGCAAAACCAGAAGATTTAATAAAATAAGGCCTTCTTGTGACCGATTCTTTACATCCAGAAATTTTTTCGGAGCTCAAATAAATCACGAGACTGAAACTGGTATGATGTCATGTCGTGTACCAGAAGATAATTCTCTTCTTACCAGTATTTATTTCATTCTTTCTGATGGTCTTATTTTGAATGGAGAAACTCTCGAAATACGAAAAATGATTGCTGAAGAAGTTACTAATAATCCTGAAAGGTACACCACTGCCTTTTTGGGAATGCCAGCTGAAGACTTTTGCCAATGGGTAATGATTGCGAACCATGGGCAAGGTGCCCTCGAATTAGCAATCTTAAGTGAACATTTACAGATTGAAATTATTGTAATTGATTGTTTTACCCTGGCAGCAACTCATTATGGAGAAAGTGAAAATTACACCGACAGATTCTTTCTCATATATGATGCCGGACATTATGACCCATTACTTTATGAACAAAATGACATATGGTGGACAATTTTTCCAGCTTCTGACGAGGCCTTTCTGCAAATGGCCCTAGAAGCAGCTCAGAAAGCTAAAATCAATTTGACTCTATATTGTCCTGTTTGCAATGCCCTGTTGCATGGCAACAAAGCAGCAAGAGCTCATGTTATGGCTACAGGACATAAAGAGTTCGAGGAACTTGCTGTTTAACTTACTGTGTAATCTTCTTCAATTTTTGGGCATTCCATTTTATTTTATTTCAATTTCTTGTTTTGTATTAAAATATTTTGATATTTAAGATATGCATGTTGTTATAAACTTGTACTGTTCAAGTTTTAAATTTTTATGCTTTTATTTGCAACAGAAACCTAAATTTTTAAATGTCTTGTTTAACTGGTCGCACGTAATTCGAAGAATTCTGCAATGTATTTGAGACTACTGATCACTTACAGTATTATAATCATTAAGAAATGTTTTCAAGGTCTTTATTATTATTCAAATTAAATGCATATTTTTTTAAAAAAAGTTTGAAACATTTTTTCTATGCCCAGTTACTGCACGGCATTTACCAGTAATATCAGAAATACTGCATTTATTCTGCAAACTAAGCAGCTGTGAAAGTTCATACATTTTACATTTTCACAAGTTATGTTTCTTCTTAGTCATCTTTTTATATTTAGTTGTGTGTACATGGTCATTTTTTAAAACAAAAAGTGATGCTACATTTGATTAACTTTTTAAACATTTTATATGAATATACATTCATCTGTTAAATTGCTGTACAAATATCAGTTCATTTCTTATACAAATGGTATTTTTATACAAACATACATTCACTTACTATATTGTGAACTATATAGATTTTAACTTCTTTGAGCTGTTAGTGTGCTGCACTAGTTATATCAAGCTCTTTTATAGGTCAGGTTTTATTACTTTTAATTTTCAAAAGTAGTATTTTAAATTGTAACATTTTTCTTTTCATTATAAAAACATACTTGTGCCTTAAATTTTAAATTCATTGATTCATTACCTTAACTCTTTGAAATCCAGACCTTTCGCTAAGCTGCATCCTCAAAATACACCGAACTGCTCGAAATACTTTACCAGTTTCACAGCACTTTTCTCCTCTCCCTGTCCATTACCGCAGAAAATAGGTGTGAAGATTTCCAATGACATCCTTTGTACTTTCTAACAAAGATTCCATTAGCCTTTGACCCCGTTCTTTATAAAACTATTCTGAAGGTCAGATCAACAAGCCTTTCTGGCTTTGTTATGATCACGACTGAGACTTTGTTTGTTTCCGTCATTTTTATAGGAAGGAATAAATTGTTTAAAAATAAATATAATCTTTAAATTTTTAAACCGCTCTTTTATTTCTGTTTAAAGCTTAAAAGCACACTGTACCACAAAACAATCAACAGTGAAATGTCACGATCAAACAAAAGATAAAAAATACTCTAAGGACAAGCTGTCTGCAGTAAACTGATACAATGCATTTGGGGAAAGTGCACCTGCTACTGGATACCTTAGGGGGAGGGAAGAAAAGATTACAATTTCGGCCGTTTTCGGGCAGTTCTGGTTGTTTCAATGTAGGGCCGTGTCAGGCGGATTGGATGTGAAGGAGTAAATATAATGTAATTTCTTAACGCACTAGTTCACAATTAACTTCAAGCTTTATTGGATGCTTTCTTCTTTTTGTTATGTAATTTATCTTGATTGGTTTTTCTGTAAGATTTAAAGTATTAACTAAAATAATATGCACTTGAATAGATCGTAATTCAGTTTTGAATAGAAGCAATGAAACATGAAGTGATATATCTGTCTGATTTATGGACATATTGCAGATACTTTTTAGCCAAATATGTTTCTATTTTTACATGTTTGAAATGAGTTTTACTGTAAAAGTTTTATTTAGGAAGGTTAATGCTGTTAAAAGATGTCTTCAGAGTAAATTTCTGAAATTGCGAGGACAATTTAGTAATTATAAGCAGTTTTGTTGTTTAATAGTAAACTTTATTTTTCTTATGTGCCAAAATTGTTTCATTTTAGTATTAGCTTTAACTCTGCAGTCAAAATAAGTAACTAGACTTGGATTTATGATTTAATGCAGATCTTGAGTATGTTCTTATTGTACAAGTTTAAAAGTGTTTATTCATTGAGTGATTGCATGTTAAACCAGTTTTAAGAGGACTGCAGGATATTTAACTCATATATGTATCATTTAAAATGAAAAAGACCTGCTATATTAATTTAGAAAAGCTGTTTGCATTGAATATCTAGTAGTTTTAATCAATATTTGATTATCATATATGAATGTGGAGTAGCCGATTAGCATGAGCACCATACAGTATGTTAGATCAAAATAACTGCACTGTAACTTAATTTTGGTTTCATTTAAATTTGTTATATTTCAGGACTTAAATGTGTTGCTAAAAAAGCATTTAAAAGTCCTTAATTTTTATTTTCTTATAACATAATTATAATTGAGTTCTGAACTTAAGCCAGCTTACTTCTCTTTATATGTACTGTGTCCAGCCTATCTGCATACTTACGTACCTGTCCATAACTATGCATATTACTTAAATGTTAGTAGTTAACATTGCATCTAGTGTCCGATTTGTGTAGATGTATATTGCTTTTAAAGCATATTGATTTGCCTTTCTATAGGATTTAAATTATTGACTGCAAGAATATCATCTTGAATAGATTGTAATTCAGTTTTGATTAGAAGCAATGAAATATGAAGTGATAATTTTATCTGATTTATGAACATATTGTAGATACTTTTTAGCCAAATATGTATCTAGTTTTACCTGTTTGAAATGAGTTGTATTTGTACTGTAAAAGTTTTATTTAGGAAGGTTAATGCTGTTAAAAGATGTCTTCAGAGTAAATTTCTGAAATTGTGAAGACAATTTAGTAATTATAACCAGTTTTGTTGTTCAATAGTAAACTTTATTTGTCTTATGTGCCAAAATTGTTTCATCTTAGTGTTACCTTTAACTTAATAGTAAAAATAAGTAACTAAACTTTGATTTATGATTTAATGCATATCTTGAGTATTTTTGATTTTCTTTTTGTACAAGTTTAAAAGTGTTTATTCATTGAGAGATTACATGTTAAATTAAGCTTAAGAGGATTGCTGAATGTTTATTTCATATATGTAACATTTAAAATGAAGGAGGCTTGTTATATTAATTTAAAACATCCTTTTTCAAATTTGTTCGCATTGAATACTTGTGTAATACATATAGTATATTAATATATAATATATAGTATAGTCTTAGCATTTGTTTATCTTATGTGAATGTGCTGTAGCCGATTGGCGTGAGCACAGTACGGTTTGTTAGATCAAAATAACTGCATTTTTGGTTTCATTGAAACTTGTTATATTTCAGGACAAAGGTGTAGCTAAATTAAGCATTTAAAAGTCCTTAATTTTTATCTTCTTATCACATAATTATAACAGAATTCTGAACTTAAGCCAGCTTATTTCTTTTTATATGAACTGTGTCTTGCCCATCTGCGTACTTATGTACCTTTCCATAAATATGCATGCTACTTAAGTGTTATTACTTAAGCTTGCATCTAGTCCACAATTTATGCAGATGTGGGTCCCTTAAATTGGGTTCATAGCTAGTGTTTGCTTGTAAAAGAAATGTGCTGGTGTATACTGGAGATCAAATGTTTAATTCAAGTCATTAGTTGATTAATCCTGACATTCTGCAGTCCTTTTTCCTGATGCTTGAAATGATTTCCATATTTGATGTTTTGAGTGTGTATAAATCATAGTATAAAATTGAATCTCATTTTTTATAAATTTGCTTTACAATTTGTTTTCGTTAAATTAGGCATTGTATTTTTTTAATAATTTCATTCATATTTTCTTTCATAAAGGTTTGAATATTGCTTAATTAAAAATTCTTAAAAGTGCACGGAAAATTCACGTAATACAAAGAATTGTACAATGTATTTTAAGACTGTACTCATCACTTGAAGTATTGTATTCATTAAGAAATATTTTCAAAGTCTTTATCATTATTCGAATTAAATGCACAATTTTTCTTTTTAAAGTTTGAAACATCAGAAATGCTGCATTCATTCTGATGTCCATCAAACTAAGCAGCTGTGAAAGATTGTGCATTTTAGGCTTTCGCATGTTGCATTTCTTCCTAGTCATCTTTTTATATAAAGTTCTATAACTGATTCAGATAATTTTTTAAAACAAAGAGTGATTCTACCTGTGTGTGAATGTTGACTTTTTTAAACATTTAATGCAAATGTATTTTTACGTGTTATATTGTTGTACAAATGTACATTCATTTGTAATACAAACGTATGTAATAAAGTTTTGAATATTACTGGCAGTTTTTAATTACAAATTCTTAAAAGTACATAGAAAATTTAATATCTCAAGACTTTGGTTTAGGTCTCAAAAATAATTTGTAGTAGATTAAAAAGAGCTTGTATGTTGTTTGTAAACCATTCATTTCATGAGATTCAACATTTAGATATGTATACAACGTGAGTGCTTCTTCCACTCGCATTAAAGATGTATTCCTCACATGTTTTCAGATAAGTGTTCCATAGATTTACCTTAATTCAACTATAACTGTTCATTTACATGTTTGTACGTTTTAGTGTTACTATGAGACAGACTTTTGCTACTAATTATGGATTAAACACAAAAAACCGCAACTATGACACATGGTATAAATTATGAACCATAGTGTATAAACCACGTCGTCTCACATATGGTGTTAATTTCACTGTGCAATACAGATTTTCAGATAAAGAATGAAATGGCTTTAAGTGGCATAAAATTATCTTTTTAAAATATTACAAAAGATGTACCATTTGACTCTTGAAAGCTTTCAGTTTCCGAAATGTATTAAGCCAAACTTTCAAAAAGTTGAATAAGGATGTGAGGGGTACTTGCATAGAATGTGGAACAGTGAGGGTTCAGGGAGTTCCTTGGTCACCAACTTTTGGTATCAGTCTACCAAGTAGTGGTAAACTTAAAGTGACTCTTGAGGTGAACTTCAGCAAGACCTATTTTTGGATGTGACTAAAAAAAATTTAAGTTACTTCATCTGAAGTATTTTATAATTGTTTCTTACCATTTGAGATTTAAGAAGTCAATGTTAATTTGTTTCTGTGTTTAAGGAAGATTTGATTTAATCATTTAATCTGAATGTTTTTGCCAGCCTTGCTAAAGATTTTAGTGTGTTTTATGTACCTAGATTTTATAGGTGTATTCATCTTTCATGTTTCTTCCATTTATTTAGTATGCCATTTTATTATAGAATTTTTATTTTTTTTCCTTAATTTCTCTCTATCCATTAAACGGGTATTTACTGTTGTGTTTGCACATCACACCTTATGCCGCATAGATGGTAATGTACTATAAAATTATGCAATTAAAAATGTATATGGATTTACGGGATAGTAAAGTGTTCACAGGTTTGGAAAATATGACTGATTTATTTCTGAAAATAATCTTGAGTACTTTCATTTTCTAATTGTTATATTTATTCACAAAATTATATTAGGATGTCTAAGAAAAGTTTTATATTTTACTGTTTGATTCTGCACATGATTAGTCACCAGCGAATGTATGCTTTTAGCGCACTTTTATCCCATTTTCCTCATTATATAATATCGAATTTTTTCGTAAATGTATGCCTTTTTTTAGAATTAACAGCTGTAAGTGTTAGGACTGGTTTCAGGATATTGCTTAGTACTCTTAGCATACAGTGTGAAAAAGAACATTCAGAGTTCATTGCTTTTCTCATTTGTAATTATATGCAATAATTACAGATATATTTCGGCCGATCAGTAAAGTTGCTGAACACTGGTAGTTCATTCTGGGGCACGAATCCCAGCAAACGGGCTGTCTACATGGGTGTTTTCGTAGTTTCTCCCATGTGTAACATGTATACTAGTCAGTTTCCATCAAAAAGTCCTCCACAAAGGCATCCCTCCTCTTAGATAGATAGTCCTGGAAAGCTTTGCCTTAATCAAATAAATCTGACAGCAGAGACATTTCAAAGGTATTCTGAAACTCTCTTTTTTATAAATGTTTGAATATTCTTATTTTAAATTAATGCTACTTTTTTAAGATGTTATTAAATTTAAGAGCAAGTGTAAACTAATGTATACATAAAAAGCAGGTTTTTAAATTATTTGTGCAATAACTTTCCTCAGTGCCACAAAATACAAGTTCTGAATAGCTTAAGCTTCAATTTTTCTGCTGCCAAAATTATTCAAAAAACATCTTCCATTGGAGAATTGGATTTTCTAGAGGCATTTCACATTCAAAAAAATCTTTCTGTTCTAGTTAACGATCTTAATTCCAATCCGCCTTTGCCTTCGGCCTTTAAAGAAATTATGTTTTAGTTCTGGTTTCATCAACAGATGGCGCCACTTGCTTATTCCTATCCAAGCTTTCTTATCTTATCTAGTCATTATTTCCTATCTTGTTCATTTGCGGTTTTGCAGCTGAGGATGATAGTTTCGGTAAAACCATCGAAACTAGTCCTGCAAAAATTTTGAAAATATAACGCTGATTTTTGTTGTTTGACTTCTGAATTAGCTTAAGCTTCTACATTAAAAGTGAGTAACTTCTAAAAATTCATGCACATGAAGTTTAAATATGCAGTTATTACTTGCATATAAGGTATTTTTCATAATTTTTTGTGAATTAAATCTAGAAGAAATGGACTTGACAGAATATTTTAGCATAGTATAACATATTATTTGAATACAAAAATCGCAGTCTCTGTATGCTGTACCTCATTAATGCTAAAATACTTTTCATAATCAATAAAAGAATGGCAAAATTGACTTTAAATATTTTGTCAGCCATTTATGAATGTTGTTTTCATCAACATTCATTGTGAATGTTTTATTTTGCACATAGCTTTTCTGAGGATCTTGTTAGTCTAAATAATCTAATTTAATCTAAGCAAAATAGTGCCTATAGACGAATATGCAAACCCATATATGCAGAGTTATGTATACATAAATATGTGTATTATAAATGCAAATATAATGCCTGAAAAACAACAATACTTGTGTTATCCGAATGCTAATTCAGGTAATCAGTGTATGAGTATCATATCATTTAATTATATGGTATCCGTAAAGCAAGTTCATTGCACAAATATAAATAAATTATTATTAACACGTTGAGCGCCACGTCAGCCATCTGTAGCTGACACTAGACTTTCCGTTTAGGCCGCGTCAGCCATCTGCGGCTGACACTAGACTTTCCGGTTAGGCCACGTTACAGCTATTACAAAATGTGACAGCTCTTTTAGCCTTTTTTTTCTGCCCATTACCAGCTTCTGTTGCATTAACATAACATAATTTACAATATTTCCGTACTTCAGAAGCTTTTCCCGGTTTTCTTTGGAGTTTATGTTGTCGTTTTTTAGATATTCTTGCATTTGTGTTCGATGGAATGTCTTTTTTTTCACAACTTGTAAGGGATAGCGCTAATTCTTTCCGGAATTCAGTAATGCTAATTTTCTGCTTTGTAATATCTTTGTATAGAGTGTAACTATTTACAAAACAGACTGGGCGCGTAACGTGTTGAATGAATGCCTATAGGAATCCCGTCCCGAACGTAAACTATTTTCTGCAACGATAAGAATCACTGGCCCTACAATACCAACGTTTTTAAGCGGCACGCGTGGCCTGAAGGGGATTGCGTAAGAAATACTTGTGGCGCTGAACGTGTTAATTATGCATTTCATTTAGATAAAATAAAACTCAAATTCAAAAATAAACTTTTGTTTATTTTTGAATAAGTTATTATTAATTTCATTTTTGATATTCTTATTAGCGCTTGGTAGATACCAGTATTAAACAATCACAGGTAAAAGCTTGACTAACCGGAATATTTTCGAATTTTAAGATTTTTACCTCCTGCCATCCCATGTATAGTAAATTGGCAAGGGAGGCAAGTTTCAGTCCAAAAATTTAGATAGTGAGTTTTCAGTGAATAAGCATAAATTAATGTCCCTGCAGCATGCTTTTACTATTTTTACAATCATGATAACTGATATCAAACTTCCAAAATTTTCAAAGCTTCCTGGATTCATGTAAAAAATTATTTTTCAATTTTAGTAGTTAAGATAAGTATGAGTGAGAACCATATACAGTATACTCCCGATTATCCGCGGAATTGGGTGGAGCGGCCGCCGCGGATAACAAAAATCATGGATAATCCAGAAAAAGATAAAAACGGGTATAGCAAAAGAGAAAACAGTCATTCCAACTTTGAAAAATCGTTTTATGTACAATAAAACGTAAAATAAACAGCAGGAAATGTTTAACTAACGCTTGATATTTTAGTATATCACTCAAAACTAACCTAAAATGCATTTTGTTAATGAAAACAGAAAAGTGCTTTGTATACTTACGAGAGGCGTCAAGGATACACAGAAAAATTAATACATATGTACTGTTTTAATACTGTAATGTATTATGTAATTACAAAAGCACGACTATAAAACTACATCTTTTTGAAGAAATAAGTCATTTGTGTTTTTTTCTTGCTTTGGAAGCATTTTCTCTTGATCCGAGATTGCATTTTTCGTAGCATAAGTTTCTCGGCCAACTCCGCGTCGTCTTGTTCTTTCAAATAACTCGACAGTCCCTCGACTTGTTGTAAAGCCGCTTCGTGAATCTTCCGCATCTGCACAATGGGCTATTCTTCGCCTTCACTTCGCTGTCCTTCATTTTCGGTCTCTTCCCTTGCTTTCTTCACAATTTCGTCATCTGTCAAGCGTTCGAAGCTAGGTCCGTTGACATCACACTCCAACCACTCGTTAATGTTTTCAGCATTGACGTTTTCACCAACCGGAACTGTTTTCACCATATCGGCAAGAGTTGCCGTGGGCGTGTCTACATCTTCATTCTCTTCTTCACAACTAAAAGGGATTAGATTGTTGTTGGCTTCAACATTAGGCATGAGTTTTCTCCATGATTTTATGAGGGTTGATGGTTTCACTGAGTCCCATGCAGATGCAATAGCGTAGATGCTGTCCAATATTCTGCAGTGTTTCCAAAACTCTTTCAGATCATAACCTTCTTCAATTTTGGTGATTAGCAGCTTGGTTCGGTATGTTCTCTTCATTGTTGCAATGAGTCTTCGGTCCATGGGTTGGATTAGCGCAGTAACGTTTGGGGAGAGAAACTTGCAAAAATTTGTCCATGAGAAGACTTTAGCACGCTTGTTGTTGGGTGAGAAGGTGCGTTGTCGATTAATAGCACAGCTTTTTCAGGCAGGTTTTTTTTTTATTTAAGATGTTTACGCACTTGAAGAACAAACATTTTGATTTTTTCGAACCATTCTTGAAAAAGTTTCGGTTTATCCATTCTCCCCCCCTTTTTTTTGGTTAAAGTAATCAACGGGCAAATTTTCTATCCTTGTGCCTTTGAAAGATCTCGTTTTTTTTTTACTTTCCAATGACAAGTCTAAGTTTATGTCCACTGGTAGCGTTACTGCAAGACACGATAGTGATCCTTTCCTTGCTGCTTTTATGACCCGCCGCTTTACTTTCACTTTCAAATGCTAAAGTGCGAGTGGGAAGACATTTCCACAAAGTCCCGATTCGTTGGCATTGTAAATGTGTTCAAAAGATAGCTTTTCTTTTAAAACAAATTCTTCAAATTCATGGTGGAAATCGTCGTCTGCTTGTTGGTCACCATTAAGTTTCTCCCCATGAAGTCCAATTTCTCGAATTCCATGTCGCTGCTTAAAACGAGTCAGCTGGCCAGAAGATGCATCAAAATTTCCTTTCAGGCCTAACAACTCAAAAAAGGTTTTTGCCTTCGCCGCAATGATAGGACCATTTACAGGAGTACTCTCTTTTCGCACATGAGCTAACCACTCTGTCAATACCTTGTCTCGCTCATCCCCCAAAGGTTTCATAGTTTTTTGCGTTTTCATTGCGGAAGCACTGTCCGACATTGATGCAAAGTTCACCAGTTTGTCTTTTTGCTTTAGAATGTCACGCACTGTTGTTTCCACGATTTCGTAATCCAATTCCATCTGCTGCCTTGCAGCGCCCTTTGGTACTTTTTAATTACCGTATTTGACGGCATATAAGACGCACCCTTATTTAGAAGGCCACACACAAAGAAAAAAGTTTCAATAGTCCGCGCGATAGCGCGGTACAACAATAACTTAAAATGTGGTGTTCTCACATTAGTTCTCACGTTTAGTAAAAGCCAAATAAACAATCATTTAATGAAATTACCAATCATATTTTTATTAAGGAAAATTAACAAACGGCAAACTATTTTGAACATGATATGTAAATTTCAATAATGAATAAATGAATGAACGGCAAGCAATCAAACATAATACAAAATAAAGAAGAAAAAACAAAAAACACAAATTCAAGGAAAACGTTGCCTATCATGAGCATATCAAAACGAGAATATCGTCATCACTACTGTTTCCGTCATCGCTAGTATCATCTTCTTCGAAAAATGCGTCGTCTTCTGTTCCGTCAAGAGCATTACTGATTCCGCACTTCTTAAAGGACTTAACAATTACTTCAGCCTTTATGTCCTCCCAAAATCCTTTTACCTACTCGCACACTTGTGATATAGAGGCCCGCTTCATTCTACCTGAGGGTGTGAGGGCATGATGTGGCTCTCCTATCCGCTTGTTCCATCGTTCTCGCACTTTTTCTTAAATGGTTTATTCAGTGATACATCTAAAGGTTGCAATTGGCTAGTCAAGCCACCAGGAATGACAGCTATCTGGGTTTTTGATTCTCTCGCTTTATTCTTTATGGTTTCAGTTCTATGGGCGCTAAACTGATCCAAAACCAAAAGAGAGGGTTTTCTCAAGAGTCCACCAGGTCGCCTCGCCCATACGTTCTGTAATCACAGTTTCATTCCAGCTTCGTCCATCCAGCCTTTCGGATGAACATGAACAATTACACCCGTTGGAAGTTTTTCTTTCGGATGAGTTTTTCTTTTGAATATGAAAAACGGCGGTAGTTTTGTGTTACATCAACACATGTTAGAACTACCGTATATCGGGTTTTTTCATGACCTGTGGTTTTTATGGTTATTGATTTAGACCCTTTAATACTCACAGTCTTGTTGGATGGTACATCAAATGTGAGTGGAATTTCATCTATATTTCCTATTTGACCGAGTTCAAAAGAAGTTTTCTTGCGTGCATTTGTAACAAACCTATGAAATGCTATTTGTTCTTCATAATCTGCTGGCATTTTCTGTGCAATAGTTGTTTTTGTGCGCATTGATAAGCCTTGCCTTTTCATGAACCTGTAGCACCAGCCCTCAGACCCTGAAAAGTTATGATTCCCGTGTTTTTCTGCAAATCCTTTGGCCTTATTATCATTTTAGTTGAAACATCCCAGATTTCCTCTTATCTACCACCCACATTTTTACGGCATTTTCAAGTTCAGGCCAAGATGGAGCTGGGCATCGAAGGTTATGTTTTTGTTTTTTTTAGCAGTCTTCAGTTGATCTTCCTGCAGTCGCCAAGTACGTATCATTTTTTCGGTAGTTTGTGGACCGAAAAGCCTTGCTGCTGCTCTGTTTCCATGCACTTTGGCGTAGTTTAACACTCCTAGTTTATACTGAATTGTATAGCTTAATCTCTTGTTTCCTGTAGTCATATTTTCCAGAGTATTTTTTTAAACAAATAGTTTTAAGCATCGATACCGACACATGTGTCGGCTGAGTCAAAGAAAGTCTATGTAAAGAAGGAAAGGCTCCATAGACGTAGTGTGACCGTCGAACCTGTTCGAACTTCGACATCAGTTTCGAGCTTTGGCGCTTTTTGGCGACAGATATTTCACGCATGCGCAAAATAATTATGGCAGATGTAGAAAATGTTATGTTTGTCTAGATCTTTATCCGGGCTAAAAATGGCATTCAGTATTAAAAGTGAACCTGTGTCCTTCACGTATAAGACGCAGGTAACTTTTTTGAGACCAAATTTAGGAAAAAAAGTGCGTCTTATATGCCGTCAAATACGGTAATTCTAGTTTTTGCGCAATCGTCAACACAACCTTCTTTCGTTTTCCTGACATTTTAAATTGGTAACGAAAAACACATAACCAAAAAAGCACAAGTACTGAAAACAATAAAAGATAAGAAATTAATTCCGACCGGTTCTCAAACACTATCAGGCTTAAACTAACAATGGCGAGTGGGAGGAAGTGCACCTGTTAGTGGGATTAAGACGAGAGAGGACGGTGAAGTGGGCACTGCTGTCACCATCGAGATAGATAAGGCCTGCGCGCTGAGTTACTACGTCACTACTAGGGGACCGGTCTTCGCGCAGTTTAGCTTCCTTTCTAAACACCCGTTTTGCTAAACCTATTCTATGAAATTGGTATCTCATACTATAAAATCAGTCTAAAACAAAATTACAAAGGGCAATATAATGTTTTACAAAGCTTATACGAATATGAAATATTTTCATTTTCTTTTGTTGGTATTTATTTTCAAAACAAAATTATTTGAGAATGGTGTGGTGCTATTAAAAGCAAATCATTTCTTTGAAGAAAAATTGGTTTTAAAATTCAAGTAGCTAAAATTTTTACTTTGATTTTTCTGCACTGTCTTTGTGTCTCTCGTTGATTCTCATCACCGCATCAAATTTTTTTGTTTCACCCACTACTTTAACAAAATGTTTGCCAGTGGGAACACATGTTATCTCTCATTCTATAATTATTGCATATTTTTTATATCTATCATATTAATGTAGCAGGATTATAAAACATCAAACGAATGCAAGAGACTACTTAATATTTAGACTAACATTTAAATGCCTTACAGCAGTCAAAAAATTTTTCTGAATGTAATAAATTACTAAATAGTCTAGTCTTAAAATTATTTCTTACTTACATATTGTATGTTAATCTGTATTACAGTTAATGTTTTCCTCTTAATGCTACATAATTATTCGACAGAATCTGTAGTTAAATTGAGATAATGTTTATTACATAGCTCTGAAGACTATCAATATTAAAATTCCAAATAAGATAGGAAAAAAGTTTTTTAAATAAAGTTATACACAATTTTTTTTGAAAATATTTTTAAAATATACGAAATACTTAAAAAACTTTTAGAAACTGAAATTTTTTGCAAATATTTACATCATACCTATTTAACTATAAGCGTTACCTCTGTTCTGAAAATATTTTTTCTATTAATATCCACATGAAAAGAAAATATAAATCCTAACATCATGTTCAAAACTTTTCTGTATAATGTACGCAATTTTTTTAATTTACCTTACATAGCTTTTGGTGGTGCCACGTACTCAAATTAAAGATTGTAATTTAAAAGATAATTAAAAAAATTGTTTTTAAATTGTATTGAATTGAAATACAATGAAAACAAGTATGTCTACATATGAATTCAATTACTACTGCTTCTTCAATAACTGTACATTTTTAAAATTTCATTTTACAGTTTCGCAATTTAAATACCTTAATATGAATCTTACATACATTACTTTAAAAACTTTTCTATCATTCTCAGAAAGATTTATATTGCATAACAAATTTTAAACAAACTGATTGCATGATAATAACATACATCAAAGTGAACAGAAGCTATATTAGCTAAACATATGCATTTAAGTTTCATCGTGATAAAATGATGTTTAATGATTTGCAAAAAACATTTATGTTTAAATTTAAGAACACAGTACTCTGTCAAGAATGAAATTTACTCTGCATTTGATATTCTACATATTATGTAATGAAATAAGTGTTATGCTTTTAACCCCTTAGGACAGTTATTTCATATGAAATTAGTTTCCAATTAAAATAAATAATCATAAATTTTGCTGACAATTTTTATATTACTAGTGTTAGTAATTATTACAAGGGATGATGCTTCAGATGTCAAAAGTAAACATAAATTCAATTCTTAAAACATAATGAATAAAAAATTACAACTTATAAAAGCCAACAAAAAGTTTGCTGGGGGTCCCTTAACCGTGACGTCACAAGCCAGTTTCGTTTCAGAGCGCAGGCCTTATCTATCTCGATGGCACTGCAAAGGGTGAATAAGAAATCACTGACTCATCAGAGGGGAATGTTCCGAGAAGGCCTGGGATATTTTAGCTATACATAAGCACGATGTTAGCAAATTTAACGTTCCGCTCAGTTTTGTGAACATTTTTATTTTCTTTGCTTTACGCTTGTTAAAAAATCTGTGCGGCAAGCGCGGATAATCGGCAGTCTACTGTACTAGATTTTGGGCTAAAATTGACAAACCAGAAGCGATACTGTATTTGACAGTCTAACATATTTTTGCAAAAATATATATACAGTGCCTGCCATTTATTAAAATCACTTTTATTCAAAAAGTATTTTTAAGCGGCTAAGTTTAAAAGACGGCAATTTTTTTTTTTTTTTTTTTTTTAATCTTGGGTATTTCAAACACGGTTATCAGTTTTAAAGTTTTCAAATAAAGTAATAACTACTTATTAGTTGATTAATTAATCATAAAATCCTGAATAAAAATTTACACTTTATAAAATTTTAAAGCTCATTTTATCTCTTGCAAACAACTATTCTATCTGAGTTTGTATTGTATTGTTAGACAGATTTTCTGTTTCGTAAAACTTCTGACAGCTTTTTTGGATCAACACATTTCAAGACTTTTTCTTACATTTGCAGTGCTTTTCTAGACTCGATTGATGATGGCACTTCTTCCTATATTACTTTTACTGTCTGTCAGTTTCTGAAGTTCATTTAATGTTTATAAATTGTTATTTTCAATAATTATTAAATAATTAAAATTAAATTGAATGTAAAGAGATAAATTAAAATTTAATAAGCGATTTTTAATATAATTTTATTGCTAAAAATAAAATTTTCGAGATAAAATTTCTACTGAAATTGTTATTCAGTTACATAAAAGAAGTGCCGCAAACTTCTTATTTTAGGGCGCTCCGGCTAGAATTACTATTTAATTACAAAAACTAAGAAGGATCGGAGCAGGGATCCGGTGAGCGCAATTTAAGCTCTGATCGAAGTTCTTTTATCATCACAAAAATTAAATGTACTTAAAATATAGCTGATGAAAATTCAGATAATGATTGTATGAGTGGGTGGAAACAAAAAATGAGGGGAATCTTGGTGAGAGAGAACGTTTTCTTTGCTGATATAATTATAGCCATCAAGCGTATGTGTGTCAATGGTAAAATGAGTCCTGAATCTGACTCCTATGGATGAATGCAAAATTGCTGGTTAAGCTTTTCGCTCCACCCGTACTTGGTTACATTAGTGGATACTGTAGGAAGACGATGTATAGGACGTGTTTGAGCAGTTTATCTCAGTATTTCACTCTTATTGTACTCGCTCTCACTTAACGCACATTTAAGAACACAAATTTTCCTTCCTGCGAGGATAACTAACTCTAACCATCGATAACAATACACTAGATACGATGGCATGGCGAGAAATTTACGCGTTCATAGACAAACTCCCCAAATTTATTGCCCTTCGTAAAGTGAAAGGTTCCCGCATGTGAGTGAGGGGACTTTACTTCAACGTCTCATATTCTCATGAGCTCGTATTTCTAGGGAAATAGAGTATTGCAAAGTCGGCTTATTGTTAAATTAAAACGTTAGGAATTCTATTTTTTTTTCTTGAAATTGTGGTTCAGTTTTATAAAAAGAAGTACCGGAGCTCATCTTATTTAGGGCTCCGGTACGCTCCGGCTAGAATTATATTTTATCTTAAAAATTGAGAAGTACCGGAGCCGGGCTCCGGTGGGCTCCGGCGCAATTTAAGCACTGATTTTAAGCCATTTTAACAAGTAATTAAAACTTAATATTGTTTCAAATTAAAAATAATAGATGGAAGCATTCACAATGCTCGAACACAGCATATTTAAAACAGTACAAGACTTTGCTAGGAACCTTTGTTAGAAGGAAGCAACTGATTGTAAGCCTGTGTTCAAATTATCACATCTGCCATTTATGTTCTGAGAAAAGGTACGTCTTTTGTATGCGTATGTTTAAAAACTTGTTTTTCCGTTCCGTAAGTAAAGCAGTCCCCCAGAACTGCAGCAGTTTTTCAAAATCGCGAACTGAATGTACCTACGATGACTTTACTGAAAGATCAAAGCCATCCATTATTGTGAACCATTTTAAGCTTTCCTTTAGAAATACAGAAGGTTACATGCACAGGTTTTTTACACATGTACAGCTATTCTTTTTTAATCATTGTCATTTAACATAAATGTAAGATCAATCAATATTTAGTCATTCCTTCGCGTAGCATGTCAAAAAATTTTCTCTTAAGTCAAATGTTCATGGTTGAAGTTGCTATGCGTATTTCTTTAATCTAAGCTATGGAAGTTAAAAACACGGCGATCATCTGCATGTGTGAAAACAAAGTTATGGTAAAATACTTGATATCTAATACATGAGATTAAATTTAAAAAGTCGTGTTTTGTCTAAAATAATGATGTCTTGCAAAATCTTTTCCATAATATGTGACGATTTTCTCTAGAAAGACAAGCTTTTTTTACTGCTTAGACCTATGAATCTTGGGCATAAGGCTCAGATTTTATGATTAGTTCTCGCTGACTAAATAATGTAGTACTTTGATAAAAAAAATTAAAATAAGATTAGCTTTTATTATTTCGGTAATTTTAAATATTTTTTAAATTGGACTAATCCAAGTTTTATTCAAAATCATCTAATGAGTCGAAAAGGTTCTTCAGATTGCTGACGAAGTTATCGAAAAGGAAACTGTATTTGATATGTTAATCAAGTTAAAATATCATTGCAACTGTCTAGAAAACATTCAGCCTAAGACTGATACTATTTTAGAGGAAATTTATATGCATTTTAATACAGATAATAATACAGATCATTCTTCTTTATTATCTTTATTATGTGTCATTTGCCAACGACAACTAAACCATTCGCCAACAATATACAATGAAGTGACAAAAGTCATGGGATACCTCCTAATATTTTGTCGGTCCTCCTTTTGCCCGGCGAAGTGCAGCAACTCGACGTGGCATGGACTCAACAAGTCGTTGGAAGTCCCCTGCAGGAATATTGAGCCATGCTGCCTCTATAGACGTCCATATTTGTGAACGTGTTGACGGTGCAGGGTTTTGGGCACGAACTGACCTCTCGATGAAGTCCCATAAATGTTCGATGAGATTCATGTCGTGCGATCTAGGTGGCCAGATCATTCGCTGGAACTGTCCAGAATGTTCTTCAAACCAATCGCGAAAAATTGTGGCCCGGTGACATGGCGCATTGTCATTCATAAAAATCCCATCGTTGTTTGAGTACGGGAAGTCCATGAATGGCTGTAAGTGATCTCCAAGTAGCTGAAGGTATCCATTTCCAGTCAATGATCGGTTCAGTTGCACCAGAGGACCGAGTCCATGCCGTGTAAAAACAGCCCAGACCATTATGGAACCACCACCAGCTTGAACAGTGACTTGTTGACAACTTGGATCCATGGCTTCGTGGGGTCTGCGCCACACTCGAACCCTACCATCAGCTCTTACCAACTGAAATCGTGACTCATCTGACCAAGCCACGGTTTTCCATTCGTTTAGGGACCAACCGATATGCTCACGAGCCCACGAAAGTTGCTGCAGGAGATGTCGTGCTGTCAGTAAAGGCACTCGAGTCGGTCTTCTGCTGGCGTAGCCCAAGGAAGACAAATTTCGCCGCACTGTCCTATCGGACACGTCCCTCGTACGTCCCACATTGATTTCTGCGGTTATTTGACGCAGTGTTGCTTGTCTGGGAACATTGACAACTCTACGCAGACGTCGCTGGTCTCGGTCGTTAAATGCTGGTGGTCGGCCACTGCGCTGTCCATGGTGGGATGTTATGCCTGAAATTAGATACTCTCGGCGCAGTCTTGACACTGTGGAACTCGGAATGTTGAATTCCCTAACGATATCCGAAATGGAATGACCCATGCGTCTAGCTCCAACTACCATTACGCGTTCAAAGTCTGTTAATTCTCGTCGTGCGGCCATAATCACGTCAAAGCCTCTTCACATGAATAACTTGAACACAAATGAAAGCCCTGCCAAAGCACTTCGCATTTATACATTTTCTACGCGATACTACTGCCATCTGTATATTTGCATATTGCTCTCTCATGACTTTTGTCACTTCAGTGTATATCCAAAAACAATAAAATAAACTAAACAAACATAAAAAAAAACTTTTGTGCTTTTTTTCTTATTAGTATTTAGTTTTTATTATTTAATTACTGCTATTTTTTTAATTCAAAATTGTAACTCCTCGAAAAAGTGCGGGTTACATTTCGGAAACTCAGATGTTACGCTGTATAGTGTTTCAATAATATATGTAACAAAATATGGAAATTTTAACTCAGCTCTTCGTTGCTGCTTGTAGTTTCATTGCGTTGAGCAAAGTACGTAATATATATTACGTAAAGCATGAGCACACAAGAAAATCAAACTTATTAAAATTTTTTCTAATAAAAATCACATTCATATCAATGTACATTCAAAGCATTGGACAATTTAAAATGCATTAAAACAAAACTTCAGCAAACCAATATATGCGACGAGTATTGTTCCAAAAAGAATAATTAAGTCACTATTATTATATTTACTATTAAATTAGTTTGTGTTTTATAAACCCCTATCAAAAATACGCTTATTATAGCTTATTAAAATAGACTATTGATTTTCTAATTTTTATCTGACTTATTGCTTAAGTAATGTTATTCTTTATATGCAATTGCATGTAATGCAATTTAACTCAATGCAGTACTATTCGGTTCGCGCGAATTAATTGAAAGTTTTTAACTTGCCGGTTTTATGCATCTACATAATCATAAGTAAATTTATTTAAATAATGTAAATATTTTGAAATGCTATTTTTTAATTGAATTCACAAGCATTTTGCATATTTCTGAGCATTTAGTTTGAAATCTAAAGGATATTTTATGAAAATGTTATCTGTTTAAACATAGTATTGGGAAATTTTTACATGCTGCTTATTTATTTAGTGAAGAATGTTCGCGTCAGTTTGTCGTATGTCTAAGCACTTTCTTGGCGATAAAACGTAGAGGTCTAAAACGAAGAAGAGCAACCCTCTTAAACTCCTACTGAGAGTTGTCATTTAGAGATCTCCAGGGTTCCAGAAATAAGGGTGGCGGGAGACATCTGCACGGCCGCTTTAAGGCGGTCATAGCGCTTTCGACGTCTTCACCACTGACAGCCTAGAACCGTCAGTAACGCTTTCGAGCACTTTTCCAGTGACCGCCTAGAAGCGTCGGTAACGCTTTCGAGGTAGGCCGTCTTAACCGCCTAAACCCGGTCATAACGCTCAGAGGCCCCCCCCCGAGCGTTACGGCGTTTTCAGGAAATGGCATGAAAAATAATCGTGTGTACTCATCTGGTCTGTCGCAAAAACGGCAAGTATTTTTACTCAAATTACTTCAAAAGCGGGCCCTCCCTTACCATGTGGATATAATTAAGGTAATTCACTCCTCCGTTGAATTTAGTGAATGAGTGAAATTAGTTTTTCTCCTTATGGTATCTTCGTCACAGAATTGGTTGCTAAAATGTTATTTTATCTCCTATTTGGCTACGTTATAGTTTGCATACTAACACATATGCTGTATATTGCTCGTACCTTAACTAAGATATGTGGCGAATAAGAAAGTTAGTAAATATGCATCAGTAATAGAAACTACGTAAAATGCTTTAAATTTCCAGTTTCTTTAAGGAATTGCTTCGATGATGGTGAAAAATTTATCTTGCATTCTTTACAGTTATTTTCTTAGAAAATACTTTTTAATATACAAAGGGAATTTGTGAGAATTTTTGCTCTCATGTGTAAGGATCTTAAGTTTTACTAACGTTTATTTTATTTTAAATCTGTACTATCACTTCTTATTTTCTACTTCCGGCCAGAATTATAAGCGTTAAGGTTTTTATGCAACGTTTGTCTGGCGAACGCCAAGTATTTAAGTTGTGGCTTTTTGCCAAGAGAGAGAGAGGAAGCAGTTAGTCGAAGCAGGCCGCTTACCTTAGAAGTTACGCAGTTGCTAGTTGCCTTCCAGGCCGGAGGTTTTAATCCTCTTGATAAATTTAAACGTATTGTAGTGTTCACAGTTCTCTGTACTACATACGCCTCCTGTTAATATAAGGCCAATCTTCCACGTTTATTATTTTAACGTTAAATTAGAGTTTAGTTGTATTTTTATATTTTTACGTTAGACCCCAAGTAGCGGGTCGGTGTATTCCGAAGTACGGAAGTTTTTGTAAAATATAGAAAAATAAAGGGTTTTGTATACCCTTCTTGTGTATCCTGTTTACTTCCCACAGTTTTGGAACATAGCTTTAGTAAGCTCTCTGTTCCGAGTCAGGTCCTTGCAGGTTCCCGAAGAAGGTTAGAAGGAACATTGAACCTGATAGTGGCGCCCAACGAAGAAGAATAACCATGGCCGAGTTTCAAGAAGAACCTGTGCTGCCTGCAGAAACGGCTCAGAATCCAGAAATGCCAGCTGCCGCCCTGGAAGGATTTGGTTACATCGTCCAGACCATGCGCGCTTCGATGAAACCAGAAGCAACATTTAATGGAAACTCACCGGTAACCAGTTTTTTGGAAAAATTGGATGATCACTTCATGCTCTACCCCGTGCACGAGTTTCAAAAAGTTACCTTAGCTACCAGCGCTTTGAGGGGCCAAGCGCTTAACTGGTTCAAATGTATAGGCAGAAGTCTCTTGGGTCAAGCAGGAAGTCCCACCTATACTTATGAGAATTTCAAGACTGCCCTACTAAAAGCCTTCCCTGTTGTAAGGGATCGTGCGAAATTAGAAACGGAACTTTTTAGTATATATCAACAATGAATCGAAAACCTCTCAAGCTTTATTTTAAGAAAAATTCACGTCTTCAAACTCTTGTATGGAAACCGTCCGGATCCTGAAATAAATCAAGTGATTTTGCCGAGGTTACTGCCCCAAGTGCAAGACTTTATTGAATTAAGAAATCCGAATACACTGGAAAAGTTATTTGAGCTAGCAATCCAGTTTGAAAGTAGAAGAACGGCGGACGTCGAAAAAAGACGCCAATATCAACAGCGAAACCAATTTGGTACGCCAAGACTACAGCAAACTCAAGCACACGGCTACGGAGGCAAAACGAATCAGTGGGCAAGGAAACCCGAGCATTCAAAAACAGCCGGCGAACGTCGACAGTTCAATAGCAATCCAGGAAAAAAGTCTCAAGGCCAGTGGAAAAAGAAGGAAAGCATGGAAACAAAAAAGGATTTAAACTAAAACGGATTTCTGCTGACGGGAGGGTGCGGAAATCCGAAGGCCAAGAAAACCCCTCTTCCTTCAAGTTAAATACAGTAATGGTGAAAAATTTGACTCTTCCGAAGATTGAAGTGTTGGTGAATAATATCCCAGCCACCGCACTCCTGGATACAGGCGCGCAGTGTTCCTGTGTGGCAGAAGATTTTTTTAGGAAGTATTTTCGCAAATACCGCATATATAATTCGGATAATACGACAGTGTTAGCGGCGCAAGGAGAAAAATGTAAGTGCATATGTAAAGTACCGTTGTATATCCGTATCAAGGACAAACAAGTAAAGGTGATGTTTTTTATAGTAAAGAATCTGCAAGCACATATAATTTTAGGGATAGATTTTCTTTCAGACGCACAAGCAACACTGGATTTTAATGAAGCGTCCCTTAAGCTGACAATGAAACCAGTTCAGGCAGAAAAGGCTGAACCGCCGATGTTAAAACTTGACCACCTCCCTAATGACGAGCAAGGAAGAATCCGACAAGTGGTAAGTGAATTTGCTTCGTTATTTAGTGATATTCCAGGATTTACTCAGGTTACTAACCATAGTATTGACACCGGAGATGCAATGCCAGTTCGCCAAAAACCATACCGGTATGATAAGAATAAGGAAAAAATTATAGAATGGCATATTACCGATATGCTACGTAAAAAGATCATAACGCCCATCTCAAGTAGTTATGCTAGCCCGGTGGTTTTATGTAAGAAAAATAATGACTATCCTTTGACGCATCCAAAAAGGTGGAGATTCGCTATTGATTACCGTAAATTAAACTCCATAACTAAATATCCGGTATATCCGTTACCGATCATTGAAGAAATTCTAAGGAACATAAAATCAACCAAATTTATGACGACTTTAGACTTAACGACTGGTTATTTTCAAATAGGGGGTAGGCCTGAGGACGTGCCTAAGACTGCTTTTATAACCAAGTCTGGCACTTATGCATTTTTGCGTATGCCGTTTGGCCTTTCAGGGCCCCGGCAATATTTCAGCGATGCATGGACATTGTGTTAAGACCTGTTCTGGGAAAGTCCACATTTATCTATTTAGACGATATCATTATTACTAGTGATAATCTCGACCAACATGTACAGGATTTAAGACAAGTGTTTTCTTTATTAAATGAGGCCGGTCTAAAAGTTAATGTCGAAAAGTGCAAATTTGCAGCCCCTGAATTAAAATATTTAGGTTACAAAATATCTCAAAAAGGAATCGAGACAGACGAATCAAAAATAATTGCTGTACTAAAGTATCCGACTCCAAACACGGCAAAGAAGCTCTCTTCTTTTCTAGGACTTTGTTCATATTATACGTCCTTTATAAAAGATTTTGCAGCTATCGCGGAGCCATTGTTAAAATTAAAAAGGAAAAAGGCAAGATTCTCGTGGAAGGCCGAAGCCAATAGTGCTTTCGAAAAATTAAAACAAGCATTAACGCAAGCCCCTGTGTTGAAATTTCCTGAAAAGGATGAGAATTTAGAAATTTCATCGGATGCTTCGGATTATGCGGTAGGAGCGGTACTTTCGCAAAATCAGCAGCCCGTGGCATTTTTTAGCCGAACTTTAAATCAAACACAAAGAAACTATTCCGCGACCGAGAGAGAGGCACTTGCAGTTCTGTTAGCAGTGCAAAAGTTCCGAGTCTATTTTGGAAAGGCGCCGATAACAGTGTACTCTGATCATGCGGCGGTAACTAGATTGTACTCAGGGAAAAATTTATCCCCAAGGTTAATAAGATGGGCACTCAAGCTGCAAGAATATAATCTGGTAATCAAGCACACCCCCGGAAAGGAAAATATCGTAGCAGATGCCCTATCAAGAATTAAAATAGATGAACAAGGTAATACCGTAAAAGTAGCAATGCTCACAGCATGTACAATAAATTCCCGAGAAACTGTAATAACCGAATTGGGTAAGAATCCTGAGTTTGGAAGCATTTATGAGTATTTGAAGGATCCTGAAAATTTTAGCCACCAAGATATTGTGGCGATAAGAAATAGGGCGGCCCATTACGAACTAATAGATGGTCTATTATTCTATACAAAAACTACGAATTCCAACAACGAATTTCGACCTGTTATCCCAGCTAGTCTTAGATTAAATATCCTGCACGAGCTCCATGACAGCCCTTTAGCTTCTCATGCTGGTATTCGAAAAACTATCCAACGCGTACGCGAGGCAGTCTACTTTCCTGAACTGCAAAAGTTAACAAGGGCGTATGTCCAGTCCTGCCCAACATGTCAAGTAGTTAATTATATTAATTTCCGCCCGGCCGGGTTTCTATATAGTATTAAATCCGAATTTCCGAATGAAATAATTGGCATCTATTTATTGGGCCCTTTCCCAAAAAGTCAGTTAAATAAAAATCGCTATCTCCTTGTTATGGTTGATCATTTTAGTAAATGGACCGAAATTGTTCCCTTAAAACGAGCCTCCGCGAAATTAGTTACTGATTCTATTTTAAATAAATATATTTTAAAATACGGGGCGCCCCTAAAAGTTATATCGGATAATGGTCCTCAATTTGTAAGTAATATATTTGAAGACATGTGCCAAAAACTGGGCATACGTCATTTAAAAATGGTCCCGTATCGGCCGCAATCAAATATAGCGGAACGGGTCAATAGAAATATAGTGAAAATTATCCGTAGTTATGTTAAAAATTTTCATAAAAGCTGGGATAACTATGTCAATGAATTTGCTTTCGCCCTTAGGACCGCAAAACATGATACAACGGGCAAAACTCCTGCTGAGTTATTTCTAGGCAGAAAGATTATAACGCCGTTAGATAAATTATTTTATGTGCAACAAAGAGCCCCAGAATTTAAAATGGGTGATATAGAAAAACTAATTAAGGAAGCAAAGAAGAATACGGAAGTAGCACAAAGAAAACAGAAGCTCTATTATGATTTGAAACGACGGGGAGTAACTTATAAAGTAGGGGATGAAGTTTTAAAAATTAAGCATTCACTTTCTTCAGCACCAGAAGATAAGACTGCCAAATTTTTTCCACGATTTGAAGGACCATATGTTATAGAAAAAATAACTCACGCTGTAGTAGTGTTAAAAGCCAGAAATGGTGAAACCTGGTCCGCAAACATTGATCAAATCAAACCCTACTTCGATCGTAATAAAATGCAAATATTTTCAGATCTTTTGCAGGATACGGCACGGCAGACACCGCAGGCACAAGCTCCAGAGGTGGAAAAACGACAAGTACAAGGGCAAGCCATTAAGAGGCAGGAGAAAGTGAAAAGAAAATTTCCCCGCCGAAAAATTGAAGGTAGCAAGAAAAAGAAGCCGTTCCACCGTCCAGAAAAGAGAGTTCACGAACACACCCAGAATGAAGAAGGGAGAAGGACGACGTATGTGAAGAGAACTAGGAGAAATGACGGCAACTATAACCCGGCTCTAAAACGGAAGATCTACTCATCCGACAGGACTCTCCGCAGCAAATGCCGCCGAACTGCGGAAGGGCCATCAACGGCGGAGGAAAAGTTACAAGGAAAATTTGAACGGCCAGCAACGAGGTCCAAGCAGGAACACGAAAGAAGGTTCCCGGTTCCGCCAAGACCAGCTGCCATCAAACGGCCAAGACCACAAGCAGAGGAGAAAAAGAAGGTATTCAAGGGTGACCGAACTGGTGAAAAAAGGAAGCTTCCAGAGGAAGGCACTGAAGGGCGAGCCCGTACAAGAAGGAGGATAAATCAAACTACTATCTGCAATACCTTTAAGGACTGGGCCCAGAAAAGGATGTCCGAATATCACAAAGATAAGTAAAATTTTATGTTACTTTGCAAACTTAAGTTAATCTTTCATTCTTACAGCAAGTGGCAGATTTCAAGAAGTTTTACCTCATGCGAGGTCTACCTTTATCGCCAAAAGGGCGAGAAATGAGTGTTACCGATTTTGGTATTATGTTTTTCAATTACTCGCGCGTAAAACTAAAGTTGATGTATAATAGCGTTGTGTAAAGACTTAAATATTGTAAAAAGTTATTGTATAAATTTGATTTAAAACATTCTAGCAACAAAGAAGTTTTAGTCTGAAAGACTTTTTGAAATGTAGTATTTCAATGTAGAAAGAAAGAATTGGCACTTGCTTTGAAAAGAATAGAAGTTAACAATGTACTACTAATGTATGTTTTCAAATGTGTAAAAGTAACGGCATGTTAATATGTTCTTATATACAATGTGAACTGTTATTTTAAATGTTAAGAAATACCGTGATATGGTAAAAGTGAATGTTAAAATTTTTTTTATTCGTGTGACTGTAAAAAGACTAAAGCATGGCGAATATGTGTTAAAGGTTGAATGATGTAGTTAGGCTCTCTGACGCTACACTTTAGAGTTAGCCACTTTTAGAATAGTACCTCAGGGTTTAGAGTTGAAATTAGGGTGTGTTAAGAGGTCTTGTTATGTTGAATTTTAACACGTTAGTGTTTTGATTATAGGAGGAAGTGTGGAACACGTAGACAGAAACACATTCGTGTTTGGTGTTCTTTTACAACACATGTCAGAGAGCACGGGGAGAGATAATTAAAATAGTCATGAATGAAATAAGAATGTTAAGAGAAGTATAATTATATATGTTACTTGCCATTTCATTGTGTAACATTTCATTAAACTAGTTTTCCTTCCAGATCTCTGGAAGGAACCAGAATTGACTAAAAGCTCCTGTTTAGATGCAGTACAGATGAAAAAAATTGTGTATCCTGGGAGCTGCTATTGTAAAAACAAATTTCTTTCTTTTAAATTTCTAGTTTCTAGCGAAAAATATTTGTAAAAGATTGGCCTCGCGTTAGATTCTAGAGCTAAAAGTTTTCAACAAGGTCGTTTTAGACCTCAGTTTCAAACTAATTAACTCTGGCGGGAAGTATGTAAGGATCTTAAGTTTTACCTACGTTTATTTTATTTTAAATCTTTACTATCACTTCTTATTTTCTACTTCCGGCCAGAATTATAAGCGTTAAGGTTTTTATGCAAAGTTTGTCTGGCGAACGCCAAGTATTTAAGTTGTGGCTTTTTGCCAAGAGAGAGAGAGGAAGCAGTTAGTCGAAGCAGGCCGCTTACCTTAGAAGTTACGCAGTTGCTGGTTGCCTTCCAGGCCAGAGGTTTTAATCCTCTTGATAATTTTTAAACGTATTGTAGTGTTCACAGTTCTCTGTACTACATACGCCTCCTGTTAATATAAGGCCAATCTTCCACGTTTATTATTTTAACGTTAAATTAGAGTTTAGTTCTATTTTTATATTTTTACGTTAGACCCCAAGTAGCGGGTCGGTGTATTCCGAAGTACGGAAGTTTTTGTAAAATATAGAAAAATAAAGGGTTTTGTATACCCTTCTTGTGTATCCTGCTTACTTCCCACAGTTTTGGAACATAGCTTTAGTAAGCTCTCTGTTCCGAGTCAGGTCCTTGCAGGTTCCCGAAGAAGGTTAGAAGGAACATTGAACCTGATACATGTTCTAATTTTTCGAATACAAATTATTCGCAAATTATTTTAATATTATGTTTATATTTAGTTTTCAAATATTTTAAGATTATTCCAGATTAAAGTATTAGATTTAAATAATTCTGTAGATTGCATCATAAATTTATTGGAATTTAGTTATTTATGACATCGTTTTGACTTGTGAAAAGTAAGTAAAGTATTGTAATCGCGAAAAATTTCGATTTTGATATTTCAAAGGAAATTTCCATTTTGATTAGTTCCATCATGACGCTTACACGTACGTATGTCGCATAACTTCACCATAAAATGCTGAAATTTTACATTTGGAACTTATGACTAGTTTTAGCGCGACGTGTGTCCGTACGTATGTATTCATGTATATCGCATAACTCAAAAACGGTGAACCGTAAAATGTTGAAAGTTTCTGTATGCGAATTGCTATAACATGTAATTGTGCACCTCCCTTTTTATTGCAATCGGCAGTTCCAAATGGGCATTTTAAAATGGAAGAGCCTATTTCATTTTCAAACGAAATAGGTTTAAATGAAGTTTAGCAAAAAAATGAGTTTAATTTATTTGGTGTACAAGGAATTTGGTGTACAAGATTTCTTAAGATGTTTCAAAATAAATAAATATATGGTTTGAATATCAAACGATCTCAAATATATGAGCTTTATTTGTTTGTAAATATTTTACAGGAAAGATAAGAAGTAATCTAAATAGCATATCTTGAAGAGAAACACATTAAATACACTTTTTTACAGCAAAATTTAAAGAATAACATTAAATTTTCTTTAAATACCTTTTGTAAAATATTATATATGAAACCAGATTTTGTTTTCAGAAAGACAATTCGTAGAATGATTAGGGTTTTTTTATGCTAAGGACGTGAAAAATGAGCAATGCCCTTGCTGGGATTCGAACCTGGACCTCTCGAATACGCGCTGAGAGTGCTACCATTACACCACGAAGGATGCAGTGAGAAGTTAGAAAATACCTTATATACTCCGCCTTTTAAAGGCCGACTGGAGATTAGGAGACCCAACTGCCAAATCCTGGTGGTGAAGAATCATCATTCATCCCCCTTTTTTTTTTTTTTTAGTTCGGACGACACTGTAGAACATTAGGTTGTTTGTGGAGGAGACACATAAAAAATGAGCAAAGCCCTAGCCGGGACTCGAAACTTGGACCTCTCGAATATACGCCGAATGCACTACATTACACCACGAAGGCATGCAGAAAGGAGGGAGAAAATACCTTATAACTTTAAGGAGGAAAATATTGTTTTAAAATGAATATCGCACAATAATTTCCGTCTTAAATTGTCTTTCTGAAAAATACTTTTTGTATAATTAAAAATAATTTTTGTAACTTTGTAATATTCATTCTATAGTTCATCTAAAGCAATATTTCTATACATAAATTTGTTATTCTTAAAGTTATGTTATCTAAATGTATTTATAAGCAGTCAGTTAAAACACAATATAACAACTGCACAAGATCTACGTAAAGATCCATTTCTATCGTCTATTTCCATATATTCTATTATCCGTTTCTGTCTATTCTATGATCAGCCAAAATGGAGTTATAATTATCCTCTTGAATATTTGAACGGGTAAAATATGTCAATATGGCATATGCGAACAAGTAAAATTATCTCACTGTAAAGGATGTTGAATGTGAAACTTCCTTTAAAAAGGCGGTAAAAAAAAGACAGTTTTAGGTTTAGTTTAGTTTATTTGATTACGGCAAAGTAAGAAAGTGTTATCTTACTAATGAAAATATGTCTTCATGGAGAACTTCCCAAGGGAAATTGGCTGGTATTGAACTATAGAAGGAAAATCATCGAAGCGTCCATGCAGTCAACCTGTTTGCCAGAACTTGAGTCCGAGTCGAACTACCAGTGTTCAATGATATTACCGCTCGACCATTGGCTAGCCCATCTCTATTTAGGAAAATGTGACTTTGCGTGCTATGTTAAACTTTTAAATCTATGTGATATGCAAATTATTTAGCCGATGCAATGTATTAGCAAATTCTTTAATGACTCGATTCTTCTACGAAACTGGGTTTTCTGATGGCCGACTGGATAAGACCACAAAATCTGGTCCTTCGATACGGATTCGAATCATGGCGTACAGCCTGGCTACATAGGAACTTTTTAGGATTTCTCTGTGTGAAATACAATTATGAGCCAAGTTTCCTTTCAAAATCTTCCACGAAAGCATTCCACTTCTTAGTCAGATGATTCAAGAATGTTTCATCGTTTTCAATTAAAGCAAACAAGCTTTTTAGGAAGTACGACGTAAAGTATACATTAATCATTTATTTTTTCCAAAATATTCTTATTAAAAATCTATTTAACAATGATTATATTGTTTATATATCCTAGTAAATTATGAATATTTTTTTAGTTTTTTGTTATCTCTGTTTCTGTGTATTATAAAAATTCAAGCATTCAGAATTTATCACAAAAATAAAATCTTTCCGTAGTAACTAATATAACGTTTGCAGTCGAAATTATGTAAGAAAAAATACAATTTTTTTTTTTTTTTTTTTTTTTTTTTTTTTACAGCAACAGTATGCTTTGGCTTATTTGACTAATGTAAAGCATTCTAGGGCTATCTGCCTAAAAGTAAGGATGCCTTCGTTGGAGGACTTTTTAAGAATTCAGGATTAGCATTCCATTATTTCAATGCCAAGACGCCTCCTGAAATCTTCGTTATAAATATTAAAATTTTAAAGCCTTAAGTCATAGTAAATACAGTTTCTGAAACTTATTATATTGAAGAACACTTTCTATTTTGAAATTTCTTGCTGTAGGACTAATGTAAAAGTTAAATTTCGTAAATTAGTGTATGTAGATAAAATGATTTATATAGCATCTAGATATAATACGAAATTTTTTTGGATTGAAAAGGTGACGATCGGTTTAGAATCAACAAGTTAAAAATAATCGAACATAATATCCATTTGGAAATACATTCCATATAATTTTCGAAGTTAAGATGTCCAACAAATCATATAATGCTGTCGTGCTGGTACATTTATAAAGACTTACCCTTTTTTGCCTTGCGTCCCCTGGTGGTGCAAGTAGTAAGCAGGTCCAATCGAATTTCAGTCTTTAAGAGAGGAGAATATATGGAATTAACAGCACGTCCAGCTGAATAAGTTTGAAGATTCATGATTGTGTTCAAGGCCTCATCAATATGCCGAACAGTTAAGACCTCTGAATCTGAATACTGGTAGTTCGGCCTGGTTTGAGTTTGATTTCAGGCGAACGGGCTGACTGCATGATTGGTTTTCGTGGTTTTTCTCATGTGTAATACGCTAGCTTTCTTCAGATTATCATCCACGAAGGCATCCCTCCTCTAAGGCCCATATCACACGGCGTTTGTTTCACACGAACAACTGTTTCGGACAATTTTTCTGCCTGGTTTACTATTGAAAGAAAGACGCGCGACTTTTTCCTTCCTTTCCAAAAAAATTGCAGGTTGTTCGTTTTCAACCAATCAGCTATCAGCTTCGAATGCTATCAGCTTGTTTGTTAGTGGGGAACCAGTTTCCCCTGCGTTAACCCCAAAGCGATCTGTTTTGATTGGCTGTTGGGACAAAGCAGAAAAATTGTTCCAAACAGTTGTTCTTCCGAAACAAACCGACGTGTGATAGCAGCCTTAGGTAGATAGTCTTCATAGCTTTCCTGTATTTAAAAAACCGAACCGGTCATGACTGTGAGCCTGCCGAGTGCGTTGTTAAGTTTACCCGTTTCATGGCTTTAAGCACCTAATGGATTCTATATATTATTATTATCAATGAATTCCTCTCAGGAAGTTATCCAAAAATGTATTAACAGCATAGATTTTTTTGAAGATATTTTTCTTTCTGAGAAAAGTACTCAGTAAAAAGACGGATTTCGAATTTGAAATTTTTATCATATTCGGTTAGTAAATTAATTGATATAATGTTATTAATGTTACTACTTAGTTATCTATGCTTTCATTGGAAACCCTTTAAGGACATATTATAAAGGAAAAAATTATTTTTGTTCTTTTTTTAAGTTCCTCTATGCATTACAATATTAACAAATAAAGCAATATTTGCATTATTGCTGCCTTACAAGTACTTATACAATAAAATAAGCACTGTAACACAGCAACAACGATTAAATGCCTTCTTACATAACAACCCCAATTAAAACTACTAACTAAAAACAGCAAATGAATTTCCCAAAATGTAGACATTTCTAGTCTGTTATAAAGTAAGCTTTAAAATATTTTGGAAGAGCTAGTCAGAAATTATGTGAAAGGAAGTGATTCCAGTTTTAATTTTTACAAACTTTCGTATAATGTATCAATTTATTTTAAGCAGGGCTTAATTTCTAAGATTAGAAGTGCCGGAGCCCTATGGAAGACCGTCAGCAAAGAGGAACAAGAGTAAATAAATAAATAAAATGACTATTAAACTCATTAAAAATTTTAAAATTAAGTAGTTAATTACTATTAAATTAATTAATAGCTATTTAATTAAAAAGGAAACTTGTGTATTTTGTAGCAAAGCACGTATAAGTAGCCAGTGTAGGTATGCTGATAATTTGCCTTATGAAGAGAAAAAGCAAATGTTGTTAAAAAGGGGCGCATGTTTATGTTTAGCAGTAAGAAAGCATATTTCTCGATTTTGTAAAAGGAAAGTACCACTGTGTGAGATTTGCGGTAAGGGTCATTTTAAATTAATGTATACTGAAAAATGTAATCCCGAAAATTCGAACCGATCGCTCCAGGTTGAGGAGAAACAAATCAAAAGTAAAGACTCCGCTCTATCTAACAAAACAGCTACTCGTAAAGTTCTCATGCAAACACTTTGGACCCTGGAGAGAAGGGAAGTCGACAAGAGTTTGAGATTGTAGCTGAAGAACATTTTAACATAAGTGTAAAATTAGATGTCGATGGAAGGTAAGTTGTGTCTCCCTTGGATAATAGGCCATCCTCCTTTGCCCACTTGCAAAAATGTTGCAGAACGAAGGCTAAAGGGCTGCGTTGAATCACTGAAGAGAAATGGAAACTTAGAAGCATACGAAGAAGTGTTTAGAGAGTGGCTTCAAGAAGGCGTTATTGAAGAAGTTAAGAATTCCTGTAACGAAGAAAGTGAACACTCCTTACCTCACAGGGCTGTAGTGAAAGAAAATTCCACTACAAGAGTGAGACCGGTTTTTGATGGATCGGCCAGAGAAAAGAACTCACCTTCTATCAACGACTGCCTGGAAAAGGGCCCCATCACCGTCGAGCTCATTCCCGCCATCATGAATCGATTTAGATTAAAGAAAATAGGCGTTGTTCCGGACACTCGTAGAGCCTTCCTACAAATTGGACTGAGTGAGAGTGATCAATCATATCTAAAGTTTCTATGGTGGAAGGGTGGTGATCCTGCCAAACCTAAAGTTTTCCAGAACAGACGGGTTGTGTTCGGACTTTCATGTTCCCCGTATCTTTTGGGAGCAACCATTCGATTTTATTTACAGAATGCTCCTCACCGTTTTGAAAAAACAGCCACCAAGCTGTTGGAATCCTTTTACGTGGATAACCGTGTTACCATTGTGTAAAATCCCGAAGAACTTGAGAAATTTATTGAGGAATCGAAGCTGGTTCTTAGCACTGCCAAATTCGAACTTCGACGGTGGGAGCACAGTTATAATAATCAAGACTCTGAAGACCCTTTGCCAAAAAATGAAAAGAATATTCCAGTTCTAGGGCTTGAGTGGAACTTAAAGAATGATTTTTGACGGTAGATTTACGAGAAAATGTTGAAGACGATACGGCTGTGACAAAGAGAAAAATCCTGTCAACCGTACATAAAATCTTTGATCCCCTTGGCGTCACCTGTCCTGTTACTTTGGTACCAAAAGCCCTCCTACAAGAATGCTGGAAAATGAAAGTATCATGGGATACTAAACTTCCTACCACCATTGCAAAGAAGTTTGAGAAGTGGAGACGGGAACTTTCTAAGCTGAAAGAAATAGAAATTCCCCGATGTCTTATTCCCAATTGTAAAGTACCAAAAAGCATTGCATGTATTCTATGACGCAAGTAAGACAACTTATGCTATCTGTGTTTTCTTACGAAGTGAGACCGAAACTTCAACGACCTGTCAACTTGTTCAGGCACGGTGTAGAGTTGCACGAATGAAATCTATTTCTATTCCAAGGATGGAACTTTTCTCCTGCAACATTGGAGCTAGATTAGCTCAGAGTGTGACTAATGACCTAAAAATGGAAAATGTGCCGAAGTTTTTTGGGTTGACTCGGCAAACGTTTTTTATTGGATTAAGGGAAACAAAAATTTTGCTCCCTTCGTTTTTAACTGAGTACAAGAGATTCGTTATATGACAAGTCCTGAAGACTGGCATCACGTCCCAGGTCCATTGAATCCAGCAGATCTTCCATCACGGGGATGCGATGCAGAAACATTACGAAAATCTCGATGGTGGGAAGGACCATCGTGGCTGAGAAAACCAATGGAAGAATGGTCAAATTTTAACGTAATTTCTGATTTCGATATAATAAACTTAGACAAAAGAAAGACTGTTGTTAGCACAGTTAATCACGAAATGTCACCCCAGGAAAAATATTATGATAGATTATCTTCGTACAACCAACTACTTAGAGTCACTGCATAGATGTATCGATTTTTTACCAATTGTAAGGTTGAAAAGTATAATCGAATTTCTTTAATCTTGACACTAGAAGAAATAAATAAGGCAGAGATCGCGTTGCTAAAAGTTGTACAGAAGGAATCATTTACAGGACCGGATGATAAACGCTTGAAAACGATACAGTGTTACGCTGATTGTAATGGTATTTTGAAAGTTAAGACGCGAATCTTAATGAGAAAAGATACAAGAAATTTCCGATATCCGATAATACTACTCTGTAATTATCCAGTTACAGAAAAAACCATCCGGACTAGACACATGCTTCTGTACCATGCAGGAGTTCAAATCCTGATGAGCAACTTAAGAGAAGATTTTTGGATTCTTAAATGCAGGAAGACAATAAGAAATGTAATCAGAAACTGTGTAATATTTAAACGATTTAATTTGCGGCTTAAACCGACCATCGAAGCTCCTCTCCCAGAAGATCGCATAAAGGAAGCTGCAGTTTTCAAAGTCACAGGAATGGATTACGCTGGCCCATTAATCCTAAGAAATGGCCAGAAAGCTTGGATTGTTATATTTACCTTTGCCATTTACCGAGCTATACATCTGGAGTTGACAGCATCTTTATCGACAGAATATTTCTTGCAAACTCTTAGACGTTTCATCGCTCGAAGGGGTCGACCTTCCATCTTTTACTGTGACAATGGTTCTAATTTTTCAGGAGCTGAGAATTTGTTGAAGAAAATTGATTGGGACGTCATTTCCCAATACAGCGGACCTCAAAAGATCATTTTGAAATTTAATCCCCCGTCTGTCCCATGGTGGGGTGGGTGGTGAGAACGTCTGATAGGTATAATGAAAGGAATTCTACGAAAGGTTCTAGATAGAAGCTCACTTAATTTAGAAGAAATGAACACCGTTATTTGTAACATTGAAGGTGTGATTAATCAGAGACCTTTAACCTATATTTCAGAAGACGTAGATGATTTAACTCCACTTACCCCTTCTATGTCTTTGCATGATCTTAAATAGAAATCCCAGATCTTGATGTTTTGGATTCGTCGTTGTTAAATAAAAGACATGTTTACCGTCAACGTGTGAAACAAGATTTGAGAAAACGGTTTCGTACTGAATATGTAGGGAATTTACGCCAATCATCGAAATCTTATAAAAATCAGAAACGCATCCAAATTGGTGATATTGTTCTGGTTTCTAGTCATAACGTCAAGAAAACTGAATGGCCTCTGGCTAGGGTGGTCGAACTCTATCGTTCTAAAGATAGACAAGTTCGCCTAGTAAAAATAAAAATGAAAAACGGAGAATTTCTCCGCCCAGTACTTAGGTTAATACCTCCTGAAGTGACTAATAAAAGTGACCTCGTTATACCTGTAGCAGAACAGGATTCTATTCTCAATGAACCGAAGACTGATGAAAATCGTCTTTCAGAAACGCTTCTGACAACCCAGTACTAGCTCAAAAGATAACTCCTTCTAAGCAACGAACTGTTAATGGTTTTTCCCAGAGACTGTTCCTAAAGAAGATCCAGATATGGACGATTAATTAAACCTAGAATTAGGGTTTGAGATTCCCTGGTTCGAATCTCAAAGGTGGGAGTATATTGGGATCCGTGATACTTCCGCCTATGCGCGGGAATAACGATTGTAACTGATTACGTAAGTTTTACCGTGCGCTCAATGATTCATGATGTAATCAGTGTTCTATTTTTAGTTTAGTTTTTTTATGAATGCCTTAGGAAATGGATGCGTAATTTTTGATCTCTTGTAATAACCTCTCTTTTATAACTTGTGTACAGATTAAAGTTTTAAAAAGCTGAACCTGTGCGTATTTTTTGGATATACCTGAATGAAGAACCCGACGATTCAGGTAAGTGCTATTTTGCTTACCTACTGTTGGAATGCTTTACGCATTGATTAATATTGTCTATTGAATTGACGCAATACCATATTTAATTTGCCAGACGTATTTAATGTAATATCGTAGGTTTGGCCCTACAGTTTATAATGTCTATTGATAAATCTTAAAATTTCCATAACTGTTCCTCCTAAATAATCGGAATAGTGATGTTCGATATAAAAAATAAAAAAAGAAACATGGCATTCTTTTTTATTTTTTATTTTGTTTAACAGATCTCAAAATGAAAGTTACTTTATCTACATAAGCTCTATAGTGCATAGAGTCTACGATAACGGAGTAATAAAGTGCTCCTTGAAATTCAGAAATTAAATATTTTTTTACTTCTCTATCCATTAGACTTACAAATTCGCGCAAATCTTTTGCAAAATGCTATAGAATTCTGTCAGGTGCTCTGTACTAAGGCTGGCCAACTTTTTTGTATGTAAGATCTACTTTTTATTTTAAAAGTGTATCGCGATCGACTTGTTGTCATAGGTGTAGTCTAAGGGGGGAGAAGGGTGTAAAATGTCTATACACTGTTTGTGTGTGTTTCAGTATAAGGTGCGTTCCAGCGAGGTATTGGTAGATAGTAAAATATAGGTTCAAAACTATTTATTTTTTAAATCACTTATTAAGTTTTCGAGATATAGGCTCATGAAGAAAATAAATTTCTAAACACAACTTTTAATAGCAGCATTCCGTACATGCGTTACCTAAAAAATTCAATTTTCCGACACTTTTCCAAGTTAGATGTTTACTGACTTAAAATGCAGTTTAATTTTTTATTTACTGCCATGCATAAATTGTTGTACTATTTGCTCGTTAATATGAAAAAGTTGTTATAAACGTGCACAGTGTGGCTGATAATTTGATTTCAATATTTCACTTTCGCATTTTTCTGGGCCAGGAGAATTTATCATGAAAGAATAACATAGCTTACTTTTCGCTAATCTATCAATAGTTCGCTGAGTGTACCTCGTACTGAAATATAGATATAAGGTTTAGCTACCTACATAAAAAACAACAACAATAATTATTTGAAGATCTCAAAAACTCTTGTCAAAGGGTGAAAAAGGAACATGGATAATTATTAACAATTATTTATTAATTCAAAGGAGCTATAGATAAAGACAGATTTAGAATTTACTTTGATGCCTTAATATCAGTGGGAAGACTGAGTTTGCATGTCCCTAATCAAGGAATCATAATTAGGTGTATATTCTAACGAAGATAATAAATAATAATGTGTCTTCAGTATGGAAATCAGTTAGGACAGAACGTTGTTTAATCTTCTTTAGTTTCAAGTATGAAAATGCCGATTCTCATAGGTATGTAGATCCGAAACAAACATAGATATATTTGCTACATTTGGTGAAACTGGGATATTTTTCTCAGTTGACATATTTCCAAAAATCTTCTTCAAATTTTCGGGCTTGTAAGATTAAGTCAATTTGTAAAATTATAATTTAATTTTCTAACGATCTTTTGATTTCTAATGATTCTTTTGATCCATAAGAAATAAGTCTAAAAATTTTTGGCTAATGCGTTTCACACTTAAATCTTTATTAAAAGGAAAAGATATGAATTCCACAATTTTTTAAATTTTTTTCAAAATCCTGGAATCTTATCTCGAAATCTTCAATTACGTTTTGGATTTCCGCAACATATTTGTCGATCTTATAATTAATATGTTTGTGTTTTTGTAGGTTATCCGCCATATTTGGAAAATGATTCAGATTGTTTTGTTGCAGATCTTCTATTAGCAAAATAAATTTGGTTTTATATGCGTCTATGCAGCTGATCATATCAATTGTTTTGTTATTCTAAATTTAAATGACTTAATATTGAAGTAAAGTCAGTAAGAAGTGCACTAAGCCAAGTTTCATCATTTAAATTTTCACAGTTTCCAGCTTGTTCGTGAAGAAAATCTATAATTTCAGGCAATAAATCACGAAATCGCCGCAAAAATTTACCTATGCTAAGCCATCTGACATTGGTAAGTAGTAATAATTCAGGCTGGCCTTCATCGAGCTGTAGTTGGAAGATACGTCGTTTCAGGGAACTTCCTTGAATTGAATTAACAATTTTAAATGCTGTGTCCATTACCTCTTTTGTGTTTAGTCTCTTGGCTAACCAACACTTGCTGCTGAATTATGCACTGATAGCTTAAAGAGGCAGGGAATTTATCTTTCTTTTGAAATAGGGCTATAAATCCAGTTGTGCTACCTATCACTTCAGCTACGCCATTCTTTGTTATCGAGACTAATTTAAAAAGTGGTACTTTCAAATCACTGAGCAAGTTTTTAAAGGCTTTGAATATGTCTACACTAGTCCTTTCCTTCAAAGAAATCATACCCAACAATTGTTTATATGTAAAATTCTTAAAAACTACACTAACGAAAACAAATAATTTTGCCATATCACTTATATCTGTCGATTCATCACACTGAAGGGGAAAACAAGAACATCTGTTAATATCATTATATAAGTACTGTTTTGCATTCCCACTCACCCTTTCAAAATCGTCGCATCACTGTGTTTCGAGACAATTGTTGATCTCGAATTTCAGCAACAATTTTAATCTTGTTTTTAAAATCGTTAAAAAGTGAATCTGGCATTTCTAAAGAACATTTCCTTTATAAATTCACCGTCGGAAAATGACTGACATAATGTCTCTCCAGATTACCCTTTCTAGCAATGGCTACTGAGGTAAGACATATTAAACAACAACATTTATCATTCAGCATTGTAAAAAAGTAATCGAGTTCCCATTCTTCTTTGAAGTGATAAGTTTTCGATTTCTCCGGTTTACTACTCATGTTCATGGGTATACTAGAATGCAAATAAATATTGAATTAAATATTTTTGTAGAAAATTCAAAACTCATGAACTGCGGCTATTATCTCCGTTACATTGAGAGAAACGCTAACAATGCTGCATAGGGAAGAGTAGCCTAATTTGAACCAATTTTGTATTTTTCACTATATAGAAAGACGGAAGAAGTGCCAATAAAAATTAAGTGGTAGAAAATAAACTCACTAAGTGTACCTTCAAAATAGAACCATTTATTAAATTTTAAAAATTATTTATAACGGTGAAAAATGAATTAAAAAAATCGTGTCATCGGTTCAATTTAGGAAACCGGTTTCCTTATTTGGACAGCTAGTTTCCTAAATTGTACCATGAGCTTTCGTAACGGCAATTACAACAAAAGAACCTTTTAATTGCAGCACTAACTACAGCACACCGAGTATGTATCCAAGCGTAACATTTCACGAATTGTATCATTTCTTCTTCCTTGGTTTATTCACATAATATACAAAACCATGAATCACCAGTTTCTTTTTTATGTTTCTGCATTTTGTTAAATTTTGGTGAACTGATTTTTTTAAGGTTTGGTATAACCGCGATTTGTAAGGGCTGCTTGTTATTTCCACTGCTTTCTGGGCTATTGGTGCACTGGGAGAAGACGAAAAGGGCCAGTTGGATTTGGATTTTTCTTTGCTCGCGGTCAGTTTTTTCAAGAACTGTCCTAAATCGTTTATTTTCGTTATTACTTGTATCTTCATCATCATCACTACTAGAAGGTGAAACAGGGGTTCTGCAATATTTCTGCAATTAGCTTTTAAAGTAAGTTTTAAGCACGCTTACGCATACTTCGTCTCGGAGACGAATGTTTGCCATTCCCATAAGTTTTTCGAAGGGTAGCATTGTAGGGTTAATTATAATTTATCATTGAAAAAAATGTCGTTGCCGAAATTGGACCGGTTCAATTTCGGCAAATGTTTTCGCTCCAACTTGGAAATCTTGAATATTTAATGCTTGATATTGTACAGACACGTCAAACTAACATAACCTCGCAAAAGTATAATTGTAAATTGAAGATAAATAAGCAAGTTTTGTGATGGTATAATAAGACATGTAATTACTTACGTTTAGACGAATTAACTGCTTTCACACTTATGTCGAAATAACTGATTTTCTTCTTAGCCAAACGAATAACACTTCTCTCAATGTAACCACGAGGACTTTCTTTACAAACACAATTGCATTAACCTCTTCTACATCTGCGTATAACAAAATGCCTATCTCAAATCTCGCAGATATCATCAGTCTTTGTATATCATAGCGATCCAAATAAGGCTACGGTCCAAATTAGACTACCTTCCCCTACTACGATCGGACACAACAATACAAGTGTATTAAAGTCTAATAAAGATATATTCAAATTTACAAAAAGTATGTTAAAATTACAATACATTTATTACGGTTTAAACACTGAAATCTTAATTTAAATAGAATTGTTGGTATTCCTAATATACATTACTGTTTCTTATTTTTCTCTCAGTGTAATAACCGCAGTTTAGAGATATGTTGCCCAGAATGCTCACTTATCAAGAAAATAGATATGTAAGAAAAGCAATTTGATTTAAAACAAAGAAAAGGTACTTACATTTTAAACAGAAGAAAAATTGAAACCCAAACTAGTCACTGAGGATAAATTATATTGATTAATAATAATACTGTTAATACAAAACTAAAGAAGGTACCGTACGACACTACCAAATATTCGAGCTAACTGACTGTGTTCTTCGATGAGTCGAGTCCCAACAGTTGCATTCACGTATTGCGACCGGTGGCAAGTGTATTGTACTGGATGGGCGGAATTCACGGACGGGGTCAGGCTGTCAGAATTCTAGGAATTTATGACCTCGGCAAATTCCCAGAATGTATTAAACTACTACTAAAAGGTTTTGTCTTCTACAATCACTTTAAAGTCCATAGTGCACGGAATTCCACTCCAGTCATTGCAAGCGATCGACGATCGACCAAAATTAGCCTCGCGATCGACCGGTCGATCGTGATCGACTTGTTGGCTACCCCTGCTCTATACGACTTAAATAATTTCTTATCCGATCTGAATCTGTCTTTTCTGTGGCCACGAAATGCTGCTCTTAAACTTGCCAATAATTTCACAAGGATTCGTTTTAAAATCTCTAGGAAATACTTCTGTTTTGAATTAATTTGCTGTTGAAAGAGTGTATCGATATGTTCAGCAATTAAAGTTAACATTGGTTTAAATATTGGCAGTTGCGATGATTGATGGCGCGCTTCATATTCATCTGCGACGTCGGAATAGATCTGAGAAGAGAGTTGTGTATACGGTTTTAACTCTTGCCGTAAGAAGCTATGGAAAAAAGACTCATCTTGGAAAAAAGACTGGAGATTTAAGCAATCTGAGAAAATATATATTTCTTGTATATTTCAAGTTTTAAATTTTCTATGCAGATCTCGACCATAATATGTCACACACTACAGCATTATTTGACAGTATTAAAAAAAATTCTGTGTAATTTTTAAACGATGCATATTATATGTCTATATATTATATTAATTTAGAATATGATTGCAATTCTCAATCAGCTTCACAAAGCTTTCCGTCTGCTAACTTCAACAGAATGTCTATCAGTCGTTCTTTACATATATTTTTTTTTAATTCGCATAAATTTATTAACAAGATCAGTTAATAACACACTATGACCCTTAAAACTCACATTAGTGTCTAACGTACTTTTCATCGAATGAATTTATAAATCTTCCGAAAGAAAGCGTATAAACTATGAAATCGAAAGTTGGGATATTAAAATAATAAGCAGAAAGTATGAAATATACTAAAGTAGCAAATTATAATTACTGGAAGTGAAATGCTTAGAACACACACATTTTCTTGACTAAACCGATTTTCCAATCCGTAGATTCCTCTTTTCGGTTAACAAGTACGTTAGGAGATTTGCTTAACTTTTACTTTAGATTCAAAATTTATAGAACTTAGTTCAGGATTTTGGCCACTTTTTGGAAGTACACCAAGGCACAAAACAACTTGTTTTTGTTATACGCTATTTCCGAAAAGTTCACTTTTACTTTACATGAGAACAAATTATTCAGAATTTGCATAAACAGTTCACACCTCATTTTCAGTAACAGTAAGCCAATTGAGCTGCTCACCTCAGCGCTATTTTTGTTTTAGTGTCTTTGCTATTATAGGGCAAGCATTTCGCTACAATCGCAAATGGCACCGAGAAATTTCGTACTCTTTTAACCTTCTGGCTAGATTTCTGTAATTATTGAATCTGGATGAAAATTTTGTTTGAGCAAAACTAACAAAAAAACACAATTGATAATCTCCCAATTAAAAAAAAAAATTAGATTTATATTCTAAACTTTTCAAATAAACATTTTTTTCTATTTTTTATTATTAAAGGTACTTGCAGCTAAAAGTAAAAATATGATTAATATAGCCACTCTGCATGATATAAAATTTATATCTAAGAATTTTTAGAAGTTTCAAGGAAAGCAAACCTTTTTATGAAAAGTAGAGATATTTGTTAGATCAATAATAAAACAGTTTTCCATGTTTCCATATCAAGCAAACATACTGCATAAGAATTCCTTTCCATTAGATGAAAAATGGAACTTTGAATCCTATTTTACTAAAAGTTTTAGGACCTTAAATTTCCATTTTTCGTGCGATAACTAGTTCTGCAAAAATAATATTAGTAATCATTATGAAATAAACAAGAATTTATGGCCAATGTTATATGGCAAAAATTATTAAGAATAAACATAATTAAACCAAATTTATTGATTTTATAGTTAAATTTATTGATTTTATAGTCGATTATATGCTATTATATTTCATCCAAGACGGGAATAAATTTCATACTTTCACTACAGTCAGGCGTTTTTGTATACCATCGCGGGGCGAAGCCGCAACGTCAGATACAGAGCGAGGTTTCAAAGAAACTGATGCTGTTTTATTCTTAATTTTCATTGAGATTTAATATTAAATTAAACAGTAAATTAATTTATATTGCTAACAGTTTTTAAATATTTTGTTTAGCCTATTTAAACATGATGTATATTTATGTTGCTAGACAGCATAACGTATTTTATCGCCCATGAGAAGCAAATGCCATTTGCCACCGATGACAGGAGAATGTTATTACAGATTAGTTAGGAATGACGTATACGTTAGCCTCGAAAAGATTAGTAATTGACATATTCTGTATTTTTATAAGGATGTGAAAAAATGCTGTTAATATTATTAAGTTAATATATATCTTATTTCATAACAAAAAAACAAATATACTTGTACACTAATTAAAAAAACACTGGGATGTGCTACCTCGTTCTTTCTGTCAAATTTGAAATAAATCATATGCATAAAATTAGGAAAAGATTGCTACCATAGTAGGTCAGTAAGGTCAGTAAGGACATCTTAATCTCGTCAGTAGAGAGACCTTGCGTATTTTTTGAAATATGAATTCTCAAGTCGCCGCAAAACATGCCATAGATTGCGTGATTCATTCGTCAATTTTATTTAGAGAACACTATTAAATTATTAAATATTTTTATCAAGAAAGTAATAGTCATGATAAATAAATAAAATGAATCATTTTTTTTTTTTTTTTTAATTTCCAGATCTGAAATTTGAGATGCTTTAGAGTTAAGAGGCCCCCAAACGCACATTTCGTGCGTCCGTGCTGGAAACCGCCACTATGCTTCGTATAAAAAACTGTGCTTATAAATCAACGCAAGTTCATTACTTTTTCTCTGAGATACAAAACTAAACATGGAAAATTTCCGGCCAGAATTGTAATTTCTGTTTTTTTTTTTTTTTTTTTTTTTTTTTAATTGTGACTCTCATTTTTCCTTCTTGTTCTTTTATTTCATCAATTTTTATTTATTTTGATTTAAAAAAAAATTTCTGCGGAACCCCTGGGAAGTGCACGGAGGGGAACACAATTTGGAAACTCTTACACTAGGGAAGTTTTGCCACGGATGACTTTTCACTTTAATCTTATGTCGTCAGATGGCGGCACGTGCCAAGATTCCCCCATCTGGAACAATGAATTTTCATTTACCGTCTTATCGGCAGCGCTTCTGCGCGTATTTCCAACCCAATTATAGATAAATAATTTCATTAGAAAACTGACAGAGAGGAAAATTTTAATATGAGTAATAGCAGATATGCGAAAGTAAAATTTTATTTATTTCTTCAGGAGAAAAAATAAGTAAATGGCTAGCAGTATATGCGACCCCCATAGCACAAAACATCCTCAGGATGTCCTATTTAAGTCGTAATATCCCGGGACATACTTAGGATGTCCTAAGGATGTTGGTTCTCACATGTCCTGAGGAGATCGTAATTTAACATCCTGAGGATGTCTTATTTAAGTCGCTATGTCCCGGGACATGACAGGATGTCCTGAAGATGTTGATTCTCAGATGTCCTGAGGACTTCACCAATTTCACATCCTGAGGACATTCATTCTGCATTGTCCGGAGGACTTCTGTTGTCAAACATTTTGAGGATATTTGTTCAATTTACCAGTTTTAATTTTTTGACATTGCACATCTGAAACTTGCACATTATTTAATTTTCATATGTATTTTACTAAGTTGTTTCTAAATGCTGTACATTAAAAATATTGATATGATTGATGATTTATTTTTGTTATTTTGTTATTAATTTTATTTTTTCTGACGTTTTTAAAAATTTATTTAGTCATGGAAAAGTTAATATATAATGAATTAGCATTTTCTAGAATATTTGCAAAATTCTAAATAACATATATTTTTTTTTTTATAAAAAATGTATAAACTACATGTATAATTACTTACAGATTACTAACCCTACTATAAGTATAGGTAAAATTATATATATATATTAACTCTGAAACGAATTTTTGTTTTTTAAATTTGGGTATAGAGACATTAGGTATTTTTTTTGGAAGCAGGAAAGATGAAACATTAGCAACTGCCTTCGCCGGGAATCGAACGACGGACCTCTGGAATACCGGCCCAGTGTGCAGAACCACTACTCCACGAATACACGCTAGGAAAGCGGGAGAAATACCTTATATTACTAGCCTTTTTAAAGGGCGACTTTTTTTAAGGGTACCCAATCACTAAATCCTAGGTGTGGATATACCTCATCCAACATTTTAGTTCGGGCGCCACTGTAGAGACATTAGGATTTTTTTGGGAAGCCGTAGAGATGAAAAATTAGCAACCGCCTTCGCCGGGAATCGAACCACGGACCTCTGAAATACCGGCCCAGCGTGCAGAACCATTACACCACGAAGGCACGCTAGGAAAGCGAGAGAAATACCTCATAAGGAAAATTTTTTCCCCTAATTACAGGACAGAAAATGTTTTTCAATCGCGCGATCTGTTATTGATATTGAATTACAGTCGTGCGATAATTTCGCAGTAAAAATAATTCTCTGATGACTATCCAAGATTCTAGAAACTTTGGTCTTATATAGAGATGGTCGTCTTATAGAAATAATGCATAATATCAATATTTATTTATAATCTCAGAACTATTGGTCACTTTCAGGAGTGGTCGTTTGAGAGGCGATATTCTATACATTTATTTACTAATACTCTCAGATTCCAAAATATGTTTATATTCTCAGAAATACAGTGGATGGACAAAAATATGAAAACACCTTGTGAAATGCATGTTTGAAAAGAAAGATTGATTTTAATGAAATATGTTGGTGGCGCTGGTGTTTTTGACTACTGACGCCACCTATACAACTTCGTAAATGTGCTAAACAGTTCAGTTGTTGTCGGAGTACTGTTATGGGAGGTTGTCATTGCATTATGTCAGAGTTAACAGACTTCGAACGTGGGCAAATTATTGGAGCACGTATGGTAGGTGCTTTCGTAAGCAAGGTAGCCGAGGTGTTTAGTGTTTCAAGAGGTACTGTATCGAAGATATATTCCGCATATTTGAAAAGCGGAAAAACATCATCTGCTAAATCACAGCGCGGACAAAAGTGTGTCCTGAGTGATCGTGACAGACGATCATTAAGTGCAATTGTGACGAAAAATAAGAAGACCACAGCTGCAAAAGTTACTGCTGAAATGATTGTTGTGTTACCGAACCCTGTGAGTACCAAAACAATTAGAAGGGAGCTTCATAAACAGGGAATTGCTGGCCGTGCTGCAATTGAGAAGCCACTCATCAGTAATGCTAATGCCTGTAACAGGAAAAGGTGGTGTTTAAGTCATAAAGCCTGGACTATAGAGCAGTGGAAGCGAGTAATATGGTCTGAGGAGTCTTCTTTCACATTGTTTCCCACTTCTGGCCGAGTTTACGTCTGGAGAACTCCATCTCAAGCCTATAATACAGACTTGCTTGTTGCCAAGAGTGAAACATGGCGGGGGTTCTGTTATGGTTTGGGCAGCCATATCGTGGTTGTCTGCTAGCCCCATGATAACTGTGTCAGGGCACACGACTGCCAAGACTTATGTGAACATTTTGGCCGATCAAGTTCATTCCATGGTACAAACTTTGTTCCCCGATGGTGATGGTGTCTTCCAAGACGACAAAGCCCCTGTTCACACAGCTCACATTGTCCAGGACTGGTTTTCTGAGCACGAGGATGAGTTGTCCCATCTCTCCTGGCCATCACAGTCACCAGACCTGAATATTATCGAACCTTTCTGGTCTACATTGGAACGGAAAGTGCGTTCTCGTTATCCACCGCCAACATCGTTATCTGAACTTGCCACCGTTTTTCAGGAAGAATGGTATAATATTCCCTTGGCAAACATACAGGAACTGTATTTATCCATTCCGAGAAGACTGCAAGCTGTTTTGGATGCCAACGGGTTTCCTACACCATATTAAGGAAAGAAACACGTTTTTTTAAAGGTGTTTCCATATTTTTGTCCAACCCCTGTATATTGGACAGAAGGTGGTCGTCACATACATGCAAAATTTTACATTTTATTGAAAATTAATTCAGCATTACTTAACTATTTCCCTATTAATTAATTAATGAGATAAAGAAAAAAATATGACATAGTACTGTTTATTACGGAATAATGTAGGAAGTTCTGCGGAACTATATTCTTTCACGTCATTGCACATTGTATCCGGCAAACTACTAGTTCCTTGTATTCTTCCGCAAATCCGTAAACGTCCGTCTGATTTGAAATGAAATCCAAGATGGCTGCGCCATGAGGTTTATTTTTTCTATGGATATTTTTTGTTGCATGAAAGGTAAGTTCATTTGCAATACTTGTATGTTTACTTTTTTGCTTTTCGATTTATGTTCTTTTGACAGTTAAATGTGTTAGCTATCACAGCTTTATGAATTGTTACCGTTCTGTCGTGAATTACGTATATATCTCAATGGCTGTCTTCAAATATCTGATTTGTCCTGCTATCCAAATGTTTATGACTGAATTCTTTTTAGTTCAGTTTATGCATTCAGTTTCAAAATATTATGTGTGATCATATTATTATTTTATTGCAGCAATAAATTTATATTAAATAGTTTGAACGATTGTATAAAAATAAGAGTTTGCATTGTTTTGTTCAAAATACGTATGGTTTAAACATTATCTTAATCTAGTTTGTAATTCAATTTTAAAACATGGAGAATTGGAAGTTTTAAGTTTTTTGGGGGTACTGTTCTGTTATCGGGACCGGATTCGAAAATGTATGGCTCGAAAATGTATGGTCGCTGAACACTGGTAGTTCGGTCCGAGGTTCGAATCCCACGAACGGGCTGGCTGCATGGGCGTTTTCGTGGTTTTCCCCATGTGTAACGTGTATACGAGCCAGTTTCCCTTAGAAAGTCCTCCACGAAGCCATCCCTCTTCTTAGGCAGACAGCCCTCGAGGCTTTGCCATACTCACACACACACACGGAAATGTATGAACCTGGGTTTGTAAGTATGTGCATATGTATACACACGCACATACATTTACAAATATACAAGCATACATAAATACATTTCTGAACCCGGTCCTGATAACAGAACATTACCTTTTTTAAATCTTTTTTGAATATTTTATAAAGGGATTAAGCATTTTTCAAACTGCATATTATTTTAAGATTCGACTTGCAGGAAGACAAAATATGGTCATTCAATCAAATGCTTATGATTGCTTTTAACATTTTCTCATAAATATTGTTTGCATTTTTATTGTATTTTAGATACTTTAGTTGTGTAAAGTGAACATGAGAATATTAGGAAAGCTGAAGAATATGAATAGCTACCATAATACATGTATTTTTTCATCCAGCCCATTGTTTTAGAAACCAATGCACCATTATTATATGCTGGCTTATTTTATAGTTATATGCAGTTTAATTTTATGTCCATGTTACTGTAGTATTGTCATTATAATAAAAGTATTGATAATTTTTGTTGAATATTGCAAGTTGTCTAACATTCAGAATTATTTCTACCGAATTTTACTGATAGGTTTGTTTGAGTTGACATAATCTGTCTGTTAAATAAAATAGTGTTTAAATTATATGCATTTTTCTTAATGTTTTATTGAAGGTGTGATGGAAATATAAGTGCTATCCAGAAAAGGGAATTCTTTTTGCCTGAAATACAAACTGTACTAAATTATTAATGTTTATATTATTTTAGAAATGCCAATAATAAAGTTTCTCCTCCTTCTCTTCTTTTATTTTGAAATAATTTATAATAAAATAATATATGCATAAGTGTAATTAATGTAAAGTGTCATTCAGTAATATAATTTATTTTTACTGATATTTTTATATTTCTTATCTGGGTTTTCTTTTGGTATTAGAAAGAGGAAGAGAAAAAGACTAATGTTTTAATTAAAAAAATAATTAAAATATTAGTCTTTTAAATAACACAATTACAGTAATGTTTATTGAAGCAATCAGTACTGTGTGATCGCCAGTGATTGAATATTGTTAATATGCATTGTTCATAAGGAAATTTGCTTATCTTTGTGTTATAGTTTTTATTTTAACACAAGCTGAAATTTGAATTATTTCCTGAATCATTAATCAGGCCAATATTCTGCTACATAACATACAAATTTTTATGCAAAATTATTTCTTTGAGTATATTTTAAAGCTCATTTAATTTTATTATTTGTACAAATTTTAGACAAATGTAGCATGTATCAGTTAAAGATTTATCAAAGCTTAGTTGTTACTTGTGGTAACAAAGAAGTGTAAAAGATATTGTCACATTAGCGAACGTGACAATCATTGATGCTTAGTTTATTAATTTAATAATATACTGAGAAAGCTTGGGAACTTTCAGAAATGGACATTTTGGAAATAATGGGCTTCATAAGAAATTTACATGGTTTTATTATTTATTAGTTAAGAATGGATTTTGGATGTTCATGTGAAAGAATTCTGTTTAATTATATGTGAAAGAATTGTTATAAGTTTGTCATTTAAAAAAATGATTTAATAGTATGCAATTATCTTTTTATTATACATATATTACTATGTATTTCTAATGCACTATGTAAATGTCAGTGCTAAACAATTGAGATACTATTGTCATTGTTTATTGTCAGGGCAATTTTTTCTTATACATGAAAAATTCTCATACTTTCTGATCATCTGCCCTCACAGCTTCAACTTATGCTAAAACTGCAAGAGTATGTACACGATAACAGCAAATTATGAATATGCATACCACACACATGTATTTACATGCTTTATATTTAATCTTTATTTCCAAATAGTATTCCGTTGGATGAAAAATATGTGAATATTGACCCAATATATATATTTTTGTGTGTGTGCATCCTAAAATTAAAGTGCTTATTTGAATTACTGCTTGTGAACAGAGCAGTAGATATGAACCAGAAACTAACCAAACATTTTGCCAATTTTCACAGCTTTGCAGATAGTCAGAAAGCACCAAAATTTGTAATAATGTTAAGTTTAAATGATGTTCTATAATTTTGTGTTAATTTTTCCATTCTATTAATTCTATTATTGTGTTATCAAACTTTCTGTAGGGATTTCAACCGGTTAAGCTGCTATTACCAGAAGAATTTGGTTTTCAAGCTTGAAAAAATCACAGCTGAAGGATTTTGTGGAAGGTCAGTCACTGGTTTTAGTTAATTATAATTTAATTTTGGGTAGAGAGTCTCAAATTTATTTATCATAAGTGTCTAAAAGCCTTCTAAATTAAATTCTGCTTGTTTTGAAATTTTTCATGACATTCATTCTTTAATTATTATTATTTTTTTTAATTTACTAACTTATGTCCGTGCACATAGTTTTGCATTTAATGCCATATCTTAAATATTATAAAATGTTAAAATTATACATTTCACTTAAAAATGTGGTTGGGACAGTAAATTTTTTGTTACATTTAATCATATCTATAAACACTGGTATAGATCATTTTTCAATAATCTATATATTATTCTGTGTATTTCTTTTACAATCAAGATCTGGCATATGACTTGCTTTTCAAATTGATGACATGGTGTAATAATGTAATCTAATGGTTAAAGTTTACTATGGAACGGGCCAAATTTAATAAATTATTCTTTGATAGAAATTTATTCATGTGTTCAGTCTGTCTCATCTCAAAATTGCTGAAGTAAATTTTATGTACTTGCATTTAGGAATTTTGACTGTATCAGTGTAATTTTGTTTCAGTTATTATAACATGGAAGGGAAAGAATTCATACATAACTCTGTATTTAAAATTAGTTTATTAAATTCCCTAATAAAGAGGGATGTTTTGTTTTTTTTAAAGTCGATAGAGTTTAATTCAAAAATATGCCACATTAATTGTTACTTTTTAACCTAATTTATAATTTTCATTACCTTAACATGTCCAATAATTGTTATTTGGAATGTTATTTTAACTCAGATATTGTAATAATATCAAAATTCCTTACTTTTTGATAGGTAATTTAAATGTGAAACAAGAAAAGAAAAAATTAAAATGTAGAAGTATATTTATTTCATAGCTCTAAGAAACAAAAACAGCATGAGCACTATTTACTGTCTATCTGCATAGTGTGGCATGTCCTGTAAGACTGAGATTTGTATGGTCAAACCCATGTTTCAATTAAAGGAAATGCATGCACAGTCTTCTCATTTTCACTTCGATTAAGGATTCTCTATATACTAACATAAGAAATCTATTAGTTCATGCAGTGTTATACATCAATATTTATAGACAATTGTTGTGGCTATGTTTATTATAATCTTGTTCACCGTAATAGCTGGAGTGCCTAAATCATCATGCTGTGTAAACAAAACTCAAATCTTCATCTCTGCATACTGCTCCACTAGTGTTTAAACCACTGAAATGGTGATTATGGTAGAACATCTTTGATAAAAATTTACTCTACGGTAACCCTTTTTGAATTGTTTCTTTTTTGATACCAAGATCGGCACCTGGGAGGATCGGCACCAATTTCAAGATGGGCGCTACACAAAACCAAAATAAGAAGTCAAAGACGTACACAAACTTGGTGTCCATGTACACATCAACCTATTTTTTGAACTTAAAAAAAAAAAAAAAAAAAAAAAAAAAAACTGAGAACTGTACAAACTAGGCATTGTGCACTGCCTTAACTTTTTCCATGTACACATCGATCTATTTTCACTTTAAGAAAATCAGAAAGTTAAAACTATCATGTTAACCAGAAAAAATTCGCCGCTGTCTTAAAACACAGAGACAACCAAAAATGCACAAACAGAGCGGAATAAGTTACAAAAAATACATATTTCCTAACATAAAAACATTAAACAACAAATCTTTTAACAAAAATTAACACACAGAGACGAATAAATAAATGAAACGTCATTTTTTAACATAACTTTTTTTCAAATGCATACGTTTAGGCTTCCCACCACCATCTCTTCCATCCTCCAGGTAAGCAATTCAATTAAAGTTTTCGTCTCTTAGTCACCTCAGACATACTCAAATGATGGTACCCACACCAAAATAATAGCAAGTTCAAAATACAAAACCATACCACTTACATGAAACCAAACACTGCAATTGAAAAGAATGGTAATAACCAAAAACCCGGGTCCATACAAAAGAGTTACTATTACAAGAAAAGAGCCCAAAACTAAATTTATCACAACACATTGAAAATATTTGCGGAAATAACCCTTTTTTATTGACAAAAACTTAATTTCCCTCCCAAAGATACTTTCGCTAACATTATCAACATTAGGGTTACCAAAAAACTTATTTGACACAATGGGCTTTCAGATTTCATGAACAACCAATACCACTTTGCGATTTTTTTCAGACAGAAACCAAGGTGTACCATACAGCAAAGATTAGCCACATCTTCATTTACTACTGTTACAACATAAAATATATACTTCTTTGGTAGATTTCTGCAATTAAATTCAAAAGTTTAAAATGAATAAACTCTAATCTGTGCAGAAAATAAAATCTGATCATGATTCTTATCATGGATTCTTATCATGATCAGATTTTATTTTCTGCACATAGTTAACAATCACTTATGTGTTATCAGATAAATGTTACCAGATGCAGTTTATTATTTTTTACTTGCCAATCTCATGAGAAGTTTTTTTTTGCTCCTGCAAGATAACTTTACTTTATGTTACAAAATAAATTCATTCTCATTCTTTTTGGACTTGCCTACACGTTAAATTTAAAATAGTTTTATGATTAGGTAACATGTTATTATCATAATTTTGTTTCTCTTTTTATCTTGGCAACTTTATATATTGATTCGGTATCCAGGTTACCTACCAGTGGCTGATTGATAAAACTGCTCATATGTTCAGCTGGTGGTTTGAGTTTAGTTTCTGACATAAAAAATTTTAAAAGGCATCCCCCATATTTATTTTATTATAATCAAATAATCAAATAATTGCTACTCTGTTTATAGGTACTAAATGTTAAAATATTTTAAATGCTTCCTTTAATTTGCATTTTAATAGTCATTTGTTTAAATTTAATTATAAAGTATATTCACATATAGTAATTGTGAGTGTTTTTTATTTTAGGTGCTGTGAAAGGCAATGGCAGAGATCCAGTTTATCAAGAGTTCTTATTATCAGGGTCAATGTTCCGCCTTACTTTCTTTGGGAACATGCAAAGACCCTGACTCGGAACAGGGAGCTTACTAAAGCTATGTCCAATAAATGTGGGAAGTAGACAAGATACACAGGAAGGGTATACGAAACCCTTTATTTTTCACTCTTTACAATAATTTCCGTACTTCGGAATACAGAGACCAACTACTGAACTTGTGGTCTGAACGTAAGAATATAAAAATATTAACTAAACTCTAACTTAAATTTGGAATAATAAACAAGGGCCTACATGGAAGATTGGCCGTATATTAACAGGAAGCCGTATGTAGTACAGAGAACTGTTAACACTACAATATGTTTAAAATTATTAAGAGGATTAAATCTCTGGCCTGGAAGGCAACCAGCAACCGAGTAAAACTGCTAAGGTAAGCGGCCTGCTTCGACTAACTCCTTCCTCTCTCTTGCTTGGAAAAAAGCCACAACTTAAGTACTTGGCGTCCGCCAGACAAATTTGCATAAATAAGTTAAAGCTCTTAATTCCGGCCGGAAGTAGAAAATAAGAAGTGATAGTAAAGATTTAAAATAAAAATAAACCTTAGTAAAACTTAAGATCCTTACATTATATACATAAGAATACATATTTTTTTACATGGATCTAAGATTATTTTTCAGGAATTAAAAAGAAAATGTCATAAATTGGATTAATAAAAACTATTTTGAATTTTGAAAAGTGTTTTTCCTCTGTTAATCATAATATAGTACCATAAATTTCTGAAAGTGTTTATTTTTCATCCAAATAAATAGGTTTACAAAATTTGTGATATTAATAGTTATTGCAGGATTTAGCATTATTATAAATATTTATTATAACAGATTTAGCTGAACTACTTTTTTAATCTCTCTGCAGATGAAGTCACAAAGGTAAGTAATTAGATATTTTTCTGTATTCCCTATTAAGTAATTTTATCTGGTAAATTACCATTGTAAAAGGGTCATTTTAGATAGGGTCATAGAAGAGTCTGGTATAGTGTAACAAATATTTATTAACAGGTTTAAGTTACACACGGACATTACATTTAACTTTATTAAAAATTACAGAGCAACAGTCTGGTACAACCTATCTAGTGGGAGCCTTGGCTTTTACTGAAGTACTTCTCTGGCTACTCACCAGAGGGCAGCCTTGCTGTCACAGTTAGTCCAACAGTTTATGTTAAGGGATTGGTTACACCATTACTTATATACTAAAGGTGAAAGAATAAGCTTTCCTTGAAAATACAAAAATTTTTAGACATTTAAAAAAAATTGGTATACGTAAAAATTCTCAAACTGCCACATATGCGAAACTTAAAACGTTGTATATGAAATATTTCAGAAATATAAATATTTTCACTATTTGTTAACTATAATTCACTGCATTTGTTATATATAATCACAGATTAAGGTAGTAGTGATTTTCTCACTCTTATTTCTCATATATTTTGATTCATAACTACATGTATTTATAACACGTACATAAATCCACGTATTTTGATTTCTCTTTTGAGACCGAATAAAAAATGATCTAAACATTTTCGTTGACATTGAGAGTTGAACAACAGCTCATCTCAAAATAAAATGAATTAATAAATATATGGAAAATTTTACGCAGCGTATATTAAACAGAAAGAATAAACTGAATATACTTAGAAGTAGTAATAATTGGTAGAGCTGATTGCAGAATAAAATGCCTTAATTGCATGGTAAACAGTAGATCTTCTTTTGGAGTTTTTCTGTGTTGCGTAAAATGCAGATTTAAATTTTTGATATTGATTGTCATATAAATGGCAATTACTATGTTATTTTGCTCTGAAATGAATGGTTAGTAATAAGATTATGGATGAGATAACCTTTAACATGTGCTAGAATTTACGAAGTTTAATTTGGTGCTGATTTCAACTGGTAAATTTCATTTTGCTGAAATTTGCATAAGCACAAGTGCAAATTATTTTCAGAACTTTTTTTTTTAGTCCAAAAGGGCTATTAGTCTCAAAATGTGACTTCATATCGTCAATCGTAAACTTGCTTCGCTTTTCATTCAAGTCTTGTCATTTGGCAAAATTTAACATATTAAAATCTAATCACTTATCGATTAACAAGCCAAGCTATTTAAAAGCAATACATACAGTTTTTAACAATGTATTTTTTTAACTTTTTAATCTGATTGATTTAAAATGCATTTAATTCATCATATATCTAATTGAAAACATTTAATATTTTTATATAATTACATGATATAGTTCTTCACTTTTCAAATATACAGAAGATATTTAACTTTCTGGTGTCAGTATCTTATAAAATGTTTTGCTATTTCCACTGCCCCGTCTGTATTGATAATCTATGCACTCATAAACTTTGAGCCCTTTTAAGTGACTGCTAAAATCTGAGGCCTTTCAGATTTTTTTTTTTTTTTTTTTTTTTTTGTGTGTGTGTGTGTGTGTGTGTGTGTGTGTCTGTGTGAGTAGAAAGATAGAATTTTAGAAGAGCTCCTTGAGTTACCTTTTGAATGATGTAAAGAATTGTTAACATAATGTCAAGAACATAATTTTTACAACTATAAATATTAAATATATGAAACAGCCTGCAGCATTTTCATGTTACGAAAACATATTTATTTATTCTGTCGCTAGAAATTGATTTAGTTTTAAAAATACAATTTATTCCTTTTAACAATTTCCCAACAGTCTCATCAAAACACTAAAATTTCTTTACATGTTTTAAAGAAAGATGATTCATTTATGTAAAGATTATTAAATGGCTAATTTTATTATTGAATTTTTAATACAAATTAACTGAAATTAGAAACTGATTTTGTAAAATAGTTTAATTATGAATACTTCAATTTGGGGGCTATTGGATGTTTAAAAATGTTCGAAAGATTTTTAATATCTTAAAAATAAAAGCAAAATTTTCTGTTATAATATTTTGTATTAATAATTCATTTTAATTTCCTTGCTCAGTTTTAATATATTCACAAATTCAGTTTTAAAAACAAAATAAGTTGTATAAATATTCTCAACATTTCTGATTTTTCCAAAGTAACCCTAGGAGAAGGATTTGAGACTGTCTGTGTAAGATAAGTAGGTTTTAGATCATTACGACACCTTCACATATTTTCACTGAAAGTTTCTTTGTATATATACTGGGTATTAAGCAGTGGAGAGTATGTATTTAAAAGGTTAAAGTGATATTGTAACTAGCAAAAATTTGAAATTCTGATAACATCCCATACGCTGTCGGTGGGACCTAGATAGAATGTCCTAAGGATATACTGGGATGTGACATTAAACACTCAGGAGGATGAGTTTAGGAGGAAACTGGGATATTACGGGATGTCCTGAGGATGTAGTAAGTAAGACGTTAAATCCTAATAACATCTCATACGCTGTCGATGGGAGATAGATAGGATGTTTTTAGGATATGATGGGATGTGTTTAGGAGGTTAGTGGAATATCCCGGGATGTCCTGAGGATGTAGTAAGTAGGAGTTCATATTCTAATAACATCCCGCACGCTGTCGATGGGACTTAGGATGTCCTGAGGATATCCCGGGATGTGACATTAAGCACTCGGAAGGAGGTGTTTAGGAGGTTTACGGGATATTCCGGGATGTCCTGAGGATGTGCGCATATCCCGCGAGCAACATGCTCGGGATATCCCAAGGATGTTTTTGTGTTATATGGAGAAGTTAGTGCAATTGTTGGGCACAAATAACTCCCAACTACACGTCGCCATTAAGTTCGAAACAAAAGTATTTCAGTCGTGAAAAGGATCATATATACCTAAAATGCTTCTCAGGAAATAAGCAAACTAAACAAAAATAGGTGCGAAGAGGATTACTTAATCCTTAATTGTTATGAATGACTTTTATTCCTCAGTATCTGTCTATTGTAAACAGATAAACTGTCCCCTTCCCCATTGGGTTTTCTTTCATTTTATTCATCAAGCAGATTAAGTCTGGGAAGCACGTGGTAGACCACGTGGATTGATGATAGATAATTCCAAAATATCAAGAATAGGTAGGACAAAATATTTCTTTCATTTCATTTCATTTCACTATAGAGCATTTCTTAGAATTTTAATTCATTTAGGTAGCATATGTTATTTAATTAGCATTAAATCTATCAATGTAGTTTTAGCATTATGTAGCTTTTTTTTTTACATAAATATTAAAGGGATGCTTTTCTTAGGCCCATATCACACATGCATTTGTTTCACGCGAACAACACTGTTTCGGACAATTTTTCCGCCTGATTTACTACTGAAAGAAAGACGCGCGATTTTTTCCTTCCCTTTGAAACAAATTGCAAACAATTGCTTTCAACTAATCAGCTATCAGCTTCGAATGCTATCAGATTGTTTGTAATGGAGAGGCAGTCTCCCCCAAAGCGATCTATGCTGAGTAGCGGTTGTGACAAACCAGAAAAATTGTTCCAGACAGTTGTTCTTCCGAAACGAACGGATGTATGCAATCACACATCCGTATGAATTACCCCTTATTTATCCCAACTCTTTTGAAGCCGAGAGGAGGAGAGAGTGTTTTGGCTTCCTCCGATTGCTGTGATTTTTACTAGAAGGCGCACCGCACAAAGAGTTGCGTTTTATAGAACGTTAAAGGGAACGGACACGCTAAGATGTCGGCATATTACCGCTATTGATATGTTGCAGCGGTTCTCAACCTTTCGACTAACGCGTACCATCTAAATAAAAATTAAAAACCTATAGTATCACCACAACAAAAACAAAGTGCTACTACCACCACCACTCTTGAACAAAGCTTAGATCGCATAAATTTACGAGTGTTACAGAAAAAACTCAATAAGGATGTTGGGTTTTAATTTTTGAATTTAATGGTTAAAAATACTTTGCTTCTTTGCGTACCACCTATTTTTCTCTTGCGTACCACCAGTTGAGAACCTCTGTTATAATGCATTGTATTTGCCAGGTGGCAGAAAATTAGTATGCTGTATCATGTACACGCTAGGGGGCATAAGGCTTGTAAATAACTGTACAGTAAAAGATCTTGGTGAAATTAATCAAGGAACAGGCCAGGATACAGATTAATTGGACACGCACAGAGAGCATCTCATGAAAGTTTTTGACCTTGAAGTCGACTGCTAGGAGCTACCCTCGCCAGTTTCACTTCTTTTTATCGGGAGAGGTAAGAATGATTATTTGCAGTTTAAAGCCTTAGCAAGCTCCATCGTAACTGACTTTTCTTTTCTTTCCGTTGTGTCTTGGTAATAGTGATTTAGAATGCATTTGCATTTAACTTTTGCTTCAACCTCTTTAGCTGTTTCCTACTGAATCGACGGCTCTCCACATTTGTTTTGGTTATTCCATTTTCCTTTCCCGTTTTTCTTTTATTAAATTTAATACAAATACAGATAGCGATGTTGACAGAAATTACTCATATCGATTTATTGATATTTCGTTTTGGCTTTATCTTGGCATACGACATCATTTGAATAATGGATTTACCTCTTCTATTTTATCTTGATTTCTATAGGATGCAACCATTGCTGCTTGTTAGCAGCTAGTCACTGTTCTCTTAACTAACTTATCTTACTCAGATCCTTAAATAAAGCCTGAGTGTGAATATCTTTCTTAAATTAATGTATTTTATCTCTTTTTATGCTAATTTTCTGCCACAAATTTATTGTAATATCCTACCGTTTTCGCTACTTATCTTCATTCTACAGCACTCAAAGCAGCAAAAAATCTGTATTCTATATTTTTTTTAATTAAAAATTTTTAGTTATTTATTTTTCCTTATTTCTTACTCTATTTATTTATTTATTACTTTTTAGTTATAAGTAACAAATTACCTTGCTGTTAAACTTCTTATTTGTACAACCAAGTATATTTTTGGGCCTGTCTATCTAAGAATAAGGCTAGCTTCCTGGATAAATTTAATTTGTCCTCCATACATCTGCCTTTTTTTCAGCTGTTCGGGTGTTTTTCAACCAGCTCAAGTACACTTAGAAAATTTTATCATACACCCAAAATTATATCAGATAATAAGTATTATTTTTCATTCAACCTAATATGTGTATTGACATTTCAGATGTATACACGGGGTAAATTATTAATATAATAAAACAGTAACTTCTTAAAATATGTGTGCTGAATAACATTAAAAACAGAATAAATACATACAGACTGAGAAAATGCATATTTTATTGTACAAACAGTTTTTCTTTTCACCTAATCTGTCGAAAATATTTGGTTTAAAAATTCTACCAAGCGAAACCATTTTTTTCAGCATGTATATTCACTTTGATAGTTAAGTCCATCATGGTTACTGACATTTGGAAAAAAGGTTTGTAATTTTTCTGCAAAATCAGAGTTCCTTTAAATGTTATATGTACGTGTCTATGAATATGTTACATCATGCTTAGCTCATAGTAACTTATCACCTTTTTTAACCTCTTTCGCAATCTTCTGCAGTATTTAGTATTTCCTCATTTGAAAGGTCATGGATAAAAGGTGGGATGTTCTCATAATTTTTTTGGGTACATATTTGTCCACCATCTATAACATCTTTTGAGAAGTTTAATCATTTTGCTATTTTTTAGAATGTCATTAGTGAAGTGAATTATATCATTAATGTATTTGTTGCATGTCATTTTAAAAAGACTGATAAGTATAATACTGAAAACTTGATTGAATCATATGTAATTTACTGCGCTGTCCTTAGTATATTTATAGGATTTTATCACTGCTATAAGAATAATTGTTAAAAATAACTGTTATGCACAAGAATAATTACTTTATGTATAAGAATTTAACTATATGCAGCCTTTGTACTGCAAATGACACTGTGGTCTTTTGATTCAAGAACTAATTTTCTATGCAGAGAAATGAACGTGATCTTAGTAAATTCAATTTTTAATATTGAAAAAGAATTTTGTTTGTTTATTAAACATTGCTTTTTGATGGCTGAAAGTCCTGTTCAAGCAAAGCAGTAGCTTGATAAGCGTTATTCAGACTCTGCTCCATCAACAGCAACGGTTAAGAGGTATGCTGACTTTAAACGCGGTCACACAGGCACAAATGACGCTAAACGCTCAAGTCACCCGAATTCGGCAGTTGTTCCAAAAAACAATAAAAAAGTCCCTAAAATGGTTTTGGCTGATAGTAAATTGAAGCTGCACGAGATAGAAGAGGAGTTAAGATAACAGAAGGCAGTGTATTCACTATTTTGCATGAACAGCATCGCATTGACGATTCTGAGCGCTTTTTAAGCAAAAGGAACAGGATTTTTTACGTAAATATGTGACAAGGGCTGACACATGGATAAATTACTACATGTCTGATGGCCAGTGAAAGCCATCCAAAGCGACGAAAAATTCAAACGTCAGCTGCCAAGGTCATGCCCTCCGCATTATGGAATGTGAATGGAATTTCATTCATCGACTACCTTGAAAAAGGCAAAACCACTAATCGTGAGTATTGTATCACATTATTGGATCGACTGAATGAATAAATGTCCTCAGATGCGAAAGAAAAAGTGCTTTTCAACAAGACAATGCAAGTCGATGGAAACGATGGTCAAACTGAACGAATTGCGCCTTGAATAGCTTTGCCATCCACTATATAGTCCGTGTTAAATGTTCATGTTAAAGTAGAAATGTTTAACCTTTGTGTTAAAGTGTCGTAAATTTAAACTTTTACAGGAGATAAATTTTGGGCCTCCGTGTAAATGAATTTGTGACTGAATTGAATGCTTTAGAAATGATTCAGCAAAAAGATTTAAGTTTGAAAGAAAAGGATAAATTGATTAAAAGATCTTGATGTTATTGGTAAGTGTAGCTAGAGAAAAACTGCATTTAAATTAGAAATTTCCCAAACGGCATTATGAGATTTGCTTAAAAATTTTTTATTAATGAAGAACTAATAAAAAAAGCATGTATATCAAGGAATTGCAAAAGAGATGGAGAATCAAGAGTTGAAATTTTTCTTTTGGAATGGTTTCAGGCAATGAAATTTAAATGAAAAAAAAAAAAAAAATTAAATTTCCTATTTCTAGAGTTTTTTTCACTACAAAAGGAGTAGAATTCTCTAAAATGCTAGGGGAGCATTTTGTATTAATTGACAGATAGCTAACGAGTAGGAAAGATATGAATCCAGCATTGTTCATTGGAAACTACATGGTGAGGAAAAAAATCATATATAAAAATCATATGTACAGTATAAAAAAATCATCATATGGCTGATAACTGGATAAAAGAAATGCTATCTTGGCCGCTAATTCAATACTTTATGCTTACTTATACCATATACACCAACACAAAAGAGTTCTTAAGAAGGAGAAAATAAAATAATGATAGAGCTTGCTCATTCAATGTTTGCTATTACTAAATTACCAAAATATGCACGAGTTAATGCCTGTAAGAAAGTAAATCTTAGTGATCTTGTACCATATCGAAAAAGAATATTTTGAGCTTTGGACTGGTTGATCACTAGCTCTTTTAAATCATTTGCATGTTTTTTTTTTTTTTTTTTTAAATAAAGTGTTGCATATACATTTTAAAGTAATTTTATCATAAATCTGACAACAAAAGAAATATTTGCGGTCATATGGTTAGCTGTGTGACTGATAAAGGCATACACCATATTCATAAGCATCCTCATGTGGCCGTGTTTTGCACAACAGCTAGTTGTTGACACATACTTCCAATTAAAAAAAATGCTTTAAATAAAGAAAATAATCATGTTATGGCATTTTTAAGTTAAAAAATTCAATTTTGTAAAATTACAAAACATTTATATGGTAACATTTATATGGCCTTGCAGATCCTGCAGTATTTAGTAACATTTAAACTCATTATAAAAAATAAAATATAAAATGTGTGGACGAAATTCCATAAGACAAAAATTGACATTGATATTTCATTTTTAATTTGGGCATCATAATTGGGACCTGTATATAAACTGAAGAGTGAAAGTATTGTATTTGTGCATAACTGAAAATGAAATATCAGGTTAGAAAATGATTTTGATATCTACAGATTAAGTGATGAATATTGGTTTGCTAATTGCCTTGAAAAGTGTTGATCAATAAAATTTTTTTCAGAAAATAGAGATCTCACACATAGAATGTCATAGGATTCATGGTCAAGAAAGTGGTAAGCTTCCTTATTGGTCCACTGTCACCTTATAACATTATTTGCATAACTTAAAAAAATATTTGTACTTAAGTGAATTTTTATGATTGCCAAATTGTGATTCTAAAGTAATAAAACTTCATGAGAAAATTAGTAATGTAATTTTAGACTCTGTAAACATAATAAATTACTTGTGTAAAATTCCTTTTCGCATACAAAATGTAACAAAATTATAAATAAAGACACTAGTTAATAACAAAAGATTATCATTGAATGGTACTTAAAAAATGTCAATTTTGAATTATTCTAATTTATTTATTAACGGATCCCTCGATGCAAATTTGAAATGGTGACAAGTATCGCAGATTTGAAATTAAATATATCAGCCAATTTTTTTCATGTGGGATTAAAACTTTTTGTGCTTTACTTTTTGAGTGCAAAATTTTCTTAATTATAAGGACTCTGTAAAAAGTTAGATTTTGTATTTTGTATAAAAAATTTTAATGTATGAAAACACGGATATCTACGTGATTAAAACATCTTTCTAACTTGAAGTATGTGTCTATGACCAACGATTCTAAAAATGTATATGAGCAAGGACCTATTTTTGGACATTGTGCATGGTATATACTGGACATGGACATGGTGCAACTAACGCTAATAAATCACAGAAGAGTGTCTCTGAAAAATATTTAAAGGGAGAAAACAATCTAGGGAAAAAATCAGCCTTGAATTCTTATTTTTCAATTAACCCATAAAGAGAAGCCAAAAGAGGTTAAAAAAAATCCCAACATTTTAAATTAAATATTGTCTTAGTCAATCTTCTGTTTTAATTTTTAGGATTAGTGTAAATTTTAATTTAATATGACTATAGGGACTGATCATAGCGGATTGTGGCGACACACTGCCTTTCTGTGGCAACCCTAAAGAATTCGTCTGTCACGAGGATCACGTGCCCAGATGATGCATCATTACGTCTACGTCTGCTTTTCTGTTTGATAGTTAGTTGCACTTAAGATTTTGTAGAATTAGAAATGTCGTGAAAATAATGTTGGTGTTTTTAAAAAGTGTCGGCTCAGATTTTCGAACCTATGATTTACTTGTTAAGCAACAAATTTGGCGAGCCTGCCAGGATGAATGTCACAGGGTGACATTATCGATTTCGACACTTGATAATTTACGAAAATAAGAGAAGTTCCTAGGTGCAAACATGGATGATTTAGAAACACTAAAACAGAGCGGAAAGCAATTAGGAGTGCATTTACGAAAACAGCTAATAAATTAGATGAACTGATACGATCAGGTTCTCCGGATTTGGACGATTTAGAAATTTATTTAGATCAAATTTCAGAGAAGTATAAAACTTTACGAAATACGGATGACTCTTTTTTGGAACTTCTACAGAAAAAAGGCTGTACTGAAGAAGAATACTAAAGAGAATTTAGTGCAGCTCAATATTACGATAAATTATCTACGTTGAAAGTAAAAGCCAACAGGAAAAAGGATAAGTGTTCACAGCCTTCTACTGGGTCAACGAATAGCGGTTCTTCATCAGGAATAGTTACAACCGCAAAACAGAAATTGCCAGAGATCGAACTGGTGAAGTTCGATGGAGACTCCCGAAAGTGGTTGACGTTTTGGACAAGGTTTAGTAAAATACATGAAGATACTCGCATCGACAAGAGAGACAAGTTTCATTATCTACTACAATCTACGAAACCTGAGACTGCGCCTAGAGCAATAGTGGAGAGTTTTCCTGCTACGGAAGAAAATTACGAAAAAGCCGTGGAGTATCTCAAAGAACGATTTGGAAACGAAAATGTTTTAATTCAAATTTATGTTAGAGAGCTATTAAAACTGGTAATCAATGACAAACAAAAGATATACTTATTAACTCTTTATGACAAGTTGCAAACTCAACTACGCGCATTGGAAACACTCGGTTTAACTAAAGATAAATTTGCAGTTGTTTTATTTCCTTTAGTGGAATCAGCACTTCCTGCTGATTTAATACAAATTTGGGAAAGACAACGAGGTATGTCTCCTGAAACAACAGGTAAGAGTGATTTAGAGTCATTAATTGATTTTCTAAAAAGGGAAGTAGAAACTGAATTTAGAGTTAAACTTACCCGTGATGTTTTGGGTTCTGATAAAGTAAGTAATAAGAAAAATAAGTTTTTTGACATAAAACCTGTTGTTCCAACTGCATGTGAACTAATTAATGCAAATAGTAGTAAGTGTAATGATAATTTTCAAAAGTATAAAAAGTCTGATACTTGTATTTTTTGTGAAAAATCCCATTTGTCTGAAAGTTGTAAAGATGCATCTTTAATGAGTTTAGAATGTAAGAAAGATATTATTAAGAAAAAGAATGTTTGTTTTGTGTGCCTTAAGAAAAACCATAGAGCAAATCAGTGCATAGCTAAACATAGGTGTACCTTATGTAAAAATCGACATTTTGTGATTATGTGCCCTGATTTGCCTTCTAACAAAACAAAAAGTGTCACAAAGTTAGGGAATGAAGAAAACAAAACAGGCATTCTTTATAACTATGTTAAGGTATCAGATGTATATCTTCAAACTTTAATTGTAAAAATTCAGAATGGTTCTAAAGAAATGTTTGTACGAGCAATTTATGATAGTGGTTCTATGAAATCATATTTATGTAATGATGTTGCTCAAAGGTTAAATTGTAAGTGTATTGGTGAATCAAAAATTAAGCAATTCTTTTTGGTGGAGTTGAGACTTCAGAAAATGTATATAAAAACTATGTTATTGAAGTAAGCAATATATATAGTAAATATAAGTGTAAATTAGAAGCACTTGGTCAAAACAAAATTTGTTCTGAAATTAAGCAACTCCCATCTGGTTCGTGGTTACGCGAACTTAATTCACATGGTATCAAATTAAGTGATTTAGAAAATGGTACATATAAGGTAGATAAAAAGATAAAATTACTAATTGGTGCGGATTTTGCTGGTAAGTTGCTAACTGGAAAAATTGTTCCCCTTACGTGCGGCGTCAGCGCGGTGCATACGCAATTAGGCTGGACTGTTATGGGTAAATTTACTGGCACTGAGCCAACTACGATAAATACTGCATCCCTCCTAATTTCTTCTCTGTTAGTGAAGGGTCAATGTATAAGTGATCTCTGGAAGTTAGATGTTTTGGGTATTGGTGAACCTTCCGTAAGTAAAACCAAAACTCAGTTACAGGAGGATACGCAAAAATATTTTGAAGAGACTCTTACGGTAAATTCAGAGGGAAGGTACGAAGTAGCATTACCCTGGGTATCGGATAGTTCACTTTTACCCGAAAACAAAGTGATAGCAGAAAAATGTCTTGTAAGTACTAAAAGGAAATTAATGACTACGGGAAATTTTGACGCTTACGGAGGCGTTTTCCAGAACTGGTTAGCACTCAGGATAATTGAAAAAGTACCGGATAAGAATAAATATAAGGGTGTACATTATTTACCTCATAGAGCAGTTGTTAAAGAAAATAGTAGCACGAGTATAAGACCGGTGTTTAATGCAAGTTCTCATTCGCCTGGTTACCCATCATTGAACGATTGTTTATCTACTGGACCAAATTTAATAGAAATTATACCTTCGATTCTTAATCGGTTTCGCAAGAATTACGTTGGTGTCACTTCAGATATAGAAAAAGCGTTCTTGCAAATATCTATAAGGGAAAAAGATCGAGACTTTTTGAGATTTATGTGGTTCAGTAGGGATAATCAAGAACAAGTTAAACTGTATCGAGATGGAAGTGTAGTTTTTGGTATTACTTGTAGTCCGTATTTATTGGCCGCTACAATACAATATCATTTGAGTGTAGTTCCCGAAAGCTTAAGTCATACAGCGGAGATTTTGAAAACATCCTTTTACGTAGATAACTGTGTGGCTAGTATGGATTCAGAAATAGAAATGAGAAAGTTTGTAAATGAATCACAAATAATTATGGCTTCGGGTCATTTTAATTTAAGATTCTGGAAATCCAATATAAGAAGTGTTGTGCCAGAGGAAGATTCCTCCACGGAAGGAGATGTGTCTGTTTTGGGCCTTGTATGGCATACAGTTACAGATACCTTATCTTGCAAAATAAGTCAAGATATAAAATTGGATGACCCAGTTACTAAAAGACTAGTTTTAGCAGTAGCTCATCAGGTGTTTGACGTTATAGGCTATACGGCTCCTGTAATGTTGATTCCAAAACTAATTTTACAGGAAACTTGGAATTTAAGGCTTAAATGGGACGATGTTCTTCCCGATGAATTAACCAAAAAGTTTAAGTTTTGGCTTAAAAAGTTGTACTTGCTATCCAGTATCCAAATACCTAGATGGGTAGGTCTCAAATCTATTAATGAAGCTGTGAGTATACATCTCTTTTGTGACAGTAGTAAAAGTGCGTATGGTGCGTGCGTCTTTTTAAGAGTACAGAGTGGCAAAAAGGTGAAGGTTAGTTTGATACACGCAAGATCGAGAGTAGCTCCTTTAAAACCCATTACGATTCCTCGATTAGAACTTCTTGCTTGTAATATTGGTTCTAGGTTATTGTCTTCAGTTATTAATGATATTGGCCTACATGAAGTACGTATTCATTGTTGGACTGACTCCTCGACGGCTTTAAGTTGGATACGGCGAAATCAACGTTGGGGAGCATTCGTTTTTAATCGTGTACAGGAAATCAGGTCGTTGACCTCCCCCACTGTATGGCGACATGTCCCTGATAGTCTCAATCCTGCTGACCTACTTTCTAGAGGTTGTTATGCAGATCAATTAATAGAACGAAAATGGTGGGAGGGACCTGATTGGTTACGGGAAGATGAGGCAAATTGGCCTAAATCTAATGATGAACCAGATGAGGATTTGGTTAATTCAGAAATACGTAAGACAGTTATTGTTACGTTGGCAAAGAGTGATAAGTGTATTGGATGGTACTATAAGTATTTCTCATCATTTAAGAAAATTGTAAGAATGTTATCATGGATATTCAGATTTTATAATAATGTACGTAAGAATAATAATAACAACCATTCTAAGGATTTGACTGTATCTGAAATAGAAAGGGGAGAAATAGCTTTAATGTTATTAATACAAAAAGAGTCGTTTAATGGTGAAACAGATGATAAGCTAAGACGACTCAGACCATTTGTCGATAGAGAGGGTCTAATAAGAGCTAAGTCTAATGTTGCTTATCGTGACGACTCTAGCAGCTTTAAGTTCCCCATCATATTACCTTCTGAGCATCCAGTAGTCAAATTATTGATATTAAGTGCACACAAAGATTTGTTGCACGCAGGTACTACATTATTGATGTCGCATTTAAGAGAAAGATACTGGATCTTAAAATCACGTAAAACTATAAGGAACTGTATAAGAAAATGTGTAACATGTCAGAGATTTAAGGCTAAAAGAGGTGAGACAGTCCCAGGCGTTTTACCAAATGATAGGGTTCGTGAATCAGCCATTTTTGAAATCGTAGGATGTGATCTTGCAGGACCCTTGCATTTAAAGGATGGACGAAAATCGTATATTGTGCTCTTCACCTGTGCGGTTTATCGTGCTATCCATATGGAACTGGTTACCTCATTAACAACTGAATCATTTTTTCAAGCTTTAAGGCGTTTTATCGCACGTCGTGGACGCCCTACCACCATATATCCCGATAATGGGAAAAATTTTGTGGGTGCAGAGAGAGTTCTGCAAACCATTGACTGGGACAGCCTCTGCTCTAAGGCTGCTGAAAAGAGAATACAACGGAAATTTAATCCTCCATCCGCCGCTTGGTGGGGTGGATGGTGGGAGCGTTTAATACAAATTGTAAAACAAATATTAAGAAAAATTTTAGGTCATGCTTCTCTTGGTTATGAAGAGTTACTCACTGTCTTATGTGATTGTGAAAGAATTGTCAACTCAAGACCACTTACGTACGTGTCTGACGATATTGAAGATCCCTTGCCTTTAACTCCAGAAAAATTTCTGCATGAAACTCCACAGTCGGGTGTACCTGATATTGACAATGTGGACAAAGAAAAATTGAGTAGAAGAGCGAAGTATCTCCAGAGAATGAGAGAATTGTTAAGAGTGAGATTTCGCTCTGAGTATCTAGGGCAGTTAAGACAGCAGTCTACCAGAAATTACAAAAATAAACCTCTCTCTGTAGGAGAAATTGTCTTACTGGAAGATCAAAATAAAAACGGTGCATACTGGAATTTAGCACGCGTTATTCGAGTGATCCCTGGTCGAGATGGCAACATAAGAGTTGCTCTTGTAAAAAGTAATAATTCAGAGTTCTTGAGACCAATACAGAGATTGTTTAGATTGGAACTGGATAATACAATAGATAATACTCAAAATGAGCAAGTTCCTTTCACCACCAGTAGCGGTAGAGTTGTAAAATCACAAATAATGTAATTTATGTCTTTGAGTTATTATGATTAATTTTTGTGCTATTATTGTTGTATTATTCCTCAGTATTAATTTTGTTCTCAAGTAATATGATTTAAGTATTAAGTAATTTTCTTTGTTATATAACCATCATTTATATTGATGTAAGTTTTATGTTTTGAGTGTATAGCCATCCACTCAAAAGGTGGGAGAATTGTGGCGACACACTGCCTTTCTGTGGCAACCCTAAAGAATTCGTCTGTCACGAGGATCACGTGCCCAGATGATGCATCATTACGTCTACGTCTGCTTTTCTGTTTGATAGTTAGTTGCACTTAAGATTTTGTAGAATTAGAAATGTCGTGAAAATAAATGTTGGTGTTTTTAAAAAGTGTCGGCTCAGATTTTCGAACCTATGATTTACTTGTTAAGCAACACGGATGAAAAATTTTCATAATTTTTATAAAATAGATTTTTTAAATTTAAGAATGTGGAAACATGAAAATTTGCATTATTTGCATTTGGAGAAATTGTTTTTACACATGATTATTTTGTTCTTAGATTTTTGACAAATATTAACTTTAAAGGCTCACTTTAGATGTTGTTCTTTGGTTATTATCATGCAATTTATCTTATTTAGCTTTACATGCCTTTTAATATATGTGTTAGTAGGTGGTAATGTATGCAGTAGTAAATTATGTACATTCGTATTCCATGACGTGTAAGCATAATTTTAAAACCGGATAGTTTGGATTATTTGGTAATGGCAAAGTGAGCTAAATCTTCTTATGAGGATGGTTATCTTTGTAAAAGACTGTCTTAGAAGAACTGGTTTGTATTTACATCATAGTTAAGGAAAACTTCTTCAGGATGAAATGCAGTTGTTATTAGCATGAAAAGAGTGATAGGATAATATGTAATAAATAGGTAACAGTACGTAAAGTCTAATGAATAAGGAGAGTATATGCTGTATACTGATTGTGTAGAATATGTTTTCTTTATTTTTTTTAATGACACACTGATTTTTGTGTTGTAGACTTAATTTTTTTAAAACAAATTTTATTAATGAATGTATTATACTTTTACTTTTTCAGACACTAACTGATATCAGTAGTATTATACTAGTATGGACTGTATAATATTCTTGAATTTAAGGACATCTTAGACATATATGACACGCATTAGTTTTATGAGGGGAAAGACTGTGGTTTTATGGCTTGTAAAAGTTATATGGGTTGTGGTGGTGTATATTCTTTTTGCTAAGCAGATGATGTAGCTTTTTGTATGATATACTGTGTGTTTTAGAGATGAGAGTTGAAAAGTGTGGTATTTTATTCAAAACAGAGCTTTGTGGATAAAAATATTAATTTTGTTATTTTGAAATCATTATTGATATTTTATATATGCTGATGCCAAAAGGCACATAATCTCCAAGTTTATCAACATACTGACATGAAAAAAAAAAGACATACTTTCTGGATATTTGATAAACACATTATTCTGTCAGTGTGGACTTTATATCGAGCTTATATGAGCATCATAACAAAAGGATACATACTAAGAACTTTTTAAAATAAAAAAGGGCCAAGAAAAATTATGAATGCAGTGTGGTTTTTGTTAAAATGATAGGATGGCATTACAAAAATTCAGGAAAAAATTGAAGCTAATTGAACTTGCATTTCAGTGTATCATTGAAGTTGCATAGGCAAAGTGTATTTTCTAGAGAAAGCATGAGCATTAAAAAAAGCATGGAAACATGACATGAAAATTGAATTTTTTTTAAGTGGCTTTTGTGATATTTAAATAGTGTATGCGGAGCAAAGGTGATGAAAGAACTTAAAAAGATAGCCTTTTTGGTAATTGAAATAGTATGTAGAGGAAGAAAGTTTAAAAAAGGGATAGAAATAAAATGCCAATTAAGGATGGAAGATGTGAAATGTTGGTATATAAATGGAAGATTAGAAAAACTGCACCTACTCATTGTGTCTACCATCTTTTACTAATATTATGAGTGCTGCCACATGATAAAATAGCTTAAAATTGCTTATAGCTTTTTAAGCCTCTAAGCAGCATGACCGGCCTTATCCGGTCATAAGATTTTTTTGTCACTTGGTATATATTAGAGTATAATTTAAGATATTTTGCTTACTTTCTTCCTATGATAATGTAAATGTCATCTTAATAATGTAAGTTTATGAATATAGAGACTAAAATAAGTAATTGTATGAATTTAGCTAATAAACATTGTTTAAATACACGTCCTGACAGATCCAAAAAACTGCAGAAGGTTAATTAGAGATTTTCTTCTTACCACTGGAAGGAAAGTAGTTGTACGTTCATTTGCTTCAACAAGCGAAAATAAAAAAAAATATTCTTTGTTTTGTTGTAATGAAACATTCATAAAATTATTTGTTTTACTTATATATTATCAGAATTAGTGTTTTCAGTTTTTTGTTTTGAAATTATTTTTTAGAAAATGAAACAAAAAGGAGAATAAATTTAATCATGGAGGACGAGAGTGAAGGACTGGAATTGTATGTTACTACACCAGTAAAGAAAATTAAGCAATGGAATGTTGATTTTTCAGGTAAAATGGAAGAAAAGAAACTTTAAATTATACTCCATTCATTTAAGTTGAAATTTGGTGATATAGATAAAAGAATATCACAGATGGTATTATATTGGCTTATCCTGATTGAATCCAATGCAACTAGAAATTCCTGTAAGTCAGCTTGACATACTGAAACGTGCCTGTGTAAATAATATGCGAGAGCACATGAAAAGAAATTAAGAAAGATTTAAAGCTTGTTTATGTAACAGTATATCTGTTCCTAAAAAAATTACCTAGTGATGTTCGTGCAACATATTGTAACAAGCATATTTTTCTAAGTGATTCTGAATCAAATGTTAAATTTTATTCAGCATAGAAACACTCAGCTTAGTTTTATAAACTTAGAGCTATCTGTCATAATTTTATAGAGCCCGATTTTCAGTATATGAGTATTAATAATGCTTTTATTATGAAACACTAGTAATGTTCTTTGAATGAGAATTATTATTTGCCGCATCATATTATTTTTAAAATGTAATGGAGGTAGAGAAGTAAAGTTTCTTCTGCTCCAAATGCGAAAGAATTTTACTGGGAATGCTGATTTTAATGCCGACTGATAATATATTCTGAAAAATGTTTTTAGGAATTGATAATTTTACTAAAAATGGTAGTCGGGTGGGCAATAAAACATTTGAATTACATAGATATTCCAAGTGGGAAATTTGCAGAAAATAAGAGAAAGATGGAAAAAATGTGGAAAATTAGTTGAAAATTTAAAAAAAAGGTCCAAAGGTTTTGAAATTTTCAAGATGTGGCAGTTTCTTACAATTTAAAAAAGGGTTATTTCCACACTTATGTCAGGATTCAGAATCAGTTCTTAAAGAAACATGATTGCCAGACAAAATGCTTTTTTAAAAAAATTACTTTTTTAAAAAAAATGTATTGACTACTTAATATATCAGATGAAGAGTATCAGCATTCCCAACTTGTATAGAAAAGTTTCTTTGTAAAATGTTGGGAGAAAATTTGGGACACTATCAGAATGTTGATGCTCTTATATTAACTGAAGTATTTTCAGCCTTTTGTTAAATGTGTGTCACATATTGTATTTTGAATAATATTCATTTTGTGATTATTGTGGGTGTTACTTGAAGTGATGAGTTAAAATATATGCAAATGGAATTATAGTTGTTCAATAATGTGAATGATCTTATCTGGATTGAATCTAAAATGCATGGGGTTGAGGGGTACGTCTATAAGCAACATACCAACAATCCCTGCATTTCAGAATCTTATCATCCAGGCAAACCTCACAATTACCTTCACATAAATTTGTCAAACATCTCTAATTAGATCCCTATACATTAACTAGTTCTAATATTGCCGGTTAAGTGCCAGGGATTTTCCACAAGGAACACTATATTCCGATTTTCCTTAAATCCTGAAATCTATTTTTAATTATTCAGATAGTGGATATACATAATTCGTATAAGAAATTTCAATACCATCCTATTTAACTTTTATCATGGTTAGAAAAAATTGCCGTATTTGGCTTTATAAATAAGTGTTTAATGTTTCTTGGAAAGCAAATATTTTATTCACTGTCTGTAAAATGGTTTTACTTTTCACCAGTACATCATTATTGAGACTGTTAAGTTTCTTTACAATTGCACAGAAAAGGTAAAAAAATCACCATCCATCATTTTGCAGTTCACAGCAAATTTCATTGTTTTGCTCTAAAAATATCAATATTTCTTGGTGCAAAGAAAAGTCTTTTCAAAACGTTTCTTCAACTAAGCTAATATGGCAAGGTATGTAAAAGAATGTGGCTATAATGACTACCCAATTTCTCCAAAACTTAAATTTTCTGTAATTTAGTTCTCTTGCTTGGATATAATTCATTGTACTGATGATAGTTTTCCACACTTCTGTTTTGGGATTAGCAATGTGTACAGCCAAGTTATCCTGTGATTAGTGCAATGAAATATTATTAGATTTATCCAATTATGTTTCTGTTTTAGTAAGGAAATAAATCCATTTTCGGATCTAGTCAATAAAGGAGAGTGATAGCTACACTCACAAACTAATTCTTTTATATTTGTCTTGTTCTGTTGAGAAAAAGTGGAAATAACATTGGAATAATCAAGTGCCTCTGGTTTGGTTCTTCATTGGAAGAAATTAAAAAAATCTTCATGAATTGATTTTTGTTCAGTACAATATCTAACAAACACTGAATACTGTGATGTTGCTGAGCAGAAGAATGATCTGTTATTTTTTAAACACTGAAAAAACAAACTTGATGATTCACTTCTTTCACATTATCTTGGATTTATCCCAAAACGATGATTTGAAGAGCTGAACGAAATTTTCCATAGGCTGCAAGAAACTATCCTATCGGCTAATTGTCATAATAAAAGCACAAGGAAAAGACGGAATACTGTAGATGTGTGATTAGACCCATATTGAAGAAGATTTTGATTGCGTAGTATGCTAGTAATGCTAACTTGGTAATATCTAAAGAACTTGGCAGTCGAGGCAGTTTTAATTCCATTTTTATTTGCAACTGATATTTGTCGCCACAATCACTTGGCACTCTAGTCGTGCCTTTCCACAGAAGATTTACATTTTTGATATTGTTGAGATAGAAAGCAAGCCAGCGAAATTACATCTTAGCACAGTAGAGAGCAAAAGCTGAAGTGCGTAGTTATGAAGGATGGAAGCACGGCGAAGAGAAAAGTTTTGGTTTACAATGGCAGTTTCAGTTCTTAATTATTACGTCATCACAGTTGCGCGGGCCATAGAGTGATCTAGAAATGACGCAATGCAAAGAAGTTATTACGATTTTAAAATGGAGAGGAAGAATTAATGTTTATAATTATATTATAATTCTGATTCATATAATTTTATCTTACATATATGCATGGGTTACAACTTATTTTTTTAATATAAAAGAAGTAACAGATGCTACAGAAAAAAATGATGGCATAACAAATTATTTATATTAATTAGCATTTATAATAAAATGGAAAATCTGGCATTAGTTATTTCTAAGAAACAGTATAGCTTCAACAAGATGTTCTTTGTTTGAGGACCATAGATCCAATTTGATAAACATCAGAGCTCAGAAGAGTGTTTCCGCACTGACTTGAGTAGGAGGAAGAGCTGTTACTGTTAGTGCTTTTTACTTCTTTTAACTTTTCAGGATGGATTTTTATAAGTTCTGAAAGAGGTGTCTTGCAAGAGCAATCATATTTCTCTATTTCTTCAAAGGCCGTGTAGAAATCTTGCTTGTATTTCTTCATTTTTATATCTAAAGGCTCTTGGTTCTTTGTTTTCATACGCGTTGTCTTAGCCTTTTCAATATTATTCAAAAATATATCTCAAAACCTAATTCATCACTGAAAGAGGATGACAGAGACTCGGTTGTAATGTCTACTGTTTGACTATCCTAATTTGAATACTCCAATTATTATGAAAATAATTTCATTCTTATTGAAAGTTCATATATGGCTTTCTTTGTCTTCTTAATTTCTTCGTTATTCAACAAAATTCGGTGTTTTGGATCTACATATATTGAACCCAGCAAGATCTCATTGTCTAGCACACTAGTATCTCTTTTCTTCATTGAAGAAATAATTCCTTCTGCAATAAACCCTCCCTTTCAGAAAGAACAAATATCACTTTCTTCTATTCTCGTCTCCTGTTAATTCTTCAGATTGTAGCTTTTTTGTGGCTGTATACAGTGTAGAAAGAAGAGTTTGCAATTTTGAAATATCATTCTATAGTCTTTCTGTTTGTGAAACATTAGGGTTATCTACAGCTTTTAAAAAAATTCTTAATTCTAACAACCTCTATATCATTAAATATATACTTCCTCATCGTGTTGCTTGATCAATAATTGCTCCTTTTCTTGCTCTCTTTCTAAGAATGGCATGAATTTTGGGAGTTCTTTCTGCTATTGCTGCTTACCTAAATGTACCAGGGAGGTTGTAGCTAAATGAAGTAACTAAATGAATCAGTTTAATCACTAATGGAAAATATCACATCCATCCTCCTCCCTTATAATTATTTATTAATATGTCAATAAAATAGAAAATAACTATTTATTAATGTATATAGTCCATTAATAAAATAATATCTCAGTTTGTCATTAATTTGTTTTTCAATTCGCTTTAATTCCATTTCAAATTCAAACTGTCCAACAAAAACTGGAGTCGGAGTCGACCTGTTTTTGTTGGACCAAACTCCGACTCATTTTACCCTAAAATCTGCCCAACTCCGATTCCGACTCCATGACACCGACTCCACTGCCCTGTAAAAATCTTGCAGTTTTTCCAAGTTTCAGTTATATCAGAAATGTTTTATGGTATTTGCATTTTTTATTTGTAAAATTATTCGATTTTTGTTGCTGAATTTAAAAAACAGTACATGGAAAGCGTTTATAAAATATTCCTTCACAATTTCTGCATCAGTAAATGAATTGATATGTTTACCAAATACATAGCAAATTTCGTATGACGTCTTTGTTACCACTGCATCATATGGAATTACCACCAACGTAAAATTTTGCTGCTATTGAAATGACAGTTAAAAAAATATGAATTTGTAATGTCTTACGAGAGCTCTCTGAAGGAAAGTTATCGAACAATTGCTATTTAGTGGTAAAATGACAAGTAATAATTTATTTGTTTCATATAACACTTTAACAATAGTTGCACTACGAAGTAATCAACTTCCCAGTTATCTTGAAACACTCTATTTTCATTAAATAGTTTTTGCTTGTATTTGGAAGAAACCCTTAATATGGTGGATAACTAAAAATTGCAGTTACAATGATACTTTAACTTGGTTAATATGTAAGGATCTTAAGTTTTACTAACGTTTATTTTATTTTAAATCTTTACTATCACTTCTTATTTTCTACTTCCGGCCAGAATTATAAGCGTGAAGGTTTTTATGCAAAGTTTGTCTGGCGAACGCCAAGTATTTAAGTGTGGCCTTTTTGCCAAGCGTAAGAGAGGAAGCAGTGAGTTCGAAGCAGGCCGCTTACCTTAGAAGTTACGCAGTTGCTATTTGCCTTCCAGGCCAGAGGTTTTAATCCTCTTGATAAATTAAACGTATTGTAGTGTTCACAGTCTCTGTGCTACATACGCTTCCTGTTATTATAAGGCCAATCTTCCACGTGTATTATTCTAAAGTTAAATTAGAGTTTAGTTTTATTTTTTATACTTTTTTACGTTAGACCCCGAGTGGAGGGTCATTGTATTCCGAAGTACGGAAGTCATTGTATATAGAGAAAAATAAAGGGTTTTGTATACCCTTCGTCTGTATCCTGTCTACTTACTACAATTAGTGAACATAGCTTTAGTAAGCTCTCTGTTCCTAGTCATGTCCTTGTATGTTCCCGAAGAAGGTTAGAAGGAACATTGAACCTAATAGTGGCGCCCAACGAAGAAGAATAACCATGGCCGAGTTTCAAAAAGAACCTGTGCTGCCTGCAGAAACGGCTTAGAATCCAGAAATGCCAGCTGCCGCCCTGGAAGGATTCGGTTACATCGTCCAGACCATGCGCGCTTCGATGAAACCAGAAGCAACGTTTAACGGAAACTCACCGGTAACCAGTTCTTTGGAAAAATTGGATGACCACTTCATGCTCTACCCCGTGCACGAGTTTCAAAAAGTTACCTTAGCTACCAGCGCTTTGAGGGGCCAAGCGCTTAACTGGTTCAAATGTATCGGCAGAAGTCTCTTGGGTCAAGCAGGAAGTCCCACCTATACTTACGAAAATTTCAAGACTGCCCTACTAAAAGCCTTCCCTGTTGTAAGGGATCGGGCGAAATTAGAAACGGAACTTTTTAGTATATATGAACAAAGAATCGAAAACCTCTCGAGCTTTATTTTAAGAAAAATTCACGTTTTCAAGCTCTTGTATGGAAACCGTCCGGATCCTGAAATAATTCAAGTGATTTTGCCGAGGTTACTGCCCCAAGTGCAAGACTTTATTGAATTAAGAAATCCGACTACACTGGAAAAGTTATTTGAGCTAGCAATCCAGTTTGAAAGTAGAAGAACGGCGGACGTCGAAAGAAGACGCCAATATCAACAGCGAAACCAATTTTGTACCGCAAGACTACAGCAAAATCAAGCATACGGCTACGGAGAAAAAGCGAATCAGTGGGCAAGGAAACCCGAGCATTCAAAAACAGCCGGCGAACGTCGACAGTTCAATAGCAACCCAGGAAAAAAGTCTCAAGGCCAGGAGAAAAAGAAGGAAAGCACGGAAAGGAAAAATAATTTAAACTAAAACGGATTTCTGCTGACGAGAGGGTGCGGAAATCCGAAGGCCACGAAAACCCCTCTTCCTACAAGATAAATACAGTAATGGTGAAAAATTTGACTCTTCCGACGATTGAAGTCTTGGTAAATAATATCCCGGCCGCCGCACTCTTGGATACCGGCGCGCAGTGTTCCTGTGTGGCAGAAGTCTTTTTTAGAAAGTATTTTCGCAAATACCGCATATATAATGCGGATAATACGACAGTATTAGCGGCGCAAGGAAAAGAATGTAAGTGCGTAGGTAAAGTACCTTTATATATCCGTATCAAGGACGAACAAGTAAAGGTGATGTTTTTTATAGTAAAGAATTTGCAAGCACATTTAATCCTAGGAATAGACTTTCTTTCAGACGCACAAGCTACACTGGATTTTAATGAAGCGTCCCTTAGCCTGACAATGAAACCAGTGCGTGTAGAAAAGGTTGAACCGCCAAGGTTAAATCTTGACCACCTGCCTAATGACGAGCAAGATAGAATCCGACAAGTGGTAAGTGAATTTGCTTCCTTATTTAGTGATATTCCAGGATTTACTCAGGTTACTAACCATAGTATTGACACCGGAGATGCATTGCCGGTTCGTCAAAAACCATACCGGTATGATAAGAATAAGGAAAAATTATAGAATGGCATATTACCGATATGCTACGTAAAAAGATCATAACGCCCATCTCAAGTAGTTATGCTAGCCCGGTGGTTTTATGTAAGAAAAATAATGATTATCCTTTGGAGCATCCAAAAAGGTGGAGATTCGCTATTGATAACCGTAAATTAAATTCCATAACGAAATATCCGGTATATCCGTTACCGATCATAGAAGAAATTTTAAGGAACATAAAATCAACCAAATTTATGACGACTTTAGACTTAACGAATGGTTATTTTCAAATAGGGGTCAGGCCTTAGGACGTGCCTAAGACTGCTTTTATAACCAAGTCTGGCACTTATGCATTTTTGCGTATGCCGTTTGGCCTTTCAGGCGCCCCGGCAACATTTCAGCGATGCATGGACATTGTGTTAAGACCTGTTCTTGGAAAGTCCACATTTATCTATTTAGACGATATCATTATTACTAGTGATAATCTCGACCAACATATACAGGATTTAAGACAGGTGTTTTCTTTATTAAATGAGGCCGGTCTAAAAGTTAATGTCGAAAAGTGCAAATTTGCAGCCCCTGAATTAAAATATTTAGGTTACAAAATATCGCAAAAAGGGATCGAGACAGATGAATCAAAAATAATCGCTGTACAAAAGTATCCGACTCCAAACACTGCAAAGAAGCTCTCTTCTTTTCTAGGACTTTGTTCATATTATAGGTCCTTTATAAAAGATTTTGCGGCTATCGCTGAGCCATTGTTAAAATTAAAAAGGAAAAAGGCAAGATTCTCGTCCACGGCCGAAGCCAATAGTGCTTTCGAAAAATTAAAACAAGCATTAACGCAAGCCCCTGTGTTAAAATTTCCTGAAAAGGATGAAAATTTAGAAATTTCATCGGATGCTTCGGATTATGCGGTAGGAGCGGTACTTTCGCAAAATGAGCAGCCCGTGGCATTTTTTAGCCGAACTTTAAATCAAACACAAAGAAACTATTCCGCGACCGAGAGAGAGGCACTTGCAGTTCTGTTAGCAGTGCAAAAGTTCCGAGTCTATTTTGGAAAGGCGCCGATAACAGTATATTCTGATCATGCGGCGGTAACTAGATTGTACTCAGGGAAAAAGTTATCCCCAAGGTTAATAAGATGGGCACTCAAGCTGCAAGAATATAATCTGGTAATCAAGCATACCCCCGGAAAGGAAAATATCGTAGCAGATGCCCTATCACGAATTAAATTAGACGAACAGGGTAATACCGTAAAAGTTGCAATGCTTACAGCGTGTACAATAAATTCCCGAGAAACTGTAATAACCGAACTGGGTAAGGATCCTGAGTTTGGAAGTATTTATGAGTATTTGAAGGATCCTGAAAATTTTAGCCACCAAGATATTGTGGCGATAAGAAATAGGGCGGACCATTACGAACTAATAGATGGTCTATTATTCTACACAAAAACTACGAATTCCAACAACAAATTTCGACCTGTTATCCCAGCTAGTCTTAGATTAAATATCCTGCATGAGCTCCATGACAGCCCTTTAGCTTCTCATGCTGGTATTCGAAAAACTATCCAACGCGTACGCGAGGCAGTCTACTTTCCTGAACTGCAAAAGTTAACAAGGGCGTATGTCCAGTCCTGCCCAACATGTCAAGCCGTTAATTATATTAATTTCCGCCCGGCCGGGTTTCTAAATAGTATTAAATCCGAATTTCCAAATGAAATAATTGGCATCGATTTATTGGGCCCTTTCCCAAAAAGTCAGTTAAATAAAAGTCGCTATCTCCTTGTTATGGTTGATCATTTTAGTAAATGGACCGAAATTGTTCCCTTAAAACGAGCCTCCGCGAAATTGGTTACCGATTCTATTTTAAATAAATATATTTTAAAATACGGGGCGCCCCTAAAAGTTATATCGGATAATGGTCCTCAATTTGTAAGTAATATATTTGAAGACATGTGCCAAAAACTGGGCATACGTCATTTAAAAATGGTCCCGTATCGGCCGCAATCAAATATAGCGGAACGGGTCAACAGAAATATAGTGAAAATTATCCGTAGTTATGTTAAAAATTTTCATAAAAGCTGGGATAACTATGTCAATGAATTTGCTTTCGCCCTTAGGACCGCAAAACATGATACAACGGGAAAAACTCCTGCTGAGTTATTTCTAGGCAGAAAGATTATAACACCGTTAGATAAACTATTTTATGTGCAACAAAGAGCCCCAGAATTTAAAATGGGTGATATAGAAAAACTAATAAAAGAAGCAAAAAAGAATACGGAAGTAGCACAAAGAAAACAGAAATTATATTATGACTTGAAACGACGGGGAGTAACTTATAAAGTAGGGGATGAAGTTTTAAAAATTAAGCATTCACTTTCTTCAGCACCAGAAGATAAAACTGCCAAATTTTTTCCACGATTTGAAGGACCATATGTTATAGAAAAAATAACTCACGCTGTTGTAGTGTTAAAGGCCAGAAATGGTGAAACCTGTTCCGCAAATATTGATCAAATTAAGCCCTACTTCGATCGTAATAAAATGCAAATCTTTTCAGATCTTTTGCAGGATCCGGCACGGCAGACACCGCAGGTACAAGTTCCAGAGGTGGGAAAACGACAAGTACAAGGGCAAGCCAATGAGAGACAGAAGCAAGTGAAAAGAAAATTGCCCCGCGGAAAAATTGAAGGTAAAAAGAAAAAGAAGTCGTTCCACCGTCCAGAAAACAGAGTTCACGAACACCCCCAGAATGAAGAAGGGAGAAGGACGACGTATGTGAAGAGGACCAGGAGAAAGGACGGCAACTATAACCCGGCTTTAAAACGGAAGATCGACTCATCCGACAGAACTTTCCGCAGCAAAAGTCGCCGAACTGCGAAAGGGCCATCAGCGGCGGAGGAAAAAGTACAAGAAAAATTTGAACGGCCAACAACGAGGTCCAAGCAGGATCACGACAGAAGTTTCCCGGTTCCACCAAGACCAGCTGCCTTTAAACGGCCAAGACCACAAGCAGAGGAGAAAAAGAAGGTGTTCAAGGGTGACCGAACTGGTGAAAAACGGAAGCTTCCAGAGGAAAGCACTGAAGGGCGAGCCCGTACAAGAAGGAGGATAAACCAGGCTAATATCTGCAGTACCTTTAAAGACTGGGCCCAGAAATTATTTCCTGAATAAAAGTTCAGTAATTAATAAAAAACAGTATGGCTTCCGTGAAGGAATATCTACGGAACAGGCAGTAGCAGATCTCCTGAAAGTGCTGAAAAAGAACAGAGAGGAAGACAATCACTCAATAGTAATATCTATTGACATAAAGGGAGCCTTCGATAATGTCTGGTGGCCTGATGTAACAAAAGAATTAGATTCAATCAACTGCCCAATTCAGATCTTAAAGTTGATAAGGAGCTACCTTGAAGACAGACAAGTCCAAGTAACTACAAACGATGGAATAATCCAGCATAAACTGGAGAAAGGCTGTCCACAGGGTTCCTGTCTAGGGCCAACCCTGTGGAACCTAGTAGCTAATTCAGCGTTCCAAATTTTTGAGATGGAGAGCGAAATACATCTGCAGGCTTTTGCGGATGATTTCCTTCTAGTAACTTCGGGAAGAAAGAATATCGAGAAAATTACACAAAATGCACTAAATAGGTTCTTAGAGTGGGCACAAACACATAAACTTACGATCTCAGCAGAAAAAACTACCATGCTATTTATAGGGCGTAAAAGAGTAATGAAAAGAAATCCTACCATTAGACTCAACGGTAGCTCAATAAAATGCTCTTCAAACATAAAATACCTAGGATTTATCCTCAACAATAATCTCTCTTGGATTCCCCACTTAAAAGAACTCAGGAAAAGATGTATCGCACTCACAAACACAATGCTACGCACAACAGGACTGCAGTGGGGAGCACCACCATGGGGGCTTAAGAGGTGGTACCAAGCAATAACAGAAAGAATTGTTCTCTACGGCGTAGCGATCTGGGGAAATACACTCAACGTAAGCATGCGTAGATTACTTCTGTCCATGCAAAGACTGCAACTCTTGCTCATCTGCAAGGGCTACAGAACTACTTCAACGACAGCTCTGCAGGTTCTAGCAGGAATTCCTCCGCTAGACCTGCAAGCGGAAAGGGAGTCGTTAATTGCAAGAGTGTTAAGGCTAGGTGAGGATGGAGTTCTATGGGAACAACACCACTTTGCTGAAGACTTTGAAAAACACAAGCCAGTGACTCAAGGACATCCGGCTGAAACACATCTAAAAAAGTGTATTCTAGGCCACTATGTGACACCAAAAGATAACCACACAGCTATATTTACAGATGGCTCAAAAACCGAGACGGGTACTGGCAGTGCCTTCTGCGTTCTAAAACGTAATACAGCTGTGTATAAATGGAAAAGAAGACTTGGCAGTAGGAACTCAGTATTCCAAGCTGAGCTGGCAGCACTTAAAGCAGCAATTAATTATGTGAAGAGGAACAGACTTCTCCACATTACTATTTACAGTGATTCTGCCTCTAGCCTTGACGCAATCAAAGGTTACAAAAGTAGAAGCCAGTATGTCCAAGAAATTAGAAAAATCCTCCTCAGTCTTCCACCATCAGAAAGGCCATGCCTCACGTGGGTTCCGGCTCACGTGGGCATTAAAGGCAATGAGGAAGCAGACACCCTGGCAAAAGAAGCGGCAAAGGAGGTCTCAAGAACAGAACTGCCAGATAAATTACCTAGGTCTCATCTCAAAAAGATCACTCTAAAACAACTGATAGACAGGTGGCAAGCCAGATGGGACACAGCAGATACAGGAAGGAGAACGTATATGTTCTTCCCAAAAACAACGCTAGAGTTAAACTGCAATAGTGGTAGTCAGACACAGTTTTATACAGGTCATGGCCCATTCCTGACCTATCTGCATAGATTCAGCCTGAGTGACACAGAAAGATGTCAATGTGGAGAGGTGGGGGATCCAGACCACTACGTCTTCCACTGCACAAACACGGCACAGTACCATATAAGAAAGCCAAGTCAAGCTTACTGGCCACAATGGGCGGCAAATATGAGAACAAACAAAACAGCAAATACAAAGCTACAAGCGGTAATCAGCCATTGTCAGAGAAAGTATTCTCTAATACGACGATAAGTGTCCCCAAATAGAAATAATCAAGTGCTTAGCGCTCTGAATCATAAAATGTATAAATCACACTAAATCAATCTGGGCACACACCTCGAACCTCTCAACCCAAGACTAACTTAGATAATTAGGACTATGGCAACAACCTGCCTATATTCTTTATAATGTTTACTTTTGCAATTAATGTACAGGTCTAGGACTCGCAAGACCAGATCGTGCCAGTAAAATCTTCAACAGCAATGAGTTTTTCCTACACTTACTAATCGTGTATTTAAATTACAAGTTTGTGATAAATAGGTTCAAGAAGGGCAAGGTCAACTTATGTTATCACCTCAAGTTTATGAATGATATTATTATTGGTATGGCATTTTTGCCTTCTTAATTTTAATAAATATTCAACTTTTTATGCAAATCTTAGGGAAGAAATATCTGTATTTATGTGATCAATTGCATGCTTGAATCTCTTCCCTAGTGATCAGCATTACGTGCTTAATTATGTTTTGTATAAATTATGTGCATGTTCTAAGGTGATAAAACTAACTATGGAATTAATGTAGGTAAGTTTCTCTTTGTAATTATGTATCAGCATTATGTATTCAAGTGTTTGGAATCAGATATCAGTTTTACTGAGTATTGTGCTGTACTTTTCTGTTTATGTTCACTTTAAAGTACTCAAGTCTGTATTTATTCCTTCTCAGCATGTACTATGAAGGTCAGTTCGTACTTGGCTAGGATTTAGACTACATAGTAGTACTTAATGATCAGTTGTATGTATTATGCTTATCAGTTTTATTTTTAATTTTCATGTATTATGTATGCATTTTTAAGTGTTATGTATGCAGGCATTAGGGATCAGCTTTCTGTATTTCTGTACTCAGTATCATGTTAGTTTTTCACTTTAATATTCAGTTTTGTACTTATGTATGTATTATCCTGTCTGCAAGTACTACGAAAGAAAATGTAGGTGAATGGTTCAATTTGTAAAACAACTACAGTTTAAGTATGCACAAAGAACTAAATTATGCAGGAATTTGTTATCTTAGTGATAACAGGTACACAATCTTTTAAATGTTCTTACATAAGAGTCAGGCACATGGAAAGTAAACTGCGTTAAATTATGTTTGGGCGCTAGGATTTTTTTAATCATCTTTTAATCTCTCTCTTTATTATTTATTTATTTTTTATTTATTTTTTTTAAGTTTACTATGTGCAATAATTTAATAGGTTACAACTTTCCTCCATGCAGGACCAACGATTTCACAGAAGCCCCATAAAGATATGACGGTTGTGTCACGATAAGCACCCGCATGTAGACATTTAGCAAGTCCAGAAAATCCACGGCAGTTAATTTTTCAGGCAAAGTCCTTCTATCTTTACTTTATCTAACACAAGTTTCTGTCTATTCTAACAGCGATTCTTAACAGTCTTTTGATTGCTTCTTTGCTTAATTTTAAGTAGTTCCTAACAGGATACTCTTTCCCCGTACAACATCCAAGCTTATATGTAGACTATATGAGGCTCTTAGCCGTCTATTCGGCTGCGTTCCCGGAGCAGGATGGAGCAGAGAGTAGATGGTTTCTGCCAGGAAGATAACACACTGTGAGGCTAAGGCCAGGTCAGTGGTCTTCCTTGGTGGCGCTCACTCACTCACACAAAGGTAAGTAAAATTTTATGTTACTTTGCAAACTTAAGTTAATCTTTCATTCTTACTGCAAGTGGCAGATTTCAAGAAGTTTTACCTCATGCGAGGTCTACCTTTATCGCCAAAAGGGCGAGAAATGAGTTGTGACCGATTTTCTTATTATGTTTTTCAATTACTCGTGCGTAAAACTATAGTTGATGTATAATAGCGTTGTGTAAAAACTTAAATATTGTAAAAAAAAGTTATTGTATAAATTTTATTTAAAACATTCTAGTAAGAGAGAAGTTTTAGTCTGAAAGACTTTTTGAAATGTATTATTTCAATGTAGAAAGAATTGGCACTTGCTTTGAAAAGAATAGAAGTTAACAATGTACTACTAATGTATGTTTTCAAATCTGTAAAATTAACGGCATGTGGATATGTTCTGTTATTTTAAATGTTAAGAAATACCGTGATATGGTAAAAGTGAAAGTAATGTTAAAAATTTGTTATTCGTGTGACTGTAAAGATTAAATCATGGCGAATATGTGGTAAAGGTTGAATGATGTAGTTAGGCTCTCTGACGCTACACTTTAGAGTTAGCCACTTTTAGAATAGTACCTCAGGGTTTAGAGTTGAAAGTAGGGTGTGTTAAGAGGTCTCGTTATGTTGAATTTTAACACGTTAGTGTTTTGATTGTAGGAGGAAGTGTGGCACACGTAGACAGAAACACATTCGTGTTTGGTGTTCTTTTACAACACATGTCAGAGAGGACGGGGAGAGATAATTAAAATAGTCATGAATGAAATAAGAATGTTAAGAGAAGTATATTCTATATGTTATTTGCAATGTCATTGTGTAACATTTCATTAAACTAGTTTTCCTTCCAGATCTCTGGAAGGAACCAGAATTGAATAAAGCTCCTGTTTAGATGCAGTACAGATGAAAAAAAGATTGTTGTATATCCTGGGAGCTGCTATTGTAACAAATTTCTTTCTTTTAAATTTTCTAGTTTCTAACGAAGTTATGGTTGTAAAAGGTTGGCCTCGCGTTAGATTCTAGAGCTAAAAGTTTTCAACAAGGTCGTTTTAGACCTCAGTTTCAAACTAATTAACTCTGGCGGGAAGTATGTAAGGATCTTAAGTTTTACTAACGTTTATTTTATTTTAAATCTTTACTATCACTTCTTATTTTCTACTTCCGGCCAGAATTATAAGCGTGAAGGTTTTTATGCAAAGTTTGTCTGGCGAACGCCAAGTATTTAAGTGTGGCCTTTTTGCCAAGCGTAAGAGAGGAAGCAGTGAGTTCGAAGCAGGCCGCTTACCTTAGAAGTTACGCAGTTGCTATTTGCCTTCCAGGCCAGATGTTTTAATCCTCTTGATAAATTAAACGTACTGTAGTGTTCACAGTCTCTGTGCTACATACGTTTCCTGTTATTATAAGGCCAATCTTCCACGTGTATTATTCTAAAGTTAAATTAGAGTTTAGTTTTATTTTTTATACTTTTGTACGTTAGACCCCGAGTGGAGGGTCATTGTATTCCGAAGTACGGAAGTCATTGTATATAGAGAAAAATAAAGGGTTTTGTATACCCTTCGTCTGTATCCTGTCTACTTACTACAATTAGTGAACATAGCTTTAGTAAGCTCTCTGTTCCTAGTCAGGTCCTTGTATGTTCCCGAAGAAGGTTAGAAGGAACATTGAACCTGATAAATATATCTAATAGTTTTGTTTTAAATAACTTCATCAACAGGCGGAAGCATCTTTTTGAAAAGATGATTTTTAAAAAAAATTTGGATTAGTCCAATTTTTATGAACATTCAGAATTACTGAAATAATAAAACCTAACCTTTTTAAAATGTCTTTATCAAAGTACTACATCTTTAGTCAGCAAGACCTGATCTTAAAATCTAGGCCTTAGGCCCAATATTTATTATAGGTCCAAACAGTAAAATAAGTTTGTCCCTCTATAGAAAATTGTCGCATATGATGGAAAAGGTTTTGCAGGAGATAATATTTTAGCCAAAACGCGACTTTTTAAATTTAATCTTTTGTATTAGAGATAGAATTCAAATATTTTACCATAATTTTATCTTCACATATGCAGAAATTTTGTATTTTTTATTGATCGCTGTGTTTTTAACTTTCATAAAGAAATACACATAGCAACTTCAACAATGACTTAAGAGAAATTTGTTTTAATATGTTATGCGAAGGAATAAATAAATATTGATTTTACATTTATGTTGCATGACAGTAAATAGAAAAGAATAGCTGTAGATGTGTAAAAAACCTGTGTTTATAAATCTTCTGTATTTCTAAAGGAAAGTTTAAAATAATTCGCAATAGCCGATGGCTTTGATCATTCAGTAAATTCATCGTAGGTACACAGCGCACACACACAAAAAAAGGGGAATCAGTACTACACTGGTTATCATAAATTAAGAAAAAAATCACAAAAATCACGATTACTGAAAAAGTTACATGTAGAATTTTATGAAACTTACCCACAATATGCATAGTAAGGTATCAAATAACATAAAAATAAATTACCAGACAATTATGGTAGCATAGAAATTAGCACATGTATAAAATGAACAATTCGAAGGTGTCAGTTTGCTATAGGAAAAGTACCTTCAGTATGGAATATGGCCGCCTCTAGAAGGAATACAGCACATACAGAGATGCGTGATGCTTTCAAATATGCGGTCTATCAGTTCCATAGGAAGCGAGAGCCATTGCTCTTGCAAAGCAGTTGCAAGCGCGGCAAGGGTCTGAAGGGGCAGATTGAGAGCAGTTAGACGTCTATCTAAAGCATCCCAAACGTGCTCGATAGGATTCAAGTCCAGGGATCGAGCTGGCCACTCCATGCGCATAATTGTTTCCTGTTGAAGATAACCATTTACGATGCGAGCCCTGTGTGGTCTTGCGTTATCGTCCTGTAGCAGGAAAGCATCACCTATTGCCCCGGCACATGTGCGCACATAAGCATCAAGGATGTCATTTCTATAAACTGGAGCATTCACAATTTCTGTTGGAAAGACATGGAGGTCTGTGCGTCCACCCAAAGAGATGCCACCCCAAACACAGACACTGCCTCTTCCGTATGCATCTCTTTAACGGATGTTTGACGGATGATAACGGGTTCCAGGTTCTCTCCGTATCAAATAACGCCTACTATCGCTTTCTAGACTAAACTTAGACTCATCCGTAAAGAGAACAGCCATCCACAGATCAGGCGTCCAGTAGACATGTTGTCGTGCCTACTGCAAACGGTCCCTCCTATGGCGTGACGTGAGCGGCACGCAAATGGCTGGTCACCTCGCATACAGACCACCTTCCTGAAGACTTCTGCGCACAGTTGACGTTGACACCAACCTTCCGGTGGCTGCAGCAAGGGAGGATCTAAGAAGAGTCGGAGTAGCGGTTCTATTCCTGCGTGCACATAATGTCAAATATCGGTCATCGGCGCTCGTGTTATGAAGAAAAAGTTTCGACACCAAGGTTAAATAGTTTTACTTCTAGGTACCATGTTATATCTGAAATTCCTATATTGTTAAATGTTAAATATGAAACTACTTGCCGTAAAAGGCAGTAATCGTATAGTGAAACGTGTACAGCATTTTTGCGTTGTGAAAAAAATGCATTCCGGGACCGCGCCGTGAGAGGATCGAAAACATAAAACATATACAAGATATAAAGGAAAAGTTCATATTAAATATATAAAGAAAACATACTGTAAGAGGTTCCAGATTAAATATCAGTTTATTCAATTACAACACAATAAGAAAAATCTTAACCTCATCTGAGAGTCTGTTCATTTAAATTCATAAAAAAACTTAAGGTTTGTCTGGTGATTTAAAAGAAAGGAAAGGGAAACAATTTATGGCCTGAGAGTTAAATTTTAGATTCGACGTTGTTTTTACTGCTAAGGACGTTTTTGGAAAAACTTGCCTAAAGTTCCAACACACCAAAAAAAATAATACTTATCTTGAGTGGACATCTTGAAGTGGAGGAGAGCTCATATCTTAGCTCTATCCTTACGTCACTTGGCAAATCCGCAAGACAGAGACTCGAACGGCACGACAATAAATTACATCAGCTATACCGTCAAATCTTACGCCTGCTACTGTTTTCCATAGAAGAAAATTATTCCCACTGGAAGCAAGAGAACAGCTTACACCGCACGGCTGTCTGCCCAGACTCTAAGCTCCCCCAAGGAAAACGTAGACAATTAAGCTAGGCATTTTAGAGAACGGCTAACGCAGGCTTCCAGTTGTCTAAGGTGACATAATTCCTTCTGTTTTCAAGTCGGAGTTCAGAGGACATCGTCCTGACTTTTGCCGATACAGATAGAGACCCAAGTCTCTGTTAATTTTTTTGTTATTCGCTCAACAGTTTTTTTTTCTTCGCATTTTTGAGAAAACCCGCGGCCGGGGAGCATAATTGCCGCTCCCCGCCGGAAGCACTGCTCGATGCCGACTAAATCTTTTCCTTTCTCCGGTCAAGAGTAAGTGTGTCTCGCCTCTTAACCAAACGCGGCCGGGGAGCATATTTGCCGCTCCCCGCCGGAAAACACCTCTCGGAGTCACTTACATTTTGTCCAGCAAGCCCAAAAATCAGCGAGTCAGTCCGAGAGTCAGCCAAAAGAAAGTGTGTCCAACTCAAATTTCCTTCTTCTCCTTCACCAAACGGGCTCCCACTATGGCTTCACTTATCGCCCCCTTAATTATGGCAAAATCTTCGTTTTCAACTCCAGAATGCGGGAAAAAAAAAGGGTGATCGCGCATGCGCGCCCTTCTTCACTTAGCCAACAACCGGACCCTCAATCGCCAAAAACCTGAATGACTTACATTGAAAGACAAGTAGCAACCTTTGACCTTTCCGTCACGTACTTTCCTCTCTTAAGGTCAACTAACAATGAAAATTCTTTCTCGAACATTCTAATGCGCGCGAAATCATGACTTGGCGAAAATTGCCTCCCTTTCCCTGCTTTTTCACAATGAATCAAAGTTTTGTACAAGATTTGCAAATAAAAGAAAATAAATAATATTCATTTAAACTAAATAATATTTCCAGAAGCATCTGTTTTTCCCCAAAATTAAAGCCTTAAAATAAATAATTCATAATCAAATAGAAATTAAGATTTCCATAAATCAGAAAATCATTCACATAATTTTTATAACGCTATCCGGTAATTTCTCTACATAACACTCGTCGTAGCAGTTGGCCGTACTTGGCTGAACCTCCTAGATGCCGAATCTGTGGTTTGAAATCGCCTCCAAAGTCTATGAACCACAGAAGGACTCACATTTAGCCATCTAGCCACTTCTGCTGGACTTTGTCCTGCCTCTAGTCTCCCAATGGCTCTCCGTCGTAGTTCTGCAGGCAAATGATGCCTGGAGGTCATTGTTACGAATTGGCTGTCTCAGATTTCTGATGTCACTATCACAGTGAAATATGTGGGCTTGCTCTCAAACATGGACTTTTATTCTCCTCGCAGATGACGTATTCCGAGTGCAGCGCCACTAATTTGCATATTGCAGTTTTATTCAGCTACTCTTACTTGGCAACATATTCAAATTTTACACGGTTTGGCTTATTTTTGAGGGAGTTATGGCTATTTTTGTGATTTTTCCTTAATTTATGATAACCAGTGTATATCTCTCATTCTACTGGGCCGATTGACGAAATTCAAACTGCGTTTTTCATGTCTCGAAAGCGCGACTTAGGATGTATATTAGATTTATATATAGAATTGTTCTAATATAGGTATTTTGACACAAAAGCCGACTTTTTCCGAAACAACATGCCAAGAGTTTTCCATATTTCGAATCTACAACTCAAATTATTCCTAAATATTAAATTTTGTAAAATTTGGTGCGAAATTTACGGAGAAATTCAAAAAATTTATCTAGGCGAATTTTTTTCATTTAGCGCCAATAATAATTTACTTGGTGAACTTCTTGATTTATAGCAACCTATTTTCGTTTTGTTTTTTCATTGTAAACGAGCGGAAAAAGTCATCGTTCATTATTTCCAATAATTTTAACAAAGTGTGTAAACCACATTTAGCGTTATTAAGAAGGAATCAAGTTTAATAAAAAAGAGACAAAATAAATAGATATTAAAAGAGATAATATATATATACATATATCATATTCAATTAACAATGAGGAGCTAAAATTTTGAGAGCTAATTTTTTAAAAACTACTCGTGCGATTTTTACAAAACTTGGCAGTTAGGCATAATTTGAGTTGCAGAATCGACATATGGAAAACATTTTCGCATGCTATTTCAGAAAAAGTTCGATTTTGTCTCAAAATACCTGTATTAGAACAATGCTGTATATAAATCTAATACATATACTAAGTCACGCTTTCGAAACATAAAAACGCAAGTTGAATTTCGTCAATCGGCCAAGTAGAACGGGAGAACTGTTTCATTTTTTTTTAGCAGTGTACATTTTATTAACTTTTTGGAAGAACTGCAGCAGTTCAAATTTGTCACAAAAGAGTAATTACACCCCTTGGAACCCTGAAATAATCTTGAGTTTGAAGATTGTAGTAAAAATTTTAGTTACTACATAAGTGAAGAATATACCGCTGTTTGAATCTGTGATTCCTGAAATAGTTGTCAATAGTCCATTATGCAATACTGAAGTGATAAAAACGGATTATAAGTTGTATTGCCCTATTTGATATATGAATGCTAAAAGTTTATTTGCAACATCCAAAGACTAATATAATAGAAATATTATATAAGGTAATACGTGGAGAGAAAAAAGAAAATATTGTTTACGGAGTATTTAAAAATGTTTTACCTGAACTAACTGTGTAAGGATCTTAAGTTTTACTAACGTTTATTTTATTTTAAATCTTTACTATCACTTCTTATTTTCTACTTCCGGCCAGAATTATAAGCGTTAAGGATTTTATGCAAAGTTTGTCTGGCGAACGCCAAGTATTTAAGTGTGGCCTTTTTGCCAAGCGAAAGAGAGGAAGCAGTGAGTTCGAAGCAGGCCGCTTACCTTAGAAGTTACGCAGTTGCTATTTGCCTTCCAGGCCAGAGGTTTTAATCCTCTTGATAAATTAAACGTATTGTAGTGCTCACAGTCTCTGTGCTACATACGCTTCCTGTTATTATAAGGCCAATCTTCCACGTGTATTATTCTAAAGTTAAATTAGAGTTTAGTTTTATTTTGATATCTTTTACGTTAGACCCCGAGTGGAGGGTCATTGTATTCCGAAGTACGGAAGTCATTGTATATAAAGAAAAAAATAAAGGGTTTTGTATACCCTTCGTCTGTATCCTGTCTACTTACTACAATTAGTGAACATAGCTTTAGTAAGCTCTCTGTTCCTAGTCAGGTCCTTGTATTGTTTCCGAAGAAGGTGAGAAGAAACATTGAACCTGATAGTGGCGCCCAACGTAGAAGAATAACCATGGCCGAGTTTCAAGAAGAACCTGTGCTGCCTGCAGAAACGGCTCAGAATCCAGAAATTCCAGCTGCCGCCCTGGAAGGATTTGGGTACATCGTCCAGACCATGCGCGCTTCGATGAAACCAGAAGCAACATTTAACGGAAACTCACCGGTAACCAGTTTTTTGGAAAAATTGGATGACCACTTCATGCTCTACCCCGTGCACGAGTTTCAAAAAGTTACCTTAGCTACCAGCGCTTTGAGGGGCCAAGCGCTTAACTGGTTCAAATGTATCGGCAGAAGTCTCTTGGGTCAAGCAGGAAGTCCCACCTATACTTATGAAAATTTCAAGACTGCCCTACTAAAAGCCTTCCCTGTTGTAAGGGATCGTGCGAAATTAGAAACGGAACGTTTTAGCATATATCAACAAAGAATCGAAAACTTCTCGAGCTTTATTTTAAGAAAAATTCACGTTTTCAAGCTCTTGTATGGAAACCGTCCGGATCCTGAAATAATTCAAGTGATTTTGCTGAGGTTACTACCCCAAGTGCAAGACTTTATTGAATTGAGAAATCCGACTACACTGGAAAAGTTATTTGAGCTAGCAATCCAGCTTGAAAGTAGAAGAAAGGCGGACGTCGAAAGAAGACGCCAGTATCAACAGCGAAACCAATTTGGTACGCCAAGACTACAGCAAACTCAAGCACATGGCTACGGAGAAAAAGCGAATCAGTGGGCAAGGAAACCCGAGCATTCAAAAACAGCCGGCGAACGTCGACAGTTCAATAGCAATCCAGGGAAAAAGTCTCAAGGCCAGGGGAAAAAGAAGGAAAGCACGGAAAGGAAAAATAATTTAAACTAAAACGGATTTCTGCTGACGAGAGGGTGCGGAAATCCGAAGGCCACGAAAACCCCTCTTCCTACAAGTTAAATACAGTAATGGTGAAAAATTTAGCTCTTCCGAAGATTGAAGTCTTGGTAAATAATATCCCGGCCACCGCACTCCTGGATACCGGCCCGCAGTGTTCCTGTGTGGCAGAAGTCTTTTTTAGAATGTATTTTCGCAAATACCGCATATATAATGCGGATAATACGACAGTATTAGCGGCGCAAGGAAAAGAATGTAAGTGCGTAGGTAAAGTACCTTTATATATCCGTATCAAGGACGAACAAGTAAAGGTGATGTTTTTTATAGTAAAGAATTTGCAAGCACATTTAATCCTAGGAATAGACATTCTTTCAGACGCACAAGCTACACTGGATTTTAATGAAGCGTCCCTTAGGCTGACAATGAAACCAGTGCGTGTAGAAAAGGTTGAACCGCCAAGGTTAAGTCTTGACTACCTGCCTAATGACGAGCAAGATAGAATCCGACAAGTGGTAAGTGAATTTGCTTCCTTATTTAGTGATATTCCAGGATTTACTCAGGTTACTAACCATAGTATTGACACCGGAGACGCATTGCCGGTTCGTCAAAAACCATACCGGTATGATAAGAATAAGGAAAAAATTATAGAATGGCATATTACCGATATGCTACGTAAAAAGATCATAACACCCATCTCAAGTAGTTATGCTAGCCCGGTGGTTTTATGTAAGAAAAATAATGATTATCCTTTTGAGCATCCAAAAAGGTGGAGATTCGCTATTGATTACCGTAAATTAAATTCCATAACGAAATATCCGGTATATCCGTTACCGATCATAGAAGAAATTTTAAGGAACATAAAATCAACCAAATTTATGACGACTTTAGACTTAACGAATGGTTATTTTCAAATAGGGGTCAGGCCTGACGACGTGCCTAAGACTGCTTTTATAACCAAGTCTGGCACTTATGCATTTTTGCGTATGCCGTTTGGCCTTTCTGGGGCCCCAGCAACATTTCAGCGATGCATGGACATTGTGTTAAGACCTGTTCTTGGAAAGTCCACATTTATCTATTTAGATGATATCATTATTACTAGTGATAACCTCGACCAACATATACAGGATTTAAGACAGGTGTTTTCTTTATTAAATGAGGCCGGTCTAAAAGTTAATGTCGAAAAGTGCAAATTTGCAGCCCGTGAATGAAAATATTTAGGTTACAAAATATCGCAAAAAGGGATCGAGACAGATGAATCAAAAATAATCGCTGTACAAAAGTATCCGACTCCAAACACGGCAAAGAAGCTCTCTTCTTTTCTAGGACTTTGTTCATATTATAGGTCCTTTATAAAAGATTTTGAGGCTATCGCTGAGCCATTGTTAAAATTAAAAAGGAAAAAGGCAAGATTCTCGTGGACGGCCGAAGCCAATAGTGCTTTCGAAAAATTAAAACAAGCATTAACGCAAGCCCCTGTGTTGAAATTACCTGAAAAGGATGAAAATTTAGAAATTTCAGCGGATGCTTCGGATTATGCGGTAGGAGCGGTACTTTCGCAAAATCAGCAGCCCGTGGCATTTTTTAGCCGAACATTAAATCAAACACAAAGAAACTATTCCGCGACCGAGAGAGAGGCACTTGCAGTTCTGTTAGCAGTGCAAAAGTTCCGAGTCTATTTTGGAAAGGCGCCGATAACAGTATATTCTGATCATGCGGCGGTAACTAGATTGTACTCAGGGAAAAATTTATCCCCAAGGTTAATAAGATGGGCACTCAAGCTGCAAGAATATAATCTGGTAATCAAGCATACCCCCGGAAAGGAAAATATCGTAGCAGATGCCCTATCACGAATTAAATTAGACGAACAGGGTAATACCGTAAAAGTTGCAATGCTTACAGCATGTACAATAAATTCCCGAGAAACTGTAATAACCGAACTGGGTAAGGATCCTGAGTTTGGAAGTATTTATGAGTATTTGAAGGATCCTGAAAATTTTAGCCACCAAGATATTGTGGCGATAAGAAATAGGGCAGCCCATTACGAACTAATAGATGGTCTATTATTTTATACAAAAACTACGAATTCCAACAACGAATTTCGACCTGTTATCCCAGCTAGTCTTAGATTAAATATCCTGCAAGAGCTCCATGACAGCCCTTTAGCTTCTCATGCTGGTATTCGAAAAACTATCCAACGCGTACGCGAGGCAGTCTACTTTCCTGAACTGCAAAAGTTAACAAGGGCGTATGTCCAGTCCTGCCCAACATGTCAAGCCGTTAATTATATTAATTTCCGCTCGGCCGGGTTTCTAAATAGTATTAAATCCGAATTTCCAAATGAAATAATTGGCATCGATTTATTGGGCCCTTTCCCAAAAAGTCAGTTAAATAGAAGTCGCTATCTCCTTGTTATGGTTGATCATTTTAGTAAATGGACCGAAATTGTTCCCTTAAAACGAGCCTCCGCGAAATTAGTTACTGATTCTATTTTAAATAAATATATTTTAAAATACGGGGCGCCCCTAAAAGTTATATCGGATAATGGTCCTCAATTTGTAAGTAATATATTTGAAGACATGTGCCAAAAACTGGGCATACGTCATTTAAAAATGGTCCCGTATCGGCCGCAATCAAATATAGCGGAACGGGTCAACAGAAATATAGTGAAAATTATCCGTAGTTATGTTAAAAATTTTCATAAAAGCTGGGATAACTATGTCAATGAATTTGCTTTCGCCCTTAGGACCGCAAAACATGATACAACGGGAAAAACTCCTGCTGAGTTATTTCTAGGCAGAAAGATTATAACACCGTTAGATAAACTATTTTATGTGCAACAAAGAGCCCCAGAATTTAAAATGGGTGATATAGAAAAACTAATAAAAGAAGCAAAAAAGAATACGGAAGTAGCACAAAGAAAACAGAAATTATATTATGATTTGAAACGACGGGGAGTAACTTATAAAGTAGGAGATGAAGTTTTAAAAATTAAGCATACACTTTCTTCAGCACCAGAAGATAAAACTGCCAAATGTTTTCCACGATTTGAAGGACCATATGTTATAGAAAAAATAACTCACGCTGTTGTAGTGTTAAAGGCCAGAAATGGTGAAACCTGTTCCGCAAATATTGATCAAATTAAGCCCTACTTCGATCGTAATAAAATGCAAATCTTTTCAGATCTTTTGCAGGATCCGGCACGGCAGACACCGCAGGTACAAGTTCCAGAGGTGGGAAAACGACAAGTACAAGGGCAAGCCAATGAGAGACAGAAGCAAGTGAAAAGAAAATTGCCCCGCGGAAAAATTGAAGGTAAAAAGAAAAAGAAGTCGTTCCACCGTCCAGAAAACAGAGTGCACGAACACCCCCAGAATGAAGAAGGGAGAAGGACGACGTATGTGAAGAGGACCAGGAGAAAGGACGGCAACTATAACCCGGCTTTAAAACGGAAGATCGACTCATCCGACAGAACTCTCCGCAGCAAAAGTCGCCGAACTGCGGAAGGGCCATCAGCGGCGGAGGAAAAAGTACAAGAAAAATTTGAACGGCCAACAACGAGGTCCAAGCAGGATCACGACAGAAGTTTCCCGGTTCCACCAAGACCAGCTGCCTTTAAACGGCCAAGACCACAAGCAGAGGAGAAAAGGAAGGTGTTCAAGGGTGGCCGTACTGGTGAAAAACGGAAGCTTCCAGAGGAAAGCACTGAAGGGCGAGCCCGTACAAGAAGGAGGATAAACCAGGCTAATATCTGCAGTACCTTTAAAGACTGGGCCCAGAAAAGGATGTCCGAATATTACAAAGATAAGTAAAATTTTATGTTACTTTGCAAACTTAAGTTAATCTTTCATTCTTACTGCAAGTGGCAGATTTCAAGAAGTTTTACCTCATGCGAGGTCTACCTTTATCGCCAAAAGGGCGAGAAATGAGTTGTGACCGATTTTCGTATTATGTTTTTAAATTACTCGTGCGTAAAACTAAAGTTGATATATAATAGCGTTGTGTAAAGACTTAAATATTGTAAAAAGTTATTGTATAAATTTTATTTAAAACATTCTAGCAAGAAAGAAGTTTTAGTCTGAAAGACTTTTTGAAATGTAGTATTATTTCAATGTAGAAAGAATTGGCACTTGCTTTGAAAAGAATAGAAGTTAACAATGTACTACTAATGTATGTTTTCAAATGTGTAAAATTAACGGCATGTTGATATGTTCTTATATACATGTGAACTGTTATTTTAAATGTTAAGAAATACCGTGATATGGTAAAAGTGAAAGTAATGTTAAAAATTTGTTATTCGTGTGACTGTAAAGATTAAATCATGGCGAATATGTGGTAAAGGTTGAATGATGTAGTTAGGCTCTCTGACGCTACAGTTTAGAGTTAGCCACTTTTAGAATAGTACCTCAGGGTTTAGAGTTGAAAGTAGGGTGTGTTAAGAGGTCTCGTTATGTTGAATTTTAACACGTTAGTGCTTTGATTGTAGGAGGAAGTGTGGCACACGTAGACAGAAACACATTCGTGTTTGGTGTTCTTTTACAACACATGTCAGAGAGCACGGGGAGAGATAATTAAAATAGTCATGAATGAAACAAGAAGGTTAAGAGAAGTATATTCTATATGTTATTTGCAATGTCATTCTGTAACATTTCATTAAACTAGTTTTCCTTCCAGATCTCTGGAAGGAACCAGAATTGAATAAAGCTCCTGTTTAGATGCAGTACAGATGAAAAAAAGATTGTTGTATATCCTGGGAGCTGCTATTGTAACAAATTTCTTTCTTTTAAATTTTCTAGTTTCTAACGAAGTTATGATTGTAAAAGGTTGGCCTCGCGTTATATTCTAGAGCTAAAAGTTTTCAACAAGGTCGTTTTAGACCTCAGTTTCAAACTAATTAACTCTGGCGGGAAGTATGTAAGGATCTTAAGTTTTACTAACGTTTATTTTATTTTAAATCTTTACTATCACTTCTTATTTTCTACTTCCGGCCAGAATTATAAGCGTGAAGGATTTTATGCAAAGTTTGTCTGGCGAACGCCAAGTATTTAAGTGTGGCCTTTTTGCCAAGCGAAAGAGAGGAAGCAGTTAGTTCGAAGCAGGCCGCTTACCTTAGAAGTTACGCAGTTGCTATTTGCCTTCCAGGCCAGAGGTTTTAATCCTCTTGATAAATTAAACGTATTGTAGTGTTCACAGTCTCTGTGCTACATACGCTTCCTGTTATTATAAGGCCAATCTTCCACGTGTATTATTCTAAAGTTAAATGAGAGTTTAGTTTTATTTTGATATCTTTTACGTTAGACCCCGAGTGGAGGGTCATTGTATTCCGAAGTACGGAAGTCATTGTATATAAAGAAAAAAATAAAGGGTTTTGTATACCCTTCGTCTGTATCCTGTCTACTTACTACAATTAGTGAACATAGCTTTAGTAAGCTCTCTGTTCCTAGTCAGGTCCTTGTATTGTTTCCGAAGAAGGTGAGAAGAAAAATTGAACCTGATAACTGAACACCACAAGATTCAAAATAACTAATCCAGTATAACATAAGTTATTTGACTAGCAGATTCATTAAAAATTTAATAAAAATGGCACCAAAATTTATTTATTTATATCCTGTTTTCCTTAACACAAAAATTCTGTCACATTGAAAATTCGAAGTTTTCATCGGAGAAATCATTACATTTTATTACAGTATTTAACAACTTCATACATTTCATTTATTCTGAATATTTCTGAAATTAATCATACATGAAGTTTTTAGTGGTTGCACAGTTTCAAGTAAATCAGTCCAGTAGTGTGATTTACTTATGTTTACAGCATTATGTTTGCATTGAGTGAGCGCTGGACCATGGCCAGCTAATTAAACTAGGCGTTGGTTGAATCAGTACTTACAATGGGGAATTTTTTTTCATATTGCTGTTATAACAGAGGTGGCAAGATATCAGTAAGTGTAACTGGCGTTCTGCATATTATATAAGAACATTGCATTAGGGTTGCTGGCATTTTGAAAAATATCCTGGGGAAATACTTTCGTTCACAGCTGTCTGACAACCTGACAGCGAAGGCCATTGCTACTTTTAGAGAGCCTCAGGATCTGATTAGATTACAAAACGTCTGAATCATATCGTTCCTCCCCCCAGTCCCTTGTGGCTTCTTTTAATACATGCTATGTCTTTTATCCTGTCCTTTCTGGAAAGTAAGAATTATTTGTTATTTTTTAATTTATTTGTTTTGTATTTTTACTTGTCTTTTCTGTATTTTATACTCTTATGTGTTTTGTACGCTTCATGCATTTTGCTTCAGCTTTCTGGGCTTAAAAATATTGTCCCCCAAGTCTGCTACATTGAAAGTAAAGATTAAGAAGCAATAGAAATAATTTCTTTTTTTTTACATGAGATTACATTTTAAGCTAAAATTTATGAGCAACAGGCGTAATAATATCAATTATAAGTTTAACATTTATTTTCATAATTAACAGGTGATATTTACCAAAGTAGTTCCTAAAATTCACGCCAATGTTATATGTAGTTCATGAATTTTGAAACGTATTAGAGTGTAAAGATTTTGCAATTCGGTCTGTTTTGGGGAATACATATAATTATACATATAATTGGAAAATTTATATTTTTATGTACTTTACAACTGTTTTAGTAATGGAGACATTTTTAATGTAGAATGATAATAGTATAATTTCAGTGTTGTGATCACAGCATGTCTCAAACTTGACTGAAATTTCCATCTGTAAAATAGCACCGTTCACTATCCTCAGATTTATTTAATGTGGGATAGTAAAGCATGTGAATTTTATATCTGGAAAAAAGGCTTTTTTATAGATGTTATTTTAAAAGAAAAATCCTCTCAGAGGTGCATCAAAGGTGCAAAAACCTGTATTTAATTTGGCCTTTTCTTCTAGAATCTAACTCCGGTTGAAACTAACTACTTTGAGAAATTTTATTGTCTTAGCACTTTGGTTAGCATCATTTATGCTGTTTACCAATGAAACTAAAGATGAGATATTAGAGGAGTGAGTAGTGCAATTTATGTATTAAGCCCAGGGCTCTGATATTACATCTGACTAATTAAGCAAGACACAAAATGTAATAAAACATAGAAATATCTTTCGCTAATGCACTTATCACCTAGCTATGAGGGGTATACAGTCGGGGAGTTTTTGTCAAACGCGTGCAGGATGGTGCGGTCATCCACCATAATGCCTGCCCAAAACATCACAAGTCCACCACCGTAATGATCTTTTTTCCTGGTGAAGAGGGATGGTATTGTGTTCCATGCTCTCTCCAGATACAGATATGCCGGCAATCAGTGGAACTCCTTCAAAATTAATTTCTATCCCTAAGCAAGTCATGCAGTTTTATGCAATTGCTTCATATATTTCGCAACCATTCACAATGATATGTTTAATGAATGCTTTTCCCACATGAAACTCTATCTTTCGTAATAATTCCTAGGTAAACCCAGGCAGAGATTATAATTTATTTCACCAATGGTTGTACATGCTGAAATATTTGGAGTCGTGGGAAGAATCACAGGTTTGACATTGATTTAAATTTTAGTCAAAATTTGTAATTCCCATATTATTAAATATTGTTATTCCAGATAGAGATCTTTCACCTTAATCGTCAAATCTTCATTGCAATAACATTGCATCAAGCAATGACGGAGCAACAGAACACAAACTCTTCTCCTAAGTTTCTGTCAAAATCGGCATATTGGTATTGGTGAAATCTCTTTAGCTTGTGATATTTTTTTGTATTTTTCGATTTCTTGTTGAAAACTTTCTTTCTTTCTACATTCCACTAGGTTAGAAGCATTTTCCTGCCCGACATATCTAAAATATTTCACCACTTAGTACTGCCGCTGTCCAGCTGCACCAGTTGCTCCGGCTCTGATGCCAGCATTACGCTTCTTTTAATCTGTTGATATTTTCTGTCTTCCTAATTTTCGATCATCATCATGTACGTCTGACACGTCCTTCATAAACGCTTAGTAGCCAAACGAAAATTTGTACAATGATCCACTACTTGATCACTAAAAATTCAGGCAATAATGTGAAATCTTGCTCCCATAAACGTTTAAAGTCTGATCTTTTATTTTTTAAAGTATCTTCTGCCCACAGACTACATTTCAAACTCCATTTGAGATTTATTTTCTGTACACAGGTTAGGTAAAACAATGGAAAGTTGTGCTTTGTAACCGTTAGACTGACAATAATTTATTTTAAACTTTCTTCTGATTTATTTTACTTCGAAATTCAAGATGAGACGTAAGTCATTTGACCGCCTTTATGGGTCGAACAGTTAGAATATGGTGGGGAAGTTACAGTTAGAATAATTATAATACGCGTTCATGTTATATCTGCATTTGCGAAATAATTTCATTATAGTAGTGACAGGTATGTTCTCTTTCTGTAACATAGTTTTGATTTGACATGCATTTGATAAAAAAAATAAAACCCTCAAAATTAAACAGCCATGTTGAAGAGTTCAGCTGGTAGGCAGATGGAATATGTGCTGGACGACGCGTTTAAATAGCTCGCCATGAACTAATAGATTTATTAGGAATAGGTTATGTATGTCCAGGTCCATAATTATAGTAACGATTCAAGAGGTTCGTTGAAGAAATTTCAATGATGCGCATGAACTTCGTTATCTATGTCCAAAATTATCAGAACGATTCAAGAGATAGTTTTGAGAATTTTCATTGCGCAGTGTACTGATTACAAAAACAGTTCTGGCAGATTCCGTTGGATGCCACGCTGAAATACTCTATCAGTCAGAGCCGTCATGAAAGTCACTGATTATTAAAAATACCACTGAAATTGCAATACATTTTTTTTTTCTGAATTCTTTTATACTAGGCATCAGTAAAAGTAGTTATTCCAAAGTTTTGTGATAAAATGTATAACTGTTTCTTAGGTTAGGATCCAAAGGTTCGAATGATCTTAGTATGTTGATCCTTATGTTAATTGTGTGGTGGAGAAACAAAATTACATTTTAAGCAAACGCCTAAACAAGTTAATAGCTTATTTTTAAATAAATATTCTCTCTTGACTAACAGTTTCTGTGGAGAGCGCGTTGACGTTTATCATTTAATATATTTTGAAAGACATGAGCAGTCTTTCAAAGACTGCTCATGATTTATTTAACAACAACAACAACAACAACAAAAAAATAAATAAATAAATAAATAAATAAATAAATAAATAAATAAATAAATAAATAAATAAATAAATAAATAAAAATAAAAATAAAAATAAAATAAATAAAATAAAATAAAAACACTCAAATTGCTTTTAAATAATGATTTGTAATTTACTTAAATAACATTTTTTATGTTACTGTAGCCCAACGAATATGCTTTCATTTACTTCTACTAAATAAAACATTTCATTTTACTTCTACTAAATAAAACAACAGTAATTATAAACGGAGAGGTATAAAGGAAATTAGAAGAAAATATTTGGTTTCTCTACTTGAAGTAAAAATGCTCAGTAGCCCAATACAACAGATAAAAATTTTTATTTTCTTGGGACTTTACTGAACACAAAACAGTAGATATAAGATGTATTTATTCATATTTATATGTAATCAGGTTAATCACATATTCATTAATTTACTTCAAAAGTTTCTTTATATTCAAAACGTGTCTCATTATTTTTAAAACTATATAAATTTGTACTTGTGGCTCTCGAACGTTCATAAAATCTACCATGTGGCTCCCATCTTTTGGCCATCCCTGTTATAGAGCATTCTCCCCTTCCCAAGTTTTATTTCTACAGAAAAAGTTTTAACGTTAAGGGATTACTATATTGTTAGTACTATAACTAATCCCTTAACGTATAAGGTATTTCTCCCGCCTTCCTAGCATGCCTTCGTGGTGTAGTGGTTCTGCACGCTGGGTCGGTGTTACAGTGGTTCGATTCCCGGCGAAGGTGGTTGCTAATTTTTCATCTCTCTGGTTTCGAAAACAATTCTAATGTCTCTACAAACGTTAGTTAAGTAATCCCTTAGCCAACGTTAAGGGATTACTATATTGAAAAATGTGATATATACTTTTTTTTAAAAAAGAGATCAGTTTTATTCAAATATACTTATGTAATAAAAGTACACTATCTGCGTAACAATACAAAAAATGCAACTGTATAAAAATTGCCAACAATATAAAACTTCTTTTTGTCTAAAATTGGAAAAATTTGTTTATACACTTCGTATCAGCATCACATAGAACTAAATTGTAGATTAGATGTACGATGTACGACTCTTTTATGGCTTATGTTTATACTGTAATTTATAGTTTATGTTTATACTGTGTTAATGCATGTAGCGGCTTTATTGCGTTCCTGTATAAATCTGTTTTTGGCCGTCTGTCTCGCACCGTGCCATGCTTGTTGTTAACTTACGTAACTGGAGCCATATTGAACTATTAAATCATAGGCGTGTGTTAGTGGATTTTTATTTTATTTTCGTTTTTGAGAGATTATCTCAGTTTTTAGATTGTTATTTCGTACTTATTTTGTTATTATATTGTTGTTAGCATGTAAGGTTTATATTTATTTTAACTAACATTTATTTTAAGTTTAAACTATCTTTCCTGTCAAGCCTTACTTTCCCCTGGAATTGCCAATGCCAGAGTATGTAAATTTTAGTAGAACGCGCAAGGATTCAAATTATCAGCGGAAGTATTCTGAGTTAAATAGAAGGGAAACGAGTTCGAAAGTGTGCTTTCTTGCATCACGAGAGTGGAGGTGGCTAGTTAGAAATTGAAGAACCACGCGTTTCGGCCTGTGTGCTTGCCTCGGCAAATTGTTAATCTTTCAACGTAATATTCAGAGTTTGCTGAATTATCAGCGGTATTTTAGAACGCGGTGAGGTTAGTTACGTTTAGAGAGCCTCGTAGTTAGTCACTTGTTATTATCTCTTTTCAGTTTCTTATTTTTATTTTACCGCCGGTTCGGCGTACCTTGTGAGCGTCAAGAGCACGCATTTGTAATTTCTAAAGTTGAATAAAAAGGGATTTAAACCCTTCTCAAGACTTTGGTCTATTTCCAGTTCTCAGCAGTCACCACTTTGTTGCGTGCAGGTTGGAAGCGCGCAACTTTACATTGGCGCCCGAACACTTGTCGAACTGAAATGGCCGAAAATTGGATGGAAGTTTCTGGACAACAACAAGAAATGGCAAGCCAATTGGAAGGATTTGGATACCTGGTCCAGACGTTGAGAGCGTCAATCAAGCCAAACGTCAATTTCGACGGAAAACATTCGGTGGCGATATTTCTAGAAAGCCTCGACAATCACTTCCAGCTCTACCCTGTGCCTCAAAGACAAAACGTTACCATCGCCACATCTGCACTAAGAGGACAGGCCGCGCTATGGGGGAAGAATATAGGCAAATTTTTATTACGGGAATTCGGAGGCCAGACGTATACATTTGAAAATTTAAAAAAATCGTTATTAAAGGCCTTCCCCATAGTGAAAGATCGAGCAAGGCTAGAAGCCGAACTATATAGTTTTTATCAACGGGACATACAAGAGTTGACGGACTTTATTCTGCGAAAAATTAAGCTGACGGATATGCTGTATGGGAAGAAACCCGACGCGGAGATTATTGAAATAATCTTACCAAGATTACTACCTGCTGTTCAAGATTACTTTGAAATTAGAAACCCAAGCACATTGCAGGAGCTCTTCGAATTGGCGGTCAAGTTTCAAAATCGGAGAATAGCGGAAAAAGCTAGAGGGGCATCATATTCTCAAAGTATCCGAAGTCAATCTTCAAATGAGCAGACCAGAAATGCAAATAGCTCTTATGGGGGAAAGAGCTATCAAGCTAACTCATCGAAGCTCGAAGGTCAAAGCCCAAAAAGGAAATTCGAAAACAACCGTCCGCGTACCCAGAAGGCATAAGTTGAAAGGAAAGCTTTAAACGAGTAGAGGGTCCTGTGAAAGCGAGAGTCCAGACCCTGGAAGTTTTGAAAAAACCCTGAAAAAGACACTTAAATACGGTCATCGTAAAAAACTCCCATCTACCAATTCTACAAGTCCTGGTTGGCGATGTACCAGTAGAAGCCCTCATTGATACAGGGGCAGAAGGTAATTTTATGAGTGATACATTTTTCAAGAAGAATTTTAATAGGTTAAGATTATTTAAAAGTGAAAACACAGAAATTATAGCGGCGCAAGGAAAAACCTGTCAATGCATCGGGAAATTATCATTAAACATACAGGTAAAAGATAAAAGCCTCAAAGTATTAATTTTTGTAGTAAAAATTTGCAAAATCCACTTATTTTAGGTATGGAGTTTTTAAGGGCCGCGAGGGCCACACTGAATTTTCAGGACAGTTCTATTGTGCTGGAGATGGACCGGAGGGTGGTGGAACCAGTGGAACAACCGCAAGTTGACCTTAGCCATTTGAATGACCATGAAAGTCAAGCCATCCAGCAAGTGGTGAGTACTTTTTCAAACTTGTTTTCAGAGGGGCCTGGTAGCTGTCAAATAGTTACGCATGAGAAACAGTTAACTGCCGACAAACCCTGTAGGACTAAACCTTATCGCTATGATAAACAGAAAGAACTAATCATAGAAGAACATATTCAGGAAATGTTAAAGAACAAAATAATAACGCCCATAAATAGTGAGTACGCGTGTCCAGTCGTACTATGTAGGAAAAAGAACGAGTTTCCTCCGTCGGATAAAAGGGCTTGGAGGTTTGCTATCGATTAGTGAAAACTGAATAGTATTACTAAATTCCCAGTTTACCCTTTGCCGGTTATAGAGGAAATTATTAGAAAGATTATATCTACTAGATACATGACTACTTTGGACTTAACGTCTGGCTACTATTAAATAGCTATGAGACCCGAAGACATACATAAAACCGCGTTTATAACAAAATCGGGCACTTATGCATTTTTACGCATGTCTTTTGGGTTGTGTGTGGCCCCATCAATATTCCAGAGAGCTATGGACATTGTCCTAAAGCCTGTCCTAGGAAAATCGACTTTAATCTATCTAGATGATATAATTATAACGAGTAGTACGAGGGAACAACATATTAAAGATCTAGAAGAAGTTTTTAAATTATTAAAAGAGGCCGGTCTTACAATTAACGCCTCAAAATGCAAGTTCGCAACTAAAGAACTTAAATATCTGTGTTATAAAATTTCACAAAAGGGTATAGAAACTCAACATTCAAAAAATAAAAGCAATCAAGAATTTCCCACCTCCCAACACCGCCAAGAAACTTTCTTCTTTCCTTGGGTTATATTCTTACTATCGGTCATTCATAAAAGATTTTGGTTATATTGTTGAACCCTTGTTAGTAATTAAAAGAAAGAAAAGTAAATTCATGTGGACAGCGGAAGCAAATACCGCTTTCGAAAGGTTAAAAGAAGCGCTTATCAATGCCCCTGTTTTGAAATTACCCGGAGGGGGACAAAAACCTGGAAATTGCAGCAGATGCGTCGGACTATGCTGTGGGTGCAGTTCTTATGCAAAATTGCCATCCTTTGGCATTTTTTAGTAAAACGTTGAATCATACACAAAGGAATTATACAGCTAGAGAGAGAGAAACATTAGCCGTATTAATGGCTGTACACAAATTTCGAGTTTATTTCGGCAAAGCGCCAGTAACAGTCTTTTCGGATCATGCGGCTGTTGGTAGACTTTACTCGGGGAAAAACCTAACGCCCAGGTTAATAAGATGGGCTTTAAAACTCCAAGAATATAATCTAATAATAAAATATAAACCGGGTAAGGAAAACAATGTAGCTGACGCACTTTCTCGTATAAAATTGGACGATGAAGGCAACGAACTTAAATGCGCTGTTTTGACTTTTAGATTCTAGAGATACAATTATCGCTGAACTGAAAGCTGATCCTGAATTTGGAAGTATCTATGCATATTTGAAAGACCCCCGAAAACTTTGAGCACACAGATATCGATGCGATAAGAAATAGAGCAGAAAACTATGAAATAATAGATAATTTATTATTTTATATGAAAACAACAAACGAAAATCTCGAGTACAAACCAGTCATCCCAGCCTCGCTTCGATTAAGCATTTTGAAGGAATTACACGACGCGAAAACAGCGGGTCATTTAGGGGTCAGAAAGACTTTAAAAAGGGTACGCGAGGCGGTATATTTCCCGCAATTATACAAAATAGTAACTGCGTATGTCAGGTCCTGCAATCAATATCATTTAATGAATGATATTAATTACAGCCCGGCCGGGTACTTAAATAGAATTCGCGCTACATTTCCGAATGAAATTTTAGGCATAGATCTTCTTGGTCCTTTCCCCCAGAGTGAGTTAAATAAAAATCGTTTTCTTTTAGTAATTGTAGATCATTTTTCAAAATGGACAGAAATTGTTCCACTTAAACGCGCGTCAGCCAAAACAGTCGCAGATGCATTCTTACACAGATACATTTTAAAATACGGTGCACCGATAAAAGTCATAAGCGATAACGGTAAACAATTCGTTAGTCAAATATTTGAAAACATATGCACTGGACTTTGCATACGCCATATCAAAATTTTTCTGTATAGACCACAGGCAAACATAGCAGAAAGAGTTAATAAAAACATTGTAAAAATAATTCGAAGTTATATTAGCACATATCACAAGCGCTGGGATGGCTACATAAATGAGTTAGCTTATGCTTTAAGAACGGCAAATCACGATACTACGGGAAAAACCCCAGCAGAATTATTTTTAGGACGAAGTTAATTACGCCATTAGATAAATTATTCTTTGTGCAACAAAGAGAGCAAGAATTTAAACAGAAAGACGAGCAAACACTTATTGACCAGGCGGTTAAAAGCTTGGATACGGCAAGAAATAGGCAAAAATTATATTATGATAGAAAACGCCGTGAAGCAGATTTTAAAGTTGGGGATAAAGTGTTGAGCGGAAATTTTCTTTATCAAGTGCCCCAGACAATTTTACTGCAAAGTTAGCTCCAAAATTTGAAGGCCCCTGTGTAATTCAGGAAATCAAGGGAGTCGTATTGTACCTTAAGAACGAGAGAGGGGAAATCTCTAAAGCAAGTCCCGACCAGGTGAAAAAATATTATAATCAAAATGATTTTGAAATCTTTAAAATTTCTTGCAGGACTCAAGCGTAAAAGAAGTAGAAGGTCCAGAAGTAACGTCACCCGCTCCACCACCCAAGAAGCAGAGAACTGAAGAGAAACCTAGCCCTTCTACAACCCATGCGAAGGTACCGAAAAGAAGAAACGAAAACTTTCAGATTCCAGCATTTAAGAAAAACAAGAAAGCTAAGCCGCCGCGTAAAGAAACCTTGGTAAAGAGGAAAACACCACTAACAACGTATCGCAGTAGAAATTCTACATCGAGGAGAACGCTCCCAGGGCCAGAGACTCAGGTGCAAACAAGGCCGCCGTTCCCGAAAATGAAAAGACAGCGGGAGGAACGAAAAGACCACCACCAACAGAAGAAATTCAAGCATGACTCCAGACCGGAGGACGCCAAGACCAGCCGTCCAGGGGAAAAACGGAAAAGACAGCAACCCGACGACTACCACTCCAAGAGGCCAGCATGCAGAGGGCGAAAAGGAAAAAGTAACGTGGACGACACTCGGAGGACATTAAGGAGAAGACTGACGTCCATGAAACCTATAACGTGGGAGCATTTCTGCCAGAAAGGAATGTCGGAGTTCCAATCATCGAAAACTCAAAGATAAGTTAAAATCTTCTATAAAATTTGTTTCTTTTGTTCCGAAATGTTATGCGTAAATACGAAGTTTTATGTTTTGACGGAAGTCAATGTGTCTCGTTTGAGAGTTAGTTTTCTTTTACTTTATTTAGCTAAGGCAAAAGTATTATTTTCTTTAACCCTTTGAGGGGCGGTATATAAAATAATTTAAACTGTGGGAAAATTTTGCATGAACTATAACTTATGGAAAGGATACAAAATTGAGACTTAAAAAAAATCTAGAGCGAAATCCTGAATTTTGAGAGCCGGTATATATTTTATACCGGCGCCCCTCTAGGACATTTTTTTCCAGGTAGCTGCCAACTGTTAATCTTTGTTTTTAAAATTATTTTTGGGTACTTTTGATGTGCGTCTGTAGTGATGAGTGCTTGAATATAGTTATGTAAGTCTAAAGACAATTTTTTTAAAATTTTGGCAGAAATTTAAAATTTAAAAAATAAAATTTATGTTTTTTAATGCAATTTGATGACGCAACCCAGCTGAACATACTTATGTAAAATATGGGTAAAAAGCTTTTCAACTTGATTTAAATTCAATATTATTTTATAAAAAAATTTAGCAAATATAACACTGCATGTGTAAATCGTATCATGCTGTAACTGAACTAGTATAATATTACAAGCAGATGTAACTCAGCCGAAAATTAAAAAAATTGAAAAATGAAGCACTACGACCGACTCAGCTGAGAAAGTATGTTGCATTTTTGAAGTTGTATTTTATACTTTAGATAATATGTGAAAAAACAACCATGCTTCATACTGTGATACGAAGAATCGCCCCCCCCCTCCACGCACACACACTTTAGATCATCAAGGACCGTAAGGGTCCCTTTTTTATTTTTTGTAAATATAGGTTGTAATGTATCTTTTTGTTCAGGAAGAAACGCCGTTAAACAATTTTATTATTTGATACAACTCAAAGCTCTTATTCTGATTTTCAACCCCTTCGGCTGCATAGGGGCTCCTTTTCAACTTTTGGATAAATTTTAGTTTGCATCTAATACGGGCCTTAGAAATATTTTTCCTCCTTTCACCAACTGTGAGAATTTATTTCGGAAACAACCTATTTGTATCAACGAGAGCGCAGATTTCTCTTGTGTTCTCTAGTCTTTCATCTGAAATTAACAAAGAATTTCCCTAAAGAATAAAAGCATGCTTTCAAACCAGCAGTTTTTGTGAAGGAAGAGCGACGGAGAGCTCGCGACTTCGGGTGAGATGGACCTTAAGTACATTTCCATTTTAAGTGAGCTTTCCCTTTGTGTGATCTTATCACACCTCACATAGGAAACAAGGCGTGACTCCCGAATGACAAATTAGTTGTCAATCACCTCTTTCATTTTCCTTGCATTCTAGAATTTTGGAAAACACGAAGCAACGAGTGTCTTTTGTGGGCTAACATGCCACATTTAACCCCCACAATTGTGTAAAGTTTTGACCCCAGATGGCAATTTTGAAATCGATGAGTCTTTCTCTTAGGAAAGAGATAAGTGCTGAAATAAAAATTTTAGCTAAACACAGACGAATGAAACTCGAGCTGAGTACACAAAGAATAAATGAAACTAATATACTTGTATTCAGTCCTAGCGCAGAGTCAATAAACTCCCCATTCCTCCATGAACATAATACTGAATCCTAAACGACTTATAAATTAATCATGAAAAATTATTACATCATAAACTGTTATAATAATAAAGAAATTCTGTCATGTCACAGAGTATAAAAGGAGAAGACTGGTGCTGCCATCTATTGGCGTGGTACCCTCAGTGTGGGCGCCGGTATATATTATATACCGGTTTTAAAATCGTATAAATAATCTTCTGTTAATTATCATTTCTGACAAAAATGAACTAAATATATAAGATTCAGCATGTGTACGTCATATATTTGCAGGTTTTGAATCTTTTCTTTCCCTCCAGTAGAATTTATCAATCTTCCAACATGATACCTTGCAAAGAGGTATATTAATTTCATAACTGCAAAATATTGAGCATTCATAAAGTGATGCTACCATTTAGAATTGAAAGGAAACACTAGAAACTTACGATTATAGCTTTTGGTGGAGAAAAATTAGCATTTTTTCGGAGGTTAAAAAATTGACAAACAACCGGTATATATTATATACCGGTGCCCTTCAAAGGGTTAAGTATAAAATCTAAGAACAAGCAGTTTATGTTGGTCGAAAGACTAATTTTGTTATGTTAAAGCCAAAATTTGGCCGAAGATAAAAATAACTTCGTATTCTTGTATTAATAAGAACTTTAGTTTCAGTGCCGCCAGCTTGGCGAAGAATGAGTAAAGTAAAAATTTATTTTTCTCTTATTCATTTTATGGTAAATTGTAAAAATCATATGTATTAGAATTTTGTAAATATACGTAAATACTTGAAAGTTATGTAAAAGTAGAATTTAGTCTAGAAGCATAAAATTTTAGATGCTAAAAGTAAATGCTCAAAAGCAATGAATTCAAATTTAAGTATTAAACTGTAGATAAAATCATGCTTTAGAGCGAAAGCCTGCATGGCTAAAGATGAATGAGGGGGAAGTTAGAATGAATGTGTTTTGTAGGGTTCTCCACCTACACTTGAATTTTAAGAATGTTAAAGTAGCTCATCGAGTTGTAGAATGTCGAGTAAGGTGTGTCTATTTGGTTGTTGAATTCTAACAAATCATTGTGGTTAGGGGAAGTGTTGCAATACTGAAACATGAATATTCCCGTTTGACACCACACATGGTGGAGAGCCAGGGTAAAGTTAAATTCATGTTTGAATACTTGAATGAATATGAATTAAGCAGTAAGTAAGGAAAATAAATCGTTCAAAAACAAAAACTTATTCAGTGTCAAGAAAGTGTAAATTATAATGTATTTAGAAAGATACTGATACTTATTCCTTCGAGATGCTGGAAGGAAGAGAACAGATTGATTGCTGAAGTCTAGGAAAAGTTGCTGTAAGAAGAGAGAATTAAATAAGTATATACAGAAATTTATTATACCTTTTGTGAGATAACAGATTTTTTTTTATGTAAACGAGGCTCTTAAAATTTAGTTCAGAATTGTAGAAACTTTTCAACAGGTCGTTTCTAGGACCTGCTTCCAAGTTTTCCAAATTCTGGCAGCGGCAAATGTAGGGTTTATATTTATTTTAACTAACATTTATTTTATGTTTAAACTATCTTTCCTGTCAAGCCTTACTTTCCCCTGGAATTGCCAATGCCAGAGTATGTAAATTTTAGTAGAACGTGCAAGGATTCAAATTATCAGCGGAAGTATTCTGAGTTAAATAGAATGGAAACGAGTTCGAAAGTGTGCTTTCTTGCTTCACGAGAGTGGAGGTGGCTAGTTAGAAATTGAAGAACCACGCGTTTCGGCCTGTGTGCTTGCCTCGGCAAATTGTTAATCTTTCAACGTAATATTCAGAGTTTTCTGAATTATCAGCGGTATTTTAGAACGCGGTGAGGTTAGTTACGTTTAGAGAGCCTCGTAGTTAGTCACTTGTTATTATCTCTTTTCAGTTTCTTATTTTTGTTTTACCGCCGGGTCGGCGTAGTCTGTGAGCGTCAAGAGCACGCATTTGTAATTCCTAAAGTTGAATAAAAAGGGATTTAAACCCTTCTCAAGACTTTGGTCTATTTCCAGGTCTCAGCAGTCACCACTTTGTTGCGTGCACAAAGTCACCACTTTACAATCATGTTGACCGAAATCGAAAGCTTAAATTTATTGACGTAAATTTAAAAATAACATTAAAGCAAGCTATACACACCACTGTTACTGCAAGTGACGAGTCAGCGGAAATAAGTTTTGTCAATGTTTATTCGCAAAAGGTATTACAAAATGCCGCTCAGTTCTTAAGTAAAATACTGTATTTTAAGCACCCACCTATATTTATATTTTACTCGATGTAAAAGTCGCTACTATTTTATTTATTGTTATTTATTTAAATTTCCATTATAATAATAAAAATGGATCACACTTTTATCATTTTATATTAAACCTTGCGCGGACCCCCTAAATGATACCAGGAACCTCTAGCCTCCACAGGGACCATTTTGGGAACCACTGTACTAAATGCACTGTCTTGTGTGCTGCAGTGAGCAGGATGCAAACAACCCTATCAAGCCTTCGAGCAATTATAAGCCGTGCAACATGGGTCTCTGTATCAGCATACCGCTCATGTGAGAACAGTGAAGCAGTAGCATTCTTGCGTCACCGCAAAAAAAGGGCAAAATAACGATTCTCATTCGTCATTGTAGATTTTGGTCGAACTTCTCTAGGTCTGCTCGATATGGATTCAGTGTTCTGAGACTGTTTCCACAAATTTCAGGCCATAGTGTGCTTTACATTGAGCTGCTCTGTCGCCACCTGCGCTTGTGAATAAGCCTGCCTTCAATTGTTCCGACAGTTCTTCATCTCATTCCGTCATCCATACATTCGTTAACACTCATTTTACCTGATACCTTATAAACTTTACCCAAACTAGCAAGACAAACGGCGAGTGTAGGGAAGGAGTTCGAGCATACCAAATCGCCGAAAACCTTTTGTGCGTTTTTATCTCTTCCCACACTCACAGCTCCGCAGACACAACGTGTTTGCTTACGTATTCGGCTTTGAATATTCGCATAATTCTTCTGGGGCATAATTAGTACCTTTGGTTGAATAAATTTCATTAAAAATAAATAAAGTTTGGAAATTCTTTTAATTTTATACATGAGCATGTAATGAATAGAATCTTCTGTGATGCACTCGAACTTTATTAAGATCTAATAATGGCAAATGGTCCAGATTTGTTAAGAGCTAATAATGGCAAATGGTCCAGATTTGTTAAGAGCTAGTAATGGAAAATAGTCCAGATTTGTAGCAAGCTAAGAAAAATGGTTTGATCTAGCATAGAATATATAATAAGAAAATAGTTTGCACCTAACGCATAGACAACTGTGTATTGTACACGTTGTATGCTGAGTATACATCGATAGAAACATCTATTTTCTGAGACGATTCTTGCAAATTTTATTGAAGTGGATTAACACAAATTAGCTTTTGAAGAAGTGAAACTATCTATAATAACTCACTGAACATTTCCTTTAATATTTATGTTTGAAATTTTGATAAGTTGATAGTTATTAACTGAGCCTTTGTTTATTAATATTATTTTAACCGAGACATTCGGTAATAAAGTAGGAGATCATATTCAGGGGCCGCACACAAATTGATGAGCGAAATGTTTGAATTTATGCATAACTAAAAATAAAATATCCTATAGAAAAAAGGTTTCTGATGTTAAGGGATTAGGTGGAGAGCATTTCTTTGCAGATTATTGTGAAACATATTGATCATTATAATTTTTTTTTCGAAAGGGACATCTTAGTGACAAAAACTCATAAAATTCATATCCTAGAAAACACTTGCAGGCTTCATTAATGGTACCTAATCATCTCGTAATATTATTTGCAATAATTAAAACAGAAAAATATTTGTACTTTTACAGTTACCATATTATAATTTTAAACTAATAAAACTTGTGTGAAATTTCTTTCTGCATAACATAGGTAACAAAATTATAGATAAAGACATGAGTTAACCATGAAAGAATATCTTTGAAATACACTTAATGGGAAAAAATAAACATTGAATTATTCTAATTTATTTATTAACCGATCTCTCGATTCAAATTCAAAATGACATCTAATATCGCAAATTTTGAGTATAATATCTCTGTCAACTTTTGTCGTACGGGAGTCAAATTTTTTATGTTTTATACTTTATAACGAGTACAAAATTTCCCTGAACATAAGGAAAGAGACATATGAACTTGTAAAAAGTTAAATTTAGTAATGTACGCAAAATTAATTTATTAAAATTTTAAAATGCGAACACATGAAGCTTGGCGTCATTTAAAACATTTTTATAACTTTAAGTCTATGACTACGACCAACGATTAGAAAATAAGGACCAGGTGAGAACTTCTGTGGACACGGTATATAATAAAACTCAACAGGGAATAATACATTTTCACGGAGCCATAAGACGCCCACCTCTGAAACTGAGTTTGTATTTCTGAGAAAATAATAAAAAAAAAATATATATATTTCAATTGTATATTTGTATTCAGTAAGTCTTAAAAAAGATTTTACTACTAATAAGTTTTTTAAAATCTTAAAAGAGGAAATATATATATATTAATACTCTGGTTTGTCTCAAATAAAAATACATTCGATATTATCAACTCATAAAACTAAATCTTTACTGTTCTTGAATAAAATTAATATTCACCTCAAAAGAATTTTCATTTACAAATTTCCCGCTTTCATTTTTGTATTGCTTTTCTGAGCTTAAATGGCATAACAAAACAAGGCGAAAATATTAAATAAGCGTATTTCAAAGAAATGCACTAAGAGATTTGCGATCTACGTGTTGCTGCTAATGTTTGTCATTACAATTACATTTATATTTTTATGCTAAAGCTAGTGTATTCCAGAAAGAGTTAAAAATTTTACAATCGATATAAATGACTTTTTATGATATGTTACCAAGAATTATAAAAGATATTAAGATGTATTTTATTTACCTTTCTAAGTATAAAATAGCTCTTGATTCAAAGTAGTGTTAAGAAACACGTATAAATCAAATTTTTAAATGATTTAATTTCTTACACCGATGAGCAACGCGCTTTCATAATATTGAAGGTAAATAGAAGATTTTATAGATTTCCAAGAACGCGCTGTCGTGTTTCTTTTCTTTATTTGTGAAGTAGAAGATTTTATAACTAATTGGAAACTATAACACTTCTTTAAAGGGTTAAGAAATGGACAATATTTTTCATACTAATTTTTCGACTACTTCCACAGAAGATCAAAATCATCTCAAAATCTTGAATGATCGTTTCAGAAAATGCTACTATCTGTACAGCAGGAAGGTCAAATTACTCCAGAGCATTATTTTCATAATTCTTCAAGGTAATAGCATTTAGTCATATTTCTTTTTATCTAATGCAGGAATTAGTAAACATTTACCTTTCGTTGGTACGATATTCGGAATTGGAGAATCATGTTTTACGTAATGAGTCTAATGTACCATAAGGGTGTAGTACATGCTTTGTTGTCTGCCCTCAGTATTTCCAGCGAAACATGTATTAATTACATTAACGTGTAAGCCCATAGTAAGCACTTCTCGGGAAAAACAATGCATTTTTTGTCTTCCATTCTATAAGGGGCAGTCAAATGAAGACGAGACATGGCGCGGAATTTGGTAACGCAGGTAGATTTGTGTATAGCAGCGCCTTCTATTGGGAATCAGAAAAGAACAGCGCGAACGCTCACCGTTGTGTCATTTGTCTGTTAGACGTGCTTGAAGTGAAGTCAGCGAGTAGTATGTGAACCCGACATCACTATAAAGGCCGGGAGGAATAGCGTGCTGTAGTGCGTTTTTGACATCGGAAGGCAAGTCAGGAAGTAAAATTCATGCATGACTGTGTATGACGAATACAGTATATCACGTGCGCGTGTGTTTGAATGGAATAAATGATATATAGAAGGTCGTGTGTCAATGAAATTAACATTCGATTAGTCGGCTAGGACAAACTCATCGTGTCATTACCCCTCCTGTCATTGCTGAGGTGGGAGCTGTCGTCAGAGAAGACCGACGTCGGTCGGTAGAAGACATTCGCCTCATGTTGGGCATTAGTCACTGTACCGTTCATGCCATCTTCGCAGAGCATCTGAAGTTGCGTAAAATCTGCGAGCAGTGGGTTCCCCACAGCCTAGCGGAGGAGCAGAACACCTAAAACGGTATCACGATGAAGAATATCGTTTCCTGTCCCCTACTGTCGCGGGAAATGAAACATTTTAAGCCGGAAAGTAAGCATTAAAATCAACAATGGCAGCACACGGATTCACCCCCACACCGAAAAAATCCAAAGCCGTGCACATCAGCTCCGGGAAAGTCATGGTGATTTTTTTCTTTGCCTGTAAGGGCCCGCTGTTCGTTGACTTTCTATAAAAGAGCACCACAATTAACGTACATCGGTACGTGGAAACTTTGGCAAAAATTGAAGAGCGCCATCAGTTGCAAACGCCCAGGAATGTTAACGAACTGCATCATTCTCTTGCAGAATAATGCCCGCCCACATGTTGGGACTGCATCATTGTCTTGCAGAATAATGCCCGCCCACATGTTGCCACGGTTATTAAAGCTACGCTGGAGAAGTTTAGCTAGCTGGAAGGCGCTTACACAGTCTCCGTACAGTCCAGATCTCTCCCTTTGGGTTTTCCCTATTTTTGGAGCCCCGAAGAATGACATTCGTGGCCGTCAGTTTGCTTCGGAAGAAGAGGTGCACGCCTGGGAACAATCATGGTTCCGTAGGCTATCCGAAAACATTTTGCCATGATGGTGTTGACCGTCTTGCCTCACAGTGGGATAAATTTATTAACAGTTACGGCGATTACTTTTTAAATAGAAAACAGTTTAACTACCTTTTTCCATCTGTGTCTTTGTCATTTGACTGCCCTTTATATTAGGCCGATTGACGAAAATCAACTTGTATAAACTTGTTTCGAAAGTTCGATTTCATATATACAGTGAAATACGTTTAACGCTTAAGACGAAGTATCGGTTAACACAAAATAATACAATAGTCCCGACAAACTACTATATATTTTCATGCATTTTGTTTCTCTTAACACGAAACAAAAATTGCTTAACACGAAAAGATATCCTCTCTGGGAATGAACAAAATACAGAAAACACCGGCCTCGCTGGTGAGATTTAAGAGGAGTGTGAAATGAAAGAGTGATGGTGTAGAGTCCGCTAGATTCACTTTGGTGTGAAACCTGGCAGAGTAGTAACTTCACAGGAGAAGGGTTAATAAGTACCCTTTATTAACTCTTTAAATTTTAGAATGCGTCAGCTCGATTCTAGCAAACTACGCCTCTTCTTGGGTGGTAATTGAAATGCAGATAACGAAACTAAAAATTTGAAGATATGTACAAGTAATAAAACTATGCTACAGGGCTCAGCTAAAACCCGTTCTTAAACCTCCGTCGAAAACTAGTGGCCGCAAGTAAATGCAATTAAGCCACGCGAACCAGCAATAACTCTGGGAGCAAATGCTTAAACAGCAGAGGTGACGGCCAATAGTCTAACTCATCTTTCCTACCGAAACTCGGTTTTAAAATTATTTTTTAACGTAGAATTTGTATTCCTTCACGCGCGCTACCAAATTTAAATATTCTGGCATTGAAAATTAGGGGAATGAAGGCTTATAATAAAGTTTAAAATTAAACTTTAACTTGCTAGTTAAAATAAATATATCGGGTGCGTCATAAATTCTTGCAAAGTTCAAAAATTCGTAATAAAAGAAGGAATGCAAGAAAAATTTTTCTGTTTGAGCCAATATGGTCAGAAAGACATTGGAAAATTTTCCTATGCATTTATTTTATAGTAACAGATGTTCAACATTACCACCACCACAAGGTAATAGGCAAGTGAGGCGCGTCACTATGCCCATTACAGCGGAGTGTAGTATGTCGCCATCGATGGTAGCGACGGTCAGTCGAATAGCATTTTTCAGTTCCACCAGTGTGGTTGGTGAACCCCGGTACACACGAGACTTTAAGTATCCCCACAACCAAAAATCTGTCGGGGTCAAGTCTGATGATCTTGAGGGCCACTGAATCTTACAACGGTGACTTATCACTCGGTCTTCCGTGAAAGAATACAACAGGAACGTGTTGACGTCGCGTGCAATGTGGGGCGAGGTACCATCCTGCATGAAGGTGACAACAGATAACTCATGTTATTCCTGCAATGCAGGCACCACGTGGTCACGCAAAAGCGCAAGCTACTGTGCTGCAGTGACTGTACAGGTTCTCACGCCGGATACAGGACAGGGTTCTTAAAAAAAGAATGGGCCCAGAATAAAAGACGCGGTGAAACCGCACCAAACAGTCACATGAGGACAATGCAGTGGCTGGCTCTGGTACTCACGAGGGTTTGACGTCGCCTAAATATGACTGTTTTGCGTATTGACGTCACCGTGCAGTGAAAAATGGGCTTCATCCGTCCATATGACGTTCAGCAACCATTGTGGGTTATGTTCCATTTGTGCCAGCCCCCATGTAGCAAACGTTTGTCTTGCATCTGTATCTGCCGGTAATAACTGGTGAAGTCGCTGGATTTTGAACGGATACAGATCCAACATTCCGTGCAGAATACGTCGAAACGACGCTTCCGGAATCCCCGTTCTTCTCTCGGTCCGCTCTCAAGGGTGTTCTGCCACTTCGTTGATGATCCTCCAAACTCCCCGTTTCCTCAAAACGTCGTACTGAATTCCGTATCCCATTCAATGAAATAGGGCTTTTTTGCGCCTTCAATCCTTTCTTCGTGCGAAACTTTCGCAATGTAACAGTTGTGGATTCACCCTTCTTGTAGAACAATTTAACCGCCAACGCCCGATCAGTTAAAGAAAGCATGTTGCCGGCTTCGAATGACGGATCTGTTTCCAGCCAAGTGTTTATTGATAGCCTGATTTGCATAAAACATCTCAGTATGACGTGTGCGCGCCCTCTGTCGGTTACTTTTGAAAACATTTTTTTAACACGGAAAAAAATCCAATGTCTTTCTGACCATATTGTCGCAAAAATAAAAATTTTCCGTGCATTCCTTCTTTTATTACGAATTTTTGAACTTTGCATGAATTTATGACGCACCCGGTAAATCCCTACAATGGTTTCACATGTTTCGTAGAAAGGAGGGTAACTTGGCTTTGAAATATCCTCGGAATAATCTGCTACATGAGCCAGTTTTGTTTATCTAAGCTACTTTTACGTTCCACCCTTAAAAACGCTACACAAACATCTCATCTCTCATCAGTTGACTTTGCAGTGTGGGTAAAAATCTGTGAGTTTGGTTCATATGTTGCACTGTGCATGTCTCTCTCTCTTCATATGTTCCACCCTGCATGGAATTCAGTGACTCCGGAGACGAATGAAAATTGTTTTCGTGATGCACGATTCTCATAAGTATCAGATTATTTGGCACCAAAAGAAATGGAGAACGAGGATATTGAAACTCAGCCGACACTTAATGAAATGTTTGAGAAAGTTTCTGTATTATTGGACTGTCCTATTGTATCACCGGAAGAATTCGTTGCAGTAGTTGATGATAATATCTGTACAGCCCCATTTATGGCAGACAAAGTCATTTTGGAGTTTGTTCAAAGCTAAAAAATTATCATTGATGCAGATTCCGACTACGAAAATAAAATAAATAATGCATCTCCTGTTCCCACGTCATCCGAAATGAGGAACATCATGAAAAATATGCGCGTTTATTAAGACACACATTCCAATGGTGAAATGAATAACAAAATGGGCGACATTGAACAATTTGATGCTGAAAAGACAATGCAAGGAAAAATATCAGATTATTTTACAAAAATTCAATAAATGTTTTGTTTTTCAAAAAACTTGAAACTTTTGTTTTAGATTTCCTTAAGTTCTTGTGGATGTTTTTGTTTCATTAATTTTTTTAAAGTAGATGCATATATACATCTGTATGTAAACATATGTACTCTAATAGACTTAATTTTGTTGAATATATGTTTTTTTTTTTTTTTCAATATCCTTTAACACGAAATTCTTTTAACATGAAAAAATATTTCAGTTCCCTCAGTTTCGTGTTTAACGATTTTCAACTGTATATATAATATTCAAATACCTATCATAGCGCAAACATACTCGTTTTGATAAAAAAAAAACCTTTTCTGAAATGAAATGTCTATTTCGTTCCCTAGTTCGATTCTAGACCTCAAATTGTGCTTATGCTCCAAGTTTTGTGAAAATCGTTTAAGCTGTTTTACAGTTATTGGTATTTTAAATTTAGGGTTAGTAAATATTCAGATTCTTTCGGGTGGAAGAACTTGACGAGCTACTAATTTACCTTGACTCTTATTTAATTCTTCAACGAATGATTACAGGGTGAAATTATTCGGAACTTTAAAGCACACGCTTAAACTGCAAATTTTTTAAATATGTAATTGATTGCGTTTTTGAAAAGCATCTGCAAAATTTACGTTTTAATTTGTGGGTTCAGATAATCCAAATATAACACTTGCGAAACAATTTATACTAAGGTAAATTTCCCAACGACACATAAAGTGCATTTTTTAAAAATTTCGTGTTGGGGAATTGGTGATTGATGTAGAAACATAGAACATGATATACTGGAAAAAGAAATAGGATATGTAATTAATTTTCTGGTGTTTACGTATTAAAAAGCAGAAATTTTTAAATCTTGCAATTTTGAAAAACATACCCGTTCGTGCTGCAAATCGTTACAAGTTTTGCGCAAATTCGACAGTTACCTATCTTTCCATTTCTCTTCTTTTAATCTACTTTTTTCTTTCTAGGGCCAATCAGAAACTAAGTAGATAATAAAAACGAGTGTTTATTCTAGTCTCGAATCTCATCTAATGAGCTGGCTGGGTGAGTGTTTTCATGATTTTCCCCTAAGTGAAACTTAAATATGAGCAAGATTCCTAAAGAAATTCTCCTACAAAAGAAAGGTTGGACTGGACCATATGATTAATGAAAAAGCACACTACAGTTATCTAACGTAAGAGAAGGGATACCTTTGTGGAGGAGATAAAGAGAAATTTTCTTGTACTCATCTTATATATGGAGCAAAGTGCGGAAATTCCCATGCATTCATTATTTTCACCGGAATTTGAACCTGGATTGATCTACTAGTATTCTTCAGCACTTTTATCGCCGCCCAACCGGTATAGTGGTTAGCATCGCTGACAGAAAGGACCCGGGTTCGAATCCCGGAGAAGGCAAGGATGTGTGTAATGTATAGTGTTCCGTGTCCAATTAACCATAATGGTAAAGGGGTGTTGCCCACGTCCTCCGTTACTAAACTAAACTAAACTATAGTGTCCGTGTGGCATGGGGGCACTCTAAATATGCGGCTAGCCGAAAGTCCTCTCGAGAGGCTGAGAGCAGGGGAAGAGGTGTGGGAGACCCATGAACCCGTTTCCGGGGTGCTCTCCATCAAAATTGGGATGGAACTGAACTAAATCGCACTATCACCTGTATGATGCCCAACGAAAGGCGTAATCTTGCACTTCTTGCCACAAGGAATTTCGTGAGCTTGGGCTGACTGTATATCACACAAGTGCGCATTAGTCATTTGGTCACTTGTGCGTGCCTACACGAAGCCCCATCTCTTCTCTTAGACAAATAACTCTAGTGTGTTTTGTCATATTCAGTTAAAGAAATTTACCTTTCTTGGACATAATATTATTTCTTGGACATATATAGAAGCAAGAAAGTAAACTCATTTAGGTAAGAACTGGACAACTTAACCTTAATTATTTCGATGGAAAATCGTTATAGCATCTGAAGGTAAAATGCAAGCAATATGTTGATGGAAATAAACAAAACTTTCTGTTTCCAGATTTAATCAATTACCATCTTTCCTTAAACAACGTCCTTAAAAATTTTAATATGTTTCTAAAGTTGCAAAAACTTAGTAGCGTGATGACAGATGCAGATTAAAGTATTTAAAAATGTTACGCTGGCAAAAGTTAATCTGTCGAATTTCGTTAAAAATGAAACGAAACGAAAAATAACTCCTTTTAAAAAGAGACTGAATAATGTAAAACAGAGCGATGCGCAGATTTGTTATCATTATCTTTTTAATTCCTACACCAATTTTCCAATCATTGTCAAACATTTTCAACGTTTAAATTTTTATACATATATCCCCGAAATTTTTGAATAAAAAAAATCCTGTTTTTTCAGTCTAATAAATATTTATTTTGAGATAGCGAGCAAATTTTTATAGGTTATAATTAAAAATTTAAAAAATAAATCAGAAAAAAATATCTGTAATTCGAACCTAAATTGTAAATGTCAAATGCAAAACAAAATAACAAATTCAATTGATATTATAGAGCTAAAATGTTGAGCGTAACTTTTAAATAACTTATTTATATTAAAATTGGTTTAACATAACGTTAGAGTTGAATCGAAATACGGAAAAAATAGACACGTCATTTCATAAATGTCCGATTGTTTTGAGATTATGAGATATGGAAATTGCAAATTGGGTTTTTCGGATCGCTCGATCAGAATGGGAGATTCTGAACTATCCCACGTATTTTTTTAATAATATACCAAAAAACAAAATACGATGTATAAAAAAATAATCATAAATTTGCATTTTATATGCTCATAAAATATATTATTTATTATTATCAAATGTAAAAAAATTTAGAATAAATTTTAAAGAATATGACTTTTATTTTTCCTCCCGTATAAAAGTTTACTCATTACATATATGTTAATCTTCATAAGCTTAGGAAGGAAGTCTTATAGGTATTTGTACATTTATTGGCATGGTTAAACAAGTCGCTGTTGTCTATTTTATATGATTGAGTTATTGAAGTAATAATAAAACATTCGATCATTTTAAAACAACTGCATTTCACAACTATTACAAAACTAACTGTATCGCTGATTTGATGAACAAAATACAATTGCTAAAAACTGGCAAATGGATTTTGCTTTTATAGTTAACTTCTATCTTCAATATATACACACCATTAGGAAAGAACAACCTAAGATATCCCTTTATGGTTTAAAAAGCCAGACATTTTGCCCCGGCTTGATAAAGGAAAAGAATTCAGGCTTTCTTTTTTTTTTTTTTTTTTTTTTTTTTTTTTAAATTTTGCAGATATACCACACTAATCGTTCCATAATTTTCATATTATTGAAATGCTGATTAACACTGTTGGTTGATATGCTGATTAACACAATCTTTTACAGTGGCATTATTGCTAGATGTAGAAAAATAGGAGGAGAAGTATGCGAGACATGGATAACTTTCGACTAATATACAGTAAAGTGGAATTCGAATATGCCCTTGTAAAGCATGGATTTTGGGATGCAAAAGCATAATTATGGAGTTTCCAGTTTTTAAGCAGAATGAGTAGAGAATGGTAATATGTCTATGAATGACAATGAAATATGCAAGAAGTTATTTTACACATTTCTGATAAACACGAATATTTTTTTATTTTCTCATGGACGTTTGATTGATCAATGATCTCAGAGAACTGCACCATAAGGGGTGACCGATTTTGCACCTCCGAGAAAAGAACCTCTCCCCCAGTTTTGATGAAGAATATCCCGGAAGACAGATTCGAGAGTCTCTCGCCCCTTTTTCCCTACTGCAAAACCTCTCAAGAGCCCCTTATGCTGCATAGACCATTGCACATTCAAACATCCAAGCTTTCTCCGGGTTCGAATCCGGGCCTAACCACACAGCAGCCAGTATCGCTATTTTCTGTATCGGTGAGTGCGGCGAATTCTTGTATGTTCAAGTCTGACTTCGCCATCCCTTCTCTGCTGATGACCAGATTATTAAGAATAAGTACTTAGGACTAAGCAGCGTATTTTTGTCAAATTACACATTTATATTTAAATAATTTAATTCTTAGATTTTTGAACACATTTCGGCTTATTGATCAAGAGTTTTATGATTTAAGATACATTATCCTTTCCATCTCGCTGCATTAGCATGAGAGAAAATCCGTTATTTATTTCGGTAATACATACATTAGTTATTACTGAACTTTGCCCATAGTAATCTTTACCTTCAAGCCAAAAGAAGCTATGAAAGGTTCTGCTTACATTATGTTTAAAAAAAGATTGAAGAGATAAAATTAAGATTCATTTATCTTTTCTCAGAAAAAACATTTTCCGATTTGTTCCGTTCTCCAAAGAGGCATAGAGAAAATTGGTTGAATATCTGCATTTGAAATTTATTTTACAAATCAAACATGCTATAGAATGTCCTTTGGTTTTAAAATCTCTGCAGGAACACTTATAAGGAAGATGTCACTTCATCAATGACGTCAATGCTGCTAATGGTTTTAATCAATTTTCTTGGTGAGTAAATTTTTTCGGAACCCTTGAACTGATTCCCACGGGAGCAGACTACGCAGTAATCTAAGGAATCTGTTGAACCTGATTCTTCCACATTTTTTTCTGTTTTGTAAAGGTTGTTTTCGAACTCGCTCAGCATTAGAAATTTCTCCTCTTTATTACAAGATGTAATGCAGTCATCGATGTAATCTTCTATAAAATTCTCGACAAGAATTTCTTCTGACATGCAAGTTAATTCTTGTGCCTTGCGTAAGTCCCCGTAATCACGAGGTATATCTTGTAGAGTGTCATGAGAATCTTTCCTTTTAATTAGCGAACTCTCGGGAAGAGCATTATCCTTCTGTTGCAGCTCCATTTGCTTTTTCTTATGCAACTTGTATTTATGAACATCTATCAAGAACAAGCTGACGCTACCTAAAAATACTACTGCTGAAGAGACGTAGTAACCCTTTTTTAAACCCCAGACTTGATTCAGATGATCTGAAATAAAAAGAAAGATATTCATTAAAATTATTAATATATCAAACAACTAAAAATCAGGTGATATCAATGGGTAATTTTACTTCATTTTATGTAGTGTAACTAAATTTCTCAAACCAGTTTAGCCGTATTTCAAATATCGATTATTTGGGGATTAATTTAATGAAGCCAGAGAAAAACTTATAATTTAAGATAAAAGATATTTATTGCACTAAACAAGATTTTTTTAATAAAACACTTAGGGAAAATAAAGTAATAATTCATGCATTAGATTTGTTATGCATGTATGAAAGAAATGGGTGCAGAATGTGTAATAATCAAGCTCTGTGATAGTTATCTATATCGGTCTATACAAGTTTTCGAAGTATTGTTAAATGCTGCATTATGGCATGTACATATGGTTTTATAAAAACTATATCTACAGGCTTTGTTTCTGTAAATACTGTGTTAAAAATTACCTAACAATTAAAACGTTTTTCAAAATGAGGGAGAGAATTTTATGAAATATTATGAAAATAGCTAGAGCTTTAGCTTTAGAGATTTGAAGTAAATTAAATTTTATATAGTCTTAAAGAGCCAAAATTTTGTTTAGTAAAATATTCATTAGGCATTAACGAAGAAAAGAAAACTTCATACAATTTAGTGCAAAATTCGTGGAAATATTCGAGTATGTATTTATTGATTTAGATTATTTTTTAATGTCTGCAAATAAAAAGTGAAAGGAGCTCATGATTTTTCAATCAGACTTAGGAAGCAACTTCAAAAAGGAAAAAAAACCCGCCTTGGATGACTAATAGTTCTATATTGGGTAAAACAGTTCTTTGTTAAATTAGCTTGTCCAGCGAAAGGGCTATAAATTATGCATATTTGGCTAAATTATTTTGCATGTAACGTTTAGGAATGTTTCGTATTTAATGTATTAGAAAATAATGAATATTTTAATATGGAATTATTACTCTGTACAAGACCATGCAAAATTTTATATTTACGAAACGCTTGCTTCCCCACCTCCAAGGGCTGAGAATTGTACCTTACTTTGGGAAACATTGCACCTGAAATAGTATGTCTAGGATGAATATTTGAGAAAATGAAGCCTGTAACCACTTTTTTCGGAAACACTGCATGAGAGATCAAACCATTACAAGCCATCATTTGGATTACAGTACACCCTTATGAATTCTCAAAATATCTTAAACAAGGAACAGCACACAAGTGATTAAAAAAAGGTTATAAAAGAAATACTTTTGTAAAAAAATGCTATGGCAGTTGAAATTATGACAGAATAATATGCGCGTATATATTTAGCAAGTACTTCCAAGAAAGAATTAGGACATATTTTACTTATTATGCAAGAGCAGGCTATAAAAAAACATTTGCTTACACACGTTTGATCCGTGAAAGCCCATTTCGCTACTAAATTTGTAAACACAATCATTTAAATATATATATTTAACATGTGTGCTACTGTTACACCACGAAGGCATGCAGAAAGAAAATACCTCATATACTTAGAAAACATTGAAGTCTCGAAAAAAATGGAAATCACAACCAATAAAGACCTTTGTCAGATCCTTTCAGGTCACGGTAGATTCCCGGCTTACCTAAACAAATTTAAAATTCAAGGAAACGCAAACTGTTTACTATGTGGAATGCTGGGAAATAACAGGTATTATGTGGAAGAATTTGAATTAACAAAAGACCTTAGGAATACCAATATGAACTTTAAAGACCTGGTTTATACTGGAAATGAAGCAACAAATATAGTAGAAGAGAACATAGAAAATATCAATAAAAATATGATCGCAATTGAAATAGAACAATAACAAAGATCACCCAATATGACTGCTGATGGAGACCTCGTTATTCAAGAAGTGTTTTCCTTTATGTTTTTCCTTCGTGGCCGATCTAGAAAAGCCATAAGGCGAGCTTGGGCTTGCCAGTAGGGTGAACTGTGTCATACCTACCTACTTATCTACCTACATACCTTATATACTCCCCCCTTTAAAAGTGCGACTGGGGATTAGGGGACCCAGCCGGCAAATCCCGGTGGTGAAGAATCATCATCCACCACCGTCCCTGTTCAGGCGCCATTGTAGAGATATTATAACCTTTCGGAGCAGGAGACAAGAAAAATGCATGGTGCCCTCATCGAGACTCGAACCTCGACCTTCCGAATACGCACCGAGTATGCTAACCTTTACACCACGAAGGCTTACTGGAAGGGGGGAGAAAATACATTATATACTCTCCCTTTTAAAGGATGACTGGGGATGACCTGACTCAATCGCCAAATCCTGGTGGTAACGAACTATTGTCCACCACATTTTAGTTCAGGCGCCACCGTAGTGTCATTAGCTTTCTTTTTTTAAACCAGAAAACATTAAAAATGAGAATGCCCTCGCCGGGATTCGAACTTGGATCTCTCGAATACGCGCCAAGTGTGCTATCGTTAACCACAAAGGCATGCAGAAAGGAGGTAGAAAATAACCTTATATACTTTGTTAAACTAGCTTTGCGTCTTATTAAGAAAAATCAGTGTCATTAAATCCAGATTTTCAGATGTGTACATACAATACTATTAAGAGGAACAAAACCAAAAATGTTTTGAGAAAGCACATATTTTAAGGCCAGTTTTGTAAGCAGAATCCTCTCAAAGTTTTCTTTTATGTATTCGGCTCTTAGGTATTTTCATTTACAAATATTACTTCCTCCGTTAAGGATGTTTCCATAAATTTTTATAACTTATGAAGTAATAAATCAAGCAAAATACGATACTTACGTATCACGGGTAAACCAAAGAAGCTTGGAATTGCTTGACTGCATAGTATTAAGCTCCAGGCCCGAGCGTAATTCCGGGCTCTCACTTTTTCAAAAACACAGAGCTTAAGAGAGTAGATGTAACCACCATAGAAGATGCCATAGATCCATACAAACAAAACATATCCATGGAAGCCTGTCAAAGCTGGATAGGCCAAAAGCCACGCACTCAAAAAAAGTGCTGCAGCCTGGCAAAGGTATTGCTTGGCAATCAGACACTGTACGCTGTTCTTGATTACGATAATGCCGAAAACTGATGCTCCGAGTGAAATTGCAATACCTAAAAAAACTTGCAACTGGTAAATGCTTTTCAGATTCAAGTCATCTTTTTTCATTTCTTCAACCTAAAACAGAAAAAGTACTATATGCAGTTTTATGTGAGGTCGTAAAGTAATCATTGATTCAATAGAAACCATGCAGTTTTACTTAAATTAATTGAATACTGAGTTAATCAACATAACTAAATTAATTTATTAAGTTAGTATAAAGTAATTAGCTTTAGAATGAAATCTTTTTAAAACTTCAGATTTAAACATATGAAATAAAACATTAAATTTAATCTTAAATTTAGAAATTCGAATAAAAATTATAGAAAATGCTACTAAAGGTGATATGAAATACAAGAAATTGGCAGACACGCACAATAGATAGTTAATTTATAGTTGGTTTTATGACATTCATAGTGTTTTACAAAAGGAAGTGATTAACCAAAAGAGGAAATCAAATAGGCAGACTTCATTAGGTGAATATTTTCTTACTTATTATCGACTTATCTTTGTAATTAATACGTAACTTTATTAAAATATCAATGTCAATAAATTGATACATTACGCTACTACTTCAATGTTCTCCTTTAACAGATTCCATGAATCTTGAATAGAGTAAATTCATTTTACAAATCGATAGTCGCTGTAATCGATAATCATTTTTACGAAGATAACCACCTCCACAGAAGACTAAAATCATTTAAAAACCTGGGTGGTGGTCTTAGAGTGGATTTACTTGATTTGAAATCTCTATTCTGAAAATACTGTTTCAACAAGTGGAACTTCCATCAACAGACAGCAAAGTGGGCAAGTCCAAATGGTCTTGTTACATGGGCGTTTTAGTAGGTTTTCCCCATTTGCAATATAAATGCGAGCCAGTTTCCTTTCACAAAGGCATGCCTTCCCTTAAGCATAGTTCTGGTATACTTGTCATGATGGAACAAGTAAATAAGTAAATCAACAAGTGAATTAACTCTTGCTACGTATAATGCATCTTTTAAGTATTATATCTTTGGCATCTATAGGGATCAGTTCTGAACAAAACAGATGAATTTAGCCTTTAGTAAGAAAGCAGTTCTGTCGTCTTATATAGCTAAGAGAAATACTTTTCATCTGCAAATTAATAATAAATGTTCTGTAAATTTCATACTCCATATTTTAATATTTCAATTTAAAAGTATATTCCGGAACAATAATTAATAGAGCAATTATGTTACAAATTAAAACAATTTTTTATTAGTTAGATGTTTAAATATCCATACTTAAAATTATTCTTAATTTTCCTAGTTAAAAATTCACTTTATCGCTTAAAGAAAAATAATCCGAATTTCTGCGTGTAAAACAAATTTTCTAAAATTAGTTTTAATATCAGCAAAGAAAAAGTGTTCCGCTTAAGTTAACAATTTCTTATTAAAAAAACAGTAAAACCTGGCATAATTTCTAAATGCTTCTACTTCTTGAACAACAATGCACATTATCCAAATTATCTTGCTATCTGAATATTTGGAAGCTATGAAAAATGTATAGCGTACTTCCAAGTTCTGGAGTTAACAGTAGGTAAAACGCTAATATAGCAATAAAACACCTTCTTCTCACTCTAATAAGGACATTTAAAGTTATTCGAATAATAAAACACGCGAAGACTGCTTTAAAAGATAGGTATTTGTTTGAGAAATTGATCCTTATTGAGTTAACACGCAAGAAAACCCCATATAATCAACCTGTTCACCAGGAAACCGAGCTTTAGGCAAATTTCCAAGGGCCAGCGGTCTTACTCATTGGGGAACAAGTGGGCCTTGCAATGTACTGCGCTCGGCATCGTTTGGAATAAACATAATTCAAAAACGTTATCACACCACATGTGACAGCTGCCTTAACTAGATGCCAAGATTGTAGTGCTAATACAGATCAATGAAATATGACATTTATATCGTGTTCATATAAATTTTACTTCCTTGCATATACGGCAACCGTTTATTACAAGTTAGTCCTTGTTAAACAAAAAGTACTTGTTATTTCTCTTTGTAACAGCGAAATGTATTCTTTGCCTCGGAACTTCTAAAGTTTAGGAAAAAATATTGCTTACCCGAAGAAAAAAGCTTAAATAAAGGGTACTGGAATGTGGTTAATACCAAAATGAAGGACTTAAATAGCAATAATTATATTGTAGAAAAGGCAGCTGACGGGTAAATTTGATAAAAATAAGAGAATTATATCAAATTTACGAAGTATTGATTTTCAGTGGTAAAATTGATTAGATATTAGGTTTTTTTTAGAGGAGAAGACGAAAATTCGACTATGCTTTCGAGTTTCGAACAATGGATCTTCCTAGATACCTGGAGATCCTGGTACATATAAAATGAGAACACGTACAGAGCAATGAGATAATTTCTGACAGAATTAATCATGTTTTTAATTATTATAACACGTACTAACACCTGCTGAAATTATTTGAAGCAAATACTGCTTTTTTCCCGAAATGCCGGTACGAAATAATACATCACTGACAAATGACAATTGGCAATTAAGACTTATGAAGTTTTGCTGCAACTCCAACAGTATTCGCTCTCAAGTGACCAACGCGGGATGCTTCTGCTAAATGTTATTAAACACCCCGCCTGCAGTTGCTCGTAATTAATTTGGCACTGATGAATCAAATATTCGAATTGGGATCAAAGATGAATATACCTTCATAATTCCATTAGAAAAAGCAGATATTTTTCTCGAAATATCAGCATCTGAAGCAAGAGAAACTTAATTTATTCAAACACATTTATGATATATCCGGATTGCTTAAATACATCTACATTTTCATACCTAGAAACAATTAATTTTCTGAATAGTAAGAGACATTATGTGATTTTTATACATTAGAGAATATCACGTAGAATTATGGATAATGTTTTGTATACTTTAACGCATTGTTCAGTTTCAGCTGGATGAACTCACAGTTTACTTCATGGCAATATCTGTAAACAGTTCTGCTTTTATACAAGTTCTCAGGTTGCACACTTTAGAAATTTCCAGTCTTAGTTTATTTTTTCTACGAACAATGTATACTGCATTATTTTAACTTGAAGGGTTGCTATAACCCTTTTGGAGATTAAATAGACAACAAATGTTAAAATAAAATTGAGTACTACATCACTGTTAATCAAAATGAAAACCTGAAACCGATTCTTTTACAGTGAAATTTAAAACCATAAAGAAGCTTTATAACATTCAAAAGCCTTAGCTCATTCAACAATTCTACGAGTACTTATTCTTTCTACTATGCGCAGAATACTTTTGTTAAAACTGAGGAGAATCTTTTTACTAAAATATTAAATATTTTACAAAGGGAATTCTCGAAAGACGTGTTGATCCCTGCAGATCAGATATCCTGAGCAGAATCAGATATCCTGAGCAGTTGTATATTTTTAACAGTAGATTATATTAATAATTTTTTAATCTAACGAAATCTTTAAAAAGTAACGTTAAAAGTAAATAGTAAAAGTACCATTAAAATGAATGGCGTGGTAATTCCGAAAGATGAGATTCCTGTTCCTAAAATTAATATTTGTACAGTTTTTGATTTCAGAACAGAAAAATCAAGAAAACGGCGCTTCTGTAATACAGGCGCTTTATCTTTGGCTTTTGATCTCTTTTGAAGACTTTTGATGTGTAAAATCGCTCTTCTCTGAGGATGGTACAATGAAGCTGGACGGTATAAAATTGCAAAGAATGAAGTTACGGATTGTACACCGGCTATTATCTGTAGTCCACGTCGCCACCCAAAAGACCTGTAATAAGAAAAAAAAATACCTCATATGTTAGTTGCCAAAATTGCTTTCTAAAAGTTGATGTACTGATTTTTCACAAAGTGCATACAAAACCATATTATTAGTAGCCCGATATCTGAGCATCATTCAAATGGGATTACTTATAGAAAGCCTGTAATGTGTGCATACTTTTAGGAATTTAGCTTGTCTGATAAAATCTTATTATGTAATCACTATTTTGTAAATTATGATGCCATTGTTACATTAAATATTCAAAGCACGCTTATTTTAGGAGATTTAATCTCACATACCTCACAAAGCATTTTCAACCTTGAATTCTGAGTTTTTCTCAAAATTTATGTATGAATCTTCTCATTTAAAAATATACAATAGTAAAACGTAATCAGTATAATCTTTCAAAGATTAAACTTCCATCATTTTTAATCATGCGCTTATTTTATGTTATTGTGTATTTATAACCAAAAAAATATTTTTAGCTCTTTTAATTATTCATTTATCATTTTGTATTTTCGTTGCGTAAATCGATAAGCATGGCTACAAATTTTATACCGAACTTAATGTTTTAGAACTAATCTAAAAAATAATAAATATGAACTTTTAATCACTAATGACGAACTTTCTGAAGAAACTTTCAAAATTAAAAAATTTTGTGAAATCTCCAAAATAGCTCTACAGCACATAATATTTATATATAGTTAGATTTGGCATATTTTCAATTTCCTATTTACACTGATTTAGAAGTTATTTTTTCCATATCGTTTGCATTTAGATAAGCAAAAGCATTTGCAAATTTATGCGTATAAAATTATTTCTATTAATTTCAATGTTTTACCGAAAACGGCTTGGTCTCCCCAACGGCGGGCGTTAAACAAGTTGAGCAGTAATGGTTCGGTGCGGGGCTCGAATCCCGGCGAACGGGTTGCCTGCATGGGCATTTCTGTGGTTTTCATCAAGCGTAACGTGTATACGGGCCAGTTTTTCCTATAAAACACTCTACGACGGCATGCCCCTCTTAAGCAGGTAGCCCTCGCGTGCTTTGCAAAATCAAATGAACCAAACAAATCAAACCAAACCGAAAACGTTTTCTTAGTTTTTCAGTAAAACTGTAAATTTTGTTTGGACATTAAACTGATTCTCGGGGAAAACGCAGTTGATTCTGCATATTCAAAAAGAAAGCTTTTAATTTAAAATTAATTAATAAATTCCTACAGCTCAGACAAAAAGGAAAAAAAAAAGAAAATAAATAAAAAAAGAATGTTTGTAGTCATCAAAGGCAAACTTGCTCTCAAAATTCGGCGCGCCTTAGCAATTCTTTCCTTTTGATAGCCTTGGGTCAGGAAAAAAAAAAAAAAAAAGATGCGTACAAAGTTTGGCCTTGCGTAACATTGCTGCCTTTCTTTTGAAGCTAATTATAATAACTTTTTAAGCTTTATTTATATTATATTACGCGTGTCTGGCAGAAGTAGAACTGGCGAACGCAGTTCAAAATGGGGTTGCCGTTCAACTGTTCATAAATAACAACTGTTCATGAATAGTTGATAAAATAATAATTCACAAAAAATTAAACAGGAAAAGGTGCAATCGTATAAAATATGTTTAATACAAATATAAAATATTTTCAGCATAAAGCTGAACTTTACGGAGCATCACATGGAATGGAAAATTAAAAATTCTGAGGTTTTGCACAAGGATAAGCTGTTCTGTATCGAGCTGCTTTGGGGACTATTTATCAGTTTATTTTGGAAAATCATGAAACATCGCACGTTATCATCTCGAAACAGAGCGCTCGAAAGGATGCTGAAAATTAAATACCAAATATGTTATGGATCACTGATATAATTCTAGCAATTTATATTAATAGAAGTAGTTTACTTCGCAATAAAAAGTTTCACATTTTATATTTATAATATTTTTCAGTTTTGCAAGACGAAAATGAAATCTATAAATGATGAAAAATTTTCTTAAATTTGAAATTATATTTAAGTAGTTTAATATTTTATTTACATATTTTTCAGTAGGAGCTCTATCGTTCGAAACATCAATTATCTGAATATTTTCGAAAAATTTCGAGAAAAAAACTATTCTAAAGTTAGAATCAATGTTATCTTCAGCAAAGACAGTCCAACAATGGCCGAGCGGTAAAGTCAATGAACAGTGATTGTTCGATGTGTGTTGGAATCTTGACAAACAGGCTGGCTGCATGAGCATTTTCGCGCTTTTCCCCATGTTTAGCTTGGATACGAGTTAGTTTTCCTTAAAAAGTCACGAAGGCACCTCTGAAATGCTCCTGCATAATAATGGAAACCAAGCTCTAGCAAGGAAAGTGTCCCAACTTTAAATCTCAACCTGGTAGGGCAAAAGATTTGTTAATTCCATGCATTCGAAAGGAACGATATAGATTAAAATTAGGTGCGCTAAATCCTGAAAATTGCTTAAAATGAAGTTTATGTTTGTTAGAACCAAACAACATATATTTTAATATAAATAATAAAGACTTTAATATAAATAATAATGAATGTTTTAATAATAAAATATGACTTTAAAAGTTGCATTGTCATCCTAATGTAACAAAAATATTTTTTATTCAATATTCACAATTTGTTTATTTTTATTCAACATTATTTCATGCTGAATGTCGATGTTTGCCGGTGTAAGTGAGAAATAATGATACTTAACAAATATTTCGGACATAAAGCGAATACGTAAATGCTGATATTCACTGGAGAATATCAACAATTGCCAGATATCGATCTTTAGCATAACATTTACAAATAATATAATAATTTTAACTAAAACTGAATTAGATGGCATTCTTACCCCCAGCAACCTGTAATGAAATTGATTTTAACGCTGTTGTTTACGAAAATCTTTTTCTCTTTCCTTTCCTTTGCGTGTTGAATTACCATTCTGAACACCAACAACAACATATATATATATAAATATGTGGTCTCAAGATTCGCGTTTTCGCTATACTTTCTTACTCAGTAGCTCAATTATTTGAAATCTATTGCATTTAATATAATTAACTTCTACAATTTTTGGTAAAGCCCCAAAGAATTCTCTTACCATTACAAAAATATTCTCCTGTCAGAAACAGCCATAGCATCATGGTTTCCAAGGGCACGACTTCTATCAAAAGAAAAAGAGAATATTCGGTTTCTCCACAAGTTTTAAATTTCAGGTTGTTTTTTCGCGTATTAATGAGATTCATTATTTAGTTTGTAGAGACATTGTGTTATTTCGAACCAGGAGATGTGAAAAATGAGCAATGCCCTCGCCGGAACTCAAACCTCGGACCTCTCGAATACGCGCCGAGTGTACTGACCATTAAACAACGAAAGCATGCTAAGAAGGCGGAAGAAATATCTTATATACTCTCACTTTTAAAGAGCGACTGGGGATTAGGGGACCTAATCGCCAAATCCTGGTGTGGATAATCATCATCCACCACCTGTTTTAGTTCGGGCGCCACTGTAGAGTCATTAGGTTATTTTGAAAGCAGGAAACATGAAAAATGACCAGTGCCCTCGCCGGGACTCGAACCTCGGACCTATCAAATACGCCCCGAGAGTGCTGATCGTTACACCAGGAAATCATGCTAAGAAGGCGGGGGGAAATACTTTATAAGTTCTTAAAGATTCTACTCCAATTCTAATTATTCTTAGGGATTTAAAACATCTCTTGTCAATTTGATTTGCATATATTGTCCAAAACTAAAAGAGTATGAAAAATTTCGCTTTAAGAAAGAGAAATCCTGTATTCGTAAAGAAAGAAAATAAATTTTCATTAGCTGATCATAATTGGCCCCTTAATCCGAAAGTCTGACTTTAGTTCTGCTACAATTATCCACAAAAATTTTATCTTGTGAATAAGATTTATTTTAAATCTAAGGAAAGCCTCATATTACTCACCCTTAGTATGATAGAGTTCTGTTTAAACTCTACGTTATTCCAAGTTTACTTTTATGCCTATTTTACATAATTATAACTAGATCGAAAATTCTTAGCATTATCAAATACATACCATATTTACTTGCGTGTTTTCACCCTTAGCAGTTTAGCGCGAGGTTTTCAAAATTTTAAAAATATTTACATAATCTTCCTTCTTCAAGGCGTTCAAAAACGAGCGTTCTTAAATTTTAAAATGGATTCATCCATTATTCGTAGCTGTTTCCGTCTTAGTAACTGATTTTATAGCAGATTTGCTTGCACAAGGATAAGACAGACTGAACATTGGCGAAGACGATGACAACGGTAATGATAGCGATGACTTGTAAGCTTGTAACAAACGATGCAGAGTTCAAGTTCCAAATTCTAATTTTTTTGCCCCGATTAGCATGCGTAATGCATGCTTTGTTTGGGCTGTCTTTCTTTATATTGCTTCTATGAGCGCTTCAGGTATTCAATGCTTCAGAATCGGTCCACAGAACAGGCTAGCAGAGGGGAGGGGCATGATCAGTAGTCACTTGGATGCAGGAAGATATCGTGTTGGTTGAGAGGGTCTAAGGCGATGGAATTGTTCGATGGAATTCTGAAAAAATACATAATTTCTTGGCAAAAATACAGTAAGAAGTCAATAAAGTTTCTTAATAATAATAGTAGAACATTTCATCGAATCTATAAACTTGGTCTCATTACAGAAATTTCCGTAAGGTACTTAATATAAATCAGGAAATGAGCAGATGTGTAGTCATGTGATATGCACACCCATCAAGACGAACATGAGGTGCAATATTTGGCAGATATACAAAATGAAAGTATATAATCTGGATACAAAATATAATACAATGCAGCAGAAGAGGATCAATATGATACTGTAAAATCAAAGAAACTATGAATATATTTACAGCTGCTTGATGCACAGAGTTCAGCGAAGTTACTCTGTTCACAAAGTTCTGGGTCACGTTACGTTGACGTCCACTGTCGGTGCAGTACGAAAAGTAAAAGTATGATAAAATACAAATAAATGAGTAGTAATGCACTTCAACTTATAATATAAGAAAAACATAAAGAACGCATATTTGTAAAGGAAACTATATACATGTGCACAGTATCAGTTGATGCAGCATATTTGAGAATTACGAATAAGATCTGGGTCACGTGGGTGGTCATCCACTAAAGTTCTGACACAGCTGAATGCTGCTTGAGTCTATAGTAAACGTAATATGATGTAACAGCAGCGTCGAAGATATTAATAAGAGTAGCACGCTAGGTGGAGAAATTTTGATTTCCGTTTTCTTGTACACAGTGAGCAGCAAAGAGCCTGAGGTATCTGTCTTCAGTTAATATCTCATATTGAAAAAGTTTGAAATATCTTAGGGACTCACAGTTACATGCATCAATTAAGAAATTATTGTTAGTTTTAAGTAGGAAGGTTTTTTTTAATGGGATCTTGTTTTAGATCGCTATGCAGAATATAATTTCTAACAAAATAGTGAGCATTTGTTATGATGAGTAAGTATTTATTTTGAGCAATTTGCAGTCTTTGAATATCTGAATCAATTGCAGCAGCCCAGGCAGGCGAAGCATAAGACATTATTGAACGAATCGTGGTCAGATAAATTAGTTTCTTTTCTGCCAGATCTAGTTTCGAGAATTTCCCAAAGAGTGAAAGCAGACATTTCATAATCCTCAGGGCTTTATTTCGAAAGTGCGTGATGTGCGATGTCCATGCGAGCTTGTTATTTAGAATTATTCCTAAGTATTTTTAGCCTCACTAACAATTGTCACAGGTTCATTGAAGAGGATTAATTGCTTCTGGAGTGGAAAGTTTCTTTTTCTTCTACTAATAATTAATAACTGTGATTTTTGAGATTTTATGATGATTTTACACTGTTTGTCCCATTGTTCAATCGTAGGTACAATGCCTTGAAGTTTCGTTATGGCGGGGTTTACATTTGCAGACTTCACTGCCACGGCAATGTCGTCTGCATAGCGGGCCAACATGTAATTAATGATGTTCAACTTTAGGGAAATCAGCAAAGTAGAATAAGTACAGCACAGGACCTACACAGGAACCCTGTGGGACGCCAGCTGAGATAGTCTTAGTACCAGAGGTAGAATTACCAACGGAAACACATAAAGTGCGGTTGGTGAGAAATGAATAAATCAGAAGAGTCAGTTCTCTTAAGGTCAATCAATTTAGCAATAAGTCGATCATGCCAGACGCGATCGAAGGTTTTCGCTACGTCTAGCATGACGAGAGAAACATTTAATTTTAAATGCAAGGGGACAGCACTTGCGAATTCAGTGATGCGTAGCAGTTGTTTCATCGCGGACAGATTTAGTCGAAATCCAAACTTCTCCGGAGGAAGTAGATTTAAATAAGGTTTCATTCTGTTGGTAATAATTTTCTCGTAAAGTTTTCCAAGTCTTGTTTTACTTCCGGGTCGGAAACCATGCGGTTGCGTATGCTTCTTGCTTGGCTTGTGTAACATAATAATTTTAGTCTTTTTTCCCACAGTGTCGGGAAATAAGTTGTTGGTTAAACAGGCATTTATAAGGTTGGTAATTTCGCAGAATACATTTATGGGGGAGATTTGATGGTACGATTAGAAATTCCGTCAATTCCAGGCGCTTTTCTCTTATTGAGTTTACTAATGATGTTTTTCACTTCAGATGGCGTGGCTAGAGTGATGAGATTCTTGACTGACGGGGCGTTCAGCCTGTCGTTAACTTTAAGGAGGATACATATTTCAGAATTGGTATCCATATGCCAAATGTTGGACTGAAATTGATTTTCGAGGTGTGTAGCGAAAATGTTGGCTTTGTCATCCTTAGAAATTGTGATTTGATTGGCATGATAGGGAGGTCTATTACTTGCATAATTTGACTTTAGAGTTTTGATTAAGTTCCAGAAGGAGAATTAGTTATATCCAGATTTTGAATTTTATCATTCCATAGTTCCTCACGATACTCTTTTATAAGTCGTTTGATATCTTTACTAATGCGGTTGATATTACCCTTTAATGTTGGGTCCCACGTCAGACGGTACCGTACCACATACGGAGATAGTTTCCTTGTTTCATAAAGTGCCTGATATTGGAGTGAAGACGCTATATTTTATTTCTGTTATTAATAGTATCACTGGCATCCTTAGTAGCGTTTTGAAGGGCTGTTGTGAGTTTGTACACTGCATTATCAATACCTTGGATAGTATTTAGGTTATTAAAGTTTAAATCACAGTTTGTAATGAGGTTTTCGAATAAAATCCAGTTAGCGATAGTTTTCACAGTAGGCTGATTATTGTAAGCGATACCAAGGTTTGCAATCACAGGTAGATGGTCAAATGAAAGTTTATGCATGAAATTTAAAGCAACCGGTATAGTAACATTAGTAATAAGTATCTCCAGAATGTCCGAGTATTAGAATCTGACAGGGCGGTAGGTATATTCAGGTGGAGAATAAATAATGATAGGATGATTTGTTATGCAATTATGCAAAGTCACACCATTAGGATTGCTTCGCCGACAGTTCTAGGCAGAGTGCTTGGCGTTAAAATCTCTCGCTATTATAGTGGGCGCATCAGATGCAAATAGAGAATCTAAAAATTGCTCACCAAGTGTGTTATGCGGAGAGTTGTACAAAGTTCAGAAGTAAATATCCTTATAAGTTGGTAGTGACATACAAACTGTGACTTGTTCACAATTTTGATTTCGTATTTCACTGATTAAACACGAGAGGAAATTTTTCTTTACGAAGATTGCTACACCGCCTCGACGATGACTGTGTCGATCGCATCAATATGAGCGATAGTTGGGAATGCACAGCCGATGACAAGCTTGAGCGTGCCTTTCTGTAAAGAGACAATATCAATGTCATGTTCGCTTAAAAAATGTTGCAGTTCATGCAGCTTAGTAGGGAGCTCGCAGGCGTTCCAGACAGCTAATAGTATGGAATAGTATGAAAAATTTGATTATCCATTAATCGAAGCCATCTTGTTTTCATTCTGAGGTTTTTTATTATCTTCTGTTGGTTTTCTAATTAAGAGTGAGAGTCTAGACTCCTGAATCATGGAGACTATGAGTTTCAAATCTGCAAGGACCTGCTTGGCTTCCGAGAGAAATTCTGGAGCTAATCCACTATGAAAGATTTAAGTCTTGGGTAATAGTAGTGGACACCAAAAATAGCGGACTACGATTCAAGAAACAGGAAAGCAGAAATGAAGATATTTTATGGCATATTGAAATGTTAATATTACTATGTATTCTAATTGGAATGTAGGTTCCTTTTAAATAAATAATATTGTTATTATTTCCGGCATAAATGTCTCCCATTTGGTTTGGGCTTATTGTAAATACATCCCTCAGGAATTAAACTATTCACATAATTTTCTGCTCTCTGTTTTCATATCAAATTAGAAAAATAAAAAGAAAAGGAAAATACGCGAGCAAATATGACGTATATACAGTGTGAATGTATGTATAAGTTTAATAATTTAGAAATTGATGACGCTTAGGAGAACATGATTTACGAAATGCTGAAGCTTGGTGCATGGAAGACGTCAGCAGTTGGGCTCATTTAATACTTCTTTATTCATGAGAAGCGCATTCTAAACGTGCATTTTACAGCGTAATATGTACACTCATTCTTTACATTATTTTTGCCTTTTCTACACCTTATAATAATGAATTGCGATGGTGGAAAGAATAGCGCAGAAACGAAAGAGATAATGCAAAGTGGCCAAGATGAAAACTTGGTTCACAATGATTTAGTTTCGGTGTCCAAACCTGAAATCATTATTGGATGAAGCGTTGTGTCAAAATCATATGAGAAGCATTAATTTTGAAATGAAGCACTTTAGAGATATTTAGTATGAGAAATTATTATTTTTATGATGTAAAAAGGAAGTAACTAGAATAAAATGGAAATCCAAAGGTCTATTGTAAATTAAAGTTGGAATTTTGATTTAGATATTTTTCATCTTACATAATATAAGCTAAACAAAAGAAATCACCGGCTATGGCTTTTCTCCAAGTATGCACGTACAGCGTGATGTCAACATATATGACTAATGCTATGTAAGAAAAGACATAGGAATATGAACATTGTGTCTTTAATCTCTCTATTTCCAGTGAGAGATAGAGAGTTTGTGTGACTTATGACTAAATGGGGCTTGATAAACCAAGGCCATTAATTCCAGAATTCCATCAGAGAGATTTTTCAGCAGTTAATTTCACTACTGTCCTCGTAAGCAGTGCCATCATCAAATGGAAATATGAAAACACTAAATGCAGTTATCACTAATAAAACTAACTAAAACTAAGATTAACTAAATAAATATAGCCTAAGCTATCAAGATTCTAATCAAGTTGGCCCCTTAACTCTAATTGACTACGAAGCTTATCAAGGGCCTGAGTACGGCCGAGCGTAATAACAGCTTTGAGAGAGAGAGTAGCCAAAAGGCAGACGCGCGCAAATCAGAAACTCTGATTCTCTCTAACTCTGCAAGTAATTTCGCGGTTTAAATACCGCTTCTCCTCATTAAGTATTCAGAATGATTCCAAAACTACGTTCTGGCCGGAAGAAGTAAGTTGAAGTTAAGAATTTGACAGGAAAGGAACTTTAACTTAAAACTTAACTGTTAATAAAATTAACATAATCCTTATAATACTGAAAAAAGTATCGATTGCTCCTTTGGAAATTCGAATAGAAATTGGATATGATTGATACAGAACATGATAATTTAAGTTACATTGCAGGATGAATAGCAAAAAAGCATGATATCGAATACTTTCATCTTGGAGAATATACATATTAACTAAAAGAGGATCTAAATTGCGTTTCTTCGTATCTACAGCATCCATGTCATGGAGAATTAATTCACCCATATAAAGAGTGGAAAACGCAGGCTTATAAAATAGAAGATAAATTTTTAATTTTCAGTGGTTCCACTTTCAGAAAAGGGAAAAATATGGCTGATCTTTAGAATATGGTAACTGGTAGTTTGGCGACATTTTGGAGGCGATAAAGGTTACTACCTGGGACTTTGGTAATAATGGGAGCAGTACTCAGTTCCGATTACGCATTATTTTGTGTGAGGGAAATGAGAGATCATGGGATATGTCATGTGATATTAATGGACGAATTACAGTTCTTTAATCGGAAAAGGGTGGGGGGGAAATCGGGAAAAAATCTGGAAATTTTGTATTTGGCTTTATTCTGTGTTGTGTGAAACAATGTTCGTTAATTTTTGGATCCCATGGCCCTAATTCCCATGGCCCACTAATAATAAGTGAATTCGAAATGGGTATTTAGTGGGATTGAAAGGGGTAGTAATAAGTGTTTCTTTAAGGTTGTGTGAGATAGAAGTAAAGATGCTTTATTAAGTTATTTATTTTACCTGGTACCTTGCTGTGAACTATAAGTATGATTTTAAAGATCCTGAAACAGAAATAAGAAAAGTTTATCGGACACGTAATCAAGATTCTGAAGAAGATTAGGTAACTTAGTATTTTTAATTATTTGAGGTGTTAGTATTTTTATTATTTTTATGCATTGTTCTAAATGTAAGGTGGAAGTAAAGTAATTTGGTATTATTGGGAAAATTGTTATTAGCAATGATTTAGTTTAAAGTAATTAGGATTGTAAGCTAATTTTTATTAATTTAATGTATGTGCTTATTTTAAGTAGTGTTTTTGAATTTATTTATATTTTAATTAAATGATAGTTATTTTGTGAATTTTATGTTTGTAGGAATTTGGTATACGTTTTAGTTGAAGTAAACGTGCATGGAAATAATTTAAATATTTGACACTAAGTATTTGTAATGTTTGCGGTATGAATGCGTTGGTGACGTTTATAATATAATAGATAATTTAGAAGTAAAGGTTTTTGGATATTTTATTTATTTTATATGTGGAAATGTTCATATTTGGAAAGGGTATATACTTTTTCGTTATTAGGTAATTTCATATATGTTCTTTTTAACGGGTTTAAAGATTCAGAAAATAGTCATGCATTTTCGTGAATTTTTTTCATTTATGAGAAAAAAGCAGTGTACATGGATATAGTGAAGAGTGTGCGCAATGCCATTTTTGTGTAATTCTGGGATGTTTTTTTAAGTAAAAATAAGTCGACGTGTACATGGTTTATGTGTATGTGTTATTTTGAAAAACGCGTAAGGAGTATGGTATTGTGCACTTTTTCCCAATTTTGCTGTGAATATTTGTCATGAGTAAGCAGTTTTGTTAGATAAAATTTGTAGCATAAGTGTAATTCGGCTAGTAGATTGTTGGAAGAAGTGTTCAGTAGATAAAAAGAAAAGAAACATGTCTTTACTTCGTGAAGACAAAATGGCGGCTGGGAAAAAAAAATAGAGGGTTGCTGTAAGAGAGTTGGTCGCCAAAATTTCGCCAAAAAAATCGCCAAGTTACCATAATCTAAAGATCAACCAAAAATATTTTAAAGAAGTTCGTCGAAACTCAAAGGTCAGTTTTCCGATGAAACATTATTTACAATATTTTCCACTTTCATGTGCTTAAAGTATTTAGATAAAAAAATTAGCTAATAAAAATATTTGAAAGCTGAAAAAATAAGGCTAAATTCATTCGACGAAAACTCTGACATAACGCGGAGAAGAAAAAATAAATTGAAGAACGTAATTTATTAATATTGTAAAATAATTGCTTTAACTGAACTAAAATAGAACTACTTTTTGTTGTTTTAGGTGCGCAATTTTCTGAACCTAAGCATTTGTTCGAAATGCTAAAAAATTTTCTTCAGTAAATACTTAGCACCAGCAAAAATAGTATATCCAACATATCTATATCGAAAATTGTATCTTTTATTATACAAAACTGATTCAAATTATCTGTACATACTAAAATTTTAGACACAAATATCTGGCTACTTTCGGATTAAAAACTGTAGTATTAGCTGTTTTACACATTTTTATTTTTAAACATTTATAAGGTACTTTCTTCCCCCGTCCAGCGTTCCTCTATGGTGCAAAGGTAGCACACTCGACGTGTATCGGAAAGATCCAAGTTCGAATCCTTGTGAGGGCATTTTTAATGTGTTTTGGTTTAAAAAAAAAAAAAAAAAAAAACTAATGACACTACAGTGGCGACTTAATAATAGTTCATCACAACCAGAATTTGGCGATTAGGCCCGCTAATCCCCAATCGCCCTTTAAAAGGGGAACTATATAAGGTATTTTCCGCTCCTTTCCAGCATGCCTTCATCGTGTAATATAGCACACTCGGCGCGTATTCGAGAGGTACAGGTTCGAGTCCTAGAAAGGGCTATGTTTATTTTTCACGTCTTTAAAAAAAAAAAAAAAAAAAAAAAAAAAAAAAAACCTAAAGATTACACATTCATCTTAGAATATTTGTATAGATATAAATGTATATATCTTAATATAAAATATTTTATATATGTGTGTGTACTAAATTAAAAACCAAATGGTTGAAGGACATCAAATTAGCAAATATATAATAATTTTAGATATTGATTAGAAACATTATTTCAGTGTTATTGTAATTTAATAAACTGAATTAATATGCAATTCAACTAACTTAGAAGTGTGAAAGATAAATGTCAAATTGAGCTGAATAGTCCATTCAAAATGCATTAAAGTTTACTTGAACATATGTATGATATATATAAAATTATACAAATGAAACAAATTTTAAAACATTTTACAATAGCAACAAAATGTCAGAATCAAAATTAAATTATTGTTTATCTGCCAAAAGTGAATTAGTGTAGAATAATGTATAAGTAGCCTAGTGTAGAAACTGCCAAATAGTGTAGAAAATGGCACCTTTTTATTGCATTATTGTGTTCTACACTTTCTCTTGGTTTTATTTTCTTCCCTTGTTCTACACTATTATGAATATGTCCTATGATCGCGTCGGGGAAATCAATCATCACTGAATACGCATTTAAACTTCAAATTATCTTTAATTTTTTAAAAAATTTCTGTGTATAACAAAAGTAATTTATTGGTTTGTATTCAAGGATCGATAGTGACGAAACGCGGTTATCCCCAGATTTTGTGCATCTGCTAAAGGAAGATAATTTCCCCTTGAAAAATCAATTCTTCTTTGACATATAAACAATAGTTTAATTTTGATTTTGACATTTTGTTTCTATCGTAAATAGTTTTAAAATGTACTTCATTCGTATAAGTTTATATTTATCATACATATGTTCAGGTAAACTTTCATAGCATTTTTAATGGTTACTGTTCAGCTCTATCTGACACTTACTTTTCACACTTCTAAATTAGCTGAACTGCATATATATATGTGTGTGTGCGTGTGTTTCTGTGCATTTCATTTAATTATTAGTCCAAAAGGTTTATTAATATCGAAGCGAAATATTACGCTGTATCATTTTAATGCATTGTTACACTTTTCATTCGTCTGTTGCCATTCGGGAAAACGTAAGGTATTATTCTTTCATACTTAATTTGTCTGTTATTAATTAGAAAGTTAAACTATTTAAAAGTAATAGAAATTAAGAATATTATTATTATTATTTTAATCTGATTGATTTAAATAAAAATGAAATTAATTCATGATATATCTAATTAAAAACATTAGATATTTTTATAGAATTACATTAAATATTTTTTTCGCGTTTTAAATTTTCAGAAGATACATAATGTTGTCATATTAGTCTAATTAAGTGTTCATGTAATATCCTATAAAATGTTTCGCTGTTCCACCTGGGCCATCTCTGTGGATAATCTCTATTGATTACCATATTAAGCTTTAAAAGAGTTTTTTTGGGCGATTGTTAAAATCTGAACACTTTCAGATTTACGTTTTTTTTATTAATTGTTGTTATTTAAGTTATAAGATATTTATCCCACCTTCTTAGCATGCCTTCGTAGTGTAGTGGTCAGCACGCTTGGCGCGTATTCGAGAAGTCCATGTTTCGAGTCCCGGCAATGGCATTGCTCATTTTTACGTCTCTCCTACTTTCAAAAAATATCTAATGTCTCTACTATGGCACCCGAATTAAAAAAAATGATGGATGATGCTTCTTGGACCAGACCACCAGGACCAGAACTTGGTGATTGGGTCCCATAAACCCCAGTCGCCCTTTAAAAGTGGTAGTATATAAGGTATTTCTCCCGCCTTCTTAGCAAGCCTTAGTATAGTGATCAGCACGCTCGGCGCGTATTCGAGACGTCCGTGGTTCCAGACCCGCCGAGGGCATTGCTCATTTTTCATCTTTCCTGCTTCGAAATAACCTAATGTGTCTACAAATTTTATTTTTATAACTTTATATACTTATACGTGTAGAATTTTGGATTTATGTGCCAAAGGTATATATTTGTGAAAGGCCATGGGATTGGAAGTGAATTAGGGCGACATTCAGAAACTGAAGGAGGAAGAAGATTGCCAAGAAATGACCACGGATGATTGATGGATCTGCATCCAGAGCAGCTGAAAGTGTTTATAGAGATCTCCTCTTAGGAAGAAAAAGAATTATGTAAAATGTGAGAAAGATTGCATAATGCTGTAGAAAATCCCACTTGAGTATGGCTGTAACAGTGCGAGTGAGGAATCTGTGCCACATTTCTGCGAAATGAGAGGCAAGAGCAACTGTCATTGGAGAGATGTGTCGTTAAGGTCGCACAAAAAGAAAGTGCTTGATGAGACAATGGATAGTAGTAGTGATTTCAATAGTTAGCCATAATTGTTTTTTAAGATAAAATACAGATTTATTTCTTTACGCATTTTATTTGTAATTTATGATAACCGTTTCTGTATGATTATTGTTGAGTTGTGGAAAGACCATCTGAGTTTCCATTGTTTCTTGTGGGAAAATTCGCTTTGATGTGCAAGTGCTTTGGATTACGGGCATGTCTCTAGAAAGGATTATTCTCGGGAACTTAGGTACCACTGTACTTTACTTAAGGACGCTGAACGTTATTTGTCAGCTAAACCAAACCGCATTTAAACATGTCACGCGAATATCGTATTTAACATAACTTTCAATGTTATCCGTGGTAAATCTTGGATCGTATTACCTGCGGATATGAGAGACCTACTGTATTTTATTGCATTGGCATTTTTATGGTAATGTAATTAATTACTACTTTTTAAGCTACACACTTTTTAATGTAGCATATCATCACAAAAAAACATATCATTACAATTCAGAGAGATCATTTGGATAATTTAACTAGACCAAGTCATTTCAAAGTTGCAGGAAGGTCTCACAACATCGGTCATATCTAAACACATTTAACATCCTGTTTGTGGGTAAACGTTTATAGTAGCTATAATTGATACTAACAGAAAGTTCAAGAGCTTATTTGTATCTGACTTTATATCGATACATATTAGTCCAATAATTGTGCTAGTTTATCAATTAAATTAATCCATATTTATGTATTTCTTTATCAGTTCATCGTTTTTATCATTTATATTCAATTCAAATGATCATTGTTATCCGAAGTGAAATGCATCAGGTCAGATCTAGAATAAGAATTCGGATTTCCGAGTAAATTCTAATTAGATGTCTGCGATCCGACAGAAAAGCAACAGCAAATTGCATTAAGATTTCTGTTATTCAGTGTTTTCATGATAGGATCTGCGATCAGTCCTCATGGATTAGGAAGCTGATCTCAGGTTAATAACACATTAGTTGATCTTCTATTCTACGTCGGCTTACCCAGTGCGAATTTGAGATCCTGTCTGGGGCTGAGAATGTAGGCGAAAATAACAGGTGTAGTTATTATAGTAACAGGTGTAGTTATTATAGTACAGGTGTGAAAATAGCAGGATCAAAGTTAAGTAGGAGAACTGTAAATTACAACACACTTAAAAAACAACTAAAAGCGCAGATGAACATTAAAATTACACTGCTGACCATTAACATTACTACAACAAGAAGAAAAGAAATTAGCAGAATTTAATGTATTTTACATATACAGTGTAATGTTAATGGGGGAAAGACATGATGGCATTTTCAGGTGATTTGGGGTTCACAGCCCGCAGAATTCGTTACACAGAACTGCCATTTCCGGAAGCAGCAATGGCTCTAATCCACTTAGGTATCGAGTTAAACTGAGCCTGAATGACAGATATGGGTACTTCTTTCCGTCCATCATGATTCTGTACACAGAAGCGAGATTCATCTGGAAAGAAGCCACTCCTGTGTGTTTGGTGCCACTCCTATGTTAAAAGTTGTCCTCTGTCGCATCACTTGGAGGAGTACTTGTATCTGCTGCAGCGTCTAGGAAAACTGCAACAATAGTTGCCGTACCGACAGTCCGCGTTGCTACAGACATCGTCGCACTCTTCTTGCGGGCACTTGTCTTAAAGCACATGAACCGAGTTCCTGACTCAGGGTACGCGATGCTGCTGTACGATCCCGCAAGACCGAAAGGTGTTTGTCGTGTCTCGCATAAGAGGTCAGGGGCCACAGAGATCTCGCAAAGGGTTAGGTATGCCCTCCTGGACCCATCGATTCATACCCTCCTGAGAGTCGTGGGATCCCCATAAATACGGGCAGCTGTGTCTCAAACTGATAAACCACAGTCCGATATGCCACGATCCTGCTTCAGAATTCCGAAATTATGTTGGTAGAAATTTCTCTTTTCTACACGAGGCATAGCATAACATTTACACAAACAACCAGCCTTCAGATAAGATTACCAAATGAGAAACACGTAGTGCAATCTTCCCACTTATACACAATGCAGACGGCTTTACTCATGCCTACTTTGTGCGCATCCGCTGGAATATTAATCATTGCATATTTCAGCTATAATTATGAATATATCTTATACTTTCATGGAAATTTGACTTTTATTGCATGCCTCCTGCATGGTACAATTTTAATGGTCAGAATTGTAAAAGAAAAAGATCGATCACAGGTAATGCTGCAATCTGTTTCTAAAAGGCTGTATTGAATTATTCGATTGCTACAAAGAATGCTAATATTAGCCTAAACGTAGGGATGCCTTCGTGGAAGACGTTTGAAGGAAAACTGGCTCATATTCACGTTATACATGTAGAGAAACTCAAAAAGCCATGCAGCCAGCCCACATGCCAAGAACTTGGGAACATGGGTTGAATAATAATGTTCAGCGATCTTACCACTCTGCCTCTAGCGAGGCTATTTGTAAAAGGACAGTAGGCAAGCATAGCACTGTAGACTAAGCTACATATCTGCCATATGTTATTAAAATGCAAATTTAAAATATAAATATGGAAGTTTTCTGAAGAAATGATGTGGAAATTAAAAAAAAATACTGTTCTGCACTCAAAAGTTCGAAAAACTTCTTCATTTTGCTTTAAATTTCATTTTGCGGTTTGAGCTATTCGAACCGCATTTATTACCGGGAAATAGAGGCCTGGGATCTACTTATATCCTTGATTGATTATATTTTCGCTGATTTTACGTTACTACATGATTCTAAAGAAAAATTTCTTTTTATTAATCGAAATCCGATGCTGAAAGTATTATACCTAACTCTAACCAGTGGAAAGTATCAGTTGTTTCGCATCAGCTCAGTACAGCCGATTCCTGATTTGGTTTTATTGATGAAAAGATTGCTTAAACTGAATTATGATTTTATTTAGTAACAAAATGTATTGCTTGCTTTGGTAATTAATAGGTTCTTAAATATTTTGAGTCACATCATTGGTAATAAGGACATATTTCGGCAACAACTAGCAAGAACTTATATGAAAGCGTGAAGAAAAATAATTGTGTGAAATGATGTTATGCATTGTCTGGAAAATGTTTGCAATGTTTATTAAAGCACGTTTTGAAAATAAATAACACATTAAATAAAAGTTAGCTCACCTGATCCAATAAGTCAGAACTAACGGCATTGTAGCGATGCCAATTCCATAGCCCATGAGAAACATCATTTCAACTTGAAAGCGCCTTTTCTTAAAGTACTGGCCTATGATGATAGCAGCTGTTTCTCGAGCTAAGCAGTCACCTGATCCTATAAAAAGTCCGTAACTGAGGTAAAGCTGATGTAGTTGTGATGCAAATGATGTGAAAAGACATCCTAGTGAGGTAATGATACCACCCAAAACAGCAAGTAAACGAGTGCTCTTCCTCTTGCAGAGGGCGACTACAATGGGGGCCAGAAGAAATGATACCGCTGTTGACGCAGCACAAACAACAACTTTAAAAGAAAAGTTCATTACCAGAAGAAATATTTCATGAACATATCAAACTAATTTTTAAAAAACTTTTCTAATGCTAGTGACAATTAGAATCTCAGAGTTTGTGCTTCCATTAATATGCTAATATTAGATTAATGTTTCTTAAATTTCAGTGAACATTCCTGCTCTATCAATGGTCTTCTTTCTATCGTTAGACTTAAAAAATAGTCTTGATTTAAACGAAAATCCTGATTTTTAAAACTTTAGCTTTTCCGTGTTAGAAAATGTTTCTCACTGAATGAGGAGAAATAAAACCCGAATAATAAAAAATAATAAAATGGATTAAAGCTAGGAACTTCAATTTTAGAAATTCTATGAGCAGATTTGCTGATTTTAATAGTATTTACCATTGTTCTATTTCTTTTGATACATTTATAGCTGTTATTATAATCTAGATAATACCATATTTTGGGCATAATTTATTTAATAAACTCTTTTTTCAGTTTAGTAGAAAATTTAAATAACAAAAGCATATTATTATAGTGCATTCGAAGAATTTTTCACACTTAAAGGGTATTGAAAGAAGCTGGCTACTAATTTTATTTCTTTAAATATTGAGCATAGAATTACATACTACGAATTAAAAAGCTTCTTAAAATAGGATATAGATTTTATGAAACCAATTTCTGAACTTGTAGGAGAAAGAATTATGTAAATATAAGCTCTGACTTTTTAATAATCCCTGCAACGGAAACTAATACGGCAACGACAACTAATACGGCAACGAATTCAGTTATTAGACCATACTTCAGGGTCTACATAAAATCAGTCTCGCAGATTTTTTGCTCCTGATGAAGAGGGAGCTGTACCTATCTGCCCCAACTTCGACTGAATTCTTGACTAAATTTACCCTAATTTCGCCAAACAGAGAAATGGTCATTTAGCTCGCAGCTTGAACCAACGTAATTAAAGTATCCAACCACTATTTCGCAGGTATTTCTTTGCGGTTACAGTAGACAGCTTCAAGTTAGCTGCCTGTGTAAATTAGATTGTGTTTAGCTGTTATCCTAAATATCGGTCTGTTGTCGAGTCATAGAGAGAAAGTGCGTTCTTCCAATGAATCTGGAATACAATCCAGTCAGAAGAAAATTCTGCCCAAAGAACGGAGACAAAGTTTTACGCGATTTTAAGCGCCGCTGCAGCATTGGTGGTTATGAAAGCTGCTTACTAATCTTTTATAATTCTTCCGTGTGTAAAATTATCGAAATGATATTTTTAAGACATTACGAAAATTTAACATTTAAAATTTATGATAAACGCAATTCACGACAGCGCTAATTTCTTTTTCACCTACTTTCGAATTACCAATTGTCTCTTAAATGCAAGCATCGGAAATTTGCGTATTCAGTAACTTTCTCCTGTTCGTGTTTAAATCGTGCTAATCTCAACAAGTTGGTTCTTCGTATTTTGGGCCAATAACTTTGCATATCGATATTCATCCTCAAGTTTGAATATGTGCGTGCTTGTATATATTCATATATAGGGTGATTTGCTACTGCCTGTAAAATTTCTGGGAGGGGTAGTTTAAAGATGAATCGGGATCAGATAACAATGGAGGGCTGGAAACGCCCCGTCATTTCAGTGGGTCCGGTATGTGAATAATGTACTGATAACGCAAGACAATGCATAAGAGAAGACGACTATTTTATTCTTCAAAATATAACAATCGAGATATTAAGATAAACTAAAGAATTGTTATAAATATTGGCCACCAGCTGCAACACAAAACTGATATCGGCGCTGCATGGAATGATGGACATTTTGGAATATCCTGAGCGTCTTTCGAACTGACGCAGTAACTGCGCAGGAGCGTGTTACAAGAGCCATTTCATTACCCACGGGTGTATATGTACACCAGACCTCTCATGTCACCTCATAAAAAAAACTCAAATAGGATAGGTCTGGCGATCAGGCCAGTGAATGGGATCACCACATTTGATCCACTGTTTCTATTATGCTGAAATTACGTAGCATCACACAGCGACTGCTGGATCTATTAGTCATTCAACAGTTCGGGCAAAGCTTGCTTCAAACTATCTTCTAACGTGGTCTGTCCAAACGAATAGGCTATAGATACGCTCCTATTAAGTGGTACTTTACAATGTTGGGCCAAACCCTGACAACAAGCCTTTGTTGGTCTGCACATTTTCGTGTAACATAAAGATTCATCATTGCCCATAAAAGCGAATTATGTGAATTGTACTAACCTCCTCTAGTGAAGTATATCTCGCCTGTGAATTAGAAGGAAGCCAAAAAAACCCTCTATGGGTAGCCATCAAGCTGCAGTAGATGTATGGGTTGCATATAGTTTTGGTGCAAATGATTCGAATGCATAATCCTCCAGATGGTGGTTTGGGAAGATTTGTAGCAAGTAGTAAATGCTGCGAATTGGCGCATAGAATGCCAACTGCATGAAGAAGCACCATGTCTCCCGGTACAGGGGCACAATGGTTCTTTGTTACAATTAACAGCTGCATATGGTAGATGCATACATGCTAATCTCGCATTTGTTGACACCTTGCATTCTACTACTACTTATACCTGTATTTCTGTGACGATGTCGAATGAGCTTTGCTGCGTGGACATTTTACCAGTTCCCCAGCAACTCTCTCTATCGCGTTCCTATTAAGTTTCCGTCCTTGCATTACTGTGTGATTCCTATTTCTGTGTGAATAACCCACCCCTCACAGAAATTTGTACACGTAGATAATCACTCTGGATGTGTAATTCTAACACGCACGTATTTAAAACTTAAGAATGAATATGAATATACAAATCAATGTGCAGTATATATCTATGAACTGTTTCTGAAAGATTGAACGATTAAGAATCTTTTTTAAGAATTTCATGAAATAATATAGGTCTTTAGATTACGACAATTTTACTCACATTATACCTTTTAATAAAAATATGGAACATAATTTATGAGGCTCAATAAAGAAAAAAAGAATAATTAAAAACCAATGTTTACCAATAGCCAATTGTTTAAAAATATTTGCTCCTCATTTCTAGCTGAAATATCATTGAAGAAAAAGTTTTGGGAATCGTATTCAAATGTAGGTAAAACCAGCTAGAAGAAATTTTGCCTGATTATCTGTTTTAATCGCCAACAGGGAGCGTCAATGTTTCGTGATGCATGTGTTTGCTTCTTAATCTGGCAACGCCAGTAAAGTGCGTAATGTAATTGAATAGACTTCAAAGACTGAAACTTGATATAGATGTTCTTTGCCTCTTAACTATGGACTGTTTTCGATTTAGAATAATATTTCTTGAATCCTAATCAAGATGATCTATTAAATAATACAACCACGTATCAGGGATGTTGGAAAATTATCCCTCAAAGTGAATGGGAAAAGACGACTTTTAGATAAACAAGCACGCCGATTTAGAATGTTTACTGCTGCTTATTTTTCGGCATGTAAGTTAATAAACAAAGATTAATTAATTAAAGCGTGCACCAGGTAAGCGATTAAATTTATTTGGTTGTTGTAACTATAGCAGAGGATATCGTTAAATTGAAAGCCACTAGAGAAAGCTATGAAAGAAGCTATTTTTAAAATAATAAATATTTTAGAACCTGAAATTAACATAGTCATATGGGATAATAATATATTCGACGAAAATTTGTTTTTTCTTACGTCTAAACAACCTGAGTAAAAACATTAAGTAAAAACATTTTGGGTTGTTTTAAAGTGGATGAAGCCGGAATAGAAAAGGAATGTAATGTTTGTTAAAGTATGATGAAAAAATAAGTTTATGTATTTTAGATATAAAACGAAAATTTGAATTTTCACATTAACATAAAACATAAAAGACCAATCCACTGGGCACCAAACTGCTGCAGTTAAGATCGAAAACACAACTAACATTCAGTTACCTAAATTTCGATTCCTCAGTAGTCTGATGATCTTAGTTTATTTTTGGAATTTTATAATTCTTTTGAAAAAGCTATTGGTAATAATGATGAATTAGCAAAGGTACAGAAGCTTACTTATCTTAAATACGTACTCATATAACCTGCTTTAAGTGCAATATTTGAGTTCTTACTTTCTGATAAGAAGATGAGAATTATGACTCTTCTATAAATTTAAGCAAAGAAAGATTTGAACAATTATATTTGGCTATTTGTTCTCACATGAACAAAATCTTGAATCCACCTATTAGAAATTGGTTCAGTGTGAAAGCATTAAGAGCACTTTACGATTCCTGTGAAATCAATATAAAAAAATTAAATCCTTTGGGTAGTGTAGAGGAATCTTAAGAAGCCATTTAGGACCGGCTATTTTAGAGCATTCACTAGGTGATATGAATTTGGAATCGAATAAGAAACGAATAAGCGTTCCTACTGCTTCGGCGTTAACCACAGTGACAAAGATGTACTGTTTTTACTGTAATCAAAATACATATGATATAGAAAAATGCGAGAAAGCAAATGAGCAAAAATGAATGATATTAAAGAGCTTTGATACAGATGTTTTAGTAAAGGACACGTATCGTGTAGATGTTAGAAGAAACTTTGTGAATTGTGTAATGGCTTAAATAAGTTATTTTATAAGATTGTTGTTCCTGAATCTGAATCACTTTCAGAGACTAAACAGAATGCAATTGCATCATCAGAATCTACGCAAAATATAGTCGCATCCTTATCATCAAATTATACGACTGTTTTTGAAACTGTTGATAACGGTTTCTGTTTGCACTTCAAGTATAGATAATAAATACTAAGTCAATTAGTAAAAATTCTTATTGATGGCGAGTCACCAAAGTCATTATTTAGATCAAATTTAGATAAATAATCAAAACTAGAGAGTTTAAGGAAAGAAATGTTATATATTTATTGCTTTCTGTATATTTAGGGTAGGATAATGAAATATTATGATGTTAAAATTTCCCTTAAAAGTGTACATTGCCCTAATGAGTTGATCACATTTGAACCTCTTGTTACAGACGCTATTTATGAAGCACTCGTAAAAATTCCTTCGAAAACGTTTGGGAAATGTTAAATTCAGAAAATTTAAAATTAGTCCCTACTGTTGAGTCAGCTGAAATAAAAAAAAATATTTCTGGAATATGATTCATATTGGGAAGCACAAACAGGCGAAAGGAAAAAAAGTAAGAAAAAAATATTTGCAGTTTCCTGGATGTTTGCGTGGTCCTTGGTTTAATATTTTAAAGACAGCCAGTCTAGCGTCTTTATGTTTACAACCACTCATTGCTTGTTTGTTTATATCTTGAAAGAAGCTTGCGAAGGTTTTGGGCGTAAGACCACATGAGTTTGGGGAAGAATGAAAATCGAGATGATAAATCAATCATTGAGAAATCTGAGAACGAACTGCATTTCGATAACAGTAGATATGTAACTCGTTTGCTACTGAAATCATATTAGTTTCAGTTGCAATACTTATATTTTATAATTCAGTATATTTGTAACGTCTTTTAAATATTTGTTATGTTAAAAAATAAAAATATTTAGTTTTAAAAGCATTTCAGTTGCTTTTTGTTTCTAATTTTTTTTCAAAGATTTCTCATAAGCCGGAATTATTAATGTACGACTTACAAAAGTAACTGCTTAAATTAGAGGAGATCTCAGCACGATGCGAAACATCTTAGTTGTGAAATAATGCATTCAAAAAACAAACTACTGTGATAATAACTGTGTATAGCAATATTTGTGTATGCTAACCAAACACTTCAACTAATGGTAAGGCGGCTAATTTTGATGCATCCTGGATCTATTTTATTTGGTTCCACTTTCCTTGTTTTTGTTTGACTTTTTCGTTTTTTTGTTACAGCTGTTTTTTTTTAAATACCTTTTTTTAATTATCTTTCTCTCGCTTTTCTCACATTCACAGAAAAATTTCGCGTATTTTTACTAAACTTGTTCATGTGATATTTTCCTAGTTTTCAGCCTTATCATTCGAACCTAAAAGGATTTCAACTATTAAAATGCAAACTAAAATCTCACTCGAGGTCCGAAATTTTAAAATAATAGACTTCAAGGTGATATAGTACTTGTCCTGACAGTGTGAAGTAAAAGGGAAGTAAAAAACGAGGGGAAGAGGGAATTCGCGCGCTCTATTACTCTTCTTCTCTTTCTTATAAGCTTTTTTTGATGATAAAAAACCATAAATTCGAAAATATTTTATTGTTTGCAGTTTCACAGAAGCCAGGGCCCAAAATTTTAATCACGTTTTCAAAGACACATGAATAAATTCAGCAGTAGTAGTTAATTTATAGTAGTCATAAAAATTTAAAATGGCAGGTAAAGTGGTTGTTTCGATATACGAGTATTTCCGTTTTGTCGGCCATATTCACCTGACCATGTTGTGTCTATTAAATACACACTTTTTTTTAAAGGTTGAATCACATAACTTTCAAAATGATTTACTGCTTGCTGTTTGCAGAAAAAAGGCCCCCAAATTTCAAGTGGTTTTTTTTTTTTTTTTTTTTTTTTTTTAAATGGAAGGATAGATTACAGCAATAACAATACATTTACATCATTTGTTCATAAAAAGAAAAGGTAGTTTATCAAGAATCAGTCGGGCTACGTCAAACTGAATGTACTGTTACATCACGTCTATCTATAACTAATGTTAAATTGCGCTGCTTGGAGACAGTTTCGCTGTCGTCAGGATAATAAGTAAGTACCAAAATTCTTTCTTTAATAGATTCACAAATTCAAAGTATAAATATTTCAATACTTTTTGTAAATAATGACTTTAAAATTAATATTCAAACTTGGAAATATTTATTTTTAAACAATGAGATCGCTAACTTCCTCCCTAGTTGAAGCTTAATAATTATGATAATTAATATTATTATGACTAACACTATTTTTCTTTAGTAACTTTGTAGAGACATTAGGTATTTTTTGGAAGCAGTAGAAGGGAAAAAAAGCAACGCCCTCGCCGGAAATCCAACCACGGACCTCTGGAATACGCGCCCAGCGTGCAGACCACTACACTACGAAGGCCAAGAAGGAGGGCGAAATACCTTATAACTTTATGCCGGTATTAAGTGTGGAATGTAAACAAAGTAAACAATAAACAGAAACAGTCAAGTTTTAATTATCATGTAAACAGTAATTAGTATGCCAATAGACATTCTTATCGAAAGTACTCATCATTTTGGTTTTCCTATTGTTAAGATTTGCTCCCCTTTTATAAACAAAGTAAATTCTTTTCAGGAAGGCAAAATCTTCGAAAGACATGGTCGTTCGAAAGACATGGAAATATTCCTACCTTCTCTCAAAGATATTTTGTCCTAAAAGGGACGTCTTAAAGCAAAATATCAAACATTGTAATATAACAAATTCACGCTTTCTAAATGCTATAGAAGAAATTATATATAGTAGTTTATGTGAAACTCTCTTTCAATACGAAAAACATAACCTGCCATATGCACAGATATGATCAAAAATATCCCTCAAATCAAATATAAAGGCAGGTCAAGAAGTTCAACGACAGGCGTTTTGCCTATGTGCTGTGGTTGGAAACAGAGCAGCTGCTCGAAGGATGTGAAAATGGGACAGTTTTGTGTCTGTCGTTCCACCTCGCCGATTGATGAATTCAACTTTCGTTTTTCATCTCTTGAAAACCCGACTTAGGACGTATATTAGATTTATATATACCCTTGTTCTAACATAGGTATTTTTTAAAAAAAATTATCTAGTTATTCATTTTATTATGTACTTTAATTTTTAAAAATTTGGTGAGAAATTCACGGAGTAAATTGAGAATATGTTTTGGTCCACATTTTTCCACAAGACTAATTCATCATCGCTTATTCTTTCTTGCAAATACTTTAACTTTATATTAAATTTTTTAATCACAGTTGTAATATTTTTTTTAGAATTTTATTTTAATTATTTAAATGGCGTGGTTGAATCAAATTTCTTCATATTATTATTTAAAAAAATACTCTTTATTCATTGAGACTGTTTACTTTAAGCATATTTAGTTATATAACTATGTTTTTAGATTTGGTTTTATTTATTTGACATGTACTTTCGAAACAATATTTTATTGACCACTATACATCCCGATGGGTTTGAAAACTGCATACTAGATTGAAGAAGAAAATATCATAAAGCACGGTTAATATGCTTTTCAATGGGCATTTCCGAAACGACATATAAATGAGAAATATGAATAATCCTCATTTTTATTTATAATGATATGCATGTACACACTTTTCCATTTCTTCACACAGTTTTATCGACCTACTTTTAATTTAATAAAATAGTATTTATACATGATTTTCATTAATACTATTTATAAATTTAATCAATTATTATTTTACTTTCATTAATGTTATTTATTTTTAATTTTTAATTTATGCCATCGATAGGCAGACTAGAAAAGGACACATAAATCTGTCGCCTTTTTTCTCTGTCTTGGTGGACATGGGAATTGTTCGTTGTACAGTAACCGCTGCTTATTAAAATCACTTCTGTTCCAAATATATTTGAATTTATTAAGCGGCTGAGTTTAATAGACGGGGATTTGCGTATTGCAAACAGTGATATCAGTTTTAAACTTTTCTTGTAAAATAATAACAGCTAATTTAATAATTAATCCTAAAATAATAATTGCAAATTAATACAAAATTGAAATATTTACTCAGTCTTGAAATTCAGTTTTTAATATTTTATAAAAATATTTTTATAATCATGTTCTTGAAAAGGAACTTTAATCTCTTACAAACAATTATCCTAGTTGTGTTCTTTCATATCATTTATCAACCGTTTTTCAATTGTATTCTCAATTTTTTTAAAACTGATTGTAGCTTTTTTTGATGAGCACCTTTGAGTTTACTTGAAAATGTGCAGTCCTTTTCTAGATTCAATTAATATTGTCATATCATCGCTTTTTCTGCATCACTTTCACTGTCAGTTTTTACACACGCCGCCTCAATAGTTTTGTAAATCGGCACATATTGTAAAGATAATCTTCATGACTTCTCTCCCTGATGTCTCAAACATTAGCTGTAGCTTGCAATTGTTCAGAAGCTTTTTCTGTATAAAAGCCATATTTTCGAAAACACTTTTTAACTGATTTTAAGAGCTTAACTCTCTATATTGACTATACTATGCATGGCCTCTAGCAGAGCTATCAACTTACTTAATTCCTTTGAAATGCCTGCATTTTTCACAAAATCCAGTTCTGTTCATCATTTTCTATAACGACATTTGAAGGCATTTATGATAGCCTGGTTCAAATGCGGAATGTTAGAAGTTGTATTTGCAGAAAGCGACACTAATGTTTTAAAGAAAGAGATCAGAAGTGTGTTCTACACAGTTGTTTAATTAGTAAAGTTATTTTATGATTTTTCTATTCGCTGTCCAATTTCAAAAGAAAATCAGTAAAAATACTATTTGTCATCCATGAGTTCTTGTTGCTATGTTAGAAGGAAATTTTTGACTAATTTCAAAAATCGGAACTTCCTGTTTTTATTAATAACCAGTGCTTCTTTTGAATAACTGGGTCCGTCTTGCACTTTAATAACATAGTAACTTATTTCTTCAGTTTCTTAAGCCAATTGCTGTTTTACTTTTAAATATGCATTTGTGTTCTGGTAATGTTCTGTAATCTAGTGCAGTTTCGTCTGTATTATAAATTTCAAGCGGTTTTTATTCATTTAGCAGCCTTATGTAAAACGCCTTGTATAGAGTTATCAGTTCCATGATAATTCGCTTCTTCCTTCTCATCATGCAATTTCTGATAAAAAATGTTGGATTTCACTTTCTTCATCTTGTGAGCCATATATTACTTGCTATAAAATCCTCTCATAAGCATATAGCGAATGAGTGAAAAAAGCCTAGAAATAAAACTCTTCTTTTTCATCCATTGAAACACTTCTAGAAAAGCAGTTTTAACGTCCCTTGATTATCTATCGCTTTTGAGCTTTCTTAAGATATTTGCCTTTTGTATTCATTTTTCATTAACTATAATATCTTGCTTAAGTAACCTGCAGAATGCTGTTTGGGAAATTCCTAGCTTAGTAGTTTTTCTGTAGCTGCAATTACCAAAAACATCAAAATCTTTTAACAATTTATCCTTTTCATTCATTCTTAAATCTTTCTGCTTGGCATTTTAGATATGTTACGAGTTAAACGCACAAAAATAAATTAAGCAAACGCTTTTTCAAGTTATTTATTCAGACTTCAAAACTCAAAGTTTCTAGACAACAGAAAAATTGATTTTTGTCTACTTAGTCGATTTGCCACTTCATGATTACAAGCATGACTTGCTTTTTTTTCATTCTACAGTTATCATAGTCTTTATATTCAAAGAATGTTAAAGTACGGTAATGCTAACAAACATTTCATGAACTTATTTACAACTCTTTGTGAACATTATGGGTCTAACCCAAAGAAAATATCTAGAATAGGTAAAACTTAAAAGATAGGATACAAAAGTTGTGCTTTCACCTTCTTTCAGCTGTCTTCGAGAAAGAACCCTTGACCCATAAAGCCACAGTCCACAATATATTAAATGGAAGAACTACGGAAAGCTTTGATTCGTATCAGCAGAATGTTATAACATCGATGAAAGAGTCTTCTGCCAATCTGAGTTTTATAAGCGGCGGATATAAGTCTTTTGCCAATCTGAGTTTTATAAGCGCAGTTTATTACACTTATAAAGTCTAACAAACTGCGGTCATTAATATTGATTAGGTATTTTAATTCCTGGAAATATGAAAGCATTAAGTGGTTGAGTTTATCAACGAGCGGGCGCTGTACCTCCTTTTAGTAGCTGCCTCGTATTAGCGTGGGTTCGTGGGCGAAACGTCTATCGGTTCCCAGTCATCAGTGCTATATGCAAAACTGTAACCATTCTACTCATAATTCGAAATTTGGAGAAAGACAATATTTTGAGAGTATTCTAAAGAATAATATTTTTAAGATGGCTGATAAATTGAACCGTGGCTGATCGACTTGCAATTAAGTCCTTTTGTAGGTTTTCTGACTGCAAATAGTTGGAATTTACATTTTCAGTAGACAAAACAGTAGCCAACGGGGAATTCAGTATCTCTTTTGCTTTCATACTTATTTGCTACAGTTTAATGGAAAATAATTAAATAAGCAAAGTGCTTGAATATTTTGTTTCACCGCGGATATTTTTCAGTTTACATTTTCCGTGCACTTCTTTCGATTTAAGCTGATGTAATGTGCTTATTTTATATCTCAATTTTTATTATTTCTATTTATCAGATTACATTTAACATTAATTAATTTTTTTTCGATACAAGGTCACTAAGACGGTTAAATACACACACACGTTTATTTATAACAACAGCGCAGAAAGTAATTTCGAGTTGGAATGAGTTATACTAAATATTTTACAACACAAATACAGTAGAGTTTGATATTTGAGATTGAGATGCTTCTCAGTTTAGTTTTAAATACTGTTATAATTTATTTTATAATATAAAAAATTATTGATAGGTATTTTGACAGAATATTTTTTTTAAAGATATTTGTTTTACAATCTAGGTATTTTATGCAAAAATTATAATGTTTTATAGTTTTTCCTCCAAACATTGTGTATAATCTATAAGCAAAATTTCTACAAGGAAACTAGGAAGCATTCATTAAAACTGTGCAAGAAATAGCAGCAATGAAGCTATTAATGATTAAGAGCAAAGAGAAAATGAAGGAGGTGTTAGAAAATCTCATGCTGTCCAACAGAAATTTGAACATTCTTCTAAAATTTCTGGTACTTGTATCTTCACAAAAGTATCTGTTATTGTTGCTAATAAATACATGAAAATGTGTGCCATAAATATCCTACCTACTTGTACAGGGCAGAATCAGTATGATTGCTTACATAGAGTGCGACAGCGTTGATAGTGTAAAAATAAAATCATGTCCTTAGTGAAGAGCTATTTTTTTATTAATTATACTTTATGCCAAATAGTAGTTACTAGAAAGCCATTTATCAAACAATGTTTGAATGTGACTGTCTCAACGGTCCCGCTACTTCACACATTCTTTCGAACAGCTCTGGAAGTTTACTTGTCCTAGCATATATATCATTAGTGAAATGGATGAAAATATTCATGATATCTATTGTGTATAAAAAAAATCGCATAGTGCACAGTTTAAATGACGAAATATTTTATTAATTTTCTTTCTGTCATGCTGAAATAACACTGAATCATCAGTATAGTCAAACTCTACAAATTTAGTGTTGAATTTTATTTCTAGTCTTACAGCAATATTGGGTACTTTTCTGTTTTGCCGGCGCAAACGATAAAGTCGCCAATAATGGTACAACTGATGCCAAACGGAATATCTTCACTGGTAACCTTTTACGCCTCATTTTCAAAACAAGTCGCAGCTATTTCTTATTAGATTGATTGTTTCTTTCAATGCTGTCATACAATTACATAGAATTGTTACAAGATAGTTAAATTTTATGCCCTAAGACAATTCGCGGTAATTAAGTCAATTAGAATGCAATGACACCACTCACCCGAAGGAGAAAATATAGAAAAGGCAAAATCAAGTGTCAAATTCATCAATTCTAATGAGGATGTATTAGCGAAGTAAAGCACTGCGGTTTTACATAATTTCTGAGTAAGCTATTCGTACGAATTGAAATAATTCTTGCATTTAAACTTGTATTACAAATTAAGATTTAACTTGAAATTAATGTAGATAATTACTGAGAGAATTAGATATTTGTAGCGTAGTTTACATGAGATGAGATCACTTGGGGTCACGTGATACGAACCGGCGAATCAAGAATTGAACCATGAAAATTCTTAAATTAATGTCTTCTTACAAATTTATTGTATTTATTTATTGGCTTTTTAAAAAATTTTAAACCATATTAAAATGTTTATGCCTTCAAAATAAAACAATTCTTAGAATTAACACTTGTTAACATTTTTTATGTGTATACTGTATGTTATCGCCAACAAAGTCTGCTTGGCGAGATTTGCGCCAGCGAAACGGAAAAGTACCCAATACCGTATTGTTTGAATAACTGTTTTTTTATAGCGATCTATAAATCATAGAATTATGGTTTGTAAAACGTATGCCGAACTTATTAATGATGCTGGAGAAGTGAAAATGTGCACGGCCCTCGCCGGGACTCGAATCATGGACCTCTCGAATAAGCGTCGAATATGATTCCAATTACACCCCGATGACATGCAGAAAGAAGGAAGAAAATACCTTGTAACTTTACTAAGTGAAATATTTTTCAAAATATGTGGCTGGCTGGTTAAGCTGTGAATAAAACTGTACAAGATTCTAAATCAGAAATTCTCAGGATGAGAATACTAATCACTTATGTTTCCTGTGTATTAGTAAAGTACACCTCCCTAAGTCTCTGTCAGAGACGCCTATCACTTGTTTACGGAGAAATATGTTTAGTCAGCAATTTTATTATTACCGTAATACCCAAAATTATGTTTAAAACATTATGAAACGGCCAGGACTTAACATCCCTTTATATTTACCATTTATCTTACCACAAATGCACTTTCTCTGCTGAAAGCTTTTAAGACACCTGGATGTTTAGTGCTTTTAACAGTCTTTAAATTAGTTGCTTAATACTGATATATCTATGAACATTAGCTTCATTTAAAAAAATCATTTTGCTTTTAAATATGAGAAAACTGATTACTCAGATCTGAAAAATTTACTACAATATTAAGAGAACATAACTGAATAAAATGCTCGACGCTAAGAACCGAGCTTAATCACCCTGCAGAAGTATGGATTAACATAAAATTTAAAATTTCAAGTATAATTAGCAAATGTATTACGAAAAATGGAAATTGCTTACCTGGTTCTACAGACTGCTGGCCTTTTAAAAAGTGGCTTCTTATCTCGAGTATAAGGAATCCTGCTGAAATCTGCATTGTACTTGCAATAATATTCATAATGAGTGCACAGCACAATACAATCCAACCCCAACCGCCTTCGGGATAGTAATGCTGACGAATTGTGGTAGCTTTGGGATCAGTAGGAGACAAAGTTAGGTTGAGGCCAGGAATGTTACTTCTTCTTTTTCTTTCAAAGTTTTTGTAGGTCCTAGTGCAACAGGCATCATAATGAGGTACGCAAGCCACACTTGGTGAGCGACGAAGCATTCTGCCTCGCGTGGTCTGAAGCCAGTCATTCGTAAAATATGGACTTCGAGGGTCTGAGTTGGCAACTGACTGCGAACGATACTGCCTTCGCGCCATCGTCCTTCTCCGCTGAACGTCCGGAGAAAACTCCGGTCAGTTTGGACTCCTGAATCGTCCTGGCAGCGGCATCTTTAAGAAGTGATGGGGGCGCAGGGAAAATTCCTTGAACGGATGCGCACACATCCTCCAACTATTTTCACGTCTTTCCTTTCCTGCCCACTTTCTGCAGAAGCAATCTGCGTGACATTTGACACAATACTAAAAAATTTGAAAATTATTATTACATTACTTTTATCGAGTTAAAGAATTGTTTCAGATAACTGGCGTGTCATGGACTTTTGTTTTACAAAAATGAGTTATTTTCCTGTTCTGTGATTTGACCAAAATTGATAAATTCACAAATTTAAGGAAATATATTTGGATGCAGTTTTGTAAACACTCATATCAGTTACTGTGGAAATTGTCAAATAAGTATATTCATTTTATCCCTTAAATATGGCCAAAATTTGGAAAATGTTGATGATTCTTAAGAACGTAAGGATTTGAAGAGAAATCTCTATATCTCCAAAATGTCGTGTTTCATATTCATTAATTTATGTTTTTCTAATGAGTAATTTTTTTCTTAAAAAATACTTCGTATAATGGGCAAATACTCTACGTAAAGGTTCAAACTTTAAAATATTGAGCATAATTTATAGCATCCACGTGTTGCTATAATCCTTAACTGAAACAGAAGAGTTTAAATTATAAACAGTTTTGCTACGTTATTGCTTGTTCAAAGAAATGTACAATAAACAAACAGACCATAGAGGTTTTTGTAAAGATGCAGTAAAATCATATTTGATGTCAAATAATTATTTCACTTAGAAGCACACCAGTTGTCAAAAATATAATGCGTGATATTTGCCAGTTGATTTAACTGAGTTTTAAATTAGCTTCAAATACGAGTTTTACTAATTTCGAATTAGTTCCGCTGCGTTTTCAAAACCTATAGTTTCATCTGCACATTTATCCAAATATTCATGAAATCATTCAAATATGCAAATATCAAAACTTAAACTTGGAAGTGAAATAATTCTGAAAAGCTAAGTAGATAAAAGTCACTTTCAGATGCTTATGATATGTTTAAGATATTTATAATCTCTAAAATAACAACACTCACTTGCAGTCATACTTAAGAGAGAAAATTCCTGTTTTAAGAGAAACCACCCGAATGCTTATTTCCAGGGACAAATGTATCCATTTCGGTGAAAAGAAAGTCAAAAGTCCATCTGTTTTCAGAGAAACGAAATACTGAGGAGAAAGTAAATGTAAAGGTAAGTTTTCAAGCTTCTTCTCTCATTGAGAAAAATCTATCATTATTATCGCCTTCAATGATTACGTCACCAGTTCTTGAGCTGATTCTGAGACCCATTTAACACGCATCGAACCTGTCTCTTCAAATATGGTTGTTCTTCCAGATCAAGCAAGTTCTCGAAGATTTGGCGAGGTTTTTATTCAACCCTGAAGCAATCTTATAATTTAAAAAGAACAAGGCCTAAGGTTGGCATAACGGCTAGTCATGTTGAAGTAAAGAATAAGGGGGGAAACTGTACTAAATAAAACTATAAACTTGTTACAATTTTCTTCTTTTTCAGTATATAATAAATTGAGTATTATAGAAATAAATTTTGCCGAGCGATATTTCGTATTTAATGAAAAATGAAACTGAATTAAATTATGTTTACATTTTATAATAAGATTTCACAGGTGACAAAACAAAATACAATTTTGAAAACTTAGAATAAAAGTCAATGAAATGTGCAAGCTATAAAGAACAGAATTTACAAACGTAGAGTTTCATGCTTTATTTTCTGGCATTAACAGTGTTGCAAATATTTTATATATATTTGAAAAGAACAAATTTCTTTTTCTTATACAAGCTGTCACGATCAATGTTTTTTTATAAAGCTGTCTTTTGTAGAGTAATACGGAACATGTATAAAATATTCAGTGCATCAGGAAATTTATATTTCAGTTTTATGGTGAATTAAGGGTAAATAAAACTAAAAAGGCGGACCTTATTTGTTTAACACCAGCGTTAGCTGTAAACTTCTGGAGACCCAAATTTTACTTTTCTAAAACATTTTAAGCAAAATCTTTCTTTCTCTGTCTTAATTTTTTTTTTTTTTACATACGGTACTTGATTTCTTTGAATGTCAAAATACGTTTCGACGAAATTTTAAATAACAAAAATTCTAAAACTAGAATTACCTCTACGTTTTATTTGATAATTGCTTCATTAAAACACTTTCAGGTGCGCTTATAAAAGGTTTGGTTTGGTTTATTAAGAATACGGAAAAGCACACTAGAGCTACTTGCCTAAGGGAAAGGGATGCCTGCGTGGAGGACTTTCTAAGGGAAACTGGCTCGTATACACGTTACACATTTTAGAAATTTTAAATAACAAAAATTCTAAAACTAGAATTACCTCTACGTTTTATTTGATAATTGCTTCATTAAAACACTTTCAGGCGCGCTTATAAAAGGTTTGGTTTGGTTTGGTTTATTGAGAATACGGCAAAGCACACTAGAGCTACTTGCCTAAGGGAAAGGGATACCTGCGTGGAGGACTTTCTAAGGGAAACTGGCTCGTATACACGTTACACATGGTGAAAACCACGAAAAGGCCCATGCAGCCCGCCCGTTTGCGGGATTCGAACCTCGAACCGAACTACCAGTGTTCAGCGATTTTACCGCTCGGCCGCTGGTGGGCCGCGCTTGTAAAAGAGTTGGGTTTTCGCATGCAACGACATAATCTTTCTAAATTCATTTTAATTTTGTTTTTGTTTTTATTTCATAATTATTCAGATATTTTGTTTGTATCTGCTTCTAAACAACATAAATTTGCTTTTCTATTGATGCCTTTTCATTCAATATTCCAAGGCCCACCACCGGCCGAGCAGTAAAATCGCTAAGCACTGGTAGTTCCGGCATGAATATAAGCGAACGGGCTGGCTGCACGAGCGTTTTTGTGATTTTGTGTGAACATGTAGATGAGCCAGTTTTCCCTAGAAAGTTCTCCACGTAGGCATTGCTGCTTTTAGGTGGATAGCTCTAGTGTGTTCTGCTATAATCAAATAAAGCACACCAGACCAAAACAATAAATGCTCTAAATTTATTGATTTCTTCAAGATTTCTTTCAAACCATTCAGTTCACTGTGGGTTGAGTGACAAATGGTTTCATTTCTTTACTGCCTCCTTAATCATTCCCTCAGAAGGACACTCGAATCAGAATTTCATCATGTTTCTTGAGTGGTCTTACTTTCAGACATCGTGATTTGCGTCGTCTTTCCGGCTAAATAATCATATTCATGATTCTTGTTCAATTGTCAGATTCATTAGTAACTTAAAATGGATTGAAATATGAATGAAGATTAGACAGATATGATTAAGCTCGGAGGCTAGCTGCGTAATCTTCGACAATGCATTCTGCGATGTTTCGGCGTATTCTATCATCCTTTAATGTTTCTTCCATTAGTTTTAAAAACTCCTTGGGTATATACATATATATATATGCACAAGGCGTTTTAAAACACATGTATATATTATACACGCGCATATACATGTATATATTATACATGCATATATATATATGTTCCCCTTGAAAAGTCAACCAATTTTCGATCAATGACGATAATTACTTGATTTATTAATTAATTTTTAATTTTCAAAAGTTTCCATTTCACTTTCTCATATTCAAATTGAAGTTCCTTATAAAAAAATTTTTGAAAATTTTTTTCAAAATTCAATTTTCAGTGCTTCAAGTTACTTCATTCTACTAACCTTATCTAATGAGATAATATACTCAATAATCCACTGGTAAATAAATTATTATTTTATTACTTTGCAGCTATTGCGCAAGTATTAGGAAATTTATTTCGATTTATTAATGTATTTAATTTAATTCAGTCTTTGATATATATATATATACATATGTTTGTGTATCTGTGTAATAGTTTAGAAGTTCATGTCGCAGCGGATCGGAGAACATGGTTTACGAAGTGATGCAGCTAGGTTGTAATATCTACTTGTCAATCTTTTAGTGTGACAGCTGAAAGGTTAAAATAACCCTTTATTAGACTCTATAAAAATTCACAATGCATCGAATTGCCGCTAACAGACTACGCCTCGCTCGGGCGGTAACTCAACTAACAAGAATTAAAATTAAAATTCAAAGTTATTTAACACAACAGTAGAATTTTCCCCACGGCTTAGATAATCCTGTTACCTTAAACCGCGTCGAGGTCTCGTAGTAGCAAAGTAATAGCTGTTACGCCACTTTAATCAGCAATAAATCAGAATCAGAAGCTTACGCTACAAAGGTACAGTGCTTGCCCACTCTTTCTAACTTTCCCTTCTAGAACTTAGTATTTAAGCCTTTTCTCCTAATGGTAGAATTTGTATTCCTTCACGCGCGGTACCAAATTTAAATATTCAGGCATTGACAATCAGGGGAATGACGGCTTATAGGAAAAAATGCATAACTGTTTATTCAAAATAAATATAAATCCCTACAAGGTGCATTAGAGAGGATAGTCGATGTGCAAAGGTATAGTACATTAAAGATGTTAACAGTCGTACCGAATCTAATATTTCTTTATTTTTGTTATAAAATGTTTTATACCAAAGCAAGGAAATTGGCGTACAGTGTATCTGTTCTTGAAGAATTATATCGAAACCATTTTATATGGTTGAATTATATTTGAAAAAAAAAAGCAGCAGCAGCCAGCAGCAAGTTAACAGTAGCGAAGCATGAGAGAGGATGTGACGTGTTCAATCTGAAATGTTTGTTCAAAATGATTTGGTTTGGGTTAAGCTTTATTTTAATTGGTTAGTAATAAATTTCTAAAATTATTATTGGCTGAAACCTTACATTAAATACTTGCATCAATGGCGTTAATCAAGAATCATATGACATGGATTAATATTGAAATGACGCAGTTTAGGCAGATTTATTATAAACAGTAGCTATTTTTAGGGTAGAAAGAGGAAATGCACAAATTAATTAAAATAGAAAGTTAAAGGACTATTGCAAATGAAAGTTAATTTTAGTTCTCGCTTCTGATAGCCTATAATAACATAGAAATATAGTGCAGGCGCAAATTCCTTACAGAGTATAATAGAAACCTTATCTTGGTGAATTTATTAAATGTTCAGCAATTCGATTAACTTGTATTATGTTTTATATTTGTGGATGAGTACATTCTAAAGGCAATTAAAAATTTTTGGTATGTTTCATCTTAAATTTGCTGTTTGTGTTATTCCATTTGTAAAACAATTTACAAAAGAAAATCTGAATTAATGATAAGGAATATCTTGAAATAATAACCATCTTCCTCAATAGCTGCCATTCATACTGTAATTAGCTTGTAACCTGTATGCTTCAGAACTTAATTACTTAAAGCATTAGCTGATGGTGTCCTAGATATAAAAAGCTGTCATTTGGTTTCAGACAGACAACATGTACGCTGTGCCCTAAAGATGGTGTGAGCAATCGTATTGAATCACTGGAGCACATTACTCAAACTACACTGTAAAATAGCACAGAATATTATCCCTTTTATGTAAATTACTATCTGTCTGATAAAATCTTAGTATTTATTCTTTATAAAACTCAGGCTTTCTGATTCATAACACAGAAAGTCGTATATTAATTAGTTAATTAAATCATACATTAAACAGCTCAGAAAACTATAAAATTACACAAATAAGCCCTCGCTATGAAACCCTCGGCCGTTTTCTTCTTTACCCTTTTAAAACGAATATTTCTGATTTACTTTCATAGACTCAACGACTAAGCCACGAAGCTAATATATCTTGATTGGCCTTCTATTAATGACAGATTTATTAATGTAGAATTCTCTCAGGGATTGGGAAGATGCCCAGCAGTTGATTGAATTGAAGCATTCTTACTTTTAACAGAAATTCAGTCGTCTCAAACTCAAACTGCAATGCGGGCTGAATGCACAGTCTGAACATTGATGGGCCGAACTTTTTTTTTTTGTTGTTGTTTAGTAAAACGAAAAATCGTTATGAACAAAACAAAAATTATTTTATGTACATTTAAAATTTTTCTTTCTAGATATTTATCAAAGCATACATATGTAGTAAAAAGAATAATAATAAAGTAAAGGAAAGAAATTCAAATTTGTACTTATTTTCAATTAGAAATCTAAAGTTTGGTACCTGCAAGACATTTTTGTTGGTTACACTTTGCAATTCAAAACCTATTGACGGATAAATATTAATATTTCATACTGACATTTATTTCAAACAATTCTAACGTGTTTAAATAATCAGGAAATAACTTAATTTATTTTAAACTAAACACATTATAAAAACTTTCTAATTTTTCTGAGAAAATTTTTAAGGGGGACAAAACCTTATAATAAATAATGACATCCTGGTCTCTTTCTCTTTTTTATTTTCCTGGAACTATCTTCATCATGGATTGTAGGTTCTCATCGGTCAATCAGGTTCTTTTCTCATTAATTTTCAGCTGTGAAAATAAAAATGTTCACACTTTAAATATATTCGCAAGTAAAATGATTATTCTTAGTGGAAAAATTCGTAACTGAGAGCACTTATTTTTTGACAAATGCGAATAAAAGCTAATCAGATCTGTATCTTCAAGCCTTTGAATAAGATTCATATCACATTTTAAATTAGTTAATCTATTTACAGATTTTTAGGTCCGTTATTCATGCTAGTTTTTATTGGTAATGAAATCGTTCTTTAAATAATTAAAATATAGAAATGTTTGCAACAATTATATAACTGAAATGCATTCGCGAGTCGCATAAAATTGCTTCGGGGGCGATATGCGGCCAGCGGACAACTGCTTTAATTTATATTAATAACTGGAAAGAGACTCAAAATCGAAGCAATTTGAAACAAAAATGAATCTGTACAAAAATAGAATTGCAAAGCAAGAAAAACTTAAAAGTAAATAATGAACTTAAAGAAGACAAAAAAATATAAGGCTTTATAAAGTAAAAGCAAACTGGGATACTATTTACTTCATCATTAACCTAGAATATTATACTGATCTTAAATTATGATACAATTATCGTCTACGAATCTTGTGTAATGTTCTGAAAAAACAGTGTGATATACGTTACTAATTGAACATTTGTAGAAATATGGTTATAAGTAATAAACTTTAAAAATTCGTAAATATTAATCAAAATTTCGAAGATGACGTATATTGTAAGAAATCCGCCAATTAACATGCTGTTTCCACTAAGCTAAAAATCTTCAGAAAGTGAAAAATATATACAGCAATTCAGAAGAACAATAATGAGTGACATATTGGAACTAAATTAACATATTCCTTCTAACGATTCAATAGTGGTGTTGAGATACCACTATGACTGTTGTTAGTTTGACTTCAAGTTCCGGCAAACGGGCTAGCTGCGGAATTTTCCTTTTGTTTTCACAGCTGTAACGTAAATACGAGCCAGTTTTCCGTAGAAAGTCCTCCTCGAAAACATCCATTGCTTAGGTAGATAACTCTAGTGAAATCTGCCATAATCTGATAAATCCTTTATAATGATAGCTTTGTTCGCATGCCATTGTACAATTAATTAGTTTAATTTTTTACTGAAGAGCAAGTTCTTATTAACTGTAATTACTGAATCATAATTTTATTAATTGTTATGTTATCTGTTACATTTTAAAAGTGTTTAAATTTGTTTCTAAAGTTTTATTTTCATCTGAAATTATTTTCCTTATGCAGTTCTGTCTATCTATGCAGAGTATAAGCATTTACATCAGTAGCTCTAACGCAATTTAAATATAAGGTTCAAGGCTCACAAAAGTCAGATGACTGATATAAACTAGTTTTTTTTATTTGTCTGTTCGAGGAGATGACTTTGGAGGAAAGAGTAGATTATTTTAAGAATAAGGAAGGAGTATAGGAAATTCATTCTTCCTGTGGTTTCAGTATGAATGGATGACAGGTGTCTCAGAATTACAGGCCTTGGTTAAAGAAGCCAAATTGTGGTAGGGGTCTTAAGTAAATTCCCGCTTACAGGAATCTCTTTGTTCTAACAAAGCAGGGTGTTTAGAATGCTAATTAACATTATAACATATCTGAGGAGTTAGGACTACAGAAATGACAAAATAAATTACAAGCTATTTGCTACATATACGTACAAACATATACGTACAAACTGTATGAAATAGCATAGTATAAATAGTAGTAAATAACAGTATGATAGATTGATAGGTAATACAAATAACGTAGTTTCATGCTGCTCTATATGTACGAGGTAAACATTACGTAAATCAAAATTACAACTTTAATTTTCAATTGTACCTTAACTCTCTATTTCAATTTAGGTATTTTCCCTTCTTGTCCTAAAAATAGTAGTATGCATCCACAGGACTTCAACATTTAAAAATCATGTATATATAAATAAGGTATTAAATAACTTTTACATTTCCTTAACCATGATTATGAAACAATAAAATGAAATAAAAACACAAACATAAAATGAATTTTAAATAGAATGAATAGCAATAAATTTTATGAATTAAGTTATTAAAGTGCACAAAATTTTTAAAATAGTGTTAAAATAAATTAAGGCATGCAATCAAAGGTAAAAGATATTTCAGAATGTTTAAAAAAGAAGAATAATGGTCAAGAAAATAAAGAACTTATATAATATTTTAATTAACTTTGTTACTACTGCACAAATTAAGTAGTATTCACCTTTTTACCAGCTTCCTTATATATATATATATATATATATATATGAATTTAACAAATATTCTCTATTCGTAAAAAGCAAATTAAAAGTTAATGAAATTTAATTGCAAACAAATAAAGGATTAATTATATATATATATATAAAGAAACACAATTAATATTAAAATTGCATGAAAATTAACGCAAAAAATTAAATCTTAAACATAAACGAAAAAGATTGAACATTAAGATAAAACTTTTGATGGAAACCTTTCCATAACCTTTGGCTAAGAGTGACAGTATGTAGGAAGAAAATTCAAAACAACAAATTTTTATATTTTACGAAAAGGTAAACGAATTAAAAATTGGTGTAGCTGAGTTATTATTTTGAGATTAAACATCTCCAGAAGGCGGCTCAATCCGAACTTAACTCTTAGACTAGCATCTGTACCTTAAATATGTTTTCTGTTGCCCTTAATTAATCAAAATTAATGATTTTTTAATGAATAATTCATGTGCACTTTTGTTTTCTCTTTCTGCCCTAAGAAAGAGCTGCTTATAATAAAAAAACTCTCTAAGCTGTGTGCTGTGTCAAAATTAATCCCTCTCATATGATTCGTAAATAAGGCTAATGATATAGATCCTTACGTGACGTTCTCCCCATTAATAATTTCAGATTTGGAAACCAAGACTAAAAATAATAGCGATAAACCTTAACTTAAAATAAATCATTCTGAACCAAACGTTCATTTTAGATACGTTCGCTTTCCCTCAGTCCCGTTTTCAGTCTCTCTACCTGCCTATCCGCTGCGAAACTTTCTTTACTGCATCGAATGCTATGAAGATGTAGAAAAGGCACAGATGTAATCAGAAGCAGGCACTCAGACTGCGCTAACTGCTATGTGCAATTCAAGTTAAGAATGTCCTTCTAAAGAATAAAGGCATGTTAAATCTATCTACTAATATTTGTAATGCAGCATGTTCTGTCATTTCCTAAACCGTATTCTGTGCTACGTCATCAACTCCTTAGATCATCACATTTTTTTAGTGGACATTGTATATGAACGTGTGCTATGCCTAAAGTTTTTCTTCTGCTAATAATTCATAATGAAATATTGTTCATGTTTAAAAGTTCTAACTCGGAGCAAAATATAATGTACTATAAATCTCTCTATTTTCTACCAACTGGAACAAGCGAACGCATGAAACTCGCTACGGTATGAATTGCATGGGAATGAAAATAACAGAATTAAAAAGTTTAGAATAAATTAATTAAGGTTGGATTAACTTTAAAATTGTATGAAAATTTTGAGACTTGGAGATAATATTAAGAGATGTTAAATAATAAATAAATAATATTAAATAAAGATTAAAAGAAGGTGGCTCAGTTATTTTATTTTTTTATTTTACAACATAATTCAGACTTTTCCTCAAAAATGAGTAGTAAAGTTAATAAAATAAATCAGCTTATGAAAATAATCAAAACCTTCCTTATACGCAATGTTCATGTTCATTGTACGCAATGCAATTCAAAATTTCATGATATGTATTTTCCATGCAACATTTTTCGTCATTTTTTTTCTAACTGAGATTCTGCTTTTTCACAGACAAAAAAAGTCTTTTCTGCCACTAAGAATTTTCTCATTGCTGGTGCTGATGGTGGGAGAATTATGCAAGACTGAAAAATGGATAATGTAAAATACTAACTTATTTTGCAATAGTCTTTCAGCTCTCCTTTTTAATTTAGTTATTTTCCATTAGTGTCATAAAATAGTAATTGCTTATAATAAACCTCTCTAAATTGCATGTATTATTCGTACATAATACAAATGACCCAGAATTTTACAGAACACTTCAACAAATAATTATTTCAAATTTGGAAACCGAAACTTAAATAAATTAATGGGGATAAATCCTAACTGAAAATAAATCATTCGGAACCAAACGTTCATCTTGGACTAGTCGCAACCTCTTTCTTACTTCCATTGTACCAACCTTCTTGGTCTCCATTGCTACACTTTCTTTACTCCGTCGAAATTAATTGCTATAAAAACACAGAAGTGGCACAGATGTGAACAGAAATGGGCTCTCTGGTTGGTCCCATAACACTACTTAATTCAAATTAATAACGTATTTCTTAAATAGTAAAGAAATATTAATTTGGTACGATTGAATATATTTAATGCACCAAGCTCCTTCACTCTGTAAATTATGTTCCATGCCGAGTCATCAATTTTTGAATCATTACATGCATATATAATTAAGACACAATAACACGCCGAATAAATACTAATTCAGAAGTCAAACAACAAAAATCAGCGTTATATTTACCAAATTTTCACAGGACTAGTTTCGATGGTTTTACCGAACCACCATCTTCAGCTGCAAAACCGCAAATGAACCAGATGGCGCCACTTGCTTATTCTTGTCCAGGCTTTCTTATCTTATCTAATCATTATTTCCTATATGGTTCATTTGCGGTTTTGCAGCTGAAGATGGTGGTTCGGTAAAACCATCGAAACTAGTCCTGTGAAAATTTGGTAAATATAACGCTGATTTTTGTTGTTTGACTTCTGAACATGCATATATAGTTAAAGATTTGAATACGAAAAAAGGTGTTGAATCAAATTTAGTGTCTGAGAGAGCAGTTAAAAAATATTTTCAAAAGTTAAATTCTAAAATTAAAAAATGGCTAAATCAATCTGTGACTTTACACGAACGGTCACAAATGATGACGCCTTACCATAACGAACTTTAATGTGTTTTTAAGAATTCAGAGATTCTGATTGTTTGATAAATTTGTAAGGGTATAACGAACGTTATTAATGCTTACAATATTTCAGAGCCTAGCTGCTTTACACTAATTGATAAATGAAGATGGATGATTTATAAATGAATCAGAAAGAAAAATTTTAATTTTATACACTTCAAGGTTTTTCGCAACTAAAAGTGTTTAGAATAGTTAAAAATCTTTTTCAGTTCTATTGCTACAGTTTACCTAGATTTAACTATATTGTTTTAGAGTACTATTTTAATGAAGGTTTCCTTGAGTTTCTTTAATGAAACGTAAGATTAATCGATAAAAGGGTAGGCTAACATTCCAAGCAAACCTGGAATTTATTTCCCACGTTATTAAGTTTCGCAAGCTCTTTCCAAATATTTAATGTCTTGCAATATCTGCTACCTATTTGCAGTCAAGTTTCTAACCATATTTTAATCTAAAGAACACTGAAATAATTAGATCTGAAATTAGATAACCGAATTTTGGGGTGAGAGAAGCTGAGCTTTGTAGCTGTTGGCTGTACTCTGATTTACACTTATTCTAGACAGCAAGTTGTCCCCACATGGTGTCCGTGTGAAATGTAAAAAAACTTGCAAACTAGTATTGTAATCGAAATTGAAGAAAATCACGATTAGCGATTTTTGAACAAAGTCATTGTAGCGATATGAAAGACTGTGTCAATAAATATCTTAGTCTAGGCTTGGCCTTTGCTTCCTGACCTGAGTTGGAATCCAAGCGAACAGGTTGGCTGCATGCGCGTTTTCGTGTTTTTCTTCATATGCAACATGTATACGAGCCAGTTACTCTTAGAAAGTCAGCCATGAAGGCATCCCTTCCCTTAAGAAGGTAGTCCTAGTGTGTTTTGCCATATTAAACTGAAACTAAACTAAAACAAAATTTGCTTAAATTCAGAAATTCAAAAATTAAAGGTAATGAAGATTTAAATCCTTAATTTGGATTGGCAGAAATTTATCTGGTTTCAGTTTGCAGTGTATATATTTCATTTGTAAGTAAATTTAAATATCTTGAAAACTGAAGTTTTAAAAGAAGTTCAGAGTAATAATACAGCTCGTATTAAAGATCATAGCGGCAGAACCAACAATACCGGAGATAATAAACTGAAAAAAAAAATAAGGAATAGAAAGTGCAGATCAGATTTTATTATAAATCGGGAAGGTGTACCGAAACAAATTTTCAAATTTTCGGTAACTATGCTTAGGTCTGTTCAAACGTTTCTCTAGAGCTCAAATAATTTTAGGAAGGGTGAGAGACTGCGATGGTGACTAATACCGCCTGCCTGGTTCGCAATGAAGATTAAGACGAAACATTTACCAAATTTATTGCTTCACAAACATCTATCAGTGAGACTTAAGGAAGATATCAGGTAAATAGTCAGAAGTGTTGCCCATGACATTTTGTTAGCGTGTCTTGGAAAAATGTTTTGTTTTATTTTCGGTTATATCTGAAATTGTGGAAGACAGCTATGCTGCAGAAACTTGATTAACGCTACAAATAAAGTTTTCAGTTTTAGAGATTTGCACTGATTGAACGATAGAACACGTTGTTTCCAACACGAATTATTAAGAAAGCCCAAAACTTGGGTCCTAAATAGGGCAGTGTACATTTAACTAGCAAAGTGCGCCTATAAAACCGTTAAGACAATTTTCATCATAAATTTTATGATTCAAATGAAATCATCCACATACTTACACAAACAAGTTAATGGAATTTTTTTTAAGATTTGAAGTAGTTTCTGCAAGAGTTAGAAAACGTCAATTGTCATTGTCAACAAAAAAGCAAGGGGGCGTTTCTGCACTACATTATATATCGTGTTACTGATTGGCCACTGTCCATAAGATTTTAGGCACTAAAGGAATTATTGTGATTCATCACGTGCCATTATTCCGAAGTAGTTTCTATTTCTTAAATTAGTTAAAACTGGAATTAAATGGGTTCCATCTTCATGACGTGCGAACCACCATCGGCCGAGTGGTAAAATTGCTAACCCCTGATAGTTCAATACATGTTCTACTCTAGAAGAATGTGCTGGCTGCATAAGTTCTTTCAAGGTTTTCTCCATGTGTAATTTAAATATGAGCCAGTTCCCCTTGGAAAGTTTTTAGATTTTGTGTGATTTACCATAATACAAGTCAATTTATTCCTCGCTAAGCTACAGGAGATTCAGATCATCTCAATCCTTTTTCTCAGTTGTTCCAAAACACGACTAACAAGAGTGCTTTGAAATTCTGCATGTGATTATGGAATAAGTGTAGTAATCTGCAAAAAATATATTTTGTACAGCATGGCATTAAACAGAGTCATTATTTTCTGATAAATCTATTTTTCTTAACCAGTCCGATTCTGAAAATTATGGAACATATTACTACGAAATCATATATCTAATATATACGAAATCAATAAATTTCAGTTTGTGTGAGTAGATTACATATTGATTGAAATTTAGTAAATTTAGTACGCATTTAAAAACTTCCAAGGAATAAAATCCTTTCTTTCTTACTGTATTGAAAAAAAATATCATATCGTATGAGGTAAAAAATACCAGCATTCTAAATTATTTACAAGTATGTATAAAAAAAGTGTCTCTCAGGATTTTCTGACTGAAAAATAATAGGAATAACGAAAAACTGATAAGATTAAACAAAAAAAAAAATTCAAAGTAAATAATGCTATTTATGCATCGGTTTGTTGGTAAAAAACATCAACAATGCGCGAGACCAAAGCTATAAACTGGTTCCTAGAATACAGTTTCCAGCATGTGACATGCTATTTTTCAAACTGCAACGCAAACATAATTTCGAAGTTTGGCTTAAAGAAACTCCAAGCCAAAAATATAATGATATTAAATCAGGAGAATCTAAAGGTGTTAAGCACGAGAAGTAAACCGCACGAGAATTACTTCTCGTGCGGTTTCTTCTCACGAGAGCACTGGTAATTCGGTCGATAGTTCGAATCCCGTGAACGGGCTGGCTACATGCGCGTTTTCATGGTTTTCCTCATGTGTAATGTGCATACGAGCCAGTTTTCCTTGGAAAGTCTTCTTCGTAGGCAGATGGTCCACAAGCGGTCGAGCAGTAAAACTGCTGAACTCTGGTAGTTATGACCTGGGTTTGAATTCAGGCGGCTGGATGCATAGGCGTTTTCGTAGTTTTCTTCAAGTGTAACGTGAAGTGTGCATCGCCATAATAAACTAAACCAACCCAAGCCCCGTCCCTCGGGTGCTTTGCAGTAATTAAATAAACAAAACTGAAGGCGTTCTACTGAAGCCCGTCTTTAAAATTTTCTTCACCTCACAGTTGTGCGTCCAAGTTGGCAATGAATGATACAGGACAGAAGTAGAAAATGTGACAAATTAAAGAAATGTTTTTTTTTTTTTTTTAATTTCACATTTTACATTGAGCACAAAGGGGCATTTTTATTCATTTACACCTATATGCACGTTTCGAGAGCATTTGAGCTAACGTCCTTTGGAATTAAAAATAGTTAAAAATTGCATGTCTTTAGAATTTCCGATAGACAGTCTCACGAGCTGGAGATAAAAATAAAAGATATTTTATTCCGTATAGTGTGTTGTAACTGCTCGCTTTGAAACCGTTGAGCTTGTTAATCAAAACTTCGTTAAAGTTTAAAAAATATGATATAGATAATAAAACAAATTTGAAATTCAAGATTCGGTCTTCCAGGTGCCCATACTCGAGTGGAGGAGAATGTTACTCAAAATTTGATTGTTCTAGGTAACTGTGATTTTTCACATTGCGAGAAACATACCATACATTCATGCGAATTCTTCATTATTTAATTCCCCTAAATATAATATAGGGCGATAATATTTGGTGGGAACAAAGAGATACAGCCGTTCATAGTGATTCGACGCAAAATGCCGTTTTGAGACTTATAGCCGTTATGGACTAACGGCCCTTTGGGTTAATAAATAAAATTTTAAGTATGCATATTTGGATCTCAAGAACATAGCTACTTACCACTGTAATATTTGTAAATAATGCGTCTCATTTTCCAAATTAGACAGTCATTTTTGAGACAACCGAACTTCTAAATTCAGATTAGAAATCCAAATTTAGTTATCAAAAATTATATTTAGGCACGTATAAATTCATGCGCCTGAATTTAGTTAACGAGATTTCTGAAATTCACACGGGTTATAAACAGTACTAAATTTAAAAAAAGAATAGCAATGATACACTTAACACAGTATATCTTTGAAAAATGTATTAATATCTTGAAGCTGTAGCTCCATAAATTCGTTCATAACTTGAAAATAGAACCCTAAATAAACATGTCTAATGAATGAAGTCTTTTGTATCACTATATGGAGAGAGTTTTTATTTCAGGAAGACTGCTGGTTATTTGAATGAGGTAGAGCACACTAGCACTTTACCATTATCTGCATAAGGGAAAAGATGTCTTCGTAGTGAACATTCTAAAGGAAACTAGGTTGTATTCATGTTACGCATAAGAAAAACACGAAAACAAACAACACACGCAACATGTTTGCGTCAGTGCGATCCTTAAACGAACTACCAGTATGTAGCTGTCTTTAATCGGTCGGCCATTGGTGGGGCTATTATGAGAACAGACCCTTTCAATTTAGTTGATTATGACAAAGCACACTAGAGCAATCTGCATAAGGGGAATGATGTCTTTGTGGAAAGAACAAAAACACGAAAACGCCCCCTCCGCCTGGAATCGAATCCAGGTCGGAATTACCAGTATTCAGCAATTTCACCGTTCTGCCACTGGTTGGCCTACGGAAAAAGACGTGAAACAAATAAGGGGTTTTCTAATATTATTACATGAAGTTGTGGCACGAGGCAATGTGACACTCACCTGTAGATTTTCCACACTGTGCAAAAACGTGTTTTTCCCGAATGAAAGAAAAATGTTGTTTTGAAAACACTATTTTTTTCAAAATTAACAGTTTATAAATTAAACAGACTACAGATAGGGAAATTAAACAGGCCATGAAAAAACACGGGAGAGGAATGGGTAACACTGAGAAAGTCTGCCAGTATGTATGTGTTTGTAAATCTTAGGATAGGTTAATTAATTAAGGCAGAGCAATTGAAGGGGTTTCTGTCTATAGCGAGGCATGTCTTCATGGAGATTCTTTTAGGGGACCGTGTAATTTAAAGAAGAAAGGAGTTAAAAAAACAGTGACAGTGAACTTTGTAAATTTTAATTTTTAAATACGGCGATTTTTCTGTAATTTTGCATTGAAATCGAACGAAGAATTTTTTGCTCAATTTCCAATCACATAACTAAATAAATAAATAAAAATATAAATGAATAAATAAATATAAACAGCAATGAAAAATAAATTAAATATATAAAAAAATTATTAATTTTTTGTTAGAAAAGAAAACGTGCTAAGATTGAAATTTATATGGTATATTAGTGACAAATCGGGATTTGTGTCAAATTCTCTCAACATGAATATTGCACTTTCCTAAAATTAACCTCGATTCAAAAATTAATATTGACAAGTTTAAAATCTATAATTGGCAAACTGCTCTTATATCTGTTAATACACTGCTGAATAGGAAAGCTTTTTCGAACTTAGGACAATCTGAATTATGGGTTGTGTAATCACCAGAAACTCTAAACAAATGTTTTTGTATAATTTGAATAACTATAACACACCACTGCTATATTCATTTATATGATTATAACAAATTTTGACAAAAAATGAATTTTAAGATTTAGCTGGAAAACTAGAAGTTTGAGATTCTGAGTGTATATTCATGTGATATTTTTACAGGAAAATAGTTTGAATTATTGTGAAAAGGTGGACGTAAGCCTTAAAAGTTTATATTGATTTCTTCATTGATAAGGAAAAAAAACGCTTGAGGGCTTACTACCTAAGGAAAGAAGCATTTCATAAAGAGATTTGTGAGGGAAACTGGTAAGTGGGGAAACAACTGAAACCACTTTGTTACCAGCCCATTCACTGGGGTCGGACTATTGGCATTCAGCATGCCTGTTCATTCTGACCAAGGACCAAGGCATTTTGGTCACGAAGTACCTTTGCAAATTAATTGCAATTACCTCCACATCGTAATAGAATAGAATTGAGGCTAATCAGGTACCCTCAAAATACTATTAGGTTTGGTTTGTTTGATTATGGCAAGACACGTGAGGGCTATATTCCTAAGGAGAGGGATTCCTTCGTGGAAGACATTTTAGGAAACACTGGGTGGTATCCAAGTTAAACATGGAAGAAAAACCACGGAAAGAGGTATAAAATCAGTCTGTTTGTCCTGATTTGAACTCGGGTCGAAATACAAGCGTTTAAGCGACATTACCGGTGGGTCGCAGGCGAGCGAAATTATCGTTAGAAGTTTACTGTTATAGTAATGTGAAAAAATTCGAGCCTTAGGTTATCGTAACCTAGTATACACAATTTTTTTATGACAAGGCATGGTTTCATATATATATATATATATGTATAAAGATATTAGGCATGTTTGCGTTTTGTTTTCAAAAAGAATTCTGAGGATAAAATAACTACCAATCATAATTCATTTAAATACACAATTTCCAAAATGTTTTTCACATAGCAATTAAATCTAAGAACTTCGCATATTTTAGTTAATCTAAATATGTGTAATAATGCATATAATATCGAAAGAAATAGTGCACTGAAATTGTGCAAAGGAGGTAAGAGCACGGCACACTACTTGAAATAAAGGGACAGAGGTTTCATTGCGCGAATGGGCTGGCTGCGTGGTGTTTTTCGTGGTTTTCCCTATATGTGACGAGGATACGAGCCAGTTTCCCTTAAAAATTCCTCCATGGGCATCCCTCCCCTTCCGGTGCAGTGCTAAAAGGCGGAGCGCGTAATAAATTTTTTAAAAAAAATTAAAATATTCTCTAATATTTTGTAAGTGAACATTGGTTTAAGAAGCTTTTCTTAAGATTTTCATTAAACTCTGAGTTTGTAAGAAACTTATCTCTTTAGTTTAAGATAAAAAGTATATTTTAATAGCATGCGTGTTTCAACCTTCTGTATTGCTTCTGTAACTGCTGCTTCAAAAATGAGCATTCTATTCACTTGGTTGTATCGTGAATTTCGATCAATATAGGGAATATTATAAGCATACTCTTACATTTTAAATAGGGATCCTTTAAAAACTGAAACTCTGTATTAGATATGACAACTTCTTCTAAAACAACAGATGCTTGTTCGCATCATAAATCATTCTTGCAAACCAGGATGGATATGTATCGCTTATTTAGCGATGGACAAAAAAAATGCCATCATACTATATCAGAATGTTATCAAATGCTAAACTTTGAAGTAGCTGGTTGTTATTTTTCTAAATTTAATAATTTGATTTTCTTATTGCATTGCAAAATGCTCCTTTCTATCTGTTAATATTTTATTTGAACTCTGAAGTTAATAGATATAATAAATGTTTTAGTTATTTAGAAATTCGGCACATAATTACATTTCTGAATCCCATCTTTGAGTCATGCTGCATTTCCGCTAGCAGTAGATTAATATTGCATGCACTAAAGAAAATGAAAGTAAACCCTCCTCCAAAAAAATTCTGAGGATAAAAACCTGCCAATCTTATTCAATATTCATCGAAGAATTCGTCGAGAGAAAACATAGATAGCTCTGTTAAATTATTTTTTAACTTCGGCAACCCTTCACTATACACAAAACTGCGCAGCATCCGGTATTTTACTGGCCCGTAGGCGCAGTGCGAAACAAAAATGGGGCAACGGTTCTCACTTTTGACCTAGGACACGCAGACAAATAACGAACCCTTCTAATCACCAACCCTGACGTCTTACTGAGTAAATAAATAGGTTCCGTAATGGTGTTGCTCAACCGCTGCTTTTAAAGGCTGAATTCATTCTCCTTCCGAGGTAATTACTAATTACATCAGCCTTCATGTTTCAGGTTTGTTTTCCCTATACAATGAAAGTACCGAGTTTTATGAAAGTGGTGAATTATATGCAGCTCCCATTTAGACTGATTTTCGTAATGGGAATACTTCGAAAATTAAAAAAATCGCATACTTCGCCATAGAATAGATTTAAGAGTACAGCAGGTATTCATTTTAAGAATGGACCGCGTATTTAAGCGAACATAATTTTATGCATACTTTGTTTATAGTATATCTTGGATTGCTATATTGTTCGGCTATTCGTAAGATATTCGTAAACTAATCTAGTGTGGGGGTATGAATTTTTCAGACATAGAAAGTGTCTGAGAGTCTTTTTACCAAGGAGCAGCTAACGAACACTCTCATGTGTGTGCTGAATTTCTGACTATCGTTTTGCTTTATTAGTGGTAACAGTTGCATTTTAGACATTTTTAGGACAAGGCGTGGTTTCATATATATGATATATATATATGATATATATATGTGCCTAAAGATGCTAGGCATTTGTTTTCAAAAAGAATTGTTTTGTAATTATATATATATATAATGCGTGCGAACACGTGGAAGTGGATATGAACATGTTACAAACATGAAGCTCTGAAAACCTGCATCTATTTGCTGCCCTCTTAATCTTGAAAAAACGTGTTGTCTGGTATGCCACGAAAGAGTGACGAGTCATTAGATTCCTATTCTTTAAAACAGACTGACACTCAGTGTAACACTGAGGCCTACCGAGATGCAATCTGGCAGCTTACAGCATTACTGCTGGAGACTTCACTGCTACTAGTAATTTAGCAAGATGATGCAAAATACCATGCAACACAGTCCACCATGATATGTTGAAGAAACTTTCTAACGACGTAGGTGTGCCTAAAAACCACCGAGATATGAAAGTTTCATCAGTCTACTTTTTATAAGAACACTTATAACACAATAAGTTAATAAATAATGCAGACATTTTGGAATATTTGAAAATACACTCATTGCTCCCATTTAGAGTGGAAAGCAAAAGTACCTTCATAATTTTGCTAGCAACACAGTGAAACATGTAGATAAATGCATTGAATCAAAGGGGCATCACTTCCGATATATGCTGTAGGCAAAGCATGTCACATAAATGTATCTACGATTAACTCTGGGTATTAATTGGAGATATTAATCGGCAATGAATTTAACGCAGTATACGTAAAAGGCGAGAAGCGGAAGAAAATACAGAGGTTAACAACAATGGCTGTAGCTGATGTTGTAGAATATGGAAGAAGGTTTTGTGCCCAACCATGTGTAATGCATAGAGATGTTAAGTTTTTCCAAAGCTGGAATTGGACCACGGATAATCCAAATTCCAGCTGGACGTGCTGCAACTTACATCATTATCGAAATACAACAGTCATGTACAGTACATATTGAAAGAGGCCATCACCCTGTGCATTCATATAAGCATATTAGTATCACCAGACCTTGCTAACTGTGGGATGAATTATCGTCCACCACCTTTTATTTCAGACGCCACTTGCAGAGTCATAAGGGCTTTCTTTTTTAAGCAAGAGACGTGAAAAATATGCAGTGCCCTCGTCGCGACTCGAACCCTGGACTTCTCGAATACACGCCGAGTGTTTTACCGTTACACCACTAAGGGATGCTAGAAGGAAGGTGAAAATACCTTATAGCATCTACAATTTAATCTTTCCTCTTTCCGACTGAAAGATGTTTTAGTCGATAATGGCAAAAAAACAGAAAGGCTATCCTTCTGAAGCAGAGTTTGATTACTGTCTAGGCCAACAAAGCCTCGACTTTGAGGTGTCTTCACATTTTCCACTGCATCCGTGTAAACCTGTTTTCCTCTTTTTGAAGAGTATATGCGCCAAAGGCACTATACCCAAGATATTAGGCTGGCTTAATTAGGCTCTACTCTGAAATTTGGATACTTTCATCAATCGCAGTCCGTTAAATTAAAAAATCAGGTTTTTTTTTTTTTCTATCCGAAATATTTTATTATCAGTTTCATATTTCAAAAGACCTGTTTTTCGTGAAGGTTTGAAAATATAATTTACCTCAAAAGCTCTTTGTCGCAGATCGGAGTGAAAAAAATTTTAAATGTGTTTACTGCCAAACCTTAGTAAAGCTTTGAGTAACTCTCAGAATTTATTTGCTCATCAGTGACCATATGGTAAAATCGCTGAACACTGACAGAAAGACTTGGATTTAAATCTTTGGGAATGGGCTGCTCTTGTGAGCTTCAGAGTTCTTGTGATTTTTCTCATTTGTAAAGAAAATAAAAACTAGTTTCTCTGAAAAGTATTTCTTACCCTTAGAAATACAGTCTTCATACGTTTTGCCATAATCTAAACATTCCAATCCAATCTTCAGAGTTTATCTTCAACTTGATTCTTAAAACCGGTTATCCGGTTGTTTAAGACTGAAAAAAGATATATTCGTTTCTTGCGGTTCTAATTCTCATAAATGCGTGTTTCTTCTAACAACTGGATCACTGTAAATTCCGTTTACTATACATGTTTCTGTGCGTATATACAGAATGTATAGTAAAAACTTTAAACAACAAATTAACGTCTGAGCACAGAAAGATAGAATTGGGGACTTACAGTAAAGTGAATATGCTTTATGATATGAGACTGACTGCGGCGTCCTTAGAACGGAGCTTTCGAAATCAGCGCTCTCATAACAGAAACGTCGTTAACGAATACGTAGCGCGTTACCGGTGTGACCTGAAAATGAAGATGTATATGCATCAACAACTTGCACCAAATATCTTAAATACATATCCGTCGATATTCGATTACCGGCATAAATACGTTACTAATGACATCGAAAAGGGTAAAATCTTAAATTCGTCTTTAAAACTGTGATAATTTAATTGCATGCAAAAGGAAACGCTATATCATAAGTTATCAGGAAAATATAAACTGAGAATCTGGAGGATCTGCCAGGCGATGCGTGGATTAGATATCCGAGTTTAATTATGGCGCTGAGATTTGTTCTTGTACGAAGAACGCTATCATCAGGCATTCAAAGCAGCTCGATGATATAAGAGTATGCAATGTTTCTGTAATTGTTTTCATCCTAGTGCGTCTACTACCATGAATATCGTTCATCAGAGTAGAGAAACAAGGGGCATTAAAAAGTGAGATCATTGCAAATAATTCCCATTCAAATAGACTGTCACTTTCATGTACGAGGCAGCCAGTGGACTTCCTGGCATATGAGATAGCTAACTCAGTCACAATACCAGAGGGATCAGAGTGGCCTCCCATTTGATTATGTATGGAAAATTTTGCATGAAATAAGAGATCCATTGTACAAAGAAACACCAAAGCAAGGATTATTGCCGAGAGAATATAAAGAGCGGTATAACTAATGCAATTTAGTGATTAACATACTGGATGTGTAGCTGGATTTCTTGACTAAAATTATATGAATGAATGAAGCGAAATTAAGGCTCAATGGAGTGCCAAATACATAAAACTTGTATTATTGGATCACTGAAAATCCACCATGATAACAAGACGTTTGCCATTAAGTGCAGCAATTTCTCTATGTCTGATGTGGAATTTGGAGCATTCGTCTTGTAAGCGTGTATTCTTACAATGGAATTTTAACTGGACGAAATTATTTGGAGTTATTGCAAAACATAGTACCAGATTTTCTAGATGACTTATCTCCGTTCTGTATGGTTCCAGCACGGCGTAGCAAAATTACAAACATTATTCTGATTCTTGTTTAACTTCTCCAATAATTATTATTCGGCATGTTATTTTAACCTCAAATGTTAATATAGTTTTCAAAATAATAGTATTATTATATATTGGAAATGTTAGTTAGTATAATGCACTAAACAATACATTATGCATTTAATATTAGGGCATCAACCTCAGCATTTTAATATTACGTAAATTTAGACATAGGAAAAAGAAGTATACACTTCTTTGGTTAATAGTTTTTGCATTTTTCAACAAGAGTCTTTTTTTCTCATAATCATGAAACCAAAATCATATCATTAGTGCTGCTTTATTCCAGCGTGCTAAGTCGTTCGGTGCAACTAATTTATAAAAGTACCTCAAGAGTTTCTTCACATATTTGTAATTGATTAATTATAAATGAAGTTCATGTTATATATTTGATGTAAATCCAGAATATGGAGTTTTTGCCCAGGATGTGTCAGCTTTTTAAATAAAATTTTGAAATGTAAGAATCAAAGCTAAATTTCCATAAATTAAAAGTTCCAACTACATAAATGTGGACTTCATTATGATTTCGCTTTTCTGTAGAGTCGGCAATTGTTTAACTGTATCATTAACAAAAGATATTTTTCCCTCAATTTGATTTTAGTTAGTCAAGAAAATAAATTCTTTGATTGAAAACAGTGTCTATATAAAATTAAAAACAATGTCTCTTTTAAGTTAATAGAAGAAAATTAATATTTGAAAATTGTAGGTTGATATGCAGTTACATATTTGAAAGTAATTTCGCCTATCAATTTGGAATATTTCAGAAAACTTGAATTTATATCGGCAAGACCTGCCTCGTTTCGAGCCAGCAGCTCAATGAAAACAATTTCAGCGTAAACAGTCTTGGTTTAAACATTAGAAAGCTTAACAAACATTCTCTAGAGGAATCTAGAGTATCGGTTACTTTCCGTGATGAAAGTGGATTAATTTCCTGACCGCAACCCAAAGTCGGTCAAAGACCCTAAGGGGTCAAACTCACATTGAACCCAATCTGCTTGCTATCCCATCGCATGATTTACGCCTAACAAGAACAGTTACCCGAGCGAATAAGACTATCCACATGGCTTGGCATCCTCCTTTCTTCCCTTTGTCTTAATCATTTTTGGAAGGTTCCTGAATATATCAGGTAAAAGAAATGATAAAATAATCTATTTGATATTGAGATAACCGTTTCGGGAAAAAAGTAAGAAGATACTTGAGCGAGAGACCTCTAAATCTGCAACGTTTGCGGTCTCAGTGGATGATACGTAAAAAAGGAAGAAGAGGGAGATAAACTACACAGGGAACTCTTTTTTTCTTCTTGGAGTTTTTTTATTTAGATAATGCACTGCTTCACATTTAAACTTTTTTCTTACACATAACTCTTTTCTTCTTTATTCTGTTTCATATTTAAACGTAATTTCAGAAACTGTATAATTTTAATGTCGAAAATGGAGCGAGTTCGCATTCCCATTTTAATTCAGGCTTCAGAGCTTATGGCAGTGAATACTTTTTTTCACTGAGATTATAACATAATGATTTAAATTTGTGTTTCTTTTCCCTGCAATTATTTTATGTGTAAATTACATTTGTAATTTTATAGCGATTAAGTGTGGAAAGTTAAGAATTCAAATTCTTGAAATTAAGGAATTGTTTCTTGTTCCATTTCCTCGAGATGAATTCTTAGAAAATTTTCAGTGTATGTTTTCTAGCACAAATAAAATAATATCAATTTCAGTTTCTTAGTTATTTATATTAATTAATTAATTAATTAATTTTTTACGCTTTACAACTGTTTCGAGTAACAGATTCATATTCAAATATTTATATAAGATTGTATAGATAATAAAAGATTTTTTTTTTGGAAATACTATTTTTTAACGAAAACGCATGTCTTTTAACTGCAATATTAATAACAAAAGTATACGTGTCTTTCGTTTTGGCTTTATAGTATAGAAGTATATTATTTTAGAAGCTATTAAATTTTAAAAGCTTCTAATTCCTAACTCAAAAATTACATTATCTTCACACTGAACTAAAACAAAATGCTGCTTTGAACACAATAATCAATTCATTTCATGCAATGTATGTGACTGTAAATTATATTGAAAATCTACAAACCGAGAAAATTTGAAAATAAAAAACATGTATAAAGTAGGAAAGAAATATTCAAAAGAATTTCTGCTGCACATCACAAATGAATACAAAAAAGGGGGAAGATAATCTTCCATTCTAATTGGCCAATCGACAGGATTCAGCTTGAGGTTTTTATGATTCAAACCTCGGCTTAAGATATTTATTGCATTTATGTAGAAAATTGTACTAGCATACGTACTTCGGTCTTCTTCTTTTTTAACACCTATATATATATATGTGCGTGTGTGTAATAAAACTGTTCAATTAGATCAGTCCCGGATCTACCGGGGGGCAAGCGGGGTTTCTTGCCCCAGGCGGCAACTTTTGTGGGCGGCAAATTCAAATATAACGCTAGATTGTATTTAATATGTTGTTCGGCCCACCAGCGGCCGAGCGGTAAAGTCGCTGAACACTGGTAGTTCGGTCCGAGGTTCGAATCCCGCGAACGGGCTGGCTGAATGGGCGCTTTCGTGGTTTTCCCCATGTGTAACGTGTATACGAGCCAGTTTCCCTTAGAAAGTCCTCCACGAAGGCATTCCTCCCCTTAGGCAGATAGCCCTCGAGGCTTTGCCATAATCACACACACACACACACACACACAATATGTTGTTCGCTAAAACAGCTCTTTAATTTTAGTACAATTTCAATACACTGAAGTGCCACTGAATTAGGGATAGACATGGCTATGCAAATTTTATAGCTCTCCGCCGCATTTTTGCTTACGGGAGGAAGTCGAGGTAAATGCACATACAGCTAGTACTATGGTTGTTGTTAATCAGTTGTTTCAATTACCAGGACGGGTAAAACTTCTGATTTAGACAGCTTCAATCTCGGATAGATAGTAGGCACTCGACGAATGGGCCATTCAGTTTCCAAAATCCTCAGCGGGCTAGGATTTTCAAGGTCGACAGTGTCAAGAGTATACCGAGAATACACGAATGGTAGGATAAAGAACTAGCGGACGGGCAAATTGCAAAGGACAATTAATCTAGAACTAGTGTGGTGTGAGATGGTTCAGCCGTATTATACATAGTCAACGAAGCCAAACATTAGCTCAAATTACCACTCCGCCGAATCAGGGCGACAGTCGTACAGTCAGTAAAAGGATCGTGCAACGCTCGCTTCACCATATGGGCTTCGGGAACCGTAGACCCACAAGAGTACCATTGCTTAATGTATGGTATCGAGCTGCACATCTTGCCTGGACAAGATAAGCTAGAGAATGGACTCTAGAGGACTGGAAAGGAATAGCATGGAATGATGAGTCTCGATTCCGATTACTTAACAGAGGCCTATCACTCACACAGAAATGGAGTATTCCAGCAACATAACTGCACCTCTCACAGGTCCCGATTGGATGAGCATCCCTTTGACACTTTCCTGTAATAAATTGGCTACCTAGAAGCTCTGACTTAATTCCTACTGAGCACATTTCGAATATTTTGGAGATAAAGTTAAACCACATCACTCAACACTAGCGACCATTCTTGAAATATGGACACCTCAATCCGAAGTTTGGCAAGTCATTCTCGTACAATGCTCCCAGAAACTTATTTAATCTATGCTTCGTCGTTTTTCAGGCATTATGAAGGCCAGAGGAGGCCCAACTCGTTATTGACCACCTATCCCTAATTCAGTCGCACTTCAGTGCAGTTTTAAGGCCAAGTTTAAAATTCTCTTTTAAGAAGATTTCTAATTAAATACTAAAAACCCTTTTAAAGGAACATGAGGTAAAATAAAGTACAGCCGATTACAACTATAAATATAAGATCAGTAAGAGGCCAAAAGAGGGACTCCAGACGTCGTTGATAGAATCAGATTGACCCTATCAGTAACGTCTGGAGTCCCTCTATCGTTTCCTGTCTAGGCGGGGTGTATTCAAATGAGAAACAGAACGATAGCTTGTTGAAGATTTAGCCTAGTTTCCATAGCAACGTCTGCTGTAAAATGGAGAAGCATTGTAACTATTTTCTAAGAGCTAATCTAAAAAATTAACCTTGGTCCATCCTGGACAAATGAAATAATTCGAATTAATATTCGTCGAGTATATACAAGAGACCGTCATTATGTCTTCAAGATGAAGCAAGGCATTTAGATTTTTTTGCAGCCAGTCGGCAACTTAGGTTCACCTTTGGTTTGACTCGGAACAGTAGAGCGCGTTTTGGATTTTAAAGCTAGATTTATTTTTTTTATCCTTTTTTTTTTTTTTTTTAAAGTTTTCAGGTCTCTTCTGTACTCTTCTTTTTTCTTTTTTTTCCCCTTTTTGCTTAGATATGCTTGCTTTCAATAGCCAGCACTATATTTAGCGAGACGCGACCATTTATTTAGGACTGTTGAGTGTAATTACGTAAATTCTTAGTTATTCTTATTAAAGCAATTCATAGTGTATTTCATTTAGATTAAAAGAAACGATCTGCGCGCCGAGAGGGAGAAAAGCGGAATATTGAAAACGAGCCAAAAATAAGGCCAAACAGAGAAAACAAATTTCAGCTAAGATGAAAAAATAACTTTACGGAAGAAGTAAACCGCCAGACCGTTCCGCAATTCCGATTATGCTGAGATTCTAGAGGGTATTAATATTTCTTGCAATCTGCGCGACAAAACATGACTGCATATATCATCCTCAAACGATCTACAAGTCAGAATTTGAAAGAACAACCTTCATCGACATCAAACGAATAGCTGGAGGACATGAAACCATGATATAAAGATCTCTTCATTTAGATAGAAGCGGGCAGCAGAAAACGAAAAACTAAAAATATTTTCATTTTTTGGACCCATGCAGTTGGCTGGTCATAGAAAAAAATGAACGATCACCAACAATCTTTCTTAAGCAGTCAGTCAGTATTATTAGCCGGTAAATATCCAGAAAAAGTAAACCTTAGTCCCATTGAACGCGATGGCAGATATTTGACATGTAATACAGAACATTAGTAAATAATGAAAAACTTAGAAGATTTTGGTTTACATATTCTAAAAAACAAGAATGCAATTTGTTGTACACCCTGCAAGATTTATCAGAAACTTGGTGCTGCCGCTACACCATACTACAGCATTCATTAATTGGAAAAGAGTTTTAGCAAGATTAACTGAGCATGAAGTGTCTTGAATCCACAGAGGTGCATGATTAAGTGCAAAATTCGAGTACAACAAATGAAATCGTGCCAAGGCATCGACCACGACGCTGAGCGACTCATTCACACAGAGAAATTCTATATAATCATGGATACGGTAATATATCTTTCAACAAACTGTCGTTCTTTTCTTGGGTCTGATGAAATTCCAAGTAGCCTGTTCACAAAATGTCCTCGACCTAGCGAAGGAAATTTTCTGAATTTAAAATCTCTCCACTTGCCAAACATAATTCAACTCATAAGTACCAGTTAAAGAACCTAACAAAGGGAAAGGAATCATATATATCCAAAAATAATTCAACATGAAGTTATTAACTTAAAACAGTGTGAAGTAGCATTTTAAACGATATTAAAAAAGCCAAATACTACACAATAATGCTCAATTGCACTCCATATGTGTCTCATACAGATAAAATGAACCAGGTGATTCAATACGTAAAAATGTGTGGTGATGTGTGTCAGATAAAGGAAAATTTAATTGATTTCACTGAAGTTGGTGGAAAGATGGGAGAATGTATTTCTGAACTCATTATAGAAAATTAGTGTCTTAATTGACACTTGATGGTTTAGACATTAGACAATGTCGGTGTCAGTCTTACGACAACGAGTCTAATATGGCTGGCATTTCTAAAACAGTACAAGCTAGGATTACAGAAATGAATAAGCTGGAGGAATTTGTGTCATGTTTGGCTCAATCCTCGTACCTTGTCGGTGTGCATTCTGCTCCTTCGTGCCCGGAAGCTGTTAATCTGTTTGGAATTACTCAGAAAATACTTCGCTTTTTTTGTCGGATGCACTACTCGATGGTATATTATGTAAAAGTGTACAAAATACAACTTAAAAGGAAGCAGCCAGACGAGATGGTCGGCAAAATATGTGGCTGTGAAAGTCCTTCTAATGAATTATATTTAGTATAATTTACAGACTGCACGGACTTACGTGCTTACAAGCACAGACCACTTGCGGTGAGAACTTAAAAGATATTTTAACACTTAATATAAAAGCAAACAGTAATGCGAGACTACACTTTTCAGTTTAAGCTAATAGATTGACTCAGAACATAAATTGGCAGAATAATAACTCGGCGGCAAGAATACGTAGCCGATATTAAGATTAACAGCTATAAGAAAACAGCAACATGCGCTCACAATAACGGAATCACGCTCTTCTAAACTTTTCGGTTTAACAGTTTAAATACTCTCGTTCACCCTAACTCCTTTACATATTCTGGCGAGGGAACGCGAAAAAAGAACATGTGATAAGAGAAAATAGGAAAGGCTCACAAATTAAAATAATTATTAGTAAAAATAAATAAAACTGTATAAAGTATACAAAATAAAAATCAAAAAGTATATAATAAAATAAACAAAACTAAAGACATGTTATTGAGCAAATTTTTACATTGCTTACAGCATCACTTAATTCTCAGCAACGTTTAATAATATGATCAGATTTCTTCATAAGATATGCAGTTTTTTTAAAAATATATTTAACTATAATGTGGAAACGAAGTCAGTCACAAGATAGATCATTAGTTGATTTTGTTAATTATTGCAAAAAAAAATAGGAAAGACACAACATGTAAAACCTCCAAAAATGTTAGTATTTAGCAGAAATTTTTTGTTTACGTAATTAATTTAATTTTTAATTTATGAATCACAGTAAATGTGCTTGAAATATCATTTCGGAAACCAAAACACTTAGCAGTTTTATTTTTGAATTAGGATATATTTGTTAACGCAGTCCTCTGTTGGCTAGTTTTCTATTTTGAAAGGAATCTCTTAAACTGAAATGAATATTAGCATATGAAAGGACAGTGAATTAAATCATTGCTGAAGTCTTCCTTGCGTGCTTTTACGCTATGGGCAGGTCATAAATTGCTGGTGAAAAATTACATAAAAATAGTTTTAATGGATTATATTATGATAGGCTCGCTTTTGTGCTTTTCATTCAAAGTCAATGAATAGGTTACACATTCTTCTGCATACGTAGGAAAAGGGAAATGAAGTGCAAACTTATGTACAGCATCGGAACAAAGAACAACATGTATCTGCATTGTATCTCATCAGAGCAGCTGAATATGAGAAAATATCAGAGTATTTTAAGTTAAGATAGAGTATTAAAGAAGAGCCACAATGTTGAAGGAATTTTAGAAGTTCGCAAAAGGTATGGCAAAAAGAAGAGATATTAGATTGATAGCTCTCAAGGGTCTAGTTGTTTCACTTTGCTTGGGTGGATTCCTTTATCAAACCTTACAATTTTTATTACTGTATTGGACTTATCCTACTGTAGTAGATATTCAGCAGACTGCGCCATCTTACTTACAGCTTCCTGCTTTCACATTCTGTAATCCAATTGGGTGAGTTATATTAAATAACTATTTATTGGAAAAGTATCTGCATGAGTTCTGTGTAAATATATTTTTAGACTGCTATAGTTTATTAAAAACCTTATTTGTAAATGCTATTTTCTATGCGATCTACCTGGTTCGCGAGTTCATATGCAGAAAATATGTGACTATATTGATTTTTAGCTGCTGTCAAATGGTAATAACAATTCTCCAGTATAAAATTTTCAGAATACAGAACCTATAAGCCGAATTGGAGTTTCGAATTGTAAAGTATCGCTGTGAAGAAAATGAAAATAAAAATAAGCGTAAAGGGCTCTGGTATGTATATTATTGTTACATCTCCAATTGAAGATAATATAATTATTATTTAATGAATTATGGCTGTTAAAAATGGTAAGATTTTGTTAATCAGAAATGTGGAGTTTTCATGCTAATTTTCTCCATCCTAGAGCTTACTAATTTTTCTGTGAGGTTTCGTATACTCAGCTCAAGATTTCTTTAGTAAAGAACGTGATTTTACTGTATGCTTCTAGCCATCTGCTCAAAAACGCCTGAAGATTTGTAACCATATTAAATAACTCTCTATCATTTACTACCCAAAGACCGCAAAACATATGAATGAAATCTTATTTGTAAAATCTGCAATTCAAACTCAAACTATGATTTATTGTTTTTCTTTTATAAATACGATTTTTATACTTTTTTGTTTTCCAGTTATAATTTGCATGAAATCTGCTATGGCTACGGTGAATCTCCTTGTATACCAACTGTGTTGCTCAAAACATTCAAAAAGAATATTTGTGAAAAATATCCACCATCATGTTATAATGGCTCTATACCAAAGAACTTCAAGGTAAGTTTCAAACTGATCTATGGTTTACGCATAAAACTCTTAATTTTTATGTCTTTTCCGATTCCTGTAATAAATGTCTCATAAAAGTTATGATAATGTTCTTAAATAACTTGAAATAGTTCATGAAAGTAATCATATATCAAATTAAATGTACTTCAAATTGTTGCAAAAATACTTTTTATGACATTAATAAGGCAATTTTTATAAAATTTTTGACTTGCTAGTCAGTAGAATGTTTTTAAGAACAAGCTTTGCAAACTGTGTGTTACTGAATTCAATAAATAACGTATCAGAATTATACTCATTAAAATTAAAGAAGAGAGAAATGTTTTAGATATTAGTCCTATTAATAACGCTTTTAAATTTATTCGTGATTAAATTATTGAAATAGATAAAAAACAACAATTTCACGAAAAAGACAAACGTTAAGATAAATGCATTGGTGCACTTTCAGTTACAGGAATACTATTTTTTAGAAAAAATGTAGAGTCTGGCTTATAATTCGTTAAAATATGTGATTACTATATACACCGCCGAAAAATATCTGCTTTAATATTTATTTTTCATTTATTTTATGAAGTAACAGAGTTTCAAGGCATTCGTTCAAATTTATTAATGTTTTGAAGAAATGGTACATGACTCTGGTGAAAGAAAAAAGCAGTTGTACTGTAATTTTGCTTCAGAAATATTTTACATACATAGTTGTTTTATGTTTTAGGTAGTTAATTACGAAAAATTCAGGCGAAAAGTAACTATTACTCCCGAGGATCACAAAAGACTTTCACTTAAACTAACCGACTATTTAAACTGTACCATAGAATTTGCAGGGACTGTCAAAAAGTGCAAGTAAGTAAAATAAATTCTTACAGAGTCATCTTAGTAAATTATAATACAAATATGTACTGAGTTTACTGAAATTTAAATCTAACTTTTACGCTTGCTTATTATTAATTTTTTCAACTTTCTAACTTAATAAAATTTATTAATTTAATTCAAAAATTAAGATTTTCAAATTCAATACTTTTTGAATTTTGCTAAACGTTTCCACTTTAACTCTCATATGATGAAAAACTTGTCATGTATACTTTTTATGCAGGCTCGCGCCGACAATAGGTGCAAGGTCGTGCAGCGCACGACGGCGACGTGTCATGAAGGCGCCGGGCAGTCATTAAAACAAGCAGAACATTTTGTCGCCTGTCAGAACAAGAAAGTTCTAGCCTCTCGCTGACCTAATCCGACATAGGCTTCCTCGTGGTCACGCTGGTAACCAGATTTGCCTGGGTAACTATGTTCGGATGACCACTCCTGGGGTTCGACTGGTACTGGCAATCCCAGCGTAATGGCTAGATCAATATCTAGACTGTTTCGGCTTCTAGGGTAAATAAACTGTCTTCACAGAGACAGAACCATTGTTTAGTCGTTGGTAGGTTCAGGTTGGGCAGGGACCGGAATGGTACTGTCTTGTCTGCCCCTTTGTTGTGGTGGCGTTACATGATTAGATATCGAAGGTTGCTCTTGGGGGATGGGCTCCTGTTAGTCAAAACTGGGGGACGATCGACGTCTAACTATGACCATGTTCTGTTTGAAACATTTAAGTTCCCCTGCGTAGACCGGGGGATGGCGCCTCCTCAGATGTCCTCCAGGGGATGGGGCGATTTAACCGTGTAAAGGCTGCCTTATGCATACCAGGTCTGGATGCCCCTTACTTCTGGTGCACTGTCTTATTTTAACGCTCCTCCCGCGGAGTTGGCTCAGGTATGCTACTGGTTATAATCTGTACCTAGGTAGTCTTGGCCACAGGGGTATAAAATCGGTCTTCACAAGACTAGAGTCGTCGCTGGCTATGCCTGGTTCAGGCTCGGCAGTACCATGTGGTACTGTCTTGTCCGTTCCGTTGTTTGTGGTGGAGCTATATAGTCAGATATTCATGGTTGTCCGGGAAGAAACACCTCCGTCGGTGGCGTCGGCGAGTTCAGCGAGCCTTTAGACTGCTTGAGGTTTTCAGGGGGCGCCTGGAGCTTCAAAATTGCATATTTATATCCTCCCTTGGTTCCCGCCTGAAACCGATGTCTGTTTACCATGACGTAGGTTAACAGGCCGGATTGGTGGTCCGGTCTGTCTGATAGTCTTTGTGACTTCGTTCTGCTGTCCGGGGTTGGGACCCTTGTTGATGGCAGATGTTTTTACCTTCCTTCCAGAACGGGGACGTGGAATCTGAGAACAATGGACGTGAAAATACGGGATGTCGATGCGCATGTAAGGGTAGACGCCAGCACCGTAGACGCGTTCGTTAAATTGCTTAATCCTTATTTTGTGTATACTGTTGAAATCGTAGCAATTTGTGCAACATTTATCTTTTTTTGTGATTTTCTTTTGCTTATTGCTTGTTGTTACTGTTATTTTACATAACAAAAGGTAAGCACAGTTACATATTATGTTAAACTTAGGTTCAATTTTTAATTCAGATAAACAACGATTTGAGCAGAATTACTTGATTTGAACTATTGTCATATCCTTGCCCGCGTAAATTACTAATGTCTAAACTATTTTTCTCTAAAGTCTTTAATAAAAATGTTGTTAGTCCTTCACCTGTCGTATCTGTTGCAAGACGTTTCTTCAATAATCAAGTTTCTTTACTAAAAACGTTTCTTCAATAATCACAGCTGTAGTTTCTAAATTAAAATACCTCATAGAAACTGATATCTGCTCTTGATGGCTGGCATCAGCGGTACAATTAAAGTAAAATGGAAAAATACTTTGCCTGTTTGATCTTATTTAAAATAATTTGCTGTATGTTATCCCATAATATGCTAATTATTTCATTTTGAATTTTATCTCCAAGGTAATGAGGCATATTGTTTTGAGTTTCATTAATGTACATACATGATAGGGGCAAATTTTGCGATCATTTCTATACTTTCAAAAAATCATTAATGCTTTTGAATTATTTGTTACTGAAACCACGAAAGGCTAAGTTTCGTTTATATATAGTACAAGATCAGTTGAACGTATGCCAAAAACTGCAAAAAGCATTAACTAATAAAAATGAAAGCGATGTACCTAGTATAGATTCTATGCATGAACTGCAGTACCAAGATATGTAGCGTCGCCGGTTGAAACTCTATATCGTTTTCAACAACATAGAGGTGCACAAAAACGAATTTTGGACATCAACCCTAGAGCATTCTTTGTGCTCTACTTATTCGGTGCAAACTTATTAGATAAGTAATTTTTTGTTTTAATTTTAAGAAAATAAACAGTGCTAAGCAGTATATTTGTTATCCAATGCGTTTAGTATATTAGTTCGCTTCATTTGCAATGTTATTTTTTATTACAATTCTTCAATAAATATGTTTCAGTGCGTGTTTTAAGAAAGCATAAAATGCACATTTAGAAAAATTAAAAGCGAAAATGTAATTTTTTTATTGTTATGTTAATAATACTTCACTTTAAGTGTTAACCATAAGCAGTTTCTTTTTAATATCATCACTGTATAAAGGCGCTCGCTAGACATTTGCACGACGGCGCCTATTAGGCTTGGTGCGGGCCTGCTTTTATGTAGAAACTTCAGTTCTGAACGCTATTTGATTTAAATTCTGGTTTCGTTAGCTTGTCTCGTACTACATTTTATCTGTTTCACAACCATAATAATAAAAATATGAAACAGATAACGTTAATGCACCCAAAACAAACTAGCCATGTTTCTTGATGATTGAGTAATACAACGACAGCATGAGACATACACGTTCCTCATAATGAAACCCTTTTCCTTTCCTGAAATATCTCACTACTGCATTTATACTAGAGTTTCTTGATAGACTAGTCCATTTTCAGATTTTCTTATTATTAGAGAAAAATTGATATTTATATTTGGAATAAGCATTATTTGAAATAATGAACACTTAATAAAAAACGGTTTATCAAAAGCTGGCGATAATATAACCAAATAAATGAAAATTTAGAGTTAAGTAATCTTTGTTGTAGCTTTCTCAGATTTGAAACATCACCTGAAGACAATTTTCTGACGTTTGCGGGAAGAAGAAGGATTATAATTGCACTAATGTATGGCAGTGAAACAAAACTCGCTTTCATATTTTCGGTACTAGTCGAACATGCAAAATAAGCTGTTTGTAAATCAGATGGAAAAGCAAACTTATCTTGTTGCAGATTTTAAATAAAACTCTATCGACTTTAAAGGCGACTGGTAAAGATAGATTTCTCTTTTTCAGAAGTAACAGTAAGTTTTCCTCCTCTCATTTTTAGGGTTGTTTTCTTGCCTAATTTTACTTTTTTCATTATCATGTTTCGTTTCCATATAGATGCTGACTGTATTCTAGTTACTCTATTCCTCACAACAAAATTTGGACTAGACAGCATGCATTAGTTACAGCAGACAAGTATGTATGTCAGGATTAATTATAAAGAATTCGAAGTTCATTTTATCATCCGTCTCTTGTCCTATCCGAAGAGAACCATTAATCAAACACAGCTGAGGTCAAAACTCTTGTCAGAGTTGAAAGGGCTTGTTTTATCACGATTTGGGCAGTAATGCAATTGAATGGCTACACTTACCTTGATATGTTCAGTCATGCGAATGTAAAAGCCCAGAGTAGTAAGAACGGAATCACTGATTATGCTGTCAGAGTTCATCACATTTTCATTTTTAGTGGTCATCGGTAGTTTCATTATGATAGGTCTATCCTTAATTCCCATGTCGTTCATTGCTTGAATCTTTCCTGATCTTTTAAAATGTACATAAATTTGTGGGAATTATGGTTCCCGCTGCAATTCGTTAATAAATGCTTCCCTAGAACCTAAAAAAGAAGAATTTAGGATGTTGCATTTAACTTTATCGCCATTTTAGTCTAGTTTAATTCTTGATAAAACATGTGCTTCTTTATTTTCCCTTCCCGGACGATGTTGGAATTTCAGATTCTACTCTTGCAGTTTCGAGGTCAATCCTCATTTTTCAAGTTCAATTTCTTGCATTTTCCAACTTCGTTAACAACGCATTATCGGTGAACATTTTCGGTTGGTTTCTCCGAGAAATAAATTCTAAATTTCTTCACCGCACACACACATGCCAGAGCTTCCCATTTAGTTATGGAATAATTTCTTTCCGTCGAACTAAAGTTCTACTAAAATACGTTCTCTTGCATTAGAACTGTTCATCTTAAAAAATCAGATGCCTCACTGTAAATTTGTAAAGTATTTTGTGTGTCGCACACTTTGAAAACCGGGGCTGTGATCAATGCCTGTTTTAGGCTGCTCTGAAAAATCCTCGTTTGCCTATTCAGATAATTTAAACTTTTATTTTTCCCTTTTAACTCAAAAAGAGGCTAGGGAATGTCTGAAATATTTCTGACAAATGTTCTATTATAAAAGTATAATCAAAGGAACAATGGTAATGTTTTGGCAATATTTGATGGCGAAGATGTTTCACCATAAGAAGTTTTGACTCGTCTGTATTAATGCCTTCTTGTTGTGATCTTAAATCCCAAACACCTTAAATCTTTACACGCAAGTTTGCATTTTGCGTTTCTGAATATTTACATTTAGTCTCGCAGCTTCAGATAAAGAAAATACTTCACAGACGGCCTTTACATGGTCTTCTAGTGATTCCAAGGTTACAATTATATCATCTAGGTATATAAAACATTTTTTTTCTCAGCACCGGCCAAAGAATGATATCCATCGCCTGATTAAAGATCATGTTTTCTATGTGTTCCTGAATGATTCCTTCTTTAACCATATCATATCTATAAGGCTTTGGGTTACAAGGAACATTTCATCTTGTTTCAATCTCGCGTGATATGATGTGAGTTAGGACAGGTTAATAGCTAAATAATTCTGAAAATTCCTCTATGACACTTACTATTTCTCTATTATCTTCCTCTGCAAGATGTTCGAACTTAACGTTTGGCATTGACTTAGGCACTGTAATTATTTCATACATTGTTAGTGTTTCTCACTTTCTTTAAAGTTAATTGGACTTACATTTTTACAAGAAATCCGTTCAAAAATAGCGTCAACTACTAAGTCTTTTAAAACCAGAAATACCGTCGTCTGAGTTTTATGTTTAACTTTTGTGTTTAATTGTATGCTACATAGTACTGAACACACACATACCAGGGCTTCCCATTTAGTTATGGAATAATTTCTTTCCGTCGGACTAATAGTTCTACTAAAATACGTTCTCTTGCATTAGAACTGTTCATCTTGAAAAATCAGATGCCTCACTGTAAATTTGTAAAGTATTTTTGTCCACATTGTGCAGCTAAACGTCAGTGTCCTGTACTTCAAATTACCTGCACTTCTGGCAGTATTTGAAGAATCATATGGCAGATAAAAAAACATTTTTCACTAGCACTGTTCAGCACAGCTCTCGTTTGTATGATACTGAGTTCGAACTTTAAGAAAGATAGCTCAACATTCTCAAATGCGATAGTATTCAACGCTAGCTGAGAGGAATTTTTATTGACTTGAAACTCCTGACCTCCCTTCTCCCCACCATAGTTTAAATCTTTACTGTGACCCTTCTTATCAGTACTATCCTTTTCACCGAATTCTCGCTGTTGTGATTTTCTTCTATCCTCGTGCTGAGTTCCAACATTTCTTTGTCTTAACGAAAATCTTCGGCTTGCTGGCCAGCCCTGTATCCGTTGTTTCTACGAAAACCAGCTCGGTCTGACGATGTTCGTTTTTTATACGCCTACTTTCATATTTAGCTGCTAGTTTAAATAAGTCATTCAAAGTCTGGGTGCTCCCTAATTCTACAAAAATCCTTCACTTTTGTTAATAATCGCGGGGCTTTTATCTCCAATACCCTACTTTCTTGCTCTTTCGTATACAATAACTTACATAGTTCCATTTCTAATAAAAATTTCTTTTATTCTTCACCCTACATTTGAAATCGACTGTACAATTCTAACTTCACCATACTTTTTATTGGCGGGAATGCCTTCAACAGAGCTTGTTTGAAAACTTCATACGAATAACACCGAGGGGGCCTAAGAACGTCTTTCCAATAAATTTATATCAATTCAAAGCTTGCCATTTTAACACTGATGCGATGATCACCACCTTTTACGACTCCGGCAGAGCGTACAAAACAAAATGCGTCTTTATTTCTTTTAAAACTGTAATACCAACCTTGTTTCATCAAATACAACTTCGGCTTAATTGTGGGTCTGAACGCATCTATTAATCGGCTAAGTCGTTCTAATGGGTTATTTCCTTACCTGGGGTCAAATCTCGCTGAGGCCAATGTACTTCTTTCTAATGCTGCACTTTCACCTGGTCTTTGAACCATTAACGCTTTACTTACCACAGCTATCCATACCACCAAATTAAACTTTACACCAAACTAAGAATCTGCGCTACAGCAGACCTCCAGCTTACCACGTGGGCGCCAACTGTAATACCTGGATTGGGCTTCAGCTACCTTTGTAATATCAATTACCATAAAACCAAGATGTTACGCTTGTTCTGATGGTGAATTATCACCACCAGAATAGTTAACCGTCAAACTAATAGGCAACATAATTAAAACACTTTAAGTTTATTAAGTGGTATCTATACTTCACTACTTGCGAGTGCTTAAGTTAAATATACAAGTATAAATTTATCAGCGAACCTCGACCTTCTTTCAGCACAACATTTCCTTTCCCAAAGGATAAAAATTTGACAATTTAAATCTAACCTGTGCAGAGACTACACGATTATTCAGTCCACTACAGAATTTCCAACGCACAGTCACCAAGCAGTGTTTAACCTCAATTTAAGGTATTCCCAGTATTTTATCTCAGTCAACAACATTATTTCCTACTATCGGCAGAAGAGCGGAAGGAGGACAAAACTCTCACACTCTAATTCGTAAAATTCTACACTTGGTAATAAAACTGCTTGCTGCTGAAAATCTACATAAATTTTGTAATGAGCGAACCTCTTGACGAAAAAAGGCAGAAAGGAAAGAAATTAACATTTCGTTAGTAAGCCTTAAACATAAAAGTCACACAATTATATTTTTAGTTTACACACCAATGCTTATTAGGTGGTATTTCACGCGTGTCGTATGGTATTTAGTTTGGTGAAGCAGAAATTTTGTTCAGTTATACATTACTTTACAAATTAATAAAGAAAAGGAAAATTAAAAGAAACAATTTTTAAAGAAACTCTTATATTGTGTTATATCCTGTCACCTGAATTAGCAAAAAACTCATATAATTCTGATTAATGTATTTCCAGATTCTAATTTCTATATAAATGATACGAATAACTAAATATGTTTGATTTGCTATCCTGAGCAATAACAGTTATATTCATCTTATACTTCCTGCTCTAAAAAGATAAATATATTTTGGGATGTAAACGTTAGGGTCGCTTTAATAATATTAATATTTTTTACTCATTTGACTTTGAACTAAAAAAAAAAAAAAGACTAGCTGCTGCAATCGCTTGATCTCTTCATTTAAGAGCATTAATACGTTCTGTAATTTAGCGTAACAATGGATGGACTTTTAGTTCTCCTTTCGTTTCTATTGTAAGTCATTTTAAACAGTCAGTCATACATGAAAAGTCAATTTATCTTAATAATAAATGCAGCAGTTGTTGGCGGTTTATTGATAATTTTCCCGAAAGATCCATTTTGAATGCAAATAATTTTATGCAGAGGTACATTCAGTTTTCATAAGTTCAGATATGCATTTGAAATTTTCCAACTTATGTAGTCATGATTTATGAAAAAATTATGGAAAAGGAATGGGCCGAACTTTATGTCAGCAGGAGACATACATTATGGTTGTCAAATACAAGAGATGCAGCTTCTAAATATTATATCATTTTAAAATAAGACAATAGCTTTGAGAAGAAAGAAAAAGTTTCATAACTAAAAAACGTAACAAGTATTTCGACTTTTTAATGAATGTATTTGTTTGTAAACTTTCATGAGCAATTCTTCTTGCTGTTGCTCCGTATTCAGGAAAGTATGTTTGGGGATATTGTGTATCGCTTCTTTTCAGATAGAAAATTAAACGTTTCCTTCTTATTTTCAGCAATTTGTTTCTTTGTGATAATAATTACCAATTGATTTTAAAAGGCTTAAACTGAAATGGAAAGAAGACGTAGAGGATTTTAGAAATAGCTTTAAATATATTTTTATTGTGTAAATAATAACGCAGTAATTTGAAACAGCCAGCAATTTTTCTTTTCCTTAGCACTTTAATGTACACTCCTGAAAAGAATGAAATGTGATAGAGAAATTGTAATCGTGATTCAAAATTATTTTGAAGTAAATTGTAATCTTAGAAAGATTTCCTATAAAAATAACACATTGAAACCTCCTTACGACGAACATTATCAGTAGAAATAATTTTGGCTTTTTTATAGAGGTGGCCATTTTAGAGAGATGAGGTTCAATAACTTTGTTTATTTATGTTCTATGTAACACTGATCACTTTCAGAGGTGATTAAAATGAGTGGTTTCTCTATAGTTTAATCTTACACATACTACTTATCATGGGCCTAACATAAGGAGATGATACTTAGTTTTAAGTATTTTAATTGATTTGTTAGCCGTACGGAGAGAGTCATCAAATACGTTTTATTTGTTTAAATGCAAATATTATAACTATATTCTACATATAGTAGCTTTCGGTATGATTTAGGATACATCATTAATTCAAATTCTACTTATTCTGCTCTCGCGTAAGCAACTAATTATTTTGCAAACAGCATCCCGTGACAGTATGCCTCGAAAAAGTAATTATTTGTCCTTTTTTTATGAGATTGACAATTAGTGTACGATGAAACTTTCGAAATTATTACCGGCATAATGTTTAAAAAAATTAAATTGATGATTGTCAAAAGTGTGCATTCTATAGCAATATATGTTTCAGAGTATATTTCCAAAACTTAATTATTTCTTGTTCCTGCGCGAACAAGTACCAGCTTGGTTATTTTTGGTTTTAAATGTAAAGAACAGTGTAATTTTTACACACTATAACGCTGTAGTTCAGTAAATGCGTAAGGACAATTTACTCACTCAATTTACATGCAAAAAACTGGTAGGCAGTTTTGACGAAATGCGTCGGTTTATTTCATGTTTGGCTAAGATCTTGCTGCAGTGTTTTATTTTTTAAATACTGTCTGGCTGACAAGCACCCGCAAAGCCCCTTCTTCCACACATACACACAGGTGACAGGTGACGGAGGGCGGGGACGCCTGAAGTTTAACAGAGGTTAACAGGCATATGTCCCGCGTCCTCCCCTGGAGTTTATTTAATAGTTATAAGTGTGGATACATGGCCATACAGGGGCAACTGTTTAACATCTGGCATTTGAAGTACATTTGAATTAACATACAGGCACGGTAAAAAAAAAAAAAAAAAAAAAAAAAAAACTTAATAGGTTATAACAAAAGAAGAAAATTAAACGCCTAAACATGGTGTTCAATTTTCTTCTGCTCCCTATGCAGTCAGAGATTAGATGGTAGAGCATTAGAGTGCATATGCCTGTGCAAGTAATGCATGTAAGCCCTATTACTCTGGTTGACAGAGGTCCTGGCCATATGCTGCAATGGTGGTTATTATTTTGCAGATTTTATTTATGGCCGCTCTGTTTTTGGCTAGGAACTTGTGAAATGCTGAGATATTGGCTGGTATCGGGAAGTGGAACTGTTCCGTGAGTGGGCACTGAAAGATATAATGGTCCGGTGACCCCTCACCCCCGCAAACACAGCGATCCGTGGTTGAGATGGTGCGGCGGTAGAAGTAATCCGGGAAGGGACCATGACCAGTAATGAAGTTGGTAAGGAGAGCAATTGCCATAAGGCGCTCCGTGGTAACTTTTGGCAAGAAGCTATGCGCTCTCCTTCCCGTGTCGCCCTGATCCCATTCTCTTTGCCACCACTGGATAGCGGCATTTCGCAGTTGACTTTTGAGGAAAGATGGTGGTGCTGATACTGATATCGGTCTGGCATTTTGGTTCGAAGCAGCCTCTTTAGCGAGTTCATCCGCTGTCTCATTACCCATGTTACCTGCATGGGCTTTAATCCATACTAGGTCAACATGTGCGTGCCGATTATCTTTTAGGATATGCTGCAGTCGTATGATCAGCGGGGAGGCGTGACTATGTTTGTCAAGAGCAAGCAGTGTCGACATACTGTCTGTATAAAGCTGCACATGTGTGATGTTGTTGAGCGCCACGTATTCAATGGCAGCTGTTATGGCAACTACTTCTGCTTGAAAAATGCTATTATTTGGATTGAGGTACCCTTTCCAATGGTGTGCAGCATGGCCTTGCCTGTAGTATATAAAGGCACTACCTACACCCTCAGCAGTTTTCGAGCCATCTGTGTAGAACGCGTGCATATTAGAGTTTCCTTCTGGTTGACTTCGTGACGGTTTGAGGATAGTGTGAATGCCAAGTCCCTTGTGTGCTGGGTGCGTGTGGAGAGGAGTACATGGATGTTCGTAATTTGCAGGGCTATGTAAGGTGCCTGCAAAGGTTGCGTCTTTCTGTAGATGTATTATTTTAGTATATGTGGCCTCTAGCTCCGCTTGGATATGAAGTGGTATGATGCCCGCCAAGGTGAGTGCTGCATAAGTTGCAGTGGTGCGGTAGGCTCTGCATAAGCCTATGGCGAATGGGCGCTGTAGTGATAGGAGTTGCTTAACCTTGCGTGCGGTCATGGGTTGTGCCCATATAGCTGCCGCATAGAGTGCCACCTTCTCAGCTACAGTTTTATAAAGTACCTTTTGAATGTGGGGATTCCGTCCCCAGTTCCGGCCTTGGAATTGTCGTGATCTCCTGGCAATTGCAGATGTTTTAATCTTTTGTGCCTGGATATGCGGAAGCCAAGTCAGACCTGGGTCCCATATTACCCCAAGGTATCTTAAAGTTTTTACGACCTTAATATTCCAGCCTTGTAGTTTGATACATGGGCTACGTGTTGGATTTGTACCCTTTCTTGGAAAGATGATAGCAGTGGACTTTGTGGTGGATATTTTGAGTTTTAACTCTTTGCAGAGGTTGGCAAAGATAGTGCATGACTCACTGTCATGGGCTTCAAGCTCAGCGCGTGTGCGGCCTCTGACCAGTAATGCCGCGTCGTCCGCGTATGCAACTAACACAGTATGTTGTGGCCACCTTGCCTCTAAGACTTTATTAAAGGTGAGGTTCCATAGCAGAGGCCCTGCACAGGACCCCTGTGGACATCCTCTCACTTGTGTTATTGAAACAGTACTACTGTTGTTAGAGATCATCAGTTGCCGGTCTGCCAGATAGTTGTCCAGAACTTGATAGATATTTCTTGAGCATCTTGCCTCTCTGAGGGCCTGCCTGATGGCAGGCCACCAGAGGGTATCGAACGCACTTTGCAAATCTATCGATATAAAAGCCGTCTGGTAGCCCTGCGATTTGTTCTGAATTATGACTTCATGGATTCGCTGCAGGGCATGAGTGGTAGAACTGCCTTGTTTGAAGCCAAATTGTCTTGAGCTAATGCTTTGGTATTGATGTAGATGAAATTTTAGCCTGTTGACGATGAGCTTCTCGTAAATCTTTCCCATCGCCGACAGAAGGCAAATTGGTCTAAAGGAACTCGATACTAGGGGGTCTTTATCCTTTTTTAAAAATAATACCACATTGCCTTTTTTGAAAGCTTTGGGGAATATTTTATAATGCAGAAGCTGGTTGTAGTATTTATGGAAGTAGGATGGTCGTGCCTGATATGCAACTTTGATAATTGCGTAATCGAGTCCGTCTGGACCCGGGGCCTTTTTTAGTGGCAGATACCGGAAGATATTACGTATCTCCTGTGCAAAAAACTGTATATCGTTCGGTGTGCATGGCGAGCTTGTATCTTCTCTAATTTGCCTCTGTTCTGAAGTATCTGCTTGTGTATCATCTGTGGGAAAGATAGCATTTAAAAGTTCCTTGGCGGTGGAGGCCGCTACGTCCATAGTATGTGGTGCTGTTGGTTGAACTGGTACTTGCGCTGGTTGGAAGATCTTCTGCGTTGCCAGTTTATGTAAAATTCCATATGGATTACTGTTACAGGTGCAGAAAGATCTCCAGCCGTTAATTTTAGCTTCAAGAATTGCTTTCTTGTAGGCGGCCCTTTCTTGCCGAAAGGCCGTAAGGATGTTGGAAGCTACAATTTCGTTGGTAGCAGATCTGAGGCGGCAGAAAAAGGGCAAGAATGTTTCTAGTTAGTAATAAAGAAAGAACGTTAGTATTTGCATAAGAAGGAAAATAGTAAACTGCTGGCCATCTAAAACGCAACACCATGAAAGAAGCATTTAAATAGCATGAAACTTGCATCGTGTGTATAACGCGATGGAATATTCAAATGATTACGTTCACATCATGGACAACTGCAACGCTCCTTACAATCCGTATATAAAGGGATGAAAGAGTGCCGTTTCGAATAAGGTGAATTTTTCTCTCGTGAGAATTTTTAAGTGGGCAGCATCAGTATGCCTCACAGAAAAATACGAGTATCATTCAAGCAGCTTTCTAAGTTTGACCGAAACAGAATCGTTGCGTACAGAGATTGCGGATTACCCTTTTGGGAAATCGGTCATCGCGTTGGACCTAGTTAAGCAACAGTCAAGCGAATATGAAATCTGTGGATGCAGGAGGGAACGACTGACAGATAGGAGCAAATGCAATTACCTCATCGCTCTACTCCACGGAAGACAGGTATATTGTGCTCATGACACTGATAGAGCGTACTGACTCATCCACAACGATATAACAACGAATGCAATCTGTAGCACAAAAATCGGTGTCTGCATGATCAATTCGACGTCGTTTACAGTACAATGGACTGTTCGCTAGGCGTCCATGCTTCCCTTACATTTAATTTTAAACCATAGGAGTTTTGCATTTGTAGTAGTGCACTGAACGGGGGACATGGACATCCTAACTGATATGACATTGTGTTTTCGGATGAATCACGATTCGGGCTGCAGTACCACGATGGTCGGAATGGAGTTTGGAGACACCCTGGAGAAAGGCTGCTCGACTGTTGTTGTGTTTTGCATCGTCATACTGGTCCTGCACCCCGTGTTGTGATGTGTAATGGTAACGGATTCTACTCCCGCAAATCCTAGAAGTCATCATCGGGCACTTAGCCAAAGCTATCTGTCTGAGGTTTTACAGCCTGTTCCCCTTCTTTATATTCAAGGTTTGTCTGCGATCACATTTCAGCAAGAAAATGCGCGACCACATGTTGCTCGCTGTGTTCAAGCTTTCTTCTTAGCCCGCCATACTGCATTATCCTGTCCTGTCCGTTCTCCAGAACGATGGCCCATCCATCGAACATATGAACTAGAGAAATGACTAGAGAACGCGTAGCTCACCATGCCGCTCCCGCGGATACACCAGATGAACTTTGGCTATGCGTAGAGGCAGCATGGGTTTCCATTACCCAGCAACGCATCAGAAGCCTCTTTCACTCAATGCCGCAGCGCTTAGAAGCCGTTACATATAAAAGTGGAGGCAACACTCATCACTGATTTTTCTCTTCTTCCTCACCTTAAAGAAGGCTGTATTTCAAATCAATTAACATTGATAATACTATGCGTAATCTCTGAAATATATCTGGTTTTGATATCTCTTGTCCGTTTTCGAGTTCCATTTTGAATGGCCAGCCAGTTTAGAAACTTACCTCCCCCCCCTTAATTGAGATTCGAACTTCCCTGCACGTTTCTAACAAAAGCTATATCACGGGTGGATAAATTTGAAGTCGTTGAACTGCAGGTTTTTTAAACTTTAAAAAATTTTATGCAGTTATTAAGCAAAGAAGAAATACCATTGTGTACATAGATATGTTCTTATTATTCTGAAATTTTGTCAGCCAAATCTTTGAGTATAAGCCCTGTGTGCGCAGGTTTGGGCTCGTAGTATTGTACAAACAACTTTTATTAACATTTTTTATGGATCTGCACTTTTTATTATTTATTTATTGTGTGTTTCATTATGTATTTACTTTTCATGCTTTTTAATCTTAGGTACAACAGAATTGGTCTAAGATTTGTTCTGTCTTAGAAACTTTCGACTGTATTGTGCCAAAGTTACACATAATATGTAGTTTTCTCAGACTTACATAACCCGCGACATAAATTCGCAGTTACTCAAATGCGAAAAAGCCATGAAATTTAAACTAAAACCTCCAATTAGAAATAAGGGCCCCGTAAAGAATTCCACCTTTCCCCGACTCGAACTTCTTGCATTCAAACAATATTCGTGAGATTAGTTGAATCACTTGTTTTTCAATGATAATGTTCATTGTTCATTTAACCTTAAAATTATTCGAAATGTAATATCAGATGCACTGTTAATAACTTTAAACATCAGAGGTCTCCAATTACAATAGAAAGAAAATTAAAAATAATTCGCAAGTATGAAAACGGAAAATGTACCAGTAACTGGTTACAAATCGACCTATTTAGACCGTGAATACGTGGCTGCCAATATTCGAACCATTGCCCAGCAACGCATCCAAAGTCTCTTTCACTCAATAATGAAAGCTGAAGATCGCATTGTTGAAAGCAGAACAGATGCGATTACGCTTCAAGATGTATTCATTAACCAAAAGGAGCTGATCCCAATTTCAGGATTACAAAAGCTGTTATCTGTTACAGAAACTGTTAGCTGACACCTTCGTACAGGTCACACTTGTGCCTGACGATTCCTGGCCCGTTTAAACTAATTTCTAGATCATTTTAATTAGACTCCACAACACTCTGGTTTAATAATGAGTCACGGTTAGGTTGACAAAGTAATTGTCAACAATTATTGGCATGGAGAAGGCTTAAAACTAGCAATCCTGCCAATAACATTTGCGAAATGCACACAGAGACTGTAGTTTGATGGTCTGAGAAAGACTGCTATCGGCAGCTTTACTGACATTCGCATCTTCTGTTGATACATTACGGAGTAGTACTTCAGTTATCGATGCATCAACATCCTTTGTTGAATATATTCGCCAATTTCTTGCGGCCGTAGGTCCTGATACCATTTTTGAGGATAATTACACGCAAATTCCCGTGATACGCACTTTCGGCTAGTATTTAGTCTCGGAAACACTACTTCGCAAGGAATAAGCATTGAAATCATTCGATTTGAATTCCAACATGTATGTATTAAACGTAAGTGCAAGACATTTCATTTCTTTTCATAACTTTTCCAGAAATCTTAATGGGGTAAGAATAAAACTGCTCCGTGAATGGACGGAAATACCCAAAATCGCCATAGATTATTTTATTCTTAGCATAAACTGAAGCTGACAGGCATGCGTTTCCAACAGAAGTCATCTCATTTTGCGCTGACAGATCTTCACCAAAGAATATTTTTCTAATCAAAATTCATATGGTTTTGTTTACAACTGCTTTTTTTAATTATTTATGTATTACTTTTTTAACTTCTCCACTCCGGCTTCTTTGTTACATCCAATGATCTGCGAAAGTTTTAAAAAATTCGGATAAATATTATTTTTAATCTTATATCTTCAATCTTATATCTTGTTTAACATTTGCACATGAGCGTAGTTTAAAGCTCTGCACTTCAGAATTAATGTGAAAAAAATAATTTTATATTTACAAAAGCTTCCTGCCCTCACAGCCGAAAGTAATTTCATAAAGCTATTTATTTTATTTGGAAATGAAACTGGAAGTACGCATACTAAAGTCCAATACTTAGGAAAATAAAATCGATATCCATATTTTTCGAGGACTCTGTACAACATTACTTTCTTTATTCTTTAATATGACCTAACGAATTACCAAAGGTAGTATTTGACAATCATGGCAGTTTTTAATAGATGTTTTTGTCCTCCTGCCTTTTTCCCTTTTTAACCTATTTCCTCTTGGTTTTTGTCACAATAATTCTTCCAGATTAAACGTTTATGTAAATATTAGTTATGCGAGATGCACTAAAACTGCAGCTTTTTGGCTATTTACACGTGACTCGCAGACTTGTAGCTTTTTCTCTAGGTGTATGTAGAAACACTTCTATGAATCTAACTGAACTATTAGAGCTGCGAAGGGAAAAATATGGATATCGGCTTAGGTCAGTCGTTTTACAGTTAATCATATCTTCGTGCTTTGTGTTGCACATTGTTTCAAGTTCAACCGAAAGTTAAATAAACTTTTAGTTATTATTATTTTAGTTATGTAAGGTTTTGAACTGACAATAATTTGCCTTGGCCCTTATGTAGTCTGAAAGAAGAGAATGTACATTAAGAGCTATATGCTCTGTTTTGTTTTTACTGCAGTAAGTGTGTATGTTTCCAATGACTGTTATTTTGTTTAAATTTTATTTCTTTACTTATTCATACATTCATTTATTTTTCGTTTCTTTGTCATTTAATTGCGCAATAAAAATATTCGTTCCATAAAAATGTTCGTTCGCAATGTTTTCCCCAAGTCATTGCTATAGTTATTGATCAGAAGACTTCGTTACATAAAGTGTTTATCTTTTTTTTTCTTCCTTATACAAAGAAAAGGAAGCATTGTAATCGCGAAGATTTTCGGGTGTCATATTTCAACAGAAATATACATTTTGACCATTCTCGAATCGTTTTGCATATTTTTTTTTCGTGAGGTATATAAAGGACTTTTTATTCCAAAACGGATTGTAAAATGGATTTAAACTGGATTCAAAAGGGAGTTTTTTCCGTGACGTAGTACTCTGTATGTGTTTCGTCTCTAGTACGTGTGTATGTATTTCGAATAGCTCAAAAACGATTAGCCGTAGAATGTTGAAATTTTGTATATGGGGCTGCTAGTATAACATCTAGTTGTGCACCTCATTTTTCATTGCAATTGGCAGTACCAAATGCATATATATATATATATATTCCTTACCTTGAATTTATTTTCGTAATCGTTGGGTCATAGTCATATATTGCCAATTACAGAAGTGTTTTAAATGATGAAAAAAAATTTATGTTTTGGCAATGCCAAACAGTTTTTAGAAATAATTAAAATTAATTTTAGAAAAATAAGAAATCTAACTTTTAATGTGGTGTCTGGGTTCCTATTTTTATATTGGGGAAAGTTTTAAAACCGTTATCAAAACATAAAATTATAAGACATTTTACTTCCTTACCACAAAAATTGACCTGGATATTTAATTTCAAAAGTTGCAGTTTTAGATGTCATTTTAAACTTGCTTGCGAGATAGGTTAAAAGTTAGAATAATTTGAGGAAATAAGTTTAAATGAAGTGCAGCAAAATATGTGTATAGTTCGATAGTTCCGACAAGGACGTCATATGGTGTCCAGATCAGATTTTTAGATACATTGGAATGCTTTTGCTCATTAACTATTATACGAAACTCTTTATGTTTGCGCTGATCAATCTTTATTTTTATATGCAAAATTAACATTTTATGTAATGCTTCCTAAAATCATTTTTCCTTCGATATTAATAACTCTCTTCTTTAATAAATGAACGCCATTTCTGTGATAATAAAAACTGCTTCAGAATCACGTTTACAATGAAGTGACTCTTTATGTTTCTTTTTTTTTTTAATCTATTTTTTTATCTAACTGAATTCGCTCTCAAAGTAAACTTTCCAACGAAATAGAATTTGCTCTTATTTTTTAATTTTAATTCTTCATTCTTTTTCAATTAACATTTTTCGAACATTTTTTTTAAATTCGATCCTCTTGTTATGTTGTAGGGTTCCTCATTCTTTTTGTCTAAAGTAACAACTAAAACATAGACTCGAGAAGACTTAAAATACCCTTTATTTCACTCAAAATATGATGAACAATTGGCCCCTTTCTCGAGCTTGCAACAAAGCCTCCACTTGGGCTTAAAATCAGAATAAGAAATAAGAACTAAATTATAACTAAATAAAAGAGACTTAGGCGAAGCTAACACGAGTAGCTAACATAGTTGGTCCTTAATTTAAATTAGCCGGCGAATATCAAAAGATAGGTAATAAACGGCCGAGCGTAACAGGTTCAGGAGAGATTTGGCCCGAGGGCAAACTCGCACTACTTAGGATTCCTAGCTCTTTCTCACGAAGTAAGTTAAACTTTCTTTAAATACTATTTCTAACGCATTTGCAATCAACTCCAATCTAAAAACTCTCTCGCTCTCGTAGGAAGTTGTAAGTGGAAAAAGAATTGACAGGATAGTGACTTTTAAATTAAAATAACTGTTATAAAATTAAAATATACCTTACACTGATTCGAAACTAAGACTTGAACACAAAGACGAGAAATGTAATTCGATCCTTAGTGGCTTAAATATTTTCACCTCCCAGTAAGACAAACCGCCAATAATATAAGTGCTTGAGTAGTTGCATTTTTTATATGTGTTTTATGTGATTTATTTGTTTGTTTGTGCTTTACGTTTAATAAGTGTTGATGCCTATATAATTTCTGTTCAAATGTCACGATAGAAATCTGTCCTCCGAAACACCAAATATTATTGAATGAACAACCCTTATTTGGAAATGTTTTATAGACTCTTTCAGAACTTTTCGGAGAGAGGCAACATGAGAAATTCAGCAATGCCCTAACCGGGATTCGAACTCCGGATCTTACGATTGGCTAGCCAGGTGTGCTTTCCAGTTTTACATGAAGGCACCTGGTAAGGAATGAGAAAATATTTTACAGTCTTCCCCACTTAAAGGGAGACTGAGGAGGAAGGGAGCTATTCTCCAAGTACTTGCGGTGACGAATTATCGTCCACCTCCTTTTAGTTCGAGCCTCACTTTAGAACCAGATTTAAGTAGCCAGGCAGTATTTAAAAAGAACTGCTGATGAAGCGTTTTGTGGACTCAAGGGAGAGCTCTATAGATAAGAAGTGGGCGCGGAACAATACATGCTAGCCCTAAAATTCTTGGGCTATAAGAATTCAAGTAAAAACTAAAGAATTAAGGTATTAATACTGCTAAAATTTTAACATCCGACAGTCATCTATTTTACACTTTAAACCTAAGCAATTCCACCTGAATTTAATGTTTCTAAATCACTTAATTTAAATTTTAGTTCTAGAAATTAAATTGCTTAATACTATCATTTAAATTTTATACGCAACAATGCAGATATTATTATATAAAGTCCAGAAAAAAGTAAGCGTTGAAATATTCTACAAACTAAACCTGAAATCTAATATTATCAGTAATTACAGCTATGTCTCAAACTGTAAATATGTAATTGTAACAATGTCGACTATTATTCATCTGAAAGGATAATTTTTTGAGAAGGTACGTGCATGATTTTTTAAACCATTAATGAAACTGCAATTAGATATAATAAGTACTTTTAAATTTATGTACGCATTAAGATCCTCAATGACATCCTTTTAGAGAACTTCCTATTCAACTGTATTCCTTACAATATTTGTTTCCAATGTATTCGATGAATATCACAGTGATTGTGTATCATCACATACTTGCTTTGTTTTATAGCATGGAAAATGTGATGGGCTCTTTCTACAGTAAAGAAGATCTCCCTCAGTACTGCTTTTCATTGTATTCTCTGTGGGGTAAACCGAACAAAAAGAGAGAAGTCATTCCAAAGGGAGCAAGTAAAATCTCTAAATATAATCTCTAAATAATATTTTAATAATAAACTGAATGTTATTTTCGGGTAATAATTTTATTACAAGAGTTACGGTTCATAAGCTACTACAGATATACTACTTTGCCATATTAAAGTACTTTCCTTACTTTGCAGTGATTGTTTTATAATGCAATGAAATCTGACAGCGAAGAGATTATGTGTCCCAAGAAATATTTCTAAAAGAACAGCGGCTAGATATAATAACATGAAGTATTTTTATTTCTTTCATTACGCGTTACTTTGCTACTGTTACTCATATTATTTTCCTTTCTTAGACATAATAATTTCATCGTTGTCATAATATGCAATTCAGAATATTATTTCCAACAGTGTGTAATTTAAAAACTCTATGTGTTGCTGAAACCATGTAATCACTTAAAGCGCTAATGATGATATTATAAGTATTTTTACATCAAATACTTTGCATACATATAAAAGTGACATATTTCTTATTTGAAATGATTTGAAAACGTTTGAATTACCAATGAATCAAAAACGAAATTTGGCATGATGTTATGAGGACTAGAATCATGGATCAGTAAGTGCATTCCAGTCAAGCAGATAACTAGAAAATAATATCTGAAAGTTTCGTGGTGCAGAAGTAGATTCTTACACAAAGACACCCAAGGCGTTGATTCAATCCTTGAGGAAGGCCTATATCATTAGAGAATGATCCTTACACGTATAAGAAACGAAAAACGATGTGTACAGATGAAATGGCATCTCGGTATAGTCTGCTTTGAACTACGTCCAGCTGGATATACGGTTTGTGTGGAAGCGAAAATGTTTGTTTGGTATATAACATTTTTTCTGAGTACGAGTTTTGATGAGTCACACGATTGTGCGAACTACATTACGACTATGCTACGACCGCCTATGAGCATCAGTACGCCTATTGTTACTATTCATTAAACAGCTTGTCGTATAAGTCTGAATTTTCAAGCGATTTTGTATTTTTAGCGTAAATCTTGTTGCGGATTCATTAAAGACTGTGGAAACCAAACACGCTATTAAATCTGCTAACGTTGGGAAGGAGGTGAAGTTGATTACCAAACAAAAATCAGACGTTAAATCAAGACGTATAAGAGACATTAGAGCACTTTGAAAAATTACTTTTTACCTGGAGAAAAACATTTATGTATTGAATCATATGCAGTATATATTTCACCCACTGCATTTGTATTTCAATATTAAACAGTGTTATGATAATAACAATCAGATTTTTTTATAAGGACGAATTAATTATTTTCCCTTTATTTCTAACTGGAAAAATTACTTTGATATATGTCCAAGGATGCGAAACGAATTAAGGACGTATACCGTGGTACCACTGTATATGCATAAGGCTGGATATTAAATTTCTTACTATGTAAGGAAACACGCAACAAACCTAAAACCTGAATTATTTCAACAATAAATCTAGGGTTTTAATCTAAATGCTTGCATATTCATAGTTCGGTTCAAAACTGAAATATAAACGTGAGTGTTTGCATCTTACTTCCAAGCCTTCTTTTTATATGCATATTCTGTGTGCTAATAGGACAGCAGGTATATCTTTCCAGCATCGACAATTTTAATTTGGCTCACTTACTTTTGTTTAATTTTTAATCGGCAGTTATGGAGGAAATACTATTACCAAAGTTACCCTTTAATTTTGTGTACGAGTATGGTTAATGGGGGCTGAACAATTATTACAAATAATCCTAAATATTAAAATCATCCAGGAACTATCAAACGTGCTAAAACTACAGCTAGGAAGCACATGCTCAAGTGCGAAGTAATTGTAAAAGTCGTTAGGTTCTTGAATAGATTTTTCATATAAATGCAAGTTTGCTTTCTTTTATACAACAGCTCTATTTAAGAAATATCTTTTAGAAATCTTTTAAAGTTATGAAAACCTGTTTGCACTACTGACATCCAGTAGTTTAAAATATATACATCCAAGAAAGAAAGCTAAATTTCGTGGCTATTATAAGACTCCAGACTAATATAAATACTGCTGCATAGATAAATACGAAACATAGTCTCGTATAAAGGATAATAAAAAATTGTAGAGATTACATTTGATTCTCCATAACGTTTTAACTGCGCATAAACATTTAGAGATGCTTTTAGAATTGTAGTTTAGTCTACATCGTTTTGGCCATGATTTTATAGAATGTGATACTATTTCTTTAATTTCTTCACCTCTCCATCTCTTCTCGAGCGCACGAACGGCAGAACGGTATAAAGTCGATGAACACTGGTAGCTCGGTCGTGGTTTGAATACCTCCGAACGGAGGCTGCACAGGCGTTTTCATTTCCCCCCTCCATGTGTAACATTTATACAAGTCAGTTTGTAAAGACATTAAGTTATTTTGATACTGGAGAAGTAAAAAATGAGCAATGCCCTCGTCGGGACTCGAACCACGGACCTCTCGAATACGCGTCGAGCGTGCTGACCACTACACCATGTATTGATGCTAAGAAGGCGGGAGAAATATCTTATAAGTTTACCTAAAATGTCCTCCACGAAGGCATCACTTTCCTTGGGCAGGTAACTCGAAAGTGCTTTTGCATAATTAAATAAAAATCAAACCACCTCTTCTCAAACAACTTTTTAAAGACTTTTAAAATCTGATATCCATTTCAGGGAAATCCATTCCATATTTGCAGACCTGTGTAAGATTAGCCAATTTGAGTTGAAATTATTCTTCTTATTGTATTGTGTATTGTTAATTTAATTGCTCTACATAATTAACCTTATATTTTTCAGCCATGAAATTTTCTATTTTCTTAAATGCGTCTCGTAATAACGATACAGATATAATTGATCCGCAATATTTCTTGCCAACCAATCCTTCGATACAAATGGCTGTTCATTCACCTTATTTCTTACCCAGTCCTTATATACAAGGCAGCAATTATTTAGCAGGACAAGCATATGAACTGACTATTACCATGGTAAAACTTTTTCTACGTTCGAAAATAGTTTTTACTTTAAACGGTCTTTACTTTTTTGAGCATGAATAATTCTTCTTACAGAATGAAAGGCATCTCTTACCATTGCCTTATAAGACAAATTGTACGGATTACATGAAGACGTGGAGAGAACGGGGAGGAAAAGCACCCATAAATCAATTGGTAAATTTGAATTTTTGCATCTTTTGGAAAAAGTAAATATTGTATTTAAAGGATTTTGAAATAAATAATTGTCTGAATTTTTTAAATAATTTTCTACGAAATAGTTGCATAAAAATACTGAATAGTTATTCATCGATGTTTTTCCGTTAGTGGTATTGTTTTTCAGAGTTTTCGATAAGATCAAGTCCATTTTGCCATCAAAGGGATGAAGATGATGCATGCACAATCTCTTCGCTCCCTTTTTCGAAGAGCAATTTTAAGAAATCTAGTTATGTATTCTAGTTTTAATTGTAAAGGCGCGTAACTGTTTATTTAATAGGCGTGGACAAATAAAGTTTTCTTAAAATTTACGAGTAAATCAACGTTTGCTTGTAATCAGAGTGATAACTTACTGACGTCAAAGAAGTAACATTGCATTAAGTACTGTTAGGTTAAGCATAGTTTGAGAAAGTTTTAAGTATCAGAGTTAAATATATTCATGTAAAAAATTAAGAGAATTCAAAATTATGTCTAGTTTTACAAAAAGTATTGAAACAACGGTAGTAATTATGTCGCCGAAGAATTATGCAAATATTCAGAGCCAAATACGTAAGCTTACACGTATGTCTCTAAGGAACTATTATTAAGGAGGGGATATAAGCGCATGAACTGTTTTCGATTTGTGTGCTCATATTTCTTCCTGACATTCGCCGTGTTTCTTGCTACAGTTAGGTAAATTGTATAAGGTGATGTGATGTGGGGGCGCAGCCCGATTCTTCTGGTAGACTTTACGTCGCGCTGTTGTTCTTTACATTGGCTGCGCCAGAGCAAACCAGAAACATCAGCAGTCAACAAAAATGTAACAAAAGAGAAACCATAAAATACAACCGGAAGGTATTACCATCTCTAGTTTTTATACTTCACGCACTTATAAAGAAAAGGAGAAAACAAAACAAAAAAAAAAAAAAAAAAATGGCTGACAGATGATGGAATGAAGTGGAAAATTTTCGGTGGACTGGAGGCAAGTCAATCATCAGCTCTTGCTATAAAGCTCAGTGTAACGCTCAGTGTCGTTTGCAATTTATGACAACAGTTTCAGGGCACTGGATCCGTATCGGGAAGTTCGACAAGCATTCACAACGACGAATGAGAATTTTTTGGGGCACTTTCAGCGTGGCGACACAGGAATGCTTCTGCTTCAAAGTTTTATGCTGTCACTGGAAATCGAGTTTCACTGGCCTGCAGTTGCTCGAAGGTTTCACTAGATATGGCTGTATGCCAGAGTACCCTTTGCTTGCATCTCGCTTACTACAGCATACAAGAGAGCGCGTTTAGAATGCTGTATACAACTTGCGTTTTGGATCAGACTTAAGTGAATCACCTTGCTTTTAAGTCATTGATTCTCTGCCTATCTGTATCTGGAGAGATCCAGGAGCACGATACCATCCATCCCTCCTCAGAGGAAAGGATCATTACGGTGGTGAAGGTGTAATGATTTTGTCAGGCGTTATGCTGGACGGCTGGGAGATCTTAGAGCCCTATGTTCGAGTTTTCAGGGGCAGTTTGTCCCAGGTTTATGTTATGTTAATGGACGACAACGCTCATCCAGGGCTTAACTGGTCGACGATTACCTGAAAAGTGAAAATATTTGCTGCATGAATTGGGCAGCCAGATCTCCTGACCTTAACATTTAGAGCATGTCTGACGCTCTTTGAGGGCTATGTTACCTTGCCATTCCGTTCCAAGAAGCATCCCTGTTCCAAGAAGTTGAAAACTGCCTTTATGCAGGAGTTTCTAAAATATGAAATTCAATGTTATTGTGTATATTCTTACATTAAGCCTATTTTATGATTATAAAGACTAAACTAAATTCCAACTCTTGATTCCTTGTGAATAATGCAAAGCTATCGATATGTTTCAATGTTAGTTCAGTGGTTAGTTCAGAGGTTCAGTGGTCTATGCGGTTTCTTAGTTTTACCGGTTTGCCAGTATTGGCAGTACGTTTTATACGTTGAGGTTAGGTTTAGGTTTAGGTTCAGTCGGTTAGAGGAATGGAGAATTCGGCAAATCAAAGCAGGAGTCGAAAGCTTCGTAAGTATTGAAGAAGCACAGGTAAGAGTGGGCAACACACGATATCGCACTGTCTTATTGAAACGTGAGACGAAGACGGTCATATGGTATAACCACTAGAATTAATGTTCAAAAAATGTTACATTGGCTGATAAAAGTACTGCTCATGAGGATTAGAGATTAATGGGACATGTAAAAAATGAAAAATCACAATTTTTAGTCCAGTGTTTGGCCGCTATGACGACGGTAAATGCAAGCTTTTCAGAGTTCGGTCCTCTTGGTGCTTCCCATTGGCGGAAACAGCCATTATGATGCTACAAGCAAAAGCATAATTTGCCAAAAAAGACGGCATCACGCCATTAAGACATCCACGTATGTGGGATGTGTTCCTGTCGACGACGTTACTCAGATAAAACGACTATAAACGACGGTAATCAGATATAAGTTTAGAAAATGAAAGCATTTGAACATAAAGGAAAAATGAAGCGCATGTAGCATATATAGAAATTGGATAAACCTTTTAAGTAGGACTCAAAGATGAATGTATTATCAGTGGAACCGTTTTGGACATAGGGCATTGATATTGATATTTAAAATGGAATTTATTTCTTCTAATAAAGTACTTTATGATGAGTTTTAAATTAATCAAAATTATCACATGCTTTTGGTTTTATAAGAAGAAAAACTGTCCAGAAAAGGAAACGAGACTTAATCTGGTTATTTCTTTATTCAGGGAATTGTGCAAGAATGTCGAATGAAGGAGATGTATGCACGCAAAGGATGTGTTCCTGTCACCGTGGATTATCCTCATTCATATAATATCTGTCGATCATGTAATCCTTGTGAAGGTAAGATATACATATGAACAGGAAACAAAAGTGAACTTGCGGCTGGTTTCTTAAGCATAAATTTAAATTTCTGAAAATATAGCTTATACTTTATAACATCTTTCATTCAACAGCTGTTTGAAAAATGAAGGGAAGAATTACGCATTGTTGATACTCCACAAAGTTTGGTAGTCGTGAAGTAAAACTTATCATTATTAAAACAATAACTGAAATTATGTTGCTGCTTTTAAGCTGCCCTTAAAAATGCTCTGAGACTATCAAATGATTTGATACACTTTTAAAGTTACTTAACTATTTTAAACTTGAATTTGTTAATGGACGCATTTAAAAAATAAGCAGAACGAATAATTTTGAATTAGCATTGGCTAAAAAATTAAAAATTTTAGTAAATAGTGGGTTAAAAATAATACTTTCTCTTAGTCATCACTTAAAGTTTGTTCTGTCTTCAGTATTTAAGGTATTCAAAATTTTTAAGAGGAATTAGGACCTAAGATATAATAAAAAGCATTGAAATAAACGATCGAATTATTATTATTATTTATAGATTTAGTAATTAGTAAGAAATTAGTAAGATTAGTATTAATAAGAGATTACTATTAGAGATCCATTATTAGTACGAGAATAATATCATGCGTAATCAATAACTTCATTGACCACATTTAGTGAGAGTGAAATACATTACACTCTTGAGCATCATTATTAACTATATGTACAAAATTCACTAACTGATCAAGCACATCCTTTCATAATTGTTGTCAACACCTTTTGTCGACTCTATCTTTTCTGCGTATTAACTCATTTTGAAACCTTCTCGTGAGCTTATATTATGTATTGTAGATAATAAGAAAATTATTTACAATTTCAACGATTACGTACTGGTAATAAAATGACAGATTATTTTGAATTGATCGAATAGTGGGTACATTATAGTAGTTGACCACTTATAAGTGTATTAAACTAAAATAATCTATTCTTTATTTTCCCAGATAACATAGCCACAGACAATTGCACGATGCTTGCAGACAATTTCAATCAACCATGCGAGTAAGTTGCATATTTCTTTTAAAATTACTTCCTCTTTCATAGATTTGCACAGATTGCTTTCATAACAATTAATTTAACTAAAAGAAAGTATTCAAAATGCACAAGCATGCACAATTGAGAGTCAAATAAGTAAATTTCTACATATACTAATACTTCAAAGAGTTCCATTTAAATAGTACTAGTAATATACTCATTCCCCCTTCTTGAATCGTTAGGTTATATTGATGCAAGAATTTGAAAAATCCTCCCTGGGATTCAAACTCCGTATGTACCGAATACGCGTCGAGCGTGATTAAAGCTACATCATGAAAGCTTGCGGAAAGGAGAGAGAAAATACTTTATACCAGTGGTTCTAAATCTTTTGACTAACACGTAACATCTAAACAAAAATTGAAAAACTTTAGTACTACCACTACATTTTACAATGATTATTTTTCAATTTCTCACCAGAAATATTAAAATATATATATTTTTTGCCATTTGCGCAAGCTATTGGCTATTTGTATTAAAGATGCACATGTAAAAATATATTAGATTAAAAATTGGTTACTATTTTGATATTTCAAAATATAAGTTATAATACTTTAATTCTAAAATTTAGTGCGAATTAAGGCATGTTTAAGAGAGATACATTTCTTTATGTCTGATTTTATTTCACTTAGTTTCAACCGTAAATTAGGATCCACTTTCAGTTTTGTTCTCCATTTGTTTTTTAAGTATAACATGGAAGAAAATCCTTGTTCACAAAAATAGGTTGTGCAAAAAGGCAATAAACGTTTAATGTCTTTATTTGAAATGCCTTTAAATTCTTTTTTTCGGTTCAGTCAAAAGTTAACAGACGTGTTATTTTCGGAATCTTCAGTAAGATTTCGATCACAGGAAATTTCTATCAATAGTTCTTTTCCTTCACGAGATAAAATTTCAAGTACATTTTAACAAAATGGCTTTCTAATCCAATTTTCCTTTTCATAATCCTCGGGAAAATATATGTTGAAATTGTTTATCGAAGAAAAACTATGATTTTTCAATGGATACTAATTCTTCTTTTATTTTCAAATTTATTTCGGTTAGGAAACTTTCTAAAAGTGGTGAAAAATTTTAAATATTATTATCCAATTCTTTGATTATTGGCTAGAGTTCTTTTGTCATTGTATTTGTTTTATCTCTAATGGTGAACAAATTAACACTTTGTTCGAGTAATCCTAAATTTAATTCATTTAACGTTCCAAAAGTATCAGCTAAATATGTTAAACGCGCTAAGCATAATTCACTGAATAAACATTTCTTCCAATTCAAATTTTGAATCACGGTAGAAAATTTGAATTTCTGATCGAAGTTCAAAAAGACAATTTAAATTTTTCCTCTGGATAACCCCTTTCTTCGGAATGTATGAAAAGCGTTTCATGCCCATCTCTTGAAAAAAAAATCGTAAATATTCTTCAATTTAAAGCTCGGGTTTTTAATAAAATTAACAATTTTCACAGCTTGATTAAAAACGATTTTCATGTTTTCAGGCATTGTTTTGGCTGCTATAGTTTCACGATGAATGGAGCAGTGAGTAAATTTAGTTTCAGGTTCCACATTTTTTATTTGAGAAATAACACCGGAATGTTTTCCTGATAAAGCCGAGCTCCGTCACTGCATACGTCAATGCACTTATTCTAAAGAATATCATTCTCAACCATAAAATTGTCAATAACTTTGAAAATATCATTTGCAGTTGCTCTATCATGAACAAATTCACAAAATTAATACTACACACAAAATATATTCGTTTATCTTCTTCGAAACGTATGTAAACAAATAATTGAACAAAGTTAGTTATATCAGTACTTTCATCCAATTGCAATGCAAAATACTCACTGTGTTTTATAATTTGAATAAGTGTCTCTTTTATGAAATTTGCCATTTCATGAATTCGTCGTAGAAGAAAGTAAATTATAATCACTTTGTCGCTGAGAACACTATTGTGAACACTTGAGCTGTGTGCTAAACACAGATTGGGCAGAACACTGTTGCAAATACTTATACACTTGAACACAGAGCACTTTCATAAACACTTGGGCTGTGTGCTAAACACTGATTGCCCGGAACACTTTTGCTAACACTTGCACAGTATATTATCACAGTATGACATTTGTACACTTTAACACTTCGGCACTATATTAGTGTTGCATTATGCACTACACATTATTCTTGGTGATCGTGCACATAGTTACACTATTTAAGCAATTATTACACAGTTACACTATTAAGCAATTTACACTATTTAAGCAATTAATTACACTATTTAAAAGTCCAAAAGCGGAAGGGATCTAGAATTTTCATAGGGATATCCCCATAGGGTGCTGGCAGCATTAAAATCTCCACCTAATATAACATTTCCAATTGGGTTTTCCTTTAGATAATTCGTGTAATAATGCATCTATGTCCTTACTAGGCGTAAAATAAGCTGAAATAATTAGCAATTTTCCTTCAAGGGTATCAATCAGAATCGAAAGTGCTCAGTTTCTTTCCACAAAAGTGGTGACAAAGGTCCATTGTACACGATTGCAGCCAGATGGTTTAAGGAAAGAAATGTTTTGTTAGAAGATAAAGAGCCAATTAGTAAATTTTTGGACGTAATATCCGGCTCCTGATAAAGACCCACTGTACACCCCAGTTCAAGCTGTATTTGATGAATGTTGCTCGTTGCCGCTATAGATTACATTGTATTCAACTAAGTTCTACTTAAAGGTCCTAATATCTCTATTCCCGGTTCATTTGGCTGATTTGCTGCTTCAATTTCTGTCGATAGGTCGGGCATTTTGTTGAAAATGCCGTGTGAGTGCAATCAAATGTTGTTCCCTTATGCTCGTTTGAAATTAGACAATTTACACAAGATGGTTGTTCTTGGCAATCTGTTATTGGAGCGTCGTGAGATCCAGCACACTGGGCACACTTTGGTTTATTCTGGCACCCTCGGCTAATATGACCTATCTCCTGACAATTATAGCAACGTGTTATACGCACGTAACGCCGATAGGGACAGGACGTGAAGCCAAGAAAAATCCTACCTTGATGACCCAATCTATTAAAGTAATCACGATCCAGACTAATAATCCAATTTTTCCTGGAATCAGGTCTTGAAAGAGGGGTTCTTGGTTTAATTGAGCTGTATTTGATGAATGTTGCTCGTTGCCGCTATAGATTACATTGTATTCAACTAAGTTCTACTTAAAGGTCCTAATATCTCTATTCCCGGTTCATTTGGCTGATTTGCTGCTTCAATTTCTGTCGATAGGTCGGGCATTTTGTTGAAAATGCCGTGTGAGTGCAATCAAATGTTGTTCCCTTATGCTCGTTTTCTCTAATGGCTGGGAGATGTGAATTCAATGCTGAAATTAAATCGTCCGCAGTAAAGTCCGAAGGGACTCCAAATAATATAATCGAGTCACGGAATGGTTTTGGCTCTCGCAGTTTAACTGATCGCGATAGATCTTCTTCACTCGAAATTATCTCTTTAAGTTTTAGTAAATGTTCGCTTGTCTCACACCTAATCAGGAACTCGTTACTGCGAGTTGGACGGATTTGTTTAATTGGAATACCTAACTTAGAAGGTTTAATTGAAGAGGCCAATTTATCTTGTAGAATCTTTGAAGTAATAGATTGGTCAGTTGGAGCTAGTAAGAGTACGTGATCAGTCAATTGTTGTGGACGAGAGGCTTTTTTCTTTTTACGTTGAACTAAGGTAAAAGAAGGATCTGAATCAATTTTAGAATGATCCTCCGAAGTCTGCAGGTCTGATGATGTAACTGGTGGGACTGTAGGCTCCAGAACCGCAGCCACCTTTTGCAGAGAATCAATTTGTCCACGTTAATTTGCAATTAATTGCAATTGATCAGAAATTATATTTAAAGCAAGTTGAAAGGCGTCGAAAAGAGTTTTTTGGTCTCCCTTATTTAACCTATGTTTAGAGCTCTCTGTTCCAATAAGCTTGAACACATCTGAACTTTGGGCTAGGAAATTATGTGCGCGAGTAAGAGATGAATCACAAGGAGGGACACTTTGAGCTTCAGAAGTTACCGATGGAGGAGCTGAAGTCGAAATTTGAGCCATCAGTAACAGTAAAAATGTATATAAGTACAATGAACAATGTAAACATCAAGTATCTGAATACTTTAAGCACTACGCTTCTATTGAAAATAGCTTATCAGCATTAATACTTCCCTTACAGTAAATCGTTTACAGTCAATACAGAATCAATAAGCAGAATGAATTTAGCATAGTAATAATAAAACAGTATTCAATGGGAAAGTGATTGCTGTTATGCAGAATCGAACCAGTGGTATGAATTTTAAACAATTATTATCATTATTATTTTTTAAACTATTAAAAGAAATCAAAATTACAAAAAAGGTAATTAGAAATCAATAGTATTACAAAACCCCAGTTATGGGAGGGGAGAAAAACAAAATTTAAAAGTAAATATTTACTAGGATAAAGACTGGGACTGTCTCATATAATTGCTATGAAGGGAACCAACTTATTTTATGGAATGAAAAACATTATAAAAGAAAAAAATTATTAGATACAAAATCTTATTCAGTTAAAAAAAGAAATATACTTGATAAACAAACTGGGAGCCAAGTTAAATTATAATAATAATAAAAAAAGAATAATTAATCCACACCATTAACACTTAGAAGAAAAGAAATTTAAAAGTTATTTCCCAGGATAACCAATGCAATTAAATAATTGCTTTACTCACAGTAGAACCAAGTTGCGGAAGCACATTACGCTTTGATTATATCCAATTACCACGTGGTTGCTCCACAGGGTGGGTCTTCCTGCACATACAGTAGTTTGACGATAGAACAATTTCGGTTTTATTAAGCTGCCATTTTGAAACTCAGTGCTTACGGACACTCAAGATATTAAAATATCCACTGCTTGTTAAAAGCTAGATGCACACCAGAAATTTTTCTTCCACAGGGAACTGGACACCTCATAAACACATCATAATAAAAATTTTCATTAATTCACCTTTTAATCACACTCAAAAAAGCCAAAAAATACGGAGCTCAAACAAACGCTGCTTCACAATCAATGGACGAGTCCACTCTCCACATAAAAACTATACAGACACAGACACACCGGGTGAAGGACCTCCCACCGAGGTTCTCATTAAACGGAACCCATAAAGAGTTTGAATTATCCAACACCCGTGGGACCTTCGTTCTCGCGGGCGCAACCCCCGCAGTCCCCGTCCGGCTTTTACTAAGCATTGCCAGAACGCTTCGTTGCAAATTTAAAACGCTGTCACCTAGCCTCCGGGCACCACTCCATCGGCAAAACCACATTGTATTAAGGTGCTCTGTCCGCTTTGTCAGTCCCCGCCACGAAAACTGAATGGGGTCAAACCCCCGGGAACTCAGTCGACAATATATACCATGTAGCTCCATCACAGCCGAAGGAACAGACACGACAGTACCAGTACGGTCCCTGCCAAGCCTGAACCAACCTGAGCACAATACTCGGGTTCTAGTCCTGTGAAGATAATTTGTATACCTCCGTGGTTGAGACTGCCTAGGTACAGATCCTAGCCAGTACTTCCCAGGCGTTCGCCTGAGTCAACCCCCGGGGGGGATAAAAACTATACAGTTCGGCTTCTAGCCTTGCTCGATCTTTCACTATGGGGAAGGCTTTTAATAACGATTTTTTGAAATTTTCAAATGTATATGTCTGACCTCCGAATTCCCCTAATAAAAATTTGCCTATATTCTTCCACCATAGCGAGGCCTGTCCTCTTAGTGCAGATGTGGCGATGGCAACTTTTTGTCTTTCAGGCACAGGGTAGAGCTGGAAGTGATTTTCTAGGCCTTCTAGAAATATCGCCACCGAATTTTTTCCGTCGAAATTGGCGTTTGGCTTGATTGACGCTCTCATCGTCTGGACCAGGTATCCAAATCCTTCCAATTGGCTTGCCATTTCTTGTTGTTGTCCAGCAGCTTCCATCCAATTTTCGGCCATTTCAGTTCGACAAGTGTTCGGGCGCCAATGTAATGTTGCGCGCTTCCAACCTGCACGTAACAATAGTGGTGACTGCTGAGAACTGGAAAGTAGACAATGTCTTGAGAAAGGTTTAAATCCCTTTTTATTCAACTTTAGAAATTACAAATGCGCGCTCTTGACGCTCACAAACTACGCCGACCCGGCGGTAAAATAAAAATAAGAAACTAAAAAAAAGAATAGTAACAAGTGACTACGAGGCTCTCTAAACGTAACTAACCACACCGCGTTCTAAGAGACCGCTTATAATTCAGCAAACTTCTGAATATTACGTTGAAAGATTAACAATCTTCCGAGGCAAGCACACAGGCCGAAACGCGTGGTTCTTCAATTTCTAATTAGCCACCTCCACTCTCGTGAAGCAAGAAAGCACGCTTTCGAACTCGTTTCCCTTCTATTTAACTCAGATTACTTCCGCTGACGATTTGAATCCTTGCGCGTTCTACTAAAATTTACATACTCTGGCATTGGCAATTCCAGGGGAAAGTAAGACTTGACAGGAAAGATAGTTTAAACTTAAAATAAATGTTAGTTAAAATAAATATAAACCCTACACAACACATTGAGATTGAAGGTCCATTTCATCTCCATTCCAAGTAATCTCCATCTCCATTTCATCTCCATACTACGATAAATAGCTTTCATTACGTTATCTAGGAACAATTTTCTTTTCTTTTCAATATTCTAAGGGCTTGTCCTGGATCCATCACCTGTGAATCATCACTTTTCCGCTTAGTCAATCCTAGCCATTTTTCCATTTTATAAATCTAGGTTTGTTTTATTATTTTTACACAAATATTCAAATGCACAATATATTATAAGTTCTTCAGAAACATACGACGATGTTCTCAAATCGCTTAAAGAAGAAAGGAATACAGAGCAACAAGAAGACAAAATACCTGCTGTTACAGACAACAAATCGACGTAAAAATGATTCTAATTGAAAAACAGAGCAATATGAGCCCGCAAATGGTGGACCGGAAAAGTGTAGATATGCTAATAAATTGATCAACTCTATGTTATATGGCTTAAAGAATATTTGTGAAAATAAAAACGGATTATTCTGTTCAAGGTCCATAGCCCTTGGCTATGGACCTTGAACAAAGCTCAGATCGCATAAATTTAGGAGTGTTAAAGAAAAAGTTTAAACAAAATGATGGAATATTTAATTTTTGAATTTAGTAGTTAAAAATACTTTGTTTCTTTGCGTACCACTTATTTTTCTCTTGCGTACCACCGGTTGAGAATCGCTGCTTTATACCCTTTAATTTTGTTGAGAAGTAAAAAGCGAAGTATGAACGGAGCTGGAAAAAGTTGTTAGAATGAATCGGAAAAGGAAATCGAAGAAGATTTATATCGAAAGAAGTGTCCAGCTGGCAAAGTAAAGGAATATACTAAAGATGACCGACGATGCATTGGTAAAACTGACAGTGCAGTTTTTAGAACTTAGGGAAGAGGAGTTTATAGCCTAAGGATAGTACTTATCGTTAGAATTTCTGTGATTGTAAATAAACCAAGGAAACAAACAACGTAGTGCTTTCTGTCTGCGATATGAACATTTATGTTTCAATCCAATATCAAATGTGCTCAAGGCCAATGGATATATGAATGTGAAACTGACAATGACGGAAAAAAAAAAAAAAAAGAAAATATATTTCCTGCTCGAAAGAACACGTGGCTTCCCGTCGTGGATGCGAGGACAGTGAAACGAAAATGAAGAACTCTCGAGCAGAAAAACCCAATTAAATAACTTTCTCAACTGTCACGGAAAAGAAACATGTAAGAAATCTCTGAAGAGGGACAAAATTTTCCAGAAACTTTCACAAGAAGGAAAGCTTTATTTTGTAAGCAAGCTAATCCTCCAAAAAACAGACTATTTGTAGCTACTGAAGAGCTCTTCAGCATTCCCTGTGAATTTAAAGAAAAGGAAAAATAATCAGAAGCAAGCTAAAATCTATATATCAAAAATCATAATTCTATTAGTACAGGTCGTAGGACTAAGAGATCGTGGGTTCTATACTCCCTAATAAGATGAACTAATTTAATTTCCAAATGGGCAAAAATTGTAAAGGCTTTTCTTTTATTCTTTTGCCTCACCGGTGACGCATATTCCCCACTTTTAACGCCAACGCCTGAGGGCATTCTTTCCAAACGCGTGAGTTTAAATCTTTATTACATACATGTTCACTGCATCATCATATTTTATGTTCTGGCAAGTTCAGTAGTTCCTGGTAATGGATCATGTACAACTGAAGAGAAAGACGATACCCATTTTATGTATCTGGTATACACTAATGGGAGGCATGTGCAAATGGGAGTACTTCTCCTACAGATGCACTCTCGATCATGGCATATTTATGCGCTTGCACTGCGAACGTACGATGAGGGGAAGTTTCCAATTCAAGCTGACATCTATGATACAGGTCGTGGCAGGAGTATCGAATGTCGGCCATGTCAGAAAAGACTGTGCGCCAGGTACGACTACAATCTGACATTAGACGAGAATTATAATATCGCAAAGCTGTATTGTATGCACTTTTTAAGCTATGCATATTATACAGTACATTTATTTTACATACCACTTACACCTCTTACATTTCATTTAATTTCCCCATTGACGGACAGCTGGTCCAAATAGGTAAGAGCTCACCAGTTTATTAAGTCCTATAGATGGTTCTGGATAAGTTGCTCATCCTGGGCTATATCCCTTAGGAAACTTACAGCAATTACTGGCAGTACATGAAAGTATTGATTCTTACATTGTTTACAGTACGCCTATTGAAGAACATTTAATCTCTAAGTATATAGGGCAGGGGTTCTCAACCAGTGGGTACGCAAGAGAAAAATCGGTGGTACGCAAAGAAGCAAAGTATTTTTAACTATTAAATTCAAAAATGAAAACCCCAACATCCTGATTGAGTTTTTTCGCTGACACTCGTAAATTTACTCGTAGTAGTACTTTGTAGTGGTGGTAATAAATGTTTTCATTTTTGTTTAGATGATACGCATTAGTCAAAAGGTTGAGAACTGCTGATATAGGGAATGAAATATTGTTATTGTTGACTATTGAACTGCGTTATATAAACAATAAAACACATTATGCGACAAACGACCTTTTACAGTAATAATATATTCATTGACAGACAATCATTTACTAATAATAGGCGTACATTGAAAAAGGAACATTAAAACACACTATGAAATCTACAGCTCTAACAGTGATAATATTTACATTGACAATCATTTAGATTCTATATTTCACAAGAAGAAACTCAATTACTTTTGACAATTAAACATTAATATGTTGTTAGTATAATGTAATATGTGAACATTGATATATTGCAAGAAAATAGTAATTCATTACTCCAGAAGTATTTCAGCTAGAGAATTAATGTAGCTTTATATTATTGCTAATGGAAATTGCTAGAATTCCCATATTAACAACAGGAGCATTATGCTTTATTTGCCAAATATTTCTAATGAAATGTAATCTGTAAGATTTAAAGATATAAATAAGTATAACACATTCGACAGTACCTGGCTCCTGTCTTCATGAGATAGAAAGCGCAATATATATGCATTCTTACATTCTTTTTATATCAAAGCGATTGCTATAGGTGTTATTGGCTCACACATGACTGTTACGGTTGGTAAGTTTCCGATCAACACTGGATAGTCAAATACACCGACTTTCGAAAGTTTATCAGGACTACTGTTTCTTCTTATCTGTTTAGCAAACATGTAGGTATCCTGAGTAGAACAGTAACTTTACTTAAAGCTATGTCCTATGCTACTGTAGAAGATATAACAAAGATGAGAAGGGTTTAATTCCCCTTTATTCTCCACAATTTACAGGTGCTCCCGCTAGCGGGATACAAAGACCAGCACTTGTGGTCTGAACGTAACAAAATAAGAACTACAAACTAACTAAATTTAAGTAAGAGCTAAACTTGTAGAGATATTAGAATTTTTTTGGAAGCAAGAGAGATAAAAATAGAAAACCGCCTTCGCCGGGAATCGAACCATGGACCTCTGGAATACCCAGCTGCATAACCACTACATCATGAAGCCACGCTAGGAAAGTGGGAGAAATACTTTTTATACTCCCGTTTTTAAAGGGCGACTGGGATTTTTAGGGGAACCATTCGCCAAATCCTGGGTGTGGAGAGTCATCATCCACAACCCTTTTAGTTCTGGCGCCACTGTAGAGACATTAGGATTTTTTTTGGAAGCAAGAGAAATGAAAAATAGCAAACTGCCTTCGCCGGGAATCGAACCACGGGCCTCTGGACCCCATTCCGCAAATCCGTAAATGCGCTACATAATTTTTTTCACATGTTACTAGACTTAATCATATATGAAACTCGTACACATCACATGATTGGATGCGCTTGTCCCTCACTTCCCTTGTTTGGTAGTAAGACGTGGATCGCAATTGAACCAATCAGCCGCTGCCTCTCGTAGCCACTGAGATGTTCACAAAGCGTCATTAGGAGGGTTCTGACTTGCCGAAATTCTGCAGTTTCTAAGCTCGTATAACAGAAATATGTATGCTGTTCATATTGCTACACTCAGGCAACGGCTTCTTGTCTAACGCCTGCAATCGTGAGCCTTTCCTCATGAATATGAAGTGTCGGACCTCCCACGAGAGCATGATCCCACGATCTTGAAGATATTAAGTTTCTAGGTTTTTTAAAGGTTTAGAAAACCGTTGTCAGTAATTTCTCTAAGATTTGCAACTGATTCCTCATGAAGTGGAAAAGCAGATTCAATTAAAATGTTATAATGTGACAGAGGAAAGCAGCCCTCCACCTCTGCTGTGAGTTTTTACTCGATTTTGATGCAAACTTTGCGGCTATTCTGCACGAGCCCTTTTATACGTCCTTTTTTTGGGGGTAGGAGAGATTGAGGGTGACTGTAAATTCCACACTTTGCTATTGTTGTTAAAATACTTGATACTTCAGGAAATTTAATGATAATTATCATCTGGATATCTTTCTTTGATAATTAAACAAAGACTAATAAATCTTAAAAATCTAGCAAAAAATGAAAGCAAAATGTAACTTCTAATAAATATATATTGTTTACTGAACTTTATTTCCAGATAAAGGATTTCTGTAATTTAATTATTTTCCTTGTCTAGTTCTGAGACCTATGCAACCGTTAAAGAAAACAGAATAATTTCTCGATATGATTCATATGTGAGTATTTTAAGTAATTTTTTTAATTTTATGTAATAATACCATGAATCTTAATATGTCTTTCATATTAATAAAATGTTGTTCGATGCATAACGCTCACCGATGACACAAATTTTGAAGAAGAAAATTTAACAAATTTTGACTACCTTAAAGATTTAGCAAACATGCTTTCGGGCGTACCAGGTCCTAGAGCTTATGAACATCAGTTTGTTATGCAAAAGATGATAACAAAGCGATATTCCCAAGAGCTTTAAAAATGTCTCTTGTGAAAAACATATCCATAAAATTTCTTGAGATACTGCCGTTTTTGCTCATGAAATGAGAAACTTTCTTTTGCCTTTACTTATAGCCTGAAAGTAACATATAAACTTCTGCTAAACATCTACGCTAATTACAAATTATGTGCCTTTTTATTCATGTGTGCTTTTATCACTGTAGGCATTTATTAACGTGACCTTTTATCAGGGTGGGCTTTTAACCTAGTAGGTACTTCTCGTGTGGACACTCTTGACTGTGGGGTTTCTTCTATGGCCAAATAAAAGTCCGCACAACAAAAACCTATAGAAGAAGCCCGTCAGTTACAATTGCCCATATCACAAATACCCACACAAATGAAAGTCAACATGGATGAAAGATCACATTGATAAAACCCCACACTGATAAAATACCACAGCGATATATGGGGTTCTAAGTGTGTAATATTAACTTAAATTCCTTTAGACCTTTTCAGACTAACAAGCGAGTTATCTCTCCACCTATGTAAATAGGACAAAGCCTTGTGAATTTTTTAAAACATTCTTTTTATTAAACTTGAATTTAAACAGAAAATACCACTTACAAGCAGACAAACACCACTGGGTACAATCAAACGTCTGCCACCTGTGAGTCGTGAAATAACATTAGGTTGAATTAAAAAATTAAAAATCTCGTAGGCTGTGACTACACAAATTTAACCTCATTAAGGTGGCTCAGCTCTGATGGCGCGATTTAATGCCGGATAGCAAACGGCTAATGCCTGAATTCATAGGTAACTCTGATATTTTTTAGATAGGGGCAGACAATATGCGCTAAAAACAGTTATGTGTTAGCTATGTAAATCGGAACTCTTTTTATGTCCGCGGACGGTAATTTGTGGCAATAATTTCAGTTTATTTATTGTAGAATTATTTTTGAAAGAAATGAAATGGAGTTAATGCGAGAGCTTAACCGTGCTATGATTTTCTATGATTTTAAAGTGGGGCTAAATTAAAAGCAATTTCTACAATTAGCATATGCAATTTACAAAATTTACACTTACAAAATTTTGTATAGGTTTAAATTCTCTCCTGGATGATAAACGTACAGGAAGTTCTTTGTCAGCTATAGTCATAGAAATTGTGTCGGTTAGTGTTAATCGCTGCACCTACTACATGATACAAGAGAAACGTAAAATTGGATTCGCAGCCAAGCATAAAATTATTCATGGAGATGCATATGAAAAAATTAGTTTGTCGTTGGGTCCTCCGTAATTTGACAGAGCGCTAGAAACCGGAGAGTGTCATATCAGTAACGAAATCCTAAAATTACGTAATGAAGGTGGATCCTCCGTAATTTGACAGAGCGCTAGAAACCGGAGAGTGTCATATCAGTAACGAAATCCTAAAATTACGTAATGAAGGTGGATACTGCATTTGAGCATTAAACCCTTACCAGTGTCACACGAATCCAGTTCGTGCACCCCATTCGCGCCAAACGGGGAATGCTCGAACTGACTTCGGGCTTGAATAAAATCAGTGTTTCTATTCCGTGAAGCCCGAAATGATTTCATTTATCAAATTTTATTTTTTGTCAATATATAGCCATATTTCTACCATATTTATCTAAAACTTGAACAGAATAAGCTTTAAAAGTGGTTCTTGGGGGTGAAAGAATATGCATTTTTTCTTTTTTGACACATTTTCCTGAAATATACTCCACAAGCAAGGGGTTAAGTTAGAGCAGTGGTTCTCAAACATTTTGAAGTTGACGCTTATTTAAAATCCTACAAATAATTGTAGGCGTTCTATATACAAATTAGTGAGAAATAAGTTAGCATAATCAAGTCAAATATTACATAAGGAATGACGAAATGAAGAAAGTAAAATGAAATATACATTAAGTGTATTCATTCTTATGTTTATTAGAAACATCATCCTGATGTGTCCTAGTGATTTCTTCAATGTTTGGAAATATATCTGAGTAGCAAACTCTGATTTCCTCGTCGATACATTGACGAATTCTTCTCTTTTTACCCTTAACTCTAGTGAGGCCAAATAATCCTAATTCACATAAAAATATTGTTGAAAATTTTAGTAAAATGTTCGAAGCGTTTTCAGGTATTGACACATATTCTTCTTTAATAGAAATCCAAAAAGCTTTAAGAGTTTGTTTTGGTTTGGCTTATTCGATTATGGCAACGCACTCGAGAGCTATCTGCGTAAGACGAGGGATGCCTTCGTAAAAGAAATTCTTAAGGGAAACTGGATCGTATACGCATACGAAATCACGAAACTACCTATGCAGCCGTCCCGTTTGCCGGGATTCGAACAACAGACCAAACTGCCAGTATTCAGCGACTTCACGGCTCGGCCGCTGGTGGGCTAACGCTTTAAGAGTCAAGATTATGTTTGATCACCAATCCACGTTCCCTGGCTATAGCTGCAGTTATTCTTCTATGAATGTTAAACCAAAGTCACTAAGTTTCCATGAATGGATTTCTAATCCTGTCGTAGTGTTTAGTGTTAGGAGATGGAAAATAAGAACTCAGTTTTTCTTCTAAATTTGTTAAGTGTTCAACGATTATTGGAAGTGTTTCATTTATGCAAGTGTTACTTACCAATGGAAACATTTCCAAATTACCTTCAACGGCTTTCTTTTTCCAAATCTGCAGTTTTCTCTGAAACGCTTTAATTTGTCATTGGACGCCGCTTTTCATTTGGCAGTGAACACGAGAATATTTTCTTCTTTCCCTTACATGTCAGTGTTCAAAATACTGAACTATATCTGCCAAGTACTATAACTAAAATAATCCAAAATTCGTACTGAAGGTGGTTACAAAAATGTAATTGTTTCATGTCTTCAAAAAACACAAGTTGTCGTGGTAGCTCGTATATACGGGTAAGCACATTTCTCCTTGACGGCATCTCTGTGTAAAAGTAGTCGACTATGAATCCATATTGATACAAAACGTTTTGAATAAACGCGATTTGACAGATCTAAAACGTCTCTTAATTTGCCTCCCAGTGTTTTTGCCATCAAGGCTTCTCTATGAAGAAAGCAATGAGTTACCGTAACATTCTCATTTTATTTTCTACAAAAGATGTATAGTCTTTAACACAGCTTAACATGGGAGGAGCTCCAACTGTAGAAATTCTTACCCACGACTTACATGGTCAGCTGCCATTTATCACGTCAGTTACTCAAAATGTTTGTAAGAATAAATTATTTTAAGGTTTTAATTAAAGCCATTTTATTAATGAGATTTTAATTTTATAAGTAATGTGATATTAATTGTTGAGGAAGTAGGAATAAAAATCAGAAAATGAAAATAGTAAATAAACCTCAAAATGTCTTCAGCTGTTTGGCGTATAACAGGGATGGAACACAAACGGCTGTATGTTAGTAAAAAAGACAGAAGGCCTATTTACATATTTATATTTGTTACGCATTCAGTAAATACCTTCTTTTTAGGTTTAAGTGCTTTCTATTTGTAGTAACAAGAAAAATTACAACGACCTAATGTGGAGTGTGAAGTTTTTATCAAATAATGAGTTTCATTTTTAAATTCAAGTGTTGTCACAAGATTTAAAATAATGTTGTACTTCCGTTTACCTAGGATTATAATTCTTACAAACAAAATTATGAAAAAAAATTTAAAGAGAGAAGATAAAGTTGTTGAAGTACAGGAGCGAAAGAAGAAATGCAGCAGTACTTCCTGATAGGTTCCTTATTCGTCATTTTCTCACCTTTGTCTAAAAAGTGCGGATTAGGGGTAAACACGATTTAATAAAATTATTAAAAATCATTTGATAGTGACAACGTAACCGGATTACTATTTGTACATTCGTTTAAGGTAGGCTGAAACAATTCTATTTTTACTGAAGCTATTTTCATGATAGTTGCTTACGATTGCATGAAATTCATTTCCATGGCTTCGTTCATGGCGTTCTGCACATTCTTGATTACAAAAAATGGTAGACTTTCTGATGAAAATGAAGGTAATATGTCCATAAATAACGCCAGAAGACATTAAAAATGAAACATTAAAGAACGTTAAAGAATTGAGAACAATGATGCTAAGTCTATACGAATCAAATCCGTGTTAAAATTTCCATTCATTAATTTAGTAATAAGACTTTGTAAACATATCAGATTTTCTGCATTCAATTCCATGTTTGGTTATGAATAATAGTGGTTATAATAATAATACTTTTATAATAAGTTTTAATAATAACGTTATAATATGTTTTTATTAATAAAGTTATACTATGTTTTAATGGTAAGGTTATAATAATAATTTGGTTATAATAATAAAGGTTGTAATAATAATTTGGTTACAATAATAAAGGTCTGTGAAGTATATTAAATTCATTGAAAATTATTTCTTTTTTACAGAATAGTAAATTCTTAACTTCAAAAGTTGTAAGTATTACAATTTTTCGTATTAAAGATTTTTACTAACATCAGTTTAAGAATTTTATAATGTTATTTATTTTTCATTGTTTCAACTAGCTAACCTTAAAAATAGATTTTTTTCGGAAGCATTAGAAATAAGAAAATATTAGTAAGCAATGAACTGGATTTTACTCTCGAAATTTAAAAACTCTGTTTAAATGTAACAATCAAAATGAAATCATTAAGGTCCTAAGCTAGTTTTAGAATCAATTAGACGGTAACTGTAAAATGTCTCCTTTTCAGCTGTGATTCTGACAATATTCGTTTAAAATAATATCATTGGAAAATACAAGATACTCCAACAAATCATAAAGATTTTAGAAGTTTAAAATATCGGCAAAGAGTGTAGTTTGGGGAAAAAATTTAAAGGAAGGAGTTTTTTGGGGAGGACGTCAAGAAATACATAGTTCTAAATTTCGCCGATAGAAGGCGTTATGTTGCCCGTTATGTAACGAAGATAGGCCCTGAAGACAATATTTAAGGGATTCTTTTGTTAGCGAATAACATGAGCTATTTATTAGCTTTGTCATATATAACGCATTTCTTGTACGTGTATAAATCGTTTTAGTACTGTTCCTGCTGTTCGATTCGATGCAACGTAAACCGGTGTAATTGAAATAAGTTAAATACTATTTATTTCTTTCTGCCCCCTTTGCAAAAAACTCACTTCTCTGTGCAAGCGAAACTTATAGCCATTCTTTTGCAAGGGTTTTACAAATTTCTTAAATCTTTGCGTACTTTTTGAGCCACTCCTTATCTTAATTTTTCCCTATTGCTCCAATCTTGCTTTAGCCAAGAGCAACAGATAAGGTGCTACCCATCTAGCATTTCGAAACTGAAGGTTCTGTTGGTTTGGTTATGGCAAGGAACGCGAGGGCTATCTGCTAAAGGGAAGGGACGCATTCTATGAGAACTTTCTAAGGAAAACTGGCTCGTATCTACGTTGCACATCTAAAGGGTGGCCCAGAAGTCACTTTACATTTTGAAAATTAAATAACTTTTTTTCTATTAATATATTTCTTTTTCTCTTTTCAGAATTAAAAAATATAATCCCTGGAAATTTTTGGCATGGATAAGTTTACAACAGAACAACGAGTGAAGATAATTGAATTTTACTTTGAAAATGGACGGTCAATTGTTGCAACGCAAAGATATGCGCCATTTTAATGTTCGACATCCCCCTAGTAGGCCTGCAATAAGGAACTTAGTGACGCGTTTTCAAGGTTCAATTTGTGCAATCTTTAAAACCAGCAGACTTTCAGAAACGAGTAAATTATGCTCTCAGGTTTCAGAGAACTGCAAGAAATGACAATGAGTTTATTCACAAGTTGATCATGGGAGATGAAGCTCATTTCCATTTGAATGGACATGTGAATAAGCAAAAAATAAAAAAAAATTAATTAAATACAGTCATTTAAGAAAAAGTTATTTAATTTTCAAAATGTAAAGTGACTTCTGGGCCACCCTATATAAGTACGAAAACGCTCATGCTGAGACGGCCTGTTCGCTGGAATTTAAACCCGAGTTGAACTGCTGGTGTTCAGGGATTTTACTGTCGGTTTCTGGTAAACATTAGAAATGGAATAGTTTCTAACAAACACAAATGAAGATTATTTCTACAGTTGCTAGAATAAATCATAACGGTAAAAGCATGCAGATCTGCCTTATGAGAGTTGCTTTCGTGCAAAACTTTAAAAGAAAAGTGTCTTGTAATCATGTTAAATAAAGAATAAACAACAAAGCCTCACGGAAATAACTATCTATATTCTGAAGTCTTATCCACTCGGCTATGAGTTGTCAGTTTCTGTAAAGCTGTTAGAATAGATGTAAAACTTAAGACCAACAGTTGTAAAGAACTTCGTTTTAAGAAGATAATATCTAGGAAGATGCTAATAGCTAGTAACATTTTCTAGCACCCATTTCATGATTATTTAGCTTCCAAGAGGGTAACGTTCGCCAGCTAGAATATAAATAATTTTGGCATTTGAACAAAACATTTGACCTGAATGCTACGTTTAAAAACTGAGGAGCTATTAGCTGCTTTCGTATTTGAAATTTAGCGTATACAACATGCATATAGCCATTGTAGTCATTATTTTAAAAAGCAAATTTATTCTAAAAGCGCGAAACTCATAAAATTATAAGCAGTTAATTTTACCGGTTTCTTAGAAAATAATGCATTATTATGACTATTCATTGGTTTTACGGGATACCATAATCTTTAAATACACTCACTAATTCCAATAACAAAGAAAAAAACTTTAAAACTAACGATTATTTGCCTTAAAATAGCCAAGTCGTCATCAAATGTTGCTCCTACAGGCATCAAAGGAATAACACATCCATATAGTGTACAAAAATCAATCCGAATTCCACCGGCTTGAAATCCTAGAATACTAACAAAAGCAATTTTAATGGGATCTTTATATTCAGATTCCAGTCTAATATTTAAAGCTATATTAACCTTTTCAGTTATATTAGACATTTTAAGAATTAATTCGCAGAAATTAAAAATACTGAATATAAAATCATAAAACTAAAAGCCGCGCCCATTTGAAAGAGGAACTATGATAAATTTCTGCAACAGTTGTTAGTTTAATACATGTATACTTACAAACTGAATAGTAATACGTAGGTGATATATACTGATGCTGCCAATTAAACAAATCTATAGAAGTATGCAAGATGAATTTGTCTGTAAGCGATCACCTTGTCCATGGCTGTGCAACAAATTTTCAAATGGCTACACGCAATAACTTTATCAGCTGAAGAAAGTGTCACATTGCTCCAAGAGAGGATGAACATCGTTTGTGAAGATAGAGTTTGGTTGTGTGCCGAACCATTCTTCAGCTGTTTCCCGGACGTCCCCATCGTTTGTGAACCGGTGTCGTTTTAATATTTTTAGCGAGACGAACAAATGGAAACAACAAGCAAATATATCAGAGATGCAGGGGGGAGGGGATGGAGAATATTTCACTGGAAACGTTCTTGATATTTTGTATTCACAAAGTAAAGATGCAATTAAAAATTCAGATATTTGCTTGCATGCAACGGACTTTATTATAAGCTTCAGTGTATTTTTGCCACTACCTTTAATAAATATTTTTCTCTTTTTTATTTCAGGGAGCCATAATTCGAATTTTACAAGTAAGTATCAACCATCTATATACATTGTGGAAGACCACAGACTAAAATAGTGCTGTCCAGATGAGGGATATTAAATCACTAAAATTGATAAACATTGGTTTCTTTGAACGTAATCTAAATTTCAATCTCATAAAATGTAATATGTTGATTGATATATATTCATGTAAAAATGCTTGGAACACTTTCAAAATACAAATTAAGTTAACAATGTGCAGAATTTCAAATAAGCAAACATAAATCAAGATTTTATATGCATATATTTATCAAGACGTATTATTGGAATATTAATTAGATGGAAATAAGGAAATATAATTTATTATCGAGTTCTGTGCTAGAAAGTATGCTCCTTTTTCTGTCAGAAGGTAAATGTGGTACTGTGGGGGAGGGAGGTGAGAACAGGAGAGTATTCCGGACTGTGAATAAATCTAAAAAAAACCGATTGATAAATTTCTTAAGCTACCAGGTTATTATTTAATTATGTAATTAGATTTTCTTAAATTTGTATAGGCTCAAATAATAAAAGCTAGACTTTGTCAGTCTTCATTTATTATTGTCACTTTTCTGTCAGTCTAATTAGTCTATTTTTTGTGAATTCCAATAAATTCAGATATTATTATACGGTCTGATAAGGTAGAATATCTGATAAGGTAAGGCTAATTATCTGGCATTTCAGACCTAAATCATTTTATGCCTAAGCGAGTGGTCTTCCTGAACAAAAATACATTACTAGATGCATAACAGTGCTGAAAAAGTGAAGTAATATTTGATTACTTAATATATATAATCTACTTATTATTAAAGATATAACTCATTTTGATTATTGTTATATATTTTATATTCTCAAAGGAAAGAAAAATTAAAAAAGGAGTGCAGTGTACTGGGTGGTTATAATTAAACTTCCCCTATAAACGACATCCTACAGGTGAACGGAATGCAACGAAATTTTGAATATGTGCTATACACGAAATGCGCTCACGGAATTTCGAAAAAAAAATTAGTTCCAAAATGTCAACCAAAGGGCGCCTTTTCCGGAAAAACAGGAAATTCAACACAATAAACGACCAAAACAGAATACAGAAACAATATTAGCATTTATTGACTAGTTTCTGATCACCTTGTCATTGAACCACATTAAGTAAAGGTAAGAGAGATACAAAAACAGTTCAGTTTGCAGAAACAAGAACAGATTAGGGCGAAATTGCACAAGAGGAGAAGTTGTTAATCGTGACCAGGACGATGTAGGGAGAGAGAGAGAGAGAACGGAGGACGTGGGCACTATCCCTTTATCAAACGGTTAATTAGTATAGCACCACGTCCACCACTATCTATAGCACCCCTTCAAAATACATAATGCCACCTGAAAGGTATTCAACGTGCACGACAAGACATACAATATAATATGTTACAGAGTTACAGATTAATATTCAAGATACATTACTGGTACATTACTGATACAAACATGACAGATGCCGAACTGATAAAAGGCTGATATAATACTAATATTAACACTGATTAATACTGCTACAGTACTGATACATTGATATAACACTGAATATTATTACTGATTAAATGGGAATGATTTTGCATAAGTCGGTAAATAAATCCACGAAATAATACGTTACAGAGACTCAAAATATTGCGAATTAAAATATCACAAATGAATGTTCTACTGTTACATTTCTTGTACTATTGTACTATCTATAGCACCCCTTCAAGATACATAATGCCACCTGAAAGGTAATCAACGTGCACGACAAGACATACAATATAACATGTTACAGAGTTACAGATTAATATTCAAGATACATTACTGGTATATTACTGATGCAAATATGACAGATGCAGAACTGATTAAAGGCTGATATAATACTGGTACTGATATTAACACTGATTAATACTGCTACATTACTGATACATTGATATAAAACTGAATATTATGTACGATGAATACGATGTAGGGAAAGGTGCTCCACGTGACCTCCCTCATTCACCTGCAAAATTTCAAATCGATGAACTGTGTGTTCAATAGCAGATCATAATTGATGGCTACGCACATGAAGCGTTATGGAGTTCTTTAATACATTCAACATCTCGCACGGAGTTAGATCTGGAGAACGTGGTGGCCATGGATTAGGAAATGTGCGACTAATGATGGAAAACAAGGTAAGCGAAAATTACTCTTCTTTCTTTGGTTTTTTCTGAAAGTATATGTATTAGATGAACATAATGAACCCAAATATACAAGTAGAGAAATTGGATAATATTAATTTTGAGATAAAGCGTTTTTAAGTGAAAATGATTTTAATCAGTCAGAACTTTGGGATGTTGTGAGTGGGCAGTTAGTCAAGCCAGAAATATCGGAAAGTAACTTAGCCGAAATTAACAAGTGGATTTTAAAAGATCAGAAAGCTTTAGCAATTATTACTCTGAGCGTGAAATCATCTGAGTTAATACACATTAAAAAATGTCAAACCTTATACGAAGCGTGGATGAAATTACACGAAATTCACCAGCCTAAAGACCCTAAAGTTAGTCTCATGAAGCAGCTTATCTCAAAAAGAATGAACGCGGACGAAAACTTGCAGGAGTGTTTAACTTCTTTCTTCAAAATTGTCGACAAATTAGCAGAAATAGAATCTGAAATTCCAGAAGTATTTCTCACCGTTTTACTATTATGTAGCTTAACCGAAGAATTTGAAAGTTTTAGAATCGCGATAGAATCTCGTGATAAATTGCCAATCTTAAACATGCTAAAAGTTAAGTTACTAGAAGAAGCTAAAAGTCTCCAATTTAAAGCGCAAGAAAACAGCCAAGCTCAGGATACGTTTAGTTACTAAATATCACGACAACGCGAAAACGCCTAAAAAAGCGAAACCTTCAAGTGTTATAATTGTAACAGAAGAGGTCACAAAGCATCGGAATGTAGGCAAACCAAAAACAAAAATTCTAATCAAGAATCCCCTAAAACAAATTCTCTCACGATTGTGAATACAACGCGAGAATTAGGAACACATAAATGGTGTCTTGATTCGGGAACAACTGAACACGTGTTTAATGACAAAAGTATATTTACGTCAATAACTGAGACAAAATGTGAAGCTCAGTTAGCAAATAATTAGTTTTTAGAGGTAAAAGAGAAAGGCAAAGTTGAAATTTATGCAAGTGTTTATTCAAGTTCGCAGCGCCTAATACTCAATGATGTATTACATGTTCCCAATCTAAAACTGAACTTTATTTCAGTTAATGCAGCAACACAACGTAAATCTACTGTTTACTTTAGAAATAATCATGCGTGGATTAAAGACAAAAATAAACGCGTAATTTTATATGCAATGAAGCAAAATGGTCTATATGTTGTAAGTCAACAAGATGTAATTGAGGTTTCAAATGTGGCAAAGTGTGACATAAATAATTCAAACAGTAAACTGAAATTATGGCACGAAAGATGTGGTCACTTAAATCTAGCCGATTTAAAAAGAATGCATTCCCACAAGTTGGTAAATGCTCTGAAAATTCCAAAAAGTAATAGTCAAATTTTATTTTGTAAAATTTGTACAAATTGCAAACAAACAAGATTACCGTTACCAAAGGAAACGTACACAGTAAACCGTGACATACACGAACTTGTACACACCGATATATGTGGTCCTATGAATGTCACATCTTTAGGTAGTGCAAAATACTTCATAACATTCATCGTCGACAAATCACGAAAAATTACTCTGTACACCTTATACAACAAGTCCAAAGCTCTTGAAGCATTTAAAGAGTACAAATTTCAGGCTGAGAAGCAAACTGGGAAGCAACTGAAAATACTCCGCAGCGATAATGCAAAAGAATTTAAAAGTCAAGAATTAAATCAATTCTTAAAAAGCAGGGCATTAAACGCTAGTTTTCAGTGGAGTATAAACCGCAACAGAACGGAGTTGTAGAACGCGCCAATCGTTACCCTAGTTGAAATGATCAGATGTTCAAAGCAAAATTACCTCAAGGATTGTGGGCAGAAATGGTGAATACAGACGCCTAATATTCGAAACAGATGTCCGACCAAAAACAGATCAAAAACATCGGAAGAAATATGGTCTAAAAGAAAGCCTACAGTATCTCATTTCAGGATCATAGGAAGTAAAGCTTTTGCGTTTATAACTTTAAATAGGAAAAACAAATTTCTCCTAAAAAGTGAAGAATACATTCTTGTTAGATATTCTAAAGAAGCGAAAGCATATCGTCTATAGAAAGCCTCGAACATCTGAAGTAACAAAGTCGTAATGTCAGATTTTTGGAACTTGCGGAATCTGAATCTGAAACAACCTCACCTCGAAAACTTCAACTGAAGGCAAACAGGAATTCATATAATTTGTTTCTGCTGAAGAAACTTCTGAAATGCCAAATGAAAGGAATGAAGGGATACGTTCCTCTGTGAAGTGTTGGAGCAATAGCGCTTTCACGGACCCATGGATATGTGGCGGCACACTATCCTGCACGAAAATGGTCGATGTAAGCAATCGTCTGCAGCATGTCATGGTACCGACGGCCCGTAACGGAACATGTAACAGGCCCACGTTCACCGATTTCTTCAAAGAAGAATAGCCCAAGGATGAATGTCGCCGTGAATCCACCCCAGACAGTGATCTTTGGAGACTGTAGGGGAATTTCAGTGTGATTCCGCGAAATTCCCATGCTCCAAATGCGGCAATTCTGTGTGTTAACTGTCTCATTGAGATAGAAATGAGCATCGTCTCTCCACAGAATATTCCAAGGTCATGACAAATCAACAGTCATTCTATTGAGAAAACTGATTGCGAATGAGAGACGTTGTGGGTTGTTCCTATAAAGCAGCTCCTGAGTATGGCGGATCTTGTATGGGAAGTAGTGCATTATGTTCCTGAATACATTTCGAACGGTGCTGTAAGAATAGCCTGTCTATCGAGAAAGTACACGCGCGCTACTGCCCCAAAACTCTGATGTCTGTGAGTATCAACAAGTACCGGTGTCACACGTTTAAAGCCTCTTCCAGGTTGAATTTCCCCGTCTCTTTAAATATCTTAATCACGGCCCGGATGCGTAATGGCAAACCGCACATTGAGTTGATCAGTGTTAAAAGAGTTTCGCTAACTGCGCATGCACAGAAGCGAATTTGGCGCAATTTTAAAAGAAGATAAATACGGTATGTGGTTGATATTGTGTTATCTAGGCGTAAACAGTTCCGGGGTTTTAAAACTTGTTGGGTTTTAAGTTGTTTCATTACTTAGAGTGTAAATATCGATTGTAAACTACGCAAATTTTCGTTCAAGAAGGATTACAAAACGGAAAACATTATTACAAGATATATTAGCTGAATGTTTATTGATTATGTTTCTGATGAGTAAAAGCAGTTGAGTATTTACCATACGTTACATTCGTATATACTTTAATAAGGAATAAATCCAGTTTAAATCAAAGAAATCATTATAAGTAGATGATATTAAATGTAACGTTTATGAACGAAAATAAAATTAAGCAGAAGTACATGCAATAAGCATACACAAATATCCGTAGTACTGCAATTGTAAACAGTCGGTAAGTCCTACATGACTAGTCTTACATGACTAACAGGCTCGTGTAGGGTTGTTTATGCTCAGTCGAAAGTATTTCCTCCCAGGCCAACGGTACACCAATGAGCATGCGTAATACGCGAAATTCGACATTGATCAACTTAATGTGCGGTTTACCATTACCCGGATATCTTGAGCAGACACTGGTCCGCCCGTAGGTTCTTTCTACGACGAAATTCACGAACTGCAGCAGAACCATTTCCCTTGTTTTCGTAAAACAGCTTCACCAGTAACGCACATTTAACTAAAGAGACCGCCATTAGTGCAGCCGAAACATCGACTTCAACATCACAACGTCTGAAAACGTTTATACCCTAATCTGTTTTGCATAAAGCTTCCTCTTCTTTTTAAGCATGCAAACCTAGACATTTTCCTCTTACAACTGACAGCTTTTCCCGACTTTGCATTTTATTACTCATAATTCTAGTTCTGGATTGTTAATATTGTTTCTGCATTCTGATTTGGTCGTTTATTGTGTTAAATGTCATGTTTTTCCTGGAAAGGCGCCGTCTGGTGGACATTTTGGAACTAAAAAAATGTTTTTCGAAATTCCGTGAGCTCATCTCGTGTATAGACCATATACAAAATAACGTTGCATATCCGTTCACCCGTTTGCGCTGTAGGATGCCATTAATAGAGGAAGTTTAATTATAACCACCTGGTATTTTGCATTTTCTCGCTTTACTGAACTGATAAATCCAGCGATAATGCAAGCGAATCGAAAGAGTCCCTTGTTCTATGTTAATTGAATTTTAACGGTCATATGTGTTTCAGATTTCTTATATTTTTATTTCCAATTTAATATTTTAGAGTTAACTGATTTTATTAGTTATTTTCAAAAAAACTTTCTAGGACATTAGTTTATAACAGGGTTTAATATATTTCATTTTATATCTTGCGGGCATGAAATGTTAGATATCTGAAGTGACTAGCAATCAACATTTAAATGCAAGAACTACATCTACAAACAAACTTTCTACTGCCGTTTTCATATTTTAGTACTGTAGAGGCATTACGTATTTTGGAAGCAGGAGATGTGAAAAATGAGCAACGCCCTCACCGGCAATCGAACGACGGACCTCTGGAATACGCGCCCAGCGTGCAGACCACTACACTACGAAGGCATGCTAAGAAGGCGGGAGAAATAACTTATACTACAATTAATGGAAAACCTGAAATCATCTGGCGGATTTAGGTCACTTCAGTTATATTGAGTGTTATGTTATACGAGTATATTCAGTTATGTTACGTAAGAAAGAAATAAAAGTAAGGCTGGATGGTGATTATTTTTTAAGAAAAAATTTTAATGCTGATTAAGTAGGAAAGTAGAATACTTGGGGCAACAAATAATATAGCAGGAAATATTAATTGGAACTCGCCTGCTGATGCAAATCACAATTTCCTCTTGAATTTAGAAACAGATAATTACGTCACAGTGTTTAAAAAATATTATAGAACCTCTCAAAGGTCATTCTTTTTTGGCTATTCTACTTGATTTGTTTTTCGAAAAAGAATTCCCCAGTGAATTATTTAGTTACTTTGAATAACATCTGATTTTCGAAGTGCGCCATTAAGAATAACGTTGTATCATCAAGCATTTTAGGTGTTATTATATGCTAATGTTGTAATTTTTAAATACTGTTTTAATGATTTATTTTTGTTCTAATGTTATTAAATAGTACTTTACACAAAATTTAACAAAAAGTAATAATAAAAGCTGTTTATGTAATTTTTTAATTCCCAGTATGACTGCGAAGGAGCAAAATACTGGTCAAAAGAGTAAGTATAACAAGATTTTTAAAATCTTTAAACCTTCTAATCATATAATTTAGTCAGTAGATGTGTAGAGTTCTACTTGTATAGAAGCACTGGTTTAAATCAGTGTCCCTCGAACTCAAATAGCCTGACAGGTGTAAATTAAGATGACAGACTCTTGCAAAGATTAAGATAATCTTTTTGTTGAACTCTTTAATTAACAGGAAAGACCACTTGCACTACAGAATATAACTGTACCACTTGCGGGTATTTAAAATAACATAAGATAAAGTTAAGAACAAGGATCGTAGTCCGAGATTACACACAAAATAGTTTTCTTCAGATGGATCAAGTAATTAACATATCATTTTTAGAGTCTGCTGGCAAAATGGCTGAAGCTGGAATTAGCTTTGATAGAGCTGACGATAGTACGTAACTGCAAACAAGGCTCTAAAATAAACTCTCGTCTTAACTACTCGACAAATAATCTGCATTCAGGTGAGGAATACGGAAAGAAGTTGGTGTAAAGTTTCAAATCATATTAATTTGTTTATTAATATAAAATTTGATGCTCTTAAAGTAAATCAAATAAATTTCCCATATGAGATTCTTTTTAGGAAAGCAGTTTAAAGAACACAATACCGAGGATAAATTACGTTCTCCCCATGAATTCTATATGGACACCTCTTGTATTACGTAGGAAGAAAATATACTGTGCTTGTCAAAAATAAACGATATTGAAAGAAATAAGTTATTGAAAAATTATTAAAGACAGTTTCATAAAGAAACAATTTAAAATGAATTACCTTGTCAGTCAGTTGATTTATCTCAAAGTATCGTATTTAATGTTAAATTTATGCAAATTTAAAAATACAGAAACACGATCTGCCCTGTTTTGCAGCAAATCTTTCTTTAATATATTGTAAGATCTCATCCCCCTCAAATAAAAATGCAAACCTCACATCTTGACTTATTAAAATTAAAAATATGACTTATGATTTAAAAATAATTTTCATTAGTTTTTGTGGAATTGCCCGTTAGTGCACTTTCAGATCATGGAGGTATTTCGCAAGCTGGGGGGGGGCAGTTTGGTGATCTAAGGAATCTCACACAGGGCTCAGTCAGGTTCAAGAGATTGTGATAAAGAGTTAAATTAAAATTTACTATTGTTGAATAAAATTATGTTCATGCTTACCTTGTAACATTTTGTGCTCCATCCGTATATTTGAATTGTTTTGATATTTCTGCATAACTGCGTATATATCTAAATTCTTTCTTTGAACGTAAAATTGATTTTTAGTTCTTCGCTCTGAAGTTCTTATTTGCAAATTTAAAAATGACAGAAGCATGGTCTCGCTTGCTTTCCCGCAAATCATGCTTTAATATGTTGTATGATCCCCGTAATAAAAAAGCAAACTTCACATCTTAATTTCATAGAATTTAAAATACTTGGATCAGTTCTTATGGAACTGCAAATCAGTGTACTTTTGAAATCCTGGAGATTCTGGAGAAGCATTCAAAGCGGTGCAATTCGGTGACCTAAGGCATCCCACACATGTTCAATCAGATTCAAGCCTGGTGAGTAAAGCGGCCAATTTATTCAAGTGATATCTTCTAATCCAAGCATTCTGACACTAGAGCTGCTCGATGAGGACAAGCATTGTGATCCATTATCAAAATGATTGCCTAATAACCCTCCTTATTAGACTTAAATAGGGTTCATTCATTCCTCGTCCACCTATATACGATAGGTTACTTAACCTCTATCAAAAAATGGATCTCGGCGTGGGTATTTTTGATGATTCTATCCGAACCATGAAACCGCTTCATTGGAAATGTAACCATTTATGAACAAGGGATGGCAAATTGCGTGTCTGGCTGAACGGCAAATTGAGTGTCGGCAAAAGCTGTATTTTGATGTAGGGCAATCTATCGTTTATTGATGAGCTCAGATGCGGCCTAATACGATTCTAGCTGTATTTTGATCTGGGAGGCCGCATCTGAACTCATCAATAAACGATAGATTTCCGTACTTCCCTAGGCTTTGTCTGACATGACGACGACACCGCCTTTCTTGCATAAAGTCCAACCTCTTGAAGATTTCGTACTTCTGTACTACGGCTTTTCACATAGACGCTTGACAAATTCTTGGATCTAACAATGATAGAAAACCGTGTTTGGGTACAGTTGTTGCTCTTCGCCGCCTTTGGCCAGGGTGTCTGTTCACTGCTCCCAAGTTCCAAATGGTTCTACGTTTTGGGTGTTATTGAGGGATCTAATGATAGAGAAAAATGCCAGTGTTTCTAATACAAAAGCTTCGTTAGGAGCCTTTTTTTAAAACTTTCTCTGAAGAAGAAAAATTACCTATGTCTGATCATTCTAGAAATCGGTAGTTTTATTCAAAATCTGTGCTAGGCTAAGAATTATTTTACCTAATTCTAAACTTTAATAAGATATTTGTCTTTCTTCATTTGTGTTTGTTCCCTCTCCTCCCCTCGGGTCTATCAGTTAACTGACAGTTTTGCCATTCACTTAAATTATAGCTTTTTAATTATATTTAACGAATCCTGATCGCTGTCATAAATCACATTAACTTTAAACACCACTAAACACCAAAATTTCAATATGCATCCATTGCATAATACGTTGTATTATAAGTTGTCTAATTTGCGTATTTCATGGCTCAAACCAATACAGAGAAGCCTAGTTTCGCTTTTAGTTACAGATCTTTAACATAAATAATTACACCATTGAACATTTGTTGAAAACTTGAAATCAGTAAGCATGTCTTTCAGATTATCCTTTAATTCTGAAGAACTATGTGTATTCTTCGGAGCAAAGAAATTTGCTGCGAACTTCATGTGAAAAAAAGATTAATTTTAGCTTACGAGAAGACCTTTCCACTAGATAAATATACAGATGCGATTTTTATCGGAATGTAATTTAACCTTTTGTCGCATTTTCTACAAAACCCCATATATGTTCTTTTTAAGAATTATTATTATTCTTTCTTAAATTTAAGTTATTTTAATCAATTTAAATTGCTGCATTTTATTTTATAACCGTAATTTTTTGTTTAAGAAAGTATGTTAATTTATCTTCACAACTATTTACAAGATTTATATTTGCATTAGGTGTTCAACATTGGAAATTGATGTATTGTTTGACAGATTCGAGATTACCAACATTACTTACAATCCAAAATATGAGGTAAAGTACATATTTGGTTAATTTCATTTCACCATTTTAAATATGTAAAATGCAGTTTTCTTGTTCCTCCTTCCGATTCAAAATGTAATTTCTCTTTAAACATAAATTATTTTCTGTGGACTGCTTTTAGACATTTTTATTGGTAATCAATAGTCGCTATCTGAACTGTTATTTCATTCACTTTAAAAGAATTTCTCTTGTGCGATAAAAGTAAGGTATAATGTATTGCAAAGCAATGTTTTCCAGTTATCTACTCCCATAGTATAGTATAAATGCTTATGGTTTGAAATTTTATTTCCTTCTCTTCTTCATTTTCATTTGTTCCATTTGTTTCAATTTTTTCTTCATTTTGTTCATTTTGTTTCATTTTGTTTCAATTTTTTCTTCTTCAAAACCCTTCTTAAATGTGAAATGAGTGGCGAATTGTAACTAACGGTTTACCTCTTGTAGTACTTTGCTGTATTACTAACGCCATCTGTTGCAGAATTTAAGAACAACTATAAAACTAGAATCATGCATGCTGGGACGGTAAGTGTGTTGCGCATGTCACCAGATGAAATTACTGTATGAGTAAATTCATCTGGTGGTATGCGCAATAGTTTGCTTAAGATTGTATGACATTATAAATTGAAACGAACCTGAAGGAAATACAACACTGGTAAGTAATAAAAAGTTTAATGGGAAAGAGGTTTTGACTGACAAATTAATATATTTTCATGTGCTTCAGTAAAATTATCAAAAAATGTCACTTTAAATAAATATACTTTTGTATAGTCTTTAGGTGATAAAATATCACTTTGTTGTAATAAGAAAATATTTACTGGAAAATGTTTTTATTTAAGTAAGTGCTTGAACATATTTTCTCTTTCTTTCTTAGATGTGTGCATACGTGTACGCAAATTCCATACACATTTATTTGTAATTAGTTATTCCAGATATATAAGACTGAATTACTGTAAGGCCAAAAGTAATTGCACTTCTAACTATCGATCTGGTGCATCCTTCCAAAATATAATGTAGAGCCTATTAAACTTTTCGAAGCCAAGAAATAGAAAATCAACCGTGCCTTCTCCGGGATTGAGACCACAGATCTTCTACCTGGATGAGCTAACCACATACCAATGACAATTCCTTATAATATTTAAAATCGTTAATACTTCGCCATTCGTGTATAATAGGCGCCACGTAATATGTTCACTTTTATCTACCGCTAGTTTGATAACATTAAGCCATACGAAATAATATCCCTCAAAATAGCAGTGAAATTTAACTAATTTAATGTAAGTAGAAACATATTGTTAAGAATTTATATTTAGATAGTTAATTTTAGCAGAATTACAATTAAAATTTATTTTATTTTCCCCTGCAGTGCAGCGCTAGACGAATTTTAAGAGAAAATTAAGTCGGGAAAGTAAAAATACAGGAGCACATGCATTTAACATTGAGTAAGAGTTTATCTCGGTAATTTATATTTAAATTGAATAAATGTAATTGAACACTATGTTAGATATAACCATAATTCCACTCTTTTTGCTTTCCAGAAATCTCGAGAAGCAGAATTTACTAGAATGATCTCACGCCGCGTGACCGATTGAAAGCTATAAAAAAGCAGAGAGAGAACAACTCAGCTCAGTTGTTTAGTTAGCTGCTGTTGTTATTATGGCGATTTAAGGGTGAGATCGGATTAGCTTTCTTTTTAAAGGCGCTGTGAATTGAGATCTATTTAACATATTTGCTTTCTACTGATTAAATTGCGTGATATAGTGAACACTTGTACGAGTATCTCTGAGGAATATTCCGGCGTTCTGCTATATTTCTTTTGATAAGAATAAATTTTATTAACCTTTTATCGGGCCTGTGCTTTCAGTTTATTACGAACTCGTGCGCACGCGACACGTTTTAGTGTCAGAAGGGGGAATGAATGCCAGAGACAAAAAGCGATGGAAGAAGAATCAAGGCAGTTGGTGTTTTACTATTTTTAGAGTAGTATAGTGTGTTTTACTATTTTTATAGTAGTACAGTATTAGTTTTATTATGTTAACTTACACACAAAATTTCATTTAGATCTATCATTCACCTCTGAAGAAAATCAACCAAATGTTAAAATTCTCTTACTTTTCACACCAGAGTATCTAAAGTGACAAAGTACACTTACACCAGTCTTCCCGTTTATGAGTAAGCTTAGTTTGCATCGCTGCTAAATAAGTTCGAGAAATGAGCTTTAAGTAATTTATGTACTGACAGCAGAGTACTGAAATGCATGGCTCGAATTCGCTGTTTAGTTTGCTCTGATGATATCTTTTGCTAAAGGCACTAAATTTTCTTGGGAACCCAGACAATGCGAATGCTTTACAGAAAAATATAAAAAGTGTGCCTTCTGTTTAACAATAATCTCACGACAACACACAACTTCTTGATCAACTAAAGGAACGCCGTATTGCAGAACTGAGTGATACATCATTTACCCCAATTGAAGAAACAATGTGCATTCTATGTTATATGGGCACCTAATACGTGGGCAAATAGCTGGAAAACGTTGTTTGCCTGTGTAGCGCCCGTTGCCGAGTGGTTACTTATGCGCAATTATGACATCGGAGGTAGGATATTGATTTATTATTTTATGGCAACATGTAAACATTTATTATGTACTATGTTGCGTACAATTACATGCGTTAGTTTCTACAAAATTACAGATTATCAATTTCACCCCACTAAATCTTCAGTTTGTCTCGTCTCTAATTCTTTCATTTACATATAGCGTGCTACTTACTTTTCAGTTTAACGCTTAATGATGCTCAGCTGTAGAGTTCGTCCGCATATATCATAGTATAAAAGTTCTGGGGGAGTTTTTTAATATTAGTAACTATGCTCATCGTTTTCTGTGGCCGAAATATTTTAAGTTTTGAGTTATGAAGATGTATTTGATAATTATTTTCTTAACTTTATGACAACTTTGATGAGATGATAGTTTATTCCAAACCTATTTTATTGTGTTGACATCTGAACTTGGTGAAAGTTACATTCATTAAATCGTGTTTAACTTATTCCAAACCTATTTTATTCCGACTGTGAGCCAGATCAAATCGCCCATCCTAAACAATTGATCTCAACAATATGCTAATCGAGGAATATAAAGCAGTTCTAGCAACAGCACTTTAGAATCTAAAGACACGTTTTGCCAGAAAAGTAATGAACTTAATGTTCATCACTTAACGGAGCAAAAGAATGGATTACCTTACCATTAAGTTATGCATATTATAGCTTGCATACTGAGGAGATCTTTACATGCTCTTGGAAATATTTATTTATTTATTTACAAATGCTTAGTTTTTAGCACGTAAACCGTTAGCCTCTTCCTTCCTAGTATTTTGGGAGTCGGAAATTAGAACTATTAAATGAAGGGCACATGTTTTTTGTCCATAGGTTTTCCAGAGTCACAAAGATAACACACTAGAGAATTTCTGATGTAAAAGGGAGGAGAATTGAGGTAATCATGCTCGATCAAAATATTGAATGGCTTAGTTTCAACAACTATAGTTTCAAAAGAATGAAGGATGTTATATTTCTCGTCTAAAAGAAATTAACAAGCGTTTTCCCTAGCTTTTGTTTGCAAATTTGAATCACGAATCTTATACAATTTCGTATTTATCAATATTCATATCTTAGCAGAATGAAAGTTCATAAAACTTCTAGATTTGGGGAGGACAGACTTTCTTTTTTTTACCAGAAAATTTGCATTCTTACACCGGTGTACTCCACAGTGCGGTAGCGCCCACTGTAGCATTATTGAGTCAGCAGTATCATTCAAAAGATACAGACACTCATAAATGCATTTTGCGTCGCCACTGCGGTTGCTGTTAAGAACCTGAGAGACAGACCTAAAGTCCGAAAGAATGCTGGTTTCGGCGAACGAGGTTCTACATTAGCAAAGCTGTTGCATAGTCATATAAGTTGCTTCCAGTTCTCCATCAGAGCTAGTGATATTAACACCGATTGCTTTACAGAAGGAAAATAGGTTGCTGGGTACACCACACCATCTCCCTCGCCAATATCTTGGTCTTCATTAAACCGTCAGTATATACGTGAGTCCACCAATTTGGAAGAAAACAGCTTTCAGTAGCTTCTATTGCTACTGAACGGGTTGTAAAGTCACACATTTCTTCCTTGTGAACTTTTAGACAACAAAGATCCACTTGGATATTACTGAAATATAGGGGCTTCATAGTCCCATTAAAAGGTCATATTTTCCATAAACTCTAGCCACACTAAGACCTTTTGCGTTACGTTTGGAAGTTCACCTTGGCTTCAACCAAGCTAGTTCACCTCAGTGTTTTGATTTTATCAAAGTAAAGCATGACAAAAGTTTAAAAGATTCACGATGAAGTCTGGTAAGAATTTAGCTAAGTGAAAGTTTTCTTTAGATTGGGGAGGGTTTTGTACATCTATGAAAGCATTTTTGCGAAATAGCCCAACCAGTGGGCGAAGTGATTAAGACAGCTGAATACTGAGAATTTGACATTTGCTCTTTCCGCGGCGAATGGGCTATTTGCATAGATGACTTTCATGATTTTCCCTATTTGTAACGTGAATAGGAGCCAGTTTCCCTTAAAAAGACCTTCACGAAGGATTTCTTCTATTAGGCAGATAACCTTCGTGTGCTTTGATATGCGAATAACCTAGAAATGTTTGAAATTAAAGAAAAATACAAAACTGTGAGTTAAAGAATAATATAACTTTTATTTATTTAAAAGGAATCTTAAAGCGGCAAAGCATTTTAATATCCTCCTTTGTTCTTTTCTTTTTTTAGAGTCTTGAAGTATTCAGTGTTATTGGTGGATACATGGGAATGTGGCTTGGTGTTTCTCTCTTGGCTGTTTATGACTTCATTGGAACCATTATAATGTTTATTAAAAGCAAGATAAAGAAAAGGAAAAGGAAGAAAGTTACTCCATTCAAAAAATTGTATTACTAGTATTATAAAACAATATGAAATTATTTCCGATTACAACGCGCACCATTTCGTCATTTATTACCAAAATCTTAAGCCCCGCCTTGTACATAACACATCTGATAAATTTGATTAAACAAATAAAGTAGTATTATGTAACTGCTCATAATTTAGTAATATAAATATCGCATTACGCTAGTTTTCAGGTTGTACAGTAGACAGATAGCATGTACCAGATAATAAATAATAATATTTAATGTAATAAAAGTTCGTAATTAAAATTTATTATTTTCATTACTTTGTATTTTGTACGTGTATTTCATTACTTCATGCTAATTTGAATTTTTTTAAATAAAAATATTTCACAATTTTATTAAAGTAATTATAATTCAATTACGCTCTTGCATCTGTTAAATCTGAAAACCTTGCAACTCTGTAAGCCTAATTAAATTATGCTTCAGAATCTTTACTGTCATTTTATGATACGAATCAACACTGAAATATGATATACTGTTCCGTTAAACACGTGCAGTATTTAATGATTTGCGTTAGTGGATCTACTCTAATTGCTGTAATCGACATAGGTATACTTGATTCTAATAAAAGAGTGCTAAAAGTTTTAAATTTTGAGTTTTGCAACATTCTTACTACAGCATTCTGTTTAGAAAGGTGAAGCTGATTTCCACGCATTTTAAATAATTGATTTTAAATAGTTGCTTTGATTAGTTTTAGAAATTAGTTAGTTATTTCTTTCCAGTTTTTAACGACTGAAATCTTAATATGTGATTAATTTCAAAAACTGAAGAATTTTTTAAAGAAATAAAGGAAGTGTATGAAGAAGTAACTGATTAATTAATATATGAAGACGTGAAATGAAGTATGAAGGAAGTAACTGATAATATGAAGAAAGTAACTGATGAACACGAAGAAAGTAACTGATTAATTAATTTGAATATGAAGTATATGAAGAAAGTGTGAATGAAGTATATATGAAAAAGTATGAATGAAGTATATATGAAAAACGTATGAATGAAGTATATATGAAAAACGTATGAATGAAATATATATGAAAAACGTATCAATGAAGTATATATGAAGAAAGTAACTGATTAATTAATTTGAAGAAATATCAAGAAAGTAACTGATTAATTAATTTGAAGAAATATCAAGAAAGTAACTGATTAATTGATTTATTCTTTTCTATATAAATATTTGTATGACTGTAAATGATATCGTATTTTAATTTAGAGGATTCCATTAAATATTTGTATTCATTTATGCAGCCTATCTACTTCAGAAAAGTTTATTTGGTTGTACGACACTCTTTTCTCGCGTTTCAGAGCAACGTTTGATACTCCTATGTTTCCCGAATTATTTACTAAAGCACAGTTTCTTAAAAGACACATAGTGTCTTCATAGTGTTTTCCTTTTATTCTGTTACCACATATTAGTATACACTCAGAATATAACTAAACATATTATTTTCTTCATCGAACCATAAATGACACAAATCACTCTGTCATATCAAACCATGGGTTGTCCACATGCAATCAGCAAACGGTTCCTTTTTATCTTCAGTGGAATTGGAATGTTTGAGAAGCAGCGTATTTATTTTTATACAGGCTATTTCCATTTTAATTGGTGAATGTCTAGTTACTTGCAACAGTAGTTCATAATATACACAAACATTTTATAAGCACGGAAACGTAAATTATTATATAATACGTGGTGTTGCAAGCTGTCGTCCGAAACGTAAATTATTATATAATACGTGTTGCAAGCTGTCGTCCGTCTTTTACAGCAGTAACCATGTTTCGAGTTAATAGCTGACTGAGGTGTTGAAAATGACACACAAGCATTGCTGTGTAAACAATTTTAGGAGCACAAGCATGCATAGTTCCGGGAGATGTTCACGACTCGAACTATCTTTGCGTTTCTTCTAGTATATAAAGTTAAGATCAGACGATTGTCGAGGTTATTCTGGACTGATAGTCGAGGCACTTGCTTCCGATGTGGAGCACCAAGTTAGCTATGAAATATTTAAAATTCATTTTAAAAAGAAGCTGTAATTGTCAAAATTAAACTCTGAAAACGCATCAAAGAACTCCATTTTAAAACATCATATTTAAAGTAACAAAACTCTGTAGGCATTATTTACAATAATTTAAAATTTTATCCTTTCTTTAATGTTCTTTCTTTTCTGATATTTCTTTAATTTTCTGTCCTATGTGGCCAGACTCTGATTTCCATTAAGTGTATATTCGTAGCCATCTTTTGAGTCAGAATGGCGCTTGTAAGTTCACGTTTTGACCCAGCATTATGTCACCATTAATTATTGAAATATAAATTAACTCTTATACTTTATTATCTTATCTAAGTTTATTATTATTAGCCTTTTGGTTTCCAATAATTCTTAGAAAGGAGTTAAAAAAAGTTTTAGACTATAAAAAAATGCAACTAATTTCTGATTTTACCTCAGTTCCGGCCCTAGTTTTCAGGGAGATCACCCCCGGGGGGGGACAGGTCTGAGAGTCTCCCATCCCTCTTTCCCTACCACCAATCTCTCGCGAGGAGATGCATGGCTGTGCTGATAGTATCTGAATTTTCGTCCAGCCAGTTGTTACATGTAAACGTATGATATTGAATGTTAAGGCATGACAAAATTAAAGGAAAGCATGTGTTATGAAATGGCGCAGATGTTCGGAAAGTATATTTTCACATCGAGACAGACGACTGATGTGTGTTTAGAAAGTAAAATTCTTTTAATTAAAAACCTTCAGACGGATTGTTCTAAAGGGAAATAAAACTTTATTTTGCATCTAGCTAAGTTGAAATAAGTTCAAATAGCTAATAAAAATATTACTTGGTCAGCTCTGATGTAACATTTGAATATACATCCTTGCTCTTGACATTCCTAGAACCAATGGCAATGTGGTGGATGCCGGTGTTAGCTCGCCTAAACCTGCCGTCACTTAAAGTTACGAAGTGTTTTTCAGTGGGTGCTTCAGTGTCTTTGGAGAGTGGCAACAGCGTAGAAACCAAACATCGTAACGTAGAGGAGAGCGTATGTTTGAGCATTCTTTCTCGATATTTGCAATTGTTTCTTCTTGCGAGAGCTAACTGGTCACCGAGGACTGTATAGAGTTCCCTGCCAGCATTTTTTAATGCGAGACTAAATGACACCTGCTTCGTGAGTGGGACTGCAAATCATGTGCATTAATTTGGTTGGTCGCTGTCTTTATGGTCTGTGATTCCAGTGGATGAATGTGCCTAGTTGGGCCTTTTTTTTATGGCGTCCTCCATCATCAGTGTTTGGAGCGGCATGTCTTCGTTCGTTGTCACCAATATGATAGACCCAAACGTTAATTCGATTAGCTGCTGCCGTCTTGTGGCGCCATTTGTTAAAAATATTATTAAGTATGACGCAATATCATGCCTTAGTAGAATGCTAGTTTTGCCATTTCTTACAGGATGGTCGTCGTATCGTTTTGGATAGCTTGAATTCTCTGAAAACGTTTACCGATAGAGTTGTCTTGATAAGGTAGAAAAAAAATGGAGTCAAAGGGTGAGAAATATGGCAAATAAAGTGTTGTGGATAGACAGGTATCTGTTTAGTATGATAGAAATCCAAATTTCATTTCTCAGATGCTTTTTCTCCAAAATAAAGACATCGTACCGAATGATCGAAGGATACTTTAATTCTGTGTTCACTACAAACTGAACTGTCTCAAAAGATGCCACTTCATTCCTATCTCCTTTCGCTAATACTCTCTGAGCCAAATCAGTTACTTGACTGAAAAGTTTCATGCACGGGTTACATGCATGAAAATTAATGGTAACTGATTTGGCTTAGAGAGTTTTGTTTTCATGAATAGTTTGAACGTTTTCACGAACTTCATGAACCCAGACTGATACTTTTATTTTTTGCTGGATATTAATTTACTGACAACATTTATAGACTGTATCTTCTACATGAAGGATGTTTTTCAGAAGTATTCAGGCAAAAAGACGCATACCATATTTAGGTACAGAACAGTGAAATCAGATATGACGGAATCAAAATGTTCTTTTCTCATTTTCTCATATTTTGAAAGTACCAACATTTATTGCTTTCTATTCTTTCAAAGTCGGAAAGAGAAATAATAATAATTTAATAATCTTCTTTTATTTAATAGATGTTTCGTGCATGGATGTCAATACAGTATAGAAATGCTACTCGTACTAATTTTTAGTTTCCATTTAGAGACGGTTATAGATACCAAGAATTAGAAACATTAAATGGCTTATGATTGCTCCAAAATTTCAAACTCCTGCTATATTTTAAAAATAATAATTCTAAAATTTAAAATTCGTGTTGTATTTTAAGAAAAATTCCTAAGTTTTTTTGACCAAAAAACCAGCTAGTTTCTTTCAGAAAGTCCTGCACGAAAGCCTCCGTCTCTTTAGACAGATATAAATCGTGCCCTTTGCCATAGTACACATAATCCAATTCTAAACTATTTCATGTTTTCGATGCGAAAGTCAATCAATTAAGTTTTATACAAAACGGTAAACATTCAAATTTCTGAAACGTCTGAGGGAACAATGACTAATGCTTTAAACTGGTACCTAAAATTCAGAACCTAATCACTTATATCAAATAGTTAATGCCTATTTGGTTGGATTAAATGCATTGCCAAGACAGAAATGTCAATCTATAAATATATTTTAAAATGAGCTATGTTTAGTCGCGAAAAGTTAAAAACTTAGAAGTTATTAATAAACATTAATTTATTGATAAGCATAGATTAAGTATTTATAAATTTCTTAAAAGTTAATATTACGAAGCGTAGAAGGATTATTAGATTATGACAGTCTGATGTATCTTATAACGATGTACAACAAACTAATAATCTGCATCTAAAACCTGGATTAAAGGATACTGTTATCTTAAAATATTAGAAAGGATCATTTTTGCAATTCATGCAAGAAAATTAGATTAGTTTAAAGGTATGCAATTTTCTGAGTGAAACTGCCGTATTTATGTTTAGATACAGATTTCTTCAATATTTAAAGCGCATACTTCGATTTCTGTGGCATATGGATGAAAACTTGGGTAATTTAATTTATTGTGAGTTTCTGTGAAATAGCCTTCTTCATAATACTATATTATTACAATTAGAAGGATAAACCCTATAATATAGTAGATAAAGCAAATTAAGCAAATTAAAGCAAATAAAAAAAGCAAAAAAAGCTTCTAAAATAAATTTACATTTTCTGCCCCTTTAATTTCCTTAATTTTTAACACCTCTTTCTGACCCACGTAACAAGGTTTAAGACTTATCTTATAATTTCAGGCGCGGTGGCTTCGCTCAGAAAAATCCTCGGAAATTATTAAAATTTCTGATTTATTGCAGTAACAACAATCAAATTATTTAATGAGTATGATGCTTTAATGAATACTTGTTTAACACTTATTTATTCTTAACACTAGAAAGCCATCGCTTATTAAATGAAAATAATGACATCCATGATGAAACTAGCAACTTCCTTAATATAAAACGTGACCTCTCTACGGCATTTTTCTTGTTATTTATTTCAACCCATAAAAGAAATAATCTGCTATACAGATTAAGAATCTACTTTTGTCGAATCATTTTGTGGAGATTTATTTAATTTTACTGACAGTTAATTTTTAGTTAATGCAAATTTCCTTTCATTCTCGTTTTTACCTACGCTTTCCTGACCCAATGTTAATAAGCTAACTCGCGTGTATTCAAATGAGGCAGAAAGAAGGGCTATTTAAAGAAAGTTCAAAACGTGATTTTAGGGCCCGTCATGCCTGCTTGAAGGCCACGTTGCTATTTTGAATTACTAGCGATTAGATTGCTGTGGCGTTGAGTGCTTCTAGCCTTTAGACTTGTTTCCTCCGACATCTACGAGTCAGAGCCTTCCTGAGCGTTAAATTATTCTGTGAGCCGTTAGGCTAACTTTATTACTTTCTATTTTAAGCTCATCGTTTCTTTTGAGTTTTGAGTTAAGCCAGAGGTGCTGGCTTTGTGTAAGTCTAAGTGAGGCTATCTGTGCAATTATATCGAATGAATAAAGGGTTCTTTACACTCTTCTTCTGACTTTTCTGTTGTAATTAAGAACCTTGGAATAATTCCTTACACAATCTTTTAGAGCTCGTTACTTTATGCTCCCACAGAGAATGAGACTCTGTAAATTTACTAAAGCTTTCCTTCTTCATTTTAACTTGAATACGTTAGCATTTATAAATCAGAACATTAGTTTAAGACTTTACAGAAGACTTTAACTTAAGCATTTGCAGAAGTTAAAGCCTTAAACATTCTTGTTTGTACTAAATTAAGTCAAATTTTTTAAATGCTTTTTGTTTGAATCTGTCTGATTTGAATTATTAATAGAGAGCAGTAATTTCTAAAATTTCTATTTCGAATTTATGGCTTTATTAACCTTTAAGGTGCGTGCTAATTCTGAACACGGAAATCTCTTCTCGTTTTTCAGATGCATGCTGTACTTTATTCGTACTATTTCTGCATTTCTTATTGCAATATATGTTTCATTCCAGTGGTTATAGTATTCTATGTGAGGCAGAAAACATTAAAATGTCCCCTTATTATGAAGTGAGGAATACTATATTTTTTATTGAGTTAAATATTCTCGTTCAACATTACAATTAATTACAAAAGTTAAAGGAATCTATTTGAAGTTGTGAAAAGCTGGAATATTATTCTGTTTAAATGAAGACGTTATTTTGTTAACAAATAAAAATAACGATAGTAGGGTTATATACAACAAACTGAAAATATTCATGTGTAAATACAGTGTCTTAGAGCTTTCTTTCATTCCACAAACATAAATTTTAGACATTATACAGTTAATTTTTCACAACAGCTGTGTGATTCGAAATAAAGAAAATTCACAAAGAAGAGCAAGCTGTTCCGTAAATGACAGTAGAATCTTTTTTATTTATATTAAGTTAATGCTCGTGAATTTGGTATATTTTATGCTGTAAAATGTAAAAGTGACTTTCATGAAAAACCAACTTTGGCTAATTACACTTTTAAAAGGCAAAAATTCAAAATAATAACAATAATAATAATAAATAACAGATTTCCCTACTCGGGAATTTTTCTTTTAGTTTTATCTAACAATACCTTAAAAGCTGTTGTTCCGTATCATGAACTCACATTTAAACTGGAAAAATGCATTCAGTGAAATCTTGTGTATCATAAAAATTCTTGCAGTTTATTGAACAGCGGCTAAACAGTAAAACAGCTTTGACGATGACGTTTTACATCTTAGGAATTGAAGCATTCCGTTAATATTAATAATTGAATAATATTTGCATCTCATTATTCGGATTAACAACTGTGGAAAGCTTTTCACAGAAATATCATAGTCAAGGATGAAAATAAAGTACACAAAAGCAGTTAGTTAATGCACGAATATCAAGTTAAGATTCTATCAACAATCCGGTTGAATACCCTCTGCTCCGTTTGTTGTCTCGTTTTCTTTCACAGGAGAGACACAATTATTTTCAACCTTATCTTCATCTTTTTGTGGCCTAATGGGTGAATCATCTGGTGAGAGAGGAGGTCCTTTGTCTCCTGTGCTTCCATTGCAAGTTACTTCCCCTTCCATGCGATTTGTTTCGTTTGGAGTACCTTGATTTTTCTCCTCCTCTTGGCTAGAAGGATTTTCGTCTTCGCATAAAGGCGGCATGCCCTCTGGTGGTGCAGGGGATGATGGCATAACAGGGCTCTGCGAAAGATAATTTAAGAAAAAAATTAACTTGTACCAATTGAATAGAAAAGAACTAGGTGTCCTTTAACTACTTCTCAGTTCAAGTAATTTCAAATAATCTTCAAAAAGTTATATTATTTTGTGTCAAGGAAGTTACGTTTTTAAACAAAATATATGTGTAAAATGAAATATAACGAAAATTAAAATAAATAGATAGAAAATAAATAACATTTATAAGATATAAGATAAACAATTACCGTTGCCTATTTAATACTATCTTTTTTTTTTCATGCATGCTAGCATGAGCAGTGAACTACTTTTACATTGGTTGATATTTTTTATGCATTACACGTAACAAAATTTCTAAATGCAGATTAATATTTTATCTTTGTATGATAGATTTTAAAATAAACTGGCAACAATCCTAGGTTTTTTTTTTTTTTTTTTTTTTTTTTTTCCGCACGTGTAGCATGATTATTTAGTGTCATAGGTTTCGGATACGAGAAATGTGGAACATGATATATGAAACGTGAGCTTCCGATATGGGGGACGTAAATGTGGTCGCAAGTCATTTCAGTGATCTCATTCTTCAGGGTAACAATAATTTTTAGCGCTACCATATTTTATCATCATGAACAATTCTCGAAGAGTTGTAGAGTTTTCATACTAATTCATATGAACAGACAGGGTACCAAGAAGTGAAAATCTAGGTGGAGGAAATTTTTATCAGTTTAAAAAAAATTAAAGCCTTCTCTAAGTCGTCATCAGACCTGATTTCATAATAAAAATATGTGTAGAATTCCGATGAGATTCCTTTTTGCTCAATAAATTTTCATAGGCGCTAAACATAATGTACATAAACTATACTTCAGAGAAACTTACATCTCTGGTATGTGCATTAATAATAAATCAATAAGATATTTAATAAGGCAAAGATGAAAATGAACCGAGCAATTTCGTTCTACAATTGATAGGTTAAAAAAACAAGCTATAATAAATTAAATGTGCAATCAACACGCAAGGTTTGAATATGTCGGTATGACGCATGGGCAAATCACGCTTCACAGAAAAGCACTGCCCGTAAGATATGCGATAAATACTGCTATGTGGTTAATTTTTTTTTCCTGCGTTATTATTCTCTACAATCTCTAAATGTCATTTACAAGAATAGACGCACTATCATTAACTTCCTAATATTAGCAAGTCTCATTTGTCTGCTCTTTAGCATATGGTTGAATTCCATGCGATCACTAAAGATTTTCCTCATATCCGAGTGTATAATTCATATGTGACATTCCCGGTCATGCCGAACAGCTGGAACTGCTTCACAAATAATTCTAAGCTGACGATAGTTCAGATATGATGAAAAGTCTGATAAAGAATCCCGGGGTGAGTGCAAGCCAAACGTCTGGGCATTTAGTGAGTGGAATAATTTTGTTTAGTCTCATCTCAAATTTGATCGAGAAAAGCTCCGAAGGATGGAAGCTGAGAATCTCATTTCCTTCTTCACCAACAAATTGTAAAGGCATTAAGTTATTCTGAAGAAGGACGTGTGAAAAATGTGCAATGCCTTCGACGGGACTCGAACCTGGACCTATCGAATACGTGCTAATTGTGCTACCGTTACACCACAAAGGCATGCTGGAAGGGGGAGAAAATACCTTATATACTCTCCTTTTTAAACGGCGACTAGAAATTAAGGCAGCCAACTGCCAAATCCTGGTGGTGACGAATTATTGTTCATCACCTTTTAGTTCGAGCGCCACTGCAGAGTCACTAGAATTTTTTTTTAAATAGGAGAAAACAAAGGTGTGCAGTGCTCTTGCTGGGCCCCGAACCCGGACATCTCGAATAGGCGCCGAGTGTGCTTCCAATTACATCACGAAGGCATGCTGGATGGATGGAAAAATACATTATAAACTAACCACTTAAAAGGATTTTCATATCGATGAATTCTCCAAATGGGAAAGACAATAGATAACGCAAAACATGCATAATTTGCCAAGAATTCAAGGCCAATGCCATAGAGGCCGCATTTCGTTGATCATCATTCCAGGAGCATTCCAGGTTAGTAAGAATGAATCAACATATATAATATATTTTTATGTATCAAAATATATAAAAATTGGTTGAACATAAATGCAATAATTAAAATCGGGGATAAGAAAACGGAATATTTTACCACGTTATTTAAATTTGCAAAAATTTCGTTCTATGGGTAATTATGGAAAATATGATTAATGTTTTTTCTTCTTTCATTTGATGTGCCGTACATTAGTGCGCTTACAGCGAAGGACACCGTAAACATTTATGGTACATTATTTAGGGTATTTTCCAGATATGACTCTGTAAAATAATTCGAATTTATGTTGTATTGTATATGAAGAAATTTAAACATATTTGCAGAGTTAGGTGTTTTCGAACTTGAGGACAAAATGCAATCTCTGTAGGAGAAAATTCGCATTTTTAAAATTTTCTTCCGTATATACATGGATTACATTGATAAACTGAAATAATAACGAGAACACAATCCGAACTCTTTTAAAGATATTATAGTCTTCTACATTTTTTAATTCTAATTTTTTAAACTTTGAGAGCCAAAATGCAGTGTCATGCCCGTGGTACTTCCTATATTTGAAAAAAGGAAATAAATCTAAGTTTTAAGGGGCTTATAAAATAGATTCTTAAAATTTATGAACTGTTTTATATAGCACTGAAAGAAACCTATTTGAGCTAAATTTTATTGACAGAAAAGCCTTTTGAATTCTTGAATATCGTACCTGTGTTTCTGAGCCACCGTGACTGCTTCCCCTTTCCGATCCAGATCTTGAATGTATTTTTGGTGCGGCCTTTTCTTTGAAGTGTAGTTTTTCGGATTTAATTGCGACATTACCTCCTCCTGGCTTATGTTTTGCATTCTCCAAAGATCCTACTTTTGATGTGACTTTTGATTTGAAATCTAATTTTTCCGTAGTCACCTATGTATAAAGAAACTGATTCAGAAACTTAATAGAGAACACTGTCATGGAAATATTATTTTTATAACATTTTCCCATTTATTTTACGAATAATTATTAAATAAAATGAAAAATATTTTGGAGGAATTTAAAACAGATTCAATACTTGCATCTACTGTACATTTTCCCATTTATTTTACGAATAATTATTAAATAAAATGAAAAATATTTTGGAGGAATTTAAAACAGATTCAATACTTGCATCTACTGTAGTGTACAGTGTAGCAAATTAATTTTTAATGTAAGTAAATGAGGAGAATTTTGGTCACGTAACGGTGTAAGATTACGCATACAATACGCGTTTTTAAGTAAACCTTCAACTATAGAGTTGTATAAAATGTTCTTATTTTTTAATTGCATTTTCAGTCTATAAACTGTGTGTTGTAAAATTTGGCAAAACTCAGCTTTACCAATTTATAGAACAAATTATTGAGAGAATTTGAATTTAAATTTAAGTTTCATGCAAATGCTTTAAGGACTGAACCACGAATTTTATTAAACTAAGAAACATAATTTATAAGTTCCTGTTTGAATTCTTAAACACTTTATAATATTCCTTGTCAGTGCGGTTGAACATTCATCGATCAAACTAAGAAGAATAAGAAATTAATGAATATTCCTCCACTGTTTAAACTGTTGACTGTTTAAACTGTCCACTGTTTAAACTGTTAAATAATTTCACTAGAATGATAGGTGAAAATCAAATTCTGCCCTTCCTAAAATATTTTTATGCTTTACTTAATAATTTTTGTCCGTTTCCATTGATTTGTCAATAATGGAGCTATAATACGCAATATCGCGTTTTCAAAACTTATTTTTCCTTCATTTGTAGGTACACTAGCAAATAAATGGTAACTGAATAGAAGTGGACTCTACATTATATCCTTCATTAAGCATTCGCAACTGAAAATTTTATAGATGGACTATTTAAATTTTTATAAAATAAGTTTGCAATCAGAAATAGTATCCCCGAAAAATATGTAAAGCTCTCGCCGAGATTCGAACACTGAACTTCCCGATGATAGTCGGGCATGCTTCCAATTACACTACGAACGCACGCGGAGAAAATACCTTGCAAGTTTATTAACGATACAAATACAATTAAAGATGATTCTATAGCTCAGTGAAACTCCTACCTTTACATTTCCTCCTCCTGGTTTGTGCTTTATATTATCCTTAGATCCAATCTTAGACTGAACATTTTTAAAATCAATTTTCTGAGTTATAATTTTTTTATCTCCGCCACCTGGCTTATGAGTAGCATAATCCAAGGAGCCAACTTTAGGTTTAGCGTTCCATTCCAGTTTCACTGTTTCCACCTGAAAATAAAGACAAATATTTTATAACACACATTTATATTATGAATACAGGAGATAAATATATTCATGTAGAAGAAGAAAGTGTTAATTTATTACGGGGAAAATACAAACGAGGAACATACAATCATTATAAAAATCATTATAAAGATGATTATGATAATATTTTGGAAGAAAATATTTTCCATCCAAACGATTTTCTGTTTCTTACTCAAAGCATGGAAAGTATCATTAATAGTATAAGATCAAAGATTAACTTTACAATTCTAATTTGGATTATTCATTACTTCATTATTTTCATAAAAACTGAACAGCATGATTTCGTTTAAATACAACAAGAAAATGTTCAAGAAATTTACAATAAAGGTGTCTATTCAAAGATGAATTAAGCACTAAACGTGGTAAGAAAAAAGGATTTATTCACACTGAAACAAATTTGCAAGAATATATTTTTGTTACTGCAATAGAGTTAGAGAAAAGTAGCAGAAAACACAACATCTAATTAGGAACCCAAGACATGCACTTTTTGGACATCTCAAATATTCTGCTAAAGGCAACATCTTTCAGTTTTGACCTGAATAGAGAAATTTATCACAAAAGTTGGAAACACCTTAGAGAAGATGAACAAAGCATCTGTGAACAAAAGAAGTCATGCAGTGTATATGAGACAAAGCTATGAACCTGAAATGCCTATATAGTGATAGATGGCAGTCTAATAAGCTCAGAAATATGCAAAGCAGCAAAATGGCGGAAATTAATTTATTATAAATATTTATAGATATCATCTTACATTTTATATCAATCATAACGCAAAGTGGGCATGCTACTTTGTGTTGTGATACATATATTGAACAAGAAGAAAAGTTTCAAAACTAGCATTCATAAAGAAACATTTTAAGATTAGCATTAACTTTCTACTAGGCTGTGACGTTGAATGTCAATAGCTTGTCACGACTCATTTCTACGCAAATGGAATGGTTGTATATGCTTTACACACCTTTCCCCAACGTATAACACTAACGCAACTCTATGTACTATAGAAAGAACCTCCTCGGAAGCATATCTCATAAGCTCTAATAAGAAATCTTTTTTTTTATTAAAAAAAAAAGAAATCCTCGTACACCACAAAGTATCACACGAGACTTACAAATCGTAAGTAAAAAAAAGGCAAAATCGTAAGTAATAACATCAATTTTCAATAATACAATCAAATAAAACACAAAGGAAGAAACACAAAAAAAGTAAATACAAAAAATATATAAATGTGTGAAGAAATCATTTACAGTGTTTAAAATAAAAGTCGACAAAGTCGTCAAAAGATCGGTAGGCCTACGCTGAAGATACAAAATCATAACATTTCGGCGGCCAATGAATTCCAATTAATTAAGATAGCGTTTGCATTCTTTTTCACAATTAGTTAACCAACCAAGCTTGGTCATAAAACAAGCATCTCAATATCAACAATGGTTTAACCTTGCATTAAAAATGTATTTCTTCAGCACAAAATGCAGATGTTAAATTAAGTATTGCTCATCCACTGCATTTATTTAGAACAAAATCTACATGTGCAGCAGATAACCTCGTTTTTTGATCGCAACTACTCATTAACCTCATTGTAATTAATATCAAAATGAAGTCGCCAAGAAAGCTAAGAAAATTTAAAGAATTGTTATATGGCAGCAAGAATTAAACGAAGGAATAGAATATGCGCCAAAGTACGGTATATATATATTTTTTATCTAATTCCATAAAAAATTCAACATCGCAAGATAGTCTTATATCGGAATAATACGCTATCTCGAATTCTGGTTAAATAAATACTTTACATGAAAATAATTTGTTAAAAATTAGCGGACGTAAGTTTGAATTAATTTGATATAATAATAAATCGCTATCTTCAGTTAAACGTAAAGATTTTTGCTTCTTGTGCAATCTTTGTTATTAGTAAACTGCCAACTTGTTCCTAAGATTCTGTGCCTTACTAGAACATACTCCGATGCATTGCATTTAAAGAAAATTTATGGATTTGTTAACAAAGAAAACATCTTAAGATAACAAATCGAACACGGCTGTTCTTTCTTCTTTGAAAAAAGTACATATAAAAATTAGAGAGATTTGACTGAGTGAAACTGTAAGGTTTTCTTTTAAATAATAGAATTATCTTATTTCTTTGGCTTTATATTACTTCTTCCGTCAGACAGAAAGAAATACAGGGGGCACCAAAATTTCGCTATGGGCAAAACTGGTATCGCCCCACTGCTCTAACCATCTATGGAAGTGCACCCTAACGAGGCACGCTAACGCCATTGCTTGGGCATTTGTTTACATTGCAGCAGCTTTCTTAATACACAGTTATATATTAATGGTGCATAATTTGCATTGCAGACAATATTGTCTAAGATATACTTTACACGGGCACTTTGCAGTTGGGTGAATAAATATAATAATTACAATGGATAATTACAATAAGTTATTAACAGACGTATATACATATTTCTTTTGTGTTTCGGTGTGGAGCTTTGTTGGCGGGGGGGGGCGAGTGATTATGGTACGTGGTACTTTTTTTTATTACACTGTTCACAGTTAATACGTTCATTTATAGTATAGTTCATATTCCAGCATACAGTTTATGAATTCATTTCATGGTACATAGTATTGAGTACGTAGTATTGGTGTATGTCACACTTTGCATAATATGAAGTAGTTCATAGTTCGCAGTTTGAGTAGTAGGAGAAAAGTCACGATTGTATCAATAAATGGATATATTTTAGTGTATTTTCTAAAGGCACTCCTGTACAGTATGAGGATGAGAGTGGATATTCTTATTGTTGAATTTTCTGAACTTAGAGGATTATTTTGGGTTGTAAGCTATGGATAACACAGGTACAGTCCTTGGCGGTGTAGGAAATCAATAATATTATTGATGTTTTGGAAAACTTAAAGGTTCTTATGATTAATCTTCTAAATTCTAATCCAGTATCCGTGGGATGGCGAATGTGATGGGTTAACGTTAGCGGACACTGAAACATGTAATGTTTAGGGTCTTCCCGCATATGCATCTATCCGACGTAGATATATTGCGATCATAAAAATACTTGGGAAAGGAACCGTGACCCGAGGTGTACTGGGTGAGGAAGTAGGTTGATATTGTGGTATTTTCATCAGCCTTGGGTAGCAGTTCGAATGCACGTCGTCATTGTGGTCCTTGTTCCTAATGACGTTGCCACTTTTCATTCGCCATTTGTTTTAGTTTGTACTTTAGTGCTGATTTAGGCCATGGCATATGAATTGTAGATCCTGTTTGTTCTAGAGCTGCCTGTTTTGCTAGAAAATAGGCCCTTTCATTGCCCTCACAGGCGTTGTGCCCTCTGGTCCATGACAGGACAAATTTTTTATTACTTGTGCTTATTATTTCTTGAAATTGCAGGGCTATTGGAGAATTTGTGCGCTGTTTTTTGATGGCATGTGCGGAAGACTGACTGTCGGTGATTACGTGGATGGTATCTGTTTTTAAGTCACTAAGTTGCACAATGCTGTTTAGTACGGCTATGAGTTCTGCTTGATATACGCTGTTTTGCGGCCGAAGGTAACCTTGCCATTTGGAGTGGAGGTTTGTTTTTGTTTTTATGGTGACACCACTTCCTACCTTATTTTCGACCTTTGAGCCATCCGTGTATGCAGTAAAATAAGTTGATGGAGGTGGCTTGTCGAGATTGCAATGGAGATTGTGAAGACCCAGAACGGGATGCCTGTTATATTTCGGTGGCTTTTCTTCATAGTCTTGTGGATTGAAAATTACGCCGTTGTACGCGGAAGTTTTTTCGAGTTGTAGGGTCATTGTGGACAGTGCGTCGATTTCTGTTTGAATTGGTCGTGGGGTCACCCCGGCTATTGTTTGCAGTGCTTTGGTGGAGGTTGTAAGAATAATCGGGTAATATTGATCAAGAAAGGTCTTTGAATTGAGTTAAGAGTCCGAATTTTTCTCGCTGTCATGGGACAGGCTCAGATAGTAGCTCCGTGGGTGATTATTTTATTCACTACTGTCTTTAATAAAATTTTCATAATGTGATGATTAAGACCCCAGGAATATCCTTTCATCACTCTTAATGCTTTTGCGATTTTGGCGATGGTTAGCTTCTTTTCCTGGAGATGAAGTACCCAATTGAATTTCTGGTGTATGGTTTAGTCCTAAGTATTTAATGGTCTTCACACATTTTATTTTATTGTTTCCAATTCTCAACGTAAGATTCCTGGTTATTGTTTGTCCTGACTTGTGTATTATAAGTGCGTGCGGATTTATGTGTGATATTTGGAGTTTTATTCTATGACAAAGACTGTTGAATATATTAAGGGTGTTGTTGCAGTTTTCCTCTAGTTGCCTTTATGTAGATCCTTGGATTATGAAGGCAATATCGTCGGCGAAGGCTACAATCCGTGTGTGATTTGGCCACTGATGATCGATAATATTATTAAAGGTTATGTTCCAGAGGTCTGCGCTCATTCATGACCCTTGAGAACATTCTCTAGTTTGTTCTTGACATCCTCTAGTTCTTCTTCCGTCAGCTTCCACTAGAATGAAAAGTAGTTTAATGTATAAATAATCGTCTAGTTGCAGAGATTTTCAGAAAGCAATTGCAACATAAGCTAGCCTTCACCCTGCTTTAGATTTTCCGCTGTTTCAATTCAGCTTACTGGCACGCACAAGTTGCTGAGAGCCTGGATGTTTACGCGAGGCTAGGCTTATTAATTTTGTGCCCTGCATTTGATCAGTTTGAACTCATGTGTAAACCTGCAAGCAATTGTAATTTTATTTGCGTTAAACTTTATGTTAGTGTAAATCCTCAGCATGGCATGTTAATAAGCAGTTTTTGTATTTTAACTTTGTTCTAAAAAAATTGCTTCTTAGCTTTGTTTGCAATTATTCCAGAAAAAACATCAAACGGAATTAAAAGTCGTTCGGAATTTTTAGCGTTACTCAGAGATGAATTAGTAAGCTCAATCGTATAAAATAATCTTAAATATAGTAAGGGAATGTTCTGTAAGTCTGATATACTAGAAATCTTGATAAACTCAATTTACATACCAATGCATTTTACTTTCTACTCTTTCTCTAAGCTTTAATATACACAAGTTAATTGACCATTAACTCAAACGGACAAAGGTGTGACCTTGCTCCATTGATAATACAATGAACCTTGGTAAGTTTAAAAGTCATAATTAAGTGACATTAAACACCTTTTATTCCGAGAAAGAAGAAAATATTTGAAACAAATCATGAAACTTGCACTTGCAAAAATAAACGGGTGATGTGATTTAGAATTGAAATCGAGAAATAACACTGACAGATTACGATGAATATATAAAATAAAAAGGAAAGGTAGTTTGCCAGATAAAGGAGTTCAGGAATAAATTTCAAGAAACTGATAAAATTGAAAGAAAAATAATTCTAAGATTCACTAATTTTTTCTTTCTAGTATTAAATTTTAAGTTGTTTATTGCATAATTTCCAATTTCTTTGATCTTGAAAAATCTAAACTCCCCCCCCAATAGTGAGCTATGCTTCGTTTAATGTCGATGATGATGCTTTTCTGCCAATTGCCATGCTGATGTAACTTCAATTAATATTGTGCGATTTGAGTTGTTTGTTACCAGTGCGTCTACAGTCTCGTGCGAACAACAGTGGCTCATTTGAAGTCACTAATGTTCTCTGTACGTACTGCTCTAGCACGTAACAAACGGCGGCAGATAATCAATTATATTATGCAATATATCCCTAGGATTATTAAGAGTGCATCTGTATATCCCTTATATTTGCGACTGATATGCCTTACACAGTGCATTGCCAAAAGCATTGGGATATTTAAAATGATTGAACTTTGTTTTTAACAGTATTTGGTAATGTTTAATAAGAATAAAATTCAATTCTGTCACCATAATATTCATCATCATCAACTTTGTCAGCATAATCTTTATGTCTAAAAAAAAAACATGTAAAATACAAAATATATTGAAGATGTCCAAACAGTTCAGTTTTAGGGTTAGTTCATTGCATTGTTAGAAAAAACAAACATTATGTCTCTCTACCAGAACAAAATTTTTATTGTGATACAGAAGTGTGGCTATGGTGCTTAATTTCAATAGTTAGACGCTGCGCTAGAAGTATATGTACATATATAAATGAAAAAGGTTAAAACTATATTCAACGAACCTTTCTTTCTCCTCCTTTAGGTTTGTGAGTTACATTATCTAACGATCCAATTTTTGATTTTGCTTGCTTTATTTTTGGCGGTGGTGCGTTACCAACAGGGGCTTTAATTGGAGGAATTTCTGAAATAAAATGCATAATGATGATCAACAAATGCAATATATTCATACACTCATTAGTAAGGTAAACGAAATTCTACTTTCTATTTGCGATTTATAGCTCTTAGAATCAAAAAAAAAAATTATTCTCCTCTGTTTAATCTGGTATGTAGTATAATATTAAATTAATGAATATCAACGTGCAAAATGGTACCTTTTGTTTACTTTGTAGCGTTGTTTGGTTTACTTTTCTAGAAAAGGCAAACGAAACAACGCTATATCTGTTTTTTACTGCCCATTTCTTAAATATGTTTATACTCCCTAGCCAAATTATCAATGTCGTAAAAAATCACTGTAAGTATGATGAAAAAAATTATTTAAGTTGATGCCATTTTTACAAATAATACATCTGTAAATAATTATCACATTTTGATGATAACAGAATTAATATACGATACCTTACACAGTATGTTAATCAAAATCAAATTTAAATAATAGTAATGCTTTTAACGAGCAACAATTTACAAAACATCGGCTTATGTCAAAGAACAAATGAGGCCATTTTAATTTGCCAACAAGATTATCCAGAACATCAGCTACAGAAGCACTCTCTATTCGATTATAATATATTTCCTTATAACATCTTTCTCATAAAAAATTCCCGCTAAAGGACAAGTATGCATGCCGGAGCCTTCATTTTTGTGAAGTTGCGCATGTACTTTATAGCCGCCCAAAGAAATAAATTTTGCATTTCGTCACCATACCAAAAACATAATAAATATCCAAATAAAATGCTGGGCAACTGTTTTTCCGTGCAACTATATTTCTACAATGCTGTCGATCAACAGTACCTGTACAGTGCTTTCGTGATGTGTGCTCTACATTGCTGTCGTATGAAGTCAAATCAGTGCAAAAATATTTGCTATAGATACTCAATCAATATGTGTTGTTTATTAGTAAGTTAGGATTTAAGAAATACTGTGCTAAAAATACCATTGCGAAGTATTAATTTAGCCCACTCAAAAATTAACTGATAACGTTTTACACTGTTAAGAATTTAATTCAGTTTTATTTGAATTAATCGCAGGTACTTTCCATATTCTTCAGTATAAATCAATCACATGGTCTTCTCGGACGATGAGATGAAAACATTTCAGACTTCAGTTTTTACTGGAATCAAATTAAAGGAAAAAAATTTATGAGATTAAATTTTCAGCCGAACATATTAGATACTACCCGGAATAAATGCACGAAAAAGTAGCGATCTTGAACAAAAAACATTTAAGTTTGAGCAGTATAGATATCTGCAGAACCGGAATCTTGAAAATTAAAAATAAGTAGGCAATACATGTACCAAAACGTCCATATTGAGGTAAAACTACATACACATCCGCTTACTGCACTCTGATGGATGGGAACCACATAAGTTCTGGGACTAAAGCCTCAAAACACTAGTAGTTTCGATCGAGGTGGCGTTTCATTATTAGTAAAATGGGATAGTTTCTACAGAGTTTCATGTGTCTTGATTTAACCATTCCAAATTTCTTCTTGTGAGGTTGCAGGAAGTGTCCTGTTCATTAATGCGCTCTGCAATATCCAAACACTGAGATAATATGCAATTCTGAATTAGATCTTGATCCCATGGATGCTTGCATTGAGATCTACGTGTGAAATCATTTTCCATAACTAAACCAAAAAATTCCATATTAGAATTTTAGTTACAGAGACATTCTTTAAAAAATAAGCAATTATAGGAAGAGTCATTCAATTTTGCAATGCTACAGAGACTTTTTGGTCACTCTGTGTATGTTAACAGCATGCATCTAGAGCAAATAACGACACTCTTGGCTTTATAGTTCTCTTTCGGATAGCATCTATGTGAAAATGAAAGATTTCTATCTAGAATGAGGTAGTGTATACAAAATATCACTTTGTGTTCATGTGGCACGTTTTCATGCATGAAAGGAAACATAATAATGAATCAATCACAGCATTTCATCCACTATTCTTCGTTAATGCTGTAACAAATGATTTTTCAGCTTAAAATATAGCTTAATAAAAATTGACTAAAACGATAGATACTGACTTTTCTCTGTCGTTGAAGGAGTCCGCGTGGTTGTCGAAGAACTCGATCTAGGTGCTAATTTTTCAGACTGGTTTCCTTTCCCTCCTTTGGAATCCTTTAAATAAGAAAAAGAAATAAGTTCGTTTACTAAGGAATCAATATTTCATCTATGGAGAATATTTTCTGCTTTCTGTGATTTACTTTCACAGCAATAAGTTACTCCATATTTAATATATATTCTATATAGCAGCACAAAATCTAGCTTAGCACAGTCGATTATTATAGCACGTTGACGGTATTAAATAAGTCTGCCACACAAAAATGAATAAAAATATATAGGTGGAATAATATTTTGTTATATTTAGTTGCCTGCTTTTGCTCTTTGTTTAATAATATATACACATTCATTCAAGTAATTTTTGGATTACTATTTTAAATCTGACAACTAGTTGCTCTTTCTGCTTAATCAAAAGTGATGAGAGGTTCATGATGAATTTTAATTATCATGATATTAATTTAAACTAATCAAATAAACTGACGGTAATACATTCCATGCATAATATATTTCTCTGTACTTACGAAGTCAACAATCGCTAATGGAATCATCTCCATATATCTTCAGTTTCAAATTTTGATTTACGTTATTAACTTTTTAATTACAAAATTTGATTAGCGTATATTTAAATTTGACGAATTTATATAACAGATGTTGTATCTAGCTGTATGAAACGCAATAAAAGTTTGCCAAGGTACATCATTTTGATTTTATTTTGGAGACTAGCTGAATAGTACAGCTATATTTCTTAATCAAGCTCATGCCATTAAAAGATTAAACCGATCTTCTGGGAAATACGGGGATAGAAATTTACCCAAAAAATGAAGTTACTTTTATCTTGTAAGCAAAGAAAAATGGTTTAGCGACACATCTTACATGAAATTCATTTTACCAATCATTGAACCTCAATCGGTAAGTTACACCCTCTTGGGGAAAAGGACTATGCGTATCTCCAGGTAATGCTAACTTGAAAATCATGTCACATGTGGGAAACACATCCGCAAAACAAGAGAAAGCCGAAAGAATGCATAATTTTCAAGATAATCAGATTCCCATTCTTAAACATTTAATAATGCTTACAGTATTTCGAAGTGAATTAAACAAAAACTTGGCCATTAACTAGTTTGTGGACCAATGAACCCATATTATTCCATTATGATAGTTATTTATAAATGCCTATTAGATGCTGCACTAATATATTTGAGCAGTATGACAATGCGCGATAAGAAATAAATATACATTTAGTGAGGAAATATTTCGTCTGGATTTCAAAATTTTATTCAAACGTTTGATTTTCGAATGCATCCTCTTCAGGAAGCGCTACGCGTCGATAATGTTAAACGATGTGGTTACACATTGAAGAGCGTTAAAACGCACTTGACAAGCACATGTAACACGAATGTTAGTTTTAAAAATGCATATTGAAAATGACATCAAGTTGACAAAAAGCACGTATTTGCATGGTCGTTTTAATGTATAATTTAAAATGAGGAAAAATAGCAACGTTATTATGGCCACAATCGCTAAAATCAGGAACGAGATTTCATATTATGCAAAGCATTTCTTTTCTTTTCTTTCATTTTTTTATTTTATTGCTTTTGTAAGCAAGCTACAAAGATGCAAAGCAACATATCAGAATAAACGTCCGAAACATTTTATTTAAAATATTCGGAATTAAGCTCATATTAACAATTAGAATTTTATTTACATACTTGCCCATTTGGACTTCCAGTATAGCATCAATTGTCATTTTTTACATCACTATTTAATATCATTTGTAATTTTTGCACGAGATTCTTATATTTTGTTTAGTTTATACTGTATATGATTATTTAGATTGAATGTGTGCCAAAATCTAGTATGTGAATATATTCCCATCATGGAATTTTCATGCAGTATAACTGTAAATACTATTACATATAATTATTCGGAATAATTACGCACTTATAATGTTTATAAAGATTGGTATAAGAATTATTACTTGTGTTTGTTAGGACTGTTTTCTATTCTCTTTCAATTTTTTATCGCAATGTGGCATGATATGCGATTCATTCTATGCAATGTAATAGTGACTAATATGTGATTTATATTATGCAATGCAATTTTTTTGTGATTGACTTTAAGTGCATATTACGCAGTCATCATGTAACTGAAATATGTTCAAATAATGTACGTAATTAGGCGCAATTATTAACAGCAAATCAAATATTTCGGAATATTTTAGGTAAACAAATGTACCAAATTATGTCATTTATACCAAATGTAGAAAATACTGTATAAAATACGTGATCAATTTGAATTCCAGCTGAATCCTGCTTTTCAAAATGTGAAACAAAGGGGCCGGTTTTTGTCGATCTTCACTAGACAAAGTGAATGACATTCAAGATCCCCTATCAGGGCGAGTGCATGTGTCTCAGTGTCAGTGTCCTCTGTGCTAGATTGTTAGCATATGGGGAAAGGTTACCCGGTAACCAATGGTGACTAACGGGTATACCCCATACTTCGTAACCTGCAATCCTATTTTGCGTAGACTTTAAGCACACTTTATAGATTTCAAGAGCTCTCAGACACAGATCCCTTCTTCAGGAGCAAAAATAATACATATAACCGTTTTTTATAACGTCGTAATATCATATAAATAACATTTCAGGCATTATGAAATTAATAATAAGCATTTTAAACCTCAGACTAGTTTTAATCAGACAGACGTTTGTTAACTAAGAAGAAAAAGTAGTACCTTCATTTATCTAATTTTTTGAAGAGAAGTAATGAAAAAAAAATGCTTAGTGAAAATAATACTAATAAAGATACGATTTCAAGTCTTGCTCATACATACGTTATCTGTTTCAAGTTTAAAAATAGACATTTCTATCCAAATATTAAGTACTCAAATAAATTTTTAAAACAGTTCAATCTTCTCCTTTCTTAAAGCTCCTTTCTTAATGCTGCACCGTATACATACCTTTCGCGTTTTTGAGTTATAATAGCTCTCAATGTTATTGGAAGGGAATGATTTTTTAATTTTTTTTCCGAGCTCAGTTTAAAAGGCAGAAAATTTTAGAGATTTTAAAAATTGTGTTCTTGTAGCTTACTATATGAAACTTCCTGGACTTGACTTTTCATATCCTGGATACCGTGCATGAAGAAGAGGGGAATTATAAAAGGCTAAAAATTATGTAGATAAGAATTCATCTGAAAGATGCTATTAGTAAAGGGAATGTATCATTCTATAAATAAAATGGATTCCAATATTTCCAATCTTTATATATGTATAGAAAGATATATATATATATATATACATCTATCTATCTATCTATATATATATATATGACTTACAGCGCTATTTTTAGGACAGAGCGATGAAGTTCCCAAATGAAATAGAAAATAAAAAGAGGTTATAGTCAATTAAATTTAGAAGTTTTGCTTTTATATTTTTTATCTTACACACATTTATATATATATATATATATGTGTGTGTGTGTGTGTGTGTAGTGATTTCTTTTAGCTTTATTTCCATTAACGCTTTGTTATTTTGAAGATATGTGTTTTATACTTTTCTTTGCTTTTTGTTTATACTTTTCAACACTATTATGATTTAGCTAGGGGTCATTATGATTGATGCATAACTGATCCAGAAACATAATACGCAATTTACTTATATAAATATATCATAAATTGCTGATGTTGGGCAAATTATGATTATTTTACGCAAATTTCATTCAGAGTACGCTTAGCTATATTTATATATTCATCATAACTTCATCGCTCTGTCCTAAAAATAGCGCTGTAAGTAAATGCATATATATATATATATATATATATATATACATCTATCTATCTATCTCTTTCTATATATGTATAAAGATTGGTACATAAATAAGCATATCATTGGCACAATTTCAAAATCAAGATTTTTTCCTGGTTTCATTGCACTTTCTGGGTGTTTTCCTGAGCTTTTACATTATACCAAAATAAAAAGTAACGTACACTCAAACAAGGTTACGGTTCTTCCAGTGGCAGCTTCCATGAAACTTTTCGGAATGAACAAGCATATGAATAAAGCAATTTGTATAAAGCATGGCTAATCGCGTTCACCCGCAACACAGCACAGTTTATATAAAGTGGCTCTCAAGCCCACAGTATTTTCAGCCATAGAGTGACAATCATAATGTTATGTGAGCGATCTGAGACAGGAGTTCTCAACCGGTGGTACGGAATAGAAAAATAGGTGATACGAAAAGAAGCAAAGTATTTTATCTATTAAATTCAAAAATTAAAACTCCAATATCCTGATTGAGTTTTTTCCCTAACACTCGTAAATTTATGCGATCTGAGTTTTGTTCAAGAGTGGTGGTGGTAGTGGTACTTTGCAGTGGTGTTACTAAAGGTTTTCAGTTTTTGTTTAGATGGTACGCGTTAGTCAAAAGGATGAGAATTGCTGATCTGAGGTAACCTATTGTTCACAGAAGTCATGTACTCCCACCAGCGACTACTGTGTGTATGTGTGTGGCTGGATGTATGGGAGTTCTTATGGGTTTTTTTTCACCCATATTCGTGAATACCCATATAACGTGAATGCACTCCATTCTCCCTTAGAAAGGTCTCAAGGAATCATCACTCCTAGGCAGGTAGTACTCGTGTGCCTAAGTATTTTATTTATCTATTTGGATGTTTACTTTTCTGCAATTAATAAAACTATAGTTAGCGTTTGCCATAATTACAATTTTCAAATTAATTAATTCAAAAACCTGACATCAGTATAATGCCTTTCATTTAATCTGGTATTTCCACTTTTTGGTACTTTTCTTTTCCTCTTGCTTTCAATTCATGCATGCTTTATTCAGTGTTTAAAGAAATGTTTTTGTTTGAGTAGAATTTTTGTTAATATTTCTTTAATGCTTCAAAATAGTTTTACTTAACTGAAAAAATTTCCTTAGAGCTACCAAATAATTCCCAAACTCTGCTAATACTAACAATGTTTTTATGTTGTCAAGCAAAGTGAACACTGAAAAATAAAGCATACAGCATTGTATCCACAGGAAAAGATAACAACATTACGATATTTTTCCAACAGCTGCACCCACCTTTCAATAATCTACATTTCGAAAGGCGTTTTTCTTTTATTAGAAAGCCTATACTTGTAATCTACAGACCGCTTTTCAAAGTATTTTAACCACTGTACATCTGCAGGTAAAAGTTTCAAATTTTAAAGAACAGCTTTCCATACGCATAAGCTTATAAGCTTAATACTAGCTTTCCTACGCGAGTGATATAGGAATGTTTAAAAAGGATGAAATAGTAAATACGGCTTGCATGACTGGTCGTAGACCCATGGTTACAATTAAAAAATGAAGCTAGTAAGGTAGGCCTTAAGACTACGAGCATTTTGTCACGTGACACAATTTGATAAAAGTATACCGAACTTAAAATTTGGGCATACTTCGAAGAAAGTTACTTCATTTTGAAAGAATATCTTCCACAGCCGAATTAGTCAAAAAAGGTAAAAAATCTCATGCAGTAAAATTGTTTAAAATATGAATTAAAATTTTCTAAAAATATACTAAAGCTTTTATTTTGATTTCATAAAATGACTTCTCAGCGAGAAAAGTATTTTCCCTATCCGAATGAATCAAAAATAACTATCCTTATGTGATCAAAGTTAAAAGTGATATCGTTAACTAAAATGTTTGGTTGCCGTGCAAAAGTATTTCTAAACACAACTACACATTATCAGTTCTCTAACCCATTAGCCGCTGGTGTTGCGCTGACGCAACGGTCAAAACAAATGCGTATATAAATATAATTACCTAAGATATTTTATACCAGCAGATGATTTTGTGTAGGGAATACTATGAAGATTATTTCTGTAAAAAAATTTGCCTTCAGCAATCATTTTGCTTATAATAATTAATCTCATACTTAAGGCAAAATTTAAGCAAAATTTTCGACCGAGTATTTTTGGTGAAAATACTTAATGAAAGAATCGCCGTCTATATGAGTGATCTATTTTTAGTCAAGGTCACCGTTTATCAGAACATTACATCAATCAGATGTTTATATTTGTGTTGAGAAGGAAGGGAAAACAGGTGTGGCGCTGACCCAACGTCAGCAGGAAATGGGCAATCAATTTCTTTTCTCACTCATTCCTTTCGATGTTCTGGTTCATGTTCTGGCTGCTTTAAAAATGCCTAGAACGAGGTATCTTACATTAGAAGAAGCCCTTCAAAGATTTTTTGATGAAGAAACAGGTGATGATAATGTTAATAATGACCAGAATGGAACTGATATTGTTGTTGTTCCCCCAGAAATTGCAGAAGCTTGTGATGAAGAAGAGGGGAATGGCAATAATGATAATGATATTTTACCAAATGATACTGCTGGGGAAGTTGAAATTCACGTAAGAAGTAAGTTTCAGCCTTCTAAAAGCAGTTGTAGTAATAATAAAAAGTTTAAAAAGCAGAAGACTGACAACTTGAAGTGGATAAAAAAAGAGCTGTCAGTTATGTCTCAGGAAGAACATAAAGAAAGAAATAGAAGAGAAACTATAAAAGACGAAATAGAAGATAAATCTAGTGCACAGATTTTCGATTTTTGTTTTGGTTTAGATATTTACTCTTCTCGTTGAACAGAAAAATATATACGCGCAGCAAAAAAATTGCCCAGAATTTATTGCATCTGAAGCCTATATGAGAAGATTTATTGGAATATTATTGCTTACGGGATATCATTCTTTACCTAAAGAAAAATATATTGGTCTTTTGATAAGGACATTTCTGTTCCTGTTGTACGAGAATCGATATCACGTTTGCAGTACAGGAATATTAAGTAGAATTTGCACTTGACAATAGTCAAATTGACAATACTGATAAAGTATATGAGGTGAGACCGTATCTAAACTTACTAAATATCACCACTTTTTACTACTGGTCTAGTCTCTTTTAGATTTCAAACGCGAGATTGCATTATTACTTTTGCAAATTCCTATTGAATTAGCCAGAAATAGATCAGCAGCAGGAAGACCTAGTAAATTCAGCATTCAAAAACCATTGCATGGAGATGGTAGACATTTTATCGTAAAGACCGTTGATAACAAAAGAGTTCATTGTAAAGAGTGCCATAGCCAGACTGTTTATAGATACAAAGTATGTAATGTAGCTTTACATCATGATTGTAATGAAGCTTTTCATGCTTGAGTCTTTCAATTGAAATAATCTATATTTGCAAAAGAAATATAATGTATATTTTAATATTAAATTAATTACAAGTAAAGTGATTTGTAGATTTATAAAACATTATACAGTTAAAAAGTGATCCTGCGCTCCACTCAGAGGAAACATTACACGAGTACAATCTTACTCACTAAACATCCGTAGTCTTATTCTGCTGACGTTGCGCGAACGCGACACTCGCTTTTTACACACGTAAGAGCATTTTTTTTTAATTTTCAATGTAAATTTATGTTATAAATGCTTAATTTAATATTTGTTATTTTTTTCATGAGAAAAGAATCATTCCTTGTAGTTTTGGCTGTTAAGGGCTAATGCGAACTTCTAAAGATAACTTTTACATGATAAAAATACTAATCTAGCGGCATTGGTTTCAAATTAGCATTAGTTGAAATATTAAAATTCGAAATTTTTTATTTAATGTAATTCAGTGCTTATATGACCCTTAAAACAGCACATTTCATTGCTTCAAAATTCTAGGAAGAAAACTCACCTGCGTCTTTTGAGGAGCAGAAGAAACTCCATCTGTGTAGGAATAAATAAGAAATGAATTACTCATTGGAAAAAACAATAAACTTAAATTGAAATAAACTCTGAGCTAAAGTAAATCAGATGTCTTTACATATATTTTTAAAACATTTTCTCATTAATTTCTCATTTCATGTCTATGATTATGTTTCTTTTCAAAATAGATATTTACACATCGTCAATAGTGAATAACAAAATATTTTAAATTTAGCAGTTTAAAGAAAGGAGCGGTGTTTTAATTTGCAAAACCGTCAACAATTATAAAAATTTTAACATATCATTAATACAAATTGCTTATAATATTTAATAGATGTTCAACTGTTTCTTGGAAGCGGTCGTGAAAGTTGAAGTTTTAACTTCGAGCATTAGAATTTTAAAATGTTCTTCCGATTTCAAATTTTCATACTGAATCAATTTACTTTAACATTCTTAGCAAAAGCTTAAATATTTGTTGGATGTTCCTCTTCTAATTTTCTATTTAGCATTTTCTGAAACTAAAGCTTCAAACCTCATGCTGAAGTAAGAGCTATTTAATGCAGCTTGTTTTTAAAGCAGGTGTCTATACATTGATCTAATTTACGCAAAGATTAATAATCTGGATGATATTTATTTTTTTTTTTTTTTCATGAAAGCTAGCTTCCGCACTTTCATCTTTTAATTGTTGTTTGTATAATTTGCATAATGTTAATTCATTCATCATAAATAAGAAGATTTAATTATTTCTGCCACTTAGAGAATTTATTAAGACCCTTAGCTTGCCATTACGGTTGTCTACAAATTAAATTTATTTTCACTGAGATCTTTTATTACTCTTCGTGATATGAACAAAATGCTACGATAATTAGATGAAAACTTCCTTCCATACCAAGAATTTTAAATCTTAATTTTTGAAATATTTTTGGATATTCAAGATGCATGTTAAAACAATTACATAATTATTTCAAAATTTTTTTGCAATAGGCAGCAAAATAACTCATAAAAACGCAAATATGTTTTAAGTACTAAAATTGGCTGACTTCTTTTCCTGACCATTAAAATCGCCACTTCAAAAGGGACGCACTCTATCAACCCAAAATGTGTGTGATGCGTACATACATCACGAAAATATATGTACTTGATTAGCTGTAGAATGCATATGATGACCGCCAGTAACCGTGGAAACAGTGTAAGATAGAAGAACAAAGAGTTGCTTGTGGAGTTTTGAGATTCCGAATTCTTTTCTGAGAACTTGGCGATTGCGCTAGACAAAGTGCGGCTGCAGTGATGTGGATATTATATATAGGTTCGAGGAAGGGCGAAGTAACTGACATGAAAGATCTTGATAGCCTTTTCAATTCAGTGAGGCAGAAGATAGAATACAGTTCGCAAAGCCACGTAACAACTTTAGTTCAAGAAATTAGTTTTGTGATGCCCAATAATGAATTGCCGGACGTACGTATGGACGCTGTACATGCGGTGTGCATCCTTTCAAATAAGAAGAATTATGAAATATTACCTTAAAGTGTACATAATAGGTGCCTTCTGCTGCAATAATGCCTAGAAGGTCGCGGATGTCATGAGATCAAAGGATAGCGTCCATATTTGGCAGTACCCAGATAAAGGATTGAATTAGTTCTGCATTATGCATCAGGATACTGCTTCCGCTACTTCTATTATGGTATGGAGTACTATTTGATAAGTACCTATTCCTGGTATAATGAATAGCTACCTTAACTTATTTGGGGTGTTGGAGCTTGTTGTTATCTTTTTCCATCAGAATTTGCCTGGCAACATGCCACCGCGCATGGCAAACAATATCCAAGAATTCTTAGATAGCCCACCATGCTCACTCCATCGATCTGGGGTTCATTTGCTATGTCACCTGTTGAACACGTCTGTCCATCATTACACGGTTTTACTTTCTCTTCGCTTGGAGTAGAGGAAGTTACTTCAGTACATCATTGACCAGTCTCTCGCAAGCAGAGAAATGGTAACACATTGAAATCACATGCAATAGCCAGTCATAAACATATCTGTAACATCTCTTTCGCTATGTGCTATCAACTTTTATCAGCAGTTATTGCCGCCCTTATACTACACGAGATTAATTTCTTTGTATTCGCAAGTTGAACCAAGCTATCAGTGTAATCACCAAACAATTTTGCTATAAATGATCAGTATAGCACATGTAACTGCGCTCTTTCACAATAATACATTTTTAATGGCCAGCAGTGTTTCAGGGATTTTCAGATAGAAATTAACAGTTTTTAGGAAGGGATTATATATTTTTAAAATCTGTGCCTCATACTCTATGATAAAGCATCTCATCTTCCCAGAGAGTTGTGTCAGTTTAATTCAAGAAGTGTTTATGTTTTAATAAGATTAATATCTAGTATAAAAATACAATTCTAAATTTATTGTTTAAAATTATGAAATGGTGTAAATCTAAGAAAGCAGACTTATCAAGCATAACAAAAGAGTTGTTACTTACAATGCAGTACTCAAATAGATAAGTAAAACTTACCTTGAAGATTTGGGTCTAATTTAACGTACAATAATATAAGATTTTATGCTAAATCTACAGCTTTCATGCATTAAAAGTAATGCAGAAAAATACTGAAATAAAATTCAGCGTAATATCTACAGAAAAAAACACTAATAATTTCGTGCATATTAAATTCAAATTATTTTATTCTCAGAAACATTCATAATCTTAAAGGTATGTTATTAATCAGAAATTGTTTCATAAACGACCTGCAGCAAATATTGTTTTAAAGAATGAAAATATTTTGTAAAAGGGAGAAAAGCAGAATAAGATGATATGCTTAAAAATGCATTCATCAACAATATTTTAAAAATACATTCTAACAGCATCATGCTATGAATTTCAAGCTTATAATTTCAACAGTTCTCAGGATATTAAAATATATACACTAAAATATTTACTTAACAGTATGAAATTATTTTAAGCAAAGGATCTTTTGGTATTTCTAGAATATACTGCAATAAAAAGGATGTTAAAAGTTTAAACACAAGACATAGTGATAATGTCATTCTTCAGAACTTAAATATGTTGTTTAAAAATAATTGAGCTTGATAAGTAACAAAGCTAAACTAATATTCTAAGCTAAACATTCAAAATGAATAATCTACTTGCATAAATGAAAGACTACTCTACAAAAGCAGAGGCCAATGAAGAAATGATGAGAAGTAATACAGTCAGAAGATGCAGCGATTTAGCGCACCTTTATGAGGTGCACTACGTGATCTTGGAAGCTTACGCCTCTTCATGCGCTTTCTCGGACTCGAGATATTTTTTGCAATCTTCTCAACTCCAGTAATTCGAGAAGGTGACTCTAGATTCGGGTATACACTGTTGTCCTGTCCTTTATGCTCATCAGTTTCTGAGGATTTAAGTTCAAAATCATCTGTGCGCGGCATGCATTCATTTTTAGTTCCAGATTCAAAAACGTTTTTTCCCACCATTTCGATTTCTACTTCGTGCTCAATTATACCATTGCTATCACTTATCTCCTCATAGAACTGTACGCTGCTTATTGCTGTTTCGATTTCATCCTCCTCAACTTTTATACCTTTGCGAGGAGATACTACTTTGGATGTGTCATAAACATTTTGAGCAGCCTTTTCATCCGGGATACTTTTAGCGGATGTATTTTCCTTTTGCGTACAATTCTCTAATGAACATAAACTTGGATTTCTGGCAGATAATTCAGAATCTAGAATGACTGATTTTATAACTTTAGCTTGCATTTTGGGAATTTGTCTATTCACTGTACCTTCCACGTAACTGATACTGAATTCATTCGTAGTGGAATTTCTTTCTTCTGAATGTGTCACTTCATTAATTGAGTATTCTTGAATTGAAAGTTTAACATTTTGGGATGAAAAGTTATTATCTAGTTCTGGACTGGCATCTGGCTTTATCTTAAGCATTGCAGCCTCTTTCTGTGCAATAATTTTATTTTCGTTTACATGAGAAGAATCAGATAGAGCTACTTTTAAATCAGATGTGTTTAATTTTTCAACTTTATGAAGCTGCTGATTATGGATTTCTTCTCCATCATTTCTTGAAAAGCTTCTAATAGTTGATTGTTGAGCAATTACGTTTAACACATTTCCTTTGGCTTCAGTGTCAGTTTCAGGGACATTGTTTTGAATTATTGCATATAAGTCATTCGGTGCTGCACTTTCATCTATCCGCATATTTTCTTCATCTGCAATTAGATTAATTTTCTCTCCGTTTGGGGTAGATAAGGTTACTTCATCAGTCTCATGAGAAACTGTGAGATCATGTTTTAAGTCTGGAGATGTGCTTCCCATACTAGTGCATAAATTATCGAATGTTTCGAACTTCTCATAGTTCTTACTATCTTCACTGATTTGAAAAGGGGTATTTTTGGTCTCATAATCTTTCATTTTGTCGTAAGACTGTTTGATTTCGTTCGTATAAGTATTCTCTACGTTAAGATCGTTAAAATGACTAGAAATTCTTCCTACTTCTTCCTTTGATTTTAGGGTATTTTCCTTCTGCAGATTAACATCACTGATATCAAGCATTCCTTCATTATTTAGTCGAATATCTTCCACATTTTCACTGAACTCTGCACGCACTTCACATTTTAATTTCGGACTAATATCACTAATTACTTCTTCCTTTTCATTTAAAATATCATTAGATTTTTTAAAACTTGAAATATCGGACTCAGGATAAGCTCTACTCTCATGAACATTGTCTTCATTTATGGAACAAAATATTTCAGACTCTAACTGCTTTTTTTCCCGCTTTTCTTCTGAAAATTCCCTTTCTGAAACTTCGGAATGTTTTCTAACGTCTCTCAAATCTTCACGTTTCACTAGAGTACCGAATTTAGAGTAAGGTTCTTCAATATTCTCACCAAATTCAGCAGAAGCAACATTTACAATCCCATCATTGTCATCTAGACTGGCCTCAAAATTGGTTTCCAGGTATTTTGTAACATTTTTATCCTCTTTACTAGAAAGAATACAATCCCTAATGTTGTTATCCTTTTTTAATTGCTCACATGAATTTTCTCCATCGCTTATTTGGGTTCCTTTTTCTTCAAATACTGCAGTCTCAGTCTCTTCTGATTTTCCCTTGTCGTCACTGGCGTATATGTTATTATTCTCAGACGCAATATTTTCTTGAGAATTAATAATTGAATTAAACTCACATTTATTATTAGCGCTACCTATCACAGCCACTTTAGCATTTCCCTCTGATGTTCGATATTCTTCTTTTTGTATTTCATAGCTTTCACTGGGGTTAACTACGTTACTATCAGAAACGGGAAGAGCTTCATTTTCATTTGTAACAATCTTATCCTCTTTGCCATTCCTAGTACTGTTAATACTTCTGCTTTTCTCTTCATTGTTAACGGACACAGCTCCACTCAAGGAAAAGCTTTCTGTTCTATTACATGAAATTCCATTTCCTTCAGTTTCTAAATTATTTTGTTTATCAACAACTTCTTGTTTATTTTCATTTGAACCTGAAACAGTACCTTGTTCAGAAGATTTTGTTGCATCTGCTGTCTTCCCAATTCCTTCAGAGCATTCTTCACCAGCTGAAGAGCTGTAATTTCCATCTGCATCAGTTCCTCCTTCATTGAGAAGACTGTCAGAGCCAATGGCCGTAGACTCCTCAATTTCTGAATATTGATTTACCTCCTGAGGGCTATCAAAATCTTCTTCGGCGGTTGAAGGCTCTTCTGGGTCATTTAAATCACTACCTACACCATCCTCTAAATCTACTTCCATTGACTCATCTTTATGTTCAACAGAATCTTCTCCGAATGAGGCAGCTATTCTGCTTTTTATGGGACTCATTTGGATTTCAATGCTTCTCATGTGGTTTGCAGTTCGAATTTTTCTTGGTGAAAAAATATCTTGTGTTTTTTTGCAAGCAAGAGAAACTTTATCTTTTTCTTCGGCATAATTTCCTCTTTTAACAATAACTGAATTGCTGCTATCCGTTACGTTGATAAAATGTTGAAAACTTTCTTCACCTGCTGCACTTTCAGGGGAATGTATGTCACATTCTACACAATTTTGAGTTTTAGTCCTTCGCTTCTTTTTCAGAAACTTCTGCTCAGGTATGCTTGACTCCAGGAGACTTTTGTTTTGTGTAAGTAAAGGCATTTCATTTTGATATGTGACATTACCACATTCATCTCGCAACACAGAACATTCAATGTTTGTGTCATGTGTGTTTTTCTGACAGGCATTGTTTTCCCAGTTGCTATGACTGCACGTGGATGACGGTAAATTTTGTGATAGCACATCTTTTCCTAAGATGTATTTGTGATAGTCTGGAAACATTTCACCTTGACAGGGATTTTCATGCGATCTATCTGGATCAGTGCTGGAACTCTTATCTTTGTTCCATTCGTGTAAAATTGTCTTGGGATGAGAAATTTCTGGAAAGTGCGCTTCTGGAAAATGCTTGGACGGAAGATCTTCATCCATGGAGATTGTCTGGATTTAGGATAGAATTTTGTTACACAACAATACGCACAAAAACTGATTTAGAAATCAATAACGAGATTATGCACTAGAATGCCTACATACGATTTTCTAAACAAATATAAAATGTAACTTTTATATTCTAGAGTTGAAAGAGATTAAAAAAATGAACATTTTCCTTCAAACTGAATAAAGCATCAAGTTTTTCTTCTTAAAAATATTAAAATTTTTACACTTTCGCTCACTTTTTAACTACAACAAGAGAAAAATTATGTATTACAATTATCTTAACACTTTAAACCATGTTACCAAAAGTTAGAGTTTGCTTCATCATGAAAATAAGATTGTGGCTTGCTCAGCATTGGTTTAATACAACTAAAGAATTATACACTTTTAAAAAGGCGATTTTATGTTTTCACATCGGCAAGCTCGCAGGTTCATTGATTTCCTGTTAAAGAGCCTATTTTATAAAATTATTCTACCCGCTTATTGGAAAAAATAAGAATAAAATCAAAAATAATATTTTCGTGGCTACTTTATTAAATAGGTAGCACCTTAAACAAAGCTTTCCGGTTTCTATTTTTCTTCGAAGAATTAAATTTTATGTAACTGAAACATGTCGAGCTTAACTGTTAAAAGTAACAGGAAATTAACCGAAATAAAATATGAAAACACATTTTACTGGAGCTATTACTTTACATGTTTCTAATAATACGCGTGTGTTATTGCTTTGACCGACACAGATGTACAAAAACGTCAACTGAAATTTAAAATTAGACAAAATATATTCTTTACCTTAGTTGGTTTCACAAAAACAATTTACGCATTTCCAGGAGATAGGGCTGAAAAGAGTTCCCTTTCCTTAAAAAAGGAATGTATTCTCCTTAAGTCATACATAAAAATGTTTTGAGTTAAAGCTTCATACCATACGAATATTTGAAAATTTTCAGTACTCGTTAATAGTATCGATTTGTTAAAATGTTTCGAATCTGAAAGATGTTTATACTGATGCAACTTTAAAACCCCTTCGCGCCGACTGTCACGTATACGTGCCAGCAACGAACACACTTATCTACCGGCCGACACGCAGGCGTGCCAGAGCATTGTTGCGTTTTCTACCGACTGTCACGTATTTGTGCCAGTACCTTGGAACGTTTTTCAAACTATAATTTCTCCCACAAGATGGCACTGTATGTCCATATGGTTTCAGATACATGTACATTAGACCTTCTACTCGAAATGAGAGAAGCATGACTCACATACACGTGTTTTTGATTATATAAACAAACGGGGAACTAAATGTTTCCGAATGGCGTGATTTATGACGTCTCTTTAAATCGCACTTTATTCGCACGTGGTAGTTGTTTATTGTAAGTAGAAGTTTTATATGCGCTAAAGCGTTGAGTATTTCCGTTTACAGTTCAGTTTTTAGAAAATAATTAGATCTTGTTAGACGTGAATTCTTTCTGTTTTTTCCGTTTCAATGTCGAAGCGTCGAAAAGGTTTAACAGAGCATGAAATAGCAGAAATGATGCAAAATATTTCAGATATTGATTCTGAAATTCTGATATTCTGATATTGATTCTGAAAGATTAACTGAAAGACATTTTCCAAAACTTTGTTCAGAAGAGACTGATAAGAAAATGAGACGACGATGCTTCGTTTGTTCACATTCCCAGAAAAATCCTCCAAAACGGCAAATGAGTTATTACGAGTTCAAGGAATGTAACGTAGGGCTGTGTGTAGATCCCTGTTTTAAAATTTTTCATACGAAAAGAGAATTTTAAGTAATATATTTAGTTTTCAGATGTATAATGTTAAAAGTCATAAAATGGTGAGTAATTAAAAAAAATGTGTAAAATATGCATTTAAACAAGAAATAAGGTAATTAAAGTATATATATAAAAATATCTATAAAGCATAAGCTGTTTAAATACTCTATAGAGCATTATTAAACAATGCGTTGATACTTCGGAAATTTCATGGATTTAGGCTTAGTAGCAAAAAAGCCCCCGGCCTTGGAGAGACGCTCGCGGAAGACACTGCCGGCCTCCGCGATAAGCGCGCGTTTTCGCTACCCGGCTCGAAGGGGCTAATATAATATGAATTTAAACGAAAGATTTACCCTAAAAATAGTGTTCTTAATCACGTTTTCTGAAAATATATGATAGTACTCCGGCTGTGTTTTACTGACATGGATTTTTGCACATAAAAAATTTCCTTGTGTTGTCAACATTCACTAAACCGTTGCTTTATAAAAAGGCAAAAGGCCGAAAGCTAGGCTTGTTAAAGACTCTCATAATGACCGCAGACTTCTTTACTAATGGGGATTTGAATGCAATAAATATGAAAATGCTTTTCTTTGTCAAAGGCAGTACAGCTGTTTTAATAATGCTCCTTCTCGAGAATTTCTCAAAAAAGAGCATACAATTTTTATTTTTCTTATTTTGAGAACCTGTGTTATTTGAGAAGTTTTCAAAAAGGCTTGAGAGGAACACAAAAGCAGCCCAAGCACAACCTTTCAGTGATAAAAATTGAGAATCAGACGTTTGCAGCGGATAGCGATCACATAGAATGGAACAAGGGATCACCGCAAAAGACAAAGAAATGACTCTTTTACAAATGTTAAAAACGAGTTAAAGTTTTACGACACCTGCAGACTGACAGGTGCAAATCTCCTCCGCACTCAACTCCTGAAAGTTTAAAACTCCTTATTGCTTAGAAATGGGGTTGCACAGCAGCTCCTAGAATGAGTAATTTGCATACTGCAGAAGTCTGACTTGCGCTCCCCCGATTTACGCTAATTTGATGTTATACTGTTCTTTATTTTCCTTATTTTAATTCACATATTGACTCTAGTAACTAATTTGCATTTGAAATTGTCAATATTTCAGAAATATTAATAAACAAAAGTTACTCTGCCTATTTTTTAAAATTAGCCTTGAAGAAGTAATACGCTTAAAAACATTATAGTTTATGATAAATGCCCTAAAATTCTACACCACTCTTCAAAACTGTAGTTAATTTATAGCAGTTATTCTACGTTAATATACGCAATGAAGTCATTGTTTTATTTTTTGGCGTAGGAAAAGCGAAGAATGGAGTGTGATATTTAATATTTCTTCCTTTTTTTTCCTGCACCAAGATCAAAGTTACGCCGTGATTTTCGTAATGCTAGCTATTCTTCAATTTCCCCGATCGAGTAACTTGGGAGATAGAAAGATAAATCACAGATGCATACGGATCAACAGGTGATGACAACGGTTTCCTCTCCAGAACAAGAATATTACACAGCATTCGTTTAACTGAAGTTCAGTTTCATCCTGCTGCCATTTAAGTGACGAGCTTGAAGCATTGGTCAATATTATGCCCACGATAAATAGCGCGAGAAATTAAAAGCAAAGACTTCTCGATTTATTGTTTGTTTTCTGGGCATTTTCAAACATACTTAACTGACCACATTTAAAACTTTAATGAGTTACAAATTTGTTTTTCATTTTTCTCTTTTAAAATTTTTATTGCAGTTAACGAGGATATAATAATATACAAGTAGTAGTTATAGACTAGCAAAGAAGGGTACTTCCATACCTCGGATTTATGCTGAACCTTTGACCTACCTTGAACTATACTCGGAAAGAAAGGCTTTAATTAACAATTCTTGGAGACAGCTACCAACACACTCATGGTATGGCAGTGCAGGTCCTGGTATTGCTACTGGTTTCAAGGATGATAGGAAGGAAAAACGGCTCTGCCTCGATTAACTTAGGACATTTAAGGACCCCCAGATATTCCCCTGGTAATAAAACATTTCCAACTTGCGCCATATGTAAAAACCATGAAGCTACTGCGCAACATCTACTTATTTGTGCTGCATTGTGCGTGAAGATCTATTGAAGAGACCTAATTCCGTGTTGGAAATTATGGATCTGATCTGATTCAGATCAGAGGGATTAGTAAAAATACGAAGAAGAGAAATTAAAATAAATATAATAAACATTTTATATAATAAAAATTATTCGTATTAGCTTTGCTTTTCCTTTTCGCTTTCTTGTTTATAATGTAGAGACATTAGGTTATTTTAAGCAGTAAATGTGAAAAATGAGCAATGCCATCGCCGGAGCTCGAACCTCGGACCTCTCGAATACGCACTGACTGTGTTGACTGTTACACCACGAAGAGATTCTAAGAAGGCGGATAAATACCTTATATACTCCCCCTTTTAAACTACGACTGGGGATTAGGGCACCCAATCGCCAAATCCTGGTGGTGAAGAATCATCATCTACCACCTGTTTTCAGTTCGGGCGCCACTGTAGAGACATTAGGTTATTTCGGAGCACCAGACATGAAAAACTGAACAATGCCCTCGCTGGAACTCGAACCTCGGACCTCTCGAATACGCGCCGAGTGTGCTGACCGCTACACCACGGAGGCATGCTATGAAGGCTGGAGAAATACCTTATAACAGTTTGAACATGAACCATGTTCATGTTTTAAGCTTCTAATCGCTTGAATTTTTTAATACACTGTCTTTAAAGTGATGTATAATTTACCATGCTTGTAACTGACGCCATTATTTAAGATGAATTGAAATGCTTAAAATATATGTTTACGTGTGAAGCTGCAGGACTTTTACACCTAACAGTATGAGTACAAGATAAAATTTTATTCCAATAGATCTGGTATCACTTTTTAAGCCTTAATTTTATCATTATACCTAATGCATTTTACTGGGGTCTCCATTTTTAATACAAGAAAGGTATAGGTACATAGCTATACTGCCGTCGAAGATATGGAACCGATAGTCAAAAGATAACATAGAACCCAAATCTTATTTCTTAGTTTAATTAATTCCTGGGGTCGAAATATTCGAAATAAATCTCTTTAGTACGACTCGAACTCTATAATTATGTGAAATATTTATATATATAGAAATTAAATTAAAGGTGTAATTATTTATTGTTTAAATAAAACATCTTTAATCTGCAAAAGAAAAAGCATTTAAAATTTTAAAATTTAGTTGTTTATTTTACGATTTATTACGCACTATCAAAACAAAAATCAATTTACGATTTAATCATTAAAATCAAAAGAATTTACAGTTTAATACGCACTATCAAAATGTAACCATTTCAGTTAAAATAATGGAATTGTTTACAAAAAATAGAAATAATTTGAAGGTAATGTTTCTTTCTTTATTCATTTTTACATCAAGTGCTTTTATTTTTCAAGGTGCTGTTTTCGTACTAGTTTCAGGTGCACCAGCGGCCGAGCAGTAAAATCGCTGAACACTGGTAGCTCGGTCCGAGATTCGAATCCCGCGAACGGGTTGGCTGCATGGGAATGTTCGTGGTTTTCCATCGTGTGTAACGTGTATACGTGCCAGTTTCAGTTAGAAAGTCCTCTACGAAGACATTTCTGCTCTTAAGGCAGAACACCCTCCAGGCTTTGCCACAATAAAACAAGCCATACAGCCATAGACTTACTAGTTTCTTACGGTAAGTGCTTGGGGTTTTCTTCTTCTGTGCTTCGTGTGTGGAGGTCAATTTTTTATTCTGCGTTTCCTTAAATTACTGCTTTGACTAGCGTTCTCTGTTTAATTACGATAATTTAACTAAATAAGCCGATACCTAAACTTTTACTAGCAATAAAATAATTAAGCAAAACTAAAATATAATTACAGTTTAAAATTCGGCAATATGTAGACTGAGTAGCTTCACTATAATCGTTTTACAAACTCAAAAGCAGCTAAGAGATGTTTACTGCTATGATAATTCAAAGACATCTAGCCTTAAGGGATATATGAAATAGTTAACTTCGCCTCACATGCACCTTACAGACGGTTAAAGTTAGCAGAGTTATTCTGAAAGTTAGCAAGTTAACATTTTGAATTAGCATTCTGAACGTTAAAGTTAGCAGATTTATTCTATTTATATGATCTGCTCTCTTTCTCCAGAACTAAATCCTCAAATAACCATTTAGAAAACATCGAAGCTAGACGTGTAAAGCTATGAAACAACAGTCAAATGATGATTTACTGTCTATTTGATATAAAGCGCCGCATCCTCTTAGTTTTTACTACAAATGTTGCATTTTTAGAGTTGAGTAGCAGTTAGTAAAAAAATGAAAAATAGAGTTTCAGGAATTGAATTTAAAATAATATTTACACATCTCTAAATCATAACAATACTTAAATGATTATCTTCACAAACGTGGATAAGGTTATAAGGTATTTCTCCCCCCCCATCTTAGCATGCCTTCGTGGTGTAGTGGTCAGCACGCTCAGCGCGTATTCGAGAGGTCCGTGATTCGCGTCCCGGCGAGGGCATTGCTCGTTTTTCCACATCTCCTGCTTCGAAATAACCTAATGTCTCTAAAAGGTAAACAAGCATTAATATTCCATGTAAGAAAAGTGAGCAAGCATTTACTTATATATCTTAGACGTAAACACTCTAATTTTAGATAGCTAATTTTATTAGAATTATAATTAGAATTGTTTTATTTCCCCGTGAAATGCAGCGCGAGACAAATTTTAAGAAAAAGTTATGCCGGAAAAGTAAGAATATAGGGGCACGTGCATTTAACTTTTAGTAAATGGATATCTCGGTAAATTTTATTGAAATTGAATAAATGTAATTAATCACATGTTGGTTGCTACCGTAATTCCATCCTTTCCAGAAATCTTGAGAAGAAGAAAGTACTAGAAATTTCTCGCGACCGGTTCAAATCTATAAAAAGCAACAGAGAGAGAGCATCTCAGCTCAATTGTTTAGTTAGCTGCTGTTTTTATTGTTGCAAGTTCAGCGTGAGATCGGATTAGATTTCTCTTTAGATTCGCTTTGCATTGGTTGTATTTAACGTTATAAGGTATTTCTCCCGCTTCCCTAGCGTGCCTTCGTGGTGCGGTGGTTCTGCACGCTGGGCCGGTATTCTAGAGGACCACATCCAAATCCTAATGATTCTACAACGTTTTTTGTAGTTTTACAAGGTATTTCTCCCGCCTTCTTATCATGCCTACGTGGTGTAATGGTCATTAGGCTCGGTACGTATTCAAGAGGTCAGAGGTTCGAGTCTCGGCGAGGGCATTGCTCATTTTTCATGTACTCCTGCTAAAAAAAACGTAATGACTCTACAGTTTGAAGTATAACTAATTATTATATTGCGTGATATTCACTTGTACGAATACCTCTGAGGAAAGTTTTAGAGTTCTGATATATTTCTTTTGATCTGAATAAATTTTATTAACCTATTATCGGACTTGCGCATTCAATCTATGACGAACCCCTACGCTGAATAATTTAGATCAGGCGGATCTTCCGACGGGAAAAAGGTTGATAAAATCATTTCCTGATGAGGTGAAGTAATGACAGAGGAGCGATTTGAAACAAAATATTTATTGCGATAAAATCAGCAGAACTTATAGGAAGTAGCTTATGCATTCTAAAAAAGTGCAATATTATGTATGTCAAAGAGGGTTGCTTCTCATATAGGATTGTTTTACAAGCTATCGATTCAAGTTCGCTAATGACAACATAAATAAATATAAGTTAGATGTATGAAATATTCTAGACAGACATTATTCATTTATTTTTTCCTCTCAGCCTCTTAAGGGTCTTGCGAATAGCAGACAAAAGGAATTGCATTGGAAATGAATTCAAAGTCCTCCTATGAAAGTTTGTTTTGGCAACGTGTTTCCATGAAAAGTCTCATGACACGTTGTTTATAATAGCACACTTCAGACTCATTCAGCTGATGGAGAATCTCAAAACGATGACATGTTATGCTACAGAGGCCTAGTACACGCACACTGTGTAAAATTTCTCAAGAACTTTATTGGCAGCATTCGAAAGTAACAAACCATGTTATCTTATTCAACTGAAATTAAGAACTGAAAACATTCCTTAAAAAAGGTTATCCACAGAATACCCCTAAACTGAAAATGCATAAGGGTTTCTCTTTCTTCTACATTAAAATTTTGACACTGAAATATATTCTGTAATAAAAAGAAATGAGAGTATTTCTCTCATCACAAAACTATATTTTTTTCTTGAAAACCATTCATATTACCTGTGAAACGAATTCCTGTGTTCATACCTGTGAAAAGAATTACGTTACCTCGTCTTGAATCACTTGGTGCATTACTAGCTGCGCGTTTAGGTTCTGGAGTGAAAAAATTACTCGATCAAAAGAAATCCTCGAGAATATTTTATTGGACTGATGCCAAAATAGTGCTATGCTGGATTAAAGGAACCAGTACCAAATGGAAATCTTTCATCGCCAACAGAGTTAACGAGATTAAGAAGTTAACACAGCCGACAGAGTGGTTCTATTGTTCAACAAAAGAGAACCCAGCAAATGTTATGACGCGTGGTGTTCAAATTGACTTTCTTGTGAACTGTTCCAAATGGTGGTCATGCTGTGACTTTCTAACATGCTCAGAGATTCCTCATCAGGACTTATCAATTGAGGTAGTTGAAGAAGTGTGTCCAAATGAACTTCAAAAGGACAATGAACTGCATAACGATTCTAACTTAGTTTTAATTGCATGTAATGAACCAAACCTCTTTAATGATAATCTTAAATTATCTTCTAATTATACTAAATTTATTCGTATTGTAAGTTTCATTTTCAGGTTTATTTATAATCTTAAGAACCCTCAGGTAAAAGGAAGTACGGAGTACTTACTTTAGAAGAGATAAAGGATGTTGAGGTGTATATTTTTTTAGAGGCCCAAAAAAGTAAGTTTCGAGAAGAAAATCAATTGAAAAGAGGTAAGTGTGTAAACCTCAAAAGTACTAGTGTAGAACTAAAAAAATTGCAAAAATTGGTTGAGTGGCCAGATGAGAATTTAGCGAGGGAAATTTATTCCTCCAAAGTCGCCAAATTTCGGCGGAATTTGGGAGGCCGGGGTTAAATCATTTAAGAGTCATTTGAAGAGAGTTATTGGTAATCAGTGTTTAACTTTAGAAGAATTTTTAACTGTTTTAACTGAAATTGAAGGAGTATTGAACTCAAGACCTATTACTCCAATTTCAGCTGATTACAATAATTTTGAAACTTAGACCCCAGGTCACTTTTTGGTTGGTAGACCTATCACAACTCTAGCTGAGCCAGATTTATTCAACATAAACGAAAACAGACTTTCTAAATGGCAAAGAATCACTAAGTATACACAAAAAATTTGGAAATTATGGAAACGTGATTACCTTAATAATTTACAAGAATGTCGCAAGTGGAAATTTTTAAAGGATGACGTTCAGGTGGGAACACTTGTATTAATAAAAGATGAAAATTTGCCTTCATCCAAATGGTTAGTGGGGAGAATAGCTGAGGTTTTTCATGGTAGGGGTAACAAAATAAGAGTAGTAACTGTAAGATTGCCTAATCAGCATTTGCTGAAACAAAATGTTCGAGATATATGTATACTTCCTGTAGAATGATGGTTTATTTCTATTATAAACTGGTATTTATTGTAATAATTTGAATGTATATTTTTCAATATTGTGATTTGTTATTGTGAAATAATTTATTGTAGTGCCTTTATATTTACATTTATTGAAATAATAGCTTTGAAATTATTAATTTCAACGCCGGGAGTGTTTTGTATTAGCTAAGAAATACTTGGCGCCAAAGCGGAATCTTGGCTAATGGCGCATGCGCCGCCGGAATTGGCACTGAAATGTATTCTGTGAGAAACTTGATTTGTGTGGTACATTGGTTGTTGCGATTCATATGTTATGCTGTAAGGTGAAACCTAGCGCCTGAATGTCGCTATGGAAAATAAATGTATTGAAACTGTGTAATGTGTGTGGAGTTATTTTATTATGATATACAGATATCGACAGGAAATAGAATAAGTCAATTCAAATTATATTTTAAGAGATCAAATTAAAAATATTTGCAGAAAATATAAAAAACGATGCTTAATTATTTATCAGGAAATTTTCGTAAACGGATGCTAAATAAACATTGTTAATCAACCTTCAAGAACACATCAAGTCAATTTCAAGCATGTTAAACGGGAAGACACAGCATGTCCAAAAGTATCACAATGATTTTCAGTGAGGATTAAGGTCCAGGATATACGGCGGCTACCCCATGCCAGAAATGCTCTCCCCAGGTACTCATTAAAGATATTAACTCCATGAGGACGGCCATTATCATCCATAAGGAGGAAATCAAGACCAACTGTTGCAACGTAGAGTCTCACAGTAGGGTGTAGGATTTCATCCCAATACCACGCAGCCGTCACAGAACCGTCTTTACAGATGTACACTAGAGTGCGACATCCCAATGAAATTCCAGCCCACATCATCATGACGCCACCTCTGAATTCGTGATGTTCGATGATGTTCCGACCTGACGCCGGAGTCGTCAAATCAAAATCAAAGCCAGAAACACCTCTTTCTTAAAATCCAAAAACCCCAGTTTATTACTGGCTACTCATTTGCGTTTTGGTGAGGAATACGCAAAGGAAACGTTTATAGTAAAGACTGAAATCACTTTAACTGGTTAATGTAAAATAATATCATTAGAAGTCAATCGTGATTGGCTGTAACATACAATATCATGCTGGTTTCATTCATTTTAGTATAGATGCATGTTAGTTGTAAACTTCCATCCGCATTTGCAGCGGTTTCCAGCCGCTTAAATTCAACTACGTTTCCGAAAATTGTTACTTTGCATTGCATGCTTAACGTTTGAAAGCCAGTGTATGTAATCTTGCTTCTTTGATGAAATTTTAACGAAAACTTGAATTTAAATACGGAACATCTTTTTATGTAATTCACAAACAATGCCAGAGGGGATGACCCGAATGTTAGATAGCTTTTCAAGAGTCGATGAAATGTATTAACATCTTCAGACGTGACCTTGTTGTATTGAAAGCAAAATTCAGTGAATTCTATAAATTAAGCGAACTTTGGTTATGACAAACTTATTTTCATTTCTTTTACCTTTACGTTTCCTTGCACTTAATTGTCATTTTACTGGAAAAATTTTAAACAATTCACAATCAATTCATTTCTGCAATTCCATTACGCATACATACTGGAGTCTATTAGTACATTTATGCTTTTCATAGTGTGTTTAAAACGATAATATAGTGAATTTACTTGTCCACTACAACGAAATTAATACGCGGAGACAATATTTTGGGTTTTTTGTTTGCTTAATCTGGTTTTAAGGCATTATAGAATAAATAATAATGCTTCTTTCTAAGTTTAAAATTAAGCTAAAAAATCACACTGCGTAATCTAAAATGTTATAAAAACTTAAATATCAAAATAATATATTTAGAATTTAATTTCTAAACTTTCTTGCAGGAAACATTTCACCATAAATTTTATTTATCTGTATATTTTAATCGAAAGCAGTCTTAAAATTAATAAGCTGTTATACTGATTCCAGTGGGTTTATGTTAAGAACCTTTTCCATTTTATAGATTTGAGATGAAGCCTCGGCAGGGGACAGGAGTTCGACAATGTTGGAGATCTACGCGGTACATTACAAAACATATTCAACAACAGAGAAGCGAAATTCTATAGGAAGAAAATAGAAAAGCTTGCAGGGATTTGTATTTAGATTAAATAACCAATTTGATTCAATTTTACGTTCTTTCCTATAAGCCTTCATTCCCCTAACTGTCAATGCCAGAATACTTAAACTTGGTAGCGTGCGTGAAGTAATGCAAATCCTACCTTGAGGAGAAAATGTTTAAATACTGAGTTCCAGAAAGGAAAGTGAGAGAGTTTGGGGAATCGCCCTCACCTCTGTAGCGTGACCTTCTATTTCTGGATTTATTGCTGGTTTACATGGCATAACAGCTAGAACTTTGCTGCCACTAAATTTCGACACGGTTTTAAGTAACAGGAGTTTTCTGAAGCCTGTAGAGTAGTTTAGTTCTTGTTATTTGAGTTATCGCCCGAGTGAGGCGTAGTATGTTAGCGTCAATTCGGCGCATTGTGAATTTTAAAGAGTTTAATAAAGGGTACTTTTAATCCTTCTCCTGTGTAATTTCTACATTTACTTCAATTGTCACTTTAGAAGATAAACAAGTGGCTCTTACAAGCTATCCGATAAATGATATAAGTTCATATGCAATAATATCATAGATTTAGAGCCAATAAATGTTCTCTAAAATAAAACGGAATTCTTTCAATGAAATCTGCAAGAGCATTTATATACAATTCATTGAAAAGGTATTTTAGATGTATTTAAATAATTAAAACATTTATTTAAAATGCTTAAATGTCAATGAGAAATAATAATTAGAAATACAAAATGCTATCATTTATGCAAAACCTGAAACAAAAAAGTATTATTTTATTATTCCACGATGCATAATGTAAATTCTAAAAATTAATCGAACGCGTGATGAACCAAGTGGATTGTTTGTTAAAAATTCCCTATTCGAAGCGTTCTAGTGCCCGAAATTATTAACTTCAGTTGGAGTACAAAGGGGCAACATGTTTACTTGATAATAATTATAAATGCGAGTGGTCTCATGAATGGAAATGATCTTTTGTTTACAGTAGACGCAAGGATAATGAATTTTCATTCGATGACTTTTTCAAGATAGCCGCGAGTAAAGTTTGCACCAGTTGCTTACTGATTGCCGAAATGAAAGCGGTTTTTGCATTAACATTGTTTAAAGTATGATAAACTATTTTACCTTCAATTTTATTTCAAATAATATATTGAGAAAGCTGAAATTTGAGCTAGAGCTGGTTAATGAAATCAAGAATATTTCTTCCAAACGACGACACTCGCAATGCTTTCTTTCCAATTCCAGAATACTCTTTTTCTTCAAAATTTGGTACACATTCTTCCTTTCTCCTTTCATCTTCTGCCATCCCCAATCGATCTTCCATTCCCCTTTTCTTTCTCTACTCGAAACGTTACTGTTTGAGACAGCAAACACTGGTTTTAATTAGTTAACACGACTTAGGCAGGACAGGCCGTTTTGTTTTCACTGACTCAGCTCTTGAATTCTATCATTTATTAACTACTTTCTTTTAAAAATTTAATCTGTTCAAAATAGGGATTACAGGCATGCACAAAATACGTGTGCATATTATTATTATTGTTATTATCATGCATATAATGCCCGCTTTTATTTTCCGTTACTTTCTAAACAATGAAATTTGGTTCCTGTACTTAAAAAAACAAAAGGTCTACGAATGCATAAGAGATTAATGCATATGCTTAGTAAACGTACATTATTCTCCAAGACGACCACCCAAGGATCCAAATAATTATGCTCTTTCTTTCAGGTGGCGTCCTTCGAGATCAGATATGCAAAACTTACATTTATTTATGTTTTTAAAAGTATTGGCGACCTTTACAGGTGGTCGTTACGAGAGGGCTCACTTTAGTTAGTATGTAACAAGTAACGGAATTCATTTAAACTAATATAAATTAAATAACTTACCGGTTTTCCTAGAAGTTTTTTGTTCTGAGAGAGATTTATGTGCAAGATAACTGAAACTCTTTTTCACAGCCAATTATTAGATAATTTTAGTTGTTTTCTGTATTTCTATTATATATTACTGATATATGTACAATGCAGCAAAAAATTTAAACATTAGTCATAATTTTTATATTACTTACAATGCTGTCTTACGTATGAATTTGAAATTAAAATTACAGTAGATGTATTTAATTTTGATTACATTAATAAAAATCTTCTGCGTTTTTTAAGTACTTCAGATGTGATAATGGGAATTACTAATACTTGTTTTAAATTTCACGTTAATCCTTGTTGTATTTGACGTTAACTAAAGCGTTTTCTATGAATACTAATGACATTTATGAGTTTGTCCGTGTCAGATATGTATCAATAATACAGTCCGTTTTCCATTACCTAAAAATAATTATGTTACTCAAAAGCCAAAAAACTGTATAAAATGCAGTCTCCAAAGACACAGAAGAGTTTCCAGCTTTAACTATATTTTACCTCAAATAAACTGAATAAATGAATTTTTTTAACACAGTGGCCGAATTCTTCGTATCGAAAATTTTGGAGATCCAAACCTGGAGGCTTCCGTAATGCAGTCTAGTCCCAAATCTCGTGGAAGTCATAAAGCATCCTTAAAAATATACCTTATCATCTCAAAACGTCACTTGCGATAAGTTCGCTACAACTTTTCTACTCCTTATAGTATACAGTAAATCCTCTCACTGCGATAAGCCTTCCTAAAAAAGACCGCCTCTAGTAGGTAGCAGTATTTTTGAGAAAAATTGTATATCAATATTGAATATCATCTGTCTGAAACAAACGTCACTACAGAAGAGCAAAATGTCTTAAAACAGTTGATAGTTGTCTTCTCTATTTCTGTGTTTCCATCTTAGCCACGTTAGGAATATAAGTATCATTACGTTTTAACAAGACCTCCTCGCTAAAATTTTAATAAACGTTCCGGTAAAGTTTTAATTTTAATTTAATCGGTAAATCCAGCGGTTGTTACCAATTCTCAAATTTCACTTTAAAAATGTGATAGTCTCGTAGTACCACGTTTGGTTTCGTAGTTAATCCAATGACACATTTTAAACAAAAATGTATGCAGACAAAAAGAGACAAATTTAGAATTATGACCTTCGAGTAAAATTTAGAATTAAAATGTTGTCTAAAAAAATGTGGTGTTTTGAGATGAAGATGAATTGGGAAGATTCCTTCAATAACGGTGGTTACTGATGAGGAGATGGGGGGGATAGCAGCAGATGAATCGGCACGATTTTGAGTAAAATATGAAACGGACAGACGCTTTCTAACCTAAGCCATTATTAAGCCGAAAGTTCTTCTCTACACTGGTGAAAAACTTCATAGCTATTCTTATGAAAACGCCTTTTAAAACAGCAAATTTTTGGCCTAATTTATATAGGAAATTATCAAATTGAAACATATTTGTTATCTCCAGATACACCGGTGCCTTTAACTATGTTGCTTTCCTATCCTAGTAAGAACCCCACCCATAATTAAAAACCTGATAATTATTTTTTGCGTCGGCCCAGTGCGTCGCATTTTCACTTAGATGACGTATCTGTATGCAGTTCTATGAGTTTTGGACCAATGAAAATTCTTAGCTTTATTACAAAAGCTTTTAATTCCTCAGAGAGAGAATTTCATTCAGCGTTTTTACAGTTATTTGCTGATGGGTCTTTGAACTTGTTTTCAATTTTGATATTCGGATGAGTTGTTTTAGTTTCTGTTGCTGCCGATTTTCATGGAGGATAATTTATTTCTGTTCCTTGCTTTATCTATTTTCAGTTATAAAATTTTACTAAAAAAATGGATGCATATAAAAGTTATAGTTCAAACTTTTACCTCCTGCGAATCTGCTTCAATTAATGAAATTAACTGTATTTATTTAAAATGTCATATCAACCATTAAATATTTTAGCCACTTATTTTTTTATACGTTGCCCGTGAACAATTTCTAATCAAAACTCAATTCTTTCAATACGATTTTGATGAAGTCTTATTATCATTTTAATTATAAAAAGTCATATTCTGTAAAAACTCAATTTTTCTTTCTGATTCGGTTATAACTATGGGAAGAATTTTGAAATAATATCGGCTTCGACATCTGATCGCTGCTGGCGATTTGAGTGATGCATTCGGTTCGTTTTTGTAATTCGGAAATACTTATAACCCGTCAAAGTCATTTTTTTGGGGGGGGGAGTGTCATAATTCTAAATTACTGATCAGCCGTATCTTTCAACCAAAAGAATTAATTATTTGGGCATTTTCTTAATATTCTATTTATCACTTGAATATAATTATTCATAACCTTGGTTAATCAAGAACACAATATTAAAATATAACACCAGTTTGAGTAATGCAAAAAAGTACTAACATGTGACATAAATCCGCATCGTTTAATTCTGCATTATTTTGTAATGGAAATATGTGTTGCTTTATTTTACTTTTTTATGAAATAAAATTTATTTTTATAAAGGTAGTCTTATTTTACGATTGCTACTGATGCAGTTGTTTAGCAGATTTCTCAAATTGTAACATTTTATTAGTGTAGAAGCTATAAAGGAGAAATACTGACAATAAAGAAAACAAGATGGAAACTTCAGTGCTTAATGAAGAGTATACGCTTCTGATCAATAGCAAAGATGGTCAACAAAATTCCTTAGGTAAAAAAAAAAAGAATTTAACTTGTACATTTATTACATTTATTGATAAATAACAAATGTTTTTAATGAAAATATATTTCGATGTATATGTATCTTGTGCTAATGTTCTGCTGCATAAACTATCAGGAAAATTTCCTTAAACGTCTAAATACATTCTAATTCGTCTGCTTTCCCCGTAAAGAAAAAAGCTGTGAATTAGCATTGAAACAATATATGAGATTTTATGATATTATTTTCTTTCACATGAAAACATCTATCATTGTTTTTTCAAATTCCTAATGCATTGGAGTTTAAAAGATGGTACATTCGCTCAAAAATGTTATTTTTTTAATATTTCAAAAACTTTTAAAATTGTGCGTGTGTGTGATTATGGCAAAGCCTCGAGGGCTATCTGCCTAAGAGGAGGGATGCCTTCGTGGAGGACTTTCTAAGGAAAACTGACTCGTATACACGTTACACATGGGGAAAACCACGAAAACACCCATGCAGCCAGCCCGTTCGCGGGATTCGAACCTCGGACCGAACTACCAGTGTTCAGCGACTTTGCCGCTCGGCCGCTGGTGGGCCCTTTTAAAATTGAAATTAGCCATAAACTTGAGTTTTCACTAAATCTATAGTGCTAATATTACGTCAGCAATAAAGTAAAAGGATTTCTGACTTTTTAGATAATTGCTGTGGGATATAAAATTTTCAGCTTTCTTGTGAATTTTGTACATCAACCAAAAGATAAGGTGAGAGATAAAATTTTATATCTCACACAACTTTATTTTCAAAGTTGCAAAATGGAATTGAAGTTCTTAATAATAGCATTTGGTAAATTTATGCAAAGAAATCACTTAAATGCAATTATATATACATTGTTTGAGAGAATAATTAATTTACAGAAAGTGCTAGCATATATTTTTGTTTTAACAGGATAAATGAATTGTTGGTTACATTGGATGCTGAAACAATATGTATTAGTCCAACAATACCTGATTATGTAACCCTCTTCTATTAAAATTAGCAAATGTGTTACACTAATGGCAGCTTCGTATTGCTTTTTAATCTCATTGACAATCTTTTATTTGTATTTTTCTTACATGCTTCTAAATTGTGTCTCAAGGTATAACTTAAACAATATTTCGACATTAACGTTATGACAACTTCTGCTTTGCATATTTCTAAATCTAAATGTTCGCAATAATTTTAATAAAGTAAAAGAAGTGTATCTCTGCTGTAGGAAAGGCTCTTTCTATCTGTAATAACATAACGAAATTAGGAAATCAAAGTCACCACTTATAGTTGAACACTTTTATATATGCATATTACTTAATAAATATTATCAATTCTTTTCTCTTTTAAAATTAGAACTTTTAAGGTTTTTCAAAATCACGTTTTTCTCCACTTAAAATATTGATTCTTTATTCTCATATATTTTTCTCCTTGACTGTTTTAAACACTGAAAAGGATTGTGTAAGAACTATGATGAACCTTACAATCCACTTTTGATCTGAATTTAGTTCAGCATATATATTTTTTTCTTCGCTTAGCCACATATTGCGGCAAATTTCCTTTGATTTGCCTTCTTAGTGCCTATATTAAATGCAGATATCTGTGGTAAATAATTAATATATAGATAGTTAATGTAATCTTTAGGTAAATAATATTTAGAGAAATCTGTATTTATTTAAAGCTTTTTCTTTCCTAACTATTTTCATTATGGCAACAAGAATCTAACATTCCAGTAATGAACATTTAATATGTTGGTTATCTTGTAGAGTTTTCCTTAGTTTTCATAACAAATTACTTTAAGTTTGGTACTTTTCCTGAACCTTTCATTTTCCCCTCGCATTTCCTGGCCAGAATGCAAATTTAAATTATGTGAAGTGAGTATAAAGTCAGATGAATCGAGTAGTTTATTCACAGCGTGATTTCGCTACCCAGCTTACATTACTGTTTGTCCTAGCTGTTACACTGAGTCGCTGATACGCCTTTTTGACCATTTAATAAGTATATCAAAGAGTATGTTTGTTGAGTCAGCCTTTAGATAGCCCTAAATTAAATTGTTAGTCCAGCACTACTCTTATATTTTAATTTATTTGGAAATTGTTCTAGATCTTACAATCTTGTAAACCAATAATTCAAAATTTTAATTTTATGTGTTAATTTTTCAGATTTTTCCCTGACTGTAATTCATCACAGAGTTTCAAACTGAGAACTTTCAAACGTTTTATCTCATTATAATTAAATTATTGGCATTACAAACAGAAAAATGAGTGATCGTTTTGCATAATAAGTGCAATTTTGTAATGAATACATTAACAAAATTTTAGTTTTCAGTTTGGTGGCATATCCCCTCCTCAAATTACAATATTTACCTTATATTTAGCATAATGAAGTAAATTTACCGATTAAATTGTATTTTGTAAAGTACACTGTTATCCATGAAAATTACTATGCCATGAAGAAATGAAAAAAAAAGGGAAATTTTCACGAAGCATAGAACCTGCTGGGATATGATTAGCATTTCACAGCCTGAGATAGGTCCACGTAAGAGTAATGGTACCTCAAACCAGTACAAAACATCAGATTCATTTTTTTTTAATCGCGTTTCATACATCGTATAAAAAGAAGCAACTTATATCAGCAGATCTCAGAATTATACCGAGGGAGAATTACTGATCACCGTAGCGCGTAGCAGCTGCTCTCGTTGGTCGAGATCTAACGACTATTAATGAGAATTTGCCGTTAGTGGGCCCAAAAGGATCATACGAAACGACACCAGTATTCCAAACGACAAACACAACGTTCGTATCACTGTTAGGGACCACACGGCCACATCACATATAATCTGTATCAGGAAAAGGGTGAATTTCGCAGCAGGAAATAGTAGCACGTATGGTGCCATGATGTCTGCCAGATCATAGGTTGTCGGGAAGGAGGCAATTGCTTTTTATTTCCTTGACTCTGCAGCACAGGAATCAGTCAGTGTTACAATGGTGCGTTCATCGATATACGTGAGCGGATCAATGACGCGATGTTGTCTTTTATAACGAATCTTGTTTTACGCAGCATGACGGAGATATCTTTGCGTGGAGGCACCAGCAGGACAAATGCTAGGAGCTTGCATTCTTCATCGTCGTACTGGTCCAGACTCTGAATTGATGGTATGAGGTGTCACTGGGTACACACTTCGTTTACTTCAGATCTGCATATCTAACACTTTAAATGAAAACTGTCGCATTATTGAGGCTTTAATGCCCATGACTGTACCATATCGTGGGTGCCTCTGACACCCTACCTTCCAACAAGATAGTTTGAAATTACACATTTCTTACGGTGTCATGCGTTTCTTCAATACGCAAAGGACATACCTGCTGTTTGAGCCGGTGCGTTCAACAGATCTCTCACCATTTGAAAACGTCTGGTCAATGGTTGCATACAGACTGGCGCAACAGCTGCCGACAATCCGTAGAACACATAATTTACAGAGAAATGAATTCGCGTGCACTGTAATACTTTTAAGTACCATCCAAAACCTGTTCGACTTAGTGCTCCGCCATATGATAACTGCTAATGCTAACTGAGGCGGATGCTCAGGATACTTATTTCTGCGTTGTACCTCAAAATTACCCGAAATTTTAATCATTTCATTATTCCACTATAACCTAAAAATGTATATGTTTTGTAAAATAGGTATGATTCTAGAAACTATTTTTCATCGTGGTATGGCAGTTTTAACGTCCGGCTGTATTAAAGTATTACTGCATTAAACCAAGTGCAGTTCAATTTCACCATTCCATTTAGAGGTTCGTAATTTAATTTGGGCAAAGAAATAATAATATTTCTATGAAACATGCAGGAATGATTCGATGTAATAATGAAATCAAATTAAATCCCTTATGTTAGACAAATTCTTAGTTTTTTATGGACCTACATAGTATTATATAGAAGATCCATATTCTTTTCAGAGAAATAAATTCATTAATGCGCTCAGTTATCATGTTTCAAATGTAATGTACAAAGGATTTAAAACATTTTATCGAATAATACAGAATTAAAATCCAAAGCTGAAACTCATTAAAGTAGCTAGCAAAATGTGTAAATTATAATTAGACTTTAAAAAGTGGGAAAGTGGGTTAAACGTTCAGTAACAAGAAGATTTTTCACTTAAAAATAAAGCAAATTTGAAGCTAATCGTCTCTACGCATGTTATGAATAATCTTTTCTTCAACGCCGTAGTATTTTATCACTTATTTAAATGCAATCATCCCATGCGCAGCGTTGCTTGAATTTTAATATGGTTGCAAAGATCAAGGTGAATCTAGAAATGTCAGATGAAACAGATCTTTGCAGTAACCTGAAAAGTAATCTTTTATTCTACGAAATGAAAAATTAAATGTTAAAAGGTGTTTTACGTTGCGGCCTCAAGGCCAAGGTATTTGTTTGGCAGGTTGCAGTATTTAATGTAGAAAATCCTGATTTTAACGCGTCTGGCAGATTGTGCATAGTAATTTTAATACATAAACATTGAAAGTATAGCTCAGTTATTTAGGATATGCATGCAGATGGGCTTCAGAATTGCCGCTTAATGTCCATTATTTTAGGTATGTGATTGCTGTTTTTACAATTATTTATTTTAAGATGCTAAATCCGTCAGTTTAATTGTGCATTAATTCAACTAAAAGTCAGTGCAAAGACATTAATCTAACATTCGCTAATGTTATTTAGTGGAATAATTATCATTAAACGATGTACCTTTCTTAATATTTTTTCATTCTCCGAGAAGTTCTCACAGACTGATGCTTTATAAATATCCCTCTAAAGAGAGTACCACTTCACAAAAGAGTTCAGAATTTTTGGATTCCGGAATTTTTTACGATACAAATTACTTTTCACAGCATAGTACACACACGTTCAAACATGGCGGACTGCGAAAGCTCGGATTTCTCCGAAATCTTTTCTAAATGGGATATGTAAGTGACGTCACAGACGCGAATGCGGTCAGTGACTGCTTTCCGAAAGACCCCGTTTGAAAATTCTGTGAAAAAGGGCGTGAAAAATCAATACCACCACTAAAGGACGAGCAATTGTTTATTAGATCGTATGGCCTAAATCGACTAGAAAGCATTATTTCTGATTTATATTAAGAAAACGTTAATATCTTTCTGTGATTCTGATACAAATTTAATGCTGAAACCTAAATTTATGCAATCGGTAAAAGCGCAAGTTTCCTTTACGTTTTTTAAATGTGATGTTATGTATCAAATACTAATTTAACGAATGCTTATTCGTTTAAATCAACAATATTATGTGTTTAATTCTTTTCATAATTACCTTGAAAATGTTTTCCAAATAAGCAGAATTCGAACATAAAATATGATCACAAGAATCAGTAAGTAATGTGAAAATATTAATTGTGTATTTGTTATTTAAAGTATCCAGCATTTGTCGCAATTATTTTATAATAATTCTATAAAACTTAATGCTGCTTCTTTGGATTGTGTATGTATCATCGGTAACAAATTTCAAACATTTATATATACCATCGGTAATTTCAAACAAGAATTGGAAAAAGAGACCGGAAATTCTTTGGCCTACAAATTGAGATAGCTTATGTTAGTTCCTGTGTCGAAATACAGCTTTGGAAAATCTCGGAAAATGTAAAAGTATAAAAAAAGATACAAATGTAAATATCCTAAAGTAATCCTAGTCTAAAATAAGTTGGTAATGAAAAGCTATGTTGAGGTTCTAGGAGATTATAATATCGTAAGATTCTCTGCCTCTTTATTGCATACATTCGTGGCATAACTGAAAAGCCCATCCGACGAGTAATTGAAGGCCCTGGAGTTCACGTCTCGTCGAGGAGAGAGCTCTTTTTTCATATCCCCACTGCTAAACGCTCTACAGTATTTGTTGAAATAAGTTTATCTTACGCTATTTTTATTTCAGCAGTTTTATATTTAATGCTTAAATTTAAGTAATTAAATTATTACATTTCTAAACATAATCTTAATAACTAAATTTGATTATTTATGAAGTTTTTCATAACAGTTAACAATTAAGTTCAAGGATTTCAAGATCTTTTCTTTTAAAATTTGATCATATTTTATTTATTTCCAGATAGTTATTAACAAATCATTTAATGTCAGCAAAAGATCCATGTTCTTTTACTTTCTCTGAATAGTTGAAGGTACTTTAGATTTTTATTGGTTTTTTTTTTTTTAAATGCACATACAGTCGTACCCGGTTAATGCAAATCCGATGTATAAAGAACCCCTGTGTTTAAGTAATGAACCACCTGGTACTGTTATTTTGTGCGGCTACAGCAAACATCATATGTACGAAAATAGGATATAACAAACTTCGTAGATCATTCGGCTGAATTTTTTTCATTTTTTACAATTTTTTACAGAGTTTCTTCAAGTTTTAATTAAAAATTTATTAATACTTAAAATCACCTATGTTTAAGCTACTATGATAGCTAAAATCACCTTCGTGTTAAATTCTTATACAGTAAGACCCCGCTTAACGCGGGGGATACGTTCCATCAATGTAGAGCGTAATGCGAAACAGCGCTAAACGAGGCTATCTTTACATGTAAATATTGGGGTTAGGGGAAGATGGCTAGGAAATTGGTTAGGTATTAAATTTAAAAAGTATGTTTTTTTAATAAAAATAAAACCAAACATTTATTTCCTAAAACCCAAATTAATACCACATTATTATTTCTTGCAAAAATATAAACAAACTATAAATAACAAAACGAATATTCTTAAAAAAAACAAATGAAATTCTAAGTCAGTCCTATTTAGTTAGCCTTCCGCGTTTTCAGTGTTCTGCCTTTTTGTGACAAAAGCATCTAATGTTGTTTGCCTTTTTCTTTTGCGTTGTTCTCTTAAAAGTTCTTCATAAACGGATAGAGCATCTCTAACACCACGCCTTACTTTTGAGCTCCTGTCAAAATTCGGATCATTTTCAATGAATTGATCCATTATTTCAGTTATGGTAGACAAACTCCTTTTTACAAACGTTATCGAAAGTTCTTTTTGCTCTTGTTCTGAGTCACTGCTGTCAACATTTTTGTTTTCTTCTTGTTCAGTTAATTCCTTGAGCTCATCATTAGAAAGACTAGCCGCTGCTTCTTGAATTATTTCTTCGACATCTTCCACATTTACCCCTTCAAAATATGTCTGTACAATACCGCACCAAACAAGAAATACAACTACACTCTTTCGGATATGTATTTGAAACCTATCGCTGCATAATATTTCGGGGAATCCCCGTATGCTGCGAGCGATTTCGTGGAATCCCCGGGTTGAAATAAAAGAGCGCTAAACCGAAACAGCGCTAAACGAAACAGCGTTAAGCGGGGTCTTACTGTATATTTATCAATACCTTTTTCTGAGTTCTAACTAAAAGCTATGTGAGGCAAGGATAATCCTGAGTTCTTGGAAAACTAGGATACAGTAAGTATATCTTAAACGATCTTATTGCTTTACGTAGTAAAGAACGTGTATATGTTGTCTGATTACATTTAGAATCTTCGATTAAATTGTAAGATATAGCTCTGTTAAAAGCTGACGTAGGATAAAAAGTTTGAAACTTTCGCTTTCAGGGAAAGAGGAAGCAGTGAATAGATTCTTAAGGAGGAATATGCCGGTAGGTTCTTTGTGAATAGAAATATTTTGCTTTTCGTTATACATTTAAATACTAGTTATATACTTGAATACATGATTGCAATAAAAACATAATAGGTACATAATTATGTTATGAATACCGTTTATAAATTTAAATACTAGTTATATACTTGAATACTTGATTGCAATAAAAGCATTTGATTAGTTGATTACATTATCCTATATACATTAGTTATGAGTACTTAGTATGGTTGTTGACACTTATATATATATACAATAATTCTTGGATACATAAAGTTCGTATGTATCGTAGTTTACATTGAATACATAAATTCATGTAAGCTTCAATATTTATATACCTCACTGCTTGATAACTTAATTAACTAATAATTTTTACTGCTGCAATTCTGGCACTAGTGGCACTCGTTAGCACTGTCGCTGGTGGAGTAAAGCATATATTTGCTAGTACAAACGCCGCGGATACGTTTCAGGAAGAAAATTGACCTAGATCTTAACGTGCAACGTGTTTTATCGGTATGCTTTCTTTAAGTATTTAGAACGCCTTCCAAGTTCCATCTTCTGACGAAAGGCTTTCGCATTCTTTAATTTTTTTCCCTCAAATTTAGGTGTTTTTTTAAATGACTATTTCCCTTCGCTTTGTATTTCTATATATTTTGGAGGAAATAAATGCGCTCCTATTTGACACTGAATACGACAGGTTAAAAACAAAATTGGCCCACCAGCGGTCGGGTGGTAAAGTAGCTGAGTACTGGTAGTTCGACTTGGGTTCTACACCTGGCGAATGGAGTGGTTACATGGGTTTTTCTCATGTGTAACGTGAATATGAGCCAGTTTCCTTTCAAACGTCCACCCGAACGGAACCCCTCCCTTTAGGCAGAGAGCCCCGAAGTGTTTTGCAGTAATTAAATAAACCAAACCAAGCTAATGGCAAAATTATCTTCGTTTTTCAATTTTTCCCGATTTGTGAAACTTTAGATCTTCTTCTTCACTCTGTATTAGTGAAAGTTTTCTATGTCAAAAATTCAGCTGAGTGGTGACTTGTAAATATAAAGCGCTCTACACTGATTATAAGGGAAGCATTATTGATAAAATACGAAGCGGCTGTAGCAAAGTTGATATCTGCTGGAATAAAGTTTATCTTAAAATGCAGTTTATACTATATGGAAAATCGACACTTGATAGTTTCTGCTCCTGGAAAAATTTGGCTACGTGTTAGAAGTTGAAAACGTTCGAGCATAAGGATGTTGAAGGAATATCGCTAAAATAGTTCACCATTCAGAAAAGCCTCGTTTTGTCAAAAACTGGACAAATGCTTCAGATAAAAGCCATTAAATTTTATATACACTTTAGAGAAACTGCCCCTTTTATGCTGAAATGGCTGACTAAATAGATTAATGAAGTAGAATATTTTCCAGTAAAAGTGCTGGACAATTGGAAAATGTTTAAAACATTTGATGCGAAAAAATGAAAAACAGATTTAGAACGAAGTCTCTTGCCACTACAAAGAAAACGATATTTTCAATACTGATGAAGCTGGGTTGTCCTTCAAGATAATGCCAGACCAAACCATTGTGGGCGTCATCATGAATAACTGTCACCGTTCGATCTCTTAGGCTTTTGATCACTGGAAAATCTCAACAGCCAAGATGTGTAAAAAGTATAAAAGTTCTTTCTGTTTCCTATAAAGTTAACCGCAAGGTATGGATGACGTCGGAACTATCCGAAAAAGGATTATGAAAGTGGGCTGAAGAGCTTTTGGCCAAAAAGCGAAAGCTTATAACCTTGATTAACAAATGTACTGCACAAGCACATGTTCAAAATTTAGAATGTATTAAAATTGTTTTCTGTCGCCCCGCATCTTGCAGACAGAGAACTTCTCATCTCTGCCAATAATGGCATTATACGACAACCACAAGTCAGAACTTGCCTTCAAGATTCATGTGCAGGCCCAGTACTCTGGAACCTCACATTTAACCACGTGATCAGGCATCCCTGGCCGTCATATGCAAAACCAGTTGTTTATGCAGATGACGCCACCTTTGTCATTAGCGGGAACACTCGCAACGAAATTGAGCAACTTGGCACGGAAGTATGCACCATCTTCGCAAATCTATGCCACTGTATTAAATTAACCATCTCCGAGACCAAATGCACAGCGCTGTTCATTCTTAAAAACGGGAAGAATCCAGTCAGGAAGTTAGAATTGCATTCCTATCAATGGGAAAAACATAAAATTTCGCAATGAAGTGAAATTACTAGGGCTTGTATGGGATAAACGACTTACCTGGCTACCTCACATAGCATACCTTAAAACAAAAACTCAAGCCATTGCAAACAAAATACATCAACTGAAAGGTGCCACTTGAGGAAGGAATCCTCACTTCCAAAAATTACTGTAGTTGAAAAAATGGTTGCCTTCGCCGCTGCCATCTGGGCGTCACCAGTAGGAGGAAGCAAAGTTAAACAGCTACTCTCAGTACAACGGCCATTTGCCCTCACTATAACCAGAGCCTTGCGAACAACTTCCACAGATGCACTAAACATTTTACCGGCCTGCTTCTCCACATCTACGTTGAGCATGAGGCAGTGCTAGGAAAGTTACTCTATCTGCAACAAAAAATTACCTACCATAGCTCCACATTTGCACCTACAGAGTTTGACCTACGATGTACTGTATCCCACACCCATCCAACAGACAGAGGAAAAGGCACCAAAGTCATACTGGCACAGCACAGCGACTCAAAGCTGATGGCTCAAATCTGATCGCTCAAAATCTGATGCAGGTGTAGGAAGTGCCCCAGTCCGTCTCCCTAACTCTGTACAGACATATCACTGGAAGGGGCACCTCGCGGAACATAACAGCGTCTTCCAGGCAGAGGCCTTAGCCTTGGAGCAAGCAGTCCCCTATGCCATTACTCAGAATCTCCGAAATATACAAATAATCTCAGACAGCCAATCTGTGCTACAAGCGATCCGCAATCCTTCACATTATTCACAACCAGTAAGGTCCACACAACAATTACTTTTCAACAGCACGCATCTGAAAATACCGCTTTATTGGACCAAAGCATATGTAGGATATGCGGGGAATGAGCTCGCCGATTCTCTAGCCAAAGAAGCGGCTTCTAATATAGAGGCAACAAAATGCTACTTCTCGGCAACAAGATCCTATCTTAAGCACCGTATTCTGAATATTTCCCTACAAAAATGGCAAACGGAATGCGACAACAGCGACAAAGGGCGTCGTACGTACGATTCTCTCCTAAAAGTCTGCATAAATAGGCTTTGCTCTGCCGCACAGCTTACTAGATATATCAGTGGACATGACCCATTCCCTGAGTATTTCTTCACCCGAGCCATCACGAATTCGGGCACAAGGAAGCCCTGACCACTACATTACGGAATGTCCACTAACCGAAAGGTTTCATATCACAATGCCTTCCACCAATATCAACCCATTCAGACGGTTTATATTGAGGAATCCAGCCCTACGACAAAGAATCTACAACACCATTAGCTTGCTAATGTCATCAGGATTAAAAAGGGGAGGATTGTTACTAAAGTTATCCAAATCCGCATGTCCTTTGAGAATTTTTAAAATTTTGTGCACGAAAGGGATATACTAGTATATTTTTTTTAAATCCTAAATAGCATTATTTAAAGTTTAGGTGGAAAAAAATTCTTTTGTGCCAAAAAACAAATAAACCCCTTCTATAAACACTTTATTTCTAACGTAACAATAAATAACAAAAATATTCTTACAGTTAATTAGAGTTGTAGCTGTATATAAAAGTATGTTATTGTTCAAAGTGAATTTTCTTATCAGCATCAGAATTTGTTTATAGTTGAAAATAATAATTTATTAATGCGCATATAAAAGCAATAATTTGAATGTTGTTCGCAAAGTAGTTGTCAAAGCTGAAGACGAAATATTTGAAATACTGTATTAGCATCATTCAGGATATCGCGAATTTCTACATCACTGACGGAAAAAAAATTCTCACTTTCTCTAATTTTAAATTAATTTCGCCTACCCTAAATGGTGAAGGAAAAAAAAAAATTCCAAAAAAATATTTTAACCAGAATTTATATCTATTAGTTTAAGGGTTAATTGCTTTGGTGAGAGCAAAGAACGAGTCTCTAAATAAATTATCCGAAAACATGCGACGCTAATACCATCCTCTCGTTTTCTCGAAATTTAAAAGGTCGGAAGCAGAAAACGAGATTATTTTCAGAAGTTTCATTAAAATGTTCCACAAATAAATGGCAATGAGAATATATAATTCAGCATTTTATCACATTAGTAATGTTTTTATGAATTTACTGGGTTTTATTAAGAGACTGTGTTTAAAAAAGTTAAAGAACAGAAAGAAGAAAACGGTAAAACCAAAACCAAAAAAAGGGGGGGAAGGAAGAAGGTCTTTCTATTTAAATTTTTTTAAATTCTTCATTTACATAAAACCAAGTAAAACGCAACTCGGGAAACAGACAATGATTTAAATTAAATATTATTATAATTACCCACTTAATCAAATAAGAAATATATGTGACGGAAAAATGTGTAAAAGGTAGAAAACCAATTAAAAAAGCACATTAGGGAATAATGTGTAAAGAGAAAGGTATGCATGCATATAATGAATAAATTATTCAAAATAACAATAACTCTATAATTGCAGGTTTGATTATTCTAATCTTAGCGAATTTTATTCCTATATAAAATAATAATAATAAAAGTAATAGTTATAATGATACACACACACACACACATATATATATATATATATAAAGGTGTGTGTGTATGCATGTATATCTATCAAATTATCTATCTATCTATCTATTTATATATATATATATATATATATATAAGTAGCAAGACAACATGAAATTAGACAGACCTTAGTGGTCAAGAACGTTGTGCATTGAGCTGCAAAAATTTTTAAAATTTTTTTTTAATTTAAAAAATGTGAGAACATTTTGAAGAGGAATGTTAAAAAGCTAATGCTTTATATATATATATATATATATATATATATATATATATATATATTAAATATTTAATAAACGTTGCTTGACGGATGCCGTTACGTAGAACGTAGACATTTCCATTTACATCAGGATTGTTTTCTTCCCATCTATGAATTATGAGCAAGCCACATATCTTATGCCATGCACAATTTTACAGTAAACAGTTACTCTCAAGAATGTTAAAACATTTAATATATCCTTCAAAAACTTATTTCTTACTTTTCACAGAAAATAGTTAGAATTGTTTTGAGGAGGAAGAAAGAATTTTTAGGGGAATTGAAGAAAATGTATAATCTAATTTGCATTTTAAAAAATTTAAAAAATTCCTTTATATAAGCATAAAAAACATAAAGATATAAAATTAAATTTTGTTAATGAAAATGCTTTTATTAGAAAAAAAAACGGTATTTTAAATTGCTTTCTAGACTGTTGGAAGTTGCAGTAGCAGATATGCAAAAAGGAGGCAAGTTAACTGTAAGGATGGCTTACCTGCAAGCAAAACTTCAAACGAGGATAAGAGCTCGGGAATTGAAATGGGCTACGAGACGCTAGGACCACTGCAGTAGAGGCCAGGAAGAGCAGAACCAATCACAAAGCAGCGTTCGCGGAAGAACACATTCCTCTTCCAGAGAGGAAAACTCCATCCAATATAAAATGTTACACACGAGGTGACAATTTCACAAGGCTTATGAAAATACGTCATTTATCTTTTCAACATAATCAAAGTTTTAGAGGTATCATTAATTCGTTCTGTTTTCTTCGTCTTTTTTTAATATTTTCCTAGAATTATCAGTAATGCTCGAAGTAAAAAATGGGGGATGAAAAGAAAAAGGGACAAAAAATGAAATTTCTGTAGTCGTTTTGTAGTTTATTCTGCGGTTTTATTATTGTAAAATATACGGCATGACTAAATACAGTATTCTTTTATTTATTCATAAAATTTTTTTCAAGCCAAATTTTGCTTCTATTTGTAGTATATGAACAGTTTTCTATCAATTCAAAAAATGCCATAATTCAAGGGTAAATTTTATCACATTAGCAAGAAATTTGCCAAGAAGAAATAATGCTGAAAATTAATTATTGGAAGTTGCGGAACTTTGAAGCCGATTTGAAAACCAATCGTTTAGATAACACTGTTTTATCTTACAGTAAATTTAAGATAAAAAAATATATTACCGACTTCTCATTTTGATATATTTTAGTAAGCAAATTAAAGCAAAGATAGTTGTGTTCTTAATTATAGAAGGAAAAATATTTTTAAGCTATCCATTCTTGTTTAACCGTTAATAGAAGAACTGATAGTTTAAAATTTTGCACAATAATTCTTTTTATTTCAGAAAAGAATTAAGGTTTCGATTATTCAGCTTGATAACGTATGCTATGAGATCATAATTTTATCAGCTATGAAACGTATGATAAAATCTAACTCACAAAAATGTAACTACATGTATAAATCTTGGTAGAATAATAAAATAAATATGATGTTAATTTTTAATTGAATTTTTATAAATTATCAGTACCTTTTCTTCAGATAATAACATTTCATCACGGAGAGACTCTGCAAGCTAATTCATATATAAAAAGAAAAAATAAACAGTTGAAATAAAATAAAATGAGATTTAAAATATATCAAAATAAATATTTGAATTTGGCATTTTATATAGACGCATAATTTCCATTAGTTACGAATATAGGGGGGAAATAGTAAGCCTTATATATGTGCTAAATATGAAATGATTCAAAATAGAGAGCAACTTGCATATTCCTATGTGGTCCAATTGAAAATCGTTTGTAACCTAACTGCTGAATATAGCATCTTTTCACTGACGCATTTTGAAGCTGCTCTTGATGGTATGAACAAGCACTGCACCCGCGTCCTTCTTAAATTTTAAATATCTTCTATGTTGACATCTTCCTCTCCTAAGGCTAGATCGGTGGTCTCTTTATTATGAAGGCACCTAACAGGTGGGCCACTATTGCCTCCTATGTGTGTGTGTGTGTGTGATGACAAAGCTTCGAGGGCTATCTGCATAAGAGGAGGGATGCCTTCGTGGAGGACTTTCTAAGGGAACTGTCTGGTATACACGTCCCACATGGAGAAAACCATATTTCCTCTTATGAAGGAACAAACAATTTTACATTCATGCCTTCTCCGGGATTCGAACCCAGGCCCTTCGGTATCGCAGTCAGGCTTCCCTAACAACTAAATCGTCTGGGCGGCAAGTTTTAAACATTGCACTGGTAAAAATGCTAACCATGTTTTGAAGCATATAATTCCCATTCCATATCATTTTTAGTCATAGTTTAGTTCAATTTATTTATACTAAATTAATTTTATTTTTTTAATATTGCTCAGAGAGAGAAATTCTATCATAACAAATAAATTAATCAGACCTTTACTGAAAATGTCACATTTTTAAACCTAACGTTTACCATCAAGATCTTCCTTTTGTTTGAAAAATGATCCTTTCCCTTCTAATAAGGTCTACGCCTTTTCGAAAATGTATAGAGTTAGCCAACATTTTTAATGTTGAAGAGAATACTTATTTCAAAAACATAAAGCAGCGGAGAATGGCGAAAATAACTTCGATTAATAAGATCAAAAATGCAAATCAATTGCAAAGATATTTTTATATTAATGGATGCTAATTTTAGGAAAAATTTAGATTTCATGCGCGTTTATATGCCTGTTATTCTTCCTCCTCTCTGTTGTTAATAAAATGACAGTAATAATGATAATAATTAATTGATTAAATACTAATGTAATTAAATTGGTGTAAAAATATTAAATATGCTGAAAAGATTTATTATATTCAGCATCTGCAATTTTTGTTTTTGCGGAAATCTTTGAGATTATGCTTAGTATTTTGACATGAAATCTAGAAGTATGGATTTGTTACAGCATTTTGTGGTTTGAAAATGTATTTATGCTTTCCAATATTATTTTACTGCATTTTCTGTGAACGATCAGTTTGTTAAGTAAACAGTTTCAAGGATAAATTTTTTACCTGTGCTTGCAAGATAAATTCACTTCTACATGTGATACTTACATTCAATTACATCTTTGACTTAAAACGTACGTTGAGACAGGCAGTCATCTGCCATTGATTATGCTCATTCTAATTACATATGTAAACACAAAAAGAGTAATTAATATTAATTTAGACCATTAAGCAGTTTCAAACGCATGATCTGAACGATAGAAATTTAATTTAATTAATCTTGTCTGCTTCCATACATAATAAGCATGGTATAATCACATAGGAGAGAGCAAAAATAAATAAAAATATAATATTTGCGCATTGTTGAAAGCCATTATTCATTGCTACCTCGATAGTGTTAATACGTTCTGTATTAAAAACTGTTCTTACAGTCTATGCATAAAAGTACATAAAAATTGCATGGTATTTATGACTAGTTAAGTAGTTTATTCCTTCATCGTTTTTCTGTCTTAAAAATAAAATAAATTTTGCGTTTTGACTAACATTCACAGATTGCTTTTAATTTTGTCTGAGATATTCAAGAAACGATCCTTATTACATTATCGCTTATGTTGCCAAAAGTAGTTAGTGACTCTAACTGCAGGACCGAAGGTCCCGGTTTCGAATCCCGAAGAAGGCATGGATGTAAATTGTTTGTCCCCCTCATAGGAGGTAATGATGACTCTCCTATTCGGGGCATCCATAATAAAGTGACACCGCTTCCGGCTTTAGTAGTGGTCAGCGCCTCTAATGGCTATATTTCGCCATGGAAAAAACATCATTATTAATCAGTGCATTTATTCATTACATCACATTATTTTACATTTAATAATTTATTTTAATTTTCAAGTTGTCTTATTTTAGTGAAATCTCAAACACCTTTTACTGCCTTCACACTGAATTTCCCCATTAAGCGTTTTTATATTAGAAGATAAACACATGGTTATGAAATTAAAGGACAAACATTTAGTTACAAGGAGCATTAGAAAAATCTAGAGATAAAGTGAAGTTTTTTAAAAAAGTGTAATTAATGTACACAATTCTCTTATCGTAGATATAAAATTATTCAGTAAAATGGTCTGTGCTTTTTTTCCATTTGAGAATGTGCAGGCTGGATTTTAGATAATATTATACAATCTAGAATGCATAAGATATTATATATTTATATATAAAACACGCATACATAGTGAAGGGGGAAAGCATGGTAAGTTAAATACACGATATTTAGTTTGGATCATAGGCAATTATTTTTAAAAAGCATTGAAATATGCCAAAGAGTTGTTAAGGAAAAACATGAGGAATAAACCTTTTAATTTAGTATAACTGGAAAGTAAGACCCAGTTGCCTTAGTTTTAAAACGTATTTCCCCAAATTAAATTAAATAATTATAACCTTTAAGCATTATACTTATCGGATGGCAAATGACGACATAATAACTCACAGTAAGTCAGTGGTGGGTATAAAACAAAATGGTGAGCCAGCAGGATGCTAATTAAAATTCCCTAACACCGGCATCGTTGAATAAAGAATACAGCTGCAGTGAGAAGGACGAGAAATAAATAATTCAGCTCTCAGCCTTTATTCCTCAACCCGTATTCCTTATTCAGCTCTCAGACAATGCTACTTTGTCTATTTAAAGTTTATGATACACTTTTGCTTTCTTCGATGAGCTATGTAGAAAGGATAATTTATTCTCTTGCCCATATTAGACTTTTCTCCTTTCAAATATGTTAAACTGACTCACCAACTGCGGAAAGCTAAAGTCACTTAACACTGTTAGCTCGGGCCGGGGTTCGAATCCCGGTGAATGGGCTGGCTGTATGGGCGTTTTCGTGGGTTTCCCTTCCCTATGTGTCACGTGAGTATGAGCCTGGTACTGTTTAAAGTTCCTCCACAGAGTAACCCTCCCTTTGGCGAATATCATTGTGTGCGACCCGTAATAAAAAAATGTTAAAAAATTAACAGAAGACTATAAACTTTCAATTTTCTGAAACACGAGCGCTATTCGAGAGCCATATTGTTAAACCAAACTTGGTGAAAGAAACTGCGGCAAAATCTCTAAGCAAGATTACGTTGTAATCCAAGCATATTAATTGCATAAATAGCAAGAAGATCCGAGAAGAAATAAATTATGCCAAGTTTATACGTAAGGTAACACCAAGTTTGTAACACCAAGTCTAAACGCATGAAATAAAAAATTCACGAATCTAAATTCCCAAAATCTTGAAGTAAGGAAAGTAATGCATTTTTATATAAATAAGACATCTTAAAATGTGTGAATAATTATTCGCCGGTTACCAAAAATCACTAATATTAAGGATTTACAAGTTGTAATCTGTAAACGTGAGCTTATATTTTGATTATGCTGTATACAAATAAGTAAGCATTTTAGAGACAAATAAGTAAGCATTTTAGAGACAAATAAGTAATCATTTTAGAGAGAAAGTAGGAATATCTGAAAATGCCAGTATATGTTTTATGAATTCATATTTAAATGTGTGTCTATATTTCTGTGAAATGATATATTAATAAAATGAACCATTCAGCGCTCTGAAATATTCGCAATGAAGAATGAATCTTACTGTCAGTAGCTTGTTTTTCCAATATTAATCCTAACTTGAGCATATTTCTTTTAACTCTTTTGACGGGAATTGCCTATATATTTAACTCTTCTGCCGGGAATACTCGTGATTTGCATCCTCGAAATGGAGACTTATTAGAAGATTCGAGCAATTTCTCCTTCAAAATTACTATATGACTTACTTGTCCTTTGAGGATTTTAACAATATATTATTCTGCGCCTATCCTGAGTAATAAGCATCAACTCCTTAAAACAAAAAATTAAACAATCGAAATATTCTCAACATGTTTGTACGTAAAGCGTACCTCTTCTTGGTCCCATTTTGTACAAAAATTGAATGAATATTTAACTCATAGGAAGTCAGACGTTGTTACAAAATCTCGTCACGAATTGTTAAAGTTAATTATTTAAAGTTTATTTCATTTCTGTAATTTTTGTTAAATTTGAAACCACGAAAAAAACTGGATTATTTTGTTAAACACACAATAGCTATCTGCTTAGGCAGTCTCCCAGTTTTGACCAACATCACCTCAGGGGATGGGATTCGAAAGTTTCCAACTATTTTCTTCTCTCGTCAACCACTCCAAAGAACTTTCGGATAGACAAATTTCAAGTGCTTCCTTTCGCAGAGACACTACAGTTCCAAGAGTCCGTGCCTTATCTGGAACGTGAACTCAAATCTAACAACGTGGATTCAAGCTCTTTTTAACAGCGATACACAGTGGAGTTAGCCTCTTTAACGATCGTCTGGGGATGTCGTCCGTTGGATTAAAACGAGATTTTACCTGCGGTTGCGGCTACAATGCTGTGAGAAAATACAACTGGGCTTACAGGGATATGAAAACAAACAGCGTAACCCTTTGTTGCATACAAATAATCTAGACGAAATGTTAAACGAAATAACGAAAATTTAAACGAAAATGTTTGTATTTTTCTACTTAAAATAACCTTAGTAATAATAAAAAAATTAATTTTATTCAAATTTTATTTTAAATAATTGCTACAGTTTGTTCATTACAGTGGACAGCATGCATATACGTACATGCATACAAATCTCTTCCCAACGATTTACGGTCATTGCATTTGAAATCATTTCCTGCCTTGTTTGCAGTGATCATTAACATCTTCTAAATGGTAAATCTACAACTGACTTGTACGTACAGATCACCCAAAATACCTTGTGACTGAATTCATTTTGCTACAGTTTTGTAACCTGTACCTATTGGATTCAAATGTCAAATGTTCTAGAAATTTCTTGCCAAACATAAACATTTCCAGTGGTGTTTTGGCTTGATAAGCAGTACATTTGGGTTCCAATTCACTCTTTTCGGTAGATCTTTATCTACCCACTCCACAATTTTCTCAAACTGACATTTAAAATAAAATGTCTAAAATTACTCATTATGAATAAAAAATGGCAGTATAAGAAAATGTAAGCAATATTATATAATGTTTACTATGAGAAATTGGAAACTTGGAAACAGAAGCAGCAGCCATTTTCCAAATAGTAATGCTTTACTTAGTGATGCTATACAGCCATCTATGATCGAAAGTTGAAAGTTCTAATAATATAGAATGAATGAACACAGGAATGGAATATGTTAAGGCATTAACAGAAGAATAAACAAATTTAAACTTTTGTCTACTAGAGTGGACATGATGCAACAAAGGGTTAAAAGAGTTATAGAAAGCACGAAACTGTAGGAGAGCAAAGACTAAAAAGTTCAAAATAGTGGGATTAAGTGTGATCTACTTCATATCCCTGTAATATGTATCCCTGTATATTTAACATTAAACTTTTGATGGACATCAACGAGCTCAGCTTGCTTTCCAGATACTCAAACGAAGCAAACAATACAGTACTTGCAAATCTGGAATAGCCAAAGAATTCCAAATACGCAAACGCAGTAGGAGCAAATGAACAGAACTCGCATTACAAATCAACGACTGACAGATATCGCCCGTATTTGGGAAGAAAGAATTAACTTAATCTCACAGCTACCGAAGGGTTAATTATAAGAATCTAAAATTTAATTGAACAGTAATTCTGAAAGAAGGAAATTCTAAAAAATTCTCCATTAGTAATTCAATGAAATACTGCTTTCTGTAACCTTTCGCGCTTCCTGAGTTGAACTAACATTATATATTTGTGGCTGACGTTCTGAACTGTTTGGGCTTCAGGAACCATATATTACATACTTTTAAAAATAACTCATCGGTTAACTGCAACTAAGCAAGAAGCGCTCACATATGATACAGTGAAAGAGACATCTACACAACTGCTGCAGTAATCATAAGCTATGATCTACATTTCTTTTGAACTCGTCCAAATTTCATATATTTTATTCCTCATTTCATCTGCTGATAATCACTTAAAATCAAAAAGTACCATTCCCGTACTAATATGTCACATCTGTGAGCTGCACACAACACAGCACGCTTTTTAAGAGACCTTTGATAAAACGACATTCCCTTCTATCTAATATACCACGAATTCTAATTCATTATAAAATTATTGAAAGCATTATTTTTGCTATCATTGTTACTATTATTATTATTATTATTATTATTATTATTATACATTGTGTTTAATTAAAGACATGTTGTCTGTGCTTCTACCAACAGAGTGCTTTGAGGACAGCAATTTTCACGTCTTAGTCGAGTTCATAACAGTTCATTATAACAATCCACATTTATCAATTATTCAATTCGCAGCTAACTGTTAAGTCGCCATGACTGAACTACATCTAACAAGAGTAAGGCCAGAAAACAAATCTCATTAACTGACCTCTCATTAACATTTTTTGTAATATTATTCATAAACTTTATGATAGCGGAGATTCAGGACACGCTGAAGGAGCGTTCGTCGACAATGAATATCCTCATATCTTGGATAAAGGCACATGCCGGCATTCAAGGTAATGAGGAAGCCGACAGGCTAGCAAAAGAAGCAGCTCACAATATAGATGCACAATGCGTAATTACCAAACTCCCGTGGTCTCACCTTAAAAAAGTGACAAGGACAGCAGCTCAGCACCAGTGGCAATGGGAATGGGACTCTACCGAACAAAGCAGGAAGACCTATGAATATTACCACAAAGTTTCGCTCGATCGTCTCGAGTCATCCCCACAAATAACGAGATTTGTGACGGGCCATGGGCCTTTCCCCTCCTATTACTATGAGAGAGGAATTGCAAATACCGAAAGTTGTGTCTGTGGAGGCATTGGTAAACCAGACCATTACTTGACCCAATGCCCTCTAACCGCACAGTGGCATGTGCAGCTTCCGGAACAGGAAACTTCTCATAAGCGTTATCTGATGAAACAGCCAGCATTTCGCATCAAAATATGCAAGATAATGCAGAAACTGGAGGAATTGGAACAGATTTGTGCAGTGTGGAGTAGTTCCCTGTCAATCTCTCTTCTCTCTCTCTCTCTTCTATCTTTTTATTTATTTATTTATTTATTATTATTATTTTTTTTATTTTTATTGTATATGTTATGAAACATGTATGTATTACGGCCCACTGTATATATTCTGAAACATGTATGTACTATGACCAATGAAAATTATTATGAACTACTATGTATGTATTATGTAACAGGCTCAATATATTATGAAACATGTATGTACTATGGCCAATGAAAATTATTATGAACTATATGTATGTATTATGTAACAGGCTCAATATATTATGTACTATGTAAGCATGTATATGTATGAACTACGTATGTAAGCATGTATATGTATGAACTATGTAAGCAAGTATTATGAAAGATCTATGTATTATGAACTACTTGTATATAAGCATGTACTATGAACTATGTAACTATGTAAGCATATATTATGAACTATGTAAGCATGTATACAGGACCAATGTATGCCCTTATAGGCCCCATGAGGTGTTGCCCCGGATAGTTGCGGAACCTGGACTAGACCCGAATAGTCTTAGTAAGCCGCACGGGTGTCCAAATTCTGCTCTCAACTCAATTCAACTCAACTCATAAACTTTATGGAGTAGATTAACTTCTTTCAGTATCCATCAAAATATGCATATATATCTATCATACAGTGCAATGTTTATACAATGGTTCTACTATGTAGTTAAAATGCGTTTTTACAGATAAATGTTACTTAGTGTATTGTATAAAATTGTATTATAAAACAGAAGTATATTTTAAAGACCTAATTTTATTTTCCATCGAAATAATTTTACTATTACCTGTATAAAAAATTAGGTACTGATTTCAATATGAGATAATTATTACCCTCTTTTTTAATAAAAAACTTTGCTTAGACGTTTCATTTTATTAAACGAGCTTTGGTAGTTCCGTGTTATCGGTTACATCGCAAGTAAACTTGTCACCATCCAGGTTGGTTTCGTATCAGATGATTGGGACTCCATTGCTTTTTCCTTCTTTTCTAATGAAGCTGTTACAAAGATATGTCACTTATCAATATTTTTCACACGTTGCCGTTAAAAAGAGATACTCTGCTGTCTGAGTTACGAATGGGCAGTTTTCCAATAAGCACTGTTCTTCATTACTTCTATTATTATCATTATTTTTTTTTTGGCTGTTTGGTGCAACAATCTGAAAATTGCACCAGTTGCCTAAGTTCAAATAGTTTAATGAGTTATATTGAAATAGGCTCTCTTTCCCTGCAGGTATATCCTATTTCCCACGTAGAACGCAGCTTAGTTCACAAACCTGAAAGCACTTTAAAACAAAAACTATTATTTCGTTCTATTATTTGGCTCAAAGGTTTCAAAATGCACCATTTTTTAATTATGGAACGAATATCATACAAGTGTCTGGTAAATGATTTGGTATAGTCTAAAAGTTGCGCTGTTTCGCGGTCGCTCATCGTGTGCGAATCAGAAACTACTGCAATACGAAACGTGGCGAACAACTGTCACGACATAATTTGGTTGCGTGATCCTCAATCTTTAATAATCACGCAAAGATAATTTTTTTCTGAGAGGTACGTATATTTACTGATTTAGTTATACAGATAGTATTATGTTTTTTATTTGCTATGCACCGAAAAGCTCTTCGCAAAGGAACTGTTTAAATTATGTTAAGTGCATAACTTATACTGCAAAAAAACTTAGTTTTTTCATAAATCATTCGATGTACTTTTCTTTGAAAACACCTTTTTCGAAATTGCATTAAACGTTGGTATGATTTTCATTTCATTTTTCTTAAATCTATATGAAATCTTATTGAAGGTGATAAAGCAGCAAGAATCTGCGTTCTTGTTATTTTATCAATTAGACACTCGAAAGGCTTTAAATAATGGGTAGGCTGAACTTGTTTCAATGATTATATTAAACTCCGAAACCGGTCCTACAAATTCATCCAACTTACGCTGATTTTAGTTGTAGAGACATCAGGTTTTTGTTTTTTTCAAAGCAGGAGAGATGAAAAATGAGCAACGCCTTCGCCGGGACTCGAACCACGGACTTCGCATCGAGCGTGCTGACCACTACACCACGAAGACATGCGAAGAATACCTTATATAGTATCTTCAGTATTTGTTCTTCTGGGTATTTAAGTTAACATGAAATCTTGTTTCACTTAAAGTTGCACGTATCCAGGTGCCTTATCAATTACCATGCTGCGAACTTATAATGAAAAAAAAAAAGAAGGAAAGAAAAAAAATACCTTTTTAAAAAGCATTAAAGTGATGTCTGCTCTCAAGTAATTACTCGGAATCTCTATGTACTTTTCGAAGGCAATGTAAAAATTGCATAAATATGTGTTCCTCAGTTTTATTTTTAAATAAACCAAAATCATCAAATGTTGAGAAATGTTAAGCATAAAGTCTTGATACTCTGAAAGGCAACTCATTTGAAACTAACGCAGAGGAAAGGAATAAAGCGAGGAATTCAGTTCACTCTGTTTCTTTCCTTCTCGTTTTTTAATTCCTTGTGAAATACTGCATGTGTATAAATAAATTAAATCACGTACATAGTTTTTCTGTTATATCAGTGCGTGTTAAATAGAGGATACATTTGAATTATATGTTTAGTAAATTCTACATGAAATGTTCATTAAATTATTAACATAAACTCGTATCTGTTAAGTAAAAATTATAAAAATTAAAAAAAACAGAAAAATATTAAAAGTAGTCAACGGAGGTACTAAGGGATTCGATTTTATATCTTTCTCTCGGCATATAAATGCGTATTGCCATATTTATGTTTACTACTTCGAACAGCATTTCATAGACTTAAGTTTATTAATGATGTTATTTTTGCTTATTTAGATATACTAAAAGATAAAATTTTCTTACTATAAGCTATGTACAAGTAGGTGAGCAGTTCTGTTTAGAAATAGAATAAATTGCTTTATCTTTCTTCAACAGTTTTAAGATAAGACAGACCTGTGATCACAGAAATTAAGAATGAAGTAGAAAAATATGCTCTCAATTTCACATACGTGCAGTTACGTTATTTATCTGGAGGAACTTTCTTAAAGTTTTAGGGGAGAGAAATATTTGTATGTTTTTCCTTCATATTCCTTCATAAATTTCCTTCACAATTTTTTAGGGAAAAGAAATATTTGAGATTTAAAATATATTACATGACTAAAATCAAGAAGTTAACTGTATTTTATTGCGAAACCGCAATTCAGGAGTAAACTTCAAGATAAATTGACATGGTACATCAAATTACATTTACAATGCTCGAAACCAATTAAGATATATTATATTCCCTGCTGCTTGAGCCTTGAATTGAAACTTGGCATCTGCTCTGCATTCCTATTAAAAGGAAGAGAGTAATATTAGTTTACAGTGTTTCACATTATCAGTTCTGTTAATCATTTTCATAAGCTGATACACGGATTTTCATTCTAACAATTTTTTTTCCTTCTTCCAGTTTTCTTAAACTTAGACTTCTAAGGAATCCCACCTCTTACAAATGGCTATTTCCGGTCAAACTTCCGAACATTTTTATGGTTTTATTTTAGCGGCTAGCTTTAGCTATCAAATAAGTATTCTGGTTCTTTGATAGTTAATTAGAAGCAAAGCTATAGAAATTTTTATGTTACCGTACAAAGCTAAAATTCGAGTATCTCTAAAGTTCGAATTTATATATATCTATAGATAGGTAGATATATAGCCAAAATATTATTAAAACATGTCGTTTTCGCCAAAAAACATTTTAGCTTATTATTTATGCTTATTTTATTCTAAACTTTATTTTAACAAAGTGGCTGCAGTTTTTCAGCAGTAAATTAATAGTAAGTTTTCTAAAAAACTAAGACCGGAATTCTTTTTGCAATTTTGATTCTTATTGACATTTTATTGCTTGTTTTTCTTTGTGTTGTGTATGCGTTTGTTTGTACATATATTTGCGTAAGTGATTTGGGTTTTCAAAATTCGTAAAAAACTAAGCTCTGTTTCCTTTCTTATGTAACTACTTCAATGGTGAGATGAAGAGCTAATCAGTTTCAAGGAAAACGTTTATAGTAACACAGACCTACTCGAAATAAATAACATGTATAATGTAAAAATAATCACTCCAGAATTATTACTTTTCTAACATTTGGTATAACGAAGAATTAATATTTTACAGTCAGCAGAACAATGACATTTCAATTTTAGAGAATGTTATTTAATTTTATTTTCTGTTTAAATTGTTCATCAGCCACTCTGGTTTCGCAACAGAATTTATATTTAACTGCATTCCGTATCAAGTTATCTCAAAAGAAATATTTGTAAATCACTTAACATTAATATTTGGAGCGAAGGTAAGTGTCTTATCATTTACCTTACAAGTTTGCTGGGAGGCAACGGGGTGCACATCCTGGTTGTTATATTGAGCTCGGATTTAAGAAACCAGATATCGTGAGAAATCGTAGCCCTCGATGACATTCCATAAAACTTGTAAAACTCTGAATAACAAAATTACGATCTGTTCGAACGAAACAAGCATGATGTTAATGCCACATGATAATAAAGTGTAAATTTCAAAAGAGAAGAATTTTAAATAAGAGAAAGATGTTTATTATTCTGAATTTTTTTTTTTTTTTTTTTTTTTTTTTGGTGAAAACTTTAAATCCATGTCCTAGAAAATGTACCTTTTTCAATTATTGTCAGTCACAGATAGACGTGAATCTTAATGACATTTTCGTCATATGTTTTGTAGAGTCTTATGCATGCAATGAGCTAGGAGTTGTCACTAATATTGATTACAGGTTACAGGTGTTTTATAGAAATTTTGATCTTGGCAACGATAAAAACCATTATGAGCAAAATATTTTATGACATGTCGGTATCATGAATGAGTAAATTGCTTAAATGTAAATTAAGTAAAAGAGATACGTACGTTTAGTCAAAAATCTAAAACTATATGCAGTTATGACTACAATATTTACTACAATTCGTCGTAAAGAAAAAAGTGTTAGTACACATGTTTCTTCATATATTTAAAATTTCAAGTTCTTCATAGACTTTTTTAAGGTTTTCCTTTATCGACTGTCTTGCTTTCACACTGATATAATTAATTATCAAATTAAAGATATTTTAAATGCATTTGAAAGAGGTAGGAAAAGCTATCAATAACTTTTGGGGCAAAAGAATTTTAGTTCTTTTAAATTTTAAAAGTGCTCTTTTATGCGCACATTATATTGAAACACTTTATGCTCCTTAATAATGCTCTTAAAAATTTCGTGCATGAAAGATTATCAATAAAATATTTGCTTGCTTGAACTAGGGTTTCCATGCAGTGATTTCATTGTTATCTTCCAACAGACTGCTGGCATCATGTGGAGAGTGTCTTATTTTAGGAGAAATCATATTTTATTTCAGAAAAGAAGCGTTTGCAGCATATTTTTTGATAGTTCGATTGCAGAATTTCTTTAACTGCCTTATCTGTTCATCATTATTTTCATGAAAAGTGGAGCTTAAAGATAACAACATTTTGTTGCAACACGAAGATTGCGTCAAACTGCAAAGTATTTTTAGATTTAACAAACGTTTTAAAATTTTAAATGAATTGCAGGAACTTTCTGAAAGTTTCAGAGAAGAGAAATATTTGTAACGTTTTTCTTGTGCTTACTAATTTTGCATTATTACGTTTTATTCAATTTAGAATCTGTACATGTCCCATCTTATTTATTAATCATACATATCTACAAACACTTATTATTCATTATAAAAATCTATTTCAAATTTTTAACAGATTTACAGGTTTAAAAGTCCGTAGATGCCAATTTTTGATACCTGCCAACTGTGTAACCTAAAATCTAAAATGTCATATTTCATTTTCTTGGAAAATGGAAACTTTTTCACTTTTAAGTCTTATAACACTTTTTTCATGTATCAAATATTGTTTAATTGATTCGAATATTATAAAAACTTCGGACACATACCTCTAGCTGCCCTATCACCGTTTTTTTAAATCAACATTCAAACAATATCTTAACACGTTCCAAATAAAAAAAAGAAAAAAACGTGTTGATAAAAAGTATTTTTTATTGCGCACTGGAAGCTAAAGTAAAAAGAAAATTAAGACTTTCTCAGCGAATGTAAAACGAATTTTTAAGAATATTTTCAGGAAAATGGGAAACTGGTGACTTTCATTTTTAGTACTCAAAGAAAATTGTGCATGTTCTTAATTAAATGCATAAATTAAGGTGTTATGTCATCAACTTAAAATTTAAAAGATTTTATAAATGCTTATTCTTGAAATAAATATATATATGAAGCTTAAATTTCACTTATAATAATGCTCTACCCTATCTTTAAAACAATACTTTAAAACAATTTGTATAGTCATCAGATTTTTCGTGAACAAAAGTTTGGAAAAAATTCAGTAATACCTTCGCCGGGCGCAAACCAAACACAAATCTTCCAGTTACTACCTATATGTGCAAATCAGTGCACCCCAAAGACACATGTGATGACCGCTTCAAACTTCTCTCAAGCAGCGAAGATTTTAATTTTAAATATAGTGTTTTTTTAATTTTACATTTGCTCAACGTCATCTGAAAGAAACAATATTTTCTAAAAGGCAAATCGAATCTAAATAGAGAAAGAGATTGCTTAATTTTTTAAATGATTTGCATGTTAGTTTGACAGTCATAAGATACTATGAAATTTCGAAACATTTTGACAGTCATAAGACACTATGAAATTTTGAAACATTATGTAAAAGTATCAAATAAAGTTATTGGCATCAAATAAGTATATTGTGCTCCAGAAGAGATCGGAAATCATTTATTTAAAAGCTCTGCAAAGTTGAAGAATGTAGCCACACATCTCAAGCTGAAGTTGAAAAGACGCTTATCGAGCCCTAAGTGCTATGTGTAATAAGGAATCGGTAGCCAAATTAACTCCCTTTAGAGTATTCACTCCTTAAAAGAACCTCAAATTCTACGAGGTTAACAAAAGTCTTAAAGAGCTGTGACTGTTTCAGAATCTGCATCTGCATTGCACTCACATCTTCCGATAGAGCGCGCTACTCTAAACCGGTGCGAAGAGCATCTAGCTTTAACGCACAGTCAGTGGCATTTGTGTGCCATTCTGTGGTAAATCGACATCCAGTAAAAACATTGATTTTTCGACGCATTCACACAGAGACTCGAAATCGTGGGGTAACGTTATAGATAAATCTACATACAGATTTAAAGAGGTTCGTTGATCTCTCCGAATTACCGGAATAAGATTTCAGAGGACTGTATAAAACCTTTCTTTAGAGATTTTGACTTCCATTTTGATATATGGACGATGATGTCCGTCTAAATGGGACTAAGGTAATCGGTAACAAATTAAAATTCAGATTATTCAAAAAGTGGAGTGATAAGAAATGTCTGCGTTCTTAAATCCTGAATATTTCAGAAAGAGCTGTACAGAGAATACAGAAAAACTCTGGAACTCGAAAAATTAAATTTACTGTCCTTAAAGTTTCTTAATACTCTTTCAACTAATATGAATGTTTATCATAAAAGTTACATAGCAGTTAAGGGCGATCACACTCGTTACCACATCTGCTTTACTTCTTGATCCCTTTTTGAACATCTTGCTTTAATAAGTACGATACATAATCATGGAGAACAGTCATTTTATTATTCATACATATTAAGGCATAAAACAAGCATTCCTCGGCCATAATTTTTCATAAATATTTTGTGTATTTCATGTTAAATTATCAATACCATTTTGCCACTTTAAATTTGCAGTTCAGCAGATAAAACTGATATTGATGCAAACTTAGTTTTTAAATTGCTTTTTTTTAACAGCTGAAAGTTGAGGTTTTACTTGAGTAATTTCATTTTGCATCTACCAGTAAAATCGAAAATGAGAATATTTCGTCTAGCAATCTCCGTTTCCGACCACCTGCAGAGCGCAACGCATTACGTTATCATAACCCCTGCAGGCAACTAATTACTAATTACTCTAGTGGGTAGCATGTCTTTATTAAACAGAAAGCCCATTTCTTGCTTTTGATTATACACATTTTATAGCATTCTTCATTGTCTTATATTAAGGAGAGTGCACGTTTTGTTATTAAATAAGTTTTCCGTTACATTCTTTAACAGTAACTATTAAAGATTATAACTACAAGATCAAGATCATAGTATCAAAGATTAAACTACAGCTTCTTTTATGAAATACTCTTCGTTGATAATTTGTATATAAGTATTATAAGCAAATTATTACTGAAGAGATTCCCTAAAAGAGTACTTATCATATGTTCTAGATCGATGCGCTGAAACTTTGTTTGATTTCTTAAAGAAAGCTGTAATTTTGCTGCAGCAGTTTCAACTCGGGCTGAAACTGCGACTCAAGATTATATCTCCTCGGACAGAAACTCTACCTGAAGAGGTATCTGCAAACGAAGGTCAACAATAAATAGTTTCTATTTAAAATTAATTGATCTAAACTGATTGATCTGACTGTGGTATAACTGAATGTAACCGTTACTAACTGTATAAGATAGGAGATGTGTAAGAGAAGAAGATGAAAACAGAGAGATGCAGTTAACATAAGACCAAGCACTCATATCAGAATTAAGAAAACAATTATGCAACTAAATCCATATCGGAAGCATTAAAATGACTAGAAAATATGATGCTATTTACATTATAACGTTTTAGAACTTTCCATATAATTAGAAATTCCGAAATGTCAAGCAGCAATTGCACAGACGAAGCTAAATCAACACTTTTAAATGCGTTTACCAGCTGTCATTCATTGCATTTAGAAAGGGTCTTTATTCAGTGGACGTACAAATATGAAGATAAAATTCGTAATAAAATGGTTTATTCATCATGGAAGATTACTTAGTGAAATTAAGTGATGAAAATAATAAAATACAAGTTGCATTTTATCGTCACAATAAGCATAGTAAAGTTAGCACTGAGTGACCAGTTTCTCTATTGAGAGTATAGTCGAGTAAAGAAAAAACAATTCATTTTACGTGACTAAAATTGCAATCGTGTCCGAGTTACTTCTTTTCCCGGAACATATGATGAGAATGGATGCTTTAGCCACACCCAGAAAAGGATAAATTTTAAATAATCTACGCTCTAAATCTTCCCTCATGTGACTGCTTCTCGATACTTATACACATTTCGTTTTGTTTTATGTGTTTACACCATTTGAAAATTGCGAAGTGAATGTTTTTTTAATATGGAATTGAGTCAAATTTGCGTTTCAGTGAGAAAGTACTTTTCCCAAGAGGAGTTTCTCCGGCATTCGATACTCGTTATGCGTGCGACTGAGGGTATTTTTTTTTCTTTTTGCTATACATTAATTTTTTTGTTTCACTTAACAATGATAATTTTACTTTGGTTTTATTAAAAAAGAGAACCTGAATATAAAAAAAGTCCAATAGTCAATAGCCTGAAACTTAATTTGGCTTTAATACTGAGTAAATGTCATTTATAAGTAAAATAGCGAAAAATTCATATTTTATATTCAACATTTCATACAGAATTTCTTAAGAATTTATTGCTATATCTAGAGAAATAAATATATTAACTGGAAAGAGCATATATAAATGGAAGCAATAAAATTGGTTTTAGATTTATTTGTCTTTCGGGATTATATGGTCTTAATGAAAATAACATTTGTTCCTCAGGGTGCTATTTTAGTTAATTTTACACCGTTCTATCAATAACTGAAAAATAAGAGGTTTAGATAGTGTTCTTTACAAAAATTCCAGCTCCATGAATTGGAGATTCTGCATAGCAAAAAAATTTATCCTGCTTTCCTATTTAAATTCTTCTAATTGAAGAGAGCATCTCTTGACTACTTCAGGGTGATCTTCATAAATACGTAAAAATAAATTCTTTTAAATTAAAAATAATTGTAAATTATAGGTATTTAACCTTAATGCCCTTTATCGAGCAGCATACTGTCGAATTTAGACAAAATGATTTATTATTCCCCAAAAATATTAAAATGGAAAACTGAAGCGCGGTATTTATTCATTTTCTGTCAATAAAGATAAACCTCAGGAAACATGTCTGACACTAAATTTTAATAAACGTAAGACATGCACGCCCAGTTTATTTGATTACGTAAATCATTTTGAAGAATTCAATTATTTACGCTTTCGGCGAATAATTTGTCTTTTTATAAAGGGAAGTGCACTTTATCTATTAAAACACAAAGAGTTTCATTTTCATTGCAGTTAAGTCAAATAAAGACAGAATGTTTTTTGTTTTCTAAATTTAAGACGATCTACATATTTCAAAAATAATTAATTTTCTTTTTTCTTTAATTTTAAGAATTTAATTATTAAATATGTTTAGACAATGTTCCTAAAGTGTTGCTTCTCAAATATTGCGAATTTCCAATATTTCGTAGAATACATAAATCAAAGCTTAAATTTCTCATGCTTGTAAGAATTATAAATATTTTAAGAATTTTCTGTAATACACTCAGTATTGTTTCCAAGCTCACTATGGGCATTTCTACTTCATTAGAAATATGGAATGAATTGTCTTTCATTCCGTTTCTATCACTTACGATTACCAGCTGCCCAGTTTTAAATTATACGTTTAAATCAATTTCTCTCTCAAAAATATTAATGTTTACAACATGTTTGTGTTTCCTACTCAGCTTTTCGATTTTTTTTTCGTAGTGTGCGTTTGTCTCTAAGCAAATAATAAAGCAGAGACGAGTATAATTATAAAAAGGCTAACTCAGATTATTAAAAACTACACCTGTTTTTCTGATTATACATTACTTCAATTTGCGAATACGAGTAAGTCCCTTAACATCTTTAACATAAATTCAGGTTAAAGTTGCAAAAGTGTAAGGAGTGTTCAGACGCTGCAAGTAACCAAGGTCGAACGTGACGACCTGAAATTGAGAACACCTGTTCGTTCATCGCGCTTCAAACCAGACTCGAATTTTTCATAGACATCAGCAATAAATAAAATTTATTAAGTGAGCATTCCTTGTGATGGTTCTTTTATTAAATCTCAGTTTTCAGATTTCATCTCAATTTTTAAGAGTTAGCCTTCTTCGGTAAGATGATGTTTTAGTGCATCTCAGTTTTTAACAATTGGGGCTGCGAGCTTACACATTATTTGGTCTTTGAAGAGTTTCCTCGCGTTCTAAGTGCTCCACAGACTAAAATGCTGATGCTTTCTGACTCTGCTTAAAATGTAATAATATATTGTAGGCTTTGATCAATATATAATAAATTGAGAAGCTTGTTTTTCAGCCTTCCAACTTATATTTATGAATCAGTATATGTCATAGCACCAGAAAAATATCATTCCTAACTAAATGTGGGTCTATTACTATTTTTACAAAACACTCATGCATCATGCAATATATATACACTCACTTATAAATATATACACACCACTGGTTTCCTAGGAGTAACTAATTATGATACAAAGAGGAATGACAAGGTGTGGACAATGGAAGTACATACATGTAAATTCCATTTCCAGAAGTATGCAGAACTGTATTACTTTCATCAATTGGACACTCGAAAGGCTTTAAATAATAGGTAGGCTGAACTTAAATATTTAGCTTTATTTTTAATTTGTTTAATGTAGCAAAATGTAATGTTTCTTAAACCTGAGTATAGTCTTCTAAAAAGTGAAAGAATAGAGCAATAATAATAATAATGGCTACTAGCCAAAATTTCTCATACACAGTATAGTTTGTTTTTAAATATATTTCACTTAAGTTACATAAAACAGAAATCAAAATTACTACTAAAAGAAAATTAGGATACTCTTAATATAAAGCTAGTATATAACTGAATTAATAATATTTTGTTACATTTTGGTGGATTGAACATACCATTACTGCAATTTGCGAAATATCGATTCAAAATTCTTCAATAGTTTTTTCAACCTACAGTTTATTTTCTCAATGTTGAAAGATATTATAAAAGAGAGAAACGAAGAGAACTGAAACGGAAAACAATAGATAAAGTAAAGATTTATAGATTTTAAAATTTTATATATATTGGCAGTAATATTATTTACAGAAACTTTTGAAGTGAGAAGAAGATGCGATAGAAGTAAGTGGATTTAATAAATTTCTTATTAAAAAAGCGTCTTCTTTAAGTGCGCTGCAGATTAAAACGCTGAAGGTTTACCAATATATTGCAGTTTAATAGGTAATAAATTGAATAGTTTTGTTTCTCATATACTCTTTATGTAAAAGCCAAATCCAAGTAGCTGCGAGATGAATTAATGTATGGTTTCCGCATATTCGTCCTAAAAGGATCATTTTCAAAAACAAAGGACATGAATTCTGCTGTCAATATTCTTTCAAAATCACCGAAGTGAAGTCTTAAAAAAGAAGATTTAAAAGATTTAAGTTACTATTAAGTTGCAAACCGAAATAAAAGTATAAATGACAAATTAATAAGGTTCCATATATATGCATATATATTTATAACTCGCATTTGCATTCATGTAATATTATATTTTAGTCTATAGAGCGTAAGCAAATGAATCGATTCAAATCGTATTTCTAGGCTTTAAAATTGGTAACTAATTTTATAAGAATATGCATATCACTAAATATTATGCATGTGTCTAGTCCATATGAAGCTGAAAATTCGATCTGGGAAAGAACAAAAGTTTTTCACATTTCTTGTATTAGATTATAATATTAAAACTGCAACATTATCAAACTTTAAATTCCTTCCCATAACCATTTGATGTAAAAGAATTTCGCAATACGCATCAAAGATATTCAGTTAAATATAATACTAAAATTTCTAAGACATATTTCGTTTTATGACCAGTAAAATTATCCCTTCAAAAATCTTGCAATCAGTTTCAGATCCACGCTGAATAATGCGCGTTTTTTAGTTAAAAAAATTAAACGATAAGATATTTGAATATTAATATAAGCAACATTTATGTGAAAGTATTATGCATCATTTCCTTTACAGCCAAAGCTACGTACAGGGAATTAATTACTTTTAAATTATATATGAATTTAAGAATTATATTCAGATTTCTTTTCATCAGCTCTTAAGGGTTCATCGTTTATTCTTCTTCTGTTCAAAATCCTCATACGAAAGGAGAAAATTAATAATATCTAAAAAGGAAGTAGTTTTCATAACTGATTAGTTGATTTGCTGCAAGTTGTTTAAGAGACACTCCGCGAGAGCGCGTAGAGTTTTGAAATCATATGAGTAAGTGCTTTAAATATCAGTTGACATTATTCAGTCTATAATGAAAGTAAAACTAACAAATAAATATCAGTTTTACCTCGAGTATTAGGTGCTGAGTTATGATGGACAGCTTGAGCTACTGCTTCGGCCATGACTCGCCTGAAAGTGACCGTCGTGACGTCACTTTTCTTCTTTACTCAGGGGCCAGGGCAGCGGGAGCTAAGCAAAGAAATAGACAGGTAATTCTTGTTGTATATTTGTCGATATCCGATATGGAAAACACGGCATTAAAAAGAAAAACTCCAAAATAGAGTTTTGACCGTCGCCTTCGAGTTGCGAGCAGCTAGCTCTACGGTGGGTTGCCGATTTTCAGTCATCATGTTAAGACGCCAAAACCTGCGCCAAACTCTCTACCACCCGCCATGTTTTTGGATGCATTCTGCTCCATGCTCACGCATCGATCGTAGTAATGACAGTCAGTATGAGTGAGAATCACGAGCAGTGGCCTCGTCCCGTTTTCTTCATCAGATCCCACGCGTTCGTTCTCTTCCGAGCAAGTCCATCAACTGTGGGTGCAGGGAAGTGACTGACTAACACTCTAAATACGAAGTTCCTTCCGACAGTTAAGCATATAAATTAAAAAACGTGATCCCTCGTTGCCAAGATTTTTGTTTAATACCTGTAAAGTACTGCGATGAGAAAGCGCCCTGTTACAAATTGATAAAAAATCGTTCGTGAAAGTATTCGAACAGAACGCAATGAGATATTTTTTTTTTTTTTTTTTTTTTTTTTTTTTTTTTTTGCTTATCCAAACTTACCTTCTTGATTTACAGAATATTTTGAGTATTTCTTTCGTAAATTTGCTGCTCGTCAATTTAATAAGATGGATAATGAGTTCAATTCTGTTTCAAATAATAATAATAATAATAAATGGGTAAATAAATAAATAGTATAAAAACAAAAGTAAATAAACGAATATAAATAAAATAATAAATATTAATAAATAAAGACAAATCTTTTGTTCATACAGCACAATAATCTGAAAATATACATTTTAGATTTGTATGACCTGCGATTTAAAAAACTTATTACATCTTCAGTTCCCTAAAGCGCAATTTATTACCGTCCTTCTGATTCTGATATGCAGGTTACGTACAGCAGTGAGGGCCTTCATACAAAAATTATTTGAAATTAATACTACAAGAATCTTGAAATGATCGGCGTTTTATTTCGTTACATTTTCAAAATATATGTTAAGCGCAACATATTGTGCGACCCACAGCCACAAGAAATGATTTAAATTAGCTCTCAAGGTTATAGAAATTGGCTGTCACGGATATATGGTACGGGAAATATATATTTTATGTACCCATTTTTGCTGCTGTAGTAAAAAAACTACAAGTTAGTTTGTATCTTTAAAGTACATTTGAGCTGAATGACGTACAAACAGCTGCGTTAAAGTACATTTCAACTTGAAATGACGTTCAGTTCCGTACGGCACGGATTAGGATTAGGATTAGGATTATTAAATTATGGCAAAGCACACGAGTGCTATCTGCCTAAAGGGAGGAATGCCTTCGTGGAGGACTTTCTAAGGGAAACTGGTTCGCATACACGTTACACATAGGGAAAACCAGGAAAGCGCCCATGCAGCCAGCCCGTTCGCGGGATTCTAACCTCGGACCGAACTACGAGTGTTCAGCGTCTTTACTGCTCGGCCTCTAGTGGGCCCCTTCGTACGGCACGAACTAGGACGGATGTCATCTTCGCGGTGTATAGTACACTTCAGCTAATATTGTCCAAGTCTTATAGTCCTTTCTCCAATCGAAATTTTACTTAAAGTAAGCAGATGAAGTTTTGTGTAATGGTGATGTTTAAACTTTAAAAAAATAATAATAAAAATAATTTCTAAATTCTACGAAGGACGTAGAAAATAAAAAAAATAAGAAATAACGAAGTTTTTCCTTTCCTTATTCTCACTTCTTTAAGTTAAATAATCTGAAAGCATTTTACTCAATACATATGAAAACAGCAAACCTATTGAGTAAAAATTTTAAACTAGAAACATTTCGGTTTATTAACAAAAATTTTGAGCAGGTGAATTCTTAAGTTCAAATTAATATTAACAGATGTAATATAATTGCTCCTGGAGAAATGCTGTTTTCAGACTTTTAATAGGTATTAAAAAATATAGCGTTTTAAAATTTATATACAGAATATATTTATAATTTAAAGCTGCGGCTTAATCATATTACAACAAGGTAGGTTGCACTTAATGGTTATATAACTTCATTCAGTTGAAATAGAAAATGCAATAGCAAATAAAGCAACACATTATATAATTTTCGGAGGATAAACTGTAGAAACATTAGGTTAACTTGCTACAGGAACGGTGAAAAATTTGCAACGCCTTCGCTGGGAATCGAACCACGGACATCTGGAATATGTGCCCAGTGTGCAGACCACCACACCACGAAGGCATGAGGAAAAGGTGGGAGAAATAGCTTATATACTCCTCCTTTTAAAGGGCGACTGGGGTTTTTAGTGGATTCAGTCGCCAAATCCTGGGTGTCAAGATTCATCATCCAACACCCTTTTAGTTCGGGCGCCACTATAGAGACATTAGGTTAATTGGAAACAGGAAAGATGAAAAATTTGGAACGCCATCGCCTTGAATCGAACCGCGGACCACTGGACCATGTTCTAGAAAAGTACAGAAGAATACTTCAAAGCGTCAACATTCACATTAACTCAATGTCTCGCAGGTGTGAATCTGTCTTACACGTTCGAGGTGCTCTCACGTCTTATTAGACAGTTTCCCAAATTCGTCAATCTTTGTTTTCTTTTCTCTGAAATGTATGGAAATTAATGATTTTATGGCGTCTGATGAGTGTGATGGAAAATAATTTTTGTTTATATTAAACATGATTTTTCATCTCTTCAATTCTTTACTTTCTTGTCCCATTCAAGAATATATTTTTATAATGTACTGCATATTATCTACCAGTTGCTTGTTGCAACTCTATTCCCACGTCCCTAATTTTATCGAGTAGAGTATTTAGATAGTTGTAGAGATTATCAAGACTTTTGAAGCGAGAAAAGGGAAAAATCAACTCTGCTCTCCTGAGATTAGAACCACGAATCTTCCAGGCGGGCCTGCTAATAACCACTTACATAACAAAAATACACACAGGGGGCTGCGATAGTTCTTATAACTTTTTATAACTAACTTACATCTAGTTAAAATGACTATGAAACTGGAAATTACACGCAATCTGAGATGTGTGGTCGATATTGTTCCAATAGTTTGTTACTCTAGAATAATCACTTCAGTATCATTTCCCCTCCCTAAACCATGACTCATAACCATGGTATGTAAGCTGTGTAAAAAAGGTCAATTCTCTAATTTAACTAAAATCTAAATTCCGCTGTGCGGTAATGAAGACATACATTATGACTGTAAATAAGGGAAAGTTCGCTACAACCTTGAAGTACCTATTTTAAAAATAGACTATATCATCATATCGCCTGTACGAATGGTTTATAGGAGGATAGCTACAGGACATTTCAGAAGCTTGGTGGGGGATTACAGATAAAATACCTAAGATGGCAATTTTATTGTCTTGCAGCCCAAGAGAAACTCACACCAGAGAGGGAAAGAAATTGCAAACTAAATAAATACAAGTGCTGAGCACCCAAAATCATAGTATTTTAGGCCCAGAAGGCTTCGTAATCCATTAAATGTGAACATTTTGTCTGGCTACTATTACACTATGTGTCTTTAATAGCCCTTCATCGGCGGTATCGTCTACAGTTGTACAAAGAACAAGAGAATTGCATTAGTAGAGTAAGGTACCGTTTGCAGATAAGAGTAAAATCACTTTCAATAATGATAAACTTATCGTTTGTTAACCGAGTGAAAGATTACAACCAATGGTATATCTTAGTTCATGACCTGCACGATCACTTCTTCCTGCCTATTATTGCTTGTAAAAATTAGGAAGTTTGTTCTTCTTACTAATTAAATACATCTGTGATTGAAGCTATCATTAAGCTGCACAAAATAATACATGAATAAAGTTATATTATAGTTATATTCCTAATTCTTTATAAAATCATTATTTAAAGAGTAATTATACACATATATTTGAACTCATGCCCTTTTTTAGATTTGTATATTTTTCGAAGTTTTCTGATAATAAAATGAATGCTACGCTAAATAAAAAGCCTCATGTCGCATTTTAAATTTAAGGAATGTCTGCAAATTAAACGCCTTGTATTGTGCGTAATTTTTCATTGAACGATATGTTTCTGAAGTTTCAAGAAAGCGGATGTAAAACTAAATTTCTAAGCGAAATTATTTTGACAGTTTGCAATAAGATTTAAATATTAAAAGCCGGGATAAAAAAATCAAATTGAGAATCTATATAGCTTGCACAACCCTTCATAAATGCAGTTCTGATAGTCGATATACTATATTTAAATAGTATACACAGGAAAAGGATAACTCAGGTTGAATGTGACTGCTGAATAATGAATTTTCTAACTGCGTATTAAAGTGAAATGAACAAATTGTAAGAATGTTGAAGAATTTTTATATATTTTATGAGAGTATGCTAGCGAAATATGCTCCATATCTAATCCATACCTCTCCATCCAAGGTGCGATTACTTATTTTCATAAAATCATAAGTAGTTTGGTTGGGATGTGTTGACAAAATGTGCAAAAATGTTGCGTTAAATCGCCAGGGGAATCAGTTAGTCAACTCAAAGCTCTTCATAAGCTTATGATACTTTACAACTTTGGAAGGCATATTTCAGAATGAATATGTAAATGCAAGACATTTCGATGTAATATGACTGAAAGAAAGATAATTCATATAAAGTTTCTGAAGCTGAGTTTCAGAATTCGTTTGACGAAAATTATTGCTGATGTTTTAAAACCGAACATGAATAGATCCAAAAACTACAACATTTTCTACTTTTAGGAAGTAGTACCTAACGTATCCGTATTATCAAATGACATTTATGACTCACCATTGTATGATTACTCGTGCATAAACAAAATATTATGAAAATTCTAAAGTTAATTAAATTTAAAACAATTTCTAATAAAATGATGCTAAAAAATGAGTGTGATGCAGCACTTTGAGGACAAATATGGCAGCTCCTGTTGGAAGCTCAGAGACAATCTCAGGTTTTGAAACGGAAGATTCCCTTAAGAAATCACATATGATGAAGCAGTTGCATGAAAACAGCATTAAAAGATTTGCATTCTTTAAAAATGGGGTTTTGTTTTCAGGACAATCGCACTGAAGATGTAAAAGATAAATCGCTACAGTGAGCATCAGTGTACAAATAAGCTTAATTCTTGCGATCGAGAGCATATCAAGTTTTTTAAAAAAAACTATGTTAAATAACATGTAAAATTTTATTATTTTATCTTTATAATTGGGCTTTCGTTTTTAAATTTTCTGTTTTGAATTTGTTAACTCTATATTCTGCAGTGATATCTTGTTAAGAAATTATGAAATCCTTAAATAATAGTGACAAAAGTTTGTAGAGATTATCATGTTTTTTGGAGCAAGTGCGACTTGTTCGAATTTAGTCAAATAATAAGAGTACATTTTTACACGTATTTATTAAAATTGAATGTATGCATTTCTTTTGTAGATAACCATATTACATAGTATTTTAAGAATTGTCTTTTTGCAATTCCAAAGTGAAATCCATATTTCTCTTCAATTTATCAACATAAGCAAAAGAATACTTTTTAAATATTGTAAATAGAATATGTTAATAGATTTATACATCTCATTGAAAATTAATTAATAACGTCAACTATAAATTTTAAAATAACATTTAAATATAACAATAATAAAAACTATACCTTCACATAATAAACATGTAATAAATAATAGTAATATTGAATAACTTACTTCAAATTTACTACTGAAATTCCTTAGCACATACTATTAACAGAGTCTACAATGAAATGGTAGTCCCTCAATGTTGTTGTATCGTATTTTCAGTGCTGAAAAGCACTGAATGGAATATAGACATCTTCTCCTTTGGAACAGATCCAAATATGGCTTTAATGAAGTATATCAGTTTTTCTCAGGAGATGAATGACTGCTTCTAGAATACGAGGAAAATGATTTGCTATTAAATGCTTTGGAAATTCGACTTTGTAGCTTGAACTTTCTATGTAATTTCTGTTACATGGTTTGTGGTATTGTTTCTGTTTATTGTCTAAGTCAACTCTCACTCCCCAACTGTTATTTAGAAGCTAATGAGTGAATTATCGCTGATAGCTTAACTAAAGGCTAAAATCACACAAACACAAATATCTAACTCAAATTAATTCTACTTCACCACTTGTGGAGGATAAAGTAAAATATTGCAAAACAAAATCACAAGTCCCCTGACTTGTCAGTAAAACAAAATATTCTTTAACTGTCATTACATTTACAATTCTAAATACTTTTCAAATTTAGAAAGTTATTTAGTAAATCACTAAAAATTAGTTAAAAATCTAAACTTACCAACCAATCTAAACTATCTTGATGTTTTAATTTTTTCTCGAGTTGCTGCTTTTGCTAAGGAGTAAGCGTGATGGGCGTTTCACCTAAATATTCATACGGTTAGGCGATATTTCTCTAGCTCTATACTAAACTTCTTGCCACTCAGATCTTCATAATTTTGTGGAATGAGCGAGACAGTGACTAAACAATTCATACTGGAAAGATGTCAATTAAATTTAAATATGTTATTGAAACTCAAATATAATTCCACAGTGTTTTCATTATATACATCCTCGGAACGTCCAAGTGTTAAAATACTATATTTTGATAATATTTAGATAATGTTAATATAGTATTTACATATTGTCATATTATTAATACAATAATTGCAAGCCTCCACACCCTGACATTATTGTCTGGTATTACGCTCAAAATCTCTTTAATGTTTGTAATGTAAGAATTTCTTCGATGAAAATAAAAAAGACATTTACTCATTTTTTAGAACTCATTTTCTTCCTTGCAGCTAAATTTTAAAATATTCATTTCTTAAGTGTTCTGTCTGATGACTCTTTCTTTTGACTATCCAAATTTTGATTTAAAAGGGTATTTCTTAACAATTTGCAGTGGTATTTCGCTTTATCCTTCTTCAGTTACTGTCACAGTAAGCCCAGAATTTTGTGCCTGAATTTAAACGGTGAACATTTCTGTCACCAAGAGCACAAGAGTACATGTCTTTTTCTTAAATTTCTCCTTTGTGTACAAAAACTAAAACATTACTACGATAAGCTGAAAAGATGATTTAAAATGGTTTTTCTCTTTTGTGGCGTTAATTTCCCGTTATAATAGAAATTCGTAACGGTTATAAATTTTTTATTGAAACTTTCTCAGAATTCTTGAAACTATTCTTGAACTAATCTTGAAATTTATGACACTTTTACTCCACGTTTTCGATATCGATCTTTTTTTCTTTCAGACATTATGAGAAAAACATACTTCAGCATAAATCACAACATAGTTATTCAGCTAAATGATTTTTATATGGTTAACAACGTATCAGGCCTTTCAACCACATACTTGAGCAGAAGGCATTAAGCATCGTGGTTATTTACATTTTTCGGATATAAATTATTGTTTCCAGTGTACATAATATTTTATACATTATGAAGATTATATATTATGGACATAAAATTTTATATATTAAGAACATGGAGATGTTTGATGACTTTACAATTGTTATTGCTTTGTGGGTTTTCTTTTGAGACCAAAGATTTTCCATTCAAAATAGATGTAAAAGATATATTTTCTTCAATTAATCATTTGTTCCGTTTTCTTCGATCTAAAAACAATTACTGGCAGCTTAATTCTTTTATATGGATAGTATTATTTATCTGACATTAATAAAGGTTAATTCCAACATTTTCATAACGTTTTCTAACTATAAAGTAAGAACATTCCTTTTTGAAAAACAGAAACTAACTTAACAGAAACCTTCCATTTACACGAGCCTATTTTAAGGTGGGTGTTACAAAACAACACTATGCATTAAGCTTCAAAATGATAACTTACTGCAAAAGATTTCATTTAGAACATATTAAATGATTTAATTTTTTTCTGCAAACTTGTGCTAATTATGTAAACGATGATAATATGAATAACCTAAACTTAAAAATGTGAGTACTTTTACAGTTTTTATTAAAGGCTTTTAAATCATGAACTGTAAGAAAGAATTAATAACTGCATCCAGTTTTATTTCTGCTACCTAATACTTTTGACTCTAATTTTTACCTCCTCATAAATCAAAGCATCTATTCTTTTATTTGATAATTTACCTATATCAGAGTTAATAGGAAAAAACATATATAAGAATCTAAATAATTCATTCAGAAATCGAATATAATGCAAAGCCAATGAATATTTGCATTTCAATTGAACAATTAAATGAAAATAATTAAATGGAATTGTTTTTACTTGAGGGTGTATTACCACTTTAAAACAACTGACACTTTAAAGTTTTGCATGTAAATTTAAATAAATCGCTTTCCTTTCTTTTTTTAATACTTTGCTTTCCATTTTTAACTTCATTCAATCAATACACATTCCAAATCAATCTGAAGAACTGCTCAAAAAGATTATTACCTGCTCTGATTAGACATTTCATTCCAGAAATGTAATGGACATTTGGTGTTGTAAAATAGTTCGCATATTTCGTACTTTTTTCATATTTCGTAAGATCTGGTTTCTCATCTCTAGAGATCGTTTTTAGTTTTTGAGTTACATGAAGCAGTAATTCGCATATTCATATATGCTAGAATAAAATTTATTCATGCGTTATTTGCTTTGTTATAGTAAAAGAATAGAATCCGGAAATGGAAGTGTTGGTTGAAAGGATATTGCTTCTTATATTACATTGCTGAATTCATTTATTCTCGGCGTTGACTTCTCGCAGATGATTTCTTGAACTCATACATTACTCATTAGAGAGCACCTTCGCAGTGAGTGTTCTCTCCCTACAGCATAAAAGAAGTGAATGGGCTCTTTTGAAATATCAAACATCATCCCTGGAACTTGGCCCATCCACTTAACCTCTGAGGGTTAAAGAGAGCAGACAACGAGTTGTAAAAAGAAATAAATGCTTGGTTTAAAAAAAAAATAATAATCGTAAGTCATTTTGAATTTACCTTCCTCATGTGAAGAGCGATAAATGCGCCAACTTGGCAATAAGTTAGTATTCTATGTGCGCGCGCTGAAGAACGAGCTGTCAGGGGGAAAGAGCACTTGGCTCCGAAAAATCGAGCGGAAATGCATCCTCCAGTATCAACTAAGTGGGGATGCGGTGGGGATGGCAACACGTGGGTGTCACAATAGCATTGGTCACACTCCAAACACGTTTTGAAGACTGGCAGTAATGACATCTTTATCACTATCGATATATTCTAAGATACCACTGTCAATACTATGGCTTTCAGTTATTCGTCGGAAAATTTCTGCTTTCCTAGTTATTACTATGACTTTTTGATGTTTTTTGCATGGCTTAGGAACATGCAAGGCCGGGGCTAGATATTTTGCGGCCCGGGGCAATATCTGCGTGTCTTAAATTCTGCTCACCAGAGCCTCCCTAAATTCTAAAAAATTTGCCATTACTAAATTTTCTTACCCAATGCTTCTCGAGATTGTAAAAATATTACCACCTTTAAATTCTGCCGTCCGGTATTCTATTCTATCAGATGGTCTCTGTATACTTTATAGTTATTATCTTGTTCTGTTAAACATTTAACTCTCTCGTTTTGTTTAAGAATTTTTGAGTCATTCTCACGAACTGTAGTTTATTTAAAAGGGTATAAAATAAAATGCACTGCCCGGTGCCGAAGTGGCTAGCGCGTTGCGCAGCTGCACCACAAGTCCGGGGTTCAATCCCCGGGCTGGGCAAGGTTGACTCAGCCTTTCATCCCTTGGTAGGTCGATAAAATGAGTACCAAGTTCGCTCGGGGACTAAACACCGGGGGCCCTGCGACAAGCTGACCACTTGTCCAGGGCATATGCTGATGCACTCTGGGGCTCAAAGGTCAAGAAAGCAGAAAAGGGGCACTGCAGACCGTGGCCCACTAGGTCTGTTGCGCCATTGAGTTTAGTTTATAATATAAAATATCACGCCACCAAGATGATAAAGCGATGAAGATGCAGAAGTTAAATTTCGTGAATTGTTTTAAAAAACGGTTGTAGGGATCCTCACTTTTATCTCTATTAACAAAGTGTTGATGAATTTAGAGAACTATTATGAGAATAATTGTTTAAGTCCAAAAACAGAAATGTAGATTCAATAAGGGTTAATTACCCTTTATTGCTCAAAATAGAAATTTGTGTGGACAGTCCCTTTCTCAGGACGTACAACAAAGCCTCCACTTGGGCTTGAACTCAAAAACGCAAGAAATAAGAACTTAACTAATGACTAACTAAAGTGATTTAGCCGAAGCTAACAATTTCTACACTAGTTAGTTGGCCTCTAATATTAAATTAGCCGGCAATACTATCAAGAGCACGTAATACGGCCGAGCGTAGTAACAGCTTAGGGAAACAAAAGGCAAACGCGCGCTATTCAGAGTCTAACTCTCTTTGTCTAACTCTAATTAAAGTCTAACTCTCTTTGTCTAACTCTAATTAAAGTCTAACTCTCTTTGTCGAAGTCAGTGAGCTTAAATATTCTGTACTTCTCATTTGCATTTACCGCGATTCTAAAAACTCATTCTGATAAGGAATTGTAAACTGAAGCTAGAAGAGAAAGGAAAGGAGCTTTAACTTAAAATAACTGCTATGAAATTAGGATATACCTTACACGGTATCACGGTAAAACTTGTGATGAAGAAAATAAAAAATATTCTCTACAAAGATATACTATCTTTTCCTAAATGATAAGATGGAGATTATTTAAATTGTAAAACAGTAAAATATGTGATAGAAAGAGTAAATTTAAGTGCCAGCATTAAGTTTATTAACTAATTCGGTATCAAATTTTGTCAATTCATAAAAAAGATTTTTAATGCTAATAATATAAACGATAATCAAAATAAGGCAGTAAACTCTGAGTGTGAAGAGATCCTCTTGAAACAATCCACTAGAAAGACTCTAGAGTCTGTCAGAAGAGGAAAGACTAATTATCTGAAGTAGTTAATTTCAGAATGTATGGGTGAGCCCAAAGACTCTCAAAGGATGGTCTTTTGTTATATGGAAATTATTACAAACAAACATACACAAAAATGTAGAAGACAATTTTCTTTTCTGTTACAAGCTGATTATTTAAGAAGCAATTTTACACTTTTCTGCCGAATACTTCGAAATTATTCTTTATTGGAAAAACAGTTATATTTCTTTTGAGATTTGTTAACAATGGCTGGATTTTTAGATTTGAATGGTCATAATACTGAACATCTGTATCATGACTTCAATTACAAAACTGCTTGCTCGTCGCCATAAAATCCACCTGTGTTCAAATGGTAGCTCGATCCAGAAGTGGCTGGATGCATGGTTATTCCCAGTCTGACTAAATATTTTTCTTAGAAAGTCTTCTACAGAAACATTTCCTTTCAAGAGATACTCTCATGTGCTTTGGCATAATTGCTTAAAAAAAGAAACAAATTTTCTATCGTGCAGTTGAAGTTGTCACAAGGAGAAGAAATACGTAAGAGTGAAAAGGCAAACGTTATAATTGTCCTTTCAATCACATTTTGACATCGTTTGAAAGTCGTAATTATTATAGTGAGAGATCGTATGAAGCACGATTTTATTCTGTATCGCATTATAATTTCTTTTGGTGTGGAGGAGGAAGGTTAAGGTCTTAAAATCACGATGGCCATGGAATGTCATCTATACACTCAAACTAAGCTTGACACTAATATAAATATTATAACATTTCAATTAGTAACTGAGGTGTAAATATGTTTTAAAGTAGGGAAGAAGCTGCTATGATTTATAAGTCTTGCTGTGATAATAAACGATTGTAAGATATATTGTAAACCACAAAACATTATAGTAAACTTCTCAGTAAAACAGGTTTTTAAAAACGTGAGATAGAGATGTCTGTTTTGTTAACTCTGTAGGAGAATGATGCTTGTCTCAGGAAGAAGATACATTTCAATCGGAATGTCAGTCAGTAGCTTTTGCGATAGGAAAATTTTAATTAGTATATTTTTCCTTAACTAAATAAATACAAAGCATCCTTTTGCTGTTGGAACTTATCCTGGCGGCTCGGAAAAAGAAATTAAGATTTTTTAACGGAGATTTTTAAGGCAAAATATTTCTTCCAAAATGAACAGATAATATTTTAGCATACTATTCAATTATATTGAAAGACACTGGAACCAGCTCAGGTGGGAGGATAAGACACTGCAACAAGCATCTTCAGTCTCAGATATGTGTCAGCATTTGACTCTCTTGGCTTTAAGAAAAACGTTCGTGATCTACTACATATGTAAAAACTCCGCTCAGTAATTTAAAGATACTCTTGCAATAAATTTTCTTTAAAATTATTTGAGGAAGAATTAAGTTTGAAATGATGCTTTCCAATAATATGTTGTATTTATCAGATTCTATCCAGAAACGGAAACCATCTATTTTGCAGAGAACCTGAAGATATTCTTTGCAGAGCAGCTCATTATAAAGGCCGATTGAAAACTTCTTTCACAAGTAAAATTTTCACATCTGAGCACATATTTGGGGATGAAAATAGTTAGGGATTCAGGATGTGATGCGAGAAGGCAATACTCGTACTAACTGTTTTTGTTACTTTTGTAAATATTGCAGTATAAGATATAAATTTGTGAACGTAGGCTAATACAGTCATATTTAAATATCATTCATGAGAAGCGGTTGTAATGTGTTACCATAGTAGGTACGAAATATCAGGAAATTGAATTATTAAGCGAAAAAATGCGTAGAGTTGTTTCTTAAACTTAGTTTTTTTAAAAAAAGCTATATTTAAACGTCTAGATGTTAGCCGCTTCAAAAACTGTAATAGGTAAAAAAATTATACAATATTAAATTTGCTTTATTTATACAGCAAATAGTTGCTTTCAAATATGTCTGGAATATGTTGAGAAAAACACAACTGGAACCATCTGCTCTTTAATTAATGAGGTCTCCTATACAAATTTTCTTGATCTATATTTGGCTGCGGAAAGAAAAGAAACAGCTGGAGAGTTCTTAAACCGTTATCACTTAAGGTTGCATCGTTATTCTGACCTTAAAAACATTCTCTTGATTTATTATGTTAGGGAAATAACTGTCCGATCTTCTTAAGTTCTCGATCTAACATCTGAAAGGGAATATAGTACAACTAAGCTTGTCCGAATCATTTAGAGGGAGTCTTTTCCGATAACACATTTTTGGATAATCCCTTTCAAATATTTTACGCTATTAGACGGAGAAATAAATATCCATAACACTGTTAAATAAAATGTGCATTGCAACATACTTATTTTCCCATACTACAACATTTCTGAAAATAAGTCCCTGTATTGGAATATTGGTTAATGAGGTTATTATAAAAACAAAAAAGTGATCATCTAATGAGATTTTTAGTTTCTGTTTCATCTAAAGACTGTAGCGCAACATCTACTATAGTCAAGCTAGTTTTCATAAGAAATGGTTAGTTTGGTTTAATTGATTACGGTATAAGGTATTTCTCCCACTTCCCTAGCGTGCCTTCGTGGTGTAACGGTAGCACGCTGGGCCGGTATTCCAGAGGTCCGTGGTTCGATTCCCGGCGAAAGCGGTTGCATATTTTTCATCTTTTCTGCTTACATTTAACCTAATGACTCTACAACGGTAAAGCACATTAGGGCTATCTGCCTAAGGGGACGGATGTTTACGTGCAGAACTTCTAGGGGAACCTGACTTGTACACGCGTTACACATGGGCAAAACCATGAAAACGCTCATGCAGTCAGCCCCGGAAACCCAGGTCGGAATTATCAGTATTCCAGAATTTCACCGCTCGGCCGCTGATGGGCCATAAGAATGGGAAATGACGCATTTTTCACAATTATGTTATTTTTGAATATCTTGCTCAAATTTTATTTTCAACTTTTCTCTTCTGAAAATTTTACATCAGTTTGAATCACACGAAAGAAACACATGATGCAGATCAACAGTTAAAAACAAATATTAATAAATCTTTCTTTTTGTTGAAGGTTTTTTTTTTCATTTGAATTGCTAAAAAAGTGTTTTATAATGACGTTTAAATATTCATGATGAAAATTCATTGAGAGTAGTGTAGTTTAAATTCATGTGTTTTTACCAAAAAAAAGTGTTCATAGAATATTTGAAATGTAAAAAAGAACTCTTACGGTCTCATAAATAAACATAAATTTGCGTTTCAAGATTTCCTTTTTTTGGTTAAATCACACCATCAGTTTTTAGCTATTAAAAAATTATTCTTCGCATATAAATGCACTTCAAATTTTTATATTTTTTAAACATTTTTGGTACTTATGTTTTGGTAGCTATGAAGTAAAGTTTTTAGTACTTAGAAGTTTTATTGACATAATCAATCACCGAGCTTGCTTATTTAAAATCATCTCCTGAACCGAGATTTATTTTACAATGAATTATTTTTGCATATGGTATATTAAGACAACATTTTCCGTTATAAAATAGATAATTATCTCCAAATGAGGACGCAATGAAAATAATCTGGAGCTAAAAATTTCGTTAAATGCTAGATTTTGAGATTAACTGATTCAATGCTATTTTTTCCCCACTTTTTCGGTTAATGTGACTTGAACCGACTGACTGTGTTAACGGATTTTACTATATCAACTTGGGCAGCAAATTTGAAGTAAAAATATTTCTTTGCCCTTTTTCTTAAGATAAGAATAAAAAGAAGTTATTCTAAGGAATGTTCTTTTTTCTCATTTCGTGGGGGAATTTTAAGGCACATCCAGCTTGAATCAGAAGCCTGGAGTTCGAATCCTCTCGAGGGCATTGCTAGTTTTTCGTGTTTCCTTCTTTAAAAACTCTAAATACAATTTATATTTTTTATATTTCTTTATTGGTTTGTAGATTTCAACTGTTTTAATTTAATGTGTAAGTAATTATCTTAATTTTACTGCGTTTGTTTTCATTGTGTACGTGTTTAGTACTTACTGCTAGCGAACTGGGAGGCTCTTGGTTTAAATTCCGGTAAAGGCAGTGAGATTTCTTATGTTTCCTGCTCCAAAAGTGCTAATGGTACAGGCCGAAGTCAAATGTGATGGAAGATAACTCATGGATATTTGGATTTAGACGGCTGAGTTTCGCGCTTCTTCCCAGTCACCATTTAGTAGAGCAGAATGTAATTTTTTTTATTTCTTTGTGCATGTCTCGTGTAGATGACTGGAAAGTCTAGCTAGCCATTAGAAGATTCATAGATCGAACTCCGACAGTTGGGTTTTCATGTTTCATCTTCTGAAATATCTAATGGTCTCTACAATGGTGTTGTGGTAGCAATAACTATGATTTCCTATTCTACTACTTCCCATTCTAGTATTTTCTATTTTAGCTTCGCAAAAGTTAAGTGCGTAGTGCAAATTACACTTCAATTTCATTACTGAAATTCATAGTGGTTGTAGTAGGAAATGTTCGAATATCATATGTTGTAATCAGCTAGGATTCACTCTCAGCGAATATGTAAATTAGACAATTATTGAAGTGGACGTCTTTCCTTTTGAGCAGATGAGTTGAGCTGCTGATAGAAAACATGGTTGCTTTTTTTGTTTAAATAAGTTCAATTATGGCTCAAAGAAGATAACTGAAAGATTTTCAACGTTAGCCGCTTTGGAGGAGGACAATATATTGTTGTTTCTATTTTCGCGCGTTTGGAATAGTTTCACGAGTAGAGCAGTTGTCCGTCGACTCGTTCCTTTTCGTCATATAGACAAGCTGAGCCTATGAGCGGCTATGTCGATTCTCAAAGCAATGATTCTTAAAGCTTGGTACGTCTGCATCTACAGTGTGGCGAAGAAAACGTATGAAAACACATTATGCGCAGGCATCGTGTTTGTGTCCCTTCAAACGTTAAAGCCAGAACACAGCTGAAGTGGAGTCGTCAGCGTAAGAATTTGAAAACAGCTTAATGGTCCAATGCATCGTTCACAAATAACTAAAGATCTTCGCTGGAATCCGATATTGAACTACAAAAGCGGAAACGAAAAACACGTGAAAAAAAAACGGTAACATCTTTAAACACAACGATTTTAACGCTGGAAGTGTAATGGCAAGCGTTGAACTTTTCTCTTAGTTATCTCACTGACTCGCTCATAGGATGTACACTGATAGCACAAAGGTGACGGAACGAGGTCCTTGAATCCACTGCGAGACTGCGCGCTGCAGCAGATGGACTGGCATTTATTCTTATGAACGATATTTCACGTCCATATATCTTCGGAATGCCATTTCGACGGGTTTAGCTCTGTCCGTGTACGCTCTTCAGTTACTTTCAAATTAATGCTGTTCCGAATGAATAGTAGTTAATTACTCATACTGCCGTATTGATGGCTTTAGCAGATGCGCATCATTCCCTTTAAATGATTTAAATAAAAAATATGCTTAAAACGAAATTTTGAAGATTATTTTACCCTAAATATGTATGCAAAAGTTAAATTATTTTCAAAAATGTTATGGGGGAAAGGAAACCATTCCTATTTTTGTAGGGGAAAAACAGGTTTAGGATTATCCGAAAACGTATATTGTCCAGAAATCCTCCTTCAAGTTAGCTTCGACAGTGTTCTGATGTATTAAATACTCGAATATTTTTACTATAGATTAAGTTGAATGAAATAAAATTAGATTGTTACTTGCTAATGTTCTCAAATAACACTCGCTGTCATCCATTTCAATGCACATCATTTAAGGCTTGTAAGTTTAAATGGATTCCCACAGACGAAAAATTTGTACTTCCACCGGGACTCAGATTTAGAATCTTCTCAACTCTCGATTTAACAGGCCATTCGAGTGCTTCTTCTGTAGCTAACAGAACCTTGATCCTCAACTTCGTAATTTCTTATTATTCGCGAGGCACCTGTCACCTTAGCATCTCTGTTCTAGTTTGATTTACAATGTATCCTGGCGCATGTCCAAAGTCACAGAAAGTCTGCTCACAATTCTGTCATTTTCCTTTTATCAGAACCCTAAGTTAAGTCTTTCTTGACTTAGACCCCGAGTCTAGTAAAGATTTTCAAACTGGCAAGCCGAGAATTCTATTCGCTCAGCTATTTAAACCACCATTTTTGCTAGTTTTTATTTATTATAATATTACTGTTGTTTTTAATTCACCGGGAGGAATAGATGTTTACAAGTGGTACGATTCGATACCAGTACTTTAAGATGCTAGCCTTCTAAAACCGTAAAAACAGTCAGGCATTATTTTCCTGTCTTACCTTCTAACTACAGGAACTACATATCCAATGAGGGGGGGGAGTAAAATAAACCCATTTTTTAAAACGTTAACCTGAAGGTCGCACAAACTAATACAATAACAGAAATTAGCTCTGCAGCTTGCGGAAAGCGCCCACGTAAGCCTTGGCTCAAATCCTAAAGTATTCGGGAAGCAACAAATCAAGTAGCACGGAGGAGAAAACAGAATAACTGCTCTCTGGTGGGAGTTCGTGATAACAGACGTGAAAGTACGTGAAAATTAAAAAGCTAAATTGGTCGATTAACATAAAAACTTACAAAATATCTTGCCGAAACAGCTTACTATTTTCGAAGAAGGTCTACCTTTGATATACGAGTAAATGGTGTATATAAAGTTAAAATGATAAAATAACTGGAGAGAAACGTTTTATACTTAGCCGCCTATATCAGAAAATTATATGCGTTTAACAGCATTATATGTAAGCGAGATTAATCTTCATGTAAGAAAGATTATTTCTATAAAATAATGTCCAAATTTAATTCTTTGGCAGTATCTTTTTATTGCAACAGTTCTCATTTAAACACACACAAAAAAAATTAAGTGTTTATCAGTGCCTTTTTTAATAGTAATGTTTATTTACACGTATTACTGATATTCTTCCACTATGCGATAGTCTGCTTGAAACTATGGTGTTTTTTGTACTATGTCTCTCAGTAAGTTGTAAAAGTATTTAGCTCTCGTTTTAAATGTATTATTAATATTTGAGAATATATGATTCATTAGTATTTTATCTCCTAAATATCAATGTCCATCATAAAAATCTAAATTTCAATTACATTAATAAAAATGAAATCTTTTTACGTTTAAACAATGAGAATATTATTGTTTATTTTGGGACTATTGAGAATTAATTATTTTTAATCTATTCTAATATAACTGTGTCAATAGGAAAACTTTTGTAAATTGTTGTTTCTTCGAAATGTAGACCAAAAAAGTAAATTTAAACTGTCAAATACCTGTAAATGTTAAAAGCGGAAGTCCGTAGACCTTCAGTGTTCCCAAACCATTGACATGAGATCTCCGTAAAATTGAAAGCTTTTTTATCTATGGTTTAACTTGAACATTTCTTGTGTATGTATATTTTATTGTAAAGAACTTAAGCATGCATTTATTCAGTAAGCAAATACCTGGAAATGCACATAACATCTTCGACCGTGCGCAATGATTATTCCGCACCGAAAGGGTGTAGATGACGTAAAGATGTCGTTGTACTTCCCAATCGAGACGAAGTTAGTTTGGCATGGACCCATGACGGGAGTTCTTAATTTAGAACCGTCTAAACTGGGATTCAGCTCAGATTTGAAATCTTTGTTGTCGGAGTTCTGCTGGGGTTACAGTTTTATTCAACTACATCCCTGACCCTCCAGACAAGTAATCCTTGGTACTTAAAGTTACATTTTTAACTTTGCAATTAACTTAGTTTCGGTATCTAAATTTAGCTACTAATTCAGAAAATCAATTATCAATTTAATGAAAATAAAAAACTTTTGATTAAAATAATTTTTACTTATTGTTTAGTGTTTCAGCATAATGTCTCACTTTTTATTTAATTAAAACCTTGTTCCTGTTGAGGTATGTGCAGCTACGATGCATTCAAACAGTCAGCGAAATGTCGAAGTGTCTTATAGAGCCATTATTGGGACCTAGGCTGATTGTTTACGCGTTAGATCTTCACGGCAGAAGGAGCAGCACATCAGCCGCAGAAAACTTTAATACTGAATTAAAATGTTACGGATTTAATTAAAAATCTCGATTCTCGATTCTCGATTTCATTACTATCAATTAAGAAACTACGAAAGCTGTAGAATGTTACAAAATGAAATCACTAGTCCTTCATAACCTCCAGAAAACCATCACGACCAAAATCAACGGTATCGACAAAGACAGGCTTATATTTGTTAAGAAAACCAAGTGAAACATCCAAATATCTTCCTGTAATTGAAGGCGGGACATTTTGTTCATTCCGTACGATGGAAAATCGCTGTTCGGTCTCGAATTCTGACTAATACGCATTTTGATAGCATCAATGCTATCAAAATACATATTATTCAGAATTCGAGAATAATATTGTTGGACTAGTAGTTCCGCATTATGCTATTTCCATTGTACATTTTAGTTTAAACTTCATTCGTTTTTCGCAGAGTATTTGATCAATTTCTCATTGCAGTGATTAACAAGTTTTATGGCGAGCAGTTGATCCAATTACTATTGTACGTAATAAATTTCTTAAGCGTTTCTCAAAGGGTAATTTCTCGACTTTGGAATGGATTCTAAACTACCTGTAAACGTAAATTGCATGAAATCGCCTTCATTACTATGATTTGTATTCAAGTATAACTGTAACTGATTTCTCTTAACCTGTAAGGCATCCTAGGATGAAGATAAATTAGGATGTTGAACGTGACAAGTGGAGTAATTCAGAGACAAGTAAAGAAGCTGCGTGAAACCAGACGATCGTCTTATCTTCATATGGAGATATCCTGACACAAGAAATAATCCAATTCTGTGAGCGAATAAATATAGGCGTACTTAAAGACTTGTTCCTAACAGTCGGACAGATAGAAGATACAAGGATGAGATCTTGGCCCTTTGGTTTTGCCCTATATCTCGGTCATCGATATGTTCCTCCTATGGCCGATAATGCTCGACGACAGAGCTCGTTTAGGGAAAGACTGACTTCTGGAGCAGGAAATCGAGCCATATGGGGAAGTGGACAACATGTTCATCAGGGATCTGACTCCATTTCACCATTCATGGGAATACAGAAGCGTACAAGGTTTTCAGACAAGGTCTCTCCGCCAGTTGGGGAGTGCTTTTATGAAGCAGTGGGAAATATTGCTACCGTATTTGCAATATATATCCGTATAATATCCGTATTTAGGTTACTTTGTAATATCTATTGCAGATTGGATTGGATTTTAATAATGAGTAATGGCAAAGTAGACGATGTCTATCTATCTGAAGGGAAGGGATATCTTCGTTGAAGTCATTCTGCCTAAGCCCAGCAGATGTTCGGTCATTTTTAGCAGTTAGAAAATACAAGCCTTATTAGTACGCATGAAATATTCAAAACAACAATTTGTTTGAGCTTTTACCTTTGAAATACCGTAGCATCTGAGACAAGTGCTTAAGTGCTAGTTTCAGAGTGTGTGCTTAAGTGGTTCGTTTTAATTTGAATAAAATAATTTTATAACCCAAAATTTGTAGTATCATGCGTTCGTAGTCTTAAAACACTTCCGTTGAAATGTTTCTCAAACGATAACTACACCTATTAGTCATGATTCGTATGCTTAGTCATGATTCGTATACTACCTTATTAGTCATGATTCGTATTTGTCTCATTCTCAAAATAATTCAAAATCATAATAAATTTTAGCATACTTCCTTAATATAATATTATACAGTTTAATATACTTCCTTAACTAAAATGTTTAAAATTATTGGGGCATATTTTAAAATTTTTTACCCAATTTTTTTAACCTGAATACTAAAAATAAATTTTTACCAACGTAAAAACTTTATTTGATGTCATTTCCACAAAACTAGCATTACATATTTACACTTCAAGATACTAATTATGAATAAGTTTTCCGTTTGAAGGTTATACAAAATCAGAGCTATTTTATTTCATTGCTATTTAAAACTTCAGGAATACTTTGTTAATAATAATACTTTGTTGGCGAGGTGATAAAATTAAACGTGATAAAATAAACAGAAAAACGGTTTGCATATTAGCAGTGTACTTGTACAGAAGCTGAGATGAAATGTGTAGATTACATATAACAAGGATTGGATCGAAATGACGCACTTCAGAAATATGTATTATAAGCAAAGCCGTGCCTAGATATTTTTTCACCTAAGGCAAAGATGTAAATGTACGTCTTTATTTACTATGTGTACTTTTCTATATTCAGCAAAGGGTAATAGATTAAATCATAGTGTCTTAACTCGCATAATATTTATATCGCAGAAATATATTCAAAAAGTTTATTATTAATGTTTAAAAGAAAATGTTACAAAATATCTTTCTGATAAATAGCAGACTGAACACTGTAAATATTAAAACATTGAAATAATATATAGAGTAACGCAATTATAAAAATTATTGGATTAATTTGCGTTTTTTTATTTTTGTAATTTAATTCTTCATGCTTTTATGAAAGCAAAACTATATTAGGATTATCCGCCTAATGGAAGGTATGCCTTAATGGTGAACTTTCTAAAGGGAAGTCTTTTTAAAGGTGCCTGCATTTGTGTTCGCATGGAGAAAACCGTGAAATGCAACAACTCCATTCGTGGGGATTCGAAAATAGGCGTGTTCGAATTCCCTCTATTTAGCGCATAGCTTTATGTACTGTTACAGTTTGTGATATTATTTACCTTTCCTGCTTTATTTACTTTTCCTGCTTTTGGATTATTAAATTCCAGGAAAATAACATTCATAAAACTTAAAATTGAGACTCTCCAAGAAGCTATAAGTTTTCAATGCTAAGATTATGCTATTTAATGCTATTATATTTATTATTATTTTATTCAATGCTATTACATTTTTCAATGCCGTTGCTATGATTTATCATTTGACATATTTATATAGATTTAAATCAATTATAATGAGCTGAAAATTACGTTAAGCACGTGAAAATGCACTTTCTCTCTCATTTCTAATACATTTAGAATACGTTTCTGTCTCATTTCAAATACGTATCATTAATAATCAATCAGGGTTATGAGAAGTTTGTTAATTGATTAAGGAAAGAAACTGGCGTTTTCTGTTTACCTAAGGTAGGATGTCTGTTTGGAGAAGTCACTACGAAATATTAGCTCGTATTTACAATGCACGGGAATAAATATTAAAATGGCCGTTCATCCCACTCATTTTGCCACTGTCTGAGCCGGTATGAAATTAAAAGTGTCCAACGGTCATATCCCCTTGGCCAAAAAAAAAAAAAATTCCGATTAAAATTTATAATTATATATACTGTATTGCTACAAAGAAGCACTTTGCGTTGATTTTGTACATAAACACAGTTTCCTCTCGTGTCATTTTTTTGCGTTCCTCCCTTAACCCGTCACTTTAGACCCTACATTCCTATAAAAAAATGCGTGTTTTAGTACGCTTCCCCACGCCTCCAAGTTTGTCCCATGATCTATGAAACACCCTGTAAATATATCATTGCTATGAGTTTTATAACAATAATTGCTAGAAATTAACCGAATTTTGGCTAATATTTAAGCTTGGTTTGCTTTCAGATATGCATGAACGGAAAGTTCAGTGTCGCATAAGTATGTAAACTGGAAACTAATTTCCCAGATTTTAAGCCAATAAAGAATGTCGCAGTATTTATTTAGAACTTCTGAATGAAGCATATCCGATTAAGTCTGAAGAAGGGAGAATGCTAAAAGTGCCTTCAGGTAGAATGCACTAGTATGTGTATTAAAATTGCCTTCTGGCAGAATGCACTGGTTCACTAGTGTGCCAGAATACCCATTAGTGTGTTTTCATTGCCTAGTTTAATTGATTTGCATTAGCAGGAAAGCATATTGATACTCGACGCTATCACACAGGATCATGCCTGGGAAAAAACTATAAATCTGAAAGAAAAGAGAATATTTCAACAGACCAAGTTAGCCGCCCATTATCTTTCTTAAAAAGCAAAATTAATAGAATTTATCCCCTGTTTAATTCCTTTCGTCATGCTGCTTAATTTAGAAGTTTATTTAGTACAAGAAACTGCATATGTATTTTCTGCACACTAACTAAAATAAGCTCTTTAGTACACAAGTATTTAGTTAATAAAATTCCGAGTATTAATTACAGTATCATGGTTTCTTACTTTAAAAAAACTCATGATATTACAGAAAGAAAATAACCTAGATAGATATAGATTATCTTTCTGATTTTAAAGACCTGACTACCTTTTTATAATATTCATTGCTCGCCGTTAAAGTTACTACATCGGGAAATAAGACAATTAGTACAGTTGTAGAGTTGCGCGCCTCCAACTTGCACGCAACCAAGAGGTGACTGGAAAAATGACAGAGTCTTGCTAAAGGTTTAAGTCCCTTTTTATTCAACTTAAGAAGTTACAATTGCGTGCTCTTGACGCTCACAAACTACGCCGACTCGGCGGTAAAATAAAAATAAGAACCTGAAAAGAAAATACTATCAAGACTAACTACGAGGCTCTCTAAAAGTAACTAACCTCACCGCGTTTTACAATACCGCTGCTAATTCAGCAAACTTTGAATATCACTATGAACGATTAACAATTCTCCAAGGCAAGTACACAGGCCGAAACGCGGGGTTCTTCAATTTCTGGCTAACTACTTCCGCGCTCGTGAAGTAAGAACAGCACACCTCGAACTCGTTTCCTTTCTATTTAACTCAGAATACTTCCGCTGATAATTTGAATCCTTGCGCGTTCTACTAAAATTTACATACTCTGGCATTGGCAGTTCCAGGGGAAAGTAAGGCTTGACAGGAAAGATAGTTTAAACTTAAAATAAATGTTAGTTAAAATAAATATAAACCCTACACAGTAGTCAAAATTTCAGATAATTTTAAGCTAAAGGTATGCAAAAATAGTATCCCGAGCATTCGCCTCTGGCAAGAATAGCAACTATAGTATACGACTGAGCGTGGAGCAGAAGAGAATTTGGATGGCAATTATGAATAATGTAGTCCACGTGGCTTGAATTCTGGTCTAGATTTCATCATTTGTACTGGTTGTTTGCCACTTTCTCTCAAGCCATTAACTAGATTATATTCCGTTAGTGAGAGATCCGGAGAATCAGCTGACCAAGGCAGTAGTCGAACACCTTGCGTATTGAAGAAAAGTAGGTCAGCTTGGGTAATATAGTAGCCGGTTGAAAGATGGCGCGATGGAGACTATGAAGATATAACATTTCCATGGGTATTAAAATCCTAGTGACAGAAAAGTGACAGGTCAAAGAACTGGATATGTGGAATAGAGGTGAACAGACTGCGTGTTCAGTAGCACCCCATATCATAAATCCAAGTGCTAAGTGGGTAAGGAAAAGAAACATGCTGTAGACACATCATGCATACAGCCATTATTCGATAAGCAAACACGGAATTCTTTAAAAGACGACGACTTCACTCCATTGATGTGTTCCTACGTCGTATCGCTGAACACACCACTGTAGTCTCTAGTTCCTGTACTGAAACGTCAGATTAAGCCGAAGTACAATTACATTGTTGTCAATCCGAGGCATTGCGTAAGTCATCTCATCGTACCTGCGTATAATAATGTTAGGATAAGATGCCTGCGGTCTCTGGCATTGGTGAGTGGAGGCCGTTGAGATCCCCACTTCGCTGAGTGCGACTCTTCTGGGCTTAACCTTTACCCTAGGTCTGGGACATATATGTCTCGCACGTTCACTACTTTAAATGTGTTTAAAAAATTTCAGTAAATTATGAAGATTTAAAATGTGTCGTTTAACATGGAGTAGGACGTGTAAGAGACCAGTTATTATTTTTTCCTGTTTTTCCGCTCTTTCCTGTAAAAATATATGACTAAATGGCCCTAATACCTAAAACATTGGTCCTTGTAACGGAAAGGTTAACGACTTCAAATTCCCATAATAGTCTTGGACCTCGCCCAACGTTAGTTAAAAGTCCTATCACGACATTCCACAGTCACGGTAGGCAATGAATCTCTGGTAACTGAATTCTGAAAGGCGCTGGTTTGACTTTTTTTCCTTTTACTCGAAGTAACACTATAAGGTATTTCTCCCACCTACTTGGCGTGCCTTCGTGATGTAGTGTTTCTGCACGTTGGGCCGGTATTCCAGAGGTCCGCGGTTCGATTCCCGTCGAAGGCTTTGCTAATTTTTCATCTGTCCAGCTTTTCCAATTATCCTAACGTCTCTTCAACACGGTCTGCAACTTAAAAACCAACGAGCAAATGCGATTTGCAATGCAATGAAAACCCGGTATTTTGCTCTTGATTTTTATATTGCTTCGAGATATTATTACTCTTGCCTATAATGTGAGCATCGTCTGAAATGATAATCATTTGCATATTTCAGCATGTTCGTGCCTTTCAGTCAAATTTAAAGTTTACTGAAAAAAATTATTTAGCATTTGTGTATCAGTTTTAAGTGCCAGTAGTGTACTTAACATAAAAGATGACCTGAAACAGTCAGCATTTTATTAAGCATGTATTGTTTGAGTTTTGACTTATCTATTGTTCAGACTTTTAGTATTCTATCGTTCAAACTTGAACTAATGCGCTTCATGAATTTTCAGAAAAATTCTAAAAATCAGCACATTTCATAAACTTTATTAAATGTAGTTACTTTAATAAGTTGCCATAATGCTGTGTAGACTATTGTTTCTCCAAAACTTTTAAGAACAACTTAGACACGGTTTATTTTTCTTACAACTTTGTATTTGGTAACTTTACTAGTTTTAACTTATGCAGGTCAGAATTTAGCACTGATTTTTATTGCAGAACTATTTTAATTAGCTTCTTCATATTTATTTTCAGTGCCTACAATATTTTTATTATTTTATGTCGTTTAATGCTGTCTCAAATTAACTTTTAGTTTGTCAAAAATGTAGAAAGCTTGATAAAAATTGGGAAAAAAAGATTATTCGCAAATGCAATCTCTTTCACTGTTTATTACTCGACAGAAAGCAAAGTGGAAAGAATCATTTATCTTCACTGCAACTAGAAATTGTGACTCGAGGAAACCAATTACGAGGTATTTTTAAAAGCATTAACAGCTACTGAAGTAGAGTTTATACTATAGGCGGAGAACGTGCGGCCTTAAGATGGCATGCGGTCTCTGTGAGCTTCTTGTGCTGCTTCTAACTCTTGAATTAAGGCTAGCTCTTGTATTTATTAATATTTAATTGTATAGATTATGATAATCTGAAAATTAATAGAATTAAATAATATGTTGCCATCTATTGAGCATAACATGAATTAGGATATTACAGTGCTCCAGCTCTAGCGATTTTTCATAACCTGAAATTTAAGTAAATACTCCCCGCTCTTTAAAACACCTCTCAGATTTCTCCTGCATGTTCTGGTGTTCGTAATCTGTAGTTAACTGTGTGTACTTGTGTAGTCCGACTGCGATAAGATGGCGTATGTCACTAGCGCCGTTCATTTTTAAGTAGGGCCTATAGAGTCATTAGGATTATTTGATGCAGAAGACATGAGAAGTCGAACCTGGACCTCTCGAATACGCGCCGAGTGTGCTACCGTTACACCAGAAAGGCATGCAGAAAGGAGGGAGAAAATACCTTATATACCCCCTTTTAAAGGTCGACTAGGGATAAGAGGACCCAATAGCCAAATCCTGTGAAAGAGAAATTTCGACAAAGAATTTCAAAATCAATTTTTTCTGAAATCATGTTGAAAATTACGGTATTAGTTTTGTACTAGTTTCGTTAGCTATAAACATCTTATTTAGCTTTTCTCTTTTGATGTTAAAATATTTCCTGATGTGGCTTTTCATTCAATGGGTTTCATTCAAACTTTGGGTTTGATTTCCTATTTGGGTACGATTTTTCTTCATGCAGTCTTATAACTGAAACTCTTGCTCGCTTCTATGTCGTTTAATGTTTCATACGTGGTTTACGTATGTGTTGTTTGTTTAATTGTTTTCCTTTAGGTTTAGACTCAGTCTTCTCGACATGTTTTTCTGTTTTATTCAATTTATCGGTTTTGCTGCTGTTTTTTTACAATTATTTTGTTTTTTGGCACTCTTGGAAAATGAGGCAGTTTTGCTCTCCCTAATCCGGCTTTTAGGGGTTGGACTGATAAAGACACAAATTGTTTTGTAATTATGTTTGGAATAGATCTCAGTAGTGTTTAATTTTTGTTTCTTGAATAGACAAGCAATTACTTTTAATGGCTTGATCCTGATTGAATATGTAATGTATTTAAATGTTTTATTTTTACTTTTCACTTTTACTACCAGTTGTTGCAACTTTCGAGGCACAACTGAATTAGGTTTTTAACTCCTTTTTTATAGTGTATTTTTTCATTATATATACAGTATCCGCCGCTTATTAAAATCACTTCCATTCCAAACGTATCTGAGTTCATTAAGCGGCTGACGGCGAATCATGTATTACAAAATGGGATATGAATTATAAAACTTTTAAAATGAAATAATAACTAACAACTAATTCATTAATTAATCCAAAAATAATAATTAGATATTAATAACAAAATTACACTACTTAAGCAAATTTTTAAATTCTTTTTAAAATTTTTATAATTACGTTCTTGATGAAATTTTATCTCTTGCAAACAGTTATTTCTTCAGTTTCAGGGGCTTATGGGTTCTTAAAGAGGAGGTTAGAGGTGCTTTATAATTACAGTCAATTAAGTCTCATCAAGGGGTACGTGAAAGAAAAACATTTGGGTACCTCTTCTCTAGAAGAAAGTTTTCTTAACCTTCATATTAGGAAATTATGCTCCTCTGAAGTCAAGTTTGGACAAAGAACTCTGAAAACACAGTGTCAGAGGTACAGGAATCGAGCGGAGTAAGAAAATTTCGGGTAAACCGGTTTCATTGAAGTATTACTCCAAGCGATATACCTGAGCGATACAGCCTCGGTCCACAATATGAAAATAATGCATAGTGTCCATAAATGAATGAATAGCAAAAAGCTTAGAGCAAGTAAAGCAACTAAAATGTTTTGATACTGAAGAATCAGTCTGTTACCAATCTGAGTTTAATAAGTGGGGCAGATGAGTATAAACGGCGGTTTTTCTATAGATTAATACAAGTTTGTTTTAGTTACTGAAAATTATAACGTAATAAGCGGTTGAGTTTTTTAATCAGCGAGTTTAATTAACAGTGAAGTACAGTATATACATATACGTATGTACTGATATTTCGTTTTTGTGTTCTTACAAAATGAACTGTCAGCAACGTTATAAAGCTAAATTTATTTTCTTCACTTACGAAGAAAAATCACAACTGAATTCATTATTTTACGTAAGTATTCGAAGCTTTTATGAATTAATTGTGTTTTCATTTTTTATGAGCTGCAGTCATGGGAATAATCAATTTCATACTTTTATTCGATATAAAATACATGGGTTTTTCCGTCTGTTATGAAATATGTTACTTATAAATAGAAATAAACTGAGAATAATATGATTTGCTGTGCGTTTGGTTGTTGAATTAAAAAAAGAAACATGAAAAGAAATGCTTTTCAGTAATATGATGAAATAAATTCCGATCGAAAACACAACATTTTAGAAAGCTGTATTTCAAATGAACATTCCCATCAAAACAGCTGAAATCAGATATCAAAATCTAAATTTGTTTGAAAAGTTTTATTCAGGTATAATTCAACTTTAAACATTTAAGTGATGTATGAAAAAATACTAGTTATTTCAATTCCAATGGTAAACGTACTTGAACACTAACGTACTGAATATTATCAATAAGCAAGGTGACTTTTATAATTTTCCAGCGGTGATCATGAAATTAATCCAAAAAGTATTTCGGCAGTTATTTTTAATCAATTATATCCAGTTCCATGGGATGCAGGAATACAGCATACCATAAAAATAGCATTTCCATCCGCCTTTCCTCAGGCCTTTCTAACAATCAGCGATCGATAGAGCACCGCGAGGAGAATTAGGAAATGACATGCACTGTTCTGAAATGAGAAACTCTGAGGAATGTGGAGGAAAAACTTTCTGGATCGGGGGAAAATATGGTAGAATATTCATAGCCTCTAGCTTTGTTAAGTTCTTAATCAATACAAGGAAATGCGTTCTAAAGCAGTTTTTCGTGTTAGGATAACGAGCGGATGTGTTCAGCATTAGTACGTCTATCATTTAAGTTACAACATATACGTGAGATTCGTCTAAGATGAAAAGCAACATTTGCAATACATTATTTTATGCATTCCAAAATTAGAATTTCGGTTGCTAAATTCAGGATATTCTACCTAGAATTCTTAGATTCAACGACCAAATCCAGTTTTTACAGAAGGCAGAAAAGTTGCATCTCTAATACTGTATAATCTCTTACAAAAACCCCGTAATATACACTGGGATTACGATACATTTCAGTCATATTAATGCCATTACAGTAGCTCTTGTACAGAAATATATTCTTCGTTTCAACTATCATCTACTACGATACAGGATAGAAAAATGATAATTTTTCATCCTCTGATCTATGTGTGGATGACATCAATCATTATTCAGCATATATCAATAAAAACATACATTGTTCTTGAGGACGAATCAACATTATCATGTTACTTAAAATTTCTCGCATTAATCGACCACCTAAATCCTTCTAATAATTGTTACCTTTTCACAACGTAGAATAGGATGTGGAAGGAGAAGTTATTCCTTAAGCTTATTGATCGTGGTCCTGGAAAAAATGTTAAATTGGATTCGCTCTTTTATTGGCAAGCATTTCTGTAGAGTCCGTATTGGAAATAAAATATCTGGAAGTTTTGTCTTTCAGACTATTCTTCTTCAAGGATCTGCACTAACCTGCATTCTTTTCGACATAGATACATGTGACATGATTGTCGCTCTGAACTCGGTTGAGGGAATTCGCTGCCTTTAAAAAGATGATCTGGTCTTTTGAGCAGAATCGCAGAAAAAGTGGGCAAAGAGTAACTGAGGAGACCCTTGGTGGTGCCCTTAGAATATTAAGAAATTAGTTAAGTATTGTTTGTTAATCTTGATACGACTGCTGCCCAGACCTTCTCTCTAGCACATACAAAATTAGAACCTGATATTTATTTCCTAAATCATCTTTTCAATACATCTAACAAGTTCATCTTCTTTGGATTGTGCTTGACAATAAAATGAACTGGAAGTGTCACACTGAATATATATCTTAGGATTGGAAGAATGTCTTTCCTTAAGCGTCTTGCTGATTGCTCCTGGGGATGTGTCCCTCAACACTAAACAATGCTTATGAAACTCTTATCCTGCAAGTCCTTAAGTATTGTTGTGAACCACTGATTGCTATTTCTAAGCAGTCCGTATGAAAATTAGAGTATTTGCAGAACCGAGCACCTTGTTTAATTGACGGCTGTGTTGAGACCATGCCGACTGGCAGAATGGTCCTTTTAACAGAGAATAAATAAACGTATTAGGATTCTGATAAACGAGAGGGTAGCTATATTATACACAAAGTTAATATGAACTGGTGGTCATTTTTGGAGACAATACTAATCTAGACCCAGGAATTTATAGACCCAGCTTGGCTTTGTCCAGAGAGTCTTGGAACAGTTTCTTGTGTTTAATTTAGATGGTAAAAACAGGATGCAGTGTAGTCTGCTAAACCTTGTGAATAGGAAGCAATAAAAAGTTGTTTGGAACTTTATTGCCCAGCCTATAAAAAAAACACTTCTGCTGTATGCTTGCGTTATATGACTCTGGAGACTCTAGAACTTTGATATCCGAAATCCGACTGGCTTAGAATACGTGCTGATGGATCACGTTCAATTGATTCACCAAATATCGGTGCGGGAGTTCAAATATCGGTGGGGTTTTTATGAGTATTTTCTTATTTAAGAAATTAAAATTGCAGACATAGCTATAATTTTAATTTTAAAGCTTTATCGTCTATTTATCCATATACATCTACATCAAATATTCTTTGCTCAGAAAATATTTGATGTTTGATATAATCAAATAATAATGAGAAAAGTTCATTGCTCCTTTCTTAAAGATGCCATCTCTGATTTCATTTCCTAGAGAATTCACAGCGTATTGTTTTAGTGTGGTTTGACAAATATCGGCTAAACTAAAAAATCTGATATGGACACCACATGACTTCCTTGTACGACCTCTTAAATTATGCACATTTTTTGCTGCACTTTACATAAACTTATTTACTCGAACTATTCTAACATAATTAACCGATCTCTCAAGACAAGCTGAAAATAACATTAAATTTTGTTATCTGTCAAAAATTATTTTTTCTAAATTTGACATTGCCAAAACATGAATATTTTATTCACTTCTGTAATTAACGCTTCTGTGATATATTTTCTTCGGTGATTCTTAAAACACTTCTGTAATTGGAAGTATATGACTAAAACAAATGATCCCGAAAGGCCGGGAATACATGTATGTTTAGTTTTGCCGATTGAAATAAAAAATGTATTTTCACAACTAGATGCTATAGCAATATCATATACAATCAACTTTCTACCGCTAATCAGTTCTGAGTTATGGGAGATACAGACATACGTACACACATTCGTACGTATATACGCACAGACTTCACGAAAAAAATCCCTTTTTAACCCCTTTTAATCCGCTTCACAAGCTGTTTTAAAAACACAGTCCTTTTACCTGTCCGTACATATAGACGTCACCCAAAAAAAAATCAACCAGATAGATTCGGGAACGGTCAAAATGGATATTTTTGTTGAAATATGGTATGCGAAATATTTCGCGATTACAAAATTTCCTTTACTTCGTAGAAGGAAATAGCAAGTGCTAACTTTTAACTTCAAAGACTGCAAATCAAGAGTTTGGAAACGACAAATAAAGACATTATCCATAACAGCTAGACACTTAATCCCAGTTTTTCACCCAGTTATTTCTGCAAAACGTATTCCTAAGGTTCCTTCAGTTGATGCCCTTCACATTCGCAAAAATTTAAGTTAATGCCATTATTCCAAACCAGTTTTTTCCCGAACGCTTTCAGAATTCTTATTCATATCATAACCATTTTAAGTTTCATTATTATTTTCGTCAACAGCTTGCTTTGTTTTATCATCCGCCTATTGCTTTCCATATGGCATGATTGGCGTACTTGTCAGTTCTGTAAACATTTTTTTTTTTTTTTTTTTTTTTTTTTGCTGTTGAAGAAAAGGGATCGATATCTGAATGCCCTAGAAATCGGAATTTAAATCGAATTCCATAGTAAACTAAACTGCACTTTTTCCTAATATAAATTTTTACATTAGCGTATTTCTCTTTCAATTTACACGCAGTTTATTTGCTATTACTTAAAAAAGTTTACATTTGTGAAACATTCATTAAAATATTATTTCATTCATAAAGGAAACAACATTTTATTAAAATATACGTTTTATTCGAAGCAGTCTAATTAAATGTTAGGATCTGTAGTTAGTTACCGCGTTAGGATTCGTAGACACTGAAATGAGTACTTTTACTCTGATAATGGGACTTCAATACAGTAGGATAAATTATCATCTCTAGCAAAATATCCTATTCGCAGATCTACATTTTACAATTGAGTCTGCATCATATGTTTTCTGGTTCTTTAACATCAACACAAAGTACCTGCAAACTGAATGGCAAGCCATTCAACCAGTTGAAACATCAAGAGTTAGGAATTGAGAAAAGGGATACTCCTGATTTTGTGCTATGAATTGCTTAACATGTGAAAATTTTCGAAAAATGAATGCATTTTCGTGAATCATGTAAAACCAAACCTGGCGCTGAAAAGAATGGCGCTGAACGAAATAGTCTTTGCGGAAAAGAATGGTATAGTGTAGGAACGGAAAAAAAAAGAAAAATAAAATAATATAAATATAAAAGAAGAGAACCAAAAATTTGGGGGGGGGGTATTTGCGGAGAATATGCTAGGCTATTTACTGAGCGACTTATAGTAGTGGAGAATACTTGCAGTAACAATGAGCAGGGGAAACTCAGGAAAACGTGGTGCTATGCAATTAATGCAGATACCACTCATGCAAGTGCAGACTCATAAACACTGTATTACCATGTGTTATCCTAGACTTTGTTACCATGGTCTTTAATCATGTTTGGCCTATTAAGAACACATAACAATATGAAAAACTTTATATTTAACAAACATTCTCTATTCGTAAAAAGAAAATTTAAAGTTAATAAAATTTTAAATGAAATTAAATTACAAATAAATAATTAATTATTGCTGCGAACTAATCTGCAATATTGTTTAAATTCTGAGAGCATATGTAAATCAACTGCAGGTATCAAAATCTATGAATATATAATAAATGTATAATATATAATTCTAATAAATTTTTTAATCCTAAAAATTTATAAAAATGCATAAGTGAAAAATTGTTGAGCAGCCAGGAGACAGACTTATCAAGGGGAAGTTGCCTCCAAACCTAACTATTCAATTATTCAATTCGTGTTTCGTCATTTATGTAGGCAAGGGTAAAAGAAAAATTTTAAACCAAGAGTAAAACCAAATGTTGTAAATTACTAAAAAGAAATTTAAACAAGTGGAATTTAGAGAAATTAGCAAGTAAAGACTAGAATAATTTTAAAGTCAATTAAGAGTAGAAAACCAATTTTTTTTAGAAAACCAAAGTAATTTAGAATTAAATTGAGACTATTATTGAGACTTTTGAAAAGAGTTGGCCCTTTATTAGTAAAAGGAAAGATTCCAGTATTGATTATATACATTTTCACAAATATTTACAAGATAATCCCTTAACTCTTCAATATCTTCCATTACACTCCAGTTAAGGTTTAAGGTAATGTTGTTCTTTTTTATTTTTTTTTTTCATTTATTTGCATAATTCGTATCGGGGAAGTTTTTTGCAGGCAAGAGTTTCTAAATTACTTTGGTTTTCAAAAAGATTTGGTTTTCTACTCTTAATTGACTTTAATTATTCTAGTCTTTACTAGCTAATTTCTCTAAATTCCACTTGTTCAAATTTCGTTTTAGTAAATTACAACATTTGGTTTTACTTTTGGTTCTGAATTTTCCTTTTCCCTTGCCTAAATGGATGACGAAACACGAATTGAATAATTTAAGAGTTAGGTTTGGAGGCAACTTTTCCTTGATAAGTTTGTCTCCTGCCTGCTCAACAATTATTCACCTATGCATTTTTATAAATTTTTGGATTAAAACATTTATTGGAATTATATAATATACATTTATTATGCATTCATATAACATAGATTTTGATACTTGCACTTAATTTACATATGCTCTCAGAATTTAAATGATATTGTAGATTAGTTCGAATAATAATTAATCATTTATTTGTAATTCATCTTCATTTAAAATTTAATTAACTTTAAATTTGCTTTTTACGAATAGAGAATGTTTGTTATATTCAAATTTCATTCCTTGCAGCAATGGCGCAAGAGAATTATTTAAATTAATTTAACTTTATATTCTTTTGAAGCAATTTTGTAACAACAGGAAAATATATTGCTGCTGGATTGAAATAAAAGATAAAGTTGCGAGTACATGTCAGATTTACTAAAATTGCATGATGATACTTAACATACACGTACATAAGTGCAACATAGTTTTATACACCATCTACCAATAAGTATTTGGACACCCATGCATATGCCAGTATCTGCGGTCCTAATATACGTCAAGTCCTCCGCCGTGAAATATCGTGTAGGAAACAACACTGGTATTAGTCAGATGCAAGATGCCACGAACTGCAGAGTTATCTGGTTTCGAGAAAGGTATAATCGCCAGTTATCACAGAAATTTCCGATTTTTAAGGGCATATCTAGCGAGCTGAATTACCCAAAATCTATAGCAGCCTATGTGATTCGGAAGTGGAAGATGAGCGGGGATTCTAAAAATGTGCTCTGAGTCGGCAGACCCACAAAACTGGGAGATAGAGACCTACGTGTGCTGCTCAGAGAATTTCGGATGAACCTCACGCAACAGATGGCCGACGTGTTTTTACTTCGAACCCCAAATTTGAGTTGCCGTGTAGCTGCATATGACAAGTTACGTGCAAGCATTTTGTTTTGCGAACACTGGTTAATTGGGAAGGTTATCCTTTTAGAGACATATAATTTACAATGATTGACCAAAAGTGTAATAGAAAGTGGGACAAAAATACTCGTATATTAGCATAACCAAATATTACATAATAAAAGAACATCATAATCATATCAAAAGAAATTAGTTATTAAGCATATTAATGATTGGCCTGAGGCCTTTTCTGTTTCGCGGCTTGGCATCTCAGCATCTCAGTCAAGGACTAGAATTAATTCATTATACAGTAGGACACCGTTTAATGTGATTGCGGTTAATGTTATCATTCGAATAGTGTTATCGAACTGAAGAAGTCCTGCCCGTTTATATACAAAAATATGGAAAATAAATAGCTTATTGTGATTAACAATTCAATTAATATTATAAAATGAATTTTTTAAGCCTAAGTAAACTCTCCAAATAAGGTCAAAATAAATTTTTAAAATTGCCAAATGACCGAAAAGTGATCAAGTCAACAAACTGCTTAGTTTTTCTTCTAGTCAACTATTTAAAATTGGGTAAAAAAGTAACATTTTGAACTAGAAACAACTTTTTTCGAAGTTAAAATGCTGTGAAAATAAGTATTTATATGTTTCTATTTACATTTATGTTAAATTCATTAAATTCTACTGCTGAATTGAAGGTTATTTTTTTCATCGTTTAATGTTTTCATTCGGTTAATGTAATAGCCGTGGACAAACGTCATCATATTAAGCGGCGCCTACTGTATGTTTTAAATAAGTTTTCGTAAACTTTCTTACAAAATTCCGACATGAAGATTTCGATTTTATTCAATTGAAGCTTTTCGTAGACTTGATCATTTTTAACTTGCCACAGTATGTTAGCTAATTGCCTCAGAGTATTATTTTGAGATTTTGTAACTATGTAATGTGTAGAAGGAACGTATATATCCCAGACAGAACATCCATATAACATGTTGCGGCTCAACATGTTTTGTAGATGAGTAGCATATTATCCAATGCTAAAATGCTACTTGGAGCAATATTGTGATGCAGAATAGATTTAGACCCTTGATATTCGTTAATAATGTGTACCATGGAAAGCCTCTTAAGTCGAAATATTTAACGTGCTGAGACGAGAAAATAATTAGTGCCAAACATCATACTAATAAAGTTGATACTTACCTTGATTACAAAGAAAATCTCTTCCGAATTCTCAGAACTCATTTTTATTTTCCATATATTCAGCCAAGATTCTGATAGTGTTATGTGATTTTGTAGCGCTTATTCGACTGAAGTGACAGATACACATTTGGTGACGATTGTGGTGCCATATGCCTACATTGCAAGCGTAGTGTTTGGAATGTGAAGGATATCGTTCATATAAATATTAAAAAAAACCGAGCCAAATATTGACCCTAGTCGAACGCTGAGATAGCATAAGAAGTCGAACTGTCGATAAGCTAAGATGTCGAACGCTAAGATAAAGTGTATCTTTAATGAATACAGCAAAGAATCTACCTGTTGAATCTTGCGAAGATGAAGTGAAGACATCACATAAAATGGCTGCAGGTTTATCATTCATCTATGCGAATCAGTCTCTTAACTAAATCGAATTATTTTCCAAGCGCAAACAAGCTCTCTTTACCTTAACTTGAATGCTCAATATACTTCGAATACTCACTATTGATTACAATAAATGCGTAAAAATAATAAACCAGCTCGTATATTTTTTTAAAGAGAGAATAAATTTCTTTAAAGAATTAAATTCTTGTGTTGTAAGTGGTTATCACATCCAGCTAGTTTGGAAGATCCGCATTTCAAACTCTGAATAGAGTGCGATGGGTGTTTTGCATATCACTCTTTAAAAAATTAAATTCTGTCTAAAATGTTCAACATATTCGCAAATGAAATTTTGTGGCTTATAACTCTTCAGAACCTAGATTTGGTTGACTAAGCGTCGTACCTCTCTCGGCTTGCGTTTTAGGCGAAGAATGTAAAGAATTACACATTCCAACATGCATGCTCTTGTACTGCAAATGCTTGGTACATCCAGTTAATTTGCAAGATCTGCAGATCGAATCCCTGTGAGAATATCATGAAGTTTTCTGTTTCAAGCCTTGAAAAGCCTAATAGTCACTACATCATAAGCTGCTTATAACCTAATCTTGAAAGTTGCTTCATACTGAAATGAATTGTTATACTATGAAAGAGTGTGAGAGATTTGCTCAGAAGTTTCCTTTAGCAAAGAATACAAATCTGTCTGTCTATTTGTCTATATACATATGTACCTAGCTATCTGTCTATATATACATATATATATATATCTACAAAAAGAAACATAATAATAAGCTAAACATTAAAAACAAAATTTTTAAACCCGTCTCTCGCTATAGTTGCAAGATTGAAGTAAAATAAGCTTAAAGCATCTAAAGTTAAAATTAAATTGGAATCAAAACAAGGCAATTCCTCAACAATATTAATAATTGCAACCGTGTATAAGAGGTTTAACACAATTTAAACATATCAAAATTAAAATAAGACTTCATTAGTAGAACAAACTCGAAAAATAAAAATGTGAAAAGAAAAAATATACAAAATTATAAAAGTATAAAAATTCATCTCCTTTTACTGAAACTCCAGAGCTCATCAGGGGGAAATGAATTAAAGTTTCATAAAAGTCGATTAATATGTTTCGAAAACATGTTTCGTCATATATACATATACAGAGAGAGAGTATCAGTATATGCATCTACCTTTACGTATCTACCTATAGATACATAAAAGGATAAATAGATATACTAATCAAGAGATAAGTAACAGATAATTAATAATAGAGTCTATCAGTATATGCATCTACCTTTACGTATCTACCTATAGATACATAAAAGGATAGATAGATATACTAATCAAGAGATAAGTAACAGAGAAATAATATCTTTCCATACTAGCAAACTTAATAACAGGAAAGGAAAAAATCATATTTTAAAATCAAAAACGAAACAAAAGTATATTCATATAAAAATTACGCTATATTAACAGAGATATTAATTCTGTGTTATTTAGCGCTTGATTATTTAATTAATTTTGCAGCATATTGTGCGACATTAATAATTTTTCATAATTAGTTAGAAATTTTTCACAATTTCTAATCTTTTCTTAATATGTATATATCTCTATAATATTTTAATATGTATTATTTTAATATGTAATATTTTAATATGTATTATTTTAATATGTAATATTTTAATATGTAATATTTTATATATCTCTACAGAGATATATGTATATATCGCTGTAATTAATTTCCAATTTCTAATCTTTATCAACCGGGAATATTAAGAGACAAGCTCTTTAAAGTTCGCTAATACAGTCCGGAAATTTTAAGGGCCAAGACGCTCCTGTGTAGTTAACAAAACGGAATTCAGTATCACTTTATAGATTTCACTGTTTAAGTTTAATTCACATCCATTCAATTTAAGCAGACGTAATTACTGCGTAGAGATTGTCAGATTTTTTTCGGAGAAGAAAACATGGAAAATCCAACTGCGCTTCTAGTTGAAAACCACGGATCCCAAATACTAGTTAAGATGACAGTACTACAAAGGCACGAACGTAAGGGAAATGGCGTTAATTCGTTACGTCTCCCAAAATAGGCATTGTCTATGCAATCAAATTTGGGTAGTCACGATTTATCGTGTATCACAATTTAGTTCAGGTGCCATTGTAATTACATTTATGTTATTTTTAGTGAGAAATAGGAAAAATCAACTGTGCCCTTACCAGGAATCAAACCATGGGTTTTCCAAGTTATAGCTGGATGTGCTAACGACCACACTATGAAAGCATACACAAAAAGAATGCCTTAATTCATTACTAACTCTTAGGTGGTAAAAAATTAAAATTTAGTTCTGTACAAACGCACGATAAATTGCAATAAAATTCAAAAAAAATACCAGTAAACCATTAATGTAAAAAGGCACCGCTTAGAAAAATTTTTATTTAAAATGAAGAGAAAAAAATAAGTAAAAAATTCTGAAAGCTTTCAGATTTTGTATTAAGCTCAAAAGACCTCTTTTTGTTTCATTTTTTTTTTTTTTTTTTTTTACATTTACACGTTTAATGAGCATTTCGGCTATTGTCTCTTTATGCTAAAAATATTTAAGAACAGCATATCTTTAGAATTTCCGATAGACTGTCTCACACGCTGAAGATACAAACGTTTTTTTCTCAGTACAGTGCTGCCACTGCTAACTTTGAAATCGTTGAGTTTGTTACTCAAAAATTCGTTAAAGTTTTACAAAATATGAAATAAGTAATAAAACAAATTCCAAATTTCAGATTCGAGCTTCCAGATGCTCCTATTCGAGTGGAGGATTACGTACGTTATTCAAAATATGATGGCTTTAGATACCGTTGTTTTTCCACAATGAAAGAAACATACGTCCATGCATGCAAGACTCTTCATTATTTAAGTTCTTTAAATAGCCGTTCAGACGTTATAGTGGTTAGGAGAGCCTACTGCGATACCAAAGGGCACTGGTTCGAATGGTTGTAACTGTTCGTCCCTGTCAGGTGCCTCCATAAAGTGACCACCGCTTCTGGCCTTAGTAGTGGCCAACGTCCATGAGACTTGTGCCCGTCATTGGAAAGAAAATCTTAAAATATAATACAGGTCGATAATACTTGGTGGCAATAATTTGAAAAGTGAAATCCCCTTTCGAGACTAATAGCCCTTACGGTCTAAAAAAGCGTAACTGGGTTCACGGAAGGCAGCAATTTGTTTAATAAATTCAATTCAGTGCAAACTGTAAAACTATAAGGAAAATCGAGAATATAGTAAGATTATTATAGGCTAATTTCTACAAGACCCACGTTTGGCATAAAGAGATATTCCCTTTACCTTTCTAAAATAAAGTAAATAAGTTTCTAAACAAAAATAAGATTTTTGTAGCGCGAATGATAATTTTCTTTTCCTTTATAAAGATCCAAAGTTTCTTATTACAATCCTGTCACATGCTAGCCAAATTCATAACTGAAAAGTTTTCGAAATTTCACACCTGTTTGCCTCATTTCCCCAAGATGAGAAGAGAAGTTGAAACATTTCAAAAAACCTGCAATGACTATTGCACCATAGTTACATGTAGTATAGAATTTTGCTTTTCTTTTACTTCAGAAACAGCCTATTTGTCTTCTAAATGCTACAACTTTTGTTCCAAGTTCCAGACTTAATAAGTACTCAATTTCCTCCCTTTGTAGAAACGTTAGGTAATTTTTGAAAGCCGGAAAGATGAAAAATGAGAACTACCTTATATACTCCCCCTTTTAAAGGGCGACTGGAGTTTTTAGGGGACCTAATCGCTAAATCCTGGGTGGGGAGAATCATCATCCCCCACACCTTTAGTCCGGGCGCCACTGTACAGACATTAGGTAATTTTTGATAGCCGGAAAGAAGAAAAATGAGCAACACCTTCGCCAGGAATCGAACCGCGGACCTCTCAATTACGCGCTGAGCGTGCAGACCACTACACCACGAAGGCACGCTCGGAAGTGCTGGAGAAATACCTTATATCTTCACAACCCTTCATTTTTCAACTCAAATCAAGTCTGATACTTTACTGCAGGTTTTAAGACTACAAGTCTACTATAAATCTTAAAAGTCTTATTTTTAAAATTTTAAGGATCTTTGTAAAATAATAGCATCTGAATAATTTGTGTTTGAAAGTAAAGTCGAAAAAACATCCATCTCAAAATCTCTCAATTATCTTTTACTTATTTCTTCTTTTTTTTTTTAATTTGTATGTTAAACGGTTGTTTGTTAATGGGATTTTAATTTCACGTTAATACTTACATATAACTATCCAATTCCGATTATACATGTACATGTTTCCGATTTAAGGGTATATCCTATTTAATAATAGCCTTGATTAAAGGTATACTAGACTCAACGATTGTTTTCATTTGTGTAATCCGAAATGCATAAAACCAATGGAAAATTATCTTGAAATAAAGATTTTTCTTTAAAGATAATTTATAGTGTTAGCAATGTTGTGATTGTCTGTTCGCTTGCTGCAACAATGTATTTGATATTTTTTTTCCCCAGCGGATTGTTTTAAATTTTAAAATCCTGCATAATGGAATTAAAATATGTCGGTCACATAAATGTATAAGAGTTTTGGATGTTTTTAAAACAATGTTGCTGTTTGCCTTCACTAAATTTTGAGCTTTCTTTTCTTTTGTTTTTCGGTCTAGAGTTTTAGCTATTTTTTCCTCTTCAGTCATAGATGCTGATATTCCTACCGTTTTATTTTGCATAATACTTGAACAATTCATTCTGTTATTCAGCGTTTCTCTACCAAATTTAATTAATTACATTGTGCTTTTTCATTTTGGGTTTCTTCTCTTTCTCTACTTCCTCTTCTATACTTCGACTCAGATCTTCAACATTTTCCCCTTTATTTACTCATGTTTATACATCTACGTCGTTTTTTAAAGCACTTAAACAATGTATCTTATTATTTTGACCTTTCTTCCTCTTTTTCCATGCTTCTCGTTACTTTCTGAAATCCGGATTTACGTTGATAGCTCATATTATTTATCAGTAGTAAATGTAATTATAAGCAGAAAAACAGTCAACAGTGAATATACATGTACAGTACGCATATTTGGAATTATCATGTATACATAGCTCCCGCGTATTCTACAGTATATAGCACAGAATCAAACTGCATTAAATTTGTCAGTTATTATGATGGCATTTATCTGCATTATTTAAAAATAAAAACCACTCATATTATTAAAGATTTATTATTTTTTCCTGTACTGAAACACAGCTCCTTCGAATGAATCTTATTTTTTTCCCTTCCTCCAGCACTGTTATCAATTATTCTACAGGAAAAGATTACCTGGATGTGAAAAACCTGATAGAAAATAAATTCGAAATAAAATTTCATGGAAACAATATGTGCATCTGCTATAATAAAGAGAAAATAACTATCTCACTCTTTTGTATATCCAGGTATTGTTATATTTTAACAAAATATGATCCCTAATTTTTTTGCCTGTTGCAGTATAATAAAGGATAATCTTTTCAGTACAATATACTCATAAATTCATAAATATCATTTGCCCAAAAAAAGAAAAATATTGAAAAAAATTATTAAGTAGTTAGTAAAAATGATTTTTCATACAAATGATTTTTCACACATAAAATAAAAGAAAAATGTCAGAACCTTTTAACTCGTAAATGGTAATTCGAAAACTACAGGAATCTCATCCAAACAGAATAGATTTAACAATAGGTCCTAGATGGCGCCACGAAATACAGTGAAACCTTGGTTCACGAATTTAATTCCTTCCTGACAGCTCTTCGTCAACCGAAATGTTCATAAACCGAAACAATATTCCCCATAATAATTAATGCAAACTGGATTAATTTATTCCTGGATCACTGATGATTTTTGATATAAGCTTTACAACAGTACTTTGAGTTACAAGTTCATAACCCCAAAATCAAGGAAAATCGGTATTAACCCATTGAGATAGAGAATGAGAACATCTAATAACACTGGTCTGCATTTCAAAAAAAAAAAATTATGTTTTAAATCTAATAGGTAATTTAATATATTTTTTCAGTGCTGATTTCAAAAATGGAATTCGAATTTCTGTACGACGTTAGGATTTTTCGTAAATTGAAAGCTTTTATATTTTCACAAATACTTCTATTTTGCGATATGTTAATGAATTTATTTTAGTGATACAGGTGTTATAAATAAATTGCGCAATAGCAAAAATATATCTAATACGTTTTATAAAGTATATAAATCGATTTATAAGTATATTAGTAGATTTAGTATATTACACAAAGCATATAATCGAATGGAAAGAACATAAAAATATACTTCCATAGATTGCTCTTATACGATGCATGTCATAAAATTAGCTGAATGTGTTAAAGCTAAGCATTCGATTCAAGACATTAATTCAAGGCAATAATTTTCTTTTGGTTAATTTTCGCGTGCTTGTAGTTTCTTCACTAGGTACATCTCTTTCCAAACCATCCAGCATTAGATTATTTCAAAGCAGGAGAGATGAAAAATGAGCAACGCCTTCGCGCGGACTCGAGCCACTGGCGTCTCGAATACGCGCCGAGCGTGCTGACCACTACACTACGAAGGCATGCTAAGAAGGCGGCGGGAAATACCTTACATACGTCCTGTTTTAAAGGGAGACTGGGGTTTTAAGCTGCGTTCAGACGGGGGCGTAAACGGCATAAGTGGTTAAAGCCGAGCTCCGTTGCCAAGGCAACCAGTCTGTTCTACGTCACAAAATCTGGTTTAGGGCTCGTGGCATAGGATTCAAAGTTTTCAACTTTACGCCGAGTTTGGGATAAGCGTCGACCAATCAGAGCGAAGCTGAAAAGAAGCGGCGTTCTGAAGAAGATTTCGCTGTCACAAAACAAGCAGAGTGAACACGGGAAATCAATCGAGCAGGAGAAAAGCGCGGGAAAGTTGTAGACACATCCACGCATGCGCAAATTTAGCTTCTCTCATTGGCCACGGCTTACACTCCGTTCTCACAGGTGTAAACGGAACTCCCGTATTTATGCCCTTATGACTATGCCTCTATGCCCTTTACGCCGCCGTCTGAACGCAGCCTTAGGGGCCTCAATCGCCAAATCCCGTTGGTGAAGAATTCACCACATATTTTTTAGTTCCGGCGCCACTGTAGAGACATCAGATACTTTTTGAAAACAGGAAAGATAAAAAAATGAGCAACGCCGCCTTCGCCGGAACTCGAACCACGGACCTCTCGCATACGCGCCTAGCGTCCTGACCACTACGAAGGCATGCTAAGAAGGCGGTAGAAATACCTTATAGTCCAAATAACATTCCAGTTGCCTTCAAGTCATCACATAAAAGCCATTGATGATTGTATAATTCACCTTTTCTAATAAAAATGCGATGTTTTCATGTGTTTCTTTCAAATGAACAGAGTGTGCCATTGGAATCGATTCATATTGATTTCCATAATGAAGTAAAAATCCCTTCGAACTTCTTTTTAAAAAATCTGTATATAGTCTTCAGCCAGAAGAATTGTGATTTATACCAAAGAAATTCATTATTGCAATGACATCACTGCAGAACGCACGTGAGCCTTCTTCCGAAAAATATAGTACCAATTCTTTTTCACTGTGTCTATACCAACAAAAGTGTGTTCGTGGTAGTAGTAAATTTTTTACCTTTAAGGAGTGAGCCAAGAAGTTCAGAACTTTCCTTTGGCAAGTTTAGCTCTCTTACTAAATCATTAAGCTCACTTTGATTAAATTATACTAGTATAGTTTTATTTGTTTCAGATATATATAGATCTTCCTCTTCTTCAATTACTTGCAAATCTGAATAAATTTCTATATCACTTATATTTTCCATATTAGCTTGAGGATAAGGAACAGGAAGATTTCCATTATGAGCTGTAGGTCTTATTGAAGGTAGATTTGGATATGCAATACATCCTTTATTTTTTGCATTATAAACAGTAACATTTATCACACAAAAATAGCAATCATAATGATTCTTTTGTTCTCTCCACACCACTGGATTTTAAAATGGCACTGAATTCTTCTTACTTTTACTCAAAAGGCGCAAACCTTCAACACAAGTTCGGCACACTTTATTCCAGGGGTGGGCAAATACTTTTAAGCGTGGGCCAAAATGAAATTTTCAAAATGTCTCATTCGTGGGCATTTTCAAATGCACACGCGAATGTTTTGGGTGGAGTTTTTCCCCTGTCCAAGAAATTTTTTTGACAAAAACACTATAAATATCATTTTGAACTTTAAAATTTAAAACTTTAAAATTTTAAAATTTAAAATTTAAAGTATTTGGACAGAGAAATTTGACAGTTAATAAAAGATAATAGTAATAATAAATTGTCTTACTTAGATGTATATGTGAACAATTTGTGCCCAGTAAAATATGTCACGTAATTTTTAAAGAAATATGATCCATTATATTAAATTAATGGTCATTAAATAAATCAGTTAATGAAAGATTTTATTTTGATATTTATTTATTTATATCTTAACGATACAAATTATTTTATTTTGATCATAGTTATTACATTTTTATATTTATATTACATTTTGTAAATATAATAGTAAATAGAATTATAAAAAGAAAAGACAAACATCAAACGTTAAAATAGAATTGTTTTAGTTAATGCGAAACGTGAAATCTGGAATGTTCATTTGCTATTTTTTCTTCAAAATTTGGATCGAAATCACTTGTAGCAATCCTTAATACCGAGTGTAGATTTTCGTCAGTAATTTGTGATCGATATTTATTTTTCGCGTAAATCATTAACGAAAACGTTCTTTCACAAATATATGTCGAACCAAATAAAACTAGGTATTTTTTAACATAGTTCAAAAAATGTTTGAAATGTTCTGTATTCAAAGCACCGTAGAAAACACTCAACTCGTTTGAGTGAAAATTTTCTTTTAGTAAATTATTTGACTTAACTCAATTAGTTCTAGTTGAACTTCAACAGGAGCTTCTTGCACGCCAAAATTGAAAGGTTGACTAATTAATGATAAAGGTTTTTCAATAGCTTTGAAATCTTGAAATCTTTGGATTTCAGAATGCAGGTCTTGTGTTATTGCTCTGTATTTAAGAAAATCGGTATTTTTCAATATATTCTCGTCGTGATTGTAATGAATGGAAATGATTTAGTAATTTCTTATTAAAGTTTTCAGCAAATAAATTGAGTTTTATCATAAATGCTTTGACGTTTGAGTTCATATTAAAAGCGAATTGTTTTTTCCCATGTAGATTTATATTTAGTTCATTCAAATATTTTACAATATCTACTGCAAACGAGAAATCGTTTAGCCATGCCTCATTTTGCAATTCAAGAAAATCATGTAGTTTTTTTTTTTTTTTTTAATCGACAAGTAGGATACTATTTCATCATGTAAATATTGAAACCTGTCCAAAACGTTACCGATGCTAAGCCATCGCACTTCAGTGTAATAAGGAATTTCATAAAAGTCACTTTCAATTTCTTTCAAAAATTCAACGAACTGTCGATGATTTAAGGCACTAGAAACGCTTCGCACTTTTAAACTTTTAATGACTTTTCTTCAAATGAGGCTCTACGTTTCTGTAATATGAACTTGGTAAGAAAGAAGGTATTATATGATTGGCTCTAGTTAAAGAGTTAAGCTGAATTTTATTTTTATGCATTAGATATTTATTTATGTATTACTATCAAGTTAAGAATATGAAATAAGAGTAAGAATATGAAATTTCGGTCAGGAAGTAAAGTTTGCATTCATAAGTAAAGTTTGCATTCATATATACATATCAAATCTTTTACGCGATGCAAAGGACGGCACCTCCCAGGTCAGTTTTTTCGTTTCTTTTGTTTTATGTGTTTTTTTGGTCCTAATAAGACCCAACGACGTTTGTTTTCTTGCAAGTTTAATTGCATATTAATTTGATTACAGTACCATTATCTTTATAAAAGTTCTTTCTTCTTTAAGCTATGCAGGACCAGCCCGTACGTTATTGTATTTTTGACTAATAGCAGACCGCTATTTGTTTTATTTTGATTTTAATTTTACATTGCTCGGAGTTGCATTTACCTTTTTTAACACCCTAATGTGTTCTTCTGCGGACGCGTCGGGAAAAAGGAACAGAGAATTGAAGCTCCAAAAAAGATTTATTAGGGACAATTCAAGTTTTTTATTAAAAATTTTTACTCATCAAACAAGAGCTTCAATGGTCTGTTTCGGCGAAACGCGTAATGGTATTTAGCCTAATTCGGCACTCAATCATTTTTCCCTTGAAAAGCCTGGTTGAGGGTACGAGTGGGTTAATTTACCATTTTACGCTTTGTAATTATTGTATTTTTGTAATTTTGCAATTTATATTTTCATTATAATTTTTGCATTTTATGTTTTAATATTTTTTCCGTCAATCTATTTTTATGTGTATTAACTTTTCACATATCACAACGGTCAGATTAGTTTTTTCGTGCATTCGCATGTCTTCCAACATTAATTTTAACAATTTTTTTCGCGTGTAAGCAGTTTTTTCTAGATTAATATTTTTTAAAAAAATTTCTTCTTTGTTAATATTTTAGTAATACAGCGTTGAACTATTTCGTGGAGCTACAGCTCCTGGTAACTTTTTAGCAAGATCGCTGCAATATTTCTACCTACTATTATTTCATATCTTTTTACAGCATTATGCGCAAAAAATTTTTAAGACCAAATAGGTCTTACGTCTCATTACTTGTTAGCTTTACAATTTCTGTTTCAATTATATATATATATACACTGGTGTGCAAAAATTAAGGACGAGATGGTTTTTTTAAATATAACTTTGTACAAAAGCTTTCCAAATCAACACATTTAATACCGTAAGATCCCCAATACCTAAGGACAAGAGTAATGTAAGCAACACTTACTAAAAGAGAAATCAGAGGGATAAAAAGAAGCTTTATTGAAAAAGTAGCATGGAGCGCAATGCGACTGAAAGCCGAAACATCCATGTGATGGGTGTCCAGCAAGAAACATCCGGTCTTTGATATGGGATATGATCTTCCCTGACTGCTAGGCAGGTTTCACAGCGTCTGCCCATGCTGAGAATGAGGGTGTCAATGAGTTGTTGAGGCATTGCTGCCCATTCGTCTTGCAGCGCCAATCGAAGCTCCGGAATCGTTACTGGTGGTGAGGTACGAGCTGCCAAGCGTCTTCCTAGAAAATCCCATACATGCTCGATAGGATTGAGATCCGGAGATCGCGCCGGCCAATCCATACGTTCAATATCCTCACTCTCTAAGAGCTGTTCGGCAGCTACTGTGCGATGACATGGTGCATTGTCGTCCATGAAAAGGAACTGCGGACCCATAGCGCCTCTAAAAAGACGCACATATGGAAGAAGAATGTCGTTACAATAACGGGTCCCGTTGACTGAACCTGCGTCGAAGATGTGAAGGTCTGTACGACTACCAAGCATGATGCCTCCCCAAACGAGAACACCGCCACCTCCATACCTGTCCCTTTCAATGATGTTCGAGGGGCGATGAGAATCGCTACTAAGACTGAATCTGCTCTCATCTGTAAAGAGTACTCGTCCCCATTCATTGTCTCTCCAATTCCGGTGTTCCCGGCACCACAGAGAACGTCTTCTCCGATGGGCAGGCGTTAGAGGTACACACCGTACAGGGCGTCGTGCAAACAGACCACCACCGTGCAGTCTTCTGGCCACGGTAAAACGCGATATCGGTCGTCCAGTCGCGTGTCTAGCGATTTCTCCCGCTGTCTGCCGCCTGTGTCTTCTGGCCTGTAAGGCAATATACCGGTCATCTGCGGGTGTGGTTCCTCGTGGACGACCACTACTGAACCCCCGGATAGCTGTTCCTGTAGTTTGAAATTGTCTCCAAAGTCGTGAAACGATGCTGTGAGCAATTCCGAACTCTGCAGACACACTTGTCACACTGCGGCCTTCCTCCAACTTCCCAATGATTCGACCTCGGGTAAAAGCATCCAGATGTCGTCTAAAAGACTGATTATTCGCCATTTCTCGCTGAGGCAGCAACTTTCTGTGATTTTAACTGCTATACGGCGTGCAATCTCTTTGCCAGAAATACTGATCTTACACCGACAACATGTTTTATACTACTCAGACACGCCCCCATTACGTCTACCTGCATATCTGCGCATGTGCTACCGTACATCACCTTACTTAATCTCCTGATTGGTCTTTCTGTCCGCTCTGCCTCTTCGTTCAGCTGATATGCTAATTTTTCGACTTCGTCCTTAATTTTTGCACACCAGTGTATATATATATGAATGCAAACTTTACTTCCTGACCGCAATTTCATATTACTATCTATAACATACTCAACTATTCTTCCTTTCCGAAATCATATTTTTTTTATTAAATTCAACTATTAAACAGTTCAGATGTTTTATTACTTGAACTACTGTAACAACGATCTACTGCTATGTTACTATCAAAGTGAAGAACAGAGAAGTAAATATCAAATAAATCATACATTCTCCTATACAAAAAATAATGTAACACAGCATATAAAAACAAATATATTTTTTATTCAATAAATTTGTGCTACTTATTCAGAAGCTTGTTTAGCATATTTCACAGCTTTTACATAATTAATTCCATAAGAACTTACAACTATGTACAGAATATTCTGCTCTGTAACAGCAAAATATTACCAGGAACAATAACTTCAAGACAGCCTTAGTATTCTTGAAATTACAGAAAAACATAACTGAAAGGCAGGCAAAACTCAATAGGAATTCATAAAACATTAACAATTTTAGCTCTCTACAAATTTACAATACATTATTAAAATGTAACAGCACAACTTTAAGTAGGCAAAGTAATGTATATGTACAAAAAATTACACCATTCTTTCAAAATTTCATAACTCTTATTAAACATATAGATTATTAGCAACTGTCATACATAGGCTGCAAGACAACTTTATACCCGAAAACTCCCATGAGATTTCTTTTTCAGGTGAGAAATAGCACATATAATATTTTTCTCATTTCTTCATACACAATACCAACTTCTGTAGAACATTATTGCAAAATTCATTATAATCAACAAATCTATAAAATAGGAACAATAGAAATAAACCTCCTGAACTTTGCAACATGTGCAGTAAATTATTAACATATAGAGATTGAACAATTTTAAGATATCAGATTTATGCATCGAAAGGAAATAAATTTGTCATATAAACAACAAATTTCATAATGGACCACTTAAAATTTAGTAAAATGTACGAAAATATCATTCAGTTTTGACTGATTACTAATTTTTAAATGTTCTTCATAGCAGAAATAAGTTATTAAAAACTCTTAATTCCAGTTCAAGTATTCAACGGTTGATTTAAGAATATCCATAAATTAAACAAGAATGGCATTAAAATAATTATTGCATACATTATATTTCCAAAATTTTGCTGAATCACATGAATTTCATTGCATGATAATAATTTTGAATTGTGATCATGTAACCTTACACTGTTTATGTAATTAATTTTCATTTACACATATTAATTAGGCTTTCAACATTTTTCAAATATCTACCTAAATTTCTCTGAAACTGTGACAGATGTGATCTATCTAAAATTACATTTCTCATAAAAACATTGTTGTAACCATTGGCCAAGATAGAAATACATATTCTAAAATATTATTGTTTCCAAATCACAAGGCAAATTTCATACCATCTCTGCAATATATTTTAAATATTCTACGGTTTATCTAGATTTATTTGTTAAGTAACAATCCTTTGAGACAATATAATAAAACACAGTATACATAATGATTTATGAATGCACGTTTTTAAATTCAATATAGATTTAATTATTTATTTATTCACAACTATAACTTACAAAAGGCTAGAAAACTTTCTAGAGGCACTATTGAATTTGCAACACTCAATTTTAAAATCTTGAACGTCCTCTTGTGCATGTCATTAAAAATATCCTTATTTAGCATTAAAAACATGTACCTGGCAGCTATATTAACAATTTCTCACTAAGTTTAAAAGGTTAATAATATGACTCAAAGGAAGCAATGATGCCACATCAAATGCCAATAAATATGTAACTCACAGATTATGAAGAAATCAACTTTAAATCTCACATACTATTTTTGATGAACAAGTTTCATAAATATTTATTTCTCTCTTGTAGCGATACTCCCTGGTGACAACGAGATCAACCAGCAACGATGGCAGATTGCTAGCTCATAAAATGTCTTAAAAAATGTGCACCATTGAAAATTATGTCTATGATAAAATAGATGTTCACTGTATAAATAAATGAAATGGTGCCTATTTACTAAATGATATAAGAATTAATGATACAGCAGTTTAACCGCCATTATGTCTTAACGTTTGTACATTTGTTGTTCTGCTAACCAAAATGATTTCTTTATACAATGACAACCTTAACCATATGTTATACAAAGGGAGAAAATGCTCTAGTAGCAAAATTCTACACATATCACATTTAATGCTGGCAATGTAAACACCTGCATGCGATGCACCTCTCCACTCAATCCATTTGAAGTTTGTCTAGTGAACTGATAAAACTTCTTCGTGTGACTGCATATAATATGTAGAGATAACAATGAAAATATCTTATTAAAAGTTATCAGAATAATATTGACACTGTAGTTAATAATGCCTCATATATTGCCACAAATATAGATGAGAAAATCTGAATCATATATATATATATATATATATATATATATATATATTACTTTGTCTCCACATATGTTACGGGTTGATCAAAAGGAAACTATATTAAGAAATATTCCTGGAGTCATGACGAAAACTACAAACACACATTGTAACATATCTCACTTCCAGATTTCCTACAGAAATTGATTTTATCTTGTTAGTCTTGGCATTGACAACTTACAAATATTTTGCAAAACAATTATTGAATACCCATATGAATTCTGACTAGGACGTAAAGATAATTTTGAGTTATTTAAATGAGGAAAATTAAAAATTTTAAAAGCTTTTCAAATGAAATGACCACACACAGTTTTCCGTCACTATTACAGCTGGAAAAATAGCCAGACATTTGAAGGTATCAGAACATAACAAAACTTCATATTCGAAAGTATCAGAATATATAAAACGTCATAAACTCTGTTAATTATTACTGATTATCTCCCGAAAAAAGTTCTTTATGAAGAGCTGGAAATTCAAGGTGAGGGGCAGTACGACGAAGTTTGGCTAGTGCTTCCATATGAAGAATACTTAGCTCTCGTAAAGATGGTATTCTTGCCAAAAGAGCTTCGCATATTGTAATATCACCCTTGAATGGTAGCTTGTGTGTACGATCAAGTTCTTGCCGAAGAGCTTTGAGAGTGGCTTGGCTCAAACGTTGAATGTCAGCTAAACCTTTTAATCCTGGCCGATCTTCAAAAATAATGTCAGATAAAGTAATACACATTAGTAAAGCAAGTGCATATATTTTAGGATTAAATAGAAAGGAGTATTTATATACATTGCTGAGACATGAAATAAAGAATGGAAAAGATTTCTAATATAGCTTAAGAAAAGAAGATTTTTAGGAAAGAAGAAAAGTAACAACATAACTTATGATTTGCAAACGTGACTGTTAAAGAATGCATAAATTTTAGTTACTTACGAAATCAAAGCATGTAAAGAATGCAATAACTGAACAAAAACATTTTAAGCATTCAAAACATTATATTATATAATTAAAAGATACTTATAAGATTTTATATAATTTAATATATTTTTAGAAACTGATCAAAATATTTATCTTTAATGTGTCATCAGAGAACTTTCTGTTTTGATTGACTTGTACTTACATGTCCTTACCTACTTTCTCTCTGCTCCAGTAGATAAGTAAAAAAATGATTCTTAAAATTCAGATGAAACAGTCTTTAAAATGAAAGAGATAATTAAACAGACCACAAAATTCCACACTTACATAACAAAAATTACAGAGATTAAATGTGAAAAATTACTGAAAAGACATTTTAGTTCAGCTTTATTAAGACACTATTTAACAGAAGAGAAAATTTCTCAAGTAATTTGCTTAAAATTATGATGCAATTTCTTTATAATCGGCTACTGTAGGAAACTCTGTGGCACACCGAAAACATGCTTTCCCACATTTACTGGCTACTTGCTCAGCCAAAAAAAATTTTTAAAGTATGGCTCATTTATGATAGTCTTCTCAGTGTGCTAACTGTGCAGAAGAAAATAATAAATCATATAATTGAAAGAAAGAATACTTAAATTTATTTGGATTAAGAAACAAGAGAAGCTTAAACATCTGCAAAGTATACAAAAATTTATTCACGAACAGACAAAATCAGAGATCGTATGCTTTAGTACGATGAAAAACAAGTCATCATTTGTTTACTATAAGTTACCCTTTGTTTCCTTTAGATTTATGGCAGACTCTTTTGATAGATTGTCATAGCCCAAATTGGTGTTCAAACTCAAAAATTAATATACTACATAAGTATCAAACGAGGTCCCTTCCTTGATCGAAAACATGTAAAATCATTTCCAGGAAATGCACATAATAACACACATAATTCCGTGCACATAATAAACACAAAATGTACTTCTTTCAAAAACGTTTTCTGAAGATATGGACAGTGAAACAACTTTAATTACAGACAGTAATTTATGCACAAAATCATTACAATAAATCATCTCATTACCACATATTTTGTTTCCATTTTGTATTATTTATATTCATGCTAAAAGCATTGCATTACACGATTTGTTACTTGTATTTTAAATTATAATTTTTGTGAAAAAAATCATTAAAAATTCTGGAGCAATTTCACAGCGTTCAGCCTTTAATATAAAAATGAACAAGTTATAAACAAAATCTCATTACACTAAGTAGCAGGATTTATATTTTACTTCAAGAGCAGATGGAAAGAATAGAGAAATATAGAAGACTCATAAGTAACCCTGCACAGATGAGTGCTGAGTGCAAAACATACACTTGGATTTCACTGAAGTTTGTGAAATAACAGACAGTTTAATATAGCGTTTATTTGAAATATGATGTATTTTGAACAGCATAATGTAAAATACACGAAAGTAGACTTAATATTTGTATAAAACAGCTTTGTGTAGTATTAAATAAGTACATTATACCAAATGTAAAATGTATAATGAACAGGGACTAATCATGAGTTACACGCAAAAGCGTTTATTTTAGCATTCAGTAATACAATTTTTTACAAATTATTTGAAAATTAAAAGTCATAAGTGACAAATGATTTACATGTAGCAAAACAACTAAACAATGAATTGCATGTAAGGAGATTCATAACAGACGTAACCTTTAATACAAACTGATGTTTGTTCTAATACAACAGCTTTCAGGGACTTCAGAGGAAACTAGTCACTGAATTTCATGGCACATTAATTTTGAACAATACAGACAAATTTTTAAAAAAAAACGTTAACAGCATTAGAATAAATAAAGTTGCTATGCCAATAGATATGTTTAAAATTTTTAAGTTCAACCAAAGTCGGGTTAGTATTTTGCCGCCTGTGCAATATCTGTCAAATTTTTTGCCATCCTTAATTTCTGCTACCCAGTGGCTTCCTTAAATTCTAAAAATTTTGTTATCCCTACATTTTGCTGCTCTGCACTCCTCTAAATTCTAAAACTTTTGTTGCCCCTAAATGTTTCAACTCATTGCGGCTGCACTCCACAGGCTCTAGCATCGGGCCTGATTACAAATTTGAAAAGTTTGCAGAAATAATTCATCTTATAGGATTGCTATTCAAGTTCTAATTCTAGCGAATCTAATGTAAGTTAAAAATTGCAAAATATTTACTTAAGAGAAAAATCCCAAACAAAGATCATATTACCTGGAGAAAGAAGTATATATGCAGAATATAGGGCTAATTCTGTATCGGATAGTTTTGCTTCAGCTATACTTCGTGCAAAATCGAAGGTATTGGTGACCAATTTCATCTCTGTTGTTTCTATAAGAAGTGGAAAAATACTTTATTAAAAAGCAAAATTTATTTACAAATTTCAATCAAAATAAGTCCCGAAATGTTTGACCGCAAAGACCAAAGAACAAAATATGAACAATTACCTCTAATCAAAATACTGCATTAAAGTTTATAAACACAGACTCATTTCTTCTCAGAGTCAAACAATATAATTTACCAAACAGAAGTATATAGCACAATAAAGACATTTCTGAGAAAATAAGCATTCTAAAGTATTATGGAAAAGTGCCTGTCCTAATTTGTTACATTATTTACCAGATTAAATGAGTATTTCATTCATGTAACAATACATAGTACCATATCTCTTCTAAACAATTTCTAATATAAATTCAGTGAATTTGCTGCTATAAGTTATTTATACAAGAAACATTACTACCTTTTTCTGCATGAAATATCAAAGCTTGCGAAGGGTTAATCGCTTTTTTTCTTGTGTTCCGTTTTTGAAGAAATCAGTATGCAATTCATTCGAAACATTGGTATCCGTCTTTTGCAACAAACAACGCCAACGCAATTATATTCTTTTTGTATCTTTCATTTTCAGCTAACTGAAATTTCAACATAGAAATTGAAATATTCAGAGCTTCAGTTCCTTCATTTTTAGCTGATAGAATTTTAACATAGAACTTGATTTTTGTTAATACGTATTTGCTGAGCACAAGAAATGTTTTAAGAAGAAAAAGAATATAACATTTAGATCAAAACCTCAGTTGCAACATCACACTGCATTAACGTCGGAAACGTTATACCCAATGCACGATGATGCAAGGGAAAGTCAAAATTCCAGTCTGTTACCATGATTGTTCTACAGACAGAATCGGAAGCGTTGAAATTCACAAATATGAATAATACGATAGAAAATAAATTTAACGCTCAATATTTACATTAATATGGAACCTAAATAAAAGCAAAAGTTCAGACAGCCAAAGCAACACTAAATTCGTTCTGAAGGAACTCCAAGCCTACAGGTAAATTTTAGAGATGAAAATGCTTGCTTTTTAAAAGCCATAAAGGTTCAGGTTACCAAAATACTGCTAGAATAAATGACAGCACAGCCAAATAGCTCTGAATACTCTTCTTATGGTAAAAGAAATTACAAACAGATATAACTGAATTCAAATTCTATAGAAAACTTCACAATACCAAATTGTGAGAAGTGTAAATATAAAATTCTATGGTTTTATCAAGACAATAACTTCTACAAGTTTTGAGAATAAAATGCAAGCCAAACATGTTTCAAACTTCCTTCTCGGTACTACTTAACGACTTAACCACAGAAATTAATGCAGAAAGTAAATAAAGATACAGATAATTACTGCTTTCATCTTTTACTAATGTAACTACTTCTTTAATATTTCATGTTAAAACGTAAGAAATTATTATAAAATCAACCTTACTAAAATGGTTTTTTTCCTTTATTAAGGAGAGCTTTTGGACCTTTTCTTCAGCCCGTACGAAATAAATGAACAAAATATTCCTTAAAGTTACCACCGATATACAGTACATAGTTAAGCTGAAAAGAGTTCTAGGTTTATCGAAGCTACAAAACATGTAAAATCAAACTTTGTGGCTTCGCCGGGATTCGAATGTCGAAGCTTTCTCTTGCTAGGTGGACGTGTTAATAGTACACAGCATAATAGTAGCGCGATAATTTCTTACAAAACTACCAAATATATGCTAATTCAATGTATGCATGCGACCATATCTATTCCATTTGATGGGTGAACTATAAACTTTATATATGTCAAGACAGCTTTAACAGATTTAAGTTATTAAGTTATTCTGCATAATTAAAATATTTGGCAGCAAAGGAAGATAACAAAATAGCAATGTTTTTTTTTTATAACATATGCATTTACAAACAGAATTATCAATTATATTTGAATGAAACAGAAAGATCTCGAGCTTTGAAATGAGAATCTTACTATGTGAAAGACTAAATTCCATGACCATAAGCACTTTAAGACACGAACAGATGAGCAATAACATTAAAATAAGACTTCTTCTTACATTTACAATAAAATCACAAACAGTTGTGTAAAAGATTTAAATAATATTCCTTCTCAGGAAGCAAAGTTTATGTCGCTTCTAAGGGACCAAAGTTTGCTTAAAAATTTCTGTCGTGGTGTATTGCAAACTTTGTTTACCAGCTAATTATCCAATACATCAAATAGTATCAATTATTATGAAACTATATTTAAAATGTAATAAAATAAAAAGTACTATAATGCTTTCCTGAACTACATTCATTTAACGATGTTAAGAATGCTAGGAAATATTAAAGGGTTCAAAATATAACTATTTGTAAAACAGTCATAGCTTTAATGTTACAAAATATTAAAATTAAATCTTTCTTTTGTTATTAACAAACTCGTGTTTTCTAAATATGTGTACTGCTACACTGAATTAGAAAGCAAATGTTTCAAACCTGATGTAATGAAGGCTTCTGGAGGTATTAAACTTTCACCATATAATACAGATCTTGATGACAAATCATAATACCTGCTCATTCGGATTATGCTCAGCTCAAACCCACCTGTAAAATGTGATACTTGTAAAAACTTTTAGACATAATATTTTTCACATTACTACATGAATTTTCAAAAACTATTTCATTTACATTCTACATTACATTTTTTAAAAATAAAATTTAGGATATACATAACTACATAAAATATCATGCAAAAATTTAAATATACTTTAGAAGTATAAATTTAAGTTAATACATTCATAAACTAACATCGAAACGTTTATTTAGAATTCAGAAATCCAGTTCTTACTTAATGGTTAAATAAACAGGAACTTAATTTCAAATACCAAAACCATTAAATCAAATATACTTATAAAATACTTCACAAGACACTCTCCAATGGTCTGCTATGCGCGATACTTTAACATTATTCCATCTAATAAATCTGATAGTTACGCCATAGAAAATTTTGTTCATTTACTGAAAGTTGAATAAAATGCATTACCATTAACTATTAAAAATTACTTTTACAATATTTAAAAAAACTATTCAATAAATTAAAAAGAGGTATTTTAGTAACTCAGTTAGAGGTTTTACCATTTACAGTTTGATGATATCTTTAACAAACGTACTTCGCTTTAAAACTTTCAACATATTGTGAAAAACTGGTAAATTTGTGAAGTTCCTTTAATTTGAATAATCCATAATTTTATGTCGTGAATCTGCAATGTAACTTCTCTGTTTCCTTTTCCCCGCCAGAATGCAAATTAGTTCAAGAATATTCAAGTGAGGTTTTGAGTTTGTTAAGACACAGCGTGTTCTGCTACTCATGGCCATTTTACTAGGGTTGCTGTTCTAGATAAGCATTCTTGTCTTTGGCATTGCTTTTATAACTGTCGATAGTTGAAAACCACGGCGGTATAGTTCTGAGCCACCTTAGCGTTAAACTGATCTGTGTACCTTCTTGGCTACTAGTTTATTTAAATCCAGCTTTATATTTGAGTTACTGCTTTCAGTTTCTCGCCATTAATGCTGGCGGAGTTGTAAGCACTAGGAGTGTCTTCTGTTCATCTTATTTAGTTTTAACTGAAGACTCTTTCACACTCTTCACAAGTCTCTGTGGTACTTAGCGATAAGTTGTTTAACGTCTACATAAAGTTTAACTCGGATGACAGCAATGATAATTAAACTTTACAAATTTCATTTGCTGATATTTAGTTGAACATACGTTTTGACAAAACTTAAGCTTGAAAGCACAGTTATGACAGTTAAACTATGCAAGAACTAAAAACAGATTAGTAGAAATTTTTGGTGTATGAGATGTGTCCTAAATCTGTCGCCCAAAAGCAATAAATTAAACTATTTTCTACATATTCTCATTAAAATTTTCTGTAACCATAACGCTTCAGCCGGCTTTATTTTCTGGCTATAAAACCTACGCCTACCTAGCAGAATATGCTGCATGAGGCTTAGCAAACCCAATTTTTTTGCGGCAGGAAAGTAACAATCTAAGTGACAGTTAACTATGTAGTGTCACGAGGCTTCATAAAAAAACACAACAATTGCTCGTCTTAAATGACTTTCAGTGGACTTTAAGGTGCAATTAGTTGCATTTATCAGCATTTGTTAAAACATATAGCGAAATTTTGTGTTATAGCTAATCATTGGGCATTCCCTTATTGTACAGGCGAGAAATAGGCCCGACGTCCTTGAGGCTCTCGCAAGCATTCTTTCATGAAATACATGAACAAGACAACAACAATAACAATACAGGCCCTGTCATTTTTCAAATTTTCAGGTAGGTTAATATATATCCATTCGATTCTGAAACGATATGTAGCAGTTAGTATTTCTAGGGTTAGTATTTCTATTGGGTGTAAGAACATCATGATAAAAAAATATTGGAGCTTCTTGGCAAAGGCGGATCGAGGGAGTGCACATGTCGTACTCGCGAGAGGCCTCCAAATAATTAATTAGTTTTTTGAAAAACACTAAATATGAATATGCTTTGAACTGAATTCTTTAAAAGTTCAGGTGAAATGGGCCTCTTGCATCATAAATCCGCCACCAGCATCTGGATAAGAGAAGACGTAATAGTTTATCTTAACGATCTTTGAGACCTAAATGTTTTACTTTTTTATGCAGGAATATATGAACGTCTGATGTGTATAGCAAAACGAAGGTTGATGAACGAAATTGCAAGCAATACATAGACGATAAATTACACCCAACTTGGGAAACGGAAATACAGAAATTTTAATGATAAGTACTTAACGAAGATATGCCGAAGCTTGTAATGGAGTATACAGAATCCATTATGAGCGTATTTTGTCATGAATTTATGAAAAGCCAGATTTTCTTCTGATTTATTATAAATGTTTTCTTACAAATTTCTTTTTCTAAATGTATTTCTTGGTTTTTTTTATCAATTTAAAGATTCATTAAATCTTGTTTAGCTTTCAAAGCTGTTACTATGATTAACGTTTCCTTCGAATGTTCGAATTTGCATCTAGACACAGAAAGCAAGATATTTCTCAATTACGTATCTTGCACTATTAGTATTTCGGAAAGAAAAGGTGTTTCGAAATTTATACTTCCTCAAGAAAGCAACATGTTTTTGAGCAGGACGGCATTTCCTTAACAATATGCCATTTGCTAATTCGAATTCAAATTGAACCAAAATTTATATATAATAGCATGAAATAAACTACCGAAGTCCTATATTTTAGCGATATCCTGTAAACCAGAAAACCTATTTAATTTTCTACTTCTTCACATTAGTTACATTCATACTTTATAATACACGTGCATATATATATTAAATCATTGCATTTCTAAGATAGTGGCATTATAGTCAAATCTATATACGAGACATTATAGTCAAATCATATCAGTCATGCTGTGTCAATCATCAATATGTGTTTTTCTGTCTGCAGACAGACAGACAGAATATCTGCATTATAACGTAGAACATTGTGAGTTTTTACAACTTAAAAATTATATTTCAAAATTATTTTAAGTAAGTGTGATCTGTCTTTCCGGGGCCAAAGGAATTTACTTCTTTAACTTTAGTCTTTTGAAAACTGTATAAGTTAGATAATGCTGAAAAGGGAGTATTGAAAAGGTTCTTTACAACTGGAACGGTTCATTACAACTAAGATTTTTTATAACAGATTCCTGAAGAAAATTCAAATTTTAAATTTTTAATAAAAAATTAAGATAAAATGACCCAGAACATTGTCCTTTAATTTGCAGATTTCAGGCTAAACTTCTTTTCTATGAAACTGGCATATATAGCCATAAATATGATAGCACCTACTTCAGATCTTGTCATTTCCCTCAACTGAATTCAAATGGACTGAATAGTTAATTTTATTAATATATTCAGAATTTGTTCAGCCTCTGAGGGAAGAGCAGAATTTCATTTTATAAGAGAATACTTTGCAATGACTTAATTACAATTCTACTCTATTAATTAATGCATATATTCAAAATGTGATAAATAATTGGATAAAATGGTTGTCACTCGCCTGATTTTAGCAGAACTATTTGATCATCCTGTGAAAGCTTCATGAAACCTGGAACCATTTTAGCAAATTCAATGATTTGCTGGATAATATTTGTAAGCCTTTGTGCGCAGTCTAGCCATAAATGTTCATGAGCCTGAAAAAAATGCAAGTATATATTATGCATAAAAAGTATGCGTAAAAAATGTTGTGCAAAAATGTAGCGCTCTTTCTTCTCCCAATAGAAAACTAGTACTATTTACAGAAAATTAATAAATTAGCAAATTCCATCTTAATGTATAAAAGTAATTGCAAATTATATTCATATTAAAAATTAGCATCAGAATATAGTTATTTTGTTAACTATTGCTCTTTCACACATAAAAATAAAGATAATTTGCATTACATCCTAAATGCTTCAATTTTTATCCTCGTAGTCGTTCAGAATTTTTCGAAATCGGGAAACTGAAGAAATCCGCATTCCCCTTGGTGGGATTCAAACTCCAGACCTCCCGAATACGCGTCGAGCGTATTTCCAGTTACACCACGAAAGCATGCCGAAGGGAGGGAGAAAATACTTTACATCCTGTTTCCTTTAAATGTGATCGTTTGAATTGTCCTTTACAGTTCTTTACATTTACATAAAAAATTATTATTTAAACTTCTTTAATTATATGGGAAATTATGCATTTTTACCACATAACTTAAAAAGTACCAAAAGATTGGCTGTTAAGGCATACATATTTATCTCTTTATATGCAATAATGCAGATGAAATCAGAAGACAATGATAAAGTTTCAAGTGTCAGGATGATAGTGACTATGGACATTAGACGAAAACAGTAAAGTGCGAGTGCTTGCAGCGAAAGACTTCCTTCAGTAATTATAATTCCTTATTTAAGTAAATTGCACAATGCTTTTGGGAAATCCCTATTTTAAATGTAGCTTTTTCTTTGGCTGCATTGGCAAAATTACAAGTTAAGCGCTCCACAAATTTTTAAAAAATGCTTTCTCCAGTGAGTTACGTTTTTAGCCTGTAGAAAGATTGCCCTTTGTCATTTTAGTCGATCTGCGACTTCATGATTACAAGCATGACCAATGCTTTCCTTGTTTTTTCTTCAGTCTACAGTTACCACTTCCTTTCCATTCAAAGACTCTTAACGTACGGAAACCTCTGTAAATATATTGTATCTACTCCAAGACGAAGCTTTTGAAGGTGGAAACCTTAAAAGATGGGACACAGAAGTATAACTTTCCGCTTCTTTCAGCCGGTATTCGAAAAGGAAGCCTCATTGATTTACAGTGTCTCCAGAGAATTGTTATTGTTAACATAAGTAAATCCCATTTACGACACATGTACTTACATAATAGCAAAAATAAAGTCAAATTCTATCGGCAAAAATAAAGCCAAATAAATATAGCTTCATTTTTGCCGTTATGAAAGTACATGCGTATTATGAACGTTATATGAAAATCATATTGCCGAGATTAATCCTGAAACGATACAGTTCAGAGACATTTACTATAATCATGTTATTATTTTTAGGATAGAAAGAAGAAAAATCCAAATTAAAAAAGTGACATAAGGGACTATTACGAATTAAAATTACAATTTTATATTACATACTTTTATCTTTATGTATATATATACATATATATATATATATATATATATACTGAGATGCATACTGAGATAGTTTAGTAAAACAGAGATATAATTCATAAAGTGATGACAGCTGCATAATCTGAGAAACATTATAGTTAGCTTGAGAAAAAAAATCGCACGTATTGGAGAAAATTTGTGGCTGCTTAATGATATCCAAATTAGGTTCTCGAATGTTTAGTCACCTATATAGTGTGTACGGAGGTTCTTTGAATGGTGATAGCTGCAAAATGTAGGCCGGGTAAACTCGCGGTACATAATGGATTAAAGTGATCCTTTCGTTGCACAAATTCACTGAATAACAGAGTATAGTGATTCATTACCTGGATAGTTTCACTTGAATTCGCGTTAATAACATGACTTACTGTCATAACAGGTAAGTGAACACGTAATTTTCTCTTGAGAAGGATTGTGCTAGAAACATTTTATTCAGCTAGTGGATGAGGTTGTAGTGTTAAATGAACTAAATGCCATATAATGTAAACGCTGTGTTTTAGACAGAAACCTTTCCACTCTCTCAGAAATAAATTAATAAATGAAAAAAAAAAAAAAACGGTCATTTAGGAAACTTTTGGTCTTGTGCAATAGTGTAACTTCCAGTTAGAAAATCTGAAGAAATTTCTCGGCAATATGAATTTTAAAACATGTGTTTCTATTAATAATGTTATATCCCCACATTCAGTTATTACATAATAATTAATTAATAAAAAGCTATTTTTTTTCTCAAACTATGTACAAAACGTTTAAAGGTTATAATAAATCATTCCTTCATGTGAATAATATTGCAATCGCAAGGTTTTACATTTCATAGATGCTAAAATCCATGCATTCATTTTAGAAAATCAAAGGTCCCCCCACCCATGAAATATAATCTGTCACAAAAAATGTATGCAACCAGAAGAAATCAATCCACAATCACGAAACTCGGCAGGAATGTAGTTTCGTAAGAAATATGTAAATGATTTAAATTTCGACGCCAGTGAGACAAGGATAAGCGCACTATGCGCATATGAGATGCGCAGCTGGGAGAGTTTAAAAGCATGATTGTTCGTGACGTAGGGCTATTCAAACGAATCTGTAGACTTGGATGGAGGTATTGTGACTAGAGATGCCTTTGAGACGTAACTGGCGGCATCAAGAACAGTTGTCGGACTTTGAGAAGGAACATATAGAAGGCCTCAAAGTAACAGGTTGGTCGAATAGGCGTATCGGCGCCACCTCGGTCTCGAGCGATATGATAGTTGCTCGGTGTTGGCGATAATGGATTACAGAAGGGATAGTCTACCGCCGCGGAGGGTCAGGGCGTCCTAGAACATAAATGAGCGAGAGGATCGCGCAATTGTAAGAGCGGCAACTTCCGCACCAACAATGTCGATCATCAACAACTTCCATTCAACGCCATTTATCATCTTCCAGAAATCCAGTAGTATCAAGGGAAACCATTCGGAGACGACTGGCCGACGCTGGTATATGCTGCCGACGTCCATTACGACGCTTACCACTGACTCCCACATCATAGACAGTGTCGATTGGATTTTTGCCGAACTCAGGCAAGCTGGAGGTGTGACCGACTGGAGGCGTGTGATCTTCAGCGAGGAATCTCGATTCAGTCTTAGTGCTGATGACCAACTCACACGCGTGTGGAGGCGGCATGTGTTGTCGATATGGAGATTACACAAGGTGTAACGGTACGCGGAGCAATTTGTTGGGACACATAATCACCTCTAGTCGCCCTTCAAAGCATTAAGATGGCTCGCAGTAACGTGGATAACATTTTAACGCCGGTTGTGCTGCCTATGTTCTCAAGTCGACCAGGTGCCATTTATCAGAAAGATAACGCTTGTCCGCATATTGCTCTACTCTCCCAATAATGTCTTCAAGGATATGACGTACTCGCGTGGCCTGCCAGACCTCTCGCCAATAGAGGTCATTTGAGACATACTTGGAAGGCAAATGCAGCCGTCTCGGAATATTGGTGAATTAACTGCCCAGTTGCAAAGATTATGGCATGATCTTCCACAAGAGATTTTATGTGATCTACTTGATTAAATGCCACGCCGCGTTTCGGCTTGTATAGCTACCAGATGTCGCTTACTTACTGATTTATAACATTTTCATGGCATAACTTCTTAATAAAACTATCTTTTATTCTAAATTTGTAATCATTTGTTTGTCTCCTCATGCATGCAACAAAATGCCTTAATAAATTATTGAATTAAATAACAATTAACATTTCATCATATTCAATACATTCAAAATATTTTAAGTGCTTATTAAAATATTGAAATAATACTGAAATCAAGTGAATTGAAAAGATTGCGTATTATCAAAATACGTAAACTTAAAAATTAAGTCCCTTAAATGACTTGTGAACCATTGACAGACATTTTTAAAAGAAATATTATTAAATTTATTACGGAAATATTAATTTTTAAATGAAATATTTCAAGAAGAAGTTATGTGATAACTGAAAGAAAAAGTTAAAACAATAAATCAAGCTAAATGAACAAAATTTACAAATTTTTTTGATGAAAATAGAATGGAACATTTGAATGATACTTAGTAACACAATTTAAAATAAGTAAAAAAAAAGAGCATGTATGCACATCTTTTATAAAATAAATAGTTCTAAAAACCAAATTAAACAGAAATATGATCTTACCAAATTTTTATAATACAAAATTCTTGTAACATCTTGTGGCCTTCTAATCATTTCTTGTATTTGGTCGGTAGTATATAAACATGTTCTCGTGTAGGCTTCAGATACAGTTCTCGCAAGTAAGTCTAGTTACAATAAATAAGATAAATGAAACAAGAAATGAAAATCTTATAATATTGCATGAACTAAAATCAAAAACATATCCATTTTCGAACTACGCTTTAAACAGAAATGTTAACTAAAGTTAACATTTTCCTTATCTGGATAAGGATACTTTAGCACACTCTTCTGAAAAAAAAAAAAAAAAAAAAAAAAAAAAAAAAAAAACAGGTAGCAGTCTAACTTAAATATAACTTTTGAAATAATCTTCCCTTAATCCACTTATTCATATGAAGCGCCAAAACTTAAAATCAACAAATTGTTTGAAGGATTCTATCACATTAACTTCACACATTATTAAATTTACCGATGATTAATTAGCACTAAAATTCATAAACTGGGGAGTTAGATGTTTTGCTGTATAGGGTGCTTTAAAAGAAATGATTAGAAGCACTTACAGTGCTTACCTCTAAAACTGAGTAATACGTAATATCGCTAGAACCGCATTTAGCCACGAAGAATTTTCGAAATGTTTTGCATGTTGTGTATATTAAACAATTCATTAATATCTGAATATCAGTTCGTGTTTTATAACAGTATTGCTCAGCTACAACAAATATGCTGCATAAAGTTGGCATGCTCGATCACTTCACTGACTTTTCATTGAATTATGTAATTACTTTCAAATTAGGCGTTAATCATTTACCATTTAATCACAGAACATATTTCCAGTTCCAGTTCCTTATTGCACCTGTCTAGAGCATATCCACTTGTTTATAGTAAGCTAATAATGGGTGAAACTAATAACCCACTCCCAGAGATGGCATTTTATATAAATTAAAAAAGAGTAAATATGATATTCATTAGTTTTAAAACAGTCGTTGGAATGATACACGAATAACACAGTTTTAAAGCAAAATTTATAAAGAATTTATGATCCTAGTATTTCGCTTTTACACATACTTTATGTTTATTGTAAATACCCTTCACACCGGCTTCTAAAAGTTGTCTTAGTTCACGTCATTTTAAACTATCATTCTGACACATATTTTATTTTCAAGATTCAGGTTAACAGCGGCATAACAGTTCCTGATATATTTATTATTGAACGTAAACCATTATTTAACACAGCTTAAGAAACCAGCATTAACTTAATACTATGAGAAAGAAACCTTAAAACCTTATACCTTATGCATCGTAGTAGTGAGATCTCATCCTCAAAAGGCCAACAACATTTTTAAAAACCTTAAAACTACTACTAAGTGAAATAACTAACGCTGGAAGGGCTATATGAAAGAAAAATCCAGTACTATTAGTATTAAGCCTGTAAAACGTGTTACATAGTTTATCGAATTAAATAAGCAAAGACCGTATAATAAGTTATGCAGGAGGTGTAGAATTAAAATAAAAGCAATAAATTATTGGTTCGAAGTTTTAAAACTGTAACATTCTTCCTTGTGATGTGAAAATAATATATTATGTTCAGTATCTGTGTACTACCTTCAGTAACACAGATTTCCAAACAAAATAAAATAAATTATTAAATAATATATATATTCTAAGCATAAGGACAAAAAAGTTTTGATTCAGAATAATATTTGAAACATTGATTGAGATATAGATCATCATATCTTGAACAAAATGAACGTTATAAACTTTTCAAACAGTGTTTGCCGCATATGAATTTATCTAACAGAAGAAAAAAATGAAAGAAATAAAATTGTAAATAATATTTTATTAAATACTGAAATATCATTCAAAATCCAGCAGGCTCATTCTAAGCATATTCTTTACTTATTACCTATATGAGAAGTACCGGCTGCTGGCGCTCCAGAAGGTATAATAGATGACAGCAGAGTGCTTGTGTCAGGTATAGGCTCTAATAACTGGCGGGGATCAAATGTTGTGCTGTCTACAAAATCTGTGCTCGGGAGATCAAATGTGAGGGCTTGATTGCTGTAGGCATAGCCATTTGGAGTGTATGCATTAATGTCATTGTTGTAGCTATATCTGAAAAAGTACAAGATGAATAAAATTCACAGTCATATTTCATATTAACTTTTGTAAAAAATTTAACTCTGAGTGCAAGAAAGGATCTTAGTTTCCTAAAATAATTAGACACAATGTATAATTATCCTTAAATATTTTATCTAATAAATTCTTTATTCCCAATAAAGATATAAATTTATTTTCAAATAAAAGTTTATTATTAGGATTATTATTAAAAAAGGATTAAGTGGCTTGCAATAGCTTTTTAAAGAATAATTAGAATACAAAAATTTATTCTTGCTCATAGAAAAATTTACAAACACATCTAAATTTTAATCTATTACTTTAATTATCTAACTTAATATTATGCTTATCTTCTAATACGAAACAGAGCTCAAAATGCATACCCAATAAAGAATGGATACACACGTTAGGAAAATCCCACGGGGCTTCAAAAGAATAAATATATGAGTTTGTATATGCAACCTGCATAAATTCGAAAGCTAGTGAAAAAAATCTATGATACAAAGTAGGTGGATTGGATATCACATTTTTGGAAGTAATAGATGTAAATACATGTTATACATATTATACACAGGTAAAACTCCTTTGCCATATGAGACCAAGATACAGAATATTAAGTGATTCGGTGAATATTTTGTCTGGAGCTTACAATGGATTGGTTGCTTAGAGAGCTATTATGCGCATCATTGCCAGAATTTGGCGATTTCTACTAAGGTGGTAGCGATAATACGTAAGCACCCATTTACGCTAAGTTATACTCATTTTACAATCCGAACTTCTCCTAAGTGCTGTAATATAGTTTCTGAATCTTAGAATGTTGTGAAATGATGTCCGAACAATATTCTATACTAACAACTATATAAAAATTTTCAATGAATTAGTCGAAATAACCAGAAAGCCATCGAAACAGCATCAGCATAAGCAGTCACCTAATAAGCATATACTTCAAATCTTTCGAGAACTTTTTGCAGTTCATGTACAGAGGATGCTCTAAAAATATCTGGCAAAGATGTAAAGGCACGGAACCAAAATAAACGAATTTGAGTACTTACGGAAAATCCCGTCGACCATTTTTGCCTATTAAAGAAAAGACGCCAAACTACGCGATTTTTCGCCAAAAATGGAAAAGTCTTCTTCAGACATGCTGGGTTTGGTGTAACATTGATTACACATGTTAGTTTTTATTCTTGAGCAAAGACTCCTTTTTTTCCCCTCTATCACGCATTTTCGAAAAAAAAAATATTAAAATTTGGGACCTGCCTACTACAGAAGAGCATGCAGTTAAATATTTCCAAAAATATGGAATCTTACCGACTTCAAAAAAATGTGTTAATGGCCACGAAATGGCACTTTAAAACTGAGAAGCAATGGAGTAGCAACGTTAATTGCTTTTACAGTATATCTCCTTAATAAAAAATAATGGAAATTTTTAATCAAAGATTAAATGTAAATAAATGATATTTAGGCTTTCACTAATTTTGAAAGAAAAATAAGAATAGAATGTTTTTTCTTGTATTTAGTAAATGAGGTTTTTTGGTTTGGCGTGAATGGAGCCGTCTCTTGTGATCGACGGGATTTTCCGTAAGTACCCGAATTTGTAATTGAATGTGTGTGCCCAAACGGTGCATTGAGATCAAATGCGCTATTGAGAGGGAGATAAAAGTTGCTACCGTGAACTGTCACTTCCCATATGGTTTTGAGTGATATGCATCATTACCCGAAAGCACAGCTCGCCAACATGCATTTTATCTTCTCTGTAAAAATCTAATCTTCAATCTAAAAATTTATCTGCATCTTATCTTTAAAAAGCTATTAGTTTTTAGCACAGAAAGCAAACAGCAGGACTCCATTGCAAAACAGCTGTCCGACGGAAAGAACCAATCTGCACATTTACTTGAATAGGAAGAAAATTTAAAGAAGGAACTTATTTTTAATAATCCATAATCAAAACGGCGTATTTCGAAAATTAATGGAAATAACTCTTATTTGCTACAAGATCAGATTTTAAAAAATATCACTCTTACAATACTCTGTGTTTGGTGATACACAATAACAAAAACAGAAAATAGATAATAATTCATAAAACTGAAAAATCGTTTATGCTAATATTAAGAAAAACAATATTCTTATAATTTAAAAGGAACTTATAGAATGATAATTTCTCAAACGAAACGAAGCCTCAACTAACTGACAAATTTTAGTGTAACAGTTGTTCAAAATATCTGTCATCAGATCCTGCATATAATTGCATAGCACTGCGGTTTAAATATGCTAAAGCACCGTCATGCTGAAATTGCATACTTCGTAAATCTTTCAGAAAGGCATAATTTTTTTAGAAGTCAGACAACGGTCCATTTAAAATACCTAGGTATTTTTTGCCAGTTAAAGTATCATAAAAACTGAATGGCGCAATCAGCGTTTTATTCCATAAAACACACCAAACATTTATATTCTAACGCACTTTGATGTTTGTTGTGATGTAAAGTGTGGATTTTAAAAAGTCCAGAAATGATAATTATGTAAATTTTCGAAGTCAGCTGTAGTAAACTTGTATTCGTCTGTTAAATGAATTTCTTTCATAAATGACGGACTATCATCGAACTTATTTAATATAGCCAAGGTTTCAGCGCTTCTTCGGATAAGTAAAACTTATCTGAAGAAGCGAAGGGGAATAAGTAAATCTTATATCACTCTGATTGGTACGTACAGAATGACGCAAAGTAACTGAATTTGCACAAAACTCAACACTGTGCTTTCACTTTTGTCCATCATTTTAATGGGTTTAAAAGTTCCAATTTTTTGTAAGTTTATTTAGTCCGATATGAATTTAAGATTCTGTATATATGCTTATAATATTCCGAAGATTACATAAATGACATATGTTTTGATAAAAATAATGAAGTTTGCAATTTTTCTCCCTTTTTTGAGAAAATGCAAAGTCTGGCTTCACTTATGTCACTTACACCTATTATACGTGATTCTTCACCCTCAAAAAGAGAGCTATAAAATAAACTGTTAATTTCCCATGGATGTAAAAAAATTAAGAAATAAAAAAGTTTTTATTCACCAAAAGCAAACTTTCTCTCAGACTTCGCTTCGAAGAATCTAAAAGTATGTGAAATATATTGTTTTCATCTTTCCAAAAGAATTTTTTCTCTATATTGCTACCTCTTCAAATATTCCAGAAATAAATTGAAAGTATAATTTTATTACTGAAAAACCTATGAGTTAGGTATTTTATTTTGCATTTAATCTGAGAGACTCACTGTATCTATTAACGACAGGTTCTGTTTTAGTTTTATGATTTCATATTTTATTGATTCTTATATTTAAATGCATTTTGTTTCATCTAAAATCTCATTCTGAATAAGTATACACATTATTTTCAATTTAAATAAATACTGGTAACTTATCTATATTGTGCCCGACAGAGGTTCAGAATTCTTTCTTTCTATATAACCGTATCAGGCCCACCAGCGGCCGAGTGGTAAAGTCGCTGAGAACTGATAGTTTGACCTGGGTTTGATTTCAGGCGAACGGGCTAGCTGCATGGGAGTTTTCGTAGTTTTCCAGTGTTTAAAGTGGATACGAGCTAGTTTTCCGTAGGAAGTCCTCCCTTTACGCAGACAGCCCTGGTTTGCTTTGCCATAATCAAATAAATCAAACCAAACCATTATGTAACCAAACCAAACTGTATTAAAGTGGTTGAAAGAGTATTTGAACCAAGCTTGTTTAAGCACTAATTTTATTGTTAATAAGTTAAGTCAAAAATAAATGTTGGTGCAGAAACGTGCAGCACTTCAATTTACATAAGATATGAAAAAAAAATCTATCGAGATATTTATTAGAATATTGGAAGCAAAGATATACAAATTTTGATGAGAAAAAAACCAATTGAACATCAAGTGAAAAATATGCACTAAAATTTTATTGGTTCAATAAATGAGTGAAAGATGCAAGAAAGTCAATTGGTACATTTATTTTAAGAAAGCATTAACAGTTAAAAATCTAGCTGATTTTAGTTATTAGTTTTGGTTACTCTTTTCAAGAAGCGTTAGGTGACGTCGAAAGATCTCGAATTTGGGAAAACAGATGAATTTAGGGGGAGATCACCAAATCTAAAATGTTAATTTTGAGGTCGCCAATCATTTTTTTAAAATCGTATTTTGTTATATTTTACATATATATACAAAATATGAAAGTAGAATGCAAGATATAAAATATGAAAGCAAACTACTAGCTTTGATTTGGCAACAGTCCCTTTTATTCCTTATTATAACATGGCTACTTCCCGTTCCTGTCCTAAAACTACTAACAGTTCATAATACATGAATCTAAAGTGCGTCATATATGATGCCATCTTATGTAACGCGTAGAATTGCGGATATCTTTTATCCAATCATAAACCAAAATTTCAACAAAGAGCCGATTTTGTATCTTTCGCTCCTGCTGAATACGAACTTACTTTTCTTTTCCTACTTTCTTTTACTCTGCTAGTACATGTCGCTCACCTCTCTGCTTCGTCCATTTCATTATATCCTAAGCAATATATAAAATATGAAAGCTAATTCTATATGAGCTATCGGCCAGTCATCAAGATATTTACAAAATTTATTATATATATATATATATATATATATATATGTGTGTGTGTGTGTGTGTGTGTGTGTGCATAAGATAAAAAAATATAAAACTCAAAACTTCTAACATTAATTTTGCTACGTCCCCTTCGTGGCATCTAAAGTGATAATTTTGTAGCGATGACTTGAGTATAGCGTAGATACATCAGAAAACACAACGGAGGGGGGGAAAACTTTATAAACAGTTTTATTTTGTAATTCAGCATGTTCTCGTATAATGACGGCTGCGATATGCACCCGCACAGTTTTGAAAGTTTACATTCTCAAGCAATGGAGACAAAGCAGAGCGAGAAAGCAGAGACCGGATTAGAGAAAAAAAAAAAAGAGAGTTTAGATTCCACGAAGCGAACGCAACCAAATTAAAGTTAATAATTTAATAACTTTGAGTTCATATTTTTTATCTTACACTCACACACACGCATACATATACATATATATACATATATATACTCTTATAATAAAGGAGGATTGCCTTATTCATTTGCATCAAGAGCTCGTTTGCCATTTAAAGCGCCAACTTAACTTTCGCGATCCAAATGACATATTTTCATCTCACAAAATTTTTCTGCGCTAGCTGTCAGTTCTAAATTAGTTTACAACCAAGGCTTCCTCGATTATCTGAAAACCAATGACAGTAGTGCTACGCGTTGTTAAACGCTTCATAGATTAATGATAGAATAATCAGTAATAGAAGTGTCGATAACTTAATTTATTTTTCTCTCATATTGATTTTTCAGCTTCCGTGTCATGTCCTTACTTTCACACCTCAAAAAAATAATTAATAAAGCATGCTATAAACATGCTTCGATAAAAAGACAGCAGTATCACGAAAAATGCTCCAGGAAGCTAACAGTAAGATTTCATACTAGTTTTAAACTATACTGCTTGCCATTTTGTATTAACGTCTATCAGCGAGTATCGTGACGAGACAAAGACCATAGAATAGAAATTAACATATGGCTAACTTTTACTAAAACTTAAGTCATGAATGTCATAAACAAACCCGTTATTGAGGTACGGCACATGCTGATTAGAGGAGGACGGTTGCTGTTGATCGAAAACCGAGCTATCGGGAGACGTTTCGGTCGCTTGGGGCGTCGGCAGAGGCGGTGGCTGCTGTGGACGGACTAGTTGGGCTCGATGGAAGCGCACCTCATCTTCTACTTTTTCCCTCTGCTTCTTTGACATGCGACCGAATTTAACCGCTGAAAAACAAATGTCAGTTTTAGGTAATTCCAGGAATATTAACATCACATCTACTATCTGAACAACTTAAAAAATATTTACACATTCATTGCCATTATACACCGTCTGTCCGAAGAGTTCCGAGGCAGATTTTCTTTCCAGCATATATTCATAACTGAGAATCAATCATACCTAGAATTTCCAGTTTTATCTGGGTGTCATGGGTCGGTTGTGCAAGTGGTTCTGGAACGATGGAAGGAGAGCGATCTCTTCTTGCTGCACAACAATGCGGCTAAAGTTGTGGTGCAATTTCCAGTGAAAAACCGTGTGCCAGTTCACAAACAACCGGTTTGGCGAAGAGTGACTTTTTTATTCTCGAAATCAAATTTCACATAAAGAGTCAATGTTATGACGTCGTAATTGACATTCAAGCCAAAGTGGCATGCAAATTGAATAACATCGCAAACAAGGACTTTTCTGACAGTTTCATATGGTAGTACGAACATTCTGTACGCTGTACTCAATTAGGGGTAGACCCTGAAGCATTAAAAGTTTCAACTTAAGTTTCCTCCAGTTTTCATTAATTCATTCTCGGAACTTTTCGGACAGGCGGCGTGAGTAACAGTTCTGGAAGCTATTCGTTTAGATTCAGCATTCTGAAATATTAGAATATACATAATTCATGAAAGTAATTAACTCGATTTCAAATTAGCATAATCAAGTGTAGCTTGACTTTATATTAACTTGATGTATATCAAATGAAAAAGATCTTCGAATTTTAGAATATCACGAAAGTGTTTCAGTTCAACAGGGCCATGAAGAGGTGAAGGGAGTGAGCGAAATAAATTGAAGAAGCACCAAATTTCAGACCAAAAAATCAGAAATTAACTTTAAATGGATCGAAATTATAAGATATAAATTATTTTCCGCCTTTATAAATTTTCGTAGCCGAAGCCTTCTTTCTTATGTTAGTTTTACAGTTACAGTTCATGATTTTCAAGAAGGGATGATAAAAGTCTGCGTTACAAAAGTTGACCACATTTTTACAACAAAAGATAATAAAATTTTGCATTTTTAATTCCCTGTAAATTAACAACATTAAAATTAATAAATTAATTCATTATCAGAATACTAATTTTACAATATAAACAGAACTGCCCCTTAAGGCTTATGATGTCTTTTAACATTCGACTGGACTGTCCTATAGTTACAGAAGCAAGATCTAGTGACGCGAAAGCGAGGTATAATATATTGTGTTAAGATGCTGTTTTGTCAGCCAATATTCTTCTATTTCTTATTGCATGTATTTTAAATGAAGAAACACATACAGACTGTAAAACGTTACTTCGTTTGCTCTTTGGTTACCTACATGTTCAATGTAAGCTATAGAAAATTCATTTATTGTATTTTATATAGAAATGTATATATGTTATCTTACCTGAGGGAAAAAGAAAAAACAAAAGTCTCTTTGAATACAGCGTTTATGTCCTATATTGTTTGTTAACAGTTGTGTTACGTTTACTAAATTTTAATCAATGTTCTATAAGCGCTACTGCATTTTTGATAGCAGCTCTTTATGTGCAAAAAAGTAATACCTTTACTGATCCTTACTTAAAAGAAGGAGAAAACAAACAAATAGACAAATAGTTTTACTGATAACTCAACTTTAATAAAAAAAAATGCTGTAAAATTATGAATAAAAACGTTACAGAATTAACACTTTCTTTTTTTGGTAACACAAGTATAATTTCTATGAATGGGCTTTAAAAGCTTCTGATAATACGCGAAGAAATTTAAATTATACGCCTTCATCAGTTGTGATGATCCAGTTTCAAAACACGTTGATAGACTTTTAAAGGCTTCCTGAATAGATAAATAATGCCTTGTCATAAAGGATCTTCAAAATTTAAAAAACGAATTAAGTTGAAATACAGATATTACATTTCATTATTTTCACACTTCCTTCGATTTTAAATCTAATTACTAAAATTGCATTTTGACTTATTAGTTATTTCGCCTCAGATTTGCATACATGAAAACATTTACATATAATAATTAAATTTTTACAAATCTCTGACTTTTTCTGAGTAACCGGACAGACAGGAGAAAACAAAATTGTTAAACAAGCAATACGATCAATTTTAACATACACTATGTGAATATACGAAGAGTAAACATAAAAAAAATCGTTATTCAGCATTTACTAGAAATATAAAAAATTTCTTACCATCCCTGGACATGCCTAAAGCAAGGCATTTTTGTAATCGGCAGTATTGGCATCTATTCCTATTTACTCGATCTACGACGCAATTCTTCTGTCTTGGACACTGATAGTTCACAACACTGGACTGACTTCTCCTGAAAAAACCCTGCAGAAGAGATTTTAGTTCAAACATGTTTTAGCTCGGATGCATCATCCCTAAAAATCACTCATCATTAAAGACTGCTTGCTGTTTAAGAGCTAAAATATCCACATTTGCTTTTAAATACGCCAGGAATACTAATGCTGGAGTTTCCGACGGTGAACAGAGAAGTGACTCATAGGAAAGTTTTTATTTACGAACATTCATATGAAATGCAAGGAAATGTGGGAACCTGCATCTCTAATATTGAGAAGTTACAAGAAACGTGAGTGAAACAGAAAATAATTAAGTGAATCCTAAACTATGTGATAGTTCGGCCAGAAGAATAGAAAATATTCATAAAAACGAAAGAAATATTTGTCTACCAGTGTAGACAAAAAAGAAAGAAACACTTGTCCATCGATAATTTGTTCACGGGGACAAATCTACTTGTCCATAATATCGAAAACTGTCCACCATTTTATTGAAGATATTTGGAATTATAGTTTTCATAGATTACTATAGATATTACTCATAGCTACTTTAATCAACTGGAATTCTTTCTCACAAAATGAAGTTGCCAAAGAAAAACGTATATTTTAAAACTCGCTAAGCTATTGATACATCACCAACATTCAGAATGTAATAAAAATACACCAGTAATCATAATACCGATTTAACAACAACTGAATGTAACCTAAAATTTTCAATTAAAAATATCAAAAAACATTAAACAAAATGCCTTCAGATTTCAGTGTCGTCAATATTCCTGCCATTCAGTGCTAAATAATTGTAAAAACTCTATTGCATATAAAATCGACATTTTATTGGGAGTTACGACGTTAGTACAAATTAAAAAAAAATAAAATATTCAGTTCTAAGGAAGATGGATGACAAGAGTGATCGTTATATGCATTTTTAGTGAACTGTTGAAAGATTAACTTGTACTATATTTTATGCTCAGTAACTATTGCAGGAAGTTTAAGAAGTACAGACAAAGTGGGCTGTAGGTCCAGGTTCCTGTAACTACATTCAAGAACCTGTTTCTGTTTCGGCTCAAAATGTATTTTCGCAGTGATAAATCGAAAGTTATAAAACTTACGGAAAAATTCGTGATTTTTCTTTCAAATGCAATGAGGCCTATTCTTGCTTAACTGTCACGAAATGTATTCGCAAAATTTTCATGTAAAATAATAAAAAACTTTCATAAGAAAATAGAAAAATGAGAGAAAAAGAGAGTAATTTAAAATTTATCTCTAATCTAATCTATGTTTATTTATAATTTAGTAAAATTTATCTTTCCTCACTCTCCAAAATAATATCGCAAGTCTAAAACATTATTATTCCTCATGAATAACATGCATATCAATTTAAATGCTACGTAAAGTTATGATGATAAGATTACTGTTTAGTTATGGTAGATAGTCTAATGAATGTAATCTTGTTCTTTAAAGTGAAAGAAATTCTTAAAAAATGAAATAAATTCTAGTTATCTGAAAACAATAAAAAAACATAGTCAGACCTTTTCTCAATTTTTAGACAGCAAAGTGGAGCAAGCAAGAAAATACCGTCCAAATTTGGAGCTTCCCCTTTTTCTCTTATTAATGTGATAAGTCCTAAAGTATGCCATCCAGTTCTCCCCTGGAATCACCTTGCTATTATTACAAAACTGTTAAGAAAGAACCATTTATGCATAGTACGTTCTCTTAAATCCTAGATGTCCTGAGATTTGTTTCAACTCACAACAAAGATTAATAGAAATCTTTGTGTTTTCAAAAGCAAGATAAGTGTGAATTTGTTCTTGGATTTTCATACTTTAAAAGCTGTCGAAATGCAGTCCCGCATTTTCCTCTTTTTGGTCAGTTAAATCTGGCATTTAATTAACTTTTAAATATTTTTATCTTATTCCATTCCAATATACACATAAGTCTGAAACTTAACTGTGTTCGAGAAATTAAATTTCGCACATGTCCTGTTTCAGTTAAAAATCCATCACGCTTTCAAGCAAGTTCATGTACTGCATTCTTCAATCATTGGTATAGAAATACTTCAAACTAATAAGAAACTTCCGGCTCTAAAGCTCAAAATACTTCAAATTTTCTAGAGCTTGATTTAATCTCATTATGCCGAAAGTGAATAAGCATCGTATTTATTTGTAAAGGCTTTCTGACTAAACTGCTGCGTTTATCCAAAATTTGGGAGGAAAAGTGTTTGTTTAAAATTAAGCATTGAATTTGCTTATTCAAGTTGAGGTAAATACTTGAATGTATTAATAGGTGTTTAGAATTTAGGTTTAATTTAGGTGCGGAAGCCATCTTAAAGTAACGTCTTTCTAGGTGCAGGGAAAAGTTAACCGTGAGTTAGGCGCGTGGTTAACTGTGCGCCTATTTTTGACAGTCGCGCGGTTGACACCTGTCACTCACGCACTTAATCTAGAATTAAACTATATTACATATACGACACCAGTTTGTACATAAGTCTGATATCAATTTGCGAAGCTTTCTGTTTTCCTTCAAGCCGCAATAATTTTGTTTTAATTGTAATCAAGCTAACTGCGAAATTTTCTTTTAATCTTGAAACATTATTTTGAGGTTCCCCTCCAAAAACAATGATATTAAGAAATCACTACATTGGTGAATCAGGTGACATGTTTTTACGTTTTTTTTCCAAAGCTTTTCTAAAAATTATAATATCAGTTTATTCAACACAAATTTTATTTATTTACACAAAACAACATTTAGGGAAAATTCCTCAATTCACATTTACATGAGTGTAATGAAATAAAGCCTTTGAAATGTTTTGTTACAAAATGTTTTATACCATATCATTAATTTTGATTAAATGCAATCAAACAGAAAAAGCGGCGACAATATTCTGCAGAATCCAATAAACTAGTTCTTCATTTTATTTATACAACTATGTTACGGAATTTTTTTAGTGTTTTAAAACTAAAATCACCACATCTGCAATATGTATTTACGCAATTCCTCTCAACATTTAGAACATCTTCTAAATGCATTCACAATAACAGTATGATCTACTTCGTAATGAATATCAACACTTCTACAGAGTCTGGTAATTGAACAATTAATTCCTTGATATATTTGATAGCAAAGCCTTTTAATTTGAGCGTATGATTAATATAGAGTGGTAGTTCAGAACTGTTGAGTTCTTAGTTCATCTGTAATTAATTCAGAACATAATGCGTAAACAAATATACGCGAAGATTATTAGTTTATAGAAATACAGTTTCAGAAAGATGATAAATATTTTGTGACAAAATACACTTTTGAAACAAAATTAACCATAATTTCAAATGTAACTATAAAAATTAAAATTTCCAATAAACTTTTATATATGAAGAGATTAGCATTTTCAAAGATTCCTGTGGAAATAAAAATAAAAGTATATGAAATTACAGAAATCGAAATCTCTATTTCTTTAAATCAAAAGTTATAATCTAGAGTTACATATAAAGATACATTACATGGTACTTCTTTTAGTTTCTCTACGTATAAGAAGCTGGTAAATGTTGGAAACTACGTACAGTAATGTATATCTACTATCTGCTTACTTAACTTCCGATTTAAGGCAGAAAAAACGTAAAATTAATGGTCGAATTACAGTATATAAATTACCGACTAAATCTCGTTTTTTCCTTCCTAGGAAGTACTGTTAAGCTTTAAATTAACAATGTAACAATGCATTTGCAATGCTTACAAGGGTGTAGCCTCGAAATAAATTCGAGGCTATACACTTCTTTTGAGAATGGGAAAATAATCAGTATCTCTAATTTCTATTCGGAATTTGCATTCCGTTAACTCTTTTTGAACTTGAGTTGAACTCTATTTGAAAATTATTCGACCACAGTAATTTTACTCTTTTAAAAGTGTGAAGAATTATTCTTTAAATATCAAACTGAATTCTATTTTAAATGTTTCTAAATATCCAAATCAACTAAACTACACTCTAAATATCAAATTAAACTTTTTCTTAAAATTACTTTAACTAACAAGCTTTTACATCATGAATAGAATAAAAATTATGCATGATAAACGCGCTCAATGATATTACCGAAAATAATTAATTCATATTCATATACAAAATTGATTTCAAACCTTAATGCTAGGCTGCATTCTTTAAAGCCACATATATGATCAAAACTCAGAAATATAAGTAAACTTGACGAAATGCATTTATAATTTAAAAAAATTTAAATAACATTCTAAACTTTACTTAGAACAAAGAATTTAAAATGTTGAAAAAAGTTCAGTTTTCAGACTTATAATTAGAGACCTTACCTAGAATGTTTCTTAATCGTTTTTTCTTTTACAGATTTCACATAAAAGTTTGCACAGATATATCAGTTCCTTATACCTAGTTTTACAAACAGATTCAACTCAGATTTTAAGCACATACTGACTTTTGTAAAAATTGATATTGAAAAAAAAATAGATTTACAGAATTATTAAAAGTTTCACGCAACCTAAAGACAGGGATCACTTTTCTTTTTTAATTCTCAGAAATACTAAAAAGCGAATACGGAATATGTAAATTAATTACTTCTATGCTATGACATGAGAAAAAGCACGGAGTTAAAATTAGTGTTGCCTCGATGATAGAAGGTTAAATATTACTCTTTACCTATTTTGCATGTATTTTACTTTTTATCTTTTGTCTTCGTAGTTAAATATATATACATTTTGAAAATTATAGAATATCATATTAAAATAAACATAAATATATAACTAACGCCTACAGAAGCGTGATACATTGTCATTTAATAAATATTAGGCTTTAAGTTTGATTTGAGATAAACTCAAATAACCTGAAGAAAATGAATGAATGAATAACTTGAATTGTTTTTTAGCTTTTTCGTTTATATCCCATCTAGATTTTAAACAGCGTAACTCTACCGTTACCAGTGCAAATCTCAAGACATTTCCCAGAAAATGTAGACATAATAACGTTCCTTACCTCGAATCCATATGCTTACCTTACAACCTTCACATGTGATGACACCATAATGTACACCGGATGACTTATCCCCACAAACTTTGCATGGAATAATTTCAATCTGAGCTGTAAAAGAAAAGAAAAAAAGAAATTATAACGAATAAACACAATTAAAAATATTCATCGAATAATATTCACAGAAAATCTACAATAAAGCTAAAGTTAAGAACCAATCAATCAAATTCATAAAATACAATTTTATTTATTATGCAGATTGCAAGGAATGAAATGAACATAAATTTCTACCTCTGTTTCTATAGAAAAAAGGAGTTTAGTAAATCCTAATGTTTTAGAAAGCAAAATCTGACTCGAATACGATTATAAGCCACTGAGATTCTAAGCCAAATATAGACAATTCACAACCAGAAAGGAGTCATTTATTAGGCAACAGCATCCACATTCCTCACTTTATTTTTACTAAAGAAAAATCAAACTTAATATTTTTACAGCCACAGCATTCGGATGAAGTGCGCGCAGCAGAAACGCATCAAATTTTCTGTAGAGCAACGAAACAATGATGTTTTACTTTTAAATGCATTTAAAATGAACGCTTACAATAATGTATTTTCCTTTTGATCTCGTTGCAAACTCTTTTTTTTTTTTTTTTCATTTTCTCACTGAAAATACTTTTACAGCAAGAAGAATGATGTTTTTAAAATACAGAAGACCCCTCCCCGGGCGAATTAACCAGATTACTATATATATAATTGGGCTCATCTAAAAAGTTGAGCTTGTTTATTGTCGGCCGATGAAAAAGTTAACGTCGATCTTAAAAAAAGAAGACTCTGGAGTTGGGGGGGGGGGAGAAAAAAACGAAAAATTCTAACTTTTTTTTTTTTTTTTTACTCGAGTTTGAACTCAATGATGTTGTTCATGTTCTGTTGTAAATATTATTTTTGAATTCCATTTACAACCTAGTTTCTTCATTTCTAGTGACGTTTATTTTTTTCTGTGTGTGATCTTTTTGTTTTAAATATAATTTCACTCACATAACTAAACGAACTTATTCTCCAAATCAAACTACTTAATTGTATACGTAAATTCTTAGTACCATTTTTTCTATCACTTATAATATTTGTTATTCTTTTTTCCTGTGTTTTTTAACGGCCTTAGGATTAACTGTAATTTTGCATGAGGCGTGCACGTCATCCCCAGGATTATTTCGCTTAATCAGGGATCTACTGTATTTGTAACTCCTTAAACTAATCTGATTTTAAGATTGTTGTTTTCAATGGTGCCATTAGATGGCACCACTGACACTCTCTGCACTTCGGGGAAATGAGATCTCGATAGCCTGCAGTTACGGGCTACATATTCAACAGAAAACTTATCGGGTATTCGAATATACTATCGTTCTTCAATCTCACAAATGCTACTAAAATTCAAAAAAGTGTTTCAGGGCATCGCTAGGAATAGGACAAACAGCCCAGGAGCTCTTTGAGTGGAACTGCATTAGTTCAAGGAAGGCAAAAACTTTTACTCAGTGTTAATATAACAAAAAAATTTAATAGTTTTTGACGAAGTTTAGATTAATCAGTTGGCTTAAACAGCAAGGACTATAGGCAATAGTAATTATTACATGCCAAATGGGTTCCTCAAGTAGTACAGTTTCAGATATTTTTTTGAAATAAAATGTCACAATACAAATAGGATTCTCAGGAAGATACCACTGTAGTTAGGATTTAATTTCGGGGAGGCTGTGACTTTTATTTAAAACCAATGTTTTTGTAACTGTATTCTGCTTATAAACTAAAACTTCAATTTCGGGAGGGGGAGTGCAGCCCTTTCAGCTAATACGACCATGCATGAAGGCAACAAAATGCAAATTGTTAATTCATGCTATTATGGCAGCAGCAGAGATGAATGAAAGCACATATAGAGCAATGCCGAGCGCTTAACATTCATTCTGTGGAATTATCCAACTTTCTGTCCTATTTGAAAAAAAGTATTTCCAGTAACCTTTATTTATTTATTTATTTATTTTTCCACTATACTGCATCGAATATCCATTTCGGAAAGCTAATTCAAATAATTTTTCAGTTTAAAAACCATTTACTGATAGCAATGAGCTCTTCATATTTAATTAAATCTTAAAACTGTATAATTAAAAATGTCTTTCTGATTTCCTATTAAGCCCAAAGTTAACAAGTTTTTTTTAACGTTTTGTGTGTACCTTTATTTATTAAATATCATGTTCTGCGCACTTAAACCATATAAAATTCAATTTAACAGCAATATCACAAATTATTTAAAAACAGAATATCTTTAGAATTTTCGATAGACAACCTCGCGCGCTGGAGATAAAAATGAATTGTTTGGTACAATGTTGCCATTGCTCGCTTTGAAATCGTTGACTTTGTTAAAAAAATTCGTTAAAATTCTATAAAATATGAAATAGATAATAAAACAAATTCAAAATTCGGGCTTCCAAATGATCATGTTCGGGTGGAGGTTGACGTTATTCAAAATTTGATGGCTCTACCAGAGGTTACCAGTCTGTTCATGGACTCACTCTTGCTAATACGGTTTTTTAAGTGTTATTACAGCATCGCTTTCTTCGAACTTACGCCTCATATATTTCACAAGCAAAATCACAAAATATTTAAAAACAGCGAATTTTTAGAATCCCTGACAGAGTGTTAGGGGTTGCCATATATTTCTTTACATTCGCAATATATTATTTCTTTGAAAACTAGCCAATCAAATGGTCAATCGTCTAAAGAGTTAGCATAAAAAAAAAAAAGAAAATAGTATATAATGATTTTAAAGAGTCTAGATACTGTCATTTCATAGAAAATATTTAATATTTCTAACTGAGCATCCCACGATTTAAAAGCATTTTTATTTAAATCAATCAAATTCAAAAGAAGAAGAAATATTTTTAAGAACTGCATTTATTGCTTTTCAATCACTTCTTTTGCTACTTAGTAACAGAAAGATTAAATGTCAAAGTTAAATATCTTACACTTTACTGAATAACAACACGTTGTTGCACAGAGATAGTAAGTACACTATTTGAGCTAGTGGCAACATATTACTTTCAAATAGCCGAATTTGTGTGTTAAAATTGAAAGATCTTACATTTTGCCGAATGGCAACAGTCTGGCGAACTGGTCATAAAAATGTTTTATTTCTAATAGTGTTTCCATTTCTCGTTTCAAAAGCACTGATTCACTTAATCAAAAATAAGTTAAATTTGAACAAAATAAGAAACAAGTCAAAACCAAATTTGAATCTCGGCCTTTGAGATGCCCTTATTTGGGTGGAGGACTACATGTATTAAGAATTCGATGGCTCTAATGTGCCGCCGTTTAGTCACAAAGCCAGAAACATACATACAGGTTACTCAATATTTAATTTAAAAAATAATGATACATCGCGATAACTTTTTGTGGCAACAATTTGAAAAGTGACTTGGGCACAAAGTGATACAATAAAAAAAAGGTTTACACTTCGATTTAGAACGGATATTCATTTTAATATCGATGAATGGTAATGGAAGTATTATTCAATATATGTATGTCTCTATGTATAATCATCTAAATTCCGCAAAAAAGAAAAATGCTCGCATTGTGATCCCGAAGTTCAGCTACTAAAGGTTTTAAATAAGATTTGTGCATTACTTTATTTAACTTTATTTAAATAATATTCCATAAATGTTAATACACTAGAGAAGAAATTATTAGCACTTGCTTCTGTGGTTTTGTCAAACTTACAAATCTTGATCGTATTCTTTAGTGCAATTTATTTTACAAAAATTCAAAATCTCTTCATAAATCGAAGGACCAAAGGTCATTTAATAGCTGGACATGGTTTCATACATGCACGAATTCTGAGGCACCCAACAAAATTTTAAACTCATTATAAAAGCAACCTTAGACTAGCATAGTCTTGAATAAAAGGCTACCCATTTAATACTTCCAGTATACTTCGAAAATTAAAATTTTTGTTCTCGGAAGATACTCAAGAATCCTCCTAATTTATATTAACTCGGCCAGGTTATGGATAGATGTGAGAGTCCTATGGACAATGCCCTGCAACTAATGTACACATGTTTAAAAGCCAGGAACAGAAACGAAGAAAACCTTTCTTAGATACACTGATGGGTGCGGAATCTGATGTATTTACTCTCCGTTATAGAGAAGCACATCGATATGGTAAGGAAAAGTGAGTTGCTAGTATTTGCCAAAGACAATGGAGATGAAAGAAACGCAGAAAATTTTTTATATAAGGAAATAAATGCTGACTGGGTTACCAGAAGATTATGAACGAAACATATGCAGTTCCTTAGCATAGTATAATGATTTCCTGCAGATACGGTATCATAGAGAACAGTTTAAGCAGCTCTTTTTTTAAACAAATGTAAATTTTTTAAATAAAAGGAAAAAATAGATTAATGTTTGTTCACAAAATAGAGTGTTTCAAAAAAGAAGGTTTTAGAGTAGGGGAAATCCGTATTAAATCTTTCATTTTAAGTAGCAATTATATAAAATGAATTTAGAAAAACAGGTTTTTTTGTGTTTTATGATTTCAAAATTTAAGAAAGTATGAGCATACTATCTTTTATGGGCACTTTGTTAATACTGAATTAGATAATCGAGAAATGAAAACTATTATTTTCATTTTACTAAACACGATCAATATATAAGTGAAATTTATTTCTGAATACAATATGATACGTACGCTTACACTGGACATTCTGCACAAGACTTCTCAACCTCACATGATTTTAAGGTCAAGGTTATCAGCGAAGAAAGAAAAAATATGCTACCTCGTGTTCCATGTGTACTATTGGTGAGAAAGTCGAAATGAGAAAATGAGAAAGTAAGAAAGCACTTTTAAAATAAAGCGTAAATATTCTCAGGATACACGGAAAAAAATTAAAACATGCAAGATGTTTGTCAGGGTAAAGTGAAGATCATTTTATATTCATTTTTACATTGCTATAGAGCAGGGGTTCTCAACCAGTAGCACACGTACCACTGGTGGTACGCAAAGAATCAAAGTATTTTTAACTAATAAATTCAAAAATTAAACCCCATCATCCTGATTGAGTTTTTTTCTCTAACACTCGTAAATTTATGCGATCTGAGCTTCGTTCAAATGCGGTGGTGGCAGAAGTACTTTGTAGTGGTGGTACTAAAGGCTCTCAGTTTTTGTTTAGATGGTACGCGTCAGTCAAAAGATTGAGAATCGCTGCTATAGAGCATTATTGGGCATAAATATATACATAAATCATGTATAATTTAAAGTCTTTATCACACAAAAAAAATTTTACTAATTAAAAAGAAGATTTTTAAGCAATGAAATAATCAATGGTTTATCTTAGAATGCCATGAAACCGTATTCTTAGGAGTTATTATGACTTGATACTACTGAAAATTAATACGGATCACTCTAGTCTGTAAACAAAGAAAGTTTTCATTATGCCTCTGGTGGTTAGGCTTCCACATAGGCTACTGTCGAATTTGGGTAGTTCAGCTCAGTAGCTATGCCCCTTAATGATCGGCCATTTTTGTGATACCCGACGATTACACTTTTCTTGAAATCAGATAACTCTGGACTTCGTGGCATCTTGCATGCCACTACTGCAAATGCTTTTCCTTCCTAATATTTAATGATGGAGGGCGTGACGTATATCAGGACCGCAGATATAGGCATTTGCATGGGTGTCCATAGTGTATACGTTTTCGCAAAAAATATTTCCATTTTGTGTTCCAGTTAATGTCATTTTAAAATTTTTCAAATTAATAATATAATAGTGTGATTGAAATGAATAATGAATAAGCGAATAAATGAAAACTATTGCGCATCGAATTTTTGGAGGTAATGAATCTACTTTGCAGATACAGTAATTCATTGCAGGTTTCATATAGACACCGACGGCGATGGACGTCATTCTTACAGTCAACTTATGATTAGCAAGACCTAATTAACTAGATCCTGCCTTAATAAAAAAAGTTAAGTTTTTTTATTTTAAAATTATGGAAAAAATATTATCGCAAACAACGTATAACAAAATTTTCTACTAGAAACTTTAAAAAAGGGGAAGAAACGTGCGTGGGGTAACAGCAGTGATAACAGATGTTCTCATAGTATTTTGGAATTGATTTATCCCCAAAATACGTAATTGAATTACATAAACCCTGGAATATAAAAATATTGCAAAGTAAAAAATAGAAGAATCAATGACATTGTTAGGATCTTTTATAAATATCGTTCTTCAGTGCTACTTACAATTTAGTTTCTTCATTTCTATTTATGTTTATTCTTCCGTTATGTACAATCCCTCCGCCTGAATACTGATTTAATAATCACTTGAAAATGCAGGTAAATTATTAATAGTATTTGTATTTTTCCTGTGTTTTTTTTTTTTTTTTTTTTTTTTTTTTTTAAACTGCCTTCGGATTAACCCTTGATTTTGAGTTACCATGGACAAATCGGAAATTGAATTCACTTCGTTTTGCAGTTGTTCTACGATTCTTATATTGTTCTGTTATACGTAAAACACTACTAAACTGGTTTGGTGGGAGAAACATGAATGTTTTGGAAATAAGAAGGGATGTGTCATTTCTAGAGAGATGGTGCTTGCTGAATACTGTAATAATTTGTGCCGCGTTTTCTGACTGCTGTTCTGAGACCCTGATCTGTGGAAACATTTCCATTTTAGATCACGTTTGTTACGAAAATGAGTCATAGTTTAATCGAAACGGATAAGTCTGAAGCCAAAATTTCCGAACATGGACTCGTGAAACTTGCTTCTTTTCATCGAGTTCCCTCTACAGTTTGCAAAAATCGTTATCTGGTGTGACATGTCAAGGCAAGGTAATAATAGTTTTCTGTTCTTTGAAATCACCGCTGAGCTCTAACAAAACACTGTCTAGCAATTCATTGCCACAATCGTATTAGCGTGAGCGTTAGTCCTGGATATACAGCAAGATGGTGTGAAATTGCAAATCGTCATACCATGATTCCGCTATTAAGATACTAGAGAATCCGTTAGAATCTATATCTGAATAGTATGACTATCAAGATTTCCAGCATTTATGAGGACGCTTAAAACAAACTACGTTCGTAAACAACACACACACCTTAGAAAATGAATATGAGCATTACACTGCGATTATCCACAGTACAGATAATAATGTTCCTAAGAACATAGTGAAACAGATAGTCAATACACTGAACTAAAGAGACGTCATGTTCAGCTAGACAAAGTGTCTCGTATATATGTACACTTACTTATAGGGGGGTCCACTTTTAAACTGAACACCCGTATATATCACCTTCCACTACGACATGAAATGCTTTTTGCACCCGAAAAGAGGAAGAAGTATAAGTTCTAAGGGTTGTTTGTTACATGCTCAGGTCTAAATGTCCAGTATCTATGGCATACTGCCATCTATAAAAACCTTTCGAAAATCAACCTAAAATGAATTATTCTTTATTGCTTGTCTTAGGAATTTAGATGATGATGCATATATGAACATTTGCATTATCAAGATTGTATTTTTGTAAGATGTATATTTGCATTACCTTTACATCAAATAGCAAGATTAATAAAACAAAGCAACAACGACGAAATAAACAAGGGAAAGAGGGAAAAAAGAAGAAAAATGAAAAAACTTTATTTATAGTTTTCTGCAAAATGAAAATTTTATTTTTTGTTAGATAATTTTGTTCTCAAATTGTAAATGATATTGCCGTCTACACAATTTTATGGATCTTAGATGTCATTTGTCAAAAGCGCTAAATTATGCACTGACTGCCCGTTTGAAGATAAAGTTCTGAAAATGATGGTTAAGAACATTAGCTGTCTCCTTTGAAAGAGGGTTAAGTAATAAGATCCAACATTTAATGAATTTAGCTGCAATCTCATACAATAGCTATCTCATTAATAACTGCGGTTTAAGTAAAGAGTATTCTTTTTGTGAGTGTGTGAATCAAAATTTTAGCAACTCATTTGCTTTAAAACCTAGGATATATAAAATAAAATGACAAGAAAATGGGCTCTGGTTAACAATATCACGCTATAATCGTCACCATCGCTTAAATAAGAAGAAGAAAAGGAAAAAAAAAAAAAAGCTTAAGATTAAAAGATTTGATTACATGCCTACAGAGTCCTGCTAACCTATTTTTTAACTCGAGGCAAAGAGAAAAATGAGCGCCCCTGCGTACAGTGTCGACCATTCGATAAAAAAATAAATAAATGGAACTAAAATGCCACATAATATATACAGAATTACAGTTTTCAAATGAAAAGCATTGAAAATTTCCATTTGGGCAAATGGCATGTAACACTGAGATAATATAAATAGCTTTGTAATTAATATAAAAATTATAGCACTAATTTTTCAAGTATTTTAATAACCTTACTGCTTTCTTTAAACGATGTAAAATTACCAATAACTTTTTTTAAAATATAGTTTATGTTCTGAAGACAGAACGACCATACTTATAGTGTTTTCTTGAGCAAGTGAAGACTATAATTTTTATTATTTTAAGCTTTCCCAAATTACTTTTGACACTAGCAACAGCAACTGACAACGTTAAAAATATTTCTTAACGTTGCTTCAAAATTAAGATACGACTGAATTATATTCGTGAATTATTTTTAAAATATAAGTTTCCGCTTTAGTATCAAGAATTACTGAATGAGCGTGGTTTTTAAAACTACGTATTCTTGACTGAATTTTGCATCATAAAAGCCATTTGGAATTTAAGTGCTGAGATATAATCTGCTGTTTTTAAATTCTTTAAATACAATGACATTTATTTTTCACCAGTTAGAAGCTAGAAAATCGGAACATTGTTCAACTTTTCGTATTCCCATTTCAGTTGCGAGATTAAAAGATTAACATCAAACACTTAATTTCTAACGATGAAAATAATATTTTCTTATTAATTGATTCTTGACAATCTGATTTATCAACTTTTCGTTTTCATTACCATTCGAACTCTGCTGATATATTTATCTCTAAAGCTACATTTTTACATTTCATAACTACTCTCCGAAATATTTCACTTCATCTGTAGTAAAGAAAGAAATTTTTCTTTAAAGCGTGGGGCTTTATAGACTGTTACAGTTTTTGATTGCATGGCTTTATTATGGTTCTTGCAATATTAAATTCCACGCAGATAACATATTCGTATATAAGACTTTTAAACTGATTTTCTTCAAAAGGCTGTTAATTTCATCCCACTGCAATGATTTATCATTTGATGTTGTACCTTTTAATAACCGATGGCTCTGGTTATTTGTAGGTATAATTTTTTAACAGTGTTCGTTCTTGATCCCAATGGTGTTACTTACCCAATGATACCAGTGTTACTTACTTTGAAAACAAGAATATTGTCTTTAGAAATAGCAGTAACGCGTTCAATTTAACGGTAGGTAATAAACAACAACATTAACTTATTTAATTCCGTGTAGACAATTGTTAGCGGGTGTTGTCCTACAACGGAAAAATCCATACTTTAATACAAGATGTAGTTTCAGTATAAAGGTTGGAAGTAAATTTTGGTCACAATTGATTTATTAACGCTCAAAATGCATAACAACTCTTAATTTACACTAATCCTAAATAGCTAATAACACTGATGAAAGCTGAACGTGATTTTAATATTGAAACTATTTGGCTTTCCTAAAATTACCGTAATTATTATAGATGCGTCTTTTTACCCCGTTTCATTAGCTCAGCTCAAGGGACTATTTCGCGAATGTGATAGGTGTTGGCAACTCTTATCAGCATAATAAATAAGTTTTCCTCCTTTCGATAGTTTTCTCCTTTTTTTTTTTTTTTTTTTTTTTTTTTTATATTTAAATCATTAACGTTATCGCATTCAATTGTTTTTCTTTTTCACATTTCAAACTTTGCGAAATTGTACGGAGGAAACATTATTTTTTTTTAATAATATGTCGAAGATATCGGCGAAGATAGTATTCCCATATAATTTACTTTTACTTGACTGCTTTGAATTCATAGAAATATTACATTAAATAAATAAAGTTAAAAAAAATCATTCAACAGCATCCACTACTTTCGTTTTCAGAAAATATCAAAATTGTTTGCGCCAATTAAAAAAAAAAAAGAAGAAAAAACAAAGAAAGTAAGAAATGAGACTAAATGTATTCATAATAGGGAAAAAAAAAAACTCTCCGAAACTTAGAATTTAAATAAAAACGAAAGTGTATTCCAGTTATTGATTACGAAAGAGAAACGGAATAACTGGAGCGTCAGAGAACAGGTTCGCATCATTATTAGGTGAACAAGTGGATGAAAGGAAAACCGTTTGGCGCACCCGACACGAACTACGAACTCACTATCAGTGAAGCTTAAAATAGCGAATACAATGCGCTGCTGCTGACTCTGTTACTACAGCTACTACTACTACTACTACTAACTACTACGCAAAAGCATGCGTATCGTGTCATCGAAGACGGAGAAAGTTTCTTGACCTCATCGTATTCATAGTCAGCTGCGCAAATTTCCTTTGACGTCGTAAGCCGAACGCGCTACCGCCCGCATGCCGGTACAATTATCTTAAAATAAGGAAGGCGGAAGTCAATAGACAATACGCATTTGAATTGATTAGATATTAATAAAAATGTCGATTGCGTAAGTATGTTTCATTTTTGTTATTTGATTCGCTCGGAAGCTTAATACTATTTATACAAAAAGTTTCGTAACTTGCAATAGAACAAATGCCAGTATTCGTCAACAACGTGAGAGGAGAAAAGAGAAAGCTAGTGGCATCTACGAAACTTTATATTACGTGAAGGACTGACAAATACTGAAAGACATTTTCGCAGAAGCTAGTTAATACTTTTAATGCAACACATGTAAAATTTCGATGTCCATTATATTTTAAAACTGAAGTTAAATCATATCTAAAAACACATTAAATTCATTTTAAAAGTATCAAACAGCAAAAATTAAAAATTTAGGCATTTGTCGACAATTTGCGAAGAAAGTAAAAAAACAGAAGTACTCATCTATGAGTATAAATGACGTTATTAAAAGTATGTATTAGGAAGGAAATGAAAATTCCACGTAGAACCATTTTTGGAAGTTTCGGGAGCAGTTCCGAGTAGCATACTCTAATGGAAGCACTTCTGATTTGTGTTTAAATGTGATCGATTTGTGAATTAAGCGATAAAAAATGTACAGAAATAAAAACGTTTTGCTTCCTTTGTGACTACTGTATATATGAAAATAAGGGGCATAAATCTGATCGTACATCAGGTTTAAAACGGTTGATGTTTTCGTGATAGTGTTTACTGGTTGAAAAGTCACTTATAACTAAATTTGTATTATCAAAAGGTAATAAAACATGACTGCCTTCCCAGGTACATCTGCTAAATATGTTTCGCTTCAAAATTCATACATTATGCACAAAACCCGTGCCATGAGATTTTATTACCAGAGGTAAATCTCAAAACTGCGCCCTGTAAGTACTTTTTATCACTTTCAAATGAACATTTAAAAATCTCTTATATATATATTTTTTTACGTCCTTTCTTCTTTTCCTGTGCCTTCTTTTTTTTTTTTTTTTTCGCTTAAGCAAGTGCCTTACTCATAAGTGCCTCAAATGCCTTCTGTACAACTTCGCTACAAACAAATACTTTATATATATTACACATACAATTTATTTAAATAACTTATTAACAAATTATGAACAAGGAACTTCCCGGACTTTTTGACGACATATGGATAAATTTTCATGTTCCACACCAGGTAATTAAACTTTTTTTTTTTTTCAGCCTAACACAGTATGCCGTAGTGAGTGATATATTTGGAAACAGAGCGGTAGAATAAGTTCATATTGCATTATATCCTGAAAAACAGCCGCCTTTATGGTATTCATTAAGATCCCCAATTTGCTTTCTAAGGGCAAAGACGTTATTTGTACAGCCAACCATACCGCACAGATATTATATTCACATCAGTAGATAAATAGTTTCTTTATTCTAAACGAAGCCCTAAATTCCATAAAAAAAAACGAAAAGTTAGGTCGTAATTCAGGAACTAATGAGATGGTTGATTTATTTTATGAAGTTTAAGCTGCTTTAGAAAAGAATAAATGATTTGGCAAAAAGAGAAATCAAGTTAGTAAATTTTATTAAATAATTAAAGTGACTGTGATATCTTCTTTTTGAAGTGTTGAGTCATTTAATTCACAGTAGTTGTCTATAACAACATGATTGAAACAAATATGAAATATCATACGCGGCACAGTGCCGGATCTACACATCTTACCATATCATCGTTCATGTGTGTTCTAACTATACTTTCTCCCCGCCGCGGGAAAAGCAAATATCAGTTTATCTCTTTAGGGAATTTTAGTTGGAACAGTGGCTTCTTTATACTATCGAACTAAAATTATAATATATGATATCTGTAGTATTTTATAAGCTCTAAATGCTATTCGACAAGTTATTAGTTTGTAATTTAAGAAACAATAAGACAGTCGATTTGTTTGTGAAGTTCAAACTGTTTTAGAAGAGAAGTTAATAAAGGAGAAAAATCGTCAGATTTCATTGTTTAAATAATGAATGTCTGACCTTACTAAATAAGATTTAAAATGTAAGTCTTTTGTAGTTTTTCTCTTCCTTCTCTTTACACATAAGATCTGTTCTCCGCAGTTTGAAGTATTATTTATTTAATTTATTTGAAAACACATTAAGGATAAAATAAAATACTTTCTAAAACATATTTGGCTGGACTACTTTACATTGTCTGTGATTAACTTGCAATTTTACGAATATAACATTATTAAGAAACCGATGTACCGCTCTTCGACTTCAATGTTTTTTGGAACAGACTCCAGAAGTTTTCAATAGGGCACAATAATTATATAACTCGCCATCACCAACAGTATTCTTCTCTAAGAAGACCATCTTTGTGACAACTAAAATTGTTTGAAACCTTTGTTGTCTTAGATTGAGTTTGCTGCTTGTATAATTGTACGCAATTAAGAAAATTTTGTGAAACACCAATTTTTTTTAAAAAGTTATTTATGAAATAAAATAAAGAGAGATGGGAGTTAAAGGGAAAATATATGCAGATTATAGGTCCTTTGATAAAACTTAGTAACCATGAAATTTTTCTAGAACTCGTTTTATAAATAAACAACTTTAATAAAATTCACAAATTCATGAGAAATGCAAAAACTAAAGCATACTTAATGATCGTATAAAAATCGATTACTCAACAATGGTTTAGCTTTTAGTCAAAGGATGTGACGGAATTGAATTGAAATACTCATTTGAGCAAACTACAAAGCCAAAATCTGTTTTCAGGACGCCGTGTGTTGATAATTCATAAAAATTAAGGTTTCGGTTAGGTTTATTTACTTACGGCAAAGCACACTAGGGCTATCTGCCTAAAGGGTGGAATGCCTTCGTGGAGGAATTTCTAAGAAAAACTGGCTCGTATACACGTTACACATGGAGAAACCACGAAAACACACATGCAGCCAGCCCGTTCGCGGGATTCGAACCTTGGACCAAACTACCAGTGTTCAGCGACTTTACCGCTCGGCCGCTGGCGGGGTCCATAAAAAGTAAGGAATAGAAGAAGAAATCTACTCGAAAGAATGCAATGCTGATTACACTAAAATCCAGTGGAAATCTTTTTAAATGAGAGACTAACACTGCTGTTGATCCTTCTTTCGTATTTATGAATACGATACCTAAAGATGTAGAAATATATTTAGGTAGTTACGCGTAATATGTGTAGGTGATAATAGAGTAATAACCAGAAAATTAAAGCAAAAGCTACTGAATTTCTTCAAAATGGCCTGCCTATAAAGGAATATTTATTTAACTACGCAAATGTTTAAAGAAAACATTTAGGAGGGCAATATAAAATCTTACCTATTCATATGTCTTTTTTTCTGTCAGTCATTTTTGTGGACAACATTTCGCATAAATATTAAATATCAACATTTTCTTGCATGTTTTCAGCTATTTTTGAAAATTTATACTTTTTAAATAAGCGTCTGAATCTGAGTTAACATTTTTTTCTTTTAAAAATATGAAAACAATTTTTTAACCAAAATAGCGGCATACAAAAACAAACATAAAATAAAAATACATTGTTTGGAAATTATTACTCGCTCAAAACAACTTATTTTTATCATTACTTTCCCATACTCATGTTTTCAATTGATTGGGTATTCATTATTTTTTGCGAGTGTCATGGAAACAAGCTTTCATCCTATTAGTATGTTATACTTTTAATAAAATGTATTTTAATGTTAATGTTCTTCGTATCCTAGACATTTAAATGCTTACCCATAGGCTATTAAGTCAATGAAAAGATTAATACTACAAACACGTTATAATTCACTAAAAGGAGATTGCGATAGATGAAGGTCAAAGAACTATTATATTTTTGCGGCTGTTCTTGGGTTGTCAGAAGCGAGCAATAGATGGCGCCAGGAGCAATTGCGAACATAAACAAATAACGGAGTAAATGTTATTTTTCTCGCGTCTAAACATCAACTCAAAACACGTGGTTCTTAGAGCAAGCGTATAACGAAGAAACCGCTATTAGAGAAAAGCTCTGAATCTTTCTCCTTGAAATTAAAATAAAAATTACCCTAAGAAAAATATGCCTGCAAGAATGGTAATTGGCCTAAGAAATATATATTAGTCCATTTTTGTACAAATATTTATTTGAACTATTGGCTTTATTTGGCTAATGGTTCTTTATTTATTTAAACAGTTACACTTTCCTTTTGCCTTAATTATTACTTTTCAAGTTTTGATAAACACAATTCAATCTTTTAAATTTTGTGAAACCCGTTGTACTTGGAAAGATAGTAAGCGCTTGGAAACAATTGCATTAAAATAACAAAGTATTCTTTAGTTTTGTCATTAAGTGTGCATGAAAGAAATCTGCAAGAAATAATCTGTAATATCCCCCCCCAAAAAAAAGGAGGGGAAGCAAAGGTAGTTAATCTTAATGTAAAATAGTCCCATAAATATCGACGAAACAAGCCTAAAACAATCAATGTATGTAACTTCAGTAGAAGCCAAATATGGTGACTAAAGCCAAATATGGTCCAAAGGTTATTGGAAAACTTATTCTCTCATCCCGTGCAGAAGTTTTTATATTAAGTTTCATAATAATTTATGTATTATAACACACAAATTACTGTCTATTACAAACAATCTTTTATTCATAACAAATAGCATTAGTTTTGTATAAAAGACATTTATGATGCAAAATATATATTCATTTGAAATTTAATGAACAGCTTCGAAATTTCGAAACATGAATTGGTATGCTTATAAAATAATTGTTGCAATACTTGAGTTCTCCAACTATTTAGGTATTATTCTCTAACTTGAATCATCAACACATGCAGCAGTTAACTAGAGGTGGGAAGAAAACAAGAATACATAATATTCATAAAATTATACGACTTGGTTCGAATTTTAACAGAGAATCTGCTTTCTAAGTTACACGAATGAAAATGATGAAACAGAAGTCTGTGTCAAGCGATAACATAAAGAAGGAAAAAAAGATACTGATGCCATTTATTGATAAAAATGAAAAAAACTATGAAATAATTTCCTAAAATGCTGAGGATAAAGATGGACTGGAAATGGGATCGTTAACTAGAACTGAAAGATTTTTTTATAAATCTAAAACGCCTCTAGAAAATCTAATTCTCCAATGGCAGAAGTTTCTTGAATAATTTTGGCTGCAGAAAAATGGAAAATGTGATTTTACCAACAAGGTTGGGCAAAAGAGGATTTATGAGCTTCTTTTTTCCTAATATGTGATCCATGTTCCTTAGCGTGAAATTTTAAGACTGTTAGTTTAATCAATGTATATTAAACCACAATGGCAAAGAATTCTGTGTATACCTCAGGCTTTCGTATCTGGAAATGGAGTCTTTAAGCAGGGAACTGCGCATTTTATTGATAAAAGAAAAAACTTACGGGTCGTTTTCTCGCCGCACTCCTCCAGCTGAAGAAAAAGGTTCTAACCTTCGATTCTAGTTCAGCCAGTTTAATGAACATTACGCTGTTTCTTGTTCCCTTACCACAACCAATACCACTAAGCGTATTATTTTAACTCAGACATGTAATAGTTATAAAACATTCCACTTAATAAATAGAGGGAGGTTAAGAGCAGAAAAATAAACTAACCACCCGGCTTCCATTATTCGATGAGTCTTCTCCTTTCGAACTCTAATAACTGATTATATTGTCTTTGCTTGCAGTGGAATGGCATTCCTAGTGAAAAATTAAGTCTTTGCAACAGATTAAGAGCAATCAAAATGCCACTATTTATCATTTTCAAGCACCAAGGAAAACGAAATTCACGTTTTCTGGTGTCATTACGCAGTGCGCAAAGTGTATTTCTAATCATTTTCATATCTGCCTGACACGTAGCTTCGCGCCAAGTTTCTAATTAAAAACAATCTGAAATTTATTTTATTTTTAGAAAAGTTGTAGATACATTACGTATTTTTTGAAAGAAGAAGTGATTAAAAATGAGCAACGCTCTCGCCGGGATTCGAACCACGGACCTCTGAAATACACGCCCAGCGTGCATACCACTACACCACGAAGGCACGCTAAGAAGGCGGGATAAATACCTTATATTCTCCTCCTTTTAAAGGGCGACTGCGGTTTTTAGGGAACCCAAACGCCAAATCCTTTGTGAGGAGAATCATCATTCACCACCCTTTTAGTTCGGGCGCCGCTGTAGAGACATTAGGTATTTGCTGAAAGCAGGAATGATTAAAAATGAGCAACGCCCTTACAGGGAATCGAAACATGGACCTCTGGAGTACGCGTCCAGCGTGCAGACCACTACACTACGGAGGCACGCTAAGACGGCAGGAGAAATACCTTATAAAGTAACATGCAATGCAATAATTCGCCATTCTCCAGGCAAATATAAACTGATTAAAAGTAGTCAGTATTTATTCAGTTTAATATTATAATATTTGATTAAAAAACGATTGCAGATTTAAAGCAAACAAACAAACAGCTAACATCAAATTCTAAACTCAAGTTTTGATCGATCATTTTCTGCTGTCACATTTATAGGAACAAAATTTAAATAATCAGACATTACCTGTACGTGTGAAAATGCGCATATGTGTACAAAGCAGATTAAATTATCAAATAATTTTCGGAATTTTTAAACACCATCAATAATTCGCATTCTACATGATTTCTTCTGAAAATACACACACGTGGTAGTCAAAGCATTTTCTCTTTTGCAGTAAGCCGAAGAACCCACCAGCAGCCGAGCGGTAAAGTCGCTGACCACTGGTAGTTCGGCCCGAGGTTCGAATCCCATGAGCAGGCTGGTTTCATGTGCGTTTTTGTGGTTTTCCATGTGTAACGTGTATACGAGACAGTTTCCTTAGAAAGCCCTCTACGATAGCATCCCTCTCCTCAAACGGATAGCCCTCGAATGCTTTGCCGTAATCGAATAAATCAAACGAAACAACCCAGTAATCCTAAAGTTTCAGAAACGTATGTACAGGTGCAAACGCAACTCATTTAGGAAACCTCAGATTATGAGAATCATGTAAAAAAAAAAAAAAAAAAAACTGTGCTGCGAGTCAAAGATGGCTGCAATTACTGCAAAGAAACTTTAAATCCAAAATAAACAATATCATTCAAAGTGGAAGTTTTGCAAGTAATACTGAAATAGTTTATAAAAACCGTACGCATTGTTTTGTACTGTCAGACCTTTGTTTTTTTCCCCCAATGGCAGATTGTGAACAATTACAAATGTAACCCAGTACATTAATCTATACAAGGCCGGATGTGGTGGTCTCTTTATTAGGGAGGCACTTGATGGCTGGGCCACCATCGCCTTTCCTATGAAGGTACGGACAGTTACAACCATCCCTTCTCCATAATTCGAACCCAGGCCCTTCTGCATCGCAGTCAGCTTCCCTAACCACTATACCGACTGGGCGGCTGCCAGGCCTTTATTTGGAAAAGAATACCAACAAATAGCCTTCACCGCTTGCTAAATCAGAGAACGGGGAAAGAAAAATTTTTGATTGCTGCTGAACCGTTAAACTTGAGGACGTTTAAATAGGTTTGCTGTAGAATCTAAGCTGAAAACCCAGATTACAATATACAAGTTATTCGGTAAACAGCAGATTATTCATAAAAGAGGGAGAGGAGGGAAGGAAATAATAATAAAACCAAAACATGGAAAGTGAAAACGCTTCTATACTTTATGTAATTTAAGGAGAAATTAATCTTTTTTATTATACCTTACAACGATGTCGCAAATGCCCATATACAATTATCTAGTGGATATTGTACAATTTAAATGCATCTTAACTTGTATCCATTAGATGGGCTACTGAAATAAAATTAAATTGCAGGCCACGAAAGACCACAAAGATCGTATATTGCAGGTGACCTGTGGAGGGTGTTCGTTACCGACTGCCTACGTTCTGATAGCCACTAACATGAGGCTGCTTGATAAACTATTAAAATGTCCAAATATTATTTTTAATCGTGCAGTTTTTAAATAATAACAATTATTATATGAAATATAGATTAAAGATTCTACTCTGGAAGCTAGCTATTTGCAAGGATGCAAGAACAAGTTAAATTTGTGACAAAGCACACGAAGGCTATCTCCCTAAGAGGAGGATGCTTTTCTAAGGAAAACTAAAACTTCCTAAGGAAAACTAATCGTCTTCACGTTATATATGGGTGAAAACCTCGAAAACAAAATATGACGCCATGATGCGAAGATAATTTTACGTCCTGTGCCTGCTTGTACTTATTTTACGTTTAACAGCAAAAAATACAGTAACTATATCAGCAGGTGTTCGACTCAATTTGTAGGAAAAATTGTATTGTGTGGAGAGTAGAGATTCTTCTTCCTAAAAACTAGTGCCCTCGTGTATATAAATCGCTTTATTCGCATATCTCTTCGTTTGACAATTTACGATATTACTTTCTGAGTCTTTATATTACTTTCTGTATGTTTCAACTAACTAGAGACAGTAAGTTTTAATCAGCGACCGTTTTATTTTTTTTTCTAATAGTTTTGATCGTTATTACACTGCTCGTAATTTTACTAAATATGGCAAGAAAGTTCCTCCTTCCTTAACCGTGCCTTCCTGGCGTAAATGGATGGAGCGTCCGGCTAGGAATCGGAAGATCGGGAGTTTTGAGTCCCATTGACAGCAACGTACATTTTTGGGCAATCAGCAGCCGAGTAGTAAAGTTGCTGAACAATGGCAGTTCGACTCGGGTGCGGTTATAATCTGGGTTCGATTTCAGACCTAACGGGGGATGGCTGAATGGGCATTTTCGTGGTTTTCTTCATGTGTAGCAAGGATACGACCTAGTTTCCCTTAGAATATCTTCCACGAAAACATTCCCCTCTTAGGCAGATCGAGTGATTTGCCATTATCAAATAAACCGTATCAAACCCTCCTTAATCGCGAGCTTTCATGATGGAATTAGAAACACATCCGGTTAGCAATCGAGAGGTCCGGAGCTTGAAGCTCGGCGTGGGCATTTCTAATTTTTCAAGTTTTCTGCTCCGAAATGAACCTAATAATGACTCCACAATGTAACATTAGTATACGTTCTGTTTAAATGTTATGAATAGTTTATAATTCCTGCATGAAGATTTCGTAAGTACTTTATAAATTATTCAATTTACTAGTACATTTATAATTACCAAAGAAAGAAAGAAGAAAGAAGATATGGATTTTAGAATATCCAAAAACAACCATCAAGATATTAAGATTGATTACGTGCATTGTGTTGAAATTCTGTTTACTAATAATTATAGGTACTGTTTTCATGTTTATAAAGAGTTTAAAGAAAATAACGGAAACCGAAATCTCAGAGAAGCTGTGGACTATATTATCTGCACTAATGTTATAGAAACGCTTTGTATGCAACTTAAACTTTAAAGTTTGTGATGCTTTTTGTACTTTGATGGAGGATATATAAAAGTCTTTTACATTTTAGTTACAATCGGAATCAATCCATGCTTCCGTTCTATGAAAATAACTCAGTAACTCGACTAAGAAAGTGTAAGCGATGGGAAGCGTAAACAATCATCACGAAAAGCATCCAAACAGAAGAAAATTCCCCACAGGAAACATGAGGACATACACATACATGAAATACTTAGTCTCATTAAATTATTATTCTTAGTTTTTGTTTAAAATCGTCACAAAATCTCTAAATTTGAGGTTCTCAAAATGTATTTTTTTAAAGTTTTATGTTTTTATTTCTCATCATCAGTCTAAAATAGTACTTAAAATATGTATAATATGAACATTATAAAGCATAAATTTAACAATTTACGCTGCAATATTTATTTACGATTGTAAATAGATGAAAAATAAAATGTAAAAAATAACTATTTAATAATTTAGTAAAATTTGAAATAAGTATTAAATTATTTTATTAATAAATATAACAAAATAATTTAATAATTATTATAACTTAGAGCAGAAGAAGCTACTTGAATGTACAAAATATATTACTCGAATTACGATATAGATTTTATACTTTTAATCCTTACAGTTTCTGAAATAAAGGTAGATAAAAATACTTATTTTTTATGTACCTTTATTTCAGAATTTTAGATTGCGAACCATATTTAAGATGGCAAACTCTCTGTTATATCAAAGCACATCATTTCACTATTTGTAATTCATTGTTCTGTTTCACCGCCTGCAAAGAGTAGGCAAGTAATGAAATATATCTAATTTATTATATGTCCTTTTGCAAGATTAGTGCGTCTTATTTAATGAAGTACAGGTCATTTCAATTCTTTCCTTTTATTTCTGTCTAAAGTCTTTATTTCTTATTACGAACACACTTTATAATTATTTCGTTTCAAATTAACTGACATTCAAACACTTCATCAGTATTTATCATCAGAACAACATAAAAAATACAAGACTTTCTTAATCCAAGCTTATCTTAGTTAATTATGTCATATTTGAATCAAATTGTCCTGCCTTAGAAAAACGTTAAACCATGAGTTATTTGAAAAAATAATTTTCGAATTATTCTTGACATTCTTTAAGAAAGCAAAAAAAAGGGGGGCTGAATAAATAAAAAGATAACAAAAAGGCCCAATCCATAATACATTAATTTACTGCTTTATCCACAGAACATTAATTACCACTAAATTAATGAGGAGATGAAAGCAAATATATAAAAATAAACAAGATTTATCAATAAAAGTCTAGTAAGATATGTAAGTAACGGAAAAAGAGAATTATAATATCATATCCAGAAATAACTCTTAACTTCAGGAAGGGGAAAAAAAGACGAAAATATGCATTTCGTTTAAAAAAGAAAACGTATTAATAACTCTGCTTTTAAAAGCGCAAAGCGATTGATCTGGGTCAAAAATCATTCTTATCACGCATTATTTTCACTATGCCCGTAACTCATCATGATTTCAGCTCCTTTACACTACACATACACACATATATATATTCCCCTCCTCACATACACACACATATATATTCAAGACTTCAAAGATTAGAGTTAAGCAGGTGCATAAAAAAAAAGAATTATAATAAAAAAATAAGGCAAAAAAAACACCACGTCTGATTTTGCATGCATCTCAACGCAAGAGATGCTTCTGAAGAAAGGAAGGCGGGTCAATGACCTGCTTGGGTTTTCCCTTGCGCTTACATATTAGGAAGAAAAGAAATAAAACTGGGTGAAATAACAGTAAGGGGAAACAAAGACCACATTGGGAGACAGTGTTTCACCAAACGAGAGCCACATTTTTTCTTTTCAGCCATCTGGGGTTCCTCAGAAGTTTCAAAAAGATTTTTTTTATTTCCTCTCCCCTCAAGTTCCCACTCAGGGGCCGTAGACAGGGGTATTTTCTCTTATCCCGTTTCTGCTTCCATCAGCCCACAGCAACAGGCGAACATTAAGGTTGTTAGAACATAGTAAAAATAATTTTGTAGTTAAGCTAAGTAGCTCTAAAGTTTAAGCGTAGTGCAGAAATGTAATTTGAGTCTTCAAATTATTATAATAAATTATTTTAACATGAAAACCAATTTTAAAAAATGAAATAAAAAGAAATTGCGTCGTAATTATTCAGAAGTATGAGTCGATTAGATCTAGGATATATGTAACAAGGAATAAAACTAACGCAAATTGTGAAACACGTATAAATATAATAGATAAGATATTATCAACCTTATGTGGTGCTCACCTAGCATGAAAGTCATGAATCATCATACATCATAAATCTGCAGAAAAGGTGATCAACACTTTTTATGTAATTTTTAAAAAAATCTTTCTCGCACATAATAAACAAGATATTAAAATAAAATAATAAATTTTTAATGAAAAATGCGAAATAAAAAAATTGGTGTATTTTCTTTTTGATTAGTGTTTAATATAAACAGCCTGCAACTTTTGTTACATTTTGCATCAGCTCATTATCAATGTTTTCTAAACTGTCATAACTGTAACAAGTAAATGTTTAATAAAAACGGATAAACAATTAACATTTCTTAAACATGGCATTAAAACGCTATGTTTCGCTATACATTTTGGACTGAACTAAATGCATATTTAAGTGCTTATTTCTGTATTTTAGGAAGTTCTGTAATACAGGTATCACAGCATGAGTGTAACGAGAAGATATGGATATTCTGAGTTTATTTAATGGCCCTAATAAGCTTTAATAAATTATTAAAAACTTTAAAATTTTTGTTATCAACTGAGGTAATTACATTATTCGGTGATATCTTGCAAAGAATTAAAGGCATCTCCAGTGGACTCTTGCAATGTGACGGTCATCGACTCCTAAGAGGAGTTCGGCTACTTTTTGAATAATTTCAGGCTGTTGGACATCTAATACTCTTCAAAATCTAAATATTTTTTTCAGCTTTATTTATATACCTCATGTAAACATAAATGGTTTGTGAATCTTTGATTCAAACACCCGTCTATGTGCTTCAAGTACTGAAAATGATACTCAACACACTGAACCCCATTTAAAACGATTATCCACAGTTCCAAGCAATTTTGATCTTCTCTGAAGGTCGTCGTCTTAGAAAGGTGATGTTCAGCGACGATAATTATTTATACTCTCAGAAACCCTAAACAAAATGGTAATCGCCAAGAGAGGATTCGATGTATTTGATTACTGGAGAAACAAAAGCATTTAATATCTCACTAAGCATACTTTCTTCCAGTAAAAGAATGTAACGATAGCCTATTGATCCACATTTGCTTAATATTGGTAATGATACTGATTTTAATAAATCCTGAAATTGTTTCAATAAAAATGAATGTTATTTTATAAGCAATAGGAAATATGAGCTAAGAAAATCCTTATCAGCGAGTCGCCACCTAGGGCACCAGCTAAGTTGTTCTCAAAAGCGACACCCAGGCAAAGATAAATTTTGTTTTAAATTATTAAACAAATTATTTACGAAAGACGTATAGAGCAATACAATTATGTAAAAACACTTTGCAATGAAAAATCCGGATGAATTAATCTAAAAACCTGTTAGTTGAAAAATGGTGTCAATGAACCAGAGAATGTGTTTAAAATTATATTTTCTAAAATACAATGCCCAAAGCTTGAGAATGTGAGGAAATCTGCACCTTATATACTATATTTCTGCGTTATTTGATGAAAAATATTAATTAATTAAAATTTTAAAAACCTAAAAGGAAGGAAGAAGCAATATATTATGCATAGAAATAACTGCAGTTAACTGCATCAGTGTAATTTAATTTCGTTAAAGATAACTATTTTCAAATCATAATACCATAACTCTTAGAATAAATATTTAATCATATTTTTCATATTCAGAAAAATGGCGTATATAATATATAACGAATTACAGTTTTGAAATGAAAAGCATTAAAAATTTCCTCTTTGAAAAATGGCATATAATACTGAAATAATATAAATAGTTTTTTAATTAATACAAAAATCACAGCACTAATTTCTCAAACATTTTAATAACCTAATTTTCTTTCTTTTAACGACATAAAATATAACGAAGTAAAAGCATCGGTAATTGTTTTCAAAATCTACTTTATCACTTACTTCATATTCGGTCGAAAGAACGGCTGTAAGGTTTATATTAATTTATCTAACAGTTAAATTTTGAGCTAAACTTCCTCTCCTATCATTTCTGAATTTCAACTTACAACTTCCGGCCAGAACGTAGTTTTAGAATCCCGTTTGAATGCAAATGAAGAAGAGCGGTATTAGAACGCAAAGTTCTACTGTCTTAGTTAGAGAGAACGAGAGATTCTGGCTAGCACACGTCCGCTGTTTTAGGCTACTCTCTCTGAAGCTATTATTACTCTCGGTTGCACTTTAGGCCCTTCATAGCTTCGCAGTTAATCAGCTTTAAAGGGCCAACTCTGTTAGACTTTTGACAGTTTCGGCTATATCTTTTTAGTTAAGATTAGTTTAGTTTAGTTCTTAGTCTCTTCAGTTCAAGCCCGAGTGTCGGCATTATTGTACAACTCCAAGACGGAGTTCTGTTACACTTTATTGGAATAATAAAGGGTTATTTCACCCTTCCTACTTGCTGTTTCCTGTACCATGAACTCAAGAGATTATTCGCTTATCAGTTCTTAAGATTTTTCACATTCAACTGAACTTTTAAGTACTCAGTACAGAATCTTACATGGCCATACTTAAAACTGCTTCTTGACCTAGTGAAAACTTATTGAAATAGCGTGTGTTTTTTTAAAACTAGATATTTTTCACTGAATTTCTTCATTATTTACATCATTCGGATATATAAATGTTAATATACAAGCTGTTGCTTTTAAATTACTTAAATTGACTTCTAAATAATACTCCTGTGCTTCTGTTTTCTAATTAATATTCGTGTCAACAAGTGGCCGAATGCTTAACTCCGCCAGCTTGTTTTGATACACTTCATGGAACGGGTTAACTGAGAATAGTTTTCAGTTTCTTTTCGCGTTTTAACTTGAATAGGAGATAGTTTCCTTAGTTTTCCTTCACGAAAGTATTATTCCTAAAGCAGATAGCCTCGTATCCTTTACTGCAATCGATTAATCGATGAGCTAGATTTTAATTCGCTTTCCTTTTATCAGTCAAATGAATTTTTATTGCAACAAAGGCTTATTTGAGCGTGAACAGAATACCTGCCTAAAATTATATGCCAGCTATATCTAAATATAGCAATAGAAGAGCCAAAAGATACTTTTGTATGTTATCGCTCTCATTCTTCCAACCCCAAAGCTTATCATCCCATTAGCTTCCTACCGTCAATAGGCAACCTACTCTAAAAATAATAACTCTATTATATAACAAGAGAATAACATCACATTCACAAGGGAAAAGCTACTAGTTCGAACCAGTTCGGATTTCGCCCAAGATACACCATCCTGCAAGCAATTTATCTTCTCAAAGTTATTATTAAAATAAACAAAAATAATAAACTTCCCTCCGCAGTCCTCTGCTTAGATCTGCAGAATGTATTTGACTCGTGATGGTAGGGTGTTCTAGAAGCATTCAGGTAAGTCAAATACCCATCCAACTTATTCCGTCCTTCAAATACAGAGTTAACTTCATCCAATACGGTAGCACCTTCATAAAAAGACAAAAACAAGAAGGATGCTTTCAAGGCTCACGTATGAGGCAGATTTTTGGAATTAACTTTGAATTCCATTACATCCCACATATGGCCATACAATTTAATCGACCAGATATGGATAATAACAGAAACAGCATTCGCGGATAGTACAGCATTTGTTGTGAGTGGGCACCTAGTGACATTCCGCAAAAAAATAACCAAGGAACTATAAATATTTCCAGCTAGTTCTGCAAAGAATTAAAGTTAATGATTTCCGAAGAAAAATCTCAAGAAGTTATCTTTGACAAACGGCGAAAACAGATCACTTGTAACCCAATATTCAGATTTAGAATAAATGAGGAAAATATCAAATTTATAACAAAGTTAAATACCGGATGATCAAAAAGTCAGTATAAATTTGAAAACTTAATAAATCACGGAATAATGTATATAGAGAGGTAAAAATTGACACACATACTTAGAATGACATGGGGTTTTATTAGAACCAAAAAAAAAGTTAAAAAAATGTCCGACAGATTACTGTTATCGGGCCTTTTTTCTTCGAGGAAATGCGTGATTCTGGTTTTGTAACTGCTACCGTGACGGGTGAGAGGTACGCCGATATGTTACAGAATCGCATCGTCCCCAGCCTGGCTGATAAACACCTGCTGGAACGTACGATTTTTATGCAGGATGGAGCTCCACCCCATATTGCTAGACGCGTGAAAGATCTCTTGCGCGCGTCATTTGGTGATGATCGTGTGCTCAGCCGCCACTTTCGTCATGCTTGGCCTCATGATGATCGTGTGTCAGGTCCCCAGACCTCAGTCCGTGCGATTATTGGCTTTGGGGTTACCTGAAGTCGCAAGTGTATCGTGATCGACCGACATGCTGAAAGACAACATCCGACGCCAATGCCTCACCATAACTCCGGACATACTTTACAGTGCTGTTCACAACATTATTCCTCGACTACAGCTATTGTTGAGTAATGATGGTGAACATATTGAGCATTTCCTGTAAAGAACATCATCTTTGCTTTGTCTTAATTTGTTATGCTAATTATTGCTTTTCTGATCAGATTATAGCTTTTCTAATAAAACCCCATGTCATTCTAAGTATGTGTGTCAATTTTTACCTCTCTATCTACATTATTCCGTGATTTATTAAGTTCTCAAATTTATACTGACTTTTTGATCACCTGGTACTTAGATATAATAATCGAAAAAAGTTTTTATGGGTTTTACACCTTAATGAGCTTAAAAGAAAAACTTGCCTTATTGTCATAGGATTCTACAGAATGCAGGTATCTAATTGGGCTTAAACCCAGCAATACAAAAAACTTATGTATAGTAGAAAAAATGGTCACATACGCAACATCAGCTTGGGCAATTCCTATTACAAAAAAGAAAAGACTTCCCATTAAGAGTATTGAACGACCTTTCTTCTCAGTACATTAAGAACATATAGAACTACTTTTACCTCCGCATTGTGAATTTTAACAGGAATAATACCCCAGCACATCAAAGGGCAAGTCGAAGCAACTGCAACCCAAGTCATAGAACTTAATATCCTGTCAAATGCCTCTGGTAACAGCTTCGGCCCAAGACTTTTATATCGATTGCTCAGCAGCTCGAAAAGAATTTCCACTTCATGTAACCACCAAGACTTCAGTATCTCTAAGTCTATTTTTTTCATTTAGCTTTCATAGATGGCTCCAAAATAGAAGGAAATACAGACTGTGCATATGTGCTCAAGAGGCACAAAAAGAATTATTAAAACATGGAAAGGACATCTAACAAGCGAAAACAGCATATCCATAGTCGAATTAAATGCAATACAGAAGCTACGAAGAAGAATCAACATTAACAAACTGCACATCTAATCAGACTGCCAATCAGCATTACATGCTATTAGAAACACATACCACAGAGATAGTGAATAAAATTCGACAATTATTAAGAAGGTGAAAACAGTCGCACATTATTATTTCATGGATCAAAAGACACGAATGAAATAATGGAAACGAACAAACAGACGAACTTGCAAAAGAAGCCGCACAAGACACAGCGACATTCTCCATTTACCACTTTGGTTAAGATGGTGTAGAAACTGTATTGCACCAGATGGCGCTGTGTGCACCTGAATTCTTTTGAGTAGTTCAGAACATTGTTGACTGTGAGAGATGTAAAACGAGAGCACATTAAGTTGCGAAAGTCAAACTAAATTTATACGTGTTTATTGTAAATGTATTTATTTGTGTCGTCAATAAAATTTGGATAAAATGACAAAATGTGAGAATCAATGCTGCGTCTGAGAGGTAAGCGAAATGTCTTTATTATTTGATTTGAATATTGAGTTTTAGAATAATGCGTACGCGATTTTAGATGTAAGTTGCGTAATTACACATGGTATGTTATTTTCAATCTGCAACAAATAGCAATGACAGCAAGGCAACAGTAATGGGATACCATACAAAAGGAAAGGACGACTTTCAATATATTTTCAACTGGGATAATAATAGACTTATAGCTACTCTACAATTAAACTGGATTCTATCAGGCCATAGTCCATTTCTTAACCACTGCAGAGGCATGTCGTCAGCAGATACCTGCATCTGCCGCGAGTCAGGAGATGGTTAGCACTATCTAGTCAAATACTCGATAACAAAAGATTTCTACATTCGCCATCCATCACAAATAAATTCAAAATATATAGCCAATATATTCAAAATATATATAATTCAAAATATATGCTTATGAAAAGGAAAAAAACACAGAAGAAATATTATCAAAATAATCAGCATGGTAGCACACATAGGCACAGATTTATGTCATCCCTGAATAATTTTTCCATCTGAAGAAAACCCCATTACGTCAACAGTTTTTCCCCCTTTCACCTCCTTTGCACGCATAAATCGCCCATTCAGACAGTGGCTTCCAGTTACAAGATTTCTTATAAGCTACATTCCAAGCAGGTATTCATCATAGGAAATACTGCATTGTCACAAGTATAAGAGCTTCACATATACTATGAATTCGTTCTCACAAATCTGCTCAAACATTAATGCTGGAGAAGTACTGAATCTCGAAAAAGTATTTAACATACAGAAAGTTGCAGTCGAAGGGCAACACCTGTTGACCCCATCATAAAGTACTGGTGCCCTTACCTGCCATTAACTATGAATTATCATCACATCCCTACAATATAAACATAATTTTAAATAACTTAATTTTTATTCCTTAGAGATAAACAAGTTTGCCACCTAGTCTAACTAGTTTTAATGCTTAACTTGAGGGTTTTTTTTTTTTTTTTTTTTTTAAATCTTTAAGTCAATAGTATTATCGTATTCATGTCGTTCCTTTTTTTCATACTTCAATCTTTTTCAAAACTGCAGCGCAAAATCTATTTTCATTTCGTTTACATTAGAATCAACAGAATGAAACTAAAAATTTTTAAAACACGTTCTTTTACATCAGTATCAATTATATTTGAGTTAACTAAAACAGCTTGTCTGAAGTTTCTCTTCAAAAATTAAAAATTTTAAACTTCCTTTCTTATTTCTTTTATACTAAACAATTAATTTTATTGTTTCATTCTAAACTATAGAATAACACAAAAAATAAATAAATAAAATAAAATATGTCCTACCTTAAATGTTTTTATTCAGTCTGGTAAACAAAGAAGATGGAATAATGCGTAAGTTTGTTTAAATCTGTCCAGCGATATTAGCGAAAAGCCTGTTTTGCCGAAGATATTCAATGCACAAAGAAATGCATTCTTTCTGATAATTTACCTAGACGATTCTTATTCTTACATACATGACTCTAATTCTTATATAAACTGCCATAATTTTTGAAATATTTTGTAGGAATTTCACTTTTTTCTTTTCAGCTCAGTGCATTAGAATCCAATAATTTTAAATTGATATTATGTCAGCTATTATCAACAATAAGTTTGACAATGCAATACAAGTTGATTCATCAGGATTCAGTTTTTGAAAAAAAAAAGAAAAAAAAAAAAAAAAAAAGGATGTAATTTTATAGTAGATTTATGGGTGTTTTTTCAAATTCAAATTTAAACATTACAGCTAGTTATCCGTTGAAAATGATTCGAAAGAATGAATTTTTCTTCTCCTCATAAGGATTTTATTTATGTTAACTTTTTGCTTTAACACAAAAACGCTAGTACTGTTTCTTCATACCTCATAACACAAATTCGTCCCAAATTCGGAAAATAGAGATGAACGTTTCAAGATGTTCCGTTTTGCACTATAAGGTATTTAGTCAGGAGCGCAAGACAGATGTTCGGTTTCTTTCTCAGAGAAAATGTTCTATTTGTGCACAGGCATCTGAAATAAAGATTAGCATTGGAAACAGGGTAGAAAATATTCGCGAGTGTTTTGCAGAATGCAGTCCACGATAAGGACGAAGAAATGAGTTCAAGAGGTTATCCGATAAGAACACCAGTCAGTAAAGAATTTGGAACAAAGTAAAAATGCTTAAGTATAAGAATCAAATTTAATACAAGGAAGATATTTATGTTATGACTTACACGGGTTGAACAATAATATGGAAACAATGATATATAAATACATTACTGTGACTAATACGATGTAGGAAAACCGTTGGCATTCAAAACAGCTTGCCGTCTTCTCGGAGTGGAGGTCTTATGTGCTTTGCAAGGGAATCTTGTGTCATTTTTCCGGTAAAACGTTGGTAAGTTCAGAACGATGATGGGGGTGCATAGCGCTCATGCAGATTTCTCTCCAAAATAGCCCACGAAGGTTCAATAATATTGATATCTGGTGACTGTGGTGGTCAGGGTAGCTGTGAAAGTTCACCCTCATGCTCAGAAAACCAGTCTTAGACTATGTGAGCAGAATGAACAATAGTTCTGTCGTCTTGGAATACGGCATCACCATTAGGGAACACAATTTTTACCATGGGATGGACATGATCAGCCACTATGGTCACATAATCGTTGGCAGTAATGCGACCTTGCGCAGTAATGATGGGTCCCATGGAATACCATGATATAGCTGCCCAAACTATGACTGAACCCCCGCCATGTTTCACTCTCGGCAGCAGTCTCTATCACATGCTTGCGACGGCGTTCGCCAGAAGTAATCTCGCCCAGAAATTGGAAACGTGTGCAGCAAGACTCATCGAATCAAATAGCAGTCTTTCATTGATCTACAGATGTTTGAAAAGGAAGCGCCACTAAATACCTCAAGAATATTTGATCCTACGCCAATGATCTCAATTTAAGAAATACATCCAATAATACAAGGCTCTCAGACTGTGAATAGTTTTGGAAGCGTGAGACTTAGTCATCTTAAAATATAGTTTAGTAAAAATATATAAATTAAAATTTTACACATGCCTTACGGAACGAATGTTCCAATGAATGTCTTTTTTTTTTAATCTTACTGAAATGCAGACCTAGTCTCGAAAATTATTAACATAATCTTAAAGTATTGACGAATTGGATGATGTTAAGATTCTGTAAATAAGATCTCCCTTTTAAAAATCTTTATTAATGACTATTTTTCACAATAGTCTGCATTTAATTTCTTAATATCAGAAACTTTTTCGATACTGATATTTTATTTTTAAGTACAAGTGCAAACATTTCGCTCTTCAATTATTGCACGGCTCCTGAATATGGTCTCCGATTTTAGTATCAAATGTCTCGATCAATTTTTCTTCGACAGTAGACACACTTTTTATATTTTATTTTTATAAAGAGTGCAAAAAATTCCTAAATATAAGTTCAGGGACCAAAGGAACATATAAAATGTTAGTTTTCATTAAAGCTACTAGTGCCAGAACATGAATGTTTTCATCATTAAAAACATTTTGGGGATTAGAAATGCGTCTCTAACACCAATGGTTGTGAAAATAAAAGCCGGGCAATGAAACTAGAGTTAGAACCTGTTATATTAAGTTTAGGATAGCTCTGCATAGTAGGAATTTCGTTTAAACTTAAGCAGTACGTATTATTGGTAGATGATGAATTAAGTAATAAGGAGCAGTGTAAAAAAACAATTTCCTAAGGAAAAGGATACATTAAGGTAAGCAATCTCCAGTTCATGTGCTGATTGTTGTGAAGTCTTTTACGAATAGTTTGTCTAAAAAGGCGAACAGCCCTGTTTAAGATTGAAGGAATTCCGAATCTAGGTTACTTAATCCTCAAATCCTCGTGCGACATATAAATTAAATTTTAAACTTTAATAAGATAATTATTTAATAATTAAGAATGATTTTGTAAATTCACAGAAATGTGCTAAGCTTTAAAAATACATGCAAGTACATCTGATATTTGCGTAACCAGGGTCAAATTTAGAAGACTAAATTCTTAATTTGTTCCGTAGTTCTCACTGCATTTCGAGTTGCAATTATTACAACTTTACAAAAAGTAAGTACTTAACCTGGAACTGCGGTTCTCAACCTTTTGACTAACGTGTACCATCTAAAAAAAATTGAAAAATTCAAGTACCACCACTATATTTTTAATCATTAATCCTCATTAATTTTTAATTTCTCAAGAGAAATATATAAAAAAAATATATTTTGCCACTTGCACAACCTATTGGTTATTTGTATTAAATATGCACGTATTAAAAATACATTAAAAATTGGGTTATCATTTTAATTATCAAAATTTAAATTATAATACTTTATTCTAAAATTTAGTGCGAAATTTGCGCCTGTTTAAGAGAGATCAATTTCTTTATGTCTGGTCTTATTTCGCTTAGTTTTAACAGTAAATTAGGATCCACTTTTAATTTTTTGTATACTTATTTTTCAAATATAACACGGAAGAAAATCCTTGTTCACACAATAGGTTGTGCAAAAAGCCAATAAAAATTTAATGGCTTTATTTTAAATGCCTTTTTTATTCTTTTTTCGGTTTAGCCGAAAGTTAAAAGGTTAAAAATCTTTCTAAAAGTGGTACACCGTTTAAAATATTATTATCCAATTCTTTGATTATCAGCTCGAGTTTTGGAACATTGCATTTATTTTACCTCTAATGGTAAACAAATTAACATTTTGCCCTTGCATTCCTAAATTTAATTCATTTAACTTTCCAAAAATATCAACTAAATATGCTAAACGCGCCAACCACAATTCACTAAATAAACCTTTTTGCAATTCAAATTTTGAATCACAGCAAAAACTTGAATTTCTGCCCGAAGTTCAAAAAGACGATTTAACTCTTTGCCTTTGGACCTTACTTCGGAATCTAACAAAAGCGTTTCGTGTTCACTGCCCATCTCTTGGCATAAAATCGTAAATATTTTTGAATTTAAAGCTCGGCTTTTAATAGAATTAACAGTTTTCATAGCTTGATTTAAAACAATTCTTAGGTTTGGGGGGATTGTTTTGGCTAGTAAAGCACATCACGATGAATGCAGCAATGAGTAAATTTAGTTACAGTTGCGGCATTTCTTTATTTGAGAAATAATCTCGGGATGTTTTCCCATTACAGCCCGAGCTCCGTCGCTGCAAATCCCAATGCACTTATTCCAAGTAATATCATTTCAGACATAAAATTGTCAATTACTTTGAAAATTTCATTTGCAGTTGCTCTCTCACAAAATAAATAGTCTTTGGCAATTCGTTTAACTTCTTGGAAACGCATGTAAACTAATAATTGAACTAACTTCGTTATATAAGTACTTTCATCCAATTGCAATTTGAAATACTCACTGTGTTTTATTTTTGGAATACGTGTCTCTTTTATGGAATTTGACATTTCATGAATTCGTTGACTTACTGTATCATTTGATAACAGTATTTTATCAAGTTCATTAGCTGCTTTTTCGTTGAATCATGTTAAATCAATATCTTTACCTGCTGGTTATACTATAAGGTTTTCTTAGTGTGAGTCTGCCCAGTCTTGACAATTCTTAAAATCACAAGTTAACTAGCTTCCAAAGCTTTTCACTTGAAGTAACAAAACCTTTCATTACTTGTTTACTATCTTTGAACCCCGATAATTTCCTCTTAAAATATTCTTCAGATTTATCCTTTAAATTAGCATGCTTAGATTTAAGATGTCTTTTAAGAAACGATGGTTTCATAATTTGATTGGATAATAGTTCACCGCAAACAACACATTGAGGTAGTTGGGTCCATTTCATCTCCATTCCAAGCAAACCCAAATGATAAAGAACTTTCATTATATTTTCTATAAACAATTTTTTTCTTTTCTTTTCAATATTCTTAGTGCTAGTAGATTGTCCTGGATCTATCACCTGTGAATCATCACTTTTCCGCTTAGCCATTTTTCCATTTTGAAAAATATAGGTTTAATTTATTATTTTTTCACAAATGCTTATATACACACTATATTAGTTCTTCAAAAATAAACGACGATATTCTCAAACCGCGTAGAAAAATAAGGAATACAAAGCAACAAGAAGAAAAAATACCTGCAGTTAGAAACAGAAAATCGACTTAAAAAATTATTCTCATTGAAAATAGAGAACTATGAGACCGGAAAGTTTGGATAAATACATAGAGTGTAGTAGTCTATCAACTCTAAAAGAATTAATAAGATGCTATTAACCCTCTTTTTATAGAAAATTATTTTTATTTCTTATTAAATATAACATCTATTTCTACTACTCCTTTTAAAAACATCATTTATGACAAATTTTGATATGGCTGTGCCTAAAAGAATATTTGTGAAAATAAAAACGGATTATTTTGCTAAAATCTATGAGAGGCTATTGACCTTGAACAAAGCTCAGATCACATAACTTTACGAGTGTTAGAGAAAAAAATTTAAACAAGATGTTAGGGTATTTAATTTTTTAATTTTAGAGTTAAAAATACTTTGTTTCGTTGCGTAGCACCTCTCTTGCGTACCATCAGTGGTACGCATACCACCGGTTGAGAATCGCTGCCCTAGAATAACAGTAAAGAAACTTGTTCTTAGAAAAGCATTCACAAAACAGCAATCAAACTATGCTAGTAGTTTACGTAATACTCAAAATAAAATTTTACATCGACAATAAGTTTCAAAGCCTCAATAATTTTTATACTATTGCTTTTATCGAAAACAGCATTATCATTGAATTTGTGAGAGTAGATTAGCCTTGGGAAAACAATTATGCTTTTTTGCAAGCAATCAGAACATGTGCTGAAACTGCTGCTTTAGTGATATACTGACATGTCAATGTGTTGGGAAGAATTACTCTAAAAGTGGCGCATTCAAGTCATACAGAAAGCATTCGGTGGAAATATACAACTTACAGATACTCGCAAAAATCATTCTATTCTGCAATGAAATTTAAAACGAATTACTCATACATTCGGCTGATTTTAAAACACCAGCTTATTAAAAAAACTACTACTTCTATTAATTTACCCACTTTAATCTACATACAATAGAATGAATATAGAAATATAAAAATTTCGTTAATATTATAACAAGAAAAACAGTAACTGCCACCGTTTCGCTTCAGAAAGCTCCTTATGTAACACGACAACGTTATTTAACGTATGAAGAAATGCATTTAACAATTTCCAAAGTCAGCTTAAATTCTAAATAAAAATGTATGCAATTAATTGAAATGTTTCTAATTGAAAAGTTCTTCTACGAATTGCGCGTTCTCGTAACAACAAACGTTGCATGCGGTGTATACATAGATATACTCTTATCACATTTACAGTTCGCATGTCCATGCAAAAAAGAGATTTTATTGCATTGTGATTATACACTTAGTAACCAGCGTTTGGTGTAAACAAAGAATTATAAAGAACTTATCTAACAATTTTATGGTAACGGGTGAGAATGCATTATAATGGGATTTAAAGCAGAACTTCATATTTAAAAACGTGAAATGAATTAACAATCTGAGCCCAGATATATTTTTTAATGTATGACAATTTTTTTAAAAAGGAAAAAATTAATTTAAATCTAAGCAAGTAAACGTTCAGCGAGAACAATAAATAAATAGATATCTAAAGTACCGAAATAAATATTTATATTTCTGAAGGAAACCAAAGCAGTGTGTTTTCATTTCCGGCAGTTAGCTCACTGATATTTCTCTTCCTCGTAATTCTATCTTATTTATTGAATACAGTCAAATGGTTTTACTATTCGTTTCCGGGAGCTACAGTCGTAGACTTCTTTTATAATGCTTAACATTATGAAAATAATTATATTTTTAAAGTGGTAAATTGCATTACTTCATAATATATGTATATTTTGCAATTTTACGCGAATGAATTCGTAATCCTTTAGCTATTTATAATAGTAACGCCGTATGAAAATACGTAATGTGGGTAAAAATTAGAAAGGAAATATATAGCGGAGTACATAAATATAAATACGTCGAACACAGTTTAGTTATATTACATGATTTTACAAGCTGGAAAGAGTAAAATGTTGGTGTAAAATAAACATAATTCATATATACAAAATGATGCTAAAATTGGCGAACTGCAAGAAGATTAAAAAATTAGAAAATTAAATATCCTTACAAACAGTTTTGATTTTCATAATTACATGCATACAAAACAGAGAGGGAAGACAGATAAACATAGATGTATATATAGTAGAAAAGAAACACTCATACACATCTATTTATTTACCTTTATGTAGTTGTATATAGCACGAAAACGTTTTTAAAAAGTTACTTTATATAATAATTTCTTTATTCTTAATCCTCTGACTTTCTATTTCTCAGCAATATTAAATTCATTTCCGAGTTCTTATTTATTTATTTCCTTTCATTTCTAGCATTTTATTAAGTATTTTTTAAGATTATTTTCGTCAACTGTTACAAATGTTTTCATTTTAATTTTCATTTTCAGCGGTTTTTTTTTCTTTATGCTTTATTATTTTATTACTATGTTCGCTGCAGTTATTGGAACTATCGCCAATACTTGGGTACTTAATATTTTCTTATTATTAATACAGTCTACATTTACGTTCATTTCATGGGCTCAGATGAAACTAAATCCGTCATAAAAATTATATTCAAATTTAATTTTTATAGGCTTTATCTTCCTTTAAAAATAATATTATTTATTACTATTTAAAATTTTATATATAATTATCGCAATCGAAGGATTTCAACTATGTAGAATTTTAAATCAATGCCCTTCAGATTCTACTACACTGACAAGCAATTTATCTCTCCAGTCAGAATTCAGACGACAAGTCATACGAACGTTAAAATGACACTTTTATTAACTCTTTAAGGTTAACAAAAAGCTGTGCTTACAAAGCAAAACTCGTTTAATATAACATAAGTCGAAATTTGAATTGAAGCATCGTAGTCGGAGACTGCAGAAGCATTAAACTGGCTCAAATATTTAACGGCATGCTTTTAGCTTCGGCTAGCAAGCTGGCTTAAGCCAGAATAATCTTTGACAGAGCTGGCAATAAGACGTAATTACCGACATTTACAGAAAAGAAAATTGCTAACCAAGTATTACCAACCAAAATTACCACCACGTATTACTAAGAAAATTACCAACCTAAATTATCAATTAGCAAAGAAAATTACCATAATTACCAACCAAAATTTCTAACTCTAAAACAAGGACAACTAATTTCATTTTGGTGAGGACTACGGAAAGAAGGGAAGAAGTTATAGTTGTAAGGTTCTGCTGTAACTGGAAAATCCTACAGACTCCGGTAGACTAATAGGGAGTTACGCTAGGTTTTAACACTTTATGTCCCAAATTACTTTATTTTTTGAAAAGGAGGTTGTAATGTTTTTATTATATTTCTTTATGCCTGAGAAACTTCTCACATTAAATTCACAAATATGTTATAAGTCTTTCACTGCTTTTTTTAAATTTAAAATTCGGGCTTAGAAATACCGTTGGGACATAATTGGACGATTTTATTGATGGGAATTTAAAGTCCCGTAAGGAAATAAAGGATTAAATAACTCACAAATATTAAAGAAATTTAAAATAGCCTTTTTATTTAGTTTTAAACAGAACAGAATAGGCATAGCTTATGCTAAAACGAACCTCGCTACCTTGCGGGTTTTTAAACTAATATAACAGCAAACAGAATTCAAATTCAGGAAACGCAGTCGAAGTTTAAATATAAAATAGATTTTTACTGAATTTTACTGAAGCGTATTTTAAAGCATCGGCTAGCAAAACGTTAAAGCCAGAATATAACTTTAAGCAGAGCTGGCGAGAGTTTTAATTAACAGCAAGACACAGCTGCCAGAAGCTCTCGTCTAAACATTCAAAACATTCATCTTAAATATACAAAACCTAATTTGCATTCTGGTGAGGATTCGTAAAGAAGAAGTTACTTTTAATAATTGATTAATTAAAATAAAATTCCTTAAATGTTCAAACTATATTAAAAAATCCTACAATACTACTGTATTGTAGGATATATAGTACAAAATAATACCGCAAAGGGGTTTTTTTTTTTATAGTCATTAGCCTTGCGCCACAACCAAGGCCTGGAAGTGGTAGCCGTTTTATTATGGTAGCACCTAATAGACGGCTAGCGTTGACTCCTGTGAAAAGACGGACTGTTTTCAACCATGTCTTCTCCAGGACTCAGATCATAATAATCGGTTCCTTACACAATCCTTACACGGTCTTTGTTTAACTTAATAATATTATTTTTTACGGTCTTAAATTTTATTTGTGTACTACGGCCAAAGTTGTGTTTGTTGCTACGGTCGAAGTGGCCAACTTCGGCCAAAGCCCGAAATTGGTCATTTCTAGCAGCAGACAACTAAAGTAACCACAGTTTGTTATTTTGGGCTTTAGCCGGCTAGTTCCTGATTTCATTCATATAAACAAGATGTACATTGTTAGGACAATCACTTGAATATGTTTAATGGTAGCCAAGGTAAACATCACTATTAACTCCGTCTACTATGATGATGATGCCACGATGCCTGAAGTTTCCATTATGGTGTTACTAGGACTATTTTGAAATGCTATAGTTCTGTTCATGACAAAAATAATAACTCAGACTGAAAGTGTTATACATCCTACCATATGGAAATCGAAACATTTTCGGCCAGCTGGTTTCTAGCACATTGTGGATGACATTCTTCGTAACATATGATAAGAATAATACAAACTTCCAGCAATATGACATCATCGTGGGCGGAATTAAAGGTGATGCTTACGTAGGCTTGTAGAGTCATTAGATTAATTGGAAGCAGAAAAGATGAAAAATGTGCAACCACCTTCGCCGGGAATCGAACCACGGATCTCTATCTCTGGAATACCGGCCCAGGGTGCTACCGTTACACCACGAAAGCACGCTAGGGAAGTGGGAGAAATACCTTATAGGCTGTCATTGGCAAATTTCAAGCGGTTGTCCTAGCAATATGCATTCTGCTCATATACTTCCTGGTTAGACCGAAAGAAACCTGCAGAAGTTCAAAATTATTTTTATAATCCTTCTCATGATTTTGTGATGAAACTGATGTTCTTGGTCAATGAAAGGCATGTTTTCTTTTAGAACTACATTTCATCCTTCAGTACAATCATTGTTTCATCATTCATTTTCCACAAAAATAAACTAATAAATAAAATAAATAAATATGCATTCATAAACAATATCTCAAAGGCGTAAAAATCACATAAAACATATAGACGAGCGATAACCTTATAAATATTTAAAAAAAAACTTTTTCGCAAAGGAAATAGTTATACTTACTATTTCATGATATAACTGTTAAAAGGGACATTCTGTCATTAGCATCATTATTAATTATTATTAAAACATAATTGGAAGTGTTGATAAAGTTTTCCTTGCATTCAAATAAAAGCAATAATGATACATAAAGCAAATATTCATAAACATTTTCCCAAAGACGAAAATCTCGCTTTAAATAGGTAAACAAATTATGATTTTAACAAGTAAACTTTTTTTTTTCTTGCTTGCATAGTTTTACGTTGGAGCCGTGCAATTTATAACATATAACTACAACTGGTGAATAATTTGTTTACATCTTTTAAAAAAAATATTCATGTGTTTCATTCATTTGCTTTTATTTTCTTTGCAGCGCATATTACGCACTTTATTTACTTTCACTTTTTTGCAGCGCATATTACGAACTAATGAAACAGTTATATTATGAATAGGTAAATAGTATTCATATGTGGTTCTTTTGTCAGAAACAAATGAAAGTGAAGACTAGATAATAATGCTAAGATCATCATTTGTTTACGTGTTTCACGTCATTTTTCCGTCTTCGAGAAACACGTTTTTTAAGTATTTTTAAGCATTTATTTATTTATATATTTACATATTTTAATTTAATTCACATTATTTCATTTCTGTGCACAAGAAAATTTTCATACGGATTTTACTTGTGTACTAACTGTCAAATACGCTTTTAAACGTTATACCATTAATTTATGTATAAATATGTATTTGCCGCCAAAATCAGTTTCGTGAAAATTCCTTAAAAGCTAGTACAGATAATTTAAAAGGTGATTAGCTTTTATTTTGTTGCCAAGTGGCCAGACTTGAGCTTTGCGTGCGAACGTGCGTGTGTAGCCCCCAGATGGCGTAGAGTTTAGTGACGCTGAATGCCATACCGATGAGATGAAAAGGCGAATAGCGAATACCAAAGAAGGCATTGATGTTTATAAGAGTATAGTGTCTGCGCGGCAAGGATCTTCCAAAATACACGATGGGCTGAAAGTCCTCTACTGAAGTTAGCGGTAGGAAAAGAAGGGTGGGAGACACTCAAACCGCCCACAATGTGTTCTGCCTCAGAATTAGTAGGGAGCTGCATAGTTAGTGCAATGGAACTATACCTGTATAACCTACGATGAAATCCTGGTGTTCCGCCTATTTATACCTGCACCTGTGTGTGTAATGATGTGGAAAGCTGAAGATGTCATGTGGATGCATAAAGAAGCTGGAAGCCGTGGCCGATTTTAATTTTTCCTTTAATTCTCAATGGCAAACATTTTCAAGCTAACACAAATAAACTGGTGCAATAAGCACACCTATACTTGAAGAAGTGAGTCTGTACCGAATAAAATTTTCAGTAGATATTTGAAGACAGAAGAAGCGGCAGACTGGAAGCGAATAGTTAGCACAGAAGTTAGAAAACGCCATCAAATTACAGTTTACCGTTAAACGGCAAGTTTTTTTTTTTTTTTTTTCCCCAATGTGTATTTTGCCGATTTCCAAACTAAAAATTGACTTTACTGATGTAACAATTGGCATACCTTATTTAGACAGCAAGAATTACAGCTCTAGGCAATTTTGTTTAATGATTTGACTTTTCTTAACGAGAGCAGGCGGTCTTCTCGAAAATTCTTAACAGAAGAGAGTCCACTTTGATTTCTGATGTTGTAAGCCTCAGAATATTTGACAACGTCGTATCGGCTTTTCTACTTTTAGATTTTCGTTTGATAGCATTTCTGGCTAAGTCTCACAGTCATAAATACTGATAAATACACAAAATTGATTAAGTGCTTTTCTTCCCAAAAATACGTTTTATATTTTTTTATATGTTTAGTTATTAGGTACTGCTCTTGCAAAAGTAATTCCTACAAAAGCCAGTTTTATTTTGTGTTGAGTATTACATCAGACAAAAGTACCACAATGTTTAAGGTTTTCTAGTTGGCATACCTAATTACATTTGAATTCAAATGAAAATTACTGCTCAAGCAATTCGAAAAATTAAAAAAAAAAAAAAAAAAGTAGCAGACAGTAAGAAATAGACTGGTTATCTCATTATTATTGTTTTGAAAGATGGCTGCTTAAACCATAATTACTGCATATATGCAATTTTATACAATCAAAGTCTTTTTGTAAATTAGTTAAAAATAGAGTAAAAAATACAAAATATAAATATGACGCAAAAGTAAAGGCATAAAACACACGTTAACTATAAAAAGAAGCAAATGCGTTGTTGCATTAGTGTTCATTTCAGCTTCACTGCAAAAAGGAATTTGCAACAAACGGAAGTGTTCTTTTATCGTGATGAATCGGAATATTTAATCCTGCTAATTAAAATATTCTCGCCGTATGTTTATACAATAGCTCCTATTTGTCCGCTAAATACATGTTAGTGTAAATATTCAAGATGGGGATTTTTTTATTTTTATTTTGCATAAATGTTCGAAATATGCCTAAAGAAAATCATCTTTCAACATCTTGGTTTGGAGTTTTAATAAGATCTCCTCATTATTTAACTACCGTAATAAACAATAAAGGCACTGAGATGTTAGTATCAAAGCATTGTTGTCCACAACAATAAGAAATCATCATTTAATACGCTAATTATCATTTTTTGACAGCAACTTCACAGCACACAACAAAAGACATCTATTGAAAAAAACACGTTTAATACCATCAACAAAGACATCTTTTTAAAAAAAATATATTACGGTAGGCCGAAAATATTTTGTAGAGCAAGAGCTATTCAGTATTCGGCAAAGAAGTTGAAGAACCATTTTTCTTCCTCTGACATATTTCGGGAGAAAATGCTTCGCGATGAGCACATGCTCAGTCTTCTTGATCATTTAACCAGAATCGATTACACTTGCATAGCTGAAATATAACTCCCAGAAACTAGCATGTCATTATAAAAAATTTCCTTAAATAATAACGCAAAAGATGGCAAAAAAAAAATGCACTTTTATACCGGGTAAAAATATTCTTTTCTTGCCAAGTCAAAAAAAATTTAATAAATGCAATACATACTGCATTACATCAAGTTCGAGATGCAAAACAAATATAAATTGATTTAGCATTGCAAAACTGATGCATTAAATTTCGTTTTTTCGTTATATACAGGTATTACTAATATAAGTTGTATATTGCAGTTGCATAAGTTGTATATACTAACAGTTATATGTTACTAATATACAACTATTCTAGACTATTTAATGGACTATCAAATCAAAGGTAAATTTATATGAGAAATTTCCAGCCAAATATTTAATTCATGTGTGGCAAGCAAGAAATTTACAATAAAATCTCTTGTTTAATGCTATTTCTGATGAAGTTTTTGATTGAATAAGAAGCATCATCAGGAAACTGAATGAGAATTTTGAATTTATCATCAACTGAATGAGAAACATCACGAGGAAAATAAAACGACACGAAGTTTAATAGAAATCTCATAAATTATATCGACAGCCTCCCATAAATAATATACGTGTGATTCAAGTCATTTTCCGCAATTTTAGTGGAAAATCATAAAAATCATAGAGTCACAGTTCTTAAACTATCTTATACTTGTTGCAGTTGTCTCGGTTTGAATACAGAGCTAAAATACGAAATTTACGAAAACTCCTTAACTAAATAATGAGTAATTTTTCAAATACGGGCTTATAGTTATTATTCCTTTATCTTTAGCTTCAATGAATGGCCTAGACACATCTTTTAGTCAAACATTTAAAACTTTGATTAATAACTTTAAGTATGTAAAAATTTAACTCTCGGAAACAGATTTATAGATTTTAAGAGGCGCTCTCAAATTTAGCTATGTATATAATGTGAACATAAGGAAATTTATAAAAGTGATAAATTATGATATGAAGCTGCAATCGATAAGTTTAATGACCAAAAAAGGTTTCACATTTTTATTAAAATAGACAATAAAACATGAATAAGAAAAGTCTGATTGTTATAATATTTCATTTTAAAAATTTTGTTTGAATCTATAGTCTCAACAATAAAGTTAGATATTTTAAGGTTAATTTACTTTTTATTGGCAAAATATCTAATAAACAATCTCCACTGCCGACGGACAAGCACAGAAAACTTTTTCATGTGAATACAGAAATCATTTGTATCATCTATTATTTTCATCCAGTCAAATCGGATAAAAAAAGTGGGTAAAAATTGCTATAACATGGCGCTCTGTTGTATAACTTTATAAGTCAATAACAGAGTAAGATTAACAAAAACAGAGGAAACTGATAGAATACTAAACTAAAATTTTTAGACAATGGGGTGTAAATCTTGGGTTCTTAATTACAGAAGTATTTATAAAACTGTATTTTTTATGAATAATTAGGTAAGTAGGTTTTTTTTTATCTGTATAGGTAATACTATATAGTTTTCAAACAACAATGATTACTCTATCTTTTCTTAAAATTTAGCTTTCGGTTACGTGCGTATAATTTAGTATTTTTAAAAGACTTCAGTTTTAATAACAGGGTCTGAATCTGGTTGTTAATGCTCTTTTTATGGACAGTTTAAATCTTAACGTAAGTGAAGGTTTATTATTATTATTACGCGCTCAGCTTTTAGGTATATACAGAAGGGAAGAGATGCCCCCGTGATGGACATTTTAAGGGAAACTGGCTCGCATTCACATTGCACATGGGAATAAACAAGAAAATGCCCACGCAACCAGCCCGGACCTAGCAACCACAGAAAACGCTTTGAGGGATACTGAAATGCATTAAAGCAAACAGTATAAATATTACAGTACTCTTTTTCCAAGAACATACAGGATTCTTGGAGTAATTAAATAATACCTTTTTGCCTATTCAACCTAAAATATGCAATAAAACTTTAACTCAGATGCCTCATCATAACAGATAGAAATTTCTGCATAGTAATGGCAGCTCGCTGCTTATTAAAATACGGAAACTAGTTTTGTGAGGAAAATGAATATATCAGCTACCTGAAAGAAAACAATAATATATCGTATTATCTTTATTGTCACTGAAAAAATACAAGACAGCATATAAAATTCCATTTTGGATTATTTGGATTAATATTTTGGACAAAAGAAAAACGTTCTACATTCAATAAAATAAAATAAATTAAACACTGCTTTTTTTTCCCAGTTTGAGTGGATTCTAATTTGGAAAAATTTACGAAGAATCTTCCTTTTTAAGAAATCAGTTTCTTTTTAGGGAAGTAATTTCTTAAAAATAGTGCTTACCAAGATTTATATTTCCATCTGATTTTCACTTATTAGTGAAAAGCAAATGGAAATATATATGATTTGATACACGTTTCACTGAAAAAAGTAATTAATTACACAATTACACAAATACTTCCTCTTTTTTGTCAGACGTTTTAATAATGAAATAATACAACAGATGCAGGACCAAGTTTGATTCTCACCCATTTTTTTATCCTAATAGTTGAAAAAAAAAAGAAAAAACTAACAAATATCCCATTATGTGAGCCGTACTTAAATATGTTTATATTTTATTTTATTTTAAATTATGTCTTAGTAACCTTGTAGAGACATTAGTTTTTTTTGGGGGGGGGGAAGCAGCAGACATGAAAAATGGCCAACGTCATCGCTGGGACTCGAACCTGGACCTCTCGGATACGCGCCGAGTGCGCTACCATTATACCACGAAGACATGATAGAAGGAGGGATAAATTTTTTCTGTTACCTTTAATTTGAATTAGGATTTCATCTGGCGTTTGATAAAAAGACAATCGAAACAAAACTCTTTTCTGCTTGTACAGTATAAATGCAATTATTGAGTCCTCTTCAAAGGTTAATTAATATTCAGCATACTGGAGCTCAGCTATGATACAAAATATTACTGAAACAGGAAAAACTTTCATAAGCCATAGACCCAAACAGAACAGGGTTAGTAGATATTTGTATTCACAAAATTCTACTAGCGCCGCCCAACCGATATAGAGGTTAGCGTCGCTAACTGCTGTGCCGAAGGGTCCGGGTTCGAATCCCGGAAAAGGCATGGATGTTTGTAAATGTATAATGTCAATGCAGCATGGCGTCAGTCTAAATATGCGGCAAGCCGAAAGTCCTCTCGTGTGGTTTGCTGGAAGGAGAGAGTGGTGGGAAACCCTCGCACTCGTCCCCCCCCCGGGTGTACTCCGTCAAAATTGGAGGCGGAATTGAGTTAAATCGCGCTGTCACTTGATTGGGTCTCAAGGCTGTTGCCAACGGCAGGCGTAGTATTACGCTTCTTGCCACGAGGAATTTCGTGGGCTTGGGCTGACTACGTCAGACAAGTGAGCATAAGTAACAACAACAAATTCTATTAGCTACAGTTAGATCTTAATTATTTTACAGAAATAAGAGTTTTGCCCGATATTTAGTAAAATTCCTACTTATTCCAGTCAACTAATATGTCATACGAATCAAGCTGTTACACCTAACAGTTGTTACACATACGAAGACTACATATAACAGCTGTTACACATACACACATACGAACAACCTGTTACTCCTAACTGCTAGGCAATATTTTCTAGTCATCTAGCTATTCACATTGTTAGGTTAACCATGTTTTGTATTACAGATATCTATATGAAGATAAAGAGAATATTTTAATATAGCACGATCAACAGAGCAGAGCAACTACATTTTTATTTCTTGAGAAATTTTAGTGACTTAATCCATCGCTAACTGTTGAGGATATTGGCATCGACTAATCCAAGTCATTAATACCAACATTCAAAAGTGTGTCTGCCGCTCCAAAGACTCCCACTGGGATGCCATTTAACATGCGATCAAAACTCTGAATGTGAAATTGAAATCAGGATATCAACAGTAAAAAAACTTTTTATCGTTCGAGATCTTTCTCCGGATGATTTTGTGTCGATGTGTTTTGCTCGCGAACTGTACTTTTCATATTCAAAAAGCTTGATTATTGACTTAATTATCTTCGAACACTTTTATGGGCGAAGCTTGAAGATCAAAATCTTGTCTTAGTTTTAATAGCCACAATAACTGTAATATAGATTACGACAGTGCAACAGCTTCTGCCGAGGATAATGAAATACATGCTTGTTTTCTGGAAAACTATAAAATGCAGTTGTTACTCAGTAAAAATGCACTTCCTTATACACGTTTCTTTCGTAAATGTCATGTTTCGAATCAGCATCTGAGAGGGTCTTCTAATATTGAATTTTCAATTATTCTGAAAACAATATATATGAATCTACTACTCGAAAAATTCATAACAGTAAAAGAATTAGCTGCTAATATTCTATAGGTAACGAGTTAAAATATTATAAAAAAACAAAGAGATTTAGAGATATAGCGCTACTTAGAAACGTCCAAAATTTTCAAAAATTCAGTATTGAAAATCTGGAAGGTCCCTAAGGTGATAGTGTCTTGGAACAAAAATTAAACTACAAGTCTACCAGAGTCCAGGTGGTAAAGGCTCACCAGCGGCCTAGCAGTAAAATCGCTGAACACTGGTAGTTCGACCTGGGGTTCGAATCCAGGAGAACGGGCTGGTTGCATGAGCATTTTCTTATTTTTCCCCATGTGCAACGTGTATGCGAGCCTATTTCCCTTAGAGAGTTTTCCACAAAGGCATCCCTTCCCGAAGGCAAAATGGTGAATGGATTGCTTTAAAAAACATTTTCGTGGTTTCCCTCATAAGTAACGTAAATGCAAGTCCTTTTAGCTCTTTCCCCCAATAATAAAAATACTGCAAATATTTTACCTGCCTAAATTTATTTTGGACACACTGCAAGCAAGGTACATTTCTTTTTGTTGTATTACGCCGGAATTTTCTCCTTCTTTTTTCCCCCTTTTAATCGCGTAATATATGTTTATGTCTTTGATTTCATTCCTCCAGATTCATTTTACAAAGCATCTGTGAAATCTCTTTCAAATTTATATTATCGAATTCATTTTCTGAATTGATGAGGAGAAGAATTTGTTGTATTACTACGACATCCGTAATTTTCCTGGGACTTTTAAATTTAAGAAATCTCATTTTTCAGTTAAATATCATCTTGTGTAAAGTCTTAATTTGTAAGTCTGGGTTGGCTGCCTGATTGCTTGACTGAAGGGTTTCGAAAGCTTCTGAATGAAATCTGGAAATTAGAAAATATCTGTAGAACACGATTTGATGTTTAAAACATTTCTTAACCAGTGATACGTTTGGCACGTTCATTTTAACACAGACGCTTTCGCAATATAACTTGAAATTTTGCCGACAGTAAGTGCATATGTTTTGGTTTATTTGATTATGGCATAGCACTCAAGGACTACCTGCTAAGAGGAAGAATACCTTCGTGGAGGATCTTTTAAGTGAAATTAGCTTTTGTCCACTTTACACATGGGGACAACCACGAAAGCGTCCATGCAGCGAGCCCGTTCCCCTGGAATCGAACCCAGGTCGAACTACCAATGTTCGGCGACTTTACAGCCCAGACGCTGGTGAGTTTTTAGTGAGTGAATTAAAAGTATTTGCATTACTGTTTTTTACCTATTTAATACTATTTTGTCACAGAAAACTATAAGTAGTGCGCACTGAGAAACAGCTTCAACTTAACTGAAACTGTGCGGTTTTATGTCAATTAGATTTCACTTAGAAATAGCTTTTATTTGAGAAGTTATATTTGTAGGGTTTTATTTTTATTTAACAATTATCTTATTATTTTGCCTTTTTTAATACTTTCGTGAAATTCCACAAGTAATTCAAATTAAATCAAAGTGTAAATAACCATCTAGTTTTCTTAATTATTACAGACCGTTTGGCAGCTTCAGGCTAGCCTATAACTATACTTTATATATTTCCTACTGTCGCAAATTAGCTTGCCAGCAAAAATTTTCTTGGCAACCGATTAGTCGGAGAAATTAAAGTTTCGTTGGAGAAACTAAAGCCTTTGTTAATTTTGTATTCTGAATTTTGATTGAACTTGACACGTGTTAAAAGCTAATTTGTCTACCAGCTAGTTAACTGAGTTTTGTTCTTGCTCATTTTCCAATTCACGTAACTGTCAGGTTGACGAGTTAGACAGTTTTATTTAGGTTTAAACTTGGTTATAATAATTCTAGTTAAGAGGTTAAAAAAGGAAGAAAAGTCGTCCGATAGTCTTCTACGGTTGCTAAGTCATAAATTGGTAATTTAGAGTTAATAATGTAACCGTACACATGTACTCTAATTTTTATATTCGGTACTTACGTACTATCCAGTAAACTGTGAAAGTTGCCTAACATCGAACCGTGAAAGTTGGTGGAGAACCCGCCAAAGCTGACCCAATCATTTTGCGAAATTCCGGAGGAACTGATGCCTCTTTGTTTAACAGACAATTAGTATTCGACCCCATTTGTTCTTTGCCCTTCGTAAAAGGGCCTTTATATCGATTTCTACTGTTTTGTTAGGCTCTTCAACGATATGAGTACAAACATCCCGCACGAAGGTAACTGTTTCAATCCATAACTCTTTCTGTCGGCCATATTCAGCTGACCATATCGAGTCAATTAATATAAACTTAATTTTATGGTAGGGTACCATATCTCTGAAAACAATCCATTGCTTGCTGTTGTGTAGTAGGCAGGTTCCAAATTTTAATTTTTTTCGTTTTCATCCTTATCCACGCGCTGCCTGGCGACATTCTCGCGGTCGACGGGATAATATGGAAGTATCTTATTTTCATTTTATTATTATATGAGTGCAGCTAACCATTTTATTTTAATATATTGCCTTGTATTATAATTTGTTTAATTAATAATATGTAGCCCAGACGGTATAGTGGTTACAGGAGCCTAACCGCAGGACCCGGGTTTGAATCCTGGAGAAAACATGGATGTTTCTAAATGTGTAGTGTCGGTGCGGCATGCCCGCACTCTAAATATGCGGCGAGCCGAAAGTCCTCTCGTGTGGATTGGTGGGAGTGGAGAGGAGTGGGAAACCCCTGAATTCCCCCCCGGGATGCTCTTCCTCAAAATTGGGGGTGGAAAATAGAAGTCCACCTCTCTTTGGAGTAGGCTCTGGCAACCATTGCTCCACGTAATAAGGACACGACAAGAACAACAACTAATAATTTAACAAACTAATATTAAAACGTTTTCTTCTTTTACATTTTACCATTGCCATATGCCGAGTAAACAATACTAGAAAGTGGCAACACAGTGTTAGAGAAATTTCTAAAGGAAACTAGTTTAGTAATTGGGGAACACAAGAAGAAGCTACTCGTTCAGCAATTAAAAATAGGAACGCAATGCTAATTACCAGTCTTTTGCAGCTTTAGCCATTAAACTACTCCTTCGACGATCATGTAGAACAGGAACCTGATACTTTGACAGTTGACTGGATAATACGTAAGTACCGAATATAAAAATTAGAGCACATGTGTACTTATACATTATTAATTTTAAACTACCAAGTTATGGCTTAGTAACTGCAGAAGACCATCGGACGACTTTTCTTCCCGTTTAATCTCTTAACTAGAATTGTTACAACCAAATTAAAACCTAAAACTGTTTATTAACACGTCGACCTGACAGTTACATGAATTAGATAATGCTATCCTCTCTCCCTTCTTCTTCTCTTAGTGAAATATTCATTATTAAAGACGATAACTTTTATTTTGCTAATGCATATTTCGCCACTCTAAAGTAATAACTCCATGCTGAATTATTATTTTGCTTTAAAGGCAAAAATTTCTCATACAGATGTAGAGAATTAAATGCAGCAAGAGCCTGCGGCCTTTAAAAATTATGCAAAATTTATAGCCTTAAAGTCAGTACATTAAGGCTATAAATTTTCTGTATTTTTTTAAAAAAACGGCGGTCTATGCGCCTGTACCTTTTCAAAATATATACATATAATCTAAAAATATGATTAAAAAATTATGATTTATAGCCGAACTAAGCTTTCTTAAACCTCCCTCATTTTAGGGATAGGTCATTCGAATGCTAAAGTCCCACCAATTTTTAAAAAAAGATTCGAGATTCGAAACCTCGAATCTTCACTCTTTTTAAGTCATTCGAATCCAAAGATTTTAAAGACTTAGAAAGATTATTTTTTTGATGACCATTACAAAGGTGCATTAGAAACAGTACGCGATTCCTGCTATTTCGGTGGACCTGGATCACAAATATCATCTTTTGGTGATCTGACGGCTACACCGTTAATTTTCCAGAAACATTTTAGCGTTCCATGCGTAATGATTATCTATGTTAACTCTTAAAATAACTCGCCTTTTTCTATGTTTGCTTACATTTAAAAAGAAACTAAAATATGAATACTTAAATTGTTACTCAAATACTTTGTCAAAGTGTATATTGAAAAAAAAATGAACCTAAAGATTCAAGAGTTTAAATGCACTTCATTTGTAAGTTGCATTTGAAACTCATTTATAAATAAACATGCTTTTAACTGTATTCTTAAATTTGTTTTACACTACACATACATTTTAGATTTTACTTTAATTAAAAATTTAAATTTATTATTATAAGTATAATAACAATTAAAAAATTCCTTTAACTTAAAAGTTTTTTTAATTACTATTATACTTACATAAAATATTCGGGAACTTTTTAAGATTCAGATTTAATAAGACTTCGGATACATTCCTCGTCTGTCTTTTTCGTTTTTTTTTTCTCATCTGTCTTTTTCTTTTTTCTCATCTGTCTTTTTCTTTTTTCTCGTCTGTCTTTTTTGTTGACGAAATTTCTTCAGAGGAGAATTTGTTAATTTGTTCATAATTGAATTACGTACGTCCCCCCCCCCCCGCCAAAAAATGGAAGAATCACTGCGATAAATGCTTTAGGGCAGCGGTTCTCAACTTTTTGACTAACGCGTACCATCTAAACAAAAATTGAAAACCTTTGGTACCACCACTACAAAGTACTACTACCGCCACCACTCTTGAACAAAGCTCAGATCGCATAAATTTACGAGTGTTGGAGAAAAAAACTCAATAAGGATGTTGGGGGTTTAATTTTTGAATTTAAAAATATTTTGCTACTTTGCGTACCACTTATTTTTCTCTTGCGTACCACTGGTTGAGAACCCCTGCTTCAGAGTGATTTTTCTTTCTTCCTGCTTTTTTTTTTTTTAAGTAGGTTCTTTATCCTCGCTTGCAGTTTTATACTGCATAGTTTTAATTCAAAACTTTATAGTGGAAAGTGAATATATTTATCACAAAACTTCAAAACATATATTATTTTTACTAACACATATGAATTGACCATATACATTTTATTTTTACCCCCTCCGCCAACCTATAAACATAGGTAAGGGAGGTAATGCATTCGGCCCAAAACTTCCGTAGTGAATTTTCAGAGAAGAAGTACGAATTAGGGCCCCACAACATATTTTTACTATTTTTATAATGTTGTCTGCACACATGCATGTGACGATCTTTTGTAAGAGTTAACTTTTATATCAAACTTCATAAACTTTCTACTTTCTATATTTAAGCTTTCTGCATTCATATAAAATGTTGATTAGAGTTTTGGTGATACTGGGCAAACGGAACTGGCACTTTACTTGAAGCCCATAACAGATTTTAATGAAAAACTATATTAAAATTTAATTCAAAACATTTCAATTTTAGTATTTAAGACTTTTATATCAGTAGAAACAGCATATTAGATTTTACCTAAAATTGATAAACCGGAATTGATACTTCTCTCAACACATTTTCGTGATAAAATATAGTACGATATAATCCCAAACTTCTCAGATTTGGTATCTAAAACTCGTATATGGACATACGACGCATATACAAGCATGATTGAGAATAACATATTAGAATTTTAACTGTATATAATAAGCTGGAAGTAATATGTTACTTGGACCTCTTAAGAGATTTTCGTTGAAAATATATTATAATTAAGAGATTGATTTAAAAAATGCACCACATATGAAGGTTATTTCTATTACATCTAGACATAATATTTATGTATATCAAGCCGCAGAAGAGAATAATTTCTGCAACAGCGTTTTATTTTGCAGACCTTCAGAACTGTTGGAATGCGGCATGCATGTTACCAAAATATGCGCTTGTTATTCTTTTGACTATTGAGGATAGTCAAAAGAATAACAAGCACCAAAGCAAATAGCAAGTTGAAAGACACCTATTGCTTTACTTCTTGCTGATCGCGGAACACACGGTAGTGTCACTATTCAGCTGTTATTATAAAAAGTAACGAACATTTTTTACCGAAACCTAAATATCGCGGAGTTAAATATCGCTAAATATGTATGTGCTGATCAAAATGAATTTAGATTTGTTAATATTATAAAAATAACACCGATATGGTATTCATTTCAAAGTATTTATTTTAAATAAATTACTAAAGACTTAATTTTCTTTAAGTATAAAGCAATTAAATTATATTATTCAACTGCCCTATAAGGTAAAAACATTAATAAAAAGAAATAAAAATGCAAATGTTTGATTATATAGACATAAATTTAGGAAAGCCGATTTATACACATGGCTAATTATATCTAATAAAATATAACATAAATTTCGTATTACATACTTTTCTATTTATTGGAAGACCAAATTTGATTTTGTTTACAAACGATCGACCGGAAGTGATACTTTACTGAAAGTTCGTTGCTATCTAAAATATAGATTTGATGGAGTCATGTGCTCGTCACATCAGATTGACGTAAAGCCAACAGTTATCAACAATCTTGACTTAAAGCCCACAGTTATGTTACAGTGAATGGATTTCTTAACGAATTTTTCCCGTACAAAATTGTTCATTCACAATACCTATTTAAATTTAAAAATGTAAGAATAATCATCATAATTAAATAAAATTAACTAAAACTGAAAAATAAAAAAATAATGAATGAGAGATGTTTTTCACTTTCAAGCGATAACATAAAAAATATTAAAAATAAAAATTTTCAGATTTTTGGCACTTATCCGGGAACAATAAGATATCTGGCGGTGGAAAGTTCTTACACAAGAATTTCGTTAAAGTTTACCCATGGAGCCGCTCCCCTTCCCCAAATAAACCCGCTTTTGAAGAAAGAGAAAAAAAAAAAAAAAAAAGAATCTGAAATTGTAGGGGAACCGCTGGTGTGACATTTAATATGGTAATTTTTGCTGTTTTATTGTGGGAAAGTTACGCTTTTTTTTTTTTTTTTCTCTCTTTCTTCTTTTCTCTCCATTGTTTCTTCGCTGAGATCTGAGGGGGAAAATAGAGGGAAATTTTCTCTTTTCATAGGGGAAATGAAAAATAGCGATGCATTTAAGGTACATTCGTAGACAGAGTAGCGTGCCCGTTACTTGCTCTGTGGCGCAGCTACGGGCGTGACACGTACAACGCGGAAGTGGAACTGACAAGTGGCTAGCAAGTCATGTGACTCGGGTCAATGACCCTCCCTGCCGCCAACTCAGACGAGCGTCGTGACGTGCGCCACACTTGGCACTGCGGCGCTTTTTCCCCGTTTTCTTTTTTGGCAAAGTTTCCAATTACTTCACCCTTCCGCCTGGCGCGATTTCAATATCCTGATAGCGTGGGCGCTTTCAGCAAAAGAGAAAGTTACATTTTGTTAAGAAATAACTAGACAACAATCGGGCCCATATCGGAAGGAAAAGATGACATTGCTAGTATACATACCAACCTAAATTGAATATTTTTGATCAACGCTGCCCGGATAACCTGTAAAACGACTAAAACAGTTTCCTAGTTCCTTACGTCTAGACTTTTTCTTTAAATCCAATTTTCAAAACAATGTTATTAATGCGTAAATAAAATTAGCTTATGTGATATAATTATATGTTAATCATCATTCAGTCCGACACAATTAAAGCAAGCACTAACTCAAGAACACTACAGCACAGCCAATATACAATCGGAAAATAAAAAATATATAAATCAAAATAAACGAACATATAACAATGCGCCGTGTGAAATTAATAAATATTTAAGCCTTAAAACCCTTTTGCATACGTTAAAATTTTTTAATTTTAATATTAGAATATTTTCATTAAAGGTGATGATAACATCAATAAAAGCAAAGTTAAAATTGTCAACACTAGGTTTTTTTTGCGCTTGATGTTAAATTCTTCATAACGGAATATGTTTCACATTGTAACGGAAAAGCTGAAATTCCATTAATTTGGTAATAAGTAATATTTTATGTCTGGCATAGTAGTTAAATATGTACATAGATACAAATATTACATGTATATATTATATACATGTGCGCATGACTGGCTTATGCGCCTGTGATAAATGAGCTAATAATAAACACAGATTTGTCATTTTCATGCATTCTTATACACTTTCTAAAACGTTCTTTCTTATAATAATTTCTCACTTTTTTCTAAGATCTTACGGACGTCTATATAAATTAAAACTAATAGTCTTAAAAAAATCTATCATCTGCATGCTGGGATAGACGAGCTAATACTAAGACAGCTTGGTGATTTTTGTACATTCCTATACAATTCGTGACACTCTGTTTTGTATAATAATTTCTCAACTCTTTCTATATAAGATCTTATGGACGTCTGTATCAGTACAACTCAATGTAAATTAAAACGAAGTTTTCAACGAATTTTTTTATCTAAATAATACGAAAAAGCAAATACTAAAGTAATATAGAATTGCATATGAAAATCTTCCATCTTAAGTAGCAGTACTTTTCGCAAATAATATGCATAACTGTGATTTCTTTCCATACTCTAGTAAAGAATCATAAGTTTACTTAACAGCATTTAGGCCGAGTCTTCCATTAAAACTCTTTTATCTAGTTTTTTTTTTTTTTCTTTTTAACTATTGCTATTTATGCGGTTTTTGACATCTTAAACATTTTTTTTCTTTGGGACATATCTTCCCCCCCCCCGTTAGTAATTTGAGTTTGTCTGTGGCGGGTATAAGTTTAACATGGTATATAGTTTTCTTAAATTAATCTGATGTCGCCCAGACAGTAAAGTGGTTAGGGGAGCCTACTATGGTACCGGTAGGCCTGGGTTCGAATCCCGGGTTAGACATGAATGTTTGTAAATGTCAGTGTGGTATTTGAAAATGTATAGTCTCATGTGGGTGAGAAGATGGATGGAGACCCCCGGATCAACCCATCCCCGGTGTGCTCTCCCTCAAAATTAGGGGAGGAAAGTAGAAGTCCAACCTCTCTTCGGAGTAAGCTCTGGCGACTATTGTTCCATATAACATGGACAAGACAAAAAGAAATTAATCTGATGTTGACAACACATGACGTCCCGACAATTTCTCATTTGGTCGTCTGTAAACAAAATCTAATTTATTGAACTAATAAATAGGAAGGTCTATAGTAAAATATTTCGGATTATGTTTTATTAGGTATAATTGAACATATGTATAAATTGGTTTAATTTATATTAGCATAATCAAATGTTTGCCGTTTTACTGCTTTAGATTAAAAATTTTATTTTATGGGGCAGTTGAATAATACATAATTTAATTGGCTTTTAATTAAAGAAAATTACATTTTTCTAATATATTTTAAATAAATACTTTGAATACGATAATATAATTTTTTATGTGTTATTTCTATAATATCAGCAAATATAAATTCGTTCTGATCTGCACATATATATCCCCACGATATTTATATATCATTAAACAATGATCGTTAGTTTCTGGAGTTACAGCTTAATATTGACTGCCATGGGTCCGGGATCAATAAGAAGTGAAACAAAAAGTGTTTTGAAATTTGCTATTTGTTCTTGTTATTCGTAATCATCAACATGGTAAGACAAGTGAATTTTTTGGTAGCATGACTATATTACAATAGTTTTGAAATATTACAAATGAAACGCTGTTATAAAAATCAAACTCTTCTACGACTTGATATAAAGTTTAGATATAAAAGAAATAGCCTTAATATGTGCTGCATTATAAACTTCTATCAGAGTGATTCCATATTTTCCCACGAAAATCTGTTAAATAATTCTAATTAAATTATCATTTCCGATTTATCATGTATAGTAAAAATCTAATATATATTTCTTAGTCATGACGGTAAATGCATATACGAGTTTTAAATACCAAATCTGAGAAGATTTTTATTATATCATAAAATATTTTTTTGTGAAAAATCTGTGGCGAGCTTCAAGTAAAGTATCACTTCCTGTTTATCAATTTTAGCCAAAATTTAGTACGTCGTTCCCATCGAAATAACACTTTTGAATACTAAAATTGAAGAATTTTCATTACATTTTAATGTAAAACTGCTGTGGGCTTCAAGTAAAGTACCATTTCTGTTTGTCCAAATTTACCCAAATTCTAATCAGTCTTAATATAAATACAGAAAACTTAATTACGCAAAAGTATAATTTTATCAGTTCGATATAAAAGTTGTCCGGACGAACAAATCTGTATGATATTTAAAATCAAATTTGTGTTTGAAGTTATGGGAACATGTTATTCTTGACCATAATTGGGTTGGGTTTGATTTGATTTATGTGATTACGGCAAAGCCATAATCCTCTCCATATTTTATTTTATTTTGCGCATTTGACGGGAGCAGATTTAATTTTTAAGTCACCAATCGCTTCCACAAAGGACAACGCGCAGCCTTGCTCATACCGCTAAGTCTGTGAATATGAGAGTATGAAAGTTTCCTAGTTGTCCACATGCACTTTTCCAAGCCGGATTCCATAACTGAATGCAAAAACTCCGTTTGAAAGCGAGTCTCTTCATAAACGACCCTATAATTTTGACATCTCTTCCTGGCTCCGCCTTTTATTCGTTCATCACAACCATTTTCATTCCTTTATTTAAGAGGCGTGACAATGAGGACTCATTAAATCTTTTTCTGTAATGTATCTGGTGCATGAAAAAAGTATTTAAAATAATACAGATAAATCATCTCTTTGTAACACCTATGACCTACTAAAACACGGTTCAAGTTTCAAAATTCTTCTCATATAGAAATTATTTAGCTCATGAATATACATATACAAGTCCGACACACTCTTCAACATTTCAGAGGTTTAAATACTTGCAAGATATAAAAGATGTACCTCATCTATCATAGCTACAAACAAAGAGGTATAGTATTATCCAACAACAAAAACGTCACTTGAAAATAAACGTTATGAATTATGACCAAATATAAGAAGATCGAATATAAGAAGATCCTAAAATTGACGAAATATAAGAAGACAAAATATAAAATTGACGAAATATAAAAAAATGACGAAATATAAGAAGATCCTAAAATTGTTTTATAGGGCATCAGGGTCGGATCCAAGCATAGGCGAAATAGACAACAATCGAAGGCGCCGATATTCAAAAGGCATCAGCTAAGTTGTTCTCAAAAGCAACAGCTAAATAAATGCATATTTTGCTTTAATGTTTACTTTATGTGGAACATCAGCTATGCTTATTGTCTATGGCGCTGAAAATTCTGAAGGTGGTATTGACAGATACGTCAGGTTCCAAAGTATTTTAATATAGGTGCACAGGGCGGGAGCAGGCAGAAGCGCGTGAGACATATGCCTCAGTCGATCATATGACGGGTTCCAAATTATTAATAAAAATGGAAATTAAATTTTAAAAAATAATTAAAATAAAAAGTTAAATATGATTTAATTAACTTACACTCATTACTTACTTTTATGTTTCTTATAAAAATGATGTCGGTTTGTTTATATACAGATTTTAGTGTAAATTTAGTTGTGCTTCAGTTCTAGAATAGGATTGAAATTTTTATTATGGTAAACAAATTAGATTTTTTGGTACCAAAACTTCACGTGGAGTTAACGGTATCCAAATTAAGAATGTTATTTCACTTTCACACACACTATAAACAGTTTCACTTTTTTGTCCTTATGCAATTTTTCAGTTTTCGACTGAGCTGTCCTCAAGCTGCAAAAACAGATTCTACTAATTTTAAAATAACAAGCTATTGATTCTGAAAGGTGTCGAAGCAAAACTTCTGTGGTACTTCGAAACACGAGAGGAAAATGTTAGAATGCATGGAAAAATATGTGGTTCCCGCATAATGAATTCATGGCAATAATAAATGAGGTAAATGAAATATAATAAGTAAGCAAACATTAAATTTAAATCTGAAATATTTATAAAAGAAATGGCGAAGGTTATAGTCCAGGCAAAATAGTATTCAGTTTAATTAATCAAATGTCCTTCATTTAGAATTCCCTTACTTTAAGTAAACCATAAATATTGTAAAGCAAATGTATATTATCTTCTGATACAGTATTTTGGGGAGGGAAAACATACATGTTTAGAAACTGACGATATTCCGACACAAAATAAGACAAGAAAATACATACAGAAGGAGTAATTTTTTTATGGTTTTACTGTACGATTCATGCCATAGCAATGCTTTTGAAGTTGTTAAGCAGTAAACGTTAAAATGTGAGGCCTTTGACCAAAACCAGACTACAGCACAAAATATTTATTGCATAAATTACTGCCTCAAATTATCTAAATCATAAACAGAACCATTCACATCGATATCCCTGTGACAGAAGAGAATAATGTAAAATGCATATGCTTTTATGCGCAAAATTCCAAAATCCAAAGACACCAACGAAGCGCAGGTATTTACTAAATCGTGCATGTGGAAGGTATTAAACAACAGTAGAGGCTATCCATAGTAGGATTTGACAACCAATAACTAACGAATGACAGGCACTATGAATATCTCAGTTTTTTTTAAACATTTAGAAGTATGACATTCTTTTCGAGGTGAAATAATATTTTTGGGAAGCCACATCGCATAAAATCAATAGAAAATTACTCATTATTGAGCTATCCGGAATCAACTTGCCATACGATTCAAAATATTATATTCGCTGATCCTTAAATATTTGGTAAAGCTTGTTAAGGATATATGTAACTACTCCCGTTTTTTATTATGGTAAACAAATTAGATTTTTTATGTGATCTAGCATATGACCTTTTTCGATGACATTCTCTGATGATTTTTGCCGCAAACTTTATGTAACCTTGATTCCCTTTCAAAACATAAAATTTACCCTCTCATCGCTTGAGACGCTACACGCTTGTCAGTCGAAACGTAGTATATAGTGAAACTTCATTAGACCGGCATCTAGTGATTAGCATATCATATAATCTGAAACTCCTTTCATCGACATTTCTGTCATAAGATAGCTCTATTAGTAGTTCATTCGGCAGTATTCAGATAGGCTCATTCTCATTTTTTGTCAGTCTTTTATTCAAAACTTCGTGTTTATATATTGTTTATTTTCTTTACCTTTATTCAGTTGGAGTGTTCCCCAAACTTGATAAAAATGTCGATAAGGGAATAAATATGACTTAATTCATCACAAGTTGAATAATATTAATCCAAGAAATAAAGCAAGGAATTATTAAAAAATTTAAATGTAAATACAGGAATTAGTTTGTACAAAAATTATTAAACTCGGATTGTAGAGCCAAGGACTTCCAAATTCAGTTAAACAGAAAAGATGCAGTGTTCATGGTTTTTATTTTTTGAAAACAAATAAACAATGCAAAATTAAAAAACGCTTGGCGAAATTTGTGGCTAGATGCCCCCGAAACAAAATTCTAACGAAGAAGGCAAACGTATTGATGATCCAATGACCAACCACTTTGAGAAATTATTGAATAGATTGAAAAAAAAAATAAACCAACTTCGAAAGAATAATTACGTAACAGCGTCATAATTAAAAATGAGTTGGATCCGCACATAAAAAATGGCTAAGAACAAGATTTAATGAAGAAGGCGGACGTATTGACGGACGAAGAATACAAATTTGAAGATCACTTGCTCTGAGGCTGGTGTAGCGTTAAAATTAAGAAATTTCCGGAAAAACTAAAATGTACAGCAACAAAGAAACAGCATTCTATGGAATGAATTAAAAAACATGTGGAATCTAAGAAGCCTCTGGATTACATTTGGAAAGACTTCATTCGTTGACTATATTGATGACTTCAAAGCAAAAACTAATTCAATTTTGAATAAATTTGTTTATTCATAAGGTTTGCTCATAAAAAATATTTTCAGTATTACTATATGTAATTCTTTTCATTCCACAATTCATTCAGTAACGCGGAAAAGAATGCCGTTTTAGGCTATTACACAATTTTAGTCCGATAACCTGGCACATTTGATAATCCAGTGCGACTAAAGTCCCAACGTGACAAAGTATCGTACTTTTGCTGTAGTCACTTTCCTGGTAGTGACTATTCATGCAGCTCTCTAGGACGTTTCAGCCGAAAATAAAATGGCCATGCAAGGATTTAACAGAAAACTTAGTTCACAGATGTTAATGAGAAAACCTGGAATGCTTTTGCTACTAGAAAAAAAGGTATACCGTGCTAGTCTCTCTTAAAATTAGGAAATTGAGTTACGACATATTTTTAACCAGGCCCGGTTATTGTCATATGCGACATAGACAGTCGATTTATGAAGGACCCCAGCCAAGCGTTGGTGTTCGAATAGTAAATTAATAGTAGTAAATTAGAATTAAAATACAGTACTGTGTTTCTAAGCGTAGATAACTGCGTTTATTAAAGTGGAGTTTAGAGTAGTGTGTTTATAAACCATTGTCTTGATGTCTAGCGCAAGGCATAAAATGAGATAGGTGAATGCTAAGTGAACTCTGAAACTATTTATTTGCTACAAAGACGGGATTATGTCTTATATTTAACTGTATAATTTTACATGAGTTTAGCTTTTAACTAGGCATTTTATTTTCATTGTAAGGATTTTTTTTCCAAAATCAATTATTTTTTCGCTTATTTACAACTCGTATAAGGTATTTTCTCCCTCCTTTCAACATGTCTTCTTAGGGTAACGGTAGCACACTCGGCGCGTATTCAATAGTCCTGGTTCGAGTCCCGGCGAAGGCATTGCTCACTTTTCATGTCTCCTGCTTCAATTTCCTAATGACTCTACAATCGAACTTACGTTTTTAATTGTACGTTCCATTGATATTTTTATATTAATTTTGCTTGCGCATTATTTTGCTTCTGTATTGCAATCCGTATTCAAAACTATTAATATTCGTCAAAAGAAACAAATTTTCAACTAAAAGAATTCCGATGAAATCCCAGTAGATCCAAAGTAGATGCTTGCAAAATATTTCCTCATTCCACTTCTGGATCAAACATTTTCTTCATTGAAGCCAAAATTTGAGCTATTGAGTTTGTGATTGTACACTGGTCTTTCCTTCATGATCTTCAAAAATTAGGTAGGAGCTCCTCAGTGGGAAACCTAAAAAAGTTTTTATTTTCTTTAAAACAAAGCACAATGTAGGTGATGTTTAAAGTAGCCTTCTCTTCCATTCTGATGCTGAAAAGGTGACCAGAGAATTCTTCCGCTTGCAGGTATCATTTCTGAAGTAGTAAAAAACAAAAGAAATTGATGATTGATCCCATGAACTTTTTATACGAAATTACCCAGAAAATTCTGGTAACAGTAGTTGCAGCGGAGACGAGTTTTCTATGAAACTAATAAAGATGTATATCAGGTCATATTTAAGTAAAGAAAAGTTGAATTCACTTACATTTCAGTCAACAAAAAATGACATTGATTAAAACTTACAGTATACAATAGCCTTATCAATGACTTGAGGTTGGAAGTGTTAATACTGCATCAGTGAACTAAATAAAGGTCTATTTTGGTTTGAAATATTAATAAGTATTTGGGCACTAACAGACTGATTCCCTCAGGCGCCAAAAACGCTGCAGCTGTAGCTAATTAAAGAAGCTACAGGCAAAAAAAGTGACAAAACGTTTAAAAAAAACTTATAATAATCATAAATTTTAACAGGCCCACCAGTGGTCGAGCGGTAAAGTCGCTGAATACTAGTAGTTCGAATTCCTCGAACGGGCTTGTTTTATTGACGCTTTCATGGTTTTCCCCATGTGTAACGTGTATACGAGACAATTTCCCTTAGAAAGTTCTTCACGAAGGTATTCCTCCCCTTAAACAGATAGCCGCCGTGATCACATAAACCAAACCATAAATCTTCACTTCATCAAGGAAAATTTTAAAAGTTGGTTTTTCTATTTAAAGCAGTTTAAGTGATTAAACATATTAAAAAATCACTTTTGATATTGTTTCATTTTAAGGAAAAAAGAATTATTTGAAAGTTCCATACTCTTTTGTGTGTATTTAATTATGGCAAAGCACACTAGGGCTATCTGCCTAAGAGGAGGGATGCCTTTCGTGGGGAAACTGGCTCGTATACACGTTACACATGGGGAAAACCACGAAAACACCCATGCAGCCAGCCCGTTCGCGGGATTCGAACCTCGGACCGAACTACCAGTGTTCAGCGACTTTGCCGCTCGGCCACTGGTGGGCCCATACTCTTTTGTATTAACTATTTTGTTATAATGTGTTATTATGACTGATCATTTCTTAAATATGACTTTTTTCGTATTATTTTCTTTCACATGATTAATTAATGTTAAAGATTACTATAAGTGCTGATAGTGTAATGTATAATAAAAATTTTTAAAATCAAAATGTCTACAATATTCAGTTTTCCGATTATCAGTAACTTGTTACTTACTTAAAATTTATTCCCAGTTTAAATATTTTTCATGTATGTATAAGGTTCTTGGGCTAATTAATCACTTATTATGATTTTGATCTTTACTTCTTCTTTCCGTATTTCTCACCAGAATGAAAATTAGCTTTAAATGTGTATAAGCTGTGGGTTTCGGATCTTAGACAAAGACAGCTTCTGGCACTCGGAAAGCTCCGTTAGGTTTTATCAGCTGTATCTAAATGTAATTATCTCATCGGCTTTTGTAGTCTCCCTCAGCCGAGTGTTCTAAAATTACGCGCCGGTAACGTTAGTTGAGCAGCTTATAGCTTAGTTTATTGCCTGTGTAGTTTTAAGCTGCTTTTACCAACGTTTAAATTGAAGTACCTATTACTGATTAATTTACATCGCCACAAGTAGTGGTTGAATTGTAGCACAAGTTGTGCCTTTCTTGTTTAAAGATCAGTTAAATAAAAAGGTTGTTTTAACCTTCGCAAGCTTCTATCATACTATTTTCAGACGTAACGATAACTGCCTCGTTGTTTGGTAGGGGTGTAGGGCAAAAATTCAAATATCAGTTCAAGTACATCCTTACATATATGTTACTATGTCAAGTATATCACCAGATATTGTATGAACATATATATACATAAAATAAAACTATTTTCAGAAACAGTCCATTTTCAAGATATATACTGATCCAAATGCAAGGCTAGTAAATTTTTCTAACAGGACTTTACACAATGAAATGAATTAATTGTTAACGCAGTAAAATGGCCTGTCCAGCATTCAGACATTTATAATGACTGTTAGAATTTCTTGTACTGAACGTAAGAGAATGCTCAATCAATTTATCTGTATCACAGTTATCAATAGATACTCAATTAAGACGAAATTTCTATAGTTATATTTTGATTTCATAAGAATCCTTACACTTGTATGCATCATTTAGAATATATACTTCTAAATATTTCTCATATTTCCGTAATTCTAGAAATTCTTCTAATTTAGTACCAAAAGTAATGCTTTTGCTATTTTTTAATCTAATCCATTAAGAATCAGTTCATATTTATTGCGTTAAATATTTAACTCCAAATTGAAATGTTTTATACAAGCTTACACACAAAACTCAGATAAATTTCTTTTAATACCTTACCTGATACTGGCCTTAATTAAAAATAAAAAGGAGACAGCGTAAGTTTTAACGCCTTAGTAACAAGACAACTTTCAATAGAAATGGAAAAGAAGAAAACTCATTAATTTTCCTGCCCGCTATTTAAGTCTTCGCTGATAATATTTATAGCAATTAATTCATACTTATCGAGGTCTTTCTGTCACTATATTTAAACATTCCCAATTATAATATTTTTTCCGAAATAAAAAAACCTCTCAAAAACAGTTTCAATTTCTTCGGGAAATTCGAATTTTTCTTATTTTTAGTTTTAGCAGTTTTCAACAGTGAAGTGCATGCTTGAAATTTAGGATCTTATTGTATTTTTCATTTTATTCTATTTTATTTAAACTAATTTTTTTAATGATTTCTAGGGCGATTACTTTAGAATTTGAATTAAATGTGAGTTTTTTAAAACTGTTTTATTTTTCCCGCAGAAACTCGAAAATAATGTTTTCATTAAAAGACAAATTATAGTAATTGGTTTCAAAACACAAAATTATATAAAAGTGGGTTAATACCCGATTAACGCCTTTCAAATTGGAAAAGAAGCTAAACGGATATTATTAATCACATGCGTGAATATATGTAACCAAATATTTTAATAAAATATGTAACCAACCACGCAAATTTAAATGACTTATTTTTGGTACATTTCATTGAAATTTATGGAAAAAAGTGTGAATTTTACAACTCCTTGAAATAATAAATTTAATTATCTAATCAACATAATAGTAATTCATTTTGTTACTGCTACAGTTTTTGGCATTCGAATTAAAGATGAGTTATTATAACAATCTTGGAATCTTTATCACCCCTATATAAAATTTATTTAAAACTTTTTAATGAACGTTTTCCTTGATTTATTGATCCAGCTGAAATTTTCTCTTTCTAAGCATTTCTTAATTGCTTTTCTTCCTTCCTATAATTATGCTTGAACACACACTGCGGAGTTTAAATTATCAATGTTACAGTAACTGATTGTCTTTGATATGTTTTTTTTTTTTTTTTTTTTTTTTTTTTTTTTTTTGCTGCATAGTAATGTTTGCAGTTTTTCTGTTTGCGAAACGTACATTAAAGTAAACTAATTTTTCAACTCTTCTGTTTAGAACACTTTTTATGAAAGCATTAGGAAAACACTTTGGAAAACACACATTTTCGTTCTCGGGATATGAAAATATTTATTTACTCTGCATTTTATATTCATGCTGTGTCCTATTCTTTTACCTAATAGCAGACAGCAGATAACATGCAGGTTTTTAGAAGATGAATGTGTACAATAGTTACATGAAAGTATTTTTGCTTTGAGCTTAGAAATGCAAAAGATGGAAAGTATCTAATACGTACATGCGCAAAGATTAATGTATAACTAAAAGGCAGTGTTTCATCACATTTTAATTAACTTAAAAAATAATCTGTCATTTTTAAGTGATTCCATGAGTGAATGAAACAATCCAAATTTCGTTTACAGTTTTTGGAAGAAATTAGACGTAAACCTCCCTTGAGCTCTCGTCGTAAAACGAGAAGCAGAGACAGCTTCAATAATTCGAAGATCTCGAGTTCGACTCCGCACAGAGATACTTCTAACATTTCAATAATTTTTCGCCCAAACGCCTGAATTAAAATGGTGGGTGATAATTCGTCGCCAAATCTGCTGGCTACCTTGGTGTGAAAGAAATGTAAGGATTAACTGGTTTATGGATTGGATTGGATTGGATTATTTAATTATGGCAAAGCACACGAGGGCTATCTGCCTGAAAGGAGGGTCTTACCGCTCGGCCGCTGGTGGGCTAACTGGTTTATGAGATCACGGCAAAGCCTCGAGGGCTAGCTGCCTAAGGGGAGGGAGGACTTTCTAAGGGAAACTGGCTCGTATATACGCTGCTCATGGGAAAAAAAAAAAAAAAAAACAAGTAAATGCCCATGCAACCAGCCGGTTCACAGGATTCGAACATCGGACCGAACTAACAGTGTCTAGCGACTTTACCGCTCGGCCGGTGGGCATAAATGTAAGGAATTAAACGAAACTTCCCCCACGTGTTCTTACGGTGTAACATTCAGGAAATAAATAATTCGAAAAGCCCAAGGTTCGCCTTCGTGCGAAGTGACAGAGAAATATTTTATAAATACTTTCTCCGAAGTAATACGCCTTTTGATCTTTTAAGTGGTCTAGCAGAAGAAATTATGCCTGCAGCCTTAATTTACAGTATATTTTTTCTTTAGTTAAGGGCCCACCAGCGGCCGAGCGGTAAAATCGCTGAACACTGGTAGTTCGATCCGAGGTTCGAATTCCGCGAACAGGCTGGCTGCATGGGTGTTTTCATGGTTTTCCCCATGTGTAACGTGTATACGAGCCAATTTCCCTTAGAAAGTCCCCCACGAAGGCATCTCTCGCCTTAGGCAGATAGCTCTCGAGGCTTTGCCGTAATTAAATAACCTAACCTAACCTTTAGTTAAAGAGTAATATAAAATGCATCATATCAGGTTTTTTGTGCATGTGTGTTTATGGGTGTTAGAAACGAAGACCGTTTATAAGTAAATACAGATCGTCGTTTATCTGAACGTTTAAAAGAATTACGGACTTCCATTTATATGATAGTTTATAAGAAAGTACAGCGTTTATAAAAATTTATGAACTACAGTGCGAATACTAAAGTACTTTCCAAAGGCAGTATTACCTTTTAATGACTGGGGCAAAAACAATAAGAATACACTTAAAAACATTCGACAATGTGCACTTTCTATGTGAAACTCTCCCATTTTTACAAAACGGTAAGAGTTTTTATATAGCCTTTTCCTTTCATTCCTTTGTTACATTCCCCGGAATTAAATCAACTAATCAAATTGATAGTCATGTATTTTCATGCTAATTATCTAATTTTGTATTAAATAAATTGCCTGTATCTGTAATTCAACTTCATAATCGGGAATGATGCAATGAAATATTTTCCAAATAGATAAAATTAAAGGCAAAAATGCTACAAAGTTTTAAAAATGTTACTGTTTATACTCAGTCAGGAAAAAAAAGAAAATTAAGCAATTATCATTATACAGACATGCATATTTAACTATTTACAAAAATATAAACCTAGTTTATAAATAAAGACTATGGAATTCCAGTGGCATTGATAATCTTATGACTGAAAGCGAATAATATCTTTAAATTTCCGTCTCTTTAAGAACCGATTCTTCATGCACGTCTACAGTAGATTCAAAGAAATAGACTACGTTAACTCAATACAGAAATTGAAAAAATATGCCTGAGCATCAAGTGCATAAAATATAATTAAAAGTTGTGTAAATATAAATAATTTAGGCTGGAGTAGGTAATGCTGATCTCTACAGTTAATATGCTCTTAATATGTTCTACGAATTATCTTATCTATGAAAGGAAAAAATTATTATATCCAAGTTCTCTAACACCGTTAATCCTCCAATTCTATTTAGTAATAATAACATTTAATAACATTAACGATGACAGCTGAAAACGACAAGCAAATTTAATCAATCGGATTAGACGCTTACGAGGTCCTGTGATATTCAACATTTTCTATGTTATTTTTCTATGCATACTTGGAAAATTAGGTTCCCCTCTTAAAAAAAAAAAAAAAAAAAAAAAAAAAAAAAAAAAACTTATAATCGTGTGAGGATTTTATATCCTACACGGTTATCTTCATTGATTTCGAGGGCTACTGACGTAGATTTCTCTCCAAAAGTTAAAAATATTCAAATTTAAAAGAAGCAAAAACCTGAATCATTTTGAAACTAAAATATATGCTCCATATTAAACAAAATTCAATCTGAAAACATTAGATTACTCTATAACGCTTCGAAAAAGAATTTTTAAAATTATTTAAAACTTGAAAAAACATACAAATATTTCTTTTCTCTTATTAAATAAACATAGTGCTTACTGCGGCCAAATCCTCAAAGCAGATTGTAGACTAAAATTAAACCTTGCCAACAAAGCAATTCAGTTTTAAAAAGCTGCAGTGTTTGTTTCTGTATTTATTTTTTAAAGGTAAAATATATTTAAAAAAGCTATCAAAATGTTAAAATTGTAAATTAATCTTAGAATGCGTTACTACAAAGTTTCATGGCAACATTACAATGTATCGTAGATGTAGACGATAGCTGACACAAATTAGACTTTTTGCAATCAGCCTTTCATGAGCTATCAGAATCCTATTTTATTTATCATTAAAGGTGCATTTAAATGATTAGCATATACGGTATAGAACAATGTATTGTACTTTATTAATGCTTTAGGGAAAAGAAAAGTCTTGTCTATCGTCGATTGGCTACAACGTTCATTTATCGCAGATGTGATTTTATCGAAAATGAAAAAAATAATACTTCGAAGAGCCTTCAGTCTTCAGTCTGTTGAAAAAAATCGAAGTAAATGATTGAATAATCCCGTCTTCAATCTATCCAAAAGATGAAATCTGAAAAAATCAGCAACTATCGGTTTAAATTGTAAAAGCGAGCTAAATAATTTTACAATTTAAAAACTGAAATGCTGTTATCATTTTAAACTGAAAAAAGGGTTTGATTACCTGAGCAAAATTTGAAAACGTTTTAAATAATTCAGGGAGCAAAAGAATGTTTCTCGCATTACTAATGAGACAGAAACAACTGACGATTCAAAGTCCATTTTCAAAACTATTACCGTTAGTTAAGAATTCTCTAATAACGCACCAAAACTAGTGCATTGTAATGAGATGCTCCCTTCAAATACAACTGTTCCAACAAAGACAATGATAAAAAAATAGTCGCAAAATATGAAATAAAAACCTTTTACAATTCCTGTTGGCAAATGAAAAAGAAAATGAAAAAAATAGGAGAAACTACGCATTTTTCTTGGCTTCTAGACTGCCTGAATAGAATTAAGAAAATTCATAGAAGTTACAGAAAGAAACTTAATTATTTTAATATAAAATATATCAGAATTTACAGAAAGGTTAACTTGATATTTACAGTAATACTTAGCGTGAAATAAAATCCGGTATAATTTTGATTTTTCAGAAACAGAATTAACGCATGATTCGTAGTGTCATCTAAAATCAAATAAAACAAACTAATGCGACACAGTCTAGCTTCGGAAGCACAGCAAGAAACCAGATCAAAGAGTTTTCACAATGATGTGGACTGCGTGGTAAGGGTGTCTACGTGCAAACTACTTAAGCATTGACTGCACAAACTACTACAGTACAATTTTGCATCTTCTCTCCCTCACACGCTTTCTCCCTTTTTTATATTAAGAACCTACGAGTATTTAAGTCCCTGGACGGCTCTCGGATCATTTATCTGCAACATTGAGGCGACAACGCATTTCATATTTTAAAGGTTCAGTTTTATTAAACAATCGTTTCTTTCATTTGAAGATATTGAAACTATGATGTTTCTGTAAACATTTTCTGTATCTTTTAATCAGTAAGCAGTATTCTAATCCTTTTCAGTCTGAAAAGAATAGCCTACTTCTTTCAACCTGGAAAAAGCACTCTCTCTGATTTTTGGTTTCAAGGTTAAAAATCAGAAGGTATTCAAACTTCACAGCCATTTTTCCTTAGGCATTTGTAGAGTTAGAAGGCAAGTTATCGGGGAAGGAAACACGATCAACTAGCGATGCCCTTGCCTCGATTCGAATCCCAGAACTTCGACTGCTAGCCGGACGTGCTTCCAATTACATACGGAGGGAAGAAAGGAGAAAATTGATATCATAATTAATTTAAAACATATTCTTATATTCAGCGGTATGCCTGGCCAGTACTAGGTGAATTTTCCCCTTTTCCTCATCTATTTTACGAACATCGTAGTTTTCTGTCTCAGAAAAGACTACTATAAGCAAGTGCGATCGTTTCAGCTAAATCAATGGTTAAAAAAGGAGTATTAGTATAATTGCCTCAAGCCGTGTCATCTCACAGGCCTCGTTGTAAAGTTTGGTTGAACACGTTAAATTTATAATCAGTTAACATTTCCACTTGTTTCAATTTGCTACTCTTACGTGAATCGTTGGACAAAGCCGTGCCTACATATTTTTTCACCTGAGGTAAAAATGCAAATACGCGTCCCTATATGCAATGCAGAAAAAAAGTAATATGTTAATTTGTTTTGAAATGTTCAAAACTGAGTATCGTTCTGTGATTAAATTTTTGACTAAGGAAGAACTTAATCCCAAAGAAACAGAAACATCGTTTGTATGATATGCATAGAGATTCGTCTCTTTCCTTTTCTACAATAAAAGAATATGTAAAACAATTTCTTATGGGCCAAGAATCCGTAGAAGGATATTTTCATGAAGATCGACCATCGGAGGCATTGATATCAGAAAATACGGCTCCTGTCTAGGAGGAAATATTGAGTAATATCTTTATACGTGTTATCTTAATATACGTGTTATCCATTCTGCATTAACACGTCACATTAGGAAAGTCTGTGCAAGAGTACTTCTTTCAGTAATGCAAATTCAGCAATGTGACTTTAAGAAGCTTGACTCCCCTGTCGTGGTTTGTGTTCATTATTCTTCGCAACTCACGAAAGAAAGAGGCGTTCTGTTTTCCTTTACATAAATCTACATTTATGTTCACGTGAGCTATACAGAACTGTTATTTACCAGCTTATAGCTATAACTTAGTTTTAGATACCTGTGTGTATGCACATCTACTCCTGCAACATATTGCATATATGGAATTTACTCAAGTGCACGCCGACGGCTGTCGTGCAGTTACCTCGCTACTATTCCAACCCTAACTGAATCATTTCCCGCGGCAATCCATTGGCAGAGAGAGCTGCATACATTTTTCCTTTACGTTTGAAGGGAAGAAAGTATCAAACACTGCACCCCCTTACAGTCCAGATTTAGCTCCAAGTAATTATTTTCTGTTCTCCGAACTGAAATCTAACTTTCGTGGAAAGAGATATAATGATGGAATGAAAAGAACAGTTATGGAATATTTTGAGAATAAATCTTCAAATTACTTTTCCTGAAGCAAAGCGCTGTTCATTAAACGATGTGAAAACTATATTGAGGGAAAAGGAGATTATAATATAAATAAAAATAAACACTATCTTTTAAAATGTATCAGGCCGGAAACATTTGAAATTTAGCTGACTACCGTGTTCTCCGTATTTCCGCGAAGCTGCTTCTAAAACGATGGCACATGGGTGAAATCAGGAGATGAGGGCTATTTGTAAACAAATCAGATCAGCTGTTGTCAGATCTAAAATGATCAATTATATAGTTTTTTTAGACATTTCATTCAAACATTTACGAATATTTTAGGTTCCAGTGTAATGATGCTCCAACGTATTCGAGGATGTAATCTTTAGAAACCTCATCCACTTTTAAACGTGCTCCTGGTTTTTCTGCTGAAGTTGGTGCTTACAAATATCCAAGCGAAGAACACTAGCAGCTAGTTCTGGTACGGTTGAATGGGCGAACGGGCTGGCTGCAAAGGAATTTCGGATTTTTCCTATGTGTATGAATGCAAGACAGTTCCTTTGGTGCTTTCAACACGAAAGCATACCTCCTAAAGACGATAGTTCCATATGCTTTATTATAATTGATTATTAAAAGAAGCAAGTTGTAATATCGCATATCTTTTGCTAGTCTAATGAATTTTTATTGTAAGAACGACTTACTCGAAATTGAGTGAAACACTATATGCCTTTCTTTTAAATATCAGCTATCAAATAAACGTTTTAGAAACTCTTCTCCTAATTATATTCCTACAATATAATCGCAATTTCAAAGTTATTAAGGTTTAATGTTGCTTCATGCTTTCTTTTTACTTTTACTTTGCCTCATCAGTTAACTCTGCGGTCTTCGATGTGTTAAATTTTTCGAATACCCTGTTTCAATTAATTTTTTTTCACCAATAAACAATCACTGGTCTAATCTGTTCTTATGTTCTCATTTCAATTTTTTCTAATCTTGAAATCAACAGCTTTATCTCGTTCGTTGTACTCTTACTTCAAGTTTTAATTTTATCTAAATCTGTGTTTTTTAAAATTTCTTTGGCAAGAAACGTATTTATTTAAATATATTTTTCTGACGGTTACTTTAAAAAAAAGAAAGAAACTATTTTTAAAACATTTTCATTTGTATCCGTATAAGTTATATCAGATTTATTCAAAACGGTTTGTCTTAAATCTTTCAAAAATATTCAGAATTATAAATCTCTTTTTTTTTTTTTTTTTTTTTTTTTGTTTCTTTGATACTCATACTAAACAATCATTTTATTGTTTCATTACAAGCAACACAACACCTCAAGAAAAAGAGAAATCTTGTCTTTCCGTATATGTTTACACTCTAGCCTTTTCAAAGAATGAGAATAAGTATGTGCCTATTCACTTAATCTGGTCAGCAATATCTGTAACATCTACAGATATACCCGTAAATAAAACCAACTCTACAGCTCCCGCAAATTAAATATGGATACAGGAAGACAAAATCTCGAACCATGCATTTCGTCCAGTGGTAAATTTTAATAAAAAAGGAGCAAAGTACCGATAATATGGTATATTTAATTTTTGAACAACCTTATTTAAATTTCCAGAGTCTTCTATTGAGCTTTTATGTAATACATTTGTTGCAACAATCTGTATGCAGTTGTATCCGCTCTCAGTTAGTGGGCTTTAGAAAGCTTGTTACGGCGGTTTAAGAGAAGTAAGAGTTATAGTTCAAATTAAATGGAGATAATAAAAATTACTTATGTCATCACTACTATGCTTTCTAGAAAAGTTTAGATTATGCAGCTCAGTACGTTAGTGTAAACAAGCGTAAATTGGTTTCGACACATTAGTTCTTAGAATTAACTAATGTTAGAAAATAATCCATATCTAGAGTCCATATCCAGTTTCATTCCTTATTAGATTTAGAAATTTTATCTATCTTACGTTCATGCAAATAACGTAGCTACAACAGCTAGGAACATTAGATCTAGACGAACGTATTAGTGATATTTTAGTTGCGAGATAAAAATTAAATTTCAACTTCACGGTAAAAGATTATTTTTTTTTCTGTACTATGTTTTACAAATTTTCATTACTTTTCTGCCTAGAGATTAAATCTTGCATTCAGTTTTCTTACTTATTCGAATGGAATTGTTTATATTCACCAGTACATACACAGTATTCGTTGATAATCTGCGAGTAACAACGAATGCTAAGTGCACAGTGTCCGAAAATGGCAGCTGCAGTCTTTGTGTTCCAACACAACGATCCTCAGCTTATACTTCCAGTAACAAAGTTTTTAAAATTAAGGTAGAGAATTTTATGAGCGAGATTTTGGCACTGTTAATTAAACAGTTTCGAAAATACAAAACTTAACTTTTTCTGTAATGTCGAAAATTAGCAAAACATGTTCATTGTGCTTTATAAGTTAAATAAAATTCAGATAAACTGAATTATTATCACAAAATTCAAACTTTCCCAGTAACGGCAAAAATGTTAATTCAAACATAAGTCACCAAGGAACATAATGATCTTTGATCGTTATGCCATGCTACGGCTAAACTGCTGTAATACGCAGATGTGAATTAAATATTGCTTGAAACAAAGAATGGATAAAATGCAAAGACAGGAACTCATCAGTCTATTACTATGTATTTGATCATCACGAAATAATAAAACATTAGAAGAGCCCCAATAAAACTTATTTTTATTTATTATCGTAAAACATACAAGTAAACATTAAAATAGAAAATATCAAAATCGATAAACGGAAATTGCTTTAATTAGGAAAATTTATGATTTCGCATTCGAGCGAAAAAATCTGTTTCCTTGTAAAGCCCCCAGAATGAAACATTTTCTTTCTCTTTTAGGAATTAACGAAATGTGTGTAATAGGCGCATTTTATAAAGCCTTAAAAATGGTCACACTAACCTGCCGCACTGGTGAAAACGTTCTTATTATTGTACGAAGTTTATTAGCAGTTTTCAAGAACTGCATGGTCTTTACCTAAATTAAGGCCAAAAAGTAAAGTAAAATGAAAATGAAAAAAAAAAAAAAAAAAAAAAAAAAAAAAAGGAAGGTCGATGTACTTAATAAAGAAATACTGAGAAATATCTAGATTTCTCAGTTTAATCGCGCATTTCATAAGACTTCGGGTAGCAAATAAAAATTCTTTTCCTACATCTCGTTCTTATTTTTTTTCCAGTAGTCCATTTTATCTAAGGAATCTGGAAACAAGTATTTAAATTCCTGAAGCAACTCCCCGAAACATTACTGCAGTTCAAAAAAAAAAAAAAAAAAAAAAAAAAATCTAAAAACTTTTCTTTCACCTAAATACAAATTTCATGTTTTAAAAAGATCTTAAAAAAACATTTTCAACTCATAGTCTTGAAGAAACATTTTCTGTCCAATTAAGTTCTAGAGTCATTAGATTCCCCCCTTTTTTAAGAAGATAAAGATTTGAAAAAATATGTAATACCCTCGCCGGAACTCGAACCTGGACCTCTCAAATCCGCGTCGAGTATGCTTCCAATTACACCGCGAAGGCATACGGAAATGACGGAGAAAATACCTTATATATTCCCTCTTTCAAAGGGCGATTGGGGATTAGGGGTCTCAATCGCCTGGTGGTGACGAAATACCGCCCACGACCTTCTATTTCGGGTGCTACTGTAGAGTCATTAGGTTATTTTGAAGCAGGTAATATGAAAAATGTGCAATGCCCTCGCGGAGACTCGAACCTGAACCTCTCGAATACGCGCCGAGTATGCTACTGTTACACTCATTTTATTTACAAATGGACTGTAGCAATATTTGGAAAGCGCGACCTAGGATGGGGGGGGGATTAAACGATAATAAACGATTGTGGTTACGAACGGCTTTCAAAATACTGAAATATCATTAATTCACATAAAAAAACGCAAGATATTTACTTGAAACTTTGAGAATATTTCTGTTTTTAATATAATTATTGTTTATTATAATTATCATAAAACAAAACTTATTTGATGAAAATTTATTTATAGCTTTCAGGTTTGTCTTTCACGCAAAGAAATGTCAAAACTGTTGCTAAAATTCAATACTTTACTTCCCATCACCCAGCAAAACATCGCTATAAACATAAATTATTTATTTTAAGATAACACAAATATTGTTTGTAAATTATTAAACTTAATATTGCATTATTCTAACACTCCTCTTAGATGGACATTTCAAAAGTTTAATTAAAATCTCTGTCTTATGCTTCATTTTAGTTAATTTGATTGTACTTTAGACTAATAGGTGGATTCTGTGTATAGTAAATTCAGTTCCAAAAAGCATGAATGTTAGAATTTCATTTAAAGTTTTCATTTCCTGTTTTATAGCTTCTTTCAGCGAATTCAATTCTACTTCACCTGTAATAGTTGTTTCCGTGTTAACACTTGAGCGTTTAAGAAAGCTAATATGCCGAGTGAGGGATTTATTGTGCCTTGAAATCGGGTTTTAAGTGAAAAGTTTATCTGAATAGTTCCTTTTCACAAATTTTATTCATGTATTATTTTTCATACAACATATTCCATTTCCGCTATTACAGATATAACGTTCGATCTGTGTATGACGGAATAATCCGTTATATAATTAGAATGAGATTTAAATTACTTCAAAATTAAGCTATTTTAACGTATGTTTTCTATACTTTCATGCATTATTTTTTTAATTTATTTTGAAATTAAGTCATTGGTTTAATTCTTTGCTCATGTTCTATTTCCTAAAACTTCTTCAGTTCAAATGATAGTTTTTTTAAAATTTTTTAATCCTTAATTTTAAATTTATATTTCTATCCTGATATGACAGCAGTTAAATCTTATGAGATTTCAGAAATAAAATGAAAATGTAAAAATCAAATCGTTGTGTAATATCTATTTCATTCATTTGTAAGTAATTCTATCCTTCTTTACTGCGTGCCTACGAGATGTAACAAAAAGAATATTCGGCTGGCAATCAGATTTAGAATCCCGGCGAAGGTATTGCTAATGTTTCTTGCTTCTAAAAAGTCCGATAAACTCTAAAAGTGTCACCCGAATTTAAATGTGAGGGGACGATAATTCGTCACCACCAGGATTTGGTGAATGTGTTGCCTCTTGCCCAGTATCCTTTCAAGCGGGGAAAATGTAAAAAATGTTCTCCTACCTTCTTTGCCTGCCCTTCTGGTAGCATATCCTGCAAGCATTCGGGAGATCCTGAGTTCCATTCGCAGTGAGGGCATTGCTGATTTTTCATGCACCGAAATAAACCTAATGATTCTAAGTTTCCACTATCATTACAATTCTTAACCTAATCTTCATTTTGTGGTCGACGCAGTTCTTCTCCCGCTTGCTGTGTTGCTAAAATGACGCCCGCCGTTTTGCTTCTGTCGCTATAATTCATATAAGATAAAAAATACGTATAACAAAATTCTGCGATTTCAGTTTTTAATAACCCCTTAAAGTCTTTTATTTAATTTTACTATCTTGTCTTTCATTTCTAAAAACAGTAAGAAGTTTTTAGTAAATCTCTTTAAACTGTATCATTTTAAAATTTATCCTTGTCATGATTCTTATATAACGTTAATGACTCTGGTACTTACATAATGGCTCAGCCAATAATATAATTTACAAAGAAAAAAACTTCATTAGTAAATATGATGAGTAAACTCAAATCATAATTGTGTCATTTTTAACCTAATCTTGATTTTGTGATCCAGCATTTGATTTTGTGATCTACACTTCTTCCGCTTGTTGTGCTGATAGAACGTCATCCGTTGCTTCGCTTCTTATTTAATTCTCTGAATATAAGGGAAAATGTATAGTGCCCTAAGATTGTTTCGTCAACAAGCAATAAATAGTATTGAACAGCCCCGATTGCTGCTACATCTTTATGCACAGGCTTCAGCAACATCCGCATTTAAGTCATATATGTAAAATAATTTTCACAAACTCCCGTCATCATTTATATTATAAAAAATTAACTTCATAATAAAATTATTTTCGACGGGTGATGTAACTACGGATGATGACAGATACTGCGCATAAAGATGTAGCAGCAAGCATAGCTGGTTTAATAATTTTTGTCTTGTCAACAAAATATTCTTAAAGCAGTACAGACACAAGTTTTTTTTTCAGATATTCACAGAATTATACATGGTGACAGAAGCGATGGACGACATTTTAGTGGCTCAAAAGAAATACTTAGTTCACAATATGAAGTTTACGCTAAGAATAACAATATTTTAATTTCACTTTACTCTTATTAGTTAAGGTTCAGTCCGCAATTTTTAACTATTATTGGTGGAAGTGTTGTATAAATTCATCTTTACGTGTGAATTCACTTAGTTAAAGGCTACTTCTTTGACTATTTTGTAGAAGATTTTCCTGTAGAAAAAAAAACTGATGTTTGCCTTACCTATGAGAAAATCAGGATAAAGCTACTTTCAGTATGACGGCAGACTTGAATAAAGTAAAGTAAGTGCCAAAAGTATTTTGTTTGTTCACATATCATCATTCGAATGTGTATAACTACTTATTCGCAGATGGTCTGAATGGACTCATAATTTAAAGCGGAAAGAAGAGAATATCTACATTTTTAACTCAGGTTTAGAGCTTCTCTTCCACTAACCCTAAAACAATTGCCTTTTACGTAGGATAAAAACACAGCTTGGAGCTTTAAGTGGCATTTGAGTATTTTCAAACGCTGTGAAGAGAATGTAGTACAAATTAAATTCCTCAAATCGGTTCTTATAATTACAGCTTTGTATTGTTAAATCATTTCAAAGCTGAAACATGAAATTGCTCAAATACTGCTCATACTGTTTATTTTGTTTGCTTTCGCTTTCTCTACGGAATGTTCTTATCAGCGCAATTACATTGAAAAATAAAACGTGACAAGTTATCGTATTTGAAAAATGAGAATTTCAGTACTGGTACTCATGTTGATACTATGCTGATGTCGTTGAACCAGCAATTATCTAACTTATCAGTGCCATACGTCTAGCCAAAAAACGATTTAAGGAAGATGTGATAACACAGAGGATACGATAAAAATACCGCAGAGAACAATTGCGGAAAGTTATCTCCAAGTTCCTATTCGTTGGAATTTGCGATCAAATTTTGAAAGATTTCTTTAGCATTCAAAGGAAAGAAGTGTTATCAGGATAAACTTTAGGAATGTATTATCTGAACGAAAATGGTTTAAACGAAAGTATTAAGTATTTCGTATATTTAGCCAAGAGTGAAAGCTTTATAAAGTCTCACATTTTCTTTACTTCATATATAGTCTTTTTTTTAAGAGCAAAAGTAAACAAAAGAATTTTCTGAACTTGTGATAGATAAAACGATGCGTGCTTTACCCTAAAAGAAAGAGCATTATTTCGTAGTGTAAAGTTATTTTTACTATCAGTTTTTTATATAATCAGACGCATATATCGCAACACGTTATTACCAACTGAATCATGAAAATAAATTATTTTCGTATCTCAGATCTAATTTTAAGCATAATCAAAAGGCATAACTACCTGTTATTTATTACATTGTAACTTCTCTTCTTAACTGTATATTAAAAAAATTTCTACAGGTAGGTTTTAAATTAAAAACACGAGCATTTGCGTAAAACGCTAAATTAAAAATAATACCTCAATAACTATCTTAAATTATAACAAGTTTTATTAAAGTAGCGTAATATTATTATCTTCCTCAAACTAGAGGCAGCGTAACAACACAATCTTTGAAATCGATGCCGAAAACATATGTTAGTAATCGCGAATCAATTTGATTTAAATTGCATATTTAGGGATACAATATTACATAAGTGATTATCCTATGTTTGACATAAGTTAAATGCATTATCCATGTACATTAGAGCCCCGTGTTGATCCAAATTAATTGCAGCAAAAGTATTTCGAATAACCGTTTCTTTTTGACAAACTACGGTCAAGCTTGTAGAGAGATAAAAATATAAAAAATTAATTTCTGGACGCACCGTTTTTCACAATAATGTTAATTTTGAATACCTTTAGAACAAAATTAACTTTAAACTGCAGTTTTAATTTGAATTATTTTTTAGAATCTTATACAAAATAATCTGTATCTTTAAATAAAAAAAATGTTCAGCCATCACGGATAATCATTATAGAGAGGAAAACGAAAAGCGTCATTCCTCATAATGGAACCGAAGCTATGCAAATAACAATTATAAAAGTACTCGCATGTAAATTAGGCTTGACTTTTTTACAAATGCATCGCGGCTGGATTCTAATTTTAATCCTTGTATAGCAGCGAGTACGGATATGTTTACATTATATTAGTGAACCGTGTAATCGCATCGGCGATTTCGACAAAATAACATTGTTTGAATCAGAGAGCCATGTGCTTCTTTCCAAGGCGAAGGACTCTTGTGGTGTAAAATTGTATCTAATGCCATACATTAAATATCTAGTACAAAATTGTTTTTTAACTTCTTTTTTTGAACATGTGCTGAAACATATAAACATAACTCTTTGCATTATATTTTACCAATTATAAGCTTTTAAGAACGACTTAAAATAGAGATTGATTAAATTTTCTTCTTGAATTAAACAAATTATCTAAGGAGTAAAAATGATATATTTTCATTTCTGCAGAAAGAAAATAAAATATGGATAATCTCCCAGAAATAATAAAACATTCTTATGAAAGATGGAAAGACAAACAAAACTGTGGCCCAAATGAAATAGCTACGCTTAAAGTTAAGCTACTTATAATGTTTCTTATTTTATCCCCAATACTTTTTTAATTTAAATTTTCTACTTTGAGTGACCGCCTTTTTAATTTGAGATAGTTCATTCTTGAAGCAAGCACTCTGCAAATAAGTATTGTTCTTTCTTAATTAATAACCACAGCGCCTTTTCTAACTGATATAGTGGGCTTTATTATCCCTACACGTCTTTTGTGTTCCCAACAAGAATATTTTAATATTACATAGCTTTTACTTTAGAGGATGCCATTGGAAATATTGAGACATTAAATCTTTTAAAAGGAAACTGGATTTGAAAAAAAAATCACTATATTATCTTCAGATATGCTTCGGTATAGCGCACTGATACGCTGACCACTGCACTTCAAGAAACCAAGCGAAGGATGCTTTGCTTTCTTATACCTCTCCTTCCTTATAGAATGACTGGGGAGAAGGCAAGAAACTATCTCCAGTCCACTAATCCATATTGATGAAGATCCTATCAATTCATTTCTTTTATTTCGGGCGTCTCTTTAAAGATACTGAGGTTTTCGAGAGTGAAGAAACTTTGCAAAATTCGCTGTAACTAAGTTGGATCTTACAGAAATGTCTTAGTTACTTATTGAAGCTACACTCCTTGCCAATTGCATTTACAGCAATTCTATTTAAATGCGTCTAGTATACTTCTTGAATTACCGTGATTATCATCCTTCTTCCTAAGCCTTTCATGAGAAGTTCCAAATGACAGGTGTGAAATGTGTGTATTTATTTAATATCAAAAAGCCCAGCATACATAATTGCATCAATTTCTTGCAATTATTCAACAAAATTTATGGCCTTACCAGTGATCGAGCTGTTTAAGACTGGTAAATACTTAATAACCAGTATTTAGCACTCTTTAACAGCTCGGCCACCGGTAAGGTCCTAAATTTCGTTGAATAATTGTAAGAAATTCATGCAGCTACAACCCAGGCGAATAGGCGGGCTGCATGATTGGTTTTCCCCACATGTAACGTCAATATGAGTTAGTTTCTCTCAAAAAGTCCTCTATGGAGGCATCATTCCACGTAAGCAGACAGCCCTCGCACGCTTTACCATATTCAAATAACCAATCAAAATAACCATAAAATTTTGATGCTGTGGTAATGATTATATAATCAACTTAATTCTTAAACATTTATTGACTTCTAAGAAATATACACAAAAATAAATCCTTCCAGATTTGCTCAAAAAGTTTGTTTTCATTAATCTGCTGATATTTACGTATTTTTTCCACATCTGAAAATATGAACAACAAATCATAAAATTAATCAACTATATATTTGTTGTTGTTTATAGTCCTCATAATATCCACAGCCAGATCAGGTCCTCGAATCATAATGTAGCCAAGAGGCAAGGGTTTCGCCCGCCTGTCGCCAGCTTAGGTCTTAAGCACCTTATAAGTTGATAGTACAAGTTTGCCTAGCTCCCCCCCCCGAAATTTGACAGGATCCAAGAGTTTCTTTTAATTGCCCCCACGTCGCAAAGACAATATACTTACAAGCACCCATTCCTTCTCCGGGATTTGAACCCATTCCCAAGGCTACGGCAGTCGGTTCCTCTACCATTACATCAACAGGGCGGCAAGTATATTTCTTTTGAAATACTTCGAAAAATAATTCAGATTACTTTAAATTCGAAATATATCCTTATATGACATATAACTCTAACTCCAATTTAGCGATTCCGAATTTAACGATATCTTCGAATTAATTTGTTTTTCCTAGGTTTGGCCTAAATATACGCAAAAGCTGATGTTAGAATTACTTATTCTGAATCAGAGGTGGATTTCCTCGATTTAACCATAACACATTTTATGCAGTTTAATATCTTCTAAAATCGAACGAAGTTGAAAAATCGTATGACAATACACGATATTTTCCATTAGCATTTCTAATTTTACCCTTTTCTTAGAAACATTTTAATTCCTGGAAAGGAAGAAAAATTTTAGTTCTCATCTACCCAGGTCAGCCAAATTTTACCTATTTGAAAAAAGTCAAAATATTGTTAAAAACCGTTACAAGCAAATTACAGCAATGGATTGGATCCTTTCAAAATCAGTATTACAAATTTTCAACGTAAAAAGTTTTGCTTCCATTAAAAAAGATTAGCATTGATGCCGAGATGCTGTAGCATAATAGTTGAGTTTCACTAGCAAGTTAATTTTAATTTGAATGTTTTCTATATGTTCTTTTTTTGTCACCGACTCATTATAAATAATTATACAGACTTGAGTGGCAAGCTTGTAAGGATCTTAAGTTTTACTAACGTTTATTTTATTTTAAATCTTTACTATCACTTCTTATTTTCTACTTCCGGCCAGAATTATAAGCGTGAAGGTTTTTATGCAAAGTTTGTCTGGCGAACGCCAAGTATTTAAGTGTGGCCTTTTGCCAAGCGAGAGAGAGGAAGCAGTAAGTCAACGCAGGCCGCTTACCTTAGAAGTTACGCAGTTGCTGTTTGCCTTCCAGGCCAGAGGTTTTAATCCTCTTGATAAATTAAACGTATTGTAGTGTTCACAGTCTCTGTGCTACATACGCTTCCTGTTATTATAAGGCCAATCTTCCACGTGTATTATTCTAGAGTTAAATTAGAGTTTAGTTTTATTTTTATACTTTTACGTTAGACCCCGAGTGGCGGGTCATTGTATTCCGAAGTACGGAAGTTAGTGTATATAGAGAAAAATAAAGGGTTTTTGTATACCTTTCGTCTGTATCCTGTCTACTTACTACAAATTAGTGAACATAGCTTTAGTAAGCTCTCTGTTCCTAGTCAGGTCCTTGTATGTTCCCGAAGAAGGTTAGAAGGAATATTGAACCTGATAGTGGCGCCCAACGAAGAAGAATAACCATGGCCGAGTTTCAAGAAGAACCTGTGCTGCCTGCAGAAACGGCTCAGAATCCAGAAATGCCAGCTGCCGCCCTGGAAGGATTCGGTTACATCGTCCAGACCATGCGCGCTTCGATGAAACCAGAAGCAACGTTTAACGGAAACTCACCGGTAACCAGTGTTTTGGAAAAATTGGATGACCACTTCATGCTCTACCCCGTGCACGAGTTTCAAAAAGTTACCTTAGCTACCAGCGCTTTGAGGGGCCAAGCGCTTAACTGGTTCAAATGTATAGGCAGAAGTCTCTTGGGTCAAGCAGGAAGTCCCACCTATACTTATGAAAATTTCAAGATTGCCCTACTAAAAGCCTTCCCTGTTGTAAGGGATCGTGCGAAATTAGAAATGGAACTTTTCAGCATATATCAACAAAGAATCGAAAACCTCTCGAGCTTTATTTTAAGAAAAATTCACGTTTTCAAGCTCTTGTATGGAAACCGTCCGGATCCTGAAATAATTCAAGTGATTTTGCCGAGGTTACTGCCCCAAGTGCAAGACTTTATTGAATTAAGAAATCCGACTACACTGGAAAAGTTATTTGAGCTAGCAATCCAGTTTGAAAGTAGAAGAACGGCGGACGTCGAAAGAAGACGCCGATATCAACAGCGAAACCAATTTGGTACGCCAAGACTACAGCAAACTCAAGCATACGGCTACGGAGAAAAAGCGAATCAGTGGGCAAGGGAACCCGAGCATTCAAAAACAGCCGGCGAACGTCGACAGTTCAATAGCAACCCAGGAAAAAAGTCTCAAGGCCAGGGGAAAAAGAAGGAAAGCACGGAAAGGAAAAATAATTTAAACTAAAACGGATTTCTGCTGACGAGAGGGTGCGGAAATCCGAAGGCCACGAAAACCCCTCTTCCTACAAGTTAAATACAGTAATGGTGAAAAATTTGACTCTTCCGAAGATTGAAGTCTTGGTGAATAATATCCCAGCCACCGCACTCCTGGATACCGGCGCGCAGCCTTCCTGTGTGGCAGAAGAGTTTTTTAGAAAGTATTTTCTCAAATACCGCATATATAATGCGGATAATACAACAGTATTAGCGGCGCAAGGAGAAAAATGTAAGTGCGTAGGTAAAGTACCTTTGTATATCCGTATCAAGGACAAACAAATAAAGGTGATGTTTTTTATAGTAAAGAATCTGCAAGCACATTTAATCTTAGGGATAGATTTTCTTTCAGACGGACAAGCAACAGTGGATTTTAATGAAGCGTCCCTTAAGCTGACAATGAGACCAGTTCGTACTGAAAAGGCTGAACCGCCGATGGTAAATCTTGACCACCTGCCTAATGACGAGCAAGATAGAATCCGACAAGTGGTAAGTGAATTTGCTTCGTTATTTAGTGATATTCCAGGATTTACTCAGGTTACTAACCATAGTATTGACACCGGAGATGCATTGCCAGTTCGTCAAAAACCATACCGGTATGATAAGAATAAGGAAAAAATTATAGAATGGCATATTACCGATATGCTACGTAAAAAGATCATAACGCCCATCTCAAGTAGTTATGCTAGCCCGGTGGTTTTATGTAAGAAAAATAATGACTATCCTTTGGAGCATCCAAAAAGGTAGAGATTCGCTATTGATTACGGTAAATTAAATTCCATAACGAAATATCCGGTATATCCGTTACCGATCATAGAAGAAATTTTAAGGAACATAAAATCAACCAAATTTATGACGACTTCAGACTTAACGACTGGTTATTTTCAAATAGGGGTGAGGCCTGAAGACGTGCCTAAGACTGCTTTTATAACCAAGTCTGGCACTTATGCATTTTTGCGTATGCCGTTTGGCCTTTCAGGGGCCCCAGCAACATTTAAGCGATGCATGGACATTGTGTTAAGACCTGTTCTTGGAAAGTCCACATTTATCTATTTAGACGATATCATTATTACTAGTGATAATCTAGACCAACATGTACAGGATTTAAGACAGGTGTTTTCTTTATTAAATGAGGCCGGTCTAAAAGTTAATGTCGAAAAGTGCAAATTTGCAGCCCCTGAATTAAAATATTTAGGTTACAAAATATCTCAAAAAGGGATCGAGACAGATGAATCAAAAATAATCGCTGTACAAAAGTATCCGACTCCAAACACGGCAAAGAAGCTCTCTTCTTTTCTAGGACTTTGTTCATATTATAGGTCCTTTATAAAAGATTTTGCGGCTATCGCTGAGCCATTGTTAAAATTAAAAAGGAAAAAGGCAAGATTCTCGTGGACGGCCGAAGCCAATAGTGCTTTCGAAAAATTAAAACAAGCATTAACGCAAGCCCCTGAGTTGAAATTTCCTGAAAAGGATGAAAATTTAGAAATTTCAGCGGATGCTTCGGGTTATGCGGTAGGAGTGGTACTTTCGCAAAATCAGCAGCCCGTGGCATTTTTTAGCCGAACTTTAAATCAAACACAAAGAAACTATTCCGCGACCGAGAGAGAGGCACTTGCAGTTCTGTTAGCAGTGCAAAAGTTCCGAGTCTATTTTGGAAAGGCGCCGATAACAGTATACTCTGATCGTGCGGCGGTAACTAGATTGTACTCAGGAAAAAATTTATCCCCAAGGTTAATAAGATGGGCACTCAAGCTGCAAGAATATAATCTGGTAATCAAGCATACCCCCGGAAAGGAAAATATCGTAGCAGATGCCCTATGAAGGATTAAAATAGACGAACAAGGCAATACAGTAAAGATGGCAATGCTTACAGCGTGTACAATAAATTCCCGAGAAACTGTAATAACCGAACTGGGTAAGGATCCTGAGTTTGGAAGTATTTATGAGTATTTGAAGGATCCTGAAAATTTTAGCCACCAAGATATTGTGGCGATAAGAAATAGGGCGGCCCATTACGAACTAATAGATGGTCTATTATTTTATACAAAAACTACGAATTCCAACAACGAATTTCGACCTGTTATCGCAGCTAGTCTTAGATTAAATATCCTGCAGGAGCTCCATGACAGCCCTTTAGCTTCTCATGCTGGTATTCGAAAAACTATCCAACGCGTACGCGAGGCAGTCTACTTTCCTGAACTGCAAAAGTTAACAAGGGCGTATGTCCAGTCCTGCCCAACATGTCAAGCAGTTAATTATATTAATTTCCGCCCGGCCGGGTTTCTAAATAGTATTAAATCCGAATTTCCAAATGAAATAATTGGCATCGATTTATTGGGCCCTTTCCCAAAAAGTCAGTTAAATAAAAGTCGCTATCTCCTTGTTATGGTTGATGATTTTAGTAAATGGACCGAAATTGTTCCCTTAAAATGTGCCTCCGCGAAATTAGTTACTGATTCTATTTTAAATAAATATATTTTAAAATACGGGGCGCCCCTAAAAGTTATATCGGATAATGGTCCTCAATTTGTAAGTAACATATTTGAAGACATGTGCCAAAAACTGGGCATACGTCATTTAAAAATGGTCCCGTATCGGCCGCAATCAAATATAGCGGAACGGGTCAATAGAAATATAGTGAAAATTATCCGTAGTTATGTTAAAAATTTTCATAAAAGCTGGGATAACTATGTCAATGAATTTGCTTTCGCACTTAGGACCGCAAAACATGATACAACGGGCAAAACTCCTGCTGAGTTATTTCTAGGCAGAAAGATTATAACACCGTTAGATAAATTATTTTATGTGCAACAAAGAGCCCCAGAATTTAAAATGGGTGATATAGAAAAACTAATAAAAGAAGCAAAAAAGAATACGGAAGTAGCACAAAGAAAACAGAAGCTATATTATGATTTGAAACGACGGGGAGTAACTTATAAAGTAGGGGATGAAGTTTTAAAAATTAAGCATTCACTTTCTTCAGCACCAGAAGATAAAACTGCCAAATTTTTTCCACGATTTGAAGGACCATATGTTATAGAAAAAATAACTCACGCTGTTGTAGTGTTAAAAGCCAGAAATGGTGAAACCTCTTCCGCAAACATTGATCAAACCAAGCCCTACTTCGATCGTAATAAAATGCAAATCTTTTCAGATCTTTTGTAGGATCCGCCACGGCAGACACCGCAGGTACAAGTTCCAGAGGTGGAAAAACGACAAGTACAAGGGCAAGCCAATGAGAGACAGAAGCAAGTGAAAAGAAAATTGCCCCGCGGAAAAATTGAAGGTAACAAGAAAAAGAAGCCGTTCCACCGTCCAGAAAACAGAGTTCACGAACACCCCCAGAATGAAGAAGGGAGAAGGACGACGTATGTGAAGAGGACCAGGAGAAATGACTGCAACTATAACCCGGCTTTAAAACGGAGGATCGACTCATCCGACAGAACTCTCCGCAGCAAAAGTCGCCGAACTGCGGAAGGGCCATCAGCGGCGGAGGAAAAAGTACAAGGAAAGTTTGAACGGCCAGCAACGTGGTCCAAGCAAGAACACGGAAGAAATTTCCCGGTTCCGCCAAGACCAGCTGCCATCAAACGGCAAAGACCACAAGCAGAGGAGAAAAGGAAAGTATTCAAGGGTGGCCGTACTGGTGAAAAAAGGAAGCTTCCAGAGGAAAGCACTGAAGGGCGAGCCCGTACAAGAAGGAGGATAAACCAAACTACTATCTGCAGTACCTTTAAAGACTGGGCCCAGAAAAGGATGTCCGAATATTACAAAGATAAGTAAAATTTTATGTTACTTTGCAAACTTAAGTTAATCTTTCATTCTTACTGCAAGTGGCAGATTTCAAGAAGTTTTACCTCATGCGAGGTCTATCTTTATCGCCAAAAGGGCGAGAAATGAGTTGTGACCGATTTTCTTATTATGTTTTTCAATTACTCGCGCGTAAAACTAAAGTTGATGTATAATAGCGTTGTGTAAAGACTTAAATATTGTAAAAAGTTATTGTATAAATTTTATTTAAAACATTCTAGCAAGAAAGAAGTTTTAGTCTGAAAGACTTTTTGAAATGTAGTATTATTTCATTGTAGAAAGAATTGGCACTTGCTTTGAAAAGAATAGAAGTTAACAATGTACTACTAATGTATGTTTTCAAATGTGTAAAATTAACGGCATGTTGATATGTGCTTATATACATGTGAACTGTTATTTTAAATGTTAAGAAATACCGTGATATGGTAAAAGTGAAAGTAATGTTAAAAATTTGTTATTCGTGTGACTGTAAAGACTAAATCATGGCGAATATGTGTTAAAGGTTGAATGATGTAGTTAGGCTCTCGGACGCTACACTTTAGAGTTAGCCACTTTTAGAATAGTACCTCAGGGTTTAGAGTTGAAATTAGGGTGTGTTAAGAGGTCTCGTTATGTTGAATTTTAACACGTTAGTGTTTTGATTGTAGGAGGAAGTGTGGCACACGTAGACAGAAACACATTCGTGTTTGGTGTTCTTTTACAACACATGTCAGAGAGCACGGGGAGAGATAATTAAAATAGTCATGAATGAAATAAGAATGTTAAGAGCAGTATAATTGTATATGTTACTTGCCATGTCATTGTGTAACATTTCATTAAACTAGTTTTCCTTCCAGATCTCTGGAAGGAACCAGAATTGAATAAAAGCTCCTGTTTAGATGCAGTACAGATGAAAAAAAAAAGATTGTTGTATATCCTGGGAGCTGCTATTGTAACAAATTTCTTTCTTTTAAATTTCTAGTTTCTAGCGAAGTGTGTTTGTAAAAGGTTGGCCTCGCGTTAGATTCTAGAGCTAAAAGTTTTCAACAAGGTCGTTTTAGACCTCAGTTTCAAACTAATTAACTCTGGCGGGAAGTATGTAAGGATCTTAAGTTTTACTAACGTTTATTTTATTTTAAATCTTTACTATCACTTCTTATTTTCTACTTCCGGCCAGAATTATAAGCGTGAAGGTTTTTATGCAAAGTTTGTCTGGCGAACGCCAAGTATTTAAGTGTGGCCTTTTTGCCAAGCGAAAGTGAGTTCGAAGCAGGCCGCTTACCTTAGAAGTTACGCAGTTGCTGTTTGCCTTCCAGGCCAGAGGTTTTAATCCTCTTGATAAATTAAACGTATTGTAGTGTTCACAGTCTCTGTGCTACATACGCTTCCTGTTATTATAAGGCCAATCTTCCACGTGTATTATTCTAGAGTTAAATTAGAGTTTAGTTTTATTTTTATACTTTTACGTTAGACCCCGAGTGGCGGGTCATTGTATTCCGAAGTACGGAAGTTAGTGTATATAGAGAAAAATAAAGGGTTTTTGTATACCCTTCGTCTGTATCCTGTCTACTTACTACAAATTAGTGAACATAGCTTTAGTAAGATCTCTGTTCCTAGTCAGGTCCTTGTATGTTCCCGAAGAAGGTTAGAAGGAATATTGAACCTGATAAGCTGTTTAATGTAAACTTAAGGAAATAGCTCGTAATCTTATGAGTGTTTAAATAAACGTTCCGCTAACACCCAGCACACTTGCCTTTTAGCGAGAAGGCCATTGCTCAAGAAGAAATTAGAATACAGTTTAACTTAGTTGACGATTCTGAACTAGCTTTTAATTGCCGATCCACAGCTTGTTGCCTCGCTAAAGCATTTAGACTTGTAAATTAACACAAAAATTGGAATTAAATGTAATTAAATTGTAATTATAAAAAGATTGTAAAAATTGTAATTAATGTAATTGGTTTCTCTGACTATTTTCCCTGACAAGTCAAGGCGATCGGTAATTTTGTTTATAATATTTTACCTTATCCCCCTTAAGTGGTGAAGTATAATAAAATTCAGTAGATGTCTGTGCTGGTGTATTTGTTTGTAACCTAATTTTCTTGGGATAACTCACCGAATGGCTTTTAGGTGACATTTAAGGGTTAGGAGTTGAACTTGAGTTAGCTAAGTTAGTCTCTTAGATGTGTTACAAACTTCGAACGAATCATTAGGAATAATATTTAAAAACAAAGCCAGGAAACAAGGCAAAATGAAAATTTGACAAATTGGCAAAATGAAATTGGTCGAGATTAGCGGCCGCAGTCAAAAGAAAAGATACTATTATACAAACGTAGTTTTAGAAGATTCAATAGAAAATTAAAGAAACACATATCGATGTTCCTTTGAAGTTGCTTTTGTAAACTAGAATTATGATCACACTGATTAAATTTCTGGCATAAACTTCCCAATCGTTACTTCCCGCTTATGGATGATATCGTTAATTTTAACTGCAATTTCTGACATGCCATCTAGACATATCTTTTACAGCTCCAGTAGCATGCTTTTGCTAAAAAACGGATCAGATTAAAGCAAGGGTTTAAAAACAAAATCAAAGCTCAAAATTTATTTAAATCGTTACTTAGTTTCCCCAAATTTAACAACAATAGATTCTTCCAGCCGCCATAACAATATTTACGATTTAACGAAAACTGAACTAACCCACACTTAGACTTTCCTAAAATTTGAAATAAAATTTCATGCCTTGAGATCTTTCTCAAATTGTATCAGTAGCAGTCCAAGTAACAACAGAAAAGTTGAGCATTAAATCATCCCAAACTTCAATTTCCATACCGCATTTTTAAATTGAAATGGATCTTCATATTTGCAAACTCGCTTGTTCGTGTTTTAATGTTTTTCCCCAATATGTTAAATATAGAAAACAAAGAGAAAATTTCGAAATGAATTTAAATTATTAATGAAAATCAAATAAAACTTGCACGTAATCATGTTAAACTGTTTTCCTAAAAGCGTTTTTAAAAAGGTCGAAATGTGTTCAGAACTAATTATTTAATACCTCGTTTACTTAGAATTGTTAGGTCAAAAGAGTTACTTTTGATCTAAGAATAGGACCGAATTAATTTGACTGTGGTTTGCTGTAAAAATGCACTATGCCATTTTGGGATATTTTCAACGTTGATCGAGACAGCGGATATAGTAGTAGTATTAACCAGTAAATTTTTCAAATATAATCTCTGTTTCATCTTCGCTGACCATCAGTGGTATAATTGATAATCTAATTTACTAATTTTCCGCAAAGCAATAATTAAAAGGGAATATATGAAGTGTTATTGCCGCTGATATTTAGATAAAGTAATTGCTTTTAATTAGATGTTATATTTTTCTAGCAATTAAAGAAGATGTTTTAGCCGCCTTTTACTTTATTTCAGCATGCCTATACGTGATGAAGAACATAGCAAGGAAAAGCAGATTTCATATGCTGCGGTTATCTGTCAGAAATGTCTGACAGCGAAGAATTTATCTCGCATTCATTCTTTTATTACACTGTAAGGCATTTTCTCCTTCCCTACCGTGTGCCTTTGTGGTGTAACTGGAAGCACGTCCGGCTGACAATCGGAAAGTCCGGAGTTCAAATCTCGGGGATAGCATTGCTAATTTGTCTTCTTTTTCTTGTAAAAGAAAACTATTTTCAGATTCCAGAAATTCAGAACAACGTAATCACAAAATAAACCAAATTTCTAGTAGTTAGCGTGTTTCAAAATATTCAGATGTTCTATGAGTATACCAAGACACACCGAGTGTTAAAAGCAAATTTCGTAGAAGACAAAAATATGTAAGAATTATTTTCTTCAGATATCCTTTTTAATGACTATTTTTAGATGATTTTTAAGGCGACCTTTTAGACTTTGATACGAATCACTATAAAAGAACAGCCACTTTTTGTCCATATTTCACAAGAAGCCATATTTTTCCATCCGGTAATATTCAAACACACTCAGTACGCATTTAAATTCATGGCATTTTCCCATATTACAAGAGCAAAATGGTACATTAGTAATTATGGATTGGATTATTCAATTATTGCCAAGCACACGAGGGCTATTTGCCTAAAGGGAGGCATACCTTCGTGGAGGACTTTCTAAGGGAAACTAGCTCGTATACACGTTACACATGGGGAAAACCACGAAACCTCCCATGCAGCCAGCCCGTTCTCGGGATTCGAACCTCGGACCGAACTACCAGTGTTCAGCGTCTTTACCCACGTGTGTGTGTGTGTGTGTTATTATGGCAAAGCCTCGACGGCTATCTGCCTAAGAGGAGGGATGCCTTCGTGGAGGACTTTCTAAGGGAAACTGGCTCGTATACACGTTACACATGGGGAAAACCACGAAAACACCCATGCAGCCAGCCCGTTCGCGGGATTCGAACCTCGGACCGAACTACCAGTGTTCAGCGACTTTACCGTTCGGCCGCTGGTGGGCCCTCAGCGTCTTTACCGCTCAGCCGCTGGTGGGTCCATTAGTAATTATGAATGTAACCGCAGTGGCACCTTGGTATTCCAGCCAGTGAGTCTAAAAAAGGGCATATACACGCTTTTATCTCCAATGTACGATTTTAATACACTCGTGTGATTTTACATTTTAGTTGATTTTCATTGCTGTATAAATTTATTCATACATTTAAATGAACTGACTTTCACTTCCAGATTTTGGAATTTTCAAGGTAACAAAATTTACTTCATCACGGCATTAGAGTTTTAGAAAATTATTAGGCATATATAAGATAACTTTAAAGTAAGGAAATACAAAGGTACAAAACATGCTTTCAATGCGTATCTATTCCTTAAAACTTCTCTTTAATAACTGTTATTTTCTGAAATACAGTTTCGAAATTTATGTTTTCTTCAAAATAAAAATTGTCTATACAATCTTCCCATTAACTGAGAAGAACTGAAAGTAAGCAGAAAAACAAAATAGATATATGGGTTTCTAGAAACTTTCAGAAAAAATCCCTCTTTAAGCGAATTCGATATAAGCGAAAATCACTTAATGTGATCGAGTGAAATATTACTACTTCCGGCTGTGTGCGGAAATTAATCTCTTTACGTGGTTTTATTTAGTTATCATTTTACGTAAAAGGGCAGTTTTTGCTGCTAATTTGCAAGGATAAATTTTTCATTTCGGTTCTAATGTTAAAATAATTCGGAAAAAGCCATTTCGTTGAAGAAACAATTAACAGGTGACAGTATTCATAATACATGACATGTAAGAATTTTCAATAAAATGTTAACATATGGCTTATTTTGACTGGCATTTTAATTTCAGAAATTAATATATTTTACCAGTGTGATTTATAAAATGCTATATTCCTTCAAATTCTTTTTCCTTCAAAAAGTGTAATAAAAACGAGGGTCAACGGTTTTGTGATATGAAAGATCTTACCACAGGAGACTATGGAGCTAATTGCTGAAGAACTTGAAACAAGATTCAGTTACACTGAGTACGTTAAGAAAATGTTTTTGATTCTAAGTCCTAAAGTGGAACAAAGCGACGAAGTCCAATCAAGATCTTGAAAACGTGATCTTTTGATATTGCAGATTGTGTAATAAGACGAAAAACTGTAGCATTATTCATATATCTCAGTTTTGCGAAAAGTACTTCAATAAAATGTTTAGGTTGTACAGACATTAGGTATTTTGGAAGCAGGAGACTTGAAAAATTAGCACCTTCGCCGGGAATCGAACCGCGGACCTCTGGAATACGCACCCAGCGTGTAGACTACCACACCACGAAGACACGCCAAGAAGGTGGGAGAAATACCTTATAAGGTGTTAAATTAAACTGCAAATGATTGACCTTATATGCTTCAATTATTTCATCTTCAAAATTTTCCCACCTTCAATTTTCCGTTCACCAATGGATAGATTATAGTTAAATCTTTTCTTCATTACATTCTCTTAATGCGATTTCGCTTCGCGTCTATTACTTGGCCTCTTCATTTATCCCATTAAAGGACGTTTCCTTTAATTTTCTTTCTTCAGTTACTTAAAAGTACGGTTCTTCTAAATTAAGATTTCAGTCAATCATTATTATAGACTGTAACATTAAACTAAATACGTCAACGGTGTTATGAATCTCCCTTACTTACGATCTTATTTTGTGTTGTGACCACCACACAGTACCTATTTTTACTACCACATTTGATATAATAGTTCAAATCAGCCTTCATTCGCGAAGTTTCACAAAACGAATTGCATTAATTGAAATTATAGTGGAAAAAAAACAATTAGGAGACTCGATCATCTGCCACAGTTGTCGTTACCGTGGTTACGAAGCAAGCCGGGTTGGGGGGAGGAATAACTGTCGAGTGTTTATTCTAAAGTAACAAATTATACTAAACGCGTTAAATGAAACGATACAAACAATACAATTTATATTTTTCTTATATTGTAGTGTATACAAAACCTTACATATTTTTGCTTTATAAATACAAACAGAAAAGGTGCAGTTACGGTTATTGAAAAGCGGAATTCTATTTTTAGATCCAAGTTTTTTATTTCTTAAACTCCTCCGTCTACTATGCCACGTATCATTCTTACTATATTATTCTCTTCGAGCAAAATTCAGCTGTGAAGATCCCCTTTCTTGTGTAAGGTGTATAAAGATATAATACTGAGCCTTTTATCGTTCGATGGCGAAATTATGTGGGAAGAAAGGAATGAAACAGAAACAGAGAAAAGGCATTCCCGTGTAACACAGTGGATGAAGAAACCCGGAAACTTGCGACAAAATCTTTTTCCGGCACTCAGCCAACGCCTGCTGTCAGCAAATTAGTTCGATTAAGTTTATAAGAAAAACATTCAAAAGGGAGGGAAACCAGTTCATTGTATCACGCGAACTTCTGCTGCTTCTTTAATTTACTGATTTTTTTCCTTTTATTGTCTCCCCCCCCCCAGAATCCGTATCAGTAGAGTTATTGTTGACTGTTTCATTTCGGATATCCTCTGTTGCCCTCCAGTAGAAACGAAATAAGAAGCACAGATTCCTTCGATTGCTCATCCATTTGAGATAAGACATCTTGCTTGAAGCTTGTAACTGAATGTTAAAATTTACACATAAATGTCGCGTCAAAAAGTGTTTTTAATAAATTAATGAGGAAAATAATAAAATGAAGTGACATGTACTGCAAGCACACATATACATGATAATTATTTACCAAAGAGAAGTATTATCATAGTACACGGATATACCTTAACATACAAATTTCTTAAAAGCATCGTATTTACGGAATTCGAAAAAGGAGGATAATATTCTTGTGTACTTCTAAAACGTGTAAAGTTTACTGGTTTTCTCAATTCGGATTTAATGGATTTGTTTCAAATTACTGATTCAGCTCAAGTTTCAGGCAGGAAACTGAAATATTAATGCTTAGAGCTATGTTCTAGCGCAAAAAGTACACATAATTAAATATTTAGCAAAATGAAATTTAAAAGATAACGTCGATTGTAAAATGACAATAAAATTTAAGAAATCTTTGGCTTGCACCTGGAATTCAATAATATAAGTTTGTGTATGGTAAAATATAAGGAACTTCATCAGAAGCTAGGCCTGTTTGCACGATTAGATGGAACATCATCTTAATAAAATTGGCATCCTTCCATCTAGTGTATGGCAAATTTGCAATTCGGGCATCATGAATGCAGATCATCTTCATATATGCCCAGAACTAGATAACGTCTGTGAGATGTGGTGAGATAAGTAAACTATACTGCAATGCCAGAGCGTTCATGAACACCTTGTAAATATTACATCTCTAATGTTACTTTCCTTGTTGTTTAAATTTTTAACTTTTTACTTTTGTTGCCATGTTCATTTATTCTGATTCTTACTTTAAATGTTTGTTCTTTTTTATCATTTATCATTGTTCTTGTGTGATACGTGAGCTGTTTTATATGTTTTGATTGATCTTTCCAATAAAGCTATATGTAACAACAACAACATCAGCAGTTAAATACGCAGCGAAAGTGATTACAGTTTTCTTAAAAACGTATAATCACCTAATATAACAGGCAGTAGAAGACAAAAAAACTACTTCAATCATTCTTCTTACTTTATACTTATGTATTTCCACTTCTTTCAAATACCATATTGATATCTTACAAGCAGCACATTCAAACCTGAGCGAAAGATGTTTTCCTGTACATTTTCATATCAAATTTTTCAATTCAAAAAATCATTTTTATTATTTGCTTCTGTGCCTTTATAATATCCCTTATTCACATTTTGAACTTTACAAAAAAAATATTAATTTAATTAATGATTATTTTATACTGTAGCTAATATTTTTACTATCTCTACATAAATATATAAAGAACTATTTTCTTTTTTTCTTCTGTTTCATAGTTGTCCATGGATATTTTGGATATTAATTCTAATGTAAACTAACTTGAAACAGATACTACACTATGTTAAGTGTGCTTCTCTACAAAACCCTTCGTTCGAGTTTACTTTTCTACTGCAGCTAACCAGACATAATGAGAACTTAAAATTCCATCTTTTTATCAATTCATCTACATTTCTCTAAAAAAGACAGTTGTAACTGTCCTTGATATATAGACACAGTATTAGTAAAGTGATCTAGTACATCCGTCTTTTAGCCATGTTTTCTTTAACCAATAAGTCTCTACAATCTCGAGTACAATACAGTTTTCAGTTTGGTCCTGGGTTTAATTGACCTTTCTTCATGATGTCACTGGCTTCCTCAGCAATACACATCAAATAATAATTTAACACTTTTTTTAGAATAACAATACCACTATCACAAATATGATCTTTGTGACATTTCATTTGAGTTTAACTAAGAGTTAAAAATTTATGCTGTACTTTTCCTTTATGCCTCGTTTCGTCGCGTACACACTCAAACCAGAGATTTATATAAAAGGCAAGCGGCATAGTGTAAAGTGAGATAAAAACCTGTAACCGTATGACTTGTAGTAGACAAACGTTCGGCTGTAGCAACAGCTACTACGCTTGCTTTGAATCGTGAATGTCCTGCTATAGTGAAATAAATTGCAGGATATTAGTCCAGGTGAATAAGTTTATTTATTTTAGATTAGGTAGGCTAAACCAGAGGTTTTATGGCCTTGAGTAGAAAACATTGTATTGCATCCAGATGAACTATACGTCCAGCTAATTGCTGCAAAGTCAAATAAACTTACTTCATTTTTAACATTGTTTTAATTTAACATTCACAAGTTGTGCCATAGAATAAAATTCAAGTTAAAGGTTTGCTTCCTTGTGTGTTTGCGCTTCCACAGTTAGTTTATGTTTCGGACAATAACTCGCATCATGGCTTAAAGTGTCACAGAAAGGCGAGAGTCTGATTTAGGTACATAGTTAAGTAAAAAGCCTCTAAAGTGATATAATTTAATATAACAGCTCCAACCAATAATCACATTCATTTAATGTTTCCTTTAAAGTAGGGTGAAAACGCAGCTCTTTCATTATTTTGTTAATCACTTGAGAGAAGGCGATATTATTTCATTATTTTGTTAATCACTTAAGGCGTTATTATTTTGTTAATCACTTGTGAGAAAATGCCAGCATTTTTAATTCGCGTAATTGCTCTTAATTTCATTTACTGGGAATGAGATCATTTAGGAATGGTTTTTCTTTCGATTTTTAACATAAATATTTATTTGTCGCCTTGATTCCTGAAACTAGTAATCTCACTGCTGTTACATTAAAAGCTTACTTGTACTGGAAAGACTTAAAAGTATGCCTGCCGTGTGCTGCTGCGATTCAAAGGTTACTTTATCGGTCTAGAATATTTAAGATTCCGATTTCGACTACTGCGAGGAATATAGAGGATTTTTTAGAAGTTTCTCGCTCCTTAAATCTCTCTGTTCCTTATATCTGGCACCCGAACTGATTACAAGATATCATCACCCTAGGATTGATCGACTGATGCTTGTCCTTTACTCGTTCATTACTTCGGGGGACGTAGGAATTAAAAGCATTCATTCTTTATGCTTTTAAAAAAACAACGTTTAGCAAATTAGTTTGAGAGCATAGTAAAATTTCCAAGTTCCCCTTTCTTAAACTTCAACTATTCTTTACAGTAAAAGCGAATTAAGAGTTAAGAGCTTTAGGCAAGCACTTCTTAATGAATACGCGTTGCTCACTTTCAAAGAACTGTTTTTATGTTAATCTAAATTCATACAGATTTGTAAAATAAATAATTCTGTCAATAGGTATATGAAAACTTTCCTGTCATATTTCAGATTTTTTACCAATTTATCTCTTTACCTATTTTTCGAATTCTGTAACTTCACAAAATTCTTTTCCAGCTTGCCATTAGAATAAGAATGTTTGCGTCTCCAAACAGTAAAGCATAATAGACTCAAATGCAAGTGAGCCATATCGCAATGTATGAGGCAATTTAAATCATTAACATTGTCTCGAATTAAATATTTACCAGCAAATTTCTTGAAATGAGAGTTCTCTTAAATATGTCAAATCTGATGGCTAGTTTTAGTCTTGGTTAACATTACATTTTATCAAATGAAGTATGGTTCACGATAAAAATAGTTGTAAGTGAATCTTTTATTTCTTAAATGAACTCAGATTCATATTTTTTAATTGAAAATTTTCCTTTATTTCAAATACTAATCATAACACTCAGTGCTAATCAGGACAAAAGAAACGCATTTTGCTTTACTTTAGCTTGGGCTTATCTGGAATAGGAAAGTTGCAAAAAAATAATCATGGAGTCTTTGATTTTACAGAACTGATGACTATGAAAAAAATCTTGAAGATGTCAAGTGAAAAAGCAAGAAGGAAAAAAAGTACGATATAAATAAAACTTCTACAGTTTCTATCGTACACGTATAAACTGGTCAACACAGTCGGGACAAGGTTGAGAGTCACCTGCGTCAAATGAAAAACTATCTATGTTAACTTTGAAATGAATCAAGACGCATAGTTTTAAAATATCTTCAAAGTTTGAAAATAATAAAATCTTTGCTTTAGGTATTTTTAAACTATAGACACTTTGTTACTACTATTTATGATAATTTTAAAACATCATATCCTCTACATTTCTTTTATTCTTGTTGCTATAGTGCCAACTATTCTATTTATCTTCATTTCATAATCATCCTCATAGTTAAGATTTGTCACAGCATCATGTGTAAGTGCTCGACAGCAGAACCAATTAAATACTGAACTAACTTGTTTACTTTATTACTTTCCAGCAATCAAATACATTTCATATGTATTTTTTAATGCATGCTTTATATTAATTCCAAAGAAAAGTGTTAAGAAGAATTTGTTTTACAAATTAACTACCTTAATTAAGAGAAGAATTAATTAAATTAATTTATCGAAAGTTCTGTGGTTTCAGAATACAATGAATACTGTTTACACTGTTTTCTAACATTAAATGTATTGTTGGAACTATTGATGCCGATTTACGTGTGAGGTAATGAAGTATGTAGACTAAACTTGTCCAGCAAACACTATGTCACAGGCCTCAGTGATTCTGTACTGTCTTCCAATTAGCGTAAATTGTTGCTCTTAACTGCAGTTTCTGCTGCAAGAATTCCGGTTAGGTTCAGACTTTTTCAACTTTGCCGTAATAAGATTTACAGTCCATGAGTTGGTCTTGGGGAGAGTAGGATTGCTCAACATTAATGCTCAATGGAATGGCATCAAGAAATTAAACAAGGATGGTCTTAAAATTAAATGCACTGTATGATCAGTTTTTTGCGATATTTTTCATTATAAAATTTCGAGATATTGTCCTTTTGCGTTATTTAAATTTCCTCAGAAGTGTGCATGTTTTTCATTTATATTTGTTCGCGGAATAGGAACAATTATTGCCAGATAGATTAAGCGGATCTACAGCTTAATTTAATTTTCTGTCAAGAATCAATGAAAAGAGAATCATACAGTTGGTTTCATTTATATTTATTCGTATAATAGGTTACAATTATTGCTACACGGATTACGCGAATTTGCATTTTACTTCAGTTTTACTATCAAGACTTAATTGAAAGGGATAAGGAGAATTATTTTTTTTTCAGTTCTTGAATTGTTTAAAATCAAAAAAAAAAAAAAAAAGAGGAAGGTTTACAACTTTGAATTTTTCTATGAACGTATTTAAACAAATCGTTTTGGCTAATTCTATATTTGGTTTCAGAGATTGCAAAGCACTAATTTTTTCCATCACCGATAATACCGCCTTCTGAAAAAGAAAAGGCATCCAGAATACGAGTAAATAATGGTAGTAAACAAACATTAGCCTTCGTAGAAAACTTTCTAATGGAAACTGGCTCGTATACACGTCATGGGAAAACGCCCCATGCAGCCCGACCCTTCACCGAGGTTCGGGAAGCCCGGACCGAACTACCAGTGCTCAGTAACTTATTCAGCTCGGGCGATAATGGTCGGCTAGTAATGGTATTGTGAATTTACAGAGCTAAGTGAAATAGGTTACTACAACGTTTAAGCAAATTCTTTCTGTTTCCACTTAAAAACTCAAAAAATATTAAGTAAAATATGGTCCACCTATCCAAACACCAAACATATTTGAAAAATATCATGTAAGTCATATAGTTAAGTAATATCGTATACGTTAATGAAATGCAAGACTCATTTCATCATATCGAGTATCATAAGTTGTATGAAGATTCAGAAACATAAAACTATATATATATATATTGAGAATTTTAAAATATTTTATGTACACATTATTTTTGAGAAGAATTGAGAATTTTGTTTTCCTTTTGTGAAGTTTTGAGCATGTTCTTTATTTTAGATTTATTCATTCCATCATTAGGCAGATATTAGTTTGCAGACATATTCTGTTATTTATGTCCCTTCAGATATATTCATGATATTTTATTTCAGAAAAGTATTCTTATAAGAGTAATACTTGCTGACTCAAAGTATTACTCTTATAAGAATCACAAAAATTTCCAACATCGACCTTTGTCCCTTCCTTTTTTAAACCTTCACTATGAAACTTAAAATCTTAAAGTCTGGGCAAAGCTTTTGCAGTAGATCACAGAACTAAATACCGATTTCAATCATAAGTAATTTCCCGCTAGATTTGTTATAATTTTGTTTTTGATTCTTCAAGACAAAATAAAAAGAAATGTTAAGCACCAAAACTATAACAGTTTTTCTTTAATCATCTTTAGCAAAATGTACGCTTAAAAGCTCAGAATAATAGAATTTTCTACTAATACGAATTATAAAACGGATCAATTGCGCTAGATATCAATGCGATCAGATATAATCTTTGGAATCAGATATCAAAGCGAGATAAGAATTACGCTAATTTAGTTATTAAAATTAATTTCCAGACAAAGTTAAAACAATGTTCAATTGGACTTAGTTTCCTTAGTAAACTGAATTCACGGATAAAAGTAAAATTAAAAAATTATTCTCACTCATTCGAAATCTTAGTAATCGAAAGTAAAATTAAAAAATTATTCTCACTCATTCGAAATCTTGATACACAGTTTAAAACCTGATACAAACTTTGGCGAACATAAAAGTGTACATAGCAAACTATCGCTTAAATAAACTAAAAGAGAACAATAAGAATCAGCGTAACGTGAATAAAATTATCAGTTGCGTAAATGTCTCTGTTTTCTTTATCTTAACACAGTGACAAAAACAACCCTGTTTTAAAACTGCCACTGGTAAAAAAGAACTGCTCTTCAGCAGAGAAAGTGAATCAGATTACGAATTCAGATTTCCGGTTAACATGTAAAGGCCGGAAGTTAGAAAACGGGACAATTTACTAAAATAGAATAACTGTTAATTTCAACATAACACAGACAATACGCTTTTATATTTGCTGTAAATTACTTAAGCATCATCTATAGAAATACTGTATGTACACTACATGCCCATTCATAAATTATAGGATTATTCTTTAAAAAAATTGTAAATAAAATTTGCAAACATCAAAATACACAGGACTGAATTTCACTATATCAATAACATGAATCTGAAAGAAGGGGACGTTTAGGTTAATTTTTGTTTGGTTGGTTCAAAACAATATTTATTGTTGAATATAGATTTATTATAGTGTTTTTGCATTTTTCTACCATATTTACACTTCAGTTAATCGATCGCAATGTTGTAGTATCATACTTTGAATTTAGATAATGAGCCTGGAAATTCGGAAATAATGCAAAATGCAAGAGAAAGTAATCATTTTGAACTGCTTAATTTTAATTGCTCTACATTTGCTTGCATGTGAATATTACAGGTATATTACTTTCCCTTTTTCTTACGGTCAGTACTGAAATCCTCAGGTCCGAGGTTCGAGTCCCGGTGAAGGCATTACTCACCTTTCATGTTTCCTTCTTCGAAATAACCTAATGTTTCTGCAATGACGCCCGAAATATTAAAGGTGGTGGATAATGCTTCTTCATTACCAGGATTTGGCGATTGGATCCCCTAATCCCCAGTCGCCCTTTAAAAGGGGGAGTATATAAGGTATTCCCCCGCCTTCTTAGCATGCCTTCGTGGTGTAGTAGTATGCACACTCGGCGCGTATTCGAGAGTTTCGAGTTCCGGCAAGAGCACTGCTAATTTTTCATGTCTCCTGCATCGAAATAACCTAATGTCTCTACAGGTTCATTTTATTTTATTTTTTAAAATTCGGAGTCAAGCTGGCAGAGTTTCAAAAGTTTTTGCTTTCAAAGTTTCTACAGTTTTGATTTCAATTGAAATCTGAATCGCTGATTGGTTAAAACGTATCTGCATTGCGGCGTTAAAAATGATCGTATGATACGTATTGATTTGAAATAACGCAGTTTAGATTGATATATTATAAATAGTTTACGAAAAGAGAAATACCCAAATTAAAATGAAGAATATATAGAGCTACAGGCAATTAAAATTAAAAGTTTGTTTTACATATTTTTACCTTATACATGTTCAACTTTATAACAAAAATTAAAATTTATAAATTAGAAGAAAAAGATTATACCATCCTGTAAAAATTATTTAAATTGAATTTAAAAAACAGAGAAACTATTAAATTTTATAAAAAGTAAAATTGCCAAATGAAAATAAAAACATTTGTGAAGAATTTTAACCAAATTTTTTAAAAAGAATGGCAAAATTATTATTCATATTTTAATGCTTCAAATCGACTCTTCAAAGAGATAAATAATTTAAAACATTAAAACCTGAACAATTAAGAAGTACTGAATTCACGTTTCGTTCCAATTGACTTTTAGAGAGAAAATAATACTAAATACAAACGAATAAAAAGTATAAAACCTACTCTCAGAGTCAAGCGATTAACCCAACGCGAATTTCAGTTTCGACAGCCAAAACAAAATAATACATTTACAAACAAATTAAAATTATAAGCAATGCAAAAATGCAAAACAGTTCAAAAATATAAAATCTGTTTTAGCAGTTTGGTAAAAATCTCTCATTTTTACATTGTTTATAATTTTAATTTGTTTTCTGCTTTGGTTGCCGAGACGGAAATTCGTGTCGGGGTTATCGCTTGACTCTTTGAGACTGGGTGTAAATGTAATCGTATACAATTTGTTTTTTATACTTTTTATTTTATTTATTTATTTATTTTGTTAAGTATTATTTTTATTCAAAAAGTCAAGTAGAACGAAACGTGAATTCAGTACTCCTTAACTTCTCAAGTTTTAATGTTTTAAATTTTTATCTCTTTGAAGATTTCAATTATGAATAATTAATTTGCATACTCTTTTAAAATTTTCTAATAAGAATTCTTCAAAACATTTTTTAAACTTTTTCTAAAAATTTTTTCACGCAAAATATTTTTCCTTTCTTTTGGCATCTTTAATTGTTATAAAATTTAACAGTTTATATCCTTTTTTAATTTCATTTAAAGAATTTTCCTGGATGGTATAATCGTTTTCTTCTAATTTATACATTTTTCGTTAAATTAAATCTTAAGCAGCTTTAGCGCTTGATTTATAAATTTATCTCAGTCCCTTTTAGTGCTTCATTCTTTAATTTTAAATAGTCTTTATATATATATATACATATTTACATTACTTTAATAAGATAAATACTTTAAATATATATACATATACACCCACATATATATGCAGTAGGCACTTAACTCTTCATATAAATTTGGATATTTCTCCTTTGTCTTCTAAAAATAGGAAATGCTTATAACAAACCTCTCTGGACTGCGTCATTTCCAGATAAATCCATATCGTAAGACTTTTACGTAACGGTAGTGACGTTTTGCGAGCTGAAATCAAACAGCCACTTATTAGCCAATCGAAATGTTATCGAAGTCGAAACTAATTCACTCTGAATTAAGATTTCGTCATGAACACATCCAAATTGCTTTCTGTTTCTACTGCTAATGCTTCACCTGCTAACGATTGCTTTCTTCAAAATTATATTTTAAAACTAAGCGGTACCGATTTAATTCTCCAAAAGCTAGCGTAATAGCGCCCAATTATTTATGCTAGCTTATTGGAATGTTTGGCCAACTATATAAAAAGCGCTATTAATTCGACATAAATGCAAGCTTCTTCGTTTTAGTATGTTTTAACATCTGCGCCATCAATGACGTATATATATCATTTCATTTCAGAATTTCATTATAAAAAGATTCAATTAGTATCAGTTTAACAAAAATTTGAAATATAGACTTTCTGACGATATTTTTCCCAGGTCTCTTAAGTTATAGAAAGCGCTTACTCTTAAAAAAAATAATTCCTTACCTCTTAACACGGAAGCGCTTAATGACATACCACAAACTATATTCAAAACACTTCCGCATAACCTTTCCGAAAGAAAATACAGTCATTAAAATCAGCTTCTGGTTGTTGGTTTTCGGAACTGTAGTACTGATTCCCACTACACAGTTATCTTTCTTTGTTCTATTGTTATTCTCAACTCAGAAAATTAACTCAATCGACTGTTTGGAAACGTTTCAGAATAAGATGACCGATAAAGGTATATATAAAACTTAAATATCGACTATCTAAGAAGGTTATTCTCATCTGAATTGTTGCGGTGGAGGAGGAGGATAGAATTAAGGAAACCAACGTAGATCGCAAGATATCTTTGGTTTCATCTTACAAATACTACGTAAGAGTTAAAATTCTAAAATATACGCGATCGAGATAATCCAGTAGAAAAATGCAGAACATACAGATAGTCATAAAGCACTGATTTAACTAGATGCTCAACAAAAACTGGTTGCAAAAGGAAACAAAATCGACTTTCCTCAGCAATTACACGCAGAAAATTAATATCCACGAGCGGTTCACAGAGTTATGAATGATTGCATCGGACAAGGAGATTCATCGCCTCAAACTTAATTGAGGGGAGGGAGATAGAGTCTCCATAAATCCTCCTTACAGTTTCAAAATTAATATTTTAAAGTATTTTGCTGAAGTTTTCTCTGTGTTGAATACAAACTCTTCAAAATCTATTTTGATTATTATTACAATCATTCTGGTTACGAAATCTATGAAAAAGAGCACTTTATAAAAGGCCCAAGTGCACTTTTAAAGACGAAAATCAGACATCTGAATTCAAAAGAAAGTTCAGAGGAAGAAAGCCGCTATTCGAGTACAGCATGCAAAGTTCGAGCAGTCGGAACATCGTAGGACGTCAAGCTCTGAAACAGCTTCTGCAGTTAATATGGTCCTGCATGACAGAAAAATAAATATCGGTTTGCTGTCTTACATGAAACTAATAAACTCCCACAGACGTAAGAAAATGGGAAGTATTTTTCTTTAAGACAAACTCTATCAAATTATACAAAAAGATTAATTTGGAGTTATAAGTAATCACCGCATTCCCTTTTAAGTAATTGGTAGCCCCTCCAGCTTGCAATCGGAAAAGCCAAGGTTCAAAGCCCGGCAGATATCAAAGCTAATTTTTCATATTTCTTACCTCCAAAAGCCTCGAAAATATCTATAGCGGCGCCCTGTGGGCAATAACTGTCGTGGTGTACGTGGTAACATCTTCAGCAGCCGTGGTTCGAATCCCCCCCCCGGTGAGGGAATATCTAATGCTTTCGTATTTCATGCTCCCCAAAAAACTATCAAGTTACAGAACATCATTGTAATTTAGTTTTTCTCAGTTATCACTATCCTAACTGAACTTTTTCATCTTTCGCTTGGCACTAAGGTAAGTACCACAGTAGTTGAAAAATATTTTAAAAATCAATATCTCTTTAAGACTGTGTGAAATCTCATTGTAATTGTTCAGTTCTACTTTTTTATTGAATTTGAATTATGTTGTTAAGTGATATGCATTACGTGTTGTTCTGACGCAATTTTGGTTTTTAATTTACAATTAATATTATATTATTGTATTATTAAAAATCTTATGAAATGTCATTAGATATTTCTTCTAAACAATAAACACAAAAACATCAGCTACACCCTCAACGAAACAAGTACCATAGATCATTCACTTGTAAGCTGGATTTTCTATTACTTAACCACTATAGCGCACGGGAAGTGGAATAAATCTTTACAAAAAAACTATACTAATATAAAAATATTAAATGTAATCAACTATAAATTATCAATTTTGATCGAAACTAAATTCAATCAGAAATATCTAAATATTTACTGTAAAAATCTTGGATCTCTAAATTGCCAAAAATTGCCTTCAAGCGTTTAGAGTTCAGAATGCGTTAGAAATTTGAATAACACTCACTGATCTATAGTATAAACACACACAAAAAGTTTGTAAGATGAACAGTGTCAATGAATATTCTCAGTTTGCTTGTTCCATATATTAGTTTTTACTGAGCAATAGCGAAATGAAATGCAGTGATTACGGAAAAATTTCAGTACTGAACTGCATTAAATGATAGTGAATTAGACCCACCATGCAGAGATAGATAAAAGGATGAATCAGTCTGCCTTCAGTTAAACTTTATACAACTGAGTGATTCCTTTTGTAGAAAACCTTTAGCATTCATGTAATGTAACGCATTCAACGTGTCAGAATGATTGTAGAGTTCATTGTACTAAAACAATTAGAGTGCTGTGAAAAGAGTGAAAGAACGTTTGGTCACATGGAAATGGCCCGTTAAATAAATTATAAATTTTAGACCATTTTGAATAAAAGGTAAAAACCAAAATCTAATATAGAAGGAACATAAAAACTCGGGTATGAACTGTTTTTAAAATAGTCAAGAAATGACTCAAATTATTTTTTTTAATTAACTGAACTTTTCTTTCATCAATGTTGTGAGTTCTTCACGCAATTATAGTATGAAATGTAGATATTTTATATTTTATTTAATTAATTATGACGTCCAAAAAAACAAATTATTTATCTTGGAGGAAAGCACATTTTCTTCACAAATTTTCTAAGGATATCTAGCTAATATTACATTACATGTGACGAAAGCAATTATAAATTTCAGTCATTTGATTAGGTCTTTCACAAATAAAAAAAGCGATAAACCCCAAATGATCCAAAAAATTTATCCGTTTGCCAAATGACAGATCGTCTGGTAGGAGAAATGACAATCGAAATACAAAATTAGAAGTCTACTTAATGAATTGCTTAAAGAATAATTTAAAATTTTTAGCGTAAAGCCCTGAAAGAAAGTTAAAAATTTCAATATTTATTACAAGAGTTTGCAGAATAGTTCAGTAACAGAGCATCAAAAATTCATCAAAAGAACCGTCAGGTAATTCTGTATTAGAACAGCAAACGTTAATCAGCTAGTGAACTGTCACAGAGTTCAGCTTCACTGTCTAACATCCGTGTTTGATGAAGGCAGCTTTACAGATGCATCAGTTACAATAAGCTTTTGAAAAATACGGAAAATGAGCTAAATAGATGAAAAATAAATTAAGGCACAAAGGAAATGACCTTGGTAAATATAATAAAAATATATGAGACGACGATTATTGCATATAAGAATTTGTTGTAAATTCTGTTTCATAGCTTTCTCTACATTTTAAAAAGCAGTTTCATGGTTTTAATTTACATTGATTCCAATCAAGTAATAAACAGCACACATGTAACGATATTCTGAATACATTTATTAGAAGCATAAAGTATTATTTTGATTTATTTTCATTTTCAAACCATGATGCTCCATTAGGTTTCAACTTGAGATGATTGGTTAAAAATGTTAAAATTTACTAATAAATTTATTATGCATCCTTCTGTAAATTATCTTTTTATGATATGAGAATTTATTTTACCTTCAGGGTCGCTTTATTGTGACTTTATTGAATGTCGCTTCATTGAATGAAGTTTGATATTGTTTATGTTCAGTGACTCCGTCTTTTGATTGCCGATAGATATCATAGCCATGTTTCATGGAATGCATTTTTATACCCAACAGATAAACCCCAAATAAAGATTATAATGCATATGCTAAATTCTGTTCTCCACATACATGATTCCAACACTTATATATTTGGATATACCGACCTTGAAACTGCTGGGCATATAAGCCATGGAGACAAAATCTGGGAAATATAAATATACTAGTATGCGAAACTTAAGCAACTTTTCTGATTCTGGCCGTTTTCACAAACAAAATCAACTGGGAGACATGCAATTTACACTACAGAGGATCATTATGGTAGTTAAAAGATTAGGTAAGAAAAAAGAAAAGAAAAAGCATACAGTACGGAACAAATAGAAGAAGGCTTATTAACAAGATGGCGTTCGTACAGAAAAAAACTATCCGGCCAAGAGGAAAAATAATAAACTAAAGAGTCTTAATAAGGATTATGACCTCCCCTAACTGCAATGTTTGCACTGCAGTATCTGTCGATTAGATTTTCTAGCAGTTTTTGGGGTAAGAGTTCCTCTTCTTCAAGGAGCATCTGTTTCAGCTGCCTGGTATTCTGCGAAGGGTAAGATCGTGCCGCCAGTCTTCTCCCTATAGTATCCCGCACATATTCAATGGGATTTAAATCAGGGAGCCAAACTGTGCAATCCATCCTGTGGATATTTTCATTTTCCACGATCTCCTCAACGGCTTAAGGCCTTTGTGGTCGTACATTGTCATTCATGAAAACAAAGCCGAAACCAATGGCACCTCGTAAAAGACATATATGAGGGAGGACATCTTTGTTGCAGTAACAATTTCGAGTAGGTGAATCGCCGTCGAAAGCGTGAAAGCTCCGTCCGTCCGTTCAGCACAATGCCTTCCCATTCAAGCACGCCAGGTTCACCTCAACGGTTTCCTTCGCTGAAGTTAACGGGATGAAAGCATGCCCTTACCTCTCTCCGCATCAGTTGGCGATCAGAACAATTTGTCAGACGGAAGCGACTCTCATCGTTTAAGATAGACTTGACTCTATTGATAAGGTCTCCAGTCTTTGTGTTCTCTATACCACTGTACACCGGGAAACGTGTCTTCCGATCGCCGTGCTCAGCAATGTTGCCCGCTGTCTCGATCTTTTTTTGCTTGCAGGATGATATATCGATCATCAATCACCGTTGTTTTCCTTGGCCGACCACCTTTCTTACAGCTGTAACTGTCATTTGGAAGGTTAAGCTCGTGACACAACGTCTTTATCATTCCAAGCTCTTGGGCGACAGACGTCAAACTAAGCCCCTAATCAAGCTTGTTAGTTGTTCGACCACGTGTAATCATTTCTTGTCGCCGCATTGAATGTACAACCTCATTTTCAAATACAGAAGAATGCCTGGAAATGTGTCTTCCTTTCTTAAATTGCCTTGCACTTGCGCGTGCTGACTCCTCGCGTTCTGCGTGCTCTAACGTACCATCTGACCTCATGGTGCTGATATTTGCTTATGCATCACCTTTCTACTGAGTTGGCTTTTAATTCTACTGATCGCAAAAAGTTCTTTTTCAACAATTTCATGGTCGTATGTCGAAACGTGAATTTGTTCCTTAATTTTTGCACACTAGTGTATTTCGAAGATGAGAAATAACAACGGCAGATTTACTTATAAATATAATGAAGCACCTTCTGCTGTAATAATTGAGTTTATTTCAATATCCTATACGAACACTTTCCTTCCTATACCATAAGGATGATATGCAAAGCAATAACCCCCCAAACAATTCTTCATATTTTTGCATTATGCTTTTATTTACACACAAAATAATCATGCGACGAAGTCATAGCAAAACAGCATTCTGAGAAAGAGGCGCACATACTTCCTACCCTCAGTTGCGCTACTTTTCTTTTACTCCCTCTAACTAAAAATTTCTCGTTTTGATTTTTCATTATTTTAAGCAATTATATGCGAATGTTTATTTATGAAAGAAAAAAATTGCAATTATATTACCTCTTTAACTATTTACATTATACGAAATACGATGCTGACAACTTTTACTGCCGCATATGTTACGTTTTTAATTTATGTCACATCAGTTATGCATAAATTATTCCAAATAATTTGACCGGTTAAGATTTTAATATTTCTTTCCGGTTTTTATCCTTTTCCTCCTCCTAGAGAAGTGTCACTTTCAGTTTATGACAGGCGATAAAATTTGACGGTTCTATTTTCCGCTTTTGGCCGAAGCATGTACACCGGAAACAGAGGCCGTTTCTGAATTAAAAGGGGAGAGAAATTTTCCAAAATATTCACTCTATCCTGCGCGGATGAAAATGTTTGATCAAAACAAGAAAGGATGAAAAAATTGATCTTTTTTCATTTTTAACACAAAACATTATGTATCACCTCCTTCAGATCGCTTTCTCTAAATTGTGATCATTTGCATCTGCATTATTCAGTTCCATCGCACACTTGGTTATCAAAAAGGTTTACTAGGAACAAACAACGAATTTATAAAAAAAAAACTGAGTTTAACAGGGTTACATGCCAAATCCACTACACGAGAATTAGTAAGCTGTACAGAATGAAGAAAATATTTTTAATAAACTTAAATAAATGAAGAAAATAATTTTAATAAATTTAAGTAAATGAAGAAAATAGGAAGCATTCGCTTATTAATAAAGAGACAAATTTGGTTATCAAGACTTCAGTCTCGTCTAATGAGAATGAATCTCTTTTGAATACGATTTTAAACATATGCAGTATATGTAAACGCTTTTACCTGAAACGGAATTGAATAGTGCATTTAATAACGAAAGAAAGGGTTATTATTAAACTTAATTTAATAATAACGCTACATCCCTGAATTGGGTTTCGATTTTTGTCTTAAAAATGCATTAACGAAATCACAAAATAATCTATAAATGTGCTCTAATTTCTCCGCGCTAATGAAGATACAAGTTCTTTTGATTACTTGATTAGATTAAAAAATTATTCAGTCTCTCAATTGCTTTGAAGTGAAAATAATTGTTAGAATTTCAATAATCGTAATTAATTTAAGTTACGTAATTGTTTTGAAATACTGATGTTTAAACGTGACCAAAACAGCTAAAACTTTTTCCCTAATTAATCATGTACATGGTCCAATGAACTGAATTTTTGAGGTAAATTGGAGGAAGTCTCTATCAATTAGAATGTCATAAATTACAGTGGCTTTCTAAGACTAAATATGGCTGTCACGTTCACCACAATATTCAAAAACATCTATTACATAAAACGAAGTCAAAATTATTTTAACAGTACATTTATCATATTTATGTGTTAAATTCCAGAAACTGATGTAACTTAAGACGTTCATCGTGATTTTTGCTGTTAGTTTAGATCATATAATAGTTACGTTTTTCAGTGAGATATGACAGGATGCAAATAACTATTTTAATATCGTTTTCAGTTTAACTAAATAATGCATGATAGAACTTCATATTTATTTCTCTTAAATAGGAAAAGATTTTTAAATACATGGAGCATAATAATTGCAGTTAAAAATGGCAAATCTAAGACGGTATGAGATAAAAATTTTAAAACAAAAACGTTCTGAGCTTTTTCTCAAACAAAGCAGAACACAGTATTTTTTCTCTTCGGTAATTCAAGTAAAAATAATACAGTGCATGAGGCACATTTTTTTGATTTCTCGAAAAAGTGCCATATGCTCTTATTATATTTTAAAATCTTTTTCACCGATTACAAGACAAATGCAGTCCGTTACAATTTAACGGGACATTCATCTTCTAATTATTCTGAGTTATGCTTTGAAATCTATTTTCATTCTCGTACGTTTAGACTAGAACACAAACCTACTAAAAGTATTTTCATGTTCAATTCTTGATTCTACGTACTTCACTAAAATAGTACGCTCGACCAGTTAGTTGATCAACAATTCAATCCACGAAAGAATCAAAGATTATCAGCGTACAAATATCTTCAAAATAATTAACAAGTATCAATGTTTAGATTATTTTGGTGCTTTGAAATCTTAAGTTTTATAATGCGTTGAAATCAAATTTTTTAAGTCACATTTTATACAATACTGATAATTTTACGACTTTTTTTATATTTCTACAGTTATCATCTACATCTACAAGCTGCACTCTGAATTTTTCACCTATACCAAGAACTTCAGTTTATAAGGTATTTCTCCCGCTTTCCTAGCGTGCCTTCTTGGTGTAGGGGTCAGCACACTGAACCGGTATTCAGAGATCCGTGGTTCGATTCCCGGCGAAGGCGGTTGCTAATTTTTCATCTCTCCGGCTTCCAAAATGTCTCTACAGTGGCGCCCGAACTAAAAGGGTTGTGGATGATGAATCTCCACACCCAGGATTTGGCGATTGGGTCCCCTAAAAACCCCAGTCGTCCTTTAAAAAGGGGAGTATATAAGGTATTACTCCAGCGTTCCTAGCATGCCTTCATGGTGTAGTGGTTCTGCACGCTCGGCCGGTATTCCAGAGGTCCGAGGCTCGATTCCCGGCGAAGGCGTTGCTAATTTTTCATCTCTTCGGCTTCCAAAATGCCTAATGTCTCTACAAGTTCATCTTAGTCCGTGAATTTATGAAGATTAACTTTTGCATATATTATGCCGATGTTTTATATGTATACGTACCATATACAACATATCAATACAAAACACATACATACATATTATTAGACATACATACAATACATATAGATGTACTATAGATACATATTATTTTATACATATCGAGCAGAAGAAACTAAAATTGTCTATTTAAATGGGTGGAAATAAAAATTTTATTACAACAAATTTCTAACCAATGACTTACTTATATTACAAATTAGCAGCTATGGAAACATGAATTTATTCCAGTTAACATTTCATTATATAATTCAAATCAGTCGAAGATTTCAGTTATTTAGACATGATAACTCTTTCCAAGTAATTAATCAAACTTTTATTAATAGTTTATATAAATACTTAAATAGATTTCTGAATTGGCTGATTTATTTGCAGATAAAATCCATCCCCCCCCATTAAAAGCACAGATGACTGAAATTACTATATAAAAGCTTTTCCAACTCAAAAATAAAAAAATTATAATTATTTTTGCTTAATTATTATGCACTTTTCATAGTTTTCATATTTTTAAGTACAACTAACCAGAGATAAGAAAAAGTTCGTAAATCATTTATTTGTCTACCATTTAACAAATCAGTACATTTAGTCAATTAAAATACGTGAACTCGACATAGTATATCAACAGAACGGCGAGCTGCCCAACCTTAACTACTTAAGGTCGAAACGAGAAAATACACTTATGTCATTTACTTACTCATCACAAGCATATTTCATTTAAGATGTGGTTTTTACTGCACAGCGTTTGCTATTCCTTTCATGTATGCTCAGTTGGTCTCAAAAGTAATTTTCCTTTATAAAGAAAGTTAATATTTAGCCAATTTTTGTATCAAGTGAAAGAGCTGTGATAAAATATAAAATGACAATAAATAATTTCGAAATGGGAAAGTGAAACTAATTCATGAGAATTGCTGTCTTTTTGGATTGTGAAGTTCAATGCTGAGTAGACGGTCTTAGTGAATAAAAAGACTAAATTATGGGTACACAGATTAAATATTAGAGTAAATATTAATCGATAAAGAAACCTCACAATTTTTATAAATTCTGTAGATGTGAAATTTTCTTTTATTCTCAGCTCCTTAAAATGTGAATTGATATTCAAGCGCAGCTCAATTTAGGATATTTCATACTTGCTGCTGTCATAAAGAAATGTTAGGGTAGTAAAATGGCACAAATTAGGTTCAGTAAGAAAAATGCAAGTTGTTGAAATAACGATTGCTTCCAAGAAGAAAGACGAAAGTCTCAACACTGTCGATCAGTTTTATAAGGAAGAAGAATGAGAACTTCAGCAAATCCTCTTATAACGTTCCTAGTCTTCGTGCTACTGATCTCGGTATTTAATGCGCAGGCAGACGGGCAACAGCGCTTAAAGCTTAAGCCTCAAACATTACATACACATATTTAGAAGGATTCTCCCGCCACGCGACTTCCTCGACAAGAATTTCGGTCGAATTTAAAACACTTCCCTCTTTGACATCTCTGATGAAAGAAGCCATCTGTATATCTAGCTTTTCACGGGATTTTTAAAAGCAAAGTTATTCTCTTCCTTATTTCTTCATCGATTTTAAAGGAAAAACTTAATCTACAGGAAGTATATGAATAGGATATCGTTATAGCGTATTTTAAAATTATTCCTTAACACAGAAATTTTCTAGGAAATAAAGGTGGATTTTCACCGGAATAAGTAAAGAGACTGTACTTTCTAGCATATAATTTTAATATATATCTGACTGGTAGAGAGAAAAATTACTTATAAATTTTTAACAACATTCCTCATAAATAAATAACTCTTTAATTATTTAGTACTCACGTTAATAGCTATTTTGTTAAACAAAATTAAGAAAAACGTTTTATGATAGAAATAAAAAATGTAATGGATAATAAAACCAAATTTGAATTTTTATTTATCAAAATTTATCAATTATACCAGAATAAAGATTTTATGATGCATGCGTATACCCTTAATATAAGTAAGTGATAGAAACATATTTCACAAATTTCACCCGTCTTCTATGAAGCATATTGGATTGGATTTGTTTACATAGACTACCGCAAAACACTCAAGAGCTACATGCCAAAGGAGAAGGTTGCCTCTGTGGAGGACTTTTTATGGGAAACGCGCTGGTATTCACGTTACAGATTGAAAAAAAACACGAAAACTTCCATGCACCCAGTCCATTCATCGGGTTCTGACCCCTGGGCATCCAAGAGCAATATTTTAAAACAGATGCATTGCACATGCACGAATAAGTAAAAGTAAAGGATATTATTCCTTGTGGCAGAGCTGTGCCTATATATTTTTTCACCTAAGGGGTAATTTCGTGCCTTTATATACAATACAAGGTGCCTGGCCATTTGCGGGAAGGTGGAAGAGAAAAAAGATATATATAGTACATATATATATATATATATATACATAAGTTTGTATCTATACACACACAATGTGGTTACAATGTGTGTTTACAATGAAAATTACTTGTACAGTTTTATTGTCCTTAAAGATATCCGTTTCAAATCATTATACCATATCTCTTATAATAATATTTAATCATTATTTCACACTTTTCAAAAACAAAATTCATTACAAAATTTCACTTGCAGAAATTATCCTCAGAATGATTTCCAATTTTTAGATCAACGCATTAAAATCTTTCCTTTTAATAAATGGGAATTAACATTGAAATACTAAAACACTACAAACTGTAATGTAATTAACATAAATAGCATAGTACTAATTTTCAAAGAATTTTTAGTCCAAAAGGGCTATTAGACTGAATTTTGCGTAGTCCACTGTAAATGCGTTGTTTCATTTTTTATTCGAGTCTGTTGGCATTCGGGAAAACGTAAGATATTATTCTTTCATATTCAATCTGTCTGTCATTAATTAACAAACTAAACTATTTAAAACCAATAGATGCATATCTTAAACATATTATTTTTTTACTTTTTAATCTGGTTGATTTAAATAAAAATGCATTTGATTCGTGATATATCTAATTAAAAATATTAAATATTTTTATAGAATTACATTACATATTTTTTCACTTTTTAAATATACAGAAGCTATATAACGTTCCCATGCCAGTCTCAAGCTCCTTAAAAATGTGATTAAAAATGCATATTCATCTAACATCTTATAAAATGCTTCGCTATTTACCTGGGCCATTGCTACTGATAACCTTGTTAAATTTTAAAACAGCCTTTCAAGAACAATTGTTAAAATTTCAAGCCCTTCAGATTTTTTTAATATTTTTTTTTCATTTAACGAAGAAAAATCATAAATATACTTTTTTAATTTACTTGATCTCTAAATCCATCGTCTGTAGAGAGAATGGACCTGTTTTAATGTTTTTATTGACCAACTGAAGATCTGTATAATTTCATATTATTATAAATCAGCTGAAATTTAGCAACAGGCAGTGGCAAAGTTAAAAGTACTTTTACCGCTGCTTTCAAATTCCGATGACATTGAAATAAACTATATCCGTGAATTATTTTTAAAGGATCTAAGATTGCAGAAGCTTCAGTATCTGGAATTGCTAAAAATAGCGTGTTTTTAAAACTAGATATTTTTGATTGAATTTCCACAACAGTTAAATTATAAATTACACGAGTATTTAAATGCTCTGCTGCTGCCTTTAAATTGTCTAAATTCAATGACATTCATATTTCATCTATTAGAAACGGAAAATCGAAAACTACTGCGTTCAGATTTTCATAGCTCCATTTCAGTGGTAAGATAAAAACATCTAATAGTTCTTTAATTCCGACGATGAAATAATAGTTTTCTGAAAAATACTTTTCTTATCTATGAATTCTTCACAATTTGTTTTACTAACCTTCCATTTTCACTTTCGTTTCTGTTCTAATTCTAGTGAAATATTTAACTTACGAGATATTAATATTATTTTTCTTTTAAGTAAATTTTTACATTTCTCAAGAATACTTTCATAAATATTTTCCCTCATCTGGTGTAAGAAAAGATACAGTCCCACTATTAGGCATACAGCATTATACATGTATAGTTTTTTTATTACAAGGCTACTTTCCCTGTCAAACAGCGGTATTAAGTTCAACACAGATAATATACAAAAGTTTTAACTGCTTTTGTTCAAAATGTTATTAGTTTCATTCCAGTGCGGTGATTTATTATTTGATGTCATATATTTTAATAACTGATTTCTTCGGTGATTTGCAGATCTGATTATTTAAAAGTTTTTGCTCTTGATGTCCATCGTGTATCTCTGTGACATTTTAATGTTGTTTTTAAACGTACATAAACGCATCCCATCTACTCGTAAAGTACAAAAATAAATAAATAAATAAAAATGATAATAATAATTTAGATCCTTTGCGGAGTTTTAAAAATTATTAACATGCTTGAATTTGCAGAAGCTGCAGTTTTGCAAATTAAATTTGGTGAATCGAATAGCTAATAATTTAGCTTGATCATTTCTTTCCAAAATAATGGATTGCACACTGCAGAGTACAGCCGTGCTAGTCCCCTTACCATAGCTTTGATCTCGAATTTGAAAGTCGAAGCCATCTAATTCATAAACAATATCGTTTACTAAATTATTATCAATTTCATTTACTTCTATAAAATCGATCAAGCTTCCTTCAATTATTATGGATTAGTTTTTATGTACACATATCTAATAACTTCTTATGCTTGTCACACAGTTGTTCGCAATTGAAACATGTAATGTACAATTAAAAACGAAAGAAAAATATTTCGCTTTCTGTTTTCAAATCTCACATGGCTACCTCATATTGATCGTGATAAGATTTTCTAAACTTCAGAAATATATATCTCAGCTTAAATATCTCAATAAACAATGAACGAAATAAAATGAACCACTTTTTAAAAATGTTTTTATTGGCAATGCTCACTTTGAAAACAGAACTTATATAAGAGATAAAAATAACACATTTAATTTATCAATGGCTAACAGACAGATGTATCTTTATGCAGAAAACAGTTAAGGGCGTATCGTCCCATAACGGAAAATATCTTGTACTTTTGTAGAGTCACCTGGCTTTTTTGAAGCAAGGAGACGTGAAAAATGTGCAGTGCGCTCGCCGGCACTCGAAACCTAGACCTCTCCAATACGCGTCGAGTATGCTTCCAGTTACACCACGAAGGCATGTGGAAAAGAGAAGGAAATATCTTATATACTTCCCCTTTAAAAGAGTGCCTAGAGATTAGGGTATCCAATCGCCAAATCCTGGTGGCGATGAATTACCGTCCACCACCTTTTCATTTCGGTCGCCATTTGTAGAGTCAGTTTTTAGAAAAAAAAAAAAAAAGCAGGAGATGTGAAAAACGCGCAATGCCCTCGACGGGACTCGAACTCTCGATCTCTCGAATACCCGTCGAGTAAGCTTCCAGTTAGACCAAAAAGGCATGCGAAAAGGAGAGAGAAAATACTTTAATACCAGCTATGGTTTTGTTACGTGACGTTTGCAATAATTTGCTGCTACTATTACTTTATTAAAGCCCCCAAACCCGTATGAGTTCTTAATTTACATTAAAATCCTACGTAAATAGTAGTACTGCACGGAAACTGAACACGAAACCGTTTTACTTTCTTAAAATTATCCAAGCATTTTCCATCGCTGAAACGAATTCTGTTAAATGCAATGAATATTACAGCTTTGCTTCATTTTCCTTCATCCTTAATATAGATTTAAAAAAAATCACTTTCAATACGATTACGTAAAACTTGTAGCTTTCATATAAGAGATGCTCCTGACTCCAAAAACGTTGCTTAGCTACAATGAAATAATTTCTGTACTCCTTGGATTTTCGTTTATATTTGTATCCACGAGTAGCTAAGTCGGTAACACTGGCTGCTCGTCATGGAAAGCTTCATAGTGAAAGGTTTGGTTGCGTATAATTTTTAGACATTTTCCATGTAATATAACGTGAAAACAAAACTATGTCCTTAAAATATCCTTCACGAAAGCACGCCACCTAAAGCAAATTTATAACGCCACCTAAAGCAAATTTATAATATTATTTTATAACGGGTTAATCGATAAAGCGGTCTTTAAGTTCTGACATCTTTTACCAGTCATTCCAATTTTTACTGCGGGAATAGCTCATTTGAGCATAAGTAGACCTTTATATACCAGCCAACTGTAATTTAAATATGGCCAATAGATCGGCTGTCGGATATCATTTTCATAGCACCCCTACAATATACTTGTAGTTTAAAAATTAATAAGTTGTAATGATATGGCATGCTTTATTTTTACTCGATCTCATCAGTTAACTTAGGTGGTTTCAACGTGTTAAATTTCCCTCATATGATAGGGTATTTGCAACTACTTTTTTTGCAGCAATAAACTAGTTTGCCACTCTTGATCTGATTACAGTTTTTTATTTTTAAAATCCGTACCTTTATGACGTTCATCTGTTTCTTTTCCTTTCTGTTTTAATATTTCAGGAACTGTATTTCTTAAAATTTCTTTGGTAGGAATCGCGTCTTTTATAATTAAGTACGTTTTTATATCGGTTATCTTAAAGTCAACGAAACGAAACTAGGCTTACTAAAACATGTTCTTTTACATCACTATCAGTTATAGTCAAATTAGATAGAACTGTCTGTCTTAAAAATTCAAAATTTTAAACTTCTTTTTTTTATTTCTTTGATACTAAACAAATAAATTTATTGTTTCATTATAAACGGAAAAACAAATAAAAAAATAGAAGTCATATCTTACCTTATATGTTTGCATTCCAGCCTTTACAAAGAACGAGGCAGACTAATACGCCGGTTCGCTTAATCCACACAGTAATATGAAACTGATTAAAAAAACCGTAAATGAAAGCAACTGTACAAATACAGCGCAAATTAAACATACATATAAGATAAAACCTTAAACTATGCATCGTTTAGTGGCAAATTCTACATAATAAATGACGCAAAACACTGATGATACCGTACGCTTCATTTTCAAGCATCATTGCGTAGACTGACGATGCTATTCCAGTAGACTTTCATGCGTTAAGTCTAACGCAAGAAATTGTAAGCACATATATAACCATTCATATTCAGACAGTGGACTTGAGAGTGCTTGTTATAGCGAAGTAAAAACAGCAAACGCTATATTCGAATTTAAGAGAGATGGTAAAGAATTACAAATGTTGGCAGCAAGATGTTTACTAGACACGTTTAGTCTATACAGGTGAATACTTATCGTAAACAAGCGTAAATTAATTTCATGGGTTATTTCCAGTATGATACATTTTAGTGTGACTGTTATGACCGATCTCACGTGTCTGACCTCATCAGAACAAGCCCACAAAATTCATCGGGTACAAGAATACGCCGGTCGTTGGCAAGACCCTTGAGCACCATAGAGGTGACAGTAAGATTTTACCCAGTTCCACTGAAATTCGTCGAACTGAGGGGGTCGAAGCCGGGCCCTTTCGTCTGGTGGTCACTATCCGGTTTGACACTAACCACTATCCGGTTTGGGCGGCTAAATTTTAGTGCTAGAAAACAGTATACTGTGAAAACTCAACACTTTTGAAAATAAATTAATGTTATTAATCCAAAGCGGTTTTGTCTCTGACGGACTATTGTTTTCGTTTTGCGATTTTGCGTTGAATCACTATAAATGCCCGTTTCACTTTTCAAACTGTTGCCACCAAATGTTAGAGTCTTGCATTATATTTTAAGAAATTAAATAATGAAAAATCTGCATAAATGTATATCTATTTCTCGCATTGTGATAAAACAACGGTACATACAGCCATCGAATTTTGAATGACGTAATTCTCCTACGAATATGGGCATGTGGAAGACCGAATTTGAAATTTGGAATTTGTTTTATTATCGATTTCATATTTTGTAAAACTTTAACGAATTTATGAGTAACAAACTCAATGATTTAAGAGCGAACAATGACAACACTCTACGGCGGGAAAAAAAACCCTTTTTATATCTATCGGGGGCGCGGAACGGTGAATCGGAAATTCTAAAGATATGCTCATTTTAAAATTATTTTGCGACATTGCTACGTAACTGAATTTTATGGTTTAAGCGTAAAGAACATGATATTTTATAAATAAAGGTAACACACAAAACGTTAAAAAAACGCCCCTTTGGGCGTAGTTTAAAATCTGAAACCTTTAAAATTTTTTTTATCTGAAATTATTAGTTTTACTCTTAATTCATCAGAATTGTTTATAAAACAAAATTCTTTCGGCACTTTTCAATGTGTTCCAGAGTAAAAAATTAATGCTCATAATTTCCTTCTTTTAAATTAATTTCGAAATTTTCATTGCTAATTTGACACCCCTTCTAGCTGTTCACCTGAGACAAGGTTCCTCACTTGGCGGATCCTTGACCTGGCTCTGCCTTCTGGTATGATCAACGAGAAATTTTTGTTCTTACATTTCAAAAGAAACCATGTCGAACTGAAGCTGCAATGAGAAAGGAAACGTTTTAGGAATTCTGATTTTTATTTTATCTAATTTTTTCTTTTCATTTTTCCATAATATATGAATGTTCGGTAGAATTTCATCAGATTTTCATAATCTAACGTAAAAGTAGTAGTATTAACACGAATACAGTTACTATGAACGTTTTCTGAGGCGATGAACTTCACTTTTAGACCGAGAAATTTCCTCATGCAAGCCAGTAAATGATTGCTATCCTAGATGCATAATGTATCACAATCGTAATAATCTCTATTGTTTCTAACTTACCGTACAAGAAACAAAGAAAGTTGTAGGCCAAAAGGAAGAGGCACAGCGAAATTTCGAGACACAATACTAAAAGGAAAGCAGACTTAAATATACATATGTTGCGTGTATATACACTTTTTTAAGAATAAAATGTGGATCTCATTTCGGCATAGTTATATTAATCGTAAAATGAGTAATTCCGGAAGCCATACATCATTTTCGTACTTATAACACACCCACTATTGAATGCATAGCAGTTTTTTTCTTTTTTATTTTATTTTACGCTTTAGTCACTTCAGTGAAACGTTAAACTATGTTTCGAGGCTGTGGTGAAGGCACGTTGAGACTCGCTCAAAACGAAATAGACATCAAATCCACGCAACTTATAAAATATAGACATTTACACAGTCCTAGAGTAAAAGACCTAAAAAGCTCAATACAAGTTTGTAGATATCTGTACTGGACAATTACGAAAACAATGCGCTTATTTACACGAAGGGTATCTGCTTCAACTAAATGAGATACTTCCGGCAAATTTTTTAAAGAAAGTATTAAGTGAAGAAGTAAATGATGGCATATGTCAGTAATGAAAATTATTTAAAATTACGTACAGATGTTCGAAACCTTCTCATCCTACTGGGAACGAGAGGAAAGGTCAATGCTTTTGGCAACTCAAGTTATCACATTCCTCGTTTTCAGATTGCAAGGCTCGAGTTGCGGTTCTTTGTTTAGATTTTCAATTAAAGTTGACTGTGTTGCTCAGTTAAAAGTCAGCGATCAAAGTGTATAGAATAATCTTATCGACGTGGCACCGTGGGGTTGTTCATTCAGCGCCGTGGCACCGCGGGTTGTTCATTCAGTTAATATAGGCCTATATAGCCCCACATCGCTATGAGGCTAGAGTGTGTATAAGCCTGTCTGTGGAACAGGGGTTTTGAACCAAAGAAGAATTCTCTCTGGGAGTGGATTTTATAGTTTCAGATGGGGAATGCAGTCAGCCTATCTATTAAGTATTTTGTTTGAATTTATAAAAAATATTAAAAAACTACTCTTATACAAATTGTAGTATTTATCAATGTTTTCTGTGCATTTTGCTATCTAGTTTATAAGGCATTTTCTCTCTCCGTTCTGCATGCCTTTGTGGTGTAACGGTAGCACACTCAGCTCGTATTCGAGAGCTCCACGGTTCGAGTCCCGGCGAGGGCATTGCACATTTTTCATGTCTCCTGCCTCAAAAATAACCTAATGACTCTACAAATTTACAAAATATAAAAAATAAATGCATATGTATTTTTCGAATTTCGGAAAGGTGGAGAGATGATCTTTTAGCAAAGGTGAAAGTGGTTCATACGGCAAAACAAGTTGAGAACCATTACTCTAGTCAAGTTGAAGAAATATGAAGAAATGACGATTCTACATTAAATAAGCATTTAGATAATTTACCCAACAATTAGTAGATTTCGAATTTGCTTCGGTCGAGACAGTCATTTGAATAACTTAAATTTTTAGGAAATGATTTATTACATACAAAAGTTGATATTTTAAGGTTTGTGTAAGTAATAAATCTACTTTTAATTTTCGCACCTTCGTAAAACAAATATCCAATTTAGGTATCATTGATGGTTGGCATAAGCTGATTATCCGCCACATCAAAAAGCTCGATATTAAATTCTGCATAAGGAATGTACATTTATAAATAAACTGTCTTTGCAGATTCAGAGCATTTAAAATATGTCGTTTTGGTAGCCTTCGCGCTAGTTTACCAGTTAGAGAAAAAAAGAGCGAGAAATTTAATTCCGTTTTCTGAAGTACTATCAGTCAAAACTGAGATGAAACTTAAGCAGATAATTTTAGCGTGCTTTGCCTTAAGTAAATAATTCAATCCATAAAACAATCATTTAAAGCTCTAATTCAAAGCTCATGATGCTATAAGTTCGCATTTTCAGATTGGAAAAGCAGAATTAAAAAACAAGAAATATATGAATACAACAACACATAAAATGACTTAATCATTTCACTGAGAGACTGAATTGTATCTTAATCAATAAAAATTTGTCCGTCATTCTAAATGAACCTTTTTGTAAGTAACAGTTTAAATATTATTATGTGCCTATTAATATGCATAGATGGTGGAATTAGTTGATTAACCAGTGAACAATCAAAATATAAAATACCATAAGCATTAATTAACAGCATTTATTTAGCATTAGGCTTCAAGCAGAAAGAAATATACTGAAGAAGGGGTGTTGCAAAGATTTTTCCCATTATTATTTATATAATAGTAAAAAATGAATTCTAATTTGTCTTTGAAAACAGCAAATAATGAATTCACACTTAAAAAGATAAGTGTTAAGATGAAAAAAGCAATACTACTTTGTTTAGTGAAAATGATAAATATACGAAATTTTGAATGAAAAATGAAAGTTTACAATTACGAAAGAAAAATAATACAATTTTTTATTAGCAAGTTAATTTTGCTTAATACTTAATAAATTAGATTAAACCATATACAAAATATATAACATATTTATACTTACGATTGATTAGCTATCTATCAAAATTTATTCGCATTTAATCTTCGCATATTAAATTAGACTTTTTCGCGCTTTAATTTCACTGATTTCACTTTTATTCTTCACATATTAACTATGTCATGGAATTTCACGTAGCTTTAATCTCTAAACACGCATACGAAATCTCCTTTTAAGATAACAGCAATTATTCAGTATGTGACTGGAAGAAAGCCACATTCCTGAATTTTTAATAAAGGAAGTAAATGAAAAATCAAAATTTAAATTTATTCCCATACAGCTGAAACGCACGTCTATCATTGTACTGAATTTTGTCAGTTTAAGTAAATAAATAAAGATACGCACAATAATAATAGGGTGAAATGATAATCACGATAATATTACTAATGCAAATTAAAACAAATGTGATTAATTAATTAATCAGTCAATTATTGTACAATAAGCTAATTCAAATTAAGCTAATTCAGTAAGCAATGAAAATAACTGTAATTCATCCTCGAGTTATCCTAAACATGAAAACTAAAATAATCAGCTATAATCGAGCATGAAATCATCAAAACGAATAAAAAAATTATTGCTCAAACACACGCACACCCACATACACAAACAAAAAAATCCATCAAGTTTTAAAGACCATTATAGTATATTTCGGACCAAGAAACATGAAAAATCAGCTGTACCCTTGCCGAGATCTAAATAGGGATCTTCCATTATTCTAAGCGCTTACACCACGATAGCACGCTCGGGAAAATAACATAAATTGTTACAAATTTGTTTGAATAATACTTTCTTCTTGTCATGCAGTTTAGGATACTAGCAATCTCCTTATCAAGATTTCGACGGAATTCATGGCTTCGATCCATGTAAGTGTCAGCATCGAAAAAAATTCCCATAGCATGCTCAGTGTGATTCAAAAACCTCTTAAATTATTTTCTTTAATAACTACTTGAGTCTCTGGTCTAATTTGAGGTTTGAAACTACATCAGATATGAATGGACATTGGATATTTTTAAAATTGTTGCAAATAAAAGGAATTTAGTATTTATTACAATCTGGTACACATTTAACAAACTCTACTAATAAAATATATTTTCGCATTCAAAATGAAAAATATTTTAAGATTTTATTAAAAGTCTGTCAGCTATTTGCACTATTCAATGGATTTGCTTTTCTCAACGAAGATCATCCTGCGAAAATTATGTAATTTGTTTTTTCAAAAGTATGACTCAGTATTCAGCATTTATTTTTACACGTTACCTTGCTTAGCAGAAGAAATCGTGAATTTATGATGCAATTTTAATATTTAAAAAATTTACGAATATGTTCCAAACAATTTGAAATTTTTTTTAGCAAAAATATGTAAATTGTTTGTTACACGGGAGCACTTTGAAAATGCAATGAAATTAATGATTGATAACTAGTACACATATGAATGCCCAAACTAATAAATATGGTAATTAACTCTGTTGTTCAGCTCGAAATATTAATGAATTCTCAATTTTCGTGGTCTGCTGCATAATTCGCTATCTTTACTCGGTGTCATAAATTTAAGGTCTTGCCAGATTAAATCACAATCAGAAGCATACATGGTTCTTCAAATTTCGGTTTTCTTAAAACTTTTTTAGAGTATGCTTCCATGATCCATTTACACATATTTTAGCTCGACTCTTGTACTTTATATTCAGGCTCACACTGTAATACCTCCACGTATCCATTTTCTTGGAATTCCATCTCTGAAATATTTATTAATTGAGATGGCAAACGACTGTTTGCTTTCTTTTAAAAACTGTATTCGTTTCTTCATTTAGACAGCTCCGTCTGAACTCTGTACTCCTGTATAGTTCTATGCGAAAAATACTCGGATATTGCTTTTTCCCGAAAATTATCTCGCGGAAGTAAGCGCAAGGAAAACATATTCTGGCGAAATATGTACACGGAAATGTAGGTATATCATGAATATTGACGTGATGCCTGCACGTTGTTTTTCTTTAGTGCAGACTATCCTTCCTGTTTTAACAGTTGTGAGGGATTTAAAAGAAATTCATAGTTACAAGCATGTGGCAAGAAGTTTTCCCTATGCGAAAAGAAAAGATCGTTTTAACTGATTAGTCATTCACTCAAAGTAAAGAATAAGAGTAGCATTATTTGGCTTGATCACGATAATTGATTATTGACAGATATCGAACTCGCGTTAACCAAGCTTTCCTACGGTAGATTTGTGTGTGTGTGCAGCTGCAAAAGACTGCTAGAATCCGGCTTCTACAATTCAAGCGATAGTTTCTTCAAGTTTAAGGGATGAACCAGAACACTATTGCATTCTTCAACGAAACTTCTGATCGGGGAAGTCAAATCACTCCCCCTTTAAACGTGTCCACGCGAAGTTATCCAGATGTTCATCAGATGGCGGTAACCTGGTAGGTGGCCTTGGGTTGAATGGAGCACTTGAAACCATGTGTTGAGCCTCTATAAAAAACGGGGGCCGTCAGGAGGTTAATAGAGAGGAACGCAGTCACTGGAGTAAAGAATATTAATGCCTATTTGGCTGGAAGTTGAGAATGAATTTATGTTTTAAGTATACCATCTAAGCTTGCTTATAAATGTTTGCCTACCAATGTTTCGCAGGTTTTCGAACAAGGGATGACTGCATATCCGAATTAGGAAAACATAGTCTATTGAAAGATATTTTACGGTAACATTCTTCTTAGATGAATTTAAAACGGGATCTTTATTCACGTCTCTCCAGATAACCGTAGTTCAGCGTAGTACCCCCCTAAATTCATATCAAAAGTATTAAGCGGAAAGAAGTCATCAGTTCTCTCTATCCACAATTTTCTCCCTGCTTTCTGCATACCTTCGTGGTGTAACAATTAGCACACTCGGCGCGTATTCGAGAGATCCAGGTTCGGGTCCCGGCGAGGGCTCTGCACATTTTTCATGTCTTCCTGCTTCAAAAAATCCTAATGTCTCTACAACTGCATTCGACGTAACCTCGCACTCGTCCAGTTGCACCATTTAAAAATCTTCCCTGTAAACCACCATTTAAACTTCTTCATATAGTTCATTCTTTAAATGATCTCAAAAAAGGCTAACTGTTTATCTGTAAGCACATTTTACTCCGTTTTGTCGAGTACCAGACGTTCTTAAACGGTTGATTATAACTAATGGTACAAATTGAGTACCTTATATGACTCTGGACATATATTATCCTAGTGTATCAGGCTCACGCTTTTTAGATACTCTATACGATGTATTATATCGTATTTTATTAAACTCTGTGTGCGTGATATATTTTTGGCATAGTCTGAGAACGCTGATTTAAATTGTGTTTTATTACGTTATTGAAAATGCTCCGGGTATGCGCATTACTTCCCATTTTGGTAAGGCAAGCATTACTGATTATACTTACGGTTCGTAGGATGTAATGCGTAAGGGACTATGAAATACTTAAATGTTCAGATCAACTTACCTCACTTTTTAAGACACTTGCGATTTCCTCCAAATCTTTTGCGAGAAGGAAATCTTTTAGTGCAAATGAAAATATTTTTCATAAATTTCTCTTTATCTAAAGTTTTAGTAACTGCAGAAAATGAAACACATTACAATTTCACTTAGAGAAAAGAAATTATTTAAAACTTCCATAATAATAATAATAATTAATTAATTTTTTTGTAAGAACAGCTAGTTTTCTAGTTAAAAGTATCTTCGGCAAAGTTAGCTTGAAACGTTATTTAATAATTAAAAGCATTACGTACATTTGAATATTTAAGATAAAATTTATAACTTGGTTTAGAGAAATTTATAACTTGCATACTTTAGAGAAAACTTAAAACATGGTTTATTATGAGTCAACTACTATTGAATAAGGTACCTTTGTTTTTTCGATTTTATTAACTCTGATTTTACAGACTTAAAACAAGTTAATCAACGTCAATTCAAATGAATTTTCAGGAAATAAGGAAAATTACAGAATAGTTTTTAGTTTACATTTTAAAATTAGAAATTACCGTAAGTTAAATAAGCTAAATTAAAAGTAATACATATTTCCAAGCTAACACATTTATTAGGATTTCTAAAATAATACATCTTGCTGTACCTTACCTTTTCTACGACGACATCGTACGTCTCCAGACTTGTAAAGAGCAGGCCTGGCCAGCGACTTAACGCAAACGGTTCGCGGAAACAAAAAATATAAAGAATATTAGTAATAAGCATTACATTGCTCTGACACTGGATTATCATTAAAAGTGTGTTTCATATATCATAAAAAATTATAATCGAATAGTTTTATGAAAAGAACTGAAATGAAAATACTATGATTAGATTAATAACATAAATATGAAAGCATTAAATAAGCCCAGCATTTTGCAGAATGCCAATAACAACGAATCAATAACAAGAGTTCAATCCAGTGTTTCATAAATTTAAACTACAGAAACTCACAGAGGTCTCAGCGGCCAGGCCTGAACTTTAGGTCGTCGTAGTAAAAGAGTAAGCAAACTTCGAAGTAAAATAACTGCATTAATTAAATTTAGGACATATTTTCATCAGCAGTACTTCATTATAGTAATTAAAATGCACTGTCAATCGACTGCTCAAACATGGTTAAGAATATAATTTTTAAAAAAAAATCACTTTTTTTTTACTCTTATCTATTAGGACATTTAGTCACATAATTACACACCAAGTATAGTTAAGAGTGTTTATATAGCAGAAAAGTATGGCATACATATTACATTTTTCCTGCAGATGAAACATAAAGTTTATATGTAAATGTCTTTTATAATATTAATATGAATATGCGTTTAAACTATGCAATGTATCTTATCGGCAAAATCATGCCTACCACATCAGAAAAACTCAACAATAAAATAATGATTACACAGACGGCAAAATTTAATCAAAATTGCAAATAAAATAAGGCGTTCAATTTAATAAATATAAAATGATACTCTATATATATTGCGAACATGTATCAACAGAGAATATTTTATTCTTAGACCCACTGTAGAATCAATCATATTAAGATCAAAGAATCGATACGATATCTATAATCCTTTCTAGCATGATCTAGTTTTTCTTTTCCTTTAGATTTTAAATATATGTTTCATGAAACAAAAAACTAATCCGTGTAAAAATTATATCAAACAGTTAAATTAAATGCAAATTTCAAATAGTTAAACACAAACATAAAATAAAATCATGCAATAGAACAGTGTTAAGGATGCGTGAGAAAAAACAGATCGAACATAAACAAAATAGTTTTGTAGATGTCCATGCTTTTTTACTAATTCGTTATAAAGCAATGAAATCAAAACCACACTGAACATAAAAGCAAAGAAAATTAAATACGGTGGAAAATGCTACAATACAGGTAGTCCATGAAATCCAGTGTCAGCAGCAATGTACCGGGCGCAAACAAAGTTTAAAAAAAAATTATTAGCATTTTCGCGGGAACCGTTTCCTAGTGGCAGTCAACCGGCAAAGATGAGATACCGTCAGTTCAAAGAGGAAACTTGAGAACATTTCTCCACTGAATAAATTCTGAACGATGCAGTTGCAGTAACTACTGTCATTGTAAATTTAATATTTCACACCGCACATCGCAAGCCAACATTAAATTTCAGCCAAAGGAAAAACAAACTTTCTTAGTTTTCTGTCTCAGTGAAATTTTTAAAATAGTTTGGATAATGTTTTTATATTATTGAAAAATACAATAAGTTCCAAATTTTGAAAGCTGCGGAGTTACGGTCAACAGCGCGTTTTCCCCTTTGAATACAAACGGCATCCAATAGAGTCTGAAAGTGAGTAACAAGATATAAGTCACTGACCTTTGATAGATCCAGAGGAAGTTTGCGGTTGGGCTACCTCCACTTTTGCCAAGCTGGTTGCCCAAGACATCAGCTCCTTGTCCTCAAATGTAACAGCACAATCCGTCGGAATAATTATTTTCGTGGGTAAAATAGTTAACAGAGTTGCAAGTTTAAAGTATGCAAGAAAATTTTACCGAAAATAGTGAGTCTGTGAATCGCTGTTCACAAACAGTCCAGCATGCACAATAGTTCTTCCTGTTGTCGTTATACAACTGTTTCCTCTTTTCCGAAGCGAATATGAATAACTTTTCATCCAACACCAGCGAGTAAAATTTTGGTGGCATGGATTATCCAGGTCCGTATTCGAAGTCGCGGCATACACGTGCAGTTTGCAACTATGTTGGTGCTCGAAAGTGTAGTAGATATGAGAATATACTTTTTTATATTTTTAAAGTGTCTACGGGTCCATTCACAGCATAAATGCTCAAAATATTCAAGAACCTTTAAGCAGAAAAAACAACTGAGATTTCAATCGAAAACTTCCTTGTTTAATTGCAGAGAACACTAAAGATTTCATGAATTTAAATATGATGTCGATTTAAAGACGGTTACTATGAGATGGAATTTACTTGATTTTTACAAAAAAAAGAATAAATAATAAAACGGCGCAATAATTTGATCTTCAAGAAAACTTCCGTTTTATTTTAAAAGTTCGTGATGTCTTTTGAGAACAAACAAACCAAATCATATACCGCAGATAAATAGCGTGCAATCACCGCCGAGTTTCCGGACGATTTAAAAACAAGGAGAGGAAGAAAAAAAAAAGGAAGGGGCTGCTGTTTTCTCTTCCGGATAAGTAAGCAGTAAAAACCGACAGTCACTGTCACGTTTCCAGAGTTTTTTGAGAGGACCCTTTCAACCACCTGCTTTCAATAGCGGTTTTCTTCCGTATGCAGGCAGAATTCCGTTCGTCAGCCTCTTCTCGTATGTACGGGCCATCGGACGATTCCACTCGACGCGAGGTAGGGGAAGTCTTTCTCTCGCGCGCTCTTCTCTCTGCTTGGGATGGGACAGGATAAATCTCTCGCGCTGTAAAACTTTTTAGTTCGGATTAAAAGCGGGTGCCAAGCTACAGCGGGCTAATAGTGGGCGGGAAGATAAATAGGATTATGCTATGGAACAAGTTTTCAACAGTGGTGCGAGGCTTCTTTCTTAAGTTTTTTTTTTTTTTTTTTTAAATTATATAACTAAGGATGTATATTACGTGCCTATTAATGGAAAACAAAATCGTGTTTTCCCAGGTTTTTAAATTTTGTAACTTTTAAATATTCTTAATTACCTAACATGTTTACGTCATATGCACACAATCATAATTTTATGAGTTTTGACTGACAAGACCATCAATGGGATTTTCTTTTACATTAAAATAACTCTTTTTTTTTTTTTTTTTTTTTTCGGTTGTTGTTATAAAGTACCTACAAAAATGTATGCACAGAAAGCAAATAGGTTTTGGAAAATACTTCTAACTTCTAAGCCGGAAAGCAGTTGTGGGATTGTGAACTCTCTTCCCCCCCCTAGTTTATACTCATTTCTGAACTGCAATGATCAACGAAAGTAAGATTATATATTGGAAGATAGGAATAATTTTCATCTGAACATTAAAGTACATCATAGTTCTACTTTCGAAACGATTCCATGACCTTTCAGTATGCTGTCCATTAACAATTGCGAAATTATATTTTCTTCCCATGGCGGCAGTTTCAGCAGATTATTTGTAAGTTATTAATTAATTATTTTAATAGAATACTAATAATTCTATACCAACTCAAATTTGACTATCTATTAGAACTTTTAAAATGAATTAACTACATCTGCGTAACAATGACGCAGTCTATTTAATTCTGCTAGAACGTAAAATTTAAGAAGTAAGTACCACTGATTAAACTTTTTCATGTTTGCGAAAGTGTAATTATGATGCATGGGTTTTTAATATACGGGTACAAAAGCATTCTTTAGTAATTAGCATTATCCAACTAGATTTACGTGGAACGGCTTACATATTCCGAAGGCACAACGCGAGTCCATATAACTTACCTTTGTTTATATAAGGTTAACATAAAAATCTTGATGTTAACAAAGCAAAAAAAAAAAAAAAAAAAAAAGTTGCATAAATGCAATGACTAATATTCGCATGGTTAATATAATTATTTTAAATTTTAATCAAATAAAAATTATTCATTTTCGCAATTATGAGTTTACTTCTGTATTTTAATGCAACATAACATAAAGGATCAAGATTTTTAAACTATATGCGTTTGTAATGAATAATGATGATTTTTGAATTAAGCCATAGACCTTTTGTTAAAGAACTAAAAATTAGCAATAAGAATCGGCGTAACCTGGGTAAGTTTGCACGTTACGCCGAAAATTTATGCTGCTGTAAGGAATTCTGATATTCTTCGAAGTTTTGTGCACATACTGAAAACAGCCAAAGAAGCTTGGCAACAACCATGTAACTGTTATTTTCAGCATCCAACTAGCCTTCTCGCAATATCGGTTCTAAATAGCTATTCAAATTTGCAGGGATAGGTTGCCTATCGTTGATCTTCATTCCCTTGTTCTGTATTAAAATTTAAACAGACTTTTGATAAGTTTAAATCCCTTAAATGTATTATAACAGGAAGTAAATCTCGTTAAATAAAAAAAAATATTCCACTATGCACGTTTCCTTTAAGATGTCTGAAAGAAAAGTATTTACAGTAGATTTTCCAGTTGTCATGAATAGATGATAATGGCTTAGTGTAAATATTGATTTCTCTTTAGAAGCTTTTAACTGAAAACCTGACGTTATTTATTTTGAAGAGAGTAGGCAGAAATGTTTATTGAAACTTCCATTTCCTTTGAAAATGTTTGAATAAGATCGTGATTAGAGCTCATTAGAAAAAGTAATCGTGATTGAACTCTTGTTTTTAAAGATTACGGAGAAATTTCTTTTATTTATTTTTATTTATCTATTATTGTTTTATTTGTAATTTATTTCTTTGACCAGTTTTCAAAGGTCTTAATTTTAATGTTATGGTTGTTGATAGCATGCTGGGCACTAAGAGGTGGTCTATCCCATTTCAGCTTCAGAAGAGTCAGAATTCCTAGTATCATGACTAGAAATTCATTACCATTATAATTAGCCTTTTTTTACAGCATAGCAGGCAAAATCTTTCCCGAAAGAAAAAAACAGAAGCAAACCTCATAATTACGCTAAGTAACTCCCTTTCACATTCTCTTTCGAAAATTACCTTTCTATTTCTCAAAGCGGTATTTCTAATAAACCCTGAAAATTCTCAGCTTTTATATACCTATCGTCTCGCTACTTTTATTTGGAGTTTTACTCTTTAAAAAACATAAGAAGCACCTCAAAATTTAAAATTAATTATACTCTTCTTCCGATGAAAACAGGAAGTGACTTCAGAAATTTCTTTTAAATTTAAATTTCTCATTATTCGGAAATTAATCCCCGCTTCAATAAAAAAAAATTATGGTAGCTGATGGGATAAGGTCAGTGATCTATATTTTCCGCAAGCTCAAACTTTCATTTCGGTGCCTTGATGACCACACTTCTTAATTACATTCAAACTTTAGGGCTAAAATGAGACGAGCAAAAAAATGGAAACAAGATGGGGAACGGAGAGGGAAAAACGCTAATAAAAAGGAGATTCTCTGAGTTTTATAGTGTTTAAAAAATGCAGTTTAGACTCGTGGAATGTAGTGGTTAACGCTTCCAAATTTTATCTAAAACTGTTCTTTAGGTGGCTGAAACTTCCCCACTTTTTTTTCAGGCACATAGAACTAATAATGTTTTCGTAACTTTAAAATGCATAAAATAAATGCAGTTATTTTCTTCTGTCCTGTTCCATGTCCAAGAGGGTTTCTGCTAGCTGCAGTACACTTTTTGTGGTATTTCTTTATGATTTGGAACTAAACTATTACAGTTTACTAAAATGTACATTTGCTGAAAAAGAGGTAATTTTATGATGCTGTTATGGATAACCTTAACATTATTTTTATTTGCATGTATACTGAACAAAGAGCGTTATATGCTTCACAAAAACACATCACAAATAAAAAGTGTAAAACATAATAGCGAGAAATAAACCTTTCTTTTTATGAAAGAAATATTGCACGTTTGCTTATATATAGTTGGTATGTTTTGGTATGCAGTTGTTTTTATTTCATTTTACAATTTTTATTCATACCAGTATTTTTCTTAAATTTAACAATCGATAAATTTGCGTTCTTACATAAATGTGTACAACGAAACGTTTCCCACAGATTTATTCTTGGGGCATCTCAAAAAATGGTTTCTTCTTTTCAAGCTTGCGTTTTATTTAACTATATGAATACTCTTTTTGGCGTAAGTAGCATATTGTAGAATGAAAAGAGAATTATTTTAAAACATAAAAAATACAGCTATTTGTAGAAGCTTTTGTTACAACAAAAAAGTAACTACAAACATTAAACCATTATAATTTAGTCTGCTATAAAATGTAAAATTTGATCAATCGATTAAGTTAAAATAATTCTTTACTTCTTGAATGGTATTCCTCCAGTTAAGACTGCTACATAACCTCATGATGAAAATATGTGTAAATAAGTGCATTTCGGTCATAAAGGTTTATATGGCAGAAATAAATGATTATAAAATTTTGAATCTATTTATAAAAGATTATTCTTTTCACTCTGAATATTGTTATTCGAAAAGTTGTTGAAACAATTTAATTCTTAAGGGGTGTTGGAACCCCAAAATCTTCAAAAATTTGTGATTTCGGATTTTTGCATTTTCAAATTCTCTACACTTTTATCTTTCTAAAAATACCATTCTTTAATCTCTGTTAAAATTAGAACTGTAAAAAATCTAGTTTAAATATGTCATCGACTGCTTTGATCAATGATGTTTTTTGCATAAAAACGCGTTTTTCTCCAAACGTGATTTTTTTATACTCGATGTACCTTTTCTCAGGAACTACTGCTTACAGGTATCTAAAATTTTTATGGCTTACTTATTAGGTTTCCTAATATTTACTGAAATGAGCTTTTTGTGATAAACTTAGAATAAAAAATTTTAAAAAGTTTTTTGTGTGAGAAAAGTGCTAAATTTTACTATGCCTAACAAAATATTCTGTAAATTACTCTAAAATTCAAAATGTATCAAAAGCTCATTTCAGTATAATCAGATAGGTATACTTTAAGTACGCAAAAAATTTCAAACGTGTATCTACAGCAGATTTTGAGAAAAGGTACATCGAAAATGGCGAATTTAACATTGTCAGTATAGGGGTTTCTGATACCCCTTAAAAGCCTAATACATTATTTTTAATGAACATTTATAAGATTAATCTCTAAATGTAATTGTGTAATTACCAAGAATTATTTCTTTTTTCCTTAAATTTCCTTATTTTTAATTTCTGAAGTTTTCATGTTAAAAGTTTTAGAATGGAAGTTTACGCAAGAATGTCCATATTCTGAGAATGTGACCATAGTAAAGTTACTGAAACGCAGGTAAATGCTAATAAATATATTTATCTGGAATTATTTTCCTAAAAAACACCAGGATCCAACAAGATGTCAGTCATTGTCACACATATTAGTGTGCATAAATCATTTTGTGAACTGTAACAAAGATAAGAAATAGGCATTGGTATACATTAATTCAATAGAAAAAAAAAACATATTTTCAGAATGCCAGCTTGCAACAATTCCATAGAAAACTGTGATTGAATATGTACGGAAGTTTCTCTCTCGCATCCGTGTGCCTTCGTGCTGTAGTTGGAACTACGTCCGGCTAGTAATCGGGAGGTCCAAAGCTCGAATCCCGCGAGGACAGAGCTCGAATCCCGCGAATCCAAAGCTCAAATCCCGCGAGGACAAATCATCCCGGGATGATTTTTGTGTTTCGTGCTCCGATAAATACCTAATACCTCGCATGATATACATACTCTTCCACAAGTAATGAGGCAACCGTCCACTTGATCTAGTTAATTCATCGACCAAAATTCCCATTATCGGATGTATATTTACCCTCGTGCGGTATCCGCCGGGTCTGTCCTTTGGATGAAAACCAAATATGTGTATCAATAGCTGAAAATACGTCAGCCAGGTTATAGCAAGAAGTCCAGGAGGACAAAGTAAGTTAAGACAACTTACTTCTGTGCATTACATTATTTGTATGCATGGAAAGAAGCATTATGGCATCCTGCATTTATGACGCTTTTTGCAGTTTCGTTCGATGAAGTTGCTACGAATTTTGATTTATTGAAAATTTTTTAATGGATTTTGAATTAATGCTTTTTTGAGTTTAAATGCCAGATATGGTATCTGCAGATAGTTTTCCAATGAAGACTTACTTCAATAAATTACCAAATGGGCAGCATCGCAGGAAACAGCGGTTTAAGCATTACATAAAAGACAGTACATAAAGATTTTAAGTGCTACATTGTTCCAGGAAATTTAGGACTAGAACATGAGTTATTATAAAATTTTACGAAAGGGAAGTCATACTCTTATGACAAATCTTTCAAAATTGTCCTTCCATTCAGAACATTAATAAAAGCTATTTCTTTCTTAATTCTTAACTTCGTTCCGAAAAATAAAATATTGTGGGTTTCTTAACATGAAATGCATACTTATTTTCATTTCATTTCGTTTTAAGAAGTACGTACATTACGCAACACAAAATACAATATTTTGCTTTAAAATACAGTCCGTTCTGATGTAACCTTCCTTTTTCCATAGTAAACAGCAAAACAACAGTAAAAAGGATTACTAAGTTCAACGCTCTTAAAACGTGCGGCAGATAAAGATAACACACACTGCAGCGGAACTTCCGTAAATGATAATGCGGTGTCTTATCAACACATTCTACTTGCGATAAGGCGTTGCATTGCAGAATAGAGTTGCTTCTTCTGAAGTTCGTAAAAAACGGGAAGATGCATATAAGGATAGCTTATCGACAAATTTTCTTATTTATAATAAAATTATGCAAGAAGTTGCGTATGAAGGAAATATGTAATTTTTCTGACTGCCACCATAGGACAATTTCTCCCCTCTAATTTTCCACACCTGCCAGCAACTTTCCTAACTCTCGGCAATGCATATATTGCTGACTGGCCCCGCTAGAATCACCTCTGACATTTACAAAAGAATGAAACTTTCAACTCTGTTTCATTTAAAACGATTATCCGTGAAATTCATGAGCAGTACATGTCGAAATTTGAAATCTTTGATTCTATAAGTGTTAGTTTCCTGAAAACATTCGTGTGTAAAACCAGTATGGGGTAGTCTTACTTAGAGTGGCCTCCTCCACAAAGGCATCTTTCCCCTTGACAGATAACTAGTCTGCTTTGACATAATCAAATAATCAAGTTCCTGGAAACATTCAAAGAAGTAAACTGCTCCAGTGTTTGGTCTGTCACATTTATTATAATATTTTCTTTCTGGAAAGGTCTTCTGTCTTGTCACACTTAGCAAAAACTGTATTCATTCATATTCATACAAAACTATATGAATTTTGAAATGTATTTTGAGACGATTTTGAGTTGCAGCACATTCTTCCAAGCATTAAATATTATGATCACGAGTTTGAAAACGAGAAATTTACTTAAATAATTAAAACAAAATCTCTGCAAATTCCTTTGTATAGGTCTTTGTTATATTTGCTTTTTTGTAAATCACATCATTTTCAAGGAAACCTGCCCTGCATAAAAATGGTCCGTCTTTTTTTTTTACAATCAAGGTATTTTTTTATTTAATTAATAAAGAACAAACACTAGAACTATCTACTCAGGGAAAGAGATGCCTTCGGGGAAGACTTCCGAAAGGTAAGTGGCTCGTGTTATGTTACACATGAAGAAAAGTACAGTGAAAACGTAATATCAATGAGTAGTTCCACCTTCTTCGGAAACACGCAATGCACAAGTCCTAAAGCGAAAAGTTGACTTATAAATGCATTCAGAAATTACCTTTCTTACTTCAGACGAAATTAACATACATCTGTTACGGATTTCATGAAAGTATGTACGTTGATCATGAGAGCAAATAGTTGAACGCATGTGTATCGTTAACGAAAATCTCTCGAAATTACAGCTCTCAATAAAAACATCTCCGCTTTGTTTATTTTCTCATTTTATCTATTGCTATTACCTTCTTCTAATTTGTGACGTTCTAGGAATATTCTATTCTAGGTACGCTTAGTCTGATATTATCATTGTATTTTATTTATTCTTACAAATTTTCGTGGTAGATCTAGATTATATGCGACAAAGAGATCCCTTATTAGTGACTTTTGTAACATCTAATCGTATGTTAGAAATTTTTTCTAAATTATGATTACTAATGAAAATGATCAAAAATATATGTTAATTAAGGTATGGAACTTTTGATGGCTGTAAAGAAATTTCCCTAAGTTCGTGAAGATCCTAAAGTTTTAAAAGCTTTTCTTTAAATGGAATCGAATCCAATATCTTTCTTCCAACTTGCTATTTACTTAGATGACAAAACTTCCGAAGCTTTGACATTTCTTTCTTAAAGTTTCCGATCAGCAACCTAGTGTATTAGGCAAAGAGCATTAGTAATTTTTTCTGTACTCGGTTCCCGCTGCTGAAAAGTAGCTATAAGGTCTTTCTTAGTATTTGTTCTGCGCAATGTGAATTTAAGCCAATATACACTCTTTTGCAAAACATTGAAGCACTAAGAAGGACTTTGCGATCGTGACGAAATTTGGTACGCAAAAACATCTTGATCTAACATACAAATGATCAAAGTTTCAAGGCAAATGAACAGGAATTGCGATCATAGCGCGCATTTCTAGGGCGCAATTCTCAAAGTATAAAACCAGTAACAGAGGCAGAAAATTTATCTTTCTTTTTTTTGTTGCTGTCATTGTAATTCTGTAAAGAAGCAACTAAAGATGCTATTGCGACGATATCGAAGACCTTACAGACAACTAAACGACTTCGAACGTGGTCGCATTGTAGGTTGCGGGAAGCTGGGCGGTCATACCGAGCATTAGGGCGCCACCTGAAGCGTACAGACACTGCTGTACAAAGATGTTGGCAGCAATGGTTGGTACAAGGAAATTACCGACGAAATGAAGGTTCTGGAAGGCCAAGGATCACAAATGCGAGGCAAGATAGGATGATTTTTCGCCAAGCCCGAACCACCCAAACGGTATCATTGTCGACTATTCAACGCTCTACAGCCACGTCTATACCTCCCGTAGTACCGTCCACCATATCACGGCGCTTGTCTGAGGCGGAGTTACGCTCCCAGAGGCCTTTAAGACGTTTGGCTTTGACCCCACAACATCGGCGGAGACGTCTGGAGTGGTGTTGCAGCCATTCACCATGGTTGCCATCAAACTGGCATCGTATGGTGTTCAGCGATGAATCCAGCTTCACTCTTGAAGCAGATGACCACCGTATTCGTGTCTGGAGAAGACGGGGCCAGCGGTCTCAATCAGCCTTTATTTTACAATTAGTTTAAGGCATACAGCCATAACCCCTCGTGTGATGGTGTGGGGCGCTTTTTCTTATGACAGCAGGCCATCTTTAGTCATCCACCATACATCTTTAACAACTCAACGATATGTTGATACCATCCTGCGGCCGGTTGCATTACTCTTCATGGCACGTCATCCGGTTGATACTCTTCCTTGGCCAGCAAGGTCACCAGACCTTTTACCAATCGAGCATGTCTGGGCCATGGTAGGCCGCCAAATTCGGGCACCACAAAATATCGCACATCTGGAGCGACAACTGATGAATGCCTGGCAGAATGTGTCGCAAGATGACATTAGGAACCTCTACCACTCCTTGGCTCGACGAATTCAGGCATGCATTGCTGCCAGGAGCGGTTCGTCCAACTACTAATTTGAACACTCAATTGGTGATTGTGAGCCGTGAATAGGTACTATGACCTTGATTTTTTAATCATTTTATTATCTGTGTATGAGCTATACACATATTCAATTTCATCAAAAACAACCACTTCGCTCATGGTGCTTCGATTTTTTTTTTTTTTTTTCAAAATAGTGTAATTCCGAAAAAGATCTAACAAGGCATTTCTCTTAGGCACAGGACAATCGAGTGGTTGTGTATTAAATAAGCTAATCTTTATTTAAGTTTCTTCGTTCATTAAAAGAACTAGTTTCTAGAACAAAATTACTATCGATTTTAGTAGTTTTATTCCTTATTTTTGCTTTAACAGAATTATCTTCTAAATTATTATAACTGAGTATCAGCAATGTCTTCAAATATATCTAGTTGAACTGTAATCGAAGAACATAAATGATATCTGCGAAGATTATTTGGTAACAGTATAAGGTATTTTCTCCCTCCTTTCTGCATGCTTTCGTGTTGTAACGGTAGCATACTCGGAGCGTATTCGAGAGGTCCTGGTTCGAGTTCCGGTGAGGGCATTGCTTATTTTTCACTTGTCCAGCATCAAAAATCCTAATAAATCTACAGTGGCGTCCGAACTACGAGTAAAAGGTGGTGTATGATGATTCTTCACCACTAGGATTTGGCGACTGGGTCCCCTAATCCTCCGTCGTCATTTAAAAGGGGGTAATTTCTTCCTCCTTCCAGTATGCCTTCGTGGTGTAACGGTTAGCACACTCGGAGCGAATTCTAGAGGTCCACGTTCGAGTCCTGGCGAGGGTATTGCTCATTTTTCATGCTTCCTGTTTCAGAAATCCTAATGACCATACGACAGTTGATACTGGAGTTGTTAGTATTAGTGACATAAAGCAAACATGTATTTTTCAGTTCATTTCGCCATAAAGCTTTGATCTCTCTTTCTTTAAGTTGCCCATCAGTGGCCCAGTATTATAAGGCAAAAGTGCATTTGTAGTTTGTCTCATGTTATGCTCCCCGTGCTGAAAGATAGCTACGAGATCTTTTATAGATATTTTTCTGTACAATGTGAATCTGAGCTAATATTTTTCTAAAAAGATGTATGAAAACGTAAGAACCGTAAAAGACGGCGATCAACTGTAATCTTCTTTACGGTTTTCTCTAAGAAATCGTAAAAAAAAGGTTAATAACGTAAACATTTTGTCGTCTTTCAAATTATACTGGCGACCATTTGAAACTTCATTTTATGGATCTCATTTAGATAAGCCAGTAAAAATATTTCAATTCGGTTTTATCAATTACTTGTTATTTCAATATGTATTTCTAAATCAGTGTGCTTTACGTAATGAAAGTAAAATATTTAAATAATTGCTATTTACTGATAATCAGCTATAGAGTAGTAAAATGTCTGATTTTTAAATGTCTTGAATAAAATAATCTGAAGTACGTATTTTGTTTGTTGTCAAGTATATCAAAGTTTAGATTAAAAAAAATATCACCATTTCATCATTTAATTCAAAATAAGTCAAAAATTGAAAGCATACTTTTATAATCATTTTGGATTTTCACTATATTATATAATAAAATAAATAAATGCTAATTTTCTGCTCTAATTCATTTAAGTAACTTGATTCTTTCCGATATCTAATTATTTCTAAAATCATAAAATTTACTTTAATCTGAACATTAAACGGTATTTGGAACATTTTCTGATTTCCATGTATTTTTAACAATAAAATTTACTTAAAAAACATTAAAAGATATTTGTAATATTACGCTTGAGATGTTTTGACAACGATCGCCGTAAAACATGAGATTGAAAATATTATGAGAAATTCATTACATTTTGAAGTTTAAAATTGATAATTTAATGAACATTCATATAATTTTGATAGCTTATTATTTCCGAGATTATCCTCATGGAACGACACCAACCAAAATTCAATCCGCTCCATATTTACGCATTTTATGTGAAAATCGAACTAACAAGGGATCAATAAAAGCACAGTTCATTGACTCTATTGCATACGACATCCACAATTAGATTCAAAAAGCTTCAGAGAAGACAATCCATGAAAGTTTCATTTTATGTATTTTAATCGAACATCACAAAATAACTTCTAAGTGTCATAGTTATAGAAAACATTTTGTTCCATAATTTTATTTCATAATTACTTAATACTTTTACGCTTATAATCTGTACATGCCCTCGTACCTACCACACAAAACATGGTAATATTCTCTTTAGTTTTAACTGCTTCGCATCATGGGATTTTGGCATTAATTTTTGTTTTAATACATTTACTAAATATGTAATGTTCCTCCCTTTTATCTATTAACTAGATGCTGAGGAATCAAGTGAACTACTAAGCGAGTAATCGTTTAAGTCCAAGAATAGAAGCGTAAGCTCAAGAAGGGTTAATTACCCTTTATTGCTCAAAATAAAAAACCGCAGATGTTCTCTTTCCCAGGGCGTACAACAAAGCCTTAACTTGGGCTTAAACTCAAAAATGTAAAAAATAAGAACTAACTAAAGAGATTTAGCCGAAGCTAATACAAATTCTAAACTAGTTGGCCCGTAATATTAAATTAGCTATCCAAGCTATCTAGAGGCGCATAATACGGCCGAGCGTAGTAACAGCTAGAGAGACGTAGCCAAAAGGCAAACGCGCGCTATTCAGAAATCCTAATTCTCTATCCCGAAGTCAGGGGAACTTTGACTTAAATACTGCTTTGCTTCTTATTCGCATTTAACGCGATTCTAAAAACTCATTCTGGTAAGAAATTGTAAGATGAAGCTAGAAGAGACAGCGAAGTGCTATAAACTGTTCTAAAATTAGGACATACCTTACAAATACATAAAATAAAGCAATTGCCTCAATTGAAATTATACAAATAATGGATCATGAAAAATTAAACTAATTTTGTATGTACAATACAGTCATAATTATTTATCATGAATTGGAACAAATGGTGGTCAGATCAGCAGGGCTGTTGGATGACACAGAATTATTAGTTATTATTATCTGTTATTGAATTTGTTATTGAATAAATATAGTTATCTGTTATTGAATAAATTCGTTAAGAAAAACGAACTCTTTTATAACAAACTTCGCGGAATAGACGACATACATAATACTTATTTTCACCCTGAAGTCAGCACATAATTTTTTCCTTATAAAGCATACATTAATATTTTTGTTTCATTGGAAATGAAGAATATCTCCATTACACAATACAGAGGATAAGCAACAGTATTGTAGAAAATAAATGTGTAATAATGGCAATTAAAGAATATCATGAATAAAACACAAAGAAGTTAAAGTAATAATTAAAAAAATAGCTAATGTCATATAATCGAATGGCGAATAATCATGGATTCCATTATTATAAGTGACAAATGATTACGCTACCCTTATTAAGAAGTGAAATACATTATACGCTCGTAAATTCATTTCCCTCGAATTCCATCCTGAGTAATATAAAACTACACTTTTATTCGTTAAGCAGCATATCTTCTTATATATATGCGGCTTAAGTGTTTATCGCCGATAGTTTATTGGTGTCTTGCGTAACTGTAAATTGTTTTATTCCCCGTGCAGTGCAGCGCCTGACGAATATTATGAGAAAGCTAAGCCGGAAAAATTAAAAATACAAGAGCATGTGCATTTAACATTTAATAAGTAAATTTAACATCTATATATAATATAATTCGGAAATATGCAACTAGCAAAAACCGGCATTGATGAAAAAACAAATAAAATGGAATAAATAAATATCTTTATTATATGAAGCTTAAGTGTCTGTTTGCTGCCGATAGTTTATTGGTTGCTTGAGTAACTATAATAGCCAATGGGGTGAAATTGATACGGCACCGGGTTGCCGTTTCAATTGAGACGTAGACAATTTCCTGTAAAACTTGCCTTTGCTATGACTATCCATAAGCCTCAGGGCCAAACGCTTAAGCGTGTTGGCATTTTTTTACCTGAGCCTGCATCTGGACACGGTCAACTTTATGTTGCCTGTTCAAAAGTTCGTGAAAGAAAGGACGTAAAATTAAAAATAATTGATGGTCCTCTGCAAGGCGAGCTAAAAAATGATCGAAAGATCTACACAAGAAATGTTGTGTACAAAGAGATCTTTGACATGTGAATTAACATTTTATTATTTAAATCGCCTTTATTTATTGAGCTAGCGGTGGCTGTTAAGAAATGTACCGCCAGTGGTTTCCTTCATTGCACTCTACTTTAAGCAATTAAGCAAGTAGAAGGGGGAACCCCGTGGGGCAGTAAGCAAAGGGGTGTCCTCGCTGTCTGACCTGGGTAATTCAGTTTGAAGTAGCAGACACTTTTGCACAAATCATTTTAATTACAATTTATAATATCTAGAACAGCGGTCATTTCGTATGACCGCCGGGCTTTCTAGTATTTCTATACCTGATTAAGTAACATGTTTATGAAACAGCATGTCCTATGTATGAATAAAATAAGTATATCTACTTAAAAATTATAGTTAAAGATACTTTTACGTAAAATTATTTTAAAATATAGTTCGAGCTGTAAGTATCGATATATGGACTTACGTTTTGGTCACGCAACGGTGCAAACTATTACGTATATGACATGGCATGGGGAAGAAAATGCACAAGTGTTTTGCAACGCTTGGTTTTCAATTAATATTTAAGATTAAAATACGTTCTGAGTTGATCTATTATTTTATATTCTACTTAAATTGAAATTCAAGACTGCCAAATTTAACTATTCTACTAATTTCATTCGTTTAGGTAAAAGCATTCAATCTTTTTTTTAACTAAGTTCCCTGTATTTAATGTTACGCTTCAGTTGCTTTTCTTATCAACAATATTTTCTGACAGTGTATTCGTTAACGCGGCAAATGTAAAACATGTAAGTGGAAATAAAAGTTGTAGAAGTTCAACGGTCTTCACACGTAACCTTGACCTTATCAGGAAGTTTCTCAAAACTTTGAAGGGGGAAATATTTCAGGAGCAAAGAGAACCCCCTGACACAACACCTAATCCTTGAATCCCTCACCCCTTTCCCTACATTGCTTTTCATGCACCCTTTCATAGAACTTTTTTTAAGAAGGTTACAACGTTTTTACTTCCTTGTACGGAAGTTACTTTCTCCTACGAAGTTTGATATTTCGTGAAATTTATTAATGTGTGACTAAGAGATTTTTCTTATGCTATATGAATGGCTCATATTGAAATAAAGTTGATATTTTTTTTAAAAAAGATAAACACTGTTATTTTATTAAATTAAAAAATATCACCCTAGGTATACTAAAGATTTTAATGAATGCTGAAGATTAAGTGCTTTATGTACAAAAACAAAACATTAAAATCAATAAGTAATATTGCTTGAGTACTCGATATTTGCTAGAAATAATTATGCAAACACAAAGAGAGGGAAAAGGAAATAAAAAGGAATTTATGCATGTTTTATTTAAGGCATTAAGCTCTTAATACACGGTATTTGTATTCATTAAGCTCTTAGTAAACTGTATTCGTATTCATTAAGCTCTTAGTAAACTGTATTCGTATTCATTAATTTTAATTTTTCTTTTGCAACCTTGAAGATTTACATATCTTAAATTAAATTCCTGACCACAAGATTGCAATATCGCTAGCTATTTTACTGAACATATTGGTCGACATTTCATAACACTTAAGTCCATGCGTTCTTTCTTCTTAGAAAAAACTATCAGCCCTTTGAAAATATTTCTTTTACATTTTCAGGCATTCTGATTCTTTCCTGATTTCTCGAGAGTTCGCATATATTAGAAATTCACTACTACAATATTTCTGTCGTTCAACCATATTAAGGTATTACTGAAGGCATAATTGCCTACTTTGCATATATTTTTGTAAAATTTGGATGGAGAAACCTTAATAACGAAACTTATTAAGGTTGTCATCATTAATAACTTTGTCTTGTAAACTTTAAACTACTGCTTTTGTTACCGTGTAGATTAGTCAAACGGTAGTGTTATCGACAGTGGTACGAAATATATGCAAAGTGGGATAAAAAAGCTCGGCAAAATTAGAGCATATAGGTCATAAAATGATTTATTAAGAGCTGTAGCCTCACCCCTTTATTTCATCCTTTTTTTTTTTTTTTTTTTTTTTTACTAAATTAAAGAACATAAAATATCATTTTTGAGCAGTTCTTTTGACTAAATTTAGATGAATCCCCAAACCATTTCGATGGATATTTAAAATTACATTTCTTCAAAGATTACAGATTGCAATTAAGTGTTATTCAACTACAGGAAAGCTATCGCTTTCACATTTATCGATGAGACACTAGAGTAAAGAAGTATTTTCTTACTATTTTATTAGTATTCTGGTACAGAAAATCATTTTAATTTTATCGCTGATACACTAGATAGGAAATTTCTGCGTACATTTTTTATTTATTCTTTTGGAGTGTAATCCATGGACATGGAAGTAAAGTCTTGACAACATTCCGGAAGCATAGGATAAATATATAACATCTTAGGCGTCACTCATTTCTGAAGATAGCGGCTATAATTTTTAACCATAAACAAAGAAGACTCTGTATTAGACATAAATAGTATTTATATCCACACTATTTTCCTTCATGCTTTCTCATGGGATGAGTAATTCCAGCTTACAGAAAAAGCATAACTGAAGAACAAGTGTCATTTTCTGATATTTTTTACCGTATAAATTTGTGTTTTAAATTTTATTAAGTGCTCACTAAGATCCTTCACTAAACATTAAGTAGCTAAAAGTGGTAATAATTTTCTCTAGGTGCTAGAATTAGATGGTCCCGGTAACGCTATATAGTCTCTTTAACTGATCTTTTTCTTGTGCAATTTATTTTTTGTTTATATTCCATATTTTCATATTTAAATATAAATTGCACTTAAAATCATCGTTTAAACGTGAGTGAGAGTGTTTGATAAATTCAAATAATGAAAATTGTTCTTTCTATAACTTTGGCATCAGATGTGACAGTAAGAGTTCTGTCTAGCTCTGTTTCGGTTTTCATGCAGAATTCATACACGTATGGGAGCTGAGTGTCAGTCATCACGCTTCTCTGTCCAGTATTATGTTGAAAATAATTTTACATCGATTGATTTTAAATATCATTTCTTCTCATAGATAATACATTCACAAGCGTCTGTGCCTTACCCAGGATTTGGACCCGAGGTCTTTGGTTGAGAGATTCACTGACGATCACGGCTCTTTGGGATTCTTAACGAAATGAAGTGGCCATGTGATTGAAGTACAGTACCCTTAAGGTAAATTTGTATCTTTTATATCTGTGAAATGACAGCATTCTGTTCTAGCATTGTTCGCTGCATGTTTGTAAAAAGACATTCGTAATCATACATGCATTAGAGAATTCGATGCATTCAAATCGTAAAATCTATTTTGTTTATTTACTAGGTTTTAACTTCTACCGAAGACAATAATTTCATTTCCTCAGAATAAAAAATCATTTGTTCTTGTTTCGTCCTAATAACCTCAGTCTGATAATAGTCAGTCAGTAATAAGTCTTACGCTGAATTAGAATAAAATTACTGGTTTATGTAAAAATGATTGCTTATCAAAGTAAAATTTCCGAGCAATGAAAAACAGTTAAATGACATACAATCCTCTAAAACTGTTCATCTTTTAATCCCTTCAGATGAAGAGTAGTTTTGGCATAATGTTAATTTTGGATTAATTAAAATTTTTAATATATAGTTAAATTAAATAAAGCTGGCTGTAATCACTGCTAGTTCTAACACGAACTTGTTCGGAATCTACGTATCATGTTAAGGTGGAATGGGGTAAGTTCGTAAACGGGGCACGTACCTATACCGTTTATTTTTATTATAATATGAACGAAATTTTTCTAGCTGGTATGTAGTAATCTACCAAAAGTTAATATCAGCTATTCGACATAGATGTCGCCCAAGAATGAAAATGTTTTCCTCGCTTAAATCAACCAAGCATTTTATAACAGGCTTGTTAATAATTCTGCTCTTGCCCAGTTGCACTATAAGGTACTATTTCTCCCACTTCCCTAGCGTGCCTTCGTGGTGTAACGAAGGCACGCTAGGGCCTTCGTTAAACGCTAGGGCCTTCGTGGTGTAACGAAGGCACGCTAGGGCCTTCGTTAACTGGGCCTGTATTCCAGAGGACTGTGGTTCGATTCCCAGCGAAGGCGGTTGCATATATTTCATCTTTTCTGCTTCCAAGTAACCTAATGACTCTATAAGTGGCGCCCGAACTAAAAGGCTTGTGGATGATGATTCTTCGTACCCAGGATTTGGCGACTAGGTCCCCTAAAACCCAGGTCGCGCTTTAAAAAGGGGAGTATATAAGGTATTTCTCCCACTTCCCTAGCGTGCCTTCTTGGTATAACGGTAGCACGCTGGGCCGGTATTCCAGAGGTCCGTGGTTCGATTCCCGGCGAAGGCGGTTGCATATTTTTCATCTTTTCTGCTTCCAAGTAACCTAATGACTGTACAGCACATGTTATGTATAAGTGTACAACGTACAAAAATGACAAATAAACTCAAACATTAGCAACAAACGTGAGCAGTATAAAGGTTATACCTAGGTTCAACAAGGTTTCAAAGCATTTTTAAGTTCCACTTTTGTCTCATTTTCGGGAGAAAGTGACATTTTGTAAAATATGCTATAAAAATGAAAATTTACAAGGAAGCTTAGAATTTTGAATAATATTAATTAAATAATCTTTACAAAGCGTTTGATACCGACAGCGTTAAGTATTTACATACCAGACTGAACATTGAAATTCCAATTTTACAAAAACCAGTCTGCATCTACTCCACTTCAACTTATTTTAAAACTATGTTAAATCAGTATTATAAAGGTGATATATCCATAAAACACTGCCTAGGTGGGATTCAGCCGGTTCACCTAGGTTCGACAGGACTGCTTGTTCAAATAATTTAATTTGATAAACCGATGTTAAAATTGAATTGAAAATTATTTAAGCTTACTTATACAACTAATCTGTTCTTAAAAATTTTTAATCCCATCTCTGTACTAGTTTATTATTAAAATGTAAACTGGATCGATGTTTCATTGTGAAATGTGAATAGCTGTAAAAGAGAACTCACATTAAACTTCTGCCTTTCGTAGTCACATCTCATAGCATCTAATAATTACCTTAGATATCTAAAAATGTTTTGGAAATGAGATCTAGATTTGTTTCCAAAAAGGGAAAATAACAGAATTAGTGTTTATTTTCTGATATTTTTTATTTTGCAGCTATAAGTTTTTATGTTTTATCACGCTAAAAATTTCCTCATTTTAATTATTGCATCATTTAATTAATTTTTCAAACTCATTTCTGCTGTTTCCATAAATTTCTTTTCAATTTCTCTATGAGTATCTCTGTTAATTTCCTATAATGGCAACAGATTAATAAAGCATCTTACGAATAACGAATTTATGCAATTTCTCTATGAGTATCTCTGTTAATTTCCCATAATGGCCACAGATTAATAAATCATCTTACGAATAACGAATTTATGCAATTTCTAGTAAGTGTATTTTTATAAGTTATTAAATCAAGGTAGAAATTCTAACAGCTCTAAGAATGTGCTAAGACCTAAAATTCTCTACTTTTCTGTATAACCAAATTTATCATGATGTATCTGGTAAACATTTCTAATCATATATTAATAACTGATTTTAGAACTGATATATAAACGCAGACAGGTATTAACATAAGAGAGTTAAAGGCGCTAACGTCTGAAGACATTTATTTTTTTTTTTTCTTTACTTTCAATCTTATTTACTGATTTGGGTAAATATGGTCAACTTTTCTTATTAATTTAGAAATAACAAACTCTTTTCTTGTGTGTAGTAAAATACAATATTTTTGTGCTAATTTTCGAACATATTTATGTTAAAATTTTAATTTAGTTAACTTATACATTTATAAAATTCCAAAAACGTCGATTAAAAATTATTAATTATTAAATATTAATTTTAGAAAATATTTCATTATATACATAGCTTCTCATTTCTTTGTTTCTACACAGAAAACACAAAGCAACATAAAAAAACTGCAATATAAAGTAAAACTACTGTGATATAAAATAAAACTCTGAAACTATTGCCCTAATATTGACTCTAACGAAATAAAAATATCTGTAACTTTGTCTCACCAATATAATTGCATGAGCTATGATTTTAAACTAAATTCAAGCATAATACTTTAACTTTTATCGAACACGAAGCTGAATATGCCACTCTTTGATATGAAGATTAATTCAGCAGAATTAAATTGGTAGAAACATGTTGAAATTGAATATTTGTAAAATAATCTTATTTTATATTTGCTTTCAAATATTAATTCAATAAAGCTTAGTTTGTTTCAAAGACCAAAGCATGACAATGTTTTCAAGAAAATGTGAGATTCTAGCTAAATTAAAGTTTACTTTTGCTGGCTAGATCTTTTCTTGAACTGTGAAGCGAATATCCCCTAAGTTCAATTGTATCTATGATAGGCAAGCGAAGGGTGAAAAGATCCTTTTATTCAAACTCAAGAAAGGATTTACAAACGGCATTCTTGGTGCTTACGAAACTCAGCCAGTACTTTTGGTTATAATTCAAAATAGAAATACAAAATTAAAAACTAAGTTAAATAAATAGCCGAAGTCGCACAGAGGTAATTGACGCGAGCTGGCTCTTAGCCCTACCACCAACGTAATATGTATGGCAATAAAACAGCACACTTTAAATATCAACGAAACAACGTACCCGGAAACGTTCTCTCTCAAGTGACGCAGACACCAGTTTAAATAGTATCTTTCTACCTTAATTTGCATAACCCGCGAAACTGAAATATCATTCTGGAAGGAAATGGAAATGAGAAAAAATAGAAAAGGCACATAACTGAACAAAACTTGATTAGTTTAAAACTGAATAAGTCCTTACAAATGAATTATTATAATCTCTAAAATATTAATTAGAAATTTGGTTTTTTTTAGGAAGAAAGCACGCAAAATTCTGGTGTCACAGCAAGAACCTTATCATTATTAACAGAAGGGTATTGAATTAAAAGTTGATGATATCAAATGACGAAAAATATTCTGAGGTCATCTCTTAACTTTGTACTTTCGTCTAAAATTTACGAAATTTTTAATCAATGGCTTGCAAAAAATAAATGTAGTATTTTAACCGAAGGCTTTGCTTTAAGACACCTTTTCTTATCTAGAATAATATGCGCAGATATATATTTAAGATTTCTGTTATAGTGCTTCTAAATGTTCTATATGTTTTTTAAGAAAACGTAATTTCAGTTTAGTTATAAACAAGAAACAAAACTCAAATAATTTCAATTCAAAGCATGAGCTTCCTAATTTATTTGGATGAAAACTTTCATTTGCACCATCTTACCTAGGTATAGGTTTGAATGAACCCAAAATACTCATGGGTTGAATACTGGACTGAAAGACTGCTCAGACTGGCTAATTTGTACTTCTACAGCACATCAAAAAAAATCTGGAAATTTTGGATAAAAATCTTTTGTTTTTTCAACTCTCTATAGCCAAAGAATTTAATGATTCGGTTTATGCTTGAACTTTTTTCAAAAACTTAATAATAGTTTTCTGATTCATTGAAACCATCTCTTCTTTTTTAAGTCGTTTCAAAAATATTTTCTAATAACAAAAGTGTATTAAACGTTTAGCTTAAATAAATAAGTAAAGTTACGATTGCAGTGTATCCTTGGCGCCAAGTATATACAAATTCTTATGAAATAAAATATATGTATACATGTATAATATCCTACTGCAAAATGCACTTATTAAAATACACAGCAGAAGTTTTCATACTGTCATTAAATAATTGCTATCATAAAAATTTTAAATAAAAATAAGTTTTTGTTTACATCTCTAAAACCATACCATTATTTTATAATAAAAAACATTTTTAAACATGTTAGTTAAAAGACGTACAAAAAAGGAATCAACTGAGGCTATTCCTCCACCACACCCTGCCTCTTACATGTCTCGAAAAGTAGTGGCAGATTCTTTAACCGTTACCATCTCTCAGATATGTTCTGGAAAAGAAAAAAAAAAAAAAAAAAAAAAAAGGAAAGAAACTAAAAAAAAATATAAGACTTTCCCTACAATTTTTAGACAAGGTTCGGGGGGTGAAACTGAAGGGGAAAATCCCCTAAAGGGGGTGACTGGATAGACTGGGTTACCACTCGGCATTGTAAAGGCCAAAGCCGTGGGAAAAGACCCCTGATCCTTCTGTTCCGGGATGGAAGGCCGAGAGTTGAGGAAGAGGAATAAAATGTGAAAAGGGGCCACACCGTTGGGGCTTGATACATCTTTTACTACCAGGATGTTGGTGCAGAGGACACTCTTTCGCCCTCCGTTTATTTATTTTTTCTTTTATTCAAGGACCCCTAACTGCACACCTGCCGTTATGTTCTTCCGGGCTCTCATAGACGCTTCGAAAAATTTTAAGCAATATTTAGAGAGGAAGGACTTTTTTTCAAAATTTTATTTGGGGTGTTATTTTTTAAGTAATTTTTTTAAATCAACTGAAGGCGAGAGAAATGGGAACTTTATGCAAGTTTAGCTCTATATCTAGGTTCTGAGTAATACATGAGGTAGTTGCCATGAGGGAGAACCACATTGCAGAAATACTGAAAATGCTATAGCATATTTTTATATAAAAAAAAAGAGATAAAACTCTTCTATAAAGGATTTCCATTTGCATTTCTTCTGCTCTACATTTTTTGCGGATTCGTTCAATCACATGCTGTCATGTGTTAACATACCCATTTCATGTCGATGTCCTCTAAACATCGCTTATGTACTATTGATGTGAAAAGTTATACTCAAGTTCAGTAGCCTCTTTTAAAATGTTTCCTATCACCTAAATCCAAAAAATTGCTGGTCTTGAAATTTTAAGTCATCGTTACTTTTAATCTACTTTTAGTTGTTAGAATACCATTAATTAAAGATGTCACATATTAACACGTTTCACATAAGATGCATTCTCTGAGACTAAATTAAACCTGCTACAGAATCTAATGGAACATCACCTTAAAAATTATACGTTAAAATAAGGCAAATTCAAACTAAGAAGAAAGCTCTAAGGATATAATATTATCAATATTTTATATACTTAACATTATTTCATTGTTTAAACCGTTTTTTGATGCAGAATCCACCAAAAAATGAATTCCCGAGATTGTTATAGGAATGGTGAAATCATATTTCTTTATAAACAGTTAAATGCGTTTTGATGAAGAAGTATGGGTAATATTTTCAAAGAAATATAAAACACGATCAATTTCAGCTGTAGCACTAACAGCAAAGCTTTCACACGGAGTATGCAAATGAATAGGTCTTGGTTTATTCTAAAAACTAAATTCTAGAAATTATTATAATTCTAGAAAACTAAAGTGTCTCAAAATGATCAAAGTTAATGTAACAAATCCTTAACAATAATTCCTTTACAGAATTGTATTATTTAACGCAACATTTCGCAATGAGGGATCTTATTGTTTCGCTAGAAAACGTTAAGGATGGAAGGAATTAGAAACAACTATCGAATAACAGTGGCAATACCTGGGACAAAGTCCACGGTTAACTGAAAGTTACTGTTAATCTGAGAGCAGTTAAAAGAACGCATTAAATTATAATAACCCATGTTACAATTAACAGAAAATTACTATCAGTATTTTACCCGCATTTTAATTCTGGGATAATCAGGAGTTCATTGAATTGCTTTCTCCTCTGCGTACTAATGTAGAGTACGTGGTTAGCAAAATCACATAGTAATTAGAAGATCAGTGGTTTGATTCCTGGTGAGGGCATGCAGATTTTTGGTATTTCCTGCGTAAGAAAAGCTTAATAGTCTCTAAGGGTTCCAAAGGAAGCACAAATGGATAGAATAATCATCTGTAAATGCCCCTTTTAATCATTTTTGTGCTTAATTTACTCCTTTTAATCAATGTGCCCCTTTTAATCATTTTGTGCTTAATTATTCATTAATTTACTTATTTGTTTAAATTTTTTAAATATTATTAATTACTATAATTTTATTTTAAAAACTTTAAATATATCTTATATTGTTTCAATATTGTCAATAAATGTGTAGAGATATTAGGTTAATTGGAAAAGCCGGAGAGATAGGCTTTAATCGCCATCGCTGCGGTAGGTACGTTTACTATTGATGGTTCAAGTGGCTTAATTGCATTGCCTTTGCTGCCACTAACGTAGAAGGGAGTTTTAGTTACGGGATCTCGGTGAGTCCTATAGGCTAGTTTTATCACTTGTTAATAATATTTAAACTTTTAGTTTCAATTATCTGATTTTCAGTTACCGCCCAAGCAGAGGCGATATTTGTTAGCGTCGAGTTGCCGCATTGTAAATTTTAAAGAATTAATAAAGGGTACTTTAACCCTTCCCCTGTGAAGTTTCCTGCTACTCCAGTATACAGACAGGAGTTCACTCACTGGACTCAACAAATGTTTGAATTCTCCTCTGTATAAGGTTATAGAGACTCGCTTTCTTCAGTAACGTAAACTAACGAGACCTAGAAGACAGTGTAAAGAATTATCCTCAAATATGAACATGGTCCCACTTGGGCGTATGCAAAAGTTAACATGTCTGGTTTAACTCAAACAGGCAACGAGGAACTTAATTAAATGTAGTAAGTTTAACCTAATGGCAGACAGGATAATTTAATGCGCAGAAAGGCTCTGACTCGTAAAAGTCGGCGTAAACCAGTCTAATGGGTACAAGCACTAAACACGTCAGAAATCTAATCGCTAGTAATTCAAGATAGCAACGTAGAATTCAAGCAGGCATAACACGCTCTATAATCACTTTCCAAAACCCCTCCTTAAATATTGCTTCTTTCTACCTCATTTGAACACACACGCGCTAGCTTGTTAACATTCTGGCAAGAAAGGGTGCGTGAAAATGAAAATCAAAGGAAAGTTGCTTTAAAAAAAATTAACTTGTAGAGTCCAGTGGATGAACTTCTGTCTGTAAACTGGAGTAAACAAGAAACTATACAGGAGCAGGGTTAAAGTACCCTTTTATTAACTCTTTAAAATTTACAATGCGTCAACTCGACGCTAACAAACTTCACCTCGGCTTGGGCGGTAACTGAAAGTCAGATAATTGAAACTGAAAACGATAAATGAAAATAATAACGAGTGATAAAACTAGCCTACAGGGCTCAGTGAGATCCCGTAACTTAAACCCCCTTCTACACGTTAGTGGCAGCAAAGCAATGCAATTTAAGCCACTTGAACCAGCAATAACTAAACGTACCTACGGCAGCGATGGCGATTAAAGCCTAACTCTCTCTTTTCTCCTACCGAAACTCGGCTTTTAACTACTTCTTCAAAATAGAAAATTTGCATTCGTTCACGCGCGCTACAACGTTTAACTATTCTAGCACTGACAATTAGGGGAATGCAGGCTTACAGGAAAGGTCTAAACTGAAACTTCAAATTGTTAGTTAAAATAAATATAAATCCCTACAAACTGTTAGATAAATTAAATGAATCTCTACAAAATATTTAAACAAACAGTCTAATTTCATACTATTCTTTTCTCTTTTCTTCATTGCTTGTATTGTATGCAAGACTGAGAAAAGGACAAGGTATTTTTTACTCAGATCAACAATAAAATGCACTGGTTTCCAAACATTAAGGAGAAAACACAAAAATTGCAATAACATGTTCAAAAATATACCAATCCGCATAAAATATGAATATGTTGTCAAATAAGAGTTGCTGAGTAAAACTGCTATATGCAAATTAATGGCGATGCGATCGGAATATGTCATGTGCAGGGATCATAAAATTGCATATTTCAGAGCAAGCCTCCAACGCACTGTCCTTTTTGGTTAACCCTTCATATGGCATCTCTTAACATGACCACGGTGTGCAATAACAACAAAAAAATTGCTGATAAATTGTCGCTGGAAGATCTCCCCCCCCACCCCCGATGATATTAAAAATTCCAGATACGATATTATTAGAGAGCTTTTGCAAAATACGTCTGTTGTAAATGTTGAAGGAATTAAACGCTGTTCTTGTATTCTGTTCGCATTTCTGTGACAGTTCGGTTGTTCGCATTTCTGTGACAGTGTTTTGAGCTATAGTGCAGGGTGAATGACAAGATAACCTGGCATGGTTTAATTTCTAAAATTAGAAGATTCGTAGAATAGCGTCAGGATAGGGAAAAATAAATAAATAAAAAAGATTTTTTCCTCCGTAGAGTGTTGCCGATGCTCGCTTTGAAATCCTTGAGTCTGTTAATCAAAAATTCGTTAAAGTTTTACAAAATATGAAATCGATAATAAAACAAATTCCAAATTTCATATTTGGGCTTCCACGTGTCCATATTCGTAGGAGGATTACGTCATTCAAAATTCGATGTCTCTGTGTATCGTTGTTTTATCACAATGCGAGAAATATACATTTATGCAGATTTTTCATTATTTAATTTCTTTAAATATAATGCAGGACTCTAACATTTAGTGGCAACAGTTTGAAAAGTGAAACGGTTATTTATAGTGATTCAACGGAAAATTGCAAAACGAAAACAATAGTCCTTCAGGGACAAAACCCCTTTGGACTAATAAATAAAATAATAAAAAATAAAAAATATGAAAGGTTTCAGATTTTAAATTCCGTCCAAAGGGGCGTTTTTTTTTAACGTTTTGTGCGTTACCTTTATTTATTAAATATTATGTTCTTCACACTTAAACCATAAATTTCAGTTCAATAGCAATGTCGCAAAATAATTTTAAAATGCGCCTATCTTTAGAATTTCCGATACACAGTTCCGCGCGCTGGAGATAAAAAGGTCCCCCCCCCCGTAGATTATTGCCATTGCTCGCTTTCAAATCGTTGAGTTTGTTACTCAAAGATTACTCAATTTTTTGTTAAAGTTTTACAAAATATGAAATCGATAATAAAACAAATTCCAAATTTCAAATTTGGTCTTCCACATGCCCATATTCACAGTAGGATTACGTCATTCAAAATTCGATGGCTCTCTGTACCGTTGTTTTATCACAATGCGAGAGATATATACATACATTTATGCAGATTTTTCATTATTTAATTTCTTCAAATTAAATGCTGGTTTCTAACATTTGGTGGCAAAAGTTTTAAAAGTGAAACGGACAATTATAGTGATTCAACGCAAAACGAAAACAATAGTCCTTCAGGGTCAAAGGATTAATAAATGGACCCCTTTGGACTAATAAATAATTATCTATTAAAATAAAAAAATGCAAACAAATAAGTAAAAAGTAAATAAATTTACTTAATGATAACTAGTCAAATGATAAATTTAAATACCCAAGTTAATCTTATTTAGGTCTACAGCTAGAATTTTAATTTTCCTCAAAAACTGAGAAGTACCTCAGCCGGGATTCTTTGCTTTAAAAAATTCTCTTTCACAAGCTTTAAAAATCTACTTATGTAAATAAAAATTAGAGCACATTCAGATTTCTTGATTGCAAGATATTACCGGCAGGTAATGTAAATATGATTCAAGTAAAATTTATATCACACCAGCGGTTAAAATATTCGAAGCACAAAATGTCGATGACACTCTTTCAGCGGTTATTAAATTTGAAATGGCTGACGATGATCCCAGCGAAATTTAATAAACAATGAATGAACTTTTCAGTTTTAAGGAAACCTAATTTCATTTGATAAAGGGAACGGAAATTTTACAACATTTGACAGTTTAATTTTTCATAAGAATAAAATAATGGAAATTTCAGTTCAATAACTAGTAGTCTTATAGAAAGAACTAATTTATTGAAGTTGTATGTTTTATGCTTATTAACCAGCTACCTTATTATTTTTATCTTTACTGTGATTTCTATTTTCGGTGGCTCCCAATAAGATGCAAATTATTAACGTATAACTGGCTTTAGCCATTGCTAGCTGTGTTTTGCTATCACGATTAGAGGCTGTGAGCAAAATAAGTAAATAAATAACGAATGCAAAGTTTCTATTTTGAAGAAGTAGTTAAAAGCCGAGTTTCGGTAGGAGAAAAGAGAGAGTTAGGCTTTAATCGTCATCGCTGCCATAGGTACGTTTAGTTTTATTATTTAGTAAGACTTTGCCTTGTGAATTTTCAAACTTTAATTACTTAAGTTTTAGCATTTTATAATAGCTTAAATTCCTCAAGTAGCGGAGATTTATGTTGTAATACACGAGCAGTGTAAATTGTTACGTTCATTATTTCAACAAAAGGTTCATTTTAAACCTTCTTCAGAGATCATAGTTGCCTTCACTAGAGATCCAAACAGTGAGAGAGTGTTTAAAATCTTCGAATACTGGTAGTTTAACGCCTGTTCAAACTCAATCGAACTGGCTGGCTGCACAGTTGGTTTCCGTGGATTTACCCATGTGTAATGTGAGTGTTACTCGAAAGTTCTCCATGAAAGCAGTATTCATTATATATGTATAGTATATATGTATGTTGTATATTATCATGTATTCAAATAACTTAAAGTAACCTACTTTCACCAGAAGGTTAAGACGGGGCGATATTTTGCCTGATTGCCTACGTCAGGGTTTCTTAAACCCTTTCGCGACCCTCAGGACGCCATAATATTTACGAAAATTTTGTGGGACTCCATAAACATTTCGCAAATCCGACACACGCGTGCGTGAAACTGTCAATTTTTTCACTTGTACTGTTATATACTATTGCACTTTCAGGACATTTCTAATTTTAAGACATAGAACAATGTGAAAATTTTAAATAAGTAACAGAAGCAATGACAGCGTCACGTGCAAAACAAGTAAAACGATTCGTTTCTATTATAAAAAGAATGCCTTGAAACGTTTTCCTTTTTTCTTTGTCTGTATTGTCTTATCTTTATCTATTTTCAGAGACATTGCGTAAAATTATTTGGTAATTGTAAAATTATTATAATACTTTAAAGAAATATCAAAACTGCTAAATTTTTTAAGACCCCCTGGCTGCAGGTTCCATGACCCCGCCTGGGGGTCGCGACCCACCGTTTAAGAAACGCTGGCCTATATAGAGCCACAATTTGGCCTTGAAATAGTTCCTGTTTTGTAAATTTAGTACGAGTAACATTATTATGTTTATTAATAATGTCCATAATATGCTGTGCTTACATATTATTAAAGACTCACATTTAGGTTGCACGGGGGAAGAATGCAAGTATTCATGCAGCCAACCCGTTCTCCAGGATTCGAACGGGTCGAATTACTACATTTTTGTCTTATCTGGTCATCCACTGGCGGATTTAAACACATAAACAAATCGAAGATTGGTTTCTCTCTTGAAAATTCTATGCAAATTATTTTTAAAAAAAAATCATGTCAAAATGTTAGTTTTTTTTTCAAATTAATACATCCATATATTGATAGAGTTTTATTTTATACAGCTTCTTCTTTCCCGTCAAACTAAATCATTGCAGAATTTTGATCTTTATAAATCCCACAAGTAGCATGCATTAGATACACGAAGTGGAAGTCAATATTTCAAATGAAAACCTTCGGGAAATTTTAAAGTAATTTACCAAGTTTCCGCATTTTTTTAAAAATCATTAACTTCATTTAGTATCGTGCAGTTATTTCTAGTGATGGAGTTTTAAATCAAAAGGTTTAATCCTTTGTTGTTATCTGTTCCCAAATTGTAAGTTATGGATGCCTAAATTAAAATTTTAGCAAGCTTTTAAATTAGCTGTTAATCACGTTAGCCTATATGTAACTGCAACAGTTTGTCGTGTTTTAAATATTATCAATATTTTAAAGCATAGTTTTACTCAACTATTTCTCTTGAATAAAGAACAGCAGATTAGAGTAAGGTATGCTGCAGTTAGAAATTTTTTAATAACTTAGCATTTTAGGGAAGAGGTCGCCAGTTTATGTTCACATGTTTAAATTTAGGTGAAATAAAATAAAGCTTGATATGTTGCAGAGACATTAGGATTTTTCTGAAAGCAGGCAAGGTGACAAATTAGCAACTCCTTCACCGGGAATCGAACCGCGGACCTCTGGAATACGCGCCCAGTGTACAGACCACCATACCACGAAGGCATGCCAAGAAGGCCGGAGAAATACCTTATAATGTGATAAAATAAGTGCTAGCGGTTTCGAAGGCAGGTCAAAAGCTATATAAACCCTGTTAGTAGGCAGAGTAGCAGTATATCGTGGAGATTATCGTCAGTGTAGCTTGAGTAGAATATCTAGAGTAGTATCCTGAGTTCAGTATTAGTGACGTCCCCAACTGAGATCAGTTCAGAGTGACTGAACCGAGTCGGGAGCTGTATTTAGGGCTTTGCCGTGAAGCTGTCTTCACCGTTGTAGCCTGAAAGCTATGTTGCTGATTGTTTCAGCGTATTGATCGTAGTTTCTCCACGACTGTAAACGTGTCTTTAGAACTCTCCTGTGTAATACTGGCGATTAAATTGTATTTTGATTCTTCATCAAGTGTTGTCATCAATCACTCCAAATCCACAAACCAGTAGAACGCAACAATATCAATAATTACATTAAACTCTTCTAAATCCACAGTGTAAACTAAGCGAAAATTTTAGTGCTGATGATAAATAAAAATGTGGTGATTGGTGTTAAGTGAAGGATTTGTATGTAGCATTTGATCTTTTTGATACTCTAACTGCTTGACAAAAAGCTTTGAGTAAGACGTACGGGATTTTTCAGAAGATTCAATGAATTCATTATACTCTACATCATTTGTTTCTTTAAACTCTAAGTGTTTTGTCAAAGTCTACAATTAAAATAACTTAATGAATGTCATTAAGGTTAATATCCTAGCAATTTCCTTTTGCCTTCCCATTAACCTGAGAAAGGTAATGTAATGTAATATGCGAATATGCTGCAACCCTATCTAAGAATCTGAAATGACACTGTTAGTAATTTTTCACACACACACACAAAAAAAAAAAAAAAAAAAAAACTCTTGACACCCAAGGTACTTTTGCACCGACGATGGGGCGGCCAGTCAGCTGGGGGTTTTAGCAGGTCATAAACTGAATCATCCTTGCCGTTGTTTAGCTCCTTCCTAATTTTGATGAAGAGACTCCCCGGGAGATGGATGCAAGGCCATTGTACCCTCTTCCTTTATAAAAACCTTTGGAGAGGATTTTTGTTCGTTAAATAAGTGTTCCCGTACCGCAAAGAGTCTATATAAATAGAAATATCTATGCATTCTTCTGGATTTGTACCCAATTGCAAAGCTTTGTCTCCCGGCTACCCTGTCAACAGGCCACCAGGGTTGTTCTCCTTCATGTAATGAGATAATTATGTAATTATGCTCGTTTTCCAACTTACAGGAGAAAAAAAACAATGTTGGCTAGAAAAACGTCCTGAAATTACAATTAGTTACTCACTACTGATTCGTATCCTTTAAAGTGAGTGTAGACAAAAGGCAATATAGGCTTCAAATGAATGGCTAGTTATTGATTATTTGCATGAAAAACTGTGAGGTTGGGAAAAGATTAAAACTGTGGATGCAGTTTTCTAGTTTTTTACATAGAAGGCAAAAATGCTTATCAGAATGATAAAAAAAGGGAGAAAACTTTTAGCCAGTTTCCTGTTGGCTAATATTCTGTAAAAAAAGCATTTGCTTAGCACTCTAAGGTATATACGTGTATCCCGCTAATTACGCCTACGGTTTGATACTTTCATTACATTAAAAATAATATCAGCTCACAAAACAATAATGAAGAACTTCCATTTTATCAAGCAAAGTGAAAATAGTAATAAGATAGTCTTTTTCGCATCATATTGCTAAAGAACTTAAATTTGGGTGTAAATAAGCGTTGAATTAATTATTATGACTGGGATATTGAATGTTTTATTAATTCCATTAGTATATAATATTTATAAGAGATATTTCTAAATAAATATGAATTTATAAAATTTTCAGTTTTCTTCGCATTTGCCGATTTTTGGAGTTTTTTCCTTCAGAAGTAGGCTCCGTCTGCTTCTTCGCGCAGTAATTGCAGGTGCCCGTAGTCGTAGTCGTCCAGTGAAGTGCGCTTTGAACTTCATCTTTCCCTATACTTGATAGGTCATCTACCGATTTCTCAACAGTCTCACTAGGCCTTTTTCAGCTCAACCATCTCTTGGACATATTTTGCAAGTAGGCTGTCTCATAGTTTTCCTATGAGCTTAATTTGCTCCGCAGTGCTGCTTCATAAAATTTTGGTTTCCTGCAATGGCTGACATTCCCCCCCTCTCTGTACCTAAGTCATCATCGTAACTGTCGATGTAATTTCTAATCCATGATGTCAAATACAGAGTATGTTCAGATTAGTAAAATGTGCCAAACATCTATTCTGCGAAAAGCTAAGAAAACATCAAAATTTGAAATCACACAAAATTTTCGCTTCTCTTTTTGAGTTCACAAAAATCTTTGAACAATTGTTAAAATTTCAAGCTTTAGATTTTATAAAGATCTTCTCTTTTATTTTTTGTATGCCCCTGAATCTGTTGATCTCTTCACTATACGTTCTGTGTGCCGTTTCAGCCAGCGTTATCCATAAGCCTATGAATAGCATGGCCAGTAATTTTTTGCGTCCATATTCCAATTTATTCAATGTGTTTCTTTCGCATTATAAAACCTGAAATAACGAAGTGTTCGTAGTCACATTATCACTGTTAAAATACTAATTTTCTCAATTCTGATAACTAGCATTCATCTCATTGCATTATGAAAGCAACTCTATTTTTTTACATAATGAATACTTGCCGTATCAAGGGATTGAACGCAGAACTTCCACTTGACATAATTCCGTCTTGTCGATCATGCTCGTATACATAATTCATAGAGCTTAAGTAGCTTATATTAGTAGGTACTATACAAACATATTCAAATACTAAATTTTTGTGCTAATTATTGCCAGGTAAGGGAGTTTTAATAAAGAGTGATAATATTTTTCTCTAAGAGGCCTCGAAATGCGTATTTAAAGTCACGTGGGCTTTGTAAATATTTTCAATACATCTTAAAAACAGAACCTACAAATGCTCTGGACATAAATTTTCTGAAAATCGTAGCGATAAAATTATGAAAATGTCCTTTGACAACATTAGAAGAAAAATGAAAGTCAGGAAGAGCATGCCTTTTGCGATGAAATGTTAGAAATATTATTTTTACTGAAAACTTTCTTTTTCTTCTTTTCTGCTACCGAAAGATACGCATAAAAGCACAGAATCAATAAAGATAAAAAATAAAAAATTTTAATAATATTATTTGCATGTGTATAAGTTTTTTTTATGCTATAAATCTAACTTTAGGAAAACGTGTAATTTCTAATCAGCTGAAGAACTGAAGAAAATGATTATAAATTTTAATTACTGAAAACAATTTCTGAAAAGCAATTATCTTCAAGTATCTAGCCCCTTTTTTCTCCTTCGCTGCTTTTTAGGAAAAGATTATCTACGAAACTCTGTTTTCAAATAATCGATATTTCTTGTAAAAGAATGCATAATCATGTTTTATAAAGACAGATAATGTTGCATTTCATAGTATTTTATGAATGCGGCATTCACCAATATTTAAAAATCATTACCATTTCTATAAAATTAAAAAAAGATCTTAGTGGGATTGAAGTGAAATATTATGTAAAATGTTGAGTTTCATTCTTGCTGTAAAGCAAAAGGGAAACCAGTGTTTACTAAAATCATTAGGATCGGAGCCAAAAGTTCAGAGCCGTAGCAAATATTTTTAACAGTTTATTAAGTTTCCAGCATAAGAATTAGTTTCCATCAAATGTTTTCGATATAAAGTTGAGAGAAAGGTATGCATAAAAGTATGCAATATCTCTTAATCGAAATGAGATGCCGGTCAATTAGTCAAATTTCACATTGCTTCGAGAACACTGATGCCGAACGTTTCAGTAGAGCTTCAAGAGGGTTGAAGATATAATACGAGAAGTTATCAAATTTAATTTTTTCGCTTTAAGCACTCTGCCCAAACTGCGATTTATTAAAATCTTTCTACTTCTAAAGTTTGATATTAAATCTTTTTTCGAATGTACAAAAAAATCTTTTCACTCTAAAAGTTAATTACCATCTTAAATGAGTTATTGACTGAATTTAACAAGTTGATTTGGGCACTGTGTAATACCATTCCCTCATTAAAGAGTATTAAAGCATCCGTCATGAAGTTATTAAGGTGAAATTAGGAACAAGGAAGTAAATTTTTCTCAAACCCTTCTAATTAAAAAATGAACAAGAGTTTAATGACCCTTTCCTCCAAATCGAAAGCATTAAATATCTGCTATTTGATGTTTTTTCGGATTATTTGGATTAAGCTTTACTTTGGAAAAAATTGAAAATTTATATAGCGTTTTATTAAGTTGCATTTAAGTTCATAATTATGTAACGATTAAAACAAAATTATTCATTCACTAGAAACACTATGAGAAAATATTACTTAGATATAGCAACCCAAAAGATATTCCTGATTTCAAGCGATTACAAATAACCGGCCAACTCTTAAATATTATTTTATAACAAAGTGAAAGTTCAACGAACTCCACTGTTGGATAGCTTCTGTTGCTATTGCCTAATGCATTTTGTTAATGCAATTTCTTAAAGTCTAATAGTACATATGATCTTAACGGTTAATAGAAACATCTGTAATTTAATCTTTACATTTTTCGTGTCACATTTTGCGCATTACTTTAATGGGTTGCAGTCTAGTTCTTTAGCCCTGCATGCGAATTGACAGACTACTTATTCTAAGAAGTGTTATCCTTCCACACAGTATCAACTTCTTTATTTAATTTTCAATTTATAACACTACATTGTTTCTAGGAAGCTGAACGGTTAAAAAATATGTGCATCATAAAGGCATTGTGAATTTTTATATCATTAGCAGAATAAATAAAATTGCTTCCCTGCAGAGTATTACATAACTCTGTTGCAGAATTCTGCCACAATTATCACTTCTGACTCTTCTTCTTTCAATGCATTACTTTTCATATCTTACTTTACGAAAATTTCAAAACAAAATATTTAACTGCTACGAAGGAAAAAATAAAAATCTAAATTTCAGATCAATGTTTTCTGTCGCAAAGTTACCGTTAAAAACGTTTATGTACATACAGAGTTATGCAAAGATTTTATACAAAGATTAGTATTATATATAAATTATGCAAAGTTCATTAAACAAAACTTAACATATATAAAGATACCTTGTAGAGACATTAGGTATTTTTTTAAAGCAGGAGATATGAAAAACGAGCAACGCCCTCGCCGGGACTCGAGCCACGGACCTCTCAAATACGCGTCAAGCGTGCTGGCCGTAACACCACGAAGGCATGCTTAGAAGGCGGGAGAAATATTTTATATACTTCCCCTTTTAAAAGGGCGAATAATCGCTAAATCCTGGTGGTGGAGAATCATCATCTACCACCTTTTTAAGTTCGGGCCCTACTATAGAGACATTAGGTATTTTTTGAAAGCAGGAAATGTGACAAATGAGCAATACCCTCGCCAGGACTCGAGCCGCGGGCTTCTAAAATACGCGCCGAGAGTGCTGACCACTACACTACGAAGGCATGCTAAGGAGACGAGAGAAGTACCTTATATACTCCCCCTTTTAAAGGGCGACTGTAGATTAGGGCACCCAATCATCAAATCCTGGTGATGGAGACTCATCATCCACCACGTTTTTTAGTTCGGGCGCCACTGTAGAGACATTAGGGTTTTTTTGGAACAGTAGAAATGAAAAATGAGCAATTTCCTCGCCGGGACGGAACCACGGACTTCTCGAATACGCGCCGAGCGTGCTGACCACTACACCTTATAACCTTAATGAAAACAAATAACTTTAAATGTAAATTTCGGAAAGAATTAGTGCTTTCAGTTGAGACTTAAAATGAGATAAGATATCTTTTGTGGGTTTATTGATTAAAATGCAAGAAATTGTTGAGCTTATAAGAAACTAATTGCTTGCGAAGACAAAGAATGTTTTTTACGCGAAGCAAAATGAAATCTCTTCTGACATGAGTACTATCTAGTATTCATTGGAGCTAGGACAGTGAGTTATCTATATTCTTTTAAAATAAGAACGATCTTGAATATAAAAAATCATCATTTTGATAAAACATGCCAGTTCTGGGAGGGGGGATCTCGTTTGGCGACGTACAAATGATTATTCTATACCCAGGTAAATAATACATAGCATTAGGATATTTTTTATTAATTACAGCAGCGACACAAAGATTTTAAAAAAATGTCAGTTAGATGCGTTGTAAATCACATGAATTAGACGCATCGTTATTCAATCAATTTGATTTTTTTTTTAATAAAATAAAGCAATTATTTGCTAAAAATTGGAAATATAGCTTTTAAGTTGCTTAGTTGTTTTAGAAATACATTATTATAAATTGAAAAATAAATTTAAAACTTATGGATCGTCGATAAGTAGGTATAGGTGCAGGTAAAAGTATGGGATGAGGGACACCAGCAATGTACCATGGGTGAACTGGTAACTCCTTCCCATCTTCCTTCCAGTACTAACTTTTATTTTTTAAAAAAAAGGGGGAATTGAAACACATTTAACAGCTCGTAATCTGCCAGGTAGAGTATAGGGTAAATAAATAATTTTGTCTTATGGAATGGCAATATTTATCAAACCGCTTGGACAGTAAATGTAACTTAGCTGCATCAAAAATGGAATGATTAAGCAACAAATATTTCTAACATCAGTAATAATTACTGCACAATTTTAAAAACACGCATATACCACCACGGAAAATAAAATTCCGATGTGTATTCCTTCTTCCCTGCATAGGTTTCGTACGTAAAAATTGTGTTATTTTTTAATCATTGACCTGCACAAATTTACTTGTTGATACATTCACGTAGGAAATTAAGAAACTTAATTACAAAACTCAATTAAAATCATAAAAATGTTTTCTTTAGAGACGTTACCTTTAGTTTAACATAAAATACACCGATTATATTTTTATCAACTGCTATAAATTAGAAATTCGGAAAAAAAAACATGTAATTGCATTTAATCTATTAAAATTACTTAGCATACTCTGTTAATGAACGCTAAGTAGGAAAAAAGGTATAAAAATAATTTAGTATCAGGTTTAGAAACTCTTGAAGTTCTAACTTAGCAATTTAGTTGTTGCTTATTCTTCCTATCCCACAGGAATAAGACCCAACAAATAAAATAAAGGAATGAAGACTGTTAATTGCATAAAAGGTTGAATGACATATGCTCGTATCTGGTGCTTCTGTGAGCCTGCTTATTTGGATGTGGGCAATACGCATTGCATAGGAAGATTATGAAGTATTTGTGAAGATACTTCCCTTCTCCGATACTTTTCACTGAAAGAGGATCTTTTAAAATGAAAGTAGCGAAAAAGAATTTTTATTCCAGTTTTGTAATGTGGTTTTTGTCATCTACGAAGTTTTCTTATAATCACATCAAAAGAATATATTAAATCTTCGTCAGTCGAGGAAAGATTTAAAATGGTTGTTGGTGATGATCCCATGATGCCAAATGGGTTTTAATTTCTTAACCAAAAATGCGCCGGAGATCTTTGAAAGTTTATTCGGGAATGGCAAAGACAAATAAATAAATAAAATAAAAATATTTGATAATTAAAATTAAATAAAATCCAAAAACAATAAATAGAAATGTTTATGAATTAATGCAGTTCAATAACAATTAAAGGAATTATAATTTAGACTAATACATCTCAAAAATGATTAAAGAAAAGTTTTTAACAGTATTCTGCGAAATCAGCTGAGTATGTTTACTTATTTTCGCTTCCAATTCATTTAAGGTCTTCTTGACCGAATGAATGGTCCCTGAATAACCTCTTCCTGAAAAGATATCGTTTAAAATGGGGGATTTGTTTTACAGGTACTTAACATTTTCCAAGGATTTTATTCTTCCGAAAGAAATGGCATCATTCAGCAATTAGATTAATGTTAGTTTTACTAACTGTTAAAGCAAATGTTGCATTAATGAGAATTTTCTGCTTATATTGAAAATCAGTTGTACAGCAAAATATAGGAGTTCATTTTACTTAACTCTCTGGCAGGCTCCGATTGGAATTATTATGTTGCTTAAAATCTTAAATGTACCAGAGCCCAGCTAAAGCGTTACGAGTTTAGCCCTGAAATTTCAAAGTTCCTCAAAATGCGATAAATAAGTGGTATTTTCTTGATTTTAATTAAAAAATGACTCTATCATTTTGTACCTTGTTTCCTACTCTTCCAGTATACATCCAAACCGAAATCAGATACATTAAAAGTTAGCAGAAATTTCATGTGTAATGAATATAGAAGGCAGCTTTCTATACGGAAAGCCGTAACGCTGAGAGGGTTTTAAGCCCTGATTGCTAACATAGAGTTAGATCATATGCATTGAATTCAAATGTAAGCATTTCAGAGAGTATTTCGAGAGAGGAACCCTATTAAAATTAAAATGTTCTGCTTTTAAATAGCATAATAATGTAACTTTTACTACGGTTATGCATACTGTAAATGCGCAGCAATCAGTTGAGTGCATTCTAGGCTTAGATTCTCAGTGAGGATACATTATTTAGTACATTTCGGCCTGCTTCCACTGTTCTTAAATTGCTGCACGAGGAACATTAAAAAATGGTTTCTGAGAAGGTCAGGAAGAGCTTTCAGCTGTTGCCTCTCCTAGAACAGATTGTGAAGGGGGGGTTAACATCTGCTACTCGATTTCTCGTTATAGACGGTACAGAATGAATGGAGAATAGAGCTGAGTATGTTAATGGAGGTAATTTCTTTCGTTTCCCACAAATTATCACGACTCTTCCAAAGGTTTTTCCAATCGTATTTCAAATTCGGGTTACGCAACAGTTCTTTTTGCCAATGTGATTATCGTTAGAATACTTAATTTTATCCAATCTTACTGAAGTTTGAATGAAGATTATTTTTAATTTCAGAACAATTTTACTAATATATGCCAGTTTTAAACAATGTATATTTAGCACTTATGTTATTCAGGCAATAATAGTTAGAGTTCAGACTCGTAGACGTGTATGCAGGAAGCTTCCGATTCCTGAAATCTGATAGCCTCCAGTTTTGCTTCACGTTTATTTCAAATAATAATTAATAATAAAATATTCCTTACCTCAAATTCTAGTAAAATTTACATGATCCCTCTCATAAACATCTTACTCTCTTCTTAATGTAAATCAAGATAGGCAGTTTTTAATCTGAAAAATGTACTCAGTTTTTGGTAATATTTCATAGTAAATTATAGCTAGTTGCTTTAAAAAGAAATTTTTATTCTGTTGTGTAATTGAAAATACGAGGGCTATCCAGAAAGTAGATTACGTTTTGGAATAAAAAAATAAACAAAGTATAGGAAACAAATTTTATTATATACAGATGAAAGCCACACTCAAATACTACTTTTCTACATAGTCACCATACAAATTAAGGCATTTATCGTAGCGATGTACGAGCTTGGAAATTCCTTCGTCGAAAAATTCGGCCGCCTGCGCCTTCAACCACTTCGTTACCTCTTCTTGCAGCTGTGCGTCGTCATCAAAACGCTGCATAGCCAGCCACTTCTTCATTGCTGGGAATAGGTGGAAGTCGCTCGGTGCCAGGTCGGGACTGTACGGCGGATGAGGAAACAACTCCCACTTAAAAGATTCAAGAACTTTACGAGTGACATTTGCCGTGTGGGGCCGGGCGTTGTCGTGAATCAACAAGATCTTAGAGCTCAACATTCCTCTGCGCTTGTTTTGAATTGCTCTTCTGAGTTTTTGGAGAGTTTGGCAATACCTTTGAGAGTTTATTGTAGTGCCTCTTTCCAGGAAGTCCACCAAAATTACACCTTTTCTGTCCCAAAAAACAGTCGCCATCATCTTCCTTGCCGACATTGTTTGCATGCATTTCTTGGGTTTTTGGGGAGAACTTGTGTGCCCCCACTGCATTGATTGCAATTTCGTTTCACAGTTCACATGTTTCACCCATGTTTCGTCACCAGTAACGATGCGATCGAGTAAAGAGTCACCATCCTTATGGTAAGCGTCCAAAAAGTTCAACGCTGCAGCCATTCGCTGATTTTTGTGGTCCTCTGTCAAGATTTTTGGAATCCATCTTGCACAAAACTTGTGGTAACCAAGCTTTTCGCTGATGATTTCGTGCAACAAACTTCGCGAAATTTGTGGAAAACTCAAAGAAAGTTCCGTTATTGTGAAATTTCGATTTTCACGGACTTTAGCATCGACTTTTTCGAGAAGTTCGGCGGTCACTATGCTGGGTCTCCCACTTCGATCTTCGTCGTGAACATTGGTTCGGCCATTTTGAAATCTTATGACCCACTGACGCACTCCACCTTCAGTGATAATGTTGTCCCCATACACTTCACGAAGCTGCCGATAGATTTCTATCGGTTTACAGTTTTTTGCAGTCAGAAACCTTATTACTGAGCGCACCTCGCAGCTCGCGGGATTTTCAATTAACGCAGACATTTCAAACCGTCACAGTATCTGAACGGAGCACAGCACGAACCTCTCACTAGCACGGCTAGATGCAGACTGAGCTGCGCAACGCTCTGACCCCAAGATGGCCGCGCTAGCCCCGCCCCTAGCGGACACAGACGGAAACGTAATCTACTTCCTGGATGGCCCTCGTATTTTACATGTTTAATTCAAATCTAATACATAGTAAAGGTGTTGATCGTGGCACTAGTTTATCTTAAGCATGTAGCATCCACTGTGAAACAAGCAATACCGCTAAACATTTTATTGCCATCATCTCGTAGCTCGATTAATGTCTACATACATGTATAGACAGATTTTTGTGATTTCCATCAAATTTAATGCAAATGAAGACAATTTCAGTTTAAGCATCTTCTACATCAAAACTTCATTAATTTTACCATGATCAATAAAAAAATCTTGTGCTAATTACTCAGACGATACGGGATTTCGTTAAAATACGGCTAAAATTTCGTAGATTGTAAGTATAATTTAAATAGTGCTCAGTAACAATTGTAAATAAACCAATTTCATTTCTGTTACTAACTGGTAGTTCGGTCCGAGGTTCGAATCCCGCGAACGGGCTGGCTGCATGGGCGTTTTCGTGGTTTTTCCCATGTGTAACGTGTATACGAGCCAGTTTCCCTTAGAAAGTCCTCCACGAAGGCATCCCTACTCTTAGGCAGATAGCCCTCGAGGCTTTGCCATAATCACACACACACATTTCTGTTACTAAACGCTGAGAAGAATGTCATGAAAATATGCAATTTGACATATTTTATCCAATCTATGAGTTCAGTTGCTTTTCTGTGAAAATAATTTTTAATCGGCAAAACTAAGCAGTTTTAGCTATTACCTTATATATTAACTGAGAATAGCTCTAATTGATTTTTATTTAATTAGTTAACCAACCAGCCATACATTAGTTCTGAAAGGTACCTGTTAAATACCAAATTATGCAGTTGGCCAAGCTGCCATACCGAATATTTAGACATGTTAAACAAATTTATCTTTCAAAATTTTGCTGTGATAATATAATTTATATAACAAAGAATTTGAAGGAGAAATGTTTCTACAAGTTCATCACAAAAATAGTATTCTCTTTCTCTGTGCATACATATCTGAAAGGACTAACAGTACAAAAATCATCTTCTGTATTATATGTTAAAATAAAGAAAGATTATAGTATGAAAATTATCTTGAGAAGTACGTCGTTGATAATGCAAAAATTAGTGCACAGAAAGATTTTGGTGCGAAACCTTATGGATTGTGACACTTTTGTCTTTATGGACTTAATGTATTGCAATTTAATAATAATGTTTACACTAAACCAAAAGATATTAAGTTATTCATAATTGGCTGTATAATATAACTCAAAATATTTTGCTACTTAAATGTTGTAGAGTTATTAAGTTCTGAAGAGCCCTTGCTATGATTCGAACTATGGATCTGCCGATTGCCAGCCTGACTTGGCACCATTTACACTACGAATGTACGCTATGGAAAATCGATAATTCCTTACATTCTCCTACACTCAAACGACGACGAGGGAAAGGGGAAAGAGAACAAGTCCTAAAATTCCTGGTGGTGAAACATTATTGTCCAAAACATTTTAGTCGGGCTCCACTGTACAGAATATTAGGCTTTTCAGAGTAAAAGACGGGAAAAATCAACTGTGCTTTGGACGAGATTCGAACCAGGAGTCTTCCGATTTTGAACCGGACGTGCTACCAGTTATACCATGACAATACTGACGGGGGAAAACGATAAGTCTTAATTATAATAACACAGCAAATTTCGGGACAGTATGACTAGGAAATTATTAATTTACTATTTAATGTTTTAATCTATTGTATAATTTTTATACTGCAATTTTATGTTATTAATAAATAAGTTATTTTTTTCTAATTATTTTGGCAATTTATGTATCACATTAAGGAGAAAACAATTCAGAAAATTTAATTGATAAAATTCACGTGAATAGAAATTTGCTATAATGATCCTGTAATCGAACATTTGTAGATTATTGTGATGTTGACACCATGCTGTTTTCTTTCCCATTCCAGTGAATTAACATTTAATTAATTTTATTCATAGTTAATGGAATCATATGATAAGCTTCAACTCTCCATGTCATGTTCTATGAGTTCGCCTGCATGGAAATAATACAGAAGCCAATCGAATACTTTTTTGAAATACCAAGATGCTATTCGTGAATGTTAATGCCAAAGCTAGCTTAAGATGATCCAAAGTGGAAGTTTTAGTCTTGAGTACAAGGCTAGTAGTGGCGGCGAAGGAAGATGAAAGAGAGTGGATTGAAGATATGAGGGGATCATATGTACGTATCACCAGTAAAGAAATAACAAAGAGGCTTCACTATATTTCGTCAGTATCAATAGATAAGTTGAAACGAATAGGAAGGTTTTTTTCATACTGGTATTTTATTTCCACAGGAATTTGTAACTCTTCAACAACTCTTCACAACGAGTCCCGAGTTGTACATTTCTATTTACAAGAAACGAAATGAAACTTTCTGAAGTCGTACTGTAGAGAAAAATGAGAAAATTAATCTTTATACGAATGTTATTGAAAATGAACAATGATTAAGTCCAAAATGCAAGATAAGTCTCGCAGAAAAATCGAGCCTGCAATCAAAGATGATTCTGCTTTGCATATGTTGGGATATCAAAAGTGAGGCTCATTTTAAACATTTAAAAACCAATCACCTCTAATGCAGACAACTGTTGTCAACATTTAGATAATTTGGGACAGAATTTAGCAATCAAGCAACCTCCACTCATCAATAGTCTTGATGCGATTCTTCAGCTGGAAAACGTTAAATCATATACTGAAAGAGCAACTCGATAAAAACTTAATAAGAAATTCTTACCCATCTGCCTAAGGAGCCAGATAATAACCAATGCAATTACTACTTACTTTAATTACTGCAGCATTTTCTTGTTCTAAAAAAATTCCATAATAAGCAATAGTCGAAAATATTATAAACAAATATTTTGAAAATAAAGAGCTCTTCAAAAAAAAAATTGTAGGCTATATTAAAAATAAATGTATACAGAATTATTTACTCCTTTAATTTCAAGTTATCTGTCTAAATCCTGCATCACTTTTCTATCAAAGCGGTACAATTAGGAATCCTGTTACTATTAAATCTATAAAGGGTATTTTAGTTTTAGAGATTTCTCTTTACAACTAGCGTTGCTACCTCTTGGCTGTCAAAATCCGGGAGAGGAAAAAAAGTTTCCGGGAAAAGAAAAAAAAAGTTTTTTTTTCAGTCGCAACTAAAAAAAACTCCGCCTCCTTAATCTCATTTAAAAGTATTTTTTGAAATGCAGCAGCAAGCACACTTTCGAAAATGCTTGTACATTTTGTTCTACCACAAGAAATCTTTTTTGCCAAAGACGAATCTGGAAATAGGGTGGTGTACAATTTGTTTGTGCAATCCTGGCTATTAAAACTATGGTGGTGCTTAATCCTATGATAGACTGAAGTAATTTCAATTGCCGATATAATTGTCCCTTTTCTTCTGAAGATTTCTTCAGAAAATAGTTCGAAACCGATTGCGAAGAATCCTTATTCAATATTTAAAATTGACGTTTCTTGCTTTGGGAATGTGCAGTTAAAGCTCTAACATCCTCGTACTCAATATTAACCGTTTTCCGACATACTTTACGTTCTCAGTTAAAGTTGTCTCTCTTCATAAGCCGATCAAATTCAGTTAACCACTTATCTTGAAACGACGTCGAATATTTTTTTTTCACTTGTTCACCTGCAAAATCAGAACCTTTTTTTTTTTTTCACTAGACATTATTATGAAAGCATTTCATAATTTCAAAATACGCACTTGTTTGTGAATAGCTACCTAATTGCAGAATAAATGAAAGAATGCATTGGAAATGTGAGGGTGAGGGGAGATGAGGGCGCGACACCCCACCGGTATGAAACTACTACTCATCTCGTAAGGCGCTTACTCACCGCTCATAGATCGCTGCTGCAAAGAATATGTATTGACATAGACATTCTTTGGCTGCTGTGTGCGGTCGTGTGATTTTCGACGCTCTGAACCATTTCGTCCGAGCGCATTGTGTCGTTATTTTCGAGAAACTTTATATTCCGGGAGAGTAATATTTATTTTAAATTCCCTCCGGGAGCCGGGAGATTTTAATTTTCAGATCCCGAAATTGAGCCCTGAAATCCAGGAGAGGTGGGAATCCTAATTACAACCCGGAATTCCAGGAGAGGTGGGAACCCTAATTACAACGAAGATTACGTTTTCTTTATCTATCGCACTCATGTTTAATTTCTTTTGATCTGTATTATTATTTTACTTTCAGAAGAAGAAAAAGGTTTTATATTTAACACTTTGAAACTAGTCCTGCAAATTTATAAATATTACGCTAACTCTTTATGCCTTAACACCTCCTATAATTTTAGCTAATTTACTACATCATATGATCCAGGAGCGGTGTACGCATGTAACCGCTTGCTGTGACCCGGGCTAAGAGATCTCACTCTTTCTTGAAATTATACAATGGTAGTATTAATTTTTCAATTTCAAAGAAAACAATTTATTCCTATTTTTCCTATTTTTAGTTTTGCAGCTCTTCATACTGCTTGCTTTTTAAGTCAATGCTACTATGCTGTGTTTATACAGTATTCTTTATATCCTTTTAAATTATGACCAAATTACTCATGATTTCATAAATTTAATTTGCTCTTAAATATATATGTATATTGCACATATATGCATACATAAATACATTTTAAGAAAAATGTATTTTTCCAGCTTTATCACAGTTTTAAAATAAATAAGATTAATGATGACTCATGCTTTATCTTTACTTTTTTCGGTCTCAGCAGATAGCTCAAGGGCTTTAATGTATTAAATTCCGCAATTATATGTTTACCAATGATTTTTATTCACAGATATAAACACATTTACCACTCCTGGTGAATTTGATTTTTTCTGTTTCAGTTACAGTTTTTTTTTTTTTTTATCTTCAGATCAACAGTTTATGAGATATTTTCTCCTTCTTTTCCGCATGTCTTCGTGATGTAACTGGAAGCATACTCGATGCATATTCGAGAAGTCCAGAGTTCAAATTCCGCCGGATGCATTGCATATTTTTCAGTTCAAACAAATTTCAAACGTGTTTCAAAATAACCTAATGATTTTACAAGTTTTATTGTATTCATTTGCTTATCTTTCTGTATGTTTCATTCTTTACGAAACTGTATTTTTTAAAATTTCTTAACCTGAAAAATATCTTGCTTTATTTCGCTTATCTTAGATTAAACAATTTTACATCAATACTTTTATTAAAATAAATGGAAATATTTGTCTTATTTCTTCAGAAAAATTCAAAATTTTAAACTTTAAAATAAAATTTTAACACATTTTATTGTTTTATTGTAGACAAAAAGAGTAACAAAAGAGAGAGAGAGAGAGAGACCTCATATGTTTACATTTCAGTCTTGTCACAATATGCAGACAGACTAAACATGCCAATTCTTTAATTCGTCCGGTAATATACGAAACTGCTATAGGTATAACTATACACTGAACAGTGACAGTCCAAATCAAATATGAATGCAACAAAAAAGTTCTCGAACCATGCTACACATTCAGTGGCTAATTCTACACTAGAAAGAAAACAAAAGACTGATAATGCAGACATTTAATTTTCGAACATTCCTGATTAGTCATCCGATGCTATTCTTAAAGATTGTTAAGGCAGAAGTGAAGTGACGCCACAATAATCGAATGAATATTGTTTAACTAGAGTGATCTGGCAACCACGAATAGAAAACGGAACAACGTGGACAGCTAGCGGCCATTGATTGAGTGTATGCTGGTAGTTCGAGTTGGTAAGTGTATGTATATGGATGGCACGAGTGTCCATCCAAGTAAGACTATGTAAGTTCTCATGTGTTTAACCCTTTGACGCGCGCGATATTATTTTTATAATTTTTTTAACTAAAAACTCTAGAAATTGAATAATATGATCCTAGAGACAAATAATATATGAATTTAAAAAAATCTACTCTTGCCCATTGTTCTGTGGGTGGTGGTCCCACTGTGAAACCACCGCGCGTCTAGGACTTTGAAACTTAAAACCGAGGTAAAGTAACCGAGGTAAGTAGGAAAACAAACTTATCTTTCTCCGTGCGCGTTTCCAATAAATGACGACATTTACGAATTTAAAACAAAATGCATGTACGAATTGCATAATATATAATATATATATATTTACATTATTTTACAAAGTAAATCGTCAGAAAAAATTAAAAAATAAAAATTTATGTAATTTTTCTATAGCATTGAAAGTACCTACATAATAAGGATGTTTGGCTACATGGATTAAAAAACTCAGCAAAATAAGGATAAAAAAAGACTCAGTGTTTTTTTTTTTTTCTTAATTTCAAAGAAAAAATATTTTTTGTGGCACTGTTCAAAGCATGTTTTGTCTTTTTGGTACATGCATGCCCACATTGCACGTTTCGCCACATGTATCTTCTTCTATGAGGTTTCTTCCTTGTGCTACAAAATGTACACTGATTGGATCTAAATTTCACTAAATTTCACTCACACCAGCGTTATTTAGTTTCTTTTCATCGGGCACATGAAATTTGTGGTTTTTTTATGTTGATGAGGAGGGGCTTGGTCTTTTTGGCTTTGATACGGATCATTCGTTTCCCATTCATACTTATTTTATTCGTATTTCGTCCCAAAATATTCAGAAAACATTTTTAATTTAAATAAAACTTTACGCAATTTCTATTTTTAATTACAGTAAAGTATATTTACATTAAATTTAAACCACAGGAAATAATTTATAAAACCTATAATAAATAGGAAAAAATTAAAAATACTAGCTTGGGGAGCAAATGTGTTGAGGTCAGAGAAAAGTCTCTGGAAAAGAAAGACCTTTTTACTGGGCAGGTGCATGTATTGTTTAGTAATAAAATAACTCTGTGATTTCAAAACCCCTTATCTATATACGGGTAAGAATAAACATTCTTATTTGAGAAGCAAGCAAACGCCATTGTGAAGAGCAGTGGTTTCAAGGCGCGACCACCGAGCTTCTAGAGCATTGTGTCACAAATGCTCTAGTGGTGCAGTGGTCGCGCCCTGAAACCATAAAGCAAATGCCATACATATAGAGGGATTTTTTTATATATGCAGTTTAATTATTGCTATTTTTTATTGTTTATGATAGAAATCATAATGTGCGATGACTAACTTTTGAAATTTAAAGTTGTTTATATTAATAAAAGGAAGTTATTTTGTCTCATTGAAAACGAATTTTAAAAGGCATCCGATTTGATGTACTAAGACCTAAAACATGTATGATTCTGCAGTTATTTTGTGTTATTTAGATGTAAAATCAGTAATCAATTGATTTTAACGCAAAAATTTCGGAAGGAAGAGGAGAAAAAAATTTGAAAATTGGTGGTTTCAGGGCGCAACCACCGCGCGTCAAAGGGTTAATATTTGTTGAAAGAAGTAAAATGAAAGAAATCTACAGTCCATTAAATCCAGTGTTTGAATTTCATGAATAATTGTGTAAGTAAATTCTATTCTCGAGCAAAGATCTTCATGCTTCATTAAGCTGCAGCAAACTGCAGGCAACTGTGTCACCGCCATACTCACTGGATTTTGGAAAGCCTTGTTATAGCGAACAGCAGTAAAAGCTATTGTTCAGATTAAAAGAAGAAAGTACTAAAAGATCGACAATACGCTGATTTTTAGTCAAGTTTATTCTATGCAGCTCATTACAATAAGCTTCAATGAAGTTCAATACATTTATTCCAGTAGTAGGTTTTTTATGTTACAAAATAGTATATATAGCATTGTGAAACTTCGCTTTCGAGGATAAATTAATGTTATTAATTCTTTCCTTAATTCAGGTGGATTATGTATAACACAAAATTCGTTTGACACATCTAGGTTGGTTCCAAAGTTGAAATTTAACAATCATAATTCCTTTTTTAAATGAATTTATAAATTTTCGTAGCCAATTTCGCCTTATTTCTAGTTCTTCACCTGAAGCAAGTGCCTCGCTTTCCTCACCCTTTTCGCGGGTGTGCCTACATGCAAAAATATTAATTCTTCACCAGTTTGTTACTGGAAATCGGAAGTTATCTTACATAATTTATAATTTCTTTACTGTACAGAGAGATTAAAACAGCTATCATTTCTTTCATTTCTACAATGAAGATATTTCTCTGAAAAATTAGTTCTTTTATTAATTGATTTTAAGTCTGCTTTTACTAGCCTTTCTTTCTAACTTGCCTTCACATTATGTTAAATTTTCACCTTTCTAATGAATATTTTCTCTCATTTTCTGTAAAGAAAGGTATCTTTCTATTTTGCTAGTTTATTTAAATCAGTTTGTCAAATGCACGAGGCCTATTTGCCTAAGTATACCTGTGTGGAGTAATTCGTAATGAAAATAGGCCCGTATTTGCATTTCACGTGGGGAAAACAACGAAAGCATCCATGCAAACCCATTCACCGGCATTCATGTCAGATTAATCTCTCTATTAAGTGTTCAGCCTTATGTATTTTTAGCGTTCCTTTTCTTTTCCTGCAATATTAAATCCCTAGAAGACCTACATAAAAATTTTAATTGATTCGCTTAAAGAGGGTATCAGGATCAACCTCTTGCAATGATTTATCATTCAGTTTCTTACATAAGTTTGAATGCTGGATAATGCTTTTTAAATGTTCCCTAAATCTTAAAATAGATTCCTTCAGGAAGTGATTGTTTTCGTCTTGTTAACAAAGATAAACTCTCGTAAACTACTTGCGAATGTCACGTTGAAACTTTCCCTTCTAACTGTTGATCCTAATGCCAGACATGAACCGACCTATCACATCGAAGCGAACACGAACTGACATTGAGTTAATGATTTCATCGAATCAGCTGCACATTCATCTTCTCTAATTATTTAGAAATGCCTCGAGACATAAAGAGTAGTAGAGACAACAGTAATGACGGGCGAGATTCAAGTTACAGAAAGATAAAAATGGAGGTATCTTATTAGATATTTAACGTTAATATTGCTATGTATTGGAATGTAGGTTTCTTTTAAAGAAATAATGTTGGATCAGTCATGGATAAACTGTAATATATGTTGACTAGTCCAACAGTTATGTTGAATGACGGTTGGACTGTAATATATGTTGACTATTCCAACAGCAATATTGGAATAGTCATGGATAAACTGTAGTTTATCCATGACTATTTTTCACTTATTATGTTCTTACTGTAACCGAGTCCTCCGGAAATTTAGTTATTCGCGTAATTTTTTCCTCTCGACTTTCGAATGATAAAATTAATAAAAAGAGGGTAATACGCGAGGAAATACGATATATAAAATAATATGATAATGATGTTTAGTCCAATATTAAATGCTAAATTTTAATACTTAATTAACATTTTGATTTGATTTGGTTAATTGATTAAAAAAACACGCGAGTTGTGCAAGTGCTGGAGAATATAGCGCCCATTTCATAGGTTTAAATTTGTTATTTTAAACTGGGGCTTCTCGATACATTTCGAAATTGAAAGTTAACTATCATAATTTGTTTTTTAAATGCATTTCTGAAATTTCGCAGCTAATTTGGCGCCCCTCTTATCCATCACCTGAGGCAAGTGCTTCACTTGCATCAACCTTGTACTGGCTCTGTCTGTAAGTAAAGCAACAAAATTACAGCTGAGGTAAACTCAGCAACACTGCAGATGCAGATTAATTGCTACAGAATTGTTTCAGTAAAGCTTTTGTTTTACTATTCAATAATATCAGAATTCAATGATATCTGATAGAATCTGAAAATAAATATTAAATTAAAAATTGTTGTATGTTTGAAACCAGAAAATTATTTTCAGAATTCGAAAATCGAACATGTCATTGCGAGCCATCCGATTAATTAAAAATGTATGTAGGTTTTGAATCAGATGCGTACATGAGAATCATGTATAGAGTACATAGGTTTTGATACTACTGTCGTAATTCTTCGATTCATTGACATAATAGCTAATAAAACTCTACTGTTAAATTCACTATCACCAGCAGATGGAGGGAAAACGAAGTTCTTGTTTCTAAGGAAATCAATCGTAAAAAACGAAAACATTTAAAAAATATTTAATAAATGCTTTCATTACAAAAAAGGCATTTACTAACAACAACATAAATGCATAGTTATCTGCAGGTATGTTATTCTTCACTTCTGTAGCCGTCTATACCTATCTCCTCCCGCAATAGAAAACTATTTCAGCACTCAAGACTGTTGTTGACGTAGCATATTTTAAATGAAGTACTTTTCTTTGGATCAGTTTCCAGACTGAAGATATCCATTCTATTAATTGTTATGATAATGCTTGGTTTAGTTTTCTGCCATGTATCAACAAAAAGTTGTCAGCCAACTGCGTGGATTCGTATTCCTTGCTTCGATTATTCTTAACTTCATATAATCAGAAATAAGAGTAAATCCATAACGTTTTCAGGGAAAAAAAGAAAAAGGTACATACAAAAGTTTCAAATTCTGTTAATGATTTTATTAAACTGCCAACCGACTTGAGAACGGTTATGTTCCTAGAAGGCCAAATTTAATCTCTGCAATCTGGATTAAATAACATTACAGCTCAAAACTGGCCTGTTTGATACACGGATTAAATTATTAACAGTAGAAACATGCCAGAAAAATTACAGATAAAAGGGATGTCTAATATGTATTAAAACAGCGTAAATAAATCTGCTTAATATTTTTAAATGCATGTCTAAATCAACAATAATGAAAGAGAATCACTGTAACAATAGTTATAAATCTGTGTCCTTTTTTAATTTATCCCGACCTTTCTTCAGTATATTAAAAAGTTAAAATAGTCCCGTGTTCAAAATGCTTGTAAAGAAGTTCTGTTTGAAATATAAAAAATTATTATTTAGTCACTAACATAGTAATGTCCATCGGAAATCAAACCTCATCCATTGATGCTGACCTTTCTGGAAGCATTTGAAGAATGCATTCATTGGTTTTTGTCATAGTCTGGCTGTCACTTGATTTAGGATAGCTTGAATTTACTGAAAAATGTTCCGTCTGTAAAACGTTTGACAAGAGAAACCGCCGAATTAGCGGTTGAGACATCTGGCTGCTACGATAGTTAGAACATGAAAAATGTCTGTTTCTGATCAAAGAATCGAGCCTATAAGTTCAAAACGTTCATCTTTAAAATTTCTGAGTTACACTTGCAAGGTTTTATTTTAATTGATCAGTTATCCTATCATTAGTTTCCCTATACTTTTACATTAATACCTTAACTTACCATACTTCGACTTACACGAATCCGAAGTTACTCGGTTCCTTGATGGCTTGGGTAACAGTTTTGTTTGATTATCACTTTATATTCAAGAAAGAATACTATTGCCAGTCTAAACAAATTCCATTTAAAGTGGAGGTTCATACAAACACTCGGTCATAAAGCACTCTGTCTGTCATCTTCTACCGCTTGACGGAGGTTAAAGCGCTTTTTTCCCATACAACCAGCTACCTTTAGAGATGGATTAAAGAGTCAACCAAACATTCAGGGCATATTACATGAGACGGTTGTTTGCACATCTGAGTAATCCTATCTGGCAAAATAAACACTGTCTATTAATTATTTTTGGACACAATTCAGTATTTTATATTCCGTAAGAATGATTGGAAAATCACGTAATGAAAGTTTCTGAGAAACTTTGAATAATGTCTAGAAGAAAATGTGCCCATTCTTTTCCGAACACGAGATGAAATCAATACTAAAATCTGATCTACTCCTATAGTAAATGAAGTTGTCAATCTTGACAAGTAATTTGACTTGGAAGGTAGCAGTTATGATAACAGATAGTTCTTGGACTCAAATAACAATGAGCTGACAATCGATAAGTTTACAGAGATGCGTGAACCGACATTTCAGTAGCCGATTCACAAAAAACTACACTTCAGAGAAGATTTTGGCTCAACTGAGAAAGGTTTTCAGATTTGGGATAATAGATTATACTGAGGAATGCTTTCTAGCTGCAAGGCAAAGAATGAAAAAAATTATTAGCTAGCTGTATGAACATTTTACGTTAGAAATAGTTATTGAGCAGCAGAATTTGTTAAATTTCATGCAGCTGTAGAGATATTAGGTTATTTTGATACTGAGAGACGTGAAAAATGAGCAATACCCTCGCCGGAACTCGAACCTCGGACCTCTCGAAATACGTGCCGAGTGTGCTGGCCACTACACCACGAAGGCATGCTAAGAAGGCGGGAGAAATACCTTATATACTCCCCGTTTAAAAGGGATACTGGGGATAGAGGGGGGACCCAATCGCCAAATCCTGGTGGTGGATAATCATCATCTACCACCTTTTCAAGTTCGGGAGCCACTATAGAGACATTAGGTATTTTTGAAAGCAGATGTGAAAAATTAGCAATGCCCTCGCCGGGACTCGAACCTCGGACTTTTCGAATACGCGCCGACCGTGCTGACCACTACACCACGAAAGCATGCTAAATACCTTATAAAGCTATCAGCGTAAAAAAACTCAATCTCATAAAGCACATTTATTTTAATACTGTTTCGTACTGATATGCATGAAAACTACATTATTCATTACATACTTTTTAAAGAACTATTTTTAGTTTTGGGTTCTACTGAAATAAAATTCATGCATATTTATATGCAAAGTTTCACCCTGATTTACACGCGTTTCGTCGGTCCGATCTATGTGTAACTTCCGGCTATTACTGTACTTTCACAGTTTCCATCACAAAATGCAGATTAATTTAAAGTAAACATGAGGTTTCAGAGTTTACCAGAGAGAGTTTGGCAGCTTAGGCTGGCTGTTATTTTTATTTGAATTGTGATTCTTTGGATTAGTCAGGAGAGACAAAGTTTAACCTAGGCTTTCTTAATATTTTATTCTACACTCAGTTTAATTTGAATTTGGGTTGAAAGCTGTTTGTTTGCAGTCAACAGATATCTGTTTCTGATATCATATTTTGTTTACATAACCATCACGTCGACCTGTTAATAAATATGTTCACTTACTTTGTACTACTTCTAACTAAGAAAACAGACGAGATGAGAAGTGGCCTGATTCTCCGACAATCTTTTACAGTTACTGTGCAGTTAGTTGATACTTTTAAACTAGCGTAAGCATATATATTCACCGACAGTAGCAAAAATGTCACTGTAGCAGGGCAAGCACCAAGGCAGTGCTCAGAAGAGCTCACGATTCGACGCAAAAGCAAAAAATTCTTCTTTGGTAACGCAGATAAGAATAAATAAACATTTAAACTTTCTCTTACTCTTATTAATGTAAAAATGAATTTATTTAGCATTCTTTCATGAAATTAAATTATCAGCTTCAAATAATGGTTCAATGTTATAATTAAGTATAAAGTTAATAAAGAGACCACGCAAAGGGATTTTAATGGCGATAAAATTACATTGTGCTTTTCCTTTAAAAGAAGAAGCAATCAGTATTTTTATGGCCACTTTAAACAAAATAAATTATTCAAATAAATCGTTGTAATTTCGATGAAGAAGATTCAAAATATAAATTTTTACGTCTCCGCTCCGAAGCAGGGAAGCAAAAATAACTTTCAAAATGGAAAATAATAAAGAAGCAGTTACTTGTGGGCCTGTCAGATAAGCTTTGAGCCTAATTACCAACTTAAAGAATTATCGCTGTCGTTAAGAAAGTAAACAGGTTTCAGAAAAGCAAAGAAAAGAACGATAACTGAATGATTAGGGAAGCTTTCCTTCACTCATGATTCAGAAAAATTTCAGAGTATTTCTTACTATTTTAAAAGTACGCCCAAGAATTTCTTATAGAGAACTGCTCATCTTTTTCACCTCCCCAAAAGAAAAATATGAGATAACTTCGATAAACGGAATTTTTAATCAGTATGCTTCATTAATGAAGATATTTTCATAGTATCAAGTAAGTGCATACACAAATATCAACCTGTTTATTGTTTATATTCTTATCTCTAAGCCAGGATTTTTTCCTCTATGAGCTTTGAAGAATGTAATACTGAATGGGTTACGGTTTAATGTTTTCCCCCTTTCCTGAATGTATAGTAACTGTAAATTTGTTATTTTAGATGTGATGAAGTTTTTTATTTGACTAATTTGTCAAAACGTTTTGCTAAATCTTCGATCCTGCCTAAACTGTTAAATTCGCAAAAGATAGACTCAACAAATTTCACAGTTTTCATGTGTTTTAAATCATAAAATTTTTCTCTGTTACTAATTCCTATTAAAAGTCGCATTTTTAGATTGGCAACTTGGCCTGGGATTCAGGAGGACTTTAATCCAGATTAATAAAATAAAAGAAAATATTCCACAGTATTATCAAAAGCGATCTAGCTTTAACTGCTTAGTGAAACTGAAAGCCTATTACGAAGATTTCGAAAACATTTTAGTTTCCTTTTACTTCTTAACTGTTTTCCACTTAGTGATGATTAAAATTCACTATTAAAAATTAGTATCGTAGAAGAAGCACTAGCAATAGCTGAAGCATGCAATAGCGGCTGATTCTGTCCCGATGAAGAGTTTATTAGTGGCATCTCACAATGCTAGGTCTAATTCTAGGTTTTTCATTACTACGGTGCTTTCACTTACAGTCTTTGAACATTATTCCTTATAAATAATAGTCAATTGCGATAACATTATGGTCTTTCTACTGTGCAAACCTCAGTAGTGAATTTCTAAATAATGATTTCATCGTAAGTATTAGCAATTTCAGAAGAGAGCCTTTCGATAATTTTACCTATTCAGAAAATAGATTTGGAATAGTTTGCCTTGAATTTCTATCTTTGACAATCTTAATGTTACGTTTTTAATTTGAGATTTTTAAAAAATCTGTTCTAGGTACGGATGACATTTATCTCAGAATCTCCTGTTTAATATATTACCAATCGATGAGGCAGGTATCAATGTTTTAAATAGTAGTCCATTGCGCCCTTTTAGTATAAACATAACACGTATAAACACGTTTAGTACAAACATAAAATCTTCTTTACATGCGCGAAAATGCTGATTTCTCAAATCGTACTAAATAACATTTAAAGAATTTACATAGAGTGATAAATAGCATTATAACACGCACAATATTAGGTACATTTTATGTATTTTATAATTTCATATACTATTATTTATAATTTTCATAATATTATTCATGGAAAGTATTATTAAATCCATATGCTATCTTGTCAAAAGTTGTCTAAAATATCTTTATACATAAAAATAATGATAAATTACAGTATTAATACACAATTTTCAGCGAAACATTATGCTGAGAATCATTTTATGCAAGATTTAGAAGAAATGCATTTGTTCTTGAAGTCGCATATTACACGCTCATATACTTTCGTAACAGTAAAGTACAAAAACGTGCAAGTGTCTTTATAAGCGTATATCCTACAAGAAAACTTAAAACGTTTCGTTGAGCAATTTTTCGGCTAGTATTATGTGCAAGCACAGGAGAGAAGAGCACTTTTCATACAATATTTATTTCATACTTTATTTAATATAAATGAAATAAATAAATGGACGAATGCGGTCTCAAGAATTCTTTTTAATGGGTAGAATCATAATACTAATCCATTGTCACTAAATTTTGTCAACCATAAGTCTTTTTCCCTTAAATTTTTTGCAGTTTTATTTTCTGTACTGAAATTGCTTTTGTTTTAGATTGAACCATCAGTGTTTAAAGTTATAAATGGAGGAATAAAATATCTCATTATAGTTAATTTAAAATGAATAAACAGATTTGAAAAAAATCGCTGGAATAGTGAAATACCATTTAGAAATTAAGATTGCCAGTTTGTTTTTCCAGTAAGCATTGAAATACTCCAAAGTACATTCCTTTTAATAATAGATTAGATTCCTGAATTCAGACACCTCCCAATAGAACTTAACTCATCATATTTTTGACTCGGAGCACATTTTCTCTTAATAAAAAGCAATAATGTAAACAATAGGTCTCAACCTAGAATCTTTAAAGCTGTGTGGGCAGTCAGCATCATTAGATACGGAAATGAATAATTATTTTTCATTTGAGTTAAAACTAAAAATATTTCTTTTAAGCTGAAATTGTTATTAATTAACGTACTATGAAAAGAGTTGGGTGGAAAATGAAATTATTTCCATTAGTTACCCGATGGAGAAATATATGTTTCAGTACAAACGGAATAATCTTACCATTCACAAAAATAATTGATAACAATGTCTGACCCTAAGTTTTATTTCAGAATAAGTTCAAAGTAAGCACAAACGCAGCATTCGTCTTATAACTCGAACATATAATAACATATGTAACACAATTTTTACTCAAGATGGAGAATCTATGTCAAGTGCAACAGCACCTTATGAATAATTACTAATAAGCCGTTGTTTCAACTTTCTTGGTCATTTCACTCCCTTTTTGTGATTTTTAGTTGCGGACATATCTTAAATTTAATATATTGTAGAAACATTAGGTTATTTCGAAGCAGGAGAGATGAAAAATGAGCAAAGCCCTCGCCAGGACTCTAACCACGGACCTCTCGAACACGCGTCGAGTGTGCTGACCACTACACCACGAAGGCATGCTAAGAAGACGGAAGAAATACCTTATAATGTATTTTGGCTGGGTTTTTTATCTGACATCCAAATGACAGCATAAATCAACACTCGAGAAATTTTCCAGACGATGTGTCGTTAAATATATATTGAATTGAAGATGACCGAAGTTTTTCACACGCACAAAAGACCGCTTCATCAGCAAACAACTAGTTAGTTCTTTTTTGCTGAAAACACACTATTTTTATCTAACGAATTAAGTTTCTTTCCTGCGTGTGCGTATGAAACAAATGAAATTTTTGCTAATCCTTTTTCTGAGAAAAGTAAGACTCTATATTTCTACTCACAAATGTATATCTGTCCGTCATTGGTTCTACGAAGTAATTTCTTTTCCTACATAAGTTTCCCCCACAGCCCAAGTGTAGTGAAATTCTGCTGCTTAGATAAGCTAGATGATATTCCAAGCAAGGAAATTTATTTTAAGGCCGCTTTGTGCTAAAAAAGAAATTCACTAATGATAAGCAAGTTAAAAAAATTGGAACTCATATGAAGTTTAAATTAATTAAAGACTATAAAGTATTTCTCCCGCTTTCTTAGCATGCCTTCGTGTAGTAGTGGTCAGCACGCTCGGCGCGTATTCGAAAGCTCTGTGGTTCGAGTGCCGACAAGGGCATTGCTCATTTTTCATCTATCCTGCTTCGAAATAACCTAATGTGTCTACAAGATGAGATATATTAATTTTTAAATTACATATAACGTGATAAATTCTATGTGCATCTATCCTTGAACCAAAATCAGATTTAAATTAGTACAAATTTCTTTATTATTATTATCATTATTTAAGAAATCTTAAACGTAATTTAAGAAGCTTAAGATGCTCAAACGTTTGATCAGAAATTTACATTGCAACAATACTTATTTCTTTCAGTTGAAAATTCACAACAATCTGGCTGTAAAAGTATAAGGTAAAATAACAAATTAATTACTAGATGATCATCCAGTAATTAGTCTGTGATTTTATCTTATACTTAATTAATTTGAAAATTAATCGACAAATTTAAGGTCATTCATCATTAGAACAAAATTTTACTCATAATTGTATTCAGTAGCTAGATTTAAAGTGCTATAAAGGTTTCAAAATGCTACTGAATAAAATTTTATTAATTAAACTGATTAAAGGTCTGATTTTACTGATTTTCGTTGGTTGAACTTAAAAACATAATTAATTATACTCAGTGCAAAATTATTTTTAGTCCGTCCGGTTAGAAACCAACACTAACCGGATGGATGAAAACACTGAACGTTGATAAAGTATCCTGGGTTTGATTCTGAATGCTTGAAAGTGACGAATATACTGGATTTTTGTAGTACGAACCAAAAAGCCCATTTAAAACTTCTCTCCAACGTAGCCAAATTACGCATGCTTTCCTTCAACAAATTAAATAACTGTTAATCATATGCGTTTTGTGTGTTATGTAACAGTTAAAAAACAACAGTTGAAAAATTGTCTGTTAAAATAAGAAATTTTAAATTTATGAAATGTTTGTAGTTTATTAAATATCTTTTAAATCCACTTGATCTGAGTACCATATCAAATGTCATCAGAATGATTTCATGCACTTCTTGAATTTATTTTGTCACTTCAAATTCTCATTATTACTCTAGAAAAATACCGTAGTAGGTCTTTTTTATATGATTTTGATAACGGAATTGCATTCAAATTCAATCATTTTGAATTTTCTTGCGGTTAAGTGTAATTTCTTTAACGTTTTAAATTTACTAGAGCAATCATACCTTCTAATAAATCCTATCTTTTAACAAAGTCACGCATAATATTTTCTTCTCTTCCATTAAACTAATAAATGACAGACTATAAATACTTTTGCTTTCAAGTTGGGTGGTTTATGAGGAAAGAAATCCGTAGAATAGGAAAGCTCGTCATTTAAAAAAAAATGAATAAATATCGCAATGGCTTGTCTTACATCACGACAAAATTAATTTCCTGTGATCAGCGTATTTACAAATATTTGCTGTGAAGATTTTCTGACATTCCTTTCAGCTTAGCCTCGAAGGTTCACAGTAGAGAACTGGATCATTAAGATATTCTTCATTAGATTCGTGTCTGGGCTTTGAGTTACTATTTAATTAGTCCAAAAGTACAATCTTCCAGCGAGAGGAAGGCGAAGTTTTGAAAAGCCTCTATTTCGGCAAGGATTTGATCACAGAACATTTCCAGCGGCCGCACAGTGAGCTGTTTGAAACCAGTAACAGGCAGGATAACAAGTTGCTCGTTTTGTGATGAAATAAAAATGAAATTCAGCTGAAAAGGATTACAGTTTTTAAACTGTGTTTATTTCTGCCTATTTCTTAAAAGTAAAACTTTAAAAACAGAAAAAACTATCAAAATATTAGAAGAAGCATATAATCGTTTGAATAAAATTAAGAACAGAAATATATAGACAAAAGCTTGTAAATTACGTGTAGCTAAAAATATCATTTTAAGCACTAGATATTTCCCTGGATGCAAACTATAACGTATATAAAAAGCAAAGTTAAAAACTTTGCAATCTAATCGATTAGAAATCGGTTTTATTTATGATACCTGTTGCAAAACAAAGTCCATTATAAAGTGGCTTTTTTAAAGAATTCATTTGCATTACTTTAAGCCATGCACGTTTATAGTACTGACGATACATAGAAGATAACATAAAAGCTCTTATGCACCAGACTGGCAACAAATTCTACTTATCGCTGACGCAATTTTATTTCAAAGTAAAAATAATAATAAATATTTCGACGATGTTGGTCTTCGAGGTGTTCAAGGAAAAAAATTTCTATGTATATTTAAATTGCTATTAATTTAGTAACATCAATGTGCGTATTGAAAATTGATCAGCTGCTACGGCGTGGAACTTCGGAATTAAATAATTAAGACTGTGTGTGTATTTCTCCTCAGAAAATTGAGATTAAAGTAAAAATGCTTTTCCCATTAATGTGTACGTATATGTGCACATATACTTCTGTGCCTAAAATTAAGAAGAAACAGGAAGTTTGGGTATAGGTAATCAATTGATATTGCAATTAAATAATTTTCCACCAACAAATATAATCATTACATAGTTTCCAAATTTATTTTTCAGTTATTTTAAGTCACAGAAAATTCAGTTATTTTAAGTCACAGATCCAAATTTTATTTTAAGTCACAGAAAAATCACATGATATATGGCATTCAGTTATTCTACATAATAATTATCATATAAGAAACCAAACATAACATCTTCATACATGGTACGTATTGAAACAAATAAGGAAGAGGTCTGTTGTTCTAAGGTAAAGTAAACGATTCTCTGGATACACCGTTCAGAAGTTTTAAAGAAACATTTGTCAGATTACTTACTAAAATTGAGTCCTACAAGTGGATATGCTAACCATTATTAGACTGTTGGCCACATAAAAAAATTCTGGGTTATTGCAAAATATATTATTCCAGACAATACCTATTCGGTAAAGCGGAATTAAAGCAAGTTTTTGCCATAAAAAAATGGTTTTCTTTAAATTTCTTTTACGCCTAGCGGTCACATCTGGACTTACTATACGACAAACAGCTTAGTTATCTTTCTTCAGCTTATTCGCAAAATGTAACTTGTTTTATTTGATTATGCGACAAAGTGAATAAGGTGAATAAGTCATAGTGTGAATTGCTGGTCCGATGCAACATGAATTTATTCTTAGTTTACAAATGGTTACCCAGTGTCAATTCATTTTGAAAAAACAAGGAACAATATATTCGTGGGGGGGGGATAGCCTTGAAGGGTTATGGATCTGGTAGTAAAAATACTTATCACAACATTCTTAAGAATCTTATGGATGTTCAGGACCTGTTTTTATTTCCGCAATGCGTCTGTCCACGTGTTCAGTTTAATTAGTGGAATTAGCGAGTCAAATTTGAACTGATGTAATATCAGAAAATTATATCTTACAATCTCTGCAGTCGTAGGTGCAAAGGGCAGACTTTAAATTTATTAGAAACGCAAGGATTGCTCTAAGACGACTAACTGTACTGTCTTCGATCAGAAAAAGCACAATTTATAGTAGATCACTGTTGAATGAGAACTGGAATGTGACGTAAGAAACAATTCTTGAAAGTCTTATTACGGGTACAAGAGGTTATTATGCAGCTTATTTAGATTATACCAATGTGATTTGTTGAATTATTTTTCAATCATTGTCTTTCTGTTTACTAAAACTCCTTCTGTTTTTCAAAACTTGTCATCCTAAGCTTTGATACTGATTAAATTTTATTCATAATCTGCCTATTACAAGTTTTGCGTAAGATATCAAAATTTCTTTGATTAACTGTTAATTAACTTTCTTCAAATGTTTTCTCCTTAAGCATTTGAGTTTAAGCAGCAGAATGAAAGCATTTGTTAATCGACGATAAAAAGAGATTAATTCTCTTCGTACCATTAGATGCTGATTGTTAATAACAAATTAGTGTAAGCAATAACAAGAATCCTTTTGCAGTTTCTATTTACATCAGATTTTAACTTATTCCTACATATTTAACAATAAATTGATTACTCTGTACCCTCAAAATTCTGAAGTATTCCGCCTCCAAAGCCCACACATATGTCATTTAAGTATATATCAAAACTTTTGGTCGAAGCCATCGGTTATTTAGCCGTCTTGTCGCCAAGAACGTTGACCAGAGTTCACCAAACAAGGCAATCATTATTACCCCCCTCTACAAGGAAAGAGAAAGACAACAAACACACAGCCAAGCCTTACAAAGAACCATTGGTTTCTGACTAGCAGTCAGCCTATATATATATATATATAAATGTGTGTGTTATATGTGGTAAGTGTATGTAGTAGTTTTGAATTGTAAGAGAATAGGCGTTTTTTTCTTAATTTTTCAGTGCCTTGATCTGAACACAAGTTTCGGAAAGCTTAAAAACGTTATCAAACTTATAGACGAGGGATGATGAAAAATTTAAATGTATTATAATATAAATTAAATGTATATAATATTAATTAATTTTAGTATATCTGGGAATAAAAGCCAACAAACATAAATAGTAAGCCAACGAAGAAGAAAAGACTCGAAGAAACGAAAAAAACGACTCGAAGCTAGTAATCAGCAGTTTTGAGCTACAGCATCATAAACGAAATTTTAAAGCTAGTAATTAAAAAAAAAGATAAAATATTTTCAAGTGTAATTTATATGAAAATTTATTTCTGAAACGATTTTAGTCACATTATTTTCATATTTGATAACTGTATCAACACAGAACATCAGTTGAGCAATTTTTGGAACTAAATTTGTAGTGCATTCCTGCTAGATTATTTTTCTCTGATTAAAAGAGAGAGAGAGAGAATCCAGTAGAAAATAACATTTAGATGCAGCAAAAAAAAAAAAAAAAAAAAAATTCTGCTGCCGTACATCAAAATGCTCAGACAGAGAAGAACAGAATCCTTTTTCTCTTTCCTTAACATTTCGTTGAAGGAAATGAAGATTTATTAATGTCAGTTCGATGCGTTTTCGCTTTCAATATTACTTTTGCTATCATTTATTTTCTACTATATTCTGATTCATTCCTAAAGTTTTCTAAGGTACGTTTCCTTTCTTATTTTTATTTAAAGGTATAACCTCCGACCACACAAACACACACACACACACACACACACACCCCGAAAAAAAAAAAAAAAAAAAAAAAAAAGAGAGAGAGAGAGCGAGAAAGAGAGAAAGGCTAAAATCGGGATTTTTGCCCCCAGCAGATCCAAGTGAATTATAGGATTTAATTTTATGTACAGTTTCATTTTGATAAGTTTTCTTATGTTAAATATTATTAAATACTTTAATTCAATACATAAGGATTAAAGGTACTTAAGGATTCTGCCACCTCTGTCAATCCACAAAATCGGAAGATTAGTCGCCAAGCTTGGTAAAATTTGATCTCAAGTTTTCTAACCTGCAATGAATTTAATTTTCAGGCTGTTTTGATCGCGAAGTTGTTTGCGTGATATCATTGATTCGGTAATTCTTTTTTTGCTCTAAAATGTTTAGCATTTTAACTTAATTAGAAATCAATTAGAAAAGATGTAGTAATTTTTTGTGAGATTTATAATATACCACATTTTTTATTTTCATATTTACTTTTGACCGCGTGATTAAGTTGTATCTTTCATTATTTTCTTTTTTAATGTTGGCAGCTTTCCCTAAATTTGAAAATAAGAATTAGGGTCCTAGTGATATCGCTTATTATATCGTATACATTATTAATCTTTTACTATTAATTTTTTCTCTAAAATGCTAACTGTAATTATTTTGTTATCAGCTGAAAAATAAGAATTGGTTTTCTTACAAGAGCATGGAATTTTGTATTAAAATTACAAAGCAAAAGTGTAAAAATGACCACAAAGTGAAATTACTTTTAAGAAAGCTGTGGCCAAATATCAAAACAAAAGACAAAGAGGAACGGTTCGCCAACACTTAGATTCATATTTAGGAGAATATATCTGACGGCAGTAGGTAAGATACAAAATATTTGATTTTTTTACAGCTGCAACTGCTGAAATATGACCTCCGCAGCTATAAAAAAGTGTTATTTCTCTAAATAAAATAAATATTAATTCAATTTAAATGTTACAAGTTGTTAAATAAATATTATTTATTATGTTTCCATATTATGATTTTTCATTTTTTGAAAACTGCCAAACGTTTTTTAATATTCGCCAAATTATTTTCAAACATCGTTAAATTTTGCTAAAGCATATGCTGTGGCTCCTTTAAAACAGAAGTAGTTTTAATTTTGCGTATATATATTTATATTGGTCAGGAAACCTATAGAAACCTCAAGAAATGTGTATATGAAATATCAAGTCAATATTAGCTGTTCATACTTAGTTTGACTTGAAATCTTGAAATTTTCTAAATTTATAGCAACAGATACAGAAATATATATTTCACAAATGGTAAAGTACTACATACAGACAAATGAAATTATTTTCCACTTACATTTTTCGCCAATAAAGTTTCATGAATGAGTCATTTTAAAAATGTACAAAATGGCATCAGTTCTACTCACGTTAATTCTGAAAGTCATTGCCCTCACGCAGAAATCATTGGACATAAACTTAACGGCATTCTGCGATTTATTACGTTAAATTAATTTTTCTAAACGCTTTAATGTTCGCAATCGAGACACGTGTACTCTGAATATTTATAACTACTTTTATGAATCTTGAAATCAAGGGGAAAACATTAAGCAAGGAATTTTATTTCTGAACATGCAAGTTCAGAATAAACGTCTCGGATACTCAGAGGATAGTCAGCGTGATTCGCGTTGAAATGCTCTAGGCAACACACATTTAAATTGAGACGTTCATTTTACTCAGGGGACAGTCCTCTCTCTTTCCAATACATTGGCACTTAGGTTCCTGAATTGTGCCGTGTTCATTCGAAAAAAAACGTATCAGGGCAAAAAAGTGGGTTACTATTCAAAAAGTAGATTAATTTCATTAATTTTCCTTCATAGTCATCAGAATTATGTTTGTTAAGCATCGTAATCAGCATAGTTTGTTAAGCGTAGTTAAGAGGCATTACACATCGTGTACACAAAAGTCTTCATGCAGCCTTTTATTTCACATATTTAGTCGTGGACATATAGTACTTCCAGTCACATTTTAAATCATGTAAACATTCATGCATTGGCATTTTTAAATTTAAAAATCAATTTTATAAAAACTATGATATCTGGCTTTCTATACATCTCCCGTCTTTATAGTTATATTTAAGAACAATTTATACTCACCATAAAAGGGAAGGGAAGTTTGATTTTCTTCCGTCAAAAATTGACCGAGATATTTAATGTTTGAAAACATCTACAAGTGTCGTACATAAATTGAAAAATGAAATGTTTGTATAAAATATATTTTAAAAAATGAAGAGATGAACTAGATTGAATTGGAGAACAAAATGTTTGCATTTGCACGTAAATAATAGTTGATATATCAGTTTAGAGAGAGGTTTTTGATGTTAACAGATTAAGTGATGAGCGTTGTTATGCAAATTGACATGAAAGGTTGTGCTATTTCAGTTAAATGCAAGTAAAGGTTGCATTTTTTTTTAAAGTTTTTCCTGTGCCTCATTTCGTCACGTAATCTTTCAGTAGAAAGGTTAATGCAAATTTTACGGCAAGCGGCGTAGTTTAAATGGAGAAGAAGACTTAGATGTCGTGTTCGTAACTAGCAGTGAGAAAGTAAAGGTAATATTTTACGTTTTGTGCTTCTGCTATTTCCACTATCAGCCGAAGCTAAGGTCGATAACTCGTCATCGCAATAAAGGTGACGGTTAATGTCGCGTGATTGGTAGAGGTAGTAATTACATACAGAACACCTCTGAAATTTCTGTAAAATGTCGATGAATATAACAAAAAGGATGTAGAATTTTCAAAATCTTATCGAATTTATATTCTAGAAAACAGCGGCAGATTTCAGTATTGTCACATAGTCGCCTCATAGCATCATTTGCATGGCTCAAAATAAAAAATATTACAAGTTTAATTAATAAAAAAATACATTAAACTACTAATAACGTACTTCGAGCACCTTAAAACGTAGAAATTATTTGTAAAAATTCTTTCGCCGTGCTCTATTCAGGAAAAATAGAAATAAAAAATATTACCCAATAGTAAATCACTAAAGAAATAATGGAATGATGCTAAAAGGTAAAAACTCAACCTCAGGTTGTTCTAGTGTATTTTTTAGCTGATCCCTCAAGAGAAGTAATAAAAAATTCGAAATTAAACATCTCTTCCAATTTTTATCGTACGGGAATTTTTTTTTTTTTAAATATTGTGTTTTTTAACAGGTATAAAATTTTTCTGGATAGTGGTATAGGGACCGGGTGATCGTATTAAAAGTTAGATTGATTAAATTGCATAAAATTAATGTTTTAATCTAAAAAATGGCAGAATATAAAATTTCCATTCTTTTAAACCTCTTTGTAAATGGAAGTACATGTCTGGTAAAAAATAAAGGCTACATAATTACTTTTACACTGTACTTATACGGTGTATACTACTATTAAATTATGCAGGTTAATTTATTGCCAAGTCTCATTAAATGGCCTATGTCTTTCTGCTTCATCCTAACATCTTAATCTGAACTTCATCCTCACCTTCAATTATACTGTTTATTGAAAACATTCATACATACATACATATATATATATATGTAAGTCTTAAAAGGTTAAGAATAAAAAAAACCTATAAAAAGCCGTTAAAATACTTGAAAGTTACCTATCTCTATCCCCCTAAAAGCGTTGCAAAAAGAATATGTTTAATATATATGTTAATTAAAAGATAATTAAAGTAATTAAATCAATTAAAAGTGAAAATTTCACTAACAGGAAATATATTATTTAAAATAAAAATCAAAGCTGAAGCAATAAATAAATAAAAAAGGAAAGAACAAATAGTAGTTGAAAATGCTTTTAAAGAGCAGCGTAAAAATTTTCAACAGAGCCATGTTTCTGAATTACATCTAGATGATTCTCAAAATAATTTAAGAAAATAAATCTGGAAAATTAAAATTAAAAATAAGGTGATAATGTAAAAAATTAACTAATTAAAAGTAATTTAAAGGTAATAAAATAATATTAAAATGCTGATAAGAAATTCGGATAAAAGAGTTTTTAATTATTTAAAAATTAAGGTACTTTTCCGTTTTGCCGGCGCAGGCGATAAAGTCGCCAATAATGGTACAATGGAATATCCTCTCTGGTAACCTTTTAATCCTCATTTTCAAAACAAGTCGCAGCCATTTTTATCAGATTGATTGTTTCTCTCAATACTGGCATACAGTAACATATAATTTTTACCAGATAGTTCAGTTTTATGCCCTAAGGGCCATTCGCGGGCGGTAATTAAGTCAATTAGGATGCAATTACACCATTCATCCGATGGTGAAAATATAGAAAAGGCAAAGTCAAGAGTTAAATTCATCAATTCTAATGAGAATGCACTAGCGAAGTAAAGCACTGCGGTTTTACATAATTTCTGAGTATGAAATAATTCTTGGATTTAAACTTGCAATCCAAATTAATATTTAACTTGAAATTAATGTAGATAATTACTAAGAGAATCACATTATCACATTTTTGTAGCGTAGTTTACGCGAGATGAGATAACTTGGGGTCACATGATATGAACCGGCGAATCAGGATCTTGTGCCATGAAAGCATAGTAAATTCTTGAATTAATGTCTTTTTACAAATTCATTGTCTTTTTTTATTGGCTTTTTTACAAAATTTTAGACGACATTAAAATGTTTATACCTTTCAAAACAGAAAATTCTTAGAACTAACATTTGTCAACATTTTTTATGTGTATACTGTGTGTTGTCACTAATAAAGTCTGCTTGGCGAGATTTGCGCCGGCGAAACGGAAAAGTACCAAAATTAATTATCAAGATATAATCCGTGACTCCAAGACTCCGTTAATTCCAAGATATAATCCAAGAATAATTATCAAGTTATAATCGTTGTGAGTACGCGACTTTAATCCTTAATAATCTTAATTTTGCAATATCTGAGCTATAGAACAGTAGGTGCCTATTAATTGTGATCACGTTTGTTCGTGTTATTTTAATAACGTTAACTGACAAATATTCTTCAAAACAGGAAAGCATCATCATCTTCAAAACATGGAATTTAACTATTTTAATATAAATGCAACTATAAACATATAAATTAGTAGTTTCACGAAATTTTTATTAGGAAAATGCAAAACTTTATTAATGAGCTTTTGATATTTTCTTTAATGGAAAAGTTCATTAATGAACTGCTCTTGTCGTTTCTCGAAATTACTTGATCGATGCTATAACCGTAATCTTAATATACGAAAGGCATCCCTCATTCATTGGAGGAAAATATGCAAATATAAAATTTAAAAATTAAGCAAATAAGCAACTTTAGTATGGCGTATGTACTTTTAGGGTATTTTTTTCCAGGAGTACGCGAAAAAAATTTATAGAACTGTTTTCCTTCTTGAAGAAGAGGGACCTAGTTCTGATCGCCCTCAAAATCGATAGAGTAATTCAAAATCTACGTCAGACTAAGGTTGCTTTTCTGCTTAATTTTAAATGATTGACTAAAAGGCATAACAAGGTGTTTGGCCATTTAAACTATTATTTGGCAATATTTTTCTGTCAATTTTTATAATCAATTTTGACCTTATTTAGCCAATTTATTCCTTGTTTAGTGACTTTAGTTTAGTTTTAAAAATTAATTCTGTGACATTTTGATAATATTAACTGAATTGTTGATCACAATAAGCGAAGTATTTGATATGTTTTCTTATACAAATGGACGGGACTTCGCCAGTTCGATAATAATATCCGAATGATAACACTAACCGCGATCACATTAAACGGCTTCTCTAACGTGTATATATTTATTTCTTTTTGTTTACCTGACAGATCTTTCTAGGTTTCATAGTACGTTATTAAGCATCCATCTTTACAGGTTACATAGTAACATCTGTCGTCTGTCCGTCTTTACAGGTTACATAGTAACGTCATAGATCTGTCGTGACAGATCTTTACAGGTTTCATAGTACGTTATTAAGAATGTTTCGTCTTTATTTCTGCGTATTTTTTATGGAAAAGTCTGTATTTAGAAAACAGAACTCCAGTTCAGAAGTCAAATAACAAAAATCAGCGTTAATTTACAATATTTTCACAGGACTAGTTTCGATGGTTTTACCGAACCATCATCTTCAGCTGCAAAACCGCAAATGAACAAGATAGGAAATAATGTTTAGATAAGATAAGAAAGCCTGGACAAGAATAAGCAAGTGGCGCCATCTGTTGGCGAAACCAGAACTAAAACATAATTTCTCTAAAAGCCGAAGGCAAATTTGGATTGGAATTAGGATCGTTAACTAGAACAGAAAGATTTTTATGAATGTGAAATGCCTCTAGAAAATCCAGTTCTCCAATGGAAGATGTTTTTTGAATAATTTTGGCAGCAGAAAAATTGAAAGTGTGATTTTCGGACCAACAATGTTGAGCAACAGAAGACTTCTGTGTTTCCTTTTTTCTAACATATGCCTCATGTTCTTTGACGCGAAATTTTAAGGCTCTCTTAGTTTGGCCAATGTAAATTAAACCGCACTGGCAAGGAATCCTATAAATACCCCAGGAATTCATATCCGGAATGGGGTCCTTGAGTATAGAAGTTGGAATTTTATTGATGGGAGAGTAAACAACCCGAAAGTTAAATTTCTGCAAAATATGTGCAACTTTATAGCTAATTGATGGAAAGAAGGGAATGACAACAGAATTTTTATAATCTCCTAAAATAAGAGTGTGGCTTTTAGTGTGTTGAGATGAGAATTTTTTAACTGCTTGATTAATAATGTTGGGTGCTCCAGTTGCTTGTTTATATTGTTGCCTTTTTATATTATATAACTATTAATTTATTGTAACATTAGTATATTTAACGTTTCAAACGTACGTAAAATTTAACTGGAATTTTTTGAAGCTATTAAAATTTTCCTCTATGTTTCTAAATTAGAATTTCAATAATTATGCAGTTTGCTAATGGTGTTAGGAAGAAACTGCATGGTACTAAGGATTTGTCTGTTAAACCGATTTACATGCATTCGTAATTTGTAAGAATCACAGTTTCGTAATCTGTTAGACTTATACGTCATATACTGCAGTTAACATTTTTCAAATCTGAAATTCGCGAGTTAAATTTAATTCATACTCTTTTATTCATTTATTTAATTTTGCAAGATAAGTCTAGTAGCAAACTATTTTAGATAAAACTACTTTATTGTTAGTATTTCTCTTTTGCGACTGAATATATTTGACTATAAATGATGAAATGGAATATATTGTCCTCGGGAAGATCTCATGGAGAAATTCATATCTGTTGTTGCTTTTGTTCTTTTTACTTTGTGTTGTAGTTTTGTAATACTTGTCAGAATTTCTAGTCGGGAGCAAGTAGCCGTAAGATATGGAATTTTCACAGAAGAGATCATCCACCTGCTGACCCGATTTTGTTTTTTCTTGTCATTGTGTATTACGTCATGAATCATGTGATTTCCGCACGATTCGTTGCTAACACTGAGGCTTTTCCCGTTCCTATGGCAACTCGTGATTTCAACTATCTTGATTTGTACAGCATCAGTAAATACATTTCCGCCGCAAATTGCAATAATCTCTCGGAAAGCTCCAACAACTTATTGACTTCCTTTTCATTTATTTCAATAATCCGTTCTTCAATTTTTTTTCACGCATATTTTCAGAAATATGATTACGTTTGTTATCTAATAGGTGGCCCCTACATTTATACATAACATAACGTACGTTTGTTACCGCAGAGATCCGACCAATTTGCTTTCTTTTAATATATCATTGTAAAAATATGCTTTAACAATTAAAAAGAATCGTTTTTAATTAATTACTTTTTAATTTATTTAACATTTCTATTTCTCAAATCAGTATATTTTTATAACAATTATTTTGTGCAGTTGCAATACAATAAATTATGTGCATACGTAATATGTAAAGAAGCTTACTAAGAGCTCCAGTAATTGCAGAAAATATTGTATCTTACGCATATGTATAAAAAAGTTATCTCATAATCCTACATACGGGCACACATTTCACCCACATGAAGTATAAATATTTACGTTCATACTAATTAATGTAATTTAATTTTGTCTCATTTTGATCATATACTTATTTTTGAAACTTTTGACATACACAAACCCACACATACTAAAATAGGTACTTAATCAATAAGATGTATTTAAAGAAGACCAGCCTCTATAATTTGGAACCAAGCATGATCGAATAATATTTTGATATAAGAAAAAAGGTACTAAACGTATTAATATGAATTATATGGTTATGAAATACAGTCGTTTAGGTCACAGTCTCTTAACATTTTAAGCATTAAACACTTTCAGAATTATTCTATATTTTATTCTCGAATCTAATAAATCAGATAGTTCATAGTACTTACAAACTAAGGGCTAAAAAACGTTCTTCCTAAAATAAACTGACGTTGATATTTTAAAGACAAGTCATGTGTTTAGTAACAGTTTTTAAACTGGTGTGGCCTCCTTGTGGGAAAATTATGGGTAAGGTAAATAAGATGTTAATGAAGTGATACAGTTCCAATGATACAGATGAATCACTATCGTAGATTAAATAAACAAAAATATAATCATTCCTAATACCTTGAAAGTTAATTCATATTTCGTACCGCATATGCATATTTAGAATTTCTAATGACACTATTGTACAGTTTTTACGGCAGCATTATTGATTTCTCTCTCACTGGTATTTTCAACTGTTGCACAGTTGCTGGTGGACAAAGACAATTCTCAAAAGTGTCTGTCCAGAGCGCTCAGTATCTGTTTATTGACATTACATCGGGGAAGTGAGCAGAGCCGATCCAATCCAGCATTGCCCTTACTTTGTAACAAAATATCAGCAAAGGTGCAATAGCATGTCACGTTATATAAACTCCCAGTGAATATCGCCTGGGTGCCAACTTGCCGCCAGATTAGCTAAAGTTCGGTATTCTTGCTGAGGCTGAATCTCTTCTCATCTGTAAACAGTATCTTACCCTATTGCTTTCTTTCTAGTCCTTCGCCCTGTAACTCTTTATACCACTGTAAGTGATGACGCCGATGGGCAGATGTTGAGAGGACTCAGTGTACTGGCCGTGGACAAACCATACCTCTGTTATAAATGCTCTGGCCAGAATAAACGCGGTGTTTGTCTCCCACCGCCCTATGCAGCTAGTTTGCAAATGGTTACAGCTGTTTGGTACCGGTCTTTCTCTCTTCTAAAATTTCTCTCTTCTAAACAAAAAAACTTCTAAACTTTTTTTTTTCTTTTCGTAGCCGACAGAAGACCCGGTTTACCTAGTAAAGTTGCTCATCGGCTTATACTTGTAAAGATTATGAAGTGGGCGTAGTAGAGCTTGTTGCTCATTGCTCATTAACATCATTAAACCTTCGAATAACTGCATCTGTCATTATGAAATCTAACCACTTTTTCAGTGCGATTCTATTAGCAATATTTAATTCAACTAACCTTCTCAGTTTTTCCCACTAGTGGCCCAAAGGTACCCCTGGATACTAATTGTTCAGCCCGGATTCGAGCCCAGGCGAAAGGGGTGGCTGCAAAGCTGGCTTTTATGGTTTTACCTATGTGTAACATGCGTAACAGCAACTGCATCGGTTAATGTCTTGGCAGGTCTAACACCATTCCATATTCGTGCTGAACAAGAAGCGCAGTAATTCTATCAGTATATCATAATCGCACTCCCACCAGCTTCTTCGATAAGTGGCATTATCCAAACAATTATGAACGGCTAGCAACGACACTACATGTTCACTCAGCACTTAAAAGGCAAGGTATAAACATACATCTGCACCATCATAACATCCCCAGCAAAAACACTGCTCTGTATGCATGGATGGCTCAGGTATGGAAGACAAAGTTGTCAGTGCACTAGTTCTTCAGCATGGAGAAATCTTATATCTATGGAAGGAGCTACTGAGCGCTAATAACATCATGTTTCAGGCAGAAACAGTAGCTATTTCCAAAGCTATCAAGTATATTACTCAGCGAAACTTACGGTACATCAACATCCACACAGACAGCATGTCGATACTTCTGTCAATACTCAACCATCATCACACATCCCCTATATTTACTCAAATCCAGAGACATTTGCGGAGGCATCAGCATCATAACATCATGCTCTTTTGGGTGACAGCGCATGTTGGGGTGAGTAACAATATACAAACTTTCTGCAAGCTTATCGTGAAACAACGTCATCTGGTGGAAAGGATCGCCCATATTATCGACAAGCTTGCAAAAATCGGTGCTTACATTATACTTCGTTATATGACTTTTTTTAAATTTCATTAAACCTCTTTTTTTTGGGGGGGGGGTTAATAGGAACAGTGCCTACTTTATAAATTTAATATTCATTCAAATTGTTTCTAGGAGTTTAACTCTCTGTATTACTACTGTATATGGATATCGCACAATATACGTTCGTAAATTTCTGTAAAATCTGTAAAGTGTTGTCTTTATAAAGTGTATTTGTATTGTGTACTATTGTAAGCGTATGATCTGTTGTAAAGTAATTTTAGTACCTGAAATAATGTAAATTATGCAATTAAGTCTTGAGCCACATATCTTACAATGTTATTTGATGTATCTCCTAATACTAGATATGCAGGGACGTGAGAGAATACAGCCTAAGATCTTGGTAGAATGACGGCGTCTCCTGTCAACTATCAGATATGTGTAACATGAATATGAGTCCGTTTCCCATAAACCTTCTTCCACGAAGTCATTCTTTCCCTTAGGCAGATAGCTCTAGGGAGCCTTGCCATATTCAAATAGCCCTTACCAACCTTAACCATTGTTAAGCTACGCGTTTGTTCTAGATTCCCAATTTTTCTACTACATGTAATATCATTTAAATACTCTTAATAGTCATTTAGTAACTTAGAATACGGACTAAAGCTACTGAACTACTGTAATAATCTTTGTCGCCGTTCAGAGTTCTATTCTCCGCGAAAATATAAATAGAAATCACATAATGATTAAACTATCTAATTGCATTCCGTTCAACTTTCTGTACTTTGTCTACTTCTTTAACTAATAGGCTAAAACTCCAAAAATAGAGATAAGAGGTAAAGCTTAACTAAAAAGGTTTCTTAAAACAACATCTTTTATGCAAAATTAAAATTTAACAAAATTTATCCATCACAACTTGAATATTTTAAAATATGTACAACTCAAAAAGTATTTTCAGTGCTAAATTAACTTAACTCCAGCTACCACAGGCTCTAGCCCTATTAATTAAAAATTCAAAATCGCTCGCCAAACTCAAATCGGCACGCAGGGTGGAGCACTCAGTAAAAATATTTTCTGGTGAGTCCAAAAACACTGACAAACTGGTGAACATTAGCTCTCTTTTTAAACTATAAATATCCTAGCTAATTCAGACTCAACCGTGTTTAAATGCCGGTTTGACTGAAGGAAGAAATATAAAGTACATGAAAGAATTACACGTAAAAATAATGTGTTAGATAAAAGAAAACTTACATTCATATTCCAGTACTATTTCACCTGCCTAAAAGAGATACTTCAAAAATAAGAAGTTTGGAATTTAGATTTCTAGTCTCAGAAACTAGTATTTCTAAACCTACAGGCAGAGCATTAACAAAGAAAAACACCCACAAACACTTTCAGTATATCAATCAATCACTTCTCCACCTAGACGCTTAGACATTTCCTAGCTTCTAAATTAAGGAAATGACTCCATTATTAATTTGCGTATTGTTCAAAAATGACCAAAGTAATTTTCTTCTACTAATTGTTTTTGCTATAATTTCCTTCCTCTGTTCGCCTGCCCTTTACTCTCAAAACTAAGGCTCTGTGTGGTGTCAGCACCAAAATAGAGCGTAAGAAATGAAATAAACATTTTTTGTTTTATTCTACGTTTTAATTTACTGGGCTGTAAGCTTTTCGCTTTCTGAACAGCAGTCATATTTCTAGAAAGCGACAGAATTTATTTATGCTGTATCCCTGCGCTTTTATTTAAGACTAAGTTAGGCTGAATGGCATTGAGACATACATTTCCTGGGTGTTTCACTACTGTGTGGATTGAACTGTATAAAATTTTAGAAAAAGAGATGAGAATGTACATCTTCAGATATTTATTCATTGCATTCTACCAATTGCTTTTAGCCATCTTAGCTGTAAACGTTATTACCAACAAACCAATCACTCCAAGAATACCTCAATGCTCACCAGACATGTTAATTAGGTGGGATTTAAATAGAGAGCGGATGTGTAAATAAGAGAGGGAGAGTTTGGCAAACACGTAAAATAACAGTGCTTTTTTTTCGTGTTTCTGTGCTAGTTTTCGAGAATATTTTCTAACGTTTGTTAATAAATATGCTTAATGATCGTATATAAATATGAGCTGATTTATTTGGTATTAAACCTACTTATTGGTTTCGTACATATTTAATTTTCTGTATTTCCAGACGCTGCAAAAAGAAGTGCTTCAACTTTTTAGTTATATCTATGACTGTAGAACAACCAAACATTTAGCAAGATTTTGCTTTTGGCTGAATTTTCTAAGATTGCTAGATTTTCAAGTTAAAGTGCGAAAGTGATAATTTTCGTTTGTAATCTAGGAAAGCTAAACGGCTGTTTTACATAACTATAAAATTAGGTATCAATTCACATTGACGTCACGTAAATGTAAGATTTTGTTGAATTGTTCTAGTATTATGGAAAGTGAAACTGATGCTGCTCGTAAATGAAGTACATTCAGATTAGCCTCAGCTAGATTTCAGCCAGGTAATATGGCACTAAATCTGTTGAACAGATCCGAGTTCTGACAACCAAGGAGTTCTGAGAGATTGCATGCGCGCTATCATAAAACCAACTCAGCTTTAAGGAAAACTTTCAGTGCAGAACTATATCAAAGCTGTGGAAAAAGGGGTTCTTTTTTTTTTTTTTTTTACATCCTATGCTGCCTTAAGTACAGTCATTCCTGCCGTAAGATGTCGCAACTTTCATTTCATTCGGAAATATTCGGTAAAGCTCGGCAATTGCATCGCGATTTTTGCTTTTTTAAACTAGTTCATTGATATGAAACCTCCACGTTTGCTCCACGTCCATCATCTGCTTTTTTTGCCTTTATATTTAAAATACCTTGGCATTAAAAAAGTCTGGGCAAAGGACCACTATGGAAAAAGAGACTTTGACAAATCACCAATAACTGGGTATTACTAATCGACAATAACAAAGAGAGAATGAACGTATTATAAGGAAGAAGTTTAGATGTTTTGTTATTTATAATATCAAAAAAAGGACAGAACGAAAAACAAAACATTTCTTTTCTAACGCTATATGCATCGATACTAGACAAAAATTTAAAACGTTCTCTGTTCAGCAAACAAGATTGTGTATTGAAAGAATAATTCAGTGCAGATTAAATTGAAGTAGGCTTAAACGTGTATGCTGATTGAAAATGCTAAGCAATTTCATCAAGAAATGAATTTTCCAAAAGACAGTTTGTTTTCAGAAGGAGAGCTTTATAATTTTAAAAAAATCATTTCATCCTTAAATTAGTCATTTCATGGGAACTAAAATGTATCGGAAGAATGAGTATTTATATTTCACTGAATGCTCTTTTTCTTTTTTAAAAGAGAGTTCTGTTCTCTAGAGTCGATGGACGTTAAAGCTGAATTTGGAAAGATTTTATGCACTGGCAATAATGATGGTTTAAAAGTAAAAGAAAAAAAAACTGATTAAATATAATTAAATTATGAATTAATTTTTTACAGATAAGTTTTTCTCATTAAATATCTGTGCAAAATTATTATACGCATTTTCCCCTCAATATATTCAATAAAGCGAAAGCATTTGTGGAATACGGTGCCAGTGTGCAATTTTACTCCGGGAATCCGGCATATTTGATAATCCAGCATCATTAAAGTTCCGAAAAGTCTGGATTATTGAACTTCGGTTGTAGACGGGATAACGAGCGGCAGCAAATTCCATTGTTAATAAGAGAGCAAACAGCTTTTATTATATGAATATAGTTTGCTTGTTATTTATTATTGTTATATTACGTTATAACTACATTTATTAAAGTGTATCTGTAATTATCTCTTCTCATCATGCCAGACAAATACACACTAGATACAAAATCTTGGTTGTTGATACTTGCGAAGCATCAGGTGAGTTAGTCCGCAACAATGAAGTTTTAACTTGGAAGTATTGAGCTATTGAATAAAATTGACGTCAATATGAAATTTAATTTCGGCTTAAAACTTCGTGTAGTTAATATGTAAAACCCATGCAAAATTTCTACCCTTTCTTGCTACTCACATTCTATCTTAAGTTATATCTTTGAATTATATCACTTATGCAACTTATACCAATTCATAAATTTAAAATATGTTCTATAATTTTAAGTAATTATTTATTATTTAAGTTCTATAATTTTAAGCGATTTAAGTGAAACTTTATATTTATGGGTTTTAAAAGTGTTGATATTCCTTACTTTTCAAAACTCTTCAAGCTAATATTTCATTTGCTCTTCCTCAGATTCAATAAGCGATGATATAGCAATTGTCTTTTCAGAAGCCTGAGTTCAAAAATCTTGTGTGCTAACAAATTCAAACATATGCCGCAAACATAGATCGGCACGCAAATCCGGAAGACTCAGTAAAACTACGCTTTGGTGAGTTTCCTTAGCTCTCTTTTTAAAATACAAATAGGCTTGCTGTTTCAAACTGAACTTTGCTCGAATGTGGGTGAAGTTTGACGAAAGAAATAGAAAGTATAGAAAATAATTAACATAAAAATAATGCGTTGGTAAAAACAAACCTTACATTCATATCACAATACTCTTTCACTTGCCTAAAATAGATGCTTCAAAATAAGAAGTTTGAATTTTGATTTCCAGCCTGAAAAACTAACATTTCAAAGTCTATAGGCAGTGTATTTACGAAGGATAACTCTCACAAATACTTTTAATATACAAGTCAATCTCTTCTTCAGTTGAATGATTAGAAAATTCATATATTCCAAATTAATTTACTCAATTATTAATTTCAGTATTGCTGAAAAATAGTGTACCAAAGCAAATTCTTCTACCAGTCCTTTTAGCTATAATTACCTTCCTCTGTTCGTCTGACCTTTTATCTAAAAACTAAGAATCTGTTTGATGTCAACACCAAAATAGAGCATAAAGAATGAAATAAACTTTTTATTTTATTCTCTGCTTTAATTTACTGGGCTGTAAGCCTGTCGCTTTCTGAATAGCAGTCATATTTCTAGAAAACGACAGAATTTATTTATGTTGTATCCCTGCGCTTTTATTTTAGACTAAATAGGCTTAATGACTTTGAGACACATACTTTCTGGGCGTTTTACTGCTGTGTGGATTGAATCATATAAAATTTTAGAAAAAGAGAAGGGTATGTGCATCTTCAGTTATTTTTTCTTTGTATTTTACCAATTCCTTTTAGTCATTTTAGCTGTAGACGCTATTACTAACAAACCAATGACTCCAAGAATACCTCAAAACTCACCAGACATGTTAATTACGAGGGATTTAAATAGCGAGCGGATGTGAAAATAAGAGAGGGAGAGTTTGGTAAACACAACTAACAACAGTGCCTTTTTCGTGTTTCCGCTAATGTAATCCAGGCTGGTTTCGGTGAATATTTCTAGCTTTTGTTAATAAATATTCTTAAAGACAGTATATAAATAGAAACCAGGTTATTTGGTATTAGATCTAATTAGCGGTTTTGTGCATATTTAATTTGCTGTGTTTCCATGCACCTCGAAAACTTCGACTGAATTTATCAGTTACATCTACAAGCCATACTACAAATAAACGTTAAGTTTTTGCTATTTTTAGTATTTTCTTAGAATGATTGGATTTTAAATTAAAGTGCGTAGGTGACAAGTTGTCTGTAGCTTAGGAACATTAAACGACTGTTTTAAAAAAGTGTAAATTAGGTTTAAATATGCACTGACTCCAAGTAAAAGTAAGTTTTGTTGCAGTGAATCCGTATTATGCAAAGTTAATCTAGCTCTGTTTCTAGTTTGAGTATATTCAGTTTAGCCTTCATTAGATTCCAACCAAGTAAAGCGAGTAAATATTTTTGGTGGATTTGGATTTCTAAGAGATTGCATGCGCGTAATCATGAAACCAACTCTCAGTTTTGAGGGTAAATTTTCAATGCAGAATTTTGTTAAGACTCTGGAAAGTAATTTTTTGCTATATCCTGCGCTAGAGTAACAGAAACTAATTATTTGCTATTTCAGCCTTACATGAACATGCAAAAAAGTAGCATGGAAAGGGATTTTAACTGAGGTTGGTTCGAAGTCGTACATAATTAGTGCAATGAAAGCGGTGTTAAGACGTTTTCCTGGGCAGAAGATAAAACTATGTTGTTAGATAAATTTTATGGTTAATCATCGAATGATGAGCAATGAATTAATAGAGGTTATAGTAAGGAAAGGTGGAAATAATTACGAGTAAATTATTCTATGAGTCAAAGCAGGATGATGAGATAATCGGGTTGATTACCTTCAAATTGTTGCCGCGCGTTCAGGATTTTGTCAAATTGCATAAAGACAAAACCGTAGAGATTAGCGGAAACTTAGGAAAGAAGATTGTCTCAAATTGGAGTAGTGGAAAATACAATGTTTGTAATTTTAGTTGTTTTCATAGACATAATAGTTTGAAAGCAAGTACCACATGACATAGCAAAGACGCTGTTGACTAGTCGAAAAGTTGACAAAGGACCACTACGGCAGTATGTGACTTTAGGATATCAAAACTAGGTATTTACTAATCAACTATAGAAAAGAAAGAATGGAAGTATTATAATAAAGAATTTATAATATCAGAAAAAGGATGGAACGAAAAACAACGAAATTTCTTCTCTAACTCTAAATGTATTGATACTCGTCAAAAATTTTTAAAGTTTTCGGCCCAGCGAATAGGATAGTGTGTTATGCAAATCATTCAAAGCAGATTGTTCTAAAAGTATGCTGAGCATTCATCAAGAAACGAATTTTCCAAAAGAAAGTGATTTGTTTTTAGAAGGACACCTTCGGAATTTTAAAATATTCATTGGATGGTTTGGATTATTCAATTATGGCAAAGCACACGAGGGCTATCTGCCTAAAGGGAGGGATGCCTTCGTGGAGGACTTTCTAAGGGAAACTGGTTCGTATACACGTTACACATGGCGAAAACCACGAAAACGCCCATGCAGCCAGCCCGTTCGCGGGATTCGAACCTCGGACCGAACTACCAGTGTTCAGCGTCTTTACCGCTCGGCCGCTGGTGGGCTAAAATATTCATTGTATCCTTTATTTAGTCATTTCATGGTAACTAAAATGCATTGAAAGAATGAATATTTATAGTCCACGAAATATTTTGATTTTTTCCCCAAAATAGAGGGGACTTCTCTAAAGTAGATGGACGTATGCATTGGCAAAAATTATCATTTCAAAGCGAAAAAAAAACACTGATTAAATATGATTATGTTATGAATAAATTTGCTTATAAATATGTTTTTCTCTTTAAATATCTTTGAGGAATTATTATATGCAGTTTATTATTTCTCAACATATTCAGTACAGCGAAACCTTTAGGGGAGGAATATATAATTTTAGTACGGTAATCCGGCATGTTTGATAATCCAACAACGTTAAACTCCCGAACAGGCCGAATTTTTGGTCTTTCGTCGTAGATAGAGTGTTAAACCGGCAGCAAATTTCATCGTTGGAAAGTTTTTATTATTTGAAATGTAGTTTATTCATTATGTATTATTCATATATTACGTTATAGCTACCTTTATTAGAATTTATCAGTAATTATCTTTTCTCATCATACCATGCCTATACTTATTGGGAGGAATTCTTGGTGGTTGATGCTTGCAAAGCGCCGGGCGAGTTACTTCGCCAACGGCAAAGTTTAACTTTGAAGTATTTAGGTATTAATTAGTACTAACATTAATGTGAGATTTAATTTTGTCTGTTTTATACAGTGATTTATGTTTTAAAGTAGAAAGAATTGAAATACGTATACTTTTATTAATTAAATCAAGCCAGTATTATTGAATTTTAGCTTAAAACAACGTTTGGTTAGTACTTAATAATGATGCAAAATTTTTATCCTTTCTTGCTACTCTTTAATTATGCATTCTATTTTATGTTATACCTTTGAATTAAATCACTTATGCAATTTATATTAAAGTATTTGAAATCTTTGTTTTACGTCTCTTTTCTGTATTCATGTGAATATAATGAAATTTTGACAATTTGACAGTGTTACTTGAATATGCAAAGCTACGAGAGCTATCTACCTAAGTGGAAGGATGCCTTCGTGGGGTTTATCTGAGGGTGACTACCTGGTACTTGCATGGCACATGGGGAAAATGCGAAAAACACCCACCCCATTTGCCTGGAGTCAAACCCAAGCCAGATCAAACTACGGTATCCAACGCAACTCTGCCACTTTTGGAGCAATGAGCTTTTGATATTTTCATTGCAGTATTTTTGCCGCAAGTAATTTAAAAAAAATTTTTAATATATTTTCCCATTATCACTTTCATGCTGTTTTGTTTTTATATTTCTGTCATTTTAGTAAGAACAATGTGAATAAAATATTTTGAAAGAAAACTCAACGCCAAAATAGCTAAACCATAAAATAAGATTCTAAAACGTGAAGCGTTTTACTACTTTGAGCATTCATTCATTAGTTTCAAATATCGTCTATAACACGTGACTCATTTGAAACTTTGCATTTCTGGATTTAGTATACCATTTGCTCTTCTGCAGTTTTAATAAGCGATGGTATAGCAATAGTCTTATCATCATTCATAAAATTTCTAATGTAAGTAGTATATATTTTAAAACTAGGCAGATATAGAAACCCATATTGGCTCTGATTTGATGGCTAAGTCATATGGACTTCAGAAATTTGAGTTCATAATTCCTAGAAACACATTTAGCTTTCCTGTAAAACTGATGCTTCTCTATGTTTGTGTTTGGCCTAGTTTTAAAATTCCAGTTAGCGTGCTTAGTTTTCAGTTCGTAAATTCACTTTTTACAGATATTTTTAATTGATATAATACATTACATGGCACGAGAGAAAATGTTTACGTCAGAAATAATGTATGTGTGCATTTTCGCATCCAAAGTATAATAAAAAGTGCTCTTTTAAGGGCACATTCATATAAATAATAATTACTTATATGCATTTACAGGTAACATGGCCAAACGTATTAGGCATCTTATATTAATGTATTTATTTTAAAATAATTTTGAGATAAATAAAAATCAGACTTTTTATCATTGAATACAAGCAATATGTATTAACTTTCAATATCTGATGTTTTCGGCTTTAGCTTTAATTACAGCAGTAATTCTCCTCGGCATACAACCCACTTGTTTACGACACTTTTCCACATTTATGCCATTCAAAACTTCTTCTAGAGAATTTTTCAGGAGAACACAGATGTTTTATCCAGTTAAGATCTGGGAACTGTGGTGGTCAGCTCAAAACATCAAAATTATTACGAAGAATCTACAGTGACCCCCATTCAAGTCACCGATTTGTAGCATCGTGTGTTATCTTGCTGAAACTGGGCATCCTCCATGTTTTTATCGTCAAATAATTTACAAAAGAATGGTTCTAGTGACTTTCAAGAACACTAAGGAATAATTAACTTTCAAGAACTGTAGTTTTGGTTACTCAAGTGACCTTCACAAATTTGCATTCTATAACACTGGCCGCCATGCATCCTCAGATCCATAATACTTTTTTACTTTTGCAGAAGAGGACTGCTGACCATACGGCTATACAACTTGCCTCACAGCATTATTTTCTCCTTGCAAAAGCGATCTAATGCTGCTGCGTCCCCTCCGCAGGAGGGCCGGCAGAACAGACTGCTACAAACACGGGATGAAAAAGAAATTCACAAGGCTATTTGCAACGACGCATAAGTCTTCACATTCTACACAGTTTTATGTTAAGTGAGATCACCCATAGTCCCGTGTTCAGCATGGAGGTAAGAAAGGACTCCTCCATGATGTTCAGATAGAGATTAAATTTAGGACTTAACAAGCACAGTTACAGTATTACAATCTAAGATACATGAGACTACATTACAGATATATACACTCATGTCCATAAATTAAGGATAATTCGGAGTCACGCGGAAATCGAACTCTAAAATAAATATATCACCTGTAAAATCACTACACACATCTTCAAGAATCCTATGCAAATTTCAGTAAGTAACCAGATGACACCGATGGTACGTGACAATGACGAGAGTGTAAGAGAGTGATATATAAGGAATACAGGCAAAGAAGTAAAATTATTCGCAGGCGCTTTATAAGCATTTCAGCGCAATAACCGAATAGTTATGACACAAAGGACGCATTTGGATGATTTTTTTACGTGGTAGAATTATCGGCCGTCTGGAATGTGGGCGTACCCAACTGGAAGTATCAGACGAACTTGGAATTGCCCAGAGTGTCATCTCCAGGCTTTGGAAACGATTCCAAGATGATAGTAATGTGAGTAGACGTTACAGCACAGGTCGCCCCAGAGTTACAACTCCGAATGAGGACCGATATTTGGCAGTTACTCCCAAAAGAAACAGGCTGAGCACAGCCTCAGACCTGCCTCGTCAGCTCTCTTCAGCCACTGTTACGACAATTTCAAGGCAGATCATGTACAGACGCTTAGGGCAGATTGGTCTATATGCTCGTAGACCTGTCAGATGCGTTCCACTTACTGAAACTCACTGTCGCCTGTGGTTAGCCTGGAGTAGAGAGCATGCATTGTGGACACCGCAACAGTGGGCTTGTGTGATGTTTTCCGACGAGTCCAGGTTTAGCTTGCAGTCTGATTCTCGCCGGACTTTCATATGGAGAGCTCCAGGTACCCGTTACCACCAAGAATACATCATTGAACGACACCGTTACGGTGGTGTAGGAGTGCTCGTTTGGGGTGGAATTATTCTGGGTTCCAGAACTGACCTGCATCTTCAAATTGAAACCATGACAAACCAAATCTATCGGGACGTCATTCTGAAACAACATGTACGTTTGTTTCGGGGCGCCATGGGCGCACAATTTGTGTTTATGGATGACAACGCCCTTCCTCCCGTGCAAACATCGTCAGCGAATGCCTTCAATCGGAGGATATCACCCGTATGGACTGGCCAGCATTCTCACCGGACTTGAATCCAGTAGAGCACGTGTGAGACATGCTTTGCCGACGAGTTGCAGCCCGTCAACCTCCTTCTGCATGTCTACCGGAACTTCGGAGAGCATTGCTTTTTGAGTGGTGTAATATCCCCCAAAATCAGATCGATAATTTGATATTCAGCATGCCTAGGCGTTGTATGGACTGCATTGCATCGTTTGGGAGACATACAATGTATTAACAATCATACCAACCATGTAATATTGGTTTTTTGTAAATAGGTTTTTTTTGTAATTTGCTCCAGGGAGAAAAAATCGCTAATTTTTTTAATAATATCAAACATATAGCATCTTTTTTTTGCTCTTTACCTTTTGTTTAATAAATAAGCTTTATAAATAAGTCAAATTTGTTTTGCTTCTAACTCTTCCTTTGCCTGATTTTGCATTATCCTTAATTTATGGACATGAGTGTAAATTAACATTTAGAATACTTATCATATATTATACTATAAGGTATTTCTCCCGCCTTCATCGCATGCCTTCGTGGTGTAGTGGTCTGCTCGCTGCTCCGGCATTCCAGAGGCCCGTGGTTCGATTCCGGCGAAGGCTTTGCATATTTTTCATCTCTCTGGCTTTTTCAATTAACCTAATGTCTCTACAATACTATTTTCATAGGCTAACTTCACAGAACACTATTGAACAACGCATTGAAGGTGCTATTAATATTACTTATTCTATTGAATAAAGCAATTATGATAGTAGAATTGAACAAGGTAATAATTATAATACAAATGAAGCGAAGACTGAATAGATCCATAATACTACCTCTCCTTGCTTTACAATGGGAACTACACATTCTGTATCGTAGCCTTTTTCTTTTCTTTGTCTCATATAGAATTGAGCGGGCGTAATCGTAGTTGAACACTTTATTACAATTTTGATTTTAGTTACGAGGGGGTTGTTCATAAAGCTTCTTCAGTTGGTGAACTGATCAGGTGTACTTGATTTCCTTGAAGATGTTCGCATTCACAAAAAATTATCTTCTTTAGTTAGTCAAGAGGCACAAAGGTACAGCATTCTTATGAAGTTTAGCTTATATCACAAAAAGCAGCTTCCATCAAGATGTCGGGTCCCATGTGAAGGTCCTTGGTGCATTGCCTCTGATTTTCATAAAGGTGCTGGCATCTTTAAGACAGGGCATCGCTACGAAATCATCAGGGTGTTAGAAAATTCCCTGTTTTTATATTGTATAAGAAAGAATTAGATCCAAGAGCTATGAACTTTTGATGAGTTAACAACAATGGGGTTGGGACGGGGATTCGTATGTTTACATTTTTAGGGGGGGAGGCTAACATTAAATATGTTTTGCCCAGAGTCCCAAGGCGAAATTATGACACCCCCGGCGCTTCAAAAAATTTCCCGAATTCCCAGTAGCCCCATCCGCATCTGAAATATATTACATGTGATCTCTAAGCATAAACACTAAAAAAAGCCAGAAAACGTTCACCATCACGTGTAATAGGTACTAAATCTACTTATTTGTTTTGTACCTCTTCAGCTTTTATTTCAAAACCCTGCAAGAAGTGGGGAATTAAGTTATTTCATTTTTGATTGTGCCTACAAATCGTGGTGCAAATGAAAATTAGTTTGATTTTTGCTCTTAGTTGGATTTTCTTCGGAGTGGCAGACCTTTAAGTACAAGGAGGGTCAATCGTTTATAGCAAAGGAAGCTTAAACGAGTGTTTAGTTTACGGTTTAATTAAATGCCAAACTAAGTTAATATATTAATACGGCAATTCAATGCACAAGCCGAAAGTTCCCCCGTGAAATTCCTCTTCGAAACAAAAAGCCTCCATAAATAGAAGTTAATTTTACTTTGATAAATAAATTGCTCTTTTTTGTACCTAAAATTGATGGATTCATCAAGCATTTACTTCCTTTCATAGATTTTTTAGCTATTTTTAATGAGACCTTTCCTTCCTTTCTGTTTAATGAGTTACAATTCTTTTTCTTTCCTTAGTTGGTCAATTATTTCCTTTTTGGGCTTAATAAGAAGTTTTACTACTGCAAATTTGATTTTTTTACACTTTATCTGTGTACATATTGCCTACGTATTTTTTCAACAAAGACTGCGTGCATTTGCCTGTAAGTTTGTAAGAATTAGGTAAAATTAGGAGCAAAATATAAGGGTTTGAAATCTAAATTAATTAAGTTTAAATTTTATTTAGAAAGCTTACGAAACGTTGCATAATGATTTGGACTTTGCACACATACTGGATGAGTGAGAAATATGGCTATACGTTCGATCGTATCGTGTGAGGACAATATTATGACTAGGAGAAATGACATAGTGCTACTAGAAAGTTACATCTTCATACCAAAGAACAATGCACAGCAATACCAACCAGACTGTCTTTATTGCATCAAACTGTTTGCCGCTTTGAACGCTTCCACAATCATTACCTTTGTTGCTTTATTGGTACTACTGAGAGTTTTTCCAAGAAACTTTTTGTTCTGAATATTTCCATTTGCGAGCAGTCGTTTTCGCCTAACTTGCTGCTATGTGCTCAGTGCCATCTAGACTAATGATATAAGCTCGGGTATGTGACTCTTATTTGAAATAAAACAATGAAGTTTCAAGTTTAATATGTAGCTCACCTTTTCACTGTACGCTATAAAATAACAGACTACTTCAAATGTGTAGTCATATTTCTGACTTGGCCTTTAGTAAATATTGCCAGTCCACTAAGCATGTACTGCTCTCTGCATGATGTTTTTTCAAAATTTAAACTTCTCAGTTTACGTAAAGTATATCTTCTTGGATGGTTTGAAGAGGTTAAAATTTCGAGTTCAAAATTTTCTAAACTCGAATTAGGGATCTTATTCATTTTGGACTTAGGATTGAAACAAAAAAGGCACTTTCTTTTCATTACTTTCACCTAAACGAAACGAATTGAAATTGCGCTTCGAAGTGTGAAATGAAGGCTCTCAAAGTTATAAAATGTTTTCTTTCATAAGATTTCGCAATACATGTAATGCACTAAAACGTTCTGGTAAGTAAGGAGTTACATTACAAATAGTAGTGAATGACATCAATTTTATTTTTCAGTTTTCCAAATATTAACAAAAGCGATATGAAGTTTTTAGAAACGGTTTCGTAGCTTACTTTAAGTGTCTCTGATTAATAGAATTAATGATTCTTTTATAAAATCATGTCGAAAAGGATTAAAAATGCTGAATATCCCTCCGTAGTTACACATCATATTTACTTACAATTCGCTGTTTCTAGCACTTCTAATCCTAAAGGAAACAATAACATACTTACCAGTTTCCTTAAGCATCAAGTAAATTGTGAAAAAATGTACTCTTGCGTAATTTTAATCATATAAACTGTGATCCAAATTAGTGGTTCTCAAAGTATGCATCGAGAGATAATTTTTGTTAGGTCGCGAAAGTTTCCAAGTGCAGTTTTGTTTTTTCGAATTATACTTATCTATTTTTAATTACGAATTAATTTATAATTATCAAGTAATTGTTAATAGTTATATAAGTCTATTTATTATTACATTATTTTCTTTTATGTCCCTTTTCCTGCTCTTTTATTTTCAGAGCAACCATATATGCGTGTAGGTCACGTTGAGTCGCGACAATATGCATATGGATTGCAAGGCAAAAATGTTCTAAATAAAGCATTTCAGGTCCCGTTAACTTTCAAAATGCAGCATTTTTAACAAATTATAAAAAAATTAATGGCAGAGACTACTATATCTAAGAATGACAAGTACCAGTTATTTAATTAAAAACATAAAATAACAGTTTTCTGATATATAAATGTAACTTATGGAGGGGGGAAGCAGCAGGGAAAGAAAAACTGAATTTCTTTCCAAGAAAGGGTTGAACAGATCACCGGAAAACAAATGTAAAAATTGCTGCCGCTGAAATTCTCGGAAGTCTGTAATCTAACTCTAAAAGAGCAAAAATGATAAACGCCTGCTCCACAGAAGTATTCATCTCGCACACACTTCTTGGATTTCAAGTCATTTGTTACGCTTTTGAGCTCTAACCCGCTCTGGCGATAAATTAAAAATACATTTTGTCACACTTAGTTTTTTCGTCCAAGTTTTTTCCCCCTTCTGTTGTCGTTGTTGCGAACAGGAAGTTGGGGAGTAAATTATGTTTATGGCACTTCAGTAAAGGTCTCGGTAGACAACTGTACCTATGAAAAGCAAGTTAACTACACACGTTACCTAGCAATGTGCTCTATTTCATTCTTTTAAACGAAGGCTAGTTCTGAGGAAAACGAAAGTCTACTTCAGCCACAGTGAATTCCAAAAAATTCGCTTTGGAAGGAAATCCTAAGCAAAATGATGTTTCAAACTAAAATTTACTTAAAGTTTTTAAATCTGAATTACTAAAGGGTTTTTTCTATGTGAATATGAGAGAAATCATTTAAAAAGCAATAGTAACATTTCAGAAAAATTTTATGAATTTCCAGCTGTTTGTAAATGACAGCTGCCACTATAGCAACCTATCAAAAAATAATTTAAAAAATAATATTCGCATTGAATTTTATGAAAAGAATTGTATGTCTATGTTAAAGAAAAGTTTTAAGTTGCCTGAGAAATAATAAAGCTATGCAAGAACAAAATAAACTTTATTGTTAATTTCAGTTTCACATATACAATAGTCATGTATTTATGCAGATGAATATGCATTCAAGGAAAAAACAAGTAACTAATATTCGATTTAACACTCTGAAGGTGCTGCACTGTTTTAAATTAATACATAAAATGACTTCCAGGCAAAGAAAAATCCGTAAACATGGCATGCTATGGAAACTGACGGACGAATAAAGGAACGAATCTGAAATCATCAGTTATCGTAAATTCGTCTTGGAAAGTGTTGCCAGAGCATGAAACATAAAAATTTTCTTCCATGCGCCCGAGCTCGTAGCCGATGCTTACAATGATTTTACTCGGCATTCTTTATCTTTCAGATTCCGACAATCTGTTATTAACAACCGGAGACATTGAGAAGCAATAGATAGTCTTAATAATTTAAATCTTTATTTTGCTTCTTTAATAATGTATTTATTTTAAATAAATTAAATTTAATTTAATTCGAAATGTATCCAAGTGATTACTTTTTAAATATTTGTAGCTTCGTTGAATTAGTAAAAGATATGTTTAACGCTATGTTTTTAAGTAGCAGCACAAAATAATTGTTTTTAAAGTTTATGATGTCTTACGTTTGTTAGACTAAATCTGAAGTTTCGAAACAGTAATTTATTTATTTATACATTTTCCAGTTTCCTATCAAGTGGTGTATTTGAAAGCGTTTAACAAATTTATCAGATTAAAAAAAAATAGCGTTCTTGAACCATTGCAAAAATCGACTCGAAATAGGAAATTTTTTTAATATTTTAAAAAGCTAAAAAGACATCGTTAAAAAATGAGAGTAAATTAGAAAGGTTGTAAGATAAGTTTTAATGTTATAACAGTTATTTTAATTTAGTGAACCTTTTTATCTTGCCTCGTTTCAACTTACAACTCCCTACCAGAATGAGCTTTTAGAATGGCGTTGAATGCAAATGAGGAAGAGAAAGTATTAAAGGAAAGTTCAACTGACTTCGACAGAGAGAGCTAGGAATTCTGAGTAGAGCGCGTTTGCTTTTGAGCTACGTCTCTCCAAGCTGCTGTTACGCTCGGCCGTATTATTAAGTGCCTTTTAATAGTTCGTCGGCTAGTTCAGATTACGGCCAACTACATTAGAATTGTGTTAGCTTCGACTAAATCTCTTAGTTAGGTATAATTAGTTTTTATTTCTTACTTTTTAAGCTCAAGTGGAGGCTCTGCTGTAAGCCCAAAGAAAGGGGTCGACTGTTAATCTTATTGCGAGGAAATAAAGGATAATTAACCCTTCTTGAGTTTAAGATCTCTGTCCTTTGAACTAAGCTACATTTTACTTAAGAGTTCACTAGGTTCTTCGACACTTCATTTAGCAAAATAAAAGTGAGGAACTCTATAAGGTGACATTTTAAAACCAAAATTAAATTTTTAAGGGTATGACCCTGTCCACTTTTTAACAATAGTCACTTTTAAAACTAGCCCAAAAAAGAAATCTTAATTTGTCGTAGATTTTAAATAAAGCTCTATCGATTTCGAAGGCCATCAGGTAGAGGTTCCTCTTCCCAAGAAGCCAAAAAAAAAAAAACTTTCACTTCTAAAGCAATCATAAGTTGAAATTAAAATTAACAAGAATAAGTTCTAACGAACTGATTTGCTTACTACTGATTTCTTGAAACTCAATAGTAACGGAAATTTATACCAGGAATGTTGATGTCAAATTTATGTAATGTCAAGAATTTAGAACATCACTGAAACCTCTGTCTTTAACATTGTCTTAACTTAAAAACAATTAATTTGTCAGCTGTATGGGGATCATTTAATACTCTTTCCTGAGCTTTTTCTCTGTACAACTCAGTTATTCAGTCAGAAAATCTTGTCTCCAGCTAAATAAGAGCTTCTGGTCTTTGGGGATGAAATATGTATTTCATGAATGATGATGTGACGATGAGCTTTGCATGCAAATTTTCAACAGGTAACAATAGTTTGCTCGTCTTCCGTCCATATCTTCCGTAAATAATGGATCATTTATTCGTTTAGAAGGTAGTACAAACATTTTGCAGGTTCATGAGCGCTACAATATTAAAATTTGTATTTTCAGTCTCTCAGGATTGCTTTTCTTGTTATTAGTGTAACTGAAAATAAACCTCGTCTCCAAACCAGATATTTATTTCATTAAATTCATCTGCTATTCTCTCTAGCATTAGATTTTTAAAATTCTATCGCTTATTGATATCCCTTTATCTGAGTAGTTAACAGAGTATCATCTTGCTACACAGACATTCCAAAACCTTTCAAAACTCCTTGAAACACTTTTTATAACTTTAATTGTGAGGAAGCTTTCCGTGTTGAAGTGAATGACCTTTATTGTTGTCTTTTAATCTCTTCGCATTAGAAATGTTTTCTGGCCAGATTCTGCCCTTCTTTCAACCAAAAGGCTTCCATTTGACTTAAATCTTGCCATTAAATTAAAATAAAAGAAGGAGATTAGGAAAGCTGGGGAAATTACGGCCACTTCAAAAATGAATGCCCTTTGAAACCTTAAAACTAATGGTACAAAGTCCTTATCAGTATGAGCTTTCTTCATCTTAATTCTTCGCTTAATTCAAATTACAACATTACTTCGCGCATTTAAAAGTGTTTCGGTGGTGATAAGGATTCCTTATTAAAAATTTAATACTGAACACGAAAAACCTTGCCACGAAATGTCAATAATAAACTCGTGATAAATTTATTTTCAATAATATAACAATTATATAAGTAAATGAACAGAAAAACAGCCGCTGTAATAAAACATACTTTACCATGTAATTTGGATTATCTCAAATGTAATATAAAACAATAGCAGTGACATTGATGTCATCTTTGATTTCAATAATAGGTAAAATGTTTTACTTTAAGAGTTGCACACTAATTGGTACACATATACCGTTACACTCTAATTATACTATATCCAAACATCGGGTAGCCTTGCTAGATTGCTAGACAAATTTTTCTTCCATCTTTAACTGGTATCCAATAACATAAACTGATAATAGAATATATACCAAAGCAACTAAAATACTTACTGATATTACTTCTTATAATAACACAGAAGATTAACAAAAATGAAATTTCTGCTACTTGCAACCTGACAATATATAGATGCCTCGTAAGTTACAATCAAAAGTTAAAGAATAAGAACTTGGTACCTGTGCTAACAGATTTTCTCCTCGTAGGCTAAACAGCAGAAGTAAATGAAGTGTTCAACATAAAAATAATGTGTAAATTAAAATAAATCTTACATGAAATGGTTATTGGATTTTATTTTTCAATTTAGCAGTAGGAGAAACATTGGGCGAAACTTATTAAGACAAAGGATGTGCTCAGGGAACGTGCGGTTGCTATGTCATCATTGTCGTCAATCACGAGTTTTATACTGTTGTTGTGACGTGATCCGTACTCCATATCCTTGTTACAACATGTACATGCTTAGGGTTGCCACGTTATTCTCAACGTTAATCATGCGTTTCATCTTGTTGTTGTATAATGTTCCGGATTTCCAACCTTCGTTACAACATGTACTTGCTTAGAGTTGCTACGTTATCATTAATGCCAAATCATGCGTTTCACTCTCTCGTGGTGACGAGATTCGGATTCCACATCCTTGTTACTACATGCCCATGCTTATCTTGCACTATTGACGTGGAACGCCTGTTGTTCTGGTGGAATACCACATCAACAGAGTTATAACATCATACAACATAGACTTCTACCAAGGCCTGTACAGAAAGAGTTGAACCATTTTCCTTCAGTTTAATTTTTGGTACATAAGTTACTCATTTTTAACCTGAAATTATTCATTGTATCTGCATTTGTATTACCCATATTCATTTTTCACCATATTATTGCAGATTTGTTCATCAAGGCAAGAGATTCAGTATCTCTCCTGTATCTCCTCATTAGAACATATTATTGAGTTTGTGCACACGAGGTTTCCCATGTCCTGCATTATTTAAAAATTATAGCAATAGCGCTAAATTTTTAATATTCATACTACTTGTAGAACAAGTTATATATCCAATTATCTTTACATGAATTTCTTAACCAAAAGAAACAGAAAAGTCTTGGCTGGTTGGTTTTCCATCATTTCTTCTCATATTGGATTGTTGCCCATTTACTTTGATTTGCACATCTTTTACTTTGAATTGTCATCTTACTCATTATGACGCCGGAAGCTTGGTCGAAAGCGTGTGTTAAAACAGCAACATTTTGGAAGCACTGTTAGGTAAATTTTAATATTATAACAGCTATTTTAAGTTTATGCCTCTTTTCTGTCTCTCCTAACTTCAACTTATAACTCCTACCAGAATGAACTTTTATAAGAATCGCGTTAAATGCAAATGAGAAGACTAACGCTGAAGACTCTGTGAGCAAAGATCGGAGAACACTCGGTCACGGATAAATTTCATGTAATTAAGCAAATTTAATACACCACTCTTGAAATAAGGTATGCAGCTGTGAGCACTAACACCTTTTATTTCAGCTCTACGTATTAGAACGGAGAGCGGGCTTGCAAAATCCCAAAGGGATATTCTTAACAAACTCTTCAATACCGCATTATCCCGGGTACCTCATTCTCCGGAAGGCGGAGAATTATAATTATTTGAAACTTAGAAGCAGACCAAATCTCTGGGCGCTAGGATTTATCGCTCAGACTCGTCACAAAGGGTGTGGAGCCTATGAAACCGATGAAAAGAGTAGTCATTATGCCACTCACTTGGAGAGCCGAAGCCACAATTCTCCGGGGCAGCATAGGCTGCCCTTTTGAATAATAGGAACCGGATTCGTTATTTTATACCCCCAGAACCGAGATTGTCAGAGTATAGTACTAAGCCACTATATACGCGGGGGATAATTTCAGGTACGAAAATCTTATAACCATTTTAAAATGTATCATTTTACACTTTCTGAAAAGGACCTAACGATCTAAAGGAACTATTTACGAACTGCTCTTCTGTAGGAAATTTAACGTAATCTCATTAAAACCACCGTTGTCATCTCTCGAGCGGTCACATGAAACTCTGTAAGCAAATTAACAAAAATATACATCTAATGAATCCAGAAATTCGTTCTTCCAATTTTGATCATGGTCACCACACTACAGCAGTTACATTTGTCAGGACATTTAAGCAAGTCTTTTTTTTTTTAGTCCAAAAGGGCTTTGTCTCTGAAGGACTATTGTTTTCGTTTTGCGATTTTGCGTTGAAAACTTTAAAAGGCTGTATCGCTTTTCAAATCGTTGCCACCATATACTATCGTCCTGTATTATATTTGAAGAAATTAAATAATGAAGAATCTGCATAAATGTATGTATGTTTCTCGCATTGTGATAAAACAACGGTACTTAGAGCCATCCAATTTCGAATGACGTAATTCTACTGCGAATAGGGGCATGTGGAAGACCAAATTTGAAATTTGGAATTTGTTTTATTATCGATTTCATATTTTGTAAAACTTTAACGAACTCAACGATTTGAAAGCGAGCAATGGCAACAATCTACGGGGGGGGGAACCTTTTTATCTCCAGCGCGCCGAACTGCGTATCGGAAATTCTAAAGATATGCTTATTTTAAAATTATTTTGCGACACTGCTGTTGAACTGAATTTTATGGTTTAAGTGCAAAGAACATGATATTTAACAAATAAAGGTAATGCACAAAACGTTAAAAAAAGCTCCTTCGGAAGTAATTTAAAATTTGAAACCTTTCAGATCTTTTTTTTTTTTTCTTTTTTCTTTTTTTAAAGAAATACATAATTTAGGTGAATTTTCATGGGATGTTATATCTTTATTACAATGATTTCCAATTCACATGTAATAAAAGTTTGCGTTTTGTTACAGCAAACTTTTTTTATCTGCCGCCCAGACAGTATAGTTGTTAGGGGAGTCTGACTACGATACCAAAGGGCCCGAGTTCGAATCGCAGAGAAGGCATGGATGTAAATTTGTCTGTTCCTCCTTGATTCATAGCCTACCTTTATTTGAAAACATGATTTATGTAAATTGTCCTCGCATATAACATAAACAACCATGAGAAAAGAAGGCAAACTAGTTATGTGATTAAAGAAACAAAAAATTAAATGAAAGACTAATGCATCGCTGAGTGACAGGAAGAAGATATTTTTGTAACAAAATTAAGACTGAAAACTTTTATTGGAAATCTTTTATTGAAAAATATGAGAATTCAGTAAGGGGAATTCTAATACATAATCCCAATAAAAATATTAAAGATTAGTTAACAAGAAAATCGTACATTAGTTAGAGTTCTTGGACCATAGCTTTCGTCTATCAGTTTGCCACTGTCATATTTCTGCTTCTTGGTATTCCATCTCAGTTTGTTACATTTAACATTCTACATTTATAATTTTTTATAGTCTTGAAACTCCAAAATATGAATTCTGGTTACTGACATTACAACTTGAGTACCTAATTAATCAAAAGTTAGGTATATGACTTATTAAATAAAGATACTTCTGCTCAATTTCTTGTGTTTATTATATTTTCTCGAAATGATAAATGTCTAATTGTTGCTTCTGTAGAGAACAACAAAAATGATAATCAAAATGATCCAAATGAAAGACAGTGAGATCAAATCTTGCTCGATTTCAGACTAAATGAGAAGCGCAAGAAACTTTTTCCGCTCTCTTATCCTCACCAACACAACACGCCACCTAATCGCCGGCCTCTCTATTGACAAAAGAGTTAGCATGGCGGAATAATAAAGGCGACGATGGTTCAGTAATGAAGATAGTGTCGGCCTAATGGTCGCGCTAAATGGGGAATCAATAAATGATTAATCACTTGGCCGACCGGACCCAGAACGATAAGGAAAGGCGACAACCACACGTGCTGCGTGGAGTTCTTCCCGCTATTGCAGGGTTGCCGCTTTGTTCCCGTATAACATGGGAAAACGGATCTTTTTTTTTTCCACAGTAATCGCCAAGACCATGTCGCTGTCCCAGGCCTTTGCCGCCCAACTTCATTGCTAAAAATCTTGTGCATCTTATAAAAATGGATGAAATTCCGACGGATAGCGTAGTCAAAGCACTAACAACTGATTCTTTATCAGGCTTTTCATCACTCACTTTTCTATCCCAACTATCGTTACAGTAAATGATGATATATGAACAAAAGAATTATCGGTCATTGCAAGTATTGTAATGGGATTTCTGGATACATTACTGCGAAAAACGAAATGACAAATAAAGAAAATCAGATTGTTATAAATAAATTAAACGCAGTCGATTTAACATTTACTAGTTCGCAACCATATATAGCCTATGACCTCAATATTGATATGAAGAACTTTTAGAGAATAGTGTACCTCTATTCTAATTCTGTATTTGAGAATAATGCGTACTCGATTGCTAGATTTGTTTTAAGCATTCGAGTGTAACTTTTTTAGTCATTTATTCAAAAAAAATGTTTTTTCAAAGAATGTTCGCATTATTTACTTTTATGAAAGAAAATAATACACTTCCTCAAAAAATGATTGCAAAATACGAAAAGGATGATATATTTGGAGCAAAATACATTCACTTAAAGAGGTTATACAGATGGAAAAATGGAAGTCATATAAACGTAGTTAGATTATATTTCGTTAGACAATGGACAACGGAAGGAAATTAATATTGCTCTGACTCGTAAATCGAGGCGCACGAAAGCTTCTTTCTTAAGCTAAAATTAATCTACATTAAATTTTTTAACTTGGTAGTATCAAATTTGGCTAGCTAAAAGATAACAGCTTTTACTAACAGAAGATTGCATTATTATTCATCATCGGTGCAAGAACTATACGCATCATTTATTAATTTTCGGTTTGGATTTAAACTATGGCTATAGCCAAAACAACACAAACACTTTTTTCTTCCCCTCCCCCACATTTAAGAATAACGTGATTTTTAACTTTTTTAATTTATGACTAATGACTTTTATTTGGACTCGAATGATGTAGTGTATTGATTCTATAAATATCATCACCGATTATTGAGATATTTTCACTTTATAATACTTATCTCTTAATTCGCCCAAAAGTGCATTAGAAAAAAAAGTCAAAGTTTTATAAAATATGTCATTTTTCTGATCCCGTCTAAAACTTATCAAATGATTTTTTTCACTTGAATTGCACAAACAGAAAAAAACGAGAAGGAAATGGGTAGAGAAAACATTGCAATAGGGCAAAGTTACAAACTTTTTAACGATGCAAAGCAATGATATATCAAACAGAAAAATTGCTAGATCGGTTGAACGTTCTTCAAAGAAAGTTTTTACAATAATATATGTAAAACATATGCCTGAGGGTAGCAGAAAACATTTGAAAATAATCTGAACAGAGAATAGAATGCTTCTTCAAAAACAAGAGAGAAATCATTTATAGAGTTTTTGTTCTTTGGTACCATAAACTGGTACTTAAACTCCTTACAGATTTGGATCGAATTATCGCTCCTCTGAAGATAACGACAAAAAACTTGAGTATGTTAAAAATAAACTTTTTATTAAATCAGAAGCGTGAACATAAAAAGCATGTCTTGTGTTTAATAAATTCAGCCAAACACTTGTGGCCGGATAACTTTAAATTCAAATTCAATTTAACACTAGTCGAAGGCTACACAATTTATTTAACGTGAAGTTGGCTTAAGGCTTCTCATCTGCGTAACAATTTAAGTGTCGATAATAACAATACAAGCCGAAGACTAGAATCTTTCTGAGCTAGCGAAACCTAGTAACCTGGTCTCGAGAAGTCGAAACACGTTCTGTCTTACAATCCAAAAACCCTTGCCTTAAATACCCTCTAATTTGTACTGTAGTAGAGAAATGGAAAAATTGAAGAACTTGAGAAGTGACAGTAAAGATCTAAATCATAATAACTGGTTAGATTAACTTATAGGAACCTTACACATTTTTGTCCTCCAGGGAGCTTCAGAGTGAAACTTGTCTTAACGTAAGTGCCAGAACAATTCGCCATAAATGCAAATGTGAAAGAAAATGTCTATTTTCAATGTACATGAAAAGTTGCGGTTTTAAAGAGAATACATACCAAAAAGATATACTAACTTGTACCATACTCAAACCGGCCCTGGAAAATCGAAGAAACAGTGGAAAATTGTTCTTTGAAGCAATGAAACAAAAATGAATCTGTTTGGAATGGACAGGAAACAATTTGTGCGCTGACCTTAAGTCTAGACATTCTTGATATAAAAGCGAAAAAATATAAAAGAAATTCTTGATATAAAAGAACTGGAAATAAATCTTGAAATATAATAAATACTGATAACCCGATAACGAAACAGTCTAGGCAATTGATTTAAACTCCCTATATGTGAAGGTATAACCTCTAAAGATTCGAGAAGCTGAAATATTGTAGATTCTAATGAATATTCCATAGTTCAGTTTACTGTATTCTGATTACAGCAACTACAACATTATTAATCAAGGCTTTTACAAAATAAACCTTGAGAATTAAAAGGGAATTCAGCATACAGAGAAAATTTTCATCTCTAGACAGCTTAGAGTAGGTTTGTTGAGTCGAATACGGCAAAGCACTCAAGGGTTATCGACCTTCTTAATATCTTCACAGAGATCTTTACAAGAAAAACTGGCTCGTATTCACGTCAGACATAGAGAAAAATACGGAAACATTCATGTATTCGACTCAGTTAGTGAAAATTCCAGTCTACGATGAAGAGAGATCTCAGCCACTCTGCCAGTTGTGAATCCGCAGCAGATTATAATACCTGCGAGTATATTAGAACTCATATTAACCTTAGCGCATCTATTTAGATATCTAAGCCAGTCAACGTTTTTTTAAAATCCTCCACAAAGATGTGACAGTGATGTGGCATATGAGATTTTTTACAGTGAGATAACCCAAGGGCATTTTGCCTTAATTAAATAATCTCATTTAGTCCTGTCAAAAGGATCTGAAAGCATTTCCGCGAGCCTTTTTTCTTTCTATAGAAAATCTTGGAAACGATTGCCGAAGTTAGAAGACATTTAACTCAATAGTATGAATCTTCTTTGAAGCACTATCGGGAAAGTCTTTTACAGCAAAGCAATTTACGGTAGCATTCAGCTCAACATTGAATAATCCTGAATTTCCTTGAAACTATAAGAACATACTATATTCTGTATTTGTCCTTGTGTAAGTAAAGGGATTTTCAAACATCCTTCGTTCAGTTTTAAGTTTTTCAGTCGATTTTAAATCTTATAGAATGTTAAATTCTTAATATTTCTTTGGACGGAAAAAAATTTGAATTCGAACTTTAGCAAAATTATTTGCAGCCTCTTAATTTTGCATTGATGACATTAACCATATCACTCTCGAAAAATAATTTTAGCCGTCATAAAGCCATTAGCTTTTCTTACATGGCATTTTGTCAAAACGTTTTCACACAACTTTTAAAAGGTATCATATTCAGAAACGATTACAATATGTTTTCATAATTAAAGCAAAGCTCAAGCCATAATTTAGTATAGTTCATTTGTAATCAAGCCCTTGAAATTTTACAATCATAGGTGAATAAAATCATAAGAAGAAATTATTAAGGTACTAAAATACACCAATATTTTGATGTTTATATTATCAATTAGCGAAACTTTTTTTTTCAGTGATAAGAGATAAAATAACTTTATATTGAAATTAGGCTCGAGGTAAAGATTTCCGATTTCAACCGATACGACATTATTGCATTATCTACGGAAGTACAGCTTATAGACTTTTGTCACGTCATTCCCACATTTTGCTGCTAGCATGCATCAAGAATGCATAGTTCCGACTAGTCAGGAATGACACATTTAAAATCAAATATTATTGGTTCTACTTCTTATGTCAGAAATGATTATCTTCTTTGCTTAAATGTCATTTATTTGTGCAGCATAAATCATGTGTTAACGGGCTTGAAGACGTCATGAAGAAATATTGAAGTCTAGACATGTACTCTGCACTTATGAGTTTGGACTGTATTGTAAAGAAGTATTGGAGAGCTCGTTGCGTAATGTTCTGATGGTCAATGGCCCGACATTTGGTAAATAAAAATAATAAAATTGCTCACTTCATACTAGCTCTCTATTTTATGCATTCTCCTTTGTTTTCTCACATACCGTATTTCCTCGTGTACTTTTCCCCTTCTAAAATGCTAAGAGGTGGCATATTTCCCCACCTCCTAGCCTTTTGCTTCCAAACCCTGAAAATTAAAAAAATATTCATATAATTTTATCTTCCTCAGTGTGCTCAAAGAACGAGCTCCCCTAAATTTTAAAATGGATTCGTTCGCGTAGTAACTGTTTTTGTCTTACTATCAAAGATTACCTGCAAATTAACTGCGAAGGTCACGCCTAACATTTCCCATCTAACTGCTGAAACTTGTGCTAGCCTTACACATGAACCGACCTTTCGCAGCGAAGGAGACAGGAACTGACATTCACTTTATGATTTTACTGAGTCAAGTAGACATTCACCATCTCTAACTGTGTAAGGATGATTTTAGGCCTAAGGAATGTAGAGACAAAAATTCCTGGTTCAAATTACAGGACGACGAGATTCACGTTACAGGACGCGGAAACGAAGGTATATTAATACCACTGTGTACTCTTATTGGAATGCAGATTTCCTTTAACGAAATAATTTTGCGATAGTTATCTTTTTTATCCATGACATACTTTTATTTTTTCGTGTTCTTATTGTAACTGCATCCCCCAGAAATTAAATTATTCGCATAATTTTTTTCGAGCGATAAAATTAGTAAAAAAAAGGGGGGAGAAATATGCGATAAAATGCAGTAATTGTTAATTAAATAATAATATTAATAAAATTACATTACAAACTTATATAAATTATTTTGCAATTATTTTCCCGAATCAAGTAGCGCAACAGCTATTCAAGCATAGTAAGAGTAATTATACTCCTTTAATTTAATATCCGTAGGATTAAATATGCTTAGTGTACTACATCTTGCAATTTATAGTAATTGTATTTCATTATTAATCAATTTCGTTTTGCCTTATGTTAAACTTATGTGACAGATTTCACTAAACTGTGACCTGTACCAGTTTTAGAATCATAACAATAACTTAGACAAGAATTCCCAAAACATCAATAATGACGAAATTAGCGAAGACTCATTGCATCTGTACATAAAATTATAGCCAAGTAAATTCGAAAGTAATGTACAGAAATGTTATTGGACCCCTAACTATGAATCGGATGTAAATTTAGTATTGCCTCAGCCATAGAGATTCTGCTCTGGTGCACTGAAGTACATGCCAGCAGCTGAATGGATTTTATACCTAAGACTGAAGCTCTAAACGATGATCTTAAGGCGTGACCTGTGTATTATAACACTGTAATGAGCCCTATATCCAGTGCAGTCTTCACAATACAGATATCCCTTACTTTATGAACAAACGCTTTCCTAAACTTCGCTTTAAAGATCAAAATTAGCACCTGTTTTGGTTAGCCAAAAGAAAAAAAAATAGAAGATAGATTCTTCGTTTTTTCGAAGAATTGTGAGTATGGTCATCGCTTATTATAAGAAATGATTGAAGAAAAATATAACTGTTACGATATATAAAACGGACTTAAGTTAGATTTTGCAAGAGATATTTTGACTGCCTGCGAAAACCCGTAAAGTGGAAGAATGTGTATCAGCTGTTAGTAGCCAAGCGTGCTATCATACTTCAGACTTATCACATGAAGAAAATACAATAACTTTCGACTATGAACATTGAGCCGAGCAGGTATAACAATTATAGATACAGGACCGAGAGCAGCATCAAGGTATTTTTTTCACCTGAGGCAAAGAGATAAATACGCGCGCCGACATACATGCAAGCTAATTGTACATATATGTTCAATAAAAATTTTATTGTCTACAAGATCATACTCTTATAATATTTTAAGGTAATCACTTTATGTATTTAGAAAATTAATACCTGTAATAATTTATAATTCTTAAATGTAAAGGTTAAAAATGACCTTTTTGATAAGTAGCAGATAACACCCAAATAATATAAAGAGTAAACTAAACTTAATGTAAAAAGTAATATATTGCTAATCAAGCTATTTTTGTAATCTAATTTTTCTTGCTTTTAATGTAATAAAATTGATTTTTTTTTTCAAAATCTACTTGATTATTTAAGTTATGTTCTGTAAGTTTGTTATTTGTAAGCTTTCTTGTAAGAAATATTTGAAACTTCTTTTGGGCTAAGCGAAGACTTTGCATAATATTTTTAACAAATTCTTTGAAACTTCCTTCACCCTAACATAAATGACTGGCAACGTTGAAAATGCTCTTAATTTAATTTCTGAATTCAAATATGCTTCAACTAAACAGCATGCCTTAATTCTAAAAAACCGATTTTGCTATAAAGACCAGAATGATTGAAGTAGCGTGGTTTTTAAAATTAGATATTTCTGATGGAATATCTGAAGCATTTATATAATCTTTATATATAGAAAAAGTTAAAAACTTCTCGTATAAGCATATTTAATCCTACGGATATTAAATTAAAGAAGTATAATTACTCTTACTATGCTAGAATAGCTATTGCGCTTATTGATTTTTTAAAGTTAAAAACTGCTCTTTATTAAAATGCTTGAATCCAATAAACATTAATTTTTTACCAGCATGAAACTGAAAATCGGAAGCTATCTCGTTTATTTATTTATTTATTTATTTGTTATCTCCATTTTAATTGTGAGATATATATTTCTCATTTCTTTTATGGGAAAAAAATACTTTTCTGACAAAATTAATTCTTTTATCATTATTGACAGTCTGATTTATTAACCTTTTTCTCCCACTTCTTATCATATTCTGTTAATACATTCATCTTTAAAGTTAAATTTTCCCATTTCTCAAAAGTATTTTCTTTTGTTTTCCGTAAAGATTGAGATATTCCTTTTATTATGTTTGTTTGTTTAGTTTCATATGCAAAGCATAATAACACAGTTATATTTTTCTTCAATCATTGTAATCAGTTATCTATGGAGAAGGATACATCCGAGGAGGACATTCTACAGAAAACTGGCTAGTACATACTTCATACAAGGAGAAGGAAAAGTCATGGAAAAGTCATGCATTCAACCCATTCTATGGGGTTCGATCTCTCTTTTAAGCATACAAATTTTGTATCTTTAAACCTTTTCATTGCAAGACTTCCTTTTTTTGCAGTATTAAATTCCAGAAAGACGTATGTAAAATTATAAATTTATTTGCTTAAAGAGGTTTCCAGTTTCAACCCATTGCAATGACTTATCATTATAAAATGACAAGTCTCATATAAATTTGAAATTTTGTATAAAGTAATGCTAACGAGCTGAAAATTATATAAAATATATCCAAATGATTTTTTGTCTGACTTTAGTTGTTTAGTTTCTAACAGTTACTTAAGCTTTTGATTTGGTTTGCCTAATTGATTATAAAAAAGGCACGTGAACACGCGAATGAGCGAGTGCTGAAAAATATAGTGCCCATTTTATGGCTTTAAACGTGTTTACTCTAAACGGTTTTTCTCAATAAATTTCAAAGTTGAAAATCAAGAATTATAATTCTTGAAATGTGTTTTCTAAAACTTCGCAGCTAATTAGGCACCCTTCTTATGCTTTCACCTGAGACAAGGGCCACTCGCCTCACCCCTGCCCCAGTTCTGACACAAGCGCTTCGAAATAAATGAATATAAGATATTAAAAATGATTTCCGATCTCGCTTTCCTACGCTGTAGGTCCCGTATTTACAACTGTCAAAATCATCGACTAATCAGTGTCATCTTTCAGTGTACTTACTTTGTTTTCAGTTTTAAATAATGAAACTACGTATTAAATATATTATTTTATTTATATAACCTTGTATTTATCATATGCTTCATACAGACCTTATATATATATATTTGTATGTAACCTCGTATTTATCATATACACCGACGAGGAAGCATTCAGCTAAAAGTAATAATATACCACTGAAGAGATGATCGATATATTTTCCGCGATATGTGTTATGATTCAGTATCATCTGGCTTGTATAGTTCGATTAGCTTTTTAAAATTTTAAGTTGTCGCAAGTAACACTGAAATTAATCTGTTAAAAACTACCGTCTTCTATATAAGATTGAATACCAATAAACACCTTAACATCAGATTAATTTGTAATTGCATTAGGTTTATTTTGGAACAGGAAGCATGAAAAATCACCAATGCTCTCACGGGGATTCAAGTACCGGACCTCCTAATGTCATGCACGTGCTTCCAATACCACCCCGAAGACACGTTGTAAGGAAGGAGAAAATTCTTTACTTTCTCTCCCATTTAAAGGGCAGCTGGGGAGCAGGATACCAAGTTCAGATGTTGATCATTTTATTATCAACTACATTTTAGTTCGAACGTCACTTGTAGAACGAGTTACTTTGTGTTTGGAGCACCTTCCAATTGCTAGTGGAATGTTTCCAACTACACAACCGAGACACGCAGCAAGAGAGATGAAAGTTTCTTATAAATTATTTGATTTCTTAAACAAATCTTAGAGTTCTGAACGCAAGGTAAAGTTTCACTTGAAGCTGAAATAGAACTACTATAACCGAAATTCTACAATGAAATTTCTACATATCTTTGAAGTGTTCTACACGCTTGTTACTTACCATTTCGTGGTAAGGAAGAAGAAACTGTTAAAGATATTGGGAATTAATTATCTGTTGAAGATACTAAGAATCAATTATCTGTTGAAGCTATTGCGAATTAATTATCTGAAAAGATTTAACTGCTGTAAATCACATTCAATGGCAATCTGGTGGACTACGGAACCAGATGAATACCGAAGAAACATTATAGCTCTAAGGAAACGCTATCGATATCACAATAGCAATAAGCAAGTTACAACTGAAAGAAAAACCAATTATAATAAAAAATGAACTTGCTTGTTATAAAAGAAGCATCAAGCTAAGCAAAAACGAAAAAAAAAATAGCACATAGAATTAAAATGTTTCTGAAACGTATTTTATTAGCTACAGGAAATGATAAAATAGACGATTCATAACCAGTTGTAAGCCTTCAAAAGTGCTACTTCGTATCATCAAAATAAGCAAATGCCTTTCCATGAAATTGTAATTTTTTAGAATTTTGGTTTTAATTTTTGGTCAAAAAAGCAATTTTTAGAGCATTATCACCGTATTTTTCCTAAAAGGGCACTTTTAAAATTCGAACAGTTGAATACTTGTAATATTTAGTAGCTACAGACCAATTAAAGAAAGGAGCAAAATCAGAATTGAAACTACATTTCTTAGATGAATGGGCTACTTTAAAGTGGATGTCGAACTTATCAGAATTTTTTGATAATTATGAGGATATTAGAAAGGTGACATCAGAATCTTCCGATTAAATTACTAAAGGCGTAAAAATTGCTGTCTTAACTTCCGAGCGGGAAAGGTAGGAGCCTAGGTTAGAAAATGGTCCCTGAACGTATTTATTCTCAACGTGGGACGTGCAAGAAAGGAGTCATAACGAGTTCGAAAAGCGAAGATTCCCACAGTGTTACATCTGTAATAAATTCAAACATTTGAAGCTAAAGTATCTACAACTAGACAAAAATCGGCAACACGAACTATTTCCACTAGTATTGAAAAGGATACACAGCATGATTCCTTTGATTCCTAAGATGGGGAAAATGAAGCAGAAAAATTTTACGGAACATCAGAGCGGCAATCGGGACTGAGTATACGGTGAAGAAGTATTAGTGACATCTATGATATGATGAATGAGATAAAAATAGGTTTGTTTACGTCTACCGTAATAGAGCTTTCGTGGAACTCCGGGAAAGTTAAAATATAAACGGCTGTCAACCTAAATCAGAATATATATATGTTGAATAAAAGAATGGCAATGTTATTAAATTCAAAATGATCCTCTCCTTGGAATCTGTAAACACAGTCTAAACATTATCTGCAAACGCAGTTTATAAAGCTTTTATAATTTCCTTGCCATAGAGTCTATAAACGCACTTAAATACGGTGACGGTGCTGCAAAGACGGTGAAAATCTAAAACTGACAGAAAGAGCTTGCGGGGTTTTACTTGTCTGGAATTAAAAATCCCATCAGGCGGGAAGCAAACTATCACTATGCCTGAAGTAATTACAAATCGTGAGAAGGTTTTAAATAACCTTTTTATTTAAACAGAACTTAAAGCATTAACGCTTCTTGTGCATAATAATATCAGCCACAGCTTCTGGTGATGCAACTAAACAGAACTGTCAAATGTAAGTTAAATATAGAACAGGAGTTACTGTAAACTGGCTCAGTAAATCTACCGGAGCTTCAAAATCAAAATGTTCGTAGTGAGTAATGCAAAGCCGAATAATTGTAACTATCCGACCTGATTAGAATTAACACGTAGCGTGCACGTGAAAACAGAAACACGCTCTCTTTTTAAACTCTAAAACCCTGGGTTTAAATCTCATTTGCATTCTGGTGACGAAATGGAGTAGAGTAGTAGTGAAGATATAAATCATAATAACTGGCTAGTTTAAAATAACAACCTTACAAGCCAAACAAAAAGTCGCAGTTATATATTATAAAAGATAAAGCAAGTTATCACAGCGAGTAAATGAAAACTGAAAATAAAAATTTTTAGAAGAACTATATAAACTAGTAGCTGAATCGTGTTTGGATGTTGCAGAAACAGAAAAAGAGAATTTGACGAAATCTTGCACTTTGCAACCGTTTCCGAAACCTTTAGTAGAGGATGTTACTCGCGTCATTTCTGCTATAATATCGCTTTGCAGAGCTTAATAGCGTGAGTTTCTTAAGAGATTTATTATACAGAACTGATAAAACATACAGGTATTCATTATCAGGGCAGTTTGTTTGGTGGTAAATTTTGGAAATGTCAATTTGAGCGGAAAACTGAATCGATAGAGACAGAGTTCTTTCATGAGAACAACATGCTCTGCTTCACAGAGATTTATTCGTTCATGGAAGATGAAAACTAAACAGTAACTCACACCGGTTCTTAAATCATTTCATAAAGAAACAGCGGTAGGAAACTGTAATAAAAGATAGAATTTTCCTGAAGGATTGGCGTGTAGTTTCCCGAAGATGGCAAGATTAGGATTTAACGAGAGTCTTTGCAGTCGCAAAATATTTCTTGTTGCAACCAATCACGTAATTTCCATTCGAGTTCGGGGTTGACCCAAAACCTCTTCTCCGAAGAAAACTTTCTACGAGGAGGAAGCGTTCGTGGGAAGATGCTGCAGTTTTTATTGTTCTAGACTATCTCTGGATCACGAGTCGGGACATTTTGTGGGGAGCAGTGAAGAAGCAATGAAATCTTTCCCTTAAGCTCTGAATGGTAAATTTCATTGGATTTTAAATTTTATTGGTTGATTTCCTCCCAGGACGGAATATGACGACAAAAAGTTTATGAAATTCTGTTGAGAATCTTAAAATAGTAGTACATCCGTATCTACGGGTAATTCGTTCCAGAATATACCGCGGATACGTTTCATTGAGGATAACAGCGAAAGTAATATATAATAGGATATCTCCGCAACATAAATAAATTATGGCGTTGTAAAGCATTATCAATATTAATAAATAGTGATAAAATATATTGTACACTATACCACTCCACGTTGTTAATAAAACAATTCAAAATTTACTCTACGAAATTTATGCTTTCTCATTAATGTATAACAAATTAGTACTTTTAAATTTAGAAGAGCGGGTAGCATCACTACTCTTACTTTTGGAAGTCAATGTAACGTGAATGAAAAAATCCTAAGTACGAGAGCTGCCGGAGAATATAGCTAATGAAGACAAGGGGATTGACTAAAGCAGAAAGAAATTTCACTCGAAAGTCTGTATGTATGAGGAAGGGAGAGGAGTCAGATACTTTGATAATTGGTAGCCGTGGTCCTCAGCTGACATTTTTATAGTCGTCGTGTTGGAAGTGCAAATTAAGAAAGGTGCAGTTCTCAGGAATAATCTGTAACGTGAGAGCATACCTAAAGTGCTGAAGGCGCATACATGATGCTCCGAAAATGACTATCCCCCCTTCCATTTAGTTACATCCGTTAGGGAAATGTATGCATATGCGTGTGATTTTATTGTATGAATATAGTGCTTAGCTTATTTCACTGACTACGTTTACACTTGGACACAGGTTACATATTATGTGGTGTACAATTTGAAATTTGAAAGGATTTTCTTCCTCTGCTGTGAACCACGGATTACTGAAACCGCGGTTACTGAATCCACGATTACCTAATTACGGGGGTTCAACTGACTCAGATTGGCAGAAGAATTTGACAATGTTAATTAAGCCTTGTAGTCTTATGCTTGGAAGCTCTCAGTGTTGTCAAAATAATGAGCTCCAGCCACCGACGGCAGAATTCGTTGGGTAATTTCCCATCGTTTCTGGGAGCGACCAGGACACAGTCCTCTTATGAAACTAATCCTCTTCTTTCATCCAAAAGACAACTATGGCACCTGCACTGGAAATTGTGAGAAAAGTAAATGTTTTTCCACCTCCAGAATTTTATTCCCCGTATAGGAAATCATTAAAAAATTACATTTTGACAGCGGCAGATCTAGTATTCAGCCCTAGATCAGTAATTCTGGATTATATTACTCTATCGATAAATAAGGAATGAAAAATCTTCAATCCCATATAAACGAAATTAAAACTCAATGAAATCAAGTAGAAAATGGGATCTTAATAAAAATAGCTTATTAAAAGAACTAAAGATTCTTTTATCTCAATTAAATAGAGATCTGACCAAGAAAAAAGCGAAGATATCTCCCATCAGCAGAAAATCAGAGTTCAAAAACAATATCACAATTAAGAACTAAGACAATACTACCAAAACGTGATAGGTTAAATGTTCTTAAGGATACAACTTTATAAATTACAGAGATGTTTGAATTAAGAACTAAGTCAATATTGCCCAAACGTGATAGGGAAAATGTTCTAAGCACATGACTTTATAAATACGCAGATGTTACCAACAGCAAATGGATGTGCCAGCACCATTTTCTAATAAATAAATAAATAATTGCAATATTAATTTTCATGAAGTGAATGTTTGATTAGAATCATATATACTTATTATATGATTAGAATCATACATATCAAATGTGAAGTAATTTGAGTAAGGATATCAAAATATGTGATGATCAGCATATAAGGCATTTTCTCCCTCCCTTCTGCATGCCTTCGTGGTGTAACGGTTAGCACACCTGGCGCGTACTCGAGAGTTCTAGGTTCGAATACCGAAGGAATTGCTCATTTTTCGCGTCTCATGCTTCAAAATACCATAATGACTCTATTATCATATATGAAATAGGTACTTCTATTCAAGAAAACTTACATTTCTTGAGTGTGGGTTAATGCAGTTAAATAAGAAAAGGAAAAAGTGCTATAGCCTTAAAAATTTAAGTACAGATTCTGTTCGATTAGATATCGGAAAATGCTGTGATTTAAATATATATTTTTACTTAAACACTTTAAGTGTTATTTGTTCAATGCATTTATGCAAGTTATTCTCATTATATGAATTAACATTTAGATACACATTTATTAAGGTATTGAAATGGATGAAGCTACCTAGATCATTACCTACCTGCATATAATTCTACTCAAGCGAAGTTTTTGCATTGTACATATGTTACCATAATTTAGAAACACAAATTATGTTAGTATATGTTTAATTATCGTTCAATAATAGTACATGAAGTTCAAATGAATTTCAATTTTGGCAATATATGTTTACTTTTTCACCTAGTCAAGCAAGAATGTTTTTATATATATATATATGTCTCGTATAACTGTCAAAGTCATATGTTGATTGTAAGAGATGACAATTAATTGTTATTCATATTTGTCAACATCTTGCACTGAAGGATTTGCTTATGATTTAATTATCTTCTATGCTCTTATATTATTATTCTTTCATTTTAACAGAAGAAACTGGATTGGTTACTGTTAGAAGAAACTGTTATATTGGTTTTAATTTCTTGTTTTTAATAATCTAAAAGCAAATGAATAGTCATGTGTACAACAATCATCGTAAATACAGTATGAGTAAAAAAATACGGCTACAAGTTTGAAACTAATTTAATGTCTTATTATACATTGCACAGAAAAATTTTAAATGGTATATTAAACTTGAAACTTCCCTTTCTCATTTTAAGCATCACAAATAGAAGCTTGCGTAATTAATCAAAATGGCACTGAACACTGAGCTGCTAATTACTATTGCAGGATGGGTGATTACACACCAGAATGACTGGGAGACCGTGAGACTAATAAGATGTGATTTTAACGTAGTACTGTTGTCATCGACTGTGGAAATTTGAAAAAAATCAGTGGGGTAGAAATAACGTATTCGCAGTATAAGTTTGAAATTATTCGCATGAGCATCTATATAGCAACATCGATAATTGTGAAAGCGTTCATTAAGTGCCTGAGAATAGAGTGACATTGAGTCTCGTTGGTATTGTTCAGTTTGAAAAAGAGTTACCAGTACTACTGGCTCACTTCCCGTGACCATATTACTGGCAAAACACAATGCGATCAAACTTATAATCATATTTCTGTCTAATACTACGTTTAAATTTATCGGCTGGTCGATGGACATTCCTGAAGAGATAATCAATTTTTTTTATTCTTTTATTTGAAGGATTGAAGGAAAAATAACTGTTTCTTTTTCTTTGAGGGGGCGATTAGGAAAAGATTCCGATACCTCGGATACCTCGGCACGCAATACCTCGCTTCTGGGCTTTGTAGACAAAAACGGGCAGATTGACCTCTATGAAAACTTTGATTTTTGCAGCTGTAAATAAATGAATATATATGTAAATCGCTACTAGAATGCGGTATTGCTTTGTGGAAACTAACATCATTATTATTTAAATGTATATGATATAAGAAGCTGTGAATGCCCTCAAAAACTATTGATGAAAAATTTCTGTTTCGCGTACAAATTGCGTATTTGCAGCTTGCATCATTTTAACTCTGTACAGCTTTAAATCAGCTTTTTCGCTTTAATATATAAAGTATTTATTCTCTATAAGATACCTCAGTGGCTACTACTTAAAAAAATCCTTCGTTTTAGTATTTAACATAAAAAATAACTAAATAAACAAAAATACGAGTTAGTTGTTGCTAAGCTTGTTCTTAGCTGTTTTTCAGATGTTGCCATCATAAAGCGGAAACTTTCTTTCGTTGTTTATTGTTTTCGGTAAATTCATGTACAAGATCCTGTGTTAAAATATTTATCCTGTATATTGCAAAATTAGAAGCATAATTATATTTGCCTTCTTTAATCGAATATTTATCATATAAAAGTGAAATGTTGGACTCAGTTTGCCGCAGAAAATCTATCTAAGCCAGCTATGAAGTTCATCATAAACATCTGTATTTTTATGACCTACACTTTACATTTTCTTTTTGGCTTAAAATCGATTCTTTCAAAGCTTTAGTTATCCGAAATTATTGCAAGAGTTAGGATACAAGACTTTGCTCTTCACAGCTTCCTTAGTTTAATCTCTGTGTGCAATCTAAATATAAAAATTAAAAAGCTAAAAAAATCTCGCCAACTAAGATAAATATATCTATAGGGTAAACACCCCTTCCTGTGCAACATTAAACGTAGAGTTAAGCGCCAATTAATTTAAAATTAACTTCATTATTTTCCTTTTGTATTAAAAATCTGACAGTAGTTCCAGTTGAATGATATTTTTATTCACTCTTAAAATAAAATCAAGATTGAGACAAGCAAAGGACAAGGCAGAAGTGAAGTAGAACCCAGGCGAAACTCTATAAACTGAAGAAATACATAAATTATATGAAAGAACTACATAAACGAAAATTAATATGCGTTAGTATACCACAAGAACAACAGAAGCTATTCAATAAAAAATAGGACAAATATATACAATTATTAAGATTATGATATTTACGGATATTAAATTCATGACTCAGAAAATATATAAGTAACACTTATGTACAAGAAATAAGGATATATAAGCTCATAAAATATATAAGTAATACTTATGTATAAGAAATAAGAATATATAAGCTCAGAAAATATATAAGTAATACTTATGTATAAGAAATAAGAATATATAAGCTCAGAAAATATATAAGTAATACTTATGCATAAGAAATAAGAATATATAAGCTCAGAAAATATATAAGTAATATCTATTTATAAGTAATAAGAATATATAAGAAATATACCGAAATTAATTTGACGACAATAAATTCTTAAAGAAAGCAGACAACTCGCACCCTAATTAATGCCTGTTTACAGATATCATTCAGAAATGTTTTCAGGCTAGCCGCTTTATTTGCGAAAGCAATATACTAGAAGACAGACAAGCAAAATTGCCAGGATTAGAGAACGCAGGCGGTTGAATCCGTAATGAACAGCGAGAATTTTGATGATCTTAGAATACTGAAATGCCAATCCACAATGAATACGAAATTTGGGAGTCAAGGTATATTTAATTTCAGTAAACATGCTGCGGCCACAATCACGTTGGCACATTAATTGTGCTTAATCAAAGAATTTACATTTTAGATAAATTTTCAGTAAAAAGGAAGGAGCAGACAGACTGCAGTGCAGCTAGGCCAAAGCGTAGAAAGCAATTGCGTTATGTTGAAGGTGAAATCTTAATTCAGACTGAGTTAGTTTTGGTTCTCAATGCATTTTAATTGGATAGTTAATATCTGAACATCTTCAAATTCGCTGTAATCTTCATAGGAAAGAACTTAACAGCGGAGTTAGCAGTTAGCTGAAATTTGTAATCGTCGCCAAGCGTAATGTGAGCATAAAAGGTTAATATTCTCTTTGCATTTACTAATATTTAAAAAAAGTGTTTATACATCACAACGTGAATCATTTCTGAAGCTGCAACATGTTGATAGTCAACGGGTGATGAAAGCAAAATATGATAAATAATGGTTCCCCAGGTTGATTTAGAGCCGAAGTGAAATTAAGCAACGGGGCTCTTCACATGTTTTAGATGATAAAATATCAAATGCAAAATCATAAAACAAGAAAAAAAAATTTTTTTTTAATCTGAAAGCTTTCAGATTTTATATTACGCTCAAAGGGACATTTTTTCATTTAAAAATACATACACGTTTCGAGAGCATTTGGGATAACGCCCCTTTTGACTAAAAATATTTAAAAACAGGATATTCTTTCGAATTTTCAGTAAACAGTCTCGCGCGCTGGAGATAAAAGTATTTTATTCCGCACAGCGTGTTATCACTACTCGCTTTGAAGTCGTTGAGTTTCTAAATCAAAAATTCTTTAAAGTTTAAAATATATGAAATAAATAATAAAAAAAATTGAATTCAAGATTTGGGCTTCCAGGTCCCTATATTCGAGTGAAGGACTACGTTATTCAAAATTTGATGGCCCTAGGCATCGTTGTTTTTTCACAATACAAGAAACATACATACATTCATGCAGATTCTTCATTACCTTAATTTCTTTAATTATAGTACAGGGCGATAATATTTGGTGGCAACAATTTGAAAAGTGGTACAGCCATTTATAGTGATTCGACGTAAAATGCCGTTCCGAGACTAATACCCCGTCTGGGCTAATGCCCCTCTGAGCTAAACGAAAAAGTTGTCGGTTATCCAAAGGTCTGGATTTTAGATCATTCCGGATATTAGACGTCCTAAACGAAAAAGTTGTCGGTTATCCAAAGGTCTGGATTTTAGATCATTCCGGATATTGGACGTCTGGATTTCGGACTTCAAATTCGCAGTTGAACAGTATATATATATACAATTGAAATTGTGTTATTCATGATTTAATTCAAGTCCCCGTTAAACATTTTTAACAATTTACATTCAAGTTACTTTAAAGCAATTTTCGAAATTAAACTTACTAACTATGGGTTCACTCTTTTTAGAAAATTCCACTAAAATTAATCTTAGGAGATAATATAATCAATATTTCTTTAGTAAATATATATATTTAAATATGAATTTTAATTTTTTTCTTAAATCTTCAAAAAAGATTTTCTTTGGTAATGTGTGTCTGAACATACGGATCTCTAGCTTCTAGTGAGAAATTAAACAAAAGTTGAAATCATCGTTACAGATCTAAAACATATTTATTTCAATTTTTCAAGAAAATATGTTGATTTTTTCCTCCTTCTCAATGATTTTGATCTTATTTAATGATTTCCCTTTTTCTTTTTTGTTTTTAAACATCCTATAATGGCTGTAAAGCTGTACTCTGAACTCGCAGGTTCGAGTCTCGTTTGACACCATCATGCTACAACTAATTTGGCATACTTTACAAAGTTATTTTTAAATTTGAGCTTTGGTATTTGGAAAGAGTGTGAATATTAAGAGGTGATGTTTCTGGCTTATTGCTTCATCTTCTGTTTACCACCAAGTTGTTTTTCACTAACAATGATTTTCCTATAACAGTGGTTTGAAATATCTTTTTTGCACCATATATTGCACAAAATATGTGCGATCTTTAATGTTCATTATGAGTTTTTTTGCTGGTTTAACAGCGCTGTTCTTACTTCTCATTTGAGACCAATAATAAATACTATTGCAGTTAAACCCTAAAGATGGTTTCAATTACTTTTTGCAGATATGATATTATGTTAAAAATTTTCGCACCAAAGCAGAACTTCCAAAAATTTATCGTTAATTGCTATGTACAAGATTAGCAGGCAGGTAAGTAAATTTTGAACTTAAATATAAAGCTGAGATTTATATATTACTACGCAAAAATAAACAAAAGTATCAAGAAGCAGTCATGTCCATTTTTGAAGCTGTACACCACTTTTCTTAGAATAAGTATGTTTATGACCTAAATTTCTCAGATGTTCATATATATATGAATGCGCACATATAGGTTTTCACATAACATTATATTTCACACACGAATATAGCATTACTGAGGCAAGCAATGCAAAATCCTTCTCATGAAGTAATGCAGACGAACTGGGTCAGAGAGAGGCCATTACCCTCGTGGAGTTACGGAGAAACTAACACAGATGTGGCCAAGTTTAATAGGTAGGGGAAAGATACCTAACCGCTTTCCCGAGAAGAACCACATCTGAAAGAAAATGTAGGGCATTTCGTGTAAAATGAATATAGCTATTCTAGTAATAAAAATTTCAAAACCTGTTACCTAAGCCGGGTGCATACTTGAGTGTCTTCCAGAAATATTGCAGTAATAAAAAAACACGTAAAATATATAAATAATTCCCCGAATGATTATCAAGGCTTATACTAATCATCTGCGATTCCATTCGTAAAACAAATAAAAATAAATAAATAAATAATTTCCCTTAACCAAAGAAAAAAAAATAATTTCCCTTAACGTAGCGAGCAAATCTAATCAATTTTGATATTGTTATCCTAAAAATAACTTTTCGGAGCGCATGTGCCAACAAAGGTAGAGTATTTATGGGCTTAATTGTCTGCGCAATTTCAACAACTTTTAAAAAAAGACGCAGGTAACTGAGCAATGTTTGGCACGTGTTGGGCTTTTACAGTTCTAATTACAATTCTAATTAAATAGTCTTCACATCTGAAAATGAGCTTGTCAAAATATTTTCCCCTCACGCTAACGGAATTGATCGGCCTTTTACAATAGATTCTTCGAATACTATTGCTAACGTAGCCTGTAATTATCAATTTAGCGAGCTATACATGCCATGGCATTCTAGCATGGTAAGATAGTTTACATATTATACTAGCATTCTGCATGAGTAGTGATCTCGGAATCGATTTTAAATGTGTCACGCTATTTTACAGATCGCATTTTATTACTGGAATTGATTCTTGGAAAGAATAAGGCACTTGAGCATAGACTGCCAATATGATTTAAATAAGCTTATTATTTTACACATTAAATTTATTAGTGGAGATTGTAGAGTCATTTGTTCAAAATTACATTTATAAAGTCCTTAATTTCGTAGTAGAAAGCATGAAAAATCAGCAGTTACTTCACCGGAATTCGAACTCCGGATCTCCCGATTGCCAACCGGATGTACTTCCAATCACACCACAAAAGCACCAAGTAAGAAAGGCAAAAGTTCCTTGCAAGTTGATTTTTGGAAATTATAAGATACCTGAACATAATCTGATAACATGTTTTAAATTGGTTTGGATTAAGGTCATCAAATGAAAATGTAGATAAATAATATTTATGAAATACTTTGGTAAGCGAATTTTGTCTGTCATTTCTCATTTCATAAACTCAGTGTAATTTCAGCAATTTATTTCACAAAATTATTATGAAATCCTTGTAAAAGATGTAAAAGGTATCCTTGTGTAAAATAATGCTACGAGATTTGTGTTGCAACAAAGAGTCCACCCTTGGCGACATTATTTGAAAATTTTTGACTTCATCTTCCTTCATTTCAGCGAAATTTATAATATAATAATAATGTCAGTAAATATGCTTAATGTTGTTTATGTAACTAAAATGCATTATAATAATAAACACTCGTGTTGGAGATAAGGAGAATTTTCACATTTGGTCGATTATCTCTAGAACTGATAAACATATGTATGTGTAACATTGCTATAAACGCCAAAATATACCATTCAACAAATCAATGGTACATACGCATAGTCGTCGGTACCGTAGAAAGAAGAATCGTAGAAATAGTAGACTCAATTGTAGACTACTATTTAGGAAGACTCAATCGTAAAAAGAAGGTCTAAGATACAAAGTTGTAAGGTCTAACAAAAAAGTAGCTAAAAGAGTTCTGGTTTGTTCTAACAATCATATATCTTTCACAACATGGCTTCATGCTAGAACTTATAAGTAATTGTAGCAGTCGGACCCATTGCCGCAGCAATAATGTTTTCAAGTTGTGGAGGTTTCTATAAAGGATAAGTGGGTGAGTTAAAATTGCCCTCCCAAGAACATTCTAGACATATTCTATAGGGTTTAGGTTTTGAAATTTGGGCTGAACAATACATTCGATCACCATTCCCAATTTCCAGAAAATCATCCACCCGATTAGCAAACTAATTCATAAAAATAAACTGAGAGCCAACTGCCTTCCTGAAAATGCGAAAATCGGGCTATAAGATCTCTTCACAGGCAGTTACAAGCTCTGTCACAGACATAAAGGCTTGTATGTCCGTCCAGCATGATACCTGTTAAGACCTTCAAATACATTGCCATACTGATCCGTATCTCAAGTGTTGGAAGACAAGCAGCAAGTCTCTGATTCTCTTCAGATGAAGATACGAAGAGATAGAATCTGAGACCCGCTACCCGTCTAGCACCTGATAAGGGTGCTCTTTTGGTGTAATGATTCCACATTCAGCTTGCAATTGGTATATAGTAGATTCGCGGCAAGGTAACGGTTGATTTTTCAAGTTTCCAGCTCATAGAAAGCGAAAGGTCTCACCATCTTCATGCTTCATGTGTCTGGTAATAAATGTTAGATTTTGGTCATAATGTTCCTATAAATGTTGTTTTTTAAGTACTTCACGTTACGTTTATACTATTTTTATGCTTTATTTTAATATATAAAGAGCAGAAAATAGAATCACTAAATAAAATATTTTTAAATTAAATTTTGAATTTTGAGCTTGAATGGGCTTTAGGGCAGTCGTGCCAAAACTATAGAGCATTTAGGCCTCTTGACCCAACAAAAATGTGCTGAAGGTTCTACTTCTAGACAAGAACATGTCAAGGACTATCTGCAGAATTTAATGCTTATGAATGACTACAGTATAACCTCTATTATTTTTGGGTCTGATAAAATCAGATTTGTTTTTTAATGCAAAGGATAATATTAAGAAAGATTACAAACATAAAATCTCTGACACGAGCATTAAGCTTGTTTTTTGAAAACCAGTACATGCATATTTAATCTGATAGACATGTGTGATAGACATCAGTGTGATTACTAAGAAAGGTATATTCAAAACGCTTCTTTGAAATTTTTGTTCTTATTTGTCTTTTTATATGCTTTATAGCAAGAAGAGATTGCTCTCAAATATATATGTTTTCAAAAGGAGTCATATGATCAAAACATTTTCTGAAGTTTCTTTAGGCAGATACCATTTGCATAAATTGTCCAGATTTAAATAACTTTTCTGTGTGATCTGTATATAATTGCAACTCTTTATATTATGTTTGCAAGTTAACAGATTAAGTCCATTATTAATTTACAATGGAGTATCAGATGTATCGAAATACAGTTTCTGTTTTCTGAAATCTTGTAATGTGGATTTTGTCGACACGGAATCAATGAATGAATTAAGTTTTTGCTTTTAATATTAAATTCCAGCAATTTTAATTGAATTTCGAACTCTATTATTCTTTGAAATATATTGATTATTTCCTTTTGACATCAGTTCATTTAAACAAACCGTCAGCATTCACCAAAAATCATCCAACCATTTCTTATTTTCAAATTTAACATCACACAACCTCATACCTACACTACTATTATGTTGCACTCGCAAAAATACTTTTTCGTGAATGCGGCACATGTGTCTTCTGGGAAGTGTGTTTATGGTGAATCTGGAGTGTTATGTCATTTGCCTGAGAAAAAAAAATTTAATTAAGATGATAATTGCTGTATGATGTAGCTCCGATGATATACTGATGAAACTCATCTGAAAGGACAAATAGAAGTATTGATGATGTCAATAATTTATACTCACATTTCTATTAATTCTTTAGAAGATAAAGGTTTAATTTCAAATAGTATTAAAGATTTAATTTCGAGAGCTATTATAATGCCTCGAACCCTTTATCAATGCTGCATTTGATTTCTTTTACTGGTGTCGACCTCCTGGTGTCAGTGTGACTGTATGAAATGTACAAAGCTATGTCGCTATGCCGTATTTTTCGTCTAATAAAATAAACTTCATTATAAAAGATCCCCTTTACAACCACAAAACCGAAAAGCGAGTATTATACCAGAGGCCCCCCGATAGCGTATGTTCAGCTTGATGGTTTATACTAGACAACAGGTTGATGTTCTTTAAACCCAGAACATCAAGAACCTCAGCAATATCTGAAAATCCAAATACATCTTCAAAAGAAACCCTTGTCATTTATAATAGTAGCAGCTGGATAGTCTCATATATGTTTTCAATAATTTAAGGATGAGGATACATCAAACTTCATTTAGAGTATAATACTATTAGCTCAAGTTATACAGTTGTTTTCTAAACGGGGGGGGGATTTAGGTGTTATACAACATGGAAACTTCAAAGATATCCATCACCTTATTAAATAGTTAATCCCCCTCCAGGAGATCTCAGCACTGAATGACAATAATCCTCAGTCGCAGAGTCAGAAAGTCATTCATCAGTTAGAGATGCATTACAATGCTTCTAGACCGTCATATTCCTCATCCTTCCTCCATATTTGGACTTGCGTAAAACTTTGTGAGATTTCCAAATGAATTAACTTAGTCCTCTCAACCTACAATATTGTCAGCAATATAGGACAGCAAAAACGTGTATTTTGCAGCAAGAGTTACAACAATCATGCCGGATGTTCAAAAAGGAATATTATAAATATTTTCCTTCAATATCGACCTTAGGCATGTACTTCCTGTTGCAGAGTTCTCAAGATAAAGTAATTTCGACATTGTGGTTGGCAAGATTTCACAAATAGGAAATCTTATATTTTCTATGGTCCTCGCAGAATAAAATCTGCAGTTTATAAAATATTAATATATGTTTTAACTACATTATATGAAAAACATTTCGTAGCATTTAGACGTAACATTTAAGGAGGTATTAGAGAACAAATTTACTGGTTTAGATAATTTATCGGTACATATTTTCATCCAGGTCAAATATCCCCTAAAATATTTCCAAATCTTTCCCTGAGACTCCGCAAACTGCAAAAAAGTTGCTCCTTGTGGCTATTACAGGTTCTAGGTATTGGGCAAAGCAGCTCTAATTATTAGATTTATAAATGGTTGTGAGGAAATATGAATTACAAGTATAAGAGAATTTTGCTTATCAAAGTAAGGGACTTTCTCAGTTATAGTGAATATTTTATTAATTGAACATCTTACTCTATGAAAACATGGAAAAAATTAGATTTTGTGTTTATGAAATCTTTCTTTCTCTTGAAATGAAACTATTCGCATAAAAATCATTACTTTATTTTGAGAAACGTTTTAGTTGGAAGCACAACTCTAGAATCAATATTTAAGGAACTAAAGCCAGTAACCATGTAACCATTTTTTCAAACACTCTGTATAACGTTCTGAGGACTATCACTATAACAGTTTTTTTTTAATCATTCTGTAGTCCTAATGTTATTCAGTTATTAGAAATTAAGGCTATTAGGAATCGGTCAAGATATTTTGTGGTTCCATGTTCGACGCCGGGCAAGGATATCGTTCGTTTTCAACCACTTACTGCTCCTAGATTCCTAACAGACCATTAAGTCGAAAAAGAGATTGTATAGCTGACACAGTGGACTTACATAGTTATGACACAGTGGCCGCATAGATATTTAACACAACAACTTCAAATGCCTAAGATTTTCTCTACCTAGTTTCTTGCAACGTTCTATTGCTTTTCTCTTTTCTTGCGCATCATCAATAAAGTATAATTTGCGTAGAAAGATAAACTACGCAATTTTAAAATATGATAACGTTTTCTTGAATTTCGCATTAACGTTGATTTGGAATTTAGTACTACACGTGTGAGTTCCAAGTAATAGTTTATGCACTGATGAATGTTTGTTTTCAGATCATTTGTAATCTAAAAATGTTACAGTCAGATGAACTACGATAAAAAAATTAATACGAGTTATTAATACCTCATATGTTATGCTGTTTTCTACATTAAGCTTCATTATATTTTTCAGCAAATGTTGGCATGGTTAATAACTTCCTTATCGAACTTTAGTACTTCCAAAATATTAAAATACACTAAAAAAGCAGCTACCAATCATATGCAGTAATACAAAATGTAGCTGAGTTCAAATGAACAATTGCTCAGTTTCACTAATTAATTACTCAGCTTCAGTGAGCGATTGCGGCTAACTTGGTTAGATTTACTTTCAGTTCTCTAGCTTCGAACGAATTTTGAAGATTTCAGTTTTGCGTCTGCATCCCAGTATTTTTACGCAGATTATCTTTTCGACCTGTCACAGTTCGGGTTTACGTCTTCATCCAGATCTCTGCTGATTCATGATGAGAGAACCAAGAATTCTGGACTTTCGACCGGCGTAAATTTACGGATGCATAGTACGTAAACGAAGATAGAACTAGGCACGTTGCGCTGCTAAGTCGGGTTAGTACAATGCAGTGAAAGTATTCTAAAGGAATAATGACTCAATCTTTCATTCCTCCTGTCGAATATGACGCATGTTAACTTCAGAAGCTGTGGCGCCATCTAGTGTAAATGGAAAGTTTTATTGCATTTTTATTGATTATTGCTTGTACAACAGCCAATAAAGCTAGGATTATATGCACCTGCCCTCGCGTGTTGCTTCTCATTTAAAAGGGAAAATAAGTTACTCGTTCCATAGTCATGCATTTATAAATTAAAAATCGCTATATTGTATAACTCATAGTTTGTTATGTAAATCTAAAGATGTACAACTCTAAAGAAAGATTTAAATATGACAACAGCAATTTCAGATCAATAAAAAAAGCATCATTGCAGCTTTGCATGTATATGAAATCGAGAAATTTATGTGTATGATCTCTACACAGTATCAGAAAAAGTTCAGTTTTCCGAAAAATCGACGCAGTTAAAAAACTGTAATTTTTTTCATAATATTCTGATTTTGGCTGATTTATAGTACTATGATTCCAACCGAAAAGCTGGAAATGAACTTCATGACTCTCGGTTGGTAAGCAGAATAGTTAAAACTAGAATCGCGGTAGCGATCGAAATTGAAGCTGAGAAACTTGGTATTTTTACACCTAGTATGCCATATTAACTATGAATGGTAAATTCCTTTACATTCTAAAATTACACAATATAAATTGTAATTTGTATCTGAGTAACTTAAAAAGCAGTATGCAAAATTTCGAAATAATTTATGACTTGGTTTCGGGTTTATATGTATGTATGCCTGGAATGGCAGAGGCGGTCAATTTGATCGTGCGTTTAGCGCAACACTGACAGCTTACGTGTGAAGAAAACATTATAGTAGAATTTATTACATGGGAAAAAATCGATAGCTATAATGTTTTCGAAATAGAAACTAGCATAGCTGCTCCTCCCCGCTAAGAGCTAAACGCCATAGGTAAGAGAACTTTTTCGAACACGGGAGAGGCGAAACACGCATATGTATGAACCACGAAACGGAATATATGAAACGTAGTTAGTTGAACTATTCAGAGCCAGAAAATCATTTCATTAAACATTGTTGTTAATGTTCAATTTACTTAAATATCCTCTAGATAATACTTATATTCTATCAGTTACTTATATTTTAGGAAAGCAGCTTCGCAAAATGAAAACAGTTTTATTTCACGCTATTTGATAGCTAGATCTGTCTGTGTAAATATGGTTGAAGGCAAATGTACCTCGAAGATTTGAGTTGCTCGTACAACAAGCCGTAGGCAAATATGTTAGCCAACAAAATTAGAAAAGCACTCTTGTTAAACGATTTAATTAAAAAAATTGAATAAAATGCTATTGAACTGTCAAAAACGAAATCTTTCCGAGAAATCAAAAATAGCTGTGGAAAGCAGTTCAAACTTTAAGTTAGCAACAAGGACATCATGCAGAAATCAAATGAAACTAGTGGCTATTTCGGAGATGGGACCCTTTCCGATGCAGCGCGTGACAGAATCATCTCGGAATTATAAACAAGAAAATATCTATCACTTATTCAAAATATTTTGGGAAATTTTAGAGCTTCAAGGCCAAATCCGTAACGCCTACAAGGAGTAGACCAGGAGTTAGAAGGTAGATTGCGACTAAGTGTGCGAATGACCAGATATATAAGTGAAGGGATGTCTTTACGGGAGACTCTCTAAGAGTAGGAACTGATTTTTATTTATGTTACGCACGGGAAGCATATAAGCATTCTGTACCGCGCCACGCGCATTGGGAAAAATCCATCCTTGTGACTGGATACGGTTTCCAATGACATCATTTCCTTCTACGCATAGAAACGCCTTGACTATGCTTGGGCTCGAAAGTACACCCCATGCCGCTTGTTTACATTTTGATAGAGGCACCGAAATATTATTACCATTAATGACGTACGTTGTATTTTTGCTGCTGATTACACTTATTAGGGCAATGTAGTATGGCGAATTTAATACAAAAAAAAATGTAGTGCTTTTATTTCATAGAAAGGAAAATCAGTATTTCTTCTAGTGCGCTAACTCCGCTATTAAAGGTTTTGTGATTATTAATTCATTGTTTCATGTTCATTAAGTATAGATTCTTTGCAGATGCAATCTCCGAAAACAGAGAGAAATCAGTTTTCTCAAACAACAAAAACGTTCGGAGATAACATAATACACAGTAAATTACGATATTTGTATTCAGTCTGAAAAAGTAAAATATATTTTTGAAGTTAGACGACTATAGATCTGGAACACAGAAAAAGAGATACATATGCATAAATTCAACATTTCTTATGTACATTATGAAGATTGTCAGTTTCAGTTTTTTAATCTGTGAAATCTTTTTTACCTTTATATAAAAATAGTGTTTATCCGAGAAGAAAGTTCATTTTCTTATACACGTGTATTCAGCGAATATATTGAATGTACTTTTTTCTTTCATATAAGGCAACAAAATATTAGAAGTGTGAAAGACGTGAATATTAACATGGAAATAACATATAGAGTTGCAAAGGAAATATTTTCTGTAATGTGAAAGGAACAGAATTCAACAAAATTTCAATAATAATATACTTGCTAGCACATATGCCTTTACATTTGAGTCGAGATCGTCGAAATTTTTTTTTTTTGTCAAATTTCAGATTTGTTAAGAAAGTTTGGTTCCTGTTACTAACACAGCACAAAAGTCTATTACGTCATTACTTATTTTAGTACTTTACAGAAACGTGCAGTTTTCATTCTAGAATTAGATAAAATTTTAAACAGATAGTTCCAAAAACAACTGTAAATTTATTTCAGTATTCTGGGGGGGGATAAAGTGGTTTTTTAAAGATTCTACACAAAATACTTGGCACATTTTATATTGACATACATCAAGCATTTTGCAGCATTTCACAATCAAAATGTTTTCAAAGCAAAATCATAAATACAACAAAAGCACTTTAGTATGTTGTCTATTAAAATTAAAGTTTATTTTTACAGGTTTTGTTTTTAAGAATATTCGAAGAAATTTAGCCTCTTTATCGTATTTAAGAACAAAAGGAACGGACATCATTATAGCCTAAGAGACTCTAAAAAACACAGTAGATAATCTTGCTGTTAAAAACACCAAAACAGAACAGAATTTCCTTGCGAGACATAGACGTCAGCGCTGACCTACAATTCACTGTGTACGCAACAGCGGCCAGTAGTCTGGACTTCAAGGTTGTAGCAAAGTTTCGTTTCTACTGCAGTGTCGTTTTGTTACGTTTGTGCGTGTTTCTGCCATCAGCGGAAGATACAGGCCAGAAACGACTTTCTTTTGCAATTAATTTACTAGGCTGTTTGAGATCTATTCATCCTCTGTCTCGTAGTATTCTCTGAAATTGGTTGGAGTTGACTGTTGTTCGGATTCACTCAAACTGATTACTGCGTGTCCCCCAATACTTTCAGTGAAATTAAATGCTTTTGCTAAGTGTGCTATAATTTTGCCAGAGACGTCAATGAAGAAACCGAGAAAAGAGACTCATAAAGGTATCAATAATTTGACAGAGATTACAGAGAAGAAAAGAGACAAGAATGTAAACGTTAGCAATCATTTATGAATTAACTTTTGAAATGTATTCACGGCTGTAATAAGAGTATTTTTCAACAGTAAAAACTTAATGAACAGTGCTATTTAAAATTACTTTTATTACTTATGTCCAAGTAATTTTCATAAAATTGTATGCAATACTAATAAAATATCATTTGATACATTTCAAAGCATAGAAGAACTGATAAATAAAATCTCAGTGCTAAAGTCACAAAAGAACTTTTACAAAGAGAACTATTAGATTTTGGGAGCAGTGGAAGAATGATACAGAAACATGCACATATGAGGAAAAATTTGGACGTTCATATTCTTATAGATAAAGATTCAGTATCAGGAAAGAAGAGGTGAAAACAGTTAAAATAAAACAAAGCCTAACTACTTTGCACCAGTTGTGGACTATATGGCGATAGAAACATTTTTTATTAATTGTATTAACTCTGAATAGTTCACAAAAATTACCTCTTTAATATGTTTTGCTGAATGGCAATAACTAGCTATATGCGAGGTTGCGAGTAGGATAAATTAAAGACTTGTGCACAATTGCAACACTTTGGAAAAGCAATTGGATAATGTATATACAGTAGCCTAGCATTACGTTGTAGGGTTTTATTATTATTTATTAACCAGGTAACTTATTATTTTGCCTGTACTATCAATTCTACTTTTGTTGGCAACCATCAAGATACAAATTGGTTAATTATTTAAAAACCGATTACTTGAATTTAAAAGACAGCTTTTGGCTTACCTTTTCGATACGTACCGCTGATCGTCTCGATACGATTTGCCACCCAACTTGCGATTTTACTCAAATTGGCTTTAGCCTATGCTAACTTTACCCTTGCTCACTTGAGTTAGTACGTAACCTAACTACTTCAGTGCTAATTTTGGATACGTGTGGTCAGTCAGGCAATTTATCGCCTCGTCTTAGTCTTTTAATGAAATGATATCGAATTCAGAAGAAAGTTTAAATAAACTTTTATTTTAGTTCATCAATTATCAAAATTATACAGCTTGTATAGCAACAGAGCAAGTCACCATTTCTTGCAGGATTACGAAAGTTAAGGTAAACTTAAGAAATTGAAGTATAAAGTCACATGTCAAAATCTAACTGTAAGTTTTGGCTCAGGCCTTCTCATCAATCTAGCAAATTCTAAAGCCGATTCAGGTAAAACTAGAAGCTGGGTGAAAATAGTTCAGAGATAGGTCACTGCAAAAGTTCTCTCTTAACTTCAAGTACTCTATTCTTATATCCATTAATTAATGTGTCTTATGGTGAGAGCCAACGTACGTAGAAGTGACAATTAAAGGGAAAAAATAATAAAACAATGATTTGGTAAACATAAAACTCTACAAGTTGAAGGCCTCAGCCAAAACTTACGCGCAGTTTTTTTTTTTTTTTTTTGTTCACCTTACATTTTAATTACTTAACTTTTACTTAAACTCTTGTGCTCTTTCAATCACTTTCAATCACATAAAAAACGGCATCATTAGACAGGTTATGCGGGATTTTACAGGAACAAGGCTTGCGTGATAAGGGATATCCATATGATATTTTGCATGTTAATCGCACAACCTGCATTAGATTATCATACAAAATATCGTTAATATCTTTGAATTTATCCTCAGTATCTACATTTTTGGGTGTGTGATGTTTTGTTTCATCATTTATTTACTAAACATCTTTAGACATCATTAAGATTGATTGTTGTTCCGAATTATAAACCCTTTGAAAATGTACTATGGCGGGGATTTCAAAAACTAGCTAAGAAATTTTTCTAACATTTCTGGGATGTTGATCTTTTTTTTAAAAGGCAAATCAGAATAACCCATTCATATGAAGATCCAATGATATAGATTAAATAATTACATTTATTGCACTTTCAAGAAAAGGACAAAATAAAGGAAAAAGAAAAATAACAAAGGAAAACTAAAGATACGCCCTATATTAACGATGTTATCTACTTATGCTAATAATGGAGAAAGCTAGTTCATGATGTGAATATATTATACTTTTATTAGAACTTTTAGCCTCATCAAGGAAGATTTCGATGCCTGAAGCTAAAGAATTTTCTCAATCAGGTCAATCAGTTCTGAGAATTGGAAGACGGAAGAAACAGCGTTCATCGGACTTTGTGCTGTATACTACTGATGATGAGCTAAGACAATATTCCATTCTCAGTTATACTGTCTGCATTCTTACAGAATTACTGAACTTATTTATTTTGTCTTATGATGCAATGAAAGGGGTTCTCAACGAGGTAGCTATTGACACCCTGGGTCTCAATGAAATTTTAAAGGGGGGCCAGTGATGACCAAGGTCTCGATAGCCGAATGTTCAAGTACGATTGATGCGCATGAAGATCCCACTGATTACAAGAAAAATATTTATATTGCAAACTAGATAATTCATTATTTATTTACATAAAGCTATATTATATAGTAAGGAAAAAATCGTATAAAATAAATATGAGGGAAAATTTACGGAAAACATTTTTAATATATTTTTTAAATGAATAATACTTTTCAAAATATATAAATTGTTTACTGCAAAAACTGCAATAAAAAACAATTTTCAGAAACACGCAAAATAAATAAATAAATAAATAAAAATTTAAAAAATGATACGAAGAGCGAAAAACTTTCACGGCAGATATATTGCTATATACAAACAGCTTGAAACATTGAAAAGATTTTAATATTCGCTTCCAAATTTAAAATTTGAATGGGCCAGCATTCCTCATAGAATCGCTGAACTGCGATGCAAGAAGAGTTTGATTGCATACAAAGGGTGTTTAAGTCTTATTCAAAATGTTTTTTGCACTTTCAAAATATTTTTTACACTTAAATGTTTTACCGTGTTTTAAAACACTAAGTTTTGGAATTTTAAAGTCATCCGAGAGAAACATCCCCAAGTAAAAGTTATTACGGAACCAGCGGTATTGTTTCTTTTCTCTTCGTATCTAACATAAGCCACCTTTAATTAAGCCATTAGTTTATTACGGAAAACAAAAAAACAGGCTGAATAGTTTTAAACGAAAGAATTAAAAAATTAAATTAAGCAATTTTGTGCTAAATATAAAAAAGCCGCATCCATAATATTAATTGAAATCGACTTTTTGTGCAATTAGAAGTGTTATTTTGTTTCTGAACATTTATTTATATTTGCAAAGGTGAAAATAATAATGCAAACGATAATAAAACATAACTCTAAAAAAATCATTCTTTTTTCAAAACTTTTTCATATCCCTAGTCTAAGTGTTCTTTAAGTTATGTATGTACAACTATTTGTCTTATGACTTATGTCGTATGCTGTATGTTATAGAGAAAAATTTAAGGGATGGATGAACAAAATCGCTCGAAGGAAAAAGAAATCGATGCAAGAAAAAGGTCTGGAATCTTATCTAAAGCGGCATCAAAAAACATATCTTACTATTGTGAATGGATTTTATTTATTTCATTCTTAATTTCTGTTCGTCTCCAGAAAATGAAATTATTTTATATGTCCTTTACTCTTTGGGCAGTACTTGCTTGTTGCTTTAAACAACCTAACCGATAATATTTCGTATGTCTATTTAATCTATTCCAGCATTTCCAAAATTATTGACAAGAAAGTATGGCTGATAAATGTAGACGAATTTTTTGCAATCGAAATTCAAAGACTATATGGTTTCCATTTTTCATCATATGCCAACCGTTCATAATTCTGTTTTTCTACATGATTACGTATAATGTAGAGTATTAGTTAATTCCTTTAAAATCTCATTTAAAAAGTAACATTCTGTACTCACCTGTCATCAAAAGTATTTAAAAAATAATTTAGCAAAGGAAATATTTTGAGTCTAAAAATAGCAAGAAAGTTTTGCTTCATAGCAGGTTTTTCTAATAAGAACTAGACAAGGGTAATTCCATTTATCTAAGTGGAGCCTTCAGTACCTAGCAGCCTAACTAACGTATAATAAAGCAAGCAGTGTAACTTAGTGTAGGCAATTGGTATGGGTATTCGTTGCAAAGATGTTCACTACGGAAGAAATATGCAGCCGTTTTCAAACGCTGAAATGCTTTTATTTAAATGGCGAGGAAACCTCTGTTGCAGTTTACTGTGGTAGCAAAAGCCTGTGAAGCTTAATAATATTCCTTTTATAGGAAGACAATTTAAAAAGAGAATACAATTTTCTCTCTCTTTTTGAGATAACCACCGTTAATGTTTCTTTGTAGAAAATGGGTTTTAAACTGTGTAATTAATAATAAGATGTCGCGAGTGATTTTACAAATTAAAATTTAATTGTTATTTAAATTTCTCTGGAAAAATTTAGTAAAAGTAGGTTAATGGGAGGGGTCAGCTGAAATGCGCGGTATACGAAAGAGGTTCTCGAAATCCAAAAGATCCCCTGCTCTAAGCGAGAAAACAGCAGATTTAGGTTGGTGCCCCTAAATATTTTCTAGACAATTTTGCTCCTTTATTAGACTTTCTCTTATCAATTTCGTTTGATCTATAGTATTTTTAAGATCTAATTAAACGCTAAAATACAGCAAATTTCCAAAACCTTGAATACTGCATAGTATCTGATATTCTGTATCAAAGACTAATTCATCATCTTTATATACCACCTTTATTACCTATATAACGTGTTTTGATATTGACATAGGGTTTCAATTCAGGGTCTGATTCTTACTGTACAAGTTAGCTTATTATCCTATACCCCAGTTTAGATAAAGAGAAGCAAATTACTTCAAATTACTTGTTACTTTGTTTTGGTCGCATCTATTCTCTAACCTCGAATTCCTTTATTATTTCTCATTTCAGTGGTATACTTTGCCGTTCGCAAAATGGTAGTTCCCTTTCATTTCACTCAGCAAACCCTTGCATTCTTTCAAATGCTAGACTATCCTTCGTTAACCCATCTTTAAAAGCTTAATTAATTGTGGTGAGGATATCCATCGAAATGTCAGAACCGTGTGGTCAAACTGCCCCTTCGAGCGCAGAGATTAACGATAAATTGTTATCCTAATCATAATCATTAATAACGGACTAATTTAAGCCAGATGCTCAAACCTTGAAATTAATTTGTGTCCTCACCTTAATTAATTATTTATACTTAGACCCATCGCAATTCCGTTTGACGTTCAAATAAACAAACCAAATTAAATGCGAAAGGACGCTATGCTTGGATTATTATTCCTCTCAAAGTTGTTCGAACCAAAATAAGCTTTTGTCAGCTTCTCATGCAGCTTAACTAATACCATTTAATTCAGTGCCATAACTTCGTTTCTTAAGCTGACCTTTACTGGCCTAATAAAAAGCTTTTCCTTTATTGTTTCTCCGTTTTACTTTCTTACTTTCCAAATAAACTAGTTTCTTAGTTAGCTATCACATTTTAACGCAAAATTATGTAGATTTTGAAGAACTAAATGCAAACTGTAAACCTGTAGTTACTTTCTAGATGTAGCAAATATAAGTACAATTTGTATATGCTTACGATTAATAAGGGATTAATAAGTAGGTTAACTAAGGTATAACAGTAGATAAGACAGCCAATATTTATTAATTAATTATGTTATGTTTCTAAACTAAGTTTTATATTTCTTAACTTCTTAGAGACACATTACAGAGTCCTCGTGGCAGTTTTTTTATAAAGGCCGACTTAGTTTCTGCCGATGTAAATCGCTAATAAGAATCAAAATTATTTTTAAGCCTTTAAAGCTTTATCTTCTAAATATTCTTACTGTTAACTGATACATGGTAATTATGAACTGCATTAGTAGATAACATTTTTAATGTGACTGCAAATATTTGTAACTCTTTCATAACAAAACAAAAAAAGCTTTTGTTTCCTTTTGTTTTTCATAAATTTTTTTTCTATGTATGGTGCATTCCCGTGAGGAACATTTCTAACAGCACAGCAGCAAGCTGAGTCAGAACTCTAGATTTTTGTATGAAAATTCACGTTCCTCTTTATTTGGAAAACTCTTGGGGAGCCAATTTTAAACAAAACTGGAAAAGAAAAGTTCTTTTTATTATAATTTACAATTTATTAGATAAAGTCTAATTATCCTAATGATTGTGTATTTAAGAACTAGAATCATACTTCGTAAGTTACTCAGCGATTCAGTTTTAAAACAACGTTTCTCTTTAGTTTTACTGAGCAAAGATTCTCACAATTACGAATTTGCCATACTAGATGTTTGAATCGCAAGTAAATTCTCTTTCGCAGCTGCTAACATCCCCAAGTTTTAGGCCGATTTCAGTCTGGTGTTGGTGAATTTCAGTGATTGTTCATACAAAACTTTTGAATGAAGATGAAATATTTTATACTTGATTATCAAGAATTTAGTTCTTTAACTGTAATTATTATTTATTAGAATTTAAACAAGGATTAAATCTTTAAATTTTAAAATAAAACCTTACTTCATCAGAAGAGTAAGTTGAGATTGTATATTCATTGCATTTATAACATTTTGATTACTAAGACATTTCTGAAAGCTCACATTAATTTTAGAAAACGTTGTAATTCTAACTTCTGCAAAGTTAAAAGGACAATAATTTGAAATGATCATTATTGTAAGTATTAATATTGCTGATACTGGATCTAAAATAACACCCCTACCGTTTTTTTCTAATATGGCAAGCGTCATTTCAGGAATGCTTCATATTTTTGCTTAACACTACTATTTTACTTCTAATATATTTCAAAGTACCAGTTTGAAATAAAGGCATCTCATATTAAATGAAATCTTTTTTAAAGATCAATTTAACTCTGGTTACATAACAATGATTGGGTTTCATTTTACTGTGAGACTAAGGAGATCCCTTTAATTATCATTGTAGGGACATTAGGATTTTTGGAAGCCTGAGAGATGAAAAATTAGCAACACCTTCGGTGGGAATCGAACCACGGACCTCTGGAATACCGGCCCAGCGTGCAGAACTACTACACCGTGAAGGCACGTTAGAAAGGCTTATATACTCCCCTTTCTAAAGGGCGGCTGGGGTTTTTAGGGGACCCAATCGCCAAATCCTGGACGTGGAGAATCCTCATCCAAAACCCTTTTAGTTCGGGAGCCACTGTAGAGACATTAGGATTTTTTGGAAGCAGGATAGATGAAAAATAGCAAACGCCTTCGCCGGGAATCAAATTACGGACCTCTGGAATACCGGGCCAGCGTGCAGAACCACTACACGGCGATGGCACGCTAGGAAAGTGGGAGAAATACCTTATATCATAACATATCTAATTTAATGAAAAATTACGAAGAAGGGGATAAAAGTACCTGATTCTTAATATAAAAAATAAAGATAACTTGTAATTTCTAGCTTCAGATATAATTATTTTGAAATTTCAAAATAAATTACAACTGAACTCTTTTAGCCATTACAGCTAAGTTCTGGTGGCCTCTCTCTTTCTCTGATGGCCATTAAAATTCCCATACCAGGAAGGAAAGCAAACAGCATAATCTTAATTATGGTACATATACAGTACTATGGGGAGGAAGATGGGGTTAAATTTGCTGTTGGTTTTAAGTACACATTGTTCAGAGTTCAGTACGCATACCGCCACTTCTGGCAGAAAAAACGGCTATAACCCGGCTGTGAATTGACTGGAACTGAGCTTTGATGACGAATACGAGTACTTCACTACATGTGGTTTCAACTCTGTACAAGAGTTCATCCATCCTAGTGGCTGGTCAGTGGTGGCGTGGCAGTCTCTTGGCAACCCATGACCAGATGGCAACAGTCGAATTTGCTCTATATCAACAGCCTCTATTTATCCGCAGGCTTCTTCTAACAAGAAAACGTGAAGAATATTGGATGCTGTCTTTTACATGTACAGTTATGATGATGCCATGGAGTAGCAAATACCGGCAAGAAGTATCTTTAACGAGCAGTTTCTTACTGTGAAACACAGAGACAGCCCACAAAAGATAAAACAGGGAATATTATTCAAGCCGTTACCATCAAGCCCGGTTGGCATATTAGAGAACTTCACCGTGAATTCCTACTGCATGCTGCAGATTGCAGCACTTTCCAAATTCAATGAAAACTGCTGAAGTTGCACTCTTCCTAAAAACAGGAAAAGACTCTTCGAGTGAAGAATCCTACAGACCAGTGTGCCGTTTGCCTTCTTAAGTAAAGTCCTAGAGAGAATAATTTTCTCCAGCTCGACCAATTTATCCAACGCGCCTCAGTCCTTTATATCAAATCAATTTGGATTTGAACGAAGTTTTCCACAGATAATGCTTTCAGTGATTTCATTTCTACAGTATCAAACAACAGGCAAAACAACCTACAAACTCTGGGTCATAACTATCGACATCAAGGGAGCCTTTCACTCTGGCTGCCGATCTTAAACAGCACCCTAGATAAAGTGATATGCCCAACAGCTCTCATTACTCTCATGTGAAGTACAAATAACAACAGATGAAGGAATTACTGTCAAATGCATTACAAGAGGCTGTCCAGTTCCAATTGTTCATGCTTTGGTCTGACCATGTGGAACAGAGTCGCAAATTCAGTCTTTGAATGCTTTAATAGTGTGCCTTATACAAGACTAATCGCATATGCTTACGATACTATGCTGCTGGTGGCGAATAGGAATGACCTCAAAAAGAAGGTAGAACACTGTCTGGACATATTTTCAGCGTGGGCAAAACAGCACAAGTCGCAAATATCGACACAAAAGAACCATGCCTTGTTGATAAGTCGAGAAATAAGGAGGGAATTGTTACGTTATCCCATAATAAAGCTCTTCGGAGCCTCAGTTAGAATAGCTTAAATATCTGGGCATAATCCTGGACAACCGCCTTTAATGGGTTCCTCACGTTAAGAGCCTTTAAGTCACACATAATTTATCTCACAAATAAAAGGAAACGGATAAATTGCGCTGGAATGCGAATCACATGCATGTCCCAGCATGTAGTACCTAGTGCCTTTCATACAAATTTGCCGTTTCTTGCACTCTGCCTTCACGGTAAAGCTATTTTAATGGCCAGCAGTGTATATGACACATTGCATCAAAATTTGATTAAGATCTCTTACTTTATAATGAAGCTGAAAATTCAATGAACTTTTAAGGATACTGAAATTGAAGTTTTGCAATATTTTTAATTTCTAATTAAAAACAAATAAAAAAATATGAAATTATTATAATATACATCATTGTAATGCTTTCGTATAATAATATAATTATAATAGAAATGTACATTATTATAATGCTTTCGAGAACTTTTTCTCCTGGTTTGCCTTATCGCCGATGGAAGTTTTAAAGCGTAATACTCTAAAGTGCTTAAAATAATACTTTTTAAAATGTTAAATCACATTTTTGAACGCGATAAAGTTATGCTTTCAATTTTGTTGTTTACACTGTAAAGCAATTCCAAACAAGTATTTACTTATTCTGTTTAATTTCTTTGAATATTTTACACATCTCGCGTCTGCAATAGCTTCGTCTTAATTCGGGCTTCAGTAATTTAGATTTGTAGCTCATTGAATCCAACGTGTTATCGTTAAATGATTAATGAACACCAATAGGTTACAATGAATATTAATGGAACAAAATTAATAGCAGCTTAATTAAAATAAAAAAATTATATATTAAAAAACGCATTATAAATGAAATGAATGCATTCATATGTATAAATATCTTACTCTCATTAACGAGCATTCACGAAGAGGTAAAGTCATTATATATGGGTCACCCCCCCCCCCCCGTTAACCAGTATTCATGCTATGTTTTTTTATTAGTTCAGCAAAAAATATATTTTATCAAAATTTATAAACCCCTTCTTCCATTCGTGCTCTGTTTGAACGTCATGTAGACAAATAATAAAATTTGAAATGTTTCCTTATCCTTGATCACTATAAATAGGATAAAATCGCGGGTGAAGAAAATAATCACAACACATTCTTATAAAAAAAGAAATTAAAACGCGCTTTTATTTATAAAATAAGGAAATAAAGCGGGAAAATGAAGGACAGACCAAATACTAAGTGCTAATTTTTCCTTTCTAAAAGAGAATAATAAAACTCATCATCAGAAGGAACCAGGTGTTGAGAAACAAATAGATTAGTAGACCACTAGAGTTGAAGCAGTTTACACTCAGATCTGAATTTTATCGACACCAATTTGACATTCGAGTTAGAAATGTGTACAGTCCTACATTTCCTTGTAAATATTTATTAATAACTCTTTGTTCCTATAAACGTATATTACTCATTCACTACTCGAATATTAAGAGATGACCCAGATACTTCTATGTATGATCGAGTACGAATTTTCCGTAAAAGAGACGGAAGTGGTTTTCGTTGTATTTATTATCAAACGAAAACCGGGCGATGAAGAGGTTCAGTAACCTTCAGTTCCAAGTACCGCTTGTATTTTTAAAAGAACATATAAAAAATTTAAGCCATGTTGGCTTTCGTGTTACATGAGCAGCATGATTAATGCGCGTGCTATTTTGTGGCTAACACAGAGAATAGAGTCACGAATTAAGTGGCAGTCGTTATCAGTCAGCGTTTCATCTTGTATTAGCACAGCTAGTCCTCTCGTTTCTAGTTAAATAGGTGGATAGCTAGGAACTTTTTTTAATAGATTTTACTTCATAATCGCTGAGAATACTGATTACATAGATTTCCTGTATAATTAGTATCCATGAGTATAGTAGTGACCTTTAAACAATGAGCGGAATTAGGTTTATTAGCTCGAATATCGTAGCACAGCATATTAAGGATCATGTAAGCTGCTTTGTCTCTTCTGATCAATGAATTTACAGAATTCAAAGAAAAGGAGTGACTGTGAAAATCTTCCATTATCACACCAAGAACAAAAAGAACAAGAAGAATAGTGCTAAAAATGCCTAATAGAAATCAGTAAAACTTTCTACTAGTACCCCCACAATTCTGCTTGATTTTACTGAATTTTACTGGTTTCTGTTTATCTCTGCTGGTTTTCTTAATGGTATGATATCCGTACAATGGAAATGAATGTCAGTAGTTATACGAATTTGTGCAGGATTTTTTACTGACATAAGTAGAACTCTTTCGCAAACAATGAAAATCAATGGAAATTAATGGAAATTAATACTAGCAGCAGTAAGAAGAATTCATTGGATTAAAGTCTTCAAACTAATTTTTAAATTTTTATTTAATTATTTATTAATTTTATTTTATTTTTGAAGTTTTACTTATTTAATTTTTCATTACTTCTGAGACAAAAGTTTTCTCAGCTTTTAACAAGCAACAAGAATTAAATTTATAGGCCATACAAGAACCTTCGCATCATGACCACTTCCTTAAGACGCCCGCTACTGAAGCTGACTAGCATTCCTGAGAACATAAATAAACATCATCACCGAGCATGACCTCTTTAAGATGATAAAATTTAATTAGAAGTTACCTGAAAAGCAGGTGGTGTCATAGAGAGGGTTGTCTGTAGATGCTCTTTTTATCTGATGACCTTTCATAATTGTTTGCTCAAAACAATAATCGATACTCACATATAATGAATGATAAAATATGCTTTATAAAATGCTTAATAAAAATGTTAATACACTTCCATATATATGTGTTACATACACACAGATGTACAATGTCTCACAAAAGTGATGGGACACTTGTGCTTTACAAAAGAAAACTGTAATAAAATAAATTAAAAAACATGTAACAATTTTTTGTGGGTGCGTTTCATACTTAAATTTAGTAACAATTATTACATAACATACATTTTATCAAAATATTAAAATATTAATTTAATAAAAATACAATTGTTTAGAAAGGATCAAAAAATGGCTCACATAAGTGATGGGACACCATTAGAAAACCATTAGAAACTACTACGTACTACAATAAAAATATTTTTTGGGGTTTTTATTTTTACTTAAAAGCAATTGGGAATAATTTATAAAATCATCTGCAGTATTTCTCTCCAGTTTGTTTTGGAATTTTTGTGTTTTTTAGCTCTGTGCAGCCATGAATACTAAACGAAAAGAAACTTTGCCTGAAATTCGAAAATTAGTTATTAATTTGCATATTGAAAGTGGAAAATCTATTAAAGAAACTGCTGAAACAGTTAACTTGAGTCATTCAACAGTTTTCAATAGCATTAAACGATATAAAAAGAATTATATGATTCAGGATAAAAGAAGACCTGGCCGACCATCAAAGCTATCCAATGGAATAAAGCGAATTATCGTTCGAAATATTAAAAAAAATCCAAGAATGAGTGCTCCTAAAATTGCTGCCTGATTTACAAGCATTATTTGGAGTAATTGTTAATCCTGAGACTATTAGAAGAGTAATTCGATCTGCTGGATATCACGGTAGAGCAGCCAGGAAAAAATTCTTCGTAAGTGAAAAGAATAGAAAACTCAGACTGGCTTTCGCAAAATCCAACATAAATAAGAATTCTGATTACTGGAATGAAGTTATATTTGCTGATGCGAGTAAATTTAGTATATTTGGTTATGACGGTAGAATCTTGTTGTGGAGAAAACCCAGGGAAGAATTTCGCAAACAGAACTTGGTGCCAACAGTAAAACATCGTGGAGGATGGTATGGGGTACCCCTATGGTATGGGGGTGTATATCGTCCGCTGGAGTTGGTAATCTTGTTTTTATTGACAGTATAATGGATCAGTACAAGTATACTGACATTTTAAATCAAAATTTGAAATCTTCAGCACGAAAATTGAACCTTCATAACGATTTTAAATTCTACCAGAACAATGACCCGAAGCACACTGCTTTGAACGTTAGACTCTGGCTGCTGTATAACTGTCCTGAAATAGTAAAAACACCACCACAATCTCCAGACTTAAATCCCATAGAGAATATTTGGCAAGAATTGGAATCAAGAATTCGCAAACACACCATTTCTTCAAAACAACAATTAAAATCGGTGTTTCAAGAAGAATGGGGTAAAATCACTCCAGAAATAACAAAAAAATAGTCGAATCCATCCTAAGATGATTAAATCCTGTTTTAAAAGTAAAAGGAAATCCAACAAAATATTAAAACCTTTTCAAAAATAAAATTTTTCGATAAATATTTGATGGAAAAGTAAGTGTCCCATCACTTATGTGAGCCATTTTTTCGCTCCGCTCTAAACAATTGTATTTTTATTAAATTAATATTTTAATATTTTGAGAAAATGTATGTTATGTAATAATTGTTACTAAATTTAAGTATGAGACACACCCACAAAAAAATTTTTACATGTTTTTTTTAATTTATTTTACTACAGTTTCCTTTTGTGAAGCACAAGTGTCCCATCACTTTTGTGAGACACTGTATATGTATATATATGTAAGATAAAAAATATTGAAAAAATTAATAACAAATTACGTACTGAACTTGGCAATAGTCTTTTTAATTCCTAACTTTAATTCAAATACGTTCCTTTAAAAAAAATCTGTGCTGAGTCACTTACACCCTTATTTCATTTACTGATCCGTAATGCTGGAGAGTTCTTGTCCTATCACCATTCAAAACCGAAATTATTAATATTTTTAAATTATTACATTCATTACAATGCTATTCAGTATCAAAACATTATAACATTTTCTACATTATTAGTCAAAACGCAACTTTCAAAGTTATTTTTTTTTTAATTTTTTCAACTATTTAACGTCTTCTCTTATGTTTCTTATTATACTGAAAAACACTATTTATTTGCTTTATTCTACACCAATTTTTCAAAATTATTTCATTCATTTAAAATTTCTTATCAACAGTTCAAAACTTTAACTGTAAATTCAAAAATAAAATTATTTATCGTTATAAACTTAAATAATTTTTTTAATTTTAAAAATGTTTGCTTACTTTAATAAAAATTCAAATTTCCAATATTATTTTTCCATACAACAATCCTACATTTCTAAAATCCATTTCAGTAAGAACTATAATTATTTGCAATGTAAATTCAGTTACAGAAAGCAGAAATGAAAATAAACTCACAACCACACTTCCAAGCACAATATGCATAGTCAAAAAGAACGTGACCTAGTTTTATTCCCTGCTGACCCTCGAATCACTTTCGAACATCGTTAAATCACTTCATTTTATAAACACTATGCTTGATTATTTTTTGAAGCACTGCGAGGTTACATGATGCATTATTAAAAGTCGCAGATGTACTACAATAGATTTTTTTTTCCTTCTTGTTACTGGATATTGCTGTTAAATTCCGCACATTTCACAAGCTCGATCTTGTCAGACTTTAATTAAATGTTATTCTTTGGGAATGACGCAGGTAGATGTTGAAGCATACATAGTAGATGTGGATTGAAGAAGAAACTTGGAAGTCATATAGATGCAGTAAGACGGAGTCGAAGCAGATTTAAATCATATTTTATTTCTAGTTAAACATTTTGCAGCCACAAAAACCTTGGCATTAATTAATCGTGCCTCTTGCAGAACAGTTACATTTTGATATTGTTTTGCGGAAGAAGGGAAAGCATCAATCAGCAGTCTTTGCGGCAACAGAGATAAAAGCACAATGCTTGTGTTCAGGATGAAATCTTAATTCAAAGTGAATTAATTTTGGTTTCAATGCATTTGATTGGATATTAATGCTGTAAAATAATTGTTCGCTGTTTTAAGTCCATTTATGTGACTAGTGTTATGTGAAAGTCATATTGCTACGGATTTGGCATTTAAATAGCTAATGTTGGTAGAATTATTAATTAAATTGTTTTATTCTCCGTGCAGTGCAGCGCGTGACGAATATTAGGAGAAAGCTAAGCCGTAAAATTAAAAATACAAGAGCACGTGCATTTAACATTTAATAAATAAATATCTCTTTATGATTTCGAGAAAATACCAGAAAATTCTCGCGGCATGAAAACCTCTCAACTCGTTAGTTAGTTGTTTTAAGTTTGTTTAGAAAACTGCTCTTGTTGACTGTAGCGAATTTGTGGATTAGCGTTCTCTAGCTGTTTCGAATTAAGTTCTGTTGAACGTTTGAGGAGTTAAAAGATAACTACTGTGAGATATTGTAATACTGTACGAATATCTGAGGAAATTGAAGCATTTTGTTTTATTTGTTGTGATAATAATACATTTTGTTCATTTTCCATCGGTCTTGTGCATTCAATTCAAACGAACCCGTACGCACGCAACAATATGATATGAATTATTCTTGAAATGACGTAGTTTAGAAAAAGTTTTAGCTATTTTTAGAATAGAGAAGAGAAATGCCCAAATAAAAATTAAGCATTAATGGGTTATTGCTAATTTAAATTATAATTTATATTCACATATCATTAAAGGAAATTAAAGATCATTAAAATTTACATAATGTCTGTAACCCTAAGAATAAAAAATTATTAATGTGTTAACGATAAATAAATAAGGATAGTACAAATATGTAAGCTATAAAATATGACCAATAAATCATTAACTTACCTTGGCAACAGTCCGTTTAATTCCTAACTGTAAATTCTGCATCACTTACGTCATTACTTCATCTGCAATGATCTCCAATGCTGAAGAGCTCTTATCCAATCACCATTTAAACCTGAAACAAAGGAGCCGTGTTTATAAGTATCCCGGCTATTGAACAAGCAATTAACTCTTCTCCCTTACGCTCGCTTCGAAAGCACGCAATTTATCGCTTTGCTGCTCTCATCTATTGTTTAAAGATGTGATACCGGTATATAAGATTGTGAAAAGCTTATAGCACACATAGTCATTTGAAAATCAAGACTACATGTCCTAAGAAATTAAAAGTGTGTGAGTGGAAGACATGTATCAAGAATTTCTAGAAATAAGCTATGTGTTGATATCGGCACGCTTGTCTGCAAGTCCATCATTCCGTCTATGCAACAGTTTAAATCCAACTTCTATGTTCCAAGTTATCTACAGATAAACATTACATACATACATACATACATGTATATATAGATAGATAGAGAAACAGAGAGAGAGAGAAAATAGTAAGAAATTTAGAACCAAAACCACAAAAACATGAAAGAAATGAAATTTAAAACCAGTTAAATTCCTTAATCTCCCAGTAAAAAATGTAAAATAACCCATTAACTCAGTGCTTTAAAACCAGACGAAATCCTGAAAACAACAGGAATACATAAAAATACATATAAAAGGAATACAATTAAAGTCTGATTCAACGTTATCAAGAAGAGGTAGATCAGATTCAATTGTATCCCTCCTCCTAGGAAAACCACTGTGTTTCCGTTCATCCAAAATTAGCTGATGAACCATTTTAAATTATTTAATTATAATAATTTATCATAAATTCTGAATGCCTCGCCTACACTGCACCCTTTTATTGATCTTCTCTGCGAATGATAGCGTTAGAGAAATGATGTTCAGTGTTTACTTATATCCACAGAAATATTGGTCCATTTTGAAAGGGGCCGACTTCGAAAGGTAGTCGCTATGAGAAGGTTCATTGGAGCTATATCTACATGAACATTAGTATTTCTAAACGCGGGCATTCAATATCCCCTTTCTAACGCGAACGCCTCCCACAAAAAAATCATCTACAATTTTTGTCTTTTAAGAATGGTCGCCTTATTACAGAGGTGTCTTTCACTACTGATGTTTATTTACTCGCTCAGAAGCACTGGCCTCGTTTAGAGGTCTTAGAGCTATGAGAAATTTCGCTCTCTGTAGGTACAGTGATTTCTCTCTAAGAAGACCACCCGTGATTCCAAAATTTTGTAAAGGTTATTGATTTTGGTAACCAGTGGAAGTGGTTGTCTTAGACATGTAATGCTCAAGAATTTGGCAACTGTGTTCCCTAATCTCCAGTCAGCCTTTAAAAGGGGTATTTTCTCCCTCCGTCTGGCATGCTTTCGTGGTGTTATGGTTAACGCGCTCGGCGCGATTTCGAGAGATTCGGGTTCCAGTCCCGACGAGGACATTGCTCATTTTTCACGTCTCCTGCTTCAAAATATCCTAATGACTCTACACTCTAATAAGTAATAGTTGCTGAATTATTTGAAATACCAATTTATCAGCAAGAAAACAAATGATTCTAAATGGTTTCACGTGCGGGATTCAAAGGGCAGTGTCTTGAAACTGACAAACTGATTCTTATATCCCACTTATAAGCATTTTTCGCTCTTTTATTCAAACTGTATTATTGAATGTTAGATTTCTGATTAGTTTTGAAACCATATATTAAATTTTCTGCAACTCCTGTGATGTTTTATTATTTACATATTATGCGCTAATAAATTAGAACATTATTCGAAAACGTGAATTTTATTTGAAATTTCAAAACTTCTCACATGATAGAGTTTTGAATTTTTTACGAGTGTTAGGGTAATTTATAACTGTTCAAAATGTAAATATTAGCAAAAAACGTGTAAATTTTACTTAGTTCAAAAAAAGTAATTTTTTAATGAAATAAGCATAGTCGAAGCTCGATTTTGGCAACCCTTTGCACTTACTATGTCGAAACTTTCTACAGAGTTCTAAAAAATCATTACGCATGTCGTCGAAAACCAGTTACTGACGAAAAAACGTGTATTAATAATCAATATTTTAATAAGATTAGGAAACGTATTGGAAAGAAGCATGTTGAATTATTCACTTACTTTAATGAGAACCTTGTCTTTTCTTTTTCTTGCTTAATTGGTGTATGTCGGGACTGAACTTGGACACTTTCAACTTCACATTTACTTCTAAATGTGACTTTGTCAGGCGACTTCTAAGTCAGATAATAGTATATTTCATGTGAAAAAAAATCTGCTCAAATGCGAAATTGGATTCGAAAACAGAAATGAGAGCAAAGGCTACCTTCATCAAACACGTGAAAGATTCAGGCGTAGATGCCTAGCGCTGCAGAACTGCTGTAGATCTTTTTGAACTGCCCTATTCAAGTCGTTTCCGTAATTGAAAAAGATTTATTATCCACAATTCGAATGTATTAAAAATCTATGTGTTCGATCTCAAATTTATGTGCCCATCCATTCAAAAACGGACGGGTCAATTTCATCAGAAGTAAAATCAAGTAAGGTTGAGGTAAGAAAATATTGACTCATAAGTTTGGAAGTCTTGCCCGCGTATTGTAATCTACATATCTTGAAAGCTCATCTGTATTAAAGTTCATGGCAGTTAAGTGAGCTTTTATATTTTTAAAATGCTTGTAATTTCTGTTATCACGCCTAAATATATCTAAGAACTACTGCCAGCATTCGTAAAGTTCTAATATCCTCACCTTGAAACCGCTTAACACACTGATATATACTGTTATATCAGTGGGAAATAGCAACTTTCGCAGGAAACCTTCGTAACCAATTCTCGAAAATGCTCTTCTCTTTTATCAAGGAACAAATTAATTGCATCCAAGTACGACACAAACTGTCCAGCACCTTACCCCCACTAAGCCAGAGAACACTATGCAAAGGGAGATCACCATATGAGCTATGCATGTTTTCAAGTAATGAAGTGAACTGTTTTTAAGTCAGTGCTGAGCGAGACACAAAGAATTCGCTATTATAATAACAGCTGTCATCACAGCGTTCAAATGACGTGCAGAGATTTTTGCACAAAAAATTATGTGAAATGTATAATGCAATGTGAACTCAAAATGTGATGGCTAAAATGATTTCCAACAAGCTTTACGAAACCTTTGTTCCTTCGAATTCTTTAATAGCAACGCAAAATATTTTTAGCATAAATATTTTGCTTTTCAGAGTAACTTAGAAACGCGGAAGCTATGTTCTCTCGCTTAGTTTTGGCTCACCAGTGGCAGAGCGGTAAAATCGCTGATCGCTGGTAGTTCAGATCTGGTTTCTATTCCAGGCAAACTGTCTGCCTGCGTGAGTGATTTCGTGGTTTCCTCCTTGTGTAACGTGTACATGAGCCAGTTTCTCTTAGAAAGTCCACCACGGAGGCAAACCGTCCTCTTAGGCAAATAGCCTTCACGTGCTTTGCCTTAATTAACTAAACCAATCAAACCAACTCTCATAGTTTTACCTTAAAGTGGGATCAAGCAGCACAGTTCATAATAAACACGATCGCCTCAAAAACTGAGCCATACAGCTAACCGCGACACATCCTTCACATCGACAGTTGCATCATTTTCTTATTCATTCCAGCTTTCAGCGTAAGTTACTATTTTCATGCAACAGAATACTTTTCTTTTCTTTTATTTATTCATTGCATGCATCATATTGCCTCATCATAGTAATTTTCTAATTATATAAAACATTAACTTTGTATTAATTGTATTGTGTCACAAACATTACAAAATTATATGTTGCTCCAGAGAAAGTATGCAACCTTTGGTAACTTATTCCTTTAACAAAAAAAAAGAAAAAAAAAACATAGAAGGTTTTTTCACATAATTTAGAAAACTTCCACCTCGACACTATTCATCATATGAAGTACATTAAATTCGGAAATCATTAATCCTTTGTGTATCCAACAAAATCGCTGTTTGCATCACGGCACGATTAGAGAATTCATTCTATTTTCAAATAAAGAACGTCATAGTGAATTTTTCATTAATCGGCAAACTGGTTTTTGTTCTATGAGCTATAGAACGTAGTGATATTGTTATAGCTTTCATTTTCAATAGATAGTTCAACGATGGATTACAGAAAGTACACGAGGCTTAGCTGGATAAAACGAAAAGATGCATTTATGGAAGACATTGCTTCATGGAACTCACATTTACTCTTCGTCTGTGACAATCTTCATAGAACTATTTTTACATTCATTGAAAGAATATTTTAATATACCTGCTCTTCTGACCTCTCATATGGTATCCCTCTCAACCTTATGAAAAGCATAACATCAAATGGAAAAAAAAGCTTAGCTTGATTATTCTAACAAATTACCGTGAGTGCTTACGAGGATTATCTAAAATTATGTATGAAATGCTTTCTATTATAACTCTGAACATTTTCGTCAGTAAACGATTTACGCAATAGGATTTGTGTTAATTTATATTAATTATTGCAATATGGCTGCGTATATGGTAAGTTGCTTTTCAGATTATGGAAACAGTTCGTAAAAAGAAGGAAGTTTTTATCAATAAAATTTCTGTTGGAAGTGTTTTGCATTCAAATGATTTTTGGTTTAAATTCTAGATTTAAGCTATTAAATGTTCTAAGATGAGGAGAAAGACTTAATCTTTTAGACGTTTCCTTTGCAATTTCTTGTGTATTTCAATGAGAAACTTCCGACATTTAAAAACTACTTTAATACGTGAGAATAATTTTACATTTAACTTACAATACATGCTAGTCCACCAATATGAAAACCAGTTTTGCTGAATATTCAAAACTAGCAATGCCATTAAAAAATAAGTAACCATAACTTACAGAAGATTCATTGAAAATTGTGAATCATTGGAAACAATTGAATTTATAGACCAAAAAAGCAAAAATTAATTTTTCGTAGTTTTAAAGCATTAAGCATGTCATATTGTAACATTAAGGAAATATGAGAAAAATCAGTTACGAATTACCTTAATTCCCTAAATACTATGGTAAAAAATATTTTGCTCAGCTCTAAATTATTTTTAAATGATTTTTGACAAAATAGCTAACGACTGACTACGTTTTGGTATTTTTAAGTCGCAATTTTATGCAAAAGTTAAATGTAGATAAACCACGTAATTTAATTTAAAACAGAAGCACCAAATTCCTTTATGAAAATATAATCTGTGATTATAAAAGATGATATTATGGAATAAAAATAATTATTGCAGAGATAAGAAGTTTATGTAGAATAAAAAAGATATTTCTTTACATGCTTTACAATAATTCTTCGCATGCAGAATTAAAACATTTAAATCAAATGAATAAATTTAAAGCAAACTTAATGACAGAAATTATAATTTTGAGTGCTCTATCTTTATATTCCGTAACAAGAAGTATATTTCTGGGAAAATTACAGACCATCTATGTTCTTTAATAGCATCTTAATTTAATTTGATGCCAAATGATTGTTAAGCAGTGAAGATTTCGTTATTTAAGCGTTCACCTGAATTTAACTAAGCTCTTCCTGCTGTGCAACGCTCTGTACCCTTCTCTTAGGTGCATTTATTTTATATTTCAAGTAACATTATTTATACATTTTATTTACTTTATTCTTGTTACTTAGATATTATATTTTATTTATCGTATGTCGTTATTTAAAACAAAAGTTAAATAATAGCAATTCGTCTTAGTTCAATATGTTAGTTGTTTTAAGTATTACTCTGCTCGCGGTAAAAAATGACTTCAAATTAATTTTCAGCTCTTTCTATCTGAAATTAATTTTGGAGAATAATAGGCGGTTGGAAGTACATGATTGGAATACGTTAAGTATTAAATTTTCATGTCTGACCTTTAAAATGAAAGTAATAAATTACTATCTAAGCTGATAAAAAATAAACTATATAATTAGCGATATCATTTCAAAAAACTTTTTATTAGGGGAATTCTAAAGGCGTTTTTGCAAAGAAATTTAAGAAAAAAATTTACTACAAAACAATTTATTACAAAAAAAAATCAATTTCTGTGTATGAAAACAATGAAAAACGTAATGATAGCGAAAAACAAGTTGTATATGTTCAGGGAAAAAAAGAATAATATAACTTATTTGAAGTACTGTTTAAGAATAATTTAATGCCAAAAGCTTCATCTGAAATTTTCATGCGAATTCTCTGTTGACTCAATATTTTGGTCCAGTTGTTATATGTGACAAAAAAGAGTTCAGTCGAAATCTAAAAATCAATCACTTGATTCTTCTGCTCTATAAGTTTACAATAGATTTATAGAGCTTCAGTACCTTCCCACTTGCTTTTCGCATAGGTGAATAAAAAAAATTCAGATAATGCATATAAATTTATCGTGAAGTTTTGTAGTTCTTGCCTCCCTTCTCCATCGAAACATTGATAAGTTAGACGTCAATAAATTGAATTCCTTCATTTGAATGATCCCTGTAACATAAAATGTCAGAAGATATTTCGTAAGGATTTTTTTTATAAAATTATATTTAAAAAACCTTATTAATAACTTTATTTTGCTTTTGAATTACTTTATTTGAATCTATGAATAAAATGCCAAGAGATGATTCCTAAATATTTCTCCTACAAGATTTGTTTTTAAAAACTTTGTTAATAACATTGTTTTTGTTTTCAACAATTTTTCTGCCATTTCTATGGAATTCTTCCGGACTAAGATCGTACTCAGGGTTTACGTATGCTGTAGTCCAACTAGTATGACACTTTATCCACTAATTAGAAGATAGTGAGCAAATTAATGGAGACTATCCGCTGCTTAAAAAAAGACATATCAACGGTGGAATTAATACACCTGCGTTACGAATTTTTACTCACACCCGCCACTTTCTATTGCTCACCTTTTCAGAATTGGATTCCAGTCAACTGTTACGAGTCAGCTTCGGAACTGAATTCCAGTCGGTAAAGATTTGGATATGACTTATCGTTTGTAACCTCATAAGGTATTTCTCCCACTATCCTAGCGTGCCTTCGTGGTTCGTAGTTAAGAGTTCGTGTAAAGATGGTAAATTGTAGTTAAGCAACTATGACTGTTGATGTAAAGTGAATTCAAAAGTGATGTGTAAATATTTAAATGTTCATGTTAATGTAGAAATGTTTAATCTCGGTGTTGAAATATCGTAAAGTTGAAATTGTACAAAAGATAAATTTTGGCCTCTGTGTATTTGAATTGTGAAAGAATTGAATGTTTAGTATATATGTGTGTGTTTAATGTTAGGCTCTCCAGTTAACACTTTTAAAAGTAAATATAAGCTTTCGCTTACTACATTAGGAAAGAGTTTCCGTGTAGGGAGTCTTGTAAGGTCTAGAGTGTCTATTTTAACCAAGTTAGATGTTGTGTAGCGGTAGTTTTGTTCGCGGGTAAAACAACATAAAATACCCGAAGTACATTTCAGTACATTTGCTGGAGAGCATGGGGGAAATAAAACTGTAGTATGAATGAAAGTGCATGAGGGCCAAATGAGAAAATAAAAGCGTAATTTTACGAAAAGCTTTGCAAAATTCCTTACTAATCATATTTCCTTCCAGATATGGAAGAATCAAGACCTGACTTAATAATAGCTGAATAAAGTTTCCATGCAAAGAAGATGATGTGTGTACAGAACAGAGGATTTTTTTTTTGTCTAGCTTTAGTCTAGCTTTTAGAATTGTTGTAAAGTTGGCCCTAAAAACAGAACTTGAAAGTGATTTTAATTGATTCAGAAGTTAGAAGTGTACAGTTAACGTAAGACGTTTTTCAGACTTTAAAGTCTTAAACAAGGTCGTTTTGAGACCTTATTTTTCGAGTATTTAAAGTCTGGTCGGAAGCTATGTAAGAATTATGTTAATTTTATTAACAGTTAAAATTTAAGTTCCTTTCCTGTCAAATTCTTGACTTCAGTTTACTACTTTCGGCCAGAAAGTAGTTTTGGAATCATTCTGAATACTTAATGAGGAGGAGAAGTATTTAAACTGCGAAGTCTACTTGCAGAGTTAAATCAGATTTTCTGATTTGCACGCGTCTGCCTTTTGGCTACTCTCTTTCTCAAAGCTGTTATTACGCTCGGCCGTTCTCAGGCCCTTGATAAGCTTCGTAATCAAATAGAGTTAAGGGGTCAAATCGATTGGAGTCTTGATAGCTTCGGCTATATCTCTTTAGTTAATCTTAGCTTTAGTTTAAATTTTTAGTCTCTTAAGTTCAAGTTTTGTTAAGTTTATCTTAAGTTTTGTTAAATCTTATTGGAATAATAAAGGGTTAGTTACCCTTCCATCTTGTTGTTTCTTGTTGCACGAACTTAAGCGATTATTCGCTAACTAGTTCTTAAGATTCGTCACTTTCTACAGTAACTGAGAAATACACTAGTAAGAATCTTACAATTTAATAAATAATATTTACACAGGGAAATGGTAACATATGTTCTTCGGGAATCATATAAAATTTAGCATTTATTTATATTTTGTATTTACAGAATCATACTCCTACAGTACTGAAACACTTTAATAAAATTCTTCACAATTCGGAAACTTTAATTAGAGGAATATTTTAGGGTCAATATTTATGGAATCAAGCCTGTAGCTAATTATCTCAAATCCACTGTATATATTAGTGCTTTTAGACAGTCCAGTAGATTCTGAGTAAGAATCAATTTATTTGACTGCCCCTTTTGCCTCTGATTTTAAAATTCAGTTATGAATCTAACCAGTCTAGGAAGATTTGTTAGAAATAAGTCTAAAACTTCCTACAAAATTTTATGTCTTCGTATTTTCATATTTTTATGTTATAATAATAAAATAGTAATTGTAATTCCGAAACAAATGCTCTTTATTTGAGAAGGTAAATTTAATAATTGTCTACTATTTCTGGGAGGTACCAAAAATTTATAATTCAATATTTTAAAAGTTCTGCTAAAATTTGAACTGCAAAACTCAGAAAGGTTCTGTACAGAAACACTTATAAAAACTAGTTAAAGAACTCATGAAATGATTGCAACAACTGTATGTTTTATGAACAAAAATAGTGTGTAATTTATCTTGGAGTAATATAGAAAAATAGCTATACCTTTAAGAAAAACAGAGTCAGTGTAAAGTTATCAGTATACATCTTGTACAAGCTTTAAAAGGCGATGATTCCTTACATATTGACTTTGCCTCTCTTAATATTCTTTCACGAGGCAGCTCATCTAGAAGATCACTTTTTTCCTATGATTAAGTTAAGCAAGAAAGGTAACGATTACTCCATTTGTATTACAAAATCTGCTATGTTTTTGATTACGTGAAAATTGAAAATTTCCCTTACATGATTAGCTAAATATGTATTTATTTGAACATTATTAAAAATTAATGTTTAATGAGACAATAAAAAATGAGCTAAATAAAATATTAGTGGACTTTTATCATTAATATTAGTACTATAAATTTAAAGGTTGAGATAAAAATAATGAAAAGAAGCTATAGTTTTTAAAAACCCTCCAAATGAAATCTGTACATCAGAAAGCTAAAGACTATTTAAAACGCTCTAAAAAATAATAATGAACACTAAAATGAAGAATTCAGAATTTGATAACTCGTCATTTTTCAGCAGAATATAAACAATAAATTTTAAAGCAGTTAAATATTATTTTCTTTTTTAATTAGAAATGTCTATCTATGTATGAAAGAAAGTATGCAGAACAACGAAAAAGTGTTCTTATGAAAAGCAATAAAACGCACTGTCGCTGAATAGACTGAATAGTGTCTCGTTTACTTTTAAGTTAGCTTCCTTGAAAACTTACATGCGCAACCAGAAGACGTTTTTACAGGCAGTAAGATACCGATTTCTAACTACATTTCACAGTCCAAATGAGGTTTGACAATGAGTTAAATATCTTACTTCGAGGGAATTCTAAGGTATTCTGGCCAAAATGAGAAACAAATTTAAATAAAGTCTTAAAGAAAACTAATAAATATAATTAATACTACAAATCCTTATCGTTAAGATCCATATTCGTTAAGAGCAAAAATGTATTATTTTATTTGACTACCTAAGTTCATAATGGGATAGGATTGGATTATTTAATTATGGTAAAGCACACGAGGGCTATCTGTCTAAAGGGAGGGATGCCTTCGTGGAGGACTTTCTAAGGGAAACTGGCTCGTATACACGTTACACATGGGGAAAACCACAAAAACGCCCATGCAGCCAGCCCTTTCGTGAGATTCGAACCTCGAACCGAACTACATGTTTTCAGCGTCTTTACTGCTCGGCCGCTGGTGGGCCATAATGGATAGGAGTTCCTTTCTTAATGTGCAATGCTTTTTTAATTAAATTTGCTTATGACCAACATTTTCAAAGCTTTCATTGACAATTCCAAGAGAAACTTTTTAAAAGATTATTTTACAAAACTTCAGATTACAAGCTAACAAATCTAAAAATTGTTTATTATTAAAAAACATTTCATTAAAAATAAAACAATTATCAATACATAAAAATTTTTCGCTTTTCTTCTTATGTAAAAATAATATATACAGCTACGAATTCATAAAACTAAAGCTTTACTAATGAATTAAATTAAAATTCAATTAAAATAAAATTCAGATTTAAAGGCCCCAGCGTTTATTACTGCAATTTTTAGCTTAAATACAATAAACAAAAAATATCAAAATTTTTAAAAATAATTTAATCATTTTTAATTACTTTATTTTGAATTTGTATTATAATTTTTTTAAACTTATATTACCGTTTAAATAAAATTTTAAAAGAAATATGTACACATAATTACAGATTTTATGTTATGAGAAAATTTCACGATCTCCATTCAATTATTTTCTTGTTTAGTGTATGAAAGAAGATGAGTTCAAGTTTTTACAGGCCCACGAGCGGCTGAGCGGTAAAGACGCTGAACACTGGTAGTTCGGTCCGAGGTTCGAATCCCGCGAACGGGATGGCCGCATGGGCGTTTTCGTGGTTTTCCCCAAGTGTAACGTGCATACGAGCCAGTCTTCCTTAGAAGGTCCTCCACGAAGGCATCCCTCCCCTTAGGCAGATAGCCCTCGTGTGCTTTGCCATAAGTGAATAATCCAGTCCAATCCAATCAAGTTTTTACAGGCGATATTTTTAAGGCATTAGAAACACATTTATTACTCTTATGGTATACAGTTTCCCTTGTTTAAAATATTATTAGGAAATGTAGATAAAGTTTAATACAATTCCTCCAAACTAATTCCTGAAATGCAAGACTGTATCAGGACTTGCGTTCCTCTTGACTTGCTTTGGAAACATGAACTGTCTTGACTCGGAACAGGGAGCTTACTCAAGCTATATTCAATAAATTGTGAAGTAGACAATACACACAGGAAGGGTATACGAAACCCTTTATTTTTCTATCTTTACAGGTATTTCCGGAACTTCGGAATACAGAGACCAACCACTTATGGTCTGAACGTAAGATTATAAAACTACTAACTAAAACTCTAACTAAAACTAACTTTGAATTAGTATACAAGTGCCTAGCATTAAGATTGGCCGTTATTTAACAAAGTCCGTATGTAGTACGCCGAGCTGCTAAAACTACGATACGTTTGAAATTATCAAGAGGACTAAACCTCTGGCCTTGAAGGCAACCAGCAACCGAGTGAAAACTCGTAAAACTACTATGGCAAGCGGCTTGCTTCCAATAACTCCTTCCTCTATCTTGCTTGGCAAAAAACCACAACTTAAGTACTTGGCGTTAGCAAGACAAATTTGCATAAATAAGTTAAAGCTTTTAATTCTGGCCGGAAGTAGAAAATAAGAAGTGATAGTAAAGATTTAAAATAAAATAAACGTTAGTAAAACTTAGGATCCTTACAACTGGAGTAGATCTTTTTAACTGAAATTCACAGAATGACTAATTTGAAAAAACAGTTAGTTGCAACATGCGGCTGAAACTTACATTATCAATCATGCTAAGCTTTTCAGAAGGGAAGAGATAAAGATACTTTTTAAGGTCCAGAATTATGCATAAAAATAGCTTATATGTTTATACCTTGCTGATAATTTCATTTTGTTTCCAGAAAATAAGCGAAGTTTTCAAAATATAAATTCTTCTTTTTTAGTTGAGCTTTAAATTTTCTTCAAAACTAAAAGTTTAATTTTATGTGTTGACAAGAGTATGTACTATTTTTTATTTAACATAAGGAATGAAATATTATTTGTGTAAACTATTATGTTTTTCAGTTTTTTAATATTTTAATGCTAAACTCTGTTTCAAAACGGTAGACCGTAAGTGTCGAGGTATGAACTTAAAAGATAAAATTTTATATTCATCTAAACAGTCTAAATATTTAAATGTTTCTAGTATATTTTGAGCTATGCCAACATAATCACCACATTCTTATTGTTGATCAAGAACTTCATAATTTTATTCTTTAGATAAATCAAAGCTTCTATTTCAACTTTATTTATGAGAAGTTCAAAGTTTTCAACTATCGATATATTAATTTTCTACTATCTGGTCCAACGAAAGTATTACACCTTTTTTGAATGTTGCATTTGGCAAGGAGGAATGTTTACTTACAGGAACTTAGAACGTAAGTCCCTTTGTCAATGTTATCAGAAACTTTTCTATGAGAACAAATGTTTTATATGAAACGCAGTAAAAGAATGTTTTCTCTAACAAAGCTTTGACATTATATGTGTTTGCTATCGGGATGGTAGAATTATTTTTGAAGTTTTCATTTTCAGTCTGTCTATTGCATTATCGTGCTCATATATTAAAATTCAGAAAATCACCTTAAGATACGTAGATAATATTTTTATCCTTCAGGAGTGATTTAAAATTTTCACAATTATCTTAGAGAAATACAGAATGGACAATCGACACAGAGACATACTTTCCTACATTATGCAAAAGAACCACTTTTAAGGGAAATAAAATTTAAAAATTTTTAAAAATCGTTATTTCTTGCAAAATTAACAAGCACTTTAATCCATAGGTTATGAATTCAATTTCGTTCGAAACTTTTTAAACTGGTTTATAGAACTTTATACTAATCATGACCAAATATTAATGCATCATGTGGCAAGTGAGTAGCAACCAGCAGAAACATAAGCAGTAAACTTTCCTGTAAATAATAATTTGCAGCTTTCACTAATCTTCTTAATAATCATCTTCTAATTAAAATAGTCCGCACTAAACTAAAATCTAACTAAAATGTTTGTTTATCTTTAATTCTTCTAATTAAATTCTTCTAATTAATTATCTAATCTTCTAATTAAAATAGTCCGCACTAAACTAAAATCTAACTAAAATGTTTGTTTATCTTTAATTCTTCTAATTAAATTCTTATAATTAATTATATAATCTTCTAATTAAAATAGTCCGCACTAAACTAAAATCTAACTAAAATGTTTGTTTATCTTTAGCATTTGCAGAGTTGCATCAGATGAATACTATTTCAGTGCTTCGCTGCAGCGTGCAGGTCTTGTCTCAGAATTACAGTGTGAAAATGAGCAATTCAGTTTATTGTAACATAAAACGCCTGGTAATTATCAGATGGGTGACACTCTAGTTTTTGTCTAGAACTCAGTATTTCAGCCTTTTCTTCTCAAGGTAGAATTTGCATTACTTCACGAGCTCTACCAAATTTAAATATTCTGGCATTGACAATTAGGGGAATGAAGGCTTATAGAAAAGAACATAATATAAATTGGTTATTTAAAATAAATATAAATCCATACAATGTCATTCCTTATAAATTACATAGCTCACGCGCGCTGTGGCTATAATCAGTGAACCCTTTATTTGGTACAGTTTCTCAGAAGCAACATGTGTTTCCACCATTTACCAATTAAAGCGTCAAATAGCTAACCAACTAAGAATGGATTATTCATCCAACCCTGTTCAGTGAAAATTAGCACACAGCATTTGTTGCTATGTGCTATTTGTTTAGCCCATATGGCTATTTGCTATTAAACTATGGGCTATTTGCTTAGGCCATACTTTGCAACTCTTAACTTAAATTCCTCTTTTAGATGAATCTACCTTCCTTAAGAAAGAAATATATTTCCTTTCTCTTCTTCTTTTCAAACATCGTTTGGAACTGCAAGAATAAAAACAAAATTCGAAGTGTCCAGGAGAAAGACTACTATTTAGCCTAGAATGTCTAAGGTAAATTTAAGAATACCGCAAAAAGGAAAAAAAGAAGTATGCAAGCCTACATGTATTTCCTGGTTGACAAGATATCCAGTAAACGTCAAAAGAAAAAGGATTTCTCGTGATAAGATTATCTCGACCGGGAAAGCTTTCACTACCCTACAATAGTATTCCACTTGGCGAAGCGGAAATTCACCAACAGGGTTTTCTCTCTCTTCTTTTGCTATTTTTTATACTCCTGGTCTACGATATGACCAAATGTCCTTCTGATGACTCCGAATGCGGAATCGCTGAACTCCGCTCAATGGACAGGAGGGGATGGAAAAGGACAAAAAAGTGAATCTGAGTCGCGTCCGGACGGTGATGAACGGCATTTGAGTAACCACTGACCCGGCGCAGAATTTAGACTTTGGGATATAAAAGTGCTTTCCTTTTCTTTACGTATATTTATTTTATGTTTTTGTTCTCGCTTATTTGTTTAAGGAAATAATTATATCAGATAGATCTTCAGTATATCTGAAGGTAATACATTTATAGTTTAGAAATTAAAACATTCATAGGTTTCTGTGCAGTGAAACCTGACTTAAGAGGACCAGCCACAGTTCCAGTCGATTTTTCTAAAGATGATTGCCTTAAAGAACATGACTGTTGGAGCCTTCTAGTATAAATATTTATTTATGTTTTTAGAAATGTTAATCATTTTCTGAGAATTTAGTTTACGGAAGGTGGTCACCATGAGAGAATTCACTATACTATAAATGCAGTATTAAATTATCCTATTACTTTTCTCGTCATTATATTTATTCTGTCGACATTTTCTGTGAATAAATTTCATGTGCTTCTTTCATGAATTTCTAAAGGAGAGTTAAAATTCGCTTGAAATATGTTGCAAAACATGACGTTATGATTTAAAACGCTTATTATACACCAAAGTGAATTCCATTGTCTTAATGCCCACCAGCGGCCGAGCGGTAACGTCGCTGAACACTGGTAGTTAGGTTCGAATCCCGCGAACGAGCTGGCTGCATGGATGTTTTCGGGGTTTTTCCCATGTGTAACGTGTATACGAGCCAGTTTCCCTTAGAACGTCCTCCACGAAGGCATCCCTCCTGTAAGGCAGATAGCCCTCGAGTGCTTTGCCGTAATCTAATAAACCAAACCAAACCAATACCATTGTCTTAATCACAAATTCTTAGTGCTAAATTATAGTCACATAGCATTAACAATGAAATATGAAAAAGTACACTGAACTGGTCACAACTTACATCTGATATTAGTAAATTAAAACAGCTTTTTACTATTACAAAAATAGATAAAGCAACTAATAACTTTAGCATTATATGAAAACAATTCTACACTAATATTATTCATAAAGAACTTCTCAACGCAACTACTTATCAATCAGCCAACCTTACAGAAACATCTATAATAAACAGGATTAAAACTTTTCATAAGAAACTCAATATTACTTTCAATGCAAACTACAACAGATTTACTAATCTTTATGCGATTCCCAAATTCCATAAAACACCATTAAAATTTAGATTTATAGCTAATGGAACTAATAATTACAAGAAAAATATAGACTATTATTTTTCAATTCAACTTAATAAAATCTGTAAATTTATTTTCAATGATTGTAATAACAATCATAACTATTGCTGGATCATTCATAATAACACTCCTGTCATTAATACCATTCATACCATTAACATCCAAAACATTAACTGCTATGATTTTGAAAACTTATATACCTCACTTCCTCTAGAAGAAATCTATACCAGTCTACTTGATCTACCAAAACTTTTCCCTAATATACTCAATATCATGACTCTTGACAAATGGAAAACCTACCTAAAATGCACACTTTTTCATAACTAAATCAAGTTTCAAAATCAACTTTTTAAACAAGTCAGAGGATTGCCAATGGGCTTACATTCCAGCACCTCAATATGTAATATCTTTTTATTTGTCAAAGAATTTAACTTCCAAAAAAATCTACAACCACAAGAGTTAAATTACTACAAACACACCTACAGATTTATTGATGACCTTATTACAATTAATAATTTTGGTAAAATTGAAAACTCCGACATTTATCCGAATTGTCTTAAACTTAATAAAACTAATAATTCACAAAATAGCATAGACTTTCTAGATCTTCAAATCATTAACTACAAAAAAATTTTACTTTTTGACAAAACAAGAAACTTCAATTTCAATACTAACAAATTAATAAATTGGAACTCCAACATATCCAAAAAAGTAATTAACAATACTATAATTAATCAAATACAACGAATTAAAACTATATGCACAGATACAATAGATTTACAACGCAAAATTTTGATCCTTATCAAAATTCTCAAAAATAATCTAATTCCCTTTCAATTTATCAACCATTGCCTTAAAAGAGCAGGCGTTAAATACTCACTCTAAATCATTTAACTGATAGGGATATGATAATTTATTCCTAAACCTGAGAAGGCGGTATAAATTGGATGACTGTCAGTTGAAAGATTTGTATATAGTGTAATTACTCAATTGTATATATTGTAAAAAGCTAATTGTCTTCAGACATATACTGTTACTATACTGTTACTAAAAAAATGGGCCTAATTCCTGCCTTTAGACTGTCTACTAGCTCTTGGATAGCGAAAATGCCTTTTTCCTTTCTTAAATTCTTAATCATTGCGACACGACAATTAGCCAGAAATTAATTAATTTCCATTCACTAGTATTTTTAAAAAAATCTTAACAGACGGTCTCTCTCAGATAAGAACTCCACAAAATACATCCCTCAAGAATTCAAAGTCCCACCCACTACCATAAATTTCTTCACCCAAGTCTTACCGACTGATATAATTCAAAGCCCCTACTGCCGCTAAGAATTTTCGGACACCCTACACTTCTGAGTCAGACACGAAGAGAAACACATTGCCAACTCCCCCACTAGAAAGAATGTAAGTTACTTAATACCTTTCTGGCCTTTATATCTTCATGTACATTCACTAATCTTATTTATATTAATTTCTATTTTATTTTTTATATTATTTTTATATTATTTTTATGTTCTCTTTGATTTGTTTTTACAAAGTTTGCATTATTTATCTTTTTTATAATCTTCTATGTTTATTTCAACTTTACTTTGATTTGGATTGCATAATGACAATTTCCAATGTTTAATTTCTACAAATAATATAGTACGCAAATACATAAAGATGATTGTGTCGGGGACGATTACTCGAGTTTTACAGGATTTCTCTACAGTAATTGATTTTTACTCCAAATTGAATTGACTAAAATGCTACATGAGAATAAGTTCTTTGAGTAACAACTATTCGCGGAAATATTTGGCCTGACTAGAATTGCCGATTGGGCTTTAACTTATAACTCGAGTAAAGACGAAACACTTTCATATTTACGTATTTTTATCAATTATTGATCATTTAACGGGAGTTGGTTTGTTCCCCTTGAAAAGTCAGCTAATTTCCGATCAATGACAATAATTACATGTTTTAATTTTTACTTTTACAATTGTAATATTATTCTTCATGATGATTTAACTCCAGTCCCCGTTAAAACATTATTAACATTTTGCTTTCAAATTAACTCACCAGTATGGATACACACTTACGTAGTTTGTCTATGATGGTAAACTAGTACCCAAATGCGCTAGGTTTTGTTACAAAACTGATTCCGAGAGCATGTTGTGCTATGCCCGTCTGTCGAATTGCTGCTCTGACGAAATACGTACCCAACAACTCTTAACATGCATTTGATTACTTGCCAACAAGATGTATCCTCATTGCATTTTATACGGAAAAAAACCGCTTTTTCTTCTGTGAATTTTGAGTTTACTCGTCGCCAAACAGATGTGTTAGTTTCTCTCTCTATTTGTCCATTAATGGCACTTATTGAGTAATATTAGCAATAAAAAAATTCTGTGTATTACAGGTATAATACACAGATTGTTTTAATTTGAAATTCAGTCTGTTTCCCGCAATTATTTTCTGTGAATGAAAATTTATTATAAAGAATTAAACGCTTTAAAAACTTTAAAGGAAACATTAATTTTAGAAATCTTTAAAGCTGAAATTTTTGGAATTAGAGCTCCAAAAATTCCTAAATAATTTATTTAAGAATTAATTAAAGGACATTAAGTAGTCTATTAAAAAATTAAAAAATAAATTAAAAATTAGTATATATGAATGAAGCTTACCAAATTTCAGAAAAATGGTTACATTAATTTGCTTATAATGCAGGAATTCAAAATTCACTCTTAAATGTACATCAGAACTGGGCATTTTGATAATATAAGACAATCTAGAAGTCAAACAACAAAAATCAGCTTTATGTGAAAATTTAAAAATATAACGCTGATTTTTGTTGTTTGACTTCTAAATTAATAAGACAATCTATTAAAACTTTCGTAAAGAGCTTTCTCAAGTGTGAGAAATAAATTAGTTTTAACAGAAATATTTAATCGATAAAACATATAATGAAACTTGTATCAAGTAAAATGCATATACTGATGCGTGATCACCATCACATATTTTATCTTTATGGAACAACATGAGATTTCTTTCTGTGAAAAAAGAGTCATATACTGAAAGTTAGTAAGTTATTATAAACCTGGGTCGGAGTTATAACTTTGAGCTGTCACGGTAAACTCCAAAACTATCATCCAAGCAGTACTTTATATTCCCATAATATTTCTTTCTCAGAGTAACATTAACGTTAATTGTGTTTGAAGTCAGAACAAATAACGAGATTAATAACTATTTTCGATATTCATAACACAAGCTGAATAAATCGAATATGACTACGTGTTAAGCTTAACGAATTTAAAGCCGTTGTCCAAATAATTCTCACTTAATTGCAATTAGAGAATGAATGATGTTATTTGGGTAAAATATTTCGATATTAGATTATATATTCCCCGCATTTAAATTGCCAGTGACTTTAATTTATTGATAAGTGATAAGTAATTTGAATTTAGTTGGAAAATTTAGATGTTTTCTAATTGAATTAAAATTACTTCTTCGACTGCTTTATTGCTCAAGACTTGGAGACACTTTTGTGCATAAATAAGGAAATGCGATACAAAATTCGTTAGTTATGTGAACATACTGGAGGAAAATGTGTAATTTTAGTAGAGGGCTGTTGTGAAATTAGCCATTTCATACACGTTGTAATAAACGCCATCTGTCATCTGGCAAACTATCTGTCTCTAAATGCTGCTTCGTTCAAGTTCTCTGGGAACTTAACTCTATATCCTTGAGAAATAATGAATAAAGACTCAAAATAAATCATTAGACAAGAATAATCCAAACAACGTGTACTCCATAAATAATTTCAAACTGTGGAAAAGGTATGTACGGTTTTATTTTCTTAATAGTTCAAACAAGCCTTTCCTTTACCTTCTACTTTTTCACCTATAAACAGTGCAACAGTTTGAAAAGTGAAACAGACAACGAAACAGAAAACGAAAACAATAGTCCTTCAGGGACAAAGCCCCTTTGGACTAAAAAAAAAAAAAAAAAGAAAGAAAGAAAAAAAGCCTTATCTGCAAGCTTCGATGGGTGTTATGTCATGGGCGTAGGTTCTTTTGCTTCCTGTTGCTTAAATACCGATGCTTCTGTTACTTTTCGCCCTCTACACTCAGACTCAGTTTTATCTCACTTTCCCTCTATGCACTCAGTTTCATTCTTTCTTATGCTATTTTCCATACCACACAATCTTGTGCCATCGCGAAAGCTCATTGTTTATATAATAAATTTTTGTGATAGATTTAAAATTAAGTGTAACTGGGAAACCTGTACTACTCTTACTATTCTTACACTCAGTAATTACGAGTGCATGCTGTAAGGATTTTAAGTTTTACTGATGTTTATTTTATTTTAAAACTTTGCTATCCTCTCTTATTTTCCATTTACGGCCAGAATAAGCGTGCTTAGAATTGTTTATGCTAATGAGGTTGCAAATTGTAGAGGCATTTAGGATGTGGCTTTTAGCTAAGAGAAGGAAAAGACTTCTTGCTGCTTTACTACGCGCATGCTGTTCAGTCAGTTCATGTGTGCCTTTAAGGCCAGAACTTAGTTCTCGCTGATATTTGAAGACGTATTGTAGTCTTTTGCATTACTACATACGTAGTGTCAAAAGGCCAATCTTCGCGTTAATAGTCTCTGTAAAGCATCAAAGTTTAGTTCTTATTTAGTTAAGTTAGGTTATTCCTTATTTTCTACGTTTTATACCATAAGTGCTGGTCTCTGTATCCCGAAGTTCGGGAACGGCTCTTCGCTGTGAGAAATAAAAGGTAAATTTAACCTTTCTTACTTTTGTTACTTTTGTTGCATCTTCTACACACGCACGAACGTAGTTTTGAGTAAGCTCCCTGTTCCTACTCAGGACTCCAGTTACGTTTCCAAAGGCAATTAGAAGGAAGAGCAGTCCTGGCAACACCTTCTGTAATTATCTTCAAAACTTTTTAACAAATTCTCCAATGTACGCCCTCTGAGGTTGCCTTTATTTATTAAAATTAATTTATGCCTCCAACCCCTGTGTATAAATCGAAATTGGCAGGACATATTGAGAGAACGTACAGCCTTTCTACACGTTGCACTAAATCCCCACATAGAAAGAAATTAAGATACTTTAAACTGTAAACTGAAAATAAAAACTACAACTTTAACTTGTATGATTTTTATTTTATTTAGCTAATAGTTATTTTTATTTTTGAACAAGTGTTTCCTTTACTTTCTTAGTTTCCCACCTACGTTTTCCTACCAGAACTAGTTTTCAGTATTACGCTTTATGCAAATGTGGTAGTAACTGGTAGCTAAGTTTAATTCTCGGTTACTTCAGTACGCATTCTGCCTTTCGGCAACCGTTGTTGCTATTAGTTAAAGCTTGCTATTTTACGGCCGTACTTAATACTTGCCTGCTAGTAAACGCCAGTGATTAAGGGCCAACTACGCGAGTTTGATTCTCAGCAGATTCGGCTGCTAAAATTTGTCTAGCATTCATTTAGTTATATATTTTCTATTTTGAGTTAAAGCGCAATTGGAGGCTTCTTTTACGCTCAAGAGGAGCTATCTTTAAAGTTACTGTGAGTTGGAATAAAAGGGTATTTCCCCGGAGTTGTTACCTACGCACAAGAACTCAGCGAATAGTCACTGCGTAGTTCTACCAGTGTTCTAGCTTTCAAGGAATTCTATTATAGCTAGGATATTACAAACTGTTTATGTTTTTGAGAAAATTCTAGGGTTTTTGTTGTAATTGAAAGCTAGAGTTAAGATCCTGCAGATGTTACTGGATGGATAGAAAGTTACCGCTACGCCTTAAGTCAGAAAATGCTGAAGAAAGTTAGATTAACCTTTTTATTTAATCTTGAATTGAACAGAATCGGTACAATTTGTTCTACAAACGAAACTTCGACCGCTTATGAGAATTTAAATTTATATAACAGACAATTAAATTCAAACGCTTATAACGTAACCTAGGACTATACATAAAATAGACTAAGTTAAACTTGCTCAGAATTTTGACTCCACGTATTTTAAAACATCGGCTAAAGAAGCTCTAAAGCCGGAATATAACTTTAAGTAGAGCTGGCGACAGTAACTAACAGCAAGATGCGATTGCCAGAAGCTCTAATCTAACCATTCAAAACCTTCAGCTTAAATATAGACAATTGCCGCTTAAGAAGGAATATGGAAAGAAGTTATTATTAAGTCTTAAATTATAATAACTGGTTAATTAGATCAAAATACCTTAGAAATCAAAGGCGTTTTGAACGCAGATCATTTTAAAAATATCGTGTCTTAACGGGATGCTGCTTTTATACACTCATTCATTAGACAAATGAATTAGCCTTGTTTTTTAGGACTAGAATTCGATTAATGTTTTCTTGACTTATACCATTTATTCTTTCTTGTTTTGCAGTTGTATGGCTATTAATGCATTTCAAATTATAAATGCTCTTCATGCTCAGGAAACATCTTCCTACGCTGGACGTAAAACTAATCGTAAAAATAGCATTTTCCATCAATCTCTGCTTGATGTCTTTTGTCAAAGAAATACTTTATGGTAAAAGATAAATATGCTTTCCGGAAAACAAATATATCGACAGAAATCTGAGAAGAAATGATCAAAAATATTTGTTGGTGGTTGATGTTCTGTAAAATAAAGCTATCGGAATTTGTGATGCTTGGCCAATAGAAAAGCATAAAAAAAAATGTTTGCCTTCTGGATTGAGTTGTTATCGTGCTGTATAAAGAGTGAAAGTTATCTGAAATGAATATAGTTTAAAAGCTTTATAAAAGCAGTACGAATTAAAAAATTGTCTTAAATAAAAATATTATAAGTCACTAAGCGTAAGAGATATTTTTATGCTTAAATGGAAACGGAATTTTTATATATACCTCTCTAAGAAGTTTTATAATTTCATTTAATCGAATAAACGTTTATTTCATGTACACATTTTTACATTTTTCTTGAATGCATAAGATTTTTCCCTTGCCTCTTACAAACCACTACAGCTGACGAGTTCTCTATTATTACTCGTACTATATGTATCAGTAATTACGGTCGCTTATAAGTTCTCCGTTATTACTTATTTAAATTCATCAGTTAAACTTGTTTTGTTGTTTTAATCTTCAAAAACGTCTTATATTATTTTTTACGATTAGAAAATACCAAAATGAAATCTTTTTCAACAAACTTTACTATTATACGTCTTATTAATTCACGCAAACATTTTAAAATAAAAAAAAACTAAAATTTTTGTTCTTCTTTCAATTTTCTGATCCTTTTTACTTAAACTGAAAGCATCTTAATTCTAATCTAAATATTGCCAAAATTCTCTTGTTTATTAGGTTCTGTTATTGCTATTTAAAACTATATTTTCTTTATTGCTATTTAAAACTAGCGAAAGGAAATATACCTCCAACAAAATTGCTTCATACAGGATCTTTACATTTTACAGCATTTTAAAAAGGCTAGATTTTGTTTGTGCTATATCTTTTACTATAAGAATAAGTAAATTTTAATATTAGAGTTCCGTATCTCTTTAACTAAAGTTACAAAACAAATGCGCGGAATTTCCTATCCACAAACTGAAATTTTTGGCAAAATATATGCTCATTTTTCCTACCTTAATTAAATTCTGGGTCTAGTTGTAGCGGACCCGATAAATTATCAGACACTTGGTAATTAAACTCCTTCATCCTTACTGATGTGTAGTATTCAGCAGTTTCTCTTATTTTTCATCACGGATCTTACACAGCGTAAGATCGTTACCTAGCATATTATAGGTTAATGCTAATGCTTTTTCTATAACTCTTAATTTTTCCGACAGCCATCATCATACTGCAAATTAGGTTCAGCTTAAATAAAATTTGTCGTTTAGGGGAGTTCTGCGGCAACCAGCCAGTGGAGTTTTTAGCTTGAAACTTTCAGCTAGCCCACTTATTTACTGTGAAAGTAGATTTCCATTTCTTAGAGCGTAGAGTTTAATTTTTCATTTCCAAAGCACAGTTAATGGATGAAATCTAGGATTACACCCTAATTATATTAGTCTAAATACTGAATAATCTTACTATACAGCTGGACTACTTTTTCATCTTGTCTTAACATAGAACAAAAACAAATAGTGAAACAACAAAAACAAATAGCGAAAAACGTATTAAAAATTAAAATGCTTATTGATACTTCTGCTTGAAAATACAACTAAAGTGAATAACCAGAATCTCAACTTACGGCCTGATAATACAACAACGGCTCAATTCGGTACAAACCAAATATTAAACTAAAAGCCTAGTTCCTATGCAAATGCACTCCTTGTCGTAACTACAAGTGGAAAGCTAACTCAACAGTCAGTACAGCACTCAAGCAGAATGAAACAGAATCGCCCTGCTCCAGGCCGAATTTGGCAAAGCTCACTCTCCCTAGATCTAAGTTCTCGCGCGTTATTTAAATTCACATGATTTTAATTTTCTAGAAGAACACACGAAAACGTGGCGGAAAGATTCAATATAGGAAAGAATATGCTGAAAAAAATAAACCTTTCAAAGTTTTATACGGGCCGCCTAGACGGTATAGTGATTAGGGAAGCCGCCCGCGATACCAAAGGCCCCGGGTTCAAGTCACGGAGAAGGCATGGTTATAAATGTCCGTCCATTCGTAGGAGGCAAAGGTGGCCCACCTGTTAGGTGCTTCCATAGTAAAGTTTTTTTTATTCGGGGGTTTATTGTTGAGTTTTTGAAATCTCTCAATTAAAGGGGGAGTAATATTTGTTAATTTTCATTTCTACTGGAATTTGTAGATTTAATAAACCGCTTAATTATATTTTACCTCTTATCTATGTTACTGAAGTTTATTTACTAAGGGAGATTAAATATGTATAATTAGACAGTTAATCAGGTTCAACTTTACGCCATCTAAGAAAATTCTCCATAGAAGTTATGACTTTGCATTTTAAAACATTTACGGTTTATTGCATTTTCTCCAAAATATCCAAACAAAATCAAATTTCAGCCACTATGTAATGCATCAGTTATATTTAATGCGTTCCAAATTTCGTTTCATGACCGTTTCGAATTACATAAAATCCTGTTGTTTAATTAATAATTACTATTAATCTTTCTGGATTGGGTATCAGAAAAATGGCATGGAAATATACTGAATTAAAAAGTATATTATAGTAAATAAAAACGTCTGTGTTTAATAGTTACTAAACAAAATCGAAATTAAGCATAAAGAATTTTTCAAATTATAAAACAATAGTGTTCTATAGAATTGTCAAAAAGCTTTATTATTTAGTTTTATATGTCTAGTAGATTGCTAAAACTGACTTTCTCATCACACGAATTTTGTTCTATTGTAATTCATCGTAAAATATTTCCCGTGTACTGATGTAGAATCTGCAACATGTCCACTCAAAATAACTGTGCACGCATTCTGAAGGCCCGAGTATCATCCTCTAGATTCTCTGATGAAAACCTTTTGAAACGATTTAAAAAGCTGGAAGTATACGATTTCCTTCTTCACTTGCCTGAGAAACCTATTTATTGAGGTCCCAAAGCAAGTCAGTGATATTATTCTGGTGTCTTAACATATTGATGTATAAAAGTGTAGAGTTGCGCGCCTCCAACCTGCACGCAACCAAGAGGTGACTGTTGAAACTGGAAAATAGACAGAGTCTTGCTAAGCGTTTAAGTCCCTTTTTATTCAACTTAAGACATTACAACTGCGTGCTCTTGACGCTCACAAACTACGCCGACCCGGCGGTAAAATAAAAATAAGAACCTGAAAAGAAATAATAACAAGACTCTAACTATGAGGCTCTCTAAAAGTAACTAACCTCACCGCGTTTTACAATACCGCTGCTAATTCAGCAAACTTTGAATATCACGTTGAACGAATAACAATTCTCCGAGGCAAGCACACAGGCCGAAACGCGGGGTTCTTCAATTTCTGGCTAACTACCTCTGCGCTCGTGAAGTACGAACAGCACATTTCGAACTCGTTTCCTTTCTATTTAACTCAGAATACTTCCGCTGATAATTTGAATCCTTGCGCGTTCTACTAAAATTTACATACTCTGGCATTGGCAGTTCCAGGGGAAAGTAAAGCTTGACAGGAAAGATAGTTTAAACTTAAAATAAATTTTAGTTAAAATAAATATAAACCCTACATTTGCCGCTGCCAGAATTTTTAAAACTTGGAAGCAGGTCCTACAAACGACCTGTTGTAAAGTTTCTACAATTCTGAACTAACTGGTAAGAGCCTCGTTTACACAAAAAAATCTTATGTAACAAAATGTATACTAAATTTCTGTCGATACTTATATAAATCTCTCTTCTTACAGCAACTTTTCATGGACTTCATCAATCAATCTTATTCTTTTCCTTCCAGCATCTGGAAGGAATAAGTATCAGTATCTTTCTAAATACATTATAATTTACACTTTCTTGACACTGAATAAATTTTTGTTTTTAAACGATTCGTTTTCCTTAGTTACTGCTTAATTCACATTCATTCAATTATTCAATCATTAATTTAACTTTACCCTGGCTCTCCACCATGTGTGGTGTCAAACGGGAATATTTGTGTTTTAGTCTTACAACACTTCCCCTAACCACCATGATTTGTTAGAATTCAACGACCAAATAGACACACCTTACTCGACATTCTACAACTCGATAAGCTACTTTAACATTCTTAAAAATTCAAGTGTAGGTGGAGAACCCTACAAAACACATTCATTCTAACTTCCCCCTCATTCATCTTTAGACATGCAGGCTTTCGCTCTAAAGCATGATTTTATCTACAGTTTAATACTTAAATTTTGAATTCATTGCTTTTGAGCATTTTACTTTTAGCATCTAAAATTTTATGCTTCTAGACTAAATTCTACTTTTACATAACATTCACGTATTTACGTATATTTACAAAATTTTAATACATATGATTTTTACAATGTACCATAAAATGAATAAGAGAAAATAAATTTTTACTTTACTCATTCTTCGCCAAGCTGGCGGCACTGAAACTAAAGTTCTTATTAATACAAGAATACGAAGTTATTTTTATCTTTGGCCAATTTTTGGCTTTAACATAACAGAATTAGTGTTTTGACCAACAGAAAATGCTTGTTCTTAGCTTTTATACTTAAAGAAAATAATACTTTTGCCTTAGCTAAATAAAGTAAAACAAAACTAAGTCTCAACCGAGACATATTGACTTTCGTAAACACATAGAACTTCGTACTTATGCATAACATTTCGGAACAAAAGAAAAAACATTTTATAGAAGATTTTAACTTATCTTTGAGTTTTCGATGATTGAAACTCCGTCATTCTTTTCTGGCAAAATTGTTCCCACGTTATAGGTTTCATAAACGTCAATCTTCTCCTTATTGACCTCCGAATGTCGTCCACATTGGTTTTTCTTTTGCGTCCTCTGCATGCTGGCCTCTTGGCGGAGTAATCATCGGGTTGTTGTCGTTTTCGTTTTTCCATTGGACGGCTGGTCTTGACGTCCTCCGGTCTGGAGTCCTTCTTGAATTTCTTCTGTTGTTCCTGGTATTTTCGTTCCTCCTGCTGTCGTTTTAGTTTCCGGAACGGCGGCCTTGTTTGCACCCGACTCTCTGGCCCTGGGAGCGTTCTCCTTGATGTATAATTTCTACTGCGATACGTTGTAGGTGGTGTTTTCCTCTTTACCAAGGTTTCTTTACGCGGTGGCTTTTCATTCTTGTTTTTCTTAAATGCTGGAGTTTGAAAGTTTTCACTTTTTCTTTTTGGTACCGTCGTCTGGGTTGTAGAAAGGCTAGGTCTCTCTTCAGTTCTCTGCTTCTTGGGTGGTGGAACAGTTGTCGTTATTTCTGGACCTTCTACTTCTTTTAGACTTGAGTCCTGCAAGAAACTTTTAAGGATTTCAAAATCGTTTGGATTATAGTATTTTTTCACCTGGTCGGGACTTGCTTTACAGATCTCCCCTCTCTCGTTCTTAAGGTACAATACGACTCCTTTGATTTCCTGAATTACATAGGGGCCTTCAAATTTTGGAGCTAACTTTGCAGTAAAATTGTCTGGGGCATTGGATAAAGAAAATTTCCGCTTCAATACTTTATCCCCAACTTTAAAATCTGCTTCACGGCGTTTTCTATCGTAATACACTTTTTGCTTATTTCTTGCCGTATCCGAGCTTTTAAGCGCCTGATCAATAAGTTTTTGCACATCTTTCTGTTTAAACTCTTGCTCTCTTTGTTGCACAAAGAATAATTTATCTAAAGGCGTAATTAACTTTCGGCTAAAGGCGTAATTAACTAGTATCGTGATTTGCCGTTCTTAAAGCATAAGCTAATTCATTTATGTAGCCATCCCAGGGCTTGTGATGTGTGCTAACGTAACTGCGAATTATTTTTACGATGTTTTTATTCACTCTTTCTGCTATGTTTGCCTGTGGTCTATATGGAACAATTTTGATATGGCGTATGCCAAGTCCAGTGCATATGTTTTCAAATATTTGACTAATGAATTGTTTTCCGTTATCGCTAATGACTTTTATCGGTGCACCGTATTTTAAAATGTATCTGTGTAAGAATGCATCTGCGACTGTTTTGGCTGACGCGCGTTTAAGTGGAACAATTTCTGTCCATTTTGAAAAATGATCTACTATTACTAAAAGAAAACGATTTTTATTTAACTCGCTCTGGGGGAAGGGACCAAGAAGATATGTGCCTAAAATTTCATTCGAAATGTAGCGCGAATGCTATTTAAATACCCGGCCGGGCTGTAATTAATATCATTTATTAACTGACATTGATTGCAGGACCTGACATACGCAGTTACTATTTTGTATAATTGCGGGAAATATACCGCCTCGCGTACCCTTTTTAAAGTCTTTCTGACCCCTAAATGACCCGCTGTTTTCGCGTCGTGTAATTCCTTCAAAATGCTTAATCGAAGCGAGGCTGGGATGACTGGTTTGTACTCGAGATTTTCGTTTGTTGTTTTCGTATAAAATAATAAATTATCTATTATTTCATAGTTTTCTGCTCTATTTCTTATCGCATCGATATCTGTGTGCTCAAAACTTTCGGGGTCTTTCAAATATGCATAGATATTTCCAAATTCAGGATCAGCTTTCAGTTCAGTGATAATCGTATCTCTAGAATCTAAAATTTTTGAAGTCAACACAGCGCGTTTAAGTTCATTTCCTTCATCGTCCAGTTTTATACGAGAAAAAGCGTCAGCTACATTGTTTTCCTTACCCGGTTTATATTTTATTATTAGATTATATTCTTGGAGTTTTAAAGCCCATCTTATTAACCTGGGCGTTAGGTTTTTCCCCGAGTAAAGTCTACCAACAGCCGCATGATCCGAAAAGACTGTTACTGGAGCTTTGCCGAAATAAACTCGAAATTTGTGTACAGCCATTAATACGGCTAATGTTTCTCTCTCTGTAGCTGTATAATTCCTTTGTGTCTGATTCAACGTTTTACTAAAAAATGCCAGAGGATGGCTATTTTGCATAAGAACCGCACCCACCGCATAGTCCTACGCATCTGCTGCAATTTCCAGGTTTTCGTCCCCCTCCGGGAATTTCAAGACAGGGGCATTGATGAGCGCTTCTTTTAATCTTTCAAATGCTGTATTTGCTTCCGCTGTCCACGTAAATTTACTTCGCTTTCTTTTAATTACTAAGAGTGGTTCAACAATATTAGCGAAATCTTTTATGAAAGACCGATAGTAAGAACATAACCCAAGGAAAGAAGAAAGTTTCTTGGCGGTGGTGGGCGGTGGGAAATTCTTGATTGCTTTTATTTTTGAATCTTGCGTTTCTATATCCTTTTGCGAAATTTTATAACCGAGATATTTGAGTTCTTTAGTTGCGAACTTGCATTTTGAGGCGTTAATTGTAAGACCGGCCTCTTTTAATAATTTAAAAACTTCTTCTAGATCTTTAATGTGTTGTTCCCCCGTACTACTCGTTATAATTATATCATCTAGATAGATTAAAGTCGATTTTCCTAGGACAGGCTTTAGAACAATGTCCATATCTCTCTGGAATGTTGATGGGGCCCCACACAACCCAAAGGGCATGCGTAAAAATGCATAAGTGCCCGATTTTGTTATAAACGCGGTTTTATGTATGTCTTCAGGTCTCATAACTATTTGATAGTAGCCAGACGTTAAGTCCAAAGTAGACATGTATCTTGTAGATTTGATCTTTCTAATAATTTCCTCTATAACCGGCAAAGGGTAAACTGGGAATTTAGTAATACTATTTAGTTTTCTGTAATCGATAGCAAACCTCCAAGCCCTTTTATCCGAAGGAGGAAACTCGTTCTTTTTCCTACATAGTACGACTGGACTCGCGTACTCACTATTTATGGGTGTTATTATTTTATTCTTTAACATCTTCTGAATATGTTATTCGATGATTACGTCTTTTTGTTTGTCATAACGATATGGTTTAGTCCTACAAGGTTTTTCGGCAGTTAATTATCTGATGCGTAACTATTTGACAACTACCAGGCTTTTCTGAAAACAAGTTAGAAAAATTACTCACCACTTGCTGGATGGCTTGACTTTCATGGTCATTCAGATGGCTAAGGTCCACTTGCGGTTGTTCCACAGGTTCCACCACCCTCTGGTCCATCTCCAGCACAACAGAACTGTCTTGAAAATTCAATTTGGCCCTCGTGGCCCTTAAAAACTCCATACCTAAAATAAGAGGATTTTGCAGATTCTTCACTACAAAAATTAATACTTTGAGGCTTTTCTCTTTTACCTGTATGTTTAATGATAATTTCCCGATGCAGTGACAGGTTTTTCCTTGCGCCGCTATAATATCGGTATTTTTTGTTTTAAATAATCGTACCCTATAAAAATTCTTTTTGAAGAATGTTTCGCTCATAAAATTTCCTTCTCCTCCTGTATCGATGAGGGCTTCTACTGGTACATCGCCAACCAGGACTTGTATAATTGTTAGATGTGAGTTTTTTACGATGACCGTATTTAAATGTCTTTTTGAGGGTTTTTTAAAAGCTTCCGGGGTCTGGACCCTCGCTTTCACTGGCCCCTCTACTCGTTTAAAGCTTTCCTTTCAAGTTCTGCCTTCTGGGTACGCGGATGTTTGTTTTCGAATTTTCTTTTTGGGCCTTGACCTTCGAGGTTCGATGAGTTAGCTTGATAGCTCTTTCCCCCATAAGAGCGGTTTGCATTTCTGGTTTGCTCATTTGAAGATTTCCTTCGGTTACTTTGAGAATACGATGTCCCTCTAGCATTTTCCGCTATTCTGCGATTTTGAAACTTCACCGCCAATTCGAAGAGTTCCTGCAATGTGCTTGGGTTTCTAATTTCGAAGTAGTCTTGAACAGCAGGTAACAATCTTGGTAAGATTATTTCAATAATCTCCGCGTCGGGTTTCTTCCCATACAGCATATCCGTCAGCTTAATTTTTCGCAAAATAAAGTCCATCAACTCTTCTATATCCCGTTGATAGAAACTATATAGTTCGGCTTCCAGCCTTGCTTGATCTTTCACTATGGGGAAGGCCTTTACTAACGATTTTTTGAAATTTTCAAATGTATATGTCTGGCTTCCAAACTCCCCTAATAAAAATTTGCCTATATTCTTCCATCATAGCGCGGCCTGTCCTCTTAGTGCAGATGTGGCGATGGCAACTTTTGGTCTTTCAGGCACAGGGTAGAGATGAAAGTGATTTTCTAGGCCTTCTAGAAATATCGCCACCGAATTTTTTCCGTCGAAATTGACGTTTGGCTTGTTTGACGCTCTCAAAGTCTGGACCAGGTATCCAAATCCTTCCAATTGGCTTGCCATTTCTTGGTGTTGTCCCGCGGCTTCCATCCGATTTTCGGCCATTTCAGTTCGATAAGAATTCGGGCGCCAATGTAGAGTTGCGCGCCTCCAACCTGCACGCAACCAAGAGGTGACTGTTGAAACTGGAAAATAGACAGAGTCTTGCTAAGGGTTTAAGTCCCTTTTTATTCAACTTAAGACATTACAATTGCGTGCTCTTGACGCTCACAAACTACGCCGACCCGGCGGTAAAATAAAAATAAGAACCTGAAAAGAAATAATAACAAGACTCTAACTATGAGGCTCTCTAAAAGTAACTAACCTCACCGCGTTTTACAATACCGCTGCTAATTCAGCAAACTTTGAATATCACGTTGAACGAATAACAATTCTCCGAGGCAAGCACACAGGCCGAAACGCGGGGTTCTTCAATTTCTGGCTAACTACCTCCGCGGTCGTGAAGTACGAACAGCACATTTCGAACTCGTTTCCTTTCTATTTAACTCAGAATACTTCCGCTGATAATTTGAATCCTTGCGCGTTCTACTAAAATTTACATACTCTGGCATTGGCAGTTCCAGGATAAAGTAAGGCTTGACAAGAAAGATAGTTTAAACTTAAAATAAATGTTAGTTAAAATAAATATAAACCCTACACAGGAAATGGCCCATGACCTATCAAGAAATGTATGAGTCTGATAGAGGGTATTTCATTTCCGGGTTAGCTTTTGGTAATAAGCGATAAGTCCCGTGCCTTACCTCTGCGTCTGACCGACTACATTGCCAGTTTTCCAGAAAGCTTATGAAAGTTGCTTTTTTAACTTAAGACCAAGAAAGTTTAATAAGTTATTCTAATAATTCTGTGGTATTTGCTCTCTGCTTGACCAGTAGGTCCATAGCTTCATTGTATTGAATCTCTGTATGTGTAGGGACACATTTTGGAGTGGGACTTTGTGAAATGGCATAACCATTAGCTCTTTTTGAATTCGGTATACCAAGGGAAACATACCGTTTTGGTCCTGCGATTACCAGACTAGACGTTGAGTCATTGAGTATGGTGAATTTCTGCTGTTGAATTTTGTTTGTTTACTTAACTGCAGACTTGATAACCAGCAGATCGGCTTGCTACACCGAACTAGTGCCCTCACAGTGACTTGAACCTTGACCTCTCGGATAGCGGAGTGTGCTACCGTTACACCACGAAGGTATGCAGATAGAAGGGAGAAAATATTTTATAAGGTAATTATTGCTACTTTGCGATGGTTAGTCGCTTATGTTGATGCTATTGGAGAGTTTAAAAGCAGGTACAGGGAGAAGTGTGCAGGACACCAGAATTTTACCATTGGTCATACAGGCATAATCCTGCGTACTAACTGGGGAGTACAGCCCCAAGTTTGAGACAAAACACACCGGCGAGCAGTCCGAGGGTCTCACACTCCTCTTCTCCTATCCCAGGACATTCGGCTCACCGTGTATTTTGTGCGCCCCTTGCCGCTCAAACATTATGCTCTTACAAACATCCATGCCTCTTCCGGTATTCGAATCTAGGCCCATCGGTACCGCAGTCAGAGTCACTAACCCCTCTACCGGCTGGGGGCAGAGAGTAATAGCGCTACTAGAAGGTCGATTTTCTTTCACCACTTAGCATGAATGTTAGCAACAAAGTTCAGTAGAAGTACTGTCTCAAAAAGGCTGAGGTCTCTCCGCACATGTGCAACCACTCAAAAGTGAGACCACCGCATTCGCCGTATTCTGTGACGTATCGTACAGCATCTGCAGCAGACATTAAAGCTTTTGTTAACATCAGAATGACGCAGCGAATTGATGTTAAACTGAAGCTCATTGGAGGGTAGAGAGGAGATCTGACGTGTTATCAGATGACAGATGTTTCTATCTTGGTGCCAATAATGGTCATATGTTGGTTAGAAAAAGGTGAGGTGAGTGCTTGGAATCAAGCTGTTAGCAGCTTAGATCTATTAGACATATACCAGGAGTTATGGTCTGAGAAGCAATTTCATATGACATCAGGAGCGCTCTCGTTATTATCCCACACACCTTGGCAGCAATGCCAAGCAGGCACCACTGCCGGCTATCCAAAATGCAACACGAAGAAGGATAAGAGATACCAAGGCTAAATTTTATTTCAGCAATAACACATAGCATAAATGTTAATTGATTTTAAATATAGCCTCCTTTGAGGTGAGGAAGAATAGAAGATAAGCTTTGCCTCCACATTTGTCAATAAGCGTTTCTACACGCTGAGGCAAAGAGGTTTTGGCAAAAGTTGTTGGGGAAAGGCAGCCCATACTGCTTCCACATGTAGCCTAAGTTTATCTGGTACAAATATGTGTGCGTCATGCTGGGCTAGACGTTCTTCAGTCATTGGCCGGATATGTTTGATGGACCATAAATCTGAAGAACGGGAAAGCCAAGCTCACAATGCAATATGGTGAAAGCTATGGTGAATATGATGAAAGCTTGAACATTGTCTCGCACTGTCCTGCTGAAATGTGGCCGCAGGGAAGCCATGAAGGTAAAGAAAGAGAACTGATTGCAAAACCTCAGTGACATGGCATTGGATGTAATGTACCGATAATGCGTACTAGGGGATGCGAGAATGGAATCCAATACCACCCCCATACCTATAACAGTGGGTGCAGGACTAGTACGACAATGCACATCACAACAGTCAAGCAGCCTCTTACCACGCTGTCTCCAAACTCTAATCCGACCATCGTGCTAATGCAGGTAGAAGCGTGATTCTTCCAAAAACACAATGACAGCCCATTCGGATATCCGTCTCCGCTGTTCAGTGGAGCGCTGCAAACTCAAACGCCTGTGGTTTAAAAGGTAAGCGATGGACGTATAGTGGACAGTCCATTGTACTGTAGATGGAGTCGAATTGTTCGTGTAGACACCGATTGTTGTGTTACAGAATGCATTCTTTGTGATATGCTTGTGGATGTGCCAAAGCGCTCCATCAATGTCATGACACGATGAACAATCTCCAGGAAGGATATTCCGCAATCTCTGTAGGCAACGATTCTGCCTCAGTTGAACTCAGAAACTTACTCGGACGATGCTCATGGTTTTCTACAAGGCCTACTGAAGCTGCACACAAAAAAAATCTCACGAAAAAACAATTCACGTTATTCAAAACGGCAACAGGTAACATTTCCTCCCTTTATATATGGATTGTAAGGAGCGCTGCAGTCACCCATGGTATACGTGTGCGCTAAAATATTAATCATTTGCATATTCCGTTGCGGTATACACATGGTGCAAGTTTCATGGTGTTTAAATGCTTACTTCATGGTGTCGCATTTTTGCAGCAAGTTACGAAAAACTAGTGATTGCACCTGTTGTGCTTCCATTCTCGAGCAATAATCCAGAGGCATTTTACAACAGAATACCGTTTGCCTCAATACCGCTGCTATCCCCCAAAAATCTACAAAGTGTCGACATGTTGCCTTGGTCTACGAGATCACCCTATCTTTCTCTCATCGAGCAAGTATGGGACATTATTGGACGACAAATCCAGTGTCATTCACAAGCAGTACGCTGTTGACTTGGCTGACCAAGTACAGTTGGCATACAACACCATCCCACAAAGTGACATATGGCACCTATACGACACCATGCATGTGTATCTGCATGCTTGCATTAAACATCCTGGCGACTACAGCAGCTATTAGTATACCACCATTTAACATTTTAAACGGCTTTTCTCGTACGTACTTTAACATGTGACCTTTAAACATTTATCAAATAAATGTGATGCCTAGGCAAAATACTTTGCCTGCATTTCATTCCTCTAAAATGAGTTTTTATTCTTGTTGGGATTTCATTTTCCATCAGTGTTGTTTCAAAGCTAAGGCGAAGTAGTATTCATTTAGTAGAAAACTTTTAAGCAGTGCAATTAGCGGAAATTAAATGCAATATTTTAAGTGCTAAAGATCGCTTATCATTCTGAAAAGACTTCAAACTTGTTTTTTAACTGTAATCTATGTTGAATTATTAATTTTAGAAAGGTATTAAATTAAACAGTTTCTGAATTATGATGTATGCTCAAATGTTAAATCCAGAAAAATCGCAAGTTAATTGTTTAAAATTGTAGAGTATGTGCAAGGATAAAAGCAGTGGTCTTATTTCGACGTCAAGTAAAAAAATTTGAATACCTAATGAGAGATATAAGCTAAATCTATTTCCAGCACACTTAAGTAACAGAGGAAATGTGGACATAAGCCGCCCAACCGATATAGTGATTAGAGTCGTAGACTGCTTTGCCGAAGGGCTCGGATTCGGGTACCGGAAAAGGCACGGTTGTTTGTAAGTTTATAGTGTCGGTGCGGCATGGTGGCACTCTAAATATGCGGCGAGCCGAAAGTCCTCTCGTGTGGTTTGGAGGAAGGGAAGAGGAGGGAGACCTTCGGAACCCCCCAGGGGTGTTCTACTTCAAAATTGAGGCTGAGCTGAGCCAAATCGCTCTGTCACCTGTTAGGTGCTCAAGGTTATTGCTAACGACGGGCGTAATCCTCCCTTCCTTGCCACGAGGATTTTCGTGGGCTTGGGCTGACTACGCCAGACAAGTGAGCATAAGCAACCTCAACATGTAGACATTTGGGTAGATTTTGTAATGCTGAGGTATTGTCAAAAAGACACGAGTAGTACTAACGTCATGTTGTAGGAATTATGTTAATTTTATTAACAGTTAAATTTTACGTTCCTTTCCTGTCATAACTTCACCTTACTACTTCCGGCCAGAACGTAGTTTTAGAATCACGTCTGAATACATAATGAGGAAGAGCGGTATTTACCCGCGAAGTTCTTTGGTCTTAGCGAGAGGGAATTAGAGTTTCTGATTTACGCGCGTCTGCTTTTTGGCCACTCTCTCTCTCTCTCTCTCAAAGCTGTTATTACGGTCGGCCGTACTCAGGCCCTTGATAGCTTCGCAGTCATCTAGTGTTTAAGGAGCCAACTGCATTAGAAACTTGATAGCTTCGGCTATATTTCTTTAGTTAATCTTAGTTTTAGTTTAATTCTTAGTCTCTTAAGTTCAAGCCCAAGTGTCGGCTTTGATTGTACACTCCAAGACGGAGTTTTGTTAAATCTTATTGGAATAATAAAGGATTAGTTACCCTTCCTACTTGTTGTTTCTTGTCACACGAACTTAAGCGATTATTCGCAAACTAGTTCTTAAGATTCGTCACTTTCTACAGTAACTGAGATTTACACTGTGAAAATCTTACAATATCCAGAACTAAGTAAGAGTAAGCTGTACGCGGAAAAGACAACAGGTACGCCCTGTCGTGTTCAGAACAAACACAACGGCGGACGATAAGGACTAGGAAGGGTTTTACTTAATTAGTACGAAGAAAAATTAAAATTTGTAGAAAACGAATATCTTCTACTAAAATGAATGTTTCGTAGCCAGTTAAATGTGTTATAGAGAAATGAAATGTATTAGTGTGCTCTTATACTATAAGATGTCTTTTTCCTTCCAAGATCAACTGGAAGCATGTATTATGAAAGTTTTTAATTAAACTTAAATAAATTTTTAAAAACATTTAGGAATAAAATTAAAGTAAAGAGACTATACGTATTAGAATTAATTCTTTTCAGAAAGTTTGTTTGAAGGCTCTTATTCAAAGTTGTTATTCTGGAAGAGGCGTGTGTGGCATTTATGTTTACGTTTTACTAACGAAATGTTATTTCAATTTACATCTTTCCTTTCTGCCTCTTTTCGCCAGAGTTTCGATCAGTCCAGAATTTATCTAGATTTGAGGTTTGGTTGATATGTAGATTGTAAGCGAGGAGTTTTATTATAAAATTTAGATTTACGAATAGGAGTGTTGGCCTGATGTCCGCTGCTTTCTCGATTCTGTTAACTACTTTAATGCTGGTCTGGTTGTGAATACCCTGGTTTGTGAATAGACTGAGGTCAGATCCTGTTTTGGCAAGTGCGTGTTTTAATCTCTGCCTCGGTCTAAGTAATACTAATAATCTCTTCCCAAGTTAGATTAAAACTTTTGAATTTATATTCTATCCGAAATGGTTCAGAAAGGAACCTTTATATTTAAACCAGATCTAGATTGGCTGAAAATTTTATGTTTGTATATTTTTATGTTAAACAATCATAAATGGTGAGGTAGAATAAGCTTGAAGTCTTTTAAATTTGTGTTTGTTTTATGTTTAGAGATCCTGGTAGCGATAATTCACCGCACAGATCAAACGTAACACCATATTTTTATGGCAATTGACAAAGCTAAGTTATTCTGGAATTTACAGCAGATGTTACAGTAAGCTTTAACGTTCTGCCTTATCAAAATTGCATAATTTTGAGTTGAATTCTTTATTAATTGTCGAAGTTTTAAAATTATCTCGACTTTCCTTAGCTGAAGTTGTCCTTTTTGTGTAAGCATGTGTAATCAAAATTGTTTATCGTGATTTTAACTGGGAGGCAAAATGCATATGCTTAACGGTGTTGCATTTCCTGTTAAATAATGTAGCTGCAGAAATGTGTGCTCGGAAAAAAATCCAGTTTCATTTTAAACAAATTTAATTTGCCATACAAATAAATGAATCATTTTACCGTTTTCTGCAGAAAAAAATTACGGGATTTTGTAATTTTATTTTCAAATTGTGAAAATTTTTTTATTATTTTATGAACATTTAAATATTCTACCACTTTAATGTTTACGGAACTTTGAAAAACATTATAGAGGAGAGAAATACATTGTTTTTTTCTGAAAATTTATACAGCCAGTCAACAGGACAATGCAAAGGAATATATTGCAGAGGAAGATGAAAGGAAGAATCATTGCGTTAACGACTTCTCAGCTCTTCGTAATGTAGCTGTGAAAACGAATAAAAGGACTTGCATTTCAACGTAGCGCAGCTTCCTCAATTGTAATTATCTGACATCAACTTCATACGAAAGAGAATATTATCTCACTGTTCGTTACTGATATCTTCTAATGAGTTACTAAATTCTATCTCCATGGCAACGACGGTTTCATTGTGCGCAACAATTTTCCTAGCTAGCAGAAAATAAAAAGACAGGTATTTGCAACATTATATAACAAGAAGTCTTCTGCAAAGTTTTCTATGCACTTCGCGAATAAATTACCAGTGTAAAAAAAAATAAAAGAAAGGCATCAAGAGTTCTTCCTCGCCCCTGCTAAAACGTTAATATTTTGAAAGCTATAGTAGAATCTCATTTATTTTAATTAAATGGGATGAAACCAATTCGGATAGCATATTTTTTCGGTAACTCGTTGGAGTTATTTTCGACATTCAAACATAGAAATAAACGTAGAAATAAATGCCTACATAAACGAAAGTTATGTATTACATTATATTATGCATTACATTATACCTGTATTATATAAAACAGCTAGCAACCTCCTTATGATTTGCTTTACATATTTTTAGATTTAAAAAAATACGTAAATAAAAATTCTAACTTTAATCCATTTTAATTTCTGTCCTAAAAATAGTAAATGCTTATAATAAATGTTGCTAAACAGCGTCGTTTTATTGAACGCTTCAGTGAATAAGATTTCAGTTGGAACTGAAGCCTTTTAGTAACATTTAATAGGGAATTTCGGAAACATATCTTTTTCTGCTTTCGTCCCAGACTACCCTTTTAAATGTATTACGTTCCTGTTCTTGCTGCTTACTGTTAAAAATGTTGCCGCTTATCTCTCTTTCCTCAATCATCTGATCATAAAATTCGGAAAAGGCAAAGATGTGATGAAGACAGGCTCGCAGATTGCTCCCAGTGCCATTTGTGCCATAATCATAATGTGCCTCTCAAGAACTGTTTTATCCAGAAATAAAATTTGCTTAAATTGGCACGACGGACAGTATTTGAATGCAAGTTTCGTATTTTACGCCGTTGCCATCTACAACTTCAGTCACGTTTGAAAGTTTCCTTCTTCTGTTGTGCTTCAATGCCCTGACTTCATTTTTCAAATTATCACACTTATATACGAAACGGAATGCATATACAGATACGTAAATATATATATATATATTTCCGTATCTGCATTATGTAAAACAGCTAGCAGTCTTCTTTTGCATGCTTTTAGTTTATCTTCGGCTTTTCAGCATAGCACAAATTTAGCACTTATCTGCAAGGTCAGCCTATTTTTCATGAAAAACGTAAATATTTCATTTATGTGTACATTTTTCAGGATAACAAAGCTGTTTTTATAACATGCTGCACAAACTAAGCTTCAAAATTCAACATTTAAACTTTATTTTAAGTAAAATAAAAAGCAATGCATACTTGTAATTTTTATTACAGTTCAGTTATTGGGCCAATATCCCACGAATGGAGTAGATAAAATGCATAATGATTCCCAAAAACACTGTAGCACTTATAAAGCCTCGAAATTAAATAACTCATTACTATTCCATAATTAAACTAAATTTTTCGTTTTCGGTGTGGAGTTCTGGAATATCCCCATATTCAGTAGCAGACACTAACGAACTTGCTTAACGAATAGGAAAATGTTTCCGAGGGTTCGTCAGTTTGTAAGGTATTTTCTCCCTCCGATTTGCAAGCCTTCGTGGTGCAACTGGAAGCAAGTTCGAAGCGTATTCAGGAGGTTTGGAATTTGAATCTCGGCAAGAGCACTGCATATTTCCTGCGTCGATATAACCTAATGACTCTACAAGTTGTTGGAATCTTTGATGTTTTCTTTTCTACTAGCAACTTAACAGCTTTCATGTAAGCTTCTTAATTCTGTCTCGTAAGCACGGACTTACTTCGGAGAATCGAAGTTCAATATTTTTGTAAAAAATAAACTGTTCATCATGAAATAATGTAACAGAGAGGTTTCAAAAAGTGTAGGTGATTAGTTATGGATTCAATAATTCAATGTTATTTTCCTCAATTATTCCGTTTAAGCCGATATCGATTAAACAAAGTTCGCTAAAAAGGGTTTCACTTGCTATAAAGTGCTATTTTCTTAGAATTTTATACTTACATTGAGAACTTTGTCTGTTATATATGTCAATAAAAATTATTACACTATCTTAAGGATTGTATCCTTAAGATAGTGTAATAATTTTTAATAATAGTGTAATAATTTTTGTATCCTTATGTAGTGAATTACTAAAGAATTGTTTAAAGAATATTTTGCTTGTTTTTTAAACTCATTCATTAACATCCCCAACCATAAAATATAATTTATTGATAGATGAATTTACCGCATAATTGTTTAATTAGTACTTGGGTTTTATATTTTATGTCTTTAGTTAAAGATTATCTTTACGATGAGAATTTTACACCTGGGCTTTCGTAAATGCTGCAAAAAATAAACAAGATAAGTTCGTAAAGTTGCATAAAGATAAGTTCTTAAATAATATAGAGAACCAGGTCCCTCGCTTAACTCTCGAAACCAAACTCGCAGATTTCACAGAAATACACAAAAATTCTTATCTCGTGAACTACTAAAGAGTTGATTAAGGCATTTTTGTTTTTTTAATGCATTTATCAGCATCCCCAACCTTAAAATGCTATTTATTAATGGATGAGTTTACCATATAAGTCTTTTAATTAGTACTTACGTTTTGTATTTTATGTGTTTAATTGAAGATTTTGTTAACGATGTAAATTTTATGCCTGGGCTTTCAGAAATGCTGCAAAAATATGCTAAATATATGTGCTCTTGCCGAGATTCAAATTCCAAACCTCCTGAATACTTTTACTTCATATACTAGAACTACATATCCATCCAAAAGATCTGTAACGGTATTACTTCTCTGGATTTGCTTTACGTTTCAAATTTCAAGTAAGTATTCTTCTTTTCATCTTTCCCAAAATCTTTCTAATAATCTTAGTCGATATTTATATCGCCTCGTTAAATTTTCTTTAGTTGAATCGGGGCAAAAAAATTTTCCAGCTCGTAAAGATGTCTGTCTTAATCCAACTAGAAAATGAGCTGGTGTCAACGGTTCTGGTTCTCCGACTTCACTATAAGCACAAGTCAGCGGACGTGAATTTAATATTGCCTCAGTTTCAACTAAAACTGTTTCCAGCTTTTCAAATTTAAGTGAAGCCTTCATGAGTATTTTCTTCAAACATAATTTGATAGATTTAACTAGCCTTTCCCAGAAACCGCCCACCAGGCCGCATTTTACACATTGAATTTCCATTCAGTACCTTTATTACCAAATTAATTTTGAACTTCTGTGTCTTTGATGGTATTCCATAGTTTTTGTAAATTCTTGTCTGTACTTTTGAAGGTTTATGCCTTTTCTGGATATACCATTCGACATACTCCTCTTCTTGAAATAAATTTTCTAAAAGACAGAAGAAAATGTTTTGCTGTTTGGCTAGACAGTAGTTACAGATGCAACGCTTTTGTTACAGCGAATGTTTACAGAGCAATATAAACCTTTCCATTTTCATCCTTTGTACTAAAAAGGACCTACAAAATCGATTCCACAACATCGAACTGATTTGCCTCTTTTATTCTTTAGGTCGTTAAAGAAGCAATGTTTTGACTTAGTGATTTATCTTTAAATCTGTAGCAAATAACCCACTTTTTAATATAACTCTTTATGTGATGTCGACCTTTTATTTTAGTATACAAAATGTTTTTCTGACTTAAGTTTTAGCTATACCATCAGGTACTTGCGTTTCGTGACAGTCTTAAATGATATGATATGATCTGTCAAATAACACTTCTCAAGTAATACTGCTGAGTGTATTTGGTTATAGCTCAATCCAGCATTTTGAAGCCTTCCACCTACTCTGAGTATTCGATTTGAGTCGACAGATGGGTTTAATGTAAATAGTTTCGAACTAGCTATTCTTTTCTTCAGCTTTAATTTCCTTATTTCCTCTCTAAACGTTTTTCCTGAATCTTCTTGACCCAGAAATTAAATGCTTCAGTCATCTCTTTAGCTCTGACAGGTTCAATTCTTAATTTTGGTTATTTTATATTATTGATAAATCTGAATGTATAAGATGTTATTCTGTATACTTTCACTTTCTTTATGTCACTGAAGATTGTAACAAATAACTGAATACCATAGGCTGTCGGTCTCACTACTCATGCTTTATCATTTATACTTCTACTGAAAAACAGCCAAGCTCAGAATAACTAAATCTAAACCCGTGATTCATTACAGTATTACTTTTTTCTTTTTAAACGGAACATATATTTAGCATATTTTTGCAGCATTTCAGAAAGCCCAGGCATAACTTCATGTACTAGAATACATATCGATCCAAAAGATATTTTATACCAGCATGTACTTGTGCAGTTATTGTACCCATTAGAAATGACTTGAACTCTTTGAACTGAACACATAAAATTTACACTGTGAACATTGAGTCTATGAACATACACTGCTCGAGTTGAAAATGCAACACCAAGAAGGAGTGGTCAGAAAGTGATGAAATTTGGAAAAAAGACAGAGACAGCAAGCAGCAATAAGTGATCTTTATTTCAAAATGATTAGTCAGATTACAGAGCGAGAACAGCGTCGGCTCAGTAGGATAAGTGATAAGTGACGGAGGACGTGGGCACTGTTCATTTACCATAGTGGTTAATCAGTACAGCACCACGCCCACCATTATTTAGAGAACAGCATTAACATATGTAACTAGTATTACAAATAAAGCATGGTTCGATGTACATAGCAGGAGTTATTACATCTAGAATAATAGGTTATAAACTATATAAACTGTATAGTTTAACGGCTCAGTAGGATGAAGGACCACCTCGTACAGCGATGCACGAAGAAAATCGTCTAGGCATAGAGTCAATAAGAGTGCGGATGGTGTCCTGAGAAATGGCTCTCCATTCCCTTTCAACCATTTGCGACAGTTCGTCTTCTGAACGAGGCAGGGGCAGAGTCAGCAAACGTCGTCCAATCATATTCCACACGTTTTCGATTGGTGACAGGTCAGGAGAGTACGGCGGCCAGGGAAGCATCTGTATACCTTGCAGAGCATGTTGGGAGATGCGACTGTGTGGTCGGGCGTTATCCTGCTGAAAATTTGCATTAGGCAGCCCCTGAAGGTAGAGGATTGCCACCGGCCGCAGTACATTACCCAAGTATCGTTGTGCCGTCATAGTGCTCTGAATACGAACTAGAGGTGACCTGGAATCGTAGGCAATAGCGCCCCAAACCATTATGCCACGTTGTCGCGCGGTGGGGCGTTCCACAGTTACTGCCGGATTACATCTGTCTCCACGTCGACGCCACACACGTATGCGGCGACTGTCACTGGATAAATAGAAGCGTGACTCATCTGAGAACACGACGTTTCGCCACATCGCTCCAGTCCGGCACCATTCTAAACGTTGGCGTCTATGCTGTGGGGTCAATGGCAGTCTTCTTAACGGACGCCGTGAGTGCAGGCTGCGTTCAACCAATCGACGGGAAATGGTTCTGGTCGAGACTGGAATATCCAGGGTATCTTGCACATGCTGCAGAATCGCGGTACAAGTAACTTGCGGGACCGCCACAGCTTGTCGGCGGATGCGTCGATCCACGCGTGCTGACGTCACTCTGGCTGCACCTCCTTCTTCTCACATTTCCTTGTTCCAACCATGTTCGCCATAGCCGATGCACCGTGCTCGCATCCATGTGGGTATCAGCTGCGATTTGACGTAAGGACCAACCCGTCCTTCTCAGTCCGATCACCATACACCTCGTAAAATCGTCTATCTGCTGGAAGTGCCTTCGTTTACGGCGGCCTGGCATTCTCTCCTATTACACGTATCCTCCGGGACAAAAACTAGCTTTCTTCGATAATTCGTCTGGCAGAAATAACGACACGAATATTGCCCATTCTGCACGTTCCTTCCCTTATATCTTGCTTCACGTGCGTCGGAGAGCTGTACATTTCACATCATTCGCATAACTCAGTGACGTGCGTCTACTCTAAAATTTGCATAAATTTCTCACCACTCCTTCTTGGTGTTGCATTTTCAATGTCGAGCAGTGCATAAACTTTTAGAACATTAAAACATTTAGTTTTTAAGATAAATTCAGAATCTAGTCCTTTGATGAACCTAGAGCCCATCGAGGGAGTGGAGGCTACAGTTGATGTTGCTGGTCACTAATGGGTGCAGTTTTTTAATTTTATATTTATTGTTTTTTTCACCGCTTTGCGGATTTTTCGATTGAGGTGTAGTGGCAACGATAGAAAAAATGATGAATGTTCTGTAAGCAAACGAATTAATAAAATGGCAAATAATTCCAAGTGCCCTCTGAGTTTATTAAAGAAAAGGTAAACAAAAATGTTTTCTTATCGAATATTGTTAGATCTTGAATGTAAAAATAAGAAACTATAACTTAGGAACATAAATAAAATGGTGCCAAACCAAAACCCAAGACAGAACCAGGGACCTTTGAATCCTGGTAGCTTGTTCAAATAATGCCTTGGAATTTCAACATCCTTATCACGAGCGCAGATGTTCAAGTGGCACAAAAACTTTCGAGCGAGCAAAAAATTGCGCTAGATAAACAACAAGATGATGGTCCCCTCGTCTGTAACTTTCATGAATGGAGACACAGTCTCCCAGTACAAAGTTCCTTGAACAATATAAGAATATTCATCTGAGTAAATATTGCAGAGGTATTAAGACATGTAAGTAAGGGGGCTGTAAGCTGAAAAGAAACCATAATGACATGATGAATAATTTTGATACAGCAGTAGAAAGCACTGTTAGGCCAACCGAAAGTAGAGGCTTGCCTCGATTGTTTACACTCCATACCAGCTGTTCTCATTTGAGATGTCTATGAAACTAGTATCATTGAAATCAAAATACCATAATTTAATCTAGCCAGACAGCTCTTTAAAAGTTATCTGTTTTCTCGTGGCCAGTAAGCTATGTTTTCGAGGCTTGGTTTTCGAGATCACTGCTCACAGTGGCATGAAGAAATCAAGAATTGAACGGAGCGTAATATTTAAGATGCTTTTAACTGATGAAAATACATTCAGCTTCAAAAGATATTCTAAATGTCATTTAATGTGAAGAGAATTTGACATATGCAAAGCTTACTGCAACTGCGCAAAACCTTACTACAAGCGCACTGAAATGATGGCAACTGTGCGCTCTCCTCTGGGAATGGTTAAAATTATGCTCGGTGGGTAGTTTGAAACGGTTCATAGAGCTGCAGATAATAAAAGTCAGTGAACTCTACTTTTGCAATTTAGTTTCTCCCATGACTGTCTGTTCGACCAGTGGCCCCGTGTTTATATTGGGTATTGTCATACTCCATCGTACTGCGATCACTGCAGCCAGCGTAGTCACTTCTCAATAAATGTCTCTGCATATTTTATATCTAATATTGCTAATTTGTTGTTTTCTCATTACCTCGGAATCACCTAAGATACTTTACGTACACTTTTACTGTAACTAAATTACTCTAGTTTAAAACTGTAGAAGGAAACCTAATTTTTCTTTAAATTTTGCATGTCACTGTAGAACAAACGAACTAATTCAAAAATGTTTTGGACATCTGGAGTCAACATAACTGGAGTTCTACTGCGCGTGGAGCGTAGAATGCTATGAGAGGTTTGAAAAACAGAAGTTGTTTTGACTATAATATTTTTAAGAAGTGCAGCTTAAGCAAATTTACGTAGTTCACAGAGATTTCGTTGAACAATACACCCACCCGTATATCCCTTTAAATAACATAACACTTTATTTACGTACGAAAAAGTGTTTCCATAAGTTACTTTCAAGCGTAACTTCCATGCATATTACCTACAGATCAACAGGTAATAAATTTTGAAACACCAGTGACACTAGTTTGAGAAAATGTTTCCCATAATGTCCATTGTCATAAAATTGTCATCCATTCTCATAAAATGCATAATTCGTTTTACAACTAGTGCTTTTAGAGTGAATTATAGGTACTAAATTTAACCTCTATTTACAATGAAGATGAAAAAATATAACGGAATGTTCATTTGTATGCGACTTTCACCAGAGAGCCTCAGTGAAGCGTGAATATATGTGATAGAAAGTTCCCCCAAAATGGAAAAATTGATCAGTTTAATAATTATATGTTGAAATATATGCTGAATTATATGAAACTGTCATAATAAAAAGCATAGACCTTCGAAAGCTTTAGCAGTTCAGCATTGGAATTTAAACAAGAAAATTAAAAAAACTGCACCTAAATATCTTGGAATTTTTATTACACCTAATAAACAGTGCTGATTATTGCGAAACATTTGGAAGCAATTTAGAATTAAATATTCTGAAAGAAAGAAGGAAGCAATGTATACAAAATTAGATAAAGCGATACAGATTATTCGAAAACATTTTGTTGGAGATACTCTAGCGGTGTTCCTAAGGTCTTTAACGAAATGAGAAAAACGTTGTTGCAAAAACGGCATAAGCAACAGGAAAACGAAGTTTACATAATTTTGTCCTTTGAGTCTTTCTTTTTTACAGAACCTGCGGTCTTAAAAGAAGTACATTTAAATGAGATAAAAATGTTTACTTCACTTCAGATTTTTTCATTGGAATTCAAATGTAATTTCTCTGCAATGGGATGCATTCCTTCTTTGGAACAAAATTATGTGAGACTAAACTTTCCGAACAGATGTATCTAGAGGTTGGCAGTTTTATGGCCAGTCTGTTCTTCGGGCAGCGTTTTTCTCTAATTTTGATTCTTGAGATACGCTAAAAACGAAAAGTACTTAGTTTGACTTACTAACTCTGCGAACTTAAAAACATAAAAATAAGACACTGAGGGAATGTTTCATAATTCGAATTGCAAAACCTGAATATGCAATTTGAGAGTTTTTAAGAGTTTAATAGTATTATATTATTTATAAAATAGTATGAATATTTTATTATTAGTTAAATAAAAGTGTCAGTTAGATACGTAGCAACAAATGTTTCCCGTAATGAATTTTGAAAATGATATTAAAAGTATATTTTTATAAGCTTTTATTTAGTTCACTCGTGGTGTTTCACTATGGTCGGAATTTTGTCATTGTTTTATGTTCAACTTTTTGATAAACTATCGAGTTCAAACTTTGTACACACACTGTTTGTCAGGGACCATACAAAATGAAGAAACTTTTGAACTTAATACAAAATGAAGTAAGGCTTTTGAACATTAGATTTAGATTTTTTTATTTAATATTTAAACAATTCTTCGCCCATATCTTCGTTTATCAAAAAACACTAAAAGTATCAGAATTTTACTGTTTGCACTATTGAATAGAGAAGACAAAAATTTGTTAAATGAAACTACTATAAAAATCATAACTTAACTTCTGAATTTTTGGTGAATTTTGTAAAATCGCTTAATTTTTTCCTGCTATTTCACGTCTATGATTTTAAAATTTCAACACCTGAAAATGTTTCGGTTATAAAATCTTAAAATGTTCATAGATTATAAAACAAACATTTTGCCCTCTTTTAAAACAAAAATTATAAAAAATATATTAATTCAACAATTTTCTACATTTATGTAAACAATATTTGCATTCACAAGCAGAAAGGGGGAATCGATTCTTCCAGCCATCGCATCACTTGCAGGCATATTACTCTCAAAGTTATGATGTCATTACATCACGATTCTTATCGCTTCTGTACAGATATCTTTGCATTTCCTATATCAGAAATTACAGAGTTTAAGGGTTGATTAGCCTTTAAAATTACTTGCAATGAAATTCACAAAAAATATTTTTTATTTTTTTTTTTTTCATTTCGTAAGTTTATATGCATTTTTATCAGCACTTGAGTTCAAAACTTAACTTTCTAAATTTTCTAAATTTGTAATAGTCCGAGGCATAGATAGACTTTTCAGCACTCGAGGACAATTTAAGATTTCGCGCCCTTCCTATTTGCCAAAATGCAATAGAGTACATCAGTTTGTAGTGACATTAGGTATTTTTCTAGAAGCAGGCAAGAGGAAAAATGAGCAATCGCCTTCGCCGGGAATCCAACCACGGACCTCTGGAATACCGGCCCAGTGTGCAGAACCATTACACCACGAAGGCACGCTAGGAAGGTGGGAGAAATACCTTATAAATTTCGTGCCCCTGGATGCTGCACCCGGGGACAGTTGTCTCCCTTACCCCTCCAGCTACGAAACTGGATATTATATACTTTTACGGGACTTCGAATACATAAAATTCGAATACGTTCTCTATAATGGACGTTTTAAACGTTTGAAATTTTCAAACGTTATGAAACAAACTCTTTTCCCTCTTTTTAAACAAGAATGATAAAGCATTTTAATTAGAAGTCTGTTTAGATTTTTTTTTTTAAATAGCCGCGTTTTTATCTCAAGTGAGATAAATGAAATGCTTATAAAAACGCGGCTTGTTTGTCAGTATGGTCGAAACTTTGCTAGCGGTTTTTAAAATTATTTCCTGATAAGTTACCCAGCTCAACTTTTATACACGAACTCACTGTACATGACAATGAGTTCGTGTACAGTGAATATATTTTTCAAAATGCGATTTACTTTTTAATAAAATTGAAGTTTTGATTAGCGTTTAAAATTATTTGCGAAGAATTCTACAGTGCCATTTTAATTTTTTCTGTTTCATAACATATTCATTTATGTCAGCATTTTATTTTAAAAACTTATTTTTTAAATTTCAATATGATAAATAATATTGCCTTCTTTAATGGGATTTTAAAATTCTTATATCCAAAAATATATCTTTTATAAAGATTCTAAATTTTCGAGTCCCATAAAACAAACTCTTTTTCTCTCTTTTAAAACAGGAATTATGAAGCAATATTAATTATGCAACTTTTTGGAATTTTTTAAAACTAGTCGTATTTTTATAATTTAATGAAATTTAATATTTAACAAGCTCTAATATTTTTATAAGTTTTTATTCAACTCCTTCATACTGTTTATCAATAAGGTCAAAATTTTGCCATCAATTTTATACTTTTCCTGGCAAGCTGCGGAACTCAAAATCTGCACATACATTCATTTTATATGACAACACAGTCAGACAGAAAAGACGTTATTAATTTGATTTAGATGTTTTAAAATTTAATCTTGAAAAGCTTTCTTGTGCATATCTTTGACTATTGAATAAACTAAAATTCTCATAATTTTATTCTTTACATAGAATAAAAAAATATTTAAAAATTTAAGTTCGTGTGAGATTTTTTACTGCAATATCTGTGGTTCCCCCCCCCCAAAAAAAAAAATTACTGCAACACCATTTCACGTAGCAGCATTCTTAGAAGTAAAAGCGTAACTGGTCATTGTTGAAAAATGATTTTTCAATTAAATAATTTAACTGATAACGCGTCAATGACACTATAAAGGTTAATAAAAATGCTTAAACAAAAAGTTTTTTAAAAGAAGCCTCAATTAAAAACGCATAACATAATTAAGGAATTAAAAGAGGAAGAAAATGATTTATAATGTATAATAGGAATAATTGATTAAATAATTTTCTTTACAGATTTCATCTACCATTTTATATCATGAATAATAAAAACCTGCGCACCTAAACAACGTTATCTGTTCATTTAATTCCAAAGTGTAAGCCATTATCTTATGAGGTATTTTCTCCCTCCTTTCCGCATGCCTTCGTGGTGTAACGGTAGCACACACGGCACGTATTAGAGAGTTCCAGGTTTGAATTCCGGCGAGGGGATTGCTCAATTTCACATCTCTTGCACCAAAATAATCTAGCCTTTCTGCAATGGCGCCCAAACTAAAAGGTGGTGGATGATGCTTCTTCACCACTGGGATTTGGCGATTTGGTCCCCTAATCCCCAGTCGCCCTTTAAAAGAGGGTATTTTCTCCCTCCTTTCCGCATGCCTTCGTGGTTTAACGGTAGCACACTCGGCGCGTTTTCGAGAGGTCCAAGTTCGAATCCCAGCGAGGGCATAGCTCATTTTTCACGTCTCCTGCATCAAAATAACCTAATGACTCTACAGTGTTTATGAATTCATCAAGAACGTTCCACGCTTTCATTATTCGAGGTATAATACTGTACACGAAATCTGTAAAGAGAATTATTTAATATATTTTTCCGTTACGATAAGCTATTTTTCTCCTTTAAATTCATGAATAATTTTATGATTTTTTATTTATTTTATTTTTAATAATTTTATTATTAATAATTTATATAAGATTAAATAAATCTTATTTTGAAAAAGCTTTTTTATATTACTTAGAACTTCAAAATTCATGTCTTACTTTTTATATTTCATTGGCAATTAATTCATTCATTAATTCATGAATTTTTATACTACCTAGTATTTCGATTCATGAATGTTTAAGTTAAGATACGCTTTATCTAAATGTAGAATTATTGAAATTTAATTATTAAATGACTTCATGAGAACGTTTGAATGCTAAATTTATGATTAACACATTATTTAGATGAAAATTATATATTGATTTGTAATACTTCAGAGTTAAAAGCGGAATAAATACTGAAAATTCATATTAATTTTCACTAAATAATACGCATAATGGACAAATCTTAAATTAATAACCGTTAAATAAAAGTTTTATGCTTGATTATTTTGTCTAATTTTAAAGTAATTCTGACCTTCTAAAGCATCGGTTCTCAATCTTTTCCATCTTTCTCACTCCTAAAAATATTTTATCATGTTCTGTACACCCTATAGCAGTAAAAAGAAAAAAACGAGAGAAAGAGAGACAGAAAGAAAGGAATAGAAACGAAACCGAAGTTGTATAATCAAGTAATTTTAATAATAAACAAAAATAAAACATGGGAATAAGTAAAATAAAATTACGATTTGCATAAAAAATCAACGATTTCTCCCGTATTTACTAGATACAGAGTTTTTCAAATGGCGGCACTTTGTTGCCAATAGGAATTCGCATATCTGCTTGTGCATCCAAACGATTTTTGAATTTTGTTTTGAGTGACAAAAAGGGAACTAAACCCAGTCTTGCATAAGTAAGTCGTCGGAAATGGGATGAGCACAATTAGTGAATTTTCACTTAGTTTAGAGAACATATTCCTTTCCGACCAATATTTTTCAAAAGTAATTCTTTCAAACTGCATTTCAAGAACATAATTTGTTCGTAGTTCTAAAAGATCTACCTTCAGTTCATCATCATCCGACGTACACTAGTGTGCAAAATTTAAGGACGAAGTCGAAAAATTAGCATATCAGCTGAACGAAGAGGCAGAGCGGACAGAAAGACCAATCAGGAGACTAAGTAAGGTGATGTACGGTAGCACATGCGCAGATATGCAGGTAGACGTAATGGGGGAGTGTCTGAGTAGTATAAAGCATGCTGTCGGTGTAAGATCAGTATTTCTGGCAAAGAGATTGCACGCCGTATAGCAGTTAAAATCACATCGAGTTGCTGCCTCATCGAGAAATGGCGAATAATCAATCTGTTAGACGACATCTGGATGCTTTTACCCGAGGTCGAATCATTGGGAAGTTGGAGGAAGGCCGCAGTGTGACAAGTGTGTCTGCAGAGTTCGGAATTGCTCACAGCATCGTTTCACGACTTTGGAGACAATTTCAAACTACAGGAACAGCTATCCGGGGGTTTAGTAGTGGTCGTCCACGAGGAACCACACCCGCAGATGACCGGTATATTTCCTTACAGGCCAGAAGACACAGGCGGCAGACAGCGGGAGAAATCGCTAGACACGCGACTGGACGACCGATATCGCGTTTTACCGTGGCCAGAAGACTGCACGGTGGTGGTCTGTTTGCACGACGCCCTGTACGGTGTGTACCTCTAACGCCTGCCCATCGGAGAAGACGTTCTCTGTGGTGCCGAGAACACCAGAATTGGAGAGACAATGAATGGGGACGAGTACTCTTTACAGATGAGAGCAGATTCAGTCTGAGTAGCGATTCTCATCGCATACTCATCTGGAGAAAACGGGGAAGCCGCAATCATCCCTCGAACATCATTGAAAGGGACAGGTATGGAGTTGGCGGTGTTCTCGTTTGGGGAGGCATCATGCTTGGTAGTCGTACAGACCTTCACATCTTCGACGCAGGTTCAGTCAACGGGACCCGCTATTGTAACGAGATTCTTCTTCCGTATGTGCGTCTTTCTAGAGGCGCTATGGGTCCGCAGTTCCTTTTCATGGACGACAATGCACCATGTCATCGCACAGTAGCTGCCAAACAGCTCTTAGAGAGTGAGGATATTGAACGTATGGATTGGCCGGCACGATCTCCGGATCTCAATCCCATCCAGCATGTATGGGATTTTCTAGGCAGACGCTTGGCAGCTCGTACCTTACCACCAGTAACGATTCCGGAGTTTCGATTGGCGCTGCAAGACAAATGGGCAGCAATGCCTCAACAACTCATTGACACCCTCATTCTCAGCATGGGCAGACGCTGTGAAACCTGCCTAGCAGTCAGGGGAGATCATATCCCCTATTAAAGACCGGATGTTTCTTGCTGGACACCCATCACAGGGATGTTTCGGCCTTCAGTCGCATTGCGCTCCATGCTACTTTTTCAATAAAGCTTCTTTTTGTCCCTCTGATTTCTCTTTTAGTAAGTGTTGCTTACACTACTCATGTCCTTACGTATTGGGGATCTTACGGTATTAAATGTGTTGATTTGGAAAGCTTTTGTACAAAGTTATATTGAAAAAACCGTCTCGTCCTTAATTTTTGCACACCAGTGTAATTATCCAAATTGAAAGAGTACGTGTTTATAATCCATATTTTCGAAGTTTACAGTTCTTCTTTAAAATACCCATTAAATTACTTTAAGAATATTTCCAAATGATCCGCAGTTTTACATAGATTTGGAATTAGTGACTTATTGTTTGTTCTTCGAGTGATAAAAAAATTAGAAAGATTCCCTCTTCTAATTCGTCTACACCAAATCCGTAACTTTCCTTTGAAACCATTTATTTTCTCACAACATGTCAATATGTTTACATTTTACCCTTAGCATTCATACATTCATGCGACAGAAAATATCACTTGAACAGGATAACATTTGGTTGAATTCTTTTGATTCCATTTCTCCAACCAAATCACAGTCTCGATCCTTTTGACTTCGACTTCTTTTCACAGCTCAAAAAAGATCTTTAAAGCATTCCCACTTGACAGCCGTGGATTTCCGTACTCATTATTTATTAATGACGGCAAAGAAATTGTAGAAAATGAGCAGGGTACAAACACAGAATCATTGCAGAATGCACTTAGAATTAACTAGCGCACATTACGTTGCAAACTACAACTGCAATCCCATTAACAATATGCGCGGCAAATCTTTTATAGACACTTGCGCAGGAAATTTGTTTTGCATCCGTACCAAAGTGGAGCTTACAATTTTTAAATAATTATCGACTTTATTTTAAACAAAAACAAAAATAAAATAAAAATATTATATGTCACACAGAGAATGCTATCTTCCACGCTCAGAATGGTGCAAGGTAGGGGTACTGGCAAAGCGTGGATGTTTTTAGAAAATGCTGAAGAGGACTGAAGTGAGATCGTTTTTTAATGTGGATGACACTAGAATGTTAGAGGTGGTACATCAGTTATATGCGTGTCTGATATTAACCTATCAGAACTGACCCTATGGAAGAAGTTGTACGTGCGTCTGCCCTGTGAGATGGAATCCCAGTCCTCTTGCCTGTGTATTAGAGCATCCTTCTATGTTTTCTTTTTAATGCTGCTTTTGGGAGGCAGCACTTCTACTTGCTGCGAGTCTAGGTTCTGCGCCGCCTCTTTTGCAAGTAAGTCCGCCTCCTCATTTCTCTGGTGCCCAAAATGAGCTTTAATCCAGGAGATGTGGAGTAGAGATGCCAACGATCTGGCTCGCAGGTGGGCTTGGATTTCTGCAATAAGTGGGCTGGGATGATAAGGATTCCTTATCGCATAGATAGCCAATTGGCTGTAAATGCGATACGAATTTTAGCTGTTAGGGGCTGCATAAGACAGCGCTTGTTTCAGGGCTACTGCTTCTGCCTAGAAAACGGAGTTCTTTACTTCAGGTTCCCTTTCCATGCTGCTGCGAGGGTATACCCTTGCCTCTTGGCGATGAAGCTGCACCCAAACTGGTTATCAAGCTCCGAGCCATCTGTATAAATGCATACTTCTTCTGAGTTATCCTCTCTGCCAACGATGTAGTCAGTATGTGCATGCACTCATCTGCCATATTCTGCGGGATGAACTAGTCTTACTGTTCTTTTTTCTTCAAAGTGTGCTAGGACATAATGCTGCCCTCTGTAAGATGACTGCTGTCATAATAAAGCTGTAGAGACATTAGGTATTTTGAAAGCAGGAAAGATGAAAAATATGCAACGTCTTCGCCGGGAATAGAATCACGGACCTCTGGAATACGCGCCAAGCGTGCAGAACACCACACCACGAAGGCATGCCAAGATGGTGAGAGTATACTCCCACTTTTAAAGGGCGACTGGGATTTTTAGGGGACCCAATCGCCAAATCCTGGGTGTGGAGAAACGCCATCCACCACCCTTTTAGTTCAGGCGCAACTTGTAGAGACATTAAGGTTTTTTTAAATCAAGAGACGAAAAATTAGCAACGCCTTCGCCGGGAATCGAACCGCGCACCTCTGGAATACGTGCCCAGCGTGCAGACCACTACACTACGAAGGCGAGAGAAATACCTTATAAAGTGAATTGCTTTATCGCTGTCTCCTGTTCCGCTTTGACGTGGAGGGGCATTATGTCGGCCAGCACTGCTGCCGCGATCGTTGCGATTGTGCGGTACGCCTTTGTTATGGAAAGAGCATACGGTCTTTGTATGCTACTTAGGACTTTCCATTTCCTGGAGCTAATTGGAGTTGCCCAGACTGCTGATACATAGGTTGCTATTTTTTCAATTATCGTACAATACAGGATCTTCAAGATATGCGGTCGGAGACCCCAGTTTGTTTCTTGCATCCTCTTTAGATTTTTGGCGATAGAGTGGGTCTTCCATCTCACCTCCTTTAGGTGCGGGTTCAGGTGGATTTCTTATCTATCGTGAGGCCCAGAAGCCTCAGTTCTTTTACTCTTTTAATTGTGTTCCCCCTGAGTTTTATCACCGGATTTCGGATGATCGTCTGCCCCGGCTTGTGGATTACGAGGTATTTTGATTTCGTGTCCGAGATGGTAAGGCTCTTGGTACTTCATAAATTGTCGAAGAGCTCGATTGTTTAACTGCTGTTGCACTAAAGCTCATCACGCTTTCTTCCACGGACTACGAATGTGGCGTCGTCTGTAAATGCCAACACTTTGGTGTGATCTGGCCACTTTGCATTACGTATTGAATTAAACGTGACCTTACATTGAAGTGGCGAAAAAAGAAAAAAGATAGAACGCAGTTAATATGAAATAAAAATAAATAATATGTAAAAAAAAAAAAAAAAAAAAAAAAAAAAAAAAAAAAAAAGATAAATTATAATTTAATTAGCGGCTTAAATTAATTTCCCTTCTGTATTTTAAAACTACAAATGTGTCTTATCTATATCATATGACCTTTACATAATTCTGATGATGTAGATGAATCTAAAACTCAAAGAGCCAATAATAGCTTTACAGCAATAAATTCCTTCTTCCTTAATTATCCAATCAAAATGCATCGAGAACCAAAACTAACTCACCCTGAATTAAGATTTCATCCTAAACATAACGCACTCGCTTTCTTCTCTTCGGCCTAGCTGGACTGCTGTCTGCTGCTCTTTTCTTATTGCGAATTTATCAAAAATGTAATAATTTTTAATAAGTAATGTGCCAAGTTGTTTGTGGCCGCAGCATGTTTACTGAAAATAAAATGAAGATTTAATCTGCCTCGGCTGTCAGTTTCTTATTCAGTATGAATTAGCATTCTACGCAATCAAAATTCTTACTCTTCATTACGGCTTCAATCCTTTACGTTCTACACTATCAATACTGCAAAATCCTTTTTTATTACACACACACACACACACACACACACACACATATATATATATATATATAGAGAGAGAGAGAGAGAGAGATGTACTGCGCTGTTTTTCTATGGATGCCATCTTAGTAGTACTACATACTGATCCATATCATAGGAATTCATTGCTTTAATCCATGTTGTGAACTACCAGCCATTTATTAGGTGCTAATTCCCTTATTATTATAGTAGTCAGTTTGCAGTACACCAATAAAACATAAAAATAGCAATAAAATATAAAGCTGGGGGAAAACTATGCTCAGATATTTCTGGAGCTACAACATTAAAGTGAGTTGTTAAGAAAGATACCCATGTTGTACCTAGGTACGTTATAAAATCTCAGAAACTTCACTTACGCTGTATAATTCTCGGACTTCTGAAGAAAGCGAACTATACTGAAATAACATTCAAGAGTCCCTCCCCTCTCATGCGCTTATAAATCTTTTCCTTCTTTTGAAAAAAAATTGTTCGGGTTTGTCATCGTAATGAGTGGTCACGGTGGGCTGGCTTCTGCAAAAGCGGACGACCGTCGCTGATGGTCTCTCGCTGGCCTACTTCTGGTCATCAAATTGACATCAGTCATCCCTTTGCCATCACTGGGGTGGATGTTTGTTCTTTTTATTTCAACTCTCAAATGCTTTTTATTTCCACTTCGCTTTCCTTTTTCAAATCTATCATATTTTTATATACTTTAGATTGTTACCAAGCAAAGTAGCTTTCATCTTTATAATATACGGCTTGCAAGAGAATCTGGGACAGAAAATATTGCCTGTCTGTGAGTTTACATTACGGTAAAAACAATTTGAGGTCAAGTTAAAGATTACTTTCTACATACTTGTGAGAAAAGTGTCTCAGAGTTTTATCTAGGTAATATTTCTTAAAACTATTATAGCAATTTCTGTTAAGAAACTCTTTTTATAAAGAAACGTACTTAAAAGCATTCGGTGAAGTAACATTTCTAAAAGCTTTTCGGAAAGAAAGCTCTACCTTTTCTCTATAAAGCTATGGTTTTTGTTTATTATGGTCTGATATGTCATTACTGAATATATTCCAGTCTTCCATTAGTTCCGTCTTAAATTATTTGAGATTATTAACTAACGTATGTGTATAAGATAATTATTAAGTTAATAAGGGCATTTGTATAGTTTGTTTCAAAAATTGTTTGCTCTGGTGTATTGCTGTATAGTTATCTTTTGCAAAATTAACTTTGTTTTAACCTAGTGTTTTGCTTTATATGGATTCCTAGCCATTACGAACAGAGAAATGTTAGCTAGGATTTTAATCTAGTAATTTTTGACGCTAAAGATGGCTTTCTAATATCTCATCAATGAGCGAAAGAAGTAAAAGAAAACCATTTTGCACGACAAGTGATTTCCTAAATAATGCTCTCTCACGCAACCACACATCAAATCTGTAAACAATGCTTGACACGGTTGGAAGTAACTCTGGACTACTGAATAGCAAATCGACTATAATAGCAGAACACTGGTTGTTTTATCGAAACTACAAACCCTGAGAGAGGCGCAAAACTAAAATCTATTTCCTGGGGTATAATAGCCAACTTAGCCAACTAAGAAGCTAGTTTTTTTTTTTTTTTTTTTTTTTTTTTTTTTCGGGGGGGGGGGGGTTCTCGTAGTTGTCATAGGTCAGTGTTTTTCGATTCCAACTTTTATTTAAAAGACGAATGCGCATCGCCCTATTTTCGATGTCGCAATTTCGTTTGTCCGAGTGGTTAAGACTGCTGGAAACTGACAGCCGGACCTGGCTTGGGTTCGAACCCAGGCTAAAGGACTAACTCCATGTTGGTTTTCGTCGATTTCTTCATATGTAACTTGAATACAAGCCAGTCTCCCTCAAAAAGTCCCAGCGAGTGAATCACTCATCTTAAGCAGAGAACCCTCGTCGCTTTGACCTATTCAAACAATCTAATCTAATTAAGAAAAGCTGTGAATATGCAAGCAGGAAATTACGTGTTTTAAATTGTTTAAATAGTTTTTAAATATTAAAGAATATAAAAATTTTCACAAATATTACAAACGTCTCAATTAAACAAAAAATTAATTTGAATTTAAAAGACAGACTTGAGGTTGACATCTGTAGGTAAATTAACTTTTATCTGTTGCTTTAACTGAAGCACTAGATAAAAGTTAATTTGTCCATAGAAGAATGTACTTTAAATTCAATGAAGTCAGATCTCGTTCTGTAAAATGAAAAAAGGAATCAGAAGTTAACATGCGTTGCCTTCCCATGATTGAGTCATTGCATTTTTCAATTGTATCTGGTGCTGCGAAAGTTCGACGGATTGCAAATTATTGGATTTATGTGTATGTGCAAGTGTATGTGTAATGAGATCATATTTAATAGCGAAGTAGGTGGACTAAGATGAAAGCCTATTCATGATGAAGTAGATAGATGATGACGGAGTTACAATACATAAAACATATTAGCAGTGCCACTCTAATCAGTATAGAAGCTAGTTTTGCCAGTTGCCGGTATTGTTAGGCTCTTGCTCAAATTGCAGAAAAACTTGAATGTTTGTAAGTGGTAAGTGCGTAGTGTTTTTGCGACATAGAGGCACACTCTGAACCGAAAGTCCCTTCTAGTGCTGTAGTGGTAGAAGATGAGAGGTGAAGATTTTGGGAGTTCTCCTTCAAAATTTGGACGAATTTGGGCAAAGTCTTAAAGTCTTATTGTTACTTATAAGGTGCTGATGACAGACGCAATCCTGTGCTTCAATCCATGACAAAACTCTTGGATTTGTTCTAATATTAGTCTCAGATACATGAGATAGGTCACAACAACCCAGATATTAGCAGTCATACTGATTGATTTAACATATTTTTATTCTTGAGAAGTGCATTCTTACCATGAATTACACAATGTACTGAGGTAATTTATGCGCTCGTTTATTTGCGCTGTACCTTTTCTGCATCTTTATAATAATTAATTTTGATAAAGGAGAGAGCAGCAAATTGACAGGTAAGAAACATGAAAGAATGCAACATACCTAAATAACAAGTACAAAATTTTCTTAAATCAATGAATATATAAAAAGTTCGATTTCGTGACTTTCACAAAACTGATATTATTAAATTTAAAAATGGCAAAACATAAGTAATTTCGTCTTTTAAAACTTTTTTTAGTTATAAATACTTATACGATCAACGGTTGCGTAAAAGCCGGGTAAGAACTTTGTGGACATGGTGTATAGCTAATGCCAGTGTGCTTTAGTAGAAGGTTTGTGTGAATCAATCCAATTTCTTGGTATAAAATTGTAAGTAAATCTGCCTCAAGCAAATGAAGTAAAATTTCCGTTTAAATAAAATTTATTAAATAAAATTCGCAACGCTTATGGAAATAGTTGAATACAGAGCAATTCTAGGAAATATTTTATTACTTATATATGATTGCTTTGAAAAGAAAATTAGCGTAAAATTACCCGAGTTTTCAGATATTAATAATTAACTGTTTAGTGCAAATAGTAGACTATGATATCAAATATTTAGGTTAGGTAAAAACACCTATTTATGATGTAGAAACATTAGGTTATTTTTAGGAAGGAAACATGGAAAATGAGCAATGCCCTCGCGGGACTCGAACCTCTAAAATACCGCCGAGTGTGCTCACCATTACACCACGAAGGCATGCTAAGAAGGCGGGAGAAATACCTTATAATGATTAAATAGATGTTCTTCTGAAAAACTAGATATTAATGTATTGATATAGAAATTAATGTATTGATATAGAAATTTTTGATTTTACTTACAATGGAATGACAAACCATCAGGGTTAAAAATTTGAACGAATGGTTTTATTAATTGCAAAGAAAGGGAACTTAATTCTCATTAATTAATGAGTTAATATGAGGTGGCTCTCAACCCCAAACATTAACTTTCAAAAGCGAAAAATAAATTTAAAAAACAAAAAAATTGTACATTATTTTCTGTCTGAGGAAAAACACGGTAGAACTTAGTCTAACCTAAGCAAAAATTTAGTAATCGTTTTGCCTGTCGAGAATAGCTGTCATTTACTGTTCTTATTTCCTTGAAAAAGGATTATGATGGACCTTCCAATATACTTCGTCTGGCACTGATATACGGAGAAGGTAGCTTAAGTGCGAGAAGAAGTGACGCCCAACCTGATTAACTTATGGCTAACATTATCACGGTTACTGCTGTTATTACTTTAAAACTAAATCCAGGACTTTTTATAAGTATTTAATATTCTAGTACTTTTCCCACAAGTTTTCCCACAAGTTCTAGTACTTTTCCTACTGGGAAGGAAGAAGTACTTTAGTGCTTTCTTCCTTCCCAGTAATAACAATAAAAGTTGTAAGATTCTTACCAGTGTATTTCTCAGTTACTGTAGAAAGCGCGAGTCTTAAGAACTAGTTAGTGAATAATCGCTTAAGTTCGTGTAACAAGAAACAACAAGATAAAAGGGTAACTAACCCTTCATTATTCTCAATACGATTTAAAAAAAAACTCCGTCTTGGAGTGTACAATCAAAGCCGACACTTGGGCTTGAACTTAAGAGATTAAAAATTAAACTAAAACTAAGATTAACTAAAGGAATATAGCCGAAGCTATCAAGATTTTAATCGAGTTGGCCCCTTAACTCTATTTGACTACGAAGCTTATCAAGTGCTTGAGTACGGCCGAGCGTAATAACAGCTTTGAGAGAGAGAGTAGCCAAAAGGCAGACGCGCGCAAATCAGAAACTCTAATTCTCTATAACTCTGCAAGTAACTTCGCGGTTTAAATACCGCTCCTCCTCATTAAGTATTTAGAATGATTCCAAAACTATGTTCTGGCCGGAAGTAGTAAGTTGAAGTTAAGAATTTGACAGGAAAGGAATTTTAACTTAAAATTTAACTGTTAATAAAATTAACATAATCCTTACAAAGTAACACGAGAACGTCAGTCATATGAATTTATACTTCACCTTAAGTGCAACAAGAGATGCTATTTTAACAAGCCAAATCTTTTTTAATTGTACTTAGCTAACGTACACTTTCTTTTCTTAACATTCACACTATAAAAGTAGTAAATCTAAATTTAGAAGTTTAATGTTAGTTAAATACTACTTTCGACTACACATTTCATCAGTACGAAATAAAATGAAAATTACTATGAAGTATTTATGAAATCTTCCGTTTTTGGTAATAACCCCAATTAAGAAGATAAATCCAAACAACAATGTTTAGTTATTTAGACGTAGAAAATGTGCATATGTCGGTGAGACTGAGAGCTCTTTGGATATAAGTATGGATGAGAGGGAAATTTCGGTAAACATACATTGATAAAATACTTGTCAATCGATGTTGTGTTCTTAAATACATTTGCAAATAAATAAATTTTAGATATCATGTATTAAAAAGTTTATCAATGCCTGAAATCAGAAAGGGTGCAAATCAGACATTTTTCAAATTATAATGCCGATTAGTTTGAATTTTCTAAGCCTAAGATTACTAAAGAACATAGTTATGAAGATCTTGATAAAGAATAACATTTATGAGGAAAGTGGAAACACAGAAAGTAGATTAAGAATTAAGGGCTTTATGCAATAAATTTTTTTAAATGAAACATTTGCGTAGAAGAGCAAATATTTCCTAATTTAACATCGGTTAATACTGCATCGTGCCTGCCTTATTCATGAGCAGCAATAGAAAAAATATTTCTAATGAATAAATATAAAATTATACATCAATTAGAATCTCCCTTAATGGTATTGGGGGGGTGGAGGCGAATAAAAACTGAAAATATTCATCTGCAAATGATTTCTTAATTAATTAATTTAACAAACTCTGTTTAGAGTAATAAGTAAATTCTTCCAGTACATTTTTGTAATTAAAAATATATGTAAAAGCATATTTAATAAATGAAATATCTATATTAACTTTACACTTAAAATAAATATCTGCACGTTAACAGAAAAATTAAATGACTGAAAATGATGACAGAAGATATTTCATAGATGAAAACAGAGAGGTGAGGCTGGATTACTTTTGTTTCATATTTGTTAGACATATATTAATTTAGAAAATTTATGTTCAATTCATCTACGATAGTTATGTCGTAAAACAAATTAAAATAAGTGAAATAAAAACAATTATAAATTTAGTATTTCCCCCCCAGATCTGGTATCTTTTTCATGTGCAAGATATGTTTGCTAGGAGGTCGCCCTGAACAAGATTGTTAACTTCTTCGACAACAAGCGGGCAATGAAGGATGTTATGTGAAAATTCCTGAAAATCTAGGCGTTAGCGGATCTGAAGTAGATGGAACTAACGGACATGATACTGGCCAAACGTGGAAGATGCCGGAAATTAATCATCAAACAATTGTAAACCAGGTTCCTGGAGATGCCCATACACAAATGATGTATGACGTGAATATAAAAATAATAAATAAATAAAAGCTGTGGGAAATTAATTAACTTTATATTCAATAGTCATAAAAGCATAGATTTAAACGCGTGAAGTCGCTCAAACAACTTAATTTACCACGATCCTTCTTCGATGAAATCAGCAGTACAATGACAGCTAACCTCAGCAAGCAAAATGAATGTCAAATCCGTGAGCTGATTATCTTTTGTTTCATCTGCAAATAGAAAATAGTGCACAATTTTAAGAGTTTATTTTTCGCATTTAAAACTATTTAGGTTTGAGAACCAACTGTGACGATTAGACATATGCACCCCTCGGACATTCTGGTGCTTAATGAAAACTTCATGTTTTGTTCAGAGACAAAATGGTCAGCAGAACTTTGAAGAAATGTGCAGCGGAAACCCCTCGTGTGGTTTCCTTCATAAGAGACTAATTATTCTCTTTCCAGGTTTTTAACAAAACGAGGAGAGAGCTTTGTGTAAAAAGATTTTGATGCTGTAAACGAGTGAAAGCAGACGCATTTTGGCGTCCTCTCCGCGTCAGTGGCCTTTGTTTAAATTATGGCTGTAATGATTCAATTCTTTTTATATTTAATCAAGAATTTCTAGTTAAGTTTTTAAAATAAATATTTTAAAAGACAAACTGTCTTTTCTTGCACCCAACACGGGTGTTCTGACGTTACACAACCCACATTAACTATTGACGATTAAATTTTATTTATATGCTGCTAATAGAGGAAGACTAATGAAATTGAATTATTTCATAAAAATTTATTGAACTATTAAATTAAAAACTAAACATTAAAATTAAAATCACAACATTAAAATTTTTATTTCTGATAGTTTGCTCTTTCCTTGTTAGAATATGAATCAAACCTATGAAGTTCACAAAAAGCAATGTTTAACTTCAAAAGAAACAACAATGTTAATGTCAAAAGAAACAACTTGCATTCCGAAAACAAATTTGTTTTCGGAATGCAAGTTGTTTCTTTTGACGTATAATTTCAGATACAAAAAAGAAGTCTCGGCGTATCTTTGCTTAAAAATGCTTTTCGGAAATATTCCTTTTGACCTAAATGCAATGTCTTGGTTTCAGTTTTGACCCTTTTTCGTAAAGAGATCCATTAATGCAATAATCCCTCGGACCACTTTAGGATGACGACATATGTATTCACACTGTTGTATAATAAATTGAGCTGATATTCAAAATTTTGGGGGAATTCCGTTCTTCGAGTTAATTATTTAAATCTAAAGTGCTAATTCATTTCTTTAATAAAAGGGAGAATTACTAAAAAAATAGGTAGTGTAATTCTTCCAGTACATTTTTGTAATTAAAAATATATGTAAAAGCATATTTAATAAATAAAATATCTATATTAACTTTACACTTAAAATAAATATCTGCACGTTAACAGAAAAATTAAATGACTGAAAATGATGACAGAAGATACTTCATAGATGAAAACAGAGAGGTGAGGCTGGATTACTTTTGTTTCATATTTGTTAGACATATATTAATTTAGAAAATTTATGTTCAATTCATCTACGATAGTTATGTCGTAAAACAAATTAAAATAAGTGAAATAAAAACAATTATAAATTTAGTATTTCCCCCCCCAGATCTGGTATCTTTTTCATGTGCAAGATATATTTGCTAGGAGGTCGCCCTGAACAAGATTGTTAACTTCTTCGACAACAAGCGGGCAATGGAGGATGTTATGTGAAAATTCCTGAAAATCTAGGCGTTAGCGGATTTGAAGTAGATGGAACTAACGGACATGATACTGGCCAAACGTGGAAGATGCCGGAAATTAATCATCAAACAATTGTAAACCAGGTTCCTGAAGATGCCCATACACAAATGATGTATGACGTGAATATAAAAATAATAAATAAATAAAAGCTGTGGGAAATTAATTAACTTTATATTCAATAGTCATAAAAGCATAGATTTAAACGCGTGAAGTCGCTCAAACAACTTAATTTACCACGATCCTTCTTCGATGAAATCAGCAGTACAATGACAGCTAACCTCAGCAAGCAAAATGAATATCAAATCCGTGAGCTGATTATCTTTTGTTTCCTCCGCAAATAGAAAATAGTGCACAATTTTAAGAGTTTATTTTTCGCATTTAAAACTATTTAGGTTTGAGAACCAACTGTGACGATTAGACATATGCACCCCTCGGACATTCTGGTGCTTAATGAAAACTTCATGTTTTGTTCAGAGACAAAATGGTCAGCAGAACTTTGAAGAAATGTGCAGCGGAAACCCCTCGTGTGGTTTCCTTCATAAGAGACTAATTATTCTCTTTCCAGGTTTTTAACAAAACGAGGAGAGAGCTTTGTGTAAAAAGATTTTGATGCTGTAAACGAGTGAAAGCAGACGCATTTTGGCGTCCTCTCCGCGTCAGTGGCCTTTGTTTAAATTATGGCTGTAATGATTCAATTCTTTTTATATTTAATCAAGAATTTCTAGTTAAGTTTTTAAAATAAATATTTTAAAAGACAAACTGTCTTTTCTTGCACCCAACACGGGTGTTTTGACGTTACACAACTCACATTAACTATTCACGATTAAATTTTATTTATGTGCTGTTAATAGAGGAAGACTAATGAAATTGAATTATTTCATAAAAATTTATTGAACTATTAAATTAAAAACTAAACATTAAAATTAAAATCACAACATTAAAATTTTTATTTCTGATAGTTTGCTCTTTCCTTGTTAGAATATGAATCAAACCTATGAAGTTCACAAAAAGCAATGTTTAACTTCAAAAGAAACAACAATGTTAATGTCAAAAGAAACAACTTGCATTCTGAAAACAAATTTGTTTTCGGAATGCAAGTTGTTTCTTTTGACGTATAATTTCAGATACAAAAAAGAAGTCTCGGCGTATCTTTGCTTAAAAATGCTTTTCGGAAATATTCCTTTTGACCTAAATGCAATGTCTTGGTTTCAGTTTTGACCCTTTTTCTTAAAGAGATCCATTAATGCAATAATCCCTAGGACCACTTTAGGATGACGACATATGTATTCACACTGTTGTATAATAAATTGAGTTGATATTCAAAATTTTGGGGGAATTCCGTTCTTCGAGTTAATTATTTAAATCTAAAGTGCTAATTCATTTCTTTAATAAAAGGGAGAATTACTAAAAAAAATTTTTTTAACAAATCTGGTGCTCTAAATATTAAGCGTAAATTTCTTTAAACATGAAACCTAAACGTTTTGGGAAAAAGCTTTAAGATATTAATTTTCCTTAGCTTAAAAAAACTTCTTTCAAAAAAAGGTTCATACATTGAGGGTAGTTTTCTGCGTAATATAGGCAATTAAAAATGTAAATGTTTTGTTCGAACTTTCTAAATTTACGATACAACCAAAAGTTTTCATTTTGATCAATAAGAAAAAAAGATAATTTCATTTAATTGTTTTTTTTTTTTTTTTCATCAAATTCACTTGGGCTCCCAAAGCTTCCTTTTCGTGTTTTCAGTTTATAGCTTTGTGTGACAAAAAATGCTGCATATATATTGTATTTTTCACACGTATGCTTTTGAAATTTTTAAAAGCAGTTCTGGTAAATGTTTCAGAAATTTCAATTACACAGAGTTGAACAAAAAAAAAAAAATATCAGAGTATATGTAAGTTACTTTATGCATTATTTGTAATTTACTTCCAAATTCTCCAATATTAGTTTTTAACGTCTGAAAATCATTTCCTTCTTTGTAATCGGTCATTAATGGGTCAAAACGTCTGATTATTATTAACAGTAATTTATATTTCATTGTCTATGTTGATTGATATATCTCAAAAGTACTATACCTCTGTGAGCTGAAAATATCATTGGAAAAGGCTCTGTCGTGGAATTTGACGGTACGTTTTACGGTTTAATGTTTATTAACAAGTTAACTTATTATTTTTGCCTTTACTGTCATTCTTCTTTCATTGGCTTTTACCTCGATGCAAAACAGTTTAAGTACTCACTTTTTAAGAACAAGCTTTTTATCATCAGCTATTTTCTCTCAGCTTCGAATTTTGCTTGAATCGAATTTAGGTTTTGTTAGCCGTACTTGCCTGAGTAAGTCCAAGGTCAGAGCCAAAATATATAGGCACTGTGACAAGCTTTATTAATCTCATGCCTTGTGATCTTGAAGGCCTTGTTAATCTCATAGTTTAATACTTGAATTATAATTTGCATTTTGTTTCTGTTAATCCCGAAAGTAACGGAGTCTATTCTGTTAACACACAGGTTGTGTATATGGTCAAACTGAAAAACTAATAAAAACGTTTATTTTAAACCTTCTGCGCTCAGGGTTATTTCACTAGAAGATTAAGACGGAGCGATAGTTCACTTGACAGCCTTTTATGGAACCAGTGTTAGTGGTTACGGAGCCAATGTTAGTGGTTACGGAGCCAGTGTTTAAGGTAATTAGGAGTATGGTGCCGAGGCCCGGTGGCGCAATGGCTAGCGCATCGCGGCCTCGGCAAGGTCGACTCAGCCCCTTCATCCCTTGATTTCCATCACTTGGGTCGATAAAATAAGTACCAAGTTCGCTTGGGGACTAAACACTAGGAATCCTGCGACAAGCTGACCACTTGTTCAGGGCATATGGGGCTCACGGTCAAGAAAGTAGATTTCGAGCACTGCAGGCCTTGGCCTATTAGGGCTGTTACGCCACCGAGTTTAATTAGGAGTATGGTGCCAGTATTTAAAGTAGTCACGTTCCGTAAAGAGAGACTGTTTATCAGAAATTTTCATTTTAAAAATTAATTTGTATTATGATTGCTTTTTCCAACACCAAGTATCTTCAGTTTTGTTAACAATGTTTTCACAATTTAATTAGCAAACTTCGAGTTTAAGCGTATATTGAAATTTCAACTCTTAATTCAAAAGGCATAAGTCAAAATTTCAATTCTAATACAAATGGCTGATCTTAAAATTTTGACTCAACTGAATTGGCGCAACGCGAAATTTTCTGGTGTCGCCCTGTATCAAATAAGCTAATTTTTATTTCAGTCACTTACCAATATTCGTTTTTAAACGAATGTCTTTAAAACAAATAACAATTTTTAAGAAATTGTCATAATAGTGCTTCGAATACGGAAATAATATTTCTGGCATTTACATAAAGCATTTCGAGTTCTCGGAGAACACATGTTTTTAAAGCTTGTAAGATTCCTCTGTTAATTAACTAATCATTATGATTTTGATATGTACTTAACTTTTTCCGCATTTCTCAACAGAATACAAATTAGCTTTTATAGTAAATAAACTGAGAGTTTTGAATCTCTTTGAGAGAGAGTTTCTGGCACTCTCGCCGCTGTGTTAGAATTTCGCCAGCTTTATCTAAAAGTAATTTTTCCGGCTTCTGCATTCTCTGACAGCTGATACTTTGAACTTACGCGCCGGTAAAATTAAGTGAGCCAGCTTATAGCTTATTTATCTGACTGTGTAGTCTTAGACTTTCTTTATCAACTTTTAAATTATATTTGACTAATTTTGCTTAAATTACATCACCATGAGAAATGGTTTGTCTGTAGGAAAAGTCCTGCCTTTTACGTTACAATTCAGATGGAATAAAAAAGGTTGTTTTGAAACCTGCTTCAGTACTTTGTGAGTTTTTAAAACGTAGCAATAAATCGCTAACCTATCTAGTAGGATTTAATTTCAGCTTCCAGACAAATAGAAACCCTACAACCTTCAATCGATTGCTTTATTATATTCTGGTTATCTCTTCGACTCGGAGCTTAAAAAAAAGTGTAGGATTTTCTACCAAAATATATTGTTACAAATTATGCCTAGCAAAATAAATTCTTCAAGTTGCGTATTTCTGTGTGACATTTTATTTAAATTTTACTAAAATTAGTTTTATGTTAATTCTTGACTTTATGCCTTGTTTCGTCACGAGCACTCTCAATCCAGAAGTTTATGCTTGGCCAGCAACATAGGTCAGAGTTGAGCAAGGAATCGTAACCAGTATGATCCTGAGTAAAAATTTAGTTCTGATGCGTTTGCCTAGGAAGCTGTGCATGAGAAAATTTGAACGCCTTGTATTGCCATGGCTGGTATGTGTTGAATGTTAGTTGTGTTTTTCTGTGTTACCCAGTTTTAGGGTTATAGTTTCACGTAGAGAGTTGCTGGCGTTATAACCCAGCTGTACAGTTTCAGCAGGGAACTATCTTCAAGAAACTGAAAACAATGTTTTGTATTTTTTAAGTTTAAATCCAACTAGCGGTTTACTAGGCCAGCCGCTAAGAAAAATTCCATGATTTTAATAAGTCCAGTTAGTGTAATTTTATCTAAATATTTCATATTTTTGATTAGATATCTCATGTTTTTAATTCATTTTTATTTAAATCAATCAAATTAAAAAGTGGAAAAAATACTCTTATGAACAGCGTTAATTACTCTTAAATCCCTTAGTTTGTTATACTACAACAGGTAGGTTAAACTGAAAGTTAAATATCTTACGCTGTGCTGAATAACAACACGTTGGCAAGGAAAATAAAAATATTTTATTTCAGGCAGTTGCAATACATTGCTTTTAAATCGCCGAGTTTGTTGATTAAATTTGAAAGATAAATAAGTATCTTCATTTTGTTGAAAAGCAAGTCTGGTGGAATGGAGATAAAAATGCTTTATTTCAAGCAGTGTTGTTAGTGCTTGATTCTAAATCAACGAGTTTGTTAATCAAAAGGTCATTAAATTCGTATAAAATATGAACTAAGTCAAAAAATTTGAAATATAAAATTCTAGCTTCGAGGTGCACATTCCTCGGTTAGATGTTCAAAATATGTTAGTTCTAGATGCTGCCGTTTTTCTGCTATACGAGCAATATACAAACATACATACATTCAGATTCTTCATTATTTAATAGCAAAACAAACTGCGAGAAATAAAGCCTTGTGTTCATTTTATGTTTTGATTTGCATCTTGCGTACAACTAAAAAGTATTAAGGAAAGGAAATAACTCGCCAGCAGTCTTCAGAAGGTTAGGAGCAGGTAGTGTAATTAAGCAATTAAGACAGCTTTAGCTGTTGTAACTGAAGCTAATGGGAAACTTAAAGAATTGTACCAAAATAAAACAAGCTTAAAAAAGTTAGCAGTTTGCGCCAAGAATACCTCATTTCAAATTCAGGACCTGTTAAATGGGAGGCCAGGGAGATATCCACCCATCTGTCAAATGATGAAGACGTTCACTACATTTTGTTATATTTTGTATAAATTGTACCTTTAGCAGAATAAAACTACACTATGCTTTTTTCACAAAATAGAAATGTTTCAAAACGCCCAGTTTCACGTTTTTGAAGGGTCTTTCCCAGATGTCAGATATTACTTCATGTTATCGGATTCAACTAAATCTAAATACTAATCTAATCTTCAAGACTGCCAGACGAATTTTCGTCCCGTCTTTAACTATCAAAAACAAAACCAACAGAAATAAATGAACAAAAGGTATATTTTGACTTCAGCTCGGTGGACAAATTTAAATTAAAGTAATACATTTACTATTAATTTCAAGTCGCGGAAACTCACCAACTCATAGCAATACCGCCAACCAGCGGCCCGAGCGGTAAAGTAGCTGAATACTTGTAGTTCAGTCCTGGGCTCGAATGCCCGCGAACCCGGCTGATTGCATGGCCTTTCTTGTGGTTTTATCCGAATGCGACTTGGATATGAGCCACTTTCCCTTAGAAAGTCATCCACTAAGGTACACTGCTCAAAAGAAAAAAATGGGACAGTCCTATATATCCCGATCTACATCTAGGCCGATTGACAAAATTCAAATTGCGTTCTTCATGTCTCGAAAGCGCGACTTAGGATATATATTAGATTTATATATAGCATTATTCTAACATAGGTATTTTGACACAAAATCGGACTTTTTCTGAAATAACATACCAATGTTTTTACATATTTCGATTCTACGACTCAAATTACGCCTAAATATGAAATTTTGTAAAATTTGGAGCGAAATCTACGGAGAAATTCACAAATTTATGTTGGCACTTTTTTGTCAGTTTGCGCCAAGAATAGTTCACTTGGCAAACTTCTTAATATATGGCAACCTAGTTTCCTTTACCGTGAGCGGAAAAAAAGTCATCATCGTTCCTTTTTTCCAAATAATATTCTTTATATTATATTTTTAATTATAACTTATTATTTTAAGTAATTTTTTCTTTTTCGAATTTCATTTTAATTGTTTAAGTTGCATGGTTTTTTTTTTTCGAATAACTATTTTAAAAATTTCTACTTAGGAATTTACTATTCGAACTGCGTAAATAAAGGTGCAGCATTTATTTTTTTTTCAAATAGTTTTCTTTATATATATTTTTTGTCATAATTATTATTTTAGGTAATTTTTAAATTCTTAACTTTTATTTTAATTGTTTGTGTTGCATTGTCTCTTCAGATAATTGTTTTAAAATTTTCTATTTATTCCTTCGAATTGAGCATTTTAAATATATTTATTAATATAAATTTTCCAGAATTTGATTTTATTTATTTGAATTGCGTTTCTTTTGGAGGAATACTTTGTAACCCAGACTACGATGCGTTTGAAAACTGCATATATTAAAAGAGAAAATACAGTAAAGCACAGTTAACACGCCTTTCAATGTTCCGTTCTGAAAAGATATATATAAATAAGAGAGATATTTAACTTAGGATTGCGACATTTTAACTTAGGATGACTTACATACACTGCTTTAAACAGTTTTATCATTGTGCCCATTGCTTTACACAATTTTATCCTACATTTGGCTTCTTAAATGTTATTCATATTTTAGTCAAATATTTTATTTTTGAAATAGTAAAAATAAAATATCATAAGATTAAAAAGTTTTAAATTAAAAAAAAATACAAATACTAAATTTTACCGTAAAATGTGTTTTTTCTTCTCTTTTTCTTCAGGCATTCTACTTTATTCTTGCTCTTTTTCTTCATTCTACTTTATTCTTGCTCTTTTTCTTTAGGCATTCCGCAAGTATATTAAAAAGTATCCAAATTTTCGAAATATCTTGATATTTCTGACAATCATTTTAAATAAAGTTATAGTTCACTCCGGGGTTCGAATCCCGGTAAACAGGCTGGTTGCATGGGCGTTTTCGTGGATTTTCTCATGTGTACATGCCAGCTGATTTCCCTTAGAAAGTTCTTCACAAAGGCATCCTTCCTTTTAGGCAGATAGCCCTGCTTTGACGTAACTTAATAATTCAATTCAATCCATTTCATCAATATTTGGTCAGAGCCTTTATAAGTCTTTAGAGGCTAAACATTTTGAAGGTATGAGATGAAAGGAAAGACTGGTTTCATCAAGAGGTTTTGGTTTATTTAATTATGGCAAAGCACACTAGGGCTATCTGCCTAAGGGAAGGGATGCCTTCGTGGAGGACTTTCTAAGGGGAACTGGCTGGCATATACGTTGCACATGGGGAAAACCACGAAAATGCCCAAGCAGCCAGCCCGTTCGCGGGATTCGGACCTCGGACAGAACTACCAGCGTTCAGTGACTTTATCGCTCGGCCGCTGTTTCATCAGGAGGAAAAAAAAACATCTTTAGGAGACATCCACATACATCACTGGATAAACTCCTGAATCTTCAAATAATTGGAATGAGAAAATCATGGGATTCTCCATTTATGATACGATATGATGTTCTATAACGTAATTTAAATTTATACAACCATATAGTCTAAACCATATTGTCTTTTCTGTTAACCACAAGCTCAATTAATGGTATTTGATGGTGTACACGTCCAAGTGTTTTTTCTTTGAACACCTAAATTCATTGAAGTATCCTGAAAGTATCTTCAAAAGCGTCCAACTTTTTGAAACATCTTGGTATGTCTGACAGCCAAATTTCCCTGCAAATTTTTGCTTACTTTTCTCCCTAATTTTCTTCTTTCCTTCTACAGTTATTTTCAGTGCACACACAAGAAAATTAAGATTTTTCGATTGCTAGACTTCCATAAATTTTGCTTTCTTGTCAATTTTTTAAAATATCAACTACATGAATTGCGTTTCAGCTGAAGACAGCTTTTCATTTTCTAGTCATTTTAACTATTAATAAAAAAAAGCGAAGTCCAAAGGATAAATATTTTAATTAAAAGATTTTTGCTAAATGACAAAGAAATAAAACAGTCCAGCAGGGTTAATTCTGTACGACCGAGTGACCCGATTCTTATATCGGCTGAAACAATCTAAATCATATTAAAGATCGTGTTTTTTTCTACAATCTATAACGCGAGAGAAAAATTAGCTTCTTAAAACATTCTTTGTAAGAGGATTAATATAAAAGATTATATTTATATATATATTTTTAAAGCTGGGACTTGAACCAAACTGTAAATATTTTAAAGTTTAATTTACATGGTGGTTATAATTAAAGTTCCAATTTGAAATGGTCATAAAAGGAAAACTACCGTACCAAATGTTATCAAACTTGGGAATCGTGTAAAGGAGGTAATGAGAATTTATTTTCAGCGAGGAAAAAATAGTTAAAAAAACTCATCACCAGGGGGAAAATGACGCTGTATACAAGATTCTTAAATGAAATAAGACACGAAAACATCTGCTTAAAATGTGTTTAATATTTTCCGAAACGTGTTACAAAGCATGTTCAATGTAGCATCTAGCATTTTCCGAAAGCAAGTTAAATCCTGTTACTGCATTCTCAACAGCAGCTCTTAGCATATCGGGAGGAATGTTACGGACATGTCAGTGTTTAACATTTTTCATTCCTGCCAAATTGTTTAGATTATCACCATAAACAGTGCTTTTGAGAAAACCCCATAGCTAAAAGTCACAGAGGTTGAGGTCTGGTGGGAAGAGGGGAAGTGTTGGCGTATAAGACGTTCATTCGTGAAATGTTGCCTAAGTAACTGTGCGACACACGTGAGGTGGGGCCCAGCCGTGCATAAAAATCGTAGTATCTAAAATGCCACGTTACTGCAGTTCATGTATCACGAAACATTTTAACATTGACTCTAAATGAGCTGCAATCACAGTAGTCCAGCTGTCGACTGTTCTTCAGAGAAAAATGGTTCAGTTATAAAACTAGCTGTCATTCCACACCAAACGGTGTGGAATGACTGCTATGCAATCGAATGCAATAGGAGAATGCAATGGAATTAGATAGATAACATGATGGATTTTTTGGCCCAAATCGATTAAAAGCGTTTTGAATCAGTATCTTCATGTTTTAGGGCCGAATTCAGGCTTCAAAAATTACAAATTAGCGATCTGTAAGAAAACGATTTCCAGATTGTACGCACTTGTGCGAGTGATTTGCGATCTCACATTTTCTAATCGCTAATTCGTGGTTTTCACGGACGAATTTCTCACTTACACGGATGGCGCACTCGACGTTTATTGAATTTAACGCCTTTAAATGGTAATTTTCTTACTTCAAAATTTCTTAAGGGTATGCAACATATTAAACCCGTGTAACAAAAGGTTAAGTTAGATTCCGACCCATATTTCGTTTAAAAATATTGCATACAGCGCCATTTTCGCCCTGGTGGTGAGGTTTGGAACTTCCCTTTTTTCGCGGAAAATAAATTCCTATGATCTCTTTTACACGATTACCAGGTTTGATAACATTTGATCCAGTAGTTTTTGTTTTATGACCGTTTCAATGTGGAACTTTAATTATAAACACCCTGTATATTATTAAATTTTAATTGAAGCTATGCGTTATATGTATACCATGCGTAAGATTTCCGCTTTTATAGAAAAAATAAAGAATCGAAGCAAATATACTTAGGATAATGGAACAAAACTGAAAAAAAATTCCCCTCCCTCCGAAAATAAAATATTGAAACTTCGACCTTGAATTTATTGGATTATCGAAATATTCAATATGACCTATCTTCTAAGTCCTAGTTCCGACAACAATTCCGTCAAAAATTCCGAATTACTTAAGCTGATGTAAAAGATTTAGTATATATTCACTGTATGTTAGTAAAGTAATCAGAGTGTAATAAAAATAGATTATAGAATTTACGCTGATGCAACATTTTGTCTGACTGTACAACATGTAATGGAAGAGAAGACTTGTAGAGATCTGTTTTTGACATGCCTCTAATCTGTCATACTCCTTTTGTATCTTCAATATCAAAAAAACTTTCCTTTGAGAGGCAACTTTAGTTTTTGGGAAAGAAAAAAAATCACAAGAAGACAAATTTGAAAAACATGCAGGACGATTGAGTACACATACTTATTTTCGGAACACAAGCGGTTCTCCGACTGGTTATTGAATAATGAAAAGATGCATTATCATGCAATACAAAACATTTGGAATACGTTGTCTGACTGAAAACGTAAGATTAAAAGTCATCTGCTTAATTCACAACCATTTACAACTCAACTGATGGGGCAATTGCAGAATCGTTTTGATCCTGAGCTTCTAAGACAAACCTTATATCACTGGATTTAAACACTTCTTTAATCTTCCGAGAACGTTCCATCTTTAGCTCGTATTCCAAGAATATTAAGTGAATACAATTATTGGAAAAGAAAATGAATATTCATTTGCACTACGGCTTGGTAGTTCTGCTTTTTGTGTCTAAGTATACAACAATATTTTAAATATTTACAAATAAAATATTAAATTGGAGATTTAATTGGAGCCTCACCAGTTGCCTAGCATTTGAAGATTGTTAAATACTAACTGTTTGTTGCGAAGTCTAACCCAGGGTTTTGCATGGTTGGTTTTCGTAGTTTTCTAGGTTCTCTTTACAAAGGTTCTCTATGAAAGCATCTTAACCAAATAGCTCCCATATTCTTTCTATGTTCAAATAACCAACTAACCTAGTTTAAACGCGATTTCCAAATGAAGTTACTAGCAAAACCCGAATACTCATTAAAAATCATGTAGCCTGCCAATCAGGAGTAACATGAAAGATACGGCGCCAATAATTGAATTGCTGTTTCAGTACGCTGTTTCTAAGTTTAGATGGTCATTCCTTAATTAAATAGCTCACTAGCGGCCGAGCGGTAAAGACGCTGAGCACTGGTAGTTCGGTCGGAAGTTCGAATCCCGCGAACGGGCTGGCTGCATGGTCGTTTTAGTGGTTTTCCTCATGTGTAACGTGTATACGAGCCAGTTTACCTTAGAAAGTCCTCCACGAAGGCAACCCTCCCTTTAGGCAGATAGCCCTCGTGTGCTTTGCCATAATTAAATAATCCAATCCAATCCTTAATTAAATATAATTGATTTGTAACTTCTACTAGAGCTGACGGTAAAAATTGAAGTGCAAATAAATAATATCGTGTGCAATCTTGATTAATATAAATTAAAAATTTTGCATAGAAAAATATTTGCATTCAGACAGAAAGTTTTTTGAAATATTTGCAATTACTTTATAAGAAGGATTTATTAATAACCGTAATAATTACTTATTATATTACTGATGATTAGGATTCAGTTCTTGACAATTACATTCTAAATTAGAATTTTAAGGGTATAATGAAAATAAGCTACGCACAAAAATACATTTTTACAGATTAAATTGACATTAAATACAAAAATACAGAATGTTGGGTGTCGTTTATATAATTATTCTTGCTTGTCCACAGAATCTGCTGACTTATCCAGCCATTAAGTAGCTGCAGATCATTTCTACATAACCATTGAACTTCCATTAATTCAGTCTCTACAGGGTTGTATGTTTATATCATAATTTGACTTTTATAAAAATGATTATTCAAAATCTTATATTTCTATAAAAATATACTATGCTTTAAAAATATGGATGATAGTATCTTCCGCTCTTTCAGCCACTTCAAAAGCAACAGTTTGTTTAGAAATAATGTCATAAAATATTTTCATTAAATTCAAATAAACATTAAACGAAAATTCTTAGTTTTAGACAATTCGATTTAAACGAAGTAAAGTAGCAGACGATAAAACGCCGAAGGTAAAAATTTACTCTTAGAAAAACGTACTCTTATTTTTTTTAAAAAGGAAGAAAGAGAGAAATTTAAAAAAATTGTTAAAAATTTGAATAATATCATCTATAATTTAAAAAATAGATTTTCATATAGTATTAATAAATATTTATTACGCCTTATTGTGGGAAAATATTTCATATAATTAATTCTCCGTAAAATTTTACTTGAAATTTAAGGTTAAAAATAGCTGTGGCAATTCAGTGTAACAAAAATCCATAGACCACATTTGGCGTTATTATCGCTCAAAAAAAAGATGCCAAATTTCAAAACGCGAAAATATGTAAATTCGTGTATATCTTAGAAAATTTTGAATAAAAAATTCTAATTTTTTGCAGATATGCTTAAAAATACACCTACTTTATGATGATGGTAAAAATTTTATAGGTTAAATTTCAAAATTTTTTTAAAAAAATTTATAAAAATTATTTAAAAATAGAAATTTAAAAAATAAAACACAAAAAATGGGTAAATTTTATTTGGAATGAACCTAAATTTCGAAATGTGAGAGAAAAAATAAAAAAAGTTTAGTAAAAAAAGAGATATTAATAAATATTTGCCAAATTCAATTAACATTGAGAAGCTAAAATTTTGAGAGCTAATATTTTAAAAACTACTCGTACGATTTTTACAAAATTTGGTATTCTGGCATAATTTGAGCCGTAGAATCGAAATATGGAAAAACATTGGTGTGTTATTTCAGAAAAAGTCCGATTTTGTGTCAAAATACCTATGTTAGAATAGTGCTATATATAAATCTAATATATATCCTAAGTCGCGCTTTCGAGACATGAAAAACGCAGTTTGAATTTTGTCAATCGGCCCAGTAGAACGGGAGATATAGCACTGTCCTTTTTTTTTTTTTTTTTTTTTTTTTTTTGAGCAGTGTACCTTTTCCCTTAGGCAAATAGCCCTCGATTGCTTTCCCAAACTCAAATGAACCAAACCAAACGTAGCAAAGGGCAGGTTGAAGTTGAGAATACCTCTTTCATTTATGTGCTTACACTTATTTAAAACATTTCTCATTTATATATTCTGTTCAAGTAGATTAAGCAGTAGAACTAACAGATTTTAACATAAGAAATAACGTGTTAATTTAACTAAACTTGACAATTTGCGTGTGTAAAGCAAAATGCAGCGGAATTTAAGTATATTTGCGCTCAAGATGTTATGATTTCCTTTACTATTTTATTTACTGGGCTCTCTGGGGTACGAAAATTCAAGAACAAATATGAAACATCCAAAATACTCGCAATGATGTCATAAAAAAATTCGCCATCATTAACCTTCGCTTCTGTTTGTCTTTTTACCTTTCAATCGCTGAAAATTTCGCACGATTTTTGAATTAGTTTTGCGATCATCCATCTTGCTTCTCCGTCCATCCCCTTTCCGCATCCATGTCACATTCCATTTCCGAGGACATGGGGCCAGAATTGGGCCGAATGAATAGGAAACTAGACTGCGTCTCACATCTTCTATACCACCAAAGGAATTGCCAAATTGAAGCGATTCTTTTTTTCTGTTTCTTTTTACAATTTTAACCATGAATCGATTTTTGGCTCGCTACGATACTGGGGATTTCGTTTCTTGAATACAGTGAATATAGACTGTTCTGGATCTTTAACTGGATTTTTGAAAAAAGAAGTTTGAATATTAATGAATGTTACATTTAAAAACAAAAGATAATTATGAATTCCTTACTTGAAAATAGGAATCTAAACATTCATTCTCAAAGGTAATTTTATATTTCTTTTCCATCTAGAATAGAAACGGTCGACAGAATTTTAATTAGGTTAAGGAATTAACGCATTCATGAAAAAATTTAAGCCGTGGCAAACGCACAATAATAAATCATTTGAATAATATATATCACCTACGAAGCAAGTTGTCAAATACAATGCATATGAGGAATATCCATAACCATATTCTTCAACCACCTTAAACAATATACATTAGCCATGAAAAACTTAAAAAGGTTTCAATAAAAAGACAACTTTAAAAGTTTTGAAACTTGAGAAGGAAGTCTACATTCCCAATTTTCCCAAGAAAAAGCGCAAAGTTCTTTTCTAGACAAGCTGGGAAAGTTTGATAATTTGAAGTCATGCAGGACAAAAGAGCAAAAAAAAAAAGATTAATGTGAGGTAGTCACGCAATGTGACACAAGTAAGCTCATTTATTATAGTATAACAGATATTCAAATCTACATTGTACTGTAATTTTATTGCCATAAATATGAATAAATAGTTAAAATAAGCAATTTTTAGAACCCTTTAAACAAATCTTCACAATTATAAATACTTAATGCCTTTTTATTCCTCATTATAGTATACCTTCTTGCCGTAACCGGAAAGCACGTCCTACTGGCAATCGGAGAGTCCGGGGTTCGAGCGACGGCGAGAGCACTGCGCATTTTTCACTATTCTTGCTCCAAAATGTATCTGATTTCTCTACAAATATGTAAGGTGAAAGCTGATGAAATACCATAACACAGTGAAGGTATAGAAATATTTTTGATAGCAGAAGGATAGTTCAATTGTACAATCATATCCAAACATGTCTTTCGCCATTGCTGCTAAATCACTTCGAACAGTTGCCATAAAAACTTTTATCAAAGTCTCTAACAATCCATCATGTAAACTTCAAGAACCTACAAACAGTAACAAAAAGGATAAACAGCCAACACATTAAAAAGAAGTATTTCAAATTGAACCTCAAAATATCCCCTCAAAAACAGTGAACACAAGTAGAAGGTGTAATAGCTCTGTTGGAAATATGATTTTAAGACTATCTTTATTCAGGCAATATAGAAATAGAAGAGTGATTAAAAACCGTTAACATCCTCCTCTCATGTCAAACTAAGAAGCAGCTGTGAAGAAATAAGAACTCATAATAGTCACCTTATTTTTTTAGAACACCTTATTTATTGCGGTTTCCATCAAACTCTGATTGCTGTTAAAGTCCTGATTAATAACTATTACCCCTCTTGCTTGCTGGTGCAGGTAACATTTCCAAGAGCTGATTTGTCCTTAAAGCTAAGAAGTACTCTATCTGCAGAAAGGAAAACGTTACACATAATGATCCTATTTCTGGCGAAGTCGCATTTCATAGCTCTTCTAGATTTCCATCGTCTCTGCTTTCCTTGATGACAGGCCTTCAAGCCACCGCAATGCAGATAAATGCACATACATACACAAATATATCTTAGCTCGCTGTCCCTACTACCAAATGAAGTCATACAGCAGCTGGGCGAGAATGATTTCTTAGAAATATAGAACTTTTCTTGCACTTCATCATTATTGGTAAATTTAGGCCAATATCATTCATTATTGGCAAACCTTCTTAACCTTATCGAGTCATTATGATTAGCGAAGAAATCATTACCGAAGCAGTAAGCAAGAAATGGGTGCAGTGCTCTCCCTGAAATTTAAACTTCGGACCTCCCGACTGCTAGACGGATGGGATTCTATTGCGATAATCGCACCAACAAGGCACGCGGCAAGGAAAGAGAAAATTCGTTACATTCTCCTTCACTTAAAGAACTACTGAGAAGAAGGAGACCTAATCGCTAAAGCCTAAAATTGAGGAACTATCGCCCACTACATTTAATTCGGGTGCCACTGTAGAGTCATTACGTCTAAATCGAAGAAGAAAACGTGAAAATCAAAAATGCCCTAGCCGAGATTCAAACTCTGGAGCTCCTAAATGTTAGGCAGATGTGCTTTTAATTACACCACGAAGGCATGCAACGAGAAAAGAGAAAATGCCTTGCATTCCTTCCCACTTAAAGGGCGACTGGATAAGCGCAGGCCCAGTCTCTAAATCTAGGTGGTAATGAATTCTAAGACAGCAATTAATGAAGAAATCGAACTAATAGAAATTACAAATAACAATTAAAGATCCTGGAGGGTTCTGCTGCTAAATCACTTGTTGAGATGGTAAATAAGCCTATTCGTTTCGTAGATGTCCAGCGAACGATAACATCGTAACACTTATGGTTTGTCCTGGGTTCAAATCCCAGCGAATAGGCGGGATGCATGGTCGTATTGGCGATTCTCTTCCATGTGATGTGTACTATAAATATGAGTCAATTTCTCTTGAAAAGTCTTTCACGAAAATATCCCTTTCCTTTGGGAGAGAGCACCTGAGTGCTCATTCAGACTATTGCCTCTCAGTTTTCATTTTAATCAGCGTAGATTCAAAAAAAAATAACCTTAAAATTATTGAAGTGTGTATCAACTGATTTACGTTATTACTTTGTCTTACGAATATTATATACAGTTGCGTAAGATTAAAAGAGAAATGCACTCCATCCGTTTCTTATTTTTTCTCCCCGAGTGAAGTTTATAAGGTAGTTGTCCCGCCTTCTTAGATTGCCTTCGTAGTGTAGTGGTCAGCACGCTTGGCGCGTATTCCAGGGGTCCGTAGTTTCTATTCCCGGCGAAGGCGTTTCTCATTTTTCATCACTCCTGCTTTAAAAATAACCTAATGTCTCTACAAGTTTACTGTTGAATGAGAGAATTGGAAGATACATTTCGGAATGGAAGAAATTAACTACTAGCATGCAAAAAGACAAAATAAGAAATGACTTCTCCTTTTCTGAATTGTACTGTTGTTTATATGAAGTAATAAAATAAAATGCTTAATATTAAAAAAAATTGAATTTATCATGAGAAATCTAAAATAAATGTGCTTGCTAATTCTAAGATAACTAATAATAAAAGAGTTTTTTTAAAAAGAAATCTCACTAGTTCTGCGATTTCTGAGGTAATTAATACAAAAGTACATCTTTTAAAGTTTCATTCCACTTATTTTAAGGTAAATTGATGCAAAAGATTACATCTGAAAAGAGATCTAATTTTTCTACACAACTTTTAAATGTTTAATTTTAGAAAGTTATTTGTATAAAAGAAATAGTTGAACGTAGTTGTAACAACATACAACTACGTTCTAACAACATACAACTACGTTCGACCAACTACAACGTACAACATACAACTACAAGTCGGTCGCTGACTGTTTTAAATTTTCTCCGCTCTGTTACATCCTTAGGTGGCATTGCTTTTTCCAGAGTAGATGTTGAAGTAACTGGTCAGTCGTTCCGCAATCATTGCGTGCTTCCTGCCGATGTTGTTCACAGAGTCGTTTTGTTTTTCATACTGCTTTTGCGTCTTATTCGGGTGGTCGCGATATCTCCCAGATGCTTGACTTTGGGCCTTGAAAATTGGGAATTTTCTCTTTTTTGCGTTCTTGGTCACCCTTCTCTACAGCTTTTCTTTTCGAGGGTACATCCAATCACCTCCAGCGTAACACTTATGAGCGGCATGTCAGCCCACTCGTAATACTTATTGACCTGGTCTACATTAGTTGTTACGGTCTCGTTATTATTTTCTTTCAAACACACCATTTGTCTGATTCACTCAATGAAAGACGAATTTATTACAAATTTTCCCACTTTTTCTTCTGACACAAAAGAAAGCGACTTTAATTTTTAAAACCTCTTCTCCCATCTTGAAATCCTTCTGCCACCTTTTCATATCATAGTAAAATTCCGATCCGTGCAATTTGGCACGGACCCTGTCTGAATTACTTGCTGCATCCTCAATTAGTTTTTGAATATATGCTATCTGAAATGCCTTCTTCCAACTTCTTTTCAACAACAAAAACGTTTATCGTGGGGCGTAATCAACTTTCTTCCAAGAAATAATTCAGCAGGTATTTTATCCGTAGAGTCATGTTTAGCGGATCTTAGTGCATAGGTGAGCTCATTAACACAGCTGTGCCATAGTTGATGGTAATTTCTTGCGTAATTGAGAATAATTTTAACCATATTTCTAATTTTAACATGCTTGGAATATTTTACAAATGTCGATAAGGGACGATCTTGAAATATTTATACCAAATATTCATATCACGATCAGTCCTCATTTCCTTCAAAAATTTCACTTAACGAACTGCGGACTATTGCCAGAAACTGCTTTCATTGGGGTCCCATATTTTAATATGAATTTATTTAAAAACGAATCCCCAACAATTTTCGAGAGCGCCTTTCTGAGAGAAAGTATTTCTACCCACTTTGAAAAATGATCAACAATAGCAAGAAAAACACCTGTTTTTATTTTATTTTCACTTCGATGGTAAGAACCTAACAAATCAATTCCTACGATTTTATTAGGAATGTCGCTTTTATGCTGTTTAGGTAACCGACGGGCTATAAGTAATTTAGTAAATTGGCTTTCACGATTTTAGAAAGTAGGCTTTATATTTTTCGCCTCGTGAAATTTTAATTCCCGTCAATTTGGTTTTCTAATTAAGCATGAAATCTAAGAATTAAACAAGTGATTAAAATAAAGCACACGATATTAAAGATTATATACCTTAGGATAACTAGGTCAATAATATCTAATGAAATTTGTAATTTTTCTAAGTATAAAAATACAGCCCATATTAAATCGACTTGAATTAATAAAAATGAACTGAATAGCTCTAATCTACCTTTATCTTACCTTTGCTTTGTGATCTAAATAACGCTACTGACTTATTTTCACCTCAATGCTGTGAGTAAAGTAAGTATTATTCATTTCGTCCTATGGAATAAATTTATTATTCTCTATTTCATTTAGGGTAGAGAATAATTTTACGAATTTTCCTATTTCATTCTAAAATATATTTTTATGAAGTAGATATATAGTTCTACTGTATATGATATATACAATAGAACTTCAGTTACCAAGCTAAATTTCCGGAAATCGAGTTATGGCTTGATGGTCATTCTAATTTGATTTTTTTTTCTTAAATTTAAAAAAGTTTCTTTTTTGAAATCTTTGCCTTTACTTCAATATATGGCTTAAATAATTTATTATTTTGCATAATTATAAAATTATTTCATTATTTGATATATTTAATGTGTTTTAACTTTTCTAACAATATCTTATAATTAAGCTAGGGCTATTTTAACATATTTGAGCTCCTTGACCTTAAAAAAGTGATCGTTAATCATACAGGGTTGAATAATAATTAAGCGTTACCTATAATTAAGTACATAACTTCAAGTGGAAAACAAAAGTTATTTAACATATAATCGACGTCTCATTTTCATTAATTCAGCAATTTTTATAATCATGCAGGTCATTTATTTACAATTATAAAGATACTCACAACAGAAAAATAACTTAATAGCTACAAATGTTTCCTGAGCGTTTACTTTCTGCAGATCTATTAGTAATTTTATCGAATCTTATTCTTTCTACTGTATCACATTCTATGGATAAAATACTATAATTTCTATTATCTCAGGTAGTTTTTAATTCCCTTCCGAATAGAAACTGGGTTTTCCTCACTAGAACTGGTGCAGAGTTTTATAATCATACAGCTGTTATCCTATTTTCAAATGTGCATCAGATTTGGTGTACAAAACGTATTCAGCTTCTGATAATAGGTAATACATACTTAAAAGGCAAAGTTTTTCAGCTAATTCTTTTCGAAATGTACTTGGTATTCTGCTTCCATTTGAAAATTTCATCACTATCATGCTACTTTTCCAGCATTTTTGGACTGCTGGCTCTTGGCTGAAAGGATGAAAATGAATTTGTGTATTTTAGCATAATTTTTGAAGCAAATTCTTTTCTTTATTAAGGCGACTAAGCAATCTTTTAGCTTAAGAAAATTACAGAAAATATTGGTAACGCTTTGCTAAACCAGCTGCATAAAACTCTTCATAATGTTTCTGTTTAATTAAACATTATTATTTAATTTTTATGACATTTCAAATCAAACACAAAGTTTTGCATTTAAAACTAGGGGAGCTACATATTTGCTTCTTAAACGCTCTTGGATTAATAGTGCATCTGAGGTTTAGCCCAGTCAGCCAAATGAGTGAGATGGATCTGGATTAAGCCTAAAGGTTTCTATTCTATTGGCTAATATTCTAATATTCCAGGTTGACTATTACTGTGTCAAGGGAATCATTTTATCTTATAAAATTATACATGGCTTTGCTTCTTCAATTTTCTTACATTTAATTCATTTATTAAATTACTTCCTTAACTGCTGTATAAGAAAAATTTCAGGGACATATCAAATAAATTATGGACTTCTTTTCCTCCCGCAAAAGGTTATACAGAAACATACATTCTTCTTCATTTTGCTTTTCATGCTTATCTAATTTTTTGATATTTCATCATTGTCGTTTTCATTGTCATTTCTCTTACTTTACTGAAGTCTTAATTCTTGCCCACTTTTCTTAATCCCCAAACGCTGTATTAATTTATACATTACGTATTACAATAATTATTCCTGGAAGCCTAACTTGAAAAAACAGAAGCAGGGTGCATTTACTTAACAAATCTAAGAAAACATATCTAACTAATGCTTAACAAATCTAAGAAAAGCATTTTGCTTTTCTTAGATTATTTAACATTGTCCCTTTTAAATCTTGCTGATCTATTTTAGCGTTTATAATCTTTTTTATTACCACTTGATTGATTCTTTTTTATTTAATTAATTACAGAAGTGAAAAGGACTCCTCCACCCCCAAAATAAACAGTTGGTGCTACAAAAATAGAGGAAAAGTTGTAAGAATTTTGGCTGAAATATTACAATTTATCAAGTTCCATAATTAAAGCGCAACTTTCGTTTCGAAACCTAAACTATACACTAAGAGAGATATTTGAATGAAGTATGATTTAATAGTTTTTAGTCTGCAAACGATTCTTGATTTCTTGTGACATTTTTGCAATAATTCTTACATCCTACAGTACCTTCAAATTATACCATGAATAAATGAAAATCTTCAGTTTCATTTCTTTTGCAATAGCCACCTAATAAACAAGCCAACACTTATGGATTATTTAACCTTGTTACTTTGCTTCGGTAAAGAATTTGTACGATAGCTTCCCGAAAATTGCCTTCCAGGCGAGGCATCGGTAGCTAAAGAAGAAAAGAAAAGAAAGGAAGAACAAAAGGAAGAACCACCCAAATCTCGCAGCCCAAATCCAACAAATCACCTTGACAGTGCATCACCCTTCCGAAAGTGTGGAGAAAGATGAAGGAACAAAAACAAAGACAGGAGAAGCAAGATAAGGGATGGCAGAGACGGGTCTGCTCGTAATACGTCACCTGCCGGCTATCGATAAGACTTGACCCGCAGGCCACGGGCGACCATTTTCGGGTGGCCGCGGACATCGTTTGACGAATGGTTCTTACGGACACCTCCCGGGCATGCTCTAGGAGTCCAAACGAGGGGTCAAAGTCAGTATGAGCGGGCCCGAAGTTTTCTATTAGTTTAATGCATTTTTTTTACCCTAAGCCTGCTTTCATGGTGTGTCTTGATAACACACAACTAAAGACTAAAGTTTCGTCCACACCTTTGTCTCATTCTCTGCTGTTATCAAGCATTAATGACTTAGTAGAACTCTGCCCTTTTTCGTTGTTTACAACAGAAGGATTAAAATCTTTCTGCGCTGATTCATTTTTGTTTCGCATTTGTTCCGCGCACTCCAGAGATGATTAAATAAAATTCATAAATAAATGTGTTTTGAATATTCTTTTAAAAGCAATACCCTAATGCAGTTTAATCTTTTTTTTTTTTTACTTTTTCTTGCCAGGTATACGTCGTGCTTTAACATTCTTCACAGCAACCATTTTTTAATAAACCTCATTACTGTTGATAGCACATATGGTTGTCAGAATTAAGTGTTTCAATCTCTCGGAACAGTTCCCCTTTCAAAATTCTGAAACCTTAACCATTCGAACCTAAACTTTTTAAGTTTTTTTTTTTTTTTTTTTTTTTTTTTTTTTTCTGGAAAACTGGGGAATTTACGCATGCAGATCCAGATCTCAGTTTTCAACCTGTTATTGATTTTGTACTTCTGGAAAATTTCTCTGATCAGTCGAGCACCAGATAAAACTGCATTCGTTTTATGGGTTTGTAAGTACATTTTTTAAATCATCGTGTGGAATTATTTAGACTGAATTTTTTTAAATGTCCTCTTTCTTTTCCTGAATAATTATTGTATTCTAGTCAAACCTGCATAGCTTGAAATTTCTAAAAGCTTTAATTACTAAAATTTACCAAATATAACTTCAAATTCTTAAAGCGACTTAAAATGCATATGCAATAAAAAGAGCCTAATTTTCAGGTCGAAGAAACTTCCCCACTACTTTGTTGAAGCTTTCGCTCTCAGTAGATATAACCATGAATTGTCTAATATTATAAAAATGAATAAATAAATAAATATTAGAAAATACTTCGACTAAAGTATACAATAGTTAATTAATTGATCTACCGCTGTTAAGTATGCTGCTATTCCTAAAATAAATGCAATTGAAACACTCGACGGTGATGAATTTTTAACCTCTGATATTTTTCAGATTTTCATAGAGTTCTCTTATGAATTAAAGGTCCCCATTACTAATTAAATACTTCTTTCTTACCCTCTAAGGTATTTTTCTTCTTAAAGTCTAATTTGTTCAATAAGTAAGCAAGTAAAAGCGTTTATTTTAATGTATTATGACAGGCATCAAATGAATATTAACTCTATTAGAAAATTTGCCTCAATTTTAAAAGCAAATTTAAATGACAAGCATCATTCATGGTTCAAGTAGACTTTTAACAAAATGCTAGACAAGGTCAAATATAAGAGCTCTTTTGTTTATATATTGCTAAAGCATAATTGCTTAAACTTTTCCTTTCATAATTTAACGTTCATAAAAATAATTTTAAAATTAGCATTTAAATTCGAGAAGTTCGAATATACTAGTTTTGCTTGGTGTTATATTTACTTTTTAATTTCTACCAAATAATAATTATATAAAATAATAATAATAATAAGGTCCTGTAAATCCGTCTCTGGAATACCTGTAAAAACTGTTTACTTCCCAGAAAATAATAAAACAAGATACTGAAGAACAAAGAGTGTATAAGGTATTTCTCCCGCCTTCTTAGCATGCCTTCGTTGTGTAGTGGTGAACACGCCGGGCGCATATTCCAGAGGTCCGTTGTTCGTTTCCCGGCGAGGGCGTTGCTTATTTTTCACTTCTGTGCTTCCTAAAACCTAATGACTCTACAAGTGAAAGACAATTGTTTTAGCTTTTCGCAGATTATTTAGGGACCTATCTTCAGTCTCTGAACGATCGGTTCCCCCGATGTACTGTTAATTGAATAATTGACAAGTTATTCACATTGCTACTATTCATGTTTTAAAATTAAAAAGTGTTATTTAAAAAAAGAGAAAAACGAGGAAAAAAAACTTCGTGATTTACCTATAACTATAAAATTGTAATCATCTCATTTCTAAATGTGTTTAAACCACTGAAATTTTTGGTAAACACATTTGTTTATTTTCAAGTTCTTTTAAATTTAATTCAATTTGAAATTAAATATCCCGGTGAATTTTTGTCTTACAAAAGTCAAATTTTTTCTAATTTTGTTTTTAGTAGTGACTATAAAACTTTCCCAAATATAAGTACAGGGACCGGGAGACCGCATAAAAAGTTAGATTTCATTATCTGTCCAAAATGACGTTTTTTTAAAAAAAATTGACATTGCCAAAACAAGAATACTTTCGTCATTTAAAACACTTTTGTAAATGGAAGTATATGACTGCAACACCAAGATTGCGAAAATAAAGGACGGGTAAGGACTTTTAAGCTGGGTAAGTAGGTGGGCATATAATAAAAACGGGAGGGGCACAAGTAGCTGTCCCACATTACAAAATTTCAACGTTCTACGGATAATCGTTTTTCAGTTATGCGAGATACATACGTACGTATAGACGTCAAGCAAAAATCCCTTTTGAATCCGCTTTAAATTCATTTTACAATCTGTTTTGGAAAAAAACAGTTCTTTATTCTTGCTCGTACGTACATTGCACCAGTACCAGATCGTTCGTCATCTAGGCCATCTGGTAACCCATACACGGTTGCTATGGTATCTCACAGCAGACGTAATATTTGGAGGCCGAAGCCCCCACCCTTTTAAATATTTAATGCACAGTGATCACACAGAGCGAGACAGACTTGACACTACACTTACAGTCCCTGTCCAGCTTGAACGGACCACCGTAGAAACAGTGGTTCTAGTCCTGAGAAATCATCTAAGCTCTCCCATGCTGTCCACTTCCAACATATGGACGCTACGAGTGATCAGCTCGTACAAACGTCCATCAGTCACAAAAATCATCCATATGGTTTTTCGGGAACTGTCAAAATGGGTATTTCTGTTGAAATATGATTCCCGAAGTTTTTCTTGATTGTAATACTTCCTTTACTTCTTGCAAGGAAGTAAAAAGAGTTGAAAAAAACCAAAACTCATAAGCGGAATTTTAATCCAAGACGGTGGATACACGGAAATAAAAAAGCTGGCACAAATTGTCGAGGAAGTAGAAGACTGTAGAAAGATAGGGTACTTCTCCATAAATCATCTCGCTATATAGTATACTAGGGACTGCCTTTTGTCGGATAAATAACAACAAATTTTACTAAAATATTGTCGCAAGTTTTTTTCTAAATGTAACGGTTGTCAGCTAAATGTGCTGTCGGCTAAACGTCTTATCTTTGAAACATGCCGGGTAAATGTCTCGTCGACTAAGTGTTTGTGGCGGATAAATATGTCCTTCCAGCTCAATGTTTGTTTCCGCTAAATGTCCTATCGGCTAAATGTCTCTGTCGGCTAAGTGTCCTTCAGCTAAATGCCTTTATCGGCTAAATGTACATGTTGACATAAACATGAATTCGATTCTCTAAAATATGATCTAATAAATAAATAATGTTGTAGACGTCGTCTTCAAGTTTGGTTTCAAAGTTATATTCATGTGCATTATAAAATTAAGTTCTTCACTATTCCTTTGTATATTCCTTTGCATATTTCTGTTTCGTGTTCTTCGGCCTGCAAATGGAAAGTACAAGTAAGATAAGACAACTGAATACTGAAAGTTTCTGGCTGCGAAGTCTCTGCAAAACGGTCTGGACATGGACGTTTTCCTCGCTTTTGTCATGCATGAATACATGAATATGAGTCAATGTGAATCCAAGTCTTCTTTTTTAAGCCAAACACAAGCATACCAAATTTCTTAGCTTTGCCGTGAAATATGATTTCCACAGCTGTAAAATATTACTTAATGACTGAGAAACCTAATGCTGTATATGTGAGTTTCTAGAAAGCCAAAAAACAATTTACAATAAAAAATGTTTATTTTTCTATCAGAAAAGAAAAAAAAATCTTCTGCAGAGTATTTTACAGTTGTACGAGACGTATCATTGATCAACCCTATTATTTGTTTGCAGACATTTGGGAGTTTTGTTTAGGACCATGCCTCAGGCCTGGTATATTATTTTTTCCGGATTACGAAATATGAAACTAGGTATTTATAAATAACCATTTTTTTATGACATAGAATGTTTTTTTTCCATATGCAGCTCTTTAAAAAGTGGAAATTAAAACATTCTAGACTATCTGAACTAAACTAACCCTGTGTTAATAACTTTACCTATTTGAAGATACGAAGCCAGAAACCTCAAAGATATTTCAACAAAGTGTTTAGAAAGAAATATTTAAATGTTTATTTAGAATTTCATGGCAATTTTCAATCCCAAAATAGAATATCAATGGACAATGGACAAAAATGTTTTTTCTCTACACATTTTTAACGGAATAATTAATATTTTGCGTAGATTCTGGATTGCCTTAAATTTTGCTTGTACATGGCAATTTTAAGAATTATTTCAAACGATAAAATCCAGCTTTAAGTGCCCTGTGCAGCTGAGGTAGCGGCGGTGAAGATGTCAGTCATATTCTTTTTGAATGCGTACTTTATGTCCTACAGAGGTAGATATTTTAAAAAATTCTTTAAAGAACATGCCTACATCTTGGCAACCAACAACTTTAGACTGAAGAGACAATTTCTGCTTTTCAGAATTTCGCTGTCAAATTATATTTCTCAGTTTATAATTTTTAATCATTTCTTTCTTTGAATTTCCCTCTCCTTTTTTTAGTGTTGTATTTTATTTATTTATTTATTATGTTAGTGATTTGTATAAGGCTCGTAGCGTACTTTGTGGAACACGAAGAGACAGAGTTAATAAATAAAAATCATAAACATATTTGGAGTGGTATCTAATATATGCTTATACGCATATGTTTTCACTGGTTTCTGAGTAGTCAGTATTATGAGCATAAATAATAAGAAAACACACTGAAGAACTATTGAAGCAGATATTGATAACTTTTCGGTTTTACATGCAAATGAAAACATTTGAAATACAAGAAAATGATTCACTACTCTTTTTGCGCAGTTGCGCTGAAAAAGAAAGCCGTTATGTTGCAAACCTTCAAAAAATATCAAATAACAGCCCAGTTTATCATATATCTCTTAGAATATGATATTTATAAGCTTAGAGAAATCTATGGAAAATAAAACCATCAAGAAGAGTTCATCTATTCAAAATATGGCTAGAAGCAGAGTACCAGGATTGACATTTCTGCATTAAACAAAAAAAGAAGAAGAATGGATTGTCTGAAATCTTTTCTACTTTAATCTCATTTTTTTAAATCTAGCTAATGTTGTTATTTTGTATAAGGTTCCGTATGTTTCCAAATAAGTTCCTTCAATCAATCGTTATTTCAGCGTCCTCAGACGAATACGAACAATAAAAATAAGCAGGCAGGCAGTATCGTATAGAACGGATAATGTTTTATTTGCAATGCAAAGTTATTACGCAAATCCCATACAAGGTACCAAAAATAAGCTGGATTCGATGCCTGGGAATAAACCCTTTTCGAGTTCAGATTCCAGCAAGCCTTGACAGTGTATTTCATGAGACTGCATTAGAAAAAACCAAAACAAGATGTATAAATAAATAAGAAAATCACTTGAGATGGTTTTCCATATTCTTATTTACCAAACAAGACGAGTACTCTGGCTAATATTAAAAGAAAATTGCAGTAATGGTTGCAAAGAAGGATTACTTGGAGTTTATTTCAATCTTCAAAAGAAAGGGATCAGTGGAAGTTGGTAGATAATAAAGCCAGCATAATTTGCATATTCCTCGAATAAGGAATTTACTCCCGTGCGATCCTTGCTGAAGTTATCTCTCAAGTTATTTGTTTTTCAGCTTTATCTCAAAATCCTGCTTATACCGATCGATTGAGGCTGCTTTATACATATATATCCGGAGCATTATGGGCATGAAGACCTAGAGGAATGCACCGATTTTCTTTACATTTTACGAAATAAAATCTTCCCCTTGAATTTCAATTTTTATTGCATAGTTATTCTAGGATAAAACCGAAGCTATCATACATTCGTTTCAACTATAATTTCAATTTTTTTTTTTTTTTTTTGAGGAGGAGTATGTGATTTAAGGAAATTGAAGTTAATAATAAGAAGAAAATGTCAAACAAATAATCAGTTAAAAAACTTCCCTTTCCTCTAAGGAGAAAGAAAGGTATTAAGAAGTCTCAGAAAATGGTCTATGCTAAGATAGTTTTAATATCCAATGTAAAACTTTAACCACTGTATATATAGATTAATGTTCCTGAAAAGTTCAAATTTAACTCTAAAATTTGAATACTAATAATATTTACTCTCTGGAAGGCACTCGGGTCCATACAATGTCCATAAATTAATAAATTTTAAAACATAAAAATAATTTTGGGTTTGATTTAGTGTGACAAATTATAAACATGACAGAAGTAAACCCTTCTGTATAATCAGAGCAAAACGGTTTTAAATCTTAATATTTTAAATAATATATCCTGATTCTATTTAATCATCAGCTTTTCTAATCTTGCTACTATGTTTAGGATCTGTACTAAATACACAGTAATTACTTGTCACTCTTTAACAAACGATATTGTACATTTTCTTAAGAAATAAGTACGATTGAAAAACGTACTGATAAAAGTATCCTCACTACCATACCTTGCTTTCATTAATTTAGGCATTCCTACATTCTCTTATTGTTTCGCTTAATTTTTATAGCATGTATATCTTAATTTACTGTTTATCTGTTTAATATTAATTCATCTTAATCTGTCCGTAATTTATTTATCGCTTTGCATTTTGTTTAATTGCTGGTTATTTATCTTTATGGTTATAAGTATTATATTATTTATTTTTGTTCTTGGCTCTTAACCGCCTCCCAAAGGCCATTAGCACTGCTATTTATTTTCATTTATTATTATTTGCTGTTAGCTTACCAGTAAATTTTTTTCTTCGCATTTTATTTAATTGTTTATTATTTATCGTTATTTTATTTATTTTTGCGAGTGTTTCATAGGGCTTCGCCATTTCTAAATATAGAAATTAAGACCTAGCCACAAAGGAATTTTATTGTTTTCATTTCATATATGCATCAAATTTGAAAACCAATGATGGTTTCATTTTACCAATTTTTAAGTTCATTTCTCTTTAAGAAAATTTTCATGTCTGTAAAAGTGTTTCTCTGCCTGTGGGAAATTTATGGTAAATTTTATAATTAAATATTTCTCAATTTTCTTGTTATTTATCTTTCGACAATTCTTTTATCTTTCGATAGAGATTAGGCCTCACTTCAGGGTAAGCTATTCGTAATTTATCTTCCGTATCTGATTTGGTTTTCTAAATCTACTTTCATCAATAACTCGAATTATCTTTCAATAATTCATTTAAAATTTGTCCTTTAGGTTCTGAATTATAAATTAATCTTGAATAATTTTGATTATTGATAACGTTTTGATTTAATTTCGATGACTAGCATGATTCAGGTACGTCATTTTTAATGAGAATGTATAAGTGCTAACTTGAAGACAAATCAGCACCTTTAAGCACTCCAGTAAGACAACATTTCGCCGAGATGTTTAATGTTTGAGATCATGTTCACTCGTTGTACACAAGCTGAGTAGCGAAATGTTTGCATTTATACGGAATTAAAAATGAAATATAAGTTTGAAAAAGTTCTCTGCTGATAATAGATTAAGTGACCAGCATTGCTAAGTATTGATCAATGTAATTTCTTTTATATAAAGAAGATAATATTTACAGAATTGTATAGAATTCATTTCCTAGAAAAGAGGCGAAGGCTTCAAATATTGGCATCAGCCAATTCGTAAAATTATTTGCATCAATTAAAAATGAAAAATATTTCTGATGATTTTTCAGTTAAAAGGCTGTAGAGACATTAGGTTATTTCGAAGCAGGAGACGTCCCTTGCTGGGATTCGAACCATGGACCTCTCGAATACACGCCGAGTGTACTGACCATTACACCACGGAGGCATGCTAAGAAGGTGGGAGAAATACCTTATATACTTCCCCTTTTAAAGGGCGACTAGGGATTAGGGGCCCAATCGCCAAATCTTGGTGGTGGAGATTCATCATCCACCATCTTTTTTAGTCCGAGCGCCACTGTAGAGACATTAGGGTTTTTTTAAGCAGGAGTCATAAAAAATGAGATATGTCCTCGCCAGGACTCGAACCTCGGATCTCTCGAATACGCGCCTAGTGTGCTGACCATTACCCCATGAAGGCATGCTAAGATGGTGGAAGAAATACCTTATAAGGCAATCGGGTATATTTGTTACACTTTGTGAAATGAATTCAGTTAAAGATGTAATTCATGATACAAACATCTTGTTCCTTTGTTTTTTATTCGTTATTTCAAATTTTAAGTAAACATATATTTTTAATGAGAAGAATTTCGAGAATTTGGTTATATGTCAAAACTAAATGTTTTAAAAGTTGAAAATTATACGTTTAAAAATTGAATTAAGAGGAAATACATAACTTCATTTGAAGGTCTTTGAATTTTGAATATTCATAGATTCTCACGTAGACAACTGAGCAAAAGAACTGAAGTGCATGAATTTAAAACATTGATATATAAGATCTGATGATAGTTTTTCGTCTTTTCCTTCTTATCATGTCATCTTTTTCAAATTAAATATTATTTATAAGAATAGTTAAAGGTCTCGGTAAGATATATAAACGTCTAACTGTTGAGTCTGAAGATTTCCATTGGAATCATGCTATACTCAAGGATAGGAAATGCCAACTAGAGTTGATGTATAGAAATATGGGAAAATGTAGCTAATGCTTTTGTTCATAAGTTTAGAGGAAAAGACATGTCAGGTGAAGAGAGCTGCAATACTTGTATGTGGATGCTAAGTTTCTTTAACGTATTCTGTATTCAAGAAATGCATAGCTATATTATCTAGGACAGTGCTCCGCAACCTTTTCTCACCTACGACGCACAAAAAATCTTTCTGGAATTTCGTGGCACACCAAAAGCTAATGTATATATGTATTGATTTATACACAAAATTTACAATAAATTTTTGTTTTTAATTTGAAAAATATACAATTATAAAACCATAACATATTTATTTATATGCAATCATAATAATTAGCAATGTGATACCTGCGCTTAAAAAAAGTTATATATTTTTGAGTTCCAAGTTATCAAGGAAGTGCCGAAAAAATTCAAATGCTGACACACTTACAATCACACACACAACCACACAACAGTGAAATATATAAAAACATTTAAAATAGACATTATTAAGGGAAAAAATTGACATTGTGTATTAAATACATGATAAAAAATTGCAAAATGTCAAATACATGTATTTGATTGCGGCACACCTATATCCTACTCATAGCACACCAGTGTGCCGCGGCACATCGGTTGCGGAGCACTGATCTAGGACACCGTTAAATCGTGTTGTAGTGCAAAACGGGGTTACCTTGCTACCGTTCAGCGAGATATTTCATTTTGAGCAAAAACGTTTTGGTTTCATTTATCAGAAATAAATCCCAAGCATGTTGCATTTTATTTACCAGAGTCTTTCCCCTTTGACTCCACTGTTCTGTCTTATCAGTATAAGTATCATTCAACGGAATCAACACTTCCAGGTAATTCAAGTTATCAAAAGCGATGAGACAACCAATTTATGACAAGCATCAAAAGAGATTGCTCTCAATGCTTTCAAAAATGTCAGGAGAGCTGAAGCAATTATTATTGTTCGATAAATTTTTCTTAGAAGATAACTAGGCAACAAATCTTTACATTTCAGATAAAACTGTCCTACAAATATTTTTCGCAGACCTTTTGAATAGAGGAATAGTTAAAGTAATGAGAAAGGAGAATCTGCTCAAAGAAGGGAGTAAGGGCATGTAAAAATTAAAGTTACAGATTTGTTTATCGTGCTTGACAGGATGGCAGAGAGGTAACATATCCAAGATGAGTCTATTTTAAAACATTTTTTTTCGTCTATTTGCACGACTCATATGTACAGGAATATTTACAGAGGTTAATGGACTATAGTTTAAGGAAACAACGATAGGTTTGTACATTGGAACTCAAGTGTTCATTTATTTATTTATTTATCAGCACTAAACAGGCTTCTGGCCTAAGGTGTATACCAAACCGAATAGTGCCTGCTCAGCGGGAGATCAAGTACAATCTAGCAGTCGCCACCACCAGAGTAGGGCTGTACATAATTTTTAACAAAATCGGAGAGTGCATACAATAGTAGTATTTCAAAAACAAAGACAACTTGCATTCATATGCTACATACAAATTCAGAGTTATAAAGTTGGTACTTAATATAATAAAAACAAAGTTGCTGATTAAATTTTACAAATACTTAATATAATAAACAAAAAAAAATTAAAATAAAATAAATACAGAAAAAAGTAATATAAAAAAAATTAATAAATATATACAAATAAATAACTGTAAATATAAATAAAAAATAAATAAATGACTGTATAAATAAACAAAAAAAGGTTTATACAATGATTACTTAGCTAGTTGATGATTGTGAATATCTTTCTTTACAGAATTGTAATATTTTAGTCAATTTAGTAAGAGCTCCCTTAGTTTTTAATAGGTGTGAAGTCCATTGTTTCCAGTATTGATCAGGTGGCTTGCTCAAGTGAAAATGTTTCGTAAGGCAACAGGAAAAGGCATAATGATCTAGAGTTCCTTGCTGGACACATTCACAAGTGTCCAGTTCTGTAATACCAAATTGATGAAGATATGTTATGAAAGAACTCAAGTGTTATCACAACACCCTACAAAGTTATATCAATCACGTAGCCTAAAAACCAAACTCTAACTGAGGTGTGAACACCCTACCGATGTTCTCGCAGGCAACTTCAACAGGCTGTCTTTCTCTTTTTCTGGCTCCTCACTGGCAAAAAAAGGGGAAGTTGACTGGCTGACAGTGGAGGGATGCATGACATTTTTGTTTCGTAAATATATGCATATTGTTTCGTCTCTAAAAAAGTATATTTATTGAAATATGAAAAATTAAATAAGTAAGGTCAAAGATTAATATTAAAAAATGTAAAATCGGTATTTTAAGTTTGAGATTCCTATAAATCAACGCTGGTTTTTCGTCTGAAGAAATAATATTATATTTTTAATATTTATATTTTTCTTGTTAAAAAACTAAGAATTAATCAGATTATGTATACATTTAACAAGTACTTTCGTTTCCAATACCTGTAGTTTGGATCTTAAGATACTATATACGTTTTGATAACCTGCCCTCATTACCATTCATTGTCATTTTCGAAAACATTCATAGAGTTTTCTTAGATTTGATGAAAACTAAAATTATTTGTCACAAAATGTTTTTTTTTTCTTTCCGTCGAAAAACTTGCCTCTTTCTGCTATATTTCTGAAATAAAATATTTTCCTGTAGTAGTATGTTATTACCTTTACAAATTAATACTAAAATATTTTTAACCTGCTTGGGGTGAATATATAGCACATATGGATGATAAGGGGCTCCACGTTAACAGCTCGTTTCCTTAAATGTGTTACGTATATCATGCACCTGATTATTCATAAACAGAAAGAAAAGCAAGATGCAAGGTTAAGAAAAAAGAAAAGTATACTACATCGAATGAATTTATTTTTCAGAGATTTTCTCCTGCTTGGATTGTAACCAAAAACTACTTTAAAGCGCGAAACGAGAAAAAATTTTAAGATAATAAGAATGAAAACAACAACACGCGTTCATGTCTTTCAAGAACTAACGAAAGAGAGACCCATTTATCACTTACATTCCAGCTATAGGCGACATTGGGACAAAAGAATACTCTTCCTATCGATCACTTTTAGAACCATCGGACACCCAAAGTATAGCGAATAAGGAGAAAAAATTCATAAAAAATAATCTGGTTGGACCCTTCACCATTCAAGACTTTTTCTCAATAAAAAATGTATGCTCTTTTTGGTGGTAATACATCACACAGATTTCTCTTTCACACGTAGGACCTTGTCGAGCAGATTTCTTTTGTCTTTTCATTGATTTTGCATTGCATCAGTTTTTCATTGACATTTTTTAAAAAGCCTTTTTCAAGCATTTTTTAGCAGTTAGTATTATAATCAGTATTACCTCATATCGATGAATTTTTAAACTAAATTTAAACTGTTGCAAAATTTGCAACATATTTCCTTCATTTTTCATAGAACATTTACTTAAACAGGAGGTATTTCGTTAAAATATCCCGCATATTTTCAGTGTTCATATTTCAGTTTTATAAACAATTTTGGCTATAAATTTAACAGAAATATAATAAATTTTCATTTTTAATTTTCATTAATTTTTTATTAATTTTTCATAATTTTCCATTTTTATTACACGTTAAAAAGAATGGTAACATTTTCATAATGAAATAATTAACGTTTTCACAAAGATAATTCAGATACATGAATGAGAGTAAACGCAGCTTCTTTTATAGACCATTCAAATTTGACATCATCACATGTGCAATATATCTGATACTATCAGGTTCAATGTTCCGTCTTACTTTCTTCGGGAACATGCAAGGACCTGACTCGGAACAGAGAGCTTACTAAAGCTATGTTCAATAACTGTGGGAAGTAGACAGGATACACAAGAATGGTATACAAAACCCTTTATTTTTCTCTATTTACAATAACTTTCGTACTTCGGAATACAAAGACCCACTACTTGTGGTCTAAACGTAAAAATATGAAAATAGAACTAAACTCTTAACTTTGAAATAATAAACGTGGAAGATTGGCCTTATATTAACAGGAAGCCGTATGTAGTACAGAGAACTGTGAACACTACAATACGTTTAAAGTTATCAAGAGGATTAAACCTCTGGCCTGGAAGGCAACCAGCAACTGAGTAAAACTTCTAAGGTAAGCGGCCTGCTTCGACTAACTGCTTCCTCTCTCTCGCTTGGCAAAAAGCCACAACTTAAATACTTGGCGTTCGCCAGACAAACTGTGCATAAATACTTTAACGCTTATAATTCTGGCCGGAAGTAGAAAATAAGAAGTGATAGTAAAGATTTAAAATAAAATAAACGTTAGTAAAACTTAAGATCCTTACAATATAATATCAATATATCTGATATATGTGCAATATATCTGATATGTGCAATAAGTGTCTGATATGTGATATAATATGACATATGTGCAATATATCCTGAAATACTACATTTGAGCAGTTAAACTGCCTTCGGTTTGTCACTATACACTCCATTAAAAAACGCTATCAAAGTAAAATGATGGAATAAAATCAAATGAAAAGTTAGAGACGGTCAAGACTTAGCTATAAAGACCATTCGATTAACTGCGACCTGATGCTTTCTTATAAGAGCTGCCTTTGCACTTAGCAACGCTGAGATGACTTTTCGTCCTAGGCGTGATGCCGCAGGAAATTTGAGCGTGATCACAGGGGATTACCTTACGAGGGTTAGAGGGTTACTTTAAGAATAAAATCAAGAAATCGAATATGGATGAACATTTCGAAGAACATGGACTATAAACTGGTTTATACACATGTTCTGAAACTTACCGGGATAATCATCGAGATGAGAAGAATATTTTGATCGGCTCAACGTGACCATATTTTGGATGTAGATTTTAAATACCAATACAAATTTTAGAGGGAAAATTATTTTCACAGTTTTAAATTTTTCCAAAAATTCATAGTGTTTTGTAAATGCAAATGTTCAATTATTATTCTGTATTTATAAATAAATATACACAATACTAAAAACTTAAAAAATGAAATAAAAGTAACAAACTCTAATAAAACCTTGAACTAACCTGAATAAATCTTGAACTCTTGAGCGCTAAAAGCAGCAACAAATTTATAGCAAATATAATATAGTAAATAAAATGAATAAATGCATAATCTTTTCGGAACAGCAAGAACTTGATACCGTAAAACAATAAATAAAAAAATAAATAAATAAAAAAGAATAAACAACGTTAAGTTAGAACAAAGAGTGCTAAAACGAAGTGTAACATGTTTCATACAGGGGGTTGATACTATGAAATAATGTAACAGGACAGCCATATTTCTGAGCTGCAGAATGAACAATTTAATAAAGCCAAAAATGGTGTTTAAACAGCAAAATGATACAATTTAAGCGAAAGGAAGTAGCCATGTTTTCTATCCCCTACATGGCTAAAAACGAAAGTATGCTTTTATCGAACCCATAATATATATAAAGCAAAATGACTAAACACGTGGTTTAAGTCCAACCACCAAAGTAAAAAAGTTAAATGAAATTAATAAATGAAATATCTCAAAAGGAACAAATTCAGCTAAATGAATAAGCAATAGTAAAACAGATATTTTTAAAAGCGGTGTTCAAATCTTCTATTCTGACTTAGCTGTGTCCACGAAGCCATCCCTCCTCTTAGGCAGATAGCCTTCGCTTGCTTTGCCATAATAAAGTAACCTAACCTAATCTAGCCTATCTGCCCTTACTTTCTCTACATAACTGCCCAAATGCAAAACCTTAAACACTCTACGCTCAAATTTGCGCTTTCTGTTCGAGTTGAGGTGAACACTTGAAATAATAAGACAGAAATAAACAAAACGGCTTAGGAACTTAAACTCTGTAAATGCACCGTTCATTTGGAAATCGTGTAATGAAAAGTGTATCGCTTTAAGTTTTATAGAACATTCGTAATTTGCGTCGTTAGCTAAGAATAAAGAAGCATTCTTATTGTTTTCTAATATAATATGTGAAATGAAAATTTGCAGTAATGATGAACCTATTGAGTATTGTGAAGACATCTCAGCTATTTAGTTTTATAAAAATAATTTTGAAAATTGTAAATGGAAGCAAACTGACCTCAAGTTTAAATTTATTTAAAACATTGTGAATGACGAAAATATGATATTGAAGTTTGTAGCAGTAAGAAAAATATTTCGGACTTTTTCAGTAACCTAATATTAATTCTATGCTCAAGATGTGCATTTGGCTCCCGAATGATCTCCTGGAACACTGAAATACATACAAACAGGGTGCTATCAAAGCCAGGAGGAAGCACCTGGTAATTTCCGCTTAAAATGATCACTTGAATTTGAACTTTTCATTCTTTACTTTGGATTTTACTGTTATTTGACAAGACATACCTTCCAAAACGTTGCCAATGAGTCTCAAAATTAATATAAAATATTAATAGTCTCTTGTTGAAAGAAATCCAGTATGTAAAACACTTTTGTGTCTGAAAATGGTGTAAAATATAGAATCTCAAAATGTATGAGCACGTTGGGAAAGATAAAAACTAATAAAATTTTGCTTTCATTTCCTACAGTAAAATAAACTGCTGCCTGGAGTTTTCTAAGTTTTATGCAACATAAATATGTGCTGATTTCTTTAAATCTCTCCTTTACGAACCATAATTGACATTGAAAAACGTAACTACGTACATATTTGTTTTAATTTAAAATACTTAAAACTAATCTAAACCATTCTTATTTTTTAAATACTTTTTTAATCAGATGTAGTACTTCTCGAATAAAGTACCCATACAAAAAGAAACATTTAGGCTTCTGCAGTTATTAACCGTAATATTGACCTTTCTATTGTAACTCTAGAATGTACTGCATTATATATACATACATATATGTATATATATATATGTGTGTGTGTGTGTATACCGACAGACAGATAGATATAGATATATGCATAGATATATATAGCTATACCTAAATCAATATACATATATATAGATATATAACCTAATTTTTCGTTACAGTGAATTACTTTGTGAACTGCTTACTACTGTAAAATGTTATTTCACATCTAGGATAATTGATCTCGCTGAAATTATTAATTCCATAAACATTCTGCAGTTCCCTGAAACTTCACATTTACTAAAGCTCATCACGAAATAAGTCCCCATGAAACGCATAAACAGGCTGCGGGGACTCTTTCATTGCCGCAAATAATCTCGCTCCCTTCGCCAAAAAGACAACCCTGCTCAAGTTTAACATTCGATGGGGCGCTAAATGAAAATCGATGTGGGGCCAGTTCATCAGAAAGAAAAGGAAAAACTCTTTTTAAAATGAATTTCGAGGGGCAAGTGTAAGAGCCAGACAAAGTATTCAATCTCCATTCTCTGTGCCAAATCGTCGCTCAAGTTAAAGACCCTCTGCTCCTCCCCTTTCTAGCTGGCCTTTTAACGAATTCTCTTGCACCTTCTTTGGGACCCTACTTTCGCTGTTCCGACCTCTAATTATTTGAACTCTCACAATTATCGCCTCTAATTAAATTTATGCAGATTTTTAGTTACAGCGAAACTTTCTTAATACTTAAAATGTTGAGGTGGAATTATAGGAATGCTAATGATGTTAAGGAACTTCTTTAAAGTTTCTCGTGAGCTCTTTCTCTCAAAGAATCTAACCAACTCTCATTCCAGAAAATCACAATAACCAGCCTTTTAGATAAAGAATGCTTATATTATTTTCGACAGTCTTGAACTGTTAATGAGTAAGTTGTGAATTTAATTGAGTTGTATTGAATAAAAAGTGTTTTAGATTACGTTAGTGAAACCAATCAAAAAGAAATACCTTTTTCTTCATTGAACAAAAATACAGAATACATTCGATGTAAATTTTGATTCATTAATTCGTAGAGAAGTTTAAGAAATCTCTTAACGTCTTTATTCTGAAGTGACATATTTTTAAGCACTTCTCTAGATTGTAAAAGAATGTAAAGATAGTTGCTGAAGCTCAAAACTTTAAAATGTTGAATAAAGATAGATGTTTCTATGATAGTTTCCATTATTTATGTTTACTTTAAAAAACAATGGGACAGAAATTCACCAAGCCATCTTTGAGACATTATAAAATGGATTTTAATTTAGATCTAATATTTTTTAATAATATAGTGGAGGTAAGATATTGTACAAAAGTATGTAGAGACATAAGGTATTTTTTGAAATAAGAGAGATGAAAAAGGAGCAATACCCTCGCCGGGACAGGAACCACGGACCTCTCGAATTCGCGTCAAGCGTGCTGACCACTAACCACGAAGGCATGCTAAGAAGGCGGGATAAATACCTTATATCTGGATAGATTGCTTTCTTTTATTCATTCATAACACAATAATAAGCAAACTGGATGGTATTGTGATTAGCTGTGTCTAAGATCTGGCAAAAGTTGGATTTAACTTCCGCATAAGCTTGGCTGTTATGTATATTACCTCCTTCTTTATGCTGTAATATTAGGGTCGCCTGTGCTGCACCACGAGCAATTTTCCAGATGATGACTATTGACATCATCTATTCTTAAAGCAGCTGTAGAGACATTAGGTATATTTTTGGTAGCAGGAAAGATGAAAAATAGCAAACGCCTTCACCGGGAATCGAACCAAGGACCTCTGAGATACCGGCTCAGTGTGCTGACTACTACACCACGAAGGCACGCTAGGAAGGCAGGAGAAATACCTTGTATACTCCCACTTTTAAAGGGATACTGGGATTTTTGGGGGACCCAAGCGCCAAGTCCTGGGTGAGGAGAATCATCATCCAACATTCTTTTAATTCGGGCGCCCCTGTAGAGACACTAGGATATTTTTGGAAGTAGGCAGGATGAAAAATTAGCAAAAGCCTTCGCCGGGAATCGAACCGCGGACCTCTGGAATACCGGCCCAGCGTGCAGAACCACTACACCACGAAGGCATGCTAGGAAAGTGGGAGAAATACCTTATAAATCAAAACAATCGAATAATAGTCGTTATTAACACACAGATGTTAAACGAAATAATCGAATAATAGGCAGCAGATGCAAGAACATCTTTGGCGACAGCTTTGAGTCAACTATTTAAGATACTTACGTCAACAAACATTACTTCGGAATACAAATAAGGCACTATTTTACTCTTAGAAAGTGACGAGCAGAATGCATATTTGTCTTTGGCTCGAATTCTGGCAAGGATGGTCAGTCAAAAGTTTCTCGACTAAATATTGACTGTGGAGAGCTCTTAAAAGTGATACAGAAGCCGTATCACTTAAAGATTGAAAAGTAGTTATCTCCTGATCTGTTTGAGCAATCAAAAGTTACAGAAAAGTGATTGTTTGTGAACGCTTAGCTTATGATTGAGATAAATAACTTAACATGCTTTACTTTATTACTTTCCTGTATTTAGAACTAGAATCTTCAATTTTAGCTCATTAAATTTCAGAGTTTCACAAATAATGTTTTTATAGGCTTGTATTATTTTGTTTTCAAATTTAAAATTTACCTTATTGTTTATAATTTTATTTCGTAATTAATAATAAGAATGTTTTCAAATTTTTAGCATTTGAAATATGAAATTTCTTATTTGAAATACACTGGTTCTCAAACATTAAGGAAAAATCATAAAAGTAGCGTTAACTCGTCCAAAAATAAGTCAATCCGTATAAAATTAGAATGTGTTATCAAATTAGAGTTGCTGAGTAAAACTCCAGTATGCAAATTATTGAGCCGTAATCGGAATACGTCATCTGCGAAGGGCATAAAATTGCATCTTTCAGAGAAAGCCTGTAAGTTTCGCTGTAATACTGAGGTAAGAAATCTGAGATAGCCAATTCGTAACACTGATCTCCAGACATCATTTGCCGTCAAGAACTGCGATGAAGAGCTATTGGATGACTAGAGGCAGCGCAAGACAGAAGTATCCAGATGGCTAAATGTGAGTCCTTCTGTGATTCATGGACTTTGGCAACGATTTCTAACCACAGATTCGGCATCAAAGAGGTTCAGCCAAGAATGGCCAACCACTATAACGAGCACCGATGACCGATATTTGTTGTTATGCGCACGTAAGAATAGAACCTCATCTCCGATTCAACTCAGATTCTCTCTCACTGCAGCAACCAGAAGGTTGGTGTCAACATCAACTGTGAGTAGAAGGCTTCATGAAGGCGGTCTGTACGCGGGGCGACCAACCATTTGCGTGCCGCATACGTCACGTCATAGAAGGGAACGTTTAAAGTGAGCACGTCAAACAAATCCACTGGACGGCTGATCAGTGGACAGCTGTTCTCTTTCTGGATGAGTCCAGGTTTAGCCTCCAAAGCGACAGTAGTAGTTATTTGATTTGGAGAGAACCTGGAACCCGTTATTATCCATTGTAAGAAATTTTATGTGGAAATATATTTTAATCGCCAAAGAGGCCGTAAATCTTTCATGATGTATATATACTTCTTGTGCTTGGATCTGGCACCGCCAGTTGAATGTGTGTTAGACGTAAATAAACTTGGCAGTTTAAAATCTGTTTCGTAGTGTTCCTGTATCTTGATGTTATGTGTGATTTTAATTAGTGTTTTTTGAACCAAGATAACTCGAAATTCTTGACAGTTAATATAATATTTTATATTTTTGGTGCCCAACGTGGGGCACGAACAATTTTTTTTATTTAGAATGCGGTGTTTTTCGTGTTAGTGAAAATTTGTTCCTTTGCACTGAACGTGGCAGGATTAACGTTCAGAATATTTGTGTATGTGTTTCATCAGGAAAGTGAGTTTCTAAATTAGGAATTAACCATTTGAAACCTGCACCAGGTAAGAGAATAAAATTACTTTTGTTGTTATTATGGCAGACGATATAATTAAATTGAAATCTACTAGAAAAGTAATGAGACAAGCTATTTCTAAAATAATAAATGTACTAGAACCCGAAATTAAAAAAGACATTTGGGATAAGAAATATGGTAGAAGAAAATGTGTTTTTACTTACTTCTAAACAGTCTGCGTTGAAAGAAATTAATGAAAAAATATTGGATTGTTTTAAAGAGGATGAGTCTGAAATTGAGAAAGAATGTAATACTGTGTTAGAGTATGATGAAAAAATAAGTTTATGTATTTTTAGGGCTAAAAAGAAACTTAATTTAAATTCTCAGATAGTGAGCATTGAAAGTGAATCGCCTGGTAACCATACTGCCGCCGTAAAGGTCGAAAAAAAAACTAACATTCGATTACCTAAAATTTCAATTCCTAAATATTATGGTGATCCTAGTTTATTTTTGGAATTTTATAATTCCTTTGAAAATGCTATTGGTAATAATAATGAGTTAACAAAGGTCGAGAAGTTTACCTATCTTAAATCCTTACTCGCAGGACCTGCTTTAAGTGCAGTATCCGGGTTTGCACTATCTAATGAAAATTATGGCGCTTCTATAAGTTTAATTAAAGAAACATTTGGACGAACAGATTTGGTAATATCTTCGCACATGAATAAATTCTTGAATCTTGAACCGGTTACAAGTTCGTCCAATGTGAAAGCAATAAGAAGACTATACGATTCCTGTGAAATCAATATAAGAAGCTTAAATTCATTGGGTATTGTGTCGGAAGCTTACAGAACCCTTTTAGGACCTGTTATTTTAAAGCTTTTGCCAGACGATATGAATCTGGAGTTTAACAGAAAAAGAAACTCTAAACTGCGCAATATAGCCTAACAGAACTTCTCGAATTCATTAGATTGGAAGTTGAGAGTCGGGAAGCTTCTAATTTAATAATAAACTCAAAGAAAAGGGACACAAATTACGGTGTTAAGCGGAATAAAAATAATTATTTAAAAGGGGCAAGTGTTCCTACTGCTTCGGCGTTAGCTACAGTGACTAAGCCGTATTGTTTCTACTGTAATCAAAATACACATGATGTAGGAAAATGTGAGAAAACAAATGAGCAAAAAAGAGCGATATTAAAATACCATGGACGTTGTTACAGGTGTTTTAAGAGAGGCCATGTATCTTCCAGATGTAAAATGAAACTTCAACCTTGTGAGTTGTGTAATGGTTTAAATCATAATAAGCTATTTTGTAAAAATATTGTTCCTGAAGTGGAAGCAGTTTCAGATGTTAAACAGAAAGTAGTTACAGTATCAGATTCTAAGCAGAGTGTAGTTGCATCCCTGTCGTTTAACTCTAGGACTGTTTCTGAAACTGCTGATAAAGGTGTATATTTACACCTTTATCAGCAGTTACGTAAACTGCGCAGTTTCTGAACTGTGCAGCTATCTGAAGCGTAAACAGTGCAAGCGTAAACTTGCACTGTTTACGCTTCAGATACAGATAATACTAGAAGCCAAATAGTAAAAATCTTAATTGATGGTGGATCACAGAGGTCATTTATTAGATCTGATTTGGCTAAAGAACTAAAATTAAGGACTTAAAGGAAAGAAAGGTTATATATTTATTCATTTGGGTATAGCCAAGGTAGACTAATAGAATATAATGTTGTTCAAATTACCCTGAAAAGTATGCATTTCCCTAATGACTCAATCACTATTGAAGCTCTTGTTACAGATACAATTTCTGAAGCGATCATAAAAATTCCCTCCAAAAACATTTTAGAAATATTAAAATCAGAAAATCTAAAATTAGCCGATAATGGTGAAGCAGCTGAAATAAAAATATTGTTAGGATCTGATGCAAACAGGTGAAAAGAAAAGAGTAACTAATAAATTATTTGCGGTGTCTTCTATATTTGGTTGGTCCTTAGTTGGATCTTTAGAAGGTGATCAATCTAGTGCCTGTAATTTTACAACTGGTGCTTCTCATTACTTGAAGGAAGATAATAATTCAGTTAATGACTGTTTGCGAAGGTTTTGGACTCTGGACCATTTGGGTTTAGAGAAGAACGAGAATCCTGACGATAAATCAGTCATTGAGAAATTTGAAAAAGAATTGCATTTTACTAATGGTAGATATGTAGCTCGTTTGTTATGGAAATCACATCATGCAAACTTGGGTAATAATTTAGAAAATTCCAAGCGACGTCTAGTATCTTTGGTTAATAAACTAAAAAGTGATGAATGGCTTAGGGCTAATTATGATAGCATAATAAACGAACAGTTAAAAAATGAAATAATTGAAGAGTGCGAAATTGAAAGTTGTGATAGTAGTAAAATGTATTACATGCCACATGCTCCAGTTGTAGAAAAAATGTATCAAAAACTAAAGTCTGTATCGTGTTTGACGCATCTTCAAAGTGTAATGGGGTATCTCTGAACAATTGTTTGATGCCTGGCCCAAATTTGAATCCTTCTGTTTTGGACTCGATATTGCGGTTCAGACAATACAAGCATGCGTTCTCAGCAGACATTGAAAAGGCCTTTCTCCAGATTGGAATCTCTGAATGCATTGTGAGATGTATTACGGTTTTTATACTTTGATAATAATTACAATTTGAAACATTATAGAATGACTCGCGTTCCTTTACTTACTATCGTGTATCATGTAGCCCTTTCATTCTGGCGTGCACTATAAAAAAGCATATAAAGAAAATAGAGTTAGAAAATCCAGATATTTTTGAGATGTTGAACTGTTCGATCTACGTAGATGATGTTTTCTGTGGTGCAGATTCTGTGGAGCAGGTTTTAAGTTAAGTACTGGATTTATTTTAAGATGCCTTAATGAATTTGCGTCAGTTTAATACAAATTCCGAGAAACTAAAGAAACTTTGGGATTGTGGAATAATTAAATCAGAAATTGAACTAAATAGTTCTTTAAAAGTATTAGGGCTTAACTGGTGTACATACGAGTAAAGATGTAATTTCCTTGAACATAGATAACTTGTGCGAAACATTAAATAGTTGTAGAAAAACCACAAAAGAAATATATTAAAGATGACTGCTACTATTTTCGATCCAGTAGGTTTCTTGGCGCCATTTGTATTACGTGCAAAATTGATAATGCAAAACCTTTGGCAGTTGGGTTTAGAATTTGACGATGAAGTTCCAACTGAATGTAAGCAGTTGTGGTCCGAGTGGAGCGGTGAAATTGAAAAGTTAAAGAAATTTGAAATTTCTCAAGAATATTTCCCCGGCAAATTGAATCAAAATAAGGATATCGAACTTCATTTATTTTGTGATGCATCTATTAAAGCGTATGGTTCAGTTGCATATTTTAGATCAGTTGAAGAAGGACAAGTAGCATTCATTGTAGCAAAATCTATAATTGCGCCAATAAAACAAAAACTCACACATCCAAGGTTAGAGTTGTTAGGAGCATTAACATCGGCAAGACTTGCTAAAAACTTAAAAGAGCTGTTTTCAGTTTATGAAGAAAATATTTATCTGTGGACTGATAGTATGATAGTGGTTCACTGGATTCATAGTGCTCCTGAACGATGGAAAATGTTTGTAAAAAATCGAGTATCTGAAATACAATCATTAACTTGCCAAAATAACTGGAGACATTGTAATGGGAAGTCCAATCCAGCGGACATTTTATCTCGAGGATGTTCAGCCGCATATTTGTTGTCTTCAAGATTATGGCAGTCTGGGCCAGACTGGTTAGTTGAATCAGTGAGTGCTTGGCCTAGTAAATGTATCGTGACAACTGAGTTTTCTGATGCTGAATTACAGCGGAAAAAGTGTATAAATGATACGACAATACTACCGTCTATTGCAGAAAAATCTAATTCTCTGTTGAATCTTGAAAATTATAGTAAATTAATTAGAGCTATTAGAGTAACTGCATGGATATTTAAGTTTATTCACAATCTGAAAACTAAAACTGACAAGAAAACCGGACCCTTGATAGCAGAACTTTTCGCCGCAGAATTATATTTGATAAAAGAAGTTCAATATGAACATTTTTCTGAGGAAATTAATAGTTTGTTGGACTGGACAGTTGATTTCAAAAAGCTCAAACATTTATGAACTAAATCCTTTTCTAAACGAGGAAAGAGTTTTGTTAGTAGGAGGAAGACTACAAAAATCAACTTTTAAGTTTTCATGAAAAAGCATCCTATAATTATTCCTTCGAAAACTCATTTTACAGATCTTCCATTACGGGATGCACATGAACGAGTTCTTCATACAGGTGTAGCTAGTACTCTCATGTTCCTCCGTGAAAAGTACTAGATAATTAGATCCAGACAGAATGTGAAACGTGTTATAAGAAACTGAGTACTGTGTCAGCGGTATAACTCCCGACCGATGCGACAAGTTATAGCACCATTACCTCTATCTAAATTTAGAGTGCTAAGAGTATTAATATTGTATGATAGTATATTTCTTATTAAAAATGTAATCGTAATGTTGTATCTATTTTATTTAATTGCTATTTAAAGTACTGTATATTTAATATTTAAAGAAATGTATATATTAGAAAATTTTAAGGTTGTAGAAATGTATAAGTGTATTTAAAAATTTAATTTAATTCTGAAAAAAAGACAGGTTTCTTGTAATAATTCTAGTATTTTAGTTGAATTATGATAATCTTGATTTTGAAATCATTTGTTTAATATTATCTTGAATTATATAAATTCATGATTCAAATCCTGATGCTTGAATAGGAATGTTATAACAATAATTCTTGATGAAATTTACTTGAAAATTTACTTGATATTCTTGAAACATAGGGTAAGTTTTACATTTTCTTGATATTTATGTGACATTTCTTTATTACAAAAACTTGAATTTGTATTGAAATGCATAATGATTCTTGAAAATAATTCTTGAAAATGTTCATGTCACTGATAATCTTAATTGTTCTGAACTACAGTTCAGCCGGGCCCAGTGTGTAAGAGATTTTATGTGGAAATATATTTTAATCGCCAAAGAGGGCGTAAATCTTTCATGATGTATATATACTTCTTGTTCTTGGATCTGGCACCGCCAGTTGAATATGTGTTAGACGTGAATAAACGTGGCAGTTTAGAAATCTGATTCGTAGTGTTCATGTATCTTGATGTTATGTGTGATTTGAATTAGTGTTTTTTGAACCAAGATAACTCGAAATTCTTGACAGTTAATATAATATTTTATATCCATCAAACATCCGTTATGCATACGGAGGAGGCAATGTCTGTGTTTTTGGTGGATGAACAGATCTCCATCGCTTTCCACGTGGAATCGTGAATGCAAAGGCATGACATCCTTGTTGCTTATATGCGCCCTTATGTCAGGGCAATAGGTGATCATATCCTGCTACAAGATGACAACGCTAGAACGCACAAGGCCCGCATCGTGGATGATTATTTTCAGCAACAAACCATTCAGCACATGGAGTGGTCAGCTCAATCACTGGACTGAATTCTATCGAGCCTGTTTCGGATGCCTGAGGAAGATGTAGAGCTGCTCCCAGTCCTCCTCTTTAGACCCTTGCCACGCTTGAAAGTGCTTTCAAGAGCAATGGCTCTCACTTCCTACGGAACTGATAGACCGTATAATTGACAGCATCACACATCGCTCTATATGCTGTATTGCTCCAAGAGGAGATCAAACTCCATTTTGAAAGTAATTTTTCTATATCAAACTAACACCTTCTATTTGTTTATTTTACACATATGCTAATTTCTGTAACACCATAATTGTCTGATTATTTCTTTTCATGTAATTTTATACCTTACTATGGGTCGATCAGTGCTTATTGTTTACATTATTATGAAAATGATATCCTAATTTTCAATGATATTGGAATACCTTTTCAGATACGAATGATCATCAAGGGCATTTATTTTTATTTTCATGCTATATGAATAGTTATAAATTCCTTAGTGTTTGTGATCTCTACATTTATGAGAGATAGTTACTTTAATTTTCAAATGCATTTATCTAAATATGTATACAGAGTGTATCAGTACAGCGATGACAAACTGTCAGGAGAGATAGTTACATAGACAATGTACACATAGACAATGAGAAATGACATAGCAATTCGTGGTCAGAAACGCTTTCCTGTCGCGGTAGTGAGGACATAAATTACAAGATAGGAAGGACATGAGCAGGGTGATAAAATATATTTATTATGCTTAGTACAGCAAAAACCAAGAAATAAGAACAAAAACAGACAACAATGATCATAAAAGGAGGTGTTCGAAATTACGACCCCAGACCATGATGCAGAAACTAAAACTACAATTGTTTACAGATAAAAAAAGTAACCATAAATATGTAACTTTACTAGAAACAAAAAGAAATTTTTTGTTCGATTTAAAACGTAAATTATGGAAATTAGCATGTCTTCTTTAAAAATACCTTTTTTCAAAATATATAGATTATTTTTGTTTAGTGCGTAGAAGTATTAACAGGCCCGCCCCGACAATAGGTGCAAGGTCGTGCGGCGCACGGCGGCGCCGAGTCAAAAAGGCGCCGTTCAATCGTTAAAACAAGCAGTTCGTCTCGCTGCCTGCCTGAACAGGAAAATTCTTGTCTTATTTGAACGCTTCTCCGAGGGTGGGGTTGACTCAGGTAAAACCTGGGAAGCCACTGATTAGGATCTGTACCTAGGCAGTCTCGGCCACGAGTGTTTAAAATCAGTCTCCACAAGACTGGAGTCATCGGCTGGCGATGGTTTTTTTTTAGGTTCGGCAGGGACCGCATGGTACTGGCTTGTCCGTTCCGTTAGTTTTGGTGGAGCTATATAGTCAGATATTCATGGTTGTCCGGGGCGAAACAGTCCCGTCGATGAAAATGTAGAATTCAGTTAGCCTTTAAAGTGCTTGAAGTTTCCAGTGGGCTCCTGGAGCCTGAAAACTGCATATTCATTTCCTTCCTTGGTTTATCATTGGGGTCTCCTAAAGCCGAAATCTGTATAGCATGACGTAGTGTTAACAGGCCGGATTGGAGGCCCGGTCTGTCTAGCAGTGTTTAAGTAACTTCCTTCTGCTGTCCGGGGTTGGGGCTCTATTGATGGCAGATGTTTTTACCATCCCTTCAGGACAGGGCCTGGAATGCGAGCTGCTGAGTAGTCCTGTCGACTCAGTCTTAGTTCGTCGGCTGGACCGATAGGTTAGCGGCCTCTTGGGGTTTGGGGGTTTAACTGTGCAGCCTCAATCTTCTCAGGTCTGAATGCCCCTTCCTCCTAGCACACTGTCTTATTTGACCGAAAGGTTATAATCAGGGCAGGAGTTCGTTTCTGGTGTTCTTTTCTGTCTTGTTTGAACGTGAAAATACGTGATGCCGATGCCTGTTACTAGAACCACGGAAGGCTAAGTTTTGTTTGGCTAAACTGAACGGCATAGATAATTCTTTCAATAAAATCACGCCAATGCTTAGACCATTTTTTTTTATTAAATTTTGAAATTCCATATCAACAGATTTATTCTTACATAATCGTTCTAAGAAATCGGACCAAAGGTATAGATTCCGGAAATGCATTTTATATTTTTCATCAAGTTTTAAGTGCTCATTTGAGTGGTTCCAGTCATTAAATTCAGAATTAGTCAATTTTACGTTGCTGAAATTGTTAAAAATTTTGCAGCGAATATAATAAGCAAAACTCTTTTCAGCAGAATTTAGAAAACAATCCCTTTTAACTCTTTCGTTGTTTGGCAAGATTCGACAAAAGTACATCTAAAAAAATTTACGTTTTACGGAAGGGACCGGCTGCATTGAAGTTTAAAGGTAATTCCCGGGTGAAAACACTATTTAACTCTTTCTGATTATCAGGTTTCTTTGGTACTTTCAATGGTAGCTGAGGACATTGATGGACAACTTATGCTAATAGCATTAGCTTGGGCATTCTCTTTGTTTTGAAAAAATTGAGTAAAGTTCCGGTTTATGAAGTCTTACTCTTGTTTTTTCTTCATTAAATTCTGATACCCAGATAGTTTTTTCTGTTTTTCTTCCGACATCTGGGGAAAAATGAAGACATAAAAAGTAGAAATAAAAATAATAATAATAGTAGAAAATAACTCTTATAAGAACTATTACGTAAAACACCTATTCTTAAAAACACTCAGAAAGTCACTGTTGGAAATATTTTACCTTACTTCTGAAAAACTGAGAATATCTTAAACCATTGCTGCGAAAATATATGAATATTAGACAAACACCAAATAATTCAAGGAGGTCGAGGTACTCTTTTGTTTATTAAAATAAATAAATCAAATTTAAAGTATGTATTTAAGACGGAATGACATAACGAAACATTTTCCTTCGATTTTCCGTATAGCTAAGAATCGAAAAATTGCAACTTTTAATTTCAGAATATCTTGTATATTTTTACTTCATTTCAAATCTCAAATAGTTATATTTTAAATTCAATAGTATTCCGTGAATATGTCAATCCTTTCTTCTCGAAAGGTAATAATTTTTAATTTAATAAACAAATAGTTCATGTAAAAAAAAATCGAGTAATGTTCAAATCGTCGCTTTTTTGAAAAAGCTAACCTTAGTTTAACATAATATGTAACTGCACTTACCTTTTTTATGTATAATAACAATAACAAAAAGCAATCACCAAACAAAATCGCAAAAAAGATAAATGTTGCACAAATTACTACGATTGCAACAGTAGACACAAAATAAGGATTAAGCAATTTGTCGAACGCGTCTTTGGCGCCGGTGTCTACCCTTATATACGCATCGGCATCAGGTATTTTCGTTCACATATATTTGCAAGATCAGCTTAACTTATGTCAAAAGCTGCAAAAAGTATTAACTGATAAAAAACCAAAGCGATATAAATAGTATAGATCTTATGCATGAATTGCAGTTTTTGCAAACTTTTGGAAAAAATGTTGCATCGCAGGTTGAAATTCTAAGCTATATAGTTATCAACAACATAGCGCTGTGCAGAAAATAATTTTGGATATATCCCTAGATATCAGCCCTAGAGCATTTTTTGTTCCCCGTTGTAATCACAGTTTGACCTTGTCGTAAACGACGCTAACAGCAACTTATTCGTTGCAAACTTATTAGATGCGTAAATTAATTTATTCTTAATTTTAAGCTAATAAATAGTGTTAAGCAATATATTTGGTATCCAATGGGGGTGTATTATTTCGCTTAATTGCAGTGTTACTTTTTTATAACATAAATATATGTATCATTCTTCAATAAATATGTTTGAGTGTGGGTTTTAACAAAGCACAAAATGTTTGCACATTTAGACAAACTGAAAGATAAAATGTAATTTTTTTCGTTTCTCATATTTTTATGTTAATAATACTTCATTTTAAGAGTTACCCATAAGCAGTTTCCCTTTAGTATAGTCCAGGGATGGGCAAACGTTTTCGATCGCGGGCCAAAAATCGAAAAAATAAAGTTTGGCGGGCCAAGATGAATTTTTCTAAAATTTTAAAAACAATATACAAGTATTACAATTTAATATATTAATGAGATGAATGAAATTGCGATTTCATTTTTAAAAGTTCCTTATATTGAGGTTCGAAGTGAGATGTACTGATTCTAAGGAACGAGGCTAAATACTCATCTGTCAGTCTACTTCTGAAATAATTCTTTCTAAGGTTCATAGTTGAAAACACTTTTTCACATATATAAGATGAAGCAAACATAGCACTGATTTTCTGGTCATGAGATATTAAATTTGGGAAACTTACTTTCGATAATGATTTGTAAAACTCTAACTTTGGCATATTTAGAAACAATTGATTGAGATGATTGTTAGATTGCAACTCAATTAATTCAAGCTGCAAATCTGACCTCACTGCTTCACAATTTACGTTGAATGGCATGGTAAAAATATCCAATTCTGCTTGAATGGCACTGAAATCTTGAAATCTGCGTTCGAACTCAAAATGCAGTTTTTTCAAGCTATCTTCATAATTCTTAAGGTTCTCTTCATTTACTGAGGGTATTGAATTTAACCTCGGGAAATGAGATAAGTCGTTCTTACCTAGCTGCACAGCAAACATATTAAGTTTTAGTTTAAAAGCTTTGAGATGTGACCAAATATAGTCGATAAATTGATTTTTCCCATGCATCTTGACATTCAAGTTGTTCATATGACAAAGAAGATCTGTGAAAAATGCAAAGTCTTAAAGCCATTTTGTATCTTCTAACATTTCGCACTCCGCAGAACACTGTTTCTCATGGAAGAACGACACAATATCGTCTTTCAGCTGCCAAACCCGCTCGAAAACACATCCTGCACTAAGCCACCTTACTTTCGTGTAATACAGTACATCAGAGTATTCAGATTGCACTGACTGAAGAAAATCTCGAAATTGCCTGTGAGTAAGCCCACGAGATCGAATAGTATTTATAAGCTTCACGACTGTATCAAGCACGGGTTTCATATTCAATGCAGATTTACACAGAGCATCTTGATGTATAACACAATGTAGAAAAACAACATTGTTCCCGGGATAGTTTTGATTAAAGAGTCCAAGAAATCCAGATTTTTTTCCTATCATATTTGGTGCTCCATCGGTCGTAATACGAGTATTACATATATTTGTTATAGGCACTTTCAAAGTTAAAAGCCCTTCCTGAAATTCACGAAAAATATCATGTGCCGTTGTAGTTCCCTTTAAAGAACGCATGCACGCCAGTTCCTCAATAATTTCAAAGTTCTCATCAACACCTCTTATAAATAATACTAATTGAGTAGTATCATTTATATCAATGCTTTCATCCATAGCTATGGAACAAAATTTAAACTGGCCAATCTTTGACTCTAATTGTGATGCCAAATTTTTATCGATGGCTTCCATTCTAGAAGTCACCGTTTTTCGAGATAAGCTTACAGTCTCAAAATTACTTTTCTTGTCTGGACATAAAACATCACAAACTTGGGAGCATGCATTGTTTAACGAACTCCCCATTACTGAGAGCTTTATTATTTTTAGCAATATTGTATGCTACAATGTAACTTGCATGTGTAGCTGCTTCTTGAATACTGTTTACCTTCTTGAAAAAATTTTGCCGGCCTGATAATTTTTTACAAAGACTTTCTGCATTTTTTTTTTCACATTCGGACATTGCTTCGTAATTGGAATTCTTATGCTTAGATGTCAAATGACGGGAAATGTTATATTCTTTGAAGACTGCTACAGCTTCATTGCAGATAAGACACACTGGTTTATCTTTTACAACTGAAAAAAAATATTCCCATGTCCATTCATCATTAAAAGCGCGGCACTCTGAATCAACTTTACGTTTTTTAGTAGCCATTTTGGGGTTGAAATATTTTACGAATAACCCAAACAAGCACTAGCTACGCTATACTTTTAATAATTTCACCGCTATTCACAATGACGCTATATGTCCACAATCTTTCAACACGCAATCAATAATATTAGAACTCGCGCCAAAAGAAAAAGCCGCTAGATGGAGCTTTAAAAAATGCGCAGTCTGCCACATGTGAGGTCTAATTCACCCATATTGAATTCCCATATGTCTGCTCCACAAGAAAAAGATAACGCTTGTTGGCGCCCAATCTACAGCTATAACTAACAAATAACTTCCGCTTTTAACACTTTGCCGATTGAAAACTGCCTGTGTTTGCTATTTCCTTCAATTTATGTTTTGTAGAACAAAAATAGAGAATGTAAACAGATTACCAGCTCTCTGAAAAAAAAGAAGAAAAAATATAATATTTAAACAAAGTAGAAAAGTAGATGGATATATAATATATGAATATTTCTTTTAATTTGCCTCTGACCGGCAAATTAAAATTATATCCGCGGGCCGGATAGAACCTTCCTGCGGGCCGGAGTTTGCCCATGGTATAGTCACTGCATAAAGGCGCTCACTAGACATTTGCACGAAGGCGCTGATTAGGCTTGGCGCGGGTCTGCTCGTGATTCGCTAGGAATTTCGAAATTACTTGTACGGGATAGAATTTTGTGTAGCACCAGGGTGCTTGGGTTTGAGATCCTACCCCTAAATCGAACATCATAAGTAGTTTTCGAAAGATAAAAGTAAAATAACTGAAGGGAGATATTAGGAATAAGATAAATTATACAAAATAAATATATATAATATATATATATATATATATATATATATATATATATATATATATTAATTTATTTCCTAAACAGTATTGATTAATTGACTATATTATCTCCTAAGTTTAATTAAAGTAGAATTATTTTAAAAGTGTGCATCCATACTGGTAAGTTATATTTTGAAAGATGTTTTGAAGTAATTTGAAAGCAAAATGTTAATAATGTTTTAACGGGGACTGGAGTTAAATCATCACGAGGAATAATATTACAATTGTAAAAGTAAAAATTAAAACATGTAATTATTGTCATTGATCGGAAATTAGTTGACTTTTCAAGGGGAACAAACCAACTCCCGTTCAATGATCAATAATTGATAAAAATACGTAAATATGAAAGTGTTTCGTCTTTACTCGAGTTATAAGTTAAAGCCAAACCGGCAATTCTAGTCAGGCCAAATATTTCCGCGAATAGTTGTTACTCAAAGAACTGATTCTCATGAAGCATTTTAGTCAATTCAATTTGGAGTAAAAATCAATTACTGTAGAGAAATCTTGTAAAACTCGAGTAATCGTCCCCGACACTATCATCTTTATGTATTTGAGTACTATATTATTTGTAGAAATTAAACATTGGAAATTGTCATTATGAAATCGAAATCAAAGTAAAGTTGAAATAAACATAGAAGATTATAAAAAAGATAAATAATGCAAACTTTGCAAAAACAAATCAAAGAGAACATAAAAATAATATAAAAATAATATAAAAATAAAATAGAAAATAATATAAATAAGATCAGTGAATGTACATGAAGATATAAAGGCCAGAAAGGTATTAAGTAACTTACATTCTTTCTAGTGGGGGAGTTGGCAGTGTGTTCTCTTCGTGTCTGACTCAGAAGTGTAGGGTGTCCGAAAATTCTTAGCGGCAGTAGGGGCTTTGAATTATATCAGTCGGTAAGACTTGGTTGAAGAAATTTATGGTAGTGGGTGGGACTTTGAATTCTTGAGGGATGTATTTTGTGGAGTTCTTATCTGAGAGAGACCGTCTGTTAAGATTTTTTTAAAAATACTAGTGAATGGAAATTAATTAATTTCTGGCTAATTGTCGTGTCGCAATGATTAAGAATTTAAGAAAGGAAAAAGGCATTTTCGCTATCCAAGAACTAGTAGACAGTCTAAAGGCAGGAAATAGGCCCATTTTTTTAGTAACAGTATAGTAACAGTATATGTCTGAAGACAATTAGCTTTTTACAATATATACAATTGAGTAATTACACTATATACAAATCTTTCAACTGACAGTCATCCAACTTATACCGCCTTCTCAGGTTTAGGAATAAATTATCATATCCCTATCAGTTAAATGATTTAGAGTGAGTATTTAACGCCTGCTCTTTTAAGGCAATGGTTGATAAATTGAAAGGGAATTAGATTATTTTTGAGAATTTTGATAAGGATCAAAATTTCGCGTTGTAAATCTATTGTATCTGTGCATATAGTTTTAATTCGTTGTATTTGATTAATTATAGTATTGTTAATTACTTTTTTGGATATGTTGGAGTTCCAATTTATTAATTTGTTAGTATTGAAATTGAAGTTTCTTGTTTTGTCAAAAAGTAAAATTTTTTTGTAGTTAATGATTTGAAGATCTAGAAAGTCTATGCTATTTTGTGAATTATTAGTTTTATTAAGTTTAAGACAATTCGGATAAATGTCGGAGTTTTCAATTTTACCAAAATTATTAATTGTAATAAGGTCATCAATAAATCTGTAGGTGTGTTTGTAGTAATTTAACTCTTGTGGTTGTAGATTTTTTTGGAAGTTAAATTCTTTGACAAATAAAAAGATATTACAGATCGAAGTGCTGGAATGTAAGCCCATTGGCAATCCTCTGACTTGTTTAAAAAGTTGATTTTGAAACTTGATTTAGTTATGAAAAAGTGTGCATTTTAGGTAGGTTTTCCATTTGTCAAGAGTCATGATATTGAGTATATTAGGGAAAAGTTTTGGTAGATCAAGTAGACTGGTATAGATTTCTTCTAGAGGAAGTGAGGTATATAAGTTTTCAAAATCATAGCAGTTAATGTTTTGGATGTTAATGGTATGAATGGTATTAATGACAGGAGTGTTATTATGAATGATCCAGCAATAGTTATGATTAGTGTTACAATCATTGAAAATAAATTTACAGATTTTATTAAGTTGAATTGAAAAATAATAGTCTATATTTTTCTTGTAATTATTAGTTCCATTAGCTATAAATCTAAATTTTAATGGTGTTTTATGGAATTTGGGAATCGCATAAAGATTAGTAAATCTGTTGTAGTTTGCATTGAAAGTAATATTGAGTTTCTTATGAAAAGTTTTAATCCTGTTTATTATAGATGTTTCTGTAAGGTTGGCTGATTGATAAGTAGTTGCGTTGAGAAGTTCTTTATGAATAATCTCAGTGTAGAATTGTTTTCATATAATACTAAAGTTATTAGTTGCTTTATCTATTTTTGTAATAGTAAAAAGCTGTTTTAATTTACTAATATCAGATGTAAGTTGCGACCAGTTCAGTGTACTTTTAAATTTGAGGTGACTGATTTCTGTGGATATGCGTTGAAGAATTTTAGCTTTCCATTTTAAGAAGGTATCTATGGGAAAATTCAGTTGATAGCTTGCTTTAACTATAAATTCGTTGATGTTGTTTTCGAAAGTCTTGTAACAGTAATTTGTAGTCATGTTTCTGACTGGTCTAAATTTTGTACCATAACTCATTAGTGTTTTTAGTTGATGGTTTTGTATGATATTCAGGTTGCCAGTAATTATGTGCTGGTGATGAGAATCTACGTAATTGCTGTAAATTGGTGTCTTACAATGTCATTCTGCAGTTTCATCTATTTCATGGTGGTTAGTAAGCAAGTTGCTTAAGGTCCTTTGATATTTAAATGCAATCATTGGTATAGTGTCAACTGCGGGGAAGTCATCTTTACAATCTCTGATGATTCTTGAGAAATGAATATTATCAAACTGCGGATGCAGAAAATTGACTTTAAAATAAATTTTGCGTTGAGTGAGACTATTAGAGAGTCTGAAAAGACTAAAATCAAGAATCATGTCTTTAATGATTTGTATGTCGTCGTAGCTTTCTTGATGGAATTTTTTTAGTTTGATAAGGAATTTATTAGTACAGGAGTGTAACCAGTTGAGAAGTTTCTTGGGAAAACAGTCTGAGTCAAAAAAACATTTCAATTGTTTTTTCAATGCAAGTGTATCCAAAGTGGATAAAAATCTCGCATTATTTTTTATTTTGCTTCCTCTTTTTCCTCTCTGCGTTTTGATGCTGTAGAGTTTAAATTGGCTGAAAATAGACTTCTTAGAAGTATCTCTATGACTATGTATATAAGTGGTAAGTCCATATGGATAAAGTGAACGTTGTTTTAGTATATAGAGAGATTCCTGAAAAATTCGTGTTTTGTGATTGGGTATTATATCTAGTATCTGAAGTTGAATAGAGTTGAAGTCATGGTGTTTAAAGTGTTCTAATTCTGCTGTATTAAGTTGTGATGGTGTACTTATTTTAATGTTATTTTTTTGTGCGTTGAATTTTTTGATTTGAGCTCTATGGTTATTGATTCGAAAGTTAAGATTGTTTTTAGTCTGTCCTATATATTTAATATGTCAAGTACCGCATGTAATCATGTAAATACAGTTAAATGTTTTTCATAGAAATTGTTTTTTGGGTTTACCTGTAGCAGGCATGGCGTTAAATTTTCAAATTTGTCATCTAGTGGAATGACATTTAGTGATTTCAATATGAGTTAAACTAGCAAGATATAAAAGTAAGGAGGCTGCTAACCTTCAATACAGTAAAGTTTTTGTATAAGAACTTTAAAACTTAAAAAGGTTGGAGATAATATATAAAGTGGGTACATTAGGTAAGAGATAAATAGCGCTAATAGCTGCTATTTAGCATATCAAATGTTGTATGAACTTAAATCCATTTAGTGCGAATACAAGTTATTATTACTTGCGCAATTGCTGCAAAGTTAGTTAATAATAATTTATTTCCTAAACAGTATTGATTAATTGATTATATTATCTCCTAAGTTTAATTAAAGTAGAATTATTTTAAAAGTGTGCATCCATACTGGTAAGTTATATTTTGAAAGATGTTTTGAAGTAATTTGAAAGCAAAATGTTAATAATGTTTTAACGGGGACTGGAGTTAAATCATCACGAGGAATAATATTACAATTGTAAAAGTAAAAATTAAAACATGTAATTATTGTCATTGATCGGAAATTAGTTGACTTTTCAAGGGGAACAAACCAACTCCCGTTCAATGATCAATAATTGATAAAAATACGTAAATATGAAAGTGTTTCGTCTTTACTCGAGTTATAAGTTAAAGCCAAACCGGCAATTCTAGTCAGGCCAAATATTTCCGCGAATAGTTGTTACTCAAAGAACTGATTCTCATGAAGCATTTTAGTCAATTCAATTTGGAGTAAAAATCAATTACTGTAGAGAAATCTTGTAAAACTCGAGTAATCGTCCCCGACACTATCATCTTTATGTATTTGAGTACTATATTATTTGTAGAAATTAAACATTGGAAATTGTCATTATGAAATCGAAATCAAAGTAAAGTTGAAATAAACATAGAAGATTATAAAAAAGATAAATAATGCAAACTTTGCAAAAACAAATCAAAGAGAACATAAAAATAATATAAAAATAATATAAAAATAAAATAGAAAATAATATAAATAAGATCAGTGAATGTACATGAAGATATAAAGGCCAGAAAGGTATTAAGTAACTTACATTCTTTCTAGTGGGGGAGTTGGCAGTGTGTTCTCTTCGTGTCTGACTCAGAAGTGTAGGGTGTCCGAAAATTCTTAGCGGCAGTAGGGGCTTTGAATTATATCAGTCGGTAAGACTTGGTTGAAGAAATTTATGGTAGTGGGTGGGACTTTGAATTCTTGAGGGATGTATTTTGTGGAGTTCTTATCTGAGAGAGACCGTCTGTTAAGATTTTTTTAAAAATACTAGTGAATGGAAATTAATTAATTTCTGGCTAATTGTCGTGTCGCAATGATTAAGAATTTAAGAAAGGAAAAAGGCATTTTCGCTATCCAAGAACTAGTAGACAGTCTAAAGGCAGGAAATAGGCCCATTTTTTTAGTAACAGTATAGTAACAGTATATGTCTGAAGACAATTAGCTTTTTACAATATATACAATTGAGTAATTACACTATATACAAATCTTTCAACTGACAGTCATCCAACTTATACCGCCTTCTCAGGTTTAGGAATAAATTATCATATCCCTATCAGTTAAATGATTTAGAGTGAGTATTTAACGCCTGCTCTTTTAAGGCAATGGTTGATAAATTGAAAGGGAATTAGATTATTTTTGAGAATTTTGATAAGGATCAAAATTTCGCGTTGTAAATCTATTGTATCTGTGCATATAGTTTTAATTCGTTGTATTTGATTAATTATAGTATTGTTAATTACTTTTTTGGATATGTTGGAGTTCCAATTTATTAATTTGTTAGTATTGAAATTGAAGTTTCTTGTTTTGTCAAAAAGTAAAATTTTTTTGTAGTTAATGATTTGAAGATCTAGAAAGTCTATGCTATTTTGTGAATTATTAGTTTTATTAAGTTTAAGACAATTCGGATAAATGTCGGAGTTTTCAATTTTACCAAAATTATTAATTGTAATAAGGTCATCAATAAATCTGTAGGTGTGTTTGTAGTAATTTAACTCTTGTGGTTGTAGATTTTTTTGGAAGTTAAATTCTTTGACAAATAAAAAGATATTACAGATCGAAGTGCTGGAATGTAAGCCCATTGGCAATCCTCTGACTTGTTTAAAAAGTTGATTTTGAAACTTGATTTAGTTATGAAAAAGTGTGCATTTTAGGTAGGTTTTCCATTTGTCAAGAGTCATGATATTGAGTATATTAGGGAAAAGTTTTGGTAGATCAAGTAGACTGGTATAGATTTCTTCTAGAGGAAGTGAGGTATATAAGTTTTCAAAATCATAGCAGTTAATGTTTTGGATGTTAATGGTATGAATGGTATTAATGACAGGAGTGTTATTATGAATGATCCAGCAATAGTTATGATTAGTGTTACAATCATTGAAAATAAATTTACAGATTTTATTAAGTTGAATTGAAAAATAATAGTCTATATTTTTCTTGTAATTATTAGTTCCATTAGCTATAAATCTAAATTTTAATGGTGTTTTATGGAATTTGGGAATCGCATAAAGATTAGTAAATCTGTTGTAGTTTGCATTGAAAGTAATATTGAGTTTCTTATGAAAAGTTTTAATCCTGTTTATTATAGATGTTTCTGTAAGGTTGGCTGATTGATAAGTAGTTGCGTTGAGAAGTTCTTTATGAATAATCTCAGTGTAGAATTGTTTTCATATAATACTAAAGTTATTAGTTGCTTTATCTATTTTTGTAATAGTAAAAAGCTGTTTTAATTTACTAATATCAGATGTAAGTTGCGACCAGTTCAGTGTACTTTTAAATTTGAGGTGACTGATTTCTGTGGATATGCGTTGAAGAATTTTATCTTTCCATTTTAAGAAGGTATCTATGGGAAAATTCAGTTGATAGCTTGCTTTAACTATAAATTCGTTGATGTTGTTTTCGAAAGTCTTGTAACAGTAATTTGTAGTCATGTTTCTGACTGGTCTAAATTTTGTACCATAACTCATTAGTGTTTTTAGTTGATGGTTTTGTATGATATTCAGGTTGCCAGTAATTATGTGCTGGTGATGAGAATCTACGTAATTGCTGTAAATTGGTGTCTTACAATGTCATTCTGCAGTTTCATCTATTTCATGGTGGTTAGTAAGCAAGTTGCTTAAGGTCCTTTGATATTTAAATGCAATCATTGGTATAGTGTCAACTGCGGGGAAGTAATCTTTACAATCTCTGATGATTCTTGAGAAATGAATATTGTCAAACTGCGGATGCAGAAAATTGACTTTAAAATAAATTTTGCGTTGAGTGAGACTATTAGAGAGTCTGAAAAGACTAAAATCAAGAATCATGTCTTTAATGATTTGTATGTCGTCGTAGCTTTCTTGAAGGAATTTTTTTAGTTTGATAAGGAATTTATTAGTACAGGAGTGTAACCAGTTGAGAAGTTTCTTGGGAAAACAGTCTGAGTCAAAAAAACATTTCAATTGTTTTTTCAATGCAAGTGTATCCAAAGTGGATAAAAATCTCGCATTATTTTTTATTTTGCTTCCTCTTTTTCCTCTCTGCGTTTTGATGCTGTAGAGTTTAAATTGGCTGAAAATAGACTTCTTAGAAGTATCTCTATGACTATGTATATAAGTGTTAAGTCCATATGGATAAAGTGAACGTTGTTTTAGTATATAGAGAGATTCCTGAAAAATTCGTGTTTTGTGATTGGGTATTATATCTAGTATCTGAAGTTGAATAGAGTTGAAGTCATGGTGTTTAAAGTGTTCTAATTCTGCTGTATTAAGTTGTGATGGTGTACTTATTTTAATGTTATTTTTTTGTGCGTTGAATTTTTTGATTTGAGCTCTATGGTTATTGATTCGAAAGTTAAGATTGTTTTTAGTCTGTCCTATATATTTAATATGTCAAGTACCGCATGTAATCATGTAAATACAGTTAAATGTTTTTCATAGAAATTGTTTTTTGGGTTTACCTGTAGCAGGCATGGCGTTAAATTTTCAAATTTGTCATCTAGTGGAATGACATTTAGTGATTTCAATATGAGTTAAACTAGCAAGATATAAAAGTAAGGAGGCTGCTAACCTTCAATACAGTAAAGTTTTTGTATAAGAACTTTAAAACTTAAAAAGGTTGGAGATAATATATAAAGTGGGTACATTAGGTAAGAGATAAATAGCGCTAATAGCTGCTATTTAGCATATCAAATGTTGTATGAACTTAAATCCATTTAGTGCGAATACAAGTTATTATTACTTGCGCAATTGCTGCAAAGTTAGTTAATAATAATTTATTTCCTAAACAGTATTGATTAATTGATTATATTATCTCCTAAGTTTAATTAAAGTAGAATTATTTTAAAAGTGTGCATCCATACTGGTAAGTTATATTTTGAAAGATGTTTTGAAGTAATTTGAAAGCAAAATGTTAATAATGTTTTAACGGGGACTGGAGTTAAATCATCACGAGGAATAATATTACAATTGTAAAAGTAAAAATTAAAACATGTAATTATTGTCAATGATCGGAAATTAGTTGACTTTTCAAGGGGAACAAACCAACTCCCGTTCAATGATCAATAATTGATAAAAATACGTAAATATGAAAGTGTTTCGTCTTTACTCGAGTTATAAGTTAAAGCCAAACCGGCAATTCTAGTCAGGCCAAATATTTCCGCGAATAGTTGTTACTCAAAGAACTGATTCTCATGAAGCATTTTAGTCAATTCAATTTGGAGTAAAAATCAATTACTGTAGAGAAATCTTGTAAAACTCGAGTAATCGTCCCCGACACTATCATCTTTATGTATTTGAGTACTATATTATTTGTAGAAATTAAACATTGGAAATTGTCATTATGAAATCGAAATCAAAGTAAAGTTGAAATAAACATAGAAGATTATAAAAAAGATAAATAATGCAAACTTTGCAAAAACAAATCAAAGAGAACATAAAAATAATATAAAAATAATATAAAAATAAAATAGAAAATAATATAAATAAGATCAGTGAATGTACATGAAGATATAAAGGCCAGAAAGGTATTAAGTAACTTACATTCTTTCTAGTGGGGGAGTTGGCAGTGTGTTCTCTTCGTGTCTGACTCAGAAGTGTAGGGTGTCCGAAAATTCTTAGCGGCAGTAGGGGCTTTGAATTATATCAGTCGGTAAGACTTGGTTGAAGAAATTTATGGTAGTGGGTGGGACTTTGAATTCTTGAGGGATGTATTTTGTGGAGTTCTTATCTGAGAGAGACCGTCTGTTAAGATTTTTTTAAAAATACTAGTGAATGGAAATTAATTAATTTCTGGCTAATTGTCGTGTCGCAATGATTAAGAATTTAAGAAAGGAAAAAGGCATTTTCGCTATCCAAGAACTAGTAGACAGTCTAAAGGCAGGAAATAGGCCCATTTTTTTAGTAACAGTATAGTAACAGTATATGTCTGAAGACAATTAGCTTTTTACAATATATACAATTGAGTAATTACACTATATACAAATCTTTCAACTGACAGTCATCCAACTTATACCGCCTTCTCAGGTTTAGGAATAAATTATCATATCCCTATCAGTTAAATGATTTAGAGTGAGTATTTAACGCCTGCTCTTTTAAGGCAATGGTTGATAAATTGAAAGGGAATTAGATTATTTTTGAGAATTTTGATAAGGATCAAAATTTCGCGTTGTAAATCTATTGTATCTGTGCATATAGTTTTAATTCGTTGTATTTGATTAATTATAGTATTGTTAATTACTTTTTTGGATATGTTGGAGTTCCAATTTATTAATTTGTTAGTATTGAAATTGAAGTTTCTTGTTTTGTCAAAAAGTAAAATTTTTTTGTAGTTAATGATTTGAAGATCTAGAAAGTCTATGCTATTTTGTGAATTATTAGTTTTATTAAGTTTAAGACAATTCGGATAAATGTCGGAGTTTTCAATTTTACCAAAATTATTAATTGTAATAAGGTCATCAATAAATCTGTAGGTGTGTTTGTAGTAATTTAACTCTTGTGGTTGTAGATTTTTTTGGAAGTTAAATTCTTTGACAAATAAAAAGATATTACAGATCGAAGTGCTGGAATGTAAGCCCATTGGCAATCCTCTGACTTGTTTAAAAAGTTGATTTTGAAACTTGATTTAGTTATGAAAAAGTGTGCATTTTAGGTAGGTTTTCCATTTGTCAAGAGTCATGATATTGAGTATATTAGGGAAAAGTTTTGGTAGATCAAGTAGACTGGTATAGATTTCTTCTAGAGGAAGTGAGGTATATAAGTTTTCAAAATCATAGCAGTTAATGTTTTGGATGTTAATGGTATGAATGGTATTAATGACAGGAGTGTTATTATGAATGATCCAGCAATAGTTATGATTAGTGTTACAATCATTGAAAATAAATTTACAGATTTTATTAAGTTGAATTGAAAAATAATAGTCTATATTTTTCTTGTAATTATTAGTTCCATTAGCTATAAATCTAAATTTTAATGGTGTTTTATGGAATTTGGGAATCGCATAAAGATTAGTAAATCTGTTGTAGTTTGCATTGAAAGTAATATTGAGTTTCTTATGAAAAGTTTTAATCCTGTTTATTATAGATGTTTCTGTAAGGTTGGCTGATTGATAAGTAGTTGCGTTGAGAAGTTCTTTATGAATAATCTCAGTGTAGAATTGTTTTCATATAATACTAAAGTTATTAGTTGCTTTATCTATTTTTGTAATAGTAAAAAGCTGTTTTAATTTACTAATATCAGATGTAAGTTGCGACCAGTTCAGTGTACTTTTAAATTTGAGGTGACTGATTTCTGTGGATATGCGTTGAAGAATTTTATCTTTCCATTTTAAGAAGGTATCTATGGGAAAATTCAGTTGATAGCTTGCTTTAACTATAAATTCGTTGATGTTGTTTTCGAAAGTCTTGTAACAGTAATTTGTAGTCATGTTTCTGACTGGTCTAAATTTTGTACCATAACTCATTAGTGTTTTTAGTTGATTGTTTTGTATGCTGTTCAGGTTGCCAGTAATTATGTGCTGGTGATGAGAATCTACGTAATTGCTGTAAATTGGTGTCTTACAATGTCATTCTGCAGTTTCATCTATTTCATGGTGGTTAGTAAGCAAGTTGCTTAAGGTCCTTTGATATTTAAATGCAATCATTGGTATAGTGTCAACTGCGGGGAAGTAATCTTTACAATCTCTGATGATTCTTGAGAAATGAATATTGTCAAACTGCGGATGCAGAAAATTGACTTTAAAATAAATTTTGCGTTGAGTGAGACTATTAGAGAGTCTGAAAAGACTAAAATCAAGAATCATGTCTTTAATGATTTGTATGTCGTCGTAGCTTTCTTGAAGGAATTTTTTTAGTTTGATAAGGAATTTATTAGTACAGGAGTGTAACCAGTTGAGAAGTTTCTTGGGAAAACAGTCTGAGTCAAAAAAACATTTCAATTGTTTTTCAATGCAAGTGTATCCAAAGTGGATAAAAATCTCGCATTATTTTTTATTTTGCTTCCTCTTTTTCCTCTCTGCGTTTTGATGCTGTAGAGTTTAAATTGGCTGAAAATAGACTTCTTAGAAGTATCTCTATGACTATGTATATAAGTGTTAAGTCCATATGGATAAAGTGAACGTTGTTTTAGTATATAGAGAGATTCCTGAAAAATTCGTGTTTTGTGATTGGGTATTATATCTAGTATCTGAAGTTGAATAGAGTTGAAGTCATGGTGTTTAAAGTGTTCTAATTCTGCTGTATTAAGTTGTGATGGTGTACTTATTTTAATGTTATTTTTTTGTGCGTTGAATTTTTTGATTTGAGCTCTATGGTTATTGATTCGAAAGTTAAGATTGTTTTTAGTCTGTCCTATATATTTAATATGTCAAGTACCGCATGTAATCATGTAAATACAGTTAAATGTTTTTCATAGAAATTGTTTTTTGGGTTTACCTGTAGCAGGCATGGCGTTAAATTTTCAAGTTTGTCATCTAGTGGAATGACATTTAGTGATTTCAATATGAGTTAAACTAGCAAGATATAAAAGTAAGGAGGCTGCTAACCTTCAATACAGTAAAGTTTTTGTATAAGAACTTTAAAACTTAAAAAGGTTGGAGATAATATATAAAGTGGGTACATCAGGTAAGAGATAAATAGCGCTAATAGCTGCTATTTAGCATATCAAATGTTGTATGAACTTAAATCCATTTAGTGCGAATACAAGTTATTATTACTTGCACAATTGCTGCAAAGTTAGTTAATAATAATTTATTTCCTAAACAGTATTGATTAATTGATTATATTATCTCCTAAGTTTAATTAAAGTAGAATTATTTTAAAAGTGTGCATCCATACTGGTAAGTTATATTTTGAAAGATGTTTTGAAGTAATTTGAAAGCAAAATGTTAATAATGTTTTAACGGGGACTGGAGTTAAATCATCACGAGGAATAATATTACAATTGTAAAAGTAAAAATTAAAACATGTAATTATTGTCATTGATCGGAAATTAGTTGACTTTTCAAGGGGAACAAACCAACTCCCGTTCAATGATCAATAATTGATAAAAATACGTAAATATGAAAGTGTTTCGTCTTTACTCGAGTTATAAGTTAAAGCCAAATCGGCAATTCTAGTCAGGCCAAATATTTCCGCGAATAGTTGTTACTCAAAGAACTGATTCTCATGAAGCATTTTAGTCAATTCAATTTGGAGTAAAAATCAATTACTGTAGAGAAATCTTGTAAAACTCGAGTAATCGTCCCCGACACTATCATCTTTATGTATTTGAGTACTATATTATTTATAGAAATTAAACATTGGAAATTGTCATTATGAAATCGAAATCAAAGTAAAGTTGAAATAAACATAGAAGATTATAAAAAAGATAAATAATGCAAACTTTGCAAAAACAAATCAAAGAGAACATAAAAGTAATATAAAAATAATATAAAAATAAAATAGAAAATAATATAAATAAGATCAGTGAATGTACATGAAGATATAAAGGCCAGAAAGGTATTAAGTAACTTACATTCTTTCTAGTGGGGGAGTTGGCAGTGTGTTCTCTTCCTGTCTGACTCAGAAGTGAAGTATAGGGTGTCCGAAAATTCTTAGCGGCAGTAGGGGCTTTGAATTATATCAGTCGGTAAGACTTGGTTGAAGAAATTTATGGTAGTGGGTGGGACTTTGAATTCTTGAGGGATGTATTTTGTGGAGTTCTTATCTGAGAGAGACCGTCTGTTAAGATTTTTTTAAAAATACTAGTGAATGGAAATTAATTAATTTCTGGCTAATTGTCGTGTCGCAATGATTAAGAATTTAAGAAAGGAAAAAGGCATTTTCGCTATCCAAGAACTAGTAGACAGTCTAAAGGCAGGAAATAGGCCCATTTTTTTAGTAACAGTATAGTAACAGTATATGTCTGAAGACAATTAGCTTTTTACAATATATACAATTGAGTAATTACACTATATACAAATCTTTCAACTGACAGTCATCCAACTTATACCGCCTTCTCAGGTTTAGGAATAAATTATCATATCCCTATCAGTTAAATGATTTAGAGTGAGTATTTAACGCCTGCTCTTTTAAGGCAATGGTTGATAAATTGAAAGGGAATTAGATTATTTTTGAGAATTTTGATAAGGATCAAAATTTCGCGTTGTAAATCTATTGTATCTGTGCATATAGTTTTAATTCGTTGTATTTGATTAATTATAGTATTGTTAATTACTTTTTTGGATATGTTGGAGTTCCAATTTATTAATTTGTTAGTATTGAAATTGAAGTTTCTTGTTTTGTCAAAAAGTAAAATTTTTTTGTAGTTAATGATTTGAAGATCTAGAAAGTCTATGCTATTTTGTGAATTATTAGTTTTATTAAGTTTAAGACAATTCGGATAAATGTCGGAGTTTTCAATTTTACCAAAATTATTAATTGTAATAAGGTCATCAATAAATCTGTAGGTGTGTTTGTAGTAATTTAACTCTTGTGGTTGTAGATTTTTTTGGAAGTTAAATTCTTTGACAAATAAAAAGATATTACAGATCGAAGTGCTGGAATGTAAGCCCATTGGCAATCCTCTGACTTGTTTAAAAAGTTGATTTTGAAACTTGATTTAGTTATGAAAAAGTGTGCATTTTAGGTAGGTTTTCCATTTGTCAAGAGTCATGATATTGAGTATATTAGGGAAAAGTTTTGGTAGATCAAGTAGACTGGTATAGATTTCTTCTAGAGGAAGTGAGGTATATAAGTTTTCAAAATCATAGCAGTTAATGTTTTGGATGTTAATGGTATGAATGGTATTAATGACAGGAGTGTTATTATGAATGATCCAGCAATAGTTATGATTAGTGTTACAATCATTGAAAATAAATTTACAGATTTTATTAAGTTGAATTGAAAAATAATAGTCTATATTTTTCTTGTAATTATTAGTTCCATTAGCTATAAATCTAAATTTTAATGGTGTTTTATGGAATTTGGGAATCGCATAAAGATTAGTAAATCTGTTGTAGTTTGCATTGAAAGTAATATTGAGTTTCTTATGAAAAGTTTTAATCCTGTTTATTATACATGTTTCTGTAAGGTTGGCTGATTGATAAGTAGTTGCGTTGAGAAGTTCTTTATGAATAATCTCAGTGTAGAATTGTTTTCATATAATACTAAAGTTATTAGTTGCTTTATCTATTTTTGTAATAGTAAAAAGCTGTTTTAATTTACTAATATCAGATGTAAGTTGCGACCAGTTCAGTGTACTTTTAAATTTGAGGTGAATGATTTCTGTGGATATGCGTTGAAGAATTTTATCTTTCCATTTTAAGAAGGTATCTATGGGAAAATTCAGTTGATAGCTTGCTTTAACTATAAATTCGTTGATGTTGTTTTCGAAAGTCTTGTAACAGTAATTTGTAGTCATGTTTCTGACTGGTCTAAATTTTGTACCATAACTCATTAGTGTTTTTAGTTGATTGTTTTGTATGCTGTTCAGGTTGCCAGTAATTATGTGCTGGTGATGAGAATCTACGTAATTGCTGTAAATTGATGTCTTACAATGTCATTCTGCAGTTTCATCTATTTCATGGTGGTTAGTAAGCAAGTTGCTTAAGGTCCTTTGATATTTAAATGCAATCATTGGTATAGTGTCAACTGCGGGGAAGTAATCTTTACAATCTCTGATGATTCTTGAGAAATGAATATTGTCAAACTGCGGATGCAGAAAATTGACTTTAAAATAAATTTTGCGTTGAGTGAGACTATTAGAGAGTCTGAAAAGACTAAAATCAAGAATCATGTCTTTAATGATTTGTATGTCGTCGTAGCTTTCTTGAAGGAATTTTTTTAGTTTGATAAGGAATTTACTAGTACAGGAGTGTAACCAGTTGAGAAGTTTCTTGGGAAAACAGTCTGAGTCAAAAAAACATTTCAATTGTTTTTTCAATGCAAGTGTATCCAAAGTGGATAAAAATCTCGCATTATTTTTTATTTTGCTTCCTCTTTTTCCTCTCTGCGTTTTGATGCTGTAGAGTTTAAATTGGCTGAAAATAGACTTCTTAGAAGTATCTCTATGACTATGTATATAAGTGTTAAGTCCATATGGATAAAGTGAACGTTGTTTTAGTATATAGAGAGATTCCTGAAAAATTCGTGTTTTGTGATTGGGTATTATATCTAGTATCTGAAGTTGAATAGAGTTGAAGTCATGGTGTTTAAAGTGTTCTAATTCTGCTGTATTAAGTTGTGATGGTGTACTTATTTTAATGTTATTCTTTTGTACGTTGAATTTTTTGATTTGAGCTCTATGGTTATTGATTCGAAAGTTAAGATTGTTTTTAGTCTGTCCTATATATTTAATATGTCAAGTACCGCATGTAATCATGTAAATACAGTTAAATGTTTTTCATAGAAATTGTTTTTTGGGTTTACCTGTAGCAGGCATGGCGTTAAATTTTCAAATTTGTCATCTAGTGGAATGACATTTAGTGATTTCAATATGAGTTAAACTAGCAAGATATAAAAGTAAGGAGGCTGCTAACCTTCAATACAGTAAAGTTTTTGTATAAGAACTTTAAAACTTAAAAAGATTGGAGATAAGATATAAAGTGGGTACATTAGGTAAGAGATAAATAGCGCTAATAGCTGCTATTTAGCATATCAAATGTTGTATGAACTTAAATCCATTTAGTGCGAATACAAGTTATTATTACTTGCGCAATTGCTGCAAAGTTAGTTAATAAAAATTTATTTCCTAAACAGTATTGATTAATTGATTATATTATCTCCTAAGTTTAATTAAAGTAGAATTATTTTAAAAGTGTGCATCCATACTGGTAAGTTATATTTTGAAAGATGTTTTGAAGTAATTTGAAAGCAAAATGTTAATAATGTTTTAACGGGGACTGGAGTTAAATCATCACGAGGAATAATATTACAATTGTAAAAGTAAAAATTAAAACATGTAATTATTGTCATTGATCGGAAATTAGTTGACTTTTCAAGGGGAACAAACCAACTCCCGTTCAATGATCAATAATTGATAAAAATACGTAAATATGAAAGTGTTTCGTCTTTACTCGAGTTATAAGTTAAAGCCAAACCGGCAATTCTAGTCAGGCCAAATATTTCCGCGAATAGTTGTTACTCAAAGAACTGATTCTCATGAAGCATTTTAGTCAATTCAATTTCGAGTAAAAATCAATTACTGTAGAGAAATCTTGTAAAACTCGAGTAATCGTCCCCGACACTATCATCTTTATGTATTTGAGTACTATATTATTTGTAGAAATTAAACATTGGAAATTGTCATCATGAAATCGAAATCAAAGTAAAGTTGAAATAAACATAGAAAATTATAAAAAAGATAAATAATGCAAACTTTGCAAAAACAAATCAAAGAGAACATAAAAATAATATAAAAATAATATAAAAATAAAATAGAAAATAATATAAATAAGATCAGTGAATGTACATGAAGATATAAAGGCCAGAAAGGTATTAAGTAACTTACATTCTTTCTAGTGGGGGAGTTGGCAGTGTGTTCTCTTCGTGTCTGACTCAGAAGTGTAGGGTGTCCGAAAATTCTTAGCGGCAGTAGGGGCTTTGAATTATATCAGTCGGTAAGACTTGGTTGAAGAAATTTATGGTAGTGGGTGGGACTTTGAATTCTTGAGGGATGTATTTTGTGGAGTTCTTATCTGAGAGAGACCGTCTGTTAAGATTTTTTTAAAAATACTAGTGAATGGAAATTAATTAATTTCTGGCTAATTGTCGTGTCGCAATGATTAAGAATTTAAGAAAGGAAAAAGGCATTTTCGCTATACAAGAGCTAGTAGACAGTCTAAAGGCAGGAAATAGGCCCATTTTTTTAGTAACAATATAGTAACAGTATATGTCTGAAGACAATTAGCTTTTTACAATATATACAATTGAGTAATTATACTATATACAAATCTTTCAACTGACAGTCATCCAACTTATACCGCCTTCTCAGGTTTAGGAATAAATTATCATATCCCTATCAGTTAAATGATTTAGAGTGAGTATTTAACGCCTGCTCTTTTAAGGCAATGGTTGATAAATTGAAAGGGAATTAGATTATTTTTGAGAATTTTGATAAGGATCAAAATTTCGCGTTGTAAATCTATTGTATCTGTGCATATAGTTTTAATTCGTTGTATTTGATTAATTATAGTATTGTTAATTACTTTTTTGGTATGTTGGAGTTCCAATTTATTAATTTGTTAGTATTGAAATTGAAGTTTCTTGTTTTGTCAAAAAGTAAAATTTTTTTGTAGTTAATGATTTGAAGATCTAGAAAGTCTATGCTATTTTGTGAATTATTAGTTTTATTAAGTTTAAGACAATTCGGATAAATGTCGGAGTTTTCAATTTTACCAAAATTATTAATTGTAATAAGGTCATCAATAAATCTGTAGGTGTGTTTGTAGTAATTTAACTCTTGTGGTTGTAGATTTTTTTGGAAGTTAAATTCTTTGACAAATAAAAAGATATTACAGATCGAAGTGCTGGAATGTAAGCCCATTGGCAATCCTCTGACTTGTTTAAAAAGTTGATTTTGAAACTTGATTTAGTTATAAAAAAGTGTGCATTTTAGGTAGGTTTTCCATTTGTCAAGAGTCATGATATTGAGTATATTAGGGAAAAGTTTTGGTAGATCTAGTAGACTGGTATAGATTTCTTCTAGAGGAAGTGAGGTATATAAGTTTTCAAAATCATAGCAGTTAATGTTTTGGATGTTAATGGTATGAATGGTATTAATGACAGGAGTGTTATTATGAATGATCCAGCAATAGTTATGATTAGTGTTACAATCATTGAAAATAAATTTACAGATTTTATTAAGTTGAATTGAAAAATAATAGTCTATATTTTTCTTGTAATTATTAGTTCCATTAGCTATAAATCTAAATTTTAATGGTGTTTTATGGAATTTGGGAATCGCATAAAGATTAGTAAATCTGTTGTAGTTTGCATTGAAAGTAATATTGAGTTTCTTATGAAAAGTTTTAATCCTGTTTATTATAGATGTTTCTGTAAGGTTGGCTGATTGATAAGTAGTTGCGTTGAGAAGTTCTTTATGAATAATCTCAGTGTAGAATTGTTTTCATATAATACTAAAGTTATTAGTTGCTTTATCTATTTTTGTAATAGTAAAAAGCTGTTTTAATTTACTAATATCAGATGTAAGTTGCGACCAGTTCAGTGTACTTTTAAATTTGAGGTGACTGATTTCTGTGGATATGCGTTGAAGAATTTTAGCTTTCCATTTTAAGAAGGTATCTATGGGAAAATTCAGTTGATAGCTTGCTTTAACTATAAATTCGTTGATGTTTTTTTCGAAAGTCTTGTAACAGTAATTTGTAGTCATGTTTCTGACTGGTCTAAATTTTGTACCATAACTCATTAGTGTTTTTAGTTGATGGTTTTGTATGATATTCAGGTTGCCAGTAATTATGTGCTGGTGATGAGAATCTACGTAATTGCTGTAAATTGGTGTCTTACAATGTCATTCTGCAGTTTCATCTATTTCATGGTGGTTAGTAAGCAAGTTGCTTAAGGTCCTTTGATATTTAAATGCAATCATTGGTATAGTGTCAACTGCGGGGAAGTAATCTTTACAATCTCTGATGATTCTTGAGAAATGAATATTGTCAAACTGCGGATGCAGAAAATTGACTTTAAAATAAATTTTGCGTTGAGTGAGACTATTAGAGAGTCTGAAAAGACTAAAATCAAGAATCATGTCTTTAATGATTTGTATGTCGTCGTAGCTTTCTTGAAGGAATTTTTTTAGTTTGATAAGGAATTTATTAGTACAGGAGTGTAACCAGTTGAGAAGTTTCTTGGGAAAACAGTCTGAGTCAAAAAAACATTTCAATTGTTTTTTCAATGCAAGTGTATCCAAAGTGGATAAAAATCTCGCATTATTTTTTATTTTGCTTCCTCTTTTTCCTCTCTGCGTTTTGATGCTGTAGAGTTTAAATTGGCTGAAAATAGACTTCTTAGAAGTATCTCTATGACTATGTATATAAGTGTTAAGTCCATATGGATAAAGTGAACGTTGTTTTAGTATATAGAGAGATTCCTGAAAAATTCGTGTTTTGTGATTGGGTATTATATCTAGTATCTGAAGTTGAATAGAGTTGAAGTCATGGTGTTTAAAGTGTTCTAATTCTGCTGTATTAAGTTGTGATGGTGTACTTATTTTAATGTTATTTTTTGTGCGTTGAATTTTTTGATTTGAGCTCTATGGTTATTGATTCGAAAGTTAAGATTGTTTTTAGTCTGTCCTATATATTTAATATGTCAAGTACCGCATGTAATCATGTAAATACAGTTAAATGTTTTTCATAGAAATTGTTTTTTGGGTTTACCTGTAGCAGGCATGGCGTTAAATTTTCAAGTTTGTCATCTAGTGGAATGACATTTAGTGATTTCAATATGAGTTAAACTAGCAAGATATAAAAGTAAGGAGGCTGCTAACCTTCAATACAGTAAAGTTTTTGTATAAGAACTTTAAAACTTAAAAAGGTTGGAGATAATATATAAAGTGGGTACATTAGGTAAGAGATAAATAGCGCTAATAGCTGCTATTTAGCATATCAAATGTTGTATGAACTTAAATCCATTTAGTGCGAATACAAGTTATTATTACTTGCGCAATTGCTGCAAAGTTAGTTAATAATAATTTATTTCCTAAACAGTATTGATTAATTGATTATATTATCTCCTAAGTTTAATTAAAGTAGTATTATTTTAAAAGTGTGCATCCATACTGGTAAGTTATATTTTGAAAGATGTTTTGAAGTAATTTGAAAGCAAAATGTTAATAATGTATTAACGGGGACTGGAGTTAAATCATCACGAGGAATAATATTACAATTGTAAAAGTAAAAATTAAAACATGTAATTATTGTCATTGATCGGAAATTAGTTGACTTTTCAAGGGGAACAAACCAACTCCCGTTCAATGATCAATAATTGATAAAAATACGTAAATATGAAAGTGTTTCGTCTTTACTCGAGTTATAAGTTAAAGCCAAACCGGCAATTCTAGTCAGGCCAAATATTTCCGCGAATAGTTGTTACTCAAAGAACTGATTCTCATGAAGCATTTTAGTCAATTCAATTTGGAGTAAAAATCAATTACTGTAGAGAAATCTTGTAAAACTCGAGTAATCGTCCCCGACACTATCATCTTTATGTATTTGAGTACTATATTATTTGTAGAAATTAAACATTGGAAATTGTCATTATGAAATCGAAATCAAAGTAAAGATGAAATAAACATAGAAGATTATAAAAAAGATAAATAATGCAAACTTTGCAAAAACAAATCAAAGAGAACATAAAAATAATATAAAAATAATATAAAAATAAAATAGAAAATAATATAAATAAGATCAGTGAATGTACATGAAGATATAAAGGCCAGAAAGGTATTAAGTAACTTACATTCTTTCTAGTGGGGGAGTTGGCAGTGTGTTCTCTTCCTGTCTGACTCAGAAGTGAAGTATAGGGTGTCCGAAAATTCTTAGCGGCAGTAGGGGCTTTGAATTATATCAGTCGGTAAGACTTGGTTGAAGAAATTTATGGTAGTGGGTGGGACTTTGAATTCTTGAGGGATGTATTTTGTGGAGTTCTTATCTGAGAGAGACCGTCTGTTAAGATTTTTTTAAAAATACTAGTGAATGGAAATTAATTAATTTCTGGCTAATTGTCGTGTCGCAATGATTAAGAATTTAAGAAAGGAAAAAGGCATTTTCGCTATCCAAGAACTAGTAGACAGTCTAAAGGCAGGAAATAGGCCCATTTTTTTAGTAACAGTATAGTAACAGTATATGTCTGAAGACAATTAGCTTTTTACAATATATACAATTGAGTAATTACACTATATACAAATCTTTCAACTGACAGTCATCCAACTTATACCGCCTTCTCAGGTTTAGGAATAAATTATCATATCCCTATCAGTTAAATGATTTAGAGTGAGTATTTAACGCCTGCTCTTTTAAGGCAATGGTTGATAAATTGAAAGGGAATTAGATTATTTTTGAGAATTTTGATAAGGATCAAAATTTCGCGTTGTAAATCTATTGTATCTGTGCATATAGTTTTAATTCGTTGTATTTGATTAATTATAGTATTGTTAATTACTTTTTTGGATATGTTGGAGTTCCAATTTATTAATTTGTTAGTATTGAAATTGAAGTTTCTTGTTTTGTCAAAAAGTAAAATTTTTTTGTAGTTAATGATTTGAAGATCTAGAAAGTCTATGCTATTTTGTGAATTATTAGTTTTATTAAGTTTAAGACAATTCGGATAAATGTCGGAGTTTTCAATTTTACCAAAATTATTAATTGTAATAAGGTCATCAATAAATCTGTAGGTGTGTTTGTAGTAATTTAACTCTTGTGGTTGTAGATTTTTTTGGAAGTTAAATTCTTTGACAAATAAAAAGATATTACAGATCGAAGTGCTGGAATGTAAGCCCATTGGCAATCCTCTGACTTGTTTAAAAAGTTGATTTTGAAACTTGATTTAGTTATGAAAAAGTGTGCATTTTAGGTAGGTTTTCCATTTGTCAAGAGTCATGATATTGAGTATATTAGGGAAAAGTTTTGGTAGATCAAGTAGACTGGTATAGATTTCTTCTAGAGGAAGTGAGGTATATAAGTTTTCAAAATCATAGCAGTTAATGTTTTGGATGTTAATGGTATGAATGGTATTAATGACAGGAGTGTTATTATGAATGATCCAGCAATAGTTATGATTAGTGTTACAATCATTGAAAATAAATTTACAGATTTTATTAAGTTGAATTGAAAAATAATAGTCTATATTTTTCTTGTAATTATTAGTTCCATTAGCTATAAATCTAAATTTTAATGGTGTTTTATGGAATTTGGGAATCGCATAAAGATTAGTAAATCTGTTGTAGTTTGCATTGAAAGTAATATTGAGTTTCTTATGAAAAGTTTTAATCCTGTTTATTATAGATGTTTCTGTAAGGTTGGCTGATTGATAAGTAGTTGCGTTGAGAAGTTCTTTATGAATAATCTCAGTGTAGAATTGTTTTCATATAATACTAAAGTTATTAGTTGCTTTATCTATTTTTGTAATAGTAAAAAGCTGTTTTAATTTACTAATATCAGATGTAAGTTGCGACCAGTTCAGTGTACTTTTAAATTTGAGGTGACTGATTTCTGTGGATATGCGTTGAAGAATTTTATCTTTCCATTTTAAGAAGGTATCTATGGGAAAATTCAGTTGATAGCTTGCTTTAACTATAAATTCGTTGATGTTGTTTTCGAAAGTCTTGTAACAGTAATTTGTAGTCATGTTTCTGACTGGTCTAAATTTTGTACCATAACTCATTAGTGTTTTTAGTTGATGGTTTTGTATGATATTCAGGTTGCCAGTAATTATGTGCTGGTGATGAGAATCTACGTAATTGCTGTAAATTGGTGTCTTACAATGTCATTCTGCAGTTTCATCTATTTCATGGTGGTTAGTGAGCAAGTTGCTTAAGGTCCTTTGATATTTAAATGCAATCATTGGTATAGTGTCAACTGCGGGGAAGTAATCTTTACAATCTCTGATGATTCTTGAGAAATGAATATTGTCAAACTGCGGATGCAGAAAATTGACTTTAAAATAAATTTTGCGTTGAGTGAGACTATTAGAGAGTCTGAAAAGACTAAAATCAAGAATCATGTCTTTAATGATTTGTATGTCGTCGTAGCTTTCTTGAATGAATTTTTTTAGTTTGATAAGGAATTTATTAGTACAGGAGTGTAACCAGTTGAGAAGTTTCTTGGGAAAACAGTCTGAGTCAAAAAAACATTTCAATTGTTTTTTCAATGCAAGTGTATCCAAAGTGGATAAAAATCTCGCATTATTTTTTATTTTGCTTCCTCTTTTTCCTCTCTGCGTTTTGATGCTGTAGAGTTTAAATTGGCTGAAAATAGACTTCTTAGAAGTATCTCTATGACTATGTATATAAGTGTTAAGTCCATATGGATAAAGTGAACGTTGTTTTAGTATATAGAGAGATTCCTGAAAAATTCGTGTTTTGTGATTGGGTATTATATCTAGTATCTGAAGTTGAATAGAGTTGAAGTCATGGTGTTTAAAGTGTTCTAATTCTGCTGTATTAAGTTGTGATGGTGTACTTATTTTAATGTTATTTTTTTGTGCGTTGAATTTTTTGATTTGAGCTCTATGGTTATTGATTCGAAAGTTAAGATTGTTTTTAGTCTGTCCTATATATTTAATATGTCAAGTACCGCATGTAATCATGTAAATACAGTTAAATGTTTTTCATAGAAATTGTTTTTTGGGTTTACCTGTAGCAGGCATGGCGTTAAATTTTCAAGTTTGTCATCTAGTGGAATGACATTTAGTGATTTCAATATGAGTTAAACTAGCAAGATATAAAAGTAAGGAGGCTGCTAACCTTCAATACAGTAAAGTTTTTGTATAAGAACTTTAAAACTTAAAAAGGTTGGAGATAATATATAAAGTGGGTACATTAGGTAAGAGATAAATAGCGCTAATAGCTGCTATTTAGCATATCAAATGTTGTATGAACTTAAATCCATTTAGTGCGAATACAAGTTATTATTACTTGCGCAATTGCTGCAAAGTTAGTTAATAATAATTTATTTCCTGAACAGTATTGATTAATTGATTATATTATCTCCTAAGTTTAATTAAAGTAGTATTATTTTAAAAGTGTGCATCCATACTGGTAAGTTATATTTTGAAAGATGTTTTGAAGTAATTTGAAAGCAAAATGTTAATAATGTATTAACGGGGACTGGAGTTAAATCATCACGAGGAATAATATTACAATTGTAAAAGTAAAAATTAAAACATGTAATTATTGTCATTGATCGGAAATTAGTTGACTTTTCAAGGGGAACAAACCAACTCCCGTTCAATGATCAATAATTGATAAAAATACGTAAATATGAAAGTGTTTCGTCTTTACTCGAGTTATAAGTTAAAGCCAAACCGGCAATTCTAGTCAGGCCAAATATTTCCGCGAATAGTTGTTACTCAAAGAACTGATTCTCATGAAGCATTTTAGTCAATTCAATTTGGAGTAAAAATCAATTACTGTAGAGAAATCTTGTAAAACTCGAGTAATCGTCCCCGACACTATCATCTTTATGTATTTGAGTACTATATTATTTGTAGAAATTAAACATTGGAAATTGTCATTATGAAATCGAAATCAAAGTAAAGTTGAAATAAACATAGAAGATTATAAAAAAGATAAATAATGCAAACTTTGCAAAAACAAATCAAAGAGAACATAAAAATAATATAAAAATAATATAAAAATAAAATAGAAAATAATATAAATAAGATCAGTGAATGTACATGAAGATATAAAGGCCAGAAAGGTATTAAGTAACTTACATTCTTTCTAGTGGGGGAGTTGGCAGTGTGTTCTCTTCGTGTCTGACTCAGAAGTGTAGGGTGTCCGAAAATTCTTAGCGGCAGTAGGGGCTTTGAATTATATCAGTCGGTAAGACTTGGTTGAAGAAATTTATGGTAGTGGGTGGGACTTTGAATTCTTGAGGGATGTATTTTGTGGAGTTCTTATCTGAGAGAGACCGTCTGTTAAGATTTTTTTAAAAATACTAGTGAATGGAAATTAATTAATTTCTGGCTAATTGTCGTGTCGCAATGATTAAGAATTTAAGAAAGGAAAAAGGCATTTTCGCTATCCAAGAACTAGTAGACAGTCTAAAGGCAGGAAATAGGCCCATTTTTTTAGTAACAGTATAGTAACAGTATATGTCTGAAGACAATTAGCTTTTTACAATATATACAATTGAGTAATTACACTATATACAAATCTTTCAACTGACAGTCATCCAACTTATACCGCCTTCTCAGGTTTAGGAATAAATTATCATATCCCTATCAGTTAAATGATTTAGAGTGAGTATTTAACGCCTGCTCTTTTAAGGCAATGGTTGATAAATTGAAAGGGAATTAGATTATTTTTGAGAATTTTGATAAGGATCAAAATTTCGCGTTGTAAATCTATTGTATCTGTGCATATAGTTTTAATTCGTTGTATTTGATTAATTATAGTATTGTTAATTACTTTTTTGGATATGTTGGAGTTCCAATTTATTAATTTGTTAGTATTGAAATTGAAGTTTCTTGTTTTGTCAAAAAGTAAAATTTTTTTGTAGTTAATGATTTGAAGATCTAGAAAGTCTATGCTATTTTGTGAATTATTAGTTTTATTAAGTTTAAGACAATTCGGATAAATGTCGGAGTTTTCAATTTTACCAAAATTATTAATTGTAATAAGGTCATCAATAAATCTGTAGGTGTGTTTGTAGTAATTTAACTCTTGTGGTTGTAGATTTTTTTGGAAGTTAAATTCTTTGACAAATAAAAAGATATTACAGATCGAAGTGCTGGAATGTAAGCCCATTGGCAATCCTCTGACTTGTTTAAAAAGTTGATTTTGAAACTTGATTTAGTTATGAAAAAGTGTGCATTTTAGGTAGGTTTTCCATTTGTCAAGAGTCATGATATTGAGTATATTAGGGAAAAGTTTTGGTAGATCAAGTAGACTGGTATAGATTTCTTCTAGAGGAAGTGAGGTATATAAGTTTTCAAAATCATAGCAGTTAATGTTTTGGATGTTAATGGTATGAATGGTATTAATGACAGGAGTGTTATTATGAATGATCCAGCAATAGTTATGATTAGTGTTACAATCATTGAAAATAAATTTACAGATTTTATTAAGTTGAATTGAAAAATAATAGTCTATATTTTTCTTGTAATTATTAGTTCCATTAGCTATAAATCTAAATTTTAATGGTGTTTTATGGAATTTGGGAATCGCATAAAGATTAGTAAATCTGTTGTAGTTTGCATTGAAAGTAATATTGAGTTTCTTATGAAAAGTTTTAATCCTGTTTATTATAGATGTTTCTGTAAGGTTGGCTGATTGATAGTAGTTGCGTTGAGAAGTTCTTTATGAATAATCTCAGTGTAGAATTGTTTTCATATAATACTAAAGTTATTAGTTGCTTTATCTATTTTTGTAATAGTAAAAAGCTGTTTTAATTTACTAATATCAGATGTAAGTTGCGACCAGTTCAGTGTACTTTTAAATTTGAGGTGACTGATTTCTGTGGATATGCGTTGAAGAATGTTATCTTTCCATTTTAAGAAGGTATCTATGGGAAAATTCAGTTGATAGCTTGCTTTAACTATAAATTCGTTGATGTTGTTTTCGAAAGTCTTGTAACAGTAATTTGTAGTCATGTTTCTGACTGGTCTAAATTTTGTACCATAACTCATTAGTGTTTTTAGTTGATGGTTTTGTATGATATTCAGGTTGCCAGTAATTATGTGCTGGTGATGAGAATCTACGTAATTGCTGTAAATTGGTGTCTTACAATGTCATTCTGCAGTTTCATCTATTTCATGGTGGTTAGTAAGCAAGTTGCTTAAGGTCCTTTGATATTTAAATGCAATCATTGGTATAGTGTCAACTGCGGGGAAGTAATCTTTACAATCTCTGATGATTCTTGAGAAATGAATATTGTCAAACTGCGGATGCAGAAAATTGACTTTAAAATAAATTTTGCGTTGAGTGAGACTATTAGAGAGTCTGAAAAGACTAAAATCAAGAATCATGTCTTTAATGATTTGTATGTCGTCGTAGCTTTCTTGAAGGAATTTTTTTAGTTTGATAAGGAATTTATTAGTACAGGAGTGTAACCAGTTGAGAAGTTTCTTGGGAAAACAGTCTGAGTCAAAAAAACATTTCAATTGTTTTTTCAATGCAAGTGTATCCAAAGTGGATAAAAATCTCGCATTATTTTTTATTTTGCTTCCTCTTTTTCCTCTCTGCGTTTTGATGCTGTAGAGTTTAAATTGGCTGAAAATAGACTTCTTAGAAGTATCTCTATGACTATGTATATAAGTGTTAAGTCCATATGGATAAAGTGAACGTTGTTTTAGTATATAGAGAGATTCCTGAAAAATTCGTGTTTTGTGATTGGGTATTATATCTAGTATCTGAAGTTGAATAGAGTTGAAGTCATGGTGTTTAAAGTGTTCTAATTCTGCTGTATTAAGTTGTGATGGTGTACTTATTTTAATGTTATTTTTTTGTGCGTTGAATTTTTTGATTTGAGCTCTATGGTTATTGATTCGAAAGTTAAGATTGTTTTTAGTCTGTCCTATATATTTAATATGTCAAGTACCGCATGTAATCATGTAAATACAGTTAAATGTTTTTCATAGAAATTGTTTTTTGGGTTTACCTGTAGCAGGCATGGCGTTAAATTTTCAAGTTTGTCATCTAGTGGAATGACATTTAGTGATTTCAATGAGTTAAACTAGCAAGATATAAAAGTAAGGAGGCTGCTAACCTTCAATACAGTAAAGTTTTTGTATAAGAACTTTAAAACTTAAAAAGGTTGGAGATAATATATAAAGTGGGTACATTAGGTAAGAGATAAATAGCGCTAATAGCTGCTATTTAGCATATCAAATGTTGTATGAACTTAAATCCATTTAGTGCGAATACAAGTTATTATTACTTGCGCAATTGCTGCAAAGTTAGTTAATAATAATTTATTTCCTAAACAGTATTGATTAATTGATTATATTATCTCCTAAGTTTAATTAAAGTAGAATTATTTTAAAAGTGTGCATCCATACTGGTAAGTTATATTTTGAAAGATGTTTTGAAGTAATTTGAAAGCAAAATGTTAATAATGTTTTAACGGGGACTGGAGTTAAATCATCACGAGGAATAATATTACAATTGTAAAAGTAAAAATTAAAACATGTAATTATTGTCATTGATCGGAAATTAGTTGACTTTTCAAGGGGAACAAACCAACTCCCGTTCAATGATCAATAATTGATAAAAATACGTAAATATGAAAGTGTTTCGTCTTTACTCGAGTTATAAGTTAAAGCCAAATCGGCAATTCTAGTCAGGCCAAATATTTCCGCGAATAGTTGTTACTCAAAGAACTGATTCTCATGAAGCATTTTAGTCAATTCAATTTCGAGTAAAAATCAATTACTGTAGAGAAATCTTGTAAAACTCGAGTAATCGTCCCCGACACTATCATCTTTATGTATTTGAGTACTATATTATTTGTAGAAATTAAACATTGGAAATTGTCATTATGAAATCGAAATCAAAGTAAAGTTGAAATAAACATAGAAGATTATAAAAAAGATAAATAATGCAAACTTTGCAAAAACAAATCAAAGAGAACATAAAAATAATATAAAAATAATATAAAAATAAAATAGAAAATAATATAAATAAGATCAGTGAATGTACATGAAGATATAAAGGCCAGAAAGGTATTAAGTAACTTACATTCTTTCTAGTGGGGGAGTTGGCAGTGTGTTCTCTTCGTGTCTGACTCAGAAGTGTAGGGTGTCCGAAAATTCTTAGCGGCAGTAGGGGCTTTGAATTATATCAGTCGGTAAGACTTGGTTGAAGAAATTTATGGTAGTGGGTGGGACTTTGAATTCTTGAGGGATGTATTTTGTGGAGTTCTTATCTGAGAGAGACCGTCTGTTAAGATTTTTTTAAAAATACTAGTGAATGGAAATTAATTAATTTCTGGCTAATTGTCGTGTCGCAATGATTAAGAATTTAAGAAAGGAAAAAGGCATTTTCGCTATCCAAGAACTAGTAGACAGTCTAAAGGCAGGAAATAGGCCCATTTTTTTAGTAACAGTATAGTAACAGTATATGTCTGAAGACAATTAGCTTTTTACAATATATACAATTGAGTAATTACACTATATACAAATCTTTCAACTGACAGTCATCCAACTTATACCGCCTTCTCAGGTTTAGGAATAAATTATCATATCCCTATCAGTTAAATGATTTAGAGTGAGTATTTAACGCCTGCTCTTTTAAGGCAATGGTTGATAAATTGAAAGGGAATTAGATTATTTTTGAGAATTTTGATAAGGATCAAAATTTCGCGTTGTAAATCTATTGTATCTGTGCATATAGTTTTAATTCGTTGTATTTGATTAATTATAGTATTGTTAATTACTTTTTTGGATATGTTGGAGTTCCAATTTATTAATTTGTTAGTATTGAAATTGAAGTTTCTTGTTTTGTCAAAAAGTAAAATTTTTTTGTAGTTAATGATTTGAAGATCTAGAAAGTCTATGCTATTTTGTGAATTATTAGTTTTATTAAGTTTAAGACAATTCGGATAAATGTCGGAGTTTTCAATTTTACCAAAATTATTAATTGTAATAAGGTCATCAATAAATCTGTAGGTGTGTTTGTAGTAATTTAACTCTTGTGGTTGTAGATTTTTTTGGAAGTTAAATTCTTTGACAAATAAAAAGATATTACAGATCGAAGTGCTGGAATGTAAGCCCATTGGCAATCCTCTGACTTGTTTAAAAAGTTGATTTTGAAACTTGATTTAGTTATGAAAAAGTGTGCATTTTAGGTAGGTTTTCCATTTGTCAAGAGTCATGATATTGAGTATATTAGGGAAAAGTTTTGGTAGATCAAGTAGACTGGTATAGATTTCTTCTAGAGGAAGTGAGGTATATAAGTTTTCAAAATCATAGCAGTTAATGTTTTGGATGTTAATGGTATGAATGGTATTAATGACAGGAGTGTTATTATGAATGATCCAGCAATAGTTATGATTAGTGTTACAATCATTGAAAATAAATTTACAGATTTTATTAAGTTGAATTGAAAAATAATAGTCTATATTTTTCTTGTAATTATTAGTTCCATTAGCTATAAATCTAAATTTTAATGGTGTTTTATGGAATTTGGGAATCGCATAAAGATTAGTAAATCTGTTGTAGTTTGCATTGAAAGTAATATTGAGTTTCTTATGAAAAGTTTTAATCCTGTTTATTATAGATGTTTCTGTAAGGTTGGCTGATTGATAGTAGTTGCGTTGAGAAGTTCTTTATGAATAATCTCAGTGTAGAATTGTTTTCATATAATACTAAAGTTATTAGTTGCTTTATCTATTTTTGTAATAGTAAAAAGCTGTTTTAATTTACTAATATCAGATGTAAGTTGCGACCAGTTCAGTGTAGTTTTAAATTTGAGGTGACTGATTTCTGTGGATATGCGTTGAAGAATTTTAGCTTTCCATTTTAAGAAGGTATCTATGGGAAAATTCAGTTGATAGCTTGCTTTAACTATAAATTCGTTGATGTTGTTTTCGAAAGTCTTGTAACAGTAATTTGTAGTCATGTTTCTGACTGGTCTAAATTTTGTACCATAACTCATTAGTGTTTTTAGTTGATGGTTTTGTATGATATTCAGGTTGCCAGTAATTATGTGCTGGTGATGAGAATCTACGTAATTGCTGTAAATTGGTGTCTTACAATGTCATTCTGCAGTTTCATCTATTTCATGGTGGTTAGTAAGCAAGTTGCTTAAGGTCCTTTGATATTTAAATGCAATCATTGGTATAGTGTCAACTGCGGGGAAGTAATCTTTACAATCTCTGATGATTCTTGAGAAATGAATATTGTCAAACTGCGGATGCAGAAAATTGACTTTAAAATAAATTTTGCGTTGAGTGAGACTATTAGAGAGTCTGAAAAGACTAAAATCAAGAATCATGTCTTTAATGATTTGTATGTCGTCGTAGCTTTCTTGAAGGAATTTTTTTAGTTTGATAAGGAATTTATTAGTACAGGAGTGTAACCAGTTGAGAAGTTTCTTGGGAAAACAGTCTGAGTCAAAAAAACATTTCAATTGTTTTTTCAATGCAAGTGTATCCAAAGTGGATAAAAATCTCGCATTATTTTTTATTTTGCTTCCTCTTTTTCCTCTCTGCGTTTTGATGCTGTAGAGTTTAAATTGGCTGAAAATAGACTTCTTAGAAGTATCTCTATGACTATGTATATAAGTGTTAAGTTCATATGGATAAAGTGAACGTTGTTTTAGTATATAGAGAGATTCCTGAAAAATTCGTGTTTTGTGATTGGGTATTATATCTAGTATCTGAAGTTGAATAGAGTTGAAGTCATGGTGTTTAAAGTGTTCAAATTCTGCTGTATTAAGTTGTGATGGTGTACTTATTTTAATGTTATTTTTTTGTGCGTTGAATTTTTTGATTTGAGCTCTATGGTTATTGATTCGAAAGTTAAGATTGTTTTTAGTCTGTCCTATATATTTAATATGTCAAGTACCGCATGTAATCATGTAAATACAGTTAAATGTTTTTCATAGAAATTGTTTTTTGGGTTTACCTGTAGCAGGCATGGCGTTAAATTTTCAAATTTGTCATCTAGTGGAATGACATTTAGTGATTTCAATATGAGTTAAACTAGCAAGATATAAAAGTAAGGAGGCTGCTAACCTTCAATACAGTAAAGTTTTTGTATAAGAACTTTAAAACTTAAAAAGGTTGGAGATAATATATAAAGTGGGTACATTAGGTAAGAGATAAATAGCGCTAATAGCTGCTATTTAGCATATCAAATGTTGTATGAACTTAAATCCATTTAGTGCGAATACAAGTTATTATTACTTGCGCAATTGCTGCAAAGTTAGTTAATAATAATTTATTTCCTAAACAGTATTGATTAATTGATTATATTATCTCCTAAGTTTAATTAAAGTAGAATTATTTTAAAAGTGTGCATCCATACTGGTAAGTTATATTTTGAAAGATGTTTTGAAGTAATTTGAAAGCAAAATGTTAATAATGTTTTAACGGGGACTGGAGTTAAATCATCACGAGGAATAATATTACAACTGTAAAAGTAAAAATTAAAACATGTAATTATTGTCATTGATCGGAAATTAGTTGACTTTTCAAGGGGAACAAACCAACTCCCGTTCAATGATCAATAATTGATAAAAATACGTAAATATGAAAGTGTTTCGTCTTTACTCCAGTTATAAGTTAAAGCCAAACCGGCAATTCTAGTCAGGCCAAATATTTCCGCGAATAGTTGTTACTCAAAGAACTGATTCTCATGAAGCATTTTAGTCAATTCAATTTGGAGTAAAAATCAATTACTGTAGAGAAATCTTGTAAAACTCGAGTAATCGTCCCCGACACTATCATCTTTATGTATTTGAGTACTATATTATTTGTAGAAATTAAACATTGGAAATTGTCATTATGAAATCGAAATCAAAGTAAAGTTGAAATAAACATAGAAGATTATAAAAAAGATAAATAATGCAAACTTTGCAAAAACAAATCAAAGAGAACATAAAAATAATATAAAAATAATATAAAAATAAAATAGAAAATAATATAAATAAGATCAGTGAATGTACATGAAGATATAAAGGCCAGAAAAGTATTAAGTAACTTACATTCTTTCTAGTGGGGGAGTTGGAAGTGTGTTCTCTTCGTGTCTGACTCAGAAGTGTAGGGTGTCCGAAAATTCTTAGCGGCAGTAGGGGCTTTGAATTATATCAGTCGGTAAGACTTGGTTGAAGAAATTTATGGTAGTGGGTGGGACTTTGAATTCTTGAGGGATGTATTTTGTGGAGTTCTTATCTGAGAGAGACCGTCTGTTAAGATTTTTTTAAAAATACTAGTGAATGGAAATTAATTAATTTCTGGCTAATTGTCGTGTCGCAATGATTAAGAATTTAAGAAAGGAAAAAGGCATTTTCGCTATCCAAGAGCTAGTAGACAGTCTAAAGGCAGGAAATAGGCCCATTTTTTTAGTAACAGTATAGTAACAGTATATGTCTGAAGACAATTAGCTTTTTACAATATATACAATTGAGGAATTACACTATATACAAATATTTCAACTGACAGTCATCCAACTTATACCGCCTTCTCAGGTTTAGGAATAAATTATCATATCCCTATCAGTTAAATGATTTAGAGTGAGTATTTAACGCCTGCTCTTTTAAGGCAATGGTTGATAAATTGAAAGGGAATTAGATTATTTTTGAGAATTTTGATAAGGATCAAAATTTCGCGTTGTAAATCTATTGTATCTGTGCATATAGTTTTAATTCGTTGTATTTGATTAATTATAGTATTGTTAATTACTTTTTTGGATATGTTGGAGTTCCAATTTATTAATTTGTTAGTATTGAAATTGAAGTTTCTTGTTTTGTCAAAAAGTAAACTTTTTTTGTAGTTAATGATTTGAAGATCTAGAACGTCTATGCTATTTTGTGAATTATTAGTTTTATTAAGTTTAAGACAATTCGGATAAATGTCGGAGTTTTCAATTTTACCAAAATTATTAATTGTAATAAGGTCATCAATAAATCTGTAGGTGTGTTTGTAGTAATTTAACTCTTGTGGTTGTAGATTTTTTTGGAAGTTAAATTCTTTGACAAATAAAAAGATATTACAGATCGAAGTGCTGGAATGTAAGCCCATTGGCAATCCTCTGACTTGTTTAAAAAGTTGATTTTGAAACTTGATTTAGTTATGAAAAAGTGTGCATTTTAGGTAGGTTTTCCATTTGTCAAGAGTCATGATATTGAGTATATTAGGGAAAAGTTTTGGTAGATCAAGTAGACTGGTATAGATTTCTTCTAGAGGAAGTGAGGTATATAAGTTTTCAAAATCATAGCAGTTAATGTTTTGGATGTTAATGGTATGAATGGTATTAATGACAGGAGTGTTATTATGAATGATCCAGCAATAGTTATGATTAGTGTTACAATCATTGAAAATAAATTTACAGATTTTATTAAGTTGAATTGAAAAATAATAGTCTATATTTTTCTTGTAATTATTAGTTCCATTAGCTATAAATCTAAATTTTAATGGTGTTTTATGGAATTTGGGAATCGCATAAAGATTAGTAAATCTGTTGTAGTTTGCATTGAAAGTAATATTGAGTTTCTTATGAAAAGTTTTAATCCTGTTTATTATAGATGTTTCTGTAAGGTTGGCTGATTGATAAGTAGTTGCGTTGAGAAGTTCTTTATGAATAATCTCAGTGTAGAATTGTTTTCATATAATACTAAAGTTATTAGTTGCTTTATCTATTTTTGTAATAGTAAAAAGCTGTTTTAATTTACTAATATCAGATGTAAGTTGCGACCAGTTCAGTGTACTTTTAAATTTGAGGTGACTGATTTCTGTGGATATGCGTTGAAGAATTTTATCTTTCCATTTTAAGAAGGTATCTATGGGAAAATTCAGTTGATAGCTTGCTTTAACTATAAATTCGTTGATGTTGTTTTCGAAAGTCTTGTAACAGTAATTTGTAGTCATGTTTCTGACTGGTCTAAATTTTGTACCATAACTCATTAGTGTTTTTAGTTCATGGTTTTGTATGCTGTTCAGGTTGCCAGTAATTATGTGCTGGTGATGAGAATCTACGTAATTGCTGTAAATTGGTGTCTTACAATGTCATTCTGCAGTTTCATCTATTTCATGGTGGTTAGTAAGCAAGTTGCTTAAGGTCCTTTGATATTTAAATGCAATCATTGGTATAGTGTCAACTGCGGGGAAGTAATCTTTACAATCTCTGATGATTCTTGAGAAATGAATATTGTCAAACTGCGGATGCAGAAAATTGACTTTAAAATAAATTTTGCGTTGAGTGAGACTATTAGAGAGTCTGAAAAGACTAAAATCAAGAATCATGTCTTTAATGATTTGTATGTCGTCGTAGCTTTCTTGAAGGAATTTTTTTAGTTTGATAAGGAATTTATTAGTACAGGAGTGTAACCAGTTGAGAAGTTTCTTGGGAAAACAGTCTGAGTCAAAAAAACATTTAAATTGTTTTTTCAATGCAAGTGTATCCAAAGTGGATAAAAATCTCGCATTATTTTTTATTTTGCTTCCTCTTTTTCCTCTCTGCGTTTTGATGCTGTAGAGTTTAAATTGGCTGAAAATAGACTTCTTAGAAGTATCTCTATGACTATGTATATAAGTGTTAAGTCCATATGGATAAAGTGAACGTTGTTTTAGTATATAGAGAGATTCCTGAAAAATTCGTGTTTTGTGATTGGGTATTATATCTAGTATCTGAAGTTGAATAGAGTTGAAGTCATGGTGTTTAAAGTGTTCTAATTCTGCTGTATTAAGTTGTGATGGTGTACTTATTTTAATGTTATTTTTTTGTGCGTTGAATTTTTTGATTTGAGCTCTATGGTTATTGATTCGAAAGTTAAGATTATTTTTAGTCTGTCCTATATATTTAATATGTCAAGTACCGCATGTAATCATGTAAATACAGTTAAATGTTTTTCATAGAAATTGTTTTTTGGGTTTACCTGTAGCAGGCATGGCGTTAAATTTTCAAGTTTGTCATCTAGTGGAATGACATTTAGTGATTTCAATATGAGTTAAACTAGCAAGATATAAAAGTAAGGAGGCTGCTAACCTTCAATACAGTAAAGTTTTTGTATAAGAACTTTAAAACTTAAAAAGATTGGAGATAAGATATAAAGTGGGTACATTAGGTAAGAGATAAATAGCGCTAATAGCTGCTATTTAGCATATCAAATGTTGTATGAACTTAAATCCATTTAGTGCGAATACAAGTTATTATTACTTGCGCAATTGCTGCAAAGTTAGTTAATAAAAATTTCTTTCCTAAACAGTATTGATTAATTGATTATATTATCTCCTAAGTTTAATTAAAGTAGAATTATTTTAAAAGTGTGCATCCATACTGGTAAGTTATATTTTGAAAGATGTTTTGAAGTAATTTGAAAGCAAAATGTTAATAATGTTTTAACGGGGACTGGAGTTAAATCATCACGAGGAATAATATTACAATTGTAAAAGTAAAAATTAAAACATGTAATTATTGTCATTGATCGGAAATTAGTTGACTTTTCAAGGGGAACAAACCAACTCCCGTTCAATGATCAATAATTGATAAAAATACGTAAATATGAAAGTGTTTCGTCTTTACTCGAGTTATAAGTTAAAGCCAAACCGGCAATTCTAGTCAGGCCAAATATTTCCGCGAATAGTTGTTACTCAAAGAACTGATTCTCATGAAGCATTTTAGTCAATTCAATTTGGAGTAAAAATCAATTACTGTAGAGAAATCTTGTAAAACTCGAGTAATCGTCCCCGACACTATCATCTTTATGTATTTGAGTACTATATTATTTGTAGAAATTAAACATTGGAAATTGTCATTATGAAATCGAAATCAAAGTAAAGTTGAAATAAACATAGAAGATTATAAAAAAGATAAATAATGCAAACTTTGCAAAAACAAATCAAAGAGAACATAAAAATAATATAAAAATAATATAAAAATAAAATAGAAAATAATATAAATAAGATCAGTGAATGTACATGAAGATATAAAGGCCAGAAAGGTATTAAGTAACTTACATTCTTTCTAGTGGGGGAGTTGGCAGTGTGTTCTCTTCGTGTCTGACTCAGAAGTGTAGGGTGTCCGAAAATTCTTAGCGGCAGTAGGGGCTTTGAATTATATCAGTCGGTAAGACTTGGTTGAAGAAATTTATGGTAGTGGGTGGGACTTTGAATTCTTGAGGGATGTATTTTGTGGAGTTCTTATCTGAGAGAGACCGTCTGTTAAGATTTTTTTAAAAATACTAGTGAATGGAAATTAATTAATTTCTGGCTAATTGTCGTGTCGCAATGATTAAGAATTTAAGAAAGGAAAAAGGCATTTTCGCTATCCAAGAACTAGTAGACAGTCTAAAGGCAGGAAATAGGCCCATTTTTTTAGTAACAGTATAGTAACAGTATATGTCTGAAGACAATTAGCTTTTTACAATATATACAATTGAGTAATTACACTATATACAAATCTTTCAACTGACAGTCATCCAACTTATACCGCCTTCTCAGGTTTAGGAATAAATTATCATATCCCTATCAGTTAAATGATTTAGAGTGAGTATTTAACGCCTGCTCTTTTAAGGCAATGGTTGATAAATTGAAAGGGAATTAGATTATTTTTGAGAATTTTGATAAGGATCAAAATTTCGCGTTGTAAATCTATTGTATCTGTGCATATAGTTTTAATTCGTTGTATTTGATTAATTATAGTATTGTTAATTACTTTTTTGGATATGTTGGAGTTCCAATTTATTAATTTGTTAGTATTGAAATTGAAGTTTCTTGTTTTGTCAAAAAGTAAAATTTTTTTGTAGTTAATGATTTGAAGATCTAGAAAGTCTATGCTATTTTGTGAATTATTAGTTTTATTAAGTTTAAGACAATTCGGATAAATGTCGGAGTTTTCAATTTTACCAAAATTATTAATTGTAATAAGGTCATCAATAAATCTGTAGGTGTGTTTGTAGTAATTTAACTCTTGTGGTTGTAGATTTTTTTGGAAGTTAAATTCTTTGACAAATAAAAAGATATTACAGATCGAAGTGCTGGAATGTAAGCCCATTGGCAATCCTCTGACTTGTTTAAAAAGTTGATTTTGAAACTTGATTTAGTTATGAAAAAGTGTGCATTTTAGGTAGGTTTTCCATTTGTCAAGAGTCATGATATTGAGTATATTAGGGAAAAGTTTTGGTAGATCAAGTAGACTGGTATAGATTTCTTCTAGAGGAAGTGAGGTATATAAGTTTTCAAAATCATAGCAGTTAATGTTTTGGATGTTAATGGTATGAATGGTATTAATGACAGGAGTGTTATTATGAATGATCCAGCAATAGTTATGATTAGTGTTACAATCATTGAAAATAAATTTACAGATTTTATTAAGTTGAATTGAAAAATAATAGTCTATATTTTTCTTGTAATTATTAGTTCCATTAGCTATAAATCTAAATTTTAATGGTGTTTTATGGAATTTGGGAATCGCATAAAGATTAGTAAATCTGTTGTAGTTTGCATTGAAAGTAATATTGAGTTTCTTATGAAAAGTTTTAATCCTGTTTATTATAGATGTTTCTGTAAGGTTGGCTGATTGATAGTAGTTGCGTTGAGAAGTTCTTTATGAATAATCTCAGTGTAGAATTGTTTTCATATAATACTAAAGTTATTAGTTGCTTTATCTATTTTTGTAATAGTAAAAAGCTGTTTTAATTTACTAATATCAGATGTAAGTTGCGACCAGTTCAGTGTAGTTTTAAATTTGAGGTGACTGATTTCTGTGGATATGCGTTGAAGAATTTTAGCTTTCCATTTTAAGAAGGTATCTATGGGAAAATTCAGTTGATAGCTTGCTTTAACTATAAATTCGTTGATGTTGTTTTCGAAAGTCTTGTAACAGTAATTTGTAGTCATGTTTCTGACTGGTCTAAATTTTGTACCATAACTCATTAGTGTTTTTAGTTGATGGTTTTGTATGATATTCAGGTTGCCAGTAATTATGTGCTGGTGATGAGAATCTACGTAATTGCTGTAAATTGGTGTCTTACAATGTCATTCTGCAGTTTCATCTATTTCATGGTGGTTAGTAAGCAAGTTGCTTAAGGTCCTTTGATATTTAAATGCAATCATTGGTATAGTGTCAACTGCGGGGAAGTAATCTTTACAATCTCTGATGATTCTTGAGAAATGAATATTGTCAAACTGCGGATGCAGAAAATTGACTTTAAAATAAATTTTGCGTTGAGTGAGACTATTAGAGAGTCTGAAAAGACTAAAATCAAGAATCATGTCTTTAATGATTTGTATGTCGTCGTAGCTTTCTTGAAGGAATTTTTTTAGTTTGATAAGGAATTTATTAGTACAGGAGTGTAACCAGTTGAGAAGTTTCTTGGGAAAACAGTCTGAGTCAAAAAAACATTTCAATTGTTTTTTCAATGCAAGTGTATCCAAAGTGGATAAAAATCTCGCATTATTTTTTATTTTGCTTCCTCTTTTTCCTCTCTGCGTTTTGATGCTGTAGAGTTTAAATTGGCTGAAAATAGACTTCTTAGAAGTATCTCTATGACTATGTATATAAGTGTTAAGTTCATATGGATAAAGTGAACGTTGTTTTAGTATATAGAGAGATTCCTGAAAAATTCGTGTTTTGTGATTGGGTATTATATCTAGTATCTGAAGTTGAATAGAGTTGAAGTCATGGTGTTTAAAGTGTTCAAATTCTGCTGTATTAAGTTGTGATGGTGTACTTATTTTAATGTTATTTTTTTGTGCGTTGAATTTTTTGATTTGAGCTCTATGGTTATTGATTCGAAAGTTAAGATTGTTTTTAGTCTGTCCTATATATTTAATATGTCAAGTACCGCATGTAATCATGTAAATACAGTTAAATGTTTTTCATAGAAATTGTTTTTTGGGTTTACCTGTAGCAGGCATGGCGTTAAATTTTCAAATTTGTCATCTAGTGGAATGACATTTAGTGATTTCAATATGAGTTAAACTAGCAAGATATAAAAGTAAGGAGGCTGCTAACCTTCAATACAGTAAAGTTTTTGTATAAGAACTTTAAAACTTAAAAAGGTTGGAGATAATATATAAAGTGGGTACATTAGGTAAGAGATAAATAGCGCTAATAGCTGCTATTTAGCATATCAAATGTTGTATGAACTTAAATCCATTTAGTGCGAATACAAGTTATTATTACTTGCGCAATTGCTGCAAAGTTAGTTAATAATAATTTATTTCCTAAACAGTATTGATTAATTGATTATATTATCTCCTAAGTTTAATTAAAGTAGAATTATTTTAAAAGTGTGCATCCATACTGGTAAGTTATATTTTGAAAGATGTTTTGAAGTAATTTGAAAGCAAAATGTTAATAATGTTTTAACGGGGACTGGAGTTAAATCATCACGAGGAATAATATTACAACTGTAAAAGTAAAAATTAAAACATGTAATTATTGTCATTGATCGGAAATTAGTTGACTTTTCAAGGGGAACAAACCAACTCCCGTTCAATGATCAATAATTGATAAAAATACGTAAATATGAAAGTGTTTCGTCTTTACTCGAGTTATAAGTTAAAGCCAAACCGGCAATTCTAGTCAGGCCAAATATTTCCGCGAATAGTTGTTACTCAAAGAACTGATTCTCATGAAGCATTTTAGTCAATTCAATTTGGAGTAAAAATCAATTACTGTAGAGAAATCTTGTAAAACTCGAGTAATCGTCCCCGACACTATCATCTTTATGTATTTGAGTACTATATTATTTGTAGAAATTAAACATTGGAAATTGTCATTATGAAATCGAAATCAAAGTAAAGTTGAAATAAACATAGAAGATTATAAAAAAGATAAATAATGCAAACTTTGCAAAAACAAATCAAAGAGAACATAAAAATAATATAAAAATAAAATAGAAAATAATATAAATAAGATCAGTGAATGTACATGAAGATATAAAGGCCAGAAAGGTATTAAGTAACTTACATTCTTTCTAGTGGGGGAGTTGGCAGTGTGTTCTCTTCGTGTCTGACTCAGAAGTGTAGGGTGTCCGAAAATTCTTAGCGGCAGTAGGGGCTTTGAATTATATCAGTCGGTAAGACTTGGTTGAAGAAATTTATGGTAGTGGGTGGGACTTTGAATTCTTGAGGGATGTATTTTGTGGAGTTCTTATCTGAGAGAGACCGTCTGTTAAGATTTTTTTAAAAATACTAGTGAATGGAAATTAATTAATTTCTGGCTAATTGTCGTGTCGCAATGATTAAGAATTTAAGAAAGGAAAAAGGCATTTTCGCTATCCAAGAACTAGTAGACAGTCTAAAGGCAGGAAATAGGCCCATTTTTTTAGTAACAGTATAGTAACAGTATATGTCTGAAGACAATTAGCTTTTTACAATATATACAATTGAGTAATTACACTATATACAAATCTTTCAACTGACAGTCATCCAACTTATACCGCCTTCTCAGGTTTAGGAATAAATTATCATATCCCTATCAGTTAAATGATTTAGAGTGAGTATTTAACGCCTGCTCTTTTAAGGCAATGGTTGATAAATTGAAAGGGAATTAGATTATTTTTGAGAATTTTGATAAGGATCAAAATTTCGCGTTGTAAATCTATTGTATCTGTGCATATAGTTTTAATTCGTTGTATTTGATTAATTATAGTATTGTTAATTACTTTTTTGGATATGTTGGAGTTCCAATTTATTAATTTGTTAGTATTGAAATTGAAGTTTCTTGTTTTGTCAAAAAGTAAAATTTTTTTGTAGTTAATGATTTGAAGATCTAGAAAGTCTATGCTATTTTGTGAATTATTAGTTTTATTAAGTTTAAGACAATTCGGATAAATGTCGGAGTTTTCAATTTTACCAAAATTATTAATTGTAATAAGGTCATCAATAAATCTGTAGGTGTGTTTGTAGTAATTTAACTCTTGTGGTTGTAGATTTTTTTGGAAGTTAAATTCTTTGACAAATAAAAAGATATTACAGATCGAAGTGCTGGAATGTAAGCCCATTGGCAATCCTCTGACTTGTTTAAAAAGTTGATTTTGAAACTTGATTTAGTTATGAAAAAGTGTGCATTTTAGGTAGGTTTTCCATTTGTCAAGAGTCATGATATTGAGTATATTAGGGAAAAGTTTTGGTAGATCAAGTAGACTGGTATAGATTTCTTCTAGAGGAAGTGAGGTATATAAGTTTTCAAAATCATAGCAGTTAATGTTTTGGATGTTAATGGTATGAATGGTATTAATGACAGGAGTGTTATTATGAATGATCCAGCAATAGTTATGATTAGTGTTACAATCATTGAAAATAAATTTACAGATTTTATTAAGTTGAATTGAAAAATAATAGTCTATATTTTTCTTGTAATTATTAGTTCCATTAGCTATAAATCTAAATTTTAATGGTGTTTTATGGAATTTGGGAATCGCATAAAGATTAGTAAATCTGTTGTAGTTTGCATTGAAAGTAATATTGAGTTTCTTATGAAAAGTTTTAATCCTGTTTATTATAGATGTTTCTGTAAGGTTGGCTGATTGATAGTAGTTGCGTTGAGAAGTTCTTTATGAATAATCTCAGTGTAGAATTGTTTTCATATAATACTAAAGTTATTAGTTGCTTTATCTATTTTTGTAATAGTAAAAAGCTGTTTTAATTTACTAATATCAGATGTAAGTTGCGACCAGTTCAGTGTAGTTTTAAATTTGAGGTGACTGATTTCTGTGGATATGCGTTGAAGAATTTTAGCTTTCCATTTTAAGAAGGTATCTATGGGAAAATTCAGTTGATAGCTTGCTTTAACTATAAATTCGTTGATGTTGTTTTCGAAAGTCTTGTAACAGTAATTTGTAGTCATGTTTCTGACTGGTCTAAATTTTGTACCATAACTCATTAGTGTTTTTAGTTGATGGTTTTGTATGATATTCAGGTTGCCAGTAATTATGTGCTGGTGATGAGAATCTACGTAATTGCTGTAAATTGGTGTCTTACAATGTCATTCTGCAGTTTCATCTATTTCATGGTGGTTAGTAAGCAAGTTGCTTAAGGTCCTTTGATATTTAAATGCAATCATTGGTATAGTGTCAACTGCGGGGAAGTAATCTTTACAATCTCTGATGATTCTTGAGAAATGAATATTGTCAAACTGCGGATGCAGAAAATTGACTTTAAAATAAATTTTGCGTTGAGTGAGACTATTAGAGGGTCTGAAAAGACTAAAATCAAGAATCATGTCTTTAATGATTTGTATGTCGTCGTAGCTTTCTTGAAGGAATTTTTTTAGTTTGATAAGGAATTTATTAGTACAGGAGTGTAACCAGTTGAGAAGTTTCTTGGGAAAACAGTCTGAGTCAAAAAAACATTTCAATTGTTTTTTCAATGCAAGTGTATCCAAAGTGGATAAAAATCTCGCATTATTTTTTATTTTGCTTCCTCTTTTTCCTCTCTGCGTTTTGATGCTGTAGAGTTTAAATTGGCTGAAAATAGACTTCTTAGAAGTATCTCTATGACTATGTATATAAGTGTTAAGTTCATATGGATAAAGTGAACGTTGTTTTAGTATATAGAGAGATTCCTGAAAAATTCGTGTTTTGTGATTGGGTATTATATCTAGTATCTGAAGTTGAATAGAGTTGAAGTCATGGTGTTTAAAGTGTTCAAATTCTGCTGTATTAAGTTGTGATGGTGTACTTATTTTAATGTTATTTTTTTGTGCGTTGAATTTTTTGATTTGAGCTCTATGGTTATTGATTCGAAAGTTAAGATTGTTTTTAGTCTGTCCTATATATTTAATATGTCAAGTACCGCATGTAATCATGTAAATACAGTTAAATGTTTTTCATAGAAATTGTTTTTTGGGTTTACCTGTAGCAGGCATGGCGTTAAATTTTCAAATTTGTCATCTAGTGGAATGACATTTAGTGATTTCAATATGAGTTAAACTAGCAAGATATAAAAGTAAGGAGGCTGCTAACCTTCAATACAGTAAAGTTTTTGTATAAGAACTTTAAAACTTAAAAAGGTTGGAGATAATATATAAAGTGGGTACATTAGGTAAGAGATAAATAGCGCTAATAGCTGCTATTTAGCATATCAAATGTTGTATGAACTTAAATCCATTTAGTGCGAATACAAGTTATTATTACTTGCGCAATTGCTGCAAAGTTAGTTAATAATAATTTATTTCCTAAACAGTATTGATTAATTGATTATATTATCTCCTAAGTTTAATTAAAGTAGAATTATTTTAAAAGTGTGCATCCATACTGGTAAGTTATATTTTGAAAGATGTTTTGAAGTAATTTGAAAGCAAAATGTTAATAATGTTTTAACGGGGACTGGAGTTAAATCATCACGAGGAATAATATTACAACTGTAAAAGTAAAAATTAAAACATGTAATTATTGTCATTGATCGGAAATTAGTTGACTTTTCAAGGGGAACAAACCAACTCCCGTTCAATGATCAATAATTGATAAAAATACGTAAATATGAAAGTGTTTCGTCTTTACTCGAGTTATAAGTTAAAGCCAAACCGGCAATTCTAGTCAGGCCAAATATTTCCGCGAATAGTTGTTACTCAAAGAACTGATTCTCATGAAGCATTTTAGTCAATTCAATTTGGAGTAAAAATCAATTACTGTAGAGAAATCTTGTAAAACTCGAGTAATCGTCCCCGACACTATCATCTTTATGTATTTGAGTACTATATTATTTGTAGAAATTAAACATTGGAAATTGTCATTATGAAATCGAAATCAAAGTAAAGTTGAAATAAACATAGAAGATTATAAAAAAGATAAATAATGCAAACTTTGCAAAAACAAATCAAAGAGAACATAAAAATAATATAAAAATAATATAAAAATAAAATAGAAAATAATATAAATAAGATCAGTGAATGTACATGAAGATATAAAGGCCAGAAAGGTATTAAGTAACTTACATTCTTTCTAGTGGGGGAGTTGGAAGTGTGTTCTCTTCGTGTCTGACTCAGAAGTGTAGGGTGTCCGAAAATTCTTAGCGGCAGTAGGGGCTTTGAATTATATCAGTCGGTAAGACTTGGTTGAAGAAATTTATGGTAGTGGGTGGGACTTTGAATTCTTGAGGGATGTATTTTGTGGAGTTCTTATCTGAGAGAGACCGTCTGTTAAGATTTTTTTAAAAATACTAGTGAATGGAAATTAATTAATTTCTGGCTAATTGTCGTGTCGCAATGATTAAGAATTTAAGAAAGGAAAAAGGCATTTTCGCTATCCAAGAGCTAGTAGACAGTCTAAAGGCAGGAAATAGGCCCATTTTTTTAGTAACAGTATAGTAACAGTATATGTCTGAAGACAATTAGCTTTTTACAATATATACAATTGAGTAATTACACTATATACAAATCTTTCAACTGACAGTCATCCAACTTATACCGCCTTCTCAGGTTTAGGAATAAATTATCATATCCCTATCAGTTAAATGATTTAGAGTGAGTATTTAACGCCTGCTCTTTTAAGGCAATGGTTGATAAATTGAAAGGGAATTAGATTATTTTTGAGAATTTTGATAAGGATCAAAATTTCGCGTTGTAAATCTATTGTATCTGTGCATATAGTTTTAATTCGTTGTATTTGATTAATTATAGTATTGTTAATTACTTTTTTGGATATGTTGGAGTTCCAATTTATTAATTTGTTAGTATTGAAATTGAAGTTTCTTGTTTTGTCAAAAAGTAAACTTTTTTTGTAGTTAATGATTTGAAGATCTAGAACGTCTATGCTATTTTGTGAATTATTAGTTTTATTAAGTTTAAGACAATTCGGATAAATGTCGGAGTTTTCAATTTTACCAAAATTATTAATTGTAATAAGGTCATCAATAAATCTGTAGGTGTGTTTGTAGTAATTTAACTCTTGTGGTTGTAGATTTTTTTGGAAGTTAAATTCTTTGACAAATAAAAAGATATTACAGATCGAAGTGCTGGAATGTAAGCCCATTGGCAATCCTCTGACTTGTTTAAAAAGTTGATTTTGAAACTTGATTTAGTTATGAAAAAGTGTGCATTTTAGGTAGGTTTTCCATTTGTCAAGAGTCATGATATTGAGTATATTAGGGAAAAGTTTTGGTAGATCAAGTAGACTGGTATAGATTTCTTCTAGAGGAAGTGAGGTATATAAGTTTTCAAAATCATAGCAGTTAATGTTTTGGATGTTAATGGTATGAATGGTATTAATGACAGGAGTGTTATTATGAATGATCCAGCAATAGTTATGATTAGTGTTACAATCATTGAAAATAAATTTACAGATTTTATTAAGTTGAATTGAAAAATAATAGTCTATATTTTTCTTGTAATTATTAGTTCCATTAGCTATAAATCTAAATTTTAATGGTGTTTTATGGAATTTGGGAATCGCATAAAGATTAGTAAATCTGTTGTAGTTTGCATTGAAAGTAATATTGAGTTTCTTATGAAAAGTTTTAATCCTGTTTATTATAGATGTTTCTGTAAGGTTGGCTGATTGATAAGTAGTTGCGTTGAGAAGTTCTTTATGAATAATCTCAGTGTAGAATTGTTTTCATATAATACTAAAGTTATTAGTTGCTTTATCTATTTTTGTAATAGTAAAAAGCTGTTTTAATTTACTAATATCAGATGTAAGTTGCGACCAGTTCAGTGTACTTTTAAATTTGAGGTGACTGATTTCTGTGGATATGCGTTGAAGAATTTTATCTTTCCATTTTAAGAAGGTATCTATGGGAAAATTCAGTTGATAGCTTGCTTTAACTATAAATTCGTTGATGTTGTTTTCGAAAGTCTTGTAACAGTAATTTGTAGTCATGTTTCTGACTGGTCTAAATTTTGTACCATAACTCATTAGTGTTTTTAGTTCATGGTTTTGTATGCTGTTCAGGTTGCCAGTAATTATGTGCTGGTGATGAGAATCTACGTAATTGCTGTAAATTGGTGTCTTACAATGTCATTCTGCAGTTTCATCTATTTCATGGTGGTTAGTAAGCAAGTTGCTTAAGGTCCTTTGATATTTAAATGCAATCATTGGTATAGTGTCAACTGCGGGGAAGTAATCTTTACAATCTCTGATGATTCTTGAGAAATGAATATTGTCAAACTGCGGATGCAGAAAATTGACTTTAAAATAAATTTTGCGTTGAGTGAGACTATTAGAGAGTCTGAAAAGACTAAAATCAAGAATCATGTCTTTAATGATTTGTATGTCGTCGTAGCTTTCTTGAAGGAATTTTTTTAGTTTGATAAGGAATTTATTAGTACAGGAGTGTAACCAGTTGAGAAGTTTCTTGGGAAAACAGTCTGAGTCAAAAAAACATTTAAATTGTTTTTTCAATGCAAGTGTATCCAAAGTGGATAAAAATCTCGCATTATTTTTTATTTTGCTTCCTCTTTTTCCTCTCTGCGTTTTGATGCTGTAGAGTTTAAATTGGCTGAAAATAGACTTCTTAGAAGTATCTCTATGACTATGTATATAAGTGTTAAGTCCATATGGATAAAGTGAACGTTGTTTTAGTATATAGAGAGATTCCTGAAAAATTCGTGTTTTGTGATTGGGTATTATATCTAGTATCTGAAGTTGAATAGAGTTGAAGTCATGGTGTTTAAAGTGTTCTAATTCTGCTGTATTAAGTTGTGATGGTGTACTTATTTTAATGTTATTTTTTTGTGCGTTGAATTTTTTGATTTGAGCTCTATGGTTATTGATTCGAAAGTTAAGATTATTTTTAGTCTGTCCTATATATTTAATATGTCAAGTACCGCATGTAATCATGTAAATACAGTTAAATGTTTTTCATAGAAATTGTTTTTTGGGTTTACCTGTAGCAGGCATGGCGTTAAATTTTCAAGTTTGTCATCTAGTGGAATGACATTTAGTGATTTCAATATGAGTTAAACTAGCAAGATATAAAAGTAAGGAGGCTGCTAACCTTCAATACAGTAAAGTTTTTGTATAAGAACTTTAAAACTTAAAAAGATTGGAGATAAGATATAAAGTGGGTACATTAGGTAAGAGATAAATAGCGCTAATAGCTGCTATTTAGCATATCAAATGTTGTATGAACTTAAATCCATTTAGTGCGAATACAAGTTATTATTACTTGCGCAATTGCTGCAAAGTTAGTTAATAAAAATTTCTTTCCTAAACAGTATTGATTAATTGATTATATTATCTCCTAAGTTTAATTAAAGTAGAATTATTTTAAAAGTGTGCATCCATACTGGTAAGTTATATTTTGAAAGATGTTTTGAAGTAATTTGAAAGCAAAATGTTAATAATGTTTTAACGGGGACTGGAGTTAAATCATCACGAGGAATAATATTACAATTGTAAAAGTAAAAATTAAAACATGTAATTATTGTCATTGATCGGAAATTAGTTGACTTTTCAAGGGGAACAAACCAACTCCCGTTCAATGATCAATAATTGATAAAAATACGTAAATATGAAAGTGTTTCGTCTTTACTCGAGTTATAAGTTAAAGCCAAACCGGCAATTCTAGTCAGGCCAAATATTTCCGCGAATAGTTGTTACTCAAAGAACTGATTCTCATGAAGCATTTTAGTCAATTCAATTTGGAGTAAAAATCAATTACTGTAGAGAAATCTTGTAAAACTCGAGTAATCGTCCCCGACACTATCATCTTTATGTATTTGAGTACTATATTATTTGTAGAAATTAAACATTGGAAATTGTCATTATGAAATCGAAATCAAAGTAAAGTTGAAATAAACATAGAAGATTATAAAAAAGATAAATAATGCAAACTTTGCAAAAACAAATCAAAGAGAACATAAAAATAATATAAAAATAATATAAAAATAAAATAGAAAATAATATAAATAAGATCAGTGAATGTACATGAAGATATAAAGGCCAGAAAGGTATTAAGTAACTTACATTCTTTCTAGTGGGGGAGTTGGCAGTGTGTTCTCTTCGTGTCTGACTCAGAAGTGTAGGGTGTCCGAAAATTCTTAGCGGCAGTAGGGGCTTTGAATTATATCAGTCGGTAAGACTTGGTTGAAGAAATTTATGGTAGTGGGTGGGACTTTGAATTCTTGAGGGATGTATTTTGTGGAGTTCTTATCTGAGAGAGACCGTCTGTTAAGATTTTTTTAAAAATACTAGTGAATGGAAATTAATTAATTTCTGGCTAATTGTCGTGTCGCAATGATTAAGAATTTAAGAAAGGAAAAAGGCATTTTCGCTATCCAAGAGCTAGTAGACAGTCTAAAGGCAGGAAATAGGCCCATTTTTTTAGTAACAGTATAGTAACAGTATATGTCTGAAGACAATTAGCTTTTTACAATATATACAATTGAGGAATTACACTATATACAAATATTTCAACTGACAGTCATCCAACTTATACCGCCTTCTCAGGTTTAGGAATAAATTATCATATCCCTATCAGTTAAATGATTTAGAGTGAGTATTTAACGCCTGCTCTTTTAAGGCAATGGTTGATAAATTGAAAGGGAATTAGATTATTTTTGAGAATTTTGATAAGGATCAAAATTTCGCGTTGTAAATCTATTGTATCTGTGCATATAGTTTTAATTCGTTGTATTTGATTAATTATAGTATTGTTAATTACTTTTTTGGATATGTTGGAGTTCCAATTTATTAATTTGTTAGTATTGAAATTGAAGTTTCTTGTTTTGTCAAAAAGTAAAATTTTTTTGTAGTTAATGATTTGAAGATCTAGAAAGTCTCTGCTATTTTGTGAATTATTAGTTTTATTAAGTTTAAGACAATTCGGATAAATGTCGGAGTTTTCAATTTTACCAAAATTATTAATTGTAATAAGGTCATCAATAAATCTGTAGGTGTGTTTGTAGTAATTTAACTCTTGTGGTTGTAGATTTTTTTGGAAGTTAAATTCTTTGACAAATAAAAAGATATTACAGATCGAAGTGCTGGAATGTAAGCCCATTGGCAATCCTCTGACTTGTTTAAAAAGTTGATTTTGAAACTTGATTTAGTTATGAAAAAGTGTGCATTTTAGGTAGGTTTTCCATTTGTCAAGAGTCATGATATTGAGTATATTAGGGAAAAGTTTTGGTAGATCAAGTAGACTGGTATAGATTTCTTCTAGAGGAAGTGAGGTATATAAGTTTTCAAAATCATAGCAGTTAATGTTTTGGATGTTAATGGTATGAATGGTATTAATGACAGGAGTGTTATTATGAATGATCCAGCAATAGTTATGATTAGTGTTACAATCATTGAAAATAAATTTACAGATTTTATTAAGTTGAATTGAAAAATAATAGTCTATATTTTTCTTGTAATTATTAGTTCCATTAGCTATAAATCTAAATTTTAATGGTGTTTTATGGAATTTGGGAATCGCATAAAGATTAGTAAATCTGTTGTAGTTTGCATTGAAAGTAATATTGAGTTTCTTATGAAAAGTTTTAATCCTGTTTATTATAGATGTTTCTGTAAGGTTGGCTGATTGATAAGTAGTTGCGTTGAGAAGTTCTTTATGAATAATCTCAGTGTAGAATTGTTTTCATATAATACTAAAGTTATTAGTTGCTTTATCTATTTTTGTAATAGTAAAAAGCTGTTTTAATTTACTAATATCAGATGTAAGTTGCGACCAGTTCAGTGTACTTTTAAATTTGAGGTGACTGATTTCTGTGGATATGCGTTGAAGAATTTTAGCTTTCCATTTTAAGAAGGTATCTATGGGAAAATTCAGTTGATAGCTTGCTTTAACTATAAATTCGTTGATGTTGTTTTCGAAAGTCTTGTAACAGTAATTTGTAGTCATGTTTCTGACTGGTCTAAATTTTGTACCATAACTCATTAGTGTTTTTAGTTGATGGTTTTGTATGATATTCAGGTTGCCAGTAATTATGTGCTGGTGATGAGAATCTACGTAATTGCTGTAAATTGGTGTCTTACAATGTCATTCTGCAGTTTCATCTATTTCATGGTGGTTAGTAAGCAAGTTGCTTAAGGTCCTTTGATATTTAAATGCAATCATTGGTATAGTGTCAACTGCGGGGAAGTAATCTTTACAATCTCTGATGATTCTTGAGAAATGAATATTGTCAAACTGCGGATGCAGAAAATTGACTTTAAAATAAATTTTGCGTTGAGTGAGACTATTAGAGAGTCTGAAAAGACTAAAATCAAGAATCATGTCTTTAATGATTTGTATGTCGTCGTAGCTTTCTTGAAGGAATTTTTTTAGTTTGATAAGGAATTTATTAGTACAGGAGTGTAACCAGTTGAGAAGTTTCTTGGGAAAACAGTCTGAGTCAAAAAAACATTTCAATTGTTTTTTCAATGCAAGTGTATCCAAAGTGGATAAAAATCTCGCATTATTTTTTATTTTGCTTCCTCTTTTTCCTCTCTGCGTTTTGATGCTGTAGAGTTTAAATTGGCTGAAAATAGACTTCTTAGAAGTATCTCTATGACTATGTATATAAGTGTTAAGTCCATATGGATAAAGTGAACGTTGTTTTAGTATATAGAGAGATTCCTGAAAAATTCGTGTTTTGTGATTGGGTATTATATCTAGTATCTGAAGTTGAATAGAGTTGAAGTCATGGTGTTTAAAGTGTTCTAATTCTGCTGTATTAAGTTGTGATGGTGTACTTATTTTAATGTTATTTTTTTGTGCGTTGAATTTTTTGATTTGAGCTCTATGGTTATTGATTCGAAAGTTAAGATTGTTTTTAGTCTGTCCTATATATTTAATATGTCAAGTACCGCATGTAATCATGTAAATACAGTTAAATGTTTTTCATAGAAATTGTTTTTTGGGTTTACCTGTAGCAGGCATGGCGTTAAATTTTCAAGTTTGTCATCTAGTGGAATGACATTTAGTGATTTCAATATGAGTTAAACTAGCAAGATATAAAAGTAAGGAGGCTGCTAACCTTCCATACAGTAAAGTTTTTGTATAAGAACTTTAAAACTTAAAAAGGTTGGAGATAATATATAAAGTGGGTACATTAGGTAAGAGATAAATAGCGCTAATAGCTGCTATTTAGCATATCAAATGTTGTATGAACTTAAATCCATTTAGTGCGAATACAAGTTATTATTACTTGCGCAATTGCTGCAAAGTTAGTTAATAATAATTTATTTCCTAAACAGTATTGATTAATTGATTATATTATCTCCTAAGTTTAATTAAAGTAGAATTATTTTAAAAGTGTGCATCCATACTGGTAAGTTATATTTTGAAAGATGTTTTGAAGTAATTTGAAAGCAAAATGTTAATAATGTTTTAACGGGGACTGGAGTTAAATCATCACGAGGAATAATATTACAATTGTAAAAGTAAAAATTAAAACATGTAATTATTGTCATTGATCGGAAATTAGTTGACTTTTCAAGGGGAACAAACCAACTCCCGTTCAATGATCAATAATTGATAAAAATACGTAAATATGAAAGTGTTTCGTCTTTACTCGAGTTATAAGTTAAAGCCAAACCGGCAATTCTAGTCAGGCCAAACATTTCCGCGAATAGTTGTTACTCAAAGAACTGATTCTCATGAAGCATTTTAGTCAATTCAATTTGGAGTAAAAATCAATTACTGTAGAGAAATCTTGTAAAACTCGAGTAATCGTCCCCGACACTATCATCTTTATGTATTTGAGTACTATATTATTGGTAGAAATTAAACATTGGAAATTGTCATTATGAAATCGAAATCAAAGTAAACTTGAAATAAACATAGAAGATTATAAAAAAGATAAATAATGCAAACTTTGCAAAAACAAATCAAAGAGAACATAAAAATAATATAAAAATAATATAAAAATAAAATAGAAAATAATATAAATAAGATCAGTGAATGTACATGAAGATATAAAGGCCAGAAAGGTATTAAGTAACTTACATTCTTTCTAGTGGGGGAGTTGGCAGTGTGTTCTCTTCGTGTCTGACTCAGAAGTGTAGGGTGTCCGAAAATTCTTAGCGGCAGTAGGGGCTTTGAATTATATCAGTCGGTAAGACTTGGTTGAAGAAATTTATGGTAGTGGGTGGGACTTTGAATTCTTGAGGGATGTATTTTGTGGAGTTCTTATCTGAGAGAGACCGTCTGTTAAGATTTTTTTAAAAATACTAGTGAATGGAAATTAATTAATTTCTGGCTAATTGTCGTGTCGCAATGATTAAGAATTTAAGAAAGGAAAAAGGCATTTTCGCTATCCAAGAGCTAGTAGACAGTCTAAAGGCAGGAAATAGGCCCATTTTTTTAGTAACAGTATAGTAACAGTATATGTCTGAAGACAATTAGCTTTTTACAATATATACAATTGAGTAATTACACTATATACAAATCTTTCAACTGACAGTCATCCAACTTATACCGCCTTCTCAGGTTTAGGAATAAATTATCATATCCCTATCAGTTAAATGATTTAGAGTGAGTATTTAACGCCTGCTCTTTTAAGGCAATGGTTGATAAATTGAAAGGGAATTAGATTATTTTTGAGAATTTTGATAAGGATCAAAATTTCGCGTTGTAAATCTATTGTATCTGTGCATATAGTTTTAATTCGTTGTATTTGATTAATTATAGTATTGTTAATTACTTTTTTGGATATGTTGGAGTTCCAATTTATTAATTTGTTAGTATTGAAATTGAAGTTTCTTGTTTTGTCAAAAAGTAAAATTTTTTTGTAGTTAATGATTTGAAGATCTAGAAAGTCTATGCTATTTTGTGAATTATTAGTTTTATTAAGTTTAAGACAATTCGGATAAATGTCGGAGTTTTCAATTTTACCAAAATTATTAATTGTAATAAGGTCATCAATAAATCTGTAGGTGTGTTTGTAGTAATTTAACTCTTGTGGTTGTAGATTTTTTTGGAAGTTAAATTCTTTGACAAATAAAAAGATATTACAGATCGAGGTGCTGGAATGTAAGCCCATTGGCAATCCTCTGACTTGTTTAAAAAGTTGATTTTGAAACTTGATGTAGTTATGAAAAAGTGTGCATTTTAGGTAGGTTTTCCATTTGTCAAGAGTCATGATATTGAGTATATTAGGGAAAAGTTTTGGTAGATCAAGTAGACTGGTATAGATTTCTTCTAGAGGAAGTGAGGTATATAAGTTTTCAAAATCATAGCAGTTAATGTTTTGGATGTTAATGGTATGAATGGTATTAATGACAGGAGTGTTATTATGAATGATCCAGCAATAGTTATGATTAGTGTTACAATCATTGAAAATAAATTTACAGATTTTATTAAGTTGAATTGAAAAATAATAGTCTATATTTTTCTTGTAATTATTAGTTCCATTAGCTATAAATCTAAATTTTAATGGTGTTTTATGGAATTTGGGAATCGCATAAAGATTAGTAAATCTGTTGTAGTTTGCATTGAAAGTAATATTGAGTTTCTTATGAAAAGTTTTAATCCTGTTTATTATAGATGTTTCTGTAAGGTTGGCTGATTGATAAGTAGTTGCGTTGAGAAGTTCTTTATGAATAATCTCAGTGTAGAATTGTTTTCATATAATACTAAAGTTATTAGTTGCTTTATCTATTTTTGTAATAGTAAAAAGCTGTTTTAATTTACTAATATCAGATGTAAGTTGCGACCAGTTCAGTGTACTTTTAAATTTGAGGTGACTGATTTCTGTGGATATGCGTTGAAGAATTTTAGCTTTCCATTTTAAGAAGGTATCTATGGGAAAATTCAGTTGATAGCTTGCTTTAACTATAAATTCGTTGATGTTGTTTTCGAAAGTCTTGTAACAGTAATTTGTAGTCATGTTTCTGACTGGTCTAAATTTTGTACCATAACTCATTAGTGTTTTTAGTTGATGGTTTTGTATGATATTCAGGTTGCCAGTAATTATGTGCTGGTGATGAGAATCTACGTAATTGCTGTAAATTGGTGTCTTACAATGTCATTCTGCAGTTTCATCTATTTCATGGTGGTTAGTAAGCAAGTTGCTTAAGGTCCTTTGATATTTAAATGCAATCATTGGTATAGTGTCAACTGCGGGGAAGTAATCTTTACAATCTCTGATGATTCTTGAGAAATGAATATTGTCAAACTGCGGATGCAGAAAATTGACTTTAAAATAAATTTTGCGTTGAGTGAGACTATTAGAGAGTCTGAAAAGACTAAAATCAAGAATCATGTCTTTAATGATTTGTATGTCGTCGTAGCTTTCTTGAAGGAATTTTTTTAGTTTGATAAGGAATTTATTAGTACAGGAGTGTAACCAGTTGAGAAGTTTCTTGGGAAAACAGTCTGAGTCAAAAAAACATTTCAATTGTTTTTTCAATGCAAGTGTATCCAAAGTGGATAAAAATCTCGCATTATTTTTTATTTTGCTTCCTCTTTTTCCTCTCTGCGTTTTGATGCTGTAGAGTTTAAATTGGCTGAAAATAGACTTCTTAGAAGTATCTCTATGACTATGTATATAAGTGTTAAGTCCATATGGATAAAGTGAACGTTGTTTTAGTATATAGAGAGATTCCTGAAAAATTCGTGTTTTGTGATTGGGTATTATATCTAGTATCTGAAGTTGAATAGAGTTGAAGTCATGGTGTTTAAAGTGTTCTAATTCTGCTGTATTAAGTTGTGATGGTGTACTTATTTTAATGTTATTTTTTTGTGCGTTGAATTTTTTGATTTGAGCTCTATGGTTATTGATTCGAAAGTTAAGATTGTTTTTAGTCTGTCCTATATATTTAATATGTCAAGTACCGCATGTAATCATGTAAATACAGTTAAATGTTTTTCATAGAAATTGTTTTTTGGGTTTACCTGTAGCAGGCATGGCGTTAAATTTTCAAGTTTGTCATCTAGTGGAATGACATTTAGTGATTTCAATATGAGTTAAACTAGCAAGATATAAAAGTAAGGAGGCTGCTAACCTTCAATACAGTAAAGTTTTTGTATAAGAACTTTAAAACTTAAAAAGGTTGGAGATAATATATAAAGTGGGTACATTAGGTAAGAGATAAATAGCGCTAATAGCTGCTATTTAGCATATCAAATGTTGTATGAACTTAAATCCATTTAGTGCGAATACAAGTTGTTATTACTTGCGCAATTGCTGCAAAGTTAGTTAATAATAATTTATTTCCTAAACAGTATTGATTAATTGATTATATTATCTCCTAAGTTTAATTAAAGTAGAATTATTTTAAAAGTGTGCATCCATACTGGTAAGTTATATTTTGAAAGATGTTTTGAAGTAATTTGAAAGCAAAATGTTAATAATGTTTTAACGGGGACTGGAGTTAAATCATCACGAGGAATAATATTACAATTGTAAAAGTAAAAATTAAAACATGTAATTATTGTCATTGATCGGAAATTAGTTGACTTTTCAAGGGGAACAAACCAACTCCCGTTCAATGATCAATAATTGATAAAAATACGTAAATATGAAAGTGTTTCGTCTTTACTCGAGTTATAAGTTAAAGCCAAACCGGCAATTCTAGTCAGGCCAAATATTTCCGCGAATAGTTGTTACTCAAAAAAACTGATTCTCATGAAGCATTTTAGTCAATTCAATTTGGAGTAAAAATCAATTACTGTAGAGAAATCTTGTAAAACTCGAGTAATCGTCCCCGACACTATCATCTTTATGTATTTGAGTACTATATTATTTGTAGAAATTAAACATTGGAAATTGTCATTATGAAATCGAAATCAAAGTAAAGTTGAAATAAACATAGAAGATTATAAAAAAGATAAATAATGCAAACTTTGCAAAAACAAATCAAAGAGAACATAAAAATAATATAAAAATAAAATAGAAAATAATATAAATAAGATCAGTGAATGTACATGAAGATATAAAGGCCAGAAAGGTATTAAGTAACTTACATTCTTTCTAGTGGGGGAGTTGGCAGTGTGTTCTCTTCGTGTCTGACTCAGAAGTGTAGGGTGTCCGAAAATTCTTAGCGGCAGTAGGGGCTTTGAATTATATCAGTCGGTAAGACTTGGTTGAAGAAATTTATGGTAGTGGGTGGGACTTTGAATTCTTGAGGGATGTATTTTGTGGAGTTCTTATCTGAGAGAGACCGTCTGTTAAGATTTTTTTAAAAATACTAGTGAATGGAAATTAATTAATTTCTGGCTAATTGTCGTGTCGCAATGATTAAGAATTTAAGAAAGGAAAAAGGCATTTTCGCTATCCAAGAACTAGTAGACAGTCTAAAGGCAGGAAATAGGCCCATTTTTTTAGTAACAGTATAGTAACAGTATATGTCTGAAGACAATTAGCTTTTTACAATATATACAATTGAGTAATTACACTATATACAAATCTTTCAACTGACAGTCATCCAACTTATACCGCCTTCTCAGGTTTAGGAATAAATTATCATATCCCTATCAGTTAAATGATTTAGAGTGAGTATTTAACGCCTGCTCTTTTAAGGCAATGGTTGATAAATTGAAAAGGAATTAGATTATTTTTGAGAATTTTGATAAGGATCAAAATTTCGCGTTGTAAATCTATTGTATCTGTGCATATAGTTTTAATTCGTTGTATTTGATTAATTATAGTATTGTTAATTACTTTTTTGGATATGTTGGAGTTCCAATTTATTAATTTGTTAGTATTGAAATTGAAGTTTCTTGTTTTGTCAAAAAGTAAAATTTTTTTGTAGTTAATGATTTGAAGATCTAGAAAGTCTATGCTATTTTGTGAATTATTAGTTTTATTAAGTTTAAGACAATTCGGATAAATGTCGGAGTTTTCAATTTTACCAAAATTATTAATTGTAATAAGGTCATCAATAAATCTGTAGGTGTGTTTGTAGTAATTTAACTCTTGTGGTTGTAGATTTTTTTGGAAGTTAAATTCTTTGACAAATAAAAAGATATTACAGATCGAAGTGCTGGAATGTAAGCCCATTGGCAATCCTCTGACTTGTTTAAAAAGTTGATTTTGAAACTTGATTTAGTTATGAAAAAGTGTGCATTTTAGGTAGGTTTTCCATTTGTCAAGAGTCATGATATTGAGTATATTAGGGAAAAGTTTTGGTAGATCAAGTAGACTGGTATAGATTTCTTCTAGAGGAAGTGAGGTATATAAGTTTTCAAAATCATAGCAGTTAATGTTTTGGATGTTAATGGTATGAATGGTATTAATGACAGGAGTGTTATTATGAATGATCCAGCAATAGTTATGATTAGTGTTACAATCATTGAAAATAAATTTACAGATTTTTTTAAGTTGAATTGAAAAATAATAGTCTATATTTTTCTTGTAATTATTAGTTCCATTAGCTATAAATCTAAATTTTAATGGTGTTTTATGGAATTTGGGAATCGCATAAAGATTAGTAAATCTGTTGTAGTTTACATTGAAAGTAATATTGAGTTTCTTATGAAAAGTTTTAATCCTGTTTATTATAGATGTTTCTGTAAGGTTGGCTGATTGATAAGTAGTTGCGTTGAGAAGTTCTTTATGAATAATCTCAGTGTAGAATTGTTTTCATATAATACTAAAGTTATTAGTTGCTTTATCTATTTTTGTAATAGTAAAAAGCTGTTTTAATTTACTAATATCAGATGTAAGTTGCGACCAGTTCAGTGTACTTTTAAATTTGAGGTGACTGATTTCTGTGGATATGCGTTGAAGAATTTTAGCTTTCCATTTTAAGAAGGTATCTATGGGAAAATTCAGTTGATAGCTTGCTTTAACTATAAATTCGTTGATGTTGTTTTCGAAAGTCTTGTAACAGTAATTTGTAGTCATGTTTCTGACTGGTCTAAATTTTGTACCATAACTCATTAGTGTTTTTAGTTGATGGTTTTGTATGATATTCAGGTTGCCAGTAATTATGTGCTGGTGATGAGAATCTACGTAATTGCTGTAAATTGGTGTCTTACAATGTCATTCTGCAGTTTCATCTATTTCATGGTGGTTAGTAAGCAAGTTGCTTAAGGTCCTTTGATATTTAAATGCAATCATTGGTATAGTGTCAACTGCGGGGAAGTAATCTTTACAATCTCTGATGATTCTTGAGAAATGAATATTGTCAAACTGCGGATGCAGAAAATTGACTTTAAAATAAATTTTGCGTTGAGTGAGACTATTAGAGAGTCTGAAAAGACTAAAATCAAGAATCATGTCTTTAATGATTTGTATGTCGTCGTAGCTTTCTTGAAGGAATTTTTTTAGTTTGATAAGGAATTTATTAGTACAGGAGTGTAACCAGTTGAGAAGTTTCTTGGGAAAACAGTCTGAGTCAAAAAAACATTTCAATTGTTTTTTCAATGCAAGTGTATCCAAAGTGGATAAAAATCTCGCATTATTTTTTATTTTGCTTCCTCTTTTTCCTCTCTGCGTTTTGATGCTGTAGAGTTTAAATTGGCTGAAAATAGACTTCTTAGAAGTATCTCTATGACTATGTATATAAGTGTTAAGTCCATATGGATAAAGTGAACGTTGTTTTAGTATATAGAGAGATTCCTGAAAAATTCGTGTTTTGTGATTGGGTATTATATCTAGTATCTGAAGTTGAATAGAGTTGAAGTCATGGTGTTTAAAGTGTTCTAATTCTGCTGTATTAAGTTGTGATGGTGTACTTATTTTAATGTTATTTTTTTGTGCGTTGAATTTTTTGATTTGAGCTCTATGGTTATTGATTCGAAAGTTAAGATTGTTTTTAGTCTGTCCTATATATTTAATATGTCAAGTACCGCATGTAATCATGTAAATACAGTTAAATGTTTTTCATAGAAATTGTTTTTTGGGTTTACCTGTAGCAGGCATGGCGTTAAATTTTCAAGTTTGTCATCTAGTGGAATGACATTTAGTGATTTCAATATGAGTTAAACTAGCAAGATATAAAAGTAAGGAGGCTGCTAACCTTCAATACAGTAAAGTTTTTGTATAAGAACTTTAAAACTTAAAAAGGTTGGAGATAATATATAAAGTGGGTACATTAGGTAAGAGATAAATAGCGCTAATAGCTGCTATTTAGCATATCAAATGTTGTATGAACTTAAATCCATTTAGTGCGAATACAAGTTATTATTACTTGCGCAATTGCTGCAAAGTTAGTTAATAATAATTTATTTCCTAAACAGTATTGATTAATTGATTATATTATCTCCTAAGTTTAATTAAAGTAGAATTATTTTAAAAGTGTGCATCCATACTGGTAAGTTATATTTTGAAAGATGTTTTGAAGTAATTTGAAAGCAAAATGTTAATAATGTTTTAACGGGGACTGGAGTTAAATCATCACGAGGAATAATATTACAATTGTAAAAGTAAAAATTAAAACATGTAATTATTGTCATTGATCGGAAATTAGTTGACTTTTCAAGGGGAACAAACCAACTCCCGTTCAATGATCAATAATTGATAAAAATACGTAAATATGAAAGTGTTTCGTCTTTACTCGAGTTATAAGTTAAAGCCAAACCGGCAATTCTAGTCAGGCCAAATATTTCCGCGAATAGTTGTTACTCAAAGAACTGATTCTCATGAAGCATTTTAGTCAATTCAATTTGGAGTAAAAATCAATTACTGTAGAGAAATCTTGTAAAACTCGAGTAATCGTCCCCGACACTATCATCTTTATGTATTTGAGTACTATATTATTTGTAGAAATTAAACATTGGAAATTGTCATTATGAAATCGAAATCAAAGTAAAGTTGAAATAAACATAGAAGATTATAAAAAAGATAAATAATGCAAACTTTGCAAAAACAAATCAAAGAGAACATAAAAATAATATAAAAATAATATAAAAATAAAATAGAAAATAATATAAATAAGATCAGTGAATGTACATGAAGATATAAAGGCCAGAAAGGTATTAAGTAACTTACATTCTTTCTAGTGGGGGAGTTGGCAGTGTGTTCTCTTCGTGTCTGACTCAGAAGTGTAGGGTGTCCGAAAATTCTTAGCGGCAGTAGGGGCTTTGAATTATATCAGTCGGTAAGACTTGGTTGAAGAAATTTATGGTAGTGGGTGGGACTTTGAATTCTTGAGGGATGTATTTTGTGGAGTTCTTATCTGAGAGAGACCGTCTGTTAAGATTTTTTTAAAAATACTAGTGAATGGAAATTAATTAATTTCTGGCTAATTGTCGTGTCGCAATGATTAAGAATTTAAGAAAGGAAAAAGGCATTTTCGCTATCCAAGAACTAGTAGACAGTCTAAAGGCAGGAAATAGGCCCATTTTTTTAGTAACAGTATAGTAACAGTATATGTCTGAAGACAATTAGCTTTTTACAATATATACAATTGAGTAATTACACTATATACAAATCTTTCAACTGACAGTCATCCAACTTATACCGCCTTCTCAGGTTTAGGAATAAATTATCATATCCCTATCAGTTAAATGATTTAGAGTGAGTATTTAACGCCTGCTCTTTTAAGGCAATGGTTGATAAATTGAAAAGGAATTAGATTATTTTTGAGAATTTTGATAAGGATCAAAATTTCGCGTTGTAAATCTATTGTATCTGTGCATATAGTTTTAATTCGTTGTATTTGATTAATTATAGTATTGTTAATTACTTTTTTGGATATGTTGGAGTTCCAATTTATTAATTTGTTAGTATTGAAATTGAAGTTTCTTGTTTTGTCAAAAAGTAAAATTTTTTTGTAGTTAATGATTTGAAGATCTAGAAAGTCTATGCTATTTTGTGAATTATTAGTTTTATTAAGTTTAAGACAATTCGGATAAATGTCGGAGTTTTCAATTTTACCAAAATTATTAATTGTAATAAGGTCATCAATAAATCTGTAGGTGTGTTTGTAGTAATTTAACTCTTGTGGTTGTAGATTTTTTTGGAAGTTAAATTCTTTGACAAATAAAAAGATATTACAGATCGAAGTGCTGGAATGTAAGCCCATTGGCAATCCTCTGACTTGTTTAAAAAGTTGATTTTGAAACTTGATTTAGTTATGAAAAAGTGTGCATTTTAGGTAGGTTTTCCATTTGTCAAGAGTCATGATATTGAGTATATTAGGGAAACGTTTTGGTAGATCATGTAGACTGGTATAGATTTCTTCTAGAGGAAGTGAGGTATATAAGTTTTCAAAATCATAGCAGTTAATGTTTTGGATGTTAATGATATGAATGGTATTAATGACAGGAGTGTTATTATGAATGATCCAGCAATAGTTATGATTAGTGTTACAATCATTGAAAATAAATTTACAGATTTTATTAAGTTGAATTGAAAAATAATAGTCTATATTTTTCTTGTAATTATTAGTTCCATTAGCTATAAATCTAAATTTTAATGGTGTTTTATGGAATTTGGGAATCGCATAAAGATTAGTAAATCTGTTGTAGTTTGCATTGAAAGTAATATTGAGTTTCTTATGAAAAGTTTAAATCCTGTTTTTTATAGATGTTTCTGTAAGGTTGGCTGATTGATAAGTAGTTGCGTTGAGAAGTTCTTTATGAATAATCTCAGTGTAGAATTGTTTTCATATAATACTAAAGTTATTAGTTGCTTTATCTATTTTTGTAATAGTAAAAAGCTGTTTTAATTTACTAATATCAGATGTAAGTTGCGACCAGTTCAGTGTACTTTTAAATTTGAGGTGACTGATTTCTGTGGATATGCGTTGAAGAATTTTAGCTTTCCATTTTAAGAAGGTATCTATGGGAAAATTCAGTTGATAGCTTGCTTTAACTATAAATTCGTTGATGTTGTTTTCGAAAGTCTTGTAACAGTAATTTGTAGTCATGTTTCTGACTGGTCTAAATTTTGTACCATAACTCATTAGTGTTTTTAGTTGATGGTTTTGTATAATATTCAGGTTGCCAGTAATTATGTGCTGGTGATGAGAATCTACGTAATTGCTGTAAATTGGTGTCTTACAATGTCATTCTGCAGTTTCATCTATTTCATGGTGGTTAGTAAGCAAGTTGCTTAAGGTCCTTTGATATTTAAATGCAATCATTGGTATAGTGTCAACTGCGGGGAAGTAATCTTTACAATCTCTGATGATTCTTGAGAAATGAATATTGTCAAACTGCGGATGCAGAAAATTGACTTTAAAATAAATTTTGCGTTGAGTGAGACTATTAGAGAGTCTGAAAAGACTAAAATCAAGAATCATGTCTTTAATGATTTGTATGTCGTCGTAGCTTTCTTGAAGGAATTTTTTTAGTTTGATAAGGAATTTATTAGTACAGGAGTGTAACCAGTTGAGAAGTTTCTTGGGAAAACAGTCTGAGTCAAAAAAACATTTCAATTGTTTTTTCAATGCAAGTGTATCCAAAGTGGATAAAAATCTCGCATTATTTTTTATTTTGCTTCCTCTTTTTCCTCTCTGCGTTTTGATGCTGTAGAGTTTAAATTGGCTGAAAATAGACTTCTTAGAAGTATCTCTATGACTATGTATATAAGTGTTAAGTCCATATGGATAAAGTGAACGTTGTTTTAGTATATAGAGAGATTCCTGAAAAATTCGTGTTTTGTGATTGGGTATTATATCTAGTATCTGAAGTTGAATAGAGTTGAAGTCATGCTGTTTAAAGTGTTCTAATTCTGCTGTATTAAGTTGTGATGGTGTACTTATTTTAATGTTATTTTTTTGTGCGTTGAATTTTTTGATTTGAGCTCTATGGTTATTGATTCGAAAGTTAAGATTGTTTTTAGTCTGTCCTATATATTTAATATGTCAAGTACCGCATGTAATCATGTAAATACAGTTAAATGTTTTTCATAGAAATTGTTTTTTGGGTTTACCTGTAGCAGGCATGGCGTTAAATTTTCAAGTTTGTCATCTAGTGGAATGACATTTAGTGATTTCAATATGAGTTAAACTAGCAAGATATAAAAGTAAGGACGCTGCTAACCTTCAATACAGTAAAGTTTTTGTATAAGAACTTTAAAACTTAAAAAGGTTGGAGATAATATATAAAGTGGGTACATTAGGTAAGAGATAAATAGCGCTAATAGCTGCTATTTAGCATATCAAATGTTGTATGAACTTAAATCCATTTAGTGCGAATACAAGTTATTATTACTTGCGCAATTGCTGCAAAGTTAGTTAATAATAATTTATTTCCTAAACAGTATTGATTAATTGATTATATTATCTCCTAAGTTTAATTAAAGTAGAATTATTTTAAAAGTGTGCATCCATACTGGTAAGTTATATTTTGAAAGATGTTTTGAAGTAATTTGAAAGCAAAATGTTAATAATGTTTTAACGGGGACTGGAGTTAAATCATCACGAGGAATAATATTACAATTGTAAAAGTAAAAATTAAATCATGTAATTATTGTCATTGATCGGAAATTAGTTGACTTTTCAAGGGGAACAAACCAACTCCCGTTCAATGATCAATAATTGATAAAAATACGTAAATATGAAAGTGTTTCGTCTTTACTCGAGTTATAAGTTAAAGCCAAACCGGCAATTCTAGTCAGGCCAAATATTTCCGCGAATAGTTGTTACTCAAAGAACTGATTCTCATGAAGCATTTTAGTCAATTCAATTTGGAGTAAAAATCAATTACTGTAGAGAAATCTTGTAAAACTCGAGTAATCGTCCCCGACACTATCATCTTTATGTATTTGAGTACTATATTATTTGTAGAAATTAAACATTGGAAATTGTCATTATGAAATCGAAATCAAAGTAAAGTTGAAATAAACATAGAAGATTATAAAAAAGATAAATAATGCAAACTTTGCAAAAACAAATCAAAGAGAACATAAAAATAATATAAAAATAATATAAAAATAAAATAGAAAATAATATAAATAAGATCAGTGAATGTACATGAAGATATAAAGGCCAGAAAGGTATTAAGTAACTTACATTCTTTCTAGTGGGGGAGTTGGCAGTGTGTTCTCTTCCTGTCTGACTCAGAAGTGAAGTATAGGGTGTCCGAAAATTCTTAGCGGCAGTAGGGGCTTTGAATTATATCAGTCGGTAAGACTTGGTTGAAGAAATTTATGGTAGTGGGTGGGACTTTGAATTCTTGAGGGATGTATTTTGTGGAGTTCTTATCTGAGAGAGACCGTCTGTTAAGATTTTTTTAAAAATACTAGTGAATGGAAATTAATTAATTTCTGGCTAATTGTCGTGTCGCAATGATTAAGAATTTAAGAAAGGAAAAAGGCATTTTCGCTATCCAAGAGCTAGTAGACAGTCTAAAGGCAGGAAATAGGCCCATTTTTTTAGTAACAGTATAGTAACAGTATATGTCTGAAGACAATTAGCTTTTTACAATATATACAATTGAGGAATTACACTATATACAAATATTTCAACTGACAGTCATCCAACTTATACCGCCTTCTCAGGTTTAGGAATAAATTATCATATCCCTATCAGTTAAATGATTTAGAGTGAGTATTTAACGCCTGCTCTTTTAAGGCAATGGTTGATAAATTGAAAGGGAATTAGATTATTTTTGAGAATTTTGATAAGGATCAAAATTTCGCGTTGTAAATCTATTGTATCTGTGCATATAGTTTTAATTCGTTGTATTTGATTAATTATAGTATTGTTAATTACTTTTTTGGATATGTTGGAGTTCCAATTTATTAATTTGTTAGTATTGAAATTGAAGTTTCTTGTTTTGTCAAAAAGTAAAATTTTTTTGTAGTTAATGATTTGAAGATCTAGAAAGTCTATGCTATTTTGTGAATTATTAGTTTTATTAAGTTTAAGACAATTCGGATAAATGTCGGAGTTTTCAATTTTACCAAAATTATTAATTGTAATAAGGTCATCAATAAATCTGTAGGTGTGTTTGTAGTAATTTAACTCTTGTGGTTGTAGATTTTTTTGGAAGTTAAATTCTTTGACAAATAAAAAGATATTACAGATCGAAGTGCTGGAATGTAAGCCCATTGGCAATCCTCTGACTTGTTTAAAAAGTTGATTTTGAAACTTGATTTAGTTATGAAAAAGTGTGCATTTTAGGTAGGTTTTCCATTTGTTAAGAGTCATGATATTGAGTATATTAGGGAAAAGTTTTGGTAGATCAAGTAGACTGGTATAGATTTCTTCTAGAGGAAGTGAGGTGTATAAGTTTTCAAAATCATAGCAGTTAATGTTTTGAATGTTAATGGTATGAATGGTATTAATGACAGGAGTGTTATTATGAATGATCCAGCAATAGTTATGATTAGTGTTACAATCATTGAAAATAAATTTACAGATTTTATTAAGTTGAATTGAAAAATAATAGTCTATATTTTTCTTGTAATTATTAGTTCCATTAGCTATAAATCTAAATTTTAATGGTGTTTTATGGAATTTGGGAATCGCATAAAGATTAGTAAATCTGTTGTAGTTTGCATTGAAAGTAATATTGAGTTTCTTATGAAAAGTTTTAATCCTGTTTATTATAGATGTTTCTGTAAGGTTGGCTGATTGATAAGTAGTTGCGTTGAGAAGTTCTTTATGAATAATCTCAGTGTAGAATTGTTTTCATATAATACTAAAGTTATTAGTTGCTTTATCTATTTTTGTAATAGTAAAAAGCTGTTTTAATTTACTAATATCAGATGTAAGTTGCGACCAGTTCAGTGTACTTTTAAATTTGAGGTGACTGATTTCTGTGGATATGCGTTGAAGAATTTTATCTTTCCATTTTAAGAAGGTATCTATGGGAAAATTCAGTTGATAGCTTGCTTTAACTATAAATTCGTTGATGTTGTTTTCGAAAGTCTTGTAACAGTTGTAAGGATCTTAAGTTTTACTAACGTTTATTTTATTTTAAATCTTTACTATCACTTCTTATTTTCTACTTCCGGCCAGAATTATAAGCGTGAAGGAGTTTTATGCAAAGTTGTCTGGCGAACGCCAAGTATTTAAGTGTGGCCTTTTTGCCAAGCAGAAGAGAGGAAGCCGTGAGTTCGAAGCAGGCCGCTTACCTTAGAAGTTACGCAGTTGCTACTTTGCCTTCCAGGCCAGAGGTTTTAATCCTCTTGATAAATTAAACGTATTGTAGTGTTCACAGTCTCTGTGCTACATACGCTTTCTGTTATTATAAGGCCAATCTTATTCTAAAGTTAAATTAGAGTTTAGTTTTATTTTGATATCTTTTAAGTTAGACCCCGAGTGGAGGGTCATTGTATTCCGAAGTACGGAAGTCATTGTATATAAAGAAAAAAATAAAGGGTTTTGTATACCCTTCGTCTGTATCCTGTCCACTTACTACAATTAGTGAACATAGCTTTAGTAAGCTCTCTGTTCTAGTCAGGTCATTGTATGTTTCCGAAGAAAGTTAGAAGAAACATTGAACCTGATAGTGGCGCCCGACGAAGAATAACCATGGCCGAGTTTCAAGAAGAACCTGTGCTGCCTGCAGAAACAGCTCAGAATCCAGAAATGCCAGCTGCCGCCCTGGAAGGATTTGGGTATATTGTCCAGACCATGCGCGCTTCGATGAAACCGGAAGCAACGTTTAATGGAAACTCACAGGTAACCAGTTTTTTGGAAAAATTGGATGACCACTTCATGCTCTACCCCGTGCACGAGTTTCAAAAAGTTACCTTAGCTACCAGCGCTTTGAGGGGCCAAGCGCTTAACTGGTTCAAATGTATCGGCAGAAGTCTCTTGGGTCAAGCAGGAAGTCCCACCTATACCTACGAAAATTTCAAGACTGCCCTACTAAAAGCCTTCCCTGTTGTAAGGGATCGTGCGAAATTAGAAACAGAACTGTTCAGTATATATCAACAAAGAATGGAAAACCTCTCCAGGTTTATTTTAAGAAAAATTCACGTTTTCAAGCTCTTGTATGGAAACCGTCCGGATCCTGAAATAATTCAAGTGATTTTGCCGAGGTTACTACCCCAAGTGCAAGACTTTATTGAATTGAGAAATCCGACTACACTGGAAAAATTATTTGAGCTAGCAATCCAGTTTGAAAGTAGAAGAACGGCGGACGTCGAAAGAAGACGCCAATATCAACAGCGAAACCAATTTGGTACGCCAAGACTACAGCAAACTCAAGCACATGGCTACGGAGAAAAAGCGAATCAGTGGGCAAGGAAACCCGAGCATTCAAAAACAGCCGGCGAACGTCGACAGTTCAATAGCAACCCAGGAAAAAAGTCTCAAGGCCAGTGGAGAAAGAAGGAAAGCACCGAAAGAAAAAATAATTTAAACTAAAACGGATTTCTGCTGACGAGAGGGTGCGGAAATCCGAAGGCCACGAAAACCCCTCTTCCTACAAGTTAAATACAGTAATGGTGAAAAATTTAACTCTTCCGAAGATTGAAGTCTTGGTAAATAATATCCCGGCCACCGCACTCCTGGATACCGGCGCGCAGTGTTCCTGTGTGGCAGAAGTCTTTTTTAGAAAGTATTTTCGCAAATACCGCATATATAATGCGGATAATACAACAGTATTAGCGGCGCAAGGAGAACAATGTAAGTGCGTAGGTAAAGTACCTTTGTACATCCGTATCAAGGACGAACAAGTAAAGGTGATGTTTTTTATAGTAAAGAATTTGCAAGCACACTTAATACTAGGAATAGACTTTCTTTCAGACGCACAAGCTACACTGGATTTTAATGAAGCGTCTCTTAAACTGACGATGAAACCAGTGCGTGTAGAAAAGGTTGAACCGCCAAGGGTAAATCTCGACCACCTGCCTAATGACGAGCAAGATAGAATCCGACAAGTGGTAAGTGAATTTGCTTCCTTATTTAGTGATATTCCAGGATTTACCCAGGTTACCAACCATAGTATTGACACCGGAGATGCATTGCCGGTTCGTCAAAAACCATACCGGTATGATAAGAATAAGGAAAAAATTATAGAATGGCATATTACCGATATGCTACGTAAAAAGATCGTAACGCCTATCTCAAGTAGTTATGCTAGTCCGGTGGTTTTATGTAAGAAAAATAATGATTATCCTTTGGAGCATCCAAAAAGGTGGAGATTCGCTATTGATTACCGTAAATTAAATTCCATAACGAAATATCCGGTATATCCGTTACCGATTATAGAAGAAATTTTAAGGAACATAAAATCAACCAAATTTATGACAACTTTAGACTTAACGAATGGTTATTTTCAAATAGGGATCAGGCCTGAGGACGTGCCTAAGACTGCTTTTATAACCAAGTCTGGCACTTATGCATTTTTGCGAATGCCGTTTGGCCTTTCAGGCGCCCCAGCAACATTTCAGCGATGCATGGACATTGTGTTAAGACCTGTTCTCGGAAAGTCCACATTTATCTATTTAGACGATATCATTATTACTAGTGATAATCTAGACCAACATGTACAGGATTTAAGACAGGTGTTTTCTTTATTAAATGAGGCCGGTCTAAAAGTTAATGTCGAAAAATGCAAATTTGCAGCCCCTGAATTAAAATATTTAGGTTACAAAATATCGCAAAAAGGGATCGAGACAGATGAATCAAAAATAATCGCTGTACAAAAGTATCCGACTCCAAACACGGCAAAGAAGCTCTCTTCTTTTCTAGGACTTTGTTCATATTATAGGTCCTTTATAAAAGATTTTGCGGCTATTGCTGAGCCATTGTTAAAATTAAAAAGGAAAAAGGCAAGATTCTCGTGGACGGCCGAAGCCAATAGTGCTTTCGAAAAATTAAAACAAGCATTAACGCAAGCCCCTGTGTTGAAATTTCCTGAAAAGGATGAAAATTTAGAAATTTCAGCGGATGCTTCGGATTATGCGGTAGGAGCGGTACTTTCGCAAAATCAGCAGCCAGTAGCATTTTTTAGCCGAACTTTAAATCAAACACAAAGAAACTATTCCGCGACCGAGAGAGAGGCACTTGCAGTTCTGTTAGCAGTGCAAAAGTTCCGAGTCTATTTTGGAAAGGCGCCGATAACAGTATATTCTGATCATGCGGCGGTAACTAGATTGTACTCTGGAAAAAATTTATCCCCAAGGTTAATAAGATGGGCACTCAAGCTGCAAGAATATAATCTGGTAATCAAGCATACCCCCGGAAAGGAAAATATCGTAGCAGATGCCCTGTCACGAATTAAATTAGACGAACAGGGTAATACCGTAAAAGTTGCAATGCTGACAGCGTGTACAATAAATTCCCGAGAAACTGTAATAACCGAACTGGGTAAGGATCCTGAGTTTGGAAGTATTTATGAGTATTTGAAGGATCCTGAAAATTTTAGCCACCAAGATATTGTGGCGATAAGAAATAGGGCGGCCCATTACGAACTAATAGATGGTCTATTATTTTATACAAAAACTACGAATTCCAACAACGAATTTCGACCTGTTATCCCAGCTAGTCTTAGATTAAATATCCTGCAAGAGCTCCATGACAGCCCTTTAGCTTCTCATGCTGGTATTCGAAAAACTACTCAACGCGTACGCGAGGCAGTCTACTTTCCTGAACTGCAAAAGTTAACAAGGGCGTATGTCCAGTCCTGCCCAACATGTCAAGCCGTTAATTATATTAATTTCCGCCCGGCCGGGTTTCTAAATAGTATTAAATCCGAATTTCCAAATGAAATAATCGGTATCGATTTATTGGGCCCTTTCCCAAAAAGTCAGTTAAACAAAAGTCGCTATCTCCTTGTTATAGTTGATCATTTTAGTAAATGGACCGAAATTGTTCCCTTAAAACGAGCCTCCGCGAAATTAGTTACCGATTCTATTTTAAATAAATATATTTTAAAATACGGGGCGCCCCTAAAAGTTATATCGGATAATGGTCCTCAATTTGTAAGTAATATATTTGAAGACATGTGCCAAAAACTGGGCATACGTCATTTAAAAATGGTCCCGTATCGGCCGCAATCAAATATAGCGGAACGGGTCAACAGAAATATAGTGAAAATTATCCGTAGTTATGTTAAAAATTTTCATAAAAGCTGGGATAACTATGTCAATGAATTTGCTTTCGCCCTTAGGACCGCAAAACATGATACAACGGGCAAAACTCCTGCTGAGTTATTTCTAGGCAGAAAGATTATAACACCGTTAGATAAATTATTTTATGTGCAACAAAGAGCCCCAGAATTTAAAATGGGTGATATAGAAAAACTAATTAAGGAAGCAAAGAAGAATACGGAAGTAGCACAAAGAAAACAGAAGCTCTATTATGATTTGAAACGACGGGGAGTAACTTATAAAGTAGGGGATGAAGTACTAAAAATTAAGCATTCACTTTCTTCAGCACCAGAAGATAAAACTGCCAAATTTTTCCCACGCTTTGAAGGACCATATGTTATAGAAAAAATAACTCACGCTGTTGTAGTATTAAAGGCAAGAAATGGCGAAACCTGTTCCGCAAACATTGACCAGATAAAACCATTCTATGACCGTAATAAAATGCAAATCTTTTCAGATCTTTTGCAGGATCCGGTACGGCAGACACCGCAGGTACAAGTTCCAGAGGTGGGAAAACGACAAGTACAAGGGCAAGCCAATGAGAGACAGAAGCAAGTGAAAAGAAAATTGCCCCGCGGAAAAATTGAAGGTACAAAGAAAAAGAAGTCGTTCCACCGTCCAAAAAACAGAGTTCACGAACACCCCCAGAATGAAGAAGGGAGAAGGACGACGTATGTGGAAAAGACCGGGAGAAAGGACGGCAACTATAACCCGGCTGTGAAACGGAAGATTGACTCATCCGACAGAACTCTCCGCAGCAAAAGTCGCCGAACTGCGGAAGGGCCATCAGCGGCGGAGGAAAAAGTACAAGAAAAATTTGAACGGCCAACAACGAGGTCCAAGCAGGATCACGACAGAAGTTTCCCGGTTCCACCAAGACCAGCTGCCTTCAAACGGCCAAGACCACAAGCAGAGGACAGAAGGAAGATGTTCAAGGGTGGCCGTAGTGGTGAAAAACGGAAGCTTCCAGAGGAAAGCACTGAAGGGCGAGCCCGTACAAGAAGGAGGATCAACCAAGCTACGGTTTGCAGCACCTTTAAAGACTGGGCCCAGAAAAGGATGTCTGAATATTACAAAGATAAGTAAAATTTTGTGTTACTTTACAAACTTAAGTTAATCTTTCATTCTTACTGCAAGTGGCAGATTTGAAGAAGTTTTACCTCATGCGAGGTCTACCTTTATCGCCAAAAGGGCGAGAAATGAGTTGTGACCGATTTTCTTATTATGTTTTTCAATTACTCGCGCGTAAAACTAAAGTTGATGTATAATAGCGTTGTCTAAAGACTTAAATATTGTAAAAAGTTATTGTATAAATTTTATTTAAAACATTCTAACAAGAAAGAAGTTTTAGTCTGAAAGACTTTTTGAAATGTAGTATTATTTCAATGTAGAAAGAATTGGCACTTGCTTTGAAAAGAATAGAAGTTAACAATGTACTACTAATGGATGTTTTCAAATGTGTAAAATTAACGGCATCTTGATATGTTCTTGTATACATGTGAACTGTTATTTTGAATGTTTAGAAATACCGTGATATGGTAAAAGTGAAAGTAATGTTAAAAAATTTGTTATTCGTGTGACTGTAAAGATTAAATCATGCTGAATATGTGTTAAAGGTTGAATGATGTAGTTAGGCTCTCTGACGCTACACTTTAGAGTTAGCCACTTTCAGAATAGTACCTCAGGGTCTAGAGTTGAAATTAGGGTGTGTTAAGAGGTCTCGTATGTTGAATTTTAACACGTTAGTGTTTTGATTGTAGGAGGAAGTGTTGAACACATAGACAGAAACACATTCGTGTTTGGTGTTTTTACAACACATGTCAGAGAGCACGGGGAGAGATAATTAAAATAGTCATGAATGAAATAAGAATGTTAAGAAAAGTATATTCTATATGTTATTTGCAATGTCATTCTGTAACATTTCATTAAACTAGTTTTCCTTCCAGATCTCTGGAAGGAACCAGAATTGAATAAAGCTCCTGTTTTGATGCAGTACAGATGAAAAAGAAAAAAGATTGTTGTATATTCCGGGAGCTGCTATTGTAACAAATTTCTTTCTTTTAAATTTTTCTAGTTTCTAGCGAAGCATTTTTTGTTAAAGGTTGGCCTCGCGTTAGTTTCTAGAGCTAAAAGTTTTCAACAAGGTCGTTTTAGACCTCAGTTTCAAACTAATTAACTCTGGCGGGAAGTATGTAAGGATCTTAAGTTTTACTAACGTTTATTTTATTTTAAATCTTTACTATCACTTCTTATTTTCTACTTCCGGCCAGAATTATAAGCGTGAAGGAGTTTTATGCAAAGTTGTCTGGCGAACGCCAAGTATTTAAGTGTGGCCTTTTTGCCAAGCAGAAGAGAGGAAGCCGTGAGTTCGAAGCAGGCCGCTTACCTTAGAAGTTACGCAGTTGCTACTTTGCCTTCCAGGCCAGAGGTTTTAATCCTCTTGATAAATTAAACGTATTGTAGTGTTCACAGTCTCTGTGCTACATACGCTTTCTGTTATTATAAGGCCAATCTTATTCTAAAGTTAAATTAGAGTTTAGTTTTATTTTGATATCTTTTAAGTTAGACCCCGAGTGGAGGGTCATTGTATTCCGAAGTACGGAAGTCATTGTATATAAAGAAAAAAATAAAGGGTTTTGTATACCCTTCGTCTGTATCCTGTCCACTTACTACAATTAGTGAACATAGCTTTAGTAAGCTCTCTGTTCTAGTCAGGTCATTGTATGTTTCCGAAGAAAGTTAGAAGAAACATTGAACCTGATACAGTAATTTGTAGTCATGTTTCTGACTGGTCTAAATTTTGTACCATAACTCATTAGTATTTTTAGTTGATGGTTTTGTATGATATTCAGGTTGCCAGTAATTATGTGCTGGTGATGAGAATCTACGTAATTGCTGTAAATTGGTGTCTTACAATGTCATTCTGCAGTTTCATCTATTTCATGGTGGTTAGTAAGCAAGTTGCTTAAGGTCCTTTGATATTTAAATGCAATCATTGGTATAGTGTCAACTGCGGGGAAGTAATCTTTACAATCTCTGATGATTCTTTAGAAATGAATATTGTCAAACTGCGGATGCAGAAAATTGACTTTAAAATAAATTTTGCGTTGAGTGAGACTATTAGAGAGTCTGAAAAGACTAAAATCAAGAATCATGTCTTTAATGATTTGTATGTCGTCGTAGCTTTCTTGAAGGAATTTTTTTAGTTTGATAAGGAATTTATTAGTACAGGAGTGTAACCAGTTGAGAAGTTTCTTGGGAAAACAGTCTGAGTCAAAAAAACATTTCAATTGTTTTTTCAATGCAAGTGTATCCAAAGTGGATAAAAATCTCGCATTATTTTTTATTTTGCTTCCTCTTTTTCCTCTCTGCGTTCTGATGCTGTAGAGTTTAAATTGGCTGAAAATAGACTTCTTAGAAGTATCTCTATGACTATGTATATAAGTGTTAAGTCCATATGGATAAAGTGAACGTTGTTTTAGTATATAGAGAGATTCCTGAAAAATTCGTGTTTTGTGATTGGGTATTATATCTAGTATCTGAAGTTGAATAGAGTTGAAGTCATGGTGTTTAAAGTGTTCTAATTCTGCTGTGTTAAGTTGTGATGGTGTACTTATTTTAATGTTATTTTTTTGTGCGTTGAATTTTTTGATTTGAGCTCTATGGTTATTGATTCGAAAGTTAAGATTGTTTTTAGTCTGTCCTATATATTTAATATGTCAAGTACCGCATGTAATCATGTAAATACAGTTAAATGTTTTTCATAGAAATTGTTTTTTGGGTTTACCTGTAGCAGGCATGGCGTTAAATTTTCAAGTTTGTCATCTAGTGGAATGACATTTAGTGATTTCAATATGAGTTAAACTAGCAAGATATAAAAGTAAGGAGGCTGCTAACCTTCAATACAGTAAAGTTTTTGTATAAGAACTTTAAAACTTAAAAAGGTTGGAGATAATATATAAAGTGGGTACATTAGGTAAGAGATAAATAGCGCTAATAGCTGCTATTTAGCATATCAAATGTTGTATGAACTTAAATCCATTTAGTGCGAATACAAGTTATTATTACTTGCGCAATTGCTGCAAAGTTAGTTAATAAAAATTTATTTCCTAAACAGTATTGATTAATTGATTATATTATCTCCTAAGTTTAATTAAAGTAGAATTATTTTAAAAGTGTGCATCCATACTGGTAAGTTATATTTTGAAAGATGTTTTGAAGTAATTTGAAAGCAAAATGTTAATAATGTTTTAACGGGGACTGGAGTTAAATCATCACGAGGAATAATATTACAATTGTAAAAGTAAAAATTAAAACATGTAATTATTGTCATTGATCGGAAATTAGTTGACTTTTCAAGGGGAACAAACCAACTCCCGTTCAATGATCAATAATTGATAAAAATACGTAAATATGAAAGTGTTTCGTCTTTACTCGAGTTATAAGTTAAAGCCAAACCGGCAATTCTAGTCAGGCCAAATATTTCCGCGAATAGTTGTTACTCAAAGAACTGATTCTCATGAAGCATTTTAGTCAATTCAATTTGGAGTAAAAATCAATTACTGTAGAGAAATCTTGTAAAACTCGAGTAATCGTCCCCGACACTATCATCTTTATGTATTTGAGTACTATATTATTTGTAGAAATTAAACATTGGAAATTGTCATTATGAAATCGAAATCAAAGTAAAGTTGAAATAAACATAGAAGATTATAAAAAAGATAAATAATGCAAACTTTGCAAAAACAAATCAAAGAGAACATAAAAATAATATAAAAATAATATAAAAATAAAATAGAAAATAATATAAATAAGATCAGTGAATGTACATGAAGATATAAAGGCCAGAAAGGTATTAAGTAACTTACATTCTTTCTAGTGGGGGAGTTGGCAGTGTGTTCTCTTCCTGTCTGACTCAGAAGTGAAGTATAGGGTGTCCGAAAATTCTTAGCGGCAGTAGGGGCTTTGAATTATATCAGTCGGTAAGACTTGGTTGAAGAAATTTATGGTAGTGGGTGGGACTTTGAATTCTTGAGGGATGTATTTTGTGGAGTTCTTATCTGAGAGAGACCGTCTGTTAAGATTTTTTTAAAAATACTAGTGAATGGAAATTAATTAATTTCTGGCTAATTGTCGTGTCGCAATGATTAAGAATTTTAGAAAGGAAAAAGGCATTTTCGCTATCTAAGAGCTAGTAGACAGTCTAAAGGCAGGAAATAGGCCCATTTTTTTAGTAACAGTATAGTAACAGTATATGTCTGAAGACAATTAGCTTTTTACAATATATACAATTGAGGAATTACACTATATACAAATCTTTCAACTGACAGTCATCCAACTTATACCGCCTTCTCAGGTTTAGGAATAAATTATCATATCCCTATCAGTTAAATGATTTAGAGTGAGTATTTAACGCCTGCTCTTTTAAGGCAATGGTTGATAAATTGAAAGGGAATTAGATTATTTTTGAGAATTTTGATAAGGATCAAAATTTCGCGTTGTAAATCTATTGTATCTGTGCATATAGTTTTAATTCGTTGTATTTGATTAATTATAGTATTGTTAATTACATTTTTGGATATGTTGGAGTTCCAATTTATTAATTTGTTAGTATTGAAATTGAAGTTTCTTGTTTTGTCAAAAAGTAAAATTTTTTTGTAGTTAATGATTTGAAGATCTAGAAAGTCTATGCTATTTTGTGAATTATTAGTTTTATTAAGTTTAAGACAATTCGGATAAATGTCGGATTTTTCAATTTTACCAAAATTATTAATTGTAATAAGGTCATCAATAAATCTGTAGGTGTGTTTGTAGTAATTTAACTCTTGTGGTTGTAGATTTTTTTGGAAGTTAAATTCTTTGACAAATAAAAAGATATTACAGATCGAGGTGCTGGAATGTAAGCCCATTGGCAATCCTCTGACTTGTTTAAAAAGTTGATTTTGAAACTTGATGTAGTTATGAAAAAGTGTGCATTTTAGGTAGGTTTTCCATTTGTCAAGAGTCATGATATTGAGTATATTAGGGAAAAGTTTTGGTAGATCAAGTAGACTGGTATAGATTTCTTCTAGAGGAAGTGAGGTATATAAGTTTTCAAAATCATAGCAGTTAATGTTTTAAATGTTAATGGTATGAATGGTATTAATGACAGGAGTGTTATTATGAATGATCCAGCAATAGTTATGATTAGTGTTACAATCATTGAAAATAAATTTACAGATTTTTTTAAGTTGAATTGAAAAATAATAGTCTATATTTTTCTTGTAATTATTAGTTCCATTAGCTATAAATCTAAATTTTAATGGTGTTTTATGGAATTTGGGAATCGCATAAAGATTAGTAAATCTGTTGTAGTTTACATTGAAAGTAATATTGAGTTTCTTATGAAAAGTTTTAATCCTGTTTATTATAGATGTTTCTGTAAGGTTGGCTGATTGATAAGTAGTTGCGTTGAGAAGTTCTTTATGAATAATCTCAGTGTAGAATTGTTTTCATATAATACTAAAGTTATTAGTTGCTTTATCTATTTTTGTAATAGTAAAAAGCTGTTTTAATTTACTAATATCAGATGTAAGTTGCGACCAGTTCAGTGTACTTTTAAATTTGAGGTGACTGATTTCTGTGGATATGCGTTGAAGAATTTTATCTTTCCATTTTAAGAAGGTATCTATGGGAAAATTCAGTTGATAGCTTGCTTTAACTATAAATTCGTTGATGTTGTTTTCGAAAGTCTTGTAACAGTAATTTGTAGTCATGTTTCTGACTGGTCTAAATTTTGTACCATAACTCATTAGTGTTTTTAGTTGATGGTTTTGTATGCTGTTCAGGTTGCCAGTAATTATGTGCTGGTGATGAGAATCTACGTAATTGCTGTAAATTGGTGTCTTACAATGTCATTCTGCAGTTTCATCTATTTCATGGTGGTTAGTAAGCAAGTTGCTTAAGGTCCTTTGATATTTAAATGCAATCATTGGTATAGTGTCAACTGCGGGGAAGTAATCTTTACAATCTCTGATGATTCTTGAGAAATGAATATTGTCAAACTGCGGATGCAGAAAATTGACTTTAAAATAAATTTTGCGTTGAGTGAGACTATTAGAGAGTCTGAAAAGACTAAAATCAAGAATCATGTCTTTAATGATTTGTATGTCGTCGTAGCTTTCTTGAATGAATTTTTTTAGTTTGATAAGGAATTTATTAGTACAGGAGTGTAACCAGTTGAGAAGTTTCTTGGGAAAACAGTCTGAGTCAAAAAAACATTTCAATTGTTTTTTCAATGCAAGTGTATTCAAAGTGGATAAAAATCTCGCATTATTTTTTATTTTGCTTCCTCTTTTTCCTCTCTGCGTTTTGATGCTGTAGAGTTTAAATTGGCTGAAAATAGACTTCTTAGAAGTATCTCTATGACTATGTATATAAGTGTTAAGTCCATATGGATAAAGTGAACGTTGTTTTAGTATATAGAGAGATTCCTGAAAAATTCGTGTTTTGTGATTGGGTATTATATCTAGTATCTGAAGTTGAATAGAGTTGAAGTCATGGTGTTTAAAGTGTTCTAATTCTGCTGTATTAAGTTGTGATGGTGTACTTATTTTAATGTTATTTTTTTGTGCGTTGAATTTTTTGATTTGAGCTCTATGGTTATTGATTCGAAAGTTAAGATTGTTTTTAGTCTGTCCTATATATTTAATATGTCAAGTACCGCATGTAATCATGTAAATACAGTTAAATGTTTTTCATAGAAATTGTTTTTTGGGTTTACCTGTAGCAGGCATGGCGTTAAATTTTCAAGTTTGTCATCTAGTGGAATGACATTTAGTGATTTCAATATGAGTTAAGCTAGCAAGATATAAAAGTAAGGACGCTGCTAACCTTCAATACAGTAAAGTTTTTGTATAAGAACTTTAAAACTTAAAAAGGTTGGAGATAATATATAAAGTGGGTACATTAGGTAAGAGATAAATAGCGCTAATAGCTGCTATTTAGCATATCAAATGTTGTATGAACTTAAATCCATTTAGTGCGAATACAAGTTATTATTACTTGCGCAATTGCTGCAAAGTTAGTTAATAAAAATTTATTTCCTAAACAGTATTGATTAATTGATTATATTATCTCCTAAGTTTAATTAAAGTAGAATTATTTTAAAAGTGTGCATCCATACTGGTAAGTTATATTTTGAAAGATGTTTTGAAGTAATTTGAAAGCAAAATGTTAATAATGTTTTAACGGGGACTGGAGTTAAATCATCACGAGGAATAATATTACAATTGTAAAAGTAAAAATTAAAACATGTAATTATTGTCATTGATCGGAAATTAGTTGACTTTTCAAGGGGAACAAACCAACTCCCGTTCAATGATCAATAATTGATAAAAATACGTAAATATGAAAGTGTTTCGTCTTTACTCGAGTTATAAGTTAAAGCCAAACCGGCAATTCTAGTCAGGCCAAATATTTCCGCGAATAGTTGTTACTCAAAGAACTGATTCTCATGAAGCATTTTAGTCAATTCAATTTGGAGTAAAAATCAATTACTGTAGAGAAATCTTGTAAAACTCGAGTAATCGTCCCCGACACTATCATCTTTATGTATTTGAGTACTATATTATTTGTAGAAATTAAACATTGGAAATTGTCATTATGAAATCGAAATCAAAGTAAAGTTGAAATAAACATAGAAGATTATAAAAAAGATAAATAATGCAAACTTTGCAAAAACAAATCAAAGAGAACATAAAAATAATATAAAAATAATATAAAAATAAAATAGAAAATAATATAAATAAGATCAGTGAATGTACATGAAGATATAAAGGCCAGAAAGGTATTAAGTAACTTACATTCTTTCTAGTGGGGGAGTTGGCAGTGTGTTCTCTTCCTGTCTGACTCAGAAGTGAAGTATAGGGTGTCCGAAAATTCTTAGCGGCAGTAGGGGCTTTGAATTATATCAGTCGGTAAGACTTGGTTGAAGAAATTTATGGTAGTGGGTGGGACTTTGAATTCTTGAGGGATGTATTTTGTGGAGTTCTTATCTGAGAGAGACCGTCTGTTAAGATTTTTTTAAAAATACTAGTGAATGGAAATTAATTAATTTCTGGCTAATTGTCGTGTCGCAATGATTAAGAATTTTAGAAAGGAAAAAGTCATTTTCGCTATCCAAGAGCTAGTAGACAGTCTAAAGGCAGGAAATAGGCCCATTTTTTTAGTAACAGTATAGTAACAGTATATGTCTGAAGACAATTAGCTTTTTACAATATATACAATTGAGGAATTACACTATATACAAATATTTCAACTGACAGTCATCCAACTTATACCGCCTTCTCAGGTTTAGGAATAAATTATCATATCCCTATCAGTTAAATGATTTAGAGTGAGTATTTAACGCCTGCTCTTTTAAGGCAATGGTTGATAAATTGAAAGGGAATTAGATTATTTTTGAGAATTTTGATAAGGATCAAAATTTCGCGTTGTAAATCTATTGTATCTGTGCATATAGTTTTAATTCGTTGTATTTGATTAATTATAGTATTGTTAATTACATTTTTGGATATGTTGGAGTTCCAATTTATTAATTTGTTAGTATTGAAATTGAAGTTTCTTGTTTTGTCAAAAAGTAAAATTTTTTTGTAGTTAATGATTTGAAGATCTAGAAAGTCTATGCTATTTTGTGAATTATTAGTTTTATTAAGTTTAAGACAATTCGGATAAATGTCGGAGTTTTCAATTTTACCAAAATTATTAATTGTAATAAGGTCATCAATAAATCTGTAGGTGTGTTTGTAGTAATTTAACTCTTGTGGTTGTAGATTTTTTTGGAAGTTAAATTCTTTGACAAATAAAAAGATATTACAGATCGAGGTGCTGGAATGTAAGCCCATTGGCAATCCTCTGACTTGTTTAAAAAGTTGATTTTGAAACTTGATGTAGTTATGAAAAAGTGTGCATTTTAGGTAGGTTTTCCATTTGTCAAGAGTCATGATATTGAGTATATTAGGGAAAAGTTTTGGTAGATCAAGTAGACTGGTATAGATTTCTTCTAGAGGAAGTGAGGTATATAAGTTTTCAAAATCATAGCAGTTAATGTTTTAAATGTTAATGGTATGAATGGTATTAATGACAGGAGTGTTATTATGAATGATCCAGCAATAGTTATGATTAGTGTTACAATCATTGAAAATAAATTTACAGATTTTTTTAAGTTGAATTGAAAAATAATAGTCTATATTTTTCTTGTAATTATTAGTTCCATTAGCTATAAATCTAAATTTTAATGGTGTTTTATGGAATTTGGGAATCGCATAAAGATTAGTAAATCTGTTGTAGTTTACATTGAAAGTAATATTGAGTTTCTTATGAAAAGTTTTAATCCTGTTTATTATAGATGTTTCTGTAAGGTTGGCTGATTGATAAGTAGTTGCGTTGAGAAGTTCTTTATGAATAATCTCAGTGTAGAATTGTTTTCATATAATACTAAAGTTATTAGTTGCTTTATCTATTTTTGTAATAGTAAAAAGCTGTTTTAATTTACTAATATCAGATGTAAGTTGCGACCAGTTCAGTGTACTTTTAAATTTGAGGTGACTGATTTCTGTGGATATGCGTTGAAGAATTTTATCTTTCCATTTTAAGAAGGTATCTATGGGAAAATTCAGTTGATAGCTTGCTTTAACTATAAATTCGTTGATGTTGTTTTCGAAAGTCTTGTAACAGTAATTTGTAGTCATGTTTCTGACTGGTCTAAATTTTGTACCATAACTCATTAGTGTTTTTAGTTGATGGTTTTGTATGCTGTTCAGGTTGCCAGTAATTATGTGCTGGTGATGAGAATCTACGTAATTGCTGTAAATTGGTGTCTTACAATGTCATTCTGCAGTTTCATCTATTTCATGGTGGTTAGTAAGCAAGTTGCTTAAGGTCCTTTGATATTTAAATGCAATCATTGGTATAGTGTCAACTGCGGGGAAGTAATCTTTACAATCTCTGATGATTCTTGAGAAATGAATATTGTCAAACTGCGGATGCAGAAAATTGACTTTAAAATAAATTTTGCGTTGAGTGAGACTATTAGAGAGTCTGAAAAGACTAAAATCAAGAATCATGTCTTTAATGATTTGTATGTCGTCGTAGCTTTCTTGAATGAATTTTTTTAGTTTGATAAGGAATTTATTAGTACAGGAGTGTAACCAGTTGAGAAGTTTCTTGGGAAAACAGTCTGAGTCAAAAAAACATTTCAATTGTTTTTTCAATGCAAGTGTATCCAAAGTGGATAAAAATCTCGCATTATTTTTTATTTTGCTTCCTCTTTTTCCTCTCTGCGTTTTGATGCTGTAGAGTTTAAATTGGCTGAAAATAGACTTCTTAGAAGTATCTCTATGACTATGTATATAAGTGTTAAGTCCATATGGATAAAGTGAACGTTGTTTTAGTATATAGAGAGATTCCTGAAAAATTCGTGTTTTGTGATTGGGTATTATATCTAGTATCTGAAGTTGAATAGAGTTGAAGTCATGGTGTTTAAAGTGTTCTAATTCTGCTGTATTAAGTTGTGATGGTGTACTTATTTTAATGTTATTTTTTTGTGCGTTGAATTTTTTGATTTGAGCTCTATGGTTATTGATTCGAAAGTTAAGATTGTTTTTAGTCTGTCCTATATATTTAATATGTCAAGTACCGCATGTAATCATGTAAATACAGTTAAATGTTTTTCATAGAAATTGTTTTTTGGGTTTACCTGTAGCAGGCATGGCGTTAAATTTTCAAGTTTGTCATCTAGTGGAATGACATTTAGTGATTTCAATATGAGTTAAACTAGCAAGATATAAAAGTAAGGAGGCTGCTAACCTTCAATACAGTAAAGTTTTTGTATAAGAACTTTAAAACTTAAAAAGGTTGGAGATAATATATAAAATGGGTACATTAGGTAAGAGATAAATAGCGCTAATAGCTGCTATTTAGCATATCAAATGTTGTATGAACTTAAATCCATTTAGTGCGAATACAAGTTATTATTACTTGCGCAATTGCTGCAAAGTTAGTTAATAAAAATTTATTTCCTAAACAGTATTGATTAATTGATTATATTATCTCCTAAGTTTAATTAAAGTAGAATTATTTTAAAAGTGTGCATCCATACTGGTAAGTTATATTTTGAAAGATGTTTTGAAGTAATTTGAAAGCAAAATGTTAATAATGTTTTAACGGGGACTGGAGTTAAATCATCACGAGGAATAATATTACAATTGTAAAAGTAAAAATTAAAACATGTAATTATTGTCATTGATCGGAAATTAGTTGACTTTTCAAGGGGAACAAACCAACTCCCGTTCAATGATCAATAATTGATAAAAATACGTAAATATGAAAGTGTTTCGTCTTTACTCGAGTTATAAGTTAAAGCCAAACCGGCAATTCTAGTCAGGCCAAATATTTCCGCGAATAGTTGTTACTCAAAGAACTGATTCTCATGAAGCATTTTAGTCAATTCAATTTGGAGTAAAAATCAATTACTGTAGAGAAATCTTGTAAAACTCGAGTAATCGTCCCCGACACTATCATTTTTATGTATTTGAGTACTATATTATTTGTAGAAATTAAACATTGGAAATTGTCATTATGAAATCGAAATCAAAGTAAACTTGAAATAAACATAGAAGATTATAAAAAAGATAAATAATGCAAATTTTGCAAAAACAAATCAAAAAGAACATAAAAATAATATAAAAATAATATAAAAATAAAATAGAAAATAATATAAATAAGATCAGTGAATGTACATGAAGATATAAAGGCCAGAAAGGTATTAAGTAACTTACATTCTTTCTAGTGGGGGAGTTGGCAGTGTGTTCTCTTCGTGTCTGACTCAAAAGTGTAGGGTGTCCGAAAATTCTTAGCGGCAGTAGGGGCTTTAAATTATATCAGTCGGTAAGACTTGGTTGAAGAAATTTATGGTAGTGGGTGGGACTTTGAATTCTTGAGGGATGTATTTTGTGGAGTTCTTATCTGAGAGAGACCGTCTGTTAAGATTTTTTTAAAAATACTAGTGAATGGAAATTAATTAATTTCTGGCTAATTGTCGTGTCGCAATGATTAAGAATTTAAGAAAGGAAAAAGGCATTTTCGCTATCCAAGAGCTAGTAGACAATCTAAAGGCAGGAAATAGGCCCATTTTTTTAGTAACAGTATATGTCTGAAGACAATTAGCTTTTTACAATATATACAATTGAGTAATTACACTATATACAAATCTTTCAACTGACAGTCATCCAACTTATACCGCCTTCTCAGGTTTAGGAATAAATTATCATATCCCTATCAGTTAAATGATTTAGAGTGAGTATTTAACGCCTGCTCTTTTAAGGCAATGGTTGATAAATTGAAAGGGAATTAGATTATTTTTGAGAATTTTGATAAGGATCAAAATTTCGCGTTGTAAATCTATTGTATCTGTGCATATAGTTTTAATTCGTTGTGTTTGATTAATTATAGTATTGTTAATTACTTTTTTGGATATGTTGGAGTTCCAATTTATTAATTTGTTAGTATTGAAATTGAAGTTTCTTGTTTTGTCAAAAAGTAAAATTTTTTTGTAGTTAATGATTTGAAGATCTAGAAAGTCTATGCTATTTTGTGAATTATTAGTTTTATTAAGTTTAAGACAATTCGGATAAATGTCGGAGTTTTCAATTTTACCAAAATTATTAATTGTAATAAGGTCATCAATAAATCTGTAGGTGTGTTTGTAGTAATTTAACTCTTGTGGTTGTAGATTTTTTTGGAAGTTAAATTCTTTGACAAATAAAAAGATATTACAGATCGAGGTGCTGGAATGTAAGCCCATTGGCAATCCTCTGACTTGTTTAAAAAGTTGATTTTGAAACTTGATGTAGTTATGAAAAAGTGTGCATTTTAGGTAGGTTTTCCATTTGTCAAGAGTCATGATATTGAGTATATTAGGGAAAAGTTTTGGTAGATCAAGTAGACTGGTATAGATTTCTTCTAGAGGAAGTGAGGTATATAAGTTTTCAAAATCATAGCAGTTAATGTTTTGGATGTTAATGGTATGAATGGTATTAATGACAGGAGTGTTATTATGAATGATCCAGCAATAGTTATGATTAGTGTTACAATCATTGAAAATAAATTTACAGATTTTTTTAAGTTGAATTGAAAAATAATAGTCTATATTTTTCTTGTAATTATTAGTTCCATTAGCTATAAATCTAAATTTTAATGGTGTTTTATGGAATTTGGGAATCGCATAAAGATTAGTAAATCTGTTGTAGTTTACATTGAAAGTAATATTGAGTTTCTTATGAAAAGTTTTAATCCTGTTTATTATAGATGTTTCTGTAAGGTTGGCTGATTGATAAGTAGTTGCGTTGAGAAGTTCTTTATGAATAATCTCAGTGTAGAATTGTTTTCATATAATACTAAAGTTATTAGTTGCTTTATCTATTTTTGTAATAGTAAAAAAGATGTTTTCATTTACTAATATCAGATGTAAGTTGCGACCAGTTCAGTGTACTTTTAAATTTGAGGTGACTGATTTCTGTGGATATGCGTTGAAGAATTTTATCTTTCCATTTTAAGAAGGTATCTATGGAAAAATTCAGTTGATAGCTTGCTTTAACTATAAATTCGTTGATGTTGTTTTCGAAAGTCTTGTAACAGTAATTTGTAGTCATGTTTCTGACTGGTCTAAATTTTGTACCATAACTCATTAGTGTTTTTAGTTGATGGTTTTGTATGATATTCAGGTTGCCAGTAATTATGTGCTGGTGATGAGAATCTACGTAATTGCTGTAAATTGGTGTCTTACAATGTCATTCTGCAGTTTCATCTATTTCATGGTGGTTAGTAAGCAAGTTGCTTAAGGTCCTTTGATATTTAAATGCAATCATTGGTATAGTGTCAACTGCGGGGAAGTAATCTTTACAATCTCTGATGATTCTTGAGAAATGAATATTGTCAAACTGCGGATGCAGAAAATTGACTTTAAAATAAATTTTGCGTTGAGTGAGACTATTAGAGAGTCTGAAAAGACTAAAATCAAGAATCATGTCTTTAATGATTTGTATGTCGTCGTAGCTTTCTTGAAGGACTTTTTTTAGTTTGATAAGGAATTTATTAGTACAGGAGTGTAACCAGTTGAGAAGTTTCTTGGGAAAACAGTCTGAGTCAAAAAAACATTTCAATTGTTTTTTCAATGCAAGTGTATCCAAAGTGGATAAAAATCTCGCATTATTTTTTATTTTGCTTCCTCTTTTTCCTCTCTGCGTTTTGATGCTGTAGAGTTTAAATTGGCTGAAAATAGACTTCTTAGAAGTATCTCTATGACTATGTATATAAGTGTTAAGTCCATATGGATAAAGTGAACTTTGTTTTAGTATATAGAGAGATTCCTGAAAAATTCGTGTTTTGTGATTGGGTATTATATCTAGTATCTGAAGTTGAATAGAGTTGAAGTCATGGTGTTTAAAGTGTTCTAATTCTGCTGTATTAAGTTGTGATGGTGTACTTATTTTAATGTTATTTTTTTGTGCGTTGAATTTTTTGATTTGAGCTCTATGGTTATTGATTCGAAAGTTAAGATTGTTTTTAGTCTGTCCTATATATTTAATGTCAAGTACCGCATGTAATCATGTAAATACAGTTAAATGTTTTTCATAGAAATTGTTTTTTGGGTTTACCTGTAGCAGGCATGGCGTTAAATTTTCAAGTTTGTCATCTAGTGGAATGACATTTAGTGATTTCAATATGAGTTAAACTAGCAAGATATAAAAGTAAGGAGGCTGCTAACCTTCAATACAGTAAAGTTTTTGTATAAGAACTTTAAAACTTAAAAAGGTTGGAGATAATATATAAAGTGGGTACATTAGGTAAGAGATAAATAGCGCTAATAGCTGCTATTTAGCATATCAAATGTTGTATGAACTTAAATCCATTTAGTGCGAATACAAGTTGTTATTACTTGCGCAATTGCTGCAAAGTTAGTTAATAATAATTTATTTCCTAAACAGTATTGATTAATTGATTATATTATCTCCTAAGTTTAATTAAAGTAGAATTATTTTAAAAGTGTGCATCCATACTGGTAAGTTATATTTTGAAAGATGTTTTGAAGTAATTTGAAAGCAAAATGTTAATAATGTTTTAACGGGGACTGGAGTTAAATCATCACGAGGAATAATATTACAATTGTAAAAATAAAAATTAAAACATGTAATTATTGTCATTGATCGGAAATTAGTTGACTTTTCAAGGGGAACAAACCAACTCCCGTTCAATGATCAATAATTGATAAAAATACGTAAATATGAAAGTGTTTCGTCTTTACTCGAGTTATAAGTTAAAGCCAAACCGGCAATTCTAGTCAGGCCAAATATTTCCGCGAATAGTTGTTACTCAAAGAACTGATTCTCATGAAGCATTTTAGTCAATTCAATTTGGAGTAAAAATCAATTACTGTAGAGAAATCTTGTAAAACTCGAGTAATCGTCCCCGACACTATCATCTTTATGTATTTGAGTACTATATTATTTGTAGAAATTAAACATTGGAAATTGTCATTATGAAATCGAAATCAAAGTAAACTTGAAATAAACATAGAAGATTATAAAAAAGATAAATAATGCAAATTTTGCAAAAACAAATCAAAAAGAACATAAAAATAATATAAAAATAATATAAAAATAAAATAGAAAATAATATAAATAAGATCAGTGAATGTACATGAAGATATAAAGGCCAGAAAGGTATTAAGTAACTTACATTCTTTCTAGTGGGGGAGTTGGCAGTGTGTTCTCTTCGTGTCTGACTCAGAAGTGTAGGGTGTCCGAAAATTCTTAGCGGCAGTAGGGGCTTTAAATTATATCAGTCGGTAAGACTTGGTTGAAGAAATTTATGGTAGTGGGTGGGACTTTGAATTCTTGAGGGATGTATTTTGTGGAGTTCTTATCTGAGAGAGACCGTCTGTTAAGATTTTTTTAAAAATACTAGTGAATGGAAATTAATTAATTTCTGGCTAATTGTCGTGTCGCAATGATTAAGAATTTAAGAAAGGAAAAAGGCATTTTCGCTATCCAAGAGCTAGTAGACAGTCTAAAGGCAGGAAATAGGCCCATTTTTTTAGTAACAGTATATGTCTGAAGACAATTAGCTTTTTACAATATATACAATTGAGTAATTACACTATATACAAATCTTTCAACTGACAGTCATCCAACTTATACCGCCTTCTCAGGTTTAGGAATAAATTATCATATCCCTATCAGTTAAATGATTTAGAGTGAGTATTTAACGCCTGCTCTTTTAAGGCAATGGTTGATAAATTGAAAGGGAATTAGATTATTTTTGAGAATTTTGATAAGGATCAAAATTTCGCGTTGTAAATCTATTGTATCTGTGCATATAGTTTTAATTCGTTGTGTTTGATTAATTATAGTATTGTTAATTACTTTTTTGGATATGTTGGAGTTCCAATTTATTAATTTGTTAGTATTGAAATTGAAGTTTCTTGTTTTGTCAAAAAGTAAAATTTTTTTGTAGTTAATGATTTGAAGATCTAGAAAGTCTATGCTATTTTGTGAATTATTAGTTTTATTAAGTTTAAGACAATTCGGATAAATTTCGGAGTTTTCAATTTTACCAAAATTATTAATTGTAATAAGGTCATCAATAAATCTGTAGGTGTGTTTGTAGTAATTTAACTCTTGTGGTTGTAGATTTTTTTGGAAGTTAAATTCTTTGACAAATAAAAAGATATTACAGATCGAGGTGCTGGAATGTAAGCCCATTGGCAATCCTCTGACTTGTTTAAAAAGTTGATTTTGAAACTTGATGTAGTTATGAAAAAGTGTGCATTTTAGGTAAGTTTTCCATTTGTCAAGAGTCATGATATTGAGTATATTAGGGAAAAGTTTTGGTAGATCAAGTAGACTGGTATAGATTTCTTCTAGAGGAAGTGAGGTATATAAGTTTTCAAAATCATAGCAGTTAATGTTTTAAATGTTAATGGTATGAATGGTATTAATGACAGGAGTGTTATTATGAATGATCCAGCAATAGTTATGATTAGTGTTACAATCATTGAAAATAAATTTACAGATTTTTTTAAGTTGAATTGAAAAATAATAGTCTATATTTTTCTTGTAATTATTAGTTCCATTAGCTATAAATCTAAATTTTAATGGTGTTTTATGGAATTTGGGAATCGCATAAAGATTAGTAAATCTGTTGTAGTTTACATTGAAAGTAATATTGAGTTTCTTATGAAAAGTTTTAATCCTGTTTATTATAGATGTTTCTGTAAGGTTGGCTGATTGATAAGTAGTTGCGTTGAGAAGTTCTTTATGAATAATCTCAGTGTAGAATTGTTTTCATATAATACTAAAGTTATTAGTTGCTTTATCTATTTTTGTAATAGTAAAAAGCTGTTTTAATTTACTAATATCAGATGTAAGTTGCGACCAGTTCAGTGTACTTTTAAATTTGAGGTGACTGATTTCTGTGGATATGCGTTGAAGAATTTTATCTTTCCATTTTAAGAAGGTATCTATGGGAAAATTCAGTTGATAGCTTGCTTTAACTATAAATTCGTTGATGTTGTTTTCGAAAGTCTTGTAACAGTAATTTGTAGTCATGTTTCTGACTGGTCTAAATTTTGTACCATAACTCATTAGTGTTTTTAGTTGATGGTTTTGTATGATATTCAGGTTGCCAGTAATTATGTGCTGGTGATGAGAATCTACGTAATTGCTGTAAATTGGTGTCTTACAATGTCATTCTGCAGTTTCATCTATTTCATGGTGGTTAGTAAGCAAGTTGCTTAAGGTCCTTTGATATTTAAATGCAATCATTGGTATAGTGTCAACTGCGGGGAAGTAATCGTTACAATCTCTGATGATTCTTGAGAAATGAATATTGTCAAACTGCGGATGCAGAAAATTGACTTTAAAATAAATTTTGCGTTGAGTGAGACTATTAGAGAGTCTGAAAAGACTAAAATCAAGAATCATGTCTTTAATGATTTGTATGTCGTCGTAGCTTTCTTGAAGGAATTTTTTTAGTTTGATAAGGAATTTATTAGTACAGGAGTGTAACCAGTTGAGACGTTTCTTGGGAAAACAGTCTGAGTCAAAAAAACATTTCAATTGTTTTTTCAATGCAAGTGTATCCAAAGTGGATAAAAATCTCGCATTATTTTTTATTTTGCTTCCTCTTTTTCCTCTCCGCGTTTTGATGCTGTAGAGTTTAAATTGGCTGAAAATAGACTTCTTAGAAGTATCTCTATGACTATGTATATAAGTGGTAAGTCCATATGGATAAAGTGAACGTTGTTTTAGTATATAGAGAGATTCCTGAAAAATTCGTGTTTTGTGATTGGGTATTATATCTAGTATCTGAAGTTGAATAGAGTTGAAGTCATGGTGTTTAAAGTGTTCTAATTCTGCTGTATTAAGTTGTGATGGTGTACTTATTTTAATGTTATTTTTTTGTGCGTTGAATTTTTTGATTTGAGCTCTATGGTTATTGATTCGAAAGTTAAGATTGTTTTTAGTCTGTCCTATATATTTAATATGTCAAGTACCGCATGTAATCATGTAAATACAGTTAAATGTTTTTCATAGAAATTGTTTTTTGGGTTTACCTGTAGCAGGCATGGCGTTAAATTTTCAAGTTTGTCATCTAGTGGAATGACATTTAGTGATTTCAATATGAGTTAAACTAGCAAGATATAAAAGTAAGGAGGCTGCTAACCTTCAATACAGTAAAGTTTTTGTATAAGAACTTTAAAACTTAAAAAGGTTGGAGATAATATATAAAGTGGGTACATTAGGTAAGAGATAAATAGCGCTAATAGCTGCTATTTAGCATATCAAATGTTGTATGAACTTAAATCCATTTAGTGCGAATACAAGTTGTTATTACTTGCGCAATTGCTGCAAAGTTAGTTAATAATAATTTATTTCCTAAACAGTATTGATTAATTGATTATATTATCTCCTAAGTTTAATTAAAGTAGAATTATTTTAAAAGTGTGCATCCATACTGGTAAGTTATATTTTGAAAGATGTTTTGAAGTAATTTGAAAGCAAAATGTTAATAATGTTTTAACGGGGACTGGAGTTAAATCATCACGAGGAATAATATTACAATTGTAAAAGTAAAAATTAAAACATGTAATTATTGTCATTGATCGGAAATTAGTTGACTTTTCAAGGGGAACAAACCAACTCCCGTTCAATGATCAATAATTGATAAAAATACGTAAATATGAAAGTGTTTCGTCTTTACTCGAGTTATAAGTTAAAGCCAAACCGGCAATTCTAGTCAGGCCAAATATTTCCGCGAATAGTTGTTACTCAAAGAACTGATTCTCATGAAGCATTTTAGTCAATTCAATTTGGAGTAAAAATCAATTACTGTAGAGAAATCTTGTAAAACTCGAGTAATCGTCCCCGACACTATCATCTTTATGTATTTGAGTACTATATTATTTGTAGAAATTAAACATTGGAAATTGTCATTATGAAATCGAAATCAAAGTAAAGTTGAAATAAACATAGAAGATTATAAAAAAGATAAATAATGCAAACTTTGCAAAAACAAATCAAAGAGAACATAAAAATAATATAAAAATAATATAAAAATAAAATAGAAAATAATATAAATAAGATCAGTGAATGTACATGAAGATATAAAGGCCAGAAAGGTATTAAGTAACTTACATTCTTTCTAGTGGGGGAGTTGGCAGTGTGTTCTCTTCCTGTCTGACTCAGAAGTGAAGTATAGGGTGTCCGAAAATTCTTAGCGGCAGTAGGGGCTTTGAATTATATCAGTCGGTAAGACTTGGTTGAAGAAATTTATGGTAGTGGGTGGGACTTTGAATTCTTGAGGGATGTATTTTGTGGAGTTCTTATCTGAGAGAGACCGTCTGTTAAGATTTTTTTAAAAATACTAGTGAATGGAAATTAATTAATTTCTGGCTAATTGTCGTGTCGCAATGATTAAGAATTTAAGAAAGGAAAAAGGCATTTTCGCTATCCAAGAGCTAGTAGACAGTCTAAAGGCAGGAAATAGGCCCATTTTTTTAGTAACAGTATAGTAACAGTATATGTCTGAAGACAATTAGCTTTTTACAATATATACAATTGAGTAATTACACTATATACAAATATTTCAACTGACAGTCATCCAACTTATACCGCCTTCTCAGGTTTAGGAATAAATTGTCATATCCCTATCAGTTAAATGATTTAGAGTGAGTATTTAACGCCTGCTCTTTTAAGGCAATGGTTGATAAATTGAAAGGGAATTAGATTATTTTTGAGAATTTTGATAAGGATCAAAATTTCGCGTTGTAAATCTATTGTATCTGTGCATATAGTTTTAATTCGTTGTATTTGATTAATTATAGTATTGTTAATTACATTTTTGGATATGTTGGAGTTCCAATTTATTAATTTGTTAGTATTGAAATTGAAGTTTCTTGTTTTGTCAAAAAGTAAATTTTTTTTGTAGTTAATGATTTGAAGATCTAGAAAGTCTATGCTATTTTGTGAATTATTAGTTTTATTAAGTTTAAGACAATTCGGATAAATGTCGGAGTTTTCAATTTTACCAAAATTATTAATTGTAATAAGGTCATCAATAAATCTGTAGGTGTGTTTGTAGTAATTTAACTCTTGTGGTTGTAGATTTTTTTGGAAGTTAAATTCTTTGACAAATAAAAAGATATTACAGATCGAGGTGCTGGAATGTAAGCCCATTGGCAATCCTCTGACTTGTTTAAAAAGTTGATTTTGAAACTTGATGTAGTTATGAAAAAGTGTGCAGTTTAGGTAGGTTTTCCATTTGTCAAGAGTCATGATATTGAGTATATTAGGGAAAAGTTTTGGTAGATCAAGTAGACTGGTATAGATTTCTTCTAGAGGAAGTGAGGTATATAAGTTTTCAAAATCATAGCAGTTAATGTTTTGGATGTTAATGGTATGAATGGTATTAATGACAGGAGTGTTATTATGAATGATCCAGCAATAGTTATGATTAGTGTTACAATCATTGAAAATAAATTTACAGATTTTTTTAAGTTGAGTTGAAAAATAATAGTCTATATTTTTCTTGTAATTATTAGTTCCATTAGCTATAAATCTAAATTTTAATGGTGTTTTATGGAATTTGGGAATCGCATAAAGATTAGTAAATCTGTTGTAGTTTACATTGAAAGTAATATTGAGTTTCTTATGAAAAGTTTTAATCCTGTTTATTATAGATGTTTCTGTAAGGTTGGCTGATTGATAAGTAGTTGCGTTGAGAAGTTCTTTATGAATAATCTCAGTGTAGAATTGTTTTCATATAATACTAAAGTTATTAGTTGCTTTATCTATTTTTGTAATAGTAAAAAGCTGTTTTAATTTACTAATATCAGATGTAAGTTGCGACCAGTTCAGTGTACTTTTAAATTTGAGGTGACTGATTTCTGTGGATATGCGTTGAAGAATGTTATCTTTCCATTTTAAGAAGGTATCTATGGGAAAATTCAGTTGATAGCTTGCTTTAACTATAAATTCGTTGATGTTGTTTTCGAAAGTCTTGTAACAGTAATTTGTAGTCATGTTTCTGACTGGTCTAAATTTTGTACCATAACTCATTAGTGTTTTTAGTTGATGGTTTTGTATGATATTCAGGTTGCCAGTAATTATGTGCTGGTGATGAGAATCTACGTAATTGCTGTAAATTGGTGTCTTACAATGTCATTCTGCAGTTTCATCTATTTCATGGTGGTTAGTAAGCAAGTTGCTTAAGGTCCTTTTATATTTAAATGCAATCATTGGTATAGTGTCAACTGCGGGGAAGTAATCTTTACAATCTCTGATGATTCTTGAGAAATGAATATTGTCAAACTGCGGATGCAGAAAATTGACTTTAAAATAAATTTTGCGTTGAGTGAGACTATTAGAGAGTCTGAAAAGACTAAAATCAAGAATCATGTCTTTAATGATTTGTATGTCGTCGTAGCTTTCTTGAATGAATTTTTTTAGTTTGATAAGGAATTTATTAGTACAGGAGTGTAACCAGTTGAGAAGTTTCTTGGGAAAACAGTCTGAGTCAAAAAAACATTTCAATTGTTTTTTCAATGCAAGTGTATCCAAAGTGGATAAAAATCTCGCATTATTTTTTATTTTGCTTCCTCTTTTTCCTCTCTGCGTTTTGATGCTGTAGAGTTTAAATTGGCTGAAAATAGACTTCTTAGAAGTATCTCTATGACTATGTATATAAGTGTTAAGTCCATATGGATAAAGTGAACGTTGTTTTAGTATATAGAGAGATTCCTGAAAAATTCGTGTTTTGTGATTGGGTATTATATCTAGTATCTGAAGTTGAATAGAGTTGAAGTCATGGTGTTTAAAGTGTTCTAATTCTGCTGTATTAAGTTGTGATGGTGTACTTATTTTAATGTTATTTTTTTGTGCGTTGAATTTTTTGATTTGAGCTCTATGGTTATTGATTCGAAAGTTAAGATTGTTTTTAGTCTGTCCTATATATTTAATATGTCAAGTACCGCATGTAATCATGTAAATACAGTTAAATGTTTTTCATAGAAATTGTTTTTTGGGTTTACCTGTAGCAGGCATGGCGTTAAATTTTCAAGTTTGTCATCTAGTGGAATGACATTTAGTGATTTCAATATGAGTTAAACTAGCAAGATATAAAAGTAAGGAGGCTGCTAACCTTCAATACAGTAAAGTTTTTGTATAAGAACTTTAAAACTTAAAAAGGTTGGAGATAATATATAAAGTGGGTACATTAGGTAAGAGATAAATAGCGCTAATAGCTGCTATTTAGCATATCAAATGTTGTATGAACTTAAATCCATTTAGTGCGAATACAAGTTGTTATTACTTGCGCAATTGCTGCAAAGTTAGTTAATAATAATTTATTTCCTAAACAGTATTGATTAATTGATTATATTATCTCCTAAGTTTAATTAAAGTAGAATTATTTTAAAAGTGTGCATCCATACTGGTAAGTTATATTTTGAAAGATGTTTTGAAGTAATTTGAAAGCAAAATGTTAATAATGTTTTAACGGGGACTGGAGTTAAATCATCACGAGGAATAATATTACAATTGTAAAAGTAAAAATTAAAACATGTAATTATTGTCATTGATCGGAAATTAGTTGACTTTTCAAGGGGAACAAACCAACTCCCGTTCAATGATCAATAATTGATAAAAATACGTAAATATGAAAGTGTTTCGTCTTTACTCGAGTTATAAGTTAAAGCCAAACCGGCAATACTAGTCAGGCCAAATATTTCCGCGAATAGTTGTTACTCAAAGAACTGATTCTCATGAAGCATTTTAGTCAATTCAATTTGGAGTAAAAATCAATTACTGTAGAGAAATCTTGTAAAACTCGAGTAATCGTCCCCGACACTATCATCTTTATGTATTTGAGTACTATATTATTTGTAGAAATTAAACATTGGAAATTGTCATTATGAAATCGAAATCAAAGTAAAGTTGAAATAAACATAGAAGATTATAAAAAAGATAAATAATGCAAACTTTGCAAAAACAAATCAAAGAGAACATAAAAATAATATAAAAATAATATAAAAATAAAATAGAAAATAATATAAATAAGATCAGTGAATGTACATGAAGATATAAAGGCCAGAAAGGTATTAAGTAACTTACATTCTTTCTAGTGGGGGAGTTGGCAGTGTGTTCTCTTCCTGTCTGACTCAGAAGTGAAGTATAGGGTGTCCGAAAATTCTTAGCGGCAGTAGGGGCTTTGAATTATATCAGTCGGTAAGACTTGGTTGAAGAAATTTATGGTAGTGGGTGGGACTTTGAATTCTTGAGGGATGTATTTTGTGGAGTTCTTATCTGAGAGAGACCGTCTGTTAAGATTTTTTTAAAAATACTAGTGAATGGAAATTAATTAATTTCTGGCTAATTGTCGTGTCGCAATGATTAAGAATTTAAGAAAGGAAAAAGGCATTTTCGCTATCCAAGAGCTAGTAGACAGTCTAAAGGCAGGAAATAGGCCCATTTTTTTAGTAACAGTATAGTAACAGTATATGTCTGAAGACAATTAGCTTTTTACAATATATACAATTGAGTAATTACACTATATACAAATATTTCAACTGACAGTCATCCAACTTATACCGCCTTCTCAGGTTTAGGAATAAATTGTCATATCCCTATCAGTTAAATGATTTAGAGTGAGTATTTAACGCCTGCTCTTTTAAGGCAATGGTTGATAAATTGAAAGGGAATTAGATTATTTTTGAGAATTTTGATAAGGATCAAAATTTCGCGTTGTAAATCTATTGTATCTGTGCATATAGTTTTAATTCGTTGTATTTGATTAATTATAGTATTGTTAATTACATTTTTGGATATGTTGGAGTTCCAATTTATTAATTTGTTAGTATTGAAATTGAAGTTTCTTGTTTTGTCAAAAAGTAAAATTTTTTTGTAGTTAATGATTTGAAGATCTAGAAAGTCTATGCTATTTTGTGAATTATTAGTTTTATTAAGTTTAAGACAATTCGGATAAATGTCGGAGTTTTCAATTTTACCAAAATTATTAATTGTAATAAGGTCATCAATAAATCTGTAGGTGTGTTTGTAGTAATTTAACTCTTGTGGTTGTAGATTTTTTTGGAAGTTAAATTCTTTGACAAATAAAAAGATATTACAGATCGATTTGCTGGAATGTAAGCCCATTGGCAATCCTCTGACTTGTTTAAAAAGTTGATTTTGAAACTTGATGTAGTTATGAAAAAGTGTGCAGTTTAGGTAGGTTTTCCATTTGTCAAGAGTCATGATATTGAGTATATTAAGGAAAAGTTTTGGTAGATCAAGTAGACTGGTATAGATTTCTTCTAGAGGAAGTGAGGTATATAAGTTTTCAAAATCATAGCAGTTAATGTTTTGGATGTTAATGGTATGAATGGTATTAATGACAGGAGTGTTATTATGAATGATCCAGCAATAGTTATGATTAGTGTTACAATCATTGAAAATAAATTTACAGATTTTTTTAAGTTGAGTTGAAAAATAATAGTCTATATTTTTCTTGTAATTATTAGTTCCATTAGCTATAAATCTAAATTTTAATGGTGTTTTATGGAATTTGGGAATCGCATAAAGATTAGTAAATCTGTTGTAGTTTACATTGAAAGTAATATTGAGTTTCTTATGAAAAGTTTTAATCCTGTTTATTATAGATGTTTCTGTAAGGTTGGCTGATTGATAAGTAGTTGCGTTGAGAAGTTCTTTATGAATAATCTCAGTGTAGAATTGTTTTCATATAATACTAAAGTTATTAGTTGCTTTATCTATTTTTGTAATAGTAAAAAGCTGTTTTAATTTACTAATATCAGATGTAAGTTGCGACCAGTTCAGTGTACTTTTAAATTTGAGGTGACTGATTTCTGTGGATATGCGTTGAAGAATGTTATCTTTCCATTTTAAGAAGGTATCTATGGGAAAATTCAGTTGATAGCTTGCTTTAACTATAAATTCGTTGATGTTGTTTTCGAAAGTCTTGTAACAGTAATTTGTAGTCATGTTTCTGACTGGTCTAAATTTTGTACCATAACTCATTAGTGTTTTTAGTTGATGGTTTTGTATGATATTCAGGTTGCCAGTAATTATGTGCTGGTGATGAGAATCTACGTAATTGCTGTAAATTGGTGTCTTACAATGTCATTCTGCAGTTTCATCTATTTCATGGTGGTTAGTAAGCAAGTTGCTTAAGGTCCTTTTATATTTAAATGCAATCATTGGTATAGTGTCAACTGCGGGGAAGTAATCTTTACAATCTCTGATGATTCTTGAGAAATGAATATTGTCAAACTGCGGATGCAGAAAATTGACTTTAAAATAAATTTTGCGTTGAGTGAGACTATTAGAGAGTCTGAAAAGACTAAAATCAAGAATCATGTCTTTAATGATTTGTATGTCGTCGTAGCTTTCTTGAATGAATTTTTTTAGTTTGATAAGGAATTTATTAGTACAGGAGTGTAACCAGTTGAGAAGTTTCTTGGGAAAACAGTCTGAGTCAAAAAAACATTTCAATTGTTTTTTCAATGCAAGTGTATCCAAAGTGGATAAAAATCTCGCATTATTTTTTATTTTGCTTCCTCTTTTTCCTCTCTGCGTTTTGATGCTGTAGAGTTTAAATTGGCTGAAAATAGACTTCTTAGAAGTATCTCTATGACTATGTATATAAGTGTTAAGTCCATATGGATAAAGTGAACGTTGTTTTAGTATATAGAGAGATTCCTGAAAAATTCGTGTTTTGTGATTGGGTATTATATCTAGTATCTGAAGTTGAATAGAGTTGAAGTCATGGTGTTTAAAGTGTTCTAATTCTGCTGTATTAAGTTGTGATGGTGTACTTATTTTAATGTTATTTTTTGTGCGTTGAATTTTTTGATTTGAGCTCTATGGTTATTGATTCGAAAGTTAAGATTGTTTTTAGTCTGTCCTATATATTTAATATGTCAAGTACCGCATGTAATCATGTAAATACAGTTAAATGTTTTTCATAGAAATTGTTTTTTGGGTTTACCTGTAGCAGGCATGGCGTTAAATTTTCAAGTTTGTCATCTAGTGGAATGACATTTAGTGATTTCAATATGAGTTAAACTAGCAAGATATAAAAGTAAGGAGGCTGCTAACCTTCAATACAGTAAAGTTTTTGTATAAGAACTTTAAAACTTAAAAAGGTTGGAGATAATATATAAAGTGGGTACATTAGGTAAGAGATAAATAGCGCTAATAGCTGCTATTTAGCATATCAAATGTTGTATGAACTTAAATCCATTTAGTGCGAATACAAGTTGTTATTACTTGCGCAATTGCTGCAAAGTTAGTTAATAATAATTTATTTCCTAAACAGTATTGATTAATTGATTATATTATCTCCTAAGTTTAATTAAAGTAGAATTATTTTAAAAGTGTGCATCCATACTGGTAAGTTATATTTTGAAAGATGTTTTGAAGTAATTTGAAAGCAAAATGTTAATAATGTTTTAACGGGGACTGGAGTTAAATCATCACGAGGAATAATATTACAATTGTAAAAGTAAAAATTAAAACATGTAATTATTGTCATTGATCGGAAATTAGTTGACTTTTCAAGGGGAACAAACCAACTCCCGTTCAATGATCAATAATTGATAAAAATACGTAAATATGAAAGTGTTTCGTCTTTACTCGAGTTATAAGTTAAAGCCAAACCGGCAATTCTAGTCAGGCCAAATATTTCCGCGAATAGTTGTTACTCAAAGAACTGATTCTCATGAAGCATTTTAGTCAATTCAATTTGGAGTAAAAATCAATTACTGTAGAGAAATCTTGTAAAACTCGAGTAATCGTCCCCGACACTATCATCTTTATGTATTTGAGTACTATATTATTTGTAGAAATTAAACATTGGAAATTGTCATTATGAAATCGAAATCAAAGTAAAGTTGAAATAAACATAGAAGATTATAAAAAAGATAAATAATGCAAACTTTGCAAAAACAAATCAAAGAGAACATAAAAATAATATAAAAATAATATAAAAATAAAATAGAAAATAATATAAATAAGATCAGTGAATGTACATGAAGATATAAAGGCCAGAAAGGTATTAAGTAACTTACATTCTTTCTAGTGGGGGAGTTGGCAGTGTGTTCTCTTCCTGTCTGACTCAGAAGTGAAGTATAGGGTGTCCGAAAATTCTTAGCGGCAGTAGGGGCTTTGAATTATATCAGTCGGTAAGACTTGGTTGAAGAAATTTATGGTAGTGGGTGGGACTTTGAATTCTTGAGGGATGTATTTTGTGGAGTTCTTATCTGAGAGAGACCGTCTGTTAAGATTTTTTTAAAAATACTAGTGAATGGAAATTAATTAATTTCTGGCTAATTGTCGTGTCGCAATGATTAAGAATTTAAGAAAGGAAAAAGGCATTTTCGCTATCCAAGAGCTAGTAGACAGTCTAAAGGCAGGAAATAGGCCCATTTTTTTAGTAACAGTATAGTAACAGTATATGTCTGAAGACAATTAGCTTTTTACAATATATACAATTGAGTAATTACACTATATACAAATATTTCAACTGACAGTCATCCAACTTATACCGCCTTCTCAGGTTTAGGAATAAATTGTCATATCCCTATCAGTTAAATGATTTAGAGTGAGTATTTAACGCCTGCTCTTTTAAGGCAATGGTTGATAAATTGAAAGGGAATTAGATTATTTTTGAGAATTTTGATAAGGATCAAAATTTCGCGTTGTAAATCTATTGTATCTGTGCATATAGTTTTAATTCGTTGTATTTGATTAATTATAGTATTGTTAATTACATTTTTGGATATGTTGGAGTTCCAATTTATTAATTTGTTAGTATTGAAATTGAAGTTTCTTGTTTTGTCAAAAAGTAAAATTTTTTTGTAGTTAATGATTTGAAGATCTAGAAAGTCTATGCTATTTTGTGAATTATTAGTTTTATTAAGTTTAAGACAATTCGGATAAATGTCGGAGTTTTCAATTTTACCAAAATTATTAATTGTAATAAGGTCATCAATAAATCTGTAGGTGTGTTTGTAGTAATTTAACTCTTGTGGTTGTAGATTTTTTTGGAAGTTAAATTCTTTGACAAATAAAAAGATATTACAGATCGATTTGCTGGAATGTAAGCCCATTGGCAATCCTCTGACTTGTTTAAAAAGTTGATTTTGAAACTTGATGTAGTTATGAAAAAGTGTGCAGTTTAGGTAGGTTTTCCATTTGTCAAGAGTCATGATATTGAGTATATTAAGGAAAAGTTTTGGTAGATCAAGTAGACTGGTATAGATTTCTTCTAGAGGAAGTGAGGTATATAAGTTTTCAAAATCATAGCAGTTAATGTTTTGGATGTTAATGGTATGAATGGTATTAATGACAGGAGTGTTATTATGAATGATCCAGCAATAGTTATGATTAGTGTTACAATCATTGAAAATAAATTTACAGATTTTTTTAAGTTGAGTTGAAAAATAATAGTCTATATTTTTCTTGTAATTATTAGTTCCATTAGCTATAAATCTAAATTTTAATGGTGTTTTATGGAATTTGGGAATCGCATAAAGATTAGTAAATCTGTTGTAGTTTACATTGAAAGTAATATTGAGTTTCTTATGAAAAGTTTTAATCCTGTTTATTATAGATGTTTCTGTAAGGTTAGCTGATTGATAAGTAGTTGCGTTGAGAAGTTCTTTATGAATAATCTCAGTGTAGAATTGTTTTCATATAATACTAAAGTTATTAGTTGCTTTATCTATTTTTGTAATAGTAAAAAGCTGTTTTAATTTACTAATATCAGATGTAAGTTGCGACCAGTTCAGTGTACTTTTAAATTTGAGGTGACTGATTTCTGTGGATATGCGTTGAAGAATGTTATCTTTCCATTTTAAGAAGGTATCTATGGGAAAATTCAGTTGATAGCTTGCTTTAACTATAAATTCGTTGATGTTGTTTTCGAAAGTCTTGTAACAGTAATTTGTAGTCATGTTTCTGACTGGTCTAAATTTTGTACCATAACTCATTAGTGTTTTTAGTTGATGGTTTTGTATGATATTCAGGTTGCCAGTAATTATGTGCTGGTGATGAGAATCTACGTAATTGCTGTAAATTGGTGTCTTACAATGTCATTCTGCAGTTTCATCTATTTCATGGTGGTTAGTAAGCAAGTTGCTTAAGGTCCTTTGATATTTAAATGCAATCATTGGTATAGTGTCAACTGCGGGGAAGTAATCTTTACAATCTCTGATGATTCTTGAGAAATGAATATTGTCAAACTGCGGATGCAGAAAATTGACTTTAAAATAAATTTTGCGTTGAGTGAGACTATTAGAGAGTCTGAAAAGACTAAAATCAAGAATCATGTCTTTAATGATTTGTATGTCGTCGTAGCTTTCTTGAATGAATTTTTTTAGTTTGATAAGGAATTTATTAGTACAGGAGTGTAACCAGTTGAGAAGTTTCTTGGGAAAACAGTCTGAGTCAAAAAAACATTTCAATTGTTTTTTCAATGCAAGTGTATCCAAAGTGGATAAAAATCTCGCATTATTTTTTATTTTGCTTCCTCTTTTTCCTCTCTGCGTTTTGATGCTGTAGAGTTTAAATTGGCTGAAAATAGACTTCTTAGAAGTATCTCTATGACTATGTATATAAGTGTTAAGTCCATATGGATAAAGTGAACGTTGTTTTAGTATATAGAGAGATTCCTGAAAAATTCGTGTTTTGTGATTGGGTATTATATCTAGTATCTGAAGTTGAATAGAGTTGAAGTCATGGTGTTTAAAGTGTTCTAATTCTGCTGTATTAAGTTGTGATGGTGTACTTATTTTAATGTTATTTTTTTGTGCGTTGAATTTTTTGATTTGAGCTCTATGGTTATTGATTCGAAAGTTAAGATTGTTTTTAGTCTGTCCTATATATTTAATATGTCAAGTACCGCATGTAATCATGTAAATACAGTTAAATGTTTTTCATAGAAATTGTTTTTTGGGTTTACCTGTAGCAGGCATGGCGTTAAATTTTCAAGTTTGTCATCTAGTGGAATGACATTTAGTGATTTCAATATGAGTTAAACTAGCAAGATATAAAAGTAACGAGGCTGCTAACCTTCAATACAGTAAAGTTTTTGTATAAGAACTTTAAAACTTAAAAAGGTTGGAGATAATATATAAAGTGGGTACATTAGGTAAGAGATAAATAGCGCTAATAGCTGCTATTTAGCATATCAAATGTTGTATGAACTTAAATCCATTTAGTGCGAATACAAGTTGTTATTACTTGCGCAATTGCTGCAAAGTTAGTTAATAATAATTTATTTCCTAAACAGTATTGATTAATTGATTATATTATCTCCTAAGTTTAATTAAAGTAGAATTATTTTAAAAGTGTGCATCCATACTGGTAAGTTATATTTTGAAAGATGTTTTGAAGTAATTTGAAAGCAAAATGTTAATAATGTTTTAACGGGGACTGGAGTTAAATCATCACGAGGAATAATATTACAATTGTAAAAGTAAAAATTAAAACATGTAATTATTGTCATTGATCGGAAATTAGTTGACTTTTCAAGGGGAACAAACCAACTCCCGTTCAATGATCAATAATTGATAAAAATACGTAAATATGAAAGTGTTTCGTCTTTACTCGAGTTATAAGTTAAAGCCAAACCGGCAATTCTAGTCAGGCCAAATATTTCCGCGAATAGTTGTTACTCAAAGAACTGATTCTCATGAAGCATTTTAGTCAATTCAATTTGGAGTAAAAATCAATTACTGTAGAGAAATCTTGTAAAACTCGAGTAATCGTCCCCGACACTATCATCTTTATGTATTTGAGTACTATATTATTTGTAGAAATTAAACATTGGAAATTGTCATTATGAAATCGAAATCAAAGTAAAGTTGAAATAAACATAGAAGATTATAAAAAAGATAAATAATGCAAATTTTGCAAAAACAAATCAAAGAGAACATAAAAATAATATAAAAATAAAATAGAAAATAATATAAATAAGATCAGTGAATGTACATGAAGATATAAAGGCCAGAAAGGTATTAAGTAACTTACATTCTTTCTAGTGGGGGAGTTGGCAGTGTGTTCTCTTCGTGTCTGACTCAGAAGTGTAGGGTGTCCGAAAATTCTTAGCGGCAGTAGGGGCTTTGAATTATATCAGTCGGTAAGACTTGGTTGAAGAAATTTATGGTAGTGGGTGGGACTTTGAATTCTTGAGGGATGTATTTTGTGGAGTTCTTATCTGAGAGAGACCGTCTGTTAAGATTTTTTTAAAAATACTAGTGAATGGAAATTAATTAATTTCTGGCTAATTGTGGTGTCGCAATGATTAAGAATTTAAGAAAGGAAAAAGGCATTTTAGCTATCCATGAGCTAGTAGACAGTCTAAAGGCAGGAAATAGGCCCATTTTTTTAGTAACAGTATAGTAACAGTATATGTCTGAAGACAATTAGCTTTTTACAATATATACAATTGAGTAATTACACTATATACAAATATTTCAACTGACAGTCATCCAACTTATACCGCCTTCTCAGGTTTAGGAATAAATTATCATATCCCTATCAGTTAAATGATTTAGAGTGAGTATTTAACGCCTGCTCTTTTAAGGCAATGGTTGATAAATTGAAAGGGAATTAGATTATTTTTGAGAATTTTGATAAGGATCAAAATTTCGCGTTGTAAATCTATTGTATCTGTGCATATAGTTTTAATTCGTTGTATTTGATTAATTATAGTATTGTTAATTACTTTTTTGGATATGTTGGAGTTCCAATTTATTAATTTGTTAGTATTGAAATTGAAGTTTCTTGTTTTGTCAAAAAGTAAAATTTTTTTGTAGTTAACGATTTGAAGATCTAGAAAGTCTATGCTATTTTGTGAATTATTAGTTTTATTAAGTTTAAGACAATTCCGATAAATGTCGGAATTTTCAATTTTACCAAAATTATTAATTGTAATAAGGTCATCAATAAATCTGTAGGTGTGTTTGTAGTAATTTAACTCTTGTGGTTGTAGATTTTTTTGGAAGTTAAATTCTTTGACAAATAAAAAGATATTACAGATCGAGGTGCTGGAATGTAAGCCCATTGGCAATCCTCTGACTTGTTTAAAAAGTTGATTTTGAAACTTGATGTAGTTATGAAAAAGTGTGCATTTTAGGTAGGTTTTCCATTTGTCAAGAGTCATGATATTGAGTATATTAGGGAAAAGTTTTGGTAGATCAAGTAGACTGGTATAGATTTCTTCTAGAGGAAGTGAGGTATATAAGTTTTCAAAATCATAGCAGTTAATGTTTTGGATGTTAATGGTATGAATGGTATTAATGACAGGAGTGTTATTATGAATGATCCAGCAATAGTTATGATTAGTGTTACAATCATTGAAAATAAATTTACAGATTTTTTTAAGTTGAATTGAAAAATAATAGTCTATATTTTTCTTGTAATTATTAGTTCCATTAGCTATAAATCTAAATTTTAATGGTGTTTTATGGAATTTGGGAATCGCATAAAGATTAGTAAATCTGTTGTAGTTTACATTGAAAGTAATATTGAGTTTCTTATGAAAAGTTTTAATCCTGTTTATTATAGATGTTTCTGTAAGGTTGGCTGATTGATAAGTAGTTGCGTTGAGAAGTTCTTTCTGAATAATCTCAGTGTAGAATTGTTTTCATATAATACTAAAGTTATTAGTTGCTTTATCTATTTTTGTAATAGTAAAAAGTTGTTTTAATTTACTAATATCAGATGTAAGTTGCGACCAGTTCAGTGTACTTTTAAATTTGAGGTGACTGATTTCTGTGGATATGCGTTGAAGAATTTTATCTTTCCATTTTAAGAAGGTATCTATGGGAAAATTCAGTTGATAGCTTGCTTTAACTATAAATTCGTTGATGTTGTTTTCGAAAGTCTTGTAACAGTAATTTGTAGTCATGTTTCTGACTGGTCTAAATTTTGTACCATAACTCATTAGTGTTTTTAGTTGATGGTTTTGTATGATGTTCAGGTTGCCAGTAATTATGTGCTGGTGATGAGAATCTACGTAATTGCTGTAAATTGGTGTCTTACAATGTCATTCTGCAGTTTCATCTATTTCATGGTGGTTAGTAAGCAAGTTGCTTAAGGTCCTTTGATATTTAAATGCAATCATTGGTATAGTGTCAACTGCGGGGAAGTAATCTTTACAATCTCTGATGATTCTTGAGAAATGAATATTGTCAAACTGCGGATGCAGAAAATTGACTTTAAAATAAATTTTGCGTTGAGTGAGACTATTAGAGAGTCTGAAAAGACTAAAATCAAGAATCATGTCTTTAATGATTTGTATGTCGTCGTAGCTTTCTTGAATGAATTTTCTTAGTTTGATAAGGAATTTATTAGTACAGGAGTGTAACCAGTTGAGAAGTTTCTTGGGAAAACATTCTGAGTCAAAAAAACATTTCAATTGTTTTTTCAATGCAAGTGTATCCAAAGTGGATAAAAATCTCGCATTATTTTTTATTTTGCTTCCTCTTTTTCCTCTCTGCGTTTTGATGCTGTAGAGTTTAAATTGGCTGAAAATAGACTTCTTAGAAGTATCTCTATGACTATGTATATAAGTGTTAAGTCCATATGGATAAAGTGAACGTTGTTTTAGTATATAGAGAGATTCCTGAAAAATTCGTGTTTTGTGATTGGGTATTATATCTAGTATCTGAAGTTGAATAGAGTTGAAGTCATGGTGTTTAAAGTGTTCTAATTCTGCTGTATTAAGTTGTGATGGTGTACTTATTTTAATGTTATTTTTTTGTGCGTTGAATTTTTTGATTTGAGCTCTATGGTTATTGATTCGAAAGTTAAGATTGTTTTTAGTCTGTCCTATATATTTAATATGTCAAGTACCGCATGTAATCATGTAAATACAGTTAAATGTTTTTCATAGAAATTGTTTTTTGGGTTTACCTGTAGCAGGCATGGCGTTAAATTTTCAAGTTTGTCATCTAGTGGAATGACATTTAGTGATTTCAATATGAGTTAAACTAGCAAGATATAAAAGTAAGGAGGCTGCTAACCTTCAATACAGTAAAGTTTTTGTATAAGAACTTTAAAACTTAAAAAGGTTGGAGATAATATATAAAGTGGGTACATTAGGTAAGAGATAAATAGCGCTAATAGCTGCTATTTAGCATATCAAATGTTGTATGAACTTAAATCCATTTAGTGCGAATACAAGTTGTTATTACTTGCGCAATTGCTGCAAAGTTAGTTAATAATAATTTATTTCCTAAACAGTATTGATTAATTGATTATATTATCTCCTAAGTTTAATTAAAGTAGAATTATTTTAAAAGTGTGCATCCATACTGGTAAGTTATATTTTGAAAGATGTTTTGAAGTAATTTGAAAGCAAAATGTTAATAATGTTTTAACGGGGACTGGAGTTAAATCATCACGAGGAATAATATTACAATTGTAAAAGTAAAAATTAAAACATGTAATTATTGTCATTGATCGGAAATTAGTTGACTTTTCAAGGGGAACAAACCAACTCCCGTTCAATGATCAATAATTGATAAAAATACGTAAATATGAAAGTGTTTCGTCTTTACTCGAGTTATAAGTTAAAGCCAAACCGGCAATTCTAGTCAGGCCAAATATTTCCGCGAATAGTTGTTACTCAAAGAACTGATTCTCATGAAGCATTTTAGTCAATTCAATTTGGAGTAAAAATCAATTACTGTAGAGAAATCTTGTAAAACTCGAGTAATCGTCCCCGACACTATCATCTTTATGTATTTGAGTACTATATTATTTGTAGAAATTAAACATTGGAAATTGTCATTATGAAATCGAAATCAAAGTAAAGTTGAAATAAACATAGAAGATTATAAAAAAGATAAATAATGCAAACTTTGCAAAAACAAATCAAAGAGAACATAAAAATAATATAAAAATAATATAAAAATAAAATAGAAAATAATATAAATAAGATCAGTGAATGTACATGAAGATATAAAGGCCAGAAAGGTATTAAGTAACTTACATTCTTTCTAGTGGGGGAGTTGGCAGTGTGTTCTCTTCCTGTCTGACTCAGAAGTGAAGTATAGGGTGTCCGAAAATTCTTAGCGGCAGTAGGGGCTTTGAATTATATCAGTCGGTAAGACTTGGTTGAAGAAATTTATGGTAGTGGGTGGGACTTTGAATTCTTGAGGGATGTATTTTGTGGAGTTCTTATCTGAGAGAGACCGTCTGTTAAGATTTTTTTAAAAATACTAGTGAATGGAAATTAATTAATTTCTGGCTAATTGTCGTGTCGCAATGATTAAGAATTTAAGAAAGGAAAAAGGCATTTTCGCTATCCAAGAGCTAGTAGACAGTCTAAAGGCAGGAAATAGGCCCATTTTTTTAGTAACAGTATAGTAACAGTATATGTCTGAAGACAATTAGCTTTTTACAATATATACAATTGAGTAATTACACTATATACAAATATTTCAACTGACAGTCATCCAACTTATACCGCCTTCTCAGGTTTAGGAATAAATTGTCATATCCCTATCAGTTAAATGATTTAGAGTGAGTATTTAACGCCTGCTCTTTTAAGGCAATGGTTGATAAATTGAAAGGGAATTAGATTATTTTTGAGAATTTTGATAAGGATCAAAATTTCGCGTTGTAAATCTATTGTATCTGTGCATATAGTTTTAATTCGTTGTATTTGATTAATTATAGTATTGTTAATTACATTTTTGGATATGTTGGAGTTCCAATTTATTAATTTGTTAGTATTGAAATTGAAGTTTCTTGTTTTGTCAAAAAGTAAAATTTTTTTGTAGTTAATGATTTGAAGATCTAGAAAGTCTATGCTATTTTGTGAATTATTAGTTTTATTAAGTTTAAGACAATTCGGATAAATGTCGGAGTTTTCAATTTTACCAAAATTATTAATTGTAATAAGGTCATCAATAAATCTGTAGGTGTGTTTGTAGTAATTTAACTCTTGTGGTTGTAGATTTTTTTGGAAGTTAAATTCTTTGACAAATAAAAAGATATTACAGATCGATTTGCTGGAATGTAAGCCCATTGGCAATCCTCTGACTTGTTTAAAAAGTTGATTTTGAAACTTGATGTAGTTATGAAAAAGTGTGCAGTTTAGGTAGGTTTTCCATTTGTCAAGAGTCATGATATTGAGTATATTAGGGAAACGTTTTGGTAGATCAAGTAGACTGGTATAGATTTCTTCTAGAGGAAGTGAGGTATATAAGTTTTCAAAATCATAGCAGTTAATGTTTTGGATGTTAATGGTATGAATGGTATTAATGACAGGAGTGTTATTATGAATGATCCAGCAATAGTTATGATTAGTGTTACAATCATTGAAAATAAATTTACAGATTTTTTTAAGTTGAGTTGAAAAATAATAGTCTATATTTTTCTTGTAATTATTAGTTCCATTAGCTATAAATCTAAATTTTAATGGTGTTTTATGGAATTTGGGAATCGCATAAAGATTAGTAAATCTGTTGTAGTTTACATTGAAAGTAATATTGAGTTTCTTATGAAAAGTTTTAATCCTGTTTATTATAGATGTTTCTGTAAGGTTGGCTGATTGATAAGTAGTTGCGTTGAGAAGTTCTTTATGAATAATCTCAGTGTAGAATTGTTTTCATATAATACTAAAGTTATTAGTTGCTTTATCTATTTTTGTAATAGTAAAAAGCTGTTTTAATTTACTAATATCAGATGTAAGTTGCGACCAGTTCAGTGTACTTTTAAATTTGAGGTGACTGATTTCTGTGGATATGCGTTGAAGAATGTTATCTTTCCATTTTAAGAAGGTATCTATGGGAAAATTCAGTTGATAGCTTGCTTTAACTATAAATTCGTTGATGTTGTTTTCGAAAGTCTTGTAACAGTAATTTGTAGTCATGTTTCTGACTGGTCTAAATTTTGTACCATAACTCATTAGTGTTTTTAGTTGATGGTTTTGTATGATATTCAGGTTGCCAGTAATTATGTGCTGGTGATGAGAATCTACGTAATTGCTGTAAATTGGTGTCTTACAATGTCATTCTGCAGTTTCATCTATTTCATGGTGGTTAGTAAGCAAGTTGCTTAAGGTCCTTTGATATTTAAATGCAATCATTGGTATAGTGTCAACTGCGGGGAAGTAATCTTTACAATCTCTGATGATTCTTGAGAAATGAATATTGTCAAACTGCGGATGCAGAAAATTGACTTTAAAATAAATTTTGCGTTGAGTGAGACTATTAGAGAGTCTGAAAAGACTAAAATCAAGAATCATGTCTTTAATGATTTGTATGTCGTCGTAGCTTTCTTGAATGAATTTTTTTAGTTTGATAAGGAATTTATTAGTACAGGAGTGTAACCAGTTGAGAAGTTTCTTGGGAAAACAGTCTGAGTCAAAAAAACATTTCAATTGTTTTTTCAATGCAAGTGTATCCAAAGTGGATAAAAATCTCGCATTATTTTTTATTTTGCTTCCTCTTTTTCCTCTCTGCGTTTTGATGCTGTAGAGTTTAAATTGGCTGAAAATAGACTTCTTAGAAGTATCTCTATGACTATGTATATAAGTGTTAAGTCCATATGGATAAAGTGAACGTTGTTTTAGTATATAGAGAGATTCCTGAAAAATTCGTGTTTTGTGATTGGGTATTATATCTAGTATCTGAAGTTGAATAGAGTTGAAGTCATGGTGTTTAATGTGTTCTAATTCTGCTGTATTAAGTTGTGATGGTGTACTTATTTTAATGTTATTTTTTTGTGCGTTGAATTTTTTGATTTGAGCTCTATGGTTATTGATTCGAAAGTTAAGATTGTTTTTAGTCTGTCCTATATATTTAATATGTCAAGTACCGCATGTAATCATGTAAATACAGTTAAATGTTTTTCATAGAAATTGTTTTTTGGGTTTACCTGTAGCAGGCATGGCGTTAAATTTTCAAGTTTGTCATCTAGTGGAATGACATTTAGTGATTTCAATATGAGTTAAACTAGCAAGATATAAAAGTAAGGAGGCTGCTAACCTTCAATACAGTAAAGTTTTTGTATAAGAACTTTAAAACTTAAAAAGGTTGGAGATAATATATAAAGTGGGTACATTAGGTAAGAGATAAATAGCGCTAATAGCTGCTATTTAGCATATCAAATGTTGTATGAACTTAAATCCATTTAGTGCGAATACAAGTTGTTATTACTTGCGCAATTGCTGCAAAGTTAGTTAATAATAATTTATTTCCTAAACAGTATTGATAAATTGATTATATTATCTCCTAAGTTTAATTAAAGTAGAATTATTTTAAAAGTGTGCATCCATACTGGTAAGTTATATTTTGAAAGATGTTTTGAAGTAATTTGAAAGCAAAATGTTAATAATGTTTTAACGGGGACTGGAGTTAAATCATCACGAGGAATAATATTACAATTGTAAAAGTAAAAATTAAAACATGTAATTATTGTCATTGATCGGAAATTAGTTGACTTTTCAAGGGGAACAAACCAACTCCCGTTCAATGATCAATAATTGATAAAAATACGTAAATATGAAAGTGTTTCGTCTTTACTCGAGTTATAAGTTAAAGCCAAACCGGCAATTCTAGTCAGGCCAAATATTTCCGCGAATAGTTGTTACTCAAAGAACTGATTCTCATGAAGCATTTTAGTCAATTCAATTTGGAGTAAAAATCAATTACTGTAGAGAAATCTTGTAAAACTCGAGTAATCGTCCCCGACACTATCATCTTTATGTATTTGAGTACTATATTATTTGTAGAAATTAAACATTGGAAATTGTCATTATGAAATCGAAATCAAAGTAAAGTTGAAATAAACATAGAAGATTATAAAAAAGATAAATAATGCAAATTTTGCAAAAACAAATCAAAGAGAACATAAAAATAATATAAAAATAAAATAGAAAATAATATAAATAAGATCAGTGAATGTACATGAAGATATAAAGGCCAGAAAGGTATTAAGTAACTTACATTCTTTCTAGTGGGGGAGTTGGCAGTGTGTTCTCTTCGTGTCTGACTCAGAAGTGTAGGGTGTCCGAAAATTCTTAGCGGCAGTAGGGGCTTTAAATTATATCAGTCGGTAAGACTTGGTTGAAGAAATTTATGGTAGTGGGTGGGACTTTGAATTCTTGAGGGATGTATTTTGTGGAGTTCTTATCTGAGAGAGACCGTCTGTTAAGATTTTTTTAAAAATACTAGTGAATGGAAATTAATTAATTTCTGGCTAATTGTCGTGTCGCAATGATTAAGAATTTAAGAAAGGAAAAAGGCATTTTCGCTATCCAAGAGCTAGTAGACAGTCTAAAGGCAGGAAATAGGCCCATTTTTTTAGTAACAGTATATGTCTGAAGACAATTAGCTTTTTACAATATATACAATTGAGTAATTACACTATATACAAATATTTCAACTGACAGTCATCCAACTTATACCGCCTTCTCAGGTTTAGGAATAAATTATCATATCCCTATCAGTTAAATGATTTAGAGTGAGTATTTAACGCCTGCTCTTTTAAGGCAATGGTTGATAAATTGAAAGGGAATTAGATTATTTTTGAGAATTTTGATAAGGATCAAAATTTCGCGTTGTAAATCTATTGTATCTGTGCATATAGTTTTAATTCGTTCTATTTGATTAATTATAGTATTGTTAATTACTTTTTTGGATATGTTGGAGTTCCAATTTATTAATTTGTTAGTATTGAAATTGAAGTTTCTTGTTTTGTCAAAAAGTAAAATTTTTTTGTAGTTAATGATTTGAAGATCTAGAAAGTCTATGCTATTTTGTGAATTATTAGTTTTATTAAGTTTAAGACAATTCGGATAAATGTCGGAGTTTTCAATTTTACCAAAATTATTAATTGTATTAAGGTCATCAATAAATCTGTAGGTGTGTTTGTAGTAATTTAACTCTTGTGGTTGTAGATTTTTTTGGAAGTTAAATTCTTTGACAAATAAAAAGATATTACAGATCGAGGTGCTGGAATGTAAGCCCATTGGCAATCCTCTGACTTGTTTAAAAAGTTGATTTTGAAACTTGATGTAGTTATGAAAATGTGTGCAGTTTAGGTAGGTTTTCCATTTGTCAAGAGTCATGATATTGAGTATATTAGGGAAAAGTTTTGGTAGATCAAGTAGACTGCTATAGATTTCTTCTAGAGGAAGTGAGGTATATAAGTTTTCAAAATCATAGCAGTTAATGTTTTGGATGTTAATGGTATGAATGGTATTAATGACAGGAGTGTTATTATGAATGATCCAGCAATAGTTATGATTAGTGTTACAATCATTGAAAATAAATTTACAGATTTTTTTAAGTTGAATTGAAAAATAATAGTCTATATTTTTCTTGTAATTATTAGTTCCATTAGCTATAACTCTAAATTTTAATGGTGTTTTATGGAATTTGGGAATCGCATAAAGATTAGTAAATCTGTTGTAGTTTACATTGAAAGTAATATTTAGTTTCTTATGAAAAGTTTTAATCCTGTTTATTATAGATGTTTCTGTAAGGTTGGCTGATTGATAAGTAGTTGCGTTGAGAAGTTCTTTATGAATAATCTCAGTGTAGAATTGTTTTCATATAATACTAAAGTTATTAGTTGCTTTATCTATTTTTGTAATAGTAAAAAGCTGTTTTAATTTACTAATATCAGATGTAAGTTGCGACCAGTTCAGTGTACTTTTAAATTTGAGGTGACTGATTTCTGTGGATATGCGTTGAAGAATTTTATCTTTCCATTTTAAGAAGGTATCTATGGGAAAATTCAGTTGATAGCTTGCTTTAACTATAAATTCGTTGATGTTGTTTTCGAAAGTCTTGTAACAGTAATTTGTAGTCATGTTTCTGACTGGTCTAAATTTTGTACCATAACTCATTAGTGTTTTTAGTTGATGGTTTTGTATGATATTCAGGTTGCCAGTAATTATGTGCTGGTGATGAGAATCTACGTAATTGCTGTAAATTGGTGTCTTACAATGTCATTCTGCAGTTTCATCTATTTCATGGTGGTTAGTAAGCAAGTTGCTTAAGGTCCTTTGATATTTAAATGCAATCATTGGTATAGTGTCAACTGCGGGGAAGTAATCTTTACAATCTCTGATGATTCTTGAGAAATGAATATTGTCAAACTGCGGATGCAGAAAATTGACTTTAAAATAAATTTTGCGTTGAGTGAGACTATTAGAGAGTCTGAAAAGACTAAAATCAAGAATCATGTCTTTAATGATTTGTATGTCGTCGTAGCTTTCTTGAATGAATTTTTTTAGTTTGATAAGGAATTTATTAGTACAGGAGTGTAACCAGTTGAGAAGTTTCTTGGGAAAACAGTCTGAGTCAAAAAAACATTTCAATTGTTTTTTCAATGCAAGTGTATCCAAAGTGGATAAAAATCTCGCATTATTTTTTATTTTGCTTCCTCTTTTTCCTCTCTGCGTTTTGATGCTGTAGAGTTTAAATTGGCTGAAAATAGACTTCTTAGAAGTATCTCTATGACTATGTATATAAGTGTTAAGTCCATATGGATAAAGTGAACGTTGTTTTAGTATATAGAGAGATTCCTGAAAAATTCGTGTTTTGTGATTGGGTATTATATCTAGTATCTGAAGTTGAATAGAGTTGAAGTCATGGTGTTTAATGTGTTCTAATTCTGCTGTATTAAGTTGTGATGGTGTACTTATTTTAATGTTATTTTTTTGTGCGTTGAATTTTTTGATTTGAGCTCTATGGTTATTGATTCGAAAGTTAAGATTGTTTTTAGTCTGTCCTATATATTTAATATGTCAAGTACCGCATGTAATCATGTAAATACAGTTAAATGTTTTTCATAGAAATTGTTTTTTGGGTTTACCTGTAGCAGGCATGGCGTTAAATTTTCAAGTTTGTCATCTAGTGGAATGACATTTAGTGATTTCAATATGAGTTAAACTAGCAAGATATAAAAGTAAGGAGGCTGCTAACCTTCAATACAGTAAAGTTTTTGTATAAGAACTTTAAAACTTAAAAAGGTTGGAGATAATATATAAAGTGGGTACATTAGGTAAGAGATAAATAGCGCTAATAGCTGCTATTTAGCATATCAAATGTTGTATGAACTTAAATCCATTTAGTGCGAATACAAGTTGTTATTACTTGCGCAATTGCTGCAAAGTTAGTTAATAATAATTTATTTCCTAAACAGTATTGATAAATTGATTATATTATCTCCTAAGTTTAATTAAAGTAGAATTATTTTAAAAGTGTGCATCCATACTGGTAAGTTATATTTTGAAAGATGTTTTGAAGTAATTTGAAAGCAAAATGTTAATAATGTTTTAACGGGGACTGGAGTTAAATCATCACGAGGAATAATATTACAATTGTAAAAGTAAAAATTAAAACATGTAATTATTGTCATTGATCGGAAATTAGTTGACTTTTCAAGGGGAACAAACCAACTCCCGTTCAATGATCAATAATTGATAAAAATACGTAAATATGAAAGTGTTTCGTCTTTACTCGAGTTATAAGTTAAAGCCAAACCGGCAATTCTAGTCAGGCCAAATATTTCCGCGAATAGTTGTTACTCAAAGAACTGATTCTCATGAAGCATTTTAGTCAATTCAATTTGGAGTAAAAATCAATTACTGTAGAGAAATCTTGTAAAACTCGAGTAATCGTCCCCGACACTATCATCTTTATGTATTTGAGTACTATATTATTTGTAGAAATTAAACATTGGAAATTGTCATTATGAAATCGAAATCAAAGTAAAGTTGAAATAAACATAGAAGATTATAAAAAAGATAAATAATGCAAATTTTGCAAAAACAAATCAAAGAGAACATAAAAATAATATAAAAATAAAATAGAAAATAATATAAATAAGATCAGTGAATGTACATGAAGATATAAAGGCCAGAAAGGTATTAAGTAACTTACATTCTTTCTAGTGGGGGAGTTGGCAGTGTGTTCTCTTCGTGTCTGACTCAGAAGTGTAGGGTGTCCGAAAATTCTTAGCGGCAGTAGGGGCTTTAAATTATATCAGTCGGTAAGACTTGGTTGAAGAAATTTATGGTAGTGGGTGGGACTTTGAATTCTTGAGGGATGTATTTTGTGGAGTTCTTATCTGAGAGAGACCGTCTGTTAAGATTTTTTTAAAAATACTAGTGAATGGAAATTAATTAATTTCTGGCTAATTGTCGTGTCGCAATGATTAAGAATTTAAGAAAGGAAAAAGGCATTTTCGCTATCCAAGAGCTAGTAGACAGTCTAAAGGCAGGAAATAGGCCCATTTTTTTAGTAACAGTATATGTCTGAAGACAATTAGCTTTTTACAATATATACAATTGAGTAATTACACTATATACAAATATTTCAACTGACAGTCATCCAACTTATACCGCCTTCTCAGGTTTAGGAATAAATTATCATATCCCTATCAGTTAAATGATTTAGAGTGAGTATTTAACGCCTGCTCTTTTAAGGCAATGGTTGATAAATTGAAAGGGAATTAGATTATTTTTGAGAATTTTGATAAGGATCAAAATTTCGCGTTGTAAATCTATTGTATCTGTGCATATAGTTTTAATTCGTTCTATTTGATTAATTATAGTATTGTTAATTACTTTTTTGGATATGTTGGAGTTCCAATTTATTAATTTGTTAGTATTGAAATTGAAGTTTCTTGTTTTGTCAAAAAGTAAAATTTTTTTGTAGTTAATGATTTGAAGATCTAGAAAGTCTATGCTATTTTGTGAATTATTAGTTTTATTAAGTTTAAGACAATTCGGATAAATGTCGGAGTTTTCAATTTTACCAAAATTATTAATTGTATTAAGGTCATCAATAAATCTGTAGGTGTGTTTGTAGTAATTTAACTCTTGTGGTTGTAGATTTTTTTGGAAGTTAAATTCTTTGACAAATAAAAAGATATTACAGATCGAGGTGCTGGAATGTAAGCCCATTGGCAATCCTCTGACTTGTTTAAAAAGTTGATTTTGAAACTTGATGTAGTTATGAAAATGTGTGCAGTTTAGGTAGGTTTTCCATTTGTCAAGAGTCATGATATTGAGTATATTAGGGAAAAGTTTTGGTAGATCAAGTAGACTGCTATAGATTTCTTCTAGAGGAAGTGAGGTATATAAGTTTTCAAAATCATAGCAGTTAATGTTTTGGATGTTAATGGTATGAATGGTATTAATGACAGGAGTGTTATTATGAATGATCCAGCAATAGTTATGATTAGTGTTACAATCATTGAAAATAAATTTACAGATTTTTTTAAGTTGAATTGAAAAATAATAGTCTATATTTTTCTTGTAATTATTAGTTCCATTAGCTATAAATCTAAATTTTAATGGTGTTTTATGGAATTTGGGAATCGCATAAAGATTAGTAAATCTGTTGTAGTTTACATTGAAAGTAATATTTAGTTTCTTATGAAAAGTTTTAATCCTGTTTATTATAGATGTTTCTGTAAGGTTGGCTGATTGATAAGTAGTTGCGTTGAGAAGTTCTTTATGAATAATCTCAGTGTAGAATTGTTTTCATATAATACTAAAGTTATTAGTTGCTTTATCTATTTTTGTAATAGTAAAAAGCTGTTTTAATTTACTAATATCAGATGTAAGTTGCGACCAGTTCAGTGTACTTTTAAATTTGAGGTGACTGATTTCTGTGGATATGCGTTGAAGAATTTTATCTTTCCATTTTAAGAAGGTATCTATGGGAAAATTCAGTTGATAGCTTGCTTTAACTATAAATTCGTTGATGTTGTTTTCGAAAGTCTTGTAACAGTAATTTGTAGTCATGTTTCTGACTGGTCTAAATTTTGTACCATAACTCATTAGTGTTTTTAGTTGATGGTTTTGTATGATATTCAGGTTGCCAGTAATTATGTGCTGGTGATGAGAATCTACGTAATTGCTGTAAATTGGTGTCTTACAATGTCATTCTGAAGTTTCATCTATTTCATGGTGGTTAGTAAGCAAGTTGCTTAAGGTCCTTTGATATTTAAATGCAATCATTGGTATAGTGACAACTGCGGGGAAGTAATCTTTACAATCTCTGATGATTCTTGAGAAATGAATATTGTCAAACTGCGGATGCAGAAAATTGACTTTAAAATAAATTTTGCGTTGAGTGAGACTATTAGAGAGTCTGAAAAGACTAAAATCAAGAATCATGTCTTTAATGATTTGTATGTCGTCGTAGCTTTCTTGAATGAATTTTTTTAGTTTGATAAGGAATTTATTAGTACAGGAGTGTAACCAGTTGAGAAGTTTCTTGGGAAAACAGTCTGAGTCAAAAAAACATTTCAATTGTTTTTTCAATGCAAGTGTATCCAAAGTGGATAAAAATCTCGCATTATTTTTTATTTTGCTTCCTCTTTTTCCTCTCTGCGTTTTGATGCTGTAGAGTTTAAATTGGCTGAAAATAGACTTCTTAGAAGTATCTCTATGACTATGTATATAAGTGTTAAGTCCATATGGATAAAGTGAACGTTGTTTTAGTATATAGAGAGATTCCTGAAAAATTCGTGTTTTGTGATTGGGTATTATATCTAGTATCTGAAGTTGAATAGAGTTGAAGTCATGGTGTTTAAAGTGTTCTAATTCTGCTGTATTAAGTTGTGATGGTGTACTTATTTTAATGTTATTTTTTTGTGCGTTAAATTTTTTGATTTGAGCTCTATGGTTATTGATTCGAAAGTTAAGATTGTTTTTAGTCTGTCCTATATATTTAATATGTCAAGTACCGCATGTAATCATGTAAATACAGTTAAATGTTTTTCATAGAAATTGTTTTTTGGGTTTACCTGTAGCAGGCATGGCGTTAAATTTTCAAGTTTGTCATCTAGTGGAATGACATTTAGTGATTTCAATATGAGTTAAACTAGCAAGATATAAAAGTAAGGAGGCTGCTAACCTTCAATACAGTAAAGTTTTTGTATAAGAACTTTAAAACTTAAAAAGGTTGGAGATAATATATAAAGTGGGTACATTAGGTAAGAGATAAATAGCGCTAATAGCTGCTATTTAGCATATCAAATGTTGTATGAACTTAAATCCATTTAGTGCGAATACAAGTTGTTATTACTTGCGCAATTGCTGCAAAGTTAGTTAATAATAATTTATTTCCTAAACAGTATTGATAAATTGATTATATTATCTCCTAAGTTTAATTAAAGTAGAATTATTTTAAAAGTGTGCATCCATACTGGTAAGTTATATTTTGAAAGATGTTTTGAAGTAATTTGAAAGCAAAATGTTAATAATGTTTTAACGAGGACTGGAGTTAAATCATCACGAGGAATAATATTACAATTGTAAAAGTAAAAATTAAAACATGTAATTATTGTCATTGATCGGAAATTAGTTGACTTTTCAAGGGGAACAAACCAACTCCCGTTCAATGATCAATAACTGATAAAAATACGTAAATATGAAAGTGTTTCGTCTTTACTCGAGTTATAAGTTAAAGCCAAACCGGCAATTCTAGTCAGGCCAAATATTTCCGCGAATAGTTGTTACTCAAAGAACTGATTCTCATGAAGCATTTTAGTCAATTCAATTTGGAGTAAAAATCAATTACTGTAGAGAAATCTTGTAAAACTCGAGTAATCGTCCCCGGCACTATCATCTTTATGTATTTGAGTACTATATTATTTGTAGAAATTAAACATTGGAAATTGTCATTATGAAATCGAAATCAAAGTAAACTTGAAATAAACATAGAAGATTATAAAAAAGATAAATAATGCAAATTTTGCAAAAACAAATCAAAGAGAACATAAAAATAATATAAAAATAAAATAGAAAATAATATAAATAAGATCAGCGAATGTACATGAAGATATAAAGGCCAGAAAGGTATTAAGTAACTTACATTCTTTCTAGTGGGGGAGTTGGCAGTGTGTTCTCTTCGTGTCTGACTCAGAAGTGTAGGGTGTCCGAAAATTCTTAGCGGCAGTAGGGGCTTTAAATTATATCAGTCGGTAAGACTTGGTTGAAGAAATTTATGGTAGTGGGTGGGACTTTGAATTCTTGAGGGATGTATTTTGTGGAGTTCTTATCTGAGAGAGACCGTCTGTTAAGATTTTTTAAAAAATACTAGTGAATGGAAATTAATTAATTTCTGGCTAATTGTCGTGTCGCAATGATTAAGAATTTAAGAAAGGAAAAAGGCATTTTCGCTATCCAAGAGCTAGTAGACAGTCTAAAGGCAGGAAATAGGCCCAATTTTTTAGTAACAGTATATGTCTGAAGACAATTAGCTTTTTACAATATATACAATTGAGTAATTACACTATATACAAATATTTCAACTGACAGTCATCCAACTTATACCGCCTTCTCAGGTTTAGGAATAAATTATCATATCCCTATCAGTTAAATGATTTAGAGTGAGTATTTAACGCCTGCTCTTTTAAGGCAATGGTTGATAAATTGAAAGGGAATTAGATTATTTTTGAGAATTTTGATAAGGATCAAAATTTCGCGTTGTAAATCTATTGTATCTGTGCATATAGTTTTAATTCGTTGTATTTGATTAATTATAGTATTTTTAATTACTTTTTTGGATATGTTGGAGTTCCAATTTTTAATTTGTTAGTATTGAAATTGAAGTTTCTTGTTTTGTCAAAAAGTAAAATTTTTTTGTAGTTAATGATTTGAAGATCTAGAAAGTCTATGCTATTTTGTGAATTATTAGTTTTATTAAGTTTAAGACAATTCGGATAAATGTCGGAGTTTTCAATTTTACAAAATTATTAATTGTAATAAGGTCATCAATAAATCTGTAGGTGTGTTTGTAGTAATTTAACTCTTGTGGTTGTAGATTTTTTTGGAAGTTAAATTCTTTGACAAATAAAAAGATATTACAGATCGAGGTGCTGGAATGTAAGCCCATTGGCAATCCTCTGACTTGTTTAAAAAGTTGATTTTGAAACTTGATGTAGTTATGAAAAAGTGTGCATTTTAGGTAGGTTTTCCATTTGTCAAGAGTCATGATATTGAGTATATTAGGGAAAGGTTTTGGTAGATCAAGTAGACTGGTATAGATTTCTTCTAGAGGAAGTGAGGTATATAAGTTTTCAAAATCATAGCAGTTAATGTTTTGGATGTTAATGGTATGAATGGTATTAATGACAGGAGTGTTATTATGAATGATCCAGCAATAGTTATGATTAGTGTTACAATCATTGAAAATAAATTTACAGATTTTTTTAAGTTGAATTGAAAAATAATAGTCTATATTTTTCTTGTAATTATTAGTTCCATTAGCTATAAATCTAAATTTTAATGGTGTTTTATGGAATTTGGGAATCGCATAAAGATTAGTAAATCTGTTGTAGTTTACATTGAAAGTAATATTGAGTTTCTTATGAAAAGTTTTAATCCTGTTTATTATAGATGTTTCTGTAAGGTTGGCTGATTGATAAGTAGTTGCGTTGAGAAGTTCTTTATGAATAATCTCAGTGTAGAATTGTTTTCATATAATACTAAAGTTATTAGTTGCTTTATCTATTTTTGTAATAGTAAAAAAGCTGTTTTAATTTACTAATATCAGATGTAAGTTGCGACCAGTTCAGTGTACTTTTAAATTTGAGGTGACTGATTTCTGTGGATATGCGTTGAAGAATTTTATCTTTGCATTTTAAGAAGGTATCTATGGGAAAATTCAGTTGATAGCTTGCTTTAACTATAAATTCGTTGATGTTGTTTTCGAAAGTCTTGTAACAGTAATTTGTAGTCATGTTTCTGACTGGTCTAAATTTTGTACCATAACTCATTAGTGTTTTTAGTTGATGGTTTTGTATGATATTCAGGTTGCCAGTAATTATGTGCTGGTGATGAGAATCTACGTAATTGCTGTAAATTGGTGTCTTACAATGTCATTCTGCAGTTTCATCTATTTCATGGTGGTTAGTAAGCAAGTTGCTTAAGGTCCTTTGATATTTAAATGCAATCATTGGTATAGTGTCAACTGCGGGGAAGTAATCTTTACAATCTCTGATGATTCTTGAGAAATGAATATTGTCAAACTGCGGATGCAGAAAATTGACTTTAAAATAAATTTTGCGTTGAGTGAGACTATTAGAGAGTCTGAAAAGACTAAAATCAAGAATCATGTCTTTAATGATTTGTATGTCGTCGTAGCTTTCTTGAATGAATTTTTTTAGTTTGATAAGGAATTTATTAGTACAGGAGTGTAACCAGTTGAGAAGTTTCTTGGGAAAACAGTCTGAGTCAAAAAAACATTTCAATTGTTTTTTCAATACAAGTGTATCCAAAGTGGATAAAAATCTCGCATTATTTTTTATTTTGCTTCCTCTTTTTCCTCTCTGCGTTTTGATGCTGTAGAGTTTAAATTGGCTGAAAATAGACTTCTTAGAAGTATCTCTATGACTATGTATATAAGTGTTAAGTCCATATGGATAAAGTGAACGTTGTTTTAGTATATAGAGAGATTCCTGAAAAATTCGTGTTTTGTGATTGGGTATTATATCTAGTATCTGAAGTTGAATAGAGTTGAAGTCATGGTGTTTAAAGTGTTCTAATTCTGCTGTATTAAGTTGTGATGGTGTACTTATTTTAATGTTATTTTTTTGTGCGTTGAATTTTTTGATTTGAGCTCTATGGTTATTGATTCGAAAGTTAAGATTGTTTTTAGTCTGTCCTATATATTTAATATGTCAAGTACCGCATGTAATCATGTAAATACAGTTAAATGTTTTTCATAGAAATTGTTTTTTGGGTTTACCTGTAGCAGGCATGGCGTTAAATTTTCAAGTTTGTCATCTAGTGGAATGACATTTAGTGATTTCAATATGAGTTAAACTAGCAAGATATAAAAGTAAGGAGGCTGCTAACCTTCAATACAGTAAAGTTTTTGTATAAGAACTTTAAAACTTAAAAAGGTTGGAGATAATATATAAAGTGGGTACATTAGGTAAGAGATAAATAGCGCTAATAGCTGCTATTTAGCATATCAAATGTTGTATGAACTTAAATCCATTTAGTGCGAATACAAGTTGTTATTACTTGCGCAATTGCTGCAAAGTTAGTTAATAATAATTTATTTCCTAAACAGTATTGATTAATTGATTATATTATCTCCTAAGTTTAATTAAAGTAGAATTATTTTAAAAGTGTGCATCCATACTGGTAAGTTATATTTTGAAAGATGTTTTGAAGTAATTTGAAAGCAAAATGTTAATAATGTTTTAACGGGGACTGGAGTTAAATCATCACGAGGAATAATATTACAATTGTAAAAGTAAAAATTAAAACATGTAATTATTGTCATTGATCGGAAATTAGTTGACTTTTCAAGGGGAACAAACCAACTCCCGTTCAATGATCAATAATTGATAAAAATACGTAAATATGAAAGTGTTTCGTCTTTACTCGAGTTATAAGTTAAAGCCAAACCGGCAATTCTAGTCAGGCCAAATATTTCCGCGAATAGTTGTTACTCAAAGAACTGATTCTCATGAAGCATTTTAGTCAATTCAATTTGGAGTAAAAATCAATTACTGTAGAGAAATCTTGTAAAACTCGAGTAATCGTCCCCGACACTATCATCTTTATGTATTTGAGTACTATATTATTTGTAGAAATTAAACATTGGAAATTGTCATTATGAAATCGAAATCAAAGTAAAGTTGAAATAAACATAGAAGATTATAAAAAAGATAAATAATGCAAATTTTGCAAAAACAAATCAAAGAGAACATAAAAATAATATAAAAATAAAATAGAAAATAATATAAATAAGATCAGTGAATGTACATGAAGATATAAAGGCCAGAAAGGTATTAAGTAACTTACATTCTTTCTAGTGGGGGAGTTGGCAGTGTGTTCTCTTCCTGTCTGACTCAGAAGTGAAGTATAGGGTATCCGAAAATTCTTAGCGGCAGTAGGGGCTTTGAATTATATCAGTCGGTAAGACTTGGTTGAAGAAATTTATGGTAGTGGGTGGGACTTTGAATTCTTGAGGGATGTATTTTGTGGAGTTCTTATCTGAGAGAGACCGTCTGTTAAGATTTTTTTAAAAATACTAGTGAATGGAAATTAATTAATTTCTGGCTAATTGTCGTGTCGCAATGATTAAGAATTTAAGAAAGGAAAAAGGCATTTTCGCTATCCAAGAGCTAGTAGACAGTCTAAAGGCAGGAAATAGGCCCATTTTTTTAGTAACAGTATAGTAACAGTATATGTCTGAAGACAATTAGCTTTTTACAATATATACAATTGAGTAATTACACTATATACAAATATTTCAACTGACAGTCATCCAACTTATACCGCCTTCTCAGGTTTAGGAATAAATTATCATATCCCTATCAGTTAAATGATTTAGAGTGAGTATTTAACGCCTGCTCTTTTAAGGCAATGGTTGATAAATTGAAAGGGAATTAGATTATTTTTGAGAATTTTGATAAGGATCAAAATTTCGCGTTGTAAATCTATTGTATCTGTGCATATAGTTTTAATTCGTTGTATTTGATTAATTATAGTATTGTTAATTACTTTTTTGGATATGTTGGAGTTCCAATTTATTAATTTGTTAGTATTGAAATTGAAGTTTCTTGTTTTGTCAAAAAGTAAAATTTTTTTGTAGTTAATGATTTGAAGATCTAGAAAGTCTATGCTATTTTGTGAATTATTAGTTTTATTAAGTTTAAGACAATTCGGATAAATGTCGGAGTTTTCAATTTTACCAAAATTATTAATTGTAATAAGGTCATCAATAAATCTGTAGGTGTGTTTGTAGTAATTTAACTGTTGTAGTTGTAGATTTTTTTGGAAATTAAATTCTTTGACAAATAAAAAGATATTACAGATCGAGGTGCTGGAATGTAAGCCCATTGGCAATCCTCTGACTTGTTTAAAAAGTTGATTTTGAAACTTGATGTAGTTATGAAAAAGTGTGCATTTTAGGTAGGTTTTCCATTTGTCAAGAGTCATGATATTGAGTATATTAGGGAAAAGTTTTGGTAGATCAAGTAGACTGGTATAGATTTCTTCTAGAGGAAGTGAGGTATATAAGTTTTCAAAATCATAGCAGTTAATGTTTTGGATGTTAATGGTATGAATGGTATTAATGACAGGAGTATTATTATGAATGATCCAGCAATAGTTATGATTAGTGTTACAATCATTGAAAATAAATTTACAGATTTTATTAAGTTGAATTGAAAAATAATAGTCTATATTTTTCTTGTAATTATTAGTTCCATTAGCTATAAATCTAAATTTTAATGGTGTTTTATGGAATTTGGGAATCGCATAAAGATTAGTAAATCTGTTGTAGTTTACATTGAAAGTAATATTGAGTTTCTTATGAAAAGTTTTAATCCTGTTTATTATAGATGTTTCTGTAAGGTTGGCTGATTGATAAGTAGTTGCGTTGAGAAGTTCTTTATGAATAATCTCAGTGTAGAATTGTTTTCATATAATACTAAAGTTATTAGTTGCTTTATCTATTTTTGTAATAGTAAAAAGCTGTTTTAATTTACTAATATCAGATGTAAGTTGCGACCAGTTCAGTGTACTTTTAAATTTGAGGTGACTGATTTCTGTGGATATGCGTTGAAGAATTTTATCTTTCCATTTTAAGAAGGTATCTATGGGAAAATTCAGTTGATAGCTTGCTTTAACTATAAATTCGTTGATGTTGTTTTCGAAAGTCTTGTAACAGTAATTTGTAGTCATGTTTCTGACTGGTCTAAATTTTGTACCATAACTCATTAGTGTTTTTAGTTGATGGTTTTGTATGATATTCAGGTTGCCAGTAATTATGTGCTGGTGATGAGAATCTACGTAATTGCTGTAAATTGGTGTCTTACAATGTCATTCTGCAGTTTCATCTATTTCATGGTGGTTAGTAAGCAAGTTGCTTAAGGTCCTTTGATATTTAAATGCAATCATTGGTATAGTGTCAACTGCGGGGAAGTAATCTTTACAATCTCTGATGATTCTTGAGAAATGAATATTGTCAAACTGCGGATGCAGAAAATTGACTTTAAAATAAATTTTGCGTTGAGTGAGACTATTAGAGAGTCTGAAAAGACTAAAATCAAGAATCATGTCTTTAATGATTTGTATGTCGTCGTAGCTTTCTTGAATGAATTTTTTTAGTTTGATAAGGAATTTATTAGTACAGGAGTGTAACCAGTTGAGAAGTTTCTTGGGAAAACAGTCTGAGTCAAAAAAACATTTCAATTGTTTTTTCAATGCAAGTGTATCCAAAGTGGATAAAAATCTCGCATTATTTTTTATTTTGCTTCCTCTTTTTCCTCTCTGCGTTTTGATGCTGTAGAGTTTAAATTGGCTGAAAATAGACTTCTTAGAAGTATCTCTATGACTATGTATATAAGTGTTAAGTCCATATGGATAAAGTGAACGTTGTTTTAGTATATAGAGAGATTCCTGAAAAATTCGTGTTTTGTGATTGGGTATTATATCTAGTATCTGAAGTTGAATAGAGTTGAAGTCATGGTGTTTAAAGTGTTCTAATTCTGCTGTATTAAGTTGTGATGGTGTACTTATTTTAATGTTATTTTTTTGTGCGTTGAATTTTTTGATTTGAGCTCTATGGTTATTGATTCGAAAGTTAAGATTGTTTTTAGTCTGTCCTATATATTTAATATGTCAAGTACCGCATGTAATCATGTAAATACAGTTAAATGTTTTTCATAGAAATTGTTTTTTGGGTTTACCTGTAGCAGGCATGGCGTTAAATTTTCAAGTTTGTCATCTAGTGGAATGACATTTAGTGATTTCAATATGAGTTAAACTAGCAAGATATAAAAGTAAGGAGGCTGCTAACCTTCAATACAGTAAAGTTTTTGTATAAGAACTTTAAAACTTAAAAAGGTTGGAGATAATATATAAAGTGGGTACATTAGGTAAGAGATAAATAGCGCTAATAGCTGCTATTTAGCATATCAAATGTTGTATGAACTTAAATCCATTTAGTGCGAATACAAGTTGTTATTACTTGCGCAATTGCTGCAAAGTTAGTTAATAATAATTTATTTCCTAAACAGTATTGATTAATTGATTATATTATCTCCTAAGTTTAATTAAAGTAGAATTATTTTAAAAGTGTGCATCCATACTGGTAAGTTATATTTTGAAAGATGTTTTGAAGTAATTTGAAAGCAAAATGTTAATAATGTTTTAACGGGGACTGGAGTTAAATCATCACGAGGAATAATATTACAATTGTAAAAGTAAAAATTAAAACATGTAATTATTGTCATTGATCGGAAATTAGTTGACTTTTCAAGGGGAACAAACCAACTCCCGTTCAATGATCAATAATTGATAAAAATACGTAAATATGAAAGTGTTTCGTCTTTACTCGAGTTATAAGTTAAAGCCAAACCGGCAATTCTAGTCAGGCCAAATATTTCCGCGAATAGTTGTTACTCAAAGAACTGATTCTCATGAAGCATTTTAGTCAATTCAATTTGGAGTAAAAATCAATTACTGTAGAGAAATCTTGTAAAACTCGAGTAATCGTCCCCGACACTATCATCTTTATGTATTTGAGTACTATATTATTTGTAGAAATTAAACATTGGAAATTGTCATTATGAAATCGAAATCAAAGTAAAGTTGAAATAAACATAGAAGATTATAAAAAAGATAAATAATGCAAACTTTGCAAAAACAAATCAAAGAGAACATAAAAATAATATAAAAATAAAATAGAAAATAATATAAATAAGATCAGTGAATGTACATGAAGATATAATGGCCAGAAAGGTATTAAGTAACTTACATTCTTTCTAGTGGGGGAGTTGGCAGTGTGTTCTCTTCGTGTCTGACTCAGAAGTGTAGGGTGTCCGAAAATTCTTAGCGGCAGTTGGGGCTTTAAATTATATCAGTCGGTAAGACTTGGTTGAAGAAATTTATGGTAGTGGGTGGGACTTTGAATTCTTGAGGGATGTATTTTGTGGAGTTCTTATCTGAGAGAGACCGTCTGTTAAGATTTTTTAAAAATACTAGTGAATGGAAATTAATTAATTTCTGGCTAATTGTGGTGTCGCAATGATTAAGAATTTAAGAAAGGAAAAAGGCATTTTCGCTATCCAAGAGCTAGTAGACAGTCTAAAGGCAGGAAATAGGCCCATTTTTTTAGTAACAGTATATGTCTGAAGACAATTAGCTTTTTACAATATATACAATTGAGTAATTACACTATATACAAATATTTCAACTGACAGTCATCCAACTTATACCGCCTTCTCAGGTTTAGGAATAAATTATCATATCCCTATCAGTTAAATGATTTAGAGTGAGTATTTAACGCCTTCTCTTTTAAGGCAATGGTTGATAAATTGAAAGGGAATTAGATTATTTTTGAGAATTTTGATAAGGATCAAAATTTCGCGTTGTAAATCTATTGTATCTGTGCATATAGTTTTAATTCGTTGTATTTGATTAATTATAGTATTGTTAATTACTTTTTTGGATATGTTGGAGTTCCAATTTATTAATTTGTTAGTATTGAAATTGAAGTTTCTTGTTTTGTGAAAAAGTAAAATTTTTTTGTAGTTAATGATTTGTAGATCTAGAAAGTCTATGCTATTTTGTGAATTATTAGTTTTATTAAGTTTAAGACAATTCGGATAAATGTCGGAGTTTTCAATTTTACCAAAATTATTAATTGTAATAAGGTCATCAATAAATCTGTAGGTGTGTTTGTAGTAATTTAACTGTTGTGGTTGTAGATTTTTTTGGAAGTTAAATTCTTTGACAAATAAAAATATATTACAGATCGAGGTGCTGGAATGTAAGCCCATTGGCAATCCTCTGACTTGTTTAAAAAGTTGATTTTGAAACTTGATGTAGTTATGAAAAAGTGTGCATTTTAGGTAGGTTTTCCATTTGTCAAGAGTCATGATATTGAGTATATTAGGGAAAAGTTTTGGTAGATCAAGTAGACTGGTATAGATTTCTTCTAGAGGAAGTGAGGTATATAAGTTTTCAAAATCATAGCAGTTAATGTTTTGGATGTTAATGGTATGAATGGTATTAATGACAGGAGTGTTATTATGAATGATCCAGCAATAGTTATGATTAGTGTTACAATCATTGAAAATAAATTTACAGATTTTATTAAGTTGAATTGAAAAATAATAGTCTATATTTTTCTTGTAATTATTAGTTCCATTAGCTATAAATCTAAATTTTAATGGTGTTTTATGGAATTTGGGAATCGCATAAAGATTAGTAAATCTGTTGTAGTTTACATTGAAAGTAATATTGAGTTTCTTATGAAAAGTTTTAATCCTGTTTATTATAGATGTTTCTGTAAGGTTGGCTGATTGATAAGTAGTTGCGTTGAGAAGTTCTTTATGAATAATCTCAGTGTAGAATTGTTTTCATATAATACTAAAGTTATTAGTTGCTTTATCTATTTTTGTAATAGTAAAAAGCTGTTTTAATTTACTAATATCAGATGTAAGTTGCGACCAGTTCAGTGTACTTTTAAATTTGAGGTGACTGATTTCTGTGGATATGCGTTGAAGAATTTTATCTTTCCATTTTAAGAAGGTATCTATGGGAAAATTCAGTTGATAGCTTGCTTTAACTATAAATTCGTTGATGTTGTTTTCGAAAGTCTTGTAACAGTAATTTGTAGTCATGTTTCTGACTGGTCTAAATTTTGTACCATAACTCATTAGTGTTTTTAGTTGATGGTTTTGTATGATATTCAGGTTGCCAGTAATTATGTGCTGGTGATGAGAATCTACGTAATTGCTGTAAATTGGTGTCTTACAATGTCATTCTGCAGTTTCATCTATTTCATGGTGGTTAGTAAGCAAGTTGCTTAAGGTCCTTTGATATTTAAATGCAATCATTGGTATAGTGTCAACTGCGGGGAAGTAATCTTTACAATCTCTGATGATTCTTGAGAAATGAATATTGTCAAACTGCGGATGCAGAAAATTGACTTTAAAATAAATTTTGCGTTGAGTGAGACTATTAGAGAGTCTGAAAAGACTAAAATCAAGAATCATGTCTTTAATGATTTGTATGTCGTCGTAGCTTTCTTGAATGAATTTTTTTAGTTTGATAAGGAATTTATTAGTACAGGAGTGTAACCAGTTGAGAAGTTTCTTGGGAAAACAGTCTGAGTCAAAAAAACATTTCAATTGTTTTTTCAATGCAAGTGTATCCAAAGTGGATAAAAATCTCGCATTATTTTTTATTTTGCTTCCTCTTTTTCCTCTCTGCGTTTTGATGCTGTAGAGTTTAAATTGGCTGAAAATAGACTTCTTAGAAGTATCTCTATGACTATGTATATAAGTGTTAAGTCCATATGGATAAAGTGAACGTTGTTTTAGTATATAGAGAGATTCCTGAAAAATTCGTGTTTTGTGATTGGGTATTATATCTAGTATCTGAAGTTGAATAGAGTTGAAGTCATGGTGTTTAAAGTGTTCTAATTCTGCTGTATTAAGTTGTGATGGTGTACTTATTTTAATGTTATTTTTTTGTGCGTTGAATTTTTTGATTTGAGCTCTATGGTTATTGATTCGAAAGTTAAGATTGTTTTTAGTCTGTCCTATATATTTAATATGTCAAGTACCGCATGTAATCATGTAAATACAGTTAAATGTTTTTCATAGAAATTGTTTTTTGGGTTTACCTGTAGCAGGCATGGCGTTAAATTTTCAAGTTTGTCATCTAGTGGAATGACATTTAGTGATTTCAATATGAGTTAAACTAGCAAGATATAAAAGTAAGGAGGCTGCTAACCTTCAATACAGTAAAGTTTTTGTATAAGAACTTTAAAACTTAAAAAGGTTGGAGATAATATATAAAGTGGGTACATTAGGTAAGAGATAAATAGCGCTAATAGCTGCTATTTAGCATATCAAATGTTGTATGAACTTAAATCCATTTAGTGCGAATACAAGTTGTTATTACTTGCGCAATTGCTGCAAAGTTAGTTAATAATAATTTATTTCCTAAACAGTATTGATTAATTGATTATATTATCTCCTAAGTTTAATTAAAGTAGAATTATTTTAAAAGTGTGCATCCATACTGGTAAGTTATATTTTGAAAGATGTTTTGAAGTAATTTGAAAGCAAAATGTTAATAATGTTTTAACGGGGACTGGAGTTAAATCATCACGAGGAATAATATTACAATTGTAAAAGTAAAAATTAAAACATGTAATTATTGTCATTGATCGGAAATTAGTTGACTTTTCAAGGGGAACAAACCAACTCCCGTTCAATGATCAATAATTGATAAAAATACGTAAATATGAAAGTGTTTCGTCTTTACTCGAGTTATAAGTTAAAGCCAAACCGGCAATTCTAGTCAGGCCAAATATTTCCGCGAATAGTTGTTACTCAAAGAACTGATTCTCATGAAGCATTTTAGTCAATTCAATTTGGAGTAAAAATCAATTACTGTAGAGAAATCTTGTAAAACTCGAGTAATCGTCCCCGACACTATCATCTTTATGTATTTGAGTACTATATTATTTGTAGAAATTAAACATTGGAAATTGTCATTATGAAATCGAAATCAAAGTAAAGTTGAAATAAACATAGAAGATTATAAAAAAGATAAATAATGCAAACTTTGCAAAAACAAATCAAAGAGAACATAAAAATAATATAAAAATAAAATAGAAAATAATATAAATAAGATCAGTGAATGTACATGAAGATATAATGGCCAGAAAGGTATTAAGTAACTTACATTCTTTCTAGTGGGGGAGTTGGCAGTGTGTTCTCTTCGTGTCTGACTCAGAAGTGTAGGGTGTCCGAAAATTCTTAGCGGCAGTTGGGGCTTTAAATTATATCAGTCGGTAAGACTTGGTTGAAGAAATTTATGGTAGTGGGTGGGACTTTGAATTCTTGAGGGATGTATTTTGTGGAGTTCTTATCTGAGAGAGACCGTCTGTTAAGATTTTTTAAAAATACTAGTGAATGGAAATTAATTAATTTCTGGCTAATTGTGGTGTCGCAATGATTAAGAATTTAAGAAAGGAAAAAGGCATTTTCGCTATCCAAGAGCTAGTAGACAGTCTAAAGGCAGGAAATAGGCCCATTTTTTTAGTAACAGTATATGTCTGAAGACAATTAGCTTTTTACAATATATACAATTGAGTAATTACACTATATACAAATATTTCAACTGACAGTCATCCAACTTATACCGCCTTCTCAGGTTTAGGAATAAATTATCATATCCCTATCAGTTAAATGATTTAGAGTGAGTATTTAACGCCTTCTCTTTTAAGGCAATGGTTGATAAATTGAAAGGGAATTAGATTATTTTTGAGAATTTTGATAAGGATCAAAATTTCGCGTTGTAAATCTATTGTATCTGTGCATATAGTTTTAATTCGTTGTATTTGATTAATTATAGTATTGTTAATTACTTTTTTGGATATGTTGGAGTTCCAATTTATTAATTTGTTAGTATTGAAATTGAAGTTTCTTGTTTTGTGAAAAAGTAAAATTTTTTTGTAGTTAATGATTTGTAGATCTAGAAAGTCTATGCTATTTTGTGAATTATTAGTTTTATTAAGTTTAAGACAATTCGGATAAATGTCGGAGTTTTCAATTTTACCAAAATTATTAATTGTAATAAGGTCATCAATAAATCTGTAGGTGTGTTTGTAGTAATTTAACTGTTGTGGTTGTAGATTTTTTTGGAAGTTAAATTCTTTGACAAATAAAAATATATTACAGATCGAGGTGCTGGAATGTAAGCCCATTGGCAATCCTCTGACTTGTTTAAAAAGTTGATTTTGAAACTTGATGTAGTTATGAAAAAGTGTGCATTTTAGGTAGGTTTTCCATTTGTCAAGAGTCATGATATTGAGTATATTAGGGAAAAGTTTTGGTAGATCAAGTAGACTGGTATAGATTTCTTCTAGAGGAAGTGAGGTATATAAGTTTTCAAAATCATAGCAGTTAATGTTTTGGATGTTAATGGTATGAATGGTATTAATGACAGGAGTGTTATTATGAATGATCCAGCAATAGTTATGATTAGTGTTACAATCATTGAAAATAAATTTACAGATTTTATTAAGTTGAATTGAAAAATAATAGTCTATATTTTTCTTGTAATTATTAGTTCCATTAGCTCTAAATCTAAATTTTAATGGTGTTTTATGGAATTTGGGAATCGCATAAAGATTAGTAAATCTGTTGTAGTTTGCATTGAAAGTAATATTGAGTTTCTTATGAAAAGTTTTAATCCTGTTTATTATAGATGTTTCTGTAAGGTTGGCTGATTGATAAGTAGTTGCGTTGAGAAGTTCTTTATGAATAATCTCAGTGTAGAATTGTTTTCATATAATACTAAAGTTATTAGTTGCTTTATCTATTTTTGTAATAGTAAAAAGCTGTTTTAATTTACTAATATCAGATGTAAGTTGCGACCAGTTCAGTGTACTTTTAAATTTGAGGTGACTGATTTCTGTGGATATGCGTTGAAGAATTTTAGCTTTCCATTTTAAGAAGGTATCTATGGGAAAATTCAGTTGATAGCTTGCTTTAACTATAAATTCGTTGATGTTGTTTTCGAAAGTCTTGTAACAGTAATTTGTAGTCATGTTTCTGACTGGTCTAAATTTTGTACCATAACTCATTAGTGTTTTTAGTTGATGGTTTTGTATGATATTCAGGTTGCCAGTAATTATGTGCTGGTGATGAGAATCTACGTAATTGCTGTAAATTGGTGTCTTACAATGTCATTCTGCAGTTTCATCTATTTCATGGTGGTTAGTAAGCAAGTTGCTTAAGGTCCTTTGATATTTAAATGCAATCATTGGTATAGTGTCAACTGCGGGGAAGTAATCTTTACAATCTCTGATGATTCTTGAGAAATGAATATTGTCAAACTGCGGATGCAGAAAATTGACTTTAAAATAAATTTTGCGTTGAGTGAGACTATTAGAGAGTCTGAAAAGACTAAAATCAAGAATCATGTCTTTAATGATTTGTATGTCGTCGTAGCTTTCTTGAATGAATTTTTTTAGTTTGATAAGGAATTTATTAGTACAGGAGTGTAACCAGTTGAGAAGTTTCTTGGGAAAACAGTCTGAGTCAAAAAAACATTTCAATTGTTTTTTCAATGCAAGTGTATCCAAAGTGGATAAAAATCTCGCATTATTTTTTATTTTGCTTCCTCTTTTTCCTCTCTGCGTTTTGATGCTGTAGAGTTTAAATTGGCTGAAAATAGACTTCTTAGAAGTATCTCTATGACTATGTATATAAGTGTTAAGTCCATATGGATAAAGTGAACGTTGTTTTAGTATATAGAGAGATTCCTGAAAAATTCGTGTTTTGTGATTGGGTATTATATCTAGTATCTGAAGTTGAATAGAGTTGAAGTCATGGTGTTTAAAGTGTTCTAATTCTGCTGTATTAAGTTGTGATGGTGTACTTATTTTAATGTTATTTTTTTGTGCGTTGAATTTTTTGATTTGAGCTCTATGGTTATTGATTCGAAAGTTAAGATTGTTTTTAGTCTGTCCTATATATTTAATATGTCAAGTACCGCATGTAATCATGTAAATACAGTTAAATGTTTTTCATAGAAATTGTTTTTTGGGTTTACCTGTAGCAGGCATGGCGTTAAATTTTCAAGTTTGTCATCTAGTGGAATGACATTTAGTGATTTCAATATGAGTTAAACTAGCAAGATATAAAAGTAAGGAGGCTGCTAACCTTCAATACAGTAAAGTTTTTGTATAAGAACTTTAAAACTTAAAAAGGTTGGAGATAATATATAAAGTGGGTACATTAGGTAAGAGATAAATAGCGCTAATAGCTGCTATTTAGCATATCAAATGTTGTATGAACTTAAATCCATTTAGTGCGAATACAAGTTGTTATTACTTGCGCAATTGCTGCAAAGTTAGTTAATAATAATTTATTTCCTAAACAGTATTGATTAATTGATTATATTATCTCCTAAGTTTAATTAAAGTAGAATTATTTTAAAAGTGTGCATCCATACTGGTAAGTTATATTTTGAAAGATGTTTTGAAGTAATTTGAAAGCAAAATGTTAATAATGTTTTAACGGGGACTGGAGTTAAATCATCACGAGGAATAATATTACAATTGTAAAAGTAAAAATTAAAACATGTAATTATTGTCATTGATCGGAAATTAGTTGACTTTTCAAGGGGAACAAACCAACTCCCGTTCAATGATCAATAATTGATAAAAATACGTAAATATGAAAGTGTTTCGTCTTTACTCGAGTTATAAGTTAAAGCCAAACCGGCAATTCTAGTCAGGCCAAATATTTCCGCGAATAGTTGTTACTCAAAGAACTGATTCTCATGAAGCATTTTAGTCAATTCAATTTGGAGTAAAAATCAATTACTGTAGAGAAATCTTGTAAAACTCGAGTAATCGTCCCCGACACTATCATCTTTATGTATTTGAGTACTATATTATTTGTAGAAATTAAACATTGGAAATTGTCATTATGAAATCGAAATCAAAGTAAAGTTGAAATAAACATAGAAGATTATAAAAAAGATAAATAATGCAAACTTTGCAAAAACAAATCAAAGAGAACATAAAAATAATATAAAAATAAAATAGAAAATAATATAAATAAGATCAGTGAATGTACATGAAGATATAAAGGCCAGAAAGGTATTAAGTAACTTACATTCTTTCTAGTGGGGGAGTTGGCAGTGTGTTCTCTTCGTGTCTGACTCAGAAGTGTAGGGTGTCCGAAAATTCTTAGCGGCAGTAGGGGCTTTAAATTATATCAGTCGGTAAGACTTGGTTGAAGAAATTTATGGTAGTGGGTGGGACTTTGAATTCTTGAGGGATGTATTTTGTGGAGTTCTTATCTGAGAGAGACCGTCTGTTAAGATTTTTTTAAAAATACTAGTGAATGGAAATTAATTAATTTCTGGCTAATTGTGGTGTCGCAATGATTAAGAATTTAAGAAAGGAAAAAGGCATTTTCGCTATCCAAGAGCTAGTAGACAGTCTAAAGGCAGGAAATAGGCCCATTTTTTTAGTAACAGTATATGTCTGAAGACAATTAGCTTTTTACAATATATACAATTGAGTAATTACACTATATACAAATATTTCAACTGACAGTCATCCAACTTATACCGCCTTCTCAGGTTTAGGAATAAATTATCATATCCCTATCAGTTAAATGATTTAGAGTGAGTATTTAACGCCTTCTCTTTTAAGGCAATGGTTGATAAATTGAAAGGGAATTAGATTATTTTTGAGAATTTTGATAAGGATCAAAATTTCGCGTTGTAAATCTATTGTATCTGTGCATATAGTTTTAATTCGTTGTATTTGATTAATTATAGTATTGTTAATTACTTTTTTGGATATGTTGGAGTTCCAATTTATTAATTTGTTAGTATTGAAATTGAAGTTTCTTGTTTTGTCAAAAAGTAAAATTTTTTTGTAGTTAATGATTTGAAGATCTAGAAAGTCTATGCTATTTTGTGAATTATTAGTTTTATTAAGTTTAAGACAATTCGGATAAATGTCGGAGTTTTCAATTTTACCAAAATTATTAATTGTAATAAGGTCATCAATAAATCTGTAGGTGTGTTTGTAGTAATTTAACTGTTGTGGTTGTAGATTTTTTTGGAAGTTAAATTCTTTGACAAATAAAAATATATTACAGATCGAGGTGCTGGAATGTAAGCCCATTGGCAATCCTCTGACTTGTTTAAAAAGTTGATTTTGAAACTTGATGTAGTTATGAAAAAGTGTGCATTTTAGGTAGGTTTTCCATTTGTCAAGAGTCATGATATTGAGTATATTAGGGAAAAGTTTTGGTAGATCAAGTAGACTGGTATAGATTTCTTCTAGAGGAAGTGAGGTATATAAGTTTTCAAAATCATAGCAGTTAATGTTTTGGATGTTAATGGTATGAATGGTATTAATGACAGGAGTGTTATTATGAATGATCCAGCAATAGTTATGATTAGTGTTACAATCATTGAAAATAAATTTACAGATTTTATTAAGTTGAATTGAAAAATAATAGTCTATATTTTTCTTGTAATTATTAGTTCCATTAGCTATAAATCTAAATTTTAATGGTGTTTTATGGAATTTGGGAATCGCATAAAGATTAGTAAATCTGTTGTAGTTTGCATTGAAAGTAATATTGAGTTTCTTATGAAAAGTTTTAATCCTGTTTATTATAGATGTTTCTGTAAGGTTGGCTGATTGATAAGTAGTTGCGTTGAGAAGTTCTTTATGAATAATCTCAGTGTAGAATTGTTTTCATATAATACTAAAGTTATTAGTTGCTTTATCTATTTTTGTAATAGTAAAAAGCTGTTTTAATTTACTAATATCAGATGTAAGTTGCGACCAGTTCAGTGTACTTTTAAATTTGAGGTGACTGATTTCTGTGGATATGCGTTGAAGAATTTTAGCTTTCCATTTTAAGAAGGTATCTATGGGAAAATTCAGTTGATAGCTTGCTTTAACTATAAATTCGTTGATGTTGTTTTCGAAAGTCTTGTAACAGTAATTTGTAGTCATGTTTCTGACTGGTCTAAATTTTGTACCATAACTCATTAGTGTTTTTAGTTGATGGTTTTGTATGATATTCAGGTTGCCAGTAATTATGTGCTGGTGATGAGAATCTACGTAATTGCTGTAAATTGGTGTCTTACAGTGTCATTCTGCAGTTTCATCTATTTCATGGTGGTTAGTAAGCAAGTTGCTTAAGGTCCTTTGATATTTAAATGCAATCATTGGTATAGTGTCAACTGCGGGGAAGTAATCTTTACAATCTCTGATGATTCTTGAGAAATGAATATTGTCAAACTGCGGATGCAGAAAATTGACTTTAAAATAAATTTTGCGTTGAGTGAGACTATTAGAGAGTCTGAAAAGACTAAAATCAAGAATCATGTCTTTAATGATTTGTATGTCGTCGTAGCTTTCTTGAATGAATTTTTTTAGTTTGATAAGGAATTTATTAGTACAGGAGTGTAACCAGTTGAGAAGTTTCTTGGGAAAACAGTCTGAGTCAAAAAAACATTTCAATTGTTTTTTCAATGCAAGTGTATCCAAAGTGGATAAAAATCTCGCATTATTTTTTATTTTGCTTCCTCTTTTTCCTCTCTGCGTTTTGATGCTGTAGAGTTTAAATTGGCTGAAAATAGACTTCTTAGAAGTATCTCTATGACTATGTATATAAGTGTTAAGTCCATATGGATAAAGTGAACGTTGTTTAAGTATATAGAGAGATTCCTGAAAAATTCGTGTTTTGTGATTGGGTATTATATCTAGTATCTGAAGTTGAATAGAGTTGAAGTCATGGTGTTTAAAGTGTTCTAATTCTGCTGTATTAAGTTGTGATGGTGTACTTATTTTAATGTTATTTTTTTGTGCGTTGAATTTTTTGATTTGAGCTCTATGGTTATTGATTCGAAAGTTAAGATTGTTTTTAGTCTGTCCTATATATTTAATATGTCAAGTACCGCATGTAATCATGTAAATACAGTTAAATGTTTTTCATAGAAATTGTTTTTTGGGTTTACCTGTAGCAGGCATGGCGTTAAATTTTCAAGTTTGTCATCTAGTGGAATGACATTTAGTGATTTCAATATGAGTTAAACTAGCAAGATATAAAAGTAAGGAGGCTGCTAACCTTCAATACAGTAAAGTTTTTGTATAAGAACTTTAAAACTTAAAAAGGTTGGAGATAATATATAAAGTGGGTACATTAGGTAAGAGATAAATAGCGCTAATAGCTGCTATTTAGCATATCAAATGTTGTATGAACTTAAATCCATTTAGTGCGAATACAAGTTGTTATTACTTGCGCAATTGCTGCAAAGTTAGTTAATAATAATTTATTTCCTAAACAGTATTGATTAATTGATTATATTATCTCCTAAGTTTAATTAAAGTAGAATTATTTTAAAAGTGTGCATCCATACTGGTAAGTTATATTTTGAAAGATGTTTTGAAGTAATTTGAAAGCAAAATGTTAATAATGTTTTAACGGGGACTGGAGTTAAATCATCACGAGGAATAATATTACAATTGTAAAAGTAAAAATTAAAACATGTAATTATTGTCATTGATCGGAAATTAGTTGACTTTTCAAGGGGAACAAACCAACTCCCGTTCAATGATCAATAATTGATAAAAATACGTAAATATGAAAGTGTTTCGTCTTTACTCGAGTTATAAGTTAAAGCCAAACCGGCAATTCTAGTCAGGCCAAATATTTCCGCGAATAGTTGTTACTCAAAGAACTGATTCTCATGAAGCATTTTAGTCAATTCAATTTGGAGTAAAAATCAATTACTGTAGAGAAATCTTGTAAAACTCGAGTAATCGTCCCCGACACTATCATCTTTATGTATTTGAGTACTATATTATTTGTAGAAATTAAACATTGGAAATTGTCATTATGAAATCGAAATCAAAGTAAAGTTGAAATAAACATAGAAGATTATAAAAAAGATAAATAATGCAAACTTTGCAAAAACAAATCAAAGAGAACATAAAAATAATATAAAAATAAAATAGAAAATAATATAAATAAGATCAGTGAATGTACATGAAGATATAAAGGCCAGAAAGGTATTAAGTAACTTACATTCTTTCTAGTGGGGGAGTTGGCAGTGTGTTCTCTTCGTGTCTGACTCAGAAGTGTAGGGTGTCCGAAAATTCTTAGCGGCAGTAGGGGCTTTAAATTATATCAGTCGGTAAGACTTGGTTGAAGAAATTTATGGTAGTGGGTGGGACTTTGAATTCTTGAGGGATGTATTTTGTGGAGTTCTTATCTGAGAGAGACCGTCTGTTAAGATTTTTTTAAAAATACTAGTGAATGGAAATTAATTAATTTCTGGCTAATTGTGGTGTCGCAATGATTAAGAATTTAAGAAAGGAAAAAGGCATTTTCGCTATCCAAGAGCTAGTAGACAGTCTAAAGGCAGGAAATAGGCCCATTTTTTTAGTAACAGTATATGTCTGAAGACAATTAGCTTTTTACAATATATACAATTGAGTAATTACACTATATACAAATATTTCAACTGACAGTCATCCAACTTATACCGCCTTCTCAGGTTTAGGAATAAATTATCATATCCCTATCAGTTAAATGATTTAGAGTGAGTATTTAACGCCTTCTCTTTTAAGGCAATGGTTGATAAATTGAAAGGGAATTAGATTATTTTTGAGAATTTTGATAAGGATCAAAATTTCGCGTTGTAAATCTATTGTATCTGTGCATATAGTTTTAATTCGTTGTATTTGATTAATTATAGTATTGTTAATTACTTTTTTGGATATGTTGGAGTTCCAATTTATTAATTTGTTAGTATTGAAATTGAAGTTTCTTGTTTTGTCAAAAAGTAAAATTTTTTTGTAGTTAATGATTTGAAGATCTAGAAAGTCTATGCTATTTTGTGAATTATTAGTTTTATTAAGTTTAAGACAATTCGGATAAATGTCGGAGTTTTCAATTTTACCAAAATTATTAATTGTAATAAGGTCATCAATAAATCTGTAGGTGTGTTTGTAGTAATTTAACTGTTGTGGTTGTAGATTTTTTTGGAAGTTAAATTCTTTGACAAATAAAAATATATTACAGATCGAGGTGCTGGAATGTAAGCCCATTGGCAATCCTCTGACTTGTTTAAAAAGTTGATTTTGAAACTTGATGTAGTTATGAAAAAGTGTGCATTTTAGGTAGGTTTTCCATTTGTCAAGAGTCATGATATTGAGTATATTAGGGAAAAGTTTTGGTAGATCAAGTAGACTGGTATAGATTTCTTCTAGAGGAAGTGAGGTATATAAGTTTTCAAAATCATAGCAGTTAATGTTTTGGATGTTAATGGTATGAATGGTATTAATGACAGGAGTGTTATTATGAATGATCCAGCAATAGTTATGATTAGTGTTACAATCATTGAAAATAAATTTACAGATTTTATTAAGTTGAATTGAAAAATAATAGTCTATATTTTTCTTGTAATTATTAGTTCCATTAGCTATAAATCTAAATTTTAATGGTGTTTTATGGAATTTGGGAATCGCATAAAGATTAGTAAATCTGTTGTAGTTTGCATTGAAAGTAATATTGAGTTTCTTATGAAAAGTTTTAATCCTGTTTATTATAGATGTTTCTGTAAGGTTGGCTGATTGATAAGTAGTTGCGTTGAGAAGTTCTTTATGAATAATCTCAGTGTAGAATTGTTTTCATATAATACTAAAGTTATTAGTTGCTTTATCTATTTTTGTAATAGTAAAAAGCTGTTTTAATTTACTAATATCAGATGTAAGTTGCGACCAGTTCAGTGTACTTTTAAATTTGAGGTGACTGATTTCTGTGGATATGCGTTGAAGAATTTTAGCTTTCCATTTTAAGAAGGTATCTATGGGAAAATTCAGTTGATAGCTTGCTTTAACTATAAATTCGTTGATGTTGTTTTCGAAAGTCTTGTAACAGTAATTTGTAGTCATGTTTCTGACTGGTCTAAATTTTGTACCATAACTCATTAGTGTTTTTAGTTGATGGTTTTGTATGATATTCAGGTTGCCAGTAATTATGTGCTGGTGATGAGAATCTACGTAATTGCTGTAAATTGGTGTCTTACAGTGTCATTCTGCAGTTTCATCTATTTCATGGTGGTTAGTAAGCAAGTTGCTTAAGGTCCTTTGATATTTAAATGCAATCATTGGTATAGTGTCAACTGCGGGGAAGTAATCTTTACAATCTCTGATGATTCTTGAGAAATGAATATTGTCAAACTGCGGATGCAGAAAATTGACTTTAAAATAAATTTTGCGTTGAGTGAGACTATTAGAGAGTCTGAAAAGACTAAAATCAAGAATCATGTCTTTAATGATTTGTATGTCGTCGTAGCTTTCTTGAATGAATTTTTTTAGTTTGATAAGGAATTTATTAGTACAGGAGTGTAACCAGTTGAGAAGTTTCTTGGGAAAACAGTCTGAGTCAAAAAAACATTTCAATTGTTTTTTCAATGCAAGTGTATCCAAAGTGGATAAAAATCTCGCATTATTTTTTATTTTGCTTCCTCTTTTTCCTCTCTGCGTTTTGATGCTGTAGAGTTTAAATTGGCTGAAAATAGACTTCTTAGAAGTATCTCTATGACTATGTATATAAGTGTTAAGTCCATATGGATAAAGTGAACGTTGTTTAAGTATATAGAGAGATTCCTGAAAAATTCGTGTTTTGTGATTGGGTATTATATCTAGTATCTGAAGTTGAATAGAGTTGAAGTCATGGTGTTTAAAGTGTTCTAATTCTGCTGTATTAAGTTGTGATGGTGTACTTATTTTAATGTTATTTTTTTGTGCGTTGAATTTTTTGATTTGAGCTCTATGGTTATTGATTCGAAAGTTAAGATTGTTTTTAGTCTGTCCTATATATTTAATATGTCAAGTACCGCATGTAATCATGTAAATACAGTTAAATGTTTTTCATAGAAATTGTTTTTTGGGTTTACCTGTAGCAGGCATGGCGTTAAATTTTCAAGTTTGTCATCTAGTGGAATGACATTTAGTGATTTCAATATGAGTTAAACTAGCAAGATATAAAAGTAAGGAGGCTGCTAACCTTCAATACAGTAAAGTTTTTGTATAAGAACTTTAAAACTTAAAAAGGTTGGAGATAATATATAAAGTGGGTACATTAGGTAAGAGATAAATAGCGCTAATAGCTGCTATTTAGCATATCAAATGTTGTATGAACTTAAATCCATTTAGTGCGAATACAAGTTGTTATTACTTGCGCAATTGCTGCAAAGTTAGTTAATAATAATTTATTTCCTAAACAGTATTGATTAATTGATTATATTATCTCCTAAGTTTAATTAAAGTAGAATTATTTTAAAAGTGTGCATCCATACTGGTAAGTTATATTTTGAAAGATGTTTTGAAGTAATTTGAAAGCAAAATGTTAATAATGTTTTAACGGGGACTGGAGTTAAATCATCACGAGGAATAATATTACAATTGTAAAAGTAAAAATTAAAACATGTAATTATTGTCATTGATCGGAAATTAGTTGACTTTTCAAGGGGAACAAACCAACTCCCGTTCAATGATCAATAACTGATAAAAATACGTAAATATGAAAGTGTTTCGTCTTTACTCGAGTTATAAGTTAAAGCCAAACCGGCAATTCTAGTCAGGCCAAATATTTCCGCGAATAGTTGTTACTCAAAGAACTGATTCTCATGAAGCATTTTAGTCAATTCAATTTGGAGTAAAAATCAATTACTGTAGAGAAATCTTGTAAAACTCGAGTAATCGTCCCCGACACTATCATCTTTATGTATTTGAGTACTATATTATTTGTAGAAATTAAACATTGGAAATTGTCATTATGAAATCGAAATCAAAGTAAAGTTGAAATAAACATAGAAGATTATAAAAAAGATAAATAATGCAAACTTTGCAAAAACAAATCAAAGAGAACATAAAAATAATATAAAAATAAAATAGAAAATAATATAAATAAGATCAGTGAATGTACATGAAGATATAAAGGCCAGAAAGGTATTAAGTAACTTACATTCTTTCTAGTGGGGGAGTTGGCAGTGTGTTCTCTTCGTGTCTGACTCAGAAGTGTAGGGTGTCCGAAAATTCTTAGCGGCAGTAGGGGCTTTAAATTATATCAGTCGGTAAGACTTGGTTGAAGAAATTTATGGTAGTGGGTGGGACTTTGAATTCTTGAGGGATGTATTTTGTGGAGTTCTTATCTGAGAGAGACCGTCTGTTAAGATTTTTTTAAAAATACTAGTGAATGGAAATTAATTAATTTCTGGCTAATTGTGGTGTCGCAATGATTAAGAATTTAAGAAAGGAAAAAGGCATTTTCGCTATCCAAGAGCTAGTAGACAGTCTAAAGGCAGGAAATAGGCCCATTTTTTTAGTAACAGTATATGTCTGAAGACAATTAGCTTTTTACAATATATACAATTGAGTAATTACACTATATACAAATATTTCAACTGACAGTCATCCAACTTATACCGCCTTCTCAGGTTTAGGAATAAATTATCATATCCCTATCAGTTAAATGATTTAGAGTGAGTATTTAACGCCTTCTCTTTTAAGGCAATGGTTGATAAATTGAAAGGGAATTAGATTATTTTTGAGAATTTTGATAAGGATCAAAATTTCGCGTTGTAAATCTATTGTATCTGTGCATATAGTTTTAATTCGTTGTATTTGATTAATTATAGTATTGTTAATTACTTTTTTGGATATGTTGGAGTTCCAATTTATTAATTTGTTAGTATTGAAATTGAAGTTTCTTGTTTTGTCAAAAAGTAAAATTTTTTTGTAGTTAATGATTTGAAGATCTAGAAAGTCTATGCTATTTTGTGAATTATTAGTTTTATTAAGTTTAAGACAATTCGGATAAATGTCGGAGTTTTCAATTTTACCAAAATTATTAATTGTAATAAGGTCATCAATAAATCTGTAGGTGTGTTTGTAGTAATTTAACTGTTGTGGTTGTAGATTTTTTTGGAAGTTAAATTCTTTGACAAATAAAAATATATTACAGATCGAGGTGCTGGAATGTAAGCCCATTGGCAATCCTCTGACTTGTTTAAAAAGTTGATTTTGAAACTTGATGTAGTTATGAAAAAGTGTGCATTTTAGGTAGGTTTTCCATTTGTCAAGAGTCATGATATTGAGTATATTAGGGAAAAGTTTTGGTAGATCAAGTAGACTGGTATAGATTTCTTCTAGAGGAAGTGAGGTATATAAGTTTTCAAAATCATAGCAGTTAATGTTTTGGATGTTAATGGTATGAATGGTATTAATGACAGGAGTGTTATTATGAATGATCCAGCAATAGTTATGATTAGTGTTACAATCATTGAAAATAAATTTACAGATTTTATTAAGTTGAATTGAAAAATAATAGTCTATATTTTTCTTGTAATTATTAGTTCCATTAGCTATAAATCTAAATTTTAATGGTGTTTTATGGAATTTGGGAATCGCATAAAGATTAGTAAATCTGTTGTAGTTTGCATTGAAAGTAATATTGAGTTTCTTATGAAAAGTTTTAATCCTGTTTATTATAGATGTTTCTGTAAGGTTGGCTGATTGATAAGTAGTTGCGTTGAGAAGTTCTTTATGAATAATCTCAGTGTAGAATTGTTTTCATATAATACTAAAGTTATTAGTTGCTTTATCTATTTTTGTAATAGTAAAAAGCTGTTTTAATTTACTAATATCAGATGTAAGTTGCGACCAGTTCAGTGTACTTTTAAATTTGAGGTGACTGATTTCTGTGGATATGCGTTGAAGAATTTTAGCTTTCCATTTTAAGAAGGTATCTATGGGAAAATTCAGTTGATAGCTTGCTTTAACTATAAATTCGTTGATGTTGTTTTCGAAAGTCTTGTAACAGTAATTTGTAGTCATGTTTCTGACTGGTCTAAATTTTGTACCATAACTCATTAGTGTTTTTAGTTGATGGTTTTGTATGATATTCAGGTTGCCAGTAATTATGTGCTGGTGATGAGAATCTACGTAATTGCTGTAAATTGGTGTCTTACAGTGTCATTCTGCAGTTTCATCTATTTCATGGTGGTTAGTAAGCAAGTTGCTTAAGGTCCTTTGATATTTAAATGCAATCATTGGTATAGTGTCAACTGCGGGGAAGTAATCTTTACAATCTCTGATGATTCTTGAGAAATGAATATTGTCAAACTGCGGATGCAGAAAATTGACTTTAAAATAAATTTTGCGTTGAGTGAGACTATTAGAGAGTCTGAAAAGACTAAAATCAAGAATCATGTCTTTAATGATTTGTATGTCGTCGTAGCTTTCTTGAATGAATTTTTTTAGTTTGATAAGGAATTTATTAGTACAGGAGTGTAACCAGTTGAGAAGTTTCTTGGGAAAACAGTCTGAGTCAAAAAAACATTTCAATTGTTTTTTCAATGCAAGTGTATCCAAAGTGGATAAAAATCTCGCATTATTTTTTATTTTGCTTCCTCTTTTTCCTCTCTGCGTTTTGATGCTGTAGAGTTTAAATTGGCTGAAAATAGACTTCTTAGAAGTATCTCTATGACTATGTATATAGTGTTAAGTCCATATGGATAAAGTGAACGTTGTTTAAGTATATAGAGAGATTCCTGAAAAATTCGTGTTTTGTGATTGGGTATTATATCTAGTATCTGAAGTTGAATAGAGTTGAAGTCATGGTGTTTAAAGTGTTCTAATTCTGCTGTATTAAGTTGTGATGGTGTACTTATTTTAATGTTATTTTTTTGTGCGTTGAATTTTTTGATTTGAGCTCTATGGTTATTGATTCGAAAGTTAAGATTGTTTTTAGTCTGTCCTATATATTTAATATGTCAAGTACCGCATGTAATCATGTAAATACAGTTAAATGTTTTTCATAGAAATTGTTTTTTGGGTTTACCTGTAGCAGGCATGGCGTTAAATTTTCAAGTTTGTCATCTAGTGGAATGACATTTAGTGATTTCAATATGAGTTAAACTAGCAAGATATAAAAGTAAGGAGGCTGCTAACCTTCAATACAGTAAAGTTTTTGTATAAGAACTTTAAAACTTAAAAAGGTTGGAGATAATATATAAAGTGGGTACATTAGGTAAGAGATAAATAGCGCTAATAGCTGCTATTTAGCATATCAAATGTTGTATGAACTTAAATCCATTTAGTGCGAATACAAGTTGTTATTACTTGCGCAATTGCTGCAAAGTTAGTTAATAATAATTTATTTCCTAAACAGTATTGATAAATTGATTATATTATCTCCTAAGTTTAATTAAAGTAGAATTATTTTAAAAGTGTGCATCCATACTGGTAAGTTATATTTTGAAAGATGTTTTGAAGTAATTTGAAAGCAAAATGTTAATAATGTTTTAACGGGGACTGGAGTTAAATCATCACGAGGAATAATATTACAATTGTAAAAGTAAAAATTAAAACATGTAATTATTGTCATTGATCGGAAATTAGTTGACTTTTCAAGGGGAACAAACCAACTCCCGTTCAATGATCAATAACTGATAAAAATACGTAAATATGAAAGTGTTTCGTCTTTACTCGAGTTATAAGTTAAAGCCAAACCGGCAATTCTAGTCAGGCCAAATATTTCCGCGAATAGTTGTTACTCAAAGAACTGATTCTCATGAAGCATTTTAGTCAATTCAATTTGGAGTAAAAATCAATTACTGTAGAGAAATCTTGTAAAACTCGAGTAATCGTCCCCGGCACTATCATCTTTATGTATTTGAGTACTATATTATTTGTAGAAATTAAACATTGGAAATTGTCATTATGAAATCGAAATCAAAGTAAACTTGAAATAAACATAGAAGATTATAAAAAAGATAAATAATGCAAATTTTGCAAAAACAAATCAAAGAGAACATAAAAATAATATAAAAATAAAATAGAAAATAATATAAATAAGATCAGCGAATGTACATGAAGATATAAAGGCCAGAAAGGTATTAAGTAACTTACATTCTTTCTAGTGGGGGAGTTGGCAGTGTGTTCTCTTCGTGTCTGACTCAGAAGTGTAGGGTGTCCGAAAATTCTTAGCGGCAGTAGGGGCTTTAAATTATATCAGTCGGTAAGACTTGGTTGAAGAAATTTATGGTAGTGGGTGGGACTTTGAATTCTTGAGGGATGTATTTTGTGGAGTTCTTATCTGAGAGAGACCGTCTGTTAAGATTTTTTTAAAAATACTAGTGAATGGAAATTAATTAATTTCTGGCTAATTGTCGTGTCGCAATGATTAAGAATTTAAGAAAGGAAAAAGGCATTTTCGCTATCCAAGAGCTAGTAGACAGTCTAAAGGCAGGAAATAGGCCCATTTTTTTAGTAACAGTATATGTCTGAAGACAATTAGCTTTTTACAATATATACAATTGAGTAATTACACTATATACAAATATTTCAACTGACAGTCATCCAACTTATACCGCCTTCTCAGGTTTAGGAATAAATTATCATATCCCTATCAGTTAAATGATTTAGAGTGAGTATTTAACGCCTGCTCTTTTAAGGCAATGGTTGATAAATTGAAAGGGAATTAGATTATTTTTGAGAATTTTGATAAGGATCAAAATTTCGCGTTGTAAATCTATTGTATCTGTGCATATAGTTTTAATTCGTTGTATTTGATTAATTATAGTATTTTTAATTACTTTTTTGGATATGTTGGAGTTCCAATTTTTAATTTGTTAGTATTGAAATTGAAGTTTCTTGTTTTGTCAAAAAGTAAAATTTTTTTGTAGTTAATGATTTGAAGATCTAGAAAGTCTATGCTATTTTGTGAATTATTAGTTTTATTAAGTTTAAGACAATTCGGATAAATGTCGGAGTTTTCAATTTTACAAAATTATTAATTGTAATAAGGTCATCAATAAATCTGTAGGTGTGTTTGTAGTAATTTAACTCTTGTGGTTGTAGATTTTTTTGGAAGTTAAATTCTTTGACAAATAAAAAGATATTACAGATCGAGGTGCTGGAATGTAAGCCCATTGGCAATCCTCTGACTTGTTTAAAAAGTTGATTTTGAAACTTGATGTAGTTATGAAAAAGTGTGCATTTTAGGTAGGTTTTCCATTTGTCAAGAGTCATGATATTGAGTATATTAGGGAAAGGTTTTGGTAGATCAAGTAGACTGGTATAGATTTCTTCTAGAGGAAGTGAGGTATATAAGTTTTCAAAATCATAGCAGTTAATGTTTTGGATGTTAATGGTATGAATGGTATTAATGACAGGAGTGTTATTATGAATGATCCAGCAATAGTTATGATTAGTGTTACAATCATTGAAAATAAATTTACAGATTTTTTTAAGTTGAATTGAAAAATAATAGTCTATATTTTTCTTGTAATTATTAGTTCCATTAGCTATAAATCTAAATTTTAATGGTGTTTTATGGAATTTGGGAATCGCATAAAGATTAGTAAATCTGTTGTAGTTTACATTGAAAGTAATATTGAGTTTCTTATGAAAAGTTTTAATCCTGTTTATTATAGATGTTTCTGTAAGGTTGGCTGATTGATAAGTAGTTGCGTTGAGAAGTTCTTTATGAATAATCTCAGTGTAGAATTGTTTTCATATAATACTAAAGTTATTAGTTGCTTTATCTATTTTTGTAATAGTAAAAAAGCTGTTTTAATTTACTAATATCAGATGTAAGTTGCGACCAGTTCAGTGTACTTTTAAATTTGAGGTGACTGATTTCTGTGGATATGCGTTGAAGAATTTTATCTTTCCATTTTAAGAAGGTATCTATGGGAAAATTCAGTTGATAGCTTGCTTTAACTATAAATTCGTTGATGTTGTTTTCGAAAGTCTTGTAACAGTAATTTGTAGTCATGTTTCTGACTGGTCTAAATTTTGTACCATAACTCATTAGTGTTTTTAGTTGATGGTTTTGTATGATATTCAGGTTGCCAGTAATTATGTGCTGGTGATGAGAATCTACGTAATTGCTGTAAATTGGTGTCTTACAATGTCATTCTGCAGTTTCATCTATTTCATGGTGGTTAGTAAGCAAGTTGCTTAAGGTCCTTTGATATTTAAATGCAATCATTGGTATAGTGTCAACTGCGGGGAAGTAATCTTTACAATCTCTGATGATTCTTGAGAAATGAATATTGTCAAACTGCGGATGCAGAAAATTGACTTTAAAATAAATTTTGCGTTGAGTGAGACTATTAGAGAGTCTGAAAAGACTAAAATCAAGAATCATGTCTTTAATGATTTGTATGTCGTCGTAGCTTTCTTGAATGAATTTTTTTAGTTTGATAAGGAATTTATTAGTACAGGAGTGTAACCAGTTGAGAAGTTTCTTGGGAAAACAGTCTGAGTCAAAAAAACATTTCAATTGTTTTTTCAATACAAGTGTATCCAAAGTGGATAAAAATCTCGCATTATTTTTTATTTTGCTTCCTCTTTTTCCTCTCTGCGTTTTGATGCTGTAGAGTTTAAATTGGCTGAAAATAGACTTCTTAGAAGTATCTCTATGACTATGTATATAAGTGTTAAGTCCATATGGATAAAGTGAACGTTGTTTTAGTATATAGAGATATTCCTGAAAAATTCGTGTTTTGTGATTGGGTATTATATCTAGTATCTGAAGTTGAATAGAGTTGAAGTCATGGTGTTTAAAGTGTTCTAATTCTGCTGTATTAAGTTGTGATGGTGTACTTATTTTAATGTTATTTTTTTGTGCGTTGAATTTTTTGATTTGAGCTCTATGGTTATTGATTCGAAAGTTAAGATTGTTTTTAGTCTGTCCTATATATTTAATATGTCAAGTACCGCATGTAATCATGTAAATACAGTTAAATGTTTTTCATAGAAATTGTTTTTTGGGTTTACCTGTAGCAGGCATGGCGTTAAATTTTCAAGTTTGTCATCTAGTGGAATGACATTTAGTGATTTCAATATGAGTTAAACTAGCAAGATATAAAAGTAAGGAGGCTGCTAACCTTCAATACAGTAAAGTTTTTGTATAAGAACTTTAAAACTTAAAAAGGTTGGAGATAATATATAAAGTGGGTACATTAGGTAAGAGATAAATAGCGCTAATAGCTGCTATTTAGCATATCAAATGTTGTATGAACTTAAATCCATTTAGTGCGAATACAAGTTGTTATTACTTGCGCAATTGCTGCAAAGTTAGTTAATAATAATTTATTTCCTAAACAGTATTGATTAATTGATTATATTATCTCCTAAGTTTAATTAAAGTAGAATTATTTTAAAAGTGTGCATCCATACTGGTAAGTTATATTTTGAAAGATGTTTTGAAGTAATTTGAAAGCAAAATGTTAATAATGTTTTAACGGGGACTGGAGTTAAATCATCACGAGGAATAATATTACAATTGTAAAAGTAAAAATTAAAACATGTAATTATTGTCATTGATCGGAAATTAGTTGACTTTTCAAGGGGAACAAACCAACTCCCGTTCAATGATCAATAATTGATAAAAATACGTAAATATGAAAGTGTTTCGTCTTTACTCGAGTTATAAGTTAAAGCCAAACCGGCAATTCTAGTCAGGCCAAATATTTCCGCGAATAGTTGTTACTCAAAGAACTGATTCTCATGAAGCATTTTAGTCAATTCAATTTGGAGTAAAAATCAATTACTGTAGAGAAATCTTGTAAAACTCGAGTAATCGTCCCCGACACTATCATCTTTATGTATTTGAGTACTATATTATTTGTAGAAATTAAACATTGGAAATTGTCATTATGAAATCGAAATCAAAGTAAAGTTGAAATAAACATAGAAGATTATAAAAAAGATAAATAATGCAAATTTTGCAAAAACAAATCAAAGAGAACATAAAAATAATATAAAAATAAAATAGAAAATAATATAAATAAGATCAGTGAATGTACATGAAGATATAAAGGCCAGAAAGGTATTAAGTAACTTACATTCTTTCTAGTGGGGGAGTTGGCAGTGTGTTCTCTTCCTGTCTGACTCAGAAGTGAAGTATAGGGTGTCCGAAAATTCTTAGCGGCAGTAGGGGCTTTGAATTATATCAGTCGGTAAGACTTGGTTGAAGAAATTTATGGTAGTGGGTGGGACTTTGAATTCTTGAGGGATGTATTTTGTGGAGTTCTTATCTGAGAGAGACCGTCTGTTAAGATTTTTTTAAAAATACTAGTGAATGGAAATTAATTAATTTCTGGCTAATTGTGGTGTCGCAATGATTAAGAATTTAAGAAAGGAAAAAGGCATTTTCGCTATCCAAGAGCTAGTAGACAGTCTAAAGGCAGGAAATAGGCCCATTTTTTTAGTAACAGTATATGTCTGAAGACAATTAGCTTTTTACAATATATACAATTGAGTAATTACACTATATACAAATATTTCAACTGACAGTCATCCAACTTATACCGCCTTCTCAGGTTTAGGAATAAATTATCATATCCCTATCAGTTAAATGATTTAGAGTGAGTATTTAACGCCTGCTCTTTTAAGGCAATGGTTGATAAATTGAAAGGGAATTAGATTATTTTTGAGAATTTTGATAAGGATCAAAATTTCGCGTTGTAAATCTATTGTATCTGTGCATATAGTTTTAATTCGTTGTATTTGATTAATTATAGTATTGTTAATTACTTTTTTGGATATGTTGGAGTTCCAATTTATTAATTTGTTAGTATTGAAATTGAAGTTTCTTGTTTTGTCAAAAAGTAAAATTTTTTTGTAGTTAATGATTTGAAGATCTAGAAAGTCTATGCTATTTTGTGAATTATTAGTTTTATTAAGTTTAAGACAATTCGGATAAATGTCGGAGTTTTCAATTTTACCAAAATTATTAATTGTAATAAGGTCATCAATAAATCTGTAGGTGTGTTTGTAGTAATTTAACTGTTGTGGTTGTAGATTTTTTTGGAAGTTAAATTCTTTGACAAATAAAAAGATATTACAGATCGAGGTGCTGGAATGTAAGCCCATTGGCAATCCTCTGACTTGTTTAAAAAGTTGATTTTGAAACTTGATGTAGTTATGAAAAAGTGTGCATTTTAGGTAGGTTTTCCATTTGTCAAGAGTCATGATATTGAGTATATTAGGGAAAAGTTTTGGTAGATCAAGTAGACTGGTATAGATTTCTTCTAGAGGAAGTGAGGTATATAAGTTTTCAAAATCATAGCAGTTAATGTTTTGGATGTTAATGGTATGAATGGTATTAATGACAGGAGTATTATTATGAATGATCCAGCAATAGTTATGATTAGTGTTACAATCATTGAAAATAAATTTACAGATTTTATTAAGTTGAATTGAAAAATAATAGTCTATATTTTTCTTGTAATTATTAGTTCCATTAGCTATAAATCTAAATTTTAATGGTGTTTTATGGAATTTGGGAATCGCATAAAGATTAGTAAATCTGTTGTAGTTTACATTGAAAGTAATATTGAGTTTCTTATGAAAAGTTTTAATCCTGTTTATTATAGATGTTTCTGTAAGGTTGGCTGATTGATAAGTAGTTGCGTTGAGAAGTTGTTTATGAATAATCTCAGTGTAGAATTGTTTTCATATAATACTAAAGTTATTAGTTGCTTTATCTATTTTTGTAATAGTAAAAAGCTGTTTTAATTTACTAATATCAGATGTAAGTTGCGACCAGTTCAGTGTACTTTTAAATTTGAGGTGACTGATTTCTGTGGATATGCGTTGAAGAATTTTATCTTTCCATTTTAAGAAGGTATCTATGGGAAAATTCAGTTGATAGCTTGCTTTAACTATAAATTCGTTGATGTTGTTTTCGAAAGTCTTGTAACAGTAATTTGTAGTCATGTTTCTGACTGGTCTAAATTTTGTACCATAACTCATTAGTGTTTTTAGTTGATGGTTTTGTATGATATTCAGGTTGCCAGTAATTATGTGCTGGTGATGAGAATCTACGTAATTGCTGTAAATTGGTGTCTTACAATGTCATTCTGCAGTTTCATCTATTTCATGGTGGTTAGTAAGCAAGTTGCTTAAGGTCCTTTGATATTTAAATGCAATCATTGGTATAGTGTCAACTGCGGGGAAGTAATCTTTACAATCTCTGATGATTCTTGAGAAATGAATATTGTCAAACTGCGGATGCAGAAAATTGACTTTAAAATAAATTTTGCGTTGAGTGAGACTATTAGAGAGTCTGAAAAGACTAAAATCAAGAATCATGTCTTTAATGATTTGTATGTCGTCGTAGCTTTCTTGAATGAATTTTTTTAGTTTGATAAGGAATTTATTAGTACAGGAGTGTAACCAGTTGAGAAGTTTCTTGGGAAAACAGTCTGAGTCAAAAAAACATTTCAATTGTTTTTTCAATGCAAGTGTATCCAAAGTGGATAAAAATCTCGCATTATTTTTTATTTTGCTTCCTCTTTTTCCTCTCTGCGTTTTGATGCTGTAGAGTTTAAATTGGCTGAAAATAGACTTCTTAGAAGTATCTCTATGACTATGTATATAAGTGTTAAGTCCATATGGATAAAGTGAACGTTGTTTTAGTATATAGAGAGATTCCTGAAAAATTCGTGTTTTGTGATTGGGTATTATATCTAGTATCTGAAGTTGAATAGAGTTGAAGTCATGGTGTTTAAAGTGTTCTAATTCTGCTGTATTAAGTTGTGATGGTGTACTTATTTTAATGTTATTTTTTTGTGCGTTGAATTTTTTGATTTGAGCTCTATGGTTATTGATTCGAAAGTTAAGATTGTTTTTAGTCTGTCCTATATATTTAATATGTCAAGTACCGCATGTAATCATGTAAATACAGTTAAATGTTTTTCATAGAAATTGTTTTTTGGGTTTACCTGTAGCAGGCATGGCGTTAAATTTTCAAGTTTGTCATCTAGTGGAATGACATTTAGTGATTTCAATATGAGTTAAACTAGCAAGATATAAAAGTAAGGAGGCTGCTAACCTTCAATACAGTAAAGTTTTTGTATAAGAACTTTAAAACTTAAAAAGGTTGGAGATAATATATAAAGTGGGTACATTAGGTAAGAGATAAATAGCGCTAATAGCTGCTATTTAGCATATCAAATGTTGTATGAACTTAAATCCATTTAGTGCGAATACAAGTTGTTATTACTTGCGCAATTGCTGCAAAGTTAGTTAATAATAATTTATTTCCTAAACAGTATTGATTAATTGATTATATTATCTCCTAAGTTTAATTAAAGTAGAATTATTTTAAAAGTGTGCATCCATACTGGTAAGTTATATTTTGAAAGATGTTTTGAAGTAATTTGAAAGCAAAATGTTAATAATGTTTTAACGGGGACTGGAGTTAAATCATCACGAGGAATAATATTACAATTGTAAAAGTAAAAATTAAAACATGTAATTATTGTCATTGATCGGAAATTAGTTGACTTTTCAAGGGGAACAAACCAACTCCCGTTCAATGATCAATAATTGATAAAAATACGTAAATATGAAAGTGTTTCGTCTTTACTCGAGTTATAAGTTAAAGCCAAACCGGCAATTCTAGTCAGGCCAAATATTTCCGCGAATAGTTGTTACTCAAAGAACTGATTCTCATGAAGCATTTTAGTCAATTCAATTTGGAGTAAAAATCAATTACTGTAGAGAAATCTTGTAAAACTCGAGTAATCGTCCCCGACACTATCATCTTTATGTATTTGAGTACTATATTATTTGTAGAAATTAAACATTGGAAATTGTCATTATGAAATCGAAATCAAAGTAAAGTTGAAATAAACATAGAAGATTATAAAAAAGATAAATAATGCAAACTTTGCAAAAACAAATCAAAGAGAACATAAAAATAATATAAAAATAAAATAGAAAATAATATAAATAAGATCAGTGAATGTACATGAAGATATAAAGGCCAGAAAGGTATTAAGTAACTTACATTCTTTCTAGTGGGGGAGTTGGCAGTGTGTTCTCTTCGTGTCTGACTCAGAAGTGTAGGGTGTCCGAAAATTCTTAGCGGCAGTAGGGGCTTTAAATTATATCAGTCGGTAAGACTTGGTTGAAGAAATTTATGGTAGTGGGTGGGACTTTGAATTCTTGAGGGATGTATTTTGTGGAGTTCTTATCTGAGAGAGACCGTCTGTTAAGATTTTTTAAAAATACTAGTGAATGGAAATTAATTAATTTCTGGCTAATTGTGGTGTCGCAATGATTAAGAATTTAAGAAAGGAAAAAGGCATTTTCGCTATCCAAGAGCTAGTAGACAGTCTAAAGGCAGGAAATAGGCCCATTTTTTTAGTAACAGTATATGTCTGAAGACAATTAGCTTTTTACAATATATACAATTGAGTAATTACACTATATACAAATATTTCAACTGACAGTCATCCAACTTATACCGCCTTCTCAGGTTTAGGAATAAATTATCATATCCCTATCAGTTAAATGATTTAGAGTGAGTATTTAACGCCTTCTCTTTTAAGGCAATGGTTGATAAATTGAAAGGGAATTAGATTATTTTTGAGAATTTTGATAAGGATCAAAATTTCGCGTTGTAAATCTATTGTATCTGTGCATATAGTTTTAATTCGTTGTATTTGATTAATTATAGTATTGTTAATTACTTTTTTGGATATGTTGGAGTTCCAATTTATTAATTTGTTAGTATTGAAATTGAAGTTTCTTGTTTTGTCAAAAAGTAAAATTTTTTTGTAGTTAATGATTTGTAGATCTAGAAAGTCTATGCTATTTTGTGAATTATTAGTTTTATTAAGTTTAAGACAATTCGGATAAATGTCGGAGTTTTCAATTTTACCAAAATTATTAATTGTAATAAGGTCATCAATAAATCTGTAGGTGTGTTTGTAGTAATTTAACTGTTGTGGTTGTAGATTTTTTTGGAAGTTAAATTCTTTGACAAATAAAAATATATTACAGATCGAGGTGCTGGAATGTAAGCCCATTGGCAATCCTCTGACTTGTTTAAAAAGTTGATTTTGAAACTTGATGTAGTTATGAAAAAGTGTGCATTTTAGGTAGGTTTTCCATTTGTCAAGAGTCATGATATTGAGTATATTAGGGAAAAGTTTTGGTAGATCAAGTAGACTGGTATAGATTTCTTCTAGAGGAAGTGAGGTATATAAGTTTTCAAAATCATAGCAGTTAATGTTTTGGATGTTAATGGTATGAATGGTATTAATGACAGGAGTGTTATTATGAATGATCCAGCAATAGTTATGATTAGTGTTACAATCATTGAAAATAAATTTACAGATTTTATTAAGTTGAATTGAAAAATAATAGTCTATATTTTTCTTGTAATTATTAGTTCCATTAGCTATAAATCTAAATTTTAATGGTGTTTTATGGAATTTGGGAATCGCATAAAGATTAGTAAATCTGTTGTAGTTTACATTGAAAGTAATATTGAGTTTCTTATGAAAAGTTTTAATCCTGTTTATTATAGATGTTTCTGTAAGGTTGGCTGATTGATAAGTAGTTGCGTTGAGAAGTTCTTTATGAATAATCTCAGTGTAGAATTGTTTTCATATAATACTAAAGTTATTAGTTGCTTTATCTATTTTTGTAATAGTAAAAAAGCTGTTTTAATTTACTAATATCAGATGTAAGTTGCGACCAGTTCAGTGTACTTTTAAATTTGAGGTGACTGATTTCTGTGGATATGCGTTGAAGAATTTTATCTTTCCATTTTAAGAAGGTATCTATGGGAAAATTCAGTTGATAGCTTGCTTTAACTATAAATTCGTTGATGTTGTTTTCGAAAGTCTTGTAACAGTAATTTGTAGTCATGTTTCTGACTGGTCTAAATTTTGTACCATAACTCATTAGTGTTTTTAGTTGATGGTTTTGTATGATATTCAGGTTGCCAGTAATTATGTGCTGGTGATGAGAATCTACGTAATTGCTGTAAATTGGTGTCTTACAATGTCATTCTGCAGTTTCATCTATTTCATGGTGGTTAGTAAGCAAGTTGCTTAAGGTCCTTTGATATTTAAATGCAATCATTGGTATAGTGTCAACTGCGGGGAAGTAATCTTTACAATCTCTGATGATTCTTGAGAAATGAATATTGTCAAACTGCGGATGCAGAAAATTGACTTTAAAATAAATTTTGCGTTGAGTGAGACTATTAGAGAGTCTGAAAAGACTAAAATCAAGAATCATGTCTTTAATGATTTGTATGTCGTCGTAGCTTTCTTGAATGAATTTTTTTAGTTTGATAAGGAATTTATTAGTACAGGAGTGTAACCAGTTGAGAAGTTTCTTGGGAAAACAGTCTGAGTCAAAAAAACATTTCAATTGTTTTTTCAATACAAGTGTATCCAAAGTGGATAAAAATCTCGCATTATTTTTTATTTTGCTTCCTCTTTTTCCTCTCTGCGTTTTGATGCTGTAGAGTTTAAATTGGCTGAAAATAGACTTCTTAGAAGTATCTCTATGACTATGTATATAAGTGTTAAGTCCATATGGATAAAGTGAACGTTGTTTTAGTATATAGAGATATTCCTGAAAAATTCGTGTTTTGTGATTGGGTATTATATCTAGTATCTGAAGTTGAATAGAGTTGAAGTCATGGTGTTTAAAGTGTTCTAATTCTGCTGTATTAAGTTGTGATGGTGTACTTATTTTAATGTTATTTTTTTGTGCGTTGAATTTTTTGATTTGAGCTCTATGGTTATTGATTCGAAAGTTAAGATTGTTTTTAGTCTGTCCTATATATTTAATATGTCAAGTACCGCATGTAATCATGTAAATACAGTTAAATGTTTTTCATAGAAATTGTTTTTTGGGTTTACCTGTAGCAGGCATGGCGTTAAATTTTCAAGTTTGTCATCTAGTGGAATGACATTTAGTGATTTCAATATGAGTTAAACTAGCAAGATATAAAAGTAAGGAGGCTGCTAACCTTCAATACAGTAAAGTTTTTGTATAAGAACTTTAAAACTTAAAAAGGTTGGAGATAATATATAAAGTGGGTACATTAGGTAAGAGATAAATAGCGCTAATAGCTGCTATTTAGCATATCAAATGTTGTATGAACTTAAATCCATTTAGTGCGAATACAAGTTGTTATTACTTGCGCAATTGCTGCAAAGTTAGTTAATAATAATTTATTTCCTAAACAGTATTGATTAATTGATTATATTATCTCCTAAGTTTAATTAAAGTAGAATTATTTTAAAAGTGTGCATCCATACTGGTAAGTTATATTTTGAAAGATGTTTTGAAGTAATTTGAAAGCAAAATGTTAATAATGTTTTAACGGGGACTGGAGTTAAATCATCACGAGGAATAATATTACAATTGTAAAAGTAAAAATTAAAACATGTAATTATTGTCATTGATCGGAAATTAGTTGACTTTTCAAGGGGAACAAACCAACTCCCGTTCAATGATCAATAATTGATAAAAATACGTAAATATGAAAGTGTTTCGTCTTTACTCGAGTTATAAGTTAAAGCCAAACCGGCAATTCTAGTCAGGCCAAATATTTCCGCGAATAGTTGTTACTCAAAGAACTGATTCTCATGAAGCATTTTAGTCAATTCAATTTGGAGTAAAAATCAATTACTGTAGAGAAATCTTGTAAAACTCGAGTAATCGTCCCCGACACTATCATCTTTATGTATTTGAGTACTATATTATTTGTAGAAATTAAACATTGGAAATTGTCATTATGAAATCGAAATCAAAGTAAAGTTGAAATAAACATAGAAGATTATAAAAAAGATAAATAATGCAAATTTTGCAAAAACAAATCAAAGAGAACATAAAAATAATATAAAAATAAAATAGAAAATAATATAAATAAGATCAGTGAATGTACATGAAGATATAAAGGCCAGAAAGGTATTAAGTAACTTACATTCTTTCTAGTGGGGGAGTTGGCAGTGTGTTCTCTTCCTGTCTGACTCAGAAGTGAAGTATAGGGTGTCCGAAAATTCTTAGCGGCAGTAGGGGCTTTGAATTATATCAGTCGGTAAGACTTGGTTGAAGAAATTTATGGTAGTGGGTGGGACTTTGAATTCTTGAGGGATGTATTTTGTGGAGTTCTTATCTGAGAGAGACCGTCTGTTAAGATTTTTTTAAAAATACTAGTGAATGGAAATTAATTAATTTCTGGCTAATTGTCGTGTCGCAATGATTAAGAATTTAAGAAAGGAAAAAGGCATTTTCGCTATCCAAGAGCTAGTAGACAGTCTAAAGGCAGGAAATAGGCCCATTTTTTTAGTAACAGTATAGTAACAGTATATGTCTGAAGACAATTAGCTTTTTACAATATATACAATTGAGTAATTACACTATATACAAATATTTCAACTGACAGTCATCCAACTTATACCGCCTTCTCAGGTTTAGGAATAAATTATCATATCCCTATCAGTTAAATGATTTAGAGTGAGTATTTAACGCCTGCTCTTTTAAGGCAATGGTTGATAAATTGAAAGGGAATTAGATTATTTTTGAGAATTTTGATAAGGATCAAAATTTCGCGTTGTAAATCTATTGTATCTGTGCATATAGTTTTAATTCGTTGTATTTGATTAATTATAGTATTGTTAATTACTTTTTTGGATATGTTGGAGTTCCAATTTATTAATTTGTTAGTATTGAAATTGAAGTTTCTTGTTTTGTCAAAAAGTAAAATTTTTTTGTAGTTAATGATTTGAAGATCTAGAAAGTCTATGCTATTTTGTGAATTATTAGTTTTATTAAGTTTAAGACAATTCGGATAAATGTCGGAGTTTTCAATTTTACCAAAATTATTAATTGTAATAAGGTCATCAATAAATCTGTAGGTGTGTTTGTAGTAATTTAACTGTTGTGGTTGTAGATTTTTTTGGAAGTTAAATTCTTTGACAAATAAAAAGATATTACAGATCGAGGTGCTGGAATGTAAGCCCATTGGCAATCCTCTGACTTGTTTAAAAAGTTGATTTTGAAACTTGATGTAGTTATGAAAAAGTGTGCATTTTAGGTAGGTTTTCCATTTGTCAAGAGTCATGATATTGAGTATATTAGGGAAAAGTTTTGGTAGATCAAGTAGACTGGTATAGATTTCTTCTAGAGGAAGTGAGGTATATAAGTTTTCAAAATCATAGCAGTTAATGTTTTGGATGTTAATGGTATGAATGGTATTAATGACAGGAGTATTATTATGAATGATCCAGCAATAGTTATGATTAGTGTTACAATCATTGAAAATAAATTTACAGATTTTATTAAGTTGAATTGAAAAATAATAGTCTATATTTTTCTTGTAATTATTAGTTCCATTAGCTATAAATCTAAATTTTAATGGTGTTTTATGGAATTTGGGAATCGCATAAAGATTAGTAAATCTGTTGTAGTTTACATTGAAAGTAATATTGAGTTTCTTATGAAAAGTTTTAATCCTGTTTATTATAGATGTTTCTGTAAGGTTGGCTGATTGATAAGTAGTTGCGTTGAGAAGTTGTTTATGAATAATCTCAGTGTAGAATTGTTTTCATATAATACTAAAGTTATTAGTTGCTTTATCTATTTTTGTAATAGTAAAAAGCTGTTTTAATTTACTAATATCAGATGTAAGTTGCGACCAGTTCAGTGTACTTTTAAATTTGAGGTGACTGATTTCTGTGGATATGCGTTGAAGAATTTTATCTTTCCATTTTAAGAAGGTATCTATGGGAAAATTCAGTTGATAGCTTGCTTTAACTATAAATTCGTTGATGTTGTTTTCGAAAGTCTTGTAACAGTAATTTGTAGTCATGTTTCTGACTGGTCTAAATTTTGTACCATAACTCATTAGTGTTTTTAGTTGATGGTTTTGTATGATATTCAGGTTGCCAGTAATTATGTGCTGGTGATGAGAATCTACGTAATTGCTGTAAATTGGTGTCTTACAATGTCATTCTGCAGTTTCATCTATTTCATGGTGGTTAGTAAGCAAGTTGCTTAAGGTCCTTTGATATTTAAATGCAATCATTGGTATAGTGTCAACTGCGGGGAAGTAATCTTTACAATCTCTGATGATTCTTGAGAAATGAATATTGTCAAACTGCGGATGCAGAAAATTGACTTTAAAATAAATTTTGCGTTGAGTGAGACTATTAGAGAGTCTGAAAAGACTAAAATCAAGAATCATGTCTTTAATGATTTGTATGTCGTCGTAGCTTTCTTGAATGAATTTTTTTAGTTTGATAAGGAATTTATTAGTACAGGAGTGTAACCAGTTGAGAAGTTTCTTGGGAAAACAGTCTGAGTCAAAAAAACATTTCAATTGTTTTTTCAATGCAAGTGTATCCAAAGTGGATAAAAATCTCGCATTATTTTTTATTTTGCTTCCTCTTTTTCCTCTCTGCGTTTTGATGCTGTAGAGTTTAAATTGGCTGAAAATAGACTTCTTAGAAGTATCTCTATGACTATGTATATAAGTGTTAAGTCCATATGGATAAAGTGAACGTTGTTTTAGTATATAGAGAGATTCCTGAAAAATTCGTGTTTTGTGATTGGGTATTATATCTAGTATCTGAAGTTGAATAGAGTTGAAGTCATGGTGTTTAAAGTGTTCTAATTCTGCTGTATTAAGTTGTGATGGTGTACTTATTTTAATGTTATTTTTTTGTGCGTTGAATTTTTTGATTTGAGCTCTATGGTTATTGATTCGAAAGTTAAGATTGTTTTTAGTCTGTCCTATATATTTAATATGTCAAGTACCGCATGTAATCATGTAAATACAGTTAAATGTTTTTCATAGAAATTGTTTTTTGGGTTTACCTGTAGCAGGCATGGCGTTAAATTTTCAAGTTTGTCATCTAGTGGAATGACATTTAGTGATTTCAATATGAGTTAAACTAGCAAGATATAAAAGTAAGGAGGCTGCTAACCTTCAATACAGTAAAGTTTTTGTATAAGAACTTTAAAACTTAAAAAGGTTGGAGATAATATATAAAGTGGGTACATTAGGTAAGAGATAAATAGCGCTAATAGCTGCTATTTAGCATATCAAATGTTGTATGAACTTAAATCCATTTAGTGCGAATACAAGTTGTTATTACTTGCGCAATTGCTGCAAAGTTAGTTAATAATAATTTATTTCCTAAACAGTATTGATTAATTGATTATATTATCTCCTAAGTTTAATTAAAGTAGAATTATTTTAAAAGTGTGCATCCATACTGGTAAGTTATATTTTGAAAGATGTTTTGAAGTAATTTGAAAGCAAAATGTTAATAATGTTTTAACGGGGACTGGAGTTAAATCATCACGAGGAATAATATTACAATTGTAAAAGTAAAAATTAAAACATGTAATTATTGTCATTGATCGGAAATTAGTTGACTTTTCAAGGGGAACAAACCAACTCCCGTTCAATGATCAATAATTGATAAAAATACGTAAATATGAAAGTGTTTCGTCTTTACTCGAGTTATAAGTTAAAGCCAAACCGGCAATTCTAGTCAGGCCAAATATTTCCGCGAATAGTTGTTACTCAAAGAACTGATTCTCATGAAGCATTTTAGTCAATTCAATTTGGAGTAAAAATCAATTACTGTAGAGAAATCTTGTAAAACTCGAGTAATCGTCCCCGACACTATCATCTTTATGTATTTGAGTACTATATTATTTGTAGAAATTAAACATTGGAAATTGTCATTATGAAATCGAAATCAAAGTAAAGTTGAAATAAACATAGAAGATTATAAAAAAGATAAATAATGCAAACTTTGCAAAAACAAATCAAAGAGAACATAAAAATAATATAAAAATAAAATAGAAAATAATATAAATAAGATCAGTGAATGTACATGAAGATATAAAGGCCAGAAAGGTATTAAGTAACTTACATTCTTTCTAGTGGGGGAGTTGGCAGTGTGTTCTCTTCGTGTCTGACTCAGAAGTGTAGGGTGTCCGAAAATTCTTAGCGGCAGTAGGGGCTTTAAATTATATCAGTCGGTAAGACTTGGTTGAAGAAATTTATGGTAGTGGGTGGGACTTTGAATTCTTGAGGGATGTATTTTGTGGAGTTCTTATCTGAGAGAGACCGTCTGTTAAGATTTTTTAAAAATACTAGTGAATGGAAATTAATTAATTTCTGGCTAATTGTGGTGTCGCAATGATTAAGAATTTAAGAAAGGAAAAAGGCATTTTCGCTATCCAAGAGCTAGTAGACAGTCTAAAGGCAGGAAATAGGCCCATTTTTTTAGTAACAGTATATGTCTGAAGACAATTAGCTTTTTACAATATATACAATTGAGTAATTACACTATATACAAATATTTCAACTGACAGTCATCCAACTTATACCGCCTTCTCAGGTTTAGGAATAAATTATCATATCCCTATCAGTTAAATGATTTAGAGTGAGTATTTAACGCCTTCTCTTTTAAGGCAATGGTTGATAAATTGAAAGGGAATTAGATTATTTTTGAGAATTTTGATAAGGATCAAAATTTCGCGTTGTAAATCTATTGTATCTGTGCATATAGTTTTAATTCGTTGTATTTGATTAATTATAGTATTGTTAATTACTTTTTTGGATATGTTGGAGTTCCAATTTATTAATTTGTTAGTATTGAAATTGAAGTTTCTTGTTTTGTCAAAAAGTAAAATTTTTTTGTAGTTAATGATTTGTAGATCTAGAAAGTCTATGCTATTTTGTGAATTATTAGTTTTATTAAGTTTAAGACAATTCGGATAAATGTCGGAGTTTTCAATTTTACCAAAATTATTAATTGTAATAAGGTCATCAATAAATCTGTAGGTGTGTTTGTAGTAATTTAACTGTTGTGGTTGTAGATTTTTTTGGAAGTTAAATTCTTTGACAAATAAAAATATATTACAGATCGAGGTGCTGGAATGTAAGCCCATTGGCAATCCTCTGACTTGTTTAAAAAGTTGATTTTGAAACTTGATGTAGTTATGAAAAAGTGTGCATTTTAGGTAGGTTTTCCATTTGTCAAGAGTCATGATATTGAGTATATTAGGGAAAAGTTTTGGTAGATCAAGTAGACTGGTATAGATTTCTTCTAGAGGAAGTGAGGTATATAAGTTTTCAAAATCATAGCAGTTAATGTTTTGGATGTTAATGGTATGAATGGTATTAATGACAGGAGTGTTATTATGAATGATCCAGCAATAGTTATGATTAGTGTTACAATCATTGAAAATAAATTTACAGATTTTATTAAGTTGAATTGAAAAATAATAGTCTATATTTTTCTTGTAATTATTAGTTCCATTAGCTATAAATCTAAATTTTAATGGTGTTTTATGGAATTTGGGAATCGCATAAAGATTAGTAAATCTGTTGTAGTTTGCATTGAAAGTAATATTGAGTTTCTTATGAAAAGTTTTAATCCTGTTTATTATAGATGTTTCTGTAAGGTTGGCTGATTGATAAGTAGTTGCGTTGAGAAGTTCTTTATGAATAATCTCAGTGTAGAATTGTTTTCATATAATACTAAAGTTATTAGTTGCTTTATCTATTTTTGTAATAGTAAAAAGCTGTTTTAATTTACTAATATCAGATGTAAGTTGCGACCAGTTCAGTGTACTTTTAAATTTGAGGTGACTGATTTCTGTGGATATGCGTTGAAGAATTTTAGCTTTCCATTTTAAGAAGGTATCTATGGGAAAATTCAGTTGATAGCTTGCTTTAACTATAAATTCGTTGATGTTGTTTTCGAAAGTCTTGTAACAGTAATTTGTAGTCATGTTTCTGACTGGTCTAAATTTTGTACCATAACTCATTAGTGTTTTTAGTTGATGGTTTTGTATGATATTCAGGTTGCCAGTAATTATGTGCTGGTGATGAGAATCTACGTAATTGCTGTAAATTGGTGTCTTACAATGTCATTCTGCAGTTTCATCTATTTCATGGTGGTTAGTAAGCAAGTTGCTTAAGGTCCTTTGATATTTAAATGCAATCATTGGTATAGTGTCAACTGCGGGGAAGTAATCTTTACAATCTCTGATGATTCTTGAGAAATGAATATTGTCAAACTGCGGATGCAGAAAATTGACTTTAAAATAAATTTTGCGTTGAGTGAGACTATTAGAGAGTCTGAAAAGACTAAAATCAAGAATCATGTCTTTAATGATTTGTATGTCGTCGTAGCTTTCTTGAATGAATTTTTTTAGTTTGATAAGGAATTTATTAGTACAGGAGTGTAACCAGTTGAGAAGTTTCTTGGGAAAACAGTCTGAGTCAAAAAAACATTTCAATTGTTTTTTCAATGCAAGTGTATCCAAAGTGGATAAAAATCTCGCATTATTTTTTATTTTGCTTCCTCTTTTTCCTCTCTGCGTTTTGATGCTGTAGAGTTTAAATTGGCTGAAAATAGACTTCTTAGAAGTATCTCTATGACTATGTATATAAGTGTTAAGTCCATATGGATAAAGTGAACGTTGTTTTAGTATATAGAGAGATTCCTGAAAAATTCGTGTTTTGTGATTGGGTATTATATCTAGTATCTGAAGTTGAATAGAGTTGAAGTCATGGTGTTTAAAGTGTTCTAATTCTGCTGTATTAAGTTGTGATGGTGTACTTATTTTAATGTTATTTTTTTGTGCGTTGAATTTTTTGATTTGAGCTCTATGGTTATTGATTCGAAAGTTAAGATTGTTTTTAGTCTGTCCTATATATTTAATATGTCAAGTACCGCATGTAATCATGTAAATACAGTTAAATGTTTTTCATAGAAATTGTTTTTTGGGTTTACCTGTAGCAGGCATGGCGTTAAATTTTCAAGTTTGTCATCTAGTGGAATGACATTTAGTGATTTCAATATGAGTTAAACTAGCAAGATATAAAAGTAAGGAGGCTGCTAACCTTCAATACAGTAAAGTTTTTGTATAAGAACTTTAAAACTTAAAAAGGTTGGAGATAATATATAAAGTGGGTACATTAGGTAAGAGATAAATAGCGCTAATAGCTGCTATTTAGCATATCAAATGTTGTATGAACTTAAATCCATTTAGTGCGAATACAAGTTGTTATTACTTGCGCAATTGCTGCAAAGTTAGTTAATAATAATTTATTTCCTAAACAGTATTGATTAATTGATTATATTATCTCCTAAGTTTAATTAAAGTAGAATTATTTTAAAAGTGTGCATCCATACTGGTAAGTTATATTTTGAAAGATGTTTTGAAGTAATTTGAAAGCAAAATGTTAATAATGTTTTAACGGGGACTGGAGTTAAATCATCACGAGGAATAATATTACAATTGTAAAAGTAAAAATTAAAACATGTAATTATTGTCATTGATCGGAAATTAGTTGACTTTTCAAGGGGAACAAACCAACTCCCGTTCAATGATCAATAATTGATAAAAATACGTAAATATGAAAGTGTTTCGTCTTTACTCGAGTTATAAGTTAAAGCCAAACCGGCAATTCTAGTCAGGCCAAATATTTCCGCGAATAGTTGTTACTCAAAGAACTGATTCTCATGAAGCATTTTAGTCAATTCAATTTGGAGTAAAAATCAATTACTGTAGAGAAATCTTGTAAAACTCGAGTAATCGTCCCCGACACTATCATCTTTATGTATTTGAGTACTATATTATTTGTAGAAATTAAACATTGGAAATTGTCATTATGAAATCGAAATCAAAGTAAAGTTGAAATAAACATAGAAGATTATAAAAAAGATAAATAATGCAAACTTTGCAAAAACAAATCAAAGAGAACATAAAAATAATATAAAAATAAAATAGAAAATAATATAAATAAGATCAGTGAATGTACATGAAGATATAAAGGCCAGAAAGGTATTAAGTAACTTACATTCTTTCTAGTGGGGGAGTTGGCAGTGTGTTCTCTTCGTGTCTGACTCAGAAGTGTAGGGTGTCCGAAAATTCTTAGCGGCAGTAGGGGCTTTAAATTATATCAGTCGGTAAGACTTGGTTGAAGAAATTTATGGTAGTGGGTGGGACTTTGAATTCTTGAGGGATGTATTTTGTGGAGTTCTTATCTGAGAGAGACCGTCTGTTAAGATTTTTTTAAAAATACTAGTGAATGGAAATTAATTAATTTCTGGCTAATTGTGGTGTCGCAATGATTAAGAATTTAAGAAAGGAAAAAGGCATTTTCGCTATCCAAGAGCTAGTAGACAGTCTAAAGGCAGGAAATAGGCCCATTTTTTTAGTAACAGTATATGTCTGAAGACAATTAGCTTTTTACAATATATACAATTGAGTAATTACACTATATACAAATATTTCAACTGACAGTCATCCAACTTATACCGCCTTCTCAGGTTTAGGAATAAATTATCATATCCCTATCAGTTAAATGATTTAGAGTGAGTATTTAACGCCTTCTCTTTTAAGGCAATGGTTGATAAATTGAAAGGGAATTAGATTATTTTTGAGAATTTTGATAAGGATCAAAATTTCGCGTTGTAAATCTATTGTATCTGTGCATATAGTTTTAATTCGTTGTATTTGATTAATTATAGTATTGTTAATTACTTTTTTGGATATGTTGGAGTTCCAATTTATTAATTTGTTAGTATTGAAATTGAAGTTTCTTGTTTTGTCAAAAAGTAAAATTTTTTTGTAGTTAATGATTTGAAGATCTAGAAAGTCTATGCTATTTTGTGAATTATTAGTTTTATTAAGTTTAAGACAATTCGGATAAATGTCGGAGTTTTCAATTTTACCAAAATTATTAATTGTAATAAGGTCATCAATAAATCTGTAGGTGTGTTTGTAGTAATTTAACTGTTGTGGTTGTAGATTTTTTTGGAAGTTAAATTCTTTGACAAATAAAAATATATTACAGATCGAGGTGCTGGAATGTAAGCCCATTGGCAATCCTCTGACTTGTTTAAAAAGTTGATTTTGAAACTTGATGTAGTTATGAAAAAGTGTGCATTTTAGGTAGGTTTTCCATTTGTCAAGAGTCATGATATTGAGTATATTAGGGAAAAGTTTTGGTAGATCAAGTAGACTGGTATAGATTTCTTCTAGAGGAAGTGAGGTATATAAGTTTTCAAAATCATAGCAGTTAATGTTTTGGATGTTAATGGTATGAATGGTATTAATGACAGGAGTGTTATTATGAATGATCCAGCAATAGTTATGATTAGTGTTACAATCATTGAAAATAAATTTACAGATTTTATTAAGTTGAATTGAAAAATAATAGTCTATATTTTTCTTGTAATTATTAGTTCCATTAGCTATAAATCTAAATTTTAATGGTGTTTTATGGAATTTGGGAATCGCATAAAGATTAGTAAATCTGTTGTAGTTTGCATTGAAAGTAATATTGAGTTTCTTATGAAAAGTTTTAATCCTGTTTATTATAGATGTTTCTGTAAGGTTGGCTGATTGATAAGTAGTTGCGTTGAGAAGTTCTTTATGAATAATCTCAGTGTAGAATTGTTTTCATATAATACTAAAGTTATTAGTTGCTTTATCTATTTTTGTAATAGTAAAAAGCTGTTTTAATTTACTAATATCAGATGTAAGTTACGACCAGTTCAGTGTACTTTTAAATTTGAGGTGACTGATTTCTGTGGATATGCGTTGAAGAATTTTAGCTTTCCATTTTAAGAAGGTATCTATGGGAAAATTCAGTTGATAGCTTGCTTTAACTATAAATTCGTTGATGTTGTTTTCGAAAGTCTTGTAACAGTAATTTGTAGTCATGTTTCTGACTGGTCTAAATTTTGTACCATAACTCATTAGTGTTTTTAGTTGATGGTTTTGTATGATATTCAGGTTGCCAGTAATTATGTGCTGGTGATGAGAATCTACGTAATTGCTGTAAATTGGTGTCTTACAGTGTCATTCTGCAGTTTCATCTATTTCATGGTGGTTAGTAAGCAAGTTGCTTAAGGTCCTTTGATATTTAAATGCAATCATTGGTATAGTGTCAACTGCGGGGAAGTAATCTTTACAATCTCTGATGATTCTTGAGAAATGAATATTGTCAAACTGCGGATGCAGAAAATTGACTTTAAAATAAATTTTGCGTTGAGTGAGACTATTAGAGAGTCTGAAAAGACTAAAATCAAGAATCATGTCTTTAATGATTTGTATGTCGTCGTAGCTTTCTTGAATGAATTTTTTTAGTTTGATAAGGAATTTATTAGTACAGGAGTGTAACCAGTTGAGAAGTTTCTTGGGAAAACAGTCTGAGTCAAAAAAACATTTCAATTGTTTTTTCAATGCAAGTGTATCCAAAGTGGATAAAAATCTCGCATTATTTTTTATTTTGCTTCCTCTTTTTCCTCTCTGCGTTTTGATGCTGTAGAGTTTAAATTGGCTGAAAATAGACTTCTTAGAAGTATCTCTATGACTATGTATATAAGTGTTAAGTCCATATGGATAAAGTGAACGTTGTTTTAGTATATAGAGAGATTCCTGAAAAATTCGTGTTTTGTGATTGGGTATTATATCTAGTATCTGAAGTTGAATAGAGTTGAAGTCATGGTGTTTAAAGTGTTCTAATTCTGCTGTATTAAGTTGTGATGGTGTACTTATTTTAATGTTATTTTTTTGTGCGTTGAATTTTTTGATTTGAGCTCTATGGTTATTGATTCGAAAGTTAAGATTGTTTTTAGTCTGTCCTATATATTTAATATGTCAAGTACCGCATGTAATCATGTAAATACAGTTAAATGTTTTTCATAGAAATTGTTTTTTGGGTTTACCTGTAGCAGGCATGGCGTTAAATTTTCAAGTTTGTCATCTAGTGGAATGACATTTAGTGATTTCAATATGAGTTAAACTAGCAAGATATAAAAGTAAGGAGGCTGCTAACCTTCAATACAGTAAAGTTTTTGTATAAGAACTTTAAAACTTAAAAAGGTTGGAGATAATATATAAAGTGGGTACATTAGGTAAGAGATAAATAGCGCTAATAGCTGCTATTTAGCATATCAAATGTTGTATGAACTTAAATCCATTTAGTGCGAATACAAGTTGTTATTACTTGCGCAATTGCTGCAAAGTTAGTTAATAATAATTTATTTCCTAAACAGTATTGATTAATTGATTATATTATCTCCTAAGTTTAATTAAAGTAGAATTATTTTAAAAGTGTGCATCCATACTGGTAAGTTATATTTTGAAAGATGTTTTGAAGTAATTTGAAAGCAAAATGTTAATAATGTTTTAACGGGGACTGGAGTTAAATCATCACGAGGAATAATATTACAATTGTAAAAGTAAAAATTAAAACATGTAATTATTGTCATTGATCGGAAATTAGTTGACTTTTCAAGGGGAACAAACCAACTCCCGTTCAATGATCAATAATTGATAAAAATACGTAAATATGAAAGTGTTTCGTCTTTACTCGAGTTATAAGTTAAAGCCAAACCGGCAATTCTAGTCAGGCCAAATATTTCCGCGAATAGTTGTTACTCAAAGAACTGATTCTCATGAAGCATTTTAGTCAATTCAATTTGGAGTAAAAATCAATTACTGTAGAGAAATCTTGTAAAACTCGAGTAATCGTCCCCGACACTATCATCTTTATGTATTTGAGTACTATATTATTTGTAGAAATTAAACATTGGAAATTGTCATTATGAAATCGAAATCAAAGTAAAGTTGAAATAAACATAGAAGATTATAAAAAAGATAAATAATGCAAACTTTGCAAAAACAAATCAAAGAGAACATAAAAATAATATAAAAATAAAATAGAAAATAATATAAATAAGATCAGTGAATGTACATGAAGATATAAAGGCCAGAAAGGTATTAAGTAACTTACATTCTTTCTAGTGGGGGAGTTGGCAGTGTGTTCTCTTCGTGTCTGACTCAGAAGTGTAGGGTGTCCGAAAATTCTTAGCGGCAGTAGGGGCTTTAAATTATATCAGTCGGTAAGACTTGGTTGAAGAAATTTATGGTAGTGGGTGGGACTTTGAATTCTTGAGGGATGTATTTTGTGGAGTTCTTATCTGAGAGAGACCGTCTGTTAAGATTTTTTTAAAAATACTAGTGAATGGAAATTAATTAATTTCTGGCTAATTGTGGTGTCGCAATGATTAAGAATTTAAGAAAGGAAAAAGGCATTTTCGCTATCCAAGAGCTAGTAGACAGTCTAAAGGCAGGAAATAGGCCCATTTTTTTAGTAACAGTATATGTCTGAAGACAATTAGCTTTTTACAATATATACAATTGAGTAATTACACTATATACAAATATTTCAACTGACAGTCATCCAACTTATACCGCCTTCTCAGGTTTAGGAATAAATTATCATATCCCTATCAGTTAAATGATTTAGAGTGAGTATTTAACGCCTTCTCTTTTAAGGCAATGGTTGATAAATTGAAAGGGAATTAGATTATTTTTGAGAATTTTGATAAGGATCAAAATTTCGCGTTGTAAATCTATTGTATCTGTGCATATAGTTTTAATTCGTTGTATTTGATTAATTATAGTATTGTTAATTACTTTTTTGGATATGTTGGAGTTCCAATTTATTAATTTGTTAGTATTGAAATTGAAGTTTCTTGTTTTGTCAAAAAGTAAAATTTTTTTGTAGTTAATGATTTGAAGATCTAGAAAGTCTATGCTATTTTGTGAATTATTAGTTTTATTAAGTTTAAGACAATTCGGATAAATGTCGGAGTTTTCAATTTTACCAAAATTATTAATTGTAATAAGGTCATCAATAAATCTGTAGGTGTGTTTGTAGTAATTTAACTGTTGTGGTTGTAGATTTTTTTGGAAGTTAAATTCTTTGACAAATAAAAATATATTACAGATCGAGGTGCTGGAATGTAAGCCCATTGGCAATCCTCTGACTTGTTTAAAAAGTTGATTTTGAAACTTGATGTAGTTATGAAAAAGTGTGCATTTTAGGTAGGTTTTCCATTTGTCAAGAGTCATGATATTGAGTATATTAGGGAAAAGTTTTGGTAGATCAAGTAGACTGGTATAGATTTCTTCTAGAGGAAGTGAGGTATATAAGTTTTCAAAATCATAGCAGTTAATGTTTTGGATGTTAATGGTATGAATGGTATTAATGACAGGAGTGTTATTATGAATGATCCAGCAATAGTTATGATTAGTGTTACAATCATTGAAAATAAATTTACAGATTTTATTAAGTTGAATTGAAAAATAATAGTCTATATTTTTCTTGTAATTATTAGTTCCATTAGCTATAAATCTAAATTTTAATGGTGTTTTATGGAATTTGGGAATCGCATAAAGATTAGTAAATCTGTTGTAGTTTGCATTGAAAGTAATATTGAGTTTCTTATGAAAAGTTTTAATCCTGTTTATTATAGATGTTTCTGTAAGGTTGGCTGATTGATAAGTAGTTGCGTTGAGAAGTTCTTTATGAATAATCTCAGTGTAGAATTGTTTTCATATAATACTAAAGTTATTAGTTGCTTTATCTATTTTTGTAATAGTAAAAAGCTGTTTTAATTTACTAATATCAGATGTAAGTTACGACCAGTTCAGTGTACTTTTAAATTTGAGGTGACTGATTTCTGTGGATATGCGTTGAAGAATTTTAGCTTTCCATTTTAAGAAGGTATCTATGGGAAAATTCAGTTGATAGCTTGCTTTAACTATAAATTCGTTGATGTTGTTTTCGAAAGTCTTGTAACAGTAATTTGTAGTCATGTTTCTGACTGGTCTAAATTTTGTACCATAACTCATTAGTGTTTTTAGTTGATGGTTTTGTATGATATTCAGGTTGCCAGTAATTATGTGCTGGTGATGAGAATCTACGTAATTGCTGTAAATTGGTGTCTTACAGTGTCATTCTGCAGTTTCATCTATTTCATGGTGGTTAGTAAGCAAGTTGCTTAAGGTCCTTTGATATTTAAATGCAATCATTGGTATAGTGTCAACTGCGGGGAAGTAATCTTTACAATCTCTGATGATTCTTGAGAAATGAATATTGTCAAACTGCGGATGCAGAAAATTGACTTTAAAATAAATTTTGCGTTGAGTGAGACTATTAGAGAGTCTGAAAAGACTAAAATCAAGAATCATGTCTTTAATGATTTGTATGTCGTCGTAGCTTTCTTGAATGAATTTTTTTAGTTTGATAAGGAATTTATTAGTACAGGAGTGTAACCAGTTGAGAAGTTTCTTGGGAAAACAGTCTGAGTCAAAAAAACATTTCAATTGTTTTTTCAATGCAAGTGTATCCAAAGTGGATAAAAATCTCGCATTATTTTTTATTTTGCTTCCTCTTTTTCCTCTCTGCGTTTTGATGCTGTAGAGTTTAAATTGGCTGAAAATAGACTTCTTAGAAGTATCTCTATGACTATGTATATAAGTGTTAAGTCCATATGGATAAAGTGAACGTTGTTTTAGTATATAGAGAGATTCCTGAAAAATTCGTGTTTTGTGATTGGGTATTATATCTAGTATCTGAAGTTGAATAGAGTTGAAGTCATGGTGTTTAAAGTGTTCTAATTCTGCTGTATTAAGTTGTGATGGTGTACTTATTTTAATGTTATTTTTTTGTGCGTTGAATTTTTTGATTTGAGCTCTATGGTTATTTATTCGAAAGTTAAGATTGTTTTTAGTCTGTCCTATATATTTAATATGTCAAGTACCGCATGTAATCATGTAAATACAGTTAAATGTTTTTCATAGAAATTGTTTTTTGGGTTTACCTGTAGCAGGCATGGCGTTAAATTTTCAAGTTTGTCATCTAGTGGAATGACATTTAGTGATTTCAATATGAGTTAAACTAGCAAGATATAAAAGTAAGGAGGCTGCTAACCTTCAATACAGTAAAGTTTTTGTATAAGAACTTTAAAACTTAAAAAGGTTGGAGATAATATATAAAGTGGGTACATTAGGTAAGAGATAAATAGCGCTAATAGCTGCTATTTAGCATATCAAATGTTGTATGAACTTAAATCCATTTAGTGCGAATACAAGTTGTTATTACTTGCGCAATTGCTGCAAAGTTAGTTAATAATAATTTATTTCCTAAACAGTATTGATTAATTGATTATATTATCTCCTAAGTTTAATTAAAGTAGAATTATTTTAAAAGTGTGCATCCATACTGGTAAGTTATATTTTGAAAGATGTTTTGAAGTAATTTGAAAGCAAAATGTTAATAATGTTTTAACGGGGACTGGAGTTAAATCATCACGAGGAATAATATTACAATTGTAAAAGTAAAAATTAAAACATGTAATTATTGTCATTGATCGGAAATTAGTTGACTTTTCAAGGGGAACAAACCAACTCCCGTTCAATGATCAATAATTGATAAAAATACGTAAATATGAAAGTGTTTCGTCTTTACTCGAGTTATAAGTTAAAGCCAAACCGGCAATTCTAGTCAGGCCAAATATTTCCGCGAATAGTTGTTACTCAAAGAACTGATTCTCATGAAGCATTTTAGTCAATTCTATTTGGAGTAAAAATCAATTACTGTAGAGAAATCTTGTAAAACTCGAGTAATCGTCCCCGACACTATCATCTTTATGTATTTGAGTACTATATTATTTGTAGAAATTAAACATTGGAAATTGTCATTATGAAATCGAAATCAAAGTAAAGTTGAAATAAACATAGAAGATTATAAAAAAGATAAATAATGCAAACTTTGCAAAAACAAATCAAAGAGAACATAAAAATAATATAAAAATAAAATAGAAAATAATATAAATAAGATCAGTGAATGTACATGAAGATATAAAGGCCAGAAAGGTATTAAGTAACTTACATTCTTTCTAGTGGGGGAGTTGGCAGTGTGTTCTCTTCGTGTCTGACTCAGAAGTGTAGGGTGTCCGAAAATTCTTAGCGGCAGTAGGGGCTTTAAATTATATCAGTCGGTAAGACTTGGTTGAAGAAATTTATGGTAGTGGGTGGGACTTTGAATTCTTGAGGGATGTATTTTGTGGAGTTCTTATCTGAGAGAGACCGTCTGTTAAGATTTTTTAAAAATACTAGTGAATGGAAATTAATTAATTTCTGGCTAATTGTGGTGTCGCAATGATTAAGAATTTAAGAAAGGAAAAAGGCATTTTCGCTATCCAAGAGCTAGTAGACAGTCTAAAGGCAGGAAATAGGCCCATTTTTTTAGTAACAGTATATGTCTGAAGACAATTAGCTTTTTACAATATATACAATTGAGTAATTACACTATATACAAATATTTCAACTGACAGTCATCCAACTTATACCGCCTTCTCAGGTTTAGGAATAAATTATCATATCCCTATCAGTTAAATGATTTAGAGTGAGTATTTAACGCCTTCTCTTTTAAGGCAATGGTTGATAAATTGAAAGGGAATTAGATTATTTTTGAGAATTTTGATAAGGATCAAAATTTCGCGTTGTAAATCTATTGTATCTGTGCATATAGTTTTAATTCGTTGTATTTGATTAATTATAGTATTGTTAATTACTTTTTTGGATATGTTGGAGTTCCAATTTATTAATTTGTTAGTATTGAAATTGAAGTTTCTTGTTTTGTCAAAAAGTAAAATTTTTTTGTAGTTAATGATTTGAAGATCTAGAAAGTCTATGCTATTTTGTGAATTATTAGTTTTATTAAGTTTAAGACAATTCGGATAAATGTCGGAGTTTTCAATTTTACCAAAATTATTAATTGTAATAAGGTCATCAATAAATCTGTAGGTGTGTTTGTAGTAATTTAACTCTTGTGGTTGTAGATTTTTTTGGAAGTTAAATTCTTTGACAAATAAAAAGATATTACAGATCGAGGTGCTGGAATGTAAGCCCATTGGCAATCCTCTGACTTGTTTAAAAAGTTGATTTTGAAACTTGATGTAGTTATGAAAAAGTGTGCATTTTAGGTAGGTTTTCCATTTGTCAAGAGTCATGATATTGAGTATATTAGGGAAAAGTTTTGGTAGATCAAGTAGACTGCTATAGATTTCTTCTAGAGGAAGTGAGGTATATAAGTTTTCAAAATCATAGCAGTTAATGTTTTGGATGTTAATGGTATGAATGGTATTAATGGCAGGAGTGTTATTATGAATGATCCAGCAATAGTTATGATTAGTGTTACAATCATTGAAAATAAATTTACAGATTTTATTAAGTTGAATTGAAAAATAATAGTCTATATTTTTCTTGTAATTATTAGTTCCATTAGCTATAAATCTAAATTTTAATGGTGTTTTATGGAATTTGGGAATCGCATAAAGATTAGTAAATCTGTTGTAGTTTGAATTGAAAGTAATATTGAGTTTCTTATGAAAAGTTTTAATCCTGTTTATTATAGATGTTTCTGTAAGGTTGGCTGATTGATAAGTAGTTGCGTTGAGAAGTTCTTTATGAATAATCTCAGTGTAGAATTGTTTTCATATAATACTAAAGTTATTAGTTGCTTTATCTATTTTTGTAATAGTAAAAAAGCTGTTTTAATTTACTAATATCAGATGTAAGTTGCGACCAGTTCAGTGTACTTTTAAATTTGAGGTGACTGATTTCTGTGGATATGCGTTGAAGAATTTTAGCTTTCCATTTTAAGAAGGTATCTATGGGAAAATTCAGTTGATAGCTTGCTTTAACTATAAATTCGTTGATGTTGTTTTCGAAAGTCTTGTAACAGTAATTTGTAGTCATGTTTCTGACTGGTCTAAATTTTGTACCATAACTCATTAGTGTTTTTAGTTGATGGTTTTGTATGATATTCAGGTTGCCAGTAATTATGTGCTGGTGATGAGAATCTACGTAATTGCTGTAAATTGGTGTCTTACAATGTCATTCTGCAGTTTCATCTATTTCATGGTGGTTAGTAAGCAAGTTGCTTAAGGTCCTTTGATATTTAAATGCAATCATTGGTATAGTGTCAACTGCGGGGAAGTAATCTTTACAATCTCTGATGATTCTTGAGAAATGAATATTGTCAAACTGCGGATGCAGAAAATTGACTTTAAAATAAATTTTGCGTTGAGTGAGACTATTAGAGAGTCTGAAAAGACTAAAATCAAGAATCATGTCTTTAATGATTTGTATGTCGTCGTAGCTTTCTTGAATGAATTTTTTTAGTTTGATAAGGAATTTATTAGTACAGGAGTGTAACCAGTTGAGAAGTTTCTTGGGAAAACAGTCTGAGTCAAAAAAACATTTCAATTGTTTTTTCAATGCAAGTGTATCCAAAGTGGATAAAAATCTCGCATTATTTTTTATTTTGCTTCCTCTTTTTCCTCTCTGCGTTTTGATGCTGTAGAGTTTAAATTGGCTGAAAATAGACTTCTTAGAAGTATCTCTATGACTATGTATATAAGTGTTAAGTCCATATGGATAAAGTGAACGTTGTTTTAGTATATAGAGAGATTCCTGAAAAATTCGTGTTTTGTGATTGGGTATTATATCTAGTATCTGAAGTTGAATAGAGTTGAAGTCATGGTGTTTAAAGTGTTCTAATTCTGCTGTATTAAGTTGTGATGGTGTACTTATTTTAATGTTATTTTTTTGTGCGTTGAATTTTTTGATTTGAGCTCTATGGTTATTTATTCGAAAGTTAAGATTGTTTTTAGTCTGTCCTATATATTTAATATGTCAAGTAACGCATGTAATCATGTAAATACAGTTAAATGTTTTTCATAGAAATTGTTTTTTGGGTTTACCTGTAGCAGGCATGGCGTTAAATTTTCAAGTTTGTCATCTAGTGAAATGACATTTAGTGATTTCAATATGAGTTAAACTAGCAAGATATAAAAGTAAGGAGGCTGCTAACCTTCAATACAGTAAAGTTTTTGTATAAGAACTTTAAAACTTAAAAAGGTTGGAGATAATATATAAAGTGGGTACATTAGGTAAGAGATAAATAGCGCTAATAGCTGCTATTTAGCATATCAAATGTTGTATGAACTTAAATCCATTTAGTGCGAATACAAGTTGTTATTACTTGCGCAATTGCTGCAAAGTTAGTTAATAATAATTTATTTCCTAAACAGTATTGATTAATTGATTATATTATCTCCTAAGTTTAATTAAAGTAGAATTATTTTAAAAGTGTGCATCCATACTGGTAAGTTATATTTTGAAAGATGTTTTGAAGTAATTTGAAAGCAAAATGTTAATAATGTTTTAACGGGGACTGGAGTTAAATCATCACGAGGAATAATATTACAATTGTAAAAGTAAAAATTAAAACATGTAATTATTGTCATTGATCGGAAATTAGTTGACTTTTCAAGGGGAACAAACCAACTCCCGTTCAATGATCAATAATTGATAAAAATACGTAAATATGAAAGTGTTTCGTCTTTACTCGAGTTATAAGTTAAAGCCAAACCGGCAATTCTAGTCAGGCCAAATATTTCCGCGAATAGTTGTTACTCAAAGAACTGATTCTCATGAAGCATTTTAGTCAATTCAATTTGGAGTAAAAATCAATTACTGTAGAGAAATCTTGTAAAACTCGAGTAATCGTCCCCGACACTATCATCTTTATGTATTTGAGTACTATATTATTTGTAGAAATTAAACATTGGAAATTGTCATTATGAAATCGAAATCAAAGTAAAGTTGAAATAAACATAGAAGATTATAAAAAAGATAAATAATGCAAACTTTGCAAAAACAAATCAAAGAGAACATAAAAATAATATAAAAATAAAATAGAAAATAATATAAATAAGATCAGTGAATGTACATGAAGATATAAAGGCCAGAAAGGTATTAAGTAACTTACATTCTTTCTAGTGGGGGAGTTGGCAGTGTGTTCTCTTCGTGTCTGACTCAGAAGTGTAGGGTGTCCGAAAATTCTTAGCGGCAGTAGGGGCTTTGAATTATATCAGTCGGTAAGACTTGGTTGAAGAAATTTATGGTAGTGGGTGGGACTTTGAATTCTTGAGGGATGTATTTTGTGGAGTTCTTATCTGAGAGAGACCGTCTGTTAAGATTTTTTTAAAAATACTAGTGAATGGAAATTAATTAATTTCTGGCTAATTGTGGTGTCGCAATGATTAAGAATTTAAGAAAGGAAAAAGGCATTTTCGCTATCCAAGAGCTAGTAGACAGTCTAAAGGCAGGAAATAGGCCCATTTTTTTAGTAACAGTATATGTCTGAAGACAATTAGCTTTTTACAATATATACAATTGAGTAATTACACTATATACAAATATTTCAACTGACAGTCATCCAACTTATACCGCCTTCTCAGGTTTAGGAATAAATTATCATATCCCTATCAGTTAAATGATTTAGAGTGAGTATTTAACGCCTTCTCTTTTAAGGCAATGGTTGATAAATTGAAAGGGAATTAGATTATTTTTGAGAATTTTGATAAGGATCAAAATTTCGCGTTGTAAATCTATTGTATCTGTGCATATAGTTTTAATTCGTTGTATTTGATTAATTATAGTATTGTTAATTACTTTTTTGGATATGTTGGAGTTCCAATTTATTAATTTGTTAGTATTGAAATTGAAGTTTCTTGTTTTGTCAAAAAGTAAAATTTTTTTGTAGTTAATGATTTGAAGATCTAGAAAGTCTATGCTATTTTGTGAATTATTAGTTTTATTAAGTTTAAGACAATTCGGATAAATGTCGGAGTTTTCAATTTTACCAAAATTATTAATTGTAATAAGGTCATCAATAAATCTGTAGGTGTGTTTGTAGTAATTTAACTCTTGTGGTTGTAGATTTTTTTGGAAGTTAAATTCTTTGACAAATAAAAAGATATTACAGATCGAGGTGCTGGAATGTAAGCCCATTGGCAATCCTCTGACTTGTTTAAAAAGTTGATTTTGAAACTTGATGTAGTTATGAAAAAGTGTGCATTTTAGGTAGGTTTTCCATTTGTCAAGAGTCATGATATTGAGTATATTAGGGAAAAGTTTTGGTAGATCAAGTAGACTGCTATAGATTTCTTCTAGAGGAAGTGAGGTATATAAGTTTTCAAAATCATAGCAGTTAATGTTTTGGATGTTAATGGTATGAATGGTATTAATGGCAGGAGTGTTATTATGAATGATCCAGCAATAGTTATGATTAGTGTTACAATCATTGAAAATAAATTTACAGATTTTATTAAGTTGAATTGAAAAATAATAGTCTATATTTTTCTTGTAATTATTAGTTCCATTAGCTATAAATCTAAATTTTAATGGTGTTTTATGGAATTTGGGAATCGCATAAAGATTAGTAAATCTGTTGTAGTTTGCATTGAAAGTAATATTGAGTTTCTTATGAAAAGTTTTAATCCTGTTTATTATAAATGTTTCTGTAAGGTTGGCTGATTGATAAGTAGTTGCGTTGAGAAGTTCTTTATGAATAATCTCAGTGTAGAATTGTTTTCATATAATACTAAAGTTATTAGTTGCTTTATCTATTTTTGTAATAGTAAAAAAGCTGTTTTAATTTACTAATATCAGATGTAAGTTGCGACCAGTTCAGTGTACTTTTAAATTTGAGGTGACTGATTTCTGTGGATATGCGTTGAAGAATTTTAGCTTTCCATTTTAAGAAGGTATCTATGGGAAAATTCAGTTGATAGCTTGCTTTAACTATAAATTCGTTGATGTTGTTTTCGAAAGTCTTGTAACAGTAATTTGTAGTCATGTTTCTGACTGGTCTAAATTTTGTACCATAACTCATTAGTGTTTTTAGTTGATGGTTTTGTATGATATTCAGGTTGCCAGTAATTATGTGCTGGTGATGAGAATCTACGTAATTGCTGTAAATTGGTGTCTTACAATGTCATTCTGCAGTTTCATCTATTTCATGGTGGTTAGTAAGCAAGTTGCTTAAGGTCCTTTGATATTTAAATGCAATCATTGGTATAGTGTCAACTGCGGGGAAGTAATCTTTACAATCTCTGATGATTCTTGAGAAATGAATATTGTCAAACTGCGGATGCAGAAAATTGACTTTAAAATAAATTTTGCGTTGAGTGAGACTATTAGAGAGTCTGAAAAGACTAAAATCAAGAATCATGTCTTTAATGATTTGTATGTCGTCGTAGCTTTCTTGAATGAATTTTTTTAGTTTGATAAGGAATTTATTAGTACAGGAGTGTAACCAGTTGAGAAGTTTCTTGGGAAAACAGTCTGAGTCAAAAAAACATTTCAATTGTTTTTTCAATGCAAGTGTATCCAAAGTGGATAAAAATCTCGCATTATTTTTTATTTTGCTTCCTCTTTTTCCTCTCTGCGTTTTGATGCTGTAGAGTTTAAATTGGCTGAAAATAGACTTCTTAGAAGTATCTCTATGACTATGTATATAAGTGTTAAGTCCATATGGATAAAGTGAACGTTGTTTTAGTATATAGAGAGATTCCTGAAAAATTCGTGTTTTGTGATTGGGTATTATATCTAGTATCTGAAGTTGAATAGAGTTGAAGTCATGGTGTTTAAAGTGTTCTAATTCTGCTGTATTAAGTTGTGATGGTGTACTTATTTTAATGTTATTTTTTTGTGCGTTGAATTTTTTGATTTGAGCTCTATGGTTATTTATTCGAAAGTTAAGATTGTTTTTAGTCTGTCCTATATATTTAATATGTCAAGTACCGCATGTAATCATGTAAATACAGTTAAATGTTTTTCATAGAAATTGTTTTTTGGGTTTACCTGTAGCAGGCATGGCGTTAAATTTTCAAGTTTGTCATCTAGTGGAATGACATTTAGTGATTTCAATATGAGTTAAACTAGCAAGATATAAAAGTAAGGAGGCTGCTAACCTTCAATACAGTAAAGTTTTTGTATAAGAACTTTAAAACTTAAAAAGGTTGGAGATAATATATAAAGTGGGTACATTAGGTAAGAGATAAATAGCGCTAATAGCTGCTATTTAGCATATCAAATGTTGTATGAACTTAAATCCATTTAGTGCGAATACAAGTTGTTATTACTTGCGCAATTGCTGCAAAGTTAGTTAATAATAATTTATTTCCTAAACAGTATTGATTAATTGATTATATTATCTCCTAAGTTTAATTAAAGTAGAATTATTTTAAAAGTGTGCATCCATACTGGTAAGTTATATTTTGAAAGATGTTTTGAAGTAATTTGAAAGCAAAATGTTAATAATGTTTTAACGGGGACTGGAGTTAAATCATCACGAGGAATAATATTACAATTGTAAAAGTAAAAATTAAAACATGTAATTATTGTCATTGATCGGAAATTAGTTGACTTTTCAAGGGGAACAAACCAACTCCCGTTCAATGATCAATAATTGATAAAAATACGTAAATATGAAAGTGTTTCGTCTTTACTCGAGTTATAAGTTAAAGCCAAACCGGCAATTCTAGTCAGGCCAAATATTTCCGCGAATAGTTGTTACTCAAAGAACTGATTCTCATGAAGCATTTTAGTCAATTCAATTTGGAGTAAAAATCAATTACTGTAGAGAAATCTTGTAAAACTCGAGTAATCGTCCCCGACACTATCATCTTTATGTATTTGAGTACTATATTATTTGTAGAAATTAAACATTGGAAATTGTCATTATGAAATCGAAATCAAAGTAAAGTTGAAATAAACATAGAAGATTATAAAAAAGATAAATAATGCAAACTTTGCAAAAACAAATCAAAGAGAACATAAAAATAATATAAAAATAAAATAGAAAATAATATAAATAAGATCAGTGAATGTACATGAAGATATAAAGGCCAGAAAGGTATTAAGTAACTTACATTCTTTCTAGTGGGGGAGTTGGCAGTGTGTTCTCTTCGTGTCTGACTCAGAAGTGTAGGGTGTCCGAAAATTCTTAGCGGCAGTAGGGGCTTTGAATTATATCAGTCGGTAAGACTTGGTTGAAGAAATTTATGGTAGTGGGTGGGACTTTGAATTCTTGAGTGATGTATTTTGTGGAGTTCTTATCTGAGAGAGACCGTCTGTTAAGATTTTTTTAAAAATACTAGTGAATGGAAATTAATTAATTTCTGGCTAATTGTGGTGTCGCAATGATTAAGAATTTAAGAAAGGAAAAAGGCATTTTCGCTATCCAAGAGCTAGTAGACAGTCTAAAGGCAGGAAATAGGCCCATTTTTTTAGTAACAGTATATGTCTGAAGACAATTAGCTTTTTACAATATATACAATTGAGTAATTACACTATATACAAATATTTCAACTGACAGTCATCCAACTTATACCGCCTTCTCAGGTTTAGGAATAAATTATCATATCCCTATCAGTTAAATGATTTAGAGTGAGTATTTAACGCCTTCTCTTTTAAGGCAATGGTTGATAAATTGAAAGGGAATTAGATTATTTTTGAGAATTTTGATAAGGATCAAAATTTCGCGTTGTAAATCTATTGTATCTGTGCATATAGTTTTAATTCGTTGTATTTGATTAATTATAGTATTGTTAATTACTTTTTTGGATATGTTGGAGTTCCAATTTATTAATTTGTTAGTATTGAAATTGAAGTTTCTTGTTTTGTCAAAAAGTAAAATTTTTTTGTAGTTAATGATTTGAAGATCTAGAAAGTCTATGCTATTTTGTGAATTATTAGTTTTATTAAGTTTAAGACAATTCGGATAAATGTCGGAGTTTTCAATTTTACCAAAATTATTAATTGTAATAAGGTCATCAATAAATCTGTAGGTGTGTTTGTAGTAATTTAACTCTTGTGGTTGTAGATTTTTTTGGAAGTTAAATTCTTTGACAAATAAAAAGATATTACAGATCGAGGTGCTGGAATGTAAGCCCATTGGCAATCCTCTGACTTGTTTAAAAAGTTGATTTTGAAACTTGATGTAGTTATGAAAAAGTGTGCATTTTAGGTAGGTTTTCCATTTGTCAAGAGTCATGATATTGAGTATATTAGGGAAAAGTTTTGGTAGATCAAGTAGACTGGTATAGATTTCTTCTAGAGGAAGTGAGGTATATAAGTTTTCAAAATCATAGCAGTTAATGTTTTGGATGTTAATGGTATGAATGGTATTAATGACAGGAGTGTTATTATGAATGATCCAGCAATAGTTATGATTAGTGTTACAATCATTGAAAATAAATTTACAGATTTTATTAAGTTGAATTGAAAAATAATAGTCTATATTTTTCTTGTAATTATTAGTTCCATTAGCTATAAATCTAAATTTTAATGGTGTTTTATGGAATTTGGGAATCGCATAAAGATTAGTAAATCTGTTGTAGTTTGCATTGAAAGTAATATTGAGTTTCTTATGAAAAGTTTTAATCCTGTTTATTATAGATGTTTCTGTAAGGTTGGCTGATTGATAAGTAGTTGCGTTGAGAAGTTCTTTATGAATAATCTCAGTGTAGAATTGTTTTCATATAATAGTAAAGTTATTAGTTGCTTTATCTATTTTTGTAATAGTAAAAAGCTGTTTTAATTTACTAATATCAGATGTAAGTTGCGACCAGTTCAGTGTACTTTTAAATTTGAGGTGACTGATTTCTGTGGATATGCGTTGAAGAATTTTAGCTTTCCATTTTAAGAAGGTATCTATGGGAAAATTCAGTTGATAGCTTGCTTTAACTATAAATTCGTTGATGTTGTTTTCGAAAGTCTTGTAACAGTAATTTGTAGTCATGTTTCTGACTGGTCTAAATTTTGTACCATAACTCATTAGTGTTTTTAGTTGATGGTTTTGTATGATATTCAGGTTGCCAGTAATTATGTGCTGGTGATGAGAATCTACGTAATTGCTGTAAATTGGTGTCTTACAATGTCATTCTGCAGTTTCATCTATTTCATGGTGGTTAGTAAGCAAGTTGCTTAAGGTCCTTTGATATTTAAATGCAATCATTGGTATAGTGTCAACTGCGGGGAAGTAATCTTTACAATCTCTGATGATTCTTGAGAAATGAATATTGTCAAACTGCGGATGCAGAAAATTGACTTTAAAATAAATTTTGCGTTGAGTGAGACTATTAGAGAGTCTGAAAAGACTAAAATCAAGAATCATGTCTTTAATGATTTGTATGTCGTCGTAGCTTTCTTGAATGAATTTTTTTAGTTTGATAAGGAATTTATTAGTACAGGAGTGTAACCAGTTGAGAAGTTTCTTGGGAAAACAGTCTGAGTCAAAAAAACATTTCAATTGTTTTTTCAATGCAAGTGTATCCAAAGTGGATAAAAATCTCGCATTATTTTTTATTTTGCTTCCTCTTTTTCCTCTCTGCGTTTTGATGCTGTAGAGTTTAAATTGGCTGAAAATAGACTTCTTAGAAGTATCTCTATGACTATGTATATAAGTGTTAAGTCCATATGGATAAAGTGAACGTTGTTTTAGTATATAGAGAGATTCCTGAAAAATTCGTGTTTTGTGATTGGGTATTATATCTAGTATCTGAAGTTGAATAGAGTTGAAGTCATGGTGTTTAAAGTGTTCTAATTCTGCTGTATTAAGTTGTGATGGTGTACTTATTTTAATGTTATTTTTTTGTGCGTTGAATTTTTTGATTTGAGCTCTATGGTTATTGATTCGAAAGTTAAGATTGTTTTTAGTCTGTCCTATATATTTAATATGTCAAGTACCGCATGTAATCATGTAAATACAGTTAAATGTTTTTCATAGAAATTGTTTTTTGGGTTTACCTGTAGCAGGCATGGCGTTAAATTTTCAAGTTTGTCATCTAGTGGAATGACATTTAGTGATTTCAATATGAGTTAAACTAGCAAGATATAAAAGTAAGGAGGCTGCTAACCTTCAATACAGTAAAGTTTTTGTATAAGAACTTTAAAACTTAAAAAGGTTGGAGATAATATATAAAGTGGGTACATTAGGTAAGAGATAAATAGCGCTAATAGCTGCTATTTAGCATATCAAATGTTGTATGAACTTAAATCCATTTAGTGCGAATACAAGTTGTTATTACTTGCGCAATTGCTGCAAAGTTAGTTAATAATAATTTATTTCCTAAACAGTATTGATTAATTGATTATATTATCTCCTAAGTTTAATTAAAGTAGAATTATTTTAAAAGTGTGCATCCATACTGGTAAGTTATATTTTGAAAGATGTTTTGAAGTAATTTGAAAGCAAAATGTTAATAATGTTTTAACGGGGACTGGAGTTAAATCATCACGAGGAATAATATTACAATTGTAAAAGTAAAAATTAAAACATGTAATTATTGTCATTGATCGGAAATTAGTTGACTTTTCAAGGGGAACAAACCAACTCCCGTTCAATGATCAATAATTGATAAAAATACGTAAATATGAAAGTGTTTCGTCTTTACTCGAGTTATAAGTTAAAGCCAAACCGGCAATTCTAGTCAGGCCAAATATTTCCGCGAATAGTTGTTACTCAAAGAACTGATTCTCATGAAGCATTTTAGTCAATTCAATTTGGAGTAAAAATCAATTACTGTAGAGAAATCTTGTAAAACTCGAGTAATCGTCCCCGACACTATCATCTTTATGTATTTGAGTACTATATTATTTGTAGAAATTAAACATTGGAAATTGTCATTATGAAATCGAAATCAAAGTAAAGTTGAAATAAACATAGAAGATTATAAAAAAGATAAATAATGCAAACTTTGCAAAAACAAATCAAAGAGAACATAAAAATAATATAAAAATAAAATAGAAAATAATATAAATAAGATCAGTGAATGTACATGAAGATATAAAGGCCAGAAAGGTATTAAGTAACTTACATTCTTTCTAGTGGGGGAGTTGGCAGTGTGTTCTCTTCGTGTCTGACTCAGAAGTGTAGGGTGTCCGAAAATTCTTAGCGGCAGTAGGGGCTTTGAATTATATCAGTCGGTAAGACTTGGTTGAAGAAATTTATGGTAGTGGGTGGGACTTTGAATTCTTGAGGGATGTATTTTGTGGAGTTCTTATCTGAGAGAGACCGTCTGTTAAGATTTTTTTAAAAATACTAGTGAATGGAAATTAATTAATTTCTGGCTAATTGTGGTGTCGCAATGATTAAGAATTTAAGAAAGGAAAAAGGCATTTTCGCTATCCAAGAGCTAGTAGACAGTCTAAAGGCAGGAAATAGGCCCATTTTTTTAGTAACAGTATATGTCTGAAGACAATTAGCTTTTTACAATATATACAATTGAGTAATTACACTATATACAAATATTTCAACTGACAGTCATCCAACTTATACCGCCTTCTCAGGTTTAGGAATAAATTATCATATCCCTATCAGTTAAATGATTTAGAGTGAGTATTTAACGCCTTCTCTTTTAAGGCAATGGTTGATAAATTGAAAGGGAATTAGATTATTTTTGAGAATTTTGATAAGGATCAAAATTTCGCGTTGTAAATCTATTGTATCTGTGCATATAGTTTTAATTCGTTGTATTTGATTAATTATAGTATTGTTAATTACTTTTTTGGATATGTTGGAGTTCCAATTTATTAATTTGTTAGTATTGAAATTGAAGTTTCTTGTTTTGTCAAAAAGTAAAATTTTTTTGTAGTTAATGATTTGAAGATCTAGAAAGTCTATGCTATTTTGTGAATTATTAGTTTTATTAAGTTTAAGACAATTCGGATAAATGTCGGAGTTTTCAATTTTACCAAAATTATTAATTGTAATAAGGTCATCAATAAATCTGTAGGTGTGTTTGTAGTAATTTAACTCTTGTGGTTGTAGATTTTTTTGGAAGTTAAATTCTTTGACAAATAAAAAGATATTACAGATCGAGGTGCTGGAATGTAAGCCCATTGGCAATCCTCTGACTTGTTTAAAAAGTTGATTTTGAAACTTGATGTAGTTATGAAAAAGTGTGCATTTTAGGTAGGTTTTCCATTTGTCAAGAGTCATGATATTGAGTATATTAGGGAAAAGTTTTGGTAGATCAAGTAGACTGCTATAGATTTCTTCTAGAGGAAGTGAGGTATATAAGTTTTCAAAATCATAGCAGTTAATGTTTTGGATGTTAATGGTATGAATGGTATTAATGGCAGGAGTGTTATTATGAATGATCCAGCAATAGTTATGATTAGTGTTACAATCATTGAAAATAAATTTACAGATTTTATTAAGTTGAATTGAAAAATAATAGTCTATATTTTTCTTGTAATTATTAGTTCCATTAGCTATAAATCTAAATTTTAATGGTGTTTTATGGAATTTGGGAATCGCATAAAGATTAGTAAATCTGTTGTAGTTTGCATTGAAAGTAATATTGAGTTTCTTATGAAAAGTTTTAATCCTGTTTATTATAAATGTTTCTGTAAGGTTGGCTGATTGATAAGTAGTTGCGTTGAGAAGTTCTTTATGAATAATCTCAGTGTAGAATTGTTTTCATATAATACTAAAGTTATTAGTTGCTTTATCTATTTTTGTAATAGTAAAAAAGCTGTTTTAATTTACTAATATCAGATGTAAGTTGCGACCAGTTCAGTGTACTTTTAAATTTGAGGTGACTGATTTCTGTGGATATGCGTTGAAGAATTTTAGCTTTCCATTTTAAGAAGGTATCTATGGGAAAATTCAGTTGATAGCTTGCTTTAACTATAAATTCGTTGATGTTGTTTTCGAAAGTCTTGTAACAGTAATTTGTAGTCATGTTTCTGACTGGTCTAAATTTTGTACCATAACTCATTAGTGTTTTTAGTTGATGGTTTTGTATGATATTCAGGTTGCCAGTAATTATGTGCTGGTGATGAGAATCTACGTAATTGCTGTAAATTGGTGTCTTACAATGTCATTCTGCAGTTTCATCTATTTCATGGTGGTTAGTAAGCAAGTTGCTTAAGGTCCTTTGATATTTAAATGCAATCATTGGTATAGTGTCAACTGCGGGGAAGTAATCTTTACAATCTCTGATGATTCTTGAGAAATGAATATTGTCAAACTGCGGATGCAGAAAATTGACTTTAAAATAAATTTTGCGTTGAGTGAGACTATTAGAGAGTCTGAAAAGACTAAAATCAAGAATCATGTCTTTAATGATTTGTATGTCGTCGTAGCTTTCTTGAATGAATTTTTTTAGTTTGATAAGGAATTTATTAGTACAGGAGTGTAACCAGTTGAGAAGTTTCTTGGGAAAACAGTCTGAGTCAAAAAAACATTTCAATTGTTTTTTCAATGCAAGTGTATCCAAAGTGGATAAAAATCTCGCATTATTTTTTATTTTGCTTCCTCTTTTTCCTCTCTGCGTTTTGATGCTGTAGAGTTTAAATTGGCTGAAAATAGACTTCTTAGAAGTATCTCTATGACTATGTATATAAGTGTTAAGTCCATATGGATAAAGTGAACGTTGTTTTAGTATATAGAGAGATTCCTGAAAAATTCGTGTTTTGTGATTGGGTATTATATCTAGTATCTGAAGTTGAATAGAGTTGAAGTCATGGTGTTTAAAGTGTTCTAATTCTGCTGTATTAAGTTGTGATGGTGTACTTATTTTAATGTTATTTTTTTGTGCGTTGAATTTTTTGATTTGAGCTCTATGGTTATTTATTCGAAAGTTAAGATTGTTTTTAGTCTGTCCTATATATTTAATATGTCAAGTACCGCATGTAATCATGTAAATACAGTTAAATGTTTTTCATAGAAATTGTTTTTTGGGTTTACCTGTAGCAGGCATGGCGTTAAATTTTCAAGTTTGTCATCTAGTGGAATGACATTTAGTGATTTCAATATGAGTTAAACTAGCAAGATATAAAAGTAAGGAGGCTGCTAACCTTCAATACAGTAAAGTTTTTGTATAAGAACTTTAAAACTTAAAAAGGTTGGAGATAATATATAAAGTGGGTACATTAGGTAAGAGATAAATAGCGCTAATAGCTGCTATTTAGCATATCAAATGTTGTATGAACTTAAATCCATTTAGTGCGAATACAAGTTGTTATTACTTGCGCAATTGCTGCAAAGTTAGTTAATAATAATTTATTTCCTAAACAGTATTGATTAATTGATTATATTATCTCCTAAGTTTAATTAAAGTAGAATTATTTTAAAAGTGTGCATCCATACTGGTAAGTTATATTTTGAAAGATGTTTTGAAGTAATTTGAAAGCAAAATGTTAATAATGTTTTAACGGGGACTGGAGTTAAATCATCACGAGGAATAATATTACAATTGTAAAAGTAAAAATTAAAACATGTAATTATTGTCATTGATCGGAAATTAGTTGACTTTTCAAGGGGAACAAACCAACTCCCGTTCAATGATCAATAATTGATAAAAATACGTAAATATGAAAGTGTTTCGTCTTTACTCGAGTTATAAGTTAAAGCCAAACCGGCAATTCTAGTCAGGCCAAATATTTCCGCGAATAGTTGTTACTCAAAGAACTGATTCTCATGAAGCATTTTAGTCAATTCAATTTGGAGTAAAAATCAATTACTGTAGAGAAATCTTGTAAAACTCGAGTAATCGTCCCCGACACTATCATCTTTATGTATTTGAGTACTATATTATTTGTAGAAATTAAACATTGGAAATTGTCATTATGAAATCGAAATCAAAGTAAAGTTGAAATAAACATAGAAGATTATAAAAAAGATAAATAATGCAAACTTTGCAAAAACAAATCAAAGAGAACATAAAAATAATATAAAAATAAAATAGAAAATAATATAAATAAGATCAGTGAATGTACATGAAGATATAAAGGCCAGAAAGGTATTAAGTAACTTACATTCTTTCTAGTGGGGGAGTTGGCAGTGTGTTCTCTTCGTGTCTGACTCAGAAGTGTAGGGTGTCCGAAAATTCTTAGCGGCAGTAGGGGCTTTGAATTATATCAGTCGGTAAGACTTGGTTGAAGAAATTTATGGTAGTGGGTGGGACTTTGAATTCTTGAGGGATGTATTTTGTGGAGTTCTTATCTGAGAGAGACCGTCTGTTAAGATTTTTTTAAAAATACTAGTGAATGGAAATTAATTAATTTCTGGCTAATTGTCGTGTCGCAATGATTAAGAATTTAAGAAAGGAAAAAGGCATTTTCGCTATCCAAGAGCTAGTAGACAGTCTAAAGGCAGGAAATAGGCCCATTTTTTTAGTAACAGTATATGTCTGAAGACAATTAGCTTTTTACAATATATACAATTGAGTAATTACACTATATACAAATATTTCAACTGACAGTCATCCAACTTATACCGCCTTCTCAGGTTTAGGAATAAATTATCATATCCCTATCAGTTAAATGATTTAGAGTGAGTATTTAACGCCTTCTCTTTTAAGGCAATGGTTGATAAATTGAAAGGGAATTAGATTATTTTTGAGAATTTTGATAAGGATCAAAATTTCGCGTTGTAAATCTATTGTATCTGTGCATATAGTTTTAATTCGTTGTATTTGATTAATTATAGTATTGTTAATTACTTTTTTGGATATGTTGGAGTTCCAATTTATTAATTTGTTAGTATTGAAATTGAAGTTTCTTGTTTTGTCAAAAAGTAAAATTTTTTTGTAGTTAATGATTTGAAGATCTAGAAAGTCTATGCTATTTTGTGAATTATTAGTTTTATTAAGTTTAAGACAATTCGGATAAATGTCGGAGTTTTCAATTTTACCAAAATTATTAATTGTAATAAGGTCATCAATAAATCTGTAGGTGTGTTTGTAGTAATTTAACTCTTGTGGTTGTAGATTTTTTTGGAAGTTAAATTCTTTGACAAATAAAAAGATATTACAGATCGAGGTGCTGGAATGTAAGCCCATTGGCAATCCTCTGACTTGTTTAAAAAGTTGATTTTGAAACTTGATGTAGTTATGAAAAAGTGTGCATTTTAGGTAGGTTTTCCATTTGTCAAGAGTCATGATATTGAGTATATTAGGGAAAAGTTTTGGTAGATCAAGTAGACTGGTATAGATTTCTTCTAGAGGAAGTGAGGTATATAAGTTTTCAAAATCATAGCAGTTAATGTTTTGGATGTTAATGGTATGAATGGTATTAATGACAGGAGTGTTATTATGAATGATCCAGCAATAGTTATGATTAGTGTTACAATCATTGAAAATAAATTTACAGATTTTATTAAGTTGAATTGAAAAATAATAGTCTATATTTTTCTTGTAATTATTAGTTCCATTAGCTATAAATCTAAATTTTAATGGTGTTTTATGGAATTTGGGAATCGCATAAAGATTAGTAAATCTGTTGTAGTTTGCATTGAAAGTAATATTGAGTTTCTTATGAAAAGTTTTAATCCTGTTTATTATAGATGTTTCTGTAAGGTTGGCTGATTGATAAGTAGTTGCGTTGAGAAGTTCTTTATGAATAATCTCAGTGTAGAATTGTTTTCATATAATAGTAAAGTTATTAGTTGCTTTATCTATTTTTGTAATAGTAAAAAGCTGTTTTAATTTACTAATATCAGATGTAAGTTGCGACCAGTTCAGTGTACTTTTAAATTTGAGGTGACTGATTTCTGTGGATATGCGTTGAAGAATTTTAGCTTTCCATTTTAAGAAGGTATCTATGGGAAAATTCAGTTGATAGCTTGCTTTAACTATAAATTCGTTGATGTTGTTTTCGAAAGTCTTGTAACAGTAATTTGTAGTCATGTTTCTGACTGGTCTAAATTTTGTACCATAACTCATTAGTGTTTTTAGTTGATGGTTTTGTATGATATTCAGGTTGCCAGTAATTATGTGCTGGTGATGAGAATCTACGTAATTGCTGTAAATTGGTGTCTTACAATGTCATTCTGCAGTTTCATCTATTTCATGGTGGTTAGTAAGCAAGTTGCTTAAGGTCCTTTGATATTTAAATGCAATCATTGGTATAGTGTCAACTGCGGGGAAGTAATCTTTACAATCTCTGATGATTCTTGAGAAATGAATATTGTCAAACTGCGGATGCAGAAAATTGACTTTAAAATAAATTTTGCGTTGAGTGAGACTATTAGAGAGTCTGAAAAGACTAAAATCAAGAATCATGTCTTTAATGATTTGTATGTCGTCGTAGCTTTCTTGAATGAATTTTTTTAGTTTGATAAGGAATTTATTAGTACAGGAGTGTAACCAGTTGAGAAGTTTCTTGGGAAAACAGTCTGAGTCAAAAAAACATTTCAATTGTTTTTTCAATGCAAGTGTATCCAAAGTGGATAAAAATCTCGCATTATTTTTTATTTTGCTTCCTCTTTTTCCTCTCTGCGTTTTGATGCTGTAGAGTTTAAATTGGCTGAAAATAGACTTCTTAGAAGTATCTCTATGACTATGTATATAAGTGTTAAGTCCATATGGATAAAGTGAACGTTGTTTTAGTATATAGAGAGATTCCTGAAAAATTCGTGTTTTGTGATTGGGTATTATATCTAGTATCTGAAGTTGAATAGAGTTGAAGTCATGGTGTTTAAAGTGTTCTAATTCTGCTGTATTAAGTTGTGATGGTGTACTTATTTTAATGTTATTTTTTTGTGCGTTGAATTTTTTGATTTGAGCTCTATGGTTATTGATTCGAAAGTTAAGATTGTTTTTAGTCTGTCCTATATATTTAATATGTCAAGTACCGCATGTAATCATGTAAATACAGTTAAATGTTTTTCATAGAAATTGTTTTTTGGGTTTACCTGTAGCAGGCATGGCGTTAAATTTTCAAGTTTGTCATCTAGTGGAATGACATTTAGTGATTTCAATATGAGTTAAACTAGCAAGATATAAAAGTAAGGAGGCTGCTAACCTTCAATACAGTAAAGTTTTTGTATAAGAACTTTAAAACTTAAAAAGGTTGGAGATAATATATAAAGTGGGTACATTAGGTAAGAGATAAATAGCGCTAATAGCTGCTATTTAGCATATCAAATGTTGTATGAACTTAAATCCATTTAGTGCGAATACAAGTTGTTATTACTTGCGCAATTGCTGCAAAGTTAGTTAATAATAATTTATTTCCTAAACAGTATTGATTAATTGATTATATTATCTCCTAAGTTTAATTAAAGTAGAATTATTTTAAAAGTGTGCATCCATACTGGTAAGTTATATTTTGAAAGATGTTTTGAAGTAATTTGAAAGCAAAATGTTAATAATGTTTTAACGGGGACTGGAGTTAAATCATCACGAGGAATAATATTACAATTGTAAAAGTAAAAATTAAAACATGTAATTATTGTCATTGATCGGAAATTAGTTGACTTTTCAAGGGGAACAAACCAACTCCCGTTCAATGATCAATAATTGATAAAAATACGTAAATATGAAAGTGTTTCGTCTTTACTCGAGTTATAAGTTAAAGCCAAACCGGCAATTCTAGTCAGGCCAAATATTTCCGCGAATAGTTGTTACTCAAAGAACTGATTCTCATGAAGCATTTTAGTCAATTCAATTTGGAGTAAAAATCAATTACTGTAGAGAAATCTTGTAAAACTCGAGTAATCGTCCCCGACACTATCATCTTTATGTATTTGAGTACTATATTATTTGTAGAAATTAAACATTGGAAATTGTCATTATGAAATCGAAATCAAAGTAAAGTTGAAATAAACATAGAAGATTATAAAAAAGATAAATAATGCAAACTTTGCAAAAACAAATCAAAGAGAACATAAAAATAATATAAAAATAAAATAGAAAATAATATAAATAAGATCAGTGAATGTACATGAAGATATAAAGGCCAGAAAGGTATTAAGTAACTTACATTCTTTCTAGTGGGGGAGTTGGCAGTGTGTTCTCTTCGTGTCTGACTCAGAAGTGTAGGGTGTCCGAAAATTCTTAGCGGCAGTAGGGGCTTTGAATTATATCAGTCGGTAAGACTTGGTTGAAGAAATTTATGGTAGTGGGTGGGACTTTGAATTCTTGAGGGATGTATTTTGTGGAGTTCTTATCTGAGAGAGACCGTCTGTTAAGATTTTTTTAAAAATACTAGTGAATGGAAATTAATTAATTTCTGGCTAATTGTCGTGTCGCAATGATTAAGAATTTAAGAAAGGAAAAAGGCATTTTCGCTATCCAAGAGCTAGTAGACAGTCTAAAGGCAGGAAATAGGCCCATTTTTTTAGTAACAGTATATGTCTGAAGACAATTAGCTTTTTACAATATATACAATTGAGTAATTACACTATATACAAATATTTCAACTGACAGTCATCCAACTTATACCGCCTTCTCAGGTTTAGGAATAAATTATCATATCCCTATCAGTTAAATGATTTAGAGTGAGTATTTAACGCCTTCTCTTTTAAGGCAATGGTTGATAAATTGAAAGGGAATTAGATTATTTTTGAGAATTTTGATAAGGATCAAAATTTCGCGTTGTAAATCTATTGTATCTGTGCATATAGTTTTAATTCGTTGTATTTGATTAATTATAGTATTGTTAATTACTTTTTTGGATATGTTGGAGTTCCAATTTATTAATTTGTTAGTATTGAAATTGAAGTTTCTTGTTTTGTCAAAAAGTAAAATTTTTTTGTAGTTAATGATTTGAAGATCTAGAAAGTCTATGCTATTTTGTGAATTATTAGTTTTATTAAGTTTAAGACAATTCGGATAAATGTCGGAGTTTTCAATTTTACCAAAATTATTAATTGTAATAAGGTCATCAATAAATCTGTAGGTGTGTTTGTAGTAATTTAACTCTTGTGGTTGTAGATTTTTTTGGAAGTTAAATTCTTTGACAAATAAAAAGATATTACAGATCGAGGTGCTGGAATGTAAGCCCATTGGCAATCCTCTGACTTGTTTAAAAAGTTGATTTTGAAACTTGATGTAGTTATGAAAAAGTGTGCATTTTAGGTAGGTTTTCCATTTGTCAAGAGTCATGATATTGAGTATATTAGGGAAAAGTTTTGGTAGATCAAGTAGACTGCTATAGATTTCTTCTAGAGGAAGTGAGGTATATAAGTTTTCAAAATCATAGCAGTTAATGTTTTGGATGTTAATGGTATGAATGGTATTAATGGCAGGAGTGTTATTATGAATGATCCAGCAATAGTTATGATTAGTGTTACAATCATTGAAAATAAATTTACAGATTTTATTAAGTTGAATTGAAAAATAATAGTCTATATTTTTCTTGTAATTATTAGTTCCATTAGCTATAAATCTAAATTTTAATGGTGTTTTATGGAATTTGGGAATCGCATAAAGATTAGTAAATCTGTTGTAGTTTGCATTGAAAGTAATATTGAGTTTCTTATGAAAAGTTTTAATCCTGTTTATTATAGATGTTTCTGTAAGGTTGGCTGATTGATAAGTAGTTGCGTTGAGAAGTTCTTTATGAATAATCTCAGTGTAGAATTGTTTTCATATAATACTAAAGTTATTAGTTGCTTTATCTATTTTTGTAATAGTAAAAAAGCTGTTTTAATTTACTAATATCAGATGTAAGTTGCGACCAGTTCAGTGTACTTTTAAATTTGAGGTGACTGATTTCTGTGGATATGCGTTGAAGAATTTTAGCTTTCCATTTTAAGAAGGTATCTATGGGAAAATTCAGTTGATAGCTTGCTTTAACTATAAATTCGTTGATGTTGTTTTCGAAAGTCTTGTAACAGTAATTTGTAGTCATGTTTCTGACTGGTCTAAATTTTGTACCATAACTCATTAGTGTTTTTAGTTGATGGTTTTGTATGATATTCAGGTTGCCAGTAATTATGTGCTGGTGATGAGAATCTACGTAATTGCTGTAAATTGGTGTCTTACAGTGTCATTCTGCAGTTTCATCTATTTCATGGTGGTTAGTAAGCAAGTTGCTTAAGGTCCTTTGATATTTAAATGCAATCATTGGTATAGTGTCAACTGCGGGGAAGTAATCTTTACAATCTCTGATGATTCTTGAGAAATGAATATTGTCAAACTGCGGATGCAGAAAATTGACTTTAAAATAAATTTTGCGTTGAGTGAGACTATTAGAGAGTCTGAAAAGACTAAAATCAAGAATCATGTCTTTAATGATTTGTATGTCGTCGTAGCTTTCTTGAATGAATTTTTTTAGTTTGATAAGGAATTTATTAGTACAGGAGTGTAACCAGTTGAGAAGTTTCTTGGGAAAACAGTCTGAGTCAAAAAAACATTTCAATTGTTTTTTCAATGCAAGTGTATCCAAAGTGGATAAAAATCTCGCATTATTTTTTATTTTGCTTCCTCTTTTTCCTCTCTGCGTTTTGATGCTGTAGAGTTTAAATTGGCTGAAAATAGACTTCTTAGAAGTATCTCTATGACTATGTATATAAGTGTTAAGTCCATATGGATAAAGTGAACGTTGTTTTAGTATATAGAGAGATTCCTGAAAAATTCGTGTTTTGTGATTGGGTATTATATCTAGTATCTGAAGTTGAATAGAGTTGAAGTCATGGTGTTTAAAGTGTTCTAATTCTGCTGTGTTAAGTTGTGATGGTGTACTTATTTTAATGTTATTTTTTTGTGCGTTGAATTTTTTGATTTGAGCTCTATGGTTATTGATTCGAAAGTTAAGATTGTTTTTAGTCTGTCCTATATATTTAATATGTCAAGTACCGCATGTAATCATGTAAATACAGTTAAATGTTTTTCATAGAAATTGTTTTTTGGGTTTACCTGTAGCAGGCATGGCGTTAAATTTTCAAGTTTGTCATCTAGTGAAATGACATTTAGTGATTTCAATATGAGTTAAACTAGCAAGATATAAAAGTAAGGAGGCTGCTAACCTTCAATACAGTAAAGTTTTTGTATAAGAACTTTAAAACTTAAAAAGGTTGGAGATAATATATAAAGTGGGTACATTAGGTAAGAGATAAATAGCGCTAATAGCTGCTATTTAGCATATCAAATGTTGTATGAACTTAAATCCATTTAGTGCGAATACAAGTTGTTATTACTTGCGCAATTGCTGCAAAGTTAGTTAATAATAATTTATTTCCTAAACAGTATTGATTAATTGATTATATTATCTCCTAAGTTTAATTAAAGTAGAATTATTTTAAAAGTGTGCATCCATACTGGTAAGTTATATTTTGAAAGATGTTTTGAAGTAATTTGAAAGCAAAATGTTAATAATGTTTTAACGGGGACTGGAGTTAAATCATCACGAGGAATAATATTACAATTGTAAAAGTAAAAATTAAAACATGTAATTATTGTCATTGATCGGAAATTAGTTGACTTTTCAAGGGGAACAAACCAACTCCCGTTCAATGATCAATAATTGATAAAAATACGTAAATATGAAAGTGTTTCGTCTTTACTCGAGTTATAAGTTAAAGCCAAACCGGCAATTCTAGTCAGGCCAAATATTTCCGCGAATAGTTGTTACTCAAAGAACTGATTCTCATGAAGCATTTTAGTCGATTCAATTTGGAGTAAAAATCAATTACTGTAGAGAAATCTTGTAAAACTCGAGTAATCGTCCCCGACACTATCATCTTTATGTATTTGAGTACTATATTATTTGTAGAAATTAAACATTGGAAATTGTCATCATGAAATCGAAATCAAAGTAAAGTTGAAATAAACATAGAAGATTATAAAAAAGATAAATAATGCAAACTTTGCAAAAACAAATCAAAGAGAACATAAAAATAATATAAAAATAATATAAAAATAAAATAGAAAATAATATAAATAAGATCAGTGAATGTACATGAAGATATAAAGGCCAGAAAGGTATTAAGTAACTTACATTCTTTCTAGTGGGGGAGTTGGCAGTGTGTTCTCTTCGTGTCTGACTCAGAAGTGTAGGGTGTCCGAAAATTCTTAGCGGCAGTAGGGGCTTTGAATTATATCAGTCGGTAAGACTTGGTTGAAGAAATTTATGGTAGTGGGTGGGACTTTGAATTCTTGAGGGATGTATTTTGTGGAGTTCTTATCTGAGAGAGACCGTCTGTTAAGATTTTTTTAAAAATACTAGTGAATGGAAATTAATTAATTTCTGGCTAATTGTCGTGTCGCAATGATTAAGAATTTAAGAAAGGAAAAAGGCATTTTCGCTATCCAAGAGCTAGTAGACAGTCTAAAGGCAGGAAATAGGCCCATTTTTTTAGTAACAGTATATGTCTGAAGACAATTAGCTTTTTACAATATATACAATTGAGTAATTATACTATATACAAATATTTCAACTGACAGTCATCCAACTTATACCGCCTTCTCAGGTTTAGGAATAAATTATCATATCCCTATGAGTTAAATGATTTAGAGTGAGTATTTAACGCCTGCTCTTTAAAGGCAATGGTTGATAAATTGAAAGGGAATTAGATTATTTTTGAGAATTTTGATAAGGATCAAAATTTCGCGTTGTAAATCTATTGTATCTGTGCATATAGTTTTAAATCGTTGTATTTGATTAATTATAGTATTGTTAATTACTTTTTTGGATATGTTGGAGTTCCAATTTATTAATTTGTTAGTATTGAAATTGAAGTTTCTTGTTTTGTCAAAAAGTAAAATTTTTTTGTAGTTAACGATTTGAAGATCTAGAAAGTCTATGCTATTTTGTGAATTATTAGTTTTATTAAGTTTAAGACAATTCCGATAAATGTCGGAATTTTCAATTTTACCAAAATTATTAATTGTAATAAGGTCATCAATAAATCTGTAGGTGTGTTTGTAGTAATTTAACTCTTGTGGTTGTAGATTTTTTTGGAAGTTAAATTCTTTGACAAATAAAAAGATATTACAGATCGAGGTGCTGGAATGTAAGCCCATTGGCAATCCTCTGACTTGTTTAAAAAGTTGATTTTGAAACTTGATGTAGTTATGAAAAAGTGTGCATTTTAGGTAGGTTTTCCATTTGTCAAGAGTCATGATATTGAGTATATTAGGGAAAAGTTTTGGTAGATCAAGTAGACTGGTATAGATTTCTTCTAGAGGAAGTGAGGTATATAAGTTTTCAAAATCATAGCAGTTAATGTTTTGGATGTTAATGGTATGAATGGTATTAATGACAGGAGTGTTATTATGAATGATCCAGCAATAGTTATGATTAGTGTTACAATCATTGAAAATAAATTTACAGATTTTATTAAGTTGAATTGAAAAATAATAGTCTATATTTTTCTTGTAATTATTAGTTCCATTAGCTATAAATCTAAATTTTAATGGTGTTTTATGGAATTTGGGAATCGCATAAAGATTAGTAAATCTGTTGTAGTTTGCATTGAAAGTAATATTGAGTTTCTTATGAAAAGTTTTAATCCTGTTTATTATAGATGTTTCTGTAAGGTTGGCTGATTGATAAGTAGTTGCGTTGAGAAGTTCTTTATGAATAATCTCAGTGTAGAATTGTTTTCATATAATAGTAAAGTTATTAGTTGCTTTATCTATTTTTGTAATAGTAAAAAGCTGTTTTAATTTACAAATATCAGATGTAAGTTGCGACCAGTTCAGTGTACTTTTAAATTTGAGGTGACTGATTTCTGTGGATATGCGTTGAAGAATTTTAGCTTTCCATTTTAAGAAGGTATCTATGGGAAAATTCAATTGATAGCTTGCTTTAACTATAAATTCGTTGATGTTGTTTTCGAAAGTCTTGTAACAGTAATTTGTAGTCATGTTTCTGACTGGTCTAAATTTTGTACCATAACTCATTAGTGTTTTTAGTTGATGGTTTTGTATGATATTCAGGTTGCCAGTAATTATGTGCTGGTGATGAGAATCTACGTAATTGCTGTAAATTGGTGTCTTACAATGTCATTCTGCAGTTTCATCTATTTCATGGTGGTTAGTAAGCAAGTTGCTTAAGGTCCTTTGATATTTAAATGCAATCATTGGTATAGTGTCAACTGCGGGGAAGTAATCTTTACAATCTCTGATGATTCTTGAGAAATGAATATTGTCAAACTGCGGATGCAGAAAATTGACTTTAAAATAAATTTTGCGTTGAGTGAGACTATTAGAGAGTCTGAAAAGACTAAAATCAAGAATCATGTCTTTAATGATTTGTATGTCGTCGTAGCTTTCTTGAATGAATTTTTTTAGTTTGATAAGGAATTTATTAGTACAGGAGTGTAACCAGTTGAGAAGTTTCTTGGGAAAACAGTCTGAGTCAAAAAAACATTTCAATTGTTTTTTCAATGCAAGTGTATCCAAAGTGGATAAAAATCTCGCATTATTTTTTATTTTGCTTCCTCTTTTTCCTCTCTGCGTTTTGATGCTGTAGAGTTTAAATTGGCTGAAAATAGACTTCTTAGAAGTATCTCTATGACTATGTATATAAGTGTTAAGTCCATATGGATAAAGTGAACGTTGTTTTAGTATATAGAGAGATTCCTGAAAAATTCGTGTTTTGTGATTGGGTATTATATCTAGTATCTGAAGTTGAATAGAGTTGAAGTCATGGTGTTTAAAGTGTTCTAATTCTGCTGTATTAAGTTGTGATGGTGTACTTATTTTAATGTTATTTTTTTGTGCGTTGAATTTTTTGATTTGAGCTCTATGGTTATTGATTCGAAAGTTAAGATTGTTTTTAGTCTGTCCTATATATTTAATATGTCAAGTACCGCATGTAATCATGTAAATACAGTTAAATGTTTTTCATAGAAATTGTTTTTTGGGTTTACCTGTAGCAGGCATGGCGTTAAATTTTCAAGTTTGTCATCTAGTGGAATGACATTTAGTGATTTCAATATGAGTTAAACTAGCAAGATATAAAAGTAAGGAGGCTGCTAACCTTCAATACAGTAAAGTTTTTGTATAAGAACTTTAAAACTTAAAAAGGTTGGAGATAATATATAAAGTGGGTACATTAGGTAAGAGATAAATAGCGCTAATAGCTGCTATTTAGCATATCAAATGTTGTATGAACTTAAATCCATTTAGTGCGAATACAAGTTGTTATTACTTGCGCAATTGCTGCAAAGTTAGTTAATAATAATTTATTTCCTAAACAGTATTGATTAATTGATTATATTATCTCCTAAGTTTAATTAAAGTAGAATTATTTTAAAAGTGTGCATCCATACTGGTAAGTTATATTTTGAAAGATGTTTTGAAGTAATTTGAAAGCAAAATGTTAATAATGTTTTAACGGGGACTGGAGTTAAATCATCACGAGGAATAATATTACAATTGTAAAAGTAAAAATTAAAACATGTAATTATTGTCATTGATCGGAAATTAGTTGACTTTTCAAGGGGAACAAACCAACTCCCGTTCAATGATCAATAATTGATAAAAATACGTAAATATGAAAGTGTTTCGTCTTTACTCGAGTTATAAGTTAAAGCCAAACCGGCAACTCTAGTCAGGCCAAATATTTCCGCGAATAGTTGTTACTCAAAGAACTGATTCTCATGAAGCATTTTAGTCAATTCAATTTGGAGTAAAAATCAATTACTGTAGAGAAATCTTGTAAAACTCGAGTAATCGTCCCCGACACTATCATCTTTATGTATTTGAGTACTATATTATTTGTAGAAATTAAACATTGGAAATTGTCATTATGAAATCGAAATCAAAGTAAAGTTGAAATAAACATAGAAGATTATAAAAAAGATAAATAATGCAAACTTTGCAAAAACAAATCAAAGAGAACATAAAAATAATATAAAAATAAAATAGAAAATAATATAAATAAGATCAGTGAATGTACATGAAGATATAAAGGCCAGAAAGGTATTAAGTAACTTACATTCTTTCTAGTGGGGGAGTTGGCAGTGTGTTCTCTTCGTGTCTGACTCAGAAGTGTAGGGTGTCCGAAAATTCTTAGCGGCAGTAGGGGCTTTGAATTATATCAGTCGGTAAGACTTGGTTGAAGAAATTTATGGTAGTGGGTGGGACTTTGAATTCTTGAGGGATGTATTTTGTGGAGTTCTTATCTGAGAGAGACCGTCTGTTAAGATTTTTTTAAAAATACTAGTGAATGGAAATTAATTAATTTCTGGCTAATTGTGGTGTCGCAATGATTAAGAATTTAAGAAAGGAAAAAGGCATTTTCGCTATCCAAGAGCTAGTAGACAGTCTAAAGGCAGGAAATAGGCCCATTTTTTTAGTAACAGTATATGTCTGAAGACAATTAGCTTTTTACAATATATACAATTGAGTAATTACACTATATACAAATATTTCAACTGACAGTCATCCAACTTATACCGCCTTCTCAGGTTTAGGAATAAATTATCATATCCCTATCAGTTAAATGATTTAGAGTGAGTATTTAACGCCTTCTCTTTTAAGGCAATGGTTGATAAATTGAAAGGGAATTAGATTATTTTTGAGAATTTTGATAAGGATCAAAATTTCGCGTTGTAAATCTATTGTATCTGTGCATATAGTTTTAATTCGTTGTATTTGATTAATTATAGTATTGTTAATTACTTTTTTGGATATGTTGGAGTTCCAATTTATTAATTTGTTAGTATTGAAATTGAAGTTTCTTGTTTTCTCAAAAAGTAAAATTTTTTTGTAGTTAATGATTTGGAGATCTAGAAAGTCTATGCTATTTTGTGAATTATTAGTTTTATTAAGTTTAAGACAATTCCGATAAATGTCGGAGTTTTCAATTTTACCAAAATTATTAATTGTAATAAGGTCATCAATAAATCTGTAGGTGTGTTTGTAGTAATTTAACTGTTGTGGTTGTAGATTTTTTTGGAAGTTAAATTCTTTGACAAATAAAAAGATATTACAGATCGAGGTGCTGGAATGTAAGCCCATTGGCAATCCTCTGACTTGTTTAAAAAGTTGATTTTGAAACTTGATGTAGTTATGAAAAAGTGTGCATTTTAGGTAGGTTTTCCATTTGTCAAGAGTCATGATATTGAGTATATTAGGGAAAAGTTTTGGTAGATCAAGTAGACTGGTATAGATTTCTTCTAGAGGAAGTGAGGTATATAAGTTTTCAAAATCATAGCAGTTAATGTTTTGGATGTTAATGGTATGAATGGTATTAATGACAGGAGTATTATTATGAATGATCCAGCAATAGTTATGATTAGTGTTACAATCATTGAAAATAAATTTACAGATTTTATTAAGTTGAATTGAAAAATAATAGTCTATATTTTTCTTGTAATTATTAGTTCCATTAGCTATAAATCTAAATTTTAATGGTGTTTTATGGAATTTGGGAATCGCATAAAGATTAGTAAATCTGTTGTAGTTTACATTGAAAGTAATATTGAGTTTCTTATGAAAAGTTTTAATCCTGTTTATTATAGATGTTTCTGTAAGGTTGGCTGATTGATAAGTAGTTGCGTTGAGAAGTTGTTTATGAATAATCTCAGTGTAGAATTGTTTTCATATAATACTAAAGTTATTAGTTGCTTTATCTATTTTTGTAATAGTAAAAAGCTGTTTTAATTTACTAATATCACATGTAAGTTGCGACCAGTTCAGTGTACTTTTAAATTTGAGGTGACTGATTTCTGTGGATATGCGTTGAAGAATTTTATCTTTCCATTTTAAGAAGGTATCTATGGGAAAATTCAGTTGATAGCTTGCTTTAACTATAAATTCGTTGATATTGTTTTCGAAAGTCTTGTAACAGTAATTTGTAGTCATGTTTCTGACTGGTCTAAATTTTGTACCATAACTCATTAGTGTTTTTAGTTGATGGTTTTGTATGATATTCAGGTTGCCAGTAATTATGTGCTGGTGATGAGAATCTACGTAATTGCTGTAAATTGGTGTCTTACAATGTCATTCTGCAGTTTCATCTATTTCATGGTGGTTAGTAAGCAAGTTGCTTAAGGTCCTTTGATATTTAAATGCAATCATTGGTATACTGTCAACTGCGGGGAATTAATCTTTACAATCTCTGATGATTCTTGAGAAATGAATATTGTCAAACTGCGGATGCAGAAAATTGACTTTAAAATAAATTTTGCGTTGAGTGAGACTATTAGAGAGTCTGAAAAGACTAAAATCAAGAATCATGTCTTTAATGATTTGTATGTCGTCGTAGCTTTCTTGAAGGAATTTTTTTAGTTTGATAAGGAATTTATTAGTACAGGAGTGTAACCAGTTGAGAAGTTTCTTGGGAAAACAGTCTGAGTCAAAAAAACATTTCAATTGTTTTTTCAATGCAAGTGTATCCAAAGTGGATAAAAATCTCGCATTATTTTTTATTTTGCTTCCTCTTTTTCCTCTCTGCGTTTTGATGCTGTAGAGTTTAAATTGGCTGAAAATAGACTTCTTAGAAGTATCTCTATGACTATGTATATAAGTGTTAAGTCCATATGGATAAAGTGAACGTTGTTTTAGTATATAGAGAGATTCCTGAAAAATTCGTGTTTTGTGATTGGGTATTATATCTAGTATCTGAAGTTGAATAGAGTTGAAGTCATGGTGTTTAAAGTGTTCTAATTCTGCTGTATTAAGTTGTGATGGTGTACTTATTTTAATGTTATTTTTTTGTGCGTTGAATTTTTTGATTTGAGCTCTATGGTTATTGATTCGAAAGTTAAGATTGTTTTTAGTCTGTCCTATATATTTAATATGTCAAGTACCGCATGTAATCATGTAAATACAGTTAAATGTTTTTCATAGAAATTGTTTTTTGGGTTTACCTGTAGCAGGCATGGCGTTAAATTTTCAAGTTTGTCATCTAGTGGAATGACATTTAGTGATTTCAATATGAGTTAAACTAGCAAGATATAAAAGTAAGGAGGCTGCTAACCTTCAATACAGTAAAGTTTTTGTATAAGAACTTTAAAACTTAAAAAGGTTGGAGATAATATATAAAGTGGGTACATTAGGTAAGAGATAAATAGCGCTAATAGCTGCTATTTAGCATATCAAATGTTGTATGAACTTAAATCCATTTAGTGCGAATACAAGTTGTTATTACTTGCGCAATTGCTGCAAAGTTAGTTAATAATAATTTATTTCCTAAACAGTATTGATTAATTGATTATATTATCTCCTAAGTTTAATTAAAGTAGAATTATTTTAAAAGTGTGCATCCATACTGGTAAGTTATATTTTGAAAGATGTTTTGAAGTAATTTGAAAGCAAAATGTTAATAATGTTTTAACGGGGACTGGAGTTAAATCATCACGAGGAATAATATTACAATTGTAAAAGTAAAAATTAAAACATGTAATTATTGTCATTGATCGGAAATTAGTTGACTTTTCAAGGGGAACAAACCAACTCCCGTTCAATGATCAATAATTGATAAAAATACGTAAATATGAAAGTGTTTCGTCTTTACTCGAGTTATAAGTTAAAGCCAAACCGGCAATTCTAGTCAGGCCAAATATTTCCGCGAATAGTTGTTACTCAAAGAACTGATTCTCATGAAGCATTTTAGTCAATTCAATTTGGAGTAAAAATCAATTACTGTAGAGAAATCTTGTAAAACTCGAGTAATCGTCCCCGACACTATCATCTTTATGTATTTGAGTACTATATTATTTGTAGAAATTAAACATTGGAAATTGTCATTATGAAATCGAAATCAAAGTAAAGTTGAAATAAACATAGAAGATTATAAAAAAGATAAATAATGCAAACTTTGCAAAAACAAATCAAAGAGAACATAAAAATAATATAAAAATAAAATAGAAAATAATATAAATAAGATCAGTGAATGTACATGAAGATATAAAGGCCAGAAAGGTATTAAGTAACTTACATTCTTTCTAGTGGGGGAGTTGGCAGTGTGTTCTCTTCGTGTCTGACTCAGAAGTGTAGGGTGTCCGAAAATTCTTAGCGGCAGTAGGGGCTTTGAATTATATCAGTCGGTAAGACTTGGTTGAAGAAATTTATGGTAGTGGGTGGGACTTTGAATTCTTGAGGGATGTATTTTGTGGAGTTCTTATCTGAGAGAGACCGTCTGTTAAGATTTTTTTAAAAATACTAGTGAATGGAAATTAATTAATTTCTGGCTAATTGTCGTGTCGCAATGATTAAGAATTTAAGAAAGGAAAAAGGCATTTTCGCTATCCAAGAGCTAGTAGACAGTCTAAAGGCAGGAAATAGGCCCATTTTTTTAGTAACAGTATATGTCTGAAGACAATTAGCTTTTTACAATATATACAATTGAGTAATTACACTATATACAAATATTTCAACTGACAGTCATCCAACTTATACCGCCTTCTCAGGTTTAGGAATAAATTATCATATCCCTATCAGTTAAATGATTTAGAGTGAGTATTTAACGCCTTCTCTTTTAAGGCAATGGTTGATAAATTGAAAGGGAATTAGATTATTTTTGAGAATTTTGATAAGGATCAAAATTTCGCGTTGTAAATCTATTGTATCTGTGCATATAGTTTTAATTCGTTGTATTTGATTAATTATAGTATTGTTAATTACTTTTTTGGATATGTTGGAGTTCCAATTTATTAATTTGTTAGTATTGAAATTGAAGTTTCTTGTTTTGTCAAAAAGTAAAATTTTTTTGTAGTTAATGATTTGAAGATCTAGAAAGTCTATGCTATTTTGTGAATTATTAGTTTTATTAAGTTTAAGACAATTCGGATAAATGTCGGAGTTTTCAATTTTACCAAAATTATTAATTGTAATAAGGTCATCAATAAATCTGTAGGTGTGTTTGTAGTAATTTAACTCTTGTGGTTGTAGATTTTTTTGGAAGTTAAATTCTTTGACAAATAAAAAGATATTACAGATCGAGGTGCTGGAATGTAAGCCCATTGGCAATCCTCTGACTTGTTTAAAAAGTTGATTTTGAAACTTGATGTAGTTATGAAAAAGTGTGCATTTTAGGTAGGTTTTCCATTTGTCAAGAGTCATGATATTGAGTATATTAGGGAAAAGTTTTGGTAGATCAAGTAGACTGCTATAGATTTCTTCTAGAGGAAGTGAGGTATATAAGTTTTCAAAATCATAGCAGTTAATGTTTTGGATGTTAATGGTATGAATGGTATTAATGGCAGGAGTGTTATTATGAATGATCCAGCAATAGTTATGATTAGTGTTACAATCATTGAAAATAAATTTACAGATTTTATTAAGTTGAATTGAAAAATAATAGTCTATATTTTTCTTGTAATTATTAGTTCCATTAGCTATAAATCTAAATTTTAATGGTGTTTTATGGAATTTGGGAATCGCATAAAGATTAGTAAATCTGTTGTAGTTTGCATTGAAAGTAATATTGAGTTTCTTATGAAAAGTTTTAATCCTGTTTATTATAGATGTTTCTGTAAGGTTGGCTGATTGATAAGTAGTTGCGTTGAGAAGTTCTTTATGAATAATCTCAGTGTAGAATTGTTTTCATATAATACTAAAGTTATTAGTTGCTTTATCTATTTTTGTAATAGTAAAAAAGCTGTTTTAATTTACTAATATCAGATGTAAGTTGCGACCAGTTCAGTGTACTTTTAAATTTGAGGTGACTGATTTCTGTGGATATGCGTTGAAGAATTTTATCTTTCCATTTTAAGAAGGTATCTATGGGAAAATTCAGTTGATAGCTTGCTTTAACTATAAATTCGTTGATGTTGTTTTCGAAAGTCTTGTAACAGTAATTTGTAGTCATGTTTCTGACTGGTCTAAATTTTGTACCATAACTCATTAGTGTTTTTAGTTGATGGTTTTGTATGATATTCAGGTTGCCAGTAATTATGTGCTGGTGATGAGAATCTACGTAATTGCTGTAAATTGGTGTCTTACAATGTCATTCTGCAGTTTCATCTATTTCATGGTGGTTAGTAAGCAAGTTGCTTAAGGTCCTTTGATATTTAAATGCAATCATTGGTATAGTGTCAACTGCGGGGAAGTAATCTTTACAATCTCTGATGATTCTTGAGAAATGAATATTGTCAAACTGCGGATGCAGAAAATTGACTTTAAAATAAATTTTGCGTTGAGTGAGACTATTAGAGAGTCTGAAAAGACTAAAATCAAGAATCATGTCTTTAATGATTTGTATGTCGTCGTAGCTTTCTTGAATGAATTTTTTTAGTTTGATAAGGAATTTATTAGTACAGGAGTGTAACCAGTTGAGAAGTTTCTTGGGAAAACAGTCTGAGTCAAAAAAACATTTCAATTGTTTTTTCAATGCAAGTGTATCCAAAGTGGATAAAAATCTCGCATTATTTTTTATTTTGCTTCCTCTTTTTCCTCTCTGCGTTTTGATGCTGTAGAGTTTAAATTGGCTGAAAATAGACTTCTTAGAAGTATCTCTATGACTATGTATATAAGTGTTAAGTCCATATGGATAAAGTGAACGTTGTTTTAGTATATAGAGAGATTCCTGAAAAATTCGTGTTTTGTGATTGGGTATTATATCTAGTATCTGAAGTTGAATAGAGTTGAAGTCATGGTGTTTAAAGTGTTCTAATTCTGCTGTGTTAAGTTGTGATGGTGTACTTATTTTAATGTTATTTTTTTGTGCGTTGAATTTTTTGATTTGAGCTCTATGGTTATTGATTCGAAAGTTAAGATTGTTTTTAGTCTGTCCTATATATTTAATATGTCAAGTACCGCATGTAATCATGTAAATACAGTTAAATGTTTTTCATAGAAATTGTTTTTTGGGTTTACCTGTAGCAGGCATGGCGTTAAATTTTCAAGTTTGTCATCTAGTGAAATGACATTTAGTGATTTCAATATGAGTTAAACTAGCAAGATATAAAAGTAAGGAGGCTGCTAACCTTCAATACAGTAAAGTTTTTGTATAAGAACTTTAAAACTTAAAAAGGTTGGAGATAATATATAAAGTGGGTACATTAGGTAAGAGATAAATAGCGCTAATAGCTGCTATTTAGCATATCAAATGTTGTATGAACTTAAATCCATTTAGTGCGAATACAAGTTGTTATTACTTGCGCAATTGCTGCAAAGTTAGTTAATAATAATTTATTTCCTAAACAGTATTGATTAATTGATTATATTATCTCCTAAGTTTAATTAAAGTAGAATTATTTTAAAAGTGTGCATCCATACTGGTAAGTTATATTTTGAAAGATGTTTTGAAGTAATTTGAAAGCAAAATGTTAATAATGTTTTAACGGGGACTGGAGTTAAATCATCACGAGGAATAATATTACAATTGTAAAAGTAAAAATTAAAACATGTAATTATTGTCATTGATCGGAAATTAGTTGACTTTTCAAGGGGAACAAACCAACTCCCGTTCAATGATCAATAATTGATAAAAATACGTAAATATGAAAGTGTTTCGTCTTTACTCGAGTTATAAGTTAAAGCCAAACCGGCAATTCTAGTCAGGCCAAATATTTCCGCGAATAGTTGTTACTCAAAGAACTGATTCTCATGAAGCATTTTAGTCAATTCAATTTGGAGTAAAAATCAATTACTGTAGAGAAATCTTGTAAAACTCGAGTAATCGTCCCCGACACTATCATCTTTATGTATTTGAGTACTATATTATTTGTAGAAATTAAACATTGGAAATTGTCATCATGAAATCGAAATCAAAGTAAAGTTGAAATAAACATAGAAGATTATAAAAAAGATAAATAATGCAAACTTTGCAAAAACAAATCAAAGAGAACATAAAAATAATATAAAAATAATATAAAAATAAAATAGAAAATAATATAAATAAGATCAGTGAATGTACATGAAGATATAAAGGCCAGAAAGGTATTAAGTAACTTACATTCTTTCTAGTGGGGGAGTTGGCAGTGTGTTCTCTTCGTGTCTGACTCAGAAGTGTAGGGTGTCCGAAAATTCTTAGCGGCAGTAGGGGCTTTGAATTATATCAGTCGGTAAGACTTGGTTGAAGAAATTTATGGTAGTGGGTGGGACTTTGAATTCTTGAGGGATGTATTTTGTGGAGTTCTTATCTGAGAGAGACCGTCTGTTAAGATTTTTTTAAAAATACTAGTGAATGGAAATTAATTAATTTCTGGCTAATTGTCGTGTCGCAATGATTAAGAATTTAAGAAAGGAAAAAGGCATTTTCGCTATCCAAGAGCTAGTAGACAGTCTAAAGGCAGGAAATAGGCCCATTTTTTTAGTAACAGTATATGTCTGAAGACAATTAGCTTTTTACAATATATACAATTGAGTAATTATACTATATACAAATATTTCAACTGACAGTCATCCAACTTATACCGCCTTCTCAGGTTTAGGAATAAATTATCATATCCCTATGAGTTAAATGATTTAGAGTGAGTATTTAACGCCTGCTCTTTAAAGGCAATGGTTGATAAATTGAAAGGGAATTAGATTATTTTTGAGAATTTTGATAAGGATCAAAATTTCGCGTTGTAAATCTATTGTATCTGTGCATATAGTTTTAAATCGTTGTATTTGATTAATTATAGTATTGTTAATTACTTTTTTGGATATGTTGGAGTTCCAATTTATTAATTTGTTAGTATTGAAATTGAAGTTTCTTGTTTTGTCAAAAAGTAAAATTTTTTTGTAGTTAACGATTTGAAGATCTAGAAAGTCTATGCTATTTTGTGAATTATTAGTTTTATTAAGTTTAAGACAATTCCGATAAATGTCGGAATTTTCAATTTTACCAAAATTATTAATTGTAATAAGGTCATCAATAAATCTGTAGGTGTGTTTGTAGTAATTTAACTCTTGTGGTTGTAGATTTTTTTGGAAGTTAAATTCTTTGACAAATAAAAAGATATTACAGATCGAGGTGCTGGAATGTAAGCCCATTGGCAATCCTCTGACTTGTTTAAAAAGTTGATTTTGAAACTTGATGTAGTTATGAAAAAGTGTGCATTTTAGGTAGGTTTTCCATTTGTCAAGAGTCATGATATTGAGTATATTAGGGAAAAGTTTTGGTAGATCAAGTAGACTGCTATAGATTTCTTCTAGAGGAAGTGAGGTATATAAGTTTTCAAAATCATAGCAGTTAATGTTTTGGATGTTAATGGTATGAATGGTATTAATGGCAGGAGTGTTATTATGAATGATCCAGCAATAGTTATGATTAGTGTTACAATCATTGAAAATAAATTTACAGATTTTATTAAGTTGAATTGAAAAATAATAGTCTATATTTTTCTTGTAATTATTAGTTCCATTAGCTATAAATCTAAATTTTAATGGTGTTTTATGGAATTTGGGAATCGCATAAAGATTAGTAAATCTGTTGTAGTTTGCATTGAAAGTAATATTGAGTTTCTTATGAAAAGTTTTAATCCTGTTTATTATAGATGTTTCTGTAAGGTTGGCTGATTGATAAGTAGTTGCGTTGAGAAGTTCTTTATGAATAATCTCAGTGTAGAATTGTTTTCATATAATACTAAAGTTATTAGTTGCTTTATCTATTTTTGTAATAGTAAAAAAGCTGTTTTAATTTACTAATATCAGATGTAAGTTGCGACCAGTTCAGTGTACTTTTAAATTTGAGGTGACTGATTTCTGTGGATATGCGTTGAAGAATTTTAGCTTTCCATTTTAAGAAGGTATCTATGGGAAAATTCAGTTGATAGCTTGCTTTAACTATAAATTCGTTGATGTTGTTTTCGAAAGTCTTGTAACAGTAATTTGTAGTCATGTTTCTGACTGGTCTAAATTTTGTACCATAACTCATTAGTGTTTTTAGTTGATGGTTTTGTATGATATTCAGGTTGCCAGTAATTATGTGCTGGTGATGAGAATCTACGTAATTGCTGTAAATTGGTGTCTTACAATGTCATTCTGCAGTTTCATCTATTTCATGGTGGTTAGTAAGCAAGTTGCTTAAGGTCCTTTGATATTTAAATGCAATCATTGGTATAGTGTCAACTGCGGGGAAGTAATCTTTACAATCTCTGATGATTCTTGAGAAATGAATATTGTCAAACTGCGGATGCAGAAAATTGACTTTAAAATAAATTTTGCGTTGAGTGAGACTATTAGAGAGTCTGAAAAGACTAAAATCAAGAATCATGTCTTTAATGATTTGTATGTCGTCGTAGCTTTCTTGAAGGAATTTTTTTAGTTTGATAAGGAATTTATTAGTACAGGAGTGTAACCAGTTGAGAAGTTTCTTGGGAAAACAGTCTGAGTCAAAAAAACATTTCAATTGTTTTTTCAATGCAAGTGTATCCAAAGTGGATAAAAATCTCGCATTATTTTTTATTTTGCTTCCTCTTTTTCCTCTCTGCGTTTTGATGCTGTAGAGTTTAAATTGGCTGAAAATAGACTTCTTAGAAGTATCTCTATGACTATGTATATAAGTGTTAAGTCCATATGGATAAAGTGAACGTTGTTTTAGTATATAGAGAGATTCCTGAAAAATTCGTGTTTTGTGATTGGGTATTATATCTAGTATCTGAAGTTGAATAGAGTTGAAGTCATGGTGTTTAAAGTGTTCTAATTCTGCTGTATTAAGTTGTGATGGTGTACTTATTTTAATGTTATTTTTTTGTGCGTTGAATTTTTTGATTTGAGCTCTATGGTTATTGATTCGAAAGTTAAGATTGTTTTTAGTCTGTCCTATATATTTAATATGTCAAGTACCGCATGTAATCATGTAAATACAGTTAAATGTTTTTCATAGAAATTGTTTTTTGGGTTTACCTGTAGCAGGCATGGCGTTAAATTTTCAAGTTTGTCATCTAGTGGAATGACATTTAGTGATTTCAATATGAGTTAAACTAGCAAGATATAAAAGTAAGGAGGCTGCTAACCTTCAATACAGTAAAGTTTTTGTATAAGAACTTTAAAACTTAAAAAGGTTGGAGATAATATATAAAGTGGGTACATTAGGTAAGAGATAAATAGCGCTAATAGCTGCTATTTAGCATATCAAATGTTGTATGAACTTAAATCCATTTAGTGCGAATACAAGTTGTTATTACTTGCGCAATTGCTGCAAAGTTAGTTAATAATAATTTATTTCCTAAACAGTATTGATTAATTGATTATATTATCTCCTAAGTTTAATTAAAGTAGAATTATTTTAAAAGTGTGCATCCATACTGGTAAGTTATATTTTGAAAGATGTTTTGAAGTAATTTGAAAGCAAAATGTTAATAATGTTTTAACGGGGACTGGAGTTAAATCATCACGAGGAATAATATTACAATTGTAAAAGTAAAAATTAAAACATGTAATTATTGTCATTGATCGGAAATTAGTTGACTTTTCAAGGGGAACAAACCAACTCCCGTTCAATGATCAATAATTGATAAAAATACGTAAATATGAAAGTGTTTCGTCTTTACTCGAGTTATAAGTTAAAGCCAAACCGGCAATTCTAGTCAGGCCAAATATTTCCGCGAATAGTTGTTACTCAAAGAACTGATTCTCATGAAGCATTTTAGTCAATTCAATTTGGAGTAAAAATCAATTACTGTAGAGAAATCTTGTAAAACTCGAGTAATCGTCCCCGACACTATCATCTTTATGTATTTGAGTACTATATTATTTGTAGAAATTAAACATTGGAAATTGTCATTATGAAATCGAAATCAAAGTAAAGTTGAAATAAACATAGAAGATTATAAAAAAGATAAATAATGCAAACTTTGCAAAAACAAATCAAAGAGAACATAAAAATAATATAAAAATAAAATAGAAAATAATATAAATAAGATCAGTGAATGTACATGAAGATATAAAGGCCAGAAAGGTATTAAGTAACTTACATTCTTTCTAGTGGGGGAGTTGGCAGTGTGTTCTCTTCGTGTCTGACTCAGAAGTGTAGGGTGTCCGAAAATTCTTAGCGGCAGTAGGGGCTTTGAATTATATCAGTCGGTAAGACTTGGTTGAAGAAATTTATGGTAGTGGGTGGGACTTTGAATTCTTGAGGGATGTATTTTGTGGAGTTCTTATCTGAGAGAGACCGTCTGTTAAGATTTTTTTAAAAATACTAGTGAATGGAAATTAATTAATTTCTGGCTAATTGTCGTGTCGCAATGATTAAGAATTTAAGAAAGGAAAAAGGCATTTTCGCTATCCAAGAGCTAGTAGACAGTCTAAAGGCAGGAAATAGGCCCATTTTTTTAGTAACAGTATATGTCTGAAGACAATTAGCTTTTTACAATATATACAATTGAGTAATTACACTATATACAAATATTTCAACTGACAGTCATCCAACTTATACCGCCTTCTCAGGTTTAGGAATAAATTATCATATCCCTATCAGTTAAATGATTTAGAGTGAGTATTTAACGCCTTCTCTTTTAAGGCAATGGTTGATAAATTGAAAGGGAATTAGATTATTTTTGAGAATTTTGATAAGGATCAAAATTTCGCGTTGTAAATCTATTGTATCTGTGCATATAGTTTTAATTCGTTGTATTTGATTAATTATAGTATTGTTAATTACTTTTTTGGATATGTTGGAGTTCCAATTTATTAATTTGTTAGTATTGAAATTGAAGTTTCTTGTTTTGTCAAAAAGTAAAATTTTTTTGTAGTTAATGATTTGAAGATCTAGAAAGTCTATGCTATTTTGTGAATTATTAGTTTTATTAAGTTTAAGACAATTCGGATAAATGTCGGAGTTTTCAATTTTACCAAAATTATTAATTGTAATAAGGTCATCAATAAATCTGTAGGTGTGTTTGTAGTAATTTAACTCTTGTGGTTGTAGATTTTTTTGGAAGTTAAATTCTTTGACAAATAAAAAGATATTACAGATCGAGGTGCTGGAATGTAAGCCCATTGGCAATCCTCTGACTTGTTTAAAAAGTTGATTTTGAAACTTGATGTAGTTATGAAAAAGTGTGCATTTTAGGTAGGTTTTCCATTTGTCAAGAGTCATGATATTGAGTATATTAGGGAAAAGTTTTGGTAGATCAAGTAGACTGCTATAGATTTCTTCTAGAGGAAGTGAGGTATATAAGTTTTCAAAATCATAGCAGTTAATGTTTTGGATGTTAATGGTATGAATGGTATTAATGGCAGGAGTGTTATTATGAATGATCCAGCAATAGTTATGATTAGTGTTACAATCATTGAAAATAAATTTACAGATTTTATTAAGTTGAATTGAAAAATAATAGTCTATATTTTTCTTGTAATTATTAGTTCCATTAGCTATAAATCTAAATTTTAATGGTGTTTTATGGAATTTGGGAATCGCATAAAGATTAGTAAATCTGTTGTAGTTTGCATTGAAAGTAATATTGAGTTTCTTATGAAAAGTTTTAATCCTGTTTATTATAGATGTTTCTGTAAGGTTGGCTGATTGATAAGTAGTTGCGTTGAGAAGTTCTTTATGAATAATCTCAGTGTAGAATTGTTTTCATATAATACTAAAGTTATTAGTTGCTTTATCTATTTTTGTAATAGTAAAAAAGCTGTTTTAATTTACTAATATCAGATGTAAGTTGCGACCAGTTCAGTGTACTTTTAAATTTGAGGTGACTGATTTCTGTGGATATGCGTTGAAGAATTTTAGCTTTCCATTTTAAGAAGGTATCTATGGGAAAATTCAGTTGATAGCTTGCTTTAACTATAAATTCGTTGATGTTGTTTTCGAAAGTCTTGTAACAGTAATTTGTAGTCATGTTTCTGACTGGTCTAAATTTTGTACCATAACTCATTAGTGTTTTTAGTTGATGGTTTTGTATGATATTCAGGTTGCCAGTAATTATGTGCTGGTGATGAGAATCTACGTAATTGCTGTAAATTGGTGTCTTACAATGTCATTCTGCAGTTTCATCTATTTCATGGTGGTTAGTAAGCAAGTTGCTTAAGGTCCTTTGATATTTAAATGCAATCATTGGTATAGTGTCAACTGCGGGGAAGTAATCTTTACAATCTCTGATGATTCTTGAGAAATGAATATTGTCAAACTGCGGATGCAGAAAATTGACTTTAAAATAAATTTTGCGTTGAGTGAGACTATTAGAGAGTCTGAAAAGACTAAAATCAAGAATCATGTCTTTAATGATTTGTATGTCGTCGTAGCTTTCTTGAATGAATTTTTTTAGTTTGATAAGGAATTTATTAGTACAGGAGTGTAACCAGTTGAGAAGTTTCTTGGGAAAACAGTCTGAGTCAAAAAAACATTTCAATTGTTTTTTCAATGCAAGTGTATCCAAAGTGGATAAAAATCTCGCATTATTTTTTATTTTGCTTCCTCTTTTTCCTCTCTGCGTTTTGATGCTGTAGAGTTTAAATTGGCTGAAAATAGACTTCTTAGAAGTATCTCTATGACTATGTATATAAGTGTTAAGTCCATATGGATAAAGTGAACGTTGTTTTAGTATATAGAGAGATTCCTGAAAAATTCGTGTTTTGTGATTGGGTATTATATCTAGTATCTGAAGTTGAATAGAGTTGAAGTCATGGTGTTTAAAGTGTTCTAATTCTGCTGTGTTAAGTTGTGATGGTGTACTTATTTTAATGTTATTTTTTTGTGCGTTGAATTTTTTGATTTGAGCTCTATGGTTATTGATTCGAAAGTTAAGATTGTTTTTAGTCTGTCCTATATATTTAATATGTCAAGTACCGCATGTAATCATGTAAATACAGTTAAATGTTTTTCATAGAAATTGTTTTTTGGGTTTACCTGTAGCAGGCATGGCGTTAAATTTTCAAGTTTGTCATCTAGTGAAATGACATTTAGTGATTTCAATATGAGTTAAACTAGCAAGATATAAAAGTAAGGAGGCTGCTAACCTTCAATACAGTAAAGTTTTTGTATAAGAACTTTAAAACTTAAAAAGGTTGGAGATAATATATAAAGTGGGTACATTAGGTAAGAGATAAATAGCGCTAATAGCTGCTATTTAGCATATCAAATGTTGTATGAACTTAAATCCATTTAGTGCGAATACAAGTTGTTATTACTTGCGCAATTGCTGCAAAGTTAGTTAATAATAATTTATTTCCTAAACAGTATTGATTAATTGATTATATTATCTCCTAAGTTTAATTAAAGTAGAATTATTTTAAAAGTGTGCATCCATACTGGTAAGTTATATTTTGAAAGATGTTTTGAAGTAATTTGAAAGCAAAATGTTAATAATGTTTTAACGGGGACTGGAGTTAAATCATCACGAGGAATAATATTACAATTGTAAAAGTAAAAATTAAAACATGTAATTATTGTCATTGATCGGAAATTAGTTGACTTTTCAAGGGGAACAAACCAACTCCCGTTCAATGATCAATAATTGATAAAAATACGTAAATATGAAAGTGTTTCGTCTTTACTCGAGTTATAAGTTAAAGCCAAACCGGCAATTCTAGTCAGGCCAAATATTTCCGCGAATAGTTGTTACTCAAAGAACTGATTCTCATGAAGCATTTTAGTCAATTCAATTTGGAGTAAAAATCAATTACTGTAGAGAAATCTTGTAAAACTCGAGTAATCGTCCCCGACACTATCATCTTTATGTATTTGAGTACTATATTATTTGTAGAAATTAAACATTGGAAATTGTCATCATGAAATCGAAATCAAAGTAAAGTTGAAATAAACATAGAAGATTATAAAAAAGATAAATAATGCAAACTTTGCAAAAACAAATCAAAGAGAACATAAAAATAATATAAAAATAATATAAAAATAAAATAGAAAATAATATAAATAAGATCAGTGAATGTACATGAAGATATAAAGGCCAGAAAGGTATTAAGTAACTTACATTCTTTCTAGTGGGGGAGTTGGCAGTGTGTTCTCTTCGTGTCTGACTCAGAAGTGTAGGGTGTCCGAAAATTCTTAGCGGCAGTAGGGGCTTTGAATTATATCAGTCGGTAAGACTTGGTTGAAGAAATTTATGGTAGTGGGTGGGACTTTGAATTCTTGAGGGATGTATTTTGTGGAGTTTTTATCTGAGAGAGACCGTCTGTTAAGATTTTTTTAAAAATACTAGTGAATGGAAATTAATTAATTTCTGGCTAATTGTCGTGTCGCAATGATTAAGAATTTAAGAAAGGAAAAAGGCATTTTCGCTATCCAAGAGCTAGTAGACAGTCTAAAGGCAGGAAATAGGCCCATTTTTTTAGTAACAGTATATGTCTGAAGACAATTAGCTTTTTACAATATATACAATTGAGTAATTATACTATATACAAATATTTCAACTGACAGTCATCCAACTTATACCGCCTTCTCAGGTTTAGGAATAAATTATCATATCCCTATGAGTTAAATGATTTAGAGTGAGTATTTAACGCCTGCTCTTTAAAGGCAATGGTTGATAAATTGAAAGGGAATTAGATTATTTTTGAGAATTTTGATAAGGATCAAAATTTCGCGTTGTAAATCTATTGTATCTGTGCATATAGTTTTAAATCGTTGTATTTGATTAATTATAGTATTGTTAATTACTTTTTTGGATATGTTGGAGTTCCAATTTATTAATTTGTTAGTATTGAAATTGAAGTTTCTTGTTTTGTCAAAAAGTAAAATTTTTTTGTAGTTAACGATTTGAAGATCTAGAAAGTCTATGCTATTTTGTGAATTATTAGTTTTATTAAGTTTAAGACAATTCCGATAAATGTCGGAATTTTCAATTTTACCAAAATTATTAATTGTAATAAGGTCATCAATAAATCTGTAGGTGTGTTTGTAGTAATTTAACTCTTGTGGTTGTAGATTTTTTTGGAAGTTAAATTCTTTGACAAATAAAAAGATATTACAGATCGAGGTGCTGGAATGTAAGCCCATTGGCAATCCTCTGACTTGTTTAAAAAGTTGATTTTGAAACTTGATGTAGTTATGAAAAAGTGTGCATTTTAGGTAGGTTTTCCATTTGTCAAGAGTCATGATATTGAGTATATTAGGGAAACGTTTTGGTAGATCAAGTAGACTGCTATAGATTTCTTCTAGAGGAAGTGAGGTATATAAGTTTTCAAAATCATAGCAGTTAATGTTTTGGATGTTAATGGTATGAATGGTATTAATGGCAGGAGTGTTATTATGAATGATCCAGCAATAGTTATGATTAGTGTTACAATCATTGAAAATAAATTTACAGATTTTATTAAGTTGAATTGAAAAATAATAGTCTATATTTTTCTTGTAATTATTAGTTCCATTAGCTATAAATCTAAATTTTAATGGTGTTTTATGGAATTTGGGAATCGCATAAAGATTAGTAAATCTGTTGTAGTTTGCATTGAAAGTAATATTGAGTTTCTTATGAAAAGTTTTAATCCTGTTTATTATAGATGTTTCTGTAAGGTTGGCTGATTGATAAGTAGTTGCGTTGAGAAGTTCTTTATGAATAATCTCAGTGTAGAATTGTTTTCATATAATACTAAAGTTATTAGTTGCTTTATCTATTTTTGTAATAGTAAAAAAGCTGTTTTAATTTACTAATATCAGATGTAAGTTGCGACCAGTTCAGTGTACTTTTAAATTTGAGGTGACTGATTTCTGTGGATATGCGTTGAAGAATTTTAGCTTTCCATTTTAAGAAGGTATCTATGGGAAAATTCAGTTGATAGCTTGCTTTAACTATAAATTCGTTGATGTTGTTTTCGAAAGTCTTGTAACAGTAATTTGTAGTCATGTTTCTGACTGGTCTAAATTTTGTACCATAACTCATTAGTGTTTTTAGTTGATGGTTTTGTATGATATTCAGGTTGCCAGTAATTATGTGCTGGTGATGAGAATCTACGTAATTGCTGTAAATTGGTGTCTTACAATGTCATTCTGCAGTTTCATCTATTTCATGGTGGTTAGTAAGCAAGTTGCTTAAGGTCCTTTGATATTTAAATGCAATCATTGGTATAGTGTCAACTGCGGGGAAGTAATCTTTACAATCTCTGATGATTCTTGAGAAATGAATATTGTCAAACTGCGGATGCAGAAAATTGACTTTAAAATAAATTTTGCGTTGAGTGAGACTATTAGAGAGTCTGAAAAGACTAAAATCAAGAATCATGTCTTTAATGATTTGTATGTCGTCGTAGCTTTCTTGAATGAATTTTTTTAGTTTGATAAGGAATTTATTAGTACAGGAGTGTAACCAGTTGAGAAGTTTCTTGGGAAAACAGTCTGAGTCAAAAAAACATTTCAATTGTTTTTTCAATGCAAGTGTATCCAAAGTGGATAAAAATCTCGCATTATTTTTTATTTTGCTTCCTCTTTTTCCTCTCTGCGTTTTGATGCTGTAGAGTTTAAATTGGCTGAAAATAGACTTCTTAGAAGTATCTCTATGACTATGTATATAAGTGTTAAGTCCATATGGATAAAGTGAACGTTGTTTTAGTATATAGAGAGATTCCTGAAAAATTCGTGTTTTGTGATTGGGTATTATATCTAGTATCTGAAGTTGAATAGAGTTGAAGTCATGGTGTTTAAAGTGTTCTAATTCTGCTGTGTTAAGTTGTGATGGTGTACTTATTTTAATGTTATTTTTTTGTGCGTTGAATTTTTTGATTTGAGCTCTATGGTTATTGATTCGAAAGTTAAGATTGTTTTTAGTCTGTCCTATATATTTAATATGTCAAGTACCGCATGTAATCATGTAAATACAGTTAAATGTTTTTCATAGAAATTGTTTTTTGGGTTTACCTGTAGCAGGCATGGCGTTAAATTTTCAAGTTTGTCATCTAGTGAAATGACATTTAGTGATTTCAATATGAGTTAAACTAGCAAGATATAAAAGTAAGGAGGCTGCTAACCTTCAATACAGTAAAGTTTTTGTATAAGAACTTTAAAACTTAAAAAGGTTGGAGATAATATATAAAGTGGGTACATTAGGTAAGAGATAAATAGCGCTAATAGCTGCTATTTAGCATATCAAATGTTGTATGAACTTAAATCCATTTAGTGCGAATACAAGTTGTTATTACTTGCGCAATTGCTGCAAAGTTAGTTAATAATAATTTATTTCCTAAACAGTATTGATTAATTGATTATATTATCTCCTAAGTTTAATTAAAGTAGAATTATTTTAAAAGTGTGCATCCATACTGGTAAGTTATATTTTGAAAGATGTTTTGAAGTAATTTGAAAGCAAAATGTTAATAATGTTTTAACGGGGACTGGAGTTAAATCATCACGAGGAATAATATTACAATTGTAAAAGTAAAAATTAAAACATGTAATTATTGTCATTGATCGGAAATTAGTTGACTTTTCAAGGGGAACAAACCAACTCCCGTTCAATGATCAATAATTGATAAAAATACGTAAATATGAAAGTGTTTCGTCTTTACTCGAGTTATAAGTTAAAGCCAAACCGGCAATTCTAGTCAGGCCAAATATTTCCGCGAATAGTTGTTACTCAAAGAACTGATTCTCATGAAGCATTTTAGTCAATTCAATTTGGAGTAAAAATCAATTACTGTAGAGAAATCTTGTAAAACTCGAGTAATCGTCCCCGACACTATCATCTTTATGTATTTGAGTACTATATTATTTGTAGAAATTAAACATTGGAAATTGTCATCATGAAATCGAAATCAAAGTAAAGTTGAAATAAACATAGAAGATTATAAAAAAGATAAATAATGCAAACTTTGCAAAAACAAATCAAAGAGAACATAAAAATAATATAAAAATAATATAAAAATAAAATAGAAAATAATATAAATAAGATCAGTGAATGTACATGAAGATATAAAGGCCAGAAAGGTATTAAGTAACTTACATTCTTTCTAGTGGGGGAGTTGGCAGTGTGTTCTCTTCGTGTCTGACTCAGAAGTGTAGGGTGTCCGAAAATTCTTAGCGGCAGTAGGGGCTTTGAATTATATCAGTCGGTAAGACTTGGTTGAAGAAATTTATGGTAGTGGGTGGGACTTTGAATTCTTGAGGGATGTATTTTGTGGAGTTTTTATCTGAGAGAGACCGTCTGTTAAGATTTTTTTAAAAATACTAGTGAATGGAAATTAATTAATTTCTGGCTAATTGTCGTGTCGCAATGATTAAGAATTTAAGAAAGGAAAAAGGCATTTTCGCTATCCAAGAGCTAGTAGACAGTCTAAAGGCAGGAAATAGGCCCATTTTTTTAGTAACAGTATATGTCTGAAGACAATTAGCTTTTTACAATATATACAATTGAGTAATTATACTATATACAAATATTTCAACTGACAGTCATCCAACTTATACCGCCTTCTCAGGTTTAGGAATAAATTATCATATCCCTATGAGTTAAATGATTTAGAGTGAGTATTTAACGCCTGCTCTTTAAAGGCAATGGTTGATAAATTGAAAGGGAATTAGATTATTTTTGAGAATTTTGATAAGGATCAAAATTTCGCGTTGTAAATCTATTGTATCTGTGCATATAGTTTTAAATCGTTGTATTTGATTAATTATAGTATTGTTAATTACTTTTTTGGATATGTTGGAGTTCCAATTTATTAATTTGTTAGTATTGAAATTGAAGTTTCTTGTTTTGTCAAAAAGTAAAATTTTTTTGTAGTTAACGATTTGAAGATCTAGAAAGTCTATGCTATTTTGTGAATTATTAGTTTTATTAAGTTTAAGACAATTCCGATAAATGTCGGAATTTTCAATTTTACCAAAATTATTAATTGTAATAAGGTCATCAATAAATCTGTAGGTGTGTTTGTAGTAATTTAACTCTTGTGGTTGTAGATTTTTTTGGAAGTTAAATTCTTTGACAAATAAAAAGATATTACAGATCGAGGTGCTGGAATGTAAGCCCATTGGCAATCCTCTGACTTGTTTAAAAAGTTGATTTTGAAACTTGATGTAGTTATGAAAAAGTGTGCATTTTAGGTAGGTTTTCCATTTGTCAAGAGTCATGATATTGAGTATATTAGGGAAAAGTTTTGGTAGATCAAGTAGACTGCTATAGATTTCTTCTAGAGGAAGTGAGGTATATAAGTTTTCAAAATCATAGCAGTTAATGTTTTGGATGTTAATGGTATGAATGGTATTAATGGCAGGAGTGTTATTATGAATGATCCAGCAATAGTTATGATTAGTGTTACAATCATTGAAAATAAATTTACAGATTTTATTAAGTTGAATTGAAAAATAATAGTCTATATTTTTCTTGTAATTATTAGTTCCATTAGCTATAAATCTAAATTTTAATGGTGTTTTATGGAATTTGGGAATCGCATAAAGATTAGTAAATCTGTTGTAGTTTGCATTGAAAGTAATATTGAGTTTCTTATGAAAAGTTTTAATCCTGTTTATTATAGATGTTTCTGTAAGGTTGGCTGATTGATAAGTAGTTGCGTTGAGAAGTTCTTTATGAATAATCTCAGTGTAGAATTGTTTTCATATAATACTAAAGTTATTAGTTGCTTTATCTATTTTTGTAATAGTAAAAAAGCTGTTTTAATTTACTAATATCAGATGTAAGTTGCGACCAGTTCAGTGTACTTTTAAATTTGAGGTGACTGATTTCTGTGGATATGCGTTGAAGAATTTTAGCTTTCCATTTTAAGAAGGTATCTATGGGAAAATTCAGTTGATAGCTTGCTTTAACTATAAATTCGTTGATGTTGTTTTCGAAAGTCTTGTAACAGTAATTTGTAGTCATGTTTCTGACTGGTCTAAATTTTGTACCATAACTCATTAGTGTTTTTAGTTGATGGTTTTGTATGATATTCAGGTTGCCAGTAATTATGTGCTGGTGATGAGAATCTACGTAATTGCTGTAAATTGGTGTCTTACAATGTCATTCTGCAGTTTCATCTATTTCATGGTGGTTAGTAAGCAAGTTGCTTAAGGTCCTTTGATATTTAAATGCAATCATTGGTATAGTGTCAACTGCGGGGAAGTAATCTTTACAATCTCTGATGATTCTTGAGAAATGAATATTGTCAAACTGCGGATGCAGAAAATTGACTTTAAAATAAATTTTGCGTTGAGTGAGACTATTAGAGAGTCTGAAAAGACTAAAATCAAGAATCATGTCTTTAATGATTTGTATGTCGTCGTAGCTTTCTTGAATGAATTTTTTTAGTTTGATAAGGAATTTATTAGTACAGGAGTGTAACCAGTTGAGAAGTTTCTTGGGAAAACAGTCTGAGTCAAAAAAACATTTCAATTGTTTTTTCAATGCAAGTGTATCCAAAGTGGATAAAAATCTCGCATTATTTTTTATTTTGCTTCCTCTTTTTCCTCTCTGCGTTTTGATGCTGTAGAGTTTAAATTGGCTGAAAATAGACTTCTTAGAAGTATCTCTATGACTATGTATATAAGTGTTAAGTCCATATGGATAAAGTGAACGTTGTTTTAGTATATAGAGAGATTCCTGAAAAATTCGTGTTTTGTGATTGGGTATTATATCTAGTATCTGAAGTTGAATAGAGTTGAAGTCATGGTGTTTAAAGTGTTCTAATTCTGCTGTGTTAAGTTGTGATGGTGTACTTATTTTAATGTTATTTTTTTGTGCGTTGAATTTTTTGATTTGAGCTCTATGGTTATTGATTCGAAAGTTAAGATTGTTTTTAGTCTGTCCTATATATTTAATATGTCAAGTACCGCATGTAATCATGTAAATACAGTTAAATGTTTTTCATAGAAATTGTTTTTTGGGTTTACCTGTAGCAGGCATGGCGTTAAATTTTCAAGTTTGTCATCTAGTGAAATGACATTTAGTGATTTCAATATGAGTTAAACTAGCAAGATATAAAAGTAAGGAGGCTGCTAACCTTCAATACAGTAAAGTTTTTGTATAAGAACTTTAAAACTTAAAAAGGTTGGAGATAATATATAAAGTGGGTACATTAGGTAAGAGATAAATAGCGCTAATAGCTGCTATTTAGCATATCAAATGTTGTATGAACTTAAATCCATTTAGTGCGAATACAAGTTGTTATTACTTGCGCAATTGCTGCAAAGTTAGTTAATAATAATTTATTTCCTAAACAGTATTGATTAATTGATTATATTATCTCCTAAGTTTAATTAAAGTAGAATTATTTTAAAAGTGTGCATCCATACTGGTAAGTTATATTTTGAAAGATGTTTTGAAGTAATTTGAAAGCAAAATGTTAATAATGTTTTAACGGGGACTGGAGTTAAATCATCACGAGGAATAATATTACAATTGTAAAAGTAAAAATTAAAACATGTAATTATTGTCATTGATCGGAAATTAGTTGACTTTTCAAGGGGAACAAACCAACTCCCGTTCAATGATCAATAATTGATAAAAATACGTAAATATGAAAGTGTTTCGTCTTTACTCGAGTTATAAGTTAAAGCCAAACCGGCAATTCTAGTCAGGCCAAATATTTCCGCGAATAGTTGTTACTCAAAGAACTGATTCTCATGAAGCATTTTAGTCAATTCAATTTGGAGTAAAAATCAATTACTGTAGAGAAATCTTGTAAAACTCGAGTAATCGTCCCCGACACTATCATCTTTATGTATTTGAGTACTATATTATTTGTAGAAATTAAACATTGGAAATTGTCATCATGAAATCGAAATCAAAGTAAAGTTGAAATAAACATAGAAGATTATAAAAAAGATAAATAATGCAAACTTTGCAAAAACAAATCAAAGAGAACATAAAAATAATATAAAAATAATATAAAAATAAAATAGAAAATAATATAAATAAGATCAGTGAATGTACATGAAGATATAAAGGCCAGAAAGGTATTAAGTAACTTACATTCTTTCTAGTGGGGGAGTTGGCAGTGTGTTCTCTTCGTGTCTGACTCAGAAGTGTAGGGTGTCCGAAAATTCTTAGCGGCAGTAGGGGCTTTGAATTATATCAGTCGGTAAGACTTGGTTGAAGAAATTTATGGTAGTGGGTGGGACTTTGAATTCTTGAGGGATGTATTTTGTGGAGTTTTTATCTGAGAGAGACCGTCTGTTAAGATTTTTTTAAAAATACTAGTGAATGGAAATTAATTAATTTCTGGCTAATTGTCGTGTCGCAATGATTAAGAATTTAAGAAAGGAAAAAGGCATTTTCGCTATCCAAGAGCTAGTAGACAGTCTAAAGGCAGGAAATAGGCCCATTTTTTTAGTAACAGTATATGTCTGAAGACAATTAGCTTTTTACAATATATACAATTGAGTAATTATACTATATACAAATATTTCAACTGACAGTCATCCAACTTATACCGCCTTCTCAGGTTTAGGAATAAATTATCATATCCCTATGAGTTAAATGATTTAGAGTGAGTATTTAACGCCTGCTCTTTAAAGGCAATGGTTGATAAATTGAAAGGGAATTAGATTATTTTTGAGAATTTTGATAAGGATCAAAATTTCGCGTTGTAAATCTATTGTATCTGTGCATATAGTTTTAAATCGTTGTATTTGATTAATTATAGTATTGTTAATTACTTTTTTGGATATGTTGGAGTTCCAATTTATTAATTTGTTAGTATTGAAATTGAAGTTTCTTGTTTTGTCAAAAAGTAAAATTTTTTTGTAGTTAACGATTTGAAGATCTAGAAAGTCTATGCTATTTTGTGAATTATTAGTTTTATTAAGTTTAAGACAATTCCGATAAATGTCGGAATTTTCAATTTTACCAAAATTATTAATTGTAATAAGGTCATCAATAAATCTGTAGGTGTGTTTGTAGTAATTTAACTCTTGTGGTTGTAGATTTTTTTGGAAGTTAAATTCTTTGACAAATAAAAAGATATTACAGATCGAGGTGCTGGAATGTAAGCCCATTGGCAATCCTCTGACTTGTTTAAAAAGTTGATTTTGAAACTTGATGTAGTTATGAAAAAGTGTGCATTTTAGGTAGGTTTTCCATTTGTCAAGAGTCATGATATTGAGTATATTAGGGAAAAGTTTTGGTAGATCAAGTAGACTGCTATAGATTTCTTCTAGAGGAAGTGAGGTATATAAGTTTTCAAAATCATAGCAGTTAATGTTTTGGATGTTAATGGTATGAATGGTATTAATGGCAGGAGTGTTATTATGAATGATCCAGCAATAGTTATGATTAGTGTTACAATCATTGAAAATAAATTTACAGATTTTATTAAGTTGAATTGAAAAATAATAGTCTATATTTTTCTTGTAATTATTAGTTCCATTAGCTATAAATCTAAATTTTAATGGTGTTTTATGGAATTTGGGAATCGCATAAAGATTAGTAAATCTGTTGTAGTTTGCATTGAAAGTAATATTGAGTTTCTTATGAAAAGTTTTAATCCTGTTTATTATAGATGTTTCTGTAAGGTTGGCTGATTGATAAGTAGTTGCGTTGAGAAGTTCTTTATGAATAATCTCAGTGTAGAATTGTTGTCATATAATACTAAAGTTATTAGTTGCTTTATCTATTTTTGTAATAGTAAAAAAGCTGTTTTAATTTACTAATATCAGATGTAAGTTGCGACCAGTTCAGTGTACTTTTAAATTTGAGGTGACTGATTTCTGTGGATATGCGTTGAAGAATTTTAGCTTTCCATTTTAAGAAGGTATCTATGGGAAAATTCAGTTGATAGCTTGCTTTAACTATAAATTCGTTGATGTTGTTTTCGAAAGTCTTGTAACAGTAATTTGTAGTCATGTTTCTGACTGGTCTAAATTTTGTACCATAACTCATTAGTGTTTTTAGTTGATGGTTTTGTATGATATTCAGGTTGCCAGTAATTATGTGCTGGTGATGAGAATCTACGTAATTGCTGTAAATTGGTGTCTTACAATGTCATTCTGCAGTTTCATCTATTTCATGGTGGTTAGTAAGCAAGTTGCTTAAGGTCCTTTGATATTTAAATGCAATCATTGGTATAGTGTCAACTGCGGGGAAGTAATCTTTACAATCTCTGATGATTCTTGAGAAATGAATATTGTCAAACTGCGGATGCAGAAAATTGACTTTAAAATAAATTTTGCGTTGAGTGAGACTATTAGAGAGTCTGAAAAGACTAAAATCAAGAATCATGTCTTTAATGATTTGTATGTCGTCGTAGCTTTCTTGAATGAATTTTTTTAGTTTGATAAGGAATTTATTAGTACAGGAGTGTAACCAGTTGAGAAGTTTCTTGGGAAAACAGTCTGAGTCAAAAAAACATTTCAATTGTTTTTTCAATGCAAGTGTATCCAAAGTGGATAAAAATCTCGCATTATTTTTTATTTTGCTTCCTCTTTTTCCTCTCTGCGTTTTGATGCTGTAGAGTTTAAATTGGCTGAAAATAGACTTCTTAGAAGTATCTCTATGACTATGTATATAAGTGTTAAGTCCATATGGATAAAGTGAACGTTGTTTTAGTATATAGAGAGATTCCTGAAAAATTCGTGTTTTGTGATTGGGTATTATATCTAGTATCTGAAGTTGAATAGAGTTGAAGTCATGGTGTTTAAAGTGTTCTAATTCTGCTGTGTTAAGTTGTGATGGTGTACTTATTTTAATGTTATTTTTTTGTGCGTTGAATTTTTTGATTTGAGCTCTATGGTTATTGATTCGAAAGTTAAGATTGTTTTTAGTCTGTCCTATATATTTAATATGTCAAGTACCGCATGTAATCATGTAAATACAGTTAAATGTTTTTCATAGAAATTGTTTTTTGGGTTTACCTGTAGCAGGCATGGCGTTAAATTTTCAAGTTTGTCATCTAGTGAAATGACATTTAGTGATTTCAATATGAGTTAAACTAGCAAGATATAAAAGTAAGGAGGCTGCTAACCTTCAATACAGTAAAGTTTTTGTATAAGAACTTTAAAACTTAAAAAGGTTGGAGATAATATATAAAGTGGGTACATTAGGTAAGAGATAAATAGCGCTAATAGCTGCTATTTAGCATATCAAATGTTGTATGAACTTAAATCCATTTAGTGCGAATACAAGTTGTTATTACTTGCGCAATTGCTGCAAAGTTAGTTAATAATAATTTATTTCCTAAACAGTATTGATTAATTGATTATATTATCTCCTAAGTTTAATTAAAGTAGAATTATTTTAAAAGTGTGCATCCATACTGGTAAGTTATATTTTGAAAGATGTTTTGAAGTAATTTGAAAGCAAAATGTTAATAATGTTTTAACGGGGACTGGAGTTAAATCATCACGAGGAATAATATTACAATTGTAAAAGTAAAAATTAAAACATGTAATTATTGTCATTGATCGGAAATTAGTTGACTTTTCAAGGGGAACAAACCAACTCCCGTTCAATGATCAATAATTGATAAAAATACGTAAATATGAAAGTGTTTCGTCTTTACTCGAGTTATAAGTTAAAGCCAAACCGGCAATTCTAGTCAGGCCAAATATTTCCGCGAATAGTTGTTACTCAAAGAACTGATTCTCATGAAGCATTTTAGTCAATTCAATTTGGAGTAAAAATCAATTACTGTAGAGAAATCTTGTAAAACTCGAGTAATCGTCCCCGACACTATCATCTTTATGTATTTGAGTACTATATTATTTGTAGAAATTAAACATTGGAAATTGTCATCATGAAATCGAAATCAAAGTAAAGTTGAAATAAACATAGAAGATTATAAAAAAGATAAATAATGCAAACTTTGCAAAAACAAATCAAAGAGAACATAAAAATAATATAAAAATAATATAAAAATAAAATAGAAAATAATATAAATAAGATCAGTGAATGTACATGAAGATATAAAGGCCAGAAAGGTATTAAGTAACTTACATTCTTTCTAGTGGGGGAGTTGGCAGTGTGTTCTCTTCGTGTCTGACTCAGAAGTGTAGGGTGTCCGAAAATTCTTAGCGGCAGTAGGGGCTTTGAATTATATCAGTCGGTAAGACTTGGTTGAAGAAATTTATGGTAGTGGGTGGGACTTTGAATTCTTGAGGGATGTATTTTGTGGAGTTTTTATCTGAGAGAGACCGTCTGTTAAGATTTTTTTAAAAATACTAGTGAATGGAAATTAATTAATTTCTGGCTAATTGTCGTGTCGCAATGATTAAGAATTTAAGAAAGGAAAAAGGCATTTTCGCTATCCAAGAGCTAGTAGACAGTCTAAAGGCAGGAAATAGGCCCATTTTTTTAGTAACAGTATATGTCTGAAGACAATTAGCTTTTTACAATATATACAATTGAGTAATTATACTATATACAAATATTTCAACTGACAGTCATCCAACTTATACCGCCTTCTCAGGTTTAGGAATAAATTATCATATCCCTATGAGTTAAATGATTTAGAGTGAGTATTTAACGCCTGCTCTTTAAAGGCAATGGTTGATAAATTGAAAGGGAATTAGATTATTTTTGAGAATTTTGATAAGGATCAAAATTTCGCGTTGTAAATCTATTGTATCTGTGCATATAGTTTTAAATCGTTGTATTTGATTAATTATAGTATTGTTAATTACTTTTTTGGATATGTTGGAGTTCCAATTTATTAATTTGTTAGTATTGAAATTGAAGTTTCTTGTTTTGTCAAAAAGTAAAATTTTTTTGTAGTTAACGATTTGAAGATCTAGAAAGTCTATGCTATTTTGTGAATTATTAGTTTTATTAAGTTTAAGACAATTCCGATAAATGTCGGAATTTTCAATTTTACCAAAATTATTAATTGTAATAAGGTCATCAATAAATCTGTAGGTGTGTTTGTAGTAATTTAACTCTTGTGGTTGTAGATTTTTTTGGAAGTTAAATTCTTTGACAAATAAAAAGATATTACAGATCGAGGTGCTGGAATGTAAGCCCATTGGCAATCCTCTGACTTGTTTAAAAAGTTGATTTTGAAACTTGATGTAGTTATGAAAAAGTGTGCATTTTAGGTAGGTTTTCCATTTGTCAAGAGTCATGATATTGAGTATATTAGGGAAAAGTTTTGGTAGATCAAGTAGACTGCTATAGATTTCTTCTAGAGGAAGTGAGGTATATAAGTTTTCAAAATCATAGCAGTTAATGTTTTGGATGTTAATGGTATGAATGGTATTAATGGCAGGAGTGTTATTATGAATGATCCAGCAATAGTTATGATTAGTGTTACAATCATTGAAAATAAATTTACAGATTTTATTAAGTTGAATTGAAAAATAATAGTCTATATTTTTCTTGTAATTATTAGTTCCATTAGCTATAAATCTAAATTTTAATGGTGTTTTATGGAATTTGGGAATCGCATAAAGATTAGTAAATCTGTTGTAGTTTGCATTGAAAGTAATATTGAGTTTCTTATGAAAAGTTTTAATCCTGTTTATTATAGATGTTTCTGTAAGGTTGGCTGATTGATAAGTAGTTGCGTTGAGAAGTTCTTTATGAATAATCTCAGTGTAGAATTGTTTTCATATAATACTAAAGTTATTAGTTGCTTTATCTATTTTTGTAATAGTAAAAAAGCTGTTTTAATTTACTAATATCAGATGTAAGTTGCGACCAGTTCAGTGTACTTTTAAATTTGAGGTGACTGATTTCTGTGGATATGCGTTGAAGAATTTTAGCTTTCCATTTTAAGAAGGTATCTATGGGAAAATTCAGTTGATAGCTTGCTTTAACTATAAATTCGTTGATGTTGTTTTCGAAAGTCTTGTAACAGTAATTTGTAGTCATGTTTCTGACTGGTCTAAATTTTGTACCATAACTCATTAGTGTTTTTAGTTGATGGTTTTGTATGATATTCAGGTTGCCAGTAATTATGTGCTGGTGATGAGAATCTACGTAATTGCTGTAAATTGGTGTCTTACAATGTCATTCTGCAGTTTCATCTATTTCATGGTGGTTAGTAAGCAAGTTGCTTAAGGTCCTTTGATATTTAAATGCAATCATTGGTATAGTGTCAACTGCGGGGAAGTAATCTTTACAATCTCTGATGATTCTTGAGAAATGAATATTGTCAAACTGCGGATGCAGAAAATTGACTTTAAAATAAATTTTGCGTTGAGTGAGACTATTAGAGAGTCTGAAAAGACTAAAATCAAGAATCATGTCTTTAATGATTTGTATGTCGTCGTAGCTTTCTTGAATGAATTTTTTTAGTTTGATAAGGAATTTATTAGTACAGGAGTGTAACCAGTTGAGAAGTTTCTTGGGAAAACAGTCTGAGTCAAAAAAACATTTCAATTGTTTTTTCAATGCAAGTGTATCCAAAGTGGATAAAAATCTCGCATTATTTTTTATTTTGCTTCCTCTTTTTCCTCTCTGCGTTTTGATGCTGTAGAGTTTAAATTGGCTGAAAATAGACTTCTTAGAAGTATCTCTATGACTATGTATATAAGTGTTAAGTCCATATGGATAAAGTGAACGTTGTTTTAGTATATAGAGAGATTCCTGAAAAATTCGTGTTTTGTGATTGGGTATTATATCTAGTATCTGAAGTTGAATAGAGTTGAAGTCATGGTGTTTAAAGTGTTCTAATTCTGCTGTGTTAAGTTGTGATGGTGTACTTATTTTAATGTTATTTTTTTGTGCGTTGAATTTTTTGATTTGAGCTCTATGGTTATTGATTCGAAAGTTAAGATTGTTTTTAGTCTGTCCTATATATTTAATATGTCAAGTACCGCATGTAATCATGTAAATACAGTTAAATGTTTTTCATAGAAATTGTTTTTTGGGTTTACCTGTAGCAGGCATGGCGTTAAATTTTCAAGTTTGTCATCTAGTGAAATGACATTTAGTGATTTCAATATGAGTTAAACTAGCAAGATATAAAAGTAAGGAGGCTGCTAACCTTCAATACAGTAAAGTTTTTGTATAAGAACTTTAAAACTTAAAAAGGTTGGAGATAATATATAAAGTGGGTACATTAGGTAAGAGATAAATAGCGCTAATAGCTGCTATTTAGCATATCAAATGTTGTATGAACTTAAATCCATTTAGTGCGAATACAAGTTGTTATTACTTGCGCAATTGCTGCAAAGTTAGTTAATAATAATTTATTTCCTAAACAGTATTGATTAATTGATTATATTATCTCCTAAGTTTAATTAAAGTAGAATTATTTTAAAAGTGTGCATCCATACTGGTAAGTTATATTTTGAAAGATGTTTTGAAGTAATTTGAAAGCAAAATGTTAATAATGTTTTAACGGGGACTGGAGTTAAATCATCACGAGGAATAATATTACAATTGTAAAAGTAAAAATTAAAACATGTAATTATTGTCATTGATCGGAAATTAGTTGACTTTTCAAGGGGAACAAACCAACTCCCGTTCAATGATCAATAATTGATAAAAATACGTAAATATGAAAGTGTTTCGTCTTTACTCGAGTTATAAGTTAAAGCCAAACCGGCAATTCTAGTCAGGCCAAATATTTCCGCGAATAGTTGTTACTCAAAGAACTGATTCTCATGAAGCATTTTAGTCAATTCAATTTGGAGTAAAAATCAATTACTGTAGAGAAATCTTGTAAAACTCGAGTAATCGTCCCCGACACTATCATCTTTATGTATTTGAGTACTATATTATTTGTAGAAATTAAACATTGGAAATTGTCATCATGAAATCGAAATCAAAGTAAAGTTGAAATAAACATAGAAGATTATAAAAAAGATAAATAATGCAAACTTTGCAAAAACAAATCAAAGAGAACATAAAAATAATATAAAAATAATATAAAAATAAAATAGAAAATAATATAAATAAGATCAGTGAATGTACATGAAGATATAAAGGCCAGAAAGGTATTAAGTAACTTACATTCTTTCTAGTGGGGGAGTTGGCAGTGTGTTCTCTTCGTGTCTGACTCAGAAGTGTAGGGTGTCCGAAAATTCTTAGCGGCAGTAGGGGCTTTGAATTATATCAGTCGGTAAGACTTGGTTGAAGAAATTTATGGTAGTGGGTGGGACTTTGAATTCTTGAGGGATGTATTTTGTGGAGTTTTTATCTGAGAGAGACCGTCTGTTAAGATTTTTTTAAAAATACTAGTGAATGGAAATTAATTAATTTCTGGCTAATTGTCGTGTCGCAATGATTAAGAATTTAAGAAAGGAAAAAGGCATTTTCGCTATCCAAGAGCTAGTAGACAGTCTAAAGGCAGGAAATAGGCCCATTTTTTTAGTAACAGTATATGTCTGAAGACAATTAGCTTTTTACAATATATACAATTGAGTAATTATACTATATACAAATATTTCAACTGACAGTCATCCAACTTATACCGCCTTCTCAGGTTTAGGAATAAATTATCATATCCCTATGAGTTAAATGATTTAGAGTGAGTATTTAACGCCTGCTCTTTAAAGGCAATGGTTGATAAATTGAAAGGGAATTAGATTATTTTTGAGAATTTTGATAAGGATCAAAATTTCGCGTTGTAAATCTATTGTATCTGTGCATATAGTTTTAAATCGTTGTATTTGATTAATTATAGTATTGTTAATTACTTTTTTGGATATGTTGGAGTTCCAATTTATTAATTTGTTAGTATTGAAATTGAAGTTTCTTGTTTTGTCAAAAAGTAAAATTTTTTTGTAGTTAACGATTTGAAGATCTAGAAAGTCTATGCTATTTTGTGAATTATTAGTTTTATTAAGTTTAAGACAATTCCGATAAATGTCGGAATTTTCAATTTTACCAAAATTATTAATTGTAATAAGGTCATCAATAAATCTGTAGGTGTGTTTGTAGTAATTTAACTCTTGTGGTTGTAGATTTTTTTGGAAGTTAAATTCTTTGACAAATAAAAAGATATTACAGATCGAGGTGCTGGAATGTAAGCCCATTGGCAATCCTCTGACTTGTTTAAAAAGTTGATTTTGAAACTTGATGTAGTTATGAAAAAGTGTGCATTTTAGGTAGGTTTTCCATTTGTCAAGAGTCATGATATTGAGTATATTAGGGAAAAGTTTTGGTAGATCAAGTAGACTGGTATAGATTTCTTCTAGAGGAAGTGAGGTATATAAGTTTTCAAAATCATAGCAGTTAATGTTTTGGATGTTAATGGTATGAATGGTATTAATGACAGGAGTGTTATTATGAATGATCCAGCAATAGTTATGATTAGTGTTACAATCATTGAAAATAAATTTACAGATTTTATTAAGTTGAATTGAAAAATAATAGTCTATATTTTTCTTGTAATTATTAGTTCCATTAGCTATAAATCTAAATTTTAATGGTGTTTTATGGAATTTGGGAATCGCATAAAGATTAGTAAATCTGTTGTAGTTTGCATTGAAAGTAATATTGAGTTTCTTATGAAAAGTTTTAATCCTGTTTATTATAGATGTTTCTGTAAGGTTGGCTGATTGATAAGTAGTTGCGTTGAGAAGTTCTTTATGAATAATCTCAGTGTAGAATTGTTTTCATATAATAGTAAAGTTATTAGTTGCTTTATCTATTTTTGTAATAGTAAAAAGCTGTTTTAATTTACTAATATCAGATGTAAGTTGCGACCAGTTCAGTGTACTTTTAAATTTGAGGTGACTGATTTCTGTGGATATGCGTTGAAGAATTTTATCTTTCCATTTTAAGAAGGTATCTATGGGAAAATTCAGTTGATAGCTTGCTTTAACTATAAATTCGTTGATGTTGTTTTCGAAAGTCTTGTAACAGTAATTTGTAGTCATGTTTCTGACTGGTCTAAATTTTGTACCATAACTCATTAGTGTTTTTAGTTCATGGTTTTGTATGCTGTTCAGGTTGCCAGTAATTATGTGCTGGTGATGAGAATCTACGTAATTGCTGTAAATTGGTGTCTTACAATGTCATTCTGCAGTTTCATCTATTTCATGGTGGTTAGTAAGCAAGTTGCTTAAGGTCCTTTGATATTTAAATGCAATCATTGGTATAGTGTCAACTGCGGGGAAGTAATCTTTACAATCTCTGATGATTCTTGAGAAATGAATATTGTCAAACTGCGGATGCAGAAAATTGACTTTAAAATAAATTTTGCGTTGAGTGAGACTATTAGAGAGTCTGAAAAGACTAAAATCAAGAATCATGTCTTTAATGATTTGTATGTCGTCGTAGCTTTCTTGAATGAATTTTTTTAGTTTGATAAGGAATTTATTAGTACAGGAGTGTAACCAGTTGAGAAGTTTCTTGGGAAAACAGTCTGAGTCAAAAAAACATTTCAATTGTTTTTTCAATGCAAGTGTATCCAAAGTGGATAAAAATCTCGCATTATTTTTTATTTTGCTTCCTCTTTTTCCTCTCTGCGTTTTGATGCTGTAGAGTTTAAATTGGCTGAAAATAGACTTCTTAGAAGTATCTCTATGACTATGTATATAAGTGTTAAGTCCATATGGATAAAGTGAACGTTGTTTTAGTATATAGAGAGATTCCTGAAAAATTCGTGTTTTGTGATTGGGTATTATATCTAGTATCTGAAGTTGAATAGAGTTGAAGTCATGGTGTTTAAAGTGTTCTAATTCTGCTGTATTAAGTTGTGATGGTGTACTTATTTTAATGTTATTTTTTTGTGCGTTGAATTTTTTGATTTGAGCTCTATGGTTATTGATTCGAAAGTTAAGATTGTTTTTAGTCTGTCCTATATATTTAATATGTCAAGTACCGCATGTAATCATGTAAATACAGTTAAATGTTTTTCATAGAAATTGTTTTTTGGGTTTACCTGTAGCAGGCATGGCGTTAAATTTTCAAGTTTGTCATCTAGTGGAATGACATTTAGTGATTTCAATATGAGTTAAACTAGCAAGATATAAAAGTAAGGAGGCTGCTAACCTTCAATACAGTAAAGTTTTTGTATAAGAACTTTAAAACTTAAAAAGGTTGGAGATAATATATAAAGTGGGTACATTAGGTAAGAGATAAATAGCGCTAATAGCTGCTATTTAGCATATCAAATGTTGTATGAACTTAAATCCATTTAGTGCGAATACAAGTTGTTATTACTTGCGCAATTGCTGCAAAGTTAGTTAATAATAATTTATTTCCTAAACAGTATTGATTAATTGATTATATTATCTCCTAAGTTTAATTAAAGTAGAATTATTTTAAAAGTGTGCATCCATACTGGTAAGTTATATTTTGAAAGATGTTTTGAAGTAATTTGAAAGCAAAATGTTAATAATGTTTTAACGGGGACTGGAGTTAAATCATCACGAGGAATAATATTACAATTGTAAAAGTAAAAATTAAAACATGTAATTATTGTCATTGATCGGAAATTAGTTGACTTTTCAAGGGGAACAAACCAACTCCCGTTCAATGATCAATAATTGATAAAAATACGTAAATATGAAAGTGTTTCGTCTTTACTCGAGTTATAAGTTAAAGCCAAACCGGCAATTCTAGTCAGGCCAAATATTTCCGCGAATAGTTGTTACTCAAAGAACTGATTCTCATGAAGCATTTTAGTCAATTCAATTTGGAGTAAAAATCAATTACTGTAGAGAAATCTTGTAAAACTCGAGTAATCGTCCCCGACACTATCATCTTTATGTATTTGAGTACTATATTATTTGTAGAAATTAAACATTGGAAATTGTCATTATGAAATCGAAATCAAAGTAAAGTTGAAATAAACATAGAAGATTATAAAAAAGATAAATAATGCAAACTTTGCAAAAACAAATCAAAGAGAACATAAAAATAATATAAAAATAATATAAAAATAAAATAGAAAATAATATAAATAAGATCAGTGAATGTACATGAAGATATAAAGGCCAGAAAGGTATTAAGTAACTTACATTCTTTCTAGTGGGGGAGTAGGCAGTGTGTTCTCTTCGTGTCTGACTCAGAAGTGTAGGGTGTCCGAAAATTCTTAGCGGCAGTAGGGGCTTTGAATTATATCAGTCGGTAAGACTTGGTTGAAGAAATTTATGGTAGTGGGTGGGACTTTGAATTCTTGAGGGATGTATTTTGTGGAGTTCTTATCTGAGAGAGACCGTCTGTTAAGATTTTTTTAAAAATACTAGTGAATGGAAATTAATTAATTTCTGGCTAATTGTGGTGTCGCAATGATTAAGAATTTAAGAAAGGAAAAAGGCATTTTCGCTATCCAAGAGCTAGTAGACAGTCTAAAGGCAGGAAATAGGCCCATTTTTTTAGTAACAGTATATGTCTGAAGACAATTAGCTTTTTACAATATATACAATTGAGTAATTACACTATATACAAATATTTCAACTGACAGTCATCCAACTTATACCGCCTTCTCAGGTTTAGGAATAAATTATCATATCCCTATCAGTTAAATGATTTAGAGTGAGTATTTAACGCCTTCTCTTTTAAGGCAATGGTTGATAAATTGAAAGGGAATTACATTATTTTTGAGAATTTTGATAAGGATCAAAATTTCGCGTTGTAAATCTATTGTATCTGTGCATATAGTTTTAATTCGTTGTATTTGATTAATTATAGTATTGTTAATTACTTTTTTGGATATGTTGGAGTTCCAATTTATTAATTTGTTAGTATTGAAATTGAAGTTTCTTGTTTTGTCAAAAAGTAAAATTTTTTTGTAGTTAATGATTGAAGATCTAGAAAGTCTATGCTATTTTGTGAATTATTAGTTTTATTAAGTTTAAGACAATTCGGATAAATGTCGGAGTTTTCAATTTTACCAAAATTATTAATTGTAATAAGGTCATCAATAAATCTGTAGGTGTGTTTGTAGTAATTTAACTCTTGTGGTTGTAGATTTTTTTGGAAGTTAAATTCTTTGACAAATAAAAAGATATTACAGATCGAGGTGCTGGAATGTAAGCCCATTGGCAATCCTCTGACTTGTTTAAAAAGTTGATTTTGAAACTTGATGTAGTTATGAAAAAGTGTGCATTTTAGGTAGGTTTTCCATTTGTCAAGAGTCATGATATTGAGTATATTAGGGAAAAGTTTTGGTAGATCAAGTAGACTGGTATAGATTTCTTCTAGAGGAAGTGAGGTATATAAGTTTTCAAAATCATAGCAGTTAATGTTTTGGATGTTAATGGTATGAATGGTATTAATGGCAGGAGTGTTATTATGAATGATCCAGCAATAGTTATGATTAGTGTTACAATCATTGAAAATAAATTTACAGATTTTATTAAGTTGAATTGAAAAATAATAGTCTATATTTTTCTTGTAATTATTAGTTCCATTAGCTATAAATCTAAATTTTAATGGTGTTTTATGGAATTTGGGAATCGCATAAAGATTAGTAAATCTATTGTAGTTTGCATTGAAAGTAATATTGAGTTTCTTATGAAAAGTTTTAATCCTGTTTATTATAGATGTTTCTGTAAGGTTGGCTGATTGATAAGTAGTTGCGTTGAGAAGTTCTTTATGAATAATCTCAGTGTAGAATTGTTTTCATATAATACTAAAGTTATTAGTTGCTTTATCTATTTTTGTAATAGTAAAAAAGCTGTTTTAATTTACTAATATCAGATGTAAGTTGCGACCAGTTCAGTGTACTTTTAAATTTGAGGTGACTGATTTCTGTGGATATGCGTTGAAGAATTTTAGCTTTCCATTTTAAGAAGGTATCTATGGGAAAATTCAGTTGATAGCTTGCTTTAACTATAAATTCGTTGATGTTGTTTTCGAAAGTCTTGTAACAGTAATTTGTAGTCATGTTTCTGACTGGTCTAAATTTTGTACCATAACTCATTAGTGTTTTTAGTTGATGGTTTTGTATGATATTCAGGTTGCCAGTAATTATGTGCTGGTGATGAGAATCTACGTAATTGCTGTAAATTGGTGTCTTACAATGTCATTCTGCAGTTTCATCTATTTCATGGTGGTTAGTAAGCAAGTTGCTTAAGGTCCTTTGATATTTAAATGCAATCATTGGTATAGTGTCAACTGCGGGGAAGTAATCTTTACAATCTCTGATGATTCTTGAGAAATGAATATTGTCAAACTGCGGATGCAGAAAATTGACTTTAAAATAAATTTTGCGTTGAGTGAGACTATTAGAGAGTCTGAAAAGACTAAAATCAAGAATCATGTCTTTAATGATTTGTATGTCGTCGTAGCTTTCTTGAATGAATTTTTTTAGTTTGATAAGGAATTTATTAGTACAGGAGTGTAACCAGTTGAGAAGTTTCTTGGGAAACCAGTCTGAGTCAAAAAAACATTTCAATTGTTTTTTCAATGCAAGTGTATCCAAAGTGGATAAAAATCTCGCATTATTTTTTATTTTGCTTCCTCTTTTTCCTCTCTGCGTTTTGATGCTGTAGAGTTTAAATTGGCTGAAAATAGACTTCTTAGAAGTATCTCTATGACTATGTATATAAGTGTTAAGTCCATATGGATAAAGTGAACGTTGTTTTAGTATATAGAGAGATTCCTGAAAAATTCGTGTTTTGTGATTGGGTATTATATCTAGTATCTGAAGTTGAATAGAGTTGAAGTCATGGTGTTTAAAGTGTTCTAATTCTGCTGTGTTAAGTTGTGATGGTGTACTTATTTTAATGTTATTTTTTTGTGCGTTGAATTTTTTGATTTGAGCTCTATGGTTATTGATTCGAAAGTTAAGATTGTTTTTAGTCTGTCCTATATATTTAATATGTCAAGTACCGCATGTAATCATGTAAATACAGTTAAATGTTTTTCATAGAAATTGTTTTTTGGGTTTACCTGTAGCAGGCATGGCGTTAAATTTTCAAGTTTGTCATCTAGTGAAATGACATTTAGTGATTTCAATATGAGTTAAACTAGCAAGATATAAAAGTAAGGAGGCTGCTAACCTTCAATACAGTAAAGTTTTTGTATAAGAACTTTAAAACTTAAAAAGGTTGGAGATAATATATAAAGTGGGTACATTAGGTAAGAGATAAATAGCGCTAATAGCTGCTATTTAGCATATCAAATGTTGTATGAACTTAAATCCATTTAGTGCGAATACAAGTTGTTATTACTTGCGCAATTGCTGCAAAGTTAGTTAATAATAATTTATTTCCTAAACAGTATTGATTAATTGATTATATTATCTCCTAAGTTTAATTAAAGTAGAATTATTTTAAAAGTGTGCATCCATACTGGTAAGTTATATTTTGAAAGATGTTTTGAAGTAATTTGAAAGCAAAATGTTAATAATGTTTTAACGGGGACTGGAGTTAAATCATCACGAGGAATAATATTACAATTGTAAAAGTAAAAATTAAAACATGTAATTATTGTCATTGATCGGAAATTAGTTGACTTTTCAAGGGGAACAAACCAACTCCCGTTCAATGATCAATAATTGATAAAAATACGTAAATATGAAAGTGTTTCGTCTTTACTCGAGTTATAAGTTAAAGCCAAACCGGCAATTCTAGTCAGGCCAAATATTTCCGCGAATAGTTGTTACTCAAAGAACTGATTCTCATGAAGCATTTTAGTCAATTCAATTTGGAGTAAAAATCAATTACTGTAGAGAAATCTTGTAAAACTCGAGTAATCGTCCCCGACACTATCATCTTTATGTATTTGAGTACTATATTATTTGTAGAAATTAAACATTGGAAATTGCCATTATGAAATCGAAATCAAAGTAAAGTTGAAATAAACATAGAAGATTATAAAAAAGATAAATAATGCAAACTTTGCAAAAACAAATCAAAGAGAACATAAAAATAATATAAAAATAATATAAAAATAAAATAGAAAATAATATAAATAAGATCAGTGAATGTACATGAAGATATAAAGGCCAGAAAGGTATTAAGTAACTTACATTCTTTCTAGTGGGGGAGTTGGCAGTGTGTTCTCTTCGTGTCTGACTCAGAAGTGTAGGGTGTCCGAAAATTCTTAGCGGCAGTAGGGGCTTTGAATTATATCAGTCGGTAAGACTTGGTTGAAGAAATTTATGGTAGTGGGTGGGACTTTGAATTCTTGAGGGATGTATTTTGTGGAGTTCTTATCTGAGAGAGACCGTCTGTTAAGATTTTTTTAAAAATACTAGTGAATGGAAATTAATTAATTTCTGGCTAATTGTCGTGTCGCAATGATTAAGAATTTAAGAAAGGAAAAAGGCATTTTCGCTATCCAAGAGCTAGTAGACAGTCTAAAGGCAGGAAATAGGCCCATTTTTTTAGTAACAGTATATGTCTGAAGACAATTAGCTTTTTACAATATATACAATTGAGTAATTACACTATATACAAATATTTCAACTGACAGTCATCCAACTTATACCGCCTTCTCAGGTTTAGGAATAAATTATCATATCCCTATCAGTTAAATGATTTAGAGTGAGTATTTAACGCCTTCTCTTTTAAGGCAATGGTTGATAAATTGAAAGGGAATTAGATTATTTTTGAGAATTTTGATAAGGATCAAAATTTCGCGTTGTAAATCTATTGTATCTGTGCATATAGTTTTAATTCGTTGTATTTGATTAATTATAGTATTGTTAATTACTTTTTTGGATATGTTGGAGTTCCAATTTATTAATTTGTTAGTACTGAAATTGAAGTTTCTTGTTTTCTCAAAAAGTAAAATTTTTTTCTAGTTAATGATTTGAAGATCTAGAAAGTCTATGCTATTTTGTGAATTATTAGTTTTATTAAGTTTAAGACAATTCGGATAAATGTCGGAGTTTTCAATTTTACCAAAATTATTAATTGTAATAAGGTCATCAATAAATCTGTAGGTGTGTTTGTAGTAATTTAACTCTTGTGGTTGTAGATTTTTTTGGAAGTTAAATTCTTTGACAAATAAAAAGATATTACAGATCGAGGTGCTGGAATGTAAGCCCATTGGCAATCCTCTGACTTGTTTAAAAAGTTGATTTTGAAACTTGATGTAGTTATGAAAAAGTGTGCATTTTAGGTAGGTTTTCCATTTGTCAAGAGTCATGATATTGAGTATATTAGGGAAAAGTTTTGGTAGATCAAGTAGACTGCTATAGATTTCTTCTAGAGGAAGTGAGGTATATAAGTTTTCAAAATCATAGCAGTTAATGTTTTGGATGTTAATGGTATGAATGGTATTAATGGCAGGAGTGTTATTATGAATGATCCAGCAATAGTTATGATTAGTGTTACAATCATTGAAAATAAATTTACAGATTTTATTAAGTTGAATTGAAAAATAATAGTCTATATTTTTCTTGTAATTATTAGTTCCATTAGCTATAAATCTAAATTTTAATGGTGTTTTATGGAATTTGGGAATCGCATAAAGATTAGTAAATCTGTTGTAGTTTACATTGAAAGTAATATTGAGTTTCTTATGAAAAGTTTTAATCCTGTTTATTATAGATGTTTCTGTAAGGTTGGCTGATTGATAAGTAGTTGCGTTGAGAAGTTCTTTATGAATGATCTCAGTGTAGAATTGTTTTCATATAATACTAAAGTTATTAGTTGCTTTATCTATTTTTGTAATAGTAAAAAAGCTGTTTTAATTTACTAATATCAGATGTAAGTTGCGACCAGTTCAGTGTACTTTTAAATTTGAGGTGACTGATTTCTGTGGATATGCGTTGAAGAATTTTAGCTTTCCATTTTAAGAAGGTATCTATGGGAAAATTCAGTTGATAGCTTGCTTTAACTATAAATTCGTTGATGTTGTTTTCGAAAGTCTTGTAACAGTAATTTGTAGTCATGTTTCTGACTGGTCTAAATTTTGTACCATAACTCATTAGTGTTTTTAGTTGATGGTTTTGTATGATATTCAGGTTGCCAGTAATTATGTGCTGGTGATGAGAATCTACGTAATTGCTGTAAATTGGTGTCTTACAATGTCATTCTGCAGTTTCATCTATTTCATGGTGGTTAGTAAGCAAGTTGCTTAAGGTCCTTTGATATTTAAATGCAATCATTGGTATAGTGTCAACTGCGGGGAAGTAATCTTTACAATCTCTGATGATTCTTGAGAAATGAATATTGTCAAACTGCGGATGCAGAAAATTGACTTTAAAATAAATTTTGCGTTGAGTGAGACTATTAGAGAGTCTGAAAAGACTAAAATCAAGAATCATGTCTTTAATGATTTGTATGTCGTCGTAGCTTTCTTGAATGAATTTTTTTAGTTTGATAAGGAATTTATTAGTACAGGAGTGTAACCAGTTGAGAAGTTTCTTGGGAAAACAGTCTGAGTCAAAAAAACATTTCAATTGTTTTTTCAATGCAAGTGTATCCAAAGTGGATAAAAATCTCGCATTATTTTTTATTTTGCTTCCTCTTTTTCCTCTCTGCGTTTTGATGCTGTAGAGTTTAAATTGGCTGAAAATAGACTTCTTAGAAGTATCTCTATGACTATGTATATAAGTGTTAAGTCCATATGGATAAAGTGAACGTTGTTTTAGTATATAGAGAGATTCCTGAAAAATTCGTGTTTTGTGATTGGGTATTATATCTAGTATCTGAAGTTGAATAGAGTTGAAGTCATGGTGTTTAAAGTGTTCTAATTCTGCTGTGTTAAGTTGTGATGGTGTACTTATTTTAATGTTATTTTTTTGTGCGTTGAATTTTTTGATTTGAGCTCTATGGTTATTGATTCGAAAGTTAAGATTGTTTTTAGTCTGTCCTATATATTTAATATGTCAAGTACCGCATGTAATCATGTAAATACAGTTAAATGTTTTTCATAGAAATTGTTTTTTGGGTTTACCTGTAGCAGGCATGGCGTTAAATTTTCAAGTTTGTCATCTAGTGAAATGACATTTAGTGATTTCAATATGAGTTAAACTAGCAAGATATAAAAGTAAGGAGGCTGCTAACCTTCAATACAGTAAAGTTTTTGTATAAGAACTTTAAAACTTAAAAAGGTTGGAGATAATATATAAAGTGGGTACATTAGGTAAGAGATAAATAGCGCTAATAGCTGCTATTTAGCATATCAAATGTTGTATGAACTTAAATCCATTTAGTGCGAATACAAGTTGTTATTACTTGCGCAATTGCTGCAAAGTTAGTTAATAATAATTTATTTCCTAAACAGTATTGATTAATTGATTATATTATCTCCTAAGTTTAATTAAAGTAGAATTATTTTAAAAGTGTGCATCCATACTGGTAAGTTATATTTTGAAAGATGTTTTGAAGTAATTTGAAAGCAAAATGTTAATAATGTTTTAACGGGGAGTGGAGTTAAATCATCACGAGGAATAATATTACAATTGTAAAAGTAAAAATTAAAACATGTAATTATTGTCATTGATCGGAAATTAGTTGACTTTTCAAGGGGAACAAACCAACTCCCGTTCAATGATCAATAATTGATAAAAATACGTAAATATGAAAGTGTTTCGTCTTTACTCGAGTTATAAGTTAAAGCCAAACCGGCAATTCTAGTCAGGCCAAATATTTCCGCGAATAGTTGTTACTCAAAGAACTGATTCTCATGAAGCATTTTAGTCAATTCAATTTGGAGTAAAAATCAATTACTGTAGAGAAATCTTGTAAAACTCGAGTAATCGTCCCCGACACTATCATCTTTATGTATTTGAGTACTATATTATTTGTAGAAATTAAACATTGGAAATTGCCATTATGAAATCGAAATCAAAGTAAAGTTGAAATAAACATAGAAGATTATAAAAAAGATAAATAATGCAAACTTTGCAAAAACAAATCAAAGAGAACATAAAAATAATATAAAAATAATATAAAAATAAAATAGAAAATAATATATATAAGATCAATGAATGTACATGAAGATATAAAGGCCAGAAAGGTATTAAGTAACTTACATTCTTTCTAGTGGGGGAGTTGGCAGTGTGTTCTCTTCGTGTCTGACTCAGAAGTGTAGGGTGTCCGAAAATTCTTAGCGGCAGTAGGGGCTTTGAATTATATCAGTCGGTAAGACTTGGTTGAAGAAATTTATGGTAGTGGGTGGGACTTTGAATTCTTGAGGGATGTATTTTGTGGAGTTCTTATCTGAGAGAGACCGTCTGTTAAGATTTTTTTAAAAATACTAGTGAATGGAAATTAATTAATTTCTGGCTAATTGTCGTGTCGCAATGATTAAGAATTTAAGAAAGGAAAAAGGCATTTTCGCTATCCAAGAGCTAGTAGACAGTCTAAAGGCAGGAAATAGGCCCATTTTTTTAGTAACAGTATATGTCTGAAGACAATTAGCTTTTTACAATATATACAATTGAGTAATTATACTATATACAAATATTTCAACTGACAGTCATCCAACTTATACCGCCTTCTCAGGTTTAGGAATAAATTATCATATCCCTATCAGTTAAATGATTTAGAGTGAGTATTTAACGCCTTCTCTTTTAAGGCAATGGTTGATAAATTGAAAGGGAATTAGATTATTTTTGAGAATTTTGATAAGGATCAAAATTTCGCGTTGTAAATCTATTGTATCTGTGCATATAGTTTTAATTCGTTGTATTTGATTAATTATAGTATTGTTAATTACTTTTTTGGATATGTTGGAGTTCCAATTTATTAATTTGTTAGTATTGAAATTGAAGTTTCTTGTTTTGTCAAAAAGTAAAATTTTTTTCTAGTTAATGATTTGAAGATCTAGAAAGTCTATGCTATTTTGTGAATTATTAGTTTTATTAAGTTTAAGACAATTCGGATAAATGTCGGAGTTTTCAATTTTACCAAAATTATTAATTGTAATAAGGTCATCAATAAATCTGTAGGTGTGTTTGTAGTAATTTAACTCTTGTGGTTGTAGATTTTTTTGGAAGTTAAATTCTTTGACAAATAAAAAGATATTACAGATCGAGGTGCTGGAATGTAAGCCCATTGGCAATCCTCTGACTTGTTTAAAAAGTTGATTTTGAAACTTGATGTAGTTATGAAAAAGTGTGCATTTTAGGTAGGTTTTCCATTTGTCAAGAGTCATGATATTGAGTATATTAGGGAAAAGTTTTGGTAGATCAAGTAGACCTGTATAGATTTCTTCTAGAGGAAGTGAGGTATATAAGTTTTCAAAATCATAGCAGTTAATGTTTTGGATGTTAATGGTATGAATGGTATTAATGGCAGGAGTGTTATTATGAATGATCCAGCAATAGTTATGATTAGTGTTACAATCATTGAAAATAAATTTACAGATTTTATTAAGTTGAATTGAAAAATAATAGTCTATATTTTTCTTGTAATTATTAGTTCCATTAGCTATAAATCTAAATTTTAATGGTGTTTTATGGAATTTGGGAATCGCATAAAGATTAGTAAATCTGTTGTAGTTTGCATTGAAAGTAATATTGAGTTTCTTATGAAAAGTTTTAATCCTGTTTATTATAGATGTTTCTGTAAGGTTGGCTGATTGATAAGTAGTTGCGTTGAGAAGTTCTTTATGAATAATCTCAGTGTAGAATTGTTTTCATATAATACTAAAGTTATTAGTTGCTTTATCTATTTTTTTAATAGTAAAAAAGTTGTTTTAATTTACTAATATCAGATGTAAGTTACGACCAGTTCAGTGTACTTTTAAATTTGAGGTGACTGATTTCTGTGGATATGCGTTGAAGAATTTTAGCTTTCCATTTTAAGAAGGTATCTATGGGAAAATTCAGTTGATAGCTTGCTTTAACTATAAATTCGTTGATGTTGTTTTCGAAAGTCTTGTAACAGTAATTTGTAGTCATGTTTCTGACTGGTCTAAATTTTGTACCATAACTCATTAGTGTTTTTAGTTGATGGTTTTGTATGATATTCAGGTTGCCAGTAATTATGTGCTGGTGATGAGAATCTACGTAATTGCTGTAAATTGGTGTCTTACAATGTCATTCTGCAGTTTCATCTATTTCATGGTGGTTAGTAAGCAAGTTGCTTAAGGTCCTTTGATATTTAAATGCAATCATTGGTATAGTGTCAACTGCGGGGAAGTAATCTTTACAATCTCTGATGATTCTTGAGAAATGAATATTGTCAAACTGCGGATGCAGAAAATTGACTTTAAAATAAATTTTGCGTTGAGTGAGACTATTAGAGAGTCTGAAAAGACTAAAATCAAGAATCATGTCTTTAATGATTTGTATGTCGTCGTAGCTTTCTTGAATGAATTTTTTTAGTTTGATAAGGAATTTATTAGTACAGGAGTGTAACCAGTTGAGAAGTTTCTTGGGAAAACAGTCTGAGTCAAAAAAACATTTCAATTGTTTTTTCAATGCAAGTGTATCCAAAGTGGATAAAAATCTCGCATTATTTTTTATTTTGCTTCCTCTTTTTCCTCTCTGCGTTTTGATGCTGTAGAGTTTAAATTGGCTGAAAATAGACTTCTTAGAAGTATCTCTATGACTATGTATATAAGTGTTAAGTCCATATGGATAAAGTGAACGTTGTTTTAGTATATAGAGAGATTCCTGAAAAATTCGTGTTTTGTGATTGGGTATTATATCTAGTATCTGAAGTTGAATAGAGTTGAAGTCATGGTGTTTAAAGTGTTCTAATTCTGCTGTGTTAAGTTGTGATGGTGTACTTATTTTAATGTTATTTTTTTGTGCGTTGAATTTTTTGATTTGAGCTCTATGGTTATTGATTCGAAAGTTAAGATTGTTTTTAGTCTGTCCTATATATTTAATATGTCAAGTACCGCATGTAATCATGTAAATACAGTTAAATGTTTTTCATAGAAATTGTTTTTTGGGTTTACCTGTAGCAGGCATGGCGTTAAATTTTCAAGTTTGTCATCTAGTGAAATGACATTTAGTGATTTCAATATGAGTTAAACTAGCAAGATATAAAAGTAAGGAGGCTGCTAACCTTCAATACAGTAAAGTTTTTGTATAAGAACTTTAAAACTTAAAAAGGTTGGAGATAATATATAAAGTGGGTACATTAGGTAAGAGATAAATAGCGCTAATAGCTGCTATTTAGCATATCAAATGTTGTATGAACTTAAATCCATTTAGTGCGAATACAAGTTGTTATTACTTGCGCAATTGCTGCAAAGTTAGTTAATAATAATTTATTTCCTAAACAGTATTGATTAATTGATTATATTATCTCCTAAGTTTAATTAAAGTAGAATTATTTTAAAAGTGTGCATCCATACTGGTAAGTTATATTTTGAAAGATGTTTTGAAGTAATTTGAAAGCAAAATGTTAATAATGTTTTAACGGGGAGTGGAGTTAAATCATCACGAGGAATAATATTACAATTGTAAAAGTAAAAATTAAAACATGTAATTATTGTCATTGATCGGAAATTAGTTGACTTTTCAAGGGGAACAAACCAACTCCCGTTCAATGATCAATAATTGATAAAAATACGTAAATATGAAAGTGTTTCGTCTTTACTCGAGTTATAAGTTAAAGCCAAACCGGCAATTCTAGTCAGGCCAAATATTTCCGCGAATAGTTGTTACTCAAAGAACTGATTCTCATGAAGCATTTTAGTCAATTCAATTTGGAGTAAAAATCAATTACTGTAGAGAAATCTTGTAAAACTCGAGTAATCGTCCCCGACACTATCATCTTTATGTATTTGAGTACTATATTATTTGTAGAAATTAAACATTGGAAATTGCCATTATGAAATCGAAATCAAAGTAAAGTTGAAATAAACATAGAAGATTATAAAAAAGATAAATAATGCAAACTTTGCAAAAACAAATCAAAGAGAACATAAAAATAATATAAAAATAATATAAAAATAAAATAGAAAATAATATATATAAGATCAATGAATGTACATGAAGATATAAAGGCCAGAAAGGTATTAAGTAACTTACATTCTTTCTAGTGGGGGAGTTGGCAGTGTGTTCTCTTCGTGTCTGACTCAGAAGTGTAGGGTGTCCGAAAATTCTTAGCGGCAGTAGGGGCTTTGAATTATATCAGTCGGTAAGACTTGGTTGAAGAAATTTATGGTAGTGGGTGGGACTTTGAATTCTTGAGGGATGTATTTTGTGGAGTTCTTATCTGAGAGAGACCGTCTGTTAAGATTTTTTTAAAAATACTAGTGAATGGAAATTAATTAATTTCTGGCTAATTGTCGTGTCGCAATGATTAAGAATTTAAGAAAGGAAAAAGGCATTTTCGCTATCCAAGAGCTAGTAGACAGTCTAAAGGCAGGAAATAGGCCCATTTTTTTAGTAACAGTATATGTCTGAAGACAATTAGCTTTTTACAATATATACAATTGAGTAATTATACTATATACAAATATTTCAACTGACAGTCATCCAACTTATACCGCCTTCTCAGGTTTAGGAATAAATTATCATATCCCTATCAGTTAAATGATTTAGAGTGAGTATTTAACGCCTTCTCTTTTAAGGCAATGGTTGATAAATTGAAAGGGAATTAGATTATTTTTGAGAATTTTGATAAGGATCAAAATTTCGCGTTGTAAATCTATTGTATCTGTGCATATAGTTTTAATTCGTTGTATTTGATTAATTATAGTATTGTTAATTACTTTTTTGGATATGTTGGAGTTCCAATTTATTAATTTGTTAGTATTGAAATTGAAGTTTCTTGTTTTGTCAAAAAGTAAAATTTTTTTCTAGTTAATGATTTGAAGATCTAGAAAGTCTATGCTATTTTGTGAATTATTAGTTTTATTAAGTTTAAGACAATTCGGATAAATGTCGGAGTTTTCAATTTTACCAAAATTATTAATTGTAATAAGGTCATCAATAAATCTGTAGGTGTGTTTGTAGTAATTTAACTCTTGTGGTTGTAGATTTTTTTGGAAGTTAAATTCTTTGACAAATAAAAAGATATTACAGATCGAGGTGCTGGAATGTAAGCCCATTGGCAATCCTCTGACTTGTTTAAAAAGTTGATTTTGAAACTTGATGTAGTTATGAAAAAGTGTGCATTTTAGGTAGGTTTTCCATTTGTCAAGAGTCATGATATTGAGTATATTAGGGAAAAGTTTTGGTAGATCAAGTAGACCTGTATAGATTTCTTCTAGAGGAAGTGAGGTATATAAGTTTTCAAAATCATAGCAGTTAATGTTTTGGATGTTAATGGTATGAATGGTATTAATGGCAGGAGTGTTATTATGAATGATCCAGCAATAGTTATGATTAGTGTTACAATCATTGAAAATAAATTTACAGATTTTATTAAGTTGAATTGAAAAATAATAGTCTATATTTTTCTTGTAATTATTAGTTCCATTAGCTATAAATCTAAATTTTAATGGTGTTTTATGGAATTTGGGAATCGCATAAAGATTAGTAAATCTGTTGTAGTTTGCATTGAAAGTAATATTGAGTTTCTTATGAAAAGTTTTAATCCTGTTTATTATAGATGTTTCTGTAAGGTTGGCTGATTGATAAGTAGTTGCGTTGAGAAGTTCTTTATGAATAATCTCAGTGTAGAATTGTTTTCATATAATACTAAAGTTATTAGTTGCTTTATCTATTTTTTTAATAGTAAAAAAGTTGTTTTAATTTACTAATATCAGATGTAAGTTACGACCAGTTCAGTGTACTTTTAAATTTGAGGTGACTGATTTCTGTGGATATGCGTTGAAGAATTTTAGCTTTCCATTTTAAGAAGGTATCTATGGGAAAATTCAGTTGATAGCTTGCTTTAACTATAAATTCGTTGATGTTGTTTTCGAAAGTCTTGTAACAGTAATTTGTAGTCATGTTTCTGACTGGTCTAAATTTTGTACCATAACTCATTAGTGTTTTTAGTTGATGGTTTTGTATGATATTCAGGTTGCCAGTAATTATGTGCTGGTGATGAGAATCTACGTAATTGCTGTAAATTGGTGTCTTACAATGTCATTCTGCAGTTTCATCTATTTCATGGTGGTTAGTAAGCAAGTTGCTTAAGGTCCTTTGATATTTAAATGCAATCATTGGTATAGTGTCAACTGCGGGGAAGTAATCTTTACAATCTCTGATGATTCTTGAGAAATGAATATTGTCAAACTGCGGATGCAGAAAATTGACTTTAAAATAAATTTTGCGTTGAGTGAGACTATTAGAGAGTCTGAAAAGACTAAAATCAAGAATCATGTCTTTAATGATTTGTATGTCGTCGTAGCTTTCTTGAATGAATTTTTTTAGTTTGATAAGGAATTTATTAGTACAGGAGTGTAACCAGTTGAGAAGTTTCTTGGGAAACCAGTCTGAGTCAAAAAAACATTTCAATTGTTTTTTCAATGCAAGTGTATCCAAAGTGGATAAAAATCTCGCATTATTTTTTATTTTGCTTCCTCTTTTTCCTCTCTGCGTTTTGATGCTGTAGAGTTTAAATTGGCTGAAAATAGACTTCTTAGAAGTATCTCTATGACTATGTATATAAGTGTTAAGTCCATATGGATAAAGTGAACGTTGTTTTAGTATATAGAGAGATTCCTCAAAAATTCGTGTTTTGTGATTGGGTATTATATCTAGTATCTGAAGTTGAATAGAGTTGAAGTCATGGTGTTTAAAGTGTTCTAATTCTGCTGTGTTAAGTTGTGATGGTGTACTTATTTTAATGTTATTTTTTTGTGCGTTGAATTTTTTGATTTGAGCTCTATGGTTATTGATTCGAAAGTTAAGATTGTTTTTAGTCTGTCCTATATATTTAATATGTCAAGTACCGCATGTAATCATGTAAATACAGTTAAATGTTTTTCATAGAAATTGTTTTTTGGGTTTACCTGTAGCAGGCATGGCGTTAAATTTTCAAGTTTGTCATCTAGTGAAATGACATTTAGTGATTTCAATATGAGTTAAACTAGCAAGATATAAAAGTAAGGAGGCTGCTAACCTTCAATACAGTAAAGTTTTTGTATAAGAACTTTAAAACTTAAAAAGGTTGGAGATAATATATAAAGTGGGTACATTAGGTAAGAGATAAATAGCGCTAATAGCTGCTATTTAGCATATCAAATGTTGTATGAACTTAAATCCATTTAGTGCGAATACAAGTTGTTATTACTTGCGCAATTGCTGGAAAGTTAGTTAATAATAATTTATTTCCTAAACAGTATTGATTAATTGATTATATTATCTCCTAAGTTTAATTAAAGTAGAATTATTTTAAAAGTGTGCATCCATACTGGTAAGTTATATTTTGAAAGATGTTTTGAAGTAATTTGAAAGCAAAATGTTAATAATGTTTTAACGGGGACTGGAGTTAAATCATCACGAGGAATAATATTACAATTGTAAAAGTAAAAATTAAAACATGTAATTATTGTCATTGATCGGAAATTAGTTGACTTTTCAAGGGGAACAAACCAACTCCCGTTCAATGATCAATAATTGATAAAAATACGTAAATATGAAAGTGTTTCGTCTTTACTCGAGTTATAAGTTAAAGCCAAACCGGCAATTCTAGTCAGGCCAAATATTTCCGCGAATAGTTGTTACTCAAAGAACTGATTCTCATGAAGCATTTTAGTCAATTCAATTTGGAGTAAAAATCAATTACTGTAGAGAAATCTTGTAAAACTCGAGTAATCGTCCCCGACACTATCATCTTTATGTATTTGAGTACTATATTATTTGTAGAAATTAAACATTGGAAATTGCCATTATGAAATCGAAATCAAAGTAAAGTTGAAATAAACATAGAAGATTATAAAAAAGATAAATAATGCAAACTTTGCAAAAACAAATCAAAGAGAACATAAAAATAATATAAAAATAATATAAAAATAAAATAGAAAATAATATAAATAAGATCAGTGAATGTACATGAAGATATAAAGGCCAGAAAGGTATTAAGTAACTTACATTCTTTCTAGTGGGGGAGTTGGCAGTGTGTTCTCTTCGTGTCTGACTCAGAAGTGTAGGGTGTCCGAAAATTCTTAGCGGCAGTAGGGGCTTTGAATTATATCAGTCGGTAAGACTTGGTTGAAGAAATTTATGGTAGTGGGTGGGACTTTGAATTCTTGAGGGATGTATTTTGTGGAGTTCTTATCTGAGAGAGACCGTCTGTTAAGATTTTTTTAAAAATACTAGTGAATGGAAATTAATTAATTTCTGGCTAATTGTCGTGTCGCAATGATTAAGAATTTAAGAAAGGAAAAAGGCATTTTCGCTATCCAAGAGCTAGTAGACAGTCTAAAGGCAGGAAATAGGCCCATTTTTTTAGTAACAGTATATGTCTGAAGACAATTAGCTTTTTACAATATATACAATTGAGTAATTATACTATATACAAATATTTCAACTGACAGTCATCCAACTTATACCGCCTTCTCAGGTTTAGGAATAAATTATCATATCCCTATCAGTTAAATGATTTAGAGTGAGTATTTAACGCCTTCTCTTTTAAGGCAATGGTTGATAAATTGAAAGGGAATTAGATTATTTTTGAGAATTTTGATAAGGATCAAAATTTCGCGTTGTAAATCTATTGTATCTGTGCATATAGTTTTAATTCGTTGTATTTGATTAATTATAGTATTGTTAATTACTTTTTTGGATATGTTGGAGTTCCAATTTATTAATTTGTTAGTATTGAAATTGAAGTTTCTTGTTTTGTCAAAAAGTAAAATTTTTTTGTAGTTAATGATTTGAAGATCTAGAAAGTCTATGCTATTTTGTGAATTATTAGTTTTATTAAGTTTAAGACAATTCGGATAAATGTCGGAGTTTTCAATTTTACCAAAATTATTAATTGTAATAAGGTCATCAATAAATCTGTAGGTGTGTTTGTAGTAATTTAACTCTTGTGGTTGTAGATTTTTTTGGAAGTTAAATTCTTTGACAAATAAAAAGATATTACAGATCGAGGTGCTGGAATGTAAGCCCATTGGCAATCCTCTGACTTGTTTAAAAAGTTGATTTTGAAACTTGATGTAGTTATGAAAAAGTGTGCATTTTAGGTAGGTTTTCCATTTGTCAAGAGTCATGATATTGAGTATATTAGGGAAAAGTTTTGGTAGATCAAGTAGACTGCTATAGATTTCTTCTAGAGGAAGTGAGGTATATAAGTTTTCAAAATCATAGCAGTTAATGTTTTGGATGTTAATGGTATGAATGGTATTAATGGCAGGAGTGTTATTATGAATGATCCAGCAATAGTTATGATTAGTGTTACAATCATTGAAAATAAATTTACAGATTTTATTAAGTTGAATTGAAAAATAATAGTCTATATTTTTCTTGTAATTATTAGTTCCATTAGCTATAAATCTAAATTTTAATGGTGTTTTATGGAATTTGGGAATCGCATAAAGATTAGTAAATCTGTTGTAGTTTACATTGAAAGTAATATTGAGTTTCTTATGAAAAGTTTTAATCCTGTTTATTATAGATGTTTCTGTAAGGTTGGCTGATTGATAAGTAGTTGCGTTGAGAAGTTCTTTATGAATAATCTCAGTGTAGAATTGTTTTCATATAATACTAAAGTTATTAGTTGCTTTATCTATTTTTGTAATAGTAAAAAAGCTGTTTTAATTTACTAATCTCAGATGTAAGTTGCGAGCAGTTCAGTGTACTTTTAAATTTGAGGTGACTGATTTCTGTGGATATGCGTTGAAGAATTTTATCTTTCCATTTTAAGAAGGTATCTATGGGAAAATTCAGTTGATAGCTTGCTTTAACTATAAATTCGTTGATGTTGTTTTCGAAAGTCTTGTAACAGTAATTTGTAGTCATGTTTCTGACTGGTCTAAATTTTGTACCATAACTCATTAGTGTTTTTAGTTGATGGTTTTGTATGATATTCAGGTTGCCAGTAATTATGTGCTGGTGATGAGAATCTACGTAATTGCTGTAAATTGGTGTCTTACAATGTCATTCTGCAGTTTCATCTATTTCATGGTGGTTAGTAAGCAAGTTGCTTAAGGTCCTTTGATATTTGAATGCAATCATTGGTATAGTGTCAACTGCGGGGAAGTAATCTTTACAATCTCTGATGATTCTTGAGAAATGAATATTGTCAAACTGCGGATGCAGAAAATTGACTTTAAAATAAATTTTGCGTTGAGTGAGACTATTAGAGAGTCTGAAAAGACTAAAATCAAGAATCATGTCTTTAATGATTTGTATGTCGTCGTAGCTTTCTTGAATGAATTTTTTTAGTTTGATAAGGAATTTATTAGTACAGGAGTGTAACCAGTTGAGAAGTTTCTTGGGAAAACAGTCTGAGTCAAAAAAACATTTCAATTGTTTTTTCAATGCAAGTGTATCCAAAGTGGATAAAAATCTCGCATTATTTTTTATTTTGCTTCCTCTTTTTCCTCTCTGCGTTTTGATGCTGTAGAGTTTAAATTGGCTGAAAATAGACTTCTTAGAAGTATCTCTATGACTATGTATATAAGTGTTAAGTCCATATGGATAAAGTGAACGTTGTTTTAGTATATAGAGAGATTCCTGAAAAATTCGTGTTTTGTGATTGGGTATTATATCTAGTATCTGAAGTTGAATAGAGTTGAAGTCATGGTGTTTAAAGTGTTCTAATTCTGCTGTGTAAAGTTGTGATGGTGTACTTATTTTAATGTTATTTTTTTGTGCGTTGAATTTTTTGATTTGAGCTCTATGGTTATTGATTCGAAAGTTAAGATTGTTTTTAGTCTGTCCTATATATTTAATATGTCAAGTACCGCATGTAATCATGTAAATACAGTTAAATGTTTTTCATAGAAATTGTTTTTTGGGTTTACCTGTAGCAGGCATGGCGTTAAATTTTCAAGTTTGTCATCTAGTGAAATGACATTTAGTGATTTCAATATGAGTTAAACTAGCAAGATATAAAAGTAAGGAGGCTGCTAACCTTCAATACAGTAAAGTTTTTGTATAAGAACTTTAAAACTTAAAAAGGTTGGAGATAATATATAAAGTGGGTACATTAGGTAAGAGATAAATAGCGCTAATAGCTGCTATTTAGCATATCAAATGTTGTATGAACTTAAATCCATTTAGTGCGAATACAAGTTGTTATTACTTGCGCAATTGCTGCAAAGTTAGTTAATAATAATTTATTTCCTAAAGAGTATTGATTAATTGATTATATTATCTCCTAAGTTTAATTAAAGTAGAATTATTTTAAAAGTGTGCATCCATACTGGTAAGTTATATTTTGAAAGATGTTTTGAAGTAATTTGAAAGCAAAATGTTAATAATGTTTTAACGGGGACTGGAGTTAAATCATCACGAGGAATAATATTACAATTGTAAAAGTAAAAATTAAAACATGTAATTATTGTCATTGATCGGAAATTAGTTGACTTTTCAAGGGGAACAAACCAACTCCCGTTCAATGATCAATAATTGATAAAAATACGTAAATATGAAAGTGTTTCGTCTTTACTCGAGTTATAAGTTAAAGCCAAACCGGCAATTCTAGTCAGGCCAAATATTTCCGCGAATAGTTGTTACTCAAAGAACTGATTCTCATGAAGCATTTTAGTCAATTCAATTTGGAGTAAAAATCAATTACTGTAGAGAAATCTTGTAAAACTCGAGTAATCGTCCCCGACACTATCATCTTTATGTATTTGAGTACTATATTATTTGTAGAAATTAAACATTGGAAATTGCCATTATGAAATCGAAATCAAAGTAAAGTTGAAATAAACATAGAAGATTATAAAAAAGATAAATAATGCAAACTTTGCAAAAACAAATCAAAGAGAACGTAAAAATAATATAAAAATAATATAAAAATAAAATAGAAAATAATATAAATAAGATCAGTGAATGTACATGAAGATATAAAGGCCAGAAAGGTATTAAGTAACTTACATTCTTTCTAGTGGGGGGAGTTGGCAGTGTGTTCTCTTCGTGTCTGACTCAGAAGTGTAGGGTGTCCGAAAATTCTTAGCGGCAGTAGGGGCTTTGAATTATATCAGTCGGTAAGACATGGTTGAAGAAATTTATGGTAGTGGGTGGGACTTTGAATTCTTGAGGGATGTATTTTGTGGAGTTCTTATCTGAGAGAGACCGTCTGTTAAGATTTTTTTAAAAATACTAGTGAATGGAAATTAATTAATTTCTGGCTAATTGTCGTGTCGCAATGATTAAGAATTTAAGAAAGGAAAAAGGCATTTTCGCTATCCAAGAGCTAGTAGACAGTCTAAAGGCAGGAAATAGGCCCATTTTTTTAGTAACAGTATATGTCTGAAGACAATTAGCTTTTTACAATATATACAATTGAGTAATTACACTATATACAAATCTTTCAACTGACAGTCATCCAACTTATACCGCCTTCTCAGGTTTAGGAATAAATTATCATATCCCTATCAGTTAAATGATTTAGAGTGAGTATTTAACGCCTTCTCTTTTAAGGCAATGGTTGATAAATTGAAAGGGAATTAGATTATTTTTGAGAATTTTGATAAGGATCAAAATTTCGCGTTGTAAATCTATTGTATCTGTGCATATAGTTTTAATTCGTTGTATTTGATTAATTATAGTATTGTTAATTACTTTTTTGGATATGTTGGAGTTCCAATTTATTAATTTGTTAGTATTGAAATTGAAGTTTCTTGTTTTGTCAAAAAGTAAAATTTTTTTGTAGTTAATGATTTGAAGATCTAGAAAGTCTATGCTATTTTGTGAATTATTAGTTTTATTAAGTTTAAGACAATTCGGATAAATGTCGGAGTTTTCAATTTTACCAAAATTATTAATTGTAATAAGGTCATCAATAAATCTGTAGGTGTGTTTGTAGTAATTTAACTCTTGTGGTTGTAGATTTTTTTGGAAGTTAAATTCTTTGACAAATAAAAAGATATTACAGATCGAGGTGCTGGAATGTAAGCCCATTGGCAATCCTCTGACTTGTTTAAAAAGTTGATTTTGAAACTTGATGTAGTTATGAAAAAGTGTGCATTTTAGGTAGGTTTTCCATTTGTCAAGAGTCATGATATTGAGTATATTAGGGAAAAGTTTTGGTAGATCAAGTAGACTGCTATAGATTTCTTCTAGAGGAAGTGAGGTATATAAGTTTTCAAAATCATAGCAGTTAATGTTTTGGATGTTAATGGTATGAATGGTGTTAATGGCAGGAGTGTTATTATGAATGATCCAGCAATAGTTATGATTAGTGTTACAATCATTGAAAATAAATTTACAGATTTTATTAAGTTGAATTGAAAAATAATAGTCTATATTTTTCTTGTAATTATTAGTTCCATTAGCTATAAATCTAAATTTTAATGGTGTTTTATGGAATTTGGGAATCGCATAAAGATTAGTAAATCTGTTGTAGTTTCATTGAAAGGAATATTGAGTTTCTTATGAAAAGTTTTAATCCTGTTTATTATAGATGTTTCTGTAAGGTTGGCTGATTGATAAGTAGTTGCGTTGAGAAGTTCTTTATGAATAATCTCAGTGTAGAATTGTTTTCATATAATACTAAAGTTATTAGTTGCTTTATCTATTTTTGTAATAGTAAAAAAGCTGTTTTAATTTACTAATCTCAGATGTAAGTTGCGAGCAGTTCAGTGTACTTTTAAATTTGAGGTGACTGATATCTGTGGATATGCGTTGAAGAATTTTATCTTTCCATTTTAAGAAGGTATCTATGGGAAAATTCAGTTGATAGCTTGCTTTAACTATAAATTCGTTGATGTTGTTTTCGAAAGTCTTGTAACAGTAATTTGTAGTCATGTTTCTGACTGGTCTAAATTTTGTACCATAACTCATTAGTGTTTTTAGTTGATGGTTTTGTATGATATTCAGGTTGCCAGTAATTATGTGCTGGTGATGAGAATCTACGTAATTGCTGTAAATTGGTGTCTTACAATGTCATTCTGCAGTTTCATCTATTTCATGATGGTTAGTAAGCAAGTTGCTTAAGGTCCTTTGATATTTAAATGCAATCATTGGTATAGTGTCAACTGCGGGGAAGTAATCTTTACAATCTCTGATGATTCTTGAGAAATGAATATTGTCAAACTGCGGATGCAGAAAATTGACTTTAAAATAAATTTTGCGTTGAGTGAGACTATTAGAGAGTCTGAAAAGACTAAAATCAAGAATCATGTCTTTAATGATTTGTATGTCGTCGTAGCTTTCTTGAATGAATTTTTTTAGTTTGATAAGGAATTTATTAGTACAGGAGTGTAACCAGTTGAGAAGTTTCTTGGGAAAACAGTCTGAGTCAAAAAAACATTTCAATTGTTTTTTCAATGCAAGTGTATCCAAAGTGGATAAAAATCTCGCATTATTTTTTATTTTGCTTCCTCTTTTTCCTCTCTGCGTTTTGATGCTGTAGAGTTTAAATTGGCTGAAAATAGACTTCTTAGAAGTATCTCTATGACTATGTATATAAGTGTTAAGTCCATATGGATAAAGTGAACGTTGTTTTAGTATATAGAGAGATTCCTGAAAAATTCGTGTTTTGTGATTGGGTATTATATCTAGTATCTGAAGTTGAATAGAGTTGAAGTCATGGTGTTTAAAGTGTTCTAATTCTGCTGTATTAAGTTGTGATGGTGTACTTATTTTAATGTTATTTTTTTGTGCGTTGAATTTTTGATTTGAGCTCTATGGTTATTGATTCGAAAGTTAAGATTGTTTTTAGTCTGTCCTATATATTTAATATGTCAAGTACCGCATGTAATCATGTAAATACAGTTAAATGTTTTTCATAGAAATTGTTTTTTGGGTTTACCTGTAGCAGGCATGGCGTTAAATTTTCAAGTTTGTCATCTAGTGGAATGACATTTAGTGATTTCAATATGAGTTAAACTAGCAAGATATAAAAGTAAGGAGGCTGCTAACCTTCAATACAGTAAAGTTTTTGTATAAGAACTTTAAAACTTAAAAAGGTTGGAGATAATATATAAAGTGGGTACATTAGGTAAGAGATAAATAGCGCTAATAGCTGCTATTTAGCATATCAAATGTTGTATGAACTTAAATCCATTTAGTGCGAATACAAGTTGTTATTACTTGCGCAATTGCTGCAAAGTTAGTTAATAATAATTTATTTCCTAAACAGTATTGATTAATTGATTATATTATCTCCTAAGTTTAATTAAAGTAGAATTATTTTAAAAGTGTGCATCCATACTGGTAAGTTATATTTTGAAAGATGTTTTGAAGTAATTTGAAAGCAAAATGTTAATAATGTTTTAACGGGGACTGGAGTTAAATCATCACGAGGAATAATATTACAATTGTAAAAGTAAAAATTAAAACATGTAATTATTGTCATTGATCGGAAATTAGTTGACTTTTCAAGGGGAACAAACCAACTCCCGTTCAATGATCAATAATTGATAAAAATACGTAAATATGAAAGTGTTTCGTCTTTACTCGAGTTATAAGTTAAAGCCAAACCGGCAATTCTAGTCAGGCCAAATATTTCCGCGAATAGTTGTTACTCAAAGAACTGATTCTCATGAAGCATTTTAGTCAATTCAATTTGGAGTAAAAATCAATTACTGTAGAGAAATCTTGTAAAACTCGAGTAATCGTCCCCGACACTATCATCTTTATGTATTTGAGTACTATATTATTTGTAGAAATTAAACATTGGAAATTGTCATTATGAAATCGAAATCAAAGTAAAGTTGAAATAAACATAGAAGATTATAAAAAAGACAAATAATGCAAATTTTCCAAAAACAAATCAAAGAGAACATAAAAATAATATAAAAATAATATAAAAATAAAATAGAAAATAATATAAATAAGATCAGTGAATGTACATGAAGATATAAAGGCCAGAAAGGTATTAAGTAACTTACATTCTTTCTAGTGGGGGAGTTGGCAGTGTGTTCTCTTCCTGTCTGACTCAGAAGTGAAGTATAGGGTGTCCGAAAATTCTTAGCGGCAGTAGGGGCTTTGAATTATATCAGTCGGTAAGACTTGGTTGAAGAAATTTATGGTAGTGGGTGGGACTTTGAATTCTTGAGGGATGTATTTTGTGGAGTTCTTATCTGAGAGAGACCGTCTGTTATGATTTTTTTAAAAATACTAGTGAATGGAAATTAATTAATTTCTGGCTAATTGTCGTGTCGCAATGATTAAGAATTTAAGAAAGGAAAAAGGCATTTTCGCTATCCAAGAGCTAGTAGACAGTCTAAAGGCAGGAAATAGGCCCATTTTTTTAGTAACAGTATAGTAACAGTATATGTCTGAAGACAATTAGCTTTTTACAATATATACAATTGAGTAATTACACTATATACAAATATTTCAACTGACAGTCATCCAACTTATACCGCCTTCTCAGGTTTAGGAATAAATTATCATATCCCTATCAGTTAAATGATTTAGAGTGAGTATTTAACGCCTTCTCTTTTAAGGCAATGGTTGATAAATTGAAAGGGAATTAGATTATTTTTGAGAATTTTGATAAGGATCAAAATTTCGCGTTGTAAATCTATTGTATCTGTGCATATAGTTTTAATTCGTTGTATTTGATTAATTATAGTATTGTTAATTACTTTTTTGGATATGTTGGAGTTCCAATTTATTAATTTGTTAGTACTGAAATTGAAGTTTCTTGTTTTCTCAAAAAGAAAATTTTTTTGTAGTTAATGATTTGAAGATCTAGAAAGTCTATGCTATTTTGTGAATTATTAGTTTTATTAAGTTTAAGACAATTCGGATAAATGTCGGAGTTTTCAATTTTACCAAAATTATTAATTGTAATAAGGTCATCAATAAATCTGTAGGTGTGTTTGTAGTAATTTAACTCTTGTGGTTGTAGATTTTTTTGGAAGTTAAATTCTTTGACAAATAAAAAGATATTACAGATCGAGGTGCTGGAATGTAAGCCCATTGGCAATCCTCTGACTTGTTTAAAAAGTTGATTTTGAAACTTGATGTAGTTATGAAAAAGTGTGCATTTTAGGTAGGTTTTCCATTTGTCAAGAGTCATGATATTGAGTATATTAGGGAAAAGTTTTGGTAGATCAAGTAGACTGGTATAGATTTCTTCTAGAGGAAGTGAGGTATATAAGTTTTCAAAATCATAGCAGTTAATGTTTTGGATGTTAATGGTATGAATGGTATTAATGACAGGAGTGTTATTATGAATGATCCAGCAATAGTTATGATTAGTGTTACAATCATTGAAAATAAATTTACAGATTTTATTAAGTTGAATTGAAAAATAATAGTCTATATTTTTCTTGTAATTATTAGTTCCATTAGCTATAAATCTAAATTTTAATGGTGTTTTATGGAATTTGGGAATCGCATAAAGATTAGTAAATCTGTTGTAGTTTGCATTGAAAGTAATATTGAGTTTCTTATGAAAAGTTTTAATCCTGTTTATTATAGATGTTTCTGTAAGGTTGGCTGATTGATAAGTAGTTGCGTTGAGAAGTTCTTTATGAATAATCTCAGTGTAGAATTGTTTTCATATAATACTAAAGTTATTAGTTGCTTTATCTATTTTTGTAATAGTAAAAAAGCTGTTTTAATTTACTAATATCAGATGTAAGTTACGACCAGTTCAGTGTACTTTTAAATTTGAGGTGACTGATTTCTGTGGATATGCGTTGAAGAATTTTAGCTTTCCATTTTAAGAAGGTATCTATGGGAAAATTCAGTTGATAGCTTGCTTTAACTATAAATTCGTTGATGTTGTTTTCGAAAGTCTTGTAACAGTAATTTGTAGTCATGTTTCTGACTGGTCTAAATTTTGTACCATAACTCATTAGTGTTTTTAGTTGATGGTTTTGTATGATATTCAGGTTGCCAGTAATTATGTGCTGGTGATGAGAATCTACGTAATTGCTGTAAATTGGTGTCTTACAATGTCATTCTGCAGTTTCATCTATTTCATGGTGGTTAGTAAGCAAGTTGCTTAAGGTCCTTTGATATTTAAATGCAATCATTGGTATAGTGTCAACTGCGGGGAAGTAATCTTTACAATCTCTGATGATTCTTGAGAAATGAATATTGTCAAACTGCGGATGCAGAAAATTGACTTTAAAATAAATTTTGCGTTGAGTGAGACTATTAGAGAGTCTGAAAAGACTAAAATCAAGAATCATGTCTTTAATGATTTGTATGTCGTCGTAGCTTTCTTGAATGAATTTTTTTAGTTTGATAAGGAATTTATTAGTACAGGAGTGTAACCAGTTGAGAAGTTTCTTGGGAAAACAGTCTGAGTCAAAAAAACATTTCAATTGTTTTTTCAATGCAAGTGTATCCAAAGTGGATAAAAATCTCGCATTATTTTTTATTTTGCTTCCTCTTTTTCCTCTCTGCGTTTTGATGCTGTAGAGTTTAAATTGGCTGAAAATAGACTTCTTAGAAGTATCTCTATGACTATGTATATAAGTGTTAAGTCCATATGGATAAAGTGAACGTTGTTTTAGTATATAGAGAGATTCCTGAAAAATTCGTGTTTTGTGATTGGGTATTATATCTAGTATCTGAAGTTGAATAGAGTTGAAGTCATGGTGTTTAAAGTGTTCTAATTCTGCTGTGTAAAGTTGTGATGGTGTACTTATTTTAATGTTATTTTTTTGTGCGTTGAATTTTTTGATTTGAGCTCTATGGTTATTGATTCGAAAGTTAAGATTGTTTTTAGTCTGTCCTATATATTTAATATGTCAAGTACCGCATGTAATCATGTAAATACAGTTAAATGTTTTTCATAGAAATTGTTTTTTGGGTTTACCTGTAGCAGGCATGGCGTTAAATTTTCAAGTTTGTCATCTAGTGAAATGACATTTAGTGATTTCAATATGAGTTAAACTAGCAAGATATAAAAGTAAGGAGGCTGCTAACCTTCAATACAGTAAAGTTTTTGTATAAGAACTTTAAAACTTAAAAAGGTTGGAGATAATATATAAAGTGGGTACATTAGGTAAGAGATAAATAGCGCTAATAGCTGCTATTTAGCATATCAAATGTTGTATGAACTTAAATCCATTTAGTGCGAATACAAGTTGTTATTACTTGCGCAATTGCTGCAAAGTTAGTTAATAATAATTTATTTCCTAAAGAGTATTGATTAATTGATTATATTATCTCCTAAGTTTAATTAAAGTAGAATTATTTTAAAAGTGTGCATCCATACTGGTAAGTTATATTTTGAAAGATGTTTTGAAGTAATTTGAAAGCAAAATGTTAATAATGTTTTAACGGGGACTGGAGTTAAATCATCACGAGGAATAATATTACAATTGTAAAAGTAAAAATTAAAACATGTAATTATTGTCATTGATCGGAAATTAGTTGACTTTTCAAGGGGAACAAACCAACTCCCGTTCAATGATCAATAATTGATAAAAATACGTAAATATGAAAGTGTTTCGTCTTTACTCGAGTTATAAGTTAAAGCCAAACCGGCAATTCTAGTCAGGCCAAATATTTCCGCGAATAGTTGTTACTCAAAGAACTGATTCTCATGAAGCATTTTAGTCAATTCAATTTGGAGTAAAAATCAATTACTGTAGAGAAATCTTGTAAAACTCGAGTAATCGTCCCCGACACTATCATCTTTATGTATTTGAGTACTATATTATTTGTAGAAATTAAACATTGGAAATTGTCATTATGAAATCGAAATCAAAGTAAAGTTGAAATAAACATAGAAGATTATAAAAAAGACAAATAATGCAAATTTTCCAAAAACAAATCAAAGAGAACATAAAAATAATATAAAAATAATATAAAAATAAAATAGAAAATAATATAAATAAGATCAGTGAATGTACATGAAGATATAAAGGCCAGAAAGGTATTAAGTAACTTACATTCTTTCTAGTGGGGGAGTTGGCAGTGTGTTCTCTTCCTGTCTGACTCAGAAGTGAAGTATAGGGTGTCCGAAAATTCTTAGCGGCAGTAGGGGCTTTGAATTATATCAGTCGGTAAGACTTGGTTGAAGAAATTTATGGTAGTGGGTGGGACTTTGAATTCTTGAGGGATGTATTTTGTGGAGTTCTTATCTGAGAGAGACCGTCTGTTATGATTTTTTTAAAAATACTAGTGAATGGAAATTAATTAATTTCTGGCTAATTGTCGTGTCGCAATGATTAAGAATTTAAGAAAGGAAAAAGGCATTTTCGCTATCCAAGAGCTAGTAGACAGTCTAAAGGCAGGAAATAGGCCCATTTTTTTAGTAACAGTATAGTAACAGTATATGTCTGAAGACAATTAGCTTTTTACAATATATACAATTGAGTAATTACACTATATACAAATATTTCAACTGACAGTCATCCAACTTATACCGCCTTCTCAGGTTTAGGAATAAATTATCATATCCCTATCAGTTAAATGATTTAGAGTGAGTATTTAACGCCTTCTCTTTTAAGGCAATGGTTGATAAATTGAAAGGGAATTAGATTATTTTTGAGAATTTTGATAAGGATCAAAATTTCGCGTTGTAAATCTATTGTATCTGTGCATATAGTTTTAATTCGTTGTATTTGATTAATTATAGTATTGTTAATTACTTTTTTGGATATGTTGGAGTTCCAATTTATTAATTTGTTAGTACTGAAATTGAAGTTTCTTGTTTTCTCAAAAAGTAAAATTTTTTTGTAGTTAATGATTTGAAGATCTAGAAAGTCTATGCTATTTTGTGAATTATTAGTTTTATTAAGTTTAAGACAATTCGGATAAATGTCGGAGTTTTCAATTTTACCAAAATTATTAATTGTAATAAGGTCATCAATAAATCTGTAGGTGTGTTTGTAGTAATTTAACTCTTGTGGTTGTAGATTTTTTTGGAAGTTAAATTCTTTGACAAATAAAAAGATATTACAGATCGAGGTGCTGGAATGTAAGCCCATTGGCAATCCTCTGACTTGTTTAAAAAGTTGATTTTGAAACTTGATGTAGTTATGAAAAAGTGTGCATTTTAGGTAGGTTTTCCATTTGTCAAGAGTCATGATATTGAGTATATTAGGGAAAAGTTTTGGTAGATCAAGTAGACTGGTATAGATTTCTTCTAGAGGAAGTGAGGTATATAAGTTTTCAAAATCATAGCAGTTAATGTTTTGGATGTTAATGGTATGAATGGTATTAATGACAGGAGTGTTATTATGAATGATCCAGCAATAGTTATGATTAGTGTTACAATCATTGAAAATAAATTTACAGATTTTATTAAGTTGAATTGAAAAATAATAGTCTATATTTTTCTTGTAATTATTAGTTCCATTAGCTATAAATCTAAATTTTAATGGTGTTTTATGGAATTTGGGAATCGCATAAAGATTAGTAAATCTGTTGTAGTTTGCATTGAAAGTAATATTGAGTTTCTTATGAAAAGTTTTAATCCTGTTTATTATAGATGTTTCTGTAAGGTTGGCTGATTGATAAGTAGTTGCGTTGAGAAGTTCTTTATGAATAATCTCAGTGTAGAATTGTTTTCATATAATACTAAAGTTATTAGTTGCTTTATCTATTTTTGTAATAGTAAAAAAGCTGTTTTAATTTACTAATATCAGATGTAAGTTACGACCAGTTCAGTGTACTTTTAAATTTGAGGTGACTGATTTCTGTGGATATGCGTTGAAGAATTTTAGCTTTCCATTTTAAGAAGGTATCTATGGGAAAATTCAGTTGATAGCTTGCTTTAACTATAAATTCGTTGATGTTGTTTTCGAAAGTCTTGTAACAGTAATTTGTAGTCATGTTTCTGACTGGTCTAAATTTTGTACCATAACTCATTAGTGTTTTTAGTTGATGGTTTTGTATGATATTCAGGTTGCCAGTAATTATGTGCTGGTGATGAGAATCTACGTAATTGCTGTAAATTGGTGTCTTACAATGTCATTCTGCAGTTTCATCTATTTCATGGTGGTTAGTAAGCAAGTTGCTTAAGGTCCTTTGATATTTAAATGCAATCATTGGTATAGTGTCAACTGCGGGGAAGTAATCTTTACAATCTCTGATGATTCTTGAGAAATGAATATTGTCAAACTGCGGATGCAGAAAATTGACTTTAAAATAAATTTTGCGTTGAGTGAGACTATTAGAGAGTCTGAAAAGACTAAAATCAAGAATCATGTCTTTAATGATTTGTATGTCGTCGTAGCTTTCTTGAATGAATTTTTTTAGTTTGATAAGGAATTTATTAGTACAGGAGTGTAACCAGTTGAGAAGTTTCTTGGGAAAACAGTCTGAGTCAAAAAAACATTTCAATTGTTTTTTCAATGCAAGTGTATCCAAAGTGGATAAAAATCTCGCATTATTTTTTATTTTGCTTCCTCTTTTTCCTCTCTGCGTTTTGATGCTGTAGAGTTTAAATTGGCTGAAAATAGACTTCTTAGAAGTATCTCTATGACTATGTATATAAGTGTTAAGTCCATATGGATAAAGTGAACGTTGTTTTAGTATATAGAGAGATTCCTGAAAAATTCGTGTTTTGTGATTGGGTATTATATCTAGTATCTGAAGTTGAATAGAGTTGAAGTCATGGTGTTTAAAGTGTTCTAATTCTGCTGTGTAAAGTTGTGATGGTGTACTTATTTTAATGTTATTTTTTTGTGCGTTGAATTTTTTGATTTGAGCTCTATGGTTATTGATTCGAAAGTTAAGATTGTTTTTAGTCTGTCCTATATATTTAATATGTCAAGTACCGCATGTAATCATGTAAATACAGTTAAATGTTTTTCATAGAAATTGTTTTTTGGGTTTACCTGTAGCAGGCATGGCGTTAAATTTTCAAGTTTGTCATCTAGTGAAATGACATTTAGTGATTTCAATATGAGTTAAACTAGCAAGATATAAAAGTAAGGAGGCTGCTAACCTTCAATACAGTAAAGTTTTTGTATAAGAACTTTAAAACTTAAAAAGGTTGGAGATAATATATAAAGTGGGTACATTAGGTAAGAGATAAATAGCGCTAATAGCTGCTATTTAGCATATCAAATGTTGTATGAACTTAAATCCATTTAGTGCGAATACAAGTTGTTATTACTTGCGCAATTGCTGCAAAGTTAGTTAATAATAATTTATTTCCTAAAGAGTATTGATTAATTGATTATATTATCTCCTAAGTTTAATTAAAGTAGAATTATTTTAAAAGTGTGCATCCATACTGGTAAGTTATATTTTGAAAGATGTTTTGAAGTAATTTGAAAGCAAAATGTTAATAATGTTTTAACGGGGACTGGAGTTAAATCATCACGAGGAATAATATTACAATTGTAAAAGTAAAAATTAAAACATGTAATTATTGTCATTGATCGGAAATTAGTTGACTTTTCAAGGGGAACAAACCAACTCCCGTTCAATGATCAATAATTGATAAAAATACGTAAATATGAAAGTGTTTCGTCTTTACTCGAGTTATAAGTTAAAGCCAAACCGGCAATTCTAGTCAGGCCAAATATTTCCGCGAATAGTTGTTACTCAAAGAACTGATTCTCATGAAGCATTTTAGTCAATTCAATTTGGAGTAAAAATCAATTACTGTAGAGAAATCTTGTAAAACTCGAGTAATCGTCCCCGACACTATCATCTTTATGTATTTGAGTACTATATTATTTGTAGAAATTAAACATTGGAAATTGCCATTATGAAATCGAAATCAAAGTAAAGTTGAAATAAACATAGAAGATTATAAAAAAGATAAATAATGCAAACTTTGCAAAAACAAATCAAAGAGAACATAAAAATAATATAAAAATAATATAAAAATAAAATAGAAAATAATATAAATAAGATCAGTGAATGTACATGAAGATATAAAGGCCAGAAAGGTATTAAGTAACTTACATTCTTTCTAGTGGGGGAGTTGGCAGTGTGTTCTCTTCGTGTCTGACTCAGAAGTGTAGGGTGTCCGAAAATTCTTAGCGGCAGTAGGGGCTTTGAATTATATCAGTCGGTAAGACTTGGTTGAAGAAATTTATGGTAGTGGGTGGGACTTTGAATTCTTGAGGGATGTATTTTGTGGAGTTCTTATCTGAGAGAGACCGTCTGTTAAGATTTTTTTAAAAATACTAGTGAATGGAAATTAATTAATTTCTGGCTAATTGTCGTGTCGCAATGATTAAGAATTTAAGAAAGGAAAAAGGCATTTTCGCTATCCAAGAGCTAGTAGACAGTCTAAAGGCAGGAAATAGGCCCATTTTTTTAGTAACAGTATATGTCTGAAGACAATTAGCTTTTTACAATATATACAATTGAGTAATTATACTATATACAAATATTTCAACTGACAGTCATCCAACTTATACCGCCTTCTCAGGTTTAGGAATAAATTATCATATCCCTATCAGTTAAATGATTTAGAGTGAGTATTTAACGCCTTCTCTTTTAAGGCAATGGTTGATAAATTGAAAGGGAATTAGATTATTTTTGAGAATTTTGATAAGGATCAAAATTTCGCGTTGTAAATCTATTGTATCTGTGCATATAGTTTTAATTCGTTGTATTTGATTAATTATAGTATTGTTAATTACTTTTTTGGATATGTTGGAGTTCCAATTTATTAATTTGTTAGTATTGAAATTGAAGTTTCTTGTTTTGTCAAAAAGTAAAATTTTTTTGTAGTTAATGATTTGAAGATCTAGAAAGTCTATGCTATTTTGTGAATTATTAGTTTTATTAAGTTTAAGACAATTCGGATAAATGTCGGAGTTTTCAATTTTACCAAAATTATTAATTGTAATAAGGTCATCAATAAATCTGTAGGTGTGTTTGTAGTAATTTAACTCTTGTGGTTGTAGATTTTTTTGGAAGTTAAATTCTTTGACAAATAAAAAGATATTACAGATCGAGGTGCTGGAATGTAAGCCCATTGGCAATCCTCTGACTTGTTTAAAAAGTTGATTTTGAAACTTGATGTAGTTATGAAAAAGTGTGCATTTTAGGTAGGTTTTCCATTTGTCAAGAGTCATGATATTGAGTATATTAGGGAAAAGTTTTGGTAGATCAAGTAGACTGCTATAGATTTCTTCTAGAGGAAGTGAGGTATATAAGTTTTCAAAATCATAGCAGTTAATGTTTTGGATGTTAATGGTATGAATGGTATTAATGGCAGGAGTGTTATTATGAATGATCCAGCAATAGTTATGATTAGTGTTACAATCATTGAAAATAAATTTACAGATTTTATTAAGTTGAATTGAAAAATAATAGTCTATATTTTTCTTGTAATTATTAGTTCCATTAGCTATAAATCTAAATTTTAATGGTGTTTTATGGAATTTGGGAATCGCATAAAGATTAGTAAATCTGTTGTAGTTTACATTGAAAGTAATATTGAGTTTCTTATGAAAAGTTTTAATCCTGTTTATTATAGATGTTTCTGTAAGGTTGGCTGATTGATAAGTAGTTGCGTTGAGAAGTTCTTTATGAATAATCTCAGTGTAGAATTGTTTTCATATAATACTAAAGTTATTAGTTGCTTTATCTATTTTTGTAATAGTAAAAAAGCTGTTTTAATTTACTAATCTCAGATGTAAGTTGCGAGCAGTTCAGTGTACTTTTAAATTTGAGGTGACTGATTTCTGTGGATATGCGTTGAAGAATTTTATCTTTCCATTTTAAGAAGGTATCTATGGGAAAATTCAGTTGATAGCTTGCTTTAACTATAAATTCGTTGATGTTGTTTTCGAAAGTCTTGTAACAGTAATTTGTAGTCATGTTTCTGACTGGTCTAAATTTTGTACCATAACTCATTAGTGTTTTTAGTTGATGGTTTTGTATGATATTCAGGTTGCCAGTAATTATGTGCTGGTGATGAGAATCTACGTAATTGCTGTAAATTGGTGTCTTACAATGTCATTCTGCAGTTTCATCTATTTCATGGTGGTTAGTAAGCAAGTTGCTTAAGGTCCTTTGATATTTGAATGCAATCATTGGTATAGTGTCAACTGCGGGGAAGTAATCTTTACAATCTCTGATGATTCTTGAGAAATGAATATTGTCAAACTGCGGATGCAGAAAATTGACTTTAAAATAAATTTTGCGTTGAGTGAGACTATTAGAGAGTCTGAAAAGACTAAAATCAAGAATCATGTCTTTAATGATTTGTATGTCGTCGTAGCTTTCTTGAATGAATTTTTTTAGTTTGATAAGGAATTTATTAGTACAGGAGTGTAACCAGTTGAGAAGTTTCTTGGGAAAACAGTCTGAGTCAAAAAAACATTTCAATTGTTTTTTCAATGCAAGTGTATCCAAAGTGGATAAAAATCTCGCATTATTTTTTATTTTGCTTCCTCTTTTTCCTCTCTGCGTTTTGATGCTGTAGAGTTTAAATTGGCTGAAAATAGACTTCTTAGAAGTATCTCTATGACTATGTATATAAGTGTTAAGTCCATATGGATAAAGTGAACGTTGTTTTAGTATATAGAGAGATTCCTGAAAAATTCGTGTTTTGTGATTGGGTATTATATCTAGTATCTGAAGTTGAATAGAGTTGAAGTCATGGTGTTTAAAGTGTTCTAATTCTGCTGTGTAAAGTTGTGATGGTGTACTTATTTTAATGTTATTTTTTTGTGCGTTGAATTTTTTGATTTGAGCTCTATGGTTATTGATTCGAAAGTTAAGATTGTTTTTAGTCTGTCCTATATATTTAATATGTCAAGTACCGCATGTAATCATGTAAATACAGTTAAATGTTTTTCATAGAAATTGTTTTTTGGGTTTACCTGTAGCAGGCATGGCGTTAAATTTTCAAGTTTGTCATCTAGTGAAATGACATTTAGTGATTTCAATATGAGTTAAACTAGCAAGATATAAAAGTAAGGAGGCTGCTAACCTTCAATACAGTAAAGTTTTTGTATAAGAACTTTAAAACTTAAAAAGGTTGGAGATAATATATAAAGTGGGTACATTAGGTAAGAGATAAATAGCGCTAATAGCTGCTATTTAGCATATCAAATGTTGTATGAACTTAAATCCATTTAGTGCGAATACAAGTTGTTATTACTTGCGCAATTGCTGCAAAGTTAGTTAATAATAATTTATTTCCTAAAGAGTATTGATTAATTGATTATATTATCTCCTAAGTTTAATTAAAGTAGAATTATTTTAAAAGTGTGCATCCATACTGGTAAGTTATATTTTGAAAGATGTTTTGAAGTAATTTGAAAGCAAAATGTTAATAATGTTTTAACGGGGACTGGAGTTAAATCATCACGAGGAATAATATTACAATTGTAAAAGTAAAAATTAAAACATGTAATTATTGTCATTGATCGGAAATTAGTTGACTTTTCAAGGGGAACAAACCAACTCCCGTTCAATGATCAATAATTGATAAAAATACGTAAATATGAAAGTGTTTCGTCTTTACTCGAGTTATAAGTTAAAGCCAAACCGGCAATTCTAGTCAGGCCAAATATTTCCGCGAATAGTTGTTACTCAAAGAACTGATTCTCATGAAGCATTTTAGTCAATTCAATTTGGAGTAAAAATCAATTACTGTAGAGAAATCTTGTAAAACTCGAGTAATCGTCCCCGACACTATCATCTTTATGTATTTGAGTACTATATTATTTGTAGAAATTAAACATTGGAAATTGCCATTATGAAATCGAAATCAAAGTAAAGTTGAAATAAACATAGAAGATTATAAAAAAGATAAATAATGCAAACTTTGCAAAAACAAATCAAAGAGAACATAAAAATAATATAAAAATAATATAAAAATAAAATAGAAAATAATATAAATAAGATCAGTGAATGTACATGAAGATATAAAGGCCAGAAAGGTATTAAGTAACTTACATTCTTTCTAGTGGGGGAGTTGGCAGTGTGTTCTCTTCGTGTCTGACTCAGAAGTGTAGGGTGTCCGAAAATTCTTAGCGGCAGTAGGGGCTTTGAATTATATCAGTCGGTAAGACTTGGTTGAAGAAATTTATGGTAGTGGGTGGGACTTTGAATTCTTGAGGGATGTATTTTGTGGAGTTCTTATCTGAGAGAGACCGTCTGTTAAGATTTTTTTAAAAATACTAGTGAATGGAAATTAATTAATTTTTGGCTAATTGTCGTGTCGCAATGATTAAGAATTTAAGAAAGGAAAAAGGCATTTTCGCTATCCAAGAGCTAGTAGACAGTCTAAAGGCAGGAAATAGGCCCATTTTTTTAGTAACAGTATATGTCTGAAGACAATTAGCTTTTTACAATATATACAATTGAGTAATTATACTATATACAAATATTTCAACTGACAGTCATCCAACTTATACCGCCTTCTCAGGTTTAGGAATAAATTATCATATCCCTATCAGTTAAATGATTTAGAGTGAGTATTTAACGCCTTCTCTTTTAAGGCAATGGTTGATAAATTGAAAGGGAATTAGATTATTTTTGAGAATTTTGATAAGGATCAAAATTTCGCGTTGTAAATCTATTGTATCTGTGCATATAGTTTTAATTCGTTGTATTTGATTAATTATAGTATTGTTAATTACTTTTTTGGATATGTTGGAGTTCCAATTTATTAATTTGTTAGTATTGAAATTGAAGTTTCTTGTTTTGTCAAAAAGTAAAATTTTTTTGTAGTTAATGATTTGAAGATCTAGAAAGTCTATGCTATTTTGTGAATTATTAGTTTTATTAAGTTTAAGACAATTCGGATAAATGTCGGAGTTTTCAATTTTACCAAAATTATTAATTGTAATAAGGTCATCAATAAATCTGTAGGTGTGTTTGTAGTAATTTAACTCTTGTGGTTGTAGATTTTTTTGGAAGTTAAATTCTTTGACAAATAAAAAGATATTACAGATCGAGGTGCTGGAATGTAAGCCCATTGGCAATCCTCTGACTTGTTTAAAAAGTTGATTTTGAAACTTGATGTAGTTATGAAAAAGTGTGCATTTTAGGTAGGTTTTCCATTTGTCAAGAGTCATGATATTGAGTATATTAGGGAAAAGTTTTGGTAGATCAAGTAGACTGCTATAGATTTCTTCTAGAGGAAGTGAGGTATATAAGTTTTCAAAATCATAGCAGTTAATGTTTTGGATGTTAATGGTATGAATGGTATTAATGGCAGGAGTGTTATTATGAATGATCCAGCAATAGTTATGATTAGTGTTACAATCATTGAAAATAAATTTACAGATTTTATTAAGTTGAATTGAAAAATAATAGTCTATATTTTTCTTGTAATTATTAGTTCCATTAGCTATAAATCTAAATTTTAATGGTGTTTTATGGAATTTGGGAATCGCATAAAGATTAGTAAATCTGTTGTAGTTTACATTGAAAGTAATATTGAGTTTCTTATGAAAAGTTTTAATCCTGTTTATTATAGATGTTTCTGTAAGGTTGGCTGATTGATAAGTAGTTGCGTTGAGAAGTTCTTTATGAATAATCTCAGTGTAGAATTGTTTTCATATAATACTAAAGTTATTAGTTGCTTTATCTATTTTTGTAATAGTAAAAAAGCTGTTTTAATTTACTAATCTCAGATGTAAGTTGCGAGCAGTTCAGTGTACTTTTAAATTTGAGGTGACTGATTTCTGTGGATATGCGTTGAAGAATTTTATCTTTCCATTTTAAGAAGGTATCTATGGGAAAATTCAGTTGATAGCTTGCTTTAACTATAAATTCGTTGATGTTGTTTTCGAAAGTCTTGTAACAGTAATTTGTAGTCATGTTTCTGACTGGTCTAAATTTTGTACCATAACTCATTAGTGTTTTTAGTTGATGGTTTTGTATGATATTCAGGTTGCCAGTAATTATGTGCTGGTGATGAGAATCTACGTAATTGCTGTAAATTGGTGTCTTACAATGTCATTCTGCAGTTTCATCTATTTCATGGTGGTTAGTAAGCAAGTTGCTTAAGGTCCTTTGATATTTAAATGCAATCATTGGTATAGTGTCAACTGCGGGGAAGTAATCTTTACAATCTCTGATGATTCTTGAGAAATGAATATTGTCAAACTGCGGATGCAGAAAATTGACTTTAAAATAAATTTTGCGTTGAGTGAGACTATTAGAGAGTCTGAAAAGACTAAAATCAAGAATCATGTCTTTAATGATTTGTATGTCGTCGTAGCTTTCTTGAAGGAATTTTTTTAGTTTGATAAGGAATTTATTAGTACAGGAGTGTAACCAGTTGAGAAGTTTCTTGGGAAAACAGTCTGAGTCAAAAAAACATTTCAATTGTTTTTTCAATGCAAGTGTATCCAAAGTGGATAAAAATCTCGCATTATTTTTTATTTTGCTTCCTCTTTTTCCTCTCTGCGTTTTGATGCTGTAGAGTTTAAATTGGCTGAAAATAGACTTCTTAGAAGTATCTCTATGACTATGTATATAAGTGTTAAGTCCATATGGATAAAGTGAACGTTGTTTTAGTATATAGAGAGATTCCTGAAAAATTCGTGTTTTGTGATTGGGTATTATATCTAGTATCTGAAGTTGAATAGAGTTGAAGTCATGGTGTTTAAAGTGTTCTAATTCTGCTGTATTAAGTTGTGATGGTGTACTTATTTTAATGTTATTTTTTTGTGCGTTGAATTTTTTGATTTGAGCTCTATGGTTATTGATTCGAAAGTTAAGATTGTTTTTAGTCTGTCCTATATATTTAATATGTCAAGTACCGCATGTAATCATGTAAATACAGTTAAATGTTTTTCATAGAAATTGTTTTTTGGGTTTACCTGTAGCAGGCATGGCGTTAAATTTTCAAGTTTGTCATCTAGTGGAATGACATTTAGTGATTTCAATATGAGTTAAACTAGCAAGATATAAAAGTAAGGAGGCTGCTAACCTTCAATACAGTAAAGTTTTTGTATAAGAACTTTAAAACTTAAAAAGGTTGGAGATAATATATAAAGTGGGTACATTAGGTAAGAGATAAATAGCGCTAATAGCTGCTATTTAGCATATCAAATGTTGTATGAACTTAAATCCATTTAGTGCGAATACAAGTTGTTATTACTTGCGCAATTGCTGCAAAGTTAGTTAATAATAATTTATTTCCTAAACAGTATTGATTAATTGATTATATTATCTCCTAAGTTTAATTAAAGTAGAATTATTTTAAAAGTGTGCATCCATACTGGTAAGTTATATTTTGAAAGATGTTTTGAAGTAATTTGAAAGCAAAATGTTAATAATGTTTTAACGGGGACTGGAGTTAAATCATCACGAGGAATAATATTACAATTGTAAAAGTAAAAATTAAAACATGTAATTATTGTCATTGATCGGAAATTAGTTGACTTTTCAAGGGGAACAAACCAACTCCCGTTCAATGATCAATAATTGATAAAAATACGTAAATATGAAAGTGTTTCGTCTTTACTCGAGTTATAAGTTAAAGCCAAACCGGCAATTCTAGTCAGGCCAAATATTTCCGCGAATAGTTGTTACTCAAAGAACTGATTCTCATGAAGCATTTTAGTCAATTCAATTTGGAGTAAAAATCAATTACTGTAGAGAAATCTTGTAAAACTCGAGTAATCGTCCCCGACACTATCATCTTTATGTATTTGAGTACTATATTATTTGTAGAAATTAAACATTGGAAATTGTCATTATGAAATCGAAATCAAAGTAAAGTTGAAATAAACATAGAAGATTATAAAAAAGATAAATAATGCAAACTTTGCAAAAACAAATCAAAGAGAACATAAAAATAATATAAAAATAATATAAAAATAAAATAGAAAATAATATAAATAAGATCAGTGAATGTACATGAAGATATAAAGGCCAGAAAGGTATTAAGTAACTTACATTCTTTCTAGTGGGGGAGTTGGCAGTGTGTTCTCTTCCTGTCTGACTCAGAAGTGATGTATAGGGTGTCCGAAAATTCTTAGCGGCAGTAGGGGCTTTGAATTATATCAGTCGGTAAGACTTGGTTGAAGAAATTTATGGTAGTGGGTGGGACTTTGAATTCTTGAGAGATGTATTTTGTGGAGTTCTTACCTGAGAGAGACCGTCTGTTAAGATTTTTTTAAAAATACTAGTGAATGGAAATTAATTAATTTCTGGCTAATTGTCGTGTCGCAATGATTAAGAATTTAAGAAAGGAAAAAGGCATTTTCGCTATCCAAGAGCTAGTAGACAGTCTAAAGGCAGGAAATAGGCCCATTTTTTTAGTAACAGTATAGTAACAGTATATGTCTGAAGACAATTAGCTTTTTACAATATATACAATTGAGTAATTACACTATATACAAATATTTCAACTGACAGTCATCCAACTTATACCGCCTTCTCAGGTTTAGGAATAAATTATCATATCCCTATCAGTTAAATGATTTAGAGTGAGTATTTAACGCCTTCTCTTTTAAGGCAATGGTTGATAAATTGAAAGGGAATTAGATTATTTTTGAGAATTTTGATAAGGATCAAAATTTCGCGTTGTAAATCTATTGTATCTGTGCATATAGTTTTAATTCGTTGTATTTGATTAATTATAGTATTGTTAATTACTTTTTTGGATATGTTGGAGTTCCAATTTATTAATTTGTTAGTACTGAAATTGAAGTTTCTTGTTTTCTCAAAAAGTAAAATTTTTTTGTAGTTAATGATTTGAAGATCTAGAAAGTCTATGCTATTTTGTGAATTATTAGTTTTATTAAGTTTAAGACAATTCGGATAAATGTCGGAGTTTTCAATTTTACCAAAATTATTAATTGTAATAAGGTCATCAATAAATCTGTAGGTGTGTTTGTAGTAATTTAACTCTTGTGGTTGTAGATTTTTTTGGAAGTTAAATTCTTTGACAAATAAAAAGATATTACAGATCGAGGTGCTGGAATGTAAGCCCATTGGCAATCCTCTGACTTGTTTAAAAAGTTGATTTTGAAACTTGATGTAGTTATGAAAAAGTGTGCATTTTAGGTAGGTTTTCCATTTGTCAAGAGTCATGATATTGAGTATATTAGGGAAAAGTTTTGGTAGATCAAGTAGACTGCTATAGATTTCTTCTAGAGGAAGTGAGGTATATAAGTTTTCAAAATCATAGCAGTTAATGTTTTGGATGTTAATGGTATGAATGGTATTAATGACAGGAGTGTTATTATGAATGATCCAGCAATAGTTATGATTAGTGTTACAATCATTGAAAATAAATTTACAGATTTTATTAAGTTGAATTGAAAAATAATAGTCTATATTTTTCTTGTAATTATTAGTTCCATTAGCTATAAATCTAAATTTTAATGGTGTTTTATGGAATTTGGGAATCGCATAAAGATTAGTAAATCTGTTGTAGTTTGCATTGAAAGTAATATTGAGTTTCTTATGAAAAGTTTTAATCCTGTTTATTATAGATGTTTCTGTAAGGTTGGCTGATTGATAAGTAGTTGCGTTGAGAAGTTCTTTATGAATAATCTCAGTGTAGAATTGTTTTCATATAATACTAAAGTTATTAGTTGCTTTATCTATTTTTGTAATAGTAAAAAAGCTGTTTTAATTTACTAATATCAGATGTAAGTTACGACCAGTTCAGTGTACTTTTAAATTTGAGGTGACTGATTTCTGTGGATATGCGTTGAAGAATTTTAGCTTTCCATTTTAAGAAGGTATCTATGGGAAAATTCAGTTGATAGCTTGCTTTAACTATAAATTCGTTGATGTTGTTTTCGAAAGTCTTGTAACAGTAATTTGTAGTCATGTTTCTGACTGGTCTAAATTTTGTACCATAACTCATTAGTGTTTTTAGTTGATGGTTTTGTATGATATTCAGGTTGCCAGTAATTATGTGCTGGTGATGAGAATCTACGTAATTGCTGTAAATTGGTGTCTTACAATGTCATTCTGCAGTTTCATCTATTTCATGGTGGTTAGTAAGCAAGTTGCTTAAGGTCCTTTGATATTTAAATGCAATCATTGGTATAGTGTCAACTGCGGGGAAGTAATCTTTACAATCTCTGATGATTCTTGAGAAATGAATATTGTCAAACTGCGGATGCAGAAAATTGACTTTAAAATAAATTTTGCGTTGAGTGAGACTATTAGAGAGTCTGAAAAGACTAAAATCAAGAATCATGTCTTTAATGATTTGTATGTCGTCGTAGCTTTCTTGAATGAATTTTTTTAGTTTGATAAGGAATTTGTTAGTACAGGAGTGTAACCAGTTGAGAAGTTTCTTGGGAAAACAGTCTGAGTCAAAAAAACATTTCAATTGTTTTTTCAATGCAAGTGTATCCAAAGTGGATAAAAATCTCGCATTATTTTTTATTTTGCTTCCTCTTTTTCCTCTCTGCGTTTTGATGCTGTAGAGTTTAAATTGGCTGAAAATAGACTTCTTAGAAGTATCTCTATGACTATGTATATAAGTGTTAAGTCCATATGGATAAAGTGAACGTTGTTTTAGTATATAGAGAGATTCCTGAAAAATTCGTGTTTTGTGATTGGGTATTATATCTAGTATCTGAAGTTGAATAGAGTTGAAGTCATGGTGTTTAAAGTGTTCTAATTCTGCTGTATTAAGTTGTGATGGTGTTCTTATTTTAATGTTATTTTTTTGTGCGTTGAATTTTTTGATTTGAGCTCTATGGTTATTGATTCGAAAGTTAAGATTGTTTTTAGTCTGTCCTATATATTTAATATGTCAAGTACCGCATGTAATCATGTAAATACAGTTAAATGTTTTTCATAGAAATTGTTTTTTGGGTTTACCTGTAGCAGGCATGGCGTTAAATTTTCAAGTTTGTCATCTAGTGGAATGACATTTAGTGATTTCAATATGAGTTAAACTAGCAAGATATAAAAGTAAGGAGGCTGCTAACCTTCAATACAGTAAAGTTTTTGTATAAGAACTTTAAAACTTAAAAAGGTTGGAGATAATATATAAAGTGGGTACATTAGGTAAGAGATAAATAGCGCTAATAGCTGCTATTTAGCATATCAAATGTTGTATGAACTTAAATCCATTTAGTGCGAATACAAGTTGTTATTACTTGCGCAATTGCTGCAAAGTTAGTTAATAATAATTTATTTCCTAAAGAGTATTGATTAATTGATTATATTATCTCCTAAGTTTAATTAAAGTAGAATTATTTTAAAAGTGTGCATCCATACTGGTAAGTTATATTTTGAAAGATGTTTTGAAGTAATTTGAAAGCAAAATGTTAATAATGTTTTAACGGGGACTGGAGTTAAATCATCACGAGGAATAATATTACAATTGTAAAAGTAAAAATTAAAACATGTAATTATTGTCATTGATCGGAAATTAGTTGACTTTTCAAGGGGAACAAACCAACTCCCGTTCAATGATCAATAATTGATAAAAATACGTAAATATGAAAGTGTTTCGTCTTTACTCGAGTTATAAGTTAAAGCCAAACCGGCAATTCTAGTCAGGCCAAATATTTCCGCGAATAGTTGTTACTCAAAGAACTGATTCTCATGAAGCATTTTAGTCAATTCAATTTGGAGTAAAAATCAATTACTGTAGAGAAATCTTGTAAAACTCGAGTAATCGTCCCCGACACTATCATCTTTATGTATTTGAGTACTATATTATTTGTAGAAATTAAACATTGGAAATAAGAAAAGATGGATCGTGCAAAAAACTCAAGAGGTCATCAAAATGCCATCTGGAATTGCTGAGCCCCGAAAGACTTAATCGGTCGTTTTAATTTTTTACTAATGATGTAATGAGCAATTTGTTTATCTTCCAGATATCTGGAGCTATGATCAGCCTCGGATTTGGGGAAAACTTTTAGGAACTCGCCATTAATTTTAGCAACGAATTCGAGATTAGTATTAGTCTTGAGATTTTTCACGAAGTCAGATAATTTAACACTGTTTGACCACAATAGGCTTAATTTTAGGCTGCACAACCTCCATAACTTCGTACTCACCCTGTATATCCACATTGTCGATATCATTAGAAGTATTACCCAGGTCTTTGTTAGCTAGACTTTCAAATTTATTGCTAACAGGAATGACAACATCAGATTTGATTAATTTAGTTGGCCTGGCCCCATTACGACGGTGCTTGAAGCCACAGCATCATTTATATCATTAGCACTGCACTTAGATTTTATAGAAGGTCTTTTTGGTTTAGGGTTATCAACATTACCAACACTTTGAATATTAGATACACAATTTACGTCAGTTTTAACATTGCATTACTTGTTACTTGCGAAATTACTTGTTATTATACGTTTCACGAGTTTGCTTCGTTCTCTTTGCTTCCGTACAGGGCTTAATTTCTAAAATTAGAAGTGCGGGAGCCCTATCGAAAATCGTCAGCAAAGAGGAACAAAACTAATTAGATAAATAAAATGACTATTAAAATTATTAATAATTTTAAGATTAAATAGTTAATTATTATTAAATTAGTTAATAATTATTTAATTAATATTTATCTATTATGATTTAATTACTAATAATTATTTAAATAAATAAAATTTAATTAATTATTATTTATTTTAATAATTCAAGGTTAATGTAATTAAATAAAATGTAAAGAGATAAACCAAAGTTTAATGAAATTTTTAATATAATTTTATTGAAAAAATAAATAAAATTTTCCAAGATCAAATTTCTACTGAAATTGTTGTTCAATTATATAAAAGAAGTGCCGGAGTCTTCTTATTTAGGGCTCCGGCACAATTTAAGCTCTGCTTCCGTACAGATTTCTACAATTATGATTTTCTTTATTTAATTATTACTCTCTCTCACTTTCCTAGAAAAAATTATTTGCAAAAAAACTAAGCTTACTGCAGAAGCCTTTTGTCATTTTGCAAATGTTATTTCTTTTCCGCTCTTTCTTTTTCGATAGATTCTTTGTAGATAGAAAAAAAGTACTTAGTGGTTAGGGGATCTACATCGATACGGAAGTTCCGAGCCATAGATGTTTGTAAATGTCTAGTATCTTTGCGGCATGAAGGCACTCTAAATACGTAGCGATCCGGAAGTCCTCTCGAGAGGTTGATGGTAGAGGAAGAGGAGTGGGAGACCCTCGGACCCGTCCCTCCGGGTTGCTCTCTGTGGTGTATCAAGAACTTAATCGTAATCGAACTTAAAGCTAACGCAGCGCCAAACGCGCGAAGTTATTGCAAATCGGAACTGAGACAGGAATGCCCGTAGTAAGTGTGTATACGAGTGATGATGTGCTTTGTGTATAATAAAGTAGCATGTAATTAAATACAATGCCTTGTGAAATAATTACCTACTAAAGACATAGAAAAACTGGCGATGATGGATGCGGGATTTTTGAAAATAATAAAAGTGCTTTCGCAGCGTGGTTTACCGCTACTACGAGTACTTTCAAATTAGGGGGTTCCCCGAAGATTTCTCAAGGTAAAACTTTTATAATCTTTTTTTTTTTTTTTTCAGGAGGATACACTCTAGAGCAACTTGTAACTGAGCTAATAGAGCAGAATAAAGCTCTGGTGGAGAGACTTACTTCAGTTATAACTTCACCAATAGATAATTGTAAACTTTCTGTTCAGTTCGAAAAATACAATTAACATGAAGAACAGTTTTATTCATTTTTAAAAAGATTCAAAAGTTGTTTAGATATACTAAATGTTTCACAGGACAAGCGTGGGAAATTTCCAGTTTGTCTGGAAAAACATATAGTCTCTTAAAAAAACTTGCTGGCTCCTGATAATCCTTCCGATAAAGATTATGATGTGCTAAAAACAACATTGAGAAATCATTTAAATCCTAAGTCACTTAAAATTCCTAGCAGGCATTTATTTTTAAATCGAAAGCAGCACGAGAAGGAAACAATTAGTGTGTATATGGCAGAGTTAAGGTCTCCAATACCGTGTGCTTACGATCACAACATGTTAAATACTACGTTGCAGGACATATTTTTGAGCAGGATAATATAAGTTTAGATAACACTTTAAAAATAGCTTTGGCGATGAAAAAAGCGTTAAAAGGTGCAAACGAATAATTGGAAAACCAGTGGAAATTAAGGAATAAAGGTAAATCTAAGTCAGTCGCTCCAAAATAAAAGTTTGAAAAACAAAACTTCTCAGCTGAGAGTGCTAAAGGCAAAATGTGTTCGCGATGTACGGGGACTGACCATGATAGAAATTCTTGTAAATTTAAGACAAGTATCTGCAGATTTTGTACGAAAATCGGGCGCATTGAAAGAGCATGTTTTAATTTCGCTTTCGGCGCTGAAAACGCCGAAAGAATGTAAGCAAAAAAAAAAAAAAAAAAAACAGTTAGATGTAGAAAATGGAGATAAAATTCCTATAAACAGCATAAATTCTAGTGAGGTGAAAATCGAAAACCACCCATAATAGTCCAAGTGAAGGTAGAAGGAAGTTTCGAAAATGCTAGCAACGGTAGCTATGCGACTGGATACAAGTGGTCCAGTATCGGTAATGAGTTTAAAAGATTTTGCGGCAAATTTCGAAAAAGAAAATTGAAATTACAAGTCTGGTATTTAAAACATATAATGGGGAAAACCTGATACCTTTAGGATTTACTACAGTTAATGTAGAATGTAAAAGTCAAAATAAAAACTTAAAGCTTTACATTATTAAAGAAAATCTACATGATACCATATTTGGTCGAGAATGGCTTTCAGAGATAAATTTAGTTTGGACCTTAATAAAGTCAACTGCTGTCACTCAAAAGAGTAATTTAAATAAATTATTGGAACAATATAAAGAGATTTTTGACGGAAAGTTAGAGAAGATAAAAAATTATGAGGTTCAACTGGAATTAAAGCCAAATGTTTCACCAAAATTTTGTAGAGCTAAGCAAGAGCCATTTGCGTTAAAAGGCCAGCTAGATGAAGAAATTGATCACTTGGAAGGTATAATCGAAAAGGTTGAAAAAAAATCGGAATGGGCAACTCCGGTAGTACCAGTAGTTAAGCCGGACGGCTTTATACGAACTGTGTGCAAACTACTCGGTGACAATAAACCCAAATATTGCTATACATCAGCACCCTTTGTCGACCATTGAGGAAATATTTTCATGTTTGAGCGAAGGAAAGCATTTTTCAAAAACTGATTTTAAGCATTCTTACCTACAAATGAAAAGTACACCCTGAGACTCAAAAATTACTAACAATAAACACACAGAAGAGATTATATAAGTGTAAGAGATTAATGTTCGGGCTAAATGCAGCTCCGGCAATCTGGCAACGTTATATAGACGGACTATTCCAAGAAATGGAAGGGTATAAAATCTTTATGAGTGATGCGCGAATAAGAGGATCTGATGATGAGGCACATTTAAATACTTTAAAAAATGTCTTCGAGAAATATAAAAGTCGTGGACTAAAATTAAATTCGGAGAAAAGTAATTTTTTTCAGGATGAAATACAGTTTTAGGGCATAAAATTGATGCTAATGGTTTACATAAAACTGGAGAAAAAATACCAGCGATTGCAAAAGCCCCAAGATCCTGAAATATCCAGGAAATTCAACGTTGGGATTAGGTGTGGTACTTTCTCACAAACTTCCTGATGGAACAGAAAGGACAATTGCATATGCTTCTAGAACACGGACAGAAAAGGAGAAAAAAGTATTCTCAAACAGATAAAGATGCTTTGTCAGTCATTTGCGGAACTATAAAAATTTTCCTATACTTAAAAGGCAGGAAATTTACGTTAATTACAGATCATAAAGCTCTTGTTATAATTTTCGGCTCAAAGAAAGGCATGCCTGTTTTGGCAACAACAAGACTCCTGCACTACGCCCTGTCAGTCATTCCAATTCGACATTATTTACCGTAAGCAAACAAGCATGATAATGCTGACTTCCTATCACGATTACCGACAAACTCAGAGCAACTGTCTATTCAGGATGATGTAACTATTTTTCAGTTACAGCAGACTGAAACTCTTCCAAGCACTGCCATAGATTTGGCTAAAGAAACTGAAACTAATGCAGAATTCAGTCCTGCTACGAATACTTCAAAGCGGCGGTGAATTAAGGGAGATGGAGTATAGTCTCCAAGATGGCTGTATAATGTATGACCAACGCGTTTTGTACTCCAAAACGATACCGTGAGAATGTTCTGAAAGAGTTCTGAAAAACTTAGGGACTGTAAAAATGAAAGCAGTTGCTAGATCTTACGTGTTTCGGAATAGCATAGATAAAAATATCGAAAATACTACCCAAAACTGTTTGGATTGTGCAAAACATAAAATAGATCATCCGAAGGTAGAGGTTCATCATTGGGAGTACCCGAGCGCTCCAATGGAATGTATTCACATCGATTATGCAGGACTATGCTTGAGCATATGTTTGTTGCTAATCGTCGATGCTCATTCAAAATGGCTAGAAGCCTACCTAATGAAATCAAGTTTAGCTTTTAAAACAATAGAATGCACGATTTGGATTACCAATAATGTTAATGAGTGATAACGGACCACAATTCACTTCACATGAGTTTAAAATATTTCTACACTGTAATGGAATCAAACACAAAACTACAGCACCATTTAAACCATCTAGTAATGGGCAGGCTGAAAGGTATATGTTTGCAGTAAATCAATCTTTAAGAGCCATGCAAAATTATCCAGGAACTTTGAGACAAAAGCTCAGTACATTTTTGATGCAATAAGAAAAGCTCCGAATTTAACGACTCTACAGAGCCCTGCAATGGTAATTCTGAAGAGGGAAATTCGAACAAGAATAGATTTATTGAGACCAGATCTCAAAAGGAGGGTGGAAGACAAGAGTTCGAAAAGGAACTTACGAGTTTGCAGACCGAGGATTTAGATAAAGTAGCAGTAAGAAATTATCGCCAAGGGACAGACGACGGAGATTTGGAACCGTCCAATCCAAGGATAGCATCACAATTGGAGCGGAACTGAGCAAAGTCGTACTATCATCTGTATTGGTGCTCAAGGTAGCCAACCACAGACGCAATCTTACTCTTCTTGCCACGATGAATTTCGTAGGTTTGTTCTGATGTTACTATCAGACAAATGAGATAATTCACAACAGCAACATACAAAAAGTACTTACTAGGCAAAGGCTCTAGATTTTTTATGATGAAGCGATTTTTTTCAAAATTCGATTTAGATTTTTTTAATTTAACTTTAAAAACGATTTTCGAATATACCTCCGTTTAATGAACAAACTAAAAACCAAAATTGTACTATTTATACCAATAAAATTGAGAAAAAATAGTCTTTTAAAGGCAATATATATGAAATATTAATGTAATTTCTGGTTCTTAGATGCAATCGCTGGATTTTTTTCGACCATTTGACGAAACAGAAATGTTTTGAAATGAAAAAAAGTAAAGGAGTGGTTATTCATTGCTGGAAAATGAATTTCCGATTGAATATTTTGATTGACAGCGTGTCCTTGAAACTATAAAGATCAAAATAAAAAGAAATTTAGAAAAAGAAGTTTATAAAAAGAACTTTATTTAAAATTTATAAAAAAAGTAATGAACTAAAAGTAGACAAATAATTGATCACATAGTTTAATGTGAAAGAGAGTTTAAACAATTTTCTTTACAAAATTCATCTACAATTTTATATTATGAATAACGAAAGCATGGAGGCCTAAATAAATAAATCTAATAATCGAATTGCATTGCCAAATGTATAATCCATTAATATTATAAATTTATCCTGGGCGCCCCAAGCTTTTATTATTACTGATACAAAACTATACATGAATTTTATGAAAAGAATTACTTCATCTCTTATTCCCATTAAGCTCTGTGACAAATTATTCTTCTAATTTTAGTTCATTAATTATTTTATACGAGATTTTTTAAAAAATTGTCCTCAGAAAATCTTTTTTCAACACAGTCATTTTATATAAATTAGCAATATTAGTCAAATACTAAAATCTTAAAACATTATTCATTTTTAAAAGTAGTTTTTCCGATCATTAGCTTCAAAACAACTATTCGATCAAAAATTATTTCATCCCGAAATCTGAAGTTTTATCCCGAAAATGTAAAGATCACAATGGTTTACGAGCGTAAAGGTTGTTTTCTAAGCTATCTTCACATTTAAATCCACTAGTTAATATAAAACCTTTAGCAGAAGCTGGCTTCCGTGAAACATCAAAATTTGGGACTTTTACTTATTATACTTTTACTGCAATTATTATTAATTATTACACTTATTATTAAAACTTTTATTACAGTTTGCACCTGCGTTACCTTAATTTCTCTTCAGTATTCTGGCACGTTGTCAGCACATTGTAAGCCAATTTAGTAACATAAATTAAAATATAAATTTTATTCTCTTTTGCACTCTTTTCCAATTTTTAATACACAAAAAAGAAAGAAATTGAAAATCATTCGACAATCCTCATCTGAATGCGGTAGAAATTATAGTATTACAATTTTCACAGCATGAAGTTATATGAAGTAAAAATGAAATTATATAAGGTACGAAATTATGCGAGGAAAGAAGAAATTTCAGAAATCACTCTTTAAATCGCATATATAAACTTACCGATTAAAATTTACCTACAAATTTATTTCCATCAATTCTGTTTTTAAAAAAATATTAATTACCCTTTCAGCGAGAGGTTTAGTTTTTGAATTGTGAATTTTTTAAATTCTTCTCGCCCTAGGAAAATGCCATGAAAAATGAGTTTTTCACAGTCGATTTTGTACTTTAGTCTATAATCTTTTGTTCTGTTACTTCTTCTGGCCCATGGATGGCGCCACATGTTAGTTGCAATCAATCTTCGTTTTTCTGCTGAGTCAAATCTAATTTAGCAATTCATTTTCCCCCTGCATGCTTTTATTTCTGGAAATCACAAAATTTCCTAATCTTTTTATGAGAATTTTCAATTGGCTGTAATTTATTTGCTGTATAATCGTAATATTACTATGCACTTGTATTTGCAGTGTTATGTAAAGATATGCCTTTTTTTAATGAATAAGAATTCGAAAGGAAGTTACTGCAATTTGAAGCAAAAGAAACCAAAAAATTATTCTTTCTATGAATGGTGGCTATGTCTTTGAGCAAATGTTCGTTGCAACGGGCTTCACGGCCAAAGGCCCTATCCCCATCTAAGTGCTGGAAGATTTTTCGAACATTATTAGATAAATAAGTGACCGAAGAGCAGTCTCGGATTTGGCGGGGCGCAAGCCGTGGTTCTTGCCCCGAGCTTCAACCCTTGTGAGCGGCAAATTCAAATATAACGCTTGTATTTGGCATGTTGTTTCCTAAAACAGCTCTCTAATTTTAGTACAATGTTAATAGTTATAAGGCCGAGTTTAAAAATCCTCTTTTAAGAAGATTTATAATTAAATACTAAGAACCCTTTTAAAGGAACATGAGTTAAAACAAAGTTAAGTATAGCCGATTACAACTATAAATATAAGATCAGAAAGACGCAAATAGAGGGACTTCAGGCGTCACTGATAGAATCAGACTGACCCTATCAGTAACGTCTGAAGTCCCTCTATCGTTTCCTGTCTGACGAAGTGTATTCAAATAAGAAATAGGACGATGGTTTGTTGAAGGGACCGCCTGGTTTCCATAGCAACGTCTGCTGGGAAATGGAGAAGCATTGTAACTATTTTCTAAGATCTAATCCAAAAAAAAAATAACCTTTGACCATCCCGGACAAATGAAATAATTCAAATTAATATTCGTAGAGAATATACAAGACACCATCATTATATCTTCAAGATGAAGTAAGGCATTTAGATTTCTTTGCAGCCAGTCGGCATCATAGGCTCACCTTTGGTTTGACTCAGAACAGTGGAGCGTATTTTGGATTTTAAAGCTAGATTTATTATTTTTATGGTTATTTTTTAGTTTTCAGATTTCTTCTGTAATTTTATATATATATATGCTTGCTTTTAATAGCTCGCATTATATTTAGCGAGACGCGACCATTTATTTAGGACTGTTCAGTTTAATTACGTCAAGTCTTAGTTATTCTTATTAAGGCAATTCACAGTGAATTTCATTTCGATTAAAAGAAACGATCTGCGCGCTGAGGGGGAGAAAAGCGGAGTATAGAAAACAGGCGAAAGATAAGGCCAAACAGAGAAAACAAATTTCAGGTAAGATGAAAAAATAACTTTACGGAAGAAGTAAACCGTCAGACCCCTGCCGCAATTCCGATTATGCTGAGATTCTGGAGGGTATTAATATTTCTTGCAATTTGCACGACCAAACATGACTGTCTATATCATCATTGACTGCCACAATCTACAAGTCAGCATTTGAAAGAACAACCTTCTTCATCGCTATCAAACGAATAGCTGGAGGACATGAAACCATGAATATAAAGATCTCTTCATTTAGATGAAGGCGGGCAGCAGAAAGACGAAAACCTTTTGATTTGTTGGACCCATGCAGTCGGCTGGTCATAGAAAAAAATAAAAGATCACCAACAATCTTTCTTAAGCAGTCAATCAGTATTATTAGCCAGTAAACATCCAGAAAACGTAAGCCACTGATCGTGATGGCAGAAATTTGACATGTAATACAGAACATTAGTAAATAATGAAAAGCTTAGGAGATCTTGGTTTACATATTCTAAAAACAAGAATGCAATTTTTTGTACACTTTCTAAGATTTATCAGAAACATGGTGCTGCCGCTAGACCATACTACACGATTCATTAATTGGAAAAAAGTTAGGAAAAGTAACTGAACACAAAGCGTCTGGAATACACAGAGGTACATTATTAAGTGGAAAATTCGAGTACAACAAATGAAATCCTGCCAAGGCATCGATCACGACACTGAGCGACTCATTCACACAGAGAAAGAAAAAGGGAGAGAAATTCTATATAGTCATGGATGCGGTACTATATCTTTCAACAAACTGTCGTTCTTTTCTTAGGTCTGATGATATCCCAAGAAGCCTGTTCACAAAGTGTCTTTGACCTAGCGAAGGAAACTTTCTGAATTTAATCTCTCCGCTTGCCAAACATGATTAAACTCCTAAGTACCAGTCAAAGCACCAAACAAAGGAATCATATTTATCAAAGATAATTCAAAATGAAGTTATTAACTTAAAGTCAAAACAGTCTGAAATAGCATTTTAAACGATATTAAAGAAGCCAAATACTACACAATAATGCTCGATTGCACTCCATATGTGTCTCATACAAAAAAAAATGAACCAGGTGATTCAATACGTAAAAACGTGTGGTGATGTGGGTGAGAAAAAGGAAAATTTAATTAATTTCATAGAAGTTGGTGGAAAGATAGGAGAATGTATTTCTCAATGCACTGTAGAAAATTACTGTCTTAATTGACACTTGATGGTTTAGATATTGGACAATGTCAGTGTCAGTCTTACGACAACGGGCTTAATATGGTTGGCATTTCTAAAACAGTACAAAATAGGATTACAGAAATGAATAAGCTGGAGGAATTTGTGCCATGTTTGGATCACTCCTCGTACCTTGTCGGTGTGCATTCTGCTTCTTCGTGCTCGGAAGCAGTTTATCTGTTTGGAATTACTCAGAAAATACTTTGCTTTTTTGTCAGATGCACTACTCGATGGTATATTATGAAAAAATGTACAAAATACAACTTAAAAGGAAGCAGCTAGACAAGATAGTCGGCAAAATATGTGGCTGTGAAAGTCCTTATAATGAATTTACCGGAAATATTAAAATATTTAAAAGCAATTAAAGGTATTTCTCATTTCTCTTGATACGGAATCGAAGCACGAGGTAGGACATCTGGTACATGCTGTGAAAACTTTTGAATTTACTATCAACCTGAAAATGTGAGCTAATATTTTCCAGAAGTCAATCGAGTAAATATAGAAATTCAAAAGGAATTCCTCTTCCGAAAGTGTGTAACGAAAGAACTGACCCAAACTGAGGAATTATAAAAAATGAGAGAAAAATCCTATGGAATATTGGATACAAGAGTCCAAAACAGTATCCGAAAAAATTGCAGTTCAGTCTATTCTAACGAAGAAAAAATTCCGCAGCACAAAAAGCAATCTGATGAACTGTTTGAGGGCGAATCACGAACACTTCAACCTGTTCAGATCGAAGTTTCAGCAAATTAAAACATTGTGGCAGTATGTTGTTCAACTGCGTGCGCAGCCAATCCTCGTCATGTAGTTTACGTAAAAACTGCTAGCGCGGCAGTGAACTCGGCCACTTCACCTTTAGCTCGAGCGTAGGATGTACGAATTTCAGTTTAGTAGTTTTCTGTTATGTTATTTCGTTATGTTATGTTAGTTGTTTAAAATTATTGTGTGTGTAAAAAAAGTTTTGTTTAACGAAACGGAGTCATGTCTTTTAAGGATATACACCAAGCCTTAACCACAATACACCATAACATATTAAAAAATGTGAGCCAGGAGCGCTTATCAAGTCTCGCGATTCTGGCAACCGAAAATCAAACCGGAGATTAAATTATAACGATTCCATGCACTTATCTGCAGGACAAAAGGCTTACAGAGTAAAATTTTTATGTTCGTTACTAATTCCGTGATATTTTAATAGCGTTAAGGCAGGTAAGAAATTAAAATTACTTATGAAATAGGAAGTATGAAAAACAAGACAGGAAACAATTTTTCCTTTCCGCAATAGCCCATATTTTGTATGCAATGGCCCCATTAGTGGCTGAGCAATAAAAGCCGCTGAGCACTAGTAGTTCGGTCCGAGGGTCAAATATATGCGAATGTGCTGGCTATATGAGCATTTCCGTGATTTCACCGTGATTCACCGATCACCACATGATTTGCGCATGCGCGCAGCAAAAAAACTATAACAGAACTTTTAACTGAACTTTAAGAACTCGTGATGGATGTTTCAGTGAAACATGTAATCCTTCTCTTCTGTGTTATATATATATATATATGTCATAATAAAAGCAAAAGGAAATGACGGAACACTGTAGATGCGTGCTTAGATCCATATTGAAGAAGAATTTTGATTGCGTAGTATTTAAAGAACTTGGCAGTCGAGGCAGTTTTAATTCCATTTTTATTTCCAATAGATATTTGTGGCCACAATCACTTGGCACTCTAGTCGTGGCTTTTCACAGAAGATTTACATTTTTGATATTGTTGAGATAGAAAGCAAGCCAGCGAAATTACATCTTAGCAGAGTAGAGGGCAAAAGCTGAAGTGCGTAGTTATGCAAGATGGAGGCACGCGAAGAGAAAAGTTTTGGTTTACAAGGACAGTTTCAGTTCCCAATGATTACGTCATCAGAGCTGCGCCGATCATAGAGTGATCTAGAAATGACGCAATGCAAAGAAGTTATTACGATTTTAGAATAGAGAGGAAGAATTAATGTTTATAGTTCATAATGTTTATAGTTTAATCTATAATTTTGATTCATATATTTTTATCTTACATATTCCCCCCTTCAAAAAGAAAAAGGCGTAGCGACAGAGAAGCCTTTTTAAAGAGAAAGAGTTAAAGCACTAGCAAATTTAAAAAAAAAAAAAAAAACATGAGTCATCAAATTTTTGTTCTGTAAAGTATAATTTATAAAGATCAATTTTTTTTAAATAAATTTTTAATTTTTAGAGTCCTCCGGTAGGATTTATCCTCTACGTGGGAAAAAAGCTCCTGGATTTATTTATAACGCGCTTCTAAATTCAAGTGGGTCAAGGACAGTGTGTGATCGTCTGATGCTTGTGCTTCTTTTCCGGCGATTCTTAAGTACTTTCCCTCGTCTCCAAAGTTATGCGTTTTATCAAGTTCTTCTAATGTTATTGATTTTAGTGTTCAAATTGATGTGTATGCGAACTCTTAAATTCAAGATTTTGTGATTGGAATGTTAACACGCTCAAAAACGGCAAAAATGTCAACTGATAAGAAAGAATCCGTAGCTATTGTGGATACAATGAAATTCCAATTCCCTATTTTTGATGGCACAAGTACAAATTTTCCAATAGACAAATATCTTCTATTGTTTGAAGAGAAATTTGCCGCAAAGAACATTCCAGAAAAGGAAAAGAAATTTGTTTTCTCAGAGTGTATTAGAGGAGAGGCTTTAGCCCTCTATTTACGTGATTGTTTAGATAAAGACTGGGACAACATAAAGGCTATTTTCGAGACATACTTCACAACATCGGAATCTGTTACTTTTAGTGATTTTGTGTCTTTAAAATACGAGAAATTTAATAATATTGATGTTTATTTTCGTAATAAGTTGAAATTAGGAGCCAGCTTGAAACTAACAGATTCCACAATGGTGGAAGCACTTACGGAAGGACTTCCTGAGTCTCAAAGAATGCTGTTAACAGTGCAAAACATAGACACACCGAAAGACTGGATTACTCTTGCTAGGAAACTGTTTCCAGTTCAGATGCCGTTGGATGGTCTAGGAAATAATAATTATCAATTTGTTTCTCCAAGGCAAACTGTTCCGAGGTGCTATTATCCCAGACCAGTGCAAGCCGCTCCTTATCAAAGTTTTCATAATGTGAGACCTTTTAATTATCAACAAGTGCAATACCGACCTCTACAGTATGCGTATCGGCCAATTCGATATCCACAATTACCTGCTATTAATTATAACACGGTTCCTAAAAGAGAAGTTAAAAAATGATATTACTTTAAAGTGAATGTCCAAATTGGACAGGAAAAAATTCCCAGTATTATTGATACGGGATCGCAAATTAACGTTTTACCGTTAAAATATTTTAACAAAATTGGTGATAAATTTAGAGAAATTTCATTGAAATCTCATGATAAAATATTTTCAATATCTAGTCAAGTTCATATAGAGAAAATAATCAAAGTAAAGTGTAAAGTAGGTAAAATAGAAAATAATGTGATATTTTATGTAGTAGATTCAAATTTGAATTATTTATTGCTTTCATCACCATGTGTTTCATTATTTAAATTACAATTGAATTTTCATAATTATGAAGTGTATCAGCTTGGAAAACAGGTAAGTAAAAATGTTAAAGTAGACAAGTTTTTCCAAAATAATTATGTATGTAAAAATGATATCAGTGCTGAACAATCTAGTAAATATTTTGATAATAGCGAAAATTTTGTATGTAAAAATGATCTTAGTTCTAAAAATTGTGGTAATTATTTTGAAAATAGTAAAAATTCTGATAGTAAATTACAGAAATTGTTGAATGATTATAACCATATATTTGCAAAAAGTAAATATGATGTTGGTTGTATAAGGGTTGAACCTCCCAGACCATATAGAGCATCCCCTAAAGATAATAGTGAAATTAAAAAACAAATAGATGAATTGTTAAAAGCTGGAATTATTAAACCTTCTTATAGTCCTTATGCTGCTCCTGTAGCTTTAGCTTATAAGTGAGACGAGCAGTCCAGAAGCAGATTGTGTATTGATTTCAGGAAGCTTAACCAAATTACTAAAACTGATTCTGAACCTATTCCTAGAATTGATGCTGTATTAGATGGATATGAATAATTTTCTAGGATATGAAATTCAAGCAGGTAAATACCAGCCCAGTAATGCAAATATAGAGGTTATTAAGAAATTGCAACCCCCTAAAAATATCAAAGAATTACAAAGATTTTTAGGAAGTATTAATGTTTATCATAAATTTATTCAAAATTATTCTAAAATTAGAGCCCCATTAACAAATTTACTTAAGAAAGATACTCCTTATAATTGGACTGATGAATGTCAAAAAGCTTTTCAAAAATTAAAAGAAGTTATTACGATTTTAGAATAGAGAGGAAGAATTAATGTTTATAGTTTATAATGTTTATAGTTTAATCTATAATTTTGATTCATATATTTTTATCTTACATATATATATCTTAGTTTAGTGATGTGATTGTAAATTAAATATCTTATTATCTTAGAAGATTCTCTTTTTGCGTGAGTAGTACCTTTGATGAATGTAATTAATAAAAACATTCCCTGATACGCCTTTGAATCGAGAAAAAAGATCGACTAAAAGGTAAGCCTTTTTACCTTTTACTTTCTAAGAATGATTATGCTGTTAATCATAACATGAACATTACATTATTTGGCATCCCGTGCCGCGAAGAAAGCGAATTAATTTAAGATTCATATTAATGATTTTATGTAATTTGAATTTGAAAGGCACTTACTGAATTAATTCTTTAAGATTTCATATGTTATATGTTTGATTCAGTAAACATGTCAGTAGAAGTTATTACTGAAGAAAAAGAGAGGTGGTTTGAGAACATATATTACCAGAATTCTTAACAAAATAGAATTAGAACTAGATAAGTCTTCTGTTGATGTAAATTTGCTAGAAGAAGGCTTAGAACTGTTGAATGATAAGTTTGAATCTCTTAAGATAGCTGATTCTGAAATTGAAAGTATTTTGAAACCAGAAGAATTAAATGAAGAGATTCAAACTGCAGAAGAATATCGCGAAAGACTTCTGTTGTGGAAATTTAGAGCGAAAAAACGAATTCAGTTGTCAAACCAAAACTCTGCTGTTATTGATACAAATCTATCTAATTCTCAATTATCTTCTCAAACACTAGAAAGTAACAGACGAGAACGTATTAAATTGCCGAAAATATCTATTCCAAAATTTTATGGTGATGTCAGCCAATGGCTTTCATTTTGGAACTGTTTTGATTTGGCAATTCACAAAAACGAATCTTTAGAAAAAGTAGATAAGTTTACTTATTTGCGTGCACATTTAGGAGGAACTGCATTGAGTACTATAGAAGGATTTTCACTTTCTTCCAAAAATTATGATTCAGCTATTAATTTACTACAAGATAGATTCGGAAGTTAAGATGTGTTGATTAATGCACACTTGGATAATTTATTGAAAATTAATCCATTGAGAAATTTTAATGATATTAAAGCCTTTAGAAAATTATTCCATCACTGTCAGACTCACATACGTAGTTTAGAAGCATTAAATGTCGCATCTGACACTTATGGAAGTATTCTATGTCCAATCATTCTTAAGTCCCTTCCTTCTGATCTAATCCTAGAATATAATAAAGAAGAAAAGGAAAGTTTAAAATATGATTTCTACAGTTTAATGGGTTTTATTTCTCAGTAATTAATTGCATGGGAAAAAACAGCTTTGCAATTAAAAAAAGCGGCGTCAATTCCCCCCCCCCCGACAAACAAAAGGCGAAAACAAGCTGTCAACGTAACATGATAAACGGGTACCGGATGTATCGTTTGTCACGCAGTTTCTGTCTACAAATGAGAATCGAAATTATAAACATTGGAACTGCCTATTTTGTGATTCAGATCATCTGAATGCAGAATGTCCGAATGCAATTCGTTTAACCTTAGATGAAAAAAAGCAAAAATTACTGAAGAGCGGAGTTTGTTTTAAATGTTTGAAGCCTAACCATATTTCTATATGCAATGCAATTAAGCCACTTGAACCAGCAATATAAACGTACCTATATATAAGTTGGAAAAATAAATTACATAATTTGGAAAAAATAACTATACCCAGAATTTTTCCTGACTTCGAAAGAATTTCCGATTTATCTTTACACGTGTTTTTTGACGCGAGTAAATCGGCTTATGCCACATGCATATTTATGCAAAGCTGTAATGAAAATTCCGTTACATGTCAGCTCATCTCAGCTTGGTCCAGAGTGGCACCTATCAAGCCGATCTCCATACCACGACTAGAGCTTGTACGATTGGCGCTAGACTGGCACATCGTGTTAAGGAAGATTTGAGACTAGAAACCTTGCCTATTTATTATTGGAGTGATTCTATGGATGCATTATTTTGGATTAAAAAGAAGGAAAACTTGGCCGTTTTCGTTCACTATAGAGTGAAAGAAATCCGTACTCTAAGTAATCCAAACGATTGGAATTATGTTCCTGAAACCCAAAATCCTGCGGACCTCCCTTCCCGAGGATGCAGTCCGGAAACTTTAGACAAATCGAAATGGTGGGAGGGTCCCCACTGGTTGAGAAATGATACAGAAAAATGGCCTATATCTGAAATTGTACCAAATTTTGACATTATAAATGCTGAAAGAAAGAAGACAATAATTTCCGCAGTTGATTCGAATGTTATGACGGAAGTTAATTTAGATAAGATTTCTTCGTACAATACCATTCTAAAGATAGTATCTTGGATCTTCCGTTTTGTTAAAAATGTCAGACTAAGTCCTAATGAAGAAACTTTTGGAACAATCACAGCGAAAGAAATTAAAGGAGACGAATTAACTCTTTTGAGGTTAGTGCAGAGTGAATCATTTCCTGGATTAGATGACAAACGATTACGTGTACTTCAACCAATGATTGATTCTAACAGAATGCTTCGAGTTAAAACCAGAATTCTGAGAAGAGATGATACAGAAAATTTTCGATTTCCTATTATTCTTCCTTCAGATCATCATATTATAGTAAAATTAATTAGAGCTAAGCATGAAATGAACAATCATGCAGGAGTACAATTTTTGATATCCGCTTTACGAGAACAATATTGGATTTTGAAAACACGAAAGACTGTCAAGAAAGTCATAAGAAGCTGTGTTGTGTGTCAGAGGTTCGATGCTAGTTCTTCGAAAACATCCATTGCTCCTCTCCCTGAAGACCGAGTAAGAGAACCAGCAGTCTTTGAGATTGTAGGTGTTGACTTGACTGGACCGTTTACATTGAAGGGAAATCAAAAATCATGGATTGTGATTTTTACCTGTGCTGTTTTTCGCCCAGTACATTTGGAATTGATTTTCTCCCTATCGACTGAAAGTTTTATGCAAGCGCTGAGACGTTTCATTGCTAGAAGGGGAAGACCCCATACCATCTATTCCGACAATGGAACGAATTTCAAAGGAAGTGATAGATTATTCAAAAGCTTAAATTGGGACAAATTCTTAGAACATGCTGGTATTCATAGGATTACATGGAAATTTCTTCCGCCATCAGCTGCCTGGTGGGGAGGATGGTGGGAGCGATTAATAGGAGTCCTGAAAAGAATCTTTCGCAACGTTTTAGGACGATCATCTCTGAATCATGAAGAATTGATTACAATTTTGTGTGACTGTGAAGCAATAATGAATAATCGTCCATTGACGTACGTCTCGGAAGATGTTGAAGATTTATCTCCGATCATACCTTCCATGTTTCTCCATGAGATTCGACAAATTGGAGTTTCTGATCTGGATAATATAGATGCGAAATCTTTAAACAAAAGGCTTATTTATTGACAAAACTTTTACAAGATCTACGTAAACGATTTCGAATCGAATATCTCGGACAGTTACGGGAAAATTATGAACATGTAAAAGCCTCACAACCTCTGAAAATAGGAGATCTAGTTTTAGTATCCGATGATAATAAGAAGCGAACAGACTGGTTATTGGCGAAAGTAACCGAGATTTTCAAGTCTCGGGATGGACATGTACGTTTAGTTACGGTCAACACTAAGCTTGGAGAAGTTTTGCCACCAATCAAGCATTTGTATCCTTTGGAGTTAACATCATCAGATGAAAAATCTAAATTTAGAAGTGTGGCAAGTAGCTCTTCTGATGAAACAGAAAGTTACTGCGATCCTGATATTCGTAATGACTTGCCTCAAGATCTTAGGAGCGAAAAGATTCCATCGATGTCTGCAAGATGCGGTCGAAAGGTAAAGCCTGTTCAAAGGTTACAGTTTTAAATTTGATTTGTCAACAAATTTAAAGGTGGGAGTATGTTGAAACTCTCACCGATCACCACGTGATTTGCGCATGCGCACAGCAAAAATACTAAAACAGAACTTTTAACTGAACTTTAAGAACTCGTGATGGACGTTTCAGTGAAACATGTAATCCTTCTCTTCTGTGTTATATATATATATATATATATATATCTTAGTATAGTGATGTGATTGTAAATTAAATATCTTATTATCTTAGAAGCCTCTCTTTTTGCGTGAGTAGTGCCTTTTATGAATGTAATTAATAAAAACATTCCCGAATACGCCTTTGGATCGAGAAAGAAGATCGACTAAAAGGTAAGCCTTTTTACCTTTAATTTTCTAAGAATGATTATGCTGTTAATCATAACATGAACATTACACTGGTGGTTCGACCTTGCCTGGGTTCGAACCCAGGCGAACGGTCTGGGTGCATGGTTTGTTTTCGTGGATTTCCTCATGTGTAACGTGAATACGAGCCAGTTTCTTTAAAAAGTTCCTCCACGAAAGTACCTCCTCTCTAAGCAGATAGCCTCCTGTCTTTGCCATATTCATATAAGCTAACCTAACGTAATTTAACCAGTATGCAATAACACGAAATAGTGAGAAGCTTAGGAGATGCCCCTTCTCCCTAGAGCGGAAAAACGAATGGTTTCGAAGACTGGAGGGTTAGAAGCACTTCAGGATTAGAGTTAGGATTAAGATTGAATCCAAAAGTAAGCTCACCAGAAAGTCAGTTCTCCTAGGAGGGGACGATTTTCTAATTATGTAACATTGGTATGTATAAAAAAAATAGCATGTAAGGAATTTAGTATAAAATGGAGCTTAGGTTTTTACCTCAAACCCTACCTATTTCTGTATTTATTAAATGAATTAAAACTTGTTAGAGAAACTTAAAGGATGATGGGTGAGGGCGACAGTTTTAGCTTTTGCCCCACATCAGAAAAATCAAAGATCCGGCGCTGACGAAGAGGTAAGCAATTATAGGCATAGCAGTCGTACGTATATTCAAGAGTTCTTCGGAGATGCCTCGAGGCTGAAAGCAGACGTCGAATGAAGGAGGATTAATTGCGCTGGAAAGTTCGTAGAGGCGGCGACTGGTGGCCTTGAATAAGATGAACAAAATTTGCTTTACCATATGAATGTCCCCCTTATGTACCACGGTGAAAAATTTTATATTCTCACGAAATTTGTATTTAGATAGCTAATTTTAGTAGAAATATAGCTGATTTTAGTAGAATTATAATCAAATTGTTGTATTTCCTCGTGCAATGCAACGCGAGACAAATTTTAAGAGAAAAAGTTGCAGAAAATGTAAAACTACAGGAGCACGTGCATTTAATATTGAATAAATGGATATCACGGTAATTTGTATTGGAATTTAGTAATTGTAATTGACCACTATGTTAGCTGTAACCGTAATTTCATCCTTTTATTGCTTTCCAGAAATCTCGAGAAGCAGAAAATGCTAAAACTATCTCACCGGCCGGTTGAAAACTATTTAAAGCCGTAGAGAGACATCTCAGCTCAGTTCTTTAGTTAGCTGCTGATGTTATTGTTGCGAATTCAGAGTGAGATTGTATTAGCTTTCTCTTTAAATGTGCTGTGCAGTGCGTTCTATTTAACGTTTTTAGTACCTTGAAATATAACTACTGATTATTTCTGCGTGATACTGTAAAAACTTGTACGAATATCTTTGAGGAAAATTCCAGATTTCTGATATATTTCATTTGATGAGAATAAATTTTATTAACCTATTATCGGACTTGTACTATTAAGTACCCGCACGCACGCAACAATATTTCATTGGCTCCGTTACCAAAGGACAATATAAAAACCTATCCCTTATCACCCTGTGTTGTATAATAAGAAATACGTTCACAATATAACCTTACCCTGTACGGTATAATAAAAGAAATATTTACAATATAAAAAACTAAGAGCAAATTATTGTAAGCAATGCATTTAGTATTTTTTTGCAACTACAACATGTGTACGTGTCATAGAATGTCTGATAAGCAAACTCCGGCATCATTTTTTCCATCCAGTGATGTACGACACAGATTCAGAGCCGGCGGTAGACTTTTTGCGGCCCAATGCAAACTCTGCAACTTCAAAATTTCGCCGCTCAGTTCCTTCTAAAATTATAAAAAAATTGTCGTCCCTACACCACCCAGTGCGGCGGCACGGATTGCACGTACTCTGACGCCGGCCCTGCCAGTGTTGTGATGAAAGAAATAGCAACTTTTAAAGTAAATAAATTCAATCCTTTTTTCTAGAAATGCCCTGTATTTTTCCGTTATTTTATGTGAAGGTCATTTAAGATACATAAATGACTACAAGGCTAATAATTTATATACAAGGTGATTCTCTTCCTAAAGGCTCCAAACTATATACACAAAAAACAAACACTAACCTACAAAAATTATTCTTTTCTGATTATGGCTTGAAAATTTACATACACTTTTCTCCAAAGGTGCAGAACAAAATATATTTCTAATAGGAACGGAGAAGGTCTCCTTTCGCATACAAATTCTGGAATACTTTTCTCAAAATGTCGATGATAATGACTATAATCTCTTGATGTATAGCTTTTTTTGAGTTGTTCAGTTGTAAAGGGTTATAAGGTATTTTGAGGGAAATGAAAGAGCTGATTTCTTGGCAAAGAAAGGAAGGACTATTCTACAAACCACTAATAACCATATGACTTTTAATTCTGCAAAACTCCTAATTAAATTATAATTTAAGAGTAGGTTTGCCTCCTACCTATCAAATGAAGCTAAGGGAAAGGCATGGGAGTGTCTCACTAATTCAAAGCCAGTTATTCCAGATTTTCCTCTTCCTGTAGCCGTGGCGTTATTTCGTCTATTGACTGGGCACAATTGTCTGAATGCCCATCTTTTTTTAATTCGACGGACTCTTCAGTCTGTACTCTTTGTAACTCTGAACAGTCCATGGATAAGAAGCATATTGATGAATGCACTGCACTATTATCTTTTAATTCTGTTGTTCTTAAGTATTGGCAAGCAACATCAAGAATAATGGCTTAACGGCCAAACGTATGGCATATGTATATTTTCTCCCTCCTTCCAGCATGCCTTCGTGGAGTAACGGTAGCACACTAGACGCATATTCGAGAGGTCTAGGTTAGAATCCCGACTAGGGCATTGCTCGTTTTTCATGACTCCTCCTTCAGAAGAACCCAATGACACTACAAGTGACGCCCGAACTAAACGGTGGTGGACGATATTTTGTCACCATCAGTATTTGATGATTGGGTCCCCTCATCCCCAGTCGGCCTTTGAAAGGGATATTTTCTCCCTTCTTCCAGCTTGCCTTCGATTGTAACGGTAGCACACTCGGCGCGTATTCGAGAGGTCCAGGTTCGAGTACCGGCGACGGCTTTGCTCATTTTTCATGTCTCCTGCTTCAAAAGTAACCTAATGACTCTATATGGTTTATTTTTGTATACATCTCCCTTAAATAAGCTCCAATGAAAGAAGTCAGAAGAAGTTAGATTGGGAGATCTGAGTAGCCAAAATCACTCTTTAAGTGCTAACATATGAAAGTGATTTTTTTTTTTTTTTTTTCAATTGTCTCTAAATAACTTTGCCCACACAAATCTTCCGATCTAACGCATTCTGACTTCTTTCTTTGATGCATATTGAAGGGAAAGATGATTAAAATAAGCCTTGTACAATCGGATAACTTAAATATGCTACAATACAAGAGATCAAGCCTTTACCGTCGGCACTTTGAGAAATGTATTCCGTACAGAAGAAACTCATTTAGGTGCGTTTGGATATAAAAGGAGAACATTTTTTTAACATCAATCATAAGAAGGAAAGCGTATGTAAATTTTAAAATTATTATTTCTGTACCAAAAATATTATAGGCAGTTTGTGTAACAATGAAAACGCTGTTCAAATGCTGCATGCTTTATTAATAATCTATTTACCCTTAAAAACTACTAGATTATTTATTTAGTTCCCATTATTTGCACTATTGTTGAACTTAATATCTGATATTAATATTATATTATTTGCACTATTGTTCTGAGTATTCAGAAACATTTACAAATGACAAGCGGCTGGCAATGAGTTACCAGGTTCCGATGCCATCCTTTTATTTAAGCAAAAAAGCTGTGTGAACGATTTGAAATGAAATATTTTACATACTCTCGAGTTTAAAATTAAGAGAATTTCAAATCATGTCCATTTAGAAACGAAATTAGGAAAGTCTTGAATCAAAGACACTAATTATACCCCGAAAAATTATGCAAATAATCAGAGTCGAATACGTAAACATACAAATGTAGGTCTGTGGAGCTGTTATTGTGCAGGAGGTGTAAGTGCACGAAGGGTTCAGTGATTTGTGTGTTCGTACTCTTTCACGACATTCGTCATGTTTTTCGCAAGAGTTCGGCAAATTTTATCTGCTAACAATCTATCAATTAGTATCTGATAAACAATTCTACTTCCACTGTCACCCTATCTTTCACTCCAAGAACAGTTTTTATCACGGCGGTTTTAAATAGTTCGAAATTATAATTCTCGCTGCCTGGTTCTCGTAATAAAAATTCGCCGATGCATTTGTGCCAACTCAGTGTCTTTTCCTTAAACTGTGCCGGTTTCTGTGGTAACTTTTTATATTTTCTCAACAGGAAAATAATTATTGCTTCGCCTGCTTCCCCATAAGGGCACCACAGGTAAAACCCCAACTGAATAAAGCAGCAAATGAGAGTCCAGTTGTTCCAAAATGTGATTACGGAACTTCTGCCGTCAAAAGACATTGAGAGTTTCATGGACGCTTGCATTGTGGCCAGGATGTATCCAAATTCCTCCATGGAACTTACTGAGGCTGGAGGAGCCTGCGATACTAAGGCGGCCACACTAAACGTTGAATTTTCTTTAGGCATAGTTCAGGCGCTACTATAGTTTAGAAATCATCTTTGCGATAATAAACTATAACTAAACTTTAGACAGACAGGCATCGAATTATCGCCAAGTCTAGAATAACAGCTGATACTTAAGAAGGGTGTAAAAGACCTTTTATTTAAAACTAAATAAGAACAGAAGGTGCACTTAGTGCTTTCAACTAAGCCAACCACTTGTGGCGAGATAGCTTAAATAACAATTAGATGCAAAAATTAATTTAAATAAGCTTGTAACCAAAGACTACACAGATCAATTAATTTGAAGTTGGCTCAAAACTTTACCGGCATGGATGTTCAACTATCGGCTAATATAATTAATGGCCGAAAACTACGAATCTTATCATATCTAGTAACCCAGTAAGGCAGAACAGACTCTGTCTTCTTACCATCTAAAATCCTCATCTTAAATACATGCGAACTAATTTGCATTCTGATGGGAAAGCGGAAGGAAGAAGTGACAGAGTAAAGGTTTTTAAAGTATAAAATAACTGGTTAATTAACATAAAGGAACCTTATAACATCCTTTGCGATGAAGCACCTGTGCGAAAGGCTTCGTTTATCACCGTTTCGACTCCTTTCACAAATAAGAGCATAGCGGAGCGAAATACACTTCGGGGGGGGGGGGGCAGAAACCAAGACCATAGCCTTTTTAATGAGTCTGACCTTGATAATAAAGAATTCCCACGCCTATTTTATAATGACTTTCATAATTTTGTGTAGAGCACTCATAAAATACGAGCATATTCAATTCTTTTTTACATATGATGCTTTTGTTCTCCTGTATTCTTATTTCTATGATTTGCCGCATTCAAAAATGGAGTACGAGTATCCACTTGCCTATCTGAAAAGGAGCGAATGTACTCGAATTTAGTCGGATTTCCATTGTCCGATGATACTTGCCTTCACTGTGCTGTTGTCAGTTGCGAAAAATCGAACGTTTTCGTAAGATAGTTTGTAGAGTCATTAGGTTATTTTTAAAACAGGAGTGATGAAAAATGAGCAACCCTCTGCCGAGAATCGAACCCCGGACCTCTGGAATACGCGCCCAGCGTGCTGACCACTACATTACGAAATCATGCTAAGAATTGCAGCAGAAATACCTTACAAGTTTTTCAGGATATTATTTTTATATTCTTTCCCTTTATTGTGTGTTTAACACATGTGGCTTTCTCTAGCTAAAAATCATTTCGAGAGCTGATTTGATATTATGACCAGTTTTGCCTTTGGGTGGAATGGCTTAAGCATGTTAGAAAAACACATCAATATTTGTTAGTATATATTTATATCCACCGCTGTATTTTGCAAGAGACTGTATATCTGTCAAATCAGAATGAAATTAAGCATCGTTCCTTGACGAGGACGTGGCTGCGACGAAATTTTCGTTGAGCAGGCTTGTGTAAAGTATGCGAATCTGTTAATAAGTCATTTCTTGATAGTCTTATGACTTTTTTTTCTCTCTTTAAAACGCAGGGCAAACTCTCACTCCACCAAAACTGGCGAGAAAAATTGGATCGCGATACATCTGAGTCAGATTCATGATGTGTTCGGCAGTGACTTTTACCAATAGACATGTGATCTTCATTACTATTTATAATTTTCTTCCTACATTTACAACCACTCATTTCAACAGCAATTTTTTTATTGACAGAAAAGATACGTGTAGGCATATTTATAGTGTTTCCTTAATATTTAACTTAATTTTGAGACAGTTAAAAAAAACCACTACGAATAAATAATTCTATTTATTTTCTAAACATTTATAATATTCAATACCATGACCATCATACTTTTCCGAGCGGGTAGGACAAAATGCTTCTTTCACTTCATTGAGCAGATGCTTGAGACAAACAGAATTTTTAAAAGTCTTTTGTGATATGATAAGCGGGTTTAAGTAGAAGTAAATAAGACTTTCAGCCCATAAATTCTCGTAAAATTGTCGGCCCACGTCGACAGTTTAATTTCAAAGCTAAGGAGTTGACAGTTTCTTTCTTATGAACTGCGAGATTTTGAAAGTCTGTGAGTTTAGAGTGCTTCAAATCTCCGTATTGTTGAATCAGCTCTTCTAGTGATGTCTTGAGAATAGTATATAGACATGCTGCTCCCCCAAAAAATGTCAAAGGCTTCTGGAAACGTTTCCTCGTTAAATGGTTTCTCGGATAGACTTTCATAAGCTTCACAAAGTTCATACCTTAATAGGGTGGAACAATAATTTGAAGACAATTCTTACCATTTAATGACTGTAAGACTAAAGCTACGTTTCTGCGCTTTTTTGCCGTCAAACTGGAACCATCACATGTAGCACTTAAAATTCTTAGGCAGTTGCAGATTCATTGTGAACACTTTCTATTGAATGTGTCCAGAGAAAATCTCCAAACACGAAGGCTTCACTATTCACAAATTTGAGTACTGGATAGTACGAATTTCCATACTTAGCCTAATGTCCACAATGATCTTTCCATTGAAAAGAGTAAGCCTAACAAAGGCACTGTTATCAGTATGTATTAGCACCTCTAGGATAGCGTTTCCAGTAAAATGCCTATTGCGCTGAAAGTGAAGAAATAATTATGAGTCATTTTGTAAGTGAATAATAAAAATACTTCTTCATATAGCAATAATAAACTAATTTTCGTATTCACGAACACTTACTTTCCTCTTAGAAATATTTTCCTCTTCTACTTTTCGTCTGCCACTTCGACAGACCGGCGCTTATTTGGGGATATCATACAGATGGTTAGAATCACAACCAGAATCAACTATCTTCAGTATATCTTCATTGAGAGGCATAGGCTCATTCTCTAACTGTTGTTCCAAACCCATCTGAAAATTATAAATTCAAACTATAAAACAAGCGCAAGGAAATGCATGATATTCCATAGTAATGTAAGTATGATCATTTATTAAGTTAGCATAAATGAGCAAATGCTTCAAAAGGTATATAATAAAACACTTACATCGAATAACAAGTCTTGATTCAAACAGGAAGGGCGAAGGCAAGACAGAAGTATACAACAAGAATAAAAATGCTAATTCAGAAGTCAAACAACAAAAATCAGTGTTATATTTTCAAATTTTCATTCTATTTTCATATTTTCAAATTTGAAAATATAACGCTGATTTTTGTTGTTTGACTTCTGAATTAGTATTTATTTGGCGTGTTATTGTGTCTTAAGAATAAAAATGTTTGAAAATGTCCCCCCGTCCCTTTACACAAGCCTTGGCTGACATCTATGATAACCAATCAGAAAGCGCTGTGGGTCAGCATGCTGCCTTCTAGCGGAAGATGATGAACTAGAATGAAAATACTAAAATGTGTACGGTTATTATTATTTTAATTAACCCGTTATTTATAATTTCAGCTTTACTATCACTTCTCCTTTACGTGTCCTTACCAGAATGCAAATTAGTCTGAGAGTATTTAAGTCGAGGGTTTGGGATTCTAAGACATATCGTGTTTCTGCCTCTCGAGGCCCAGTTACTAGGATTCACTAGCTCTGAAAAGATGGAAATGCTTCGGCTTTGCTTTACTGCAGCCGGCATTTAAATTATTACACAGGTGACAAGTTTTTGAGCCAACTTCGCGTTAAATCAATTGTGTAGTCCTTGACTACTATAGCTAGTTTAACTTTTTAAATTGATTGTTACTTTAAGCTACAAGTGGTAGCTGATTTATAAGCACGAGACGTGCATGTTATGTTCAAGTTCTGATTTAATTAAAAAGTTGCTTTAAACCTTTTCAAAACTCTGTTGTTACTTCAGACCAAATCATAAATTTCTCCAAGTCTGTTAAGGGTGTGATACTAGTTTATGCTCAAGCAAAGAGCGTCAAACTCTATAAATATTCAAGAGCGAGCATCCACATATTGTAATCCGGAGACGTCGAGCCGATTTAATTAGTGACTATAAACCGAACCGCTAAATTGGCTGCTGACCCAGGTAGACTTGAAATATCCATGCGGAATTGGTTACCAACAAAGCGAGAGTTAACCACTCTGTCAGGTCGCAACTGGGCCATTCAGGCAGAATAGACGGAATTTATTAAATACAGAAAGAAATATATACATGTGCAAACAAGGCATTAGAAGGAGAGTACAATTATAGAGTATAAGATATTATACTGGTGCATTTATCAGAGTTTGCATGTCTAGTAAATAATTAACTTATATATGAAATATCAGGTTACATACTGTTCAGCAATTAAATAGTTATTATGTTAAATGAAATATATCGTTTTCTCCGGCGTATAACGCGCACCGGTGTATAACGTACATCTATAATTTCAAGCTACATTTTTTACTCTTTAGGTATATTCGCCGTATAACGCGCACCCAATTCGTAATGAAGAAACCTAAAAGAGACATGTGCAATGCTCATATCTTTTAAGGTCACTTATTCAAACATTCGTCCTAGCCTGTCGAACAATGGTAAACCGAATTGACAAGCGATAAGAGGAACAGTATGTGTGTGTGAGTTAAATACTTGGGACAGTAAATATTCCGGCAAAGAAGGTGGATTGTATTCAATGCAGTTGTCCAAAAGAGTGTTATTGTAGAGCACTTCCAGACTGAATGAATTTGTGGAATTAATGAAAAATGAGCAGTCCCCTTCACCGGGAATCGAACCACACACCTCTGGAATACCGGCCCAGCGTGCCCACTACACCACAAAGGCATGCTAGGAAAGCGGGAGAAATACCTTATATATTCCCCTTTTTAAAGGGTGACTGCAGTTTTCAGGAGACCCAATCGCCAAATCCTGGGTGTGGAGAAACCTCATCCAACACTCTTTTAGTTCGGGCGCCACTGTAGAGACATTAGGATTTTCGGAAGCCAAAGAGATAAAAAATTAGCAACCGCCTTCGCCGGGAATCGAACCACGGACCTCTGGAGAACCGGCCCAGCGTGCAGAACCACTACACCACGAAGGCACGCTAGGAAAGTGGGAGAAATACCTTATAATCTCAAGCAGAGATTTTGAAATGAAAATCAAAGGCTTTAGTAAATCGAAATTTGCTTTAATTGGAGCGCAGTTGAGCTAGTGCTACTTTTAGTATCAAATATGGCTCCTGTGAAAAGAAACAAACCCTGTACTGGTCTCAGATGCAAAGCCATTTATTAAGATCACCAACCACCACGAAATATACAACCAAAACACCTGAGATTGCAAACTACCAGAAATTATTACTTATCTAGATAATTTTCACCAGCACATCATCACAGGAAATTTAAAAATAGTTCAAGATCAAGAATTAAGAAGTTTAATGCAGCTTGGTACCAAATTTCGTCCTACCTTCTATATTAGCAAAAAAATATACGAGTAGTATGCAACAATTCAGTAATGATTTGAATACTTTCATTGTCTATGCCTGTTACCAAGCAGACTTGCCATCAGCTACTTTTCTTGAATGGAAAAATGCTTTCATTAAAGAACTTATCAGTAAAACTTTCATATTGCCCAGATTTCCACCAATTCACAATGAAATGCTCTAGAACAGTGTTTCTTAACCTTTTTGGCAACTTGAACCACTTTAAAAATTTTAAATATGTCACGGACCCTTCTGTGAAAAAAAAAATTGCTTAAACATCATTTATTACAAAATATATTTTGTTTTATTATTTAATTATTTTAATATTTTATTTCAATAGTATAAAATATTTGAAGAAATTAAAATTTTTAATGTGAAGGCTGTTGCTGCTTTTCCTTGATTAACAGATTGAATTGAGGGATGGTTTTCGACAAAGCAACGCGCATATCATGTTCGACATTCAGTCTATTTCGATGTTCTGTTTTTATTTAGACAAGTGTGGAAAATCCCGCTTAGCAAAGATATGCTGTAGCAAACGGAATAATGGCTGCCATAGCTTGTCTTACAAGCAATGGGTAGAAAGATAGATTTGATTATTAATAATTATTATCCTAGAGTTTATAATCTTATCAAAAAGGGAATTTTTAAATATTGGAAATGAAATTTACTAAATCTACAGAAGGCAATGAGCAAATAGAAAGTATTAATTCATTACAGTGCTTAACATTGCAGAAGTGAAAGACAATCACTGAATGTATAGCCTTTCTGCTTTGAAAAAAAAGCCTATATACCCCTATGAAATCTTTTTCCATTCTAAAGTACTTCAGATGGTGTTAAATCCTAATACGGTGTTGCTATGGTTACCCGGGTCATTAGCGTCAACTCTCTTTGGCAAAAAAATTTCATTTTCACCTCGGCGAGAATCCTGCCAAAGGTAGCAACCCGTTATTCTGACGTCAGAAAACAGGTGCAACAGTCAGCGTCATCTATTGCCAAAAGGCTACTTTCATACTTCTCAAAATTCACTCTTAAAGAAGACCAAAACTCTCCAAGAGTTTTTAAATCGAAATCCATTTTTAACAAGGACTTTGTTTTCAAATCAATTAGCTCATCTTTGGCAAAGAAAAGGATTACGAATCCACAACTCATCTTTTATATTTATTCCATCCGAATTGAAATATTTTCCAAATGAAACTTGAAGTACTTCCAGGTGTTCACAGATTTCATTTTTCAAGTTATTCAATAACAAACTATCTTTCCGAGATCCATTTTCAAAAAGCACTTCGTCCAACATTTGAAAGTTTGCATATATCCCATTTTGAATTCTAATTTTCCAAAGTGACATTTTCAATAAAAATGCCTGTAGTTTCTCAGTGGCATCCATAATTGTTGTATCAGGCCCTTGAATTGAAAGACATATATCGTTCATGTTATCAGGTTCTGTGTTCCTCCTTACTTGCTTTGGGAACATTAAATGTCCTGACTCGGAACAGGGAGCTTACTAAAGCTACGTTCAATAAATTTGGGAAGTAGACAATACACACAGGAAGGGTATACGAAACCCTTTATTTTTCTCTCTTTACAATGATTTCCGGACTTCGGAATACAGAGACCAACCACTTGTGGTCTGAACGTAAGAATATAAAAATATTAACTAAACTCTAACTAAACTTAACTTTGGATTAATCAAACAAGTGCCTACTCCAAGATTGGCCGTATATTAGCAAAAAGCCGTATGTAGTACAGAAAACTGCTAACACTACGATACGTTTAAAATTATCAAGAGGATTAAACCTCTGGCCTTGAAGGCAACCAGCAACCGAGTAAAACTACTATGGCAAGCGGCCTGCTTCTAATAGCTCCTTCCTCTCTCTTGCTAGGCAAAAAGCCATAACTCAAGTACTTGGTGTTAGCAAGACGAAGTTGCATAAATAAGTTAAAGCTTTTAATTCTGGCCGGAAGTAGAAAATAAGAAGTGATAGTAAAGATTTAAAATAAAATAAACGTTAGTAAAACTTAAGATCCTTACAATGTGGTTAAAAATGTCTGCCAGGTAAGCCAATTTACATATAAAATCTTTTTTCTTGAAATATTCGAAGAGTGAGTTATCTTTTTCTTCTAAAAAAAGTGATACTTCTGTCTTCAACATGAAAATTCGTTTCAAAACCTGCCCTCGTAACAGCCAGCGTACTTCCGTGTAGTACAGAAGTATCTCATTTTCTGCGTTCATTTCTTGACACAGTGTTTTAAAAAGACGATGATTAAGAGCTCTACTTCTAATAAAATTCACAGTTTTAATAACTATTGACAATACTTCTTTTAAGCTGGTTGGAAGGGTTTTTGTAGCCAGTGCATGTCTATGTAAAAAACAATGTGTAACAATAACATTATCAGGGCTGGTGCTCCTCTTTACTTGCTTTGGAAACATTAACTGTCTTGATTCGGAACAGGGAGCTTACTGAAGCTATGTTCAATAAATTGTGAAATAGACAATACACACAGGAAGGGTATACGAAACCCTTTATTTTTCTCTCTTTACAATGATTTCCGGAACTTCGGAATACAGAGACCAACCACTTGTGGTCTGAACGTAAGAATATAAAAATATTAACTAAAACTCTAACTAAACTAACTTTGGATTAATAAACAAGTGCCTAACTCCAAGATTGGCCGTAAATTAACAAAAAGCCGTATGTAGTACAGAAAGCTGCTAAAACTACGATACGTTTAAAATTATCACGAGGATTTAACCTCTGGCCTTGAAGGCAACCAGCAAACGAGTAAAACTACTATAGCAAGCGGCCTGCTTCTAATTAAGGCTCCTCTAAACCAGGCTGAATCACCAACTTTTCTCTCTTGGCGAGGGAGGGAACGCGCTACCAATTTTGGCGCGTTTATCGCACACACTGGCTGAATGTCTGCTGATTTTTTAAAGATTTATTTTATAGACGCGCGGCATTCAGCGCACATAAACTTTTCGGATAATTTATTAATTCTCGAATAGTATATAGACGTTTTCACTTAAATAAAAATTTCGCGTATATTTTGTAAACATATTCAAAATAACTTATTCTTTAGATGTTTCAGTTTTGTTAGCAGACTAAAATAAATAAGATATGAATAAAAACTTTCAATAGTGTCAAATGGGGAAATAGTTAAAGCGTAGAGTGTGCAAATAAATTTATCTTAATGACATTTTAACAAAAATTTCCATAAAAACACTGTAAATTCATACTAAAAAATAACTTAAGAATATGTTGTAATTTTAGTCTGAGGTATATGGAAATAATTGTGCAAGACTCTGAAGAAACACTTTCTTTTAAATGTGTGAAATATTTCATAACATATATGGAAGAAGAAAGTACAGCATTCTGTGTTTTGGATGATTTTCACCAAATGTAATATAAATACGAACTAGAAACCGTAATAAAAAGTCCTTCCTCTTCAATCAGATCACCTTTGTGTTGCATTGTATTTGTAATACTTCTAAAAATGCAATTTTTACCTAAATTAAAAAACATTTATTCCATAAAAGATAATAAATTTAAACATATATAGAATGAATTTTGTAATTTGAGTTATGTTACAAAATAAGTCATAGTTTATATATTTTATACTAATAATTTAGATAAAACCTGTCCAATTTAAGAATGTGTGTTAACCACATTCTTAAATTGTAAAAGGACAACTTAACCCCACGTAATTCATTTCAAAGCATAAAAGAAAGCTTATTTTCTATTTTACACAGCAACAGCATTTTCATGCAGTCAAGGTTTTTTAATTGCTAGTTATTATACATAATACTTAATTTTTAGCACATTCTTATTAGAAAGCATAACTAAGAAACTTCTTTTTAAAGCACCACAGTGATTGCAAAGAATGTCGTTAAATTTACAAAAGTATTGAAGATATATTGAACAGCATTATAACAAGAAACTACTGTACAAAATATGTAAATTTAGCATAATTTCGTTTTTAGTATTTGCATAGTTTCCTCCAAATGAACCTTAATGGGAAGTTATCTTGCGAAAATTTAAAAGTATTAAAATGGCCTCTATTTAAGATGTAACTGCATTTATAATTATTTTGTAATTGTGAATAGATTATATTATTGCAATTAGATTATGCACTTACATATTTGCATAAAGTAATGAAATTAAGAGTTCACAGATACAATGTAATATAATTACAATGCAATTATCTAAATTGTAATTATAATCACTTATTTAATACCACAATATTATTACAATCACAATGTAATTTAAATTGGGTACTATATTTGTATACCCTCCACTCAAAAAGAGGTACTGATAAGCCTGGAAGTTATTATCAACAAAAAGCCTGTTCAGGACAGTTTGATGACAATTTCCACCGGGCGAAAAGTACATTCTTAAGCCCAGGCAAATCATGACAATAAAAATCATTTAGTCTCATGATTCACTATATTTCAAACCCTAAATTTGAATTCTGCACCAAATTATTTACCTATATTTTAACATACTTTATGAATTATTAGAAGCAAATATCTTCTAAAAATAACTGTAAAATATTTGTATCCATTAATTGATTCAGATACACACTTTTATTATTTAAGTATATCAAAATAACAGTTTCATGTTCCTGAAATACAAAAATTATGAAAAAAGTTAAAAGTAATACTCTTAGAAGCATGTGATATTAGTCACCAGCTGCAAAATAGTTAATTTTTTGCCCTAAATACAAGTTTATTACACAGTAGTCAAACATGTAACTTAATAACATGTTATATAAAAAATTAATGATAATAAGTTTATCAGAAATGAATTAATTCTGCAAATAAACTCTCTGCATTTGAAAATTTTCTACACCTGAGGGGAGAAAGAGATCTAGTAAAATTAGATTTATTATAACTTCAGTTGGACCAAATACCTTCTCTCTATATATATGCATCACTAAAGAAATAAATAAAATTATCATGCTTAAAAAACAGATGTACCATACCAGTTTTTTCCCCTTGTTACCCTTTACATTGAGAAATAACAAACAGTACAACGCTGAAAAATACTATCCTTGAAATTTTGTTTAAATTTCAAGGATACACACACACTATCTTTTTATTTAAGCATTACACTTCAAAAACAGATACACATACCAATTTATTTTCACTAGCCTTTATACTGATAACATGCCATATAAAAATGAAAAGAATTATCCTTGAAATTTAGATAAAATGAAGTAACACAATGGGGAAATTTATGCACACGGACATCTTTTTTCTACTGCATGTTGTCTGACATGATCCACAAGTGCCTAAAAATGTACCCAAAGAAACGCATTTCAATATTAACAAAAAATTGTTTACAGATTAAAATTCATTCATTTCATACCAGTATTATAAAGATCACGCATGAAACAAATCTGCTTTCCCATACTTTTAAGTAAAACTTTTATACTGGAAAATAGACTATATTTCTATACATTAGAAACAAGAAAATAATACCATAATAATATACTCATAGCCTAGCAGAAAGTAACATATATAACATCAAACACAGAAATTTATATACTCATAGCCTAGGAAAAAGTAATACATATTACATAAAACACATAAATTATTTAATATAAAACATACATACCTTCTAAAATTATTTTACTTTTTGTTTCTTATTGGCCGATACTGATGAATATGAAACGTTATGGGCTCTTTTGTTGATAAGATGCTGTGTAAGGCCTTTGCATCTAGTAATAAAAAAATTATCAATAATTACTTTCTTAAGATTACAGCATTCTGGCATGGCCACATGCGTACATTTATCAATTATTCTTTCAACTAATTTTTTTGTGATGGCTGATTGTAAACGAAGGAGTACATCTTTACATTTTTGAAATTCTCGTTCAGCTTCCCTACATATTCGATACATTCCTGAAGAGATGACCTTCAGTCCACCTTTATTGCTATGTTTTGTAAGAATTGTGCGATGCTCGGGTATGTCAAGTTCCAGCATGTCCTCTGAAATGGTCATAGCTGTTTTACAATTTTCACATATGCTTTTTTTTTTCAACAACTTATTATATATGGCTCCTGCGATGTAATGTATATCATTTTCTTCCACAGCTGGGGGCAAGCGACGTTTCACTGCCACTGCAGAAGAGGTAGATGGCACTACAGAATTGGAGATAGGATGCAAGACCTCCTTTCTGATAGCAACCTCTAATTCAGAAGCATCAAAGAGGCTGTGGTCACTTTTAGAACAATAATTTGGATTATTGATATCTGAAATGAACTGTGATAGGCACACTAATTTCAGTGCTCTCTTGGCTTGCAAAGCAGTAGGCTTTGCACCCGACTTTCGTCTAATCTGTGAAAAGGCATTTTCCAGCGCATCTTGTGTCAACCTGCCTGGTAAGAAAAATATAAACCCCTCGGAAAATAATTCTTTTGAGAGTTTCACAGCACTCAATGTGCTCATAATAATGCCAGTTTGAAATGGCTTCCATGCTTTCCCAAACTGAACAGTTTCAGTCACATGAATGAATTTCAATAAAATATTAAATTTCTCATCTTGATTTTTGATAGTGATGCCTTTTTTTGGATGCCTTGCAGTCATAAGTGTAAACCATTCTGCTACAAGTCTCAGCCACCATGCAGAAGTTAATGCTTCTTTTGCAACTTGGTGTAAAATAACTGCTTTTTCAATAGCAGCAGCTGTTTTTACAGAAAACAATTGCACAGCAGATGCCACATTCATCGAGGAAAAGTGTGTTGGGAAGAGATGAACTCTGTTCAAGTGATGTAGAGATCTCAGGGCAGCATCTGATTCTATCTCACTTGACCAGAGTCGTTTCACATACACTGAAGATACTATCCTCGATGGCAAAGCATGCTGCTGGCGAAATTCCTCTGGTAATATTATAATACTTGAAAGAAATGCATTTCTCATGTTTTTAATGAGATGTGGTACACCTGCAATACTACTTGAAAGAAATGCATTTCTCATGTTTTAATGAGATGTGGTACATCTGCAATACTGTGAATGAAAACATCAGGTCCTCCAATATTGTAATTTGTCTTCCTATCTGTCCTAGAGACAGATACATCCAATGACGACCACATTGCTCTGTTATTGCTTCCCATATATGAAACAGAGGCTCTTACAGTTAAACCTATTTCTGTAGCTGCTACTACAGTTCTATGAATTAGATCTTTCATGTCAGAACCTGATGTTGAAGGCCCTGTTAATTCATTGGCAACAATCTGTTTCCATGATGTTTTAAGGCCTCTAAGCATTACAATAGTGTAATGCTTAGCAACTGCAGGTTTTCCTAACGTAACATTTCCAATGAATGACTTAGACGATGTATCAAAATCTTGATATGAAGCTATTTCCATTTCGTCAACTAAAAGGCAGCAGTTCCTATCAAGAGCATCCAATGAATGAACTTTTGTCTTGAGGAAAAAAAACAAATTTTCTAAAATGCCGAAATTTATTTTTATTTCCCTAATCCTCCTGTTCAAGGTACTGTACGATGGTGCTGGATATCCAGTACTTCTGAGGTAATTATATCCATGTTTGCCCAAAGCAAATCGCATCTTCAGTCCTTTTATAATGGACTTTTCTGACCAGTTCCTTTTTGACTGCACAGCAAGGGCTCCTACTTGCTCATCGGACAAAAATGATGTCAATTTTGCATCTTTTTCTTGAAGCTGTTACTCAAGGAATTCTATTTTTTTAACAACTCTTCATTTGAAGCAGGTAGAGTTTCCTAAATTCATAAAGAAATAGTAAACATGTTATGCTGTGATTATTTTTTTAAACAATGGTTGGATGAATTAATATATTTGTAATAACAATGATTTTTTCAACAATTTTTTTGGAGAATATTAAATAATTTACCACTTCAGTATTTGGCTTAGGACATCTTACTTCTCTTATCCTCTTGTCAGTTACAGAAGGTGGTGGATTTGGAATGCTAAAGAGTGTTGGTACTGCAGTTTTTCTTAGTTTTTTTCTATCTTTGCATAGTGACTCAAATTGAGATTCCTCAAAATGATCCTGTAAATATATAAAGTAATAAAAAAAAAGTATACAAAATAAATAAAAGTACAAAAAACAAACCACACAGTGAGGTTGTGCCAAAGGCAGCAAGCATGAACTGTAAGTAAGTATAGGCAATAAATAAATATGCAGGTAATTAAATTAGGCCCAGTATTATAAAAAACTGAAACAATAAACAAACCATGTCTAACATATCAGCAGCAGCATCTTGTAAGCTTGGGCAGAATTTAATTATCCAATATTTATTTTTTGCCTATAATTTAAAGTGTTCTTTAGAACATTATCCAAAAATTAAATGAAGTAGTGTTTTGCTATAACATTAAAAACAACTAAAATAAAACTTTATATTTCTTGCTATAGTGCTCTTACAATAGATAAGAAAATAAGAGTTCACTTCACCCAACTTTTAAGATACTAGGCCGATAAATACATTTATAATTAGATCAGACTATGATTCTTGTTATAATTGTAGTAATGTTTATTGCTCTAATTGAAATATTTAATTTTTAATTCTCTAATCATTCAAAACATAGCCCTAATTTCGGAGCACAGTGCCAACATGCATTTTAAAAAGCATCAAGGCCAGTTTAAACGACAATTTTTTTAATTACATCGGCACAGACATATCCAATTAAAATTATTAAAAACTCTAGAACGTAGTTCAGTAGCTTTCTGAATTTGTAGGCAATTTTTTATTTAGAGATGACAACACAAAATAACGCTTCAGAAAATATTATTTATCATGTATAAAAATCTGTTTTGTAACACAGATCAGTAATAACTGTTTATCAATGTCATGAGGCTTTAATTTGACGAGATCACATTCTTTAGAAGTATCAAATTCATGAAAGGATTTTGGCTTGGCCTTTGAAATTCATCATTACAGGCAGATTTATTTGATTGTTATGCATGCATTAAACACTACACATGCATTAAAAACACTACACATGCATTAAAAACACTACAATTATTTTTGAAAAATACACATGCAGTTTCACAAGTTTTCTGTGCTTATTTGAATGTTCTGCATTCATTTCTAAATCTTTACTCCATTGCCAAATTGTATAATACTGTGATTATAACTATATGGTACTTGCAATTATTGATTAGATTATATATATTTTGTCTCATACTATTCAATTTATTCTACTGACATCAGATGTCAATGTCAAAATTCTGGAAGTTATTTTTACCAAGAAACAGTAGTGGGCACCGTGCATAAACAACTCATCTAACTTTTTAACAACAGTGATTATAAAATAAAGAAAAAAATTATATATCATTCCAACGATATTGCAACTATAGTATAATGTTACATATATCTTTAGCAAACATTCAGATTTTATCTTGACTTTCCAAATTATTATTTATTTTTTAATAAATTTCAATATGCTAATGATTTTCATGTTACATTAGTATAAATTCCACAATTAGCACAGGAAAACAAAATCTGCGCTTTATATTAGAAGAGAAATTTCTTTTCCACATTCAAAACATCCACATTGGCGATGTTTGGCGACGGGTACATTAACCCTAGACTAATTTAATTATAGCTATTATTACAGAAATTAGCAGATACTCAGGTTATTGTACACAAGAATTTCACTTTACTTGCACATTATAAACATCAGAGAAGATATAAACTCTAAATGAAGGCGTAATTAACATTATACTTACTAAACAAAGTTCAGCGCCTGGACCAGGTTTCCAATTGTCTCTTCTGCAATTATTTACCCATACTTTTCTTCTTTCTTCATTTTTAGGAAATTTTACCAATGTATGACCTTTCCGTGAATGATTTGAACAATTAATAGCTGCACATCCGCCCATTTTACACAAAAAAACACAAAAAATTGTTGCACCGTAACTACACAGCCGCCATTAAATCTCCCACTTGGGATCGCGAATGCCTGATGATTCAGCCTGGTATATAGGAGCCTTACTTCTAATAATTCCTTCCTCTCTCTTGCTTGGCAAAAAGCCACAACTTAAGTACTTGGTGTTAGCAAGACAAATTTGCATAAATAAGTTAAAGCTTTTAATTCTGGCCGGAAGTAGAAAATAAGAAGTGATAGTAAAGATTTAAAATAAAATAAACGTTAGTAAAACTTAGGATCCTTACAACATTAAAAGCCTCTTTTCTTACCAAATGGGCAAAACCAGATTTATTGCCAAGCATCGCAGGTGCTCCATCCGTACAAAGTGAATGAAGTTTTTGTTTCCAGTCGAAATCGTGTTTGGAAAAGAAAACATTTAAAATCGCTAAAACATCAACTGCCTTTGTAGTTTGCAAAAGTGGCTCACAAAATAAGAATTCTTCTTTGATAGTATCAGCAGACACGTAACGAACAAAAACAAGAAATTAACTACAATTAGATGTCTGTAGTTTCATCCAGTTGCATACTAAAGGGAAATGGCGATGCTTTCAATTCATCGATGATCTGTTTCAAGATATGATCTGTTTCAAGTTTAACTATTCTTGAATGTATCACATCCTTGAACAATGGAATAGCCTCAAGGTTTTTTCTCTGTTCCAGTCCTTAAACTAATTCAACCATTTCCAGCGCACATGGCTTAATTAATGTCTCTCCAATAGTATGCGGTTTCTTACTTTTGGCAATTCGATATGCAACTCTGAAAGATGCCTCAACCAAAGGTTTTTGTGAAATACCAAATCCAAGTTTGGGGGGTCTAGTCTGGACACCGGTCGAAATCGATATCGGAAAACCAGTCGGGATTCTCTTTCCACTCGACAGCAGAAGGGAAAGCGAGTCTGGCCGTGGCCTTCGAGATAACATGGCCTGGTTAGCTACACAGCCAACTCTATAATGGCCTTGAAGCGTAAAAGTCACGTGATCAAGATGGTCGATGTATTTTTGTGGTAGTGTGTGGTTGTGAACTCGTGGTCTTGGATTTTTTGGATGTATATTTTGCTATTAAGTGATTTTAAATCACTTATGCTAAGGTAAATAATATTTTTATCTATACTTCGTTTTATACTTCTTTAATTTTTAGATTTATTTGGGAAAATTTGTAGCTGTTCTCAATCCTATTCAAGTATTTCGTTTTAACATAACATCGAATACATTAGTTTGGACGTTTCGCGTAGTGTTGTTTTGAATATTTGTTTGGAATAGTACATTAGGAATTCCTTATTTTGATTATTACTTTCTAATGGCATATTTGACATTCTGTTCCAATAAAATAAACTTTATCACCACAAACATTTCAGGCATTAATAACAACTATAGATGCATTCATTCAATTGATTCCATGTTTGTTTCAAAACTATGAAGCTGAATACATATTGTTAGGAAAATTTCACACTGATGTTCCTGAATCACGTTTTGAAATGTATCGGCAAATGTCAGGTTCAGATTATTAAATAAATGACCTACAATTATTAGAAAATGAGAAGAAGCTTCGTTTTATAATTTCATCATCAAATATGACTGTCTCTTTTACCAGATTATGATAAGGATTCTATCTTTACTTTTGCGAATATTAATTGATTATTAAAATCTACTAATTAATGATTTTATTATAGAAAATGTTTTTTCTGATATTTTAGCAGTGCTAGTTTATGTTTCAGGTTATGATGCCATGAAAAAATTAAGGGTGATAAAATGCAATATTTGCCAGGACTTGTTGCAAAGTACTCATTCAGTAGATACAGCCGATGATATTTTTGGTTTTCTTAAAAAATTAGATAAGGGGGAAATAAAAAATTTTCCATCTGAAGTTACTCTATTAAAATCTTCAATTGTCTATTTCTTATTTGGTGAAATTCTTAAAAACATGGAAAACGCATTTCTTATGCCAGGAAAGCAAATGGATATTTTATATAAGTTATCTTACATACGGTTAGTACACTATACAGTTACTTTAATTTAACAGATTCTTGCACTTGTGGAATGACTTTACAAACTCGGTTAGAAAATATGTTTGATAACTTGTTAAATAATTATACAAAATATAAAAATGACAAAATTAATATAAAATGTTCATATAAAAATGTTAAAAAATTTAATTAATTTCAGTTAATAACTCAATTGTTTATTTTGATTTATGCTTTGTTTCTGCATAGATTATGTATAATATGTAGCATGTATGTATATGGTACAGCTCCAAGTTTTATGAATTTAATTTTAATAGTGGTATAGGCCTGTAATTTGGGGAAATCACTTTAAAAAAAACCAAGCCTAATCACTTATCTCTTGGATGCTTTGGAAAAAGTGATTCAACATAAAATTGGAACTGGTACAAATAGATGGCTATCCTTTTTTATGAATGCAATTAGCATTTAGCTCTTTGAAATTATCTTGAAAGATCTATTTATAGTATAACGTGCATGTAATTTCATCTTTATATTCAAATTTTCTAGCGTTTAAGGAATTTTAATTCATTTTCCTGTTTTGATAAAATTGAGATATGCAGATTTTATTAGTGAAGAGTGAAGAGAGATGACTATGGGTATTTGACTTTTAAAAATTTATATAGCTGATGCGATGGTAGCGGCATGAAGTTTTACAAAATAATTCTTCCCTTAATATTTATTTTACTAGCATGAAAATCTAAAATTTGCATCCATAAATCTATTGAATTCCCCCCCTTATGTGGATTTTATATTATTTTGGCAATAAATTTGATTCAGATTACATAAATGAATTTCATTTTTATCAAAATTACATAAATAAAGTTCGCATGAGGTGATTCTCAATGATATTTTTAGTTACATAAACGAAGTACAAATTGTTTAAAAAATTATTGAAGATATGCATTTTTACCGCCTGTAAAAATATTGCACTATGAAAAATTTAATGTTAATCATACGACCTACTCACGTTTATTAATTTTACTTATATTTATTTTAATACAAACTACTATTTTCGGTAAAGTTTAACTCCGGTATTATGGTAAAGAGGAAAAAATCGACTATTTCGATCACGTGACCTTCCGAAACTGATTTTGCTTCAAGGCCATGATACAGTCGGCTGTGGGTTAGCTACGAGTGACGTCACGAAAGGCGTCCGATCCTTCCGTGACTTTCTTTGCTTCAGATTTGAATGCGAGCGTTTCGTTCGATGTTTAGAGTGTTTTGTTTTTAATAATGCATAATAATTAAATTTCCAGAGACTTGAAAACGTATATAAAAGGTCGTATATTCATTTGCAGTTAAGATTAATAACTTAATAAATATTATTTTTTAAGAAATATTCACGAAATTTTCTATGCCATGTTTTAGGTTATCTTGTGCATTTTTTTTTTTTTTTTACACTGTCTTGTAATAATTTGTTAGGATACACTCAAAAAAGAAAGTTTTGAAATAAATAAATAAAAAGGCTGTTATTTATTAACATAAAAATGTCTTTACAGTTTGAGAAGGAGAGGAATGAAAGGAATGAAAAGATTTAGAAACATAAATAATTCAGTAACAAAAGTAAATATAATTTAGCAAATTAAAAGACATAAAAAATAATTTTTCCTTAAAACTATAAATATTTCAGAGCTTCCAAACATTATGCAAATGTATTTTTAATTCATTTAAATTACTATCTAATAAAATGAACAGAAAAGCCACAGAAAAAATTTAAATCTCAAAACTTTGTAAATTAAATAAATTACAACTTTGCTGCAACATTACAGAAAACGAATAATTTTCACATATTTATATGTTATCTATAGCAATAATTATAAGAATATTTACATCATTTAATAATATTTACATTATTAGTTATACGTAGATGCATAATAAATAATATATTTACAAATAAAAGCCATCCATATAATGTTTCACAAAAGCGTAAAATCAATAAATTTGCCAACGAAAACCTCAAAACAACTATACATAGAACAAACCATCATTTCTGTCTAATTAGCAAATACTGTGCAAGTTGTACTAGTATAGTGAAGCAATAATTAATCGCAATTGATAATTCATTTTGAAAAATTATGAAGTATTATCAAATAATAAGGAAACAGCAAAAGGATTAATAAATTTAAATGTAAAAGATACATTATTGAAAATATATTTAAACTGCATCATATTTAGTATACTATTTTTAAAAAGTACTTTAGTATAATTGTTTAAACAAATATTTGAAATGGTGCTCATTATTTTTTTTAATCTGCTAGAAAAGGGAATTCCACACATTAAACAAGTTTCATGAACATCAAACATGTTAATGTTTTGTACATATATCTCGGTAAGTTTGACCAGTAAAGAATGCTGTTCAACTTTTTTACTGGTTATTCTTTATTTCTTTTCAACTGGAACAACTTTATCTCCTAGATAAACTGCTGTATCTATATGAAGCGATACAAAGATACTTTTCTCAATTTTAGGATATGAATGAAAACTGAGCAATAAAATATAAATACCAGCAGCAGATTTGTGTAAAATAAAATTTGAAGTATCTGAAATATTTAATTTATTTGGTAATATAGAAGAAAAATCCTCAAATGATGTTATTTTGTCCTTTCTCAAAAATTCATTAAAAATATGCTTCTCCATCTTAGCTCTTTTTTCCTCCCTGCTCATCCTCTGAGGGGTTGGACTTTCAGATAAGTATTTTGGACAACCAGAAAAAATGCATGGGTAAGCATCATTATTTAATTTAGGATGCCCTCTACACATCTGAATAAAAGTACCTTCGTTTGTTGGTAAATAATCATATCGAATAATATCATCTTTTCGAAATGTTTTTCACAGACAACGCTGCGATCACTTGAAATAAAATTTTTCCTTGGAATGTTTTTGATCCATAAATCCCGTTTTACTGTATCTTTTGGAAATTTGAATACTGATTCATATTCATTAGTGCCATCGTAATTGGATTTGCATGCTGGAACGCAACATCGTGCAGGCATGATGAAGACAGCTCTACGTAGACGTCGATCGTTATTCTTGTTAACAAATAAGTTAACTAGTAATCTCAATTTAAAAACGAAAATATCCTTAACAACATTACTTAAATTTAGCAATAAAAAAGACACGAATAATAAAAATATACAGCACGCAATCAACGTAATAAGAAGTCTTCGCTTGCAGTGTCCACACAATGCAGTGCGAAGGGTGAAAGTTCAGACGCCTTACATGACGTCAAATCACGTGATTCTGCAGCTGACCAGGCCATCTAATCTCGAAGGCCAGGTCTGGCCCCTTCAAATTCCGTCGGCGGAAAGTGAAGGCGAAATTCCGTGCGGAAGTGACGTTTATTGCATAGCAACCAGTCTATCTCACCTCTACATTGCTCCAGGCTCAGGGGAAGGGGGTAGTTTGTTGTCAAAAGGGACTGTTTCGCACGTGCTTATTACTGAAGATGGCCGTAGAAAAAAAAATCAAGTTCGAGTAAATGGTGAAATTTTTCGAAAATATACGCTGCTGGATTTAGTAAAGTGTATGGAAAAAAGAAATGGGGAACGTTAATGGATATTTTAAACGCAGAAAGAAATAGCCTTTTCAAAACTTCAGGTATGTGAAGAAACGTAAACATAATTTTACGTATGATCTTTTGCAAAATGGAAATTTTCTAAAAGGTTACATGTTTGTAAACTATTTATTAACAGGAACTTTATGATTAAAATACATTATTTTGTCTGAAAAGGTATTTATGATTAAAATACATTATTTTGTCATTATTTTGTCTGCAACAACGTCATAAGTTAAATCATTGAAATATAGTACCGCGTACGCGTGTTTAATATTCCTAATGAATTTGAATCAAAAAAAATTTTAATTTTTAGCAACCCATGATTATATCAATAATTTTATTTATTCAGGAATTATACCTATCACGTAGCTACAAATATACTATGTATCGTAGATACCAATAAGCAGTGAGTAAAAATATAACAAAATTTTAACAAAAGTAATAGGAAGAAAAATAAAAAAAATTAAATAACTATAGGTTAAATCATAAAACATATTATCTTGCGCACACACACACACACGCATATATATTAACATATGCAGTGAAAGGAAATTGCAATATATATTCCTATTTATACCCTTTTTATATCGATTCCACCAGTGACCGTGTGGTAAAATCGCTGAACACTGGTAGTTCGGTCGGAGGTCCAAATACTCCAAACGGGTTTGTTGCATTACCAACATATCTCTGATAACCAATATATCTGTCATTACCAACATATTTCTCGTAATATCCAAAAGCATAAAAAATTAAGGCATACAAAACCTGTTTTAAATAAATAACTATATGTATATATAAATGTATTATAAATATATTAATATATGCAGTGAAAGGAAATTGCAGTACATATTCCTATTTAGGCCCTTTTTAAGTCGACCCCACTAGTGGCCGAGCGGTAAAATCTCCAAACACTGGTAGTGCGGTCCGAGGTTCGAATCCCGCGAACGGGACGTATGCGCGTCATTACTAATTGACAGTACTAATGTATCTGTCATTACCAATATATCATTGGTAATGACAGATATATCATTGGTAACCTCCAGAAGCATAGAAGTTTAAGGCACAGAAAATCTGTTTTAAATATATATATATATAATATATATATGTATAAATATATTAACAGATGCAGTGAAAGAAATTGCAGTACGTGTATATTTATACCCTTTTTAAATCAATCCCACCAGCGGCCCGTAAAATAGCTGAACATTAGAAGTTCGGTCCAAGGTTGGAATCCCGCGAAGGGGCTGGTTGCGTGGATTTTTTCGAGGTTTTCTCCATGTGTTACGTGTATACGAGCTAATTTTCCTTAGAATGTCCTCCACGAAAGCAACCCTCACTTTAGGCAGATAAGCCTCGAGGCTTTGCCGTAATTACATAAAACCTAAACTAAGCACTTTTTTGATCTGGATAAATATACACAAAACTGGTGTAATATCTAAAGGTAGACCACATTAAAAAATCTGATAACTAATTATAAATCTTGCATTATAATATTGACAAGAATTTAACCGAAAATTATACAGGAATTTAACTTGTTTTATGCAGGAGATTCTAGAAACTATTGGAAATTGACATTGATATCGATACAGTTAAAACTACTTAAATAATTTTTTTAACTCAAAGCAATTTAATATAAATGTTGAATTTAGGATGTGCATAGTTTGAATTATATACTGCATATTCTTTAATGCATGTCTAATGTATTAAATTTTTATATACTACAAATTCAAATAAAATTAGAGAGAAATACATTATAATTTAAAACATAAAATTTCAAAATTTATAAATTACTCATAAAAACATGAAATTAATAACGTTGATATATACATTAGTTTAAAAATTACAATTTTAAATTAAAAGTATGCACCCCTTCTTTATATGTGAAATAGGAAAACACCAAATATATTATTTTCACTAAAATTTAATTAAGGCATTGGTAATGTAGAATAAATAAATAATGTAGAATCGTCAGCATCAAATGCGTTATTTCTATAGCGAAATACTCGAGTTTTTCACAGATCTTAAGAAATTAAAATATCTATTACGTACACTTTCAAAACAATCCGTGACCTCGACCGTCCTCAGTTTAGCTCTAAAACGACAGTCAGGAACTTAAACGGCAGCTGTCCAGCTGACGGAAAAATTTTCGACGCGTCGATCTCTGTAATGATCGATACGATGACACCAGACTCGCTTTCTGTCGAGTGGATCGCAAAAAGCGACCCGTTCTTCTATCTCGACGGTGCCCAGACTAGGGCCCTTGGTTAACGTTCCAGATTTCGAAAACTGGGCTTTCTTCTTTGTAAAAAATTCTAGGTCTTTAGATGCATTTTCAGGATGAAGAGATTTGAGATGCTCTATCAAATTTGCCGGTTTCATACTGGCGTTTGCCAAAACTTTTCCACGCAAAAAGCATTGTGGCTTTTCAACACCGTCCGATTCCTTCAAGAACAAACATTAAGACACAAAAAAACACTTGAAAAAAATATTTTAATTACAACTTATGAAAAAGTAAAACAAATATTTTGTTTTAAAAATTTGCAAGAACTTTGCGGAACTGATTTTAACGTCACTTTATTTCCAAGTGAAGTAAAATTCAAAGGCTACTTTGTGTTTCTAAAAATTTTAATTTTTATATGGTTTGCGAATGTTCTTTTCCTCGTATTGTGGAGGTATCTATTACTGGGAAATGGCAGACAAACGGCTTACAGAGGTTGCCCGTGACAAAGAATTTTTTTTAAATATTGATGCAAACATTTTTAAAATTAGGAGCAGTCGGCGGACTCCCAAAATATGGGTCCATGGTTCATTCTTAACTTGTGGTTCATGGACCCCCAAATGGTCCATGAACCACAAGTTAAGAAACACTGCTCTAGAAGTTAAAATTCAATTCTACTGTGATTTTAAAATGCAAGAACTCCGTAGTACAACCACTTTTTTTTTTTTTTACATTAGACATTTTTCCGGCAGAATGCAGTTACACGTTGTTCACTCAATGGCGCAGTACTCCCCACTGGCATGGTCGGTTAACTCGAAACCGACCGCATGGATAGAGGAAGTGTGTGGCATGACGTCACCAAAATAGTTGCTGCCAACTCCGCACTGTTTTCGAGCTACACATTTAGTCTCGTTTTTTGTGTCACACATCGTATGTAGCTTAAACTGATACGAAGAATAATGTGAAATAATTTGTTAGGTATCTTAGTAAATTATTTACAGATACAGATGCAATACCGCGTTCAAATGCAGTGCAATATCTGAGTTTGAATACCTAGCTCATAACTGCAAAATTATAATTTGCACTGAATTTACACTGTAGCCATTTTTGAGACAGACCCTTCATTGCATAACCATAAAAAGAAAATGAAGGCTAAAAATCATTAGTATCTTGCATGGAGTAAATCACTAGCAAGAAGCTACGTCACTACTAAAACGTTTATCAGTGACACCTATACATTACATACACTATATTGAACTAGTTGAAATAATGCTCAAGTTATACTAAAAAGCACAGGAAACATGTGCGTGCATACTGCTATGCTTTGCAGAGCAAGTAGTCTGTCTTTCAGGCTAATGAATAAGAGCGAATGCCGAACGGCATATACGATGTTTTCGAAACTGAGAGCAACTATGCTCTAGGAAAGGACAGTGTTAGACACTTTATAAGGTACTTCTCTCGCCTTCCTAGCGTGCTTTCGTGGTGTAATGGTTCTGCACGCTGGGCCGGTATTCCAGAGGTCCGCACTTCGATTCCTGGCGAAGGCGGTTGCTAATTTTTCCTCTCTCCGGTTTCCAAAAGAATCCTAATGTCTCTACAACCTAACGTGGTTAGATAAGACATAAGCTTTTTACTTTGTGAGTGGTGTCTTCGTGTGTCCGTAGAGTAAATTCTGCCATAGTAGTTAATTGCTGTCTTCACTTTCCGCTGGACAATTCGTTAGATAAGTTTTTCACACTATGACTGCTCTCTTCAAGCGTCCGTAGAGTAATTTCTGGTACAGTATTCACTTATCTCCAGGTTCCGCTGTGTAATTCTGTTACTCTGTAAATTCTTAAATCAGTTTAGTCAGAATCTGGTCCATGGCTGCTTGAGACTATTAAAGGCAGTGTGTAGATAGGAGAACACTTAGTGGTCTGTATGATCCTTCTTCTTACTCTTGCAGCTGCCGTCCTGTCTGAAGCCAAAGCAGCAGAGGTACGAAAGGACCTCTGTTCATGACGTTGAGCAAGATGTCAGAAGAAACTGCTCTTCTTGCTTTTCTCTGGATTTAGCCTTATTTAGCTGCTTTCATGGATATGTGAGTATGAGTGACCTTCCGTGTTCGACTTCGCTAAACAACCGTATTATGGAGAATCGATCGACAGATTCACCGGATACTTCGCTGACGGGAAATGTGATTCTACCCTCGGATACGCCGACCGCGTGGTCTGACCGCTCTGATGACCCAGTTAAGCCTACCTCGTGCTCGGGTAGTGAAGATACCGTGAGTGATCTTAATCCAAATGCATCGTGTGCTTCGCTTCCGGATATGCCGGATTTGATTAATTTCCTGGATAACATCGATTTCGAAGATGAAAATCAAGTTAAAATGTTGTGCAAATTAGATGTGAATGTGATCGCGATTACGGATCGTGCTAGTGCTGACCTACTCATTAAATCGTTGAATGTGTGTGCAAAAAAAATCATTGTTGAATATGACGCGATGTGTAAAACGGCAAAACGTGTGTGCGCGAAATTTTCCGACGAAATCAGTGCCCGACAAGAAATATTCAAGACGATTGGATTTTACAAGAATGCTGCAGATTACATACAGGGTAAGTGCGGAGTTATTTCTAAAATTAAAAATAAGTTTTCTGTAAAAAATAGTAATAACCGTAAGAATGATATTTGTGAAATGGATTGTAATGATAACGATACTTTCAGAAAGCCGACTAAAACGGCCAAATCTAAATTAATTAAACCTGTGCCTGACTTAACTCTTAAAAATAGATTTGCTAATTTAAATGTTGCTGATTCATGTATGCATGCTAATCCTATTATTTCTGATAATGCTAATGTTAATAACCCTGATTGTGATGTTAATAATGTAAACACTGGTAATGATATGGAAACTGCTGATAGCATTGTTAACCCCCAGGCAGGTAACGCACAGCAGCAGCGGTTATTCCCTCGGGCCCCTCCGATTATGGTTCGGCCCCCTATTGATATCAAATATTATGATTTCTTAAAAAATTTAAAAATTGCCCTTTCTGACTGCAACTTCTTTGGCCGAGTTAGCGGGGAATTCCTCAAGGTTGAACCCGCTACTGACAACGATCACCGACTCCTGAGCCAACATTTTCTTGATCACGCAATTGAACATTATGTTGTCAATCCGGCGCACAAAAAACCTATTAAGGTGATAATAAGAAGACTGCCTATTGATGCCGATGTGGATATTATTAAGGACTCCCTTCGTCAGTACAATTTCAATGTACACAAAGTCGTACAATTAACTAAGTTCAAAACAAAAAAACCAATGCCGTTGTATCAGATTCAGCTTATACACGATAAGAATACTGATGAAATCTATAGTCTAAATTACTTAATGTATTTTAGCATTAAAGTTGAAAAATATATTGCAAAAAATCAGATCCCCCAGTGTCACAATTGCCAGAAATGGCATCACTCATCTGAAAACTGCCACGTTGCACCGCGATGTGTCAAGTGCGCGGGGTTCCATCGAACTGGCAATTGTGACTACCAGGGCCGAATAGAAACTCCAAAGTGTGCAAACTGCCTTGGGCCTCATGTGGCCTCATATCGTGGTTGCCCGAAATTTCCATCTGTCAGAAAACCACTCAAGAGTTCTACTACCAAATCTGGGCTCAGTTACGCCCAGGTGTTAAAGCCTACAGCACCAGTTAATATGGAAGTACTCACTGAGCCTGATACGGTAAATGCTAACTCTGACTCCCCAAATTCTGTACAACCGTCTGCTGCTGCGCAGGATAATAGTCACAAACAAAAAATTATTAATAATCAGGCTAAAAGTAAACATACTGGCAATACCAAAAGTAATGAATATAATGTTGATAATAACAGTATTTCTGATATTTCTGAAATATTTAAAATAATGACAGAAGTACAAAATATTTTTGGTTACGGCCTAGGCCGAGTTATAAAAATTTATAAAAGCAAGCTTCCTGAGTTAAGGAAATGTAACAATTTACTTGATAAGATGCAAGTCTTGCACCTTATCTTCGAAGAAATTCACGGGCTAGCGAATTGATTAGATTATGGCCTGTAACTTCCGAGTAATAACATGGAACGCAAATGGCTTAACCCACAAAATTGATGAATTACGTCTGTTTATAAATGAGTATAGCCCTGATGTTTTCCTCCTACAGGAACACAAGCTTGGTCCTGCAGTGTCATTTGAAATTGCCAACTATGTGCTCTATCGTCTTGATCGCAGGAGAATCAACCATCACCCTGGAGGGGGGTTAATTATCCTAATTAAGCGCTCCATTGCCCACTACCAAACAACACTACCACAGCTTTTAGGCCTGGAATCCCTAGCTATCACAGTCACACCACTCACCACACGACCAGTCACTTTTATCTCTGCCTATGTCCCTTCTAACAACAGATCACATGTAAACATTGTGCAAGATTTTGACGCACTTACTAAACTCAACAGTAAAGTCATCGTAGGCGGAGATCTTAATGCAAAACACCGCGCGTGGAACTGCACTCACAACACATTCCTTGGAAACGTGATACACCGCTTCGCTACTAAGGCCGGTATCACTATTGCAGCTTCACAAACCCCAACACGTTACGACGAAAGGTCTGCCTGAATCCTTGACTTTTTTTGCTCAAGGACTGTGCTTTTAAATCCGTTGACAGTTTGAATGAATTGTCATCGGACCATAATCCAGTTCTAATCGATCTTGACCTTACCATCTGTAACACACCACACAAAAAGGCCTTTATTACTAATTGGTGTGGATATACCAAAGCCTTAAACAACACCACAATACACATTCCAACAACACAAACAGGCGATGAGTTAGATGCTATAGTCAGTAACTTCACCATGCAGCTTCAGAATGCTCTGAAAGCCAATAGTAAACCTGTGTGTGATAGTAATAAAATCAAAACAAACAACGAAATCAAACGACTTATTCAAAGAAGAAATGCTGCAAGTAGAGAGTGGCAGCGATCAAGATACCCTCCCGATAGAGCACTACTCAACCAGCTTAACCGCCAGGTCAGGGCCCTTACACGTAAACAAACAGACCACGACTGGGCCGTTTACCTTTCTTCACTCTCCTCTGATGAAGATACTATTTGGAAAGCTACCAACCAGCTTCTGAGATGCCACAGAAACATTCCGCCCCTTATTGGCCCTCAAGGAATTGCCTACACCGATACTGAGAAAGCTGAGTCACTCGCTGATCACTATGCTACTCAGTTCTGCACTAACAACATATCGCACTCTCAAACAGAACACCTTGTATCACAAACACTAACAAAGTTCCTCTCAAAATCACGCACAATCAACACTCCTCCTGTCAGGCCTTCAGAGGTCTTTGAATACATCACAAAACTCAAGACCAAGAAAAGTCCTGGACTCGACTCTGTGAGCAACAAGATGCTAAAAAATATGGGCATCCTAATGATCATCAAACTGACCAAAATCATCAACAGTATGCTACACCTGGGGCACTTTCCTTCGCCATGGAAGACTGCTGTCATCTCACCAATTCATAAGTCTGGAAAACCTGTCACAGACCCTGTGTCATACAGGCCCATCAGTTTGTTATCATCTACAAGCAAAGTAGCTGAATTTTTCATCCAGCAACGTTTGCTACAGCACCTAAATGAAAATAATCTAATCATTAATGAAAAACATGGCTTCAGGAAGCTGCACTCTACGACACACCAACTCTACAGAGTCACTGAACTGGTGTCTCAAGGCCTACAGGACAAGTCCATCACAGGAGCTATTTTTCTTGATGTTTCCAAGGCCTTTGACAGAGTCTGGCTGGAGGGCCTCATATACAAAATCATAAACCTGGGCTTCCCAGATTACATCACACACATCACACACTCTTACCTTATGGGTCGACACTTTGTCGTTCGTGTTAACAACACCATCTCTACCCCCAGGCCTATCAGGGCTGGGGTCCCACAAGGGTCCATTTTGGGCCCGCTCTACTTCAATATTTACACGAACGATATCCCACACACACCACACACCACCCTAGCAATGTATGCTGATGATACGACAATTCTATCACAAAACGCATCTCACGGCTCAGTCATACAACAGCTACAAAACCACATTCACACACTGGAGTCCTGGCTAACGGCATGGAAAATTAGTATCAATGTGGAAAAGTCAGATGCCATCCTCTTCACGAGGAAAAAGAACATAGATTATGACATCCACATTAAAATGTATGGCACGCCCATCCCCTGGACCAAGCAGGCCCAATACCTAGATGTCACATTAGACCAAACCAAGGCCAACTAGATATCTACAGGCCTGCTCCACCAATTTGTGACGTCACAATCGAAGGCGATCGTTCCCACGGTAGACGCAGCCGACTGTTTCATTTATGTAGTGCGCAGCGTTTTATTTCCAACACAAAAGTCAAGTCAAATTAATTTTTACAACTAATATTTCGAATTTTAGGAATAATAACGTACTATATTATATCGTAATGATATTTAAATATTAAATACCGATTTATTAAACAGAAAATAAAAATAAGATTTGAGTGATATTGTAAATTTAGCAGAGCTGATTTAAGTTAAACTGAAACATATCTGAACTTTTATACGGAAATAAAATGGACACAAAAATTATACGGTATGATAATAGCAATGAAAATATAACATATGTAATGAACTAAACATGAGATGTTTTCATTTTGTAATAAAAAGAAAAAATATGTTAAAGCTCTCAGATGATTTTATATTGCTTAAATTATGAAGACTGATTTATACTGCTTGAATACTAAACAAACACATATAGTATTTCATAATAAAATTAATATCAATTCATTAATTCTAATATAATATTGCTTTATAATTGTTTTTGGTGCAATGATATTGAAGCAAAATGAACTCTTTCTTTTCTTTATTCCCATAAAGATCTTTCAAGATTCAATCAGAGATCCTAAGATGCTTTTTAATAATAAATACACATGTGGACATTAAGTGAAATACATAAATCTTATTAATACATTAATACATTAATACATTAAAAGTATATCTGAAGTTTAGTCTACATATTGAAAAAAGATTCATTCTAAAGATGTTTTATAGCAAAAACATTACACAGAATATTCAAAAATATATTTCAAGTTCTCTTAAAAAAAGCAAGATCATAACTATGCAATCAATCCCAATGAGCATCATATCATGCTCCAAAAAATTCTTATGAAAGAAAATCTTATTAAAAATACACTCTTAATACATCTCATTAAAAATACACAATATTAAGCAATGAAAAATCCTGCGAGTCATTACGATAGTATAAGATACTCATTAGCCAGTTGAAATTATCATTTCACGTCTGCAATAAGTTGTCATTTGAATTTTTTAAATAATAATAATGGAACATTATTATTGCAGACTCTGATGCGAGGTCCACAAAAATAAACTTCATAAACTTGAATAAGTTTCTACGACTCACTGATATTACAATATATCATCTATATCATTCTATATACCAAAATGGATATAGTTTACAGATGCTTAGTATTCAATTAATTTAGACATTCTTTTTTTTTTCTTTTAAAAATATTTAAACTTTTTATACACCACATACTACTACATTAATTTTTATTGCTTAAATTAATTAGATTGATTTATACTGCTTAAATATTAAAAAGATATGTGATATTTCATAACAAAATTCATAAACATATTAATTTAAATAAAATTTTGATTTACATTTATGATTTTACATGCAATTCTATTGAAGCAAAAGCCATTTTTTTTTCTTTCTCATAAAAATATTTCAACATTTAATCCAATATCTTAAGGTACTTTTTAATTATAAACATACAAGTGAACATTTTGGGAAATATATGACAAAAAAAGTTTTATTTTAAAGATGTTTTAAAGCATGAACATTATACGAGAAATCTTGTAGCATATCCAAAAATATATTATAAAATTCCCTGAAAACAAAGTGAGATCATAACTATGCAATCTACCCCAATGAGCACCATATCATGCTATAAAAAATTCTTATGAAAGAACATCTGATTAAATATACACTGTAAATTTATTTATTAATAGACAAATAGTAAAAGATGCATGCAGTATTAAGCAATGAAAAATCCAGCATATCATTACAATGTTATAAGATATTAATTATTAAGTTAAACATCATTAATTCACATCAACAAAAAGTTTGCCATTCAAATTTTTGAAATATGAATGCCAAAACAGGCTTATCATTGTAGCCCCTGATTTGAGGTCTACAAAAATAAACATGATTTAGCTAGTTGATTTGGCTTACGGCAAAGGATTTCGATTAATGTGCCTTGAACTACTACTTTTTTTTTTTTTATCCAATCTATTAATGCTTGACAGTCTGAATCTGATTTAAATCCAGGTGGTTGTTCCATATAAATTGGTTTATTCAAGTATCCATTTAAATATGCAGTTTTTACATCAAAAATCTTATTTTGTAGTTTTCATAAACATCGTAATTTTCTTATTGATAGATCTTTCAACTAATTTCCAGACTTCATGAGCCTCCATGGAACTTAGTTCTTCTATCATTTCATACATCATACTACATAATCTTTTTTCATTGTTCTCGCTCCTCTTTTCTTCTGCTTTAGTTTTGGTAAAAATTGCTTTTAAATCATGATCTACAATTTGTTTATCTTAAAGCTTGTATAATTGAAGCTATATCTTTCTCTTTATTACTTTTGATAATTTTAACAACAATTAACTTTAACGTCCTTCTAGTATGAGGTAAATTAATTTTTTATCTCTTATTTCATCCCAACTTGAATGCTTTTACTCTTCAGAATTACAGCTGTATTCATGTAAGCATCTACAGATTCGTTTTGACTCATTTTCAGTTGAGCTAATTCTTTCTACATTTGATATGAATATCTTCTGTTCTTGCCGCCATTTCATTTTTCATTTTCTCCCATCATTTCTTTGTATTCTGTTCATTCACATATTTTAACGCTTATGGAGCTGTCACAGTCTAATTCATTAGATTTCTTACTATCGCATTATCATCCCATATTTCCCAAGTTTTTATTTCACTTTTAAAATTAACATCTTCCTTTTTGTTGGTTCATCAGCTTCTATCACACTTGTCAATATTTTCAAACTTAATTAACTTTTGATTCTATTTGATCATATAAGGTAATTATCAATTCTATTTGCCCGTATAAGGTAATTATCAGCCAGCCCGTTCTCCGAGATTGGAACTCCAGACCAAACTATCAGTTTTCAGCTATTTTACCACTCAGCCACTAGTAGGCAGCAGCAAGTTTCTATGGCTCAGTTATGCACAGTTTGCAAATACTAATTATTTAACTTTAAAATTACATAAAAAATTCACCTAAATTCCAGAATTATTTAATTTACCCATTTTTCTTTTTTGGTCATTGGTTTCCTTTAAATTGTTATTTTTAACCTTACAGTAAATATTCTGCAATATATTGGAAATGCATGTGACACAACTTTTCAACAAATCATGCAATGATTTGCCACATTCACAAATACTATCATTCCAAATAATCCTGTTTTCAACTTTCTCTGTGATTAGACTTATTAATATAGAATGTTGATTTTTTGATGAAATATATAATTTCTCATACATTTCAGATATTAGGATTGAAAATATTTTAAATGCAGAGGTATTAATGAAAAGCACGAATTCTGTTGGCCAAAATAAACCACCTCGATCAATAGCAGTTAAGTACGCAAAATCTTCCCAATATTCAACTATCATTTCTTTGTCAAGAATTAATTTTTTCCTGGAGAGATTACAATTTATATGCTTCAATACAGATCTACAAACATATCCAGAAATGTAAATTAGACACATTGTATCTTTTTCTGTAACATTAACATCGTTGGATTGATGCAAAACATCACCAAATTCCTTATCAATAAGTTGATCATCATTAAAATCTTCAATATCATTACAAGAAAAATGTTGTAAAATAAATGAACCTTTCTCAGAAATTGCATTTTAAGCAAACTAATTAATTTTAGTTTTCTTTCCGACTCTATAATCTGCTGTAAGGATACATTATAATTACAGCCACTCATTTGTTGAAATTGACCAAAACGTCCCTCAAGGTTATCTGTCTGAAATTTTCCTGAAGGAATAAAAGTTAATTTAAATTCTTTTAACAAATACTTTGAAAGTTCATTCAATGTTGCTGTTGTATGGAGAAGAGCAACTTGGGCTTCTTTTGACAGTTTCCCCAATTTGTGACTTACAATTTTTTGTTGTTGGGCAAAAAGCGTTCCATGATATAAGCCACGAACAAAACTGTGATAAACATTCTAAGCTTTTATCTTCTGTTGTCCTTATAGGCTGCATAAATACATCTCGAAACTGTAAGGCCTTTTTAGAGTGTTTAACATTCACAATTTTCTACCACTTTAAAATTACATCAATAAAATGTTTAGTTCTTAAGACATCTTTTCCATACCGAGTTCTATTATTCTGTGATTCAATTTGCAGAGCAGCTAAAGTCTTTTCATCAAAAAGTTTAATAGCAGTACTTACATTCTGTTCCTCTATAGAAGACGGAAATAAAACTTTCCTTGATAAAGTTGGAGCCATTTTAATATTATCGTTTTTTTTGGCTCATTTCGGATACCCGGCTCTTGGCTGAATTTGGCGAGTTTTTGGCCGCCATCTTGGATTTCAGAAATGCGCCAAAAAGCGCATTTCGAAATCCAAGATGGCGGCCAAATATTGTTTTTCCTATCCGAGGGAAGTGGACAGGGAAAACAATTCTGAACTGCCAAAAGGAAAAATTGAACTTACCCTTGTTCATGTTGACATGATGACGCCTGACATTCCCTATTTCTTCAATGTTGTACAACATAGTTAATGTTATATTACTAAGCATGATATGATAACTTACTAATTGTAATTCAGTCTAAAGTAATAGAACAAGAAATTTTAATTAACGTGTACTTTAACGAGTGAAATGTTTTGCATGAAACGCTATAGGGCGAAGAAGTACTTACGCTCAAACTGTAAACAATCGATTTAAAAGAAAGCTTCCAACCTAAAAATTTGACTTGCATGTAATTTCGGCATTATATTATTTGGCATTTAAATTAATAATGAATTTATATTTAAATTAATTATGTTAAGCAGGTAAGTGTATGATAGTTAAACATGATATATATGGATGAGAAATGAAAAATTAGAACATTTATTAAGGTATTTGTAATATATGCTAAGTTCTTTTTAAGAAACTTATTTTTCAGTATATAGCACTCATTTTTTTTTTATTAATTAATCAATTTGAACATATATTTTCTATTTTTCCCTGTGTTAGAATTTCAACTTTTTTTTAATTAATCAATTTAAACATACATTTCTTAACTTATTTTTCAATATGCAAGAATTTCAACTCTTTTTAATTAATCAATTTAAACATATATTTCTTAACTTTTGTTTCAATATGTAAGAATTTCACCTTTTTTAATTAATAAATTTAAACAAATATTTCTTAACTTATGTTTCAATATGCTAGAATTTCATATTTTTTAATTTATCAATGTAAACATATATTGCAAAATGAAGGTACTTACCCCTAGATGACATTGCTTGTACAATCTTTGTCTTCTTAAATTATGTTATTTATATTTATATAAAAATTTCACTTTTTCACAAGAAAATTTTTATCCAGGTTCTCACAGTTTCACCTTTTCACAAGAATATTTTTATCCAGGTTCTCACAGTTTCATCTTTTCACAAGAAAATTTTTATCTAGTTTCTCACAGTTTTGCAAGAAAATATGTATCCAGGTTCTCACAGTCAACAAGTTCACAAGAAACTGTGTATATGATAACCAGGGCTAGAAAGGGGGCATATGTCCGTGGGCACATCATCCAAGGAAGGCCAAAATGATGTTACGAATTTTTAGAGTTGAATGTTTTCCATTTTTGGCCAGTAGTCGGGAGGGGCACAAAATCTTCAGTTTTCCCTGGGCGCTGAAAACAGTAACTATGACTCTGCTGATAACTTATAAAATTTCATTTTTTCACAAGAAAAACTGTTATAGATTCATTCCTTGTTAAAATCCAATACTTCGTTTCACTGAACTCCACTCTTATAGATCGAGGCCTGTTCATCAGATCTGAAAAAGAACAATTTTTACAAGCATTTTGCATTTTGAAATTAGAAATGATTCCATTTCCACATCACCTTAAGACTTACACATACTTAAAAAAAGAAAAATCTTTTCTTCTGCTTTTTGACTATTCCTTTTAATTGAAGCATTATCAAATTTTGTAAATTAGAGTTTTTATAATTATATTTAAATCAATTATTTATAAAAAATATTTATGCGGGTATTATCATATAATTTCATTTAAAAAATAGGCACTATTTTCACATTACATGACGTTACATGCAGGTTAAAGTGATTTTTAATTAAATCTAAATTTGATAAAAAATAGAAACAGTAAGAAATGTGATTAATGATATTAGTGAAACAAAATAGTTACAAATAATCCCAATTTTTAAGCTAGTACGTGTAAGACTAGGAGGTAGGAATCCTGATGCGTTTTTTTTACGAGGTTTCGCCAGGAGCCATAATCCTCTAATTTTAATGTGTACACATATATTTTATATTACTTACCATTCAGCACCACATTTTGCAGTTTTCAGCAGTATTACTTGGCAGTTCACTATTTGGAGTTTTTTGTAGAGAAAATATCCATGTTGTATATGTTCAGAATACAAGATAAATAAACAAGATTTTAAATTTCATGATCGTCGAGATTTCCTGTGGTGGCAGCAGTTGCTCAGTTCCTTCGCTTTCAGGTGTGGCCCGCATCAGTCGTTTCAACTCGGATGTGTTTCTTGAAAGAAAAACCTGGCTATACCCCCAGGTACTGGGTTTGTCATCCGAGTTGATTTCTCCATCTGCTTCTTCCCTCGTCTAAGTGGCAGCAAAATGTTATTTTTGAAGTCCCTAAACAAAATATCCATATTATGCATATTCAAAATACAAGATAAGTAAACAAGATTTTAAATTTCATGATCGTCGAGATTTCCTGCGGTGGCAGCAGTTGCTCAGTTCCTTCGCTTTCAGGTGTGGCCCGCATCAGTCGTTTCAACTCGGATGTGTTTCTTGAAAGAAAAACCTGGCTATACCCCCAGGTACTGGGTTTGTCATCCGAGTTGATTTCTCCATCTGCTTCTTCCCTCGTCTAAGTGGCAGCAAAATGTTATTTTTGAAGTCCCTAAACAAAATATCCATATTATGCATATTCAAAATACAAGATAAGTAAACAAGACTTTAAATTTCATGATCGTCGAGATTTCCTGCGGTGGCAGCAGTTGCTCAGTTCCTTCGCTTTCAGGTGTGACCCGCATCAGTCGTTTCAACTCGGATGTGTTTCTTGAAAGAAAAACCTGGCTATACCCCCAGGCACTGGGTTTGTCATCCGAGTTGATTTCTCCATCTGCTTCTTCCCTCGACTAAGTGGCAGCAAAATGTTATTTTTGAAGTCCCTAAACAAAATATCCATATTATGCATATTCAAAATACAAGATAAGTAAACAAGATTTTAAATTTCATGATCGTCGAGATTTCCTGTGGTGGCAGCAGTTGCTCAGTTCCTTCGCTTTCAGGTGTGGCCCGCATCAGTCGTTTCAACTCGGATGGGTTTCTTGAAAGAAAAACCTGGTTATACCCCCAGGTACTGGGTTTGTCATCCGAGTTGATTTCTCCATCTGCTTCTTCCCTCGTCTAAGTGGCAGCAAAATGTTATTTTTGAAGTCCCTAAACAAAATATCCATATTATGCATATTCAAAATACAAGATAAGTAAACAAGATTTTAAATTTCATGATCGTCGAGATTTCCTGCGGTGGCAGCAGTTGCTCAGTTCCTTCGCTTTCAGGTGTGGCCCGCATCAGTCGTTTCAACTCGGATGTGTTTCTTGAAAGAAAAACCTGGCTATACCCCCAGGTACTGGGTTTGTCATCCGAGTTGATTTCTCCATCTGCTTCTTCCCTCGTCTAAGTGGCAGCGAAATGTTATTTTTGAAGTCCCTAAACAAAATATCCATATTATGCATATTCAAAATACAAGATAAGTAAACAAGATTTTAAATTTCATGATCGTCGAGATTTCCTGCGGTGGCAGCAGTTGCTCAGTTCCTTCGCTTTCAGGTGTGGCCCGCATCAGTCGTTTCAACTCGGATGTGTTTCTTGAAAGAAAAACCTGGCTATACCCCCAGGTACTGGGTTTGTCATCCGAGTTGATTTCTCCATCTGCTTCTTCCCTCGTCTAAGTGGCAGCGAAATGTTATTTTTGAAGTCCCTAAACAAAATATCCATATTATGCATATTCAAAATACAAGATAAGTAAACAAGATTTTAAATTTCATGATCGTCGAGATTTCCTGCGGTGGCAGCAGTTGCTCAGTTCCTTCGCTTTCAGGTGTGGCCCGCATCATTCGTTTCAACTCGGATGTGTTTCTTGAAAGAAAAACCTGGCTATACCCCCAGGTACTGGGTTTGTCATCCGAGTTGATTTCTCCATCTGCTTCTTCCCTCGTCTAAGTGGCAGCGAAATGTTATTTTTGAAGTCCCTAAACAAAATATCCATATTATGCATATTCAAAATACAAGATAAGTAAACAAGATTTTAAATTTCATGATCGTCGAGATTTCCTGTGGTGGCAGCAGTTGCTCAGTTCCTTCGCTTTCAGGTGTGGCCCGCATCAGTCGTTTCAACTCGGATGGGTTTCTTGAAAGAAAAACCTGGTTATACCCCCAGGTACTGGGTTTGTCATCCGAGTTGATTTCTCCATCTGCTTCTTCCCTCGTCTAAGTGGCAGCAAAATGTTATTTTTGAAGTCCCTAAACAAAATATCCATATTATGCATATTCAAAATACAAGATAAGTAAACAAGATTTTAAATTTCATGATCGTCGAGATTTCCTGCGGTGGCAGCAGTTGCTCAGTTCCTTCGCTTTCAGGTGTGGCCCGCATCAGTCGTTTCAACTCGGATGTGTTTCTTGAAAGAAAAACCTGGCTATACCCCCAGGTACTGGGTTTGTCATCCGAGTTGATTTCTCCATCTGCTTCTTCCCTCGTCTAAGTGGCAGCGAAATGTTATTTTTGAAGTCCCTAAACAAAATATCCATATTATGCATATTCAAAATACAAGATAAGTAAACAAGATTTTAAATTTCATGATCGTCGAGATTTCCTGCGGTGGCAGCAGTTGCTCAGTTCCTTCGCTTTCAGGTGTGGCCCGCATCAGTCGTTTCAACTCGGATGTGTTTCTTGAAAGAAAAACCTGGCTATACCCCCAGGTACTGGGTTTGTCATCCGAGTTGATTTCTCCATCTGCTTCTTCCCTCGTCTAAGTGGCAGCGAAATGTTATTTTTGAAGTCCCTAAACAAAATATCCATATTATGCATATTCAAAATACAAGATAAGTAAACAAGATTTTAAATTTCATGATCGTCGAGATTTCCTGCGGTGGCAGCAGTTGCTCAGTTCCTTCGCTTTCAGGTGTGGCCCGCATCATTCGTTTCAACTCGGATGTGTTTCTTGAAAGAAAAACCTGGCTATACCCCCAGGCACTGGGTTTGTCATCCGAGTTGATTTCTCCATTTGCTTCTTCCCTCGTCTAAGTGGCAGCAAAATGTTATTTTTGAAGTCCCTAAACAAAATATCCATATTATGCATATTTATAATACAAGATAACTAAACAAGGTTACGATAATGAAAACATAAGTTAGCGTATATATAAACACTTTTATTAAATGTTTTAATATTTTTTCTAAAAGTGTTCTTTCTGTTGTTTAGTTTTAATCTTTTGTTAACTACATACTCTTTTTAACTAGAAAATAATAATTGAACATAGTACAAAAATACACAATTACCACAAAAGTGTGGCAAGTTTAAGAAGTTAATAATGTAAGATTGAATCCTTATATTTAAAATAATAAATAAGTGGTAAAATTAAAATAATAAACGTAGTATGAAAATACATAATTAAAATAAACAGGCTGGAAACATTAAAAGTAATGAATTCACCTGTATATTTTCTGACTGAAGATTCATTTCTTTCCATGATTCATTTCTCATTTCTGCAATATTCTTTACCTGAAAGGGGTGATAAATTATCCTTAACAATAAAATGTTTTCTGGTAAGAAGTAGGCTGGAAACCTTTAAATTAATCAACTCACCTCTATGTTTGTCAATTTATCTGTCAAAATTAATTTTCTTCTTTCTTTTATTTATTTTTTTGGATTACCTAATTTGCAATAAAGTTTTTTTTACTGAAAAATAAGTAGGTAAACTTATACTAATAATAACTAAATAAATTTTACAGTTGCTTTTACTGAAGAAGTAGTATTAAAATAAAGTGAAGCAATAATTTGAAACATAAGCTGTGAATGGTTAAAATTTTGTCTTACCTCTGTCATAGTATTTCATGACATTTTGGATCTGCAGCTGTGAAAGAAAGTTTATTTTAATGAAGGAATAACAAAATATATAAAGAATAGCTCTCACGTCAAAATAAAAGTTGAGAATAACTGAAATACACATTTACCTCTTTCTGTAAAAGATATGCAACATTTTCGCAACATTTCCATCCTTTTGTTTTCTGGGCTCTGTTTTTTGGTTGAATTCTAAAAGGAAATAAAAAATAACAATTTCATGTAGTGAAAAACAAAAAGGTATTAAATCAAAATTTGTGGACCATCTGAACATTTACACAAATTATAGTAAACAATTTACTTGTATGCTTTTCTTATCATTTATTCCAGTTTTAAAACTTGGTCTGTGTTCCCTTACTCTGAAAAATAAGCACATAGATTATAATGGTATGTAATTTAATATTTAAATGCAATTTTTGTATGTATATATATGTAAATAAATAAATTATGTCAAAAATAAAGTTATATTTGTTGGTTTTACCCCATTTATCATCATCTTCCTGAATGAATGGTATATCATCATCTTGTCGGGCTGATTTCTTTGGAGGCATCAGGTCCTCAATTCCTTCGCTTTCTGATGTTGGTTCGTCCAACATTTTAAGTTCAAGGCCGACTTTTCCATGGCCTGGATACACAGCTTTAATGTCCTGTAGAAACTGAGCAAGTCTTTCTCCATCATAAGTAAAGGGCTTCAAGCGGAACCGCCTGTAATAATGTACAGCCATGTACTGCGTGCAAATATCATCTGTTCTCTTGCTCTTTATAGACCTCTTAAAAAGTTTGTTTTCACCCTCAAGATCATTTATAGTGTTCTGTTTATCATCGGGATCTACGAATACGCCTGTAAATAAAGGATTAATGAATGTTAAGGATGAAAAACAAAATGTCACTCATTAAAAAAAAAAGACACATATTTACCTTTCTTGTGATTGGTAGTTTTATGTGTTGCTGCCGGAAATAAATTTTCTATCCTTTTATATTGTGGAGCAGAGTCAGTGTATATGAAGGTGGTTTCTGGGTGAACATGACGTTTAATGTAAGGCCACAAATGCCTTTTGCTTTTTCCTTTAACCTTGAAAAATAATCCTTCTTTGTCTTCTCGACAGTAGATGCCTAAAACTACGATGGTCATATTTTTGGTTACCCTGCCGCGGTTGTACTTGCGGCGGGTCAAAAATGTTTCATCAATTAATATAGATTTTCCTTTACCACCTAACATTCTGCTATGATGAGAGGCAAAAATTTCGCATACCTCACGACAATATGATAAAAAGTCAACAATAGTCTCATTTGCAATTACTGGTAATTTTTGCTTTTCCCTCCATAGCTTTAGCTGCTGATTTATGGAGCTAAAACTGTGATCTAGAACAAAGTACACAGTTATGACTAAAGCTTCCCTTATTGGGATTTTTGTACCTTCAAAAAAGGTGTTTTCAATGGGGTTAATCATACCAGAGCAGTTGTTGCGATTTCTCAGGCTGCAGACCCAACGCCATCCCAGCTTTGATTCCTTTCTCTTGTTGCTTCTCATTGGTGCCTGGCACTTGGGGCAAGGTGGTGCCTCATCCTCTCTGGGAAGAAGTCCAGCATCGGTGGCAAACTCGAGTGCAGCTGCCTCTGTATTAATTAAATGCATGTCAGTAATTAAACAGAAATATTTCAGTTTTTCATGCAAAGAAGCCATATTCAAAAAAGTCAGTACAGTGACAGAAATAGTTTAATGAAATTTATTGTTAGAAATTTCAGAAACTTGGCAATTATGCAAAAGTCAAAATTATCAGAAATAAAAAAGTTTAATAAAGATGAAAAGTAATTATAAGTTTAATTAAACAATATTAGTTCATTATAGGAAGATAGAGAAGTGAAAAGTTCAAACTAGAAAGTACTGTTACAAAAAAAAAAAAGGAAAATAAAAATAATAGTAATGATATGTATCTATGAAAACAAAGTATTAAAACAAATTTCAAGTGAAAAATAATATTAAAAAATGTAATGGATGAAAATAGATTAAAAGTAAACTTAGCTTTGGCAAAGTCCAAACCACGTTTTCACGTAAGTACCGAGGTACTGATTTTTTTCAGTACCTGACAGACAGACAGACAGCTGCACGGGCTTAACCGCGGCAAAATATGATCGCGAAAAATCTTCTTTTTTAAATTTATTTAAAATATTTTCGGAAAAAAAAATATTTTACTTTACAAATAAATGTTTTTCGGTACATATGTTTTTTTAAAACATTTTTAAACAGAGATGCAGAAGAATAATAGGTATTGTTATTTTTTGTGTGCAGATATGCGTGCGTGATGAACTAAAAAATGATTTTGAAGGTTTCGTGGCATATTTATCCTCTCAAAAATATGCAACTTGCTCAACTTTTCGATTTTATTAAATTAAATAAGGCCTATCGATTTTTTTTTTTTTTTTTTTAAAGCACTGACAATGAAAGCTGTTATGTTCTATTTTTGCGTTTTTATCCCAAAGCGCGTTAGCCCAGAAGGGCTATTAATTTCGTTTTCGCATTTTGCGTTGAACTGTTTCTACCGAATATTATCGCTGTGTGTTATATTTAAAGATATTTAATAATAAAGAATCAGCATAAATATACGTATGTTTAACGTACATAACATTTATGCAGATACTGTGATAAAACAACGGTACCTACAGCTATGAAATTTTGAATATGTACGTCACCACCCGAATATGGGCATCTGAAAGCTCAAATTTGTAATTTGTTTTATTAACTATTTAACATTTTGTAAAGCATTTATGTGTTTTTGATTAAGAAACTCGACGATTTCTAAGCGAGCAATGGCAACACTGTTCGGCGCAAGACTGTCTATCGGAAATTCTAAAGATGTGCTCTTCTTTTAAATGTTTTGTCATATTGCTGCTTAAGAGAGAAGACAATTCGGATGTACAAAATTTAAAGACCGCATGTCTGTTGATTTTGAAAATTCATTTCCATTGAATTTAACAATTGTTTTCAGTTGGCGAGAGGTATACATCTCTGTTGTACACTATTATTGGTAACCTTTAATTGTTGGTTATTTGTTACATTTTTTTGTCTTTCATATTGCCCTGGCTGCATTGGAAATTTCGTGGTTTTCCTCGTGTGTATACGAGCCAGTACAATTACACTAATGAATCATATCACTTAAATAATGTGAATAATTATAGAATTATTATATAAGTGTAGAATAATTGGGTTGGTTGTTATGTTCACGAGTTGTGTGTAAATGCGTGGCTTTGTGTGATTATGTAATTAATTAATGAAGATTTCAGCAGCGGCCTGGCGGTAAAGTGTGTGAGCACTGGTAGTTCTGTCCGAAGTTCGAATCCCGCTAATGCGCCGGTTGCTTGTTATGTTCACGAGTTGTGTGTAAATGCGTGGCTTTGTGTGATTATGTAATTAATTAATGAAGATTTCAGCAGCGGCCTGGCGGTAAAGTGTGTGAGCACTGGTAGTTCTGTCCGAAGTTCGAATCCCGCTAATGCGCTGGTTGCTTGTTATGTTCACGAGTTGTGTGTAAATGCGTGGCTTTGTGTGATTATGTCATTAATTAATGAAGGGTTCAGCAGCGGCCTGGCGGTAAAGTGTGTGAGCACTGGTAGTTCATCTCATTACACATATACTAGCTACGCATATATACATTATAGACAGTGGTGTAACTAGAATTCTTGGTTCCGTATGCAAAATAATTTCCTGGGTCCCTAAACCAATAAATTTAATGTGCTTAAAAATAAAAATTAAACTAAAGAAAAAAAACGTGAAAAGTAAAAAAAAAAAAAAAAAAAAAGAAATCAAGGATTCCTGGAGCCAATGTTTTCATGATTTTTATCACATCTGGATTAATTGTTAAAAAATAAAAGCACGTTCTCAGGGAACCATTTGAAAGTTATGTAATATGAAGAAAGAATAAAAAGGAAAATATTTCCCCTTTGCTAACTGGTGAAATGCAAATTTGCTTTAGTCTGGGTATTTGACGTCAGATGATTTTAATTCTGTAATTTAAGACTTTTTGTGTGCGTGCGTGTGAGTGATAGATAATTGATATTGACAGACAAGATAATTGATAAACTTACAGAAAAAATATTACATCAATAGATAGTACTCTGTGATTTTACTCAACTTACGAACATAATTTATGCAATAATATACAAGTACATTTGTTAAATATAAAACATATTTATCATAAACTTCATAAAGAAAACTATTTGAATATACAATTTTAGTAGAAAATATGTAATATTTTTGCTGTCCTTTTAAAAATCCTTTTGGTACACTTAACTACTTGAATACATTTTTATAAAAAAACATGAATGCTAAAGATTTTTCCTGTTTCTTTTTAATTTTCCCTCAGCCCGTACTGCTGTTCTTCTCTAATTCCCCCCCCCCTCAATAAGTGTAATTAAAGCACTGGTGACCGAAATTCATCATAAAGACAAAAATCTTTTTTATTAAAATTTGCGTCTCCTAACCTTCATTTCCGCAAAATTATTTATCAATACCTGGACGTCCATTTTCACAGCCATGTCAACTTCAACGCTCAATAGTGATAGGTTTAACAACCGATCTTGTATCATAGTGTTTCTTAAATATGTTTTTATTATTGAAAATGACCTCTCGCTCGTGGCTTTGGTTACAGATAATGAATGATAAATACAATATAAGTTAATTGCACTCCCGATTAACTGCTTGTCATGTCATAGTATTTTACCATTGCTAATTTAGCTAAATCCTTAACGGATTTCAAATTTTGGATATCTGTTCTGAAAGTATTTATAAATAATAAAAGTTGTACTTCCAGTACATTAGCAAAGTCTTCTTTATATTTTTTTCTGTATTTTTGAAACATTATTAATAATTTCCGTATTTGTTAACAATGACAAATATTCGTGATTTTCCGCATGTGTAACGTTTATGAAGTATGTTGTGGATGCATATGTGAATAAAGCGGGCACAGCCCGCTTATACCGCTGAACACTGGTAATTCGGTCCAACGTTCAAATCCCGGCTAACGGGCTGGCTGAATGCGTGTTTTCTTGATTTTCCGCATGTGTATGATGTTTGCAGTATCTTCTGGATGCATACGTGAATAAAGCGGGTGCAGCTCGCGCAAAACCGTTTAACGCTGGTAGTTCGGTCCAACTTTCGAATCCCGGAAAACAGACTGGGTCCATGGGTGTTTGGGTGATTTTACGTATGTGTACCGTGTATGCAGTATCTTCTGGATGCATAGGTGAATAAAGCGGATGAATCCCGCGAAAAACCGTTGAACGCTGGTTATTCGGTCCAACTTACGAATACCGGCTAGCGGGTTGGCTGCATGGGTGTTTTCGTGATTTTACGCATGTGTATTGTGTGCGGAGTATCTTCTGGATGAATACGTAAATAAAGCAGGCGTAACCCGGTCAAAACCGTTAAACGCTGGTAGTTCGGTCCAACTTTTGAATCCCGGCCAACAGGCTGACTCTATATGTGTTTCAGTGATTTTCCGCATGTGTATTGGGAATGCAGTATCTTCTGGATGCACAAGTGAATAAAGCGGGCGCAGACCGCGCAAATCCGCTGAACACAGGTAGTTCGGTCCAAAGTTCGAATCCCGGCGAGCGGGCTGCCTGCTTAGGTGTTTTCGTGATTCTACGCATGTGTGACGTGTATGCAGTATCTTCTGGATGCGCACGGGAATAAAGCAGGGGGAACCCGCGCAAAACCGCTGAACCCTGGTAGTTCGGTCCAACTATGGCATAACGATGATATTTAACATAGGAACTCTTATACACGTCAACAATTAAAAGCGGGCTTCAGCCCGCTCAGCTGGCGGGCTTGCCCGCTAGTTATTAATAATTTCCGTATTTGTCATTGTTAACAAATACGGAAATTTAAGTTCCAAAAATGAAAACATCATTGCGATTTTTGTTATTCCAGTCATTCTGTATTTTAACTGAGTATTTAAAATGTCGAGAGCAGCATAAAAAACTGTTACTTTAAAAGACATTTCGGAATTTTCAAGCCTGTTATCCTCACATAACTCATCAATATTTTCTTGTTTTTATTTTCTTCTATTTTTCAAATTTAGTTTCTATGTCCCATTTATTTTATACACAAAAATTTGTATATAAAATTTGTATATAAATTTGTATATTTGTATTTTTGTGAATATACAAGAATTGTATATTCAAAACTCTGCTTCTTTCATAATGTCTTCAAACTTCTTTCTCATATCTTGCATATTAATAGAACGGCATGTAAAAACATGTTGGTGAGCTCCATTCAAGTCGATTGATTTTCGATTGTCGTGTCGATTGATTGATTGATAGATCCTGCAGATAGAGCGCAGGACGTGTTTAAAAAATTTTGTTTTTAATTTTTGGCATTTTGCCAGAAATGTTTAATAATTTGTAGTTAAGCTCATCGACACAACGTATATTTCAAGATGAGAACGCACACTCTGTCACATGGATTTTAAAAGTAGTACACATAAATACTTGTTTTATACTTTCCTAAACAAGTATAACGTTTAGTTAAAATAAAGTTGTATGAAACAAGTTTTGCGTACTTTGCAGAGAAATGCGCAAAACTTCATTTAATGAAAATAGGTTTGTGGTGGATCAAAAAGCAAAAATCAGTTAGGAAATGCGGATATATTTTAGGAGCATTAATATTTATGATTATTGTTATCTGCTTTATTTGCATCTTGAAAAACTATTAATGTCTCGGAAATTAATGACCTCAGATTTCCAGTTTTTACGCTGCTTATAAATTAAGCAGTATCAATTTTTTTATCTATCTATCATTAATTTATTAAAGACAAAAATATAAAAAAAATAAATATAATGTATGGGAACATATATTAACGGAAGCTATTTATCTCTTAGAAAAGTTATGCAGTGGTTCTGAAATGAAAGATAGTAATGTACAAAGGGATTATATGAGTGAAAATCGCTTCATTTATTATTAAAACGTATTAAATAAATTTTTTAATTTGCGAAAATTATTGAAATATTGTAATAACGGGGGAGAATTCTTTTCTGAAATATTCCATTCGTTTGTGTGGTGAAAATAGCAATGTAATTCGCGTTCTTTCAAATGTTGAAATGCAACTTAAAACTATTAGGTCCAACGCTGCCACTGATATGCTTAATATTTTCAGTAATTAATTTATCGAAATTTACGAAGTAGTATATACTTTTAGTTGTGTGATACCATTTTTATTATCATTATTATATTATTATTGACGGTTTCACGTACTGAATGCTGTAGAAAGTAAATTAAAAGCAAAAGTAAAGTAAATTGTAAAATTTAATTTCAAATAACAATTAGAAAGGCGTTCTTGCCCTCCCGCTTATTAGTGTAAATAACAGAGAAAAAATCTATCTGCCTTTAACTTTGCCATTTGGTAATGTCAATCGTACTTCGAAATCCAAACTTTTTCTGTCCCTAACCATGCCTCTTCGTGCGACTGCACAGGTTGCAAGTACTGTCGTTTATTACATTGTGAGAACTATACATTTAAACCTGCAATTTCTTCCTTATTTAATGATAGTAAGAGATTCAAGATATGAAAAAAATTAAACGCTACGGAATGACTTGCAAAGTTCATTCCAAATTAAGTATCAGAATCCTGCCTAGTTACTTCTCTGATTTATAATTTTCGAGTTGTGGTTGCAAAAAGAGGAACATTTCCTTAAAGGGTGGGTCGCCTTTTTATTTGCGTACGCTCCGATCAAGTAGGAGACACCGAATTTACATACATTAATTTATTATTTACATTAATAATTTATCATTTATTTAATTATCCGTTTTAATTCTAAAAATAAAAATGAAAAGCAAAAGGGAATTTAAATTTTTTTTATTGAAACTCCAATTACGAACAATATATGTAAAAAATGAAAAGAAAAAGGGAAAAACATAAAAATAATAATTAATCTTCTTATTATATTTAATTATCCGTATATATGTAAAAAATGAAAAGCAAAAGGGAAAAAAACATATAAAAATAATAATTAATTACATTATTATTTATTTATAATTATCGGTTTTAATTCCCATTTAACATTATTATCGGTTTTAATTCGCATTTAACATTATTATTTATTTATAATTATCGGTTTTAATTCATATTTACCATTATTATTTATTTATAATTATCGGTTTTAATTCGCATTAATTCGCATTTATGCATTATTATTTATTTATAATTATCGGTTTTAATTCGCATTTAACATTATTATTTATTTATAATTATCGGTTTTAATTCGCATTTTATGCATTATTATTTATTTATAATTATCGGTTTTAATTCGCATTTAACATTATTATTTATTTATAATTATCGGTTTTAATTCGCATTTAACATTATTATTTATTTATAATTATCGGTTTTAATTCGCATTTAACACTATTATTTATTTACCTACGCTCCGATCAAGTAGGAGACAAACTTCTCAACTTCTAACCACGCAGCAGAAGCGAAGAAAAATGGTCACGTGACCTTCAATATGAGCACACAGAAGTTTTCCCTAAATCCCTCCCGATACTCCGGATTCTACAGTAACCTAAACGTCAGCAGAAAGTTGTCGGGGTGGGTAGCCGGGTTTGGCGGAAATCGCCACCACCGGCCGCCGTAGCGAGGTCGCCAAGAGCCGGTTATCGGAAAACTGCCGCTTTTTTCTATTTTATACAATTTTTTTAAATGTAGAACACTGGAATTGTAAACAATATTTGAGTTTTCAAATGACGGTATAAAAAATGTTTGGTTTGAATCGTTCTGATTGAACCAGTTGTTTCGTATAGATTTCGATAAATGTAGGATTTCGATAAATGGCTTTAGTGTAGAATTGGGTGCTCCTTCGATTGGCGACATTTTTTTTTAAATTTTGGCGATGAAACCTCACTTCTGGTTACCACAATAGTTTTAAATTTGTTTTAGCTTTCCGATTTTATTTAAATGAAAATAGATTGATGTGTACATGGACATATTTAAGGCGCAATGCCTAGTTTGTGCAATTCTAGGATGTTTTTTTAAGTAAAAACAGATCGATGTGTACATGGACACAGATCTTATGCAATTCTTCGACTTCTTATTTTGGTTTTGCGTAGCGGCCATCTTGAAATTGTGACTTCCTGGCGCCGATCTTGGCGTCAAGAAAGAATCGCCAATAAACGAGGGGCACCCAATTGTAAACTTTTACCAATGAACTGTATCAAATAATGTAAATATAGGAAGATTATGCATGGTAGGGTTTATAAATGAGGATTTTAATGCACCACCACAAAGCATTTTGAACATATTTCTGTTAATTCTATTTTGTCTTATATTAGAGTTATGATTCTATAGCCACAAGACTGTACATGGTCAATTACTTGTTTTGTAAATATTAATAATTGATGTGATGATAAGTTTTTTACGGGAAACATTGCTACAATATCTCTGTTTTTTGCTAATATAGCTTATCATAAATGTTTGCAGAGTTGTGGCCTCCATCTGCGAATTATCCGAAAAACCTAAAACACGACCACTTTTATACGAAACTTGTGGTTTTATATATATCACATCTAATAATAAATTGACAATTTTTTCATAATCATTTAAAATTTCACATTTTTTTTTTTCAAATACATCCAGTGACTTGTTTGTAATCCAGAATCTGCTCGGCCAATTTTCAGAGATAACTTCCTTAAGTATGACGGATGAGGCAATATAAAATACTTACTGTTACATATAATATTGTAGCTGTTTGGATTACAATAAAATATATAACAAGACCAGGCAAAGGATTCTGCACTATACAAATGCTGTTTCATTTGCATTAATTGAATCTGTTCATACAAAAACTTAAATTTCTCAGAATGTGGATTATTTTCTCCTTCTGCACATTTCAACAGTAGTTCTGATATTTTATCTAAATTTAAATTGCAGTCATCATGAATATCAGAAGCAGAAAAACCATCCAAATGGCTAATCACTGTCTCAAGTTTAAACCATTTATCACATAGTTTTTCTTCTCCAAATATCCATTTGAACTTTTCAATGGGAATTTCATTTTCATTGAAAAAAACTCTTACATTTAAATCGTCCAATATTTTTAAAGATACACGCACTTTTGAACAGTTTAAAAATTCTAATTTCGATAACCAAAAGATCTTACCTTTGGTTATGAATATCCATGAAGAGGGAAGATCTATTTTTCTTGCAAAACCATTACTAATGCCGTTCCATCATCACGAACAGCTTTATCTTCTCGAACGACAAATTTTTTCTTCAAAATGCTTAATGCATACACTACTGTGTTTGCCAGCTACAAAATCTTTGCGATTAATATTTTTTATCCATTTCTGAGAGAGTACAGGATACGAAGGAAATTTGAAAGTCGACACATGTTCATTACTGCTATCGTAATTTGATCGGCATTTAGGTACACTACACTTTCTTGGCATTCTAAAACACACTTTTACTTATAAATTCGAATTCACAATATAATATTTTACTTTCCGGTAAAATACAAAATTTTTCAGAAGAAAAAACACATGTAAACAATTATCTCACTAGCACTAGTCCTACGGCGAAGCAATGTCAACTTACAAAATTGAAGGGACTAAGATTATGACGTCAGATCATGTGATCATTAGCTTGGAGCAGGCCTGTAGATATCTAGTTGGCCTTGACCAAACTCTCACATGGACCCCTCACATTACAAAACTTATTGCAAAGTTCCGGGTTCGTAAAGCTACACTTGCCCCCTTAATTGCCCGGAACAGCGTTCTCTCTATTGATAACAAATTACTCATTCATAAAGCCATGTTACGTTCTATCATCTCCTATGCCTGCCCTGTCTGGGGGTATACATATGATACTCATGTGCAAAACCTGCAAGTGTTACAGAATATTGTGCTAAGACAAGCGGCGGGTTGTCCGTGGTTTATTAGAAACGCGGCAATCCACCGCGAATTTAACATACCATATTTAAAGGAATATATGGCCACTCTGGCCCTCAGATTTTATCAAAAAATCCCCACTGTCTGTAATCCCACCATCCCTATATTGGACTATAATTATAATAGCCAGGCCTTCAAAAAAAGGCCTCGGGCCGTACTGAGACATCTAATATAACCTGTTGTTTCCAACTAATGCTTTCTTTATGTACAATATTTCTGATTTGTAATTGTAAATATCTAAATTCACAAATTACCACCCATGTTTAATATATTATACTATTTTTTTCATTTCTGCCTGTATGTACTCAATTTCTCACTATGCTTATATTTTTGTGTGTTGTAAACTATGTGTGTCACACTGGACTCTCTGGACTTGGTTGCAAAAGGCGTCTCTTTTTCTTACTCCGCACTTGCCCTCGCCCGGTGGGGCGTGTTAGCCACCGCGGTGGCCAGTCTCTTGGGATCTCACTAGATTATGCCATCTTCACGCATGTTCATACCTGCTCCAAATTAGGAACTGTATATGATCGAAAATCGTTTAGTCAGATATTCTAGGGTAGCGCTTCACGCGCGGGTACCTGACTGCAATGTACTAACGTACTGTCGCTTGATCCGAGGTACGAAAGGAAGGACCGTGACCCGTGAGAAAATACGTCATGCAGTTGCTATTGGTTTGGACTGTCGTCTTAACCTTAGGAATGAATTTATGAACTCGTCTCCTTGTAGAATTTGATCCCAGTGTTCTTGCTATAATCTTAAGAGCAGTTTGAATGTCCGAATCTTTAAATCCAACACCAACCTGAGGGTTAGAAGTTTGGATTAGAATGTCTCTAATGCTGCTGATGATAGCGTTGCGAGAACGAATTCCATTTATTGCAGCGAGACTTGAGGTTAAGTGCGTCGATGAAACTTAGCACTGTGGGATTCTCCTCAAGTGTAGAATTGCCCTGATAGATATAAACTACGCCTGGAAAAGTGAGTTCTTAGAACATAATGTTTTTTCCATTCGTATGCTCATGCTTCTTCGGAAAAGATACAGAATCTGTTTCCCATACCCTCTGGAGATTTTGAACTATCCGTATATTTGCAGAACTAGAGTCCGGTGAGGGTATTTGAATATGGGAGAAGGTATAGATCTTTGTAAGAGTATAATGTCTGTGTGGAAAGGGGCACTCAAAATACATGGCGAGAAGAAAAAGTCCTTTCGAGAGGTCGGTATTAGGAAAAAGGGATGGGAGAATCACGGACAGCCCCCCCCCGGAGTGTTCTTCCTCAAAACTGGGGCAGACGCTTAACAATTAGGGAGGTTCAGCAATACTTCAATCACCTGTGCTACTGCAGAGGTCCTGACATAACTTCTACCTGTAAGTGTTGTAATCCGAGATGTGTTTTGAAGCGGAATACGTAACTGATGTCAGAATTCGAAAAGAAAACACTGATAATAAAAATGTAATATTTCAGCAGCAACTAATTTAGCTTTATAAAAAATTGCACAATCCAATTAGATTATTTTAATAAAGGCTCAGAGTGATGTCTTAATATCTCAATGAACTTTCTAATTCTTTGAAGAAAAGTGTGATGTGTGTGTGTATTTATTATTTCTCTCTCAGTATGCGCACAAGTATTTCGTATGGGCTTCCTCATTTCTTTTGGAGTCGTTGGTACGTCCATATAAGATAGCCCTTTGAGGTAACATCATGAAAGAAAATACGGGAATGGAATCGAGTTGTACTCGACTTCCTCTTCCTATCCAATTCTCTTTATATTTAAAACATCTGTAGCAACTAGAGCCGAATCTAGACCCTGATTGGAGGATGCCGTTGCAATTTCTGTGAGTCCTAATTTCTGCTGCCCCTTACCTCCGAAAATTCTAAAAATTTTACCGTCCTTAAATTCTGCTGCCCTGAAGTCTAAAAATTCTGCATCCCTATTTTTTTTCGCTCGGTGTTTCTCGAAATTCTAAGCATCATACTGTCTGGTATGGCCTCACCTGTTCTGGCGTCAGCCCTGGCTAAAAACGTGTATAATGAGAAGGCATCTATTGTGCTGAAGTCATGCAGTCTTCCTTTCAAATCGGGCATCGCCCTGCCTCGTGTGCAGTTAATGAAATAATTTTAAGTATACCTCTTTGCAGGCTTAGCATAATCAGAAAGGAGATTTTTGAATGCGAAGCATTCATGGAGAATCAGTAGTAATACGTAGAACAACAGCAATTATTACCTTTATTTTAATAGTGCTACTCCCAATAATTCCTCAGCTAAAACATTTGTGTCTATTTCTGTTCTTACTATGAATACGATCGATTAAAAAGGCGCAAGTATATTATCTCCCAAAATTGCATGCTATACATTGACAGATCAAGGTGTTCGACGCTCGACTTCTAATAATTAATTTGAATTTTCAGCAGCAGCCGTAATAGAAACAAGAACGAAGACTACAAGCAACTTGTGATGTAGAAGGCAATTTTTGATTTACGTTTAGTGGCGTGACAACTCACTATAGACGATCAACCTCCACTGAAAAAATATCCAGTTTCAAAATAATATCACCTGAACTAAACAGAATAATATTAAAACTTTTGTAAAATTCGAAGTTTGTAGTGATAATTCATTACATAGGTCTTAATATAATAATATAATGTAATGATATGTAATGATAATTCATTACATAGGTCTTCTTTCATGATGTTACCTCAAAGGGCTATCTTATATGGACGTACCAACGACTCCAAAAGAAATGAGGAAGCCCATACGAAATACTTGTGCGCATACTGAGAGAGAAATAATTATACACACACACATCACACTTTTCTTCAAAGAATTAGAAAGTTCATTGAGATATTAAGACATCACTCTGAGTATGTACTCAGTTTGTAGTCATAATAGTGGAACATTCCGTGACATGGAGCCTTGTCAACGTAGAACGAAAAAGATAGAAAAGTGGCTTCAGAAAGGGTGTGGCATTTCAGCTACCATCACAGAAACGTTTACGGTTTTTAGTAACTGTTGCAATCTGCGTTAATCGTAGTAGATCCTACGGAATTCTAGTTGTCCAGATTACATTAAATGTTCTCACAGTATTCATGAAGAACTTTCAGAAGACATATTACCAAGTACAAATTGATCTTTATTTCGAGACTTCAAATATGCATGCTACTTCTCGAACAGCCGGTCTGGTCTCTTCTCCTCTGTGCACTTCTACCTAAGGTTGCCGTATTTATCGGCAGACACGCAGGGGCGCAAGGCGCGCTCCATATCACTAGCACCACAAATCTGTCTTTACGAATATTTCTGTTATCTTCAATTCAACCTGTCGTTTTTTTAGGGGGTTCTTGGTTTCTTACAAATGTCAACCAATTGCAGGACATTGTATGAGCATCTTTTAAGCGTTTTATTGTTAAGTATATTTTGAATCTCCTACGCAACATCAGAGCTCTTCACCCACAGTTTTTGGTACGGTCAGGTCTAAGGGCTTGTGCGCAGGTTAATTCTATGTACTTCTAACTTGGTAATCTTGATTTCTCACAGTAAAATTCAGGGCTTAATCTCGATGCCGCCGTGTATTCGCCAGAACAGCGAACTCAGGTTGGCTTTTTATTTTCCTTTCAGGGGCAAGAAGTAGTCATATGATCTCTCGAACATTTCACGCAGTTTGGGGGATTATAACACCCGGATTGAGCTTGTCCGAAGCGCTGGCGTCGGAAGCACTATGTAGGGAACATTTGTGGTTTGAAAGAGACAATTCTCACCTTCGTATGGGAAATTAATTTAAGTCCAAATATCTTTCTCCTCTCGTCGTTTCACGGCATTTGCATGAAGATCACGGAATCTTTCAACACGGTTGTCAACGTCACGGATTAACTATTTTAATTTTTCAGTTGGAAATTTCAGATTTCATGTTTCTTGTTCTGAAAAATCAGCAACCAAGCCTCGAAAACGACTTTTATCAGTGTTTCCTTTCTGAGGAGAAGGTATTATTTTGCATAACTTCTAAATTAATCATCATTAATATTGTCCGAAAGAAATACTCTTTTAGAACCCTTGATATCACATTTTCTGAAAAATCATCGCAACTTTTTCCGATAGCTGCTCTTTTACTGCCTCATCTTTTGGTGTTTCTGCTGTTGGCGGTTTACTTTCCAGTTTTTCCTCGTTCAGGTTCTAGAAACTGTGTTTCTGTAGGATCTCTTGTGCAGGTGCACTGGTCTCCGCTCCTCTGGAAATTTTGCTTAGCTTAATCGAAACTTTCTCCTTGCTCTGCACTTGGTCGACTTCAACCAAGTGGTCCTCGCTTCCAGTACTTTCCATTTCATGCATAGGCTTCTTTCTTGGTAGTTGATCTGGCGATGAATGATATGTTTTCTTTATATTGTTTCCAAACGCTTTTAAATAATCAGCTTGTAATATTCTGTTCTGGTCCGCAAGGTCTATACCTTGAAGCACGTTAAGGTTCATCAGCAAGCTCTGTTATTGCTTATTACAACTTCTCTTGGTAGCTTCACTCCTATCACTATCATTATTACTGGTTTTACCTTAATCCGGTATTCTATACCGGATTAAGGTAAAACCACAAAGATGCGGTAGTCGAATTCACTGACAAATCCGTATCAGACAATTCGGATTCATCCAGTCCATCTTCTCACGGGAATGAGACATAATCACAGTAGAAATTAAAAAAAATTGAATATCTGTAATTTATTATTATTACTACATTCTGAAAGATTCAGTGCCTTTCTATGGAGATTGTCTCCACCACTGTCTTCTCTCAGCCTTACAGAAACTTCGTCTATATCTCTCTGAATCAGTTTTGCTTAACCCTATCATTACTGTACAAGTTTCATTTCAGTAATGTAGTAATAATAATAAATCATCCAAAGCATTACCATGTTAAGGAGTTGGATTGTAGGATTGGACACTCGGTGTGCTAAGCATAATCAGATTACCAAATTCAAAGATTGGTATCAAAAATTAATATAGTTAAAATGCATATTTTTGTTGCTTTATTATTATTATATTATTTGCTTGTTATTTAATATTAATTTAATCAATAGATACTGTTTGTAATTGACGCCCTCTGCCCAAGGCGCGAAAATATCGCCTATACGAGACTGTTTTTGTAAAGGACAGTTCGGAGGGCAGTTCAAGGGCAGAGGAAATTAAAGTGTACAGCATACGGGAGAGGTTACCGATAGTGTTGGGCAGGTGCCGGCTAATCATCGCTTAGAACGTTAAGTTTGTGAGATTTAACCAGATAAATTCTGTAAGTCTGCATCATTTAACTAACGTATGTGCAATTAAATTTTCATACGTGCGAATTTTCTGTTTTTTAAATTGATGCAGCTGCTTTCCCGGAACCTTAGAGACGTTTTACATTTTATTATTATAGTATTTCAATACATCATAATCGATAGAATAGATATTTATGCATTTGCAGCTTGTTTATATTAAAGTAAATAGTTTCTTATTAACATTAAGCAAAGTGAGTTAAACTGTTGTTTTGAGATTCAACCGATTAAATTATTTGGACTTTAAGATACCATAAGTAATATGTAGTAATCATTCTGCACTGATTTTGTTTTTGTTAAGAATATACTTTATATGAGACCTTTTTTTGCCTTGATGTAGATTTAAAAGAATCATGGGTGATAAAAGTGCTTCTAAACTGACAAGAGAGCAAGAGTATACGTTATTAGATCATTTAAGTGTGCTAGATATTGATGCACCACCATCAAACTGCAGACTTACTGGCATTATCTGCACCATTGGTTTGTATCCTGTTCTTTACTTACGTTTCTTAGAATTATGGTTTGTGTACTATGTACATGCTTTATTTTAGGAGATGGTAAAAATTATTAAAAAAACTGCAATTCTTTTATTTTTTTATGTGTTCTGATGTTCATTCTGTGTAATTGAAAATAATTCCCAGTCTTAAATAGTATATAGTTAATCTTTAATTGAAATAGTTCTGCATCTTAGTATTAAATAAAACTAGTCGAAATGTCTAAATTTTTATTAACTCTTATAGCTAAAAAATTAGTTAATGATTGAATTGAAAATGCTGAAACAAAGCAAATTATTTTAGCATAGGTCTATGTACATCCATATTTTCTTCTGAGAACATAATTCTAGGAATGAATTGGTTAATGGATTTATATGAGTGTTAGTCACACTCCCCCCCCCCCCGAAAAAAAAACTTTTCAAGGAAAGTTCTGATTTCGCCAGGTTCTGAATATTTTATTTATTGCAGTTTTTCTTTAATTTTAACAATTATTAGACCTAAAAAATGCCACTGCATACTTGTAATTGAAATAAATCTAGTTCCTGGTGAATGAATAGGCTGGCTGCTTCGGAATTTTGTGAGTTTCTGTCCATGTTCAGTGTTAATATCAACCAGTTTGCCATTTAAAGCCTTTCACTAAGACATTCTGTGGTAGAATCTATCCAGGTGCTTTGCCATGACAGGTAATTTAATGTAACCTGTTACATATTTCAGAATGTATTCAGTATATTATTTGAAAACATTAGGTTAATAATTATTTTAAAATTTTATTTGGAATTTTACTTTAAAGTTATTGTTGTAGAAGTACGATTGGTCAGTAAAATTGTTGCTTATTGTACATAATTAAAGTTGGTTCTTCTCCATTTTTGTTATATTTATAGGGCCATCGTCTAGGGATGTTGGCATGCTTGTGGATATGATTAATGCTGGGATGAATATTGCACGAATGAATTTTTCTCATGGAACGCATGATGTGAGTTAGTGATTAACAGTTTGCTTAGTAACTAACCAATATGTCTTACTTGGTGAAAATTCAGATTGTGAAAAGAGTAACATAAGCATATAATTGCATGCTTGTTATTAGTATTATGTAATAAATTTTAATTATGAAATATTCTCAGTGCAAGTCCTTCACAGCCATGTGCATGTGTGTAACAAAATTTATATTAACAACTTTTATTCTGCTAAAAAATATTTTGACTGTGCATTTTTGAATAGTATTACTGTCTGTCTACGAGAAGAACAGCTCCCGTCGCAGTGTCTGGCGGTCGCTATAGCAACAGGGCTAGTATATTTCAGATAGGGGCGAACCAAGGGTTGTTTTATTGTTATTTTGTTTTGGGAAACTGTTGGCTGAGGGGAAAACAGTTTATCATTCGTCTTCAAGACACCCCTACAGAAAATCGGTCATGGCTTGTTTCTACGGCAACAGACAGCTGCAGACTAACTGGCGAGAGTTTTTCCTTATGATAGACAGACTGTAGATTTAATTTTATTTTGTCATTTTTATCTAATTTTAAATTTTATGAAATTTTTCAATATGTTGACATGGAAAAAATATATTTACGGGTGCCCCTTGTTGATAATTGGTGGTACATGAATACCGAGTGCAATTCTTTGACTTGTTATTTTGGTTTTGTGTAGCAGTGATTTTCATGCCAAAAATCGCTGCTACACAAAGCCAAAACTTCAAGTAAAAAAATTGCAGAAATTTTGTATCCATGTACACATCGACCTATTTTCACTTAAAACAAAGTCAGAGAATTGCACAAACTTGCCATTGCTCACTCACTTGACTTTGTCCATGTACATATCGATCTGTTTTCACTTTAAAGAAAATCAGAGAATTGCACAAAGTTGGCATTGCACACTTACTTGACTTTGTCCATGTACACATCAATCTGTTTTCACTCAAAAAGTCAAAGGAGCAGCCAACAAAAAATACAGTACAAAGTCCGTAATCTGGACGTTCGTTATCCGGAATGATCTATAATCCGGACCTCAAAGCCACAAACTTTTGTTTTTTGCATGCTTTACACATGAGCGTAATGCATTTAATGTATAACGGACGGTATAAGCTAGGCTAAAATTATCTTTACTGATTCTAAGGCATTTCAGTTAATGTTGTAGATTGTGCTGTTTCCTAATCTTCTAATTGGATTCGGCTTATTATTTTTTGCAGACTGTTTGAGCAATTTTATAAAAATTAAGCTTGAACTTTCGATTATGTCAAAAAGAGTTTTCATTTCTGGAGCTGCCAAAGGATCTACAAAGCGAAAGCATGTTTCGATGTCCATCAAACAAAAAGTGGATCCGCTTCCGATAGTGAAGAAAGTGACAGAGAGGTTATTGAAAACGAAAAAATTTCGATTGACAAGTTAATCGATATTCTCGACACAGCAATTACAGGACTTGAACAGTGGAACTTTGTAACTGAACAAGAAATTATGTCTGTTTGTAGAATTAAAGTATTAGCACAAAAATCGAAGCAACTTGCATTGAAAGAAATGTTTAATAAAGTAAAATAAATATTAACCTTTTTTTGAAAATTTTGATACCCTTTAGATCATAATTGCTTTTTATTTCATAAATTATGATTTCATATTTTTAAATGTATAATTTCTGCATGTCATCTTACCAGATTTAAATTGATGATCTATAATCTGGAAAAAGCCCGGTTAATCTTTGGAATATGGTAACTTGGCGATTTTTGGTGAAAATTTGGCAACCAATCCTGCTACAGCAACCTCCTACTTTTTTTTTCGCCGCCATTTTGTCTTCACGAAGTAAAGACAGGTTTCTTTTCTTTTTACTTACTCAACATTTTTTCCAACAATCTGCTAGCCGAATTACGCTTATGCTAGAAATTTTATGGAACAAAAGTGCTTAATCATGACGAATATTAACTGCAAAATTGGGAGAAAGTGCAGAATCACAAACTCCTTGCCGCGTTTTTCAGAATGGCACATACACAGTAACCGTGTACACGTCGACCTATTTTTACTTAAAAAAACATCCCAGAATTGCACAAAAATGGCATTGCGCACACTCTAAACTTTATCCATGTACACTGCTTTTTTCTCATAAATTAGAAAAATTTGCACGAAAATGCAGGAAAATTTTGTAAATCTTTAAAGTCGGTAAAAAGGACATATATGAAATTACCTGATCGCGAAAAGTATATACCCGTTCCAAGGATGAACATCTGCACGTATAAAATAAATAAAATATCCAAAAACTTTTCCCTCTAAATTATCTATTATAAACATCACCTGCGAATTTATAACGCAAACATTAAAAATGGTTGCAAATACTTAGTGTCAAATATTTAAATTATTTCCATGCACGTTTGCTTCTACTGAAACATATTCCAAAATGCTACAAACATATCATTCACAAAATAACTATCATTTAATTAAAATATAATTAAATTAAAAAACACTACTTAAAATATAAATAAACACATACATTAAATTAATAAAAATTAACTTAAAATCTTAATTATTTTAAACTAATTCATTGCTAATAAAAATTTTCCAATAATAGCATATTAATTTATTTATTCTTTATATTTAGAACAATGGATAAAATAATATCCTCAAATGATTAAAAATATTAACTTACCTAATCTTCTACAGAATCTTGAGTGCATGGCAGATCACAAAATGTCCATTTTCACCAGATTTCTTGCACCGCCATTCAAACTTATCTGTAATATCCTTCCTTTCACACAATCTCATTTCATTCTCATACAACACACAATGAAGCTAAATACAAAATGCTAAACGCAATAAAAATTTCGAATTCACTTTAGATAGGGCCATGGGATCAAAAAATTAAGCAACACTTTTTCACAAAACACACAATGAAGCTAAATACAAAATACTATAAAGTACTGCAGATATTTTTCCAATTAAAGAACTGTGATTCGTCCATAAATGTCACATGACATATCTCATGTTCTCTCATTTCTCTCACACAAAATAATGCATAATTGGAACTGGGTACTTCTCACATTATTGCCAAAGTCCTAGGTAGTAACCTTTATTGCCTACCAAAATGTCGCCAAACTGCCTGTTACCATATTCCAAAGATTAGCCAAAACCCCTAATCCGGAATCGCTAAAGTCCCGACCAGTCCGGATTTCGGACTTCGTACTGTATTTATTTATTAAGAGAGAATGAGCATTATTCAACTATGGAAAACAATGTATCATTAAACAACAAGTATCATTAATGACATTGTATGGATGCAAGATGGTAGTCCTTCACACATGGCCATATGTGTTTGCCAAATGCTGTAACAGAGTCATCTCCCAAAACTTTACATTTTTGTGGCTACTGTGATCCCCTGACCTCATTCCAATGGATTTATAGTTTTGGGGTATCTTGAAATCAAAGGTGTACACATCAAATTGACAAGATTTGTCAGAAATGAAAGATGCCGTAAAAACATGGTTATATAAATTCCTTTTGTGATGTTACGTTCATCGTTGTTGTCAACAATCTTCTGCATGCAATGCATTATTGTCTCCGAAGGTGGGCATGCTGAATAGTTGTAATTTCAATAAAAAGAATTTTCTCTTTCCTCTGTTGTGCTGTCACTGGTCGTTTGCAATGTTCTCCTTTGCAAATGTTTTATGCCAGCAAATTTTGTTATACATGTATTGTTCCAGTCCTATTTATGATTTTTCATCATGTTGATCTGTTTGCAGGGAAAAAGTGGATGCTGCCATTTGAAAATTTTGAATTTTTTTCACTGAAGCCATAACTGTGAGTGCTATATTAGGTACAACTCTGATATACGCCCTGATTTCACCAAATGTGGTGATATGTGTTCTGGGCTGGTTTTTGGCACGGTTGCGTGTTGTATGGCAACCCTGTTGATGTTGAAAAATCTTTCGCAGGAGCTCATTGGTACGCGTCTGTGTCTGAGAAGATGGGGGGGGGGAGAGATAAAATGGTGGAAGTTGTTGAAGTTTGGAAAAAGGAAATATCATTGTGGCCATCCTGTTGAGGGGCAGTGGGTGTCTGGAGGAGTGGGAAGAGGATCTGGGAGATTATTTTTAGTGGCTGTGCATGATAGAAGTAGGTCGTCGCGGTGCACAATGAACTGGAAATTGATCTGTCAGCACACTATCCTTATTTTCAGGGCAGATGTTTTAATTTTATTCAACTTATAATTCCTTACTAAATGTAGTATTTCATCTCAATGTATTCCATCTTTGATATGATTTAAACCAAATTCCTCGTCATTATAAATATCATGAGTACACATCAAATAGTTTTCTGGTTGCAATTTTCTAATTTTGACTATGCGTAATGTATTCTTTACGCATGGGCGCATTGAAAGAAATGTTTAATAAAGTAAACAAATTAATATTAAGCTTTTTTTTTTTTTTTTTTGTAAATTTTGATACCCTTTAGTACCTTTTAGTATTTTGATACCTTTAATTGCTCTTTATTTCATAAATTACAGTTTCATATTTTTAATTTTATAATTTCTGCATGCCATCTTACCAGATTTAAACTGATGATCTATAATCCGGAATCGCCGAAGTCCCGATGAGTCCAGATTAAAGACTTTTGACTGTAATATGTCAGCGTGGAGTTGGCGAGAAATTTGCCGACTTGAGGTTGCATATCAGAGTAGTTTTTAGTGTTTTAAATCATTACAATCTTGAACACATGCCTTCAAATGACAATATCTGAAATTTCGTTTGCTTGGTTGGGCAGTTAGGTCGCTAGGGGTTGAGGTATAGGAGAAGTTTTTTTTTTTTTATGACCACTCTGTACTTGAAAATGGGTTTCAAAATAAAATAGGCCTTGCCAGTAGCCAAGTTTTAAGACCACTGAATGCTAGAGGTTTGACCTGAATTCGATTTCAGGCAAAAAGGTTAGCTTTATGACTCGCTTTTGAAGTTTTTCTGTTGTGTAATATGAATACGAGCCAGTTTGCCTCAAGAAGGTCAGCCACGAAGGCATCCCTCACCTACGCAGATAACCCTTGTATTCTTTGCTGTATTCAAAGAATATGATCAAGTTGCTAAAATGCCTTTTTTTTAAAAAATAATTTAATTTCGCATGCTTAAATTGGAATTTTTGCCAGTGTCACATTTCACTTTAACCTAATTTTAATACATGATAGAGTAAACTGATAAAGTCGTATCCGTATATTTGTTGCATGAAAAAGAAGCAACAAAGTGCAACCACGCTGTAATTAAAATGATGTTTTTAATATATTAACTTTTTTGCATTTATATAATGCATAGAATTTTGCTGACGAAATTTTCTTTAATGATGCAGTTTACTTGAAAAAGTACAAAATATGTACCAAGCGTAAAAAGTTGGAGCATTAAAAATTGTGGGATTGAGTAGTATTTTTGTTTTGAGTAGACTTGCCATTATAATAAAATATTCTAAATTTCTACTTAACTTTTATATTTGCTTCTATTCGTGGAATATGCACTTGATATTGGTAAATTAATTTAAATAAGCTTCATTCTGTACAATAGTCAGTGCAATGCTTATTTTGCAATTGTATCCATTTCTTGTGTACCGTCCCTAATATTGATGGACAGATACCAGAATAACTGAAAGATAATTATCATTTTGAGGTACACATTAATTTGTTTAATATCCTATTGTGAAGTGTATTTTAAATTTATCTGCCCATTATGAATAACTTGGGTTAGAGCAGAGAGAAGGGTACCCCTTATATTATCGCTAAGTTGTTTCATTTATCGCCAAGTGGTGGTTTATTTATGGTAGCCTGAGTAGTTGAATGTTATGCAAACCCTATTATGGCATAATCGATTGCAGGATTGCAGTGAATTTGTAAGGGCTTGTCATGTGTGTTGGTTAGCAAATACATTGCTTGTTTTCTGGTTTAGATGGTTAAAGTGGCTGAATTTGGTAAGATTAATTTAAAGTTTCTGTGTGATTTGGAAAGAAAGGGGAAGAAAAAGCATTACTTGACTGGTGTGTAAATGAAGGTTTACTAAGTAGCCATTATTAAATGTCCTGTTTGCAGGAAGGAAATGCGTATGGTCTAAACGATACAGCCCTACAAAGGATATTTTTTACTCTTATTTTGGGAATTTATGTGGCGACACCAGTGTACAGATTCTAGTTTAGATAATTTTAGGAAGTTTTGGGATGCTGTTAAGGAATTTTGTTTGACTGAAGACGTGCTAATTCGTAAATAAATTAAGTGGATATTTCCTTTGTGTAGTGTAAGGAGGAATTTCCTTTTTTATGTTATTTCTTTGTTTGATTTAAAATGTAGTTTACTGAGATAATATATTTTTTTGTTGGGTGCTCCTTTGACTTTTTAAGTGAATATAGTTCAATATGTGCATGAACAAAGTCAAGGGAGTGTGCAATGCCTAGTTTGTGCAATTGTCTGATTTTTTTTATGTGAAAATAGGTCGATGTGTACATGGATAAAGTCAAGGGAGTGTGCAATGGCAAGTTTGTGCAGTTCTGGGATGATTTTTTTTCAAGTGAAAATTGGTTGATGTGTATATAGATACCGAGTTTGTGCAATTCTTTGTCTTGTTATTTCGGCGCTCCAAAAAATCGGTGCTACACAAAGCCAAAATAACAAGACAAAGAACTGCACAAACTCGATATCCATGTAGTGCCAAAAATTGCCAATTTTCGCTAAGGGGTACCCATAAATGTACTTTTACCATAACTTGCACTCCAGGTGTTTAATTTAAGTCTGAACAATTTTTAGCTTTGTTACTTGTGAACTAACTTCTAATGGAAACTTAGATTTCACCAAACTATCATTGTCTGCAAACTTCAGTTCTGTTGATTCTGGTGATGCAAACTGGTCAGAGTGAAGCTTATATAGTTTCACTTATCATGCAAAGTCTTGGCAAAATTTTATTGATGTTAACTGATGGTTAGTAAATAAATTTATGGTTGTTGTATGTGTAATCATTTCTTTGAAACAATTTTACTATCTGTATTTTCCAATGTTATGCTTCTACAAGTATTTTTTGGAGCAGGTAAATTGTAAATTTTCCCCCTCACCATTGGTATGCATGTTAACAAATGTTTTTTCTTCTTTCATTGGCCAAAATCAGCCATCATTGATCATCCATTCTTGCAAGATCCTTAGTCTCCATTTTTATGGCATCAGTGGATTACTGACTAGCAGATCACACATATTCATAAACTGAATCTTCAATGCATCTTCAACTTTGTAGTCTTTCTTGCTGTCGATCTATTTCATGTTTTAATTTTGCTTCTTTTTTCAAACAGTGTCTTTACATTTCTTTAGAATCTTATACAGTCAGAAGTCGTTAATCCGGACTCTTTGGGACTTCGCCGATTCCGGATTATCGATTTTTCCGGATTATAGATCATCAGTTTAAATCTGGTAAGATGGCATGCAGAAATTATAAAATTAAAAATATGAAACCATAATTTATGAAATAAAACAATTATCTAAAGGGTATCAAAATTTACAAAAAAAGCTTAATATTTATTTGTTTACTTTATTAAACATTTCTTTCAATGTAAGTTGTTTAAGTTGCTTCGTTTTTTATGTGATAATACTTTCTCTTTAATTCTATAAACAGACATAATTTCTTGTTCAGTTACAAAGTTCTGCTGTTCAAGTCCTATAATTGCTCTGTCGAGAATGCCGACTAATTTGTGAATCGAAATTTTTTTCGTTTTCAATAAACTCTGTGTCACTTTCTTCGCTATCGGAAGCGAATTATAATGACGAGGAATTTGATTTAAATCATATCAAAGACGGAGTACATCGAGATGAAACATTTAGTAAGGAATTATAAGCCAAATAAAATAAAAACATCTGCCTTGAAGATAAGGATAGTGCTGACAGATCAACTTCCAGTTCATTGCGCCGCAACATCCCCCCCCCCACACATGCACGCACGCACGCAGAGCACCGTGAAATTGATAAACAGATTTCGGAATGGTTAGATAAACAAAGGATATGCCTTTATCCATTTTTTGCAGCAATTCCACTTTTTGTTTAATGGACTTCAAAACATACTTTCGCTTCGTAGATCCTTTACATATTAGTAAATATATATCAGATATTCTATTTGACATAATCGAAAGTTCAAGCTTACTTTTATAAAATTGCTCTAACAGTCTGCAAAAAATAATAAGCCGGATCCAATTCGAAGATTAACTAACAACGCAATCTGCAACATTAACTGAATTAGATAATTTTAGCTTTACTTATACCGTCTGTTGTACATTAAACGTGCATTCGTAAACGTATTTTGCGCATGCGCACACGCATATTCGCAGCCATAAAGGTCTTATGCGCATGCGTCAACGCAACGTGTGCGCAGAAAGTTTCTAGCTTTGAAGTCTGGATTATAGATCATTCCAGATTATGGGTGTCCGAATTCACAACTTTTGACTGTATAAGAGAAATATTTACTTAAAGAGCAGCATTATATTTATACTTTTATTAGCAGGTTAGTTGAGCATGATGATCTGATACAGTAATTTGATCTGGTACTTGTATAGTGACCACTATTAAGTAATATTAACATCTGTGCAATTAAATGCCAGAATTGATCAATGACTAAAAACCAAGCTTACTTAATGCTTTCACAGACAACCTGTTCTTTCAGAAACAACAATTTGTATATTGCAAACAAATTGAAAGCATGTGTATTGATCCTTCTTTTAAATGCTAAATATTTTATCAGTTTTCAGTTTGTCAAAAAGTGTGAAAAATTTAGTACCGTTCTTTTACCAGAAAGGCATCTTATCTTGAAACAGAATATGCAGAAATGATCACAAGTATTACCTACTGGAGCCTCTTCAAATGGTAGAATAGAAAAGGCTGTTGAGATATGGCTTGGCATCACTTTGAGTTGTACCTAGCAGAATTCACATGATGCCATTGCATAGGAAGGATAAATCTTTTTGAATCCAGTCAATTTTCCTTAAACAGTCCTGTATGAGGCATCATTTTCATTAGGTAGATAACCCTGATATACTTTGCATAATCCAAATAATCTTACTTCAACCCTTTTGAAATCATATTAATAGAGATTGTGGGTATATGGCTGCTAGAAATTTGTGTAAGTAATAAGATGTACAAGAAATAAAGGTAAATATAATTTTCTTACATTTTATTTTGCAGAGTATTTTTGTTACTTCCATGCCTTTTGTGATTAGTCATTTTATTATGATTGCCATTATAATATACAAGTACTGTTTATCATTTATACTTGAATTATTAATCTCCACAATTTAAAAATATTTGAAAAGCCTAAAATTGATTACAGATTACACCCTCAAAAAATTGCACCTAGATTTAGTAAAACAATTATTAAAAAATTTGGAAGTGTTCAGATTTTATTGAAGACTGAGTTTCGTCATGTGCTTGTTTTTGCCTAAGTTACAGATAACGAGTCTAATTTGACATTCAAATTAGAACAAAATTAACATTCTTGTTCATAGCAAGAGTAGTTTGTAACAGTTGTAAGAAGACATTTCTTCCAGTGCTTTACTGAACCTGGTTTGTGATAGACTGTCCCATAATGTCAGAATAAGTAATATTTTACAAAAATGTTAGCAAAGGTTTTAATGAAAGAAGACTTTGAGAAATATGATGATGATGTCTATAGTGAATTAGAAGATGAAAATTTCGAAGACAGTAGTGAACTAGAAAGGGATGATCATGGTGAATTATTTTCAATTCATTTAATATTACAAGATTTAAAGGCATACCAGATGCATATTGAGCAGTTACAGTGAATGTTCTAGTGAAGAATTTCCAAGATTTGGAAGGAAAAAGAAAATCTCGCTGAAGTAAAACAATTTTGTGTAATACCTGGGATCAGTTCTGTATGTCTGCATAGACTGATAATACTGTGGCTTCAGATGTTTTGAAAGAAGTCCTAAATGAAGACTTTAGGGATATTATAGTAGTAAGAGACAAATGAATAAATGAATTCTCAAGTAATAAATAAATAAATTCTCACACAAAATTACTGCCTTTTTATGTACTTTTCAGCAAATCAAATCTGTTCTAAATTCAAGATTTTTTTCAAATAAATCTTTGCCCAAGGGGTTAATATGGTTTATTACTAGAGATTATAACTGGAGATTGCCCAGTTTGAATAGTGATATATTCTGTAGGATACTAGATGACTATCCATCTGGACTAACATAAGATTATTATACATCTTCTATATATCTGAAAAGTGAAAATATGAAATTTAATTCTATAAAAATATTTCATATATTTAATTAACTATATCATGAATTAAATGCAATAGTATTTAACTGAATCAGATTCAGGTGTAAGAAAATAATATTCTTAAGAATGACATGTATTGCTTTCAGATAGCCTATCAATAGCAGACAGATTGAAGTTGCAAGATAAATAATCTTGCATTTTGAAGAATGGGAATAGCCTTGAAAGAAAAGTGAAACAACACAAAATCACATTTTGAGGCTAATAGCCCTAAGGGTTTAAAAAAAAGTATTTCCTAGAAAAGAACTTTCACGACAATTTTAAAGTTCAGATTTCAAGATACTAAAGCACATAAAAATAAGGCCATGTAGAAATATGCAATATATGTAAGAAGTTTAAAGCAGCTACAGTACATGTATGTTAATTTTTTTTTTTTTTTTTTTTAAGGAAAAGAAAGGCAGATATGGAAAACACAGAATGTTCAGTGGGGGGAAAAGCACCGAGTAGAAAGTCCATAGAAATAAACGTGTTGCAGAATAAATTATAACAAACTTCCACATATAGTTATTCTTGTATTTAGTTCTCGTTGCCATATTTCAGAAATTGCTGTTAGTGCCTTTCTTCTGTCTGCAGTTTTTAATGTCCAGTCGTCAAGTACTATTATAATTAATATGTAGGTGTATTTTGAGATCTTTCTTTCATGTTCTGTTATGAGGAAAATTACATTTTTCTTTAAAGAATACTGCTGCACTTTTCTGATTTCTAGGTAAAACATATTGTACATTTAAAAGCAAGGTACAAACAAAATCAGGAGTTTTTATTTATTTATTTATTTATTTTTGTTCAATATCTTATTAAATTAGTGGTTTTCAAAGTAGCAAAACCTGTTATTCGATGATATTAAGAAATATAATACATATTTTACACATAAATTGGTATACTAATTAATAGATATATAAATTTTAGGTACTTTTCCTGTTTTGCTGGCACAAACGATAAAGTCGCCAATAATGGTACAACTGATGCCAAATGGAATATCTTCGCTGGTAAACTTTTACCCTTCATTTTCAAAACAAGTCGCAGCCATTTCTTATCAGATCAATTGTTTCTTTCAATACTGGCATACAATTACATAGAATTTTTACTGGTTAAATTGTATGTCCTAAGACCATTCGCAGTAATTAATTATGATGCAATCACACCACTCACTCGAAGGCGAAAATATAGAAAAGGCAAAATCAAGGGTTAAATTCATCAAATCTAATGAGAATGCACTAGCGAAGTAAAGCACTGCGGTTTTACATAATTTCTGAGTAAGCTATTCGTGTGAATTGAAATAATTCTTGCATTTAAACTTGTATTCCATAAGATTTAACTTGAAATTAATGTAGATAATTAGATTTTTGTAGCGTAGTTTACGCGAGATAAGATCACTGGGGGTCACGTGATATGAACTGACAAATCAGGATGTTGAACCATGAAAGCAAGTAAATTCTTAAATTAATGTCTTTTTACAAATTTATTGTCTTTATTTGTTGGCTTTTTACGAAATTTTAAACCATATTAAAATGTTCAAATGCAATGCCTTCAAAATAAAAAATTCTTGGAACTAACATTTGTTAACTTTTTTTTATGTATACTGTCGCCAACAAAGTCTGCTTGGCGAGATTTGCGCCGGCAATACGGAAAAGTACCTAATTTTATTAATTAGTTCATAAAATATCTTGGCAGCTTTTTGCTGTTTGTAACTTGTCACTTTAATCGCTTAAATATAATATAAACTTGCTACGTGTAGTACAAGCTGGTTTGATTCTGTTTGTATCTGAAAAAGCACTTCGCAATAGGTCTGCTGAAACACTTCAAAGGTAAACATATGTGTGCATTTTAGAAACTGGAATTCATTGACTGTGTAAGCAGACAGTAGTGAAAAAAATCTGGTCTCTCTCATCAGCATAAAACAGCTACTGAAGTGGATAAGGATTGTTATTTGTTTTTCAAAAATTAAGTGAAACCCTTGAAAATGCAAATACATGTTCATCATCTTTTAGGCAAAATTCCCTTGGATGGGAACACATCCCCCTTCACATCCATAATCTTTTAGAACAAACTGGCCATTGGACACAAATATAACCACTGTCTTTGAAGGATGATAATGGTTAAATTATTGATATGATGGTTAATTATGTTAATGATGGAGAATGTTGGTTAAATTATTATTATGAATGTTATTATGATAATGATGGTTAATTAAGTTGACAAGTTAATTTCATAGATCTCTACTTCCTTTATCTGTGATCTGACATTTCCATTATCTTATCTCTGATTTGCATTTATTTGATTCTAATTAGAAATCAGGATTCTTACGAATTGTGTATTGGCGTATGAAATTAAAAGTGAAACAAATTAAGCTATAGTTGTTTTATAAAGACTATACACATTATTCAAAAGTAATCAATATAATAAAACACTTTTTTAATTGTAATTTAATGTAACCTTGTGTGTAGAGTGAAAGTTTGGTAATTTTACAACCATTTGAGCTTAGTATCAAGAATAACTGTGTACTTAGCAAATGCCCTTTTTGTCATCCTTATTTATTTTCTTTGTCCTCCCCTCCCCAAACAAACTTCATGGTTAATTTGTAAACTGACTTATATACATGAAACAATGGAATGTTTTAATGATTCAGTTTTTTTTTTAGCTCGCCGGCGGCCGAGCACTGATCACTGGTAGTTCGGTCCGAGGTTCAAATCCTGCGAACAGGCTGGCTGCCTGGGCGTTTTCGTGGTTTTCTCCATGTGTAACATGTATGCGAGTCAGTTTCCCTTAGAAAGTCCTCCACAAAGGCATCCCTTCCCTTAGGAAGATAGCCCTAGTGTGCTTTGCCAGAATTAAATAAACCAAAAAAAAACAGTTTTTTTAATATTTATCCTGTTGTAAATCAACTAAACTTAAAGAAACATTCAGAACATTTTGGCAGTGTTTAGGAAATTTTACATTGCCATACTATGGCTAAATAACCATTCAATATTTTGTTGAGAATATTTCTTTGCTTAGGTATAACCTTTTTAAATAAATACTTTAGAAATGATATATGTATTTAACTTGTGATTTGAGTATCTTTATATTGCTGTTTGTACTATGTTAATATGATTGTTTCAGTATGAATACTTTACATGTGTATGCATAGCTTAATGAATTGATCCAAATAATAAATCTGTTCTGTTTTTCAAGTATCATGCTGGCACAATAAAAAATGTTCGGGAGGCTGTAAAAATAGTGAGTGAAGATCTTGGTATACCATCATATCCAGTTGCTGTTGCATTGGATACAAAAGGACCTGAAATAAGAACAGGCTTGCTTTCTGGGGTAATTTTTGTGAAGTGTTTGAAAAATTTTTAATTATAAATTATTACTCTTAATATAAGTATATATGTTATGTAACATTTCGAATAACTTTTTACTTGCCTGTATGGAAAACACTAATGGATTTTTAATGATAAAGTATAGCTATTACTGATTAGGATAATTCAGAACACTCTTATTTTATCTTTGCTTTACAAAATATATTAAATTTTGTGTAAAATATTACTTGGACTGATGTTTGTTAAGACAGAATGAAATTTTCTGTACTAATAATTTGCAATCTTTAACAAAATCTTTGGGTGTAGTTTTATGATAAAATCTCAAATGTCATCATAAAGTAAGTAATGTGAATGAACCAGAAAGGAAAGAATTACTATAGTTGAGATATTTTGAAATATTTCAGTCGAGAAACCATGGTGATGAAGAGGGAAAAAGTATATTAGTTGAATTTTAATTTGGGTATTGCACTCCAGAGGTGGGATAACATGCTGTTTATGATTCTGTCTTGTGTAAAATGTAAATGTGAGTCCATTTCCTCAGTTATTTCATCATAAATTCATTTAAATTGCTTAAATAAATGCAAACTTAAGTACAATAAACTATATAAAATTTATAGTGTTAAATAAGAAATTCCAATTTTGAAACAGAAGTATAATTATAATTTTTCCTTCAGAATTATTAAATTTCTAAGCTACTTCAATTATCTTTCTATTGCTGATATAAAATCCAAAGTAAATTGCATATTGTCTTCAGGTAATTTTGTTTTCATAACTAAATTCTTGTTATTCTTGATGTCATTCATCTTATTCATACAGGGAGCATCTGCAGAGGTAGAGATAAAAAAAGATACCACTGTTAAACTTGTGACTAAAGATGAATATAAAGAAAATTGTTCAGCTGATGTAATTTATGTGGATTATAAAAATATAACTAAAGTGCTTGTACCAGGCAATAGAGTTTTCATAGATGATGGTCTCATCTCTTTGGTTGTCAAAGAATGTGGTAATTATATACTTTTTCTATATGTGTGTATTAATATTTTCTTTTAATTATGTAATTCAAATATGTATAAAATTTTACTTGAGGATTAAGTATTATGTTGTTTATTTTGAAGATTATTTTTTAATATATAGTCAGACCGCACTAAAATGAACTTAAGGGACTGAAAATTTGGTTTTGGTTTGCTGTATCTGATCCAATAAGGAAAAAAAAAAAAAAAAGGATCATCTCAAAAAGTGGTGCAAAAATTAATAATGAATCACACAGAGCAGTGTCACATCTCCACTAACACTCTTATCATATCTAACATTTGAAGAAAGATCTTTTGTAAAATTTGGTTAATATGTTGTATCCATTCAATTTTTAAAAGTTTCTGAATGTATATGAATTTGCAAACTAAAAATTCTGTAGCCATATTAAAAACATTATTGTAAATTTGTTTATAAGTCTTTTTACTTCTGAATGTTTGAGTATGACAATACGTTACTTAAGTAACTGAGAAATAGACAGAGTTAACTGTACAAAAAAAGGAAAGCAAGTTTTTTATTTTGTTTTATATATAATATTATTTACAGAGGAAGTATTATACTTCCCAAGAATAAACTGTTCATTATTTGAAATGAAATAATGCCAAAGGCCTAATTTATTAATTTGATCTGTAAGCATTAGTGATTCCTAAAATTCTGAGAGATACTAAAATATTTAATCCAGATATAAAATGGTCTAGCTGTAGGCCATAAATTTCTTTTAAGAATGATTGATAATTTTTGACTTCATCAACAGAATGCATCTTTGAATATTTGGAAAGTAATGTTGTCTGAAGTATATTAAAAGTGAGTAAAGTAATCTGGCTGCCATGCCTGTTCTTCCTTTCTTAAACTTTATCATGTAGGCTTCTAAATTTTAGAACTCCAGTCTGCTAGGATGTTTCACTAGCCACCATCAGTTTTAGTAGCCGAGCTATCTTACATAAAATGTTTTACATCTCTTATGGGGTTATCACATATAGTGATGTGTAGTACTATGAGAAACTTATCCAAGAAATAAATTTTTCCAGCACTGATTTGAACTGGAGTTTTCCAGCTGAAACTGTTGCATTTGATGATCTGTTGCATGTATTGACCTGTTGATTAACAAGTTCTAAGGAATCAAATATTTATTGCTTCAGCTACTAAATGTAGTCAGTACTTCAAACAAGTATATAAAAAAATTTGTGCTTATGATTCATACAGGAATGTTAGATTTTAATGGATTTTCACAGTGCAGCAAAATTTTTAATATATATAATGGGCAAGTACTTAGATTTTACCAAACAAGTACATAAAAAATGTGTGGTTATGGTTCATACAAGAATGTTAAATTTTAATGGATTTTTCACAGTGCAGCAAAATTTTAATATATATAATGGACAAGTGCTTAGATTTTACTCTTCTTGCAACTGGAGTGCATATTCTCATATTCAGAACAACTTGAATACATCCGAGTTCAAAGCAAAACAAGACAATCTGAATATTGCTTGATCTTTGCTCATATGTAGACACAGCTGAACCTACTCAGTTTGACATTGGAGACTGCTTCATTATTTTAATAAAAATCACTTAAAAATTGCGTTTTTTTATATATCTGATATATACATCCTGATTTGTGAACTTAGCACAAATATATGAAATTCAGTCAACCCCATGCATTGAACAAAACAAGATTTAAAGGTCTAAATAGTGTATGCATTAATGCATTAAAATGCATTAAACATTGAAACAGCATGATATGCTTTTAACAAAGGTAACAAACACATGCCTGCAGATATTACAGGATGAGCAAATTTTGCTAAACTTACGTTATCCATGGAAATTATCGCTTGTGCTGTCAGAGGGTTCATTTTCCAGGCCTTTCTGTATGGTAGTTTTAAACTTTCCAAAATAAATCTTAATGTCACTTTTTCTTTTGTACAAAACATGATAGTGACCGAAAAATGTGGTTCACTGTTAGTTAAACATGCTCAGTGCTGCAGGCTCCTATCTGAGTCACTTGGTGGTGTACATAAATGCCAGCACCTCCATTTAGAGTTGTTTTCTTATGTTTATTGAATGCTTTAGTGTGATAGAAGCATTGGCAAAGAGTGATTATTTTTCTGAATTGGCATGGCATTCAAGAATATTGTAAGATATTTTATGATTATGAGTTTGAATTAGTTAAATTATACTGTATACTCTTAGTATGTGTATTAAAATTAGGAAAAGGTTAACTTAATATTTGTAGCTTCACTAAAATATATCACCTCTTTTCTTTCAAACTGTGTCAAACTTATTCTGTCAACAGAAAAATAATATTATGATTTTTCATTATTGGTAATAACTAATTTTTTCAGTACAACAAACATCTAAAACTTGTTAGGATAAATTGTTAGATCTTTAGGACCAAACTATTATATTCCTGGTATAAATGAAAAAAAATTCAGGATAAAGGCAATGCTGAAAAGATCAAAAGAAAATATGTTACCATTGTATTAAAATAAAGAAGAGGAAGAAAGCATATAACTTAATTGTGGAGATAAACCTGAACTGTGTGAAGAATGCTGTTGACGATGACATGGAGAGCACGTGATTAAGTGAGAATGGTATTTAACTGCTGCTGGAGAAGGCAAGGAATCATTCTTACACTTTTACGAGTAAGGGAAACAACTGCTGATCTAAGCGAATTTGATAGAGGGCAGATTAATGGCCTGAAGACTTGGAATGCATATCTCTGAAACTGCATGACTGGTAGATTGTTCGCAATCTGCTGTTAGTATTTATGCAAAGTGCATAAATGAAGGTAAAATCAGCAGTAGATGCCAAGATGCTGGACGTCCATGCGTCATCGAAGAAAAAGGACATTGGAGAGTACCCCGCTTGGTCCAACAAAATTGGCTCCAGACAGTGGCTCAGCTGAGCACACAGTACAATGCAGGTCCAAGTGCAAGTGTTTCGGAACACACCATTCAGCAGACACTGTTGGATATAGGGACTGTGCAGCAAACATCCCACTTGTGTGCCTCTGTTGACCAAGCATCCTTGTCTACGCCTATAGTGGGCCCAGGAACATTGAGAATGGACCAAGGATAAGTGGAAGACAGGCCTTGTCAAATGAATCACGATTTCTTATTCATCATGTCTACATTCACGTTAGGGTATGCCATATGTCTGGTGGTTGTGGTATTATGCTTTGGGGGGGGAGGTTGTTCCCATGGGTGGCTCTGAGGTCCTTAGTTGCGGTAGAACAGACCATGAAAGCTGTGAAATATCTGGGAGATCAGTTGCACCTTTTATCTTCTCAACTGGAAATGGAATATTTCATCAGGCCAACATCCCATGTTACAAGGCTCATACTGTGTTAAAGTGGTTGGAGGAACATAAGGATAAATTCCAATTAATGTCCTGGCCTCCTAATTCACAGGATCTTAATCCTATAGAGCACATTTGGAATGGCATGGAGTGGCAGCTCAGAGCTCAAACACCACCATATTGGAATATTTCAACTTTGCGTGACCACGGCTACAATCTGTCTCCAGTCATCTACCAAGAATTTCTGATATCCATGTGAAGGTGAGTTGCAACTGTTTTGCAGGCAAAGATCGCACAACATGTTATTGAGTAGGTCGTCATAATGTTTTGGCTCTTCAGTGTATATTTTAGTGAAATTAAAAATGAATAATTTCTGCTCTTGTATTTGAAATACATATTATATCACATTTTGTCTTCAAAAATTAGCTAATTCTTATCAAAATGCTCATAAATTTTACATGTAGTTAATTTTTGTTTCTAATAGTGTATTTGTTTTAGGATCTGATTACCTTATTTGCTCTGTTGAAAATGGCGGTATGCTGGGTAGCAAGAAAGGTGTGAATCTTCCTGGAGTGATAGTAGATTTGCCTGCTGTGTCTGAAAAAGATAAAGAAGATCTTAAGTTTGGAGTTGAACAAAAGGTACAAATTATAAAAGCCATTTTGTAGCATTTGAAACTTAATGGAAATTGTATATGTTGATGGTAATGTTGTGAGGACATTCTACTGAATAGCATATTGATTGATATTTCTTCAGACCTGTAACTGCTTCTGTATGATTGAATATGATTAGCTTTTATCAAAATATAGTGTAGGATAGTTACAGTTTGTTAAGTTGATTAGATGTTACCTCCTGTATGTTAATTACATGAAGCCTTTAAGGCAATTTCCACTTTCCCTAGCCATATTCTGTTTGGAAACCTATGTTACTTCTCCATTAGCTATTTTAACATTCGTCTGTCATCCAGTAAGCGAAGTAGAAACATCAGTAAATATTTTGCTTCTGCCATATTGCTAGCTGAATTTTGGATTTTTTCTTCAGTTTGTGCAGGTCATGGTGCACAAACAATTTTTCACATTTTATGATGGATTTCATAAGTAAGCATAATTTAATAATTCAGTTATGTATTCGATTTTGGCTGATTGTAAAATTTAGTAAAATGATAAGTTTAAGGGAAATCATGATAAACAAAAAAATGTGTTTTTATGATATTTGTGAAAACATTGATATTGCCAATTTTAATACTGTGTGAAATTTTTCGTATGCGAAATAAAATTTTTGTTCAACTTATTTCTTCTCTGTCAGCTATATTGATCATAAGCATGACTTCCTCCCTGGCAGTGTGTAAGGAACTGCAAGTGTTATCTCATCACAGAGATACTTGATCCTTGGCTATTTCTCAAATTTTGTCATGCTGCATGTTTCCTATCTGATGCAAAATAATACTTTCATTTCAAAATTCATCTTTTAAAAAAAAAAACTCTTCTTTTATTGACATCTTTTTATAGTACATAGTACATACAACATGCTGCTTTCATTGATCCATTAGAATAAATTTTTAATCTTAGTTTCAGATGAGTTAACCCTTTATATGCTAGGCTGAGTAAATGATATATTCTTCAAGCTCTCAAAAACATTCTTTCATTATTTTGTATAATCATTTCAAGTGTGTGTTAAAACTGAGATCTGAATATGAAGATCTGATTGCAAATCTTCCATTTTTTATGATTTCTTATGTTTAAATTTCTGACAATGTTAATGGTAAACCCTCCTTTTAAAATATTGTATGGGGAAATTTCAGATTAAATGGCTTTGAGGAGGGATATGATAATAATATGTGCCACTATTCCTCAAGTATTCTTTTCCTGCAGTGGATCAAAATGATGGCAGAGAGCCTCATCACCATGAGTGCTATTGTACCAAAGCCCAAAATCCTTCTTCTTGGTAGTAAGGGAATTTAGTAATTTGATCATGATGACATTTGATTTTCTGTTAAATATCTTGGAACCCACTGCCTGTTATTCTTTGATAAGCTTTTATTAATTGCTACATTCTGTTTAATTTTTGCATGGCAGATCCGTAGTGTTTTTACAACCAGTCCGAAATCCTTTGGGCCTACATTCCTATAAGCCATTGACATAAGTTTTATAATTTCTGGTCCTTTCTGAAGAATTAAATCATGGTTTTCTGTTATTATATCCATGAAGCTATTAATAAGAATTCATTTGCATTCATATGTTGCATTAACTAAATGATTTGGTTGCTGCATTCCTCTTGTAGCTGTAATTATCATCATCATTGCTTTTATGGCTATTTTAACACTGGAAGCTACACTAGTTTTTACGTGACGAGGAAGGTGACTCAAACTTGAATCTCCAGAGCTGTTAAATACCTGTAGATAATCCAGAAAAATTCTACATGAAATTCTTGATCGTCAAAGGTAAACTTTCAGACGAAATCTGACAGCACACTGAAATTTCAGAAAATTGCCAAAACATAGCTACATAGCCAAATACATATGCATATTTATTAGAATTAATTTACATATCTGAAGCTAATTATTTTAGCATAGTGTAATTTTTAATTAGTAAAATATTTTTGTTTCTAGATAAAATGGTTTATGTATTATTCCAATTTGTAATACTTCTAATTGATGCTAATGATTTGTTGCTTTATTATAATAACTTTCTCAGTATTTTTCTAAATTTGCTATCTGCACTTTAAAGGTTATCAAATTAATTCTTTATTTAAATTAGCAATAGCTTATCAGTTATATATATATATCCATTTGCTATGGGAAGAATAGCTCCTTACAATTATCAAACTAGTACATCTGTTTAATCTAGTACAAGTAAATCTTGTAAAATATATTATTTTGTTGGTCCTTTCTTCGTTTACTCATTTGATTCATGATCAGTGTGCATGAAATGTATGTATTTTCACAGTACAAATCTATAGTATGAAGTAATTTGCTGTATGATTTTCAAAACTTTGCTGAATTCTGGCTGTATATTTAAACTTCAAATTTCTAGTCTTCGTTAGTTCTTTAACAAAAGGAACATGTATGTATCATCATATATGAACTGTTGTAAAAGTGTGAACAAATGCTGACTAAAAACAAACATTTTGCAACACATAACTAATAAATAAAAGAAAATGAAATTGAAAGATAAAAATGACAGTTTAAATCAGGGAGGAAAAGAAAGCTTGGTATAAATTTCAAATAACAATTAATTGATTTCAAGGGCAATTAGACTCAGTCCTTCTTCAAGAGCAAATCCCTAGGCTTGCTTTTTCTTGCCTGATTTTAAATAACTCGATGAGCGTCATGATAAGCATGCAAATTGATGCTCTCAGTGTGTATATTCGTTTATATCTTGATCTGAAGAATTGAACATTAGAGAACATGGAAAATAGCATTTTGAAATTTTTGAGAATTGCCATATTGCCAAATGTGATTATAAAAGGGCATATTTTTACTGCTTATCTGCATGTTTTAGAAGCTAATTTTATTATCACTGTGTACTTTTTGATCAGCAAATTCATATATATTTCTTCCAAGATTATTAAGAGTTCAAGGTGGCAAGCCTACCTTGCGAATTAAGTGACTCACTTACCCCAAACATAGCATGGCAGTGCTGCTACCATTCAATGAGCATCATTTTTTGGGATAAGCCTTATTTAAAAAAAAATTATATTCTGTGCAAAATAGCATATATAAATAAAGTTTCTGTTTGGGGATTGATAGGTGCTTTTTATGACTATATTGATTAATTTTTATTCCAGGTAGATATGGTATTTGCATCATTCATCCGCAATGCAGCTGGTGTTAGAGAAATAAGAAACATATTGGGTGAAGAAGGAAAAGGCATTAAAATTATCTCTAAAATAGAGAATCATGAAGGTGTAAAAAAGTAAGTTTTAAAACTATCGCTGGTATTTCTAAATAAGTGATTTCATATATGATCCTTTGATTCTAAGACATGCTCTTTACTTTCAGTATCACCAATAGAGAATGTGGTTAGTAATTTGGAGAAACTTATTATTAAACTAATATAATTTAAATTTCACTGAAGTCTGTTCGAGATGTCTGTTGCTTCTAAGATGCCTGGTTTTACTGATGTTTAGTGCAGGGACGCTACTTCAGAGCCTCACTCCACTAAACTTCAAAGAAATAAATGTTTAAATGGGTGTAACAGGGAAGATGATTACAACTTTAAAGGGTCATAGATAGCAACAACTAAAATTTTCTTAATTGTATGGGTTCAAATTTGAAGTGTGAACCAGAAACAAAAGTATGTGCCCCCCTCCCGAAAAATGGAAAGGCATTTTAATAGTGGATATTTACAAGAATTATTCAAATGAATAACCAGAAACTGAAATGCATGCATCACAATGACACTGTAGTAATTAGCCTATATTTTGGAAGGTATCCAGCACGTCATATACTGCAGCAATGATTTCTGGTGGCAAGGTCTTCAGAAAAGTCAGTCTGCATCTCATCATTGAGGCTTTTCAGTTACCAGTAGAGAAAGAAATTGAGGCAGATCTGTAATGCCAAAGGATGATCCACCACACCTAGCACATAATTTCTTTATTCATGTATGGGTGGAGATAATCCATGATTATGTAACTGCCTGTGCATCCTACCAGAAAGCCTCAACAGAGGCAAGTATGGTATTTTCCTTTGGCAAACTCTGCCCGATTTACTGTAGGTTGCCACTTCATTTTGCTGACATCACATGTTACACAGACATTTGTTGTGCACATGAGCTGTTTCAGCCCAATGGAGCATCTACAGCACTAAAGAAATACAAAACTACCTGAATATTCAGTTTCCAGACTGATAGATTAGATTTGGTGGCTCTATTATTTGACGTCCTATATATCTGGTTCTATCCTGCCTCAATTTCTTTCTCTGGGAGGGGGAGGAACACATTAGATAACTTGTTTTCTAAATGCAGATTTACTCTCAAAGATTTTGTTGCCATAATTAACAATTAAGTTACAGTCATATGCCAGATATCATCCAAAGTGTACACCAGTCACTCTCATCATTATCTTTCATGCATTGCAGTTGCTGGAAATTCATTTGAACAATTCTTGTAAACACTAAATGCTACTTTTTGTAAATATGCATGATTAAAACTTCTCATTTTCAATGTTTTTCACTTATTGCATTTCTGCATTCACATTCCACTGCTGCATTTACATCATTTCATAACAACATGGTGTAATGAAAATTGTAACTTTTGTGATGTTTTATCACCCCCTTAAAATTATGACTCTCATTCCTTTTATACCCTTTATATGCATTTCTTCTATAAAATACTGTGTTTTGATATGTTGAAGTTCTTTATGTTAAAATGCATTGTAATTCATATGAATCTTCAAGAAGAAGTAATGATTTAAGATATTCACTTAATGTACCACTCCTAATTAATCACTTAACAGTTTCGGCTAATCCTTAGAATATGGTAACAGGTAGTTTGGCGACATTTTGGTAAGGCGATAAAGGTTACTAGCTAGGACTTTAGCAATAATCTGAGAAGTACACAGTTCGAATCACAGATTATTTTATCTCCGAGAAATGAGATTATGAGACATGTAATGTGACATTTTCCAGAAAATTCCAATGGGGATTTTAGCTAATAAGCACTTAGAAACAATTTCGCTGCTAAAGTGCAGAATTGCCCACTTATTTGTTTGGCGCTTTTTACAAGAGCAAGAAGAATTGGATTTTTGTCATTTTTTTTTTACTTTTAAGTGAAAATAGGTTGATGTGTACATGGATAAAGTCAAGAGTGTGCGCAATGCCATTTTTGTGCAATTCTGTAATGTTTTTTTAAGTGAAAATAGGTTGACGTGTATATGCAATTCTTAAAAACATGGCAAGCAATGGGCGATTCTACACTTTCTCCCAATTTCGCACCTAATCTTCGTCATGATTAAGCACTTTTGTTGCATAAAAGTTCTAGCATAAGCGTAATTCGGCTAGCAGATTGTTAGAAAAAATATTGAGTAAAAAAAAAAAAATGCCTTTACTTTGTTATAACAAAATGGCATCCAAAAAAAAAAAAAAAACTAGCAGGTTGCTGTAGCAGGGTTGGTCGCCAAAGTTTCGCGAAAAAATCGCCAAGTTACCATAATGTAAAGATTCACCACAGTTTCATTTTCTGCCAAATTGTGACCAAAAATAAGCATATTTTTATAATTAATTATGTATTCATATTGATTATATGCATTCAAATCAACAGTCAAAACTGTTATAACTATTGTATTTATTAATTTATAATAATTTTTAATTATGGTGAAAATAAAGGATTTTTTTCTTAAAGTTGACTTTTCCTGAAGAAGGTATTTAACTGGAAAGAATACATTACAGCAGAAAAATGTTAGTAAAGAGCATATATTTTTTAAGTACTTAAAATTTTTATTCCATTTTAAAACTCAGCTTTGGTATGATATATTTTGAAACATGAAGATGGGCAGAGTGCAGTGTCATGATTGGGACAAAAATATGTTTTCTTTTCTGACCTGTTTTCCACTAACGTTCCTTCTCGAACAGCACACAAAACTACCTGGTTGATCTCAGTTTCTTTCTACTGGGAGAAATTACTTCTATAAAGTGTCTTTCAGTCAACTTTAAGGGATTTTGTAAAATTCCTGGCCATCCTTTCTTCTCATTCATTGTTCCAATGCCTCTCGATCAAGCTATCAACAAAGTCTAAAATCCAAATGGGAATATTTTCCTTGGTACTTGTGGTACAAGGCAAAAGAATTCCACAGTGATACATAAAAAATGTGAAAGAATATTTTTTATATTTTCTTCTCTTTATGATGTTATGATTGGTGAGATGTTAATACATTCTATCAATACCTCCTATAGTATGATTGTGCTCCATTGCCACTTTTGGTTTCTTTTTCATCTCATCATTGTGAAACAGCACTTATTTAAAGATTGTGTACAGTAGATAAAAGTGTTACAATCTTTTTATCCATCCATTTGATGATGCATACCTTGCCCTTTGGTAAGCACAGATTTCACCTTTTTTGAGCTTTTTCGACTGTAATTCCTTTGGAATGTCTTTTCTGCTAAGTTTGAGTATTTCATAGGTATCTCTTTTGTTGCTGAGAAGAATGTCTGCCAAGTCTGGAGATGCTTAGTAATTATCTGTCGTTAGGCAATATCCTTGATTCAATAGAGGCTGCATAAGTTCTTACCACTTAAGATGATTTGCACAGGTATTGATAATTAGTGTCATAAAGCGTGTCTTTTCCAGTGTACATAATGAATTGATACACATACCCGACTTTGATTCAATAGCATAAAAGATTTTGTGTCGAGTCACGATCTCTTCAACGGTATATACTGCTTCCAGTGTATGCCCTTTGAATAGCATCAGACTCTCATCGATTTTTACATCTCTTTCAGTTGTGATAATTTCTCAATAATGACAATTCAAATACTTGATTACAGGCCAGAGTTTTCATAATTTTAATTCATGCATTTTATCGTCAAATTTAGCATCTTCAGAAAAATGTAAATAGTGGTCAATGAGGTGAAAGTGACAATAAGACATAATTTTTTTAAATGGCATCGATTTTAATGTCTTTTGCTCGAGTATTGCTCAATATCGTTTTCCCCCCCCACAATACCTTGTAAAATATTCAAAGCAAGAACGACTTGAATTTCACTTTTCGATGTTGGTTTCCATTTTCTTGCTTTGCTATGTCTTCAAAGATTACTGTTTTGAATACTCTTTTCTGCATCTTTATTAGTTTCAGAAACTATTATTTCAAGGAGGTTATCACAAAAGGAAATATCAAAAAATTGTAGATTTCCATTACTTAATCAAAATTCAAATGAATAGCAGAATTTGCTGTGATAAGAAAATGTAGAGTTGTTGGAGGAGAACTACTAGTACCAAATACACAGAAGTTCCAATCCTGAATTAGATCATCTGAACCTTTTGTTTCCTCATCAGTAGTGCAGTCTGATAATGAACTTTCACAACTATCAGTATCATTGACAAAAATTTCCAATTCACTGTTTTATGCAATATCTATTATGCTCACTTAAGAGCCACTTACTATCACTCATTCGTCTATTATTTTTGCACAAAATTAAACTGGAAAGATATATTCGCAACATGCAACACACTGAATTAATGCAAACAAAAACTCGCTCAATTTTCCCGCCTACACAAAAATAGTAAAACCTGTCCTTGAACTTATTTTACAATCCAAATCTCTCCTGGACTACTAGAGCCATCTATTAGAAGTAATGCAAAGGAAAAAGCTGAGCAAATCAGTGAATTGGTGTAGGAAAATGCTCTGCCCGAGTGATGTTCAAGTAAATCAGGAATTCCCCTCTCATATCGCCCGAACGGTCTTCGGACAAAATTGCTGTGATATACTGTTGTGTAAAAATATCTGAGTAACTTTTAAGATCAGAATAGTAATGTTATTTTGATGATAAAAATGACAGGTATAAATTTTCCATTTATTTGTCTTGAAATGCATTAGAGTAGAAATTACTCAGTATTGGATATCACCTAAAATTATGCTTTGTGTTACTACAAATGTGGAAGGTCCAGCAATATCTGAATTCGACTTATAAAATTAGATATAGGTGAGACACTGTGACTACAAATCTTTATTCCTCCGTTCTTTTCACAACCATTCATTGTAAGCATTTACTTCCAGTTACCAAAATGTTTCAAGTATTACAAATATTCGTATTTTGTCATTTAAAAAATTATTTTGTAAAAATTATGAAATTTAACTTCTTACATGGTTACTCTGTCTTTAGTTACACTTTATCAAAAAAAAAAAAAATTTTTTTACTCCCATGTGACAAAACTGGCAAATGTATTTAATTCAAGATCAGTCTTCACTTAATATTAACCTTTTTTGTTTTATTTCTGCATACAGATGTAAATATTTCTCCCTTCAATTTGTGTACAGCCTATGAATATGATCTTAAACTGCAAATATATTGATCAATTTGTTATACAGAATTAACATTCTTCTATTTAATTTTTATAATAAAATTTTCTGAAATATAATTGTAGGAACCATATAAAATGGTAGATTTTGTGATTTTTGCGAAACTGATTCTCTTAAATTAAAAAATGGCAAAATATGAATATTTGCATCATTTGAAACATTTTTGTAATGGTCCATGACTGATGGTTGCATTTAAAAAAAAAAAAAATAAGAGCTGCATAAAAAAAATTTTTGTGGACATGATGTATGTATGAAAAATGATCTAATGTGGTGATTCATCTCGTTCTCACAAAGGCTAATTGCAGGGGAAAATACATACAGTGTGCAGTGGAATTTTATATATCATCACAATAATCCAGACCTTCGGAGCATATTATGTTAAATGTGTGAGGAATAAAATTTTAATAGGATTAGAAAGTAAACTGCCATTTAATATAGATATGCTAACTGCTGTATGCATATTAAATATCATTTGGAATATATTCTACATTGAAAATCCATATGGATTTCATCACACTTGATATAATGGTATTGGTAAAATATCTGTTGGAAGTTTTCGTCAGTCATTGTTACAGAATTATATGAAGTCTCCATCTTGAAGCTGATGAAATAAATATAAATGGTTTAGAAAGTTATTTTTCATTAAAATATCAGATTTTGCTGCATTTGATAAAAATATTTCCTGTGTGAAGGATTTATCCATAGACCTAAAATCTTTTTTTCTATACAATTTTATGCTACTTATTCTGATGAAGGTAGAAAAATCATTCATCATGTGTTAACAGAAGATTCTACGAGTGCCTATTTAATAATTGTGAAATTTCTATAAAAAATGCAATAAAATATTTTACATGAATATTTTTAAAAATGATACAAATTAGCATTCACTGAAAATCGATTTATGCTTAAGTTATTAAAAGAAACTTTGATTTTAATACATTAAATGAAAAAGAAAATTTTATAATAAATTCTTTGCTTAAAAAACATCAATTATTTTATATTTATTTTAACTGTAATTAACTACAGGTTTTCTGGTTGATAGCTATAAGAAAGAACTGCTTCCAAAATATGTTTAACAAAGAATTTCTTGGGAATGAAGTATTCTAATGCACAGTTTCTTGCTGTTATACTGCACAAAATAATAATACCTTCATCACAATTGCATTATGAGTACAGTTGTATATGGGCATCCTTAACATCGTGGAACCACCCAAGTATTAGATAGCATGGTAGGTATGAAACTGTTTTATTCCCTGAACAATTCTAGTTTCCTGATGTTACAGCTTAAGGAAAGAAAATCTAGTGATAAAAGATAAAAGATCAAGTGATTGCAGAGGCCAGACAAGAAACACTAAACTTCATCCAATTCACTGTCTTGGTCTTCATATCCATAAAGTTATGCACCCTATTTGCAAAATGTGGCAGAGTCGTATCCTTCTGAAAAATGGTACTTGGAAGAAACTGAGGCTTGAGGGTAATTTGCCAAAATTGCTATTTCTTCATCAAAGAATGGGCCTTTATGATCTTCTCTTTTGTAACACCACATATTCACTTTTGGTTAATCATGTTCTTATAAGTCCTCAGAAGATTGTTATAATCATAGTTGGCTACCTTTGAAGTGAGTTGTCCAGATAGGATATTGATTACTGAAATTAACTGCTGTACCAAAGGGCCCAGGTTTGAATCCTGGAGATGACATGGATGTTTATAAGTGTGTAGTGTTTGTGCGGCAAGGGGTACTCAAAGTACACTCATGTCCATAAATTAAGGATAATGCAAAATCAGGCAAAGGAAGAGTTAGAAGCAAAACAAATTTGACTTATTTGTAAAGCTTATTTATTAAAAAAAAAGGAAAAGAGCAAAAAAAAGATGCTGTATGTTTGATATTATTAAAAAAATTAGCGATTTTTTTCCCCTCCCTGGAGCAAATTACAAAAAAAAACCTATTTACAAAAAACCAATATTACATGGTTGGTATGATTGTTAATACATTGTATGTCTCCCAGACGATGCAATACAGTCCGTACAATGCCTAGACATGCTGAGTATCAAATTATCGATCTAATCTTGGGGGATATTACACCACTCAAAAAGCAATGCTCCGGTAGACATGTAGGAGGAGGTTGACAGGCTGCAACTCGTCGGCCAAGTACGTCCCACGCGTGCTCTACTGATTCAAGTCTGGTGAGAATGCTGGACAGTCCATACAGGTGATATCCTCCGATTGAAGGCATTTGCTTATGATGTTTGCACGGTGAGGACGAGCGTTGTCATCCATAAACACAAATTGTGCGCCCATGGCGACCCGAAACAAACGTACATGTTGTTCCAGAATGACGTCCTGATAGATTTGGCTTGTCATGGTTCCAATTTGAACATGCAGGTCAATTCTGGAACCCAGAATAATTCCACCCCAAATGAGCACTCCTGCACCACCGTAATGGTGTCGTTCAATGATGGTGGTAACGGGTACCTGGAGCTCTCCATATGAAAGTCCGGCGAGAATCAGACTGCAAGCTAAACCTGGACTCGTCGGGAAAATATCACACAAGCCCACGGTTGCGGTGTCCACAATGCATGCTCTCTACTCCAGACTAACCGCAGGCGACAGTGAGTTGCAGTAAGTGGAACACATCTGACAGGTCTACGAGCATATAGACCAATCTGCCCTAAGTGTCTACACACAATCTGCCTTGAAATTGTCGTACCAGTGGCTGAAGAGGGCTGACGAGACAGGTCTGAGGCTGTGCTCCACCTGTTTCTTTTGGCAGTAACTGCCAAATACCGGTCCTCATTCGGCATTGTAACTCTGGGGCGACCTGTGCTGTAACGTCTACTCACATTACCATCATCTTGGAATCGTTGCCAAACCCTGGAGATGACACTCTGGGCAATTCCAAGTTCATCTGATACTTCCAGTTGGGTACGCCCACATTCCAGACAGCCGATAATTCTATCACAAAATTCATCCAAATGCGTCCTTTGTGTCATAACTATTCGGTTATTGCACTGAAATGCTTATAAAGCCCCTGCGAACAATTTTACTTCTTTGCCTGTATTCCTTATCTATCACTCTCTTACTCTCTCGTCATTGTGACGTACCATCGGTGTCATATGGTTACTTCCTGAAATTTGCATATGATTCTTGAAGATGTGTGTAGTGACTTTACAGGTGATATATTTATTTTAGAGTTCAATTTCCGCATGACTCCGAATTATCCTTAATTTATGGACATGAGTGTACATGGTGAGTCAAACTTCTCTTGAAAGGTTAGTGGTGTAGGGGAAGATGTGTGGGAAATCTTGAGATTGCCCCCTGTGGTGTTCTCCCTTGGAATAACAATTTGGATGGAAACTTAACAGTTAGCAAGGCATGGTGATAATGTAGTATGCCTACATGGATGCACAGGTCTTGGCATTGCTTCAACCAGAACCTGTCTTCTGAGTTAAATATTAAGGCAAAAACAAATTTTTTCAGATGCATGCTAAAATATTTTTGATAACTTTACCTAATGCAGAATGTACTGTATTGTTTCTAAAAATAATGTGCATTAAATTTTTCAAATGAACAAAAATCGAAGTGATATTCTACATAGAAAGTGCATTCAGACTTGTAGCTATTTTAAATTCTTTAAAAAACTGCTTATTATACTTCTTATAGAATTCATGACATACTGAAACTTTTCTCTTTTTCTCCTCCAGAATAGATGAAATTATTGAAGAAAGTGATGGAATAATGGTTGCCAGGGGTGATCTTGGAATTGAGATACCTCCTGAAAAAGTATTTTTAGCTCAAAAGATGATGATAGCAAAATGTAATATGCTGTGCAAACCAGTCATATGTGCTACACAGGTAAACTAATGGGTTTATATGTAAAGTTAAACTCTATGATAGATTGATTTAAAGTTATATCTACTGATGTGATATCTATGGTTCACGAGGGGTGAGATACAGTAGCTCAAAAGTCAGGGACTTCCATTTTAGAAAGTAATTTTCAACATAAGAAATCATTTAAATATAATGTAAAATAGCTTTCACAAATCAATATTAAAATCCATACTGCGTTATAATAAAGGTAAGTTGGCCACCACTAATTTATGAAACATTTATAGACTCTGAGAGAGTAAAAAATAGTCTTAAAATAAAAGTCTGATAGCTTATAATTTTGTGTTTTTTCTTATTTAAAATGCAAACATTTTAAAATTGTTAATGGGGATAACTTGCTAGTATTGATGGAATAGTTTAATTTATTCTTTGGTTGCTAATTTTTATTTTGACGATTAAGAACTGGATAGCAATCTGGAATTCAGAAAATTCATGAACTTTAATAACGTATTTTAAAAATGGGTTCTTGGTAAGAGATATGGCAGAAATAATCTAACAAAGTTATTCAATAGAGCAAATAAAAAGATTTTTAGTTCTGAAGAACATTTGATCATAGATTGGTAAAGAAAATGCCTTAAGTTACATATTTCCAGATAGCTATGAAAGCCGAAAAGCATTATGGAAAAAGTGCTGATCCAGAAAAAATTAGAATTATTCTAAGAAAAAAAAATTAGTGAATAAGTTACTAGGGCGGAATCAGTAAGAGCATTTGAAATTTGCAAAACTTCATAAATACAGTACAAAGTCCCAAAATCAGACTTATTGGGACTTCCACGATGCCGTATTTTTCCAGATATTGGATCATTAGTTTAAATCTAGTAAGATGGCATGAAGAAATAATAAAATTAAAAATATGAAATCGTAATTTATGAAATAACAAAGCATTTATGATCTAAAGAGTATCAAATTTTATCCCCCCCAAAAAAAGTTAATATCTATTTTTTTACTGTGTTAAACATTTCTTTTAAGTTGCTCCATTTTTTGTGCTAATACTTGCTCTTTAATTCCATCGACAGACCTAAATTCTTATTCAGTTACAAAGTTCCATAGTTGAAGTCCTGTAATTGCTGGCGCTAGAATTCCGACTAACTTGTCAATCAAAATTTTTTTGTCTCTGTCACTCTGTCTGTAGGGGTATTTTCTGGATCTAGAACCATACTACGGATGTTGCCATCCGGTAATTGATTGATGATTGAGGAGCATTGTTATCACAGTGAAAAACCTCTTTTATATCTTCTCATTTATTAGCGTTTCTCCACATTTCTTTACAAAATGCGCTAATTGGAAAATTTCACCTTTGGTTTACGATATCCAAAAACCTTCAGATTCGTGGCTATCATCATGAAATTTAGCTATCATTCACTATACATATTTGGCTATGTATTACGAGATTGGAGACTAAACACAAGTTGTTCCATTAAATTTTAGCTTGCTTCTATTGTGCACTGAGACAACTAAGCCTGAATTGTATTAGTTATTTATTATACTTATGTCTATTTCTTGCACATGCTAATGCTTATCTGAGTACTGAATAAATCAATTCCCACATATACTTAAGACTTATTGAGGGCCAGCGCCTGATGCAGTCTCTGCAGCTCCTAAATTCTGCTAACAAGCATCTCCCTTTGTCTTCCCTAAATTCTGCTGCCCGGTGCGGCCATATGAATTGGTACTGGTTCTGGGTTTATGTGAATAACAAAACAGTTATTCTTAATTCAAATAGCTCTAAATGTAATCTTTTGGCCTATGAGTATCATTAACAAAATGTACTTTTAGCATATGGAAAGAAATTTTTGTTAATTTTTCTTGTCAAGATTTCTTAGTCCATTTAACTTACATCTATAATCATCGCCAAGCATAATGTCAACATATCAACATGTGTTGATAAACATGCAGTGATGAAAGCAAAATGTAATTAATACTGATTCGCCAGGTTGGTGTCAGGTTTATAAAATAGTAGGTGTAAAATCATCATACAAATTTATGCTAAAATGATTGTTTCTTCAATAACGAGGTATTTTATTTAGTGCTGAAGTGAAATTAAGGTTCGAGACTCTCCGCGGGTTTTATTAAGCATGGGGGAGGATCAAATGCACATGCGTACAGCACACACATAAAAAATATAATAAAATATAAAAAAGTTGGTAGTGGCCTTTGAGGTCCGGATTTTAGATCATTCCGGATGTTGGACGTCCGGATCTCGGACTTTGTACTGTATATATAACTTTAGAGAACAGTATACATACAAACAAATGCAAATTTAAATCTTGTGTCAGAATGGGCAAACAAATGTCTAAAGAAGGCCACTAATGAATGGGCAAACACATGTTTAAAGAAGCCAAAGGAATATGTTTAAAACTACCTCTTACCAATGGGGGTGAGCTGATATAGGGATCAATGTCAGTCACTGGACCAAGTAGCCTTCGTATCTTTGATGAATCAAAATAAATATGTAGTATATTAAGAAAATGTTACAAGTGCTTAAAAATTGGATATAAACCTGAGTATAGACTGTAGTTGCTTTATATATGTTATACATGTCTATATGCCATATGTTACACATGACTACAGATTACTACAAACGTCTTAATTTGGCTACAAACCTAAATGCAATTGAACATTTATGGACAAGTATGGAAGAAAAATTTAAAATGCCTGCTTTGTCCAGTTCAAAAGATTTAGTAAAGACATTAAAAAGAATGGTTAATTTGACAATTTTTTAGTCAGAAACTCTATAAATATACTACAATGGTTTACTGTAATTTCATGTGTTGATCACCGCTAAAATTTATCTGTGTGTGGAAAATTTTCAAAGTGTTTTAGTAACCAATATATACACGTCTTCAACCATAACAATGATGTGAGACAGACCCTGTGAATAACAATTTTTAAGCAAACCAATAGCAATATTTTATAGCTAGCATTGATTATGTAGAGCCGCCTACTGCTGGTTTAACCTAATGGTCATATGTATACTCAAGATGTGTTTTCCTATTAAAGTAATGTAAACAAAGTAATTCTGCATCCAGTTTATTTTATTGATTATAAGTTTTCAGTTTTGGTGACAGTATAGTTATTACATATCACTACTTTGGACCAAAACCAGCATAACTCAAAAAATTGCAATTGTTTGCTTAATGTCATAATTAGTATGGAGTTGTGGTATACAATACCTAACATTGAAAATGCAACACCAATAAGGAGTAGCCAAAAAGTGATTATACTCGGCAGAGAGAGACAAGAACAAACAGTAAATTTTCTTTATTTCAAAATGATATACACAATACAGAGCAAGAACATCATCGGCTCAGTAGGTTGTAGGACCAGCTTGGACGGCGATACACGAAGCAACACATCTAGGTTAAGAGTTAATGAGACTACGGATAGTGTCCTGAAGAATGTCTCTGCATTCCTGCATCTTCTGAATGCAGCAATGGCAGGGTCTGCAAATGGTATCCAATCACATCCCAAGTTTGTTTGATTACTAAGAGATCCGGAGAGAATGGTGGCCAGGGAAGCATCTGTATAGCTTGCACAGAACATTGGCTGATGCGAGCAGTGTGTGGTCAGGCAATATCCTGCTGATAAAGGGCATTGGCCACTCCTTGAAGGTAGGGGAGTGTCACTGACCACAGCTCCATGTATCTTTGGTTTATCATCATGCCCTGAATACGAAATAGAGGTGACCTGGCATTGTATGCAATTGCATCTCAAACCATGGTGTCATGCGGTGGGCATTCCACAATTGCTGCTGGATTGGACCTGTCTCTACATCAGTGCCACACTCATATACGGGGACTAGAAGAAGCTCGACTCATCTGAGAACATGACCCTGTACTATTCCATCAACCATAGTGCTCAAGCCCAGCGCCATTGCAGATGTTGGTGACTATGATGTGGGGGTCAATGGCAGTCCTCTTAATGGATGTCAAGAGTTGCAGCCACTAGCCACCAATTGATGCAAATTGTTCTAGTCGGTATGGGAACATTAAGGGTGTCTTGAACATGCTGCAGAATGGAGGTAGAAGTGGCTTGTGAGTGCAACACCGCTTGTCGGCGAATTCGTTAATTCACACGTGCTGACGTCACTCTCACTGCAATGGCATCTCTTGAACTTGTTCCAAGCACCATCGCCACAGCTGGTGTACAGTGGACCTGTCCAGGTGTGTGTGAGCTGAGATATGCCGTATGGACCAACCTGCCTTTCTGTCCAATCATCATGTGCCTCGTAAAATCGTCTGTCTGCTGGAACTGCCCTCGTTGATGATGGCCTGGCATTCTGTGGCGTCCTCTGAGATGAGAATAAATTTTCTTTTGATTTCCCTAGCAGAAATAATGGCATGAAATTTGAACATTCTGCGGGTTCCTTCCCTTATATCTTCTTCAACATGCGCCTACCTTGAAATTTACATAATTTTTGAGCCACTCCTTCTTGGTGTTGCATTTTCAATATTGGGTAGTGTATTTTATCTGGAAGGATGTCATTAATGTTTATTAATTACACTCTTCATATTCAGCTAAACTTTGATTAAACCTTCTTGGGGAGTTTCTCTAAACTGTTGGTTTTTGAGTTGTGCCGTTCTTCTGAAGTAGCAATATGCATTTAGACTGTTGAACATAATGCTAGGCATTAAAATGTAGCAAATGGTCATTCCTCCCATTTGCATTGACTTCATTGCATAGCTACTTGTGATGCGATATAAACAGGCTACAACATTTGGCACCTTAGCACACAATTACGAACAGCACCCCCCTTCACAGAAGAAAAAATGGTTGATTGCTTGCTGTTAGCCTCAGTAGCAGATACATTTTTAAATGTATTTCATTTGATATAGTTATTTGCATGCTTTGCATCTTGGCATTGTAGTTGTTGGAATAATACCAGGTTTAGTCTCCATATGTGGTATTGCTCAATTGTTTTATGAATATTTAAAACTGGTGCTCAGCTCTACAGTTCACATGTAAGCTGAATTGCACTGTTTACTTTGTTAGTTATGTTCATATTTTGTTTAATTAGATGAAGCGTTGATTGATCACTCCATTCATTCCCTTGAGAAACTGGCAAGCATATTTAAAAAAAAGTTCTTGTCTTGTTCAAAAGCTTAAACAAAATAAGTAAAACCCCGACAAACTGGCAATCAACTGACTAGAATATTTTTCACATTTCTCTTTTTTTAAATAAAAAGCTATGCAAATGAAGGACCTGCAGAGTTATCACAAAACATATACAGTACAAAGTCTTTAATCTGGACTCGTTGGGACTTTGGCGATTCTGGATGAAGGGTTTTTACGGATTATAGATCATCAATTTAAATCTGGTAAGATGGCATGCAGGTAAAAATATGAAACCATAATTTGTGAAATAAAGAGCAATTATGATCTAAAGGGTGTCAAAATTTACAAAAAAAAAGCTTAATATTTATTTTTCTTTATTAAACATTTCTTTCAATGTAAGTTGTTTAAGTTGCTTCGTTTTTCGTGCTAATACTTTCTCTTTAATTCTATAAACAGACATAATTTCTTGTTCAGTTCTAAAGTTCCACTGTTCAAGTCCTGTAATTGCTGTGTCGAGAATACCGACTAACTTGTCAATAGAAATTTTTTTATTTTCAGTAACCTCTCTGTCACTTTCTTCACATCGAAACATGCTTTCGCTTTGTAGATCCTTTGGCAGCTCCAGAATCGGAAACTCTTTTTGATTTAATTGAAAATTCAAGCTTACTTTTTATAAAATTGCTCTAACGGTCTGCAAAAAATAATAAGCCAGATCCAGTTAGAAGATTAAGGAACAACGCAATCTGCAACATTAACTGAAATAGATAATTAGATAATTTTAGCCTAGCTTATACCGTTCGTTATACATTAAACACGCCATGCGTAAACGTATTATGCACATGTGTAGAAAGTTTGTAGCTTTGAGGTCTGGATTATGGACGCCCAGATTAAAGACTTTGTACTGTATAAGACTATGAGTCAGAACAAAAACTGTTGGCCAAGCAGTGTGATTTAGTGCCAGTAATGGATAAGCATGACATCATAATGAAGTTGCAAGGTGTTTGACTGGGTTTTATGGTAACCTCAATTAATTATGGATACGCTGGTTATTTTTTAGGAACACGTTTTCTCAAGTTTACAGATGTTATCTCCCTTGCATTTTGCAAAAATGATTTTGGATATACCTGAAACAGAATAGCATGCAAGACTACTTACAAAATTGGTGGATCCCTGGCATCCAGAAAAGTGTATGTTAATGAGAATTATATGCAACTTTATTGTAAGATAGATAAACAGTGTCAAAGCAAGTTGAGAAGTTATTGTAGTTGATTACATTTTTATGTCATAACTTATATCTCTTCATTATTTAACTAAATAAAAGAGCAAGCAGTTCTTCTAAACTTCTGCCAGAATGACTAGTGCAGGTTTAGTGGAACTTCTGCCAACTTACATAGCCAAGATGATTTTATATGTTTACGGTCTATGAAAATATGTTGGCATGTCTGAAATGCATTTTCCCTTCCAAAATCTAACTTAATGTTAAATGTAAGCTTTTTATATTCTGCTGACAACAATTGATTTGCTAAAATTTGTTTGTTCATTCTGCTTTTCTATCATTAATTGCATTTTTAATGTTTTATAGTTTACTTTTAATATGCTCGACTATCTGGAATTTTCATGCATCCAGCATTTCCAAGTTCTCAGGATACTTGAGCTTTTGTTGTATGCAGATAATTTCACATAAGTAACTTAACAGTTGTAGTAAGAGCTCCTGTATAAACATGCATTAAATACTGCAGTAAAAGCCAACTTCTGAATAATCTCAGGTATTCTGAACAACCTCGCACAGCAGCATTCATAGAACATCCCACCCACTAAACTGCTGAGACAGAGTTTGAATTTTTTTTTTTTTTTTTAAACCAGTAATGAATTGCAGGGAGTTACACCCAGAGTAAACTCGAATACCGATATTGAACTTTTAATTAAAAGTATTAATTTTAGGGAGTTACACCTAGAGTAAACTTCAATGCTGATACTGAATTTTCCATAAAATATATTTGAACTTTCTAAGCATTATATTACTATTTTAATGCAACAGTTCTCAATATTCCAATTTTTAAAAAGTTCCAGTTTGAAGTAATTATATCCAAAAGGTTGTAAAAAGGTATTTTTTAAAAAAGAAATTTATTCATAACTTAAAGCTAATTTATATTACTTTATTCATTCAATTGCTCTTGCTTGAATTTAATTTTCTAATATAGATGCTGGAAAGTATGGTAAAGAAACCAAGACCAACAAGAGCTGAGAGTTCTGATGTAGCAAATGCTGTGCTGGATGGAGCAGATTGTGTCATGTTGTCTGGTGAAACAGCTAAAGGGGATTATCCACTTCAGGCAGTAAAAATGATGCATGCCATTTGTGTAGAAGCTGAAGCAGCAATTTTCCAACGACATGTTTTTATCGAACTGAGTATGAAAACTCCTGTACCAACAGACTCAACGCATACAGTGGCTATTGCTGCAGTGAATGCATCAATGAAGTGTTTAGCATCTGCAATTGTTGTTATAACAACAACTGGAAGGTAAATTCCATGATCTCTCACTATATAAATACAATGGTATTCTATCCTAATTTCTATATGAAATTATCATCAATTATAATTTGACAGTATAACTAGTAATAGATAGACAGTCACCTTCTCATTTTGGTATATCAATTTTGAGGAACTGGTTCAGTCAGATACCAGTTCAGAAAAAATCATGTAGAGGGGATGTTAGTTATTTTACATGACTTTGTCTTGGGAAAAAATTCAAAGTAATATTTGCTGCAATCATGTATTTAGAACCCCAGCTCTTCATTTGTATTATCTCCAGAATGTTATTAATAATGTTACTTTGAGAGAAATTTCAAAACATTTTATGAATAACTTGTATTTAAAAAATACCATTAAGCAGTACTTGCTTTTACCCTTTTGAGTTGTTAGATTAAATTTTCCCACATTTGAAATAAGTGGTTAATTTATTTTCCTCATGGGACTGTGATATAACTGTTTATTGAAAGTAAAATTTTCTGTAACATACCTAATTATTACTAAAATTAACTTACTGCATAGGAGACTAATGTTGATATTTGTCAAACTGCATATTCAGTATTCCATGATTCAGCTGGTATAACTGGTAGTTGGATCTATGATTGAACAGTTTACTCCATGATATCTTAGATCTCTTTCTTTATTGAATTTAGACCTGAAGATCTCGGAAACAAATGCAAGGTTCTAAATTCTTATGGAATATGAGTCAACTGTGATGCTTCCATGCTGGAAGTATGTGTTACTAGCTATAGCATAAATGTAAGCAAGCACATATGCCACAAACTATAGCACATAAATGCAAGTAGTCAGCAAATACTTGCAATTAGCTCACACTGATCTTGAAGGGAGCATTCACATGACGGCTTTATGGTCACAACTTGCATATGGCTGAAACTGGTGTAAAAATTTTGCGAACTTTTCACCAATATGGCATAAGAATTGACCAATTACTTTGAAGCAAATGTAAACTGACGCTTATTGATTTTTTTTTTTTTTTTTTTTTTTTTTTTTTTTTTTTGTCTCAGCTGCACATTCGTGCATGTGTAAATTTATTGTTCCTAGCTGGAGGTAGCTTGGATTCTGGTTTATGAGTGTGTGTAAATGTTTGTATTGTGCAACTATGACAATTGTATGGCTAAACCATTGTGTGAATGCTCCATAAGGCACCAGTGGTAAAAAATTTGCATCATCGCATGACTGGCTAGCAGTCTGGAATCGCAGCCTGGCTCCATGAGAATGAGAGCAAAATCTACACATGTTCCGACTTAGTGCCATTTTAGTTATGCCAGTTTGCCAATGTCCAGTGATGCTAAAGTGCATAATTGGTTTCATCAGATTGGCCAAAAGTTGTATAATGCAACAATCTACAGCAACACCAGAGTAGGTGCTTTTGATGAGTGTATGGCATATATGATGTTTTCAGCGACACATAATCTTAGTACATCATTGCTTCACAACATTCATTTTTTCAAGAAATTCTTCCATAAGTAGCCTTCTGATAAATGAATGATTAAGCTCATTGAGCACTGGGTTATATTGTTTTAGTTATCCTAGCTATATTGATGTTTTTCCCATATATAACATGAATAGTAACTGATTTTCTTTTCAATTCCTCGGTGAAGGCATCACTCGTTAGGTAGATAGATCACATGCTTAGCCATAATTTAAACAACTTCTGATATCTTTCATATGATCAGTAAGTGATAATACTGACTTGACGTTTTAATGGTTTCCCCCTATGTGTATACGAGCCAGTTTTCCTCCACATCGGTATCCCTCCCCTTAGGCAGATAGCCCTCGAGTGATTTCCCACAATCAGATGAACTAAATCATGCAAAATGACATTTGTTAAATGTCACCTTCATGGTGTAGCAATTTTAATGGCCAGCAGTACAAATATGTTCATTAAAACCATTGGATTTATCTGTTATTTCACAAAATGATATCAAAATGGCATATGCCATTTAATTAAGCAAGGTCTGTTTTTAAAAGAAATCTGATTATGCATAATGTATAGATAATACATATTTGCTGCACGCTAATTGAAACAAAAAATTTTCTAACTGATGCTATCTGGTGTAACAAAAAGAAAGAAAGAAAATGGGCTTCCTATTTTTTTTACCAATGGTGTGGAGATTATAAGAATTGCTCTACAGTACTTCTGGGAAACCAACCTAGAATAAAATTGTTAGAATTCTGAGTTATTAACTGAATCATTCAGAAATTTGATGTGCAGATTTAACAAGATTTTTATACTTTTAAAAATATACTTCAATTTATATTTTCACTAAAACATTAAAATTTTCATCTCTTGCCTCACAGAACAGCACATCAAGTTTCAAAATATAGGCCGAGGTGTCCTATCATTGCAGTATCACGACTTACTCAAACTACTCGTCAAGCACATTTATGGAGAGGAATTTTACCTCTACATTTCACAGGTGAGCTTAATATGGATTTCAAATAAAAAGAATTCTTTTGTCTGTATAGAAGGTCATTACTTTAACTGTTATTCACATTTCAGGAGAGCGCCTTCCAGATTGGCCCCATGATGTTGATGTGAGAATTCAATTCGCTATAGACTTTGGGAAGAAACGTAAATTTATAAATTCTGGTGATGCAGTTATTGTTGTTACTGGATGGAGAAAAGGTGCTGGTGCAACAAATACAATGCGTGTTGTTTATGTAGACTAATTTGCTTTGAACATTTGTATATTAGTTTCACCTACAAACTTTATCAGTTACTATACTTTACAAGTTAAAAAACTATGGCTAAGCTTCTATTCATCAAGTAATTTTGGACCAGTGGGTTTGACATGCCATATAAAATTTAGTGTTAGCATTAAAAAGATCTGAATGTTAATATGTAATCTATGTCAGTTACCTTGTAAAACAGCTTGTTAAAATTTTATGTTCATCATGTTGAAATAAAGTAATACTGAAACTAATACAATTAAGCTAATTTTATAGACTTATCATACAACTTTTCTTTTTTCTTTATAAACACTGTCATTCAAGCCTTTTCTGTTTCTTGCAATTTCTATGGCCAAAAACTGAATTCGAAGAACTAGAAAATACACAATTAGTTATAAATAAATCAGCAAACTAGATATTTTAAATGTACAAGCATCTTATTTGTAAGTTTAATTTAAATATTTGAACTTCCTTTCATGAATTTACACAAAAACACTAGCTATTTAAAACTCAAGCCTTCAGTTTAGGCTAAAAATAAATAAAACAGAACTTACAAAATTTCATATTGTATACTATACTATTTTATAGATACAGGGTAATTCACTATCAGACCGACAAAACTTACAGGGTTGTAAATGCTGTAGTTGCGAGCTATGGTGCAAAGAAAAAGAACAGAAACAGCAACACATTAACCTTCTATTCTTTAATTCTCATATAACCTTTAGAACTGCGTGATAAAAAACCCTTTTCCCCCTTCCTTTACCATTCCCTAATGAAAAAAAGTTAGGGTGGTCATATGTCCCCTCCATAGATGCAGTAAACTTTTTAATGTTTGTCTAGAACAAGTTACTATACTTGAGACTTTTTCAAGGTTTAATTTAAACCAAAATGTATACAATGATTATGTAACATTTACTATTTCTAATCGGTAATAATTTGTGAATTTTATGTCTTTCTCTGTACTGGAAATTTGGAAGCGAGAACAGAACTTGATAAAATATAACAAATATGAACTAGCTTTATATGCCTGCAGGTCTCAATGCAATATTTGATAATCTATTTTCATTAACAAAATAATAATAATGAATTTATTATTCATTATTATTATTAGATGATCAGAATATGATTCATTACTATTAGATTTTTAGATGAACTTAGAGCAATAATAAAGCTTTAAATCTGTTTTTTCTCACAATTTTATTGTAATATAAAAAAAAAACTGAGATATATTAGTTTTGTTTTATTATTTAATTTTAACAAATATTACTTCCGACTATCGGGTAAAGGAGATATATCTGTAGAGAAAAATTTCTTTATTAATTTAGCAGGGGAAAATTCTCCAAATATCTATATTTTCAATAAATTTTATACCAGCAGTGTGAAGCCTGAAGCTAAATCTTTGCATTTTCATGGTTTCCGTAGAGAGAGAACACTTTTAGGCTTCTTTTTAATGTTTGCTGAAGAGAATTTTAAAAATAATAAATTTTAGAAAATATAAATTTATCAAAAATATATTTCAGAATGGTTTTAAATGTTTATAAAGAATTTTTATGTAAACTTTCTTTCAAAGTGGATTTCGTTCGAAACCATCGTTATATCCAAAGTTTGATTTTTTCTTGATATTTAAATAAAATGGATATACATGTTCTATATTATAAATTTTCTAATTTATTTTTAAAAGATTCATCTTTCATAATTTCAAAAGAAAAAGGGCATGCAGGGTGTTGACATTTACAGTGTAGGAAATACTTTTTTTTATATTTCAGTGATCAAAACTCAAAACAATTACTCAGGAATATTTTCAAAGCAAAATTATATTTGTTTATGACAAATTTTTCAAAAAGTATCCTCTTATGTGTGAAAAATTGGTGTGCCAAATCATCCAAGGATCAATAATCTCAAATGCTGTGTTTTTCAATATGTCCTGTTGTGACTTCAAGAACAGAAACAGCAACACATTAACCTTCTATTCTTTAATTCACTTTACGTTTAAGTAAGTTTAGCATTCCCAGTTTGTTATTATTTAATAGTTTGTTTCGTAATTTTGTTTGATGTATGAATCTGACAACCAGTTTTTTTTTTTTTTAATATAATGATCAGGAAATTCCTGTTCTAAGCAAGCAGCAGTTACGTTACTAAGATCTGAATGTTTTCCATCATTTAAATGTATGGATCATTTGATCACATTCTAAGTTACGTTACTGAGGTACTGAATGTTTTTCATCATTAAGATGTACGGTTCATATTGATCATTTTACTATACATGTAAATAATCGCATTTATCTGTATGTTTTCGTAAACATGTAAAATAAATTGGATATAAAACGAAGTCTGATTTCAAATCAAAACAAAAATTGGCATTCAAAGACAAGACAAAGTTTGTATTCTGCATTTTAAGAATTCAGAATCTGAAATTATAAAGGTGTACAGGTACGAATAATTTAAATTACTGCTCGTAAGTATACGATATGCTGTTTACAATGATAAAGTGATTTAAGTTTAAGAAAGTATAAAACACTTTAATTTCTTCAGTATAAATAGAAATTAAGAATTTATTACTAATCATTTTAAGTAATTATTTTAAGTGTACATACAAATATGGATGCTCTGAAAATAAAACAAAAGTCGTTAAGAGCTTCATTTATGTCTATGGTGAATAAGTTGAAGCAATATTTGGCGACGAAAGTAGATGCCAAGGATTGCGATAAGCTGAGCGCGTTGAACACCCAGTTACAAGATAAATTTTTACGTTTAGATGAGATTCAGAATAACATTTTGTCATTACTCTAAGAAAATACTATAAATTTTTACGTTTAGATGAGATTCAGAATAACATTTCGTCATTACTCTTAGAAATTACTGAGGCTGTTGCTGAACCCGAAATCGATTTTGTGGCGGCAGGGGATTGTAGAGACAATTATCCTAAGCTTAAATCAAAGATAGAAATGCTATTAAGATTCTGAATCCTTTTTGGAAAGTCCTGCAGAATGTGATGTGGTAAAATTATGTAAATTTGAATTTAAAATGTTTTCGGGCAATCCCAAAGACTTTTAACATTTTGGAGTATTTTTTCAAAAACTTAGAAAAACTGACTGCTATAGACAAATTCCAGTATTTATACCAGTCTATGGTGCCTGATTCAAAAGCTGTTAGATTAATATCCAGTTTCCCAATAACAGCTCAAAATTATCCAAAGGGCGTCCAACAGCTGAAATTAACATTTGGCCAGGAGGCTCTCCTAGTGCAAATATATGTCCATGATCTTTCACTGGTTCTGAAAAATGCTATGGCTGGAAGAATGTCCCTAATTTAGCCACCCTCTACGATAGAGAAAAAAATTAAGAGCACTGGAAAGTTTAGGGTGCACAAAAAAAAATGTTGACTTTTTAGAGCCATTGGTGGAGTCATGTTTGCCAGAAAATGTTCTGAGAGCGTAGGAAAGGATTAGAATTTCAGAAAATATTGACGAAACAGAAGCTACAAGTCAGAGATCCCTGGAAAAACTGGTGTGCTTTTTACGCCATGAAGTTGAAGCAGAAGAAATGATAAATTTGGCTCTATCAGGTTTCGGAACTCATTAAGGTTAGAAGTGAAGTTGATACTACACGAAATGATATCCCTTTTGCTTGAGCTCTTATTTCATCCACTCAGGAAAAGGCTAAATGTATTTTTTGTAATCATCCAAGGTTAATGTATTTTTTGTGATCATCCATACTTTAGTAGATTAGAGACTATAAGAAAGCTTCCAAGATGACTAGATGACAGGAAATCTCAAGTTATATGCAAAAGATGCTGCCTTGTTTGCCTTTTAAGCTTGGTCATATGGCAAAAAGGTGTCGCAGTAGTGTGAAATGTTTGATTTGTGCACGAAGGCATTATGCGTTACTTTGCCCAGATTTATGTAAAGATATTAACTCCTCATCAAAGGACAAAGTAGAAGATCAAAAACAAAATTTTACAGACTCTATTGGCAAATCTTCCTTCAGAACGTTAAATATATATGAAAACAATCAGGATCAGATTACAGCATAGGGGCAAAGAAATCTGTGTTCGAGCATTTAATGGATGATGCATCACATCGTTCCTATATTGAGAAGAGCTTAGCTGGTGAATTAAATCTTCCTCCTTCCGGAAAGGAAGTGTTATCTCAAGGACTGTTTGTTGGAGGAATTTCTCTGGCTGCTGAGCATAGATATACAGTAACTATTGAAAGTTTAGATCGAAAGTATTCTACTTCAATGTCTCTGCTTGATCAACAGAAAATTTGTTCAACACTACCCAGAATACGTGATGAAACATTGCTTGTTGAGCTTGCTTCACGTGGGATAAAACTGACAGGTGTTTGAAGAGATACCCAACCTATATGAGTTCCTTCTAGGAGCTGATGTACATGGAAGCATTAACTGGAAGAATTGAGGTACTTACATCTGGAGTTTCAGCTGTAGAGACTTTACTAGGTTGGACAATTTTAGGACTAGGCAAGTGGTTAATTTGGTCACAATCTTCAAAATTCTGAGTTTCCGATGATATGGGAAATTAGAAGGCATCATAGAAACTGTTCTAATGAAGCAGCTGTTACAGCTCAGTCATTATCTCCCTCATAGGTCTGTTATCAAGCCATCCAGCAGTATTACGAAAGTTCACTCAGTGTTCGACGCTTCTTTCAAGCAGCCTGGATATGCTTCTTTAAACGAGCGTTTGAGTGTTGGACTGAGTCCGATACATCAGATGGTTCCCATACCGGGAATCGAACCCAGGCCGCCTGGGTGAAACTCTTGGGGCCTTCTGATAACGAGATTATGGAAGATATAAAGGTAACTCAAAGCGGTTGTTGAGTAGTGCCTGTTAAACGGATGAACTTATGAACTGTTATTGACTTTTTTTCTTAGACTTTGATAATTGTAATGTCATTTGTGTGTTTATTGCTCTTTGAAGTTATATTTACACATTTACAGTTCTTAGTTCAGTTTCATGTTGAAATTTATGTCTATTATATATGTACACATTTTCATTACTTCATTTTGCATTGCTTTAAGGAAAACATGCCTGCAATGCAAAGGGGGGGAAGATGTGACTCCTATTAAGTTTAGCATTCCTCGTTTCTTATTAATAGTTTGTCTGGCAACCAGTTTTAGTTTTGAATATGATGATCGGGAAATTCCCGTTCTAAGCAAGCAGCAGTTAAGTTACGGAAATACTGAATGTGTTTCATCATTAAGATGTACGGATCATTTGATCACATTCTAAGCAGTTATGTTACTAAGATACTGAATGTTTTTCATCATTAAGATATACGGATCATTATACTAAACATGTAAATAAACGCATTTATCTGTATGTGTTCGTCAAGTGAAATAAATTGGATATAAAACGAAGTCTGATTTTGAATCAAAACATGTCCCATGAGCAAGACTAATCAAAAATTTCTGATGCTCATCAGATATAACTGGTTACAAGTTGCTTTCTTTTTCCACTCATATTTGGCCACAACTCTAACATTTGAGAAGCATATCAATTAGTTTCTCTGGTTAGAATTTTAAACAATTCATCTGAAAAGTACAATTTAATAAAATCAACAGCAAGGTAGTTTCCGAAAATTCATTCTTTATACCAGGATTACCAGCAAAGCTCAATATGTTAGCTTTGCCATGTTCATTTGGCTGTCTCCATTCAAATGAATTATTAGCGTTGCTTTTGAAGTCATTGACAACTATATCTTCATGAAACGATTGATTAAAATTTCTTTTTTTCATATTTCTTTTGCATTTGAACAGTCCAAATCTGTATTAGAAAAACTTTCCTCTTCTAAATTTTTTAGTATCTTCTTAATTTCGTCCTGACTGAGACCTTTGAAACAAGGTGCCATTATAAGAACTGAATAAGAGTGTGAGGAAAAAAGTTACACTGAAATCACAAAAAAAAGTTCTAATGTTTGAAAGAGAGGTAGCATCTGCTTTATTTTCAAGTACACTGGCACAAGATGAAACCTACGGTCTTCGCCAAAACGTAGCCAACCATATAAGAAACGGGAAACAATGCATAGCTAGGAGCTGCTCTGAACAGGCAACTGGGCCACCTAAAGAATCTAAAGATAAACAATTACTCTAAAACAGGGACAGAAATGTTTGTACGACACTTGTACCACAGCCGGCTTAAAAGCAAATAAATTTTGCGGTATACCAATTGTACTGCCGGCATTAGAAAGTTAATGGGTTATAAAACATTTTATTGAAAGGTTGTACTTACAGCAAGTGTTCGAAATTACGAGCGGACATCATTTAGCGTGGAATTCATTACGTTCTGGAAGATTCCTGAACATCGCGGCAGGTACAGATATTCTAGCAATGAGGCTTTCAATTGAAGGAACAGACGTCTTGTTCACCAAATTCTTCATGTGACACCAGAAGTACATGCATGATAGGTCCAGTGATCTGGTAGGCCAATGTACCGGGCCAACATGATCTATCCACCGCTGTCTAAAGGTTACATTGAGGTGTTGGCGGACATCAGTCGTAATCTGTAGGAGCCCCCTCATGCTGGTACCACATGGAGCGGCGCAACAATGAAGGAACTTATGCTGCATCAAGAAGTTTAGGCAGAAGATCAGGTATGCCCTACCAATCTAAAGGACTGGGCAGAAGGTATGGTCCAATGAGGTAGCTTGCAAACATTGGCCACGAAATGCTCTTGAGCTGCACTTGGTTGCATTGTAATGAGTTTTCCACCCATGGGCATTATGTTGCTTGAAGGCTCCCCTCACTTGTGAAGTATGCTTCATCCATGAACAATACAGATGCAGCATTCTGTTGCAGGGACCATGTAGCAAACCTCATCCAGAGTCCATAATCCTTAGGCTCTAATAACTCGATGCGATGAAGATGTTATGAGCTCATTTGGTTTGCTGTGCATAATCCTCCAGACAATGGATTGAGATAAACCCACTTGTTGGGCTATCGCTCTAGTACCTTACTTGGATTGTCTTCTGCCAGACGTAAGACTGCCTCCTCATTGCCAGGTGTACTCGTCGTTTACGTTCGATTTATTGTAGCTCTCGTTAAACAACCAGTCTCACACAATCTTCTATTGACACTTACAAAGGTCGTGTAATGTGGAACATGCCTGTTCAGGTAATGTTCCGGTACAACCGCCCAGCAGTGTGTCCGTTACAGTCCCATGCTCCATGCATGATCAGCATGTTGACCAGTTCATTGAATACTCATTCATTCTACTACCCCAGGAAACAGATTGCAAATGGCGATGTCTAGCATGATCACTGTTCATGCATCCTTTTCTTCAGCACCATCTACCACAAGATTGCCAGGAGGAATCGTCCAGAATGTAAGGAATTCCATGCAACACCACTGTCAGGCCTGCCTGATGACTTCTTGTCGTAATTTTGAGCACCTGTTATAGTATAATTTTTTTAATAAAATGCTTTCTATCCCATTAAGCTGTTGCTGTTTCTTTTCTTTTTCTCTGCTTCTTTGCATCATAGCTCGCAACTACTACCAACCCTGCATTTATATGCGATTCCAAGTCATCTGTCAGTCTGGTAGTGAATCCCCCTGTATATGGTATTTTTAAGTTAAACATGTTTTTGTAAATTTTAAAACATTCTTTTCATGAGCTGCCATAACTTTGTCACTTCATTATCAAATACAAAAACAATACATAATGAAAAATGTTTCCTTACCAAAAATAGTGTTTTCTTTGTTGTATTCTCCAGAACTATCTATTCGTACCAAAGTACCAAATGTAGCATCATCCATTTTTTCCCGAAATTTGAGACAAAAATCGTGCCATTTCTGCAAAATGGAAAAAATTTCAATGCAGTAAAAGAAGCTTAAATTTTGAAAATATATAACAAAAATGTGACAGATTTTATTTAACAGTTTTGGCCATGAAATCTTGAAGTTTCGTGGTGGTATAATTGGTATTTTTTTATTAGAATTCCAAATTGACCCTCTCACTCCACACTTTGTTTCTTCCAATAAACATCCAACTCTGCAGATCCATCAGGAGTTGGCAGAAATTTTCATGTGTAACTAACTGGAAAACCATCCTTCTACGTGGAATTTAATGCTCATCTTTGAGGGTTAAACGTATTAGCGCTGAATATTTTCAGACTTAAGAGTACACACTAATTGAGATATCCACAACAGCATTCTGTGCAGTAGATAAAGTAATATTAAATATAAATAAAGTTGATCTTTCTGAAAGTGCACGACAATCGGTGTAATGGTAATGTTTTAATGATAGTCAATTCTTACGTATACAAAACAGATGCATCAGTTTCTCAAGTGACAACAAAAACATTTCATATGGAAAGTATATCAAAATTAGTGCACCCTTAATGGACATACCATCTTGTACTTCTGATTCAACATGGTTTTACTTAATGTGGTTTAAGATCAGCAGAGGGGGGTAGCTTTAATTTTCATAAGCTGTACGCTTTGAAAGTGAAAGCAGAGAGACAACAGTCCAAAATACATCTCAAACACACCAATACTGTCTTCTCGCACATCTACATGCTCAGCTGATGAGCAAGGAGGAATAATGCTCAGAAAAACCTTGTATTCTCAGACTGAAGAAACATTTCATACTCTGAGCTTATTTCCAAACTTGTTTTCGAAAACAGGTTGTAGGAAATTTTGCCTGTCAGAGTATTCGATTTAATCTTTCTGTCCATACCTGTACTCAGAGTTGCTACAACGAAAGATAATTGAAAAGGACAGAAGTTACGCTTTGCTCACTGTCATATTAGCTCTCTTCTCACAGTTCTTAATAATAATGGTCCAAAAACATTATAGTGTTAATGCTATAAGTACTTGGAAAATTATGAATATGCTGTTGTTGCAAGAACAATTTTTTTCTTCTACCATTCATTGAAACAGTATGTTATGTGCACTTTCTATTTCTCACTTGTCTTTTTTAAGTTAAAGTCAAAATTCCTTATTTCAACAGATATGAGAGAAAGTTTAATCTACTCTATGATATATTTTGTAACATGGTGTATTGCATAGCTATGATGTATTTGTCTACATACATATGCCTATGGTGTATTACATGGCAAAGATTTTCAAAACCTTACTGTCCAAGGAATTTATTTTGGCCCATCTTTTAAAATCTTCCTTTCTGTATGAAAATGAGGTGAGATATGGCATTCTTACTGAAAATACTTGCATTGATTTATCAGAATGATACTGTTCTATGAAACTTTGCATGTTTAAGATCTAGAGACCTCTTCTGAAGTACGTCTTTAGATGAGGTCCTTCTCAAATATCTTCTACAGCTGCATCTGAAATTGTTCAAGTTTTTCTTGGTGAGCTCATTTTTATTATCTTTAATATCTCATTATTAACTTCCATGCCTAAATTTTTGCCTAGGTATATGTATCCAATAATAAAATAATCTCAATGTCAAAGTCCTCAAATTTCTACGTGCAACTCATTTACCTGCATGTTAAATTGATGTCATTCTACTTGGCGGGCTTTTGTTAATCAATTAAATCAAGCAATGAAGATTATTAAAATGATGTTTCCAGAAGTCCGAGTGTTGTGTTAGGCACAATGTACGGGGTGGTTATGAAGTAACTTTTCCTTGTTTTAAGACATCTGCAGTTAATGAACGGAATGAAATCAAATTTTATATATGGACTGTGGAAGGCATGTGCAGATGAAGTCTACCAAAAAATATTTTAGTACCAAAAGTTGTCAACAGGAGAGCTGTCACACACGCACTAGAAAATTTGCACAATCTATGGTTTTTCCTTGTGTCCTTTGTAAGAATAAATAAATGGTAATATGTAAATTATATAAATTTCCTAGTATGTACATGGCAGCAATACCACTCATTCCTTTAAAAGGGGGGCTAAGACTGAGTCAGCAGATTTTTGGCTGTTGACCTGCAATTAATGTGTCCTACTTTACCTATACGTGCTTTTCTCATAAAGCTGTTTCATACTAGAGTCCAATGCTGCAGCAGCTCTTAGGGAGTATAGAAGGCCGTAAAATGTGTGTAAAAGTCCACTGTCTGCTGTAGCATTGAAAAGATATGATTAAAGAATTTGAGGAAACTGGATAGCTGAGTGTTAAGAGCTAGCAGGGGATGAAAATCAGCATCAGATGATGCAGTAACATAAGTTGCCACAGCAGTATTTGATGGACAGGTGGTCCAAGTGCTCGCCAAACTGATATGCCTTATCCTATTGTGAGGAAAATCTTACAGAAAAATGCTGCATTTCTATCCATATACGATCAGTCGTATGGAAGAAATAAAAACGACAGGTTCTGATAAGTGCCTGACTTTCACACTAATGTTTTTTGCTCAAATAGAAATCAATAATTATTGGCCTTGTCGAAAATGCTGCATAAAGATGAGGCTTATTTTTATCTGACTGGTTTCATAATTACTCACAACTGTTAAATTTTGGAATCTGAATGTCCAAAAATAAACCATTAAGTGCCACTGCATTTTGCAAAAGTAACAATTCATGGCTGATTTCAAAACATACTTTTTTTTTTTACTAGGGCCATACTTGTTTTGAGAATATCCCTTTTCCATGTTTTGTATCTTCACTGTTACTAGTAAGAAATATCAGTAAATGATGCAGACTTTAATCATTCCTGAATTTTAGCTAAAACAATGCTTAGATTCTACAAATTTTTTATGAACAATGCAACACAGCTACATATTCTTTGTTCAGTACAGAACCTTTTACTTCAACATTCCATAAAGAGAGTTATTAGTTGATATTTTCCAATGGACTGGCTGCCTTGTTCCCTGGACATCAACCCATGATTTTATGCTGTGGGGATACCTTAAGTGTGTTGTGTATACCGGTGGTATTACAAACCTGAGTTCCTTGAAAGAGAATATGATGGGCTGTTACAAACATCCAAACTGATAATTTATATACAGTAGCAGAGAACGTCATACACCAGATGCAATATTGTGTACACAGGGAAAATCAGCACATCAAAAATATTGCACATGGTCGAGGGGTACTTAATATTGATTAATAAAAGATTATTTTGGGTGAGTTTTGTACTTCATGTCATTCAGTCCTGTATGTGCAATTTTTACTACTGAAACATTAACGGAATTTAGCATAATCCTCTTTCCATACAATCACTATAATTGTTGACCACTTTTTAATTCCAAAAAGCACTAAAAATCTCTCATATTGGTGATTTCTAATACCTTTTCCTTTACTTTTTCTTTCTTTCTTTTTTTTAGTGAAATTTATCTCTTGATACCTTTTAGTCTGTATATGAAATTTGGCTTCATTTTATTCATACGGGGAAAATTATTTTATAACCATTCTGTACTTAATTCAAATTTCAGTGTGTGTGTATATATATATATATATATATATATATATATATATATACATTGTGTAATGTTTAACTGATAAATTACACACATCATGCCATTGGCAACATTAAAATGTACCATTTGCTGCATTGTGCATTTTCTATCCCTTAAGTACAAAATTGACATATTAGCCTAATCCTCTAGATAAAATAGAGAAATAAGAAAAAATATTGTACTGTATACTTCAAGGGATGATAAAATTACAAAAGTCATGCTGTCAATTGAAGTACTGAAACAATAATGCAGATCATATGTGCTTGTGCCTATAATCAGGATTATTGCAGTAAGATAATTATGGGCTTCTTATTTCATCGCATTACAACCCAGTCACACTTTACATGTGTTTGTAATTTAGCAATCATATATGCCTTTAATTTTCAAAACTACAGAAGCTCTCACACCAACAAATAGAAGAAATGAAATATGAGTTAATGAAATAGTGCTGCTGTATGCTATGTGCTAAACACTTTCAAGAAGCATTATTTGCTAAGGAAAAACTTTTATGTAAATGCATTAATTTCAATATTATTTCTCTTAACACAGTTCTAATGAATTTGATTTTTCCCCCCAACACAATAGCATATATAAATTTTACAAATGGTAAAAGTAAAACTTAAGGAAAATAAGCCCTATGTATAAAATATGGGTTGTATGTTTTTCAAGTAGAAGATGACTGAACACTTCAAAGAAGTGTTTAAAAAATAGATGGTTATTATGAAACACATAATGTACATTTAAAATTCTAATTTCATAGTAATATTATGTGAAATTTATGAAAATACTTGCAAAATTATGCTGTACTTTCTGCAAAATGTAAGATCATAGATTAAATCACATAAAATGTAGGAACTCTGCTAGTTAAAAGTCTATGAATTAATGGCTTTACAGGTTTCCATATTCTAGCATTTCATCTGTCCTGCACTTTCAGTTTTTAGTGTTTCAAAAATAACTAAGGATGTTTCTCTACTTTAGGACTATTTTGAATATTCTGGAGCGTTTCCCCTTCATATTTAACTGCACTGTTTTGTTTTTCAATTTTCAGCCTTTGCATCAGAAGTTAGAGGTAATTCAGTGTCCTCACATTCATCACCAGTTGTCATCTCTAAATTTCCAACATGGTCTTTTATAATTATATCAGCTAACACTTACCCATTTCTCAAATGTCAGTGTGCTTTGATTTCCTTTCAAAATTCACAGTCAACAGTATATTCTACATCCTCAGGAAATTTTTGAATTGCATCTTCAAGCCTTACTAAAACATCACTGCTATTTAATGTGCACAATCTACAGCATGGTGAAACCATTTGTAATGACAACGTTTGAGAAATATCAGTATAAAGTATAAACAATGAAAAAGAACATTACTAAGGGTTTAAAGGAAGCATTCCGACAAAAGCTTTACGGTCAACTGGCATAAGAATCCAGACCTTACTCAAACCAAAGGATCATGGTATAAAGATTATGACTGAATGTTCTAACTTTATGCCAAGATGGTGTAAGAATCAAAAAAATCACAGCAAAGCAAATATGAATTGTCATATAATCGATAATTTTGCTATCAACTACACATTCACGAATGCACTAATTTACTTTCCTGATTGGCTACAGTTTATACCCTGTTAGACATAAGTAACATAGTAATAAGTGAACAAAGCTAATCGCTTTAATGGCTTACAACAAAGACAGCTGTTATAACTATATTAGCATCTGAATGCTCCCTTAGACAATCACTTAAAGGAAAGACCACAATGGTTTGTAACCATGAATAGTTATCACTCAAAAATAGAAGACGCTCTATCATTGACCTTGAAATTTCAAAAACATCCTAGACTGGGAACGCACATTCCATGTTACCAAACATATTGATTTATTTTTGTCAGTCTTAATGGTTCAGTCTAATGTAAAAATGAAGAATGCTGGCTAGTCCAGTCTTCCATTTACAAGACAAACTTAATGCTAATTAAAGTTCTTTATGTACTGGTTATAATGAATCTGTATCAAAGAAGGAAAGTCTAGATGAAATAGCTGTGAAAGCAAAGCAATAAATGAATGCAAATTAACCAGCAACTACCTCTGGAACTTCTTCGTTTTCTTACATAAATGTCAGATCAGAAAATATTTAATTAATTAAAATGAGGAAGCAGATGCTGCTAAATGAGGAGACATGACGTTTCACCTTGTAAATCCTTTCGCTTGCCATGTGAGCAATTTTTACCAGGTTAGGTTACTCTCAAGAATTTTGTTTTAAACTAAGATAAAATTATATCATCCTATATATAGGACACTGAGCACTAACAAGTTAACTCCAGAATTTTTGTTAACCAAGAAACACTAGAAACATTCACATACACACACACATATATATGTACATATAAATATATACATATACACACAAAAAAAAATCACTAAATCATTAACTTACTTTTTTACTTTCTGTGCTTTTCAAACTCTCCTCATCAAGTATATCAAGTTTAAAATCAGGAAAATCATTTTGGAAAGCCTCATATATTTCATTATCATAGGGAGTGAGTTTAAGTATTCTGGGATCCACTGAAGTAATCAGCTGAAATCAATCAAAAACATTTTTATGTTCTATCATACCTTTTTTTTTTTTTTTCATTAATAATTAAATGTGAACTAACAAAAAATCTCTTAATCAGATTAATTTTTAATACAAATAATAAAAAAATAACCCTCAATTTGTGAAGAATGCTGGGAAAACAGGATATTAGAACATTTTGCATATGGTTAATCTTTCTAACTTAAGCTTGGCAGGCAGAAATTACTTGAGAAGTAGAACTCAAGAATTATAATACAACAACCATATTTACAAGAATTTTTAGTTTGTAATTTGATTAATTAAAGTGGTATTAAATATTTTTAATGGCTACTTCTCTCATTCTTTCTGTACAGAGAGATAACATACAAAATGAATCTGAAAAAGTGGGCAAACTTTTACAAGATGATAGAACGCAGCTATACAATCAATATTCTTCACAGAAAGTAATCCCCAAGCCACTAGGTGACACTGTAAATGATATAAAAAGGGTCGGTCGTTCCTTGGACTCAACTGCATTTTCTACTGTGAATTGCCGAGAGAATGGTTGGTTATATGAACTACAAAATGGCAGACATGCATTGTGGTATGGCAGACGGGAATGCAAATGAGGCAGACTTTACTGGGACCGATTTCTGATGAGACGCACTCAAAATCAGAACACATTTGAACATTTATTTACATTGCCAGCTATGTGAAATGGGACCTATTGCCGCAGCCAAACAAGATGCAGGGCATGAAAAGAGTTTTAGAAAACTGCAACTTGCAGAGGACACTCTTTGTATGGGGGAAAATCAACCGGGATGTAGCACGAGAGCAGTTCCCACGCTGTAAAATACTTCCCAAATGACGGTCTGGCATGTGCTACATGAGGGAGGAATATATAGCCCTAACATCACTCCTCCCTTTTTTCACACCTGCAGCTACATCTTGCTGGTAATATCTTCCATCCCACACAGAATGTCCGAAATGAGGTTCATCTGTGTTTGGACTCACGGCCACCAAGTTTCTGAGCCAAAGGCTTTGAAAAACTACCAAAACGTTGGCAGAAAATCACAGATTTTTTGGTGATTACTACCTGCACTAAAGATACTGCTTTCATGTTTGTTTTTTTTTTTAATATTTTTTATTAAGAACTTTATTAAGAAAGCTTTTTGGTGGAAAACTTTGGTTACAACCAGATACAAATGTTTTTTCATCATGCATAACAATAAATCCATAAACTTCAAACATTTCAAAATGGGGAATTTACAGTAAAAGTATAGTTTCTAATATATTTATAACCTATAAAGTATTTCATTAATAACATAAAAAAATTAGCATACAAATTTAATGACTATTCTATTCTCATAATTACACATGCTATGCTTTCCTTTTTAAGCAACTTTTTATGTTGTTTACAGTATGTTGCTGATTATGCAATAAATAATTTAAATGATAAGTACATAGTAAAAAATAAAGTCTCACATATATACACAGATTTTAAAAAATTACTTTAAATTTTATTAAAAAAATTCCATTAATATATAACAATGATAGTATTTGTACACAGTACTCTGTGGGTCAATATGAAATATAACAAATTTGGTGAACTTCTGGCGACGAAAAATTCGTTACAAAAATGTCCTTTAAAAATTATTTAGACGGTTATATTACAGAGAACACAAATATATTTTTTTCCCCTTCAGTAAAATCAGCTTCCATTTCTATAATCCATGGCACCAAACTACTGCCATTAGCCATATTAGAAATTACTCGTGATCCTTCAGATGCATAATTTTCATCTCATTGGTTGACGTCTATGCGGGGCACAGATGAAAACAAAACATAAAACATTTTTAGCAAAGTTTCAAAATGTTCTGCGTAGCCAGGACATTGCTTCCCCGGCTACAGGGAATATTGCATTCAGTTGTGCTGCTTTTTCTCGAATCCCTCCCACTTAAACCAGTGCTACTAGAATCTCATTTCTCGGAAATGTCCTGCCTAGCCACGCATGTATCTAGATGTGATTATGGGCTTAAGCAAAAATATGAACTGCGACTGTGAGCAAAAACTCCGTGTATGCTGGGGAAATCTGGATGCGGAATCCCCCGTTTATGCATAAAGTATGGCTCGCGTCTCTTAATTTACACTTGTATTCTTAGTTTGCAATCTACGCTACTTAAATAAATATATGCATTTAAACTTTTATGTTCTCATGCTCCTGTTTTTCAGGATAATCTGGGACAAAAGCTATAAATTCGAGACCAAGAAACGAGTTGGAAAAAATCAGGACAGGGACTAAAAATTCGGGACACCTGGTCACTAATCTGATCTTACATGTACTTAATATGTTTAATCAGCTAATTTTTAGCTAAATTTAATTTACAAATGCTTAATATGTTTAAACTGCTAAATTTGGTTATACATATTTTCTGTTTTATTTCAAAGCTTAACTGAATATTGCTAAATGCATTACCATTGGTGAGCTTGGCGACAAAAAAAAAAAAAAAAATGCACTGTTGCCAACAAGTTTTTTTGTGGAAACTCATAAACTTTTAAACACAAATTATTAAATAATTGAAATAATGAAAAATTAAGTTCAGAACAAATAAATATTTTTGTATTTGGCAAACAAAGTCACTTTTGTTAATGTAATTTAGAGTATTAGATTTCTTTGTGCAATTTCGAAGCCCCAAAATCATGAAATATCCATGCTGCCAATGTTGAAGATATTAATTTGAATTTTTTAACAACACACAATAATGTGATTCAAAAAACATCAATAAACTTCTTTTAAGTTTAACAGAGCAAATACGATGGAGTGTGAATTGAATATACATTTAAAATAATTATTTAATAATGTGTAAAAGATCACAAAGTTTTACTTACCAGAATATTAACTGAAGTGAACAAGAGAAAAACTAATTATCTGAAAGTTGGAGCTCTCCAAACCAAAAGGCAGGAGAACATTTGAGTCACATTCTCTGGACTCTGGAGGTTTCTGAGAACTTGCTTTGCCATTCTGAAAGACAATCTAATTGACGCTGTGAAAACTGGGTCTATGCTAACTGCTGAATGATGCTCAAGTGATATGTAATTTGCCAAGAAAGTGTCCACTTTCAGCATTGGTGCAAAAATCACTTTTTGGGGTAATCAGGATATGAAATTCCCTGATATCTCCAGATTTGAGTTAAAATATTTTAATTCTCTGACATTTTTGGTCAATTTTCAAATTTCCTGACTTTTTCTGGTTTTCCAGGCAATGTGGCAACCCTGTCTCATTTTCTTCTAGCTCAGCGATTCTCAACCGGTGGCACACATATCACTGCTGGTAAATTTTTATCACCTTTCTGCAAAACCTATTTGTGTGAACAAGGCTTTTCTTCCATGTTCTATTTGAAAAATAAATACAGATGAAAATTAAAAGTGGATCCTATTTTATGGTTGAAATAAGATGAAATAAAAAAACTGATCTCCCTTAAACAGGCCCAAATTTCACACTAAATTTGAGAATTAAAGTATTATAACTTAAATTTGATAATTAGAATGGTAACCAATTTTCAATCTAATATGTGTGCACACATTGATAATAATAATCAATATGTGCATATTTAATAAGAATAACCAATAGATGTGTAAATGGCAAAATATTTTTTTAATATTTTTATTGAAAATTTTTAAAATAATCACTGTAAAATGTAATGGTGGTACTAAGGTTTTTAAATTTTTGTTTAGAGTCAGTGAGTCAAAAGGTTGAGAACCGCTGCTTTAGATCGTTATCAAAAAGTTCCAAATCACAAATTCTGGACTGAATTTCTCGTATTTCTTTTTCTGATAGAACTGTGGCTTTAAGCTTGGCAAAGTAGCTGTCAAAGATTTTATCCCATAAATTCTTTACTCAGTCATGAAATCTTGCAGTTTACACTCCATAACTCCATAAAGTTTCTGTGCTGATTTCTAACCTTTCTATTTTCAGTGCTTCACTTATGAATAGCTGTTGAATGGCTAGCTCACTGAAATACCAACAGTCCTGTAGGAATAATTATTTGATGTACCATTCTTTCTGTAATGAAGTTTTTCATATCTATAAGGTAGCGAGTACTGATTGGGTCAATTTAACTAATCTCAGCAGAATCTACTTTAAAACTCACTTTCTATAGCATGTTGACACTTATTATTTTATTTAAAAGTTCAAAAATAGATGCACTTATGTAATACATTTTATGTAGTTTTCCATAGCCAAATAGAATTCAAATGCCACCCTTTCTTCCTCAAGTTGTGCTCATTCCTGTCAAGAAAACTGCTTTTTTTAAAACTTCTGCATTTGGAATTACTCAATTGAACGTCATCCTCTAAAGACATAACCAATTACTAGTATTTAAGCTTTTAAAAACCCATTTGCCTAGATTTTTCAATAACACTTAAAGCTGCATTTATTCATTGTAACATCTAATTGCAAGCTTCTTGATCAATTACTTTATTAACTTAAATAAGACTATTGCATTAGATCACATGCTGTGATTTTTTTTAACAAACTAGATACCTCGCCGAAACAGATGGGATTCAATTAAAAATTTACATCGAGGTCTAAGACAAATGTTACATTCTTAAGTACTAATTCAATGGGAAAGTCAACCTATCAGTATTACAAATATTTATGAACACTTGTTAAATCCTGGTCTCTTATTAATGTCATTCAGATAATCAGTACCATGCAGACTTGTGATAAATGTATAAAATTATACAATTGCGATTATGCGTACTTTATGCAGCACCTAAAACTGGCTCAACCCGACTAGCAGACTTCTTTGTCTACACTGCAAAGCAGACGGAAGCACTAAATTAATTCAATTCTTTATAGCAGCTTGTGTGCACCAGTCTTCATCAGTTTGCAAGATGTATTTTAATTTTATAATGGTTATTTTAATTTTGAAACCCTTTCCTTTCAACTCTTGTTTTCCACTTACAACTCCCTATCAGAATGAGTTTTTAGAATCGTGTTGAATGTAAATGAGTTAGAAGAAGTATTTAAAAGAAGTTCAACTTACTTCGAAAGAGAGTGCTTACGAGTCCTTAGTGGCACATGTTTGCCTTCTGGCTACTCCGTTCTTGAATCTATTATGCTCGGCCGTATTGTACATGCCTGTTGAGAATTGCCAGCTAGTTCAATTTAAGGGCCAACTACGTTAGGTATGTGTGTCTAGCTTCAGCTAAGGTTGTTTAATTTAGTATTAGATAAATTTCTTATTTCCTTACCCTGATTTTATAACCCAAGTGGAGGCTTTCCTGTAAGCCCAAGAAGAAGCCATCTGTTATTATTTCTCTGACTAAACAAAAGGGTAGTTTAACCCTTCTCAAGTCTACGTTGTAAATACGTGAACTCAGTGATAATTTCTTACTTAGTTCACTAGGGTTCTCAATATTTTATCATAGACAAACTAGAAAGGTATATTATATTGCCACCCAGAGTTTCAACAACCCACAGCGTTACAAGGAGGAAAATTTTCATTAAACCCTCCAACGTTTGAAATCCCACTGTCTTCAATAAACCCGATGGAAGGATTTGGATTCATTCTAGAGACCATGCGTGCAACAATGAAACCAACTGTGACGTTCGATGGCGAAGGTTCTGTCAAGTTCTTTCTGGAACAGTTGGAACTGAATTTTACATTACATCTGGTCCAGGAACTTAAAAAAGGAGCAATCATTAAAGCCGACTTAAAAGGCTTAAAGCCGACTCTTATTTGATTCAAGGGAATCGGAAAGTTCCTGCTGGGGGATCCAAGCTCTGAAACATACAAATGGGTGGCTTTCAAGACTGTGCTACTTTGCCAATTATCAAAGACCGAGCATTGCATTTATCAAAGACCAAAGCATTGCCAATTATCAAAGACCGAGTGAAGTTGGAGACAGAGCTCTTCAGTAAATACCAGATGAATGTGGAAGAATTGATGGATTTATTTTGTGAAACATTCAAATATTCAATTTATTGTATGGAAAGGGACCAGATAGTGACGAAGTTATTTACCCACGGCTGCTTCCTCCTATACAAGATTTTCTTGAGGTGAAAAACCCACAGACACTCAAAAGTCTATTTCAACTTGCTGTAAATTTTGAAAACTGACAAGCTTCTCAAAACACGCATATGGCAAGTACACGAGATTTTCATCTCAACAAACACTTCAAAGCAAGCAGTATCCGTTATGACAATCTGAGAAGAGCGAAAAAGATGGGTCAAATAATGTCATTTGGCAGTAGCCAAAAGAAGCAACACAAGGGGCTGATAAGCAAAACAATTTAAACTAATTCAGGTGTCCGAAAAGAGGGTCCGGTCACACCCCATGAAGGAAAATCCCTCGATTAAGCTAAATACTGTAGTGGTACAAAATCTGGCTTTTCCTGAAATCCACACAGTACTGAATAATGATTCTGAGATTGAGTAATCTAAAGTTCAGAAATTTTCGACCCCCCCCCACTTCGACACAAAAAATTCGTAGAAAATAAGAAACCCGCGTATAAGTCGACCCCCCTTCCGAAATTGATCGAGAAACTTCGAAAAAATTTTTTAAGTATTAAATTTATTCAAAATCATCTGAGAAAAAAGTAAATATACGATTAAAAATACCTTGGTAAATAAACAAAATCAAAATCCTTCAACGTCCAATTCATGGTCAGATTCGCCAAACATTTCATAGAACTCTTCTGTCGTCATTGGCTTGTCATCATACATATTTTCAGTCTTGAACTCTGTATTGTTACATTCACTACTAGAGCCTTCGTCGTCATTTTCCCTTTCAAAAACAGTATCATCTTCCGTGTCATCTAGTTCATTGCTAATACATTTTTTAAATGATTTTATAATCATTTCAGAGGGTATTTCGTTCCAAGCATCTTTAACCCACTGAGCAATTAATGTAATATCAGGCTTTTTAATGTTGCCTCCCTTTGTAAATGTTGGTCGACCGAAACTAATCCACTCTGCCCAATATTTTCTAACATTTACTTTGAAGGGCTTATTGAGGCAGACATCTAGGGGTTGAATGACGGATGTCAATCCTCCCGGAATTACGGCCACAGTCGTCACATAATTTAAGTCATGAAATTACTTCAAGTAAGAGACTTATTTGATAAGTCGTTCAATTTGAGTGCAGGAAGAAAACAACTGCATTATATACAGAAATTTTTGAACTTCCGATTCTTTTAATTTTTTATGGCCCCGCGTATAAGTCGACCCCCCCCCCACTTTGAAGTCTTTTTTTGTCCAAAATATCTCGACTTATACGCGGGTATATACAGTAGTTTCTTATTTTCTTATTCCGAGTGGAGGCTTTCCTGTAATTCTGAGAAGGGACAATCTGTTATTATTTCTTTGAATGAATAAAAGAGTAGTTTAACCCTTCTTGAGTTTACGTTGTAAATACTTGAACTCTGATAATTCACTACTTAGTTCACTAGGTTCCTCTATTTTATTATAGACAAAGTACAGAGGAACATTATAAGTTGCTCAAAGCATTGGAGGATGATTACATAAAGCTTTTTTTCCATTCAGACAAATTATACAAAATCACAGGTAACACATGCACTTTCATAACCAGTGGAGGGAACACAGATTGACAAGACACCCTTATGATAAACTGTCATTAAGAGATCCTTGACTCATAAACACAGCAGTTTCATCCACAGCAATCATGATGGAAAAATGATAATGTCAATAGCATTACTAAGACTTGAATTCAAGTACACATTAATAACTTAACACTTTACTAACTAATCGCCTATTAATCGGCTTTCTTTCGCCAATGCCTACCGACCGATAGCCTATTAATCGGCTTTTTATCACCGTCTACCGACTGATTGCCTAATAACCGCCTTTTTTCGCCGTCTACCGACCGATAGCCTATTAATCAGCTTTCTTTCGCCAAAGCCTACTGACCAATAATCTATTAAACAGCCTTTTTCGCCAACGCCTACCGATTGAAAGCCTATTAATCGGCATTCGGCCTACTGAATGATAGCCTATTAATCGCTTTTTTCCTCAGGGCTACCTAAAAATAGCCTATCAATCGGTAGCCATGGCGATAAACAAATGCCATTTGCTATAGCATCTGCATTTTATTGTTACTGTCGAGGTACATTGCTCACTTGCGTTAAGTGCGTTGCTTCGTAAACTCCCACATTTTCACACCATTTTAAAAAAATTTACCATTGACGATGAGCAAAAAAATTGGCACTGAAGAGTTTTATTTAGACAATTTATCAGATTGTCCTGACAGTTATTCAGGACAGGGAGAATCTGCGACTGAGCGGCCGGTCGGACGTGTGTATGCTCTTGAACCACTAGCGGTTGGTGAAGTGTTAAATACCTTATAACTTGAAAAGTGTTGCTGATTTCCTTACAGACAGTTCATATCACTGAAGGATGCCATCTGTACAGTACTATGATGCTTTGAATCTTCTGGAGATATGTCTAACTGTGATACCACTGCAAGGGCAAATGTTTGAATATCAGCCCTGCATGCAAACAAAAATTCTGTTTTTCTTTGAGCAAAAGTGAGTGATCCATTTACAGATCATATCTTTTAAATTCCCACATGCAATTCTGAGCATTTCTATCATCTGCCTGTTGACTGCAGTTATCGCATTGATTGCCATTTTAGGACCTTTCATTGATTCAAATTCTCTTAAAAGAAAGCTGTAAAATTCTTGGCCTGAGGATCTTCCACAATTCCTTTCTTGTACTTAATAAAATAGTCCTTTCTACACTTAAGATGGTTAGGAATCAAAGTATTATTAAAGCATCTTTAAATATGTTATTAAATCAAGTGTTAACTGAAGATTTATGAAATACGAATGGCAACAAAAATCGTTAATAATAGGTTTCACTAAAGAGATGAAATATTGCAAGCACAAAATTAAGAAAAAGTTTATTTCACACATGTGCATTAAGTACATATGCTACATCAGTGTATTAATTTCTGAAAAATTCTAATTAATCACAACCCTGCCTCTCATTATTAAGTGCACATGTGTGCTGTTCATTCATTCCAATAGGTCATTTTACAATACACCTGGCAGATGATTTGATCTAGGGCTTTTATTGAGGACAGGGCTTATACTATACTACAAGGAAACCTTAAAATTATGTTGGTGCTTATTTTCCAATTAGATCTTATTTTAGGGGAAATGTATTACTTAACAATTATAAACAGAAATTGCATTGGTACTTCCTTGCTATGGTGGCCATCACATGTGCTCTGACAAAACTTGACATTCCAAATTAATTAAGACACAATAACACGCCGAATAAATACTAATTCAGAAGTCAAACAACAAAAATCAGCGTTATACCTACAAAATTTTCACAGGACTAGTTTCGATGGTTTTACCGAACCATCATCTTCAGCTGCAAAACCGCAAATGAACAAGATAGGAAATAATGATTAGATAAGATAAGAAAGCCTGGACAAGAATAAGCAAGTGGCGCCATCTGTTGGCAAAACCAGAACTAAAACATAATTTCTCTAAAAGCCGAAGGCAAATTTGGATTGGAATTAGGATCGTTAACTAGAACAGAAAGATTTTTTTGAATGTGAAATGCCTCTAGAAAATCCAGTTCTCCAATGGAAGATGTTTTTTGAATAATTTTGGCAGCAGAAAAATTGAAAGTGTGATTTTCGGACCAACAATGATGGGCAACAGAAGACTTCTGTGTTTCCTTTTTTCTAACATATGCCTCATGTTCTTTGACGCGAAATTTTAAGGCTCTCTTAGTTTGGCCAATGTAAATTAAACCACACTGGCAAGGAATCCTATAAATACCCCAGGAATTCATATCCGGAATGGGGTCCTTGAGTATAGAAGTTGGAATTTTATTGATGGGAGAATAAACAACCCGAAAGTTAAATTTCTGCAAAATATGTGCAACTTTATAGCTAATTGATGGAAAGAAGGGAATGACAACAGAATTTTTATAATCTCCTAAAATAAGAGTGTGGCTTTTAGTGTGTTGAGATGAAAATTTTTTAACTGCTTGATTAATAATGTTGGGTGAAAAGCCCCTGTCAATAGCTATTGCTTTTAAATAATTTAGTTCTTCATCAAGGGCTAGTTTGGAGGAGCAAACTTGAAGAGCACGGAAAACATAGGAATAAAATGAAGCTAACTTTTGTTTAGTCGGATGACATGATTTAAAGTGTGGTGGAAGGCAAACCGATGAAGGTTTACGGTAAACTGTAGTGCTGAAGTTGGATGTGTTACGTGTGACCAGAATGTCGAGAAACGGAAGAGAATTGCAAGTCTCAAGTTCAAAAGTGAACTGAATAGCAGGATCAATAGAATTCATTGTTGAAAGAACTTTATTTAAATCATCTTTATTACCTTCAAACAGGGTAAAAGTATCGTCTACGTAGCGGAACCATGCCGGGAAGTTTAAAGTTTCAAACAATTTTGATTCATAGTAATGCATGTAGATATCAGCCATGATGGGACTGAGGGGGCTTCCCATGGCTAATCCCTCAGTTTGCTTGTAATATTTATTTTGGAAAACAAAATGTGTTTGTTTCAAACAGAGTTGAGTGAGAGAAATTAGCTCATCAATCTCGATGCAAGAGAAATGAAATTCGCGAAGTCTGGTTTCTAGACATCTTAATGCACTCTCCACTGGGACATTGGTGAATAATGATTTTACATCAAAAGAAACCATGAGTAAATTACTAGGAGAAATGTTTTTAACCTTTTTTACAAACTCTATTGAATTTTTTATGGTGTAAATGTTATTGTCTAATAGAGTGGAAAATCTAGAAACTAAATATTTAGCTAAAGGATACGAGGCAGTACCTAAATTTGATACAATAGGGCGGAAAGGAATACCACTTTTATGAATTTTGGGAAGAGCATATAATCTGGCACAATTCGCAACAGATGGGATAAGCGAATGTTTTAAGTTGCCTGAAATGATTTGCGAAGATTTGATCGCAGTTTTTATTTTGGATAAGTCCGAAGGTGAAGCATCTTTAGGGATCGGATTATTTATTTTACTTATTTTAGGAACACACTCTTATTTTAGGAAATTATAAAAATTCTGTTGTCATTCCCTTCTTTCCATCAATTAGCTATAAAGTTGCACATATTTTGCAGAAATTTAACTTTCGGGTTGTTTATTCTCCCATCAATAAAATTCCAACTTGTATACTCAAGGACCCCATTCCGGATATGAATTCCTGGGGTATTTAGGATTCCTTGCCAGTGTGGCTTAATTTACATTGGCCAAACTAAGAGAGCCTTAAAATTTCGCGTCAAAGAACATGAGGCATATGTTAGAAAAAAGGAAACACAGAAGTCTTCTGTTGCCCATCATTGTTGGTCCGAAAATCACACTTTCAATTTTTCTGCTGCCAAAATTATTCAAAAAACATCTTCCATTGGAGAACTGGATTTTCTAGAGGCATTTCACATTCAAAAAAATCTTTCTGTTCTAGTTAACGATCCTAATTCCAATCCAAATTTGCCTTCGGCTTTTAGAGAAATTATGTTTTAGTTCTGGTTTCGCCAACAGATGGCGCCACTTGCTTATTCTTGTCCAGGCTTTCTTATCTTATCTAATCATTATTTCCTATCTTGTTCATTTGCGGTTTTGCAGCTGAAGATGATGGTTCGGTAAAACCATCGAAACTAGTCCTGTGAAAATTTTGTAGGTATAACGCTGATTTTTGTTGTTTGACTTCTGAATTAGTATTCCAAATTAATTTGGTAAAAGCTAGAAAATACTATGGCAACCTTCAAAAAAGGAAAAACTGCAATTATATCACATGATGTTTATAACGTTTAATGTGCTGAGTAATGTAAATGCTAAGTTAGTGAAATTTTCTGATTTTTTTCTAAATTAGAAACATATTGCTGTCCATAGGGGGAGAAAAACAGTGACATTTTTTCATCATCCTATTAATGCTACTGCCATATAAATATTAATCAGCAAACATTACGAACATATCAAGAAAAAAAGTTTAAAAATACAATTCTGAGTAAATAAATATTAATAAAGATTGTATGATATCATCATACATACTGTATAATAAATTACTGTTTTCACCATGTAAACAGCAAAGTTTTGATTTAAAAAAAAAAAAAAAATACAGAAATGCACAAATTTGGCACTGCACACCTTAAACATTACATATTTTATACAACATATTACTATTATTACTGGAATTACAAGTTTGCCAATTATGGCAAATAATTTGATTTTAGGAGAGTGACTGTGGTGGTTGCTTTAATAAGGAAGTACCACTGCAAGTATTTTCCTATAAGTTTTAGTAATTAATACAGCTATATTAAAATTTGTTGAGTTTCATTCTACAACAAGACAAAACAAAAACTACAAATTTCATAAAAGTCTGTATTAAAAGTTACAATATCTGGTCCATTTTTACATCGGTACTACTTCTTTCATGAAATAAGTTATTTAAATGTTATTTAGTTAATAAGTTATTTAAATGCAACTGACAACTGAGAATTTACTTTTGCAGCTGCTTTGCCAAAGTCTAAGTAATTTTCAGCACTTACATATTAACACAACCACCTTGGCATAAAGTGCCCATTTTTTACGGATGAAAAGGTAAAAGTTACTTATCAGATGCAAGATGGTAGTTTTTCGTGCCTTTTTTGATGAAAGATTCCCAAACTACCAATATTAATTTTAAGTCAGTAAACATTATCAATACATGAAAAGGAAATGTACTTTAGCAATTTAAAATACAAATTTTAATTATTAAATAAATATTACATGAGAAATTAAAAAAAAAAAAAACACTTAACATTCTTTTTCAAATCTTTCTGTAATTTTTTTGTGCTATTCTCCCGAAGTAGACAGCTATCTGTTTTCAATTAATATCAGAGAACTGTGGAGACTAAGCTTCATGCCACTCTTGGCAACACTGACTATCAAAGAGATTCATTTCTTTGTTGTGTTCCCTTCAGAAACTCTTCAGCAAAATTCTGTATTCTTGCATAAATTTTGCCGCAGTTTCTTCCATTGCTGGCAAATTCTACAAGCTCATATTTTAAAACTAAGGGGGAAAATATCACATTTTGATCATAAAAATCACTGGAACTAGGAATACAAAAAAAAAAAAAAAAAAAAAAGGACACGTAAAAAAATTACATTGTTGCTTGACTGAAGGATTGTTATGAAGATGCTTGCAGAAGAATGGTTATGTGCATGATTGCCAGAGTTTGGCACATTCTAATCTGGTGATTTCTATTAAAGTGGTTGCATTAATATCTAAGTACCTAATTTTCAGCATGTTCACTATTGGAAAACATTTTTTTCTCAATAAAGCTCTAGCATTTAACCCAAAGCATTTAATGGCAAATTGTCCTCGTCCAAAAAGGCACAAAATAGTCAATCCAAATTTACCTTTCCAGTCCCCTGTTTCCCTACAAACAAAATTTATATTTTGAATTTCCTCCATTACAACCAATGCTTGGGGGCTTTTGCTTTTGCATAAACATAGGTTAAAAGACTTGATATTCCCGCACACAAAATCAAATAGCCATAATGATACACAAACCACATTGTAAATGTGTTACTTTTCCTAAACAAAATTTTTCTAAAGCACATTTCTTAAAATATATGAAACTTGCATCATTCAGTGATGAGAGACATTCAAAGAATGGCTGAGATTATCTCAAACAAAGGTATTGGGTTAATTAAGGTCCATTATAATTAAAATGAAAGTGAAAACTAATAAAACTACTTACATTGAAATGCACTTCCATATGTTCAATGGCTTTTCCAGCCCATGCCAATTCTATATCAGGCTGAAAAGTAATTATTTTATTATCAATATCAAATACAGCAAAAATGAATCACTTCCTCCTCTACAAAAATAAAATTTCATTACATCTTCACATGTCATTTGGACACGAGAAAGAGGATTTAATTAAAAAACTCAAATAACCAGTGTTAGTTTCCTCAGTTACTTTTTACTTTTAAGAAAGGCCACAAGCTTTCTATGAAATGTCACTGAAAACTGATGTCTGAAAGATAAAAATAGAAAATGAAAATGAAAAATTTGTATCTCCTTTTTTTTACGAAATGTACAAATTTGAATAGTTAAGTGATGCAAGAAAAATACTGCATCTTTTTTTTGGGGGGGAGGGGGGGAATGACCGAATCTTGCCCTTAAAATTTGAGAAAAATCTAAAATTGATACCAGATTACACAGAATATTACTCAGCAAATCTTAACTACTGTTTATTCTTAGGGTGAGATGATATATGCTCAGCATCTTTTCTGTAAGAATGACCAGATGCAATGAATAAGAAGACATAGAATATTTTACTAGATGAAATCACTTGGAAATTTGTCTTCATAGGTTTTGAATGAAAACAAATATATCACCGTTTAATGAAATAACAGATGATATCCTTTTTCTATTATTTAACTGAATTATTTACAAAAATCATATGGATTACATGTATACTTAATTAAAAATATGCACTTATGACAAAGAACAGAATGGTTTTATCGAGGGTATTTCAGGAATCAAAAAGATCAGTATATGGTGTTTCATTTAATTTCAGCCTCTTAATTTTTTCTCATAATTTCAAGACCAACAGAATTATATCCTAGTATAAAAAAAGCATGAAAATTACATAACAAGTACTGAAAGTAACCGCAGAAGAACAAAGGAAGCAACACTATTATCTAGTCTCCAAAAAGTGAACATTAATTGTATAAGCACCATCACTCACAGTTAATTTCAAAGCTGACAGGGTAAAGCATGCATGTGTAGCACCTCCTCAATTGTTTCTAAAAACTATTGACCTTTCTGAAGAGGCAACTCCATTATTTTTCAGATCTTAAAAGGAATAAAAATGAAAATGCTGTTCTTTTTCTTCCTGTTATCAGGTTCTCTAATCTTTATATATTTAAATGGATAAAAGGTAGTTGAAGGTTTAAAAAAAAATATTTTCTTATTCTCTTTATTTGTTTATGGGTTTGTGATTCTGTTTTTAAAAGCTACAATTGTTGCTTTCACTCATCTTCAGCAAGATGAACCCTGGATTTCTGAAAACTTCAAAAACTCTTCTTCATATCAACCTTGCAAATGGCATAGGTTCCACTTTGTTCCCACCAAAGGTGCAAGAAACAAAGGTTGCTTAACTCGCTTCAGTTTTTTTGACCAAGCACAGAAACTTTCACGTACAGCTCCATAATTTTTACTGCATGTACAGTACAACTCCAATTATCTGAACTTCGACTATCCAAATCACTGATTATTGGAATCACTTTCAGAATTTTTCAAAATTAACTGAAGAAGAGAAGGAAAAGGAAAGATACAGGAGAAGATGAGGATGATGTGTCACTTGAGGAGTTAAGAAACATTCTTTTGCAAATGCCTGGATGTTCAGAAGTTAGTGCTGAGGATACAGCAGAATGGATGGTGTGTGATTCATCAGACCCTGGGTTTCAAATTCAAATTGATGAATTTATTAAAAGTGTGAGAGAAAAAATGTCGAGGAAGAAGATGACCTTAATCTCAAAGATGAAACAGACACGGAACCATCGGCTATTGAAGCATTTGCCAGCGTTGAAGTGGGTGGACTCAAGTGTAACCCCATGGAATTTCTCACTGTCAAGCGGATGCGCGACTTGGCTGCTCGAAAACCAGTGAAGATAGTCAAACAGCTTACTCCAACTGAGATGTTCAGCAAGCAATAACTTTCAGCACTTGTAAGTACTGTACAGTACGCTATAGTGTTACCTTTTCATTTTAATTAATTAAAACTTCTTTTATCTCCCATTTTTAACATACAGTAATTAATTAAAGTATACGTAGACCTTTCGTTCGGAAAAAATTCAGTTATCCGAATTGGGTCCGGTCCAAATTAATTCAGATAATTGGAATTTCTACTGTATTAATAACAATAATGCCTTATTCCACCAAAACTGCAATTTAAATGCACTGCATCTAAATGAGCACACGCATTCCCTGAATACTACATGTAAGCTAGAGGCAGTTCTCACTTTGTACATAAAACACAATTTCATGATAAAAAAAATAAGGGTGTGGTGTATGCACTTTTACATTCTGCTGCATTATTGGTCTCCTCTTCTTTAATACAACGGTGAGTATCACAGTCTACAATAAAATTTGGTATATACATATTAGCGGAACTACCATGGCGAAGTATGGTGATTTTTTACAGAAGAAAAAATGATTTGGAGTATTTTAAGATTGCAACTTACAATGGATATGGTTACCTAAAAACTGTTATGCACATGATTGCCAGAGTTTGGCAACTTCTACTACGGTGGTTATGATAATACATAAGTACCAAACATTTTCCATGAATTTTTTTAATTAACAGCATACTTGCCAACCTATGACACTAAAGAATTAGGAGAATATTTTAAGGAATCAAATGAATTTTTTCAATGACAAAAAAACTTTTTAAATGGTAAAAATATATAGAAACAATTTAATACCTGAAAGTTCAGTCACTAAATTTTAAATGCAAATAGTACAAAATTATTTACATGTAAAAAAAAGTTTTTATTATCTGTATCTTTTAACAGAAAAATCATACTTTAATCAGTTTTTGTACAAATACTAAGAACAGTGGCAGATTTTGCTTTTCATAAGAAAAAAGCTTCTAATTTTGTTTACAGTAATTGCCACACAGCCCTACTTTTGGTAATAAAACGTGTTTAATATGCCATTCCTAATATTGGATCTAAATTTTGTGCTTGTTTCAGTAGCAGCACTGAAAATCCTCTCACAATCTTGATTACTGCGGGGAATTGTCAGAATGGCCAACATTAATTCTAGACTCTTTTTTTCATTATTCTAGACTGTATTTTCAAATTCCATCAGCACCTTTCAGTTTTCCAATTAAACTTCAGTGAGTGTCAATCCTTGCTGGTTTTAAAACTTAATGCGACTGCAGTTTATCAGTTGCGATATCAATAGCATCATCTTTCAAAAAAACTAAATGAAGTAAAACTGGAAATATGTTCAAAAAATATCTTATACTGGAAAAAGAAGCATTTGCTAGAGCAGAAACATCTGCAGCTCTGCATGTAAAATTATAAGATAAAATTAGCAAGATCTTCAGCAAGATGAGGCCATCTGCTTTTCCTTCACAATAAACATGGCAAAATTCATTTCTTCTTTGAGAACTGTATTTCCAAGGGACCTTGGCCCTTAATACCATCTGATCTTACCTGCCCTGGTTCTTTTTATGGGAAAAGTGTATCACAAGATAGACTTCAAAATTAATTCAACAATTTTTTCTGTGAAAGGCAATGCAATTATTTTCTTAATTAAAATATTAATTGAAAAAAACAGCCCATTACTCACATTATTCTGGTAAGATTCTGCATCAAAGAAATTTTCAGTCATTTTTAGCAGCTAACAGTTTCTACAGAATGCCACAGAAAAAAAAGTAATCAGTGTTATCCAGATATGTTTTAATCTTGAAGAAGGAAGGTTCTAATAATCCAGCACTGCAGATATATAAAGAGAAAGCTGAGTAAATATGCTTATCTATATTTCACTAAAATTATGGAATTTAAAAAGGTGAAAAAAATTCAAAAATATATAACAGGAAAAAAAACATTGGCATGTATTTAAATAACATATTTTATGTAAAGTGGAATTTTACAGTAAATCTATTTATATTTACATAACCTTAACTATTCATATTAAATTCAAAAGAAGAAAAATATTCAAATTTTTACAATGATATAACTTATTTCACTTTTTAAAAAAGTCGAATGTTAAGAGCAATAAGTCATTATAAATACAATTTAGACTACATATAAAAATTTAAGAGCTCATTCCTACCTTTGAGTATAGATAACAGTTTTTCTCAGTATTTTAATATTTCAATAAAATAATTAGAAGGTAACCACAGCAATAAATTTAATTTATTTGAAATAAAGTAGAGTTTTAACTGAGCCTAGTTACAATTGAAGCACTAAAAAAAAAAACCTATCCCATTTAAGATGAAACTATTAAAATTCTTTTAAATTTCTTAAATTCTGTTTAATACTGCTAATACAACTCAGAAGCATCCTCCCAAAAAACTTTCGAGTCATCCAGCAGGACAGTTAGCTAGAAAATTGCATCACTGACGGATAGAGCAAAGATTTCATGCTTCCTGTACAGAAACCTCACAAAGACATTTTATAACTAATAAGCTTCCTCCCTGAAAAAAAAATCTTTAGGTTGCACTCGTGTGAAAACCAGATGCCTGATAAATAACACTGCAATGACCCTAATGACTGAAGTTACGAGAAATGTACCATTTCATTCTGCCTTTGGTTCCTCTTTCCTTCCCCCCCCCTTTCTATCAACTTATTATTGTGTAGTATTCAGTTCTAGATGTTTCAAAAAGATTATGAATTTATTCCTTTTTATTACTACTGCTACCAAATTTATAGCAACTTTCGGCACACTATTTTGTTCAAGATTTTATTTGAAATTACTGCTTTTCAACTTTTAATATATGCAGCAAATCAGTTACAAATATTTAGGAGAGATTGAGTACACCTAGATGATAGAAAATCCCATAGCAATTAGAGATGGGAAAAACCGCTCCTTTAAGGGATATGATCCAAACCGTTCGCTCACTAAAGTGAATCAGTTCTTTTTAGCGATTCACCATTGACTAACAATGAGCTTAATGAATGCATTTAAAACAGGCATGGATCAAGAGTGCTGTGCAAAGATAGGGGAAAAGCAGAAACTGAACAAGGAGTGGGATCGCTGGAATCAACTCAACCAAACCACTCATGCCCTGGACTGATTTCTTTCACCCATACTTTAGAAATTCCCTTAAAAAAAAGGTTCTACTTAAAATAGCAATAAAATTCTGGAATACAAAAGTGCCGAGTTAAAAAATAATGAATACTAAACTCACTTTTGTAAAAGATTATATTCTTTTATTACTATGATTGATATTTTGCTGCTACTAAAAACACAGTGTAAAAAAAGATTTTTAAACTGGAGGCAGATCCCAAAGAACAGGAAATTGTCTGCTGACAATACCAGCATTTTCCTTGGTACCATTCTGTTACTGGGACCGGATTCAGAAATGTATGAATATATGATTATGTGTATGCATATATGTATATATACACACACATTCGTACTTACATATATACATCCATACATGAATATACACATAATGAATGTTTTTTAATGAAACTCATAGGCCAAAAGATTACATTTAGTGTGATTTTAATTAAGAATAACTGATATGTTATTCACTATAAACACAGAAGTGGTGGCACCAGATGGCAGAATTTAGGACGAAATTTTTGGAATTTGGGGAAGCACTGAGCCGCAAAATTAAGGGATGAGACGTTTTTATGATTTAGGGAAAGCACTGGGATCCGAAGTTTAGGGGCAGTGAAAATTTAGAACTGAGGAAAGCACATTGTAGCAGAATTTAGGACCCATAGAGACTGCACCAGGCGGTATCTAACGCCGGCCCTAAATAAAGCCTTAAGTATATGTGGGAGTTTATTTATTCAGGACTCGGATTAGTTTTAAGCATGTGCAAGAAATAAATGTAGATATAATAAATAACTAAACTAATTATTAATTCAGTATGCAATAGAAGCAAGACAAAATTTAGCAAAACAACTTGGCTTTCGTCGTCACTCTTGTGATACACAGCCAATAATGTATAATGGAAGCTATTAAGCTAGGCTAAAATTATCTTTGCTGATTATAAAGCATTTCAATTAATGTAGCAGACTGCGCTTCTCCCTGATCTTCTAATTTGATCCAGCTTATTATTTTTTGCAGACTGTTATTATTACGGCAATTTTATAAAAACTAAGATTGAACTTTTGATTATGTCAAAAAGAGTTTCCAATTCTGGAGTTGCCAAAGGATCTACAAAGCGAAACCATGTTTTGATGTCCATTAAAGAAAAAAGTGGAATTGCTGGAAAAAATGGATAAAGGCATATCCGTCTCAAAATTATGCAAGGAGTATGCCATTGAAAAGTCCACTGTATATGACACAAGAAAAAGGAACTTTCTGAATTTTTTGTGGAAGCACCTTAAACAACTTACATTGATAGAAATGTTTAATAAAGTAAATAAATATTAAGCTTTTTTTTTAGTAAATTTTGATACCCTTTAGATCATAATTGTTCTTTATTTCATACATTACGATTTCACATTTTCAATTGTATAATTTCTGCATGCCATCTTACCAGATTTAAATTGATGATCTATTATCTGGGTGAGTGAGTGATTATGGCGCAAAAACCAGAGATGATTATGACGCGCCAAACAAAAGATGAGATGATTACAATTGATGACATTAAAATTCAATAAATAAAAACAAGTAGATAAATGTACCAAATCCAGAGGATGAAGTCATATAAAAACAAGTTAAAAGCACATATTAACATTCAAGACACAGTCTTCAAAACAAATTACATTTGGTAATAAAAGCCAATCTCTTTTAAATAATAAAATAAATTAGAATTGACCTCTCTTCCAATTAAACGGTCGAGAGGTAAGTCACAGCTATTAAAATATTTCTGGCGAAGACTATTAAAACATTGACACTCAATTAAAATATGACGAACAGATAAACAAACATTACAATTAAAACAAACAGGCTCATTTTCAGCTTTAAGAAGATAGCTATGTGTGACTCTGGTATGACCAATTCTGAGTCGAGTCAAAAGAACGTCCTCTTTACGATTTCCAGCAAAATCCCAATGCTCAATTCTAGGTTTGATGTTTCTCAACTTGTTGTGATGCTGAACATCCCAAATTTGCTGCCATTTTTTTCGTATCTTTCCCTTGATGACACAGCAGATGTCTCTAAAAGGGATAAGGCGACTGGACAGTTCGACAGCAGATTTTGCCGCGATGTCTGCAAGCTCGTTTCCCTTTATTCCCGTATGCCCGGGAACCCAGCAGTACAGGATTTCATATCCTCGTATCATTAAATTTCTATGAATTTTGAGAACATCCACTACCACAGGATTCTGAGCGTTGGGAAAAGCTTCCAAGGATTTAAGAGCACTATACGAGTCTGTGTAAACTATGAACTTTTTGTGGCAGAGCTTTGGGATGTACAAAAGAGCATAATATATTGCAGTTAGTTCAGATGTTAGGACAGAGAAAGCATGGTGCAGGCATCTGCCCTCTATGTAATTTTCAAATACAAAAGCCATCCCGACATGATCATTTGACTTTGATCCATCTGTGTATATCGGATAATAACTGCTATATTTGTGCCTGTGCTCAGCGAAAAGTTGTCTGTAAACGATCTCGTTAGTGCTCGCCTTTACGTGATGTTTAAAAACATCAAGAAGCTGGATCCGTGAATTTTCCCAAGGTGGAATTTCAAAATTCTGTACTGCTTGGGGGTGCATATCAGAGAGGGAGAGTTCCTCAATGACAGGGCGAACTCTTAAAGGGAAAGTAGGAACACAGGATGGACGTGTTTCAAATAATGTGTTACACTCATTATCAAGTAAGCACAGCTTATTGGGATGTTCAGGTTGAGATAGAGTATTAAAATATTGCAAAAGGGACAATTGCTCACGCCTCAGATGAAGTGATGGTTCGTTACAGTCAACATATAGGCTCTGCACAGGAGAAGTCCTGAAAGCTCCTGAACAAATCCGCAGACCTTGATGGTGAACAGGATCCAGTTTTAACAAAACAGATGAGCGAGCGGATCCATAAACAACTGAGCCATAGTCCAGTTTAGAGCGGATAAGCGCTCTGTAAATGCGAAGCATGGAGCAACGCTCTGCACCCCAGGAGGTGTTCGCCAACACTTTTAAAATATTTAGTGTTTTTAGACACTTCTTTCTCAGGTTTAAAACATGAGAAAGGAAAGTCAATTTTCGGTCGAACGTCACTCCTAAAAATTTTACTTCAGGCGCAACTGGAATAATTGTACCATTCAAGTATAACTCAGGTTCAGGATGGAGACCTCGCTTCCTACAAAAGTGCACGCAGACAGTTTTCTGTTTCGAAAATGTAAATCCCTGTTTGTCTGACCATTCTTGGATCTTAATCAGAGCCATCTGCAGTTGCCTCTCTACATATCTCATGTCTGCTCCTCGACAGCTAATCTGCAGATCATCAACATATAGAGATCCCAAGATGGTGGGAGGAAGTTCTTTTAGTACAGAATTTATTTTTAAACTAAACAGGGTTACACTGAGCACACAGCCTTGAGGCACACCCTCTTCCTGTTCAAAAACATCCGAAAAAACAGAGCCAATTCTTACTTGAAAAGTTCTAGTGTTCAAGAAATTTTGAATGAAAATTGGTAGGTTGCCGCGCAAGCCACTCTCGTGAAGATCCCGGAGTATACCGTATCTCCATGCCTTATCATAAGCTTTTTCAATGTCGAAGAATATCGAGACAAGGTGGCTTCTTCTTACAAATGCTTTTCGAATAGATGTCTCTAAGAGGAGCATGTTATCTACAGTTGTTCTTCCCTTTCGAAAACCACTCTGATAAGGCGATATAATATCATTCTTTTCCAAGAAGTAGACTAGGCGGCTGTTTACCATCTTTTCAAACAGTTTGCAAACACAGCTGGTAAGGGCAATTGGCCGATAGTTCGAGGGATTCCTCGGGTCTTTCCCTGGCTTCGCAATAGGAATGACAGTAGCTCTCCTCCATGCACTGGGAAATGTACGCTCCTTCCACACTCTATTGTAAAGTGTGAGAAGGGCACTCAGTGACTTACAGGACAGATGCTTTAGCATTTCATAATACACGCCATCCAGACCCGGACAAGACCTATGTGTTTGCAACAAAGCTCTCTTTAGTTCAACCATAGTAAAGTCTCTATTGTACGACTCAAAGTTGGAAGAGTTGAAAGCGATGGGATTTTTCTCAGAGCGTTGCTTGATAGAAAGAAATGCAGGTGAGTAATTTCGGCTGGAAGAAACGGCAGCAAATGTCTCACCAATTGTATTTGCAATTTCTTCTATGGAGCTAATCACTCGGCCATCTTTTTCCAGAAAGGAAAGTGAGTGGTCTTTGTACATTCCGCATGCTTTTCGAACTCTTTCCCAAACCCGCTTACTAGGCGTAGAGGATGTTATTGAGGACACATGTGAAATCCAGGAATCCCTCTGGCTCTGCCTTCTTACTTTCCGTGCATTTGCTTTGGCTCTTTTAAAAGCTATGAGGTTTCGCAGAGTAGGATATCTACGAAAAATACCCCATGCTTTTTTCTGTTTTTTCAGTGCTTCATGACAGTCGCGATCCCACCATGGTTTCGAATATTTTAGTGTTTTTCCTGATGTTCTAGGAATCGAAAGCATAGCTGCCTGAATAATAGTATTAGTAACAGCTTCAACAGCGTCATCGATATGCACACCTTCTACCATTTCCTCTGTCAGCTCTGCAACGGAAGAGAAGAGTTCCCAGTCTGCCCTGTCCAGGATAAAACGAGGGACTCTCGACACGGGGTTTGCTCCTCTTCGTGCAAGAGACACAAAAATAGGATAATGATCGCTGTTGTACAGGTCATTTCCGACACTAAAAGTGCAAAATGGCAACAGAGATGGTGAACAGATGGCAAGATCGAGAGCGTGGAATGTCCTTGAAGGCTCATGGAAGTACGTATCTTGCCCATTATTTAGGAGACAAAGGCTATGATCTTCGATCATCTGCTCTATTTGTCTTCCTCGGCAATTTGTATCTTTACTTCCCCAGAGTGGACTATGGCCGTTAAAATCTCCTATTATGATAAAAGGCTCAGGCAGCTGCTCTATTAGATTATTTAAATCTTGCTGATAAATGTGCTCATTTGGAGGCAAATACAAAGAAACAAATGAAACAATAATATCAAAATTTATTTGAGTAGCGACAACTTGGAGGGATGTCGTCAAAGGAAGTACATTTGAGGGATAATCCAGTGAGGAGAGGAGACCTACACCTCCACTGGCACGCTCACCTGCAATGTTATCCTTCCTGACGAAAGAAAACCTCCGAAGTTTTGCATGGTGTTCAGGTTTCAAATTTGTTTCCTGTATTGCTAAGCACACAGGATGATACACATTTATTATAGGTTTGATGTCAAGGAAATTTCGGTGGAAACCGCGACAGTTCCATGACATGAGGGTGGCCATTATGAATGGTTTTTGTTTTTTCTGTGCTGTTCTTTTGTTTTTCGTGGAAGTAGATGCCTGGGAACTTCTAGACCCTCTTCTACTTCCATAAAGTCTGAATCCGCAGATTCAGAAATCATCTCATCAAAAGAGCTATTGCTGTGACTTCTATTTTTATTGGATATTTTATGTGTAGAAGTTTTGGGCTTACTTTGAATAACTGTTTCTTTCTTTTGTACTATATGGGTTGCATTTTCTTTTTGCTTGTTGGATGTAGACGGATGGGTTTTATTTGCTAGGGTCTGTGTGCCTATTGATGTTTGGGTGGCGACTGTACGAGATGATTTTACAGCACTGGCGTATGATGTATTTGGTCGAAGCTGTGTGCTCTGGACTAATCTTCTGGCTTCGGCATATGAGATGTTCCTCGTAAACTTTGCAGTCTGCACTTCTTTTTCCAATTTCCATTTTGGGCAGAGGCGTGAAAATGCTGGGTGCTCACCCTTGCAATTTATACAAAGAGGCGCAGCCGTACAATTTTCAGAATCGTGGCCAATCTGTGAGCATCGGGCGCATGTAAGGCTGCCACGACAAGACGTCTTAGAATGGCCGAAACGCTGGCATTGGAAACATCGCATAGGGTTTGGAATATAAGGTCTTACAGGAATATTTAGATATCCGGCCTTAATATTCTTAGGCAGATCAGGCGTGTTGAAGGTAAGGATCACGTGTTTCGTGTCTATCAACTTACCTTCTTTACGCATCTTGATCCGCCTTACACCGCAGACATTTTGTTCGGAGAGCTCAGAAGCGATCTCTTCTTCAGAAACATACAGAAGGTCGAATTCTGAGATTACACCCCGACAATAGTTGAGTGACTTATGTGGTGTTACAGTCACATTCGCTTGCCCAAGTTTAGTTATCTGAAGTAAAGAAGCAGACTGGGTGGCTGAGGTTGTATCAATAAGCAGGTCTCCGGAGCGGAGACGCTTTATATTTCTCGGCTCACCAATACAGGACTGGATGTATTTGTTTATTACGAAAGGAGACATCTTATGCATTTCGCCAGAAGGACTAGAGATGACTAGGAAACGGGGAATATTGTTATGATTTTTTTCATTTGTATCTGTACGTAATTTTTTTGCAGTAGACTTTTCAGAAGTAGGTTGAGTGAGAGGTTGAGTGAGTGGTTGAGTGAGTGGTTTAGCAGTAGACGTTTCAGAAATAGGTTGAATGACTGGTTTAACAGTAGATGTTTCAGAACTAGGTTGAGTGACTGGTTTAGGAGTAGAAGTTTCAGAACTAGGTTGAGTGACAGGAGTGATTTGAGTGACTTGAGTGACAGGATTGACTTGAGTGACTGGAGTTACCTCGAAATCTTTTATTAAGTAAATATGAGAAGCCATAGTGAAAGAATAAAGATTCGGGTCCGACGGCCCCGCCCACCACGGAGCCCAACAAGGGAACACAGATTCCTGTGTTAGGGCTAGCCGGACCTATACGCAAACTGAAGCCCCACAGTCGGCTTTCCCGAAAGCAGGTACTCCCGAGAGCTTGACCCCAAGCCACTGACACAAGGACTAGTGACCAGCCGATTGACACCCGTGAGGACGACTAAGGTGCCTCCCGTTTAGCTGAAGCAGAGGCCAAAGCAGTGTGTTGGGGACAGTACCTCGCCCCTCAACTACCAGGACCCTCCTTTCCAGCGACACGGGTCTCCACGCACGGCAAACACGTGGGCAGTTTTCTCCCCACTTGAAAACTAGAAACAAGGTCTGTTCCAGCCTCTCGTGACGAGCCCCAAACTCCGTAGAGAGAAACCACAAGGGAGAAGGGAAGGGAAAAAGATCCAGCCAAGAGGAGAGGAGACGGAAAAGAGGATAGATCACTGGGGCTCCAGGATCGTGACACCCGTCTCACCAAGAAGATGATCCCCTGAAGGGCTAGGGTACCTCGGGATTGCCACACCCGTACTCACAAAAGTGAGCCCCCTGAGGGAGATCTATTATCTGGAAAAATCCCAAATCCGGAATCGCCAAAGTCCCGACCAGTCCGGATTTTGGACTTTGTATTGTATTTATTAAGAGAGAATGAGCGTTACTCAACCATGGGAAACAATTACATTCTTTTTTTTTTTTTTTTTTTTTTTTTGAATTTTAAATAACAGTTCAATTTACAGAACTAGTTTACAATGAGAGGGGGGGAAAGCTATGCAGAACTAAATTATATTACAAGATTTAATGATGAAAATTCAATTCAAAATAGAGAAAATAAATATTAAGCCATATTTATTATATTCACTTAGCACCTAAAAATAAATACAATTGATTTTTCCACTCATATTAATATTTAAATAATTTAACTTAAATCAAAATTCTGAACATTTTCTAAATTCTCATTGTATAACAGTTTTCCCTTAACAGATATTGCAAGCAAAGTATTTTTAAGTAAAAATAAGTAAAAAAAAGAACTTTTCTGAAATCAGAAGACAGGAAATTGCTTCATGCAATCATTCTTTAACAGTAAAAGCTAAACTAACCGGCATACTTGGAAATTGCCGGATATCTGAAAATTCCGGATGGTCAAGCGTAACTGGTAAAAGAGGAAGTGGGATAAATTATAGCCATTCTTCAGATTTTTCAGCTAAATAATGCTTTTGACATTTCGATATGTGCATCATATAAAAAATAGCCCAATGGAACTGAAAAATAATCTGCTTAGCAATCACAGTAAAACTCTTTTATCTCAGTGAAATATCGCAAGCGTTATTGTGCAATATGTGCACCTTAATTCTTCCACACGCGATATTACGCAACTGGAATCAACAGCTGCCGGTATTCGGAGAATAAATAACTAAATAAAGGAAAACGTCCCTTTGCTTCGTCCGGTTTTCACTGTCACACTCCCATGTGACATAATTATCATTGAGCAGGATACGTTGCGCTCCAAGCAATATCCCTGGCATATTCATATCGATTAATAAAGAGATTTGCCAATCTGGGGTGTTTTTTTCATTCTAATTTTGAACAGAATGCGGTTAATTTCTGGAATAGAATCATTCTTCGCTTGGGTTGGTAGACCGCAGATCTTTTAGTCGTATTCAATCCAGGTCGGAAAGTGACAAAAAAAAAAGTCCATTGCTTGCTTTCCTGCGAACTGTAACGGTTTCAATATTCGAGAGTTTGCGGAAAAAGGAGAACCACCAACTTCCATACTATATAATGCAATGGCCAAAAAAAAAAAAAAATTATTTTGACTATTCAATTACTTTCACTTTATTTGTGCCATTATGTATATTATTCCTTAGAAAACTAATCTGTGTTAAAACACACTTACCCATTTTTGAAGTTTATCTATATTTCAGCAGTTATTGCAAATATATTATTATAAATATTCATATATATGCTCATAATATAAGTACAGTCAAAAGTTTTTAATCCGGACTCGTCGGAACTTTGGCAATTCCAGATTATCGATCATCAGTTTAAATCTGGTAAGATGGCATGCAGAAATTATAAAATTAAAAATATGAAACCGTAATTTATGAAATAAAGAACAATTATGATCTAAAGGGTATCAAAATTTACAAAAAAAAAAGGTTAATATTTATTTGTTTACTTTATTAAACATTTCTTTCAATGTAAGTTGTTTAAGTTGCTTCGTTTTATGTGATAATACCATAATTTCCGGAAGAAACGCCGCAGCGTTTACGTGTTTAAAACTTAAATTTTCAGCGGATGCGGCGTTTAGGTGCACTAAAAATAAAATATTTCCTATGATGGTCATTGTACATAGTTTGGATGGCCTTGTCATTGTGCATAGACTGGTGCTGTTCCCACACAAAAGACCACTCACTTGCTTTTTGCGAACATTATTTTGTCTACGTTCTTTCCCTTGAACGGACCTACGTGCCTTATTCACCCTAAACGAGATCTCAGAACAATAACATTCTTCCCCCTTTCAAATCAACATTCTCATCAGTTCGAATAGTCTCTCTCCTCTGCCATTCGATGAATCTTCCAGGACCCATCCTCTCCCCACCCCTGCCTTTTCTGCAATTTTTTTCAAAGGCGGACACGATTCCACCTGCTTCGCAATAACGAACTCTGACGTATTTCCCCTTCAGCATGAATGGATTTTTCTTGGCATTCTGCCAGATACAGATCCCATCAGTTTGGGTACAAGTACTTGTTGGATAGTTTTTAAGACTAGCGTCTATATCCCAAAACGGCAGCCTATGAGAGAGACAATTCTATTATTTTCATCGGGGAGTAGGGGAGTTAGAATGGTTTTCTGAGGAATGCAACGCCAGTGGACTATATGTTTGCTTACATTTGGAAGTTCAAAAAATTGCTAATGTGGATTGCCTTAGTTTCTACGGTTACTTAAGGGAAATATTAGGCAGTTTTTTCGGTTTGCTGATAGAGGGCAAATAGACAATTTACCTTTATAATCCGCGTTTATCTATTTAAACTTCAGAAGATTTAAGATGAAGAGAATATATTTAACACAACAGAACGCAAGCTTAAGACTTGTAAATCTTTTAAAAAACAATATATCGATAATTAAAAATATTATTTATAGTGCATTATTAAAAACTTAACTGGTATGTCATATATCAGGACTTGAGTTTTTGCAACTATACGGCCCACGACGATGTCACGCGCAATTTAATAATCTATTGCAGCGTTTACGCTGATGCGGCGTTTCTGTGTAATTTAAATTTTTTTCCCGCCATTTTTCTCGAGTGCAGCATTTACGCTGATGCGGCCTTTCTTCCGGAAATTACGGTACTTTCTCTTTAATTCTATAAACAGACATGATTTCTTGTTCAGTTACAAAGTTCCACTGTTTAAGTCCTATAATTGCTGTGTCGAGAATACCGACTAATTTGTCAATCGAAACTTTTTCGTTTTCAATAACCTCTGTCACTTTCTTCACTCTCGGAAGTGAATTATAATGACGAGGAATTTGATTTAAATCATATCAAAGACGGAATACATCGAGATGAAATACTACAGTTAGTAAGGAATTATAAGCTGAATAAAATAAAAACATCTGCTCTGAAGATAAGGATAGTGGTGACAGATAAACTTCCAGTTCATTGCGAGCCGCAACGACAAAAAAAAAAAAAAAGAAAAAAAGAAAAAAAAAAAAGAAAAAAAAAAAAAAGGCACTAAAAACAAAAAAAACAAAAAAATGAGTGCTTTAGAGAAAAAGTAAACACCTATAAGGGCTTTTATATTTTATTTTCAAATATAAGGACCTTATAAGCACTTATAAGGACCACTACGAACTCCATATATACTAATTCTAAAGAAGATTCAAGAGAAATTCACAGCTCTCGATGCCAAGACGTTAGTAAAATAAGTAAGTAAATAAAAATATAATTTATTTTACATAAATTACAGTAATATTGTATAAAAAAAGTAATACTTAATACACATAGCTATACCATGATACAGTATTTAAAGAATCGAAAAGAAACTCAAAGGAACAGCTCTGAGTAAGTGAAAAGAGCAATCAAACAAGACTTCGCAGGAGCCAGATTTGAAACAGCAAATAATGAAGACTCTGTCAAAATCAGATCCATAGCTAGATCAGGAGCATATGAATAATCACGACTCCAAAGGACCCAGGTCTGTCACAGCAGCACAGCGCTGATAGCTGGGAATCCGAGGAACTGGTTCCTATAATCTACGCACTTTAAATAGATCCTCGCACCGTCAGATGGGAGGGAACACCCATTTGCAAACAGGGGTGATCAGTTTCTTTGAGATGTGTTGGTTTATTTAATGTTTTGATTTTTAAACACTAGCTTAAATACAAGCAAGCCAAAAGCACATATATACGCATACATAACATGCATATACACATAAAAAATAGATCAGAGAAGTTTCCAGTAAAATAATAAAGGAAAGACTGCTAGTGTTTACATTAAAATTTTTTGGAAGGCTTCCCAACAATAGCTCTCGCTAAACTGTTAAAGAACTGTCGTTCTATTTTTGCCACAGCTGCGAGTTCAGTAAAGTAAATCAATTCTGGAACAGACCGTCCATCTCTAATGCATGGTTGAAAATGCTTCCCTGGCATGATAGTGACAACACAAAAAGGTTAGAGTTTATTTACGGGTGCCCCTTGGATTATCACTAAGTTTTTGTTTCATTTATTGCCATGTTTTTGTTTTATTTATGAAAACCCCGAGTAGTTGAATGTTATGAAAACCCTATTATGACACAATTGGTTGCATGATTGCGGTCAACTTGAATCATGGGAATAGATATGGAAAGTATGCATCGGATTTTCGATAAGTACGTTTTGTGGTTTACACCGCAAAATGAATGAATGAATGTGGTAAGATTAATTTGAAGTTCTGTACGATTTAGAACAAAAGGGAAAAAAGCATTAATTGATGGTGTGTAAATGAAGGTTTACTTAGTAGCCATTATTGTGTCCTGTCTGTAGGAAGGACCTGTTTGTATGGTCAAACGTCGGACAATATTGGCACTACGGAGGGTATTTTTGACTTATTTTTGTGAATTTATGTGGCGATGCCCAGTATACAGATGCTAGTTCAGATAATTTTGGTAAGTTTTCAGATGCTGTTAAGGAATTTTGTTTGACTGAACACTTGTAAATTCGTAAATAAGGTAAGTGGATATTTCCTTTGTATAGTGCTAAGATGAATTTCCCTTTTTACATTATCTCAGTGCTTGATTTAAAATGCAGTTTAATGAGATCATATATTTTTTGCCGGCTGCTCCTTTGACTAGGGAGTGCACAATGCCTAGTTTGTGCAATTCTCTAAATTTTTTCAAGTCAAAATAGGTCAATGTGTACATGGATACCGAGATTGAGCAATACTTGTTATTTTGGATTTGTGTAGCCAAAATAACAAGTCAAAGAACTGCACAAACTCAATGTCCATTTACCGCCGAACATATTTTTACCCGCAAAACATACAAAGGAAGAACACAAACAGGGTGAGAAGACATATTTATTATGCTTAGTACAATAGAAATCATGAAATAAGAACAAAAACAGAAAACGATCAGCATCATCAAAGAAGGTGTTCAAAATTACGACCTCAGACCGTGATGCAGGCCTTACATCTCTGGTGCACAGAAGATGCATGATGCATCCTGCATCGTAGTCCAGGATTGCTATTTTGAACATCTTCTTTGATGACAATTATTGTTTGTTTCTGTTCTTATTTCTTAGTTTCTGCTGTACTAAGCATAATAAACACATTTTTTATCCCTGTATGTATCTTGTAATTTGTATCATCACTAACACGCCAGGAAAGCGTTTCCAACCATGCACTGCTATGTGATTTTCAATCGTCTAGGTGTACTCTATCTCTTCTGAAAGTTTGAAACCGATTATATACAGATGCATACCTGAATACATTTTATGCATGTTTATTAATATGTTCACATACATAAATTCACTACAATTTAACTATCGATGCAGTTACACAAGCAATTAGAATGACCAAACGTATTATTCAGCCCGTTTTCCACGACATATTCACCACTAGACCATTATATCCAGAAAATGCACTCAATTAACAATAAATTTTCTAAACAGCATATTAATTCGGTGAATCTTTACATTATGGTAACTTGGCGATTTTTTGGCGACCAACCCTGCTACAGCAACCTGCTAGTTTTGTTTTGGACGCCATTTTGTTTTCACGAACTAGAGGCATTTTTTTTTTTTTTTCCTCTTAACATTTTTTCCAACAATCTGCTAGCCGAATTATGCTTATAATAGAACTTTTATGGAAAAAAAAATGATTAATTACGACGAAGATTAGGTGCGAAATTGAGAGTGCCTGCTTGCCGCGTTTTTAAGAATTGCACATACACGGTACCCATGTGCACGTCGACCTATTTTCTCTTAAAAAAAACATCCCAGAATTGCACAAAAATGGCATTGCGCACACTCTTGACTTTATCTATGTACACATCGACCTATTTTCACTTAAAAAGTCAAAGAAAATTGACAAAAATCCAGTTCTTCTTACTCTTGTAAAAAGCGCCAAACAAATAAGTGGACGATTCTGCACTTTAGCAGCGAAAATTGTTTCTAAGTGCTTATTAGCTAAAATCACGATCAGAATTTTCTGGAAAATGTCACATTACATGTCTCGATCTCTCATTTCTCTGAGACAAAATAATCTGTGATTCGAACTGTGTACTTCTCAGATTATTGCTAAAGTCCTAGCTAGTAACCTTTACCGCCTTACCAAAATGTCGCCAAACTACCTGTTGCCATATTCTAAAACTGGCTCAGATTCACATTACATCTACGGAAAACTACTAAAACTCCCATATAGCCAGCCTGAACTACCACTGTTCAGTGGCTATCACTGCACCACTAGTGGATTCCAATGACTGTTCGAATTTTTCACAGAAATCATCATTTAGGATGATTGTTGTATTATTACCATTGGTACAAAATTTACTCATTATGATAATTTAATTTTAGCTTTTAAATTATAATCATAAATTACTTGTAATAAATTGAGGGATTAAAAAATACACACTTCTTAATATTTTTACCATTTACAATATTTAATCATAAAAAATATTTCTAACACTGGTACAAAACTTGCCCATTATAATTGAATTTGATTTTCTTCACTTTGAAATATTTTTTTTATTTTATTTTAATAACAGAATCTAAGAAACTAAAGTAACATATATTAGTTTGAAATGCATTTATTAACCTTTTGTAAATTTCATTATTCATAAACATAAAAATTAACCTTTTGTAAATTTAAAATATTAGCTAAGTACTAATATAATAAAATATAAATATAAACTAACTACTTAAAATATTAATGTTTAATACATTATATTTTGTAATTAAAAATATTAACATTTTGTAAATTTCATTACTCATAACATAATAATTGTCATAAATTCATTTACAGTAGTGTTTCAAGAATTTATCATTGCAGTACTAGAAATATTGAAAATTAGAGAAAGATTGTTTATTCTGATTAAGAACTTATTTTTTAGGGTTGTTATTTAGTCTAGATCGGGTTTTGTTGACAATCCGCCATTTTTTTCTGATCTTCAAAATCGGGTCTACCTTGGCGACCGAAGTTATCTTGCCACAAGTGGTTGACTGAGTCGTAAGCACAAAGTGTGCCTTCTATTCTGTACATCTAAACTTTATAATAGAATAAAAGTATATCTTAACTTAATAAGAATATATCTAAACTTTATGATAATAACACTTAAAGACATTGAAATCAGTATCTAAGTGCTTGCCATGTAGTCAAATTTTTATATATAAATTGTACTCTTACTTTTATTATAGAGTTTTTATTACAAAAAATTCAGATTTCTATTAGATAAAATGTTTAAGTAATGTAGAAAATTTGCATAAAATTTAAAATAAAAAGTCGACTGCTGTGTCAACATACTATTAATAAAAGTAATAATACTCAGTGAAGGTTATACAGCTGTTAGGTTGTAAGATTTACAAAATTTGGGAACTCTAAATTATAAGCAATATATTCCATAATCTAAGCAACATTATATTTTTTATAGTCAGGCAAATTATGAAAATGTTATAAAAGCAATAATGAAACCTGACTTTGGTCCTGATTTGAACCTATGAATTCATGCAATTACACATCCCTATAGTTCTAATATGAGGTAAATAAGTATTTTTAGACCATGGTAATTTTGATCTCCTTAGCAAAGGAAACACCAAGAGTTTACTTCATGCTACTGAAAATGTGTTTTCTTCCCCCTTGTGGGTTTTAGTTATAATAATATGCAGAGTTGACATATGAAAAAAATGTCAAGACTCATGTGATGTAATATTAAAAGCACCAGTTTTAACTATCAAAAATTCGGCTTTTCAAAAAATATTTTAAATGTTGTGCTTTCCTAAGACAAAAGTAACTAAGAAAAACACACAATTTATCCCTCCTGCCATCAAAGCTCTGATACCTATCAAATTCGTTAAAGTTACGTGGACAGAAATGGCGGCATGTTTGAAGCTCAGTATTTAGGGTTACCAAGGTTATCATAATTTTTCATTTATCGCTCCAAAATGTCGCCAAAAAGGACTAATACTAAAGCTGTGCCCTATTTTTTTAACAACTATTTCACAGAAGAATACATGTACACACAAGAGAAACAAAATACGAAGTGCGACGCCTTAGTGCCACTAGTAAAAACAAAAAGCAATCAGGAGGAAAAAAGAACAATATACAATAAAGAATCTGAGCAACAATTTGCATAACACATATACAAAATTACACATTAATAACATTTAGGATCGCCCTTGGCCGTTTCCTGAAATTGGGGTCCCTAGTATCATAACAATCAAGGAGGTTAGAATACATGGAGATGCCCTGCGCGCAGTCCAAGTGAAGCCAAAAAGTGGGGGAAAGCATACCCTTAGTAGTCGTGGCTTTAGAAAGATTGACGAGCTTTTCAGCCAATGAGGCAGAACCTAGCCACACCCAGTTTCGTAAATTAAAGACCGTGGATTCTTCGCGCGCTTTTTCCTTCACTTTTTCCCTCCATTTCATTTTATTTCTACATTTTCTATCATCTTGTAGACGGCTGCAATATTGTTCCGAGAAGCAATTTTTATTCCTGCCAAAATGGTAAATTCCTGCGTCGCTTTCGGCTGTACAAATAGAAGAATAGCAGGATCCGGTATTACATTTCACAGGTAAATATTCTTTTAACATATATACTATCATTTATTTAATTATACTTTGCTCAAAGTTAGATAAAAATTTGCTGTGCATGTTTAAAACATATCCAAGGAAACGGCTGCAAGTGCTGATAATTGTATCAATTCTAATGATTATCAGGTTATGCAGAGGGAAAATATATGTACAAAGGGACTGATTCCATTAAAATGAGTTAAATGAGAAATGCATTATGTAATTACATGCTGTCATTAATGAATGCTAGCAATAAAGGTATTGTGAAAATAAATAAATAAATAAATACTCAAACCATTAATTGATTATATTTTAGTTATTCTAAATATATACAGGTATAATTCTCAATTTTCCATGTTAGAAATACTACTTACGTTTTGAAAAATATTAAATTGCATGAACAATGATAAAAAATAATATTTAAATTCTGCATTGTTATTTTTAAAACTCCCACAAATTTCACCCCAAATTAAATCCTGTTATTAAATATTTACTTGAACAGAAAATAAAATTAAATACATAAAATATAACTTGTAATATAATATGATCACACCTTTAAAATAACGCGTTTTCTTTTCCACGATGAGCTGACCACTTCCCCTTCCCTTGTTTACTTACCGTTTTGCTTTTACAACTCAGTTAATTACGAGTATAATACTCAAACCATTAATTGAAGAAAAATCTGAGAATTATAGATGTTTCTTCGCGCACGTCACACCGAGAAAATACTCAAACTCTTTTCTGACGGCTTTTCAAACGCACATTTCAATTATTCTACTTATTTATGCATGTTAAAAAAACAGTATTTTATATGGAAATGAAATTCGAAATGTAGACATTATTTCAATGTAACCATTCAGTACCTTATAACCCTCTCACGTCTTCACATAAGAAATCAGAAAACACACTCAAAACTTCAAACAAGCTGACGTTTAACCTCACTTCACATAGTAAGGGAAGCGTTTTCTTGCCCTCACGAGGCGTGGCTTATTTGCTTTCCCCGGCTTCACTCTCCTCGTATTGCAACAGCAGAGACGCCATCTCCATGTATTCTAACCTCCTTGATAACAATAGTTAACAACCATACAGACACTAACTGGATGAGAAAATCACAAAATGTTATTCAAAAGTTGAGCTGGAGCAAACCGCATGTATTCGTTAGTGAGTAACGGGTACATCGGTTGACTCGAAGTACCGGTTCGGTAGTCACAAATTCATTTCGTTACTCGCATCTGTCGTACGATGCGGTTTGTTCGAGTACGAATGATGCGGTTGCTGTTCAAATACGAATGATACGGTTGCGTCACAATGCGCTCATATTTTTCATAGATAAATTTGAATTTTTTTCGGCATCGGGCAAACTCTTGTTTACATTATGTGTTTTAGTTGAAATACTATTTAGTTTAGTTGTTGATATTTAAGAAGATGAGCAATTTTGATAGCGTGAAGCGTTATTTTGTATTTGGTTTTTACTATTGCTATTTATGTTTGTAATTTAAAAATTTAGATGATGATGATTTTTTTTTTTTTTTTTCTTGAGCGTGCTATAGTGAGATTTTATTGATTTGAAATATTTATATACTGCACTTAGGTATTGTTTATATAAGAATATGTAGATTAATATAGGTTCTTTACTTCCTTGTATCAAATAAAATGGTAGTAATTATTGTAATCGAGAAAACTTTTGGGTATCATATTTTAACGGAAATATCCGTTTTTGACGATTACGGAATCCATGTGAATTATTTTTTGGGGTGACATCTGTACGTACAAACACAATGAAGGACTCACTTTTTTTTTTTTCAAAAAAACTTATTGTTAAATGGATACAACTCTAATATACGCCCTAATTTCACCAAATGTGGCGATATGTGTTCTGCGCTGGTTTTTGGCGCGATTGCGTGTTCTATGGCAACCCTGATGACATTGAAAAATCTTTCGCTGGAGCTCGTTGGTTCGCCCCTGTGTCTGAGAAGATGGGAGGGAAAGATAAAATGGTTAGTTGTTGAATTGAAAGTTCGGCAAAAGGAAATATGATTGTGGCTATCCTGTTGAGGGGTAGTGCGTATTTGGAAGTGTGGAAAGAGGGTCTGGGAGATTATTTTTAATGGCAGTGCATGATAGAAGTAGGGATTTGTGATTTTATTTATTTGTGAACCATAGTATAAATTTTCTGGATAGTGTGTCTGGATGTCATGTAAATACGATAGTGATTACGTGGCGGCATGTTAAAGGCGGTATGAAATTTATATTTCTGCTATTCGAAAACGCATTAATTCATGGTAAGTGCATTTTATTTTATCCTTGTTCTTATTTTGTAGAATGTTATGTTCATTGGTTCTTTAGTATGAATTTCTGTCGTTATTGTTGTTTTTTTAAATTGTTTGAAATTTATTTTAGTTTATTTTGTTGTTTAGTGTCTAGACTGTACAATTCGTAGATGTTTTTTAAAGTTGAAACAGAACGCTGTGTACATGGTATTATTTGAAATTTATTGTTGTTATGTTATTTTATTAAAGCGAGGAGTGCGTAGATCGTAGATTCCTTCCTTGCCTAAATTGTGCAATTCGTAGAATTTTTTTTTAAGTTTAAACAGGATGCTGTGTACATGGTATTCTTGTCAAATATTTTTGGTTAGAAACTTTACGTTTCTGCTATCTAAATTTTTTGTTTTTGCTTCGGATTTTTAGCTAAATTGTGTGTTCAAAACGTAGTTTTTGCATGTGCGAAAACCGCGTTTCTGGAGACATATTAGGCTAAAAGTTCAAAATGTAGACAAAAAATTTAGATAGTAATATGGCAGCGTGAAGTTTCTCGCCAAAAATATTTGGCGAGAAATTTGGCGACTTGAGGGCGCATATCAGAGTAGTTCCGTTAAATGTAATCCCATTTACTCTAAGCTGATACTTATGACTAATGATTATGACTCTAAGTTGATACTTGAAAGGGATTTTTTTTCGTGATGTGTAAGTACGTATGTATGTACTTTGCATAACTCAAAAACGGTTAGTTATAGAACGATGAAATTTTGTATATGGGTCCGTTATAACATCTAGATGTGCACCTCCCTTTTATTGCAATCGGTAATACTACCAAACGTAAATATGTATATATATATATCAAATAAATTATAATTAAATGTAAAGTACACACACACACATATATTATATATATATATATATATATATATATAATAAAAGCCAAGTAAGGCGAAAATAAAAGCTTTGGCTTTTATTTTATTTAATTATCACTAAATAAGTTATTTGACTTTTATTTTCGCAATCATTGGTTGCAGTCAGGACTTAATTTTTAAAATTAGAAGTGCTGGAGCTCTATGGAAGGCCATCAGGAAAGATGAATAAATAAATAAATAAATAAAATAACTATTACAATAATAAAATAATTAGCAACTAGAATATTAAATGATTATTGTTATAATTCAATAAAAATTTAAAGACAAATGAAAATTTAATTAATTCTTAAATTAATGATGAATAACTAATTAAAGAAATAAAATACCAGACATCGCCTTGTTTGGGGGCTGTGGCTAAAATTGCAATTTAAGAACTAAGCCGAGCATTAGCTAAATTTAGGCTTTTGATGAGCAAATAATGTACTGTTTACCAGAGTATAGATAGAAATTTGGTTATGTAGCCCATTCTTCTAAAACGACGTTTCGTCGCTGCCTTCCACCACCAATTCTCTTTTCTTTTTTTTCGGTTTCGGTTTATTCGGTTACAGCAAAGCACACTAGGGCTGTTACCTACGGGGAGGAAGGCCTTCGTAGAGCATTTTTTAAAGGGACCTGACTCATATGTAAGTTACACACGGCGAAAACCACGAAAACGCCCGTGCAGCTAGCCGTTAGCCGGGAATCGAACCCCGGACCGAACTATTAGTGCTCAGCGACTTTACCGCTCGAGCTCTGGTGGGCTGTTTTTTTCTTTTCATTCGCTGTTTGAAAAACGGGTGTTCACTTTACGATAAAGTAAGCACCTGTTTACTTCAATTAAAATGTGTTAGACGATATGGTTCTTCCTACTTTAATCTCACTTAGCTTTTGATTTCTAATATTGATTCAATGTTTTCTGTAGACAAAGTATTCTGATTAGAATAATGGATTTCAAACATGATCAAAGGTGTGTATCTGAATATAATTAGGTTTTTATAACATAGGGCCCATTTTATTAGTTTCACATAGTTCTAAAGCAATTGACCACAGTATCGCTGTTTTGAAAGAAAGTAAAAATGTGAGAAATGTATAATGAACATTAATATACAAGCTTTATTAAAAGTAGTCAGCCTTTTAAAACGTTGCCGTCTATGCTTTTAGAGGATTTTTGGAGCTCTGTGCATTTGCTCTGGCATCTTAAAAAAGTGATGTTCAATATCAACGTATGTTTATGTTCTCAAAAATACAGGTTTCTTTCAGAAAGCGACCTCTTAGAAGTCGTCAATAAATGATTCAGTATAGTTGTTTTCTAATAGACCATAGAATAAATTAATTTTAATGTCAATTTAAAAATGGCTGCTTGTACTAAGAGTTAAGAGCAATAAGACTAATTTTTCTTTCGCAATTAGCTGTCATGCCAGATGAATATTTTTCTGCATAATCTTATTGTGTATAATTGAAATATTTAGCTATGCATTCAACAAATATACAACAAATGTAAGACAAATCATTAAAAAAATTAAAATTTGGAACATTAATAATAATTTTTTGTTATACATAAAATATTATTAATGAATGTTGAATTTATATCATATTATATATAAATCAAAATTTAAACTGCTATCCCTTTATAATAAATTGAAGAAAAGCTATAAAGTGAATTGATATTTAAAAACAAAACGAAAATTTAAAAAAAAAAAAAAATTTTTTTTGTCATATACCTAGAATCTAAAAATGAAGAATACTGAATTTACGACTCATGTGTGTATTTAATTATGGCAAAGCACACTATGGCTATCTGCCTAAGGGGGGATGCCTTCGTGGAGGACTTTCTAAAGGAAACTGGCTCGTATACACGTTACACATGGGGAAAAGCACGAAAACACCCATGTAGCCGGACCGTTTGCGGGATTTGAATCTCGGACCGAACTACCAGTGTTCAGCGACTTTACCGCTCGGCCGCTGGTGAGCCGTTTTACGACTCATATAATAATAAATGCATATTCATATTGTAACAGAAATTTTGTTAGAAGTCTAGCATATGTATAGTTATTTGTGATCTTTTAAAACTGTCGTAACATGGTGCATATTTATCGTTATCGTGAACCAAAACAGTATGCTTTACATCTTTACAAATATACGTGATAGATTTTAATATTTATTTCTGCATATACTTACGTTTTCCAAAGACACGAAAGCAAGTCAAGCAGATTTTTGTTGTATTAAGCAGACTTAAGTTCTCTGTTAGCTAGTGTAACCTATTTTCGGATTCTATGAGCCTTCCAGAATTATTAGCAAAATAGTGGAAATGTCAAAGTGTTTTTATAAGCAAACAGCAGATGTACACTGAGCAGTGATCAATTGATATATTTCTTAAATGATTTGGTTTAGTTGATTATGACAAAACACAATGGGGCTATGTGCCTAAGAGGAAAAATGCCTTCGTAGAGCACTTTCTTAGGAAAGCTGGCTCGTATGGTACGTGGTAAGCTGTCCTGTAAGCTGGTACGGGAAAAAAACCACGAAACGCTTATGAAGCCAGCCCGTTTGCCTGAGATCGAACTCAGGTCGGAACTACCAGTGTTCAGCGATTTTACCGCTCGACCGCTGGTGGGCCATTTCTTAAATGAATAAAGGTATACTCATAGCATTATGAAATAACGTTGATAGAAATATTTAGTGCTTCACCATTATCTCTAATAAAGTGACATACAAATTTCCTTACCTTTTATAGATTTCTAAATTTCTTTTAAGTTCTTTCTTAATTCGTACTTAACCTATACATGTGCGAATGTTTTTATCGATTATATTGTTAAGTGTAAAAAGCAAGTTGACATTTATAATATAGCATTCCTTGTCTCAACAAATAACAGTCTCAACAAGGAGTTTTTGGAAAGGGGATGAATCGGGGAAATTTCACCCTTTCGTCATTAGCGGTTCTGATGAAGGGAATGGGGTAAGCAGCAAATGAAATAACGAAAGCTAATCTTTAATGCGGTCTCCCAGTTTCTGTATTTGTATTTGGGAAAGTTTTATGGTCATTATAAAAAAGTGAAAATTTGATATGGATTCCGCATGACTTCCTTCTACGACTATTTAAATTATGCTTATTTTTGCTGCACTTCATTTAAACTTATTTCCTCGAATTATTCTAACTATATTAAGCGAAACCCGAAGGCAAGTTACAAATGGCATCAAACATTGCAAATTTTGAAACTAAATTTCCCGGTCAATCTTTGTCCTACGGGACTCAAACTTCTTGTGTTTTTATTTTTTCATAACAAGTATAAAACTTTACCAGATATAAATATAGAAACCAGAAAACGACATTAAAAGTTAGATTTCATAATTTGTCCAAAATTAATTCTTTTTTAAATTTGACATTGACAAAATATGAATATTTTCGTCATTTAAAATGCTTCTGTATTTTTGTTGCACCGTATTTAAACTTGCTTTCTCGAGTTATTGACATTAAATTACATTAATTCCATTATCTATTGGAAAATAATTATAGCAAATCATCTATTTACGACATCTCTAAGAGGTCACCTTTTAAGAGATCTCTATTTTTGGGAACATAAACAAACATTGGTAGTGAACATCATCTTTTTAAGACCACCACATGTAAAATCCTCTAAAAGCATGAATGGTTGCATTTAATGAGGACCGATTACTTTTAATAAGGAATGTAACATTAATCTTAATTATACATGTTTTTGATGTGTGTGCCAAAATAGTGATACCGTACTTCTGTTGCTTTAGAAATGTGTGAAATTAAAAAAATGCATACTATACAACAAAAATGTTATTATATTCAGATACACACCTTTTGAACACGTCTGAAATTCATTATTCTGCTCAACATAATTTGTCTGCATAAAATATTAAATATTATTAAAAAATCAAAAGCTAAGTCGAAGTAGAAACAGTCATCTCTTCTAAACCATTTTAATTGAAGTAAACAGACGTTCGCCTTATCGTAAAGTAAACACCTATTTTTCAAACAGCGGATGAAACGGGAAAGAGGGAATTGGTGGGGGAAGGCAGCGAAATAAATAACACTTTCTCGAGCTGGGGATGAAATGAGAAAGGACGAAACGATACTAAGCCAATAAGACAAGATCTGGTATTTTACTTTATTATTTAATTAGTCATCATAAACTTAAAAATTATTTTAATTTTTATTAGTTTTTACATTTTTATTAAGTTTTACTTATAAGTATTTTATATTTCAGTTGCTAATTATTATGTTACTTTAATTATACATTATTTTAATCACTATTTTTTATTATTTTAATTATTAAGTTTTTTAATAAGTAATTTTTTTGTTATTTTAATTACTAATTAATGTTATTATTGTAATATTTATTTCCTTTCTTTCTTTATTTTTTATTTTATTTTTTCCTATTTTCCTGACGGCCTTCCGTAGGCGCTTCTGACTTTAGAAACTAAGCCCTGACAGCAATAGAAAATTTAATAATGAATCATATCCAGTGCACCAAAAAATAATAGCCAATATAAAGTGAATTATTTCTACCCAAAAATGCGAAGCAAAACTCCCTATCGCAGCACTACCCAGTTCCCGCGGGGTAGAATAGCTCACGTGATTCAATGCGATGCGACGTTTCGAGGCCCTTTTTAGGGCCTTAGATCGATAAAATAGGCTCAGGATACGGATACCGATCGATTTTACCGAAAGTAACGAGTAACGATACGATAGTAACGAGTACTGGTTCACCGAGTAACGAATACATACGGGTACACAATTTCTCGTTACTTCTACAGCACTATTCAGAAGCCATAAGTAGTAGCACGTGATCCTCTCTTACTGCTTTGTACACTTTGCTGCAGTCTTTTAGCAGGATGATATTTAAAGTCATACTGCAGAAATGGTCAAACTGCGGCTCTCCGACACCTTAACTGCGGCTCGAGAGCTGCTTGCGATCCTTTGATTGTTAATTTAATTTCTAATAATACGTATGTAAAAATTTGATAGATTTTAAACTGTTCACTGCTAGCTTATCGTCAGAGCAAGAAATACGTAAAATTACAAATAATTTCATTTCTGGTAATAACTGTTCCGGTTACTCTACTTTTTGATCATCGAATACAACAGTACGAAGTTAATCTAACACGCAATGCTAATAATTTTATTAAATTATTCTCCCTAATATGTTTTCTCTCCAGTTAATTCTACTTCAGGCAGTATTTGTTTACATTTCTGTGTGATTCCATTGCCCACAACAGTTGTGATCCGCCTTGAAAATTCACTGTTCGTTGTAGGGTGGACGATGCTATTCGCACCTCCGGTGCGATTAACCACTTAACCCAGGACTTAAAAGCTCATAGATCGTTTCCCCCTGAAACAGGCAGTGGGGAGTGATGACGTAGCCATGATGACACTGAGCGCGGAGATGCAATTGACAACATAGAAATTAGCGTTTTTAATTTGAAGAACCAGCGTTTAAAATGAGCTGTGTGTGAAAGATAGCTATAATTTTGAAGAGACAATGTTACTGCAGTATGCATTTTACACTTGTAATGTTGCGCGCTCCCAAGCTGCACGCAACAATAGTGGTGACTGCTATGAACTGGAAAGTATACAAAGTCTTGAGAAGGGTTTAAATCCCTTTTTATTCAACTTTAGAAATTACAGATGCGTGCTCTTGACGCTCACAAACTACGCCGACCCGGCGGTAAAATAAAAACAAGAAACTCAAAAAGAATAATGACAAGTGACTAACTACGAGGCTCTCTAAACGTAACTAACCTAACCGCGTTCTGAGATACCGCTGATGATTCAGCAAACTTCTGAATATTACGTTGAAAGATTCAACAATCTACCGAGGCAAGCACATAGGCTGAAACGCGCGGTTCTTCAATTTCTAACTAGCCACCTCCACGCTCGTGAAGCAAGAAAGCACACTTTCGAACTCGTTTCCCTTCTATTTAACTCAGATTACTTCCGCTGACAATTTGAATCCTTGCGCGTTCTACTAAAATTTACATACTCTAGCATTGGCAATTCCAGGGGAAAGTAAGGCTTGACAGGAATGATAGTTTAAACTTAAAATAAATGTTAGTTAAAATAAATATAAACCCTACATTTGTCGCTGCCAGAATTTGGTAAACTTGGAAGCAGGTCCTAGAAACGACCTGTTGAAAAGTTTCCACAATTCTGAACTAAAATTTAAGAGCCTCGTTTACATAAAAAACTGTTTTCTCACAAAAGGTAGAATAAATTTCTGTAGATACTTATTTAACTCTCTCTTCTTACAGCAACCTTTCCTGGACTTCAGCAATCAATCTGTTCTCTTCCTTCCAGCATCTGGAAGGAATAAGTATCAGTATCTTTCTAAATACATTATAATTTACACTTTCTTGACACTGAATAAGTTTTTGTTTCTGATCGATTTATTCTTCTTAGTTACTGCTTAATTCACATTCATTCAAGTATTCAAACATGAATTTAACTTTACCCTGGCTCTCCACCATGTGTGGTGTCAAACGGGAATATTCGTGTTTTAGTATTGCAACACTTCCCCTAACCACAATGATTTGTTAGAATTCAACGACCAAATAGACACACCTTACTCGACATTCTACAACTCGATAGGCTATTTTAACATTCTTAAAATTCAAGTGTAGGTGGAGAACCCTACAAAACACATTCATTCTAACTTCCCCCTCATTCATCTTTAGACATGCAGGCTTTCGCTCTAAAGCATGATTTTATCTACAGTTTAATACTTAAATTTGAATTCATTTCTTTTGAGCATTTACTTTTAGCATCTAAAATTTTATGCTTCTAGACGAAATTCTACTTTTACATAACTTTCAAGTATTTACGTATATTTACAAAATTCTAATCCATATGATTTTTACAATTTACCATAAAATGAATAAGAGAAAAATAAATTTTTACTTTACGCATTCTTCGCCAAGCTGGCAGCACTGAAACTAAATTTCTTATTAATACAAGAATACGAAGTTATTTTTATCTTCGGCCAAATTTTGGCTTTAACATAACAGAATTAGTCTTTCGACCAACAGAAACTGCTTGTTCTTAGATTTTATACTTAAAGAAAATAATACTTTTGCCATAGCTAAATAAAGTAAAACAAAACTAAATCTCAACCGAGACAAATTGACTTCCGTCAAAACATAGAACTTCGTATTTACGCATAACATTTCGGAACAAAAGAAAAAAAATTATAGAAGATTTTAACTTATCTTTTAGTTTTCGATGATTAGAACTCCGACATCCTCTTCTGGCAGAACTGCTCCCACGTTATAGATTTCATCGACGTCAGTCGTCTCCTTAGTGTCCTTCGAGTGTCCTCCACGTTGCTTTTTCTTTTTCGCCCTCTGCATGCTGGCCTCTTGGAGTGGTAGTCGTCGGGTTGCTGTCTTTTTCGTTTTGCCCCTGGACGGCTGGTCTTGGCGCCCTCCGGTCTGGAATCATGCTTGAATTTCTTCTGTTGGTGGTGGTCTTTTCGTTCTTCCTGCTGTCTTTTAGTTCTCGGGAACGGCGGCCTTGTTTGCACCTGACACTCTGGCCCTGGAAGCGTTCTCCTCGATGCAGAATTTCTACTGCGATACGTTGTAGGTGGTCTTTTCCTCTTTACCAAAGCTCCTTTACGCGGCGGCGTTGCTTTCCTTATTTCTTAAATGCTGGAGTCTGAACGTTTTCATCTCTTCTTTTCGGTACCGTCGCATGACTTGTAGAAGGGCTAGGTTTCTCTTCAGTTCTCTGCTTCTTGGGTGGTGGAGCGGGTGACGTTACTTCTGGACCTTCTACTTCTTTTACCCTTGAGTCCTGCAAGAAACTTTTAAGGACTTCAAAATCATTTTGATTATAATATTTTTTCACCTGGTCGGGACTTGCTTTACAGAATTCCCCTCTCTCGTTCTTAAGGTACAATACGACTCCCTTGATTTCATGAATTACATAGGGGCCTTCAAATTTTGGAGCCAACTTTGCAGTGAAATTGTCTGGGGCACTTGATAAAGAAAATTTCCGCTTCAACACTTTATCTCCAACTTTAAAATCTGCTTCACGGCATTTTCTATCATAGTATAATTTTTGTCTATTTCCCTCCGTATCCGAGCTTTTAACCGCCTGGTCAATAAGTTTTTGCGCATCTTTTTGTTTAAATTCTTGCTCTCTTTGTTGCACAAAGAATAATTTATATAATGGCGTAATTAACTTCCGTCCTAAAAATAATTCTGCTGGAGTTTTTCCCGTAGTATCGTGATTTGCCGTTCTTAAAGCATAAGCTAACTCATTTATGTAGCTATCCCAGCGCTTGTGATGTGTGCTAACATAACTTCGAATTATTTTTACAATATTTTTATTAACTCTTTCTGCTATGTTTGCCTGTGGTCTATACGGAACCATTTTGATATGGCGTATGCCAAGTCCAGTGCATATGTTTTCAAATATTTGGCTAACGAATTGTTTACCGTTATCGCTAATGACTTTTATCGGTGCACTGTATTTTAAAATGTATCTGGGTAAGAATGCATCTGCGACTGTTTCGGCTGACGCGCGTTTAAGGGGAACAATTTCTGTCCATTTTGTAAAATGATCTACAATTACTAAAAGAAAACGATTTTTATTTAACTCACTCTGGGGGAAAGGACTAAGAAGATCTATGCCTAAAATTTCATTCGGAAATGTAGCGCGAATGGCAAGCACACAGGCCGAAACGCGCGGTTCTTCAATTTCTAACTAGCCACCTCCACGCTCGTGAAGCAAGAAAGAACACTTTCGAACTCGTTTCCCTTCTATTTAACTCAGATTACTTCCGCTGACAATTTGAATCCTTGTGCGTTCTACTAAAATTTACATACTCTGGCATTGGCAATTCCAGGGGAAAGTAAGGCTTGACAGGAAAGATAGTTTAAACTTAAAATAAATGTTAGTTAAAATAAATATAAACCCTACACACTGAACATTAAAAAATTTAATAGTACTTACTCAATTTTAAAATAATAGATAAAATGCGCTACTCTTAGCATAAAGTTCCTTTTTTTTTTTTTTTTATTTGCAAGGTTTTTTTTTTTAAATGCCTGTTTGTTTCTAATCATTTCTTTATCTGAATGTTAACTAAGAGAACTGTACTACTGCTTCTAAGATAACTATAATAACGGCCATTTAAAATTAATCAAAAAACAACCTTGAATTGCCATAGTTTTAAACATGTATGGTTATATATGGCAAAATTTCTGCTAATCTAAGTTTGAGTTTCAGCCTAATTGTAAATTTTACATTGGCATATTTTTCTCCCGATTCAATATAATAACATATATATTTTTTTAATAATTTTGTAACTTAGGCTTACATCAATATTTCATTTAAATAAATACATGTAAGATTGTTATCTTAATTTAGATAAAGCAACTTTACTCATAGTACCTAAAAAAATTATTTAATTTTTCAAAAGTGGTAGTTAAGGGGGCAGGTCTTCTTATGCCAATTACTTTAATGTTATACTTTATATATTTTTTATCTAGAATGCTAAGCTAGCACAAAATCTAATCAATAATAACAGAGGATACAATAAAAATAACTGTAACAATAACTTAACAGAATTAGTTCTCATTTGAAATATGATTTACGCTATTAACTTCTAAAATGTCATCTATAAATATTTCAAATCAAAACATATTATATATGCTTACTTGTACAGTCGCAATGCAACTACAAGTTGTTGGAACATTATTTATTGGCTGCCACATTCGAAGCAATCCCTTTTTTTTCCTTTTGAGTTGCTTTTCTTTGAAGAAAAAACATATGCATTTCTATTTAATAAGAAACGTATTCTAATAAAAGTTCGCACTCTGCAAAATAAACTAATTGCTTCTTTGTTAACTTCAGGATAATGTTTCTCCAGTTTATTAATTAAAGAGCCAATTACATGCTTCCCTTTATAGTAAGTTGTACCATGAACTGCACAAAATATGTTTTCGAACTCATAAACTGTATTCATCCATGAATGAGAAGGTGTAGTCAAACCTCCTAAGGACAATAATTTAATCCATTCTGAATTAAATATTGGTTCATCAGCACTATTTTTAGATATTGTTCCCAATGATGGGTCTTTGTCTCACACACGATAGGCAATGTAATCTGCAATATATGTTAATGCTCCTTTTTCGGCGGTCGAAAATTGTCTGTCGGAATTCAATTCTAATTCCCAAGCCACAGGAGAAGGTTCCTCTATGAAATCCAAATCCAAATCATCAATAGTATGTAATGGAAAAGCATCTTCCTCCTCAGTTTTCAAAGCCCTTTCAAGTATTTCTGATGTTAAATATGATTCAATATTTCTGCTTTCTTTAGTCATGCATAGTTTTGGATATAAATTTGGCAGCTTATTAGCGAGTATTAATTGCTTTAAGCGGCGTATAACTTCACTAGGTGATGGATGGTCATTAAACATACCAAGCCCTCGAATCTGACTAAAGAGACTTTCAAGTGCATCCTGAGTTAATCTAGAGGTTAAAATATATTTAGCATCATACGATGATCCTGGTGTAGGCCAAAAATAAGAATTTATTGAAATTATTATTCCTTTTTGGAAAGGCAGTAAATTGGCTTTTCCCTGAACTCTTAATCCGCCAATGACGTTTTTCATTAATTCCAAAACTTGAATTTCTTTTTCATGATGTTCATTTAATCCAAATGCTGCTTTAAGTATTTTATCTGAAGGAGGGTATGTTTTGGTACTATTCATAACATCGAAAAAATTGTCGATTAACTCAAAGAAGTCGGATGCTTTTTGATTTCCTGTGAGGTGGAGTATTTTGCGGTAGTTCTTGAAAATAATGTTTTCGCTGGAGCGACTTTTTGTCTCTCGTTTGCCTTGACCATTAAATAATTTGGTTTTAGTTTGTGACACAATTTAATTTCTCCTGAATCTTTATTTAAAACATCTTTAATAATATAAATATTTAAAACAGTTCCATCTTCTAAAACATATCCTTTATCTAAAAAGTGGTTTATCAGTAATTTGAGGTAGTGCGCTAAATCTGCAAAAACCCATATCTTTTTCGTTTGCAATACTGGATTTGGAAACTGAGAACTATTGATCGAAACCTGTAACTCTTTCCACAAAGTACTAGATCCTCCTAAAGCAGACTATTGATTTCACTCCAGATGATTGAATATGTCTTATGAGTGAAAAAAGAAGTTCTTGCTTCATTGGAGAGTTAAAGTAAAAAAATATTGGTTGTTTCCACTGCGAAATGAGACCTCTGATTAAAGCAAACTGCACTTTTTGAAAAGGACAGAGAATTTGGTCCAGTTTAGAGTCATAGCAGAGTTTAGAATCTATGTGCATTTCGTCGAAACTGAGAACGCATATTTTTTCTACAGACTTCAAATATTCACATCTTTCCTTCATTACAACAAGAACATCACTCTGAATTCCTGGACTACATGAAAATTTAGCGCACCATCTGTTTAATGTGCTAGTGCTAGGTAAAGGAATTCCCATTTTTTTCTTTCCAAAAATCGTAGCTTTTAGATGACAGAGCTCTTATGACAATGCAACGTGAAATATCTTCACTAGTCCACCTGATTTTTTCCTTCTTTTATAGCAATGCGTTAATCTGTGTCTTTAAAAATATGCTTTAGATGTTTTTCAAATTCTCCGATCTGTGCTGTTTTTTCCTAAATTTCGCTGTTTGGGATTTTAATTTCTGAATTTCCGATACAAATTTCTTTCTAGATGTCGTCCACCTTCTTTATCGCTGAGCAAACATTCTAAAATTTTTCTTTTCTCTATTTTTCAATATTTTATTACAATTTTCTAAGGATATTATTTTGTTCTTCAAATTACCAATACATTCTTGTTTTCTTTACACTTAGGGCATTCAGGGATATTATCACATAGGGCATTGTCACTTGTGAGCTTTATTTCAAAATCATTCACATTTGATTTATTATTGTCAGCTTTAATTTCGTTCTCGGCCTCAAAAAAAATTTTCTTTCGGCTTAATTCGTAAAGTCTTTCAAAAGCACTCTGCATTAGATTTCTTTTCAAATGTCTCCGATTTCTTGGTGTTATTTCGTTTACTGCACACGATAAATTTACTTTCGGCACAGTATTGCATTTCAACAGTTTCTTTTGAGGCAATCCAAGCAAGCGATTTCTCATGTCTTCTTCATAATCACTGCACAGAAAATCTTCGCTGCAAATTCTTGCGTTTTTCACATTAATAGAATCCTGTCTTCGACATTTATGTATCCATTCTTTCGTCAAAAGCAAATTGCCCTTGGGGAAAGCATGAAATATAATATCTCTTCCTTTCGTATTTCTATAAGTGTTACGGCACGTTGTTACAGCACAAGAAGCCATATTACATAAAGGATACTTTAAATATAGAATTTAAAAGGAAAACTGACTAAAACTATATATATATACACCAATTATTTTTAATATTTGCATTATTAGAAAACAAATATGTATGATTAAACCATTTTATCCCACTGTCCAATATAAATAACAGCTGAAAAATAACATATAGAAATCAATATTTGCTTGGTGCGAATATTTTGCCAGCTGGAATATGTAAGGATATGTATTAGCATCTGCTTGCGTGAGTTATGTGTCTCGCTCCCCTCCTACTTCCTCTGGACATTTTGATTATTCATCGCATTAGTGGGCGTGGTTTGTATCATCTCTTTGTGGTTGCAGAAATCGTTTTCAGTTTACTTTGGACACTCGGCTGGGCATTTTGTATGTGAAAGTACTCTTTCCTTATCATCCTGGTGGTTAATGAAAGCTTTATTGTTATTAGGTGACTTTTAGCGCATTGTTTTTTAACTGTCTTCTAAATAGGACAATGGGACGATAAGTATGCAATTGACGCGTTCTTTCCCTCTTTATAAATAAGAGTAAAAAAAAATTCTAGTGTTTCACCCCTGCTGAGTTATGTCAGTGCAAAGGTTTCTGAAGTTAGAGGAAGCATTAGAACTATTCAATAGTTTAGATTCAGATGAGAGCGAAGTTGAAATTGTTGTGTTGCCACCAGATGCCAGTGAACTAACTGACGAAGATGAAGGGGATGAGAATGAAGTAAATACTGGTGAGATTACTGTAACCGATGTTCCTGGGTCTCTGTAGGTTTAAACTGAAGATAGTTTCCAGCCTGAACCGTCCACAAGCCTAGTGTCCACGTCCTAGTGTTTCCACAACAAAGAGTAAAAAAAAACAAAAAAGCTAAAAAGACACCAGTCATCTTGGATAAAGAATAAATCACCACAATATACAAAATTGAAAACACAGGATGAATCAATTGCAAGTGACTTGTTCAAGCAGATGGAAACTGCATTGAAAGGTAAAACTACATCAGAGCTTTTGAGCGGTTTTATTCTAGTGAAGTCTACGATCTCATTGTAAAAGAAACTGTGCGATTTGCACCAGATGTAAAAAACGAACACGATTTCTTGACCACTGCCAACGAAATGCGTGTTTTTATCGGAACTTTGCTTCTAACTGGTTATCATTCAAATATCTGCGAACGTGACTACTGTCAGATGCGGTAAAGAATTTGGTGCGAGAAATGATACTCCTCTTGGTACTCGGTTTGTGATGAAACTAACACAGAATATTGTGAATCCTTCAAGCTACACTTTATATTTTGATAACTTTTTTACTAGAATTTATCTTTTCAAAAGTCTTGGTGAACAGGGTTTTCGAGCTACAGTAACCATACGAGAAAATCGGATAAACCATGAGTTTCCTTTAGAAGAATCTAAGTCTATGCGGAAGAAAGAAAGAGGTACGTCTGATTTTACATTTGACGAGAAATCTGAGATTTTCCTGGTGCGATGGAATGATAATAGTACTGTCACTGTTGCTACAAATTTCAGCACTTCAGAACCATTCTTTGATCTGAAGAGGCGAGTGAGAGGACACAAAGATAAAATTAACGTAAAGATACCAAGTTTAATTAATTCTTACAACAAACATATGGGCGGTGTGGATCACCACGACTAGTTGGCTGGACTTTATTCCATTAAAATTCGTGGAAAAAAGTGGTACTGGCCAGTTTTTATACGTTCGTTGGATATGGCTATGGTAAACGCCTAGATAATTCACAAAACTCTGAACAAAAATGAAGCTCTAAACTTGAAGGAGTTCCGAAGAGCTGTAACAACAGTTTATCTAAAAGAAACTGTAATAAGAACAAAAGGTAAACCTAGGATCTGGACTGTACCTCCTGATGCAAAAGAAGACATCCGTAAAGATAGTGTTAGTCCTTTTTTACTAAAGCGAAAAAAACAGCGTCGTTGTCAAAGAGAGGGCTGCAAAGGAAAACCAAAAACATACTGTGGCAAATGTGACAAAACACTTTTTCAGGCTTGTTTTGGACCTTTCCACCAAGATTAGAGTGAAATTCATCTGAAAAGTGAACTATCTTGTAAATAAGGAAGTATTAGTCGAATAAAGTAAAATTTGTACACGGAAATCACTTTTCATTATTGAAGAGAACACTAAAAACATGTAAGTGCAAATTTTAACCCCTTTATTCCAGTGTCCTATTTAGAGGACGGGCCAGATTTCTTATATAAAATATAAAAAATTTTCTAATTTTGTTATATTTAGTTTGTTTAAGTTTAATTAACCTTAGAAAATATCATTCTTTTCAAATTTGAACAAAATTAATAAATTGGGATAAAATGGGTTAAAATTAATTTGGGATATGCGACCTCCAGAAAATCGTCTCGCAACTGAATGAAACTACAGTTTTAAACGCGCGAAATCAGAGCAGGTGCAACAGAGAAACGTCAGATTACTTTCAGTTCACCCCCTCCATGAGGCTCGCGTCGGCGAGGAGTCGAACAAAGGAATGACCTAGCCCTTCTATTTAGCCCTGACTTAACCTACTCGCACCACCATTAACCACGCATGCGCATTGAATTATCAGATCCGTAACGGCTTCCACGTACGAGAACTGCCTAATCTTTTTTTTTAAAGGCGAATTACTACTTTGGCGTAGTATATTATTTTTTAAGCAATGGCGACTTTCAAAAGTTTTGAAAGAAAAATGGGTTCATTTTCTTATAAAAAGAAGGAACACATTTCCTTTTATATTTATTTCATAAATAACTTTGAATATGGCATTTGAACCTACAAACATGAGTGGATACTGAAAAAGTGATGTATATATAAGAATATTATAATTTTCAGTAAGTTTTCTTATTGAATAATAAATTCTGACAGTCCTATGCTATAAGACTAGGGTCTAAGTTTGTATAAAAATTCCTCTGTTATATAAAAGAATTTAAGTAATTTCTGTAGCCTTTTTGTCAATACACTAAAGATTTTTTAACTAATTACACGTCCTCGCTTGCAGTTAGAACCATCATTAAATCGCTATTTTATCTAATCATTTCCTGAACATTATCATGTATATAGATTGACCTCGTCTTTGTAACTGATAATTATTACTTGCAAATTATTCTCTTGCTGGTGAACTATTTACAACCCTTTCTATTGCAGAGTTAGGGTTAACAATCTTCGCTCTCGCTATCGCCTGCCTTACGGAAATCGGCGTAAAATGCTGGTACCTGGGCTAATTGTGCGCATGCGCAAACGTAGGTGGTGTGAATCAAGGAGGTTAGAATTGGTCTGATTAGCCTCTTAGCTATTCGAACCGCCGGTGCGATTAGCCACTGCCTTGTAGTGTACTACTTTTATTCAGTCCTTGAATGACGTGAGTAATTGCTGAAGAAACCTGTTTTGCTTTCCAATCCATACAGAGCTCATTTCATCTGTGGAAGAATTTTACGAATATTTTATTTTTGGTGGAGCGAACCTTCAGCCTCTTACTTGTTAGGCCTGTTACTTGTTACTTGTCTCAATTCCTCCTTCAACTCAGTACTTTGCCTCTTCAGCGTCAAATTTGTACTTCAGCCTCTTACTTGTTCCTCTTACTTGACTTGTCCCAATTTCTCCTTCAAAATTTATTTCTTATCCCTATGCAAGTCACGCGTTTTTATGCAGTTGCTTCACGGATTTCGCAACCATTCACAATAATATGCTTAATGAATACTGCTTCCACATGAAACTCTATATTACGTAATAACTCCTTGGTAATCCCAGGCAGAGATAATAATTTTTTTCGCCGATGGTTGTGCATGCTAAAATATTTGGAGTCATGAAAATAATCACTGTTTTGACAATGAATTATATTTTAGTCAAAATGTTTAATTCGCATTTTATGAAATATTGTAATTCCAGTAGAGACCTTTCACCTCAGTTATCAAATCTTCATATCAATAGCGTTGCATCAAGCCATGAGAGATCAACAGAACAAAACATCTCTCTTTTTCAAAGTTTCTCTCAAAATCGGTATATTGATATTCGTGAAATCTCTTTAGCTTGTGATATTTTCTCATATTTTTCGATTTCTTGTTTGATGACCGTCTTTCTTTCTACCTCGCACTAAGTTAAAAGCATTTTGCTGCATTAGGTTAGAGTCGCCGGTAAATATCGCTCTAGGTTAGAGGCATTTTGTTTACGTCTACAAACGTTTATTTTTAGTCTTCTAGAGAAATTAGGAATTTTTTTTAAGCAGAAAATGTGGAAAATGTGCAATGCCCTCGCCAAGACTCGAGCCTGGATCTCTCGAATACGCGCAGAGTGGGCTACCGTTATATCCCCAAAGCATGCAGAAAGGAGGGATAAAATACCTTATTTACTCCCTCTTTTAAAAGACGATTTAAAACTATTTTAGCAATCCCTTTACTTGACCATCTCATTTTCCATTTAAAATCTCAATTTTCAAATTTAGAAAAGACTGTATCATCCTTGCTTTTAGTAAAACCATCAGTTTGCGCTGATCGTGCACATCAGGGTTTCTTAAACTGTGGGTCGCGACCCCCAAAGGGGTCGCAGGACCTGCAGCACGGGGTTGCCAAAAATTTTAGCAGTTTTGATATTTCTTTAATTTATTATAATAATTTTACAATTACCAAATATTTAATAACTATTCCAGTATATATTCAGACTCAGCCTCTAGCCTCCAGGCAATCCAAGGCACATGTAGTAAAAATCCACTCGTCAGGGCCATACAAAAACTAAGATCACCTAAATACTATAGGCCTGAACTCCAGTGGGTACCTGCCCACACTGGAATACTGGGTAATGAAATTGCAGATGCAATAGCCAAAAGAGCAGCAACTGACCCCCACGTTCGCACACTTGACGTGCCTCTCCAGGGTTCTTTCCTAAAAGCTGAGCTCGAGAGAGAATTACTCAAACGTTGGCAACATCTGTGGGAGACAGAGACCACCGGCAGAAGAGTTTACAGATTTTTTCCAAAAGTCTGCCGGCTTCAAAAATCTGGCTCGTCTCACTTCACTCAGTATCTAACAGGACATGGTCCCTTCATGACTTATCTGCATCGCTTCAGACGACGCGAAAACGAGCATTGCTCATGCGGGATGGTAGGAGATCCGTACCACTATCTGTTCGCTTGCAGAGAGACCGCCAAATATCATCTTAGGCAACCAGTAGCAAACCACATCCATGCATGGGCCGAAGCTACTTCAAAAAATCGCAATGAATTGAAACGCATATGCGATTGCATAAATATTGCACGCAAAATCTCAGACAGGGTGGAGTAATTCTCAGCTACCATCCTCGTCACCAGCACAGCCCTTGTATGCTCTGTACCTGTAATGAATTAATTTTATCTTAAGTTAGCTTATTCGGCTTTTCTTATTCCCTGTATATATTTATCTCCTTGAATTGTAAACCTTGAATTATGTATTTTGCCTTATTTTATGTATTGTTTTCACTGTTTTGCCTTTTTTTATTTTATGTATTATTTCACTTTCTAGTACTTTACTTCTTATTACTTTTAGTATTTATAACCAAATATCCATAACTCTGTAAATATGTAACTGAAATTGTTCTTCTCACTCGCAGTGCATCCTTCTTCCATTACTGCACTATCGTCTACGTCCAGCATTTGTTTGCACTGCCCCCAGCAGTCGTCTTGAGCACAATATGTATTTATAAGTGTGTTATTTTGATCAAGTTATTTCCCTCAGCGGGACTACCTGGCCGATATGCTAACTACCCAGTGGACCGGCTGCCTCGGAAAGAAAGTGTATCTCAAAATAGATAAAGATAAGACAATACAGACAAAAAAAAACTTTTCGACACATTCTTTTTATAATATAAACGTTTACTTTCCTTGTTTTGCACGTGACACTGTCATTTCGTCTGTTATTTAAAATTTTCACATTGTTCAATGTCTTAAAATTAGAAATTAAAGTTAACGACCTAAAACTGCGACAATATACAGTCAAAAGTAGTTAATACGGACTCGTCGGGACTTCGGCGATTCCGGATTCTCGATTTTTCCGGATTACAGATCATCAGTTTAAATCTGGTAAGATGGCATGCAGAAATTATAAAATCAAAAATATGAAACCGTAATTTATGAAATAAAGAACAATTATGATCTAAAGGGTATCAAAATTTACAAAAAAAAATAAGCTTAATATTTATTCGTTTACTTTACTTTCTTCGCTATCGGAAGCGAATTATAATGACGAGGACTTAAATCATATGAAAGACGGAGTACATCGATATGAAATACTACATTTAGTAAGGAATTATAAGCCAAATAAAATAAAAACATCTGCCCTGAAGATAAGGATAGTGCTGACAGATCAACTTCCAATTCATTGCGCGCCGCGGCGTCCGCCCGCCGCAGAGCAGCGTGAAATTGATAAACAGATTTCGGAATGGTTAGATAAACAAAGGATATGCCTTTATACATTTTTTGCAGCAATTCCACTTTTTGTTTAATGGACTTGGAAACATACTTTCGCAATGTAGATCCTTTACATATTTGTAAATATATATCGGAAATTCTATTTGACATAATCGAAAGTTCAAGCTTACTTTTATAAAATTGCTCTAACTGTCTGCAAAAAATAATAAGCCGGATCCAATTCGAAGATTAAGAAACAACGCAATCTGCAACATTAACTGAATTAGATAATTTTAGCTTAGCTTATACCGTCCGTTATACATTAAACGCGCATGCGTAAAAGTATTTTGGGCATACGCACACGCATATTCGCTGCCGTAAAGGTCTTACGCGCATGCGTCAACGCGACGCATGCGCAGAAAGTTTGTAGCTTTGAGGTCCGGATTATAGATCATTCCGGATTATGGGTGTCCGAATTAACGACTTTTGACTGTACTACAGTACAAGTGAGAAAATTGACAGTTTCACTCACGCGTGTGTCGAATTTGAGCAATACTTATGGTGTCCGACAAAAGTTGTGTAAATGTTATGAGGTCCCGAGGATCACGGAAAAATTCTCAGTTATAAAAAGGGGTCACGACTGAAAAACATTTAAGAAACCCTGGTGTACATGAAATTGCTGTACATGAGTTGAAGGTGATATATAAAGATGATTTACCCTCTCCGGAACTTCTAAACGAAGAGACGAAACGTTGGCGACAGCTTTGTATGTCTATTCCCAAAGCAAAGCTCCCAAACACACCAGTTTTGGCTTTAAAAGCTTCGAATAAAATCTTTTAACCAAATATTGATGTGCGTTTGCATACAGCAGCTACGCTGCCGATAACATCTTGCGAATGTGAACGTTCCGCAAGTGCTTTGAAAAGGATAGGAAATTATAATAGAGCTACTATGAATGAAGAGCGCAGAAATTCTTTGGCATTAATGCACCTTCATTATACCAAAGAAATATCAATTGAGAAAGTTACTGATATATTTGCCAGTTTACAACCACGAAAAATGGAATTCGGGAATATTTTTATTGTCGAACCAAAATAAAAAGCGAGAAAAATGTTTGCCACTTTTTTAATATTTTTATTTGCAATTTAATTTCATGTGCAAAATAAATTATGTATTTACAACTTTTACGTATTTAATTCAATACCTTTATAGCGGTTCCTTGATAAGAAACCTTTATAGAACCTTTTTATTACGTATTATTCAACACCTTATATCTATATATATGTTACTGGCAAAGTATGAAACGCCGGCATTCTATAGAATGCCTAGGCATTGTATATAATACCGGACGATTTTAGTCAAAGTATGAAATAAGTGAATTATTACTTACTTTACCTAGCATTGTAGATAATACAAAGGCATTCTGCCGAATGGCAAATGCTCTTTAGGCAAAGTATGAAAAATAAGATTATGATAAGGCTATTATTTAAATGACGTTCATTCCTCTAAAAATGTTATTTTGAAAAATTAATGAAAAAAATTAATTAAAATTAATTAAAAAACTGTTCTTCGAAATATGTAAAAAAAAGATAGTGAGGTGATCTTGATACAGCGTAATAAATTTGTATTTTCTATCTGGCTGAGACTAAAAATCTGTAAAATCTACCTGACAACAGAAGTTAAATTCAGAAACAATCGTAAGTTTCACATCAGTACCCTTTTTGTTTTTTTCTGGCAGGGTTCACAAAGGTTGTTGTTACAGTTCAATATTGTTACGAAATGTGCAAGGGGTGAGATAGCTTCCCCGCAAAGCAGTTTTAGGGTTGCCATAAAAGGAAGCAAGGGAAGCAAGGTTGCCACATTTGGCGATATTTGGCGACAAAATTGGCGATATAGCATGGACGGATGGAGAACCTTCTGGAACGAATTCTTACCGGTTTAGCCCAGAATGTGCTCGAACACAAGCCGAAAGCTATATAAATTCTACTGGTCCGCAGTCAGTTAGTGCCTTGTCGAGAGGGCGAGTGCGTGCGTGCCTCGAGAAAACGAGATAGTCTCCAGTTAGTTAGTATCGAGTGTGTGTCTCGTCTAGCGAGCTGATAGTCAATCATTGAGGGAATGTCTCGAAGTCTAGCGCCGAGTGGGTCGTCGAGTGGATCGAAGAATCTCTTAGTGTATCGTGGTTAGTGCATCGTCGAAAGAAGGTGTTAAACTCCGGGAATGACCGAACCGAAGAGTCAAAAGCTGTGCTCTGTGTGTCGTCGAGTGCATCGCGAGTTGTAGCATGGAGAGTCTCGAGAGTAGCGGGGGAGTTCCGAGAACGACCGAGCAGAATCGGGAGCTGTACTCTGGTGCTTTGCAGTGAAGCTGTGTCCACCGTGATAGCCTGATAACCTGAAGGTTGTGTCGCTGATCGTGTCAGCGTGTTTATAGTAGTTCATCGACGGCTGCAAAACGTGTTTTGGAGCTGTCCTCACAATACTGGCTAATAAAGTGTGTTTCGATACTTTATTAAGTAGTGTCGTCATTATTCACTCCAAATCCTCACGAACCCCGTATGAACGTGAAGGAAGAAAATAGCGTAACAACTGGTGTCAGAAAAGAAAAGCGCAACAGTTGGTGTCAGAAGGGGAATTGCGAGTGAATGCCAGTGACCCGCCTGCAGAGGAAAGCCATGACGGAAGAAATGAAGACTTTGATGGACCTTTTAGCTAAGTTGAAAGCCAGACAGGAGGAGATAAAAGCTGAGATCAAAGCCACACAGAAAGAGTTGAAAGCGGGACTATAAGAAAGCCGGGGGAGAAGAAATAAATGTCAGCCAAGAAAAGGTGCGAAAGCTACTCCAACAGCTGAAAGTAGAGCTTGCAGAAGAAATTGGAGCCATAAAAGAAGATGTGAAAATGACAGTAGTGGTAAGAATTGTAAGAATTGGAGGCTCCCTTCAGCCCACCTGGACACAAGTGTCCCCATAGCTCAAAAGAAGGGCCCCGTATCTCCACAAACGAGGGCAGCCAGTAACCCAGCCACCCCCAAACAACAAACAAAAATACTAAATCAAAACTAAATAAGCACATCTAACACAATATTACAGACTAACAAACAAACAAAAAAGTCCATAAACACAAATTCACAACATAGAACACCACGGATATCCAAAACCCATACAAACACAAAATTCAATTTTAACAGAAGATTCCTACCAGCGCCCTATTTTCATTCATAAACTTCATTAGAGCAATAGAATATGATTTAAAAACTTTAAAATTAATGACACTTACATTAAAATCAGTAATGTTAAAAATCTGTCTAATAGGGGCTGTTAAACTACAATCAACCGCGAAATGCCTAGCATCACCATCAACCTGACAACTATTACATAATTTATTTTCCTGCAGTTTAAATCGGTTGGAATAGAACGGAAACCTACCATGTCCAGTTAAAGCCTGATTAACATCAATGTTGTTCATACATTTCATTTTATTTGTGATTTTAATTAGTTCCATAAATCCTTTGTTTCTAGGTGAAGAGAACCACTGTATTTTCCATTTGTTAACGTAATATTTTTTCATTCTTCGAATTGCAATTCTCTTCGAACCTGTTACTTCAATATTCATTGCACTGACATTTGAGACCGCCTGCTTGGCCAGGCTGTCGACCCTCTCATTACCAATAAAGCCTATATGGGCTTTAACCCAATGTAGCTTAATATTTAAATATGAACTCAAAGTTTCTAAATGACTCTTAATTTCGACAATTAATGGATTAAAATTGTCTGGGCGGGAGAGCGCATGGAGAAGTGATAGGCAGTCAGTGTAAATATTTACAGACGTGGGTATAAACAAGGTATTTTTAATCCATAATAAGGCTTGTTTGAACGCTTCACTTTCAGCCTGGAAAACTGAATTATATATATTCAACTTAAACATTCTATAATCCACCTCAGTCCCATAGTAAAAAACAACAAAAGCAGCTCCTACGCTCCCTCCGACCCCAGAACCATCTGTATAAATATCAAACACATCAACAGTTGGATTACATTTATCAAAAACAAAACCAATTCTATTGGAAGGGTGTATTAAATGAATATTAAATTTTTCAAAAACATTCTTTGTAATTAAATAATCTTCATACATTTTCAGTTCCATTCGTCCAGTTCTAAATAAAAATTTCTCATAAAAAAATTCGTATAAAATTGAGAGAGGAGGCAGCCCAGCCAACACAAAGACGGCTTCGGTAGGCACCGTTCTAAAACATCGGGTTAAAGCTAAACCCCAAGCTCTCTGAATACTGTCTAACTTCATCCGTAATCTAACCAGTTCCCCCGCCCTGGATCCCCAGGCTCCAATTCCATACATGATGATTGGAAGCACTACATTTAAGTAAATCTTCAGAGTGGAGGATTTCAAGGCTAAAATCTCAGCTGAAAAGGCTCTTCTATAATTTAATAAAATCAGATCAGTTCGTCTTTGTACCAACTTAAAATGTTCTATAAAATTTAATTTGTTATCAATGATAACGCCAAGATATTTCATATTATCTACAAATTTGATTCTTTTGCCTTGATATTTCAAATTTGGTGGTCTATTCTTTTCACCTCCTCTGGGAAAAAACAATGCACATGTTTTTTCAATATTAAATTGCAATTTTTCTTTCTTTTTACAATCACTTAGTATTAGAGCAGTTTCATCAAATAATTTTTCCATTTTTTCAAGAGAATCGTGTTTCATAAGAATCATAATATCATCAGCATATGCAATTAATTCCACATTTTGAGGAAACTTCTGCTTCAGCAAGTTATCCACAATAATGTTCCAGAGCAGGGGAGCACTGCAGGAGCCCTGAGGGCATCCTTTATAAATATTCATTACTAAGTCTTTACTCTTATCCTTAAAACAATTAAAAACAATTTTCCTATTACTAAAATAACTTTTAAATAAATAAAGAAAGTTTCTAGGTATTTTTAAATCAATTAAACCATGCAACAAGGAAGACCAATCAACAGAGTCAAATGCAGCTGAAATATCTAAATATAGAGAAATCAAAGCTACGTGTTGTTCACCCCTAAAACGTCTGACATATCCAACAACCAGGTAAAGTGCATCCTTCGTACTTCTTCCAAAGGTAAATCCATATTGAAACTCGCTAAGTGGACATTTATTAACCATAAAGTGTAAAATTCTATTAGTTACCAATTTGTCTAGCACCTTACCCAAAATATTCAAAAGTGTAATGGGTCTTTGCTTTCCATTAGGCTTAGGGATCAAAATAATTCGACCAATTTTCCAACAATCTGGAAAAAGAGTAAACTTAAGACAGGCATTATATAGGCCAACAAAAAAATATGAGTAATAGAAAAATAATCTTTTAATCAACACAGAATGTATGCGATCCGGACCAGCAGCAGCCATATTCCTCAAACCCAATATAATACTCTTAACTTCATCATATGTGAATGGTAAGTCATTTTCACTACATTTCAAAACATCATCTTCTAAAATATGTATGTATCCTGGTTCACCCAAATCAAGTACCTCTTTAACATACACAGTATTAATATCTTGCTCATCGCCCATACCATCAGGTCTCTTTACATTCAGCTTTAAATTTCGCTTTCCAAATGCCGTCTTATAAAATCTGTCATAATAAACAACGCTTCTTAAAAAATAATTCTCTTTACATACTCTCTTGGTCTTCCTAATCATACGTTTATAAATAGCCAATTCTCTTTTGTACTTTATCTTACGTAAAATTCTAGTATTATCATCTAATCCAATCACTTGTAAGCTTCTCCTATATGCACGGATACGTCTTTTAAACTTTTCCAATTCGGGCGTCCACCATGAGATTACATTTGGAGTCTTCCTCTGTATCAGCAGATCGCAATCTATTTTCGCCTGAAGCAACATTTCAAAATCGTTTACTACACCAATCAATTGTTCACTGTCATTTACAACACTAATTCTCTCACCAAGCCTCATCATATCGACTTTAATTTTCTTACACAGCCTGTTGACTCTTAGAATATTTCTCGATACCAAGGCCTCTCTTCCATATTGAAGACAAGAACCTGTCATTTTGAAGACAACATAACGATGATCGCTCAGTGAATCATCAGTATTGATTTCAAGTTTGCATTTGTTACTATCCAGATTGCTGGATCCTATAGCTAAATCTATCCAACCTTGTCCGACAGGAGAATTAAAGGTGGCAATAGAATTAAAGTCATTAAACAAAATTAAATTATTAGATACAATAAAATCAAACACCAATGTTCCTCTTGCATCGATCAATTTGGCCCCCCAACTAAAATGCTTTGAATTAAAATCCCCCATAATTAAAAACCTCTTATATAGAGATAAAACCTCTTCCAATTTATGAAGATTCACAGCAATGTCCTCTGCAGGAGAAAAGTATGCTGATATGAAACTCAATTCTTGGTCTCCCATTAATACAGTAATAGCTGTTACTTCATCCATTTCATAATCCACTATAAAATCAATTTCCTCTTTTAAAACAAGAATTGCAGTTCGCCCTCCAACTTCAGATGCAACTCTCCAACCATTCTCAATAAATGCCAATTTTCCATTAACCCAATAGGGCTCCTGCAGTAAGATCAGATCAGGACTAACACCAATAACATTTTGGAGAACAGAGAGCTGGGCAGCAGCTAAGGCGCAGTGGTTTAGGTTGATACTTAAAATAATCATACAAATAAATTTATACAGTAAAATCATGTGAAAATGGAACAAATATACATAAATGAAAACACAGCTGCTAAAATCTAATTATATAAAATACTAGAACCAATAAGTACATACATGCTAAAATTCATAAAAATTAAATCATACTGGTCATTATTTAAAATTAAAGTCCATGTGACCTCTAATAAATTCAATTTCTCTCTTTAAAGAGGGACAGTTCTTATCAAATGCACTGTGATCATGTTTCAGCTCTATACCATACTTCCGATTAGAAACCACACAGTTTACGCATTTTCTACCTTTGTCTTTATTTTTACAAATAGTCGCAAGATGATCTCCAGCACATTCAGCACAATGGACTTTACAAAATCTCTTAGAGTGACCGTATGCCAAGCATTGTGTACACTGTCTTGGTCTCAAAAATAATCTCGCAGAGAAAGCACGCCATCCAATTGCCAGACGTTGCTCTTCCAGTATTTCCCTTTGACAAACAGAATCAACAGAATGTAGTGTCCTACCCAGTCCTTTCGTAGGAATATCAAACAAATGTCTAGCACATTCGGCATTACATACACAGTTACGTTTCAAGACATCTACAAGCTCTTCATTCTTAAAGGTCTCCCCCACACCATAAACAATAATTTTCGGTTTAATAAATCTACGCCTCCTTGGTTTAATATACTTCCTCAAATTTTCTTTTTATTTAATGGCACTTTCAAGCCTAACTACTTCATCTTTACTACCTAGTTTCAACAAAAAGTCTCCATTTTCTCTTCTTATGGACCTTTTAATCTTAACCTTGATATCATCTGGCTTGATCATGCTGCTAAGTTCATCGAATACATCAACGCCATCAGAGGTAGGCTTTATCACTATCTCATCATGACTTTTTTCAAGAACCGAAGAAGCCATTCTTTTCAAGTTCGACATCTTATTTTCACTTAGGCAATCCATTCGTTCCAATAGGGAGACCCTAAGACCAGAAATTTCGTGTTTAATGCTATTGATATCATTTCTATTACCGCGTATAATATCAGCTTCTACCATAAGGACACTCTGTTTTAGAGCAAGCTGAAGAATTTTATCTAATCCCTCGATTAACTTATCTGGCAACGTACTGGCAATTTTCTTTTGGCTTTTAATCTTTTCCACAATCTTAAGTGATTCTCTAGCCAAAGTAACAATATCATTGGCTTCATTCAGAGCTAAATCAAAACCATTATCTTCACCAGTGACTTTGCTCTCAGGTGTAGACATCCTTCCAATATACCCTTACAATCAAAAGTATTACTACTTATATATATATATATGTATATATGAATGTATCCAAGATCATCTCAAAATTTCAATACACCAATTAAAAATCTAAAATTTCATATTTACAATTAAAATTCATAAAACAAATTTAAAATTCACTATATACAATAACATATTTTGCATTTAAAATCATATGAATTCAAAACATCTTTTATAGCAGCCGGTTTTCATAAAAACACACACAATTACATCACCACATTTAACAAAAACACAGAATAATGCCAATATTTTGATAATAAAATCTTATTAAAAAGCACTTCAAAATAATTTTCAAACTTTAAATTCAAAGTTCCAGCAGAAAATTTTAATACCTTGTCCAACGGGCAGGAAACCACTACTGTTAGGCACTCACTGGTTCAAATGTAAACATTAATCCGTCTGGTTAGGCTTAAATGCCTGCAGTAATAAAAATGGTCCTAATACATTAGATATAGCGTGAAGATGCACAATAAGGATTAAATTCAAAACTGGATAAAGAATTAACACAAATAATTATATTTTAGCGCATAAATACAGTGAATAAATTGTAAATCACAAGCACACCGGTCTCCGAACGTCAAAAAATCGCGTCCATGTAGACATCTCTCACTTGAAGATTTAAGATGATCACCAATCCTTAAATTTGGCGTGTAAAATCAAACCAATCACTGAAATAAGTATACGAACGAAGAAAGAACACAAATCAATCGCACTTTTGCACTTTCACAAACAAATCACCTCAAAAATAAGCAAAATAATGCAGCTGACCGAAACTCACACAGTAATGGCGCAAGCATGCGCGATACTTATGCCTAGTATAGTACTTATGCCTTAGTAGTGGTATATGGAGAATCCAGGGATGAAGAAATGAAGGAAGTAGCTAATGAACTGTCTGAGAAAGATCAAGAAATGAAGAATGAAACATCTAACGAGATTAAAGAAAGAGAACGAAAACATGAAAAAACAAAAGACGCGGAAGAAGATTTTGATTCTCACGTGCCTCAAGTAGAGATAGAAGAAAGTGAAAATGGGAGTCAAGATCGTAGAAACTGATAGTGAAGTTACGAAGTCGCAGTTAACAAGTATTGGTTTGGTTTGGTTTATTTAATTATGGCAAAGCACACTAGGGCTATCTGCCTAAGGGGAGGGATGCCTTGTGGAGGACTTTCTAAGGGAAACTGTCTCGTATACACGTTACACATGGGGAAAACCACGAAAACGCCCATGCAGCCAGCCCGTTCGCGGGATTCGAACCTCGGACCGAACTACCAGTGTTCAGCGACTTTACCGCTCGGCCGCTGGTGGGCCGTTAACAAGTATTGAAACATCTGAAAGTTTATATGATGCTGAGATGGAAGAAACTGATGTACAACTTACGCCGAGTGCTCAAGTATTGTGAGAAAATTCACTCATTTCGCCAACTAATGTGTGTGTCTGATAGTGCAGATTGTGCAGACAAGGATTTTATTCTAAACCAGGATACTTGTGTTTATAAAGAATCGGGTTCCGTTCATGAATCTGATGCAGAATTTGGAACTGACTTTCAGGAAATAGAGGTATATAAGCATGAACCATTTGCTAAAAGTATCAAGGTGAACTGTACGCATGATGCGGACAAACTTCAGAGTGGTGAACAAAATGTATCAGATCTTCTTGTGGATGAAAAGTCTGAAAGGACTGAATCTGCAGACTGTAGAAAGAACACAAATTTAAAAGCAAAGCAGGAATACATCTGAGAAATGCAGTGGAAAAGTATTTGACCCGGGTATATCTTAATGAAATTCATTCAGAACTTTAATTTGTATTATTTGAAATTGTTATGTGTTTAATTTGCGTATATAACTTGTACACAATGTAAATATTTGTTTCTTTATATTCTTTGTTTGTTTTCTTATGTTTCGTTTGTATCGAATTTGGCTTCTGACCAAGGGTTGTACTGCCCGGGACATGCAGTCCTTGGGAGGGGGCAGTGTTACGAAATGTACAGGCGCAGTGAGATGGCTTTCCCGCAAAGCAGTTTTAGGGTTGCCATAAAATGACAAAGTAAGGCAGGGTTGCCACATTTACCCATTTGGCGACAAAATTGGCGATATACCATGGACGGATGGAGAACCTTCTGAAACGAATTCTTACCGGTTTAGCAAAGAATGTTCTCGAACACAAGCCGAAAGCTATATAAATTCTGCTGGTCCACAGTCAGTTAGTGCCTTGTCGAGAGGGCGAGTGCGTGTGTGCCTCGAGAAAGCGAGATAGTCTCCAGTTAGTTAGTATCGAGTGTGTGCCTCGTCTAGCGAGCTGATAGTCAATCATAGAGCGAGTGTCTCGAAGTCTAGCGCCGAGTGGGTCGTCGAGTGGATCGAAGAGTCTCTTAGTGTATCGCGGTTAGTGCATCGTCGAGAGTTAGGTGTTAAGCTCCGGAGAGCTCCGAAGCATCGTCGAGAGTTAGGTGTTAAGTCGCGAGAAGGTGTTAAGCTCCGGGAACGACCGAACCGTAGAGTCAGGAGCTGTGCTCTGTGTGTCGTCGAGTGCATCGCGAGTTGTAGCGTGGAGAGTCTCGAGAGTAGCGTGGGAGTTCCGAGAACGACCGAGCAGAATCGGGAGCTGTACTCTGGTGCTTTGCAGTGAAGCTGTGTCCACCGTGATAGCCTGATAACCTGAAGGTTGTGTCGCTGATCGTGTCAGCGTGTTTATAGTAGTTCATCGACGGCTGCAAAACGTGTTTTGGAGCTGTCCTGACAATACTGGCTAATAAAGTGTGTTTCGATACTTCATCAAGTAGTGTCGTCATTATTCACTCCAAATCCACACGAACCCCGTACGAACGTGAAGGAAAAAAATAACGTAACAACTGGTGTCAGAAAAGAAAAACGTAACAATATAGTTACGTGTAACGTTTTTGTAATTGGATGAATGTTCTTTCGACAATCTGTCACGTCGTTCCTGTGCAGTACTCAAATGAGTTTTCATGAAATACAGAAAGTAATTCAGCGTCCGTGACGCAATACTGCATAGTACTGACGCTTTCTTTAACAGGTAAATGAATGTAGTTTTGTTTTCGGCAAACATCACAACCTAGCGATTCTGCGGCCAGTAGTCCCGTGGTTCCGTCTTAGTAGTCATTTTGGCTTTTTTACATAATTTATTAACTTCTGGTAAGTAGTTTCGGTTCTTCGAAACGAACCCGAAATGTATTTTATACTTTGCCGGTTTGTCATTTGGTATTCTATAGAATGCCTAGGAAATGTGTGAAATATGAATCGTTTCATACATTGCCGGCTAGTTTTAGGCATTCTATAGACTGCCGGATTTCATACTTTGCCGGTAACATGTATATAAGCGAAATACCACTGACTCATCACGAGATCTTCAAAACTATACACCCGATTGACTTGAAATTTTCCATAGTTACCTTTCCACGATGTAGACGCGCACTAAGAACGGATTTTACTTAAATCCTGTCCAAAATGGATTATTGTTATACAATAGAACAGGGGTTCTCAACCGGTGGTACACAAGGGAAAAATAGGTGGCATGCAAAGAAGCAAAGTATTTTTAACTATTAAATTCAAAAATTAAACCCCCAACATCCTGATTGAGTTTTTTCTCTAACACTCGTAAATGTATGCGATCTGAAGCTTTGTTCCAGAGTGGTGGTGGTAATAGTACTTTGTAGTGGTGGTACTAAAGGTTTTTCAATTTTTTTTTTTAGATGGTACGCGTTAGTCAAAAGGTTGAGAACCGCTGCAACAGAAGTTTCTCATACATTTGGTTTTCTAATCCAAATTCAGAATTTTCGTTTATTATTGCCAAAACTAGATATGAAATACAATGTTGCCAATGAATGCATTTTCTTTTAAAATTATTAAATTGGTAAATAACTTCCATCTATCCAATGAATACAAACAACCTTTAAATAATAAGGTTAATAATAATATTTATATTTAACTGTTATCATAAGTTTCATGAAAATAAATGTTATTATTAAGAGAAATAAATTATTGCGATGAAAAATGAAAATCTTGTTGTTATTTATAAAAATTGCCTTACATAAAAAATCAAGGACAAATACTCATTGATTAAAACAATTTATAACAAAGATAATAACATTTATTTTCATGAAACTTATGATAACAGTTAAATATATGTAAACCTAGTTTTATGTTGGCAATTTTTCGTGGTGTAGGCCTACTGGAAATCCGGCCACGTTAAATAATGGGGATGCATCCCAATACACATTACCTCATGGGTGATGAGGAAATCTATGTATAACAGATTCACTGACTGGCACTATATTTCCCGACTTTAAATTAAAAAAATTTGCATTAATAATCAATTCGAATTCGTCCATATAAGAAGTCTACGTTCACATTCAAATAGATAGTATGCCCAGCAAAGCGGGCGGGTATCAGCTAGAATAATTATATACAAGAGAAGTATGAATTTTATATATTTATTTACCTTTATAGTTGCATTATGAAACCAAAGTAAGATGAATTTCAAAAATCTTTTAATATTTTAATAATAATGTTTGATTAATTGAAAAATAAAAATATTGAGGTACGCATTTAATATGTTTGTAAGGTAATAATTAAAAATATGATACTTAAATGCAATATATCCATAATTATGTTACATAATTTTATTATTAATAAAATTCATAATATAATTATTATTTATATTAAGATAACTGTCACTAACATAATATATTCGTCACATAATAATTACCTATATACTTGAAGATGCTGTAATAGGTAGAACAGTTGTAGAGGCATTAGGTTAACTGGAAAAGCCGGAGAGATGAAAAATGAGCAAATGCCTTCGCCGGGAATAGAACCACGGACCTCTGGAATACCGGCCCAGCGTGCAGAACCACTACACCACGAAGGCACGCTAGGAAGGCGGGAGAAATACCTTATGTACAACCCCCTTTTAATTGGTGACTGGGGTTTTTAGGGAACCCAATCGCCAAATCCTGGGAGTGGAGAGTCATCATCTGCAACCCTTTTAGTTCGGGCGCCACTGTAGAGTCATTAGGGCTTTTGAAAGCAAGAGAGATTGAAAAATTACCAACGCCTTCGCCGTGTATCGAGCCACGGACCTCTGGAATACCGGCCCAGTGTGCCGAACCACTACATCCCGAAGGGACTCTAGGAAGGCGGGAGAAATACCTTATACAGTATGGCCATAGGAGTCGTAACGGGAACCCCCTTCCTGTAATTTGAGTTGGCTACGCCCATGCTTGAAGAGCGATGAAGAGAAGGAGAGAATGGATTAAAATCGCAATATCAGAGGAAAGAACCAGCTATTTTGTCAAATAGTGTTTTTTAATGTTTTGTAGGTAATATTAAATACTTTGATGAGATAGTATAATAACGCATGAAAATATGCGTAATTCAAGAAACTGAATTATTATCATTAGTAGTATGGAATTATGTTAATATTTTACGGATCACAATATGTTCAGATAAACTTTGAAGGCTGCCACTTTTATTTATTTTTTTCGTATATAATGTTTTTAATATAAAGAAGTGTGGTTAATTCTTTTTTATAAATGGAATGTTTTAGTGCAATTACAAAAAGCCAGTTGCTTTTAAAAAACAAGGAACGGAGGCCTTTATAAATAACTGCTGCGAGCATCCCTTAATCATCGGTGAAAGTTTATACACTAATTCGTTATTGTAGATTTGCCCATAAGAAGGAAAGGTTTATATTAAGAGAAAGCTGTGGGGTCTTCCATTTTGTACAAAATAAGTAAATTAGAAATTTTGGTAATAGTAGTATATTATTTCAAATGATGGTTCAAATGAAAATCTAACTACATTGTGATTTTGTAATGTTAATGGATGTGTTTGTACTTTTTATATTTGAAAAAAATATAAAGGCCTTCCTTAAACAGATATATTTATGAAATTTATTTTCTTATTTTATTTGCACAAAATTATATGGTCCATATTATTATTATAGGGCAGTGTAGAATTTAATATATCTTTAATTTTTGCATATTTTTTCCCATATCGATTAACTAGTTTGAAATTTTTATGGCCGTATGTTATCAATGTAAACTATGATAATTATACAATCCTGGAAGCCAGTTACGTAAGGAATGGATGCTTTTATGTGTAATTGTATTTAAGCATCCCACAGCCATCAGCAAGCTGTCACACTGATATGCATTGTAGAGGATTTGCCCATTTTTATCGAAGTTTATTTTATTGTTGTACAGAATTATATGACTTGTTATGTATTAAGTTCTAAATTCCATTTTGCATTGCTTTACAATTAAGAAAATGTGGATTATTTTATAAATAATTCATTTAAATTTCATGAATCTGTAAAAGAAATTTTGGTCTTATATTGACTACAACAATTTTTACGGAGGATTTTCAAGCTAAGGACTGCAAAATATTATGGTTATGATATTCAAGCAAGGATTTTATAGAACTGTGACCTTTTCCCGTATTTCTTGAAAAAAATTAGGACATTCCTTCAGTGATTTTACAAGAAAATGTACTTGCAGACTTTCAATTTGAATTCATTATTAAAAATGATAGCTATAATTTTTTTTTATTAAAAAAAATATTTATATCAAATACTATCATATTTTTCCACTATTGTATTTTCCTTTCTTTTGCTACTGCTGTAATATTTTCTTCTAAAAAAGGCTTTCTGTCGCCAAGCCGTTTTCTCTTTGACGGGGGGGATATGCAAGATAAAAAATATGTATATCAAAATTATAATTTAAACTAACGATAATCCTTTAATTCTCCCTCTCTGTTTTACAAATCGTAATACCTTCTCTGTATTGCGTCATTTCCAGATCATTCCATTTTGCGCGGCCTGCGCAGCGCTGATGACGTAATAATTGGGAATTGAAACTTATAACTCAAACCAAAAGCTTTCTTTAAAGGACCATATCACACGGCGTTTGTTTCACACGAACAACTGTTTCGGACAGTTTTTCTGCCTGGTTTACTATTGAAAGAAAGACGAACGACTTTTCCCTTCCTTTGGAAAAAAATTGCAAGTTGTCCGTTTTCAACCAATCAGCTATCAGCTTCGAATGCTATCAGCTTGTTTGTAATGGGGAGCCAGTTTTCCCTGTGTTAACCCCAAAGCGATCTATGGTGACTGGCTGATGTGACAAAGCAGAAAAATTGTTCCAAACAGTTGTTCTTCCGAAACAAACCGACGTGTTAGCCTGCTTTAGGCCTTAGCCTTTTAGTCTGCTTTCATACGGATAACTATGCCCTTTAGCTTTTGCCTCTGTAGCGCTTAGACGCTCTTTCATTCTAGTCTGTTCCTATCGCAACAATATCAAAATTTAAATTTTCTTGAATAGGCATGACTATAGTGCCAGGTGATTGTGGCCACAAACCGTCAACTGGAAAATAAAAATGGAATTAAAATCGCCTCGACTGCCAAGCTTCTTAGATATTACGAACTCAACATTGTTAGTATACTACGTAATCAGATTTCTCCCTCTTCAATATGGATCTACGATCTATCGTATAGAGCTATTACGCATCAACACTGCTCCGTCTTTTTATTGCTATTATTATATATATAATAAATAGATAAAAATGGTAGTCCAAACATTGAATACAAGTCACATTGCTTACTGCTACCTTGAGACACAACTTGAGACGATAGTAAATTTCTATATATTTCTTAGAACATCATCAAAAGACAAAAGTAGATATGCATACACAGTTCAAGACTACAGCAGCAAAACAAAACCAAAAAAGGACGGGGATATTCATAAACAGATGCGTTCAAACTAAATAGCAGTAAGTTAGAACTCGCTGTGAAGCTTTAGATAAAAATATTAAATATTTGGAGTAAATCACCAAATGTTACGAAGTCCCGAGTCCTGAATAACGGAATCTTTATAAGCCACAATGACTCCTATTAGTAACGGTAAAAGGAATAAAATTTACTTGATATGATCAAGAAAAATCAGCTTAAATATTTCAGAGTAAGACTACAGAGGGAAAACATTCCTGGAAATAAATCACGAAAGCACAAGTTAAGCTTAAGAAACAAATCTTAAATATAACGGAGCAAACAATAATCCCTGCGAAGACGATAAAATTTAGAAATCTGAGTATGAAAATTTTATACTAAAAATAAAGGAATAAGTTAAAAAATGCTTCACGTTGTAGTGTTCGTCCCTTTTTTCTACTAAGTGTTGAGGAACCTAGTGAACAGTTAAGCGAATAATCCCTTAAGTCCAAGAACAGAAGCGTAAACTTAAGAAGTGTTAATTATCCTGTATTTGCTCAAAATGAAGATATACAGACTGCCCCTTTCCTCAGGGCGTATAAAAAACCTCCACTTGAACTTAACTTTAAATGTAAGAAATAAGAACTATCTAATGACTAACCAAAGTGATTTAGCCTAAGCTAACGCAAATTCTAACCTAGTTGGCCCGTACTATTAAGATAGGCAGCGATGCTATCAAAAGGTAGGAATACGGCCGAGTATAGTGACAGCTAGAGACATAGCCATAAGGCAAACGCGCCTTATGGCTATGTCTCTATTCAGAAATCCTAACTTTCTCTCCCGAAATCAGCGGAACTTTGACTTAAATACTATCTGCAATTCATTTGCATTTAACGCGATTCTAAAAACTTATTCTGGTAAGGAATTGTAATCTGAAGCTAGAAGAGATAGGAAAGGTGCATAAATTTAAAGTAACTGTTATAAAATTAGGATATACCTTTCAACGTACGTGCGCATTCCTATTTTTAAGAAGAAAAATTCTCCCCTTTCCCTCTTGCAACAAATACAAGGAACTACAGTCTTTTATTCCTATGTTTTTCGTGCTCTTCAAGTTTGCTCCTCCAAACTAGCCCTTGATGAAGAACTAAATTATTTAAAAGCAATAGCTATTGACAGGGGCTATTCACCCAACATTATTAATCAAGCAGTTAAAAAATTCTCCTCTCAACACACCAAAAGGCACACTCTTGTTTTAGGAGATTATAAAAATTCTATTGTCATTGCCTTCTTTCCATCAATTAGCTATAAAGTTGCACGTATTTTGCAGAAATTTAACTTTCGGGTCGTTTATTCTCCCATCAATAAAATTCCGAGTTCCATACTTAAGGACCCCATTCTGGATATGAATTCCAGGTGTATTTACAGGATTCCTTGCCATTGTGGTTTAATTTACATTGGCCAAACTAAGAGAGCCTTAAAATTTCGCGTTAAGGAACATGGGGCATATGTTAGAAAAAAGGAAACACAGAAGTCTTCTGTTGCCCAAAATTGTTGGTCCGAAAATCCCACTTTCAAATTTTCTGCTGCCCAAATTATTGAAAAAAACATCTTCCATTGGTGAATTGGATTTTCTAGAGGCATTTCACATTCAAAAAAACTTTCTGTTCTAGTTACGACCGTAATTTCAATCCATCTTTGCCTTCAGCCTTTAAAGAAATTATGTTTTAGTTCTGGTTTCATCAACAGATGGCACCAGTAGCTTATCTCATGTACAGGCTTTCTTATCTTATCTAATCATTATATCTTACCTCCTTCATTTGTGCTTTTGCAGCTGAGGATGATGGTTCGGTAAAACCATCGAAAGTAGTCTTATGAAAATTTGAAAATATGACGCTGATTTTTCTTGTTTAACTTCTAAATTAATACTGTCTTTGTCAAGAAAGAAACCCTTCTTCCTACTTAAGACGAAAGAGGGAGGAGATGAGAATGTAAGCAATTTCCGATAGCGCTGGTACGAATGTAATACAAAAGGGAACTATATGTATACAGAAAGTTTAAAAAAAAAAAAAAAAAAAGAATTAAGATCATAAATGATGAAGAGTAAAAGCTAATATAAATGAAGAAGAGGAAAGGAAAACTTCCTACCTTGACCACGGGAGTTCAGATTATATTCATAATGGAATATTTTAAATTCTTGGAAGGAATAGAGACTTAAGCTAAAGATTAACTTCTGCAACTAATGAAGAACAATAATGCTCGTCAGGGATTGTAAAGCAATTAAATAAAACCCTGAACTTAATTTCCGAATAAGAAAATTAAGAAAAGACGAATTGGGTAACAACTCCAAGACACATCCTTCACACTCTCTCACGCCTCTTGGAAGTTGTAGTGCTATGATTACAGTTAAAAGTTAAAAAAATTAAGGAATATTTTTCGGAGAACAGACTTGGTGGCGATAATTTAAAGACACACATTTTTATTTAGATAATTTGCTTCTATTTTGTATTGTTCTTATAAAGTTAATTAAGGCTTTTAATTATATACGAAAATTTCATCTTCATTTCTTTAATTCATGTGATGTCAGACACAGTAGCGTAGCTAGAGGCGGCTATTCCGCCACCGACAACATAATTTGGAGGCGCCAATTTCATATGAAATAATATTTGATGGAGGTTAGTCCTGTGGATCTTTCAAGCAAATAAAGAGCAATACGATTCTCAATTACAGTATGAAATTAATTTAAGAAGAAAAATTAATTTTTCTGTTAATCAGTATCCAAAGGTATCACCGCGAGATTTCAACAGCTACGCCCTCTTATACCATTTTTATTCATTCAAAACTTGAAAATTACAAATATCAACTAAAGTGTGATCTCGGTGCATTAAGCGCTGTAAACAATTAATACTTTCTATTCGTTCATTGCCTTCTGTAGATTTAGTAAATTTCTTTTCCAATATTTAAAAACGCTGATTCGCTTTTCGATAAGATTATAAACTCAAGGAAAACAATTATTAATAATGAAAGCTAACCCCACCTTTTTTTTTTGTCCTTGTGTTGCACTGGTAATATTTTTATTCTTGTCTTATTTAGGAATTTTGATTTGCGTATCTGCATCAGATAGTATAAAATTTTTACCACAATAAAAGTAGTAGAAGCGGTAAAATAAAAATATAACTCACTTTTATAGTCAAATTTTTTTGTGTGATAACTTAAGATGATCACCTTTTAAAATGACCAGTCTTTCTAAAAATATGCATAAAGCATTGCTTTTAAACAATCGTCTTCATAGAAAACCAAATATTTTAAACAATTTGAAGACTGACTTCGAAAGGCTATATTCTATTCTGTACATATCTTCAATTTAAGTGATATTCGGCAAAGCTAGAACATTTGCCGCCCGGGGCGGACCCTGAGTTTGTCCGCCTAGGCAGTCTTTGAATTTGTCTCTCCTCTTGGTATAAGCAAATGACTGAATGTAAAAATGACATATAGAAAAATAAATTAAAAATCTACCTTTACTTCTGAAAAAAAATTTAATTCCATCATTTTAAAATTGTATTATTATTATTATGTTTGTTCAAAGTCACCTATTATAGAGTACCATGCTGATAGTACAGAACTATTTCTTAAATGCAAAATTAATCATTTGTAGACCTAAAATGAGTTTTATTTAAAAAATTCTTATCACAACTAGAAACACAGCAGTTATGAAAAAAATTCTCAGCAGTAAAAAATTACATTATCTGAAGAACTGTATTTTAGAACAAATAGCAAATTGTCATCAGGACTCATCTTCCACATTCCTGTCTCGTTTTCTTTAGCAATAATAACGGAAATAAAACTTTGAAACACTTCTCTCTAACTGAGGGAATTCTTCTTTATTAACTATTTGATGGTCTCAAACGAGCTCATATTCCAGTTTACGCACTGCAGTGGACGCACAAAATCGCAGCTCATATTACAAATTTACCTCCGATAGATATCGCTCGTATTTGGAAAGAGATAATTGCTCGCTACCCCCGTAGGTTTAAACATTACACAAGTGAAAGACAATCACTGAATGTATATCCTTTCTGCTTTGAAAAAGACCCCCTATGAAGTCTTTTTTCATTCTCAGTATTCTAAATGGTGTTCATAGCTTAAGGGGTTGTGTTTGGTTATCCGGCTCACTAGTGTCAACTCTCTTTGGCAAAAAAATTCCATTTTCACCTCCGCGAGAACCCTGCCAGAGGTAGCAACCCGTTATTCTGATGTCAGAAAACCAGTGCAACGGTCAACGACATCTATTGGCAAAAGGCTACATTCATGTTTCTCAAAATTCACTCTTACGGATGTGGGCGACATTTTATTACGCCAACGGAAGTAAATATCATGTGTATCATCATCTACCATAATAAGCTAATTCTCCCTTTTTTGGCATCAAGGCAGTTCTTCGAAAAATATCGTAATTAAGTTTAAAATTGCATACTTAGCAAGCACTCCCCCTCGTTTTTAAATTTATCACAAATATATCGATGGAAAGACAACCTGCATAAATCTTAACAATATTCTCTAAGTAATACTGGTAAAAGTTTACTATTGGGTGCCCCTTGTTATTTTGGCGATTCTTTTTTGACGCCAAGATCGGCGCAAGGAAGGCACAATTTCAAGTTGGCGCTACACAAAACCAAAATAAGAAGTCAAAGAATTGCACAAACTCTGTGTCCATGTACACATCGATCTGTTTTCACTTAAAAGAACATCCTAGAATTGCACAAACTAGGCATTGCGCATTGCCTTAAATTTGTCCATGTACACATCAATCTATTTTCATTTAAATAAAATCAGGAAGCTAAAACTAAGTTAAAACTATCATGGTAACTAGAAGTGAGGTTTCATCTCCAAAAGTTTTAAAAAATTGTCGCTAATCGAAGGGACCGCTTAATGTCACCGTTAACCTATTTATTTTACTTCTATATGCTAAATATCTCATAACTTGACTCGGGTAGAGTAGATGTTAAGGTACTCCTTGTATTATGGCGAAGTTGTTCTTTGATTTATCGCCAAGTTGTTGTTTCATTTATGGTAGCCTGAGTAGTTGAATGTTATGGAAACCCTATTGTGACGTAATTGGGTGAATGATTCTGGGAAATTTTGAATCATGGGATGTTTTGTAAGCGTTTTTGTGGTGTATGTTGGTTTGATTCTTTAGACTGTAGAATGGCCGAATGTAGTAAGATTAATTTGAATTTTCTGTACCATTTGGAGCGAAAGGGGAAAAGAGCTTTAATTGACTGATGTGTAAATGAAATACTTAGTAGCCGTTTTATATGCAGGAAGGATATGCGTCTAGTCGAGCGTAAAAACCGTTCAGATGGATTTGAAGGAAGAAAGGTTTATATGGTCACTATGTGAAGCGTTCGATCAGAAAGAGTACCTGGTTTGAAAAAAAGTCATTTGAGTATGATTGATATTGCTTTTTACGTGGCTCTGGGTGTACGAAGCGAACTCGAAAATCATGGTAAGTGAATATTTGCTTTTGGTAGTGCTTAAATGTATAACGTGTTTTTCCTTTTTTATGTTATTTTATTGTTTGGTTTAAAATTTATTTTATTGAGACTATGTATTTTTTGTTTGCCTATATTTTAGAATTTGGTGCTCCTTTCACTGGTAAAATCCTAGTATACGGTGCAACCTTGGCGCTATTTTGAAAATTATCGCCAACACCAAAAATGATCCAAAGAACGTCTATATATATACTATACACTATATACTATGTGTGTGTATATACATAGTATATATACTATGTGTGTATATATAGTATATATTATGTATAACCATATATATTCTTTGAATGACCTGTTTACTACTCATCGTATATGTCGCGTTTTTACTGCTCATCATCAAGTCGCCAAAAGTAGCCAAATCCCGTGTGCACCGGATACTAGGATTAAACCCTTTGACTTTTTAAGTGAAAATATATCGATGTGTACATGGACAAAGTAAAGGAAGTGCGCAATGCTAGTTTGTGCAATTCTGGGATTTTTTTTTAAGTGAAAATAGGTCGACGTGTACATGTATAAAGTTAAAAGAGTGCGCAATGCCATTTTTGTGCAATTCGGGGATTTTTTTCTTAAGTGAAACTAGGTCGACGTGTACGTGGATACCGAGTTTGTGCAATTGTTTGTCTTGTTATTTTGGCTTTGTGTAGCGGCGATGTTTGGCACAAAAATCGCCGCTTCGCAAGCCAAAATAACGAGTCAAAGAATTGCACAAAATCAATATCCATGTACCGCCAAAAATTGCCAAGTTTCGCCAAGGGGTACCCTAAACTATAATTTTACCCTTGACTGTACACCGTTAAAATCATGGCTTCCATATGCTAAATATCTTGCAACTTAACTATACATTGCTAATATCACAATCGATTAGCCGTTGGCGAATAAATACACACCACCGCCAACGGATCCTTTGCGGAAGAAAACCCAAAATTATTTCAAAGCACTACAATGCAACTGTATATTCCAACAAGCCACCAGAATATGAGATGGAATTGACAGTTTAAGAATAATACTTGTAAAGGCAACAACTTTAGATGGCCAAGCATTTCTAAAGAAACAGTGTCAAAAAAGTTACAATACATGTTGAGAGGATTGGGATACTCATTTCTATGTACATCATAAAACCAGAACAGCACACAATGAACATTTATACTTTTATCAGTGAAATTTGAAATATTTCTACTTGATTTAATATAGTATTAGTTAACTTTATTTTTCAAATTATTTCCAGTACTTTTTTGAAATCTCAGGAATCATTTGCAATAATTCTGTATACTGCAAGAGGAAATACATAAAATAATGTTATGCATGTTGTTGTTCTACACTGAAATATATATATATTATAATTTTAAGTCACAATTTTATCAGCCTGACAAGCACAAGATGGTTTTCAAAAATGTTAGACTCAAATGTCTGGAACATTATAAATACAGTTGCCCTAAAATTATGTCATGGTAATGATACTAATATTATACACAGTTCAAAATTAATAATTTTTATTACGCCAATTTGTACCTCTTGAAATTTAATTGTTCATAACTGACTCTAAATCTATAGATAGCATGAACTTCATATTAACATGTATTTTTTATATTACAGTATAAATGTCAAAAAGAAAATTGTATGGATTTTCACAACTGAGTTCGCTGTAATTCTAGCTGTGAAATTAATAATTTTTTGGTGATAGATATTTCTTTATTTCATAATAGAAAGCGATAAAAAATACTAAATTTATGCGTATTGATTAAAACTTGATTATAACAGCCACATTATTAAAACACAACGTGATGAAATTAATAAAAATTCAGTGGTATAACATGTTCTATGGCACTGCAATTAATAAGAGAAAACTGGCTTGGTGTTTATGTTTTTGCAAATAAGCAGATCTTGCGTAAATTCTACTATTTCAATAATTTAGAACAACTATTCATGAACTATTAACCGTTTAATCCTAGTATCCGGTGCACACGGGATTTGGCAACTTTTGGCGACTTTTATGATGAGCAGTAAAAACGGGACATACACGATGAGTAGTAAACGGGTATTCAAAGAATATATATAGTTATACATAGTATATACTGTGTGTATATAGTGATAGTATATAGTGTATAGTATACTATCACTATATATACATAGACGTTCTTTTGGTAATTTTTGGTGTTGGCGATAATTTTCAAAATCGCGCCAAGGCTGCACCGTATACTAGGATTTTACCCTATTAACAAATATTTACATTATTATGTTTGCATTTTAAAATTTGGAAAACATTATTCAAGGTCTCGGGAATATTTTTTAACCATTGATATACACTTAATATTCCTAATAAAAAAAACATGAATATTGGTAGGTATTCATGCATAAAAAGAAAATTTAGGAATATTACCTCATTTTCTGCAGAAATTTTCACAGACGTTTTATAATTCATTGTTTTCTTCATTTCTGCCTTAACGCAGCTTATTATAAATGCCTTACTATCTGGCATTACTTTAAAACAAATGTTATTCACATGCTTTTCCTTGAACTAGAGAAGACCCTTTTTATTAACATCAAGAAAAGAGAAATCCTTTCCAAGAGTACTTTTTAATTTTTCGCAATAGCTGTAAATTTCTAAATTAGGAAAACAAATTAATTTTAGTGGTACATCGGCTATAGACTCCATCGTAAACAGCGCACGTGCGGTCATTGTTGTTACTATACCACGTGACCGCTTTTTTCCTCTTCTTCTCTTGTGGAATGTACCTCATTCTACACTAAAGCCCTAATATTAACTAAATAAGTTCTCAAAACTTCAAAAGTGTGTTGCTTAAACTCGTTCAATTCAATATAAATATTAGACACAGGGCTTAATTTCTAAAAGTAGAAGTGCCGGAACTCTGTGGAAGACCGTCAGTATAGAGCAGAAAGAGTAAATAAATAAATAAAATGGCTATTAAAATCATTAATAAATTTAAACTTAAATTGTGAATACATATCAAATGAATTAATAATGATCTAATTGATATTAATAATTAATATTTATTAAATAGCATTTATTAATTCAGAAGTCAAACAACAAAAATCAGCGTTATATTTACAAAATTTTCACAGGACTAGATTCGATGGTTTTACCGAACCACCATCCTCAGCTACAAAACCGCAAATGAACAAGATAAGAAATAATGATTAGATAAGATAAGAAAGCCTGGACAAGAATAAGCAAGTGGCGCATTCTGTTGGTGAAACCAGAACTAAAACATACTTTCTTTAAAGGCCGAAGGCAAATTTGGATTGGAATTAGGATCGTTAACTAGAACAGAAAGATTTTTATGAATGTGAAATGCCCATGTTTTGTAAAAAAAGGTTAAAAACATTTCTCCTAGTAATTTACTCATGGTTTCTTTTGATGTAAAATCATTATTCACCGATGTCCCAGTGGAGGGTGCATTAAGATGTCTAAAAACCAGACTTCGCGAATTTCATTTCTCTTGCATCGAAATTGATGAGCTAATTTCTCTCACTCAACTCTGTTTGAAACAAACACATTTTGTTTTCCAAAATAAATATTACAAGCAAACTGAGGGATTAGCCATGGGAAGCCCCCTCAGTCCCATCCTGGCTGATATGTACATGCATTACTATGAATCAAAATTGTTTGAAACTTTAAACTTCCCGGCATGGTTCCGCTACGTAGACGATACTTTTACCCTGTTTGAAGGTAATAAAGATGATTTGAATAAAGTTATTTCAACAATGAATTCTATTGATCCTGCTATTCAGTTCACTTTTGAACTTGAGACTTGCAATTCTCTTCCGTTTCTCGACATTCTGGTCACACGTAGCACATCCAACTTCAGTACTACGGTTTACCGTAAACCTTCATCGGTTTGCCTTCCACCACAATTTAAATCATGTCATCCGACTAAACAAAAGTTAGCTTCATTTTGTTCCTATGTTTTCCGTGCTCTTCAAGTTTGCTCCTCCAAACTAGCCCTTGATGAAGAACTAAATTATTTAAAAGCAATAGCAATTGACAGGGGCTTTTCACCCAACATTATTAATCAAGCAGTTAAAAAATTCTCATCTCAACACACTAAAAGGCACATTCTTGTTTTAGGAGATTATAAATATTCTGTTGTCATTCCCTTCTTTCCATCAATTAGCTTTATAAAGTTGCACGTATTTTGCAGAAATTTAACTTTCGGGTTGTTTATTCTCCCATCAATAAAATTCCGAGTTCCATACTCAAGGACCCCATTTCGGATATGAATTCCTGGGGTATATATAGGATTCCTTGCTAGTGTGGTTTAATTTACATTGGCCAAACCAAGAGAGCCTTAAAAAATTTCGGTTGATCTTTACATTATGGTAAATTGGCGTTTTTTTGGCGAAAATTTGGCGACCAACTCTCCTACATTTCTCTATCATTTAATTAAAATATAATTAAATTCAAAAACACTACTTAAAATATAAATGAGCACATACATTAAATTAATACATACATAAATACCCATTTCGAATTCACTTTAGTTACGGCCATGGGATCCAAAAATTCACGAACACTGTTTCACACAACACAGAATAAAGCCAAATACAAAATTTCCAGATTTTTTCCCGATTTCCCCCCTTTTCCGATTAAAGAACCGTAATTCGTCCATTAATATCACATGACATATCCCATGATCTCTCATTTCCCTCACACAAAATAATGCGTAATCGGAACTGAGTACTGCTCACATTATTACCAAAGTGCCAGGTAGTAACCTTTATCGCCTCCAAAATGTCGCCAAACTACCAGTTGCCATATTGTAAAGATCAACCAAAATTTCGCGTCAAGGAACATGAGGCATATGTTAGAAAAAAATAAAGACAGAAGTCTTCTGTTGCGCAACATTGTTGGTGCGAAAATCACATTTTCAATTTTTCTGCTGCCAAAATTATTCAAAAAACATCTTCCATTGGAGAACTGGATTTTCTAGAGGCATTTCACATTCATAAAAATCTTTCTTTTCTAGTTAACGATCCTAATTCCAATCCAAATTTGCCTTCGCCCTTTTAAGAAATTATGTTTTAGTTCTGGTTTCACCAACAGATGGCGCCACTTGCTTTTTCTTGTCCAGGGTTTCTAATCTTATCTAATCATTATTTCCTATCTTGTTCATTTGCGGTTTTACAGCTGAGGATGGTGGTTCGGTAAAACCATCGAAACTAGTCCTGTGAAAATTGTGTAAATATAACCCTGATTTTTGTTGTTTGACTTCTGAATTAGTATTTATTCGGCATGTTATTGTGTCTTAAATAGTATTTAGTTTATAATTATTATTTAATTAATTCACAATTAATTTATTAAAATAACTAAAGATTAAATTGATTAAATAATTAGAATTAAATAAAATCTAAAGAGATAAATTAAAATTTAATAAGATATTTTTTATGCAATTTTATTGCTAAAAATAAAATTTTCTGTATCAAATTTCTGCTGAAATAATTGTTCAGTTACATAAAAAAGGTGCCGGAGCCTTCTTATTTAGGGCTCCGGTGAGCTCCGGCGCAATTTAATCTCTGATTAGACCTTCTACTAAGAAATAAATTGCGGGCATGATATTCATGAGAACGATTGCATCTAGACTTTCCTTAGAATCATAATTTCGTTCTCTCTCTTGAAATTCATAATTGTACTTCTTTCTTTGCTTGCACGAGAAAATGATTTTGAAATACAAAAATTTTTGCGTGCTTTCAACATTTAAAATTATTTCTCTGCTGTTCTTATTTAGATATGATTTTGCAGAGAATACTTCATTGTATGTATCACTGCTAGTAAATGTTTAAAAATGTTTAAAAATTGAATTTAGAAATTAGAATTAGAAAATTTAGAAATGTTTAAAAATTGTGGGACATTTAATTTTCTCGAAGTAAAGGATGATTTTGGTGTCTGTACGATAAGCTAATGACTTTTTCAAAAGCAATTTTTTTAAATCCTACATGGGTAGTACTAAGTAGAAATTACACTATATTTTGAAACTTTGTCCTTTTTTTATAATTCTTTCTTTAAAATTTATATACCTTTGTGAGTAGCATACCTTATCTTCAATTTCAATATCTTTCGGATAGTATAAATTTATTGAAGAGCCAACTGCTTACATTCAGTTATGACGTATTTTATTCAACCAATGATGCCACGTTTGACGATTGTAGCCCAACAGTCCCTGCAGAAATCTAAGTTCGCCTTAGTTCTGAAATCGCAGTAAACAGCCGTTGGGCCTCATAGGCGCACGAAGAGGTAGTATCTGTGATGACTTCGGGTCGCAATTTAAATTGGAAAGTTTTATGCAATGAATATTTATTTTCGACAAGTATAGTAACTATATGAGTCTACGATCTAACGTAGATTTATATATTTGCTTATAAATTATTATAATGATATTTTATGTTGTTTGTCCTATTATTTTTGTCTTGATCATCTGGAAAAATCACGGTAGTGAAGGTGAGCGATGTATTTTAATACTTTAGTGTTTAGTTTAAACTGTTGTGAGATTTTCCACTTTAATTTACGAATTGTTTATAAAAATCTAAGTATTAGAAATTACATGAGAAATAGCTCATTTCGCTTTCGAATGTCAAATATCTAGTAATGTTTCATGCCTTGACCTTATACAGTGCTTATTACATCAGAGAAAATTTTTTCAATATATAATATTTGACTTTGTAAATTAAAGCATACCTGTATTATTGGGTGTAAGATCTTGCCAGTAAATTTTGCTTGCATTTTCGTGTGTAAACAAAATGCGAAATGCTGGTCGGTTTCACATGTCCAGAATTCACGTACATTGCTTCCAACATTTGAATATTTTTGAATGCGAGTGCTCATATTGACTGAAAAATGAATTAAAACTATTTTTTGAAGAAACTTTTGCAGTGTGTTATAAATGATTTGGTGTTGAAACATTAAATGTATACTTCTTTACCTTCATTCTTATTATGTATTTCTCTGTTCATAGTCTTTCTAATCGCATTTTTAGCCTTTATAGTCATGCATCTGATAATATTTAGCAGAGCAATAGCATTTAGTAGTACAGTTTTAAAATATTTAATTATAATATTATGGGCTGTTATTCACAAGCAGTCAATGTTGAACTAGACCTGTCTGCTTTTTAATGAGTAACATGTTTTGTATTTTTGATTTTAGTAACTAAACATGAAATGAATCTAGAGGAATATGTATATTTTTTTAGAATAATTATTTTAGCATTATTTCATTTACTCTTTTCATTCATTTATATTTTGTATACTAATTTTGTTTTAAACAAAAGTTTTATTTTGCATAAAATATAATTAATTCCAGTTAGCAGTAATTGCATTTCATGAACGAGTTATGGAATCAGTCTGTACTTTTATTCCAGTTAAGATCTGACATTCTGAAATCATGATAGGAATTCTTAGTAGGAGACTGTAACTCGTGAATGAAAATAATTTTTCGGATTAAAAAAATTGCTTAAATTTTTTTATATGCAGTCATATTTTGTTACAGTATTTTCAAATATTATTTCTGCTGGTGCATTTTTAATAATTTCTTGCAGAAACTATATTTTAAATTTAAAAAAAAATTAAACATGGTCAGTAGAAAAATATATAAAATTACATTTTATAAGGACTATTATTTATATGGGTAGGAATTTTTTATGTAGATGAAAGTTTATATTCAGAATACATTTAACAGCATTTAGTTATATAGCTAAAATATAAATGATAAGGCTATGTTTTAATGACATAATGGCAGTTAGTTACAGTAATTTATATGATCTCATGTATTTTCAGAGGTTTTTATGCTGCGTGGGTTGCAGATGATTTTTCTGTTTTGATATGTGTAATATATGATATCTTTTAAGAATTAAAGGAATGGTGTAGATGTTTATAAAAATTATCTTGAAATATTACAAATCATATGAATTAGATTTATTAAAAATTACATCACTTAAGAGACTAATGAAAGATAAAGATATAATTTGTTAAGAAGTATGCACATTGCTTTTATATTGTTTATTTGCTTAAGCAAGATGTTGTTCTAATATATAATATATTCTAATTGAATGTCAAAAAGCAGTACATCTGAGGAGTGGCAGTTTGCCAGGTGATGTGTCTGCAAAATGAAAGATTATATGTCTTGTGGAATGGTTATACTTGGCATACAGTGTGGGTTATGAAAGCCACAATCGCTTTATGTAATCTTACTTACCGCTAAGTTCTATGTTATCACTCAATTATCCATATATTCTGTCTAATTTTAGCATATTATAACATTCATAATTTATTTTCTTTAGGGTTGTTATTAAAATGCAGTAATGACATTAAACTTCAGAAAGGATTTAAATCAGAATCCTTTTCAGATTTATATAAACATTTTTTGGGGGAGGGAAGATTCCTCCTCAAGTAACCCCTTTTAGAGGGAATAATCTTTCTTAGTTATGTTCAAATAAGTGCCAACTTTTAGGCTATTGATTTTTCAGGGTTCTGGTTTATAGAATAAATATGTAAATTGATTCATTTGTGAGATATATCAAAATAGGTTATGTTTCAAATTGAGCAGAAAAGCTACCTTATAGTTTGGCGTGGATTTTGAATAAAATTATCAGTTTTGAAGGCAATGAGGACCTTGTGTGAATATATTGAAAATAGAGTTTTATTCAAAATGTACGTCAAACTAGTTTTTTAGGGGGGGGGGCTAATTTTAAATTTTATGTTGGCATATTTCTCTTCTATTTTGACATCATTTATAAACTAAAAGGTCTCAAAATATGTTTAAAAATAAATGATACTTCCATATTATCCTGTTGACTGTAAAAGTTGGCTATCCAAAGCTAAACTCCAGCCAAAGTTTTGCTGATTATTCTGCAGAATTCTAACCGACACTTTTATCTGCCTCTAACAATAAAACATTTGTCAGTTTCTCTCGCACAGTTCGTCTAATTCTATGAATTATTCAGAGAATTTGGTGCTGAAATTTTTGACTTGCTTAGTATTTATGCTTCATTAAAAGGCTTTTGTCGTTTTGTCCTATTTTGCTAGACCTTCCGATTTTACCTAAAGTCCTGTTTCGAAAGCCATGACTACAAATTTTCCACAGGTAGATGTTTCAGCATATTACTGTTTTGTCAGCCATATTTAGCTGTTCTTTCCCTTTGCAATAAGTGTTAATTTTCTCGCCTAGCTGTAAGTGAACCAGCGTGCACTCACAAGTGTGATTTTACAGACCTTCAATCCTTCATTTTAAATGCAAGGAAAAATTTCGTACTTGTGTATTAACGCAACCACCTTGATACAGTATGGCTGTTTTTACAGAAGAAAATGGTGATTTGATAAATCTTTGGATTCCAACTTACAATAGGTATGGTTACCTAAAGAACTGTTATGCACATGGTTTTAGTGCAACCACCTTGATTCAGTTTGGCAGTTTTTTCAGAAGAAAAAGGTTATTCAGTAAAGTTTCGGATTGCAGCATGCAATAGAAGTGATGACCTAAAGAACTGTTATGCGCATGGTTTGCCAGAGTTTGGCAATTTCTGCTAAGGTGGTTGTGATAATACATAAGCACTAAAAGTACAGCAGTGGCAGTTAATTTATGGCTTTGTTCATAAAAACAAAAAATAGCTTTGAAAAATCAAACAGGTCAACAAAAGCATAGTTGTTATGATTGTGTTGTGACATCATGCTTATTCATAATTGGCGCTAAATCTCACTGCTTGGATACAGTTCAGGGTCGATGGAATAATACATAAGTACCAAAAATTCTGTTAGTAGGAAATTAAAAGTTTTCCAGTATGTATGCAGACTTTGTTGTGAGAAGCATTGAGTATACTGATGCCTCTTCTTTTATCATTGTTGCTGAATATGTATTATTTACCTCTGCAAAATTGTCAGAAGTATGAAAAATTGAAAATTCACATAGCCTTGCTGATTTCCTGCAGAAATATTGAGATTCATCACCAGTCCAGCAGATTGCAATGAAGGAAACATGCTGCATTCTACATGTTTGTGGATTTCGAATGATTGAAGACAGCACTTGATGAAGACTCAAAACACAATTTATTTGTCAGTATTACACAGGAGAGTTCCAAAGACACGTTTACAGCTGTTGAAAAACAATGATAAACATGCTGAAACAATCAGCAACACAGCCCTCAGACCATCAGGTATAACGGTGAAGACAACTTCTCAGAAGCACTAAAGTTCAAACCACTAAAGTACAGCTTCTGACTCAGTCGATTGCTCTCAAGCTAATCTCTGAACTCAACATACTCTAGAAACTTCCTTACTGTGCATACAGGCAGAGTGTATATATATAATTTTTAACCTGCCTTCGAGAACGTTCTCGGGAAAACTGTTAAGAATTTATTCTAGAGTTTTCTCGCTGCAGATATTGCATATCGCCAATTTTGTTGCCAAATGGGGAATTTCTCACTAAATATGTCAAATCTACCCTTCCTTGTCACTTTCTGACAATTCTAAACCTGCTTTGTGGAGAAGATATTTTACCGCAGCTGGGCATTTTCTAGATGTTCCTCAAAACCATGTCCCACTATAATAATCTCATCTAGGTAGACCAGACAGGATTTGTAAGATAGGCCATGAAGCACTGTCTCCATCAGGCGTTCAAATGTTGCAGGGCATTACAGAGTCAAAATGGCATAACTTGAAACTGCCAGATTCCTTTGCCAGTTGTGAACATAGTTTTCTCTTTGTCATCGGGATGAATTTCCAGTTGCCAGTATCCACTCTTGAGGTCTAGAGTGGGAAGCCACTTGTGTCCTCGTAGAGTATCATCAATCCTAGGAAGAGGGTAACTGTCTTTCTTAGTGATGCTATTTAGTCTCCGGTGGTCAACACAAAATCTTGTCGAGCCATCTTTCTTCCAGACGAGAACTACAGGAGATGCCCATGGACTTATGGATGATTCGATGATGTCATTTTCTTGTATCTCATTCAGATTTCCAACCTATTCCTGTTTAGCAAATGGCAGGCGTCTAGGATGTTGCTTGATCGGAGAGTGATTCCCCCATATTAATTTGATATTGCGTTGGTTTTGTGCGGCCAATATCTTTAGATGTTCTAGAAAATAGATTTCCAAATTCTTTAATTGTTTTCTGTGCCACACATCTTTGTTCATTGGTTAATTTTGCACTCTGTTCTTCCATTAATTTCCCAGTTGTCTCAGTTGGAATTGCAGGTGGGGCTTTGTAAAAGCATGTAACTGGAGTGCATGTCGCTAGCACTTCTCCCTTCTGAATGGTTCTAGGTCTGTGGCTAATATTCACCACTCTCACAGGGGCGAAGTCTCTTGATAGGTCTACTAATGTCAAGGCCATTAATACATCTCTTGGGCTATTTTCAGGTTGTTCAGAGTTTTTCTGGTGAACTGAAGGAATGCTATTTTTCATTTCAAACACAGCTATATCTTCCTTTGCTGAGTGCATCTTTTGTTTAAAGTCTAGTATAAAGTTGTAATCCTGCAAAAAGACCAGTTCGAGTATTAATTTGTTCGCTGTGTTAGTGATAAAAGACAACTGCTGGTAGGTCTCGTTTCCAAAGGAAATGGTGATGATCATTTTACCTTCAATCAGAATCTTATCACCTGTCACTGTTTGCAATGTCACACAGGGTGCAGTCCAGCGCAGCATTTCTTTCAATTCCCAAGCTACATCTGTTCTAACAATGGTTACATTTGCTCCCGGGTCAAATGATCATTTTACAGGGATGCTTATTCACATAATCCTTTAACGGTCCATTATCTCCACTGCGTATTAAAGAGATCTGTTGAACTTTCATGGGAGCTCTCTTCCGGTTTTGGTTCATGTGACAGTTCCTGCAGAGATGTCCTTCCAGTCTGCAATTCCAGCACTTGATTGTTTTCTTTCTCCAGTTTTGCTTTTATGTGGCTTTCTTGGTGCCTCCCGAATCTCTCTCCAAGTCCATCAAAGCCTTCATTCTGTTCGCCATGGCTTTCTGCTGCAGGGGGGGGGTCACTGGCATTCACCCGCAAGTCCCACTTCTAATACCAGTCGTTCCATTCTACAGGTTTGTGTATTTGGAGTGATTTATGAAAAATTGAAACACAATTTATTCGTCAGTATTATACAGGAGAGTTCCAAAGATATGTTTATAGCCATCGAAAAATTGCGATAAACATGCTGAAACAATCGACAACAGAGCTTTTAGGCTATCAGGCTATAATGGTGAAGACAGCTTCATGGCAAAGTGTTGTGTAGCGAATTTAATTTAATTAAGTGATTAATAAAAATCAAAATTTTAAAGTTTTAATTATTCAAAATTTGAGCTACACAAGTTTGGTTATATTCTTTTTGGGCCTATTAATTCTAGTGTAATATATTTTGGCTTTCCGAGTTTACGCGAACTGCGTCTTTAATCTTGTACATGCAGACAATGGATAAGTATTTTTGTTTCTGCGTAATAAACTCAGTTTTTCATGTCAAAAATTAATTTGATTTCTTAGTATTTAATATCATTAGTTGCAGAAAAATTAGCTCTTTAATTTGGCATAACTTTCATTTTTCTAACTTTAATTGCATTTCAGTTATGAGCTTTAATTAGTAGATTTTCTTCGTTTCGCTTGTGATTTAGTTAAAGGGGGATGAAATGCCTTCTTTCCGGTTGAAAAGTCACTTTTTGCGAGTTTTCAGCGTTATTTCGTTGGGACCCTTGCAGGGTTGTTGAAATTCCTAATCTCCCCCGGTCGCAGGTGGCAGTTATTTGGCGAGGGTTTGGCGACTTGGATTTTCCGTTGAGGTTTCAAAATAGTGGTTTTGGCAAGTTTGATAACATGAGGGTATGCTGTGGTTGCAACTATTTCAACTTTCGGCGAAAAAATGGGTTGCGCCAACTTGGCAGTCCGGCGCTCTCCCTTTTAACGGGTTGTTTTAGGGGACGAGCACACTTTTGACACTTTTTGCACTTTACTTCTGTTGCCCTTTGAATTGGCCGGAGGCGACAGCTGACTCCGACGAAGAAAATGGAGCTTCTCCCCGATAGGCCTACGGGCCTCTTGGCTAAGCGCTGTGAGCGCGGGCCGTAGGTATGGGCATCTATGTCTTCAAAAAAAAAAAAAAAATCGAAATTCTTTCATCAGTTTTTGTTGCGGGTGTTTGTGTATCTCAAGGAAAATATACAGAAGTAAATTTCTAGAAAAATGATGCGCACCATTGATTTTTCGTTTCACACGAGACCAGAGCGTTAATTAAAAACCGTTGTTTTTGGAAACCTCATTTGCTCATCCTAAATTCTACTAGAACTTCAAGGCTACCGTAAGGAATCAAACTGTTCTACGAACATTTTTTTCCATTCAACAGGCCGCCAGCACTGTATTTCACTTATCTTGCCGTAATGGAACCTCAATTGTTCATCCTAAAATCTACTAGAACTTCTAGGCTACAGTAATTGAATCCAAACTGTTCGACGAACATTTTTTTTTTCATTCAACAGGCTGCCAGCATTCCTCATGAGCTTCGATGGATTTCTTTTGTTTGATGATCCTTAACAGATAAGTCCCTTTTTCTCTTTGGTTAATTCTTGGTTAGTTAAATATTATAGATTCCTGCAGTTAAAATGATTGAATTAACTTAATTTGTTAATTTGTTGAACCCTAAAATTTTTTTTGTAGTTGATAATTTTATCCTAACTCTATAGAAATCATTTTTCCTTGGTGTATCAATCAAGTAAAAGCTTTAAATGGAATAAAGATTTATAACCTTATTAAAATTATTGTAACTTAACTTAATGGTTAAGAAAATTAAGTTCTTCAGGAAATTATTTACCTTAATATTTTTTTTTTTTTTTTTTGAATTACTCATTGGTGAGGATGATTTGAAATAGTGCTTGTATTAGAGCTTTCTTGTTTCTCAGGACGAACTTGTTTGTAGAATAGTAAATGAGTCAATACTTATCTTATCCGGTTAAAACCATATTTAATTAATCTAAGAAAAAAAATTAAATAAATAAAATTGTTATGTGCAATAATAGTATTTAAATGATTATATTGAGTGCAATATTAAGCAATATTTTTGTTGTATTGATGAATTCTGTGTGAAGTAGAAAGTGTAGCTTGTTAAATTTTTTTTTTTTTATTTTTTCCCCGGGGAGGGTAGTGTTTCTTAAATTTATAGTTTATTTTGGTATGTTTTACCAGATTTGCAATATTAAATTTAATAGTAATTACAAGGATGTAAAATGTGTAAAACAATAGTTCAAATTTTGTTGAATATATTTTGATATTTTTTTTTGACTAATGGATATATATATATATTTATAATTGGCATTAATAGTTAAATAAATAAGTTTTTCTAGATCATTCAAAGGTTAAATTTTTGTGTGTGTGCTCATGATTTTCACCCTTCTCATTCTCAAGTTGATTTCAGGGTTAATCCGAAAACACAACGCAAATGTACAGGGCTTATTGATATTAATATATTTATGTTAAAAAATTTTAAGTGTTATGTCAACAGAGTAGGAAACCATATGATTTTTCTATAACAATTATATGGTACCATGTTTTTTTTTTTTTTTTTTTTTTTTTCTATAACATATTGGTGTATTGGTGCCATTTGATTTTTCACCATAACAAAAGCACTAAAGTAGAGCGTCCGACTCGGTCGATCACTACTGAGCTAATCTCTGAACTCAAGACTCTACTACTGAACTCAAGATACTCTAGATACTCCTCTACTCTGCATACAGGCAGGGTGTATATATAGCTTTTGACCTGCCTTCTAGAAGATTCTCGAGAAGACTGTTAAGAATTTGTTCTAGAATGTTCTCGCTCCTTCTGGGAAATATCACCAATTTTGCTGCCAAATGTGTAATTTCGCATGAAATCTGACAACTTTGCCTTTGTTTGCCACTATCTGATCCCGAAAATCACTTTTGGGGGGAAGCTATCTTACCGCAGCTGGGCATTTCAGAACAGTATTGTTCCCAACTAAACAAACTACTCCCAAGCATATACAAGTTTTTATTGGGAAATAAATATATTTGATATGTCACGAAAATAATTGGACACTAATGTTCTTTCTATACTAGGATAGTGAAAATAAGTAATTACGTTATAAATAAAGTTCTTTGCAGCGGACATTTAAATTTTTAGGTCCTTAAGACTTTGATACTTTTCCATCAAAGCCACTTTTTTGTTTTTACATGTTTCATTAGCACCGGGTTAAAATTGAAATAGCCATATGCATCCTTTGCTCATGCTGGAAAAGAAAAGGTGTCTGAACAAAAATGTGGTTTGTGTGATCAGACATTCTTTCATAACTGTTTTATGACTCAAGGTATCGGTAGCTGAAGGTCTATTGACAGTGCGAATCAAAGCTCGCTTCAAATGAATCACAATGCAGTAGTTAACTGAAATAATTATGTAAGGGGGCTATACCAATTTTTTGATATCTTCACATTAAAAACCATGGACACAACAAAAATGTGGAAATTGATGAAAACTTATTTATGAAAAGAAAAAAATAATACAGTCAAAAGTCTTTAATCCGGACTCGTCGGGACTTCAGCGATTCCGGATTATCAGTTTTTCCAGATTCTGGATCATCAGTTTAAATCTGGTAAGATGGCATGCAGAAATTATAAAATTAAAAATATGAAACCGTAATTTATGAAATAAAGAGCATTTGATCTAAAGGGTATCAAAATTTACAAAGAAAAGGCTTTATATTTATTTGTTTACTTTATTAAACATTTCTTTCAATGCGCGCATGTGTAAAGCATACATTACGCATAGTCGAAATTAGAAAATTGCAACCAGAAAACTATTTGATGTGTATTCGTGATATTTATAATGATGGTTAATTTGATTTAAATCATATCAAAGACAGAGTACATCAAGATGAAATACTACGTTTAGTAAGGAATTATAAGCCAAATAAAATAAAAACATCTGCAATGAAGATAAGGATAGTGCTGACAGATCAACTTCCAGTTTATTGAGCGCCGCGTCGTTCCCCCTCCCAGCAGAGCCGCGTGAAATCGATAAACATATTTCGGAATGATTAGAGAATCAAAGGGTATGCCTTTATCCATTTTTTTGCAGCAATTCCACTTTTTGTTTGATGGACATTGAAACATGCTTTCGCTTTGTCTCCTTTGGTAGCTCCAGAATCGGAAATTCTTTTTGACATAATCGAAAGTTCAAGCTTACTTTTACAAAATTTCTCTAACAGTCTGCAAAAAATAATAAGCTGGATCCAATTAGAAGATTAAGGAACAACAAAATCTGCAACATTAACTGAAATAGATAATTAGATAATTTTCGCTTAGCTTATACCATCCGTTATAAATTAAACGCGCATGCGTAAACTTAGGGTAGGGAAGACTTTAAGGTACCCCGGATATTATGGCGAAGTTGTTGTTTAATTTATCGCCAATTTGTTTTTGTTTATGGTAGCCTGAGTAGTTTAATGTTATGGAAACCCTATTGTGATGTAATCAGGTGCATGATTCTGGGAAATTTTGAATCATGGGATGTTTTGTAAGCGTTTTTGTGGTGTGTGTTAAAACCGTTTAGATGGATTTGAATGGGTTTGTAGGAAGAAAGGTTCAGATGGTCACTATGTGAAGTGTTCGATCAGAAGGAGTACCTGGTTGGAAAAAAGTCATTTGAGTATGATTGATATTTTGATTTTTACGTGGCTCTTGGTGTACGAAGCGAACTCGAAAATCATGGTAAGTGAATATTTGCTTTTGGTAGTGCTTAAATGTATAACATGTTTTTCCTTTTTTTATGTTATATTATTGTTTGGTTCAAAATGTATTTTATTGAGATTATGTATTTTTTTGTTTGCATGTATTGTAGAATTTGGTGTTCCTTTGACTTTTTAAGTGAAAATATATTGTTGGGTACATGGACAAAGTAAAGGGAGTGCGCAATGCAAGTTTGTGCAATTCTGGGATTTTTTTTAAGTGAAAAATAGGTCGGCATATACATGGATAAAGTTAAAAGAGTGTGCAATGCCATTTTTGTGCAATTCGGGGGATTTTTTTAAGTGAAAATAGGTCGACGTGTACATGGATAAAATCAAAGGAGTGCTCAATGCCATTTTTGTGCAATTCGGGGGGTTTGTTTTAAGTGAAAATAAGTCGATGTGCACATGGATACCGAGTTTGTGCAATTGTTTGTCTTGTTATTTTGGCTTTGTGTAGCGGTGAATTTTGGCACAAAAATCGCCGCTTCGCAAGCCAAAATAATGAGTCAAAGAATTGCACAAAATCCATGTACCGCTAAAAATTGCCAAGTTTCGCCAAGGGGTACCCTAAACTATGCTTTTACCGTAAACGTATTATGCGTATGTGTAAAGGTATTATGCACATGCGTTGACGCATGATCGGAAAGTTTGTAGTTTTGAGGTCCGGATTATAGATCATTCTGGATTAAAGACGTTTGACTGTATAGTCTTTGTTCTTTCTGCTACAATGGATTTAAATTAAAGAATGTTCCTTGTTGCTCTTTCCAGTCATTCTGTTTCATCTGGTACTAAAGCAGAGATGTGGGGAAAGAAATAAACCAAAATATGCCAATGTGTTGCTGAAAATCCATAGTACAGTTTTAATGGAAAAGTACCATGTCATCTTATATACATTTCATATAAATAGTAGGAATAATAAATATAAGTAAATTAAAATGTAGTATGTATGTTAAATGTAAGTAGTATATGTGTATTAGAGTGCAAAATAAATTTCAGAGAACTAATAGAGCACTAACTAAATAAAAACCCAAAGCTTATTTTTTTTAAATTTTCAAACATTTTTGGGAACAAGTGTTAGCTTTTAAAATATCGATTAATTTCTTTGATATGGATTCAAAGCAAGCTAACAAAGCTAATTTATTCTAGAAATTTTATTAGTACAGCAAAAGCCTTAAAATGAGAGAGGATAAAATTTCTTACATTGCATACAGTGGAAAATGATGCAGTCAGTATATGTATTTTTAAAAAAGTTGAACTTGTAACATTTAGGAAATTACTTCTTGTGCTAAAACAAAACTGGCAAAAATGATTGTGTACTTACAGTTTTTGTAGAAAGGCATAATATTATGTTTGATATGAGATTTCAAAACTCTGCTAATTAGTTTTCATTTACTCTTTGCTCAGAGATCAAGTATCCTTCATCTCTCACATATGTGGTTTTTAGTTTAGTTCTTACAATATTATATATAATTTGAAATACTTTCTTCTTTTCATAGCATTGAAGTGTCATTGTGACATATGTGGGAAGCCTAATTACACTTGTGAGACTGATGGATTGTGTTTCACATCAACATCCTTGGATGACAATGGAATTATTACGCATTCATATAGGTAAAAAAATAGTATATTAAAAATATTTTGTTCTTATATAAGTTTTTTATTTCCTTCATATTAATTAGATGATGGAGTACTGTAATTGCTCGTGGTACTCTTCTGTTACCAGGACCAGATTCAGAAATGTATGCATGTGTTCATGTGCACATATGTATGTGTACACACACACATATATGCACATACATACATATACACATGCGTACATATATACATTTCTGAATCTGGTGCTGATAAAAGAAGAGTACCTTCCTACCTTTGTTTTTACTAATTTTAATGACTGAAAATGAAGAAGGGAAAATTATGAGAATAGTTTAATTTCTGAAGGATGCGGTTATGGTAAGAATATAACAATTGAAAAGCAGTCATGGTTAAACTGTAGGTAGCTATTCCAATACCATTTCTTTAAAAGCAACCTACATTTCAATAAGAATACGTAGTACTATTAACATTACAGTATCTAATAAGATATCTTCATTTCTGTTTCCCTGTAACTTGAATTTTGTTTATTTCTATTGTTGTCTTTGCTATTCTAGGCCTCAAATAATCCATAAGTAATTAGACTAGGTGAATTTGTAGACTGAATATCAGTTTGTATTTGTCTTGCTGTGATTAGTTTGTTTTTGTATTAGGCTAGTCTGAAAGTTCAACTGTTAGAAGGAAAGGGTTTGTCGTGATCTTCCGTATAGTTTGCAAGGGTCTGTGTTTGTTTACATTGGATGAATCTATTTGACAATTTTATGGGAGCACATTTTCTGAACATATTAAGGAAGGGGAAAATTACATATCTATTTTTAAATTGTCTGAGCATGGCACTAAAAACAAAGGAGAGGAATACATGATGAAATGTGATATTTAGAAAATTAATATATGGCATAAATAGATTTGGTAATTCTTTGATGTGAAGCCGTCCCCCCCCCCCCCGCCCGAAACTGAATCGCCAATCGATCGAGATATCTCGCCGAAATCTTGCTGTTTGTTCTTATACCTCACCTTGTGGTTGTGTATCAGCACTGACTGCATGTTTTTATACTTTGCCACATAATCGTATATTAGCACTCTGTTGCATTTTCACTTTCACCACATGCTCTTATATTATTCATTTTTGTTGAGGTTTTCGAATTCTCATTCTTTATTTAAAAATATATTCATTGCTTTTTTTTTTTTTTTTTTTTGTGTGTGTGTGTGTATGAAGTTAATCAATTTACCAAGTAATTAGGTGGATGCCATATTATTTTTCAAAAAAGAGGTCTTTTGCATGACAAACAAGTATGCGAAAATGGCCACAACATGATACTTTATGTTAATGATGAAACCATTTTTGAGATACAGTGTTAAAAATTGCAAAATGAAGGGGCTGCTGGGTGGAAATCAGTTCAACGTTTCCAGAGTATCATTTGTCACTGATATCAGATTTATATATTCTTGAGCAGAGGACTTGACATCCATGACATGGTGTAACAAACACTGTGAAACGATTAATATATGTGAAAATGTTGCAGTTGACTAGAACAATTACATAAGATCCATTGTTGCAGTTGACTAGAACAATTACATGTGATCCATTGTTGTAGTTGACTAGAACAATTACATGTGATTGATTGTTGCAGTTGACTAGAACAAGTACATTACAAAATAATAATAATAAGGGTAAGGATTCTTAAAAATATTCTTAGGAAACAATATGTGAATATTGTTATTATTATTACATACTGTGTTTATTTTTACATTCACGCTTCACAAGCTTGGTGAAATTATAGCTGAGATCTTGGTGCTAATCTATAATCCTTAAGTATGAGTGGGAGCCGTTATAACAAAGAAATACAATATATTCTACATGTCTAAAATGTGGGATAAAATTAAATAACTTTAATAAGTTTAACTCATAAGCTACATGGTTATTACACTGTACTACTGCAGTGAATTCCAAAATTCTATTTAAATGCTCAGAAATGCGGATTTCTCAAAAATCATTGAATAAATTGGGTGAATATTTTAAATCACAAGATAATGCACAAATATGAATTGAAAATTAAAAAATTACTGTGTATGACCTGAAACATAGAACTAAAGGAATATATGACAGCAAAATTTTACAAAAAATTAAATATCTCAGAAATAAATGCAAGCTTTTGATATTAATAAGACCTCTCCCAAACCGAACACACATATCACAACATGAATTCTTACTTTTCCATTCCTTCAACCAGTATTTTTTTAAGGCAATCTCTGGGAGAAGAATTTTGCTATGCATGCACAAGCTTTTCCAATATGAGATTTGAATCAGATTTGGCTGCCCAATTTTTTCAGTCATTGTTTTCTGTTTCAAAAAAGTTTGAACTTTCAAAAAGTAAGAAGAGGGATTTCATTAAAATGTCTGGAAACTGGGAAGGCTTGTGCTAACCCTCTGAATGACAAGGTCATATATATGTGTGCCCATTAAATTCCAGTACCACCTGTTTAACTGCTGAACGGCTGCATCTATAGTCATAAAAGTTGTGTCCAGGTATAGTAAAGTGGCTACGCGCTACTAGATGAGATAGCTTTCAGCGTCACCTGGTGGAAAACAGTGGAGTTAGCATTTCTATCTTGAAATCGATACAAGATAAGTAGAAAAAGTGAATTACAAAGTTCTAGAGCATCATTGATTTAGTACGAAAAGAGACCCCAAAGACATGAATGTTTAGAGCAGAATGTTTTAAATGCGCATTTGTTTGTTTGCAATTTCTGAAACTGTTATTTCACAAAATGATCTTAGAATGAAAACAACGACTAGTTATCACAAGCTACCTCTATTTTCGATGTTTTAAACTTCTTTCCATCAGCTGAAATGCACATGTGGACCCTTGTTAGAACTTCATGTTGAACGTTTTAGTATAACGAGTGACACGTTTGCACAAGCATCTGTAATACGTCGTTGAAGGTCAAGCAGTGTTTGTGGAGGGGGTCGCATACACCTGCTGTTTGAGGTATCCGTACAGGAAAAGTTCGTTGGATTCAGGTCAGGTGAATGTGGAGGCTACTCTTTCAAACCACTGTACCTGATTATTCTTTCTTCGAATTCCTCCACCGGGTACTACTTTGCTTGTGACATCGTGTTGGAACCATCCATTCGGGAGTTGAAGAAATGGCGTGTTAAAAAAAAATTTCTGGTATTATGTCTTCCAGAAGTTATTGTGTGGCCATTAATGTACGTTGGTAAAATATTGAGCCGATTAGTCTGTTGTTATAAATTTCGCACCAAACATTAATCAAAAACCCTATTTGATGTTGCATTTGAAGATTTTGGTGTTCGTTGAAGAATCTTGAGAATTATGCGTAGTGGTGGGTGTGAACCAAGGTTCCCTGCTACAGAAGTATCAAACTGCACCAAGTTGAAATATTAAACATAAAATTTAATCAGTGTCTTCTATCCTTAAGATTTAACAACATAGATGAACATACATGTCGGACTGCAACACATTAATGAACTGATACAATAGATAACGAGGTACTAGAATGGTACAATGTGACTTGATCCTGTTTAACAGTCCTTTTCATATGGGCAGGTATTTGGCGATGTAGGTAGATAATCGAGAATGTTTGAGTAGATTCTTGTTTCCACTGAACTGTTCCTTAGTAGGGCTCCTTGCATCGTGTTTCTGCACCATGCTTGAGAGAATCGCAGCAGCTGGCCACATCAGCAAACATCATCAAATAGGCATAGCAGGGAGAAAAAAGTGCATCACTTCTTTTGAAGCTTCAGTTAACGCTGTGTATTCTGCTTCAGTGCTTGATAGCACTACAATTCTTTGCTTGTGCGATTCCCAAAAAATCGGGCTTCCTGCCAATATGAAACTAGAACCACTAAATGATTTCCTGTCGAGAGAATTTTCATCCCAGTCTGCGTGTACATAACATTTAAGATTTTCATTTGTTTTACGATAAATTATCTTCACATTTATCGTAGATTTAAGGTATTGTAGTACGTGTTTTGCTTGAATCTAGTGAAAATATTCCGGGTTACTGTTAAATTAACTAAGTCTACTAGCAGAATTTGCAGTGTCAGGTCGTGTAGATACAGCTAAGTAAATTAAGAATCCAATTAATGATTAATAATTAATTTTTTCTGCACTTTCATTTTCTTTGGCGACGTTTGAAAAATTGCATAGTTTAATGTTGGGATCTAATGATGTTGATATAGGATTACATTCTTGCATACCGTATTTAGCCAAGAGTTCTTTTATGTATTTCTAAGTGATACATTTTCATTATGCCCGATGTTAATTCCTAAACACTGTTTTATTTTACCCAAATCCCTCATTTGAAAACTTTTGCTGAGGGTTTTCTTAATGTGTATCATGGAAGATTCATTTTTAGTCAGAATTATCAAATCATCTACATAACTAGTAATTAATGATACAGTAATCTGTTCCTTTTTGAACATATATGCAGTTATCTGACGTTAACTTTTTGAATTTCAGTTTTCGCAAAGTATCATCTAATTTCAGATTCCACATTCATCCCGCTTGCTTAAGTCCATAGATTGACTTTTTCAGCTTGCAAACTTTGCCTTGGAAAGTTACGAAACCGTCTGGTTGAGACATGAAGATATCTTCATAAAATTTTCTCTTCAGATAAGCTGTTTGGACATCCATTTGATGTATTTTGAGTTCATATTCGTTAGCTAAAGCGAGCAATGTTTGTACAGAGTTGTGGTGGGGTGAAAAGGTTTCCGTATAATCAATTCCATTTGAGAGCATCCTTTGGCGCCGAGTCTGGCTTTTTACCAATCGACTGTGCCTTTCACTTTATTCGGAATACCCATTTGTAACCAATGGCTTTTCCATTTTCTGGCAACTCTGTTAACTCCCATGTACTATTCTTCATTAATGAATTGTAGTCTTATTCCATAGCTGCTTTCCATTTATCTGCATCTGGTCTGGATAAAGCTTCTTCTACAGTTTCTGGATCTGCAAAAACTTCCGAATTTACCAAATTAGCTTTAGAAACTTAGGTCTTTCCTGGTCCTCTTTCTGAACTATGATCTTCAATTGCATTTTCTGCAGCTTCTGCTTTCCCTTCACGTAGCGTTTCAGAATTTTCTTCTGCAGGAACAAATTCTATGAATTCTTGTTTGCCTTCAGTTGAAGTTTTCAAGTTTGTTTCGGATTCCGGCAGTTCCAAAAATCTGACATCACGACTTTATGTTACTTCAGAAGTTCCAGGTTTCCATAGACGATATGCTTTTGCTTTCTCAGAGTATCCAACAAAAATGTATTCTTCACTTCTTGGAAGAAGTTTGGTTTTCCTGTTTGAAGTTGTCAACGTAAAAGCTTTGCTTTCTATGATCCTGAAATGAGATACTGTAGCTTTCTTTTAGACCATATTTCTTCCGGCGTTTTTGACCTCTTTTTAGTCGGACATCTGTTTCGAATATAAGCGGCTGTATTCACCATTTCTGCCCACAATCCTTGAAGTAATTTTGCTTTGAACAGTAAACATCTGGCCATTTCAATGTGAGTTAAAATTTCTGTATTTTGTTATATAAATTATTAAAATAACCAACCTACAGGGTAACAACCGAGTGTCCAAAATATAACCCACAACTTTTCTGAAAGTAACATATTTCTGTTAAAAAAAAAAAAAAAACACAATAAATAAATTAAGTGAAATACTTATAAGAAAAGAAGCACGAAAGTTTACTTTTTTATGTTTGCTTATTTTATTTTTAGTTCAAAGGGGCAGTTTGCCCTGAAGGACTATTAATTTCGTTTTGGCATTTTGCGTTGAAAACTATAAACGGTGAATCACTTTTCAAGTTGTTGCCCCCAAATATTATCACCCTGTATTATAACAGAATTAAATAATTAAAAATCTGCATGTATGTATGTATGTTTCTTGCATTGTGATAAAACGACGGTTTCTAGAGCCATCTGGTGTATTTAATTAATTATGGCAAAGCACACTAGGGCTATCTGCCTAAGGAGAGGGATGCCTTCGTGGAGGATTTTATAAGGGAAACTGTCTCGTATACACGTTACACAGGGGGAAAACCACGAAAACGCCCATGCAGCCAGCCCGTTCGAAAAGACCTTCGTAGTCAGTAGGATTTCTAGAGCCATCAAAATTTGAATAATGTAATCTTCCATAGAATACAGGGTTCGTACGGTCCTTAAAAGTCCTTAAATTTTTCAAAAATGATTTTTGGTCCTTAAAAGTCCTTAATTTTGGTCAAAATGAATAAACGGTTCTTAATTTTGCTCATTTGACATTTCTTATCATTTCTAATGATTGCCATTATAAGTGTGAAATGCGATTTCTCATAAATATGGAATTAAAATTACACGGCTCTTAACCAATCTGTTCGCGAATTTGCGTTGCAAATGATAAAAAAAAACAATTAGCTACCCTAGGACGAAAGTATTGGGTGTCTGATTGGCTATTCACCCAATCTTTCGAAACAGGTGTTATCCATAAATTTATGCAGATTGTGATGAAAGCGTGAAGCCGGAAGTTCTTTAAGAGGCGAAAGTGATGATGAAGTTGCTCGAGGAAAAAAAAGGGGGGATTCTGAAAATATTTGCCAAAATTAGAACAATCCTAACCTGGAAGGCCACAACACCTCCGACGCCAATAGGAACGAGATGCATTTTCAATAAACTATGGCTTCATCAAGCTGACTGGATATTGATGGATGACAATCCTTATAAAGCTAAATGTAGTCTTTGTCTGAAACAAATTGAAATTTCTAGAATGGGACAATCAGCGCAGAAATTCACATGAAAGCTAAGTTTCGTTTTATCATTTCAATTTGTTTTTACACGGTTTTGCTTACCTTAATTTCTGTGTTTGTTTGAATTAAGCATAAATTAATTTTTGATCATCTACGGAGTTTATTCTCTTTTGCACATATATGTATGGGATATCGGGATTATGAGTTTATTTCTGCAGAGGGTCTGTTATCGATTTCGCGGGAAATCTATTGGCTCCATTTCGATTTTATGTCGCCAAGGGCAAATTCGGTAACTCTAGCCGAAAAAAAGTGAAGTTCGGAAATACATTTTGAAGCGTCAATAGACAATTAAGTATTTGATTTAATCCTATGCATCCTATGCACAAGGTATCCGTTGCATAAGAGATTTGGCTACTTTTGGCAACTTTATGATGAGCAGTAAACGGGACATATACGATGAGTAGTTAAACAGGTCATTTTAGTGTTGGCGATAATTTTCAAAATTGCACCAAGGCTCCACTGTATACTAGAATTTTATTAAGTATTTTTATAAAAGGAATACTGCTTTCAGAAGAATGTTATTGAATTTTAATATCGCATCAGTTATCCAAATAGTTGGTCGATATAAAATTTCATTGTGATAATGATTGAAATTATCTTTTGTTATTAAGCTAATTTCACCTATTTATAACTAGAAATTAAAATGAAAGCTAAATCCTGAATAAAAAGTCAGTGTTGAAATGATAAGGAAAAAATAAAAGAAACAGAAGATTAATAAATTAAAAGAAAATAACCAATAAGTGGAATGGCTGCTACACGGAGAAAACGTGTTCATGGTATTGCCAATATAGCATTCTTATGGCAATTTTAGCGATGTAACGGAATCTCTGCAGGAATGCTTGCCTAGAATATTTCGCGATGTCGCAATTTTTTATCGATATAGTACATTTTTTAAGTGTTAAGATATAATGCGTAAGAAAAATTCATACATTTTTGTTTAACAATAAAACCAATTATTGCAGAATTTTTATCTTTGCTCCATCATCTGATAGATAAAGAAATAATGTTTTAATTAAAATTTTCTGCTGTTACCGATGGTTGCAAAATGTCCCAGCAGTAGAAAGAGCCATTGAAATATGGGATGACTTGCTACTATACGTTAAAAAAGTTGAAATGGGGCAGTTTAAAAAAATTCATTGAAATCCTTCTCAAATATTTTGGAGGCAACTAAGGATAAAACATTTCTTATAAAATTAAATTCTTTTCTCTCTCTGTCGAAAATATTATTGCCTTTCCTTGAATATTATCAAAGCAATAAACCACTTATTCCCTTTTTTGCTGAAGATATCTGAAAACTTGTAAATAATTACTTTTAGCACTTTAAAATTTTGAAACTAGAATATTCAAAAATAACTAAAGCAGAAAATCTGGTACTATTCGGTTTCGAGGGCCGTAAAAAATCACCAAACTATTGTTGATGCCAATGCTGCCAAAAATAATTGCAGCAACTCTAATAATTGCGGCAAGAAAGGAAGTGTAACAGTAAATAACTATTTAAGATTGATGTTTTAATTTAAATGAAAGGTTAATTTCATATAATACTTTTTTATTATTATAATTTATATGAAAAAGGCTAAACATGACTGAATGGAAGCATAAGAGTAAATAACTATTTCAGATCATTATTATAATTTATATAAAAATTGCTAAACATAACTGAATGGATGCCTGCATCGCTATTTCACTACCGACTTATCGCTAAAGCATAATTTCATCTCGTTGGTTGTTCAAAAGTAATTTTTTATAATGAATGATGCTTTTCTTTTGAAAATATTCTCGGTAAAGTACAGAATCGCTCACTTATTTGTTTGCCGCTTTTTACAAGGGTAAAAACAATTAGATTTTTGTCAATTTTCTTTTTACTTTTTAAGTGAAAATAGGTCGATGTGTACATAAAGTCAAGGGTTGTGCGCAGTGCCATTTTTGTGCAATTCTAGGATTTTTTTAAAGTCAAAATAGGTCGATGTGCACATGGATACCAAGTATTTGCAATTCTTAAAAATGCGTCAAGCAGTGGGTGATTCTGCACTTTACCCAAAATTCTATTGCGGACTTTTCATCATGGGCAATTCCCAAATTGTGAAATCCATAGGATATCAAAAAAGGATTTAAAATCAAAAAATAATTTAAAAATTAAACTAGTATTTCAATGGCGTCTTAAGAAATATAGAACTATTTAAACTTGCACAATCTGAAATCAGCACGTATGCTAGATTTGGCGCGCTGTTAAATGGGTGCATTTGCTAGATTTGGCGCTTTTGCACGTACATTTTTGCTGCAATTTTTTTTACGGCCCTCGAAAACGAATAGTACCGAAAATCTTTATAGATTTAATTTTAATGATCCAAATTGTTATAATGATGAAAGTAAAGTTGATTTGGGATTCATTGCTGAGCAGTTAATGAATGATAAATGCCGCAAGAAGGACATTTCACAAGCTGCAAGTTTTGCATTGAAACAAGGTCAACAATGTGTCTTAACAATGGTACAACACTTTATGGCTAAATGTCCAATAAATTATTCTCTTATTCGAAATGCATCTTGTATAGACCCACAGTTGATGGCTAAAAGTCCAGAAAAAACCCAGAACAAAATGAAAATAGTTCTAACCGTATTAACGCGGAATAAACATGTTTTATAAGATAATTGTGATGAAATTCTGCTGCAGTTTGGAGAGATTCTCGACAAAGTAGTTAAGACAAATTTACATGAATTTTCTACTTTTGATTCTCAAAATCTTTCTCTTGACACAGTTCTCACTTCTTATTTTCATGATTTTCACTATTCTAAAGTATGGAAAATAGTGAAAATGATTCTTATCTTGTCACATGGACAGGCCTTTGTGGAAAGGGGCTTCTCTGTAAATAAAGCAGTTGAAATTGAAAATTTTAGTGACTCATCATACATTTCTCAATGCACAGTATTTGATTACATAAAATTTTCGGGAGGTATTCTTAATATCAAAATTAATAAAGAAATAAGATCAGCAGCAGCTTCGATAGATGCTTTTAGCAGATGAAGCCGAGACCAGCAGGAACATTGATTTGTTTATCAAAACAAATGAACTTAGAAGAATAGTTAAAGAAAAGGAAATAGACATAAATAAATTAGACGTTAAAATATCTGAAAAAATTTCAGATTTTAAAAAAGCATAAATGTTTTGTATCTTTTATTGCATAGTTTATTATTCTAGTATCTTTCAAAAAACCAAAGAAATAAATTGTGTGTTTACAAACCTGTTATTTTAATCTGCAAAATATCCTTACATTGCAATTATAATAGTAGTTGACTGTGTTTAAATAAATATCAAATAACTTAAATAATAATCATGTAAATCTCTAAAATATCTGTGGCTGTTATTAGTGTGAAATACAATTATACAAGTTTTTCAAGAAATTATGTCCTTAATTTAATGTTATCTACTTCATAACTTGTAGGTAGTTAGTTTAATTTTCAAAATTGTTTTATGTTAAGTATTAAATTGAATTTAATAATAGTGCATAATACACACTTCTGTTAGTTTCTTAAATGGATATTTGCTTTATTCTATTCGTGTTTTTTTTTTTTTTCTTTTTCTTTTTTTTCCCTGATAGGTCCTTAATTTTTTCTTTAATGGTCCTTAAAAGTCCTTAACCTTTTAACTGTCATGCCCGAGATTTCTCGGGCACAGCACTGGTGTTCGAAAATGTCACGCCCGAGTATTTCTCGGGGTAATTTTTTTTTTTTAGTGCATCGTATTGTCATACCCGATTATATATCGGGAGATGTTTATTTCGGCTACGTTTGGTTTTTCCAATAAAAAAATTTGACAATTTGTGTACCCAAATCATCAAAATAACTTGACAGTTAAAGGGTTAATTTTCATGTAAGGAAATGTGTACGAACCCTGGAATATGGGCATGTGGAAGTCCTGATTTGAATTTGAAATATGTTTTATTATTGATTTCATATTTTTTAACACTACAATGAATTTTTGATTAAGCCCTTAACTGCCGTGGTCGTATATATTATGCCTTGTTCAGCCGATTCGTTAACTGCCATGAACATATATATATATATATATATATATATATATATGGGCTATATATATATATATATATATATATATATATATATGGGCTTAATCAAAAATTCATTGTAGTGTTAAAAAATATGAAATCAATAATAAAACATATTTCAAATTCAAATCAGGACTTCCACATGCCCATATTCCAGGGTTCGTACACATTTCCTTACATGAAAATTAACCCTTTAACTGTCAAGTTATTTTGATGATTTGGGTACACAAATTGTCAAATTTTTTTATTGGAAAAACCAAACGTAGCCGAAATAAACATCGACGAAACGAAAATGACAGTATTTTGGAAAAGCGTATATATATATATATATATATATATATACGCTTTTCCAAAATACTGTCATTTTCGTTGCCTTGCTACCCATAAAATTATTTACAAAGCTTTGGAATGCAACACCACAATGACCAAAGTATGCGAAGGACGATACTATTTCAGAGAAGAGTGAGGAGAAATTGGAGAGAGTGGTGTGTCTAAAACGGTGAAAGTAATGACTGCGTGGTATTGGCTGGCGTTGTTTGAGTAAAACGTAATGTTTTTTTATTATGTGTCCTTAGTTTTCGCTTACTTTTTGTAGCAGGTTCCAGGAATAAAGAAAGATATAACGGATGTTTCAAACCCATTTATCTTTTTTGAATTATTTTTTGATGAACTGCTCGTGCTTCATACTGTTACTGAAACTAACCGTTTTGAAGACAAGTATATGAACCAACACCTTGCAAACGAAAAATCAAGAACAAAATCGTGGCATTCAACCAGTTCAAAAGAAATATATGTTTTTTAGGCATACTGATTTCACAAGGTATAACACTGAAACCTGATATTACACTTTACTGGTCTAAAAATAAACTGATCCAAACTCTATTTTAGGGATCTTTTTTATTATAAAAACATAATATTTTTAATACTTACATCTTGTTATTATACTTTTACTCAAAACATTAAATTTTGTGCATTCATTTTTTTCTTTTATTTATTTTGTGAAAGTAAACAGGATTTAGAAAGTAAAACTTGCACTTATTTTTCCCCTAATACATCGCATTAACTATGCATGCCTATGTGAAAAATCGTGGCACTGGGAAAATGAATCTTGAACGTTTTCCGCGGCAGCTAAGGGGTTAAAAAGCTAAACGATTTCAAAGTGAGCACTGGCAACACTGTACGAAAAAAAAAAACATTTTTATCACCAGCGTGCGAGACTCTGTATCGAAAATTCTAAAGATATGCCCATTTAAAAATTATTTTGCGATGTTGCTGTTGAACTGAATTTTTATAGTTTGAGTATGTAGCACAGGATTTTAATAAATAAAGGTAACACACAAAACATTAAGAAAACACCCCTTTGGACGTAATTTAAAATCTGAAACCTTTCACATTTTTATTTATTTATTTTTATTGTTTTTGAATGCATGTTGTTGGCGAATGGTCCAGTAGTTGTGTAGAATAAAGAAGAATGATCTATGCTTTTTTTTTTTTTTTAATTGCATCGAATTCTCTAAAATAGTAGCATTCTTAGACTGAATGTTGTCTAAACAGTTGCAATGATATTTTAACTTTATTAGCATACCAAATACAGTTTCTTTTTAAATTAAATAACTTTGTCAGCGGTCTGAAGCACCTTTTCGAATCATAAGATGATTTTTAATAAAATTTGTAATAGTCCAATTTTTATAAATATTCAGAATTACTGAAATAATAAAAGCTAACCTTTTTATAATTTCTTTATCAAAGTATTGCATCTTTGGTCGGCAAGACCTGATTAATAAAATCTGGGAAAGGATCTAAAATTCATATGTCTAAGCAGTAAAAAAAAGATTTTCTCTCTATAGAAAAATGTCATATATGTTGGTAAAGATTTTGCAAGAGATTAATATTTTAGCCCAAACATGATTTTTTAAATTTAATCTCTTGCATTGGAGATGGTTTTTCAAGTATTTTACCATATTTTTATTTTCACATATGCAGAATTTTTATATTTTTTTATTGATCGTTGTATTTTTAATTTTCATAGCATAAATTAAAGAAATACACAACAACTGCAGCCATAAACAGATGAATTAAGATAAATTTGTTTTGACATGTTATACGAAAGAATAAATATTAAATGATTTTGCATTTATGTTCCATGACAGTAATTAGAAAAGAATAACTGTAGATGTTTAAAAAACCTGTACTTATAATCTTCTGTATTTCTAAAGAAAAGTACAAAATGGTTTAGAATAGCAGATGGCTTAGAGATCATTCAGTAATATCATCGTAAGTACATTCTATTCGCATTTCGGAAGAACTACAGCAGTTCTGATTTGTCACAAAAGAGTAATTACACAGATGGGGACTGCTGTACTTAAAGAACGGAAAAACAAGCTTTGAAACATACACATACAAAAGTCGTACCTTTTCTCAACAGATAAGATAATTTGAGCACATGCTTTCAATCTGTTGTTTCCTTCTAACAAAGCGTTCTTGTGCCGCTAGCAAGTTCATAGCAAAGTCGTGTAATAGTCTCTTGTTTTAAATATGCTGCTGTGTTCGAACTTAAATTAAAAGATAAGCATTTAAAAATTTTAATGCTGCTTTTTTTTTTATTCAAAAATTCAATATTTGTTAAAAAATTAAACACATAAATAAACTTGCATAGCAGATCAAAATTATGTTGCTGTGGAAATGTTCCATCCGCAGTTATTTCTTGTAGTTCAGCATAACTAAATAAACCCATTTCGAAATGTGAATGATATTGCATTCATTATTTTTAATTTGAAACAATATCTGATTGTTATTACTGGTTAAAATGGCGTAAAATAAACTGACACATTATATGAAAATTTTTAAAAATAACAATTTGATTCACTTTCTTTTACGGAATTTCTGACGAGTTCTTTCAGAATATTTTAAAGCTACATAATACAGTACGAAGTCCGTAATCTGGACTCGTTGGGACTTTGGCGATTCCGGATTATAGATCATCAATTTAAATCTAGTAAGTTGGCATGCAGAAATTATACAATTAAAAATATGAAACCATAATTTATGAAATCAAGAGCAATTATGATCTAAAGGCTATCAAAATTTACAAAAAAAAAAAACATAATATTTTATTTGTTTACTTTATTAAACATTTCTTTCAATGTAAGCTGTTTAAGTTGCTTCGTTTTTTGTGCTAATACTTTCTCTTTGATTCTATAAACAGACATAATTTCTTGTTCAGTTACAAAGTTCCACTGGTCAAGTCCTGTAATTGCTGTGTCGAGAATACTGACTAACTTGTCAGTTGAAATTTTTTCGTTTTCAATAACCTCTCTGACACTTTTTTCACTATTGGAAGCGGTACATCAAAACATGCTTTCGCTTTGAAGATCCTTTGGCAGCTGCAGAATTGGAAACTCTTTTTGACATAATGGAAAGTTCAAATTTAAGTTTTATAAAATTGCTCTTAACAGTCTGCAAAAAGTAATAAGCCGGATCCAATTAGAAGATTAAGAAACAGCGCAATCTGCAACTTTTAGCCTAGCTTATACTGTCCGTTATACATTTAACGCACATGCGTAAAGCATACAAAGGGAAAAAAATGTGTCTTTGAGGTCTGGATTATAGATTGTTCCGGATAATGGACGTCCGGATTATGGACTTTGTACCGTAGAAAATGTGTCTGCATTTGTTCTTTTTAGTTAGTAATTTTAATTGGGGCTCTTATGTAAGAAGGCTCTTTATTGTTGCTTTTGTGTTACAGTACTTATTTTATTGTATAATGCAAATTTTGCTCAATTGGTTAATATTATAATGCATAGAGGAACTTGAAAAAGAACAAAAGTAATTTCCACCATTATAATATGTCCTTAAATGGTTTCCAATGAAAACATAGCTAACTAAGTAGTATATTACATTATATTAATTTACTAATCAAATAGCAAAAACATTTCAAATTCTAAATCCATCTTTTACTAAGTACTTTTTGCAAATTAATAAAAATTCCAATACCTTTGTTGTTTAAATTAAAGATAAATAAAAATGTTGGTTTTTCATGAAATCCTAATTTTATGTTATTTCATAAAATTGGGAAGTGCAAAATAAAAATCCTGGTGAAATACATATACTTATGAATGAACACAGCACGCAAACATTTCTACACAGCATGAGCGCAAATAATATTTTAAACAGCTTAAAATGGGTCCATGTTATAAGTATTTAATTTGTGATAAACAACGAAAGTTAAAAAACATTTTCCAATCTTACAAGATAAAATGAAGTTATTTCTCAGATAGTTTCACAAATAAACTTACAAAGTAAAAAACACTTTTATTTTTAATTTGCAATATGGGTAGATGCTTTATTGAAGAATTTGCATTAATATCATTCTGGTTTTCATTTTTTCCAAGATTGCCATTATTTTCCACTGATGAGCAATTTGCTAGTTATTAGCCCAATGTAGAGTCCTCCTTCTGTTTTCTTATAAAATCGCCTTTGTAAATTTAGAGTCTCTAGTTAATTAAGCAAAACTTTTATCCCCTAAATGGGAAAATAGCTTCCTTAAGGAAATCTGCCTTGCATTTAGGGATATTTTCAAAAACACACATGCTGCTAATGGGTAAAATGCATAACAAAGGTGTTTTACTCCGTATTCGGATAGGAAAAAATTCTCAAAAATAATATTTTGCTCCTAGAAATACTTTCCAAAAACTGGAATAAATCAGAGTGCAGAATGCCACCTAAAACAAATTAGCTTGAGTAATTATATCAAAAAAATTATTTATGAATGAGAAATAATAAACAAAATTTCTTTCTTATTTTTTTATATAATGAATACGCTAGTTTCCCACAGAATGTCCTCTACGAAGGCATCCTTCTTCATAGGCAGGTAGCCCTCGTAGCTTCGCATTATTTAAATAACTCAATCGATCATGATTTTGATCCTGCTGAGGGTATTTTGAGTTTATCTGTTTCATGGCTTTAAGCACCTAATGAATTCTACATATTAGTATTATCATCAATGATTGGAAAAACCTCCTGAGATATATGTAGAATGCCATGCCTAATGAATTCTACATATTAGCATTATCATCAGTTGATTGGAAAAACCTCCTGAGATATATGTAGAATGCCATGTGCTTAAAGCCATGAAACAGATAAACTCAAAATACCCTCAGCAGGATCAAAATCATGATCGATTCAGTTATTTAAATACTGCAAAGCTATGAGGGCTATCTGCCTGTGAGGAAGGATGCCTTCGTAGAGGACATTCTGTGGGAAACTAGCATATTACACAGGAGGAAAAATAAATAATTATAAATTTCTTTATTTCATTGCATAAAAAAATAAGAAATTTTGTTTATTATTTCTCATTCATAAATAATTATTTTGATATAATTATTCAAGCTAATTTGTTTTAGGTGGCATTCGGTACTTCAATTTATCCCAGTTTTGGGAAAGTATTTCTAGGAGCAAAATATTGTGTGCATTTTATTCTCCTTCGAAAAAAATTTCAACACTTCAAATGTATTTGTTGCCTATTTTTATGTCATACTTTCTCTGTGTATGTATACCATACTTCCTCGGAACGATATATGTATATAGACGACTGTCGTACTTTTACGTCGCATCACATCTTTCAAGAAGCTCGTTTGCTTTAACTGTAAATGATGAACCGTGGAGGATTCTGTTAGGAAATCTGCCTCACATTTGTACTCCACATGGAGAAATCCACACAAATTCTTATGCTGCCAGGCATATGCCATGATTCTGGTCCAGGTCGAAAGGTCAAATTCTTTGAGTTTATCCATTCAGCCATCAGAAGGCCCAGTTTTATAAAAAATTACTTGAATCGGGTCATTGAGAATTTAATAATTTGCTGTTACATAGTATGTGTTAAATAACGTACATATTGCATAGATTTAAAATTCTAACATATTATAGCGGTAATATCTCTGAACACTAGTACTTGAAGCCGGTGTCTAGTTCTGGGGGACAGGCTGACTCTATGGATATTTTCCTGGTTTTCCTTACGTGTTAACGTCAATGCCAGCCAGTTTTCCTTGGGCAGTTCTCCACTAAGGGCATCCCTTCATTGGACAGATAACACTTACTTGCTTTGCCATAATCAAATAAATAAAACTAAACCTTTTGCCATCTTTTAAAGAAAGTTTCACATGCAACATCTGTAACAGCAATGAGATAATTTTACTTGATCGCATATTTCACATTGATATATTTTACCCATTCCAGTATTCAAGAGGATAATTATAACACTATTTTGGTTGATCATAGAAGAGTTAGAAATGGATTATACAGTAGATGGAAGTAGATGATAGAAATTGATCTTTACACAGGTTTGGTTTATTTAATTATAGCAAAGTACACTAGGGCTATCTGCTTAAGGGGAGGGATGCCTTCGTGGAGGACTTTCTAAGGGGAACTGGCTCGTATACACGTTACACATGGGGAAAACCACAAAAACGCCCATGCAGCCAGCCCGTTTGCGCAGATCTTTACTTAGAGCTTGTACAATTGTTACATTGTGGTTGAACTGACTGCTTATAGTGTATACAGGTAGATAACATGCATTTAAGCATATAAAATTTATAAGTAAAAATATTACTTTAGAATGAATATTACACAAGTATTTTTCAGAAAAACTATTTAAAAGAGAAATATTGTGTGATATTCATTCTAAAACAATATTTTCCTCCTTAAACTGTCTTTCTGAAAACCATAACTTGTTTTATATGTAATATTTTATAAAAGGATTTAAAGAAAATTTAATCAATTATTCTTTAATTTTCCTTTAAAAGAAAGTGTATTTAGTGTGTTTCTTCTCAAGGTATGCTATTTAGATTATTTCTTATCTTCCTTTTAGAATACTTACAAACAAATAAAGCTCGTATATTTGAGATCATTTGATGCCTAAACCATATATTTATTTATTTGCAAGCATTTTTAAAAATCTGATGTGAACACTGCATAATTTCCTTGTACACCTAACAGAGTAATCACAATTTTGCTGCACTTCATTTAAACTTATTTCATTTGAAAATGAGATATGATCTTCCAATTCAAAGCGCCCTTTAGCACTGCTGATTGCAATATAAAAGGGAGTTGCACAACTAGATATTATAGCTGTCCCAAATAAGAAGGTTTCAACATTCTATGGCTAATCGTTTTTGAGTTACGCGAAATACATACATACATACGTACGTACAAACATCACAGCGAAACTCGTCCTAACTCCCAAATATAAAATTCCAGCATTTTATGAAGAACCGTTTTCAAAGTTATGTGACATGCATGAGTATTGACGTCACAACGAAACGAGTCAAAATAGATATTTCCTATGAAATCTGAAAATTTAAATTTTTTACGATTGTAATACTTTCTCTACTTCGCGCAAGGAGTTAAAAATAGTAGGGTCATTCATATATGTGAAGCTACTTTGTATTCGGGCCAATACATTATTTCATTTAATTAAGAATGTAGCCTTGGCGTGCAGCATATAACATTACTTGTTCGCTGATAGAACTTTTATAAGAATTCTTTGCTAAGGGGGATTCAGTGAACAAGTTCAGCCAGCAGATATCTTAAATTGCCAATGAACACATTTGCCAGCAGATATCGATATTGTTATTCACCTGACTCAATTATCTTAATTATTAATAATAAAAATTGTTACCCAAAATAATTTCTTAAATTGTTATCGAAAACGATATCATAAATAACTTAACTATTAATAAATTTACAATGCAATATAAAGAATTATTTAAGCCTGATAGTTTAATCTGAAATAAACTTAAAATATTTGAAAATTAAAACATTATATTAAAATAACTTGCGCATAATATATATTTGAAAAACTGGAATACAATAGAAAGAAGTTTTTACATATTTCCTTTGACTATGTATATTTAAAATTATTTCCATGGAAAATGTCCGTAAAAAATGCAAGATTAATTTTTCACCAGTATCAAAGCAATTTGTTAAATAAACTCAAAATTTAAAATATATTACGTAGTTTCTATTAATGATGCATATTGACTATATTTCTGTATTCGGCACATATCCTGATTAAGCTATGAGTAATATATAGCGTACATGTTAGTATCAAAACTATACAATAGCCAAAATATAATTTTGCAGCTGCGCGTATTCCGAAGATACCATATGGAGAAAAACTAATTTCACTCCCTTATTTCAAGGGAGGGGAGAATTACCTTAATGATTTTCACATGTTGGGGCACTCGCTTTTCAAGTAATTTGAGTCAAAATACTAGCCGGTTTTGCAAAAGACCAATCGAGTATACATGATTATTTTTAATGCGGTTTTCGGAAAAAGCCTTGCTGCTCAGAGGCTTAAAATAACTTGATGACTCATTATAAAAAAATTTGACTGTTACAAAAAGCGGCCAAGACATTTAATTTCAAAATTTGCTGTACAGTACAAAGTCCGTAATCCGGACGTCCATTATCCGGAATGATCTATAATCCAGACCTCAAAGCCACAAACTTATACATGCTCATTTGATGCGCTCATCCGCTACACATGCGCGTAAAGCCAGTAAAGCGTTTACCCATGCGTGCTTCCGATAGTGAAGAAAGTGACAGAGAAAAAACGAAATTGAACGTTATTAAAAACGAAAAAATTTCGATTCACAAGTTAGTCGGTATTCTCGACACAGCAATTACAGGACTTAAACAGTAATAGAATTAAAGAGAAAGTATTAGCACAAAAAATGAAGTAACTTAACAACTTACATTGAAAGAAATGTTTAATAAAGTAAACAAATAATTATTAATCTTTTTTTTTTTTTTTTTTTTTTTTTGTAAATTTTGATACCCTTTAAATAATAATTGCTCTTTGTTTCATAAATTACGGTTTAATATTTTTAATTGTATAATTTCTGCATGCTATCTTACCAGATTTAAATTGATGATCTATAATCTGGAAAAACCCCTAATCCGGAATCGCCAAAGTCTTGAGAAGTCCGGATTACGGACTTTGTACTGTTTTTGATATTTTTAATTGTACTTCATAGTAAATATGTGTTCATTAGACATATTTATCTTTAAACTGTATTCTTTTCATCTTAATATGGCAATTTTTTTGTAATGTTCATAACGCATGCACATCAGGAAATGCCCACATTCAAATACACAAAAGTTTGACTTGTTACCTGCTTAATTTCTAACTCGAGTTTGATTGAGAGCATCTTGGGAGACAGATTCATAGAGTCTTATCTCTTCCTCAACTCTCCCAATGAGAATGTTTTGATTAATGACTTTGAGTTTTCCTATTCAGCAGCAAAAATATTGTTTTTTATAAACTTTCAAAGCTTGGAGTATAAACCTAGTGAATAACCAGTAGTCTTCAGTTATGTCATACTGATTGAGGTGGCATATAGTAAAAAAGAATTTATATATATATATTTTCAAATTTAATCAAGTTCATATTCTTTAGCCTTAAATAAATAAATATTGTGTTCTGGAAATTATTAAAGGACAAAATATTTTGTTTTTTAATGTGGTAATTCCAATATTTTCTAGAAAGTGCAAAAGTAGTAAGCTAGATGTAATATATACAGCTTATAAATCCAGACTTATATGAATAATTCTTTTGTATAATTTATCTTAGAGCTCATTTTGTGTATAAGATTCTTTATGAGAACTCTATGTTTATAGTTCTAAGTTCGATAATTTTAATTTTCTGAAATTGTTAAGTTAACTGTCACCTAATTATTTTTTATTTTTCTATCCAGAAAAGAATAAATGCTGATGTGCTAGTGAAGGTTTCTCATGTGATAATTTCTGTTTGTGTCATATTTGCTATTCTTTCATGATGCAAATACTGTTGTTATAACAAGAGAGCAGATTTTAATTTACATAATTTTTTTACTTTTTCTATTGAATATGTGTAAAATAATTTGTTTTCCCCATTCATTATAGATGCTTTCCAAAAAGGGAACTTCAACCACCGGAGCATCCCATGGTTTGCCAGTATTCAGGGAGCAAGCACTCTATAACACAGTTTGTGATAAAATGCTGTCAAGGATATGATTATTGTAATCGAGATTTATCTCCAACTCTTGCCCCTCGGACAATTGTCATGGGTAATCACACTTTCATTGCTGTAGTTTGCTTCTTTAAATTATGTTATGTATTCATTTCTGTAAATGACTGAAGGAATAATCCCAACCCCCTTTTTTAGATTGAGAAATTTATTTCTTGATTGTGGAATTATTCTTTTTTTGTTTGACTTAGAGTTAATTCTTTTTTTGTTACACTTAGTTTTTTTGTTTCACTTACTTTAAAAAGATTTTTAATCAAGTTTTTTAATTCTATTTTAAACCATGTTTACAGGAAGTGATATGCTGGATAAAGATCCTCGGTTAGGTACACTGGAACTTGCCTTTATTATTGCTGCTCCTATATGTGCTGCTTGCATATTTGCTGTAATAGCCTGGGGGTTATGGCAGTTAAGGCAGAAGCATCGCAGATACCAAGTTGATTGTGAAAACTCATTAGAAAGTTGTGAGCCAATGTTACCTCCTAATCATTCAATCAAGGACATGATTGATATGACTACTTCCGGATCTGGATCAGGTTTTTCTTACCTTATTTTTTTCATGTTTAGCAATATTTCATGACACTGAAGACGTTGTGACAAAGTTTATTTAAAAAATTTGCTGTTACAGCAAAATTTAAGTGATTTGTTATAGTTTATTGTTATTCAGTTTAATTTAAATGTCACAGTTCAGCATAAATATTAATTGAAAATCTGTGCTATAATTAATGCTTAGTGACATAATACTGTTTTATAGTTAATTGTTTTGTATTTCTTACGTATAAGAAAATCGGTTTTTTCACTTCAAAAAATACATTAATTTTTATATTGGAATTTTTTTAATTTCTTGTTTTGCAACTTATTTAAAATATTACATTTGACTAATTTTATATGTTTATGTAATTATGAAAAGACAATTTTATGCAGACTTTGATATCAAAAGTAGCATTAAAATATCTGCAATTAGTCTTTGATTAACCTGACACAGTTGGGACTGAGGTGAAAAACCGGTTGGAGTTTCAAATGGTACTGTCTATCATAGCATCATTCTTGGGGGCTGGTCTGATGTCTAGCCACAGTACATCATGTTTTGTGTTGAGAAAAGTCAGTTTTGTTTCTGTTGCAGGGAAAAAAAAAAAAATTGTTGTAATTGAAGCACAACTTTAGATTGTGTTGCAGAGTTGGGATTTACTGAAGTTAATAGCAGAGATTAGGCATATCCAAACTGTGGTTCATGAGTCACGTCTCTCTGTTTCATTAAATGCGGCTTCCGTTGTGGCAAATAGTTTTCATTTAAAAAATAAAATTGGAATCTAAAGCAGATACAATGTTTTTTTATCTTCAATATGCATATTTGCTAGGGGAATGACAAAATTCAATATCTTTAAAGGAAATACATACTCTTTCATCTCCCTGATAAAGTAGCCTTTTCTCTTCAAGCTTGTCAAGTCTACAAGTAGATAGCCCACTATCACTTTGGTAATAACAGCAGTAAACTCCATCCATGATATAGTTCAGTTTCACTAGTCAGTAGTTTACTCATTTACATAAGAAGGTTAAAAGAACACTCCAAGCAACGATTAATTTAGAAGTCAAACAACGAAAATCAGCATTATATTTGCAAATTTTTCAGGACTAGTTTTAATGATTTTACTGAACCAACTTACTCAGCTACCAAAGTGCAAATGAACAAGGATAAGATAAGAAATGAATGGCTAAGCTACTGACGCCATCTATTGATGAAACAAGAAAACTAAAACATAATTTCATTAAAGACTGAGGGTATAGATGGATTAGAATTAGGGTCGTTAACTAGAACAGAAAGATTTTTTTTATTGTGAAACACCTCCAGAAAATCTAATTTACCAATGGAAGATGTTTTTATGGATAATTTTGGCTGCAGAAACATGGAAATTGTGATTTTCGGACCAACAGTGTTGGGAAACAAAGGATTTCTGAGTTTCCTTTTCCCTAACATCTGCCACATGTTCTTTAATGCAAGATTTTAAGACTCTCATAGTTTGACCAATGTAAATTAAACCACATTGGCAAGGAATCGTGTAAATGTCCCAGAAATTCATATCTGGAATGGAGTCCTTAAACTGGGAACTGGGAATTTTAGTGATAGGAGAATAAGACTCAAAGTTTAAATTTCTGTAAAATGCATTCAATTTTATAGCTAACTGATGGAAAGTAAGGAATGGCAACAGAATTCTTATAATCTCCTAAAACAAGAGTGTGTCTTTTGGTATGTTGCGAATTTTTTAACTGCTGTGTTAATAATGTTAGGTGAAAAGCCCCTGTCTATAGCAACCGCATTTAAATAATTTAGTTCTTGATAAAGAGCCAGTTTGGAGGAGCAAACTTGAAGTGCATGGAAAACAAAGGAATAAAATGAAGCAATCTTCTGTTTAGTCAGATGGTGTGATTTGAAGGGTGGTGGAAGGCAAACTGCTGGAGGTTTATGGTAAACAGTATTACTGAAGTTGGATGTGTTACGCATGACCAAATTTTCAAGGAACAGAGGAGAATTACATATCTCAAGTTCAAAAGTGAACTGAATAGGAGGATAAATGATTTCATTATTGAAAGAACTTTATTTAAATCATCTTATTGCCATCAAACAGGGTAAAAGTATTTTTAAAGTAGTGGAACCATACCGGGAGGATTAAAGTTTCAAATAATAATTGATTCATAATAATACATGTAGATATCAGCCAGGATGGGAGTAAGAGGGCTTTCCATGGCTAATCCCTCAGTTTGTTTGTAATACTTATTTTCAAAAACAAAATGCGTTTGTTTCTAACAGAGTTGAGTAAGGGATATTAGCTCATCAATTTCTATGGCGGAGATTGAAACTCATCAAGTCTAGTTTCTAGACATCTTAAAGTGTCCTCCACTGGAACATTGGCGAATAATGATTTACATCAAAAGAAACCATGAGAAAATTTCCAGAAGATATGCTTTTAACTTTTCTAGAAAACTCCATACAGTACAAAGTCTGATATCCCCGGACTCGTCGAGACTTCGGCGATTCCGGATTTGGGATTTTTCCGGATGTTAGATCATCATTTTAAATCTAGTAAGATGGCATGTAGAAATTATAAAATTAAAAATATGAAACCGTGATTTATGAAATAATGAAGCATTTATGATCTAAAGAGTATCAAAATTTACAAAAAAAAAAAAAAAAAAAAAAAAAAAAAAACTTAATATTTATTTGTTTACCTTATTAAACATTTCTTTCTATGTAAGTTGTTTATGTTGCTTCGTTTTTTATGATAATACTTTCACTTTAGTTCCGTAGACAGACATAATCTCTTGTTTAGTTACATTGTTGAAGTCCTGTAACTGCTGTTTCGAGAATTTCGACTAACTTGTCAATTGAAATTTTCTCGTTTTTTACTAACTTCTCTGTTTATTTCTTCACTATCGCTATTTTCTGGATCTAGAACCATACTACAAATTTTAATATTCATTAATTGATTGATGATTGAGAAGCATTGTCATCACAATGAAAAACTTATTTTATATCATCTTCATTTATTACCGCTTCTCCACATTTCTTTACAAAATCTGTTAATTGGAAAAATTTCACCTTTGTTTTGCGATATCCGAAAAACCTATAAAATTAGCGCCTATCATCATCAAATTTAGCTATCCTTCACTATACATATTTGGCTATGCATCATTAGCTTGGCGACTTACGACAAGTTGTTCCGCTAAATTTTATCTTGCTTCTATCGCTTTCTGAGACAACTAAGCCAGAATTCTATTAGTTAAGTTATTCATTATACTTATTTCTATTTCTTGCACATGCTTAAGGCTTATCAGAATTCTGAATAAATAAATTCCCACATATTCTTAAGCGTTATTAAGGGCCGGCGCTAGATATCTTATCACCTGATGCCTCTGTGGGTCCTAAATTCTGTGATTCAATGCAGCCATACGAGCCCTGGCACTGGTTCTGGGTTTATGTGAATAACAAATCAGTTATTCTTAATTCAAATACCCCTAAATGTAATCTTTAGGTCTATCAGTATCATTAACAAAATCTATTTTTAGGATATGGAAAGGAATTTTTGATAAATTTTTCCTCGTCAACACTTTTTAGTGTATTTAACTTAAATCTGTAATCATCGCCAAGCGTAATGTCAACATAAAAGGTTACCATACTCCTTTATTACTAACATAAAAAAATTGTTTTGGCATCGCTACATGAGTCATTACTCAAGTTGTCATGTTTTGATAAACATGTGGTGATGAAAGGAAAGTATAATAAATAATGATTAGCCATGCTGGCATCAGATCAATGATGTATCTATGTGAAATGTTTCGGTTTGAGATGTGTGTCAAGCAGGGATGCAGCAACAGAGCCAATAATGGACGTCCGGATTTCGGACTTTGTACTGTATAATTTTTTATGGTGTAAATGTTATTATCTTATAGAGTTGAAAATGTAGAAATTAAATATTTAGCCAACAGGTACGAGGCAGTGCCTAAATTTGGCACAGTTGGGCGGAAAGCAATACCACTTTTATGAATGTTGGGAAGAGCATATAATCTGGCATAATTCGCAACAGATGTGACTAGTGATTGTTTTAAGTTGGTCGAAAGGATTTGTGAAGATTTGATCGCAGTTTTTATTTTTGAGATGTCTGAAGGTGAAGGGTCTTTAGGGACTGGATTATAAGATCCTTCGTTTAAGAGTTTAGTGACACCATCAATGTAAGTGTTCTTGTCCATGATGATTATCTGGCTGGCCTTTGAAAGGATAATGTCTGGGTTAGACTGAATTTCACGCATTGTAGCTCTTTCCCTCACGTTTAGATTTGGTTTCAAAGGCTTATTATTGAATTTTGCATTATGGATAGTGAGATGCCTAATCATTTCTTTCTGCTGTATGTGAAACTTTACTGAATTTAAAAGCTTTTTCGATAAGAGCCAAAATCCCTGAAATTCAGGGGCTTTAGTTTTGTAAGAAGTTAAAATTATATTTCAGAATTCTGTCTTGTTCTTCTGATAAACTAACACTAGAAATATTAACTATTGGCTTAATATTTACAATGGGAAGAGTTTTTGAACTACTTAAATTGGAAGACTGAAAGGTTTTGGAGCTTTAGTGGAAGGGTATTTTTCTGATGATTAGCTATATTCTCAGTTCTGTACCAGGACTTTTGTTCAGTGGCAGTGAATTTAGGATAAGAATGAACGATGGATTGATTTATGGAACTCGCTAATTCTTATCCAAAATTCACTGCCACTGAAGAAAATTCCTGGTCCAGAACTCAGAATATAGTTAACCGTCATAAAAATACCCATGCATTTAAATTTCAAAACCTTCTTTAACAGTCTTCCAATTTAAGTTATAAACCTTTGTTGGTTTGCCTTCCTCCACATTTCAAATAATGTCATCCGACTAAACAGAAGATAGCTTCATTTTATTCCTTTGTTTTCCATGCACTTCAAGTTTGCTCCTCCAAACTGGCTCTTGATCAAGAATTAAATTATTTAAATGCAGTTGCTATAGACAAGGGATTTTCACCTAACATTATTAACAAAGCAGTTAAAAAATTCTTAACATACCAAAAGGAACACTCTTGTTTTAGGAGATTATAAGAATTCTTTTGCCATTCCTTTCATTCTATCAGTTAGCTATAAAACTGCCCCTATTTTATAGAAATTTAACTTTTGGTTCGTTTATTCTGCTATCAGTGAAAGTCCCAGCTCCATACTTATGGACCTTCTTATGTATACAAATTTCTGGGATATTTACAGGATTCCTTCCCAGTGGGGTTTAATTTACATTGGTCCAAACTACAAGAGTCTTAAAATTTTGCATCAAAGAATATGAGGTATATGTTAAGGAAAAAGAAACACAGAAGTCCTCTGTTGCCCAGTACTGTTAGTCTGAAAATCACAATTTCCATTTTTCTGCAGCCCTGTTTATTCAAAAAACATCTTCCATTGGTGAATTAGATTTTCTGAAGGCGTTTCACATTCAAACCATCTTTCTGTTCTAGTTAACAACACTAATTCCAATCCATTTTTACCCTCAGCCTTTAAGGAAATTATGTTTTAGTTTTCTTGTTTCATCAATAGATGGCACCATCCATTCTTATCACCATATGTATCTCATTCATTTGCACTTTGGGAGCTGAGGAAGATGTTTCGGTAAAACCATCAAAACTAGTCCTGCCAAATTTGCAGATATGCTGATTTTTATTGTTTGACTTAAATTAATGATTACATTTCTTGCATCTTACCAACAATTTAGCATGAGTTCTATATTTTTTGCAAGTGTTTTATAATATGATCATGGTTATTTGAACTGTAGCAGTAGTGGCTATGAACTTTTAATAAGATAAAAAAAAGAATGCATAGTTCTGAAAACTGCCTGCCTTGATCTAAGAAAGTAGTCTTCAAGACTAGTGCTGGATAGCACAGATTTTCATTGCAGAAGTTTAACAATGATATTTTATAATTGCATGCAAGAGTACTTTGTGATACAGTGCTCAAATCATTTAAAGGATATCGTAGTTTTGGATGTAAACTGGGAATGGTAGAATTTTATGGAGGAAGTTCTTGGGTATCAAAAACATAAAATTCATATTTTTGTGTATGGCATTAAATAAGAAATTAAATTTCATGATAGAAAATTATTTTTAATGAGGAATATGGTATCCCCATATAGAATGCAGTATTGCACAACTGTGAGACATGGGATCAATGTGGTATAATATTTAATATTGTTGGCAGCACTAAAATTATACTACATTGAATGGCAACAGTCATTGTTAGTTTAAATATTGTTCTTACAATGTAAGCAATTGTTTTATGTGCAATTTTAGTCAATTAAAGCTTCATTTGAGCTTCTCTTATATTTATAAAAATTTAATCGACTAAAATTAATTTATACTTTATTCTTTTGCAAAATGGGAAACCTATTGAAACCAGAAAGATTTGATGTTGACCCTGTCTGTGTTGGAGCGGAATCTAAATGGAATCACTGGAAAAGATCTTTTTCAAATTTTCTCACACAACTGAAGGAGGCAACTGAAAAAAGAAAACTACAGCTGCTATGCAATTTCGTATCTGCAAGTGTTTATCAATATATTAATGATTCAAAATCCTATGATAATGCAATTAATGTTCTGGATTCATTGTACATTGCTAAAAGAAATGAAATATTCGCCCGGCACAGTTTAGCATCCAGATTTCAACAAACTGGTGAGTCTGTAAATGAATATTTACAAATATTAAAACAGTTGGGTAAGGATTGTGAATTTAAGTCTGTTACTGCAGAAGAATATAAACATGAGTATATTAAAGATGCATTCATCCGAGGTTTGAAGAATCCACGCATTCGAGAACGGTTATTAGAAAATGCCAGTATTTCGTTAGAAAAAGCTTATGATCAAGCTAGAGCCTTGGAACTTGCTGAACATCATTCTGCCTCATATTTATTTAATGTCTTCCTCAGCACCGGTAGCTGCTGTTGAACAGTGTGAGAACAAAAATGATGATAGTGAAGAATTGGCAGTAGTTGCTTCTATTCGATCCAGAAAATGTTTCTTTTGTGGCAGAGACCTTCATTTAAAAAGTATTTGCCCAGTTAAGGATGCAATATGTCGAAGTGTGGTAAAAAGGGCCATTAGGTAAAGGTATGCAAATCCAAACTTGTATGCAGTACTACTAATCCACAGTGGCAGTTTATACACTAGCATCAGCTTCAATGCTTCCTCACTGTCTTGAAAGATCAATAACTAAAGTCCTAGTAAATGGAGTTCAGCTGAATGCCCTAATTGATACCGGTAGTTCACTAAGTTTTATAAATCAGTGTTTTGTAAAAAGATGTCAAATTCAAATAAAATCATATTTTGATAGAATAACCATGGCTAACTCTTCTCTAAGCTCAGATATTACAGGCTGTTCTTTAGTTAATATCAAATTGCAAACCCATGTATGCACCAATGTAGAGGTATTAATTATGAAAAACCTCTCTGCAGACTTTCTTATCGGGCATGATTTATTAAAAGATCATTCTTCTGTTGAGATAGAATTTCAAGGTGACAGACCACCTCTTAGAATTTGTTCATTAGCAACTGCTCTTGTAGCACCTGTGTCATTGTTCTCTAATTTAACTCCTGATTGTAGACCTATTGTTACAAAGTCAAGACGCCAAACTGAAGAAGATAGAACATTCATAGCTACAGAAGTATGTAAACTACTTAAGGTGTAATTGAACCAAGTAATTCTCCTTGGCGTGCACAAGCTTTTGTTGTGAAAGGAGAACATCATAGACCCAGAATGGTAATAGATTATTCACAGACTATAAACAAATTCACAATGCTTGATGCTTACCCTCTTCCCAAAATTGAAGAGTTGATTTCACAAGTATTAAAATATAAAATATTTAGTACAATTGATCTCGGAAGTGCTTATCATCAGGTTCCTATCAAAGAATCAGATAAACACTGGTAAACTCTATCAATTTCTACGTGTTCCATTTGGTGTAACAAATGGAGTTGCTTCTTTCCAAAGAACAGTTGATGAAATAATTTCAAATGAAGAATTATCAGGAACCTTTCCCTACCTTGATGATGTAATTATATGTGGCAAGAATGAAGCTGAGCATAATAATAACTTGGAGGGGATTATGGCTGCTGCTAAGAAGTATAAGCTAACCCCGAATGAGGAAAAATGCACATTTTCCACAAAATCTGTAAAAGTGTTAGGCTACTATATAGCTAATAATATAATAGAACCTGATCCTGATAGACTGAAACCGCTAATGGATTTACCAATTCCTAAAGATGTAGGATCTCTACAGAGAGCACTGGGAATGTTTGCTCACTATTGCCTTCGGATTCCCAATTTTTCTGAAAGATTCGTCCTCTTTTGACTAGAGGACCTTTTTCCCTTAGTAAAGTTGCCGAGAAAGCCTTCAGTTCCCTTAAGAGAGATATATCCAAAGCTTCTTTAGCTGCAATTGAGGATAATATACCAGAGTTGAAACTGATGCTTCTGAATTTGCAATAGGAGCAATCCTGAGTCAAGCTGGTCGTCCTATAGCTTTTTTTCTCAAGAACAGAACTCTTCGGAATGAAAACATTCTTCTATTGAAAAAGAAGTATATGCTATTGTTGAAACTTTACGAAACTGGAGACACTATCTAATTGGAAGACACTTCAAAGTTTTTACCGATCAAAGATCTGTGGCATTTATGTTTGATCAACAGCCCTCCAGTAAAATAAAAAATGAGATGTTTGATCAACAGCCCTCCAGTAAAATAAAAAATGAGAAAATTATGCATTGGTGGTTAGAACTTGCTTGTTTTAAATTTGATATTATATATCGCCATGGAAATAAAAATGAAATTGTAGAAAACACTTTATCAAGAATAAATGCAGCTATAAAACCACAAATAGGTCTAAGGGAACTACATTATGAACTTCGTCATCCCGGAATTACTCGAATGTATCACTGGGTAAGATCTAAAAATGTGCTTTTCTCACTAGAAGAAATTTGAACTGTTAATTCATGTGTATCCTGCAGTGAAGTAAAACCTCGTTTCTATAGATCTGAAGGACACTTAAAGCAACTGCACCTTTTGAAAGACTAAATCTAGATTTCAAAGGTCCTTTGCCTACGGCTTCCAGAAACAATTTCCTTCTTACTATTGTGGACGAGTTTTCAAGAATCCCTTTTGCAATACCTTGCCCTGATCTGCTACTGTTATTGCTCACTTGAAAAATATTTTCTCAATTTTTGGGATGCCAGCCTACATACATTCTGATAGAGGATCTTCATTTATGTTTTGTGAATTAAAATGCTTCTTAACTTCACTTGGTATAACAACAAGTCACACAACTGCATATAGTAATCCTCAAGGAAATGGCCAAGTAGAGAGGTATAATGGAATCATATGGAAAACCATCCAGCTGGCATTAAAATCAAAGAACATGGCTATCGAATCTTGGGAAAGCATTCTGCAACCTGTTTTGCATTTGATTCGGTCACTCTTATGTACAGCAACAAATGCCACACCACATGAACGTATGTTCATCCATGCTAGAAGATCGTATAATGGACGTTCTTTACTTACATGGTTAACATAACCCGGAACAGTATTAATGAAAAACCATACATGAGCTAATAAATATGAGCCAATTGTGCAGGTAGTGGAGCTCATTGAGGTTAACCCAGATTACACTTGCGTTAAACTTCCAGATGGTCATGAAACCAATGTTTCAATACGATATTTACCACCCAGAGGAGATACTCTCATACGTGCCCATGATATCAGGTTGGATGAAAAGCAACAACTTTCAGATTCTTTTGATCAACAGAACAAAGGTCTGGCCACTGAAGCTCCTGAACTCGTATCGAAAACTGTAAGAAAATCGACAGAAGAGGATCCCCAAGGCAGTGATTTACCGTGCCGTAGCAGACAAGAGGATTTTGAAAATACTTCAAATGATAACTTGCATCAGAATGAATCCTTGTGTCCAAAAAGGCAGAGACATCAGCCTTCTTATCTGGCAGACTATGTAACTTAATAATCTTTGGGAGGGGTGAATGTAGTATAATATTTAATATTGTTGGCAGCACTAAAATTATACTACATTGAATGGCAACAGTCATTTTTAGTTTAAATATTGTTCTTACAATGTAACAATTGTTTTATGTGCAATTTTATTCGATTAAAGCTTCATTTGAGCTTCTATTATATTTATAACAATCAATAACATCATTAAGAAGGAATTCAGGTATTCAGTTCTGTTCCTTTTTGGGAAAGGCAGTTTCAGGTGTGGACTGTTTGTGTGGATCATCATTGGCATGTATGCCCTTTTTGTAGAAGAAACATGCTGGATGAAGTTCATGTCTTAGAAAAGTTCTTACGAGTTCATTTGGATGTCAGCATTGCCAAACACAAATCTGCTGACCATCCAAGCGTAATATGGTCTGCAGTTATCATCCATGAAAATGATAGTTGCTTTGAACTGTTTATAAATGTTTAGTTATAAACAGTTTATCTATAAATAAATAGATAAATGTAATATCTATAGATAAAATAGTTTATCTATAGATAAACTGTTTATAACTGAATGTCTAGGTAACTTTCGAAGTGAAAAATATGAAACTGCTGCAACGGAAGATGTCAGTATCACTGCTGCGGGTTTTATTCCTGAGTGAATGAGATCAGTTGCATGCTGCTTTTCATGAATTTCCTTATGTTTAATAGCGAAAATATTCTTACTCATCAGAAAGTAAGTGCCAACATATAAATTATTAAATGACCAATTAAAATCTTAGCTTTAAATTTTACTTCATTGTTGTAAAAAAAAAAAAAAAAAAAGCACAATATGTTCAGCAAGAGTCACTTGAATAGTAGTATATTTTTCATAGAGTTATTAAAAAATGTATTGCATAAATACAGTGAAACTTCAGTTCATGACTTTAATTTGTTCCTGAAGGCTGTTTTTCAAATGAAATGTTGTAAACCAAAACTATTTTCTCCATAGGAATTAATGTTTAAATTCATTAATTCATTTCTGCGTGTATTTAAACTTTACGACGTTACTTTGTCCGCAGGTTCATTACCACAAATTAGAACCAAATATGAATGGACATAACCTAAAATGTTTATAACAAAGAACAGAAAACATTAAGCACGAAACAAAAAAGATAAAACACAATATTAAGCAAATAAAATAGACAAAACCGTAATTTAATTTTACTGTACCAGTACAAAGGAGAGTGACTAGCATAAGTGAAAAATGCAGTGGAAGTTTGTTGTTTGGTTGTGAAAAAATTGGTTCTATGTGATTTGTTGTTGCCTGCATTTTAAAATGTTTCTAAAGTGAGATATTGGCACTGTCACTGAAAATGCTTTTGTTACTGCTTTACCATGGTGATGCTGTCACATGAAAACTTTGCTTCTTGTCCTATTTTGCATAATTTTCAGAGGTCAGACTATTAAGATAATTTTTTCCCTGCTCTTGTTCAGAAAACATTTCGTCTGCAATCACCTTTTAGTGTTGCTTCTAAGGTTGTTTTTTCTTGTTAAGATAATTTTTTGTGGCCCTCTAGTAACTTCTCCATATCTTCATTATTATGGTTTTGTCGAAAGACACACACACGAAAAGTGTCTACGCATTTTGCAATCCAGTCTGGCCATAATTTCCTCTAAGCTGAATTTTATGGTCCTTTAGGTCGTTTGCTGCTAGGCATTGTTAATCAGCTGTAAGCAATGAAAAATATTAAAGTGATGCTTCCTAAAATCCCTGAGTATTAATTATGTGGCAGAGATTGCCTCAAAACACCTTTGAAAGTCATATGTTACTGACTTAAGTATCAGTAACTCAAGACACCATCCATCGTCCAGAGCATATTCAGATAGTTTGTGAAGTGAAGTGAAATGATGTAATCGTGATTCAAACTTCCACTGCAGGACTGTATTTTCTCAAATTTAATGCACGTCTTATCCCCCACATGAATGTTGTGAAAAGAGGTATATTAGAATTGAAGAAATTTACTATATTCTAAATATTTGATGTAATGCTGAATTAATAATTCATAGTTCTATAACTGACTGTTTCATATTTGTATGATATCTAAACTGGTTTCTTTACTAAATTTTCTAGGCCTTCCATTGCTAGTTCAAAGGAGCATTGCAAGACAAATTCAGTTAGTGGAAATCATTGGCAAGGGCCGTTTTGGAGAAGTTTGGAGGGGCCGTTGGAGAGGCCAACCTGTCGCTGTAAAAATATTTTCTTCAAGAGATGAGCGCTCCTGGTTTAGAGAAGTTGAAATATATCAGACTGTTATGTTACGACACAGCAATATTTTAGGATTTATAGCTGCTGATAATAAAGGTAATTTATTAATATCTGCATGTTTTGGGGAACTTCCTGATTACCTTAACCACAACTGAAAAGTTAATGAAAAAGTGTTTATAAGGCAAAGAAATATTTCGGTGAAATAGTTTTGTGGCAATTTCTGATGTTGCTATAAAGTATGTGCATTGTACATATTTGTTTTGACCAGTGTGCAATATAGAAGTTGTATGGAGCCAAGTTTATGCAATTCTCTAGTCTTTTTAAGTAGAAAAGGTTTGGTGTACACATGGCACCAAAAAAAAAAAAAAAAAAAAAAAAAAAAAAACAGTGGCACCAAAAAAAAAAATTTGAAAGATGTGACTTTTTTTATTATGAATCTTTCTTGCATTTTAAATTTTGTTGATTGCTGTTGTATGAACTAGTGCACCAACATTTTTAAAATGGATGTTGCCTTTTATACATTAATTTGTTATTTTTATACATTAGTTAGGAATTTATTTTCCACAGAAAAAAGTTACAAAACGCACCACCAGGGAGGAAATGGCACCGTATGCAATATTGCTAAATGATATAAGATATGAAGACATTGGTTTAAAATGTGTTTAACCGTTTCTGAAACATGTTACAAAACATGTTCAATGTGGCATCCACCAGTTTCCAAAAGCAAGTTGAATCATATTACTGCATTCTCAACAGCATATCAGGAGGAAAGTTACAGACATGCTGCTGTATAACATCGTTCATTTCCACCAAATTGTTTAGATTAGGGGTGTGGGCTGCTGTTGGCCCACTGAAGGTAGGTATTTTGATGGTCCCACATTTGAATTTGAAGAATTTTAAAGAAATTTTGATTTCGAGAAAAATTGCCTTGTAAGCTTTTTGTTGTTAAAAAAAACTTTTTTTTCTCTTATTCTTGATATTTAAAACATTTTATTGGCATGCCTGATATTTGAGATAACGTTTTCTGAAAATAATGAGTTTTTCAAAAATTTCACTGTTTCGTACGTAATTTATCTTATGTAATATTGTTCCAACTCAACTTCAATTAGAATTTATAGATTTACAGTGTGACTCTACAGTAAAATGCAAGTTTCTTGAAAATCCTACATTAATTTATTTTTATTCGAAGTCTGTGACCGAAGACAAGTATTCAGGAATTCATAAACATGCATTCTTCATGCCTTCTACCTTTGGCAGTACTTACATATGTGGACAGCTTTTTTGTAAAATGAAAATCCTAAAATCAAAACCAAGAACACCACTGAGAGACAAACATTTGGATTAAACTTTACGAATTGCAACAACACAGATTCAACTGGATATTGATGCTTTAATCAAGTAAAACAATGTCAAATTTCACATTAAAACTAAAGTAACTACCATCTCCTGCTAATAATGCAAGTTTTTTTTATTGCGAATGCATTTTGTAAAATCATTCTGTACAATCATCTTTATACTTTTTTTAATAGTTAAAAAAAGATTTAAAACATTTTAATTCGATTTCCAATTGACCTTTTGGAACCAGTGTGTGTGTGTATATGTATACAAATCTGTAACACTATCTCTTCACCTTAGAATCAATTGCAGTCTTGCAAAATAAACCCCCTTCTTTATATAAATTTTCTGACTTTTTTTTTTTTTTTTTTTTGACAGACATGTATCCTGCAGATCTTTGTGAATTTATTGATTTGGCCCTCAGGTGTGAAAGGTTGAAGACCCGTAGTTTAGATTATCACCATAAATGGTGCTTTGGAGATAATGCCAAATGTATCAGGGGTAAAGTCTGGTGACCGGGGTGGCCAAGAAGTAGAGAGGTGTTGCCTTATAATCCATTCATTTGTGAAATGTTGCCAAAATAACTGTGTAACACATGTACCAATGTGAGGTGGGCCCCATCCTGCATAAAAATCGTGGTGTGTAAAATGCTACGCTGCTGCAGTTCAGGTATCACGAAACGTCTTAACATTGACGCTAAGTGAGCTGTGGTCACAATGCATGTAACAGGTCCAGCTGTTGCCTGCTCATCAAAGAAAAATGGTCCAATTATGAAACTAGCTGTCATATCACACCAAACAGTGACTTTCGAAGAATGCAATGAAACTGAGTAGATAACATGAGCGATGTGTAAGAAAATGATTTCTGGAATACGCACACCTTTACAAGTGATTTGTGATTGCACATTTTCTAATCTCTAGTTGTGGTTTTCACAGAGGGATTTCTCCGTAACATGGATGGCACACTTGTCCTTTATCACCTTTAACACCTTTAAATGGTAGTTTTGTTTAGGTCAATGTTTCTTAAGGATATACAACATGTTTAACCCATGTAACAAAAGGTTAAGTTAGATTCCGACCCTTATATTGCTTAACAGTATTGCATACAGCGCCGTCCACCCCCCCCCTTGTGTTCAGTTTTTCAACTTATTTAGTTTTTCCATGGAAAGTAAATTTCGATGGATAAATTTAGGTCCAGTAGTTTTCCTTCTACAACCATTTTAGGGTGGAACTTTAATTATAACCACCTTGTGTATATAATAGTTTGTTTTTCTGTCTCTCTCCCTATATATTATGTGTTTATGTCTATATGTTATGTCTTGTATCAGATTATTTTTCTAGTCATTTACTGCAATGTTTTTTTTTTTTTTTTTTGAAGTGTTTGTGCCACTTCTTTCTTTATTACCAAACTGAGTGTGATATTTATATTTTCTCTGAATTTAATTACTGCCACCAATTTATTGTAGCCTTTTTAAATATAATTCTGCTTCCCCCTGAATATCTGCTCCTCCTCCTGAAAAGTAATCATGAAGCAGTGCCTTATGTCAGCATAGGTAACCTATGACATTTGCCAAATATATTTATGTGACAACCTACGTATGTGTACACACACAGAGCAGATGAGAGCTGATTTCCTTTTTCAAATTCAGTGGTCATCATTCTGAGTGTTTGTTTTATTGTATTTGTGTAAAGAATTGTAATGGAACTTGAGTTTGCCAGTGGCTGAAAGCTTTGCATTTCATCAGAACTATGGTGTTTTGCTCAACAATAGAGGATGGAAAAATTTGCATTCCATCTTAAAATGAGATCAGATCATTGTGTATGTGGGGAGAATGACAGTGTATGCAATACCAAGTTGTGCATGATGCCGATTTTATGCAATTCTGTGATTTTTTTAAAACTGAAACAAAGCAGTGTTTGAAAAAGCAGCATGAGAAAAAAGTACAATTTTATCTTGGATGTTTATTTCAATTTTAATTTTTTTAATCATTTGCTGTTTTTTGAAATTCTTAGTGTGCCACCAATGTTGAAAATGGTAATTGTCTTTCAAACTTCAGCTTGATGAGAAATTAAGTACCAACAGTTAGTAACTTTTGGATGGATAATGTAGATAATCAGAAAGTTCAATTTTTTCATATTCTTAATTTTTTTTAGTATGTATGAGTGTATATAAAGACAAAAACTAACTTCACCCCTTAACTCTTCGTTTTAAATTTGGCTATTTCTCTTGTCTCCTAAAAACAGTAACTTATAATAAATTTCTCTCAACTGTGTCATTTCATAATAAATATGTTGTACGATTCTTGTATAACATAGATACATAAGGCTTCAATCTATAATAGTTTTAGAAAGTTATTACTTAATCAATCATAAATGAAGTTAAACCAAATCATTCTGATCCACGATTATGTCTTGAAGACATTGTCTCACTTCAGTGCTGCCAACTTGCTGCTCCTTTCTTCATATATAGTTAAATACAGAAGGTACTCATATAATTCTTCAAGAACAGGCACTCATTGCACCTCATCTGTGTTGGCTTTGTCAATGAGAATAAAGAAGTATTTAAATCAGTTATAACTGTAAGCTTCTTTGCAAAGAAAGTCTATGTAAAGAAGGAAAGGTTCCATAGACGTAATGTAAACCAGTTTGTCTTCTACACCACTAGAAAGAAGAGGGACAATTCGCCAAGGGATTTGCCGACGAAACGTGTTGGTGAGAATTTCCCCCTTTGCGATGTACCTGGCCGAGATTTTCCACCTTCACCACGTGTACAGGAAATTGAGGAAGACGGGTTAAGATGAATCGTTCTTTGACTTTTCGCGATAATTTAAACTCGAATTTTCGTGCTTTTTTGCATTATTAGTTGAACTTGTATTATCCATATTGCAGTTTGATGTCTGATTTTATATCTGTCAATATGTAGGGGGGAAAAATGGAGTCACACAGCTTTAAACTCTTGATAAACGTGACCGTCGAACCTGTTTGAACTTCGACATCAGCTTCGAGCTTTGGCGCTTTTTGGCGACAGATATTGCATGCATGCGCAGTTGTGTCCCTTTTCGTTCGGAGGGAGACACTCCTGCTGCTGCGAAGCTTTCCTTCTTAACAATACATATTCTTTGCTTCTTTATACATTGTCTGTCATCATTAACAACTATGTATCTTCACGACTTCAGCATTGCAGATTATTTGATAGTTTCAATTTTGATGGCATAGAACAGGAAGAAGTAGATAGTGCTGGATGCATAATAATCATTTGTATTTAGATTTGATTTCACCAAATCATGAACACATCATAGCAATATAAGTAATAGAGATGGATGTACCCTGTGTTCAGGAGTTTCATATGTAGGTTTAGCTTGTGCATCCATCCTTACCAGTTCAAGAGAAAGAATAACAGTAGCACCAAGCGTGCAAGCCAGAGAAGCAGGGAAAGAAATGTCTAGATGATACTTGAATGTCTTGATAAGACTGATTTAGTTTCTGTTCAGTTTCATTTTGGTTGATTGAGTGTTGATTAGTAACACTTGTTATTAGCTGAAACATTATATAAGCATCATTAGCATTTTGTTAGAATCAGTGAGAATTAATTTTGTAGATTAATTTTGAAATGATGTAGTTTTGAGCAATTTATCGTAAAGAGTTGTTATTTTTAGGATAGGAAGGCAAAATAACCAAATTAAAAAGGAGAACTAAGGGGCTGTTGCAAATAAAAGCTAGTAGTTTATCTTAGGGTATGCATGTATATACATGGATAAAAAATTAGATATTTAATAAATTAGAATAGTACTTTTAAAGAAACAAACAGAATAATTTAACTAAAATAGGAATCAAATTATGGTATAATCAAAACTGAAGCAAACAAGGCAGAACATTTTTATAAAAATTGGTACATTAATAATGGGAATAAGAATAAATAAATATTCATTCAACCTGATTTTTATATTTATAATTTTCTTTATATACTGTATAATTTTTTTTCAGAGGGGTCGGTATATTCAGTTTGTATTACATCAGAGTTCAATTTTTGTTTTGTTATTCTATATCTGATGCATTTGATGCTTATTTATTATTATTATTATTTTGTTTCATTCATATAGGAAGTACTAAAATTTATTTAATATTTTAAATTTTTTTATGAACTGTTGCTAAACTTGTACAAATTAAACAATTATTCTTGGGATTTCAAAATTTAATTTTAGTCTAAATTATGGTACTTTATTTTCCTTTTATATACATAAATGTGTGCATATATCTTTATATACACATACATATAAAGAGAGAGGCAATATAAGAATGCACAGATAAAAAATACAAAATATACAAATAAGAAGTATAAAAAATTACAATTTAAACAGTCTGTGTAAGGGAATATACAAGTAACTAATAGAAAACAGTCAGTGTTTTAAACAGCCCTTTTTTAAACATGTTTTTGAACATTAGCAGATAAAAGTATTAAATGCATAAAAGTAAACATGCTGATCTGGGAGAAATAGAAATATTTAATTTAATGATTCGTTTCCATCTAAAGCAAAATGATTACTAACAAAAATGTATGTTGATACACTGCAAAAAGTCAAGATTTAACATGGATGTGAAAAGACAATGTGGGTTCCAGCATATGCATAATACTGAAATTATGAAGGCTAAGTTGTTGAAAGAATTTTGGAGGGTTGTATTATGCTTTCTGAAAACCACTGGGGATTGGATACTCAAATATTTGGTCAAGACTTGACATAAATAAGTAACTGTTTTGTATCTCTGTAGTGAGCAACTATACTTGACTTTGACCATTTGAGATAGGTGTCTGATTTCTAAGTAATTTGGGTTTAATTAAACAGAGGAGTTATCTGTCTAAACCAATATTATGCTGTTTGCTTGAATACTAATTGAATTATTGCTGAAGGATTTTGAAGAAAATGTATTTATGTTTGGTAGTTTTATTGTATTTGTTCTTATTTCATTCATTTATTATTATTTTATTTTATTTATTATCATAATATGAAAAATTAAATGTTAATATGATTAAATTATATTTTTAATAGCATTATCTACTTAATTATTGTGTGTGCAGGTGTTAATTAGTTGCTGAATTGATATCTTTTGAGTATTTATTATAAATGCATTGGGTTATCCAGCCTTTTAAACATAATATGATCTCATTTAAGTCTTGCGAGTAAGTAAATTTCTTACTGAACTATTTTTGTTTAACTTGTCATTTTTAATAAAATTAGTGCAAAGCTTCTGAAATTCATGTTATTATTTTGTTTCATGAATTTTGACCATTTTTCATAAATGTAGTGCTTTTACCATTGTTTTTTTAGTTGCATACATTGAATTCTTGAAATCTTATAATGTGTTACAATATAATCTAATAATGCATGATTAATTGTTTAACATGGATCAGATGACTAGTTATGAAATTAAAACGGGCCATCAAAACTGGAAACTGAAATGCATTAAATGCTTTCTGTAGTGTTTTAGATCCATTAACTATTGTTTAATCACTTATTATTTTATTTTTATAATATAAACACTTTCATTTTCATTAGTCTTAAGGATAATCTAGATACAGTGAGCCATAACATCTATTACCTTTATACTTTGAAGTTACGTTGTGCTATTTGTTACAATAAACTCTGAAGATCATTCTTATGTTAGTTGCTTTCATGGGGGACTTTCTAAGGCAAGTTCTTTCATATTCACTTTAAATGTAGAGAATAATACTTTGTATTAGTGTAGTTAGTTTCAATTGCTAGTAAATAAACATAAAGTGAATAATCTTCATAATATTTTGATTATGCTGGAGATCCTGGAAGAGTGTGTTCCAATTTCATATAGAGTCTGACATTGTGTTTGCTGAGGTATATATGTCCCATTTAGAGAAAAATTAGGACTATTGTGGCAAATCAGACCTGAGACCTTTTTTCCTGTAGAGCTTAGGAGAGAGCAAAAAGTGAACTGTTAGTGCAGAGTAGTCTTATCCATGCTGCCACTGGAAAACTCATTGTTCACCTGAATGAACACAGGGCATTCCATAAAAACTGAGGATACAATTACAGAAATTCAAGAAAAATAGGTACAGAAAAACGTTCTTTTTAAAAGTATCTTCTCATAAATGATATGCAGCTGTCTCATCATCCAGTCTGGTATTCAAAGCATCATAGAAGACATTTTGCGGAAGCTACTTCAGTGGACCTTGTACAGCTGTAATATCACTATTTGAATTGAATTTTTGCTCTCCAATTTTTTTCTTTCAATGTAGAAAGAGCCACAAATCATATGGAGTGAGATCAGAACTGTAAACTGTTTATAGCTTGGTTTTAACAGAACATTTTGTAAGAATTTAATGAATGTAAGCAGTAACACGCTAAAAGGCGTTATTGTGATATAGCATCCACTTTGTTATCAGTTCACTTCGAATCCATACTATTTGTTATCTCGGATGCCTCAAGACTGGAATGTAGTAGCCAACACTCACTGTAATGTTTTAGCAGCAGAATGTTAGTAGACAATATCTTCACAATAAAGATTTAAAATGTCATCATCATGTTCACAAGTAATGGTTTGGCTGATGATTTTCTGGCACAGGGAGATGTTTCTAAGATGTCATGTCAAAAACTGCTGAATCATGATTATTCAACTGTGATTATTATTATTATTTTGGAAAATCCAGATCGTTTTAAACTGTTTGTCACCATGTACAATACTGGTCAACTCTGGCTAATATTCGTTTTGCTGTCAGGTAATGAAGGACCCACATGGAACACATAATAAAGCAGTAAACTGTTGTGTAGAGTACAAAATATCAATGTTTTCAAAATATTAGTGAGATTGCACAGATAGTTGCATTTTGTAAGAACACTTATAAGTTGACCAGGCCTAGGATGGAGTTTTGCTGACAAAAGTTAAGTTTTTAAATCACAGTACCATCAATAATCATCAGCTGGCTAAAACATGTTTTTAAACTTGTTTAATTAAATAAACTGTTTCTGAAATTGTTTTGACCTAATGGTAGCAAATTTTATAGCACAATTCATATTATGAATCACTCGTATGTAGTACTGAATACAAAAAAAAAAAAAAAATGTTTTTTAAAGAATTGCTCAGTGGTAAAAACTGAATCATCTGCTATGTTAAAAATGTTTTGCTATAGATTCTTCTCAAATTCATTTTCAGTTTCATTTTTCACTTTTGCTTTGTTGCTTAATAATCTGTTTTTATGGAATATTCTTTATACTTTGTGATATTGTTACAAAGAAAAGAGAATGAAAATGGAAATGAGAAGTTACTGCACTTGAGGGATAAAATCTCAAAAGTAATTCAATTTAAATGCTTGAAAAATTGTAACAAAATATTTGCTAAAAAAGTAGATTGAAAAGCGTTCCCCCTTCTCTCTTGTGTTGCCATCATCCTTTATAATTCTGTGCAAATTTTTATGCCAGCAATTTTCGTCATACATTTATTGTTTCAGCACCATTTATGGTTTTTCAGAGCACTGATCAGTTTGTGAATGAAGAAAGTGGGTGTTACCATTCGAAAATTTCTAAATTTCTTTCACTGAAACCATAATCATGACTATTGGAGCTGTATTGTTTTAAATCATCCCAAACCAATCTCAAATGCATACTTTCAAATAACAATACCTAAAGCATCATTTCGATAGGTTGAGGATATAGGCCACTGGGAGTTTTTTTATAACCACCTTGTACATAAGTACTAATGTTTGACATTATTTAAGTACTTGAATATAAATATTTTCAATTCATGCTTATTTGTATAGCTACATAACATTTTACAATATTTTCCTATTTAGATAATGGTACATGGACACAGCTGTGGTTAATTACTGATTATCATGAAAATGGATCTCTCTATGACTACCTCAATAAGGCTACTGTAGATACAGCTGGAATGTGCAAGATGGCTTATTCTATTGCTAATGGACTGGCACATTTGCATATGGAAATTTTAGGAACTCAAGGTATTTTATTACTTGCTATTTCCTTGTATGTAAGATAAAGCAGTGTTTTATTACTGAATTGTCACCAATTAGGTTACATATATGTCTTCGTGAAAGTCAGAGTTATTTAAATGCATTTATGTCGTGTGATTCTTTCTCCATGTATTACTGAAAATTACTGTATTATTACTGAAAAACACCAATCTGCTTTATTTTTTTTTTAATTATAAAATGTTGCTATGCTGAGGTTTACAGCTTTATAATTTAGATGTTTATGAACAATTATTTGTAAATTGCTGTAAAATGCCCTTAGTTTTTGAAGGTTTGGGGTATGGAGAACTTGTTCATACATAGCTTGGCCAAGTAAAAATTACACTTGATATGACATAAACCTGTAATCTCATATAATGGCATAGATCTCATGTAAAGTAGAACAAGGTGTTTGCCAGTTCTTCAAACTTCTGTGACCAACAAGGACTGCACTGAGGCTTTGGACTAGTTTTATGCTTGAAAATAGTTTGACCTTGAACAGTTTTATGCAACAAAAGGCTAAACAGTTTTCCCGGTCAGGCAAGGATGATGTTCGAAATAATTCTGTATAAACTAGAAGCTGGAATGTATTAACAACCATGATTAACCATGTTGATGAAATGTTTCAAAAAGGACTAAAGCAAAATTTTGTGCCATATTTTGTCTAAGTTTGCATTTGAGTTGTGGCCCTGTTCAGCATATTTCATGGGAAGTTTTGTAGTACAACGCGGTCTATTCCAAATGAATGTCACAGGAGGTATCTATCAAATAGAAAGCTGCACATGATGGCTTGTTTGATGCTCTTGCAGTGTTATCTCTTGAAATGTGGCGATTAGTCTCTGAAGTTTGTTGAATAAAATCTAAAGTATTCTTAGTATACTATAAAGGACAAACTTCTTTAAACAATTTTATTAATGAGAAAACATGATTGAAACAAATGATAAGTAGCCTTTTGAAAACAAAAATCCAATGAATGTTGTATGTTTTGAACTGTCTGTTTTGTTGCCACTTCAGCAAAGAGTTTCACGAAAGGCATTTCAGTATGGCAAATGACGTCCACATCCTTTCCAGTGATAGCATTATATCTCATAGTCTTTCAGGTATGCAGGAATTCTTAACTCTTCGTCCAGGTTTGTGTTTCTAGGATAAATGTGTTTGGAAAGATCATTGTTCCTAAGAAGTGGTGAAATTTTGGAGTTATCAGCTTCAATAAGATTTTGGAGTTATCAGCATTGTTAGATTTGTTATTTCATCTTTAAGTTTGAAATACGGTTTCAGTCTATCTGTCGATATTCTTTTAATTTTTCTTGAAACTTCCACATCGAAAAATTTCTCAAAATGTTGTTTAACTAAATATAGTCCAGGATAGGGTGGTTGAAGACAAGATGAAATTATATTATTATAAATGAATACATGTGAACAGTTTGCTAAGTCCTTGTGTACGAAAACTTGTTTCAAAGTTTCATGTTGACATTCTATTATGAGACTGTGGGTAATAAGCTGTGGTGGTGTTAGCTATGAAACCTAGGCATTTGCTCAAGGATTGGAAGAGTTTGCTGTCCGATGTTATGTTCTCTGCGATTCCAAATCTTGAAATTAGAGTCGTGACGATGGCATTTGCAATGGAATTTGCAGTTTCGTCTTCCAAAGGTACAGCTTCAAACCACTGAGTGAATGTATCGATGATGGTAATCAGATACCTACCTTTGCAAGATGGTAAAGAACGAACAAGATTGATGTTAAGGTGCTTGAAATGTTGATTGGGAACTTTGAATTTAGAAATTGGAGCATAGGTGTGTTTGTGAACTTTGGCTCATTGGCATTGCAAGCACAGAGTTGCCCACTCTCCAGATTTAGACAGGAGACTCTCGATTTTCCACCGCTCTCCTGCCAACCCGATTTACAATATATTTCTCCCGACTTTTTCCTATTCTTAAAATTTCTCACTATTTTTATGGAACTTGGCTTAATATGTTATATGAAAAAAAAAATTATTTTGGACGTCTGAAAGCAATTGAATTTTCCCTAGATCATATCTAAAACAAAACCTTGCAAATCAGATAACTTCTGCTTTGTGAGTGAGAGCATATACGTATCCACAAGGTTCTCCAGTTCTCCAATGGGCATCAAGCTACACTGCGCATCATCTAGCATATATCAGCCAATGAGCACAAAGCAAGCTCAAGGCTGTTACTTGTATGTTCTTTAGTTATTTCGTTCATCTTGTCCTGAGTTGTGTTAGTACACGTGCCTTCTGGAAATAGTTTTAGAAATTATCATCTTTTTGTTATGTCTGTGAGAAAGGTGAAATACTTGTGTACGTTTCAAAAATCAAAAACAGTTGACTTTCCTTCCATTATTTCCTCAAGGAAATGTAATAAATTTGCAATTTTTCAATTTTGCATGGTAGAAGAGCGGATGTTTTGAAACATGTGCGTACACAAAATACACAAGGACAACATGAGTTGTTTTGAAAAACACGGAAAATTAAATTTTTCTTCGGAAACAAAGGACCAAAAAGTTATTAATGCAGAATGTCTGTTCTCTGCCTTTTACTGGAGCACAACATGCCATTGAATGCATTGGATCATGCTGCAGCTTTATTTAGAAAAATGTTTCCTGATAGTGAAATCGCTAAGAAATACTCAAGTACAAGAACCAAAACAGGTGCAATTGTTAAAGAAATGGGTTTGAAAAATAAATATACAGTTATTGATTGCATTAAAACAGCTCCGTTCTACCTGTCTACGGATAGAAACAATAATACCGATTTAAAACTGTATCCAATTGTTGTTTCTTTTTTTAATCCAAAGTCTTCAGAAATTCAGTGCAGTTTATTTTCTGTCCCCACTTTAGAAGGACATTTGACAGGCTTTAATATAGCACAGCTAATTATTAACACTTTAAAAGAAAATGCAGTCCCTCTGGATAATTGCTTAGCATTTGGTGCTGAAAATGTACCAGTATGGGTAGGCTTGAAGACTGGTGTTGCAAGCATCTTAAGAAAGGAAAATTCAGATTTGCAGATTATGAGGTGCACCTGTAGCCTCTTAAATTTAGCAGCTGAAAATGGGGCATCTTCTTTACCAATAAATGTGGATGAACACATTGTTGATATTTATTATTATCTTGAAAGGAGTTCTAAAAGGAAGGAAAAATTGAAACAGTTCCAACAGCCGCATAACAGTAGTTTACAATTAGAAAACTTGGATGAAGTTATAAAATCAGCTAGGATTGACACCCGGTGGAGTTTAATTCGAAAACTGGAAGGTGCTGATGAAATTTTAAAATATAGTGAACTGTCTAGAATTATGTTGGCTATCTTGTCTGTTCTCCATAGTAATTCAGAGTGTGAGAGGATATTCAGTGTTGTTGCGAAAATGATGACTAAATTTAGATCTAATATTAGTGATGACACATTAGAAAAACTTTTATTAGTGAAAGCAGGCCTACGGCCTACGTGGCAATTGCTATGAACAAAATTATGAAGTTTCTTTCTTGAAGAAAGCAAAATCTGCCACTGTTTATAACATTTGTACAAAAACTGATTAAAGTCTCTCTCCTCTTTTTTTTTTTTTTTTTTTTTTTTTTTTTTAAACTCTTAAACGATGCAAGTAATAAAAATGTTTTTTATGTTTAAGGTATTTTTGTGTTGCTTGCATTTAAGAATTAGTTACTATTTAAAGTTAATTCATTATTAAAAACTATATTTTTATCATTTAAAAAGTCTTTTTAACATTGTGAAAAATCTCCTGATTTCTTAAAAAAACTCCTGATTTTTTAGTGTCATAGGTTGGCAAGTATGCAAGCATACTCTAGGACACAGCGTGCAGTCTGTTTATGCCAGGCAAAATAAATCTTTTTATCACCAGTGTCGTTGTTGCTCAAATTCCAAGATAGGATAAGTTATGTATAGAAAAAAGTACTCTTTCGTGAAATTCTTTAGGAACATTTGGCTGTAGCAGAGGTATCACAACAAATTTTCTTATTGCTATCAGGGATAGGAATTTGAACTATTTTGAAAGTGGAATTTGATTTAAGAATCTTGAGGTCTTCATTCTTATAGGGATCTGCAATAACTATAATCAATTGAAGCTGGAATAGTGATGGTTTGATGGAGCTGGAATAGTGATGACAACGTGTCTGCTATGATATTTCCTTCTCCGGAAATGTAGCATATGTCTGTAGTGATTTCAGCTATATAGTTCAACTGCCGGACTTGTCTTGGAGAGGCGTTATCTAAATTCTGCTGGAATGCGAAGGTGATAGATAGGTTTTAGATCAGTAAAGATAGTAAATGATTGTCCTTCCAAAATGTGTTTAAAATGCTTTATCGCTAAGTAGATTGAAAGTAATTCTCGACCGTATGCATTGTTATTTCTCTGTGTTGATGATAGGGATTGGGAGAAAAAGGTTAGCAATAGTTTTTCGTTATTGTATAGTTCATGGATCATGGCACCCACGGTGGAATCAGATGCGTCTGTAGTTAGGGTGATCTGCACCATCTGGTTGGGGTAAACTAACATTGTTGAGTTGCACAGTGTGCTTTTGATATCGGTAAAAGCTTTCTGTACATCTTTAATCCAAATTAAAGGTGGTTGTTTTTGGTTGTTGTTGCCTTTTTTCACTCCTTTAAGCGAGTTTGTCAATGGTTGTAGTTTGGCGCAGTTTGGTATGTAGCGATGGTAAAAGTTCATTATTCCCAAAAATCTGCAGAAGCTTTTGAAGGATTCTGGTATAAGGTATTGTTTAATTGTATCAACGTTTGATGGAAGCGGTTTGATTCCTTCCATTGATAAAAGACCAGTTGAAATATCTATGCAGCCCTAAATCCAGTTCTAATAATTTTTACCATAAGTTTTGATTGTTGTACCATTAGCAGCAAATAGTTCAAGCTTAGCCACAATTCTTTTTTCCAATGGTGATAATGGGATAACCCATATTTCTGCTCCAGTGTCAATTAAAAAATGGGTTGCTGATGCCTTGTCAAGAATATATAGAACAACTCAACTGGACCCCCTTGACTTTTGGTCATTATTGAAAGTCAGGGATTCAGTTTTCCTGTTTCAAAACCTGGTATTTGCATAGTGGGGTGCACTTGTAGCTCTCTCGCCCAAAGCGTTGATGAAAATAAGTTATTTGGGTCACGGTTATTTTTGGAATAATTTGTTGTATTCGATCTATATGTTCATCTTTGTAGACTGAAATTTCTATGCTTGTTCATTTCTGCTATCTGCAGTATCAAGTTTGATATCTGTTCTTTAGATCTTGGGCTATAATGTTATCAGGTGTTGGAGAAGCAATGCGAGCTACCTGGGATGGATTGGAAATTAATTCCTGTATTTTATCAGCCATTGTAGATAGTTTGGACAAATCATGGCTTCTTACAAGCATACTTTCCCAATTAATTCTCATGAACGGGGTCACCAATGAAGTTGGTTAAATAAAATCTGAAGTATTATTAGTATTCTATAAAGGACAAACTTCTTTAAACAATTTCATTAACGAGAAAACAGGATTGAAACAACTAATAAGTAGTCTTTTGAAAACAAAAATCCAAAATGTCTCTTTTTGTTGCCACTTCGATGAAAGAAAAATCACATGCAAAGAGTTTCACAGAAGGCTTCAATATAGCAAATGATGTCGGCGCAGTCTTTCTTAGCCTTAACTGTGACTGAAGGTGAGTTACTAGTCCTTCACTTCATTCCCAATAGCATGTGAGCTTCCATGTAATGGGAACTTTCTGCTTCGCCATGAAGGAGGATGTTTAAAGTAACATCACATGATGAAGAGTGTCTTTTAAAATTCTTCAAATGGAATATTTGCAGACATTTTAAGAATATTCAAACAATGGATTGTTATGTAAGGAACCTCTCATATTAAGCATACAGGATAATTTTACTGTTTCATAAAAATAAATTATTTTGAAATCCAGATCCCTCATAGTTATGAGACCCCTTAAAAATCCACCTTTGTGCAGAAGCACGACCTGTGATGGTTTGTTAGGTTATATGGTGAAAATTAACATGCCTGCAGAATCCTTGCAGAATTTTTTTCATAGTAACATGAATCGAGTGTAACAGTTCACCCGTTCTGATGAAATCTGAAGAACTGTCTGACCCATAAACAGTTATCCTGCCACGATGATTGTAATCTCTTTTCTACTCTAAAACAATATCTTTGTATTTGATGGTGATGTAAAAACTGCTGCAAAAAAGGTGGCTCCATTAGCTGCATCACAGAATTTTCCCTGCAGAATGCATAAACCCACCAAAAGTTTTCAAGAAGTGTTATTTGGGCAGTACCAGGTCTTATGCACCTGGTTGTCATATTTTGGTTCTTCAGTTCATATATTTAAGAAAAATATGCTAGGTTTAGAAAGTAAAAATATTTCAGCATTATCACTTTATAAACATAGGGCGAAATTGTAAATTTTATTGCAATAAAATTTAATGAAAACATATAATTAGCCTTTGAAAATCACGTGTAAGTATGGAATAGATGCAAGCTAATATCATATATAAAAACAGAGCAAAAATCAATGTTTGGATCAGTGTTGGTTTTGCAGAATACTACTAGTACTACAGTTTTAAGGTCATGAGATTCCTCCTCTGCAAGAAAAAACACACCTTTTTTAGCATCTGTTCATTAAATTTGCTTTTGTCAGAATGCCTTTACATCTGAAAACAGACCTTGTGTCTACTATTCCTGTGAATTGATGGAGTTTTCTCTAAAACCAATGTTAACCAATTTAAAATTGATTTTCGCCTAATTTTATGATTCTAAGTGTATTTATTTTGATTAGGTCTGCACAATTTATTTAAACATGTAAATGAACATCATCTTATCCTTCATGGAATATATCTGCTTTCAGTGTGATGCACTTTCATGATAAATTACATTTCAAATTATATATATATTGTATAGTCCTCTTGTTCCTGTTCATTGAGGACTTGTGATTCTTCAGTTAAGAGATGTTTGCTTGTTCACCACTGTAATCATTGTCTTAATTTTATAAGATCTTGTCATCTTAGCTATCATGCAAAGTTTCTAGACCACAAAGTTCAACCCGGCAACTTCTCTCTCAGAGTAACACAACAGGGAAATGGTGTAAAAAAGCCCTTTTTATTTATCACAATTCTTTAACAGAAAGGCAGTCTTTGTGCTTACAACAACGCCAGCTACTTGCAGTGAGAACTTAAGATAATTTAGTAATAAATTCAAAAGCTAAGAGGTGGTGCTAGACTACATGATTTATTTTAATCTAACAGGCTGACTGAATAACCTACACCAGCGATATACTAATTAAACATCCAGAATGTGTAGCCGCTACCAAGATTAATAGCTGTAGGACAAAATAGCAAACGTATACGTACTATCCTAGCGAAATCACGTTGTCAAAACCTTCTTATTTCTAGCATATAAATACTCAGGTTTACCTACTTAATTTGCATTCTGGCTAGGAAATGCAAGAAGAAAATAATAGAATTCGGAAAAAATACAAAAATTAAAGTAAAAGATGATGCTTAGCATTCAAAAATTATTCCAGATGCCCTAGTTTCACTGTATCTCATTTTACATCAATGTTTGTGACTATTAAAATATATTTTTTTCAGCGATGAATTTCTAGTCTATCATAATAATTGTATTAATTATTATGCACATTTTTATAAACCAAGAGTTGAAAATTTTCAATATATGTTAGTTTTTAATTTGTCATCTTAAATACAAGACTGAGTATATAGATATGATCCATATTACATAGAATAGTGTATTGAAATCCTAACATCAGTCTATTTATCTTTGAAATGCTTTTCTTTTTAAATGCGTATTTGTGATAATTGTACTACCAAAGCAAGAGGCAGAAGGCATTTCTTTAAAAGTGTATAATTAATGTACGGTGATATAAAAATGTATTTATTGTATTTTATGAATGCACTGCAGTGTGTTATTCTGCATGTTGTTCCTTTCTTTCTATTGGGGTTGGATGAGATGAAGTTATTACAGTTTCACTCAGCTGAAGTTCAGCATTATAAAATGGCTTTACATCATTATTAATTAAATTTTATGTATAATTCACAATTTTATATCGTAATAACATTTGTGATTGTTTTTATTTATTGCTTTCTGACATTTTATTTACCTTAGGCAAACCTGCAATTGCCCACAGAGATTTGAAAAGTAAAAACATTCTTGTAAAAAACAAAGGATCTTGTGCTATAGCTGATCTGGGCTTAGCTGTTAGATTTGACTCTGTCACAAATTCAGTTGACATTCCACCTAATCCAAGAGTTGGAACTAAACGTTACTTAGCTCCTGAAGTATTGGATGAAACTATCAACACCAATCATTTTGATTCATTTAAAAGAGCTGATATTTATGCTTTTGGATTGGTACTTTGGGAAATTGGACGGCGATGTGATATTGGAGGCAAGTATTTTTGCTTAATAATTGGTAGGAAATTATTTTTGTATATTTCTGTCTTTTAACATTAATTTTGTGCATTAAATGATGTAGCAATCTGTGAACTAACTGAAATTAATTTAGATGTCATTTGCCAGTATTCCAGTTATTGTTTTAAGGAGTGCTCAAAGTTTTTTGTCTCATGTTTTATGTTATGCAATATTTTAAGTAATAATTTTATTTTCATTCATAGTCAGAACTTTTTAGGTACTTGTTTAAACAGTAAAAAAATTTTGCTGCATGCCAGCAGCATAAAATATTTATATGCTAGGAGTAATACCCCAGTTACATAATTAATTATATGGAAATTAATGGCAGCTTTCCTGAAAAAAAGGAGGAAAGAACCCTCTATACTTTCCCATAATTATTGTTAGTTTATTGGCAATTTTTGGAATAGCCAAATGCATTGCTGTCAAGTTCTTAACCTCTCTAGATGGTGTTATTGTTAATTGTGATAAAGTTTTCTTCATCATAAACTGGTTGATGTAAAGTTTTGCAAATCAAAAATTGTATTTTTTTTTAAAAATCTACAGTATTGTAAAAATCTTTATCATGCATAGAACTTGGTTTCAGTTTAATTTGAGCTGAAATTTTATTAATTAAGCTTTAATTATTTATTGATTTACTGATTAGTGCTGTTCTAATGCTTGGCATTCAACAACTATAGCTCATGCTAGTTTCTATACTAACATCTGGATGCAACTAAGAGAATTGTGGTGTCTGGAACTTCTGATAATTTCTGGTTAGCTTTAAGTAATTTATTCTTCAACATTAAAATTAGCGTTTTACTAACATAAAATTGGTATACTTTTTTTAAACTTACCTTTTTCCCTATTTTTGTACTTACTTCCCATAAAAACTGAAAATATAAGCACAGCCTCTCAAGTTTGTAAATGAACACATTGTTATTATTACATTTTTTTCCCTTGGTTGTGGTCAGCCTATTTTATGCTAACATGTAATCTGTGTATTTGCTGTTTTCTATCTTTAAAAAAGTATGTGGTGATGATATACAAAGATCCATGTTAAAGATTTAAAAAAGGATTATTGTAAGTCAAATGGATTTACAATAATCATCTTTTGTGAAAGTCTTACAATAACTTTGCAATGAAAAAATCAAGAACTTTTGGTGACTAACTAACACCATAAGAATTTCTAAAAATTATTGGCAGGATTTCAACTTCTTCATAGCATGCTTTGGGAGTTGATCCTAATGTGAAATACAGCATTTATTATCACCTAGTGCATTGTAGTAAAGAAAGTGTAAAAAATTCCTAGTTTCAGTTACTTAATTTTCCATGTAAGCTGAGATGACAGTAGAACCAATTAACATGATTTCACAAGGTATTGTATGGAAATTATGCTGAAAATGTAAATCCCTATGAAAATGCTTAAAACATTAAAAAGAAAATGATTTCATTTCATTTTTATTTATAACCGTAGTTTGCTTTTCTATAAGTTATTTTATGTATTTTATTTTTTTAGGGATTCATGAAGAGTATCAGTTGCCATATTATGATATGGTGCCTTCTGATCCTAGTATAGATGAGATGAAGAAAGTTGTCTGTTTTGATAAACAAAGGCCACCAATACCTAACAGATGGCAGTCATGTGAGGTCAGTGTGTGATTTTATTTAACCCTTTAACTGTCAAGTTATTTTGATGATTTGGGTACACAAATTGTCAAATTTTTTTTATTGGAAAAACCAAATGTAGCCGAAATAAACATCTCCCGATATATATTCGAGTATGACAATACGATGCACTCAAAAAAAAAAATTACCCCGAGAAATACTCGGGCGTGACATTTTCGAACACAATCTCGGGCATGACAGTTAAAAGGTTAACCCTTTCAGAACGGGCATGTTCCATATATGCATTCCCTAAGAATGTCTCTTACAGCCGGCATCCCATCCACGCATCGCTAGAGATTGCATTCAGAGGATGGGTGATGCGTGTACGCATTTTAAGCTGGAATGTTTTTCTGAAGACCACTAGATGGCATCCTGTGTGCATTACTTTTGAAATAAACACAGTTTTAACTTCCTGACCTTGAGTTTGATGTATTCTGCTTGACTTTGGTATTTTATTCATCAGCTCTTGTGGGGGGAGGGGTTAAAGCATAAACAGAGGTGAGCTCTTTAAATTGCTGCATGCTAATAAAAACATTGGCGTGTCTGATTTATATCCAATTCCTTTTTTTTATTCTATTTTTTCCTTTGTTATGTACGGTCGTTTAGGGTTAGTATGTGGAGTATTGTTACGTTTTGCATTACCTTCAGTTATATTTCTGTTTCTTCTCTTTTTATTGTGGAAAGCCTCACCTTCAGTCTATTATGGCGGGGAGGCGCTATTGATCAGATGAAGAATACCCTCGTATGGTCAATGAACCATTTATTAACGCAAATGAGAGTGATGATTCATTTTCTAAAGAGTTAGATAGGGATACTTCTTCGTACTTCGAGATTTATCGCAGTCTTCATTTTAAACTTTGTTACTTCTTACTGTAAATAATCTCTGTTGTGTTGTTTTATTAATTTTAAATATTGATGGATTTTTATCAATAAAAATTTTGGAATAATTTGAATAGCACTTCCAAAAATTATTTCACAAGATAAGCAATTTTTTAAGTATATTTTCATGTAAAATAAAGATAAAAACGTTTTTAAGTGCTAATTTTAACATGTATAAGAGCTCAAGTAATAATCTATAATGATACCAAAAATTACGATGCTGGAAGTGAAACTTTTTTTTTCTGATTTTTTTTTATAATATTAGGCTTAGCGATGCAAAACCTCCGTCCTGTACAGTGACTGCCTGCGATTCCCTTCCATCCCGCACGAGCATCTTAAACAAAGGTATGCCGTCGCAAAAAGGTTAAATACCACAAAACTTTAGAATTCAATTGTAGTACTTGGCATAAACTAGCCTAAAAGCACACTCACAGCTAAAATGACCAGTTTTGCACTCAGACATATTTCACACATACTGCAGCATTTTGGAAGTTCTGACTTTTTCCCCTCACTTGGGCTCCAAACTTGGTATAATTGCAGAGCTGTTTATAATATTGCAGTGAGGGGAAAGATGCAACTAAAATTTTCGTATGAGCTTATAGCGACAAAAGAAAAAAAAATGTCTTAGATGTATTGCTCAAAATAAAAAGACTTTGCTCAAAAAAAAAGCTCAAAATACAAAGATGATTTTGCATGATCAGAATTAATCAAAATGTAATGAATATAAATTTTTGAGGACCATATACAAATATTTCTTAAAGAAGGTATGTTGAGTTTTTTAAGTATTTATTTCTGTGGGGTACCTTTCACATTAGGAATAAATAATTTAGACACTGATTTTCAGATTAACATTTGAAATTTTTTGTATGATGAAATTCAATTTTGTATGATACCTTAGCTGCACTAGTTTATATCTTTATTTTCTCTGCACTCTGGTCTTTGTCTCTGTATATTTTTCACTGCCCTTCTGAAAGGTATGTTGTTTGATTCATTTTGTGAGTTGGAGTTCTACACCAACTGCTACCAGAGATATGTAGTCCTGCAGTCTTTTTCTAAACACTATGTATAATTCACAATGATTTGCAGCTCTTCCTTTTCTCATATGTATAGTTACTCAGACATACACATGTACTCTCATGCACATACTTATATGCACTTAATATACAACGCAACCGATGGGGCAGCTTCCGACCTGAGGCCATGTTACCAAATGGAATTAAGTACTGCCCCACCGAACTTACAATCTACCATGTTGTGACCCCACAGAGCAAGGGCAGACAAGGCAGTACCCGTACGTTCCCTGCCGAGCCTTACTCTGTCCCGTGAGCCCTCAGGCCTTCTGTGAAGTCTGTTATTATGCCCCATGGTTGAGACTGCCTAGGTACAGATCCTAACCAGTACTCCCAGGCATTTGCCTGAGTCAACCCCCCCGGGGGAGAAGCACTTAATATACACTGACAAGTCAAAGCATTATGACCATTCCACATTTTTCAATGAACTCATTGGCACGTGATTAAGTAGAAATGGTATTTAACTGTTGCTGGAGAAGGTAAGGGATCATACTTGCACTTCCCTTTGTGACTGTTGGGAAAGGCTGCAGATCTAAACAAATTTAATAGAGGTTAGAGAGTAATAGTCAGAAAACTCGGAACAAGTATCTCCGAAACTATGTAACTTGTAGGTTCATGATCTGACGTTAGTAATTACGCAAAGTGGATAAATGATGGTGAAGCCAGCAGTAGACCCCAAGGTGTTGGACGTAGCGTGTCATCAAAGAAAAAGTACGTCAGAAACTGGTCTGCTTAGTACAGCAAAATCGACACCATACAGTGGCTCAACTGACAGCCCTATACAATGCATGTACAACCGCAAGTGTTTCAGAGCACACAATTCAGCAGATACTGTTGGATATGGGACTGTGCAGCAGACATCCCACTCATGTGCCTCTGTTGACCAAGCATCATTGTCAACTAGACCTACAGTGGTCCCAGGAACATCTAGACTGGACCATGGATAAGTAAAAGACAGTTGCCTGCGTGGATGAATAATGATTTCTCATTTATCACATCAAAGGTTGTGCCAGGGTATGCCGTCTTCCAGGCGAGTAGTTTGCCGCCCCTTGAAACAGAAGGTCATATACAGGCTGGTGGTGGTGCAGTATTATGCTTTGGGAGATGTTCTCATGGTCGGTTATGAAACCCACAGTGTTAAAAGAGACCATGAAAGCAGTGGTTTGTCTGAACATCCTTACACGGTGTCTGTCTTACATGTACACTTGGAAAGACAGATGCCATGCAAGGATGCAACAGATCAGTTGCATCCTTACATGGCATCTGTCTTTCCAAGTGGAAATGGAATCTTGCATCAGGACAAGGCCTCATGTAACAAGGCTTGAATTGTATTGGAATGGTTCAAGGAACATAAGGATGAATTCCAAGTAATGCCACCTAACTTGCGGGATCTTAATCTGATACAGCACATTTCGCATGTCATGGAGCAGCAGCTCAGAGCTCAACTACCACCATGTCAAAATATATATGCAGACCAAAGGTTCTGCACTGCATTATTGAGTAGGTGGTCATAGTGTTTTGGCTCTTCAGTGTATTACTCAACAGTATTTCTTTGATTTTAAGATGCACTCCTCAATTTTAGTACTACCAATGACAAGCAGGGAACTGATTCCAGGTAAAAGAAATAGATGAAATGAGCACTAAACTATACCTAAAAATATTTTTATTGTAACATAACTAATATTTAACATGATTACCAAGTTTTTCAGTAAGTATGTTATTAATCACATCTTTTTGAGTCAATATAATAGTCAGATGTTTCTAAACTGTGGATCTTTCAAACCAATGAGAGTGTTGGTAATGAAACATTTTTCAAGGAACAACACATGCAGAAACGTAATATTGGCAACCACTTGCAAGAATGGGGAAAATTTTAAAATATGGAAAGAATTTAAGAAGTGAAAATTTTTTCTAAGAATGTGTTCATTTTTATTAAAGGTGTGATAAGTGTAGGAAGTCGGTCTTAGACTTGGAAGAAACTGGCATTTTTTATTATTCACGTTCATAGAATTGTCATTTTTTGTTTCATTCAAAGAGTTTTGTGAGTGTGTGTACATATATGTATGTATGTTAATGGGTTTTAAAATTTTAAGATCGCACTTCATTGCTTAATTTTAACATTATTTCTGAGAAACTGTCATGTAGGATCACAATTGACTCAAATATATTAATAAATACATTTCCCTTCTTTTAAACTTCCATTTAAGTGACAAAATATGTTTGATTTGTAAATGGTACCAAGAATGCATGCTGTTTATTTTAAGACCTTAATTCATAAAAGGAAATGGAAAAAAAGCATCTAAAGAAATGAAAAGGGCCATATCACAAACCGTTTCATGTCTAAATGAAGAACATTAATCATTAATGTAAATCAAAATCATAAAAACAACCTTGTATTTAGCGTAGGTGTAATGAAACACTCAATCGATTTCGAGGGCAGCTAAAGGTCCCTCCTCATCAGGAGAAAGGACTTTTCTGATGAGGAGGGACCTTTAGCTGCCCTCGAAATCGATTGAGTGTTTCATTATACCTACGCTAAATACAAGGTTGTTTTTACGATTTTGATTGTCACATTAGCATGTTTCTCTTCTAGTCTATTAATGTAAATATTTTATAGTACTTTCTATAAAGAGTAGACTATTTGTTTAGTTAAAAAATCACTATCACTTAAATTACTATCTCCAAATTTATTTGGAATTTTGACTAAAAGCAACCTGATTTATAAAGTGCTTAACAAAAAATGTTCCAAACTCACAACTGACTGTTAATATCCCATCATAAATGGCAAAATCTAGTATTAAATTTAAGATGCTCCTAACAAGGATGGTCCTTCAGCCCCAAAGTCATGAATTTCCTCAAAACATGGTATATGAATCTGCTGATCTTGATATTAATAAAAATAAGTTAGCTGCTGATATTCCGTAGAGAGGCAGTTAAAAACTAAAAAATAAACAAACTGTAATTTGGCTATGCAGGGCTCTGACAAATTTCCAAAGTTTTAAATTCTGTAGTTTTAGATCAGATATAGAAAAGCTGGAAATTTTCTAGAAGTATGACACTCAATCCAATCTGGATTTTTGAAAATTACTAATCTCCAAAAAGCAATGTTGATTGTGGAGTATTTTTAAAATATAAATCTTTTACCATGTTTTCAGTTCATGTCTACCTCTTCCCCTCCCCCCCCCCGTATTTAAAAACAATAGTACAAACATTACCTGCCCAAAACATTCCTTCTAAAGAATCCTATTTATTGACAAAATACAAAAGAGCAGATAATAATTTACTATTTGTACTGGCAATAATGCATAATCATGTACAAATATGTCCTTTGATTGATTGATTGTGCTGTGCTCTCATTTTGTTTTATTTCTAAACAACCAAGTACACATCCTCAAGGAATTTCCGTATTAAAGCTAGATTTATCTGTTTGCTTTGTTTTAAATATCAGATCGTCAAATAGTTGCAAGTTATATGAAAATTATCATTTTCAGAAGTGATTGCAGTTTGCTGAATTTTAGTGTTTTCATAGATATGTGCCATAAAACTTTAGCCATTATTTTCTTGCTTGTCAGTCTGAAGTTTATATTTAAATTTTGCCCAGCTAAGTTCAGGACGAATGAAGTGTTAAATCTAGCTGTACAGATTTCAAGCATGCCCTGCATTTCAAATAAGAATCATGCACATTGATTCAGTGACATTTGACTTCCTGATATATTTGAAATACAAATATCAGGATTTCTTTAAAAAATTTTCTGTGATGAGCTTTTCTAGCTGTTTCTTCCAATAATATAAATTGTGCAAATTTCTCATCTGCCTAAATCTATTTTAGACACACCGCAAGCCCTATGTTTCATTATCTTTCATCTTATATTCTGCAGACCTTTCACTCTTTTATATATTATTAATGTTGATTATAATTTCTTATGAGATAATTCATTCATATAATACATTAATTAATTATTAATGTCGATTATTTTATAGGAAATGAAGAAAAATAATTAAAATTTATATTTATAAAATTAGCTGCAATGAGCACTGGGTTTCTTTTCATGAAAGTTTCTTTTTCAGTTTTAAAAGAAAAATTGGAGTGTAAGTTAACTAAATTGAATGAGTGAAATGAAACACTCAGAGTTTAGTAATTCTATGAGCAGAAACTGCTTTGATGTTAAAATAAAACTTTTTGCTTAAACTGTCTTATGCTATTTTAGCAAAATATCTCGGTAAACTATGTGTTGTTCTTGCATTTTCCACTATTTTCTGATTTACTATCCTCGTGGTATATGGCTCTGTCTGAGTGTCTTATTTGTATCATTTTCCTTATTGTAATTAATTTTTTGGTTTCTAAATGTGATGCTGCTTTATATTATCTGGCTGCTTTACATGAATTATTTGTGGGTTCGAATTTTATAATTAAGTGTAAATTAAGCAATTGAGATGTGAAATTACAAAATTGTTAAATTGCAACCCAAATACTTGGTTTTAGGACTTAAATGTTGAGCTCAGATTTAAAGTGAAATTATTTTAAAGGAATGTAATTTAATATATGAAAGTAGTAATCCTTAAATGTTTTGGGTGTAAATTGTACAGCTTCACTTACATTCAAATTTTTATTTCAACAAATAATGTTAGCAAATATATTTCAGAGATTTAGAGCAGTTTGAAAAATTAGCAACCAAATACCAGTGACCGAGTGGTTAAAGACTGCTGAATGCTGGCAATTTGTCCTAAGTTTGAATCCTAGAGAACAGGCTGGCTGCATTGTGTTTTTTCATGGTTTTATCCATGTGTAATGTGAATACGAATCAGTTTCCCTTAGAAAGTTTTCCGTGAAGGCATTCTTCCTTTAGGCAGATAGACCTTGTATATAGTCAAATTACCATTACCAGCACACAAAAGCAGTACACAAATGTAAAGTAAAACTCGATAATGTTTTGGTGTTTTGTGCCGTTGTTTAAAATGTATGTAATTAGACAGTCATATGATGCTAATATTTGAGTGGCCTGAAATGTTGTGAATATAAGGTAAAAATGCATTGATTACCATAAATGCTTATCATTCTTGCCTGAACAATTCATTAATTCAATAATCCAGGCATTCTTAGTTCTTGCTTAGTTTTCAATCTAAGACAATAATTTTCATATGAAGTACATCAAGTAATTTCGGCATTGCTGTCAAGAGGCAAATTCACATTGTTTGACGAAAAAATTGAATTACTTGAATTTGATACGTACTGTAATTTTTTCAAACATTTCTTTTTTTTACAAAACTTTTCAATTTTGATTTTTAGTGTTTAATGGTTCGAGTAATATTAACAGTGTTTTATTACCTGTAAAGCAAAATTAGTGTAATTGCATAAAGACAAATAATTCAACTGTTGAACAAATGATCAAAACTTATGGGTAAATCTGTTGTAGTATTATAAATGCATTTTCATGTTCTTATAAAAAAGAAAAATCTTTTTCTAACTTACTGTGTTGTAAGAATGCAGCATATAATATGCATGATTAATATATTTTAATCTACTGTTTATGCTGGTAGCATCCACTCAACAACAGATTATTAATATTAAATTTTAAGGTTAAAAAAATTAAGCATGGAGTTGTAACTGTAGGGTGTGAATCCCCTCCCATCTTACTAAAGATTAATTTCTAATATTCCTTCAAAACAAGAAAGGCTTTATTGCCGTACATAATTTTCTCTTTTATTCAGAATAAGGAATGGAAGTGGAATAATTAACCATAATTGCTTAGCAATAAAAGTGTGTTATCCAAAATTCCTAATCATTGTTCCTTCGTTACAAAATATAATAAAATCTGTAACTATATTTGCTAAATAAGGTAGTCATTTTTACACTCATAAATATATAATCATTCTCTGTCATAATGCTGAAAGAAATTATTCATGTTGCAAATAATGGTTTTAAGGATGGAATTAAGGAATATCTGTTTGCCAAGTGTTTCATATCAAAATCAACTTAGTATGTCACTGAATGATAAGTTTGCAATGTGGCATAGCAAGCCATTCAGTTGCTTGGGTCAAAACATTTTTGTACTAAATTCTTCATATCATCACCTCATATGGGGGAAAAACTGCACAAAATTTTAATAGTATTGTTGCTTTTTTTTATTCTTCTGACACCAATTGTTACGTTATTTTCTTCCTTCACGTTCGTACAGGGTTCATGTGGATTTGGAGTGAGTAACGACGACACTTGATGAAGTATCGAAACACACTTTATATGCCAGTATTGTCAGGACAGCTCCAAAACCCATTTTACAGTCGTTGATGAACTACTATAAACATGCTGACACGATCAGCGACACAGCCTTCAGGTTATCAGGCTATCACGGTGGAGACAGCTTCACTGCAAAGCACCAGAGTACAGCTCTTGACTCTGCTCGGTCGTTCTCGGAACTCCACGTACTCTCTAGACTCTCCACTTTACAGCTCGCAAAGCACTCGACGACACACAGAGCACAGCTCCTGACTCTTCGGTTCAGTCGTTCCCAGAGCTCATCACCCTCTCTCGACAATGCACTAATCGTGATACACTAAGAGACTTCTTCAGTGAACTTGACGACACATTCGGCACTCACTGCCCGGCTGTCAACTCAATCGACTCCGCAGGGATTACTTGCTAGAAAGAGACACCAACTCGATACTAACTCGCACTCTAGACGAGGTGCACACACTCGCTCTCTCGATGGGGCACTTACTCTCTGACTGCAGGCCAGCAGGGTTTATATGTGTTAGAGATCATTCTGGGCTAAACCGGTAAGAATTAGTTCCAGAAGGTTCTCCATCCGTCCATCGTATGTTGACAAATGGGCGATTTCTCGCCAAATGTGACAACCCTGCCTTCCTTCGCCATATTATGGCAACCCTAAAACTGCTTTGCGGGGAAGACATCTCACTGTGCCTTGACATTTCGTAACAGTATTTAGTCTAGAAAGCTTCTTAATACACTTGAATCCTGCTGTAATGAAGTACAAGGGACTGAAAGTTTGTACAAGAATCGATTAACATTGTTATATCTACCAAGAATGTAAATATTAACTTTAATTTTTTTAAATTCATATTAAGGGTAGGCGTAATTGTTATTTGCGGTAATTATTCGCTTCTCATTCTTTTTCATTAGCATCATAATTCTACACCAAAAATAGCTTTGCACAAAAGTTACTGTTCATAACCATCCCATTAACACATCTCCCTCTGATATACACATTTTCATTTATTTTATTCATAAAAATATGGAAACACTGAATAATAAAATGTTGATAAATTATGAATTCTGTATACAAAAATTAATTTTATGCAGACTGTAAGAAAATTTTATCCATATTTTTGTCACTGTCACTTTTGGCACTTGTGTCACCGTCACTTGTAATTAATTTAATATTAAAATATACATTGTATTTCTTTTACAAATACAGATTATTTGAATTGAAAGATTCAAGCATGAAAAGCTTGATTACAATCATGATGTAAATCTACATTATATACTTTGCATCTATAAACAGTCTGGCTATGGTACTCTTTACAACAGTCTTTTGTTACAGTTAGTAAAGTCTTTTGTTACTTTTACTACAGTTTATGTAGATAAAAACTGACACAAATCTCAGCTTTTGCATCCATGATGGTAGGGAGTTTGCTTTCTGTGTGTTGCATTTCTTTAATATTTTCATCTTCATCAGAAGAATCATAGATGTCTGCATTTTTTTTTATTATTATTATTTTCCACATGTTATCATCTTCATCACTCAGAACTTAACTTCATTGTCTGAAAACAAATCAAATGTTTTCAGCGGAGTTCAGGTAAGTATAACATGTTTTAAAATTTCAGTTACTTTTAACTATTTAAAATTAAATGCAAAATAGTGTAGAGTTTTGGTAAAAGTATGATTCATGTCTAATGAGATAATTATATGAATCATAGGTAGCATTAAAAAAGATGTCTGTATTGCAAGAATAATTTGATCACACATGCATATGACTAAATGTTATCATAGGTTTAACCCATTAGCCGCTGGTGTTGCGTTGACGCAACGGTCAAAATAAATGTGTATATAAATGTAACTACCTAAGGTATTTTATACCAGCAGATGATTTTGTGTAGGGAATATTATGAAGATTATTTCTGTAAAAAAATATTTGCCTTCAACAATCATTTTGTTTATAATAATTAATCCCATACTTTAAGCAAAATTTTCGACCGGGTATTTTTGCTGAAAATATTTAACGAAGGAATCGCATTCTTTATGAGTGATCTATTTTTAGTCAAGGTCATCGTTTATCAGAATATTACATCAGTCAGATGTTTATATTTGTGTTGGGAAGGAAAAGAAAACAGGTGTTGCGTTGATGCAACGTCAGCAGGAAACGGGTAGTCAATCTCCTTTTTCACTCATTCCTTTCGATGTTCTGGTTGTTTAAAAATGCCTAGAATTAGGTATCTTATATTAGAAGAAGCCCTTCAAAGATTTTTTGATGAAAAAACAGATTATGATAATGTTAATAATGACCAGAATGAAACTGATATTGCTGTTGTTCCTCCAGAAATTGCAGAGGCTAGTGACGAAGAAGAAAGGAATGGCAATGTTTTAAATAATGATAATGTCATTTTACCAAATGATACTGCTGGGGAAGTTCAAATTCACGTAAGAAGTAAGTTTCAGCCTTGTAAAAGCAGTTACAGTCATACTAAAATGTTTAAAAAGCAGAAGACTGAAATCTTGAAGTGGATAAAAAAGGAACTGTTAGTTATGTCTCAGAAAGCGCATGAAGAAGAGATAGAAGAGAAATTATAAAAGGCAAAACACAAGGTAAAACTAGTGCACATATTTTCGATTTTCTTTTTGGTTTAGACATTTACTCTCTTCTCGTTGAACAGACAAATATATACGCTCAGCAAAGAAAAAAAAAAGCCCAGAATTTATTGCATCTAAAGCCTATATAAGAAGATTTATTGCAATATTATTGTTTACAGGATATCATTCTTTACCTCAAGAAAAATTGTATTGGTCTTTTGATAAGGGCATTTCTGTTCCTGTTGTACGAGAATTGATATCACGTTTGCAGTACAGGAATATGAAGCAGAATTTGCATTTGGCAGTAGTCAAATTGACAATACTGATAAATTATATGGGGTGAGACCATATCTTAACTTACTAAATATCACCACTTTTTACTACTGGAAATATAAAGTCTCTTTTAGATTTCAGACGCAAGAATGCATTATTCCTTTTGCAAACTCCTATTGAGAGTGTAGAATTAGCCAGAAATAGATCAGCAACAGGAAGACCTAGTAAATTCAGCATTCAAAAACCATTGCGTGGAGATGGTAGACATTTTATCGTAAAGTCCGTTGATAACAAAAGACTTTGTTGTAAAGAGTACCATAACCAGACTGTTTATAGATGCAAAGTATATAATGTAGATTTACATCATGATTGTAATCAAGCTTTTCATGCTTGAATCTTTCAATTGAAATAATCTGTATTTGTAAAAGAAATACAATGTATATTTTAATATTAAATTAATTACAAGTAAAGTGATTTGTAGATTTATAAAACGTTATACAGCTAAAAAGTAATCCTGCGCTCCACTCAAAAGAAACATCACACAAGTACAATCCTACTCACTCAACATCCGTACATCTTATTCCTCTGACGTTGCGCGAACGCAACACTCACGTTTTCACAGGTAAGAGCTTTTTTTTTTTTTTTTTTTTTAATTTTCAGTGCAAATTTGTGTTATAAATGCTTAATTTAATATTAGTTATTATTTTCATGAGAAAAGAAACATTCCTTGTAGTTTTGGCAGTTAATGGGTTAATAAAAAGATTCTCTTCTTATCAAGGAAAGCACTTTTTCAAATGTCATTTTTTACAATGAATATAAGAACATTTGAAAATATTTTCATAAAATATAAAACTTCATGAATAATTGCATCCTTTTATTTTGACATACATCTGTATTCATGTTTTCAAAATAGCTTTGGAATAAATTTGACATTCGACCTATGGCCATTGTACTAACTACATGAAAACTGGGTCAGGATGTGTTTCTTTTCCCCCAACAGCCAAAGAAAGTCCTTGTGAATTCCCAAAAATCATTCAAAGCTTTTGTATAATTTTTGCTTTATATATATGAAATTGTCTCTAGTAGTCTATGCCAACTAAACTTCTATGGCAGAGTTTCGTTTTGGTGATATTGCAAATAGAGAATAACTGAGAAGATATTAACATTCTAAGATGCTGTATGTATTGCATTTGTTATTTTGACCTTACTTATGTTAGGAAGAAATGTATTAGTTGTTGAAACAGTATAATTCAGCTCTTCATAGTATTTCTTATTTTATTTTCTTAGGCACTGAGAGTGATCTCTAAGGTAATGAAGGAATGTTGGTACCATAATTCTGCAGCTCGTTTAACTGCATTACGTATAAAGAAGACACTAGCAAATCTTGGTGCTCAAGAGGATTTAAAGATATAAAATTTATATAGACGTTTTTAGTTTATCTTCTAACTAATAAATTATATTGTTCGTAACATTGGGTGCCTAACACATCAATTGTAGATCATATGCGTATGTGACTGCAACTTGGCTGTTTATTTGCTTGGTATTAAAGCAAGTAATGAGGAGAAACACTTAATCAGTTGAATTAACTGTATGAATTCAGATAGCTTGCCATTTGTGGGCAAATTTAATATTCATAGCTGTGCATTTAATTCAGACTGGAAAGTATGTGTGTCCATGTGTGTGTATGTATGTATATGAACATGTATTTATATATGCATATATAACTTAGTTGCATTTTTCTAAGGCTGTACTTCAAATTTTTAAATTATTAAAATCTTAAAGTATGTATTTTATATTTTTCAAATGCATTTTGTAAAATTTATTTTAAATTCAAAACTTCATTGCGATGCATTTATAATAAAAGTGCCACTTTATTACATGGTGAATAAAAATACCATGCGACAGTGTGCTAATATTATACGCTGGCAGTTACGAATGATTCAAACTTTTTTTATCTGAATAAAGACTGCACCAGTGGCAAAGAGGTTAAGACCATTGAATACTGGGAGTTTACACTGAATTTGATCTCAGATAAATGGGCTGGCTGCATAGTTGTTTTTTTGTGACTTTTCCTAAGTGTAATCTGAATAGGAACATGTTTCCCTTAGGAAATTCTCCGCAAATTCATCCATTCCCATAGGTAGGTAGCTTTGTGAGTTTTGCCATATTCAAGTTATGTAACCAAACCTAATCTGAATAAATCAAGGAGTTTTATATATATCTATATATCAATGTTGAAAACAAAATTCTGTTAATTTGAAGATTTAATTGATAAATTTGCAGCAAGTATTGCAGAGTCAGTTCTTGCCTTTTAAATGCTGAGGAGCAAATTTGATTCATAACCATTGTGTGTGAGTTTAAATTGACAAGGAGGTGGATGAGGAATCCATGAACTTTTTTAATTAGGAAAATGATTATAAAAAGTATTTGATCACAGTTTTTCACAGTTTAACTGTAGCGAATTCTCCCTTCATGATACAGGCTTATACCTTATCTTGCTAGCAGACATGAAATTCTTGCCATTTAAATGGAGGTGAATATTGTTTCCTGCATATATTAAAAAATAGACCAACAGAAATACAGTTTTGAATGAGCAGTCTTTGCAGCTTTCCCATAAGGAAAATTACATATGTTGGCAATTTCCACCATTTGCTGCCAGATGGCATGTGACCTCTCTAAGCATTTGTAATAATGAAAACATGAGAAATAGAATGTAACCATGGCAACAGATGATATTAACTACTCATGTATTTTTTAAAAATAGAATAGAATAAAGAATGTAAAATTAACTTGAAAAATACTTGCACCTTTTTTTTTTTTTTTTTTTTTTTTTTTGTTTGTTTGTTTGTTTATTTATTTAATCAAAAGTTAAGAAAAGTAGAGAAAATTTTATCTTAAATCAGCTTCTGTGTTTGTCGTCTATTGGTAAAATACCATACTAATAATCATATACGTGTACATTGAGTGCTTGGAATAAAATTCATTGTTAGGTGGTTCTCAAATAGTTATTCTATATCAAGGTATATAACATATGCCATTAAAAAAACATCTTTTGTTTCTTCTTATGATGTTGCAAATGTTTAAAAGAATTATCAGTTAGATATGGTATAAATTATCTGAATTAATTGTATTATAAATTTCATCAGTTAGAGGTATAATTAAAAAGTAAATTTATAAATTTTGAAGAGTATGCATTTGATCAGTTCAGCAATATATTGTTTTAACTTAAAAATAAAGATCTTGAGCATTGAATGGGTGAAACATAAGAGATAAGAACTGATAATTTGTGAAGCCAATGTTGAGCATAAATGCCTTCATCACATAATGATAACAAAAAATGGAAAGATTAAGATATGGATGTTTTAACATCAAACTATAACAAGGATGTATCATAAAATATGCAGTTTGATCATTAGCTAAATGCTTTTGTTATTAATGAGGAGTCTTCAGTACTTTCCGTTCACTAGGAATTCTAAGTGCTGAAGTATTACTAAAAAGTACTAAATTATATTTTATGTATGTGCAAATCTATATTTCTTATTCATTTTCCACTAGAAGGAGCTGTAATTCAAATTTTTTTACATGTACCATTTTATAACAAAGTATATATGCTTGCGATAGCGTAAGTTGTTTTTAATTAGAAGCCAAAGAAGTAAACACTAAAACTGTTTGTGTTTGATGAAATTATGTGTTATCTAATAGCTACTATAAATGTTCCTTCGGTTATATAAGGATGTAAATGATTTAGTAAACACTAAAACTGTCTGTCTTTGATGAAATTATCTGTTCCCTAATAGCTACTATGAATGATTTTTCAGTTGTATGAGGATGCAAACGATTTAACTTTGGTTTAGTTTCAGGAGATTAATGGTAAGTTATAAATTAGTAATAAAATTCATCTGAAAAGCAGCAGCTTAAGTGCAGTTATTTCAAACTGAGGAATTCATTCAAAGCTGCAACTGCTTAAAATGTGTTATCAAACACATCTATAAAAACAATTTGAGAAATATTTTCATTATTAATATGCTAATTTTAACTATCCTAATATTATCAGTAATTGTCTGTATTTTGAATGCATTAAATTACAGCCACTTAATAAATATATGTGAATTATGCATACATACACACTGTTAAGTAATAGGTTTGATTATTGCTATATGATGTATTTGTATTTAAAACTACTGGTTTAATCTTGGATTACTGAAGCACTTAACTGTGCCATCAAAAAATTCAAATTTTCATTCCAAGATGTGTAAATTTTTAAGTTTGATCAAATATTAATTTGTAATATATTTATACGCATTCTGGTGATTCATAATACTTAGTCATTAGATATATGCATGTACAAGCATATGCCTGATATAAATTCAAATGTATGTGATGAGAATTTCTTGACAATATTCATTTGGTGCTCACTTATCCTATAATCTTATAAAAGCCGTCCGAAGAGGCCTGCTAGATAAGCTAGTCTCTTTCAGCTGCTGATTTATAAATATGAAGTTTTTTATTAAAACACAAAATTTTCATGTACATATTTGTAAAATTATTCCTGGTTATATATATGCCCATTCTCCATTTAATGTCTTATCAGTCTCGTTTGCTTTTTAAAATGTTATGTAATGTATATGTGCAGTTTAGACTAGGTAAGACACTCCCTTTCCTTACTTGTCATTCTTTCTTAGGATATTTAATAGGCTAGACAACTTGATAATTCAGTGTCTTAAATTATAATCATTTTAAGAAAATTACAAGCATCATTAATATGTTTTCAAAATTTTATGATTTTAAAATAAACTTGAGCTGTAGATATTAAGTGGTAAGACCGATTTTTTAATATTTGAGTAATAATTTTTCTTGTATATAGTAATAAAAATGGTACAGCTGAATTTATTTAACTGTTCTATAGCTGTTGTTCATTAAACAATTAGAAATGAGTTTAAAATGTTTTATATAAAAGCCCGTAAAATGCAGTTAACGTAAATTATGGTAAATGAAAATTGTTATTAAATGAAGTGCAAATTAGTTTATTTTTTGTTTGCTTGTAGGATGATTAAGCCACTGATATATTCATGATACTTTGTATGAGTATATTCATGCCCATCATCATATCTTGATATATTTTGAGTAACTAACTGCCACCTCAGGCCCATGTTTGTAGTATTCTAAATTTTGTTTGCTATCACTAAAAGCTTAAAAAGAGAATATCTGTTTCTCCTGAAACATACTAGAAAGAACTCAAGTCGGCATCTGCAGATAAGGAGGTAAGGACATGTCATCAATTTTGTGCTAACCTTTGAGTTTAAAAACGTATATTTTGATATTGGTTTATATCTATCTGCATTTAATGTCAAGAACAGTTTTAAAACTGACAGATCATGTGCAACATATCTTCTGTTAGCATAACATATTGCCCTATGCATACTTGACCTTGTATGCACCATAGCCACCAAGTCTTCACCCAGCTTGTATTTTTGCAACCGATGGTCATAGGCATGTACTTTCAATAACAGAAATGTTTTAAATGACTCAACTATTAATGATTTGCCATTTATAAAATTAAAGAAATCAGTTTTCCAAAAATTACTGAATTGAACCTTTTATATGTTTTTCCAGCCCGTATACTTACATTAAGAATCTTTTTTTTTTAAAATAAAACTCGACTTCCGTATGAAAAAAAATTGAGTGAGATATTTAGTATTAAATTTGGAGATCATATTCAGGGTCCATATATAAACTGAAGAGCAAAATGTTTCTATTTGTATGCAATTAAAAATAAAATATGAATTTAGAAAAGGATTTCTGATGTTAAGAAATAAGTGGCAAGCATTTTATGTCGATTATTGGGGAAAATATTGATCAGCATTATTAGCCCAAACGTGCAATTTGCACAGAAGGGGTATTCATTTCATTTTGGCATTTTGCATTGTTTCATTAATGACTGTTCACTTTTCGAATTGTTGCTACCAAATATTAATATTTAAAGAAATTAAATAATGAAGAATCTGCATCAATGTATGTACATTTCTGGCACTGTGAAGAAACAATGGTACCTAGAGACATCAAATTTTGAATAACGTAGTCCTCCACTCGAATGGGGCCATCTGGAAGCCCAAATTTGGAATTTGTTTTAATATCTACAGGGTTGCCATGCTACCTGGAAAACCGGAAAAAGTCAGAGAATTCGGAAATTGACCAAAAAATTCAGGGAAAAGTCAGGGAATTTCATACAAAAATCCTGCCAAAAAAGGCGAGTTTTGCGCCGACGTCGGAAGAGATCACTTTTTTGGCGAATTGTGTATCACGTGAGTGTCATTCGGGCAGCTGGCATAGAGCCAATTTTTGCAGCTCCAATTTGATTGTCTTTTTAGAACGGCAAAGCAAGTTTCCCGCAACTTTTGGTTTCCAGTAACCTCGAGAATCGCATGTGCAGTGCATGAACTAAAGAAAGTACCTGTTCTCGTATAAAACAAAATGGGTTTAATCCTAGTATACGGTACCATGAAGGTTAGAATAAAAAAAATATGTGTTGTAAAGAAGGAAAACCTCTCTGCAACAGACGTGGCTCGGTTCCATCATAGCAGGAAAGAACTGTGCATGCACGATATATCTGTCGCCAAAGCTCGAAACCGGTGTCGAAGTTCGAAGGTCACGTTATCAAGAGTTCATAAAATGAATATCGTTTAAAATGTCTTTATAGGAAAAGAAAATATTTTTGGCACAAGTAAATTAATTCATGGATTACTTATTTTAAGGGGGGGGAATATCTACGAAAATCCATTTTTAAAATTATTGTGAAAAATCCAAGAAAAAACATTCTTTGATAAAACATTTCTTCTTGGATTTTTCGCAATAATTTAAAAACAGATTTTCGTAGTTTTCTTTTTTGTCAAAGAACGTTTCTTCTTAATACGTATTTCTCAATTTCCTGTACACATCGTGGAGAGGGAAATTATGGCCGTTCCGTCGTCAAATCCCTTGGCAAATTTTTCCTCCGCCTTTTTACATAGACGTTCTTTGGTCAGAATAATCTCCATGTATGCTTGCTACAGCGGGATTTGGCGACATGATGATGAGCAGTAAACGGGTCATTTTGTTCTTGGCGACAATTTTCAAAATCATGCGAAGGCCGTATCGTATACTAGGATTTTACCGCAATTTTTTTTTTTTTTTTTTTTTTAATAAATATCTTGTCATTATGCAGTAAAACAAAAAAATAGTAATCAATCATCTAGGATAACCATGTAATATAACTATATTCGCTAAAATATCGTTGATTATTCTAATTAAATTTTTAAGTAATTATCTTTATTTTTATGTTATTCATATCATTTAATGTTGCTTCTTCCCTCTAAATTTATGTATCATTAGTAAATAATATTTCCAAATTTCAGGAAATTTTCTCTGACATAATCCTGAAATTAATTCTAGCAGTATGATGACATCACGAAATTTAATGCACATATTTTTTCCTTATGTATGCTGCAAAATAAATATAAAATACCTCAATTTAGTAAAAAAATATCATTAAATAGATTTCTTTCTTTCGTTTAGCTGCAGAATGTCTGCAAAAAAAGCCTTATGTTATTCCAGATTGGGCAGATTCTAAATCTTCAGTGGAGAAAACAACTCCTATTATAATTATATTTGTGTTTTCAAGTGTTAAGCTGCCTTTTAAGAATACACCTCACACAAATTAAATTTACCTAAAATGTAACCTAACTTTTAGCATTGTGTTGTGATTTATAAGAACCGGATTAACCTCGTGTTGAACTGGGGATGATTATGAGTAATAATTAAATAAAACATACAGTTGTTATCCAATGTATATATCTTAAATTTTATTAAGTTTTTTAAGCAGAAAAGTAAACAAAATTATCAAACAAAGTGTACCAAGAATAATTAAGAATAAATGTCCTCTGGGATTTATTGAATAATTAAGTGAATTTGCTATACAGTACAAGTAATACCATAATTAATTTACCTCTTAGCACAGCGAACGTACATTACACGGATAGACTGGAATTTTCTCGAAACATACCTGGAAAACCTGGAAAAGTCAGTGAATTTCATTCTCCTGTTTGAGTGGCAACCCTGTATCTATTTCATGTTTTGTCAAACATTAAAGATTATCATTATCATGTATCATCATTAATAGTATCTGAATATACAGTAATAAAATTTGAGTGGTATTTTAAAAATAGTGAATTTTAAAGATATTGGTTGTAATTTAAAAAGTTACATATATATGTGTGTGTGTTTGTGAGATGAGAAAGACGTGGCAATGTTAATAGTTTAGCACATAAATAACTTAGATCCATATTGAAGAATTCTGATTGCATAGAATGCTAAAATGTTGGATTATAATGGCTAAGAAACATAGCTAACGAGTAAGATTAAATCTTCATTTTTATTTCAATTGACATTTGTGGCCACAATTTACTTGGCAGTTTAATCGTGTCTATTCAAGAACATTTACATTTTTGATACTATTGCAATAGGAAGCGGGCACAATGAAATAGCAAATAGAGAAGCAGAAGCTAAAATATACAATTATCCAATATTGAAGCTCACCAAGAGAAAGTTCTGTTTAGTTTAGATAGATTTCAGTACTCAAACTTTTGATTTCGAATTCTGAATTAGCTATAGTATCAGCGTCATGCAAGCCATGTGATATAGATTAGTCTAGAAGTGATGCAATCCAGAAAAGTTATTACAGTATAAAGTCCGTAATCTGGACGTCCATTATCCGGAATGATCTATAATCTGGACCTCAAAAGCCACAAACTTACGCATGCATGTAAAGCATTTACCCATGTGCGCTTCCGATAGTGAAGAAAGTGACAGAGAAATTATTGAAAACAAAAAAAATTCGATTGACAAGTTAGTCGGTATTCTCGACATGGCAATTACAGGACTTGAACAGTGGAACTTTGTAACTGAACAAGAAATGATGTCTGCTTATAGAATTAAAGAGAAAGTATTAGCACAAAAACGAAGCAACTTAAACAACTTGCATAGAAAGAAATGTTTAATAAAGTAAACAAATAAATATTAAGTTTTTTTTTTTTTTTGTAAATTTTGATACTTTTTAGATCATAATAGCTTTCTATTTCATAAATTATGGTTTTATATTTTTAATTGTATAATTTCTGCATGCCATCTTACCAGATTTAAATTGATGATCTATAATCCGGAAAAACCCCTAATCTGGAATCGCTGAAGTCCCGACCAGTCCGGATTACGAACTTTGTACTGTACTAGTTTTAAAGTACAGAGAGGAAATACCCAAAAGAGGAATTATGAAGCTGTTACTAAATTAAATTATAAAGCTGATTTACATATTTTTTATATTGCATAAATGGAAAAAAGGGCACTTTAAAAATTTGAACAAATTACTTGTAAAACTGTATGTCCAAGCAAATTTCATAGATATAATGGAAGGAATGAATTATTTTGCATTTATGAAGTCTTGTTAGCATCTTCCCGAAAGGAATACGTGCAGTTATTTACATGTTCAAAAGCTAAAATTAATTTTAACAAAAGCACACACAAAAAAAAATCTCAGATCCAAAAGAGAATATTGAAGGTCAAAGCTCTGTGGAATATTATTTGAAAATATAAGACTTCAACTGCCATCTACTGTTGCTTAAAAATTTAAGTAAAATATTCCGATTTGATTCACACCGGTTACAAAAACACCAATCGTAACTGGTGAGACTATGGGCCTCAAGGTTTGGAACATTGGTCAGATATACGATACCGCGAAGAGAGAATCACATGATCATGATTTTGACCAGAAAAGTGTGTAAAAGGTTAGATTTTTTAATTTTTACAAAACTGAATTTTTATATTTAAAAATGCAATGCTACAATGTGAATATTTGCTATATTTAAAACATTTTTGCAGTAGAAAGTATGTGTCTACAACCAATAGTTGCAAAAAGGCCATGGAGTATAATGTTTTGATTCTGTTTTTGTCTGTTTAATCTAAAAAAAATATATTAATTTTTTAAAGCTTAATGAATGTATGAATTCTCAAAAGGAATGGTACAGACAAATTTAATTCCTATATAAGCAGTGAAAAAGTCAAGGAGCATGAAAATGAAGCTTATTGTCTTGAAACTAAAAGGGGAGCTGTACTCTGTAGCTTATATAATTTTTTATTGAATGCGTTTTTTTATTTGGTACATATGTTATGTCAAAAATTAAAATCTGCAACTGTCTGAAAAGTAGTAGCTAGTTATTATGACAGTATTTAAGCAAAGCATTTAAATCATTGCTTCAGTAAGAGAAGTATGCATATATTTAAACATATTTAGAAGTGTATATATGTGATTAAATGCTTAATTTTAGATAAAATATTTTCATGGTAATTGAAACACAAAAGCCTATTCCTCAAATTTACTTTAAAACTCAAAGTTACAAAGTTAAACTCTGCTATATAGTATGAATCAGATATTGGAAAATGTTATTTGAACTAGAATTCATATCCTAAGAACCACAATAGAGTCCAAAAATAATGTTTTACATTCCTTCTGGGTTACTAGAATAGCTGATAAAACTGGAGATGCAAAAGAAATTGACTGCGTGCTGTTTTGACATGTAAAAACATTTTGATGGTTATTTTTTTTTTAATGTTGCCGTTATTAGGAAATTTAAGAGCAGCAGTTTTATTCTTAGATCCCTTATACAGCAGTTGCCTTCTTGGGTCACATCAAACATGATCCTTCAGTAGGAAAAAAATATATAAATAAATTGGGTGCCTCTTGTAACATAATGTTGGATTTTGAGTTTCCCAATTTATAAAATTACTTTTCAGATGTGCTAGTGTTATAGTATGTTATTGCGTAGGTTCAATTCCAAGAGAAGTCTTGGATGTTTGGAAGTGTACAGTGTCTGTGCAGCATGAGGACACCTAAAATACTGGCAAGACCAGAGTCCCCCTTGAGAAGTTTAGTGGAGGGAAGAGGGGTGGGAGACCCTTGGATCCGTCCCCTGGGATGTTCATCAAATTTGGGGAACTTCCTTTTCTCACATATATAAAATCAATTATTGCCCTCTGTAGGGCACTTTAGGCAACTTTGTGCATTAATGATTGCTGAGTATTGGCCATTCTCAATAAATACCATAAGTTACAAGTGTCTGGCCATTTCAAACACCACCACAACAACAACATATGCTGTTAAGGCCACAGTTCTCTTAAACTCAAGAAAATGATATTAGCCATTGAATAATCAACAGGAAGCTTTTCATGTTGCATTTGCTTTTTATATTACTTAAAATAATAAATACTGGAATGATAAAAATAAAATTACATATCATGGCAGTGTATAATCAATGTATAAAACAGATTACTATATGCAACATTTTCCTAATTTATATAACAATGATATAATGAACTGATTATCATATCCTTTTGAGTAAAAAAAAATATATGTATATATATATATATATATATATATAAAAATTGAATGATTTATTCAAAATATTGTGAAAAGTGTAACTGTGCATGATTTAAATTTCAGATGGTTTCATAGAAAACAAATTTTGTTTTATAATATATTAATGCATTATGTGATTTATAATTTTAAATGTATTTTAATAAATTTTACTACACATTTAGAAACACTTAATGTCATTCCCATTTATGTAAATAAAATCATCATCTGTATATCAGTGGCACAGCCTCCATTGAATTGCACGACATTTAACCTTTTGAGGCCGGGGCTTTGGTAGCAGTAAAAGCTACCAAAGGACGGGGACTCTTGAACCGTATGCTTTCCCCCCTTTAAGAAATCACCTCCTATTTGCAACAAATATTCTTATGTGTAGTTTAATGGATTCTCAGAGGTGTGCATCTATGTCACAAAAGGAAGACCTTTGAAAGAGATAAGTGGTTAAAACCCTAGGGACGTCAAATTTGACATTTCACCCCACTTTTCAGCCTGGAAAATGGGGGCAAAAGGACTTGTACCCTAGTGGACAGCACCGTCTTTTCAAAGAGAGGACTCTATGGCCACTATAATGGCCATCCCGTCTTCAAAAGGTTAATGCAGTATGTTAAATAACTTGGTCAAATATATGTAATGTGTTAGTCTTATCTTTGTTAAAAGTTTCATTAGTTTTTATAAATACATTTAAATTAACAGATTAACAGATTTTTATGTGTAATAAATTAGTGTCACCTTTGTTTACATATTTGCAAAACAACATATGGGAATTGTAATTTACACATATTTTTCAAATGAACTATGCGAAAGGTATTAGCACCAATCAACAAAATATTTTATTCACATATATTAAATTATTTAAATAGTATGTTTTTAATTATGATATTTATGTGACATTACATTACCAAAATGCATAATTCATCTTAATATTGTATACTTATTCATTTCAAAGTTAGGTATGAAATAAAGGGTATATAAAGTTCTTGGCAGTTTTCAGTAATATTTTGCCAGCACCCGAAATTTTTGCTTTGCCCTTACATCTTTAAGTGTAATTTTAATGTCTTTTGAATTCTTTGGCCCTTTTTTGGGGGGAGGGACCGAGAATTTTTACAAATTATTCAGTTTCATATTTTGTCAGTTTAACTGGCTTGTAATGTAATTGAAATAGTCAGTGTCTCACTTCTGTAGTTCTTCCTTTTGCCAATAAAAGATCTGTGATAATAGTTCTTATAGATAAGGTTTGGTACAGTAGTTAACATTAATCTATAATAAAAGTTTAAGTGAATGATACTTGTTCTTTCATTGGTGTCTTGAATAGTGTTATAATCCTGCCTTCTGTGAACTTCAAATGTTGTACCCTTTTTGCAATTCCTAAGCTTGACAACAAGTACTTTTGCTTGGAGGAGGAAAATTTATGATTTTGCATTCAGTTGCTTAATATAGTTATATGAAATGAAGTGGGTTATTTAAGATGTATGTTCGTGAAAATTGAATTTCTGAAAATTCTAATGAAAATCAATCTTATAGACCAGTAAGTAGCCATGATGTATTTAAAAAATATTTAAACATTGTTAAGAATCAGATTTTTTTAATGCAGTGTCGTTTTAATTGGCACTTTCAGTTTTGATAGGATTTTAGAAGTTCGAGTTTTGTTGGCATTTAGCCCATCAAATCCTTTCCAGGGATGTTTAAAAATCTTTGTTTACTAACACATAGTTCATCTCCTCACAGTGTGCAATTTAGATTATCCCAGGCAATGTGTTCACAATAAAAGGAATGTTTATTATAATGCATTGATACCCAATTTATGTCTCAATTCACATTCACCTCGCATATATTGTATTACTGAACTGTGCAAAAAGAGACTTCTGTGCAGCTTAGGTGCACCTGCAGAAAATTTTTCATGCAGATCAAGAAAAGATCCTCATGCTACCTCTGAAAATTCAGAGTTAGAGCATTTTAAAGAAGTAGCTTACAAGGCAGGAGGAGATTATAATGATTTCGGAACTATGCTCGAATTGTTGGTTAAATCTCACTGAAGCTAGACTGAACATCTTTGAAGACACTGATTTAGAAGTGAAACAAGTAGCAGCAATCTGGAAAGGAATAAAATGCATTAAAAAAAGGCAGGAAAGAAGCCTATTTATTAGATACCTCAGTGTGTTGTTCCAGGTTTTAGTAAGAGTTTTCTTCTATCTTCAAAGACTTTTTATCACAACAAGACCATTTGATTTCAAATTATATACATCTGTGTGTATAATTAATCATTATTTTCCACACAGCTGGCATAAATTTTAATTCTATCCATATTAGAATTTTCATTAAATGCTAACAAACACAGAATCTATTTTTTTAATGAAAATTAATTTTCTGGTATAATCCTCTCTGTTTTGAACATTGTGCCTTTAAAAGTATTTGTCTCCATTTATGTCATCAGTCTATAAAAAGAATGTTATGTAATTTCTGGGCTGTACGCTTCCTAATTTTTATGCAATTTACATAGCTTGTATTTATAATTGCATGTGCAGTTGATGTTGTAAATTGTGCAAGAAGAAATTTACAAAATTATTCCTTCTTTTAGTTAATGTTCATATATTTTGACCTGTAAGTTTAAATGTATTTCATTAAAGCTTATTATTGCTTTCATTTTCATGCATCACAAAAAAACTGCATGCATAATTATTTCATAATGCAGTATGTTAGAAAAGTGAATACAGATATATACATTTAAACATATCCCCTGAAAAATTATAAATTTAGTAGCTAGAATCTGGAATTTGTTGAAAAAGGAATAAACACTTTGTACTTATTGAAAATTTTAATGCTTCAGTTGTTTTTTATTGCTGAGGTGTGCTTTCCATCAAGAAATAAGATACATTTTTAAAACTGAATAGTGTATCAGATTGTCCAAAGAAATAGTTAAAACGGTCATTTATTATATGAGAAAATAAATAACATATTGTTAAAAGTATCAGAATGAGTCTTATGAATCGGGTGAAGGCTGCGTTAAGAATGTTTGCTTAATGCAGATAACATTTATTTGAATGGTTTATACAAATGTTTATCATATTGTCAAGGAACTCCAGCTTATTATTGTAAAACTGTTGATCATTTGTAGTTTGAACCACCTCTGTCTGCTAAATTACTCAAAATCACTAAGAAAGACTGGTGTTTTGTTGTGATGTTGTAATAGAATTAAATTAGGAAATCAGTTCATTTCTAGGTTTGCTTGTAAAGATAAATGTATCATATAAATTTAGGTTTTGTTCACTAGAATGCATTTTATATTTAAATATTATATTTAGATAGATAATGTGAAATGATAAACAGATACATATTTAGCATCAGAATTCGAAATTTTAAAGAAATAATGTTGCAAACATAATACAGCTTGGTGTTTGTTACTGCCAAATCAATTCTGTGTTTTCTATTCATCAAGAAGATTATTCAGAGGAAAAAAATAAAGAATAACATTGGAGAACTGGGCAGAAAGTTTTTAGAGCAATGAAGTAATTTGATGAGGTGCCTTTTACTCAGAAGCAGTAAATAAATCATCAGTGTCAAAAGTGTAATTTTTCCATTCTGTGCTTATTCCATTGCATTTTTATGCAACGTTGTACTTAGAATTTTACAAAAAAAGAAAGAAAGAAAGAAAGAATGAAAGGAAAAAAAAAAAGTCTGCATAGCTAAATTTCACTAACATTTGTCTTAAGTATTGATATTATGTGCATGACTGTAGCTGTAGCAAATTTTTAATTGTAATTTATGCCAACATGTTCAAAACGTTTATTATGTTTTTGAATTCGAGATGTTGAATATTTAATGTCAAATGTAAAGTACTGATGATTTTTTCTATTCATTGACAACATGTACTTCAGATTGTAAGTAATGATGTTGTGCTTGACTCTGATATTACTCATGATAAATTAATTTCAATTTGTGTGTCTAAAGAATTTGTATGTAAAAATTTTGCAATGTTTTTAAAATTGGTGTTTAAATATACAATGAAAATTTGACAATTTTAAGCATTATGTTTTTGTACATATTACATTAATGTTTGTCCTATTCAGACTTTGAAGCAGAGATTTTTATCCAAATTATTTATTAATGTATATATCAATCGTATATTAATAAAATGTACCTCAGTATAAAGAATTGAATATAGTCTAAAATGCACAAATGTACTTGTTTCTAAAATACTGTTTTATTATTGTTCTAGACTAGACGTAAGGAACAATGTGAAAATAAAAATAAGTAACAATTAGTTCTGTATCACGATAATTATGTAATATTAGTTAATATATGGTGTTTGTAAAGAATTGTATATTATCACATAATAGAATTGATAGGAAGTAATATTTTAAATCATGGTTTTAGTTGTTTTGTAGGTTTCTAGTTATTGCAACTGAAAGAATATTATGAGATTAAAAAAATTGTGTAAATGCAGTGAAAATTTACCAGTTATCATATACTTTTGTGCACCTTCCGATTGGAAAGGAACTACAATTAGTTATGTCATTCTTAAGAATTCTAAAAAAGTATAAAGCAATGTTTATATTCTTGACAATGTTATTTTTGTTGACTTTGCATATCCTAATTATTTTTTCAGTTTTCCTTGGAGCGTTTACGTAGCAGGTTGATAGCATGCACATGATGTTTTGTGCTGCACTTAGGATATTTGTTGTGAATATATAATTTTAGATGTCTGCTTATTTATTTCCTTGCTTTATATGTATATGCATGTATATAGGCAAAGCATTTTATTGGTTATTTTTATTTATTTTAAAGTTGTGTTTTTAGTATTGGTGAATTACAGTATCCTTTGTAAAAATAATTACAGTTGTGTGTTTTATGCTTAGTAGCCCAACACTCAAAGATGTGCTTCAACATTAATCAAGTTTTATTCTATAAAGCTTTATTTTCTTTGATTTAATGAAATATATAGCAATATATCATATATATAAAACCATTTTTGTTAATCAAGTTTCATTATTCAGTGTAGCTTTCTAGCCTGTAATGGTTGATATTAATGAGTACAAAGAATAATTATGTATATGATAATTATACAGCTGTATTTTAAAAGCTTCATCTTGTAATAAAGAGGTAATAATATGTAAAAAAAGTTCATAATAATATGTATCTTTTGAGCTTTAGGGAGAATAGCAATATTGTGTAAGAACTGCAACAATGATGAGTGTAATATTTTAATTTTAGATTATAACATTTCTATTATTAAAAGGGTGTTATTTTTCATTTTTGGGTTCTGCTTTAGTGGGAGGCGCACAAAAGTATTACCCTTAGAAAAATAGTGTAAAAAAGTGTCAGTCACAAAGTGATTCACCAAAATAAATGACAAAATACTAGCTAAAATATTATTTGCTATTCCAGTTTATAATCGGAGTAAATATTTGCTGGATTTTCTTTTATTTTTAAAACAAATTTTATGCTTTGGAAATGCTACTTTCTGGTGCATCAGTCTATTAATAGAAAATAATCTAACATTAACATTAAGAATTTTTTTAGTAGTTCTGTGTGTGCATATATATGTTTTAGTAAGTTTCTAATGATTGTAATCAAAATAACATATTGTAGTATGATATATAGCAGTGAAATATCTATAAAATACTCTCAGTTCCTCTGGATACATGATTACACGAATTGATGCTTATTGTTAAACTAAAAGAAAAAAATTTATATTAGATACAAATTGATGAAAAAGGGGTGTATAGCAGTAAAATATCCTGAAAATACTCTAATTCTGGATGCAGAATTACTTAAATTGATGCTCATTTTTAGATAAAGAGAAAAAATTTTGTATTAGGTAAAAATTGATGAATAGCTGTTGTTTTTCTTTACTATTCTAAGACTACTTTAAAACATAAGAGAAGTGTGATTGCTCTTTAACACTTTCTTATACCCCTTCAGTGCTTTTAAATGTTAAAAATGCAAAAGTAAAAATAATAAATTGATATTCCAACAGAAGGGATCCCTTTTACTAAGGTAAGGAGTCCTTTAAGTATATGAGAAAATCTTAAAAGAAATGTTAACATTAGGAACCCTGCATTCCTTTAAGCTGTGTAGAACTACTGTTTACTTTATATGAAAAATGTGATATATATAATGGAAAATAAAATTTGCATTTTTCTTGCTTTCTTTGTGAAAATAAATACATTCGTGCTTGCTTTGCTGATAAATGCATTTCTCCCCCCTCCCAACTTTTCTCTTTACGGTATTCTATGAAATTACTCTACATTAAAGTTCTTTCTTCTGAAAACAATTTCATATAATGTTTTATTAGTAAAGGGTTTTCAGTCTGTTTTGCTGAAGTTTTATTTTCGGTCATATCTCTACTTATGGATTCCAGTATTTCTAATGTATTAATTGCTGTAATTAATAAACTTTATTAAAATGATTTATGGTGATGGTATTATGATTTAGTTTTGTCTTGGAATCCTTGTTTACTGAAAAAGAAATTCACTTGCATTTTTACATTTAAGTAAAAGGAATAAAACAGTGATTGTCACTTGAAAAGCATCATGAGTTATAATCTCTCTCTGTTCATTTTCCCTTCGTGTCAAATTTCTTGTTGGGAAAATAAGAAACACTCTCTAGTGATAAAATATTTCAAAGCAGTACACTATATTGAATTATTATTTGATAATTACATATAGTATGCATTGATTAACTACACATTCTTTACTTTTTGTTTATAGTAGAACCATAAACTGATCATCTAATTCATTCAGAAACTGTTAAACTGTTTGGGATTTTTTAAGCAATGATCTTTTGCATTAAATTTTTTTAAATGTTTGTGAACAGATTAATTTAGCTCATGACATTAGTTTTCGTACTAATACTTAGGTGTCAGTCTTTTATAAAAGCCATGTATTTATTGTATTTCCCTCTAAAGGCAAAAATCGTGTTAAAAGCACTTAAGAAGTATATTCTGATTATTAAAAGCAAAGATTTAAAAAAAAATCTGAAATATTTTAGAATGTTTTACGGTTTTCCACATATTTTTATTATTCCATGTTTTTTTTTTTCTTTTGTTTACTGTTGTAGTGAAAGATCCTTAACTTCTGTGCTTTAGTGCATCATTATGTTTAATATAAGGAGTACATTTTTAGGAATGCAGTCTTCTTCGAATTTTGCCTTTATAGAGACTTTAATTTTTTTTTTTTTTAAATTATAATTTTTTTTTTTTTTTTTTTTTTTTTGGCTAATTAAAAATGTGTAAGAAGGTGTGCTTTAGTGGTATTCACTGCTTCCAAGGCAACTTAGGTAGCTGTAATTTTAACACTTATTGTAAATATTCAAATATTTATGTATGAATGACTCATGGCACTGTTATCATGTTATATTGAGTGCATTCTTATACCATTATATTTTTTATAATTCTTGGATGATTGGTGCATGCTATGAATTGTTAAAGAAATTTGGGGATAAAACAATTTTTTTTCTTTTATGTACCATTCCTGTGCCTCTGCAAGTTGCTTGTTTTTTTATTATTTAACTGTTTAATGATTCAAATGTGTTTAAAACCTCAAGTATTGGTGTACATTTAGCAAAACAAGTTTAACTATTGTATACATATGGGTCCAGCGCTTTTGTATTTTATTCATCTGTAGAATTTAGCATTTTTTTATTTCCCATTGTTTCATTTTATTTCAGACTCATATTAAATTTTGTAATGTAAAAAATCTGGTATTATGTATTACGACTGTTATATTAAAATATTGTATTGGAATTGTTTATTAAGTATTATTTATGTGTATGAAGTATTGTGACGAAGATGTTTCTCTAAATTTTTTCCAAACTAAGCCATCCTTTAATTAAAAGGAGTTCTTCATATTTATATCAATTAAATGTCATTATTTTAAATCAAACAGTTTTGCAGAAATATAATTTATGCTTTGCTGTTAATTACCCTTAAAAGATATCTGTTTATTGCAAGATTAGAGCATTGAAACATGATGAAGGGAAATTTAAATTGTAAATAAATACTTGAAAGTCGCTGAACTGCACGTAGAGCAGTTTAAGTACTGATATCTGTAAATAACTTTATTTATGAGAAAAGGACTATTCTTCTCCAGCTGCATATAAGTATTCTGTACCGTGCCACGCGCATAGAGTAAAATCCGTCATAACTGGTTATGCCTTCCAATGACATCATTTTGCCTTGTTTTATATAATGCTTTGGCTTTGCTTGGGTTCAAGAGTGCATCTTTACTGTTTGTTTTCATTTTGATAATAGTACCGAAAAAGTCTATTATTACTGAAGTGCTTTGTATGTGCATTACCATAAGATTACATTCCACACCATAAGATATAAAAGATGCAGGATTTTTGAAGAGAATAATTTTCTTTTCATAATGCTTTAAGTGTTTATGTCGCTCTGTTATTACTAAAATTTATTTCATTTTTACCTTTAGATAGCTGAATATTATACCCTTGAAAAATAAAAGAAAACAACTGTTGAATTTGCGTAAAATGCATAATGATTCGCTACAGGAAAGGGTATGCTTGCTTTTAAAAAAATTGCATGTTTTTATAAATTTCAGCTTTTTAAATATGGAACCTTCAGCGTGATCCTTATTGCAGGTCTTTCCCAGTTTTGACATTGTCTGTTACATTTTCCGAAGCAAAATGAAAAAGTGCTTAATGTTTAATTAAGGCATTTCTTTATATTGTTATGGAAATATTTCATGAGCAAATCGTGTGAGTCCTGTACAGAGCTCTCGAGTAAAACTAGTTTTTTTGGGGGGGGTCGTACTTTTGAAATATGCAGTCACTTATACACAGAAAAGGTTATTAGTTTTGTGATAAAATATGCGGTATTTTCACTGAAAACAATGAATACAGAAATACACATGTTATATCCCCCCAGGTATCAATCAATGAACTTTTGTTAACCTTTCCTGCAACCTGATGCAACTAAGGCGAGAACTTGTGATCATCGAAAGGGCCGCCCATTGTCCACAGAATCCTTCTAAGAAGAGAGATTAAAACAGTCATCCTGCTACATCGGCGCAATTTTTTTTTTATTGGACCCTCTCTTATACCCCCAGAGCTGAACTGTGTAACCGAGTGCTCGTCAAACCACGGGTCTCAGAGACCACTCCTGGGGGAGAGACACCGTTATAAACCTGGAAGTCTGACTGGTCGTCAGTAATGCTCCTGCCAGTATTACGCGGGCAGCCCGTCACCGAGGGACATTACCGAAATACTCGGGCCATCCGAACGTATAAGCAGACTTCCCTTGGGTTCTAGAACTGCCGGGCAAGAACTTTATTTCGCCCCATGGCGAAGCGTGAAGATTCATTTGACCCTGGCTCTGTTTCCTACGATGTTTTAGTACTTTACGGTAGACTACTGTTAGGAGGTTATAGTGGGTTAGTGCTTAGCACAGAGCTTTGCCATTTTCTATGATTCCTGTTCTCGTATTTCGCCATGAGTGAGAAACTACTCGACTGTCTTGCAGTTCTCGTCACCGAACTAGAAGAGTGACCTGATGAAGGAGAAACTGAAGCTCCGAATGGTACCAGGATTTAAAGAGTCCTCGCGTGACTCAATCCACAAGAAAATCAGCGAACTTCGAGTCAGAGGCAATCGACATAAATGGTATGATCCAATCAAGGTCTTAAAATAAAATAGCATAACTTTAGTCAAAAAGATTACTCTGCTGAGATGGTGCGCGATGGAATAAAAATACTACTTCCTAACCCGAATGTATACTGTCAAATCGAGATGAAGGTGTCTACTTTAACTCCTTCCAACTACCTGAAACTGATCATTAGAAACCTGCCGGACTGAGAATATCCAAAAGGAACTAATAGAACTTGGCTTCCCAATCGAATGGTGAAATTGCAAAACTCTTTCGTTTCCTCGTCACCCTCCCAGAGCATTCCAAGGAACTCAACCGTGTTCAATATATTCTGCAAATGAGAATTAAAATCGAACCTTATAAAGGTAGAGCTGAGCCTCTGCAATGCTACAGATGTCAGGGGTTCCACCACACCTAGAGCAATTGTAACCACGAACCTAGGTATGCCCGATGCAGACAAAATCACGAATCATCTCAGTGCCAGAAATATCGTAACGAACCCCCTGACTTGTGCAAACTCCTAAATTTCTCACACAACCTACTAGATGTTGCAAGAAGTTCCCAAAAATTAAAGACACCCCCAAAGTAAGGACCCATTCTGACAGATTTGTCACCAACAAATCCTACGCCAATGGACTTGAAAGCGGACTTAACACTAGTCGGCCTACCACAGGCTAAACAAGTCCTTAAAAGTCTCACGGATCTGATCTTCAACATCAGTGTCAGCAATCCCTCTCATCAAAATCAGCGACAAAAAAAATCTAACTCGGGAGCAAGGCCACAATTCAAATAATGGGTCAGTATACAATTAGATGCCCGCGATGGGGAATTATCACCTGAACTGCTGACTAAAATTCTACCAGGAGATGCTCCTGTAATCGCCGCCAGCAATTTTAACGTCAAGCATATCCAGTTGGATATGCAAAAAGAGTAAGCTCGATGGAAAAATTCTCACTAATTTTATGCTTAACAACCTTATTGCGCTGGATGTCACTGGAGAATACGCCTAACGTCCAATGTTTAATGCTTTATTAGTCTACAAGGTAGGCTATCGACAGCTCTGTTGAAGTAACGCCCACAGGACACATCACGTGAAAGCAATCAATTAGAGCCCCACGATGGGGAAACGGAGGTAGATAAGAAAAAGGGGAGCAAGTCTCCTTTGAGTAAATCAAAGATCAGAATCGCACAAGTAAGTAAACACGGGAGGAGGAGGCTATCTTTACAAAAAATAAGTCATGTTCAGAAACTCAAAAAATATAAAAATGCGTAAGCAAAATGATACATATATACAAAGTATAAAAGTGTATACAGAAGCGGAAACAAGATAATGAAAGCAACTAAGTAACGAAATTGTGATCGCTCAGTCTGTACGCTGTGTATGGACGAATATGAGTATCCGTCGGATCGATAATGTAATTTAAAGAGTCACAGAAGTTTCCAGCATGACTACTCTGTCCTTTTTTGAAGAAATTGTCATTGATCCTAAGTACGTAGCTCTCCATGGCCTCTATCTTAAGATCGTCATGTAGCAGCTTATTACGGATATAAAAATGAGCACTCGTAATCATCTAATAATTTTGTTTCGCACTACTTGAAACCTATTTTATATTGGCCTTTGAGCAGGCAGGGTAGGCATAGGTCATAATGGGCCTGAGAATTGTATAAATTTGCCTCTTTCTGTTAAAATTTAAACCTGAACTTTTGCCCAAAAGTATATGCAATTGATTGGCAGCAGCACTTGTTCTACCTACTACATAGTTCGTATGCGTATTCTAGGTCATGCTTTGATTAAGATAGACCCCAAGATAACTAACTTTGTTAACACGAGGCACCAAATTCTGCGACGAATCCAAAGAAGTTTTGATTTACTTGCAATAATTCAAATCCCCCATTTAACACACCACTCCTCAATATGAAAAGTCATACAGTACACTTATGGTTCTGTTGGGCTGCATAGATCTAGCAGCTATAGCAGTATCATCTGCGTAGCACGCCAGAATCATGTTTCTTTGGAGGCTCTTGTTAGGAAAAAACGTAGAGCATTGTCCCCAAACACGACCCTTGCGGGACGCCAGCATTGATATATTTTCCTCACAGTTCACCGCATAAAGCCTGTTCATAAGGTTACGACCTTAATAGAAGAATAAACTCACGAGAAAAGTCCAGATGAATCAATTTGTATAGAAGTCCCTCATGCCAGACGCGGTCGAAGATTTCACCATGTCTAGCATGAGGACTGCTGTGCAGCATTTATGATGTAAGGCAAAGCCGGCAAATTCAACCAAGCGGCGCAACTGGTTTGTAGTGGATAAATCACTCCTGAAGTCATATTGATAGTCGAGAAGGGGATGAAGAAAGGGTTCAATTCTGAGCAAGATGATCCGCTAGAAAATCTTACCAATCGTGAAAGGAAAGCTGATTGGCCTATGGTTCTCAGCTTTAGAAGTGCCCTTTTGAGGCTTCCAAAGAAGGAATATTTCGGCAATTTTCCATTCATCTGGAAAATAGCAGAGTTATTAAACACGCTTTGAAAGTTAACTGCGTTACTAGGCAAGTTTCGAATCATATAATTATGGATGCCAATCAATCTTATCGCCCAAGTAATCTTAACTACTCAGATATTCTGGATTTACTTGTGGCCATGACTTGCTATTATTATGGAAGTCAAACACGAACTAAGCTCTGATCACGTGTCTGTGATCGCTGTACTATAAAAAAACTGAAAAATGAGAACATTGATGTGGCAGTAAATAAATTCACTGCCAAAATTCAAAATGCGTCTGAAAAAGCACGCAACGTTGATCGAATTCTTAGACTTCCCATCCATATCAGAAAGGCAATCCGCGATTGGCTACGAAAAAATTATCACCTGACTTGGGATTCAGTTATCAAACGCATAATCAACAAACTGAACAGAGAAATTAAGTAATTAATTTAGCAATATAAACAGTATCTCTGGGAACAACGCATGAAAAACATTGACATTACTGACGGCTCGTTTTGGAATGCTATCAAAAATTTCAACGAAAAATTTCCTGTAACTGACCCTGTAGGGTTTTCCTTAATTTGCATAACAAATTTATTTTAATTTTACCTGTTCTCAACTTCTCAAACTTCCCCTCACATTCTCTCGCCAGGATGTAAATTTTAAGTGAAGTGAAGTGCTATTTAAACGTGTGATTATCTCAGTTTTATTCAGAGCGTGTTTCGCTAGCTTAGCGCACGTTTCGTTGTTATTTTCGCGGTAAATCGAGTTAGGCACTTTGCAAAGGCGTAGCTAGGGTTTTCAGCGCCCGGGGACAACTGAAAATTTTGCGCCCCTTTCTCTGTGCCAAGAACGGAAAAATTTCATTCTAAAATTTCGTAACATCAATTTGGCGCCCCCTGAATGCGGCGCCCAGGGACAGATGTCCACCCTTGCCCCACCCTAGCTACGCCACTGGCACTTTGGCCGTTTTCAGTTTAGTATCACGCCGGTTAGATCTCTGTGAGTCCATCTCTTAGGAGAAATTTTGAAGTGCGTTCTTGCACTCGTTTTATTTTTCAGATTTGATTTTGTATTCTCTCTACGTTTAAGTTATCGCAAGTGAACGGTGTTTTTGTAAACTACGAAGTCCGTGCTGTCTGTTATTTTAGTTTGAGTTAATAAAGGGTTATTATCACCCTTCTTTTGTGCTGGTATTTATTTCACGCCTGTGCGAGAATTCGCCAGGTTCATCGTAGGATCTAAGTTAATGCATGTGGACAGTTAGAGATAGATCTTACAACCCATCTATAGTGACAATCAAATTTGTATTACTAATGAAAAAAATTGCGGATTTTTTTTTATTTATTTTTTTTTAAATTTTTTTTAAGAACCTTTAAGAAAAGTTCACGCCTAGACAATCAGAATGAAGCATCCTTTTCAAATTTTCTGATTGACTGAGCGCTCCTACTGAATGTAATGCCCGCCCTGGCTTCACCGGCTGAGATTAAGGACATAAGTAAAAGACTAAAAAATCTCCCAAAAATTTGTGGAATTTCGAGCGTTACCATACGGAACCTCCCAGTGAACATGGTAACATGATTTACTTCCACTATAAATGCATGCCACTTCAATTCTTAACTTTCCTAATAACTGAAAAAAGGCAAAAATTTTCATCATCCCTAAGCCTGGTAAAGACCACTACAAATCTGAAGGTTATAGCAAGGCCAACTAGATATCTAGTTGGCTTTGGTTATAGACTCATTAGTGTCCTACCAGGTCTCGGGAAAATCTTCGAGAGAGTTATTTTATAGAGGATGAAACCCTACTACCATCTGCTCCCTCCAGAATAGTTTGAATTTAGACAGCAACACTACAGGGGACAAGTGAATGCAGGGCTGGACGCCTATTCTACGATCACTGGGTCCGTCTACTACTTGAGCGAACAATATTGACTCAAAAAACCGGTATGGACAGCCGTTTTCGACTTATCTGCGAAAGCCATTCTGTAGTCCTCAGTTGGTGGGTGGGATGGGTCCATTTGACTTTATTGAAAGGGACAAGGCTTCAAGCAGCTTTAGACCAATCGCAGTACAGACGAGTGACGAAATTTATAGAGTGCGCTGGCTGAAGTTCTAGGAGTATTTTGCTAATATTTCACTAACTCACACGCTGCGTTTGTAGTTCGAAAAAATGGCACAAAACAGTATTATGACCAAAACGCAGCAGAATATGCTGCTGTGTTATGTGAAGGAAAATCCCGTTTTTTAAGGGGAAAGTTAACGTAGGAAATTAGGGCTAAGAAAATAAAGAGAGATGTGGATACCATGAAAGCAAAGGTAAATAGATAGGATTAAATAAAATAATTTTACTTCAGATCTTTTTAGCAATAAATAATTTTAATCTAATTTTCATTGCAATCTAATAGCAAACAAAGTTTCTTTATGCCCCCCCCCATGCTTGCATTAAAACTACGTTTTCAAGCAATTTATTTTACAGTTAATATTAAAAAAAATGGATTTTTCTTCTCTTAATCTATACAATCTCCTCACAGTAATGACATGGGAATAAAAAGGGAAATGGGAATATGTTATATAGAAGGTGAGCCAATAATACCTCGCACTTTTAATCGGCTGTAAAGCTCTCGGCCTGATAAGGAAACGAAAGAAGCATCAAGATAGCACTGGTTGACGAGGCGGTAGGTATGTTACACGCATGTGAAATTATACTAACTAAATGAATGAATGATTGAATAATGGAGTAATAATTAAATAATTGAATAAGTAATAATTAAAGATTAAATGCAAATTTCATAATTAATTAAAAATAAACAAAGTTTCCGAATTTTCAACACATCTACCACAGCGCAAGCTTGTTTGTTTACATTAGTAGTTCTTACATCAAGTGACCTCCGACGTCACCGGAATGTGTCTCATTAAATTAGCAATCAGTTATCAAACAGACACAAACACATCTTAATCCCCTTTTCCCCATATATTTTCCTTTTCTTCCTAGCTCCAATTCCTCACACAACATTTACTTCCGTTGGCAAAATGAAATGTCGCCCATACTCTTAAAGGAGCCAAGTTGGCGCAACTAAGGCTGTTCGAAGAATATTCGAAAAATATTTTTTTAAGTAAGAAATTAGAAAGAAAATATTTCTTTCTTAATGTTCCTTCCTTTCTTTTATTTTTCTGTTTCCATGAAAATTGTTCATTCTTATTACAGTATGGCCGATTACTGCTGCATTCAGCTATCACACATGCATCAAAATGTTTTATTTTAAGTAACTTATTCTATAATTATCATTAAAGAAAATAATTTTTCAATATGAAATATATAACCAAATTTCTAATAATCTAGTCTGTATGTGTGATTAATTCGCATTGCAATTTTTGTCATACGTATATTAGTAATAGTTTTTTGTAATATTACATTACTGTTATTTTAATTTCTTATATATGTAAGAACTGCTTGTTTTAAATATACTTCCTTATCAAAAGATTTTATTTTGCGAAAATAATTCAAAGATAGTAATATTTTCACAATGGAAGCACTAAAGTAAAAATAATCAATGTAGGTCTCCTGCAGTTAGAGAAGTCCTTGTCAAACCAACGTTTTAGCACTTTGACACATTAAATAGAAAAGTGTAATAATAATCAATATCTCTTTTACAATATAAAAATGAAAACTCTTCTATGAACAGTTTTTTTTTTTTTTTTTTTTTTTTTTTTTTTTTTTTTTTTTTTTTTTAAGTTTGCAAAGAAGCACTGATTTTTTATTACTAATAGATTACAAAAGTACTATTTCGTGAACAACAACTCAGTCTTACAGCATAATACAGTAATAATGCAGTGTGATTCTGCCAATAAGCCTACCAGAGGCCGAGTCGCTGAACGCAGGTAGTTCGGTCCCAGGTTTGAATCCCGCGAACAGGCTGGCCGCATCGGCGTTTTCGTGGGTTCCCCATGTGTAACATGTATACGAGCCAGTTTCCCCCAGAAAGGTCCTTCCTTAGAAACCAGTTTTAAATCGTAATAAAATTACGCACACACAGAAAAAAAAAATCTGAAGACCTTCAGATTTTATATTTCGTCCAAAGGGGTGTTTTTTTTAACGTTTTGCGCGTTACTTTTATTTATTAAATGTTATGTTCTTCGCACTTAAACCATAAAATTCAATTCAACAGCAATATCATATAATTTAAAAAGAGCATAGCTTTAGAATTTCCATTACACAGTCTCGCGCGCTAGAGATGAAAATGTTTTTTTTTTTTTCCCTCTTCTTTTCTTCCATAAAATGTTGCCATTGCTCACTTTGAAATCGTTCAGTTTCTTAACCAGATATTCATAAATGCTTTACAAAATATGAAATCATAGGTAATAAAAGAAATTCCCAGTTCCAAATTTGGGCTTCTAGATGCCTATATTAGGGTATAGTGTTACGTTATTCAAAATTTGATGGCTCTAGGTACCGTTGTTTTATCACAGTGCGAGAAACATTCATACATTTATGCAGATTCTTCATTGTTTAATTTCTTTAAATATCGCATAGTGCGATATTATTTGGTGGCAACAATTTGAAAAGTGAAACGCCACAAAATGAAATTAATAGCTCTTCTGGGTTAAATATTATTTTTAAAGGTATCACACTAGTAGTAGTACTACTACTGAAAAACTTTATAAAACTATTTTAGTTTTATAGTATTTTTTTAATTTTTTTCAATTTTATTTTACAATAGTGTGAATTTCGCATAATAATAAATCTCTCATTGTGTTCACAGTATTGTTCGTAAGATATTCCACTGTTATATTGTAAAATAAAATTAATTCTTGCTGTACATAAATCGAATAGACGCTTCTCGGATATCTATATTTTCATTAATTGAAGAAGGATTGTGTGCTATATAAATACTTATTATCTTGTACACTTTTAAACTATATAATTACAATATATATATCTATAATTTCAGGAAAAATACAAATAACCTTTCATTCAGTAGAAATTGCGTTCTTGTTTTCTGAATGTGGCTCAAAATACTCTCTCAGTTCATCGCAAATTTAAATAACTATAAATTTTGGCAATCAGAAATATGCAAAGAAAACATCTGGCAGAACAAAAGCATCAATATATTTTCTATAAATTCGCCGTCGATTCAGAGATCTACAACCGTATTCTTCGTTTAAGTGCGGAAAAATTAGCGGCGATAACACGTACAAAACCATTGTCTACTTAGAACATAAACTGGGCAAGCCTGATTGACAATCTCAGAGAATATGGGATGTAGGGCAGATCTGTTTTTCACTAGCAGCGACATCTGGCGGCCTGCTGACTCTCGGAGCGTAGAATAGGCGTCCTGAACGACAAATCGGCTGTCGTTCGGCACCCGCACCTACTTAGAGCAACCCAACCCTCGCGGCGTCCCACGAGGACTGCATCGAGAATTTATTAATTCAGTATATGAGGTTTTTGACGTGGCCAAACAAGGGCGTTTGCATATATGCTTTAACATACAATTAATGATAATTTACATGCATATAGGTACATTGGATACATACAGTGTCTTACAAAACTATTCGGGCACTTTAAGAACTTGTAGAAAATGCGCTGTAACCCGAAATTTAATTAGAATATAAAGCCCAATATTTTTTCATGCCATCTTTAAGTCATTTTGAATAAAAGCAAACTTTTTAATTTTTAATACTGACTTATTTTCTTTTTCTAAAATTGAAAAATCTAAGGAGGCATAGATAAAACACGTCAGAAAAGTGATCGTACACCGAAACATTTTCTTAAAACTTCGTAAATAAAATTACCGTCGGCCACTTTTTTTAATTTTTGCATTTTGGTCAGGTTTAAAAATTGTTTGGCTTTATATTTTGGTTGCTTACTTTGTTATATTTTATTTAATGTTTAAAAATGGCTCGTAGTCGTAGGGAAGCAACGAACAGCATTCGAAAACTGATAATTTTTTTATCATAAGGATGGAAATTCGATTTGGCATATCGCTAAATTAGTAAATCTAACCCATTCTACGGTGCAGTATGTGATACTAATATGCTCTAAAGAAGAAAACTGGATCCAAAATAAAGTAAGAAGAGGTTGTCCGCCAAAAAGGATTCGACGTGACTCAACGTGATCCGATATTTATATAGTTCGAAAATCTATGAAAAATCCATGTTTGAGAGTTGTAAAGAATTCTACACAGTTTAATGAAAAATTTTCTACTTCACTTAAAACTCGATGAGTGCTCAGATCAGCTGGCGCTCTGCTTGAAGAAAATTTTTTGGAAGTGCAAAAAATAGAAAGCTTAGGCTTTTCCTTTCAAAAGCAATCTTAAATTAGCCCGAAACGTATTAGAATCATGTTTTATTTCCCGAAGAAAGTAAATTTAACATTTTTGGTTCCTATAGGCGCATAATTGTATGGAGGGAAAAAAATGAGCTTAATCCCAAGACCTTGGTTGGAATCGCAAAGCATGGAATGTCAACATCAGGATTAAATAATTAACTATTTATTGATGGCACAATGAACTATGCTCTTTATTTCAATATTTTAAAAGATAATTTAAAATTATCCGTCTAAAATTTGGATACTGGAAACAACTTTATTTTTTGTCAGGGTAACAGTCCTCAACATTCGCCTTTTGGTTGTCTATAATTGTCCACTAGTTCTGAAAATACCACCTCAGTAACCAGATTTAAACCCAACAGAACACATTGGACAAAATTAGAGGTTAGAGTACGAAGACACAACATTAAAACAAAAAACCGAACTAAAAATAGTAGTGATGGAAGAATGGAAAAATATTTATGCGGATATTACAAAAATAAATAAATAAATAAAATTAAAAAACTGGTAAACTCTGTGCTCAGACGTTTGAAAGCTGTCATAAACACTACAGGATGTACTACAAAATACTATCTCACAGAAATTCTACAATATTTACTAAATATATGCAGGTTTCTTTAAAGAATGCGAAGACTTTTGTGAGGTAACGTTTCTGCTACTTGTTTTATCATTGATTTTACAGAAAAAGTTTAATATGTTCATAAAATAGTTAATGTAGTTTTGTTAAGAGAAATTCACAGATATTATTAAAAAATTTTCCTTCTAAAATATAAATTTTTATTAATGAACAAAGTATTTCACTGAAAGTGGTAAGTGCCCGAATACTTTTGTAACTCACTGTATATACCAGACATGGCCAAACTGCGGCTCGCGAGCTACTTGCGATTTAATATGCGATTTATTTTGAATTAGTATAGTTTATTTTTTAATGCAAATGAAATTTGAAATAGAAATCATGTAACGCCACGTTTCCTTATTAATAGCTAATTTAATTACCGATATTCTGTGCGTAAAAATTTGATAGATTTCAAAATGTCCGCTGCTAGCTTGTCAGAGTAACAAATACGTAAAATTATAAATAATTCCATTTCTGGTAAATACTATCCCGGTTATGTTACTTTTTGAACGGGTAATGGTAATCGGAATGCACTATTACGAAGTTAATCTAGAACGCAATTATATTTATTTAATTATTCTCCCTAATAATTTATCTCCTAAGTTAATTTTGCTTCAGGCAGAATCTGCTTACATTGATGTGTGATCCCATTGTTCACAACAGTTGTGATCCACCTAGAAGATTTACTATTCGTTCTAGGGTACTATTTGTATTCAGTCCTTGAATGGCCTGAGTAACTGCTGAAGAAACCCCTTTCGCTTTGTAAGCCATACAGAGCTCATTTAATATGAGTAAGAATTTTACAAAAATTTTATTTTGGAGGGAGTGAGCATTCAATCTCTTACTTTGTTAGGAGGCTTCTCTCAGTTTTCAGCGGAACTCCTTCAAAATTAATTTCCTATCCCTAAGCAAGTCACGCATTTTTATGCAGTTGCTTCACGGATTTTGCAACCATTCACAATAATATGCTTAATGAACACTTTTCCCACATGCAACTCTATATTTCCTAATAATTCCTTGGTAATCCTAGGCAGAGATCATAACTCATTTCGCCAATGGGTGTGCATGCTAAAATATTTGGAGTCATGGGAAGAATCATTGGTTTGACAATGATTTACATTTTAGTCAAAATGTTTAATTTGCATTTTATGAAATATTGTAATTCCAAATAGAGATCTTTCACCTCAGTTATCAAATCCTCATATCAATAGCGTTGCATTAAACAATGAGAAAGCAACAGAACAAAAACATCTTTCTTTTTCAAAGTTTTTGTCAAAGTCGGTATATTGATACTGGCGAAATCTCTTTAGCTTGTGATATTATCTCATATTTTTTTATTTCTTGTTTGATGACCATCTTTCTTTCTACCTCGCACTAGGTTAAAGCCATTTTGCTGCATTAGGTTAGAGTTGCCGGTGAATATCGCACTAGGTTAGAGGTATTTTGCTGCTCGGCATATCTAAAATTTTTCACTCCTTAGTCCTGCCGCTCTGCAGCTCTACGGGTTGTCCCGGCTCTGATGCCAGCATTACACTTCTTTTAATCTGTTGATATTTTTTGTCTTCCAAATTTTTTATCTTCATGTACATCTGACACTTTCTTCATGAACGCTTAGTAGCCAAACGAAAATTTGAACAACGATCCACTGCTTGATCACCACAAATTTCAGGCAATAATGTGAAATTTTGCTCTCGTAAGCGTTTAAAGTCTTGTAGAGTAGTAATTAGGATTTTTTTTAAGCAGAAGATGTGAAAAATGTACAATGCTCTCGCCGGGACTCGAACCTGGATCTCTCAAATAGGCGCCTAGTGGGCTACCGTTACACCGCCAAAGCATGCATAATGCTTGAATGCGAATTGCTTATGTAGCCTTGCGGCTTTTATAAGCTCTGTGTCACATCACAGTGTAAACTATCAACTAAATCCCAGCCGGGAAACGGATCAAGGTAGGAAAGAGGGTCCGTTGGTCGCGACGAGCAAAGTCAAGCTAAGATAATCGTTACATAACTACCATTTATCAAAGAGGTCATAAGAAATATTCGTAACCGAAACTTACATGTGCAAATGTAGCAATATCAAGTTGCAGAAAAATGAACAAATAAACAAATAAAATGTAAATTAATGATATTTACAATGAGAAATGCAGCAAAGTGTGTGCTTAAGTGACGAAATTATGGTCTTGCATTCTGTGAGCAGTAAATGGCCTTAGTGTGACATCTTCTGGGACGCATATGTAGTTCAAAGAAGCATTAAAATTGCCCGCCGTGCATTTTAAACCCTTATCATAAAATTTACTGTTTAATCTATGGAGGTACTCATCAATGTATTTTACCTTCAAATCATCATGCAGTAGTGTGTTCCTAATATAGAAATGTGCGTCTGTATCTTGCGCAACTTGTAATTTGTGCAGGTCATTGCTCATAACACATGACAGGTCGCAAAATGGAAAGATAAATTTGTCGCTTCCTGCGTAGGTCCAATTTAGAACACCTACCAGGTAGAAGATTCAGTTGCTACGCAACACCTTTAGTTTTATTAGCTGCATAGTTGATATAAGTGTTCCACGTGAGCCTTTGATTGAGATAAACGCCTAGATATTTGACTTTGTCAACTGTGGGTACTCTTTGGCCGAATAGGTACGGTGGCTGAATAACAACTTTTAATTTCTTCTTGCGTACGATAAGCAGTTGAAACTTATCAGCATTAATAGAAATCTTCCAGTTGGAGCACCAATTCTTTAATATCAAGTATACCTTGCAATACGGTAATGGCTCTGTTAGGATTTATTGATTTAACTGCTACCGCCGTATCATCCGCATAGCAGGCGAGTAGCGTGTTCCTATTGAATTTGTCCCTTGGAAAATCCGCCGCATAGAATAAGTAAAGAATTGGCCCCAAATAGGACCCCTGCTGAGATCATCTTGTAGCCAGAATGAATCTGTCTCGGCTCACAGTGAAGAATCTGCTTGTAATGTAAGAATGTGTCAGTAGGATAAGCTGTCTGGGAAGATTAAACTTGATTAATTTGTAGATTAAACCCTCATGTCAGACGTGATCAAATGCTTTGGTCACGTCTAGCATGAGCAGTGCTGCGCAGTTTTTATGATGGAGGGCGGACCCTATGAACTCAACAAGTCTCATTAGTTGTTTCGCAGTAGACAGGTCGCTCCTAAAGCCATACTGTTCATCAGGTAGGAATTGCACGTAGGGCTGAAATTTATGTAAGATAATTCTTTCAATTATCTTGGCAAGATTGGATAAAAGACTAATCGGCCTGTGATTTTCTACTTTAGTGATGTCTTTAGCGGGTTTGGGAAGCAAAAATATTTTCGCACATTTCCAGGTTTCTGGGAAATAGCAACACGTGATTACAATCGTTAAAGATGCCTGTGAGTCTTGTAATGCCACTTTTAGGCAAGTTCCTAATCATGAGATTCGTGATCCCATCAGTGCCTCGGGCCTTGTTTAGATTACGTTTAGAGACTATCTTCGTAACCTCCTTAGGAGTACTGAGCCCGCTAGCATTAAGTGCAATAGGCATCTTCAGCCATTCATTTACTTCATTTTGAACTTGCTGCGCAAAAGAATTATTGCATGGTGTTATGTTGGGACTAAATTGCTAAAATTAAAGTGATTTGCGAAAATCTTACATTTATGATTGTCAGAGTAGACTGTCATACCATTTGCTACTACAGGCCTGTCGCATTGGTGAGCGCGCTTAAGCATTTTAGTGAAGCGCCAGAAAGCATCACAATCCATCTCAAACTCAGTGATTTTGTCATTCCAGTTTTCTTGCCTTGCAATCCTATATTTTCTTTCTGAGCCTTTTACTTATTCCATTGAGCTTGGCTTTCATGTTCGTGTCCTAGGTAGTATTGTAGCTTCTGCGTAACCGGTTTCTTTCAGTCTTGAGTGCCTTAATAAATTTAGGTAACTTAGTAAGCTTATCTGTCTTCTGGGTTGTAACGTTGCGCGCCTCCAACTTGCACGCAACCAAGAGGTGACTGTGAAAACTGTATAAAACACAGAGCCTTGTGAAGGGTTTAAGTCCCTTTTTATTCAACGTAAAAATTACAATTGCGAGCTCTTGACGCTCACAGAGTGTGCCAACTCGGCAGTCAAATAAAAATAATAACCTGAAAAGAAACTAAAGACAAGACTCTAACTACGAGGCTCTCTAAAATAACTAACTCACCGCGTTTTACAATACCGCTGCTAATTCAGCAGACTTGAAGCTCACTTGAACGATTAACACTACTTTCCGCCAAGCACATAGGCCGAAACGCGGGGTTCTTCAATTTCTCGCTAACTACCTCCGCGCTCGTGAAGTAAGAATATCACACCGAACTCGTTTCCTTCTATTTAAATCAGAATACTTCCGCTGATAATTTGAATCCTTGCGCGTTCTACTAAAATTTACATATTCTGGCATTGGCAGTTCCAGGGGAAAGTAAGGCTTGACAGGAAAGATAGTTTAAACTTAAAATAAATGTTAGTTAAAATAAATATAAACCCTACATTTGCCGCTGCCAGAATTTGGAAAACTTGGAAGCAGGTCCTACAAACGACCTGTTGTAAGTTTCTCTAATTCTGAACTAACTGGCGAGAACCCCGTTTACACAAAAAAAATCTTATGTAACAATTTGTATACTAAAATTCTGTTGATCGTTATAAAGCTCTCTTCTTACAGCAACTTTTCCTGGACTTCATCAATCAATCTTGGTCTTTCCTTCCAGCATCTGGAAGGAATAAGTATCAGTATCTTTCTACATACATTATAATTTACACTTTCTTGACACAATAAATTTTTGTTTTTAAACGATTCGTTTTTCTTAGTTATTGCTTACTTCACATTCATTCAATTTTTCAAGCATTAATTTAACTTTACCCTGGCTCTCCACCGTGTGTGGTGTCAAACGGGAATATTCGTGTTTTAGTCTTACAACACTTCCCCTAACCACCATGATTTGTTAGAATTCAACGACCAAATAGACACACCTTACTCGACATTCTACAACTCAATGAGCTACTTTAATATTTTTAAAAATTCAAATGTAGGTGGAGAACCCTACAAAACACATTCATTCTAACTTCCCCCTCATTCATCTTTAAACATGCAGGCTTTCGCTCTAAAGCATGACTTTACAGTTTAATACTTAAATTTTGACTTCATTGCTTTTAAGCATTCACTTTTAGCATCTCAATTTTATGCTTCTAGACTAAATTCTACTTTTACATAACATTCAAGTATTTACGTACATTTACAAAATTTTAATACATATGCTTTTTACAATTTACCATAAAATGAATAAAAGAAAATAAACAGAGAACTGAAGACTCATTCTTCATTTACTCATTCTTCGCCAAGCTGGCGGCACTGAAAGTAAAATTCTTATTAATACAAGAATACGAAGTTATTTTTATCTTCGGCCAAATTTTGGCTTTAACATAACAGAATTAGTCTTTCGACCAACAGAAAATGCTTGTTTTTAGCTTTTACACTTAAAGAAAATAATACTTTTGCCTTAGCTAAATAAAGTAAAACAAAACTAAGTCTCAACCGAGACATATTGACTTTCGTCAAAACATAGAACTTCGTACTTATGCATAACATTTCGGAACAAAAGAGAAAAAAAAAATTATAGAAGGTTTTAACTTATCTTTGAGTTTTCGATGCTTGAAACTCCGTCATTCGTTTTTGGCAGAATTGGTCCCAAGTTAGAGGTTTCATGGATGTTAATCTTCTCCTTACTGCCCTCCGAGTGTCGTCCACCTGACTTTTTCTTTTGCGTCCTCTACATGCTGGCCTCTTGGCGGAGTAATCGTCTGGTTGTTGGCATTTCCGTTTCTCCCTGGGACGGCTGGTCTTGACGTCCTCCAGTCTGGAGTCCTTCTTGAATTTCTTCTGTTCCTCGTATTTTTGTGCCTCCTGTTGCCGTTTCAGTTTCCGGAACGGCGGCCTTGCTGGCACCTGACTCTCTGGCCGTGTGCGCGTTCTCCTTGATGTATAATTTTTCCTGCAATCCTTTGTAGGTGGTGTTTTTCTCTTTACCACGGTTTCTTTACCCGGTGCATCTGTATCTTTGTTTTTCTTAAACGCTGGAGTTTGAAAATTATTTTTTCTTTTTGATACCGACGTCCGGGTTGTAGAAGTGCTAGGTCTCTCTTCAGTTCTCTGTTTCTTGGGTGGTGGAATAGTTGTTGTCTCTGGACCTTCTATTTCGTTTAGACTTGAGTCCTGCAAGAAACTTTTAAGGATTTCAAAATCATTTGGATTATAGTATTTTTTCACCTGGTCGGGACTTGCTTTACAGATTTCCCCTCTCTCGTTCTTAAGATATAAGACTACTCCTTTGATTTCCCGAATTACATAGGGGCCTTCAAACTTTGGAGCTAGCTTTGCCATAAAATTGTCTGGGGCACTTGATAAAGAAAATTTCCGCTTCAATACTTTATCCCCAACTTTAAAATCTGCTTCACGGCGTTTTCTATCATAATATATTTTCTGTCTATTTCTTGCCGTATCCGAGGTTTTAAGCGCCTGATCAATTAGCTTTTGCACATCTTTTTGTTTAAACTCCTGCTCTCTTTGTTGCACAAAGAATAATTTATCCAAAGGCGTAATTAATTTTCGGCCTAAGAATAATTCTGCTGGAGTTTTTCCCGTAGTATCATGATGTGCCGTTCTTAAAGCATAAGCTAATTCATTTATGTAGCCATCCCAGCGCTTGTGATGTGTGCTCACGTAACTGCGAATTATTTTTACTATGTTTTTATTAACTCTTTCTGCTATGTTAGCCTGTGGTCTATACGGAACCATTTTGATATGGCGTATGCCAAGTCCATTGCATATGTTTTCAAATATTTGACTAATGAATTGTTTTCCGTTATCGCTAATGACTTTTATCGGTGCATTGTATTTTAAAATGTATCTGTGTAAGAATGCATCTGCGACTGTTTTGGCTGACGCGCGTTTAAGTGGAACAATTTCTGTCCATTTTGAAAAATGATCTACTATTACTAAAAGAAAACGATTTTTATTTAACTCGCTCTGGGGGAAGGTACCAAGGAGATCTATGCCTAAAATTTCATTCGGAAATGTAGCGCGAATGCTATTTAAGTACCCGGCCGGGCTGTAATTAATATCATTTATTAACTGACATTGATTGCAGGACCTGACATACGCCGTTACTATTTTGTATAATTGCGGGAAATATACCGCCTCGCGTACCCTTTTTAAAGTCTTTCTGACCCGTAGGTGGCCGGATGTTTTTGCTTCGTGCAACTCCTTCAAAATGCTTAATCGAAGCGAGGCTGGGATGACTGGTTTATACTCAAGATTTTCGTTTGTTGTTTTCGTATAAAATAATAAATTATCTATTATTTCATAGTTTTTTGCTCTATTTCTTATCGCATCGATATCTGTGTGCTCGAAGCTTTCGGGGTCTTTCAAATAAGCATAGATATTTCCAAATTCAGGATCAGCTTTCAGTTCAGTAATAACCGTATCTCTAGAATCTAAAATTTTTGAAGTCAACACAGCGCATTTAAGTTCATTTCCTTCATCGTCCAGTTTTATACGAGAAAGTGCGTCAGCTACATTGTTTTCCTTACCCGATTTATATTTTATTGTGATATTATATTCTTGGAGTTTTAAAGCCCATCTTATTAACCTGGGCGTTAGGTTTTTCCCCGAGTAAAGTCTACCAATAGCCGCATGATCCGAAAAGACTGTTACTGGCGATTTGCCGAAATAAACTCGAAATTTGTGTACAGCCATTAATACGGCTAATGTTTCTCTTTATGTAGCTGTATAATTCCTTTGTGTCTGATTCAACGTTTTACTAAAAAATGCCAGCGGATGGTTATTTTGCATAAGAACCGCACCCACCGCATAGTCTGACGCATCTGCTGCAATTTCCAGGTTTTCGTCCCCCTCCGGGAATTTTAAAACAGGGGCATTAATAAGCGCTTCTTTTAATCTTTCAAAGGCTGTGTTAGCTTCCGCTGTCCACGTAAATTTAGCCCTTTTTCTTTTGATTACTAAGAGTGGTTCAACAATATTAGCGAAATCTTTTATGAAAGATCGATAGTAAGAACATAATCCAAGGAAAGAAGAAAGTTTCTTGGCGGTGTTGGGCGGTGGGAAATTCTTAATAGCTTTTATTTTTGAATCTTGCGTTTCTATACCCTTTTGCGAAATTTTATAACCGAGATATTTAAGTTCTTTAGTTGCGAACTTGCATTTTGAGGCGTTAATTGTAAGACCGGCCTCTTTTAATAATTTAAAAACTTCTTCTAGATCATTAATATGTTGTTCCAACGTACTACTCGTTATAATTATATCATCTAGATAAATTAAAGTTGATTTTCCTAGGACAGGCTTTAGAACAATGTCCATAGCTCTCTGGAATGTTGATGGGGCCCCACACAACCCAAAGGGCATGCGTAAAAATGCATAAGTGCCCGATTTTGTTATAAACGCGGTTTTATGTATATCTTCAGGTCTCATAGCTATTTGATAGTAGCCAGACGTTAAGTCCAAAGTAGACATATATCTTGTCGATTTGATCTGTCTAATGATCTCGTCTATAACCGGCAAAGGGTAAACTGGAAATTTGGTAATACTATTTAGTTTTCTGTAATCAATAGCAAACCTCCAAGCCCTTTTATCCGAAGGAGGAAACTCGTTCTTTTTCCTACATAGTACGACTGGACTCGTGTACTCACTATTTATGGGCGTTATTATTTTATTCTTTAACATCTCCTGAATATGTTCTTCGATGATTAGGTCTTTTTGTTTATCATAACGATACGGTTTAGTCCTACAAGGTTTTTCGGCATTTAATTGAATCTTGTGCGTTACTATTTGGCAGTTTCCTGGTTTTTCTGGAAACAAATGAGAAAAATTACTCACCACTTGCTGTATTGCTTTACTTTCATGGTCATTCAGATGGCTAAGGTCCAATTGAGGTGTCTCCACAGGTTCCACCACCCTCTGGTCCATCTCCAACACCACGGAACTATCTTGAAAATTTAATTTGGCCCTCGCGGCCCTTAAAAACTCCATACCTAAAATAAGAGAATGTTGCAGATCTTTCACCACAAAAATTAATACTTTGAGACTTTCCTCTTTTACCTGTAAGTTTAATGATAATTTCCCGATGCAGTGACATGTTTTTCCTTGCGCCGCTATAATTTCCGTATTTTTGGTTTTAAATAGTCGTACCCTATAAAAATTCTTTTTGAAGAAATTTTCACTCATAAAATTTCCTTCTGCTCCTGTATCGATGAGGGCTTCTACTGGTACATCGCCAACCAGGACTTGTATAATTGGTAGCTGTGAGTTTTTTACGATGACCGTATTTAAATGTGTATTTGAGGGTTTTTTTAAAACTTCCGGGGTCTGGACCCTCCCTTTCACAGGCCCCTCTACTCGTTTAACGCTTTCCTTTCAATCTGTGTCTTCTGGGTACGCGGATGCTTATTTTCAAATTTTCTTTTTGGGCCTTGACCTTCGAGTTTCGATGCGTTAGCTTGATAGTTCTTTCCCCCATAAGAGCGATTTCCATTTCTGGTTTCCTCTTTTGAAGATTTCCTTCGGGTACTTTGAGAATATGTTTCCCCTCTCGCTTTTTCCGCTATTCTGCGATTTTGAAACTTCACCGCCAATTCGAAGAGTTCCTGCAATGTGCTTGGGTTTCTAATTTCAAAGTAGTCTTGAACAGCGGGTAACAATCTTGGTAATATTATTTCGATTATCTCCGCATCGGGTTTCTTTCCATACAGCATATCCGTTAGCTTGATTTTTCGTAGAATAAAGTCCGTCAATTCTGCTGTATCCCGTTGATAGAAACTATATAGTTCGGTTTCCAGGCGTGCGCGATCTTTCACTATGGGGAAGGCCTTTACTAACGATTTTTTGAAATTTTCAAATATATATGTCTGGCTTCCAACTTCTCCTAATAAAAATTTGCCTATGTTTTTCCACCATAGCGCGGCCTGTCCTCTTAGTGCTGATGTGGCGATGGCAACTTTTTGTCTTTCAGGCACAGGGTAGAGCTGAAAGTGGTTTTCTAGACCTTCTAGAAATACCGCCACCGAATTTTTCCGTCGAAATGGACGTTTGGCTTGATTGATGCTCTCAAAGTCTGGACCAGGTATCCAAATCCTTCTAACTGGCTTGTCATTTCTTGGTGTTGTCCAGCGGCTTCCATCCAATTTTCGGCCATTTCAGTTCGATAAGTGTTCGGGCGCCAATGTAACGTTGCGCGCCTCCAACTTCCACGCAACCAAGAGGTGACTGTGAAAACTGTATAAAACACAGAGCCATGTGAAGGGTTTAAGTCCCTTTTTATTCAACGTAAAAATTACAATTGCGTGCTCTTGACGCTCACAGAGTGTGCCAACTCGGCAGTCAAATAAAAATAATAACCTGAAAAGAAACTAAAGACAAGACTCTAACTACGAGGCTCTCTAAAATAACTAACTCACCGCGTTTTACAATACCGCTGCTAATTCAGCAGACTTGAAGCTCACTTGAACGATTAACACTACTTTCCGCCAAGCACATAGGCCGAAACGCGGGGTTCTTCAATTTCTCGCTAACTACCTCCGCGCTCGTGAAGTAAGAATATCACACCGAACTCGTTTCCTTCTATTTAAATCAGAATACTTCCGCTGATAATTTGAATCCTTGCGCGTTCTACTAAAATTTACATATTCTGGCATTGGCAGTTCCAGGGGAAAGTAAGGCTTGACAGGAAAGATAGTTTAAACTTAAAATAAATGTTAGTTAAAATAAATATAAACCCTACAGGGTGATTTTGCTAGCCTCGCAGTAAGAGTTGTTTAAGCATGCAGCGAGGGAGTCAATTTCCCTGTCAATGCCATTTGAGGTTTTAAGTACTGTTTTAGGGAGCCGCTTCTTAACAACTTTATGAAACATCGTCCAATCTGCGTAGGTCTTAGTAGTGGGATAGCTTATACTTGCGGCCCCCCAGTGTCGTTACTACCGGGCAGTGGTCTGAGCTAAGATCATCATGTACTTCCAGGATCATATTAATATTAGTGTTCGACAGTATAATGTCGTAGATATCTTGAATGTGCTCTGTAATATGTGGCCTGAAAGTAGGCGCATTGGGTGCATAGATTCCCACAGGATGATTACTTATGAACTCCTTAAGAACTTTGCCGTAATGGTTGGTGCCGCGGCATCCCCAGTCCATGTGTTTGCTGTTTAAGTCTCCTCCTACTATAATGTTCGTGGAGTCTGGGATAATGCACTTGAAAAGCTCTTCTGAAAGCCTGTTAGCCGGCGGGTTGTAAATGGCGGCGAACAAAGTGTCCCCAAATTTGGGTAGTTGTATGGAAGTGACCACAATTTCGTAACTTTTGCTTCTATCCGCGGAGATGAGACATGAAGAATATTTACAGTGCACATAATATGGCCAAGCCTCCACCTCTGTGATGCAATCTGTCACATCGGTATGACCTGAAATTACGAATATTGAGCCTATCTGCCGGTTTGGCATGTGTCTCAGTAATAAGGCTCATCTCTATGTCATTATCGTAAATGAAATGTTCGAGTTCATCCTTCTTATCCTTGAAATTGTTAACATTCCAAACTAGCATTTTAATTGGCCTGCTGCTGTTGATGTTACTATCCATGATTTGGTAGTGACTTAGTTTGCGCGTTGGAACTGCTAGTGGCAGTACTAGAAGTTAAATTTAATTGTAGTATTTCCGATGGCATATTTCACAAGTGCACATCAGCGTAGCCACTGAGGGAGGGGTTTCGAAAATAGACCAATGAACTTCTATTGCTCTTGTGACGCTAAATCTTCGTGTGCATGTGAGCGTATGTTGTTTACGTTTTAAATTGCATTTGTTTCGCAGTTATAAATGTATAACGTAAAAGTAGAAAATTTCGTAGTACTTTCGTTTTGTGAGTTTAATTAATCGCTGACATTTCACTTTCGCGATTTTTATCATGCTTTGATATTTGGATTGATGTTCACGGCATATTATCGCTCTTTACACCGAGAAAATGACTCAAGCTACAATTAGCCTCGAATAATATGCATTTACTAACAAATGTGGATTAAGAGAATTCATGTGTATAGTTTTTTCTATTGATCTGAGAAGGACTGGAAATGCTACAATGAATCTAGTGTTTTCTTATTTCAGTGCTTGCATTCATTTGATTTTGAAAGTGCTTGCATTCATTTGATTTTGAAAGTGCTTGCATTCATTTGATTTTGAAAGTGCTCGCATTCATTTGATTCAGAATAAATATTGTGTATGATCTGATTATATACATTGTTAACATTAAAAGTTATATGTGAATAAATTGAATATATTCGTTGTGAATAGATAAATTTATTCTGTTTGATGAGTATTTCTTGTGTAGACAGTATATTTAAGAGTGAGCAGTTATTAAACATCTTTTTCATATAGACTGAAATAAAAAGTGCTGCCTTCTATTTACATATATAACTGGGGTAAATATTTTTCTCATATGCATAGTTTTATGTAAAGATAGCATGTGGGCTCAGATGTGCATCACATATTTCTTTCGTCTTATTTATCACTTATTAAGTAATATCTCGCATGACTATTTTTGAGGAGTATCCAACATGTGTTTGTATTTATTTCAAATTCTTTCAACCAGGTAGTGAAATCTTCATAATTGCTTATATTTGATCTAACTTCGCAATGAAAATTGTCAGAAGAAATAGACGATGTACAGAAATTTGTACAGAAAATTGCGTGACAAAATATTTTCAACCATCTTGCTTAAATCTTAAAGCGTGCGAAAGGTCATGTGACATGACAGAAATATTACTGGATGCTCATTGGTCCATCCTAGAAGCCACTCCCTCAGTGGCTATAGAGATGTGAACTTGTGAAATATGCTTCCCGATGCTTTAATGGCTTCGACAAGATCTTTAAGGCCTTCGAAAAATGGTTCTTGCTTCATTCAGTGTGTTATTGTTGAAACTCTAACCGCTAGCAGCAGCCGCATAAGTTTTGTTTGTGATAATCCTCTCGTTAAACATTTTAGTGGGTGGGTTTTTCGAATCTGATTTAGGATCCTATAGTTCTCTGATTTAGGATCTGATTTAGGATCCTATAGGGACAGGCAACCCCTATAGTTGCTCGTGTGCTCTAATTGGCAATTAATGCACTTGGGTTTCTCCTCACGTGGTTTGGGGCAATATCTCGATAAATGATCGCCAGCACATTTCATGCATTTCGGGTCATGCCTGAGCATGATAAAATGCCTGACACCGAAAGCACTGCACTGGCCCTTTCCTACCTTTGTAGGCTTCAACCTTAACATTGAGACCACATAACTTCGCTATGCTGTGAATTCCTCTTGCCTTTTCATTCCTGCTGAGGATAATTAAGAATAAAGGCAGATTGAATTTTTCACCATTTCTGCGTCTGTGATAAGTTGTGTAACTTTTTCTACCCAAACTAACTCTTCCGCGATCTCCGTGAGTGGAGTATCGATTGGTAGGCTGCGTACTACAACCTTAACTTTCTTATTCTCAGGCAGAATAAATGAATGATATTTTACTCCCTTGGAGTTTAGTAACGCCGTCAAATTTTTTGTGCGTTTGTATGTCATCTACTTTTAATTCGTAGTGATCCTGCACTTTCATAATACCAGATTTGAGGGTAATACCTACTTCCCTTATCATTTCCCTGTATTTGGACCATGAATACTTGCCATTTTGAAAAATGATAGGCGGGGCTTTGGTACTTACTTTCTTAGGAAATGTAAATTTACCTAAGTCCTCCTCAAGTGGTTCTGAGTCCATGTCTACATTGGGTATGCTTTGTGTGGGGGCGTGCCTAGTGTTATAGAGAGATATGCCTAGTGTTAGTTCTCATTGGTGCCAGCTTCCTAATTACGAGCATCACCTATTAGCCCAGCCGAGCACATGACCTCATCTGCAGTACCGATAGGCCGCACCATGCTTTCCGTCTGAGATGTTCTTGCAGCCGGCTTCTCGGGGATCTCACTAGGTAGCGCCACATTAGCGTGGCTACTGGCCGCTACTTTAGATGAGTTTGTAGAGGGGATTTCAGTCGATATTTTTGATGAATCATCAGCTTTTGCAGCCCTCGGTTTCAACCTACGTTTTACTGCAAAATCGCCTTGAATAGTGGAGTGAGTAATCAGTTCAGTGCCATGGGTATGAGCTTTTTCGGGAGGAAGCTGAATTAGCGCATGGTATTGGTTTTTCAACTCCATTTCAGCTGGTTTTTCAGGACTGAGTGGCCGTTTAACACTGTGGCTGGGGGTAATCCATTCCATACTTGATTCCACATCGTTAGAGTGGGGAGGCTCAGCTTGAGAGGCGTCCGGATAACAAGATGAAGGAGTGGTTAGGCTTACTGAGTCTTCTCCGGCCAATTCTCGTTCCGTTCCACGTATTATATCCATAAATGTGCTCAGGAATGTCAATTCAACATGCTCATGAGGGGGTCAGGCTATCATTCCTGGAAGTCAGTGCATGAAAGCAATCCACAATTTGCTGAACAATCGACATTTTCCAGAACACAAAGTTCAACGGGAACAAATCTTCTTAATGTGCCTACGAGTGCAGAACTACGCGAGCAGTTAGCAGAGTTAGGAGCAAACAAGAGGGGAAAGGGCACCTTCACGCTAGGAAGCTACGAATCGAATAACATGCAGAAAGGAGGGATAAAATACCTTATATACTCCGCCTTTTAAAGGACGACTGGGGATTGGCGGACTCAATCGTCAAATCGTGGTGGTGAAGAATCATCATTCACCACCTTTTTAGTTCGGGCGCCACTGTAGAGACATTAGCATTTTGATGCAGGAGATGTGAAAAATGAGCAATACTCTCGCCGAGAGTCGAACCTGGGCCTCTCGAATACGCTCAGAGTGTGCTAACCGTTACATCACGAAGGCATGCAGAAAGGAGGAAAAAATACCTTATAGTGTGGTCTTTTATTTTCTAAAGTATCCCCTGCCTACGGACTCCATTTCAAACTCCATTTGAGATTTATTTTCTGTACACAGGTTAGGAAACGCAATAGAAAATTGTACTATGTAACCATTATGCTGACAATAATTTATTTTAAACTTTCTTCTGAGTTATTTTAATTAGAAATTCGAGACGAGTCATTTGATCATTGATCGCTCTTTATGGGTCCAACAGTTAGAATATTGTGGATCTGTACACCTCTTTGGCAAGAGCTTAGGAACTAAACTATTGTACAGACGTCTGCCGCGTTACAAAAGGCCTCCATATCGAACTTCTGTGCATATCCATTGAAATATGAAGAGTTATGCTTTCATGTTAAATCTGCATTTGCGAAATAAATTTATTATAATAGTGACAGGTATGTTTTCTTTCTGTAATATTAGTTTTGATTTGCGATGTATTTCAAAAACAGCTAAAAATTAAACAACAAGGTTAAAGGGTTCGGCTAGTAGGCAGATGGAATATCTACTCGACATAGCGTATGTATAGCCCGGAATGAACTACTAGATGTAATAGCAATAGATTATGTATGTCCCGAATTCTGAAACTATTCAAGAGGTAGTTTCCAGAACTTGCAATGCTGCGCATGAACTTCGTTATCTATGTCCAAAATTATCGGGATGATTCAAGAAATAGTTTCGAGAATTTTCAATAATGTGCATGAACTTCGTTATCTATATCCAAGAATTTTCAGTCGCTGAACTTCGTTATCTACATCCAAAATTATCGGAACTTTCGAGAGATAGCTTCGCGAATTTTCAATGATGCGCAGTGTACTGATTACTAAAAAATTCTGGCAGCTTCCGTTGGATGCCACGCTGAAATATTGTATCACTCAGGGCCGTCATGAGAGATACCTATTATTCATACACCACTGAAATTGCAATCATTTTTTTGGTGAATACTTCTATACTGGGCATCAGTAAAAGTAGCTATTCCAAAGTTTTGGGGGAAATGTTTAACCATTCTTTAGGTTAGTATCCAAAGTTTCGCATGATCTCACTATGATGGTCCTTATATTAATTGTATGAAGAAACAAAATTACTTTTTAAGCAAAAGCTAAAACAAACATCAGGCTATGGTTGTCATCCGATAACGTACTTCCTCTAGGGAGACAGCTGTGATACTTTTCCCCTGCTAAGGGATTATCCGTAGTAGCAGATCGGAGTACGTATTCGGAAAATATCGTTGCGTTTGCTTATCAACGCGGTATCAACCTCTACTAATATATAACAATAATTATCAGAAGGAAATATTTGGTTTTTCTACCTGAAGAAAAAACGCTTAGTTGCCCAGTACAAGAGTTATAAATTTTTATTTTCTTGGGACTTAACTTTTCTGAACACAAAACAGTATGCATAAGATGTCTCTATTCATATTTATATGCAATCATGTTAATCCCATATTCATTAATTTATTTTCTTAACCTAAGCACAGATTTAGTCCCGTGCAATTTAAATTTCCGCTGTATCGGGTCTCAGAGTTGTCCACCAGATTTTCCTCAGGAATTTTATTCTCACTTAAGAAGCCTCTACAAGGGATCAATAATCACTCACTTATACTCGTGCGGTTACTGACCCAGTTCCATAGGCGGTCGGTACAGTGCTAGTTATTTTGCTTTATTTGCTTATAAGTTTTTATCTTATTAGGTACCCTCGGATACATGAAAATGTCCTCCTTCAGGACACCCATGGATCAGACGGACGAAGAACTCTCGGATTTGGATAGATCGTTCAGAGCAAAGAATTCCCTACTATTACGAAAAGAAGATTTTGTAAAGTCTCCCCAGAAAAAGAATAAGGACGTGAAAACCTCAAAGAAGTCAAGCAGCAGTGAGGATGCAGCTCAGACTAAAGAAGGAAGAAGTTGGGCAGAACTTACGGAAGAACTTGGAGGAGAAAAGAGAGTTCACAAATTAATGGCAGTTCAGCCCGGATAAAATTCAAGAAACTTTGTTGTGGAATGAAAAACGGATTGCTGCAGAAAAAACAAAAGAAATTAAAAAGAGAAGTTGATAGCCCAAGGACCCCCCCCCCAAAGAAGCAGTTGCTAGTTACAGTAATGAAGTTACCCAGACGGCCATGGACACTAGTCTAGTCCTACAAAGTAAAAATACTTAAGTGGAAAAAGAAGTATGGGTTACACTAAGAAAGACGGCAAAAATGCAAAGGAATATTCAGCCGAAGGAAGTTTTTCAGGAGAATAGATTCAAGATTCTGGATAAGCAGAGAAAGGAAGAGCCAGAGGGAGAAGCCGTGCAGATGGAAACGCTCCTACCTATAGTATTCCAAAGCGCAGCTATTGATTGGCTGAAAATCGAGGAAATTACACATCAACCTGTTCGGAAGAATTTGAAACAGATACGAAGAAGAAATCTATATTTGTTAAAGTTAAAAATCTTACGAACTACCGAAATGCCACGTCTGTTTTACAGAAGAGAGGTATTCCCTTCCATAGCTCCCAAATGAACTGTGAGAAACCCATCCGGGTAGTGTTGAAAAATCTCCCAAGTCATGTTACCAAAGAAGCAACCTTTCTAGACCTTCAAAGACGTAAATTCCCTATTGAGAAAGCAAAGCAGTTCCAGAGAAGTAAAAAGAATAATTACGAAAAACTTGGAATCTACCTGTTGGAATTCAAGAAAAACAAAGCTGGTCACGCTAGTCATAATTTGAACAGTATGTTCAGCGTGAACATTCGTATTGAGAATTTTGCACCGAAAAAATGCCCCACACAGTGCTATCGTTGTCAGGAGTGGGGTCACTCACAGCATCTATGCAGTAATGTGGAACGCTGCTGTAAATGCGGTAAAAACCATACAAGCAATAAATGCGACTTAAAACACGATGAAACCCCCACCTTTATTTTCTGTCAAAAAAAGCATGTATCCAGTTATCGTGGGTGTAAGGAATACCGCAAAAAATTCGAAAGGAAAAAGATCCCTTTCAAGAAGATAATCCCGCCGCCAGCAGATGCTGATTTTCCTGTATTCACAAAGGAGAAGGAGAAAAACGGAAAAAGGCCGAAATATTCTTCTACAGTGAAAAGTTGAAGAAAAAACTCAAGCCTTCCCCAGAAGTGCAAAGCGAAGCCTTGGATAGGCTGAGAGATAGACAAGTCAGAAGTTGCCTGAAAACCATCATTTTGCAGGTCAAAAAGATAAGAAAAGCAAAAACTACAGTAAAAAAGTTACTCGCCGGATTTAATACGGCAATGACTCTCATGAAACTCGCTGAATCTGAGAATTAAGAAGTTGAAGATACGACCGCAGGATTTGTGACGATCTAGATTACCTGATTTATTGCATTTTATGCATCAACTTTAAAGAATTATTGCTCACAAGCGCTACACCACCCACTTCCAGGCATTGATTACAGACGCGATCTTCACCTTTCTCGCCCTCGCTGCGGCAGTGCTCATGCACCCACTAAATACATAAAACACCTTGAGAGCCTACTGGGCAAGTTGATTGATTAGGCAATATCCTTTTGAGGTAGGCACTATTTCCCTATATTGACGATTCTGATTCGGGGATCAATAATAGATTGGTAAAGGCCCTCACGGTTTGAAAACCTCTCAGAAACGCGATGGTCTATGGTCTATGGTCTACCAAATTTGTTCTCATCGACGTAGAAGCTTGTGCCCGAGGCACTGTGCTAGTCGATTAAAATTTGTCATTGCGAATTTTGCTGTCTGTGAAATGAATATTCATTGTCAGACATCCATAACATGTCCAAAATAATGTTTACCATGAGTTGCTTAGGAAACTAGGCACAAATACATAACTTCTTAGTAAACATTCAATCCATACCGTGCATGGAGGTAGGAAGTAAGAAGGAGTCTCCCTAAACAAGTTTCTCCGTACCCTGGTCTGAAGCACCGGCGATCCCTACGTGGTGACCAAAACATTGGGTCATTTACCATTGAGTTCTATGGGATTTGACGCGTTCGGGTGTAAATATTTTGTAATTACGTCGCAAATATACATATAAATGTATATATTTTCGTTTTCTACAACACTTCAGAGTCCTAAGTATGTGAAAACAACATATTTTTAAACAACATTTCATTCTGAACGGAATTAAATGCTATACTTTTCACAGGACAGTTTTCTCAGAATGGTTTAATTTGAATGAAATATTTTCACTAGTTTTCGTTAATTACATTAGAAAAAAAAATTAAGGTAATTCGATTTTATTCGGTTAAGGTACAAAAATTAAGATCAAAGTTTATTGTATTATTAATATTAAAATTATGAATTATTTCTTTTCTATTTATAGAGCTTCTTCCTAAAATACTTTCTTAAATATGACATGATTTTTTGGCTTCTTTTAAATCGAAAAATGTAAGTCAATTTATAATTAATGCTCTATTCGGTTCATTTTAAATTAGAGAATTATTAGGAAAATAGTATTTGACTTTCTCTGAACATTTCTGAAAGGGAATAAAATAAGGTGTTTTTTTTTTTTTTTTTTTTTTTTTTTTAGTATTATTTAAAATTTGTAACTGAGTTATTATAAAATGTAAAGGGAATAATTCTTTTAATTATACTTATCAGATTTTTTTTTTACCCTTCATTTCAACAATACATATTCCAAAACTCTTTATTACGTTCTTAAGTGCGCATCTCATAGCATTTGCTTTACAATACCTTTTAACAGATTGCTTTCCAATACGAACAATTCTTGCTTAAATACTTTTATAACGTATTTGTCAACAGGATTTCAATTTATGTTTACAATTCAATATTAAGGTTATTATATATTTAGATAACATTTATAATCATTATAAATTAGATACATTTAATCATTAGATTTCTTCACAGTACTATCACAGTTGTTTATAAGTGAATAAATTCTTCATTTCAAATACATTTATAAATAATTTAATGAATATTTAAGTATTTTGTCAAAGGCAGATACATGCTTTTTGCAATCACATGCATAAATACCCATACATATTTCCTATTTATCATTTCCGGCATGTGCAAATCTTTAATTTCTGTGCGTTCACTATATTTTTCGTGTAAAGTAATTTACACTAATTTAGCATACATCCGAAAGTTTTACATAAAAAATATATATGAATATAATTTGAATGAAAATTATAAGTATTATTTTTAATACCCACTCAAAGGTCAGTTTTTGTTCAAAATTCCCCCACGATGGCATCTCTCTCTTTAGGCAGAAAGCCCTTGCATGCGTTACTCTATTTAATAAAAACTTAATCTGACCTATGTGCCTAATTACAAATATTTTAACATACATAATTTTATATTTACATTTATCCATCAAGTTTCAAACTTTTCAAATCTTCTAGAAAATAAATTTTGGCAGATCTCTTTTAGCAATTTTTTTAAAATCTATATTTTTGTAGTGCAACAGCTTAGAATTTTATAAAACAAATTCATAACCAAAATCGCTGTTGTTAGTTATCGAAAAATAACCAAGATGTGATTTTTGCGTAAATGTCAGTAAACTATACAAATTGCTATTATCCATCACACTAAGGCTCCTCTAAACCAGGCTGAATCACCAACTTTTCTCTCTTGGCGAGGGAGTGAACGCGCTGCCAATTTTAGCGCGTTTATCGCACACGCTGGCTGAATGTCTGCTGTTTTTTTAAAGATTTATTTTATAGACGCGCGGCATTCAGCGCATATAAACTTTTCGGATAATTTATTAATTCTCGAATAGTATATAGACGTTTTCACTTAAATAAAAATTTCGTGTATATTTTGTAAACATATTCAAAATAACTTATTCTTTAGATGTTTCAGTTTCGTTAGCAGACTAAAATTGAATAAAAACTTTGAATAGTGTCAAATGGGGAAATAGTTAAAGCGTAGAGTGTGCAAATAAATTTATCTAAATGACATTTTAACAAAAATTTCCTTAAAAACACTGTAAATTCATACTAAAAAAATAACTTAAGAATATGTTGTCATTTAAGTCTGAGGTATATGGAAATAATTGTGCAAGATTCTGAAGAAACACTTTCTTTTAAATGTGTGAAATATTTCATAACATATATGGAAGAAGAAAGTACAGCATTCTGTGTTTTGGATGCTTTTCATCAAATGTAATATAAATACGAACTAGAAACCGTAATAAAAAGTCCTTCCTCTTCAATCAGATCACCTTTGTGTTGCATTGTATTTGTAATACTTCTAAAAATCCAATTTTTACCTAAATTAAAATACAGTTATTCCATAAAAGATAATAACTTTGAACATATATAGAATGAATTTTGTAATTTGAGTTATGTTACAAAATAATTCATAGTTTATATATTTTATACTAATAATTTAGATAAAACCTGTCCAATTTAAGAATGTGTGTTAACCACATTCTTAAATTGTAAAAGGACGACTTAACCACATGTAATTCATTTCAAAGCATAAAAGAAAGCTTATTTTTTATTTTACACAGCAACAGCATTTTCATGCAGTCAAGTTTTTTTAACTGCTAGTTATCATACATAATACTTAATTTTAAACCCATTCTTATTAGAAAGCATAACTAAGAAACTTCTTTTTAAAGCACCACAGTGATTGCAAAGAATGTCGTTAAATTTACAAAAGTATTGAAGATATATTGAACAGCATTATAACAAGAAAGTACTGTACAAAATATGTAAATTGCATAACTTCTTTTTTAGTATTTGCATAGTTTCCTCCAAATGAACCTTAATGGGAAGTTATCTTGCGAAAATTTAAAAGTATTAAAATGACTTCTATTTAAGATGTAACTGCATTTATAATTATTTTGTAATTGCGAATAGATTATATTATTGCAATTAGATTATGCACTTACAACATAATTGCATAAAGTAATGAAATTAAGAGTTCACAGATACAATGTAATATAATTACAATGCAATTACCTAAATTGTAATTATAATCACTTATTTAATACCACAATATTATTACAATCACAATGTAATTTAAATTGGGTACTATATTTGCATACCCTCCACTCAAAAGGAGGTACTGATAAGCCTGGAAGTTATTATCAACAAAAAGCCTGTTCAGGACAGTTTGATGACAATTTCCACCAGGCGAAAAGTACACCGGGCGAAAAGCCCAGGCAAATCATGACAATAAAAATCATTTAGTCTCATGATTCACTATATTTCAAACCCTAAATTTGAATTCTGCACCAAATTATTTACCTATATTTTAACATACTTTATGAATTATTAGAAGCGATATGGCAAATATCTTCTAAAAATAACTGTAAAATATTTGTATCCATTAATTGATTCAGATACACACTTTTATTATTTAAGTACATCAAAATAACAGTTTCATGTTCCTGAAATACAAAAATTATGGGAAAAGTTAAAGTAATATTCTTAGAAGCATATGATATTAGTCACAAGATAAAAATTAGTTATTTTTTTTTCCCTAAATACAATTTTATTACACAGTAGTCAAATGTGTAACTTAATAACATGTTATATAAAAAATTAATGATAATAAGTTTATCAGAAATGAATTAATTCTGCAAATAAACTTTCTGCACTTGAAAATTTTCTACACCTGAGGGGAGGGAGAGATCTAGTAAAATTAGATTTATTATAACTTCAGTTGGACCAAACACCTTCTCTCTATATATATGCATCACTAAAGAAATAAATAAAATTATCATGCTTAAAAAACAGATATACCATACCAGTTTTTTTTTCCCCTTGTTACCCTTTACATTGAGAAATAACAAACACTGAAAAATACTATCCTTGAAATTTTGTTTAAATGAAGAAACACACACCATCTTTTTATTTAAGCATTACACTTCAAAAACAGATACACATACCAATTTATTTTCACTAGCCTTTATACTGATAACATGCCATATAAAAATGAAAAGAATTATCCTTGAAATTTAGATAAAATGAAGTAACACAATGGGGAAATTTATGCACACGGACATCTTTTTTCTACTGCATGTTGTCTAACATGATCCACAAGTGCCTAAAAATGTACCCAAAGAAATGCATTTCAATATTAACAAAAAATTGTTTACAGATTAAAGTTCATTCATTTCATACCAGTATTATAAAGATCACGCATGAAACAAATCTGCTTTCCCATACTTTTAAGTAAAACTTTTATACTGGAAAATAGACTATATTTCTATATATTAGAAACAAGAAAATACTAATTTGAATGTTCTGCATTCATTCTAAATCTTTACTCCATTGCCAAATTGTATAATACTGTGATTATAAATAAACTTGCACAATCCTTGCAATTATTGAAGTCAGATTATATATATTTTATCTCACACTATTCAATTTATTCTCCTATTGACTTCAGATGTCAATGTCAAAATTCTGGAAGTTATTTTAACCAAGAAACAGTAGTGGGCACCGTGCATAAACAACTCATCTAACTTTTTAACAATATTGATTATAAAATAAAGAAAAAAATTATATATCATTCCAACGATATTGCAACTATAGTATAATGTTACATATATCTTTAGCAAACATTCAGATTTTATCTTGACTTTCCAAATTATTATTTATTTTTTAATAAATTTCAATATGCTAATGATTTTCATGTTACATTAGTATAAATTCCACAATTAGCACAGGAAAATAAAATCCGCGCTTTATATTAGAAGAGAAATTTCTTTTCCACATTCAAAACATCTACATTGGCGATGTTTGGCGACGGGTACATTAACCCTAGACTAATTTAATTATAGCTATTATTACAGAAATTAGCAGATACTCAGGTTATTGTACACAAGAATTTCACTTTACTTGCACATTATAAACATCAGAGAAGATATAAACTCTAAATGAAGGCGTAATTAACATTATACTTACTAAGCAAAGTTCAGCGCCTGGACCAGGTTTCCAATTGTCTCTTCGGCAATTATTTACCCATATTTTTCTTCTTTCTTCATTTTTAGGAAATTTTACCAATGTATGACCTTTCCGTGAATGATTTGAACAATTAATAGCTGTACATCCGCCCATTTTACACAAAAAATTTTTGCACCGTAACTACACAGCCGCCATTAAATCTCCGACTTGGGAGCGTGAATGCCTGATGATTCAGCCTGGTATATAGGAGCCTTACATCACACTATGAATGTTTCTTTCATGCGAGAGTGTCCCTTTTTCGATTTCTATGGAACTGTCGTGTGTTGAAATACTATCAGAATTTTGTCAAGCGAGCTTCTGAATGTAAACAAAAAACACCCCGTCTGGTGATCGAAGCTTCAAAGCAGTGCTTCACTTCTAGCGCGGAATGGCCCCTCCTCCCTTTCCTACCTCCATGATACCGTGGTAGTTGCCAATCTTTGATGAAATTTAGAATTCCGGAACTTATCGTCTCCAACTGGAAGTACGTAAAACTTGCGTCATGAAGTGCAAGGCGGTTTTATGTTTACATTATAATTGCAGTGTTGCAACATTGTAACTGAAGTGTTGTATATGAAAAATTATGAGAAAATTTTTTTATCAACATTTCGGTGTTTGAAAAATATGATTAGAGCAGTTTTAATATTTAACATTCATGGAATGGCGAGACTTACAAAATTTTATAGTCATTATGTAAGGTTCACAAATTTTCTTCTTGGTGTAAAATGCTTTAATGCTGTTGCAAGTGCAAGATTTTATTCATCTCTAAAACGGCGTAACTTATATTTACCAAGATGATAATCATTTGAATATTAGTAAAATTTAAATGCATTTAATGTCTGATTGAAAGTATGTGTTATAGCCGATTTTTCTCTTTGTGACTTTTCTGGAATTGGGAAATTTCAAATTGGAATTTGCCAAGTATTTGTGGCGTTATTGATAGTTTTTACGGCATATACCTTATTAGAGAAGGATTGTCTTGTAACAGTCACATCTGAATAGAAATTTAAATCATTTAATCGTTTGAATGAACAACTGAAGCAGTTTTATGCTGCTGCTAACTAAAGAGTACATTTTGCAGGGTTAAGAGTCTGTGTAAGGAATGATATATTATCACTTGAGTAATTTATCAAAACATTTTGTTCGGAAGTAAATGATGTAGGGTATTTTGAATAACAGTGATAAAGTCGCAAGCCCCCATATTATTGAATAATAAATTCTTGAAGTTTTAATGGAATTACTATTAAAAAAATGTTAGATTCTAATGTTAGGACACAGATAAACATTAACATGTGTAGCTTACATTTATTTCAATATGATTAAAATAATATATAAAAGATATGATAAATAAATTATTTTCTTGTGACATTAAGTATATTTATCAAACTAGGTTGCTTGGAAATTTCTTGTTGAATTTATATTACAGGTACTTGCATCAGGTATCTACTGTTTGTTTCTAATTCATTTTATTATTGTTATTTGATAGTGTTATATTTATTAACAGTACACAATGCTTTGGTAAGATGTGATAACATTATAAACTTTCATTATAGATGCACATGTAAGGATTTCTTTGATCATAAAAAGTGGTACATTAAGTAAGTTACTTAGCATTTCATTGAGGGTAAAGAAGATTGGAAATTTCATGATTAAGTCGCTAAACTTAAACAGTTAATTTGGAAATTCAGTTTCGCCCCCTGGTTATAAAAATTTAAAGAAAATTGCATTTGCTTCTTTTGTCTGAGGAGCTGTCCAGCATCCAAGCCGTCTGAGCAATGAAATACTGATTCTTTACGTACAGTTGAGTTTTTCATTTTCATTAATGCAAAATGAATTGGGTTCTTTTTTAAAAATTCTTCCACAAAGGTGTTTTTTTTTTCAGATAATTCATGAGTGCTATTGAAACAGTTAACATGTTTTTTATAACACGTTAAAGAAATAAAATTTGAGATCTATGGATTTTTATACAGGAATACATGATTTCTTTCATAAGTTCCGTTTTAAGTTTTGACCAATACATCAAAAAGCTCTGTGTGAAAACTTTTATTATTAATCAGACCTTCATATTTTGTTTAAAATTAAGAGAAAATGTTGAATTTTTTAAAGGATAGTTTTTATCTTAAAGGATTACAGTTTTTAGGAAAAGGAACTAGTTCATCTACATGAGATATGTAAACTTATGTAAGCATTTTATATTTAAGTTTAATTCAAAATATTACTGTGTTCAGAGTTTCATGAAGATTTCAAGAATTTTATTAATAGTTTTCAATTGCATGAAATTTCGAGAAATTTTGCCGACTTTAAAAGTGACTTTGAATTTTACCATTTGTATATACGTGAAAAAATTAAATATGCATCAAATGCATATCCAAAAATTTTTGGAAATATGATATTGTGAATAATTTTTTATTTAATATATATATATTAACTTTAAAAAGGAAAAAATTTATTTTCAGCTACTAAAAATAATGTTCAATGCTTTTCTGTTGGTTTAAAATTGGTCTGGCATCATTAACCTGTCAACTCTTGTGATCCTCATTTTGCAGTTTTCTCACCCTTCCTGTGCAAAGTTTAATATTAAATTTAGCTACATATTAAGTACTTTTTGACATTGTTATCCAAGCCCTATCTATAATCATGCATTCGTCTCAAACTTTTTTTTTTTAAATTCATAATTTCAGTCTTTTTAAAAAATATTACATGATATTGCTAAGTATTGTAATTTCATTCTTAGGTCTCTCTTTTATTTTTCTATTTATGTATTAAATTAAAATTTTATTTAATATAAATTTTAAAATCATTTATTTTTTAAAAATAATTCTTAAATATTCATTTTAACATTTAGATATATGTGAATAACTTTCAGTTTTAAAGACTGGTTTTATTTTGTCAGGAAGGTTGCTTTATGACAGATCATAAAGAGTACTTGATTCTCATTTGAGAATTATGACAGATTCTGTCAGAAACATTTTGCATTTCGTTCCAGATTCAAATTTGTTACTCTAAAGCACCTTCTATTACAGTGATCAAGAAAATGATTAATTCTGTAATTTTAAAGTTTCTTGATGGTATGAATAAAACCATTTGTATTGTAATATACAGATGAAGTAATGAATGTGTTTCTGAGATGCATTTTCACCCTGATATTATGTAGTTTAAAAATGTATGTTATGCTAAAAATAGAACTGTGAAATAATTATACAGTCTTAAAAGAGAAAAAAAAGAAAAAAAAGTGACATTCTAAGGCAATTAGTTAGATCTCTAACTATGAGATTTTATTTAAAAATTCATGAAATTTCTGTAAAAATATTTATTAACTTGCATTATACTTTATTCTGCTACCCAGATAGGATAGTAGTTAGCGATGCTGATTGTCGTACTGAAGGGCCTGGGTTTGAATCCCAGAAAAGCATAGATGTTTATAAATGTATATTGTCTGTGTAGTGTAGAGACTCTCAAAATATGCAGTGAGCCAAAAGTCCTTGAGTATAGTATAGTAATGTATAGTGGTAGGGGAAGAGGGGTGGAACTCTCATGAATTGGACCAGACCCTCTTCAGAAAATACTTGGACTTGTCCTCAGGCGTGCTGTTCTTCAAAATTGGGTGTGGAATTCAGAAAAGTTGTACTGTCACTTATATGGCTGTGAGGTTCTTTTAATTTGAATAACCTGTTATTTGTGTTTTGAATCTATACTGTCACTTCTCTCTTTCTTTTTTTCCCACCAGAATGGAAATTAGTTCATGTGTATTGAAGTGAGGGTGTGAGAGTGTTAAGGTCAGTGCTTAAATTGCGCCAGAGCTCACCGAAGCCCTAAATAAGAAGGCTGCAGCACTTCTTTTATGTAATTGAATAACAATTTTAGTAGAAATTTTATCTCGAAAATATTATTTTCTGCAATAAAATTATATAAAAAATTGCTTATTAAATTTTAATTAAAATAAATTACAATTCTAGCCAGAGCGCACCGAAGCCCTAAATAAGAAGAGCTCCGGTACTTCTTTTTATAAAACTAAGCCACAATTTCAAGGAAGAAATTTTAGAATTTCTAACATTTTAGTTTAACAATAAGCATATCTTGCAATACTCTATTTCCCTAGAAATATAAGAACATGAGACGTTCAAGTAAAGTCCCCTCATTCACATGTGGAAACCTTTTCCTTTAAGAAGGGCAATAAATTTGGGGGAGTTTGTTTAGGAACACGTAAATTTCTCGCCATGCTATCGTATCTTTTGTGTTGTTGATGGTTACAGTTACCGTATTTGACGGCATATAAGATGCACTTTTTTTCCTAAATTTGGTCTCAAAAACGTTATCTGCATCTTATACGTGAAGGACACAGTCTGAAACGTGAAGGTAATTGCATTCAATAATTGTTTATTTGGCTTTTACGAAACGTGAGACCTAAAAGAAACCACGCTATTGAAACTTTTTTTCCTTGTGTGTGACCGTCTAAATAAGGGTGTGTCTTATATGCCGTCAAATATGGTAGTTATAATCACAAGAAAGAAAATTTGAGTTCTTAAATATGCATTAAGTGACAGCGAGTACAATAAGAGTGAAATACTGAGATAAACTGCTCAAGCACATCCTATACATCGTCTTCCCACAGTATCCACTAATGTAACCAAAATGGGGGGGGGCAAAAAAGCATAACCAGCAACTTTACATTCATCCTTAGGAGTCAGATTCAGGACTCATTTTACACCTGACACACATTCGCTTGTTGGCTATAATTATAACAGCAAAGTGCCGCGGTTAAAGAAAACGTTCTTTCTCACCAAGATTCCCCTCATGTTTTGTTTCCACCCACTCATCCCCTCATTCTGTTTCACCCTGTTTAAGTATATTTAATTTTTGTGATAATAAAAGAACTTCCCCCCCCCCATGATCAGAGCTTAAATTGCGTCGTATCCCGGCTCCGCTGCTTCTTAGCTTTTGTAATAAATCATAATTCTAGCCGGAGTGCACAGAAGCCCTAAATAAGAAGGCTGCGGCACCTCTTTTATGTAATTGAATAACAATTTCAGTAGAAATTTTATCTCAAAAATATTATTTTCAGCAATAAAATTATATTAAAAATCGCTTATTAAATTTTAATTTATCTCTTTACATTTAATTTACTTTTAATCATTTAATTACTTTAATTATTTCAATAAATTATCTAATAATTATTGATTAAATAACAATTTATAAACATTAATTAATTTGATAATAATTAACTATTTAATTTTAAAATTATTAATGAGTTTAATAGTCATTTTATTTATTTATTTACTCTTGTTCCTCTTTGCTGACAGTCTTCCATAAGGCTCCGGCACTTTTAATTTTAGAAATTAAGTCCTGGTTAAGATGAAGCATGTTCTGCCACTCGTGCCTTTGATATTGATTTGCTGCTTTAGATAAGGGTTCGGTACTTCCGTATTAATGCCACCGCAGCAGAAGTTGTGCTGATGCGCCAATAAAGAGCAATCCTATTGTTCACACGCAGTTATCTTTTGGATTCCATTTTGCCTTGTTTGCTGATTTTTGACGGAATTTTTTAATGCTACAAAAATGCGTCTTTGGGATTTGCCAACCACAGAAGAAAATGCAATTTTATTTTTTCAGTAGCGAAATATTTTACCAAAAAAATGAAAATGTTCATGAACCAATGCCAATTTGCATGATATGAAGCTTTATTTTGGTTAAACGTATGTTTTGGAAATGTAATTTAAGACAGTGTGATCAGCAAGTGGAACTTAGAAAAGACAGCTGGTTTGAATGAAGCAGAATTCCATTTTGTTCAGCTTTGAGATCCATATACTGCTGGTGCAAGGAGTTGACGTTGATTAAATTTTGTGAAAAGCAACTTGATTTATCGGATAAAATTGTTATAGATTGGAACAATTACATGCGTGAATTATGCATCTTGCATATGGAGAATAAACCAAACAAGAAGGTAGGTGGACCAGATTGCATTGTGGGAATTGATAAGTGTTTGTTTACTAAGCGTGAAAATAAGTGTGGTCGACTATCATTACCCGAACAGTTGATGTTTGGTGGTATATGTAGAGAGACAAAAGATTTGTTTGGTGTCACTGTCCCTAATAGAACTTGCTCTACCCTTCTTAATAAAATTATTGAAAATATTGCAGATGGTAGCACAATTTATTCTGACAGTTGGAAAGGTTACCAAACAAATAGAATAGGGAAAAAAAAAAAAAAAAAGGATTCCTTCATGCTAAAGTTAATCATAAATACAATTTTATTGTTCCTGATACAGGAGTTCATACACAAACAGTTGAGAGAATGTGGAGCAGTGCTAAATGGAGGAATAAGAGACATAGGCGGACAGCGAGGCATCATTTAGAATCTTATTCAGCAGAGTTCATATGGCGACAGCATCAGGTCAAAGAAAATAGAAACTGTTTTGAATCTATGTTAAACTTTATATCGGCCCATTTTCCACCAAAATCCGATTGACTACTTTGATTTTAAATAGTATTTTAATTTATGATTTGTCGCAAAAATGTTAGGTGTAGATTGGCAGCACTTAAAAACCACCAAATCTGCATCTGCGGTGGCATTAATACGTAAGTACCAAGAGTTCCTGTTTTTGTCCTTGCATCATGATTACCGATAGATGAAAACCTTACTGGTGAAGTTCTGAGCCAGCATCACATTAAATTGCTCTGTATAGCCTTTGGCTATTTCTTATTTAAATTTAGGCTTTACATTTGATCTACTGCTTTATATTTCTTGCCATAAATGCTCGCAGATTTGTAAGCAGCAGGAGTCTCTTCTGCTCCTTAGCAATAAATCGCTTAACATCTACATAGAGTTTAACATTGGATGATACCCAAGAGAGTTAAACTTTACATGGTGCTCAAAACTCATGCCAGTGATTGACACAATCTGGAATTCCTTGCAAGATAAAACTCATAGTCTTGTTCTAATTAGGTTACGTGAGTGAGATTAATGACAGTAAAATGACAATGATGCCTTATTCTCTTCTATCATTTTAAATTTAGTTTGTGCTGCTATACAAACACTGATCTCAGTGCTTGACCAGCGAGTCTTCACAAGGCCATCATTTGTTACAGCTTTCAGTATTTATCATGATCCTTCTGAATTTTGTTTGCAGAGTTAAATCTTGTGCCTTTCTATTTCATTTTTACTGTGAATTTTCGTAAGAGAAAAGAGTTACAGGAAGTTTAATCATGAGAATAGAAATAGTGAAAGATAACTTTCATTTTAATCGGTATGGCAGATGCATTTGTGATACTAATTTTCCAGCAATTTTTCTTGTATGTTATACTTGCCATACATTTTGCTGATAGGGGTTGTTGAATTATCTGACAGCTTTGCAGACACCTTGAATCTTCTGCTATCTTTTAGAATGATTTTGTGAACTTTTAAAATATTCTGTTGAGTATGTGTAAAAGTTCTACCTCTTTGTGACAGGTTGCTGTGAAAAAGTGTTTTGACAGAGTTCATGGTGCTCCAAGAGCTGGAATTGGTTTTATGTTATTAGGAGAACACTACAGCAGCAACAGGATGTGAGTGTGAACTAGTGGCTTGTAACTGTATAGAGTGCTGTGCCAGTCAAATGGAGACCAATAAGGAACACATCAGACACTCTTTACTGTTCGAGTTCAATAAGGAAAGTACTGCAGCCTTGGACTGCTGCAACATTAGGCAAGTGTTTGGTGAAGATGGAATTGAGGAAAGGTCATGTCATTACTGGTTTTGAAAATTGAAAATCGTTGACAGAAGCTGTCAAGATCAACCATGGTCTGGGCTTCTATCAGCAAATTCTGAACAGGGTCTTGACCAAGTCAGTCAAACAAAATTCGGCTGCAGAGGAATTAGCAGAAACCTTCTAGGTACACAGAAAAACTGTGGAAAGAAGTCTGGTGAAACTGAGTTTCACCACAAAGCTCAGTTTGAGTAGAGGCGAGTCATGATGTGTGTTTTCTTGCTTTTCCTCTATAGAGACGACGACTTCTTCACACTCATTATCATAGGTGATGAGAAGTGGGTTATGTACCAGAATGGGAAATGTCACAGGACTGTGTTATGTTTCTGAACTGCCTTCATTGATGTCCAAATAAGAACTTTATCCCAAGAAAGTGTTGTTGAGTGTGTGGTGGGATGTGAAAGGAATTATTCAGTGGGAGGTTTTGGAACTTAATCAAACCATTAATGCAAGCTTCTGCTATCAACGGCTGGATAGTCTGTGAGAATCATTGCAGTTGAAGTGGCCAAGCCTTCTCAATCACCGAGGGTTTATCATTGAACATAATAACGATAAGCCATATACTGCTGTGATAACATGTTAGAAATGACTAGACTTTGGTTGGGAGGTTTTACCCCCCACATAATATTTCCTTGTCTTGGCTGCCATAGACTTTTTTTGCTCTTTGAAAAATTCTTTTACTGGGAAAGCCATTGATGATTTGGAAGCTATGTAATTGTCTTACGCTAGTTCTTCAGCTCTAAATCTGAGGGGTTTTATCAACATGGGATTTATTTACCAGAAGATAAAAAGAAGTCATTGATCATAATGGTGATTATGTGTGTCCTAAATGAGATCTGGTTTGTGTTGTTTGCGCTTGTATATGCATGTGAAAAATGGGTAGAATTTTTGCATATATCCCCCTTCCCCCAATATGTTATTTGTTCCAAAGGATATTATTGTTTTTAGTTTACTTTAGCTGTTTAAGAAATAGTTAAGCAATCGATAGGTTTCTGATTGACTAAAAACATTTTTATCAAAAACTTGCTAAGCTTTTTATCTGTTCTGTATTATACTTATGTGGTCTGTAAAAACATTAAATGGGCACATGTTCTTCCATATCATTCATTTTTACATTTGATAAAAATGAAAAAAAGTGTCAAAAGTGTGTTAGCAAAACGTTCACCGAGAAAGGTATATTTGACTATGTCTAGTTGAGTAAATAAGAATATAAATGGCAGGTGACATTTTTGACAGTTTTTTGTGGACTTTAAGGCAGCAGCTCCTAGGTGAAGAAAGCTGAAGCTTACAGTAATACTTCCTCTGATTCTTAAGAAATCACAGAGGAAAAATAGTCTGGATAGGATTCTGCAGATAACTGTTGGTAGTATTTTAGTTTTGATCAGTTCAGCAATACCAGTACTTGTAGCAGCATTTTAAGGAATCAGTGTAATTCTGAACTACGTTTTGAAGTTTTAAATGACAGTATTAAGAAACTTAATAAAAACATAGCTGCTGCTTGAAGACAAAAGATTTTAATGTTATTTAAAAAAAAAGAATGATAGGTATTTAGTTGATAAAACATATATATATGTCTGTGCAAATGTGTGTATTTTATGTATGTATATACACACATATACATATAACTGAGTACACCATGTTAGCTAATAAAAACATCTGTCATGAAAGGAAGCAGTTAGTAGATAAAAATGCAGTAGAATGGAAAGGTGAATGATTAAAATTTTAGGTAATTTTGAGGTACAGAACATGTAGAAACTGGTAGCCTGAGCATCTGTTATATGGCTGGGCATGGGGATGGCAGTAATGGGTATTGCAGCCCCTGCAGCTTTAATATGTCTGAGTTTATCTGTGGTACTGGCTGTCAGGTGTTGCCATGGGAGTCTCTATGCAACTGTTGACCAGACATTTTCGGTTGGTGAGTGATCACTAAGTCCTGCCTAATGAGGAAACATAGGCCATCCTGAAGATGTGACACAGCTGCAGTCATCAAAACCTCAGTAATGTAATGGTGGCTCATCAAAGTTTCAGGTTCAGAGCTTGAGGTGATCAGGATGTGTACCTTGTGGCATCTATATAATCAGTCCAGGTGTGTAGGCATTATGATGATGAAAAATGTAAACTTCCAATGGTAGTTTCCCTTGGTACCTTCATATATGAACATGGCCATCATAATGCTGTAAGGAAAAGCGTAATTTGTGAGAAATGATGGTGTCATGCTATTGATGGATCAATATATGTTACTGACTGCATTCCTGAATGTGTTGATTCCTGTTTTGTAATGCCAAGGAAAGCCAAAACAGTGAATATCTTCGTAACAATAATTTGTGCTGCAGATATTGTTGGATTATACGTATGGATACTTGCTACTGTACAACACAGTCTCTTGAGCCAGGATGCATGATCCTTATCTGTGATCTGGACAAGATGCTTGTTGTCTTGCATATTAGTGGAGGCTCACATGGGGAATGAGACTATTGTCTCAGGCTATATTGGGGGACCATTGTGTTTCTACACATTGCTTAGTATAGCCCTTCTGAACCTATCAGTTACAAATTCAATCAATTGTTTCATCAACGTTGGATCTCGATCATTGCAAGTAGAAAATGTGCTATATTATAATCTTTAATTCCAGTAAGCTGTGTTTCTCCCATAATCGAATTCTGAGATTTGCTAGTATGACTTCTTTCTTGCACGAGGCATAATGTTTCTTACATGAGATATAACGTAATGTGGGGGGAGGTGGACCAAAATGAGTAAATACAGTTTCTGAGTGAAAAATAAGTATTTTAATCTACCTTTTTGTTCTGCTTAAAGGTGTCCTACAATTTGCGCATGCCATGAAATGGTAATTATTTGCATATGCTCACATCTTGTATCTTTCATACAAATTTCAGATTGTGCATTTCATTCATGGTGTGTCAGTTTAAAAGGCAAGCAATGTGCACAACATTATTCGGAAACAAAAAGGAATAAAGGATAGCAAATAAGAGAAAAATTGCAATATAAGTTATACAACTGAATATTTAATTTTTTTGATAATCTAAGTTTATTATTTTTGGAAATGCTAGAACTATGCTGGGATGCAAAATTGATATTACATTCAAGACCAAGACTTATTTATGTTTTTTTTTTTTTTTTTTTTTTCATAGCCAGAGTTGAAACAGCAGCAGATTTTAAAACAAGTATTTCAAATTGTTTCAAAGAGAGGAGATGAAGTGTGCAATTTTATAGAAGGAGGAGAGTAAGTGAGAACCTTTCTTATGTATTTTCCAAAAATTTGTAATGAGTCTTTTTTTTTTTTTTTTTTTATGAAATTTAATCTTGAAAAAGCTGTTCCGTGTATTTATAAAACATGTCCTTAATTCCTAAGAAAGATGCAAAATAGTTAAAATAAATAAATGAATCATATCGAAAGCAAATGTAAGTCTTTGTATTTTATTTTTGTTTTGTTCAGTATCTTTAATTTAATGAAAAATTTTTTAAATAAATATTGTGGCGATTAACTTTGGTGTAAAGTACCGTAATTTCGCACGTATAGTCCGCACCATCGTATAGTCTGCAGACATGATTTTATATAAAAAAAAAAAAATTAAAAAATTGTCAGATAGTCCGCGGACTATACGTCCGAAATTACGTTTTTTTAATACGACAATATTCCCATGCTTTTTAAACACATCCTTTTGTTTGCGCAAATTTCTCACCGCTTTCTTGTCCACTTCAAAATAACGGAGTAAAATCCTAGTATACGGTGCAGCCTTGGCGCGACTTTGAAAATTATCGCCAACACCAAAAATGATCCAAAGAACGTCTATATATATACTATACACGCATAGTATATATACTATATACATAGTATATACTATGTTTAACTATATATTTTCTTTGAATGACCCGTTAACTACTCATCGTATATGTTCCGTTTTTACTGCTCATCATAAAGTCGCCAAAAGTAGTCAAATCCCGTGTGCACCGGATACTAGGATTAAACCAATAACGGCCCGCTTCTCTATTTCCATCTTTTTCAGTTTTCTCGACTACCTCTCAGCAGTAAATCTCCGGCGATGTTTCATCAACGTTAGCGAAGATGAAAGACAAAATACGAAAACAAAATACTGTGCAACGTGCTATCCTCGTGATAAGTGGTAATGAAACGTGACCTTCGACCCCACTCACTCGGTGTTGCCAAACCACGCTATAAGTAAACGAATCACGGTTTTTTTTTTTGTACTCCAGGTACTTGCTACTATGGCTCCTAAAAACCGAGTTGACGCATCAACTACTTTCCCCTTCCCGGCAGTTGTGCTAAAGCAGTGCGAAGGATACTTGGAATCTCACGCTTTTTTTATATTTGATCATCGGCAGTTCACGACAGCGTGTTTTTTAAATTTCAACAATTTTAACCATGAACAACCAGCGTATTATCCGCACTGGTGGATAGTCCGCAGCTTCAAAAATTCGCATTTTAAACACAGATAGTCTGCGGACTATACGCGCGAAATTACGGTAATATTAAAAATGAACAACTGAGTTTGAACTTCTCATAGAATTTTAAACAGCTATTATTGATATTTGCTTTATAAAATTTATTTTAATGAAAGACTTAAATTAGTACATTTTTTGACAGAAAAAATAGATACGATTTTAATGAAGAAACCTGGAGATTTTTATTTTTATGAAAGAAGGTGAAAAGCAGCATTCAGCACTTTTTTATACAATGATTGCCAAATATATGACTATTTGTATTCCATAAGGACAAAGCAGTTTTTGCTAAAAATGTTTCGATTGACTGCACAAGAACTTTGCACTAGGAAAAAAAGTGTATTTTTTCTATAGCCTTAACAGTCAAACATACTGTCGTACTTGAAACATTTTGCAATAGAATATAACAGATTTTGGATTTGGTCAGATAGGTATTGAAGTTGTAGAATGGTCGTAAATGGAAATTCGTATGGATGCAAATGACAATGAGATCTGAATAGATGATTCTTGTATTTCCTTTCCAGCAACAAAATCATTTTATCTCTCACTACTGTATCTCTGATGATTTTATCAGCATACGATTCTTTATGTTATCATCTCTAATCCTTCTAGTGTGCGCGCTCTCATTTCTGTTTTGATGGCAGCTACTGCTCAACACGTATGTTGTTTTTACATTGAGGAGCGATATAGAAAATATACAGTCTGGTTTTGTCACTCTACGCTGCAATTAGTGAAAATTAAAAAAAAAAAAATTCTTTACTATATGACTACAGCCTGTGACAGCTTAAAAATGGCTCTTGTTGCGATACTACAAACAGTTTTCTGAGCACTGCTAGTTGAATACCGAACATTCTGTACTGAGATGAACAATGGTTCATACAAGTTTCATATGCCAGAAATAAAATATGTAATTGGAGATTACATCATAATTATGAATAATGTCAAGGTAAAAAGTTAAATTTTAAAAATGCTATGATTCAAATGGGTTTAAAAAACAGCTAAAATATGTAAATGAAGTAAATATTACAGTTCAGTTGGCATAAACTGTGTGTAGTGGAGACAGGTTCTTAATAGGACTTTTCAGTTCGCTAGTAAAAGCCTTTCGTTTTACCACCCAAACATTTCCATCACTACCAGAATAGATTTAAAAAATTTTGCCAAGCTTCCATTTCAAGGGTGACAGATTATCTTCAACATTAAATCATCCATTGGTAAAAATATATTTACAGGTACCCCTTGGCGAAAATCATTGATTTTTGGCGGTACCTGGATACCGGGTTTGTGCCATTCTTTGACTTGTTATTTTGGCTTATGTAGCAGGGATTTTTACCACTACACAAAGCCAAAATAACTAGACAAATAATTGCACAAACTTGGTATACAACAAAAATCACCGCTACGTAAGCCAAAAAAACAAGTCAAAGAATTGCACGAACTCAGTATCCATGTACACATCGACCTATTTTCACTTAAAAAAAATCAGAGAATTGCACACACTTGACATTGCACACTCCGTTCACTTTATACATGTACTCATTGACCTATTTCCATTAAAAAAAACATCAGAGAATTGCACAAACTAGGCACTGCATACTCCCTTGACTTCGTCCATGCACACATTGAACTATATTCACTTAAAAAGTCAAAAGAGCAAGCAACCAAAAAATATATAATCTCAATAAAGTACATTTTAAATCAAACAATGAAATAACATAAAAAAGGAAATATCCACTTACCTTATCTATGAATTAACAGATAATTAATTATCTATGAATTATTATTAATTATCTATGAATTAATTTAGTCAAACAAAATTTCTTAACATCCAAAAACGTCCTAAAATTATCTGAACTAGAATCTGTATACTGGCATCATCACATAAATTCACAAAAATAAGAGTAAAAAATATCCTCCATAGTGCCAGTATCGTCTTACGTTCGACCATTCATATTTCCTTCCTACAAACAGGACACTTAATAATGGCTACTAAGTAAATCTTTATTTACACACCAGTCAATTAATGCTTTTCCCCTTTTGTTCTAAATCGTACAGAACTTCAAATTAATCTAACCACATTCAGCCATTTTACTGTGTGAACCACAAAATAACAACGTACTTATCGAAAATCCGGCGCTTACTTTCCATTTATTTTCCCATGATTCAAATTGATTGCAGTCATGCAACCAATTACATCATAATAGGGTTTCCATAACATTCAACTACTCAGGCCACCATAAATGAAACGACAACTTTGCGGTAATACAAGGCGTACTCTTCTCTCTACTTTAACCCATCCATTTTTAAGTTTGGTTTAACTTTTACCTACTTTGATCTTTTTGATCATTGTGAGAGATAATCTAATGATCAGTGTTTCCAGAAGTCTTGAAAATGATCTTGAATTAATCTCTGTTACTCAATAAGAAAAATTTTAGAACTTATGTATCATAATCAGGTGTGTAACTGAAAGCAGCTCCTATGACATAATGGCCAAGCTTAAGAGCATTCACATCATTAGGATCATTGGATAAAGCTACAGTGGGTTTTGAATTTAAATGCAGCTTTAGTTGTGTTATTAAAGTGATAAACACTTCATAAGTTAAATCTGCATACTAGTAGTTCTTTCAAGATGAGTTTTCAATTGCTTCCCTCAGCCCCCCAAAGGCCACCAAAATAGGAAGCTGAAAGCCAGTTAAAATTCCAAATGATATTTTCTTCTGCAAGATAGTTTTAAAGGTTTTCATGTGACAAAACCCACTGTAGCTTTATCCAATGATCCTAATTAATGAATTTTGCAATTTTTTTTTAAAATCTCAATCAACTCTTTTAACATTTAATACTCATATCTTTGTCAGAAATATCTCGAGGCCTTTCTCAAAAGGCATCAGATCTTCTTAGCAGTGCTAGGAATGCTTCAGAACTCTGATTACTCACAACTTCTAAATGAAGTCTAAATTCTGAGCCTTATTAGCAAAGCATAAGAATAGATAAATGCAACATTTAGTTGGTTGTATTATACCTATTCCTTTTTGCATTTTTATCAGAAATGGCCTTGAAAAATCAATTTCAACTTTGGAAGATAATCTGTCTGGCACCATGTGAGAAGCTGAAAGATCAGCCAAATCTGTATAACTCCTGAAGCATTTTATGCATTTTCAGCTATTTCATCATACTGAATCTTGAATATTATTATTTTTGATGGATGAAATTGTTAATAAAAGAACTACAGAATTAGAAGCTCTTTTGGTCATAATTAAAAATTCAAACTTTTATTTTGATAAGGTAGCTGTAATTAGAATAGCCTGCAAAAAATAATAAGCTAAATCAGATGGTGCTGTGCTAGCTAAAGAACCAGTATCAGCAGCTTTTCACTCCAACTATGTCTTGGAGCTTCATTTTGTTGTTTAGGTCAGAATGAAAAATGCTAACCTCCTCCTACAACTATTTCAAGGCTGAATATGTGATCATGACAAATGTCATTGGAGGACTTTTGCCAGTGTTTAAAAGTGACATTCAGAAATCTGAGTTAGTGGGGGGAGAAATCTCTTTCATAGCACACCTGCTGTTTCATTAGAATTATATTCTCCATTCCTAAGTTTTGCAAGGGAAAAACAATCCATCCACCCCCACCCCCCCCCCCCCCACACACACACAAAAAAAAAAAAAAAAAAAAAAAAAAAGAAGGGGAAATGATGGTGATCCAAAATTTGGTATTAGATCATTACTTCCAGATTTCAGGCTTTGCACTGTATTATTTCTATTTACATGGATTGTGTATTTAATATATAATTTATTTGAATGTTTTTATAAGCCTTTAATTAGCTCATGGTCAAAAGTTTGTCATTGATTTTTAAAGAGTAACTATTGTGTTTGTAAAAACTGTAGTATTTTCATAATGTTTTTGGCTATGGTATTCTTATAAGCTTTTATTTAGCTCTTTCTTGGTGTTTGTCTTTATGCTCAAGAGCTTGTCTTGAATTTTAAAAGAACATTCTAACAAGTTATCGTGTTCAAATTTTGTACAGACGTTGTTTGCAGATTACAACACTGTGCAACACACATTATTTGTGGGGTTTAACAATGTTTTTCAAAATTCAGTTTAGATTTTTTTAAACTTAATTTTGAAACAATTTTTCACACCTATCTCCATATCTGAAGGCATTTCTCCTTCTAGGCTCGTCATTAATTAGGCTTCATGAGATTTTTCTATATTCAATTAAAACAAAAAACAAACATGTCTTAAACTGGGCTTCAGCAAACTATTTTATATCAAGTGTAACAATGAGTTGCAGATGTTAGTGTAAACAAAATGTAGAACACAGTATATGTATTACAATATAATATATATATATATATATATATATATATATATAAAGTACTTTACACAGTATTATAGTATACATGTAATATGTTCAGATTTCAAACTATTATTTTATATCAAATGCAACCCTGAATTGCAGATGTTATAATGTAAGCTAAATGTAGAACAATTCTATATGTATAATACGCTCAGATTTTTAAAGTCTTAATAATCACAAATTGCAAAGCTGATCCCACCAATCTGGAGGAATGTCCCTTCGAGGGAATGGTATTCAGGTCTGTCTACAAAGTGCACTATGTGGCAAATCTCTTGTTTGGCCAGCTTTTTGTAAGGGGTGATTGTGCTCCCAGTAGGTACAGTAGAGCAGTGGAGCAATACGTTTGAATTCGGTGAAGTTTTCTTGCTCCATCCACTTTCCCTTCCCCCATCATAGTATCTGAACTGTGCTTAAAGTCATATTGGATATATATTTCAACATCACAGGAATTTGAGAGGCATTTAAAATGTTGGGAAATATGCTTGTTGCAGTATAGATACTATAAAACAATGTAGTGTGTATTAACACAGTATCTGTGTAACTAATTTCTGTATAATTTATGCATGTAAAATATAAATGATTATGATTGATTTTGTTTCATCAGTTATAATGTACATGTAAATTTTCTAGAGGATAAGATTTGTTATTAATCTGCGTTTTTATGTGCTGTGTAGTACTTAAACATGTAAAGGGGAAAAAGTACTGTAAATTTGAGATGTATTTTTTGCAAAGCAGAAAATGATTACTAAATGCATCATAACCATTCCATTTAACTGTTGTTTGTTAGCATTTACATAGAAGAAAATTGAATGAAGATTTTTTAATGAGATTTGTTGTGCTTGTATTTGCAATTTGGAAATCTGATTTTTTTAATAACATAGTTTTAATGCTAATAAATTTGAATTCCATTTCTTATTCATCTGCAATTTAATGATGAAATTTATGATTTGATATTTTTAAAGTATTTTAGGTGATAAAAATCTGAAAATAATTTATCGACATTATGCAACTCTATATATTGTATTTTGTGTTGACCCTTCTGAGAGTGAACTTGCAATATTAGATCTGATACAAGTAAGAAATATTATTTTATCTTTGAATACATAATTTATCATGTCTTATGATTTAACTTTTATTATTATTATTGAAAAAATAATAATTGTTTCTAATTGTTTCTAAAAAATAATAATTTCTAATTGTTAATATTAAAATGTTGCTGTACTTTTTTTAGAATTGTGAATTACTTTGAAATAAATTTGTTAAATTATTCATTGTAAGCTTATATATATATATATATATATATATATATATATTGTAATTTGAAAATAAATTCTTCAGAGGAGTTGTTAATCATACTAAATGTTAGATAGTAATATTTTGACATTTATTTTGATAGGATTAAAATCTGTATTTCTGGGGGGAAGAGAAGATATTTTTCTACTTGAGAATGCTGTTATTGTTAAAGTCTGAAGCCAGTGTTAATTTCAGTATATTGGTATAGCCCATTTATGAAAATTTTTTCACCTTAGAATGTGTTTAGTAATTATCTGTATTGTAGGATACTTTCTTAAAGTAAATTTTTTTAAAAAATGTAATTTTTTTAATAGTCATGTAAAAAATAGGGGTGGGAAAACTGTACTGTACCAAACAGCAATGTGCAGTTAACATAAACAAGACATTAACGAAGAACTAATGAAAAATGCAAATGTCTCCAGGAAAAGCAAAAGAGAAAATCGAGAGAGACGTTTAAATTACTTTTCTAGAATGTTTTCAAAATGTAAATCTGAAAAATTTTTCTATTTCAAGACCTTATTTACTTCCTAATTGCTTGAAGAGAATTTTAAATCAACTGGCATAACTATTGCAGGAAAAAATCCACCATTATTAATGAGAAATTGCATGTTGAGAAGGAAGAAGCAGATCGTCATGCAGCTGATAACTAGGTAAATTGCTGGCAGACACATTTATATTTAAAAGTGAAACAGCAACTGGTTTAAGAAAATGAGGGTATAAGTTACTGTTTTATTAATGAGCAGTAGGGACCTAACTATTAAGAAGGCAGCACTGATTATTATGCCGAAAGCAGAAAATCTCAACTTTAAGTAAATTTTCATTTAATCTACTATAAAAACATAAACTCATGAGTGATAAAGAGTTGCAGTGAACTGAAAAATGAAAAAATAGATTTACTAATTAAATAACTGTGCAGCACTTTGATTATTGATAAAAGGTGTAATTAAAGATGCTGTAGCAGAAGAGAGGGAAATTTTCCAAACTATTTTTTAATAAGATGCCTTCTCAAAAACATTAGTGTCTCTTCCTACAATTGGAATTTCTAACATTCAGCCCTTCTTCATTTTAGGGTGTTTGTTTTAAAAGCTTTCAAATGTCTTTACAGAAAAGATGTTTAGTAAATGATGAGCGGAAATGAATTTTGGGAAAATGCAAGTACTTTTAAGGTGATAAATAAGTTGATATCTCTGCTAGGGGGTATGCATATTATAGATAGTCAATATGGGGGTTAATCTCTTAAAATCAATTAAAAACATCTTTTTTTTTTTTTTTTTTTTTTTTTTTTGTAGAAGGAGCTTCTGAGGAATTGCAAATTAGAGCTAATGCTTCAGATATCCCTAAAGGAAATTATGATGATTGATTTTTAGAATATGTGTCAATTCAAAACCATATTGAAACAACGTGTGTAAAAACTGCCAATGAAAGTATTGAAAGATCTGCAAAAACTATCAGTGAAAATAGTACAGAAAAAGTTATGACATGCCATCATCAACAAAATCTAGAAAGACACTGCACATATTTAAGAAAAGTTCTTGAACTGAAGGGTTTGATCAAAAATGCTACCAGTAGTTTTAAAAAATTTTGAGTGAAGTTGGAAAACTGAATTATATGAAACGAACACAGAATAGGTTTTTGTCAGCGATAAAATTTGATCACAAACTTATTATAAAAATAATTTTATAAAAAAATTAAGAAATGACTTTCAAATTTGCGTAAATAACTTAATTTTAGTATTAGTTTTTAATTATTGTTTTATGATTAATAATTGACTGATTGTTAGTTGTTTTACTTGAAAATTTTGAACTGATATCACTGTTTGTAATGCTCAGATCAGTGTCTACTAAACTCAGCTGCTTAATAAACTTAAATATGGTTGGAATGGAAGTGATTGTAATCAGCAGTGGGCACCGTGTATGTTTTGAAATATACGAAACAGAAAAATTCAGCTTTAGGAGATATGCATTTAGTAATAATGCACAGCTACAAGGGAAAAGAGAATGCAGAATTAATATCAGAACAGAAAAGAAGCCATATACCAAACTGTTGCTCACAGAAAGTTTCCAGAGTTGAAATATAATGTGAGGAAGAACTATCGTGTGCAGAACCTGCTGAGTCTGTAACACAGAATGTAATTTAACTGCTCTCATGTAAGAAGCAACTGATGTCAAACTCCTGAAGAATTTTCATGCTAGAAATATGGAGCTGCTGCTGGAAGAAACTTTCATTCTGGATATGAAATTTAAGTTGTAAGATAACCAAAGGTGAATATTGATTCTTACTTCCTTGAATGTAAATATGAAGATAATAAATTTTTCATCTGGTAATAATTACAAAAGCACCAGCAAAGTATTGAATATGTAGTGGCACCTGTAGAGTGTTACCAAGAATTACCAACCATCTACAAAGCAGGTATTTTTAAAGTGCTCTGCAGCTTTTATGCTTAATTTAAAGTGCTCTGCAACTTTATTCTTTTTTGGTACTTAATTTGCTCTGATGTAAACGAATCTGAGAGGGGGGACATAAAATATTCAGTACGTTGAAGTAAAAGCTTCAAAAGAAAGTTAAGAAGAGTTTCTTGAACCTGATTTCATATTGTGTCTTAGTTTAAATAAGTAGCTATAACTGCAATGAAATATACGCTCTTTTCTGGACTATACTGTACAGTACATGTAGTGCCATATACACACACACACACACACAAAAAAAAAAAAAAAAAAAAATAAAATAAAAATTGCTTGTATGGTTGTGAAAATACTAAAATATATGTGCAGGGCCCACCCATGGCTAAGTGAATAAAATTCTTGTATTCTGGAAGTTTAACTTCAGCTTAAATCCTGGCAAATGGTCTGATTGCATGTGTGTTTTTCCTCTTAAGTATTATCAAATCCCACAAACGGGGTGGCTGTATGGGCGTTTTTGTGGTTTTCCCCATGTCTAACATGTATACAAGCCAGTTTCCTTTAGAAAGTCTTCCACGAAGGCATCCCTCTCCTTAGGCAGATAGCCCTAGTGTGCTTTGTCGTATTCTCACTACACCACCACATCACCTCTTAAGTATTGTGAATATAATATGAGCCATTTTCTCCTAGGTAGCCTTCTTTAAAAGCATCCCATTCCTTTAGATAGTCTTTAATTACTAGGCCATATTCAATTAAATCTATGTGCATTTACTGGCATTGTTGTCAGTTATCATTCCATCTACTAATAAAGTAGATAAGACCTCTAAACATCCCTTTCATCTGATAGTGATGTAATGGAAAGACTGTTATAAGGAGCTATTTTTGACTGTATTTCATTGTATTAGAATGTGTAATCTTTAATAATTAAATTTATGAAAACTATTTGTTTTCAGTAAATATATTTTTGAAAGAATTCAGTGAATTTAAAGAAAGAAGAAAATGGTATTGTGATTCACATTAAAAACTATTGTGATTCACATTAAGTAGTAATAATTGTTATCAATTTATCTAGTATACTAAAAATAAAATCAATTTGTATATCTAAATGCAGTTGTTTTGTTGTATGAATTCGCTTTTGTGACGGTAGATTGCAGTTTAACTGGACTGTCTTACACTTAATTGGAAGTTGTTGTTAATGAAGAAAGATCTGCACATTTCTAACAGTGAATTTACCTAGAAGTGGATTTTTCATTAAACTGTGTAACTTAAAATAATGATTGCTGTTTTGGTAGGTTTAAATTCTATGAGTTTGATGATACAGTGCCATTTGGCAACTTCCCAGATTCTCAAAAGTTAGGTTAAAAAATTTAGAGAGTCACCAAGCTGATTGATTTCACATCAAAAATATAAAATAATTAATGAAATGATAAAAAGTGGAACAGACATATTATGGCTGTGAACACAACGTAAATTAAAATGAAAGTTTGGATAGAACTGATGCATGTATAATTACATTAAAAATTAGCTTAAAATACAAGAAAAGCTGGAAATCATTTCATTGTAGAAAGATGTCTCATATTTTAATCATGGTATTTACATAATAATAAATATTCTGGTTATGGGTTAAATATATAGCTCTGGGGAAGTGCAGTAAAAATTGATCAAAATAGTAGTTTGTTTTACATTGCTTGCAATTAGCAAACTGAATCAAATTAAAAATTCCAAAAATGCAAGGCCACCAGTGACTGAGCAGTAAAACTTCTAAATACAACTAGTTTAACATCAGTTGAAACCAATGGTGAAAGGATTGGCTATGTGGGAGTGTTTTTTGTTTTCCCCATGAATATGAGACATTTTACATAAAAAGTCTTTTCTTTGAAAATACATTTTTCATTTGCTTAGTTTTATTTTGAACACTTTGCAAGTTGCATTTTGGTTTGTTTTAATCATTTTTTTTATATCATGCTGGAATTTTCTGCCCTTCTCCTTATTATCTCATGATACATGATTGAGGCTTCGGGTTTTTTCTAGTTTCGTTATTTGGCGAAATGACTGTGAGTATGCTTTCAGATGTGTCATGTGATTCATTTTTAGAGCTAATCTCTTCAGGCGATAAGGCAGGGATTTCTTTTACTATCTGGACAGCTGTAATATCCATTTAACCTTCATATTCTTCTATTATCTGGACAGCTGTAATATCCATTCAACCTTCATATTCTTTTAAAATATCAGAAATTAGATTTTTCAGTTTAATATCATCTTGGATAAAATCTGTTCATTTAAAATGTCTGCTGTCTTTATCTTAAAATATCATCTATTTTTATACCACCAACTAAAGACATGATTTAAAATTAAGACTCTGTAGTGTTTCCCTAATTTTTAGGCTTTGGCAGTCATTTTGACTGCTAAAAGTTATTTGCAGCTTGCAAAAATAGAACCATTTAACATTTACAAAAAAAAAAAAAAAAAAAAAAAAAAAAAAGTGGGGGAGAATTTACATTTAAGCAAATACTGTATAAACTGTAGTATACAGAAAGTTCGGGAAATACCAAATTCTGGATATGCCAAAAATCCAGATAATCGAGTGTATAAAAATGCTATTCATGGTAATGGAAGAAATGAATGGAAATGATGGAAGAAAAAATTTCTGGTAAAAAATTATTAAAAGAGTAATTTTATTTGTTATCAACTTGAATTTCAAATGCTAACATTTAAGTTGTGTGTGTTTTGAAGGGAAAAAAGACATTTCAGACATAAATAACAAAGTAATACGTGGTTGATTATGAAATTAAATTGACCATAAAAATCGCTGGACATTTCACCAAACTTGCAGCAGTAATTACATCAGAATTTTGGAGGAACAGATTATTCTTTATTTTGTTAATAACAGTAATGAATATATTCAATTACAGCCATTGCATATAAACAGTTTAAATCACTTGTCATAATTTTTCACATTGCACAACCAGTCTTTATCCATTTCCATGTTAAGTTGTGCTTTTCTTGTTGTGCCTGGATCCCATAATTTAAAAAATACTTTACTGCATGCTGTTTCCTTGAAGACAAGTCCCAAATTTTAATTGTTTCTTCAAAGTGTGATTGCAAAGCGGATGAACGGTAGCTAACATATATTGTTTTTTACGAAAATTAAACTGACATTTTGAGAATTAATCAGGCCTATGTATAGCCATCTCATAATTGCACCATTAATCTGGTTTACATGAAGTATTACATCATGCTTACCCATTATTAGTACTAAATTGCATTGTTTAATGAGTTTTTGTTTGATTTAAAACATAGCCCTATTGATGCTTTATGATGGAGTTACAAATATCTTATTTGCTTAATTTTGCATTAAAAAATTTCGTAGATTAAAAGCTATCCCTGTTACTTGAACTTTCCATTTAGTTGAATGCTGGGTTTAATTGTTTACGTAAGGTAACATAAGTAAAGTGTAAAGAATTTGATTTTAATTAAAGAGAAGACCGCAGTGTTTTGCAAAGTGAAGGATCTGTGAATATTCTTTTGGCCTAATAATGGGTGGGCAGATTATTTCAACCCTAGACTAAAAAGCTTTTCTTAGAGCATCATGCAGTCCAGGCTTTCACAAGGTGTGATGGCATGTGTGTGGTGATTTTTTGTGGTGCCCTATTGTTTGTCTGGTTGTGATGCATGGGAAACATCACTTCACCATAGAAATTTTAAAAAGTTCTATTTAAAATAGCATTTAATTTCATATAATTTATTTTAAATAAGATTCGGACAGTTAACTTGGGGTCACGATGACCCTGCATGTGGGTCAACTGATGACGTCTAAATTTCAAGGAATGTGAAGCAAAAAAGGGTATCATAGAGAATTGAACATATAAATTTCAAGGAATGTGAAGCAAAAAAGGGCATCGAGGATTAATCAAACATTTTCATAAATTTATAGATTTTCATAGATTATTTTTGTTACAAATGCTATGTTCCAAAAAACAATTATTAATGTATTCTTAATGGAAGATACGTGTTTTCGATTATTTCATCCAAATTACGTTTCAGTTTTTTTATAGCAATCTTTAATATCGAAAGTAAATTTTCATCAGTAGTTTGTGAATGTCTGATTTCTTCAACGTACATATACATATGATAGTCGTTTGCTGAACTTAACGAATTTAATCAACAAAAATTTTTTTTTTGGTCGGGTGTGCAATGACGTTTGAATAGAGCACAAAACCTCTGGAAACTGCTTTTCATTCTTCAGTTTGGGGTAATTAATTATTTTATTTCTTTTCTTAGCAAGGGAGATAGTAGGGTTAAGTTTTTGGAAATTTGCAGTTTCACCAATTATGGGAAAAGCAGGATCTGTTCTTATTGTTCATCTAATGAATGACATGTATCCTGTTTCATTTTTAAACAGAAATCCGTTAGTGAAGTGCTCTTTGCTTAAGCTTCCTTATCTGATCAGTTTTTTTCAATTTTTTCCTTTTTAAATTAAAACTGCTAGAAATAATTCTATTCTTTACACATGCTTTAAGCATATTTAGTGCTATATTTAGGTTAACGTGAGATCAGTAGACAAATAAAGTTAGGCTCTTCGCATCTCTTACATCAGTTACATGAGTGAGAGAAACAAAAACACAAAGGGTGTGGTTGCTTTTGAGCTGAGTAGTAGTTGGTGTCATCACGCAAGATCAACCTTGAAATATAATCTTGGTTTGACTGCAAGTATAGTCATGTGTATGTATGTGCATACATGATAGATGTGTACATGTACTGCTGATTTCAATATTTTACATGCAAAATTAAGTTGGAAAGAGATGAATATGTCATTAAGTCCCAATCACATTATGTTTCATCTACAAGGGACTTGATGTCGAAAGGAACAATTCTCAGAAACCACACATTTCTAGGAAACCCACATAGCTAGGTTACCATTTTTACTTACTACAATGACTTGAAAACCAAGCAGTAATCGATTATCGCTCAGATTGTGATCACATGATCCTTCAGAAGCAGACTTGTCATGTGATTGGTTGATCTCTACGTGGGACAGAGCTGCAGCCGAAACATTTTCGGCAAGGTTTAAAAAAATCCAGCATAGCAGGTACGTCGTTTCAATAGCTAGGTGGAACTTCGTTTCCAGCGAGGCTACTTTTTCCTAGGAATTCCCATGTTTAAACCAGTGCTACCAGAATCTCATGCCTCAGAAAAGCCCCATCTGGCAGGAACCGCCACTAGATGTGATAAACTCTTTACACAGAACCAAAACTAACCAGATTAAGCAAATGAAAGGGCCTCAATCCAACCACGAGCCGGCTTTTGGCCAGCCCAGCCTTATAAGATACTAAAACAAAATTCTTAACCCTTTTTTGGGTACATTGCAGAAGAACAAATTCTCCTCGTGATGCAGCTACTAGATTCTATGTCTGATGTTGAAAGTTATATATTTAAATTGAAGATAAGCCATAAACCTGCATTTATTTATTCAGAATTAAATTTGTCCTGTAGCATACTGCATTTATTGCAGAAATTAAATACAGTCAAAAGTCGTTAATTCGGACACCCATAATCCGGTATGATCTATAATCTGGACCTCAAAGCTAAAAACTTTCTGCGCATGCGCCGCGTTGACACATGCACATAGGCGTTTACGCGTGCGTGTAAGACCTTTTTACGACTGCGCATATGCATGTGCGCAAGTGCAGAAAACGTTTTCGCCTGCGCGTTTTATGTATAACGGACGGTATAAGCTAAAATTATCTAATTATCTATTTCAGTTAATGTTGATGATTGCGTTGTTCCTTAATCTTCGAATTGGATCCGGCTTATTATTTTTTGCAAGCTGTAAGAGCAATTTTATAAAAGTAAACTTGAACTTTCGATTATGCCAAATAGAATTACCGATTCTGAAGCTCCCAAAGGATCGTACAAAACGAAAGTATGTTTCGATGTCCATCAAACAAAAAGTGGAATTGCTGCAAAAAATGGATAAAGACATGAAGAATGTGACAGAGAGGTTAGTGAAAACGAAAAAATTTCGATTGACAAGTTAGTCGGTATTCTCGGCACAGCAATTAACGGGACTTGAACAGCGGAACTTTGTAACTGAACAAGAAATCATGTCTGTTTATAGAATTAAAGAGAAAGTATTATCACATAAAATGCAGCAACTTAAACAACTTACATAAAAAGAAATGTTTAATAAAGTAAACAAATAAATATTAAGCTTTTTTTTTTTTGTAAATTTTGATACCCTTTAGATTATAATTGTTCTTTATTTCATAAATGACGGTTTCATAGTTTTCATTTTAGAATATCTGCATGCCATCTTACGAGATTTAAACTGATGATCTGTAATCCGGAAAAATCGATAATCCGGAATCGCCGAAGTCCCGACGAGTCTGGATTAACGACTTTTGACTGTATAAAAATTGACAAACTTTAAAAATCATAAAACTGAAATAAAATGTCACTTAATAAGTGCATTGAATCTGTCAGATTACACATAAAATACACAATTAATGCTTCAGTAATAGAATTGCACTTAAAACTTATTTCTGATATTTCTGAAATGGTAGGAAAAATCCTTTAAAAAAATATGAAAAAGATCTTTTATATTTTTTTTGCATTAAAATCTGAAGTTAGCTTTTTATAGAAAGCTTGCTTTTGTTGACTAAAACGTTTATTTAATTTCGGTTTGTTACATCTGTAAGAATTTAGTAATTAAATTTTTAGCTATCATATTGAGGATATAAAATCAACTCTATTTTTGCACCCCAAATTTAGTTAAGATTTCACAGAAATGCAGACTGCAGTTTTTTTTAAAAAAAATGTCTAACCTTTTATTATGAAACATTGATGATGTTGGAAATACTGCAATACGCAAAAAGCTGAAAATACTTTTGCTGATTTAGAAGTCCATAATATTATAAAGCATTATTGCTACAGTGTGAATAGAAACTGAAAATATAAAAGTTTTGCTATCATTGTGATGCAGCATGAAGACTTCACGAAATTTAAAAATTTCATTAGAAAATTTGCTATTGATAGTTAAATTCAAAAATTGCTGTTGACAGTTAGAACCCCCCTTTTTCTGATTATCTATAAAATATGAGCAGCTAATTTTTTTTAATTTTATTTTTATTTTTATTTATTTTTTACTGTTACATGTGTCCATGCATATCAAATCCCTAGAGTGGCAGGTAACATAGTTTAAAGAATAAAATGAAAGTGTGATGCAATTTTAATGAGGGCTTGTAAAATTTAAAAACACACTAAGAGGAATAAAAAGCCACAAAAATTCAGTTAAAATCAGAAGTGGTTCAAAAATAGTCAACTAGTCCATAATGCCTGAATGATTTGTCTGGCTTGCCAGTATTTTTCAAAAACAATTTTTTAAAGATGGAAAATTTTTTGATGTGTTTACATGAACTTTGGCTTCACATGTTGTTGGAAGAAGTAGGAAGTATCTGTATAAATCCAAATCTAGGTAAAGAGCTCTGTAAACAATCACGGTGCGCCTTCTTCAGAAGATAGAAATTCTATTGAGTGCTTAATTCAGTGAGTTCTGAAAAAAATTGGTAAAATGTTGCTGTATTATCAGTCCAACATAAGAGACTACCTTAATCTTCTGAGTAAATTTATTAAATTTCTGAATACAGCCAGATCACTTGAACTGTTGGATAAATGTGTTAGGGTTGTTGAAAATATAGTTTCAGAAGTAAATGTAGTAGCAGAATTTTACAGAATAAGACCAGAATCTGCCACTTTAATCAGAGGAAAAAAAATATATACATATACAGTCAAAAGTCGTTAATTCGGACACCCATAATTCGGAATGATCTATAATCCGGACCTCAAAGCTAAAAACTTTCTGCGCATGCGCCGCGTTGACACATGTGCATAGGCGTTTACGCATGCGCGTTAAGTCCTCTTATGACTGCATGTTGGAAAACATAGCTTATTTTTAAACCTTTTACTGCATCATCTCTCCTCCTTGAAATGTTTATTTAGTTTAGTCCTTATTTTAATGTAATATAATAGTTACTTCTACTTGTTTTTCTTGCTGCCACTATTTGCATTGAGAACGTACTGTTTCAACCTAATTGAGATGCAAAAACGAAACATGATGTTATGTCATCTGAAAAGCCGATTCGTGCCGATAGCTGATTGGTTGCCGTGAGATGACGTCATTCCTACTTCTGCTATAAGTATCTCACGTCGCTCTGGCTCAACCCTTCTAGTTCCTGCTTTCCCTGCACTTGAGTGAGCGGTTTCCAGCCCCTTCAGATGGATGCATGCAGTCCAGTGAATAAAGTGCCTTGGTTCCGGTTTGCGGGATGGCTGTTCCAGAATAAAGTTCCTTGGTTGGTTCCGGTTTGGGGGATGGCTGTTCCAGAATAAAGTTCCTTGGTTCCAGAGGCTACCATGTGAGTGACTGTTGTGGGCGGCATCCATGTTCTTCAATAAAGGCGGAAATTAAAAATACGTGAGCGGCGATTCCTTGTGCAAACGGAGTTAGACCGGTTTTAAGTGTTTTCAAGAACTTGATTTAAATTTCAGGTGTTTTTCTTGACCATTGATTATGGACTTATTGAATGTGTAGCCAGCTTCAATTTTAGGCCGCATAATTACTATTTAGGACTTTTTGTTTGTATAGAATGCCAGTGTTTTGGAGACCAGGTAAAAATATTGTTTGATGAATGATGATTATATTATATTTTTCCTGAGACTCTGATATTGTTGACATTTATTTTCTGTGTTTTTATTCTTTATTATATTGTTAATAAATTGGTTAAGTTCAAAATCTTTAATTGTCTTCAATGTCTGCACAACATATCTCAGGGAGCTTTTATTGCTACTACTGCTAAATGTTTAATTTCTTTAAACTTTAAACTTTGCTTTAGCATCATTTTTGTTATGGGCCACCAGCTCCTGAGTTATTTTTAGTGCAGACTTTTGAAGTTTAAAGTTAATTTAGGACTTAAGAGATTGGGGGGCGGTTTTTGTTAAAAATTCAAATATGGCTACTGTTAGTGTCATGCATAATATTGCTAAACTTGAGGCATGTAATTACTTTACATGGTCCAAAGATATGAAGTTTGTCTTGAATGAAAAAAATGCATGGCTTTTGGTTAAGGGTATTGAAAAATGTCCTGATTTAAATGATGTTAAGGGTATTGCAAAAGAAATTATTGCTGACTATCAAAATAGAAGTCGATTGGCATTATCGTTAATTTATATGAATGTAAGCCCTGAATATAGAAATTTGATATGTGAAATTGATGACCTGGTAGTGGCATGGAATACGCTTGCCAAATACTTCCAGCCAGATTATCGGTCAAGACATATGTCCCTGTTTTCAGAGTTCTTAAATTGCAAAATTAAGCCAAATGAAAGTATTAGTTTCTTTTCTTCTAGATTAAAACGCGTAACTGAACAGTTAGCTGATATTAATCAGGCTGTAAGAGACGTATATATATGTTTCCAGTTTCTTAGGTTCCTTCCAGATAAATTTGATCAAGTAGTTCAGAATATTTTGAGGTGGCCAGATGAAAAGTTCATTTTTAAAAATGTTGAACTTGAAATTCTAGCAGAGGAAACACATCTTAATTTAAGAGAGATAGATAGGGAAAACTCCAATAAGACTATAGAAGTTCAAAGTACTCACTGTGAACCCAAATTTAAGCAGATTAAAGGGCTCAAGTGTTATAAATGTGGCCGTCCAGGTCATATTCAAAAATACTGTAGAATGAGAGGTAACTTTTCCAAATCACCCTCACCTGCTTCTTCTGTTTCCTCAGCTGTATCTAGTAGTAATAAAATATCTTCTAAGTGTAAGAATAAACCCAAGTTGAGTAAAAGTAAAAATAATTCCCATGCACAGTCCCATTTTATAGCTCAAGCCAATGTTAACAATTTGGAAGAAAATGATGATAGTTGGATTTTTGATACGGCTGCATCTCATCATTTTTGTAAAAGTCGTGAATTGTTTGATACTTTTTCTCCTGTGAAAAATGAGAATATGCTAGTAACTATTGATGGGGTAACTTTTCCAATTCATGGGAAGGGTACTGTTAAAATGAAATTTGGGGATACAGTTATTTTGCTTAAAGATGTGTTATACTCACCTGAACTGAGACGAAATTTAATATCTGGACCTAGGGTGGATATCAATGGAGCAAGATTTTATGGTAAAAATGGGCAAATTAAAGTTACTGATGATGAAAATTCAACTTTGTACAAGGCTAAGTTGATAGGAAGTAACTATCATGTATTCCCGAAAATAATCAAAAAGGGGGGCAAATCTGTAAAACTTGAGGCATCCACAGTTCAGCATAATAATAGTGAATTATGGCATGGTCAGTTTGGTCATATAAATTATGGTGCTATTGTCAGGACTAGTAAGAGACATTCAGTTCGAGGTCTTCCTGTGTTAAAGCACTCGCCTAATTTGTTTTGTGAACATTGCCAAATCAATAAGCAAAGACGAATTTCCTATAGACCCTTAGAAGGTATTCAAGTAAAGAGACCGCTTGAAAGGGTTTTTTCTGATGTATGGGGACCTATTAACATTCCAGGTAGGAATGGTGAACATTATTTTGTTTCCTTTATTGACGAATATTCTCGTTACGTGGTAGTGTACCCCATTGTGGAGAAAAGTCAGGTGTTTGAAGTATTTGAAAGGCATATAGCACGTGCGGAAAGATCTTTGAACCTTAAGTTGAAATACTTTAGGACTGACAATGGGCGAGAATATGATAATGATCAATTCAGGTCATATTGTAATAAAAATGGTGTAAAGCACGAATTTACAGATGTCTGCACTCCAGAACAGAATGGAGTTTGTGAGAGATTTAATCAGACAGCTCTCAACAATGTACGTGCAATCTTGCATGATAGTGGAATGAGTTCTGAATTTTGGTCAGATGCAGTAATGTATTTTGCATATTCTTTTAATAGAATCTGTCATAAGGGCCAAGATAGGACCCCATTTGAATTATACACTAAGCAGAAACCATCAGTACGTCATCTTAAGGCATTTGGAACGATTGCCTATGTGGGAATTCCAAAGGCTAAAAGAAATTCTAAACTTGATCCAAAGGCAACGAAGGGCCGATTGATTGGGTACAGTGTACGAACAAAAGGGTACAAGATTTGGTTGGAAAATGAGCAAAAGGTAGTAGAAACCCTAAATGCTACTTTTAAAGAGTCAATTGGAATGCAGAAAAGTGGCAGTGGAGCTGCACTGGGCACCCTTCCTGATTTGGAATGTGAAGAAAGGGTAGAGTTCCAATCTAATGATACTCCAGTTGGCTATTTTCCTGAAATAGAGGAAAGAACCGATACCAATGTACCTTCTATTATTGGCACTGATACTCAATCTACATTGAGACAAGTAACTTGGCTTCGTAAACCTGTTCCAAGGCCAGACGGCACTCGTACGGATGTGTATTATTTTGAGAAGGGGTCTAATCAAAGACTACGATCACCAAATGATGTAGAAAGGTATTGCACTGAACATAATATTCAGTATGATCCTACCTTGTTTGATTTCAAGGGAAGCAATACTTATAGTGGTGAAATCGACCCAACTGGTACTCCTTCAACGTCGTATACCCGAGATAGCTGACTAGAGGTTTCAATTTCAAACACTTATAACCAGGCAATGAAATCTGCAGAAAAGCTTAAATGGATAGAGGCAATGGAAGAGGAAATGGCCAACGTGTGAAAGCATAAGGTATGGCATCTTGTTCCACTTCCTAAAGACAAGACTCCACTAGGTTGCAGGTGGATTTTCAACATTAAACGTGACGAATTTGGAAACATTGTTCGTTTTAAAGCTCGTTTAGTGGCTCAGGGTTATCGGCAAATTAAATACGATACCTATGATGAAACCTACTCTCCTGTAGTCAACTTTTCAGTAATAAGGCTCTTTTTCTCCCTTTTAGTTGCACACCTTGGATGGGCAAATATACAATGCGACGTAAAAAGTGCCTATCTCTACGCTCCTCTATCAGAGGAAATTTATATGTCCCAACCTCAGGGTTTTGTAGAGCGAGATAAAGAAACTTTTGTGTGTCGCTTAGATAGAGTCTTGTACGGTTTGCATCAGAGTGGGCGATTATGGTACTACAAGTTGGATAGAACACTATGTAACCTAGGGTTTATCAAGTTTGAGTGGTGTAATTGTGTCTATCGTTTTAAAGATTTTGTCATTCTGTTGGTTTATGTTGATGATATAGTTGTGTTTGAGAAAAGTGAAGTTCAGGCCAAAAGGATATTGAAAGTCCTGAGTTCACATTTTGATTTGAAAATTTTAGGTAAAACAAGAAAGCTTCTTGGTGTGGAGTTTCAATATGAGAAAAATAGTGTTTTAATTCATCAGCAATTATATATAGAAGACATAGTTGATCTATTTAAGTCTTTTAAAATACAAATTACTTCCCTTCCAATAGTTAAAGGTGTGAAATACTCAAAGTCTCCAAGTCCCAGTACACAAGAAAAAACGAATGAAATGATGAATTATCCTTATAGAAATGTTTTGGGATGTCTCTCGTTTCTTTGCAATCGTACTTGTCCGGATATAGATTATGCTGTTAATATATTTTCTCAGTTCCAAAGCAATCCTGGTAAGTTTCACTGGGAAGGATTACTTAAACTGTTAGGATACGTTTCCAATACCAGACAGCACAAACTCAAACTGGTATGCAAGGAACTGAAGCTCAATATATATTCAGATTCGGATTTTGCTTCAAGCAGGGATGATATGGTGTCTATTGGTGGAAAAATAGCTTTGTTGGGAGAATCACCTGTATCTTGGCGTACATTTAAAGAAAGGGGAGTGAGTTTATCTACTATGGAGGCTGAATTTATCTCCATGACTGAATCAGCAAAAGAATTAGTTTGGATTAGAAATATTTTGGATGAATGCATTCAGTTTAAAATTGCAAATAACTATGTTTCGAGGCCAATATTGTTTGCTGATAACATGGCTGCTATATGTTTTACAAAATCACCCATTGAAAACTCAAGGACAAAACATATAGATGTGAAACTATTTTTCATTCGTGATCTATTGAACAGGAAAATTTTTGATTTAAAATATGTCCCAAGTAAAGATAATCTGGCTGATCCCATGACAAAACCGCTGACTAAGTATAACCTGATAAGATTTTGTGGAACAATTTTCCTATGAAATTTGTTTTTGTGTGTATTTAAATTAAGAGTTTTGTTTATTTGAAACTAATATGTTATAAGTCATATTATGATGGATATTAGGTAAATGTAAAATTGTATAGTGTAGAATGTTGTATGAGTGACCAGGGCCCTGGGTAAAAGTATTGAGTGTGTGATCATATATATGTCTTTGTATTGTTCTGTAACATGTTGGACTTTCTTGCTACGGTAAAATTTTTGAATAATGGGATAAGATTTTCCCAAAGAAAAATTTTCTTAAAAATTTCTGAATGAAATTGTGATATTTATTTATTCTTGTTTTGAATTTTGTAAAGATACTGGCATTCGGTTTTTATTTCAGGTCGTAGATGATGATGTGGGGAGCATTTATTGGAAAACATAGCTTATTTTTAAACCTTTTACTGCATCATCTCTCCTCCTTGAAATGTTTATTTAGTTTAGTCCTTATTTTAATGTAATATAGTAGTTACTTCTACTTCTTTTTCTTGCTGCCACTGTTTGCATTGAGAACGTACTGTTTCAACCTAATTGAGATGCAAAAACGAAACATGATGTTACGTCATCTGAAAAGCCGATTCGTGCCGATAGCTGATTGGTTGCCGTGAGATGACGTCATTCCTACTTCTGCTATAAGTATCTCACGTCGCTCTGGCTCAACCCTTCTAGTTCCTGCTTTCCCTGCACTTGAGTGAGCGGTTTCCAGCCCCTTCAGATGGATGCATGCAGTCCAGTGAATAAAGTGCCTTGGTTCCGGTTTGCGGGATGGCTGTTCCAGAATAAAGTTCCTTGGTTGGTTCCGGTTTGGGGGATGGCTGTTCCAGAATAAAGTTCCTTGGTTCCAGAGGCTACCATGTGAGTGACTGCTGTGGGCGGCATCCATGTTCTTCAATAAAGGCGGCAATTAAAAATAGGTGAGCGGTGATTCCTTGTGCAAACAGAGTTAGGCCGGTTTTAAGTGTTTTCAAGAACTTGATTTAAATTTTAGGTGTTTTTCTTGACCATTGATTATGGACTTATTGAATGTGTAGCCAGCTTCAATTTTAGGCCGCATAATTACTGTTTAGGACTTTTTGTTTGTATAGATTGCCAGTGTTTTGGAGACCAGGTAAAAATATTGTTTGATGAATGATGATTATATTATATTTTTCCTGAGACTCTGATATTGTTGACATTTATTTTCTGTGTTTTTATTCTTTATTATATTGTTAATAAATTGTTTAAGTTCAAAATCTTTTATTGTCTTCAATATATCTCAGGGATCACAACATATCTCAGGGAGCTTTTATTGCTACTACTGCTAAATGTTTAATTTCTTTAAACTTTGCTTTAGCATCACTGCACATTTGCGTGTGCGCAAGCGCAGAATACGTTTTCGCGTGGGCGTTTTATGTGTAAGCTAAAATTATCTAATTATCTATTTCAGTTAATGTTGATGATTGCGTTGTTCCTTAATTTTCGAATTGGATCCGGCTTATTATTTTCTGCAGACTGTAAGAGCAATACTATAAAAGTAAACTTGAACTTTCGATTATGTCAAATAGAATTTTTGATTCTAGAGCTCCCAAAGGATCGTACGAAACGAAAGTATGTTTCGATGTACATCAAACAAAAAGTGGAATTGCTGCAAAAAATGGATAAAGACATGAAGAATGTGACAGAGAGTTTAGTGAAAACGAAAAAATTTCGATTGACAAGTTAGTCGGTATTCTCGGGACATAGATCATAATTGTTCTTTATTTCATAAATTACGGTTTCATATTTTTAATTTTAGAATTTCTGCATGCCATCTTACGCGATTTAAACTGATGATCTATAATCCGAAAAAATCGATAATCCGGAATCGCCGAAGTCCCGACGAGTCCGGATTAACGACTTTTGACTGTATATAAGTAGAATAGTATGTCTTTATTACACAATTTTACTTATAATAAGTTTATCTAACCTTATTTTTTATTTATGTAGCATTTGGAAATCTCAGTGAATGTAATAGTATATTTAAATTTCTTGTTTTCCTTTTTCCTTGTTGTGTTTGCATGTTGTAAGTATTTTTTAAATGTATCCGGTTCTGTATATCATTTTAGGTTTTCGTTGAAACGTTGGATAAGTGCTTTAGAAATGTCTGTGAATTAGATCTAGTTTTCCATGTTGAAAAGGTGAGCCTTTTAGAATGAATTTTATTGTTGGTTTACATAATAAATCATTTCAGAAAAGCCATTTAAGACATATTTCCGTTTTGTTTGTATTGGTTCATCCGGAAAGTTCTGTAGTTTTTCAAATTGAACTACATTTCTTCCCTCATGGTTTTATCGCTACTGGTAAGGAATGATCTTGATCAAACCAGATGTTTATTCATAGTCTCTGCTCATGTTGTGTAATTCTAGCATGCATTGTAGAATAATTTTTTAATAATGTAATAAATCCAAAGTTCATTTTCTTTATATTAAGCTGTTAGAATAGTAGATATATAAGCTGCTACAGTGTATGGGTACTCCACAGCAGAATATGCTTGCTCGAATTTTGGCACATGGTTCTTTGCTGAAAAGAAATTAAGAATGTTCTATTTTTTAAACGATTCATTACTGGAGATGAGAAGTAGATACTATAAAATAATGCTGCAAGAAAAATATCATGGAGTAAGCCAAATGAACCTCTTTTACACAGAAGATGGTGCATTGCAAAAGAGTAATGCTTTGCATATTTTGGGACTGCAAAGGAATTTTATGCTGTGAATTATTGCTACCAAATCAAACAATAAATTCAGAAAAATACTCTTGCCAAATGGCAATTCTAAAAGCAGATGTCAATTGGTTTTGAATGCATTACTTTGATAACCATTGTCAAGGTTTTGTCTTCCTTCATGACAGTTTTTGGCCTAATATTTTGCTGAATGCCAGGGAAACTTATTGAGCAGGTGAGATGCTTTGCATCACCCCTCCCTCATGTTCACGTGGCCTTGCCCCTTCAGTTTTTGATCTCTTGTGGTCACTTCAGAATTTCCTGCGTGACCTGGAGTTTACTTTGGACACTGTCAAACAGCACCTTGATAACTTTTCTATGAATAAACCTAATGACTTTGTTAAAAAAAAGAGTTTTCCAGCTGCCAGAGAGATGACAAGAACTCATAGAACAATATGTTGTAAATGTGATTTGGTGAAATTTTTTTTATGTTTTGTACTTTTCATTTATATTTATTGTAAAAAACTGCAGAATTTTATGGATGACCAAATATATTTTCTTTTATCATAGGATGTGCGTGTGGATGGTTGAAGAATGTTTCTAAAATACAAAAATGCTGTATAGTTATTTGCCAAAATTGATTTAATGTTAAGAACAATAAGTGCATATTGGCATGACTATCTTTTAATTTTCATGTTTTTTAGCTTTGGAATTTGCTATTTTCACACTGATATTATTGCTGGGTGTTTATCTTGTATGAAACCCCTGTGTATCGTTTACTACAGGAATAATATGCAAGGCAAATGTGTCTCTACATGCCTTGGTTGAAGTCCATTGCATTGTGTCATAATTATTGCTGAAAATTTCTGCATCTGCGGGAACCTGGCAATTTTTTATGACAGTATCAGTTAGATGTGTGGCAGGTATCATTTGTATTAGTGATATTTCTTTTGTTTGCCATGTTGTGAACAGTTAGCACACACCCTTTGCTTGTGCAATATGCCTTTTAACAATAGAACGGCGGGAAAATCTTACCTACTGGAATAGTGGTAAGGGGTCATTTTGACCCTTTAATGAAAGTACTAAACAACTGTAAAACAATTTTAAATGCCATACATTGGCACAAATATGTACTTTATATGTATTTCATAATTTATATTTAATATCACATAATTTATTGACTTTTTAAAATACTGTAAATGTATCGAGTACATAGTGATCAATTGGATCATACTACAGTTGCTCAAATAACACATTAATTTGATATTAGAATTGATTTCAAATAAATGGTTTCACAAATTAAAACTAATGTTAACAATAATAAACACGGTTTATATAATAATATTTTTTTATGTACTTACTCGGAGGATGATTCACTCTAAATCCGGAAATGAGAAATGTTCTCTGATGTTTCAGTTATATCATTATATGTGTAGCTGAATGGAATATGTAAAGCATTTCATTTCAGTTCTATTTAATGTTTAAAATATTAGATTACACATACGTATTAAGAATTAATGCAGTTGATACAAAAATAATTTTTAACAATTTTTCCAGTGCATTTCCCACACACAACTTTGGAACAAGATGCACAATATTCTTGAGATTTGTTTTCATAGCATCTCTGTACTCGACACTTTTTTCTCTTTATATCCATTTTCATTTCATGTGTTTTTTCTGAAGTCTTAGGAAGGATCTTTGGCAGTTTTGAAGCCATATGCACCACTCTTAACTCTCCTAATTTTAGTAGAAAATCTCTCCTGTTAATGGTGTTTCCTGTTACACTTTTATAAATTATACAGGTGTTCAAAGCTGCGTGATCCAAAATATTGAAAAAGATATATGCAGGCCATCATCTAGAAGCCAATTTAACTGAATATTTTCGGCACATCTGATCACGAATATCCACACCATGCTTTGTTGCATTGTAAAATGCTATTAAACCGGGCAACTTCTTGAGACTCTCTTCAGTTTTTACAGTAGAATGTAATGAGCTAATGGTAGAAAAACTCTTTTGTTTCTTTCGCCTTGATAGAGGGTTAAGTGTGATATTATCATGTTCCACTATTGTCGATGAATAAAGATTACTATGCCTATTTTTCAAAGATATAGGAATTTCTCTTCTGTTCTTTTTGATTGTGCCAACCATAGTTGTATTTTTTATTTTAGCATTTCTCTGATTTAATGCTAGTAAAACAGTTATCCATGGTAATATTCCTCTCTTTGTTTAGATGTGGCTCTGTTAATTTTATGACAATATTTTCAGACAACTGTAATTGAGGATTTGTTGTTTCATCTTTTCCTAGATAAGGAAATCCATTCAAGAGGTATTTATTATCAACGTCGACAGATAACCAAAATTTGATTCCAAATTTCTCAGATTTATTAGGCATATATTGTGTAAATCTACACCTAGCTTTAGATTAGAATAATTGTTCATCAGTTGTAATATTTTGTCGTGGCCGGTAGCACGTTTTGCAGTTTTCAATAAATTTGTTCCATGTTTGATTCAAGAGCAAGTTTATCAGTCTGTAATCGAGTAGATCTTGTTGTCTTTTTATCGAACCTTAAAAATCGTTTTATTTCTTTGAATCTATCTCTTGGTATAGTTTCTTTGCAATATTCCCCACGCTTCGGACCGCAAGGAATATAAATCTAAGCTCTTTCCTCCTATTACCCCTCAGACATACAATTTAGCGATAATAATAATAATAATCTAGTGTATGTGCCCCACCTTCATTTGGTACTACACGGACTGGACCCAGGCTGAAAACCCCCATATCAGGCAAGGGGAGGATCACAGTCAACTTTTCCCCAAGAGAATCCTAGGTTAACTTTTGCTACGACTCCGGGGCCTCAACCCGGAATGGCAGACTTTTTAGGTTTTCCTCTATGTCCACGGGTGCGCCTGGGCGCGCGGGGTCACCATTCCCGGTTCTCAGGTTTCACCATGGATGGGTAAAAATATTGACCTGACAGTTTGACCGGTCGTTAATTGCTCTCGCCAGTACTACGCGGGCAGTCCACCGGCTGAGGGTTTGACATGGAATACTGGTGATGACCACGGACTGACCGTGGCACGCACCACTACCAATATCATGGGTTTACACTGAATACAGGTCCAGAGGCAAGCCTCGCCTGCTACCAATACCACCAGCACGGTGCCCTATAGCCTTTCCCCCCCTTGGTCCAGCCGTACAGACGGCCTTCCCTTGGGGTTCTGGAACTGCCAGGTTCATAATTATTTACCCTTAGGATGCTCTGTCAAGATATAAATCTAGCCAGAAACATCCCCAGGGGGAATTTAGCGATAAAAGCATCTAACTCAGCCAGAGATAACTTCCAGTCTCATCAGCCAAGTTGCTGATGAGCTTTGGATTCTGTATATTTTTTTTTATATGCAGCAAGATATCATCATCAATAAAAGGCTTGAAAGCACTAGGCACTTTGTCCTCAGAAACACGACTCTTTGCAAAAGATGTCAGTCCTGTTGTTTCTTTTAGAACATTATAAGCAGGAACAGCAGGAGCCGCAGACTGAATTTTTCGAATTTATTTCATTCCATATGGTGTTATCAGGAGCTATAAAAACAGTTTTGCAAATACCCTGATCTGTTTTTGCCTGTTTATTTCTGCCGAGTTCTTCTTTGTTTACTTTGTTGTTCTCGGATTCACTAATAGTTTGTGTTTGGAATTCATCTTCAGTTTCTACAGAAAAACTATCAATTTAACCTCCATCAGACTCATTTTCATATAGCACCTGCAACAATTTTTTAATTTCTTCATCCGTAAGACCTCTTTTCTGCTTATTAGACATATTTTGTAAAAGTTGAAAAAAGTAAAAAAAAAATGTCAGACTATCAGAAAACTATAGGGAATATATTTTAGCATGTGATTCTCACAGCATAAAGGAAAGGTGATAATGAACTTGACAGCAGAATTCATATGTACTGTAATACTGATTTGGGATTACCAAGACAACATCTGTCCTAACGGTTATCACCTGCAGTAAGTAAGCTGAACTAATAAACGGGAAAATACACCTGTAAAATAAACTATTTTTGAAAAGAAATGTAAGCATGAAAAACCCTGCATCTACCGTCCTTGCAGTATTTTCTTCACACGAATAGATAATTGCAAACAAAGGAACAACTTATGTAGACATTACAAAGTAGTGAGACCACCTAGGTTTTTATCCCTCTGGGAGATAGTATGAATGCAATCGAAAAATCCTTATCAATGAATGTTTTTCATGGGTTATTTGACAATGCCTTGAGAGTCAAAATGACTCCCCGTTCGTTCTAGGAATACATGCCAATATTTCAAAAACCAACAAACCTAGAATGATGAAAATTTTTTTACAAATATTTGTTATCTATTTAGGAGAAGTCAGAAAATTCCAAATGATTTCTTCGAAAAAAACAAAAGTAATCAATGGTCAAAAGTGTTCAGGGGTCAAAATGACCCATACCGCCTTTCTAGTGTTAAATAAAATTTAAGGAGATTGGTCTGGAGATTCTGGTAACCTTAATTATTGGAGATAATGTAATTTTAAGAAAGACACATCTTTTCAATTTGTGGCACGTTACTCCAGTTTGCTTGACCTTTATATGTCAGAAAGTTTATTACATTTTCTTTTGGAGGGGCAGGTGTGATTCTAGCAAATATAGTAATAAGATGTCTAATATAAAGAAATATAAAGTTGGCAATGGGATTTTATAATATAATAATAATAAATATTTAGATCGCATTATCAATGCGATGAATTTAGGAGTTTGTGTATTTGTTAACTTTAATTTTCTTATATTAGCCAAAATGACCTTAGAGCTCTATTTTTTAAAAATCTTGTATAAACTGCTAAAACACTGAAATATTATACTGATAATGCATGACTTGATCAGTAGTGAGTTTCTTTGATTTTCTTCCATAAGTTCTTTATTGCTGCTTTATTGTGAAACCTTTCATTGTAGGCAATTGGATCTGGCATAAGTAAAATTTGAAACTTGCTAAGGTTTAGTGATTTTGCCTCCCTTCTTGATAATGTGGATGTATTTAGCAACTTTTGTTATATATTTCCAATTTTTATGTTACAGATCTCATCATGCAGTTTATCTTGCAAAACTCATGCATGTTATTTACATTTACAATGCTGAGATCAACGTTTTGCATAATTTTCTTGCAAATGGCACGAAGAAAATTCAGTGTCATAGATAGGAGGCAGAAGATAGTGAATAGGATTAGCATCAGATAATCAAAATTTTTAGAAATGGGTGAAGAACAATAAAAATTATTCAGATTATTCCTAGCACATTTGTGTTGAGTTGTTTCAGAATTTAGTCTTTGGCATTATCAAAAAAAGAAAAAAAAAATCCTCTATACTTTGTTGAACTTTGATGCATCACAGTGCAGCTTTCCATTATTTTGGGATTTGCATTGCATTTAAAAATTTACAACGCTGATGTTTGGAAAAAAAAAGTAAGATGTACGTCATTAATACATGCGTCATCCAAATCTTGACCATCCATTTTAACTTTAAAACAACATAACCATCAACATAATGTTAATGTGATTGACTTCACATTATGACTTCACATTCATCACCACGTCCAATCATAGAGCATCTGAGCTGCCTCATAGTGGATATATTTTAAACCATTCAGTCATATCAATAAAGTCAAAGAATGATTTTAACTCTTGTCTTCTTTTTACTGATATTGAAAAGTATCCATATATTTTTCAGATCGTCATTTCTGTATGTGCCTAATCCGTCAGGTGCACTTTTTGTGGCTCTGTGCAAAGTGTGGTTATTGCAGTTTGTTCTAAACATACATGCAGAGTATCTTTTTTTAAGAAATTGAATTATGTTTTAGTTCTCATTTGTATTATCTTAGCAATATGAACTTACACTTTCTTATATCATCTATGAAGTTTTTAGAGTATGGGCAGCATTAACTGTGTTATCAGCCTCTTCATCCTTGATGCTGAAGGTTTTTAGCAATGTCTTCAGCTTTTTCTTGATCTTAAGATTAACTAGTTAAATTAGAGTCATAAAAAAGTACCATGTGTGAAAATGTTGGAGCAGTCCATACTTCTATAGTTGCCATTGTCTTAGTGGGTGGTAAACTGATGACACATTTTTAATAGCTCTGCTGATATTGCAGAAAAGAGACTAAAATTTGAAGATATCTTTACAACTTTCTTCTATTCATGTCTTCCAATGCAGGCACATTGATTGAGGTCAGTATTGACGTCATGAACAGTTTATTATGAATAATAAATGTTGAAAGATACATATTTTAACTATCAGTATTGTTATTCTTAGTTCCTTTTTAATAGTGTCATCAGAAATATTTATTTTCTTTGATGGCATGTTTACATTGTTGCTTTCTGTAACAAAAATATAGTAAAATTAAGAGCTGTAAAGTTAAATTAGTTTAAATATGAGGAATGGTGGCAAACATCGAAAAAGTGGTCATCCTACATATATGCTGCGTGGTGACATGTTTTCTTTGATCAGCATTGTGTAGCAAGTTGAACTTGAGAAAATAACTTGCAATAGAGTTCCATAAGGATTTGCCTGGTTAGTTAAGCAACCTGTTGCACACATGCTATCTTATTTCTCTGTCATTAGTGGTTGACTCAATAGACATTTGCTGTCACAGTAATTTTCCCCATCATTTATAGGTACTTTTTAAACACACTGTAACATTCGTAGGCATTAATGAATTTATAATGCAAAGTGATTTGACTAAGCACTTTCTGCCAAGCCATGTATATGCTAGTTACAATTATGCTCATATCAGCTGTGGTCTGAGTATCATACTTGTTACATTGGTAGCTACAATATGGAACTTGCGAGACATGCCAGAGTTCTATAACATGTAGCATGGTTGTATCTATCTATATTTTATTACTTTCATAGCAGCAAATATTTTGCTTGAATATTATTTCTGTATTACATGAGACAAGATGGAGGGTTGTTTTTATAGTAAACAGCTTTCTAGTTAATAGTCATGAAATTATAGTAGTAAAATAGAATAATAAAGCTTAAATATATTATTAATTATGATTTAGATATTGATTATCAAACACTTCAAATTGCTGTCAGTCCACTCATAATTGTTTCTTATTTAAATTTTTGGAGGTTGCTGTTTTGTCTGTTATGCCAATTTTATGAAGGAAAAAGTGCTGTAATATTCTCATGAAGAATAAGTGCATGCTGTATACATGGTACAAGTAATCTTGTGAACGTTGTATCTGAAATACTATTAAGACATTATAAAGTAAAGAAGAATTGTAATGATCTCTCTTTGCATTTTGAAGGCATTATGTATTATGCATGGACATTGCATTAGAATTAACGTTTTTCATCATATATGAAAAAAAGTATTTAAAAACGAGTATCGAATTATTAAAAATTAATTAAGTATTATGATTACTTAAATATGGTTGAAATGAGTTCCTATTAAAATAGATGAAAGAAGCTTTTCTATAATAAATAGGTATAAATATTTACTTACACCACAGAAACTAAACTCAGCAAAAATGCATAATAATAATAAAAGCTGTTTTAATGAACTTGTTTCATAATTGTTGTTGCAATCTGTATTTTATTTCTTTACTATGCTCTGTCTATTCACACCAAATTAATTTAATTATCGATTTGCGGTTTCTTTAAAATATGGATAACGGTTTTTATGCTTGTGAAAATACATCACTGTTTTTATTTGCAAGCAGGGGAATGACGGCAATAGAAATATGAATGTAATTCATATTTGGAGGATATCTCCCCCCAAACTCTGAATTTAAAAAACAGAGAAAACTAAACAGATGGGAGAAGATAAGTACTTTCACTACCGATATTAACTTTCAGTGCCATATGAGTGAAAAGTATTATAATTGTTAAAAATTTGTATTTCAAAGCACGACAAATTAAATTTTACTTAATTGGAAAGGACCACACAGTGCCAGTTGCATGTAAACACTGAATCAGTTTTATTTTCTGTTCATGTAAAATAAGCACCATTAGAAAAATCTACAGAATATTCAATATTATGCATTATTTAAAAACACATGCATTTCTTTACACATGATTTCTTTGCTGTCCAAGATGTGATTTTAGTTATTAAAATGTAGATAAGTGGAAAAAAAACTGTAGAGCCATATATGAAAATAATATTCATAAAAAGTTTTATATTTAATTATATATGTCTATTCCAGCACAGGTTTTCAAACTTCTGCATTAAAAATGTAATTTTTCAGTTGCAAAGTTATCTTTGCATATTTTCATTCGTTGATGTGTCTGGCTCTTGAATGTGTACCACTTTAAGCATACTTCAAACTATTGAAGTTCTGTGAGTTTTAAGATTTCTTTAGTATCTCTGGGTTTGATAAAAATTTTACAAAGAATTAGTTCATATATATTTTTTTAAAACTGAACATTTTTCATTTTCTTTATATCATTTTTGCCAAGTTTATTTCTTCATATAATATTTGAAAATATATTGAATTTTTTAAATTTCTGTGCAAGTGTCAAAATTAGAAGGCTCAAAATAATTTATTTTTTAAGAAAGTATTTGGTTTGCTTTCCTTATACAGTATTTTTGGTTTGCTATGTGTTATTTCCTTGTTGCGAAACTTAGTTTTTGTAATTAAAATATGGAACATTTTAAAACTTTCAGCTATTACACAGAGTGATTAAAAAGAATTTCAAACAAATATATTTTGAAAAATAGAAGTAATGCAACTCTGAAAGTTTTGACCCTTACAACCAGAGCCATGCCTCGATATTTTTTCACCTGAAATGCATGCCTCTATATACAATCAAATTACCTTTAGCTATGTACTTTTATATTCAGCAGAGGTATGTATGACTGTTATAACATTTTAAATTGTAACTTTATACATTCAGAAAAATAACACATGTAAAAATTTATAATTTTTAAATGCAAACTTTAAAAAGTGCTTTTTATATAAAGGGCAAATGATGCTGAAATGATATAAATAATAATGTAAATAATGTAAAAAGTATTGCATTACTTTTCAAACTCTTTTATATTTAATTTTTTAAGCTTTTAAGAAAGCAAAGGTGACAGTAATTTTTTCAAAACTTACTAATTTCTTAATTTATGTCCTGTAAAAAAAAATAAGCATGTTGGAAAGTTTTTTTTTTTTAAATCAAGGCAGAGTTGCTAACTCTCCCGATTTCCGATCGTTCTCCTGCCAACCCGATTTACAGCATATTTCTCCCAACTTTCTCTTTCTCTTAAGATTTCTCATGAGTTTTATGTAGTTTGGAATAATTATTTGCACCAAAGAAAACCAAAGTTGTGTCATTAGTAAGAAATTATGGCATCCTTCTTATTTGTGAATAAGAGCACATGTGCCCGAAAACATTGTGTTCGAGTTCTCCGATGAAGATTGAGCGCCACTGCATGTAATCTGACATATGGCCTATGAGCCAAAGTAAGACTGAGTTGTTATTTTGTTTATCTTGTTGCTGAGCTATGTGAGTGCACTTGCTTTCAAGAAATAGTTTAAGAAATTACAATCTTTTCTTTATGTCTGTGAAAAAGGTAAAATGCCCATGTACTTCTCAAAAATTGTACACGGATGACTTTCCTTCCAAGGATTCCTAAAGGAAATGTAATACATTTGCAGTATGTAGTGTTTATCATTGCGATTTTTCAATTTTGCACGTTGGAAGGGCCAGTGTTCTCAAATATGTATGTACAAAAAAAAAAAAAAAAAACAAGACAATGTGAGTTCTATTTTTAAAAAAATGAAAAAATAAATTTTTCTGGGGAAACAAAGCACCAAAAAGTTATTAATGCAGAATGCCTGTTCTGTGCGTTTTCACTGGAACACAACCTGCCGCTGAATGCATCGGATCATGCTGCAGCTTTATTTAGGAAGATGTTTCTCGATAGCGAAATTGCTAAAATATGCTCAAGGTGTAAGAATCAAAACGTCTGCAATTGTTAAATGTCTTAAGTTATTGATTCATTAAAACAACTCCATTCTGCCTCTCTATGGATGGAAGCCAATAAAACCGATTCAAAACTATGTCCAACTGTTGTTTCTTTTTTTTAATCCAGTGTCTTTAGAAATTGAGTGTAGTTTACTTTCTGTCCCCACTTTAGAATGACCTTCGACAGGCTTTTAATATAGCACAACTAATTATTAAAACTTAAAGAAAATGCAATTCCTCTGCTTAGCATTTAGTTCCGACAACGTACCAGTAACGGTAGGCTTGAAAGCCTGAGAATGGCCCGGCTGCATCTTTGTTTCTATGGTTTTTTCCATGTATAACTTGTATATGAGCCAGTTTCTCTTTGACGGTCCTGCATAAAGGCATCCCTTCCTTTAGGCAGATAGCCCTTGAGTGCTTTGCCATGATAAAATAAACCAAACCTATAAAAGGAAAATTCAGATCTGTAAATAAGGTGCACGTGTCACTTCTTAAATTTAGCAGCTGAAAAAGGAGCAGTAAGTGTAGATGAACAGATTGTTGATATTTATTATAACCTTGAAAGACATTCTCAGAGTTGCCAACTCTCCCGATTTAGGTGGGAGACTCCGGATTTTCGACAGCTCTCCCGCCAACCCATTTACAATGTATTTCTCCCGACTTTTCTTATTCTTAATATTTCTCACGATTTTTATGGAACTTGGCTTAATACTTCATTATACGAACAAAAAATAAAGTGATTTTGGACATCTGAAAGCAATTGAATTTTATCTAGATTATATCTAATACAAAACCTTGTGAATCAGATGAGAATTTCTACTTTGTGAGTGAGAGCATACGTATCCAAAAACGTCGTTCTCCAATGGGCATTGAGCTTCACTGCGTGTCATCTGGCATATATCAGCCAATGAGCACAAAGCAAGCTCAAGGCTGTTATTTATGTTCTTTAGATATTTCGTTCATCTTGTCCTGAGTTGTGTGAGTACAAGTGCCTTTGGGAAGTAGTTTTAGAAATTATCATCTTTTGTTATGTCTGCGAGAAAGGTGAAACGTTTCAAAAATCGTACACAGTTGACTTTCCTTTCGTTATTTCCTCGAAAATGTAATAAATTTGCGATGTGTACCGTCTGCCGCTGCGACTTTTCGATTTCGCATGGTGGAAGGGCAGATGTTCTCAAAAATGTGCGTACACAAAAACACAAGGACAACATGAGTTGTTTTGAAAAAAACGGAAAATTAAATTTTTCTTCGGAAACAAGACCAAAAAGTTATTAATGCAGAATGTCTGTTCTCTACCTTTTACTGGAGCACAACATGCCATTGAATGCATCGGATCATGCTGCAGCTTTATTTAGAAAAATGTTTCCTGATAGTGAAATCGCTAAGAAATACTCAAGTACAAGAACCAAAACAGGTGCAATTGTTAAAGAAATGGGTTTGAAAAATAAATATACAGTTATTGATTGCATTAAAACAGCTCCGTTCTGCCTGTCTATGGATAGAAGCAATAATACCGATTCAAAACTGTATCCAATTGTTGTTTCTTTTTTTTAATCCAGAGTCTTCAGAAATTCAGTGCAGTTTATTTTCTGTCCCCACTTTAGAAGGACATTTGACAGGCTTTAATATAGCATAGCTAATTATTAAAACTTTAAAAGAAAATGCAGCCCCTCTGGATAATTAGCTTAGCACTTAATGCCAATAATGCACCAGTAATGATAGGCTTGAAGACTGTTGTTACAGGCATCTTAAGAAAGGAAAATTCAGATTTGCAGATTATGAGGTGCACCTGTCACCTCTTAAATTTAGCTGCTGAAAAAGGGGCATCTTCTTTACCAATAAATGTGGATGATCACATTGGTGATATTTATTATCTTGAAAGGAGTTCTAAAAGGAAGGAAAAATTGAAACAGTTCCAACAGTTGTATAACTAATATTAGTGATGACGGATTTAGAAAAACTTTTATCACCAAAAGCAGGCCTATGTGGCAATTGCTAAGTACAAAATAATGAAGTTTCTTTCTTAACGAAAGCAAACTCTGCCACTTTTCATAACATTAGTGCGGAATTGATTAAAGTGTCTTTTTTTCCCTTAAACAATGCAAGCAATAAAAATGTTTTTTATGTGTAAGGTATTTTTGTGTTGTTTGCATTTAAGAATTAGTAACTATTTAAAGTTAATTCATTATTAAAAACTATATTTTTATCATTTAAAAAGTCTTTTTAACATTTTTAAAAAATCTCCTGATTTCATAAAAAGGTCTCCTGATTTTTGAGTGTCATAGGTTGGCAAGTATGCATTCTAAGCGTATAGAAAAATTGAAAAAATTACAGCAGCTGCATAGTACTGAAATCCGAAAAATTTTGAAATGTGTATTTACACACTGGCTGTCTTTAAAGAAATGTTTATCTATAATCGTTGGCCAATGGAACCTACTTCATGCATTTTTTAAAGAAGAAATGCACCTAGAGTTAAGATAAACTGCTCTATTGAAAGTTATAAAATACCTTAAGTGGAGATGCAGTGACTAGTTCCACTGTTAAAAATAGATTTGAGAAAACGCAAGTAATTTCTGCACTAGTGAGCAATTTAATTGGCAGTTCTCAATACTACAAAGTATAAGCACAAATAATTATATATTTTGTTATAATTAATAATTTTTCCATGTTCACTTTTATTTTCATAAAGCAATGTATCTAGTTCTTGGTGATTGAGAGCTTGTCCATAAAATTATTTTGTCTTAGTTCCTGTTTCTATAGTAGTATCCATCTACAAAGTTTTGGTGCAAAGTGCTGCTTGATGAATAATACAATGTCCAGTGCAAAAGTTATTCTGAACATTTTCTTCTGCTATATTTCTTAATTTTACCATTACTCCATTTTTTTACCTACTCTAGCAACTACACTGTTACTTGCAAATCTAGCCATTTTATTCAAACAATTTATATTTATTATTTTTTTGATTTCAGGGAAAATATCCTGTGCACCAATTTTTCCTTTTATAAGAATTGCTTCCAGTAATTATTCAAATACTTCAAATTCATCAGTAACCTTTCAGATAAAAATTCCAAGTTGTACTATAACTCTGATGCACTCTAATTAACTGCTATTGAGAATGCTGTAAAATCTATACTTTTTTCTTTTAATTGACATCGTAAATTCTTAGCAATTTTATGAATAAGTTCTGAAGCAAACTAATATTTTACTGTTTACGGAAAAACTGTCTCTCTCTGAGTGAAGAAATTCAGTAGACTTATTCAAACAATCATTAAGGAATTTGCCAACAGTAAATGATTGTTTTATACTGATGTGCATAGTAAAATGTGGGTGAACTGTTATTTCAATGGATTTATTTGCTTGAGGGGTGATTTGATGTCATTGTAAGGGGAAAAGAGCTATGTTTCGAGAAAGTGAAACTTTTCTTTCTACAGTTTGCCTTCAAACATTTCATGTTTTTCTCAATGATTCTTTTTGTAATATTAAAATACACTGTATTCTTTTGGAACTGATATTCCCTTTACAGTGAAATGAGGGGAGTCTCAGCCCTGGCTAGTTTGCAGCCATCTTACACAGTTAAAAATGCCCCAGCCTCCAAAGGCTATCTTAAGAGGGCGTCACTCTCCTCGATCAAACCAGCGGGACTTCAAATATATCAAAGGCTGGGTTAAATAACTCAACGCTTATAAATCATGGAAGTCAACATACATACAAAATCGGATACAGTCTGTCCCCAAGTGTTGACCAGAGGGAGCCCATCCCCTCGGATAACCTGCGATACCTGACAATGTAACGTTCCCACAACCAAGGGGCAGATAAGACAATACCAGTTCAGTCTCTGCCAAGCCTGAACCTACCACCGAATAAATGATGTTTCTAGTCCTGTGAAGACTGATTATTTACCCTAGAAAATATTGGCTGTCTAGACATTGGTTTAGCCAGTTTACTAGATAGAACCTCGGGTCTCCTCCCATAAAATGGTTGTTTCTGGAATTTCCAACCCAGTCGACCCCTAGTGATGGTATCCATCGTCAGCCCAGGCGAACCTGGTTACTAGTGGGAGCCATGTGGAGGCCGCGTCACTGCCCCTGTAGTTGTACTCACTCTCAGAAGGTCCAGATCGAAACCCGGGTCTCCTCCCAAAAATGGTCGGTATCAGAAATCTAATCCTTCCCAACCTGAAGGGAGTACAGCTATTTGTGCCACATTTCCTTTACAAACAAAACATGAAATTTTACTGCATATACAATACATACAATTTTACTGCAATACAACATACAATTTTACATCATTCGTAGGCTATATAAAATTCCTTTAGGAGCAACTTGCAGTGTGCAGGCTGCCAGTCTTAGACTGTTGCTCTATACCAAATGTCAGCGGTTCTAAACCTTTTGACTAATGTGTACCATCTAAACAAAAATTGACAAACTTTAATACCACCACTACATTTTTATTACTATAATTATTTTTCAATTTCTCAATAGAAATATTAAAAAAAATATTGCCATTGGCACAAGCTGTTGGTTATTTGTATTAAACATGCACACATAAAAAAATATTATAATAAAAATTGGTTACCATTGTAATTATCAAAATTTAAGTTATAATGCTTTAATTCTAAAATTTAGTGTGAAATTTGGGCCAGTTTAACAGAGATCAGTGTCTTTATATCTGGTCTTATTTCACTTATTTTTAACCGTAAAGAAAGAAAACACCTCAGATGTTAGGGGAGATCATGGATGTTAGAGAAAACACTCAGGATTTCGGGGTATTTAATTTTTGAATTTAATAGTTAAAAATACTTTGTTCCTTTGTATACCACCTATTTTTCTCTTAGGAAGATACTTGCATACCACCAGCGGTAAGCATACCACCGGTTGAAAATCGCTGCCATATGTGAATGAAAGGTCTGTACCACATTCCTTATGAGGATTAATTTGCACACATGAAAGTATTTTTACATGAAACAATATTGTATTGCAATCACTGCATTACACTAGAACACTGAGCCCAAAAAATGCATGTGAATCCATTGGGGGGGGGGGGGGGAGGGCCCTTACCCTTACTCTTTTTTGACATAGAATTGTGTATCTGTGATTTGTTGCATAAAACAAATTAACAGCCTAGGTGACAATAAAAATTTACACAGTGAATTATTTCTATTACAAAGTCATCAAATTAATGCACATTTCTTGGGTTTAAGGTTTTGCTAGTGTGAATGAACCTTTAGGAAACTCAAGGCCAAGAAACACCTCTTATTGCTGAGTCATCATTTAAAGTGGGATTGAAGTGTGATTGTGAATACAAAAAATACTGCACAAGGATTTGGCAATTTATTAAAATTGCACAACATAATTATCTTCCTAAGAGTGCAGTACTGTTTGATTGGTAGTTTCAACGGTATACTGATTTGAAATACATATATTGTTTCAGAATCATGGTGTATAATTACAGTCAAATCCTTATTTGCCATTTATCAAGGAACTATTGAAAATCATGCAAGTTTAATTTTAGACAAGATATATTTATAATGTTAAAATTTATGATATACGTATTATGCTAATCTAGCAGCTTTTTATCTGCTTTATGTTTAACTTTCAACAGTTTCAAGATGAAGTAACTCTTTCTTCCCAAATATGCTCGATATCTGTTATAAATTTGTAATGGGAACTGTGTTCATTTGTGCCCACAACTGTGCACAACAGGAATGATAGCAGAGCTTGTTGATGATTGGTTTAAAATTTTTTTCCCCCTCTTGATATTTTTTTAAGTTTTGATGTGTTTTTCATGGGGCCAATCAAAATAATTGTTAAATTGAATATAGAATGAAATCGAACATTATTAAGTTAGGGTTGTTCTATAATAAGGGTGTAAAATTTTTGTTAGTTACGCATGCATGAATATATAATTTCCATTCCCCATTTTAGGTACATTATGTATTAAATGAAATTATCACAGGTGGATTGGTTGCAGAGGATAAAATGCCAAATATATTGCAGGCTATTGAGGATCAGAAGAAATTAGAAAAAAATGAGGTAAACATTATTTTGCCTAAATTCATATATAGTTCTAAGTTGCCATGTACTACAGTTTTGCTTCATTTGTGAGTTATATGGCATTGCTATCAACTTTAAATTCGAATTTATTGCATTTTTAACTAAATATATATTTTTTAAGTCAATGAGTCAAAATTTACAGTTAGAAAAAATTCTGCTTTGAATATTTACAATGAGGTAGATAAATGATTAAAAATAATGGTATAATTTCAGCAATAGTACTTTAGTTAAAAGTAATCTCAAAAATTAAATTTTATTAACTTATTGATAAATTTTGCTGTAGCTGAACATTGGAAGATCTTGTTTAACTTGTGCTGCTTTTCTAACATATTTAAGAAATTTTTATTATGATAGCATTCATATTGTACTCTGTTTAGCAGTATTTAAATCCTATTCTGTTTCTTAATTTTTAACTGTATAGAGTTTTAAAAAGTGTTCTTGTAATGTACCATTTAACATATAATCTCAAGTTTGGTAATAAAATGGGGGGGGGAAACCTAGTTGAAGTGAATCTTACATTTAGTTAACCTCAGTAAGTAATAGGAAAAAAATATAATGTAATTCATAAATATGAAATTTATTTCTATAATAAATTACCTAATGCATATCAAAAATTGTCAAGCCAATATAGAAAAAGTAATTTAAAGCATTTTAGAGCATAATTGCAAGTATTTCAGTCTGTTGTTAAATAAGAAATATGTATTTTTGTTAATTTGATATTATTTGAGCTAAATACGTTTGTGTATTTTTTTAGATTCCTGTATTTTATCATGAAACTCATTGATATGACATCATTTTGCTGTTGTGTGTTTCATCTGGAATTTGTTTATTATATCTGTGCTATAAATATGTATGTAAATAGCTGTATTTGAATGTGCTTGGAAAAAAATTGAAAATGAAGATTATTTCTGACCTGTCCATCTCATTTTGTAAAGTCAAGTAAGGTTGTTTAGTAGTGACTGAATGATCAGATAGAGAAATAGATGTATGGTATAAATGAGAATTTTTATTTGCAATCATATAAAAATGAATCTGAAAATTTAAGCTTTCATCAGGTTATTTTAAATTGTGTTTGTCTTATTTATAATATTGCAGAATTTATCTATGTTGACATTCCATCATTTACTGTCACACGAACAAAACTGATTTAGCAAATATATGTACAGTACCTGATGCTTATTAAAATCACTTCTGTTCCAAAAACTTTATTAAGCAGCTGGTTTTAATAGATGGCAGTTAATGTATTATAAAGCATGATATCAGTTTTAAACTTTAAAGTAATAACTAACAACTAATTTATTATGTAAGCCAAAAATAATGATTAAAAATTAATACAAAAATTACACTATCTACACAGTTTTGAAATGCGTTTTTAAAAATTTTTATAAAAATATTTTCTAATTATATTCTTGATGAAATTTTCTGTTTTATAAACAATTGTTCTTTGTTTTTTTTTTCATATTGTTCAACACCCATTTTTTATTTGTATTTTCAACTTTTGGAAACTGCTAGTAGATTTGGATTAAAATCATTCAATTGAAGAATTTTTCATAGAATTTTTTTAGTGCTATTTGAGATTTGATTGATGATGGCATATCATTATGTTTTTCTGTATCAGTTTTGCTGTAAGTTTCTGCAGAATTTTTAATACTTTCATGGTCAGTTTTTGCACACTTTGTCTCAATATTGTTGTGAAATGACACATTTTCTAAAATTAAATCTTCATAGTAATCACTGATGTCTGAAACATTAACCGTAGTTTGCAATTCTTCTAAGGCTTCTACTTAAAAGCCACATTTTCGAAAACATATGTCTTTGGCTATAATATGTATGGCTTCTAGCTGAGATATCGAGTTACTTATCTTTTTCAAAGTGCTGGCATTTTCACAAAATTCAATTTTGTTCATCATTTACTGAACCTGAACAACTTTCTGTAATGACATTTGAAAGCTTTCATAATGCCTTAAAATTAAATGCTGAGTATTAGAAGTTATATTTGCAGAAGAGACACTAATGTTTTTCAGAAAGAGCCCCAGTTTTCTAATTAGCATTTAGTTTTTTATTTCTCTGGCTCATTTCAAAAGAAAATTAGTCAAAATACTATTTGAAACCCATGAATTCTTATTGTTATGATAAATCTTTGATCTTTTTTCGAACATTGAAGTTTTCTGCTTTTGTCCATAACCAGCCAGTTATTGACAAAACTGACCAGTTTTGTCAAGTGCGGCCTTATTAATTCTTGGGTACGTATTGCATGTTAACATAATAACTGACTCCTTCAGTTTCTTAAACCAACTACCATTTCATTTTTAAACATTGTGTGTACTGTGGTAATATTATGTAATCAAAGTTAAAAGTGCCAGAGCCCTATGGAAAATCATTGGGGGAAAAAGACAAAAATAAATAAATATCATATTTGTAAAATAATTAATAACTATAACTAAAACAAAAAATAGATAGTAATTAAAATAAAAAGGTAATCAATATTTATAAGTCAATAAATGTAAAGCGATAAATAAAAATTCGAAAAATTGTTTAGTTACTGATAAATAATTAAATAATGAAATAAAATATTGGGCTTCATCTTATTTGCGGCTCTGGCTGGAATTAAAATTTCTCTTAAAACAGAAATAATGGAAGTCAGACTCTGGGTGAATTTATGCCCTCAGTATAATGTTTTTGTTTAAGGTATGATGGGAATAAAGCTCATACTTTTTTTCAACACACCAGTTAGAAATAGTTTAATCATCACTAATGAGAACACAATGCTCTAAACAGTGATAGGATAGAGAGGAAATTTTAGCAGAGGATGTGTAGGCATGAAAATAAAGACATAAGAGTCTAAACTTTCCGACTATGCTCCCTTGCTACTATAATTCCAGCACTCAAGCAGAATGTGACTGAAGAAAGAAATTTCCCAGAATCTAGTGGTTAATTGAGAGCAAATTAACAAGTGATAATTTTCATCTCTATATTTAGTCGCATTAGTCCAAAAATTCTGCAAGTTCTCTTTCTGCTAGAGGCCACTCATAAATTCACTGCACTTCATGGAGAATAAGTCTTTGATATGTGGGTGAGATTGCTTACCAGCAGTCGAGTAGTAAAGCTGAATGCTGGTAGTTCTGATTTGGTGTCAATTCCAGGTGAATGGTCTGGCTGCATGGTCATTTTTGTGGTTTTCTCCATTTATAATGTGTATACAAGCCAGTTTTTCATAGGAAGTCCTCCATGAAGGCATTCTCACTCCTTACACAGATAGCCCTAGTGTGCTTTGCTGTAATTAAGTAAACCAAAACCAAACCAATTGGGTGAGACTGTTCTTTTCTTAAGTGCCTCAAACTCTGTCCAAGGATTTGCTTCTCATCCAAAAAGAGGTATGTATTCAGAAATTACAATCAAAGTTTCATTTTACTTTATTCATTAAAAAAGTTTTCAAGACCAAAAGAACTTTATGCTGTAATTGTGATTCAGTTGCATAAAAAAAGTGCAGGGAAACCTATTATTTTAGACCTCTGGTGTGTGAAATTACAGTTTATTTCAAAAATCAAGTAGTACTGGATAAGGCTGCAGCACAGTTTAAGCTCTGCCTATAATGCAGTCCAGTAATAATGTCTGTAATGAATTTCATATGGCTTCTATTCATTTAGCAGTCCAAGTAAAGTGTCTTGTATCCTGTTATCAGCTTCATGATAAACTGTTCTTTCTTCTTATCATACAGTTTGTGATGAATATTATTGGATTTGACTTTCTGCAACTTGTGAGCCTTACCAGTTGATATAAAATTCTCTTCTAGCATTTAGCAAATTAGTGAAAGGAAAGAACTTTTTTAGTTTCATAGTTTAAAACTGTTCTGAAAAAAAAGAAAAAAAAAAAAAAAATTTCATGCTTCCTTGAGATATTTGCATTTTTAATTAGTTCTTCAGTAATTATTGTTACTTTTTAAAGTAATCTGTATGATTCTGTTTGAGAATTTTCCAATTTAAATGTAGTTTCTCTCTCTCTGCAATTACCAAGAATATTAAAATCTTTTTAACAGTTTATCCTTTTCATTCAGCCTTAAGTCTTTTCGCTTGGTATTTCAACATGTTATAAGTTAAGCAGACGACAAATTTTTAAAAAAAAAAAGTACGTCTTCCAATGATTTATTCAAAATTTATTTCCTGTCAGCAGAAGCATTACCCTTTGTCTGTTTTAGTTAATTTGCATCTTAATAATTATAAGCATGACCAATGATTTCCTTGCTTTATCTGTAGTCTGCTGTTACTACTTCCTTTTCCATTTAAAGACTCTTAATGTAGAGTAATGCTTAGATGCATTTCATGAACTTTTTTACAACTCTTTGTGAACATAATGTGTCTGTTCCAAAACGAAAATTCTTAATGTGGAAATTTAAGAGATGGGATACAAAAGTTGCATTCCCACCTCCTCTCAGCTAGTATGGGCAAAGATCTCTAAATCAGTGTCTCACAGGCACCTAGACAAGAGGGTAGGAAAATTTCAGATAAATTCGTTTTATTGAAGCATTTACATTTCTGAACCATAAAGCTTCAGTCCACAACACATAGAATGAATGAACTGTGAAAAACATTGATAGGGACATATAGTACATTTTGGTTCTTTTGCCAGTCTGAGTTTAATAAGCGGCGGAGATGAGTTTATTAAATGATAGTTTTCTCTCGATTAATGGGTATTTGTTTTGGTTCGTAGAAATTTGAACTTAATATAAGCAGCTGAGTTTATTAACTAGGGAGTTTAATAAGCAGATGGTACTGTTATGCTAATATTGTGATTTTTTTTGTGTTATGAAAAGTTTCACACATGGCCATATTAAATAAGTGCACAGTATACCTATGTGTATTTTTATAAATATTTTCATAAGTATTAGTTGTATTTCAGATTTCTATGTGTTAAATTTATAAATTTTTTGAGAAATCTGAAGAATTGCTGTTTCCTGATGTAAAGTGATTTTGTAAATGAGCTTTGTATTTATACTTCTGTTGAAAACTAATGCAGCATTAATCTGAATGGAAAACTTGTATAGTGATATTTATATTATATGCATGGATAACCACCTCCCTCCCCCCAAAAAAACTGCACTAGTCAGCCAGTTTCATGGAAAATGATAATTTATGCTTATGATTACACTTTGTATCATTATTTCGCTATCTGTTACTTCCCAAGTAAAAATGCTACATGTTGTTGAATGTGCATATTTCCAAATTACAAATGTTTTCACATTAAATTAATTCTAATATATTTTATTTCCAAAATTTATATTGTCTTTAGATTTAAAAACTGCAGTGCAAATACTTTTTTTACTTAAAATTGTAAATAAAATCAAATTAGTGCATTTGAGAATGTAATGAAAAGTATAATTTTATATTGCAGTTTGTTTAATGCCTATAATTATATAATAGTTTTTCAAATATGGATTTGTCCTCATAAAACCGTTCAGAAAGTTTAGATTTTTTAATGTATTTCATAATGTGGTTTTATAGAAAATATATGTGAGATATTGATAAATGAGATTTTCAGAAATTACATTGATGTTTTGCAGTGTTACATTCCTTTTTCATAAAAAAAAAAGAAACTAAAATATAAATAAATAGCTTTTTACTTTTCAGTGTATATCATTTGAATCATATGACTAAGCCATGTGAGTAGAAGTTATATAAAAATAACGTGCTGTACCTGAAGAAAACTGTACAGTTTGAAAGTTTTGTTTCAGTGTAAAACAAACTGCTGGGAACATTTAGGCACGAGACTTATTCAGTTTTCTTGCTCTTTCAGTACAGTTAGTAATGAGAGGAGCAAGGGAGGAAGAACTACCTTTAAAGATAATTTTATAGTGTATATGCAAAAGCATTATTTTCTATTATTTATTTATTTGCATTGTTTTCTGTATCGGAACAAAATTCAAAAGGTTTCAATGTCTTTAAGTTACCGAGGTAAGAATATTTTTTCCTGCAGATATATTTCAAGAATTTCAATATAGCCAGGTGATCTTTACATCATATCATGGCTAGTATTCAATGTTTTGCAGCAACTTTTGGGATGTGTTGGCTAGGAAGATAAAATGTGAATTTTAAAGAGTTATTCTGGCAGAAGGATAAACATTCTATTGGGATTTGGGGCCAAGTACTGTTCCAGCTTTCAAAGAGCATATATGCCATTCTTAGTTATTTTGAATAATTTCCAATGCTTAGTTTTTTTTTTTAATAAGGGACCATTTTCTTAGTTTCTGTTAAGACAAAGTTATTTGCAGTGCTTTTCTTCTCCCATACTTCAGATACTCAAGTAAGGCATGATCTTATGCTTATGACATGATTTAATTTATTGTGCATCACTGCCTAGTATCATAACTGGGAATGGACAAGGTGCATGAATATCATCAATTAGTCAAAGCTATATATGTGAATGAAGACTGTATGCTTTGAAATAAACTCACTTTATGTTCACATGAGTGTGGATTAGCCAGATTGAACGTTGGAATTATCTGGTTATGTAAGCAATGTTTTAAAGGTACATAGATTTAAAATATGAGCAAGAAAAGTAAAATTAATGTCTGGAGCAATAGGATAATTTAGGTATAAAACTGGCGAAATAATCTGTGCTTGAAAGCATAAATTGTGATGAACTAACAGTATTAATGGAAGATGTCCAAACACTTTCTTTTTGTAAAGATGCAGCATCCAAACATCTAGGCCCATATTATAATCCTGATAAGCAGCTTATAAATTAAATAAACTTATGTGTATAATCGAGCAGATGTTCGTTATAACGATCCCGTGTCTTAAAGAAAGAGGACATTATAACAAGTGGCCTTTACAATAAAAATAACTTAATATATGCCCATCAGATGGGGATTTTTGGCATTTTTTGTTCTTTCTAAAGGCTGGGCTGTTAATATACTTGTTCAATAATAACACTCATATATATATATATATCATTTGTAATGGAAGATGTCCGGCGACAAAATCGCAGACGAAAATGTCGAGAAAAAACAATGCAAGGTCGCAATCATCGTGCAAAACACTGTGGCAGAAAATAGAGCAAGAACAAAACACCGTGTTATAATATACTCTTTTGAGAGAGAAAAAAAAAAAAAAAATCGAAGCTCCAAGAAGCACTTTGCGCTCGTGACGAAATTTGGTATGCAAAAAAATCTTGATCAAACATACAGATGATCAAAGTTTCAAGGCAAATGAACAGGAATTGCGATCATAGCGCGCAGTTCGCAAAGTATAAAACCAATAGCTGAGGTGGAAAATTTATCTTTTTTGTTGCTGCCATTGTAATTTCTTATAGAAGCAACTAAAGATGCTATTACGACAATATCGAAAACCTTACAGACAATTAAATGCCTTCGAACGTGGTCGCATTGTAGGGTTGCATGAAGCTGGGTGATCATACCGAGTAATAGGCCGCCTCCTACAGCGTACAGACACTGCTGTGCAAAGATGTTGGCAGCAATGGTTGCTACAAGGAAATTGCTGATGAAATGAAGGCTCTGGAACACCAAGGAGCACAAATGCGAGGCAAGTTAGGATGATTGTTCGCTAGGTCCCAACATCTCAACGGTATCATTGTCGACTATTCAACGCACTAACAGCCACGTCTATACCTCCCATGGTACCATCCACAATCTCACGGCGCTTGTCTGAGGCGAGGTTACGCTCACAGAGGCATTTAAGACGTTTGCCTTTGGCCCCACAATATCGCCGGAGTCGTCTGGAGTGGTGTCGCAGCCGATCATCATGGCTGCCATCACACTGGCATCGTATAGTGTTCAGCGATGAATCGCGCTTCACTTTTGAAGCAGATGACCACCATGTTCGTGTCTGAAGAGGACGGCGCCAGCGGTCCCAATCAGCCTTAGTTTTACAAAGGCTTACAGCCATAACCCTGGGGCGATGGTGTTTGGCGCTATTTCTTATGACAGCAGGCCATCTTTAGTCATCCTTTGTACATCTTTAACAGCTCAACGATATGTTGATACCATCCTGCGCCCTTTAGCATTACCGTTCATGGCATGTCATCCTGGGGCCGTTTTCCAACAAGATAATGCCAGAGCACATACTGCTCGTACATCTCTAGACTGTCTCCGTGCAGTTGATACTTTTCCTTGGCCAGCAAGGTCACCAAACCTTTCACCAATCGAGCATATCTGGAGCATGGTAAGCCGCCAGATTCGTGCGCCACAAAATATCGCAGATCTGGAGAGACAATTGATGAATGCCTGTCAGAATGTGTCGCAGGATGACATTAGGAACCTCTACCACTCCTTGCTTCGACGAATTCAAGCATGCATTGCCTCCAGGGGTTGTTCAACCAACTACTAATTTGAACACTCAATGAGTGATTGTGAGTCGTGAACAGGTACTATGACCTTGATTTTTTAATCATTTTTTTAACTGTGTATGAGCGATACACATTTTCAATTTCATCAAAAACAATCACTTCCTCACGGTGTTTCGATTTTTTTTTTTCAACAGAATTTATGTCGCCGTCGAAAATAAAGCGGTTCAGAAATATCGTCATTGCATCTGCAAATTATCATATAACGATAACATTGCAGATGTGTTATTCAGGCCTTAAAATTTTTATATATGTATTTGAATAGTGTTTTGGGAGTGAAAGAAGGAATGAGGAACATTTTTACCTTTATGTTTCATATTTTTGAGTTATTTTTCTGCTAAAAATGCAAGAACACTTAAGTATTAAAAAAAAACTGAAAATAAGTTGAAAATTAATGGTATGCTTAGCACCTAATAGAATTTTAAATTTATGTATTGTTAAAGGTCATTTAATTGGTATCTTTTATAAAATTGTATTGGCAGTTTCTCATGAAAAATATAGCCTAAAAATGATTAGAAAGGGAGGATGAGTAACTGCATGGGGTTATCTGTATGAAAATTGTTTAATTTATGAAATTATAAAATTATTTTCTTCTATAAAGTTCGCCCAAATGGTAGTAACACTACAGTTGGGTTGACAAATGGTTTAATGGTGTTGGTGTAAATAAGCATACAAAATAAAAAATTATACATACGGAATATATGGGCTAAGCATAGTTGCCCTGGAGTTTGAAACAGGTGTCCCAGTGGTCGACGAGATGATGGACACTCTGGCTGTTGAAACCGAGGGGTTGGCTGTGGAACTAGTTTTCAACAGCAGCTTGGACCTCATTATTGTCTGCAAATCGCTGTCCCTTCAGAACTTTCTTGAGTGGACCAAAGACATTTAAGTCACAATGTGAACGGTCAGGACTGTAGGAGGTATGTTCCAGAGTCTTTCAGCGAAATTGCTTTAACAATGCTTTGCACGCAACAGCCGTATGAGAACGAGCATTATAATGCAAGAGAATAACCCCCTGTGACAGCATGCCACGTCGCGGTTCTTGATTGTGGCACAGTAGCATTCCAACAGCAACGGGCTATCGACGTCAAAGAAGGACGTAGGAAGATTACAATACTGTTAATGTCTGATGTAGTAAGACCTAGACGATATATAAAAGTTGTTAAGGAATTTTCTGAGGCGTGAGTTGATTTGTTCTGCACGACTTTTCTAGCTGTCTTAGCTGAACAACCCGTTTTTTGGCCGCGTGGATGAAGGGTGTCGCTATTCCATTTTCATTCGTTTGGTGGGCGGATCACAGTGATGACACCAAGTTTCATCAGCGGCAATAATCAAAGAAAGAAAATGGGACAAAAAATTGTAAAGTTTTCCATGGAAACATCCGTGCGGTTACTCTTCTGCTCCTCGGATGTTTTGGAACCCATTGCACACAAATCTTTCGGTATTGCAATCCTTCATGCAGAATTGTGTGACCACTTTCTTGGTCATAGACATTCCAACCGCTACTTCGCGAGTGGTGATTCGCCAATTATTTCCCACGAGACTGTCCACAGCTGCAATTGATTCCTGGGTGATGACCACATGCGCTTGACCTGGTTGTGCCTTGTCATCTGTACTGCTTCGTTCTTTATGAAAATCGCTATATCATCTGAATACGTGACATCTATGACACTGTGTGGCATACACTCTGTGTCATGCACTTTTTGCATGCGATGATTAATTTCTTCAGCACTCGTATTTTCACCCGTTAAAAATTGCACAACTACACGTTGATAACGTTTGGAGGCATCTGTGATACTGTTACGGATTTTGTATTTAATTTGCTATTTTTAGCGGAATTGTAATTAAAATTGTTTTATTTCCCCGTGCAATGCAGCGCGTGACGAGTTTTAAGAGAAAGCTACGCCGAAAAAGTAAAAATACAGGAACACGCTCATTTAGCATTTCATAAATTGATATCTGGTAATTGTACTTTTTTGCTATCCAGAAAAATCGAGAAAGTACCAAAATGTTCTCAAGCATGATTAAAAAGCTTATAAAAGTCGGATCAAAACGTCTCAGTTTATTAATTGTTTACTTAGTTCTTGTTGTTGACTGTAGTGAATTCGCGGCGAGATCGGATGAGCTTTTTTTGCTTTGAATTGAGTTCTATTTAACGTTTTAGTAGTTCAAAATATAACTGTTGTGAGATATTGTACGAATATCTCTAGGGAAATTTCAGGTTTTTGTTTTATTTCTTGACATTAGAATAAATTTTATTAACTTTTTATCGACTTGTGCATTCAATCCATTACGAACCCATACGCACGCAACATTTTTTAGTGGCAGGAGTGGGGTTTGAATGCCAATAGCAAGAGCAATGGAAGAGTCGTTAAGACAGCTGATAGCAGCTTTTGCTGCATTTAAAGCAGAAATAAAAGCGGGCCAAGAAGAGATGGAAGCTGGTTAAGAAAAGATTGAATCAGGACAAAAAGGGATGAAAAGAGAAATTACCTGCGTAATAGAAAATAAATTTGAGGCTATGGAAGGCAGAATAGACACGGTTGAAAATAAAGTTGGGCAAACTGAAGAAAAAGTTTTTTCTGTCGAGGAACAAATAGAAGAGAGAGTTTCGGCTGTGGAACAACAAATCGATTACAGAGTTTCTTCTGTTAAGGAACAAATAGAAGAGCGTTTCTGTTGTGAAACAGCGAATCGAAGGAAGAATTTCTGCGGTACAACAACAAATCGAACAACAAATTTATGACAGATTCTACGGTCGCCAAAGAAGTTGAAGAAATTCATAGCGACGGTAGGGAGCAATACAGATAATTTAAAATTTTTACCCTGCCTGCTCGTCCCTCTCTGAAGCTATCTATATAATGGGAAGACCTCTTGGCAAGTGTATATGACACAATTTTCTAGAGTAGCGGATGGGATTCCCAAGTTAAGGCCTGTCATGTCGCTGCTTCGCTGAGAGCAGACGCTACAGATATCCTTCAGACTCTTCCGGAAAACCAAAGGCTAGATTTTGAAGCTTTATCCGGCGCGTTTGAGCTGCGCTTTGGCAAGAAATGTGTAAAAGGCTACAGTAAGCTTCAACTGAAATCCCGTTCAACAGAATCCCACGGAAACACTCCTGGAGCTCACCACGATGTTGAGAGGCTGTCCCATCTCGCCCATTTCGGAGTGCCCGACAGAAACAAGGGAAATCCTGTCGCTGCAATGCTTCATCGACGGCATTCGGGAATCTGAAATACAGAAAGCGCAGCGGATGTGAAGAACTGATGTTCATCGGTTGTGACCTTCGTCTGCCACTTGTTTGGTCGTCTTTTGGATGCACATTCAGGGCCTGAGGAATACATTCAAGATCTCCAGGCCCGGTTTCAAGTGACGCAAAATTTTTCATGAGAGCGAGACAATTGGCGACGGAGAAGATGAAGACCCGATACGACACCAGAGCTACTGGACATCGATTCAACAAAGGAGACAAGTGTGGTTGTGGAATCCGACTCGACGGAAAGGACTCTGTCCGAAACTACGGTCACCTTGTTATGATCCGTATACCGCAGTGGCTATCGCACCGACGGTGCGAATAGCTAAGAGGCTATTCACACCACTTACGTTCGCGCATGCGCACAATCAGCCCAGCTACCAGCATTTTAAGCCGATTTCCGTAAGGCAGGCGGTAGCGAGAGCGAAGGTTGTTAACCCTAACTCAGCAATAGAAAGAGTTGTTAATAGTTCACCAGAAAGAGAATAATTTGCAAGTAATAATTATCAATTATTAACACGAGGTCAATCTATATACATGATAATGTTCAGGAATTGATTAGATAAAATAGGGATTTAATGATGGTTCTAATTGCAAGCGAGGACGTGTAATCTTTAATGTATTGACAAAAAAGCTACAGAAGTTACTTAAATTCTTTTATTGAACAGAGGAATTTTTATGCAAACTTAGACCCTAGTCTAAGACTGTCAGAATTTATTGTTCAATAAGAAAACTTACTGAAAATTATAATATTCTTATATATTCATAACGTTTTCAGTATCCACACATGTTTATAGGTTCAAATGCCATATTTCAAAATCAAAGTTATTTATGAAATAAAACCTTATAAAATCTGATAAATCATTTGTGTGTGCAAATTTTTAAATCTAAATCTGTTACATTAAATTATTTCTGCCTTTTAAATTACATCCCATTATTTATTTCAATTTATTAATGAGTTTGTAGTAATATTTCAAAATTCTTTGAAGTACGTTTTGTGTCCTGAAAATGCCAAGTATTTCCATAAAAAAATAAACAGGGATACATAATTATTATTAACCAGTTTTATATGATTAATTGTTCATTTAATAATTGATTTAATCGCTTTTAACTTATTTCATTACATAGAAATCCTCTGTCTAATTTTTATTATCTTTTCTCGGACGAAAATTTTCAAAGAGGAATGAATTAAAGTCTTGATTGCGTAAAACACATCTTTGAAGCTAAATGTATTCTAAGAACTACAAAAAATGTAAACAAGATTTTGTCCTTCTCCCGAAATCAGTCATTTAAACTATTCCAACCGTTCAAGAAAACGATAAACACTGCGAACATAAAAATCTGCCGTTTTTTATATATACTTTAATAAAAGGAAATGTGTTCCTTCTTTTTATAAGGAAAGGAACCCAGTTTCCTTTCTAAACTTTTGAAAGTCGCCAACGCTTAAAAAATGATAAACCACGCCAAGGCTTTTACAACACTTATACAGTTCGCATACATAGAATCCCTTCTTTTCGATTGGGTTCAAATGACGGATCTGACAACTCAATGCGCATGCGTGGTTAATGTTGGTGCGAATAGCTTAAGCGGCTAATCGCACCCCTGGTGCGAATAGCATCGGCCTCCGTATATAGTCCTAAACAGGCTGAACGACGTCGTGGTTCGGATCCGTAAGCCATCGAACTCTAAGTCTAAAGTCATTCATTACAAGAAGTTATTTCCTTACTATGGCCATAATACGTTGCCTTTGTAATTGTAAATAGTAGTTTAAGTAGTAAAATTTTTTTTTTTTCGAAAACTTTATAAAAATTATTTTAAAAATACGAATTTTTGAAATAAAAAAGTCTGAATTTTATTTCAATTAAACCTAAATTTGGAATTATGTAAGGGAAAAAAATGAATAAATTTAATCTGAAAGTCGATACTATTAAATATGTAAGAAATTCAGTTAACACTGTGGGGGTAAAATTTTGACCGATAATTTTAAAAAAGCCTGCTGCGATTTTTACGAAACTTGACATTTTCCCGTAATATAAGGCATAGAATTGAAATACAGAAAAACATGAAATGTCATTTAAGAAAAAGTTCGATTTTGTGTCAAAATTCGCATGTTAGATTAATGCTATACATAAATATAGTATATATTTTAAATCATGCTTTGGAGACACGAAAAACGGTAGCTGAATTTCGTCAAACGTCCAAGTAGAACAAGAGATATAGGACTGACCCCCTTTTATTTTGAGTTCGGTGTATCAGTAATTTCCTACTCATTTTCGTTTTTTTTTTTTTTTTTTTTTAAAATTCTCAAGTTTCTTTCTTGCTTTTAGAGCAAAAAATTATTAATTAATTCAAAATCATGAAATATAACGGTAAAAATATTCCTCTTCTTGCGCTCCTAAATCATTATGTGAATACACATTTGCGGTTTTTAAAGCCTGAAAACCACATATTTGCGATGCTATCGTCATGCGACGATTTCTAGTAGGTGCTTTATCTTTTACAAATGTAGTTTCGACTACGATGTTTTATAGCATGATGTTCTAGAAATCCAATGTTTTCTTGCTTATTTTTTCTCTCATGATGTTTTGTTATGACGACGTTTCCACCATCCACGGTTTTCTACGCGATGTTTTTGCGTAGAAATGGTAGTTAAAACGAAGGTTGAAATGGTTAAAACGAAGGTACACTGCTCAAAAAAAAAAAAAAAAAAAAAAAAGGGACAGTCCTATATCTCCCGATCTACTGGGCCGATTGACAAAATTCAAACTGCGTTCTTCATGTCTCGAAAGCGCGACTTAGAATATATATTAGATTTATATATAGCACTATTCTAACATAGGTATTTTGACACAAAATCGGACTTTTTCTGAAATAACATACCAATTTTTTTACATATTTCGATTCTACGACTCAAATTACGCCTAAATATGAAATTTTGTAAAATTTGGAGCAAAATTTACGGAGAAATTCACAAATTTATGTTGGCACTATTTTTCAGTTTGCGCCAAGAATAGTTCACTTGGCGAACTTCTTAATATATGGCAACCTAGTTTCCTTTCCCGTGAGAGGAAAAAAGTCACCATCGTTCCTTTTTTCCAAATAATATTCTTTATATTGTATTTTTAATTATAATTTATTATTTTAAGTAATTTTTTCTTTTTCGAATTTCATTTTAATTGTTTAAGTTGCATGCTTTTTTTTTCGAATAACTTTTAAAAATTTCCATTTACCTATTCGAACTGCGTAAATAAAGGTGCAGCGTTTATTTTTTTTCAAATAGTTTTCTTTATATATATTTTTTGTCATAGTTATTATTTTAGGTAATTTTTAAATTCTTATACTTTTATTTTAATTGTTTGTGTTGCATTGTGTCTTCAGATAATTGTTTTAAAATTTTCTATTTATTCCTTCGAACTGAGCATTTTAAATAAATTTTCCAGAATTTGATTTTATGTATTTGAATTGCGTTTCTTTCGGAGGAATACTTTGTAACCCAGATTACGATGCGTTTGAAAACTGCATATATTAAAAGAGCAAATACAGTAAAGCATAGTTAACACGCCTTTCAATGTTCCGTTCAGAAAAGATATATATAAATAAGAGAGATGTATAACCGACATTTTAACTTAGGATGACTTGCATACACTGCTTTAGACAGTTTTATCATTGTGCCCATTGCTTTACACAATTTTATCCTACATTTGGTTTCTTAAATGTTATTCATATTTTAGTCAAATATTTTATTTTTGAAATCGTAAGAATCAAATATCATAAGATTAAAAAGTTTTAAATTAAAAAAAAAAAAATACAAATACTAAATTTTACCCAAAAATTTATTTTTTTTTCTCTTTTTCTTCAGGCATTCTACTTTATTCTTGCTCTTTTTCTTTAGGCATTCCGCAAGTATATTAAAAAGCATCCAACTTTTCGAAATATCTTGATATTTTTGACAATCATTTTAAGTAAAGTTATCGCCTTCCATTTCAAAAGGCCCACAAACGGCCGAGTCGCTGAACACTGGTAGTTCACTCCGGGGTTCGAATCCCGGTAAACGGGCTGGTTGCATGGGTGTTTTAGTGGATTTTCTCATGTGTACCGTGTATGCCAGCTGGTTTTCCTTTGAAAGTTCTTCACAAAGGCATCCTTCCTTTTAGGCAGATAACCCTGCTTTGACGTAACTTAATAATCCAATTCAATCCATTTTATCAATATTTGGTCAGAGCCTTTATCAGTCTTTAGAGGCTAAACATTTTGAAGGTATGAGATGAAAGAAAAGACTGGTTTCATCAAGAGGTTTTGGTTTATTTAATTATGACAAAGCACACTAGGGCTATCTGCCTAAGGGGAGGGATGCCTTCGTGGAGGACTTTCTAAGGAAAACTGGCTCGCATACACGTTACACATGGGGAAAACCACGAAAACGCCCATGCAGCCAGCCCGTTCGCGGGATTTGAACCAACGAACTACCAGAGTTCAGCGACTTTAGCGCTCGGCCGCTGTTTCATCAGGAGGGGAAAAAATCGCCTTTAGGTGACATTCACATACAATACTGGATAAACTCCTGAATCTTCAAATAATTCGGTTGAGAAAATCATGGGATTCTCCATTTATGGTACGATATGATGTTCTATAACGTAATTTAAATTTATACAACCATATAGTCTAAAACCAGTCGCTCTTCACTTTAATCTGCAATGATATCGTTTTTGTCTTTTCTGATAACACAAGCTCAATTGATGGTATTTGCTAGTGTACACGCCCAAGTGTTTTCTCTTTGAACGCCTAAATTCTTTGAAGTAACCTGAAAGTATATTCAAAAGCGTCCAACTTTTTGAAACATCTTGGTATGTCTAAGAGCCAAATTTTCCCTGCAAATTTTTGCTTGCTTTTCTCCCTAATTTTTCTTCTTTCCTTCTACAGTTATTTTAAGTGCTCACACAAGAAAATTAAGATTTTTCGATTGCTAGATTTTCATAAATTTTGCATTCTTGTCAATTTTTTAAAATATCAATTGCATCAACTGTGTTTCAGCTGAAGACAGCTTTTCATTTTCTAGACATTTTAACTATAAACAAAGTATAGAGCAAAGCCCAAAGGATAAATATTTTGATTAAAAGATTTTTTGCTAAATGACAAAGAAATAAAACAGTCCAGCAGTGTTTATTCTTCACCACCGAGTGACCCGATTCTTATATCGGCTGAAACAATCTAAATCATATTAAAGATCATGTTTTTTTATACAATCTATAACGCGAGGGAAAAATTAGCTTCTTAAAACATTTTTTCTAAGAAGATTAATATAAAAGATTATATTTTTATATATATATATTTAAAGCTGGGACTTGAACCAAACTGTGAAATTTTTAAAGTTTAATTTACATGGTGGTTATAATTAAAGTTCCAATTTGAAATGGTCATAAAAGGAAAACTACCGGACCAAATGTTATCAAACTTGGGAATCGTGTAAAGGAGGTTATGAAAATTTATTTTCCGCGGAAAAAAAAAAGAGTTCAAAAACTCACCACCAGGGGTAAAATGGCGCTGTATACAATATTGTTAAATGAAATAAGACACGAAAACATCTGTTTTAAAATGCGTTTAATATTTTGCGAAACGTGTTACAAAGCAGGTTCAACGTAGCGTCCAGCATTTTCCGAAAGTAAGTTAAATCCTGTTACTGCATTCTCGACAGCAGCTCTTAGCATATCAGGAGGAATGTTACGGACATGTCAGTGTATCACATTTTTCATTTCTGCCAAATTGTTTAGATTATCACCATAAACAGTGCTTTTGAGATAACCCCATAGCCAAGAGTCACAGAGGTTGAAGTCTGGTGGGAAGAGGGGAAGTGTTGGCTTATTAGACTTTCATTCGTGAAATGTTGCCTAAGTAACTGTGCGACACACGTGAGGTGGGGCCCAGCCCTGCATAAAAATCGTAGTATCTAAAATGCCACGTTACTGCAGTTCATGTATCACGAAACATTTTAACATAACTCTAAGTGAACTGCAATCACAGTGGTCCAGCTGTCGACTGCTCTTCAGAGAAAAATAGTTCAGTTATAATACTAGCTGTCATTCAACACTAAACGGTGTGAAATGACTGCTATGCAATCGAATGCAGTAGGAGAATGCAATAGAACTAGATAGATAACATGAGAGATTTCTTTGGCCCAAATCGATTAAAAGCGTTTTGAATCAGTATCTTCATGTTTTAGTGCCGAATTCAGACATCAAAAATTACTAATTAGCGATCTGTAAGAAAACGATTTCCAGATTGTACGCACTTGTGCGAGTGATTTGCGATCTCACATTTTCTAATCGCTAATTCGTGGTTTTCACGGACGAATTTCTCACTTACACGGATGGCGCACTCGACTTTTATCGAATTTAACGCCTTTAAATGGTAATTTGACTACTTCAAAGTTTCTTAAGGGTATACAACATATTAAACCCGTGTAACAAAAGTTTAAGTTAGATTCCGACCCATATTTCGTTTAACAATATTGCATACAGCGCCATTTTCCCCTGGTGGTGAGGTTTCCAACTTTCGTTTTTTCGCGGAAAATGAATTCCCATGACATCCTTTACACGGTTACAAAGTTTGATAACATTTGATCCAGTAGTTTTCCTTTTATGGCCGTTTCAAAGTGAAATTTTAATTATAACCACCCTGTATATTATTAAATTTTAATTTGAAGCTATGCGTAATATGTATACCATGCGTAAGATTTTCGCTTTTATGGAAAAAATAAAGAATCGAAGCAAATGTACTTAGGATATTAGACCAAAACTGAAAAAATTTCCCCTCCCTCCGAAAATAAAATATTGAAACTTCGACCATGAATTTATTGAATTATCGAAATATTCAATTTGACTTATCTTCTAAGTCCAAGTTCCGACAACAATTCCGTCAAAAATTCCGAATTACTGAAGCTGAAGTAAAAGGTTTAGTATATATTCACTGTATGTTAATAAAGTAATAAGAGTGTAACAAAAAATAGATTATAGAATTTACGCTGATGCAACTATTTGTCTGAATGCACAACATGTAATGGAAGAGAAGGCTTGTAGAGATCTGTTTTTGACATGCCTCTAAAAGTAGATGTCATACTCCTTTTGTCTCTTCAATGTCAAAAAACTTTCCTTTGAGAGACCTTTAGTTTTGGGGAGGAAAAAATCATAAGACAAATTTGAAGAACATGCAGGACAATTGAGTACACATACTTATTTTCGGAGCACAAGCGGTTCTCCGATTGGTTATTGAATAATGAAAAGATGCATTGTCATGAAATACAAAACATTTGGAATACGTTTTCTGACTGAAAACGTAAGATTAAAAGTCATCTGCTTAATTCGCAGCCATTTACAAGTCAACTACTCGGGCAATTGCAGAATCGTTTTGATCCTAAGCATGTAAGACAAACGTAATATCACTGGATTTAAACACTTCTTTAATCTTCCGAGAACGTTCCTTCTTTAGCTCATATTCCAAGAATATTAAGTGAATACAATTATTGCAAAAGAAATTGAATATTCATTTGCACTACGGCTTGGTAGTTTACTAACGATTTAACAAAACTTAAATTCTGCTTTTAGTGTCAAAGAATACAACAATATTTTAAATATTTACAAATAAAATATTAAATTGGAGATTTAATTGGAGCCTCACCAGTTGCCTAGCATTTGAAGATTGTTAAATACTAATTGTTTGTTGCGAAGTCTAACCCAGGCTGCATGGTTGGTTTTCGTAGTTTTCTAGGTTCTCTTTACAAAGGTTCTCTATGAAAGCATCTTAATAAAATAGCTCCCATGTTCTTTCTATGTTCAAATAACCAACTGACCTAGTTTAAGCGCGATTTCCAAGGGAAGTTACTAGCAAAACCCGAATACTCATTAAAAATCATGTAGCTTGCCAATCGGGAGTAACATGAAAGATACGGCGCCAATAATTGAATTGCTGTTACGGTACGCTGTTTCTAAACTTAGATGGTCATTCCTTAATTAAATAGCCCACCAGCGGCCGAGCGGTAAAGACGCTGATCATTGGTAGTTCGGTCCGAGGTTCGAATCTCGCGAACGGGCTGGCCGCATCGGCGTTTTCGTGGTTTTTCTCATGTATAACGTGTATACGAGCCAGTTTACCTTAGAAAGTCCTCCACGAAGGCATCCCTCCCTTTAGGCAAAGAGCCCTCGTGTGCTTTGCCATAATTAAATAATCCAATCCTTAATTAAATATAATTGATTTGTAACTTCTACTGGAACTGTCGGTAAGAATTGAAGTGCAAATAAATAATATCGTGTGCAATCTTGATTAATATAAAATTTAAAATATTTGCATAGAAAAATATTTGCATTCAGACAAAGTTTTTTGAAATATTTGCAATTACTTTATAAGAAGGATTTATTAATAACCGTAATAATTACTTATTATATTACTGATGATTAGGATTCAGTTCTTGACAATTACATTCTAAATTAGAATTTTAGGATATAATGAAAATACGCTACGCACAAAAATACATTTTAGGATAAAAATGAGTTGGTTTTTTATGTTTTAAAATTTCTTAAATTCATTTAATAAACATCGTATCCTCGTTGTTAATTGAATCCTGAACGTTGGGTGGCGTTTATAGAATTATTCTTACTTGTCCACAGAATCTGCTGACTTATCCAGCCATTAAGTAGCTGCAGATCATTTTTACATAACCATTGAACTTCCATTAATTCAGTCTCTAGAGGGCTGTATGTTTATATCATAATTTGACTTTTATAAAAATGATTATTCTAAATATTATGTTTCTATAAAAACATACTGTGCTTTAAAAATGTGGATGATAGTATCAGCCGCTCTTTCAGCCACTTCAAAAGAAACAGTTTGTTTAGAAATAAATTATGCAGTTAATGTCATAAAATTCAAATAAATATCAAGCGAAAATTCTCAGTTTTAGACAATTCGATTTAAACGAAGTAAAGTAGCAGACGATAAAACGCCGAAGGTCAAAATTTACTCTTGCGAAAATTTACTCTTATGTTTTTTAAAAAAGGAAGATAGAGAGAAATTAAAAAAAAAAAAAAATAGTTAAAAATTTGAATAATATCATTTACAATTTAAAAAAAAATAGCTTTTCATATAGTATTAATAAATATTTATTACGCTTCATTGAGGGAAAAAATGTCATATAATTAATTCTCCGTAAAATCTTACTTGAAATTGAAGGTTAAAAATAGCTGTGGCAATTCACTGTAACAAAAATCCATAGACCACATTTGGCGTTATTATCGCTCAAAAAAAAGATGCCAAATTTCAAAACTCGAATATATGTAAATTCGTGTATATCTTAGAAAGTTTTGAATAAAAAAGTCTAATTTTTTGCAGATATGTTTAAAAATACACCTACTTTAAGATGATGGTAAAAATTTTATAGGTTATAATTCAAAATTTTTTTCGAAAAATTTATAAAAATTATTTAAAAATAGAAATTAAAAAAAATAAAACACAAAAATTGAATAAATTTTATTTGGAATGAACCTAAATTTCGAAATGTGAGAGAAATAATCAAAAAAGTTTAATAAAAAAAGAGATATTAATAAATATTTGCCAAATGCAATTAACATTGAGGAGCTAAAATTTTGAGAGCTAATATTTTAAAAACTACTCGTACGATTTTTACAAAACTTGGTATTCTGGCATAATTTGAGACGTAGAATCGAATATGGAAAAACATTGGTATGTTATTTCAGAAAAAGTCCGATTTTGTGTCAAAATACCTATGTTAGAATAGTGCTATATATAAATCTAATATATATCCTAAGTCGCGCTTTCGAGACATGAAAAACGCAATTTGAATTTTGTCAATCGGCCCAGTAGAACGGGAGATATAGCACTGTCCCATTTTTTTTTAGCAGTGTACATCAATTCTGTTTCTATCTTCTTCCAAATAAGCTATTTTCTGATTTAGACTGAATTTGTGTGGATTAGCTTAACTTGCTCCTTTGCCGTAGACAGGAGTGTTAACTGTATAGATAATTCTTTATTTCGGTTGGACTGACTGTGAGGTTGGTAGATTTGAAGTTGTTATTTCTAACTCCACTATTTCATCTGTGATCTTGAGGGTTGAACTGCAGTCAGTTGATAAGAAACAAGATTTTACTTTAAAGTCAAAGGTGCACTTATGGCTCAGGAATTGATGTCTTGATCCCTTTAGCAATGAAGCACTGGTCGATGCCAAGTCCATTACACATTTTACTGATGAAATATTTTCTCTGTGTTAAAGAGAGAACAAATGACTTTATAAAATGGAATACTTCGTTGAAAACAAGTTTTATATAAAAGGGCAAATTAGTTTGAGGAGAATGTTATTCTCATGCTTTTTTTTAATGTATTGGTAAAATTAATGTAATATGGGTTCCCAGGGTTCAGTGTTGACCCCAATTTTTTTCTGCCTGTATTTGGCTGGAATTGAGAAGATTATATCAAGGAGATGTGAGGTTAGTCTATTTGCGGATGATGTTGCCCTTTGGAGCTATGGCTCAGATGTGAGTTCAATTGAGACCAATATCAATTTTATCCTTGAAGAAGTGTGGAAATTCTCGAAAGACCACAAATTGAGTTTTAATCCAACTAAATCTATTGTTATTTTTTTACCACTAATAAGAAGATTTATAATTATCATCCAAAGGTTTTTATGAATAATTAGCCTCTTATATATGACAAGTATCCCAATTCCAAATATTTGGGCTTCGTTCTCGATCCAGAGATCACTAGTAACAAACATGTGGATGCGCTGTTTTTTAAAGGCAGAAAATGCCTAAACATTCTGAAGTATATCTCGGGACGTGATTGAGGAGCCGATGCTTGCACTTTGAGAACTACTTACTTAGCTATCATACGACCTATTTTGGAATACGGTTTCCCCGTTTACTGTTGTGCCTCTTCCACCAACCTCCAGAAATTGGAAAGAGTCCAACTCAGTGCTTCTCGCATTATAACTGGCTTGCGCAACAGTTGGCCGAATAAAATTGCGTTGTATGAAACAGACCTTCAACCCCTCAGTCTAAGAAGAAATGCAGGCCTCGTAAAATATTATAATAAACTTCTCAGTTACGGTTCCCAGAATAGGACTTCAGAATTTCTGCAGCACTGGAGTAATAACCAAACACTTAAGAAAAATAGTCCACTTTGTCAAATTGAGTATGCTGGTATAATTGACCGTAATGTTGAGCAGCGTTCCTTGAAACAATGTTTAGATCCGTCTGAGGGACTTCCTGGAGTCGGGTTCCATGCGGAACTTTCGTCTCGAGTTTCCAAGAAAAATTATATTCCGGCCCTGTTACGACAATCTGCCTTGGAAATTATACATGCAATTCCCGCTGAAGCTACCCTCATCTATACTGATGGGAGTAAAAGCGAGGACTCTCGCTCCGGTAGTGGTGTTGTCATTAAATGCACAAATGGAAATATTGTTAAAATAAAGAAAAGAAATTCTGACTTCAGTTAGGTTTTTAAGAGTGAGCTTATAGCCATCAAAGAGGGACTAAATGCTGTTTTGTACTTTACAAATCTTAAGGCAGTATGGATTTTGTCTGACGGTCGTAGCGCTATCAAATATCTTTCAAACTGGCAAAGAGTTGGTGATAGGGCCGGAACTGCAATTCTTAGCAAACTTAGGCAGATCTCGTCACTATGTGAGGTGCATCTTCAGTGGATTCCTTCCCATGTTGATATATGGGGGAATGAAATGGCAGACATACTGGCGAGGGAGGCTTCTGAAGAACCTTTGCCATTTATCAATTCATTGACATATCTTGAACTGCATTCCATTAGAAGACATGCTGACAGGCAAATTTGGCTCGTTCGCCCGAGTCATCCCTGGTATCAAGCTGATTGTCCTGGAAGATCCCTTGCTATGGATTGCGAAAGATGTGTTCAGGCAACAGTTTCCCGATTCTTCAGTGGGCACTTGAGGGGACTTACTTTTGAGAGTGGTGTCAAGATGCACTCAATTTGTTCTAAGTGTCACAATGCACCCGCATCACCGGCACATATCCTTGAGTGCCTGGAGTTGTCTCTTGTGGACCTTTACGGGTCTCCTAAGCTTGTTTTCGATTTTCTAAAGGTGTATGGACTCGTGGACCTCGTCTAGTATATTCCTAGGCATGGAGATTAGTAACAACAACAACAACAACAACAATGTAATATGATAATGACCTTCCCACAGTAAATTGTCCCCTCCCAAAATAAAGAGCCAAAATTAAGGAACATGGCATAAAAAATCAAGAAAATTTAATATGGTTTTCATATGGTTGTTGGAAAACATAAAAATGTCCTTTAAATTTGAAAACTATTTTTAAAGCTACTGAAAGTTGCTGACAACTTTGAAAATCATTTATATAATTCTTTTTCATCTTATTCAGGAAATGTTTCTGATGAACTAAGGGGAGTATATAGTGTTTCTAAAAGAACTGAACACGGGCAGCATAATTGGAAAGTACGTATGAAATTTTATGATTGTTTTAGGTACTGGAAATAGTTGTGATGTAACTGTCCAATGAAGTAATTTAAAGAAAGAAAAAATAATTAAATTTTCAAAAATGTGTTATTGAAATTGGATTTTTGGTAAATAAAAACAATAAGGATGCAAAAATTTAAGAATATGGGTAAGACATGTCTTATATATTCCATGAATAAGTCTTAAAATTTCCATGAATTATTTTCATAAAATGTCAGAGTTATATGAACTATTATACGTTATTAATATATATTATTATGTGTTATATGAACTGTATTACATTATTTCTTTGTTGTCAGCTGGACAGATAGTTGGCAGGTTCACTTAGTCTGTGCAAATATAACCAAGAATTTCGTACTGCAACTTCTATAGATAATTTTACTTCTGGAGTATATTCTTCTGAAAGGAAGGATAATTTTTATATCCAGTTTTATTGCATTAGGATCATAACCTAAATGTTACACAAAAGATTCACTGGACTAGAAAATACTAATTTCTAATTCATGCAAATAATATTACGAGTTGGCTGTTTGCCAATATTTGAAACCCGTCTACTTTCTATAACAAAGATTCTATGAACAAGATTTCCTTTTCGAAAACCTTTTTAACGATTAATACGTTTTATGCTAGTATGCATAGTTATTGTCTCTCAACGTCATAAATCTTTTACTAAACTGATATTTCATTTTTAGAAAAGTAGAAATACATACATTTCGCTACTCGGTTAGTCTACGACTCCTGAAAACAGTTTCAAAATTAGATACCTCAGTCAGCTTTTACCGCAACCGGGAGTGAAATGTTTTGCATTTTATTTTTAAGAATAAGTATAAACGTTTACTAAATATAACCATAAAGATCAGTATAAAAAGTTAAAATAGTATAAAAAGTTAAATTAATAATTTTTATGAAACTAATTTTTAAGAGTACTTATACACGAGTATTTGTCTTACTTAAAATATTTTTGTAATTGGAAGTATACATCTACGACTGCCAAAACCAACGACTGCCAAAAAGACCGCGTAAGGACTTGTACGGACATTATTTACGGGCCCGTATTACTACTACTGTCTGTATTTCGGCATAAAAATATCATGATATCATTTGAGGCTAAAAGTAGTCTCGGCACCCAAAGCTTCTGATTTGTTAGAATTATGAAATATTTTCACGGAACAGTTAAAAAGGAACGCCAAGGGACAGGTAAAAAAATGTACTATGTTACGAAATGTAGAGGCACGGTGAGATGGCTTCCCCGCAAAGCAGTTTTAGGATTGCCACAAAATGGCAAGGGAAGGCAGGGTTGCCACATTTGGCGAGAAATCGCCCATTTGGCAAAAAAATTGGCGATATACCATGGACGGATGGAGAACCTTCTGGAACGAATTCTTACCGGTTTAGCTCAGAATGTTCTCGAACACAAGCCGAAAGGTATATAAACCTGCTGGTCCGCAGTCAGTCAGCTGCTGGTCCGAAGAAAATTGGCGATATACCATGAACGGATGGGGAACCTTCTGGAACGAATTCTTACCGGTTTAGCCCAGAATGTTCTCGAACACAAGCCGAAAGCTATATAAACCCTGCTGGTCCGCAGTCAGTCAGTGTGTTTGTGCCTCGTCTAGCGAGCTGATAGTCACTCATTGAGCGAGTGTCTCGAAGTCTAGCCCCGAGGTGGTCGTCGAGTGCATCGAGAGAGTCTTTTAGTGAATCGCGAATTAGTGCATCGTCGAGTTTTGTCTTAGACTGTGTCGAGAGCTATACTCTTGTGTATCATCGAGTGCATCGCGTGGGGAATCTCGAAAGTACGTGGCGTTCCGAGAACAACCAAGCAGAGTTGGGAGCTGTAGTCGGGTGCTTTGCAGTGAAGCTGTCTCCACCGTTGTTGCCTGACAGTGTGACGGCTGTGTCGCTGATCGTGTCAACGTGGTTTTAACAGATCGACGACTGGAAAAGTGATTTTGGAGCTATCTGATTAATATTGGCAAATAAAGTGTGTTTCGATACTTCATCAAGTGTCGTCTTTATTAACTCCAAATCTACGGAAGAAAATAATGTAACAACTATTTTGCATGGGTGTCCTTTGCAATACTTCTTATTGTCGCGAGAGGAGAGGAGGATCAGAAACAAGTACAAAAAATTATGCTAAAAATTAACGCTTACGTTTGGCACTTGCCATAAGTAACAATGCTCTTCAAAATTAACGCAACTGATCAATTTAAGTGTTATGTAGGGGTAACATTAGAAATGAATATGAAAGAAAACTCCAAAAGAATATGCAAAGTCTCTCCAAATATGCATTCAGTGATCACCAGAAAGACACGCAGAAAGCCTCAGATGGATAATCGAAAAACAGCGTATTCAAGAAAACCATAACGCTAATGACTATCTTTTACGTCAAGATATTTATATTGCCTTTATTTGTTAAGAAGCTTTGGTGTTTGCAGTTCAAGTTATTTATATCAATAAAGCACTTATGGAATATCTAACTTAAGATGAGTATTTTAATGGAGGATTTTGAAAGGAGGTATGGGTCTCATTCACCTTAAATGTAGGGAAAATGTAAGCCGTCCGGGTGTCCGGACCTGCTCTCATCTGTCACCTGTCAGCTCAGAATTATGCGGAATGTCACAGACTGATAGTATGCGATGTTTAGCGATGAGTGCTGCATCATGTTTGGGACAAAAATCATTGTGTCTTGATTTGGAGGTCACCTGGTGAATGGCATATTCCAAACCTTGCCATCGAATTACACACATCTATCACTACAGGCATTATAGTATGGGAAACCATAACTTTCGATAGCCAATCTGTCGTATTAATGGTACCTGGAATATTGACAGTCCTGCTACTCTAATAAAGAAGCTCACAAGAAATCTGAAATTTGTGTGAAAGGTGGAACATGCTGGGGTATTGACATGGTAATTATTTCATGGCATGCCCACATTACAGGCAAGACTGATGACTTCTTGGAGCAGTCTGAACCCCCATTCTACAAAGCCCGAGACGACAGATATTTTGTTCAAATCGCTGTTAGGATTCGTATAGCCAGATTACGTATCTCAGGAAATTTATTTACATAGTTACAGAGCACCAAATCCGATATTTGAAATGCATTGTACAGTAAGTGTTAGTTCATTTTCCGTAGGCTTCCTTTTGATTATAAATCGGAATAATCTGCAGCATACATCAGAGCATGAGGTGGGGCGGACCTTACTGAAGAAGCAACTGGACTGTATACTGCAGAACCTCGTGTAATTCTCTTAGTGTTGTGTTTCTGTGATCATGTGTATCATTCGTCTCTTTCATTATGTCAATAAAATTTTATGCTACAGAATATATGATACACGGTATGCTACAGAGTCTTCGGGCCCTATTTTAGAAAAAGTTGCTTTATTTACTTTCAGTTAATAATTAGTTGGTCTATCTTTTACTTATACGACAGCGGCAGCACGTTGATTCATGCTGTCAACGAGTTTCCGATAGGCCTTGGCAGGAATTTCTCTAAAGCTTCTCTTAAAGATGAAAGCAAAGTGAACAAGTGCTTGAGTGAACAGCGGGTGGACGCCCTTGTACAAGAAATAAATTATACCCCTATGGAACTGCGAATAAATTTAACAGTTGGTGATTCAGCAAAAAATTTTGGTGGACTGTACGTAATACATCTATTGGGTTTTTCAAAGAAATTTGATTCATTCAGTCTGTAGAGACATTAGGTACTTTTGGAAGCAGGCAACATGAAAAATTACAACGCCTTCGCCGTGCAGACCACCACACCACGAAGGCATGCGAAGAAGGCGGGAGAAATACCTTATAACTCTATACCACAGCTTTTGTTTCGCCTGCAGTCGGAGAATAATAGGTACATTAATAAAATGATATTTGCATTCATGATAGCGACATGTGAGTTGTATTCTTGAACTCCACCATAATAATGCAGACTATATAACTCTCTGCAGATTGTTATGGTACTAACAATCTACCCATAGGTACCGCTATTACTAAGTCATCACCGGTAGGAGGAGAACTGGAATTTTTTAACGTTTGTTTACTAAATCTCATTGGACATGCATCGTAAATTTGTGTCATTTGTTTTCTTTTCTTATAACTATACTTTACCCCATCCATGTCTCTTCATATTACCTTTTGCAATAGGTTTTGGCGTGTAAGTTTAGCCGAAGTGTCCCGTATGAAAACATCACTCATGCAAAACCGGCACTAGAAGTGGTGCAATAAGCGCAGCCCTACCAGTTGGCAAAAAGCCTAATGTTGACGTGGCACCATGTGTCAATTATTGTCAAAATGATACAGGATTTGATTTTCATACTCATATTTACCACTTCATTTACACTGTACGCATCTCTGATTTGAGTTAATGCAAATCTTTCGATGGGTCGTGATACTTTTGCTAATGAAGTGTACATATTCGATAAGAATATGTTCACTTTTCGTAATATGTGAATGTTTTGAATGCATTTCTGATAGAGTTTCAGCATATACATATATATATATATATAAACTTAAAGCATCTAAATATATTTATATACTTCTTTATATATATATGTATACACACCCATTTTCAGTATGAATGTTGTTCCTTTACTTTTGAATAAAGTTTGCAAAAGAATCCTGAAAACGTGATGTGCGAATGTAGTATAAAACGAGATCAAGTTCCGACGACTTTTGCATGCCGACGACTTTTGTTCCGACGACAGTTAAATGCGCTGAGCGAATGCTCAAAGGGGAAAATTTCATTAGCTTTAGATACAAAATCTGATATGATAATTGCATTTTCTGGAGTAAACATGGAGTTCCTCTTTAACATTCTCATAAGCTAGTTTAATAGGAAAATTTGATTTTAAAGGAGGATGGAAGGAAGTGAAAGATAAAAAAGAAACAGAAATTATTCTAGAAACTGAATGATTAGCGGAAATTTTCATGAGCTGAACAAAACTGCTAGTAATGGAAATCACTGAGGTGTTTTTCTTTAGCAGTGGTTCATTACTTTACATAACGGGAAAGCATTAGTTTTAGACAAAAATCTTTTGATAAATAAAAGTAAATTTCAGAAACTATGATATTATCGAAGTATATACTAATCTGAAATAAGTGTATAATAAACTGTGATAGGTAGTCTGTAATAGGGTAATGTACTTGTATAATATGTATATAACCTGAAATTTTAATATATCAAAGAGAAATTTGCAGCCTTTCGTAATAATTAAAGTTAATATGAAGATCAGTAGTAAAGTTATGAATGAATTATAAATGTTTCATCTGACTGAAATAAGGAAATAAAAACTTTCAGGTTTCTCGAATTTGTCTGAAATTACTCTAGGCAAAGAATTCGGGAACTTATCATTCTATTTAAGTATTTAATTTTCAGTACAATTCTTTTGGTCATAATATGAAAATAAATTTAACTGATGAGACTTTCTAACTCTTTTGGAAACTTATCAACTAGTCATACTCATTTGAGCTTTTACTATATTTTGCTATTTCAGATGCGTGATAAAATTGGTGACAGAAATTAAAATATGCTAAATTATCTGTAAAATCTAATTTTGGATGACAATAGAAAATACAAACTTTCAATTATATTTCCATTTTAGGTGGATTTCCTTGTAAAGGAAGGAAGAAAAACTCTAATTCTCAATCAAAAGCGCAAAAGAATCTTAAACAGTTTTGTTCTTATTTTCTTCAGATTTTCACTTTAATTTTCGTTTTACAGTAAATTAATCAAAATAAACTTACAGTTCCAAATTAGAATATTGATTCTGTTTTGCTTGTATTTGGATATAAGGTGTCTAAAATTCATATTAAGACATAAAGAGAATCTCATAAAGTATATTTATAAATATTCAGACTATAATTTGACAAGTTTGATCTAATGTTCCATTACATTTATAACTGTAAAATTATTATCATTAATAATATTAACTCACAGGCGACTGATATAAATGTATGCGAGCTTAGGATAATGGCAACTGTTATTTCCTTATTCAATAAATATATTAGTAGTCACCTTTGAGTACTAAGACTGTGCGTATTATTATAAAGGGTTCCTTCGTGACTTTGAATCCATATTCAGGCAAAGTTTTTTACTGAATTCGAGTATAATAGTAAAGAAAAATATCTGTTATGATAGTTTCATGAAAGAAAGAGTGTAAAATGTTTATTAACGAGTTATAAATATGTAAAATGAGGAATAAATATTTAAGATTTTGTAGAAAAGAATAATGTTCATGTACTCGCTTCACATTATTCTGTAATCCAAAACTCACTCAAAGGGAACGAATGCAAGAGGGCCGTATATAGAATGAATAAAAAAAAAATCGCGGAATATTTTATTTCGATGAATTTGTAAGGTACAGTAACAGACAAAGCCGTGCCTACACATTTTTTTCACCTGAGGCAAAGCGGTAAATGTGCGCTCTCTGTATACAATGCAAGGTTATTTATTTACCTATTTGTGGGGGTGGGGGAATAAATAAGTAATACTAAATGATGTTTGAAAACATAACATTATACAATACTGATTGTTTAAAAGTTTTGGATTTTACATTTATTAAATTCTTTGTTGCATTTATTGGAATATTTGAAATTTATTAATTACGAATTAAAAAAAATTCGTCTTTGTGAAACATTAGTTCTAAATTTCTTACTTTATGTCTTTAATATATATATATATATATATGCATTATTGCACACATATATATATATGTACATATAATCTTACATATAGAACAAATTAATTATATATGTTTTATGATCATTAAAAGTAACTATTCCTAGTGAAAATACAATAACTCTTTACAGAAATATTTAGTTATAATTTTGTATTTTCCACAAAGTGAAACATATATAATGATTATCAATTTCGAAATGGAAAACATCAAAAATATGCTTTTTGAAAAATGGCAAATAATATTAAGTATAAATAAAACGTCTGCTCAAAAATTTATGGCACAGATTTTTCAAGCATATTTATAATTTAATTTTTCTTGCTTTTAAAGAAGCAAAATCGTCAATAATTTTTCAAAATCTATTTGATTGCTTGACTCATGTTCTATAGAGATAATGGCCATGTTTGAATTTTTTTTTTTTTTTTTCGTAGTGAAGTTCTTTATTATATATATATAGTTCTTTATTATTTTAAGTTTGCTAAAGCCACTAGCTACAGTAACTGGCAACGTTAAAAAAATTCTTAACGCTGTTTCCAAATTTGGATAGGGTTGAACTAAATTATAATCTTAAATTATTTGTAGAAGCTCTAATCTTGTAACTGCTTTTGTGTTCGGAATTATTGGAATAGCATACATGGTTTTTAAAACTTCAATTCAGTTAGATATTTCTGACTGAATTTTTTCAGCGTTCTTATCATTCGGATAATTAAGTATACGCTGTCTTTAAATTACTTAAATCTAATGACATTAATTGTTCACCAGTTAGAAACTGAAAATCGGAAGAAATTTCATTTAATTTTTCGTATCGCCATTTCAATTGCGAAATTAAAACGTCGAACACTTCTTTAATTTTTATAAAAATATATTTTTCTGAAAAACTACAATTTCTATCAATCGATTCCTCACAATTTGATTTATTAACTTTTCATTTTCGTTTCTCTTCAAATTCTCATGATAGTGTTACGGTTTTTGTATTGATTTATTTAGTTTGATATTTTTAATAGACTTGTTATTAAATTGTTTCATTTCCTCGTGCAATGCTGCATGCGACTTATTTGAAGAGAAAGCTACCGCGGAAAAATTAAAATACAGGAGCACGCGCATTTAACATTTTAATAATAGGTATCTCGTTATTGCACTTTTTAATATCCAGAAAAATCGAGAAGTTTCTTGTGCATTTTAAAAAGCTTATAAAAGCGGGATCAAACCTCTCAATTCAGTTAAGCGAAGCTCTCAAGAAAAAATCTACCCAAGATGAAAATATTGACCCTATTCTTGATGTTTTCAATAATCTTCAATTTTTACAAAACATCCTGTTAATAGTACAGAAGATGCGAACATTTAAATCACAAATAGAAAAATTAATCTTAGGAATGGAAGCCGTGCAAATTATGTTAGCCTACTCTGAATTTGAAGATTAATTCTGATTGGATGCGTGATTCAAGTCTTCACCCACTCATCTAGCTCTTCACAGTTAAGTTTACTGCCATTGCCAATGATTCTTTACTAACTCTGATTTTTTCTCGTCAATTCTCCGCTTTATTTTCTCATCACACTCTTCCAGCCATGCAGGCTTTCCCTTCTTTTCTGTTTTTCCCCAACTCTGCTCATTTTTACTCTTCTGATGTGGTGGTGCGTGTTGTTACCACAGGGACTCCGTAATATTTCCTCATTGGCATTGTCATCAATTCAGATAGTTTGTTTAGAAAACTGATGTTGTCTACTGTAGCGAATTCGCGGTGAAATCGGATTAGCTTTCTCTACGTTTCTCTGTTTTAAATTAAGTTCTGTTGAAGTTTTTAGTAGTTTAAAAGATAACTACTGTGAGATATTGGGATATTGAACGAACTTTAAGCATTTTGTTTCATTTGTTGTGATAATAATAAAATTTATTCACTTTTCATCGGACTACTACATTCAATTCATAACGAACCCGTACGCACGCAACAATATATTCATCTCTAAAGCTGAAGTTTTACATTTTTCAAAAATGCATTGAGAAATATTTTCTCTCATTTTTTGTAATGAAAGATATAGTCCCTATATTAAGCGCGCGGCTTTATAGACAGTTATAGTGTTTGACTGCAAGGCTTTATTTACTTTTTCGATTTCTTGCAATATTAAATTCCACGCAGATAACAAACATAAAAATGTAAAAGCGATTTCTTTCAAAATGCTGTTATTTTCAGCCCATTGCAAAGATTTGTGATTAAATGCTATATCTTTCAATAATCTATGTACTTCTGTTATTTGTAGATCTAAATCTTTAACATCATTTACTCTTGATGACCATCCTGTATCCGTATGACCTTTTAATGTTCTTTTCAAAACAGACATAAGGGCATCCCATCTATTTTCTGAAGGTAGGAAAAAAATATAAATCCTCTGTACAGTGCCAAAAATATTAACATACTTGAATTTGTTGAAGCGGTTGATTTGTTAAAAAAAAGAAAAAAAGGGACAAAAAAGAAAATCTCAAAGGTTTCAGATTTTAAATTATATTCAAAGGGGCGTTTTTTAAACATTTTGTGTGTTACCTTTATTTATTAAATATCATGTTCTTTGCACTTAAACCATAAAATTCAGTTCAAGAGCAATATCAGAAAATAATTTTAAATTGAGCATATCTTTAGAATTTCCGATATACAGTCTCAAGATAAAAATGATAGAGATAAAAATGATTTTTCTGTACAATGTTGCCATTGCTCGCATTGAAATCCTTGAGTTTGTTAATCAAGAATTCGTATGTTTTATAAAGTTTTACAAAGTATGGAATCGATAATAAAACAAATTCCAAATTTGTGCTTCCAGATGTCCAGTAGGATTACGTAATTCAAAATTCGATGGCTCTAGGTACCGTTGTTATATCACAATGCGAGAAACATATATACATTTATGCAGATTCTCCGTTATTTAATTTCTTCAAATATAATACAGGGCGGTAATATTTGGTGGCAACAGTTTGAAAAGCGAAGCAGACGTTCAGAGTGATTCGACGCAAAATCGCAACTATAGTCTCTCAGCGACAAAGCTCCTTTGGACAAAAAGAAAAGAAATGGTAAATTTCATTTTCGATCACCCTTGTTTATTCTTCGGATGTTATTACAGAAGGCGTTTATGAAATTACAATTGCAAAACTCAGCAGTTATGTCGCCGTCTATGTTCAGTTAGTGGACTTTGGCAAGTTTGTTGTGACTAAGTAAAGAGCTAAGTCAAACTTAAAGCTACTTTCAATGTAAAAATTTAAGTGTTAAAAAATATTATATACACTACTGTGAAAGCTCATGTCTTTTGAGAATAAATTAATGCTATTAGTTTTTCTTTTTCTTTTTTTAGCTGGATTGTTTATAACGCAAAATTCTTTTAATATTCACTGTTGTATTCCGAAATTAAAAGTTAAAAATCTCAAGTTTTAAAAATAAATTTCTGAATTTTTGATTGAATAGCTAATTTGGCGCCTCTTCTATTTGTTCACCGGAAGCAAGTGCCTCACCTGCCTCACCCTCGTCTCGGCCCTGGTAACAGAGACCAAAAACATGTAAAGTCACGATTTTTTAGATTTTTTTTTTTTTATTTTGGACATTTTTTACTTTAATTATGTGTATTAGACGAACCTTCATCTGGAGCAGAACATAAAATACCTTTAACAAATGTGTACCATTATTGGTGAAGTCTTCTAAATGAGCTAAATCAGCTTACGAACGAAGCTTATGGGTGTAAGCTGTGTAATATATAGTATGTGTGTGTGTGCACACACACACGTTTGTACGCACATATATATTGCGCTGTATCTATATCCCTAATGTGTGGATATCACCCATTTATAACATGTTGGGTTACACGTGATGCGTGTTTGGGGTGTGCTATGTGTAAGTTTAATATATTCGGGAAATATATTTTAAAAATTTCATTTGCTTCAAACATAGTTTAGTTGAAAATTTATTTCAATAATATTCAATTGTACATTCTACAATGTGTTTCTCTACATTTACGTTTTTATATTTTAAACTTACAATTTTTTTCTTCTCTCCCGACTTAAAATTTAAGATTTTTTCTTTATGCCGAATTCTTCTTTTCTTCTACTTCTATAGGTGCCTAATCCCTTGCAGATGTTTCTCAAAATATAATAAACAGTAATAAAAGTAACTGAAGGGAAAAAATTCAAATTTATATTTATTTTTGCTCTGAAATCCAAATTTTGGTAGCTGCAAGAAATTTCTCTTGGGTCATTTATCTTTTCAAATGCAGTGGTAGCTAAATGTTATATTTTCAAACTAAAATTTCTTTCAAATAATTCTAGTGTATTGAACTAACCGGGGCTAAATTACTTATTTAAACTAAAAAGGAGCAAATTTTACTAAAACTTTTTAAGTTTCCAGAGAAACACCTTCGAAGTGGGACAAAACATGAGAATAAATAGTGCAATCGTCATTCTTTTATTTATTAAAATTTTCTTCGACATATGCTGAAAAAAGTATACATTTTTGTATGCAATCAATTATAAACTTCACATTTTCTTACTACAACTTGTGTACATTTCGATCCTGATAAAGTTTGTAGCTTTGGAGAAAAAATTATTAGAAACTGTCTTTATCCCACATTGTAGATGCTTATCGATCAATTGAGTTCTTTTCTCAGACTTTTTAATTTTCGCCAGCAAAAAACACTATTTGCATATGAATGTGCTCCAAAATAAAGCGATTATTCTCATCACAAAAATTCGTAACTGAAGGCATTTATGTTTTGACAAGCAGAACTAAAATTTAATCAAATATCTATCTTCAAATTCTTGAATACGATTTATATCACACTGGTAAATTAATTAGCTCCGTTTGTAGGTCTCCTGGTACATTATTCAAATTCGTTTAAATGGTAATGAAAATAATGTAAAACTAGGCAAAAAATCATTAAAATCAATAGATCTATCTTTCTTCAAGTTCTTGTCGTAATAACACTTATTTTATTTGGATATTTTTGAGATTTTTATTTGAAATAATAGGACAGAATTTAAGATGTAAGATATGTGCGAAATATCTTGATTTGAGTTGTGTTTTCCGTAACTGCAATTTAACTTTTAAAGATTTAATATAAGCATACATTTCAATGATAAATTTATTCTTTCCTTGAAGTTGTTTATTGAGAATATTTAAATGGTTAAGTCAACAAGAAATACTAAATTTGTTATCCATGTGTTATTATATAGCTCTCGATGGTTTTATTTATTGTGTCATGTAAATTTTGATACCATGTATTAAGTCAAAAATCTATTTTAATACAGCTCCTCGGCTGAACTAACTCACCTCATTATACTAAATAATTTCTCTGTACTCACTTTCGTTTTCTTCACACAATGCAACGAACAGGATGATACATAACTAGAAAAAGGATAAAATTTACTATTTAGTAATTGTTTTCAATAACTTGATCCATTTACAGACTTTTGAGATGGTATTTACAATAAATACATGACTAAAATGTATACGCGGATCGCAAAAATTGCTTCGGGGACCGTTATTTTGAGACCACTGAGCTAAAATATTACGAGTAGCATGAAACAGCATTTTAGGACAGATACTTGCCGTCGAGTAGCATCTTTTAACATATGGCCGGGAGATCTCTGTATTTCTCTGAATGGAAATAGCTCCATTATAAAATGGGCCCATCAGCGGCTGAGCGGTAAAGACGCTGAACACTGGTAATTTGGTCCGAAGTACGAATTCCGCAAAAGAACTGGCTGCATGGGTGCTCTCTTGGTTTTCCCCATGTGTAACGTGTATACAAGTCAGTTTCCCTTAGAAAGTCCTCCGCGACGGCATCTCTCCCCTTAGACAGATAGCCTTAGAAGCTTTGCCGTAATCACATTAACCAAAACAAAACCATTATAAAATATCATAGAGTTTCAGGGTTGGAGATTTGTATGACGTTCCATACCGAAAGTCCATTCTTTCTAAACATTGAAAGTACAGGAGAAGCAGTATAGACTAATTCCCGTTTCTGCATTGATTATTACAAAATCCATTTCTTGCCTTCTTTCCAGTTTAGGAGTAAAGCTGCTTCGTAAGAAATTAATGTAATACTGACCTTTCTATGGCAATTCAGAGGCAAAACCATATTCACAATTTTGATGTACAACGCCGTTTATTGGGTGTAATTGTAACTAATAACTTACACAGTAAAATTTTGTAATTTTATGGGTTTATGTAGTAATTGCGCTAGCATGAGTTGTTAATTCTTTGAAATAAGTCATTTTTTAAAATTGTTTACGTACTTCCGGACATTTTGTCACTGACTCTTGATGAGTATTTAAATTTATAACTTAGTTCAAAGGAATGCAGGAATGATTAAAGAGGATATATTTTTTTGAGATGCATGAAATATAAAATGGCTTTGTATTTCTGCAATATTCCAAAGGAAAGTAATACTAAATAGTTCCATTTCTAATGTTTAAGACTCATAGTACTTTAATATTTTCCATTTTATTTCTTCTTACCTTCAGCACAAGGCATGTGCCCTTATACATCTACTGTTCTTAAGTTATTGACCTTAAACTGAATAAATTGATTTTATTCTGATGAAACAGTCCTTTGAGAAAACAAAGCACTTAAGAAAGATTTTATTCTTTATCTAATTCGGTATAATAACCCCTGGTATAATTATGCCAATAAAACCACAACAGATAGGTTTCTCCTATTTTCAGGAAGGATATGTTTGTCACACATGAAGGAACTATTTCCTGACCTTAATCGAATGCAGTAAGTAAAAGAGTAAGAAGTTCCGCTTGGCCAACGAATTCTTACACTGACCTATACTTTGTAACATCCGAGATAAAACTAATTCGAGTTTAGTTAAGATCTTTGAACCGTCCGTATTAAACCGAAAAACTTTGTCTATTAAGTGCACTGTAAAAAAAAAAAAAAAAAAAAAAAAAAAAAAAACCTGTAAGGTTACTAAGAAAATTCGATGCCATGGGTTATTTGAGTAACAGCAACAGGTGTATTCTTTGTAACTTTACAAGAATTTTGCCTGTAATGGATACAGATCTTTTTCTTGTACTATCACAGCATATAGTTATGTAGTAGAACATATTTTTCTCATATAAAATCCCAAACGATATATTTGTAATGGTTAGATTATTTGCGTGTAATATTACAGAAAACAATTATGTAAAAAGAACATGTTTTTCTCATGTAAAATCCCAAACGATATATCTATAATGGTTACAGATGATTTGCGTGTAATATTACAGCAAATAATTATGTAAAAAAATATTTTTCTCATGTAAAATCTCAACAGATATATCTGTAACCGTTACAGATTATTTGCTTGTATTATTATAGGAAGTTATTATGCGAGTAGAAGATACTTTTCTTACATAAAATTCGAATGGTTGTATCTGTAAAGGTTTCAGATTATTTCCTTCTAATATCCCATTAAGTAATTATGCATGTAGAATATATTTTTCATAGGTGAAATACTAAAGTATATGTCTATAAAAGTAATACATGTTTTGTCTAAAGTGATGCTTATTATAATAAAATATATTGAAATCAATATGTTTTGAGTAAAAGAATGTTATCTGTATGCATATCTATATATACATACAGATATATGCAAGTGAATCATAATAGTTTGGTTTTTTAAATTAGCCAATATGACCTCAGAATAGCACTAATTTAAAAGATGTGCTTTCAACAGCATTCAATGTCCTTTTTCAAAAGGAAACATTATTCTGTTTCAGAGTATTTTTGTTTTATGAAGAGAAACTTATGTCTGATATTATTGAAAGGCCTTTAATATTATCATTTTTATTAATTTAAAAGTTCAAATTGATATGCTACTCCTTACATTAAATCACATGTTATAAAATACATAAAATAATACCTTTACATAAAATAATGGAAAGGCATCTGGAATTTATATTTGCCCTGTAAAATAGCTGAAAACAAAAACAGTATGTTTTATTTGCATGTTTTAGTGTAAATTAATAAGATATGTTCTAGAACTTCCATTTTAGTAATTTTAGCTAAAATAGAAACATTTTGCTTTAGATTTAACTTATATGAGTAAACGTGTTGCATGTTTATATGATCATATTATTACAGTAAAAGACACTTTGTGAAATATTTCTATGAAGAACTCAGAACAGCTGTTCTTCATGTTTAAAAAATATTATATTCTCCCCTTCTAAAAAATGACATTTTCAGTAAATTAAAGAATTCAACATAGCAATGAACTCCTTTTGTTACTACAAGGAATTCAAAATTTTGTTCATACGCTTGAATTACAACGTCCAACTAATCTTTTTATTCTTATCTGCACTCAGTGTTTGTCAACAGTCTGCTATTGTTTGAAATAATAGATGGTAAATGTATAACGTTTTTACCTTACCTTCATGTAATTTCCTTTGAATTAATAGATAAAAGTCTTTCATTAAAAACCTAATGTCATGCTTTTTGAATAAGCATAAAACTTCACCAACTAACCTTAATTTGTAAAGCCTTGCTTCCATTAAAATTCTTAATACTTAATACAAATATGCCTTTGACAGATTTGTTTAAAAAATTAATACTTCAGTTTGGCTTAAAATTTAATGCATTTAATTTTACCTGTAGTTTTTTACAAACATGATATGTAATAAATCTAAGCTTAATATTAACTATTTAGTATAAAGTAAAAAAGTATTCCTAGTTTTTATAAATTTACAGATTTGCATACAAAATTGTGAAATATACATGTGATAACAGAAAACAAACTTTATGCCCTATATATATATTACAGCATGTTAATTAAGAAAGTTTATTGAATTTATAATTTTATTGTGAAACACTATGAAGCAAATAATATGCTAATTAAAATACAGAAGTAAAAATAATTTATTCCTTAATTCATAAACTTTACATAAAAACCTGAAAAAAGAATTAATTAAAAAATAACACAATATAACATTTCATAAAAATTCGTTTCGACTGCTTGTTAAAAATGAATGGTTTTTCCTCTTTGCACATGTAAACCATGTCTCCTAAATAAAGAAAAAACATTTCTTTTAAAATCATAATCATGCTCTTAAAAAAAAGCTTATAAAAGAATGTTAATAGATGTTTTAAACATAGAGGTAGGAAAGGGAGGAGGGGCCAACCGGCGCTAGAAGTGAAGCACTGCTTTGAAGCTTGGGTCACCAGATGTAGTGTTCTTTGTTTACATTCAGAAGCTCGCTTGACAGGATTCTGATAGTATTTCGACACACGACAGTTCCATAGAAATCGAAAAAGGGACACTTTCGCATGAAAGAAACATTCATAGTGTGATGGATAATAGCAATTTGTATAGTTTAGTGACATTTACGCAAAAATTACATCTTGGTTATTTTTCGATAACTAACAACAGCGATTTTGATTATGAATCATGTAAAACTTTCGGGTGTATGCTAAATTAGTGTAAATTACTTTATAGTATAACATTTAATTCCGTTCAGAATGAAATGTTGTTTAAAAATATGTTGTTTTCATATACTTAGGACTCTGAAGTGTTGTAGAAAAAGAAAATATATACATTTATATGTATATTTACGACGTAATTACAAAATATTTACATCCGAACGCGTCAAATCCCATTGAAGTTAATGGTAAATGACCCAATGTTTTGGTCACCACGTAGGGATCGCCGGTGCTTCAGAGCAGGGTACGGGAGAAACTTGTTTAGGGCTACTTCATCTTACTTCTTACCTCCATGATTCTCGCTGGTAACCTTTTACGACTCATTTTCAAAACAAGTCGCCGCTTTTTCTTATCAGATTGATTTTTCCTTTCAATACTGGCAAATAATTACATAGAATTTTTATCAGATAGTACAGTTTTATGTCTAAGGCCATTTTCGGTAATTAAGTCAATTCGGATGCAATCACAGCGCTTACCCGAAGCCGAAAACATAGAAAAGGTAAAGTCAAGAGTTAAATTCATCAATTCTAATGAGAATGCATTAGCGAAGTAAAGCACTGCAGTTTTACATAATTTCTGAGTAAGCTATTCGTACGAATTGAAATATTTCTTGCATTTAAACTTGTGTTCCAAATTAAGATTTAACTTGAAATTAATGTAGATAATTACTGAGAGCATTAGATTTTTGTAGAGTAGTTTACGTGAGATGAGATCGCTTGGGGTCACGTGATATGAACCGGCGAATCAGGATGTTGAACCATGAAAGCATAGTAAATTCTTAAATTAATGTCTTTTTACAAATTTATTGGCTTTTTATAAAGTTTTAAGCGATATTAAAATGTTTATGCCTTCAAAATAAAAAATTCTTAGAACTAACAATTTTTTAATATTTTTTATATGTATACTGTATGTTGTCGCCAATAAAGTCTGCTTGGCGAGATATGCGCCGGCGAAACGGAAAAGTACCAAATTCTCTGCAAAACTGCTAAAATTACCAACACTTTGGCTTATTTAATAACTTTCAAAGTCACTCCTTTGTTTGCATTTAGAATTTATAACTTTAATTTTCCACAGAAACTTGTTTTTGATTTAAAAAAATTTCATTCACTTCTGCATCTATTAATAAATGCAGAAGGTTTTTGTACCTTACATAATTTTAAACCTTATGTAACCTTACGTAATTAATAAAAAAATCAAAACATAGATCAGAAACTGCATAAAATTTAATTAATAATTACTACAATTGTCACACGAAAGGCTATGAAATTAATCAATAAAACAAGAATGAGATAAAATGTATAGAATTAATATTCCACATGTGTGAAGTTTGGAAGTTTTACGTTAAATACTTTTTTTAAAATTAAGTATTTCTAAAAATGTCCCCTTAGAGAATGGGACCTTTCATAATTAGAAATTGCAAATCCTCTTCGCTAGTCTTTCATAACATTGCTTTTCTTTTATTAACAAGAAATATTGCATTCAGTTATTGAATTTAAGATTTCCAAAATTAATGCTACTGAAAGGCATGAATACTTAACTTAAACTTGAAATTAATTTGGGTACTATTGCGTTTTGAGGACCGTAAAAAAATTGCAGCGAAAATGTATGCGCAAAAGCGCCAAATCTTGCGTACGCGCTGATTTCAGATTGCGTAAGTTTATATAGTTCTATATTTCTTATATATATTAAGATATTAAGTTTTTATTATATATTAAGACGCCATTGAAATACTAGTTTAATTTTTAAATCCTTTTTTGATATCCTATGGATTTAACAACTTGGGAATTGCCCATGACGAAAAGTCTGCAATAGAATTTTGGGTAAAGTGGTAGAATCACCCACTGTTTGACGCGTTTTTAAGAATTGCGCATACTCGGTATCCATGTACACATCGACCTATTTTCACTTTAAAAAAAATCCCAGAATTGCACAAAAATGGCACTTTGCACACCCTTGACTTTATCTATGTACACATCGACCTATTTTCACTTAAAAAGGTAAAAGAAAATTGACAAAAATCCAATTGTTTTTACCCTTGTAAAAAGCGGCAAACAAATAAGTGAGCGATTCTGTACTTTACCGAGAATATTTTCAAAAGAAAGGCATCATTCATTATAGAAAATTACTTTTGAACAACCAACGAGATGAAATTATGCTTTAGCGATAACTCGGTAGCGAAATAACGATGCAGGCATCCATTCAGTTATGTTTAGCAATTTTTATATAAATTATAATAATGATCTGAAATAGTTATTTAATCTTATGCTTTTATTCAGTCATGTTTAGCCTTTTTTATATAAACTATAATAATAAAAAAGTACGATATGAAATTAACCTTTCATCTAAATTAAAACATTAATCTTAAATAATCATCTTAATTTGGTTAACTTAAAATAATATTAAAAAATAAATCTTCATATATATGTCTAAAAATAAAACCTTTATAATTTCCTTTTATTTGAAAGATATCTGAATTTTGCATTAGTTTGGAAGAGTAAATCATTGGGCAATTAAATGCCAAGCTATAAGTGAACTAATGTAGTTTACAAATGCACTGAATTTTATTTTCTGCATTAACTTTCAAAGAAAGTAAATTTTTTTTTGCATATTTGCATCATTTGGATTCATAGAATATGGCAAAGCATGCAAAGGCTATCAGCCTAAAGGGAAGTATATATTCATGGACGGCTTTGTAAGGAAAAGCAGCTTGCACTTCTATTGTATTCATGTGTATATATATACATTTTTAATGCTAAAATCAATGCTTCATTAAAATTTATTATTATTCTATTTTTAATACTAACATACAGAACTGTTTTAAATTCCAACAAACAATCATAATTTATTTTTAAGAAAACTTATTTTATGTTTTATATATTATGCTACATGAATAAGAGAAACATTTGTCAAGAAATGTATTAAACTTGTATTAGCAGATTTATGCTATCCTAGTAACAAGACTATCATACTTCAAAACTGTATTAAAACTGGGCAAAATGAAGTAAACATAAATATAAATTCTACATTAAAATGTTTAAAAACTTATAAGTATGCAATGGTAGTTATATATACAATATAATATATTTTGTCATTTATAAAATATTAATGAAATGATATTTTTGGAAATAATGTACAAAATTTTAGTTTTCGTTTATAGCTATTTTAACGAATTTTTAGAACACTATTTTAGGTCATTTCCATCTTTACCCTGTTGATATTGGTATATTAAAATATATGAAATAATTAAGTTGCATCTAATTAGTAAAACAAAACACTACGAAAAGTATGATGCGACATATTTTTAATCAATATAATTACTTCATTTTGGAATTATAACATTATCGTAAGAAATTAATACCACTGAAAAAATATTATTACACTAAAGAATAAACGAGATTCTCTCAAGACCGTGTTGTTAAGTTTTTGTAATTTTAATTCATAACACATCTCGTACATAAACATATCAAACTGAATTATAAACGAAGTATAATTAATCAGGTAATCCTAGAAAAAGAATAAACTAAACCTAGTAAGCAAAAAATATATACATTACATTCAGAATTCTAAATGTTTACATAAACTTTTCTCGCAAAGCCTGCTGGGAAAAAGATGTCAAAGGTTCTGTGGTCAGACGATTGCAAACGAACGCTAACATGATTAATTTTGTTTTCAACAACCACATTATTGTTTCAATTAAATACCACAATAGTGATTAAATTTTGGAATAATTAGTTATAAATAATACGGTCAATTTAAGGCGTAATTTATCGGATGGACAATGACAAAATAATAGTATTAGATCTGCATTTGGAATAAATATTTTATACTCTTTCAACTCATTAGACATTACGAACACTGATATTACTTAATAGCAAAGCTTAAACGTTAAAATGCTTACTCAATACATATAGCATTGCAAAGTGCATAAGAATAATCTGCATAAAATGAACAAAAAATATTTCAAACAGTAATTGTAACTTACTTACCTCCGTTATACAACCAACAGGCATTCAGCCATGTATTTTTTTGCAACTAGCTTTCAAACACCTTTCTCCTGATTGATCTCCAGTCAGTCACGTGATTCTTCCGCGCGGCTTCTGAAACATTATCTGTAATGCTACACGCAATTCATCTGTACTCGCCACAGATCGCTTTCCAACTGTTCACATTACAGGAAATTCTTGTGTAACTTTTTGATTTCTGTAACTTTACAAAACTTTTGCTTGTAAAGAACGACCTTTTTTTTACAGTGTGTATTTGATATCGCTAGTGGTTTTTAAACTGTTTCATTCGTTATTAATCATAAAATCGTGTAAGATATTTATTAAATTTGTCATTCCAATGAGAACAGGGGCAGTTAACTGGCGTTAAGATTACTATCTTCCTTCTGATTTATTTTGCCAAGTAAATCCTGATATACGATTACAGCAGAGGTTTTCAGCCAGGAAGTAATTACCCCCAAGAGATGGCAATTTCATAGTTTCAAGGGGAAATATGGTCAACCTTCTATTTACATGTTAAGTATTTGTTTTTGATTTATGACCATAAACTACTATTTTGTTCAAGTTTTGTTATTTATCAACATTTTCTATAATAACTGTATGAGTATGTTTCGAGTTTGTAAACGAAGGACGGGGAGAAAGGATTGTCAGGCAATGGTAAAAGGGGTGCACAGGGCGAGAAAGGTGACTACTGGTCTATAGCCTTCTACATTACAAGTGGATGGTGAGGTTAGATCCACTTCTAACATAACAAGGTGGTAAGACTTGTTGCGCTGCAAGTGATTAGATTTGAGTGATTTCTTTAATTTAGTCAAAACAAAGATTATTTGCTTTAACTCCGTCACAATTTTGATCGAGAGCTTCCCAATATGAGGATCTCGTACTTTTTCACGTAACATATCGAAAGGACTTGCTGCTCTACAGAACTATATAACTATATGTTTCCATGCTGCAAAGGCATTGCATTTGCAAATATTTATGCTTTATTAGGACTAATGGCATATGCGTTCGCTTTAGCTGAGCATTACAACGTCCAGGAAAGTGCTCAAACTAAATGTTCTTTCCTTCCTTCCTCTGAAAAAGAAAAAAAAAAAAAGTCAAATATTAATACCGTATAAGAAACAAAAACTACTATACACATACGTATTTAAAAAGTTTTTTTAATGCCTTCCGGTAAACAAATTATATCAGTAACAAGCAAAAACAGATCGGGAAAGGCCACCATACAATACAGATCCACCAAAAGTAAAAGCAGACTAATTTTATATTTGTAAATCAAAATCGCATTAGGAACGTTTATACCCACATTTATTTATTTAAGAAGTATATGAAACATGTAGACGTGTTTTATACAGTTATGTTTTTAAAAAAATTCTAAATTTTTAACTGTCATTTAGCTTTTATATACTTTAGTATCAAACTGAAATTTTAATCAGGGACAGTTACATGGTTTTTAATGGAATTCACTTATTTATAGAATGAGACTGATACTTATGAAAAATTACTGTCATGCTGTTAGTCGCTTTATTACAGGAAGTTATTTACATGCGGTTTTAGACAACAAAAGCGTATTACCTCAGATCGTGATATATCAAGAAGTATTGATATAGTATTATAATTACTTTTATTTTACCTTCAAGCTATTAAAATCATGCTTAAATGAGACTGCGTATTCTTACATAAATTTAAAAAGCTGAATTTGCTAATAAACTCTCATTTTCTTTAGTTCATGAGAATTGATTAAAAGCAAAATGTAATTTTATCTAAAACCGGTGCTGGCTGTTTTCAAATTATTTGTATCCTTTCGGGATCAATCGAACTTTAAAGTGAAAACACATTTAAATTTATAGAGACAGATGTCTACATTAAGTATGGTAAAAATAATTTAAATTCAATCTTGTTGACCATTGTGCAAAATTCTGAATGGTTCTGCAAAAGCATTTTGAAAGGTTAGGGAAGGAGAAGAGGCTAATGGCGATTCTATCCTCTATTCTATGGTATTCTCGATCAAAACTGAGACGCAGCTTAAGAAGACAGCACATATGTGTTTCACTTAAACAATCTAACCCAATCTACATGGTCTTTCGCTCACAGATATTTTTACACATTTATCTTCAAAAAATTAATAAATTTCTTTCTTTATATTGTGTTAAGATAGCCCGACTGCTTTCGATCGTAAAAATTAAGTTCTTATATTTAGATTACAAATAGCGTAAACTGAAGGCAGTTTTGTTATTGTTTGATTTTTGATTGTACTAGTGGTCGAAATTTACAGTTAAAATCAGTGTAAACTTAAGAATCCTGAAATAGAACGAAAATCACTTTTGACCCTTAGTTTTGAGTTTAGTCTTTTTTTTTTTTTTTTTTTTTTAATTTATTTAATTTGCAGGTTCTTTTCGTTTTTGATTTAGGATCTTATTACGAAATATTTATGCAATATTTGAATGGAAAAGTTTTTTTTTTTTTTTGTTTTTTTTTTTGTTTTTGTTTTTTTGTGTGTGTAGTACTGAGGTTTCTGTAACTGCCCTGAACAGTAATAGCAGCTAAAAGAAGCCAGCTACTACGCCAGCGGTCGCGGATCGAATCCCTAGCACTGGGCGAATAGAATGTCTTTGCTGAACAAGGACAATTTAAGTCCACTGATCTGCAAGTCCTCTCAAAAAGGTGATGGTAAGGCAAAATGTATGAAATCCTAGGATTCCAAAGAATAGGTGACATGGTACTTTTACAGTTTGTATAAGTGTTATTTTGTTACTAATAAAAGGTCTAAAAGATCAGTAGTAGATCTAGTCTAAAAGATCAGTAGTATATTCAGACTATGCATATTTGTTTATTTACGCAGATATTACTTAAGCTTCATTCTTCGTTACAGAATTATCTTGGACATACTAGTATTTGCTATTTAGTAGCGCTATAGCAGCTGGTATTTACAGTGTAATGCGCGTATAATGCGCACGTTTAACACAAAAATTGAGATGGAAATTTACGAGTGCCTGCTATACGTAGGATATAAAAACGATAGCTTCAAAATAAAGAAAAGATGAGAGTACAAAAATTAGATTTCTACATGTACCTAAACTTTGTTTATTTAAAAGAATGACATACCTTGTGAACTTAAAAACTTTCATTATCGGATAACATGAAATTTCGCCATAATTCCTTTTCCGTTATATCTTTAGGAACATCATCGAATTCTGTTTCATCTTCACCATAATTATTACTCTGATCCATTGATAAATAATCATCTTCCGTTCCATCTAGATTGTTAGATATGCTACATTTTTTAAAATAATTTTTGAGCTAAGTCGGTTTAATTTCATTCTATGCTTTTATTGTCTACTCGCACACTATTTCTAGTCTGGCTGGCATGACGCATTTGGTCTGGCGCGCATGATGCTTTTATAAATGCTTTTTCACTTTCTAACATCCATGTATCTCACCGACATTTAAAATTTTCTTTGAATGGTTTATTGATACACTTATCTAAAGGCTGAACTAAGAGCGTTAATCCGCCTGGAATAACTGCCATGTCTTTATTGCACTCTTTCAACAATTTTTTCGTATTATCCGTTACATAGGATCTAACTATATCCCAAACTAAAAGCCTTTCTGGATTCTTTAAGGCAAAAAGGTGCTTTCGCCAGACTTATTATCCCCAATTTAATGCCGTTTTGATTCATCCATCCTGTCTCGTAAACATGAATGAAAACACCATTCGGGAAATTACATTTCGGCATCGTCTTTCTTAACCACGTGCTTTAATTTTGTACCATCCGCTAAGCAGGAAAGCACAGGTGAGATTTTTCGTAACCTGTTGTTTTTATGTTACTGGAGTTTTACCCATATTTCTAATATGTGACACTAAGTAAGTTTTTTGCCTCCATAGGTCAATAATATACTTTTGGAAACTTATCAATATGTTGTCCAAATCTTTCGGAAGCCTATGCGAAACTTTTGTTTTCTCTCGTAGAACTAAATTATTCCGTGCTATAAGTCAACTACACTGCTTTAAAATTTTCACTTTCTTTTGTATTCTTTTTCCCCCTCTTAAAGGCAAATAAGTGTATGCAGTTTCTTGTTACAAATAATCCATTCTGGTGATTTTCTAGTCCCTAGTCGTAAGACTTTCTTCTAGGTTAAGCAATTTCGTTACTTCTTTGCAACAAGCATATTTATTCTTTGGCATATTAATTATCGTGATTTCATTTATTTTCACCCACGTATAGAGGTTTCATCAGTTTCAAACATCCTTGATACAGTACGATTTACCATTTTCTTTCGCAAATTGAATGATTTTGCATTTGCAATCAGCACTGGGTTTGTTTCGTTTGGCAGAAAACATATTTATTACTAAAAAGGAACATTAGATCAACTGTATTTCAACTAAAGCAAATGCGATTTACTATAAAGCCTTCGTTTTTCACTTCAAAATTACGGCTTCAAATGACTGCAGAAAGAGAAACATCTGACTCCTAATTCCGTAAATTCATTTGCGTCAGAAGTGCATTCGTACCCCAAATTATGTCCCCCTTTTCTCGAAACCCTTGAATAACATCCTCATGCACAACTACATTGAATACAACCGATCTTTTTGGAGAATTATTTATTCCTTCAAGCATTTGCCCCACACACATACTGTTTCCCTTATGGCTTGTCAATTCAATATACTATTGTTCGGAAACCTGGAAGAAATCTTCGAATGAATGACGTCAGAAGATACGAGTATCACACACGTATCTGTCAGCTTTGTTCGTAAAGAAAAGGGTGCACTTCATGCGGTTAATTTACCTAAAATTAAAAAAAAAAATGTAGTTTGAAATTATACACCATTATACACCGGTGCGCGTTATACGCCGGAATATGCGGAATGTACAATGTATATATTTGTTCTATGTATTACTGTTCAATACAGCTATACACTTTGTAAGATTCTCACTAGTGTATTTCTCAGTTACTGTAGAAAGTGACGAATCTTAAGAATTAGTTAGCGAATTATCGCTTAAGTTCGTGTAACAAGAAACAACAAGACGGAAGGGTAACTAACTCTTTATTGTTTCAATAAGATTTAACAAAACGCCGTCTTGGAGTGTACATTAAAAGCGACACTTGGGCTTGAACTTAAGAGACTAAGAAATAAACTAAAACTAAGATTAACTAAAGAGATATAGCAGAAGCTATCAAGATTCTAATCGGATTGGCTCCTTAACTCTATTTGACTACGAAGCTTATCAAGGGCCTGAGTACGGCCGAGCGTAATAACAGCTTTGAGAGAGTAGCCAAAAGGCAGACGCGCGCAAATCAGAAACTCTGATTCTCTCTAACTCAGCAAGTAGAACTTCGCGGTTTAAATACCACTCCTCCTCATTAAGTATTCAGAGTGATTCCAAAACTACGTTCTGGCCGGAAGTAGTAAGTTGAAGTTAAGAATCTGACAGGAAAGAAACATTAACTTAAAATTTAACTGTTAATAAAATTAACATAATCCTTACAACTTTCTGATTTGTCTTAATTAGAAGATGACCTGTATTCTATTTTAATAGCAATTATGCCTAGTTGTTTCTTCTACTCAGGAGTTATACAATTCTGTTACTGCTAATTTTCTGTATAATCAATACTTTGCTTTTCAGTATCTTGAAATGAATTGGATTGAATTATTTGAATAACGGCAAAGCACACGAATATTTTGAGTTTGTACAATTATATAATTGATTACTGTGAACGCATTAATGTTAATTTTCAATGTACATTTTTGTAATAATATTTCTGGCGAAATCACTTTTTTATACTTTTAATTTAATACCTTTATATTATTATCTTACATATAGATTGGTAATATTGAATTATTTTTCATATTTGATCCTTTGATTTTTGTTGAAAATTAGGCAAGAAAAGTAACCTTAGTTTCGAGTAAGTTCTGAATAAAAGTCTAGCGACTTCAGGGCGATCAGACACAGGCGCCTTTTCTTCAGGAGGCTATTTTTTTTTTCAAACTAAGTTTTTAGCACAAAGGGCGTTAGCTTAGAAGGGCTATTAATTTCGTTTTGGCATTTTTCGCTGATTCACTATAAATGGCGAATCACTTTTTAAATTGTTGCCTTTAAATATTAGAGCCCTGTATTATATTTAAAGAAATTAAATAATGAAGAATCTGCGTAAATGTATGTATGTTTCTCGCATTGTGATAAAACAACGGTACCTAGAGCCATCAAATTTTGAATAACGTACGTCTCCACCCGAATATGGGCATCTAGAAGCCCGAATTTGGAATTTGTTTTATTATCTATTTCATATTTTGTAAAGCCTTTATGAGTTTTTGATTAAGAAGCTCAACGATTTCAAAGCGAGCAATGGCAACACTCTACAGACCCCCCCCCAAAAAAATTATCTCCAGCGTGCGAAACTGTGTATCGGAAATTCTAAAGATATGCTCTTTTAGATATTTTGTGATATTGCTGTTGAACTGAATTTTGTGGTTTAAGTGCAAAGAACATGATACTTAGTAAATAAAGGTAACACACAAAACGTTAAAAAAAACGCCTCTTTGGGCGTAATATAAAATCTGAAAGCATTCAGATTCTTTTTCTAAATTTTAAACCTTACATCGTATTTCCTTTCCTATTTGATTTGTGTTTATTAGGAACTTATATATTGCAGTAAGTAATTTTCTTAGCTCATTATGGATACATACAATTTTTTGTTTGCTTATTTTGATTTAATTGGTTGCACACTGCAGGCTAATATCATGTGTTGGTACACGTAGATCTACATATATTATATTTACTTGTAATCTAGGGCGCATCGGTGGCCGAGGGGGTATGGTGCTGAATACAGGTAGTAGGACATGGTTTCGATCCCTGGTGAACGGGCTGGATGCACGGATAAATTTCGTGTTTTTTTTCCATGCTTAATGTGAATACAAGCCAGTTTCCCTTAGAAAGTCCTCCAATGAAGGCATATTAGACAGCCTTCCTATACTTTGCCAGGTTCAAATAATCTAACCTTACTCGTAATCTCTAAAAGATTTTCCTTGTTGTTTGTGTTTCTGAATTATATACAATTTTTTTTTTTTTTTTTTTTTTTTTGTATTTACTGAAATTTTGACTGATAAATGATGTACTGCTTGCTGATACCGGACAAGACAAGGGCCTTTGTAATTACAATAAGCACCGTTTAATGAGATCACGTATGTCCCTTACTATTTTGATAACATTAAGCGATGCGAAAGATATTTTTCAAAATATCAATGGATTTTAAGTAACTTAATATAAATACAGAGGGTTTTTTACAACGATTTCGGTAGAGAATTAAAGTTTTGGAATAAAAATTTCTGGCAGCAGCTTATTATCTGAACTGAGAAATATCGTCTACTACATTTAAATTTATTCTTCTTTCAAAATGTCGCGTATAAACAAGCTGTGAATTGAGGGCCATGTTTTTGTACTTTCCGAAGAGAAATGTTCCTTTTCTATGACTCAAAAACGTTTTAAAAATGCATGGTATTAGAATGTCTAATTGCAAAATAAGCAAAATAATTCAGCGGCCATATTTGCAGCAGTAGGTCGCATTTTCGTCGCTCCTCGTGTTTCGTCTTTAGCAGCGGAAGTTTTTATTTTCAGGTGCTGAAACAAGTTTTATTATTTAGCCCACATCAGTAGGAATACGTAGACACTAATGTTTTGGTTCTACGACCAACGGTTCATTAATTACGGATTCATTAATTTCTCAGTTTAACATCCAACGGGGCTGAACCTTAAATTGCTTTTGAGCGACCGCCGGAAGCCGAATCATATTGAATTTTATATCGCTGGAAAGAGGACCTTACAAGGAGTATTTACAGACCAGTTTCAAGACAATTGGTTAATTATACCGCTAGTAATTAATTTTTAAAGTAAGTGATTCTGCAGCCACGAGGTGTCCGTGACCCTCGACCTTTTCAAGCGATCCAACGACCACCTGCTGTCCAGCGACCCCCCGGCGTCAGCGACTTCCTTTCTATCAACAAAAGGGGAAAGAAGACCAACAAAAGGGACTGTGTTTTAATTCGTCTTTTCGCTAATTAGGCAACTAACTGAAGTAGCTCTTCGGAACCTTCAGTTTTGGACTCCTCATGTGACAGGGATTACAGGGATATAAATTTCAAATTTTTTGGACGACTACAACCCGAGTTTTCATTTTTTGTGACTTTATTTTGGACAGGATTTTCACCTTCGCGCGCCTGTGTTTACGTACAGTGTTTACCTGATTTATGTCCATCTCTTGGATTACACAGTGACAATATTTGAACGATTTCTGCAGAAACTCATTATACAGAAGAAGAGCAGAGAAAATAGCGGCCAAGTGTCAATTCGCTTACCGCGGCTGCTTATAGATAGTACAGAGAAGGTTAGCAACCAAGGTAGGATTGCCTGTTTCTAATTAAATCAATTAGTTTAATTAAGAATCGCATTACTTACTGGTTAGACTCGGCTAATTTTAGTCATTAACTTCATATTATAAAATAGGCTTCAGGTATAACACCGGATACTGTATAATTATCAAACTATGTCAATTTGTGTCATTTTGCGCTATCTAATAATATCTATTACTGCTATGTTAATTTAATTACAGTTTCTAACGCTACAATTTTGCTGTGATCGTGTGCATTTAATTTGTACTCTGCACAGAAGGCTCTAGCTCCCATTACAAATCTGTTTTATTTACCTCAGTTCAAACTGGCTCATTAATTATATTAATTGCCAGTATAATTCTCTTGTATCAGTATTTGATAATATGTTTTTACGGAATGCATAAACAGTAGCATTTCTTATCAGAGCATTGTGATTTAGTTTCTCTGTACTTTATTCTAAACTTTTACGTGTGGTAATTGGCTTACCAACGTGTTTTAATTAGGCAGTAATTAAACATAAATAGTAATACTATATTATTTGTGTGTATCCCTGTGCATATTATTTATTCCGTGAATGTATAATAGTATTATTACAGCATTCTGGTCACCTTTTGATTATTCTATTTTATTAATTAGCATTAATTAATTTGTTGACCATTACAAATTTCTTCGAATAAGAGCATTAGCGTTACTTAAAGTGCAAGTGTGTGTGAATTACGAGCAGAGTTAGTGTCACAGTGAAATTTTACTGCAGTGAAAGTGAATAAGTGATTATTAAGTGCTTACAGTGATACGTGTGCAAGCAATTAGTGCACAAAAAGTGCATTAGTGATTAGTGCTGATTAGAGTTAGTGTCACAGTGAAATTTTACTACAGTGAAAGTGAATAAGTGATTATTAAGTGCTTACAGTGATAAGTGTGCAAGTAATTAGTGCACAAAAAGTGTATTAGTGATTAGAGTTAGTGTCACAGTGAAAGTGAATAAGTGATATTAAGTGCTTACAGTGATACGTGTGCAAGTAATTAGTGCACAAAAAGTGCATTAGTGATTAGTGCTGATTAGAGTTAGTGTCACAGTGAAATTTCACTACAGTGAAAGTGAATAAGTGATTATTAAGTGCTTACAGTGATACGTGTGCAAGTAATTAGTGCACAAAAAGTGCATTAGTGATTAGTGCTGATTAGCACAAGTGCATTTACGTTCAGTGAGTGCATTTACGAGCAGAGTAAGTGTCACAGTGAAATTTTTACTACAGTGAAATGTATAAGTGATCTTTAAGTGTAACAGTGATACCTGTGAAGCGACTTCTGTGTGTCTCTATGTGATTTTACTCTTTGCATCAAATTCAGTGCGCCATCTCAAGTCCACAACTGTTTCTCGCACTGTATAGTGCAAGTGATTGCTACTATGACACGGCCATCAACCTCAGTGGCTGAGTACGACAATTCTAACTGCGACTCTGATCCGGCAACTCTTGCTGGCTCAGAATTAGACTATCACACAAAAATCAATAAGCTCTGCGAAAGTCTTAGAAAAACAGCCTCCATACAAAGACGAGGCAGATACCTTCTTCCTTCAGACGTAAAGGTATCTCTCCTGGATTTGATAGACGCAGTGCACACTTTGGCACTCGAAGGTCCAAATTACATACCGAAACCTGAAGCAGCAGACGCCTGTACCAACACTCCCTCCATAGTCTGTTGCGGTTCATTGCACGGCACAGCTCCCAACGATTCATCAGCGCTTAGCGATACCGTCGTCAGAGTCAAAACATACGCGCAAGCAACCAGACCGAAGCCAAAACATACGGTTTTAATTTATCCCTCTGAGGGTACTGCACAGGGTAATAAGGACCTAAAAGCTGTCCTTAACGAAAATTTCCCTATTCAGAAGCTTGGAGTTAAAATCTCCTCCATTAGAAATCTACAGAAAGGAGGACTAGCTGTAGACTGTGTTTCCAAAGAGGACGTGACCAAGCTCACTACTAGTTTACAAAGCACGCAGGGACAAGTAATAGTCAAGATCAAGCAACCACTGACTAGACTACCACGAGTGGCTATCCACAACGTATCTCCTGACGTCCAGCCAGAAGAGATAGAAAATGCACTCGCCTCAGAACTCCACCTCACCAAAACAACAGCCAAAGTCATGTACCGACTCAAGGACAGAGGAAACACCGTCAAATGGATACTTGAATGTCAACCAGCAGCATTTAGAAGCCTCCTCCAGTCATCCAAGCTCTTCATTGGGTGGAGAGGACATAGGATTGCTGAGCACTTCGACACAAAAAGATGTTTCCGATGCCAGGAGTTTGGCCATCTGCAGCAAACATGCACCAATAGAATCTACTGTGCCTTCTGCTCTGGAAGTCACAGTGTTAAGGACTGTCACGCCAGCAGGCCAACATGCATCAACTGTTCAGACGCCAACTATAAAACGCGCAGCACAATGCCATGCAACCATCCGACCTATGATACCAACTGCCCAACGTATGGACGATACATCGAACGCGTCAGAAGGAGCACTCTCTATGAATAATGAACAAGAGCCGAACAGCACGACAACAGAACAAGCGATACGCGGGCCAACCCAAGAAACTTCAAGTGCGGAAGCTAATTCTAATCAAGCACAGATAAAGTGCACACAAATTAACTTACAACGGGCGGTAGCCGCGACCACGCAGGTAGTCCAGCATGCTATTCAATATAACTTAGATTTCTTGATAATTCAAGAACCTTATTGTCGCGAAGGACAAGTGGCAAGCCTACCAATGGCATGGAAAATTTTTCAGAAGAAAGCCAATGCAGAACAAGCACCACGGGCAGCCATTGTCTGCTGCAACCCCTCCTGGTCTCCATACGTAGTAACCACAGAAAGAGACTTCGTTACTATTCTAGTCATCTTTGAAGAGCAGCAATTCCTCCTAACCTCCGTCTACTCCCCGCCCACGGAAGGTCTTACGGATGTGACTTGCAACTTTATACGAGTGAAACAGAAATGCCCAACAGTACCTCACGTCGTTGGATGAGATTTCAATGCACATAATACTATATGGGGCTACCAAGACACAACGCCTAAAGGGCGAGACATGGAAGACTTTATGGCCTGTCACGATCTACATTTACATAATAGTCAAGGGGCACAACCAACCTATGACAATACTTATCATAAAGGATGGCCTGATCTTACACTCTCAACTGCTAATTTTGCCAACAACTTTAGCTCATGGGATGTTCTAGATGATGAGAGTAACTCAGATCATCGATACATCCACTTCACACTAACACTTGAAGCCAGCATTAATATCCTCCAGAGATTCAAACTACCGGGCGGAAAGATACGACGACTGAAGAATGCCTTTCAGGAGCTGCTCATCAGAGAAGAAGACATACTAGAAGACCTTACCAACCCCCAAGAACTGGATGATTACACAGACCACATTCTGTCATTACTCAGACAAATATGTCAGCAGATCCTCCCTACAAGGACCGCCAAAAAACTCCAAGGCATATCCTGGTGGACGGGAAGACTGAGAGAGATGAAACAGAGGTGCAGAGCTCTGCGCCGCCGCCTCAGATCTGCTACCAACGAAATTGTAGCTTCCAACATCCTTACGGCCTTTCGGCAAGAAAGGGCCGCCTACAAGAAAGCAATTCTTGAAGCTAAAATTAACAGCTGGAGATCTTTCTGCACCAGTAACAGTAATCCATATGGAATTTTACACAAACTGGCAACGCAGAAGATCTTCCAACCAGCGCAAGTACCAGTTCAAACAACAGCACCACATACTATGGACGTAGCGGCCTCCACCGCCAAGGAACTTTTAAATGCTATCTTTCCCACAGATGATACACAAGCAGATACTTCAGAACAGAGGCAAATTAGAGAAGATACAAGCTCGCCATGCACACCGAACGATATACAGTTTTCTGCACAGGAGATACGTAATATATTCCGGTATCTGCCACTAAAAAAGGCCCCGGGTCCAGACGGACTCGATTACGCAATTATCAAAGTTGCATATCAGGCACGACCATCCTACTTCCATAAATACTACAACCAGCTTCTGCATTATAAAATATTCCCCACAGCTTTCAAAAAAGGCAATGTGGTATTATTTTTAAAAAAGGATAAAGACCCCCTAGTATCGAGTTCCTTTAGGCCAATTTGCCTTCTGTCAGCGATGGGAAAGATTTACGAGAAGCTCATCGTCAACAGGCTAAAATTTCATCTACATCAATACCAAAGCATTAGCCCAAGACAATTTGGCTTCAAACAAGGCAGTTCTACCATTCATGCCCTGCAGCGAATCCATGAAGTCATAATTCAGAACAAATCGCAGGGCTACCAGACGGCTTTTATATCGATAGATTTGCAAAGTGCGTTCGATACCCTCTGGTGGCCTGCCATCAGACAGGCCCTCAGAGAGGCAAGATGCCCAAGAAATATCTTTCAAGTTCTGGACAACTATCTGGCAGACCGGCAACTTATGATCTCTAACAACAGTAGTACTCTTTCAATAACACAAGTGAGAGGATGTCCACAGGGGTCCTGTGCAGGGCCTCTGCTATGGAACCTCACCTTTAATAAAGTCTTAGAGGCAAGGTGGCCACAACATACTGTGTTAGTTGCATACGTGGACGACGCGGCATTACTGGTCAGAGGCCGCACACGCGCTGAGCTTGAAGCCCATGGCAGTGAGTCATGCACTATCTTTGCCAACCTCTGCGAAGAGCTAAAACTCAAAATATCCACCACAAAGTCCACTGCTATCATCTTTCCAAGAAAGGTACAAATCCAACACGTAGCCCATGTATCAAACTACAAGGCCGGAATATTAAAGTCGTAAAAACTTTAAGATACCTTGGGGTAATATGGGACCCAGGTCTGACTTGGCTTCCGCATATCCAGGCACAAAAGATTAAAACATCTGCAATTGCCAGGAGATCACGACAATTCCAAGGCCGGAACTGGGGACGGAATCCCCACATTCAAAAGGTACTTTATAAAACTGTAGCTGAGAAGGTGGCACTCTATGCGGCAGCTATATGGGCACAACCCATGACCGCACGCAAGGTTAAGCAACTCCTATCACTACAGCGCCCATTCGCCATAGGCTTATGCAGAGCCTACCGCACCACTGCAACTTATGCAGCACTCACCTTGGCAGGCATCATACCACTTCATATCCAAGCGGAGCTAGAGGCCACATATACTAAAATAATACATCTACAGAAAGATGCAACCTTTGCAGGCACCTTACATAGCCCTGCAAATTACGAACATCCATGTACTCCTCTCCACACGCACCCAGCACACAAGGGACTTGGCATTCACACTGTCCTCAAACCGTCACGAAGTCAACCAGAAGGAAACCCTAATATGCACGCGTTCTACACAGATGGCTCGAAAACTGCTGAGGGTGTAGGTAGTGCCTTTATATACTACAGGCAAGGCCATGCTGCACACCATTGGAAAGGGCACCTCAATCCAAATAATAGCATTTTTCAAGCAGAAGTAGTTGCCATAACAGCTGCCATTGAATACGTGGCGCTCAACAACATCACACATGTGCAGCTTTATACAGACAGTGTGTCGACACTGCTTGCTCTTGACAAACATAGTCACGCCTCCCCGCTGATCATACGACTGCAGCATATCCTAAAAGATAATCGGCACGCACATGTTGACCTAGTATGGATTAAAGCCCATGCAGGTAACATGGGTAATGAGACAGCGGATGAACTCGCTAAAGAGGCTGCTTCGAACCAAAATGCCAGACCGATATCAGTATCAGCACCACCATCTTTCCTCAAAAGTCAACTGCGAAATGCCGCTATCCAGTGGTGGCAAAGAGAATGGGATCAGGGCGACACGGGAAGGAGAGCGCATAGCTTCTTGCCAAAAGTAACCACGGAGCGCCTTATGGCAATTGCTCCCCTTACCAACTTCATTACTGGTCATGGTCCCTTCCCGGATTACTTCTACCGCCGCACCATCTCAACCACGGATCGCTGTGTTTGCGGAGGTGAGGGGTCACCGGACCATTATATCTTTCAGTGCCCACTCACGGAACAGTTCCACTTCCCGATACCAGCCAATATCTCAGCATTTCACAAGTTCCTAGCCAAAAACAGAGCGGCCATAAATAAAATCTGCAAAATAATAACCACCATTGCAGCATATGGCCAGGACCTCTGTCAACCAGAGTAATATGGCTTACATGCATTACTTGCACTGACATATGCACTCTAATGCTCTACCATCTAATCTCTGACTGCATAGGGAGCAGAAGAAAATTGAACACCATTTTTAGGTGTTTAATTTTCTTCTTTTGTTATAACCTATTAAGTGTTTTTTTTTTTTTTTTTTTTTTTTAAACCGTGCCTGTATGTTAATTCAAATGTACTTCAAATGCCAGATGTCAAACAGTTGCCCCTGTATGGCCATGTATCCACACTTATAACTATTAAATAAACTCCAGGGGAGGACGCGGGACATATGCCTGTTAACCTCTGTTAAACTTCAGGCGTCCCCGTCCTCCGTCACCTGTCACCTGCAAAATAAGCAACATTATTAATCGGCGAGGCAAAAACGGTTAATCATTATTTTTATAGGGAAAGAAGACTCCAAACTATGTCCGAGAAAGTTACGTACTGTTTGTAATGTTTCTAAAGTTAAATCGCTGGTAAGAATAGAAAATCCATCGACGCAGAAATTAAATCCTTTAAATACATCAGTAAGGACAAAAAAATAAAATTATGTATGAAAACTATTTAGCAGAAAATAAATGGAAATACATTGTCACACTCGATGAAACATAGGTTTACTAAACATGTCTGTAACAACAACAAAAGAATGTCTATTTATTACCGAGAGCGAAGAGAAAATAATGTACGAACCTGGGTTTCGTCAATGGCAAGGAAAAAAAGAATTTTGCCATAATCGTGCTTTGCCATAATCTGAATAATCTAATTCATCATTATTTTTCATGCACTTAGATAACAACTTTAAAGTAATTTGAGCAAAAGATTCCACGCCTTTGGAAAGGAAGCTATCGAATTTATAACAGTTAAATTCTTGTAAATGAAATAAAATAACAAAGAAAATGCTTTTAGCTATCAAGGGCAGACTTTTTGTAGAGATTTTAAGGTCTTTATTTTGTGAATTAAACTCCGACGAATCTCTTTGTATATACATTTATACGTATATATAACCTCTTATGTGTTCGTTGTCAATCTAAATGAAACCTCATATGGAGACCATTTCTGAAAATGATCACTATTTTTGAGACCATAAACATAAATGATGAGCATCACCTACAATAATAGCGACCTAAGGTGAGCATTTGCGCAGAAGTCTTGAGCCGTGAGCATTCTTATTCAGATTAACGTATATAGGTATAGATATATTTTGATTTCTGATCTATTCTAGGACAAATTCCTAGATATGTATATTTGCTTGTCAGTGTTTGTAGCATGCGCAAGCAATGACAGGTTAGGAACATTTTCATAAGGTACTTGGGCAACTTCAAAATTGTTATTTATCTGAAAGTTTTTGCTCCAAAGGTATATGATTAAGAATTCCAACATTCTGCAACAATTAATTTTAATGTTATTCAGGTTAAAAATGTGAGATGAAAAGTGTCAGGTGTATGAACTAAATAAAATTATTTTGGTAAGTTTTTTCTGTAGTTCATTTTCTATCCGTCGTCTTTTCCCAAATTTCTTTTATTTTGCAATTTTAAGGCTAATTTATAGTACACGGATGTAATCTATTGACGATAAAATCTGTGAAAAGAGCTATTCTAGTAATATTTATTTATTCATTTAACTTATAAGAAGCTGTATTGTTTTAAATCATCGCAATATCGAGCGCATACCTTCAAATAACAAAGTCTGAAATTTCATGCCGATTAATTGAACGGATAGCCCGCTAAGAGGTTCATAAGTTTTATATGACAGTCCTGTGTTTGTTTTTCATTAAATGTGCTCTGCTATCAATATTTCTTGAGTAATTGGTTTTTAATCAGTCAAGCTGATTGCTAAATTCTAAAAATTAAAAAGACTTTTAATCCTGTACTATGTCTTTATTTTAAGATATAAATACATACAAAGTCTTTTAGATATTGTTTGAAATTATACAGCTAGGCATTAGAAATTAATAGATTTTACACTGCACTTTATTTAAACGAAAAATCTGATTCTTGAAATTTAAAAATCAGTGGAAAATTATGAATGACAGAATTATGGAAAAAGATCCTCGTAGTAAATTCATAGATGTTTCGACAAATAATGAATTTGTGGAAAGATAGGTTAGATTACTTGAATATGGCAAAGCCACTAGGGCTATTTGCCTAAGAGGGGAATGCCTACTTGGAGAACCTTTTGAGGTAAACCGACTCGCATTCACGTTACACATGGGGAAACCCAACAATACAGCCACCCGGTTCGCCTGCGCTGAAACTCAAACCATCTTGATCTACCATTATTCAGCGGTCTTAACTACTCGGCCTACTTATTTAAAGATTTGGTTTCCTTCCACCGTATTGTTGGACCTTGGTGGAAGGAATCCAAACCTTTTATTATATACTACAGAACTATAAAGAAAAATATAGCTAATATTCAGGAGTAGTACATGACCAAAAAATATGTAGCTTGCAATGTGTCCAAAATATATTTATTCAGATGAAAAATTTGCAGCATTTTTATTATTGGGAGAAAGAGCTCCAAAAGATAGTAGAAAAAAGTTTACTGTTTAACGGGGTTAAATATTGCACACAGGGAAAACAACAAAAAAAAAAAAAAATTTCCATCAGGCACCTTGATTTGAACGCATTTTAAACTATCTTTGATAAACAGCTTTACCATTTGGCCAAATGCTTGCAGCTCTGAAATTTATAATTCGATTTATTTCGCTAATTGTAGTTGATGTAGAACAGATTACTGCTTTGTTCATTATTTACTGCACCTCATCACAACTGTACTTTCAATCCATAGCGCATTTCTTTATTATTACACTGCGGCAAACCACAAAAAGAATAAGAAACTCATATGTGCGGTTCCCCACAGGGCTCAGTGTTCGAGCTGTTACGATGTGTGAGATGGCAGTCTGTGACACTGCAGAAGAAATATTTCATTCGGTTACAGCTACTCTTGACATTACAAGAATTGTAACGTCACGGCCAATGTCAAGGGATTTTAGCGATCTGCACTGTGTCTGTCACCACAGCTTCTCGAATTCAGGGAGGCTAACAGACCAATGCTCCTGTTGTTCTTCTAATATCATTTCAACTACAACGAATCAGAGGACGTAAAACACAACCGAAAAATTAAGAGGGCGTGACTAATTCAGTTTGAAAAATGTTTTAAACAAGGCAAGAATTCAGAATGTTCCTAAACTCTCAACTAAAGAGACTCTTGCCGTTAGCAAGATCCTCACATAATGACGGCAAAAACACATAACAGTTTTTTCTATGTCTTCAATGCTGTTATGTGTTGTAATAGAACTTCTCAAACATTTATATTAAATGTATTTCAGTTCTATATGCAGTAAGTAATACGCAACCTTAACAAACGTATCCAACACCAGTTACCACATGGAGTCGCACCATCAGCGCAGTATACCGTTATGAGACCACCATAAAGTGTGTACTGACCGTACCTTGCTAAAATATCTGCAGTATGAGATATCATTCCACATCAAAATGATTCCCAAAATGTCTTGCATTATGATTTTAATTTCCCCAAAATTTAACTTTCACCAGTTCTGTTAAACTTTCCATTTAAATTACCGCGTGTTGACAGCCTATATATATATATACTCGTATATATTATATATACATACGTATTTCGCTAACTTTTATTTCATTATTGTATAGTTTTGTTTCAAGAATTAGTCACCTTGACTTTTTAAGTTTTCCAAAATGAATTTTTGACGCTTTTTGATGTTGCCAAACAGGGCTGTATCGCATCGCCAAATCTGGTTATTTTTACAATACTTATAGAATACTAGCAGCTAATTCTTTTACTACTGTGTATTTCTAGATGATTACAGGGAGTATAAGTTAATCTGCGGGATTCCAGTGCAGAAGGGTAACTACAAGCTCGGCGGGACAGATAGGATTGGATTGGATTATTCATTTATGGCAAAGCACACGAGGGCTATCTGCCTAAAGGGAGGGATGCCTTCGTGGAGGACTTTCTAAGGGAAACTGGCTCGTATAGACGTTACACATGGGGAAAACCACGAAAACGCCCATGCTGCCAGCCCGTTCGCAGGATTCGAACCTTGGACCGAACTACCAGTGTTCAGCGTCTTTACCGCTCGGCCGCTGGTGGGTGAGGGGCAGATAGCATAGGAGAGAGTAGGGAAGATGAGCAACGGTGCATAAGGTAAATAAGGGATAGAGGAACAAAAAGAGTCAATGCAGGAGTGAATATTATGTGCTTGTATAGTGCTGTTATTCAACAAATAAAGTTAAAAAGTAAGAAAAAAATGTGGTGAAGGCCATATGATTAAGAAAATTGAATCTTGGTGATGAACTTAGAAAAAGATTTGGAAAAGGTATCATATTGCTTTAAAGAAGATTTTTTTTAACGCTTTAAAGAACTTTATTACTTATAATTATAAGAACGTTTTTTAACGTTAATGTCTTCAGCGAGTTAGCTTGAAGAGTCACTAGCATTTATTAAAACCCGAAAACACGAGGAATGAACAATGTCCTCTCCAGTACTCGAACTCCAGACCTTTCGATTATTAGTCAGATCTGCTATCCTGTTAATTCACGAAAGCACATGGTAAGGATGGAGAAAATTCCTTACATATTCCCTTCTTAAAGGGCTGGGGAGGAGAAGACTCATTCGCCAAATCCTGGTGATGACGAATTATGTTTCACCACCTTTTAGTTGGGACACCACTGTAAAGACCTTCAGAATTCTCAGTTGTCTTCAGGAACATTACAACTAAGAATGACTAGCACACGAAATAAATGTTGCTGATGGATCGTGTTGTCCTATTCTCATCCTGGAGACCACTCTACTTACCGCTGCTGTATGATTGTTTACGGCAATATTTTATATTTACTGGCAGATTTTCCAAGATAGTTAAAAAGGTCTTATCTGGCTACTCCAAATCGTGTTTTAGAGAAGAACTTTAAAAATCATTCTTCGACATCCCCATTTGCGATAAATAGGAAAACTATAAATGTAAGTTGATTCACGTGCTGAAAATAGGGTATAGAAACTAAAATAATACTATAATATTTTGTGCATTTTATTTTCTCCACAATGAGTGCCATAAGAGACTCAGCAATAATTTGCGAAAAGTTCATCACAAGTCCGATGCGATAAGTAATTTACATGTCCGCTACCTTAATTTCCATACGTTAGTGAGTGCAACTTAAAAAAATTCTTCATATTCATTCAAATACTCTAAATTAGTCTAATAATTGTTATTTCTAAAAGAAGCTGCATTATGGACTCTAAAAGCAATTCCAAACTAACGAGAAACTTTATAGTGTATAGAATTCTGCTCAGAATCTCTCTCCAATAATTTCCTTTTTGCAGGTTTTGGATATCGATGCGATTTAACGTAAAGGAGGGCTTGAATGATGTTGCACATTGATGCGAACGTGTTCTGTTGACATTTCATGTTCGAATGATGATGTTCCAATATTTTGTCAGCTTTGGAATCCTGTTCGCAACTTAATCTTTGAGCCTGAAAATATTTTGCATGGGAACAATAAGCGGAGCTGGATGTTTCGAAAAAAATTAATTACATCCTTTCTTCTTTTTCACCATCTGAAGTTTTTCTTGTAAAAACGTTCTTTGCACAAGCCTCTTTAGCAAATGCGGTCATCGTGGTCATCACAGACCGATTTAAAAGTAGTTGTATCGCCTATATTTTTTGGTTTTATTTGAAATTAGAAATTCAACCATTTCATTAGACTTAACATTAGGGGAGAGAAAAATCACTGTTACTGTTAATTTGAATGGAATATTTTCCGCTTAAGTTTCAATAATTTTTAGTGGAGTTTCTTGTATATTATTTTTTCTAATGGTTTTTCCCCATCTGATTGATTGCTGACTGGTTTTTTTCATCTGCTTCATCATTGTTGCTTTCTTCTGTGCCTTCGTTTTCAACTTCAACTTACTTTCTTTTGTTGATTGATTATAGAAGTTCTTTGTTCTTCATTCTCGTTCTCATTTTGATAGTCTGAATGGTCAGGGTCAATTATAAATTCGTTAAATGCAACTTTTTGTTGATTTCAACTCGCTCGCGTCTTCCTTTAATATGTCTTGGTAGATAGCGTGTCATTTTTCTAGCTGCCAATGAAAAGAAAAATATAAAATTTAGCAGTCTTTATGATTAGAGTACTAGAGAAGACATTTTTCATTATAATACAATAAATTAATGATTTAATAAATTTTAAAAAATATTCATAAGTACGAAAATCCGGGCGCTGATTAACAACAGGTATTAATTTTATCTTAATATAATTCCAACAACAGAGATTAATTTTATTTTAGTATAATTTAAACTTATCTGAATATTTATTTATCTACATAGAAAACTATAAAACTGTAAATGAGACTAATATATATACACAAACTAATTTACATCCTTACTTATTTGCTTATGTCAAAAGTCTGCACTGCAGGAGAACCTTCATAAGTACAAAATAGCAAATGCGATTTCATTACAATGAGCAGAAGTGCAGCCCTGCGAACCCTGTGCAGCGTAATATGTGTGTAATAAACAGCGGCGTAATAAATAATGGAAATAAGCGAATATAAGCATAATGTCAGGTTTTACCACCAATCGTAAACTTGTATGTAATTAAAATTGCATATATGAAAAACAACTTGGTGTTAATAGAGAAAAAGCTGCAAAGTTGGCGTTTTGTTGAGCCTTTCAAAAGTCAGGACATAGGGCACGAGCTCTGTGTGCCTGCCGTTAAATTCGCCTCTGAAAATATCCGTGATTCAACCATCTAAAGACAGAAATGCGTAATTCTTAAAACTGATGTTACTTAAAGTGTGGCCTTTGCTACTAAGCATCAGTACTAATTATCAACTAGAATTATTGATTGTTTTGGCTCGGTGTACCACGATTAAAAGGGAAACAGCAGAAGAGAGAGAGTTCACTGGTTGCGGTAGTTCAATATATACAACTCGTTATGCAAGTCGATAAATCTTCGGCCAAATTAAGCACTATATTTACATTTTAAATGATTGTTTGACCGGAGATGCATGCTCACCAGCGATGGAGTGGTAAAGTCGCTGAGCACTAGTAGAACGGTACGGGGGTTCAAATTTCGGAGAACTAGCTTCATGCAAAGGCGTGTTGCGTTGTTTTCCCCATATGTAACGTGGATACGAGCCGAATTTCCCCAGAAAGTTCTCCAAGAAGGCACCTCTCTTCTTAGGCAGATAGCCTTTACGTGTTTTGCAGCAACCAAAAACAAACCAAACTGAGTGGGGATGAACAGTTTTCTTAAGTTCTAAGGCAACCTGTTAAAAATTTAGGAATACAAAAATTTTCTTATAAAAATGTCTATAACGTTTGGACTACTGAAAAGTAAAAGTTGAGGACAGTGGTTTTGATTGTATTCGAAAATGAAGATGACTGGTATTTTAAACAATAATGGAAGTGTTCTTAAACTGTGATTTTCAGTTGAGCATGCGCAAACTGTAAACATTTGTACTGCACTGTTTTCTGCAACTATTCCTTTTCCATACGATGGCTATTATTTGTGCAAGCACTGTAGAAATGAGTTTAATTTCAATTTGTATTTCTAATATCAGTATGGGAAAGAAAATATATTGCTAATTTTAATAGTTTAATAATCTCAGTTTCGTTTTGTTATTGATTGCGGATATTACAAGACCTGAGAAGTATATTAAAAGGAAAGCAAAGGGACCCTTTCAGGAAGATGTTTATTTTCCTAGTGTCTTAGAGAGCTATCATATATATCAGAGAAATTCTTTCTTATGTGTCAGAGGGTCGAAAGTGGGTTACAGTTGGAGGGAAAGGTGCGGATTCGACCTAGATTATGAAGCGTGTCAAAACCTACGCCGGTGTTTTTTGCCTCTTGTCTTCTTACATACGGATGTGTTCCCGTTAAACGTGTTAAGGTTGTAAGCGGGTTTTCCCTTCTCGCTATTTCAAACAGTTGAGTAAAATAAGTGAACGTTTTGTATGGCGACATGAACTTATGCATCTGTTTTTGACGTTTTGATGCTTTCCTGTGCTTTTGTGAGGAAATCTGGAAGGATTCACAGACTATGAAGTAAGCTTGCATTCCTTAAGCAGAACTTTTGTTTAATACTGCATATAATTTTGGGAGATTTACTGATTTATATTAGGGAATTTGTCATGTAAATATAATATTTTTGAAGTTTTTATGGAGCATTATCTGCCGGCTTTCTAAAATATTCATCTCGAATCAGTAAAAGTAAATACGATTAATACTAGCAGGCAGTAAACAAAACTTAAGAATTTCAATGAAAATAAAGAGCGAGGACCTTGAAACTTTGAAGTGAAAAGTTCATCCTTGTGTAAACATGTTGCCGACTATTTGTTATGATTAAGTGTGAAGGTTTGATGACCGAGTCAAATGGTGCCAAATTAACTCTTAAAGAAAAATTTATCAATGTAATATAGGAATAAAATATGGCAATTATTGAGGACATTGAATAAAAGAGAAAAACGGTATTTTTAGGCAAACGCGAAGGATTTTTAAAATTAATTCCTGTTTATGAAAGTAGCATTTTACTGGATTTTTTTATGACTTGCATTGTAACCTTTCGAAGCGATTCCTTTCAGGTGACATGAGCAGCAGTTTGATAATTTTTTTTTCACTTCTAATTTCATTAACTTAAGCTTGATATAAAATTATTATTCTTGATATAAAGATATCTTAAAAGCCTAACTTAATAATATTTTTAAATACATAATTTAAAACATTGCTCAGAAATTTCTCTCTCTCTCTGGAACATTTTCTAGAAAATTATAATGAGCTATTGCCAATAAAAAATATTTGAACGTTATTTAAAAATTTCAAATGGTAGACTTATACATTTGAAAACGGCTCAATTTTCATAACCTTTATGATGGAATTTGATATTAAAAAGAGCAAACTGTTTGCCTATAAGGTATTTCTCCCGCCTTCTTAGTATGCCTTCGTGGTGTAGTGGTCAGCAGGCTCTACGCAAATTCGAGAGGTCCGTGGTTCGAGTCCAGGCGAAGGCATTGCTCATTTTTCATGTCTCCTGCTTCGAAATAACCTAATGCTTCTATATGCCTTTTCAAAAATATGCTAACTCGGAAAAACAAGAGAAGGTATTTTTGGGAACCAAAGTAGTCAAAGATTCTTAATTCATTTCTTATGTGATATCTATTATTTATATGTTTATGTAATATTTATTTCTTCTTATGAATGATGCAGGGTGTGATATGTTTGAATATTGAATGGCTGCTTTTTTAGTAATTTATTTTCTTACGGTTCCCTTTCTAGTGTTTCCGAAAATTTAGAGCAATTTTCAACTTATTTTACATTTAAAAGCTTTTTTATTTTTATTTTTTCTTTATCATGTATGAAATTTTCAATAAAACAACTTTCAAATGAAATTTAAAAACAGGGCTATATTTCCACATTACCTTCCTCCCCATGCTATGTATTCATGTTTACTATAAGCCGTTATGCCGCGAAACGTTTTCTTTACTTTCTTAGAATAATAATTACAAAACGTAAAGCTACATGTATGCTTGGATTACCAAAGGGTTTATCACTATTTTATTTATCTTATTGTAAGGCAATTATGCTTTAAAATTTGTTGATTTCCACAGAAAGTGTCCGAAACTGGGACAATTGGGTTTTCCCCTCTGTAGATGTTAAAAGTAGGTTGATGCAATGAGTAGTTTGCTTAACTTAAAATACACTGCAATACGTGATCTTTGATTCAACGTTTGGAACTGAGTATAAGACAAATGAAAGAAGCACTCTCTTTTACTTACATTATTGAATATCGTATTTATCCGAAACAAGATTAAATTTCACGTTAAGTGTTTTTGAAGATTTTACTAGCTGTATACAGTTAATACGCTTTTCAACTCCTTAACGCTCGATTTTCTTGGAGGGGGGATTGCCCGTTATAATTTTTTTAAGATAATTAAAATCTGAATATCTCTTGCTTTAGCGATCTTGAAAAGTTTATAGAAATGTTTAGCAAGTGCCAGAGCAGTATACACAGTAGCGTAGCTAGAGTTTCCAGCGCCCGGGGACAACTGAAGAATTTGCGCCCCTTTCTGTGTGCCAAGAATGGGAAACATTCATCAAAAAAATTCGTAGCATAAATTTGGCGCCCCTTGGATTCAGCGCCCGGAGACAGATGTCCCACCTTGCCCCACCCTAGCTATGCCACTGAGTATACATTTACACATATTTCAATAGCACAGACTTTTAAACCCCCCCCCCCGGGTCACTGTCGGTTGCTAAAGATTTAATGGATCAGTTGCAGAATTTCTCTAAAATACTTTCACTCTAATAGTTTACATATCTTTATAAATTGTAGATCTTGTTTTACATGCAATAGAGTATAGAAGTGATGCTAGTTTTACAGTTCAATTAGTTTAACTAAATAAAGGAACCAAAAACCTCATTAAGATGATTTTCCCTATATTGCAAATTAAGTGAAATAAAATCTTAAACTGTCTTGGTTATGTTGACTAGTGCAGTGAGCTTGATTATAAAAATATCTGAATGATTAACGAATTAAAATCAGAAATAATCATTTATCGATTTATGAATCTTGATTTAGTGAATTGTAAATTTGCACGGCACCCGTCTGCTGGCAGTTACACGTTTCTTCTTTCTGCTCATTATGTAAGAAACATTAACATCGACTTTCTTCCCTGAAGGCATAAGTCACGAAGTGCATCATGTGCTGTGGTTTTAATTTTCTTTCTTTCTTTTTCTCTCGGTCTCTCTTTTTTTTTAAACACATTTCGGTTATTATCTTTTCTCCTTGAGGAGGGAAGGAATATGTAACAAGCAAGCGCATTATTATTTAAGTTAAAGTAGACATTAGAAAGGGCCAGAAACACAGGTTAAGGTAAATTAGAAGTTATCAAAGAATTACAAAAATTAATTAATAGTTTTTTCTTTTTATGTTTGTTTAGTAAATTTAGAGGCTGTTCGTATGATTATTCACTCACATTTATTTTTTTTAGAAAAACATTAAGAATACTCGTATATTATGATAGTTAGCTGTTGTTTAATAGCTTTATTTCGTAATTTTCACGGTTTTGAATGAATCTGCTTACTCAAGTGCTTCGTGGTTAGAAAGTTTCCTAGACCTGCTGACTGTAGAAATGGATAGGATTTTTTCTTATTAGCGTTTAAGTTTATTAAAATAAGAGAGTTTGTATTTTAACGTAATACACTGAATTTTCTTCAACATTTATTTTTCTTTATTTTAAATTTAAAACCATTTTAAAATCTGTGCGATTTTATTATGCATAACAAGAAAACTAGCTCTGTGATAGTGAATTTATTTTTTAGGTTCTCTTCTCCTGAATCATTTAGACATACGAATAACTTGAATGTTAAAAATAATTTCCTAGTTTCAATATAGTAAATTATTGTCATTTGTTCAATTTTATAATAAAAAAGACACTAATTAATTGACTATTAATGGATGAAATGCCAGTTTGTTGAATTATGCTGTAGAATTATTTTCTATAAAAACACAATTATTCAGCAATGAGTGCATCAAGATAATAAGCATCTACTATAAATTACTAATTTGTAGTAAAAAACATACCAGAGATACCAACAGTACAGCATTAAATTGTAGGGTCTTGATTACTTCATTCCTCTATATCCTCTCACGCTTAGCTTTGATTATAATTTATTTATTTATTATCTGAGAAACAAACGGCTAACCCGAAAAAATCTAGATACACAGCACAAATTTCAAAATAAGCATCATAATTGATGTAATTTCAACTCGGTTTTTATTAACTAATGTAAGCGGAATTTATTGCGACTTGCTTCAATAGAATATACGAACTTACATAGCTGTTTCCAATGTAGAGTCATTAGGTTATTTTCAAGCAGGAGACAGGGAAAGCGTAATGACAAGAGTAATGTCTCGCCTGCACTCGAATCTGGACCTCTCGAATACGTTTCGAGTGTGCTACCGTTACACCACGAAGGCATGCAGGAAGGAGGAAGAAAATAAACAACAGAATCTTAACTTTCACCTTCGGGAACGTGATGTTCTAGACTCTCATGCTACGTAATTTCTACTCAAATGATTTGAACTTCAATAAACTTACATTGAGCATACAAAGCCTTCGAAGTGTCTCCTCACCTCTCGAAGCAGCTAAAAGTAAGTCTTCAGCAGCTCAAAGTATTGGATTAGCAAAAAAGAAAAAAAAATACCGAATAAGGTTATAGATGAGCTACATTCAAGTCAATCAATCAGTTGTATTCGCGTCTACTTTTTATTTTACTCATCATAGCTATATGTCTAGAGAAAGCAGGAGTTACCACAATGAAGAGAGTAGAACTTACAAAAGGGGCTGGAATCAATGATGGAACGATGTAGGTTTATTGACAGAAATGTATCTCTCCAAAAACCTAAATCCCTTCAATACCGTTTCTTATTTCTTTTGAAAGTTATGCGGGTAAGAGGAAATAGACTGAACTTATCCTTCCACTGCCTTGCTCTCTTCTTTCCTGCGATATGGGAGAGGTTCTTGGAAGCAACAATCGGTTTATAGACTTTCTTCCGCTGTCGCCGTTTGTTTTGTTCTTTCCTCCCTTTCTGCTTTGTAACTGTTTCTTTTGCATCTTTTTTATTTCAGTAGCTTTTGTATTGCTTTATCTTTTATAGTTTGGTATCCTTTGCATTGTTTCCTTTTCATATTTTTGGCTTTAAATATCTTTGTATAATCCACCATTGGAACTAAAATTAAAGAAAATTCTTTTTTATAAAGATTGAGTTTCTTACTTCAGTAAAGATTCGTAATTATTAATAACATGAAGGTTTAAAAGGTTTATGAGGCTTTCAGAGAATTAGAAAATAAAAGAAAATTTTTTTACTTGGCTAATGAAAAATATAGTACTTTGCTGAGTGATGTTGTGATAATTTCACTTATTTATAACCATCGAATCAAACAAAAAAAAAAAAAAAAAAACTCTAATTTGCTTTCTTGAACATTTGAAACGCTATGCTGTTTTCAACATATTGGACAAAGAGAAATTTATAATACTCGACGCCGGTGGAAAAAACTTAAATATAAGGGATAATCGGCAGGGCTCAAAAACGCTCCAGTTTTCGTATGCAACAAGCGTACAAAATGGCTGTTGCATAAAAACTACGTTTCCCGTTGCGAAGTACGGAAAAAACTTCATAAATATAGTTTGGGGTTCCTCTCAAAGAAATCTTCACTCAAAGTTCAGATTAAGCTTTCGAGAGTATGAAGTTGCTCTTTACCTGAAGAGACAGAAAATGGAGAAGACAGATACTCTTACAAATGAATTACCCGGAAGCGTAAACTAGCTCCTTGTAATTTTATCCTGGGCTCATATTATCTCACCCTGACTAATTAATCCGACTTTCATAGGTATGAGTACATCAATCATAATATCAAATAACAGAATATTATAGTTTTTATTACCTAGTAAGGGCGCCGTTGCTCTTTTATATATAATAACGTTGAATAACGCTCTTTTATATATAATGATTGATGTACATATATATAATAATAATAATTATATATATGCACAACAATCATAACATCAAATAACAGAATATTATAGTTTTTGTTACCTAGTAACGGCGCCGTTGCTCTTTTATATATAATAAAAGAGCAACGGCGCTGGTCCACTTAGAATCTGATAAATCGTTTTAAGGTTGACATCAGTGACACTAATGGGACGAAGGCATTAGAAATAACTGATTTAAACACGAAACAATACGTATGCAGTTGTGCAATTTTCTTCAAATTATAAAAATTTTGTCAGAAAACAACGTAAAACTAAACTGGACTCAAGTGCAATTGTTTTACACTAAAACAGCTGTTTCCAATTGCTAGAGGAAAATATTTTTCTATGCTCAAAACCTCGATCCAATGTTTTTACCTTTTTACTACATTTAGTCTTAAAAACATATCTCGATTCTTAGCTTTAAAGAAATGAATATTTAAAAATAGATTACCTAGTTTCTTACAATTTATACGCTTCTTCCTTATCTTAAACATAGGCGACGTTTTTTCTGGGGGAGGGGGATTTTAATGAGAAATCAAGCTCCGCTTCGTTTACTTTATTCTTCTGTGAATAATAACGAGCTCAAAGTAGAGCAAAACGCCGCATCTAAAAAAGTGACGATGTTGAGCTTCATGGATACACTGGTTTTGTTTTTCTGTGAAGTAGCTGGCTGTGAATTTCTGTTTCTCTGTGTATTTCTATTCGCTGTTCTTCGAATTTAAGAGTACTACTCTAATCTGAAAAGGCTTAAATAATTTTAGTTAGGATCAACTAACTGATTCAAAATATAACGCAAATTAGCTTAAATTATGTTTATATGTACATGCCGAATTTATTAAATCGCATAAAAATAACTTCCGTGGAATTAAAATCAGACAGCAATAATAGTTAATTTCTCTTTCTCATTTTCCAGAGTCAGTATATTTTAAAAATACCAAAATTGCTTTTACTTTGAACCCAGGATTTGCATTTCTCTTTCTGTCTCAGAGATGCCGTTAAACTTGCTGTTATTTTTATTTTCTTGTACGAAGTAAAAAGGAAGTATTGCAATCGCGAAAAGCTTCAGGCAGCATATTTCAACGAAAATATTCATTTTGACCGCTATCGAATGCAATTTAACGATGTTTTTGCCTGACATCGGTACGTAAGGACAGAATAAAAGACTCTTTTCCTTCAAAAAAATTATAAAACTGATTTAAAATGAATTCTGATGAGAATTTTTCGTAGCGTCTGTACGTACGTACGTATCTCGCATAACTCAAAAAAGAGTAGCCTCAGAACTTTGAAATTTTGTATATAGGACTGCTATAACATGTAACTCAATCGTCTGTGAAAAACTGTTTCTTTTTTGTTTTGTTTGCTTAACTTCTTTTATACATCTTTCTAGATTTATTATAGTATTTAAATAGAACATGTGACAACAATAAGCTAATTCTTGAAATTATATAAATTTTGTGCATTTTGAGTTATAATATGAACGAAATATAACGCTGTTAAGGGGACGGTGGACTTTAAAATTAGTTTTTTAAGTTTTTGTGTTTTCAACAAGAAATTTTACACATATACATATTATAACATCAATTTATAAAATATATGCTCAGAATTTCAATTTATTTTTAATTGAAATTTTTTAAAACAAATAATTAATTATTTTAATTGAAGATTTAAAATCCTCCTTGCGCTCTAATTTTCAATATTTTTCCTTTACGTTAGTTATAAAAACTTAACAAAAGATTTTGTGTATCCGTTATTGAATATGATGAATTCAAAATTTTTAAAAAGGAATTTTGTGAACTTAAACCCAGTTTTCGGAAAAATATCACCTTTTGTTAAACATTATCACAAGTTTAAACTTCTTAATAACCTCATATCCAAAAATGCATCTACTGTAACATATAAAAAGTTTGTTTCTTCCAAATATCATTCATTTTGAACTAAACATGAGTCGCATGGAGCATTTTCAAGATATAGGAACTGCCAAAAAATTTGTTTTGCGAAAAGCGAATTTAAAGTTTTTCTTTAATACATGGTCATGAGAAACAACAGATTGACTTTAAATATAACAAACACGAGATTGTAAACACGAGATAACATTTTCGTATCATTTACTATTTTTAATCTCGTAATATGAAATATGACAAATATAAACATATCTCAAATTGGTATGTGATTCAAAGTTATAGGGAGAGACAATTTATGCATTATATCCAATGAAACTTTTAAAATTCACCCGCACCACATGGTTTACCTTCATTTATCACATTTACATGATCTTTTAATGCTTTACAATATTTTTTACTATTTCTGTTTTTTTTTTCAAACAGGTAAACTTCTCTTTTTGCTTTGGTTCAAGCGACGTTGATCCCGCCTTTTTTTGCAACGAATAGGGAAAACGAGTTTCCCCATGCTCTATGCGTATAGCATTTACATAACCAAAGTTAAATTCGTTAATAGTTGTCAATCCTGACATTTCTAGTCTTTTTTTTTTTTTTTTTTTTTTTTTTTTTTTTTTTTTGTTTTGGAATTTAACACTTCTTTTGGGCAAATATATAAATTATAACTGTTGAAATACATTTTTTAAAACATTTTCTCCGAAATTTAAAGGGCAAAGTTCACATTGTTTATACATTTTAAATGCTTTAACTTCTTTAAAAATTAGAATATTTGAATTCGGCTTTTTTTTGCATACGATGTAGTTACGTATAATGGAATATTAAGAGAGTAAAAAATCAAATTCAATATTTTGATTGGTTTTTAGCTATTTTGAAGTCCACCGTCCCCTTAAGTGAACCTAGCGCCAGAGTGTCGCTATGGTAAACAAATATAGTGAATTTTAAAGGGTGCATTTCTTCTGTTGTGGTTTATGCGCTATCGACGAAATAGATTTAATTCAGTGCAATAAGTTTAAATGAAATGCAAGAAAAAATGTTTATAATTTAACATTCCGTATAAGGAAGTCATGTGGTGTACACATCAGATTTTTTTATGTGGATTTTCCGCTCAATTGTTTGAATTATTTAATTTGGGTTTGAATTTTAATTAACGTATAAAATTTCATTTTTATGAATTAATTACCTTATTAGTTTGACTTCTGGTTTCATTAGCTTCCATCAGAATTAAAATTAGTTTCAAGTATAAATACGTGTAAAATTTCAAAGCTTATCAGCTAATCTTGGTAGCTTAGGTATTAGTCTACCTTGAAGTTCTGCTGCTTACATTAGTCTGCTGGCAAAGATTTGCTTACTGGGATTCTTCGGCAGTGAACAATCAGAAGAAGCCAAGGTTTAAATCAGGATTCGCTGACGCTGTGAATAATATTCGATTTAACTTGAATTTGTATTCAGAAGCTTATATTCTATCAGCAAGCTAGCGGACGTTGTGTTTGTGTTAATTTCAGTTCGCTTAACCCATTCCGGCACGCTAATTTTTAAAGTCGGAGTTTTGATTAAAAAAAGTAGACAGTCTAATTAGACCTAGAGGAGTACACAAGTAAAATTTTGTGAAGATAGCACTTATCGTTTTAATTCTGTGGGTGTGCCCAAAGTGGCACACTGATTGAATAGAGCTTCGAAAAGGGTGCTGAAACGAGCATTGTTGTCAATGAACTGACCGATGAGATGCGGAGAAACAAAGAATACAGACTCTGAGTTGTCCTAGATTATCGATGAGCCCTGTCTGGGCACAACTAGGGTTCGCCGTTTAATTTTAGGCAAGATTTCAAGGTAAAAATTTGAAACTAATATAGAATAAGGAGATTAGCATACAGCCAAAAATAACATAGATTCTTTTCAAGCAATTCCTTTTATACCCTAAAAAAGTCTGGAAAATTTCTTTGAAAAATGAGGGTCTTAAAAAACTAAACATGGCTAAAATATATGGACTGGTTTGTGTTGAGCTGCCATCTACTATAAATAAAGAAGGTTCAGAGTAACCTGCGTACAGAAGGAAATTTTTAGGTGTGTCCAGACCGGACACACTATGCCGCAAAGGGTTAATCATCAAGGCGATGTGCTAATAAGTTTTTTTATTTGGATGTTATTTGGTTGGGTTACTTCCAGATAAGAAGTCAGAACGACGAAAAGTCATTCGGCAGTTTTTCAGGTTTACATTAGTGAGCTGGAACTTGTATATAAAATACATAAAGTTATTTACTTAACAGAATAAATAATTAAAATTTAGTCAAGTTTAGATCGTACTAAGTTTAGGGAGCGGTAGATAAGAAATCTAACAAGTAAGCTGAAATATTCATAGAGTTGGGCAAAGTGTAATTACAGTTACAATTACAATTACATTGTAATGTGAAATCTAATTACAATTACAATGCATTTTCAGTCACACTGTAATTGTAATTACAAAGTAACTGTATAATCAAATTAAAGTTAAGATGTACTTGCAAATACATAATCTAATTACACAGTTACGATGTAATTGCAAATATATAATCTAATTACAGTTACAATGTAAATGTAATTGGAGTAGTTAATTACAATTACTAAAGTAGGAAAGTAACTGCTGCTAATAATTTCTGTTGCACAGCCTAGTGGAATCGTGATCGTAATTGAAACTTACAGTAAATGACAGCACATCCGAAACGGTTCACCACTTTGGAAAGCGAATTGTCTAATAATACAAATCGCATATAAGAAAATTATCAGTGTGTTACATCAGGAATCATCCTGCTTAATTTTTGTATTATTAAACATAACTGATATTTTTGATAAGTTAATATAAAAAACATTATTTATTTATTAGTGATTTCACTAGTACGATCTATTTTCCAAAGCTTCAGGTAAAAATAAACAAGCATAATTTTTAAGTGTCTGTAGATGACTGTTCCGGCAGATTAGTTTATAGGGATTATGGCAAAGCACAAAAAAGGCTATCTGCCTAAAGAAAAAGATACTTTCATGGAGGCTTTTCTAAGGGAATCTGGCCTCTTTTCACATTACATTGGAGAAAACCACGAAAAGGCCTATTCAGCCAGCCCGTTTGCCGAGATTTAAACTAGGGTCAAAATAGTAATGTTTGCGATTTTACTGCTCGGTCGTTGGTGGACGCTGAATGCAGAAAATTTGCATTATATTCCATCCGGAGACCATCCTGCATACTTATTGAGTGAACTCAACTTGCAGTAACGATATTAACTATAAATAAATAGGCTTTTATTAAATATAACCCACTTTCAGTAAATAGTTGAAACGTATTATTTTTTACAGTTGGATGCACCTGCCTGAAGTAAAATAATGCGTCTTCCTCAAGGTATAATAAACCTGGAGTATCAAAAAACTTATTACACTGGAATTCTAGTTAATGTACATATGCAAGATAATTATAACTGCGGTTATAATTTTATTGTAGGTGTCATTGTAATGCTATTTCAATTACAAATCGTGCAATCATAATTACATTGTAATTCAATTATCTGCAATTAGAATTATGTTGTAATTGTACAATTTATAATATTGTTCCAATGTAATTGAATTATTTATAATTGCTTGATTTCTGATTACAATTACATTGTATTAGAAGGATTTCAAGTTTCAGTTACAATGTAATTACTTTGAATTACATTGTAATTGCAATTACAGTGTAATTGATGATATTGTAATTCAATTACTTATATTTGCAGTTACACTGCAATTGAATTGCTTACTTATATTTGCAATTACATTGCAGTTCAATAATTAATCAATTACATCGTAACTGAACTATGATCAACTCTGCATACAGTGAAACTTTCTCACAGCGTAAACTCTTTTCTGTAATATATGAACTTTTATAAGTAAACCATTTCACATTCTGGTTATTTTGTGTTAACTGGGGTTCCTACCATGCCGATTTCATATTTTGACCGTGGTAGTGAACTCGCATATTACTGCAAGGTATAACCTAGATGACTTCACGCTATCACGCATGATTTTATTCAAGCATTACTTCATTAATTGCGATTTTCCAGTTTTGGACTTAGAACCTAGTATTTTTATTTTGAAGCTATTAAAGTTTTGGACTTATAAAATAATAACTTCATATATTTTCTGGCAATTTTTTTCATATTTTTCTGACAGAAGAATAATTTCTTCAATTATTTTAAACTGATTCTAAATTAAAACGTCTCCTTGTCATTTTTGCTTCTACTTCAACATTTCTTAGTGCTTTGTTTCATACCGGTGATTAAAGGGCTAAGAAAAATGGAATTTATTTCTAGTGGATCAAGTTGAATCTAATGTTACTTTTACGATTTCTCCATGCGTATAGAGGAATATGAATTAATTAGTTTATAAATCTTCTTTAAAGGCAGTTTTTAAGGGAACTAATAGTGATTTTTGAAAACTATGAATTGTTTTCTTTTCAAGGAAACTCTGCTATAACTGATGAAAAATTATTAAAGCATGTGATAAAATGTTTCTTTCCATAGCGCGTACTAATGACATTTATTATTTTTGTCAACATAACTGAGTTTTATTTATCACTTTTCTGTCATCTTTCGATTAATAATACTGAATTACGCTACGTTTATTAGTTAAAACATGTTCTGAAATATAGTTTTTCGATCCTTTTTGGTTCACTGCTCTCTTTTCAATGAGTTTTGGCTCAGGGTCCTACTCGAATTTGTTGAGTGTCTCTCCCCTTGCAGCAATCATATGTATATTAGATGTCTTCTGAATGCGATATGTGGGTACCGTCTGAAAACGCTTAAAACATTTTGGTATTTATTGCCTTTATTGGCAAACGATTGGTAGTTATTGCAATAAAAAACTCATCACGCAGTACAGAAACAACTTAAAAAACGTGTGTGAAGGATCGGTTGACATGTTTTAGTAGGATTCTTGTAAAGATGCCTGACTATAATATTTACCTAATCAAGTGAATCTTCAAAAGTGTTTAAGCAATCAAATTTTTAATTGTATACGTATTACTCACTTGCCTTCTGGTGCCCCCTTATTGCTCCTCGGACCAGTAATGGGCCGTTCCCATTGGGGTTTATCTGAGCTAACGGAGACAACTGACGTAGCCGACCCATCTCCAAAACCAGTTTTTTCCTATAGGGCAGCAAGTTGAAAAATCTGAAATGTAGGCATAGCGGAGCTAGCCGACACATGGAACTGACTCCGTTAGCTCAGATAAACCCCATTGGGAACGGCCCTTAATGTCTCCCTAGATCCCCTCAGACCGTCCACCGTCAGACGATAAAAGCTAAGCTGGGAAATTATATTTTAAAACAACAAATAACTGAGATTCAAACCCACTATGTTCTGAATAAGACGATAAGCGATACATGTTTGGAAATAAACGCATGCTGTATTTGAAATGTTATTTTTATTATTTTGATATTTAGAATTAACATCACCTATTTCTTGGTGAGAAATTCTTCCTTAAAATGCAGCAACTTTGTTAACTGTTGCATTCACTTGTAACGAAACTTGGATATATCTACGTTTTAAGTTAAATTATACTTTTATGCTTGAATCACCAACGCAAATAGTTTTTTCCGTTTTGGTTGGCAGGTGCTTTAATTTTCAGTGATTTAAAAATTATTTTTTTTCTTTTTACTTCAACATGAAATATATGCCGAGTCAAATTTGTTATTTTTTCATTTCATCCTCTTTTATTCTGCAATTAAGCCCACTAGCTGCCTCGCTAAACACTGGTAGTTCGACTCGGGTTCTTATTCCACCAAACAGGCTGGCTACTTAAGAGATTTCGTGGTTTTCTCCATCTGTAACGTGGTTACGAGTCAATCTACGTTGAGAAGTCCTCCATGAAGGCATCCGGCCATAGGCAGATAGCCCTCACGTATCTTTACCTTAATTAATTAACCTTTAACCTGTTATGAAATCAGCCGAAATTATAATACGCATAATCATCCCAAAGTAGTGAAAATGCATCACAAAATTTTCTTGGCAGGCACTGAGGGACATTAAAGGAAAATAAAAAGATCATCGTACATGACCATTACTTGCATCAGTGACAGAGGAATAAATATTACTATTATTCGATAACAATTTACAACAGAAACAGAGAAAGAAACCTTATTAAATTTAATTACAATAAATACTGTGCACCAAATTATCCCGTACATGAAAAATACGAAAGATATTTCATAATTCTTAAAGCGACACTGGCCAAATGCTGAAAGTGACAAACGGTTATTCTTTTATAAGTTTTTAATGTCAGACATCTAGCCTTACTGCATTTTACAGGAAACTTTTACTTTTTACATCAAGAACTTCCTTATAAAACAGGAAACCTGAACAGCTTTAATCTTCTTATAAGTTAATTTAATCTTGTACTTTATCGAATCAGTTTAGGCTAACTGAATTTGGACTCGCATTCGAAAAAAAATGTAATATGTACTACTAAGGCTGGGGCTAGGATGTTCCGCTACAGCCTACGAATTAAAAAAAGCGCGCTTCAAGATCAGTTTTTTTTTTCAATTTTTATTTTATATCAATGATAGAAGATAATTTAGAAGAAGAAATAAAACAACAGAACCATAATTTAAATAACTGAATTGTACTTTAATCAAAAATATATAATTAAAAATTAATTCAGCATTTATGCCAAAAATTTAATTAATTAAGCAATAAATACATTTTTTTTAATCTGAATTTTTTAGAAATTATTTCTTTTATATCTAAATATTCATTGACAAAATTTCACCTGCTATTAATGTAATTTCAGAAATCTTTAGATATAAAAGAAATTATTTCTTTTATATCTAAATATTCATTGACAAAATTTCACCTGCTATTAATGTAATTTCAGAAATCTTTCTAGTAACCTACTAGTACTTAAATGAGGCTTTATTAATTTTAGTTTGGGAAATGATCTTTCATTGCTGGCAGTATCAACAAGGCAAAATCAATACTATTCTTAATGAAATGAGCAAATTAGATGCAAGTTAGAGCAAGTTAGAATAAGCAAGGAAAGATAAATCGCTGAATGTAATTAGCTGCAGAATGTTAAAAATTTTGAGTTTTAAAATTACATTTCTAGTTATCTTTACACTTTTAGATTAGTTTTCCAATTTTTAGCTCTTTTGTAGATCTTCATCAATTTCCACCTGCAATGTAGGCCTTGCACACTCACTTCCGCCAACTTTATGAATTAAAATTCTTTACAAATATTGATATTTTGTGCTTTGATATTTTGTGATAACTCAGGCTTCAATAAGACATTCTGTATAAAAGATTTAGGAGAATATAAAACTCTTAAAAATGATTTGCAGAATTTGATTGGCACTGATTCATTTTATTTGAAGTCTTACCAACCTTATCTATAAAAAATTAGGTGAAAATTCCAGTTTATATCACATGAAGTTCTTCCTAGTATTGCCATTATGAGCGCGAATAAACTTCTCAGGGAAAAGAAGAGAAAAGAGACTGTCGGGTAAGATTGTATGAGAGAGGATTAGAACTTAAAAGCAAACATAGCTATTGGAAATAGGGTCAGTTTGAATGCCTAGCAGACATCAGACCACATGCAAATGTAGCTATTTCAAATTCATTTTACTATTTAATAGGCTAAAATGTAACATCTAGCTTATCAATAAAAGAGCTTGGATACGTTGAAGAAATGGTGGCGATTTATGAGAAAAAATGAGTGATGCCTTCAGAATTATTTCTTATGGATGGATAACATTCAGAATGATTTGTTATGGGTGGATAACGTTCATAAATAATTCAAAGCATTACTTACATTATGGAATAAAGTATGACTTCTGTGAGGTTGAAAGCTTATTTCGTGGCGATAACAGTTACTTGCTGTTTATTAGATTCAAATTTCTGGTAAAATGTCGCCCATAATTCCGTTTTTTTGGCCATTTTAAATTTTCCGATAAAAGTAAATTGACTTATTTGTGTATATAAAATGCTGTATAAATTTCGTTTACAATGTAAATTAATTTTTTCAGGTCACTGCCTTCGTTAAAATGTATTATTTCAATATCATTCATTGGAATTCATCTGACTTTGGGGCAATTGAATCACTTGCCCGACAAAGCACAACAAAGGCAACGTAAGTAATATTTTGTTTTTCAGATTAATATTTTACTTTGTCTTTCATCAAGTCCCAGAATTTATTACAACACAAAATTTGTTGTTTTTTTACTACCCAATGACTTTTCCTATTTTTGAAAGCTAAGGATCAAACGTTTTAAAAAATATCGTATTAATTTTTTGAAATGTCAATGACTGATGGAGGGAGAGTTAATATACTTACCAAATCGCTTATAAACATTTAGTAATTTTGCTCTACTTAGCCATCAACAATTTTTACAACATTATATTATTTTTTTAAAAATGATAATTTAAAAAACTAGAGAAAAGAAGTAAGTAACATTGCTTTATTTCCACAATAAGATTGTAGTGCTCAGAAAAACAGGTTAAAATCACATATATATACATATGTATATAATTTAGTGCTCTATTCGCAGTCCAGGGATTGGTTTTAAACAGTAAATCTTTAAAAGCACATGTTATATATTTAAGATAATCCTATACATTCAGGAATTACAGTAACATTAAGACTACACTGCAAAGTAATGATTAAAACATATTGGCTCAACGTATTCTACATCTCTAGGCAACTAGGCCAATCTCACATATCTTACAACTGAGCTGAATTTATATTGCAGAATAGTAGACGTTTCTAAAACTACAGACGCTCCAAGCTGCAGATATGTGAAGGCTGTGCGTGTAAACTATTAAATATATACGAGTATATATATATGTAATGCATCTTGAAATTGTAACTGCTCATCAAAATCAAAGGATAATCTGAAAGAAACTGTGCTTGCTAATTAAAGTTTTCAATCAATGTCCGATTCCTGTGTATAATGTTGTTTAAACTAATATTCTCTTTGACAGTATTTACTGCTCCTGAATTATGACTCACAGGCATCATGTAATTGAAGGGCAAAATTGGCGGTTAATTGGTATACCCGAGGAGGAGGAGCGCGAATAGAAATGGAAGTTGCCCAAGATCTGAATATATCTCAAAGTGTCATATCAAGTAATTGGAACTGCCTTGAATGCAGTGAATCAATTAGTAGACAGCTTTGTCAAGTGTAGCTAAGAGCAATGACTGCACCCGAAGACCGTTTTCTGTCATTGACGCCACCCCACATGCTGACAGCTCGTAACGTCCGTATGTTTAGAGTGGAGAGCATTGGGAAGATTGGCTGCTTCACAGTGACTTGATCATCGTCTATATGGTAATCCGTGCAATCTCAGCAGGGACTTTAAGGGTGCTGTCAAGTTTGTCTCGGGCTATGTGATCGTTAGATGTTCTTTTTAGATAAATTTTTGGGGGCTGGACATTATCACCATGCATCACTCGATGGTCTGAAACAGGTTGCCCTTCTCTCTGGCGCACTGCCATTCATGACTCGAAGAAACCGTGAAGCGAGTATGGAATTAAGTATTCTACTGCTTCACGAAGGTTTCAAAGTGAAGTCTTCATAAAGGTTGATCTTTTTAGCTCAATCATTTCTTCTTTCAAAGGGGCTTTTTAAGGTAGTGTTATCAAATATTTGAAATAGCCAAGTAGAATAGGACCAATGCACTGTTTACTGATAAGTCTAGATATAGCCTAAGCGCTATGCTGAGATATGTTTTGATATGGAAGGAGCGAGGAACACACAACTTGTCTTTCATTAATTACGAAAGGTTTCATTTCCAATGAAGCATTTTATGGTTTGGGATGGAAGCATAAAAAATTGTCGTACCGAACTGCATATCTTTGATGGAGGCTTTTAGCTGGTATCATGTGTGTGAATGAGGTCTTGGAATCCCATGTGAGGCTGCTTAAGGGCTGTTCGTCCAGAACGGATGACAGTGCTCGTCCTCATCGAGCATTTCTGGTGTCAGAGTACACGGAAACAGATTATATTACTCTAATAGATTGTCTTGCTTACTCACCAGGCTTTGAACCCGATAAAGCAAGTACGGGATGCAGAGCTCCAACCGAACTGCAGAGAGCCAAATGCCTCTTCAGAGCACCTAGAATCTGAAAAATGCACTTTTAATAAGAGTGGCGTGCAATTTCACAGGTCTTGATCAAAAAGTCATGAATTCAAGATGCGAGTTTTGCATTTCTACACCATGTTAAAGAAAGATTTGTTATAAAACAAGGGAGATCGTTTCGCAATCACATTTAAAATCCTCATAAATTTCATACCTGAATTCAATATTTTGAAATTAATCAATTGGCAGGCAAAGCAATTTATGTTAAATATTGCTTTCACACAAATTGTTTTTAATAATTTTTTTAACAAACAACAGTTAAGTTTTATTTCTGTAGGTATAATTTTAGTTTGATGAGCAGTGTAATATTTTTGAATTTTTTAATATAAGGCGCCATACGATTAAGTATCTGTACACTCATTTTGGTCAAGAAAATTCAGTAGCTTATGTTTCAGTAGTCCGTCTTCGCTTCTCTCTGTGTGCAAACATAATTTTTGCGACGGTTATCTCAAATTCGGTGTTTTAGCTTCTTCATTCTACATCATAAGGAACAAAGATAGCTGACAGACTTTTCTCAGTCATTGTAGGTCGAGGGGCTAAGGCTGCTGAATACGGTATTTTGACCTAGGTTCGAATGCTGGTGAACGGCTGGATGCATTTCCTTGGGTTTTCTCTGCATATTGTAAATACGAACAAGATATATTTATAACGTTCTCCACGGAAAGACTCCTCCCCATAGACACATAGTCGTAGTGTTTTGACCATAATTTAATACATCTCAAAATCCAATTACTTAGGAAGTCCTTTACAAGGGCATCCTCTCTAGGAAGGTAACCTTCGAAGATGGTGACTTGAACAAAACAAAACATCAAAAAAGGTTATATCCTGGTCAACATGCACACCACATTTTCTTTACAGCAACGTAAACGTATATAATAGGAAATAAACTTCTGAGGAAGGCGAGACATAATTAGAATTTGATTGTCGCATGCTACTAAGCACTTGAACTAATTCCTCCTTTTCGATCAGCCGTGTCTATAAAAGGATTGATTAGTTTCTAGAAATTTAAAGGCCCAGAGGTTAAGTTTACTTGGAAAATTTAAATTTAAAGGCCCACAGGTTAAGCCCCGATAAATATCTGTTTAATTAAAGTTTACTTGTTGTGAGATTTTTCGGGAAGAGCTAGAAAATTTTCATCACTATAGATGGCTTTTCTGTGTTACATTTGTATTCCAGAATTGTTAAGTTTGGATTATTACCTCACAAGGTTCAACGATACTGCCGTCTGATAAGCTTTTAGATTTAAGAAGGATTTAAGCGATTATCTTTTTGTTAAACTTGCTCTGCAGTATTTTTTTTGAAGTGAATACTCATTAAAAGGCGCTGTAAAGTGTTGAATTAGACACACGAAAAGTTAGAGAAAGTAGAAACAGACTTTACAAGAAATATGGTTTTTGTTAGGATTTAATTTCCTTGAGTGATATTCCTACGAAACCATGAGAAAATATCGCACCTCCTCAAATTGGGAAAAAAGTGCCAAAATTTAAGCTATTAAATAAACAGTATTTCAGACGAAAATGTTTATCTAAGCCAAAGACAAACCGATAAACACTAATACAGGTTTACAAAACCTGATTAAAAGTTCTTAGCATTTATTACTTGTTTTTAGTGAAAGCAAATGTAAATCAGTCACTTACAAAAACGTACTTTAAATTATTATGTACTAATTTATTCTCAGATAAACATAAGCAAATACTAATATCCTGTTCTGCTTCAAGCTGTGCATTCCCGATTCATATTTCCCAGAATGGAGATTTAGTTCTTTGGCCAGACTGCACAATGACAAGTCGACTGTTAGATAAAATAGGTTATGAGTGACTTAATCGGCTTACGGGGAATATTAGCTCCAGATATTTTTTTAAATATTTATTAATTAACTAACCTTTGTTTAGGAGCCTGAGTTAGAAAATGTAAAGTTCTTCGCAAATAAAGAAAGCTCTCTGTAAAATTCTCGAGGAAAGAAATTAACATACAAGGCACTTTTGTGCAAAATGTATGAAATATGCGCATAACATTTTTAAGAAAAGAACATAAATCAGATAATAAAAGTGGCGGTATATATTGTTAAAATTGTATGCATATATTTTCAATAAATGAATTCAGGAATTGATAAGAATACTAAACAACAAATAGATATTTATTTCCTTTTTTTGTCTTAACGAGACTTCTTCATCAGTATTCAAACGGGACAATTCAGCTTTATTGAATCTGTACCGGTCATTATTAAGTTTTTACAGTCGAAAACTGTTACAAAAGGTTCAATATAGGCGGATGACGCATCTTCAAAAATAGATCAAAAATACGCAACTCTTTCTGCGTCACCAAACCGGCTTAATGAGCATCTTTCTTTTCTCTAGTGAAGAACCTGCTTTCGCGGATCGTTGGAGAAGTCAACGGTCTCGAATGATGTATTCAAACGCACGCAGTTCCGTTTTCAGCTGAGAAATCCTTTCGCTGTTCCGCACTTAGCATGGCGGTTTTTATTATAGCCATTATTGTTTTGCTTTTTTATTGGGAAAGAGCATATTCAAAGCTGCATTCCATTCCAGGCACGGAAAGGAATGACTAGAAATGAGTGAGCCCGGCAATATGGCATGAGGAAAAGTTTTTCGACCTCTTCAATTTTCTAAGAATTTTAAAGAGAAAGCAGTTCCTCAAATGTAGCAATTATTGAATGTTATTTTAAGAATAATTCTGTTTATAAACGGACTGAGATTATTTTGATTTACATATATTAATCCGCAATTAACGGTGTAAATAAGAAAAGTAAAAGAACATACAAGATCAATTTCAAAGACTCTAGCATTGTAAAATTTAATAAATCAGACCAGTTTCTAATATATGGAATATACAAGCTCAAATTTTATGCAGCGCTATGAAAGAACCATTAAAGCAACATTTCACAAACTAATGAGTTGAAGACTTCCAAAAGTACAAATTCCTAATGACCAAACATAAAAATCCTTTGGTATTAAGGCTTCGCCTCACAATACTGAATAAGACATCAACTTTTCTGTTATTGTTGTCGTTCTGGAAGTTTTTTGTTGTAGCCAGTCGTTTGTTTGTATCCGATAAGGCAATAAATACACCATCACCAAAGGACAGTATCGCCTATAATGCGATGCATTAATTCCCAGAAAACAACCTAAAATAGTTTTCAGGTATCTCTCTCGTTTGTTGGGATTTGTTTACATAAACGGAAAATGGAAAAAAATGGTCCACAAAAATGAACTGGCTATTTCTAGAGCTGACTGTTGATACGTATTCTTTATTCTTTATGCCGTAACAAATCTAATCCAGAACCACGGTAAATAGTTTTCAAGACATTTCTTTTAACATGAAAACTTTCAGACGTAAACGAATAGGTTTCCCCTCATGAAGAATCTGCATTTTTTTTTTTTTTTTTTTTTTTTCTACATCGCTTTTGGACAGATCACTTGATATTTACATATTGCCATCGACGGCAGTTGTGTGTTTCTCCTTATAAAAATCCACGATTTCGTTCGTTTTTGAGAATTTGCGTTCGCGAGTTCACTCTAGGGATGTAGTTAATATACAATGTCACTTGATTCAGATAACAACATGTATTACGACTGCACTACGAAGAGTTTTATTATGAAAAGGGACGTATAATACATTGGAAAAAGCTTCATAGATGTATATGAATTTTAACAAAAGACTTTTACGTGTATAAATTAAATTACTTCTGAATAGAAAAATAAAGCAATTTCCTTAAAAAATAAAAGAACAAAAATGTTTATATCTGAATCTTATGAATCTTACTACCGAAATTTATATTTCGATTCTAAATGCATAAGGAACTTTACAAAGTCCTTTCTTTAAAAGAGAAACTGTATAGAGAAGTACCTGTATTATATCGCATAGTATATTATATGGCCTTCTCCATGCCGTATAATTATTATTATATGGCATGGAGAAGTACCTGTATTAAAGTACCTGTACTACTCGTGTTATTTTGATAAATTAAATTTTGAAGATAAAAATTATAATAGGCTCTAACAGTTGTAAATGAGTGTTTTTTTAAAGACTACCGTAATAAATCTAAAAAGAAACAATATGCAGATGAGTGTTTCATTAATTATTTGCAAGAAAGCTAGAGAAAGTGAGCTTTGAAGATACTAACTTTTGTAGAGAACTTTCCAAAGGGAACTCGTTCAATTTTATACTACGATTAAAGAAAATCAAGTCACAACCAACCCTTTTGTTAATATGTGAAGTCGAGACGGAACTATTGGTATTATTCTGTTTAGATATTAGCACGCACATATTTGAAGATCTAAAATTAGGAAAATCAGCAACTTTAGTTTGGCATTAATTTGCAGTAAAACGCTATTGATTTTGAGGACAATCAGACAGTTCCTCGTTTTCAAAGGAAAAAAAATGCAATACTTTTTCCTCATTTAAAAATTTTTTATTGGCGTGTTTCTCTTTCCTTTAATAATGGGAACTCATATAAAAAAATAGGTATTGGCGCGGAAAATAAAAGATATTGAGTGAAATGCATTGAAATATCTTTCACTTCATAAAGCAATATTTTCCAGCAAGTGTACCGAGATGATAGTATAACTGAGATAGCAGTATAGCTATGCTTCTGAAATTTAAAAAAATTAACGACAGAATTTGTTTGCAGTATAGTTATTTGAAATAAAGCAAACAATAACATGATCGGAATTTACATTCCTTTACAGATGTACATTTTAAGCCCCAGAATTAGCATATAAATTGCTTCATACGAATTGCATACGTATACGAATAAATTGCTTCATAAATGTTGCATTAAATTCTCTTTACATCATATATTCTCAGGGGACCCGCTTCTTCTTCTAAGATAAGAATGTGGGGAGTCAATGGGCTTATGAGATCTCGGTTATTAATAAGCTAATAAAAATTCTAACAAGATGCGCTACGAACTTTACTTCAGCTTCCGTTTAAGATGCATTACGAAATTTTACTCAGCTTCCGTTTGTAAAGATATAAGCTTCTAACATTTAGCTACAGCTTAGTTTAAAATTTGACTTTAAGCTGAATATTTGCTTAATAATTAATCAAATACAAAATCCTTATAGCAGAATTGCTAGTGGTTACATCAAGAATTGTTCCTGACAAAAATGATTAGGTTTAAGAAAACAATCTAAAATTATTCATTAGAACTTAAATTTTATTTTCTTTTAAGAAAACTGTTGCTTTTGTTTGGGAAGAAATAATTTGATTTATTTTGATAGCACTGTTTTACATTTCATTGCGATTTTTGGACTTTTTCCAGAAGTTTAATGTGTCTAATCATACATAAGGCTCAAAACGCTGATGAGCTAATATTAGGGACCGATAACAATCGCTAACCCGTATTTTCAAAGCACTTACTCGAGCAGAACATTTTGTTTGATTGATGCAGGTGAATAAATTCATTAATAGGTTATTGCAGATAACAAGAAACAAATTAAAAGAGTTATTTGAAGCAAGCACTATCAATGGCGGAAGTATAAATAGATAAATCTAGCGGAGCTATTATTATATTCTTTAAAAGCAGGTGTAACAAAAGGTGAAAGCATTTCCATGGAGATGTATGCAGGGCGTAACATTAATAAAGCGTCCCTCTCATTTACGAAATTTATGTCAATGTGATTCCTTATCGTATGCGCCTGTATTATATATATATATACAGGTTGCATTTTCAGCGCAACTTGTTCGAGTACGTAAGGCATCATCTGTGAAAATCTACCGAACAAAACACATTTCAAATTTATATAAAACGCGAACAGGAAAATTCATTATTTTTTCTGACACCAAAAGGAAATTCATTATTTTATTGCACATTATTTATTTAACACTAAAAAAATCCGAAGTACATCATATAGCTGGGATATCTAAACATCATGACAGTAAAAGCCGAATTTTAGGATTCGGAAAATTTCGAGAACCGCAGCTATATTTTGAAAAACCATAATTTTGTATTTATTTCATTTTAAAAGTAAAAAAACACATTTTTGCGTAAAAAAAACCACTAATGAAAATTTTGCATGTTTTATATATTTAATATAGTTACATATAACCATAGATAAAAGCTGTAATTTCTCCTGTTCTCTATTTAGGATAGTGTGTTCTTACGAACGCATTTTTTTATTTTTCGAATGCTAACCTAACAAATCGCTTAAAGTTTTCTAGAAACCTTGGAAACATAAAGATTTAGTTTCACTGACAATCAGTAGAAGCTATAAATTCCCTGTTGCAATTTCAGTGGTATCTGAATCACTAAAAGAGCTCTAAAACTCAGTCGTGGTTGTTGAATTTGAACTGTTAATTAAAATATGAGGTGTTGCTGAAATGTTTGTCAAACTATATTGAGAAAATGAATCACAGAATTCGAAAGCTTAATTATAGACTTCATTTATAAATATCATTCGCATCTTTTTAATAAATACAATAGTGCATTTTAAAAATATTTTCCTAAACTTGCTTTTCATTAAATGCAGATTTCAAATTTTGCTTTATATTAAAACTTTTAGTATTAAGCTTTTATCTTTTTACCTTTTTTCTTATTCGTATTTTAAGGATTAGAAAGAAAAGAGATAAAAACTTCCCTTTCCTTTTTTCTTATTCGTATTTTAAAGGTTAGAAAGAACTGATATTCTAAATATTCGAAAAATTTTTAGAATTAGAATTGAAATTAAAGGAAATTTAGGATCCGACCTATCTGTAGTTTTTTCCAGTGCAAGTTAAAATCTATACATTACATTTGTAGTACTTTCATTCGAGATACATTTTATGTTCCTTTGAGACACACTACCAACATATCATAATGTCAATATATGTAAGTTCATTTAAAAAATAACATACAATCGATAACAATACTCCCAAATGGGTGATACCAATCGGAATTAAATTTAACACCTCCCCTTTCCCAGCATCGACTTCGTTCTGAAAACTCCGACAACAAAAATGAGTAAGGTTTCAAAAACGATGTTTTAAGAACTAAGCGTAAGCGGATGATAGAACAGATGGAATGGTCAGCTATACGAAGGAATAATTCATAACAATATTCCTGTCAAATTTCTTGTAGAAAATATGTTTCAGATAGATATGTGAATTGATCTTTTACCATTGAAAGACATTTTCAGATCTATTATGGAGGATTTAATTACATATCCGTACTGTAGGTCAGAGGTCAGTGCTATTAATATTATTCTAGAATCCCCTCTGCTTCATACCGTATGGAGAAACTACCATCTAATGATCGTAAGAAATTTTTAAATGCAGACTAAACAAGAAGAAGGATTAAGACACAATAACACGCCGAATAAATACTAATTCAGAAGTCAAACAACAAAATCAGCGTTATACATACAAAATTTTCACAGGACTAGTTTCGATGGTTTTACCGAACCATCATCTTCAGCTGCAAAACCGCAAATGAACAAGATAGGAAATAATGATTAGATAAGATAAGAAAGCCTGGACAAGAATAAGCAAGTGGCGCCATCTGTTGGCGAAACCAGAACTAAAACATAATTTCTCTAAAAGCCGAAGGCAAATTTGGATTGGAATTAGGATCGTTAACTAGAACAGAAAGATTTTTTTGAATGTGAAATGCCTCTAGAAAATCCAGTTCTCCAATGGAAGATGTTTTTTGAATAATTTTGGCAGCAGAAAAATTGAAAGTGTGATTTTCGGACCAACAATGTTGAGCAAAAGAAGACTTCTGTGTTTCCTTTTTTCTAACATATGCCTCATGTTCTTTGACGCGAAATTTTAAGGCTCTCTTAGTTTGGCCAATGTAAATTAAACCACACTGGCAAGGAATCCTATAAATACCCCAGGAATTCATATCCGGAATGGGGTCCTTGAGTATAGAAGTTGGAATTTTATTGATGGGAGAATAAACAACCCGAAAGTTAAATTTCTGCAAAATATGTGCAACTTTATAGCTAATTGATGGAAAGAAGGGAATGACAACAGAATTTTTATAATCTCCTAAAATAAGAGTGTGGCTTTTATTGTGTTGAGATGAGAATTTTTTAACTGCTTGATTAATAATGTTGGGTGAAAAGCCCCTGTCAATAGCTATTGCTTTTAAATAATTTAGTTCTTCATCAAGGGCTAGTTTGGAGGAGCAAACTTGAAGAGCACGGAAAACATAGGAATAAAATGAAGCTAACTTTTGTTTAGTCGGATAACATAATTTAAAGTGTGGTGGAAGGCAAACCGATGAAGGTTTACGGTAAACTGTAGTACTGAAGTTGGATGTGTTACGTGTGACCAGAATGTCGAGAAACGGAAGAGAATTGCAAGTCTCAAGTTCAAAAGTGAACTGAATAGCAGGATCAATAGAATTCATTGTTGAAAGAACTCTATTTAAATCATCTTTATTACCTTCAAACAGGGTAAAAGTATCGTCTACGTAGCGGAACCATGCCGGGAAGTTTAAAGTTTCAAACAATTTTGATTCATAATAATGCATGTAGATATCAGCCAGGATGGGACTGAGGGGCTTCCCATGGCTAATCCCTCAGTTTGCTTGTAATATTTATTTTGGAAAACAAAATGTGTTTGTTTCAAACAGAGTTGAGTGAGAGAAATTAGCTCATCAATTTCGATGCAAGAGAAATTAAATTCGCGAAGTCTGGTTTCTAGACATCTTAATGCACCCTCCACTGGGACATTGGTGAATAATGATTTTACATCAAAAGAAACCATGAGTAAATTACTAGGAGAAATGTTTTTAACCTTTTTTTACAAAACATGGGCATTTCACATTCATAAAAATCTTTCTGTTCTAGTTAACGATCCTAATTCCAATCCAAATTTGCCTTCGGCCTTTATTGCCTTCGGCCTACAAACTCTATTGAATTTTTTATGGTGTAAATGTTATTGTCTAATAGAGTGGAAAATCTAGACACTAAATATTTAGCTAAAGGATACGAGGCAGTACCTAAATTTGAAATTAGACAATAACATTTACACCATAAAAAATTCAATAGAGTTTGTAAAAAAGGTTAAAAACATTCCTCCTAGTAATTTACTCATGGTTTCTTTTGATGTGAAATCATTATTCACCAATGTCCCAGTGGAGGGTGCATTAAGATGTCTAGAAACCAGACTTCGCGAATTTAATTTCTCTTGCATCGAAATTGATGAGCTAATTTCTCTCACTCAACTCTGTTTGAAACAAACACATTTTGTTTTCCAAAATAAATATTACAAGCAAACTGAGGGATTAGCCATGGGAAGCCCCCTCAGTCCCATCCTGGCTGATATGTACATGCATTACTATGAATCAAAATTGTTTGAAACTTTAAACTTCCCGGCATGGTTCCGCTACGTAGACGATACTTTTACCCTGTTTGAAGGTAATAAAGATGATTTGAATAAAGTTATTTCAACAATGAATTCTATTGATCCTGCTATTCAGTTCACTTTTGAACTTGAGACTTGCAATTCTCTTCCGTTTCTCGACATTCTGGTCACACGTAACACATCCAACGTCAGTACTACAGTTTACCGTAAACCTTCATCGGTTTGCCTTCCACCACACTTTAAATCATGTCATCCGACTAAACAAAAGTTAGCTTCATTTTATTCCTATGTTTTCCGTGCTCTTCAAGTTTGCTCCTCCAAACTAGCCCTTGATGAAGAACTAAATTATTTAAAAGCAATAGCTATTGACAGGGGCTTTTCACCCAACATCATTAATCAAGCAGTTAAAAAATTCTCATCTCAACACAATAAAAGCCACACTCTTATTTTAGGAAATTATAAAAATTCTGTTGTCATTCCCTTCTTTCCATCAATTAGCTATAAAGTTGCACATATTTTGCAGAAATTTAACTTTCGGGTTGTTTATTCTCCCATCAATAAAATTCCAACTTCTATACTCAAGGACCCCATTCCGGATATGAATTCCTGGGGTATTTATAGGATTCCTTGCCAGTGTGGTTTAATTTACATTGGCCAAACTAAGAGAGCCTTAAAATTTCGCGTCAAAGAACATGAGGCATATGTTAGAAAAAAGGAAACACAGAAGTCTTCTGTTGCTCAACATTGTTGGTCCGAAAATCACACTTTCAATTTTTCTGCTGCCAAAATTATTCAAAAAACATCTTCCATTGGAGAACTGGATTTTCTAGAGGCATTTCACATTCAAAAAAATCTTTCTGTTCTAGTTAACGATCCTAATTCCAATCCAAATTTGCCTTCGGCTTTTAGAGAAATTATGTTTTAGTTCTGGTTTCGCCAACAGATGGCGCCACTTGCTTATTCTTGTCCAGGCTTTCTTATCTTATCTAATCATTATTTCCTATCTTGTTCATTTGCGGTTTTGCAGCTGAAGATGATGGTTCGGTAAAACCATCGAAACTAGTCCTGTGAAAATTTTGTAGGTATAACGCTGATTTTTGTTGTTTGACTTCTGAAGAAGAAGGATGCCTAGTGTAATTAAATATAATGAATGTTACACATTAGTTAAAGATTGAAGAAATCTACTGTTTGTACATAAAGCGTATATATATATATATATATATATATATTTCTCGTATTTCCATTTTTTTCTTTTTATGTAGCTGTTGTATGTTATGCCGCATATTTCGGTATAAACCTATTTGATGATGGACTTACTGGGTTCCAGTTCGGAAGGCGCTGCTACAAATTTTTTATACACGCCTTTCTTATACCATATAAGAAACCTTATATTAATTTTTGGGAACCCTTAATGGCAGGTCAAATTTCATATATTTATATTATGTGAAACTGAAAATTTTAGATGAAAGGTAAGTGTCCATTTGAGGTCTTTAGAAATGGCATTTTGCATTAACGAGTGTTTTAAATGGAGTCGGCAGGTGTATGGAGTACTGTGACTGTAGAAAATAAAAAACCATATTTTAAAACTGAAAGATTTTCGGAGCAAAATTCCAAAAGAAAAGAAATCATTATAATGTGAGGTTTATCTATTTATTTTTAACTAATAGTTCATTTTAAGCTGGCACTTTCCTATTACTCACTTTTCATCCACGTTTTTCATGCCAGAATGAGACAGAGAGCGTTTATTCAGATTAAGGCAGAAAGAAGTGCCATTTTAGCAAAAGCTTCAAGAAGTTAGTTTTAGAGCGTGTCTTCCTATTCTAGGCCACCTTGTGCCATAATTAGAGACTTTATTTAATGACGGTGAGTGCCTCTAGCCATTTAATTTTATCTCGCTAGTTTTCTATAAACCAGAGCATTGCCTGCGCGTTAAATTATCCTATGAGCCGTTAGGCTAATCTACAACATTTTGAATTTGTTCATCGTTTCGTATTTCTGTTAAGCCAAAAGTGCTTGGCTTGTGTAAACCCAAGTTGGGTAACTGTGTTAGGAATAAACGAATAAAAGCGTTCGAATAAAAGGCTAACGAATAAAAGAGTTAAACGAAAAGCTAATCGAAAAGGGTCTAATACACCCTTTTTCGGACTTTTGTTTATATCAGAGAATATATCATAGATAATACGTATCAGTGAACATAATAATATCGGAGAACGAATAATACATATTAGAGATTGATTACGAAAACTATGAAGAAGAACACACAAAAAGCCTGACTTGCTTAGCGATGGAAATTTTGAACGCTAAAACATATCCGAACGTGAGAAGATTGCCACAGGTTGAGTGAGATATTTCACTCAGCCTGGTTTTGCTGACCAGGTTGAGTAAGATATTTTATCTTAATCCGCCATAAAGTCTATACATGGCTCCATCAGACTTCAAATAATTCCCTGGTTCGAAAGAACTAAAGTGTAAATTGCATCTTATCTTTCTGAAAGAAATTTCTTCGGCGATTACCGAAGCTATTAAATGATTCTGGGAAGAAGATCTACAAGGAATCTTTCGAGACAAGAAACAATGTAGGACTGTAAGAAAAAACTACCTGAAATAAAATAAAACTTGAGAGGGGAAAAAGCAATTAGACTGCATTATTTTTAAACAATTTTCGCGTTTACCTTTTGTTGTGGCCCGATGGCTATCACTTGCTTTAAAAATAACATAGCCATTACACTAATTAGCAGAAACAGAATTGTTTACCGTCTTGTTTACTCTATTAGCGGATAGTGGATAAACTGAAATCGATTAAATTATTACACATGTGGCGATTTTGTTGATTTATTGCTCACACTCGTTCAGCGCTTTGGTGTTTTATCGGAGGCTTGCTCGGAGCGACATCTATGAGTCGAATTAATAGTGCTATGTGAAAACCACGCATGGCGATGGAGGCCAGAGCTTGAGTCCGCTTCATAGGAGTGAAAACTTAACTTCGTCACAAATGTGCTCTTCGGTGGCGAATTCAAGTACAAGTAATTCATCTCTTTCGAATTTGCGAGCATTGGCTGCCCCTCCCCAGGCTGCCATATGCACATAATGCAATTTAAGGACTTAAATAATTCCTAATTAATTAAAAAAAGCGTCTTGGTACGTGGTTTCTATTTCAAAATGTAACTGCATTGCAAATATAAAGCTGCTATGCTTGTCTCACACGATTCGCAATTAGGAGGCAAAAGATCCTCATGCGGATCCCGAGTTCAGTTAAGGCAGTTGACTGCCTCATTCGGCTTGCGATCAGATTTGGCAGATCAGATTTGGCATTCCTTTAACAATTGAATTAAACTTACTACTCTTCCAAATTCTGTTGTCCCTGAGATCTAAAATACAATAATTATGAACGTTGTATTAATCAAATTATAGCATATAACAAATAATCATTAATTAATAGCATATAACTGTGATTAATGCAAACTATTTTCTTCTCGAGAAATTTTCTATCTTGCCTTCCAATGCTTCTTTTTTATATTTCGAGCTATTTTAAGCCCTCTTTGCTTCGATAAAATCTTTGGCAATAGCTTCATTGTTGGACATATTTTCCTTCTTATTTGCTCTCAACGAGCCCTTTTTAACTGACAGTTCCTGCTTTCTCAGCCGAGAGTCTTCTTTTCCTGGCTGGTGTCATCCCTTTCGATATTCGTCACCTTTTGGGCAGTGATATTCATACTTCCTCATCTACTGACTGAACGTTTAGCTTTCTTTAGTACCTCTTCTTGACGAGTATTTCTTTCTGATCGGATATCCTTTTCCTGACTGAACGTTTCCTTTTAAATGAAATTTTCCTGAGTGGTGTTATATATGTAACTGTATCTATTATTAACATTAATCATAACTGTAATATAGAATAGTAGATTAGCAATGTAGAATAAACGATGTTTGTGTACATCTTGTAATCATCACTGAGCACTTAGCTAACGTACAAAAATAATACAAGTGGGTGAGAATGTTTCATAGAACCCCACTCCCTTTATTTGAGAAAATCCCTTGGTATATAGCCGTGCTTTGAATCGGCCAGTTCTCCCGTCAGTAAATATTTCACTATGAGCATTCACTTTGAATTAGTTAAATTTTTTCCTTCTGAAAATGGCGAAAGTGTTCGGGTTTTAATATTGTCAAGAAAATGAATTTCTTTGTTTATGGTCCTTTGCCCTTTCTTTTGACCGAGAGAAATTCATTCCATCTTCACAAGTTTGCGGTGCGAGTAAATCTGTTATATTTACTTAAAAGCGAGAGAAATCTTTAGGGTGTTTCTGGGCAGAAGGCAATAACGCTCATTTTCCTTTTCTTACATTATCTTCTTCCTCATCGCAGATAAAGTGTTGTGAATTAACTTTCTTTATCGAGAGCAAGGAATTTGAACTGAGAAAAATATGTTGTAGAGTGTTCACTAAAATAATATTTCTACATATTTTAACTATTTTAGTGACAGGATCAATATATATGCCATTTTTAGATTCTTTTTCATATGCAGCAAAAATCAGTTTCTTACTTTTCGGACTATTTTCAATCGGTATCAGGAATATGCAGGCACTATCCTTATATTACTGAGTGATTATTTTTCGGTCCATATCTAATATAGATTAGAATTAAGAGCTTGTCGTTAGAATTTTTATCTATCATCAAACGTGCGCTTTTCACTTATTATGAGCATGTTTCTTCCAGATCTTTTCATTTTGTTTTGAGGTGCAGGATACTGAAGCTTCTAGTCGAATTCTTTCCATATTTCGAAAATTACCGAAACTTGGATTAATGTATTCAGTCCTGCTGTTCACTTCAAGTTCTTTGACTTTGAAACCAAATTTATTACCATGCAAATGAGAAAAATTCTTAAAATAGTCCAAAACATAATTTTCGTGCTTTATAAAATAAAGCATAAAAACCTGTACCTAATGTAATTTTCTCCCATTATAATAAAACATTTGCCACGTCAATCGACTGTGTGGACATAGGATCACATAATCATTGTGGATTAATTCTTCTGGTTTTGGTGTTTGGACTAAATGGAAACTTACGTTGTTTATTGTACTGATATTCGTCACAGAAGAATAGGTCTTTGTCTAAAAAATATTTTTTCAGTCATTCCCTTGCTATCCAATTCACATAGAGCTTTTAAATTTATATGTCCTTTTCTTTAATGCCAGAGTCTGAGACAACCCTTATAAGCAGTATTTTCATCGCAAGGAATTACCTTTCAAAACAACATATAATGCAGGTTAATGATAGAATAGATTGATATATTAGGAGTTTAACTATTGCAGCTATAGGTATTATTAATTTTTACTGCAGTTATACATATTATTAATTTTTCATTCCTGTTCCTATGATTATAATTTCAGAGAAAAGCGTTCTAGTTAGGAAACATTGGGTGCATGTACGTTATAAGGTTCCTATTATTTTAAATAACCAGTTATTTTATGATTTAGGTCTATACTATCACTTCCGTTTTCCATTTCCCTACGTAAATTAGTTTGAGATTATATAATTATGTGAGATTTTCAGATTGTAAGATAGAGCGTGTTTCTGCCTTTTGACACCCCGCTACTAGGTTTCGCTAGCTCATATAAGATGTATACAATCTGCATACAATCTAATTGATTGTATATAATGCAGTATTATTAATTATACAACCTTTGTCTACTAAGTTTTAATTTGAAATTGGAATTTATTATTACTTTAAGTTACATTGCCGCAAGTGACTGGCTGATCCTGTTAAGCACGAGACGTGCATTTGTGTTCCCAGTTCTAATTTAATAAAATGGTTTTTAAAACCTTTTTGAGACTCTGTAGTTCTCTCCAGACATAGCGATAATTCAGTTAACCTATTAACGACCGCATTACCTTTCACTTAAGTAAAATGAAAAAAATAATTTTTTTGACATATTAGAGGGTAATTAAGAAAAAAAAAAGTAACAGGAAAAAGGAATTTTTATTTTTATTGAAGCTACACAATGTTGTGAAAATGCAACGTCAGTCAAAACCGATTACTTATGGGAAGCATGAAAATCTTTGAAAGATTTCGCATACAAGCGCACATAACATTTACTACAAAGAGTTAGCGTTTGACTACCCCAATATTTGCAACTTTTACTTTTGTTTGATGATTTGTTTTTCAATAATATGATTTGTAGGATTCTTTCTTGTTTCGCTTAAGGCCAAATTATGAAAGAAAGGTGATCGGCCAACACAATGAGTATATGAAGATGAAGGCTGAGAGATTTCAGAATATTCGTCCCTGGTTTTCAGCAATGTCAGAGCAACACTTCTTTGAAAATAATTATCAGGACTGCTATTTCTTCTAATTGCTTTGGCAAACATATTAGAGCCCTGAGTAAGAACAGAAGTTTACTAAAAACTATGTTCCTAAGCATGTAGAAGATATAACACAAAAGGGAAGGGTTTAACTACTCTTTATTCTTCACAGTTTACAACTGTTCCCGCACTTCGGGATACAAAGACCAGTACTTATGATCTGAAACGTAAAAAAATAAGAACTACAAACTAACTAAATTTAAATAAGAGTTAAACTCAAATACTTTACAAAGACTAATAACGCTAAGATTTGCCTTTTAATCTTTACGTATGTAGCACACAGAATGCGAAAAAACTACAATACGTCTTCAATATCAAGAGGACTAAATTATGGCCTTAAAGGCGGACAGCAACTGACTGAAAAGCGCGCATGAAATAAGGTGGCGAGAAGTCTCTCTCTAACACCTTCTTGGCTAAAAGCCACAACTTAAATACTTAACAGTTTGCAAGCTCAATTTGCATACTAAAACTAACCACGTTTATTCTGGCCGGAAGAGGAAAACAAGAGGGAACAGTAAAGTTTTAAGTAATAAAAGTAATCCATAAGTAATAAGTATGTAGGGTTTATATTTATTTTAACTAACATTTATTTTAAGTTTAAACTATCTTTCCTGTCAAGCCTTACTTTCCCCTGGAATTGCCAATGCCAGAGTATGTAAATTTTAGTAGAACGCGCAAAGTATTCAAATTGTCAGCGGAAGTAATTTGAGTTAAATAGAAGGGAAACGAGTTCGAAGGTGTGCTCTCTTGCTTCACGAGCGTGGAGGTGGCTAGGTAGAATTTGAAGAACCACACGTTTCGGCCTGTGTGCTTACCTCGGCAGATAGTTGGATCTTTCAACTTAATATTCAGAAGTTTGCTGAAATATCAGCGGTATCTTATAACGCGGTTAGGTTAGTTACGTTTAGAGAGCCTCGTAGGTAGTAACTTGTTATTATTCATTTTTAGTTTCTTATTTTTATTTTACCGCCGGTCGGCGTAGTTTGTGAGCGTCAAGAGCACGCATCTGTAATTTCTAAAGTTGAATAAAAAGGGATTTAAACCCTTCTCAAGACTTTGTGTACTTTCCAGTTCATAGCAGTCACCACTACTGTTGCGTGCAGGTTGGGGCCGCGCAACATTACAAGTAAATAAAATAAACGTAAGTAAAACTTAAAATCCTTACAATATAACAGAGAAACTTTAGGGCCTATAGCAATCTTATAATGTTTCCATGCATTTCATACAGTTTTATCAATAAAATTCGTAAAAATGGGCCGCCAACATTTCCTACCTTTTACTTGGAATATATGCATCCCAAAAAATTGTTCGAAAAGTCCACACCATCCGTACAGTTGTTGTAATTTCCGATAAGTTTAGGTTGCTGTACGGATAAAGATTTCTTTTCTTTTCTTGAGTACCTATTGGTCACTGAAGGCGGATAAATTATATCAAAGTTAGTTGCCATAGCTATGAAATAATTGTTGTTAAAGCAAATTACTGCGATGCCATGTCCTTTATCAAATATATGTTCCACTTTCTGCTTTGTCCATTTTCTTTACAGGTGTAATAGGGCAGTTTTCTAATGTACTCGAGAATGGTTCCAGCCGCAATTTCAGCTCATTCCGTCCCGACGACATCATGCGTGACGTAAAAAGTTTTCAAAATATACCTCGTGATCTGAAAGAACCTCCACTGTACTTAAATGATCTATTACAACATCTTCATCTAGTCCAAGACTAATCAATGTCTTTGAGGATTTTACTGAATGTATATCAAAATGATACATATACTCTTCACACGATCGTTTCGTTACAGTCATTGTCGTCATTTTGTTACGGACAATATTACCAGAATATCACATATAATATTTCCTCTATACCTTGTTTTCATTACATACGAGCACACTAATCAACATGACACAGGTCCCGCCTTAGTGCCTCTAGCTTCTCCATTATAATTTTTATTTAAGGACGGCAGGCTGTTTGATGAAGAATCGCTTAAATGAATCATCAGTGTCTAGCAACCGCATGTGCCACCTATCTGTGAGTGGGAACGTTGTTATGTAATGATCCGGGGATCCAGCTTCGCTGCACGCACAGAGGTTAGAGGAAATAAGAAACAAATCACAGTTTCAGAAGCATTCTGGAAAGGAACCATGGCTTGTGACAAAGCGAGTTATGAATGGAGCTAAAATTAAGCGGTGTGTGGAAATTAAGCAGTAACAGACAAATTCAAACGTTGAAACGAGTCTAAAACTATATATAAGATAGTATGAGAAATAAGTTGACTCGAAGTATTTTACCGGCGCCTAAGTTTAGAGCATCGGCTAGCGAGGATATCACAGCCGGAATATTACCTTTAAACAGAGGTGGCTCAAATTACTAACAGCAGACAGCGATTGACAGAAGTTCTCTGAACTAAAGATTCATAACCCTCAGCTTAAATACATTTAAAACTAATTTGCATTGTAACGAAAAATACGAAAATGAAAAGTTATAGTAAAGAACAAAATCGTAATTAACGTTAATTAACGTAAGTTACCTTACAAATTATTTAAGAAGTGCAATGTCAGAAGAAAGATTAAACTTAATGGATCTATTGTACATGAAATAATAAATGTTAAATGATATCGATATTTCGAAAATAATTGTTGAATCTGCTAGAAAAAATTTATTAAGCCCTCTACTCAACAGTCATCTAGTTTAATAATCAATCATTTTAATTTAAAGGTGTTCAAGGAAATTTTATTTATTTGTTTTTTCATAAAATTCTATTTTATTTATTTATACATATTTTCGCAGTTTTATATTTACTTTTCTTTCCCACAGAATATTGAATTTTTTATATAATTTTAATTTTGTTAAATTTTAGTTTTGATGTGCAAAGGAAATTATATAAGAATTTTTAAAAATAATAACATTAAATCACTAAAATATGAATAATATTAAGCAATTATATTTATTTAATTATTTATTAGACTTCATCACTAATTGCGTTTCAAGCATTTAGGTATGTAAATATTTTCTTAAGGGTCCACAAAATTTTACGACTAGGTGCCCCCAACTAGCTTAACCCATCTCTGATTATCATAATACTTTTAATACGTGAGGATTTATTTTTGCAGTATTGATAGCTTGTTTTTACGCATATTAATTTATATTTAATATTCGAATCAATAATTGTTTCCTTAATTTGACTAGGTAATAATAAACAAAGGATTGACTCTTGCTCTCTTCAATGTTTAATGTTTCATATGTTGTATACTTATATGTTGTTGTTTAATTGTTGATTTAGTTTCGGCTTAGTTTACTCAGCATATTTTGTATTTTAATCAAATGAAAGGTTTTGATGCTGTTTTTTACAATTATTTTCGTTTTTGAGACTCATGAAAAATTGGGCAATTATGCTTTTCTTATTCCAAACTGTAGGCGTTAGATTGATAAAGGCACAAAATTGCTTTTGCACTTATTTGTAGTTTAATCTGTAAATCTGTGTCAATTAATTTGTAAATCTGTGTCATTGTCAATTCAGAAATAGGCTGTTCCTGTTACTTCTCTGGATACATCAACCCACTGATGACGATCTGCTGGGAGACGTAAATTCACTATAATTCATTTTTCGTTATTATTTACACTACCCTTTTGGCTTGCACTGTTTCTGTTTTTATTATTTGCATTTTTATGCAGTTGTTCACTATTGATCTCAATATTTTAATTTATCTATGCATAGTGCTTATTGGTTATGCAAACAATTTTTGAATGTGAGACGTATTTAAATGTTTTATTTTTACTTTGCAAATATATATATATATATATATATATATATATATATATTGCAACATATTTTTACTGTACAACATATATGTGTGTGTAATCAACAAACCAAGCTGCAAAGGAATGCTTTATGTGAAATTTTAGAGGATAATTTAGTGCTGAGAGTTCTTATGGATCAAGTGACATTTTAATTTCTGAATTCGTGTCTTTATTGCTTTTCTACGAATTCGAATTTTATATTTCAATAATTTCAGCTTTCTATACATCTTATTCATTTGAATCTTCTTCATACTTTTTATTCAAAAGTTTCAGTTAAAAGGAAATGTCTCCTTCATAATGCCCGTTATTTTTAAGATTGGCTGTTACTTTTGGTATATGTGGCAAAGTCGCAAATTATGACCATAGCATTTCAATTTGAAGTGTTTATTTTACAGAATGAAGTTTTTACCTTTTTTTAAAATTATTTTTATATGCATTTTTTTATCGATTCTTTTTTGGTATAGGGGTGGTTTAGGTTTTTTGCTTATAGGTTTTTGATACTTTCGCTTTGGGCTGGTTCCTTTCCAGTTTAGTTTCGCTAAGTCGGGGAGATAGCATAACAAATAACTATTCAAATTACTTAATTTATAGTTCATTTAATGTATCCACATTCCTCCATTTATTATAAATTTATCAACGGTTATTTACTGTACTGTTCGGGAATATAATGGGGATTTGGTTGATTTGTTGCCTCGCGAATCCTTCTTCTCATAATGAGACAGCACGACGGAAATAATTTCAAACTTCGGCTTTAATTTAATATATTTTTGTTCAATCTATTTGGTGCTTCTGCTTTTTAATTTACTTAATTTAGTGGCGTTGAGTTCTAGCCCAGCTTTACTGGATTCTCTCAAAGCATTCATTTAAAATTTGATTTGTCGATGCAATATTTAGGTTTATACTAAATGGTTGACTGGATTTCATACTAGCATATTTAATTATTTCTTGCAGTGATTTGATAGACATTAAACGAAAAGGAAAATATCCGAGTTTCAGAGTAATGTCAAAGTATTTATGTGGGCCTCCAAGTTTCTGAACTGATTATTATCAAAATAAAATTAAAAGTCTTGTAAAGGGCTCATTCTATGCTTGACTCAGTATTTATGAAAAACCTTGTTATATCTGCGTGGTTACAAGTAATTTAGACAGCTCAGCGTCAATAAAAATAAGATGTTGCATAAATTCCAACGTGAGATTTCACTACAAGAATTCCTAAGCAAACAGATATAGAAGTAAAATCTTTTAAATTTATTCTACTTCTCTGCTTGCAAGGAATTAAATAAAAATCTTGAAACACAAGTTTAAAATGGATCTGGCTTAAATACAAAGCTTCTCTCACAGTTTCTGTAAATTCGGCAATTTAATTGATCCTGAACAGAAGCTAAAAGCATCGCCTTAATCCATTAATTAAAGAAATGCAAACGTTCCACTTACCAAATCTGATTTATACTCAATCTACAATTTCGAAATAAAGACCAGTATTGGACTCGCCAAACAGACAACTCGGCAAGGCGGAACTCAGCAAGCTAAACCTCTCTCACATCGTTATTCGTAATTCCTCTACCTAAAAATAAAAAAACCTGCTTGCCACTCAAATCTATATAGGTTCTGGAATGAGCGAACTTCGTGACGAAAAGAGGCAGAAAAGAAAGAAGTAAACTAAGTTAAATTCCTCAGTTAAGAGAAGGAATAAACGGTGTTTCGGCGGAATATTCTAAAAGTTGAAAAAATGCGACATATTGCCAAATTGCAGTTGATTTTCAAAAATATGAAATTAATTTTGAATATTTTCCCAAGAGGTATTTTTCTCTTGAAGTTCAAGCCATTCATATGGCTTAAGACGTTGCACAAAAGATAAATCTTAGTTATAATTTCATCAATTATTTTTTGAAATTTTTAATGTACTATATCCGAGATCCTAAGTCTCATTTTCTTCAGTTTTAGAACGAAAAGGCGTTCCAAAAATTTAGTATGTATTTGGTTTGATTTGTGTGATGATGGCAAAGCCTCGAGTGCTATCTGCCTAAGAAGAGGACTTTCTAAGGGAAACTGTCTTGTGTACACGTTACGCATGGGGAAAACCACGAAAACGCTCATGCAGCATGCCCTTTCGCGGAATTCGGACCTCGGACCGAACTACCAGTGTTCAGCGGCTTTAGCGCTCGGCCGCTGGTGGGCCTTTAACACGGATTTACCAACGTACTTAATGAGGTACGACAAATCTCTATTAGAAATAATTTTCTTTTATATAAAATGTCTGAAATATTCTGTGTCTCAATTTCTGGCTGGTATTTAATCTGACCACTCAAATTCTTTTTCATACATGATCGAACTGCAAAATCTTTGATTACTTACTAGTGAATTGCAGTTAAATTTTGCCAATGGCTTATTTGCGCACATACTAATAATTGCTAGAGACCTGAAAGGTTTTCTATACATAAATATACATCATTAGAACTAAATACTGTTTAATTTTTGAAATTTAAAACTGGAAAGTTCTCGAAGGATATATTAAAATTTTTATGCAGTCGTATTTTTTTAGTTGTTCTCCTTTTTGTTAGCAAGTTCTTCTCTCAACTCAAATGTTTTTTTAACGTCTCTTATAAATTATAGTAGCCGTGCATTATGATCTAGGAAAAATATTAAGAATTTAAAGTTCCTTCGCATTTTCTACGAACAGAGTTACTGTTAATTAAACTTTCTTTATTCAGCGAATATCTTACCAAAAAAAAAAAAAAAATATTTGAAAATTTACGAACTGAAAGAAATTTCGAAATTTGTATGAAAGCACCTTTTACCCGAAGAAAATAATATTAGTTTGAGGATTATATAAAATAGAATTTCAGAGAAAAAATATCGAATTTCATGAAGAGAGATACTAGCTTGATATAATCATGTCAATTGTATGCATTTAAGAAAAATTAGTAATTTTTGTATCACACACGATTGTCATAAATTTAATAAATTATGTGTTAAGTAGAAATGAATGTAGTTTTTATTGTTCAATAAAAATTATTCGTCCGGTACGCATAATTCGCATATGTACATCGGTATGGCAACCGAAGGATGGGCTTCTATAAAGCACCAATGGACTTCTATTTGTTGTTTTGGCCACACGACCTTTGCCAAATTGAAAGCAAGATGGTACCAAATATTTTGTTACCCAGTTTTCCTCTATAAAATCATTAAAAATTCTTGGATTTCTTGTGAAAATTTCCAGTGCGAAATCGGGTCAAATATAAGTAATAGTAAAGATATCACTATATGATTGAAAAAAAAAATTTAAAGGAATATGAATAACCTGCTGGATACAGAGAAATAAAATGTAAACAGCAGCTTAATTATGCGTCCAGTATACCCCCCCCCCATTTAACAATGTATCTAAAAACATTTATCTTGAGTGCCGTTTCAGTCTAGGAATGATTATTACATAACTTTTAAGTATTAATGTACAGCTACTGGTGTAGAGACATCAGGATATTTTTGGAAGCAGGAAAGATGAAAAATAGCAACCGCCTTCGCCGGGAATCGAACCACGGACCTCTGGAATACCGGCCCAGCGTGCAGAACCGCTACACCACGAAGGCACGCTAGGAAAGAAGGACAGATACTTTATATACTCCTTTTTTAAAGGGCGACTGGGGTTTTTAGGGGACCCAATCGCCAAATCCTTGACGCGGAAAAACCTCATCCAACACCCTTTTAGTTCAGGCGCCACTGTAGAGACATTAGGATATTTTTGGAAGCAGGAAAGATGAAAAATAGCAACCAGCGTGCAGAACCACTACACCAAGAAGGCACGCTAGGAAAACGGGAGTTGAAACCTTATACTGGTAAAGGATGTTTTTAGTTATTTTTATCAAAACAATTTTTAAACTCATAGCTAAGTGTTTTTACTTCCTGCAAAAAAAAAAAAAAAAAAAAAAAAAAAAAAAAAGGCATTTGTAAATAAATAAATAAAATATTCTTCTAGCCCATAAAGAACTAAGAAATAACAATAATATTTACACTTTCATCAAATACTTGTTATATGCAGTATCCGACAAAAGTACAGCCTTTTCCTTTAAGAACTAGTAATCTGCTCCAAGTCTTTTATTACACTCATGTCTATAAATTAAGGATAATGCCAGCTTCGGCAAATAAAGGGCTCAGAAACAAAACAAACGTGACTTAATTTATAAAGCCCATTTATTAAACAAAAGATAAAGAACAAAAAAGATGATGTATGTATGATACCATTCATAAAATCTACGATTTTTGTTCCCGGGAGCAATTAACAAAATATATCTCCCTTACAAAAACTGAACATTACATGGTTGATATGGTAGTTAATAAATTACATGCCTGCAAGACGATGAAATGCAGTCCGTAAAACGCCTAAGCATGCTGAGCATCAAATTATAGAGCTGATCTCGGGGAAGATTACTCAACAAGCAATGCCTAGGAGGTGCTTGATGGAATGCAATTTGTCGGCTGAGCATGCTGTATCGGATATAAGACAGATGAGAATGCTAGCCGTTCCATACGGGTGAAACGGTTCCAAACGAGCAATCCTGCCGTAACGGTGTCGTTCAATGATGTTGTCTTAGTGGTAGCGGGTACATAGAGTTCTCCATATGAATGTCCGACGGGAATCAGACTGAAAGCTAAACTTGGACTCGCCGGAAAACATCACACATGCCCACTGTGACGATTTAAACATTGCATGTTCTCTACTCCAGGCTAACCGCTGGCGACCGTGAGTTGCCGTAAGCAGAACATATCTAACACGCCTGCGAGCATATAGACCAGTCTGTCCCAAACGTCTGTACACGATTTGCCTGGAAACTGTAGTCCCCGTGGCTGAAGATAGCTGACGAGACAGATCTGATGCTGTGCTCCGTCTGCTTCTTTTGGCAGTTACTGCCAAATACCGGTCGTGATTTCGTGCTGTAACTCGTGGGCGACTTGTACTATAACGTCTGCTGACATTTATATAATTTTGGAATCGTTGCCAAATACTAGAGACGACACTTTGGGCTATTCCAAGTTCTTCGGATAATTTTATCTGAGTACACCCACATTCCAAGCTGCCGATAATTCTACCATGTAAAAAATTATGCGCACGCGTCCTCTGTGCCATAACTATTCGGTTGTGGCACCGAACGCCTTACAGAACGCTTATGAAAAATTTTAGTTTTCTCCTATCATTCCTTACATACACTTCTCTTACACTCTCGTCATTGTGACGTACTGTAGGCGTCATCTGATGGCTTCCTCTAATTTGCATATTATTCTTGAAGATGTGTACGATAATTCTACAGGTGAAAGTTTTACTTTAGAGTTCGATTTCCGTGTTATTCTGAGTTATCCTAAATTTACAGACATGGGCGTAAATATATAATCATAACTGCACATTTCTTACGGAACATCATAAACATATAATAATAAAGTATATCATACGATATTTTAGAAGAAATGTTCAAAACTCTTATCATATCTAGTGACTACACTACTTAAAAGGTGACATTTCTCTTACCGAACGCTGCATTTATTTGAAATATGTGTCTGTGTATCAAAAATATTTAATGTTTTTTACTAGTAAGTAGCAAATTAAGTTCAAAACATAGAAATATGTGAATAAATACTTCAATGTAAAATAAAATAAAAACACATTGCTCACATGTGGTTTTGCATTATTCCCAATTTTTTTCCTTAATGACGGGCTCTAGCCGTTTATAGCGTTGGCCACTACTAAAGCCAGTAACGGTGGTCTCTTTATTATGCAGGCATGTAATAGGCACACTACCGTTGCCTCCTATGAATGGGCGGACAAATTAAATCCATTCCTTCTCCGTGGTTCGACCCCAGGCCTTTTGGTACGGCAGTCAGACTCACTAACCACTTTCCTGTCTGAACAGCGCTATTCCCCCTTAGAGCTATTTTATATTCACAAGACTTCTAATTTGAAGAACATGTCGGAGATTGATATTTAACAAATTATAGTCTGTTGGCATCTTCCTTTAAACCCTCTGTCAGAAATAAATAAGGTGAATTCGTCTATATTCATTATTTATAAATTACTCAAATCAGAAGAGGAAGGCACAAAAAACTTCTTCTTTTTGTTTTTCAACTCAATATTATTTAATTTTATCAGTCGAGATAGAAAGAAGATCATTTCATTTAAAATGAAATGTATGAATTGAAAAAATTAGGATTTCCTTTCAAACTTAGATTCCCTCATAATATATTAATGAGTGCAATATGGCTCCTTTAGACTAACAGGAAATAATTTGACAGCGATTGTTGACAATTCCTTCCCTCCCCCTTTTTTATACATTCGAAACAAATTCTTTAGAATAGCTGAAACATATCATTTATTCCTGACGTTGATGAGAAGGAAGTTATTGCACATATATTTTGCTTTCAAGTATTACATAATTCATTATTTTGTGATCAACATTACACAAATAATTCAAAGGCAGGATTAAAAATAAAGATATGACTATATGAAAGATGAAATTGAGATTAATAGTATACTTCTTTGCATATTTATTTGCCTCTTTCTAATTTTTTTTCCTGTAGTTGGTCTGTTTAGCGAGCTGGGATTATCCCCCTTAACGTCCGTGAATCATTGTCGAACTCCTGACGGACTTCCAGGAGAATGTGGAGAAATAAGCAGGTGTCTCTATCTTTTATTCGACGTAGTTCGATTGCGAAGATCTGTCTGCTTCAGAAACCTGTTTATGGTAGGAATATGCTGCCCTGGTTTTTCGGTAAGATGCATTTAACATATACTGGTGTTTATTTCTTGTTTATTTGTTATCTTTTTTTTTTTTTTTTTTTTGCTCAGCCGGAAGCTAAAATGCATTGTAAGTTGGTGAAAGTAACAGGAAAAGTGTAGCAACTCATTTGAAACGCACCAATTAGTTTAATGAAACCTGCAGGAGGATGTAACTATTTCCCGAGGTATCAATTTAGAATATCAAAAAAGAATACCGTTTTATTGTAGAATTGTGGAATAGGAAATGTAGAATATAGTTAAGTATTTTTGAAGGCTATAAAAACATTTACCGATTATGCGATTATCTTATACTTGATGGAAAGTATGATGAAATTGCTTACTTTCGTTAGTGCAATGTGGATTTGAATCGAGTTCATGCTTAAGCTTCTCATAAAATACAAGTTACAAAATCCTTATAAGAAATAGACTAAGCTAGTAGGCGGGGCATACGCTTCCCACAGAAAGGAGAAGTTCTCACAATAAACTTAACTATAAAATTGAAATATATGGCATTTACATTACGTAACTGTTTTAAATTTTTTAAACCGGATATTTCATGAATCCCAGGATTTGAAATTCATAGTTTTAGTACATATCATTTAATATATCTCATAAAATCCTTTTACACTATTCTTTGTGTATTTGTTTAGTTGCAATTCTTGTTTTTGTATAAATATCTCTACTTTGTTAAAGCAACGGAAATATTTATACTTAAAAATTATATTATTCTAAAAATTTGGTGTTTAAAAAATTTGGATCTTAATGATGACATTATATGGATCTTAATAATAACATTAAAAATGGAAAAAAATTATTTGGAATTGCTGTCGTGAAAAGGATTTTTCTTTCAAAATTTACTGAGTAAAAGTTCTTCTGAAATGAATGCCTAGAAAAAAGTTTAGGTGTAGCAATCATATAAAATGCCATTTCATATTTCATTTAAATTCCTGCTACTTCGATTGTTCTACAGAGAGGAATAGCTGAAAATTTTCTTAGAGATTTATTTTTAAATATGCATATTATTTATAATTTTTTTTTTGTATATTTGTATATTTCCTTGCAAATAAATTCTGATACTACAGGAATGGGCATTAAAAATTACTTCAAATCTTACCAGAGCTTACTAAAGAAATTTTTAAAAGTATTCCATTAATGAATTATATATCTCAAATACACCCATTTTTCAAATTTTACCTACAAGGAAAGCATTAAACATGTGTATTTTAAAAGGATTTCAGGCTATTTGTACAATTAGTAACTTAATGGTAATTAGTATTTAAAATAGTAGCAATAAAAATGTGAAGCATTTGTTTTGAAATGATTAATCAAGGAATTTTTTTGTATTTGCAGGCCTTTTAAAATATGTATATGTGGTACGAATCTGAAGCTTTGCACATCGTTATTCAGAAACAAAATAGTATTTTCTTATTTAGGAAGAAATTCATTTTAAAGCACATTTTGGTGGGTATTAAATTTAATGAAAAACGAACTCTTTCAAAACATTTTGAGATGGATTTTTGTTAATCCGGTGAGTCTTTAAATTAATGAAGGGATTATGGACTCATTCTTTATTAAAGGCCAGAAGCGAATTTACGGGGTTCAAGTGTCCCCCAAATCATTATTTAATTAAAAAAAATTAGCAAACATACACTGTCTGAAAAGGCCTACAAAAGTTTAGATGAAGCGAGATCCTTAGAAAGTTACCGAGTTCTGAGAAAACTAATTGCAACCTATGTTACCTGTCTAGAAGAGAAATACGCTAATATGACAATCAAAATCGTAAAAACAACCTTGTATTTAGCGTAGGTATAATGAAACACTCAATCGATTTCGAGGATTTTGTGCAGTGCTGATAAGGACCACGTGTTTCTGTGACTCCTTCTCCTTTATTTTCTTCTTTCTAGGTATTTCTTTCTCCTGATGAGGAGGGACCTTTAGCTGCCCTTGAAATCGATTGAGTGTTTCATTATACCTACGCTAAATACAATGTTGTTTTTACGATTTTGACTATGTTACCTATTTTTAATGTCACAATAACATGAATTTAAAATACTAAATATATATATATATATATATATATATATGTTCAAGGAAATATAAAATGTAAAATATACATTATGCCTATATAATTTAATGAAATGTCTAGAAAGAAAACGCAGGGGATGCTATGTTAAATGTTATTATTTTATTGAAGAAGAGCAAAGAATAAATAGGATGGATTTAACTATTTTACATCCACTGTGCAGTATAGTAGACAGCAGCAAATACTTTTATTGGATTCATCTAATTTTCAAGACAGTCAGCAGTAATACTTTGGATTTCATTCCACTAAATACATTCACAAAGCATGAAGGGGATATCCCTTTTCAATCAGGCAACGCCATGTGCTTAATAGTGGCTGATTTTAAGAGTAGCCAGAAGAAAGAATGAAAAGAATTATGAAAAGAATGATAGACCCAAAGAAATTTAGTTTGATAAGGTTTCATAGAAAAGTGATAGACAATATGAGGAAAGCTTTTGACATTATTTAACTCAAAAAAATAACTATGTCATCTTTAATCTCAAGGAACATGATATGAAATAAAATATTTCACTTTAACAAATGCCACCAGATTAAATGAAAAATGACAATTAATAGAAATAAAATAAAAATATCACTAATAGTTTTATGATGTGAACGCAATTTTTGTGGAGGAAATTGCATATCCTGCCTCAGAAATTATTTCCATTACACTCCATTGCTCAATAATCAAGCATTTTCTTAAAACTATAGAATATATAAAAGAAAATCTAAAAGTGTTTTTACATTAATACTGAGGTACATAAATTTTCAAGATCGTAGAAATTTGTACGTATAATATTGTGATAAATCATGTTGATAGTTGTTTTACATTTAACGACAACTATAATTTTAAATGTATTATATGAATGTATGTGTATGAATATACTTAATATAACTTTATTTTTTTTACCTTTTTTTCTTTGCAAAAAGTCCACAACGACAGTACTACCCGAAACAAATACGACCGTTCAGTTGGAAGTGACAACAGAGGCAACTACGGTTACTACTGAAATTGAATCAACGACAGAAAAAGTAACTGAACGGCCAAGATTGACTATAGCTCCTCTTAAAAGGTTTCATCATAAATCCACTAAAAGACCGTTAACCACAACCACCACGGAAGAAGCAACAACACTCGGTCCTCCGTCAACAACAGCAAGGACGATAGAAATATTCACGACAACAGCAAAGCCAACGGAAGCTCCGTACATTTTAGCAACTGAAGCTTCATCTCAAAATATTACCTATGCGTCAGCTTTAAGTAAGTCTTAAACCTAAAATTTTGTTTTGAAATGCAGTTAATTTATCCATGATGCAACGTGGTACAATTCAAGCAGAAAGAATGTTTAATAATTTTGAAGTAAGTTACTAGTTTTGAAAGTTTCCCTCCTTCACCTTTCCGACTTAACATAAAAAAATTAAGATACAATAATCTGTGTTGAACGTAACCGCTTCCTCTACGAAAACGCCAATAGTAAAGGCTTAAAAATTTTTATGTACAGTTTCCAAGCATAATAATAGCATCTTTCGCTTACACATTTTCAGAATTATAAAGTAATTGATCACCATCTACAGATAGCAATTCAGAATCCAGGCTGTCATCATTGTACACTCATGCTAAAAAAATAAGTAACAAAGAAAAAACACGGAATAAAACAAAAACTATTTAATGCATATGCTCGAAATTGATCCAAGAGGTTGGTGTGGCATTACTAGACCATACAGCAAACAATAAAGCAACGACATACAAAAACACATGTGTTATGACCATCACACTGCGAAAGACCAAATGAATCGTAAGAATGTGCAATGGAAACATCACGCTAATAAGGGATATGATACTCTCTATCTGAAATGTATGCTTAACATCGGCGAGGCAAGCTGGCAATACTTTTTTGATCGCTTGTTGTGGCACTAGCGCCCATTCCTGTAGTAATGTATGTCAGATCTCGTAGAGAGTACCTGGCGGCGCACTGCGACCTGATATCCATCGTCCCAACATGCCCTACACATGTTCTATGAGATTCAGGTCCAGTGTACTAGCAGGCCATGGCAGATGTAGAATGGTTTCACTCTCCAGATAACTCTGCACCACTTGAGCTCTATGGGGGCAGACGTTATCGTCCATAAATATCGCACTACTCATTGCAGCAATAAAAGTACACACAGGATGGTGGAATTTTGTCGCGATATTGGATTTCTGTGACGAAACCACCAGGAATCACGTAGAGGGAAGTGCTGCTATCCATTCAAGTAAGCCTCCTCCTTTGTAATGGTCTCTTAGGATGAAGTTTGAAGCCTGATAGCGTGTCCTTGGCTCTCGCCATATCACTGTACTCTGGGAATCATTCTGGATGTTAAATTGAGACTCATCCGTACGTAACCGCATTGTTCTGGTGTCTAGATCCATGTCTTCTATACAAGGGTTTTGATCCCTTTGGTAACAATTGATTCCACAGCCTATTGATTACACTAGAATGTACAGTCAGCTCTCTCACAACAGCAGATTCTCTTGCACCAGCTTGCAACATCCCGACAGCCCTCAAACGCATTTCATGGTGCAAATGGAGTCTTCTGTTCATGCTTTCCGCTTTGACTATCTAGGATTACACGGAACTATCGCTGCTTGCGAACTGACGCATAGGTCCAGCGTGCCCCTTTTTAACTTGAAAACTCTCTACTTCAACTGTAAAGTTTTACTATTTAGGATCCATTTCCATATAAACCCATTTTCGTTTAAAGGTATTGTACGTAAGTGAAAATAGGGAAGTAAAAACTCATGAAAACTATAAAAATATATCTTAGATTTAATTGAAAGTAATGACGTGGTACAAACTTACTGCAAGTTCCTTAATGGTACTTTCGCTTTTCGAAGCCACTCAACTCAACATTTACAAAGCACTGAAAAACATTCCATAAATTAAAACAAAAAACGGATTTTATTAACCATACCTTTAACCTTTCAGCAGTGCTGATGCCATGATATTTAAATAAAGCATGCTTTTATCAGCGCTTGTTGAGTTGAGTTTCCTTTCACTTAACCTTTCTCAATTTAAAATGTTTCCTTTCTCAATTTAAAATGTGCCTCCTGGTTTGAATACTCTTTAATTTGGTTTAGAGATTTCCTTAAAAATAAAAACTGCTATGTTAATTAGTTAAAAAAGTCTGCCTTTGCATCTCTTAGGAACCATGAATCTGTGAATCTCAAAATTCTTAACTTTGTAAGGTTTATGCTGATTAACCTATTGTCTTATTATTTGATCTATAGTATCATGTCTATCTTTCGTAGACGTTTACCAGAATGCAAATTAGATGCGTGTATATAACAACGTCATTCTTAAATTTTGGAAAGAGAGCTTTGGCAACATGCTGTTGCGCTATTTCCTCACTCAGCTCTGTATTTCGTTAGACAGGAGTTAAATCTTTTAATAGCCAAATTAGCTTAGAATTGCGCCAGCGATTGTTAGGCTTTTGCATTTGCGAATATCTAGCCTTAAATTACTTTGAATTAATTAGATTAATTTGTAAGCGCAAGCCGTGCATTTGTTAAGTTTAAAATTTTAAACAAAAAGCTTTGTATATACCTTCTTCTGAGTTAGAGCTGATTTAAGAGACGGGACGGTTATTTTCCTGACAGTCTCACTAGGGATTAAGTCATATTTAATTAAAATGTGGTAGCCTACAACTTGAACAGTATTAGTTTAATGCTGTTATTTAATTTTGTATTCTACAAACAAGGATAGCTCTAGAAATGCTTCAGTAATGTATAAATTCTATATAATTTATAATTACAAATGCACACATATCCTATGCGATTTTAATAGTATCTTTCTTTAAATCTGCGCTTTAATGCAAAAATATTGCTATAAATACGAGTGTAATAGAGATAGTAACAACTTAGCATCAGGAACTATTTTTAACTTCAAAAACGTTGCAGCTGAGTCCAATATTCGTATGTAAAATATTTCTTATCTTAGATGAGGCAGATTTTAAATCACTGCTGCTAGGCATAAAACCTTATTTAAATCTCTTTTTACTGAATAACAAGAATTTCTGACAGTTGCCATAGAAGCTTTGGAAAACAGGTAGTTATTTAAACTTTACATTTGGCCTGTGTTTAATTTTTTTTTAATGCAAGATGTTTCAGAAAGAAGAAATAATTTTAACTTGCTTGAAAAATATTTACTTCTCTTATTAAAGAAATGTGTTAAACATGACCTGGGAAAAAATATAAGAGTTTGTAGAGACATTAGGATTTTTGGAAGCAGGCAAGATGAAAAATGAGCAAGGCCTTCACCGGGAATCGAACCATGGACCTCTGGAATACGTGCCCAGCGTGCAGACCGCCACACTACGAAGGCATGCCAAGATGGTAGGAGAAATACCTTATATACTCCTCCTTTTAAAGGGCGACTGTGGTTTTTAGGGTACCTAATGGCTAAATACTGGGTGTGGAGGACCATCATCGAACACCCTTTTTTAGTTCGGGCGCCTCTGTAGAGACATAAGGATTTTCTGGAAGCAAGCAAGATGAAAAATGTGGGTCAATACCTCCCTGTGGTTAAGAAGAGTCTTTCTGCAAAACTTTATATCAGCACCCCCTTCTATATAATAGAACATTAAAATCATAATTTCAAGAAATTTTTATTTATTAAATATATAACTGTAAAATACATATGTATGTGTACATAAGAACAGAACATCTAAACAGATTCAATTATCTTATTATAAAGAGCTAATATATTTTGAATTTTGGTTATATGATGCCATTTATTTCATGTTCATCGTCCTAGTTTTAACCGCCACAAAATTCTTAATTAAATAAGTTATATGTAAAGTATCCATAACATCCTTTTTTATTCATATAATTGATGAATCGGTAAACTTCGAACGATATTTTTGAAGCTTTGAAAAAGTGATTTTTGCATAGAAGACCCAGATATATGCAGCTTTTAAAATGTACACTATAAGAGCAGCCTCTGAAAATGTATCAGCAAATTATCCTCTATATATGTTTTAGAATGTACGCAAAAAATTAAATTATTCGGTGGTTAATAAAATTCATTAAAAAGTAAAGAACTGTAATATCTTCAGCTATCATAGCATTCTTATTTTCTGTATCTAAAAAATAAATTGCAGAGATACTAGCAATAAAAATTTTTAATTCAAAATTATAAAAGAGAAATATAAATAGATAGAAAATAATCATTGATAAATATGCCTTTTCTGTGTTACTATTTCTATTGTTTCTTAAAATTCTGTTGATATCTTAGGTGCATGACTCTTTGAAACGAAACATGGATAAAAAAAAGTATTTTTAACTTTATAATTACAACTTAATCCAAATCATGTTATTTAAAAGTTCTTTCTATTTTTTTATTTTATTCTATACCTTTTAGTGCGCAGAAGGAAGAAAATTAATAAAAAAGATGTTATCTCTGAGCAAAGAAATATATTTCAAGATTTTCCGAATTTCCTAATGGTGCAAGACTGCATTCCTCTGCAAAAAAAAATCTCTTCAAATTCCTTTTTGAAATCCCCGATTAAAATATGTGTCATTTTCAGCAGCCAAATGACCCTTTCTAAGATAATCTTGAAAAATCTGTAAATTATATTAGTTTTTAAAATTTTAATTATTTCTTCGATTAGGCAAAGCATGCAAGGGCTATCTGCCTAAAGAAAAAGGATATGTCCGTGGAGAGCATCATACTGGGAAACTACCTTGTTTATACGTCACATATAAGGAAAATCACGACACCGCCCACACAACCAGCTCATTTGTTTGAGTTCGAAATCAACTCGAGCTTCCACTGTTCAGCGAACTTATCCATTTCCCTAAATTAAGTTAAAAATTACAAACTAACTTCATATAGAAGATAATTAATCGACCTAAATTTGTAAAAGACAGCTTCAGCAATCCGCAAAAGAGCCTCTATAGAAATTTTAAAAGATTGTTGAGAAATATTGTATTGTCATCCAAATTACTCATGTATGTAAAATTTCAAGGCAATCACTTCAATAGAAATGGGCGCAAAGCTGATTTAAATGTTCAACTTACACTGGTGTGCAAAAGTTTAGGACGAGACGGTTTTTTCAATATAACTTTGTACAAAAGCTTTCCAAATCAACAAATTTAATACCGTAAGATCCCCAATACGTAAGGACATGAGTAATGTAAGCAACACTTACTAAAAGAGAAATCAGAGGGATAAAAAGAAGCTTTATTGAAAACGTAGCATGGAGCACAATGCGACTGAAGGCCGAAACATCCCTGTGATGGGTGTCCAGCAAGAAACATCCGATCTTTAATAGGGGATATGATCTCCCCTGACTGCTAGGCAGGTTTCACAGCGTCAGCCCATGCTGAGAATGAGGGTGTCAATGAGTTGTTGAGGCATTGCTGCCCATTCGTCTTGCAGCGCCAATCGAAGCTCCGGAATCGTTACTGGTGGTAAGGTACGAGCTGCCAAGCGTCTGCCTAGAAACTCCCATACATGCTCGATGGGATTGAGATCCGGAGATCGTGCCGGCCAATCCATGCGTTCAATATCCTCACTCTCTAAGAGCTGTTCGGCAGCTACTGTGCGATGACATGGTGCATTGTCGTCCATGAAAAGGAACTGCGGACCCATAGCGCCTCTAAAAAGACGCACATATGGAAGAAGAATCTCGTTACAATAACGGGTCCCGTTGACTGAACCTGCGTCGAAGATGTGAAGGTCTGTACGACTACCAAGCATGATGCCTCCCCAAACGAGAACATCGCCACCTCCATACCTGTCCCTTTCAATGATATTCGAGGGATGATTGCGGCTTCCCCGCTCTCTCCAGATGAGTATGCGATGAAAATCGCTACTCAGACTGAATCTGCTCTCATCTGTAAAGAGTAGTCGTTCCCATTCATTGTCTCTCAAATTCCGGTGTTCCCGGCACCACAGAGAACGCCTTCTCCGATGGACAGGCGTTAGAGGTACACACCGTACAGGGCGTCGTGCAAACAGACCACCACCGTGCAGTCTTCTGGCCACGGTAAAACACGATATCAGTCGTCCAGTCGCCTGTGTCGTGTGTCTAGCGATTTCTCCCGCTGTGTGCCGCCTGTTTCTTCTGGCCTGTAAGGCAATGTACCGGTCATCTGCGGGTGTGGTTCCTCGTGGACGACCACTACTAAACCCCCGGATAGCTGTTCCTGTAGTTTGAAATTGTCTCCAAAGTCGTGAAACGATGCTGTGAGCAATTCCGAACTTTGCAGCCACACTTGTCACACTGCGGCCTTCCTCAACTTCCCAATGATTCGACCTCGGGTAAAAGCATCCAGATGTCGTCTAACAGATTGATTATTCGCCATTTCTCGCTGAGGCAGCAACTCGGTGTGATTTTAACTGCTATACGGCGTGCAACCTCTTTGCCAGAAATATTGATCTTACACCGACAACATGCTTTATACTACTCAGACACTCCCCCATTACATCTACCTGCATATCTGCGCATGTGCTACTGTACATAACCTTACTTAATCTCCTGATTGGCCTTTCTGTCCGTTCTGCCTCTTCGTTCAGCTGATATGCTAATTTTTCGACTTCGTCCTTAATTTTTGCACACCAGTGTATATAAATACGGAGACCAACCTAAATAAAAACTATGTAGAACGATCATGAGGTGACATACTTTTTTTTAACAAACTTTGTGAGGTCTTTTGTTTCTGAAACAATGTCATATCATCAGTATCCCAATTGTCTCTCAGTTTCATATATTTCCAGTATTTAGAAATCGTTTAATCGACGATTCTTGGAAGGGGATGGCGAGATGCAATTGCCCTCACAAGAGCCTCCCAGACATTGTAGAGTCATTAGGTTAATTGGAAGCAGAAAAGATGAAAAATCTGCAACCGCCTTCGCTGGGAATCGAACCACGGATCTCTGGAATACCGGCCCAGCGTGCTACCGTTACACCACGAAGGCACACTAGAGAAGTGGGAGAAATACCTTATAACATGATCTATAGGATCTGACTTATAGGAACATGACCTATAAGTCAGAAGATTTGGCTGGCCAACCCAGCGTATTACTGAAAGTAGACAAAGCAAAATCACTCCTGAAAATTAGAAATTTGCGATCTCATAACGACACGTTGATATCGACACGCCAAATGTGTTCAAAATTCGCTCTGGCATCCTACTTATGCAGCATTTTGTCAAATGAAAGTTGCTAATAGCTTGTTAAGTTAATTTTTAATTTCTCCCGTCTTACTGTTTAAGTCCTGCAATTTGTTATGTAATGAAATTTTATGTCGTGAATTAAGAATTGCATAAAAATGTACTGTCATATATAGCAGCGCCAAATTAAAGGGCTGTAAGGGAAGCCAAGAGAACACTAGGTTAAATATGACAAAAAACTTTAAATTGTTTAAAAAAGCTGCTTTTGTTGTGCTAATACTATATCGAAGAGGGCCAGAGATATCTTCTGCAGAAGTGCAGAAATGTCTTCGTCTGTCTCTGATTTACCCTTCTGCAATGGCGCCTGTCCTGATTAGGCTTATATGGAACATAACCTGAACATTCGCACAGAGTGGCCATGGTTCTTGTCCACACATTATAAGAAAGTTTGGCAGATAATTGTTGTTTTTCATAACTTCGGCAAGTGTTAACGCTTCTAAACGAAATCGACTATTTCTTTCATGTATATCGATTTATGAGGTTGATAATCTAGCAAACTTTCATTTTTTTCCACATCCAAGGAGGTGTGAAATTTTTTTTTCTCTAAGAAAAAAGCAAATTTCAAGCAAGTAAAATAAATCTATTCCTTCTTTTGAAATACACAATATATTTTTGCTTTAAATGAGAAGGTAAACTCGAATTTGCTTTTAAATCCTGAAATACATACATTTCGGAATTGCTAAAATGTTAATGTTTCCACAATGTTAAAAACAATTCTCAGTGTTAATAGTATTTTCTTTGAAAAGGATGCGGGACGTCCGGCAGAGATGGTCGAATTGTGGGAGGATACGAAGCAAATCCTGGACAGTGGCCTTGGATGGTAGGTAAAGATGGTAGGTGTATCTGGTACGATAGTCTTTTCTGGATGATTTTTTTTGGAAGGGGAGGGGGCTGCTGAATTGCAACTTGCATTTCCTCTTTATTTTGCTATTTTGTAGAAGTTTGCACTAGAAGTAGAGCACTTGATATATACTAATTAAGCTTCTAATTATTAACTAATCATCATCATAATAATAGCAGTCACAATTATTAGTCTTCTAACAATATTATCCATTGCAATAGTAGGGGAAGTAAACTGGACAGTAGGCTTAGCATGTAGTCATTAATTAAGCATTTTGCCTAAGAAAGGTAAAAATAAAAATTCAAAAACTCATTTTTGCATTTCATATTGCGAAAAAATAACGATTTTTTTATATCGCTTAATTTACACTGTTCTAGTATTAAAAATTTAAGTATTGTAAAGCTTAGCTTTACTATTTTAGTATTTCAAAGCATTTTAATTTCGAATGATTCGGGAATATTGCTTAGTCGGAGTTCAGTTTCATAAACTTCCTTGTCATCTTATCATAATGATGCGACTGTAAAGTTTTATTAGTATTTTATTAGTTGATATATTAAAAGAAATTCACCTAAAACTAATTAATATAAATTTTCTGAGAACTTAGAGAAATAAATTTTTTATAGAAATATCAACCGATTATCATATGCAATTTTTTTTCACTTTCAAAACCAGAAAGATATCTTAACAGAGACTGAAGCTAAGTGACACTCTACGTGGTGTTTCAGAATATCTGAGACTAAAGCAATCTCATCCTTTCTAACAGTTTTCTCAATCTTTCCGTTTATAGGCAGCTATATTTTTGGACAGTCATCGTGGACGTGAATACTGGTGTGGAGGTGCAGTTATTGATCCTTGGTATATCCTGACTGCAGCCCATTGCCTATCAGACCAAAGAGGTCGAAAGTGAGTAAACGTATTAAAGTTTCGGATATGTAGTAAATATATTTAATAATATGAACACCTAGTTATGCATTTTGTTTGCATTTCTAGTATTTTTTTCAAACGTTCAGCATATTTTTACGTTCTTACGTTTAATCTAAGGTAGCTATTCATAATATGTAATTTATTTTGTTTTGTAAATTAGCAATAAAAACTAATAATAAATAATAATATTTAATATATTTTCAAATATAAAATTAATAATAACTGGTTATTTATTCAGAAGCTCAGCAGCTACATCCCATTTTTTTAGTCATCATATTTCGCATTACCTTAAGCAAAGCAGATGTGGGTTTTTATCTTTATTTATTAATAAAATCATAGTTAGTTCAAAATTCCTGCTTTAATGTATCCTCTAAGCGGATCTATCTCAGCGTGGTGTGCTTATCTTCTAAAATTTATTTATTATTTTGATATTATTTATATAATTAATGTTATGGATCTTAAGGAATACAAAACTTTTTTTTATCAATTTCCGTACTCTGAGGAAGTAACAGAAATTGTTCTTAAATAATAATTATAGTTTCACATTTTAAAATAAGATCTGCCAAGGAAGTAAGCGTGTAGTCAGAAATCATAAATACCTAAGCAAAACGAGCAGATACAAGCTCATGAGAAAGCTATCCATAAGTATTTTTACATTTTAAGATGAACTTTCAAACATTGGAAGCCAACAACTGTTTATCCATTTTCCAGTTTAAGGTGGAACTGGAAATTACGAAAATTTTAGATGCGGCCTGTTTACTTAAGTACTTTAACTCCGTAATTTAAGCATTTAACAATCCCGCTTTTTCTTCGGGTTCCTGGCTAAGTGGAAAGATGTTAGAAAAGACCCATAACTTAGATGTTTTTTCTGTATCCGATCGGGCATCACCGTAAAAGCTTGGTGATCATTTGAAATTTGAATCCATGACTTCTTTGTTGGTTTTCTGTTGGTTGCCATGATTAGTTGTTTTTACACACTATAATATCTCAAGTACTTCACAATGTAATTTACAATAACTGCAAGCAAGTGATTACAGTAATTTATGTCAACATAAAGAACTGACACCATAAGCAAATAACTGGCGAAGACGTAAAAGTATTTTCGCAGTAATGATCATTGATCGAGAAGCCGATGCGCCAACATTTCCTTCATTGTGTAATGGAAGGAACTGCCATTAAGTTTTGTTTGACGCTTGAGAAAGCAACATGCCCTTAGTAAATTCGTGATGATTACTTTCCATTAAGGCGAATTCATGCAAACTATTCTTCATAGAAATATGAGGATTGCATGCATACTGCTTATGCTCTGGCAAGTTCCCGCTCCAAAGGATAAAAGGATAAAAGATATTATTATATTTAATATTTCATTTAATTCAAGCTGAACAGAGATGTGAAACCTACGAAAGTTGCACAGTCATATTAACATCCATCAGACATTCGCAACTACATTAACGCGTACATTGTATAATAACTGTACGCAGCGACACGTTCGCATCGAGATAGGAAAGACAGGTTCGAATCACGGAAAAGGAATATATATATTTGTAAGAGTATGATGTCTGCGGCATGGAGGTACTTAAAATACTGTCGAACCTAAATAGTCTCTCGAGAAGTCTGACAGTGAAAACCCTTGGATCCATCCTTCGGGTAATTCTCCTTCAAAAGTGGACGGGGATGGGCAATATCCTACTGTTGCATCTCAAGGCTTAAGCCAACAACAGGCACGGTCCTTCCTTCTTAGCCACCATAAAAGGCATGGATTGGATCTGATTTTACTGTCAGACAAGTGAGATAAATCACAACAGTAACATAATTGATGCTGTAGTATAGCGAAGTCTTCGTCTTACCATAGCCATTAATATTATTTTAGCAAAAACCATTTTAGCATTTTTTTTGCTTATTTAAAAAAGCTTTCTTACCTCCTCTTCCCCCCAAAAAACAGAAGTTCCTTTCTTCGAATAGACATCTTATCCCCCCCCCGGGGGAAAAATGCAGTACATGACAAAAATTTAAAAGATTAGATAAAATAGCTATTATAATTATTGTTCTCTTATAGGTATCGTAAAGAACAGTTCACTGTGCGATTAGGAGACCATCATCTTTTCAGGACTGATGATTTCATGAATCCAATAGAGTTTAAAGTTTCTGCTGCCATCCCTCATCCTGAATTTTCAAGAAGTGGATTTTATAATGATATTGCTCTTTTGAAACTGAGAAATCCAATCACATATTCAGAATTTATAAGTCCGGTGTGTTTACCAACTCCAGGATTGAAAGCAAATCCTCTTGTTGGATACATGGGAACAGTCACAGGATGGGGAACCCTTTCGTACGGTGAGTTTACACATTAACGGATTTTAATGACTTATTACCAAGTTTTTCTGATCTTCGTTATTTATTGAAACACTTTGGAGGGAAAAACAGTGACCTTATGTAACTGTCAGTGTGTTTTGGGATGCAGCTGTACTTTTCTGAATTAAGGTTTTCCTAAATCATTTGTCAAAACTACATAACCAATTAAATGAATCCCCTAAATTTATCACCAGCGCTTTCATTAGTAATAATTGATAAAGTTATATTCAGTAGTATAAAGTGATTCGCAGCGATACCCACCAACAGTCAGCGTATTGTTCTACAGTAGTCTTTTAAATCGGCGGTTCTCAGCCTTTACGACTCTTTAACCCCTTCTCACAAAGTGTCATCCCCCTTCTCAAAGTATTTTAAGTGATGAGTCCCAAATGGTACGTAAAAGCTTAAAATTGATTTTTTAAAGTCTCTTCTGCTATAATTTCATATATAAGCTTTATTAGATTTAATAAATATATACTGTGATCATATAAATAATGCATAAATTATTATTATATAGGGTTATTCATAATTCCATGAAGAATTTAAAAACCGTAATAAATAAAACACACGATCCACGCCAAATATTAATGTACTAAAATAAAGGCAAAGTTACCAGACTTTTTTAATTCAAATGTCACAATTGCTCAGCGTGATCACTTCTGTAGATGAGGCAGACATCTATGTGATAATTCGTTTAAGTGCCAGTATATGCATAACTAATATAGATGTCATGATCCTGAAGACTAGGGAGCAGTGAAATCACAAAGTAAAACCTTGATCAACCCCCATAAGAAAAAAATCACATGTGATTAAATATGGAGACTTAATCCTCTCAGCGTTACGGTCGGAAAATTCCGTATAGAAGGTTGCCTTCTATATTCATGAAATATACATGAAAATATACATGAACATTTCTGCTAGCTTTTAATGTATATGGTTTCAATTTGGATGTATATCGGAAGAAAAGGAATCAAGGTACAAAATGAAAGAGTCATTTTTTAATTAAACTCAAGAAAATATCACTTATTCATGACATTTTGAGGAACTTTGAAATTTCAGGGCTAAGCCCGTAACGCTCGGAAAAAGGCCACTGCATTAACACGTTACAGCAATCTGTGTGCATCCTTATCCAGTTTAGTCAAATATTTTGATTGAGATATTCTGCGAAACATTCTCTAACTTTGTGGCAAATTCTGATTGGCAAATGATCTCGATAATGATCCAAGCAACAGTGAAACGGACAACTCTCATGGTAGAAGGTAAAATTACTGATTAAGTTAATTAATTACTGATTATTAATTACTGATTAAGGCACCAGTGCTTTACCATGGGGTCGAAAGGTACCCTTCGACTGTAACTTTCAGCGAGTGTAACGCTTTTTTCAGGGCTCGTTTCTTAACGAGCTCAATTTAGACATCATTTTTTAGTTATATTTGTATGCAATGTAATCTCTTAGTTTTCATATTCGGCAACTGGTGAGGGTGATATCTTTGGCGTTAAAGAATAACAAAGCGGTGTAATATAAACTTCACCTGCCAAGAAAAATTTATGTGCATATATGAGTCAAAAAGTATATATATGAGTTATGTACTGAAGTAGGAAAAATTTGTTTGATGTAATTTGATTGTCATAAAATTATGTTTTGAGTAGGAAATGGAAATTATATCTAATATTTATATTTTTATTAAGCTTTTATATTTAAAAATGCTCTAAAATAATTTAGTTTTATGCAAGAAATGAGAGGACAGAAATTATTTTAGAGATTTTACAATTAAAAAAATATGTTTTCCTTAGCACTGGTAATATAGCCGCCTTCGCCTGGATTCATTTTCTGAGCTGTGCACTCTCTCCTTCTATTTTAGATTTCGTGGTTTTACTTTTACGTATATCAGTCTCTCAAAATCTCTTTTTTAGAATATTTGCCTTTTAATGAACTCAGTAATTTAAAATAGGTATGAACTCAATTATTTGAAACAGCCTGCCACCGAAAGAAGATTTTATGCCACGATCCTTAAATGAGCCTTTAAAAAATTCCCTTTACTCATCATGAAAGACATTTTTTACTAGAAATAATCCTAAAAGTATTCTTATCATACCATTTCATCTTTCTATAAATTACAAATTTGCTTGAATTTTCTGAAGTTCAGTTTTCAGGTCATATTCTCACCTATCAGTAAAATTTGTAGATGGATTCTTAAATATTTCATCTGTGATTTTTAATTCTTGGAGAATTACAGCATATCTTGTCAATGTGATGTGATACATATCGGCGAAACTGAAAAGTTTTGAAATTCCTTATCAAGGAATATGAGTCTTATATTCTAGAAGGACAAATAGACAAATCTTTGACAGCTAATCACAGATTTGTATTTTATCCCCTTTCTGATCGTAGATTGCGAAGATTATGAAGCTTCTTCAGTTAGTAAATGAGATTTTCATAAAACCTAACACATTTTTTTTTATTTAAGTAGTAATAATAGTATAGTTTTTCACATTTTCATCTCATATCTCAATCCTGTCATCTCATCTCATTTCTCAAATCATTCTAATAATTTCAGTTTTTCAAGTTCCATTTATATTTTTCTTGATAGAGCAGGTTACGTTTTTTTTCGCTTTGCTCTATCCGCATCCATAATTTGCTCTGCTCCAGACTTTGCATGTAAAAATCGTTTCGCTCTTTCCATTTCTGTCATTTCTATCTCCCTTCTGAATTACAGGGGCCTATGCTTGATTGCTCTCGGAATTAATTTCAATATGTAGGCCAACGTAAAGATTTTTTTGGCGTGTATGTGTGTTATTTTAAAATCTATACTCTCTCTAGCATTAAATAAAGAAAATAAAATATGCTACTTCTCTATAAACTTTCTCGCTATATATCCTGGCGTCGGTAACGCCCATTTAGCGGATAAATATGCACAAATTTTATTAACACATTATCGCATGTTTTCATCTAAATGTTCAAGTTGTCAGCTAAATGTACTGTCGGCTAAACGTATTGCCGGTTGAACATGCTATGGGATAAATGTCTTGCTGGTTAAATGGACTAGTCGGACATCGTGCCTTCGCGATCTAGTTGGAAGCACGTCCGCCTGGAAATCGGGAGGTCCAGAGCTCGAACCCAGGCCAGGACACCGCTCCTTTTTCATATTTCCTATTTTGGAAACCTAACAGATTCTACATGCATCTTATTTAAGAATACATATTACTCGTACATTTATAAAATTAAATTCTAGTAGTACAAACGAAAATGAGATAAATTTCTCAGAAGTTTTAAAGCAAATATAATATTTTTATGCAGAAAATCAGTCAACTATAGTTAAAAATTAAAAATGCTGTTATGGCTATTATTAAGGATTTGTTCAATTAGCTGCATAAAAAATTCTAATAGCAGTTTTTGTTAAGTACTTTTATTTCACTTAGAACACATTTCAAATTAAATAGAGATTTTTGAGTCCAAAATTAGAAAGGAAGAAAAACTCAACATACTGGGTTTTCAATACCGGTGAGTCAATAGCTATAGCACATTTTTCCCAATGAATAAGGAGGGCCTGAGCACGAGACGGGGTCCCACTAATATATATACATCAAGAAAAGGCAGACAGGTTGACTTTATATCTGGTTTTCCTCAAATTCTTCTACGACATCCCCGATCATACTCCTGGCATTTAGTTAAAATATTTTTTAGATATCTAGATAATCGCCACTGGTTTTTACTTTTCGAAAGAAAGTAAAATTTTATCATTTTTCTTGTAATTAAAAGTAGATTTCTTTGAAATTTTTATTGTGGCATCCAAGTGATCACTTGGATTTCATGTGATGACACTCAATGCATTTAACTTCACGAATGTTAAATTGACATATATGATTTTGCAGTCTCTTTTCATTGCCTTATACCAAAAGTAAATATACATCAGAAGATCTAGATTGCACAGTTGACACATTGCGTCAGCTGACACAGACCCTTCGCGACATATTTTTACAAATTTGGGATTTCAATTCTGATTTTTGTATATGTATCGAGCGCTTCTTAACAAGACGCCAAACATAAGAGCTCCCGAATATAATAAAAAGTTCCCGAATACATTCCGCAAGCATTCAACAGATATCTAATTAAGAAACAGCTCTCCCAACACGAACAGCTACTGTGTTACACTGCGTAACAATATAATTCAAAGCACAACATAAACAATATCCTCTATTTTGTAGCATAGCTGTGCTTCTCTGAACAATATGCTAATGAATGCTATGGTCCATTCTAGGCATTCTCCCACTGGATAGTGGATAGTGTGAGGCAACTCTGGCCGACGTATTATAAACAGACATATCCCAGTCTTCCATTAACGTTCTATTTTTATTTTTTCACATTCAATAAAAGGTGCCATATTGTCATTTAGTTTTCCTTTTCAATACCTCTGATCCTAAAAAATGATATAGACACATTTTTGAGCAATGGCAGATGATAATATAGGACTGCAACTACATACCTATGTCTATTCCACATTGTCCTAACACGCAATAATATCACTTATAGTAATCAAATAAATAGATCGAAGCATGTGGATATACAGCGGCCTTGAAACAACATTAGTGTAACTTATATTAGGGTCGGTTGTAGAGCCAGTGCTTGAGTACCAGCAGAAATTTGGGGCGACAAAAGTTTTAAAATTAAGGAACCACAGGAGGCAGAATTCAGTAGCCTCAGAGATTCAACTGAGCGGCAAATAGCCTAGCGGTTTTTGAAAGCCCTGGCCGGTTATTGAAACTTAAAGTAATTTCTAAGATGCTGATTTTGAATTAGTTAAGTATATAGAAACATATTCTAAAAATCAGCTCAACAAATGGCATACAGCACTGACTTATTTATTTTATATTTATTAATATTATTAATTTGTTCCCTTGTAACGTAGAATTTTTATCCGATGAAGTAACAGGAATTTGACAAGTTCAGTTTTTAAGCTTCTAGCTAAATTAACTTTACTTTGCTGGCTACATCTTTACTTGAACTGTGAAGGGACTATTCGCTAAGTTCAAAATGTATCAATGACAGGACGTAAGAAGGGCGAAAAGACCCTTCTATTCAACTCAAGAAAGAATTTACAGACGGCATTCCTGGTGCTTGCAGACTTAGTCAATACTTATGGTTACAACTCAAAATAGAAATATAAAAAATAAAACTAAATAATTAGCCGAAGTTGCACAGAGATAACGCGAGTTGGCTCAAGCCCTACTGTTGATGTATACCAATCGGCAATTAATATTAGCCGTAAAATAGCAAAATTAAATCAGCGTAAAAACGTGGTCGAACGGAAGAACATGCTCTGTCTGAAATAACTCAGACAGCAACTTAAACAGTATCTTTCTATCCTAGTCTGCATAACACGTGAAACTGAACTATCATTCTGGTAGGAAATGGAAGTAAGGGAAGAGAGAAAAGATAAGTAACTAAAGAAAAACTGGTTAGTTTAAAATTAAATGATTCTTTACACCAGCGTCTCTTAAACTGTGGGTCGCGACTACTAGGAGAGTCGCGGGATCTACAGAAGGGGGTCTCAAAAAAATTTAGCAGTTTTGATATTTCTTTAACTTATTATAATAATTTTGCAATTATCAAATATATTTACACAATGTATCTGAGAATAGATAAAAATAAGCCAATACAGACAAAGAAAAAAGGGAAACGTTTCGACGCATTCTTTTTATAATAGAAACGTTCATTTTTATTTGCTTTGCACGTGACGCTGTCATTTCGTCTGTTACTTATTTAAAATTTTCACATTGTTGTATGTCTTAAAATTAGAAATAAAGTTAATGACCTAAAACTGCAGTAGTATATTACAGCACAAGTGAAAAAATTGACAGTTTCATACACGCGTGTGTCGGATTTGCGCAATGCTTATGCATGCTTTATGGGGGTCCTACAAAATTTTCGTAAATATTATGGGGTCCTGGGGGTCGCGAAAAAAGCTCAGTGATAAAAAGGGGTCACGACTGAAAAACGTTTAAGAAACCCCGCTTTACACAATAACATGCTGTACAGTTAACAAATAAATCAAAATTAAAGATAGAAAATATGGTGAAACATGTTTCATAAGTTGAAATTCCTGTTATTGTAAAAGATATTTTTTCAAATTTTCTTTTTCTAATTGCTACTGAGCTGCAGATAAAGTAATATAACTGTTTCGATTATTGCTAACGCATTAGTGAAAATTAGCTATGAAAAAGTACCTAGAAAATATCCAATATATGACCTTTTTTTGGAAAACTGAGTAATTTTACACTAAATGACGTTGCTGGCACGACAGCCCTAGGGCTATGGCTGCTTGCGCGCAGACACGCACTACATGTTTGTCAGAACCAACATTGGTTTTACCTTATTTGTGTCCTTAAACCAAAGACAAGTTCCTTAATTTCATATTAAACTTTCCAGGATGTCTTATTATTTAGATGAAGTAGGTAATAATAATTCTCAAAGAAACTACGTGAAACAAATGAAAAATTATTAAAACGTAGTAACGAGAAGTGAAAAATTGCAGTAAATACATTTTTCTTGAAGATGACTCCTAGATGACTTATCAAAATCTAATTATTGAGGCTTTTTGATTTTTGGTTTAGGAATAAAAATCAGAACACTAACTGTTTGCCAAAATTTCATAGTAAATTTAGAGTCTTGAAATGTTACTTCTCTATTTTAGCTTATTTAATCGGATTAAAGAAATCGCAGAAACAATTAATAACATGTGGAGAAGTGTATAAGATATTTTAAACATCGTGAATTCCCAGTATTCAAATAAAATTGAAAGTCATCAACTATGCTATTTTTCCCCTTGTTTAATAGGTGGTTCTGGTAGCGGCTCCTTACAACAAGTAACTATGCCTATCTGGGATAACACGGATTGTAACAGGAGGTATTTCCAACCAATTACAAAAGGTTTCATATGTGCTGGATTTTTTGACGGTGGGAAAGATGCGTGTCAAGTAAGTATCTTAAATTTATTATGAAATGAGTTATATTATAAGACTTACAAGTGTTATATCATTTCAAAATCAATTACCCATTCAAAAATGCATTTAAATAATGACATTTAATGAAATATGTTATTTTAATGATTTAGAGTATTGCGTTGCTTATTTTAAAATTGCGTGAAGCTTTACATACAAATCGGGTAAAATTTGATAATTTAAATACTTCACTAAATTTTGAAATTTGGCGATTTGCTTAACTCTCGAAATTTTCAATAACCATCCAATAATACAGCCAATAAAATGACTTGGTTTTAGTCATCCATATTATGTCATTAAATATTCAGTATCCAACCTAACTCTAGACGAATATTAATTATATAAGTCTTCTGAATTAAAAGTTGAAAATTAATACCATTTTAATGGTGGAGTACGCCAGGTGGCGTCTTAAATAAAGCCTACGCAGTCTATGGGAAACGCCAGCTAGCATTTTATGTGAAAAAGAAATATTTCCCAGATATTGAAAATAAAACCATGAATCGTTGTTTTTAATTATTATAGTTGCTAAATTAATTGAGATACTGATTTGAACTCTAAATGTGCATTTTTTTACGTGTACCAAAGCACTTTATGAAAATGCACTTTTTTGTGAGAGCCAGAGGACATGACAATGTCATTATTTTAAGTAACCCCAGCCCACCAGTGGTCGGCAGTTAAAAATGCTGAGAAATGGTAGTTCAACCCGGTTCTCGGCGAACTTCACAAAAATTTCCGTGGTTTTTCCTCCATATGTAACATCAATATAGGCCAGCTTTCCTTAGAAAGTTGTCTAGACGTATAGTTCTCGTGTGCTTTGCCATATTCAAGTAACCTAACTTAACTTAATCCCACGTGTGACGTGAATAGGACCTAGTTCCTTTCAAAAAATCGGCCACTAGCGACCGAGCGGTAAAATCGCTGATTACTGGTAGTTCCAACCTGAGTTAGATTCCAGTCGAACGGACTGGCTGCATGGGTGTTTTCGTGGTTTTAGCCATATGTACCGTGTATACGAGCCAGTTTCCCTTAGAAAGTCCTCCATAACGATATCTTTCCCCCTAGGCAGATAGCCCTACTGTGCTTTGCCATAATCAGTTAAACAAAACCAGTTTTGATCTGATTGATATGGATCAAAGTTTTGATCCATATCAATCTTTCAGAAAGGCGTCACTTCCTTTAAGCAGATAACTCTTGGATCTTTTACCGTAATCTAAGTAATCCGCTCCATTCAAATAACACCGATTATTAGAACTCCGAAAACTAACTCTTTTTTACAGGAAAAACACACACACATACAAAATGTATTTTGTACCGGGACTTGAACTCAGATCGAACAATCAGCATTCGAGCTAGTGCTAAAAGGATTTTACCACTTGAGAAATGGAACAGTAAGCTGTCATTTCTTTTGATTGGCTTGGTTTATTTAACTACGGCAAACAACTAAAGGTTATCTGTCTAAGGTAAGGGATGATCTTCTTGAGGACTTTCTAAGGGAATCTTGCTCGTATACACGTTACATATGGTAAATCCACGAAGAAACCTAAAATGTCAGCCCGTTCGCCTGAAATCGAATCGATATCGAAGAGTGTCCACCGACTTTAGCGCGCTGCCACTGCTGGGCGACAACTCATCTGAATTTGGAAAAATATTTTAAACGTTGTTTTACGATAGAAAATACTTAGTTCTTGTAAGGAACTGGATCAGAAAACTCTTTCACTGGGATAGGGTTTAACATGAAAAGCAAAATTAACAGAAACCTTAATTTATTTTCGTAATTAAACAAATTTTGATCTACTGAACCGTTCTTTCCGTTAAGTTACCAATATTGCCCATTTTCCTTAGAATATTCTCTTCGAAGGTACTTTTTTCCTTAGGCAAATAGCTCTCGTATGCTTTTCCGTATTCATTTAAATAAACACCAGATCCTTAATGTAAAATAATATAACTCTGGTACTCTGGTCGTAAATTTTTTTAATTGGAACCCTCTTTGTTCTCAGAATTTCAACTGTCACCGCTAATCTATCAGTAAAAGAAGAATTTTAATTTGCCATGCAATATTTTCTTTTAGTTTTCGTTGAAATTTATTAACATATTAAGTTTAATCGTCTTAAACCTTAAAAAGTAAAAAAAAAAAAAATATTTGAAGAAAGAACTGCATTCGAAATTTGACAAACATTTAAAAAGGTCGTTTTATGCGGCAAAAAATATTTCTGATGAGTAGTTTACCAGTTAGACAGTTGCAAGGATCCGTTTAAAATATCTGCAAGCAGCTTTTGATTTTCGTTGAAATTTCTACCAAAAATACCATTACATCAAATACCATTATACCAACTACCTAGCCACTTACTACTATTACATCAACTTCGAATCAAGTAAAATCTTAAGAATTTTAATTACAGGATAATTAACTCTTCTTAGAATTTTAAGCTTAAGAATTTTAATTACAGGTTAATTAACTCTTTACACTCAAATTGTTTTCGGGACTAACCTACCAGCATCTCGACGGTACTTGTTCGCGAATATGTCGATTACAAATAACGAAATTACAAAATAAACTTATGAACAAATATAAAACTCAGTGCAAGTTTTGATCCATATCAATCTATACTTACGAGTTGCGTTCATTTTTGAAGGTCTATTTCTTTTAGGCGACAGTTTTAAGCCTTACTTACCTCTCTTTTGAAACTATACAATGTATTACGAGCAGCAAAATCAAATTTACGTTACAAACACAACTGCTCATTATCCCTCTCTTTTGAACTTAAGTGATCACACGTTCTTTTCAAACGTAACATCGGCTGATATTTTATATATACCTTGGTATATAAGTGAAACGTTAGTTTGATGTTGCATGTGATTTCAAGGGAAAAATGTAAGGAAAAGTACATTTTTTCAAAAGCGTTGTGTTGTGGCAACTTATGCCAGTGCAATCACTAATAGGCTTTAATGCAGCCTGATATGGGACATTCGAATGGTATGCTAGACTTACAATGTCTCCTTAGAGGGAACAACCGAATGCAAACGGTTACAAATAAGAGTTATTAATTGCACAATACTGTACAAATAAAAACTGGTTATAATAATAGAAACCTGCAATACAGATGACTGTCGCAATGTCGGAAGCTAACATGACAGTGTTCCTGCATTCAATATATTTTTATTCTCACTAGTAGAAAAATAGGTGTTCTAAAAATTAATTTCAGGATATTTAAAACAGTAAAAACAAATAACAGTAAAGTTTTTTCCTTTTGCAGGGAGACTCCGGCAGCCCTATGATAATTCCCGACAGAACAAGACACTGGACTGTGGTGGGCGTGGTTTCTTTCGGAAGTAAATGTGCCCAAGCAGGTTATCCAGGTGTATATACCAGAGTGACAGAATATTTAGACTGGATTAATGAAAACATGGAATGAAAGGTCCATGAATATAGTCATTAAGAAGGTAGCTTGTGATAAGTGACCAAATGTATAAAACTTAAGACAAAGAATGCCAGTCAAAATGTGGTAGATTTATGTTCTTCTATTTATATGTAAACTAAAAGTCACGAAGATATGAAGCCATCTGAACTGTTACACTTTCATTTAATTTAAATTTGACAGAAGTTTAAAAAAAGTTTCATTTACAACTTCACCATCAAAACAGCATTTTCTGATGAATGCATAATCATGAACCAAATTTCAATTTTGGAGAAAATAAGGTAGTTTTCATTTGAACTCTTCAAAGCTTTCAATTATGATTTCATCATTTCCAAGAAATAATGTTTTTAGTTTTTCAACAAATTTTTTCTTTTATCTCTGCAGAGCATTTGTTTAGTCACTATAAAATCTGAATTAATATTCATACTTAGGTTTGACAAATCATTCTTTCAGAAGTAACCATATTGCTTGTTTTTCCTGTAACAACATGTCGACGGTGGATTTTATGAAAAATGTTTGATGACGTTTTGATACTGTAATGATTCTAAGTCTTAACACCATCTTCCATTGATTAAGATATAAGTAATACGTTATTACATCAGCATAAGCTAGATAAACCACTAACTTTGCTTTAAATTACTCCGTTTATTTGTTTTGTGTTAAACGATACATTAGACAACTTTCCTGTGCTATGGTTGCTTAACATCCTAAAACAGGCCACTCATTAAAAGATTATCTTTCCTTTCTATTCATACGTAAATTTGATGATTGATTTGTCTCTATGCTGCTGTTCCCCGAAAGCAGCTTTATTTCTACAAACTGCCAAAGACAAAGTAATGCTAATACGACTCTAGTGTCAGTTTTTAAATGTTTTCTAAAACTTATGAGATACCGATAAAATATTCCATATTTTTAGTGATATACAAATGTCATGTACTTTCTAAATGAATTAATGCCGGTCCATTAGGCCTTCGATCAAATACTTCGGCAAGCTCTTTAGGAGAATAAAGGTCTAAGAAAAGAACCACAAATAGTGCTTTATTAGCTTGATGGTCACAGTAATTAACTCGAGGCCGATAATTCTCTGTTTTGATTTTCGGTCTTCGAAGGGTCTGTATGAGATATTTAAATGCTAAAGTTTAGATCGCATGGAAAATCTCCATATGGTTTGGCTTAAAACTAATTCAAACAGAACTATCAAATGCAAACAGAAGGATTTTTCCCATAATATCGATTTTATATTCATAGCGCTGCATATTTATTAAGGTAACACGGAAGCACCATAAGCTGAGTCTAATTTAAACACTAGAAAAAGTACTACGTATGATATATGCTAAATGCAATTCGTAAACAAAACAGGAATATTAGGATAAATTTTTTATTTGTCATTTAGTTCAATAAGCACGAGCTTATGTAAGTTGTGCTTATTTTAAACTACGTGTAAGTAACAGATTAATAGTCATTAACAAAGCTTAATTATAATTCCCTTAACTGCTTGTTTATTTAGTATAACTTTAAATGCTGAAAAAGCTATAATTCGGCCACCACAACTTATAAAAATAACAGCTGATATTAGAAACAAAGGGCAGAAGAGTATAAAGCGACGTTATATAAAAAGAAGAAATTTTAACCTGGAAACAAAAGACAAAATTTTTGGAGGTCGGTTGCGTGTTAAATAGCAAAATTTCATGATCTATAATTTAAACTAATATTTTCGCTGCCGTGGATTTAAACTAACATCTTCCAAGAAGGGAAAAAATTTCCGCCAGTTTCGAAACAATAATGCAAACAACTAATACATAAGTAAATAAGAATTATGTAATACGTTTCAAGACTGACACGAGCATTTAAAAATCAGTCGAGTTCTGCCAATGTATCAATACAGTTACAGAATCAAGATTTTCATTTAAGTATGCGTAATATTGATACATTACATTATACATACATAGTTTTCTTACCTTACTATATGTTTTTAAACTTAGATAAAGGAATAATTTGACACTGAAACTATTTGTAGGCATAGACAGACAACGGAAAACGATTTTATGTAACTTTAGAAAACATTCTTTACTAAAGCTGAGAGTAATTCAAATGTTTGGATTCCGATTTTGAAGTACAGTTAGTTTTCGTATAATTTCTACTGAGAGGTAATGTTAAAGTTATTAAAATATCGAAAATAATAACATAATTTAACAGAAATTAAAAATAATAAGAAAGAAAGCCCGAAATTCAGGACTGATTTGACATTCGCGGGAAATTTTGATACTTGTGTAATTACAGAAAATTTTCTAAAATCTGAAAAAAATTATCCGGAAATACGTGTCTGAAAAAGTTACTATTATAATCTTTGCCTATTTGCAACTTTATTATTAAGAAAAGAAAAACGGTAAAGGGCATAATGAAACTAATTTGAGAAGTATACAAATTAATGAACTTTCATTTTTTAACATATATTGACGTCTTGTCATACATTGAATAAAGAGAACTGTATTTTTTATAGTAATAGCAGTTTCATTAAAGTTTCTAGTCTACCTGTGTCTTTATTTACTTTCATTTTACCTACACTCTGAATCCAAAATAAATTTGTGAGTTTAGAAAATGAAATTTTATCTCATCCATTAAGAAATATTGCAGCCAATGTGTGATTTTTTTCAATCTCATCAATGGCTTGAAATCAATTCAAATGCTTTTGTTACTTATATTTATAAAATCATGGTACCAGTAACCATGGATTAATCTCATTGAACTAAGAAAGTACTAAGAACAGTAAGAAAATATATTAAGACAATAATTTAAATCACATATGATAAGAAAGGAAATCGAATCGCATTTTCTGTAATAAATTATGTCAATCCGTTTGATCCCAGAAAAATTGCTTACACTAAGAATATATGCTAAGCCTTTTTCAAATACATGCATGCTATTTTAAAATTAGTTTAATCAGTGAAGCATTATTTTAAAATTTCACATTTTTACAGATTTATTTTGGTTTTCTTTAATATAATTTTAAATCTGAATCTCAAAGTAAGGGTGAGTTACCAGAGGTAATTTCATTTTCTCATTATCTTATCAAGTATGTTATATCTGTATATGATTATGCAATAGTCAACACGTAATTAAAGTAATAAAATGCTGCACACAAAGCTTTGAGAAAGGAAGTATGTATAAAGTTTTCATAATTAAATTAAAAATTTTTAATGTAAATATTCATAGGTCATGTGAAGTATTTAAATAGCTGTTAAGCATTTATAAAGATAAATTAAAATGCAGTTAAAGCTAGCTGTTCTGGCGATAATATTATAAGGCATTTTTATTTAGACAAACAAATACCCTTCCTGTTGCCAAATACACGTTTAGGAATTACAATTGGTTAGAGACGGCTCAGAAAAATTATTACAGCAGGGCAATAACAGTCTAAAACTTTTTAAATACCTGGGCTATGATAATGAAAGGGGTTCATTTCTCAAGCAGAGTGTAAACATTATAATACAATTTACAGAATAAAAATATTTGATTTAAATTAACGCTATCATGTTTTGCGGAAGAATCCATTTTTTCTCCTTTTGCCTATTTTTGGGTCTAAAAGTTTAATTAAAAAGAAAATATAAATTCACCTTCAATTTCACGTTTTTAAACATGCTGTAATATTCAATGCACAAAAGAAAATAAGTTTAAAATCATTTCAAAAATTCCTCCTGAAGGTATCTGGATACCGTGATGGCAGATCATGGCAATCTTCAAACGAGAATCAGAGCCGTACCGAAAGAACGGTGACCATAAAATTTGCCTTAAGTTACAAAATGGGGCGTCAAAGGGAAATGTAATAGTAATATGGTATTAAAAGATGTTAAAATCTGTCAGTGCGTGTCTAAGCGCAAAAGTACTACTATCGAAAGAAAATCGCTCTGAGCTTTATAGACTAACGCGACTTCCAGACTATAAATCCGATTGAGCCCATATGCGAGATGATCTTGAGAGACTCAGATATCTAATTCTGGACCAATCTCATTTGGGTTGCAAGAATTGTTTTTTTAAAGGACAATATTTATTCCTTATGTAATTACATGACCTAATCAAAATCAATAGGAATATCATTGTCAGGCTTACATGAACGCAAGAGCTGTCTATATTCATGTACAATCATATTTCTCTCCGTATTCTGAAGTCTCAATTTTAGATTATCCCTCTGTGCTATTAAATATTTTCCTGTCGTAAGGCTGACGCTGTAATTCACGTTATCTCATGTTTCATCAAAGTTTATCTTGTAAGCGTTTTGCTCATCAGTATACCAGAGTGTCTAATAGAAATTTGAACACAACATATTTTTGTTTTAAATTTTTAATATAAAATCATTTTCATGTCCCAAAAATTTAGATAATTATTATTTACAATATCTTGTTATCCATCAAGCAGGAATATGATTCCGGCCTCTTAAAATTTCGGGCCAAGTAATTTAAAAAAATCAATTAATTGGGTTCTAGATTTCACATCGAGGTTTCTTTCCAAAAATGTGACACTTCAGTTGTCGTAATAAATATTAGTCTGACGGAGCTAAATCTTGGGAATATTAAGGATGATTAAATGGACCCCATCCAAGCTCTCAGATATTTTGCACACAATATTTATCACAGAAAGGAGTTCGAAAATGTTGTTGTATAATTCACATATGCCATCCTCTGCTTTTTCTCAGCAATATAGTAGAGCATTTTGCTGTAATGCTATTCAGTCATTGTAAGTCCTTCTGATAACAATCTCCAGTAAACTGCATGTTTAGTTTTCCAAAAACTTATTAATATGATCTTCAGCGTATCGCATTCCATCTTTTTTACTGGAATTCCTCATTCACTGGAGATGAGCCATTGTTACTGCGGAAATGAGTTGATATACATAAACCACTTTTCACCCTCAGTGATCTAACAGTGAACCTACGTAGTTTTGGTGCATTCGGTCGCCTCTCTTTTTGTCCTCCAAACCGAGATTAATTCAGGAGGTAACCATATTTATACTTAATGCTCTTTCCGAGTTTCTTCCTAATGAACGTAAGCAGTATATCAGGAGTTCAAAAAATACCTCTACGATTTCCTAGATTTTGTGTCGCGAATCCTCCTCAACGAGACTCAGCAAGTGGTCGGTATCCGAGGTAATCGGAAATTTAAAGCTTGGTTTTCCCTAAATAATGTAGTGCTCTGTCTGAAACTAATGGAACCATTCCTTCAGCTCACCCATTGATCTGCATAAATTTTCTTGAGTTAGCTTCGCAATGTGTTATAACTTGAATTTATGAATTAAAGTAGACTTCCTTGTCCATGAGACAAATTAATTTTGCAGTTGATTTTCTTTTTCAGAGAGATAGGTATTACAATGTATACATAGAGTCAAACACAGGGTTCATAAGTCTATGTGTCCATAAGTCCTGAATAGTTATACGAATTCTTTAATCATGAAAAAAATTCCAGATTTCCACTGGACAGTAAGATGTACACTTTGTTTTTTTTACATTTATGTAAATTAGTATTTGTTGCATAGAAATTAAGATGAAAACATCTAATCTGGCTAATATTCAGTTTTAATATCATTTGCCTGTTTCGATAATGTCATTTAATTTCAATAATGCCGTATCATTTCCCTTTTATTCACACACAGAAAGCGCATTCTCATCTCTTTTCTTTTGAAACAGCCCACGCAGCAGCTCCGTTCTTGGCAACTGTGTTAATTGTATTCAATCAATTTTAAGCGAAGTGGAAAACATTAGTTTTGTGAAATATCAACTGTTTATAAAAATCTTTAGAATAGATGCTTTACAGTTTTATCATCGCATGGATATAAGTTCTAAAATACTTGAATGCCTAGCAAAATTTGTTACAGACCGAACAGCAACCGGCTCCATTTTTGACCTATGGCTCATAAATGGCGGACTGGATACGATCCTCGAATACCATTAATTCATCTGAGTCAGTTTCTTAGAAAGTCCTGAATGAATGCATACGTCTTATAGTAGATATCCCTCATTTGCGTTAGCAATGAGTTCTACCTTAAGCTAGATTTCTCGTGCAAAAGAGAATCGGTGAAATCAAAAATACGTAATTATCAAAATTCAAAAATACGAAGGTAAATTGGGAATCCCATATTATGCACTTTGCGTCTCGCGACTTTGCTTTTGAAGTCACAACTTGAAGAATCAATGGCTTGGCGAGCAGTTGTTCATCTGAAAAGAGTATAATTGCAATAGAAAAATAGCGCATTCCTTTGGCGCGGCTCAAAGAGTAATTTCTGAACTTTAAAACAGATTCAGACTATGCGGATGCTCGCAGAAACATGCTGGCGCTCATTTTTTGTCCGTAACAGCCTGCTGGAACAGAGAAACAGATGCCACTTCCCTGCAAAGAGACGGCACAAAATGTACGAAAACGCGTTCATAGTGTGATTTTTTTTTTTTTTTTTTTTTTTTTTTTTGCGTGCAGATCTGTATTTTGTGTTCTGTTTACCATAAGACATTGTAGACTTGGAAGGGATTGAAAAGATAAATATTCTAGTTGAGGTAATATAGAAAAGCATCAAATTCTCTATAATAGACGATTCAAGACTGTTTGAAGCCAGACCATCATCACACTTTTATAAGGCGAGAACGCTGCACAAGAAACAATCACAATTTTGAGCGCGAAAGGCTATAAAACCAAAGCAAAGGACAAGAAATTTGCTTCGGACATGCTAAAGTACCGTAAAACTTTTGAACTTACATATTACTCAGAATGGCAGTCAACAGGTAGAAGGTGCAGGAAAGGGTCATTCTTGCCCCATGCTGCAGTCATTAGCGATACGTTCCTTTTAATTGAATATATTCTATGCCACAAAATTAATTTGGTTGGAGACTGTTTTTGGAGCAGAGAAGTGAGCGTATACGGTAACTCGCAGGTTCATCGAAGTGAATTTAACAGATCTTATATGGGATCTTCTAAGGAAGTAGACTGCTTCTCGGCTAAGGCCTCCTATGACACTTTAATTGATAGAGAGTGCTTTTACGAAGGAGAAGAAAAGATTGCCTCAGAACAGGCTGTAAAATCATGCAGATATTCTAGCGTTTTAGCTGTTCTGATAGACAGCTCATATCGCACGAAAGCCTCAGAAAAACAATATTTCAAAAGTTTTTTTTTATTTCCAAATATTGTATAAGGAATTAATTATCACATCCTTCCCCCCGTGAGTGATCTCGTGGAGTAAGTGCTATCCTGTCCAGCTCGAAAACGGAAGTTCCCCTGTAGTTCGAATCACGGTGAAAGTACAGCTAGTGTTTCACATTTTTTCATAACGAAAAATCTAATATTTTTTACAGTGGCCCCGGAACTAAAATATGGAGAACAATAATTCGTCAGCACTTGAATTTGGTCGACTGGGTGCCTTCTCTTAGACGCTTTTTGGGTGAGAGACAACCCTGCTTATGGTTTTTCATTCAAAATTACCTGTATTTAAGGCAACTCCATATCTTTCGGTCAGAGGCCTTTCTCATTCCCACTTGGCGATCGCATTTCCTTATTCGACCAATCATTTTGCCATCTTCTTTCACATCTTCTGGCCCAAGAGTGTGCGAGTGTTAAGTTAGCTAAACACTTGTAATTCGGCCTGAGTTCGATTTTAAGTGAACGGGCTAGCTTCACAGGAGCTTTCGTGGGTTCCCCCATGGCAAACGTGGATATTAGTCAGTATTCCTTAGAAAGCCCTCTACATAGGCGCCTGTAGTCAATTAAACCCAAATCATGTTCCATCTTTTCCTCAAAAGCTATTATTTTAGCTACTGGTCAAGATATCACCATATTTCCAGTGCACATATTTTCGGCAGTCTTAGAGGTTTCGTATTTCACAGCTGAATTCAAATATCTGTTCCAATGTCCCGCGATTCTTCATTCGATAAAATCCTGTACCAGCCGTAGCAACCTAGGCACTATCATCTATACAATTTCGCTGTTCGGCCTTATTCCATACAGAATCGTAGTTTAGACTTTTCTTAATACAAACGGCATCAATTCTTGCCATGCCATCTGGTATTTTACGAATAATTCCAATTCTAATCGAGCCCTATCTGCTACTGCTGGAAATGATTTAATTAAAAGGCCTTGAAAACATAGGCTACGTACAAGGACGTATAAGTTTGATGAAACATAGGACGCACAAGTTTGAGAAAAACATCAAACTTGTACGTCCTGCTGCCAGGTTTATCTATGAAACTATTTCCTGATGCCTTTGAACAACTCAAGGCATGAACGTTCTATACGGGTGCTGTTATTGTACCCGTATTGAGCGTTCACACTCCCCAACTGGATACAGTAGTACTCCCCAACCAGATATACGACTTCTGTTGCTCCCCAACTGGATACAGTAGAAAGCGGGTTTTTCAGCCTTTCCATAAAACTTATGATAGAACTCCTACCACTAAAACTCACTGTTGACTTCATCCAAGCTCGATTTAATCTACGGTATACCCGGAACCTTCCACGCCAGCATTCTTCCAGCTTGCAACGTTGTAAGAACTAAACTCAAATTCGCTGAATTTTCAGGTATACTTAACTACACACGTTGTGCGCCAGTGTACGGAATCTAATTACCTTTAAAGTGTTAACTCCGTTTCTGTGAAGACAGTCGGGCGACTTATCGCCCCATCTTAATCTCTCAATAAAATAAGACCAATGCGAATAACGTTTAAAATAAACCTTTTTACTGGTTAGTCAGTGCATAATAGTCAGTAATTTACATAGTCAGTAATTAATGGTTTAATCTACATAGTCAGTAATTTACATAACCTCTGTGATAACAGAAAGAATCTCTGAAACTTGCGGAAATAACAGAAACGAAATTAAAGTAAAATTTTAATGTATTAAAATATGAGATTTAAAGGACAAAAGCCCGCCTACAACTTTTGCAACTGGGTCTCAGGTTACGTAACTAGTTTCAACTAGCAAGGCTGCAGTCGATGTAAATCAGAAGATGGGAGAAATTAGTGGTGAAACAGTCAACGTTTTGTCGCTGCCAAAATCTAACTCTTAAACGCAAGACCTCACTATGCATTAACAAATTTACATCCTGGACTGAGTCAATAAAAATGAAAGTGATAGCAAAGAAAAAATAATAAGATAACTGCTTAATAAACTTAAACCCTACAAGGTGAAGTGCTTCTCGTCTCGCTAGTACTTAACATTTTTTGTTACCTTCTTGCTTTATTTTAATTTATTAATTATGGTTTCTGCTATTATGAAGACTTCTGTGATAGCTGATATACTGACAATATGTTAATTAATTTAAAAAAAAACTAAAAGTCTTATTACAGTTTGCTTGATTTAATAAAAATTAAATTACATGGTTATAAAAACTATAGGGGGAATTTAAACTTATTATTTTTATTTTATGCATCGTTAGACAAACTGTTTCCTTTCGTTAAAACTGTTGTCACAAAACTGAATATTTCTTTCAAATACTTCTATGATTTATGAAAATTTTTCCATGTCTTAGAAATTATGTTTTAGGAAAGCATGAAATCTCTTAGGACAAACGATACAACAGCATAGTTTTAAAATCTAAATGTAATACAACTTTCAAAAGAATTATTTACTATTAAGTAAAACTGTAGCTTTAATTTTAAGTTTTCATTACTAGATGTCGCTATCAGCATGAAATTTGCTCCCTACGAGCAAATGTTTCTCTTCATACAGATTACAGATCAATAGTAATTACGAATGTAAAATCATAAGCAAAAGAGAAGAGGCATCCGTTTAGTTCACACGCGGATAACAAGACTAAAATATTTCGATTACAGATATCAGTGATGAGATACAGTACATTTTGCAGAACTGCTTAGTAAAATATTTTAGTTTGCCGCAACAGATGTTTAAATTAGATCTAAGTTATCTATTTAAGCAGTTTATTACTATTTAATTATGAGAAATTGAGGCAGTGAAGTGGTTCTTAAATTGCTTGAATCCCTACAACAGGTTAAATATTTTGATAAGTTTTAATAATTTTAACGCTCTATGACATGAATGAAAGTTAGTGTATTTATAATAACTTAAATTTGATGAAATCTGTTGATAAAAATGAGAGTACTAGGTATGTATAAAATAAATAATAATTATTAAGCGTGCAGAATGAATATGGATTTTATTCATTTTTTTAACATCGGAAAGCTTCAGTTAAGATAGATACCGAAAGAACTATTAAGAATTTTAATAATTATTTATTCATTAAAAAATACTATTAAGCATTCCTTTTTTCAAATGTCTTTATGTGCTATTGTTGGAAAAGTTACAATGTTTAAAACTTTTACCTGAAAATAATGGAACCAGTGGAATGATTTTAAACATTTAAAAGGATTATCAGCTTGTGGATTTATGTATCTTCTGCATGTGGATTTAAGTACCTTAGTAGATGTAATTCTGAATAGGCGGGGGGTGATGTGTGAATCTATCTCTTTACTGAATTGTTGTTCAATAATTATGGCAAGAAGTATAATAATGGAATACAGCACTAAGGAGAGAAAAAAGGGAAAGAGACACTAGTTTCGATGTTTGATTGTGTTCGAATATTGCCATTTCGACAATAAGAGATTTTGTTGCATACAGCTGCACTAGATAATATGCTACTCTATCAATGGCCTATGTATGTGGAACTCTTTTAACAATTCTGACTTGCAAGTGTAAGTGACACTGTAGGCACTTGCAGAACTACATTTTATCTTATTATGTTCTTAAGAAAATAAATAATATAAATAATTTCTAATTTCTTAGGAGTGAAGTTGTATCTCAAACGCTTTAAAATAAAAATAGATGAACTAATATCAAAATTAGAAGGAAAGGAATGTGAAAATAAAAATTATCAAAATATTAGTTAAAAGACAGACTAGAAAAAAGTAATGAAACGCTTTAGGGAAAAGTTTCACTTTGTGTCTCTGTTTAAGGCAAGCAAGCAATTTCTTGTCCCATTGATATCGAAGGGCATCAAATTAGTGATAATGCCAGAATACTTAATAAATGTTGGTCAGAATATTGGTAAAACTAAAAATTGAAAATAATAATACACAGAATATAGCAGAATACGCAAAGAATCTCACTTTCGTTGTAAAAATGGGAACAAAACAAATAATTTGGTTTGGTTTAATCGAATATGGCAAAGCATGCGACTTCTGTCTGCCAAGGAGTAGAAATGCTTTAGAGAAACGTCTTTCTAAAGGAAACTGGCTCATTTCCACATTACTCACGAGAAAAGCCATGAAAATGCACATGCTCGCCAACCCTTTCACCTGGAATCGAGCCCATGTTGAATTACTAGTGTTGAACGTTTTTGCCACTCGGCAGATAGGACCCAAAACCTAGGGATAAGAGGCTGTTTAACTTTAAGAAAGTCATCGAACTGCTTTTTTCGAAGTGTCTTTTAATTCCAACAAAGCTTAATGAAGAGTTTCAATGACCAGAGAAATGTAACATAAATATAATGTGACCACGAACATACTAATGAGCAAAGAAATGCATATGCAGCAAAAGAACAAGCGTTGTAAGTTCCCCCAAGGTTTCATTCTTGGGCCATTTCTCTATTTGATTTATGCAAATGACTTTCCAAAACATAAAGACGTCTCCAGCACCATGATTGTTTCTTATGCCAATGTTACTGCGATCATCACCCGTTCGGCCAAATCACATTCTAGAAAGGATCCAGGAAATTGAAAAGCGATGCCAGAAATAGAAGATGAAAATTAACCCAGAAAATACCAAATTTCAGTTGTTTGCAAATATAAAGCTCAAGATAAATTGGACTGTAAAGTGACTTTGTTCGTAATGCAAGTCCCACTTATACGTTCTACTAAAAACTTAGAAATTTGCTTCAATGAATGCTTAGAAATTTGGTTCTACGCACATTAACGGTATACGTGGAAAGTCTTAAGTTATCACTCGCAATCTTTTCCTATTACTCTCAGATGACTCAATCTTGCCCGTAAGTTGTTTCTTCACAAAGTTATCGTACGTCCAATATTTACTTAAGCGTCACCAGTCTGGGCAAGTGCGAAAGAAAATGAACTCAAGAAACTGCAAGTCCTGCAAAACAAGTTGTTGAGAATTATCGCTGGTGCCCTTAAATGTAATTTAAATGAAAATTTGCACCATGATTTTAAAATTGACACAATAAAGACTACCTAAGTAAGCTTATTGTGAAATTCTGAGACAAGGCAGCAGCCAAATGCTACTGCAAACGTTGCTGCACTTTTAAATTATGAAGTCTTAGTAAACAATGTTTTTCATCCACCCGTACGTTGCACATCTGACACAAGAAGGATTTGCTACCTGACATGCGTTTTCACCCCTCACCCTATACATAGCCGAACTATTCGCGGATGGCAGAACTACTTCATGATCTAAATTCTTAAATACTGTATATTCTCCTATTTCGTACATTTCCTAGATTGGGTACCTGGAAGCTGACGCTGTTCTAACAATTGGTAACACTCATGTTCCCCGCCAGCTACCTGGGTTTTTCTTCTACTACTATAGATGGAACCAGATGAGTAACGACTTTAACTGCTACAGAGCAGAGTCAAAGTGCCTCATCTCTTCTTTTCACCATTTAAAACCTCCTACGAAGGAATATGTACTATTTTTTCTCAAGTTCCGTAAAGAACTTTGTAATTTCTCTGAGAATTACTGCTTAGGCAGTAGAGCTCCGAATAACCCTGCGGTATCTCACTATTGCGTTCTATGTAGTTGAACTGATTCTAAATTAAGGAAACAAATACAATATGATAACTGTCTGAGAAAGCTTTAAAAAAGCATAAGACCTGCCGTTAAGTTACTGAATAGAGTAAGGTTAGCATTTGGAGAAAATGCGGATCATAGATTTTTCTAACTTTTTTCGGAAGTTATTTGTCGAAGTTATATTAGTTAATTTCATGACTTTTTTAAAAATCGTATTAAAATGCATACCAGCTGAGGCTCTGGCAGCTCAGATGCTTTTCTTGCTGTATTTACGATGCATTCACAACGTTTAATGGTGAGCTGATACAATAAGAGAAACATTAGAATCAAAAAATAAGAAAGCCGCTTATTTTGAAGTAATGCTCAGTTAAATGTCACACATTGACTTAAAAAACAAAGTAGGAGTTCAATTTAGGTACGTTAAACATATATTCTGGAAGCAACGAAACGTTTTTCGAGTTCATGAGTATTTTAGAAAGTTATAGTTAGAAGTTATAGTTAGAATAGGTAATATTAAAACAATAAGATAATTATGTCTTTCAAACTAAGTATTAACGGGAGGTAAAGCTATGATTACTCTGCTTACATGAAAACTGTCTGTACTTAAACTGTCATCTATCTGTTTGCAAGCTAAGCTGAAGGACACAGTCACTGTATATATTATGTACTGCAAATTATTCTAATTATCCCTTAAATTTGATTCTTAGATATGCGGCAAAACATTGTTCATATGCAGTTCCATCTTTTCTTTTTTTTACTTAAATATATGTTAAATTATTTCAAAATATGCATAACTATTTTCATCTTTAATAAGAACACAGGAAAAGTCCTTTTTAAAAACTGAATGAAATGATTTCATCCGCAAGAGCTGATGTTACATCGCCTTCGAAAGTCCATAACTAAACTATCTAAGCCTTAAGACACAATAACACGCCGAATAAATACTAATTCAGAAGTCAAACAACAAAAATCAGCGTTATATTTTCAAAATTTTTACAGGACTAGTTTCGATGGTTTTACCAAACCACCATCCTCAGCTGCAAAACCGCAAATGCAAAACTGCAAATGCTCCATTTGTGGTCCATTTGTGGTTTTGCAGCTGAGGATGGTGGTTCGGTAAAACCATCGAAACTAGTCCTGTGAAAATTTTGAAAATATAACGCTGATTTTTCTTGTTTGACTTCTGAATTAGTATGTAAGACTTATTTGAACTATTCCTTTCTCCCCAAGAAAAACTCATTTATAAATTAGACAACACTTTGTTGGCTGAATAGCTGCAGTATGTTAGTTTACAGTGAATCATCTACGTTAGAAGCGAGCGGACACTATCCTATCTACGTTGGAAAAAGAATTAAAAATTCACCCTATTTAGTTAACATTATATTCTAGCGCGTAATATCTAATAAAAAGCTACTGAATACGAATATCGTTGTTTAAAGACATCAGAAGAAACAGATTTGTAATGCAAAATGGGATCACTCTCGTCAAAATGTGTCATTATTAGGAATCAAGAAGAAGAGGTGGATTAAAAATCCGGTATTATGCTATTTCGCGGCACGCTGTATTAAGGTTCAATGTTTTCCAAAAAGAGCCTTTGTTTTCCAAAAAGAGTTCGAGCAATGTCCAACGTCAATTTCATCATTATTTAGAATTAATGACATGGCGAGCAGTTGTAATCGACCTGATACATGTGTATTATAACATAAAAAGTATTAGACGCAGATTAAATTGTGAAGAAATAACGAAATAGTTGAGAAAGTTAAGGGTTTATGCAATACTGAGTTACAAAACTCTCATTTTATTGACTATATATATAAATCACTGAATTGAGAGTTTTTTAACTCAGTGTTGCATGTATATAAATCATAGATGTCTAATTACTATCTTAAACATCAATGCAGATCAGATGCATGCTTCCTTAGAAACTGCATTTATTGCTGGAAGTATCCTGTTTCAGAGAGAAAAATGCGCTCTGCGAACGTAAGATTATTCTAGAATGGTCTGTAGAATACGAAAAGTATTCTACGTGCTACTTTGACCATCACACTTCTAAGACATAATTTCAATCCTATACCTGTGTGGTGTATCACCTATCCTTATGAGCAATGCCTGTTAGAAATCATACACTACAAGACATCTTTAGAAATTTTGTAGCATCCCTTTCTCACTGGGTAAGAGGTATCGGCATATAAGAGCACAAACTTCATATAGTAACTTGAAAAACTCAAGAAAAAACTATGTTTTCACATACATACTTAAACTGGAGTAGCCTGAAATGCAGCAATCGAATTTAAAGTACGATCATCTGGAATATCGATTAATATTTCGCCATACATTGGCATGTTTGGAATGAGATAAGTTCGTGTGGTTGTATTTTACATTTGCTCTGTCGACTTTATCAAATGCTGAACAGTTGTCGGCGGATACCGACGGATCGCAAAGTATCCGCCTACAGCTTATCAGATGTGTTCGATGGAATTTAAATGGTGGAAACTAGCAGGCTGAATTATTTCAGCAATTTTCTCACTTTCCAACAGCACATGAGTAGCCGCAGTGCGATGGAGTGTATTGCCTTTTCGTTCGTAAAAACGAACTAGTGACTTCTTGGAAGAGACACGCATAGGGAAGAATTATGTCATTGTAGTGTTCAATCTGCTTTTTACTGTTTCCGCTTATCTGCACTTGTGAGCATCTATCTTGCATAAAGCCTTCCTAGACAGGAACACCTCGACCGTAGTATCGATCTCTCTCAGTAATGTATGCTCGTCGATACCGTGTGTTATATTTCACAGATTAACTAACTTCCCAATTATGCTGAGTTTGAAACTACTTGCATCAATCAACAAAACATTTTTCAGGTCCATTATTATCCAATCTTTGTGTTCTGTGTTGCACTGTAAATGATGACCTTCAATAGATTGATGTTAAAAAGGTTTAGCATACTGACAATCAGGTAAACGTTCCATCTTTATGGCTGGCCTTAATAAAGTTCGATAAATGGTGAACATGGCTACTGTGTCAGTACAGAATGAAACTTACTTAACATCTGCAGTAGTCATATTCCTCGTTAAGAAAAGCGAAAATCCCTGATCTTTTGTATTTATCTTTTATGCTATAGAATCACTTCAAATGTCCTGATGTACATCAACTGTTTGCTAAAAATTTCTAGTTATACAACGGAATATTATATGAAATCTTAATCTTGCAGCATTTGAACTTTATCCTATTCATTAGGTTTTTTTTCCACGCCTGTGTATTTCACAGATTTTCAAAATGCAAAGATTTTTTTCATATGCCTATTTATTGAAAATATGTTTTTCTAAATCGAATGCAATTTTTAGTGAAGAAAATATTAGATGAATCAGCTAAGCTAAAATTAATCAGTTCTTTAGGTTGACTGATGTCATTTTCACTGGTATTAATAGAAAGTCAAAACGGCTCATTATAATTCTCGTTAAACTCCAGAAATATTTCAAGAGGATATAAATCTAATTTTTTAGTAATGCATTTCTTCTACCTTCATAATTAATGCATTCTGCGTCAATAGTTAGCGTTACCTTTTATACGAATATTAGTAAAATGTTTTTGGAATGTTAAGAAGTCTGTCGATTTAACACGTGATCAAATAAAGAGAAGATATTATGTTTCGCGAAGTAGCAAAAGCATTTGGCTTTAAATCTGATGCGGATGGTGTGTCTGGTGCAGCTTAATGCTTTATGAGAACGTAAGTACTTTTTTTCCTCCGTACTTAAAAATAACATAGTACTCTGAAAGATTTCTAAACTGATTAATACGACTCATTTGCTGTTATAAAAGTATACGGAGAAGGCAAATTCTGATTTATTGCCATTTAACGTAAGTTAAGGCTACAAAAATTAGTTTAATGCATATTGCAAAACTTAAATTTTAGAATATGTAATGAACTCGTGAATTGCATTTTCTCTAACTGGAAACAAAGTCGTTGTTTTAATGTGTTTTTATGTTTTAAAATTTTAAAACTTAATCTGGAAGAAATGTACGTCGGTAAAAATATGTTTGATGAAACTTGTTACCTAATACGTTTCATTCATTTAAAACACTTGGGCAATTGTCAAAATTTACTTAAATTCACTTAACTATTGCGTTCTTGAAAATTGATTTTATATTTCAGATTAAAACATGGATCTTCATTTTTTCAAAATTATCGTTCTCTATACAGTGGTTTTCAAATTTCTTAAAGGCTTTGGTTCTGGAGCTTCATTAAGTAAGTTAAAAGTAATTTATTTCCATTTAACATGAAGCTGTATATAAAATACATGCAGGATTCAACTAAAATTGGATTTCCATAGTGTTGCAAAACTACAAAGTAAATCGGATTTGCCGAAATTCGAAGTAGTTCTTAATTCAACATTTCTGTAAAATTAAAGGCTTAAGCAATTTAATCTTTTGATCAGTTTTATTCTCTTAAAATTAAGCTTAAATTTGCAAAGCGAAATGCATTTTTTTAGAAGCAGGAAGATATAAAGCTCTCTATGAAAAGTAGGTTCATGAATGAAATTCTGTCTCCAAAAACATTTTCAGGAATTATGTTTTTGTTTCACTAATTTTAACACATTTCAGAAAAATTTTCATTTCCCACAGGTAAATGCTTTAGGAATGATTGAAATCTTTGATACAAGATAAAAAAAATTGCATTTAAAGAATCTTTTTCTAAAACAAATGTTTAAATACTTCACCGTAAAAAGGTATTCATTTACCTCTTCGATTAATTAAAGTTGTATAACAATTCATTCATTTTACAATTTTATAATTCATTCATATATTTACGAAGAGAAATTTCAAAAAATGAGCTTTAAATAAAAAGGAAAGAAAATGTCTATTTTGGATTATTTCAGTGCACAAGTGATTAAATAAATTTAACTTGTAAGCCTTTATTAACGCTAATAGCGTATTTGAGGTTGCATATCCTGAAACCCAGTTAAGATATCTTTTCAGTTGTAGACAACAGAAGTCAATGCCATGACAATGACCTCTTTATTGTATTTGCTATATAAATGCCCTTTTTTAAAATTAAACACCATAATGTATAGATTATTAAAGTTAATTTGAAAGCGAATTTTGCAATTAAGATCTTTGGTTAAGGGCACTTTTCCCAGATTTCTGTAAATGTTTCAGTATTCTAATATAGGTCACATGCTTTTCATAGATACTTTTGTAAATAATTCATAGAGCGCAAGACATTTGTGAATATCTGACATTTTGTCTTTCCTTATTACTACAGGTAGCAATGAAATGGGTAAACCATATTCTTATGATACTAAAGGGGATTATGAACTGAAGAACGAGTCTATGGATGGATTAGACAATGGTGTATACGATGGGTATTCAAAACATAAGTCTTACCCTAGAAAAGCTAAATTTTATGGGCTTAGAGAACATGGCTATTCTAGAAGACTATTTCGAACAAAACCTAGTAGGAAATCATCTACACCATCTCTTTTGGGTGAATTAAGCCCTTCTGAAAATTCCAAAATTTCAGTTTCTTTTCATGAGCCGAAGGAAAATATCTACAAAACTGGTCATCAAATTGAAATAATACCTTTGAATGACGCTGAAGGTAGAACAAAACTTGAAACTGAAGAAAGCTTTCTTAATCCTCATGAAGATTTTTTTGCACCTCCTTCTTATGTCACAGAGCGATATAAATTAGCAGACTTAGAAAGTGCTTCTGAATTTATTCCAAAGAGTTCTAAAATATTGGCTTCAAAAGATGCTAAAGAAAAATCGAGCAGTGCCGACATATCTGCAGATCTAAACACGTTTCACGAAATAGGAGGAAATTTTGTTAGCGAGACTAGAAAGAACAAAGCAGATCAAAACTTAATGAACAAACAAACATTTAAAAATGATAAAATCTCCAATAATAGTAACAGGTATATGCCTTCTGTACTATTTTACTCCAACGAAAATGCCAATTCTAATTTAGAAACCAATATTCCCCTAAAACATAAAAGCGAAATTTCATTAGTTAATTTCGACGCAGAAAATGATCTAACAGTAGATGGGCCAGAGAACTCTTTGACAGAACCATTTGAAGGAAGTGGTGATTTCAAGGCAGTGGATGATGATGAACCAGATGAAAATACTCAAAAAAAAGTTCATTTACCAAGCAAGTCTGTCCGAATCATAGATTTCTTCGCAAGAGTTAACAGTTCTTCAACATGTACTACACCTAACGGGAACAATGGCCAGTGTCGTCCTTTTCGGGATTGTCTTTTAAGTGATGCTCTGAATAACTTTAACTTATTTTTACAATATGTGTGCTTGTTGCAAGGAACTTTCGTAGGAGTCTGTTGCCCGGATAATCCTGTAATTGAAATATCTGATGCCTCCAGCGATAACATAACAGAAAGTGTAACAGCCAATATAACGCAGCCTTCTGAAGGTAAATACTTCATATAATTACTAATGTAAAAGTTGACTTGGATTTGCTAATTCTTTATCTGTTCAACTATTTTATGTATACTGAACATTTTATGTTTGTATGAAGCATGTAAATTTCGAGGAATTTTCTAGGTTGTGGTCTGAATACCAATGTAAGAATAGTTGGTGGAAGTGTATCTCTTCCTCACGAATGGACATGGATGGTAAATTTAAACTTTTTGTACGTCGAAATTTAATAGGTAAAAAAACACGACATTTGTATTAATTTTTAGTATTGCAGGTCGCTTTGTTAAGAAGAAATAGATTCTTCTGCGGCGGTGTCATTATAAATGATTGGTATATTCTCACAGCTGCCCATTGCGTTATGGGGTAAGTGCCTATGATGAATATCGGAATTTCGCAGTTGGTAATGATTCGCTATTATAAATTAATACTGATCTCTTTTGTTTTCAGAATGAAGGTTAATGATCTGAAAATCAGATTAGGAGAGTATAATTTCCAAGAACAAAACGAGCACCAACAGGATATTCCAGTTGCAGAAATAAAAAGGCATGCACAGTTCGTTACTCTGACCTTCCAACATGACATCGCTCTGCTGAAACTGAAACGAAGGATTGAATACTCCAAGTTTGTAGGCAGCATTTGTTTACCTAGCAAGGCTGGCCGAGATTACTCGGACGCAAATGCTACAGTTGTAGGATGGGGTACAGTTTCCTTCGGTAAGAATTTTTATCCATATCAATATCATACTTTGAGCTTTTTCTCGTAGGTAAGTTTACGAAAGTGCTCAAAACTGTAATAGTAGGGTATATAATATTCTAGTATTAACACTTTACTAATGCATTAGGAACGTACGTTATCATTAATTTGCCTCCATTTACACTAGAAAATTCTTCGCGCAGGGTTTGTGAGATAATTCTAAGACTTTTGCAGACCGAATCCCACCAAGTATTAACCTGTAGGAGGCTATACGGTATGAATTGAATTGGTGGGGATTTATTTTAAAACCTTAGAAAAAAAGAAACAAGGATTTAAAATATAAGCTGGAAATCTTTTAGATGAGAAGCAAACGATGAACTGTTAACTATGAAAGCTATGCAAAAATATAATTTTCCAAGAAAACGCGCTTTTCACGTTAATTTCCTAAAAGAATTGTTCTGAAAGCTTCCAACTAAAATTAAAATTTGTATAATTTACTTTCTCAGCTGTTCTATATTTTAAATGTACCGGAAATTTTAAAATTATCACATTTCTAATACTTGAAAAATTACTATGAAGTTGTTGGCAGGAACTAAAATTCAACAAGTTTTTAAGTAATTCGTAATGACAATAAATTTCTCGAAGACCATGAGAATGTGTTATAGAAAAAACAAATTTGGCTGAGACATTCTTTTCTACATAACATTTTTAACTACAAGTTGCTATCTAAGTAGTAGAGAATTATTGTAAAGAAGTTTCTATTGCTTTTAAAGGAGGTGCAGCAAGTCCTGTACTTCGCCAAGTTACTATTCCAGTTTGGAAAAATGAAGAGTGTGATAAAACATACAGAATGGAAAGCATAACAGACGCCTTCATGTGTGCTGGTTCACCTAAAAACGGCGAAGATGCTTGCCAGGTATCGGACAATTTTATTCAAATTTTCGTAAACGATTATGAAATTCTGAAAATTGATCTCTTAGTTCTTGTTACAGTAAAACTTTTGACCACCTGGTAAAGTCTTATTAATCATGTAACCAGATCTCTTCTAATTGGTATTCTAAGTAAATATGTCTAAATAAACTAAGTTTTAATGCTTGATCTTTCTCTTTAACTAAGGCACTTAAATCCAATTTAACTTTCCGTGCCCACCAACGGCTGAGGAGTAACGTCGCTAAATGCTGGCTGTTCGATTTGAATTCGAGTCCAGGCAAACGGCCTGCCCGGTGTGGGCGTTTTCTTGGTTTTCCTTGTGTGTAATGTAGACACGAGCCAGTTTCCCTTAGAATGAAGATGAAAAGATGAGATTAGTCTTCAATGAAGGCATCCATATTTTTAGGTAGATAGCCCTAGTGTGCTTTACCGTAATCAGTTAAACTAAAGACATCTTTTTCGTTTCAAAAAGCATCTAAAGCTCGTTTCTAGATATGCCAGTTGATATAGTAAAGTGTATTTGGGTTAAATGCCAGGTACGTATTAATATTTACACATCTGAGATGTTCTAATGACATTTACTTTCCTCTTCGTGACTTTTATATCTTGTTTAATAAATGAAGAGTTTTCATGAAATCGTGGCTATACTTATTGTTTTAACTTTAAAAATTTTTGCATAATTTCTGTGTAATTATTTTAGTCGCTCATTTCAGAGTTTAATTTTTATAAATGATTTATTTCTGGCTATGGTTCATTTTGCTTAACCACTTGAGATAACACTAAAAACGTAACCTTCAAGCCAAAATTACTTAAATTCATTTTTAATTCATTAATTTTTAATTTTAATATAATTTGAGACTTTGGATGAAAAATTCAATGACATTCATTAAACTGTGAAGCTTTAGTGATGTGAAAATGATATAGAAATGAATTAGTATAACTACGGTATTCTCGGTTATAATCTAAACACATTGACATTAAAGTCTTAACAACTTAGTTACAAAAGGCTATTTCGTTTAATGTAATATCGGGTTCATCAGCGGCTGGGTGGTTAAGAGCTTTGAACACTAGTATTTTGCCCTGGGTTCAAATCTAAACTAAACAGCTGCCTGCTAGGGTATTTTAAGTTTTTCCCATTTGTAACATAGCTAAAAGGCAATTTCTTTCTTTCCCGAAGGCATCCCTGCCCTTAGGTAGTTAGCTCCTTGTGTGCTTTGCCGACTATCCAGGCAATATTTAATATCTAAAAGAGCGTTGTACAGTCCCACGACTTCAGAGATGACGCGTGTTTTAGTATCTTTTTAATTACACGTCGTTAAATTTTAATTTTCATGTCCTTCGGAACTCTTCGGCATGTTTTACTTGTACACTTGTTTATAGTATGTATACATACTTAATCTAGCGTATCGTATTTCCAAAATTTGAAGCTGTGAAAATAAATTTCAGCTGTTGTAATAAAGGTCTAAAGGATGTAAGCTTTTCGTATAATTTATATTTACTTTTTGAATTTTATACCTAACTCAGCACCTTTCCTTTTTAGAGAAAACTTTGTTGTATTTTAGATCGGCAAAATTAATTCTGCGCATAACCTGGTTATATATTTGAAAAATATCAGCAGAACGTAATTTACGGATCCGACAATGTCGGTTAAATTATAACTGTCTTTATGTATAGTAAATCTCCCAAAAGAAATTTCCTATGTGTATCTTGCAAGAGATTCCTTATTAGCTAAAGTTTAGTATAATGTGCTTTTAGTGCCAATTTTTCTCTTTAAAAGAAATCGGAACTTCTTTGCTGGAGTTAAGTTCTAAAATAACGAGATGAAATTTTTCAGTTTTTCAAAGCTGACATACTATTACTGTCTGAAGAATAAAAATGTGGATAAATGAGTTTTGGAACAAATAAGTTTTATTTCTTGTCTGACGAGTACCCATCGATAGATCACCAAAAATACCTCGGGTGACAATGTGTAACGCAACCAAGGTTCTAAGTGTTCAAAATTCTTTTATAAAAATTTTCAGGATTCTTCTGTAGAACGATTTTTTTAGATTGGTACTAAGGAAGAAAGGGAACAGTTTATTTCAATTTTGCTCCTGAGACACGCGCATATAGTTATCATGTAGAATAACTATGTGCGCTAACTTATGTAACTATGCAACTTCCATCAGCAAAATGGAAGAAGCGGCAATGGGGTGTAGCTCGTCGTCATAAGTCTTATGATTTCATACGGAAGTAGAAAGAAGTTGGAACAATCTCCATTTAAAATGCTGTTGCCAAAACGGTATTCGCCGCAAATAAAACAAATTGCATTGCCAAAAAAGTGGCGGTAGATTGTTAGAGGCGATAACGAAGAACATTTTTTGTAATAGTCCCTATATATTTAAAGATAATTGCGGTAAAAATCGCTCAAAACTGTTATTATACTACTTGTGTTAAGTAGAATAAGTTTAAAAAGTGCACACTTTAGCTGCTAAAATTATATGCACTTAATTTCTCTATTTTATACATATGGATTTTATTGTTGAATTTTCTTTCGAAAATCGTATGCTCCCTAAGCAGTGTATTTTTCATGTGGTAGCATGAGCATTTATAGTTGTATCTGTGCATGAAAATAACGAATAAAATATTTAGGAGGAAAACAGACTTTTTTTACACAGTGCAAGGCAATGTGGTAGATGTTTGGTACTTGGCTACTTGTCGATACGAACTGTGGAGGAAATAAATTTCCTGCGCCAATAAATCACTCTTTTGATTTTCGATAAGCACTGTCTGACAGTATTCAAAACCACTTTAAGATTGTTACTGTCTTTACTTTTGTATTTACATAAGAAGGCAAGTGGTTTCTCATGTGTTAGTTCTAATTCTATCAATTTTTCGGAAGTGTTTAACACCACAATTACATTCTACACATGTCGTATATAATTTCATTGCTAGAAAATTGAAACTCTCAATTTAGTAAAATACCATATGCCTAGAAAAATTATAGCTTCTGCTTCACTTCTCGATAAATCTTGTTAACGTATGAAGCAAAACGCAGTAAAAATTAACGATATGAAAAACTGTTCTCCCAAGAATTTTTGACGAAAGTGTTATCGAAAAAATGACACGATGCAAATATGTGCTTGCATTTAAATGGTCAAAATTTGACACTTAAATCATCTCCACTCTTCTTCAGGTGGTTTTCTCCATGCACAGCGTATATACAAGCCAGTTTCCATTGGAAAATCCTCCACTAAGCCATCCTTCCCCTTAGCCAGACACCTTTCGCGTGCTTTGCTATAATTAAAGAAACCAAGCTACTCTCCCTCAGCAAAATAAAGTCTCAGCTTTCAATACTTTTTTGTTAACGGGGGTCCAACTTAGCCTCAAAGAAACGTTGGCGCGAAGTCTAATTAAACGGCAACTCTTAAGATACGTAAAGCTTTCATTGGGGGGGGGGCAATTTGATATAATCAGTGTATCTCAGAATTTCAAGAAAACTTCTGTGAAAATGAAGTCTTTCTAGGCATGTGGGAATTTTAAAGTAAATAATGAAAGCGGTTGCATTTCACGACCTGTTGGTTAAACTGATAAAATTAAAGAAATACGAAATGCTTAATGTTTCGCATATTCAGGATAAGCATACGTATCCGGTGCTCCAATTGTTGGAATAAATTTTAATACACAGCGTCATCAGTAGATTAGAATGGAGCTGTAAGGTTAAACGGCGAATAAATTCACTCAAACTATCTGGCACGCATAAGTTAGTTTTAATAATGAATATAAATTTTGAGATTGAAAAATATTCAAAATGCGCTATCGCACGAAAAGTTTTCTGTAATTAAACCTACGTTGACTTAATTGTGTATTTCAAAGCTGAAATAGTTGACATTAAAACATGTTATAAATTTTTTACACAGGTGCATTTGATTTCTTCCATTCCAGTAGGAATTGATTTACCTAAGTTGGGAAAATTTAGGTAGATATTTACCCTTGATTTTTCAAGCTTGTCTTTCAGTAATTTTTAATTAGAATTTATGCAGATAGCCTTTGCATACTTTCCCGTACTCAAACAATGTAACCTTCAATAAAATTATTGCTCTTGCTTGTTTATAAGCGTAATACATAAGGTTCTACGTAGTAGTAAAATATGGCCTTTGTTAGGATTTTTAATGGTAGTAAGGCGAATTATGTAACAGCCAAATAAATGCATATAGTAGTAATGTGCTTGATATTATTTACATTATAGCCTGACAAGACAATTTGTTCATATTCTGCTCACTTCAAATTTCCTCTTAAAACATGAATTTTCAAATTCATTTTGGAGTAAATGCTTTATCCAAACTCTTTAGCCAAAAATTATTTAACTGCCATCAGCATGTTTTACAGCAGGATAAAGAATTCCTGGTTAAAAATAAACTTTTTGACTTTACGAAATCCCAGATTTTTCTTTCTTTAATAAAATCGAAAGTTTTAAAATTTCTTTGGCTACTTTTAAGAAAATAAGTTGGCGATATACTTAATTCGTGCGAGGCGCGTTCTAGAAATTTGGTTTGGAAGTTCGGATTTTTACTTTTCTTTCCTCTTCATGCATTTGAAAAATTTGCCTGAACACTTTTCATTTTAGCAGCTTGTTTAAAAGCACCTTTTGGGTTAATAGCTATTTTTATCAACGGGTATCTCTGTTCATGTTGAAATAAAAATAGTTGGCCGTTCATATCGAGCTTTATTTTAGAAAGATTACCGTCCATAGATATTTTCAGGCACTAGAAAATTACGTGGAGAACCCGTTAATTTCCTAATTAATGTCTGACCTCAAATTATTATTCCCTATTTTTTATCAACGATAAGTTATTTTAGATATGTATATGTCCTCCGTCCCGACGCGCCTTACAATTTCGAAAACTGTACTTAAATATTGTAAGAATTTAAAATCTTTCAGTCTGTAAGAAGCCCTCGCGTTCTTTACTTAATGTAATCTAATCCAGTCTAATAAGCTCCCTCGCTTATTAGGTAATCCAATGTTTAATTTCTTTCATTCTCAAGTATCCAAATATGTTTTTAGTCTGAAATATACTATACTAAAGGTTAAACAATGAATTTTTACAACTATCAAATTGCATGCGACAAGAAATTAATTATTCCTTTAGAATATATTTATCTTTTTTATGCATAATTGGCAGTTTTTACGTGGTATCCGAATGTTTTTGATTGAACAATATCTAAAAGCTCAAAGCCTGTAAAGCGGTTGCATTCTCAAAAGTTTCGAAATTTGAAACAGCTGCGTATAATATTTGAATATACGTGAGGAAGTGTGGTCTTTGGAAATTGATGTGGATTATGAAATGGCAGCAGTTGCATTAGCTTTTATCATTCGCATTGCAAAGTGCAGGTTTAATGGGATGAGTTTACAGAAAAAAAATGCATCTTGCAATAACGAACGAGGTAAAATGTTAGTCTGAAGATTTTATTAAGTTCAAACGACAAAGTTTTCTCTTATCCATTTCAAATCTTCAATACTGGCGCAAACTAGACAGGGGCTCTTAAAATGCATTCGATATCTATAGTGTGGCTATAAAGTCCCTTTACACCTGAACTAGAAGAAGGTATCTGGGGAAGATGTTTCAGATCTGGACCTCCATCTTGATCACTGATATGGTAACATCGCACCTCTCGTGAATTTCAACGTGATTGCCGCGTACTTGCTACGCGACTTAGGGTAGGAGAATAAAGTCTGTGCCTTGACCAGTTCTCTCTCGTATTTCTGTACTTGGTGAAGAACAATGGCAGATCTCAGGGACTTTACTTTGGAGGAGCGCTTGGTGACAACTGTTTGCGTCCATGAACGGAAGAACAACGAAAATATTACACAGGCCACATAGGTTTCGTGAACGGTTTGGTAAGGAGCCACCGAGTCATCAGATTTTGATCACATCTGAGAAGAAAAGCTTGTCCCCTGACAGATGTTATGGATTAACCAGCCCCTTAGCCGCCTCGAAATCTGGACCATGGAGATAAAGGACTTACTGCCTACCTCCAACACGCATAATCTGAACCTTACGGCACTAGACAGTGCCCTGTGGGTGGTTATCAAATCGTACGTCAGGAAGAAGCGGTGAGTGGACAATGATGCGCTACGGATAGGCGTGCTTTTGAAATCTTCGAACAGGTGACACCGCACTTGCTAAAGCTGAAGACATTCTGGTGTATCAGTCTGTGCAGATAGTGTATCAGTCTTGGATAAATAACCGTACGTGTTATTAGTTACAATGAAATAATTGCAAATGTAAAGGGACTTTCTCGCCCTCTTTACCTTAATAACTGCTGCTGGGGGGTGGCTGCGTAATTTTCAGGGCATGTTAACACTGAGATTATAATAAAATAATTTGATGTAGGCTACTTTGTAATAGCTATCCATCCCATTAGCACCTACTTTATGCTTTCACATTGGAGTATTCATAAACTAGTGAAGTAGAAAAACTTGTGATGGTAAGCAAGTTCCTAACATGCGGAATATTCAAATGAGACTGGGTGGAAGCTTGTAAGACTAGAGGAATGAAATTCCAAGACTGTTTGTTTAAATCTGGGAAGATAATTGGGTTGTTTAACGGTTTCGAAGCCTGATTTTGAACGGCAGTGTTTCGCACGTGATTTTATGCTGTGTTTCAATAAAAGTGTAAAATTTCTTGTGTAAGCGGCTTACTCACGTGCAAAGCTTCTTGAGCTAATAATTTTGTTTAAAAAAGGAGCATTTAGAATAAGATTTTATTTCAGTTTTAATTCTTTTGTCACCAGTGAATACTCGCAGAATATAAGCGAAGTCAACTTTCCATAAAGTAACTAACGTTTCAAAAATGAAAATTCTTGAACGAAGAGTTAAATTAAGAATATAAAATCCAGCTACTTAGACCATTGGATTACCACTATCGTTAAATTTTCAGCTGACCGACTGATCATTGGTACAGGAAAGGTTATCCTTGAGTACAATTTTTCACCTTTGAATCCCATCGATAGGGTAATAATGGGTAGCTCCTCTCTACTTTATATTTTCATTCTCTACTATCAATTCAGACTTTTTCTCGTTATTTCTAATAAAGTTGTAAAGTAAGATCTAATCGCATTTCACTTAATGAGACTATCGAGAATCGATTAAGAATTTTAAAATGGAAAGGACCTTGCTGTGAAATGCTGCAAAAGTTTGCTTATTTTTTCCTATGATATTTTAAGATTTGATTTATATCTAATTTTCTTAGGTCTTCGAAAAATATTATTCATAATCATGATACCATCTGCAAGTAGAAGCCCAAAGCCGAGTAACTAACACTACTGTTTCAGTTAAAGTTCGATTATCGGTAACGTATTTAGCTGGGAAATATTTTTGTGGTTTTCTGTATATTTGAAGCAAAGCACCGTTCTCCAGTAGTAAGAACATCACAAAGGAAGTTCTATGGAAGATCATAATGTGATACCCAGTTAAACTGTCATTTAATATTGTTATTCCTAATTCCACTGTCCATTAAATTTTCAAAACGTCTGTAAATGTTTAAGATACTCAATACTGCTAAAGAGGTTCAAAATAATTTCGTAGCTTGAAGCAAAAATAATGTAGAATTTGCTAGTGCCGTAAGTACCTGATCTACGTTTGTGTCGTCGCTGTTACAGCATGTAGGGCGAGTATGAAAAAAGCAATTTTCTTAAGGCAAAACCACAGAAGCTTCACCAAGATAAAGCTATGATTTATAAGGGTTCTCAAGACATACGGTAAATATTTGCACAAGCTCGTTCTCACTTTCCTTTTCTTTTAAGTTTTTATAGAAAGCATGGTGATATTTTCTGATGAATAGCCGCGGAATTTGAAAATGTCTTTTAGCGTGTAGTCAAACAAGTGCGTAGCAACAGCAGATAAATATAATTTAACAAATAATTAAGGCGATAACCTCAAATTTTAGGACATGGTATTTATGTATAGATCAATGTGAAAACTCATTTTGAAATTTTCATTTGTGCTAATTAGCAGTATTTACATGCAGAATTAATCGCTTACCATTTCATATTCATTTCTATGAGAATGACGTTATCTAATGGCTTCAGGTATCCATTATTTCACAACCTGCAGAGCACCTTTCAGTGTACTACTCGGCGAATAGAAGGTAATCTATGCAGACCAGACTTAAAATAATTTTGTTTGATTCGGTAAAAGTAGCATATATATACACTGCTGGCCATTAAAATTGCAACATCATGAAGGAAAGCAAATACAAAAAATACATTTATTGTGCGCAAACAGTATGGCATGAAGACAAAATGATCAAATTTGTAAGCAGTCTGGGGGTTTACAGGGGTGCATAATTAGTAGAAATATGTCACCCTTTTCAGCTAATACTGCCTTTACCCGATTATGCATAGAGTCGAACTGGGATTGGATGGCAGAAACTGACGACTAATTCCATGCTGCTTCAAGCCTATACCACACTTCATTATCTGTATTAGCTGGAGAGGGGTGACGAGCCAGTCTCTCAGCAACCCATCAGTAGTTTTCAATGGGTGACAAATCTGGAGACCAAGCAGGCCAGGGCAGCAATATAATACCCTGTGTATCGAGTAAGGTCAGAACACGATGTGCAACATGTGGTCTTGCCTTATCTTGTTGGAACATGGCGCTTGGCAGCCTTGAAGATCCACTGGACGTAAGATGTCATGAATGTACCGACCTGCGTTCAAATTACGTCTATCTGAACTAAAGATGTGCGTGTATTGTAACCAATGGCTGCCCAAACCATCACACCAGGTGCAGGGCCCCTATGCAGATATCGAATACAAGCAGGTGAGGTACGGTAGACTTAGAGCCTCCAGACACATATACGGCCATCAGAATACTGCACGCAGAACCGAGACTCGTCTGAAAAGATGACATTCTGCCACTTCTGTATCCAGCTTTGTCGTTCGGCTCACCAGAGTCGCCGTCTATGCTGCATTTTCAAGGGAAGCCGAAGTTAATGGTCGCTGTGCTGATAGTGTACGCTGCTGCAAACATCAACTCACAGTACGAGCGAATACTGAGCGTGCTTTCCTGACTAATGGTCTGTGATGTGGTTAAGGTTTTACAAAGCTGACCTCTTATGTCTGTCCTCAGGGGTTAGTCATCAGAGGGCGTTGAGATACTACTTGCCGTTCAAAATGATCCTCAGTAGTCCATTGATTCCATATTCGCATGACAGTGTTTGAATGTCCACCTGTGTAACGGGCGATATCATGGAACGATAATTCACACACTCGATAGACAACTATCCTGCCTCTATCGAATTCCGACACTTACTGGTAAGCATTTCTTATTCGAGGCATAACACTATTCTGAGCAAAATCCGACCTTGCAAAGCGCTTTCTGAATGAGAAATCCACTACACAACTTTTCTTTTATCCAGGTGCTTCAGATGTCGTTTCTCCCTCCTACGTCGTATAAATGCGCTGAAATAATACTAATCATTTGTATATCCCAACTTCCTTTCATGCGATTTTGACGTTCGTCAGGTCGTTTCTTCCTGGTGTTGCAATTTTAATTGCCAGTAGTGTATTATGGTGTGGCTTGATTTTTCATAACCTAAGTAGGATATGCCGGGAAAGTGTATGTGACCTCATTTCCCACGGATTAAACTGAACGCTATATGCACATACGTGATTAGAACTAATTTTTTGCAGCACTTTAGGTAGTATAGTTATACAGTAATTTATACTGATATTTTAATGCCAATTTTAGTTTTTGTTTGTGTGTTTACACTTAAATCAAAATGAATTCCTCTTTTAGGGTGATTCTGGTGGCCCGCTTATGGCATTAAATGATGAAGGACGTTGGGAAGTGATTGGAATAGTGTCATGGGGTCGAAGATGCGGTGACCCTGTCTATCCTGGAGTATACACCCGTGTCACTTCTTACTTAAACTGGATAACAGAAAACTCGCAATGAACACAAGCTCCTTTAAACACTCATCAAAGTTTTTAATACTGTGCACATAATTTACTTGTTTTAGTCTGTGACATCAAAATGTTAGTCATGTAATTTTGAAATATTTTAATAAATTTTAATATTAACATTTTTTCATTAAATTCCTTTGTTTATAAGAGCAATATAAGATAAATTTAGTCAATAACCTTAGAATATTTTAAGAGAAACTGAAAGATGTTAAAAATAATTCTTATTTGTATTCTCTGCATCACAAGTCCAAAAATAACACATGCTCTCTTCATATCCATTGAGATTATTTGGCCCCTTTTTATTTTATAATCATATCGATAAAAGAAATATTCCTATCCTTGCGTAAGACGTCTTATCACATTTAAAACTGAAATATTTTCAGCATAAATAAGTCAAGTTTGAAAAACTTCGTGACAGTTCACACAATAAATATTCATTAAGAAAAATTCACAATTCACATAAGTCTTTAACACTCAAGGTAGTAAAAGAAATTTTCCTGCTTGCATTTTCTTCACATTGCAAGCGCAATATTCACGTAAATATAAAACTTCAAAGTTCCAAATATTCTTAAGTCTTTAAAATATCAATTTCCTTTTATAGCGTATTTCAGCGCTTATGTTTTTCAAACTTAACACTTTATTTTACATTTAGGTAGTCAAAAATTGACGTCATGTAATATGTTGCACAACCCAGTCCTTAAACTTTGATATCCTTGTGCAAACGCCGGGCATGTTCGGTTCTGCACAGCCAATACCCCATGAAATAATTCCAGCTAAAAACCAGTATCCTTCATCTGACTGTATTTGCAAAGGTCCGCCAGAATCTCCCTGCAAAAACAAATGATGTAAATTTAAGTGTCGCTAAACACATAAATGACATTATCTTCAGAAATAAATTTCTGATAAGTGTGACATTAAACTAGTTATATAACTGTTATGTACCTGGCATGAATCCCTTCCTCCTTCTTCAAAACCGGCACACATAAAGATGTCTGGGATATATTCATGCCTTCCTGCAGCTAGAAACATATTTTTGCATTTTTCGTTGCTGATTATTGGAACTTGAACCTCTTGCAGAATCGATGGTAAAACACCTCCTGTAAAATTTGATGCAGCATAATTTTTAACTTTTACCCAACAATTCTTTAACTTTCAATGTTTAAATCGTTCACAGTTTACAAATAGTAAGATCACAGCTTTGATTTTCAAATATTTTTGTAGTAAATGCCTCATTCGACGCCAAACTGCACATGACTTTTATGTTCGAGACCAGCTACCGAAATTTTTATTTCGATAAATGTTATCTGTAAACTCGCCTTCAAGTGCAGTGTAAAAGCTTTGCTAGTTATACTGACTTCATTTTGTAAATCAATTCTAATAAATCTTGAGGCTTATAGCAGAATGCTACAAGAATATTTCTGAAATCGTTTTTACCTTAATATGAAATATGTTTTTGAACTTTGTGCAAAATTTTCAATGTAGGAACAATTGTGCTTAACATGTTTTAACTTTTATGAGCTGTCCTCTAGTTGCAGCATTTAGTAAGAATTAAATTTGATTTTTATTATGAAACATGATGGCAAAAATGTTCAAGAGAAGTACCTTTAAGTATTATTTAATAACTATATTAAAATTTACTTTTATCTGCTTTTTATAAGCTTTTACCCACTTTAGTGTAAGTTATTTAGTGGTAGAAGTTCTATAACGAAATTCTTATTTTTGAGCTTTCATAAAAATGCAAGGGTAATTTTTTAAAATTTAGTTCTATTTAATGCACAGTGAACAAATCGGTTTAAATGAGATACCTTAACATTTGCCTTGTCTGAAGTATCTTTAATCTTGATATTAAATTTCGCATGGAACTGGGGGAATACTCTTGTATACATAATTTCGTAACCCGAGAAGCACTTATGCTAACTGATGATGCAACAGTGCTATAATCTTGTGTACTCAGACTCCTTATCGTATTAGGCAACCTCTAAATTACGTAAGCTGTTTAATCAGATATAGAGTGAGTATACAAAGTACAGTATCTAAATTCAAAATTGGAAATTGTAATTATCTACAAAATAAGTCGTTATTAATATTTTTACACAAAAGTTTTGGTTTGAATTTAACTAACAAAGACAACTACACGAAATGAATGAGCCAACGTTTTTCTTAGCCCATGTGCAAATTTTAGTTCGATTCCTAAAAGGTGGCATATGAAGTTTGTTACATAATTTTAGCTTGTATAAAAAAAATTTGAACGATTTTGAATTCGTTCTAAATACTTCGAAGAGAAGGAAGTCTAATTTATGTGACAGAAAGATAAATTTTTGAATCCGTCATCCACTTAGATAGCTAGAGACTGATCTACAGTGTAGTTAATACTTATGATTTAGAATGTCTATAGTAAGGCAGAAGTAACTAAACTACCTATAGTACCTATTAATAAGGTAGTTTAGAATGTCTATAAAGGCGAGAACTATAAAAATGTTTGTGCGATTTCAAGTACTATAAATGTATAAGTGGAAAATTATATTGATGATTGCACTTAACGCTGCAGTTAGATAATAATGAACGATTTTGCTATATGTTCATAAAATGCTCATTAACGCTGTTTCTAACATTTAGAATATTTTTTGTTCAAAATACTTCTGATATATATCATTTAAAGGAATTCAATATTCTGTCACATACAAATCAATACTTAAATTTGCTTTTTTACCTTCACTAAGTCTACCCCAACCAGTAACGGTAGCATTTTTTCCAACCAGACTTTCTTCGGATGGGGGCAAACATATAGGAGAAATATGTGGATACTTTTGTGAATCTATAGCTTCTTCCAGTTGAACTAAAGCCAGATCATTTTCATACGTGAAGAAATTGTAACGAGGATGAACTACTTTCTTCTTTGCTCCACGTTCTACGTATCCATGCGGTTCTTGAACGCTCGCAAAATCGTATTCTCCAACGCGTATCTTTATCTGCGATAGCAACAAACTGGAAGAAAACAAATAACAATACATTTCAAAAATTGTTTGCCAAGACTAGGATATAGTATGGTAATATTATCAAATTCAAATCTTACTATTAATGCACTTATAATTTCTGTTTACATTAATTCCGATCCAACAACAATAAAAAGAATCTCTTTCCAAGCCCCACCAGTGGCGAACTGGTTAAGGCCGCTGAATGCTGGTATTTGGACTCGGGCTCGAACCCAGGTGAAAGAGCTGTATCCATAAGCGTTTTTCGTCGAATCACTATGTATGTGCTGTCGAAGTAACTTGGCCTTAGTTGATTCTGCCAATAATTCAATTTTGAAAATTTTTTTTTTCATAAGACAACCATCTATTGAGTATCTTTTCTACCAATTACAATGCCCCATAATCAGTTAAGCAGCAAATAAACAAAAGACACGAGAGCCATCTTCTCGATATAAATCAACAAGCGTACTGTCTATAAATGTTAAAAGAAGGTATATTTAAGGGAAAAAGGCACTGCCCGCGGTCTGGTAAAATACAAAGCATTGCAAGCAACGCCTGGCAGGATCCCCTGTAAGTCCTGTGAGGTGTAATTTATCTGGATATCTAGTGTCGCTGGACAATACCCGTATTGCCAATGGTTAAACAATGGGTGTCTACCACATTTCTCCATATCCATAAAGGTGTCAATGGCAGGAAAATCGCGATGATGGGCATTTTGTCTCGGTATGGTCAAGATCTCTATGCAGCAGTGTATTCATATCGTTGTTGTTGTGTTGTAACTTCTCACTTGTCTGACAGTAACATCAGAACAAGCCCATGAAATTCATCGTGGCAAGCGGTGCAAGACAGCGCCTGTCATTGGCAACTGCCTCGAGCCACCATACAGGGGATAGTACGATTTTGCTCAGTTCCGCCCCCTGTTTTGATGGAGAGCACCCTGGGGGGGACGGGTACGAGGGTCTTCCACTCCTTTTTCGCTACAACAACCTCTCTAGAGGACTTTCGGCTCGCCGCATATTTAGAGTGCTCCCATAACGCACAGACACATTTACAAACACCTATGCCTTCTCCGGGACTCAAACCCAGGCCCTTAAGTACGGCACTCAGCGTCGCTAACCTTTATCCCATGTGGGCGGTCCATGTCGTTCTTCTTCACACTATATGAAATTCCAGCCACACTGGCATACTGAGTACAGCACATCTCAGCTATAACATTACTGCAGGACCATACCTTTCTATCTATTATAGCAAACCAGTCGATGTGGTATGTGTTCCTTTTCCTCATCCTCTATCCCCTTTCTCAGGGAAGAATTGCTACTGAGGAGGATTTTCGAAATAGGAATGGTTCGATTTATGCAGTTCATGTCATGAAAATGCTTAGTCCATTTATAGAGTTTCAAACCTCAATCGAACTATTATTGTTCAGCGGTCTTGTTCAAATGCCCACTGATGGGCCCTAGAAATTTCAAAGTATTGTTTTTAATGAAATTCATTTTATTACTTAAATATAAGTGAACATATTTACTATTGAATCTTTAAAATACACTATTGAATCCTCAAAAATTGCCTTTTATATAACAGCGAGGAAATATATAGTTTTAAGTTTCCAGAAAGCAGAGCATATAAGCCTTTAGTTGGTCAATCAATAAAGTTGAAGCTTTTGAATATACGAAGTCGCTCAACAGCTGCTCCTCATAGTAGGAGAATGTCTGAATAAAGGTGCTAAGATTGTAGTATGCAATAGTAAACTAAATTAAGTCTTTTTCAGAACATTTGGAACAAAAGTTTATCTTCCAAAACCCAATAGATCGAGTGTTTATGTATTTCTTTTATCACATATCATCAAACTTTCAAAATTGAATACGCACTACAAATTAACAATTTTCGACAGCGTAAGTGAATTTGAGTGGCTGAAAATCCCTGCGGATGCGGATGGTAGTACACAAATATTCAATCATGATTTGACTCTTGCAAAGTCTGCCAATTAGGAAATCGTTGAAGATGCCAACATTCGAAAGGGATTGAGGAGGCTCAATTAAATGCTAATACGAAGTGTTTATGATTTTTATGGTATAACTTTGGATGACATTCGTGTTTCTATGTTTTAAAGAAGACGAATGGGAGATAGTGAGCGTTAGCGCGCTGTCGGGCGCATTTAAGCATGACAGACAGTCAAATACGTCTCTTTTCTTTGGTGTCGGATTATTCGATAATTTCTCGAATGTGTAAACCATTCCAAACAAATTCAGCAGCTGTCTGTGAACGAGATATCAGCCTTTAAGGATCATCTCAGAAAATTAAAGAAATCTGAGTCTTTATCAGTCCAACCCCTACAGGCTGTAGTGCAGGTTACTTTGAGTAATTTTCTGAGATTATTTTATGTATTAAACTTTGTGTCTTTCTTGGTTCAGAAACAGGGTTATGCATTTTACTTCTGTAGCAACAACTCCCTGATGACGATGCAGTGGAAGATATAAATTGCTTGTTTTACTTTTTCATTTTTGGTTCTGGTATTTTTTTGCGCTTGTCATTTTGTTACTGCGCATCTGATTTTTTGCTCATGGTTCATTCCAAATTTAATACAGAATGGATTTTAAACTTATTTTAATTTATTTTCTAATATTACCACCACTTGTTGCTGCTTTCAGTGCGTAATTGGGTTAGGTTCTGAACTGCATTTTACTTTTTATTTATTCATTTATATAAATGTAATAGATCGGACGTAGTTTATGGCGTAGTAGCAACGAAGCAGAAACTTTCAGACGTGAGCGAATTTAATAATTTCCTTTCCATTCATGATTGATACATAATTTTCTTTAAGAAAACTCAGGTAAAATGGGCGTTACAGCGGCTCTTAGAGAACTTTCACATCGGTACTGACAAATGAAAAATATATTTTTGAAGACGGAAGGCAGCGGCGATTTGCAAGAGCGAAACGGAAGCCGAATGAGACGCATTCAGAAAATAGCGTATAAGAGAGCTGTAAAGTTTTAATTCTCAAAAGAAACCTTATTCATTGATTGGGTAAAAGGTATTTGCATTGTAGCGTTACGTATGATCTTATGATGCAGATTGATTTTCAAATGAAGCAGTTTAGATTGCTATATTAAAATGGTTACTAGATTTAGCACAGAAATGCGAAATACCTAAATTAAAATGAATGATAAAAGCGACTGTTTCCAGTTAAATTAGAAGTTTGCTTTCATATTTTTATCTTAACAGACACACACACACACACACATATATATTTATGTTATGAGGAAATGTACTCAGTATCTACCTTCTGAAGCATATTAAAGAAATACATACTCATCAACACAATGCCCAGCTGTTGCTACCCACTGTCGACTGATGAGAGCCCCTCCGCATCTGTGGGTACTAGAAAATCCAAAAAATGATGTTCTGCGTACTGATGCCTGCAAAAATTATAATGCATTAATTTTACCTCATAAACAAAAAGCAAAATATGGAAAATTGTGATTCACTAAAGACTTTCTACTACAGATTAAACTGCATAGAAAAATAATGTACTCACACCTAAACCAGGAAATAAATTCAGTTATTTATCGATTCTTAATCAAAGCTAATCAAAGCTTTTCAAAGCTCAACTATCAGAGCATTACACATATAACTAAATATTAAATGGATTTATTGCACAACACTATATACTAGTAGTACGTCAAATATTCTTGTCGATGAAAGTACTTACTACGAACATAAAATACACAGAAGTTACCTGTGAAGAAACAAAAACCCTAATTATCTAACAATGATAAAATTACGTAAGAAACTGCAAGCAATCTAATTTTTATGATACACACCATAACCCTCTAAATGCATTTTTCACTTACATTCTATCAATGATCTTTATTATTTTCAGAAACATAAAATGAGAGAGTATACAACAGGTTATTGAGAATGGCAATTACTAGGTAATACGTTAAAGAACTTATTTCTTTATTTTGTCTGTAATAGAAGAAGGACGTATTTATTAATATTAAGGCAAGAATGTGAGATCTCAAATAAGTTTCCTTTCATGTTCAAAATATAAACAGTAGATGCTACCATTAATTTACAATGTCTGAGTTGTTGTGTTAATTTATTTAGTTAATTACAAGTTTGGAGTGATAAAAATATTTATTATTTGAATGGGACGAAGCTTGTGAGGCCTGCCTAATGGATGCACTCATGAAAGATTTCTAAGATAAATTGCCTCGTACTAATGTTACACAAATTAATACTTAAAAGTCTCTTAAAATGCGGTGTGCTATGGAGAAATACATAATACAAGACTTTATTATTATTTTTATAACTACTACGCGTTTTCGTTTACTTTTGATATGCTATCTTTTCCTTTCCTGAGTAAATTATTACATCTGAAAGAGAAGCATCATTGTTGATTAATTTGTTTTCTCTAAAAGACGTGAAATAAGGGAAAAAAGGTGTCATTCATAAATTCAGAGCGTGAGTGTAAAAAATTAACTTACATTTTATCCTACATTAGGGTAAATCTGTAAATCGGATTATCTTATGACATTGCTATATAATATTGATCTGGTAAATGGGTAAATAAAAATTAAGTGAAACAATGGGCAGTTTAGAAAGAAGGCGTTAATTTAAGAAATTTATTTTCATAGCTTTAAACACTTAAAAATTTTTCTTGTTATTTGTTGTAAGCATATTAAGGCAAGAATTTTGTAGAAAATATCATCCCTGATATTTTCTGAAAAATGGTAGTTTATTTCATTGCGAGTGTTTCTTAGAATTTGGAAGCAAGACTCGTAGTAATTCGGCCCTCGAGTGCTTTGCCGTAACTGTTTAAACTAACACTTTTTAAGACAATAAACTTAATTACTAAATAATTATATCTGAGATTTCAGCTTAAATAATTTATATCATTATTTAAACATCTGTTTTTACTATATTAATTTTCAATATCGTCCGTCTAAACTTTTCTCGCCTCGGTTTTGTTGTATACTAGCAAAACGATCTTGACGCCAAGTATGCTTAACCTCTAGGTCGCGCCGCTATGAATACCAATGAATAGAGGTAAAAAGGTTGTTTCCAAATAGATCCCACATATAACACCCACCTAGCTAATAATACGTTTATTAATACCTCACTTTGATTTTTGTCTCTAAGGAAACTACATAACAGAGGCCACTGTTTATATCCGCAATACCAGTTTCGCGAATTTAAAAATAAAGACGGAATGCGGAAACTTTTGAAAGCGTTTAGAAAATCAACACGCACCCACTTGTTTACTTTGTCCACATCAAAAGCATTTCTGTGCTATCATAAAAATTCAGTACTTTGGTAATAGGAAATTCATTCCTCTGTCAGAAAGGGCAATTTAGAACTTTCTAATTATACACAATTAAATCATTCTTGATTAATGACTTACGTTTCCTTAAATAATATTATGCCATATTATTACGTGAGAAGATTCGAGACAACCGTTTGAAGAAATTATTTTAAGTAACAGGAAGGAAGTTTAATTTAAAATAGATTTCACATTCGGAACGTCAGGAGAAGACATTTTATAATCATAAGCCCTTTTTCATCCTGACGTCCAACAGTGGCCTGATGTTGTCAAACTGACACCGAACAGTGCCTAATGAATAATACAGTTGAGTAATGGTAGTACGATCCGTGTTCGAACCCGCAAATCGGGCTGCCTGGGTGAATCTTTTCGTAGTTTTCCCATGTGTAATCTGAAAATAATTAAGTTTATTTAAAAAAAATCCTTCACGAAGTCATCCTCCTATTACACATATAGTCCTAGCGTGTAAACGAACATACAGACGCATTTAATTAGTTCTGTTTAAACGAAACGTAATTATTAGCCATTGCTTGAATTATTAAAACAAAGTTGTTGAAAGTTAGTAAATGATTAATACTAAAATTAATTTACTATGATATATATTGGGAAAATTCACGAACAGTTACGGGGGAAGCGTGAAATATTCGTGGTCTAATACTTTACATTAATAATTTAGAGAATATTCAGTATTATTTTTAATTAACCATTCGGACATGTTTCTATTCCAGTTTGCTTGTTAGCTAAAAGTTTCTTACAACTGTCCTTCCATAATAAATTCGTTATTATTGCTAGAACATGAGGAGAAAAACTGTTTTTTTTGTTTCACTTTTTCTGTTACTTCACATCAAAATACGCTCTGCTAACTCAAGTTTTTTATTTTAATGGACATATTGAGTCATTAGGATTTTTTATGCAGGAGAGGTGAAAAATGCGCAATGCCCTGGCCGGGACTCGACCCTGGACTTCTCGAATACGCGCCGAATGTGCTACTCTTACACCACGAAGGCATGCTGGAAGTAGGGAGAAAATACCTTATAAACTGATTGATTATGACATGTGAGGGGCCTGCCAACGGCCGAACGGTAAAATTGCTGAACACTGGTAGTTCAGTCCAAGGTTCGAATCACGGCCAACGGGCTGGCTGCATGGGTATATTCGTGGTTTTTCTCATATTTAGCATGTATACGATCCACTTTCCCTTAGAAAATCCTCCACGAAGGCCTCGCTCCCCTTAGGCAGATAACCCTCGAGTGCTTTGCCGTAATTTAATAAATAAAAACCTATGACACGTGTGTCTGTCTTAGGAGGGATGCACTCGAGGATGACTTTCTACGAGAATATGGCTCTTAATCACACTATACAAGAAGAAAACCACAAAAACCATGCAGGCAGCCTGTTCACCCGGAACCGAACTCGGGGACGGAATTTACGGAAATTCGTACCTCGTTTAAAACTATTAATTTTATCAATTATTTTTTGGTAAACAATTACCTCTTTGGTTTCATTAATCTTAACACGTGACCAACGATTGACAGATTGGTTAAGACCGCTGAGCACTGGTAGCTCGACACGGTTCGGACCATGACGAGCGGGCTAGCTGTATGGGCATTTTCAGGAATTTCTCCATATGTAATGTGCTTATAAGCCAGTTTCGCTTAAAAACCTACATGAGTGCATCCCTTCCCTTACGCAGAGGAAGAACTTTCACCTTCTAAAAGCAAACAATATTTTTGAGAATATAAATAAACACCCATACTGAACATCCCTGAGAGATCGACCCCTTTTTGAGACTATCACCTTCACTAAAAACCAAAATACTTTGCAACCGTGGGGTCGCTACTACTGTAAATATGCGAGTAATTCGAAAAATTCCCCTTAATGCGTTAATTTTTTGCAGTAATATTATGCTTCCAAATGTTAATTATTTTACAAATATTTATCCTGAAAAGCAATCAATAAAACTTCTTACAAAAGGATTTTAATTTCTCTTATCGTAGCAAAAATTTTATCGTGATCGTTTTTAGAATAGATTTAAAGCAGTTGCCCCTTTTAGCAATTTTACGACAAAATACTGAACTGGCTTTTTTAATTATGGCAAGCACGTGAGGGCTGTCTTCCTAAAACGAGGGATGCCTTTGTACACGACTTTCTAAAAGAAATTGGCTAGTATCCACATTACACATTGGGCAAATCTACGAAAACGCTCATGCAAGTTGTCCCTTTGCCTGTAATCTAACGCAGGTGTCGAACTACCAGAGCTCAGCGACTTAACCATTCGGCCCTGGTGGGCTTGTTAAAGTACTCCGTTCTTTCAGAAACTTCTATAAGCGGGTATTTTAAAATTTAATTTAATAAAAAAAGTCTCTATTTACCTATAAAAACATTTCGGAGTTTCATTGATGTAACTATGTTCGTACCCTTTTTTTCTCTTCATTTTTTATAGACCTTTTTATGTTCCAGTCATTTAGGTAAACGCGTTCTTCATTAAGTGTCTCAATGCATTTTCATTCATCTTCTGCTAAATATTTCTCATGCAGGAAGCAACAAATTGTTCTGCTTAGCCATATGCATTGTCAAAAACTGATGAACATTATGTATTTTAGCTTTTTTTAAGTAGCATATCTTGATTTTTATTTTATGTATTGTTGCCATAGATGTGTTTGAAAATTTTATAATTGATTTGTGCGTCTGAGGATTTTCTCCAGTTACTAATAATGTAACTTTAGAAACAATAAAAAGAGAACATACTTTTTCGGGTATTCCTTTGAAGTCTCCTTTACATGTAAAAATAATGACTAATGTTTTTTCCCTTTCCAATTAATAATGCTGCTTATTTTTCGCTTAGGAATTTTAATACCATGTACACACAAAAAAGAAAAAGGGGGACAATTCTCGTATATCTCCCGTTGTACTGGGCCGATTGGCGAAATTCAAATTGCGGTTTTCATGTGTCGAAAGCATGACTTAGGATATATATCAGATTTCTATATAGCATGGTTTTAATATAGGTATTTTGATGCAAAACCGGACTTTTTCTGAAATGACATGTCAAAGTTTTTCCATATTTCGAGTCTATGTCTTGAATTATGCTTAGATATTAAATTTTATAAAATTCGTTGCCAAATTTACGGAGAAATTGAAAAATTTAACTTAGCATATTTTTTTCAGGTTGCGCCAAGAATAATTCATTTGGCGAACTTTTTAATTTATAGCAACCTATTTTACTTTCATTTTTTTCATTGCAGACGAGCGGGGGAAAAAAAAGGTCATCGTTCATACTTTCAAATAATTTTAACAAAGTGCGTAAACCACATTTGGCATTATTATCGCTGATAACAAATATGCCAAATTTCAAAACGCGCCAATATGTAAATTCTCGTATATCTTAGAAAATTTCGAACAAAAAACTAATTTTTTGCAGGTGTGCCTGGAAATACATCTACTTTAAGATGATGCTAAAAAAATTTTATGGGTTATAATTCAAAATTTTTTTCGAAAAATTTATAAAAATTATTTAAAAATACAAATTTTAAAACAAATCATGAAAAATCTGCGAATTACATTTGGAATGAACCTAAATTTCGAAATGTGAAAGGAAGAATGAAATAAGTCTAATAAAAACATAGATATTAACAAATATATACCAGATTCAATTAACATTGAGGAACTAAAATTTTGAGAGCTAATTCTTTAAAAACTGTTCTTGTGATTTTTATAAAGCTTGACATTTTGGCATAATTTGAGTTATAAAATTGAAATATGAAAAACAAATTGGTGTGCTATTTCAGAAAAAGTCCGATTATGTGTCAAAATACCTATATTAGAACAATGCTGTATAGAAATCCAATCTATATTCTATGTCGAGCTTTCAAGACATCAAAAACGCAATTTGAATTTCGTCAATCGGACCAGTAGAATGGGAGATATAAAACTGTTCCATTTTTTATTATTATTTTATTTTTATTTATTTATTTATCGCGCAGTATACTTTATAACATTTTTGAGTTACAGAATAGGAATATTTTGCTTCGGAGAACGCAAAAACCCATTCTCAACCCACGGCTTGTTTACGTGCGACATTTTGAAAGAAGAATAATTTTAAAAAAGTAGCAGACGATACTTTTCATTTCAAATAATAAGCTGTTGCCAGAAATGTTTCTTCCAAAGCGCTTACTTTTTAAAAACATTCTTTATAGAAATCTTTCTAAAAATGTGTAAATACAAATAATTTTTACATTTATGTGTATGTTAGTTTTACAAAGCGAAATATGCCAATTTCGGGCCTATTCAGTAGTTTATTCAGTATTTATAGATGCTATGTTTTCGATAGAAAATTATTTATATTACACTACCTGAAGTATAGTTGAAACACGAAAAATTTAATCTCATTGCATAATGGAGTAAAATTTTAATATTTTTAATGATTTTTCTATTTAGAACAGTTGATGAGACTACTTTTAATTACACAGTGCTAGTTTCAGATAACATGAAATACTTACTGCTTTTAGAAATTTCACAAGACTGATATTAAATGTCTGTACGTTATAAGCCCTTTTTGAAGCTTTTATGGAAAAGTTTTATCAGAAAATAAGCGTTTCAAAAATGTATAGAAGATAATTATTCACAATTTTTCATATTATAAAAGTTCCTTTAAAAAGACCAGAGAACTATTTCGGAAACCTGAATGAACTTTGATGCATTTAAAACTGCATTTTTATCTTGATCAATCAACTGAAAGGACCATTGTGTTTGTTTATTCGATTTACCCTGACTTGTGCATTATAGCAACTTAAAAAATAGTAATAATCTTTTAAATCACGATGTATTTTCATTATTTATATTCAGTTTAAATTGAAAATGCTCATTTTCGTTATTTATATTCCGTTTAAATTGAAAAGTGCTCATTATTATTGCAGAGATCAATTTAAAATAACCTCTCTCAATAGGGAAACCGGATTCAAACCTTGTATAGAAATAATGAAGCTAAATTTAACTTCCGCATGGACCAATTCATAAACTGTTTTCAGTTCTATAGGAAAGAAAAAAAAAACAGCAAAATTTTCAGACTAACTACAAAGAAAAATCTATTATTAGAGTTGAAAAAGAAAAAAAAAAGTACATCAGAATGTGGAAACGCAGAGAATTTAATTGATAAGCTCATTCTGCCTCAACATTTTCTATTCCTAGGTTGACAATAGTTGAAAGCTTTTGTACTGCATATCAGATCTGAGTCTTTAGCAAAAGATATTTATTCACCGCTAGCATGAGATAAAAATAAAACTATAATTGCACGGTGACTAAAGCAAATTCCAAATCAGCCATTTTGAAAGAAAAAAAAATTGTCAATCCCATAGGCATTAATGAAGCATACATAATTTCATTCATTCAGTGATATGTTTTTATTCAGCCTACCGTGAGAGTGTATTTCATAGTCTTTAGTAAGTATTTCATAAACTGAATTCTCAATACTCTACGGTTTTATTTTGCGCTGTCTGATAATAGCAACTACGTGTAATTTTTTTCATGTGGTTAAAAAAACCTGAAGGACGAAAATTATAATAAATCATACATAATGATTTAACCTTACTTTTACTTGAAAGGTGTTTAACAAAAATAATCCCACCAGACGTGAGAAGTAAAAAGTTATAAAAGAATGAAAAATATTTGGCATTCATAGTTTTTTTATTCGGAACCGAGAGCTACGGTAAAGGTCAAGGTAACGTCTGCGTCTGTCTGACTACTGCTTGTTTATTTTGCGGAGTCGGTAATTACGGCGGTAGCTATCTCCTACAATATTGTTTAAAAAAATCATGAAAAAGACAAGAAGTGATCGAGCAAGATAACGTTCGTTCTTTATGCTGAGTTTCGAGCTTATCTTTTTAGATCAAGCTTGGTTCTATGCTTTTTTTTTTTTTTTTCTTATTACGTTGCACTGCAGAGAACTAAAAGAAACTAGGCATGTTTAAGTACCGACGGTTAAGGACAGCAGAATAACAGGTATTTATTTGGGCAAGATGCTGCTGCTTCGGAGAATTTCCTACTTCTTACTTTTTTGTGGGATTATTGTCTGTATATACTGTTCAGAAAAATAAAATAGCTCCCGGTTCCAAATATGATCACAAGTGTCAAATGTCAGTAATTCAGTAGCCATGCAGATATTCTTCTGAAGATTAGGAGCTACTTTGTCTGGCTCAAGAGCACATCAAGGTAATTAAGCATAAAATATTTCCATGGGACCATAAAATACATCACCCATACACACTTCCTGTAGGTAGAATATGAATGTAACCACTCCGCGCAGAAATACAAAAAATGTAATGATGTTTCAAGTGCTTTGTGACTAAAACATTCCAATATGGTCACTGTTGCGGGGAAAAAAATGATAAGGAGTTTAAAACCAAAGGTAACTTACGTTCTATTCCGTCGACGTGAAAGCTGGTTATCATCGAACCATGAAATTTGGCGGATATCCCGCCAAAGTTGCGCCTATCGTTCCTACGAAATTGTGAAAGAACTGATGCCTCTTTATTTAATAAACAATAAATTTTAAAGCCACTTCATTTTTGTGTTCCGTAAAAAGGCTTGCGTCTATTTCTACTGTTTTGTTACGTTTATTTAAAAAAATTCTTTTTTGACTGAAATGAGTACAGACTTCTCGCAGGTAATTTATTTCAGTGTGTTACTTTTTTTTACGACCATATTCAACTAACCATATTGTTTGTGTCAATTAATACCCACTGATTTTGATGATAGGATTCCATAACTTTAAAGAATATTCACTGCTTGCTATTCTTTAGATGGCAGGTCCCAAATTTTAACTATTGTTTTCAAAATAGAAGAAAAAATACGACAATAACAGTTAATTTAAATCGTTTTAATCGTTAATTTAAATCATTAAAATAAAACGTGGCTATTCGAGAATCAATCGGGATTACATCAGAAGAAAACATTAATGTTATGCGTGTTTTGTTACGTTACGCTTACCTAGAATTGACGCAAAATCGTGCTGCTTGGCGATAGTCTAAGGATCGACGCGATAATGCGCAAATTCCAAACCAAATACATTTATCAAAAAGTTAAGCTTTTGTTCGTGCAAACTTTAGGGAAAATGTCTGTGCTTCTTGAAAATTAACGAAAATTGGTAATTGCATATTTGTCTCTTCACCATTTTGATAAACAAAAACTGCCACCAAGCACTGTGATTTAGTTCCAGTAATGGATAAGCGTGACTTTACCACCTGCTCGTAAGATCTTCAACTGGTTTTATGCAGCCGCTATTGATTCTTGATAAACCAGTTGGGAAGTATTCAGCCAGCTTCGTTTCTAATCTACAGTTGCTTCGGATTCTTGTAAGGATTAAAAAACTAATGAAATATGAACTGCAGATTCGAGCATTGATCACGAACGTAATTTATAAATTCTTATACTAGTGCGTATACTCCAAGATTCTCGGTTCGGGAAAATGGCACAATAAGAAAGAAAAAACACAGCGAATTTCCACTTAGATTTGTATTTAATTGAGTTTAAACGGCATCGACATCGTAAAGAATAGGACCATTTTTTGTTGTTTTTAAATGACAAGGAGTTCTGGCCACCGGAAGGACTATCGCAAGTTTTAATGAAATTGTCAAAAAATTTCAAGGCTTGACTTCATGTTAATTTAAGTTTTATATGCTGTATCCGTAGATTATGCAACTCAATAAAAATTATCTGTGGTTTTATTTTTAAATAAAGAACCGCCTTCAAAATTCCTTTAGAATCATTGGAGCAAGTTTGGCAAGATTTGCGCCAGCTTTTACGTCGACGAGAACCACTTTCTCGGTCGACGGGAAAACACGTAAGTGCTCTTAAATGTTGGGAATAAAATTGGTACTGTTGTTCTGTTATCGTGACCGGGCCCAGAAATGTATGTATATATGCATGTATGTATGTATATATATATATAAAATGTTGTATGATGTTAAATCCATTTAGTGCGAAAACAAGTTATTACTACTTGCGCAATTGCTGCAAAGTTAGTTAATAATAATTTATTTCCTAAATAGTATATATATGGTTCAAAAGAATAAAATAAAATTAAATTTAAATAATTGTCCTGCGCCACTGGATGACGAAACACGAATTGAATAATTGAAGTTAGGTTTGGAGGCAGCTTCTCCTTGATAAGTCTGTCTCCTGCTTCTCAACAATTATTCACTTATGCATTTTTATAAATTTTTAGGATTAAAACTTTATTGGAATTTATATTTATTCATAGATTTTGATACTTGCACTTGATTTACATATGCTCTTTGAATTTAAATGATATTGTAGATTAGTTCACAGCAATAATTAAAATTATATATTTGTAATTCATTTTCATTGAAAATGTAATTAACTTAAAATTTGCTTTTTACAAATAGAGAATGTTTGTTAAATATATATATATATATATATATACGTATATGTATATATATATACATGTAGCTATGTGTCTGTGCACATTCATATATTCACATTCATCCATACACGTGTGCATACGTACACCTAATTCTGAATCCGTACCTAATAACAGAAGAGTACCATAAAATTAAATGGACGAAACAAATATTAATAAAAAAAGTAAAACCTGTATATCACTAAAGAAACTAGCTTACGCTTGAAAACTTAAATCGAAACAGGCTTAATCAACCTTAAGACTTGAAAATTCGACTATCATAATTTCCTTTGCATTATCTCAGAAATTTCAACAATGTTATTCTTTGCAGACTTGAATGCAGAAAGCGGTTCAAATTATTCGCTGTAAACAAATTTCGGAAACTTTTTATACTTGCATATTTTTCTTATGACACTTTCACTGTATTATTTATATATGCTTGGGCCCCACCAATGGTCCAATGGTTAAGAGAGCTGAATACTGGGGGTTCGACCCGGACGCGTAATGGCAAACCGCACATTCAATTGATCAATATTAAACGAATTTCGCATGCCCAGAAGAGAATTTGGCGCAATTACGACTTTGGCACAATTTTTAAAAGAAGATAAATACGATGCATGGTTGATACTCTGTTATCTGGGCGTAAATAGTTCGGGGTTTTAAAACTTAGTTACGTTGTACGTTGCTTCCTTACGTGGAGTGTAAACATCAATTGTAAGCTATGCAAATTTTCATTTAAGAATGATTAACACAGGAAACAATGAAGATAACATACATAAAATAAGATAACAGGAAACATTACAAGATATATTAGCTGAATGTTTATTGATTATACTTCTGAGGAATAAAAACAATTGATTATTTATCAAACGTTCCTTTCGTGTATTCTTTGAAACATTAAGGAATAAATCCAATTTAAATTACTGAATTTAAGTAAAAGAAATTAATATAAATAACTGATATTAAATAAAACGTTTATGAACAAAGTAAACCAAAATGAAATGAAAGAGAAGCAAATGCATTAAATACAAACAAATTTCCGTAGTACTGCAAATGTAAATAGTGATAAGACTTGCATGGGGAACAGGCTTGTGTAGGTTGCTTATGCCCTTAGTCGCCAGTATTTCCTCCCACACCATCGGTACAAGACTGAGCACGCGTAGTAAGCGAAATTTATTAACATTGATCAACTGTACGGTTTGCCATTACGCGAATCCCGGGCTCCATCCTCGCAAACAGGCTGGCTGTATGGTTGGTTTTCGTAGCTTTTCCCATGCAAACGTGAATGCGAATCAATTTGCCTTAAAAATTTTTCCACGAAGGCATCCCTTCCCTTTAGGTAGATAACTCTTGTGTGTTTTGCCATATTTAGGTAACCTAATCCAGCCTTATTTATGCTTGGGCTGCTCAGAAGATGGCTTCTTATCGCGAACTTAGAGGAAACACCTGAGTGATTGAATTAAACAGAAAAATTGGTTAGAAAAATTTTATAGATATGAGGGTGGACCCAAAAAATAGATTACAAGGGTAATAAAAATTATTTATTAACAATAGCCAGAAAATACGGAAGGGAATTAAGAGGCGTACTTGCCTATCATTTTCCCACGCAGTCATCAAATCTATTTAAGCATTTATCTGAACGCAGGACCAACTAATTTAACCCGGCTTTATAGAAATCATATCCCTGCCCATTCAGCCCGTTCTGAGTGACTGTTTTCACATCACTGTCTAAAGAGAACCTCATTCCTGATAACTGTTCCTTCAACGTAGGAAAAAGAAAATAGTCACTGGATTCTAAACCTAGGCTTATATGGGGGGTGGTGACTTCAGATTTTCCACTTAAACTTGAGGAGGATGCAGGAGGAGGACACCATCACTCAACGTGCTAGGGCGCTTGCGTCAGATGCTTTCATGTAACCTTATCTAAGAGGCACATTACCGATGGGCAGTTATGGCCACCCTCCAGATACTTGAAACGGGCAACGAATCACGGATCGCATCTCAAAGAGATCACTTTTCTAAACTACTTGCCATTTCAATCGCTCTGACGCGTCTGCAGACTTACTTTGCCTATCCGCACAACCGCTGCTAGACAACTAGTGCCATCTGCCTACACCCTGGGGATAAAGTATTCCCTCCACAATAATTACTTTTTAAATGCTGATACTTGTAATCTTTTTTGTTTTTTGATCTACCTGAGTAAATGCTCTAGCATGATCGGTCTTCACGAAGTTGAGAAAGGGGATGTCCTAGTAGTTAGATGATAACCACTCACCTTTTGGTTGAGCCGTCTTAGATTTATTTCATGCATCAGATATATTATTAATATTAAAAGTATTAGTTAGAAGCACTCATGTGTTACACGGACTCATTGTTACATTAAATGTGCCTTGAATAGGAGTGCGTAAAATTTCTCTCCTTTATCTCCATGTTTATAATGAGGGACTATGAAGCGAATTAGCACAACGATCACTTGATGCCGAACAGAATTTTACATTCTATTTTTCTAAAATCCTGATCAAATTTAAGCATGTATAAAAATAATGGCAGGAAAGGCAAGGATTGTGACAATGGAATTGCATTAATTGTAGTTTATTTTATTTATTTAACTTTTTTTTATATAAAGTATTTTTAAACTAGTCTTCTAGGGATATTTATTCTTCTCCAGACTATACAGGATTGTGTAGTAAAAATTTAGGTTTACTCTTGAGTAGATTCTTGCATTTTTGCATAATAACAAAAGAAAATTAAAGAACATGAAAAGAAAGATAATTGCACACAAAACAATTACCTGCCAAGGCCAAGATCCAAAAGCAGAATTTTTTCCTCCAACAACTTTCTTTTGCGGATGAGGATTTTGTATTCCACAAGGAGTAACTAAAAATAACACATAGTTTACATCACTATATCAATTTGTTTCAGTGGGCGTACATAAGCTGGCACGAAAGCATCAATATAAATTAATTTACAATGTGCTGAAAAGAAATTCCATATTACCAAAATTTTAGCCTCCGAGTTTTAAATACTGAGTTTTGCTAATTTTATAATTATCCTTTTTATGCAAGTTTACATCCCTCAGTTTTTCTCACCAACATTAATAAAAAATTAGTAAACGAAAAAGCAAATTCATACATATATTATTAGTTAAATTAATTAAAAGTTATCCATGTTATTATCATTTTAACTCATGAAAATGAAAATAAAAAAAAATTTTTCTTACTTGGTAATGGAGTCGTTGTTTTAGAGGATGCGGCTGTGGTTAATTGCTCTGATGAAAACTCAAAGAATGGGTTCCAGGGCTTCAGAGTGATTATTTCTACTGGTTCCTTTGTCGGTTTAAAACTCGGTACTGGCCTAACTGGCGGTCGGAAACTTATTTCTTGATCTAGTGAACTTCCTTCTGTAAAGGAACTGTTTAACCACTGCGTTACTAACCCAGAAGGAGGGGGGGCTTTCGTTGTGGTATTCTTATGGCTTTCAGGTGTAAACCAAAAGTACTGAGTAGAGCTCGTATGATTAAACTGAATATTGGGTTTAAAAATGGTCGAGAGAGGTAACTTTGGTTCAGTTGTGAACTTCGATGTGGTTGATAATGGGTAAACCGTTGTAGGCTTTTGTGAAGTAGAGGAAAATGAGTTGGAAATTGAAGGTTTAGTAGAAGTATCGACATATAGTTCGGAACTGTTCGGCAGAGTAGATTTTACTGTTGTAGTATTTGGCACATGGAAATTTGAAGATTGGGTTGTAAGCACTGATACAACATAAGAGGGTTGTGTTTGATGGTAATTAGTGAAAGTAAAAATCTGTGGCTTTTCGCTTGGTTTTTTAGTAGTTGGAGGTCTCGGTTTCCAGGAAGCTTGCGTAAATGGGTATTTTGTAGTTCTTTGCGTTGTCTGAGGCCGACGTGTGCTGGAAAACTTTGCAGGAAAATTGGTAATCGTAACTAATACGGATGGAATACCAGATGGGCGAAACCAGCCTTTCGAATCGGTCGTTGGAGCGACAAAGCTGTAACCTAAACGTACAAGATAATGAATATCAAACAATCAGAATAAATTTTAAGCGAATACAAACTTTGCAAAAATAATTTTAAATATAATAATAAATGTATACAATATTAACGAAGTATATTCTTATTAATAAAATGCTTAATGTTCTAAAAAAAGCTAATTTTAGTAATTCGTTAAATCAAACTGATTCTGATAAACAATAAAAAAGCTTCATTTAGTTTTATCCCCATTATTATTTTTAATGTGCTGACTGAATATTTTTTCGGATCACTCTTGTTTCTTCCAGATTAAATTCATCAGAAACCAAGTAGCGAAAATCGAAAACTCTTGAAGCTTTATCAAGTACATGAGTGTGTGAAAAATGAAAATATTCATCAGTACCACATATAAGCGAGCAACAAGCCGCAGGCAAAAGGACTGCCACAGCTGATAGGTAAGCGAGGGAAGAAAAAGTAGATATTTTTAGATTTTTAATTAGTTGGTAAATTTAATCAAAGAGATGTTTATTGCCTGTATCTCGAATCTGCGCTGAGATTGAGTGGTATTACGAACTGGTGCTTTAAAGTAGCACTACCGCATGATCTCTAGTCACTTATGAGTAAAAAAATAGCTTAAGAGAATACATATATAAAAATATTTGTCACTTACTTCGTGGCATCATTACTTCACGCAAAAAGTAGTATCTTAAAAATCCCAGATATTTGTAGCAAAAGAAATATGCACAGCGTTATGTAAGCTTTTCACAAATTTTTCCAAGCCACTCAAGTAACATAATAATGAACTATTTATGGAGTTCGTTTCAAAAGATGAAAGGAAATTTAAATTTAGGACAAAAAAAAAAAAAAAATTATTCCACTTAAACGCGACCATTAAATGTTTCCAGATCAATTTTAAAAGAAAACAAAATTCGCTGGATAAATGAATTAAATTCAAAAGTGATCCAAAAGTAAGAATAAAAATAAAAATTCATTAATTCGAAAAATATAGACGGTGGCAAGATACAGTTTTTTCAAAAATGCAAAAAAAAACAAAGGGATTTTCAAAACTTTTAATGCAAAATAGTCATATTTTCTGCAATAGGTGGCGCTGTAGCAGTTCCGTATGGAGCTCTGTGACGATCACCCAGGATCATCACCCTTATAAAGTCCAACATGTGAAGAACTGAAATCAACTGATTTCGAGAAACGTCGAGAGGCTTTTCAACAAATAGAAAATAATGCGGACTGGCTGGCAGATATTCCATGGACTGATGAGGAGGTATTTTTCACTAATGGAAGTGCAAATGTACATAGCTGCCGCATTTGTGCGAAAGATACTGCAGTGTTATTCTGGGGCTCTGCTGCCTAACTAGCAGCTCTCAGAGCAATTACAGAGTTCCTTACGAAGTTTTAGAATGAATGGTATATGAAACTCTTCCTCGCAGGAGCTCTTGTATGGTGAAAAGCAGAGAAGAGGCCCTTTGTCTCTGTATTAGCTAGAGTCGTCACGCGTCTGGTGCCATCTATAGCTCTAAGAGAAAAGGGCGAAAGAGTATATTTACGCCCTTTTTAATACTGGTTGTGAAGCAAAATATTCCACGCCACTCTATGATGAACTTCTTTATGAACTCTATGAACTTCTTTAATATCGATGTAAATGACATGCTGGAAGCGTTCAGCAGCACACCAAAATCAGGGAAACGGCAGTATGGTACTGATAATTTGTAACTCAGCTTAAATATTGTCGCTCGCTCATGTGATCTATGGAAATTTAAGCTTAACGCTAGTAGATGCCATGTCATCCTTTTTTAGAAGATATATTAAAAAAAAAAAAAAAAAAAAAAAAAAAAAAAAAAAAAAAAAACAAGCTGTCAGCCTTAGTTATACGGATCAATAACCAAAACCTTTCAGGTCTGGATTTTAAGAAGTACCCTGGGGCCATTTTAGACAGTCAATTAAACTTCAAAGAACAAGTTGATCACATTTTTTTTAAACCGAGCTAATGCTGCCTTTGTGGCAACTGACAGTATTATAAGGTGAAAATCAGGGTTTCTCTTAAAAGTGAAAAGGATACTTTATCTGGCTTTAATCCATCTAGAACGTTTTCACGCTCTCCTGTATGGGCAACTGCATTAAAAACCTATAGAAAGAAAATTCTTTTCTTTCAGAATAGGATTCTGAGAACGATTAGAGACTATTCGCCGTTTTTAAGGAACGAGCCAATTTATGAAGATCAAACGGTACAACGTACTCAAGACTTTATTCTGACAACTTCTCATATTTTTTACGCAGATTATGAATTAAAAGTTTACCCTAAGAACTGGCAGATTACGATCCAACGGTCGACAAATACGCTCAAACGACATCGAACCATCCATCAGAATACTGCTTATTAGGCAATAAACTGTGACTGTGCATATAGTATTTGCATGATTGCATTTTTATATTCAAGAATGATTTAGCATTGTGCCTTCTTGGTGTAGTGGCTCTGCACGCTGGGTCGGTATTCCATAGGTCAGAAGAAGAAGATTTAGCATTCTTAAGTGCTGTGTACTTTCTTTTCCCTACTGTGTTTGAAAAATTCAACTCGACATATTATTCCAATCTCTAAGTTTGCATCCATTTTAATATTTTGCACCTAAGTTTGTATTCAATTTTTTTTTCAAAGCTACTTCTGTTATTCCAAGTCCTTATTATTGTGTATATCAGGGTGTATATGTCCATAATTTCCTGATGCTCACTGCCACATAAGTGCCAAAGTTCAGTTTAGCACTCATTTCTGCCTACAAATTTCCGCTACCAGCTCCATCAGCTATAATTCTCTCGTCGTTTATCGGCAGTGCTCTGCATTTGCTTCATATTTAATTGTCAATGGCCAAGAACATCACAATATACAGATTAAAACCGCAATTATTGTATGCCTGATCAACCTATCATGGTCAGTAGTACGAACTTTTGGCACGGCTGCAGCACGCATATTCACAAAGCCTACAGCCCGTTTCTTCTACTCTTTGCTGCGATTGGTTAAAATAGGAAACGTAGGGTTACAGAATCTTGTGATTGGCGACTTTTGCTTCATCGCCTTTACTCTTTGTATATGAGCGTAGTGTAACGGAAAGTGTGTGAAAGCCAGCGGAGAAACCGCAGCTCAGGGGTAACGAGCGCAGTAGAAATTCTCGACGTTCTAGATCGCCGGTTCTGTCCTTGCTCATAAGTTTTACAAACTCTGGCCCTGCACGGATTTATTTTTATCCTCACTTTATTGACTTTGTCATTATTGGCCTTTTCGCCTTCGGGTGCCGTGTTAAAAATTTAACACCTTTAATTTCTCAATTTCTGTTAATGCTAATTTTTCTTATTTTTATTTACTGGTTTTGTACTCTTTGTAGTAGGTACCAGTAGCAAGATTACGATCCAAGATCCCGAAAAGCGTTTCAACAGAAATAGCGCATGATGGAATAAAACATAATTTTAGTTATACTTGCTCATAATTTAGGTAATAAGAATACGACGCCCTTAAATGTTTGTTGAATGTTTTCATTTGGTTTATCTTTTTAATATTTCTTTATTTGTATAAATTAACGCGCTATGGAAATTTATACAACAGACTCTTTGTAACAGAAATGACGAAAAAGTCCATATACCATTTCTATGTAAACACTTTTTCTTGCAAAATAATATCGTACTTTTAACAGTTTAAATTCAAATATAGATATACTATTAATAAGATCAGTATGTTATTTAAAATATATTTCACACAATTCCCCTTAACTTTCATTCATAAAATTTAAAAAAAAAAAAATATTGAATGAAATAAACGCTGTTTCTCCTCGCTGTATTGAAAGCCCACAAGGTTTGTTTGCCATTAATTACCGTGCCTACAAGGCGATAACCCGCCATTCCAAATATGACTGCCAAGCAGATGTTTCATCCAATGAGAACAGACCGTAGAAGACATGGTCTGTAGGCTTTGTGAATATGTCTGCAGCACTGCCTCTTGTTGAAAAGTCTAACTATTCTGACAATAAAATCGTTCATTGTTAAAAACTAATTCCCATGTTTTTCTGTGTATTTTAATGGAAACTATATTGTGTTGCTACCTGTATTTTTCGAATTACTGAATTTTTGCTTTTCCTGTTATTTTTGGATCATGTGGTGTAAAAGAGTCGTTTAACGTTCGCAAGACAAATCGTTGAAGTAAAAAAATGTATGTCAGGAAAATCATTAAACTTTAATGCCACCTATCTTTAAATGCGTAAAAAATCAATTAACTAAAATAAATAAGTAGATATACACAGCAATAAAATTCTTAAATGCATACTAGAAAAATAAATTGTGATTTAAAACATGCAACAGATTAAATTTCTGTCAAAAAAAAAAAAAAAATAGATGTGAAAAAATGAAATATATGTGAAATATATGCAGCAAAAATTTACGAAAATTTCATTAAGAAATTGTTCAAACGATATATAAATTAAAATTTTAAAATACATGATGACAAAAGCAACTTTCAATTTATTAAATGAATTCTTTTTGATTTGAGAGGTGGACAAACAAAAGTTTGCTTTTTAAATTAGCGAACTAATAAACCTTATTAAATAATTAAAAATCTAAAACTATCTACTATATATTCCTCTCCTTATCATCATATGTGTCCAGGCCTGAAAGCCTGGGCCAAAAAGAGTCAGTAGACGCTTCTCTAACAATAATCAACCGCATGAATTTTCGTTATTAATTGTATGTTTATTAACAAATATTCGGAAAAGGATTAAAATAGAAAAATTTGTAATGATATAAATTTCGTTTAATACAAATGTATAATATAAATATCTATAGAATGAAATTAAATAATAAATTAAATAATATGTATATTTAGAAGGGCGGAAGACAGATTCATTGGCATATAAATTCAGATTATTATATTCAGATTCCCAAAATTTAGGGGCGGGAATGTTCTATAGGCGCCAGACGGCAGAAAGCATATCGCCGGCCATACGTATATTTTCAATATTTCTTTATGAGAACGTCTGCTATATTTCTTCCTTTAGAATTATGTTGTTGAAACAATACAGCAGTTCTGTGCAAAGCTCTGCAGAGCATTAAATTTAAGCTCAGTATATTCATCGGCGTGGTCTAAATTTCATGTAAAAATTTTAGTGTTTCATCATGGTTAACGTAGTTATTTCATCTTTATGCCTTCTGTGGGCTTTTATTGAGACAGCTTTAGTCTAATAAAATCCTACACCATTTATTATCTTATTTTTTCAGTCCCCATCTTCTATTTCCTTCATCTGTTTTTGGAAATTCTTGAACACGAAAAATAACTTCAGAGACTTGATATTTTTGACTAAGTCTCGGCAAGCCATTCCTGTTTTACGATAGAAATATTAGAATTAAATTCATTTCATCCCAAGCTTGGCAGTGAGATTCACTGTAAATAAGCTCTGAATTTCTTCCAAAAAATCAAATCTATTCCTTTTTTTTTTTCCTAGGATAAGCTAGAGAAATTTCAGTGCGGTGATGAGAGGATACATCTCAACAGACTTAATTCACATACGTGGGAGTTCAGTATATCGTCAACTTCAGTGATTCACTACTGATTCACTACTAAATTTCCTCGAAGACTATCAAAGTCCACTTCAGATGTTACATGAAATATTTTTAAATAGAGTATTTAAAAATGTTTTAAGTCTTTGATGTATTTTTTTAAGCTTAGCAAATTCTACGTTGTTTAATACAACGCCAATTCGAATTGAAATAATCTGTCAAATCAAAGTATCTCCTGAAAAGATTAACTTCAGAGTTTACGATTTATACATATAAAGCAAAGTTTTCGGCGGAAAAAAGTGTTGGACACGATTGTCAGTTCTGTTTATCCACATTATTCCCGTTAGATGGATTTCGACTAAGCTGGGTTTTACTGTAATTCCTGACTTATAGTGAGTAACTTTCTAAATATAAGGAGTGATTAAAACAAATTATTTATGAAAGTGTTTATTTATGGATATTATATGCAATAACATAATATTTATAGCATGCCATGATTTATAGTTAATTTTAACTTCCTATGTGAGTAAATTTCTGACATAAATCTTTGATAAATACAGCAGTTGGCAGATTATTCGAAAATCGGGCTGTACGAGTAAAAACCCGTCTAGGTGGCAAAGCAATTAAAGCTATTTTTATTAATATTAATTTTTTTAAATTTGTGATTTGATTTGCTCCGTGATTTGATGGCACTACACGGAATGAGAAGGACGTTCGATGAAGAAAATTTTAAGAGAAATTGGCTAGTATCCCAAGTTGCACATTAGGAAAACTATGAAAAACGCCCACGTAGCCAATTTCTTCGCCGGGTCGGGGACCGAACTACCAGTGTTCAGCTGCTTTTACCGCTCGGCCTCTGGTCGGCTTATTAAACGCCATTGAAGTTAACTTCAATTAAAAAAAATCATTCAGTAAATTATGTGTTATAATCTTAATCTAAAACTGAAGACAGCCTTGTATGAAATTTACTGTGATCCAAATGCTATTATTATCCGCCAAGTTAATAGTGGTTAAGTTGTTATGAATAAAAATGCTTGCGCTGATGGAATTGCATGATTTCTTATAGAACCCTCATATTATAGTACCCTCTAAAGTTCTTCTGAAGTTAAAACCACTATTAAAAGAGCTACTTATATCTCCATTCATTAAAAAAGGCCTCTAATTTCACCGATATTGCTGTGTTTTTTTCACTTCTAAATTTTAGACGACTGTAATTTTATTTGTCACAGTCATGTCACAAAATTGTCAATTTAAGAATTTTCATTCATATCTTTTACTAAATATCCATTCTTCGCTTCTTCACAAAAGAGATAAGCAGTTCTTTGAACCAGTTTTAAAATTCAGTTTAACGTTGAAGCAGCTATCAGATATACGGCGGGAAAGCAAATTCAATGATATCTGCGAAAACGTTCAACACATAAAATAACGAACGACAACACTTTTGAAACAGTGAAACATAGTTTCTGTTTAATAAGACTTTTGTAAAGTTTTTTCTATGAATTAATTCGAATACTTGAATACTAATGAAATGATTGACTGCATCATAGAGATTTATTCGCATTGCGTCCAGTCTCGTATGTAACAAGAAAAAAATTAAATATGAAGGTAAGCCTTTTTCTTTTTTGCAATATTTTCTACCTTATCACAATTCCGCATAAAACGCAAACGAAGCATCGAGGGTCGATTATGCTTCGTAATCGATTACAGAGTGTAAAGTATATCAGCTGTTCCCCATCGATGGTGAAAGAATAGTCTGTGCCATCCGAAAAAGCGGCGACCAATTAAATAGACCCCCTCAGTCACCAGATACAAATGTTATAGGATATATATGAGCATATTTGCAGGGGAAAATATAAAAATTATAAAATCTAGTTATTAAAATAAAAAATTCATCGAATTTCTAATGAGATGCAACTGATAAAAATCTTTACAAGAGATATGGGACGAAATTACACCAGCATTTAATTTTATTCCCAGAAGATTTACAGCAGTCAAGAAAGATAAAGGTTATCCGACTGAATGTTAATTAAATTGAAGATAAAAAAGTTAAGCGTAATTAATTGTGCTGAATCTAGTGTATGAACATTTTTGATGTCTTCTATTAGAATCGATATTTGTTTTCCTATGTTAAGAGGAAATAATAAAAATAACTTATTTTTTTGCCACTCATTATGTAATACTTCCAGCACATGAAAATAACATTAAATACTCATCATATATCATTTTCCTTGCAAATAATAAGGGTTTTTCAAATTCTTTGACTAGTGTATGAATACTTTTGACACTGACTGTAATTTTACTAAATAATAGTTATAATTACACTAAATAACCACGTATTTAATATTTTGTTATAAAATAAGTATTTTATTATTTTTGAGGAGAGAACTGCTTCTGGATTATTTCTCTTTAAACTGTTCAAATAGTGAGCCACCTGGCCAGTTACTGAAGTATTTTGACATTGTTAATTTTGTGTTACAAGGTTAGTTTAGGTTAGGTTTATTGCTTAAGACTAACAACACGAGGGCTATCTGCCTGTGGGGAGGGATGTCTTCGTAGAGTAAGTTTTAAGGGAAACTGTCTAGTATCAACTTTTTTGTCATGAGATTTAATTTTTTATGTTGATGTTTGTTTTAGAACGTCTTGCTGTACAATTCATTAGCTTTATGACGATCAAAACCAGAATTGAAACCAACATTTAGTGGATTGATTGGATAATTTAAAATATGGCAAAGCATTTGAGGGTTATCTGCGCAGATGAACAAATGACTACGTGGAGAACTTTTCATGCGAAACTGATTCATTCACTTTACGGCCCACCAGCGGCCGAGCGGTAAAGACGCTGAACACTGGTAGTTCAGTCCGAGGTTCGAATCCCGCGAACGGGTTGGCTGTATGGGCGTTTTCGTGGTTTTCCCCATGTGTAACGTGTATACGAACCAGTTTCCCTTAGAAAGTCCTCCACGAAGGCATCCCTCCCTTTAGGTAGATAGCCCTCGTGTGCTTTACCGTAATTGAATAACCCATTCACTTTACGCATAAGGGAAGTCTCAGAAACTCCCATGCAGCCTGAACATTTGCCAGGATTTGAACTCCAGTCTATCTACCAGTGTTTAGTTTTTGAGCCTTCGTGAAAGTCTTTCTAGGCGATACTGATTCGCACCCATATAACACATGGGAACTACTTGAGAAAAATATTGTCTATTCAATAGCTAAGCAGTTATGCGCTATCAGAAGATTTGAAAAAGAAGCTGAAAGAAGTAAAATTAGTTTCATATAGCATTAATTGAGATTTTTCTCAAATTCGAAAATGTTTCATAAAGTATTTTGGTAGCCAGTTAAGCGTTTTATTATTTTGCAAAAATTTCCATAATTACTTTAATGGTAATACATATGGAAAAACTTAACCTCTTTCTTTTTAAATCTTATCAGTTTGAATGACCGATATCAGTTAGGCTCACAAAATATATTTCTGCTAAAATTTTCTAAAGTGTCGATGATAGTTTTGGAGTATGGCTCACTGTCTTTACTCAACCCTGTGAAAAGGATTTCTTTTGTTGTCTGTGGAGGTTGTATTTGAGTCTGCAGATTACATTTGATCTTACCCTATAGATTTCAAATGATCACAAATCTGGGTATGGAGCAAACCATAGTAATACGGAGATTATCATTGTAAATAATGTGTGTTTCTTAATTCATAGAAACATTCATATGTCCTTGCGGCCTTGGCAGGAAATAGCAATAGGAGATGTAAACAGTCGGTTATCGATCAGTAAATGTGTATATAGTTTGTTTCTTATGCTTGAGAAAATTTTTTCTGTTTTTCATTGCTAAATATTTAACATGCTTACCACTTTCAGCCTTCTATGGTCGAAAAAAAAATGTTACAGGCATGACTTCGGCTGTGATAATGTTTTTGACGCATTATTAAGCAACAACTGCTGAATTCTGACATTCGGAAAGTGCCTGTTTAGAATGAATTTCAGGTATGTTATACATGTAGCTTACACTCATGTCCATAAATTAAGGATAATTCGGAGTCACGCGGAAATCGAACTCTAAAATAAATATATCACCTGTAAAATCACTACACACATCTTCAAGAATCATATGCAAATTTCAGGAAGTAACCAGATGACACCGATGGTACGTCAAAATGAGGAGAGTGTAAGAGAGTGATATATAAGGAATACAGGAAAAGAAGTAAAATCGTTCGCAGGCGCTTTATAAGCATTTCAGTGCAATAACCGAATAGTTATGACACAAAGGACGCATTTGGATGATTTTTTACGTGGTAGAATTATCGGCCGTCTGGAATGTGGGCGTACCCAACTGGAAGTATCAGACGAACATGGAATTGCCCAGAGTTTCATCTCCAGGCTTTGGCGACGATTCCAAGATGATGGTAATGTGAGTAGGCGTTACAGCACAGGTCGTCCCAGAGTTACAACGCCGAATGAGGACCGGTATTTGGCAGTTACTGCCAAAAGAAACAGGCGGAGCACAGCCTCAGACCTGTCTCGTCAGCTCTCTTCAGCCACTGGTACGACAATTTCAAGGCAGACCGTGTATAGACGCTTAGGGCAGATTGGTCTATATGCTCGTAGACCTGTCAGATGCGTTCCACTTACTGCAACTCACTGTCGCCTGCGGTTAGTCTGGAGTAGAGAGCATGCATTGTGGACACCGCAACAGTGGGCTTGTGTGATGTTTTCCGACGAGTCCAGGTATAGCTTGCAGTCTGATTCTCGCCGGACTTTCATATGGAGAGCTCCAGGTATCCGTTACCACCAAGAAAACACAATCGAACGATACCGTTACGGTGGTGCAGGAGTCCTGGTTTGGGGTGGAATTATTCTGGGTTCCAGAACTGACCTGCATGCTCAAATTGGGACCATGACAAGCCAAATCTATCGGGACGTCATTCTGGAACAACATGTACGTTTGTTTCGGGGCGCCATGGGCGCACAATTTGTGTTTATGGATGACAACGCCCGTCCTCACCGTGGAAACATCGTAAGCGAATGCCTTCAATCGGAGGATATCACCCGTATGGACTGTCCAGCATTCTCACCGGACTTGAATCCAGTAGAGCACGTGTGGGACATGCTTGGCCGACGAGTTGTAGCCCGTCAACCTCCTCCTACATGTCTACCGGAACTTCGGAGAGCATTGCTTTTTGAGTGGTGTAATATTCCCCAAGATCAGATCGATAATTTGATACTTAGCAAGCCTAGGCGTTGTACGTACTGTATTGCATCGTCTGGGAGACATACAATGTATTAATAATCATACCAACCATGTAATATTGGTTTTTTGTAAATAGGTTGTTCTTTTTTTTTTTTTTTTTGTAATTTGCTCCAGGGAGAAAAAATCTCTAATTTTTTTAATAATATCAAACATATAGCATCTTTTTTTGCTCTTTACCTTTTGTTTAATAAATAAGCTTTACAAATAAGTCAAATTTGTCTTGCTTCTAACTTTTCCTTTGCCTGATTTTGCATTATCCTTAATTTATGGACATGAGTGTATTTTAAATACGTAGCTTACAAAATTGTATTAAATAAAATAGTAAATAGAAATTTATATTAATTTATTCCTGCATGTCTATATTAAATAAACTGAGTACTGAAGACATTGAATAAAATTGCTTGTGTATATCGGTAATAGTCTGTTTCTCGTAAATGCTGAAACTCGCCAATTCCCATTTCTCGCTAAGGTTGCTAGAACAGGAAGTACAAAAATTTTATTTCATTCTAAACCGAAAACATCTTACAGACTGCAAAGTTATAACATTTTCGAGCACAATTCTTTCTGTTAACTCCGAATGGGTAGGCCATCTGAACATTGGGGCTCGAATTCAAGCGAACGGGTTGACTGCATGTGTAATGTGAAGTAAAAGATATTATTCTTAGAAAATCCTCCTTGAAGACATCCATCCTAGGCGGCAGATAGCTCTCGTGTGCGTTGCCATAATTGATAACACCATCTGTTAATCCATTAACATTTTTACGATATCTTTATTATCTGAAAGATAATTAACATATCTTTTCAATATTTTTTTTGGAGATCTGAAAGTGAAGTCGTAAATTTAACTTATCTTTTGTATTTGCTTACGACGAAAATATTTTAAAATATAAAAACTTCGAAGGTGCTCCTAGGGAAAAAGGCAAAAAGTAGTCTTCTGTCATCGGGATTGGGTTCAGAAACGTATGTATATAATGCATGCACTTGTGTATGTATGTGCCTAAGTACGAGTATGTATACACACACATACGTACGTACTGTTCTGTTATCGGTACCGATTCAGAAATATATGAATGTATACACACATATACAGTCGCGCTTACATATAAACATGCATACATTTCTGGATCCGGTCTTGATAACAGAACAGTACCTATACACGCATACATGAACACATACATCCATGCATACATAAATACATACATACATACATTTCGTAATCCGGTCTCGATAACAGAAAAATACCAGCTAAAATTTGCATTTATTTATTTTCTCAATTTTTTTTTTCAATAGTCGGGCGCTTTATTTAATTGCCATTAGCCTTGCGCCACTAGAGCAGGAAGTGGTGGCCATTTCATTATGGAAGCACGTAATAGGTGGCTGCCGTTGCCTCTTATGAAAGGACGGACAGTTACAACCAGGCCTTCTCTCGGATTCGAACACCGGCTCATCGCTGAGTCAGTAAGGGTGAACTATTCAAGGAAGACTCAATCCGCCTTGTCCTAGCGGGACCATATTATTAAAAATGAGGCAGTAAGAGTCACTAACCCTATACCGACTGGGCGGCTATTCGAGTTTCGGGCCCTGGGGCCCTACTGGGGCTCTGGGCGGCTATTCGGCTTTGGGCCGAGTTTTTTAACAGCTGCTCTTTTTGCCAGAAACGGATGCTTGTGGAACTGATTTGCACATGTAATTCAAAGAAATGAATTAAAAGATAATTAAGTAATAAGTTTTCATAAAAGCTAATTTTTATATTTAGATTTTAAAATGTAAGTTTTTTTTCGATTCCGAAAGAAGAGGAAATAAGCATATCTTTTAATATTTTCTGATCTGAGAGTATCTTGCAATGTTTTGCGAAGTTTTAAAAATTCTCTGATTTATCCAAAATCGTAAAGCACTTAAGATGTTAATGCAATACATTTTAAGGTGATTTCCTTCAATAACATTCTAAGTAAACATTTATAATATTTCTTTTAGGATACTGCACAGAAATGTGCAAAGAATTCTTACCTTGATTAGCTGTCGTTGATATAGGAAACGGAGTTCTTGTAGTTGACACTTCTATAGGTCTTTGAGATGAAGTTGTTTGTGATGGTCTTGACACAGGTGATGGCTTAGAATTTGATGTTACAGGAACAGTTGAATTAGCGTGCAAAGACGTATGTGATACTGGTTTGACAAAAGACGGTCTTGATGGTGGTTTTGGTTTAAAATATGTAGGTCGTGATGGAGGTTTAAAATAAATTGGTTTTGATGACGACCCTGGCTTGACATATATAGGTCTCGATGGAGATGCTGGTTTGACGTATGTAGGCCTTGATGGTAGTGCTGGTTTGACGGACGTCGGTCTTGTTGGAGGCACTGGCTTTACAGACGTAGTTCTCGATGGAAACACTGGTTGGACGGATGTCGGCCTTGTAGAAAGTACTGGCTTGATAGATGTAGGTCTTGTTGGTGTCACGGGTTTGATAGAGGCAGGTCTTGATGAAACGAGTGGCTTGACAGTTGTAGGCCTAGATAGCGGTCCTGGTTTGACAGATGTAGGTACTGACGTAAACACTGGTTTGACATACGTAGGCCTTGACGGAGGCACTGGCTTGGCATACGTAGGTCTTGATGTTGGTTCTGGTTTAACAGGATGAGGACTTGATGGTACAGTAGGTTGAATGTGATTGGGTTTCACTTCGGTATATGAAGAGGATTCGGGATGAGCTGTTAATTTTTCAGAAGAAATTGTTACACTTTCTTTAGTATCATATATAGGAGATTGAGATGTAGTTGAACTTGAAGTTGGTTTTTTATGAGCAAAATCCGTTACTGTAGAATCTGGTACAGGAATTAAATCATTTTTCGAGTCATTATGAGCGCAACAACTTCCAAACAAGAATCCATCTGCACATGTTCCTAAGTGTTTTCCTTCAGTTTTAATACACTCCCATACAAACATACAAGTACCAAGATCTCCTATTGAATTGTAACATGCCTGAGGACGAATATGAAGGCTTCTCACTGAAAAAAGTAATAGAGAAGTTTGTAATATTAATATCGAATTTAAAAATAGAAACATTTACATCTTGATGTCTGAACTAAATATTAATTAATATGTAATTTATAACTGATAATGCAACAGTATTAAAAGTGTGAATGCCTATGTGTTTTTAAGAAATAAACGATATTTCGCTTCTAGCAACAGATTCCATGTATTTAAAGCTCTCTGGGAGTTAATAAATAAATAAATGATTTTTATGCTTTTTATCGGAAACAGCGAGATTTCGAAATTGAAAAAAAAAATCAGTGAGTTTACTGCTCATTTAAAACTTTAACTTATTTAAAAAATTAAGTTATTTCACTTTTTCGAGAGCAGAAACTTTAGGCATGTGCAACAACACATACAGAGTGTTCAGAATGATTTATCTGACTATACAGTGTGTACCGTAAATGTTGCGACAAACTTCTAGGGTAGGTAGGGCACATCATAAGGATTATGAATTGCATAGGAACTTATACCCGAGAATGCCAGGGGTAAGTGGTAGCAGAGGTAGAAGGTGGGAAAGGAAACAAGAGAGTGATTAATTTGAAACATTTATTGGACATGAATACAAATGGTGTACGACAGATTGAATGTTACAACAGATGCACCATCAGACGAAAAACGCCTGACACCAACGGACCATTTGAATGCCGCGAATAATTTGATCTTTCTGGAGTAAGTTCTTCCCGATTTGCTTGAGAATGTTCCACCAAATGTGAGGCGCAAAATCTGATTCCAACATGAGGGAGGGGGCTGCTAATTTGAATAGATCATTCTCGCATCGATGGATTGTGCGTGGTGGACCAATTCCCTCGCCCCCACGCTCACGGGATTGATTTCTTTTTGTGGGAAGCCATCAAAAGTGTCATGTATCACGATCCTATTGTATCTGAAATGGATCTCGTGGCAATACTCGCCTGCACAGCTGCTACAGTCAAAGAAACTCCTGGTATGTTTTGAACATGTCCGTCGGTGTCAAGTATGTTTGGCGTCTGATTGTGCAAACTTCGAGCATCTGTTATAACATTCAAGCTGTCGTACACTATCTGTATTCATGTCCAATAAATGTTTCAAATTAATCATTCTTATTTCTTTTTCCATCTTCTACCTCTGCTACCAATTACCCCTAACAATCAACCCTCCTATGCAATTCTTAGTCCCTATGATGTGTCCTACCTCCCCTAGAAGTTTGTCACAACATTCATGGTACACCCTGTATTTTGATGATGACCATGTTTTTGGAATTTACGAAAGAGTGTAATCAGTGGTACTTCAAAAGGAAAAGACGGTTTATCTTTAACTCCATAAGTATTCTTTGCAACTTCTTACAACATGAGGAATATTGAGACGATATTCGGATTCATTCGCGTAATTGTCTACTGTGACCTCCACTTGCTGACTCATTGCAACCAAGCGACGCTAAACTCACGCAGAGAATTATAGAAAATGCTAGTTTTAACACAGTTGAACGCCCTACCAAAATATTTTCCTTTATGGCTCAGTTGGCTGAGAAACAGTTTCTTCCATGAAAGCTTCGCCCTTCCAAGTGCAGCTACTCGCCCGCTAGTGGTCAAGTGGTTAAAAACGCTGAAAATTAATAGTTCGACCTGAGGCTCAGTTCCCAGTCCACAGCGGCCGAGCGGTAAAGTCGCTAAAGACTGGTAGTTGGGTCCGAGTTACGAATCCTGCGAACGGATCGGCTGCATGAGCGTTTTCGTAGTTTCCCCATGTGTAATGTGCATACGAGCCAGTTTACCTTAGAAATTCCTCCACGAAGGCCATTCCTCCCATTAGGCAGATAGCCTTAGAGATTTTACCGTAATCACATAAACCAAACCAAATCCCAGTAAATAAGCTGGTTGCATAGATGTTTTCGTGGTTTTCCATAATAACGTAAATATTAACGGATTTCCGTTAGAAAATACTTTGAAGGACACTTTTCCTCATACAAAGAGCCCACATGTGCTTTCCCGTATTCAAATCATAGCAAATAACTCACGTCTAGCTTATATCCGAATCAATTTCCTTAGCAGGATCGCGAGGGAAGCGATCTTACCCAAAGTTGATAACATTAGAACGATTTGACGTATTAACTTACTTTCTAAGTTACCTATATAATGTTCCATTGAGAAGTTCGATAAATAAAATCTGTCGCCAAACCCTGCAATTTAATGCCAATAAAGGATGAATGTGATACCAAAGACTCAAAATCTTCGCGGCCCACCAGCGGCAGAGCGGTAAAGACGTTGAACACTGGTAGTTCGGTCCGAGATTCGAATCCCGCGAAACGGGCTGTCTGCATGGGCGTTTTCGTAGTTTTTCCCATGTGTAACGTGTATACGAGCCAGTTTCCATTAGAAAGTCCTCCACGAAGGCATTCCTTCCTTTAGGCAGATATCCCTCGTGTGCTTTGCCTTAATTAAATAATCCAATCCAATCGAAAATCTTCGCTTCGGTTTCACGAAAGCCAGTTTAATGCTCAATAAGCCATCGTAAAAGTATTTGACGTTCTTCGTAATTGATCTACAATTGTTTCCTGTTATTAGAAGATCTACCGAGATCATGCTGCAGGGTTTGAACATTTTAAAGTTAATAACCGATATAGGTATTTAACACGTTGAGCTCGGCGCCGAATTTGCTGTCCTTTCCGGTTGGTTTCGGTTAAGCCGGTTATCTTGGTAACAAAATCAGCTTAATCCAGATTCATAACAAAATGTTACCAAAAAAATTGTTATGTATTGTAATATGTGTAAAGCTAAGCCATATTTTTGTTTAGAATGTTTCAATAAATTTCATTAAAACTGCATTTATTTTTTAACTTTAATATTGTCGGTTTCGTGGACCGACACCAGCCAAACGAAAATTTTAGTGCCGGCCACACGAAAAAATCACTGCCGGTCCCCAGAGACCGATGCCGGGCTCAACGTATTAAGTATTATCGTAACCAACTTAATAGAATTTGCCAAATTTTCAGAATGGGCCCAACTCTGGCAACCATTCTCATAAAAATCGCCAAATTCCGCCAAGATGGTTGCGTTAATATGTACGCATAATATGTATAAGTACCTCAATAAATTGGTGTGCAAAACTTAAGCAACAATGTAAATTTTAATCAGATAGCTATGAAATTGTAGAAAAGGGGTTCTTGCGTTCAGTACAATGGACACACAATTCAGTAGAAGGGTCATGCGTATGCAAATGTCAAGAAAAAAAAGGTCACAGGCTACGTGAGCGTACGCGAAACGCGTACGGTCGGCGCGCTCAACTCGAGATTACCATAAAAGGAAGGATGGAGATGCAATTAAAGACATTCGCTGCAAGTACAAGGAGTTCTTTCGTGAAATATTTTTGGCTAGAAGAAATGATCAGGATGACTTCACACGTGGAAGAATGATCGAAAATCTGGAGTAGGGGCGAAGTGTGACCAGTATAGCTGAAGAGTTCGGAGTCAACAAAGTGGCGTTTCGCGCGTTTAGAAAGCCTTCCATACCGTAGGTAAAGCTGTTAGAAAGGTTGGTGGTGGCCGTCTCAGGAAAACAACTGCAGCAAATAACCGATATATAGTCCTGCAGACGAAAAGAGTCCGAAACCAGTAGCAAACGCCACAGCTCAACAACTGTGAACACCAACGGGCGACAATCGTCGTGGTTTATTGTGTCCAATCACCTTCACAAAGATGGCCTATGCGCCTGCCGTTCTGAATGCTGCATCCCTTTGTAAGTTGGCCATCGGCATCACCGTTTACAGTAGTGCAAGGAGCGCAAAAACTGGGCATCTCATCAATGGAGTCGTATCCTGCTTACGGATGAGAATCGTTTTAATGCCACAAGTGATTCTCAACACAAATTGATTTGGAGAGAGGTTGGGACACGGTTTAATCTCAGTAACATTACGGAAAGAGACCGTTACGGTGTCCTGAAGATCTCGTCTGGAGAGGCATTATGCTGAACGGGCGGACGGAGCTTCACGTTTTCGACAGAAGTTCTGTAACCGGAGATCGCTATCGTCAGGAGGTGATCCCCCCCTATGTGCGTCTGTTCCGAGGTGCCATTGGAGCAGACTTCGTTTTTATGGATGACAATGCACGGTCACACCGAACTCTTGCTGTTAAGAAGCTACTGAAAGTGAAGATATCAATGGATTGGCCAGCGTGCTCCCTTGATTTAAACCCCATAGAACATGTGTGGGATGCTTCGGGGAGACGCTTGTGACACGATTACATCCTCCGGGGAACAACCAACAACTGAAACAGATGCTGATTGAGGAATGGGCACTTTTACCTCAAGATCTGTTGGAAAATCTGGTGCTGAGTATGGAGAGACCTTTCGAAGCAACCATTGTAGTAAGGGGAAGGCATATCCCATACTAAGAAACACCTGCTTGTTGTTCTTCCTCTTGTACAGACAATCATGTGTAACGATACTGTGAATTCAATAAAGCGTGTTTTTGTTTGATTCCATACTGTATGCATTGTATTCATTTTTAGACCAATTATTCTTTCGTCATCGTTTAAATACAAAATGCTGTCTCTTAATTCTGAATTTCATTCTCTCAGATGATTTCTCGTGGAGTTATGCCAAAAAGGATACCTGTTGCTTAAGTTTTGCACACCAGTGTAATGTAATAAATCCTTATATCAGTGCGTAAACTTAGAAAATTCAAAGGCTGTGTGGTTCGACAAAATGCCGCTATAAAAATCACTGAGAAACAGGATTACACCCCCTTAGATGCGTATCTAAGCAAATTTATGTTGCGCCAACAGAAGATGACTATTTTGTTGCTATTTTAGGTGTCATTTGGACTACTAGAACGATTGACGCAAATTTTAATTGCTTTATTTGGCAGATATTCTCAACATTTGCTCATAGTTATTTAATTTTTTTCATGATATGTTCTTAATTTATGGTAATTCATGCTACGTCCGTAATTTATCTGCTCGTTATGTAACTAAATAAAGAGTGATGTGTGATTAGCTAACTAAAGAGCCATCAGTTCTTGAAAAAGCTCCATCGAAATGTTTAGGGCAAATTTACCGGGATGTCAGAGAACTTTAACTGTTTACGAGGGCCATTTTTCAGAGTCGACGGAAAATAAGTAAGTACTCTTGCCTGTCTGGCTAAGTTTGGTTTGACTCAGTAGATTATGGCAAAGCACATTCAGGTTATCTGCCTAAGCAGAGAGATGCCTTCGTGAAGGACTTTCTAAGGGAAACTGGCTCGTATACACGTTACACAGGGGAAAACCCACGAAAACGTCCATGCAGCCAGCCCGTTCGTCTGGATTCGAACCTAGGTCGGAACTACCAGAACGATTTTACCGCTCGGGAGCTGGTGTGCCTGCCTGTCTAGATAAAGAAGAGTTATGACATGTATTGAACTTAAAATCCAAAGTTTTACCCAATCTTTTTGGTTAAATGAGAGATCATAATGCGAGAAAAGGATTCAATTATAATTATTATTCAAATATTATTATCAATTATTATAAAGAATAAATAATTATAAGTAATAATTGATATAAGCGAAAAACTGATTCAAAAAATGCTCTTCAAATTTCATTCATTATAGAAAAATATACTTAAAACTAATAGGAAATAAGGTTATCAATATAAACATTCTTTCCCTAATTTCAAAGTGCTTTCGTTTGCAGAGGTGGTTAAAAATTAATTTCCAGGATTTGCAAAAGGATTTACTTTTAATGTTAATTGAATACCATATACAAAATTACTCATAGAACAATTGTTAAGGGGAAAATGGCTGAGAAAAATACCCAAAATAGCCACTAAAATGAAAATAATCAGAAAACCGATCTGGAATCTCATTGTTGTTCCAAAAGATGCCTTCGGCAAAAAGGCTCTGAAGGGTTTTCCATTTATGCGCTTTCATTCCAAAGAGTTCAAGAAATCTAAATTTCGCTTTCGTTAGCAGAGTTGTGAAAGATTGGTAAATGCGTTCCAATGCGTTTTTACCTCCGGCTAAGTTAAAATATGAACAGAATATAGTGTTCAGTTACGAATACGTAAAGGCTATTTGTTGAAGGGATTTTATTTGAAAGCTGAGCTGCCTAATTCTGTATTTGTTTTTGTATGCAAGAAGCTGGTTGTTTCCTTTTTCAACTTTTTCCAGGAAAATGTATTACAGAGGATAAAAAAATTACAAATAACTGAAGATCCTGACTTAAAATGGATATTAGGACGGTGAGTTTTATTTGTTTACGTGCATGTTAAGTAAAATCTTGTCGCGCAGTTTTTTTTTTTTTTTTTAGTTTCTTTTTCTCCGCTGATTTTCATTATAATTTTATTTTGTTAATACAGCATGGTTGCATAGACGAAAGTTCCGATCGTGGTTTTATTATTGTTACGGGTGGAAATTAGTCTTTTGCGATTTAACATCTTTTTAAAATGTCAAATAAGAATATTTCAGAATTTCTTACCAAGACAGAATGCTAAAAGGGTGTAATCAATTTTTAAAATCCACTGAGGAAGAAAATTGTGGTGTTCCTGCTTATAAGAAAACTGCATCTAAGAGATTTACGGATTTATCGGTTACCACTGGGTGAAATTTTCATATCAATAATCTTTGGCTCCAAGAATTCTTTTTACTACAATACGTCCTCAGTGACATTTTGGTAACCTTACGAGTTCTTGCTTAGGTTAATTCATTCAGACAAAGCAACTCCAGGGGTACCTGCCTAAGGAAAGGGATGCCTTTATGAAGGACTTTTTAAAGGCAATTAGCTCGTATAAAGGTTACATATAGGATAAAGCTCGAAAACTTTCCATGCAGCCAGCCCTTTCGCCGGGACTCAAACCCAGGTCGAACTATCAATTTCCAGCGACTTTACTGCTCTTCTGCTACTGGGCTACGCAGTCCATTGCATTGAATTATTTGGATCAAAGCAAAGTATGGGAGGGCGATCAACCTAAGGGAATTGATACCAATACTTACGTATCAACGCAACCATCTTAGTGGAAGTCACCAAATTTGGAAAATGGGTGCGGTTACGAATGCATGATGCAAACATGCACGTAATAATTCTTCAGTTTTGGTAAGTAACATCGCTATTTTTGTATGCGTTATTGTATATTTGAGTGATTTTAATTGTGACATTTTTTTTAGTCTTTAAGAAATATTTTTTGTTCAGAATTTTAAAATAATTGCTGGCACTGGAAGAAGCTGCTACAAAATTTCTGAGGGAGTACAGTATTTTGCAGCAAAATCGCTTGATGGGAATAATAGCTTTAAGTACATTCTTAGAGCGATCATCGGGAATTTTCTCACAGTAGAAAAGAAAAACTCATTTGTAAGTTTATTGACTGATTTTCGGGATAAATTCTTAAATAAAACGTAAAATAGTCATGTAATAGTAATATGTACGTTCTATATAATTTTTTGCCAGTTAATTTAATGAATCGCCATCCTTTTTCTGCTTTAACCAAGGTGGTTGTGTTTATACGTATGTAACTGATTGTCTTTTATGGAGAACAATTTAAGGAAAACTGGTTTGTGTTTACCTGATACAAGGAGGAATCACTAAAACTTCAGTTCTGAGGGATTTGAACCCAAGCCGAGCAACCATTGTTCAACTAACTATCTCATAGCTCGCTAATGGTGGGAAACAGATTCTCGAAAGACGGCTCTAAAGCAGAGGTTCTCAACCGGTGGTAAGCAACAAAAAAATAAGTGGTACGCAAAAAAAATAAATAAATAAAAATTTAAAAAAAAAAAAAAGAGAGAGAGAGAGAAGCAAAGTATTTTTAACTATTAAATTCAAAATTAAAACTTCAACATCCTGATTGAGTTTTTCTCTGACACTCGTAAGTTCATGCGATTTGAGCCCACCAGCGGCCGAGCGGTAAAGTCGCTGAACACTGGTAGTTCGGTTCGAGGTTCGAATCCCGCGAACGGGCAGGCTGCATGGGCGTTTTCGTGGTTTTCCCCATGTGTAACGTGTATACGAGCCAGTTTCACTTAGAAAGTCCTCCACGAAGGCATCCCTCCCTTTAAACAGATAACCCTCGTGTGCTTTGCCATAATTAAATACACCAATACACCACTCATGCGATTTGAGCTTTGTTCAAGAGTGGTGGTGGTGGTAGTAGTACTTTGTAGTGGTGGTACTAAAGGTTTTCAGTTTTTGTTTAGATTTTACACGTTAGTCAAAAGGTTGAGAACCGCTGCTCTAAAGCAGCTGGTACCGTCGGCGACAAATTGTGCAAGCTATACTTGCTTGTCATTACTAATGAAATGCTTAGCTACGGTGAAGGAAAAGTAGCGAATGAAGTTTATACTTTGAAGGAAAAGTAAGCGATTTTATATTTATGCACTGAAGGAAAGGTAAGCGTTAACTGAAGGTAAAGTAGCAAATGAAATTTATGCACTGAAAGAAGAGGGGAAAAAAATGCAAATGATTGTCACTGGATAAATATATACCTTCTCCCCCCCTTCGAAAAATGTTTGGTTTGCTTTGTTTTATCTGGTTATGGCACCGCCCGCAAGGGCTATCTTCCTAAGCGAAGAGATACTTTCGTGGAGAACTTTCTAAGAACAACCGACTCGTTCCACTTACACATGAAGGACACGAAATGCCCTTGCTGCCAGCTCGCCCAAAATCGAACCAAGGTTGAAGTAAAAGTGTTCTGCGACATTACCGCTGCTGCCATTCCCAAAATAAAAAGAAACTAGAGTTAAAAAAGGGATTAAGATTACCAAAATCTAATTATATATATTTTGTTTCTGAAAACGTGCTACCCGGTATAACCGATAAGTAATAGATTTGAGCTCATCTGGTGATCTAGTGGTTAAGAACACTGAATGTTGTTAATTCGACTTGGTTTGGGTTTCGATCACAGGCGTACGTAGTTGGTTTTTCTTATGTGTAACGTGAATACTAGCCAGGTTTCCACAGAAAGTCTTCCATGAAACCTCCCTCCTCTTTGGCGGATAACCCTCGTGGCTTTGCAGTACTCAGATAACCTAACCTAACTTAAAGTCCCAGATTTGCGTTACCCTGATATCATTTCGAGGATACCAGACTATTTATTGCTTCTCAAAATACTACTTTTACGGATATATATGAGAAATCCACTATATCTGTGATCAATCACGTAAGATATTTCCCCTTTTCTATCATTTAGAACCATTTTTTGTAAAATACTGAAAGAATTATGTTTTATGCCTACGGTAACCATCTCTTTTCTAATTTTTTGTTCCAGTGGCGAGTTGTAGCCATTTATAGGCATTCGCCACTACTAAGGTCGGAAGCGGTAGTTACTTTTTATTATAGAGGCACCTATTAGGTGGACCACTGTTGTCTCCTTTGACGGAATGGACAAATTGCAGCCATGCCTTCTCCGGGATTCGAACCCGGGCCCTTCGGTACGGCAGTCAGAGACCCTAATTATTTCCCCGTCTGGGAGGCTGGTTTCTAATTTCTCTACACAAAATATTTTAATTGAGATAAGAGAGGTGATTTAAACACTTTTGTGATGACATAGTTTTATTCAACATTATATATATATGTAGACATATGGTAAATATACCTATAGTTTTCAAAGTTAAAATGTAAGGAATCTTTTCGTTATACGACACCACATGCTAAAATTTTTCTTTATTGTAATACAAATGAGCTGATGACGAAAGCATGTTTTCTCGCTGGAAGTTCCAGCGAGAAAACATGCTTTCGTCATCAGCTCATTTGTATTACAATAAAGCTTTCTCAATATAAGGAACATATCTCTTTGATTAAACATCAATAAACAAAGAATGAAATAGAATAACACTTCGAAAACGTTCTATTAATATTACTTTGAAAACAAGAGCACTGTAATAAGAGACAGAAAAAATTAATTTAACGGTGGCCTATTGGCAACATTCGTGCATTATATCTGTGACGCACTGACGCGTGTTGTCCTAAAAACGGCAAAGATCCAAAATAAGTTTAAGTTCAAACTTGGAAGAAAATAGAACAACAGCTAATTGATTAAGACCTGATCTATTATCAGACAAAAGCTCAAACCCATTTTCCCAGTTTATGAATTAAAAGGGTGCTTTTTCAAAAACGGTGAAATAAAAAGATTCTTATAGCTTTTCTTAAGAAGATCTTCAATCAATTTTTTTCATCTAAGTGTATGTGGCATTTTAAACTGATATTGTTGCATTTCGATTTAACTGTGTAATTAGTAGTTTTGCATTATATGTAAAATTATTATATTTATTAATTCTGATAAGAGGCTTACCTTCTGAATCATTACTTTCCAACTGTTCTAATAGTGAACCTTTTGGACCACTCCTAGAACAGTTTGAAATGTATGTAAATTTTGAGTTATAAAACTTCTTTACATATGTTCTGTAACACTAGTACAGTTCTGTACCATAAGTTTTCTTGTGCAGTTTATTTAGCTTTGTAGCAATCAAACAAGAATTGGAGCACGTGGTTCACTGTAGATTAGTTACAGGCCCATTACAAATTTATTTGTCATGCTTATTACATTTCTTAAAAGACAATTGATACAATAAAAGATCCCCTGTTACACATTAAAAAAAGATCAATAAAGGAAGCTGAGAAAGATAATAGTGCCAGTTAGTGTAAATTGTCAAGTAATAAGATGATTAAAGGCAATTTTGCAGAGGAAGCTGAAAAAAGCTGCAGAAATTTCCCCACAAATGTTAAGCAGGCAGCAAACTGCTATGTGTTCTCATTCTATTGCAATGAAATATCAGATGATCCTGCTCAGCGAGATCACAATGAAATCGCTATGGAATCTGTTAAGAAGCAATAGCAATTAAATTGCTATTGCTATCATTTCATAGCAAATTGAATCTTAATATTCAAGAAGGTCAAGCCAAACCTGCTAAGGGTGCAGTGTATTTAATGGTAGTGAATATTATCATTGGCCCGTATGTACCGCTGACTAAAGATATCACTGATTTGTACCTTTATTACTAAAACTATACCTTCTACGCCTTTGCAGAGAGCCCTTTCCAGACCAGAAACAGAAAGAGGCAGAGTAAAGAAAAGAGAAAGCTGGAGAAACTTCCAAGTTGTCTGGTAAGAATCATTTCAAGCGATAGGCACTCAACACTGCCTCAAAGAAAACATAGAGGTTCAATGCTAGGGCTTTAATAAATATCAACTCAAGAAATCGGCGATGTTTCCTATATAATATGGACTTTAGGATTTATTGCCCAACCAAGTACTCCTAAAGTACGTACACACAGTGTATGTGCGTCGGGCTGGGCTCGCAAACACCAGCGAACACTTAATTACTAGAAAGCTGTAACCTGGGAGGCCAAGTCGTGTTCCAACTGTTTCAGATAGGTGGAAAAAGTGTTAAAATTACATCCTTTTATTAACAAATTAACATTTTAACTCATACAGTTAAAGAATACTTCTTATTATATATTTAAAGAAGAAATACTATTTTCTTATTCAGATAGTGCACCTATATTTTAACAAAGTTTACCAGTCACACATCAAAGCTTCCTACTCAATTTCTTCAGTTTCATAGAAGAGACAGTCGTTAGGTTTAAATAGTACATTTTTCTTGTTCTTCAAAAATCTTCCGATGCTGTTGAACCTTTCTAATGCTGAAATGAGCGCTTATTATACACTTTATATAGCTGGATTTAAAACACTCAATAGCGTATGGAAAGCAGCTAAGAAGTGAAAATAAAATTCCAACTATCAACTGTTTATAGAAACTGCTTTCGTATTTTAGAAATCAAGATGCAAACTAATGGACCAAAGTAAGGATTATAAGAAAGAACATTCATGATACAAATATTTTTATTTTAAACTTTTCTGTAATACCGAAAATTCGTTCTAATAGAGTGTAAACTGCCTCACTGTATTCTTAAAGGCAAGCACAAAGATAATTTTTTGTACTTTTTTTGATAATTCAGATTGATCATTTTCTTATTACTTCTTTTTCTCGGTATGCATGGAAAATATAATGCAGTATTAATGCTTATTATACTAATCTTCTAACCTCCAATATATGAGCCTTACATATGTGGCACGTTCTAAAAAATTCGCTGTGGTATTGTAATGTTACCATCTGTACATCTAAAAACAGGTGAGAGATGCTATAATAAGAGAAAGATAATTCACAATACTTGTGGGAGTAATGTTGTTAAATATCAGAAGCTCGTATTATCTGTCGTCTCATGCATTATCGACTAAAAATGTAATTCTTAATGTTTTCCCCATTTTTAACTCTAATAATGCGATTAAATATTGATTTTCTTGTATGTCAATACAAAATACAGAACGGTATCCTATTTTGCAATAAAATTAAACATTAATAACGTCGTGGATAATTAAAACAACTACGTATTTTTATTGCTTGGGATGAAGCGAGGTGTAATATGCATTTTCTACACTCTCAGTTTTCTTGGTAATAGAAAAGGGCTCTTAAACTAAAATATGTTAGACTCATTTTAATCTTCAAATAAAAGCAGTTATCATTCATACTGCCACTTTCAAAGTTTACAAGAAATCGAACATGTAGAAGGAACCATAAAATAATTCAAAAACAGGGAGAAACTAGGAAGTCTTAAAACATTTTGAACAACTTTCAAAGGAACGTATTACAGAACTACCTAAAAGATATAATTGCTAGCGTGTGATGATGAGCATATTAATTAACTTGCTGATTACTTACAAATGTTCCTTACCTACGAAAGCATAATTATAGCCAGTGGTTCATACGTATGTAGGTTAGAGATATCGGGACCCTTGCCAACAGATGTTTAGCTTGCGTCATCCGTTAGAAAGGCTCCTAATTAATGAAACTGAATTATTTTCTTCAAACAGTTATAGTAAGTTTTCAATCACAGCAATGAATAAAATCTGAGAAAGTTATTTCGTTTAAGAAATTTCATTTAATCTTAATTAAACAAATGCATCATATTTTTGTAAAATTACTGTAAATCTAGTATTTGATAATATATATTTCTTATTCATTCATATTATCAGTTTATGTTCAGATACCTTCCGTGCTCTGTATATATTTCATTTTACATTGCTAGTTTTTTATACATCATATATATTTACAATTATTATTTTGATTAGTAAAGGTTATATAGGAGAATTTGCAAATTATTTGCAGAAAATAATGCATTTCTTTTTTGTTTTCGTTCTCGAAATTTTTGTCTGTATATTTGATCTCACTACTGTATGCTTGCTGTTGACCAAAAAAACATCTATTGCTAATTACTTGTTTCTAATTTTAAATTACCTCAACTACTAGCCAAATAATAGGTATTTTATGGTGTGGCTTTATTTAACTTTATGGTGTGGCTTTATTTAACTTTATGGTGTGGCTTTATTTAACTTTATGGTGTGGCTTTCACAAAACGTTTTATTTTGTTTGGTATACTGCAATGCAGTTATTAGATTACGCAAAATACATTATGGTTGTTTTAACTATAAGAACGGTTACTTTTGTGAAGGATTTTTCAGGGAAAACTCGTATCCACATTATACATGAAGAAACCAGGAAAAATGCACATATAGCCTGCCTGTTAACCTGCTTCTGAGTGCGGGTCGTGCTTTCAATGTTCGGCGGTTGTATTTATTCAGTTATTGGATATTTCAAAAGCAAGAAATCCTTACCAAATTTAATGTCCTACAAGTTACAGCCAGTGGTAAAGTCATAGTAATTTGAGCTAGGTTCGACTCAACAGAACGGGCTTTTTTTGTGCTTTTTCTCCACGTGTATACGAAAAGTTTTCCTAAGGAAATCCTTTATGAAAACATTTCTACTCATAGGCAGATAACCTTGGAGAGCTTTGCCAGATTCAAATGAGCCAAACAAAACCAGCCCATCCAGTGGCCGAGTCGCGGTTCTGTTGTCTATTAGCAGATTGGCTTGCTTCGAATTTTTACTGTTTTCACATGTGTAACATGATCACGAGCCAGTTCCTCCTAGAAAGCCCTGCTATGACAAGTAGACCTCACGTGCTTTGCCAGTATTCAGGTTAACAGTTTCTTTGCAAAATCGAATATAGTGCGGAAATTGCAAAATATACTGGCGAAAAGTATATCAAAAATGGTACTTAATCTTGTTGACAGAAATGTTATAGAAGTAAGGAATTGCTCGAGAAATAAGACTGTCATAAATCTATTCTTGCTATTGTTAAAACAGAATAAATAATTTAAAAATATGCTGAACTTATACTTACATTAAAAATTAAACTTATTTCTAAAATTCTATTGAAAAGTAAAGAATTTGTAAAAAATAATTTTAAAGTACAGGGATATGGGGAAGAAGTCAGGAAAGTATCATTGTAAGAGCTTTTAAAATGATAACTACGTCCATCATTTCACCTTTAAAAAACGCTCAGAAAGAATTTTTTTTATGGTCATTCCGTGTATCCAAGTCAGAGGAGGGAATCTGGTTTGCTCATTATAAAATTCCTTTTATCAGCATCACCTTCAAGCAGCATTTTTCCCTGTTTGTCAGCTTCATCATCAAGGGATTTTCTCCCAGTTTAGAATAAGAGATTTACAAAAGCGATCAAAAGTATTCTCGCATAGAACTGCAATTCAGATTACATAATTGTAGTTATGTAAACTTGAACATAAAAAGTTGTGTTATATGAAATGGTAAGATTAATTTGTATTAAGAAAGGAGGAATTATGCAAGTAAGGAAATCTGAAAATATAAAAATCATCTTTTGCTTACTTATTTCTTATCCCATGCTTGCAAAAACGCATCATAAATCATGAGGTGGTGCATGCATTTGTCATCAGTCATAAGAGCTATTCTTTAAAGCGAGACATCTTCGTGGAGGACTTGTAGATGGAATTAATTTCTATTAAAGTTATACATAGATAAAATCGGGATACATAATTTGGCCAGTACTTTTTGGCAGCAGCTGAAGTTGGAACTAATCCCTAGTTCTCAGCGGTCTCATTTATTCGACCATTGGTGAGTTCCATATTGCCTGAATGGCCAAAATAAGCTTTTTGACGTTAATGCCTTTAACGGATTCAAAGTGGTGCCATACAGAGGTAAACAATGCCAGTGGATAAAAGTACAGAGAAAATATTTTTAATAAGGTGATCATACTTTAATCAATATCTATGTGACATACATGAATTTTACGTGGGTAATAATATCACAAGTAAATTGAGCTTCATTTGAATGATTTCTAAATTAAATAAACCACTCATCTTGTTCGATATCTTTGGCCACCTCAAAAGAAAACTTCAATCCAAAAACGATATGCCAATTATGAATCATTCAATACCATAAGGTAATAGGAATTTATATTTCTTTAGCTGTTAAATTTACATTGAAAAATAAGGAGTATATCATTTTTATGAAGGCCGCCTTTGAACGTAGATCATAGATTCATCGATTCATGTGTGATTAAAAAAATGAAAGACTTTCTGAAATGAAGACAAATGACAAAAAATGAAGACAGTTCAGTAGTTGCGGACGGATAAACTCTGTGATTCTCTCTCTCTATATATTTAAAGGTTGATGTTTCATTTTGCTCAAAGATGAAACATAGCGTCTAGAAACGTTAGCGTAGTTACTGTTGCAAGATTGCTTTTCAGTAATCGTTATATAAAACAATATAGGTTAAGGCATTTTTTAAGTACATTTAGGTAGCTGTTTTAGAAAATATCAAATTAATCTAGTAATGCATCAGTAAAAAAAATACTGATCAGTCGTGTGTCTCCTTATGTGTACTTATTTGTTGCGCCAGATTATTCGTTCCTTTACATTTTATTCTTGAAACACTTCCCAGAATGTAGAAATTGTTTACTTTATTAAATAAACAACGCCATAATGATGAAATACATTTAAGGGAAAAGAATTTTTTTCTTAATATTGAACAGAATTTTCCATGCTTTGTAAGAAAATATGTAACAATGAAAAATGTTTCATCTCTATTCCATCTTGTTCCGCACATTCTTATTCTGTAGATTCAAGCTCTTTTCCAAAAAAAAAAAAAAAAAGTTTCAAATTGTATTCAGCATCTAGTTATAGAATCAGGCATATAGATTAAATAACTTATTTTCACAATTAATAAGAATTTATTGTTTTTATGTTTACTTTAAATCCAACCATAGAAAAGTTAGATAAATTTATCTTACTAAGCAGGTTTGATAAATTAACTGCTTCTTTTCATGGTGCATAAAAGATTTTTAATCGTAACTAACAGAATTTTTAAAGGTCTTCTTTCACCTTTTATAGCTTTTCCTATAATTAGCATGAATACGTGCTTGTTTCTCTTAAAATGTCACCAGCAAATGTATTCCTGTCCAAGGTCGATAGCCCTAATAAAATGGCCGAAAAAACACTTTTTTAAAAAAACAAATTTTCTATTGCTGTACCCCAGAAAAGTTGCCTATAGCCCAGCTCAGCAAAATAGGGGGAAAACATTTTCATATAAAAATATAATTTCCGTTTGCACATCGCACTCAAAGTTTTGAAAAATAGCCAAAGCTTGCTGTGTTTCGTCAAACTCTTATAACTACTAAACTCACTAGTATCGAAATGCAGGTGTTCCTAATGTGAATTTTGGTGCATCAGGAAAACAAAAAAAAGTTTAAAGCCTGTAATTAGAAATTATTTACTGTTTGCCCAAAAAGCTCAAAGCAATTTTTTTGTGAAAATAGCAATATTTCGTAATTTCTGATAATTTTACTTTTCGTGTTTAGTAAAGAAACGGTGAATATATTTATCATTTTTATTTTTTATTGAAAAAAGTGCACCTTAAAACCAGTGACTTGGGAAAATGCTAGTGTAATACAACTTGATAGAGAGGTCATCGTTACCAAGCTGTCTCTTGCGTCAGCGCCACACACTTTTTAGATACTTCATTCACAAGTTTGACACACCTTTCTATAGCTTGGCTGTGACAAGGGAAGCTTTTGAAATCCAATTGCAGCTATATGCCAGTCTTTAACAGATTTCTGATGCCCTCATATGCAATGTTCCTTACAAGTGAAGAAGTGGAGATATTGCAACTAACCTACCATATAATTTTGAAGAAGTCAGCTGCTTCGAAATGACTTTAGGTGTGGTAAAGCATTGAATAGTCTTTCCCTTGGAAAGTTACCAAGCATTCAACAAAGGACCCGGCCATAGTTCACTGATATGTTTTCATCTAAAATCATTGCAAGGATCAAATTTTTGAGATGATCAAAGAAAGCATTTCACTGAATTAGTGGATTGATGACTTGCAGTCAATTTTGAATTAGATATCTCGGTGCCTGATGGCTTCAAAATCTATGTCTGGACCGTATGTGAAATTTCAGGTAGTTTTGATTTTGAGCCAAAGAAGGGTTTAAGAATTCAAAATAAAATATATAAATTTCCTAGTTTTATTAGTATGTTTTTCTAAGCTCGCGTAAAGTTTGAGAACTAGATTTGCTGTCGTTTTGAGTGTGAAAGGAGATTAGGAATATGAGCTGCTAAATCTTCTAAATTTTCACCTGACTGCAGAAATATTTAGCAAGTATTAGTGATCCTTTTCAGCTTGAGGAATGCAGAATTCAACACGTTCAAAGCCAACCGGTGGAAGTTTTTCACAGCCAGCAAATTTTTTCTTAATCGGTCCATCGAAGGAATTTTTCCATGTGGTAACACTACCCTAGTGATGAAACCTGTAATTATTGGAACTGCAGTTCATTGAAGTGTAGGACATATATCCTACTGCAATGGTCTCCCAATGTGCAATTCATTCTGATGAGTAGCACCATTTTTCAAACTAGTATTAATTACAGATCCATCGTTCCCTATCACATCAAGTTTTTCAAGGGAAATGGCCCACCAGCGGCCGAGCGGTAAAGTCGCTGAACACTGGTAGCTCGGTCCGAGGTTCGAATCTCGCGAACGGGCTGGCTGCATGGGCGTTTTCGTGATTTTCCCCATGTGTAACATGTATACGAGACAGTTTACCCTAGAAAGTACTCCGCGAAAGCATTCCTCCCCTTAGGCAGATAGCCGTAGTGTGCTTTGCCGTAATTAAATAAACCAAACCAAACCAATCTTCAAGGGAAATCTCATGTGTGGTCAAATAGGAAATTGTGGTTAATGCTAAATCTTTAGCAAGTTCTGTAGAGATAGTGTCTGAGATATTCCGATCCTGATTTTGTATGAGAGAAATATAGTCCTGTTTTTCAGTTCTTCGAAAACATTTTGAATTAATTTTTTTAATTACCATCGTATCGTCTCTTCTTCATCGAAGTACAAACCACGTAGTGTTTCCTTAACAGACTGATTCTGCAAATTATTTCTGTTATTGCGAGTTTTTCTTATTATTATTCTGTTTATTGTCAACGACATGGGAATTGTCTGAATCAGTTATCACATACATTGTTACATAATATTTACAATACACACAATATTTACAATTGCGAAATATAATTGCATAATATTTGATAATTATATGCTCTGTTTAAAAACGTTTGCAGCAAAAATTACGAAATATTGCTGTTTTTACACAAAGTGTGTTTTTTTAGCTTTTTGCGCAAATAATAAATAATCTGAAATTACAGGTTTTAAATTTTTCTCGTGTTCCTCAGGCCCCAAGCTTCACATCAGGACCTATAGTATTTCGATAGTAGTGAGTTTAGTAACTATAAAAAATTGACGAGGAACGTCAAAATTTCACCATTCCTCAAAACTTTGAGTGCAATGAGCGGGCAGAAGACTTAATTTTATTTGAAACTTTTTTTTTTTCAGTTTGCTCAGCTAGACGATACGCAATATTCCCTGGAAGAGCGATAATAAATGTGTTTTTTTGCCCACCCTACCTAGTATACTTTGTCATCATGATCTAGTAAGTCCATTCTGGCGTTTAGTAAACAGATGATTAATAGCTCAGAAAAAACATGCGTATGGGCCCTCCCTAATAATCAGGTGTTTATTCTGGTAGCTCGACCTGGGTGATTGGTTTTTGTAGGTTTTTTTTCCATGTGTTACGTGAATACGGGCTAATTTCCTACAGAAAGTCCTCCATGAAGGCATCCCTCCGGTTAATCAGATATCCTACATGTGCTTTGCCCATATATAAAATAACCAGCTTAACTTAACCTAATCGAAACACACATATGCGAATGCAGGTGCTTTTAATGCACAAATACTGTAGGAAACTGGAAAGATCTGCTTCATGCTTTGTATGCTAATTGCTTAACATTTGATTTGCTTCCTGCAATCTGTTACGGGTGCTCATTGTTCATCAGTCTTTTCTCAGACAGGTAATTTGGAAGTTCCACAGGTTTAATACCTTATACTTGATACTCAAGGTTTAATACCTTATAGTTGATACTTAAGGTTTAATACCTTATACTTGATTAAGGCCGCTTTGTCAAACAGTGTAAAGAATGTAGTCTTTCTGTGCTTTGTTCTTATTTTTTAAATCAAAGAAGCATCTACCCTTCTGTCTTTTAATTTCTGGTTTCTATTTGATCTTTAGTTATTTAACTATCATACTGAAATCATACTTCAAGGAAAAGTAAAACCTGCTTAGAGTAGAGCGAAACTGTGATTTCTCATACCAAATAAACCAAAATTTAAAAACCTGCTACAGATTTAAAATGTTTGCAACATACATTTTGATCTGATAGCACCAAAATGTGTTTCAGGGATTAGTAGGAGAATAAGTATTATTTGTTTTCAGCCTTATTAATCCAGTTAATACTTGTTCCATGAACTTCTGTTTGAACTCTGAAGGTGTTTGACCTGCATTCTGTACATTTCTTTTTTTAAAGGCCTTTTTCATTTAACTCGGATTGCCATTTGATCAAGTGCACCACATTAATTTTATTGATTAGAAAATTTTATTGATTTTTATTTTTTCAGTGAATGAGTTAATTACGTACATACAGCTGCTAATACGTGTCTTTTGTTTCTTCCCCCCCCCACACACACATACGAAGGGCAGAAAATGATTCCAAAGTTCCTTTAAGAACTGGTTTTCAGGAGAAACATCCCTTCAAAATTGCAGAATATCTTTATTACATTACACTGTGCTTCAGAGTATTAACATGCGTAAAGGTTCTAATAAATAGTAACTGGGAAAAGCTTCAAGGAAATTTAGTTCACCACTGACGAAGCTTTATTGATAATTTTTGCAGAACCCAAATCAAAATTGTGATTACTGTCTAAGCTATGATTAACTCTGTCAATTTTTTTTATTTTCCTTTAGAATTGTAAGATTTGTGTTCCTTGAAGTAAAATTGTAATTCCGTTTTAGTTTAACCGATGTGTAACAAACCGCATTGACAGAATGAGCTACAAATTCTCCATGAATAAAATTAGAAATGGGATCTTAAGAATGGAACCCCGAATTTTACTGATAACTAAGAAAATAATCTGAAAATTGAAATTCAGAAGAATCTGAGTGACAGAAAGGAGAAAGAGAATAATATTCAGGTTATTATGGTTATTTCTAAAAGAAAAGTGCTTTTTGTTAAAAGTAAAACCAAAATTTGTAAAAGGCTTTGATCGATGACTGTGGGAGAAAATCCTCCGTCAACAGTAACTGATTTCAAATAATTGAGTTCATGAGAAAGCAACGAGTCTGAAAAATAAGCTTGGTAACAAGATACAGTACATAAGAGTGCCTCTCAACCTGGATAGTGGTTGATAAATCTGACTACACTACCGAAGGGCCCGATTTCGAATCCCGGAAAAGGCACGAATGTTTCTTAATGTATGGCGTCTTTACGGCATGGGGCACTCAGAATGCACGGGTAGCCGAAAGTCCTCTCGATAGTGGTGATAGGCAGGAAAGACCCTCGGACGCGTCCTCCCAGGGTGCTCTCCTTCAAAATTGGAGGCGGAACTGAGTAAAGTCATACTGTCACCTGTCTGGTGCTCAAGCTTGCCAATGACAGGTGCAATCTTGCGCTCCTTGCTAGGATGAATTTCGGAAGCTTGTTTTGTTGTTACTATCAGACAAGTGAGATGTGTCACAACAACAGAAACAGAATATCAAGGAAAGGAAGGGAGTTATATTCAATTTCAAAATTGAACTATATGTCTAGATCAATCAAATTCATAAGAGATAAAAACCTGGCAAAATCGTCTTTATTCCTCTCTAAAAGAGCGAATGTATCATCAACGTAGTAGATACAGAGCTGAAAAGTACCGAACTGAAAGGATTGCCCATAGCTAGTCTTTCAGCATTTTGACAGTAATTATTTTGGAAAACTAAGTTAGTCTAACTCAAAAGAAATTAGATGAACGAAATTAACTCCTGAATTTCCGTTTGTGAGAAATGGAATTAATTCTCGAAAGACTAATTCATAATCGCTCAATTATAATTTTAGTTGATCGTTACGCAGAAATATCCTTAATTTACTCACAATTTTCGAAACGCTTTTTAAGATATAAAATCCTGTTAGAAAGTAATGGGAAAAGTCTAGAAACCAAATACTTGACTAGAGCATATGATGTTTTCCCTAAGTCAGAGCCTACTGAGCAAAAAGGAATTCCGATTTTATAAACTCAGAAAAGGCATAAGACCTAGCATAGTTAGAAATAAGGGGAGTAAGCAATTTTTTAAACTGAGTTGGGAGTATAGTGTAAGAGGACTTTACAGCTGTTTTAACTTTTGAGAGGTCAGGGATTGAGCAGTACTGACCTTCACATTTCAGTCTCAACTCCGTCAGTGCATAAGTGTTTGTCCATAGCAAGAATGTGTATACTTTTAGCAGTTTTTAAATAACAATGTTCGGATTAGAATGAGTTTCGTGTAAGGCTTTCTTTTCTGATTAGCTAGGAATTTGAAATGAAAGATTTATTATTAAACTTAAATGTTGTGAGTAAGTAAGGGGCATATTGTGTTTCCAAATACTTTCGTTTGATCCTTTGGTGATTAACATTAGAGACACTAATTGGGTGATTATCAGATTCATTAAGACTAGATGGCTGGGATGTAATCTTTTGGGAGTTAGAGATAAGAAATTTTTTATGTCGTTAACAAGCAGTTTCGGTTCTAGACCAAGATTCATGATCAGTAGAGGAAAAATTGGAAAATGAATTGGCAAATTTCAAATGAAGATGGTATAATTCATGTTCAGCTTTATTCAAACGTTTACTTTTGTTTATGGCAGCCCAACCGGGATAGTGGTTAGCTATGCTAACTGCCGTACAGAAGGCTCTAATCCCGGAGGAGGTATGGATGTTTGTAAGTGTATCTGTGAGGCATGGGGGTACTGAAAATATGCGGCGAGCCGCAAGTCCTCTCCAGAGGTTGGTGGTAGAGGAAGAGAGGTGGGAGACCTTTGAACTCGTCCTCCCGGGGTGCTCTCTATCAAAATTGGGGGGCGGAACTGAGCAAAGTCGTACTATCACCTATATGGTGCTCAAGGCTTGCCAACGACAGACGCAAGCTTGCATTTCTTGCCACGATGAATTTCATGGACCTTGTTTTGATGTTACTGTCAGAAAAGTGAGATAAGTCACAAGACACAAAAACACTCTTTTTTTTATCAAAACGTGATGAAAAAGTGACAATCAATTTGAATTTGTGCATAATTTGAGAGAAACAAGATTTAAGATTATATCTGGCTTGTATAGATTTGGGAATGGCAATTTGACGTTTCCATTTAAGCAAAAAATTTCAGTAGTTCAAAGCCTTCGTACGCTTCAGGTATAACTTACAAAACTGATTTTTTATTGAAGGTATGGTGAAACTAATGCGAAAAACACAAAAAAGTAATAAATATCCATGACAACATGAACAACAATCAAACAATATGAAGTAGTACGGTAAAAGAGGAAAAAAGGTGAAAATATGAAAACTTCAAAAACGGCGATAAGAAAAGAGGTTGCAAAACGAAAGAAATTACAAAACATAATAACAGCAAAACAATGCTTATAATACAGTAAAATGGTAGGCTATTAACAAAAGATTTAAAATTAAGAAAATATCGAACAAGCGTCAAATCAGTACAGCTTAAGGAGAAATTATATTGAAATGAAAACTCAGTAATTTCCGAGAATGTAAGAATCCAATGTAAAGGTAGAATGGCGTTAAAAGAAATAAATAAAATTTAAATGGGTAAGTGTAGGTGATCGACTAAACTATTAAGCTATGTAATACGGTTTTGAAAAACGAATAAGTAATAATAATCAGATATATTTAAGCCGCTTTTGACAACCCTACAAGTCGAGGGAGTCGGCAAAGAAGTCATTCTTTGCATCGTTTCGAGGGTGCACTAGTGGATTGAAACTAGTAAATGATAGTCAGCTGTAAATAGAATATATAGAATAACTACAACGTCTCTCCGCTGTTTTTTAACAGGAATGACTGGCACTTATCTACAAAAGTGAGCTCTTCTCAAGTTCACAATGCTTCATTTTAATTGCTGGCTTAAGCACAATTCATTGCTTAATTGCTTACATAATTCCAATGCATTTTACCTTATTCTCCGAAGAACTCCAATAATCGGTCCAATAAATCCGTCCTTGTCCTTTCAGATTTATCATCTTTTCCGATCCACAGCCTGTTTTCTCAAATGGCAAATACAAGTTTTCGGACGCAAAATGTTGGGAGTATGAAAATTTGGTGGCTAAAAGAATTTAGCCCTTTTATGCTTCTGCAAGTAAATGCTGAATAGCTTTCGGTGGAAAGGTGAAGACCAATCGAATTGCGATAACACAATTATTGGCTTTAATCCACATATTTGAGTAAATGGTTTTTTACTCTCCTCTTCACAGATAATAACATAAATGGTTAAAACTCCATACATTAACTGAAATTGTTAATATATCGAAGTCGATTAATCAAAAATATTCAATAGGTGTAGTCTAACATTTTGCTTCATTTATTTTTATATTTCTAGAATCAACGTCGTTTTTCTCTGTCAGTAGTTCGGAAGCTGAAGGACGAGTTTTACAATCGAATGCGTCTTAGAATCTACGAAATACAGTAAATAAATAAAAAAATTAAATAATAAATATTTCTTACTACAGAAATATTTTATACTCGTGCATTAAATATAAATAATATTTTTATTATAATTAAATGGGATATTTATCAACAAGTGGACACATTTTATATTCGATTTCGATTTTTTATTCACTCAAAAGTTTTTAGCATGTTTCATATCTTAAGCTGATGTCTGAAGAACCAAGACAAGAAGCGCTTTTTTAATTATTTTTTCATTTCCAAGGGTGGGCACTAGTCTTTGTAGGCGTTAGCCGCTACTAAAGCCGGATGCGATGGTCACTTTATTATGGAGGAATCTAATAGGTGGGACACTGTCGCTTCCTATGAAAGGAACAGGCAATTTACATCTATGCCTTTTCTGAGATTCGAACCCCTGCCTTTCGGTGCGGCAGTTTGTGTCACTTACCACTTTCCTGTCTGGGTGGCCTGTTTTAATTATTTATTAGCCATATCTACAACAAGGTAATATGTTTACATTGTATTCGAAATTATGTGTCTTTCAAATATTCATATATGCAACTTTCTCATATTGATATTGCCTTTATATTGCAAGCTTTTCAATTCCATAAATTACTATCAGATACTTATCCAGTGAGGCCGGTATACGGAGGCTAGATGCATCTATTTTCATGCTCCAGCTCCTCGCAAACACTTGTATTTGGAGCTTATAAAGCACAGCTGAAGAAGGTATAGATAAGGCTGCTAGGTAACATTTCATACCTTTCCCACCCCCCCTCAGATCACAATGCATTAAATACGGAGTAAAAAAACCTTTCTCAAGAAACATAGTGGTAGGCATTTATGTACTATACTACTGGTTCTCAAAATGGTGTCGCGATCCATCAAAAGTTTGGAAGTACTCTTTAGCTAATCGTATTATAAGGTATTTCTCTCACCTAACAAGCGTGCCTTCGTGGTGTAGTGGTTCTGCACGCTGCTTCCAGAGGTCCGTGGTTCGATTCCCGGGGAAGGCGTTTGCTATTTTTCATCTTTCCTGCTTCCAAAAATATACCCAATACCTCTACAGTATAATTAAATACAACAGCGGTGGCTAAACTTTATAACAATAGAAACAGCATTTTAGGACACAAAAAATTTCGTGATCAAACAGCAAATGCTCGAAGAGCCGCAATTCTGTATTTACAGCCTTTAAAAAACAGATTTTCATGATAAAGAACATTTGAAATATTTTTTTTTTCTCCTGCTCTATATTTAAACAAATTTCTCTTCCTAAGACATACAAATTTGAAGCTGCTATTCAGTGCATCTGAACATTATTTCTGAGACTGAAAATCAAGTATTTTATTCTGTTTTCCTTCCCTTTTTATAATTACCGTCTCGTTTCAGAAGAAATTAACTGAAATCAAAAGAAGGAACAGTAATGTGATATGCGAATGAAAAACTTTCTATTTGAGCGAAGCATAAGGCAATGATTTGAAAAATAGATCCAGTGATTTTTCTTTAGTTTAACTCATGCACAGTATTTTGGAAGGAATAAAAATTTAAAAGAGGCTGCGGAGGAACTGCTGTTTGAGAATGGTTTGTTTGTTTGAATATCTAAAGCACACGTGGGCTGTTTGTTTAATGACAGGGAGGCTTTCGTGCAGATCTTTCTGATGGAAACAGGCTCAAATATACACTATCAGGTCGCCAGGTCGCCCAGACGGTATAGTGGTTAGGGGATACCGAAGGGCCTGGGTTCGAATCCCGGAGAAGGTATGGATTAAGATTGTCTGCCCCTTCATAGGAGGTAACGGTGGCCGCCCATTAGGTGCCTCCACAATAAAATGCCACCAATTCTGGCCAATTCAATGCCGTTATAGGCAAGTGCCCGCCATTGGAAAATAAATAAATACATTATTAGAAAAAATGAAAATGTCGTCAAAGTTTTTGGAATTTTGTTCAGAAATCATAATTTAGCTTTTCCCATGCAATTAACGATAAGACCAGCATGCTGAAATCAAAATTAACCCTGTATAATACATTTAAGCCTTTAGATGCGAACTGGGCTATTAGCTATATTTTGTTTCTATTAAGGTGTGGTGTATTTAATTATGGCAAAGCACACTAGGGTTATCTGCCTAAGGGGGGGATGCCTTCGTGGAGGACTTTCTAAGGGAAACTGGCTCGCATACACGTTACACATGGGGAAAACCACGAAAACACCCATGCAGCCATGATGCTTGATAATATATACTAAATTGTCAAGCATCATGCGTTGTTAAATGTATCAAATGTGTCAAGTGTTCTAAAAAGTATCGAAGGTTCTAATATGTTCCAAGTTTTGTAAAATCGAGTCAGATTAACGAGTGTCAATCTCCATGTTAGCATGCAGAAAGATTACAGCTACTTTAAGGCAGATGACACCTTTTACTCATTAGCAATTTTTTTTACACTTGTATACATTTTTTCGGTTCATTTTTGGTAATAAATACACATTTTTTTTGCAGTGATTTAGGTAAATCCATTCTTCATCAAGCTCGTAACGTATTTCTATTTATTCGCTGCTAAATAATTTTCATACAGCGTCCTACAAATTATTCGGCGTTGAACTACATGCCTCAGCAAAAGCTGATGAGCATTATGTTTTTTAGCTTTTTTAATTCGTGAATCTTGGTTTATTATTTTATTTTTGTTGCTACAGATTTATTTAAAGACTTCGCAATTGATTTCTGCGTCGATAGATTTTCTCTTGTTACTGATGATTAAACTTCAGAAAGATTAGAAACATTACGTACCTTTCTCGTGTATTCTTTTTGTCTTCTTTCCATGTAGAAGAAATGATTGACTGTTTTTCCTTTTCCGATTAATAATGTTGCTTATTTTGCACATAAAGTTTTAATACTATGCGTTTCACAACGATTTTGAATTATGAAATAGGAAAATATCTCTTTGTTAGCGCTGAAACATATCCTTCTAATCCACATGCGACATTTTCAACGAAGAATAAATTTAAAGCAGCAGACAATACTTCACATTTCAAGTAATAAGCCGTTGCCAGAAATTTCTATTCCGAAACATTTGCTTTCTTTTAATTCTTTATTTTCGATAAAAATTTCAATAAAGGATTTCGTTCTGAAAACGTGTAAACACCCTCTTTATTAAGAACTAGTTTGAAATTTGGCTTTATTTAAAAACTTTTAATATTTCCATCCTTTCCCTTCTTCGTTTTATTCTTATTTGAAGTATTCGAGAGATCTGATATTCGGAGATCTTTCAAGATTCGTATTCAAATTCGAGTAAATTTCACATTCCATCTACCTTTAGTTTTTTTTTCCAATGCAAATAACAAACTATTCATTCGTAGCATTACTCAGCAAAGTTTGTGACACATTATTAGTACATCGTAATGCTAATGCATGTAGGTTCATTTAAAAATAACGCCCAAGGTAACAATAGTGTAAAATGGGTGACGCACTCAGAAGGAAATTTAACCCCAGTATGGACTTCCTCAAGAAAACTCCGATTAAGATAACAAAAAGGAGGTTTCATGAGCTAAGTGTAAATGAAAACTAGAATATATGAGATTATCAGCCAAGGAAAGGAAAATTCACAATATTCCTGCCAAAATTTCTTACAGAAGAAATACTTTTAATCTGAATAGATAAACCTGAATCGAGCTTTTACGACTGATGGACATTTTCTAAAATATTACGGAAGATTTAATGTAAATTATTACAAATCGCTGTGTCTTAGATCGGTTTCAGATGTTATTAATATTTTTCTGTGATCCATTTCGCTTCCAAGCATATGAACAACTCTCAATTAATGACCTTAAGAAATTTAAGAGTATACTGAACACGAAGAAGGGTATATAATACAGTAATATATCTTGAAATCTCACATATTAGTTACAGAATGAATTCTTCTGTTTGTACATAATGTGTGTACCTTTTTTCTATATTTCTATTTATTCATTTATGAAATTTTCATAAGTTATAATTTATCTTTCGATATAAGCCTATTTGACACTCAGCTATCTCGAATCTAGACTAGAAAGCGCAAGCGTAAATCTTTCAAGCAATTCTGAAGATGCGTTTCGCATAACTTACGAGAAATGTTATGTTAATTCCTGGTAACACTTAATAGGGGGATAAGTTGTATATATTTATATTATTTTATTTTGAAAGTTTAAGACAACAACAAGTGTGCATTTGAGGTCGCTAGAGTACGACGTTTTGAAGTGACGAGTGTATGAAATGTACTGTATAGTGTCTGAAGTATTGTAACTACAGAAAATCAAAGATCGTTATTTCAAAAGGGAAAATTCACGTGGCAAAACTCCAAAAGAAATTTACAATGCATTGTTTGAAGTTTGTTGTAATCAGGAAATGGATAGTAATAGTCTTCGCGAAGAATTCTTCTGGGGCACTATTACTTCCTTCAAGTTAACACATAAATAACGCCTGCAGCTCTACGCAAAGAACTCATATGCTAATACTAGTAGCATGTGAGCTCTTTGTGTACAGCTACAGATGGTCATAGATAATCTCTCTTATCACAGTCAATCTTATCTGGGCTTTTTCTTAGGTCACACTACATATTTAATAATTAATTTACATTTTACAGAAGTGAGCATTTGAAATGAGCTGGTGAGCAGAGTCGAAGAGGCTAATCTTGCAGAGTAATTATGATTTTTGAAGTAGGAGACGTGAGAAATGTGCAATGCCCTCGCTGGGCTCTCGAGTCTGAACCACTCGAATACTCGCCGAGAATGCTACCGTTACAACACGAAAGCATGCTGGAAAGGAGGAAGAAAATACCTTATAACCTATTAAGCATATTCGTTCTAAACATTACACGTAGTTTCTCAAAAATGCTAACATTATACACTCATAAAGATAAACTATAGATAGATGACTAAATATGTCTCTCCTCAAATTTTTTTTAACACTGTGAAAAAACATAAAGATTTCGGGAATTACAAAATTATTATATTACGATGAAAATTACAATTCAGTTTCTTAAAAGATCGAAAACTGGTAATGATATAAAGTGTAATTCGTAATTATTGTCTCATAGAATGTCATAAAGTGTATTTTAGAATTTTGGAAAGAGTAGTTTAACTGCTCAGTTCGAAAATTACTTCGATCTCCAGTACCTGCTGATTACTGAATTCATTACAATTTTTTGCATACATTTCAGCAGAAAAAAATTCCCTGTAATAAACAAGAGTTATGAATGCCACAAACGGGGTACATATTAAAATTTGCGAGCCTGATGCTTAACTACCGCGCTGTCATCATATTCCTAAAGAAAACTTACATTTGAGGCCAGGGTGTTAACGGCTGTATTTTACGAATTAAGGCTTGACGAATGTAAAAGGAGGAGTCCCGATATTTCTGATCTACTTTCACTGGAAAAACACTTGATTGAATTTTAATGGTAAATCACATGTTATGGATTTACCATTAAAATTCAATCAAGTGTTCAATTTACCATTAAAATTCAATCAGTTCTTTTAAAACTTCCTAATCAACGTCAACCAACGTGCGCAATGTAAACAATGTTATCTTCTCTCGACTGAAGATTCCTCTGCGTAATTGCCCATCATGCTCAGAACCACTTTTCAACAGGTCAGTAGTCCACCCGATAATCACTTCAGCAGACATACAGCGATGTATGCCCGAGTGTGGGAAGCCCAGATTGCGGTGTTTCGCCCAGCCAATTCCTTCCCTAAGGCTCATTGTTCTAGTAAAATCTGTTTTCGATTAACAACCTTTTCCGGTTTATTAGCTTTTGATTCATCTTCCTAGTTTAAATTAGAATTTTCCTTAAAACCTTGGCAAGAGGTTTTTTTCTATCTAATGGTAAACATTAAAAAAAATTAAGACGTGTTTTATTATTTTAATCTTAACATTCATATCCGCTATTCAGAAATGGTCCATAGCAAACCATACAGCCATATACATCTGTTCACAAAAAATCAATATAAAAGTCAAAGTAAAAAAAGAATTAACAGAATTGTAGATGTGATTTCTACTTTTTGCAGAAAACTATATATTTTGTTGATTAAATCTTTATTACAGTCATGTTCATCGAAAGAGGTATTTAAATTTATTTCTGCTGATACGTATGCTCAATCAAATATGGAGTTATGTAAGCGTAACGAATGGAGTCAGGTAATGGAAAAAATAAAAAGTAAAAGAGGAAAGAAAGATGTAAATTAGAACTCAGTAGGTTAAGCCATATTGTATCTAGCTTCAGCAAATTATTTTTCATGTGTTCAATACAGGTCAAAGTTACAATTTATTATTTGAACCAACAACTTAAATTAGTAATATGAAAATGATTTAAAGCAGCGATTCTCAACCGGCTCCCAAGAGAAAAAATAGGTGGTACGCATTCTCCCAAGAGAAAAAATAGGTGGTACGCAAAGAAACAAAGTACTTTTAACTATTAAGTTCTAAAATTAAATACCCCAATATCCTGTTTACGTTTTTTCTCCAACACTCGTAAATTTATGCGATCTGACCTTTGTTCAAGGTCAATAGCTGCTCATAGATTTTAGCAAAGTAATCCCTTTTTATTTTTACAAATATTCTTTTACCCATGGATATAATAAAATTTGTCACCAATGATGTTTTTTAAAGAAGTAATAGAAATGGATGCTGTATTTAATAGGAAACAAAAGTAAGTTCCTATAAAAATATAATAATATCTTTTGAATTCCTTTAGCGTTGATAGATTTATTAGCGTGTCTACACTTTATGCGCCACCATTTCTGGGCTTATATTGCTCTATTTTCGATTAGAATAATTTTTTGCATCGATTTGCTGTCTCTAACAGTAGGTATTTTGTCTTCTTGTTGCTTTGTATTCCTTACTTTTCCACATATTGAGAATATCGCGTTTGTTTTTGAAGAAATCGTAATATATTGTGCATTTAACTGTTTGTGAAAAAATAATAAAACAAACCTAGATTTTCAAAATGGAAAATTGGTTAGGATTGACGAAGCAAAAAACTTATGATTCTTTGGTGATGGATCCAGAACAATCGACTAGCATTAAGAATATCGAAAAGAAAAGAAAAATTGTTTATAGACTCTGTGATTCAAAATTTAAATTGCATAATTGTTAATTTAGTGAATTACAATTGGCGCGCTTAGCCTATTTAGCTGATATTTTGAAAAATCCATTTTGTTCAAACGTACATGAAATTTTACCTCGTGAAGGGAAAGAACAATTGATAGAAATTTCCTGTGATCGAACTTTAACTGAAGATTTCACAAATAGCAGCACACTTGATAACTTTGGGCTGAACTGAAAAGAAAAGCATTTAAGGGTATTTCAAATAAATTTATTAAATTTTTATTGCCTTTTGGCACAACCTATTTGTGTTTAAAGGGTTTTTTTCCATTTTAAATTTAAAAAAAAAAAAAAAAAAAAAAAAAAAAAAAAAAAAAAAGAACAGAAAATATTTGAAAACTACAGAAAAATACAGAACAAAATTAAAAGTGAAAAATCTATTTTATGGTTAAAACTAAATAAAATAAGACCAGACAAAGAAATTGATCTCTCTTAAAAAAGCCCAAATTTCACACACAATTTTAGAATTAAAGTTTTATAACTTAAATTTTGATAATTAAAACGGTAACGAATTTTTAACCTATTATTTTTATGTGTGAATATTTAATACATATAGACAATAGGTTGTGAAAATCGTAAAACATATTTTTTTAAATATTTCTATTGCAAACTGAAAAATAATTGTTGTAAAATGTAAAGTTTTCAGTTTTTGTTTAGGTGGTACGCGTTAGTTAAAAGATTGAGAACCGCTGATTTAAAGTATACTCGTACATGTTCATACACAGTTATTACTTCTTTGCAATGCACGCACCACGTTTTTAAAATTTCAACAAAACATTAAGGGAATCAACATTAAGGGAATTAAGGGAATCAAATCAACAAAACATTAAGGGAATCAACATTAAGGGAATTAAGGGAATCAAATCAACAAAACATTAAGGGAGCATTTTCTAGTCTGTTATAATTAACAAACGAAAAAGTGTTTCTGAAAATCAAATGCGTGATAAAATGTATAGTTTATTTATATTCATATATTAAAGTATATAGTACATAATATTCTGCATAAAGGCTAAATATCAAAAAATGAAAAATATATTACTTTAAGATAATAATGTCTTCAGCTTTGCCTGTAAATCAAGACTTATCCTTGCATTCTATTCGATTTAACTAATATAAGAACAAAAGTCAGAAACTCATGCAGAAAAATAAACTTAAAACTGTTCGAGTCGCATTCAGGAAAATAAAATTATAAGAATAAAGACTAAAGCTTAAACACAAAACTACAATTTGTATAGTTTGTTGCACAATTACGGTAAGGAGTCAATGTTCTTTAAATCAAGGTACGACTATGTTATGCTAAGATACATAAAATAATTTATTAAATTGTAATCTCAGAATAAAAAGCCTTAGCAGCAACTAAATTGAAAGAGGCCCAATATCTTTAAGCTAAGTATTACTTTTTCTTTAATTCATTAACTAATAAACATGGTGTTAGAGTCTGCAGTTTTCAAACGTTTTTACACGCAGAATTAAATAAACTTCCTGTTGCTAAAATGTCAAAAATATAGTAACTAAGCTTTCTGAGCCTAGGAAAAAAAGGCATCAACTCTTAAGAAGTTTTAAACGTCTAAGAAAGTACCGACAGCTTGTGAGATTATAGTCCTAGCAAAATAATATTATCGGAGAAAATGCTAAAGCTATAAATGTTAAATGCACCTGCCTACACAGTGATTCCGCTTGACTACAATGTAAATTCAAGTCTAAAAGTTATAAACTCTGATATTATTTGCAACGTCTTTTTTTAATCTTAGGTAAGTTTAAAATAAAGCAAGAATAAATTGAATAAAGTTAGCATTGCATACTACAAAAACAAATTAACGCCACCTAATGATGTCTATTGCAACTCGGTTATAACCTCCTGGGATGCTTTTTTAAAGATACAAAACCTAAATAATTATTTTTCAGAAGAATATACTTGTAGAATATGCATGCACATGTTTAAAAGTTTAATTACGTTTAGAAACTTGTATTCAATTGTTTCAGTTTAAAAATTTGTTGTAATTTATAAGACATATTAATTAGTCTTTCAAAGATTGACAGAAGGAACACTTTTGATGCACAACGCAATGAATCTCTGTTCTGTGTTTTGATTATGAAAATTGAAGAGGGAAAAGTACGATTCTGTTCGCGGAAGTTTACTCAAAATGCTCGGCAAGCCTTTCAAGTCTTAAAAACTGAACACAGAAAATTAGAAACTTGTTGCACTTTTTAACAATGTCGTTACAAAAGAAATCGCTCAACTGACCTTGTGGTGTCATCAGGAAGGCCAAGGAGAGTAGTGACAAGAGCGGCGCCCGCGGAAGTTTCTGCAACCTCTCCATTCCTGAGCAGCAGACTGCAAAAGAAGAGAAGTTGTAGATCAGTCAGGCAATGTCAAGCGCATTATACAGATCACTCTTTTTCGACATTACGGTGACTATAACTGGTAATGAGAGTTATAAATTACTCAGATCTTATATCTAGTTAATAAAAATCTTCTTTAACACTTATAATATTCTAGCTTACAAATAATATATATAGTTGCGTATTATGCTGTAAGAGTAATTCATTTAAATGTTCCTGCAAATCTTCTTAAGTATGCAATGAGAAACATATTTTATCTAAAATGTAAAGGATTTTTTTTTCTTCTCCGCTGCAAAGGGCTTAGTGAAGCAGCGAAAATTTCTGAATATAGGGCACTTGGGCAAGGATAGCCTCCGGAGTTTTCCAGCCGGTTCATCCATGACATGGTAATAGAGCTCAGTGTGCTGTCAAATGAAAACCGTTTTTTATTTTTCTAAACTTCCCAACTTTCAGAGCTTTCTAGACAATGTCTTAGAACAGTGTATTAACAGCTTTCCGTTATTTTTTCTATTCGTTTGCTGTTTCGGGCCAACAAATATTCAATTTAAACTTCATTAGTCTTTTCTTACACCACAATTTCAAGATCAAAGGCACAACAGCCGCATGAGGGACCATATAAAAGAAAATTACATAATAGTATTTTTAGTTAGATACTAAGCGCTCAAAATTACATTAGGACGTTTTTAATTTGATAATAGGTGAGTTGGTAATAATCTAATAATTAACTTGAGTAATGCCTCACCTTATTCTGTAAAGTCAGTTAGGTTAATTGAAATTTTATTTTAAACCTAATCTCAAAAATATTTTATTCTGAACATCTCGCTTGAAGGTGAATTTTGGATCTGATTGTAAACATTCTTAAAATTTATCTTACATGAATTGTATCATTTTTCCCTCGTGCAGCTCGTGATTAAAATTTTAGATTGTTCTTTTAAACCATAATTAATTGTTCCTAAAATTTTAGTTCTTGAATTTGTCTTCGGAGTAATTACCTCATAAAATTAAATAAAATTCATATGTGCCTTAGCTAAAAAAGGTTGAATGTTTTCATTGTAGTACACTTTTAGCTTCCGAAGCAAAGTGGGAATAGCAATGTTATACTGATATGTCAAAAAAAGAGGTTGATAATCTTCAACTATTCAAAGAGATATTAATAAATGTTTAAAACCTGCAATTTTTTAGAAAACTAAATCAAAATTATTAGTAGTATTTAAACGAAAGCAAATAAAGTAAAATTTCAAACCACTTGAAAGAAATTCTTTATTTCAGAAGATTTTTCGAACAAAATATTTAGCTGTTCTCAAATTCTGCTTTACTTAGCTGAGAATAAAGTCCTGCTGGATAATTTTTTAAAATCTCTTTACATAAAAATATCCATTCAGAGTAAAATTCAGATATTTCAGAAGTAGAGGAAACTAAGAAGAAACAGAAGTTTGATTTTCTTTTAGTTTCATATAGGATTAAGTAACACGTTATTGAATTGTTGAAACACTTCCGGTGAAAATAAAATTTCACATTTAATATTTTAAAAATTAATTTCTTTCACAGTTAAACTTTGATCAGAATAGAAAATCTTCCGAAATTTGTTATATGAGCCACTCGCATATAAACTAACAATCATAGCTGTAAAGAATTTTTGTGTGGTGGAGCATTTTGCCCCAGTGATTTACATAATAATGTTATAATTTTTCGGATAAAAGCTGAAAGAGATTAGATCTAACAACTTTACAAGGTCAATTCTTATGCCTCTTGTTTCGTTATAAATGAAGATATGTGTGCTTCTTATTAAATATAACAGTAGAAAATGTTTCATAGCATTTCAGTGTTAATAGTTAGTAATCCTTATTACCTAACACTGTTTATGAGTCACTGCCATTAAAGAGTGTAACAAGTGCTAACACGTAAAGCGTACTATCAATCTTAGTTGATAAAATGCGTTTCAAATAGACGAAAAACTTAAGCCATTTCTCCCCAAAACTATACTAATACAAATGCAGCCAAAACGTGACTCAATAGTTTTCCGTTCCACTGCTTTCCATTAAAGAAAGAGAAAATATTTCCAAAAGTTTTTATCCAAATATATTACTAAGAAACTGAATGGCTCATTAATTCTAAACATTTATTAAAAAAATTTACTTTTTTGTAACTGAAAGACGCGTCTCTAAAGTTGTGGTCTAGTAATCCTAATAAGTGTTGAATTAAGGGAAAAATAATTGTATAATAAATTTTTCCAACCTTCATTTCATTTAAAATTTATTATGCAAAATTACAGCAGTTGTAATGTTTCCTTTTTAAGTAACGAGGCTCAAGATATGTTATAAAATTTCATAATAAATTAACATCCTAATTGACAATTACTCCGAAGACATACTTTTTATGAAAGTAACGTTTCTACGCCACTGTAAATTAATGTGCAACTTTTCAAGGTCAAAATATTATTGAACATATATAATAACTGTAATTAACATATACATATATCATCTATTTCGATTTATTAACATATTTAGTTTAACTCTTTAAGGGATATACTGGATTTTGGTAAAATTATATCCTTGATTTATTTTTCAGCAAGCAGAGATTTTTTTGATGTTATCTTTGAAATGGTCGATATTTGGTGACATATATTTTACTACGTTCAATTTTATCTAATAAAATTAAATTTTAAAATACCTCTATTTAAGAAACGTGATGATTTTAACAATTACACATACCGTTTTTAATCAAGAAGACATACTTGTATATACATTATTATATGCTTCGACTTTCAGCTTATTTAATAGATGTATGCATAATCACCTATCAGCTTAAAATATGTAGAATATAATGTTACGGGTACAGAAATATTTATAAACATGCATCTAAGTTTTTCAGAAATATATGAATATTCTTACTTTCCTGTGATAGTCTCGGATCATCGTTAATCATCACATGGAAATAAGCTAAATGTTTGTAGCAAAATTAAGTCTAGAAATGTTATCTATACTCCTATGCTTCGTTGAAACTGTTCCATGTTTAAAAGCCTCCAAACACATACTAGATTTTTTATGAGGAATCTATTTATTCTAAACTCATTAAAATCTTTAAAATGAACTTACTTATGCAGAAGTGTGTGAGAGTATGTATCCCAATGAAGTTTTTCCGTCGCTCCTTCCAGGTAGCAGCGGAATTTGTAATTCTATCTTCAGCTATGTAGTTTAAATAAAAAAATTGAAGACTGAAGTTGAAGACAGTCTATTAAAACATTCATTAAATCCAACTGAAAATTCGATATTGGTAGGCATAGCTGGATAACGTGTATCCGTGTTTGGTAGCAGTTTTTCACAGTTTTGACCTGTGTATTAAGAGAAGAATATTATTTTCTTAGTTCTGCAGAGAAACAAATCTTCTAAACTAGAAACCACGTGGCATGGAGTATCCGCATCCGCAGTCTGTTCGGAGTCCCGTTAATCTACGGTCGTTCTAACTTCAACCTCGTTTTTTTCCCTTTCCGTCAATTTTTTTAAGAAAAAAATTCCCTCTGCAATCCAGATTCTGTATGGTTTACAAGAGAGAATCAAATCAGCCTGGCAACTCAAAAGAAAGCAGGTCCGAGAGGTAGCTTTAGGGAACCGGTTCCACGTTAAGCACGAGCATCAAATTTGAGAGAGGAGTGCGCGACTATTTCAAATGGAGAATCGACCATGTGTGCCTTCGTGTGCAGCGTGACCTAAAAGTACTTCCAAAACCCTTAAGGCATTCCTCATTAAAACTACTGACTCTACGACTTACCCGATTCATTCAATGTGTGCTCTTTCCATTGTCTCGTAGGAATCGGAAACGAAGTTATTCCTTTTCTTTTTGAGCCTCTTACGCAAAATGTCCGAACAGTGACCCATAGTATTTCAAAAAGAGATCTTATGTACACATTTCTAATCACTAATTTAACTTCTATATATCAATTAACTGTGTTTTTGCGCTGTAAGAATAAAACAGAAAGAGATCTTTCGAAAACTGATCCTTTTTCTCCCTTATCCTTTATTGGTACAAGGTGTATAAAACTTCATTAAAAACCTTCACCAAGAAATTTTAATCACTACTTCTTTGGAATATGTATGCTAAAGCTTCATCAGACCTCAGAAAAGGAAAAAAAAAAAGAAATCTGATTATCTTTTGAAAATATAATCTGAAACAATCGTAAATCGGGTACTTCTTTTCTTGGGAAGACAGGGGAAAAAAATGCTTAAATAAAAAAGTCAACTTGAATGTAATCATCATATGAAGTTTAATTTTCTGTTTTGCTTTTTCTCTTCCCCAACGGTTGTTTGGGCTAGATGGAAAGAACCGAGCTAGTCTTCTTGTTGCTGTTTTTATTATTCTTATTTCTGTTATTTTTATTTTCTACCTGCAAATGACAAAAAGAACGAAACGACGATAATTGGAATTAAGAAGTAAAATTACTGGTGAGGAAAGAATGTATCTAGTGCTAATTATAAGGCAGTTTAGCTCAGTATTGTGTTACATGGTGGTCATACATACGTGCTACAGACAGGCAAACAAATAGTTTTTCCGAATAAAAAATACTTTTTTTATCTTTCTTTTCTTTTTATCCTTTTTTTTTTTTTTTTTTTTTTTGTGTGTGTGTGTGTGTGTGTTGTGTGTATGTGTGCATATTAAGACGATTTCTTTAACTGCTAGACCTCAGTGACTGAAGTATTTTATTCATTCCATTCAGTATTAAATTCAAAATCATAATACCTGGGGTTCATTGACAAGCAGCTATTTGGGGATGTATTCTAATATTTCTCTAATTCTATTTATGATTTTTTAGGGTTTCGTATACTCTCGTAGTCAATGAAATTTCACCTACTTGAAGGAAATCGGTTTCTGTAGATGTATCACTAGATGCCCTTAGCGCTGGGTTATGACAACTTTTATCTTCTACTCAATAACGGATCTCGAAAAGTACTGAGAGGATTTAGTTATGATCATTTAAAGTGATTATTATTTATTTTATGTAAGTTAGGCGAAATGAATATATTAAATATATCTTTCTCGGACCTATAGGGCTTCTGTACTACATCAATTCCAAAATGAGCTCTGTCTACCGTTTCAAATCATCTAATATCATCCAAAACTCAAATGTCTGCTATTAAAATAGAAATTCCTTAATTTTATAGAATCTGAAACATCATCTGAATGTCGAAATGTTTTAAAGCTGTTGTGCAATCCACTTTGGAAAAAAGTGCACAAATCTGTTTGTCTATTCAAGCTTGTATGAAAGCATGGTTTCCAAAGATTGATTTAACTGCTTTTCAAAATGTAATGAAATTTGATTCTAGTTTTCTAATGAAGGTATAGTGACTCAATATGATATTACAGACATTAGTTAACTGAACTGTTACTAAGCCCACCCTATTATTAATGACAAATATAATATATGTAGTTCGATATTGTTCTTCTTAAAATATGTTATGATATTGAAATCCCAAGATAATTAATTCTTACTCAAGACAGCATCAAAATTTGTAAACCTGGAAACGCTAATTCTACGCACTGTTAATTTCATGTAACATCAATGAAAAATAATATAAAGAAAAAGGGTTTTCTACTTTTAAAGAAGTGTAATTAGACTTTTATTATTAATGCGTACTTAATTCGTAATCAGAATCGAAATGGTCAGCATCATATACAAAATTCCAGTTTATTAATTAATAAACAGAAATCCAGAATGTGAGATCACTTTGCTATAAATAAGTCGTACACGTCCCAAAATGCAGATTTCAAATATGTAACCTAAATAAAGGGGGAGGTTTGGTATTGAAAATTGTGGTTAAAATGAGACGGGGCAACAATGAAACTAGTACAAGTTTTGGCTTCCAATTTAATTGCATCGAGGGATGAATGCCGATAAAAGCGAGTAAAAGCAGTTTTAAGTTATGAGAGAGCTCAAAAGACTGCTGAAAAAGAGCAGCAACTCTTTGAGAAAATTTTCAATCTTTGCAAGGAGTTACTGCTTTTCTCCAAGCGTGCTGTCGCAATGAAAGTGCCTAGCGCTTTCAACTAGTATCTGTATGTTCAGCAGTTCGAATCCCAACGAGGGCATGATTTTTTATACCTCCTGCTTGGAAGAACCTAATGGTCTGTTTAATCTGTTATTAGCCTTTAATTAGAAGAAATTTCAAGTGACCATTCTATTCTTTGAACGCCCTTTCGTTCTCGATTTTCTCAAAAAATCATCCTCTTTAAGAGAGTATACTACAGCTCACAAAGAACAAACGTATTCCAGTTTCAATGCGTTAACTGATGACATTAAGAGAAAATACACTAAACTATTCTCGTCTCTCACCGCATTGACTGAGTATGCTAATGTAGCTAGACTGTGAAAAGTCAGTGCAGTCAGTAAGAGAAATGAGAAGGGAACACGAGTTATTAATATTTCATGATTAGTAAATTTATAAGGTATTTCTCCCGCCTTCTTAGCGTGGTATGGTGGTCTGCACGCTGGGCGCGTATTCCAGAGGTCCGCGGTTCGATTCCCGGCGAAGGCATTGCTCATTTTTCATCTTACCTGCTTTCAAAAAATACCTAATGTATCTACAGAAGCGCCCGAACTCAAAGGGTGGTAGATGATGATTCTCCACGCCCAGGATTTGGCGATTGGGTTTCCTAAACCCCAGTCGCCCTTTAAAAGGGAAGTATATAAGGTATTTCTCCCGCCTTCTTAGCGTGCCTTCATGATGTAGTGATTATCACTCTGGGCGCGTATTTCAGAGGTACGTAGTTCGATTCCCGGCGAAGGTGTTGCTCATTTTGCATCTCTTCTGCTTCCAATTAACCTAATTTCTCTACAAATTTTATTCCAGTCAAAAGCTATTTTGTATTGGATTTTAGTTCCCACATTTATATACATATTTTTTTAGCCGGATTCCTAAGCAAATCTATGTTCATGAGTGAACAGGATATTTTCCCATTTTTAACTTCTAGAATCATGTTATTAGTTATTGAAATTATTAAATGAGTTTACCTGCTGCTAACCTCTAACACCAATACATTAAAAAAAATGAATTGTATGTGATAAACCTAAACTCTGAACTGGAGACCTCATTCCTAAGTTTTTCTCTGAGTATGAATGCTGCGTCTCCTCATAGAAGTTTTAGAATTACGACAGCGTAGTACAAATTCTTTGATGATTATTTAGTTCACCCTAAACTGTTTGCTATGTCACAAGGCCAAAAAGTATGAATCGCTTAGAATCAATCGGCCACTGTCATTTCTGGTGAGGGCTATTACTGAACACTTAGGTTCGGTAATAGTCTTCATCACTTCTTCAGCATCAATGTGGTTCATTAAGAATCTTCCTCACACGTTTAAAAAATGACTAGCTCCAATTTTCGGTGCGTTCTAGAAGGATATAATCACATTTAAAATATCTCCCCACAACTAGCCGAGTAGTTAAGACCGCTGAATACTGTTAGTTCGACTGGGTTTTGGTTCGATCCGAGAATAACAGTCTGGCTACTTAGTTGATTTTCGTGGTTTCCCCATGTCTAACCTCAACACACGCCAATTTTCTTCAAAAGGTCCTCCCCGAAATCGCCCGTCCTCTTAGGCAGATATCCATCGTGGCTTTGCCATATTCAAATAATGTAACCCATCTTTAAATATCAATAAACAACAAGTTCTGCTAATTCAAGGTGAACAGTTTATAGATGCAAATTTTTCATAATTTTTTTTATCAATAAAACGAAATACTCAAAATGTTATAAAAGAAAAATTGCGCACATTAGGCAAGCTATATACTGCGAAGATATGACTAATGAGACGGTGAGTCAACAAAATTTGACATCTTAAAATCTACCCAGTTTCACCTAAAAAAAATTAATTTCAATAAAAACATTTCTAAGATTCCATAAGCTTTTCTTTATCTTCTAAATAATAATATTTCTCCTTCTTCAAATTTTATATGCATGCATTTAAAAAAAGTAATCTACGACACATGCTTCGACGTAATTGCGCATCTTTGGTTGCATAGATTATTCCAAAGATGTCTGGTAGCTCTACTCATTTATTATATTCATGTTTGTGATATATATCGTATGTAACACTTTAAGTACTTTAGTTTTGCTCTCTAAATACGTATACTTTTTTTTTCATCTAAATTATACTCGTCCACTTTGAATATTACAGTATTGTATGTCTTCCAATTAAAAAGCTGACATCAATCTTTAGACCTCTAGAGAGAACAACAGCCTAATTCTTACTTAAGCCGAGCAGGAAGGGGGCTTCAAATGTCCAAATAGATAAGACTGAACACAGTTCGTCCTGGGTTTAGTCCCCAGAGACTAAACGGTCTATCTACATGGATTTTCCTTGGTACTCTCCATGTAGTAACGTGAATACAGGCCAGTTTCACTTTGATAGCCAGCCATGAAGGTATCTTTCCGAAATCTGAGAATCCTCACTTGTTTTGCCAGGCTATTAATCCTCTCAATGGTTAGATTAGGTTAGGACATTCTAACCTAATCTAACCGTTGAGCGTCTTCTCTTAAAAGGAGACCAAAATCTGGTTTGGAAATGGTCTTTCCTTTCTCTTATTTTAAGACGATGCAACTGCAGATAAAAAAACTCAGTTAACGTTTTAAGGCATTTCTATTTCAATTTATAAAATAAAAATTACCTGAAATGTTCAGTTTTAAAGCAAAAAGAGAATAGGTCTGCTTCGCAGACTTTCAGCCTCTCGTGAGTGATACCGTCAATTTTTTGCTTAAGAAAAAAGCTTCCAAATGCTTTCAAAGCATGTTTGTATTTTGTTCTGACAAATGAAAAACTGTATAGTTTCTGTATAGGCATATATTAGTAGAGTTTATATTAACGCAATAAAAACATATAATACATATATCTACGACTATGCACATGAAGGACTGTCATTCAATATCAACTATCAGCTTCAAATGTTAAATGTTAGAATTTCCTTTTGTATTTCTTGCCCGAAAAAGCATTTTGCCTAGCTTAACAGTTAATTAATGTAATAGAGTCATAACCTAAAAGTTAATAGCTGAACGAAAGCTGGTAATCAACAAAACAGCTTTAGTATAATTGTTTAATCAGAAAAATATCTATTATTACTTTAGAAAGGAACTTATTATAAACGAATAACTTGCTTCCACCTCTTCTTAAAACCTCTCAAGCAACGTCTGGCTACTTCTTGTCAAAGACAATCAGCCGCGTGTTTAACTGGCCCGGAAGTCTGCAGGTGCAACATTATAAACGAGTTTAATTGTTTAGTTTTCGAAATGGCAGAAGAAAATATTCCGTATTCCAAACTGACAGATACATCAAAAAGTATTGATGTCTGTTGGAAAAGGTGAATGCCATACAAAAGGTTAGCGAAGAGAACAGAAGCGTTAATGAAGCAACTGGCTCATCTTAAATGCGAAAAAAATATTCTTAATAACATCATAAATCAAAAAGATTAAATCATCCAAAAAGGTCTTCAAATAATGTAACCGACATTACCACAATGAAGACGCGAGATAGAAATACAGTGACCTAAATAAAATAATTTCAATGATATCTGGCAAGCATAGATAATGATTTTATTTTTGGCCTGGTTCTGAAGGAAAAATTATGAGGAACTGTTGGAGTTATAGATTATTTATGTGCATTGAATGTAAAATACCTAGATTTTTTTTCCAAAAATCTAATAATTTTTTACAGAGTTTCAAAAAGGGAAAAAATTAGTTTTAAAATTACTTAAAAGGAAGGTGATGATGATCATCCTGTAACTTGAAACTTTCGAGAGTAGGCCAAAGCTATTAAAAGAAGCTGTAATTTTAAATTCTAGACTAAAGCTAAAACTGATGCCATCTGAAGTATCCTTTTTGCTTTTGAAGGGGTCCACTGCTAAATCTGCGTCTTAAACTTCAGATTACAGGCTAACACCTGGAAGAAGAATTTACTTCTACGCGCATATGTAGTAAGTTATGTAAATAACTTCATCATTCTTTAGTTCATTTAGATGGAAGGATGAATAATTTTATTAACTTGGCAAGATGCTGTTGTCGTCGTAGATGCATAATAGAAAACGAAAACTTGCAGACGTGTTGTGGACAATACATAATTTATTGTTGGACTTTCTTGAGACACATATTTTCGACCACACATCATTTTGGGTGTTATAAGCACCCCACAATTTTGTACGGTTATTCAGATCTTTAAACAATGGACGAAACAGAGCGGCTAATTAGCAGAGCTAAAGGAAAGCGAGAAAAGAAGGGATCGTTTAGTAGCAGCGATATTTATGGATTTGGTTCTTTGTTGAAATTTTGGTCTGTAATTGGATAAGAAGTGTTTCATTGCAGTATTACGTAAGATGACATGATAGACTTAATTCTGAGATGACGTACTTTAGATTCATCAGAGCAGGATGGGGAAGTAGCGAAATTAAAGTAAGGAATAAAGAGGGCTATTGCCAAATTAAAGTTAGCAGTTTTCTCTCTCGTTTTATACCGTACACCTTTTTATAAATTCAAAATATAATTCATACCCTGTTTGTGAAAATTAATTATATACGAAGAAACTTTTTCTATTCCTGATTGTAACTGAAAATTTTCTGGCAATTTCTGTATTTCATGCTTTCCCCCCCCCTCCCCAAGTGCAAAAAGCTTATGTCATAAATGTACTTTCATTAATATTTGTAATAAGTTGTTTCTAACAAAATACCACGATTATAACTATAACATTAATTAATACAAAATCATTTCATTTTTCTGAAATCAAAGTTTGAATTTTTCTCACAAAACTTTATTTAATGTTTAAGTTAATTATCGCAGAATTTTGATCTTTACGTCATCGGATAGAACAAAAAGCTGTCTTTCAGATGTATATTTTTCAGAATTTCTAATAAAATTGACCAAATTTTAGCTTTTTAAAGAACTTTTCGGTATTTTAGCTAACATGCAGTTACAAACAATGATGAATTTTCATGACCGAGATTTTGAGAATCTTATCTTCTTAAAAATTTATTGTTGTTTGTAACTCCTCCATTATGAGAAATTCGATGGTCTTAAGTGATGATGAAAACGGATTCCTAAAGTAAACATAAATGTAAATAATATGAATGTTACTTTTCCTTTATTTCAAAAGGGACTGCCCTTACAATGACTTTTAAGAAAAATCCTATCTTTTAATACCTTAGCTCAATACGTAAAAAAGTAAACTGTCCTAGCAAATCAAATATTCCCATCCTTGAATCTTGGACTAAGAGAAGTCTTTACTTGCTATCAATTATAGTAGCTGAATAAATATCTCTAGCTTTATAAAAAATGCAATAAATGCAAAGGATTTATTTAAAATAAATCCTTTGGGTTTTATTTTAAATAATTTTTGTCTGTAAATGTTATTTCCATTTAAGGATTGCAGTTAGTTCCCGTGTAGCTAGTACTATACATATTGTTAAATCAACAGCATTGAATTAATTTTTAGGCAGCCGTATGAATGGTAACTTAAGCTCTTGCATCTATGATGGTAATTTTACATATATATGAAATTAAACATGGATATAAAATTAAATGTGTTAACATATACAACAATCCACCATTCTGAGAATTAACATTTCGAAACATATAAAGATACTATTTTAGAGTCTTTTTTATGTATGTTCTAGATCTTTTAAAATAAATTTAAAAGTACTCTGTTTTGTGCATGATTCTTGAGCGTAATAATTGTTACCTTGCGTGTGGTGAATAATAATCTTGTTCGGTTTTGAGCCAATAAACCTCACTCTGTAACTCACTGTGTAACTTTCCTTTGGATTTTGCTCGCTGCGCATTAAATCCTCTCCTAAGGAAGTCACTCTTATTTAAACAGATATTTCTGAAGTAAATAAAACTATTATGAAATGCGTTGTACACGTTTTACATCTTTGCATCTAGAACTGGTGAACTAATCTGGTAGCTTCATTTGGAATTTGTTGATTCAGATGAAGAAATTTTTGTGTCCGCTCAAAGCTTTTTAGTCTGATTTTTAATTCGTTTATTTATGGATATTTTTTTGCTGTCATCTAGATAAAGAAGTAAGTAATTTTAAATTAATATATGCTGCTTTAAGTATAGAAAGTGCACTAAATTGCCTGTGCTCCAGTTGGAAATAGAATCTATGCTATCTTCCGAAGACATCAGTCATCTCCATATATTTCTACTTAAACTGTAAACTTATGTTATTCTGACTTTGGCTTATTCAGACCAGGATCTTTATACCTTGTTGTGAGTGGGTGCGACTATCATAGAATTACCGTATAAATTTATTTAATTAATTTGTTTAATTTATTATGATAATATCTTGGAATAATATATACAGTATTTAATAAAATCAAAAAATGTCAAGCAAATTCTTTGTAGGTAAAAAAGAGAAGTAATTCAGATTTGTTGCAGTCAGTCAGACCATGATCTTTATACCTGTTTAAATATTAGCTTTTAAGGTATTTCTCCCGTTATCTTACCATGCCTTCGTGATGCACTGGTCAGCACACTCGGCGCGTATTCGAGAGGTCCGTGGTTAGAGTCCCGGCGAGGGCATTGCTCACTTTTCATGTCTCCTGCTTCGAAATAACCTAATGTCTCTACATGCCTATTAATATTTCCTTTATTCCGTTTACCTTGTAGATGCATTTTTAAATGTTTATTTGATCGTTTTACTGTCTATTGAATAAAATATATTATACGTTGACAACTTTCTGGTTCTCAGATTGGAACTTAAAAATAGACGTATGAACGTCCTGAGTTAGTGAAGTCGTATTGAAATCTAAAGTATTGAAAGAGTTATTCGTGTTTAGTTATTGATACTGTAAGCCTGAAAACAAGTAATGAAGTGCTATGTTTAGCTTGCCAGCTAGTTATCTTTCTGCGTGAATCATTTTCTCGTCCACCTAGCATCAACAACTTGAAAACATAGAGCTGTTAATATTTTATACACTTTTCATACATCATAAAATCGTAGACAAGAGTTAAGACAAGTAATTAATGAAATAGTTTTCTTCTGAGAAGTTTTTTGTGTTCAAAATTGGCTATTTTGCTATGTGATACAAAATGAACTGAATTTTTAAACTTTTAGAAATATCAGAAATCTTATACATTGAAATTTTAATCGTTATTTAAGATGACTGTATAATTATTTCTAAGGGCAAATTAAAACTAAACGAGAAAGATAAACATCCCATTTGATGACATTCAAATTTTAATCTACGATATGATGGTGGGGTTATATTTTTATAGTCAGTGTGTTATATGAAGATTTAAATCTCTCTATAAAAGCAGGATTAGTTTCGAACTGAAAAGAAGTCCGAATGCTAAATAGTATTACATATCAGTAGAAAGCGAGTAAGCTACGGAATAGGCCCTCGTAACTATACTTAGTGAAACTTCTGCTGTAAATTATGTCGATTATTTGATTTATTATCTACATAAAAACTTTTGAATAAATCTGAAGTTTGTAGAGCCATTTAAATTATGAAAAAAAAAATATTGTTCGTAGTAAATTTCTAAAAATTTAGATCAAAGTATGCTCATAATAAGAAAATAATTAATGAATATTTACAAAATATTTTAATAATAATTATTTTTATGATGAGTTATTATAATTTAAAGTAACTAAAGTAGACCTTTGAAAATTATTTATTAGAATTTTGTTACTGAAATTAAATGTATTTTAATTACTAGCAAAAATATAAGCAGCTTGTAAAATAACAAAATAATAAACAATAAAGTAGTAAAAATACCACAGATTTAAATAAAATTTTTTTTAGTTCTGACATTTTTCAAATAGACAGGTTTTCGTAAATTAAGAAACAAAAAAGAAAATAATAATAATTTATTATAGTTTGAATGGCCAATCCATACGCATTATATCTTCCTTTTGGAGACATTAATCTACCAAACCGACTGCCAAAATAATTAATCGTTTTATAAGAGAAAGGAATTTGCTATTACTTCTACATGATTTGAAACATGAGATTTCAGAATTCATTCTATATCTCTAAGCATTCATATTCTTCTAGGAGATGGCCCACCAGCGGCCGAGCGGTAAAGTCGCTGAACACTGGTAGTTCGGTCCGAGGTTCGAATCCCGCGAACGGGCTGGCTGCATGGGCGTTTTCGTGGTTTTTCCCATGTGTAACGTGTATACGAGCCAGTTTCCCTTAATAAGTCCTCCACGAAGGCATACCTCCCTTTAGGCAGATAGCCCTAGTGTGCTTTGCCGTAATTAAATACACCAACATCTTCTAGGAGATGCAAACAAACATCTCTTGATATTCGTTTAATGAAATACCACCCCAGATCTGATGCTACCTCAATTATGAGTATTCTCTTCATTACAGGCTTGCCATCGTATCGCGAATTTCCTTCAGATTAGACCGGACCTGGAATCGCTCTTCAGAGCAATCTCTACTCGCCTGTAAATAATAGACTTCCACTGGCTTTCACCTGAACTGGCATGAAGTCTTGCCGATTTTAAATAGTCACTCCTATACAATGTTCTCGGTTACGCTTTCTGCTGGTAGCCTGATATCCTTCGAGAAGAAGCATTTTGATCATTGTACAAGCTTAAACCAACTGAACCGAGGACACAGCAAATAGAGATCTCAGATGGATAAGAATCATTGTCCATGGAGTAGGTAAAAAAAGATGCCAAATATTCATAAAGCCTGTAATCATAAGCCCTCGTTCACTGCAGGTCTGAGATGATGTTTGAGAATTTTATAATTTGTTCTCAAATCTACAAATAGTTTACTTTCAATCATTTACTGCTTCTGCCCAGTTTTGATTAGTCTCTTGTTTTTCACTAACTTTTGCCTGAATTCATCTATGAAATCGTGTTTAGCAACCACATTAACAGAATTTATTACTTCTGAGTTACTCATAGTTCATATATAAACTAACAAACAACTCTAAAATGGCTGTTATTGCGATAATTTCCATGTGTTAATGATAAAGTGCTCTTTTATGTAAGACATGCTAATTTAGCGTATATTTTGTGCAATATCTGCAGATTTCTGGATTTGCCCTTTTGTAAGTTACTGCAATTTCATATTTTTATATTAATTATAAAAGCCAGTTTATAAATTTCTTATTTCTTGGAACCTCACATTTAGATCTTCCACAACGTGGCAGGCAACGTTCGAAGCTCTGCGATATAGAACGATATTACCACCAGTTTCTGTTTCTACATATTTAGTCTTCCTGTTAAGTGTTTTTATTGTTATTATTATTATTGTTGTGTGCGTACGGGTTTGTTATGAATTGAATGCACAAGTGCGATGAAAAATGAAATAATCTTATTTCATTTTTCTCATCGAACTTGTGCATTATTATTATTATCATAAATTAATATTATTTATTATTATCACAAATAAATAAAACAAAATACTTAAATTTTCTCAGATATTCGTACAGTATTACAATATCTCACAGTAGTTATCTTTTAACTACTCAAACGTTCAACAGAACTTAATTCAAAACAGCTAAAGAAAGCTAATCCGCGAATTAGCTACAGTCAACAAGAGCTTCACGACGAGAGTTCCATATAAAAACCAAGTTGCAACGCCTTCGCCGGGAATCGAACCACGGACCTCTCAATTACGCGCTGAGCATGCAGACCACTACACCACAATGGCTCGGTAAGAAGGCGGAAGAAATACCTTATATACTCCCCCTTTTAAAGTGCGACTGGGGTTTTTTAGGGGACCCAATCGCCAAATCCTGGGTAAGGAGATTCATCAAGTTTTTTTTTTTTTTTTAAAGCAGGCAAGATGAAAAATATGCAACGCCTTTGCCGAGAATCCAACTGCGGACCTCTCAGTTACGCGCTGAGCGTCCAGACCACTGCACCACGAAGGTTCGCTAAGAGAAATAACTTATTTCTCTCAGTATTGGTAAAATAAAGGATTATAATTCCTACATCTGATAGTATTCTTTGTGCGAAAGAGAAAAGTTATTCCGTTACTTTTTAAGAAAACTGCATTTTAGATTAATTAAATACGCCAAGTTTTATATTGGAAATAGAAGTCTCAAAATGGGGGGAATATCCAGTTCACTCCGAACCAAATCGTATGGTATATGAATGTCCTCAAAGAAAAGGGAATAGAAAATTTTACAGATTTCTATTCCCTTTTCTTTGAGGGAAATCCAAAGTAAAGGTGGAGCTGCATTTATAGCTTCCAAAGTAAAGGTGGAGCTGCATTTATAGCTTACCAGATAAGCAAGTTCTAATAAGTCAAAAATTCAGACTAAATGCTTCAAGCCAGTTTACCAAACAGAAGCAATAGCTTTAAAGGAAGGCTTTTATAGCTAAATGACTTTCTCAAAAATAATAAGCCTCAGTATATGATCATTTATTTATACAGACAAGCCAAAGCATTTTAAAGATTTTATGTTCTACGAAGAAATCATCTTTACTTATACAAGCAGTTCAAGGAATAATAAATATAGAAATGAACATTCGTCCCATTAGCCTAAACTGGTTAGTTGACACACAGGTATAACAGGGAATGAAGCTGCTAACAGAGCGGCTAAGGAGGCCACGTCAAGAAATATGATTGCTATTCATCTTCCTGCTTCAAGACCTACAATCAAGAAAAAATAAATTTCTAAACAATTCTTAGTAAAAAGGCAAACGCGATGAAATGAGGCAGGTACATGAAAATTAGCCCACGGATATTTCCCACAAATAAACTGAAAAAAATAAAAGCAAATTTTATACTAGTGTAATTAGCAACAACTGGAAAGTTTCCACCTTATTTCCAGCGATTCTTCAGAAGAAATGTACAAAGTGGGTGTGGAATACCAGTACATCTATTGTTGTTGTAACTTATCTCACTTGTCTGACACTAACATCAGAACAAGCCCACGAAATTTATCTTGGTAAGACTGCAAGATAAGGATGCTGACAAGAGCCTTGAGCACCATACAGTTGACAGTACGACTTCGCTCAATTCCGTCCCTAAGATGAAGAGCACCCTCGGAGGGAACGGTGTCCGAGGGTCTCCCACCTCTCTTTCCCTCTCACAACCTCTTGGGAGGACTTCCTGCTCGCCGCATATTTTGAGTGCTCCATGCCTTCTCCAAGATTCGAACCCGGGCCCTTCCGTACCGCAGTAGGCTCCCCTAACCACTATACCGTCTGGGCGGCTACCAGCACATCTAGCAGATGCCAAGCATATTTGGCAATGTCCGCTACTTTCAGCCATTAGAGCAAAGCATCTACCAGGATTTGCAACAAATATTCCAGCGAAAGATTTATTCTGCAACACAAAGTGGTGCTTGCATTTCAGCAAGTTATGAAATATATTATTGAAAACAAGGCACTGATTAATAATTAATCATATTAAGCTTATCATATTAAGCTTGCTCTTAAATAGTTGCTTGCAAGTAAAGCAAGCAACTATTTAAGAGCAAGTAAAAATTATGACAGGTCCTCTCTACATTTGTCAAGGAAGAGGAAGAGATTATGTCATATCTTCTTTCCACCTGTGAACCTTGTACCCAGTTTTCCTTCCTTATACTCTTACTGTATCATTTTACAGACTATAACAAAGGACCAGTGGATCCTGTTGATAATGTTAAACAATTTTTCAATCGAGTGCAGCTAGTCAATACACCCTCAGCCTTATGGCTGCATATAAGAGAACAGCAGATCAATAGTTCTGGAAATTTCTGCATGTGAATCGAAATTGCCTCTCATCAGTATCATCAATGAATGGAGAAGCTCAAAAATATAGGTAAACGGATAAATAGATTCGGGCATCCTAATGCGCATTCTGTCTCTTCCTTGTTGGCATATTCTGGGCATTTGTAAAAACATAAGTTCTCATTTTCAGTAATTTCAAATTATCCTGCACCCTAATTTTTATAAAAGCTTGTATCGCCTAATGTGTGATAAATGCCATTCCCCAAAATTCCTTTAATTTCATGCTTCAACCCGATGTCATCCAGACTCGCATTTAAAATAGTATTTGAATTTACACTGAAGATAAATTTCAACTTCGTTCTTCCTACAAAAGCAGCAAAAAAGAAAAATCGGGAACTAGCTTAATACACAAGTTTCATAAGTACTCGAAAGTTAAAAATAACTTTTTCAGCCTAAAATAAAATTTGAAGAGTTCTTAGCCTTTTCTCAGAATTACAAACAGTTCTCAGACTTTATTTTAACACAAATATATTTTCAAATAGATAAGGAAAGAAATTTCAATGCTATGCGTCTAGGGTGTATTATTCATTAAAAACTAATCTACAGAACTTTTCTCTTTACGTAGAAAGGCCCACCAGCGGCCGAGCGGTAAAGTCGCTGATCACTGGTAGTTCGGTCCGAGGTTCGAGTCCCGCGAACGGGCTGGCTGTTTTCGTGGTTTTCCCCTTGTGTAACGTGTATACGAGCCAGTTTCCCTTAGAAAGTCCTCCACGAAGGCAACCTTCCCCTTAGGCAGATAGCCCTCGAGGCTTTGCCGTAATTAAATAACCTAACCTTTAAATAGAAAGAGCATGTCTTGCAAGAATGAGGTTAGGTTAACTTGCCTAAGAGGCGAAATGTCTTCAAGGGGGATTTTTTTAAGGGAAATTGGCTCGTGGGGAAACCCAAGAGGTTTTCTCGTGTAACCAGCCTGTTCACATGGGTTTGAACCTGAGCAGTAATCTTTACCTATATTTTTTAAGAACTTTGGACCTTCCAAAATTATAGTTCGTTCTGGGTAGCATAATTTTATTTATTTTGGTATATATACGTGCGTCAAATATCTCCACCGAGGGTTTCGTCATCTTTCATTGTTTGTAATGCTATATTGAGTGCGATACCAATCAGGAAATCTATAGTTGTTCGGTATGTTTTATCTTTAAAGACAGTGGTGATGCGTTTTATTCGTTCAATGTATTCCTTGCGAGTTTGGCGAAAGACCTTTGACGCGAACGATATCCTCTGTCTTACGAATTAAATAGTTTTATTTCCAATTGGGATTTATCAAAACTTAGCGCACAGTAGTATTACACTCTAGTTGTATCAATAGAAAAACCTGGCGAATCAACTGAAGAAATCGAAAAAAACTGCCTAGAGAGAAAAATCGAGTATCTATAATGTAAAAGCCACAGAAATCGTCCACAAATTCGCTGTACAGTCGTATATTAAATATAATATGTACCAAGAAGCCCATTCAACACCTCCTTTGACTTTTAAATATTTGCGTATGTTACCAATATCTACTAAGCTTGTGAAAGGTAATTTTCAGGAATTTCAATATGTAAGAAATCGATTTCTCAATACCCTTGCATAGTCAAATTTAGAAGTATTTATATTGATGAAATGTGAAACTGATTTATTAAACCAAATGGAAAATAATGATACAGTTAATGATTTACCCAGAGCAAGTCAACTTTTTTCTAAAAAATTATATTAAAGTTCCCTTCCTTACAGAAATTTAATAACTTTTTGCAGATTTTTGTATAGCTATTTAAAACATTTAAATTGTTTTAATATATTTGATTCTTTTATTCTTTTTATTATATTTTATATGCAATACTTTATTGCATTACATATTTTCAAAATGCAACAAATTATTAAGTCGCTCGTATGTATTAATAAATAACCTTTTCTTAAATTTAAATTAAAAATTTAAATATTCTATTTATGTCACTGAAAATCACATGCATCGGATTAACATCTAGTGCCATCTTTAATTAAGTTGTTTGTATACCTGATATTTAATGCGCGTTCCAAGCAACAAGTTTTGATTTTTGTAGTTGTTTCTAATGAAAAAACCAGAATATTTTGTGAATCGCATCTCTGTAGCAAGCACTCCATTCGACAGCGCCAGATTAATGGGCAGCCGCCCGGGGCACTACAGGATTATTGGACAGTCAGTCTGTCATAAATACATAATTGGAAGAAAAACGCTCCAGTGTAGACTTTAAAATTGCAAATTTTTAAAATATCAAAAATAATTTATATAAATTTTTATGGACCGCATAAACTTTCCTGCCTGGAAATCGAGCCCTATAATTCCAATTTCCGAAATTTTTCTGTATCTTAGAGTCATATTTATTTTGATTCTGAAGATAATATTGAAAAGATCTTAAAATTTGCTATGTGAGGCTAATTAAATTGTACCTTTAATTGACAGTACAGTCGTGGCGCCATCTAGTGATACTTTATGATACTCTGTTAGAAGTTTAGCAGTTAATCAAACTGCCGAAAATGATTATAGTCTGTTCAGAAAGTAATCGAGTTTTACTTTCCCTGTAAAATCTTATTAAATATTAGAACTGAAATCGATGGAAAATAAATGGTCCATATTTATTAACAAACTCTCAAGTAATAAATAAGATCCTTTATTTTACATTTAAACTGTAGGGTAATAACTGGTAATGAAGTTTTAACATAATTATGTTAATGCTGTGAATAGTACAATTTTTGTGATTTTTATTTCACAGTTTAGTGCATACTTTATAGAGAATTGTGTATAATATTGCCAGATGAATAAATGATGTTCATTTTTATTTAGGGTGCTCGATATCGCCACCAAATGCCGTTAATATTAAACTTAGTATTTATTAACACTAAGTAATTGTGCACTATGAAAAAAATTTGAATCGAATTGATTATGCAGTCAGGCAAGTCTACCTTAGTTTTAATTTCAATGTTGAGAACCTTTTTTGAATGTAAATAACTGATATTGTGTGCGTATACCATATTTAAAATCGCATATGATTACAGAAATCGTACATATGTGGTTAGAAGACACGTAATATATTTGCTTTTATTTATCCGAGATCTGAAGTTTTATATTGGTGTAAATTGTTACTCTTATTGGCCATCCTATGGTGATAATATGCAATTAGTTAGTTAAACTATTACCTTGTACCGTATTAATAATATATACCATCCTTATTTTGGAAGGGAGGAATAAATTCAGATTTCCGTTCGTGATGTTAAATACGTTGAAGTCTGGTAAAAAATTCAACAATATGTGTTGCTCTAGAAAAGTCTGTGGAGTGTACTTATGGACCTTTATAAGGCATAAAGGTAAACATGCATAACATATTTAATTTTCGTGCTGCGTTTTCAGTGCATTTTGATTTATTTATAATCTACTCTTACTGCTATCATTTCAAGATAGTGAAAGAGAGAAAAAAACTTTTATTAGGTCTTTTCAGTTGGCTTGGATTATATGTGTTATTTTGTGACAAGAATACCAAAACAATTTATATGATGATTTTTCAAGTTTAGAAAATGGATTAACAACTTCTGTTACATATGAATATTTTTCTTGGGTCAAGGTATCACCCATGCCAGTTGAGAGAGTGTTTTTATTTTCATCATCTGTAAACATTTAATGCTGGAAACAAAAAATCAAAGTAAATAAAGAAGCTATCCAAAGAGAGAAATTTTCTGCAAATTTTTCAGTACATTCATGCAAATAATTACTGCGACAGCTTTATGTTGGCTGAACAAAAAGCATAGTGAGATTTGCACTAAGCCTTAGCAAAAGTAGCAGAATATAAATGTGTGTTAAGAGATTAAATGTACAGTATATAGTGTGACTATATACTGTACAGTATATAGGACATAAAGCATTTGTGTGAAAGAGGTGCAGATATTTTATCATATGTTATTATGTCTTTTCCGTAAATTAGGTAGCAATTTTACAATTAGGAAAATCTCTTTGTTGCTTCTAAACCATAAAAAGCCAAGTAATTAGGGAGCAAAAAAAAATTTTTTTTAAGGGAAAAAAAAAACTATGCATAAGGATTTTTTTTTAAAATTTTTATATTAAGGTTTTAAGACATTTGAAAAAAGTATGTAAAATTGTCCTATTTGTAAAAGTTAATCTGTTATTTAGAACATAATTCCAATTTTTGGAAAATCATATTACACACATTTCTGTTACTTAGAAAATGAGATAAAAATTGCACTCATCACATACTTTGGATAAATGTGCAGCATATGGCATGTGGTTGAAAACACTGAACACTAGTAATTTTATCTTGAGCGTGGTTTATGTTGCGAAAAGGGCAAGCAGCATAAAATGGAGGTAACTCCTTTGTGAGTAGGCAGGCGATCCATATATGTTATGCCGTTATGCATTATATAGTTATATTTACTGCTGGCTTATACAGCATAAGTCCACATTTTCTTGATTTAGAGAAAAATTGGCAGTACATCCTTATTCTTTCTAGTCTCTTGATCCAATCAAGTAGAACTCATAGAGTGTAAACATAAAAAACCGTGCAAATAAAAAGCATAAAATTAATCAAAATAGTTGATTAATGAACGATGGTAAAACTTACAAAAGCTTTATGAAAGAAAAATGCCATTTGTCAATTTTTTTTTTTTTTTTTACAAAAAATGCATGGCATTTTAGTTTTGCTCGAATGGCCAGACCATCTGATAGTGTTTTATATGTTCATTTATGCATTCATGGCTTGAATTTTCAATTCTTTTTATGTATGTATGGGAAATAAACGTATGCTTCAAATAAATAAGGAAATTTCTTAATTTTTAAATTTTATATTTTTTAATACCTTTTAGTAAAAGTAGTGAAAATTTGCTTCTGATAAAATTACATTTTATTACAGTCTTCATATTAAAAACAATTATTAATATTCTGTAAATGTAAATTGGAACATTTTTTTCTTCTTTCTTCTTTGAACATGAATCCTTTTGGGAACTAATATTTCATAACTTTTTAGTATGTCTTCATTCATGTTTTTGAAATAATTTTCATTATTGTACAAAATAAAATAGGTGCATTTTGAATTTCTTTAACCTAGTTTTTTAATTGTAGATTATTAGTACTGATTAACTTAATATAATTTTTGAATATCCCTCTTTCAGGTATAAATATTTTTTTTAATTATGTTTTCATAGATTTCCCTCCTTTTAAGCTTAGTACATGTAGATATTTGTATTATAAGCATTAGATGTCAGTAATATGATTTTTGTTGTTACAAAAACAAATACTTTTTCTAAAATATTATTGTGTAACATATTTCTTGTGCCTTACCAGAACAACCATTTAATATTCTGTTTTGTTCCTGTTGAATCACCTGCCACATTCTTAAAATGCTATTAATTTTTCAACTATAGTGAGAAAGTGTTTGGAATAAAAGGTATTTTAGAGACAAACTTGGCTAATTTCTGCTATTAAAATCATTATTACAACTAATGTAAGTTCAAGGCTCATATCAACATTCAGCTTTTCTGAAAACTGACTAAAAAAGAGTGTGCATAAGTTTAGTAAGATATTTAGAATAGTGAATGGACTTATTTCTTTGTCATCACAGATTTTTTTGTGGTGGCTGTAATATCACTGCACTCGAAATTTTATAAATAATATAATAAAAATACTAATATTTGTTACCACGCTGTATATTTGGAGGAAATATGCCAATCTTTCATTCTCTTCAGTTGCAGAAAATATGCCAATAAAGTGGACTATGTTCTTTCCGTCACCACATGCACACTGCTTGATCACACCCATATTTGTTCATAAGGCTGTTCAGATTCCAGTATGCCAAGACAAGTAAAAACAGTACTAATTTCACCAAAATCTAAAATTTTATGCAATAAACAACAGATGTAGACTTTTTCATACACATACATAAGATTTCTTGAATTTATTTAAAAAATTTTTAATGTTTTATGCTTTTGATCATTTTAAATAGTTTAGAAATGTAATTTTTTATCTTTACATAGCTTTACATAGGCCGTTAAACAAGAAATCTTGTTTTATAATTATTTAAGAGGAATTACTGATATGGTGATTTTCTTTATTTAATTATCATTAAATTTTTCAGGATTTAACGCATGTAAAACTATATTAAATAAAAATGCCTTCTTTCAGGGTTAGTTTTATAGCAGAGTCATCAGAACTATTCATCATAAGTTAGATTTCGAATATTATCAGGAGGTAAGCTTATTAAATTGTCTATTATTAAAATATATTAATTTATTTTATACTGCACTAAAAAAAATTGAAATGATTTTATATTGGTAATTTATTTTCTATGTTTACTTAAATGGGAGAGCCTAATTGTTCATCTGCTTATTGTTGATAAAAAAAACTTATATAAGCCTCTAAGACGTTTAATATTGCAAGGAACAGAATTTTCTTAGTTCCTACTTAAGATAACAGTGGATCTAAAAATTAGATTTAAACCATCTGCAACACTAGCTTACAAATGTAATGAAGATTTTATATATGAAAATTGTATATGGCAGTCTTTTAATAATTTTAGGTAAACAGTCAAATTATACCTCACCTCATTTCGATTCTGATAGTAATAATATACTTGCATGCATTTAAGGAAATGAAACAAGCATGCCAGTGAAATGAAAGTTGAATTTAACATGACATCTTATGTAATATTATATAGTAGAATCTTATATAATGTTCATACAGTGGTTAAAGTTCTTTGAACTAATGAAAAGAAATGCATTTTGTGCATAAGTATATCACATTATTTAAATGCATGAGGTATTGCTAGGAGCTTCTTTTTTTTTTTGGCCATGTATCTTAAAACAGCATTAATATGACATTTCTATTATAAAGGGATTATTTCAGGGATTTGTAAATTATCCCAGACCAGGAACTGTATCTAGTCAAGAAAGGAGCTGACAAAAAATTTTAGTATCACTTACTTATAATTTGATTGCTGTAACAGTAACTGTGGTGTGGTAGGGCAATTTCTTTATCATTTGTACTGCATCTTCATCATAGGAAAATGAGTTTATCAAGAAAACATAAATCTACCAGCTTTGAATTCATCATCTCTGAATGTGTATCTTTGCATTTATCCATTGTGCTGTCAAGATATAAGGGGGGTAGATTAATGATTCATCTTAAGCTACACATTGAAACTGCACATCTAAAGAGATGATTCTAAAGGGAAGTAAGCCTTTATTGGCAAGATATTATCACTTTGGCCTTTCACCTCTCTTAGGTCTCAGTTTCAGAGAACCTACAATACCTTTCTGTTATACAGGTATGATCCTTACTGTTACAATATTTGTATTTTGTAACAGTAAGGATCATAAAATAAAATCATTCATGTAAGTCATATATTTTTCTGTACAAAAGTTTTGTCATAAACAATCAATGCTTCATACTGTTAGTTTATATTAGATTTTAGTATTTCTTTAGATCTAACTCTTCTTCATTATTAATATAGGTAATGAAATACAGACTGAACTCATAGCTGCTCTTCTTGTACTTTTCCATGCATAAAATTTGTAGTACTGAAAAATTTTCATTGTTATTAATTGTTTTAAGTGGTAAGCTCTGTCATTTCTAATGATAAATTTCAGAGTCAAGCCACTCTTTTAAATATACAGTGTATGATTCATTTGCAAATTAAGTAAACTATCAACATGGGCTCATAATAGAATGTCAGAAAGTTACAGTGAAACCTCACATGGTAACTCTCTCTTCTAGATAGTGACCTGAAAAGGAATTTAAAACAAGAGGGGGGATAAAGCAATAATATGCTTGGAAAAAAATCATTTGTAGCCAGTTTCTCATTGTTATAAATGATTTTTGTACAAGCAATAATGTAGCTAAGCAGAACAGCTAATCTTTGTGTATGTAACCTGTAGTCCACAGTTTATTTTCAATTTTTTCAGGCAGTGATTAAAAGTTAACTATTAATGGCTGTTTGAAAAGTATTCTGCTGTTCATTGTACTGCCTATACAAAAATTTAAATGAAGTTATTGGAAGATAATTTCTTTTAGCAACATTTCTATTTAGGAAACAGTAAATGAATTTACACAGTTATATCTTGTCAATATTTGATTTACACACTAATGATATTTAAGCATTTTATTCTTCAAGGTATCTTATTATTGTATTATAATTTTTTTAAACAAATACTGGTGTTTGATAAGAAATCATTAGTTCTTCTTAAGATTCTTTTTGAATTTTGAATAATATTTTTTTGCCCTGAAATTTATTTGTAATTGCATTTATGTTTCTAAATTCTCTTCTATATTTAGGCACTTTCATACTCTGAATTCTGTTAAGTGGAATCATATAGACAGGGAGTGGCTTAGGATTACTGTAAGGAGTTGAACCAAGTTGTGAGTGATTTGCTGTTATATATATATATATATATATCTTGCCTGCTCAACAATCATTCACTTATGCATTTTTGTAAATAATCTTTAAGGATTAAATAATTTTTAGAATTTTATATTTTTTCATGAATTTGTTACTTGCACTTGATTTACATATGCTCTCAGAATTTAAATGATATTGTACATTAGTTCGCAGCAACATTAATCATTTATTTGTTTGCATTAAATTTAATTTAAATTAACTTTAAATTTGCTTTTAATTTGCTTTTTATGACTGGAGATGGTTTGTTAAGTTCAAATTTCATTCCTTGCAGCAATGGTGCAAGAGAATTATTTAAAATTAAATTTTGCTTTACTTTATTCTTTATATATATATATATATATATAAAGACTTGTCTGTATATATATACTGTGTTTTAAATATATTATTCATTTGTATTATATATATCGTATATGTATCGTATATATTGTTCATCTGAGAAACTAATTCTGTGAAGAAACAGCAGTATTGTGCATATTTTAAATCATACACTTTTGAGATAGAGGAATCTGTTTTTTTTTTTCTAATATACTGATAACTTCAGAATGGTAATATAAATGATTGAGAGGTTTCATTTTAATAACAGATTATTTCTTATTTATAATAACATTATTTCTGTCTAAAGAATTTTACTCAGACTTCTCTTAAGTTTTGCACTTGTCATACCTTTCCATTTACCAATATAGTACATAAGTATGATCTGAATGTACTGCTGTATTAATATGCACATATATAGGTCTTCTTCATAAAATATTCCGTGCGCATTTAGGTTTGTGACACGATACATACTTACATATTGGTAAGACTCATCTAACATTATTTATAAATAATACATATATATATCTATATATATATATATATAATTTAAAGTAAAGTAGAAAGAACAAACGATAAAAGACCTATGTGATAAAAAATTTTGCGCATTGTGCTGCAAAATTAAAGAAATAAAAGAGGAATTCTAGTACGAATGCTAAAAACCTGCTTAAAAACTATGGTTCCGTAAAAACTTTAACATAAGCAAAATTAGTTGCAATGAAATGTGTTAAAAGAGAAAAATACAACATTTGATTATTTACAAGTAAAAATCAACAGTAATAGTAAGCTATATGCTAAATTAATTAAGTATATTTAAAACATAGTAAAAGTATTAACTAATTAATTGAGTTAAAAATAAAATTAAGACGTGGTAAATATATATATAGGAATTGACAAAAAATGAAATAATTGGCTTAGCAATAAATCAGAGTAATATATAGTTTGATTATATTTAAAGTTATGAGGAATGCTTTCTAAGAGCTGGCAACAAGAATTAAAATTCAAAAACTAGATGTAATAGCTCAGCCATTTTCTATTGGTATTTCATTTATTTGTATTTTGTGTATTTGAAGAATGTGTATTTAGTGTTCATTATTGGTCCATTAAAATGTCTTTCTAAATCAAGATGCCCCATAGATTTAACTTCTGCTATCCATATAGCCCCTAGATATATATATATATATAAGATTAAAGAATATGAAGCTCAAAACTACTAACTTTAATTTATCATTTTAATTTTGGCTTTAATTTGGCTACATCCTCTTCCTAGAATCTAAAGTGCATTATTTTGAAATTAATCCAAGGAGATGTTTATATAATATTTCATGTTTATATAATCACGCTGAAGTGTGACAGCTCTTGTCTAATTGTATTAAAGGAACTTTGTAGTATAAATGCTACTGCCACTATTGCACATGTAAAATCTAAAATAAGAAAATAAGTCTAATATGTAAAATATAACATAAGAAAATAAATCTCTAATAAATTACTAATTTAATTAGCAATAGTTCTTTCATTTCTTCTTTAGATTTTTAGATGTCCCCCCTCCTAGCATCTGCAGCATATCAAAATCATTTCTAGATGAAGACAAATGTATGGCTTAAAAATGCTGATGATGTAACTAATGTGAAACCTGAACCAAAACGTTGACGTAGCTAATTCTGAGCTTGAACTCAGAATTTTGAGAAATGAAACCTTTCTCCCTGTAAGCTTTCATATTGGATAGATGTGCATCTTTTGCTTCTAGCTCTCTTGCCATGAAGATGCTGACATGCTGCTTCTCTTCCTGTCGCAACAGTATGAAAATGTAAAATGTTCTTGAATAGGCACAATTAAAGTACCGAGTAAATTGTGGCTACAAATGTCAATTGCAATAAAGTTAAATATTTAATCAGCCTTAACTGCTAAGTTTGCTGTTCATTATGGATTCAGCATTATACGTGCTATGCCATTAATTTTGCAAAGCCATTTTTTACACACACACACACACATATATATATATAAGATTAAAAAAATATGAAACTCAAAATTACTAACATTAATTTATGATTTTATTTTGGTTACATCCCCCATCCTGGAATCTAAAGTGCATTATCTGAAAAATTAATCAAATGAGTCATCTGAAAACTAATCCACTTCATGTTTCTGTAATCACATTGCAGTGTGACAGCTCTTGTCCAATTGAATTAAAGGAACTTTGTACTATAAATACTACTGCAACTATTGTACATCCCATTCCACCCTGCTTCTCTTGCTGCTGGCAACATGTGCTTCTTTCTTTACTTTATTCATTGTTTCAAGGTAAGACGCACGAAACTATATCACACCCATAATGATGTATGATATAGAATGTGTAAAGAAGAATTAAGTGTCAAGAAATAAATTATGCCTTGTTATTTTCCAATTCTTGATTTTTCTTCATTATGCTATCAGGTTCAATGTTTCTTCTAACCTTCTTCGGAAACATACAATGACCTGACTAGAACAGAGAGCTTACTAAAGCTATGTTCACTAATTGTAGTAAGTAGACAGGATACAGACGAAGGGTATACAAAACCCTTTATTTTTTTCTTTATATACAATGACTTCCGTACTTCGGAATACAATGACCCTCCACTCGGGGTCTAACTTAAAAGATATCAAAATAAAACTAAACTCTAATTTAACTTTAGAATAAGATTGGCCTTATAATAACAGGAAGCGTATGTAGCACAGAGACTGTGAACACTACAATACGTTTAATTTATCAAGAGGATTAAAACCTCTGGCCTGGAAGGCAAAGTAGCAACTGCGTAACTTCTAAGGTAAGCGGCCTGCTTCGAACTCACGGCTTCCTCTCTTCTGCTTGGCAAAAAGGCCACACTTAAATACTTGGCGTTCGCCAGACAACTTTGCATAAACTTCTTCACGCTTATAATTCTGGCCGGAAGTAGAAAATAAGAAGTGATAGTAAAGATTTAAAATAAAATAAACGTTAGTAAAACTTAAGATCCTTACATACTTCCCGCCAGAGTTAATTAGTTTGAAACTGAGGTCTAAAACGACCTTGTTGAAAACTTTTAGCTCTAGAAACTAACGCGAGGCCAACCTTTTACAATCATAACTTAGCTAGAAACTAGAAAATTTTAAAAGAAAGAAATTTGTTACAATAGCAGCTCCCGGAATATACAACAATCTTTTTTCTTTTTCATCTGTACTGCATCAAAACAGGAGCTTTATTCAATTCTGGTTCCTTCCAGAGATCTGGAAGGAAAACTAGTTTAATGAAATGTTACAGAATGACATTGCAAATAACATATAGAATATACTTTTCTTAACATTCTTATTTCATTCATGACTATTTTAATTATCTCTCCCCGTGCTCTCTGACATGTGTTGTAAAAACACCAAACACGAATGTGTTTCTGTCTATGTGTTCAACACTTCCTCCTACAATCAAAACACTAACGTGTTAAAATTCAACATACGAGACCCCTTAACACACCCTAATTTCAACTCTAGACCCTGAGTTACTATTCTGAAAGTGGCTAACTCTAAAGTGTAGCGTCAGAGAGCCTAACTACATCATTCAACCTTTAACACATATTCACCATGATTTAATCTTTACAGTCACACGAATAACAAATTTTTTAACATTACTTTCACTTTTACCATATCACGGTATTTCTAAACATTCAAAATAACAGTTCACATGTATACAAGAACATATCAAGATGCCGTTAATTTTACACATTTGAAAACATACATTAGTAGTACATTGTTAACTTCTATTCTTTTCAAAGCAAGTGCCAATTCTTTCTACATTGAAATAATACTACATTTCAAAAAGTCTTTCAGACTAAAACTTCTTTCTTGTTAGAATGTTTTAAATAAAATTTATACAATAACTTTTTACAATATTTAAGTCTTTATACAACGCTATTATACATCAACTTTAGTTTTACGCGCGAGTAATTGAAAAACATAATAAGAAAATCGGTCACAACTCATTTCTCGCCCTTTTGGCGATAAAGGTAGACCTCGCATGAGGTAAAACTTCTTGAAATCTGCCACTTGCAGTAAGAATGAAAGATTAACTTATGTTTGTAAAGTAACATAAAATTTTACTTATCTTTGTAATATTCAGACATCCTTTTCTGGGCCCAGTCTTTAAAGGTGCTGCAGACCGTAGCTTGGTTGATCCTCCTTCTTGTACGGGCTCGCCCTTCAGTGCTTTCCTCTGGAAGCTTCCGTTTTTCACCACTACGGCCACCCTTGAACATCTTCCTTCTGTCCTCTGCTTGTGGTCTTGGCCGTTTGAAGGCAGCTGGTCTTGGTGGAACCGGGAAACTTCTGTCGTGATCCTGCTTGGACCTCGTTGTTGGCCGTTCAAATTTTTCTTGTACTTTTTCCTCCGCCGCTGATGGCCCTTCCGCAGTTCGGCGACTTTTGCTGCGGAGAGTTCTGTCGGATGAGTCAATCTTCCGTTTCACAGCCGGGTTATAGTTGCCGTCCTTTCTCCCGGTCTTTTCCACATACGTCGTCCTTCTCCCTTCTTCATTCTGGGGGTGTTCGTGAACTCTGTTTTTTGGACGGTGGAACGGCTTCTTTTTCTTTGTACCTTCAATTTTTCCGCGGGGCAATTTTCTTTTCACTTGCTTCTGTCTCTCATTGGCTTGCCCTTGTACTTGTCGTTTTCCCACCTCTGGAACTTGTACCTGCGGTGTCTGCCGTACCGGATCCTGCAAAAGATCTGAAAAGATTTGCATTTTATTACGATCGAAGTAGGGCTTGATTTGATCAGTGTTTGCGGAACAGGTTTCACCATTTCTTGCCTTTAACACTACAACAGCGTGAGTTATTTTTTCTATAACATATGGTCCTTCAAAGCGTGGAAAAAATTCGGCAGTTTTATCTTCTGGTGCTGAAGAAAGTGAATGCTTAATTTTTAGTACTTCATCCCCTACTTTATAAGTTACTCCCCGTCGTTTCAAGTCATAATACAATTTTTGTTTTCTTTGTGCTACTTCCGTATTCTTTTTTGCTTCTTTTATTAGTTTTTCTATATCACCCATTTTAAATTCTGGGGCTCTTTGTTGCACATAAAATAGTTTATCTAACGGTGTTATAACCTTTCTGCCTAGAAATAACTCAGCAGGAGTTTTGCCCGTTGTATCATGTTTTGCGGTCCTAAGGGCGAAAGCAAATTCATTGACATAGTTATCCCAGCTTTTATGAAAATTTTTAACATAACTACGGATAATTTTCACTATATTTCTGTTGACCCGTTCCGCTATATTTGATTGCGGCCGATACGGGACCATTTTTAAATGACGTATGCCCAGTTTTTGGCACATGTCTTCAAATATATTACTTACAAATTGAGGACCATTATCCGATATAACTTTTAGGGGCGCCCCGTATTTTAAAATATATTTATTTAAAATAGAATCGGTAACTAATTTCGCGGAGGCTCGTTTTAAGGGAACAATTTCGGTCCATTTACTAAAATGATCAACTATAACAAGGAGATAGCGACTTTTGTTTAACTGACTTTTTGGAAAAGGGCCCAATAAATCGATGCCGATTATTTCATTTGGAAATTCGGATTTAATACTATTTAGAAACCCGGCCGGGCGGAAATTAATATAATTAACGGCTTGACATGTTGGGCAGGACTGGACATACGCCCTTGTTAACTTTTGCAGTTCAGGAAAGTAGACTGCCTCGCGTACGCGTTGAGTAGTTTTTCGAATACCAGCATGAGAAGCTAAAGGGCTGTCATGGAGCTCTTGCAGGATATTTAATCTAAGACTAGCTGGGATAACAGGTCGAAATTCGTTGTTGGAATTCGTAGTTTTTGTATAAAATAATAGACCATCTATTAGTTCGTAATGGGCCGCCCTATTTCTTATCGCCACAATATCTTGGTGGCTAAAATTTTCAGGATCCTTCAAATACTCATAAATACTTCCAAACTCAGGATCCTTACCCAGTTCGGTTATTACAGTTTCTCGGGAATTTATTGTACACGCTGTCAGCATTGCAACTTTTACGGTATTAAACTGTTCGTCTAATTTAATTCGTGACAGGGCATCTGCTACGATATTTTCCTTTCCGGGGGTATGCTTGATTACCAGATTATATTCTTGCAGCTTGAGTGCCCATCTTATTAACCTTGGGGATAAATTTTTTCCAGAGTACAATCTAGTTACCGCCGCATGATCAGAATATACTGTTATCGGCGCCTTTCCAAAATAGACTCGGAACTTTTGCACTGCTAACAGAACTGCAAGTGCCTCTCTCTCGGTCGCGGAATAGTTTCTTTGTGTTTGATTTAAAGTTCGGCTAAAAAATGCCACTGGCTGCTGATTTTGCGAAAGTACCGCTCCTACCGCATAATCCGAAGCATCCGCTGAAATTTCTAAATTTTCATCCTTTTCAGGAAATTTCAACACAGGGGCTTGCGTTAATGCTTGTTTTAATTTTTCGAAAGCACTATTGGCTTCGGCCGTCCACGAGAATCTTGCCTTTTTCCTTTTTAATTTTAACAATGGCTCAGCGATAGCCGCAAAATCTTTTATAAAGGACCTATAATATGAACAAAGTCCTAGAAAAGAAGAGAGCTTCTTTGCCGTGTTTGGAATCGGATACTTTTGTACAGCGATTATTTTTGATTCATCTGTCTCGATCCCTTTTTGCGATATTTTGTAACCTAAATATTTTAATTCAGGGGCTGCAAATTTGCATTTTTCGACATTAACTTTTAGACCGGCCTCATTTAATAAAGAAAACACCTGTCTTAAATCCTGTACATGTTGGTCTAGATTATCACTAGTAATAATGATATCGTCTAAATAGATAAATGTGGACTTTCCGAGAACAGGTCTTAACACAATGTCCATGCATCGCTGAAATGTTGCTGGGGCGCCTGAAAGGCCAAACGGCATTCGCAAAAATGCATAAGTGCCAGACTTGGTTATAAAAGCAGTCTTAGGCACGTCCTCAGGCCTGATCCCTATTTGAAAATAACCATTCGTTAAGTCTAAAGTTGTCATAAATTTGGTTGATTTTATGTTCCTTAAAATTTCTTCTATAATCGGTAACGGATATACCGGATATTTCGTTATGGAATTTAATTTACGGTAATCAATAGCGAATCTCCACCTTTTTGGATGCTCCAAAGGATAATCATTATTTTTCTTACATAAAACCACCGGACTAGCATAACTACTTGAGATAGGCGTTACGATCTTTTTACGTAGCATATCGGTAATATGCCATTCTATAATTTTTTCCTTATTCTTATCATACCGGTATGGTTTTTGACGAACCGGCAATGCATCTCCGGTGTCAATACTATGGTTAGTAACCTGGGTAAATCCTGGAATATCACTAAATAAGGAAGCAAATTCACTTACCACTTGTCGGATTCTATCTTGCTCGTCATTAGGCAGGTGGTCAAGATTTAACCTCGGCGGTTCAACCTTTTCTACACGCACTGGTTTCATCGTCAGCTTAAGAGACGCTTCATTAAAATCCAGTGTAGCTTGTGCGTCTGAAAGAAAGTCTATTCCTAGTATCAAGTGTGCTTGCAAATTCTTTACTATAAAAAACATCACCTTTACTTGTTCGTCCTTGATACGGATGTACAAAGGTACTTTACCTACGCACTTACATTGTTCTCCTTGCGCCGCTAATACTGTTGTATTATCCGCATTATATATGCGGTATTTGCGAAAATACTTTCTAAAAAAGACTTCTGCCACACAGGAACACTGCGCGCCGGTATCCAGGAGTGCGGTGGCCGGGATATTATTTACCAAGACTTCAATCTTCGGAAGAGTTAAATTTTTCACCATTACTGTATTTAACTTGTAGGAAGAGGGGTTTTCGTGGCCTTCGGATTTCCGCACCCTCTCGTCAGCAGAAATCCGTTTTAGTTTAAATTATTTTTTCTTTCGGTGCTTTCCTTCTTTCTCCACTGGCCTTGAGACTTTTTTCTTGGGTTGCTATTGAACTGTCGACGTTCGCCGGCTGTTTTTGAATGCTCGGGTTCCCTTGCCCACTGATTCGCTTTTTCTCCGTAGCCATGTGCTTGAGTTTGCTGTAGTCTTGGCGTACCAAATTGGTTTCGCTGTTGATATTGGCGTCTTCTTTCGACGTCCGCCGTTCTTCTACTTTCAAACTGGATTGCTAGCTCAAATAATTTTTCCAGTGTAGTCGGATTTCTCAATTCAATAAAGTCTTGCACTTGGGGTAGTAACCTCGGCAAAATCACTTGAATTATTTCAGGATCCGGACGGTTTCCATACAAGAGCTTGAAAACGTGAATTTTTCTTAAAATAAAACTCGAGAGGTTTTCCATTCTTTGTTGATATATACTGAAAAGTTCTGTTTCTAATTTCGCACGATCCCTTACAACAGGGAAGGCTTTTAGTAGGGCAGTCTTGAAATTTTCGTAGGTATAGGTGGGACTTCCTGCTTGACCCAAGAGACTTCTGCCGATACATTTGAACCAGTTAAGCGCTTGGCCCCTCAAAGCGCTGGTAGCTAAGGTAACTTTTTGAAACTCGTGCACGGGGTAGAGCATGAAGTGGTCATCCAATTTTTCCAAAAAACTGGTTACCTGTGAGTTTCCATTAAACGTTGCTTCTGGTTTCATCGAAGCGCGCATGGTCTGGACAATATACCCAAATCCTTCCAGGGCGGCAGCTGGCATTTCTGGATTCTGAGCTGTTTCTGCAGGCAGCACAGGTTCTTCTTGAAACTCGGCCATGGTTATTCTTCGTCGGGCGCCACTATCAGGTTCAATGTTTCTTCTAACCTTCTTCGGAAACATACAATGACCTGACTAGAACAGAGAGCTTACTAAAGCTATGTTCACTAATTGTAGTAAGTAGACAGGATACAGACGAAGGGTATACAAAACCCTTTATTTTTTTCTTTATATACAATGACTTCCGTACTTCGGAATACAATGACCCTCCACTCGGGGTCTAACTTAAAAGATATCAAAATAAAACTAAACCCTAATTTAACTTTAGAATAAGATTGGCCTTATAATAACAGGAAGCGTATGTAGCACAGAGACTGTGAACACTACAATACGTTTAATTTATCAAGAGGATTAAAACCTCTGGCCTGGAAGGCAAAGTAGCAACTGCGTAACTTCTAAGGTAAGCGGCCTGCTTCGAACTCACGGCTTCCTCTCTTCTGCTTTGCAAAAAGGCCACACTTAAATACTTGGCGTTCGCCAGACAACTTTGCATAAACTCCTTCACGCTTATAATTCTGGCCGGAAGTAGAAAATAAGAAGTGATAGTAAAGATTTAAAATAAAATAAACGTTAGTAAAACTTAAGATCCTTACAATGCATCTCAAGTAACTACATAGTAAAGCCTTTCCAAATTATAACAATGCAAAGAACCGTCGCGAATCCATTGCAGCTGTTCTCCAAATCATCATATTACATATGTAATACATTCTAAAGGTAATAGCATTGTAAGTTTACATAATATATATATATAGTTAGAAATTCAGAACTAATAGTTCACATTTAATTCACAACAAAATTGAAATTCATAATTAACAAATTTCAAATAATCATAGAAATGCAACAAATTAAAAATGTTAAAATCAAAAAAAAAAAAAATGTTTCAAACAAGCAAAACCCCTCTTCAAAAATTATGAAATTTAAAGAACATAAACAGAAGAGTTACTTATAAACTCAAGGAAATTAAAACTTTTTTTTTTTATAAAATATAAGATTTTAATTTTTCTACTTTTAAATTTATTAATTGGAATTCTAACATATCTAAAAAAGTTATTGCAAATACTATTTTTAACCAAATTAGTAGAATTAAGAAAGCATACACTGAAATAGAAATACAAAAAGAAGAAATTCTATTTCTCATCAGTATTTTAAAAGATAATGAAATTCCTTTAAAATTCATTAATAGTATGTTAAAGAAATGGGAGTAGTCTACACCCTATAATACTTTTTAAAAGTATGAATTTTTTATCTGAAAGCTCCGAAAGAGAAAGATAAAGAAGGATGTTTTAAGGGGTATATAGTTTTTTTAATTATTATTATTTTTTATTTATACTTTTAATTACTATTCTGTTACTTACATATTTTCAAAGTCGTCATGAGAAGCCCGTAACGTGAAGATTTTAACTTTTCTACCATAGTTCCTTTACTTCCTTTTTCCACTCTTTCTTTAATGTATAAATATTAATTACTAAAATTCAACTTTATAGATATATTACTCATATCTACCAAACATAATTAAAAACTATTTGATCACTTTTTGAACAACTTTTAAAGGATTAATTGATTTTAAAATTTAATTAGGTTTTACCCTAAATAGTATTTTTTCCCCTTTTTGTTTTAAAAAAGTTAAAATTTAATTAAATTTCAAAAAAATTTATGCATTTTTTTCTTTGACTAAAAATTAAGTCTGAATTTTTCCTTAAAATATTTAAAGTTTTTCTTTTGGTTTCAAAATTACATTTACATACAAGATTTTAGCCTTTGGAGCCATTAATTTTTTTGCAAGGTTTTTAGTTTCGCCAATGAAGCCAAGATGGCAAACCTGTACATACCATACTGTAACACCTCAAATATTTAGACGAGTCTAATGAGAGTGATGGAAGTTCTTGACTACTTTTTGTGTGTTATAAATAGGTTTTTCAACTTCATCTTAATTCAGAGGATTATCTGTTTAAAGGTAAATATTTTGATTTAAGAAATTATTCACTATTCTAAGTATTTTGTTTTTCCACTTTCGTTTTTTCACTTTCATTTTCAACACTTTTAAAAGAATAGAATTCTTTTTTAAGATTATTCTAAAATTTAACTAGGTTTTACACAATAATTATATTTATTTCCCTTTTTGCTTTACAAGAGTAAAAATTTTACTTTAATTTCATTCAATTAGTATGCTTTCTTTTTCTTTGACTAAAATAATAAAATTAAAATTTTCCTTGAAATATTTAAACGTTTCTCTTTTGGTTTCAAAAATTACATTTACACAAAAGATTTTAGTCTTTTGAGCGATTAATTTATTGCCAAAGTTTTTTAGTTTCGCCAATGAAACCAAGATGGCAAAAATGTACATATCATTCTGTATCGCCTCTCAAATTTAGACTAGAGTCTAATGAGAGTGAAGGGTGTTCTTAATTTCGTTTTGTATGTTCTAAATAGAGTTTTTCGACTACTACTTAATTCATTGGATTTTCTGTTTAAAGGTTAACATTTAAATTAAAAATTTTTCAATAAAGTATTTTGTTTTTTCCCTTTCATTTTCAATTCTTTTAGAGGGATAGAATTCTCTTTAATTAAGATTATTCTAAAGTTTCTAATTAGAATTTATTTTTTCCCTTGCTTTGGTGAAAGGCCAGACTTTTTGGGTGAACTATTATAATTATAATTTAAATACATTGAAATGGTTTATGGGCTAATTCTGGATACAGAAAAGCAAGTATTTTTGTAGAAGAGAGATTTCAATTAGTTTCAAAGTTCCTCCCCCCTAATGCAGTGACATAGAGATAGATTGAATTCCTATTCTGTTTATGTTCATTTTTCTTTAAATTTCATAATTTTTTAAGAGGGGATCGGCTTTAAATTTTTTTATTTTAACATTTTTAAATTTGTTGCATTAATATGAGTATTTGAAATTTATTAATTATGAATTTCAATTTCTGGTCTTTGTGAAATATTAGTTCTAAATTTCTTACTTTATGTCTTTAATGATAATTTTTCTGCAGCTTAATTCACGAAAATAACTAGGCATGTTTGTGTTTTGTTTTCAAAAGAATTGTTTTATATATATTAAATGTATATATATATATATACAGTCAAAAGTCGTTAATTCGGACCTCAAAGCTATAAATTTACTGCGCATGCGTCACATTGACCTTTATGGCTGCGAATATGCGTGTGCGCATGCCCAAAATACGTTTACGCATGCGCGTTTGATGTATAACGGACGGTATAAGCTAAGCTAAAATTATCTAATTCAGTTAATGTAGCAGATTGCATTGTTCCTTAATCTTCGAATTGGATCCAGCTTATTATTTTTTGCAGACTGTTAGAGCAATTTTATAAAAGTGAGCTTTAACTTTCGATTATGTCAAATAGAATTTCTGATATATATTTACTAATATGTAAAGGATCTACAAAGCGAAAGTATGTTTCGAAGTCCATTAAACAAAAAGTGGAATTGCTGCAAAAAATGGATAAAGGCATATGCTTTGTTTATCTAACCATTCCGAAATCAGCTAGTATGCATCAGTTTGAATTTATGAATTTCACGCTGCTCTGCGGCGGGGGGGGGGTGACGCCGCGGAGCACAATGAATTGGAAGTTGATCTGTCAGCACTATCCTTATCTTCAGGGCAGATTTTTTATTTTATTTGGCTTATAATTCCTTACTAAATGTAGTATTTCATCTCGATGTACTCCGTCTTTGATATGATTTAAATCAAATTCCTCGTCATTATAATTCGCTTCCGATAGCGAAGAAAGTAAAGTAAACAAATAAATATTAAGATTTTTTTTTTTTTTTTTTTTTTTTTTTGTAAATTTTAATACCCTTTAGATCATAATTGCTCTTTATTTCATAAATTACGGTTTCATTTTTTAATTTTATAATTTCTGCATGCCATCTTACCAGATTTAAACTGATGATCTATAATCCGGAATCGCCGAAGTCCCGACGAGTCCGGATTAACGACTTTTGACTGTATATATATATATGTTTGTGTGTGTGTAAGATATAATAAAATACAATGGCTGCTTTAAAAATAATTGGCTATCTTAAAAATAACTATTCTAGATTTGGTGCTCTCTTTGCCACTTATGTTGTCCTGTCCAAAATACTTGCATCGTCATTTCTCATTCTAACTGCCAGGTTTTAACTTTATGGTACAACTGTATTAACATCACGACCAGGAAAAAAAAAAAAAAAAAAAAAAAGGCTCAATACTTTGTTTTAGCTGCATGGTGTTTGTATTATCTTTTGCACAGCAAAATAGGAAACAACAAATTTATATGCTCTTGAAGATAGTTTAGATCAGTGCTCCGCAACCATTGTGCCGCGGCACACTGGTGTGCCATGAGTAGGATATAGGTGTGCCGCAATCAAATACATGTATTTGACATTTTGCAATTTTTTATCATGTATTTAATACACAATGACAATTTTTTTCCTTAATAATGTCTATTTTAAATGTTTTTATATATTTCACTGTTGTGTGGTTGTGTGTGTGATTGTAAGTGTGTCAGCATTTGAATTTTTTCGGCACTTCCTTGATAACTCGGAACTCAAAAATGTATAACTTTTTTTTAAACATAAATTTAAACGAAATATATTGGTTTCAGACCATTTTAATTAAAAATAATAGCTCTAAAACTGTTTTTTTAAAAATTTGAAATAAACCAATCAAATTGAAGAATTTTTGTATAAATCAATACATATATACATTAGCTTTTGGTGTGCCACGAAATTCCAGAAAGATTTTTTGTGCGTCGCAGGTGAGAAAAGGTTACGGAGCACTGGTTTAGATGGTGAAAATTTAGAAAATGACTGCATAAGAAAAGGAATGTGAAATTTGAGCATATCTAAATTTATTTCACTTCAGCAAAGTGCATGCAGTGGTTCGCAAAAAGAAAAAGAAAGTTAAATTTTAATGATATTGGACCTATTCCATGGCAAGAAGCCATATGTGACTTACATTAAGTCATAATAATTATGTGTTTTACATTAACATAGTTTACTAGTATGCTTCAGTAGTTTTAATGTAATGTCATAATGTGCACCTTACATAAAAGTGTAATAATTATATATTTTATATTAATATGGTCTGCTAGTATGCATCAGTAGTTGTTTTTATATATCATAATTTATTCATTTTTATTTTTCATCTTGCTTCAGTGCCAGCACTTTTTACTCGTGTAGTGGACAAGATTATTTTAATTCGTTTTATATTTTAGTACTTTTAAGGTGGTCTACTACAGCAGCATTACAATACTAAAAATTTGTTTACACGCAGAATCGCTAATTAAGAAACTATGTTGCGTGAAATTTGGCAGAAATATAAAGCAATAGGTCAATTTTGGAATCAAAATGTTAGAATCAGGTTTGGAATGAAATTTACTTAAATATTATATTTAAAAAAAATTAGTTTGAAATACGTAATTTTAATGTGTAGTTTGGAAAGCCATCAATAGATGGCGCTACGAGTTAAAATTTAGCATTGTAATCTTATTTCTGCAAAAATTCACGAAGTAATTGATTTTGATATCAGTTATAAATCATATTTTTTTCTAAATAATATTTAGAAGCGTTTCATATATTCCTTTATACACAGTTTTCACTAAACAGTGTCAGCGGAATGACGTTTACGGCAACCCTATTGCATTGCTATTCCGCACTCGGTTTGTTTACATTTATTTGTACTGTGGTCAGTTAGCAAAAAATATGCGAAAATATCAAGGACGACCGAAAAAACATCCTGGTGTTAATAAGAGATCCAGAATTCAGCGAAAGCGTCAAGCTCAAGAAAAAAATATGAAATTAAATTCCCGAGATGTGGAAGATTCCAAACAAGCGGATGTTTTCGAAACGTGAGAAATATTTTATTCTTTATATCGACTACCTTGTGTTTATGATTTCGTAGTAAGTTAATTCTGAAGTAAAATATGCGTATTTTTTTATTGAAGGTCAGAAATTTTTGATACAACTGCATCTGTGTCAAAGAAGAATCATTGCCCGGATGATTTTTTTTACAAAGTAAGGTATTTTTTTTTTTTTTTGTATGTGTATGTTTGTGTGTGTGTATGAGGGGATGCTAATAATTGTTCAATTCTGTTATAACAATTTATTCCTCCATTCACACTAAATTGTTGGGAAATATTGAAAGGGTAAATTCCAATTCACAAGGAATTGCTAAAATAACTGAATCTTTTCAAAAGTGTGAGCATGTTCTTGCAATCTAAATTGAATTCACCATCATTACATTCTATTATTGGAAATTTTATAATCATATGTTTGCTACGAAATGCTTTGTCAGTTACCTATGGTATATTTTTACAGGTGTATGCACATTTCATTCATGTGCTCGCTGTTCAACTTGCTTTTTTTTATTATGTCATTTACTTGGATGTTAAAACTTTCTTTTAGCGTTGGAACATTTTATAATCATTTAGTAAAATTTATATATAAATATATATTATTGCTTGTTTATTTATGGTTCTGTGTATTTGTCATGTATGCATGTTGTGAAGTGTAGTTTTTGAAAAATATGTCACAAATGGTAAATTCCACCAAAAGCTGAATTGAATTGATATTGGGATGCAGGTAATTAGAAAATATCTGCAGTGTATTTTGAGCGTAAACCATACTAGTGCCAAGAATGGGACCAATACGCTCAGGCTTGCTTAGCCTTTTTGCCATTGTCCAAATTGAATTATCTCTAGTAGAAAAGGAGTGAATGCTTTCTCTATATAACAATAAAATATCTGTCTGATAAAAAATCTACCAATAAGAAACTTTTCATATGTTATGTGACAGACTTTCTGCAAACAGAAGTCCTTAGCTCTGTTCTTGTACATGTTTTTTAATTGTGGTTCAGATGTGTACTTCTCATAGGAAGATTGTCTGAACATTTAAAAACTATATTCTGCTTTTAGGGGCCTAATATTTTAGGCCCCTAAAATTAATATTGAAATTTCTAAAATGTTGAAAAATATGTCATCTGGATTCCGTGCAAAAAATGTAATCCCTTTTTCATTTCTGCATTTGCAATTCCTGCATTTTCTTTATTCCTACATTTTTTAATTGGAAGGAATTTCATTCACAGAGCCCTCTAATTTATTCTTACAAATCATGTAGTAATGTACCATTTTAGATAGATATAAATAACACATTTTGTAATTTTTCTAAACTGCGGTTATACAGCATGATATAATAGCTACACAAGGTATGGCGAAACAGTATACAGCAATATCTGTCGCACTGTCTGAGATGGGTGGTAGTCATACATAGCTTAATGCTTAAATTTGTTATGTGTTATTTATTTACTCATGTTTTTTTTTTTTTTTTTTTTTTTTTTTTTTTTTAATTATGTTATAGCAGTTTATTTCTTTCATTCTTAGGTCTGGAAGTGAAAAATTTGACTTTTCTAAGCCAGAAGTTACAGCTAATGTTCCTAAGACAAACCAGGCTTTCTTGAGGTAAGTTGGTTTATTTCAAAAATAGATATTAGCTGTGCATGATATTGAAACTCTTACAGTTACTTAATTATGGTTAACTAATTATGTATTAATTTAGAAGTCAAGCAACCAAAATCAGCGTTATATTTTCAAATAGTGAATATTTCGAAATATGATGCTGATTTTTGTTGCTTGACTTCTAAATTAATACTTGGTCAGCGTGTTATTGTATCTTAATTAAACTATGTTTTTCTTTTATGGTGTTACATTATGTTGTTTACATACTGATAGCTATTAAAACTGTTAAATATAATATTGTAGCTATCAAAAAGAGGGGGATGAATTTGATTTGTACCAAATTTGGACGTTTTGCATGAAAGAACTTGAAAATAAAAGATTTTTTTAAAAATATATTCATTGAAATCAGTGGAATTTTCAGACGGGACACTGAAGCAAATGAAAATATTTTGGGGTTCGATTCTTTTGATGGGAGCCTCATCAATAAGCCTACTATCTTTTTTAAATATTGCATCTTTTTCATTGTTTTCATGATGTTTTATGTTCCCTTCATGAAAGAGATTTTTAATAATTTAAATTTTGTTAATAAAATATAACAAAATGAAATCTGTGATTATGTGGCTATTATTTTTTCCATATATATTTATTTGAGGAAAGCCAAAAATTTTATTATTTTACAGAATTTTTAAGAAAAATATAAGGATAAAATTTTTTAAATAATTCTGATTACTACCTTTGCTTTCCTCTCGTAATGTGCCTCAAGTTAGAGCAATTAGACAACAAATTTAAGTCATGTGATCTTTTTTCCCCCAAGTTTTTTTTAGGCTTAGGAGTATAAATTGCTTATCCCCACAAGACATTGCATCTTCTTAGTATGCCATCCTAAGGCTCTGTTCAGATGATGGTATAAATGTCATAGACGCATAATCATAAGGCATAAAATGTGGGAGTTCCATTCACACCTGCGAGAGAGTGTCTAAGCCATAGCCAATTAGAGAAGCTAAATTTGTGCATGCATGTATGTGTCTACAGCTTTCTCTCTCAATAAGTTTCATGTATATGCTCTGATTGGCCGACTCTTATATCAAGTCGGCACAAAGTTGAAAACTTCAATCTTAATGCCCAAACTAGTTTTGTGACATAGCAAGGTCTGACTACGAAGCGTTGTTAGTTGGGAATTATGACATTTATACAATGGCACAGACGCATATGCGCAGTCGTAAAGGTCTTGAGCACACGCGTGAACGCCTATGCACATGCGTCAACGCGGCGCATGCACAGAAAGATTTTAGCTTTGAGGTCTGGATTATAGATCATTCCGGATTATGGGTGTCCGAATTAACGACTTTTGACTGTATTTATCTTTTATAAGTGTCTTGTTTATTTTTTTGTTTACTGCATTTCTTCTGAATAACTATTGTATATTTGAGTTTTCTGGGTGAGAATAAGTATTTTTTAGCTTTATTGTATCAGTACAAACATTGAATTTGTAGAATTTTTGTTATAAACTACATATATTTTGTAAATATTGTTTAATAATAAAGAGTTTGGTGAGGTGAATAAACATATGAAGGCAGAATTATTCCAAATTAATCTGGCCAACATTAATTATTGAAAATTCTAACTTGAATTTGCCGTTTAGCCATTTGGCTTCTCAGTGACATCTCTGAAGACCTTTCTTTCCATTTATTGCTGTAAACTGCGCTTGCACTGAAGTATTGTGGTTTTACTCCTATGTAACATGAATGACAGCCATTTCTGTGAGGAAGATCTCAAAATCACTACTTCTGTTGAAAGACTGGAGTATAAAGGGTCTAACTTATTCTTATGTTGTGGTACTATGGTATAAATCAAGTGTGATGTGTATATTAGTTTTCTCTTAGGATATCCTCTGTGAAGATACTGCTTCTGCAAAAAAGGTAATTCTACTAACCTTTTCAATTATCCATCTGCTGTTTCAGATTGAAACCAATTTCCTGCATCTGATTGATGTTTTTTGATTTATTTCTCATGCAATTCTGATCTGACATCATCTTCTAAATATTAGTAGATATATATCTGCAGTAGTGATAATCAGCTGTGAGCACATAGTGCACCATCTGCAACTCATTTGGGTATAAACTATGCTAGTGATTATAATGTCCTTGCTTTTTCCCATATGCCATATATTGCATGAAATTTTGTTATATGAATCTAGCTTCCCCTGAGGAATTTCTGTGATCTTTCTAGTATGTATGGTCAAGAATTAGGCTTGTGATATACTGTCATGATTTTGCCCACATGTTCCCTGAATATACTACCATTTCCTTAGGAAGACTTCCAAGAAGAATACTGTTGTGGGTTCTAAGCCTAACTATGGTTTGGAACTATGTTTATAATTAATTATTGGGATTCTGCACATGTAATGTGGATGCAATTCTATTTCCATTTAGAAGATTTTCTTCAAAGGCAATGCTTTAGCTGTGAGATAATTCTGTTTTGGAAATAAAACTGATATTTATTTAGATCTGTGGTATTTATAAGGCAGTTTATCAATAGCAGGTAGCATCTTGCCTCTTTGCTTTGATCAGGGCCTGTGCAACCAGTGGTAGTCAAAATTTTTAGAATTTAGATAATAGTGCATAGCAAAATTTTATAATTTAGCAGAGGGCACTGAGCAGCAGAATTGAGAGGCAAAATATGTTCAGAACTTACGAAGACATCAGCCAGCAGAATTTAGGATATGCAGAGATTGCACTGAGTGGCAGTAGTGCCATATGTTACATTTGCTATCTGCATTATTAATTTGTGAAACAATTTCAGCTGTTTGAAAATGCATTTTTCTGTTAGAAATTTGTATTTCTTGTAATTTCTTTTTTTGGGGGGGGGTGTATGTGATGTACTCTGTTGTCGAGAATATGGTGTTAAAAATATTTTATCATTTTTTTTTTTTTTTTTTTTTTTTTTTTTTTTTTTTCAGGTGTAAATTTTGTGCATGATTTGGCTTTCATTGAGACGTCTCTGGGTAAGGAGTTACTAAGGAAGAGAAACTTACATGCAGGTTGAAGCATGCAGTGTCAAATGTATAAGGAATATAAAAGATGCTGTATATTAGTATAAGTTTGAATAACCATAATAAAAAAATTTCTTGAAAATTGTGTTTTTTCTGCGAGTTATTAAAATTGGAAATAATTAATTACAATATTTATGAAAATTTTCGAAAATAAAAATACAAGTAGTATTTAAAAAGTACTGCAAAACTCATTTTTAAGTAGAAAAATTATTCTCAGATGAAATCCTTTCGATTATGCAAAGGGACTATTTTAGTATTTGAAAGGTTCATTTGAACTCAACAACTGAAACTAACGTATCCGCAGTTCATTGATACCAACCATTTTGTTGGTATCAATGAACCCACTACTTTCTAAAAGCATTTCTATCAATTACTAAGAGCTAATGAACAGGTGTTGAATTCTCAAGATGAATGTTGCCGAAACAGAAAAAAGTTTACTTCAGAACATTTTGCAGTAGCTCAAACAAAGTTACGGACCTGATCTATACTGTAGTCAGGGAGAAATTATTCCCCTTCCTTTTCTTTCAAAAGCTGAGTTTCCACAACGCACAACGGGAGGCCGTTGCTAAAAGCTGTGGAACCAGCTTTATAGCTATTTTTAGCAACTTGTGAGCTGTTTTTCAGATAACACAGTAAATCTCGGGGAGGAGGGATTTGAAATCATGATCACTGCCGGTACGGCAGAATTTAGGTACAGCAAAATTGTAAAATTCAGCGAAGCATCAAGCAATAAAATTTTAGAATTTTGGGGGAAGGGCACTTGACAACAGAATTTATTGCATACAAAGTCAGCAAAATGCATAGCTCCGTACCTGATTCATGATACAGCAGTATTCATTACCAATAGCAAACTTGTTTGAGGATAAATTCGAAAAAATGTTTTCTAGTTGTTACCTAAAATCGGTAAACAATAATCTTTGAAAGATTATTCGATTATATCGCTACTAATACGGAAAAATTTGAATAGCAATCAGAAGCCGTATCTCTAGGGTCTTGACGTCACGATTTATTTTTATTTGTTCGAATATAATAGTTAGATCTCTCTTCCTACAAGTATGTATCTTCGTACGTATAAAGTATCAAAAATAATAAAAGTAATTAATAAATTTTCTCTAGTTGCCCTGAAAACTACATCTGAATATAAAGATAAGAAAGACATCAGTAAATTGCTGTTATTTGCTGATCATAATGGTAATCAACCGAACGTGATCACATATACCGTCTTCAAAACTTTGATTTTTATCAAGCTTCATATAAATACTAGGTTTTTGTTAGTCACGTAACTAGGCATCTTAAATTTAAGATGACAGATGAAATAACACTAGTTCTGAATTAGCTCACTCAGGAAGTAAAATTTTCTCCTTCCCGTCAATATAGCGTATTTATAGCTCCCAATTATGGCGATCACTAACTAAATATGTTATGGATTAGAAGCCTATTGCACTCCATAAGTTTTTCTTTATTTGCTTTATGTGCATGCATGCTTGGTTGAGGAAGAAATTAAAAAGCCCCCCTTTTTTTTTACTTAGATTATTTGAATGTATACGCCAGACATTTATTTGTTGAGCTGTAATTATAATTTGGAACGTGGTGCTAGAGCCGTTGGAGCCGAACCGAACGTCAGTTTGTTTAGAATTATAGAGTTTGATTACGCCAAAGCAGGTGAATTTGGAAAACACCAAAATCGGTCATGCATCCAACTCGTTCATCGAGGCTTGAACTCCGGATGAACTACCAGTGTTCGGCGGCTCGCTTGCTAGAATTTAGGGAGGAACTGATTGTTAGAATTGCGTTAGGCTCTTTGAATGTAGCAAAGCCACGAGGGTTACCTTATTAAGATGGCAGGCTTTCGTGGAGGAATTTTCTGAAGGCTTAGATTAGGTTATTATGGCAAAGCACAGTAGGATACCTTCATGTTGAACTTTCTTAGAGAAATTGGCTTCCCATACACGTTACACATGGAGAAAATTATGAAAACGTCTATGCAGCCGGCCCGTTAACCTTGATTCGAATCCAGGTCGGAACTACCAGTGTTCAGCGATTTAATTCCTCTACCGCGGGAGGGCCTAATTGTTGAAGGGAACTCGCTTGTATTCATGTTACACACTGTGAAATCAAACAATGCAACCAGCTGATTCGTCTGGCATCGAACACAAACCAGTTCGAACTTCCAGTATTCAGTAGTCTTAACCACTCGGCCACTGGTGGCGTGTGGGAGCCACAGATAATGTAGTGAGTAGCAAAAATCCCTAATAGTGGCCCTGGTTACTAGTAGGATTGTAAGTATATTGGTAGTCATGCAATCTACAGCAAGGAAATTTCGGAGCTTAATTGCAAAGTCAAATGCGACACTCCGATAAACGTGGTATATGTAGAGATGGAAAAATTTATTATTTAAAATACTTGTATTTATTAGTAAACATTTTATAAAATTTATTCTTATTTTAGCGTTTAAGAATTCTAAGAGAGTTATCTGAGTATTTTTTCTTCCTCTGGTAATCCAATAAAATTGAGTAAATTTATGTTCTGTAATATCTTTGCGTGTTATATGAATAGTTTTTTTTCGTTCAAAGTTAGACAAGTTTACACAAACAATACAGGTCGAAAAGGGAGCTGGTCTGCGCCCGGTGAGCCTGTCGGCAGCGTCGCAAAGCGTAATTTGACTAACGAAAAGATCATGCTTTGGATCTGGTGAGATTGCCGTGGTATTATCCATAAAAATGGTTGGTGTTGGTATATTTAATTATGGCAAAGCACACTAGGGCTATCTGCCTAAGGGGAGGGATGCCTTCGTGGAGGACTTTCTAAGGGAAACTGGCTCGTATACACGTTACTCAAAGGGAAAACCGCGAAAACGCCCATGCAGCCAGCCCGTTCGCGGGATTCGAACCTCGGACCGAACTACCAGTGTTCAGCGACTTTACCGCTCGGCCGCTGGTGGGCCCCATAAAAATGAATCTCTCCATTAGTCGCACTATGCATCACATAAACGTCAGCTTTGCCCCGCATGAGCTGACTCTAGCAGATAAGGTCAGACGTGTTCGAGCCTGTACTATTCTTCTCGAATATCAACGCAAAATTAAAGTTCTGGACCAGATAGTCACTTGTGTTGAAAAATAAATTTATTTTAACAACATAGGCCAAAAATTTAGTTGATCTGCGCCCGTGAGTCCGTCGGCAGCATCGTAAAGCGCAATATGACTAACAAAAAGATCATTCTTTTGTATTTGGTGGGATTGCCGTGGTATTAATCACAAATAGTATATGGAAAAAGGTAAAACCCTTGACAGTAAAGGATACAACGAGATGCTAGTGCATGTTGACGCTGCTATCAAGGAAAAGAGTCGAATTGAGTTCCGGCGCAGAAAGGTAACGTTCCATCAAGATAATACCATACGTGTCTGCATTCACCGGCTGGCATCTGTACGGACTCGAAAGGGATCTTTCACCACACCCACCATATAACCCCGACATCGCACGTTTGGACTTCTACCTTTTTTTCACACTTGCAGCTACATCTTGCTGGTCCTATCTTCACTTCTGCACAAGACATCGAAATGAGGTTGACCTGTGTTTGGACTCGGGCCACCAAGTTTCCGGGCCGAAGGTTTTGAAAAACTACCAAAACATTGGCAGAAAAGCATAGATTTTTGGTAGTGATTACTACCCGCACTAAAGGTACTGACTGTTTTTTTTTTTTTTTTCCTAACTTTATGAAGAACGTTCGTGTTTAAAATTTTCGTTACAACCATTAAATTCTGTAATTTATGAATTCCTTCCCACTTATGTATTTATCAGCTGTACTTTATGAACCTGATATTCCTACAATTATCAGCTGTACTCTATAAATCTGATATGTAGAAACGCAATTTGATTTTATGCATTTCAATATCAAGTGAAATCTTTAAACTAATCGTTCATTATAACACTTTATGTTGTTTTCATTCAAAGCTGAACTCAGATAATGTGCCGAGGTTGAACTACCAGTAATAGGCGACTTTAGCGCTCGCCCGCTAGAATTTAGAGAGGAACTGAGTGCTAGAATTGGGTTAGGCTCTTTGAATATAGCAAAGCCACGAGGTGGCAGATAGCAGATGCCTTCGTGGAGGAAGTTTCTGAAGGCTTAGTTTAGTTTATAGCAAAGCTCCCCATACACGTTACACACGGGGAAGATTATGAAAACGCCCATGTAGCCAGCCCGTTCGCCTTGATTCGAACCCAGGTCGGAACTACCAGTGTTCAGCGATTTAACCGCTTGGGCGCGGGTGAGCCTAATTGCTGAAGGAAACTGGCTCGTATTCATGTTGCACAACAGGAAAACAAACCATGCAGCCAGCTGGTTCGCCTGGGATCGAACCGAAACCAGGTCTAACTTCCAGTAATCAATATTCTTAACCACTCAGCCACTGGCGGCGCGTGGCAGAAGTAAGAGCCACAGATATTGTAGTGAGCAGCAAAAACCTCTAATACTGGCTTTGGTTACTAGTAGGATTATATATTGGTAATCATCCAATCTACAGCAATGAAATTTCGGAGCATAATTGTGAAGTTAAATACGACACTCCGATAAACGTGATAAAGATGGAAAATTTTTAAAAAAAGGAAACTTACTATGCAAATACATGTATTCATTAGCAAACATTTTATAAAATTTATTCTTAATTTAGCGTTTATGAATTCTCAGAGAATTATCTCATCGGAGTATTTTTTTCTCCTCTGGTAATCCAATATAATTGAATAAATTTATGTGCTGTTAATATCTTTGCCTGTTATGTACATAGTTTTTTTTTTTTTTTTTTCGTTCAGAGTTAGATAAAACTGAACGTACGTTACACTGAAATTACTTTGTCTAGAAAGTAAGCCGCTTGGATAGAAACAGATGTGGGGTTTCATTTTAGAAGACATGAGATCACTTTCTGTAAAGTAATGTTATAAAATTTTGAATTTGAAATAATCGTACTTCGTTTTTAGTAGCGCAAAATGATAAAGATTTAATGAGAATATAGCAAAGCATCTTTTTAGAAACGCTGTTATAATTTTGCTATTTTATTTTTTTATGGTAGGTCAAGGAAAAAGGCAGGCTGCTAAATACGGTAACAGCACATTGCTCTGTTTCATATATAGCGAATCCGCTCTGAAATGAGGCACGAAGCAGTAAAGTAGCTGAACACCAGTAGCTCGGTCCGACTGGCTGCGCTTTCGTGGTTTTACCCTGTGTAACATGTATAGGAGTCAATTGCCCTTAGAAAGTCTTCCACGAAGGCATCCTTTTCCTTAGGCAGATAGATCGTACCGGTGTTTATGTTATCAACAGTACTGGTTATTTTCAAAAATGATCATCCTAGAAAGGTGATTGCCAAAAAGTATTCACTTCGCTTATTTATACGTTATGCATGAATATACTCTTTTTAGTCAATCTAACACATATAAATTACTAATGCTTAAAACAAATTCAATTTTCAATATTCTGTTTCCTATTTGTTCCTGTTCAATGAAACAAATTCATTCACAGCAAATCCAAATGCCTCGCTACAGGAAGATGATAAACCAGCTCAGTACGTAATTACAGTTGCATCCGGAAGAGTACATATACATATAAATATATATATATATACGATATACAATATATATATATAAATATTATCGTTTTTTAGGATGTATCTATAATATGTATCATTTTACTTTAGTAAAATATAATATTCAATTTTGTAATTTAGGAATTTCTTCCCCCTTATCATGTATTATCAGCTTGTACTTTACCCCTTCAATTATCAGCTGTATTTTATAAACCTGAAACATAGAAACGCAATTTGATTTTATGCATTTCAGTGTCAAGTGAAATCTTGAAACTGATTGTTCATTATAACACTTTATGTAGTTTTCATTCAAAGCGGATCTCAGATAATGTGCCGTGTACTAGAAAAATTTGATAATGATTTATCCACTTTTGAAATAAAAAAATAATAGTTAGGAGTGTTATACGATTTTATAATACAAGTAAAAAATATATATAAAGCTTTGGAAAGTGCTAACACATATTTATGGAATATTATGGATATGGATAAGTAAATGGAATATTATGTGCATATGTATACACATATCATCAAGTATAAATTCATTTATATATAATTTTTATGTCGCGATGAAATTACCGAAATGCTTAAAAATCTAGTTATTTTTAAAAACTGTTTTCTTCCGCAGAATAACGGCAAATTATGAAACATTACGCAACATTGAAAAGCGTGATGAACAAATTTTGCGAAAAGAAATAGCGACTGCTGCACGTATCTCATAGATATCTTTCATTCAACACAAAAGTGAAAAAGTTCTATTCCTGTTCAAAACATACCCTGCAGTCTGAGTCACAGACGGAAGAAATGACAGCAGGCCCTTTTGTTCAACTGAGGGGATGTGTTTAAGTGTTTTATGGCTTACTCACTTTCTCGCCAAACGAGTACAAAGAAAGGGAAGCGTCGTTCCCATAGTAACCGGGCTGTAGGTAGTCTTACAGATTTGAGTCTTTAGCGCTCAACGTTCGTAGCGCCATCTGTTATTAAAAATCGACATGAGAAAGGGGTATTAAACGCTCTTAATTGCATTCACTAATGTAATTAAAGGATATAATTAATATTATGAAAAATTTTCTGCTTAATGCCTTTACTAATATATATATATATATATATATATATATATATACACACAGTGTAATTAATTTGAACTTTTATGTACATAAATTATATCTTAGTAATTCCTACTCAGCAAAATGTTCAAATAATTTTCATTGTGTGATAAAATAACTTAATTATGATATGTAAACTTTTCCTTTTGTTTTAACGTATTCTCTGTATTCCAATACATTCCTATTTAGCTTGAATATTTCCTAATTCTTAATAATTTTTTAAAATCTCCAGTATATTCTTAGCTTAATTATACATACAAACATGTATAAAAAACTTAATCATTTTATTTAATTTTATCTGTTAATGACAGCAATGAAATTTGCTGCAGTTTTGTTGCTAAAAAAAGGAAATATTAGATAAGGAATGAAAACACTATTATATTCTTGTTCAATAGAATTTTATTTTGAAAATTTAAATTCATAAATTAAGTCTTGTATTAGTAAATTATTTCTTAAATTATTTAGTAAAATAAATAAAATGTTTAGATACAAAATTATGGCAGTAGTAAAATTGCTAAATTATAATAGATGGCAATTGTCATGTAAATCCTAACTAAGTTAATAAGTTCTTATGGCAAAGAAGCTGAAAGTTATCTTTGTAAAGGGCAGTGTAAAATAAATTAAAAAACAAGGTTTAACAGATTTGTTTTATTGAATATGGTAAATCTTGCAAGAACTATATACCTCTGTGATGCCTTCCTGGTATTTTCTAATAGAAACTGGATAATGTTTGTTATACTTGGGAAAATCAAATATGCAGCCACCCTGTTTGCCAGGATATGAGTCTAGCAAATATGAGTGGCTAATGAGACAAAATTTTGAATTTCACATGATCCATAAACATAGAGAAAGAAACACTATATGATTTTTATATTATGGCATAAACATAAATTTGCTAATTTCATGGATGATTTTTTAATATATATTGATTTAAAAAACTACCATTACAGTTAACCATATTCCTGCAAACTGGGCATAACAGCAAAAGAGTCATCGGAAAACTGGCGGAGTACATAATACTCCCACTTGGGTACAAATCCAGTAGATCCTGCCTCATTTTTAAATAGCTTTGCTTTTTTCCTTTCCTTCTGGAAGTAAGTTCTCGGATTCTGGAATTTTGTCATCACAGGCTCTGTAAAATAGAAACATACACCAGCTGCCTAATAATCATTTTTATAAGGTGTAATTTATACAAATACATTTGTAGACAGTGATCTATTTATAATTGGGAGATCAATTTATGTTAACATAAATAAAATTTAAAATATAATTGAGGGTTAAATAAAATTAAAATATGATTAAAAATAATTTAATTGAAATTTCAAGGAAACTGCAGTAGTTTAAAACATCTATATCTAGGCATATAAGTACAATATTCTAGAGCGTTATTTTTCGCGACCGACAAATGGCACTGCATGCTGCCTGGGAGAACTGTTTTTCTGAAAATAAAACACAGCTAATGCTGCCATGACAAAATTAAGAGATAACATGAAAAGAAGATGTGTGTACATTCCAAAGATAAAAGGGCTTTTTTTTTTTTTTTTCTCTATTTTCCTTTATTGTGACAGTTTTCTTGTAAATACTCATGTTCCTGTTGTCCATTTTAATAGTGTATAGAAATCATTAATATCTCCATTAAATGTTTGGTTTAAAATATCAATTGGATTGGTAGATTATTTCCCCATAGACATTAAATTTTTCAGCCATTTATGAAGTAAATTATCAGAAGTCAGGCGAGACTAGAAGTCAAGGCCTATATATAATGGAGGCTCATGCCATGATGAGCTTAGGTTAACGAATGAATGACGATGATCATGACTTGGGGATGAGTAAGTTTGTTTCGAACTAGTTATTTGCATATTGTTTCTTGTAAGAATAGTGAACTATTGTATTGTTAATCAAAATGACTACTTTAAATTCTATTCTTAGAATTGCTGATTCTTTTTAAGAACTGATAACGATGATGAGTTATCCAAAAACGAAAGTGTTCGCAATTCTGATAAGGACGATGATATTAATTTTGCTAAGCCAGAATCACCTAACATAAATAATTCAGATCAAAACATTATGATTAATAGTAATATTCCGTGACATTTTAGGGACTCAGAATTCAATGGAACTGATACACATCCAGTTGAGTTATTCATTTGCGATTTAGAAGAATGATTTAAATTATTTCAGTATCCAAATTACAAAAGATTGTGTTTGCTAAAAAAATGTGTACTGGTTCTGCTGAAGTATTTAGTCGGTCTTTGAAAGGTGTCATGTCATGGGGCAAGTTAAAAAAAAGTCTTTTATCTGAATTCTAAAATAAATAGTGCATAACTTAGTAATTTGTTACAGACACGACATTTAAAACCTGGTGAATCCCTTTCTGAGTATTTAATTGAAATGCAAAAAATAGCCAGTCGTAGTTCTATTGATGATTCATCCATTCTTGATTATTTAAGTAATGGTATATGTGATCCAAGTAGCAACAAAATTATTTTGTGTTGGTGTAAAACTATTTCTGAATTTAAAGAATAATTAAAAATATATGAGAAAATTCGCGCTGCAGATACAAACCCTAAGGGTCATTCAAGTACTAACACACAAAATACAGTATGTGCTATTCTTAATAGGAGTAAAGTACCAAGGTGTTGTAATTGTGGGATGTTGTTGTTACATATGGCTGTATTGGAAAGATCAATCCAAACATATAAAACAGCTCATGTATATAAACAATGATATATAATAAAAAGAGAACAAACATTTAAAGTAAGAATCAGAATAAATGAACATGGAAACAAAAGTAAAAAGTTAAAAATTTAAACGACAAAAAAAAAAAAAAAAAAAAAAAAAAAAAAAGGAACATAAGAGATGTAGTCTTTACATGCAGTCCCTCGCAGTGTACATAAGAAGATAGGTTCTTTTGAACTTAAGCCATGAAATCTACAGTTAACGAGAACTGGCAATGGGAAAATTACGCCTATAGTGAGATTTGAAGGTGAATTTGAAATTGATGGCTTTTCATTTAGATTAAATATTTCACTATCGCAAAAAACAAAATGTTTTTGCAAGCTATCATTGGTACCGATAATTATAAGGCAAGGACAAATGTAAAAATAATCGAAGTTAAAAACATTGCGCCCAGGAAACTATTTGATGTGCATTCGTGATATTTTATAATGACGAGGAAATCGACTTAAATCACATTAAAGACGAGGTACATCGAGATGAAATACTACAATTGTTAAAGAATTATAAGCCAAACAAAATAAAAACATCTGCCCTGAAAATGAAACTAGTTTTGACTGACAAACTTCCGATTCATTCTGCGTCGAAACTCCCCCACCACCACCCACAGAGCAACGTTTAAATTCATGGAGGTAGGAAGTAAGGTTAATCTTTGGATTATGGTAACTTGGCGATTTTTTGGCGAAAATTTGGCGACCAACTCTGCTACAGCAACCCTCTATTTTTTTTGCCGCCATTTTGTCTTCACGAAGTAAACACATGTTTCTTTTCTTTTTATTTACTGAACACTTTTTCCAACAATCTGCTATCCGAATTACACTTATGCTAGAAATTTTATGGAACAAAACTGCTTAATCATTACAAATATTAACTGCAAAATTGGGAAAAAGTGCAGAATCGCAAACTCCTTGCCGCGTTTTTCAAAATCGCACATACACATAAACCATGTACACGTCGACTTATTTTTACTTAAAAAAACATCCCAGAATTGCACAAAAATGGCATTGCACACACTCTTAACTTTATCCATCTACACTGCTATTTTCTCATAAATTACAAAAATTTGCACGAAAATGCAGGAAAATTTTTTGAATCTTTAAACTCGGTAAAAAGCACATATACGAAATTACCTGATCGCAAAAAAGTATATACCCTTTCCAAGGATGAACATTTCCACGTATACAATAAATAAAATGTCCAAAAACTTTTACCTCTAAATTATCTATTATATTATAAATGTCACCAACGAATTTATACCGCAAACATTACAAATGGTTACAAATAATTAGTGTCAAATATTTAAATTATTTCCATGCACGTTTACTTCAACTGAAACGTATACCAAATTGCTACAAACATAAAATTCACAAAAAACTATCATTTAATTAAAATATAACTAAACCATGTACACGTTGATGTATTTTTACTTAAAAAAACATCCCAGAATTGCACAAAAATGGCATTGCGCACACTCTTCACTATATCCATGTACACTGCTTTTTTCTCATAAATTAGAAAAATTTCACGAAAATGCATGAAAATTTTGTGAATCTTTAAATCCGATAAAAAGGACATATATGAAATTACCTGATCGCGAAAAAGTACCCTTTCCAAGGATGAACATTTGCACATATAAAATAAATAAAATATCCAAAAACTTTTACCTCTAAATTATCTATTATAAACGTCACCAACAAATTCATAACGCAAACATTAAAAATAGTTGCAAATACTTAGTGTCAAATACTTAAATTATTGCCATGCACGTTTACTTCCACTGAAACGTATACCAAATTCCTACAAACATATAATTCACAAAATAACTATCATTTAATTAAAATATAATTAAATTAAAAAACACTACTTAAAATATAAATAAGCACATACATTAAATTAATAAAAATTAGCTTACAATCCTAATTACTTTAAACTAAATCATTGCTAATAACAATTTTCCAATAATACCATATTACTTTATTTACTCCTTACATTTAGAACAATGCATAAAAATAATATCCTGAAATAATTAAAAATACTAACTTACCTAATCTTCTTCAGAATCTTGATTACGTGGCGGATAAACTTTTCTTATTTCCTCCGCTAAATAAAAAGCAATCGTATGTGCGCCTGTTTCAGGATCTTTAAAATCATACTTATGGTTCACAGCAAGATGTTGAAAACCTTCATCCTCCAAACAGACTTAATAAAACTTAATAAGCAATCTTTACTTCTATCTCGCACAACCTTAAAAAAACACTTATTACTACCCCTTTCAATCCCACTAAATACCCATTTTGAATTCACTTTAGATAGGGCCATGGGATCCAAAAATTAACCAACACTGTTTCACACAACACAGAATAAAGCTAAATACAAAATTTCCAGATTTCCCCCCTTTTCCGATTAAAGAACTGTAATTCATCCATTAATGTCACATGACATATCTCATGATCTCTCATTTCCCTCACACAAAATTATGCGTAATCGGAACTGAGTACTTCTCACATTATTACCAATGTCCTAGGTAGTAACCTTTATCGCCTCCAAAATGTCGCCAAACTACCTGTTACCATATTCCAAAGATTAGCCGGAAGTAAGATGAAGTGGCCCTAACCGGTTTCCCCCATACCCTGCTCTGAAGCACTGGCGATCCCTACGTGGTGACCAAAACATGTATCATCAAGTTCAATGGGTTTTGACACGATCGGATGTAAATATTTTGTAATTACGTCGTAAATATACATACAAATGTATATATTTTCTTTTTCTACAGTACTTCAGAGTCCTAAGTATATGAAAAGAATATATTTGTAAACAATATTTCATTCTGAACGGAATTAAATGCTATACTTTTCACAGAACAGTTTGCTCAGAATGGTTTAATTTGAATGAAATATTTTCACAAGTTTTCGTTAATTACATTAGAAAAAAATTTTAAGATAATTCGATTTTATTTGGTTAAGGATTAAAAAAATTAAGATCAAAGTTTATTGTATTATTAATATTAAAATTATGCATTATTTCTTTTCTGTTTATGGAGCTTCTTCCTAAAATACTTTCTCAAATATGACATATTTTAGCTTCTGAGGCAACTTTTGAGGAATCTTCTGAGGAAAACTACAAGTCAATTTATAATTAATGATCTAAGACACAATAACACGCCGATTAAATACTAATTCAGAAGTCAAACAACAAAAATTAGCGTTAATTTACAAAATTTTCACAGGACTAGTTTCGATGGTTTTACCGAACCATCATCTTCAGCTGCAAAACCGCAAATGAGCAAGATAGGAAATAATGTTTAGATAAGATAAGAAAGCCTGGACAAGAATAAGCAAGTGGCGCCATCTGTTGGCGAAACCAGAACTAAAACATAATTTCTCTAAAAGCCGAAGGCAAATTTGGATTGGAATTAGGATCGTTAACTAGAACAGAAAGATTTTTATGAATGTGAAATGCCTCTAGAAAATCCAGTTCTCCAATGGAAGATGTTTTTTGAATAATTTTGGCAGCAGAAAAATTGAAAGTGTGATTTTCGGACCAACAATGTTGAGCAACAGAAGACTTCTGTGTTTCCTTTTTTCTAACATATGCCTCATGTTCTTTGACGCATTCCGGATATGAATTCCTGGGGTATTTATAGGATTCCTTGCCAGTGCGGTTTAATTTACATTGGCCAAACTAAGAGAGCCTTAAAATTTCGCGTCAAAGAACATGAGGCATATGTTAGAAAAAAGGAAACACAGAAGTCTTCTGTTGCTCAACATTGTTGGTCCGAAAATCACACTTTCAATTTTTCTGCTGCCAAAATTATTCAAAAAACATCTTCCATTGGAGAACTGGATTTTCTAGAGGCATTTCACATTCATAAAAATCTTTCTGTTCTAGTTAACGATCCTAATTCCAATCCAAATTTGCCTTCGGCTTTTAGAGAAATTATGTTTTAGTTCTGGTTTCGCCAACAGATGGCGCCACTTGCTTATTCTTGTCCAGGCTTTCTTATCTTATCTAAACATTATTTCCTATCTTGCTCATTTGCGGTTTTGCAGCTGAAGATGATGGTTCGGTAAAACCATCGAAACTAGTCCTGTGAAAATTTTGTAAATTAACGCTGATTTTTGTTGTTTGACTTCTGAATTAGTAATTAATGATCTATTCGGTCTATTTCAAATTAGAGCACCTAATATTTTGAAAGCGAAATACTTTAAATAGTACTTAACTTTCTCTGAATATTCTGAAAGGAAATAAAATAAGGATTTTTTTTTAAAGTATTATTTAAAACTTGTAACTGAGTTATAAATTGTAAGGGGAATAATTCTTTTAATTATACTTATTAGATTTTTTTTACCCATAATTTCAACAGTACGTATTCCAAAACTCTTCTTTAATACTTTTTTAGTACGCATCTCATAGAATTTGCTTTAAATTACCTTTTAACAGATTGCTTTCCAGTACGAACAATTCTTGCTTAAATAGTTTTATAACGTATTTGTCAACAATATTTGAATTTATGTTTACAATTTAATGCTTAGTTCATTATATAGTATCTGCTTATAGAGTCGGGAAAAAGTCTGTATAAGTAGACTTTTTCCCGACTTCACAAATTTCTGCCAATTTGACTACAAGACTATTATTTTAAAGATGTGAGCTATTTCAAGAACAATGAAGATGGTGTCTAAGTGTCAAACGTATTAAGGAAGACGCATTTAGAAGGCGTATTCACATGGTGTTTGAGAGACACATTTAGAAGAAGCAGTGGCGTAGCTAGGATTCCAGCACCCGTGGACAACTGAAGAATTTGCGCCTCTTTCTGTGTGCCGAGAATGGAAAACATTTCATTTAAAAATTTCGTAGATCAGTTTGGCGCCACCTGGGGACAGAAGTCCACCCTTGCCCCACCCCAGCTACGCCACTGAGAAGATGTATCCTGAAGATGTTTAGATGATGTATTCAGATGATGCTTAAGAAGATGGATTCAGATGGACTTATCCAGATGACGTCGAAGAATAGATAATCTGACGAAGTAAAGTTCAAAATTCAGTGAAACTTAAAAATCCTACTTTTTCTCCCTCTTTTCCAGCATGCGAGGGCACATATGCCGTCAGAATGGTCGAGTGTATATAGGATGTCATTTTTTGAGACTGACAGATAGCGCTGCATGTTGTCTGGGAGAACTCTGTTTTTATGGGGGAAGGGGGTTGTAAGCAGATTAAACCGCCATGACAAAGAAGAGCTAACTAACGAAAAGACGGTGTGTATACGTTCAAAGATGAAATGCCTTTTTTTTTTTTTTTTTTCTGTTTTTCTTTACTGTGATAGTTTTCTTGTAATATTCGTGTTCTTGTCCTCCATTTTCATAGTGTATAGAAATCATTAAAATCTCCATTAAATGTTCAGTTTAAAACATTGGATTAGTCGATCATTCCCCCATCATTTTAGCATTAAATTCTTCAGCCATTTATGAAGTAAGTTATCAGAATTCCAAGTGAGAATAGTAAGTATCTGGCCTAAAATATGCACATATATAATTACACCCATATAAAATTACATGTACATGCATTTATATTTTATCAATACATATGTATGTTTGCGTATGTTTGCGTATGTTTCTATTCATTATATGTATCTAAGTATGTGCACGTCTTATCTCATGTATAAACTCCCATAAATATGTAAGTTTGTATGTATATATATATATATGTAAGATAAAAAATATATAAATCAAAATTTGCGTCATTTCTAGATCAATCCATCTCACATGGCTTGCGTAATGTTATGACGTAACTAATTTGAAACGTAAACTTACAATTTTGAGAACCGAAACTTTTCTAAACTAAACTAAAACCTTCCTCTTGGCAAGCTTCCATACTGGATAAATGCGCCACTTATAAGCTAAGTTATGTGCTGTTTGGATGCTATAACCCTCGCTCTTTTCCTATTGCAGCTAGTATTCACAAATGTAAATGCTTTGGAAAGGCACAATTAGAGTGCCAAGTAAGCTGTGGCTACAAATGTAAATTCAAATAAAAATGGAATTAAAACCATCTTGACTGCCAAACTTCTTAGATATTACTAACTCAACATATTAGCATATTATGCAATCAGAATTATTCCTCTTTAATATGGATCTACGATCTATCCTATCTAGGTATTATGCATCAACACTGCTCCGTCCTTTCCTTGTTTTCATTATACAAGTATATATATATGCAAGTTTATATGTATATATATATGGTCATACAGATATAAGCACAACTCATATTACATTGGTTGAAAACGAACAATTTACTATTCTTTCGAAAGGGAGGGAAAAAATCGCATGTCTTTCTTTCCCTAGTAAACCAGATAGAAAAATTGTCTGAAACAGTTATTTGTGTCAAACAGATTGGTGTCAGATGGGGACCTTATGCAGATGCTAGACAGTGTTGGCCTTGGATTCCTTAAAAAGTACTTGTATTTGAATAAAAATCTGCTTAGCAAAGTTTTCATGAGCGAGATCAATCGAAAAGACATTACATTACATTTTGCAATCTGTGTCCTCCAGAAAACAACATATGAGATGGTGTTGTTTGTAATGTCAGTGGAACTAAAATATCTGGGCCTAGATATTATTCATGTAGGAATTTATTTTAAGTATAAATAATTCCAAATGTACTTTTATCTGGAGAGGGTCTGGTACCTACAACATTCTGTCACATCCTGAAAGATATTGTTTCTATGGTGTCAATTTACTTATTATGAGGGTCATAAGAAACAGCCTTACTGTGCTCCATATTTGTAAGAGAAATTCTGTAATCATGCAGTGATATATAGATAATGTTGTGCTTCCCCAAATAAGGCTTCTGAGTTTGCTTTGTGTTTAAAGATTTTGCTTATGGATAACATTGACTCATAGAGCTGTTATGGGTGGATGAAAACCTTGGTAGATGTACTGCAGGATATTGTTTGAATACATTAGGCACTATATACTCTCCTGAGTTTATTGTTGTTGAACATCTCTTAGATGCTCTGAATCATATAAATGGGCTCATGCCAGTTCGTTTCATGGAGCCTCCAGAAAGTCAGATCTGCCCTTTTACAAGAATGGCACATCCCATTGGATTTAATTGATGATTTAATTCATAGTATGGAAACATGAACTGAAATATGTCTATCCACTGAAGGTGTGGTGTATTTGATAATGGCAAAATATTCAAGGGCTATTCTGCTAAGAGGAGGGAGGACTTTCTAAGGAAAACTGGCTCATATACACGCTAACATGGTGAAAACTACGACAATGCACTTGCAGCCAACCCCATTCGCGAGATTCGAACTCGCGACCGAACTACCAGTGTTTTGCGACTTTACCGCTCGGCCGCTGGTGGGCTATGCACTGAAAGAGAAATGCAGTTTGCTATTTTTTTTAAAGTTTTGTATATAGAGCAACAATACTCTATATGCATTCAAATTATAAACAATCTATGTCTATGAAAGTTTATATGCCATTTTCCCATATTCCTCCTCTATAACAAAAGTTTAATTTGATTTTAATAATTTTCATATTTTGAATATCAGTGAATTGAATAGTTATTTTGTTTTTTTTAGCATTTTTGCAATCTCTTATATTAAAAATACAGTATATAAATGCAAGTGCACATGTTCTGAATCAGAAAGTATTTTATTTGGATATCAAAATATTACAGCAAGGGTACTGATATTTTAGCATTTATTTTCTTCTATTAATATAGCTCGAAAGGTGATTTCTACACTTATTGATTAGAAAAAAAGTAAGAGGCTAAAAGATAAGTTTCATAGAAAGTAGGTTACAAGTAATTCTAAATTTATATTCTCTTCGAAGTTCTAGCACTTTTCTTTCCAAATTTTCCTGAAAGATGAAAAGAGCCAGGGAGATCACTTTTGAAAAATCATATTTTTGTGAGATATGTATTTGTGAAATAGTTAAGTATTTAATTGTATCTAGATGGTGCATCCCAAGATATTTGATTCATATATACATACTATGAAATCTTACAATACCAAATATTTATAGAACCTTGCGGTACCATAAATCACAAAATTTATTACATTATTATTTAAATTACTGTTTTATATATGTGTTTCATATTTATAAATAAATTATGATAAAAAATGTGTTTATAAAGCATATTTTAATGTAGTTTTATGAGCCAAGATCGAATATCTTCTCCTCTCCTTATCAAATACCTCTTATAAATGTATCTGTGAAATTTACGTTATTGATTACTTCTGAAATCTTACATGGGTAAACTTATTGAGCGGATTGGAATGTTTCTTTCTTCTAGGGTGACAGGCACTGATTGTGTGTTTTTCTGCAAATGAAATGTGGATATGTGCCATATTATCTTAGAAATGGCTTCACCGAGGACATTTCTGAGGAGGCTGAAGACAGAATTATAGGTCAGAGAATATAAAATGTTCCATTCCCCTAAATGTGCTTTAATCTTTTAAAAACTTGTTACATAATTTTGCCTTCACAAACTTTTCAGTAAATATTTTTAAATATGCACTTTGTAATACTAATATATAATAAATACGAATTTGCATCATGCTGAAAATTGTGTGCAGTTTCTTTTTATAACTACACTGTAGTGTAATTCAAGGCAAACAAAATACGATGTTGCTAGTATCCAAAATGTATTTTTGATTTTGTTAAGAAAAGGCATTATTTTCCAAAAATTAAGGCCAGCAAAAATTCCCTTTAACCATAAGAATCTGTATCCAAACATATAAAATTTTTCAAGAATGTCTGTTGGAGTGTTAGTTTAACACAGAATTAAGAATGTATTTTACAGTTATGTTCAGGGTAACTCATGAAAAGGCAAATAATAAACTATCTTAGGCTGTAGTATGCTTGCAAGCAGAAAGCGTAAAATAGTATAAGATGTGAACCCATTATTTTAGAGCAACGAGAACATACCAAGCTGTATAATCATCTATACAAATTCTCGAAACAAGTTTTAAATAAAATATACTTAAAAAAGCTGTAGAGTTATTAGGCTATTTTGAAGCAAGAGATGTGAAAAATGTGCAGTGCTCTCGCCGGGACTAGAACCTGGACCTCTGTGCTACTGGTACACCACGAAGGCATGCTGGAAGGAAGGAGAAAATACCTTTTATAAACTAAACTAAACTCAGGGCGCAACAGCCCTATTGGGCCACCGGTTGCAGTGCCCCGAAATCTCCTTTCTTGACATTAGGCTCCGGAGTGCATCAGCATATGCCCTGGACAAGTGGTCAGCTTGTCACGGGACCTCCAGTGTTTTATCCCCAAGCGAACGTGGTACTCATTTTATCGACCCACTCAAGGGATGAAAGGCTGAGTATACTTTGCCCAGCCCGGGGATCGAATCTCGGACCTGTGATGCAGCTGCTCGACACGCCAGCCATTGTGCCACAGGGCTTAAATGGCTTTTATACTCTCTCTTTTAAAGGACGACTGGGGATTAGGGGAAACCAATCGCCAAATCCTGGTTGTGACGAATTATTGTCCACCATCTTATAGTTCGGGCGCCATTTGTAGAGTCATTAGGTTATTTTGAAACAGGAGATGTGAAAAATATGCAATGCCATCCCCGGGATGCGAACCTGGACCTCTCGAATACGCGCTGAGTGTGCTACCATTACACCACGAAGGTATGCTGGAAAGCGGGAGAAAATACTTAGTAGAGCTTTCAGAATCTGCATAAGCTAAGAGGAAACTACAATTTAAAAATTTTTTTCTTTGGCTTCTTTATGAATTTTCATGAATTAAGAGTTTAAATACTACTTGAAACTTTTGCCATAAGACTATTTAATCAATTATGATTATGTTTCTTGATTTAATTGAGCTGTTTGTATTGAAACAAGAAATAATTTTACCACATTCCTGTTGATTTTATTGTATAATAGATGAATTAGAAATACTGGCTGATATAAATAAATAATCTTAATGTACATACAACTAAATAAATGCCTTTGCAAAAGTTAAGAAGGGGAAGTGCTGTTCTTATTTTATAAATTCTTGCATATACATAAAGATTTGGTCAATGCAAAATACTGTGTAAGCTCTGCATAGTATTCATTAAAAGAGGCTTTTGTACTAACGTAGTTTTCTGTCATCGATCTTTTAATTTTTTCAGCATACTATGACATGTAAAGATTCAATTTCTGGATGAGAAAAAATAACATTATTCCACATAAAGATACATGATTCGGAGGGGGGGGGGAAGAGGCTATAAGGAAAAGTAAAGATTATTCAGAAAAGCCTCTTTAAGTCTTCTCTTCATTTTCGAAATAACTTAGTTTGAATATCATATAACATTTAAAACAAAGGGCATGAAGTAGATAAAAAATTTCTTTTGTGTTAAGAATTATTCTTAAGTGCAAGAAAACGGTGGGTTCTCAAAAACTGTTAAATAAACTTATATGAATTCATGTGTGGTGATGCATGGCATCATAACATGTATAGAGAATAAAGAAATCCAAATATGTATGGATATAATTCAAAAGCTATGTCAATAAATAATCAAATTTAATACATGACAGTGAAATTTAAGAAAAAAATATCTTGGAAACAAAGGCAAACTTTTGACATTGATAGGAAGTGCGATTTTCCTTAACTCAACACATATCACAGCCGATTTCAGGTTCTCATTAGGATTAGAATTAAAATTTAAGAGAGTAAGTCCAAGTGAGTATATGGTATTCAACGCATCGAGCTGTGTGAGAAGAATTGTAGGGTGCACAAGCTTTCCCAGCGTAGTCTGATATACTCTGTATTGGATTTAAATCACATGATGTTTAGTTGCGGATATTATTCTTTCGGTGTTTTTGATTTCGAAAAATTTATCAACCACTTTCCTTGAAGTAGAAAGTACATTATTATTTACGGTAAGAAAATTCCAAATGGCCGTCTAAAAGCTTTATTCAGGATTATTAAGATTTCATCACGACATCTTTCTAGAGACAGAAATTTCCTATAGAAATTTATGCAGAGCAATACATCTGTCTATATCATTGTTCAGCTCCATGCCATTACATCTATACAGCTGTAACTATTATATTTCCTAATGCTGGAATATTTTCTGTTCGTGCCTCCTGTTATAAACGTAGTTAGAACAGCAATAAAATAGAACTGAACTGACATTACACTAAATTAGAATAGACATTAAACTGGACCTATAGTCAGAACTGGAGACAATACGAGCTCATAACAGTAGGCTCGAAATCCGGAGCTTTCTGTACACGAATCCAGGCAACCTTCTTTTGATGTTGCTGCCTTTCTTATTAATTAAGTACAATTTACCAAGATGCAAACCTTCCAGTGGCAGCTTCAAATTCTAAACTTGGATTGCTGGATGTTGTTTCTTTTTTTTTCGGAGGGGTGGGAGGGAGACTTTGGATTTGGATACCATTGTTGACATCACCGTAGAGCTGCTTGCACGCATCGCAATAGCTGGCAGGGTAGTTAGAAACATGCCCGGAATATCTAGAATATTTCTTGCCCCGGAGACACGACGGCCTGTACTACAATTCGTGGAGGACCCTTCGACAACCTTCTTTGACCTCTGTTAGTTTTGTGAATGTACACTGCTCAAAAAAAAAAAAAAAAAAAAAAAAAAAAAAAAAAAAAAAATGGGACAGTGCTATATCTCCCGTTCTACTGGGGCGATTGACAAAATTCAAACTACGTTTTTCATGTCTCGAAAGCGCGACTTAGGATATATATTAGATTTATATATAGTACTATTCTAACATAGGTATTTTGACACAAAATCGGACTTTTTCTGAAATAACATACCAATTTTTTTACATATTTCGATTCTACGACTCAAATTATGCCAGAATACCAAGTTTTGTAAAAATCGTACGATTAGTTTTTAAAATATTAGCTCTCAAAATTTTAGCTCCTCAATGTTAATTGAATTTGGCAAATATTTATTAATATCTCTTTTTTTATTAAACTTTTTTGATTTTTTCTCTCACATTTCGAAATTTTGGTTCATTCCAAATAAAATTTACCCATTTTTTGCGTTTTATTTTTTTAATTTTTATTTTTAAATAATTTCTATAGATTTTTCGAAAAACATTTTGAATTATAACCTATAAAATGTTTACCATCATCTTAAAGTAGGTGTATTTTTAAGCATATCTGCAAAAAATTAGACTTTTTTACTCAAAATTTTCTAAGATATACACGAATTTACATAATTTCGCGTTTTGAAATTTGGCACCTTTTTTTTGAGCGATAATAACGCCAAATGTGGTCTATGGATTTTTGTTACACTGAATTGCCACAGCTATTTTTAACCTTAAACTTCAAGTAAAATTTTACGGAGAATTAATTATGTATATGACATTTTTTCCCTCAATGATGCGTAATAAATATTTATTAATACTATATGAAAGGCTATTTTTTTAAATTATAGATGATATTATTCAAATTTTTAACTATTTTTTTTAAATTTCTCTCGTATCTTTTCTTTTTTTAAAAAATTTAAGAGTAAGTTTTTGTAAGAGTAAATTTTTACCTTCGGCGTTTTATCGTCTGCTACTTTACTTCGTTTAAATCGAATTGTCTAAAACTGAGAATTTTCGTTTGATATTTATTTGAATTTTATGACATTAACTGCATAATTTATTTCTAAACAAACTGTTGCTTTTGAAGTTGCTGAAAGAGCGGCTGATACTATTATCCATATTTTTAAGGCACAATATATTTTTATAGAAACATAATATTTAGAATAATCATTTTTTATAAAAGTTAAATTATGATATAAACATACAACCCTCTAGAGACTGAATTAATGGAAGTTCAATGGTTATGTAGAAATGATCTGCAGCTACTTAATGGCTGGAGAAGTCAGCAGATTCTGTGGACAAGTAAGAATAATTATATAAACGACACCAACATTCTGGATTCAATAAACAACGAGGATACGATGTTTACTAAATGAATTAAGAAGTTTTAAAACATAAAAAATCAACTCATTTTTTTCCTAAAATGTATTTTTGTGCGTAGCGTATTTTCATTATATCCTTAAAATTCTAATTTAGAATGTAATTGTCAAGAACTGAATCCTAATCATCAGTAATATAATAAGTAATTATTGCTGTTATTAATAAATCCTTCTTATAAAGTAATTGCAAATATTTCAAAAAACTTTCTGTCTGAATGCAAACATTTTTCTATGCAAATATTTTAAATTTTATATTAATCAAGATTGCACACCATATTACTTATTTCCACTTCAATTCTTACCGTCAGTTCTAGTAGAATTTACAAATCAATTATATTTAATTAAGGATTGGATTGGATTATTTAATTATGGCAAAGCACACGAGGGCTATCTGCCTAAAGGGAGGGATGCCTTCGTGGAGGACTTTTTAAGGGAAACTGGCTCGTATACACGTTACACATGGGGAAAACCACGAAACTGCCCATGCGGCCAGCCCGTTCGCGGGATTCGAAACTCGAACCGAACTACCAGTGTTCAGCGTCTTTACCGCTCGGCTGTTGGTGGGCTATTTAATTAAGGAATGACCATCTAAGTTAAGAAACAGCGTACCGTAACAACATTTCAATTATTGGTTCCGTATCTTTCATGTTACTCCCGATTGGCTAGCTACAGGATTTTTAATGAGTATTCGGATTTTACTAGTAACTTCACTTGGAAATCGCGCTTAAACTAGGTTAGTTGGTTATTTGAACATAGAAAGAACATGGGAGCTATTTGATTAAGATGCTTTCATAGAGAATCTTTGTAAAGAGAACCTAAAAACTACGAAAACCAACCATGCAGCCTGGGTTAGACTGAGCAGCAAACAATTAGTATTTAACAATATTTTCTTTTTCAAATGCTAGGCAACTGATGAGGCTCCAATTAAATCTCCAATTTAATATTTTATTTGTAAATATTTAAAATATTGTTGTATTCTTTGACACTAAAAGCAGAATTTAAGTTTTGTTAAATCGTTAGTAAACTACCAAGCCGTAGTGCAAATGAATATTCAATTTCTTTGGCAATAATTGTATTCACTTAATATTCTTGGAATATGAGCTAAAGAAGGAACGTTCTCGGAAGATTAAAGAAGTGTTTAAATCCAGTGATATTAGGTTTGTCTTACAAGCTCAGGATCAAAACGATTCTGCAATTGCCCGAGTAGTTGACTTGTAAATGGATGTGAATTAAGCAGATGACTTTTAATCTTACGTTATTCAGCCAGAAAACGTATTCCAAATGTTTTGTATTGCATGACAATGCATCTTTTCATTATTCAATAACCAGTCGGAGAACCGCTTGTGTTCGGAAAATAAGTATGTAATATATTCAATCGTCCTGCATGTTCTTCAAATTTGTCTTCTTGTGATTTTTTTTCTTTCTCAAAAACTAAAGTTGCCTCTCAAAGGAAAGTTTTTTGACATTGAAGAGACAAAATTAATATGACATCTACTTTTAGAGGCATGTGAAAAACAGATCTCTACAAACCTTCTCTTCCATTACATGTTGTGCAGTCAGACAAAGAGTTACATCAGCGTAAATTCTATAATCTATTTTTATTCCACTCTGATTACTTTATTAACATACAGTGAATATATACTAAATCTTTAACTTTAGCTTAAGTAATTCGGAATTTTTGACGGAATTGTTGTCGGAACTAGGACTTAGAAGATAAGTCAAATTCAATATTTCGATAACCCAGTAAATTCAAGTTCGAAATTTCAATATTTTATTTTCGGAGGGAGGGGAAATGTTTTCAGTTTTGGTCCATTATACTAAGTATATTTGCTTCGATTTTTTATTTTTCCATAAAAGCGAAAATTTTACGCATGCTATACATATAACGCATAGCTTCAAATTAAAATTTAATAATATACAGAGTGGTTATAATTAAAGTTCCACATTGAAACGGTCATAAAAGGAAAACTACTGGATCAAATGTTATCAAACTTGGAAATCGTGTAAAGGAGGTCATGGGAATTTATTTTCCGCGAAAAAAAGGAAGTTCGAAACCTCACCACCAGGGAGAAAAATGGCGCTGTATGCAATATTGTTAAACGAAATATGGGTCGGAGTCCAACTTAACCTTTTCTTAAACGGGTTTAATATGTTGTATACCCTTAAGAAACTTTGAAGTAGGCAAATTATTATTTAAAGACGTTAAATTCGATAAATTTCGAGTGCGCCATCCCTGTAAGTGAGAATTTCGTCCGTGAAAACCAAGAATTAGCGATTAGAAAATGTGAGATCGCAAATCACTCTCACAAGTGCGTACAATCTGGAAATCGTTTTCTTACAGATCGCTAATTTGTAATTTTTTAAGCCTGAATTCGGCACTAAAACATGAAGATACTGATTCAAAACGCTTTTAATCGATTTGGGCCAAAGAAATCTCTCATGTTATCTATGTAGTTCCATTGCATTCTCCTACTGCATTCGATTGCGTAACAGTCATTTCACACCGTTTACTCTTGAATGACAGCTAGTTTTATAACTGAACCATTTTTTTCTGAAGAGCAGTCGACAGCTGGACCACTGCGATTGCAGTTCCTTAGAGCCAATATTAAAATGTTTCGTGATACATGAACTGCAGTAACGTGGCATTTTAGATACTACGATTTTTATGCAGGGCTGGGCACCACCTCAAGAGTGTCGCATAGTTACTTAGGCAACATTTCACAAATGAACGTCTTATAGGCCAACACTTCCCCTCTTCCCACCAGACCTCAACCTCTGTGACTTTTGTCTATGAGGTTATCTCAAAAGCACTGTTTATGGTGATAATCTAAACAATTTGGCAGAAATGAAAAATGTGATACACTGATAACATTCCTCCTGATATGCTATGTGTAACGTGTATACGAGCCAGTTTCCCTTAAAAAGTCCTCCACGAAGACATCCCTCTCTTAAGGCAGATAGCCCTCGAGTGCTTTGCCGTAATCTAATAAACCAAACCAAAACCAAACCTGATATGCTAAGAGCTGCTGTTGAGAATGCAGTAACATGATTTAACTTGCTTTCGGAAAATGCTGGACGCTACATTGAACATGCTTTGTAACACGTTTCGGAAAATATTAAACATATTTTAAACAGATGTTTTCGTGTCTTATTTCATTTAACAATATTGTATACAGCGCCATTTTTCCCTGATGGTGAGTTTTTGAACTCTTTTTTTTTTACGCCGAAAATAAATTCTCGTAACCTCCTTTACACGATTCCCAAGTTTGATAACATTTGGTCCGGTAGTTTTCCTTTTATGACCATTTCAAAGTGGAACTTTAATAATAACCACCATGTAAAATAAGCTTTAAAAGTCTGACAGTTTGGTTCAAGTCCCACCTTTAAAAAGTATATATATAAATATAAATTTTTATATTAATTCTCTTAGAAAGCATGTTTTAAAAAGCTAATTTTTTCTCTCGCGTTATAGATTGTATAAAAAAAACATGATCTTTAATATGATTTAGATTGTTTCAGCCGATATAAGAATCGGGTTACTCTGTGGTACAGAATAAACCCTGCTGGACTGTTTTATTTCTTTGTCATTTAGCAAAAATCTTTTAATTAAATTATTTATCCTTTGGACTTCGCTTTAAACTTTATTTATAGCTAAAATGACTAAAAAATGAAAAGCTGTCTTTAGCTGAAACGCAATTCATATAATTGATATTTTAAAAAATTGACAAGAATGCAAAATGTATGGAAATCCACCAGTCGAAAAATCTTAATTTTCTTGTGTGAGCACTGAAAATAACTGTAGAAGGAAAGAAGAAAATTAGGGAGAAAAGTAAGCAAAAATTTGCAGGGAAATTTGGCTGTCAGACGTACCAAGATGTTCAAAAAGCTGGACGCTTTCGAATATACTTTCAGGATACTTCAAAGAATTTAGGTGTTCAAAGAGAAAACACTTGGACGAGTACACCAGCAAATACCATCAATTGAGCTTGTGTTAACAGAAAAGACAAAACGATATCATTGCAGATTAAAGTGAAGAGCGACTGGTTTTAAACTATATGGTTGTGTAAATTACGTTATAGAACATCATATCGTATCATAAATGGTGAATCCCATGATTTCCTCAGTCGAATTATTTGAAGATTCAGGAGTTTATCCAGTGATGTATGTGGATGTCACTTAAAGATGTTTTTTTTCCCTTCCTGATGAACTAGCGGCCGAGCGGTAAAGTCGCTGAACACTGGTAGTTTGGTCCGAGGTTCGAATCCCGCGAACGGGCTGGCTGCATAGGCGTTTTCGTGGTTTTCCCCAAGTGTAACGTGTATGCGAGCCAGTTTCCCTTAGAAAGTTCTCCAGGAAGGCATCCCTCCCCTTAGGCAGATAGCCGTAGTGTGCTTTGTCATAATAAAAAAAACCAAAACCTTTTGATGAAACCAGTCTTTCCTTTCATCTCATAGCTTCAAAATGTTTAGCCTCTAAAGACTGATAAAGGCTCTGACGAAATACTTCGTGAAGAACTTTCTAAGGGAAACCAGCTGTCATACGCGGTACACATGAGAAAATCCACGAAAACGCCCATGCAACCAGCCCGTTTACCGGGGTTCGAACCCCGGAGTGAACTACCAGTGTTCAGCAACTTTACCGCTCGGCCGTTTGTGGGCCTTTATGAAATGGAAGGCGATAACTTTATTTAAAATGATTGTCAGAAATACCAAAATGTTTCGAAATGTTGGATACTTTTCAATATACTTTCAGAATGCTTAAAGAAACAGAGAAGAAAAATAAATTTTTTCGTAAAATTTAGTATTCGTATTTTTTTAAATTTAAAACTTTTCAATCTTATGATATTTGATTCTTGCGATTTCAAAAATAAAATATTTGACTAAAATATGAATAACATTTTAAGAAACCAAATGTAGGATAAAATTGTGTAAAGCAATGGGCACAATGATAAAACTGTTTAAAGCAGTGTATGCAAGTCATCCTAAGTTAAAATATCGGTTATACATCTCTCTTATTTATATATTTTTTTTTCTGAACGGAACATTGAAAGGCGTGTAAAACTGTGCTTTACTGTATTTTCTCTTTTAATATAGTATGCAGTTTTCAAACGCATCGTAGTCTGGGTTACAAAGTATTCTTCCGAAAAAAACGCAGTTCAAATAAATAAAATCAAATTCTGGAAAATTGATATTAATAAATATATTTAAAATGCTCAGTTCGAAGGAATAAATAGAAAATTTTAAAACAATTATCTGAAGAGACAATGCAACACAAACAATTAAAATAAAAGTATAAAAATTTAAAAATGACCTAAAATAATAGCTATGACGAAAAATATATATAAAGAAAACTATTTGAAAAAAAAAAAAATAAAAATAAACGCTGAACTTTTATTTACGCAGTTCGAATAGGTAAATAGAAATTTTTAAAACAGTTATTCGGAAAAAAAAAAAAAAAAAAAAAAAAAAAAAACCATGCTACTTAAACAATTAAAATGAAATTCGAAAAGAAAAAATTACTTAAAATAATAAGTTATAATGAAAAATATAATATAAAGAATATTATTTGGAAAAAAGGAACGATGGTGACTTTTTTTCCTAAGGAAACTAGGTTGCCATATATTAAGAAGTTCGCCAAGTGAAGTATTCTTGGCGCAAACTGACAAAAAAGTGCCAACATAAATTTGTGAATTTCTCCGTAAATTTCGCTCCAAATTTTACAAAATTTCATATTTAGGCGTAATTTGAGTCCTAGAATCGAAATATGTAAAAAAATTGGTATGTTATTTCAGAAAAAGTCCAATTTTGTGTCAAAATACCTATGTTAGAATAGTGCTATATATAAATCTAATATATATCCTAAGTCGCGCTTTCGAGACATGAAGAACGCAATTTGAATTTTGTCAATCGGCCCAGTAGATCGGGAGATATAGGACTGTCCCATTTTTTTTTTTTTTTTTTTTTTTTTTTTTTTTTTGAGCAGTGTACATTTATTATTAAATCATATATTCACTTAGGTGAAGTCTTTTCATTTTTGATATTTTCTATATACACTACCGCATGCACATGTCATTTCCGACCCTGCAATGCTGTGTGTTGCCGAGTTGTCCGAACATTAATTATCCTACCAAAAGCTTATAATTATCTAGTGCTGATACACCTTGTAAATGCATATCTTAACAAATGTGATATTTTTTAAAAGCCTTTTGCATTTTATTAATTGAAATTAAGTTTCTATATTATGAACATACTTTCCCGTTCTTCGAAAGGTTAATAACGAGTTAAGAAATTGCTTACTTGGGATTTTCGTTGTAGAGATAAAACTTTTAATGCATAAAAATCTCATATTTTTCTCGAAAGGTATCATGTGCTGTAAATTATCATAGTTGTTATTAAATTCATTTCTTAAACTCTAATCGTTAATCTACGAAAACCATTCAAGTGATATTTAGGTGTGCAATCTTTTTTAAACAACCACCTGTGCAGATGTAGCTCAAAAGGGACGCACGAGCTTTATTTTCTTAAGTTTTGCCTTATGCGTGGGTTTTTTAGTTATAAAATTTCTTATTGTAAGGTGGAGTATTTGAAAGTAGTTAATTATCTAGCAGTCGGAAAGTTCAGTAATTCTGAAATCTAAAAACTTTCTTACATGAACCGCATAGAGCAGAAATTTCAATAAATTAATCATAATTCTTAATAAATTTGTAGAGTAAGTATACCTACAGTATTCAACCAAATTTCAAAGAAGAATATCGGTCATATGTAGAACATAATGGAGTAAACTACCTTACAAAAGTGCAAGTATATTATCTTCTAAATGCACAAATTCAATAGCTGTTTAGTTAGTTTATGGATTGGAAGCGTAATTTGTAAATTGGAACCTTGTTCTCCTGAACTGGTCAGACAATAAAAGTTTTTCAATTGGAAGCTTGCTTTCCTGAAGTGGTTAGCCAAAGGGATACTTTTCGGCCCATTCTTGCGCCTTTCTTTAAAAGATAAATATTCATTCAATATTTTTTTCTATAAAGGAACATACCATTTTATACTGAAATGCCATCATGCCTTTATTTAATTCATTTGCTTAGTATATTATGTTTAAAAAGCATAAAATATGCATTTTATTAATTTTAAGGGAAAGCATGCTTCTAAATCATTATTTTTCAGTTTTCTATAGCAGTTCAATTGCTTTAGTTTAAAATAGTTCCAGTAGGGGGACCAGATGGACACTACTGAATAAGGCTAGACTGAACTAAATTAGGTTAATAGCTGATAATAAATGTTTTTTAAAAGTGTTCATATAATATTAGAACATTTTTTTTTTCAATTTTCCTCCATAGTGTATCTACCTCATTCATGCTCAATAGAGTTCATATTCTGCAGACTTTGTCGACCAAAATTAAAATTTATAGGGCTAAAATTCTGGGGAGTTATATAGTTAATGCATTTGTTTCTCCATTTTAAAGATAATCATCGAGTTGAAACATAGCACGCTTTATCATCCATGAATTAGATTAATGGTAAAGCACACACAGTTGTCTGCTTAGGAGATGGGATGCTTTCATTTAGAACTTTCTCGGAAGCATGCTCATATTTACGTTGCACGTGAGAAGACCCATGGCAACCTCTTATATCCAACCAATTCACATTCCGTGCATAGAAGCCGGAGCTAATTACTACTGATTTGCTTCTTTTAGCCCCGAATCAGTTGGATGGTCTGGCCAAAATTATGAATTGTATGGACAATTACATGGGATTTTTTGTGGTTTTCCTCATGTGTAACGTGAATACGGGCCAGATTCTCTTGAAAATTTCTCCTCCAAGAAGACAATCGTCCTCTTAGGCAAATAGCCTTTGTAAGCTAAGCCAAACTATAAGTAATTCCCATTAATCCAAGAAGGCATCCCTTCTTATATTTGCACGCAACTTCTGTCATTGTTTCGTGATCTTTTTTACTAACTTAATGGAGAAGACTAAACATGTATAATCACAATTTAATTAAAGTTTTTTCTTAGTCTATCTGGAGGATTTTATGTCAATTAACTAGTTGTTATGATTTGAACTTTTCTTTTTCCTTAGTCCTAATAAGAATGAAAATTAGTTGTTAAGTACTTAAGCAGAAGTTGTGAATGTTTTAGAGACTCTGGCAGCCTCGCGTTGCTGTTGCGTATTGCCGCCAGTCCTGCTAATGTCATTCCGGCTTTAGCATCTCGCTAGCCGACATTTAAAATACGCCCCGTTAATTATCTTAAGCAGCTTAAGTAGTCTATAGTGTGTGAAATTTCAGATTGCGTTACCTGCAGTTGGTTACCTACAATTCTCAGACTACATTACCTACAACAGATGCAGCACTCCTGCGAATAATTGCGAATAATATCTCATTTAAACCTCTTTCATTATTTAAACTCATTTCATTTGCATTTCTCATTGAGTTGACGGAGAGGAGAAGTGAAGGAAAGAGTTAACGTAAGAAATTATATGTTTAATTAATATAAACTTTACCACATATGCGTTTGAGAGATCATAGTAGCATAGTAGTAAGCGACAAACTTTTTTTGTCTTTCCGATTTTAAAATTCTTGTTACGAAAACAGCGAAGAGTTGACACTTCAGTTGGAACGACATGTAGTAAAACATTTCCAAAGAATATCGTAAAGTTTTAAGGTATTCATATCTTGAGTAAAACTTCAGAAGGAAATTATAAGTTTTGTTATTGGAAGGAAAAAAATATAATTAATGGAAGCTAAATATTTGGTGAATAGTGGAATTAGTTACTAATAGAATAGAATGACAATCGAGTTTTGATTGTTTCTCATAGAATATGTCGTTTATTACAATTTTTTAAAAAGCTTTGTGTCAGCAATAAAAGAAAAAATATCTATTCAATAGCAATAATCTGTTAACAGCAATCTTAGATAACTGAGCTCATGAATGAGAGCAGATTTTGAAATATTCTAAAATATATACTCAAGAAATTTAGATTAGTGAAAACAAAGTGAAAAAGAAAAGAAAATGTTGCTTTGTGCTTAAGAATTGAACTAACAGAGACAAAAAACCTCTACTACTCAAACTGGAAAGGAACAGGAGATAAATGTTTTGAGTTCGAAAAGGTAATGACAGTTTCAAAAGCATTCGCTATTGATAAATTATTAGTTAAATTCCATTCTGTAGTTCATATTGTTTGTATATCTCCTACTAAAGGCATAAATCTTGCCTAGAACATTTTTTTATTTGGTCCTTCAACTGTGTTATCAAGTATATTAGGAAACGTTTTGGGTTGTAGATAAGATGATCTCCTGAGCTGTTCGAAATCAACAAATAATCTGAATAGCTCAGTACACGACAGAACGGTTACGATATACAGTTAATGTTCATCAACCCTTTTCGTTATGATTTAGATCTATACTGCCACTTCTCCTTTCGTTAGCCTTCACCGTAATGCAAATGAGTAGGCGTATTTAAGTTGGAACAAAGATGTTTGGCAACGACGTTCGCAGTTTGCGCGTTCTTTCATCCAGCTTTGCTAAGTTAGTTTCAGGTATTAGAAAATTTTTTAGCCAAAGTTAAATCGCTCACTTAAAAGTTTGGAGCCGACGCTTAGTTAAACCAGCTTTTGTAGACTCCAGCTGAAAGTTCTTTAATTTGTAAATTCAAATTCCCGATCTCTACATTCGCAAGTGACAGACTTTGATTTGTACATACGAGTTGTACAGTTTTTAAGCTCAAATTAAAAAGTTTATTTTGAAACTACCGTAGGACTTCGTAGTATTTTTACAGATCCAGCGATAACTCGCTTGCCAGTCTAAGTAAGGTGTTAAACACTTTAAATTTTTATACAAGTTAGTACCCTACATTTGAAAACCAATTCTGAACAAAAATGCCAGGAGATGGAGCGATATGTCTGCCTCCTTTCGAGACTCCAAGTAACCGCAGCACCATATTAATAGGATTCAAATAAAATGTGTTATGCTTTAGAACTTTTTAACTGAAAATTGTCACATATTTTCGTCATTTTCGATGGACGTCTTCTTCGTTTTGTATGTTTTGTTAGAAATGCTGCAGGTGTTTTGAAATGATAGCGCATAATCAATTTCCCATTAGCAGATCATCCTTCAGTAGCTCTAGAAAGCTTCAATCGAAAGTTAAAAGAATGCTTATGTATTTAAGAGAAAAACTGTATGCATATTGTTACGAAATGTACAGCTGCGGTAAGATAGCTTCCCCACAAAGCAGATTTAGGGTTGCCATAAAATGGCAAGGGAAGGCAGGCTTGCCACATATGGCGAGAAATCGCCCGTTTAGCGACGAAATTGGCGATATACCATAGACGGTTGGAGAACCTTCTGGAATGAATTCTTACCGGTTTAGAATAGACCATCAATCTCGGAGCGCCTGCTATTGTTAGCTGGGCGAGTTCAATATACGCAGGTGAGAGGAATAGAAAGGAAAGGTTCCGGAATGGTTTCCAACGGAAATAATTAGATCGTGGAATGGCTTTCAGTGGGTGCTAGGGAAAAAAGGGATATGCTCGCTGACTTATTCCCGAACCGTGGAAGGAGTTTTACTGCTTATTTTTATGCTCTATGTTTTATTGAACATTTTGTTTAAGGACAGATTAATTTTTATTAATTTATGGAACAAAAAAAAATATTTCGTAGAGAAATACGTGTTTTCAATGTAAAATTGTATGCTTATTTAAAATTTGCTTAAAGGCATAACGTTTTGGCGAAATTACATAATTTTGTTTATTCCCACGAAATTTAATATTTATTAGAACTCTTATTACGGTAAAGTAACAGAGTATTACATAAAGTTACAATACGTAACTGTAAAGTTTTTATTTTCTTAAGGTATTGTAGAAAATTGTAACTGTAAAAAAATAAGGGCAGACAATCAATAAGAATAATAAATAATACACTTACTAACGAAACGCTGGCTACCCTCACAAAGCAGGAGCTCGTTCATAGTAGGCGCTCAATCCCGGAACGACTGAAATTCCCTATACTCAAAATCCCTTTTCCTTTCTCCTCTTAGCTCATCCCTACTTTCACGTACCATATCTACAAATCTTGGACTCATCCAGCAAACAATAGAATTCGTTCCGGGATTGAGAGCCTACTCCGGTTTAGCCCAGAATGTTCTCGAACACAAACCGAAAGCTATATAAACTCTGCTGGTCCGCAGTCAGTTAGTGAGTGCATCGTCGAGAGGGCGAGTCAGAGTGTGTGCCTCGTCTAGAGTGCGAGTGCGAGATAGTTAGTATCAAGTTGGTGTCTCGTGTAGAGAGTCAATCCCTGCGGAGTCGATCGAGTTGACAGCCGGGCAGCGAGTGCCGAGTGGATCGTCGAGTGCACCGAAAGAGTCTCGTAGTGTATCGCGGTTAGCGCATCGTCGAGAGAGCGTGTTGAGCTCCGGGAACGACTGAACCAAAGAGTCGGGAGCTGTGCTCTGTGTGTCGTAGAGTGCATCGCGAGTTGTAGCGTGGAGAGTCTCGACAGTACGTGGAGTTCCGAGAACGACCAAGCAGAGTCGGGAGCTGTATTCTAGTGCTTTGCCGTGAAGCTGTCTCCACCGTGATAGCCTGATAACATGGGGTCTGTGTCGCTGATCGTATCAGCGTGTTTATAGTAGTTCATCGACGACTGTAAAAACGTGTTTTGAAGCTGTCCTGACGATACTGGCCAATAAAGTGTGTTTCGATACTTCACCATGAAGTGTCGTCGTTATTCACTCCAAATCCCGTACGAATGTGAAAGAAGAAAATAACGTAACAACTGGGGTCAGAAAAGAAGAAAAAAACGTAACAATATGTTAAAAGATTTATCGGAAAATGCTCGTAGAGCAGTTTTATTTGTATGGAAAAATTATAACCAAGCCGTCCTCGATATAATTTATAAGAATACATATAGTTGCTGCAGTGCTGTTCCCTCTGCTGAAAACACTAGAAGAAGGCCTTTTTTGGTATCTGTCATATATTGGGCCATCTTGTTGATCTGAATGACCTGAACTGTGTAAAAACGTTAACCCCATATATGCATCTTAATTAGAAAGAGCAAATAAACATCAGAGAGCTAAAAATCTGGCCAGGAGGTGATTATGCTCTGACAGCATCTGTTCTGTGATACAAGTAATTTAACTGACATGACAGTGTGGTTAGATTGTTGTCCTGGTGCACAATCCATCCGGTTTTCCACTTCTAATATTTTTCCACTCCAAAAAACGCACAAGTCTTATAGGTAGTTTGCAGCATCGAGAGCGAACGCTGTTGAAAGAAATTCATGATAAACGATACTCAAGGTTTCGAAGGAAACAATTAGTACGACCTTGAATTTTGACTTGAGGAGTTTGTGCTCTTTCTGGTCTCAGATATATTAGTAAATGCCATTCTGAAGATTTATCTCCATTCTGTAAGCAAAAACTCAAGTTTCTTTACTTAATCACCTTTTTCTTCATTGCGACATCATGTAGAATAGTGGGAAGCTGCTTTAACTCCTCTTTCTCTTTAATATAAACTACGTTATTCTGGATGAAGTAATGTCATATATTTCTTCTGTAGAGAGTATGCCAGCATCTTTTCATGGCTAAAATCATGCACCGAATGTTCACCTACATGACAAGACTTTTCCGCGAGCGTTTAAAACGCAGAAGTGTGTATAGAACACTAAATTTCAGTCTTACTAGAGATGGGCATGCTGGTAATCGAATAGATAGGGAACTGATACTGGTAGTTCGGACGGATTTGGGTTCGCAGGCACTGAACAGTTTCTCGGTGGGGTTTCGTGGTTTTTTTTTTTTTTTTTCTTATGCAATGGACTTTCTTTGAAAGTTCTTCACGAAAGCATACCTATTAAGGCGAATAACTCTTAAGTGCTTTTCTGTACTAAATAACCTAACCGAATCTTACTCCCAGTTTTTCATCTCCAGTTACTGATCTGCTCAATGCTCTTCGAATTCAAGAAAATAAACTGATTAGAGGCATTTCTGTAATATGCTATAACAATACAATGGTTAAAGCAGAGAGCCAATTAGTTAGAGATCCAGTGTTCGACTTGGCGCAGGCACTGAAAGGGTTCAAGGAGGTTTTGCTGCCAGACTCCTAACGCTTTTCAGGAAAGAGAATTAGAGTTACAGAGTTTTAAAAAGTAACTGTTATAATTTTTATCAATTTAATGAAGAAAGAAATAGAATATGTAACTCTTAAAGTTTGCCATGGGGCTTTAAAAACCCAGAGAAGATTTATAGAACATTAAGAGCTTCCGCATTTAAAGGCAATTTTTTTTTAAGACTTACGGACGTACGTGTCTTTGATGCAAGCTTACGAGTCCTTCCAAAACTCATTAGATTTTAGTTCGGAGCTAGCTCCAAAATTATCTTCTTACATACCCTCTAAATGAAACAGAATTTTATATTATTAACAAGCTGTTTTAAGCTTTATATTTCTGCCACTGTATTTTGCAATACGTATTTCTGTTTTAGCATAACTCTTTAAAACGGGTTAAAAATAATGATAGTTAATATACCTTCCTTTACTGCAGTTTTGGAAATAAATGTCAGGAGACAACGGATGATCATTAGAGGCATTGCTGTGCCATCATTTATAACTTAATGTCAATTGAGGTGATTATTTCTAATAAAAATGCCTCTGAAATGTGTGGCGTATTGCCGAATGTATAGTGTGGGATGGTGTGGGATAACATTTGAAAAACAGCGTCGACTTTCTGTTTGTGAGTAAAGTAACAGCACGAGATGGGAAATCGTGACTGTAAACATCAGGTGAGTACTTCATGATTTGACATGATTCGGATATGTGACCTAGGAAGATAAGCATGTTCTAAGTCACGATGTTTTAGAAATGAAGATAGGAAGTTTTTTTTTTTTTTTTTTTTAAGATTTTTTTCCCCTTCTTTTCTTTTTTTTTTTTATATTATCCTCAGCGAATGAAATCAAATTTATATTTATCTTTCTTCGCTTTTTGTTCTAGATGAGTTTTTACTCTCAAGAGGATAATTTTCTCCTTTTTGTAAAGTAATCATTGATACATGAATTTCTATTTAGTTCTAAAACTTGTTTTTCTGGGACAAAAATTAAGTTTTATATTCTTAAGTTCTGAATCTTTCCCCATCGCTCTTTACATCGAGAAATATAAGAAATTAAATTCATTCGTACTATGTACTCTAATGGTATAGTGGTCAGCATAGCTAAGTAATAACTGGAAGGCTCAGATGCAATTACAGGGGCCGATGAGGGCTATTTTTCAAAAATGTATGCTTCAAAATATCTAAATACTCTATAGCTGTATTTTTATGGCAGCGAACCCCCCCCCAAAAGAAAACAATTTCGCAACCTCAATCAGAATGTCAGCCTTTAGTTATATGCCATCAATTCAGAATTTTTAAGATTTTTATCCACCTTGCGAACATATTATAAATTTTTGCAACCCATAGTTTGACTACCACTGCTCTATAGTACGTGAATATAAGCGAACAAACATGTAAAGTATTAAATTAAATTTTTAAACAAATCTCTTTTTCAGTGCTCATAAAAGTGCTGTAGACAAAAGGTGATAAATAAATACTTCGTAAAATACGATATACTTTCGTAGGGTCTAGGGTAGCTACAAATTTTACAAATTAAGAAAAGGCTTAAGAGTTGATATAGGCTTTAAAAAGCACTCTATGCATATCTAAGAAGATCAGCAGGAGTTAATTTCTTCACAAGAGGCAAAAGTATTTTCCTAGTGAAACAGAGATATGTAGTAGAACATAATATTTTTGTTTCTTAATGTAAAGAGTTCTGTGTCTCACTCTCTCGAAGTGCATAGAGATTCCCACCCCCATTTCTATAAAACTTACATCGATCTACGATTGTTCGTATTTGATATTGTTAAGCTTGCCTTATCATATGTTTAAAGCATTAGAATGCTGTGTAAGTTTTTAAAGCTTTGTATGTCTGTATATTTTTTCTTTCCTTCACTGCTACAAGCCCATCAGCAACCGAGCAGTGAAATTACTCGAGTTCAAATCCCAGCAATCGGGCTGACACTATGGGAGTTTTTGTAGTTTTTCCCTTGTGTGTCGTCTCTGCTTTTAAAATGACCCCAACTAAGATTTTCCTTCCGCTAAGCATATATAACCCCTCGTGTGATTTGCTATAACCCAAATAATCCAGTAATCCAGAATTCATTTTCCCTCAAATAAATAAAGAAAGAATAAGAAAAATAATCGAATACAGTAATTTAATTTCTTGAGTTTATATGGAAGCGCTCATCTGACATTAGCAATTTACAGAATTATTTCCTTTTTTGCACTGAAGTTACTTATTATTAATTTATTTATTTGACATGTTTAACAGCCTGCTTTTCTAGGGCTAATCTGATTTGAAAATTAGATAAAGAATATTTTTTTACTGAGCCTTATTAGCTTGGTTCACAAATTTTAGTCTTGATGGCTGCATAGAAAGCTGTGTGTAATAAAATAAATTAAAAAATTTTGTAATATTACATAGTGCATTCCTGTCACAGGATGCATATTTCAGAAAACTTTTTTTAAATAATTTTTTAGACAGGCAGATGTACTAAAAAGACTCCCTTTTCCACATACGTAGTATATTAAAACCGAATTGGGTTATATGCTGGCGTTTTTGGTATGGTCATATCTGAGTTATCTGAGTTCTTTGTGCGGAGAAATCCCTTTATTTTTGAAAATTTAAGTTCAGTCGATATGATTGACAGACTGCAATGATTGCTTTTCTTTCGCTTCAAAGGCTGTATGCACAAAGTGTCTCAAATTTATTAAAATCCCTTTGATAATTTTGGCATGCAACTAAGGGAGAAGTTTATCCCTACAGCGACATAAAATAATTGATAACACTTCTTGTTTATTTGAAGCGAGACATGAATGTATGATTTACAGCAAACACATAATGATATTCTTCATTCTCATCAATCACAGAATCTACCACTTTAGTGGCTGAAAATTAATTTGAAATGTGGGAATTGGATAAAGAATACATGCAATTAATTTTTTGCAAAGATAATTGTAGGGTTTTACTTGATTTGTAAATGTTAATTAGTCTAAACCTTAACAGATGTAAAGCAATGTTTAATGTATGTCTGTCTAATGTTGCTATGTCTAATGTAACTACAAAATTGTGAAAACGTTTAAATAGCATTTTTATTTAAACAGAATTTATAACATAAACCCACTCTCTTTTGCAACAATAACAGCCACAGCGCATGGTGATGCAAATAAACAGAACAGTAAAATTTAAATCAAACGTGGAATAGTAGTCAGAGACTACACAATTAAATATTACTATAAGGTGGCTCAGTAACTCTACCGGAGTGTCAAAACTAGAGTGTCGGCAACAATAGAACGCAAAGAAGAATAATTACAACTACCAGATCTGCAAGAAACTAACACGGAACATGCATGCGAAGCCAGAATCACGCTCTGTCTTAAAATCTCAAAACCTCTGTTCAAATACTGGCCAACTAATTTGCATTCTGATGAGGAATACGGAAAGGAGAAGTTATAGCAAGGATCGAAATCATAATAACTACTTAATTGAAATAATAACCTTATATAGTTGGATATTTTAAGTATTAAATTTTTCTAAGTATTTTAAGGATTAATTTGGGCTTCCGCGTTAGGTGCGTTCCGAAGTGTTGCATAAATCTGAATATTCTTAATATTTATCTTTCAGTTTATGATGAATTCCATCCAAATACCAAACTTTAAAAATGCTATAAGAATAGTAAATTGCATCGCACTCTTGTTTCGAATATAATCATCCTATTACAAGTATAAATGAGAAAAATGGTACTTTCTGTAGCTTAGTTGTATATGCCCCAATGGCCTATCAGTTCAAAGGTCTCTTGTTCAAGTCATTGTTAAAATAGAAATTGTGCATTTGAAATAAATAATAGTAAATGAAAAAATTAACTTTGGAAGTTGTAATGGTACACTGCATTTCCAAAGAAAAAGCAGAGCGTTCTTTCACCATTCGGTGTAAGTATTCTTTACACACTGAGTCGCCTTTAATATAAGAGATACATAGAAGTAGCTACTCAAAGATACAAATGAAAAATTTCTTAAGTAGGAAAGAATAGGAAAAGAACAAAATCAAATACAATCTGAGAATTTTAGATTACAGTCTAAAGCCTCGAGAAAAGGATTTTACAAATTTCAAGAATTTTTAAAATTGTTAAAAAATTAAAAATATAAGAACCATAAAAATTTAAAAAGCTGCAATCTGATTATCGCATTTAGATTTTAGTTTATTTGCAGCAGAAAACAGTAGCTTTAAAATAATTCAAAAGATTTGTTTTTAACCTTTTTCCCCTGAGAAAGCTTTTGGTTTTCTCACATAATAGCGAATATTCCTGCAATAAAAATTCTAGAAGTGATCTTGCCGCTATCCTGCTTTCTGTTTCAGTTTGTAGCCAAGACAGCCGAGTCCTTCAGTTATAAAATTATTGTCTCTCTTCTAGGTAAAATTCGGTGTTTAGACTTTGAAAATTCTGTACTAGAGTTGAATACGTGGACAATTTATATTTCTAATGTACTTGCTGTTTTATGCTTACAATATTATTTGATTTTACTTACATTGCTTTTTGATTTATACAATAAAACTTCGCTTAACTGAAATGGTGACGAAAACAGTATTGAGAGAGAATTCTGTAAGATTGAAAAAGCACTCAACTTTCATGCAAATTAAAGTAGTGTTTTATACGAGAAAGTTAGATTAGATTAATTGATTAAAAATAGAACACAGCGCCTATCAACCTGAAAAATAAACCGAAAATAATATGCAGCTAATCTTTGCGCCGTGATTTGATCCCAATTCCAGTTCGAACCGCCAATGCTTTGTGGTGTAATTCATCGGGCCGCTGGTGAGTGCAATTTATACAATTATTAAAATTTATTAATAAATTAATTCAGTTAATTAAAATAGCCATCTTATAGTCCATAGCAGCAGGATTTTGCTTCTATGGATTAGAAGATGGCCATTTTAATATATTTAATCTTGCCATTTGTAAAAGAACAGGAGCATTTTGTTGGAATCATTAATGACATGAATTGACTGAAGAAATGAAATTGAGCATACATTTAGTACATATATTGTGCCTTCTATGTAATACAAAATGGTACAGATTTCATTATATGAAAAAGTAAACTAAGAGAAAGAGAAAAATTAGAGCAATTTCAAACCTTCATAGAAAATACTCCTTCACGCGGCCCGGAACTATGATATGTGCGAGTTCTTCAGTAGAACGGTAGGATGATCTCCTTGAACACTAACGCATATTTCACATCTGCCATGATTGCCATGATGCCTGTTAATCTCTAGAGAAGATTTTGAGGAATATCGGTATTCGTTTTTCAAGGCAGTTTTAAATTCCTTTTCGGGGAGGAAGAGTTTTCTTCTACTGAAAGTATCTCAGAAATTCTGGATGGGATTTAAGACCGGAGAATAAGCAGACGTATAAGGTATTTTCTTCCTCCTTTTTCCGCATGCCTTCCTGGTGTAATTGGAAGCATACGCTATAACTGCTTTTTTTCCAGCCACGATGAATCTACTACCACATTCAGCGCTACCTTCGAATTGCATCTCACATCATTACGAACTCTTTCTCACCACCTTATGAACTTTGATAAACTGGTACATTCCCACCTCGGAATTTATATATGCTATCAAGGAACGATATGTTTTTCATCAACGTGTTCTACCCATGATGAGGCTTTCATAACCTAGGTGCTTGCATCAGTTTAAATTAATACACCAGCGAAGGAAGCATACTCGACGTGTATTTGAGAGGTTCGGGGTTCGAGATCTGGTGAGGATACTGCAAATTTTTCACGTCTCCTGCTTAAAAAAACTAGTGACTCTACAAGTGGCGCCGAACTAAAAGGTGGTGGACTATAATTCGTCATCACAAGGATTCGACAACTGAGTCCTCTAATCCCCAGTCGTCCTTTAAAAGGGGGGGTATATAAGGTATTTTCTCTCTCCTTTGCGCTTGCCTTCATGGTGTAATTGAAAACTTACTTGACGAGTATTCGAAAGTTCTAGGGTTGGAGTCCCGGCGACGGCATTGCACATGTTTTACCTCTTATGCTTCAAAAAAACCTAATGACTCTATAAACGATTTCGTGTGTTCAATATCTTGCCTCTTCAGTATTTTGTTCATTTCATCTCTTTTGTAAGGGCATGTTCTGTCGTCCATGAACAAAAAGTCCAGTCGTAGTGCACCATCAAAACTACGGCATGGGCCAGGAGAATTTCGGCACAATGCCACTGAAATGTAATGGTTTATGTGAAAGGTACGAAATGATGTTTTCCGTTTCCGTCTTTACAGTGAGTCTTCAATCATAATGATCAGCTTCCTAGATATGATGTTGTTGGTCACTTGTTCTCTTCCCTTTCTACAATAGTTGGTGTTCAGAATCACACTCTCAGTGATAAATCAGGATTTGTTTAAGAGCATCTATTTAAACCAATGTTGAAGACTCCAGTGAGCATGTCCGTTACATTAATGTAGTCTTTCTTGACGATGAGGGTCGGTTATCAAAATGCATGAAAGAAGCTTCCTTGTATGCAGGCCAACTGTAGCTACCGTACTGTTAAAGATGGAAACTTTGTATTTATGTGAAGCTTCAACTCTGAAACAAATTCGGATTATGACATATCAAAAGCTATTGGTAAACAGTCCCAAGTGCCCATCAACAGCTGAGCAATAAATGTTACTGAATACTGAGAGTTTTGGTTTGGAGCTTGGAATTGTGGTGAACACGCTGGTTGCATGTGCGTTTTCTCATGTGTAACGTGAATACGGGTCAAATTACCTTGAAAGTCCTCCACAAAGCATCCCTCCTTTTGACGAATACCATTATGTGCGATGCCGTAATCAAAGAAAAACGGTCACACTTTATATTGCTCATTTTAGTGAGAAGTCTTTTTACAGATAATATTTTTATTGTGCTCGCTTTATCTGAATTTAAGCGCGAAATGTGCACAATAGTCTAGGTTTTATATAATAGTTAGGTTTATATTCTGATAGATTATTTAGTATATTATCTCCTTTGAAAAAGTAGTTAGAATTCGATTGAAATTAAGTAATTCATTAGTGAGTTACTTAATTTCAATAGAATTCTAACTTCTTTTGTCAAAGGAAATAATATACTAAATGATATTTTAGAATATAAATTATTATTTTATTACTTTGCAGCTTTTGCGTAAGTATTAGGCAATTTGTTGCGATTAATTAATATATATATATATCCAATTAATAGCTTAACACTGGTTTGATTTTTTTCTTTATTTTTTTATCCGCCTTTTTTTCGCTTATTTTGCTCTTATTTCTCTTATTATTCGACTGTTATTATGTTTAACTCTTTTATAACAGAAAGGCATCACCCTTTATGGCAGAAATAATATTCTTATATTACAGACATTATAGGAAAAGTAAGTATTGTGAGACTGAATTTTGTCAAAAATCCAGTTTGAGACACGTAAAGAGCAAACAAGTAATAAATTTAAATATGAGTGCGCTATCTCAGTTCTAATTAATACCCGTGCAAAAAGTATAAATAATATAAGAAGGTAGGAAACTAAATGCGTTCATATAGGCAAACTCCAGTATGATAGCCTAAAACCACCTGTTTTAAATAAGTGTTATTAAATTACTTACTTATTCAGTAAGACAAAAGTCACTGACGAAAAACAGTTTCACAAAATGTTCAATTTTGTTTTTAAAAAAATATTAAAGTAAAGCAGTTCCTTGCATAAATAGGAATTAGAAAATGCTTTCCGGAAACTTTTATTCACGAAATATAATTTCACAGTAATTGTAATTCCGGCATATCGATTTACGCTGCATTAATTTCAAACTTATTTCTCTTACGTAAGAAATATAATAAATAATTGAAAAATCAGAAAATTATCTAGAAATTATTCAACTAAAATCATATACTCATCTGTATATTTATATAAAATTACAGAAAATTTTTACAACAAAATATGCCTATATGGTGGTAATTATCAGTTATTAAAAGTCATACTTTACAAGCAATTAGTAATTTAACATCGAAAAGTCGATACAATTGATTTTTAAAAATGGTACCTTAAAGCCCTAGCAGAGACTTTAAAGGTTAAGATGGCTGGCTGCTGCTATTTTGATTCTTGTTCGATTCCCAATCAACGCCTGGCTGGTTTTCCCTGCGAAACATAATTACAAGTCAGTTTCCCTTTGAAAGTCCTCCATGAACACATTTTTTTTTTTTTTTTTGTAAGCAGATAGTACTTGTGAGCTTTGTCGTATTCAAATGAACAAATAAAAGAAGCTTTATATCAACAAAGTCATAATCGTAAAATAATTGCAACTCTCTTTGTATCTGTCTGAGCTTTTACCTAAATACACAAAAGCACAAGGGAGAAGGGAGCTGCAAATAGCTAAAATAATTCGTACCTAACGCTTGGTTGATAAATGATTACAGTAAAGCTGGGTTATACTTGCCTTGGTGTGTTCATGGAAAATTTTCTGAGAGAAAATGAAATACATTTATATTATCTATACAGAAAATCATGGAATATACCACCCATTTAAAACACATTGAGGTCTACAGATTCTTGCCCACTATATTTCTTATTGCATGTGCGTCTACTCGCATCAGAAGGACCTTATAGGATACTTTTATACAATTTCTGATTTCATAATAAGATCATGTCAAATGCGTATGCAAAAATTCTGCTTCAGTGCATTTTATGATATCGATTTAAAACTGGAAATAATTAAATAAATAAAAATTAAATAAAATTAGTAATACTGGTTTTTTAACTACTCTACGACCAAAATGCAATTTTTCCCGTCAGAGTTCAGCGTATTGATTGTATTTTTATTTTACTTAATTTATATTAATTTTTCAGCCATAGTGAGCTGCTTCATTGTAATTCTGAGGAATGTTTGTTTGAACAGTAACTAGTCGAATACCTTGCAACCCTTCACTTCTATTAATGGCTTAAGCACTCCAACAGATGGCGCCCTTGTCTTTCATCATGCCTTTCGTTTCTCAGCTACGATTTGTAACTCAAGTAGTCAGACAAGCAGATGTCCTCTGCATCCGCATCACGACGGTAGATACTAGAATCCATTCCTCCTCTAAGCGAACAGGTTCTGGTGATGCAAGACTTCAGAGCAATTCTTCATGCACAAAATAGAGGATTAAGGTATGTGTACTTTGCATAGCTTCCCAAGACCTTTATCTTGTTTATTTTTGTTTTTAACTCTAAGCAGCAGCTAACCAGAAAGCACCTTATAAGTATTAAGGTAAGTCATGTCTTGGGGGTAATAAATGGTTGTGAAAAGCTATTTTCTGCGCTAATTTTTAGGGGGGGAGGGGATGTCATGTGATAGATACGAATACAGAATGGGCCCTCTCTTATGAGGAAACACCATTTCTACGACTCTACTGATGAAAATATACAGCAATTATATTTATTACATACAAATACATAAATATCTTTGATTGCGTGGATGGACTGTATTGCTATTATGCAATTTTAGATTATATTTGTTCATGTGGACTTCATATATATATAAACATGTCTCTGGAAGTGCAATATGTAAGTATCTTATTATGTAAGTTTGTATAAAAAAGGAAGACACAATTATATTTACGCATGTGTAGTACATCTATCATATAAATAAGCTATTTAAAGGTAAGAATTAGGATAGCTTTCTTTTTTAATTCTTTAATTTATTTAAAAAGCTCTCAATTTACATTTTAAGGATATCTCATAAAATGTATGCCGCTCTAAGGCTTTCTAGATATTTTTTAAATTAAGCTTTTCACTTTCGGAAGTTATCGATGTCCCTTCCTGAATCCTTTTATAATGATAATAAATGTTTTCTTTTTGGGCTAAATGAAACCTTTTTACATTCAAAAACAATTCATTGATATTTTCGTAAATACGTGATGTGCATGTTTTTCGTAGTGAAGAAATGTCGAGCAAAATAATAAATCATTCTGTTTTTCCTGTGAAGGTTTTGTGGAAGTACATTAAAGTATTTTTTTATATTTTACTTTCAACACTGATAAAAAGCAGTACTAATATTGGGAAAAAGTTACATTTTTATAGGTATGTACATATCTGTACTAACCACAAAATACATTAGGAATACTTGTGATTTTTATCCTTACGTAAATTTGTGCAATTTGAAAATTATGTATTTTCATTTCTCTTGCTATTAAGTTGATGTAATAACCGATGTTAATTTCCTTACCTTAAATATTTTTATTATGCGTGTGGTAGCAAATACGGGACAGTTTTGTGATTTCATAAATAATATTCACACCAAAAAGATTTGCCGAATATCTTCATTAAAATGCACGTCTGTTACAAATGTGCAATTAAAACAGAAAAAGTGAGATGTATTCTGACTGTATCAAAGACGAAAGAAAAATCCAGATTTCGCTAAGGAGAGGAAAAACGTGTGTCCTAACCGCTGTGATTCATTCCCCCCCCCTGATTTTTATATATGTCTTTTCACTAAGAAATTTAAACTTCTACTTTTCGTCATTAAATTTGTAGCATTCTGCAGTTTCAGAACGTTTGATTGTTCCTTTACCCTGATACCATTTTAATGCTTTGCTTATTAATATCCGCAACATTTTATTCTTCCTTGCTCATATCAGACATCTCGATCATAAAGTCGAAAGATCACTTAAATGTTATATATTCTTCTATGTTTATTTACTATCGAAATGGCCTTTCTAGAAATGTGTGTGTATTTAATTATGGCAAAGCACACTAGGGCTATCTGCCTATAGGGAGGGATGCCTTCGTGGAGGACTTTCTCAGGGAAACTGGCTCGTATACACGTTACACATGGGGAAAACCACGAAAACACCCATGCAGCCAGCCCGTCCGCGGGATTCGAACCTCGGACCGAACTACCAGCCTTTCTAGAAATGAGACTGAGAAACAAATTTACTGAACTTTTAAACATTAGATACAAAGTATATATTTTTATTTTGACACTTGAAATATTCAAATTTAGATTTAGCGTTTTCAACAAGAATAGATTTTTAGCGTACAGTGAATTCTGAGGCTGAAATATATTTCTCGATAAAAAGACTTAAAACTCTATTATTCTCGGTATGTAGGCGAGCACACAAAATAATTGAAATTTAACCACCACGATATATATATGTGAGCCATTTATGAAGAATTAATTGTGAGCTCAGTGTTTAATGTAGTATGCAGTTTTCTAGCATCGATATAAAGGACGTTGAAGAAATACACTGTATTCCTGCGAAATAGTAAAAAGTTATGTATAAAAAATGCACTTTTATTGATTAAAAGGTTTTTCTTAATTTTCGCATTCTTTCCATTAGTATTTTGTTAAGTAACTAAATTTTGAGAACGCAAAAGATTGTACACACGATTCCGATTACTTCAATAAAACAGCTAAAGTGAACCACGTATTGAGGTCAAGTTAGATGGCCTCTTACCATGAGATTACAAATGACTATACCAGAAATATAATGTCGGAAGTAAAAGCACCTGAGTCCTTAGTCGCGTTGCATAGCAACATACAGGGACAATTTCAACAGGAAAAAAAGGTCTCGAAAGTCCAGTTATGAATATGTCATAAGGTCACGCATTATAAACTTTAAGCCATTTAGTCTTCGTGCTGTAGCTTTTAACACCTAACTATACATTCTGAGAGTAAATAGAGATGCTTGGTGAAAGAGAAGAGCCATTTGTCCGCCAACCACCACAGCTTTCCAGTTATGCCAAGCATTTATTCATGAGTTTTGATGTCAAGAAGTATAAATTTGCAAGTAAAAAGATTCTCTAGTAGAAGTAAATAAGGATACAGTTTCTAATCCTAATTTGCCATCTGCTACTTTGAGTAAAACTCTTAAAAATGATAACATAATTTGTTTCTTGACAGCTACTGGAAGAAGGGTAAGAAGATGATATTTTCTGAATTTACATGAAAATGTCTTCACTTTCTTCGTTTAAATTGTGAAGAGGCAGCTGGAGGGTGAACATGTAAAGGGATTATCTCCCTTCTTTTCACGTGCCTTCGTCCTGTATTTGGAAAGCCCATCCGGCTAGCAATAGGAAGGACTAGAGTTCGAGTCCTGGTGAGGGCAATGAAAGTTTTTCATGTCTCCTGCTTCGAAGTAAAATATCTAATGGTCTCCCTACAGACCGTGTAATAAAATAAACCACGAAAATCAATTTCCGAATGTAGCAGGATGGAATTCAAGTCGAGCATGAAAAGTCAGACTAAAAATCCCAAACTTGCGTTAGAATTTTACTATGAATTAAATAACTACGTAATAATATTTTCTTTTTCTGTTTCACACTTTGAGTGAAAACATCTTTCTTACGTCTAACTTCTTACTAGCTATGAGCGCTAGGTAACTTTTGGATAGAACTTGAATCCATGCAGAGGTGGGAAGCAAAATTATTTCTTATAAGGAATTCTAGAAAATTTCTACGTTGAGTAATTTAAAACTAAACATTCAATTTATATAAAATAAAATTTATTCTTTTATTAGTTTTATTAATAAATCTATGTGTAATTTACAGATAACAAGATTAAATTAACGAGTGCATTAAATAAGAAAAAAAAAAAAAATGTTAGTTTCTTGCTTTAACAAAAAGTAATCTTATTTCAATCATTCGAGATTCGCTTTTCACTTTTATGTGAAACCGAAAAAATGATGTATTTCTCTCATTTTCGGCTTTCGTTTGATATATTGAATACCACTTTAGAGTTCTCCATCATACGCACTCAAATATTTTAGTAGTTGACCGAAAATCTTTATTAACCTATTATGCAGTGTAAAATTATATAAAAATATGCGCAAAATTTAGAGTATCTATTTCAGTTCCGACAAGCAGCGTTCCTCTGTTACCTTTCCTGAGTTATTGTTTTCAGATTATTTTCTCTAATAAAATAATCCTTAATAGAATTTGGAAGCTCCCTTGAGCAAAATGGGCAAGTCATTCCTCGCGATTCATTGAGCTTGACGCTCCCCATGGTTTCCTCCCTGTTACCTTAAAAATTGGCTCTGAATCCTCCACCCGAAAGGGGGAGAGGGATTGCTTGTTGCGTTTCGGTTGGGATGAATGTCTCGAGGGACATCATTACTTGACACGTGTACCTAGCATAGCGCCCTTATTTTATGCTGCCAATTTTTTTTCCCCCGGAAGGAAATTGCAACATTCTTTCTCATGTTGAAAACTTAGGAAACAAAGCGGGGATAGCTGCTTGTGTTGCTTAAAATGAGGAGGGAAAATCTCTCGTGATTCCTCAGGTTTTTTTTTTTTTTTTTTTTTTGTGTTGTTTAAGGATCGTTCCGTTACCTTTAATTACTAATGTTTACTAAATGTTAATAATAAAGATTTTAATGTTAATAATAACTAACTAAATGTTAATAATAATGCAGAAATAACGTGCATTTGAGAAACTTTTGCATATATTTGCATTTTGCATATATTTTTATTTTCCGAATTTGTTTAACAAATTTAAGGTGTATAAAACCGAATTCATTAAAATTACAAGTCTTTGACCTGAACATAATGCAGAAATATTCCTATTCAATTTTGAATTTCTTTACGATTAGAAGCACTATTCAGTAAAATAAAGGTAAAGAAAATCTTAATTTGGTAAAATTAATATAAATAGAACCTTAGTTCGATTCAGCCATTTCAAATTCATCCTTGATAATTTTATTCGGAATTGACCAGCAAAAATTCATTAAACTTATTCCAAGCTGAGTGCGGTCTGAAAATAATCCTTAATACATATACTGAATAATAATAACTATTATTATTATTCAATGTATGTATCCACACACCCTTTTATAAATAAAAGAAGTCTAGAGACATTAGGATTTTTTGATACTGGAAACGTGAAAAATGTGCATTGCCCTCGGCGGGACCCGAACCCCTCGAATACACGTCGAGAATGCTTCCGATTACACCACAAAGGCATGCATTAAGGACGGAGAAAATATCTTGTAAGATCAATAAGTCAATGATCTGAGTAACATAACAATTTTTTTATGTTGTTTATCTTATTATGCTAGTAAGACAATATTGTGTATCTGTTTCGGTTTTAGTTTCATTTTATATCACTTTAACTGCGCTTAATGCTTCTTCGAGAGATGCCATGAAGAGGTCGTCTAAAAAATTTTAACAATTGATACTTTTTCCCCAGAATTTTGCAGCTGTAAAATAATTTTTCTTTAATTTCAGCATGTTTGAAATTAAAACATCTCTGACCTAGTGCAATCGTTCGCAACCGTTTCTTGCTGGAAAGTCAAATTATATGAGGTGTAATTTAAGAAAGCCATATTCATGAAACTTAAATGAACTTCACAATGCTTTTATAAAAGTCTAACTACTGTGAAAAATTAACTATTTGGTTTTTAGGAAAGGTCAAATGCACGTTTAGGGTTGTAAAGAGTGCAAATCACATGACTGGGTGATAAGAAGGGAATCGAAGAACCATGAATCTAATTCTTATAGCATTAGTATCAGTGGTTCTTAAAAGTTTTTGGCCTATGCACCCTTTTTACGTTTTCACAGTTGCTAGATGATCATTCCCCCTCCTCCTTTTCCAAACTTGAAAAATACACATATATATATATATATATATATAATAATTTATTTCCTAAACAATATTGATTAATTGATTATATTATCTCCTAAGTTTAATTAAAGTAGAATTATTTTAAAAGAGTGAATCCATACTACTAAGTTATATTTTGAAAGATGTTTTGAAGTAATTTGAAAGCAAAATGTTAATAATGTTTTAACGGGGGAGTTAAATCATCATGAAGAATAAAATTTCAATTGTAAAAGGAAAAATTAAAAACATGTAATCATTGTCATTGATCGGAAATTAGTTGACTTTTCAAGGCTAACAAACCAACTCCCGTTCAATGAACAATAATTGATAAAAATACGTAAATACGAAGGTGTTTCGTCTTTACTCGAGTTATAAGTTAAAGCCAAACCGGCAATTCTAGTCAGGCCAAATATTTCCGCGAATAGAAGGGATTATGAACCAATGCTGATACTCAAAGAACTTATTCTTATGAAGCATTTTAGTCAATTCAATTTGGAGTAAAAAGCAATTTCTGTAGAGAAATCCGAAATAACCCGAGTAACCGTCTCCGACACCTTCATGTTTATGCATTTGAGTTCTATATTATTTGTAAAAATTAAACATTGGAAATTGTCATTATGAAACCGAATTCAAAGTAAAGTTGAAATAAACATAGAAGACCACAAAATAAGATAAATAATGCAAACTTTGTAAAAACAAATTAAAGACAATATAAAAATAATATAAAAATTAATATAAAAAATAATATATAATAAGAACAGTGAATGTACATGAAGATATAAAGGCCAGAAAAGGTATTAAGTAACTTACATTCTTTCTAGTGGGGGAGTTGGCAAAGTGTTCTCTTCGTGTCTGACTCATAAATGTAGGGTGTCCGAAAACCCTTAGCGGCAGTGGGGGCTTTGAATAATATCAGTCGGCAAAACTTGGGTGAAGTAATTTATGGTAGTGGGTGAGACTCGGAATTCTTGAGGGATGTATTATGTGGAGTTCTTATTTGAGTGAGACTGTCTGTTAAGATTTTTTGAAAATACTAGTGAATGAAAATTAATTAATTTCTGGCTAATTGTCATGTCGCAATGATTAAGAATTTAAGAAAGGAAAAAAGGAATTTTCACTGTCCAAGAGCTATTAGACAGACTAAAGTCATGAAATAGGCCTATTTTTTTAGTAACAGCATAGTAACAGCATAAATCTGAAGACAATTAGCTTTTTACAATATATACAGTTGAGTAATTACACTATATACAAATCCTTCAACTGATAGTCATCCAACTTATACCGCCTTCTCAGGTTTAGGAACAAATTATCATATCCCTATCAGTTAAATGATTTAGAGTGAGTATTTAACGCCTGCTCTTTTAAGGCAATGGTTGATAAATTGAATGGGTATTAGATTATTTTTGAGAATTTTAATAAGGAGCAAAATTTCGCGTTGTAAATCTATTGTATCTGTGCATCTAATTTTAATTCGTTGTATTTGATTAATTATAGTATTGTTAATTACTTTTTTGGATATGTTGGAGTTCCAATTTATTAATTTATATATATATATATATATATATATATATATATAGATAATCGATTTAGCTTAATTTTTAACATGTTTTTATAAATTAAATAACTAAAAGGTATAGATAATGCTGATAAATACCAAAACTTTGAATAAAAGTAGTTTTTTTGAATTCGTAAATTAAAAATAAATACTTAACTATTAAATAAAAGTTTACCTCATTCCTCCTGAAAGTATGAAGTTTTCCCAAGGGAAGATTCCCACCTAGTTAAGAAACCCTAACTTACACGAAAAGGAAGGAAACTAAGGTTGAATTCAGAGCAATGGTAAAGAGATCTTTTTCGCTCGCGATCAGTTGAGAATAAAATTAGCAGAGTAGAATCCAGACATTATCGTTGGGTAACGTTTTTGAAGTGAACCTTTGAACTATAAAGATCAGTAGACGCTCAGACGGTATAGTGGCTAGTGACGGACCACCGCCCGAAATGACCCCTGACCTGGGGTTATATACCAAGCAAGGTGATGTCAGTTGATTAGTGACGCTGACTGACGTAGCGATGGACTCGGATCCTAATCCCGAAAAAGGCATGGATATGTTTGTAAGTATATAATGGCGGCAAGGGGCACTCACAAATGTGCAGCAAGCCGAAATTCCTCGAATGGTTGATAGTAAGGAGAGAGATGTGGGAGACCGCCAAACAACCCTTCGGCATGATCTCTACATCAAAAATATACCTTCCGGAATGTAGACATGTTGGCCGTGCTTCAACTTGTAGCTGTTAAGATCATCAGAGCTGTACCTATATAATTTCTCACCTGAGGCAAAGAGGTAAATACGAGCCCCTATATATAGTGTATCCGGTCATTTGATGGCAATAACAATAATAATAAATAAATAAATAAATAAAAGAGGCACAAAAGCAATATTTTATACAGCAACACAACAGAAGTTAACTACATACGTATACTTTTATATTAATTAAAAATAACAACTACAGTTCTTACAATAATAATTAAGCGAGACTAAAACATCTAATACAGTGGCTTTCAACCTATTTTGCCCCATATACCCCTTTCACCATTGCTAGAAGATCATTTCCCCCCTCTCTGCCCTTTTCCGAACTTGAAAATTACATACATGCATTTATTTAGCTTCAGATTATTTTTAAAGTAAGATTTTTAACATTAATTATTTTATTTTATGTAAATTAAACAGCAAAAACGTATAGAAAATACTGATAACTTGTTTATGAACTTGAATGAAAATAGTTTTTTATACCCATAAACTAAGCGCAAGTATTTCACAGCTTAATAAAAGGTTGACCGCATCCTCCCACTGAAACTATGAAACTATGAAATCCCACAAAAGGGGAATTCCCTCTTGGTTGAGAACCCCTGCTCTATTTCTTTAATACCTATTCTGAACAAATATTTTTTGAAATAATATTTTTTTTTTTTAAATCAATGAATTTTTGACAATCTGATTCATAAACTTTTCCTTCTCGTTTCTATTTAAATTTTATTGATATATTTATCTCCAAAGCTACAGTTGGAACTACTCTTATATGCGCCCTCAGGTCGCCAAATACGGCGACAAATTTCTCGCCAAACACGTTTGGCGAGAAACTCCACGCTGCCATATTACTATCTAAAGTTTTTGTCTGCATTTCGAACTTTAAGCCTAAAATGTCTCCAAAAACGCGGTTTTCGCACATGCAAAAACAGCGTTTTGAACACACAATTTAAGCTAAAAATCTGAAACAAAAACAAAAAATGTGGATAGCAAAAGCGTAAAATTTGACAAGAATCCATGTACACAGTGTTTTAACTTGAAAAAAAAAAAAAAAAAAAATCTACGAATTGCACAATCTAGGCAACGAACGAATCTACGAACTACGCGCACCTTGCTTTAATAAATTAACATAACAACAATAAATTTCAAAGAATACCATGTACACAGCGTTCTGTTTCAACTTTAAAAAACATCTACGGATTGCACAATCTAGGCACTACGCACTAATCAAAAAAATAACTAAAATAAATTTCAAACAATTCAAAAAAAAAAAAAAACAATAACGACAGAAATTCGTACTAAAAAAACAATGAACATAACATTCTACAAAATAAGAACAAGAATAAAATAAAATGCACTTACCATGAATGAATGCTTTTTCGAACAGCAGAAATACTAATTTCATACCGCCTTAACATGCCACCACATAATCACTATCGTATTTATATGACAGCCAGCCACACTATCCAGAAAATTCATACTATGGTTCACAAATAAGTGTTATAAAACCTTCTTTTTCTAAATCCTTGAAAGATTTCCAGCCATCCGAAAAAATAGTTGTACAAGGCTCAATCCACTCTTTAATACACTGCATCAGCGTTTCCTTACTTCTATCATGCACAGTCACTAAAAATAATCTCCCAGACCCTCTTGCAACCTCGTCTCTCATTGCAACATAGGCCATTTCAAAACACGCACGACACGAACCAACGAACAGTTAAATCACTCCAGCAAAAGAGTTTTCAACGTCAAAAGGGTTGCCATACAACACGCAACCGCGCCAAAAACCAGCGCAGAACACATATCGCCACATTTGGTGATCTTAGGGCGCATATAAGAGTAGAGCCCTAGAATATTATATTTCACTGGAATGTTTCCTAAAGTATTTTCTTTCATCTCCTGTAAAGAAAGACGTAATTGCTGTAAACGTGTGGTTTTATAGACAGTATGGTTTTTGACTGTAAGGCTTTATTTTGTTTTTTGCAGTATTAATTTGCATGCAGATAACATACATAAATTTTTTAAAATGGATTTGCTTCAAAATGCTATTGTTTGCATCCCATTGCAACGAATTACCATTTGATGCCAACTTTTTCAGAAACCGGTATGCTTTATTTATTCGTCGACAGAATTCTGTAATAGCGTCTGTTTTTGATGTCCGTCGCATATCCGTACTACTTACTTCGAAAACAAGAACACTGTTATAAGAAATAGGAATAACACATTTGATTTATGATAGATAGCTAATAGGCAACAGTATAGGCTCATATTTCTCTCTGTAGAAAATTGTTTAAAGCATGTTGTTCTATCAAGTAAAATTCCCATACTGGTGTGCCCATATTAGCTGTGGTTCGGATATTAAAAGTTTGTTATAAATTTCTGTCAGAATTAATTAAGTAAAGCTTTAGATCCATAACAGCTCTTAATTTAACTACTAATCCTATGTAGATAGTAGCACTGATGCAAAGCGTACGTAATTTTTCATGCTAAAACCATTGGGTTTTCCTAAAATTAACCTGTCACGTTTCCATTGCTGGTTCGAATTCTGTTAAGTATAATTAATAACCTCTTCATTTTATTTTTCCTCACCTTCAACACAGATCAACAAATAGTTCCTTATATGCTAAGTATAACTTGCAACTTTTATTTTAAAATATATTACTGATTGCAAAAAAATATTTCTAAGCAGCTACTATATAGTAATTCTATGCTCCTGTTTTTCCGTTAATAGTATTTCGTGTCCACAAGTGTCGAGTAAGAAACTCTGGCACCTCATTCTAGTATGATTATTGGCGAACGGATGGGCTGCGTATATACCTTTCAGACATTTCTCATGCGCAACCTAAATACTAAAAATAGTTTCCTTAGAATAACTTTCAAGAAAACATCTCTCCTTAGGAAGATAGCTTTGGGTGGTTTACTCTAGTTGGTTAATTAGCGAACCAGACTTTAATATTCGCACACCTTATTTTCACACCTAATTTATTCGCACACCTAATTTTAATTTCAAGAAAAGCATATTTGAGCTTGAGAAGCATTCTAGGTTCAATCGAACCTCGGACTGAACTACCAGTTTTCTGCGACTTTACCGCTCGGCCACTGGTGAGAAAATATATTTATATGTTTTCATTTTCATCACATCCCTACAATATAAGTACAATTTTAAAATTAATATATAGAGATGTTTCCTGTTTTACTCTAAAAACGTGCCTCATTAATCATCCCAGAGGGCTTCAATGTGTTAATGTCACATTATGATTGATACTCGAAACTAAATTTTATTCGCAGTGATGTAATTAATTTTGATGTTAAATATCATTTTTAATTTTTTTTTAAATCTTTAAATCAACAGCATTAACTCATTCATTTGTTTCTCTTTTTTCACAATTCAGTCTTCCTGGGACTGTATTTTTCAACATTTCTTCAGCGAGAAACGTAGTATTTTTATAAAACGTATTTTGATATCGGTTACATTAGAATCAAGGGAACGAAATTAATCTTTTTAAAACATGAAATTTTGTATCAATATATGTTATGTTAGAATTAGCAAAAGTGATTTATCTTTTTTTAAAAAAATCAAACTTTTAAACCTCCTTTTATATTTCTTTGATACTAAACAACTTATTTTATTGCTTCCATTATAAACTATAGAACAATTAAAAAATGATAAACCTTATATGATAAACTCCAGTCTTGAAAAGGAAGAGTAAGACAGATTAATATGCCGATTCCTTTAATCTGCCCAGCAATATGTGAAATTGCTTCAGAAATAACGATAAACGAAATCAACTCTACAATTCCGGCGCAAATTAAATATGGACACAACAAACACAAAATCTCGAACCATGTATATCGTACATCGGCAGATTTTACACAAAAATGAAGCAAAAGATTTATAATAAGTTAACATCCTTGTTTAGTCTCCCAAATGCTATTTCAATGAGCCTTTACGCGTTAGGTCTGCTACGTTGCAACAGACAATAGGCTGTTGCGTTGCCGTCCATACTGAATGCTCTTCGGAAGGCTTGTTATGGCGAAGTAAGAGTAACATGAGCTCTAAATTCAAATTAAAAGGAAAGTGTTAGAATACCACTGACGTCGACAGTCTGCTGTTTTCTAGGCTAGTTTAGTTTATGCAGCAATACACTAGTGTAAATTAACTTCAGTACATTAGGTTTAAATATAAATTTTAATGTTAGAAAACAGTATGTATAGTACTTTGAAACTTCAGCATTTAAAAAATAAATTGATGTCATTAATTCTTCTCTTAGTTCAGTTGGATAGTTTATAACACAGAACTCTTGGTATTTCTTGATGTATTACAAAGTTGAAAGTTAACAATCATAGTTTCTTTTTAAGTAAACTTCTAAATTCCCATAACTAATTTAGCTTCCTTTCTAATAGTCCACATGATGTAAGTGTCTCACTTGCTTCACCCTTGTCTCGGCTTTGAAGATCAACATAATTTTTTGGAATATTGATATGTCTTTTATTTAATTAATAGTAAAATTGAAAAGTCTCTTAATATTTTATGAAATAAGTATACCCAAAACATTGGTATAAGTTACATACAAAATATTTCGCTTACTTTACAATTGTAAGGCTGCTGAGCAGACCAGTTGTAACTTCTGCAGTCTGACTTTTGCAAAAAAGAGTTTATAAGATGTTTTCTCCCTCCTTCCAGCATGCCTTCGTGGTGTAATTGTAGCACACTCTGCGCGTATTCGAGAAGTCCAGTTTCGAGTCCACGTCTTCTGCTTCAGAAAAACGTAATGACTTTATATTTTAATTAATTATAAACTTATGGCACATATTTAATCTGAACGTATTCTTTTACTACTTTATATTTTAATTAATTATAAACTTATGGCACATATTTAACCTGAACGTATTTTTTTACTTTGCAGGAATCCTAAAAATACAATTTCTTTATCTCAAAACATTTTCTGTGGATGTATATTATCCTATTCTCTAATTCAATTATTAAAATAATCAGCTGTTTTAAATTGTCAGATTATTTCATTTTTTTTTACAGTTGACATCAATCAGATCAATCAAATAAAATAAAATAGACTAATGAGATCAATTAGATCAATCAATCAAATTCAGTTGAGAATCAATTAGAATCAGTTGGGTAGTCACATTTTCCTCATGAGCATAATTCACGGTAAATTTAGAGTGCGTTGTAGCTTGTAGAGACTGTTAAGAACAAAACATAGGAAAAGTCAGGAGCGTCTGTCTTTGGAAATGAAACCACAAATTTCCAGTGAATTTTCTTTTACCTTATCGCGTGCTTTCGTGCTGTAATTGGAAGCACGTCCGGCTAGCAATCGGGAAATTAGTTCACTGTTGATTTTTCATATATTTTGCTACGAAAAACTTGGCAAGGGAATTTCTGATTTTTCATATTTCCTGGCCCGAAATAAACCTAATTACTTGTAAAATACTTTGAGTTAATTTGTCAGGACTGCTTTTCCTTCTAATTGCCTTGGGATACATTACCTGGAGTCCCAAGTAGGGACAGGGAGTTTACTCAAACTATGTTCGTGTGTGCGTAGAAGATACAACACAGATAAGAAGGGTTAACGTTACCCTTTATTTCTCACAGCGTACCGCCGCTCCCGCACTTCGAGATACAGAGACCAGCACTTTTGGTCTAAAACGTAAAAAATAAGAAATAAACTAACTTAACTAAATAAGAACTAAACTTAAATGCTTTACAGAGACTATTAACGTAAAGATTGGCCTTTTGACACTACGTATGTAGTCAGCGAAATGCAAATACTACAGTACGTCTTAGTATATCAGCAGGAACTAAGTTCTTGCCTTAAAGGCAGACATAAACTGACTGAAAAGCACACGCGTGGCAGGGAAACAAGAAGGCTCTCTCTCCTCTTGGCTAAAAGCCAAGTCTTAAATACCTATACAGTTTGCAACCTCATTAGCATAAACAATTCCTACTCGCACTTATTCTGGCCGGTAATGCAAAATAAGAGAGGATAGCAAAGTTTTAAAATCAAATAAACGTTAGTAAAACTTAAAATCCTTACACGTTAACCAATTATTATGATTTAAACCTTTACTGTAACTTCTTTTTTTCCGTAGTCCGCATTAGGATGTAAATTAGCTGGCAGAGTATTTAAGTCGAGGGTTAGAGTTTTCGATAGCATTACCTGCAATTTACTTTACATCGAATACATGCCAGTGAATATCCCGGCTTTAGCCATTTCGCTAACCGAAAAACGTGTCATTAAACTATTCAGTCAGCTTAAGGAGACCACTATATGTAGTCTTGGAGTACGTTAACTCTAATATGAACCTTCAACTTTTGTTATTTTTAAATATTCGCAAGTGACGGTTTGATTGTAATCGCAAGTGGTACCTTCTGTTTAATTTTAATGTGAGGTAAATACAAAGTTTATTTACAGCCTTTTTAATAATTTTCATAATACTTCAGAAGGAGCGAAAGCTCACTTGTCAGTCTAATATAATCTGAAAGATTTTGATTCAATTTCTATACCCTAGAACTCTATATAGTCTCTACAAATTTTCCAGATCTATGAGCTGTGTATGTTAACCGTTGTATCATAAGGTACAGAAGGAAGGCTTGCCTTCTATTCATTGCCTCCGTCATTTAAAGTAGGCAGAGAGCCCTCGAGTGCTTTGCCGTAATCAAACAAGCCCTCACCTAAAGATTGATTAAGGCGAGGGGACGAGGCTCAGTTACCAAATTCAGATGGGGACGAGTTATCGTTTACTACATTTTAGTTCAAGTGTCACCGTAGAAACTTTTGCATGTTTTTAGAGAGAGAAGCATAGCATTTTAGTTCAATGCTCACTGAATATTCTAATTTCAAACTTTCCAGTTTTGGAAGCTATCTGTGCTAATTACTACACTGTAAGGTCACAATGGAAAAGTGCCTTTAATTCCTTACAAATTTGTCATTTTTCTATGCGATCCAAAAACTTTTGTTATTCTATTAATGCTATTGATATCTGGAGCGTATTCTACAGGCAGCATATGATGAAAAAGAATTCTGAGTTCCTATTTGCGCTTCTTATAACTCCCTTCTGAATAACAGCTGTTAGTTTATGGAGTTGGAATTTTTATTCAACATAAAACTCGTCTGATAGAACGAGATAAGATAATATAAAACAGAATGTACGGTTCTAAAGTAATTTTTTTGAGGCAATATGCAAAGTTGTTGTAAACTATTAAGTACAATTGTAGTGCAAAAGCATTTTGCGTTGTTTTTCAGTCTAGCTGGTCTAGTCTAAATTTTCAGTCTCGATGGGTAAAATCTCTAAATACTGGTGGTTAGGCCCTATGTTCTATTCTTATCACGAAGATTATCCTTTGGATTAATGTCTACATATTTTTCCTATGTGTAGCGTAAATGTAGTTTCGCTTAAATATACCTCCATGAAAGCAGATGACCCTCGAGTTCGGATGCGTTACGCACTTAAAATTTGAGAGTTGAGCAAGTGACATGAGAATTCTTCGTAATCTTACGGAACAATTTTCTGAATTATAGCATTTAAATTATATATTTATTTTATGGGAGCTTTTTTCTAAATAGAAGGAAACGTAATTTAGAAATCTCTTACAAATACCTGTGGATAAGCTATGTTTATTCCTAAGAAAAATGCTCACTGCACTGTATTAAAAAAAATAAAAAAATAAAAAAAAAAAAAAACTGTTCCTTAATAAACATAGTTTTTAAGAATGCTTCGAATCTAAAAAGCATGACGTCATAAAATTGAATTAAAATACACAAAAATCTTGCTAAATTTCTATATTATAACTCCGTCTCCAAGCAATTAAAAGGAAGAATTTCTTTCATTATGTAAAGTTTATTTTAATGAACACATTTTGTTTATGTTAACATCTATACTATGCTCGAACTGTTCCCCTTATTTCCATCCGAATAATTAAATAAGCGGAGTTTTATTGGGAATAAGCATCTAAATCAAGAGAAAGAAAATTGGCACCGCCAGCAACTTTAAAACAAATCACCTGATTGTATCCGACGCGAGCGGTAATTTTCTGAGCTTGTGAGTTTGCCTTTTGCTGTTGCATACTAAGTTTAATTAGTGAAATTTGTAGAGCCAAGTGCTAGGCTAGAAACTGTATTACCACCAAAAACGGAAGTTAGCAGGTTGTTATTAGCAGGTTGTTACCACCAAAAACGGAAGTAATTCTCTGTTACGCTTTTCCATATTTCGAGCTGGAGTCTATAGAAATTCCCAGTAGGTTTATTTCTATTCTGCTGTTGTTTCGTTTGGCATTTCGAGATTGTAATAGAAGTTGGACGAAAATCCATCTGTTAGGCTTGAAGACTCGATTAGTGTAAATAAATCAAGCAAAAGGCAATTTAACCGTATTAAATATACACGGATGATTTATCACTATCGTTATTTCCACCTTGTAAAAATTAAAATGAGTAAAAAAGCTGAAAGTATAGAAATACTCGGTTTTAAAGATAAATAAATTTTAATTTCTGTATATCAAATAAGCTTCATTTTGTATTCAAATGAATAAAAATGCGCGATTAATTTGCCTATTCACTACAGTATAAACAAGAATTTTTAACGCTTTCATTAAACTTGGAAACCAGTGAAGTAGTTTTTGCTAATAACACACCTGAGTTACAAAAGTCATATCTGTGTTGACAACTGTGAGAATTCAGAAAGGTGAAAGCAAAAATTGTGTCATATCCCTCAACTATCTCCAAAATGGAGTGCTAAAATTCTAGCAATTTTAAATCTAAAAAATAATTTCCAGTATTCAGACAAAGAAATTGTTTTATATTTTAGAAACTTAGTATATGTTTGTGATAAGGCAGATATAAGTCTATATTCAGCAACATATTATTCTATTAAACTATGAAGGAAATTACTTTGCAAAGATATTTTTTAGTTATAAAATTAGCATTAAGTATATTAGTATTAAAAGTTTAAAAAACATTTTTGTGAAACTTATAGTATGAATCTGCTTAATTTTTCGGAAAACTTTTGAAGGAAACATTAAAATCATAATTTTTACTAAAACTCTCTAAAAAAAGAATTTTTTTATTTCATTAACATTTCCTACTTAGGAATATTCGTGCAAGAGAAGTCAAACGTAACTGCTTGAATTAGTTAGCGATGTTCCATACTTTGGATTAGTAATGAGATTCAATGGCAATGAACTAACGTTATCTCAAGGCTTGGCTTACATAATGTGAAATATGACCTTCCTGACTTAGTACTATCAACCAAGCATCGGGGATATTTCACTAATGTTATTTATGTTCTCAGAAATACTGTTCACTTTCAGAGATAATAATCTTGAGAAATTATCCTCATGTGAAACTCTACATTATTAGCAATAGTTTAAAAGTTATACTAGATGTTTTAAAACGATAGTTACAGATGTAAAGTTAATAATTACAGATGTGAAGTTATATAAGAGGCAAAAAACTCTAATCTCTTGTATAACTTTACATTTTTTCTTGTATAACTGAGAGAAGTTTGCTATTTCCTTAAATATTGATACTAAGCACAGACTTCTAGTTATAAATTTTTTTAAAATGATGTGGATAATTTTATGACAGTGGTTTCAACCCTGGAGATCGGAAGCTTGTATAAATATAAACTTAATATTTTTGTACGGTATAGCGAAAAACGTCCCGTTAGTATTCGTTGTTCTTCGTAGAATAAAGCGAAAGGTTTCTGTTTATTTATGTGCAAAATTTGCAGCTAATTCATCGTTAATATTATCTATTGGTCGGCTGCAAACTTTATCAATGATACCTTTTTATCTAACATAGAATATATAATCATCAAAACGAACAATGTTTTATTCTGTAGTTGTTCCCTAAATTTTAGGGAATATTAAATGCCAGTTAAAAATGTGCATTAAAAATGATCGAAGCCAATAAATTCGTTTTGTAATCTTACTGAGGTTTTCACATAAAGGTACGGAGCTTTCCTGTTTAGATTTAAAAAACATAATAAATATTTTATATAGCTGGAATTTCTGCTTTACAAAAACGGTATAAAAAGTTAGATTTTATATTTAATGAATATTCGTACTCACTGGCTCAAAAATGTTCTCAAAGTTTTCACGTTATTTTGAGAAACGTTGGAAATGGAAATGCATATCTAGGATCAATATTTAAAGAAATAAGCCACAGCATGTCTAAACACGAATAGCTGTTTAGAAGATTTATTGGCTAAAAACGTCTGATGTCTGATTTCAGTAGATACAACGGATCCATGTCAAGTTTAATTATTAGTATAGATATGGGTACCAAGACTGCATACGCTTCTAAATCCCATCCGTAATTTAAAATAAATTGAAAATTAAGTTATTACGCATTTTTAAATTATAGTCCTGCACGATAAAAAGATCTCTCGTTATTCAGTTTCACCGAAATGTGGCTGTAACTATTTAAGGTTAACAGATGCACTACGTATTTAAATGTAACCAACACTTGTTTAAAAGATCGATCCTAAAATACAGATCCAGAAAGGGGAAAACAAGTATAATTATCTTTTGCAGCGTTTTTGCTTTTCACTTTCTCTGCCGATCCGATATAATCTCAGTCTTGTTTGGTTTTAACCTGAACATTTTCTGAAATGATCTCATTGTTATCCGGTTGAGCCTGCAGCTGTGCAGTTCAGTTATTGTTTCAAGGTGAACTGTAAATCGTGGTCTGAAAAAAAAAAAAAAAAATGATTTAATAGCTCACAATAAGTAGCCTTTCATTAAAAAACATATAAATAGAAGCCCAAACTTTTGTAGGTGGTGACAGGCAACCATAAAGGATGGATTATAGAGCAGTGGTATAGCATCTAAAGTGATAAAACAACAGCTCGTTGTACAATCAAGAAAGAAGTGATATTTCTACAACTCTGATAAAACGAGAACTCTGATAAACGAGAAATGCCGTATACTGTCAACGCGTAAAGCACCCCACTGGGGGGGGGGGCTACTGATGATTTAAGCCTGCGTCTCATATCCCATGGAACAGGTAGACTGCGTATCATTAAATGTAATATTAATGCTGTCCATTGCAGTAAACATCTAATGAATAATGTGCAGTCGACTGAAGGTATAATTTAATGCTAACACCATCTATCATCCTCCTGATGAACCTGAATAGTTTATTAGCAGGAGCACCAAGGTGCCGTATTAAAAACAAAGCCAATACAATTAAATATTAATTGTGTTAATGTCTTTCAACGTAACTAATTTTCACTGATACGATAAGAAATTTTAATTTTTCTCTTTTTAACTCCTGATTTCTTTTCTTTTTTTTTTTTTTTTTCCTTTTTCTTTTTCTTTTTTTTTTTTTTTTTTGAGTATACAAGATTTTGTAAAAAAAATTATATTAGTTTTACACCTTTTTTGATACTTCTTATCCACCACATGCTGGTATTTTAAAGCTGTAATAGACTCCTGATAAGATAATCTGAGGCCCTCAGGGTAGCTTAAATTCAGGGCACAAATGCCCACTTACCATGTTCCCATGAAGAAGGAAATACTGAGATCTTCTTAAATAAGAAGCCCTATGGGGGATAATCAGGCTCTGATTTGTAAAAAGCTGCGACTTCGTTACACGATTGTCTTCAGAATAAATGTACTGTTTATTATGCTTGAAGAGCGACGATACTTTTCAAGATAGTTCGTATGCTCAGAATGCGTGTTTACAAGAGTTTTTAAAATATTTTTGAGGCTATATATGGATGTAAAGAAAGAAGTAGAGGGCGCTTGGCAGTAGCGCAATGCATGTAAGTAGAAACGAAATGTCGTTTGATTAGGCAACATGATGTCTGTGAAGGTAGTCCACCTAACAATAGGACAGTTGTAAATATGTAAATATAACGAATAATAAATAGCATTAGAAAACTGAACCATCGGATGTTTTGTGCTTGCTCTACGGGCCGCCATGGATAAATGCAGGTTCGTCACAATGGATGAATCAACAAGGTTAGCAAAAATGTAGATAGTATAATTCTGTAAACATTTATAAGGTTAAACCGACTGATTATGGCACAACACAACAGCTCAAAAGCTATCTGCCTAGAAGGATGGATGCCTTTGTGGAGGATTTTTAAGGGGATACTCCCACACATGAGAAAACCATGAAAACAACCATGCAGCCAGCCCATTGGTCAGGATTTCAATTCGAGTGGAACTACCAGTGTTTACGGATGTAACTGCTCAGCCACTGGTAAGCTATAAACGTTTAGAAAGGCATACATGATTTGTTACTTCTCTGTAGTAATTTATACATTCTAAATGAAATAAATAACAAAGAAAATAGTAATGCATTTCAATTGTTGATGGGACCATTTACTATTTCTAGCAGCTTAATCACACGGTAGAGTCTTTTTTTTTTTTTTTTTTTTTTTTTTTTTAAATGCTGGAGACGTGAAAATGTGCAATGGCCTGGCTGGGATTCGAACCTGGACCTCTCGAATACACGCCGAGTGTGCTACCGTTACACTACGAATGCATGCCGGAAAGGAGAGAAAATATACCTCATATACTCCCCCTTTTAAACGGCGACTGGGGATTAGCAGAACTGATGACAAATTATTCTCCGCCATCTTTTAGTTCGGGCACTACTGTAGAGACATTAGGTTTTTTTTATCCTACAGACGTGAAAAATTGTGCAAAGCCCTAGTCGGGTCTCGAACCTGGATCTCTCAAATACGTGCCGAGTGTGCTACCGTTACACCACGATGGCATACCGGAAGGAGGGAGAAAATACCTCATAACACGTTCCTTAAAATTTTTTCAGTCCTTAATTTTTTCCTTTGATTTTTTAAGTTCTGAATATTACCATTCATATTAAGAACTCGAATTCTACAATTCAGCTCTAAGCCATTTCTTTGCACATATTGCGATTTAAAGGAATTTAATCCATCTATCATTGATAAAAATGTGTTCTTTAAATCATCAGATACTTATTTCCTAACAAGTGCATTTCATTATTTAGAAAAAAAAAATATTACATCATATTATCTCATAAATTAGGAGGGGAAAGGAAATGCCATTTTCGTGTTTCGGAATGAATGTATCGAATTTAACGTACGTATTAGGGCAACATCTATCATTTCAAATCACATCTTTTTTCCGAATTCGATTACTTAAATGGGCTATTTGGATACCAGGAGAAAGAAATTGATTTCTGTAAGACATAGCTTAAATCCTGTTATAACGAAGAAGGGTGGAGAGCTGGTCAACCCCCAGGGAATAAATACACGAAACATACACTCATCCCCTTTTTCGCGCGAAAAACACGCCCAACTAATCGATAAAAGCGTTGAACCTGAAAGCGCATACGATAGCCTGCAGGTCGAGACGAAATGCAATCGAACTTTAGGTTTCGAAGTTAAAAGACACAATGCTGGTCTTATTCTATCTTTGAATTTTAAGTTTCTTGCTGAAACAAAGCTTATATTTCGATAAAAGCATTGAAATATTGCTTCTAATCAATATTCCTTTGCTTAGCAGGTTGTATTCACAAGATAAATGTATGCCTTTGCTCCCTAAATTAAACTGCAGTTTTTTAGTAAACGACTGTACGGAATAGTGCGGTTGAGAAAAATATTTCTGCTCTATATATTGATTTGTCACATAATCCGAATCTCTTTTACTATTTTTGTCTTTCATATAATCTGCTTTCTCTTCACTTGAAAGCGTATCGTATAATACGCAAACTTCTGAATTTTGGCTCATTAACACCTAAATACTAATGGATAGTGAACAGTTTCCTTCTGAATTCAGTTCTTGGAGAAATAAGTTGATTACAGTCGAATTAGAAATTTTCGTTATGTATTAGCATCATCACTCCTTTAAAGTCAATTAAAAAGTTTCCTGGCGACGCAAATCGTTTTTGTGGAATTTACTATAATTAATTATCCTTATTATAATTTCCAGTTTCTGTTATCCACATATTTAAGTTTCCCATTCTTATTCATTTTTATACCACAGGAAGAAGGGGGAAAAAAAAAGAAAAAAGGAGCATAAGGCAACTGTGTCCAAATCATTTGTAAATACGGGATACGTGGTAGCATATATTTTGAAGGAAATACTTAAAACTTATTTCAATATGTCTACTGCATACTCGCACGCACCGGAAAAAACACTTTAATATAGTCCATACTGTAGATTTATAATCTGATAATAAGATGGATGAGGATTTTTAAATTTTATGAGCGACTAGTCATTGAAAGTTTCACTCATCTTCGAAAAATCCAATCGTAGGAAGGTTATCGTAATGATAAATCATGTATTTTTGTAATAAATTTTGCTGAAGACATTTTAAATGATATCTTATACGCTTATGTTTTATTTTAAAATTAGATTTCTAAATTTTAGTGAGTATCTCAGAAGTTAATAAGGATATGTTTCATATTGATATTGCTGTGAAAGGGATATGAAAACTAATAAATGGAAAGGAATTCTTTCATTGATTAATTTGTAGAGTCTTAACGATTTTCGAAGAAGTAAACATGAAAAGATAGCAATGCCCTCGTTGGGATTCGAACTTTAGACTTTCCAATAGCTAGCAGGACGTACTTCCAATTACACCACAAGATACGCGGTAAGAAGGATGAAAAATCCTTCATATTATTCCCTACTTCAATTGCGACTGGTGAGGCGGGGACCCAATTGCCAAATCCAGGCGGTGATCAATTATCGTCCTCTACATTTTAGTTCGAAACCATTTGTAGAGGCATCATGATTTTCGAAGCAGGAAGCATGGAAAATGAACAATGCCCTCGCCGGAATTCGAACTTCTGACCTTTCGACTGCTAGATTGAAGTGCTTCTAATTACACCACGTAGACACACAGTAAGAGCGGAGAAAAGATCTTTACAGGTGTAGCTGTTTTATTCCTTTTGAAGTAAATTCTTTCTTTATTTCGAGTGAGATACATTTGGAAAGAATTATTTTAATCAAACAGTGCAGCAATTTTTCGACCTCGAAAAATTGCAGAACTCCAAATATCAGCTCAATCGAAAATTAATATTAATGACTGAATGGTAAAAACTGATGCATTTTCTTTGAAAATTTGTAATACTTATTTAGGATGTTTATATTGTTTTGGAATTTTCTAAATGTTTTTTATCTTATTGCGATGAAAATTAAATAAGTCGTGAAAATTTTATTTATCTACATATATGACCACTTATTAGGAAATTAGTGATATAGTCTTCCATACTTGTTGAAAGTACTTACTTCCTGAAAAATGCTACTTCTTATCTCATGAATGATAAGTAAATCACTGTTCATTTTTCAGTCTACGCTCATGTTATTGTGTATTAAAAATTAAAATATGTACATTAATTCATCATTTTAAATAAAAATGTCTATGATTTTAAACCTGAGACTGAAATATCTCTAAGAATTTCTACAACTTCCAAAGAGTCTAAATTGATTTCACACTGATATTGATTGCATGTCTCAGCTGTGCACATAATCCAATTAATAGCACCGTTTTCGGATTGATGAGACTTGTTTAACACACACAAAAGTATAATTTTAAGGTAATTTTTGTTAAGATACACAAATGAATGCTTTTATCGTTTGTACAAACGAATGTAAAGTCGGATTATAAATAACATGAATTTTTATATTTTAAAAACACAAAATCTGTCATTTTTCAAATATCTTTCCAAAACATTTTATAGGTTACTGCAATATTAATGTTATTCGATTATTGGTATTCAAGACTGCAAATTAAATTTTAAGCTAATTTATGATTAAATTCGTAAAAATAGGTGTTGACTTTGATTATATAAATTTAACTCATCATTCTTATTTATTTACTTAAGTTCTGTGATGCGTATAATTCGCAACAGTCCCAGTGCATCTGCGGAACATTTTAAAAGATTTAACAGTCACAAAATGTCTCCACGCGTATTATGTTTCTCTTTGCGCATATTTTTACCGAAGTTCTCTGAGAGCTGAACACGAAAAAACTAAAACGTTAAGTATAAAACTGTATATTCTATTTCCAAAAATTCCTTGGAATTTTCTGACTGCAAATATTTATATTTCAAGGATTGTAAATTTAAATAAAAAAATTCTAAGAAATGCGCTCTTTCAGATTTCATTTTGACAGAAATGTACTTGTGAATACTGTGGAAGGCTTAGTTCGATACATCAAGTTTATCGCCCTGCAAATTTTACTGTATCCTTTTCTTTGGAAGTTTTCTTACCAATGTAAACTACATTTATAGAAATACTATGGTTGTTACGATTTACTGAGGTTAAATTTGCTGTTTTTCCTCAATAGCACTGAAATGCTAAAAAATTTTGATACTACTCAGAGTTAGGGTAAATATAAGGATTGTGTAGAATAAGAGAGAACTTGCTTCCTAAAATATGGAAATTGGTATAGCGGATAGGATAATTCGCTGATGATATTTGTTCCACTTTCTGATCTAGGGCCTGGTCATGATATCCCGTGCCTGCCCTAAAGATGAAATGTGTGATGTGTTTGAATACTCTTACTAAATCCAGCTCATATATAAGTATCTCATGAGCATAGGCATCTTCCTTTATATGAATCAATCATATTAGCTATGCAAGCAGGTAGTTAACCTTAAAATGACAGTAGTTTAAGGTATTTGGTAATATCTGCATTTGCGCATGTAAGTTGCAAGAACTGGATTGGATAATTTAGACTATTGCCGAGTCCATAATATTTCAAGGATTGTAAATTTAAATAAAAAGATTCTAAGAAATGCGCTCTTTCAGATTTCATTTTGACAGACATGTACTTGTGAATACCGTGGAAGGCTTAGTTCGATACATCAAGTTTATCGCCCTGCAAATTTTACTGTATCCTTTTCTTTGGAAGTTTTATTACCAATGTAAACTACATTTATAGAAATACTATGGTTGTTACGAGAATACTTTATAAAAACTGACTCATATTTATGTTACGTAAATAAGGTGCTTAGCAGTTTTACCGACTAGTCGCTGCTGCTTTAAAAGAGAAAAAGAAGTATTCCATTACCTAGATCAGATCGGAGTACATTGAATTGTTCGGAATACGGCAAAGCACGGAAGGGCTATCTGTCTTAAGGAAGGAATGCCTTCATAGAGGACGTTTTAAGGAAAGAGGCTCCTGTTCACATTACACATAGAGAAAAATCTCGAAAACTCCCATGCAGCTAGCTCGTTTGGCGGGATTTGACCTCGAATCGGATTATCAGTGTTCATATTCTTTAATGCTCAACCGTTGATAGACCTACATCTAGAGCGAGTCTGACAGCTCATGAAATTTTGTGAAACAAAAAAGCTGTAATAGAGTAAAATCACGCGAAAAAAACAATAACATCGTAATGAAATGGAAAAATTCAAAAGTAAAATGCGTAACAAAATGGAGTAAATGGAAAGAAATTACAAATGTATGAATGTTGAAGAAATTACCCAAACCACACAGCAATACACACACACACAAAAAAAAAAAAAAAAAAAAAAAATCTGTTTAAAACCAAAAGCCGAAGCAAATCTTTACATGACTTGCAATGTTGAAATCGGATGTTGATACATAAAGAATGAGCTTGCATAGTGTCCAGTTTAATATTTCTTTTTATTCTCCATGACAAACACTTTCATGCCAACACCCATAAAGTAGAGCACAAATCGTTCTTGTTTTTGAAGAACTACATCAATATCCGTTTCAACTTTGAAATACGGAGTGTAAGAGAGTTAAAGGTCACAACTATAATGGATGATGGAACTTTCCAAAACAAACAAGATTCACCATAAAATGTGAGGTCGGAAAGCAAAGGGCAAGCAGCGACAGGGCGCCTGCTTCGTGAAAACAAAGAGCACAATAAAGACGAATAATTGAAGGAGAAAGAAACTTTATTATTGAAAACTTTACAGCAAATGGTCAAACGAGCGTCCATAAACTGAAATACAGGCGTCATATTGGCGACAAAGTGAATCGCATACATGTTGAAAGATTCCTGTCATTTCGCGAATGTGTGCAGCGGTGGCGTTAATTTGATCGACAAAGTCATCTGGTGACTCTATCAGCGTCTCGTAAGCGACGCTTTTTAACTTTCCCCAGAGATGAACTTCTAGGCAGGACAGATCGGGAGATCTGAGAGACCAAGAGATGGGCCCCCCGAGGCCGGCCCATCTGTTTGGAAAGGCAATGTTCAGGTAGCTTCTCACTGTCCTGAAGAAATGTGCTGGCACTCTGTCATGTTGAAGCTACATATTTGCTCAAACATATGCTGACACATTTTGTAATAAATCAGGAAGTACATGCTGAATGAAGGTGAAGTACTTCTTTCTGTTTAGGTGGTCTGGTAAAAGGTAAGGTTGAATAAAGTACATTGCGTACATGACCTTTGCAGTCGGCATCTCGAACGTATAGCATGCGGATTAATTGTGGCCCACACATGATTGTTGTGCATATTAAATATGCCGTCACATGTGAACGTTGTGTATGTGTAGAATATAAACGGGCACAAGTTCCAAACAGTGGATGCAGTAAGCTCTGTTTCAGGAACCAACGAGAAAATGCTTCAAGTTGTGGAAAATCCTTTTCATTTAAAGCCTGGACCCGCTAGAGATATTAAGAGTGTAACCTCTCTTCAAGCAACTCACGCCATACCGTCGCTGTCTTGTGTAATATTTTTTAATTGAAACTACAGACATCGGAATTACGAAGATGTATCTCAGATCTTGCAGAGAAATATTATGAATCTGTTTACTTTTCTTTGGAAAGCACTAAAGGTAGGTCGAATCCTAAATTTCTTCGAATTTAAATCCGAATCCTGAAAGATTTTATAATTTTTCAAATCTCTCTCGAATCATTCAAATAAAAATAAGAATTAAAAAACTTAATATTAAAAGTTTTTAAATAAAGCAGAATTTTAAATCTGCGTTTAATGTAAAACAAATGCAGTAATACAATTTTTTAAAAATACAGTTACGTTTATTAAAAAAATGCAAATGAAATTCAGAAAATGAAATACATAATTAGACTCTTGAATTTTAAAATTTATTTTCTCAATATTATTTGATAAGCATATTTGAGTGACACCTCAAATTTCAAATAACAGTTCAAAACTCAGCAACTTTAGCTGAATAGTTCAGCAGGTAGACAAATGGAATCATGTTAGCGTCGAAGCATTTATAAACCATACCATAAGTTCTCAGAAACATATTTATAATAGGTTATGCACGCCCAGGATTATTAAGACTATCCGAGAGCTGTTTTCGAGAATTTTCGAGAAAGCGAAGGTCACCGATTACTTTAATGAGAGTTTTAGCAGGCTTTCGCGGATACCATATTGAAACAGTGTGGCACTTACGGCAGTCCACAGGCTGAATTAAGTAATTCGGATACCACAGGTATTTCAGCCTCACTAGCAGCCGAGGGTTTAAGGTAGCTGAATACTGGCAAATCGACCCGGGTTCGAATCCAGGTGAACTGGCTAGTTGCATAATTGTTTTTCGTGGTTTCCGCCCTATGTAACGTGAATGCAAACCAAGTTTCCTTAAAAATTCCTCCACGAAGTCCTCCTTCATCTCGGACAGAGAGACCTCGTGTGCTTTTCCATTATGAAATAGCTGCTGAAGTTTCAACAATCACATTAAGTTTTAGTGAGTATATACAATTAATATTTCTAAACTTTCGAGATAAAATGTTCTGCGATTTCGTAAGTAAAGCTTCGAATAAAATTCAAATTTCAGAAATTCAGATCGTTTTGAAGATTCGCGAAATCTGAAAGTTTGAAAGACTCATCTTTAGAAAACTAATAATCCAGATCGCATCTAAAGAATAAATGAATTATTTAGGGCTACGTTTTGATCTCAGAATGTTAATTCTCGAATTTAATTGATGAGAAAATCTATATTATTATTTTTATGTAGATCCTGAAAATGAACAATTAGCAAGTATTAGAATAAGTCATTCTTCTTCAAAGTGAGGGCTTTTGTTGCTGGCTTTGGCTTATTATTTTTGTTTATTAATCATAGTTTTCTAACATGCACCGTCAAATGACTAGAATATTTTCAGAAATATGAAGGTAACAACAAATTTTATTGAAATGAAATCGTGATATTCATTCATAAAGAATATGCATGCCCTGACCTTGAGGTAATTATAGCTTTTTAGTCTATTTTCATACTCCTAGACTTTTTTTTAACTGGAGATATTTAAAAATCTGTCGATTCGAAACTTATTGGCTGGAGACCTTTTGGATTCTATCCGAAGTGTTCTATGCCAAAACTGGGGGTGAGATAGCTGTCACAGGTTTTGCCTAAAATAACCAATTCTGTTCAATCGTTTCTCATAACTAACTACCCACCAGCGACCCAGTGTCTAAAGCCGCTCAACGCAGATAATTCGTTCTGAGATTGGCCCCTTTGGCTGAACATGTTGGTTAGATGGAGTTCCCTTATGTATAGCGAAAATACGGGCCAGTTTTTTCCAAAATGTCCTACTCGACTCTTGATCGTCTTTAGGAAGAAACCCCTCGAGTGTTTTGTCCATGGAGGTAGGAAGTTAGATGGAGTGGCCCTAAACCAGTTTCCCCATACCCTGCTTTGAAGCACTGGCGATCTCTCCTTTGGTGACCAAAACATTGGGTAATTTACCATTGAGTTCAATGGGTTTTGACACGATCGGATGTAAATATTTTGTAATTACGTCGTAAATATGCATATAAATGTATATATTTTCTTTTTCTACAATACTTCAGAGTCCTAAGTATACGAAAAGAAAACAGTTTTAAACAACATTTCATTTTGAACGGAATTAAATGCTATACTTTTCACAGAACAATTTGCTCAGAATGGTTTAATTTGAAATATTTTCACAAGTTTTCGTTAATTACTTTAGAAAAAAATTTAAGGTAATTCGGTTTGATTCGGTTAAGGATTACAAAAATTAAGATCAAAGTTTATTAAAGTTATGCATTATTTCTTTTCTATTTATAGAGCTTCTTCCTAAAATACTTTCTCATATATGACATGATTTTTTAGCTTCTGAGACATCTTTTAAATCGAAAAGTATAAGTCAATTTATAATTAATGCTCTATTCGGTCCATTTCAAATTAGAGCACCTTTTAATTTAATAACGAAATACTTTAAATAGTACTTAACTTTCTCTGAACATTTCTGAAAGCGAATAAAGTACGGATTATTTTTTAAATATTATTTAAAACTTTTAACTGACTTATTATAAAATGTAAGGGGAATAATTCTTTTAATTATACTTATTAGATTTTTTTACCCTTGATTTCAACAATACATATTCCAAAACTCTTCTTTATTACTTTCTTAAATACGCATCTCATAGAAATTGCTTTACAATACTTTTTAACAGATTGCTTTCTAGTACGAACAATTCTTGCTTAACTAGTTTTATAACGTATTTGTCAACACGATGTCAATTTATGTTTACAATTAAGCGTTAAGGTTATTATATATTTAGATAATATTTTTTAATCATTATAAATTTAGATATATTTAATAATTAGATTTTTTCACAGTAACTTTCACAGTTGTTTATGAATGAATAAATCCTTCATTTCAAATACATTTATAAATAATTTAATAAATATTTACGTATTTTGTTAAATGCAGATACATGCTTTTTGCAAGCACATGCATAAATACCATTTTTCAGTTCCGGCATGTGGAAATCTTTAATTTCTCGAGCTTCTGAATGTAAATACAAAAACACCCCATCTGGTGACCGAAGCTTCGGAGCGAGTGGCCGGATTGGCCACTCCTTCCTTTCTTACCTCCATGGTTTTGTCATAATTAAGTAGCCAGTCAACCAACCTGTAAATAATCAACATCTGTAATCTGTTCTTTTGCAGGATGGGATTTAATGCCACAAGATCTTTTTACTTCTCCGCTTAAAAGGATCCATGCGAGGTAGGCGTAGCTGTAAATAATCAACGGGCCAAGCTACCTATGCACAAACGCAAATACGTTATCTGAAGCTCCTTCTTTTATGACTCACAGTAACTTCAATGCATTTCTTTTGCTTATCGTAAGTTATTTGTGTTCTTTGTGTCATGTTATGTTTTGTGATGCTCTTCTATTTTTATTACTATATGATTTTTAGTATTCTAGCATTAAGTCATTTTCATACGCACACACACACACACACACACACACATGCACACGGTGTAACACAATTGATGGTCACAGATTCAAGGGTTTACAGTTTTAAGGTAACGCAATTGATCGTCACATTTTGAATTGTAATGAATTCTAGGAGAATACACTACAACAAACAATTTTTTTTATTAATGTATGGCTGAAAGTGACACGTTGAAGCACAAACGCAAGTTAAATTATTTATTTGCGACATCGTTGACAAGGGCTTCTTTATAGTAATGTTTACAATAATTGTTCAAAAGTGCATCTATCGATAATAATACATGCTTGACAAGGGAATGATTGGTTTACAGTTTCAAAGATGCCGGGCTTTTTTTCCTGCAAGGCAAGCTATCTACTATTCCCTAAGATTTTTGACGCTAGAACTACGAATTCAGAAATGGCGCCTTTGAAAACCCTTTGTGTATTGCAAAATTGTAAAAACTTGTTTGCGACATTTCCATACGCATGATTTAATTTTTAACATTGAATTTGGTTCATAAAATGAGAGTTCTCTGATTGCAACTGCAACAAGTAAAAATCAAAAATATTTTAAACTAAATTTGGAAGTGTTAAATTAATTAGGTAAGTACTGCGAGCTGTTTCCATTTACTTTTGCTGTAGATTGTCTTTAACCACATATGTAGTGGTAGATTTGAATATTATGTATGTCATTTTAGTTACCATTTTTCAAAATGCTCTCATTTTTACTTACTAGCAAAAAAGTAAAAAACATAATTGCTGTCAATTTTTATTGTTCGAAGATTTCAGTCTAAGTGTTCGTAGTAACCAAAAGCATACAAAATGTGTTAATTCTGAATTTGCCTACAGGGTTTGCTGTGATTTGTCATTATATTTCTATTGAAACTGTGATGCCCTAAGCTAAATTTCAATTGCAGATTTAAATTCTCATTCTTCATTTATTATTCTCTTTACTATTATTGTTATCCTCAATCTCAAGAATATTTATTAGTTAGTGTCTTTTTTCTGTTTCATTAAAACGATTTTACCTTTTTGAATAAGTTTAATATTCATCTTTTATTTTAAGAGTGTTTACTAGATATATTTTTTATGGTAAATGTGGTATAAAATTAGCAGCTAAAATATGAATTTAAAAGCTTTCCTTTTAATACAAAAATGTTGTTCTTCGTCTCATATCACAATTAATAATTTCACAATTCATAATTTCACATAAGGTATAGAAGACCCCCATATCCATTCCCTGGCATCCTTTCCATCAAATTTGGGTTGAAACTTCTCCGTTCTTGTAATCCCTGGTATCAAGCTCTTAAATCTCTCCTAATCCTCGTCCCTGTGTTGGACCGTTGGCAATGGTTTCGTTGATGAATGGTATAATGACCAAAGGGTGTTGCCCATTCCTGACGAAAGCATTAAAATGCAAATGTCCGATCATTTGAAATAACAATATAGTTTCCACGATGGACATTATAAATTTCTCTGAGATGATATCATGAAGGTCGAACTACTTCAGTTTTGCTATCCCATGGAGTTAATGGTTACCTCAGTATTTGATTGAGTCCAAAAGAATTTTTTGAAGCTCTGGTAAAGAAAAGAATGCTTGTGTTTTCTCTGAGATGATATCATGAGGGTCGAATTGCTTCAGTTTTGCTATCCCTTGGGGTTAATGGTTACCTCAGTATTTGATTGAGTCCAAAAAATGTTTTGAAGCTCTGGTGAGAGCACAAACAGCTGACAAAACAAAAATGCAACTAAGTTTTGTTTTTTGTTGTGATATTTAATTTTTTTCTCTCTTTCATATTCACTGCGTTGTATACGTTACTGCTCTTATCCTGAAAAACAATAACCACATTTCTTTTCTCAATGTTTAATTTTTGCTTCTTATAAAATACGATTGTGACGTCGCTGGCTTGCAAAAACTATAAGAGTTTTCACTGATTCCAGTTACTCCATAAACACCTTCAAGATGAGAGACGAAAATTCCTGTTTCCCAATAAATTTTCAAAATCTTAACATCGTATTTATTAAACAATACTATTAATTCATATTTTTCTTTGGCTGAAAAACCTAAATTATTTAGAAAAAAATCACAACGCCATTTAAATGAGAGCACATTAAAAATGAAAATATGCTCTTGTAGCAGTTGCTGTACTAAAACATTAATCTGTCAAGAAGAAATAATATATATTTGGCACACAAATATATCCGCTATTGGTCTTCGGAAGGAGTTATGGGCCTAGTCTCCGTTCATGGGACCTTTCTATCATCCACTAGTCCTCATAATAAAGTTAAGACGTCCTAAGGTGGAGAGCTACACTTTGATCTTAGCGAAAAGGCCGACTCGCCAAGCTGACAGGTCAGCTTCCATGAGGATCCATGATTCTTCTCTTCTCCCATTAAATTCTGGCATATTGTCACAATCCACAGCGAAAACGCGTCTAAGCAAGTTTTATTTTTACATATTTGTTGATATATTTCATTCATGTATTAATGAGTATGGAAGATTTGCTTCATTAAGCGTATGAAAGGATATGTTATGGATTTTTTTCGTTAACAGGGAATAGCAGAGGATTTATCTAAAATAGCATATGATTTTCATATATTTCTCTTCAAAATTACATCAACTTATTGTAATTTCGACTACGTTGCTTTTTTTTTTTTTTACTTATTGATAAGATAACTGCGCTTTCTTCTGAGGGTAATATAATAATTCAATCGATGTTCGATTATCTCTTGGTTTCATTCTGTCCAGCTTTCGTCTTCTTACTGGTATGCAGTTTTCATTTTTTAAGGTATAGTTGATTTATATTTCCTTAGGTATTTCTTATTTTAATTTTGCCTGATGTAAACTGGCATATGATATTTTTATTTTATTTTTGTTTGTCATTTTTTGATGGCTTGACCTTATTTATTTTATACCTGATTTTGATAGAGAATTTTCCGGGAAACAGATCAGTGGGCCTCCTAGTCCTTTCCTTTACCACCTTCTCGAAAAGACTTACATAGCCAAACAGTATTTTGTTATTGTTGTTGTCTTCTTAATGCTCACTTCTCTGACGTAGTCAGCCCAAGGCCACGAAATTCCTCGTGGCAAGGAGCTCATGATTACGCCTGTCGTTGGCAACAGCCTTGAACACCTAACAGGTGACCGTACGATTTGGCTCAATTCCGCCCCCAGTTTTGATGGAGAGCACTCCGGAGGGGGACGGGTCGAGTCACACGAGAGGGCATTCGGCTCGCCGCATATTTAGAGTGCCGCACCAGCACTATACATTTACAAACATCAATGCCTTCTCCGGGATTCGAACCCAGGCCCTTCGGCATGGCATTCAGCGACGTTATCCACTATACCGGTTGGGCGGCAGACAGTATTTTAAGTGCCCCATACAAGAAAGGCACTATACATTTACAAATATCCATGCCTTCTCCGGAATCTGGACCCAAACCCAAGACCGGCTTCCCTAGCACTATGCCAGTACGACTTATGCCATCTGTATTCTATTTAATAACTACAAAATTCAACGATATATTATACCTAAAAATTAATAACTATATTTACCAATTATTCAAACACCATATACAATCTCTTTCCTCTTAGAAAAGAATACGCCTTCATGCAAAATTATAATGAACGAAAAAATTTCAAGTAAGTATAGATCTACATGTACTGTTGTTGCAAACAATAGTGGCGTTTTAATAGCAACTTATAATATTTAACTTTAACGTCTTAAGCAAACAAAACCAAATGAATGTGACAATAGTGTTGATTACCTGGAAATTAGAATCTAAAAAAATCATCAAAACATTTGATAAATTATCAAAGATTATTAAGATTAATTAAACTATCCGACATTGAAAATGATGAAACTCTGCAAATAGTGAAGAAAAGCCAGAGAAAAAGGGTGGCCAGAAAGTGATGAAACTCGCCAAACAGTGATAGCAGCAACGAAGAATAAGTGATTTTTATTTCGAAATAATATACATAGTACAGAGCTAGAACAGCGTCGGCTCTGTATGTTGTAGGACTACCTTGGACAGCGATACACGAAGCGACACGTCTAGGTACAGAGTCAGTGAGACTACAGATATTGTCCTGAAGAATGGTTCCTCATTTCTTGTCAAACATTTGCCACAGTTCGTCTTCTGAACGCGGCAATGGCAGGATATGCAAATGACGTCCTATCACATCCTATATGTGTTCGATTGGTGAAAGATCAGGAGAAAACGGTGGCCAAAGAAGTATTTGAGCACGTTGCCTGACGCGAGCAGTGTTTGGTTAGCTGATGCGAGCAGTATGCTGCAGATAAAGAGCATTGAGTACTCCCAGAAGGTAGAGGAGTGTCACCGGCCACATCACATCATCCACGTATCGTTGGGCCATCATAGTGCCCTGAATGCGAACTAGAGGTGACTTGGAATTGTACGCAATTGCGCTCCAAAACATAATGCCGAGTTGTCGCGCGGTAAGGCGTTTTATACTTGCTACCGGATTGGACCTGTCTCCATATCGACATCACACTCGTATGCGGCGACTATCATTGAAGAAACAGAAGCGTGACTCATTTAAGAACACGATTCATTCTGTCGCCCAGATCTCTCGAGCCCGGCAACCATTGCAGTCGTTGGTGTCTATGATGTGAGGTCAATCGTAATCTTCTTAACAGACGCCACGAGTGCAGGCCACTAGCCACCAATCGACGGCAGATGGTTCTGGTCGATGTGGGAACATCCAGGATGTTAACATGCTGCAGAATGGAGGTAGAAGTCTTGCGGGTGCGCCCCCACTTGTCGGCGGATGCGTCGATCTACGCGTGCTGACGTCACTCTGGCTGCACCGACATCCCTCGTACTTGCCATATTTCCTCCTCCCAACCATCGTCGCCACAGCCGGTGCACTGTGGACGCGTCCAAGTGTGTATCAACTGAGATTTGCCGTATGGACCAACCTGCTCTCAGTCCGATCATCGTGCTCCTAGTAAAATCGTATGCCTGCTGGAACTGTCTCCGTTGACGACGACCTGACATTCTTTGCTATTACACACGTCCTCTGAGACGAGAACTAATTTTCTATCATGATTTCCCTGGCAGTAATAATGGCACGTAAACTGAACGTTCTATAGGTTCCTTCCCGTGTATCTTCTTCAACGTGCGCTGAAGAGCTGCGCGTTTCACATCATTCGCGTAACTGAGTGACGTGCATGACCCTGAAATTTGCATGATTTCGGGGTAACTCCTTCTTGGTGCTGCATTTTCAGTGTCGGGTAGTGCATCTTTGGGCATATCAATGTCATTCGCTGGAATTCTATTATTCCAAAAACTTCAGAGTGAATGCAATTTTCAACCAGACCAAGAGGATTTAAAATATTTGACAAAAAATTTATATTTTGCATTAAGAATTAATTATAGAAGTATTTAAAAATAAAGTTCCAAATACTGAAAACTTTTAAAAAATTCTGAGAACTGCACATTAGATGATTTTAAAATTTTTATGTTACCTAGGAAAGGATTCATTTAAACGTTGCCAATGAGATAAATAATGGTTGAGTAACATACTTTGTAAATATATAAATACATTATTCCGTGGTGAATATTTTATTAACAAATTTTCCAACGTCACCAGGTGTAGGTCTGTTGATGGCGAGCTGTTGGTCTTTGTATATTCGAATTCTTATCATGAGTGCTGCACGTTTTGAGTTGTCAAAAGTTTCTGGCACTTACTGTACATCCTTTTTATTTTATCAAAACATGTAACTTTAACTTTTGTTTATGCAAATTGTCATACAGTATTGATCTTGTAGTGTAATTTATAGGGTAAAAATTATTGGATAAAGGAAGATCGTTGAGCATTCGTAACAAACAAAACAAGATGTCATTAAAAGGCGAAACAATGAAGAAAAGTCGTACACAATTTAGGTGTTGCTGAATTGGTTGTAAGAACAAAAGCGGGTATTGTAGGTTTCTTAGAAAGCAATAAACAGAGAAACTACGAAAAATGTTACTGTGATACAAGATTCTGCATGTACTCTTTATCCTACCCATTTAATTATATTAATTAGGAAATGCATACAGTGCTCATGATTTGAATTAGTATTGTAGGAAGACAGCAATAAGCAGGCATGAGCTAAAAAAATTAGAGAAATTATAGAAATTATAGCTTGCTCTTTTAAAATATAAATCGTATACATTTCTCCCATATAGAGAGAATAGTAAATAGAGAGAATAAATAGTAGATATCTCTATAGTAAATAGAGAGAATAAATATTAAATATCTCTATAGTAAATAGAGAGAATCATTGCATTTACTTAAATAAAGCAAAATTTTAAACTGGAAAACAGACGAAGGGAAACTAAGAACTGTTTATAAAATAGTCAATGAATACATTAAATTAAAAAATTTGAAGCTTTATTAAATGATAATACTTCAATAAAATAGCAACACTTCAATAAAAAAGTTGCTATAAATCTTCACAATTTAGTAAACTTATTAAAACAAATAACCAACCATAAGGAGATAAAAGATAAACAAATTACGATTGAGTATTGCATAACACAATTTTAAAAATTCGAAACAAGCACAAACAATGGGGAAAAGGTAAATCCAGTGAAATGACTAAATATTTAAAATATTCTAAATTTCTGCATAAAAGTCAGCTAAGCAAATACAGAATTGCAATGAAACAAATTAAAAAACAGGGCTAAATATTTCTGAAATAAAGGCAACGTATTTCGACTTGAATTAATTACCTAAAGATATGACAAAGAGAAATACAAAGAAATCAACAATTACCATTAAATTAAAAAATAAACATATAAATCAAATGGCTACCACATAGAAACGGAATTCAGTTGGGTAAACATTTGAAGAATAAAAGCAAATATTTCATATAGCAATAAAAAACCCTCCATCAAGCAAAAGACAATGGAACAGATATTCTTGTCAATGAAATTATTAAATGTAATATTCGCGATTGTAGCGAAATGCTAGTCATTTAGTAGCAAAGTCACTAAAATAAAACTAGCGGTGAGATAAACAGCGCAGTTGGCTTATTGTTGCTCAAAACGATTTGTGAAATGTTTATGCAAATACTGACAACCCTGGTCTCGGGTAATGTAAAAGCGAAATTTTTGGAATTGGTGTTTAACAAAAGAGAATACTTATTGTTCTGTGCCTCACTGTATCTCAGAGCGTGCCAAAAAATACGAGAAATTAGAAAGTCGGGAATTTATGGCAGAAGTTCCTCTAAATTTCTGAATCTAAAGACTGAATTAAAGAAGTCTTCCCTTGGATCTAACATATTCGTTAGCCAGCGAGAGAAAGGATTTGAGGATTAGAGAATGGACAATCGGTTTCATCAAGAATGTATTTGTGTTCCAAGCACTTCGCTCCTAATGATTAAATTTAAAATACATTACAAAAATTACATTAGCACATTTTTTTTATTTTCTGCTTTTATTTTAAGATCCAAATTTTTGATTTAGTAGTTTATAAAAACTTTCACTCGAAAGGTTATACATTCACATTCAGTCTATGGAACATGTGTGAGGTGTTTTAAGTAGTTTTAAGAAACATATTACGTCTTTAGCTCATCTTGTTAATAATTTTATGCAAGCTTCAAAAATGATATCCAACGTGTCCATAAAAATCCCTATCTGGCCGTTATTCTCGCAACCATTAGTCGTGCTTCCAATTACAAAAAAGGTTTTAACCCTTTGCGGTTCCCAATGCGTACGATATCTTTCAGTGGTAAATTTGTAATGCGAGCCGTGTTCTTTCGCGCCCACTACGGTGCGTAGCTGGAATGCGAGCTGAGCTCCTTGATCACCATCGAAATGTTAAATGACGCAGGGATTAATGTTTTGGCATTTTTAAATTTAAAGACATAGATTTTTATAAATTACAATTTCCCCGGTCGCTATAGTTATATTTTAGAAAACTTCGTATTCTTATTAAAAAATAAAACACAAAAAGTTTAACTCTCGTACCGCAAATTTGACCGAGATGTTTAGTTTCAAAATCAGTTATTTTTGACGTTATATTCAGGGATTAGTTGGTTAATAAATTACGATAAATAGATACTAATTTTTGCTTCTTAACCTTTTCCCTTGGGCTATAGGGGCCAATTTCGAACGTATTATGGCCATTTAGTCACTTATTTTAAATGAAAGGAACAGAAAAACAAATGAACATGATCTTGCTCTTCCTAATCCATATTAAGGAGTAAATTTTAAATCTCCATAGTTTACTGAAATTTCTTAAGACACATTTAAAGTAGTGAAAGTGCGGGACATATATGTCCCAGCCCCCGGGAAAAGGTTTTAAATACCATTTTAATGATAGTGGCTTATGGTTTACTAGTGTCTTTAATTTACCATTTCGTTCCATTGATATGCCAAAAGATTTTTCACACAAATAAGCTGTAAATTTTGAAAGTTAAAAAATGTGTTATTAATATTCTCGTTAAGTTTTATTACTTTAGAAACATAACTTGTAAATCATACAAAAAATTCATTAGCGCACACATATTTTTCATTTTTAATTAATGCAAGTAATATTTCGAGTTGGCTACAAGGCCATACCAAGGTCTACCAGTGTTTTCTAGAACTCTAATTCTGTACGGTTCTGTGAGTCAGATCTTCATTTTGATAAAAAAATTATATTGCTACATATTTGTCACAATAATTTGCATAAAAATACTTGGTACGGTTTTATTTCTTTCTTCTTAAGTTTTATATTACATTAGATAATAATCTTCTTTTCCAGTGGAGACGATGCCTTCTAATGATTCATATATACATAAAAGATAAATTATAAGACCTATATATATATATATATATATATATATATATATATAGGTCTTATAATTTATCTTTTATGTATATATATATATATATATGAATTATGAGAAACATATTCGAAGTAAAAAAAAAATCCATGATTACCTTCAGCATACAAAAATGTTTCTTTCTTTTTTAAATTCTTACTTCTCGCGTTTTATCTGAGTGAAAGCTTTTTTCAATTTTTAATTTCACGTTTTTAGACTCTGGTCTAATTTTGATTTGAAACTAGATCAGAAAATCACAGTGAAAATATTTTTACTCGTCTAACTGCAAAGGATGCTGCCATTTGTTAACATCTGAGGTGGTATTTACCAAATTCTACTAATTAATCACTAAAAGAGCAATGTGTTAATATTGAAAAATTAATGACATGTTATGAACATTGATGCGGCACAGGATCTTTTATTGCAACGTAAGCTCTTTTCTTTACCAGAAATATAATCGCTGGCATTAAAACACTGTTATCATTGTGGATGTGAAAGCAAAAATACGCATACTTAACATGATTGATCTAGCACTATTTGATTAGTTACTCATATAAAATTGGAAGTATTTCCATTTTGCTCTCTCATAAAAAACTGTTTCATGCACATGTAAATTTGCATTTAGTAAGGTTTTTCTGTATTTCTGTTTGACTTAATGCATATAATTCATATAAATATTTGGACTCCACCAGTGATTGAGCGGTTAAGACGGATGAATGCTGATAGTTCGATCGGCAGGTTGAGGTATTTTCTCTCTGCTTTCTGTATGCCTTCGTGATGTAATGGTAGCATACTCAGCGCGTATTCGAGAGGTCCAATTTCAAGTCCCGGTGAGGGCATTGTTCATTTTTCATGAATTCTGCTTCTAAAAAGGACTGGGACTGGACTGTCTCTACAAGAACTGGGACAGTATCTTTTCTGGTAAATAGGTAACTGACTATAACAGAATACGCTAAGGTGTTTTGCTATTACTAAAGGCACTGATAGGACCTTTATGAGAAAAAATTAACTGATATTATCTTCGCTTGTATATTAGAAGTCAAAAAACTCTCATACCTTCATCTTGCTTAAATCCCAGCTATTCTTAGATGAAATTACAAGTATTCAATATGTTAGCTATTCTTGATAGCTGTTCTTAGTCATTCACATAGTCTCGAAGACCACACATGTGGGGGTTGGAAATTTTCTTTTTGATGTTTATGAGGGCGGCTAAGATTAGTGTAGTTTGTTTCAGTTGTTGATATCTTATGTGATCTTATACCTCCTAACCTTCATCTGTAAATAAAGTAAATTAGATATGGAAAGAGATAAAAAATAATTTTCTTAGATAAATTTTCACACCTGTTTTTTGTAGGTTTCTGTATGGTGATCTGTGAATCTGTATTAAAGCGTTGCCAATCACCATATTTCTTGTATCATTTGAAATAAATTAGAAGACTAGAAGTTATAATTTTGAAGAAACTACGTAAATGGTATTCCAGTTTAACAAGTAAGATTTAGAAATTTGAACCCTTACAAAACCTGAACAAATAGCATAAAGTTGAGCGCAACGTGAATGACAGTTATTCAGAAGTAAACTTCTAAGTTCATTATATTCATTTTTGTTATCTCAATGTATCAGCTTTCTTACAATTCAGATATCAAATTATCACTTTGCTGCAGAATGTACTGCTGCACCGGCATTCATATGAGATGGATCAAGCAAATACAAATGTGCAAAAATATTTTGCTCCTGTGTAACTTTATGTGGTAATTTAAAAGCAGCTCTGTGGAAACTGCAAAAGCTTGCACAGAGCTGCAAAAGCAGTTTCACACTCATTACAGTAAGTATTGTTCTCCAGCAAATATTTTATAAAGAGACAAATGTAGTGTTTATCTAACTGACGTATTTTGATTAGATTAAAAGCCATTATTTTTCAATAAGCCTTGTCGATTTGCTTAGGAGAAAATGGAAATAATGTCTTGGTTTTTCTCTATTTTGAAGTTTTAAATTTTAAGCTGATAAAAACCAGCCTAACAAAAATTATCATTTCTCAAGAAAAAGAAAATGGCTTGTTTTATTGTAAGATTAAAAATAATGTGTCATTAAACACGTATTTTTAATAATTTCTCAAGTACAAATATGGCAAAAATATATGGAAGTTTGCTGTTTTTTTTTTTTTTTTTCTTTGAGTTAAAAGGGTGTGATTAAATATGAATATATACCAGTAGTTGCTTTTTTGCCCCATGCACCGCTTTCACCATTGCTAGATGATCATTCGCATCTTCCTTTCCAAATCTTGAAAAATACATATATACAGCTATTTAGATTATTTTCTAATGTATTTCATAAATTAAACAAAGAATGTATAGAAAATGTTGGTAAATGCCAAAAATTAAATAAAGTTAGTATTCTATATTCATAAACTAAAACTAAATACTCAACATCTATATAAAAGGTTGACCGCATTCCCCTTTCTCGTTTGGGAACCCCTATTATATACAGTGGATAAAAATATATACGGTTATTGAAATGAGTGTAGCCTGTACCAGATATTCATTTATGTAAGATGCTTGAATTTAATATTTATTAAGTTAGAATGCTATTTATGTTATGCAGATGTGAAGTTCCATCCTTCTTTTCTAATCAATTAAATTGCAGTGCTAACAGTATTTCAGTTTCTTTCTAAGTAGTATATGAGTACAAAATATTTAGAACTCTTTATTTCTATAGCTGTCTTCTTTACATTTAAAATTATTTAGTTTACCATAATCTTTGTTGTAAATGTATGCAATTATATTTTATGATGCTAGTAACTGCTTAATTTTATGAAACCATTTCTTAAATATGATAAAAAGAAAGATTCATTAGTCATTGAAAATTGAACAGTAGTACATATAATTGTTATTAGTGAACTTACTGATAAAAACATAAGGATATTGTAAGGAATGAAATAAGTAAGTTTGATAAATTAATTATGATCTGTATAAGAAAGTTTAAACTTCTCTTCTCCCTTTCTGTATGTGCCTTGAGAATTTACATTTATAGTAATTTCTTTCTGTTACTTAGTCTAGTGTCCTTAAAAATTGTACCCATTTAGTTATCTGATCTTGTGCATTCACAACCTGTAGGACAATATAAATATTATTCTTTGGATAATGTATGGAGTCCATGATAATAATTGCAAGTTCCTGTGCATACTCTCTGGTATCTTGACATCCATGCTATTTTGCATTATGCGACAGCAACATTTTCTTCACAAGTTGTAGAGGATAAGACAGAGACAAAATATATTCTGCTTCCTACCAGGATTTAAGAACACGCAGCAACATACTAGGTCATTTAGGAATGAAATACTAGCAGGCTTTGTTTTCATTTTTTATCTAATCTTTTTTGTAATTGAATTTTTCAGGTGCAGATATTAGCATCGGCTCGATGGAATCATTGTACCATTATTTCCCTCTAGTCACAATTCTGGGGTGTTTAATTGCACAAGGTAAGGAGTAAATTTTGTTAAATATTTTTTAAATTGAACAACTGTTTATTCGAAATACGTTCTTCTTTAAGTAAAGCCCGGAATTCAGTACATAAAATTAATTCCAAATACATTTTAAAATCAATGCTTAATGTAACATGAAATTACGAAAGAGGTATAATAATATGAAAATTATGTTATGTATAGTTAAAATAATTTCCTCTACTGCCTTGCATAATGGCTTTTTGAGAATTTTTAAGTATTATTTTCTCTGAATTTTCTGAAGGCTTTTATAAAATTAGTTTCAAGTTTAATGTTATTCTACTATTTTATTGAATGTATTTTAAAGTATCATTTATTATGTGTATTATTTCTGTTGGATTATAATATCCGCCGCTTAGCTTACAGCTGCTCTCCTCCTGACGCATGCGTAGAGTGACGCCATGATAACGCCATCTCTCTCTTCTGCTGTACGTATGTGTATATGTATATGCTATGCTTCGCTTTCTCTCCCGTGCGTACTCTGTCATTGTCCATCTATCTAATTAAAATGCTGACTAATACTACAGTTTATCTGGGCGCATTTTTCCTTCAGTTTCTGAGTTTTTTTTTTTTTTTTTTTTTTTTTTTTTTGTATAAGAATATACAAAGAGTGTAAATGAAGATTAACATTCTGTATCCACATGTTCCATGTGTTGTAAATATAAATAACTGATGAGTACTAGTAATACTTTGAAAGTGGAAGCTGGAAAAAAACACAAGAAAGAAAAGGGGAAGAAAAGAAACTAAAAGTCAGTGGAAGTAAGGTGCAGTTCCATGAAGGGTAAAGTAACTCATCAGTAAGCCTTAATTATTCATTAGGCCATTCACTTATGTGCACTTTGCTGTTTTCTGCCACAATGCTTAAACTGTTTAGTAACAAGGATGAACAACATATCCCATCTTACGTTGGTTTGCAGCTGTTCTATGGCTAATGGTCGCGTTAAAGTTCAGCTTTTCGTCAAATGAGAGAAAGAATCAAGTGCAACTTGATATTCTGTTTTCCTGTTTCTGCAGAGATGAATCTTTCTTTTGCTAAAATTTACTCTTTTTGTTGAAGTTTTTCTTAATGACTTTTCAATTTATTTTGGTACACTTTCATCATGTAACTTCTGTTAATCGATTAAGCTCAGTAATCTTTCTGTAGCTGAGATTTATTATCCACAGTTTGCTGTAGTCGAAAACCTACTTTTTCGTTAAAGAAATTAGTGAATTACAAGTATACTTGCCCTCTCAGATAACCCATAACAGGGAAGTTTATTGCCGTCTAGATGTGTCCAGTACTGTTTTCTTTGTTTTCCCATAGCAGATTTGCTCATGACCGCAAATACACATGCACGAATGCAATGTTTCATAGCTTTTGCAGCATTTTAATTATTCTGTCATCCCTTGAAATTGTCGCCCATAGAGTATAGTGGTTAGGAGAGCCTACTGCGTTACCGAAGGGCCCGGGTCCGAATCCCAGAGAAGTCGTAGATGTTTATAAATGTATAGGGTCTGTGCAGCATGAAGACATTCTAAATATGCGGCGAACCGAAAGTCCTCTGGTGTGGCTTGGTGAAAGGGGAGAAGGGTAGGTAACACTCGGACTACACACCCCGGGTATCACTCCCTCAAAATTGGGGTGGAAAACAGAAATCTAATCTCTCTTTGGAGTAGGCTCTGGCAACCATTCTTCCATGTAATATGGATACGACAATGACATCCCTTGAAATTGCACTTGATTCATTGCTATACAGGTTCAGTGAATTTTTGAACGGGCTTTCGTTGATAATTGTTTTTTAATCGTTAAGAAAAATTTTCAGGATCCCTGTAGAAATTCAAACATATCAGAAAGAAAGTGTACAGAATCATGAACAATGCTGCTCATGGTAGTCTTTATTGCTACTTAAAGTAATCACTCTCCATGCATAAGTTATCAGGTGACTATTACTGCAGTTTTCCATGTAACATGAATAAAACATTACACATAACTTTGCATATTATACGCAGTTTTGATATAACTATGTTAGGAAAGACTGTATTACCTGCGGATATGGAATTATTACTGTACTTATATAACTGAAATCAAAGTTTCTAAATATCCTTCCTTAGTTGATGCATTTACTCTTTAGAGACTTTTTTTTTTTTTTTTTTTTTTGTATACCTGATATACTTTCCTTTTTGAAGTGCCCATATAAGAGTATTAGGGGGCCATTCGCCAAATCCTGATGGTGATGAATTATTGCCCACCACCTTTTACTTCGGGTACCATTTGTAGACTCATTATTATTTGTAGACATCATTTGTAGACATGTTATTTTGAAGCAGGAGATGTGGAGTACCCCTGACAGGACTCGAACCTGAACCTCTCGAATACCCGCCGAGTGTGCTACACGAATGCATGCCGAAAGGAGGGAGAAAATACCTCATGCTTATGCATGTTGAGGAATAGTGACGTATTCCTATTTTTTGTAACATGATGTATATGTTTGGTTTGCTCTTGTGAAGTATTTCCCATCCAGATAAGTAAACCAAAGCATAAAAATTTCCAATAGTATTTGGGCATTTCATTTATGTGTAGCTTCTATAGGCTGATTTTTTCCCCTTATATTTGTTAAAAAGGAACGTCTTTCAACTTTGAATTCTCAATATTTTTCAATATATGTGTCTGCTCATCTGAAAAGACAGTGATAATAAGGTTAACTATTCTGTAGATATGTAAATAAGATTATTTGAAAAATTGTCTTAAAAATTTTAAATTTTGTGTTTTCTTGATGATAAATACAAATGATGCAGTGCAAGATTATTAAAATATTTTATTGAATCACATAAACACCATTTTGTTCTAGGATATTTTGCCATATTTCTGGCACTGGAAAATTTCCTTTTAAAAAGTCATTAGGTTTATTAGTAAAAACATCATCGATGTGCTTTTTCACTGTCTGCAAAGAAGTGAACTCCAGGCTGTTCAGATGGTTTGAAGGGACTTGAAGAAGTGAAAATTCTAAAGGTCTAGATCTGGTGAATACGGAGGGTAACATGATACATCCCAGCCATGTTAAATACGTCTGTCTGACATTCATGAAAATGTGTTGAAAATTTGTTGAGCATTGTCTTGATGGAAAGGAACATCCCAACAAGTGGTCAGTTCTCAGTGCTTTAAAACTACTTCTGCTTTTAAACTCCTGCTTTTAAAACTACCATTTGGAAGCAGCATTTTTAAAAATTTATTTACTGATTTAGTGGCAACAGCTCTACAAATTCCTTTGTAGTCCCACCATTCACAAAGCAGGGATGCAGCTCCCTCTCAGTGTTATTAAAGGAGGTTCATTCGGCTTAATTTATTATTTTTTCTTGTATCATCATTGTGTAGTATCCACTACAGTAATAAGTCGTTTAAAAAAAGAGCTTCTTAATTTCTTTCCAGCAACGAATCACTTGCCGAAACTCAGCCAAGCATATTCTGCTTTGCTAAAGTAATGGGTACCCATACATCGTAGTGGGTAAATAATCTTCTTCATATATTTCTGTATTGTACTTTTTGGAATATTTATTCTGTCAGAAGTTTCTGAACTGTATAACATAGTTTTCCAGAGACAGGGTCTTTTAATATATCCTTATTTACAAAGGATGGTCATATAGAGTGGACATATCTTATCTTCAAGGCTGAAATCTTCGCCCTTCTCAAATCACCTTTAAACTGGATCATGAAACAACACTTTGTCAATTACACTGTATAAATTTTATGAACAGTCTGACTAGCATTTTTATCTTTTTTATTTTAAGTGAAAGAATGTAATATGACAAAAATGAATTTTTGGGTTCTCAGTAACACTGCATTGAAACAAAAACTGCATCAAGACATAACTAGAATTATGCAAAACCATGTGCGGAAAAACATCTCCTTTGATCAAGGTCACTCCTTTTCAGCAGTAATAAAATAATGAGAGGAAAACGCACTTCAGTTTGAGAAACAGCAGAACTTTCCAAATGACCCGATATTAAGGAATGGAGCAATATGTTTTGATTTTCTAGAATTTTATAATGCTTTCCTTACATCTAGATGATCGACTCTTGGAACAAAATATGAAATAACAAATAGATACACCCATAATTTTCAAGCATTTATTCTTGTGTAAGCTTTAATCACTTATATTGTATTTATTAATTTTGTTTAGTAAGTGTTCGTTTATACTTTTATAACATTTCATGCAAAAGAAGTACAGTACTGTTTTTAGGAAAGAGAACATCTGGAAGGAATGGAAGTACAGATTTTATTTTATAAGATGCATAAAGTGAGCAATGCAGAACAAGTGATAAGCTTTCTAAAACAATGCACCTTATTTACATTAATGCGTTCTGACTTGTATCACTTGCTTTACACTTTGTGGCCCTGAATTAAAGTTTTAATGGTTTCTTTTGTAATAGCCATCCAAGCTGCATTAATTTAATTCATATCAAAAGCTCACTATCATTTGACTGAGGATTATTATTAGCACATCTTCCCTTTGATCATATCCCCATATTTTCCGGGGCAGATAATTTTAGGTGATATAAGGAGTCAGTTAAGAAGTACGAGTTTGTTATCTCTTCTGAAGGCTCTCTTTCTACTGCTATATGAAGACTGGTATTGTCCTGTTGAAGGAAACAAAGTAAATGTATGAAAATGACTGGTAGTAAAATATAACTGACATATCGAGCACTTATTATGATCTTATTATAAGCCTTGGTCTCTTATGAGAGGGATTTACTGTTAAATCTAGTATCATCCCTTGTCAGAATTCTTCTAGGTATGTTATGCGTGGTAAGAATAGTTTTTTCAGCAGCATATCCTCGCTATATATGCAACCATAATTTTCCCCTAACAAAACTGTAAGTTGCTATGAAGTAATAATAATAAAACTGTAAGTTGCTATAACAAAACTGTAAGACAAAGTCATGGCACTCATTTTGCCACATGTAACATTCATCGCGCCATTGCATTCTGGTTGTGATGATGCAGAATGGTTAATCATAAGCGTCCTGATGAGATGATGGGTATCTCCATATAATCTCCAAAACCTTCTTTTCATGTTCTTTGCATTTCTTTAAACCAGTTTGTATATACTCTTCAACCACAGAAAAACTCTCCACTATTTTGCCTAGTAATACAATAAAAAGAAGAAATGAATTCTCTTATGCCTATAATGCAACCTCTGTCAAAGCTGCTGACGTAATCATACGGTTATCTATAACAGGTATCACATCTACAAGCTACTCTCAACAACGCGTTGAAAGAGACATTTCCCGGAATTTTAGTTTTCGGTATATCTCGTTGATTTATGTAAAAACCAGTTTTTTTTAGGAAATCCTACGAGGGAAAAAGCTTCAAACAAAACATTTTCGATTCAGTTATAAATTGTCCCATGTAGATATCCAGGACATCGGTTCCAATGAAAAATGTCTCAGCTAGGAACCTTCTAATGGTAGAAGCTCCCGTCTCTGAAAACTGGCCTCACATGTCATCATATGTAATAATCATATTATATAGCATAGATGTAGAGTTATCTGTTGCTGAATGCAGATTAAATCCTATTTAACCATGACACGCTTATTAAAGAATCAAGGCTAATTTTAATGAGTACATTTTAAGCTGCCATTTGCATAGCTCTAAAATTTATGAACCATTTGTTCTGTATTGCTTATTTTAATATCCTGAAAAAAATTGTAATTGTATTACTAATAAGTGTTCTATTTTTTAAGATCAGTCAGTAGTGTATATTCTTATTTTCAATACAAACTAAATTAACAAGATTAAAAAAACAAAGAAAGAAAATCTCTGTGATTTAAAAAATGCGGTCAGAGTTCATTGAAGTTCCGAAAATCATCTTAATGTCGGAATATACTTCATTTTGCATTCATGCTGCGTAAACGATGTATGTTTCATGTGACTATTAGTATGCTGATTGTGGATTAACTGTAGGTGCTCATGACATACAGTGAAAAAATGAGCATAATAATAATAAATCTTACAACCGCTATACGTACCAAATTGAAAATAAGTTCACGTTTTTGAGAATTGCTCAAAACTGTAGTTTGAATACTAAATGTAGATTAATTGTAATAAGATTTTGCTTATATTTAAGCATATATAAGTAACTAATGAGCGATGGCTATCCGAAGTAAGACAAACATGTCTTTAATTCAAAGTGTAGATTACAAATTCGGTGAAGCATTGAGGAAATAGTTTACATACGTATAAAATTATTTTCGTTAATTAGAATATTGCATATTGCATAAATATGTAAGTATCGAACTGAAACTACTATTAAATGATTCTGCTTATTGAAAAAGCATTAAAAATTCTAACTGGAAACTTAATGTAGTAAATTAACAGTATGAAATAGGCAAATCTATTTTTTTAAGATCAGTTATATAGTATTCTTTTGCAACTTTCTGAAATTTCACAAATGCTGCCAAATACCGCCGTAAGCTCACCTTTAGCATTCAAACATTTCATATTTAGAAAGCTGATGGATTACGTAAAAGGATTTAGCAGCTGATTTTAACTGACACTGCTGCTTTTGAATTCACAGAAACAGCTGTATATTTTTCCCAGATCATTCTCTGGAGTTCAAGAACAGAGCAGACTACGTTAGTCTTCCATGAAGGCTCTATTTCTAGGTTAAATAGTTCTTGTTTGTTTTGACCTGTGTTATGAATTTGTAATCTGATTATTTTGCACTTAAATGTTTCTCTTTCAGCAAGCATAATTTTTAATATTTTCTTTTGTCTTCTGCAAGTATTACAGCTTCAAAACAGTATATTTCTTCTGAAGTTGCTTTGAATTTATAGATCTTTCTCACCGTAGGAAATTGCATCAAATGCTATATCTGTAGTTATTCACCAGATGACAGAAATAACAGAACTGACAAATGCTCGGAAGATAAATTCCAGCATCAGAATGCGTACAATGATGAGTGCGAATACGCCTGTGAATCTGTTGTTCGATATGATGCAAATGGTAAGATATTTTTAATTTTGAAAGTACTGTAAATTTATTTGATTTCTTTCTTAGTAATTATCGTGTAGCATCTGTTATAATTTTATTTTCTGCATTTCAGTATATGTTTAGAAAGATGTTTATTACAGAAGGAATGCAGTATATCCCTGTCTTCTTCTTCCCTCGACACAATAGTCAACACATCTTCATATCTTTCATATCTATTTATACATACACAACTGGACATTGAATCACTAAACTACACTACTATAAATTGAATTGTGTACATTAATTATCTTAGTAACATGACAATTTTGTTTTTACTATTGGCTTCTATGAACCCTCTTCTATTCTGACCTCACTTCAGATCTCTTACTTAAAAACTGAACTTCTGACGCTTCTCAGACAGAGAGCTTAGTAACCCTTACGCATTTTGTTAGTTGACGTCACCATTGTATCACAGCTATATCTTTAGTTATTGATTAGATGATAGAAATAATATAACTCACAAATGCTCGGAAATATCAGAATGTATACAGTGATAAATGCGAATAAACAGACCTCAGTTTTGCGACATACCTCATTTTTGTTGATATTGATTTATGATTTTAATGTGCTGCAGCATAAAACCAGTTTCAAACTTTCTAGCTTCCCTCAGCTGTGCGTTGGAAGAAATATTTTCAGGAATCTTCACTTTCAGTAATCCTCATTGGTTGACGTCATGCGAAGACCTCCCAGAAGTACATCCTTTCTGTCCTACACGAAAATTTTCCCCAGCCTTCTAAAATACCTTACCAGTTCAAATAAGTACTGGAAGAAACGCTTTTCTTGGAAAAATTTCTTACAGGATTGGATGTCGCTACATGTGATAATTCCATAAGAAAGGAGAGAATAACCAAACATTTTCATCTATTGAAACAGTAGATTGAGACTGTTAGGTTAATACATGTTTTAATGTGATGAAAAAGCATGCAAACTGTTAAATTACTCGAGTAATCTCAGAACATAAAATCCTGAATAAATCAGCTCTAATATGGTGACCAAAATGATTGCAATATCAGTTGCTTACATTTTTAATTGTCTGTATTTATTAAGCACATTATCTTTCAGTCATTCCTTTTCATTAATTAAAGTAGTTTTTAATTGTAAATATACTACCACTATATTTGATGCCTCAGTTGTCATCACAGTAAGCTATTTATTTGATGCCATGATAATCACATTTAATATTTATTAAGTACTGCTTTCTAATGGCAAAGAAAAATTTCATATAAAAATATATTTTCATATATTACATGAAAAACTGATAGATGTTAGTTGTTGTTACATAATTTTACTTTCTTAGAGATGTTAATAAAAAAAAGCATCATTCTTATAAAAAAAATAAAAATATTTTTAATTTTAGAATCTTAATGAAGGGAAAAGTTTTATTCAGGGATTTCAACTTGCTTTTGTACTTTGTCAGTGCAGGTAATTAAAAACGTGGTAAAATTTGAATGTTATTTTCAAGCCTAAATTATCCTAAAAACAACTAATATGCTCATTGGATAAAAGTGTTTTCTATAATACAGTTTTTTTATATATTAACGTTTCACTTAATATTACTTTCTTAAAGGATAAAGCTTAATCACAGTCCTTCAGTTTATGTACGTATTTACACTGTGGTCAATTATACAAGCCTTTCTGTTTTATAAAGCATTTTTATTTGCTGCAGAAATCATTAAAAAAAGACAGAAATGAGACTAGTCTATATTGTTGAAAGTATGCGTAGTGTCTTCGGACACTGGTTGTATGCAGTAGCTATCAATGAGCAAAAATAGATTCAAAATTTCAATTCTTAACCTTTTGAAAGTAAGTGGGAGAAGATGTTCCCACATAAGGATAAACAATGATCCATTTTCTTTCACAACAGTATAGGGGGGAAAACAGGGAACAAGCACTAATAAAATTTACAGCTGCTTATATCTATAAAAGAACCTCTTTAGTACGAGGCAGGTTATGTTTCCTTTGATAGTGTTTGGTGGTAAGCTCTATTTTTTCATCGTAGAGGTGAAGAATCGCAGTTCATTCCTATTCTTTTGGTTGAGCAGATATATTATGATTCAGTGAGCTGCGTGATCAAAAACAAATCCAGTTACTTTCTATGAAAGTTCAAAATGCAGTCTTGGGAAAGGTATCTAGAACATATCTGTATATATCTTTTTTACTTTATCACCGAACGAAACCTACAAGACATCACTATCTACACAGACAGCATGTCGGTACTTCTGTCCGTACTCAACCATCAACACGCATTCCCTGTAATTACACAAATCCAGAGAGGCTTATTTAGGCATCAACATCATAACATCACTCTCTCATGGGGGAATATGTGCATGCTGGTGTGAGTGGAAACGAAATTACTGACAAATTAGCCAAGGAGGCAACATCAGGAAATATTCATTATCCACAATCAGCGTTTTTGACCACACTCATAATTGAAAAAACAACTAAAACGCAAGGCACAAATCCAATGGCAAATAGAGTGGTATGAATGTAAATAAGGCCGTCGCATATACTACTACATCACGCAAGTAGATGACAAACGCAACATCACTTCCCCGCAGTTAAAAAGATTTATTACACAACACGTTCCTTTTCCCGAATATTTTAATAGGCACAAACACCGATCTCTTTGTCTATACAGAAATTGGTATCCCAGACCATTATGTTACCATCTGTTCCTAAAACCCCAGTAGCAATGCACAAGCCTTCTGCAAGTTTATGGTAAAATAATGTCATATGGTGCAAGCACTGCCCATATTATTGACAAACTTGCAAAACTCGAAGCCTCGTTATTATAATATATTAATATTCACTCAGTTTGTTTCGAGAAATTTAACTCTTTATACAACTTCTGTATTTAGATGTCTCGTAATATACATTCGTAAATTTCTGTAAAGTTTGTAAAATGTTGTCTTTTCAAAGTGTATTTGTAATGTGTGCTATTGTAAATATATGTTCTGCTGTAAAGTAATTTGAGCATCTAAAATAATGTAATAATTATGTCCTGAGCCACAACGGCAATAGTATCTTACAGTGTTATTTGATGTATCTCCTAATGCTAGTTGTTAGTTGTTTCATGCACTGGAGTTCTTATGAATTTTAAGTCAGAGCAATATGATCAGCTTCTGTAGAAAATAAAGCAAAGCATCTCTTTCTTGCTCGCCCGTGGCACTCTATTGTAACCCTGATGGAAGATTTTCTGTCAGAACTGTCTTTGGCTTGATGACCGTCATTGTTTGCTTTGATGATAGCTTCACTGTTTTGTTTCAAGCGTAATTTTCAAATGAATGTAGCTTTTGAATGCTGAATAACTTTACTTACACATACCAGTTGGATATCGGTGGCTTTCCCATTTTTCTGCTAAGTATTCCAACAAAATATGTTATGTAGGATCTACGAAAGTGCTCCTACTGCTTTCCTGTACTTCTAATTATCAGGAAAATTGATTTCTTGTTCGTTTTCGTTTTCATAAATTTCATACTCACGGATGGATTCTTTTATAATTCACCATTATTATTTTATTCATTATTAATCTTGTACAGCTTAACAAATTTTAAATTTTCATCCTTTTCTTTTTTGATTTCATTTTCTAAATACATAAATGTTTTTCGAAGATTCTGAATGTAAAAATATTCTTTGCATATTTGTTTAACTTTTCGAATTGATTCATGTGTATCACTCTTGACTAATATGTCATCATATATATTTATATGAGTTCTTGTATTTTGTGTAATGATAAGGAGCGAGGATCAGCGTTTCCTTGGATGTATCCTTTCCATGCATAGACTTTCAGCTATTTTGTGATTCCAGTTTCTGGCTGCCAGCTTTAATCCATAAATATTTTTATTTAGTTTACAGGCTTTGATTTCTTCTCCTGGTGGAACTTAAACTTTTGATTGATTTATATATATATCTTCTTTCAGATCTCCACGTAGGAATGCTATTTTTATATCAATAAAGATTTGCATGTATATTTTTTATATTTTTCTGAGTTGCCTTCGATAGGATTATTCTTATTATCTTGTATTTTGTGACTGAAGTTAGTATTTAATCGTGGCCAAGCCCAAATTTTTGGCAATATTCTTTAGCTATCTGACGAGTTTTATATTTGACGATATTTTTTGTCATATCATGATTTGTTCTGGAAGTCCATTTATTTCCTGTTGCTGATATGTCTGTTGCTGCAACATTCTTCCTAGAAGAAACTTATCTTGTTCCAGTGTTTTACTGTTCTTTGCGAAATCCATTTCTTTTTGGAGGGATTTCAACCATGTGTCTTTTTCTTTCGTTGGAAAAGTTTGCTCTTTTCTTTTCTAGTCTTTAGGAATTTTAATTTCGTCATTCCTTGCCGTACATGAGGATATATTTGTTGAGATTATTTTGGTTGTTCTGTGGGATATTCTCAGCAATTGTAAAGTTTCGTCATTTCTAATTACATTCCTCTTTCTGCTGTATCTGGACATGGTTCTGTAGATTTATAAGATATCCCCCCCAATCCATCATGCCTTCGTGGTGTAACGGTAGAATACTCGGTGCGTATTCGAGGGGTTAAGGTTTGAGTTCCGGCGAGAGCATTGCACATTTTTCACGTCACCTGCTTCAAAAAAATCGTAATGACTCTGAAGTGGTGGTTGAACTAAGAGGTGTTGGATAATAATTCGTCATCACCAGGATTTGGCGTTGGGTCCCCTAACTCCCCAGTCGCACTTCAAATAAGGGAGCATATAAGGTTTTTTTCTCCCTCCTTCCACAATGCCTTCGTGGTGTAACAGTAGCACACTCGAGGCGTATTCGAGAGGTGAAGGTTCGAGTCTTGGCGAGGGCATTTCACATCTATCTGCTTCAAAATAACCTATTGACTTTGCAGATTTATTTTCTTTAAAAGTCCATTGTATTTCTTTATTTTGGTTGTTTATTTGTTGAAATTTATTTTTTATATTCTTTTGATGACGATGTTGTTTGTTGTCATATAGATTCTATATCCTTTAGTACAATCACTCTATTCCTAGTGTGACCTTTATCCTGTTAGTAGAAAACTATCTATAGAGCATTTGTCTTTCTGCTTTTTCATCCAGATTTATTCTTTTCTGCTTTAGTGTGCTGATAAAAATTTTGATATGTCTTAAATGTGGCTTTTAGTCATTTCGCAACGTATAGGGTATTTTTTATTGATCTAGATAGTAGTCTCTTTTCCAGATCAGCTGCTGTCATTATCTTTCTTCCAGAATTTGGTTTTGAGTTCAGAATTGAGTAATAGCTATCCTGTCATTTTTGTTATGTATCCATTTTTTTTTCTTTCTGCTTGCTGACTGTGGTGTGATGTTCGATTCCCTCTTCTTTTAGATATTCTTCAGTCTCTTTGTGTATTCTCATCCATTCTCTGTCCTTAAGAATTTTGGCTTCTTTCTTTGTCATGGTTACAGATTGTTTTAGCTTCATCTTCTATATCTAGCAAATAGACTGTTCTGTATCTCAAATAATCATCAATAAATATTATGAAGTACTTCTTTCCGCCTAATAATATCATACTAGTCGGTCCACAAATGTATTAAATCCAGACCTGAGTTTGCTCTCTATTTGTTTCGTTTGGGGTTCTGTAAGATAGTTTACTTCTAATGCACCATTCATATTAGTTGTTCCTTCTGATTTTTCCCACTGATCTGTATCATTACTCTCAAGGTTTTTGATAGGTTCATAATCTCTATGTTCTAGATTTCGGTGCCAAAGATCTATACTGTTTTTGTTTCTTTCAGTAATTGTAGTTTCAGCTTTTTCTTCTTGTGATTCGATTATTTTATTTAAAATTCTTTTCTTTTCTTCTTTTCTCTTTTTTTCTCCAACTGCTTTCTACAAATCGAACGTTTGCGATTTTTCATACGGATATTAATCCTTCTTCAAGATCTGGGGCATATGAAACATGTCTGAATTTAATTTCTATTTGATTACTTTTGTCTTCTATGTAGTATAAGTAATCTTCTCTTATGTCCTTGGATTTTATTTGAGTTATATAAGCAATTGTTATTTGCCCGAATTTGCTTCTGCCTGATTTCGTGAAAAGTCGGTCATATGGCAGGTAGCTCCTGAATCAACTAACTGATTTGTGTTTTGGAATTTGTTTTAGTAACTTCAAAGGTACAATTCAGTTTTTCTGATTTGCTCTTAGTTATCTTCTACGAATAAACTTATTATAGCTTGTGCTTATTCGTGTCATTTTATCCACTCGGCAATGATTTTGATTTGCATATCATTAGAGATTAAGTCCCCCAAATTTTCCGTTTTTTAAATAGTTTCTAAATTTGTAGTTGTTATTGCTTAGATTCGTGATTAGTACTTATTTTCATGGTTTGCAACCATTTTTACTTTCAATTTAAAGTGCACATTATATAAACTAGGTCAGTTTGGTTTTGCCCTCTAAAGTAAGATTAGCTATCCTTTATCGATCATTTAAGGGTTATAATAACATATAACTAAAAACAGAGTTTTTCTTTAATTTTATTTGTAATTGCTTGTGCTGACAATTTTTATGTATTTGTAATTGCTTGTGCTGACAATTTTTATGTATTTGTAATTGCTTGTGCTGACAACTTTTACGTATTTGTAATTGCTTGTGCTTACAATTTTTATGTGTTCAGGTAATGTAAACAACATTTCAGTCTGATAGTCAATGTTGAAATCGTACTTAGTTATGTTTGAGTTGAGATGTTGGCCTAGCACTGTAGACGAAAACTGATTCAAAATTAAAACTTTTACTTTCGAAATTAATTTGGGGAAGATGAATCCATGCACGAATAAAGAGGTATCCATTTCATTTCGCAGCAATGGAAGAAAGAAAACATAAACAAGCCCTAATTATATTCACATGTATTATATTCATACAGCTGCTCTCATAAGCAAGCGAGTACTCCCCTCCTCGAATGGCTGTTTTTGCATCATAGGGGTTAACGAGTCATAGTTTATCGTTATTGATTTAGATGATTAGTTCTACGTGTAACGTGTATTCTATATACCTTTTTTTATTATCTTCTATATACACCAATGCATATTTGTGCATATAATTAAATTTTCTTTTTGTGTAGATGAGCTGGAGCAATGGTGGAGAAATTGTCTTCATCATGGTCAAAAGCTGACAAATGATTGCCAGACTGAACAGTCTGCAGGCTGGAGGCTTGTTCGTTGTACTTGCGATAAAGATTTATGCAATGATTCAGTTGTGCTTCAATCAAGTGCTGTACCCATTGCTGTTTTTATGGTCGTGATGTTATGGAAATGGTACACAAGGTTATAGTGATTTCATTTTAGAAGATATTTGGGTATCAGTACTTTCATCAAAAGCATAATGATGCTGTTACATTTAACTTTTTCAAACAGAATTATTATTTCAATTGTTAAGGTAAATATAAGGGTTTTTATAAGAAGTCAATTGTTAAAAGTGGTAAAATTATTAGAATTGTGTGACGTGCATAACTTTTTACACTAATTTTTTCTTGAGCAATATATCATTCTCTACTAGCTGTTAACAATCACTAGTTAGATAAATTTTAGATGGAGCACAGTTTTCTAAGAAGGAAAGTTTTGTATTTATTCTAATGATTTTTCATTTTATTCTTATGGGGAATATTTTCATCATATCTTGAAGTAAATTGTAGGAATGTAGAGTTTCTAGTCACTCCCAATGAAGAATGTTTGTGCTTTTGATTCACACATGTTTTTCTATGTATATTAGGTAATTATTATTTTAAACTACTTCCAGTGCTATAACTTAAATTTCTGCAACATCCCAGTCTAATGTATGTTAGAGTTTGGAAGCAGTATGAGACAAAAATAATTATTTTGGTTATTTCTTAAATTACCAAAATTTTTAATAAGAAGAATGGTTTACATGTAATGTAGAAACATATATATTTCTCAGTCGATCAACCAGTACTTATTTCAAATCATAGTGCTTTGAACTTCAGCAACGCACATATAGAATGATCTGCTATGCGTGTTATTGTTGTACTGTCTGTGCATGTATACTACTTATATGTGATATGTATGATCATAGGATGACGTGTGAACTTACATGTGTCCTCTGCACAGCAATTTGTAAACTGTATTGCTTTGCAATGTGTTGCCGGAAGGCAACAGCTTATACTTTGGGAACAATCCCTCTCTGTTGTTTAAATTCAATACCCAGAATAATCATTTGTAAAATATTTATCAAAGGGCTTGAATTTTTACTGTAAATGTTATTTATTGAGCATTGTGAAATGCTGAATATATTTTTATGCTATAGCTTCAGCTAGCATTTTTAAAGCACAGTCAGCATCTGTATTTCAAGTAGGCTGAAATATATACGCAGTGAAAATTAATGTAAAGAAATTATATGCATGAAAATTGTTCCCTTCAAAGAAAGATTTTCATCATTTTATGTTAAGAATGAAATTTTTTGTTAATTGATCTCTTATATCCACATTAGATTTAAAATCTCCATTATGGATGTGACATTTGTTATATTTTAGTGTGTTTTAAAGGTTGAAGAATTTATACCATCTTTATCATGCATTTATCAAAAGTGTTTATTGAAACATTAAAACTAATTTAAAAATATATTGAAATTCATAAAATGTATTTTTGACAACTCTAAGAAACAGTATAAATTTGTACAACTTTTTATGCGCGAATGGTCCAACTTGGCAAATGCTTATATATTTCTTTTTGTCAATATTGCTATTGTTAAGCAGTGTATTGAATTATGGCCTTAATGAGAATATACTGCGCTTTGTAAAAGCAAAATATTATTCACCAAACTGTTGAATGTTATACTTCCTTATTTCCATTTCTTGTACGCATGATGGAAGTAAATTTGATGTGTAATAATGTGCAGCTTTCATTGTATAGCAAATAAAGTTATCCTTTCGATTTTCAAGCATCATTTATTTCTGAATGCTTTGAAATCTCCAAAATTTCGTTTGTGTCTTTGAAAAAGTAATTAAAAAATATTGTTATTATAAATACTCTGGGTGAATAGATTATATAAGATAACAAGTTCTCAAAGTGCCATTCGCTAAGGCCGTGGTACCATGGTTTGGGTGGTTAATGAAATGAAAGTAAACGCTCAAGAGTTGTTTGTCTCCTCAAAGGAATTTATTTTTCAAAGACTTTCGGAGGGGAAAAAAAGTTTCATACTTATCATTGATGCCGCAGCTCACATGTAGAAAGGGAATATGTTATAGCAGCATGGGAGACATTTGCATCAGTTAACACACGTTTTCTGTTTTTCTCATGCATTCCTCCATACATGTTATTACATTAGAAAAAGCTAATGGCAATTCTGAAGCTGAGCATATGAGTTCAACCATTGCCTTCGTAAGAGAAAGATTTTTGGCATAAGATTAAGATGACATAAGACATAAGAATTTTGTTCCTTGATGTGAAACTTTAACGCTATTTTAATCTGGCCGATATATCTCAAATCACACTGACAAGATATGCTATTAATTCCCCCAAAAATAAAGTCAGAAACGGGATTTTTGGAAATCGAACCATAATTTTATTGATAGGCGAGAAAATGACTTGAAATTTACACTTCTGGAGAATTCGTGCAATTTTATTACTGAAAGAAGGATGGAACGGAAGCACAACATGGTTATTAATGTTATTTCTAATAGCGAAATGTCTTCTTTGATGGCAAGATGAAAATTGTCTATTGAAAATTGTCACTGACCACGGAAGAAAAGCCTCATCGACGGCAACTGATTTCAAATAATTGAGTTCATTAGCAAGCAAAGTTTCAGATTAACAAACTTTGAGAACGCAAAATGCATTAAAGACAAGCCTTCTTTATTTTTGAATTAAAAACAAGCCATTTATTTGCTTGGTTGGGTGACATGTGTTAGCATGTGGAGGCGAACAAATAGAAAAGGGTCAACGATAATCATTGGTGCTGAAATCAGATTCACTGCGGATTATAAGAATATCAAAGAAGGGAAAGGTATTGTCAGATTCATTTCCAAAGGGGAACTGGATGGCTGAATCAACTGAATTTATAACAAATAAAATCTGGGACACATCTTCTTTATTACCCTCAAAAAGCGCGAAAGTGTTATCTACGTAGCGAATTCAGAGATGAAAGGAAAGTTTCTCAAATAGTTTTTGACCTCAGAATAGTGCATGTAAATGTCAACAAGTACAAGATTGAGAAGATTACCGCAGTTAATCCTTCAATCTGGCAAAAATATTCTTTTTATGAATGTAATATTCATATAGTATTGAATGAATACGATTATTCAGGAAATTCTGCGGGGCTCGTACCTGTCTCTGATCCTCTCCTGGCTTCTTCCGTTTCTTGATTCGGTCTTTGATTCCCGACCTAGTTTGTTTAACCTTCAGTGTATTCTGGTGGTGTCTTCCTTGGGAGGTTCCTATGTGGCTCGTGATCTGAACCGTCTGGTCTGTCCATCTATGCTTTTTGAACGCCGGTACCTTTAACTTTCCCTTTATATTATTTCCTCGTGGGGCGGCCTTTTGTAAGGTAACTTTCTCATTAACTGAAAAGTCCGTTGTACCCGTCAATTCAAGTTTCCTGCTGATATAGTTTACAGAATCTTTTTTCTTTTCTTCGTCCGTTAAACTGCCTTTGTTCCTTACTCAGATCGTAGTAACATTTGAGTTATTCTTGAACCTTTGGCCCGTACCTTGTTCTTTTCTTAAATCTTGACCCCTCCCAATCCTCTTTAGCTTTCCTTTTCGATGCATTATCCAAGCTGGGGCGTTCCATTCCCATATTCCTTTCTTTACTTTACATTGCTTACTCCTGCGACGTCGACGTGGACACCGCTGCTGAATCAAACGACGTTTCAGATGGGTCTGTGCTGCCCATACTAAGAATTCCCTCTAATAAAGCTTTTATAAGCGGCATGTCAGCCCGCTCGAAATATTTATTCACTTGGCTGATATTCGCTCACATAGATTCGCTATTCTTTTCTTTTAAAAACAATTTTAAAACCGTATCTCCCACCTTAAAGTCGATCTGACACATTCTCTTATTGTATGTTTCATAGACTATTATATTGTATTGCATTTTCGACTGACTGTACTATTTTTAATTTCATAATTTACTTTATTCTAATTCTTTTGTTACTCGGGATCTGCGTATTTGTGTTGTTGCTCTTGGCTCATTATTACCCGAGATTTGATGGGCGCGGCTGAGTCGCTGGATGTCCTCGTTTGTGGTTAGTATCAGCCGAGCTGTTATGTCACAAAACCGTCTTAATGACGGTTAGGTGGGCAGAGTTCTGTCCGACAACTATTACCTTCTCTTATCAGAGTAACATTTTTGCTTTTTTCTGGCTTTGAGTTATACTTTGTCTCATCTACCAGGTCCTGAATGTCTGCCATCTTAAATTCTTCCAACCTTTTACGAACAAAAGAGTTTGTCGAGGGGCTTTCCTCCAAGAAATAGTACAACGGGCGTTTAAATACCAGTGGTTTCACGTCTAACGGATCTTAATGCATCATTAACAGGGCTATCTTAGCGTAGGAGGCAATTTCTTACATAAACTGTGTATAATTTTTATTATGTTTCTATTTACCGGCTCTGCCATGCGATCGCTAAGTGACCATTTTAAATTGCTTTATATCAAGATCCGAATATACCGTATTTGACGGCATATAAGACGCACTCTAATTTAGAAGGCCACACACAAGGGGAAAAAGTTTCAATAGTCCGCGCGATAGCGCGGTACCACACTAACTTTAAATGTGGTTTCTTTGAGTTCTCACGTTTCGTAAAAGCCAAATAAACAATCATTGAATGCAATTACCAAACATATTTTTATTAAGGAAAATTAACAAACGGCAAGCTATTTTGAACATGATATGTAAATTTCAATAATGAATAAATGAATGAACGGCAAGCAATCAAACATAATACAAAATAAAGCAGAAACAACAAAAAACACAGATTCAAGGAAAACGTTGCCTATCATGAAATTAGACTAGTAATCACTTTGAAAATAATAAAAATCCTTTTCACTATCATCATCATCGAAAACGAGAATATCGTCATCACTACTGTTTCCGTCATCGCTAGTATCACCTTCTTCGAGAGGATTTTCTTAAGAGTCCACCAGGTCGCCTCGCCCGTACGTTCTGTAACCACAGTTTCATTCCAGCTTCGTCCATCCAGCCTTTCGGCAAAAATTTAGTTAAACCTGATAAAATAATTATGGCAGAGGTAGAAAAAGTTATGTGTGTCTAGACCTTTATCCGGGCTAAAAATAGCATTCAGTATTAAAAGTTAACCTGTGTCCTTCACGTATAAGATGCAGGTAACTTTTTTGAGATCAATTTTAGGGAAAAAAGTGCGTCTTATATGCCGTCAAATACGGTATTTCCTCAAACGTTTGACAAACTGCGAACCATTATCTGCGATTACTTTTATTAGAGCGCCTTACTTTAATGTAATTTTATTTAAAAACGAATCTGCAACAATTTTTCGCCGCCGACTGTCTTCTGACGGGAATTATTCCTAACCACTTCGAAAAATGATCAGCAATCGCAAGCAAATTTCAGTTTTTTCTCACTAGGTGGTTAACGGCTTAACTGATCAATTCCTACGATTTCATTAGGGAATATGGCCTTTATTTTACTTAGGTATCTTACCAGGCTATACTTAGTATTGTTATTTAATTGTTAAAAGCTACAGGACCTCACATATTCAATTACAAATATTTGTAGCAGTGGAAAATATAAAGCTTCCCTTACTTTCTGAAGTGTTTTTCTTATCCCGAAATGGCCTGACAAAGGCGCGTAATACAGCTCCTGTAAAATGCTTAAACTCGCTAGGCTAACCGGTGGTAATTCATTCCTCTATAATAAAATAGAAGGTTGTAAACGATTTCATAGTTGGCGACGCTGTTTCTAATTCCTCTATATCATGATGTTCAAAGTGATTGGTATCCTTCAAATAAGCATATTTTTTTTTAATTCTGGGTCTTTTCTTAGTTCTAAAATAATTATTTCTAATGAATCTAAAATTTTTAAAGTTGGCATAGACCATTTTTAATTTTCCCCCTCGTGATCTAGCTTAATTTCTGATAGAGCATCTTCCACAGTATTTTCTGTCTCCAGGGTATGTTTAAGTTCTAATTGTGTTCTTGTAATTTAAGAGCTCATCTTATGAGTTTGGGCGACAAATTTTTCCCAGAGTACAGAAGTACGATGGCGGCTTGGTCCGTATATAAGGTAGCAGTTTCCTTGCCAAAAGTAACTCGTAATATCTGAACGGTCGTGTTTCTCTTTCTGTAGCGGCATAATTTCTTTGAGTTAGATCAAGTATTTTATTAAGATATTATGCCGGATGTCCATCTTGCGTAAGCACGGCTCCTACCGCGAAATCAGATGCATCTGCTGTGATTTTTAACTTTCTAACTTCAAGAAATTCAATAGAGATTAAAAGAGCTTTAAATTTTACAAAAGCCATGTTTCCTTCTACCGACCGAGTGAATGTGGTCGTTTCCTTTTTAAATTTAATAAGGGCTGTACTATGTAGCAAGATCTTTAATTTCTATAATAGCACGAGCCCCAAACTGATGCGTATTTCTTCGCCATGTTAAATGGCAGGTAATTTTTGATCGCCCAAAATTTTTAATCTTCCGGTTCTATTCCAGGCTCAGATATTTTATCTCGAGGTATCGAAGTTCTTTGGTTGGAAATTACATTTTGCGGAATTCGTGTTTAAATCTGCTTCTTAGAAGAGAAAAACTTCTTGAAAATCCTCGGTATGCTGATCGGTTGTGTTACTTGTGACTATTATATAATCTAGATATATGAATGTTGATTTGCCAAATAAGGGCTTGAAGATTGTGTCCATTGCCCTTTGAATTTACATAAGCTTATTTACTGTTTCAATCGAGTGACTCACCACATGCGCTAACCCTGGGGTATCATCAAATAATTATGAAAAATTTCTGACCAACTGTTCCAAATTTATTTTTTGGAGGCAATTCTTTCAATTCTAAAGCTGTCAGCTGTGCCTCTTTCACTTTCAGCTTGTTCAAGTCCAACTGTATGGAGCCTTCCTGAAAATCAATTCGGCCGCTAGCTGATTTTAAGAAATCGAATCCCAAAATGACGTTTCCCAGTAAGCTTCTCACCATAGAAAACCCACTTTATGCTGCTCATTATTTACTTGCACATTTAGAGACATTCTTACTACGCATTCACCGTGTTTTGGCTGCGTTTTATCACATTGGTTTTTGTAACACCGAACAATCTGTAATTTCTCGAAATTTTAAAAAATATTTATTCGTCAAAAGGTTACTCTTTCCGTTAAAAGGTCTGATGGGATTCCTTGAAGATAATTCGAATATTCGGTCCTTTATCCAAGAAAGCATCTGATGGAATTCCAATCAAAATGTTTTGAATATTCGGAAGTGAAAAGTTTTTAATTAATGCTGTAATTAATTGAATATGAAAGGCCTTTTCTTTCATGTCAGGTGTCTGACCTCTTTGACTCCTTCCTAATTTAAAGGCTTCTTCTAATAAATACTCGCTTCCTTCTCATTAAAAAGTTTTTGTGATTTCTTTAGTAGATTGCCGTTAGTGGCCATTACGATATGCCATTAAGAAAAATCTTGCCGGTCACGAAAACGTTATCTGCTGTAAAATTTTCCACCGTTCTCGACCCCAGACGTTTTATAATTTCACTAACTCTTTCATCGTATTGTAAAGTAAGATGGGCTACACGACTGGCTCCTTATTTATCTAAAACATTAAATCGGCTGCAAACAGCAAAGCCGGACCTAGAATATCAATATGATCTAAAGAATGTGGCTAAGCACGAACTATTCACGTACAAAGCTATTTCAAACACGCGGCATGAATTCGGAACTAACTCTCCTCTACTGCTCTTAAAACCGCTGCTTAAATTATGATTTCGAACTCACTAGTATTTGCACACTAAGTCATGAATATTTACACTCTGGCAGGAAACTGAAATCAGAATAGAAAGGAAAGTTTCAAAAACTAAAAATAATTGGTTAGAATAAAATAAGGTCTTTACAGTATCTTGTTTTTAAATTTTTGTAAGGAAGTTATTTGAACTTTTGATGTCGTCTCAATAAACTGCAAGAGGTGAGGAAGCTTTGTAATTTATTTCAAGCTTAGCTTTAAAAAATTGTGGCGATTAAATTTCCTCTCTATCTCTTCTTTTTTTTTATTTGGTGTTTTATCTGTAAAAGGAAATGTTAAAAGAGACATTTTTTAATACCACACCGCCGAGTAATTATGTTTCACTTGGTTTGAATAAATTACATGAAAGCTAAACTTCGCTTAGAATCCATACAGCTTTGGCAGGAATGGATATCCAATGAATTTGAACTGTAGCTTTCACTTTCCAAGCTTAATTCAAAGCATATAGTTATTCACTTAATAACCGAAACACAATTAACCTTTTATTCATTAATTATACATTGTGTACATTTTATTTATTTTTTGTAGAGTTTCACGAAAGCTTCCATTTTTAAATACTGAAACGGAAACAACTTTTCTTTTTGCTTAAATGATTCGAAAGAGAGATAATAAAAGGGAGCCTATTTCAATGCACGAAACATACAACATGTGTGTTTTATTTTTGGTTACAGAGGCAGATATTATTGAAACACTTTAAAAGTTTTGCTAAGTCTTTTATAAGTTTTAACATGTAATTTTATCTTGAAGTAACAGATGCAAGAGAATTACAGTGCAAAAAAATTTTCCCAAATAGATGTGATGAAATATGAATTTAGTATTCACTTATTGAATATTAAGTACTGATTTCACTCTTACTAACCTGGTAAAAAAAACTGCGTGCTTATTATACATGGTTTTACAAAGGTTTATTAGAGAACCTAATCTCCCTAATACTTTAGTACTTTAAATCATTGCCACTAGATCTATGCAAATTGCGGGACAAACACAGAAAGATATCAAGTGATAAAATATACCTAGCATGCATAACGCTTTAGAAATAAAATTGTGCAATGAATTTGAATAACGTATTTCTTTATTAAAAGGTGTAGAACAAATGCAATAGTCATTTTAACGTTAAATGGAACGAAAGGGATACAAAGCAAACAAATAACAAGGAAATCTAAAAAAAGTATTTAATTTGTTCTTCAAAAGAGACCTAAATACTTTAGAGCTCACTAGACTTCACTCCTCTGTCGCTTACGCCTTAAATTCCATTCGAGATCCTGACGATGAATGTGTTCAAGATTCTGGCAATGAGCATGTTTCATAAAGAGGTGACTAAGTGTTTCGTAAATCTTCTTTGAGCTTTGTGGGTGTTATATGCAGTAATAGTGAAAGTGGTTAAATGGCTTTGAATTATAAAGCTGATTTCGGAAGTCCCGCAATCAAACTTGAATATCATCATTCTTATCAGTATACCTTGAAAACTTGAGTCTTTCCGGTTCTGCTCGCCTATTTTCTCACGCTTACGCATAAACCTTTTCGTAGAGGGTGAAACCGGATGCATAGGGTGTTTCAGTCTTAAAAGATAATAGCGCTCGAGCAATCTCAGAGAGAATACCGTTCCGGATTACAGCATTTCAGGAAAGTGAGAAGATCCTTTCCGTCAGATAGCTTCGCTTTCAAAATCGCTGAAGCGTGTTTAGAGAGAAAGTCTGATATGGCAGCTTAGGCATTTTGCCTATCGACAAGATATACGAGCTTAATGAAAATGTGCAGAAATTTTACGAAATTCAAAAGAGCCTTAACCTAAATAAAAATTAAATGTTTCAAAAGGTTTGGAATTTCTTCAGTAATGCGGTGCAGATTTGAAAGAATTTTTACGTCTGAAAGAATTTTTCTATAAACTGTCAGTTTCGATCTCTCGATTATTTTCACTCATCTAAATTTTTCAGTTTATGCTGGTAATTACAAAATTTTCTTATTTGGTTAGATGTTTCCTCTGTTTCCAAGGCGTGAGCGGAAATCCGCAACTAAAACCTTTTGACAATTCTTAGAAAAACTGCTTTTAGTTTTTTTTTTAGAAAGTTTAGAATTGGGAAAAAGTTAATATATAACAATTTTTTTTAATATCCCATAATTTCATTATAGCAACGTAGTCTAAAATGATTGCAAGAAGTCAGGGTCATAATACGTATTTTTAGTTGCAGATACCGTACTTTTGTTAGCAAAACCTCTAGGAGAGATATATAGGAGTAATTATATATAGACTTTCTCTTGACGTTAACCTGGGTAAGTACAAAAGGAGTTTATATACCCACTTGGAATTTTATATTAATTGAAGATTCTTGCTTAGAAACATATTGTATAGGGGATCTATTAGTTTTGTAAGCATTCCCAGGGAATATTTGAATACAGAGACAATGCATCAGTTGCAATGAGCTCTGTGTATGAATCGAAAATCCCAAGTAATGTAAAACTAAATTATTTCAACTTAAAGTTTTTTCCTCACAAAGGATTTTACTAACATGCTCTTAATTTTCTCTCATAGATTCTTTATTACATTAATGTTCAGCAACAATTAGTATAATTTTATTGTTTTCCTTAAAAAAAGTCATGACATATGGCAGAAGATTTATGGGGAGTGGGAAGACCGTGGCAAGGAAAGGAAAATTGTAACAAAACGTAATTTGGTGTATTCTTTTTCATATGCGTGATTCTGAAAGAGAGCTTGTTTTCGAAGCTTTCTGCCAAATCAATGGCCGAGCTGCTTCAGTAATAAGTAATACATAAACCTTATTATTCAAACTAATTATAATCATGTATTGTGAAAATAAATTTTTATCCACTATCTGCTGTATGTTCTCACTTGTTGCCATATTAAAATTTGAAGTTTTTAAGTTTTTTGAAGTAAAATTTAGAAAGGCAAACTTGCTTTTCGCACTTGAATTACATATATTATTTATGAACATCTGAAAACAAACGCTAATTTTTTTCACTGCGCCAAAGAAAATAATGTCCAATCAAAACAAAATGTGTTAAGGACCCATACTAAAAGATATATAAATAAGATGTATTCCTAACTTATTCGTATAAATCTTTGATTAACTTTGTTTTTTGTATATCGTGATATGAATGATTTGGAACTTGGTGGTGACGTAACAGATGCCCATCGAAGAAACGTGGCAAGACAGACATGGCCTGATTCAAGGTAATTTTATTATTGAGGAAAGCAATTCTGGATTCGTAATATTTGGTTCACATATGGACGGGCTTCTTATGCGCCCTACATTTTTGTTAGCTCAGTGCATATTCAGTGAGCAAAGAAATTAGCCGCAAAGCGTCTTGCCAGGAGGAACGCGTAAGTGAAAGTGTCGCAGCAATTCAGAGGAAAAAAGAAGGGAGTCAAAACGTTTCAGTTCGAGTTTAAAAAAGTTTTAGTTTACAATTTAGTGATTGGGCAAGAGGCATCTGCATTAAGCGTTACATAGGGTCGCATGATTAATTTGAATGACGCAGTTTAGACGTATACAGCTATTTTTAAGATAGAGAGAGGAAGTCCCCAAATTAAACAAAAAATAAAAGAGGATATAGCCAATTAAAATTAGAAGTTTGCATTCATACTTTTTATCTTACATATATATATATATATAAGTAAGTACTTTTATTTAAAAAAAATCAATGCGAATTTTCTAATCACACATTTCATGTTTCAAAGATACATATTTATCTGAGTTTCCTATTGTTAAGCAACATTTTTCCTGATTTGCTTTTAATTGCAGACATCGTAACATGTTTTAAAAATTTTGCTAAACTTTTATTCTTGAAGAAACAAAACAGAAATAACTTATACAGAAAATCATTTACAGTATTTAAAATAAATCAACAAAGTCATTAAAAGCAAGGTAGGCCGAAGGCAAGAAGACAAACGCATGATATTTCGGTGGCCAATTTAATTAATTTCAATCTACATTTTAATGAATTTCTTGCATAATTAATCAAAGAGCAGTCAAAAAGTAAGTGGAAGACACTTTGCTGAACGCCAAGATCACAACAGCCCAAATTGGAAGACGTCAACTTAAGCCCTTAAGATAAATATTAAACTTTCGATGCCAAGACAAAAAGTGCTTAACGTAAAAATTGAGCAATAAGTCCTTATTTTTCAGTCTTTCAAAGACCGTTGGAAAGAACATTTTTGCAATATCTCTCTTATCAGGAGTGATGTAATTATAATTCCATGGTACAGTCATTTTAGCTCTGAATATTTTTTAAAGTTCTGTTTTGGAATATTTACATCAACATTAATGTCTTTTCTAGTCAGCACTCTTGGCAAGCCAGTCATCACTCTCGTCTCCGTATGTACCCGCGTGCCCACGAACTAGTGTAAAAACACTCAAATATCCCTCTCCTGGAGTACTGCTGTATATTAACAATAATATCATTACATGATGAGGTATTTTTAGGGACTTCAGGGAAAAGAGAGAATCAGTGCAGATTAAGTAACTGGAGACATGTCTCTCCTGGCTAAATATCCATTTACTTGTAAAAGAAATACACAGAAGTTAAGAAATATAAACCGTACATTAATTTCTAATACGAAACTGGTGGCGCTATTGTAGAGACATTATGTTATTGGAAGCAGAAAAGATGAAAAATATGCAACCGCCTTCGCCGGGAATCAAACCACGGACCTCTGGAATACCGGCCCAGCGTGCTGAAACACTACACCACGAAGGCACGCTAGGAAAGTGGGAGAAATACCTTATATTATGTTTCAACACCATCCTCATAGCTTGAGATGCGCAAAACCTACTCTGTCATCAGTTTTACTACCGGTCGGTATAGCACATAACTGAGAATGGATTTTCATCAATATTTATACTAACCAAAATTTGTAGTCTTGTCATACAGATGGATGAGGAAGAGCAGATACGGGCCGTTAAACAATCAAAATGAGAACTGGAGCAATTAGGCTGTCCTTCTAACCTGCGCATTGCAGAATAAATGTAACCTGCGGTCGAAATCCAGCATGAACGAGACAAGATTATAACTAATAAAGAGGTTAACTCAATAATTAACATTATAACTAATAAATGGATTATAAGGAGTTAATTCATTTCGTTAACCATTTATAACTTGCAGCAGAATTCGCCTCGCAACTCGAAGCAAACTATTAATCTTCTTTTTTAAGGACAATCCCCAAGATCTACAACCATAGGAAATGAAAGGAACAATACCTTGTTTATAAATTATTGCACTAACATTAGATTCAACACAAAACCATTACATGCAGTTCGATACAGTCCTCTCTGAAGTCTCTCACATTTATTAGATATACAGGAAATATACTTTTTCCAATTAAATTTGCTTCTAGCAGAACACATAACTATTTAATTTCATTCACTATCTCATGGGAATTACCATTAAAAAACAAATGATATCCATTATAAATATTTCTTCTATCAATTAGAATCGTCTTAGATTTGGCATGGTTGAATTTTAGCTTAAGATTTACCGACCATTCACAAAAGGTTTGTCTTTTGAACCACATTTCTGATGAGATTCATAACTTTTCGATTTGTGATAAATAATGAAATGGAAATGTTGGTTATACGGAAAAGGACATCAGTATAAATGTGAAGAACAATCAAACCGGCTACCTGAACATTATTCTTGTTATTTATTTAAGAGTTAAGTAAATAATAAGAATAATGTAGATCTATTAATAAATATATTATTTTATTAGATAATATTAGGTGATGATTACACTTATTGTTTATTTAAAATTGTAGCTGTAATCACACAAGTCCTCATAGATATTAAACTGAGACAGTTTCAATAATCCTCGCTCCTGAGCACTATTGTTTTCCAGCTATAAGCAGACATAGCAAGTTAGATTAATGCATTTTTCAGATTTGCTGGAAATGAGCCACTGCTAAACCAGTTACCGTTTTTAATCTAAATATTAGCCATTTAATGCTTATCGCTGCAAAATTTATATTAATTTGAGTATTAGTTACTTAGTTTTTTTAAAATTTATTACGGATGTTTGAATTAATGAACTGATTTGAGCAATAGTTTTAAGCTGATTGCAGAAGCTACTCAAGAGTAACTTGGCTTGCTTTTAATTATTAAAATAAAAAAAATCAAGCAGAGTCGAAATAACCTTTAACAAATATTATTTTCATGATTACCATAGATGTCGGCGGAACAATAAAACAGTGGACGAACTAAGATAAGCCTTTAACTGAATTAACTCTAAATGTTTTGCAAATAGTAGTGGGTTAACTTTGCAGTACTTAGTAACCCTTGAGTATTTTCTCTTTGAACTCGCTAGCATTTGTTAAGGAAACATACGAATAGCCATTTTAATATGTTTCTATTAAAGTGGATTTTGTTTTAATGCATCCATCATATTCAAATTATAGAAGGCATTCTAAAGACGGTTTAGAAAGGAATTAAAAATTTGCTCGTTGAAAATATCACCAGGACGTCATGAAATATAATGAGACGAATGACAGCTGAATAACAAATATCATGTCAACTGCAACCGAATATTTGCAATAAGCTCATGTGTACTTTAAGTTGTTATCAAAAAGCGATGATATATTTGCATGGTGATAGTAAGTTGTTATCAAAAAGCGATGATATATTTGCATGGTGATAGAAATAAAATATTAATATACTGCGTCATTAAACGTGAAAACTAATAAGGAAGTTTTTGACATCGTCATATGAAATTTTTCAGAGTCAATATGAAATTTCGAAAGATGCGTAAAAGTTCTTAATTCATAGCTAACTAAAAATTTTTAACTCTAGATAGGTGAAAACTATGGCATTTTAATTGCTAAATTTAGATATGAAATATACTGGTATAAATGTATACAGATATAAAATATACTGGATAATGGTAAAAATGTCTGTTTAAAAATCTGGATTTTTTTTTTTTTAATCTGTTTAAAAATTTGTGATCTTTGTTTTATTTAGATGTGGGATGTTGTCTCAGTTACGTTTAAGTTTTACTAACAAAATATAATTTAATTAAAAACATTCTTTTCTGCCTCCTTTCGCTACGAGATTCTCTCATGTCACAATTTACGCAGATTTGAGTGGAAAGGAGTTTTACTATAGAGGGATTATGAATAGCTGTGTGTAAGAGTTTTGTCTAGTTAGCCACTGTTGGCTTGCCGAGTAAAGTGTTGCGTTGTTAGCCACTCGAAAGTTAGTCTCGAGTTGAATAGTAAGCATAAGGACAGATTGAGATTTGGTAAGTACTGCGTTTAAATTTCTGTCTGAGTCTAGGCAAAGCTTGAAGCCTCTGCTTAGGTTAGATTAATTTGTTGAAATTACAGCAGTTGTGAAAGAAGCTTGAGTTTTAAGCTAAATCTATTTGGCTGGTACTAAATATCTATATATTTTATTATAAACCCTCAAAAAAGGTGAGGTACGCTAAATTTAAAGTTATTTTACTTTTGAGTCGTTTGCTTGGAATTAAAAGTACTGGTGGTGATAATTCACCTCTCAGAACATACGTAACATATTATTTTTATTGAAACAAAACTAGATAAGTTTTCTGTACCCACAGCAGGTGTTACAACGTGATGTGGCGACGTGATAACAAAAAACATTTCCGTAGAATAATACTGACATAAGGCTCAGATGAATATCTCTAAAGAGCAACATTAAAGCTCTAACAACGGCTTCTGAAACCTAAGAAACTGAAGCTATTCTCAGTAAGACTTAAAAAAAAATGAAAGTATTAAATACAGATTGCAGAATGAATGTGATTAAAAATACACATGTCAATAATTTGGCAAATGGATGATGGCATACATTCTGTAATAAAAAAATAATTAAAAAGAAACCCGCAAAGGTTGGCACTCGGTAATTTTCGTACAGAGTACAGCAATGATTAACCGATCTTCCAAATGCTGATTCAAAATTTAGACTATGTCAGTAAGAAATCACTTATTTGATTCATTGAGAAGGAGATTAACCAAGTGGATTGCAGTAAACTTGTAAGGTATTTTATGGTGAATTATGTTGTTGTTGTGACTTATCTCACTTGTCTAATAGTAACATCAGAACGAGTACACGAAATTCATCGTGACAAGGAGAGCAAGATTGCGCCTGTCGTTGTCATGAGCCTTGAGCACCATACAGGTGACAGTACGACTTCGTTCCCTTCCGCCCCCAGTTTTGATATTGAGCACCCCAAGAGGGGGACGGGTCCAAGGGTCTCCTACCCATCTTTCCCTACCATAACCTTCCGAGAGGACTTTCGGATCTCTATATATTTAGAGTGCCACATGCCGCAAAAACACTACATATTTACAAGCATCCATGCATTCTCTGGGATTCAAATCAGGGCCCGTCGGTACCGCGGTAGGCTTCTCTGATCCCTATACCGTCTCGGCCGCTGTAAGGTATTTTTTTCCTCCTTACTGAGGTCCTTCGTGGTGTAATTAGAAGTACGTCCGGCTAGTATCCGAGGGTTTGAAGTTCGAGTGTCGGTGAGGATTTTACTTATCTTTTATGCTTCCTGCTTCAATAAACATAATAGCTTCTAACACTCCCCAGTTTCACCTAGAAAGACTCTCGGCTTTTCATCATACCTCGAGGTATCCCAGTAAATCCCCAAATCTTCCGGTTTGAAATTTTTAATCTTTACTAAAAAAATGTTTTCCAGCAATAAAAAGATTTATTGAATTAATGAAACTTAAATTTTGCAACACATACATGTATATTTTATTATTGTTTTTTTATTTTAGTAAATTTTTCTTATTAAATTTCATTTGATCTGATTTGTCTTAATCTACTGCAGATGCCTGTAGATTTTTATAGGAAGATTCAAGCAATGTTTAATCAATTAATATTTGTATTTAACTTTATTTTACTTCAGTATATGATAGATTACTAAATTTATCTACACCTAATTACTAAATTAGATTTCTAAATTTATCTATGTACATTAATTATTAATTTTATCTTCATCATGTTTAAAAGCACTTTGATAAATAAAGCTTTACGGTTTAGAATTTTCTCAGTGTAAAATTTAAAAAGAAATTAGAATGAGAATATAAAATTTAGAAAATCTAATTAAATACTAAAATATTTTACATCAGAATTGTACAAATAGTAACCTGAATCGTGCAATAAAGTGGAATCAATTATGAGTTAATTTGAAATGGTGTCTCTGCTCAGAGTGAAAACGTCTTGGTTTTTCCCAGGTTTATCGCAAAATTCTCCCACTTGTTAATATTTCGAGGTTGGCCGCTATGCAATTGCTATGCAGGGGCGTCCAAACTAATGTGGTGGATGATAGTTCGTCATTACCTGGGTTTGGCGATTGGATCCCCGCCTTTCCAGTCGGTTTTGAGGTGGGGAAAATGTAAAGCATTTCCTCCCATCTCACTACGTGCCTTGGCGGTGTACTTGGAAGCAGTCCGGCTAGCAGCGGAAGGTTCGAGTCACAACGAGTGCATTGTTTACTTTTCATGTTTCCTGCCCCGACAAATCTGCTTACTCCACTAGCTTACCAAAAAGTAAGTAAACAAGATGTCTAATTACTGGTACCAGTAACAGTGTTCAGAGGCTATAGCATCAGCTTTAAGGTAATGATTCAGTCTCAAGCAAATCAAATTTTTAATTGTATTACGTAAGCTGATAAGTTAAACACTCATAATTGTACCCTGAGTTATTTTATAGAATATTACCAAGAGCAGTTACATTTTATATTCTAAAGCATCAAGGCTTTTAATTTATTTTTGTACTTTTAAAATTTTCTTGCTAATTTCGTAGAAATTACTCACTGATTAGTGTCACAGCCAAATATTTTGTTCTAAGACAGGTAAATTTGTATCTTAAACGAGTACTCTATTTTAAAATAAATTTAAAGGTAACTCTTGAAGTAAAATTGATTAAAAGAGACGCTTATATTAAGAATTGGCGACATCTAAGAATTTCCGTCACTTGCTTTTAATTTAAGCTTGAACAGCAGAAGCTGAAGTTGGTAATAATTCATTATCTCCCCCCCCTCGTTCAATGAAATTTAACTCTGAAGAATATGGTAGCTTAGATAAAAACTCACTCATCTTTAACCAAAACATCAGTGCTCTTGTTCAAGATAAATGATTGCATTTATCTCGTTAATAACATCGATTGATAGAGAAGGAAGAAATACTTTTTCATATTACTTTTTTTTAAAATTTTATCTTATTGATAATGCATTCAGATTTGGACGTGACGATGAATCGAATAATGAAGTATCGAATACAGCAATTTCTTCCTGATCCCTTGAAATACTATTTCATAGCATTTTAACCGCTTAATATAAATAAAACAGTTAAAATTAGACAAAGCAAAAACCTTTGTTTGGCGTAGGTTTTCAATAAAATGCTATAGACTACGAGGGCGATTAAATACAAGTCCCTCTTCTTCAAGAACAAAGAAAACTGCTGCGAATGTATTTGGCAAAATGTTTTTTTTTTCCGCAAATAGAAGCTAATTTTAAATTCTTAATTTTAAATTTTACAATGGCTTGTTTCTCTTCCAATTTTATAAATATGTTTTTATAAATATGTCTCTGTTTTTGCTTCTGAAGGAGAGACACCTGCGCATCAAGGCTTTTAATTTATTTTTGTACTTTTAAAATTTTCTTGCTAATTTCGTAGAAATTACTCACTGATTAGTGTCACAACCAAATATTTTGAATTCATCACTGATTAGTGTCACAGCCAAATATTTTGAATAAAACTCTATCGAAATCGATAGAGTTTTATTCAAAATCTACGCCAAGTTTGCTGCTTTCTCTAATTTTAAAATTTACATTGTCATGTTTCTCCTCTAATTTTATAAATGTATGTTATTTAAAAACAGTATGTACCGAACTTTCGCACATTTTTCAATAACCCTAAAAGAGTTTCTCTCCTCTAAACCATTTTAGAAAAATCTATGATTTTTTAGAATCATTTACTTATCGTTAGTTTAAAAAAAATAATAAAAAACCTTAAAAAACGGTTTGCTTCCTTTCCTTTCGGTCCTACATGCTTTTCTGAAACCTAAATGCTCATTCCCCTTTCTTCACCTGTCGATTTCTTGACATTCCTACCAGTAGCTATTGTCTTTAGGGGGAAAAAAAACTCAGCTTCCTTTGTTGGTCAAATCACGTTGCGAATACATGTTACAAATTTGATAGTTTACTTATTATACGTGTGTGATGTAAAAGTTAAATGGCGCAACCTAAACATAAAACGTTAGCTCCAAGCGAAAAAAATTGAAGCAATCAATTTAGTAGATAATGGCTTTATGAAAAAATTTGGCATTCGACGAATTCACTACCGATAATATAAAAAAAAATTAGAAAGAATTTAAGCGAAAATTTAATAACAAAATCATCAGACATTGAGAAAAAAATGCCATAGCAATAGATCGCGACAGAATTCACAGTGAGATACATTTCGCAGTTTTCGAGTTGTTTCAAAAGGTCAGAACTAGCTAAAAATAATCCAACTATTTTTCAATTCAAATTAATGAATTGTTTTCAGAAGCAGTAATGAGTAGAAAAAAAATTATAATTTTTTTCTTTCCTGAACGTAAATTTCATGCTTTACAGCATGAAATTTTCAATGCTTTCCTTGTTCGATCAGTGTATATTATGCGTCACACTGGCCAGGAATATTACAGGTACTTCAAGAGTTCATATCTAGAATGTATCGAATTGCGGTTGTTCTTGGCGAAAAAAGACACAAAAGTTATATAAAATACGTGCAATTTTATGACTAGTCGATAAAAAGAAAGGATTTGCTACTGAAAGCTTACAATCGTTTCAAAACGAAAGAATATTTTTTCTTGCGTTGAGATGAAACATTTTTAACTGCTATGGCAATAATATGAGATCAGAAACCTCTGTCATTTGCATTCTCTTTTAAATAGTTAAATTTTGATCAAAATCTTTATTTGGAAAATTTACCTTTAAGTACGGAAGATAACGAATGAATTTATGAATTTATGAGAATGACAGAATTAAGTGCAGAGGGGAAGCAAACTAATGATATTTTACGATATACAATTGTGCTGAAGTTAAATTCATTGTAGGTGATCAGGACGTCAAGGAACAGAAAGAAATTGGTTCTTTCGAATTCAAAACGTAGCTGAATAGCAGAATCAACTGGATTCATTTTGGTGCATGAGAAATTAAATTCCCGAAACTAATTTCTTGACTTTTCAAAGCCCTTTCTACTGAATCATTGGCTAATAATAATTTTACATTAAAGACATCATAATGAAATTTTTAGAAAAAATATTTTTAAAATTTATGAACAAACAGTAGTGAAATTTTTATGGTGTAAGTGTTGTGGTCTAGTAAAGGAGAAAAGATGGAAACCATGTGTTTTGCTAGCCGTGAACAAATCATGCCTAGGTTCGAAACAATGTGTAAGAATGGAATATCCGTTTTGTGAATATTAGGAAGAAAATATGGAAACAAGTATATTTTTGGCTAACTGTTAACAAGTCATGCCTAGATTCGAAACAATCTGATAGCATGGAAAATCCATTTTGTGAATTTTGGGAAAAGCAAATGACCTGGCACAATACGCAATAGGCGGAATAATCGGAAGTACTTTTGGAGATTTATTTGCTGCTCTTATTTTTGAGAAGTTCAAGATGAACGATCTTTACGATCTTTTTAAGAAGGTTTTGCTAAACGCATACTATTATTACCCAAACAATTGTAAAAATTTTCCTGAATACTGTAATAACAGCTTACTTCTTTAATTAAACGCGTTTAATGAAGCAATGAGACTTTTGGATGTGATTAATAATAAGCAAACATAAATTGTACTTTTTTGTTTTTAATTAAAATTTATAGCAGAATTAAGTTGTTAGTTTATTCATATTGAATTTTATGTCGATAAGCTCTATATTTATATCTTTGTTTTTATTTATTTATTTATTTTTCAAATTTGGACTGGTTAAAACCAAGTCGGACTGGTTAAAATTAAAATCGAATATCTCTTACAAATCCTTCTAGATTTTTAATATCCGGATTGGACTACATTTTCTTTTGCTTGGATCTTAATTTTTGGTAACAACTTCTGTATGCATGTTAACATTCATATTTATAATCATTTGCTTTTAGTCTTTTAGATACACAAATCCTGTAATGAGCAATAAACATATAACCATAACATGACAGAAACATTTCTGTTTGAACATCATAAGCACATAAAAATATAAAATTCAAATTTCATCACCGATTTCTTTTAACTTATGAAGTTAATGATTACATCTTCTCCCAAACTACAGCTGTTTAAAATGCATATAATTGTACATAAAATGTATATTGGTTGTACTATATTCTGAAATGCTACAATGTTGAATTCATCTGAAATAGTCTATGATTTTTTTTTTTTTTTTTTTTTTTTTTTTTTTTTTTTTGTTCTTCAACGAAAGCATTTTGACAGGACTTTTTCATATAATTGAGAGAAAATTCAACAATCGAAACAGCAGATTTGAAACCTACCTACATCTACACTGAAACACTGCCTGAGGATTTAGGTTAAAGATTTCAGCAAGCCGCATAAAAAACCATTGATGAAAATGAATTTCTTCTTTCATAAATAATTCAATCATTTTTCATCAAATTTGTAACAACATGCTTCAAAAACGAGATTGTGATGTACTGTTATGAATATATGTCAATGAAGTTTAATATTATCAATGAAATAATCTCTTTCCGAAATTAAAAAAAAATTAGTTTAATTTTTCCTCAAAATAAAAATGCCGCACTTAGCGTATTTAGAGTGATATATTTAGTAAATGAAATAAAACAAGTTGAAGGCAATTTTGCAAAAACTAATCTAAGTCAATTAAATAAGAATTAAGAGCTTTTCATTTGAGATGGCATTAAATGCGACTTTTTATGCATAATGAGTAATAAATATGAATTTTTTTTTTAAATTTTCGATTATCAGGGAGGATTAAGAATTTGTTGCCTTATGTGAACCAGATACGCACATGTAAAAAAAATTACTAATGTCTTCAGAAGAAATCTAGTGTTATTTTAAATTAATTCATTTATGATATATCTTATATATTTTGAGATAAACGTACTGTTTTGAAGCCTTAAATACTGATTTTCCATTTTCATTAATTTCTGAACAAATGTACTTTTCTAATAATTGCTTGAATTGCTAGACAACATTTTATTCCAATAATAATGATAAAAATGTCAAACGTTAAACTATTATATCTTTTTTTGTGGTAAAAGGGATAAAAGTATCCATTAAAAGCTTAAATACAGCTTTTAGACTTACAAAGCCAGCATTTTAGAATAACATTCGGCTTTGCAGAATAAAGATTCAAATCAGTGATAATGGCATTGCTCAATATAAATTTCAAATCAGTTTATAGATAAAATGAAGTAATCTAGTTGTTTTTAATCCCGGGACAAAATGAACATGAGCATAAATAAATCTAAATTTCTGTTTGTTGATTTCTCTCAGGCGAAACTACACAAAACCTGCTTACCTTGTGCGTTCTACTTTCAAGTAAATGGATGTCAGAGAGTGTGAAGTATTTTTCCCTACTTCATTCAAAAATCCCTTTCTTCTCAGTCTACAGTAAAATTTTTCGCTAACTTTCAAAATCCACAGTGACTCCTTTCCTTAACTTCCAAATTCATTAACATCTAAATAATGCAAGAATTTAGTTTTATTAATCTGTCGGGTTTAAAGTATCATTCTCCAAAGCAAAATACACTACTTATCAAATGGAATTTCTCTCTCTCTTTTTTTAGCCTTTGCCTGCATTCTTAGTAAATCGATTTTGGAAAAAAACCTGTTACTTTTTCCCATTAGTAAAATCTCTTTGTTGTAAAATTAAGCTGGTTTTTCTCTCCAAACATGCGATTGAAATAAAGTTAAAAATCTTTTTTAAGTTTTTTTTCTATAAATTTCCAGAAAGGAAAACGAAAACAAAAACGAGTTTCTGCGTTTCACACACTGTTACTAGTGAGACAAATTTTCTCTTGGATATTTGCTTTCCTCAGATTTACGGTACTTATTATGCTCGTCACGACAAAATTTTTTATCACAAGTTCTTCACCGTGAACAGCCCAGTCCTAACTGGTTTTTGCAAGGAAGTCAATAAAAAAATTAGCTCGCGGCAAGAAATATTGATTATTTGCTTCTAATTAGTTTCGTCTGCTCCTGCACGATATGCAATAAATTAGAAAAATAGCCGAGTTCTGGATTTTAACGAATGCGTTCCACATCAGATAATACGCAGCTCAGTAGCTGTTTATGATTTCTTTTAAACATTTACAAAACATTAAAAATATTTCATTGTTTAAATTTATGTACTTAAATAATTCAGTGCTTTATATACTCATATTATAAATATACACGATGCATTCTCTTAAGAAACATATATTATGCACGCTATTTTGTTCCTTCTCAGTTCATAAAAATATCTGAAAATCCAAATTCTGCCAAATTTCATTAAAATTTAATTTCACCTCTGTTACATTTTCAAATTTTGCAAATGTAATCAATAACTGCCTCATTGTTATTTGACTTTCTAAGAATAGTCGAGTCCTATTCGCTTTACACATGAGGAATATCACGAAAACATTCATGTAGCCGTCTTATTCTCTAGGGCTTAATCATCCTGTGTGCCTACCAACGGCCGAGTGGTTAAAATACTAAGCACAATAAGTTTGACTTGGGTCCGAATCCCTGCAAATGGGCTGATTGCAGAGTGTATTTTCTGGTTTCTCCCATGCATAACGTTAATACGACCATTGTCCCTTAGAAAATCTTCCACCAAAGTTTACCTTATCTTAGGTTGTCCTGCCAGGGGTCGATAAGTGTGCTAGCAAATCTATACTCTGGCAGCCTTTGCACCGGTGTTATAAAAACATTGAACCTGACGGATCCAGTTGCTCCGAGGTGAGCTCCTAGGGCCTCTGGAAGCAGCTTGGCATAAATCCCCAAACTGGTGGTACTAGTAGCTCGTGTGTGCCCACTAAAAATGCCGGTTAATGTCCCCAAAGTGAGGTAACCCGCGCAGTACTGGTGGATAGTATTTTTGACGACCAGTCAAACCTTCAGGTAAATAGTTCCTTCTCTTCGTCGTTACTAACCCCTCTGATTGGTGACCCCCTGAGTATGAGAGATTTTTCAAAGTCCGTTGATTCGAAGGAGAGATAGACCCGGGTCTCAGTAAAAGGTGAGCAAACGTTACTCTCTAAGGCTTGACAGACCCAGCTCTTCCTTGATATCGAGGATATAAGCTGGAGTCAGGTCGCGTAGTGCCTTCTGTTTGTGGTGAAACACGAATCAGTTAATCTTAAGTTAGCTAGACTTCGCGTGCTTTGCGGTAATTCAAGTGATCTAATCCAATTTTTACAGCATTTTAGCATTTTTAATCTTAACAATTGATATCGCTTTGTAAGATATCTAATGTTAATTAACCAGTTATTATGATTTAAGCTCCTTTCCCTATTCCTCAGCAGAATGCAAATTAAGTTTTTGTACATTTAAGCATTTAAGCTGAGGGTTTTGATTCTTTAGATTAGAGTTTCTGGTAATCGCCTCTTGCTATTATTTATTCTCACCAGGTCTGCTTAAAGTTATATCTGTCTTTAGCGTTTTGGTAGTTGATGTTTCAACACGATAAAATTCTTAGTCAGCTTAATTAATCTATGTTATGTGTAGTCTTGGAGTACTTTACCTGCACTTCGAATTTAACTTCTGTTATGTTAATTTAAATCCCACAAGTAGTGGAAGTTTCTTCTGTAGCACAAGTTAAAATGTTCTTTTTAATTTAAGTCTAAATATAAAGGTTATTTTAGCTTTCATAAGAATTTTGTGAGCTGTTTAAGATGTAGCCAAACTCGCTATTAATCTAGAATCTAATGCAGAATTTTAATGCTACCTTTCAGTTACAATAGAAACCTTACAGCTTTTCCCCCTCGAACACTCACTGCATAACGAACACGCTGCAAAAAACTATTGTGTTGTAGTGCTGTGTTTTAAATTTAATCATTTTGTAAAAATTATATAAGCAAAGTATTGATTAATCTTTTTCTTCCGAAATTTCATGTAATCTAAATTTTCTTTTAAGGCTGAGGTTCTTTGTTTTATTATAATGAAAATAACCTAACTTTAATTTTAAAGCTTTAATTTTAATGATTCAACTTCCTTTTCAGTTGAATCGCAGCGACTACAATCTTTAATGCCGTTATATTCAATGCCTCTCGGAGATTTCCATGCAGGAGTTTTCTTTGTCACTTAAATTCAGAAGAACCAATTGTGAGCGATAAGCATCTTTCAGAATGTAGTAAATCAGTAGTGAACGTTAAAACGGCAATGCATTTAAAGTTGAACTAAGCGACTGTTTCATTTGGTGAGAACTTAACGCCTTTGCAAAACAAAACAGTTTGTGCCATCCTTAAAGCATGGAATGAATTGCAAACTCCTTCTTAATAATTCACTCCGAATATTTAACATATGGAAAACCATTAAAAATAAAAAAAAAGATGGGAATTCATTAGATTTTTAATTTATAATTCAATACAAGAAATAATTATTAATCTTGCATTATAAAAAACAAACCAAATTCCTAACATCTAATGCATAAGAGAAAAGAATGCAACGGCTAAAAAGGAAAATTTCTATGCTCACAGAATTAATAACAGAGATCTGTACACACTGCTTGTCGCTAAATTCTTAAACCTAACATTAATAAAATCTGGATAGTTAAATTTTTTCTCCCTCAATACACAGCATTTAACAAGGTTGTACGTATAAAATATTTCTTCACAAAATCAAGTACATGTTATTCAGAAAGCTTTTTTTATACTTCTTACCATTCAAACTACACGTGCATTATTATAAAGAACTTCACTAGGGTACTCTTTTCACACTTAAGCAAAGAATTTACGATTTGTAAAAATAGAGAAATAAGACTTCAGAATAATATCAGATTAAAATTTATGAAGGAATTGCAAAATAAAAGTTAAACGGTACAGAAAATACGAGAAAGATTTTAAAGGGCTTAAACGCAACATTCTTATGCAAACCAGGAAAAAAAAGAAAGCCTAAATTAACAGGTGAAAATTTTATACTTTTCTTATATACTTTATGACACTGAAAAACTTTCAGTTATCGTAGATTCGATGCACATTATCAACTTTTTTATATGTAAGTAAGATTAAATTTGGTTTTGAGCTTAAGTTTAGAACAAATATGTTATGAATGACAGACTTGTAATTCTTTTGGCTGTAAACATACATAAGAGCCCATTTAGGAAACGGTTGAATTCTAAATTAATATGTGTAAGTACAAGATGTTTGACGGATGATTCAAAAGTAAAGGGGCAAATATTGTTAAAAAGAAATATTTTGTTCTATGTAAAAGATCTTTTTTTGTTCATATACAAACTAAAATATTTCTAAAGAAACTATATATTTGCTATAGCTGTAAAAGCATATGGAGTGCAATTTACTTATTATATTTTTATCTTTCAATATCATCTTCTAAAATTTTGTTTGCACATCTTTCATACGATACTTTCATGCATAAATGCATAACCAAATGCAACTGATTCAACAGAAAGCAACAAAGATCAATAAACTTTAAAAGTACACAAGTACTTAACACGAAAACATCACAAAGAAAATTGTAACAAACATTGATTAAGATTTATTTTACGTATTATAAGAGAATAAGATTTATTTTACACATTCATCAATGCTTAGTTTTTATTAAAAAAATTCTTATAAAGTAAATTTTAAAAATTTAGCTTTTTTATTTCCATTTTAATTTTCCTGATAACAAGAAATTGAACTCTAAATGCCGCACTTGCAAACAGACATACTTTCACTAGAACTGGAGTAAATTTACATTAAGTTTTGCTTGAACAATTTTTGGAGGACCCCCCCCCCCCAAAAAAAAAAATTTAAATCTTTAAACTGATCTTTGAAATTTTAGGTCTTCATTTTATTCCTCTGTTTATTTTTCAAACTTCTATTGTTCCTCCAATTCCAGAAACGCCGAGCGGTAACGTCGTTGAACACTGGTAGTTCGGTCCGAGGTTCGAATCCCGCGAACGGGCTGGCTGCATGGGTGTTTTCGTGGTTTTCCCCATTTGTAACGTGTATACGAGACAGTTTCCCTTAAAAAGTCCTCCACGAAAGCATCACTCCCTTAAGGCAGATAGCCCTCGAGTGCTTTGCCGTAATCTAATAAACCAAACCAATTCCAGAAAAGGATTATCATCCAAGATCTTTTACCAGCTAAGTTATTTGGATGGGAGTTGAATAACTTGAGAACTTTTCTGTCGTCAACGAAATCAGCGCCTTTGTCAACACTTGAATTACCTTAACTAACACGGATAATGCAGTTTATTTGTTTAACGCCAACGCACTGAAACCTATCTCTCACCAGACCTTACTTCGCTTCAATATGTTTATATTTCCTAATTACACTATAATCTCTCTTAATCAGCAACAACGGATCTTCACCAATTCCAAACAGATTTTTCAGAGAAATTGAATATATAGTTCTAGAACTCAGCTGTTCATGTTTTGTGGTGCCATCTGTAGAAACTGCAGCATACAGAGTCTTCGATTCTATTTTTCGTTACATCGAACACCATTAAGTACATGACAGCGAATATAGAATAATGTATATACTATAAATATCGAATAGAGAAATGTATAAATAAATAATGTATATCGAATATAGAATAATACGAATAATTTATAGAATGTTTAAAATTAGAAAGCATACACATGATTTATATTTCAGATATGGAACCAATCACAGTAAAGCGCGGCGGTCGACATGGCCTATACAAGACAAGTGTCTGGCAAAGTTCTTAGATCTGTTACTGCTGCTACAATAGCAGATTATCAAGATTTAAGAGAGTTTGAACGTGGTGTTATAGTCGACATACGACAGATGGTATATAGCATCTCTGAAGTAGCGGCAAAACATGGAATTTCGTGTACGGCTATTTCACGATGTACCGTGAATATCGGGAATCCGGTAAAACATCAAATCTCCGACATTGCTGCTGCAGGAAAAAGCTTGTGAAAGAACGGGACCAACGACGATTACGAAAATCCTTAAACGTGACAGACGTACAACCCTTCCTCATACTGCTGCAGATTTCAGTTATTCAACGGACCATCCGGCCGGAACGGCCATATGGGCTTTCGGAGCCGAAGGTCCACACATGTACTGTTGTTGACTGCGCGACACAAAGCTTCACCAACACCGCCATTGGACTCTTGATGACAGGAAACACGTTGCCTGGTCTAACGAGTCTCGTTTTTAATTGTATTGGGCGGATGGACGTGTACGGCATGGATACAAAATCATGAATCCATGGATCCTACATGTCAACAGGGGACTGTTGCAGATGGTGGAGGCTCTTTCGTGGTATGGGGCGTGTGTAGTTGGCGTGATATGGGACCTCTGATACGTCTAGATACGACTCTGACAGTGACAGGCATGTAAGCATCTTGTTCGATCACCGCCACCCATTCATGTCCATTGTGCATTTCGACAGACATGAACGTTTCCAGCAGGACTATGCGACACCCCACACATCAAAAGTTGCTACCGAATGGCTCCAGAACACTCTTCTGACTTTAGACCCGTCCATTGGCCACTTAGCTCCCCAGACATGAACATTATTGAACATATCTTGGATGCCTTGCAACGTGCTGTTCAGAAGACATCTGCACCACCTCGCACTCCTACGGATTTGTGAATTGTCCTGAAGGATTCATGGTGTGAATTACTTCTAGCATACCTTCAGACATTAGTCAAGTCCATGCCATATCGTGTTGCGGCACTTCTGCGTACTGCGGGCCCTACAGGATATTAGGCAGGCGTACCAGTTCGCGAGGGCCCTACAGGATATTAGGCAGGCGTACCAGCTCGCGAGGGCCCTACAGGATATTAGGCAGGCGTACCAGTTCGCGAGGGCCCTACAGGATATTAGGCAGGTGTACAAGTTTTTTTTATCTTCAGGTGTATTATTAAACTATAGTTAAGAATTTCTTATTATTAGGACATATAACTTAGAATGTCTGCCTGCTTAACAGATTGTCTCTAGAGTTTAATAACTCGCTGTATATATATGCAGTGAAGCTAGGTAGCATCATGTACTGACATATAGATGAATATAGCTCGTCTAATCCGTAATCTTTTCTCGGCTTTCATTCTACGTAACTCTGTTATTCTGCGTGGGATCATCATCATCACTCTCCCCTTTTTCTCCTGTTCCTTTGGATGTCAGATTATTCAGTCGTCATTTTGAAAAGAGTGTGAGGGGAACAGAATGGTCGACATTCATCCAAGCCATCACTACCTCTTCCCTAATACTAATTTTCTCCAAACATGTAACTAAATCTAAGATGTCGGACATAGGCCCCAGATATGTTTTAAAATCAAGAAAATTTTCATTCTACGAACATACACATAGACCCCCAATTTACGCCAATAACATATAGTAATGTTCTTCACATTTTCCGAACAAGAGCCGAAATAAATATGGCGTCTTTTAATTTGAATTGGTTCTGAAAGTCATAGATAGTATTTTCAGATTTCCATGCATAAAGAGAAATTCGTCTTTACATTCTTCATAATCCCATCTGTGGATATATGCTACGAACTGTTTGAATTTTTGTTTTTATTTTAAAAAAGTTAAATTACCAGGTGACATTTATTTCGCATCACAATTTCCAGTTGATTTCATTATCAAGTATAGAATATGTTTTCCCCTTGGTTCAAATGATTTGTTACTGTAAGCTCCAGAACAGTGATTGTCACCTTTTTTGTTCTTTTCACCATTGTAGCAGATCATTCACCTTCCATTTTCAAACTAGAAAAATATTTACATTTATTTAAATTTAGACTACTTCTTATATGTTTTATAAATTAAAAAAGAAAAAGCATAGAAAATGTTCATAAATAACAAAACTTGAATAAAAATAGTTTTTTGTATTCAAAAAGTAAAGCTAAATCCTTACCAGGTAAATAAAAAGTTGACCCTAATAGTCTCTCTTGAAATTATGAAATCCTCCCTTTCCGGTTGAAAAACCTTTGCTATAGAGGAATGTTATAACATTAACTAAATCTGCTGAATATTTTTCTTCTTTAAGTGTATTCTTATATCCTGAGAAATGTGACAAACAAGAAACGTCTAATACATCGTTTAATTGCATTTAATTATATTTCCGTTTAATATTTTCGTGTTTTTTCAGCCTCTTGGTTAGATTTAGCTAGCTTGATCGCAGGGCACACTCCGCGCAGTATAAAATGCTGCGTGGCTCATTACACTAGGAGTTCGAATCTAGTGAGAGTGTTTTCTAATTCTTCCACTGAAAACGTATTTTTACTGTTCTTGTAATTAAGAGAATTCTGTTTATATAGCAAAAATTATTATAAGTTTTTACATGTAACATAAAGAAATTATACATAAAATAATTATACGTAAAATAGAATTTTCATATCAATTAATTATTTATACAAATTTATTAATTATATAAACCTAATTATAGATTTTTACGTTATTTATAAAGTGATAAAATTTGCTTTTTTCTTTCCTGTACTTTAATATACGCTTTATTATGAATTGAATAACCAGCTATGTATGTTATATTTCATGCTGTAAACGAAGTAATCAAATTATTTTTTCTTTTAAGGAATTGAATAATTAAATATAATAAACATAAATAAAATAATTAAATATAAATAAACAACAATAATAAATAATAATAGTAACACAGACACATGCATTTATATATATATCTGTATATATATATATGCTTTCTTTTCCCACAATTAATTGCTGACTTTCCCCGCTTTGTAAATTTTAACTTTTTTAATTTAAAGTTTTATTTACTTTTCGTACTTTACATTTTTATTGGTAAGTTTAGCTAGTGTTACTTTCTGCTATTAAGCCTCTTGTTTATTATTACTATTACTATTATTACAACTTATTTTTAAAACTAAACTTTGTAAGGATATTAGGATTTTTTGGAAGCAAGAGAGATTGAAAAATTAGCAACGCCGTCGGCCGGAAATCGAACCGCGGACCTCTGGACCCAGCGTTCAGACCACCACACCACGAAGGCATGCCAAGAAGATTGGAGAAATACCTTATATACTCCCTTTTTAAAGGGCGATTGGGGTTTTTAGGGGACCCAATCGCCAAATCCTGGGTGTGGAGAATCATCATCCACCACCTTTTTAGTTCGGGCCCCAGTGTAGAGACATTAGGTTAATTGGAAAAGCCGAAGAGATGAAAAATTAGCAACGCTTTCGCCGGGAATCGAACCGCGGACCTCTGGAATTCGCGCCCAGCATGCAGACCACCACACCACGAAGGAATTCCGTCTAGTCGGGCTTTTAAAATCTCATGCAAATACAAGTTACGAGCAAAAATCTCATGGAATTTTGAACACGTAACTTAGCGAATGATCGAATTAAGCTTAACGCATTAACCATGAAATAATAATGCCCCCACCAAAAAAATTACACTTCATGTTTTATGCATGCAGAATTAAATACACTTTTCTACAGTTTCTTTGGAAAATTATCTACATCAGAGATGCAAAAACTGAAAATAGTTTAAGATAGTAAATGGCCACAGTTTATAAATATTTCAAAAAAATTTAATGTTAAAAAATTAAGATTTTTATTCCATAAAAGACTCTTTACAGAAACAAATGAAATTGGAAACAAGAGAAAAGAATATTATGTTTGGAATTATAAAGTTCGAGAATACACACACTCAGACTGCTAAAAAATGAAAATATCAACGAAAATCTCAGAATTAAAACTAACGTTCAAAGTATGCAGTGAAAAATCTTATTAAAATGCATAAATTATTAAGGGTAAAACGAAAGTTCAAAACGAATTGCAAATTTAGGACTGTGATCTGCTGAAGATTTTTTACTATGTTATTAAAGCAAAGCGATAAAATCATTTTTTCTTTAGCTTTAATAAGTGTAATGTTTTGTACAGAAGACCAAATGTTTTAAATTTTAATATACTTATAATAATTCAAATTACCATCAAATGAAAAAGTTCTGAACCAGCTACTTATTTTTTATTCAAACCTACATATTTCCTTTTTTGCTTTGTAACTAAATATATTCCAATTTTACATAAGTTTCAATAATTTAAAGGGAAAAATTTAAATATCTGTAATTCTACTTGCAGAATATTAAGATACGACAGAAGGATTTTTATCATAGTTAACTTAGCAGAAAGAAGCGTCTTTTAATAGCAGTGTCTTAAGTAATATTTCAAAGTTTAAACTATATAAATAACATTTAAATTAGAAAAAGAAAAGATTAAAAGTAGGAATAACAATTGTGTACACATCTGAGCTCTATTTACTCTGCTAAAATATGCAGTATCATTACATTAAAAATGTAACATTAATATTCATGTATACATTTTGATGCTGGCATATGTAACTTAAAGTTCACAAGAGTAAAAATTCGTGTGCATCAATTTAGCATGTGCATCCTAAATTAAAAATTAAGCTATGATCAATTATATACAGTGTCTCTTTATCCAAAGGAAGAAATTCTATGTCTCTGTAGCTATACAATGAGTTCAGAAATTTGTTTATTTTAGAATATTTTTAGAATAACTTACTGACGATAAGTTATAGCATTTTACGGGGGAATTATGTGGCACTACATTGCAACATTTGGGATGCCTGAAAAAGAAATGTCAAATCAAATTCACTACTCTTAATATTATATGAATTTTTAGAATTTTGAAAGTAATATTGCAGATTTACATATTCTTATCCCAATACTGCGTAATTTTATAACACTTTTCACACATATGATTTCATTTCAATAATATCTAGTGTAAACTTCTTAACATAACTTTTACTTAGAACCGGAGGTGCTATTAATCTCGACCCTCACTTTTCAAATTAAAGGATGTTGCCACCAAATATTTTATGCATAATTTTTAAAGAAATAACATTGTGAATAGAAAAAAGTACGATAACACAAATAAAAGAATGTGGTCATCAGATTTTATCGCCATGTGTAGTCTTAACGATGTAATTCAGCAAATATTAAAAAATAATGTATGGTACACAAGTAAAAGAATGTTGCCATCAAATGTTATCGTCATGTTTATTTTTATGGAAATAATACGGATATATAAAAATGTATGGCAACATTTAATACTCTATCTGAAGTCTAAACAAATGTTGTTTTTCAATATTTTGTGATTTTGCTTTGAATGTTATAGGGCATAAATGAGAAGAAATCTATGTTCTATAATAAAGTTAAAAAGACAAAAAAAAAGTTATGTTAACAGGAGCGAGTCCAACAACAAAACAGCAAACTGCAAGTTCAGAGAGAGAATAAGAAACCTTCGAACGCTCTAGTGCAACGTAAAAATCAGATTTTTCAGATTCAGCCTTTCAGATTTTCTTTTTTTAGTTCTGTTACTTAAAAAATATTAAATAATATATAAAAAATTCTTTCAAATTCTTCTACACTATACAGTAAATATAACTCTGCAGCACATTTAACTCGTCTTGAGAAAGTATGCCGAAGTTGAAAAGAAATATTTATTGTAGTTAAGTTTTAGTAAAATCTTTATTTCAGCATCACTAAATTGCATTGTTAATGCCACTTTTAATTCGATATAGCTGAATAATAAATTGGCCTGTCAAATTAATTTTGGTTTTTCTCAGAAATAAAGCTTAACTTCTTTGAGGTTTATTAAATCTAACTATTTTCTAAATATAATAATTAAGCCCTTTATAGACATAATATATTAATTATAATATATTAAAATGACTACAAACTTGAGATGAGGATAATTAGTAGGATTTTTTTTATCGTAACCATCTAAGAACTGTTTTTCATCAAGGAAGTTGAGTACTAAAATAATAGCTATACATACATTATAAAAATGGAAGACATGAATAAAATTAAAAATATTTTAATAAACATAAATTAAAGTTTTAATATTTATTAACACTGATTTTTAAAATGCATTTTTGCATTGCATAACTAATGGAAAATATTTAAATTTCATATGATAATATTACATGAAATGATGAAGATATCTATTTATTTTTACAAGCATCATAAATAACAATCTTCATTGCAATCAAATTCTAGGAAATTTGAGAGAAGAATAGCGAAATCTTAAAAAAGAACATGATTTCTAATTTTCCATTTTAAAAAAAAGGAACAAACTTTAAATGTAATAATTGTTTTAAAAATCCTTCAGCTCCCAAACTGCTGTCAGAGCTAAAAGCATCAGGATGTGCTGCCATAAATGCACAATTTTCTACCATAAATTCAATATATGCATTGAAAAATAAACAAGATATTTTTAGGCATTTTTTTGCTGATATAATAGCAAGTTATCTCATTATTGTACTAGACTGGATTACGGCAAAGCAGCTCGAGGACTGCTTAAAGGGAGAGATGACTTTATGAAGGATTGTTTAAAGGAGATTGGCTCGCTTCCCATACAATTACACCGTTTGTCAGGATTTGAATGCCGGTCGAACTAGCAACGTTCAGCTATTTTACCATTCAGCCATTCAAGTTATTCCTTAGCTTATTACTTTAATAAAACTGCGAGCGTGAGAGTGACAGTTTCTTACAACCAGTTTATTACAAATCGTTGATTTCTTGATCCACATCCTTTCAGTTAACTAGTCTCTAAAAACATAACACTTACTTCAACTTATTTAAAGGAAATAAAATTAAAATATATTTAATCTTTTTTGCTCACAATATAATGCAGATAAACAAACTAGAGTAATACAAATCTTGCACTACTGGCCTGTACCTCTTTCATGTAAGTATAAAGCCCAATGAATAAAATTTTAATATACTTTTTAATATACTTGTAAAAATAAAATAAATATAAATTTTAATATACTTGTTTCTACATCGACAATTTTAGTTTGGGGATTTTTTTGGAATTGCTAAAAGACTACTGTACTAAATAAGTTACAGTCTGAAAACTTCAGATGACAGTCTAAGACTTCGAAGAGTTTGTCATTAAAATTTTAAACAGTTAAATATATATTGAAAAATTTTTAAGGATCAAATTTATAAGATTAAAAAGAAATTCCACTCTCGCCTTGATATGCAGATTTTATTTTAAGATGAGAAACAACTTTCAGTTAAGCAATTAAGGCATGCGTACTAGTTTCACAGTCACACTGTTAGAAATTTTTTGTAATGGCCGGACACTTTATTTAGTAGTTATTAGCCCTGCGGGGAGAGGTCGGAAGTGTGGTCATTTCATTACGGAAGCAACTAATAGGTGGCCACCGTCACCTCCAATGAAGGGATGTACAGTTACAACCATGACTTTTCCGGGATTCGAACCCAGGCCCCCGCTCCAGCAGTCAGGGTCACTAACCACTATACCGGCTGGGAGCACACTGTTAGAAATTAAAGATATAGAGAGTTTTATATTTAAAATGATCTGTAAAAAAAGGACAAAACCAAACTGTTGAAAAAAAGCTGATATTATTTCATTGTATAATAGTAACGTGGAGACTTTACACTTATTTAATGAAGAAAAGACTTAAATGTTTCAAATGTAGTGAGTATTTATTTTAATGGATCCCTTGCGCACTAGGTTTGAAACAAGTATTATTCTTGAAATGGCAGTACTTTGTGTTTTGCCAAGACAAAATATCTGCGAAATGAAAACAGTATACATTTCGAAATTTTCCTGCCATATGTTTAAAAGGAACAAACTTCACGCTCTCAGATTCTGTCATTTTCAATTCCTAGCTTTAGAAGGTTAGACTACTTCGTATTGTAAATGAAGTTTTGAACTTTACAAAAGAAACTTTTGTTCACTTTATTACGCTATGTGGAATAAAATTTATAATGAATTGATGGAAATTGATTTGAAGCTCTAAAGCTTCTCTCAGTTATAAATTATTTTTAATTTTTCAAAGTTGTTATATTTAAATAAATAACAGACCTTATTAATGACTTATTGACGAAGAACATTTTTATGCCTACTGCATTCGAAAATAATTGTATAATAGCTGTATAACCTAATTATTTAACAATGACAGAAAAAGTTCTGAAACAAATCGATTAAAATATTTTGTAACATAAAATCTGATATTTATTTCAGGAAAAATAATTAATTTATTTTGCTAATTAAAATGTTACAGAAGTTTGAATTCGCTGTTTCTATAAAATGGAAAACATGCCAAAAGAAATTTTTACACATTCGAATGCTTTTTATTCTAATCTGATTATTTTTTATTCAAAAGATTTTTTAATAAATAAATAATGAGATTTGAGATTTAGATATTTATGAATTCGAGATTTTTATTTATTTAAAAGTATGGACTGTTCTGCTGATTTTATATCAATCTTTCACAGCTATAAATAAATCTATTCCATGTATAAAATTAGCGTCAGACTTGGAATCACCTGCAAACAAATTATGATTTAATGGATATGTAGCTGCTTGGTTAAGTGAATTATATCAGGCGTACCATAATAAAATAACTATGTACAGTTTCTTGTCAAAAAAATACAAATTGCGTGAAAGTTTAAAAAGCATAAAACATGCTGAAAATTTTTAAAAGTAGCTCACATCAAGTTCAATGTGAAACGGCCAGCTTTGAATTCAAAAACATTCTTTCCCTCTGTTTGATATATATAAAAAAATATTAAACATTTGAAAAGGACATCAAAGTGGCCAAGCGGCTATTTGATGGGAAAACAGCTTGGGGATTTTCCGGTCATCCGTGTAGGGAATTTTTCTCATTCCTGTTTTTTCAAGCGTTTTACTTTCCGCGGCGGCTTTATTTGTTCAACTTCAGTTGCATTCCACATTTCTAATCGCTAGCTAGTTCCACACTATCTGCCTGCGGTATGCTTAAATCTCATCCCAACTATTAAAAGAAAATTATGCCTCAGCGACTTATTCTTATATACATGTTTCTGACGCAGCTAAACACGCGGGAAGATCCATCCTGAGTGATGTAAGAGAGAAATCCTCTCGAAGTGTGTGTCTGTGCGAACTTTTATTCAGATTTTGTTTGTTGAGGGATTCTCCTTTTTTTTTTTTTTTTTCTTTGTGACTCGCAATCATGGATCTACGAGGAGACGTAGTACATGTCAATTGGATACGCTATTTGTATTTTGGGGGTGAGTACCATATGTATTATTATCATTAGACATTAACAAACAGTTGATGAATAAGCACTGCTAATGTTAAATACACAAACAAGGCTCAACTTAAAAGAAATAAGTGAAAATGGAAAACATTCTTTTTCATAAGATAAAATTACTTTTGTCTAAATTCATCAAGCATTAATATAAACTATTTTCTGTTTATAAAGAAAAATTAGGAATTTTAAGATTAATAACTTCAGTTTATTTTTTGTACCGAACATTTAAAATTAGAAAATGATTGTCATTTACAGACCTTGTAAATGAGCTTAGAGTCATTCCAAATGCAATATAAAATCATTTGGTTTCCTAATACTACATAAAATAAACTGAATATTTTCATTGATAATGTGGGACATTTTTGAGGAAATTATTAAAGTGAAATAACGATATCCTACTGAAGTAGTAATTTATCCATGTATTACTATTACTACTATACTTTACATAAATAGAAAACTTCAAGTTTAACAGCTTGTTTTTATTTCGAATTATGTTTAAAAAACAATTGCGAATATGACTTTAAAACCAGATATTCATGTTTCCTTACCAGCAGATTTCTTTTGTTTTAAAAAAATTATTCTTTTCTCAGAGTAGACAAAAATTAAGTGTGAACAGACAACAAAACCTGCACTCTGCGCTTTCTTACTGCACATGGTGAGGTTCAGTTAAATTGTTTTCATCCACAGCTGTTTAGAATGATTCGCATCTAGCAAGTTCATAGGTCATACGATATCAGTTGCCATGTGCAATACATTTTTCCTATTAAACCGGGAAAAAAATAAAGAAAAGAACACAATGCACTTAGGTTGCTCCTAAGCCCAACTTCTTGAAAAGATTTAGAAAAAGTCAAAAAGCAATTAGGAAGCGTTTTAAGGTTTAAATCACCAAGTACTAACTTCTGCTTTGTGAAAACTGATAAACCATTTTATATCTATTAGGTAACACATTTCGTCGCCTGTATAAGCATAATTGTAATGTTAATCAAATATTCTGAAAACCTGGCAGTGGGAATAACATTTGTTATTAAAACTATTAAATTCAAAATTACCTTATACAGGTAGATACCTAGCATATTGGCAAAAAGCGTTCCTAACACGAGAATTTGACATTTATGAATGTAAAAACAGTGTAACAATTCTTTCATTTAAAATTTACTGAATATATTTCCTCTTTTTTTTAATGCTTTCAGAAAATTTCATTGGGCGTTAAGTGTCAAAGAAAAGCTTTTAAACAGTTGAGTAGTGAGTAATCTTTCACCTGACCAGTTGAGTAGTGATGGTGGCAGCCGTGCAAGAGCAACGAAAATTTCATTATTCGTAAAGAAAGAAAATACTCAATCAAAAACAAAGTCCAACATTAAGAATCAGCGTAATTTTTTTAAAATTTAAGCTAATTCTTAGCGTGATATTTAAACTAAAGAAAATACTGTATGACACTATTTTTAGACGTATTCGCTCATTATACTAACAAAAGACAAGCAGCAATTCGCAGAGATATGTCAGTTCATTTCACATTTTGATAAAATCTTCTCTCGTTCGATCAGTCTCTCATTTTGTGTGTGAGACTTATCTGACTTGTCTGATAGTAACATTGGAACAAGCCCACGAAATTCATCGTGGCAGGGAGTGTAAGATTGTGCCTGTCGTTGGCATGAGCCTTGAACATCATACAGGTGACAGTACGACCTCGCTCAGTTCCGGCCCCAATTTTTCTGAAGAACACCCCGGGTTGAGGACGGGCCTCCCCAACCATTAACCTCTCGAGAGTACTTTCGACTAACCGTATATTTGGAGTGCCCCTATGCCGCACGGACGCTATGCATTTACGAGCACCCATGCCTTCTCCTGGACTCGAACCCGGGCTCTACGGTAACGCAGTAGGCTCCTCTATCCACTATACCGTCTGAGCGGCTCTTGTTCTTTTTTTTTTTTTTAGAGAACTTAAAAAAATTATTTTCTGTTGACACAATATAAAACAAGCAACATTCATTTTGAAAGCTTCTACAGCTACTCTTTCTTAAACAACTTTTGTCGGATGATCATGCACCAATTTTTACGACACGAGGGAGAAAATATAACTTTTTTCTCTTCTGTTAATGTTTTATTTTTCTCATTCGGCCGTGTTTTCTTGCACAGCAATTTCTTCTTAGCAGTACAAGAAGTAAAATTCAAAGATAAAAGCATATGCGAAAAAGAAATCTGAGTTATGACACTTTCAGTTTACTTTAGGTACTATTCCATACCTATAATGCATAGATTTTCATACTTTTCCAAGAGAAGTTTACTCCTCATACCGATCGCAAATGCGGAATGGTTATGCATGTATCGATATTAATATGCCAGAACAATTTTCAGAAATATAAATAACTTCAGTATTTTTGGAGGAACCAGCAAATAGCATTTCTGCTCCAGTTCTTATTCCCGTAAGTAAACCATAAAATGTTTCCAAATCATGGCAACACATCCTAGCTTTATTTCATCAAAGAAGTCGCAATGCAGAAGACAATTATTTCAATTGCATTAATAGAAAAGGGAAAGAAGTAATACTAATGCTAAATTTTAAAATGAATTTTAATATACAAAAATTTGTTGTTAGTTTTCTACCATTAGATGTCGGATGAGTTTTAGCAAAACATATAACGAAATATCAATTAATTACTTATTACATCAATTGAGAAAACTGACACGTTATACTCCTTTAACTTTACAATTGAGCGTAAAGAATGTTTCATTGTTTCTACGTAAAATAAATTACGTCTGGTGAAAAATTTCCTCTAAAATGTTAGTATAGTGCTACGGATATGAACAGTGCCCTGACATAAATGCGAATGGAACAGAATTGACCTATTGTATTCAGTTAAGTGAAACAAATGACTATTTACGTATCAAATGTTCGTACCAACCAGACATTCTTATTTGGAACAGCGCAATAGCACTGTCATTTTTGCTTTTGCTTACCTCTATTTTTATAATAACATTGTTCTTTCTTTTCTTTATGTCTTTAGTTTTGTAACAGTTTTTAGTTTTGTTGCATTTTTCTTCCAAGGCAGAAAGTGAGAAAAGTTCTAATTCGCCCTTTTACTAAAGCCAGAATGTTTAGATTGGATGTATGTTTCCCTGAATAAATTGTATTTCCTGAATAAATTATTAAGCATAAAAAAGTACAAATTTCCCATTAATTAATTTACATTTTATTAAATAATATATCTAAAACTGAATTGTGTATCTCCTCAACTAGCATTACTTATCTAGCAAAGTAACAAGCAATTACTATTAGATTCAGCACATTAGCAGAATATAAGAATCTTACAGGGGCTGTCGGACTAAAACTAAGATGGAATTTAGACTCATAGCTCTTCTGCGCTTTGCTTAAACTAAACAATCCAAATTTAGATTATAGGAAGTTAAGTTACTTCAGCTGGGCTAAAATATCAGAAAGCATTATTTTTAATTAAAAGAAAGGCTTTAAGTAAAATTTGAACTAATATATTAACGCAGGAAAAGTATAACTGGGAACTTCACGCTTGGACTTCGATTTGTTTCTGCTACTGCAAATAGAAATTTTTCCTTTTTTCCAAAAACAAGTCCCGTCTACGATCTCTTACACAAAATAGGTCGTGTAGAAGTATAACGTTACAGTAATAACCTGAAACATAAAAAAAGGCGTATGCATTCTATAAGTATAGCGTGATAGCGTACATAACCTTAAACCAATTATTCGGTACTGGTACAGGTTGAAGCTAGGCCGGACTCTGCGTATTACCGAAGATATATATTAGGTATCGCCGCACCTTGCTAACTGTTAAAACTTCGTCCCAATTTTGAGGAATAATCCCCGCGGGCCTACCGAGGACCTTCCACCCATCTTTTCCTACCACTGTCACTTAAGAAAACTTTCGGCTTGCTTTGTATTTTGAATGCCCCCGTGCCGCACAGACAATATGCACTTGCAAAAGTCCTCGCTTTCTTCAGGATTGAATCCGAGCTCAATGGTAAAACATTCAGCATCATTAATCAGAATATAGTAGTTTGGGTGGCAGCCGTAATTCGGTAATTAATCTTTGTTACTCGTAAATAAGTCTAAAGACAGCACATGCAAAACTAATGAAATAACAACACATTGCTGTTCAAAGGACATGGCTGTGATGGTAGATCCCACTTTTGCAAAGGAACTGATGAGAAATCCGAGGTACTTCTGAAAGCGAATTAATGAGCCATCAATAAAATATCTCCTCCATACTATTCAACCATACAACCTGATATGGAGTTTAAGGATATAATGTCCACATGTTAAAATACTGCGCAGGTTATAATGTCAGGACTTGAAAGCATTTATCAATGTTTCACAACACTGAAACAGCAGACTGTGGATTATCATTAAATAAGCACATAATGAAATAACGACAAAACACTATTCAAAGTACGCAATTGGCGGTTGTAGCAACTGACATGTTCGCCGTTGCTCTGAGATAGGAAAGGTGAGGATTAGTTCTTGGATGCAGAAGGTGTGTACCCCAGTATCATGTAGGGCTTTAAAATAAGAAAGACTAATAAGTTACTAAAAGATAAGCTCTAACTGTGGATATATTTAAGATAAATCTCAGGGTAAATTACATAATCTGAACCTATACAGACCTTAAGACAATTCCGATTAGGAAATGTGAAAAGTTAACGATGCCCTTGCTGGGTTGTTCGAGCCATGAATCTTCCATTGCTAGCTGATGTACCTGTTAAGCCTCGTTACTAGGGAAATACGTTAATTCTTTACGCATACCCTCCTCCAGCTTAACCACCCAATTCAACCAGTTCAGGTGGAGATGAATTATCATTCATGGCGTTCTTGGTTTGGTCGCATTGCGTCCTTGGTTGTGTAGCTACCATTACACATTTCAGACAAGAAAATTTGAAGAATTCACTTTTCATCGTCGGGACTCGAATTATTAGCTAAACATGTTAAATGATTCTTTATAAACTAACCGCATTTTGTATTAACAAACTTACGGGACAAATTATTACAAATTTATATTAACAAACTTATTGTATTAATAAATTTATGGAAGTGATATTTTATTGGTAATTCACCAAATCTCATTCAGAACTATTTTGAACTTCTCATTTATTTCTTTGCAAAAGTGGGATCTATTACTACAGGTCACTTTCAATAGCATGAAACATTCAGCGGAAAAATGAGATGAAACAATAGATAAATAAATAAAAATTTCGCAGCTAATGATCCTCATAAGTTATACTTTTAATCACCTGACTTTGAAGCATTAGTATATTTCTCTTTCCTAAAGCTTTTATTTTCCCGCCATTTTTTTATACTTTATACTATATGCAAACTTGTACCAACTCATCGCTATGTCAGAAAATTTGCTTACATTTTCGACTATACCAGAGAGGAGAAACGTTCTCATCAGGACTTGTTTCTCATTATTGTCAATTTCATTAAAATTTACTGTCAATATCAACTTTATAATATGCAAAACAACCTCTAGCTATAGTTTCTTAATAATGAAGTTTTTCTAACTTTTATCGGAATTTTTTACTCTCCGAAATTTTCTTTTTGGAATTTTGCCAATATTTTTTCAAATTAGCGTTACGCTTCGATCATGTTGCTTTTATGTACAGTAGATCATTTTATTCCCTTTTATTAATTTCAGACCATCCCTATACATCTTATAAGATTTTAAACAGGAAGAATATTTTATATCATTCGATAACTGCTGAGCAATAGTAAGTTAAAATATGGATGAGAAAGACGTGCTTTATCTTTCACAAGCAAACCTTTTCATGAATAAGCCAGTTAACTGACTTGCGTGTACAATTTTTTCTCACCTAGATTTAATAATTAAAAGTAAGGCTGTAAAATATATGGAATTTGCTTTATGTTTAATTCAAATTATCATAAGTATGTATGGTGTATCTAACATCCAAAAGCTACCACAGGCTGAGCTGTAAAGTCGATGATGAACACTGGCAGTTCTGTAAGGTGTTCGGATCCTGGGAAACGGGCTGGTTGCATGGACATTTTTGTAGTTTTCCTCATGAGTAACGGATATACGAGCTAATTTCCCTTAAAAAGTCCTCCCCGAAGACATCCCTTCCCAGAGACAGATAGCCTCCATGTACTTTGCCATATTTAAATTCAAATAAACCTACATTCAAGAGCTGAAAGTAACACCTTCTAAAGGCCTGGTTGGTAGAATGAGTTGTTGAAAACTGCTAATACAATTTGGGTTCGCAAAAATCTTCGCGAATGAGCTGGCGATTCTAGCGAGTGGCTGACCGGTTAACTCAATAGGGAAAACATACGAAAGCTATTTGTCTCAGGAGAGATACCGTCACAGAGGGAAAACTGGCTCATTTTTTTTTGTTATATATAACTACGAAAACACTCATACAGTCAGACCGTTTGCAGGGATAACCCAAGTCGAACTATCAATATTCAACTGTCTTTATCACTTTGGCCACTGGTGAGCGTTCACTGGAGGGTGTACAGATAACAGTAAGATCGCTGAACACTGGTAGTTCGATCTCGGTTTAAGTCTCGTCGAACGGGCTGGCTGCATAGGGGTTTTCGTGTCGTTCTCCATATGTTACATGAATATTAGCCAGCTTCTCTTAAAATAGTACTCTGCGAAGCACAGTTTAATTTCTAAAATTGGAAGTGCCCGATCCCCATGGGAGGCTGTCAGGAAAGATCAATAAAATTAAATAAATAAAATAATAAATAATAAAATAAAATATAAAGAAAGAAAAAATAATTAAAAAAAGTAATGACAAATCTTTAAGTAACAAATTAAAATACCAGAGTTTATCCTATATAGGGCTATGCCTGAAATTACGTTTTTACGCAAAGACAGAGAAATAGCGGAGCAGGGTTCTGGCTGAATTTAAATCCCTGCCACGAAGGCATCCCTTCACTTAGCAGGTAGCCTTCATGTGCTTTAACATGATTCAGATGAACAGAAATCCTCTGAAGAGAAGACTGAACTATCTAGAACCTTACTAATAAGCCTACATATTTTCTTATTATTAAATTTTGTAACAGTCTATTCTTCGAAAGCCAACAAAGAAATATAACTATTAAGAACTGTTAAGAAAAAGGGAAATTTTTCTGATCATTTTAAAGTTCTCAAATAAAAAAAAACAGTATTTTAAAAAAAGATTAATCAACGTTTTTCTATGACAATATTTACTGAAGCAGACTTTAGTGAAGAAGATATCAGGAATCATTCTTTTCTGTAACTGAAAGATACATTTTATTTTATGTAAATTTCCGCTTGAGTGAATGTTTTGAAAACTGTTTCAGTTTTGCAGCTGTTTCAGTTTTTTGAGTTTTCCTTTAAATTATTTGAAACTTGTATTTTTCTATTTTATGACCATCGGTCTGCTCACCCTATTGCGACGTCTAATATGGCCATCTTAAATCTAACAGCAGATTTCGGTACATATTTATGATTATGTTTATGGAGAATTGTTACACGTAAATTCTTTTAGCCTCATTTTTTTAACAAAGATAGCCAGATAAGAGTAAAGGTTGCTAAAGAAAGGTTTTCAAATTTTTGCTTTGCGTCCGACAGTCGCCTCTCATGTACCGTTGTCAACGCTTCCTCTACCAAACTGCAATGGTTCAGTGATTGTTCGATTAGTTCAATCATAATAACGAACCCAATCTAATAACAGAACTCAGCAGAGTTTCAAGAAAGCGAAATGAAGAAGCAATTTAGAGGATTAAGAACAAAACATACAAGAATTCATATCACGTACCTTCGAAAGTGATGAACAAAAGTGAGCAGCTTATAAATGCTTCCCCCTTTCTGAGTTGCCTACATTCGTGACCGAATGATGATCCTACGCTAGAAGTTACCCAGTGTATCAGAATTGTCTGCCATCTTCCCATTGGTTTATTGGTCGAATTAACTAAGGTTTAACATTTCCTCCAGTAGCACAATGTTGTTGGCTTTAATACTAAATGGCAACATATAAGTAGAAAAACTGTTAAATTTAGATTCAGTAGCTGATCTACAGTATAAAACAGTCACTTAATTTTCTTTTCTTTTAATTTCGTTAAAACCTCATAAAATAAATCTGAGGACGAATGAAAAATTATTTCTAAAGTGAATGCGGGGGGGGGGAATCCATTAATATTAAATTTTGCAATATTAAATTACTTCAAGGAAAATTTCAGAGGAATATCAGTTTTAATTCTGGTTAATGTCTTTGTTCATAGCACTATTTTAAATAAGTCCAATTTTAGGTACGCTGACTGTTTTATTTGATATCTGCCGGACTATCTTAACTACGCGAAAAAGTTTATTATAACACAAATATATACAATGCTTCGTGAAATGAACAGCTTTTAAAACAGAAATTAATGACATTTCTTGAGTTAGCTTTGTCTGATAATCGGAAGTAGATTTGATTTGCAGCATTCTTAAAGCTGAGAGGCGAAGAATACGAATAATTATTTATAATCCAGTATATTAAAAAAGGAATCGGTTTTATTATTCACATCATATTATCTTTGGATAAGGCAAAGAAATAAACAAGCGTATCTTGATTTTGCCGATTCAGAACATGTGTTAATAGTAATAAAGACGTCAATGGTTCTCGTATTAAATTATGAGATAGAACAATGAGTTTCTAAAAAAGGGGATGCTCAAAAATATCTGAGATCTGTTATTTTCTGTTTTTACTTAAAATTATCTACTTATTAAGCACTCCTTTCACCGACTCTTCTACAGTTTCTAACATAAGAACAATAGACTCTATCAATCTGTAAAAATCCAAAAATAAGAATAAACAAAACAATACGGAAGAGGAAAAAAATTCCCCCCCTCCCGAGGGGGAAAAAAACTTTGTTACTCTTTAGGTCATCAAGCAGAAGACTGGTTCTACTTCTTTTGTGTTTATACTACCTCTTCCGCGGAAAATGAAAAGTATTCTTTCTTCTCAACGTCAAAAACGGAGAAGCGCATATAAATAAATCAATAGAGCCATTTACGCTAAACTGCACTCTGTTACCTTTTAACTAAAAAGTAAGGTATATTTATAGCATGCGTACCAAAACATTCAACGCATTATGATACTGATGAAGTAAATGAGCATAATATTAACAGAATGGTTGGTTTTACGAAAACGCTTTTAGAAGAAGAGCTTTTTGAAAAAGAGATATCCGGTATTTTAGAATTAGCTTTTTATGCACTTTACAGACCATAAAATTTCTCATTTGAGTTCTTTACATACAGGAAATGTGTTTTTTCCTATGTTTTTTTTTTTATATACCTGAAGGCTAGAAGCACAAGTAATTCATTTAATTCAAGTGAAAAGACAGATGTTGTTTTTCTGAGAGTTGTGCTGAAAACTTTTATCCACATATATTCATTATTTAATGAGTGAAGATTAAATACTTGACTCTGTTTCTCAATTAACTAAGCTTAAAGCTGCGTTAATCATTAGCTAATTTTCTGAAAACTGATGCGCCAATTTATAATAATTAAACTATATCACAAAATATGAGTAACGAAAAGTCTTGATCAAAATAGCGCTTAAAAACTGAATACGTAAAATACTACAGATACAAAAAAAGGGCAATATTAAGTAATCGGAAACTGCATATGAATAAACTGCAGTGCTAAGTTAACGGCAAAGCAGCTTATAACTAATAAGGTTTTAAAAAAAGATAAATAATTTAAAATTTCTCGGCAGTCGGCCGTTTTGTTGTTGTTGATTTTATTAGTTAACAAACAACTAAAATGTAGGCATTTTTATTGATTTATAAATTAAAATTAAATTAAAGGAACTGCATAAACTGAGAAAAACCTTTATTTTGAACAGAGTATTATGTTTATTGACGCAGGAGACATGAAAAATGTGTAATGGTGTCCCTGGGATACGAACTTCAGGACCTTTCGAATACGCGACGACCGTGCTTCCAGTTAAAACATAAAAGGAGAAAAATATACCTTACATAATAAATTCTATCATAGTTAATAAAATGTTACTAGGCTTATCTATCTCCAAAAAATGCCACTTCTGTAAAGTTATAGTCGCCAGAAGAAGGCGAAGGGGAAAACTCATAGTTTCGGCACAGCTTTTCTTAATGCTTTTAACATCAGCAGAGAAAAATTCAAAACTGAGTAACAAAAATGAATGAATACGTGTCATGAATGTGTATGAATACGTGTCAAAGAGGGATTTCAAAGTTCTGAATAACAAGTAATTCCAAAATTTTTGGTCATTCGCATGCGGTTCTCCAGAAACAAGAAAAAAAAATAATTGTTAGATCATGAAAGTTAGAGTGACTATTTTCAATTCAAGATGAATTTTTACTCGTTTCACATGCCAGGTAAAGCTCAGCGCTTTGTCTTGGGGGAACGTGATACTTTGTGTTTTATCAACAGGACTTATATTCACACTAACGTGTTCTAAATCTTTTACCATTATGCCAAATAATCATTTTCTGAGAGGATTCAGCCTGGCGATAAAAAGTAGTGCTGTGCTTTCCTTCGTCAATCAGTTACAGTTTCAGAATACCTTATTATTGTGATACAAAAGTACTGCCAAACTGAAAAGGAAAGTCTAGCAATTCATTGAAAACAGTTACTCAATTCTTATGTATTTTTCAGCTCTAGCATGAAGCAGCTTGAAAAAATATTTAATTTGAATTTCCTGAGTAGTTGATTCTAATTAAATCAATCTTCAGCTTGTCTCGAGGTAGGCTGTGGTTTTTCCTCAGAAAATTAATCAAATACATATTTTGCTAAAAGTTTTCAAAACTGTTTTCATGTACAGCGTTTAGAAACTACACTGGTGTGCAAAAATTAAGGACGAGACGGTTTTTTCAATATAACTTTGTACAAAAGCTTTCCAAATCAACACATTTAATACCGTAAGATCCCCAATACGTAAGGACATGAGTAATGTAAGCAACACTTACTAAAAGAGAAATCAGAGGGATAAAAAGAAGCTTTATTGAAAACGTAGCATGGAGCGCAATGCGACTGAAGGCCGAAACATCCCTGTGATGGGTGTCCAGCAAGAAACATCCGGTCTTTAATAGGGGATATGATCTCCCCTGACTGCTAGGCAGGTTTCACAGCGTCTGCCCATGCTGAGAATGAGGGTGTCAATGAGTTGTTGAGGCATTGCTGCCCATTCGTCTTGCAGCGCCAATCGAAGCTCCGGAATCGTTACTGGTGGTAAGGTACGAGCTGCCAAGCGTCTGCCTAGAAAATCCCATACATGATCGATGGGATTGAGATCCGGAGATCGTGCCGGCCAATCCATACGTTCAATATCCTCACTCTCTAAGAGCTATTCGGCAGCTACTCTGCGATGACATGGTGCATTGTCGTCCATGAAAAGGAACTAGGGACCCATAGCGCCTCTAAAAAGATATATGGGGACCCATAGCGCACATATGGAAGAAGAATCTCGTTACAATAACGGGTCCCGTTGACTGAACCTGCGTCGAAGATGTGAAGGTCTGTACGACTACCAAGCATGATGCCTCCCCAAACGAGAACACCGCCACATCCATACCTATCCCTTTCAATGATGTTCGAGGGGTGATTGCGGCTTCCCCGCTCTCTCCAGATGAGTATGCGATGAGAATCGCTACTCAGACTGAATCTGCTCTCACCTGTAAAGAGTACTCGTCCCCATTCATTGTCTCTCCAATTCCGGTGTTCCCGGCACCACAGAGAACGCCTTCTCCGATGGGCAGGCGTTAGAGGTACACACCGTACAGGGCGTCGTGCAAACAGACCACTACCGGGCAGTCTTCTGGCCACGGTAAAACGCGATATCGGTCGTCCAGTCGCCTGTGTCGTGTCTAGCGATTTCTCTCGCTATCTGCCGCCTGTTTCTTCTGGCCTGTAAGGCAATATACCGGTCATCTGCGGGTGTGGTTCCTCGTAGACGACCACTACTAAACCCCCGGATAGCTGTTCCTGTAGTTTGAAATTGTCTCCAAAGTCGTGAAACGATGCTGTGAGCAATTCCGAACTCTGTAGCCACACTTGTCACACTGCGGCCTTCCTCCAACTTCCCAATGATTCGACCTCGGGTAAAAGCATCCAGATGTCGTCTAACAGATTGATTATTCGCCATTTCTCGCTGAGGCAGCAACTCGGTGTGATTTTAACTGCTATACGGCGTGCAATCTCTTTACCAGAAATACTGATCTTACACCGACAACATGCTTTATACTACTCAGACACTTGCTGGCATTACTTGCTGGCATTCCGCCACTCTCAATTTTTTATAACTTTTATTATGAAAAATTTTTACTCAGCTATGGTTTTAAAAAGATTTTAACATGTGAAAATGGTGATGTTTTATATGGTAACGCCTTGACAGGAAGAGATTTTATTAATATACATCCAAAAGATTTCAAGGGTATACCGTACGATAAAGATTATATGAATATTAGCATGATTGATATATACCCTGATGGCTTCGGATATGAAGGTGGAACTGGTTGCGCTTTTGTTATTTTTTATTACGGAGTCGAAATCTATACTATAAAAATACGATTAGACGGAAATAAATCAGTGTATCAAGCTGAAGCGGTTGCAATTAGAGAGGCACTGCGGTGGAGTTATAAAAACTTAAAACAGTACTTTACAATACATATTTATTCTGATGCTCTCTCGGCCCTACAAGGCTTGGCAAATCCGGAACCAAGCAATAGACTTCTTTTGGATATAAAAAACATTTATAACAAAATAAGAGAGAAAAATGGTATATATTTTCATTGGGTCAAAGCACATATTGGTGTTATCGGGAATGAAAGGGCGGATATGCTAGCTAAAGAGGCTGCCCTTGGAGAGGGTGATAGTTATGAGGCTATTAATGATTCCAGAAGAATTACCTTGAGAAAAATGAAAGCAAGTATAATTGAGAAATAGGCTCGGGAATGGAATGGTTCAAATAAAAATAAGGGTTACTTGAGGATTTTGACCATAAAAAGAGAAATGGATCTATTTAATAATATAGATACTATTCAAGTTACCACGGATCATGGTAGATTCCCTGCCTATTTAAAACGTTTTAATCTCCAGGGCAATGATCAATGCTTGGCTTGTGGGAAGTACGGAAATGCAGCTCATTTTATGGAAGAATGTAAACTGACCGAGAGTGTGAGGATGAGATTTGGAAAAATAAATGAACAAAATGTAATTGAAAAAAGAAAATTCTTGAATAGCTATGCAACAGAAATTATGAGGATTGTAAATGAAAACAAGACTATCATAGGAATAGGACTTTAAATATTTTAATCTTTTATTTATTTCATTATTATTATTTTGTTGTTGTTTGTCTGCGTCGGGTGTGCTGCGTTAACCATGAGGCCGATTATTGTCGGCTAGGAGGGTTGCAGCATACTCGTAAACTAAACTAAACTAAACTCCTCCATTACGTCTACCTGCATATCTGCGCATGTGCTACCGTACATCACCTTACTTAATCTCCTGATTGGTCTTTCTGTTCGCTCTGCCTCTTCGTTCAGCTGATATGCTAATTTTTCGACTTCGTCCTTAATTTTTGCACACCAGTGTATATTTTTCATTTGCAATATAGCTTCTAAATTTTATATATAGTTGTGAATTATTTTCACAAAAATCTGTATGTAACTCGCACGTCTGATGTAACTACTTAAACTGGAGAATACCTTTTAACTAGAGTAATGAAGCTAAATTACCCTCACTCCAGATATCCAGAATTTCAGTTATCTGAATCGAAAGTGTTACTTTCCAGAACAAATAAAATTAAATTTCTTGCTAATTTATTTTATGTTAAGTTTATTTCATTGATTTACATAGCATAAAAAGGTAACAGAGTACGAATTTCATAGGAAGGCAAAGAATTAAACTAGATCAAACTGTTCAGCATATAAACTGGCCTAAAATGATCTACAAAGTTTATTACAAAACCTGAGTTAAAATTTTAATATTATTATATTATTAATACTACGGAAACTGTTATAGTTTTCATTTAATGGTTTCGTTCTACATAAATAAAGATCAGAAGTTATCATCAATAGATCTGGTCTCGCATCTTTCATTTATCTTCCATATTATAAAAATGCTTTGCTTATAATTGTGATAAAGTTCATCAACTAAAAATTAACTTTCTTTTTACTAAAAAGTAATTTTACTTCTTTATAATATTTACCAAAATGTTATACCAAAGACATTCTATACCAAAGACCAAGGACAAAAAAATACCAAAGACATTCCATACTTTATACATTAATATAATAATTGAAATGGACTTCTATAATTCTTTTTTTTTTTTTTTTTTTTTTTTTTTTTTTTTTTTGAGGGGCGAGGTATTCAAAAGGTAGAATTTCTTTTCAAAGAGTAATATATTTTATAGTTCTTTGATAGTTTCCTTCCTACTTATACCATTCTACATTCTTTATATATATATATATATATATATATATATATATATATATATATAAACAAAAGAAAAAAAAACCGCTGAAACAAACTCCAGCCCTTTCGAAATTGAAATTTTGAGGCAAATGTTAGTTTTATTTAAGAACAAATATTTCGTTTTTCAAATGAACGGAGCAGGTATAATTTTTATTTAAGAGTAAAATTCTGTTTGAGATGTTAAACAACAATCTGAAGTTTTTAAAGTATTTATATTTAAATATTTTACGTCAATAAAAAATAACTTAGTTAAATTTTAATTGATTAAAGGTAGGCTGTGCATTTATTTCTATACAAATAAGGATGTTTTGCTTGATTTATTATAGGAAAAAATAAATAAGATCATGTGTTTACTTTTAGGATTTACACGAATAAAAATTAATTTCATTGCTCTATTTTATCTGAAATAAATAATATTTTTTGTTTAGACAAATAAAAAATAATAATAATCTCACTGTTTAAATTTTTCAGGCAAAATGAGCTTTGCATTTTATATCAAGCAAATGAAAATATTGAAATAAAATATCATGAACAATAAAGTAAATTAACTCATTTGGATTGCAGGAAATGCATATTTGGTCTTTGAGGACGGAACTAGTGATTTTCGCTTGCTAGATATTAAAATGATTTACAGTTCGAGTTAGTACGTATCTCTGAAGTTCTAATGTACTATTTAATTTTTATACCATTCAGTTTTAATTTGTGTGCTGTCTGTTGTATGGTACGGTATTAGTACTGTATCGGCAAAAAACATTGAAAAGTATTGCTATTTATAGGTAAGTTTAATGCAATATGTTAAAATAGCAACCATGTAAAACCCTGTACCAAGAAATTATTTGGTCATTTGATAGCATTTCCTATAGCTCGAGAATTTTCATCTTATGGTGAATTAAGCTATATTCCTAAAGAGCTGAAAAGTAAAAAGGTGGCCTTGAAAATGAGATATTCCTAGCGTGAACTGTGTCTGAAGTAGCATTCATTTTCTAAAAGTAATCTTTCTGCTGACTGCAGGCGAGTGGGGAATTTGACACAGATTTTGAAGGGCGTTTGTATATTAGCTTACATTATCATCATCCATGGCTGTTGAGAGAAAATAACTGCACAGTTAATCGGTAAATATACGAAAGTAATAACTTGGGCTTTCATTGTTAAGAACGCTTGTCTCGGGAGCCTAATTGTCCTTAGAGAGTTAACACATTAAGAGAAAAATGCATCTTCGTTAAGTGTAACAGAAGCTGCGTTTGCTGTTGTATAGAGAACTGAAATTGCATCTTCTGAAGCAATACTAACGAAAGAGGTTTAAGATCAAATTCATTCTAAATTTTTAATAATATTTAATGTTAAAAAAATCTTCAAAACAATAATATTTCTTTGTGGCCTTTTAAAATCAGCTTTTCATAATTATATCTAACATATGTAAATTTGGGAAGGATAAAATGTATTGCATTTGAACAAAGTCTAGAGATGATTTAAAGATTTAACACGTTTAAGATACAACTTTGGTTTATGATGGCATTTAAACAAATAAATAGAAATACAAAAAAGCAGCCAAAACAAAAGCGTAAAATGAGTAAAAGGGTAGAATTCCTAAATTTCAAACTAATTAAAAAGAAGTGATGGAAGGTGACATTTAGGCACAATGATTGATTACTTAATTAACAAGCAAACAAATCACCAGATGCAGACCAATACAATTACTAAGAGAAATTAAAAATTAGACCTGAAAAATTACAGGAATCTCAAATCGAGATTTAATAGGAAAGTAAGGAAAATAAATATTAAAATTTCAAATTCACAAACGTCTTAGAAACATATTTAGGACCAAAGCAAAGTGGAAAAATGAAAGAAATGCCATATGAATCAATGTAGCAAAACAGAGGAAGATTGCGACTTGAGAAACAACACAATCCTCAAAGGTGAAGTAAATTTTTTTTTTTTTTTTTTTTTGAAGAAGATAGACTTCTCTCCGATGGAGTTTTACATAAAATTGTCCATCTAATGGGGAAGGCCCTATTTTTATATAAGATTAAGTGATTGAAAACACTTCACCAAATGAGCTGATATGCTTCTCTGCCCCTACTGAAAATTTAAGATGTTACAGACATGTGTATTTTTAATCTGAGTGAATGGAAGTTTTCCTATTTTTCTCCCATTTCTACTGCGAATATGAGACTGTTTTTCCATAAAAATATTCCACAAAGGCATTTCTTAGATCAATAGCCCTTGTGTGCTCTGTAATAGTCTAAATAATTCAATCTTGTTCAATCAATGTGAATCTTTCGTACTAAAGAAAGCGGGTTCAGCAAGCTTTCTCATACCTTTCTCTTCCTTTTATCATGTTTAAAGTAGATAAGTCATAGATTCGTAGGTGTTATATAGATTCTAGCAGGTCATAGATTTAAGGAAACATGTTTTGCCTATAAATAAGTAAAAAGCGTGACACATATCTTTAAAATTTTTATTAGCAAATAAAATATAGCTATTTCTCATTATGTAATGTTTTCTAACCTAAGTACTTTTTAAACAAATTTTACGTTTGTGTTGTGATTGATTTACCCACAAGTCTCAACGTGCCGGGGAGTACTTCAAGTAAATCCGATCGTTTCCATGTTTTAAAATTTGTTTAGGTGAATCGCAACTGTGAAGAAGCAAAATCACTGTAAAACAAAAACAAAAACAAAAAAAGACTTATAGTCAATATTAAATTTTTTACGTCATTATTTACGTCATATTTATTTATTTATTGACGTCAACAGAAGTATCTTTTTTTTTTATATTTAATAGCATCTATAAGTAAATCCGATCGTTTCCATGTTTTAAAATTTGTTTAGGTGAATCGCAACTGTGAAGAAGCAAAATCACTGTAAAACAAAAACAAAAACAAAAAAAGACTTATAGTCAATATTAAATTTTTTACGTCATTATTTACGTCATATTTATTTATTTATTGACGTCAACAGAAGTATCTTTTTTTTTTTATATTTAATAGCATCTATCAAAACTTAGCATTTTTATGTACAGTTACAAATTTATACTTATGTAAATAATTTTAGTAAAATTATATGTGAAATTGTAGTTTCTTTTTGGAACGCGACACGAAAATCTAAAGAAACGAAGCTTTGCTGAAAAATTAAGAATACGGGGGTAAGTGTATTTAACATTGAGTTAATGACTATCTCGTTAAATTGGCGAGAAATCGCCTAAAGTCTCCAGACTTGACAACCATTTGGAGACATTTTGGTCCGATCCATGTCTAACTGTAACTGAAAGTGTGACTGAATGTATGTAATTAATCTAGATATGTAACCGCAACCGTATCCAACACTCGTATGCCTTCCAGTAATTTCGAGAAATGTAAGTTATTAGAGATTTCTCGACTGCCGGGGGAAAACTATACAAGATCGAAGAGAGCATGCGCTCTGCGCGATATTCGCGAAATATGGTTCGATTCGATTCTGCTCTCAGCTGTTATTGAGTTTAGCAGGAGTTTGGAGTATCGAGATTTCGTTCTTTAGATGACATTTGGGTTGTGTTTAACATTCTTAGTTATTCGAAGTGTAGTTACTGATTGTACTTTGTACTAATGCGAAGAGTTAGACCAGTATTTTTGAGGAACGTTTTCTTTTGTTGAAAGTTTTCTGTAAAGTGTTTCTTCTGGTAAAATAACTTTTGTCAAGCTATCATCGATTTTGTGTGCATTTAATCTGTTACGAACCCGTTCTCACGCAACAATATTTGTCATGAAAATATTTATAATTTTAAAAATATTTCACAAAAGCCTGTAGTGTTTTTTCCCATAGATTTGCGACCTGACGGTGGATCTCAGTTTGTTAAATGCTACCGTAATAGGATTACAAAGACATGCCAAGAAAAATACTGAGAAAAGTTAATTGAGAAATGATTTTATAACTGAAGGAAAAAAAATTAAAAGAAATCGTGTAAAATAAATAAAATGCTTAAAGTAGACACGTTTCGAGGAATAAAAACCATTCTATTTTCTTTGATAACTAGCAATAAAAAGCGTTTATCTCTCCAACTCTATTTAAAATTATCATATATCGTGTAAATTTCACTTGATCGTTGAAAACTGGTAGTTCTATTCGTATTCGGTTTTTAGAGCCAAAACGGTTTTATAATTCCTTCCCAGAGTTTTATGTTTCCTCCCACCGTCTTACAAAGTAAATGCTGTGTTTCCATATGTTATTCTAAATTTTGTTTTCATACTTAATAAACAAGTTGTTATGAGTGTTAATTATGACGCTACTAATTCTTAACGCTCGATCTATGAAAATTGAGTACGGTATGTTTCAGATTTAAAACAGGGAAAAAGACCATCAGGAAGTAAAACGTTCGCAGGAAAAGGAATTGCATAGTAAATTATTTGTATTATAATTTTTGAAATATAAATAACAAATACAAGTTCCTCGCAACTAAAGATGTGTAGAATTGTTTAATGCTTCATCTAGATATATTGGATGAAATTTTATACATTAACTCAAAGTGAATTATAGCTAAAATGTATACAGAACATATATAATAATACATCGCCAGAAATATCTTTTAGTTTTTTTGGTCTTTAAAACCTTTTACCTTTATTAGGAATTTTCTTCCTCCTTTCTGCATGCCTTCGTAGTGCAACGGTAGCATACTCAGCGCGTATTCGAGCGGTCCAAGTTCCAGTCCCCGCGAAGGCATTACTCATTTTTCACGTCTCTTGCTTCAAAATAACCTTATGAATACACCTTTCCCTATAGAAAATGTAAATTAAAGATTTGCATATCCTTAAATGTATTAGATTATTGTAGTGATGATCGTAAATCTTGAAGCTGATATAGAAATTGTGCAGAACTTCTGCGCATGCAGTTGCTGTCTTGAAACTTTTCCGTTTCTGAAAATGGGCAAAGTTAGGTTTGCCCCTAAGTATTATATAATTAGTGTGGAATGTGCAGTTAATATGAAATTAAATAAGACATGTAAAAAATGTTATTGCAGAAAAGAAAAGGACAAAATCTGCTATTTTTAAGTTTAAAGAGAGGTGCAGAAAATTTTTTTTAATTGGAATTCCATGTTTAATTATCATACGTTAGTGCAAAGGATTGCTGACTGTAGACTAACTGAAGCAAGTACGCAAGAATGTAAAAATTGCAGATTGATTAAATTTAATTAAGAATGGGTAAGAAATGAAGCCGATGCTAAACTGTCAGTTCACCGCTATCGCAGACATAAGATGCCATAAAAAAGCTTTGAGGGGAGTTTGTAATGATCTTTTCATTCAATAAAGCAGATTTTTGTGAAAAACTATTGTGTACTTTATTGTCGTTTTATTATAGCAATGAAAATAAACTGAGTGGTAATTTACTTTCAATTGAAGTACTTTGCAGGTATTGCCATTCATCTTCTGTGACAACCTGGAAATCAAATCCATGAATCTTTCAGCACCTAGTGTGAATTTAGTTCATTAGGCATGCGTCACAGCAACTCTTAGCCATTCTTACGTGTTCCTGTGTTACCTCATATACTCATCTTCATTCAGATCCATGCTTATACATTACTCGGTTTCTTTCAGTTTCATCGTCATTTTACTAAGGCATTGCAGCTAATATGTTCTTCGCATTTTTATTTAATCACAAATTGCTCAAAACATGCGGTGCGTAACTATTAACTTCAAACATGATTATTAGTGAAATGTAGAGTACTTTCATTTTTTAAGTATAGAAAAATTCTGTAATTTAATTAAGCTTTAGAATGTAACATACAAAAAGTTGTATTTATTTGATTATGCAAATTTATCATTAATCCCGTGCGAAAAGAAAAATACCTTATGACGATAAGGCCTAGTTTTTCAAATATTTCTGTCTAAATAAGCCGCTTTTCCATTGGTGAGTTTTACTACTTTTCCATTGCATTCCTTTAATACTTTTTCAGCTCTAATAACATGCTGATTTTATGAACTAATAACATTTTGAATGTACTCTAATAACATGCTGATTTGGCTGTACATGATTTTGAAAAAATTAACGATCGTAATTCCCTTATGTTTCGGAGAGTGTAAATAACGTGTAAGTTTCATTTGCACCAAGAACAAGCACTGTTCTAAAAGGGAAGATAGGTTAGTGTGTTTATGATAGTAATTCTAAAGACTTTACATACTTATTGCTTAATTATTTGGAAAAACGTAGAATAAACTGCTTTTGAAATATTACCAAGACTTGCGTATTTTAATTTCCTTTGAGAATCACAAATGAGTTCGCTGTAACGAGATACATTCAGTGATTATGCATGTCCATCTGTAGAGGGACACCTGAATTTTCAATTTCTCATTTACTCCAATCTGCAATTTAAAGCAATTTAATTTGTTTATCTAAAATAATCTGCGAAATAAAATTGATCCTGTATTTCCTAATTTGCTAATCTGCAACAATTTAGAGCATTATGTTTTTAAGAAGCAGAATACTGAAATATCACCTGTTCCATCTAAACTATGGGAACAAATGGGGAGGAATGCCTTTTAATTACATAATTTCCCTCTTTCACACTTGAAAGGCGATTGAAAAGAGACATCGAGTCGGTGAAATCAAGTTGACGAAGAGTTATTCGCTATATTTTAGTTTGGGAATAATTCGAGAGTTCTTAGGTTTTTCGTGAGTAAAAGTTCCAAAAATCAAGCTCACTGTCTCCGAGGATCCAACCCAAGATCCTACAGTTATTATTTGCGTGTGCTTATATATGCTGTTATTATTTGCGTGTGCTCACTCCATAAAGACACATGGGAATAACGCTATTAATTCCGTACAGCATCAGCAGAAGAGAGTATTGAATTAAAATACTAAAACAGCATCAACATATATTGCAAAATTTCATATGATAAAACAAGTAAATCATAAAATTGCAAATAGCTGTTAAAGAAAAATTAGTGCTTTGTAGTTACATTTCACCCAAATTAAGAGCTTACACGGTATCTAGAGAAATAGACACTTTTTTTGAATAGAAACTACCTCATACGTCATTGCCCACCTCACCACATAACATAAATCAATGAATAAAGATAGTAATTCTTCAAAACAGAAGAAAGAAGCAATTTTTTTTGTGAACAGCGTTTTTTGTTTGTTGCATACTAGACCTATTTCCTTGCAAACGAATTTTGACGCAAAAATAATACCTTTTTTTTTACTTTATGCTTCTTAATTTAATTTCAGTACCAAAGCAGATCATGCTACGTATTTTATCAATAAAATTACAATATTTAAAAATTTTCCCATAACGAATCTTTTATTAATTTTTGTAGAATACAATATACACATTTAAAATTTTAATAATTCAATAATAACCTGTATCGGATATCAATTTAAAAACAATATGCTTCAAAGAATCGTCTTCCTGGTATAGAGAAAATTGTAATTCCACAATGCTACGCAGTGAGCTTTGTTCTTCTTTTAGAATTTCTTACAGCGCCAATTTCAGCGAGCGTTTTGTTTTGGAAAAAAACCGATCGTCACTAGAGCATGCTAGAACGAAATGGTGGTTGTTAAACCAGTTCTGGCATCACTAGCGGACATTCGACGGCGGAGGTCAGACTCCTATAGAATGAATAACGGTTTAAAAACTGAAATCAGGTAAATGATATTAGGGCTCAAGGGTCAAATGAATACTCTTCGTATTCTGAACTCGTTCCTTGTTATTTTATTTATTTATTTATTTTGGCTCTAATGCTTACTTCTATCTGTCATGCTTCTGTTATTTCACACAGAATTTTTCTTTTAGATGTCATATGATGTTAACGGAAATCTCTGAAGGAAAATGTTTTTAAAGTTATAAGGCCCTCTCCAACATTTTTTACAATAAAAGCGAATAATCTTTTTGTGACTTTTCTTTAAACCGATGTTTCCTAAGCTTACTCCGTTTAAACCCACACTTTCGTAACACAATAAAACTAAATTTTCTTTGTAGATACAAGTCGATCAAGAAATTGACAAAAATTTATTTAACTCATGATAGCACCGCACGAGCTCTACCATGTTCCATTAAATTTGTTGTTAAAGGCAAGAATGTACAATATAGTGTTCACAGGGCAAAAAATTCAAAGAAAATTTGTGTCTTAAATTTAAAGACTAATTACCGAATTTTCTGTTCTATTAATAAAAGCCTTGATTTGAGAAAATATTAGTAAAAGCTAAATCTTGAAACATAAATTTTACTCTACTTACTATTTAAAATAAAAGCTAAAGATATATTTATATATGAATTAAATTCAAATCATTTTGCATAGAATTCTTTTTAAAGAAAACTTTTGGAAAACTTATTTCATTAGGTAAACTGCTCTTGTAAAAATTCTTTACTCGAAAGAACGAAAAATTTATGAAGCACCCCCATATCTGATAGCCTTTAGTTCCTGGAAATAGGATCTGTGGGACTTTAACAAAGATTAAAATACTAAATTTCGACAAAGCTGAAAGAATAGCCTCTGAAAGCATTTCACAGCTAATATCTCTGAAAATCATTCAACGACATAAGACAACGCACTTGAAAATCTTCGAAAATTATAGATATTTATCCAGTACTACATGTTGTTACACAAATTTTCATGCTTTTACCATGGTGATGCCCACCAGCGGCCGAGCGGTAAAGTCCCTGAATACTGATAGTTCAGTCCGGGGTTCGAATGGCAGCGAACGGGCCGTCTGCATAGGCGTTTTCGGGATTTTCCCCATGTGTATATCAGCCAGTTTCCCTTAGAAAGTCGTCCACGAAGGCATCTCTCCCCTTAGTATGTACGTGACTCCATAGATTTTCGATTAGACTCAAATCCGAGGAGTTTTCTGGCCAGGAATTATGATAAGCTTCTCTAAATACTCATCGAACTAATTAGTGGCAATTCCGGGTTGGTACACTTTACGGTTATTGTCATGAAAAATTAGTTTGGACGCATTTACATTATCAGCAAGATGCTGAAAAAAAAAAAAAAAAAAGACAATACTTGTTTATCCAAACTCTGAATACACCTTTTTAGTGGAAGTTCATGTTAACTACGATAAGGATGTGCAATTCAGAGTAAGTGAAACATCAAAGACCCACATTCTGCTTGCACTACAAATTACATATAGTTTTCATTGAAGGTTTCACGTGACAATGCACTCTACGTACATCAACATTACTGTAAAAGCAGAAAGCTGAATCCTGAGACAAGATGACCGTTTCCAGCATACTGCAGTTCAGTTGTTATGAAATTTAGTATATTAAAAGCGTTCTGCTTTTTATCTAGATGTTTTCTGCACTCCAATACTCCATGGCATGAACATCCTCTTGCATATTGCTTTTTCTGAAACTGGAACATGTCATTTATCAATAATATTTAAAAGCAACTATTCCTACGTTACGAATTGAATTTTAGACACTTTGTGGTGTTTTCCTTGAGCTTTTAAAACTTAATTAGTCCTCTCTAACAGACATGAAGCCATTATCACTTTGTCAGAAAGTAATTACAAAGGTCTAAATCAGTCTTTTTATTTAAACAGAATTTAGGACATAAATGCACGTTTTTGTGCTAACAAAATCAACCACAGCTTGTGGTGATGGAACTAAAGTAATAATCAATTTAAAACGTAGATTAGTAGTTAAATACTACAGAATTTAAATCTTATTCTAAGCTGACTCAGTAACTCTATCGACGTATTAAATTCAAGTATCGAGAGCGATAACGCAAAGCGGAATATTTACAGAGCTGGTAGGAACTAAATATAGCGTGCACGCGGATGCCAGGAACACGCTCTGTTTTACAATCCGAAACATCAGTTTAAATACTACCTAACCTCATTTGCATTCTGATGAGAAAAGGAAAAGGAGAAGTTATTGTAAAGGCTGAAATTATAGATAGCTGGTTAATTTAAATAATAATCTTATGACAATTTTCAGCTGTCCCAAGCATGTTAGCATTTTTATTCGACCGCAGCTTATATGCTAGGTTGATATGAAGTGTACTTCCTTCCGTTGCCTAAAACCCCATTTCACTGTACTCTGTAAAACATCATCAAATTTAACCATTTTTTGCTCAACATATCCTTTTGGACTTCTTGTCCCTCAGTAACGTCTTTCTTGCGGGCTGCATAAAAGAGAGAAAACGCAACTGTCAGACAACGCGATTATTATACATTCCACGGCCTCTGCCTCTTACGATTAGCTTTTGCGTTCTTTGATTGGCAAATTATTGTAAACACTCGCTGTAGAAAGTAGAGCAATTATGAGTTGTCCCTGAAAGGTTTAATGTTTTCATCCAGTATGTACACTGATGGAAAATTAAATCCCAATATCAAGAAGAAATCAGTTTAGAGCAATGAAATGTAGGGCAAAGCATTTCTGTAAGCAAAATATTTTTTTGCTTAATGTTTGAAGGTCATAGGTTAAAAGATACACTAAAACAGTCATTTCAAATATGAAATAGTAGTGCTACATTAATAACGACTGCAGTCGCCACGATGTTGAATGCAAGCAGGCATTGTGTCTTAAGGTGCCGTAGCAATATTCAAGTAAACTAATTTTAAATTTAACATGTAATTTCACCAATATTTGAAATGGAAAGTCAAATTATTTTATGAGTAGCTAAATCAATATTACCAAAAAAATTCACTGCATAATTCAGTTAGATTATTATAATAAATTATCACATTTACACCATTCTTCTTCAATACAATTTCCAATTCATTCAAGAAAAAGTAATAAAAGACTTCACACCTCACGCAAGAATTCGTATAGGCTCCGACCTATTTCTGTAATCATTGGTACATCAATATAAACTAATATTTAAGCTTCAGCTATGGGAAAATAATTATGGGCATATAATGTCAAGTGATTGAGCTAGCCAGTCTACTGGACCTTCTCATCCTGTTCAACGAACATTGTGCTTAAACATCTATAACAGAAGTACATAATGAGCAGTTCATCTCTATGTATTCAAGCCATATGGGATTCTTTTCTTTTAATAAGATTTCTTTTAATGATAACTCTACACTCAAAATACTTTTGTGCTTGTGGGGAGGGAAAAGCTTTATGCACAATGGCAGAATTCTGCTTCCCATTTTCGATGTAGGGAGTACTGTTACATCCCAGCGGTACGGTACAGATTCATCTCGGTTATTCCCATCTTTCCAGTGATGCAATGGGTCAAGGCTCTCTGTTCACGAATGAAAAGGCTCGCTCACGTAATACAGTCAAGGAGTCTAACGCCCTTCCAAAGGCAAAGTGTTGAGCGCGTGGAATGGCTTTTATATTCAGCGGACTTGTATCTAACAGAACATGTCTGGGACATTCTCAGTAGATGTGTTGCACAAAGAAATCCTCCTCCTCCTCGAAACCTGCAGAAGCTCAACGTCACCTTCAGTGATGAATGGGGTGATATCCTCCAAACTCTCCTTAACTGCTTAGAGGAGAGCATACATAACAGATGCAAAACATACGTTAGTTATCCTATAACATCACACACCCTACTGTAGAATTCATATTGGTCATCATTCCATGGCGGGAAGAAGCAGTTTTCATGACTCTTTGAAATTGCTCCAACGAGTATCGATTTTCTTTTTTCTTTTCCTGTGCGGAGAAATTTGTACCCTTTTGCATCAAAAAGAATTCGCAGTACATTTATTAACTGCGTGCTAATTTTATTTTATCAACCAATGTCTGTTATTAATCATTCCGAAAAATATCTCTGTTCTACAATTATCAGATGATGTATAACATGTGAACTATAGCCGCATGACATATCTATAACGTCACATTAATTAACATCAAGTTTCCTTCCTTCCCCAGCAATCTCTCCTTCGAAAGTTCACATACATTTCGACGAATGTGTTGAGAAATGCCAAGCCTCTCGCGGGTAATGTATAAAATTGTACCAGGTACAAATTCAGCTTGAATAAGCAGCCAGTAGTAATTAATACTACAGTTATAATTTATGTAAAAGAAATAACTTTTTGTAAGTTATTTTTTAATGTTTTACCGATTCTATTTGTAGGTCAGTAGCTAAACAATTTCAGTTTTGAATACCCTTTTTGGTACTTCTTTGCTATAGCGGCCCCCAGCCACATTTGGTGATTTAGATTTGCGCCAAGATTTCAGCTATAATTTTGGTAAGCTCGTAAAGCGCGAATGTAAAAATAACAATATATAATAATAATAAATAACACAATATATAATAATAATAATACTCACATGACTTTTTCTAAGAATACATTTGAGGATCTTTATTCTTACCCTTATTATTATTATTATATCGTATGTAATTATTCTAGTCAATTGCAACACTGTCACGCACACTAAGCTGCTTGTTGTACCATTTTATGGAGGTCAACTCCTCCGCCGAAATATTTTATAAATCTAATAGCAGAGACGAGCCATATTCTGGAACAGCTGAACCCATTTCCAAAATGAAGGTCCTTCTTCTTTCTGCAATTTTTAACATTGCACCTCCCGCTTACTCGTTTGTCAGATAATCAGACAAAAGACCTCTTTCTTGGAACAATGATACGGCATTCACTTCATATTAAAAAAAAAGCAATGAATATGTTTTTAAATAAACAATGCGAATTCAAAAACCTCATCGAAAATGAATAATACAAGAACATGCGGCAAGAGCAAAAATGCGACACGGGGCAAATATGCGATTATGTGGTGTGGTATAAGAACACGCAGCCGGTGCTAATATAAGATCACGTGGTGAGGTGTACGAACATGCAGTCAAATTTTGGCGAGATATCTCGGCTGATTGGCGATTCAATCTTGGGAGTTGCTATAACAAAGAAGTACCCATTTTTCTTTAATAATGTGCTTATAATTTTTACTTAAGTTTAACAGTTGCTGTAAACAAAAGTATGATAAATTATAATAAATGATACTATTTAGCTCAATTACTTAAAATTCCCCTTTTTACAAATTAAAGAAAAAGCGTGTTCCATACGGTTTAAATCTTAAAATAGTTCAGTAAGACACTGGCTTAAAGTTCTGAATTTTATTCTAGGATCTACTGTTTATTGAAGTGTAGTATGGATTATTAATAATTTTTATAAAAATTTCTTGTTAATAATGTAGATCAATTGAATTAAACTTGAATCTAGTGTGCGGGGAATTTATTACCCATTATATGTTTTACTCAAAAGAACATTTGATCAAAATAGTCTTTAGTAAAATATTAGATCCTTTCATAATTAATGCAACTATTTGACGGCTTCAAATCAACAGAATTAGGTCGTAAAAGAGACGATATCGAAAGCTATCGTCCTTGAAAAGTCTATTGAGGAAAACATAAGTTACCGGTTTTAATATTCACAATTTTGCTTTTTTGAAATTGTTTACTCTGTAAACCTCTTACAATGATCGCCAAGCATGCGCAGTAAAATAAATTTAATGAGAGCATACTGCGCAGAATAGAAATTCGATCTCAAAATTTGGGACAGGTTGAAGGCTTTGTGAGAAAGGACACAATCTAGGAAAACTGAGCATATGGTTTAAATGCTCTCAAATGAACGTATGCGTTTGATTCAAATTTACCTCATCTGCGTTCTTTCCAATAATTAGCAATAAGATACATACTTTCCAACCTCTTTAATTATTTCAAGAAGTCCCTTTATGACCTAGATTATCTCAAACTGCTCGTTTTCTCTTACTTTAGGCCTCGGAAGAGGAAGGAGACATACATCTAATAACAACGAATAAACTGCAATTGTTGTTGACTATCTGTAGATAGTTCTTGTTCGTAGATAGTTGTATTTTCAGAGCTCAGCGTACTTCAATGGTCACACCCTTTTGTGAATTTTTAACGCATTTTCCTTGTTGAAACTTACTGCGTATAATTATATATCAAGAGCCGCTACGCTATTTAGATATTTGAAATTCGACCTCGAGTAAAGAAAAAAAAAACGACTACTCAAATGTATTAATTATAATCCAAAAATGACAAATGCATGCTTTTAATACTGTGGATCTTGATATAGGAGAATTTTTAACTTTCTACGCCCTTACAAAAATGCGAGTTGAAGAATGTTTTCTTGAGAAATTATTATGTGATCCCATTTCTTAACCTTCCTTAAAATAGATACATTTATCTTTCGCATAGTAAAATGTATATTATTATGCGAAAGATAAAAGTATCCATTTTTACCTTTTTATATAAATTCTATAGTAAAATATGAAGTGTATTTTACTATATAATTTATGTTTCTTACAAGAAATCTCTCTTAGTTTTGACCTTTCAGTTTTCTGAATGTATATATTTATAATAACAAAAGTGTGTAAATGCGATTTTCAAAAAGTTATATTTAGCGCAATTGTTCCTAAAATTGTTATACAACAATCAATTAACGTAAACCATAACTTGGAAATTTTAAAATAAGAATAGAATTAAACTAATTAAATATTTCCTGTGGAATAGTTGAGATGAAATAGTGAAGAATGAAAGTAAATTGTAGATATTAAAATCAGATTATTTTTTAAAAAGACCTAATTAAAATTCGATCTTTTTTAAAATAATAATGGTATTCCTTTTATAATTTAAAAAAGATCGAATTTTAAAAAAAGATCGAAAACGTTTTTATGACAATTTCTTTCTGAAATCTTTAGGAGGTGGCCAGCGAGTGATTGCTACTCAAAAAAATAAGTTTCATTCTCCTAAATTTATCAGATTCATTTTAAAACTCCCAATTAAAATAAAATTATGAAATATAATACATAAATATGCCTCCGATAAATTTGGGAGACCACATCTACGTATTTTTAGGTACCAACATAAAGAAAGAGTAAAAGAATCAGTTACTAGCCAAGGCTAGTAACTTGGGTAGTAACTGATTCTTTACTCTTTCTTTATGACCTAATTTACTAATTCTTTACTATTCTTTATTACCATTAAATATTTCGGAACTACTACTATTGGCTACTAAAAATCTCTCCAAGTCACTTGGTTACTTTATTTTAATAAAATACTTTAAGAAACTATTAAAATATTATCTGCCAAAAGTATGAAAATTGAAAATGATAGTGTAGGAAAGTATGGTAAATACTTCATTCATACTGGCCATTATGTGACTTATGAGTAGAAATCGGCCTTGTATTAAAAGGCAAGAATGTGCCATATAACAACTATTACTATTTATTACTAAATATGAGTATACAAGTTTTTATACAAGATTTTTATACGTACTTAAAATATTTGCTACATGGGCTTTGTTTGCCCATGTATCTCTTTGTTTTATGACTCAGTAATTGCCGTCTGACCTGCCACCCACCCCGGTTGTGGTGGAGCGGGTAGTAGATAGCTTCCGGAGGCAGAGGCTTTAATCTGTGTAAGGCAGTCTGCTAGACTGCAAAGCAACGAAGCCCCTGTTCTCTGCTGTATAATAATAATAATATTTGTTACCTTGGGCCTCTATCTTCCTAGAAGGTTTGAGATATGGTATCATTTTCCAACTAAATAATTAGCGTGTGTAGAATCAGGCCAGCTTTTGATGTCATAAGTCTCATACTCTGTTCATAAGTCGAAAAATAGCCAATCTGAGTGGAGGATTTTTATACTCTCTTACAATATAATTTTCAATTTCCATACTTTTATAAGATAATATTGTAATATTTTTTGAAGTATTTGAGTTAAAATAAGCAACCAAGTAACTTGGCGAGGCTTTAGTAGCCAAAAGCAGCCCTACTACTAACTTTGAACTTGACACAGGCATTTCCTTAAACAGTCCAAACGAAGAAGACAGGAAAGCTTTAAAAAATGTCTTAGGCCGCTTATTTTTATATTTTTGTAATATATTTAAGCATAGACTAAAATTTTGTCTTCCCAATGTTGCACAAAATTTATTTAGTTCTTGTGTTCATAATTTTTATTTTCCTTTTAAAAATATTTTTCTGTATTTTTCTTTTTTGAATTTTTCATGTATGGTGCGCCATTGTGATCATTTTTGTTTGCCTACCGAACTGATTCTTTTAACTTTTTGCTTTATGTAGTTACATGAAAATGTAAAGGGGTGGTCTCTTAAATTTGTCAGAGACATAGTTTATAAGGTATTTCTCCCGCCTTCTTGGCATGCCTTCGTGCTGTAGTGGTCTGCACGCATGGCGCGTATTCCAGATGTCCGTGGTTCGATTCTCGGCGAAGGCGTTGCTAATTTTTCATCTTGATTGCTTTAAAAAAATCCAGAATCTACAGCGACGACCAAACTAAAAGGGTTGTGGATGATGATTCTCCTCAACCAGGATTTGGCGATTGGGTCCCCTAAAATCCCCAGTCGGCCTTTAAAAGGGGGAGTATATAACGTATTTCTCCCGTCTTCTTGGTGTGTTGATCTGTACGCTGGGCGCGGATTCCAGAAGTCCGTGGTTCGATTCCCGGCGAAAGCGTTGCTCATTTTTAAATGTCTCTTGCTTCCAAAAAATACCTAATGTCTCTACAAGTTATATATTATAATTTAAAATTTTGTTTTAATTGAGATTTTTAAAATGAATCTAATAAATTTAGGAGAAGAAACTTATTTTTTGAGTACCAGATGCTGTACTGAGTAACAATCGCTCACTAACCACCTCCTGAAAATTTCAAAGACAAATTATCATAAACGCAGCATCAAATTAATACTTTTCTAATTTTAATCGGGTCTTTCTAAAAATAATTTTATTTTATTATTTACAGTTTACTTTCACGCTTTGCCAATGACTATTAACTCAATTATTTCACAGTAAAGGTATAGTTACTTTAATTATAATTCTATATTTAGTTTCATTTCAAAATTTAAAATTGTCTACTTATAATTATTACTTTATTATTTCTTTATTAATTACTTTATTATTTACAATTATTATTTTTATGATTATTACATATATGTGGGGGTATGCGTGTGAATCTGCATCTGTGTGAGTCCAAAAACGCATAATAGGGAAAAGTTTAGCTGCCATACCATAGACAGGCAGTTAGTTACAAGACAGTAAAAATCTCCAGATTTAGAGATACAGCGGTAATTGTCCGCTTTTCGAAAATCTGTAAACTCGCTAAGCTGATCGATTCACGAAAAAAAAAATTGAAATGATAATGATGATATAAAAAGCGAAATATACATATTTTCGTTGTCATTACTTAATAACTTAAAATGAAAAGATAACAAAAACTGAAGGAAATTTAATTTTTGAAAAATAAGGTCTAAATAGAAGAAATTCAGGAAATAATACTGAAAGATCACTCACTTTATAGTCATTTTATAGCGATATAAGTAGTCATTTTATGTGAAAATAAACACCCTGACTCCGAATTGAATGTAGAGCACAGACAAAATGGAGTAAAAAAACAATAAAAAATGATCTGTTTCACACCAGCTGCAATTAGCGAACTGAATGGAACTGGTAATTTCAGAAGTGGATCTTCCCAGTAGTTGACTGGTAAAACAGCTCAACAACAGATAGCTCGACGTGGATTCAAATCTAAGCGGACGGGCTGCTTGCATGGGAGTTTTCGTGATTTTTCGCATGGGGGGGGGAGGACGTGAATAAGAGCCAAGAACTCCTTTTTTTAAAATTTTTTTGCGATCATCAGACTTTTGGAGCGGTTTTTTTCCAATAACAAAAGTGCTGCAAATTTTTCACTAGCCTAAGTTTATTTCAGATATTCTGTTCTTTCTTTCTTTCCTCTCTGTTTTTGCCCTTATACTACACCAGAAATTTATCGCCTTTTCCTCTTGAACTCGTGAAATATTATGATTGGGGATCTTTGGTTTCCTTTTTTTTTCTCTTTTTTTCAAATCGAATATTCCAACAAACAATCTATGAATGCACTTGTAAATGAGTCATCTGTTTCATTTTCAGTCTCTTTAATTTCCAAAATCTTATTTTCAGTTTAATATTACTTGCATATGTCTGTTTCCCTTAAAATCTCAGAAATCAGATTTTCGATTAATTTTTTTTTCGTAAAACCTGTTAATTTAAAATGTCTAGCTGTATATAACATAACCATTTTCCCTAGCCACTATTTAATCCACTAGCCCATATGTTCTCTTCCCCCAAAAAAATCCGAAAACTTCCAGATTTTACATTACGCCCAAAAAGGCGTTTTTTAACGTTTTGTGGGTTACTTTTATATATTAAATATCAAGTTCTTCGCACTTAAACCATAAAATTCAATTCAACAGTAATATCCCAAATCATTTTAAAATAAGCATTTCTTTAGAATTTCCGATACAGTCTCGCGCGCTGGAGATAAAAATGTTTTTTTTTTTTTTTTTTACGTACAGTGTTGCCATTCCTCGCTTTTAAATCGCTGAGTTTGTTAATCAAAAATTCGTTAAAGCTTTACAAAATATAAAATAGATAATAAAACAAATTCCAAATTTGGGTTTCCAGATGCCCATGTTTGGGTGGAAACGTACGTTATTCAAAAAATGATGGCTCTATGTACCGTGGTTTTATCACAATGCGAGAAACATACATTTATGCAGATTCTTCATTATTTAATTTCTTTAAATATAATACAAGGCTGTAATGTTTGGTGGCAGGAAAATGCCCTTCTGAGTTGTATAAAAATTATGTCCCTTTCTTTCTCTTTGTTTTCTATATCATAATGAAGTGAAGACCTAAATTTTCTTAGACCTAAATTTGGTTGAATATTTCATATTTTTCGGTGATAAGAAAGGCTAATACAGTATAAAGTCCTAGATCCGGACATCCAATATCCGGAATGATCTAAAACCCGGACCTTAAACCATTTTTGTTTTAGGATTTTTTTTTTGGGGGGGGGTATGCTTGACGCATGCGCATTTGATTTTTTCTCTCATAATAAAACATGCGGAGAGTCCCGATTCCTAATCTCACTTCTTCGCTAAATAAAATACCTCATTATTGAAGAAATAGTCATTTTAGCATCAATTTAATAATTTGACTCCGTAGCTGCGTATCTGCTTGGCATACATGTCAAACCAAAATATTCTACACAGAAACATTGTTGATTTTACATCAACTAATATTTTATATCCTTGACGCCAACCTGGCGAATCATTATTTAATATATTTTTCTTTCACACCGCATGTTTATCAACACATGACAGTTTGAGACTCATGCAACGATACCTATACAATTTTTTAATATTAGTAATTTAATATCGAAGAGTATGGTAATATTTTCTGTTAACATTACGCTTGGCGCCGATTACATATTTAAGTTAAATGCGCTAAGAAATGTTGACGAGGAAATATTTAACAAAAATTTCAATTAATTTTGTTAATGATAGTCATAGGCTAAAAGATTACATTTAGTGAACTAAGAATAACTAATTTTTTTTTTACATAAAGCCAGAACCGCCGCCAGAGCTCGCATGGCTGCACCAGCCGGTAGAATGAAAAACTTCTGTTAACTACTCTTAGGGAGAAAGAGTAGTTAACAGAAGTTTTTCATTGCGATGTCAATGCCCCAATCATCAATCAATTAACGGATGGCGAAATCTGTAGTATGGTTCTAGATCCAGAAAATACCGCTACCGATAGTGAAGAAAGTGGCAGAGAAGCTATTGAAACGAAAGACTTTCGACTGGCAGGTTAGTCGGAATTCTCACCACAGCAATTGCAGGACTTGAACAGCGGAACTTTGTAACTAAACAAGAAATTATGTCTGTTTAATAGAATTAAAGAGAAAGTATTATCACGTGAAACGAAGCAACTTAAACAACTTACATTGAAAGAAATGTTTAATAAAGTAAACATGTAAATATTTAGTTTTTTGTAAATTTTGATACACTTTATATTATAAATACTTCATTATTTCATAAATCATGATTTCATATTTTTAATTTTATAATTTCTACATGCCATCTTACTAGATTTGAACTGATGATCTAACATCGGGATAAATCCCAAATCCGGGATGGCTGAAGTTCCGACGAGTCCGGATCTCGGACTTTGTACTTAATTTTATTTCTTAGAATTTAAAAATGTTCATTGTCTGAGAAGGAGAGAGCGCTTTTTCCTGGAATCAGCAACCAACTCCTTGCTCTTTGGCTTTGCCAAGTTATCAGCTTTTTCATTATCACAAACAAATACGTCGTATCTTAATTCAGGGCCCACCAGCGGCCGAGCGGTAAAGTCGCTGAACACTGGTAGTTCGGTCCGAGGTTCGAATCCCGCGAACGGGCTGGCTGCATGGGCGTTTTCGTGGTTTTCCCCATGTGTAACGTGTATACGAGCCAGTTTCCCTTAGAAAGTCCTCCACGAAAGGCATCCCTCCCTTTAGGCAGATAGCCCTCGAGGCTTTGCAACAATCACACACACGTATCTTAATTCATTAATTAAACCAGAATTTATTCAAAAATACTGCATACTGCGAAATAATTATTTCATTGAATTTTTTATACAGGGTGTGAATGTAATTACAAGTTAAATTCCTCATAATTGTAGACACACTTGAAAACAAGTACTCATTATCTGTAAACGTTAACGGCTTAGAGACGGTCGAATGACCAGTTCATGAAATATTGTTAATTTTGTTCTAAATTCAGTTGGTGGCGGTGAGTCAAATTACAAGACAGATAATATTTCTTATATGTAATGAATTTTCTTTAGAAAGCATTTCACGAAATCAGTGTTCCCAGGGCAAGCAGCAATCACTTACTTTGGCATAATGAGTTATTTATTTATTGTAAATGTTTTACATATTTAACAAATTTGCACTTTTACAACAAAACATTTAAAGACATTCAAAATAGGCTTAGCAAAAGTAAAACACTTAAAATTAACTTTTCCATAAATTATAATTTAAAATACTGCACTCCGAAGGGTGTTATCTTTTGATTGTTAATACTGAATCTAATTTAAACTTCAACGTAGAAATATAACGTAAAATACAAAAATGCAAAAGCTGGAAATGAAATTGAGATTTTCCAGATCCTTTTAATAAACATTACGTTTAATAACAATTCCTAACACACTTTCTCTTTACCAACTGAAGGTTACGAACAATTACACTTGGAATTAGGAAAGCAATCATGACAACGGAATGCTGTCATTCATAATACTGTCATTGAGACATAAGGGTAGCACACATATGCTTCTTCATTTTTAATCTCGAAGCTTTATACAGGGTGTTCCATAACGAACGCCCAAACTCTTCACAGCCAGATTGCTCGTTTGGAATGCATAAAAGATGCCCAAAGAGCTGTGCTTACACTACCCGAGATAAGTGCGAAAGAAAAATATGCAATATCTGGTGCAAGAAAAAAAACTTTACTGGAAACATCAACATCAGTATGTGCATATGTATACATAGTAAGATACTCAAAATGCCCACCGTGCATATCGAGTTATGCATGCACGCGCTGTGGTATGAGGTCAGGTGTTTTTTATGAACCCTATTTAAAAAGCAGCATCAAGTAGCTATCGGGAAACTTCGCATGGTAGTAATGTGTTCTGTTCTTGAATGTTACGACATGTATTTTATCTTCGGTCAATGTAATGCCTTACGAACTTCGAAGATGTTATGCATATCGCTATTCATCACGCTGTTCTCCCGACGCCGAACTCATTTGCAGGTTAGACGACAGACTGAGAAGTACTAGAAGCGTCAACTCGACACACAGTCCCCACGATGTTGGCGGAAAAAAGCATAGCGGACTTATCGCCAGATGCAGTATTTCGGAGGGTAGAAGAAAACTCCCTGGGTAGTGTGCACACGCGCACTGCCCAGGTTTTCCGGTACCCATTTTTCGCTGCAGAGTCGTTCAAGGTCTGCATTCAGATGGCTTTTAGCGTCACACTGACATTTTTGAATGGCTGTTGTAACAACATGAGGTTGATAATGCTTTCATTGCACATATCTTGTGGACGGATGAAGCATCCTTCACATGCGATGGGGTCTTCAGCTGTCACAACAGCCATATGCGGTCCAATTCTCATGCATTCCGCCAGCAGAGACATCATGTCCGCTGATCTATAAATGTGCAGGCCGGCATACCAGGCAAACGCATGTTCTGAACTGCTCACGAGACATTCATACTTAGTATTTGTCCATGATGCGTTAACTGATTTCCTAGACGATATATCCTTCGCGCCAATACATGGTCTGAGATTCCAGGATGATGGAGCTCCATCTCATTTCAGCGCTCCTGTACGTGTTTGGCTGGATATTGAATACCAGGCTGCTAGATTGGACTTGGGGGGGGGAGTCTGGAATTATGGCCTTCACGATTACCAGATCTGACACTTTCGGATTTCTTCTTATGAAGTCATTTGAAGGAATATCGGGCATGCATGCATTGATATGCGCGGTGGGCATTTGGAACACCTTCCGAAGTAAACATATGCAAATACCGATAACTTTAAATAAATAAATTCTTTTTTGGAAACATAATAAGATTTTTTTCTTTACACCGTATATGACTTCAGTACTTTTCTTTCGCACTGATCTTGAGTCGTATGTCTTTGAGCATTTTTATGCTTTCTAAGTGAGGAGTCCAGCTTTGCAGAGCTTGGGCGGTCTTGATGAGACATCCTGTATAGTTCTGAAGATTAATATGATCCCAATTACATTACTATTCCAGTTAGCGCAAAAAAAAAAAATTAAAAAAATAAAAATAAAAAAAACATTGAAATACTGAACGAATGAATTTATCTTTGCAAACTTTAATACAATGTTTCATTTTCAGTACGACTAATTGCAAAGCTTAAGGAAAATTCGTTTCTTCCTTGAATAGACCTAGATTTGTAATAGCTCCTTAAAATTTCATTTTGACTATCCAGCAAAACTTTGAGAGTCTAATTAGACTTTCGTTTCCTAGCTAGGTTTCTTTACTGTAAAAATGGTCATATGACCTGAAAAATTAGAGATAAAAATTATGTTGGAAAAGAAACCTTTAGATATGAGTTTCATTGTTCAATTTTACCTAAAATTCAATCTTTTTTAAATTTGTCTACAACGCATTTTAAAATCATACTCAGTGATTATTATTGTGTGTATTTTTAACACTAATACGGTTTTTTACAAATCGTGTAAGTGACAGATCTGAAAATTTGTGTATCAATATTTGCTGACTTTCTGCATGATAGCTGATTATCCTCTGATTATTTTACTAATTTGGAAAAAAAAGATTTGAAAAACCAGGAAATCAGACCCAATTTCTTTTTTTTTTCACTATACTTCGTATTTTGTTGCTTCAGTGTTTAGTTACTATCTTTTATTCACTTCACGTTGAAGGCCATGAAGACGTCTTGCACATCAATTACACTATAACTTAAATAAAGCCTGATATCTTCACTTCTGTCTTGTGTGAAGCGTGAGCAATATCTTTTTGATTTAACTAAGAATATAAGCTTTTCTTTTTAAGAGAAGTGTTGTCAAAAATAGATTCCAATAGAGCCAGAGGTTGATAAGTGAGTCTAAAATACTCATCTAATCTCATTTGAAATAATGTTAAATTAAGGCTTCACTATCTTCCAAAAATACCACAAAGCTTGAATTATTAGTAAATTAAGAAATACGCATGGCTCAGAGAAATATAATTAATTGAAAAATAGCTTTTATGTCATCAAAAATTGTTAAAATTAATTCTTAACAAAATTTTCGCTTCGTATAAATACTATTTCCTAATATTATGCATTGCTTATTCTTATTTACTTTCTCCGTTGGTATATTTAATATTTAATCGTGAGTAGCTTGTTGCTGTGTGTTTTTGGATGTCTTTCTTGCTGTTTATACTTACTTTATATTAATTCCAGCTCTCAAATTGTCCAATTGCTTATGAAAAGCGAATTTAAGAATTAAATTTTAAATTAATAAGTTGGATAAACTACTCGTCTTTCTCACTTTCTTTATGGCCTCACTTGGAATTGAATACGTTTTAAAACCAGTTTATTATATTTTTGTGGATGTGTAATAATATACTATATGAAAGCAATCACCATGTAAAGAAACTATAATTTTCAGCTCAAATAAATTCTTATGCTCAAATAAAAATTTCCACTAGATAGCTTATTTATGGTCTTTAGGAAAACAACTCATCTTTGTTTAGACTAAAGAGAAATATTTTATTTTAGATACTCCCCTCTTTAGGAAAAATAACATGTTGAGATACCATAATAAAAAGATGGCGCATATGCCATATTACAGGTGATATTTCCATAACTTCCATAAACGGAGAAAGGAAATGAAATGACAAAAATGTCATTAAATATTGTTATGTTATAGAATTCATGTAAAGAAATAAAAATTCAGATTTATGCAGTATAATTTCATAATTCTTAAAATGCTTCGTAAACTATTGTAAAGTTCACCCAATTCACCAGGAATTGAAAATTTACGACAAGGCTCATTCAGTTCCCAGTAGCATTTTAAAAGACGCTCATCATTGATTTTCTCATTTTCAGAAATTTGTATGGTTTTTCGGTATGAGGAAACTTTAGAGGAATAAAACAAGTGAAAAACAGCCCTATAAGTATTTCTTGAAAATAAAAATCATTTATATGATATTTAAGGGGAAAGACATATGTAGATTGCATATGAAATAAATCATAAAGTTTAAATATAATAATAGGATGAAGTGAATTCCTGTTAATGAACGCAGATTAGTTAGGAACCCCCATACAGGTAATTTAATTACTGGATAACGCCCGAGAGCTGTTTAAGAAAGGTTTCCTTTACTAATGACTACGCACAACAGTTACTTCCTTTGTTAGGGATACTCTACCCGATAGCCATCTGCTACTGCATTTAGCAGGTTTAAAACTCATCTGCATTAGCAGGTTTATTACCAGGGTAAACGATGGCTTGTTTTTTATACATGAGGATAGATACCCCGAAGGATACCCATGAGGATATGTACCAACATGTACTCAGAAAACAGACATGCATCCAGTATTTTCTTCTGAGAAACAAATTTCTATATAAAATCATCCATGATAGTGATTTTAGTCCCTCGACTACTGTCCAGCCATACACCCTTTCAGAATCCATAGTTATTCTCACATTATTTTTGTAACAAGAGCTTACATATTATTAAAAATCTTGATCATTTGATTATTAGGGTACACGAAATCTATATACAATTGGTTAACACTGTTCTAACTATGTTTGAGGAAATACTGGGCTTCCGCCCAATATTTTTGTTATGCTATATGAGACAGAATAATAGAGAGATTTTATTCCAGTTGGATAATATACAGTGAGACAGAACAATCACATAAATTTGGAAAAAAGGGTTTTTATTGACGCATTTGATGTCAGGAATAAAAATTAGTAATAAAGAAAACTTAAGGATCTGGTGCAGAATTTTACTGATGTAAGCAAAGAAACCTTTCCTGGATTTGTTCTTTTTCCAGAAAATAAAAATGCTTTCGCAAATGTCATCTAAAACGTTACATATCGAATTTACTCGCTATTCCTCCCTCCTCTTTTTACCGCTTGAAAACCAGGAAGAGAAAAATATGTGCTGTGAACTATTTCTAATGAAACGGCTTAAATGATAAACACATTAAAAAGCACACATAAAGTTACACTAATATTATTATATTATTTATATTAAAGGACAAAAGTTTCAAAAGTATTCTTCTTATTTACATAAAGTAATTTCCTATTTGTGCCTATATTTTACATTGTTATCCTAATTCAAAAGTTTCTAAATCATACGCTGAAAAAAACTGGGGGGAAATGTGAAAGTAGTAAGCTATATATTTACTAATTGCTAAATATTTATATTCAATGCAGAAAGCCTTAAAACGAGAAAGCTTTTAGCATGAATGAAAAATAACTTATATTGTTCCAGATGTAAATCAATTCCCATTTTTAAACTCATTGCATATTAGAATTGAGAGAAAAAATATATTCATCTTATGCGCCCACTTTTCCTTATGCTTAAGAAAAACTCTTTTTTTATGTGCTGACTTACGTTTGTCTGCGCTGCAGAAAATTTACATCGAAAGAAATCAGCGAATCTCACAGTTTTAAAAATCAGTACAAAATGCAAAAGAAAACAGTGGGGTTCTCGTGTTTAATGTTATCCAAATAATATGGGGATTCTCGCATTAATCATTCACCTAAAATTTTATGTAAACAATTGTATTCCTCTCCATTCAAAGCAAATTATTTACCTCTCCTGTACCGCCCAGACGGGAAAGTGGTTAGTGACTCTGACTGCCTTACCAAAGAGCCCGGGCTCGAATTCCGGAGAAGGCATAGATGTAATTTATCCATCCCTTCATAGGAAACAACGGTGGCCCGCCTGTTGGGTGCCTCCATAATAAAATGACTGCCGCCTCCGGCCTTAAGTAGTGGCCAACATCTATAATGGCTAGTACCGCCAATTGGAGGGAAAATAATTAGCCTGTTTATTGCAAACATGATAGTTGTACAACATAATTTATTATTGCCATTGTAATTTTTTTATTTAAAGCGTTTAATTCAATAATTACACTCTCGGCTGCAGTTTTACGACTTCGTTTTCTTTTGATGCTTGCACGTTTCTTATGAATGCACAACTGGGTGGGAAAATCTGTCTTTGAATTTCAGAAAAAAAAAAAAAAAAAAACTTAATATATGGCTTTTGACCACACATATTTGAAACAGCTCTTGAACCTATATGTCTTACTGTTAGGACTCATTCATAGTAAACGAGTTTCGTGTGTCAGTATGCGTTTAGCAAATTTCTCGAGGCAATTTTCGCTTTCTTTAACCTACAGATAGAATGAACGAAGTAAAATTAATCTAATCTTTGAAACAAAGTTCACGTGGGTCATTTACCTTCCTGTTTTGGTCCACCTATTTACTTGGAATGGCCGATATTTGAATAACATTGCTACGATTTTGCCGGAAGACACAGTAGATGTTTCTTTTCTAGTACTTACGGAAAATCACTATGCACGTAAGTGCTGATTTCTGTTACTTTTTCTACACATACACATACTATTTCACTCATTCGTTTGCCCAAAATCGTAAATTTACAAATAAAAGAAAAGAGAGCACTTTATTCAAAATGTTACAATTTTAAGCTATTACCCTTTTTACATTTATAAGCGAAATCTTAAGAATAGATACTTCTTTTTTGCTATATTTCTCCTTTTTCTATATTACTCCATTTTCTTCATCCGATGTCTTTCCATATAGGAATTTTGAAATGAAGATTACACATGTTTGATGCTCTGTATTTTTCAATTTTATTTAGTCTACTGAATTTAATCAATTTTCTTTTAAAATTAGCTTAATCTAAGTCCTTCACAAGACACCAATTGTCAGTTTTTACCATACTAAATTATCTCTCAAAGCCCTAGGTTCTGTTCTATGAACTTAACATGAAGTTTGTAGAATCCCTCCGCATTTTAAGAGCTAATGCTTTTTTTATTCCCTGAGGCTCGAATAATACAAGAATAACCTTATTAGTTTCTTATACATATATATATAAACCGCAAAACCTGAGTAGAAAGAATGACAAATTGCACATGAAAAGTGAAATTTTAGAAAATTTATTACTGGAGTATTTTTATACAAACCAGATATGACTTTCCTTTTTATGGCACTGGAAACAAACTTATATCCAGTTTGACTGCAACGTTTTTAGAATGCAATGTTTAGGAAAAGAAAGAATTAATCATTCTGTAAAATGGACGAAATCATGCAAGATATCAATTTGGGCAAATAGTTTCAATGTTTAAAAACTATGAAATCTGGAAAAGCCACCTTCATAAAACCTAAAGTAATAAAAGAATAATATATTCGACTGTAGTTTTACTGTGATTACGATTCCTTGTTTATGCGGTAAACATAAATTCATTTCCGAAGTTTATTTCTACTTGTGCACTATTTTTCTAAAACTGTTCTTACTCATCTACACCTAGCTTTCACTCATTTGGTAGTAAGATTAATTAAATTTAGACTTCGAAGTGACAAGTGATTTAGACTTCGAAATATTATTCTTGTTATTATTAGTATCACAATCATCATTATAACTTACAATAATACTTACTGCTAATATGAACTCTGTGTTGTTAGTTTTCCACAGAATTTATCGATACATGGTCATCTTGGAGACCAAAAAAAAAAAAAAACCATATTTCAAAGCTCCATGAAAATCATTTACAAGATGCACAAAACTAATTCTTTATTCAAATTTCGTTAAATTTATTGTATAGAAAACTTTACTTAGAGTAATAACTTATTTTCTTCATCGATACTTTTCAGTTTAAAAATAAAACAAAGTTTATCGCACCATGTAAAAAAAAGATATGATATAGTTATAAGCTCTTTTGTTATTTGTATAACACAGCTGTTAGAGCCGCTCTAACAGTTATGCCATTCAGTTTCCATACACACAACCACTCACTTTTAATACACATATGTTTTTTTATGAATAGTAACTTTAATATTAAGAATCTGGTAACATGCTTTATTGCATTATCAAACTTGCATCAAAACTGAGATCCTCTTGCCCCCCTTTTTTTAATATTACATCTTTCTAAACGTTTTCGAATCAAATTTAGATTTAATGAGAGACGAGAACTCTAACTTGCAAAACATACAATACTTTAAGCAAATAGAAAAAAAGTTTATTAAAACATCCGAAATTAAGGTTTTCAGAAGCATCCGAACCAAATTTTCAAAGAGAAGTGGCATTTCATTTTAAAACTTTAAATGTGTGAAAGGAATAATTAATTATTTTCATTATTCTCAGTATGATTTGAATGATTTTGTGTTTATCTATCTCGAAATGTTCGGTTATATATGACATATAAGTAAGCAGATAGCTACTAACGACATAAATAGCATGAAATCGTGCTAAAAATTAGAACATTTCAATAAAGCATGTTAACATTTTTCTTGTTATATTAAATCTCATTATATGCATAAGATGATTATTACATATTAAGGCTTTTCGTCTTTAGGGTGACCTTCTTGTTAATGCATTTCCGACACGCCTAAAAGAACTAAAATCATTCGAAACTGAAGAGCATTATAAACTTTTATTCCATCATAAAACATGCTTTTCGTAAGATAGAAAGCTATACCATTTTTTAACCGATGTTTCTTATACTTATTAAAGGCAGTCGGATTTGCCAATAAATAGAAAAACTTCGCTCAGAATTTCGATTTCGGTCAATAAAATAACATCCAAAACAAAACTTTAACTTTTTTAATAAAAGAGTCATATTTCTAACCACAAAATTTATTACCGATTGTTGTCTAAATTCATTTTAAATCTATATTTAGAGTGATTGAAACTTCGAACATATACATTTCAATAATACTTTTCGGTTGCATGTTATATACGTAGAGTATTTAGAATTTAAATTCCAAATGATGAAATAAGAGGGAGTAGAAAGGTTATTTTCAGGTTCCTTTTATTTTCACTGGATTTTTCTAATCTTAAGTTGATTTTCTGGGTATTCCAACAATATTAAGATATTTATCATAATGAGGTACTAGTTTCTGTCTCCCAGCATTATTACATAAATCTGCTAATGATAAAACCCAAATGTAAAGTGGTTTCTTGTCAGCGGCATCATCGAAAAAACTTCGGTCATCAAGAAATGCGCTGAAATTCATAAAAAGATGAAAATCCGTTGGTTGCAAGTTTTATTTCTATTGGGATGGAGAGGTTACTAGTCTTATGTAATCAGCTTGCTGCCAGCGAAATATCTTTATAAGCACTCCTCAGGTTCTCCTTACCATTGTAAAGCTCATGGCACTTTCCATCTCATAAGCTGAAGATAAATTCCACCGGCTTCACCTTCCTTACATACGAATTTTACAGCTGCAGGCTGCTTAACAGTTTAAACGTGTAGAACTATGTGTTGGTGAAATCTTTTATTTCCGAAATGGCTCCTGACCTGCTTGTGACCGAGTAATTAAGACAGCTGAATACTGGTAGTTTGACCTGGCTTGGATTCAAACCCAGGCAAACGGGCTGACTGCGTGGTTGGTTTTCATGGTTTTTACGGTGTGTAACGTGAATACGAGCAAGTTACCTCAGAAAGTTCTTCAGGAAGGCAACCTTCCTTTTAAGCAGATATCACTCGAGACTTTGCTATATTTAAATAACCTAACCAAATGTAATACCAATGTATAGAATCGTTGCTACCGAATTAAAATGGCAGTATTTGCTAACGTAATTTACAGCAAACGATTTCTGGATATACTTGGTAAATTGCAGTGCAAGATACAAATTAGAAGTTTTCGTTCAGAAAGGAAATATCCACCATTGCAATACTTTAGCATTTTGTTTGGTGCCTCTTATTTATGCTGATGAGAATATCACAAAATTATAGTTATTGTTCTTTTACTAAGTTAAAAAAAATTTGTATTATCTTTCGTGTAACTAAGATGTTTACACAGGAAAGTTCTTCGAAATGATCCGTAATTTTATGAATTGCTGTGATAGTTCCATTACCATATCAAGTAATTCCTCTTTTAATGTAATATCAAGATTTTATTTTCTAATTTCGAATTTGTTCTTATAAAAAAATTATTTGATAACCCTCTAAAGACGTGTTTCGTTTTTTTGAGTGTGAATGCACCCGCATGAAAAACAAATTTTAATCCACTTTATTTCGTTGATGTTTTCATTATCAATGAAAGGTATTGCAACAAAAAAAGAAAAATAATTAATGGACTGGCTATGCACCCATTATATTGAGAGAACTGTAGGCTAGGGAAATACAAGTATTAAACAGTTCATCTATCACATACATTTATGAATTGTGGATTATGGACTTTAATAGAAATAAATGGTGTATATGCTGTAGGTAAGCGGCTGTTTGTTTCTTTAAAGTCTTAGGAAGTGAATCTCCGTATGTCTGTTTCAAGTAAACAACTTAATTTGAAACAAGCTATTCATTTTTGCCATTGTGCAGCAATACAACTTTCAAGCTTTAGGTAGTATTTGTGAATAATCGACATACGTAAGTGAGGCACAAATTGACAACTTAGTTACCCATAAAACTGCTAATGGAAGTACCGGGGAAAAAAAGTATTTATTTTCTATAAATAGTTTTAGTAGGTGTCAAACGCCCATGTAGTCAGCCGATTCGCCGGAACTCGAACCCCGGACCGAACTACAGTATTCAGCGGCTTCACCGCTCGACCGCTTTTGGACGGCACAACCCGAATCGAACTTGACGGTACTAGTATGGTCCCTGCCACACTTGTAAGGATCAGCGCATAAATCCTAGTTCTAGTTACTGAGGAGGCATTTAATTTTCGCCGTGACTAGGACGTACAGACGCCGAGAGATATCGGCCTAGGCAGGCGGGGATTCGATTCCGTTAGCCGTATGAGCAGGACCAGCACCCCCTGGATTCACAATAAAATTCAAATAAAAAGTACAAATTAAATATACAGATACAAAAATACAGTTGCAAAATAATAGGATTAAAATACAGGCTCATAGGGAAAAAAATAAATAAAAATAAAAAATTAAGTATTATGCATATACAGAAGAGGAAATGTTAAATACATTTGATTGTACATTATTTGATAAGTGTCTGTAATAGGGACTTATGTAAGTTTTAGGAGTAGAGTTATGTTTCTGAGAATGTGGAACTGCATGCTGACTTAGTTAGTGTATCATGCCTTGAGAGTTTTGGTTAATGAGGAGAGCACAAATCTTGGCCCATTCTCTTGAGCTTGTTAACAACTTTGCAAATTGTATTTACTGCCGGTTTGTGCTTTATAAGGAAGCGGTGATAAGCTTCACTATTGTTGATGGGAAGAGGGAGGGGATTTCCTGCTGTCAGATGGCATTCAAAAACATAGTGGTCTGGGGAGCCTTCCGCTGGGGAGGCGCATATGTCCGTGGTTGTTATGCCATGTCTACTGAAGTAGTTCGGGAATGGGCCGTGTTCCGTAATATAAGCCGTAAGAGGAGCTATTGCAATGTTGCTTCAGTGCTGACTTTTGGGAGGTAGCTGTATGTACGTCTTCCAGTTGTGCAGTGCGTCCAGTCTTCCTGCCAAAGATTTAGGCCTTGACCCCGTAATAGCCTTTTGAGGTAGGAAGGAGAGGCTGGGATTGTGATTTTTTCAGCTTCTGGATCAGTGGCTGCTTGCTTGGCCGGACTATCAGCTGCTTCATTTCCCTCATTTTCTGCATGTGCCTTGATCCATGTTAAGGAGAGATGTTTCTGCGGGTTGCGCTGTAAAAGTTGTTGTAATTTGATGATCGAGGGCGAGGTGTGGTTGTGATTATCTAGTGCTAGAAGTGTTGACATACTGTCAGTGAAAATTTTCGCCCGTTCTATATTATTATTGAAAATGTAATCTACCGCGGTTATAATTGCCTGCACCTCCACCTGGAACACACTGTTGTTTAAGTCAAGGCGTCCTTTCCATACATGGATTACCATAGCAAATTGCAACAACAAATGTCAAAACGGTAAAACGAATGCAATCTGCCCTTGTATGGCCATGTAAACGCTCTTGTTAACATCCTAAAAAGCTCCCGAGGCGGCCTCTTGAGGCCTCAGGGAGTTGTTCCTGGTTAGTGGAAGGCGCGGGACACATGCCTGTTTACCTCTGTTAGACATCAGGCGTCCCCGTCCTCCGTTACCAATCAACCAACCCCCTGGATTCTAGCATGGAGGTAAGAAAAGACTTTCTTCCTTACTTCCTACCTCCATGGATTCTAGGGTTTAGTTGTAGGGGGTGTTGACCCCATACATTGCCGCCACTGCACTGCGCCGAGGTGGATTCTTAGTGGGTTATAGCTGCGCAGGTAAGGGAAACTGAGATCAAAGATTCGGTTCCTCGAAATGGTCGGAATTGGTTCATACGCAGAGAGGGATCTGCTATATAACATGTATAGGGGACAGGATTGCCGTGGAATTCGTACATATTTAGCGCACTACTCTCCGATTTTTCACTACTAATGATTTTCCCTGTTCGTCCGAAGCAGTACGCCATGATAATATCGTTGTTTGTCAGCTCGAACAGAATATATTAACTGTTCGAGCTGAGAGATAGAAAATAAAGTTGCAAGCGCCAGTATTCAAAACCTTCGCTTTAAATAGTCTTCGATCGAATTTGCCTCCTGGTGATTGCTGACGGAAAGAAGTTATACTAAAGATTTAAACCGCAATAATTGGTTAATAAGCGTAAAATAAAATGTACTGCCTGTCAACGTTGGTTTCAGAAATTCAGGAATCAAACTGTAAAATAAATTTCGTTTTGAGCATTCAACAGTGATTTTTGAACGGATTCTGAACCAAGCCCAAGCCATATCAAATTTCTCACATAAAACTGTCGAGGAATTAACAGAAATGTTATTCATACACAAAACAACGGTTAAAAAATAAACGCATACACCTGGGTTCATAACAAAAATGGATCAGTGGTTTCCTACATCAGGTGAGGAACAATACGCGTCTTTCATTGCTTTTCCATTCCAGGCATAATTTGCCCAAATGTCGAAGGCCGCATAGCAGAGCCTACTTCGCTCCAGGAATAAATAACTCTCTTCTAAGTCCTGGCTCCACTCACCTAAAATGTTTGCATTCTGACAAGGTTTTGTTAAATTTATGGTGGGAAATGGAGGGAATAATGCATTGCGATTTTGTCACACGTAACCAAATCATTATACTTGCATATACTGCAAACAGTTGAACAAATTAAAGAAAAAAACTGATACTTAAGCGGCTAACACTTGTCAGTCATGAAGACAATATCTTTCACAAGAATAATGCAAGACCTAATGCTGTTTAGTTATTAGGAAAAACTATTCATCTATGGATTATGGTTGAGAATCATATTTAATAATAATCAATTATAAATTATCCTCAGATTTTGTACCTTTGAACTATCTTTTTGGATCACTGCAGAACTTGTTGACCCTTCAAAACTACGATTATGCGCAACTTGTGAAAACAGTATTACAAGATTTTTTTTAATTCTCAACCAGAAGATTTTTATAAAAAAAACATTAATCTCTTTCAAAGCAGATGGCAAGAGATCATACTAAATGACAGTTATATGAATGTTCTGCGTTTTCTCTTATCCGCTTTTCTTTTTCGAAAAAATAAAATAGAAGAAAAAAAAATCCGAAAGGTTTCAGATTTTAGATTACGTCCAAAGGGCGTTTTTTTAACATTTTGTGTGTTACCTTTATTTATTAAATATCATAGTCTTCGCAATTAAACCATAAAATTGAGTTCAAGAGCAATATCGCAAAATAATTTTAAATTGAGCATATCTTTAGAACTTCCGATACACAGCAGATAAAAATGTTTCTCTATACAACGTTGCCATTGCTCGCTTTCAAATCGTTGAATTTGTTATTAAAAAATTCGTCAAAGTTTTACAAAATATGAAATCCATAGTAAAATAAATTCCAAATTTCAAATTTGGGCTTCCAGATGCCCATATTCGCAGTAGGATTACGTCATTCAAAATTTAATGGCTCTAGGTACCGTTGTTTTATCACAATGCAAGAAACATACATACATTTATGCAGATTCTTCATTATTTAATTTCTTCAAATATAATATAGGGCGATAGTATTTGGTGGCAACGAGTTGAAAAGTGATACGCCGTTTATAGGGTTACAAAGTAAAATCGCAAAGCGAAAACAATAGTCCTTCAGGTACACAGACCCTTTGGACTAATTTAAAAAAAAAAACTGAAAGGTTTCAGATTTTAAATTACGTCCAAAGGGCGGTTTTTTTTTTTTAAACATTTTGTGTGTTACCTTTATTTATTAAATATCATGTTCTTCGCACTTAAACCATAAAATTCAGTTGAACAGCAATATCTCAAAATAATTTTAAAATGATCATATCTTTAGAATTTCCAATACACAGTTCTGCGCGTCGGAGATAAAAAGGTTCCCCCCCCCCCGTAGAGTGTAGCCTTTGCTCGCTTTTAAATCGCTGAGTTTGTTAATCAAAAATTCGTTAAAGCTTTACAAAATATGAAATAGATAATAAAACAAATTCTAAATTTGGGCCTCCCAATGCCTATATTCGGGTGGAAACGTACGTTATTTGAAATTGGATGACTCTAGGAACCGTTGTTTTATCACAATGCAAGAAACACACATACATGTATGTATTATTTAATTTGTTTAAATAGAATACAGGGCGATAATATTTGGTAGCAACAATTTGAAAAGTGAATCGGATATTTATAGAGATGATGTGTATGGTGTATTTAATTATGGGAAAGCACACTAGGGCTATCTGCTTAAGGGGAGGGATGCCTTCGTGGAGGACTTTCTAAGGGAACTGCCTCGCATACACGTTACACATGGGGAAATCCACGAAAACACCCATGCAGCCAGCCCGTTCGCGGGATTCGAACCTCGGACCGAACTACCAGTGTTCAGTGACTTTACCCCTCGGCCGCTGGTGAGCTCCATTTATAGAGAAACAACGCAAAATGACAAAACGAAAATAATACTTCTTCAGAAAAAAAAAAAAAAAAAAAAAAAAAAAAAAAAAAAAAAAAAAAAAAAACATTATGCGTCAACCCAAATAACATGTCTTTTTCTTTGTGCTTAAATATAATTGCCTGTAAGCTTATGTAATAGTTGTTTCATGTAAAGCACATTTTCTCACAGTATGTAATAATTAAAAGTGAAAAACACTCCAAAATCTTAAGAAATAGGTACAACCCATTTCTTAAGATTTTGGAGTACAGTTTGCGTATTTCAATTATCCAATTTGTTTATTATGAGTGTAAAATAAACTCCTCCAAATACCTATTTATCAAGATGAATATATTTTCCTTTCTTCTTTGTATGAAGGCATAGATATAAAGTAAATATTTAGAAGTAAGTAAACAAACGTATTTCGAAACTGTTACAATAAGAATAGTAGAAATTCACTCCGGTCGTAAAAAACACACTCTACGAAAAAACATTGAATCTCATTGTCTAGACTAAACAATGGATCGCGTTTTGCCCACGTAAAAGAGAAAATTCGCATGAACTTTTGATTTTGACCTCTTTTAAATTCAAAGACATTTATTAAGCAAGCATCCTAACTATTCAAATGTATCCGAGAAATCTTTGAAATCTGAAGTTAGGAATTCATGTGCATATTACATTAATCTGCATAATATAGTTTTTAGGTTTAAAAAGTTAATTTAGAATTCATACTAAACTGAATTTACAGCATAACAGATTTAGAAAGTTTCTATATTTTTCTTTAATTATTTAAATCAAGATCTTAGTGATCCGTTTAATGTTATTTTTAATTTGTCTAGCCCGTTAAAATGGAAGTGGTTTAGCCTTCAAAATTCTTGACGTTCTTATTCGTCGAAACGTTTATTGATAATATTGTACACAATCAACTTCAGCTTGACTTTGTTTCAAGTATATTCTACACAAATCCCTGAATATCAACATGTACAGGTCTATTATTTAGAATTAACCAGTTATTTATAATTTCAGACTTTACTGTAACTTTTCCTTTTCCGTATCCTCACCAAAAATATAAATTAGTCGGAGTATTTAAGCTGATGTTTTTGGATTGTAAGACAGAGAGTATTTCTACTTCTCTAGGCCATGTTGCTAGGTTCTTCAGCTCCAATAAGATTGTAATTAATTGGCTTTGCATTATTGCTGCCGACATTTAATTGTTGAGCCCGCTAGAAGTTCTGAACCAAATTAGTTTTAAATTAAGTTGCGTAATTTTTTACTACTAGGTTAAATTTTAATTTGAATTTTACTGTTACTTTAAATTACATCGCCACAAGTGGTGATTGATCTTGTCAAGCACGAGAAATGCGTTCTATATTCAAATTCTGGTTTAATAAAAAGGTTATTTTAATCTTCTCAAGTCTTTGTAGATAACATCAGACCACGCGATAATTCGCTCCAAGTTTGATAGGATTTGATTCTAGTTAAAGCTAAAGAAAGTCAAACTCCATAAATATCTTATTCATATTTACTGCAAAATAAATGAAGAAATAGAAAATTTTTAAATGCAGAAAGAGTTAAAAATAAAGGTAATCATCATATTTACTCTCTTGAATTATTTATAAAAATTAACCCACAGGAAATTAAAATTAAATTCCGCAGAAAAAAGCAATAATCTAAATGAAAACAATGGTATGCACAGTACCGTCAATCTATGTAACTGTAAATTGTGTAGATTAAAAGTTTAATAACTAACTATAACCCAAAAGAACTCATCAGAGGAAACTTTGGATTTCTAGAACAAGTATATCCTTTAGTCTTTTATACAGAACCAGAATAAAAAGCATCTTCTTTGAACCGCCTGATAGACTGCCATTTTGCTTTTCCAGAAGCCATAAGATCTTTCGTTTATCCTTGAATTTTTATTTTTTTATTATATCTTTATATCTATTATAACTTTATTTATTAGCGTAACAAAATATGCGAATTAAAAACAATGTATGTGCTCATCAATAGTTTATTTTTTTATTTTACTTTGAAAACAATATAACTGAATAATGTATAAGGTATTTCTCCCGCCTTCTTAGCATGCATTCGTGGTGTAATGGTCAGCACACTCGATGCGCATTCGAATCTCGGCGAGAGCAGTGCTCATTTTTCATCTCTCCTGCTTCGAAATAACCTAATGTTCTACAGTGGCGTCCGAACTAAAAAAAAAAAGGTGGTGGATGGTGATTCTCCACCACCAGGATTTGGCGATTGGGTCCCCTAATCCCCAGTCGCCCTTTAAAAGGGGGAGTATATAAGGCATATCTCCTGCCTTCTTAGCAAGCCTTCTTGGTGTAATGGCCAGCAGATTCGGCGCGTATTTGAGAGATCCAAGGTTCGATTCCTGGTGAGGGCATTGCTCATTTTTCATGTCTCCTGCTTCGAAATAACCTAATGCCTCTACAAATGACTTTTACAAACATTTGCATCATTAGGGTAAATATGAAAAAACATTTCTATCACATAATTTCGCAGATCGGTTACAAAAAAATGAGTTACTGGCCATCTAGTCACAAGTGATGTCTAGTAATAACATCAGCAATAAAACAAAACAGTTGCTATACTTTCGTTTTATTTTTGCTACGTTTATTTATAAAAGAAAATAATGAAAGGAATTTTTATATCATTTCATAGTAGATTGTTGTAAATTTCACAGTTCTCGATTTCGGATTTGTAAAAAAGAAATTACTTTACAAATTACAAAATTCCACTTTTTGTGGAGATGAAGCATTTAATTTGTTATTTCTTCTAAGAGCTGATTTAGTTTGGAAAATTATTTTCCTTAAAAAATATCAGAGCTCATTTTAGAGTCTTTTATGTGTAAATAACTTATTTTAAAAAAGTTAGTTTGGTAGTTGGAAAAAAGAACTATCTCTTAGCTTATGATCATAATTGGCATGCTTCTGAACTAAATAGTCAATCAAAATTTCTGCTTCTAATTAAGACAAGTTGAGAATTTTTTTAATCCAGTATTAAGGAATGAAATGAAATTAAAGAAATCCTCATGCATCATCTGGTGTAAAAGTCATTGTTAATTATTTTTTGGAATTTTTAATTTCCACGTGACTTTTAGTCTTTCGTGTTACTTTCAAATTGCCTAATTTTTAAATAAATAATTGCAATTATTATTGTAATTTCTCTTGAAAATTGTCGCCCAGACGAGAAAGTGGTCAGTAACTCTGGCTGCCGTACCAGAGAGCCCGTGTTCGAATCTCGGAGAAGGTGTGGATGTAAATTGTCTGTGCCTTCACAGGAGGCAACGGTGTCCCAACGCGTACAATGCTAGTGCCTGCCACTGGAAGGGGAGGGGAATCTCTTCAAAATTTATCTTGGACTGTAATGAAGGTATAACTTATGCCTAAGACTGTTAGGTTTATTTCTAGAACTTTGTGTCGCATATTTAGCCTATTACACTATATCTGAGTCTGACTAAACAGAACGTAGAAATTTACAGATTAATTATTAATTAAAATAATGATATAGAAAGCATTTTAAAAGAAATATTGAACTAATTGGAGATTATACTCATGCGCAATCGTAGGCAATGAAATAAAAGACCCGATAAACTTATATGTACCTTTAAAAAATAAGTAAATATTCATATTAATGTATAGCATTCTGAAGCGCATACCTCACCCCATAAAATATTAAGATTTGTATTAATTAATAAACTTACTACAAGTGGTTAAATTAAAAAGATCTTGAAATATTTTTGTTTTGCCCTTTTTAATTTTATTGCATCAAGTCCTTACACAAGTGCAATCGAAGGCCACTCATCAAGGTTAAACTGAGAAAACTTGATCCTCATACCACCCAAGTCAACTACCTGATAAATTAATATGCTTTGAAAAGACTTGCAAAAGTGTGGGAAGCTCAGATTTACTTACTACTACTAATAATTATTATTGCAAGCATTTAATGAGAAAATATCTCAGTAACTTTTGTGATAAGATGCACTGTAGTATTCTGCAAGTGCGTGAGTGTATGGGCGTACATGCATCACTCTGTACTTACCAAGGAAAAAAAACACGTGAAGGACTTCGTAGTTTTAAAACTTTCTTGTAATACAGATATAAAGTTTCTAGTCTTAGTTTCAGGTTTTATGACCTACATAACGCGAATAATATTAAAGAAAACATTTCTGAAAGTTGTTTTGGTATTATTAAGTTTAGCGTTACATACTGTTATCTACATGTATATATATATATATATATATATATATATATATATATATATAGTTCCACTAATTTTTTGCGGTTATTCTTATGACATTATTTTTATGCAAATTAAACAGATCTTTTGTCCCTGATATAGATTACTGAGAGCATGTTCACATATGTATTTCACTTTTAATGTAAGCAAGGTTATCTTTATACCTGTATAAGTTCTTATAAATAATCTGAAGCTTACTGAGCAATTTATAAGAAACACTTATCTGCTTTTAAAATTAGTTTCTTCATGGACGTCTTGTCAAATAACATCTTGAAATATGCAAATATTTACATTCAAAAAGTTTTTTCGGTGTTATTTTCGCTATTTTATTCTTAAAATACTAGTGTTCTACAAAATAAACACTTTAACAATAAGCTGAAAATGAAGTAATTTTAATATTCATTGCATTGTTTAAATATTTAAAATTTTCGCGAAAACTCTGAAGTGAAAAAAACTAGAGTGAAATATTAAAACAATAGAAACATACTGCTGTTAGTAATGTATTCTCTTTTTTATTTTCTAGTGGTGATCATCACCTCTTTATATAAACCATCCCTCGCACATGACAGGAATGAGCAGCAGTCTGCAACTCCAAGCCTGCCAACAGTTACCGTTCGTGGGTTTCTAAATTTCAAAACCACCGTAGATGGGACTGTTATTGTATTCACTCCAGCATCTGAAGCTGCACCACCCGCCACTGAACCAGAACCAATAAAATTATCGTCTGAAAAACCCAGTCCTTCAAGTTTATTAGAGGATGAACTATTCAGCTCTCAGAAAGCAATGCCCGATGATGTTCAAGATCTATCTTTTGCTTCACCACCACAAAATTCTTTAGGGCCAATTAAAACACAAGTTCCTGGTTTGAATCTGTTAGATAATAAAATGAGGGAGCCATTCCTTCAGCACATATCAGACAATGCTGTTTTACCTTCCACAGGACAAGTAAATAACGATCTTGACAAAATTAGAAAAATTCAGTCCTCACAAAACCAATACCCCACAGGGCTAGTTACAGTCCTTGGAGGCACATTTGTTGACGGGCCTTCAACAACTATTTATGAAACAAAAGTGATTGGTACTTACATTGATGGCAAATACGCACAAATACTTCAGAGTACTTCTCATATTGTTGCTCCTTCTCCATCTGTTCCTTCAAGTTACTCTTTTGGAATAAGTTCTGTTTCACGAGGCCAGAATAAGGAAACTCCGCAATTATCTATGGATACTTTTAAAATGTTTTCACCGTTTTCTTCTACGGCATCGATGGATTCACCAATTCCTCAAATAAAACTGTCTACCAGCTCCATTATTAAATCGATTGTTATAAGTCCTACACCAGTGATTTCTGCATCTGGAGTAAGTAAAACTGTAAATAATAATTACAGTAACAAAGTTTCTTCCCAAAGTGCGAATGTCCTTAACTCCCTCTCAATCATTGAAGAAAAAAAAATTTCAAGCCCGGCAACCCTTAAACCAAGTGAAGCTAAATCGTCTCAGAAACCACTGGAATCATCGTTTTCAAAAATGGAATCAACAGTTATACGTGATACTGAACTACCTACTGAATCCTTGGAGAATGTTAGGAAAAGCAGCGTTCTTTCCGATTCATCTCGTCTACCTATTATTTCTACAGTTATTCGCCTTCCAGATGAAGACAACACAGTTGTTGCTCAGCCCAAAAGTCACAGGAATAGTACTTCCAGAAACCGGTTTCTGTCTCCTCGCAGACCATCTCAATCGGTTAGTATATTTTTACTGAAAACTCTTTTGTGTATGACATATTTTCAAATTTATAAATAATGTTTACTGTGTGTATATATGCTGCTTCTAAAATTCACTTCGTAACAAGCCGTGTTGGACAACAAAATTTTTCTTTTTCAAATGGTCGGAATTCTTGTTCGTAAAGTAAGCAGTTGTAAATTAATTAATTCTCTTAAACTTTCCTTATTAAATTATTAGATCGTTTCAAATCATATTAACAAATTTAAATTACATAATTACAATGCCATAGCTACAACTATAAAATGATACATTTAATGTTGTACAAATTTTAATTACAAAATTGTTGACTTCAAAATATTCTACAAAAATGAGATTTTACGTACATTATTCGACATATTATAGACATCTTCTATATATATTGAACTATAAATAATGAGGTGAAACAAGTTAGGCCATATACTCATTTCTCAAACATATCTCTACAGGATACGAGGGTAGTAAGCTAAATAGTCTTGTAAAATTTTAAATAGCAGTTAAAAGCTAACTTAATACAAATAATTAGGTGTTTTTTTAAGTGATAGGCATAATTATATAACTTTCAACTTTTGTAGCTGTAAAGAAATTAACAAATTTGTGGAGTCATTAGGTATTTTTGAAGCAGAAGACGTGAAAAATGTGCATTGCCCTCGTTGGAACTCGAACCTGGACCTATCGAATACGCATCGAGTACGCTTCCAATTGCATCATTAAGGAATGCGGAAAGGTGAGAGAAAATACTTTATATACTTCCCTTTTAAAAGTGCGACTGAGGATTAGGGGACCCAGTCGCCAAATCCTGGTGATTTTGGCCACCAGGATTTTTCATCACCTTTTAGTTCGAGCGCCGTTTTTTTAAGCAGGATACGTGAAACTTGTGCATTGCCCTCGCTGGGACTCAAACCCCGGACCTCTCGAATACACGTCGAGTATGCTTCTAATTACACCACGAAGGCATGCGGAAAGGCGGGAGAAAATACCTTATAATACTTTGTCATCTATTATTTATATAATAATTAACTGCACATCCATTTGACTTACTAAATTAAAATTCACTTTTTATCATATCATTAATTAAGGTATGTTTTATTCCAGTAAGCATATACTGTTACTTTTAATTTCTTTGTACAGAAGAATGTTGTTTATTACTTCTATACGCGATATTTCCAAGTTACCCCCTAAAATTAAACGTTCTGAGCTTCTTAATAGCCGGTCCATGACATAATCTTTTTCTTTCAACCTATATTGTGTGGGGTCAGATGCGTGGCTGGTCAGATCATGATGAAAAATCCATCGTAGCTAACAACAGCCCAGGTAAAATTAAATGCACACTGCGGAAAAAAGGGGGGCAGTTCCATATCTCTCGTTATACTGAGCTGATTGACGAAATTCAATTTGCGTTTTTCATGTCTCGAAAACGCGACTTAGGATATGTATTAGATTTATATATAGTATTGTTCTAACATAGGAATTTTGACACAAAATCGGACGTTTTCTGAAATGGCATGCCATTTTTTTGCCATACTTCGATTTTACGACTCAAATTAGGCCAAACTACCAAGTTTTGTAAAAATCCCACAAGTAGTCTTTAAAAAATTAGCTTTCAAAATTTTAGCTCCTTAATGTTAATTGAATTTGATATATATTTATTAATATCTCTTTTTTTTTATCAAAACTTATAAGATATTTCTCAAACCTTCTTAGCATGCCATCGTGGTGTAGTGGTCAGCACGCTCGACGCGAACTCGAGAGGTCCGAGGTTCGAGTCCCGGCGAGGGCAGTGCTTATTTTTCATCTCTACTGCTTCGAAATAACCTAATGTCTCTACAGTGGCGCCCGAACTAAAAATGGTGGCGGATGATGATTCTCTACCTCCATTGGGTTCCCTAATCCCCAGTTTCCATTTAAAAGGGGAAGTATATAAGGTATTTCTCTCACCTTCTTAGCATGCCTTCGTGGTGAAGTGTTCAGCACGCTCGCCGCGAATTTGAGAGGTCCGTGGTTCGAGTCTCGGCAAGGGCATTGTTTATTTTTAAAGTCTCCTGCTCAAAAAAAAAAAAAAAAAAAAAAAAAAGTCTCTACAAACTTACTGCATTCCTTCTTCCAAAATTCGAAATTTAGGCTTAATAAAAATACAATTCGCGCAGTTTTTAGGATTTATTTTTAAAATTTGTATTTTTAAATATTTTTTATATATTTTTTCGAAAAACATTTTGTATTATAAACTATCAAATTTTTAGCATAATTTTAAAGTAGATGTCTTTCTAAGTACACATGTAAAAAGTTGTTATTCAAAATTTCCTAAGATATACTTGAATTTACACACTTCGAAATTTGGCATATTTGTTATAAGCGATAAGAACGACAAATGTGGTTTAGGCACTTTGTTAAAATTATTAAAATTATTATTAAGTATAAATGATGACCTTTTTTCCGCTCGTGTACAATGAATAAAAGGAAAGGAAAATAGGCTGCTATAAATTAAGAAGTTCATCAAGTAAATTATTCTTGGCGCAAACTGAAAAAAAAATGTACCAAGATAAATTTTTGAATTTCTAGTAAATTTTACACCAAATTTTACAAAATTTAATATTTAGGCATAAATTGAGTCGTAGAATAGAAATACGGAAAAAATTGACATGTCATTTGAAAAAAGTTCGATTTTGTGTCAAAATACCTGTATTAGAACAATTCTATGTATAAATGTAATATACATCCTAAGTCACGCTTTCGAGACATGAAAAACGCAATTTGAATTTCGTCAATCGACCCAGTAGAGAACGGAAAATCTAAACGTGTCCTTTTTTTTTTTTTTTTTTTTTTTTTTTTCTCCGCAGTGTATAAGTCTACAGTAATAATTATATTAAACAGCACATCGGTTTGCTGTGATAATTTCAGATTTGCATGCTATCTTAAAGATCACACCATCTCCTTTCGCTTTTCTGATGAAAATTATTTTAGGTTTTTGACTCGAATTATACCATTAACATTTGATAATATCATAAACGACCAGACTGAACTTTCCCCTCTTCTGATAAAACAGTCGTTTTCTATTTATTTAACTTCGGCATTTCAGCTTTCATTTTAAGTTCATACTTTATAATAGTTTTGTTTAAACTATTAAACATTTCTATTTAGCCTTAGAATTTTTGTTTTTGATGCATAGGGCATTTTTAATAGACATGGAACAAGCAATTTGTCTCCTTGATACATCGTTTATTGTTTCCAAACAAACACTATTCTTATATTTTTATAAATTCATTTCCAGTTCTTTAATTTTTACAATAATCGTACTTTTAGTTTTGCTCTATTTTGCATAGTACCAACAACTCAGTTAATTAATCTAGGTATGTCCCTATTGCATTTGTTTCTACTAACTTGAAATAAGAAGTTTATTATTGCTCTCTGGTTAACTTCTTTTTCTAAGCTATTTTAATGTAATATACGTTTCAAAGGTAGACCTTCAAATGATTTGAACAGTTTGCTACGTCTGGGTGGTTATGATTAAGGCATCTAATTAAGGTCTTTTTGTGCCCTTTGCAGCACATTCTAACAAACATAAAATGCTGAAACTTGAATACAGGTAATTTAGATCATTAGAAAAGGAAATACCAAGAAATGTGAATCGTTCAAATTTTCACCACTAGGTGGCTCTTTTCAACAAGAATTTTATTCAAAACAGAAATATGCAAATTAGAAACTACTGGTCTGAATAAAGGATGGCCCATTATTACTAGGAAACTATTTTGTTTTGGCTAATATGGCTCTAGAGAAGAAATAATATGTTATACTCCTCATATTATTTTATGAAAACATCAGTAGTTAGTCAGCTGCATTGCGATAGCATCATAGTTCGAAAGGACTGCAAAAAGAGTCCATGACAAGACATAGCTTAACATAGATGATAAAGAAATCAAAAGAAAGTGAAGATTTGGGTTTGGTTCTTGGAGGGAGGATCCAGTCCAGAAGAAGTTGAAAAAGCAGTTGTTCTTGTGATTGAGACATAACGTTTATTCTCGATACTCAAACGCGTATGTTCAGTGGAAGTGAATTGTAAATTCCCTTAGTCTACTGTTCCAAAGATTTTATGCACCTTTTTCAGTGTAATATGTAAATACCCTATGGTGCAAAAGTCCAAGCTGCAAGATTCGCAAAGATTTTGTTTACTGACTTCTTATGAGAATATTTGTTGATGAAATTATCCCTGGGACATTCTATGGGCAGACTAGGCACATTTTACGATAGAAAGAACAGAAAATGTTCAGAACTCCCATATGGTGTATCTTAGTCTAGAAGCTGTGCATTAAATTCGTTGCATTCTGTATTGTGTGACCGCGTGGTGCATATTTATCCCAGATTTTATTATTTATTTTATTTAGTATTTCGTTGTGCGGCTTGTAGGGTTTCATTCGTGTGAAAGTTTAAATCATTATCCTTCAGATCCAACTAGCCAAATTATCACTCCGTCTGAATTAATATGGAAAAGTCCTGATAAGTTTAAAATAACTTTTTTTTTATTAAAGCTTTAAATTAAACAGAAGGCAACACTTGTGCATACAAATTACTTTCGTCAAAATCAAGTATTTAAAAGAACATAAGTTGAAGTTCAAATTCCAGGCAACTTAGTCAGAGACTACAGAAAATGGTCTAGTTAAGCTGGCTCAAATATTTAATCTGGCATTTTAACATCGGTTAACGATGCCAAAAGTAATTTGCTTTAACCATTATTAATTGGCAGAGCTGGACGATTGCAAGCCATACTGCTAAAAGCTGTAACTGCCAAACATTCACCTATTTTGCATTCCGGTAAGAGCTTTGGAGAGAATAAATTATAGCAAAGCTTTTAAATCATAGTAGTTGATTAATTTATAAGCTATTTCTCTCGCCTTCTTGGACATGCCTTCGTGGTGGGGTGGTCTGCACGCTGGGCGTATATTCCAGAAGTCCTCGGTTAGATTCCCGGCGAAGGCGTTGCTAATTTTTCAATCTCTCTTGCTTCCAAAAAATACCTAATGTTTTTACAGTGGCGCCTGAACTAAAAGAGTGGTGGATTATGATTCTCCACACTCAGCACACCCAGGATTTGGCGATTGGGTACCCTAAAAACACCAGTCGCCCTTTAAAAAAGGGAGTATATAAGGTATTTCCCCCGCCTTCTTGGCATGCCTTCGTGGTGTGGTGGCCTGGAAGCGTATTCCAGAGGTCCGCGGTTCGATTCCCTGCGAAGGCGTTGCTAAATTTTCATCTTGCCTGCTTCTAAAAAAATACATGCAAATTAACTTAAAATACCTTATATAATAATACCTAAGTTCCTGTAAGATAATCCATCACAATTTCATATTATCATCAGGTGCTTTCACAATACTCACATTACCAATAGCCACGCCTTCTACCTTCTCATCTTGCATAGCCCTCCAGGATTAGCCAGTGATACCAGCAAGTATGTTTGCTTGTTAGATGAATCCAACCACTTTACTTCAAAGGACAATTACACCAAATCTATCCTAGAAATGCTATCTCCATTTACTATGCCCTAAATCGAACACTGCTATCGTCCACAATATTACTATTGAATCTCACAAGACTACTTAGATTTTCTGCTCCAGCCTAAAATGATTCATTTCTCTTGCGCACTACATTCATATGTTCAACCGCACATGATTAAGATTTATGGCTCATCGAACATCATGAGATTAAGCCCTGTCCTTTTCTCGAATCTGCTCTTTTCTACAATGGAACAAGACTTGGTATAAAATAGTACGTTGTTTAAGGCAGAACCAAGTTTACGCCCAGGAGTTTGAAACCTGTGACAGGTTCATTTATGTTTTTCACAGCAAATGATTTTTGCCTTGTAGCAAAGGAGAATTTAAAGACATTTTTCATGTAAAATGGAGCTGCTCCTCCTCTTGGTACTAAGTGAAAGAATTCCTTCATACCACCTTTGTCGATGCTCGTCTGATTTTAAGAATTTTTCAGTACGTTTGGCTTCTTTGCTGTCCATACTTAAACCCATGTGATTTCTGGTTATAATCGGGATTATATAAAGATTGTGTTTGCCAAGGAAATCTTCCGACGCTGCCTGAGCTGAAAGCTAACATAATGTGGCACGTAACCGATATTCCTAGGGAATTTCTTGATGCAGCGATTGATCACTCTTTCTTGTATTTTCAGGATGTCATAGATGCACCAGTTGGGCATACTGACCATATGATATCAGTCTGTTCATGGTGAAAATTAGAACCATATTATTTTTTCTTCTTTTTCTTCCTCGGGGACTAAATAACCTATATCCCTTGTTTCATTAAAAGTGCCCGTGGAAAACTTCACGACAAGAATATCGCGAACGAAAATGTGGCGAAGAAAGCAACCCAAGAAGAAAATATCGTTGTGCATTTAGAGGAAAGAAACCAAGGAGAAAACATCGAGGTATAAAACTTCGGGACAGAAAAATAAAGCGGTACAAAATCTCCGCAGTTTTTAAGTATCGTGGTACCAAGTATCATGGTGAAAAATAAAGCACCTACAAAACATCGCATGATGATAACATAGTCGTCATGCGTTTTCTGACTGTAAAAATTTAAAGTAAATTTTCCCATAATGGTTTATAAGAAGTTATATTTTACCTCTATATTTCATATTTTTGTATGAACTTCTAAACATTTATTGAAAACATAAGACGGAATCTTAAGAATTAAAAATCCGTAAAATAGTAAAAATTAATATATGCACAGCAGTTAACAGAAATTTAAACTTGTTTTGCTAACTATTAAAAGGCATTATTTAGTTAAATATCTTTTATAAAGACGCATTAGTAGATTTTCATGAAAGAAATATAATATTAAAAAGATTGATTTTATATGCTTTAGTTTTCTTCTTGTTTTTTCAGTAAGAATTAATTATTTAATACAATAATATGAAATGTATATGTAAAAATATTATCTATTTCTTCTTACGCTCGCAAATCCTTGCACGAAAATTCACTTAAATATTTTAGAATCAGAAAACGCATGTCAGCGATTTTATTACCATTCGATAATTTGTGAGTGCTTTATTTTTTACCGCGATGTTTTGCACGACGATGTTTTAAAAAAGCTAAGTTTTGTACACTATAATTTCTACCACGATGTTTTTGAACTGTGATATTTTCTTCTTGCCTTCTGTTCTCCCACAATAGCGAATCTAGCTATTGTGAATCTAGCTCCCACAATAGCAATCCTAGAGCGAAGTTTTCCCTTGCGTTGTTTTCTCCGCTGTGTTTCCTTCGACGATGTTTTTACCTGTAACCTCTTTAATATATTATGCTCATTGGATAAGACTGCAAAAGATTCTGAATAGAAAACTTTTAACTGTAGCCACTTTTGTCTGATGAGCCAATGAAGTGAGCAAATATTTATATATAGCTTCACTGTGGGCTTTTTGGAGAGTGTTTATTAGTTTTTTAGTTGCGTTAACTTTAGCCTTTTATTTTTGAAATAATAAACTAATTACAATTTACTTATTTGTTTAATCAACGAAGAATTAATTTTTTTGTTAGAAAGTAAATAAATTTTTATAATTATATTCTTAGTATCAATGTTCATATGAATATTGAAACATTGGGGATGTCTTTATAATTTCTTTTTATATAAATAACTATGACCAGTAACTAAATTATTCAAAAATATATATCAGAGTTTAATCAAAAGTAAATGACAGTTATTCAGACTAAAATTTAATAAGCGTGAATGACACGCTTTAATAAGAATCATTGTTGAACTCATAAAGGAAACCGATTAATGAATAATAATTGTATAGAGAGAGTAAGTAGATGTTTTGTTACACAGTATACTTTTAATATGATCTAGTAGTCCAAATTTCCCTTTCTTTTTCGATTGGGCAATATTGGTAAAAGTGTCAAGAATAATACACAATTATGAAAATAGGTTCATTTATTTCAGCAAGGGTTAGAATGGGGCAATTAAGGGTTACTAGATAATTCCATTAAAATTCTGAGGGTGTGACAAGATAGTCATTATTTTCCATTTGTCTTAAACCTTACCGTAATGTTTAGAACGCTACCAAGCGTTATTAGACTGCTGTCTCGATGACCGTTGATAGAAATTTCCTTTAAACTTAATTCTTAATAAACGCAGTCAATCTGATAATGTATTTATTATTTACTCATGACATAAAATGCTAAAAGCTTAAAACTGTGAATTATATTTTACGATAAAGTCTTAAATTCCCCTTAAAATGTAAGTAAAAAAAAAAGTCATGTTTTATGAGACCATTTCCTTATATATTAATGAGACAAGCTAACTGATTAAGTAATTGTTAATAAAATGTATTCATTTATTTTAATATCATTTTCTTAAAGTATATTTTATAGCTTTCACTGAAGGGAGACGGAGACATTAATTAACTACAGGTTGCATAAAATTATTCTGCAATTACTTGATTTTTTTTTATTTACTTCATTTGATAGTAAGCATAATATCTAAACAAGTACTTGTATCAAAATTAATTTGAAATAAAAGGCTTCTGTTTATGCCTCGAAAGAATTCTCTTTACGCAAATTTTAAGATAACTAACTATATATCAACTGAATGAATAATTCTTTTTAGACTGATTACCTCAAACTTACTTTACCTTAAACTTACTCAAACTTACAGAGGATTTTCGAAAGTACTCCGAAAAAAAAAAATTCGCTTATTTTATAATATCTTAGACAAATACATGATGCATTATGGTTTAAAGTTTTAAGTATATAGCTACTAAGGATAAGAAACAATAATAACTGTTATTATTGTTTCTTATCCTCCTGATCTGAGAGAATTTCTTAATCAGGTCCATGAAATTCCTTATGCCAAAGAGAAGTCGGCGCCTGTCGTTGACTTGGCCTTAAGCATCTTACAGGTGACAGTACAACTTTTGTCCACTTCCGTCCAGATTTTGGAGGAGAACATACGGGAGGACAAAACAGAGGGTCTCCTATTCTCTGCCCTTGTCAATAAACTTTCGACAAAATTTTCGGATCGACGGTATTTTGAGTGCCCTCAGGCCATGAAAAACACTAAACATATACAAACATCCATACCTTCTCCAAACCGGAATCCGTTCCCAAGACTATAGCCGACTCCCCTAGCTTCATACCAACAAAGTCGGTTCTTAAATATCGGGTAAAACTAAGGTACTCGGTGCAGAGAGCATACTCAGTGCAAAGATAATGCAGCTTGTTTCTTTCGGCTTGATCCCGACTACAATCTCTTGCATATTTCATCAAAGGCTGCAATTAAATCAGAATGTATGAATTAGATATTTTCTTGCAAACAGGAGTAACATGACCTGCGTATGAATATGCACTTACGTCTATTTTATGTCTAGGCAAAATTTGGTGTTCTTTAATACAATGTTTCGTCTGCAATATAATAATTAGAAACAGAGTTTTCAAATAAACATTACCTTTTAACACTCGTCCACTCTAACGGCCTAGTAAATAAGACTACTAAACACTGATGAACCGAGAAGTTTTAAAATGTCTGTGAATATGCTAGCTGCATGAAATTTTTCCCATGTGGTGCACAAACAGAAGCCAAGTCTCCCTTAGAAACTTTTCCACCCTGATTTGTTCATGATTTGAATTTTTGCACGTAACTTTATTTGATATTATACAAGTTTGCTTCTCAATTGAAAGAATGAAATCCGTCGCTGACAAATTACTTCTAGCAAAAGTTATTGTTTAGAGAATTATTCACTTCATACGTTTTTCACCTCTAGAAAACTGTCATTCACTGGCAATAATTTCCTTGTCAGACATATCTTTATAACAGGAGAGGGAAGACAAACGCTTCCAAGAACAAAACTTGCCCTTATTAGTTCAGTAATTGCTATGCTTTCGGGTAGCAGTTTGTACTTTTCTTGCTAATCTGCTAGTTTTGAAGGCATTCTCATTTTAGCTTTAATTCCACGTTATAATTACTAAATTGGTGTGGTTTTAAGCTTTGAATAAGTGGTGCTTAAAACTTAATTAGTGAGATTTTAATTATTATCAAGAGAATTTAATCAAACGATTAAGATGAAAAATACTAAAAAAGAAAAAGCCGTTAATGTCTGTTTTTGGTGGTAATGTGGATCTTCACATACTTGTGTGAATAAATTCGATAGTAATTTGTATGTTGAAGGAAAGAAATAATTTTAACACACCTCAGAAAATCCTACTTGTATCTTGCAATGTAGCTCTGTGTTAACTAACCCCATACAGTGCTTTCTTACAAGGTTATTTAGTGACTAAATGAACAGTTTAAAAAATTAAATCTAGGTTCATAATTATTTACTTCCATTTTATTTTTATTCAGAGATTTGTCTGTAATCTTCTTTACATACGCACTTTAAATCAAAGCTTGCAAAATTGCGACTAGGATTTCCTTCTCGATGATACATATTTATTCAATAAATAGCACATCAAAATAAAATATTTTCTATCCCCCATGAACCTTTTTTTGTTTGTTTGTTTATAAGCATTAAAACAGGTCTAAGGTTATTATTTAAATTAACCAGTTATTAATAATTTCAGCCTTTAAACTTCTCCTTTCCTTGTCGGAACCGGAGGGTAAATAAGTGTAGCTAATATTTAATTTGAAGTTTTCGGATTGTAAGACAGAACGTGCTTCTGATCGGCACGTGCACTCTACGTTTAATTTGAATTTGACTGTTCCTTTAGATTTGTCACTACGAGTTGTGACTGATACTGTGACCACAAGAAAGTGCATATATATTCTAAACTCTGTTTAAATAAAAAGATTGTTTAAACCTTTTCTTCGACTTTGTGATTATTCTAGACATAGCGATAATTCGCTTTACGACTGTTGGAGTAATTGGACTAATTAACAGTTCCATCTCAAATAGAACCTCATATAGGAATAAATACCCGAAGAAATGCAAGTTATTTTTCCTACATTCTCATCACATTTATAAAACTTTATTGTATAATTTCTATTTTATTCCACAAAGCGAAAAGAAAATCTTTTCTTTCGTAAGACAAAGGATGACTCATTTATTGAATAGTTTTGAATAGCATGTATGCAAATCTTTTCTTTTATTAAGATAAATGACGACTCATTTAATAGTTTTGAGAATTGTGTATTACGCAAGGTAAAGGATGCAAAATTCTGAAAGCCATTCTATTAATCACATATGCGTATATTAGAAAAACGTGAATTTTTTCTTCTACAACGAAGATGATTTAAATTGCTTTTTGTTAAAAACAGAGAAACTATTTCCCCCACACAGAAAACAAGCTTTATTTGCAATATGAAGTTATCCATGTTTCTAGGGATGCATAAAAGTAGAAATAATTTGAAATTAATATTATTTACTTATGTATGAAATGGAAGTAGCCTAATACTGGATCAATTATAAGTTATAATAAGAACTTACTCATCACCGATAGCTTGGAAAAGATGGCTGAACACTAGTAGCCTCATCTGAGTTCAAATCCTGATGAACGAGCTGACTGCGTAAGTGTTTTCATGGTTTATTCCATAGGTAACGTGGATACGAGATCACTTTCCCTTAGAGAACGAAGATATTTACCCCTTGGCAGGCAGCCCTCGAATTAATCATCTAATGCTTTAATTAATCATCTAGTCAACCATTATTAGATATTCAGATATCAAAATCTACCCATCTAATTCCGCAACCGCTATTCTTTCAGAATGCTCTAAAGAATGTACAAAAGTACACGTGGTAAATCTCTTGCTGTTTACCTTACAATATGAGGATAAGTGTAGTGAAGCTTAATATCTTGCCTCTTTGGGTATAGTTCAAATTTAAATTCAATTGACTAAATTTAAATAATATGCATACCCCAATAAATGTTATGAAAGAGATTAACAGAAGAAAAGTAAAACGTATGCAAGTAAGGAAGGCGATAAACTAAAATTTATTCAGCCAGTTGAGGGTATGATGTTGTTTATCATCAATGTTTTCAAGAAGTGCTTCACATTATCAAGGAAAATCCATCCATTAGTCAATGTGTACTTTTGCTCTAAACAACAAAACATTTAAAGAAAAGATGATCGAAACAGTAAATATACTCAAGAGTACAATAGTACTAAAATTGAAATTTAAATAATAATATTAATTAATTCATAAATATTAATCCTTTGAATTCAGTTTTTTAAAAATAAGTGTTTATGTCCTTTTCATTTCATAAACAGCATTTATTTACCCTTCCTGTGATGACATTTCAATTAGTGGTACAAATTTTTTACTTTGATGAACCGCTGACGCGAAACGGAACATATGTGGCTACTTTCTTGGTTTTCTTCGTGTGTAATGGAGAATTGAAACCAAATTTAATTTCAAACTATGTCTTTATTTGTGGGTATAAATACATAATGTAATCTAGATATTGTTTCAAGATCATGCAGTAGCTATTTGACATCAAGAGAAGAGGAAGTCTCTGAAAGTGAATCAGATTACACATTTAAAAGCGAATTAACAGTTATTTCGTCAAAAAATAAATCTGAGAAAAGGGTGAGGAATCAGAGCCTCAATCATGTGTCATGGGATTACACGGAAAAGGCAGTAAAATTCTAGCGTAATGTAAGAAAAAAGATCAAAAAGTTGAAACACAGCTTACATTGAGCTCAAAATAGAATTAAGCAAAAGAAACATTTACGGCATTTTTATTTAAAAAAAAGAAAAAAAAAAATGAGAGAGAGAGGATTAATTTAAGGATTTTTTTGGTCTGGTTTATTAGATTATGGCAAACCACGCAGGGGCCCTCTTTCTAGGGAGGGGGATGTCTTTCTAAACTACTTGTGATAGAAACTGGTCCTTTCTGGAAAACATGGGAAAAGCCACGAAAACGTCCATGCAGCCAGCGGGTTCGGCTAGAGTCGGACTACTAGTGTTCAGTGACAGCTCGGCCGCTGGTGAGCTCCTGAACTTACCGTATATTCCGGAGTACAACGCGTAGTTTTGAAACAAAAAAATGACATTGAAATTCACTGGTTCGCGTTATACGTCGGATATAAAAATTAGAAATCAGAACTTTTAAAAAAAGAAAAAGATCAGCTTACAAAAATTTGATTTCTACATGTGCTATTACTAAATGCTATTACTGGCGATTCTGGCGATTATCTATAATCCAGTTCCCAACACTTTGTTCTAGGATAAGCCATTCTTACTCCCTTCCGCAAAGCATAATTAATGCTTTGGCATATTAATTATTGTGATTTAATTTTTCTTCAACTCTCGTAAGAAGCTTTCACAATCTCCAAACATCCTTCCTGCAGGACGATTTCGATTTTTTTTCGCAAAATGAATGACTTTGCATTTGAAACATGCATTATGTTTGTTTCGTTTGGAAAGAGCCATATTTAATACCAAGAAGAGATTAGATCAATTGTATTTCAGCGAAAGCAAATGCCATTAACTAAAAACTTCGATATTCACTCCAAAATCACGGCTTCAAACAAGTACAGAAAGAGAAAAAATCTGACTCTTAATTCCGAGAATTCATTCGGGTTGGAAGTACATTCGTATCCCAAAATCGATCTCTTTTCTCGAAACCCTAGAATAACAGTCTTGCGCACATCTGCAATACAATCCATTCTCTTTGCAAAATTATTTACTACCTCAAGCATTTCGTCCGCTCGCATATTGTTCCCTTTATCGCTTTTCAGTTCAGAATACCACTGTTCGAAAGCCTGCGAAAAGTCTTCGAATGAACGACTTCAGAAAACAGCTGCATCGCACATCGACCTTCGTGTGCTCCATCTAACAATCAAAGGCTACCATAGACCTCAGTTAGAAAGCTCTTTGTTATAACTCTCCTTATAGTATACTAAACTAGAATGTTTTTCTTAGTATTCCCAAGAAATTTTAGTTCCTAAACATCAAATCACTAAAGAAAAACTATAACATTGTAGTATTACATCTGTTTACAAAAGAAAACTTTATATGCACTTGAATATAAAGTGTTCATTTGTGTAAATTCCTTCGTCATTCACAAAAACAAAACGTGCCGTATTGCGCCGGATCGGACAGAGTTTCTAACTTACCTGAAAAAGTTCAGATCTTTCAAAATTTAACTTCGTACTTATTGCGGATGCAAATTCCGAAATAAATATTCTTGTCTTCTGATATCCAAACTAGTGCTTTGACACACATTTTAAATTCCAGATTTTAAACTTTAGTAGTTTGAAATCATAGCTGCCGTTGCTTCAAATATTGTTAATGAAACCGATAAAGACAACAAAGTAATATTAATAATAACAGTAAACGACCTGAAGTTAAGTGCTTCTGCAAGCATGAAACATTTTACTGTTTATAATGCTCACTATAGAAATAGCTGAGGCATTCCTCAGAAAAGTTACGTAAACAAGATTAGATATTTAAAATGTTGTTGAGGTATAAGTTTTATGCTCAAAGAGTTTACGTGTTAGCTCATATGCTTGCGCAAAGTTTCGGTATAATTTAGCTGAAGATTTGAGGTTTAGTTCATTACGGCAAACCACGTTAGGGCTATCTGCCTAAGTAAAGGGATGCCTTCGAGAAGGCTTCCTAAGGGAAACTGGCTTGTATACGCGTTACTCATGATAAAAACCTGCGAAAAAGACCATGTAGCCAGCCCATTTACCCGGAATCGAGCCCAGGTCGGAACTACCAGTGTCAGCGATTTTACCACTCGGCCGCTCATAGATCCCGTATCTTAGTCGAAAGAAAAGTATTTGGAATCGTAAAAGAATAAAATTGGTATTACTGAGTCCTCAAATGATATAATATTGAACCTGCAATAAAAATTATATTGATAGTGGATTCACCAGTAACCAAAGCAGCTAAAGTCGCGAGATATATTACGAACAGACTTACATTTTCAATTGGTATCAAGAGTAGTCTAATCATTATTAGTTTTTAATAATAATAGACAATTAAAGTCATATAAAACTGCAAGCAAATATAAAAATAAAATGAGAAGTTTCTGACTAGGTAGAGTCACCTCTTCCGAAAACAATCATAATTTGCCATACACTTTATATGGATATGTCATGTCTGTTAGTGTGCCGGAAAGTGGAACCCTTCACAAAGAAAGTCTGCTGTAAAGGCCTTCCTTCCATCCTCCAGACATACCCGAAGGTAATGCTCTAGTGTTTGTAATTTCCTCCAGAGTATGTCTTCGTCATTAATCTAGAAAGCTTAAATAATGTTTCTAAATCTTACGAGTGACTCTTATGTTTTCAAGCGAAACATTTAAAGCAACTTTTCTGAGGAAACATCGAATGAGCAGATTAGGTGAATATAGTAACCTTGTCTTTTGAAAAGCTCTCGGACGTCGAAAGAAGGATATCCACTTAATAGGTCAAAATCACTGCCCGTTGTTTCGAATTTCTTCGTAAACGTATTGATGAAACACTTATTTCGCTTTTCTTCCCCCACACACATATACAGTTCCTAGATATCCACAGTGTTCTTCTCATAGAGTGCATTATTTTCAGTAATGTTTGCAAGGAACATCTGCTCATCAGTGTTGTAGGAAGCCATACTGAGTGACACTCAATGACTCATTGAAATACTCATACATTGCTGAAAAACAGAAATAAACGCCTGATGAGACAACAATCATTACCTTCTTCCAAAGGCTCCAGATTACTTCTGGGTAGAATAGGCAGAAAATAAAATTGATTCTTGCAGATAGGACTACCTACTAAAACACACTCTGCCATGCAGAAGCTTAGGTTAGATTAGTTTTGTTTTTTAATACAATAAAGCACGCGAGGGCTATCTGCAAACAGCTGCTCTTTAGAAGCGTACGTTTTGTTGCACAATTAAGCGTGTGGGTGACAAGTGTCACCTGCCTTTTAAAATTAAAGTGAATCTAGAATAAGGAAAGTAATTTTTGTACTACTGCCGACACAACAAGCACCAACAATTAAGGTTCAACTATTAAAAGGCACGACTCTAAAAATCAGCATGCAGTCTTGCGACAACTGTCCCTGAAGGACACGGGTCACCCACGCAATGGTTAAGATGAGCGATGCCATCATGGAAAACTTTCAAGAGAAACTAGTTCGTGTTTACGTTAGCACATGGGGGAAAACACAGGAAGTGTCATGTCCTATTCGCTGGTATTTAAAACCAGATCGAACTGCAAGTGTTCAGCTATTTTACCGGTCGGTGTTCATGATTTTACGGCAGTAAGTAAAGCTCATTTTAGACAAAATTTTGTCACTATTTACAGCAAACACAGATTGGTTTGCAATATATTTGCACTGCGAGTTTAATTTTACAACGGTATTTCTTCGAAAAAAGATATGGAAATATTCCTGTAGATAACCATAATTTAGTTTAATTTTTTTAAATAAAACGTTAGAATTTTTTGGATAAATGGTTGCATCTGTTCGTTACATCTTCCAATACACACATACGCACAGCGACGAATTCAAAAATCTGAGTTACTAATATTCTCATAGGCCTACTTTATGAATGCGTTGCGTCTAGGATGCATTTTTAAAAGGAAGAATATCTTATCTTATAGAGCATTTGTAATTATAAGCCTGTTCTTCACATAGTTTACAAGAATACGTTGAATGATGTTCATGGTTCCAAGCATTATTACAGTAATTAGATGGCAGACTTATTACTAAAATTTAGACTTAAACCAGAAAATAAAGGAACATTGCTTGAAACTGGCTATTTTAATTTATATTAAGTTGCATTAGTAGAAGAGAAGTTAGAAGAGGCCATTGTACTGTAATAAATTAATTTAAACTACAAACTTATAAATTATCTTCTCTAAGCAACAAAATTTGTAATTCGATCTGTACTCAGATCGCAAAAAAAGACATTAGGATTTTTTTGGAAGCAGGAGATGTGAAAACTGAGCAACGCCTTCTTCGTGAATCGAACCGCGGACCTCTGGAATCAGCGCTTAGCGTGCAGACCCCTACACTGCGAAGGCGGGAGAAATACCATACATACTCTCCTTCTAAAGGGCGACTGTGGTTTTTAGCGGACCCAATCGCCTGGCGCCTTCACCGGGAATCGAACCACGGATCTCTGGAATACGCGCCCAGCTTGCAGACCACTCCACTACGAAGTCATTCTAAGAAGACAGGAGAAATACCTTATTGGATATCAGTATGTCATAGCTTTTCGTCAATGAAAAGCATGCAGTATTCAGGAATTGACGGATTTCGCAAGTATTAGCAACGGCATATAGTAGTTCTAGTTCTATATGTATGTAAAGATTTATATCAGTTAGATTCGCCTAAAAATGAAAGGAAAATTACAGATAAAACGCTTCATATGCTAGTCGTGATCATTATGAATTTCGCGTCTGATGAAACACGTGATATTTTATGCAAGCCAAGAGCTTATTTAGTTTCTTAATAAGGCACTTCTATATGTCCGTTTCTGAGCAAATACTGTGATGGCCACATCTTCAAATGGATATGTGGATTAGAGTTAATCAAATTCTGGGATATTTTATGACCCTTGAAGATTTCTATGGTAAGTATAGTAAACATGACTGGGTCTCTGAATGTCTTCTTTGTTTTTTGCTGTAAGAGACGGCCGTAATGCGGCTTTATGGCTAAATATCGAGTTGACTAAATGACTTAAAATAGATGAGTCAAATTAAACCCGTAGCAGAGAAGTCAAAATAAAACTAATGTTTATTTCCGATCACAAACTGTCTAATTTAGTTGAGCTAAAACTCACAAACCATGGATTATTGAGTAATGGAGTGTTGTCATGCGATTTGATGAGTCTAAATTTTGCCTATACACAAATGACGCAAGGTGTAATAAGAAATCTAAGATGCATTCATTTCTGAATGTGTTCTAAACAATCTTATGAGGTGGATACTGTGAAATAGATTTAATGATTGATGACCTAACCCACTAATGAAAGTGTACAGAACGATGAATAAGAATATATGCAGAGAAATTTCAGATAATCATGGGATCTCATTTTCACATTATTCCTCAGAGTTTATTAAAAATTTCCTCCAGTTTAACAGAATTAAAGTTCTAGGGCTCGTAGAAGTAAAATCATTATAAACTGATGGGAAGATTGCGGTAGAGCAGTGGTGCTTATGAATTTAGTTTAATTAGCCATGTTTAAATTCAACGAGAATGTATGCCATTACGCTGAATAAAAATCAAAACTAAAACAGAGCAACCTTTCTTTTCAATAAATTCTCAGACCAAATGTTCTTAGAATAATCGAAACTTGACGCGATGTAATTAGCATTAAATATGCATTTATGAAAGTGTCACAAATTTTTGTTGTAAAAGTCACATTTCTATTTACATGATCACAGCTATTTTAATGCATACAAATAAATTTATTTTTAATTGCCTTGTATTATGTTATTGCTAAGTATTCAGTTTCACTTCTTTCTTTTTCTTTTTGTGTGCGCTTTGTCAAGATCTTGATATGCAGGTAGGGCACTATATCATCTATATGTAATCAATTGGTTTGTTTCATTTGATTATGACAAGCACCCGTCGGCTATCTACTTAAGAGAGATCCCTTCGTGGAAGATTTTCGGAGAGAAACTGGCTTATATGCACGTTGTACTTTGGGGAATATCACAAAACCTCTCATACAGACCGTTCGCAGGAATTGGAACAAGGGCTGAACTACCAGTGTTCAGCGACTTTACCGCTTGGCCACTGGTGGGTTCTATACATAATCGGAATCGAAATTGGTGAATGAAAAATGAAATCTTTAAAAGAAATTGCATCAATTTTTCCCTAAAAAATTAAAACCAAAGCTGATACTTCCAAACACTGTGTAATGCAAATAGGAGTTTCGCGGTACAATGAAGTAATAAATATGCTAATTTTTAATAGCACTACTGTTTTAAAAAAGCAAATATCATTATATTTATTTACAAAATTTTGTAATAGATATGGATATCAAATATTATTATTTTACTAAACAGAAGTTATTTTTTATGCTTCTAAATCTTACTCTGTTCAATTTTTGTTATTTGTTGTTTTATTTGTTTGTTTTTTGTGTTCCCACAGGTTCAGTTAAATCGTTTTAAAGTCAAACTTACCTTACGACATGATTCTGCTGATGAATACAATGTAACACTCGCAAGTGATGATGAAGATTTGGAAGAAGACCATACAAATAAAGCCGAGGATGAAACTGAAGTTGTAACAGAGGGTATTGGTGCTGCTGTTGATCCTGCAAGGGTAGTATTCCAAGAAACTACTATTACTAGTGAAGTTACTCTTCATGTAGGTCGACGAAAATCTGTCCGTACACTTACTATTACAACATCTGTTCCCCTAACTGTAAACCCTACTGATATACAAGACATCCTGGCATCTCAATCAACTGCAATGGACAGAGAAAATACAGCCTCAGATGCTTATAATATAGTTACGAGAACATTTACTACCACTGAAAGAGCTTTGAAAACATCAGTAGTCCCAATATTTGATGGAAAACAAACAACGTTTCATACGGTCACTGAAAGTTTCTTTATTATGAAAATTATAACAGCTTATAGAACATTACCCCCAGGAGATGCGACAGTTCTAGAGTCTATACTTGATGAACCGGAAATTAGTGCAACTACCTTAGAGGTGGCAGCTAATATTCAACCTTCAGTAATTCAATCACCCCCTCCGGATCAAATATCCACAGAGAGTTTAGTGCAGCCATCTATAACACTTCCATCTGGCAGTAATAACAATCCTCAGCTAACAAACCCTTTGTTATCCTTGGGCCATGCATTATCAAATAATCCATTAGCTGCAGTCTATTTAGGACTCCAACAGCTTAATGCACAGATGACTCTATATTCCACTGTTACAGATACATCGACTTATGTGACTACAGAAACATTTTACAGTACTAAGACTATACGATTATATGATGGAAGATCAACACGCTACAGAAAGATTTCAGAACCTGTGTCAACGAAGAAAAGTACCGTAACAACTACTATAACATCTGTACAACCGTATCTTAATACTCATGCTTTACAACAGCAACAGCAATTACAGAAACTTATTGCAGCTACCCAACTACAGCCACAATATAGTACTTTAACATCTACTTACACTACAGTAACAGTAACTTCAAGTTTGAGTACACGAATTTACACTCTTATTTATAATGGGTTCAGTACTAAATTCAGGACAGTAACAAGTACAACTACTTACCCTACAACAGTCGTAATTACTAGCACTACTAAAGTGCCCATAACCCCAACACAAGTTAATGTACCTTTTGTTTATCCCTACTCCGCATAAAAAGACTATCTGCAGATATATTCAGAATTATATGATTGACTAATAGTCAAGTCATTTTGTTAAACACGAGTATTTTACTCTCTAATGAAAAAAATAAGACTATAGTCAACATTTTGGGCTGCAAATATCCCCAATTTTTGGCATATTATTTCAACTGAAAAAGGATAATTTTAAAGTAATTTGTTCAACAGAGAAAAATTTATCTTATCTAATCGAGTACTATATTACTTATTCAAAAGTAGTTTAAAGCAAGATATGTGTACGTGAATACAAAATAACTTACAATAACAAGAAAATATAATAGTTTTCTTTTGTATAATTACAGTTCGTGGATATCACTGCCAACTGAGGATACTGTTATTTGATTGCAAAACTGTAAATAAATTAATTCCTAAAAAGCTCAAATATTAAGAAATTCACTAAATCACTTGTTTCTAGGTACTGGACGTATAAGAAATTCTCAAGAATAATATTCTATTTTTCAGGTTGAAGTAATATTAATTTATGATGCGGAAATTGTTTTCAAAATGAAATTAAAAATTAGAAGAAACTATCAATATGCTTTAAGTGTGTTTCAATGTATGCGCGATAATCATTATTAGAAGCAAAAGAACTTGTTTGTTAATTAATTATATTAAAGTAAAGAGCATTTTATATTCCCCTCGTATTATATGAAAATGTTTTACATTTAATTGTATAAAATAACTATATATTGAAACTCTAACTTATTAAATCTTCATTAGCGTTCAGAGACATGTTTAATAATCCATTTACAGAAAGTCTTTTTGTTTAATTTGCTTTTACTTTCTGAATTAGGATAGTATTTTACAGGTTGCTTTTCAATGTTTGCTTACATTCAGAACCTCCGTATTTCTGCAGAGCGAAGATTATGCTCTTTCTAATCAAATATTTGAACCAGTAACAAACAATAAATATTTGACACCAAAACTTCATCCTATGTCAATTATTTTTTTTATGTTACTGAAGTATTATTATAGTCCGTTATCACTTCCGTGTTGCAAACGAGGTAAAAGTGCTATTGCTGTTAAAAATCTTTCAGAAATTAAAACAGCACAATTTATGATTTGTTCTTTCAAGCTGCATACTTAACTAACTAACGCAAAATTCTGTTTAAAAACCTGCATTAAAGAAAACATTTCTATTACGTTTTCCTAATCGCAAAAATACCTTGAAAATTTTCGGCTAATATTGCTCTAAATCTTAAATAAAATTATTATTAGGATTTTTCCAAATTATCTAGGACTTACAATGCAAACATCTTACATAAATAACATTAAAAATCATAATGCTTCCAATTTAAAATAAACAGTTCTCGCGCAAAAATTGGTTACTTGAATGACAGAGAATAAGTGCCATGCAAAATAAAATGTTTATAAGTAATTATCAAAGGACTATTATAGAAAGTAATAACTGCTTGTGAATATTTTTGCATGCACTTGATGGTACATTCATTCATCTTAAGAAACCAGCGATTTTAAGATTTTCTATTTATGCCTGACTTTATGTAATGAATTTATGTAATGAAAGCTACTACTAAATTAATAACCATATATTCGTAATTAACCTTTAACGCAATATACTGTAATTTGTGGTGAAATATTGGAGCATATAATCGATTTTTTAAGCCACGTGACTAGGAAAATTTGCTTTTGTTTCCTGCATAATCTGCAGATGAAAGAACCAGTAATGTATTATTCTCAAAGAGAGGTTTGAAGACTCGTATCATTTCAGTATTAAGTCCTGAAAAAGAAAAAAAAAAGACACAAAAAGGTAGAACATTGCATTTTTTTATCTTGAAATTAATATTTTTATTAATATTTCTTATTTAAGGATATATAATATGCATACTTTATAATTTGCTAAAATCCTTAACTGCGCGTTTCCAAGAAAGTAACTATTTTCAATAGTTCTATTCAAAGTAACTATCTTCAACTATAACAAGTAAAAACCATTTTCAGTGATTTTAAAGTGTAGGTTTGAAAGACCAGTTTAAATTGAAAAGTTAAAATTTTCATGAAGTTGTACCAGTTGATTTAATATGGTGTTTTTAACCTGTATTAAAAATCAGCTGTCAAGTGCAGCCATTCATGTTTAATTTTCTTTCATGCATTTGGTTAAGAATCCAAATTCGCTTTAATTCCTTTGCAAAATTAATATTTTATCTGTGCAATTTCAGTTTTACGACTTTAATATGAATACGGTATCAGATACAGTAAAAAAAGGGCTGTATAGAAAATTCAGTTTCTTCCCTTATGGAAGATAATCTTCCAAAATCGATGTACCTTTAGTTGATGATCTTGACTGATGATTTCCATTATTGGATAAAAATTTTCACGACCATTTGATGTACATTTTCTACAATTAAAGTTAACTGAATATAATTTATCAGTATTTTAATTAGCTACTGATAAAATTAGATATATTTGATTAGATAGGGTTAAAGCATTTTATTTAGATATAAACACAGATAAAAAAATATCATTACTTTAAAGGGAATGAAAATTATGACACAATGATGTTCTAACTCTATTATTTACATGCATTTTCTTTTCTTCATTCTTTCTCTTCAATCTTTTCTTCAATTTTCTTCTTTTTTCATGCAATTTGCTACTACTTTTAGAGAGTTGGAAAGCTTAAAAACTTCATAATGATTATGCAATTATTTATTTTTTATGTAACATAAAAAAGCATTTCAGACCATCATACCATCAAAGTTGAAGTTAGAATTGAGTTAGAATTTGCATTTCTATTAACTATTATTACTTGCGACAATTTCTTAAATTCTATTTAGGACCTTTGAAATGTGTTTTAAAGAGTCACTGTTTTTTCTGGAATATCTGAAAATATTTTGTTCTTACTACTTGCATTTGAACTGGTTATACGTTTCACAATATGCTATATAAGTCAGTAAATTTCCCTTATGTAAAATATGTATATTAATGTGAAATTTTAATTTTTAATAAAGATATATACAAGTATTTTTATGACTTCGTATATTAATAGAATCATCATCATTTTAAACACATATACCTCGTTTTCCAGTAAGGTACAGCTCTAAACATCTAGACCAAATCATAACGTATCAGGATAACCAAATTCTCTGTTTTCTGTAGCCCAGCTATTCATTTAGTAAAATACATGTAAGGGAATTTTATTTTTCATTTATCTTAATTTATTTTAGTAAAAGTTATACTGACAAAAAATAATTTTCTACTTTACATAATTAAAACTACAGAACACTGTTTTAGTGTGTGTGATTATGGCAAAGTCTCGAGGGCTATCTGCCCAAGGGGAGGGATGCCTTCGTGGAGGACTTTCTAAGAGAAACTGGCTCGTATACACGTTACACATGGGGAAAACCACGAAAACGCCCATGCAGCCAGCCTGTTCGCGGGGTTCGAGCTTCGGACCGAACTACCAGTGTTCAGCGACTTTACCGCTGGGCCGCTGGTGGGCCGAGCACTGTTTTAGGAAAAGTAAGCAATTACATAATTTTTTATTTCCCATCTCTATTTCAAATTAAATTAAACAACAAAAATTGTTTTTATTTACATAGGGCCTGAAAGTTAATAAAACATAACTAGTCTATAAAACAGCACATAATTTCTTTTCCATAAATATTCACAGCACATCTATTAAACGAGCTTAGTTAATCTTGAAAAATCGATAATGTTTATTAACTAGAAAAGAAATTAGGTAGTTCAAGAAAAACATTTAAATGTAAACTGCAGAACACAAGCAAATTATGATGATGCACCGCCAAGCCTAGCATGTATATAGTCACATTATAATAAAAACAGCTGGTACTGTTGTCACAAACAAAATCTGAGCAGTTACATAAAAGTGTATGAATTAAGTTCAGGAACATGAAAAGAGTTTGAAATAATAGAACTGAAGTTCGTATTTTTAACCAAAAATTTATATGGTGTACTCATTCATTTGAATTAATTTAGTATACTTTCAATAAACATATGATGCATGCGTTATGTAATTTTTCCATATTATTTATGTAAAATATTAATTTTACTTGGCATTGAAAGAATGGCAAGAGCGGCAGATAGCTGTAGTTCTCATCTTTGGATAAAAATTTTGAATTCATAGCAACAGATGACACATGTTTACGCAATATCATATCTGAAGTGAAGCTACCATTTTTATAAAACAATAACTGCATTTTTATCCCAAATTTAAATATGCAGTATGAATGGTATTTTACTGATGACTGGATATATCAACGAACAAACTTATGTATAATGATGCCAAAGCACGTTACTTCTTAAAACGTGGGGGAAATAAAATTATCTTTTTCGATTTCGGGGAGTGCTGATGAGCATTAGCTAGACAGTTAGAGCAATCGATTCCTGGGCCAGCTTGAAAACAATAATGTCCTTTGCATTTACCTTTCTGAACGTATTTGTTACAAAAACAGTCTATGTGACTTTTAACTTTATGTTGGATAGCAAATATGTTAAAACCTGGTCTAAATGATATTGATACAAGCAAGATGATTTAACTAGTGATAAGTTTATTCTAGTATGTTCTCTGCCACTGTTAATATACCTTCTCTTCCTTTACACCCTAAGTTGCATAGACAGAGAAGGCGCTAATTACATCGTGTAACGTATTCTCGTTGATTCATGCTAGAGCAGGTTTTAAAATTCACAGCCCGCCAAGTAGGTATAGGCCAAGTGGTTAAAACCGCAGAAACCTAGTACTTTGGGCTGGATTTGAATCCCGATGAATGGGCGGGATGTACAGGATTTTTATGGCTTTTTCCGCATACAAAGTAAACGAGCCAGTTTCCCTTGAAATTTTCACCACGAAGTTATCCCTAATTGAGTTGAATAGTTTGCAGTAATGCACTATACAGCGTCCCTTTTCTGTGGGTATGCAAGCCAATAATGCTTCAATTCTTCACAATCTGAAATGCCGAAAACAGTGGTAAAACAGTCTTTTCTTGCCTGTGGAAGATGTGGTATTCTTATCATATATTATCAAACATCTGTAATTCAATATATAATAATAATAATACAATACATATAAACTAATAGTTAAATTATTTTCTACGATCTCTGTCCAAGTTCGTAAACCTCAGTCCCTATCTCATGAGGAGAATTAAGGTTTAACGATTTTTCATCTGCTTCCTGGAGTTGGGAATTAACCGAACTATTATCTTTGTCACATTCGACTGCATTTGAAGTTGCTTCTTCTATATCAGCTTCTGTATCTTTTCTCTATGCTTTCATTCTCATTTACATGCATTTTTTCAAATATTTGATTTATATTTGCAAGTTTTACGACACTATCTTTTATTCCTTGTTTATCTTGAAAATTGATGGATTTTTCCAAGAATCAGTTAGTAAGAATTTTATTTCAATTTCACTACAATAGTTCACTTTATTCCCCTTATCATAACATTGCATATTCATAATCACCTTGCCATCTTGCGTTTTCTTTAAAAAGTTTAATGCGCTTTCCTGTAGTGATATTTTCTTCAACAAACCCATGTTACATTTTCTCTGTTGAGGATCCGGTAAATATTTTCTATCCATGTAAAATATACGCTTTGGCTATATAATAATATACAGTATTCAACAATGACATTATGAACCGACCAGCAGCCAAGCGGTAAAGTTGGTGAATAGCGGTAGTTCGGTGCGCTGTTCGATTCCCAGCGAACAGGCTGGCTAAATGGGCGTTTTCGTGGTTTTCCCTATGTGTAACGTCTAAACCAGCTAGTTTCCCCTCGTACACGAAGGCATCCCTTCCATTAGGCAGATAGCCCTTGAGTCCTTTGCCGTAATCAAATAAACCAAAGCACACAACCAATGACATTATGCAGGCAAAAATTATGACTGAAAAAGGTTATGTATAAGGAATGATAAAAAAGTAACAGAAAAAGTTAAAATTCAACTATCTAAGAAGTATACATAGTAGCGTGATGCGGCCTACAGATATGCAGAGAAGGACATACAATGTTTTGTATGCCAGAAAAGTTACATTTTTACTTGAATTCACTGAAGCATAGTAAAGATCAGCCTACCTTATTGGTCATACTCAAAGACGCTATTCCTCATCCTGTGACAGAAATTACCTCTAAACCCTCATCGATGGTGTGCAGAGTGTCATATCACGTCTGACGATCCATTCCCGTGAATGTCAGGCATCATACTGGGCAATTGTATTTCCAATTGCTTTGCGAACTGTATTGCGCTCTGTAAAACTTCTGACACAAATGAAGCATCAGCTATCGGTGAAGAAAGTAACTACTCTGGCACTAAAATCTTTCGTTGTTAAGAAACATCAAATATATTTTTGTGATTTGTCCTGCCTTGGATTCAACAGGGGTGTTTTAGTTTTTAAGTGTCGCTAACATTATTACTATGAATGTCCTTATTTTTCTTCATTATTGCAAATTAATCTAATGGAGATGGATCTGCACTTTCCACGCCTCGAAATTTCATACATGATGAAAATAATAACATACTTAAATGCAATATTCCAAAACACCACTTCTGTAAAATACGAAAAGAAAAGCCAGTCTCATTTTTCAGAAATATTCTTCTAACCGCAACATTTTTATATTGTTTTTCAGGCTTATGTGGCTTTTTCCCCCAAATCTTTTTCTGTAATTCATTAATAGATGTTTTTTTCCACTAACTATGCGTACTTTTTTGCAATAAAAATGATTTCAGATTCATATTGAGTAATTAACTGTGTAAATATTAAAAGTTAAAATTAGTGTAGGGTAATTTTTCCCCTCTTGTGTGTGTTTCGGCTCCTGTGTAAATCGAGAACTTGAATATCTATACACACCTTCTAACCGAGGTCATTCAGTACACCCAGGATTTCCTCGGTTGGAAATAAGGCTAGATTCACAACCAGGGACCTCGCATCCATGTAGAAAATAAATTTGAGCCACATCGGAGCAATCTCCCAGGTATGATGACTGGGAGATTTTTCTGCGTAAAAATGTGTTCGAAATCTCTAAATCCGTCGAATAAAGTGGTTCCTCGCTTCAGTGAAGTAAAACAGTATGTTCTTCCTAAGGGTGCTTGGAGTGAGCATGCAGTTCCCAGATATGGTCAATCAATGTATTCGTGAAGTTTATTTAAAAGGTCTTGTATTTATTCTAGTGTTTAAAATTTAAGATCATTAAGATCATACCTAGTTTAGTGTACGGAATTATAGCTATTGTTAAAGAAAAAGTAATTATTTTAAAATGGGTAATGTATTCTTTTAATAATAAAAAATATATTCTTTATAAACAGCTATTTTTAATGAAATATCTGAAACATTTACATAAAGAACATAAATAAGTGCAAAAAGAAATAATTTTAATGCAATAGCTTATCGTAATGAAATTACTAAAAAAAAATATTCTAGCATGAAACTAAGCAGCTTGTAGGGTTTATATTTATTTTAACTAACATTTATTTTAAGTTTAAACTATCTTTCCTGTCAAGCCTTACTTTCCCCTGGAACTGCCAATGCCAGAGTATGTAAATTTTAGTAGAACGCGCAAGGATTCAAATTATCAGCGGAAGTATTCTGAGTTAAATAAAAAGGAAACGAGTTCAAAGTGTGTTGTTCTTACTTCACGAGCGCGGAGGTAGTTAGACAGAAATTGAAGAACCCCGCGTTTCGGCCTGTGTGCTTGCCTCGAAGAATTGTTAATCGTTCAACGTGATATTCAAAGTTTGCTGAATTAGGCAGCGGTATTGTAAAACGCGGTGAGGTTAGTTACTTTTAGAGAGCCTCGTAGTTAGAGTCTTGTTATTATTTTTTTTCAGGTTTTTATTTTTATTTTACCGCCGGGTCGGCGTAGTTTGTGAGCGTCAGGAGCACGCAATTGTAATTTCTTAAGTTGAATAAAAAGGGACTTAAACCCTTATCAAGACTCTATTTTCCAGTTTCAACAGTTACCTCTTGGTTGCGTGCAAGTTGGAGGCGCGCAACTCTACAAGCTTAATTAAAAAGTAAATTCTGTGGATATACGAAATTAAAAATAGTAATATAGTATTCGAAAAATGTAAAAAACTTTGATTTACAAAATTTCTTTCCTTTTCTGGCTCTGGCATCATGAACGTTTTACAGAATATTGTGTCACTAGATCTCATACTCCATTCTGACTACGCATAATATTTCCTTTTCAGATTTATGTATAAATAGTTTTATTTAGCTAATTTTAAAGGTTCCATTTCATTTTTCTCGCATATATAAAAAGTAGCCGCAGTTTCACTTCATACGTTTGCAATAATCTACTGTCGCAATTAATACATCTATCTCAAAATCCTTAATTTTTCTTCATTTTACACCATGTAACTCGTACCACTAATGCAAAGTGAACATGGTTTAAGGCTGAAACCCTTTCGCTCTCTATAATTATCCAACTATATTTCAGCCGTTATGATCAAATTATGTAAATGCAATGAATTCATGGATTCCTATTATTCCATTGCTCTTGTTTAACATAGATCAACAAATTATTATTTTCTGTTAGGATGATAAGTAATTTCCATCTTGCTTGCTAGTAACCGAGTGAATGAGATTGCTAGTAGTTCTTATTTAAAAATATTTATTTGCAATCGGGTTCATGCTGGTGTGTCTTCGTAGTTTTCTTCATGTCTAATTTAAGCTCTAGAGTTCTTTAGAAAGTTATTCACGAAATCATTCCTCTAAGTAGATAGTCCTTATGTACTTTGCAAAATTCAAGTAAACTTCCTAGTATATTTTGATTTCGAAAGCTTTTCCTAACAACTAAATAATGCCCTACTCTATAATTAATTTTCATACTCGACTGTGACCGAATGGGTAACACCACTGAAAACCGGTAGCTAGGCCTAGGTTCAGTTCCTTATGAACAAGCAAAGTGCAGAAGATGGATAAAATGATCAGACATCCCGGATTGTATAAGACTGTCCTTCACTGTAAGTATTCCCAGATTTTGCAAATAAAGTTGACTTGATTTTTGTTAATGCAACCCTATATACTCGATACTTTTGTAGAATTAGAAATATAACCAATGATCAAATAATCGTACTTTTTAGATGTTAGAAAACTTGCGACATGCACATAAAAGCTAATTTGTGAAAAAATATTTTGAACTTATATTTCAGGTGCGTTTGATCCTTCGGAAATGAACAATGAAATTAAATCATTCGAAATAATTTCAATGGATTCCGTAACCGAAAATACTGCTAAATGTAAACGCGTGGAAGATGACTTAAATCTGTTAACATCTGAAAGTTAATATTTTGGTGACAAATATTTATCTGATGACACGTTATTCAGTTTTTTTCGAAAAGTACGAAATACCCAAAATAATTAAAGAATTACTCAAGAATAAAACACATATTAAACGAAACTTTTTCTATAATCAGAGCATTCTTCAAACTTCTAACCGAACTCCGCTGACAGGAAAAATTACAAAAACACAGTGTATTTCCGTAATAAATAATAGATCGAAACTGCTCGCGGAAAAAAATTATTTCTGAGACATTGGCTTTCAGTATCTTAACTAGTTATATAGTCTAAGGTGATTACCTCTACAGAAGATAAGAATCATTTGGAACCATGCAGTCTGTGTGGTTCCTCTACCACATGTGACCAAATGGAAAAAACCAGACTTACTGATTATTCGAAAAATAACAACATTATATTTCCAACTCCTTCCCCAAGACAACGAAACTGTATCAACCCGCTTTGGCTTCGGCCGAATTTAGTCATTTTGCCTACGTGTAATATGAATATGAGCTTGTTTTTCTTTGAAAGTACTCCACGAGTTTGTATTTTATGCAATCGATTTCGAAACATTTTGTGGTAAATAGCGAACATCTAGTAATATTTTTAAAACAAAGCATTACTATTAATGTGCCTGAAAATTTTCCCGTACTTCCATTTGTCTCACACCATTAGTTATCAATTTGTAGGAAAATATGCGTATTAATTTTTTGGAATTTGATTAGTACCTAGTGGCTAAATTTTTATTTAAGGATTCAGTTATAATAACGAACATCTACGATCATCTGTTTCTTTTTATCGTATAATTCTGTCATTATAGATGTTAATATCTCTATGGAAAAAATTAAGTATTATCTAATTGCATTTTTCTATACAGCTACCTAAAAATCAGAGAAACGAAATTTTAATGGATAAGTGGAATCAGAGAAGTATCTTTTGTTCTTATTTTATATCAGTTATTTTAGAGTTAGTGGAAACATTTAAACTAACCTTTCCGAAATAAATTTTAAATCTTATTTTTATTCTATTTTATTTATTTATTTATTATTTTTTATCTAACCATTTTTTTTCTTATTCCAAATAATAAAACAATTCAGAAGGGGAGAAACCATGTCTTAAGAGATTATAATAATTTCTTAACAGACTCTTAATAGAAAATGAAATTACAATGTCAATTTGCTAAATATTGAGCAATAACAGCTTGTATACCGAACTTAACAGTTCGGGGAAATTAATAAGGCGATAATTTTAATGAGCTTATTCATAGTTCTGTAAGTTTGCTGATTATTTTATTGGCAATACAGTCAATGAAATCTAAACAGAGAAGGCACAGTCTGACATAACAGTTGGCTAGGAAAGTGGATTATGGAAATCAGACAATCGATTGCATACCAAACAAGAATGAAACGCAGAGTCAAGAATGTACCGCCCAACTTTTTTGTTCTTTTAATATATTTTAGAGGGTGTTTCTGAATGTTTTTTAGACTTGAAATATTAACAAAAGCAATTTAATTTTTAAAAGTATTTATTAATTTTCGCAGTTTATTTGCCGCTTCTGCTAGTCGAATATGTGAGATAAGTGTCTCACTTGTCCCTGCTCTATGCAAGAAAAGTGTTTTTATTTTTCAAAATCTTTGATGTTGAGAATCTTAGTCCGTTTTTCAAAAAAAAAAATTTTTTTTTAGTCCAAAGGGATTTCAGTCCCGAAGGACTATTGCTTTCGTTTTGGCATTTTGCGTCGGAATCATAAACGTCGGTTCACTTTTCAAACTGTTGCCACAAAATGTTAGAGTCCTGCATTACATTTGAAGAAATTAAATAATGAAAAATCTGCATAAATGATTGTCTATTTCTTGCATTGTGATAAAACAATGGTACATAGAGCCATCGAATTTTGAATGACGAAATCCTACTGCGAATATGGGCATCTGAAATCCCAAATTTGGAATTTGTTTTATTATAGATTTTATATTTTGTAAAACTTTAACGAATTTTTGATTTACAAACTCAATGCTTTAAAAGCGAGAAATGGCAACGTTATATAGAAAAAAAATACTTTATCTCCAGCTCGCGAGACTGTGTATATCGGAAATTCTAAAGATATGCTTAATTTAACATTATTTTGCGATATTGCTCTTGAACTGAATTTTATGGTTTAAGTGCAAAGAACATGATATTTAATAAATAAAGGTAACACTCAAAACGTTAAAAAAACGCCCCTTTGGACGTAATTTAAAATCTGAAAAATTTCAGATTTTTTTTTTTTTTTTTTTTTTTAGGGATATAGCCTTTAAAGCCTTTTTTTTCGTTGGATTCCTATTTCAAAGAATATTGATATAAGAAAGTGAAAATATATTTTGATTGTCAAAATGTTAAAATATAAGAATATTTTACGCTAAAAAAATAGAAATGCCAAAATCAAATAAATTTTTGATTGCCGCTTTGTCTACTGAAATGAAATTGAATATATTCTTTATCATTAATAACCTAAAAAATTCAGCATCCATTTAAAAGCGGTGCATAAACTAGTATTTCGCAGAATTTAAAAGAAAAAGATTTTCATCTCATCGATTTTTCTCAATAATGTAAAAGAGAAATTTTCTTTGTTAGATAACACTTCTGGAAGATTAGATTGTAAGAGTACAGGAAAATTAGTTTACAGTTGATTACAGTTGAGCATGATTAATATATTCACGTCTTCCCAACTTCCTTATGTAAGGCGGGCCCATACTTAGTTTTTGGTTGGCCCATGTGAAAAATATTGGTCATTTCAATTGGTCTAGTAAACTCCGATTCTCTGACGAACTGAACAAGCAAATGTGTGAAATTAGCTACTGTCTGAACTGCGTGGGAATAATAATGGGAGAATCAAAGAGCAAGGAATAAATCCAACGGTAAAGCTGTATATACACTTTTTAGACTTGGCGATAAAGAATGCGATAATAGTGTGCTGCATGCCCCTCGCACGCCCCTGATGAGATAAACGCAGTACAGGCAGACAGGAACAAATTTGGCCGCTCTTTGATGTTGCGGGAGGACCGTAGTAGGGAGACTTATTTTTCCTTATGACCTTCTAAGATGAGCTAAGTGCATCCATGGCAAAGACATTTTTAGTCCAAAGAGGCTTTGTTCCTGAAGGACTATTGTTTTCGTTTTGCGATTTTGCATTGAATCACTATAAATGTCCATTTCACTTTTCAAACTGTTGCCACCAAAAGTTAGAGTCTTGCATTATATTTGAAGAATTTAAATAATGAAAAATCTGCATAAATGTATGTATATTTCTCACATTGTGATAAAACGTAATGAATGACGTAATCCTCTTACGAATATATGTGGAAGACCAAATTTGAAATTTGGAATTTGTTTTATTATCGATTTCATATTTTGTAAAACTTTAACGAATTTTTGAGTAAGAATAACTCAACGATTTAAAAGCGAGCAATGGCAACACTCTACGACGTGGGGAAAAAACTTTTTATCTCCAACTGAATTTTATGGTTTAAGTGCAAAAAACATGATATTTAATAAATAAAGGTAACACACAAAACGTTAATAAAACGCCCCTTTGGACGTAATTTAAAATCTGAAACCTTTCAGATTTTTTTTTCCCTTCTTTTCTAATATGAGATTCTAATCTCTAATTACCATATTATCATGTTTAGTTTTTCATTCAAGCCAAAACTCTCAGCGAACTTTTATATATGCAAACAAATAACCCGCAATGCACAATTATGTCTCAGTTGGGCAAAATAAAAGCTCGCACTTCAGTACTTCTTCTTTATTTCACACATTAAAATATTTCTAACGATTCATCTTTTTTGAACCAATTTCGGCTATGCGAAAATTTTGTAATAATAAAAAAAAATTAATACATTTCTATATCTCTAACACTGACGGGACATGACTATCTACAGAATCATTTATTTCGCTTTGGACTAGCTGATTCGCCGTTGTGTGTTTTATGTAATAGTGGACGGCCAATGACGGCGGAACATTTGGACGAGTGTGAAGCACTGACAAATTATTCTTGTAGATTTCAGCGCTATTGACAAGCAAGGAGTTTAATGGCCTAACGGCCAATGTAACTAACATTTAACAAATAAATATCTCTAACATAGATATTGGATGTTTTAAGCAGATATTTCATAATAATTCATTAAATAGAGTTTAAACATTAAATAGAGTTTTTAAGTCATGTTTTAAACAGAAATTCATTTCATATTCACTGTTTCTATTAAGGAGGCTAAAATTATTTATTTTCGTTTTAAAATAGTAACATAGTATATACCTGAACAGAATAAATCTAATTAAAAAATGATTGCTTCTAATCTGCTTGGAGATGACTGGTTTTTGGATGAACTGATTTATGATTTAGTATTTGCTCCTATTTTCTGCCTTTATGTCTATCCGGATTTCGGTCGAGCAGAGTTTAAAATGATTCAAAAATATTTTGGTTTCTTCTTTATGCAAATCATAAATACGAAGCGCAAACAATAATCTCTTAATTTTCATACAATTAGTATTAAATCACTTGGTCTTTAGAATAAAATTTTATTAAAGCATTCGAGAAAGCTAAAATCCTTTTCTAGGAACTATCTCCGATTATGAATGTAATCAAAGGAATGTTGTCATAAACCAGGAAACATCCAGATGCCTGGATTTAATTTCTGCTGCTTTAGATCGAGTTAAATGCAATTAAAAATTTAATATAAATGTATTAGAGATTTTAACGCGAGTCCCATGACTGGACTAAATTGGATTGGATTACAAGAATGCACACTAGGGCTAGCTAGTCCCAGAGCACGGCTTTCGTGGAGAATCGTCTAAGGGGAACTGGTTGGGTTCACGTTACATATGGGGAAAACAAAGAAGACCCATGCAATCAGCTCTTTTTTGAAGTTGGAATTTAATATGAATTACAAATATTCCGTGATCTTATCTGTCAATCTCTGGTGAGCGCGAATGAGTGAGAATGCTACGTTTTAAAATTCAGTTAATTGTTTCTAATCAATTTTTAATTAACTAAGATTTCAATAAGAAAAAAATAATAAATGTCTTTTCTTTTCTTTTCTTTTTTGTTAATGATAAACGAAACCAATAACGAATGAAAGTGCTTCTCTAAACACTTAAACAAACTGATATTATTTTTCTAAAAGTTTTTTTTTTTTATTTCAGACCGAGAAAAGATATTACAGTATATTTGTTTAGCTGAAACTTCTTTTACCTTGAGAAAGCATACACACAAATTTGCCGTATCGATATATACAGTCCTAAAATAATATTATTATTATTAACTTATTTTACAACTTTAGAAAGAGTGATCATGAGGGGGGGACTAAATTTATAAGGTATTTCTCCCGCTTTCTTGGTATGCCTTCGTGGTATGGTGTTCTGCACGCTGGGCGTGTATTCCAGAGGTTTACGGTTCAATTCCCGGCGAAGGTGTTGCATATTTTTCATCTCTCCTGCTTCCGAAATAAACCTAATGACTCCACAAATTTATGACCGACCTTTAAATTAAATTATTTTTGGAATAGTCGACGAATGAAAATATTTCTGCTTTATTTCTAATTATATCAAGAGCTATTAAAATGATAAAATACACTAGTAGGACAAAATTATTAATTCATTATTCAGAAGATAGTATTTTATGAAAAAGCGCTACTAAAACCAGCATTATTACAAGACATATGAAAACGGAACTGAATTTTTTTTTTAATCTTATTTTGGATAACATTATTTTGAAAGAAAGATTTATGGTTTAGTTTATTAGATTATGGCAAAACATATGATGGCTATCTACCTGAGGAGAGGGATGTCTTCGTGCAGAACTTTCTAAGGGAAACTGGCTTCTACCCACGTTACTCATGGTAAAAACCACGTAAACCACCTTGCAACCAGGCCTTTAGCCTAGAATCGGGCTCAGGTTGAACTACCGCTGTTCAGCAACTTGGCCACAGGTGGGCTGAAGAACTTACAGAATAAACTGGAAAGCTCATTCCGTTCATAGTTAATGTGAGGTTAGGTGCGTACAATACTTGCTATGGTTAATCAATCAAGTTATTTTTTTAAAATTTTAGCGCATCTTTAAGTAGGTATTTCAAATCATAACACTTCTGAGTTTTTTTTAAAGGGAGGCGGGCACAAAAACGAAGGAAAACAATCCATTTCAGAAGCTTTCACAGAACATATTCGCTGTCATATTGCTTTTGAGTAAAAATACATACTAATACCTAAACGTATACATTAATCAGAAGAAAAGCCATCTGAAAACTATTATTCATTTGGAATGATTATTTGTTTACGAAAGAGAGTTCTTCCCGATTACGGTACCACTCATAAGCTAGCATAAACGAAAAGAAAAAGCAGCAAGTCTAAGCATTTGTTTCACAAGTAATTAAGTCTACATGTGTTCGATAGAGCAAGGCCTTAGAGGCTTCGCACTTTGCTGCAGTTTAGTGTTAAAATGAGTTCCTGTTATTGTTCCTTTAAATGAACGTAAAACAGTAAAACTACGTATAGATTATTTTGTAAATCTTGTGCTTTGAAAACATATGCAGGAGTAATATAGCAAAATTCTGGAAACACAAAACTGAGTACAAACTAGACATAAATCACTAATTACTGATAGTACAAGTATGATTCCTATAACTGAAAATGTAAAAATTAGATCAGTAGTTTTCAAACAGTGTTTCCAAACTGTGTCCATGCAACTCAACTAATGGGTTCAACAAATCAAAATCACCTTTCGGAAGAATTTTTAAATACCGTATTCACTGCAAACTTAAATATTTAAACTAGTTTAATTTTGGAATGTTTTTTATTTTATTTCTGTTGCTACTGTTTCTTAAAATAACGTGAAGTAAATATCCTAATCAACTAGGCATAAATAAAATAATTTAAAACAAAGAAGAATTATTCAGCAGTTTTTAGCGTAGTATTCCATGCATTTCTAGTTTCTATAAGCTACATAATATACGGATATGTAAATTTCGGGTTCTAATTGACTTCATTTTTTGCATAAGCGAGTGCGCCCATCTATTCGACGCTTTCGCCAGCTTGGCCTGCCGTAATCTGTAACCTAAAAATATTCGAAATACATCTCTGTCTAACGTGTAAAGTTATTACCAGATTGCAAGCGAAAAAGTCTGCGGGAATTTTTAAGTTAGCTGGGATATTTTTGGAATTGTGGTTGAGCAATTAGATAACTGAATTCAGTCAGCAGCTCAAAACCAAAGAGAATTAAAAATTCTTTATTAGTCATATCTATCTTTGTTTATTAGGCTCCCTGAAAGTGGCTTAGAAAAAGAAATAATCAGGGTTGAATTGAACCCTTATGCGCTGCCTGTTTATGCGGTTAAAGCTTTTTTTTCTATAATATGCTTTTATGTACTGGATGCAAGATTATAAATTGTTGCTTAAGCATCTAATTTGTAGTTTCTTATATTCAGAAATTTTTCTATAGAAAATAACTGAGTATCCTTATTCTTTTTGTCCTAATGTTAAAGTATTGTTATTACTAGAAATCTAACCATTTTGCAGTGAATTTGCAGCTGATTTTAACGAATTGTATGCAAAATTTCGAGATTCTTTTTAAATATATAAATTCAACTGTTTGAATGGACGAGCGACTGAAGCATTCAAGAGAAAACGAGGTCACCAATCAATGACAGTAAATGAAAATGAACTGTAACCATCAGTAATAAATAATGTAAATACATTTTCCCTATTATTATCACTAGAAATCCAACCATTTTGCAGTGAATTCGAAGCTGATTTTAACTAGCTGCATGCAAAAATTCAAGATTTTTTTTAATTCTATAAATTCACCTGTTCGAATGGACGAGTGATTGAAGCATTCAAGAGAAATCGAGGCCAACAATTTTATAACAGTAAATGAAAATGAACTATAACCATCAGTAATAAATAATATAAGGGCATTTTTTCAATATCATATGAAGATTTTTTCAACATAAAATACATGATAAAAGCTATCTAGCACCATTACTATTTAGACAGGAAGAACCGACAAAACAGGTATTGCGCTGAAAGTGACAAAGTTATTTAATAATAATAACTTCAAGCCTGTGAAACGGAAAAGACATTTGCAGCTATTCATCCATAGTTATGCGATAAAATTAATAAATAATTTCGACGCTGATGTTAGTAATTTGGAAAAAAAAAGTATTTTTTAACAAATACTTTAATAATATATCTTAAGGCTTCTTTCCGAGTTAGTTATCAAATTGTGAAAGGCCATATGCAAAGTTTGATGTAAAATGTAATGCATTACAAAGATATGTAAGAGGAAATAGTTGCCAATAATCAGTTGGAGTTAATTTTCCATGGTCGTTAATTACCAATTTCTTTAACATATTTTTTGCCAGATTGTAAATGAAAAACACGTGTTTCAAAATGTGCTAAAGGAAGTGACAATTTAACATGTATCTCTCTTCTACTGACATATAGTCTTATTATTTTGTAAGTATGGTATATTTTTATTTCAACACTGTAAGAAGGTACTTTTTTTAATCCTGCTATAAAGAACACAATTACGAAAAACTTTACAGTTTATTAGGGAATGCATAACTGAAGATGAGTTATGATGATATCTATGTTCTCATATTTACAGAGCAGAATTCTTATAATGCACGAACAAAGGGACTACAGCCAACTCCCTGTTATCTGGAGCAGATTGACTCGGTTGCAGTGTTGCAGTTATCCTGGCCCTGCCTAAAAAAAAGAATTAAATTTGCTTAATGCGAGACGATGGTAAAATTACACTAATGTTAAAAATAAAGCAAACTTTCATATTCACAATTTCACTTTGTTTCCTGAACTAATGGACCAATTTTAATGAAATTTTGTGTGGTCATAGTTTGGTGTAATACAAAATGTTTTCTGTTCAATAGTTATGGTATACATTCATATTCGTGCTTAAGTCTCATCAATGCAGAAAGGTTTAAAACAGAGGTTATATGATCAAGCAAGAAAAGGAGTTAGTTGGGGGATAACCCTCTGGTAATGAAACAGCTCTCAAAAAGTGACTTCATATTGGAACTGAGGAAGCTTAGGAATCCCTGTGGAACTCCTGCAGCAACGTTGTTTTCAAGTCCTGGAACATATGCCCTCCAATTCAATAGCGTCACGTATATGTTTTATAGGATTTATGACCGTGGATCTAGGTGTCAAATCCATCTGATTAGTATCTTCACCTTCCTGAAAATCATCCAGAAGATTAGCCCTAAACTGATGAACGTTGTCGTCCATAAAATTAAGCCGAAGGCCAACTGACCGTGAAAAGGCAAAAAGAAGACTAAAATAATATTCCTTATACCTAACAGCAGTCACAGGGATTCACTCAAAGACAAAAAGGTCTGTGCGCTCGTTCAATATCATGCCTGTCCAGTTCATCAAATCTCCGTTCCCAGTGTTGTAAATATAACCTGCGGACCCTGGTAATGATTATGGTGAAGCCTTTATGCATGATATAAGAAAATCATTGTGTAATTACTTTATTTGAAAATAATTTATATTAACTGTTAAAATTAAAAACTGTTCATTTTAACAAATAATAGAAAAAACACTAAACGGTCTAAAGCCCCATAACTTCAACATTTCACTATAAAAGTAAACTTTATTGTGCAAAATATAATTGTGGAAATATTTTTTTCTACTTTTTAGTTTTTAAATTGTCGTAAATCTATTTTTAGTTTTTAAATAGTTTTTAAATTGGCTTTTTTCACTTCTTATTTATTTCAGTTTGTGAATTATGTATATAATATTTTGTTATTCCAGAGGTTAATAGACATGATTTTGAAAACTGAGTAGCCTTTTTATATGCGGAAAGGATCTCACTTTGTCAACAATGTTAAATGTGCATATTAAAACACGTTTTGCAGCTTCAAGAAGCTTATATAGGAATATTTCACAGTGAAAAATGAAATGTGTGACAGAGTTAAAAATTCATTTTAGAATTGTAATAAATCAGATCACTTACCAGTTCAGCAAAGAGACTAATTTTGATATCTTAATGAAATCAGCGTTGAAAATTAAATACATGCTCTTCTAACTGGCTATCTTAAAGTCGGGGGCACAAATTAATGCACAATATCCCAAAATTTTGAAATAAAATCGTGAAGATCTCAATGGCCTTCGCCTCAACTTATGCCTAAACGTTCCAAATTTTGAGTATCAGTTTCTACTTAAAACTTCTGCTCAGGCTATAGATCTTCAGAATCTTTCAACCATGATGAACCATGTTACCAGTTATTATCTTTCACCAATACATTTGCTGTTTCACCACGAGTTAATTTATCTGCTGGGTTTTCCGACCCTAGACAATATTTCCACTTATCAGGCGAAGTACAGTCTTGTATTTCTGAATTTCTATTCGACACGAACTACTTCCACTCACGCGCTGACCCCTTTATCCATCACAAGCAAATTTCTGAGTCCGTCCACAGAACTAACCTATTTACCAACTCTTGAAACATTTTCAATAAATATTTCCCTAACCTAGCTGCAACTACAGCCCTCATCAATTCCAACCTAGGAAGGGACAACTTTTTTAACAGAGCTATCCTACTCTTCGACATTATAAACGACTTACATACCTCTCCTCTCTCATTCTTATATCTAAAATATGCTACCACTCTATATGCCACTACTGACGCATCACTGTAAACATAAATTGCAATCGATTGACATTTACTTAGAACTTCTGGAAAGTAGTACCTCTCTATTTTCAACGCGTTTAATTCCTCAATTTCAGCGCACCACTTTATCCATTTGCACGGTAACTCCTTTGGCAACTCTGAATCCCACTCCAAACTTCCTGCATAAGTCTCTTAATTCACACCACATATGGAGAAATAAATCCCATTGGGTCAAATACCTTAACTGCTGTGCTTAACACCGATTTTTTACTATTTCTCAACGATTCTAAACTACTCAACAATGATGCAACATCTACTCTCAAAACATCCTCTTTTAAGTTCCACACCAAGCCTAACACTTTCAACTTACTATCTCTCTCAAACCTACTTTCTTCACGCAACCCTTTCTCAAGCCACAAGTCATGCAACTCTTTAGAATTAGTGTTTAGCTTTCTCAAATTGAAACCCGCGTTTCTCAGAATAGATATCGCCTCTGATGAAAGACTGAAAGCTGATTCTACACTTTCCCCTCCATAACACAAATCGTCTGCATACAGTGAGCTATTTAACATCTCTACACAGTTTTTGTCTGTTTCCGTGTATTTCTTTAAATGATATTTGATAGTTGCATGATAGTTGCACTCAATAAAAACGGTGAACAATTACATCCAAATAATAATCTGTTCATTTGCGTAATTTGAATGTCCTCACTGTCATTATCAGGATACCACAGAAATTTTAAATATTGCCTATCTTCCCTTTTTTGCTATCCCAATCAGCAAAAACGCCTTTTCTATGTCACCGCAGAATCCAATTTTAAATTTTCGAAAAGCAAGAATGATATAAAAAAGATTTGTATTTAGGTTTCGGCACTTTTCTAAGCAATCGTTTAACGATAGTTTTCTTCTTTCACAACTGCTGCAATTAAATACCATTCGAACTTGAGTGCTTTTTTTATATTTACGGACCACTGCTCGGAATGGCATAAAGTAACCCTCTCTCGTATCCTCACACTCTTGAATAATGTTGTTTTGTGTCTGAAATTTAATTATTTCCATAAACTGTTCCCTCACAAAGCTGTTACTTTTAACTCTCGCCGCACCCTTTCGAACTGCCTTTTCGCTAAACCAAAATTATTTTTCAAATGTTCTGGACTCCTATTCCACAACAACCGAGTCTCATACCACCCGTCTACATATTTCAAATCCTCTTCAAATTGTTTAATTATTCGCTCATCGTTAGCACTCCTTTCCGACGCGCACTTAGAAATTCCTAGACTTTCAATCTTCCAAAGCTGACGAATCTCTTCTGATATTTTTAATTCCTCTTCCGAATGGATGTGTATAAACAAACCGGTGGAGTTTGACCCTGAATTTAACTTCTTACTCTCTCCCCCCTACTCTACCACTCAACGCCCAACCGAATAAACTTTTATGCAATACTAAATAGTCTGTTACACGATGTGTTTTCTCCGTTAAAATGCAGTTCAAATAATCATTCCCAATTAAAATTTGTACCCTGCCACTTCACTATCGCCGCTGTCAGATAAGTCGTGGTGTGGTGTTGGTGTATTTAATTATGGCAAAGCACACGAGGGCTATCTGCCTAAGGGGAGGAATGCCTTTCGTGGAGGACTTTCTAAGGGAAACTGGCTCGTATACACGTTACACATGGGGAAAACCACGAAAACGCCCATGCAGCCAGCCCGTTCGCGTGATTCGAACCTCGGACCGAACTACCAGTGTTCAGCGACTTTACCGCTCGGCCGCTGGTGGGCCCTGTCAGATAAGTCAAATCCTTCTTCGCGGAGCTTGTTTATAATTTTTGTAGATGGCCTGGGTAATGCATTGGAACTTATGGTTTTTACTTCGAGTGCTTCGATGATTAGAGTGAACACGGTTTTATTTTTTAAAGAAAGTCTTTTCCTTTTAAATTCTCTTACTGGGGGATTCGAAGATGCAAATGTATGAATTCTTAATCTTTCTTTACCAACAGTGGAAATAGACTGTCAAGCATAAGATCTTTCGGAAGCTGAGTCGCATAAAAACCTAACATTAAATATGGACTTATTTCCGATCAGTTGGCCTCTCAATGTTTGATAATAAATCAAGTCATTAGGAATTTGCTTGCTCAGTGTTTCAAGAAATAGTGAACTAGCATTTGTCTCTTTTGCTGTGCTCGCAGCATTTTTTATGGATTTATTTTCTTGCACATTTACATCACACAGGCTCTCTAAATGCGACATAGATTTGCAAATATTATATTTAACCCACTTCGCCTTACAAAATGGTTTTTTGTGACCTTTTTTTAAACAGCGCTTGCACTTAAATTGATCGTATAACGCTTTGTGTTTCTCTGAAATACTTAAGTCACAGTTTTTCGAAAGGTGAGATTTAAGACAAAAGTCGCACATATAATTTTCAACTGATGTATTAAGCGTCGCCGCTGATACCATTTTCTTTTTAATTGGAGCAACACTCTTACGACAGTTGTCAGTAATTCTTTCGCTTGTTATCGAAAGTGTTTGTTGATTAAAACTCAGAGTTAATGACTTTTCGCGCGCTTCTACTTCTCTCTTTAGAAACAACAAAAATTCTGGCACTGTTGACTCTGTGCCGACCTTTTGCTCCCTACTAAACTGTAACACTAAATCTTGCGGTATACACTTATATAAAATAGGAAGTAATAGATTGCCATAAGAATTAAAATTGATATCTAATGTCTCTAAACTTCTTGTTTGAACCGTTATTACATTATATAGTTTTCTTAAACTGGATACATCACTTGAACGACGCACTGGCTCCAAAGCTAGGAGAACGTTCATACTCGTATGTGCGATAACTAATATTTCTTTTTTCCCAAATCTGTCAGTCAAGATTTCGATGGCCTTTTTATAGTTTTCTCTTATTAATGGCAATCCGCTTATAGCTTTCGCAGCTGAACCGGTGAGTAAAGATCTTAAATAGTTAAATTTCTCAACATCTTGAAGAGTACTGTTTTCGTGAATGGGAGCTTTATATTGAGCCCAAAATTCAGTAAATTTACATAAATCGCCGCTGAAAGTTTCTAAGGTAATGCGAGGTAATTTAGTATTATAATTAGTTTTGATTACCGAAACTTATGAAGTTGTTCCGGTTTTACCCACATTTTGAATATATCTATTGACTTTCGCTTTACATCTAATGATTGCTTCGCTGTATTCTAAACAATGTTCTACCTCTGTTTCTAATTCTTGAAAAGTGCTTTGAGCATTAATAACTTCATCATATTTTAACAAGCAAGTTTCTCTCTCGATTAACACTGAAATCGATTCTTGCAACACTTCTAGGTTCGGATTCTCGTTTTGCAATTCCTCTTCCAATTTTCTTATTAATTTTGTTACACTTGTACGAACCGAACCTCTATTTATTCTATTTCTCTCTATAGTTTCTTCAAAACTCATTTTCAAAGATAAATTGCATGCAGATAAAAATGAAATGACTCACCTTCTGGCCTTATGCTACTAAAACCTTTTCTTGTATGTAATAACTTACTTAATCTTCCATTATCGGTGGTTCTTGTGTTCTATTGGCCCAAACAAAGACACTTTCCTTTAACTAAATCTATTTAATGAATAGAAGACTATGTACAAATACACTGCTCGACATTGAAAATGCAACACCAAGAATTAGTGGTCAGAAAGTGCTGAAATTCGGAAAAACGACAGAGACAGCAAGCAGCAATAAGTGATCTTTATTTCCAAATTATTAGTCAGAATACAGAGCGAGAACGGCGTCGGCTCAGTAGGATGTAGGACCACTGCGGACAGCGATGCACGAAGGAACACGTCCTGGCATAGAGTCAATAAGAGTGCGGATGGTGTCCTGAGGGATGGCTCTCCATTCCCTTTCAACCATTTGCCACAGTTCGTCTTCTGAACACTTCTAGGTTCGTATTCTCGTTTTGCAATTCAGGCAAGGGCAGAGTCTGCAAACGGCGTCGGATCACATCCCACCCATGTTCGATTGGTGACAAGTCAGGAGAGTACGTTAGCCAGGGAAGCATCTGTATACCTTGCAGAGCAGGTTGGTAGATACGAGCACTATGTGGTCGGGCGTTATCCTGCTGAAAAAATTGTATTAGGCAGCCCCTGAATGTAGAGGATTGCCACCGGCCACGGTACATTATCCAAGTGTCGTTGGACCGTCATAGTGCCCTGAATACGAACTAGAGGTGACCTGGAATCGTAGGCAATAGCATCCCAAACCATTATGCCCCGTTGTCGCGCTGTGGGGCGTTCCACAGTTACTGCTGGATTAGATCTGTATCCATGTTGACACCACACACGTATGAGGTGACTGTCGCTGGATAAACAGAAGCGTGACTCATCTGAGAACACGACATTTCGTCATTCTGTCATCCCCATTGCTCCATTCCGGCACCATTCTAAACGTTGGTGTCTATGCTGTAGGGTCAAAGGCAGTCTTCTTAACAGAAACCGTAAGTGCAGGCCACGTCTAACCAATCGACGGGAAATGGTTTTGGTTGACACGGGAACATCCAAGATATCTTGCACATGCAGCAGAATCGCGGTACAAGTGACTTGCGGGACCACCAGACCTTGTCGGCGGATGCGTCGATCCACGCGTGCTGACGTCACTCTGGCTGCACCTGCACCCTCCTTCTTCTCACATTTCCTTGTTTCAACCATGTTCGCCATAGCCGATGCACCATGCTCGCATCCATGTGGGTATCAGATGCGATTTGACGTAAGGACCAATCCGCCCTTCTCAGTCCAATCACCATACCGCTCGTAAAATCGTCTATCTGCTGGAAGTGCCTTCGTTGACGACGGCCTGGCATTCTCTCCTATTACACGTATCCTCCGGGACAAACACCAACTTTCTTCGATAATTCATCTGGCACAAATAACGACACGAATATTGCCCATTCTGCACGTTTCTTCCTTTATATCATACTTCACGTGCGTCGGAGAGCTGCGCATTTCTCATCATTCGCATAACTCCGTGACGTGCGTCTACTCTAAAATTTGTATAAATTTCTGACCAATCCTTCTTGGTGTTGCATTTTCAATGTCGAGCAGTGTATTATATACAGATTACAGGACATCTAGTTTATACCACTCTCATCAACCTCTCAACTCTCTCTGGTGAAACTCTTAATTAGCTTAACTTAGGGCAGCGCAGCGCCTCTATCTCTTTTTATACAAGGGAAAGCCATTAGCGTTATTCAATCAAATCTGACTCCCATTTTAATTTAGGTGGTACCATTAAGATATATTTCGTGTCATATGCATAATGCGAGAAATCAATGAGCTTATGCCGGAATTAAAACCACGGATATTCCAGTTGCCAGCTGGATATGATAATTACTTATATATGCGTATGGAATGCAATAATATAATAATTCCTTGGATCTATTAATATATATATTCACATGAACAATATGTCGTACAAAAAATTTCCTTGAAGTATAAAAGTCAATTCCGTATATTATCTCATTGGATTTATAAATACATAAAACAATCGAAGATTAATATAGCTTAAAATCATATATACAGTTTCGTAAGTAAAGCCGTTATGTATAAAGTTTCGTAAATATTTTTATATACAATTTCGTAAGTAATAAATAATCTTCAGGTACCTTATAATTTACGGTTTTTTGCTTTTGGTTCATATCAGCAGTCCATAACAAATGAAATTTGCTTGCTAGTCAGTCAGCTTACTCCTAGCAGAGCAATTTCTCGTGATACTGCTCCTCTCAATAGAAAATTATTGAGAAAATGGATAATATTATGGGATAATATTTTGAAATATATATTATGGGATAATATTAAGAAAATGGATAATATTTTTTGCATTTGTTTAGCTAATTTTAGTAGAATTAATTAAAATTGTTTTATATCCCCGTGCAATGCAGCATGAGACTTATTTGAAGAGAAAGCTACGCCGGAAAAGTTCAAATACAGGAGCGCGCGCATTTTAACATTTAATAAATAGATATCTCATAATTTCTTTTGCTTTCCAGAAAACTCGAGACATCAAAATTACCAGAATGTTCTCGTGCATGATTAAAAAGTTTATAAAAGTCGGATCAAAACATCTCAATTCAGTTGTTTACTTAGCTCTTGTTGTTGATTGTGGTAAATTCGCAATGCGATCGGATTAGCTTTCTCTGCTTTGAATTGCGTTCTATTAAACGTTTTAGTAGTTTAAGATATAACTACTGAGAGATATTGCGATATTGTACGAATATCTTTGAGAAAATTTCAACATTTGGTTTTATTTGTTGGGATAAGAATAAATTTTCTTCATTTTTTAACTGACTTGTGCATTTAATCCCTTACGAACACCCGTACGCACGCAACACTGTTTGGTATCAGAAGTCGGATTTGAATGCCAATGACAAGAGCGATGGAAGAACAAATGAGGCAGTCGATGACTGCATTTACTGCATTCCAAGAAAAGATGGGAGGGGTCGTCAACTCAATTAAAGAAGTGATGAATGTTTGCCAAGCATTCGTTAAAGGAAGGATGAAAGTGCCTCAAAAAGAGATGAAAAATGGCACTGAATTCGTTAAAGCAAAGATGGAAGCTGTTAAAGGGCAGATTACCTGTATAATAGAAAACAAATTTAAGGCTGTGGAAGGCAGAATAGACACTTGAAAATAAAGTTGGAGAAATTCAAGAAAGAGTTTCTTCTGCGGAAGAACAAATAGAAGCGAGAGTTTCTGCTGTGAAGCAACGAATCAGAGGAAGAGTTTCAGCCGTCCAACAGCAAATCGAACAACAAATTGAAGAACACGTTTCTGTCGTCCAAGCACATATCGAACAAGAAATTAATGACAGGGTTTCTGCAGTTTCCAAAGAAATTGATAATTTAAAGAAATTTGTAGCGACGGCAGAGAGCAATTTGGGTGGTTTTAAATTTTTACCCGTGCCTGCTCGTCCCTCACTGAAGCTATCCAAATATGATGGGAAGACCTCTTGGCAAGTGCGTAAGACACAATTTGCAATAGTGGCGGAAGTGAACGGATGGGATTCCCAAGCTAAGGCTGTCATCTCGCTGCTTCTCTGAGAGCAGACGCAGCGGAGTATCCTTCAGACTCTCTCCGAAAACAAAAAGGCTAGATTTCGAAGCTCCATCCGGCGCACTGGAGCTGCGCTTTGGGGAGAAATGTTTGAAAGACTCCAATAGGCTACAATTAAAATCCCGTCAACAGAAGCCCACGGAAACACTCCAGGAGATTTCCACGAGTGTTGAAAGTCTGTCCCATCTCACTGAGTGCCGAGAGAAACAAGAGAAATCCTGCCTTTGCAGTACTTTATCAATGGCATCTGGGATCGCGAAATACAGAAAGCTCTACGAATGCCGGATGTCAAGGACGTAAAAAAGCACTCTAGTGTACGCCATGAAATTCGAGGTAGCGCAGAAAGCAACTCGTAGAGATCGCTACCCAGTCAGAGCTGTGCGAGTCCTCGAGACAGTGAATCAATTGATGGCTCGTTTAGATGATTTATCCAGACAAGTCGACGTTTTGATACGGAGTAGGAGTGAGAACGGACTGACTTTAAGGTGTTGGAGATGTGGTGCTGAAGGCCACATACGACGGCATTGCAGAACACCCAAGGGCACTTAAAATAAAAGAGCTGATTTTTCCAGACAAGCCGGTGCCTTGAGACAACACAGGAATGAAAAGAAACTAATACTGAATGCTGGAACTGCGGTGTTGAAGGCCACACGAAGAAGCTGCAGAACACCCCAGAGCACGGAAAACAGGACAAACGATTTAAACAGACAATTAAATGCCATGAGACGGAAAAAAAGGAGTGACAAGAAACCGAATTGCTGGAACTGTGGAGCTGAAGGTCACTTACGAAGGAAACTACAGAACACCCCATAGTACGGGAAATAAGAGCATTTCCCAGCAACGACGCAGAAAACAAATTAATGACCATATCGCGCGGAGCAGAGTGTGAAAGATAGTGAAAATCCCTGTTTTAAACCCCCAGTTTTAAAGTGCTCAAGATTTCTGCAGTGGGTGGCAGCAGTAATGGACATCAATGGGCATATCGATGGAGTTCCTTGCAATATGATCATTGACACAGGAGCTAATGTTACATTCATTCGGAAAGATTTAGCTCAACAATTTAAAGGTAAACTCATTTGGATGCAGTCCTGTGTTGCCCTCCAGAATGTGTCTGGTGATAAAATCGACATAGCTGCGAAGTTAAACAAGAACATCACGTTTGGAAATGCCGCCTACCATCACATGACATATGTGGTAGAGATTACAGATCCTTGCATACTCGGATTGGACTTTTTAAGGAAATATAATTTTTCATTAGACATCAAAAACAACAGACTGCTTTCAGCATTAGATGACAAAAATATCCATCATCAAAAGGGATCCTTACCTGGAAACACCGACCGGTCTTGTCTGAAAGACACTGCTCAGAAAGCTGCCGAAATCATACTAGGGTGGAAGAGAAACACCAAACTGCCGCCTATTCTCTATTGCAGATGCTCTTTGGTCGTGACCTTCGTCTGCCTTGTGACCTTCTGTTTGTTCGCGCTCCGGATGCACCTTCATCGCCTGAAGAATGCATCCCAGATCTCCGGACCCAGTTTGAAATGATGCAAGAGCGAGTCAGCTTAACAACGGAACAAGGGAAGACATGATACGACACGAGAGCTGTTGGACATCGACTCAACGAAAGCGACAAAGTGTGGTTGTGGAATCCGACTCGACGGAAAGAACTCTGTCCGAAATTACAATAACTTTAGTTAGTTAATTAGCCACCTTGTTAACCTTAGTTAATTAGCCATCTTGTTAACCTTAGTTAGTTAACCTTAATTAATTAGCCACCTTGGGATGGTCCGTATACAGTCCTAAACAGGCTGAACGACGTCGTGTTTCGGATCCGTAAGTCATCGAACTCTAAACCTAAAGTCGTTTGTTACGACAGGTTAGCTCCTTATCATGGCCATAGTGCGTAGTGTATATAATTGTAAATAGTAAAAAACCACGGTTCTGTTTGTTTCTAAATTTGTATTTTATTTGATTTGTTTTTAATATTTGATAGTATTTGATTTAAGTTACTTATTGCAGTTATTCTTTATGTTGTGTGTTATTGTAACATTTATTGTTGCATTGATGCCTTAGTTGTAAGTTTGGCTTCTTGTCCAGGGAAGTGCAGTCCTTGGGAAAGGGGCAGTGTTACGGATTTTGTATTTATTTAGCTATTTTTAATATAATTAATTAAAATTAAAATTATTAAATTATTAATTAAAATTGTTTTATATTCTAGTGCAATGCAGCACGAGACCTATTTGAAGAGATAGCTACGCCAGAAAAGTTAAAATACAGGAGCACGCGCATTTTAAAATTTAATAAATAGATATATCGTAATTTCTTTTGCTTTCCAGAAAACTCGAGAAATCAAAATTGCCAGAATGTTCTCGTGCATGATTAAAAAGCTTATAAAAGCCGGATCAAAACATCTCAATTCAGTTTAGTTCTTGTTGATTGTAGCGAATTCGCGGTGAGATCGGATTAGACTTCTCTGCTTTGAATTGTGTTCTATTAAACGTTTTAGTTGTTTAAAATATAACTACTGAGAGACATTGTGATGTTGTACGAATATCTCTGAGGAAATTTCACCATTTTGTTTTATTTCTTGGGATAAAGAATAAATTTCATAATTTCTTTTTTTACCGACTTATGCATTCAATCCATTACGAACCCGTACGCACGCAACAATATTTTCAAAACATTCAATGTATGTATAACCAGCTGTATAATTTATAGTAATACCTTGCACTAAGGTTGAAATTTTCTGAGCGAAAAACAGAAAAAAATGCTATTTTTTTTAATAACATAGCTATTAATTTATTATCTTTCGCTTTCTAAACTTAATCTTTTAGTGGCCAAATGAATGGATTTCCAAAATATTGACATTATTTATGATAAAACATATCAGCTGTATGGATACTTTCTGGGGTTTCTTCTTAGATACAGTGTAAACGTAAAGCACCGGTAAGGTTGTAAGGTTTGTCTTAATTTTCTAACAGTTAATTTTGAGTTAAAGTCACCTTCCTGTCTTGCCTTAATTTCAGCTTACAACTTCCGGACAGAACGTATTTCAGAATCGTGTTTCAATGCAAATGAGGAGAAGAAGTATTTAACTGTGAAATTCTACTGACTTCGTTAGAGAGCCTGAGATTCTGATCAGCGCAAGTTAGCCTTTTCGTGATACTCTCTTACAAGCTATTATTACGCTCGCCCATACTTTAGGCCCTTGATAGCCTCGCCGTTAGTTGGCGTTAAAAGGCCAACTCTGTTAGAATTTTGATAGCTTCGGCTATATCTTTTTAGTTAAGATTAGTTAAGTTTTATTTCTTAGTTTCCGAGTGGAGTTCAAGCCCGAGTGGAGGCTTTATCGTAAACTCCAAGAAAGGAGTCATCTGTTAAACTTTATTTTGAATAATAAAGGGTAATTTAACCCTTCGTACGTTTACGTTTCTATCTCTCTGAACTAAGCCATTATTCGCTTATCAGTTCTCAACGTTCCAGACACATTGCAGTACATTCAACGTTTGGAATCTTACAAAGTTATTATTTTAAATATACCCGTTATTATGATTTGGATCTTCAAATTTTTCTTTCCGTATTCATCTCCAACATTGTAAATTATTTGTTTGCCTATTTAAGCTGTTGGTTGGGGATCTTGTGAGGGAGGCTTCTGGCATGGGCCCCGCATGGTTAGATTCTGTCAACTCTAGTTAAATGTAACTGTCTAGGCTTTACGTTCTCTTGCCAACGATACTGAAATCAGACGCCTCGGTAATTTGAGCCAGCTTATAGCTTACTATTCATTTGTGTTTAGTCCACTGATCAAAGTTTAAATTTATTTGACTGTTCTTATTTATTTTCATCACCACCAGCTGTCGTTGTTTGTAGCACAAACGTGTGCTCTTATGTCCAAAGCTCTGGTTACCTAAAATGTTTGTTTTAAAACCTTCGTAAGACTTTGTCGTACTATCTCAGACATAAGCAATAACACGCAAATTTCTGTTAAGACTAAAGTAGTAGTACTGGACCAAGTATAGCTTTGTACATCTTTCTCAGCGCAGGATGCTACTTATCATATTAAACCCCCTGCACATGCTTCTAAAATAGTTTTGTTATCATATATGTACTAAATATCCATTTACGAAATTTGCGATTTACATTCCAATATTAATAGGGGGAGCGAAAAGTAATGTCGCTTTCTTACATTAAATTCAACTGAATACATTTTTAACAAGTTTTTCTTTTCAATCAATAATATCACCTTCGTTATGAACAACCTTTTGCCATCTAATGTGCAGATTTTCAATCCAGGACCGATAAAAATCAATTGGTTTTTGAGTAAAATATCTCGAGAGGACATTTTGGACATCATCCAAATTTTCAAATTTTTTGCCACTAAAAAAATGTTGTAGGGATCCGAATAAATGGAAATCCAATGCTTCGATATCGGCCGAGTATGGTGGGTGAGTATGGCAGTACTTCCTACCCCAATTCATTTTTTTTTCCAGTGTTCGTCTTGTACAGTGCGGTCTTGCACTGTCGTGTTGCAGAATGACGCCTTTTCTGTTGACAATTGATATTTTTCGATTAAAGATTGGTTCACTCCATCCAATTGTTCCCAATAAAGGTATGCAATAACAGTTTGTCTAGGTTTCAGCTATTCAAAATGAACAATTCCGCGAATACTCCATCAAACACCCAGAAGCGCCTTTTCGGAATGTCTTTTTGTTGCCATTCTCAAAATAGCAAAAAACAAATAAAACAATATTAGTCAGTATTTAAAGTTTCTGTATAAATTCAAGCCACAATAGTACTCCCTTCCCACTAACTAAGTTACGGTTGAGCATATTATTACCTTTAAAGCACACTTTTTACAAAAAAATATATTATTGATACATGTAAATGCTAATCCTGAAATCACACAGGGTTTTTATTGTCCGTCCGGTACGCGACTGTTTTGTAGGAAACTTGTTAATTTTAGGAGGTAAGTCTATTGGAGGTTTGACAGGTTGTCTTAGTTACGTTGTTGGTTGCTTCATAGTGACGTCTGGTGTTTGCAAGAAATATGCAGGCTTTAATCTATCTATAGACTCTGTAACATCTTTGTGATTGATTTTTACTGTAAAATATTTTTCTTTTCTGTCAACCACTTAAAAAGGACCATCGTAAGGGGGTTCTAATTGCTTTTTTAACTCTATCTTTGCGAATAAACACATGTGATGTTGTTTTCAAGTCTTTAGGGACGAATATCTTTTGGACATATTTATCGGATATTGTTCTTGGTCCAATTTGTTTCATGGACATTTTTAGCTGCTTGAGAAAAATATCAGGTAGTGTAGGAGTTGGGCTATCGCGGAAAATTCTCCAGGTAATCGTATATTTTGTCCCTAAACCATTTGAGCAATGGTGTATGCAGTCTTCCTGCATAGCTGTGCGTAAGCCAAGAAGAACAGTTGGAAGTGTTTCAATCCAGGCCAGGCTGTTGTGTGCCATAAGTTCGGTCTTGAGAGATCTATGGAGGCGCTCGACCTTACTATTTGCTAGGGGGTGGTAAGCCGTTGTATGTTGCAATTTTATTCCACACATTTTCGATAGGCTGTTGAACAACTCTGAACTAGACTGTGCTCCACGATCTGTGACTAGGCGACACGACGTCCCAAATCTTGAACAATTAGAATAAAATGCTTTAGCAACTGTATCTGCTGAAATGTTGTTAAGTGTAATCACTTCCATCCAGTCAGAGTAACGGTCAATGCAAGTGAGACAGTAAATATTCCCATTTGGTGGTGGTAGTCCAATGAGATCAATATGCACGTCACAAAATCTTCCTGAAGGCAGTTGAAAATCACCGAAACTTGATTTTGTGTGTCGATTAATTTTACTTCTTTGGCAAGCCATGCAAGATCGAGTCCAAAGCTGTACATCTTTACGGATTACTTGGCCAAATAAATTTAGACGATAAGGCTTTACAGATGACTTAATGCCTGGATGGGCTGCGTTATGCATTTGATGAAATATTTTCTTGCGATAACTGTCAGGGATATGGTCTGATATTATTCGTTGAAGTTTCACACCACAAAGACTTCCCAGAAGGTAGCGGATACTGCTTGAAGTTCAGGGAAATTGCTGATGTCTTCGGATTTTGCAATTCTATATCCATAATTTGTTCATCTGCAATTTTTTCATAGTCGATTAAAGAAATTTCTTCAATTCTAGATAAAGTATCTGCAACGACGTTGTTTTGATCTATGTGCTGTATATCAGTTGAAAATTGAGAGATTTATTGCAAATGTCAAAGTTGACGATGTGAGCTTTTTCTGGCTTCTGTTTAAATGCAAATATTATAGGTTTATGGTCTGTGAATATTTTAACTGTTCTTCCTTTCAGCAAAAATTTGAAATGTTTGATGGAGAGATAACTCTCTATCGTAAGTACTGTAATGTTTTGGTGCTTCTTTAGTTTTTTGGAATAAAATGCAATAGGTTTCCATCTGTTATCTTCAAATTGCTGAAGTACCTCTCCAATCGCCGAGTCTGAAGCATCTGTATATAATGACAGAGTTAGTTCATGATTCGGGAATGATAAGAGTGTTGTATTGACTAAATCATCTTTGCATCGCTGAAATTGTTCCTTAGCTTCATCTGTCCACTGAATTTTCCGTTTATCTTTTTTCCGGGCTCCTTTAAGGTTGTCGTGTAGGAGAGATTGGTTTTTGATGAGTTTTTTAAATATCGCCGATAAAAATTAATAAGGCCTAAGAATGTTCTGAGTTCGCGAATGGTTGTTAAAAGCTTGTAATTAACAATAGTTTGGACCTTCTTAGGTAAATATCGTGATCCTTGAGAAATAATTAAATAACCTAAGAATTCTATTTCATGTGTGCCAAAGATGGATTTGGAAACTTTAATGCGGTGTCCATAGGCATTTAATCGTTCAAACACTAGCTTCAAATGGATTCTGTGCTGTTCCTCACTAGCAGATGCTATCAGAATGTCATCTAAGTATGCAAAAGCGAAATTTAGACCAGAAAGAACTGTATTTCTAAATCTTTGAAACGTTGCTGGTGCATTCTTCAAACCAAAACTCATAACATTAAATTCGTATAATCCAAAAGGAGTAATATCAGCAGTTTTACATCTGTCTTCTTCGCGCAATGGGAACTTGATAGTAGGCTTCAAATATACCTATTTTGGAACAAATATTCGTACCTTCTAAAATATGATGGAAGTCCTCTATCCTAGGAATAGGATATCTATCAGGAACTGTTCTATCGTTTAGCTGTCTATAATCTCCACATGGGCGAAGAGTACCATCTTTTTTTAGCGCCACATGCAGAGGATTTGCCCATTGAGAACTTGAGGGTCTTATTATGTTATTGTCCAACATGAATTCGAACTCTTGCTTAACTACTGTAAGCTTTCGAGGATCCAACTATCTTGCTTTAGAATGTACAGGTTGACCATGTGTTATGATATGATGTTGAACATTATGTTCTAAATCCGATAAGAATAAATTTGGTTTGCATAAGTCTGGGTATTGTTTTAGAAGAGTATTAAATTTTATTGAATGGGTTACTGTAACGATATCAGTATTTTCACTGATGGAAGCAATTTCACCAGTTACCTTTAGTTGAGTTACTACATCAATCAGTTTCTTGCCATGTAAATCAATTATTAACTTAAATTTAGTAAGGAAATCAGCTCCTAAAACTCCTTTATTAATTTTGGCTACTATAAATGGAAATTTGGAATTCACGCCTAAGTCGCAAATCAAGTGTTAACCTTTTTATACCATATGTTTCGATTTCGGTACCCTTCGCTGCATACAACTTGAAATCCGCGGATTGTTTGTCTTGTGCTGATACAGGTAAAATGCTAAAGTCTGCACCGCTATCCACTAAGAAACGCCCTTCGATTTTTCATCTCTGCTAAATAGGCAAAATTGGTGACATTCTGGAACATTATCGGTAGTAGAGCTTGCCGCCTCTTCTGCTGCGCATTGTGGTTTCCCTGATTGGATGATCTATCACTTGACCAACTGCACGGGAGTACATTTATCCTGATGACATTTGTTACCGAAACGAAAATGATAAAAACAATATTTTCCTTTAGGATTAAATCTTTTCCTAGAAGTACTGCGAGATCGTCTGCAGGACTGAGAGTTATTTCTAAATCGTGGTCTCTATATATGATAAACAGTCATGTCGGCAATTCGCTGTTCAAGGGATTGAATTTTCATTAACAGTTCTGTATTCGAGCAATTACTAGCTGTTGATACAGCACATTTCTCTTTAAAAGGCGTCATATCTGAAATTTTATCAGCCATGATCGACAACTTGGGTAATTCTTCGTCACTAACAATTATTATATTAAGCATAGAATCCGGCAATTTCTCTAACTATAAAGTTCTAATTAAATTTTCGGACACATCCGATATTGCAACAGGTTTAAATTTTGTAATAATTGACTGGGTTTCAAGTAGCCTAAACCGATTCCTGTAAAAAGTTTTTTAGTTCTAGTACTTTCGCTTTCTTTAAATAAATCCAGAAGCCTTGTTTAGGATTCTGTATATTTAGTAGCGGAATTACTAGTTACGATATCCCAGATGTTCTCAACATATTTGGGTTCTAACTGTGAAATAGTTAAATTTCGTTTCTTCCAAAACAATTCCATTTATTTTAAAATGAGCCTCAGCTTGAAAAAAAAAAAAAACCATATTTCTGGGCGATCCAACCAAAATGGAAGAATTTTGACACTTACCTTCTACAGTTCGTCGTGTGCAGGATCTTCCACAGTTTTATCGTTTTCAGACATATTCAGTTAAAAATCAAAACTCCAAGTCACCAGTTATTGGCTCCAAATTAATCCTTATACTTAGAACTCCGGGTCATCAAAAAAAGGTTAATCCACGTTTTTAAATCAAAAAATCTTTAAAATAATCTTTATTTTGTTTTTAGCAAATGTAAACAATCCTTTAGACCAACATCATTAGCAATCTTTTGTTGCCATTCCAAGAACAACAAAAATTTAATCATCTTTTACTGCCATTCTCAAAACAACAAAAACAAATGAAACAATATTAATCAGTATTTAAAGTTTCTGTATAAGGTCAAGCCCCAACAGTTTCATAAAGCCCATTTCTTCATGGATGTTTCTTCAAGACATTCATGAATGCAGTGTTCCAGATATTGATACTGTGGAACAAAATTCTTTATCAAAGAGACTCAAGTAGAGACAAATCGTACTTAAAGATCTGAGGAATCGTTTTCGGTCGGAATACTTAGTTGTTCTCTCTCAACGAATGAACGGTAAAACTTGAGACACACAGTGGCTGTGGATGATATTATTCTAGTGGGAACTGACAACAAAAAGACAATTAACTGGCCTTTATGTTGTATTACTGAGCTTGTTCCACGTAAAGGCGGTAATGTGCGGGCTCGTAAAGGGGCAGACTTTACACCAAGAACTTCCTCTTCCTATTCAGAGAATATATCCTCTTGAGATAGCATCTCCTTCTAACTGCCCTAAACCTGTGGAATCCAATAGTTTGACCAAGTTCTCAGATCAGAGTGTCAGACAGGATAATGGTGTATTTGACAACAAGCCAAAATTTAGTAGGACTGGAAAAAAATTAAGATTCTAGAAAAAGTGGACTTATAATTTAAATATGTCCTTTAGTCAAATACATTTTTATTGGTTGTTATTATTATTACTTATACTTGGGAATATTTCTGTGGTTTATTTGATTGATACAAGATATACATATATTTTTAATACTAAGTTAAAATTACTTAAAGTGGTAATTTTAAGTTTTCAAAAGGTGGGAGGATATTAAGAATACGTTAATTATATGTCTGTTACTTATATTAATGTTTATTATTTTGCATTTTATATTTCCCGGCTCATGAGCAAATCTCATTTAGATTTTGTTAGTATAGTTCAGTAATTTGTGTATGGCAACTGTGTCAGATATTCAAGTGCAAGGAGGTTAGAATAGAAGGAGGGAAGGTTCAACTCAAACGGTGAAGCTTGGCGGCCATGTTCCTATTATCGTTGTGACTTGTGCAAGAAGTCTGCTTTTCTTTTTGAAGCATGTCAGCTTGTGTTGCATATGAATGCACAAACAGATTTTCGAAAAAGATTTCTAAGATTACTTTTCATTAGTAAGTATTGATTTTCTTTTTCTATGTAATTTGATAAATATGTTAAAAAATATCACAATGTAATGTTGTTTTCTTTCCATATGTGAAAAAAAAGTACTTGATAATAATCAAAATACCTTAAATACATTTTAATGTTTCTGTTTGTTGCTGGTATCTTCGTTCCTTAACATACAATGATATATGCTAGGATTTAAACTCTATAATTTGAATGTTTTAGGTAATTCGTTTTATAATTTTCATTAAAAGTAAGAAATCAATTGTTACTGTTTTTATGAATTGTAAAGGTGTTAAATAAAGCAATGCTTTTCTTCATGTATTAATTATTATTCATTTTTAAGTTTTGGGAACTGTTAGGAATATAATTTGTGCATTTGATCAAGATAAACTGACTATTCTGTTGTTAAAATTTTTTTGCCTAAATTTACAAATTTGTGAGCAGTATAGCGATAAAAGTAAGTAAAATATTTACACAACTGAACATGTGGAAAAATGAATAGAAAAATTTATATAGGTATATTTCTGTAATTCAGCTTAATTAAAGGCAATTTCTTTGAGATTCATAAATATGAAACGCGCATAAACTGAAATCACTGAATTCACACAAATCTGTTTTATTTTATTAATATTTATTTCTTGTTGTTATAAATTTGTTGGTTGTGAAAAGAATCTATTTAAAACTTTCATTTAAAAAAAAATGCAACCTGTGACTATTTTTTTAGATAATTATCTGCTATTAATTTCAGGTTAAAATTATTTTAAATGATTATTTAATAAATTATAATATTCTGAATAAATCAGAAATATCACTTCTTAAAGGAGAAATTGGAAAGTACACCCAACAGGTTGCTAATAAAACCTAAACAAATTCTTCAAATATGCAGAAACATCATTTTTAAAGGCTGTAATGTTATGCACATGCATTTAGATTTCGAACTATTTCTTAATGATTTTCTGTACGTAGTAAATTACGGATATCATCTTTATAACTTTAAAACAAAAAACTAACAATAGCGAAGCATTTCATTATAACTTAAACATATTTTTACTGGAAAATGCATGCACGGAACAGCTTCAAAACACGTACGTTTCACTGCCGTAATGCAATGTTTTGAAGTTACAAACAGGGACGCCGCTTGTCCGGTGGAGTTTCATTCCCCGATAGTGGAGGAAACTACGAACCCTCCCTCATTCTCTTCTTGTTCAAGCGCTAGAACGATGTAATTTTCATTGTTGTTTCCTTCCTGATAATAAAGTTTGTTTTCGTTGAAACTGATTCTATTATGTGAATAATCACCGCAGTTACACTTTTTTAAGGATACTCACTGTTTCAAAACTATGATGCGTATCTTTAATTAAAGGCTACTTCATGCTCAAGATTGCTTTTTACTTCTAAGTATTGAAAGCTAGAAAAATCGGTGATATTTTTCTTGTAACAGCTTTTAACTAACCCAGCCACGCTTTAAGAATTTTCAAAAGAGCCGCAGTCTTGATCACAGTTTTTTTAGCTTTGTTTTTTCCTGTTATGAGGAACAAATGTTCAGAAGTACTCAATTACAGGAACGAAGCATCCGGCTTCTTTTCTTTATCATTTACATTAGGTTAGTATTTCCTACATCTCACTGACCGACTACATTTGCACAATATAATATTAGGAGTATTATTATTAGGTGATAGGTCACATGGATTTCTTCGTTATTTCTCACATTGTTCATTGCACTCTAGGACGCATTTCTCACATTGTTCGTCGCATTCAGGGTTTTCCTTTGCGCTTCACATTTCTCACATTGTTCACTACATTCAAGTGTTTATTTCGCTCTTCCTGTCTTACTTAGGACCATAATTTTTGTCTTAATGTTCTCTTGGCCTTACGTTTTTCTTTTTTTAACCCACTTCTTTTATCTGGACTTGAAAAAATTTCGCATCAAATGCTGCAAATTATTTTTCTCTCAAATAAAAGTGGTCTTCGTCTATTTTCTTTTCCTTCCTGCATAAGCTTGATTTTTCGCCCTGCATGTAGAAAGATTTAGTAGGTGCAAAACAAGACATCTATTTTATTTGTCTTTTGTGGTTGTGTCTGTCTGGGTATGATCTTAGAACGCCGGACCTAAGAGTGCCTGAATTTTAGACATTCCGTAGTATCGTGCAGTGAGTGTGATTCTTAGCACTTTCATATCGGCATTATTTCGCAGTTAACGTTTTCATTTTTGATAGTTCATGTACTTTTTCAGTTGCTATTATTATGTCTACGTTTTTAGCAGTTTGACATGCATCTAACGTTTTAATATCTGCAGAGGGGGAAAAAAAACTCTTTCTGAATTATAATTGCAGTATGTAAGTATTTGGTTATACTTAAGATAATGTTTGTCGTCGTAATTATGCAAATAGTATTTGCCTGTGCCGTATGCGTTTGTAGTTTTCGAAATATTTTTCATGTTATTAACGTAAGGTAAACGAATTTGTGCGTAAAGAGAAAGAGAAATCGTGATGTTTATTATAAATAACAATGTAAGTACATATATATATTTGTTGCAGTATGTTTTTCTGTCTTTTTTAAGGTAGTGAGCCACATGTTGCTGTTTTGTTGCTTCAAAACGTATGTACCGTAAAAAAAAAAAAAAAAAAAAAAAAAAAAAAAAAAAAATGCATGGGATCGAAATCGCGGTATATATTTTTTTAATTTCTATTAGATTTCATTTTTATTTAATTCAACTGCAAACTAAATTTGTAATCGAATGGCGGTCTTTTCATATCTGGTTTCTTTTTAGTTTTTTATTTGGTAGCAAAAGAATTTTGTTCTATGTTTTTTCCCACTCTAAAAATAGAACTTTTTCAAATAGATTGAAACATTTGCGACACTGCTGTAATTTGCATTAGTGATGTAAGATTTTTAGTAAACTGTATTCTCTTTATAAATATATGCAAAAAGTGTTTCCTTCCTGTAAATAAGCGTATATTTGTAATTGCCGTGAAGTGTTTAATGAATGTTTGTCGATCAAAATTACAGATTGTAACATTGATGAAAAACATATTTAGCTGATTTTTTAATAATGAATTAATATTTTTTTTTACTTGTAAAGTATTTGTAATATCATAATCATTAAATATTTTGGTAAGGGAGAGACAAATTTGCCATATATATTTTATCTAGCCTTACTAGTTATTAAAGAAGTGAAGTGTTGAGGGTAAATTTAAAATGTGTCCTCAGAAACCATTTACTACATATGGATGTGGTTTCCAGTTACAGTTAAACTAAAAAAAAGGTCTACTAGTCTTAACATATGTAAATTTTAATATGTGCATTAAAAATGAAAAAAATTGTCATTTATGCAGTATTAAAAATGAGAAAGATAAGTAGTCAAAGAGTGACTAAAATCTATGTGACTCTGCTTATTCATAATAGTCATATGCTACTAAATACAAAACCTACTCTCGGTGATGAATCCAAAACTTTGGTCAGGGAGCTGATGTCATGAAAATTTTATATTGTGATGTTTCAAAATTTTACTGGAGTGAACAAAGGGGCTTTATTAATCTTTTATCATAAATTCATATATCAGGTGCTTAAGCAAACGTAAAAAAAAGTGATATCTTTTTTAAGACCTGATGATGATGATATAGTTATAAGTAATAGTATCAAATTTTTTGTTATTAAATATTACAGTAAAATACATTGACATAAAATATTAAATAAGAAAATGACAGCAAAATACACCACTGCTGTTTTAGCCTAACTTATTGGGAACTTCATTAACATTTATGTCTTTATTGTAATATGTATTCTTTATGTCTATTTTTCCCTGTGGTATTACAGAGGTACTGGCTTGTACCTGTTGTACTGCATAAACATGCCTTCATCTTCTTAAGGGCTGTAGCTCCTCTCTGGAGTTGCTATTGTTACTGTTATTACTGCAACTATTCTCAAATGCTTGTGCATGTTGGGAAACATCCTCTTCACATTTCGATAACCAATAATTTTTTCCCATTGCAGATATTAAGCATGTACTTGTTCGTTGTTGTTGAAGGCACCATTTTCAAGAAGTAATCCTCATAAAATTTGACCAATGTCAAAATCTTTGATGTTTCCTAAGCCAGATACCAAATAGGAAAAGAAAGATAGAGTATCTTTATGAACTAAGAACCTATTTTGAATTTCTGTAATCATGGCCTCTGAAAATGAGAAAAGTCATAAATAAAATATTGATCTTTGGGATCAGTAATGTCTATGCTGGACTGACAGATTGTTGTGTATTTGTTCTTGTAATAATGATTCATGTCACTTTTTTCTTACACATTGCTCTTCCTCGAGAAAAAAAGTGTATGAAATGATAATTTACATTTTTTTTAAAAAAAATTTTCCAACGATTGATCTTGAAGTATCTGGGTGTGTTTTACCGTGACAGTCAAATCCCCATCGCCTCTTTGTAAGTATCTACTTAACAAAAGCTTAATAAAAATACGAATTCACAAAGGAAAACCACGAATTTCACATTATTGATTAACCTTTGTCATTAGTCGATGCGTCGTAGTAAATCACTAAGTTCATCAAAGCATTCATATACAGCATCCAGTAGTTCATTAAAATCATTATAGAGTCATGTCTGTCTGTCCATTTTTTAAGGCATAGTTTCTTTAAATGTAGTTTTTTTTCTTTTTACTTGGTCTTGACACAATTTTTTCTGCTATCTTGAATCGTGAAAAGGGGGAAAGTGCAAAATTACCCACTACTTGGTGCATTTTTAAGAATTGCACAAACTTGGTATCTATGAACATTTTGCACTTCACCCCGCGAAAAATCGTCATTTCTTCGGGAGGAATTTTTTGACGCCAAGAGGGAAATGGCGTCGGAGGCGCTTTCCAAAAATTCCCTATTCAACCCAGTATGGGAAGGGGGAGCTCTGCTGGGCACAGAAGAAATGGTAAACGATTAGTTATTGTGATTAAGTAAATTAGGGTACTTTTTTTCATTTTAGTGTTTTAGATTATGATATATATAACTCCAGCATTAACTTTTATATTTCTCTTTTTTAATTGTATTTTTTAATATGCAAATCATTAAAATTTGGAGTCCAATGAAGAAATAGTGGGATCTCCAGCGTATTGGAACTGCACATCCAGCAGATGTATATAAGGAGCTGTTCTTGAACTATTGTTAAAAATTTCTATTGCATTACGATTTAGGATACCTTTCAACGACTGAGAAAATGCCTTGCCACAGGATTCGAGCTCATTACGAGCAGCTGTCAGAGTTTGAAAAAGGCATGTTGGGCAAATCGGAGAATTGCTCGTCATGTAAATTGAAGCGATATGGCAATTAGAAGATGCTGGCAGGAATGGATGTACAATGGCAGATTTCAGCGTCATGATGGTAGCGGTCGACCTAGGGGCACAGCAGATCGGAAGTACAGAGTGATTGTCAGATTAGCTGTCACAACACCTGATTCATCGCTCTCAACCATTAGACGTGCAACCTGCACACGAACTTTCACCATGACCATTCACAGACGGCTGATAGAGCAAAATTTACGCTCGTACTGACCGTTATGCCACCTGCCACTAGCGCCTGCACACTGTCAAGCCAGATTACAGTTGTGCTTGGCTTGATCAGGGTGGAATGATGCTGACTGGGGACACTTAGTCTTTAGCAACGAATCCTGCTTCCAACTTTATTGTGATGGGTATTGAAGACTTGTCTGGAGACACCCAGAGCAACATGCCAATTCTGCTTTCATTGTTGCGCGTCACACAGGACCTCAACCAGGAGTTATGGTCTGGGGTACCATTTCCCTTGATAGCCGGACCCCTGTTTCTGTCATTAGAGGCACACTTACAGCACAGCAGTACGTCGACAACATTCCGAGACCTGTTTTGCTGGCATTCGTTTTGCAACACCCTGACCTTATTTTTCAGCAAGATAATGCCAGACCACATATGGTACGTGTTGCTATGAACTGTCCTACAGCTTGCCCAACGCTTCCTTTTCCTTGGCCAGCCAGGCCTCTCGTCCGTCAAGCATGTCTTGGATATGATGGAAAGGCGACTGCATCTACCAGGGAATGTTGATGACCTAGCCCAGCAATTGGAGCAAATTTGGCAAGAAATACAGCAGGAGACCATCTGGGAGCTTTATCAGTCTATGCTATGCTGCATGGCAGCCTGCATCCAGGCTAGAGTTGTGTCAATGCCTTATTGAGCTCGTTACTTTGTAGCTATATAACTCTGAAATAAATCATTCAATTATTCTGAAATTTTAATCATTTTCTAATTCTGTACATAATCTTCTTATCTACCCATTTTTGTCCCCATCGGACAACTCCTTCTTGGTGCATTGGATTTTTTTTTTTTTGTTATTGAGTGTATGTTCGAAAACATGTTCTTTATATAAATGAAGTAATGATCACGAAAATGCAATACAGTCAAGTCTTTAATCCGGACTCGTCGGGACTTCGGCGATTCCGGATTATCGTTTTTTCTGGATTATAGATCATCAGTTTAAATCTGGTAAGATGGCATGCAGAAATTATAAAATTAAAAATATGAAACCGTAATTTATGAAATAAAGAGCAATTATGATCTAAAAAATTTACAAAAAAAAAAAAAAAGCTTAATTTGTTTACTTTATTAAACATTTCTTTCAATGCGCACATGCGTAAAGCATACATTACGCAAATTACGCAAATTAGTCAAAATTGGAAAATTGCAACCAGAAAACTCGTGTATTTGTGATATTTGTAATGACAAAGAATTTGATTTAAATCATATCAAAGATGGAGTACATTGAGATGAAATACTACATTTAGTAAAGAATTATAAACTGAATAAAATTAAAACATCTGCTCTGAAGATAAGGATAGTGTTGAGAGATGAACTTCCAGTTCAGCGCGCCGCAACGTCCCCCCCCCCGCAGAGCAGCGTAAAATTGATAAACAGATTTTGGAATAGTTGGAGAAACAAAGGATATGCCTTTGTCCATTTTTTGCAGCAATTCCACTTTTTGTTTGATGGATATCAAAATATGCTTTCGCTTTGTAGATCCTTTGGCAGCTCCAGAATCAGAAACTCTTCTTGACATAATCGAAAGTTCAAGCTTACTTTTATAAAATTGCTCTTAACAGTCTGCAAAAAATAATAAGCCGGATCTACTTAGAAGATTAAGGAACAATGCAATCTGCAACATTAACTGAAATAGATAATTAGATAATTTTAGCTTAGCTTTTACCGTCCGTTATACATTAAACGCGCATGCGTTTACGCATGTGCAGAAAGTCTTTAGCTTTGAGGTCCGGATTATAGATCATTCCGGATTACGGACGTCTGGATTAAAGACTTTTGACTGTATATATGACTTAGTTAAAGATGAAAGTTTTAAAAATTAAAATGTGCATATATTTCCATAACGATATTACATCCTCAAAAGGTTTTGCAGGCTATTCAATTGTCATCTATTCCAGTTTATATTGGATATTCCAGATTCTTTTATACACATAATTTCGCTTAATAAGTTTAAGAGTGTTTTTTTTTTTTTTTAATTCTTTTTCTTGTTTAAGTGCGAAAATAGTTTTCATGTAGGTAAAGGAAAAAATGTAATCGTTCTTGAATTGCATTATTGCAGGAAAACAAGATTTGTAAATCCAATAGATAAGATAACATTATGCAATTGTTTAAATTTCAGGAAAATACCAATCAAAAAGAATAAGATAAGGTTAATTGAATTTGTCTATTTATTCCATGAAACATTAAATCATAAAATATTATTTTTGTGCAATTTGAACATTGTCTATAACAGTGGTTTCAAACTGGTGGCTCCCGAAGCAATTTAATGCAGTCGGTGAATGCATTTTAGTTACGCATTTGTTGCAAATACAGTGATGCAAAGATTTCTATGTTTTTCTTATTTGAAGTTTGAGTTTACATTACATTCATTACTATTAAATGGGAAAATGAGTATAAATATAAATCTTATTCAAAGAATTGAAGATACAAATTTAATTAACTTTTATTCTTTTTTTTTTTTTTTTTTTTTTTTTTTTTTTGTGTGTGTGTGTGTGTGAAAAAATAAAGAAACTTTTGCTCATGTTTTGGCTAATGTTTAGATTTTTTTACTGATATACCCAACTTTTAATCCTCTATATAAGGAAATCAGTGAAAAGGCTTTACATTGAAAAATAGCAGAATAATGTTTGTTTAATATTTTATACTAACTTGTTAGCATTTCAAAGTCTGAGTATCAATTTATTGCATTTTAATAAGTATATTTTAATATAAATTTGATTATGAGGGGTTTAAAAACTGCTTTTATGATACAGGATGTCTTTCAGTGGCCTAAGGGTAAAACTATTGCACACTGGTAGTTCGTCTTGGGATAATTTCAGGTGGAATTTAGCGAAATGATTAATGAATGAAGGCATGATAAACAATGAAGAAAAACTAACTTAACTAACCAATAATAAAGCTAAAAACATTGGAAAAATTTCGCACTGTAAATTAATACAAAATATTTGCAACTAGCAAGCATGAAATCAGATAAGCAAAGCACAAAATCAAATAAGAAAAATTAAAATATATAAACCATAAATCAAATTGGAAAACACTTACCAAAGCGTTTTAATAATGAATTCTATTGATCCTGCTGTTCAGTTCTCTCTCTTTTTTTTTTTTTTTTTTTTTTTTAACTTGAGACATGCTATTCTCTTCCGTTCCTCAACATTTTGGTTACATGTAACACATCCAGTGAAGACAAAACTAAATTTATGATTGCATCTAATAAAACTGTTGATTTATTCCCCTTGAAGATAAACAGATATACCTTTGAAACCATAAAAAAATTGAAATATCTGGGCACATTGATCACAAGTTGCAACGGTAAAAAATTGAAATAAAAAATAGAATATTTATGGCTAATAGATGTCACTACAGCCTTAAAAAACAACTTAAATCTAAACTAATCAACATAAATACTAAATTGAATTTATATAAAAACTTTAATAAGGTCTGTTTCCCTTTACGGAAATGAATGTTGGATACTTAATAGAGCAGAGAATGCTATATGGAAAATATAGAAAATATGGTGAAATTGATATTGTCAGAATTGTAAAGGCATCTGGTATCAGATGGCTAGGCCATATGTTGAGATATGATGATGCATTTCCAACCAAAATGATAGCCATTTCGAAAATTGAGGAAGGAAGACCAACCACTAGATGGGTAAATGATTTTGAGAAAGATTTAAGGTTATTGAAGTTAACCGATGGAGGGCTGTTATGCCGAATGGGGTCAGGTGGAGGAAACTTGAAGAGACAGCCTTGGCCTGTAACAGGCTGTGGAGCTTATTAAGAAGTAACACATCCAACTTCAGTACTACTGTTTACCATAAACCTTCATTGGTTTGCCTTCCACCTCACTTCAAATCATGTCATCCAACTAAATGGAAGTTAGCTTCATTTTATTCCTTTGTTTTCCATGCACTTCAAGTTTGTTCCTCCAAATTGGCTCTTAATCGGGAACTAAATTGTTTAAAAGCAGTTGTTATTGACTGGGGCGTTTTTGAAGTTGCAAATATGAAGGTTTTTCTTTGATTTGATTCACTATAAGAAGAAATGCTAAACGAACATGTCATATTAACCAAACAGTTAATGAATTCTCATTTCAACACACCAACAGGTACACTTCAGCACACAACAACTGTGATTTCAAACTGGTGGCCTCCGAAACAATTTTATACGGTCGGCGAATGCATTTTAGTTACGCATTTGTTGCAAGTACAGTAATGCAAAGATTTCTGTGTTTCTCTTATTTGAAGTTTGAGTTTACATTACATTCATTACTATTAACCTGTTAACTGGGGAATAAGCTTTCAGTAAAATCGTTTCACAATGGGGACTTTTTCTTTTGCAGTAATTTCAGCACATCGCAAGGAATAAATAAAAGAAAATCGTTTAAAAATATTTAATGATATTAAATATTAAAATTAAACATTTTTAATCCGGAAAACAAATTAATTGAATGAATTTAAACAATTATTTTGTATGATATTCCCTAAAGCAATGCGGCATACACAAAGCAACACTGCAGTCTGGACACCAAAATCTCGATTCTTTCCTAAGACTTTTGGAATAGCATAATTTGCATCTCCTCGTTACATTTACTCTTGAAGAGTCGGAAGGTATATAGTCTGCAAAATGTCTTTCAAAGAGTCGTGATGGTTTTGGTGTCAAAGATGATCGCCCTGTACTAGTAGATGGCAACTGCGATCCGTCTCTATATTTTTCAACACCTTTTCCTACAGTTTCGATAAGGAAATGAAACCTATCTAGGTGACTGCCATCTTTCTTGTATAAAAGATATGCATTCAAACACACCATGTCTAGTGCATGTAAAAATATCTTATAGTAATACTTTTTTTACTTGGTTTCAAGCGATTTCATAAGTGTTCATTTGTCCGTCGGCAAGATCAACTCCTCCCATATTTTTGTTGTAGTCAGCGATAACTTCCGGTTTTGATATCGTTTTCCTTCGTTTTTCTATTTCTACAAATTTATTGTCCTCAATATAATAGTACTCAATATAATTACATCCTTTTTGTCTTTCTACTTCATAATCATTATTTTGTCTCTGTACCTAGCAATATGTTCTTTTTTCAAAACACAATTTTTGATATCAGATGGTATTCCCTTTCTATTTTTTCGCATTGTTCCTACAACATCGGTTTTTCTTCTGCACATCTTCTCAGCTAGATCAGTACTAGTATACCAATTATCGAGATATAGCGTATATCCCTTATTCAACAAATCGTGGCACAATTCAAGAACAATACGATTTGGTCCCTGTTCTTCTGGATAGTTCAAATCATACTGCGTGTCTTTACCTGTATATATAATGAAATCACTTACGTATCCGGATTTACTTTCGCATATCTTATACAATGTAACACCAAATCGACTTCTTTTCGATGGAATGTACTGTTTCCAAGACAGTCTTCCTTGCCATAGCAAAAGAGACTCATCTACAGATATTTTCTTATCTGGTACGTGAATTTGTTTCTCAAATAGTTCAAAATGGAATCGATTTTGTAGGTTTTTTTGTTGCAGACTTTTAGATCAAAAGCATTGTTATCACTAAAATGTAAAAATTTTACTAACAGTTGGAATCTTTTTTCTGACATAGTTTTATAAAAAAATGGACTCTCCAGACTTTCTCGCTTTGTGAAATAAAGCTGATAAGAAGGTTTTCCTATTATTCCTCGCAAAATTATTAAAAAAATAAACTCTCATCTCTCGGTCATCTGTGTCAACCCACGAGAGACATCTTGAACTCGGTTTCGTGGAAGTATTTTTTTCAAAAAACTGTCAGGGGTATTTGTTTGATTGTTCCACAATAAGTTCTACAAAATTCTCATCAATAAATTTCTCGAAATAAAAAAGGCAATCCTTTTCTTCAGGTCCTTCAAATGTAAGTCTAGATTGAGATAAAAACGGGAAAGGCGATCGGGAACTACTCTGATATGCGCCCTCAAGTCGCCAAATTTCTCGCCAAACATTTTTGGCTAGAAACTTTACACTGCCATATCACTATCTAAATTTTTTGTCTATATTTCGAACTTTAAGCCTAAAATGTCTCCAAAAACGCGGTTTTCGCACATGCAAAAACTACGTTTTGAACACACGATTTAAGCTAAAAATCCGAAACAAAAAATTTAGATGGCAAAAACGTAAAGTTTCTAACCAAAAATATTTGACAAGAATCCATGTACACAGCGACATGTTTTAACTTAAAAAAACGTATGGCACAATGTAGGCAACGAACGAATTTACAAACTACGCACACCTTGCTTTAATAAATTAACATAACAATAAATTTCAAAGAATACCATGTACATAGCATCCTGTTTAAACTTAAAAAAAATCTACGAATTGCACAATTTAGGCAAGGAACGAATCTACAATCTACGCACACCTCGCTTTATTAAAATAACATAATAACAATAAATTTCAAATAATACCATGTACACATTGTTCTGTTTCAAAAACAACAATAACGACAGAAATTCATACTAAATAACCAATGAACATAACATTCTACAAAATAAGAACAAGAATAAAATAAAATGCACTTACCATGAATTCGAGCAGCAGAAATACCAATTTCATACCTCCTTTAACATGCCGCCACGCAATCACTATCGTATTTACATGACAGCCAGACACACTCCAGAAAATTCATACTATGGTTCACAAATAAATAAAATCACAAATCCCTACTTCTATCATGCACAGCCATTAAAAATAATCTCCCAGACCCTCTTTCCACACCTCCAAATACCCACTATCCCTCAACAGGATGGCCACAATGATATTTCCTTTTGCCGAACTTCAATTCAACAACTTCTACCATTTTATCTTTCCCTCCCATCTTTTCAGACACAGACGCGAATCAACGAGCTCCAGCGAAAGATTGTTCAACGTCAACAGGGTTGCCATCGAACACACAATCGCTCCAAAAACCAGCGCAGAACACATATCGCCACATTTGGTGAAATTAGGGTGTATATCAGAGTTGTACCGGCGATCGCAATATTCTTTCACATTTCCAGTCAGCTGATGTCGGTTGAGTATTTTGGTCTGTAACATCATCATCATCCTTTGATTCAATGTCCGGACCATCAGTAAAGAAGTCGTTATCTCTTTCTTCCGAACTGGTACTTATTCTTAGAATTCGATGTCGTTTACCAAACCTCCCGGGCAATATTTCATCGTCACTTTCAGACAATTCAAAAATATTTTCTGCTTCACAATAATTTTTAGCCATATTTATAAAAAACTAACAATTACTCAAATCAACAAGTTATTACTAATATGTAAAATACTGAAATGCAGACTAAAATGAAATTAAGTTGTGCAAATTAGGAATGTTATCACAGTTTATGAGCGGACAAGTGTTTCTATTGATCGATTTTTCTTGAACAACGGTCAAGTGACAGATTGCAAAAAAATTAAGAAAAATTTCGTCATGCCCATTGAAACAGTCTACCCAGCATGACGAAACATTTCGTCATGCCCATTGAAATAGTCTTCCCAGCATGACGAAACATTTCGTCATGCCCATTGAAATAGTCTTCCCAGCATGACGAAAAATTTCGTCATACCCAGTTAACAGATTAAACATGAAAATGAGTAACACGTCAGAAAAATGTATAAATATAAATCTTATTCAAAGATTTGAAGATACAAATTTAATTAACACTTTTTGTGAAAAAATTAAAAAACTTTTGCTCATGCTTTGGATAATGGTTTAGATTTTTTACTGATATACCCAACTTTTAACCCACAAAATCCTCTATATGGTTTGTTTTAGGAGATTATATGAATTCTCTTGTCATTCTTTTGTTTCCATAAATTAGCTATAAAAATGCACTTATTTTACTGAAATTTAACTTTCAAGTAGTTTATTCTCTTACATATAAAATTCCCAGTTCCATACTTATGGATACCATTCCAGATATGAATTCCTGGGATGTTTACTGGATTCCTTGCCAGCGTGATTTAATTTAGATTGGTCAATCTAAGAGAGCCTTAAAAATTTGTGTTAAAGAACACTAAGCATATATTAGGAAAAAGGATCACAGAAGTCCTCTGGTGCATAGCACTGTTCGTCTAAAAATCACACTTTTTCTGTTCTATTTAATGACCTTAATTCGAGTCCATCTTTACCTCCAGGCTTTAAAAAAATTAAGCATGTTGAAGTCGGAGAAAAATTTCTGGAAAAGAAATACCTTTTCACTGGGCAGGTACATGTATTGTTTAGTAATAAAATAACCCTGTGGTTTCAAAGCCTCTTATCTATATCTGGGTAATATAAACATTCCTATTTCAAAAGCAGTGAACGCCATTATGAAGAGCAGTGGCTTCAAGGCATGACCACTGAGCCTCTAGCAGAGTTGCCAACTCTCCCAATTTAGGCGGGAGGCTCCTGATTTTGGACCGCTCTCCCGCCAACCCGATTTACAATATATTTCTCCTGACTTTTTCTCATTCTTAAAATTTCTCACAATTTTTATGGAACTTGGCTTAATATTTCGTTATATGAACAACAAAAAGTGATTTTGGATGTCTGAAAGCAGTTGAATTTTCTCTAGATTATATCTAAAACAAAACCTTGCGAATCAGATGAGAATTTTTGCTGTGTGAGTTAGAGCATACATATCCAGAAACGTTGTTCTCCAGTTCTCCAATGGGTATCGAGCTCCACTGCGTGTCATCTGGCATATATTAGCCAATGAGCACAAAGCAAGCTCAAGACTGTTATTTGCATGTTCTTTAGTTATTTTGTTCATCTTGTCCTGAGTTGTGTCTGTGTGAGTACACGTGCCTTCGCAAAATAGTTTTAGAAATTATCATCTTTTGTTATGTGTGTGAGAAAGGTGAAATACTCGTTTGCGTTTCAAAAATCGTAAACAGTTGACTTTCCTTCCATTATTTCCTCAAGGAAATGTAATAAATTTGCGATGTGTACCATCTGTCTTTGCGATTTTTCGATTTCGCATGGTGGAAGGGCGGATGTTCTCAAACATGTGTGTACACAAAAACACAAGGACAATGTGAGTTGTTTTGAGGGGAAAAAAAAAAAAAAAAAAAAAAAACGAAAAATTAAATTTTTCTTCGGAAACAAAGGACCAAAAAGTTATTAATGCAGAATGCCTGTTCTCTGTTTTTTTACTGGAGCACAACCTGCCACTGAATGAATCGGATCACGCTACAGCTTTATTTAGAAAAATGTTTCCCGATAGTGAAATCGCTAAGAAATGCTCAAGTACAAGGACCAAAACAGGTGCAATTGTTAAAGAAGTGGGTTTGAAAAATAAATCTTCAGTTATTGATTGCATTAAAACAGCTTTGTTCTGCCTCTCTACGGATGGAAGCAATAATACCAATTCAAAACTGTATCCAATTGTTGTTTCTTTTTTTAATCCATATTCTTCAAAAATTGAGTGCAGTTTACTTTCTGTTCCCATTTTAAAAGGAAATTCGACAGGCTTTAATAGAGCACAGCTAATTATTAAAACTTTTAAAGAAAATACAGTCCCTCTGGATAATTGCTTAGCACTTGGTGCCGATAATGCACTAGTAATGGTAGGCTTGAAGACTGGTGTTGCAGGCATCTTAAGAAAGGAAAATTCAGATTTGCAGATTATGAGGTGCACCTGTCACCTCTTAAATTTAGCAGCTGAAAAAGTTGCAACTTCTTTACTGTTAAATGTGGATGAACACATTGTTGATATTTATTATCTTGAAAGGAGTTCTAAAAGGAAGGAAAAATTGAAACAGTTCTAACAGCTGCATAATACTGAAATGAAACAAATTTTGAAACGTGTGTACACGCTGGCTGTCTTTAAAAAAATGCTTATCTAGAATCCTCGATCAATGGACCCACTTGCATTTTTTTAAAGAAGTAAATGCTTCCAGAATTAAGATAAAAGATTCTATTGAAAGTTATAAAATACCTAAAGTAAATGGAGATGTAGTTACTACTTCCATTGTTAAATATAGGTTTGAGAAAAATAATTTCTGCACCATTCAGCAATTCAACTGGATTTTCTCAAAATAATACTGCAAAATATAAGCGTAAAGCTGATACAAATTTCTCTCAAAATAAAAAAAAAATTGCTAAACACACGAAACATTTTTTGATTACTGTAAGTTTATCTTGTGAAGAACGAATATTTATGTTTTTTTCTTCGGACCTTAACAAAGTTTTTTTTTTTTTTTTTTTTTTTACAATTCATTTTGCCATCATTCTATGTTTTTAACACAGTTCTACAAAGCAGAATTCCATTAATTCATGTTTTGCATTCATTGATTTATGATCTGTTTAAAGACATTTTATCAAAGTTTGTAAAACCAGTCTGTGTTTTGTTTTGTAATTCTAAATATGATGTGATTTATGGTGAAATAGAAAATCAAAAGAAAGATGAAGATTTGGTAATAGGAGCTGCAACTACAAAAGGAGGGGAAGAATTTTCAGAAGACAAAAATAAGTTTTATCTTCATGTTAGAAGTTACTTCTGTCGAGTATGTGATTACATACTACATAGATTTCCAGTCAACGATGAAGTAATTTTGGATGCTAAAGTTCCTGATGTTTCTGCTGTAGCAAATGCATCTTTTTCTGATATAAGGGACTTTTTGAACAGATTTCCTGTGTTACTTCATTTAGTCATGAGAGATGATGATATTGATGTTGCCACTGATAAATATTGCAGTCGCAGTTTTGCAGTTTACAATTAGAGAACTTGGATGAAGTTATAAAATGAGCCAGGATTGACACCCAGTGGAGTTTAATTGGAAAACTGAAAGGTGCTGTTGGTATTTTAAAATACAGTGAACTGTCTAGAATAATGTTGGCCATCTTGACAGTTCCCCATAGTAATGCAGAGTGTGAGAAGATTTTCAGTGTTGTTGCAAAAACGAGGACTGAATTTAGATTTAATATTTATTAGTGGTGACACATTAGAAAAACTTTTATTAGCGAAAGCAGGCCTACGTGGCAATTGCTATGAACAAAATTATAAAGTTTCTTTCTTAACGAAAGCAAAATCTGCCACTGCTCATAACATTTGTACGAAAAGTTATTAAAGTGCCTTTTTTTTTTTTTTTTTTGTTAAACGATGCAAGTAATAAAAATGTTTTTATGTGTAAGGTATTTTTGTGTTGCTTGCATTTAAGAATTAGTAACTGTTTAAAGTTAATTGATTACTAAAAACTATATTTTTATCATTTAAAAAGGTCTTTTTAACATTGTGAAAAATCAGATTTTCGAGTGTCATAGGTTGCCAAGTATGCTCTAGTGTTAAAGCTTACAAGAAAAAAGTCATTCTCAAACTTGAATATCTAGTATGCCATCGTTCTCAAACTTGAATATCTAGTACTGTTTCCATACACAAATTGCTAAATTATACTAACAAAATAAGTAATGGATTATTAACATCTAGAGGATTGTGAACATTGAGACACAGTGCTGTAGTGGTCGTGCCCTGAAACCACAAAGCAAATGTCATAAATATACATAGGTTTCTTATATATGTACAGCTTAATTATTGCTATTTTTTCATTGTTTATGATAGAAATAATGATGTGCGATGAATAACTTTTGCAATTTAATGTTGTTTATACACCGCTCGACATTGAAAATGCAACACGAAGAAGGGATGGTCAGAAATTTATGCAAATTTTAGAGTAGACGCTTTCCCTTGTAGAAAAAGAGATAGAGGCGCTGCGCTGCCCTAAGTTAAGCTAATTAAGAGTTTCACCAGAGAGAGTTGAGAGGTGTCAACTAGATGTCCTGTAATCTGTATATAACACACTGCTCGACATTGAAAATGCAACACCAAGAAGGAGTGGTCAGAAATTTATACAAATTTTAGAGTAGACGCACGTCACTGAGTTATGCGAATGATGAGAAATGCGCAGCTCTCCGACGCACGTGAAGTATGATATAAGGGAAGGAACGTGCAGAATGGGCAATATTCGTGTCGTTATTTGTGCCAGATGAATTATCGAAGAAAGTTGGTGTTTGTCCCGGAGGATATGTGTAATAGGAGAGAATGCCAGGCCGTCGTCAACGAAGGCACTTCCAGCAGATAGACGATTTTACGAGCGGTATGGTGATTGGACTGAGAAGGGCGGATTGGTCCTTACGTCAAATCGCATCTGATACCCACATGGATGCGAGCATGGTGCATTGGCTATGGCGAACATGGTTGGAACAAGGAAATGTGAGAAGAAGGAGGGTGCAGGTGCAGCCAGAGTGACGTCAGCACGCGTGGATCGACGCATCCGCCGACAAGGTCTGGTGGTCCCGCAAGTCACTTGTACCGCGATTCTGCTGCATGTGCAAGATATCTTGGATGTTCCCGTGTCAACCAAAACCATTTCCCGTTGATTGGTTAGACGTGGCCTGCACTTACGGTTTCTGTTAAGAAGACTGCTTTGACACTACAGCATAGACACCAACGTTTAGAATGGTGCCGGAATGGAGCAATGTGGATGACAGAATGACGAAATGTCGTGTTCTCAGATGAGTCACGCTTCTGTTTATCCAGCGACAGTCACCTCATACGTGTGTGGTGTCAACATGGATACAGATCTAATCCAGCAATAACTGTAGAACGCCCCACAACGCGACAACGGGGCATAATGGTTTGGGATGCTATTGCCTACGATTCCAGGTCACCTCTAGTTCGTATTCAGTGGACTATGACGGCCCAACGACACTTGGATAATGTACTATGGCCGGTGGGAATCCTCTACATTTAGGGGCTGCCTAATGCAATTTTTCAGCAGGATAACGCCTGACCACATAGTGCTCGTATCAACCAACATGCTCTGCAAGGTATACAGATGCTTCCCTGGCTATCGTACTCTCCTGACCTGTCCATCAATCGAACATGGGTGGGATGTGATCGGATGCCGTTTGCAGACTCTGGCCCTGCCTTGTTCAGAAGACAAACTGTGACAAATGGTTGAAAGGGAATGGAGAGCCATCCCTCAGGACACCATCCACAGTCTTATTGACTCTAAGCCTAGACGTGTTCCTTTGTGCATCGCTGTCCGTGGTGGTCTTACATGCTACTGAGCCGACGCCGTTCTCGCTCTGTATCCTGACTATCATTTTGAAATAAAGATCACTTATTGCTGCTTGCTATCTCTTTTTTTCCAAATTTCATCACTTTCTGACCACTCCTTTTTTATGTTGCATTTTCAATGTCAAGCAGTGTATTTATAAAAAGCAGTTATATTGTCTCTTTGAAAACAAATTTTAAAAGGTATCCAATTTGAAGTTACTAAAACCTAAAAAATGTATGATTCTGCAGTTATTTTCTGTTGTTTGGTGGTAAAAGATCAGTAATCAATTGGTTTTTTCTAAAACATTTCGAAAAGAAGATGAGGAAAAAAATTCGAAAATTGGTGGTTTCAGGGTGCGACCACCACACATCAAAGGGTTAATACAGTACAAAGTCTGAAATCCAGACTTCTCGGGACTTCGGTGATTCCGGATTTGGGATTTTTCCAGATAATAGATCATCATTTTAAATCTAGTAACATGGCATGTAGAAATTATAAAATTAAAAATATAAAATCATGATTTATGAAATAATAAAGTATTTATGATCTAAAGAGTATCAAACTTTATAAAAAAGCTTAATATTTATTTATTTACCTTATTAAACATTTCTTTCATTTTAAGTTGTTTTACGTTGCTCCGTTTTTTTTGTGCTAATTCTTTCTCTATTATTCTGTAGACAGACATAATTTCTTGTTTAGTTACATTGTTGAAGTCCTTTAACTGCTGTTTCGAGAATTCCGAATAACTTGTCAATTGAAATTTTCTGGTTTTCAGTACTTCTGTGTCACTTCCTTCACAACTGGTAGCGGTATTTTCTGGGTTTAGAACCATACTACAGATTTTGCCATTCATGATATAAAAACTTCTTTTACATTATCTTCATTTATTACCGCTTCTTCACGTTTCTTTACAACATCCGTTAATTGGAAAATTTAACCATTGTTTTGCGATATCCGAAAACCTTTAAAATTAGTGGCTATCATCATCAAATTTAGCTATCCTTCACTATACATATTTGGCTATGCATCATGAGCTTTACGACTAACGACAAGTTGTTCCGTTAAATTTTATCTTGTTCTATCGCGCACTGAGACAATCAAGCCTGAATTGTATTAGTTTAGTTATTTGTTATATTTATGTCTATTTCTTGCACATGCTTAACCCTTTGACACGCGCTATATTATTTTTATAATTTTTTAACTAAAAATTCTTGAAATTGAATATTATGATCCTAGAGACAAATAATATATGAGTTTAAAAAATTCTAATCTTGCCCATTGTTCTGTGGGTGGTGGTCGCACTGTGAAACCACCGCGCGTCTAGGACTTTGAACTTACTGAGGTAGTAGGGAAAAAAACTTTCCTTTCTCCGTGCGCGTTTCCAATAAATGACGAAATTTACGAATTTTGAAAAAAAAATGTATGCAAGAATTGCATAATATATAATTTTTTTACATTATTTTACATAGTAAATCGTCAGAAAAATTAACATTTATGTCATATTTCTATAGCAGTGAAAATATAAGTACTTACTTAATAAGGGGGGAAAAAAAATCCTTTTTTTTTTTTTTTTTTTTTTTTTTTCTCAAAGAACAAATTTTTTTTGTGACACTGTTCAAAGCATGTTTTGTCTTTTTGGTACATGTATCTTCTATGAGGTTTCTTCCTTGAGCTACAAAATTTACACTGCCTGAATCTAAATTTCACTGGTATATGTCCAGCGTTATTTAGTTTCTTTTCATTTGGCACATGGAAATTGTTGTTTTTTATGTTAATGAGGGGGGGCTCCATCTTTTTGGCTTTGGTACAGATCATTCATTTCCCATTCATACTTTGTTCGTATTTCGTCCCAAAATATTTTTAATTTAAATAAAACTTTACGTGATTTCTATTTTTAATTATAGCAAAGTATATTTATATTAAATTTAAACCACAGGAAATAATTTATAAAATCACAATACTAGCTTGGGGTGCAAGTGTGTTGAGGTCAGCAAAAAGTCTCCGGAAAAGAATGTATCACAATGCTCTAGTGGCGCAGTGGTCGCGCCCTGAAACCACAAAGCAAATGCCATACATATAGAGGACTTTTTTTATATATGCAGTTTAATTATTGCTATTTTTTATTGTTAATGATAGAAATCATAATGTGCGATGAATAACTTTTGAAATTTAAAGTTGTTTATATTAATAAAAGGAAGTTATTTTGTCTCATTGAAAATGCATTTTAAAAGGCATCCAATTTGCAGTACTAAGACCTAAAACATGTATGATTCTGCAGTCATTTTGTGTTATTTAAAGGTAAAAGATCAGTAAGCAATCGATTTTCACTCAATAATTTCGGTAAGAAGAGGAGAAAAAAATTCGAAAGTTGGTGGTTTCAGGGTGCGACGACCGCGCGTCAAAGGGTTAAGGCTTATCAGAGTTCTGAATAAATAAATTCTCACCATATGTTTAAGCCTTATTGAGCGCCGGCGCTAGATATCTGGCGCTAGATCCACCTGTTGTAGTCTCTGTGGGTCCTAAATTCTGCGATTGAATGCGGCCATACAAGCCCTGGCGCTGGTTCTGGGTTTATGTGAATAATAGCAAATTAGTTATTCTTATTTCAAATAGCCCTAAATGTAATCTTTGGGCCTATGAGCATCATTAACAAAATCTATTTTTAGCATATGCAAAGAAATTTTTGGTAAATGTTTCCTCGTCAACACTTTTTAGCGTATTTATCTTTAATCTGTAATCATCACCAAGCGTAATGTCAAGATAAAAGGTTACCCCACTCCTTTATTATTCAATTACTAGCATAAAAAATTGTGTAGGCATCGTTACACGAGTCATTACTCAATTTGTCATATTTTGATAAACATGCGGTAATGAAAAGAAAAGAAAGTATAATAAATAATGATTCGTCAGGTTGGTGTCAGATCAACGATGTATCTGTGTGGAATGTTTTGATTTGAGATGTATGCCAAGCAGATATGCAGCAACAGAGCCAAATTACTGATCATACAAATTTAGGCTTAAACGATTGGTTCTTCAATAACAAGGTATTTTATTTAGTGTCGAAGTGAAATTAAGAATCAGGACTCTTCAGATGTTTTATTATGCGTAGGGGGGAATCAAATGCGCATGCGTAAAGCCTATGAGAAAACGTTGGTGGTGGTTTTAAAGTCCGGATTTTAGACTTTGTACTGTGTATATATATATATATATATATCCACTCTGTTATTCCTCTCAGTTTCTATACTCTAATATGTTTGTAAATTGTTCATTTTTTGCTTTAAAAATGATTGAATTATGTTGTTCTTATCTTCCAGCTAAGATTTTTATACCTTTAGTAAATCTGCATGCAATATTTGTAGAATTATCAACAATTTAAAAGTTCTTTAAATGCGGCTAAGCCTAATTACTTTTGCTATGACCGCCATGTTTGTTTACATTTGAAACTTGACAGAATAGCAGATTTGTTGCCAATCTAGAGAAACTAAGCTTCGTAACAACAAAGATAATGCCTTCTTTTATTATTGTGAATTAAATCGTGCTTAATCCATTCTAGAATTTATTCGACGAAATAAGTGTTAGATAAGTAAGATTTACTTTGTAATTTTTAATATAAATATTTTGAGTTTTTATGTATTTTTGCCTTGTCGTGAAGTGAGAACTGAATTAATTGAATGAGAAATACTGAATCGTCTGTGAAAAATTGTTTCTTTTTTGTTTCATTTGTTTAATTTCCTTTACCCATCATTTTAAAATTTATTATAGTATTTGAATAGAAATATGACAATGATTAGATAATTCTTCAAATGATTTAAATTTTGTGCATTCTGAGATACAATATGAACGAATTGTAACGATATTAAGTGAACCTAGTGCCATAGTGTCACTATGATAAACAAATATAGTGAATTTTAAAGAGTGCATTTATTCTATTGTGCTTTATGCTCTATCGACGAAGTAGATTTAATTCAATTCAATAAGTTTAAATGAAATGCAATAAAAAATGCATATAATTTAATGTTCGGTATAAAGAATTGATATGGTGTACACATCAGATTTTTTTTTTTATATTAAAATATTGTTGCATACATATGGTTTTGTAATGGTTTGAATGAATGCTGAACTGATGATAGATTGATGAAATTGAATTCCTCAAAAGAATCGCTTTACAGTTCTGGAAGTTTTCCCTAAAGTATTAGTACAGCTGTTCTCAGTATGATTGAGCACAGTCAGTAGTTACCACTTAAAATTACTAAGAATGTTAAATTCAAAACAATATAAAAGGAAGTATCAAATGCGAAGCTTGCACAGTTCTCTCTGTGTATTCTGGACTAAAAACAAAAATGATACTCTCCTCAGCCTTATACAGTTTTTCTCTGCCCCCCGAGAAATTTCTGTTATCTTCGATTAATTGAAATTGTTGGAAGGCACACATAGTTACATATGCATTTTTCCAGTTAGTTATACAGTAACCAGATCATAATGTTGCCAAATGGTCATCAAGTTTGGTGACTTTGGGGATATCTTGGCAAATTTGGTAACACAAAGTCTCCAAAATCACCACCAGCTTAGTGCTCTCTCCATTATGATGAGTTAGCCATTTCCCTCAAAGTTAACCTGCGCGCACGCTCGCCAGAATTCCGAACACGAGAAGGTGTGCTGGGTATGTTATACCCGAAAGCAATTAACACATTTTTAATTGCATTAATTATATAAATATAGATTAACATAAAAAAGAATGGACCTTAGAATATTTTAAAGAATATAATAAATGAAATACGATTATTTTGCACATCTCTGGCAGATTGAACACATATGCTTCATACAAATACTGCTATTACATTTCTCACACAGAAACTGTGTCTTTCTGTCCTTGTTTTTAGGGCACTCGGCGCATCTTCTATGAATATGCTTTGTGTTTTTAGATGGTGGTTCCATGTTGCAATCTCCTGAATTATTTTTCCTTCTAGTTTCAAAGAAAGCATGATTTGCTGCCACCATTGATTTGTGTAATCTTCCACTAACTTCAGTCCTAATGATTTGAGAAAAGAACCCCTGTTTCTAAACAGTGGTTTATTTTTAGAAAGTAAGATTATTTGTGCGTTAATTGCTGGAACATTTAAAAGTGAGGAAAAAATTGCCATAAGCCACCATTTCGATACTCTAGCTGTAGAATATGCTGCTCCCATTTCATCTACAACATCTGCTCCTCCTCTTAGATTATAAAATGAAATAATCTTCAGCTTTTTTAGTACTCCAGTGCTTTTGTCAATTTTATTATCGTTGTGCATAGTTGATAATTGAACAACACTTCTTTTTTCCTTGGTACATAAGAAACATGTTTCTTTCTGGAAACAAAAAATTGAAGAATAAGCGGTACTTTTCCATTTCACCGGCGCAAATCTCGCCAAGCAGTCTTTATTGGCGACAACACATGGTATACACATAAAACATGTTAACAAATGTTAATTCTAAGGATTTTTTATTTTGAAGGCATAAACATTTTAATATTGTTTAAAATTTATAAAAAGGCAATACATAAAGACAATAAATTTGTAAAACGAAATTAATTTAAGAATTTACTATGCTTTCATGGTACAGTATTCTGATTTGTCGTTTCATATCACGACTCCAAAGACTCCAAGTGATCTCATCTCATGTAAACTATGCTACAGGAATCTAATTCTCTCATTAAATTCAAGTTATCCAGTTATTAGTTTATTCTACATTAATTTCAAGTTAAATCTTAATATGGAATAGAAATTTAAATGCAAGAATAATTTTTATTCGTACGAATAGCTTATTCAGAAATTATGTAAAACCGCAGTGCTTTACTTCGGTAGTGCATTCGCATTAGAATTGATGAATTCAACCCCTTTGCTTTTTTTTTTTTTTTTTTTTTTTGTATTTTCGCCTTCGGATGAGTGGTATGATTGCATCCTAATTGACTTAATTACCGTGAATGGCCATAGGGCATAAAATTGAACTATCTGATAAAAATTCTATGTATTTTTATGCCAGTATTGAAAGAAACAATAAGAAATGTTTGCAACTTGTTTTGAAAATGAGGTGTAAAAGGTTATCAGCGAGGATATTCCGTTTGGCATCGTTTGTACCATTTTTGGCGATTTTATCGCCTGCGCTGGCAAAACGGAAAAGTATCGAATATTCTTGCCACTTCTTCGTTAGAAAATCCGATGGAATTTCTCTCTTATTCTTTTTCAAAGTTCCAACTATAGTTATTTTCTTCCGTAGTAAGTCCTAAGATAGCTACTATTTCATATACCAATTATCTACAGTCAAATTCTGTCCAGAATTGTACAATAGTTCTATCAAATGCTTTACTTGCATTGTTATCAAACTGAAACTGCCCCATTGGCTGTTAGCCGGCATATATTTCCATTTTCCATGTATAAAACACGCTGGAATCAGCCAGTGCAAATATTTTTATGCAGGTGTGTTAAGTATGTATTGCCTAAATAAACATTGTCCCCTGAATTGTTCTAATTTTTCTGCAGTTGTTATATATTTACCTACAGTTTAGTTCTCAATGAATTTTTCAAAAAATCTCTTATGAGAGTAAGTTTATCCACAGCTCTTCTACTTGGACAATCTCGGATATCATGAAACTGAAGGCATTTTAGTAGGAAAAGGAATCGCTCATAGACATTGTTTTGTGGAAAATGTCCATTCCAGTTCCATCTGTTGCCCACAGATCTTTTACATTGACATGAGAGGATTTGTGAACAAATACCATATATATACAATAATCCCAAAAGTGCTTTGATTTCGCATTCATCTGTTTTCTTTGCATCGCACCCATGTACAAAATGCTCCTGAATAGAATCAGTGTAAATATTTGTACATTGATTCTATTCAGGAGTGATGTATGTTAGAAATGATGTTTCTAACATACATCATTTCTATTATGTCTTTGTCGATGAGCGGAGACCAGGAATCCAACGTTGTTGATGCATCTTTTGAATAATCTGTATTTCCTGGAATTTTGAAGATAATGTTTTTAGAATTAGTCCTAACTCCTAACATTCATTCAGAATTTGTTTTTCTTCCATATCAGGCCATTTTTACCAACATAATTTTCATCATTTGATTCATTTTCTAATTCAGTGTCTGTATCACTGTCTGCTGATGAATTATGATTGCTGTTGTATTCTTCCGCTTTTCTAAACAATTTGTCGTCTGTTGAAATGGTTTCTAACATATTTTTCAATTTCTTTATCATAATTTAGATGCAGCACCATGCTGACTAACTAAGGGAGTGAAGATGAAAATCTTAGACGCCAGGGTGTCGCATAGCCCAGCGGTACTATTCCTAGAAAAGTATTCGAATTATCATTCCACGGACTTCCCAGCTTCAAGAATGTGTCCTTGAATTCATCTACAAAAGGTTTCGACCATTTCCGGCGTGTGTGCTCGGGGGTTAAACAGACTTTTCCCTGAAACCCTAGTTTTCCGGTGGCACTTCACACTCTTGAGGCCTTTCATGTTACATTATACAAGAGATCTTTAAATTTCACTAAAATTATCTAGTTACGTAAGTCCTTCCCAAGGACTGAACGTCCCAGACAGTACAATCTCTGGTCAGGGAGCCGTATTTACAGCTAAGGAAAATCAATACAATACTAAAGTACTTTCAATGAATAACTTACAACAAATCAGATGCCAAATCAATAACTAAATGCATGAAATTACAAATTTTTATGTTTACAACTATGGAAAATCAATGTAGTACTTAAATAGTGATTTCAGTAAATAGCATAAAAGAAATCAAATACTAAATCAGTAAATGAATGCACAAACTTAAGAATTTAGAAATAAATAGGACCATGGTCTTAGTACAGTATAAAGTCTTAATAATTTTATAAAAAGTAAGCTTGAACTTTCGATTATGTCAAAAAGAGCTTCCAATTCTGGAGCTGGCAAAGGATCTACAAAGCGAAAATGCGTTTCGATGTCCATTAAACAAAAAGTGGAATTGCTGCAAAAAATGGATAAAGGCATAAAGAAAGTGACAGAGAGGTGATTTGTTTCTCTAACCATTTCGAAATCTGTTTAAGAATTTCACGCTGCTCTGCCGGGAGGGGGGACATCGCAGCACGCAATGAACTGGAAGTTGATCCGTCAGCACTATCCTCATCTACAGGGCAGATATTTTTTATTCGGCTTATAATTCCTTACTAAATGTAGTGTTTCATCTCGATGTACTCCGATATGATTTAAATCAATTTCCTCGTCATTATAAATATCACGAATACACATCAAATAATTTTCTGGTTGAAATTTTCTAATTTTGACTATGCGTAATGTATGCTTTATGCATGCGCTCATTGAAAGAAATGTTTAATAAAGTAAACAAATAAATATTAAGCTTTTTTTTTTTTTTGTAAATTTTGATGCCCTTTAGATCATAATTGCTCTTTATTTCATAAATTACGGTTTCATATTTTTAATTGTATAATTTCTGCATGCCATCTTACCAGATTTAAATTGATGATCTATAATCCGGAATCGCCAAAGTCCCGACAAGTCCAGATTAAAGACTTTGTACTGTATATTATATACACAATGGGGACTACATACTATGGCCATAGTAAGGGGCTAGCTTATCATAATGAACAACTTTAGGCTTAGAATTTGATGACTTATGGATCTGAAATATGATGTCGTTCAGCTTGTTTATAAGTGTGTGAAGACCATCCCATGGTGACTGTAGTTTAGGAGAAAGTCCTTTCCTGCGAGTCGGATTCCGTACCCACACCTTGTCACCTTTGAATCAATGCCCTGTAGCTCTCAGGTTGTATTGGATCTGCATCGGCAAGTTGACTTGCTCTCGTGCAAATTTGTGCATCACTTTAAACCATGCCTGGAGATTCTGATTGTGCTCCTTAGGTGATGAAAGGCCCATTCAGAGGGCAGCCATAGAGCTGATTACAAGGCAGACAAAGGTTCCAAGGGAGAGCGACTGGAATGTAATAGCATAACTGTGTAAGAACCATCCCATGGTGACTGTAGTTTAGGAGAGAGTCCTTTCCATCGAATCAGATTCCATAACCACATCCTGTCATCTTCGTTGAATCAATGTCCTGTAGCTCTTATGTTGTATTGGGTCTTCATCGCCAAGTTGACTTGCTCTTGTGCAAATCTGTGCATTACTTCAAACCATGCCTGGAGATTCTAATTGTGCTCTTTAAGCAATGAAAGGCCCATTTAGAGGGCAGCCAAAACAGCAAATCACAAGGCAGACGAAGGTCTCAAGGAAGAGCATCTGGGATGGGGAATAGCCAATAGTCTCTTAGGCAGCACTGAGACAGGCCAATAATAACGAAGGTTACTTCTGCTCCCAGTCTTGGTTTCTAGAGATCATCAGCGAGAGGTTCTTAAGGGTGGTTTGATTAAACCCCTCTATCATGCCTTCTGTTAGTGGATATAAAGATGTCATTTGCATTTTGTCTATGCCAAGTAGTTTAAACAGTTCTTTAATTACAATCAAGATAAACTTCCATCCTAGATTGGAACTTACATGAAGAGGTACTCCAAACTTAAAAGTTCATTGCTGTATCATTATTTCTGCTACTGTAACAGCCTCTTGATCAGGAATAGGATACATTTCAGGCCACTTGGTGAAGTAAGACAGGTGAGGTGACAACAAGGATGTAATTCTTGCCATCAGTAGTTCATGGCAGAGGTCCAGGATGTTAAAGGCCATAATGTTCAAAAGGCACTCCTACATTGTAATATTACAGGCTGTGTTTCTTCTGTCTTTACCACTCACACAAGGCATCGCATGATTGGCACCACTTTTGCATGTCAACCCTTGCATTACTCTAATAGAAACTCTGTTAAACTATATGCAGTCTTCATTATGCTGAAGTGGCCACTTATCGTGCAACCGGATTAAGCAGCTTGTATTTTCCTTCAACCCTGGAACATTATCGGCTGCTTTCCGGCAGGGTCTTCTAGGCAGAGCATCAGTGTTTCCGTGTGATTATCCCTTCCAATGATGGATAGTGATGTCATATTCCTGGAGTGTCTATCCATCGTGCCATGTGGCCTTCGGGATTCGTGAAATTTAAAAGCCAGATCTGTGCAGAGCAGGATTTTCTGCCTTACAGATAATGGTGGAAATATTCTACAACTTTATCTGTGGTGAACAACTCTTTCCTGGTGACACAGTAATTCCTCTCCGGTTTACATAGACACTTGCTCCACTATGCCACGACTTGTTCATGACCGTTTATTTCTTGGTACAGAATAGTGCTAACACTTTCATTGCTTGTATCAATGCCAAAAATGAAGGGTCTTGTTAGAACTTTTCATAGGATAGAGGGCGCTGTTGGGCCAAAGGAATTCTGTTTTTTTTTTTTACATTATGTAACTGTGGTTCGCCATTGCGATGTATGTGTATTGCTGTGATATATTTTGGTGCTTTCATTAAATATAAATGAAAGATATCGTCATGAATTTTTTGTATCCAAATCAAGATCAAATTTACCACTGATGCATATTCGTCGAAACAAAATTAGCATTCGAACAAGAATCGTCAAGTTATTACTAGCCTTTCGAACTACGCATTAGTATCGTTAATCGCTTCGTAACATGTGGTGCTGTCGCCGGGAATTATCGTAATGGTGGGGTGAGTAAATAGTTTTGTTGAAAATTTGGTTGAATAGAATATTTTGTAATTGTTGAAGTAGTAGGGTTGTTTGATGTTGTTGATTTTGTTTGGTAAAAATTTACAACTTTAGGTTTCGCATTTACTGAATATTTGCATTGGTATTTGAAAATAAGAAAATGTTGTGCTTTCTTAGAATTAGAATTTGTTGTTAATGCTTGAAGTGTGATTTGTTGTTGAAAATTACAGTTTGTTTTCTTAGAATTCTAGAATTAGAATTTATTGTTAAAGTATTTGAGGGGTAAAATTTGTTGCTAGAAACTGAAAATGGCTAAATTGTTAAAGCTTCGAACTAAGCGTGACACACATCGTGAACAAACATTAAAGTTAGTAGAAAAAATAAACATATATTTGAATGAATCAGATATTGACATAGATGTATGTGATTCATATTTAGAACAGTTGAATAGTAAAATTGAAATTATTAACATACTAAATAGTGACATTGATGAATTGTTGAAAGAAGAACAAGAAATTAAGGATGAAATTAACACAGTAGATGAATATAACGAAAAAATAATACCAGTTAAAGTAAAGTTGCAAAACAAAATTAAATCAATTGGAAAAGTTCCATATCAGTCAGGTGAACAAACAGTAAATCCAGAAAATGTTCATGTAGAAAATAAAACTTTAGGAAACAGAACTAAACTTCCTAAACTTTCGCTTCCTCGATTCTATGGTGAGCCTTCAGAATATTTAGATTTTTGGAATCAGTTTGAGAATTCTGTACATAATAATTCTAATTTAACTGAGGTTGACAAATTTTGCTATTTGAAGTCGTTATTAGGTGGTAAAGCCCTAGCTAGCATTAAAGGATTCTCAATTACTCCAGAGAATTATAAACAGGCTGTTAAATTAATTTCGGAAACATTTGGCCAAAGAGACATTTTAATAAATGCTCACTTGTCAAATTTATTAAATCTGGCACCTGTAAAAAATGCTTCTAACATTCAGGTCCTTCGTAACCTTTATTTTGAAGCCCAAACTCAAATTAGATGTTTAGAGGAATTAAATGTCAAATCGGAAACATACACAACAATACTGACTAACATAATACTAAAAAATCTGCCAGGAGAATTGACTCTTGAATTTTCGAAGCAAAATATAAATAATTGTCATGATTTACAGGAATTGATGAAGTTTTTACACAATGCTATTAGTGCAAGAGAAAAGGCATTCCGTATTAATTCTAATAATGTATCTTCATATAATAATTTTCATTCTAACCAACACAAACAAAACAATTTTCGAAATCAGAAACGAAACTTTCATCCGAGTCGCAATAATCAACACGCGTCAGTAACAGAATTTATGGCGAAAACTTCCGAAGTTTGTTTATTCTGTGGTCAAGGTCACTGTAAGACTGAATGTGAGAACATGAATGTACAGCAAAAAAGGGATAAATTAATTAAGGAAAGGAGATGTCTGTTATGTTGTAACACAAACTGTTATGTGAAAAAATGTAATGCTAAACAGTGTTCATTCTGCTTTGGTAGACACGCCAAAGCTATTTGTTTTAAATTTGAAAATTCTAGCAAGTGTAAATCTAATTCAAAACCGGAAGAAGAAAAACCAAAGGAATTGGAAATTCAGCCTACTATTTCGAATTCAGTTGTAAATGATAGGAATGTGATTTTATTGCAGTGTGTTACGACAGAAATTGTTGGTCGTAAATCGTCAGGTACAGTTATTGCAATGTTTGATAACGGTAGTGAGAAGAGTTTTATTAAAAGAAATGTATCTATGAAGTTGGGATTAAAATGTCTAGGGTCAGAAACATTAAAGATTTATTCATTTGGAGCAAAAATATACGAGCCAGTTTCCCTTAGAAAGTCCTCCACGAAAGGCATCCCTCCCCTTAGGCAGATAGCCCTCGTGTGCTTTGCCATAATTAAATACACCAACACCATTTGGAGCAAAGGATCCTAGGTTGCAAACATGTCGCAGAGTTGAAGTGAGATTGCGAAATATTTTAGATGGAAATGAAGTTGTAATACAGGCGTTGGAAACAGATGAAATTTCGAGGGCGGCGATTAATTTGCCGAATGAACGTACAAGAGCTGAAATGGAAGCCAAGGGATTAACTTTAACGTGGGGATATAATCAAGCGTCAGATGATAATGAAATTTCCTTGTTAATAGGTATAGATTTTTATTGGAAGTTGACAAAAGGTTTTGAAAGGTTAAATACGTCTTTGGTAGCTGTAAACACAGAACTTGGATGGTCCTTGCAGGGAAATTGTGGTGATATGAGTAAAGCGGCTGCTGTGAATTTAGTTTTAGGTGATCAAAGCACTGTATCAGCTGAACTCAGGCGTTTCTGGGAACTGGAAAGTTTAGGTATTGAAAACAAGGAAGCAGAGTGTTTGACTTTAGTGGAACAGGAGATACTTGATGAATTTAATAATTCTGTTGGGTTCGTAGATGGAAGATATTGTGTAAAGTTGCCGTGGAAACCAGGTATGCAGGAGAAATTAGCAAATAATAGAGAAGTGTCTCGGAAACGTTTCGATGGTCTGGTTAGGAGATTTAGAAATGATACAGCTTTTTATGAGGATTATAAAAAGGTAATTGATGATTATCGTAGGGAAGGTATCATTGAGAATTCGTCGTCAGATACTGAAGTGTCATATTCTGAGCAGTCATTCTACTTACCCCACCACGCTGTCATTCGCGAGGACAAATCTACTAGTCGACTTCGAATCGTGTTTGATGGTTCTTCTCATGAAGGAGGACAACTTTCAATTAATGACTGTTTATTTAAAGGACTAAACTTGTATCCGAATCTATTTGAAATGATTTTAAAGTTTCGACAAAATACAATCGCCTTCACAGCGGATATAAAGCAAGCGTATCTACAAATTTTGATCGATCCTAGTGATAGAAAATTTACTAGATTCTTCTGGACTGATGATATCGGTTCTAATTCATATCAAGAAATTAACTTTAGTAGAGTTTTATTTGGACTAAAACCAAGTCCATATTTGTTAGCTGCAACTCTGAAATATCATTTTGATAAATGTAAAGAAGAATTTCCTGATACTTGCAAATTACTGTCAGAATGGTTTTATGTCGACGATTTGATTGGAGGCGAAGAAGACTTGCAAGCGGCTTTGAAAATTACGACTGTAAGTGTAGAAATTCTCAAAAGATGTGGCATGATATTACGAAAATGGAAAACCAATTCCATGGAACTGCGTAAGCTGTGGAAAGATGCTGAGTTCGAAATCGATGAGGAAAAGAGCTCAAGTACAGGACTTGACTCACCATCCAAGGTGTTGGGTCTAGTTTGGGATCCAGATGCGGACAGTATATCTTTTAACGTGAAAGAATTATCAAAGTTTGTCAAGAACGGAACTGCTTCGAAAAGGTTTATTCTTCGAGTAGTAGGTCGTATTTATGATCCGATCGGATTTCTTGGGCCTTTCATCATAAAGCTGAAGTGCATTCTACAGGAACTGTGGAGTCATGACATAGACTGGGATGATAAACTTCCATCGTCACTGGATCACAAGTGGCAGTGGTGCAGTGAAATCGAACACTTAGAAGATCTTCAGATTCCTCGATGTTATTTTTCAAATTTGAACTGTAAATTTATTTCATTTGAAATTCATTCTTTTTCAGATTCATCTCTTTTAGCCTATGGAACTGTATTGTATTTAAGAGCTATATCTGAAGATGGGAGGATAAGTATCAGTTTTATTTGTTCTAAAAGTCGTGTAGCTCCTCTGAAAGGTCTTACATTACCAAGACTGGAATTAATGGGAGCTTTATTGTCCGCAAGATTAGTCCATCAAGTAAGTAAATGTCTTAAATTTAATACTTCTAGTTATTTTTGGACCGACTCGATGATTACATTATGTTGGATTAAGGGACAAGCTAGTAAATACAAAACTTTCGTAAAAAATAGAATAGAAGAAATTCAATCTTTATCAGATACCAATAATTGGGCTCATTGTCCTGGTAAGGATAACCCTGCAGATATCTTGTCCAGAGGAATTTCTGCAGCAAATTTAGCTACAAACCATCTTTGGTGGAACGGTCCACCGTGGCTAAGCCAATCACCTGAATACTGGCCTACTGAAAGAGAGAACTTAAAATCTACAGACGTAGACTTAGAGCTAAAAAAAGAATTTGAAGGTACAGTGCAAAATAACTGTTTGGTAGAAAATTCGAAATTTATTTTAGATTTAAGGAAATATAGTTGTTTGTTAAAAGTACTAAGAGTAACTGCACTAGTTAAACGGTTTGTTAATAAACTTCAAAAACGACAAACGATTGCAGGTCCCCTCACAGCAGAAGAACTTCAAAATGCTGAAATAGACTGGATAAAACATGAGCAAAACATAGAGTTCAACTTAGAGTTGCAGAACCTTAAAAATGGTAAATCGATTCCTAAAAACTCCACTTTCGAATTTAGCCCCATTTCTCGACAGTTGTGGTGTATTGCGCATAAAAGGAAGGTTAGAACAAGGAGCGTTTACAAAGGATGAAGCTCATCCTATACTTCTTCCTAAGCAGTCTAAATTTACAGAGTTAATTATTATTCGAGAACATAATAAAATTTTTCATGGTGGAGTTACATTTACGCTAGCCAAAATTAGGTCTAGATTTTGGATTCCACGAGGTAGACAAATTATAAAAAGAGTATTAGGTAACTGCCTAATTTGTCGAAAGTATAAGTTGAAACCAGCTAAACAAATAACCAGTCAACTACCTAAATGTAGAATTACTGAAAACCCTCCTTTTACTGTAACTGGCATAGATTTCACTGGCCCAGTTTTAATAAAATCAGGAAAGGATACGCCTCAAAAGGCTTACATAACATTATTTACATGCAGTGTTACTAGAGCTGTGCACATAGAATTAATCACAAATATGTCAACAAAAAATTTTATTTTGTCATTAAGGAGATTTTTAGCTAGGAGAGGAAATTGTAAAGTTATCATTTCCGACAATGCTAAGAGCTTTAGAGCCACTAATGAAATTCTTAAAGAACTAGCAAAAATTATAATAGATTCAAAATTGAAAGATTTCATTTCAATAAATGGCATAACTTGGCAATATATTGCGCCTCACGCGCCTTGGTGGGGTGGTTTTTATGAAAGGCTTATGAAAAGTATCAAAGATCCTTTGAGAAAGGTTCTCGGAAGGGCTCTTCTTAACTTTGAGGAAATGATGACTATTCTATCAGAAATTGAGTTAGTTTTAAATCATAGACCTCTTACTTATGTCCATAATGAAATAAAAGAGCCAGAAGCTCTTACACCTGCCCATTTCTTGTTTCCAGGGCAAGAAAATATTTCTTATCCTGTACATTTCGCCGACCTTTTCAGGAATGAACCATTGAACAGGCAGACTTTGACTAGGAGAAAACTGTATCAAACTAATCTTTTGAAACAAATTTGGAAAAAGTGGAAGGAGAATTATCTCCTCGAATTACGGTCTGCGCATATTTTTCTAAATCCATCTCCTGAAACGAATCTTAAAAAGGGTGAGGTTGTATTGCTGGAGGGGTCGACGAAATCAAAATTTTTATGGCCTATTGGAATTATAGAAGAAGTTTATAAAGGTAGGGATGGGTATGTGCGTGCGTTCATGTTTGATTCGTACTTCTCAAGGACTTTATCGAAGACCCGTCCAATTAATCTATCCTTTTGAAGTTTAAAGTTATATATATATGTTTGTTTCATGTATTGTATTTAATTTGCAATGTAGTTTTCAGTATTAATTTGTGCATATTGATTTTGATTATATCTAAATATATTATTCATATGTAAATTTAATGTGCTCTTAAAAGAGCACAGGTGGGGTGTGTTAGAACTTTTCATAGGATAGAGGGCGCTGTTGGGCCAAAGGAATTCTGTTTTTTTTTTTACATTATGTAACTGTGGTTCGCTATTGCGATGTATGTGTATTGCTGTGATATATTTTGGTGTTTTCATTAAATATAAATGAAAGATATCGTCATGAATTTTTTGTATCCAAATCAAGATCAAATTTACCACTGATGCATATTCGTCGAAACAAAATTAGCGTTCGAACAAGAATCGTCAAGTTATTACTAGCCTTTCGAACTACGCATTAGTATCGTTAATCGCTTCGTAACAGGTCTATACAGCTGAGGATGTGTCGTTGTAGTCTCGGATCTTAAAACCTCCTTCAGTTTATTAAACGCATCCTCACATTCTTTTGTCCACAAGGAATTTTGCTTGTTCTCTGTCAGTTTGTGAAGGGGTCTTTATGTCAGTCATTGAAGGGATTTTGTGATTTAAGAAAAGATCCATCACAGATCTCATGTAGTAGGTGCAAAGGCCCAGAAAACTTCTAAGCTAATGGGCATTTTCTCGGCATCTTCAATCTAACTGCCAACACCTGGATCTGTGCACATACACCCTCAGCAGAAATGACATGTCCGAAGCAAGTCACTTCTTGTCTGCAGGGCTTTTTTGTAACTCCTTTGTAATATTTTCTAAATGCTCTTCTCAAAACTTTTTCTGAAAATGGTCTCATCCAGGTGTATTAGAAATGATGTGTCTGGTCTTATATAGTTTTCTCGCAGCCGCTAAGAAATTTCCAATACCTTCGATTTTTCAAAATTGCTGGAAGGCATACACAGTTACAGTTAGATATGCTTCGGGCCAGTAACAGTTATACAGGGATCGGACCATAATGTAACCAAATGGTCACCAAGTTTAGCAACTTCTCTCCAAATTTGGTGAAACATTACATGCAAAGATCATTGCCTGTTTGGTTCTGTGTCACCAATTTGGCAAAATAGCCATTTACCTCAGTGTTAAATGCACTTGACCCCCTTTTCTCTGGCAGAGCTTCACACTGTTGAGGCATTTCATGTTACATTATACAAGAGATCGTACAGTTTTACATATAATTTCGCTAAGATTATTTATATATTTACAAAATTCCTAACAGTACTTATCTTAGAATAATTTGCTATTTTGGGGGGGGGGGAGAAGCACCATGAAGGAAGACTATTTTTATTGAAATTAAACGTCCATAAAGCTCATACACAAGCATTGAAATTATTAAAAATTCAAGGCCATAGGACCTATCAGTGGTTAGCAATTGCACATTGAATGTTCAAATCAGTGACTGATGAAACTCTCCCTGGCAGTTATGTATGCTTGTAAATGTTGAGGTAAGAAGTAATAAATTCCTAATCCCATCCTGTGATATATTCTGCCTGGCAGTCCTGAGTTGTTGCTCCTGATCTGCAGCTATGGAGTGCCCAATATGGGGGGCTATCATCCTTTACATGTTCGGTTGGTAAAGGGTCTGGTGAACTTGCTAGCCAAGGAAGAGTATCGACAGCTCGGAGACAGCCATGGGTATGTGAGCCACATGGAATTTAGCATTATCTTGTTGAAAAACAGCTCCAGGATTGTGTGCCTTCAAGGGTAGCATAAACAGCTACAGGATGTCATCAATATATTGTTGAGTTGATAAAGTTGTATGAAAGATGACTATGGTCAACCTGCTATTATAAGGGATAGCAACCCACACTAGGGGTAATGGCTGCATTCTTCTGTAAAACTGATGGTGATAGGGGCCATTGGCCCTGATCCATCCATGCACGCAGCCCCAATGGCCATCTGCTCTAAGACTGAAGTGGGATTCATTACTGAACACTTTGTGATGCCAGTTGGCTGTTAGCTTGGCAGCTATGATGGTTGGCTGCAGCACCATTCCACTCAGCTATGACTGTGTCAATGTTTGCATACACACTATGACTGTGTCAATGCTCTGAGGTTGAAGACCACTGTGAGCACAGCCTCTCCTCAGCCAAGTGGAAGGTGCCACAGGTTATATGGAAAAGCTGTAGCATGATGGATAGTGGACAGTGATGCCATTGGGGCAGGTTGGGCTTGTTACATAATCGTGCAATCTTGCCTTGTATTCCATTCGAGCACCTTTGCCTTCTAGAACTTTGATTCTACTGATCTACTGATAACTACCCTGAGGGAAGCATTGTTGTTGTCTTTGCACAGTCATGTATTTCAGCTAGTAGTCTATTGCTCGGTATGATCAGTCTATTGATCGGTATGATCAGCCCCCTTCATGCAACTCTACTATGCGACCATGTTCATAGTTATCCAAATCTTGACAATGCTGTCATTATTGGTTTTGTCTCCAGGAAATTGTAGTGCCGACAGAAAAGATGAACCATCTGCAGTTGTTACCTGTTTTAAATGATACTTGTTGTGCAGTATAAATGTGTGCTATTATTGAAGTTAACACTCATTGGTCTTGTAAATTTAATCATTCGCATACATGGTATTTCAAGATGATCGGATTATTTTTAAAAAGTTTTTTTTTTTTTTTTTTAAAGAGTGTAATCTAATGTAAAACCGAATACTGGAGGAAAAGAATTTTCTGTAATTTACTTGTGAACAGATGAATTTCAACATAAAGATGAGTGCAAAAGTAAAAAAATTCCATTGACTGCAGTTTCATTGGTAGCCCAACTTTACTGAAGTATTGCTGCTATGGCAAATGCAGTAGAAGTTGTCCTACGTAGAAAGAAAAGCAGGGATGCTTTCCGTAGCATCCAGTAAAATTTAGTCATTAGCATGATTGCTGTGTGTGGAACTTTCAAAAGCTTCAAAGAAATCTTAACTGAAGTTCAAATTAGTGTTAGTTTTGTAACAAGATAACAAAGTTAACAGAAGTTGTGTTTCTTATTCATGTAGTGAGGTATTGTTACTATCTTTTCACTCCCTTTTCCTTTATCCTCTGTTATAAATATTTGTGGGTTCATTTTCCATACACAATGTGTGCATTCACAAGAAAATTTATAAATGCTATAAATGTAGGTGTTTTGTTATAGCTTTTACAACTGAGAGTTTTTTGGGGGAAGGAGGGCTTTAAGAAATCCATGCAGTTTAAAACATTTAGAAGGTAATTTTTTGTGTTTAGAGATGAATTAAAGGAACTGAAATGTCTTTAGTTTGAAGCCTTAAAGTTCGTGCTCTTCAACTTTGAACACAGCCACCACAAAATGCATCTATATGTGCAGTAGAACCATATATTTAATAAAGATTTTTTATTCGTTGCAAAAAAAAGTCAAAAGGTAAGCTGTTATGATTCTTCTTACTGATGTTTAAACTTCTAAGAAAGTAGTGGTTTCAGTGCAGTGCAAGAACGTTTTAAATTAGAACTGTAAAATATATTTTGATTGCGTGTAATTTTTTTGTTATGGCCTTTGGAAAAAAGAAATTGATTATTTCTCTGGGGGGGGAGAAGGGACGATTATATATTTTGTTGTATTTTTGTATTAAGAAAAAAAAAAAAAAAATATTTGTAATGGGATTTTGACTGTGAATTGGTTGTTATTATGTGGTAATGGTAATTTTAGTGGAATATCAGCCATTTAGTATGGACTTTTACCTTGAGATTCATGCTAACATGAGTCAACTATATTTGTTAAATAGGTAAAACATGGTATGCTGCAAGTCATTATAATATTTGGTCATTAAAACCACTTTTTTAATTACGTGTTATCTTGCTTCACCAATATTATTCTGTGAATTCCAAATTATATGTGAAACTGACATGCAGTTTGTGCTGCAAAAGATGTTCCTATTTTTTCTTTTTTTTTAATAAGTGTTTTCCTTTTAAAGCAAAATGTTACTAAAGTAATTTTGAATTTTTTAATCTAAGTAAATGTCACTCTTCTTGAAGCAGCCGGCTTTTCCATATTCTTTTGTATACATTAATAATAAGCATGGTTTCCTATATTTGCTTATGCTTAAGTGTATGATAAGTTGTTTATTTATTTGCCAAATTTCATCTCAAGGAAAGGGGGGATAAAAGGAATATTATTATTCTTTTTTTTATTTTTTAGATTATTGAGGCATTTTTTCAAAAGTTTGTACTTGTATATTTTTCTGCTGGTCATGGAATTTGGCAAAGACCTTTCTAAACTAGCCACCAGTCTTTCTGATGAAAGTTTGAAAGTTAATACGTTTTTATTCAGTTAAATAATCAACGTATATAATCTGCTGATATCACTTATAAAAAACTTAAATATGAGTACAAATTTGTACCAAACATACCAGAAGTTTGGGAGGAGTGAATTGCTCAGTATTTTCTTAAATAATTAATAGATAAACTGATTTATCAAATATTAATGGGAGATAACATTAAATGCAGGCAAAGATCTTAGTGTGTTGTAATGTCAGTCTCGCCTGTTTTTGGCACTATGTCGCACTGTTTGGTGACAATTTTCGTTTGCTGAAAATGGTCAACAGACCCCCAGAAATCTGACCCCAAAACCCCCATTATCACCCAAAAGTGGGATCTATTTAAGCATAGTTTTCATGGAAACATGGTTTCATTCCTTAGCTTTTAGTTTTTAGCCAATGTCTTAGGTTTTTTTTTTTTTTTTTTAATATAACAACTCATTATTACAATTAGTATATTATTATGCAAAATGTAATATTAATAAATTTGTGTGTGGGTTAGGTTATTCGAATATGACAAAACAGACAAAGGCAATCTGCCTAGAATTATGTAAACAGTAGGTGCTGCTTAATGTGTCTACTGTTACTACTCAAATTTGTTTACTGTTGTAATAGCATTAACTAAATGCATCCTTTTTAACATTAAACAATGATAAACGACATCCTTCAAAATGGTGATGCAATTTAACTAACATAAGTAGAAACATATAAATACATACTTTTAATTAGAAGGCATTATAATTAGAAAAGACCAAAATTTTCTACATGAATTAATGTCTTATAGTTACATGTTCATATGTCTTTGATGTGTAAGTTAATTTATCAACTGTTTGTAATGTTTCAGGAAATTATTTGATTGATATTGTACCCCTAATTTTAATATGCAGAGGGCATGCCTCATCTCAGTATTTGTAGGGAATTTACCTATTTCATCAGCCTCATCTTTAGAAAGTATGTAACCACATGATATGGCTGGATTTGTTTCAGAAAGCAACTGGCAGATATCTTCTGTCATTAGTGTTTCAGCTAGAATGTTGTCATCAATATCTACTCGTATATTAAATTCCTCACAATTCATGTTAGTTGGAGATATTGCCTTTTTTTCTTCAACTTCCTCTATTTCATCATTTATTAAGAGGCTGGCTTTTTGAAAACAGTTCTTTATTATCTTCCTTGCAACATGTCTCTAAGATAGGAGCAAATGTAGCACTTCAAGATAGTAAGTTTGCTTTGCTAATTCATTTACACTTACTGTATATCAACCGTGCCTTGTAAAATTCACAAGCATATTGTCCATGCAGTGTAGAACTCTTAGTACTCATCTCACGGAAATAATTTTTTGCATCACTTTAATAATAATCCATTGATCACATGGTTGAATTAGGGCTTTGACAATATGCTTGAGAGAGACATTTACATTATGAGCTGTTGGTTTGTCATTGAGAGGAAATGCCTCTTTTTTTTATTTGTTATTCCATTTCAAAAGCCCTTTCATTAAAATTACTGACGTCATCCATGCCATTAGTAACGCTTTACTAATTTAAAGTATCGTGAATTTTCTTTTACCAAGTAGTAAGATTTCTTTTTAAAAAAAACCACACATATTGATGCAGCATAAAAAATAATTAAAAAAAAAAGTCAGACATTATAAATGTTTTCAGCATACTATTTTGTAGTCAGTTTAAGCCATGTATTTGAGAACCATGTTCCTGCAATAAGTAAATCAGCATCTTTATTATTAATGTGTTTGTAGGCTGTGTTTTCTTCTAATAATTAAGCACTCAAGAGCTCACCTTTTGTAAGTATGCGTGTGGCAGAGATCGGTGTCAGAGGCCCCATTATTTAGGCTCTTTTACCCATCCTCTTAGCTGCTACTTTTTCCTATATTTCTCCCTTGTGGTTTTCCTCTTCAGAGGTTCAGGCTCATCACGAGATGCTATTACAGATCTTGTCTCTAGCTTTAAGTGATGAGAAATTCACCCATATGTTTGCTGTTTGTTGAGACCCATGTTGTTGGAAAGGAAGGGTCCTAGGTGTTGAGGGGTGAAGCATTGTGCCCAACACACTGCTGTGGCCTCTGCTTCAGTTAAACAGGAGGCACTTTGCTGTCCTTGTGAGTGTCATCAGCTGATCTCCTGATCTACGTATCGACGACTTGGGTATAAGTTTTCGCGAGTACCTTCCTGCTTTTAGGAAATCTGACTATGGGGTTTCCGTTTGCATATAGATCTGGCTATAGCCCTAACACAAAAATCTGTGTTCCGTTGTTGGGCTCCATATTGATGGGGCAGTCAGACCCAAACCTTTATTCATTTCTATCCATAAATACTGTTCATTTGACAATGTGCCTCCAAGCTATGGCTTTACAAACAAATTTTCACATTTTGGTTACAGTTGTTTCTGTTTATTTGCCACCAAATTATCACATTGATCAGCGAAATTTTGATGACCTAATTGAGCCTGAACCTTTTATCATAATAGGAGACTTATATGGTCACAGTCCGTTCTGGGGTGTAAGGACAAAAATCCTCGAAGTTGATAAATTGAGCAAATGATTGAAGGAATTTCTCATCACTTAAACCTTTGTCTCTTCATTAATGGACAGAATACCTACTTCCACAAGCCTACACATACCTTTCATGTTATTAATCTTGCTATCTGTTCACTATCTATTTTGCTATTAGTATTGGAATGATACTTACAACAGCAATCATTTTCCCATATTTGTATTTTTCAAATGAGAAGGATTAAATTCCACGTCATGAACCCCTCATTTTATACTTAATAAGGCATACTGGGAACTCTCCTCATCTCTCGCAGAGCTAGCAAAAGGGATGGCAAACGATGTGCCGATCAACAATACCATAAAAATATTTAGTTTCTAGATTTTCAACAACAATAAGATTTTATCATAAAAAATTCAATACACCATATTCAAATTCATTTACACCATTAAAAATTCAATAGAGTTTGTAAAAAAAGTTAAAAGCATTTCTCCTAGAAATTTACTCATGGTTTCTTTTGATGTAAAATCATCATTCGCAATGTTCCAGTGAAGATGTTTAGAAACCAGACTTCACAAATTTCATTTATCTTGCATCGAAATTGATTAGCTAATTTCCCTCACTCTGTTTGAAACAAACACATTTTGTTTTCCAAAATAAATATTACATGCAAACTGAGGGATTAGCCATGGGAAGCCCCCTCAGTCCTATCCTGGCTGATGCACCATTATGAGTCAAAATTGTTTGAAACTTTTTAACTTCCCGGTATGGTTCTGCTACGTATACGATACTTAACCTTGTTTGAAGGTAATAAGGATGATTTAAATGAAGTTTTTTCAACAACGAATTCCATTGATCATGCTATTCAGTTCACTTTTGAACTTGAGACTTGCAATTCTCTTCCGTTCCTTGACATTCTGGTCACACATCCAACTTCAGTACTACAGTTTACAGTAAACCTTCATCTGTTTGCCTTCCACCACACTTCAAATCATGTCATCTGACTAAACAAAAGTTAGCTTCATTTTATTCCTATGTTTTCCATGCTCTTCCAGTTTGCTCCTCCAAACTATCTCTTGATGAACTAAATTATTTAAAAGCAGTAGCTATTGATAGGGGCTTTTCACCGAATTAATCTAGCAGTTAAAAAATTCTCATCTCAACACACCATAAGGCACACTCTTATTTTACATTATAAAAATTCTGTTGTCATTCCCTTCTTTCCATCAATTAGCTATAAAGTTGCACGTATTTTACAGAAATTTAAATTTCGGGTCGTTTATTCTCCCATCAATAAAATTCCGAGTTCCATACTCAAAGACCCCATTTTGGGTATGTATTCCTGGGGTATAGAAGTATTTTGTTGCTCTGAAAATCACACTTTAAATTTTTCTGCAGCTAAAATTATTCAAAAAACATCTTCCATTGGTGAATTAGATTTTCTAGAGGCATTTTACATTTTAAAAAAAAAAAAAAAAAACCTTTCTGTTCTGGTTAACAACCCTAATTCTAATTCATCTTTGCCTTCAGCCTTTAAAGAAATTATGTTTTAGTTCTGGTTTCATCAACAGATGGCACCTGTAGCTTGACTCCTGTCCAGTCTTTCTTATCTAATCACTATATCATATCTCGTACATTTGCGCTTTTGCAGCTGAGGATGATGGTTTGGTAAAACCATCGAAAATATAACGCTGATTTTTGTTGTTTGACTTCTAAATTAATACTTGCTCGGTGTGTTATTATTAAGTGCAGTAAAAGCTGTTGAATTGGAACTATAGTAACACTGTAGTTCAGGCGGCTAGACTCGCAATTCCTGTGATACCTGCAAGGCTACCAAAGTATTCAAAACCATGGTGGAATAGTGAATGTGAAGAGACACTGAGACAACAGAGAAAATCTTGGGGGAATGTTTTGTTGGTACCTCACTTTTTCTAATCTTGTGTAACCTTCAAAAAAGCAAAAGCACATGCTAGAAAATCGAGACGTCATAGCCAGATTCGTAGATCTCATATGTGTCATCAATAACATCCTCTAAAATAAGTAAAAAAAAATTGGGAAAGCGTTAGAAAAACATGCAGACCATATACAGACCATTTGCTTTTCTCTCTGGAAAAAAATGGCTAAACCATTACCACCACCACCACACAAGAAATTGTAAACACTCTTGGTGAGACATTTGCTGCTGTTTCTTCCCAAGTGAATTACCTACCAGTATTTCTTTTTGAAAAGCATGACTCAGAAAATATTCCCATCACATTTGATTCTTTGAACTTGGAGCCATATAATGGTGAGTTTTCCATGACTGAACTAAAAAGAACTATGTTACAGACATAAATCTGCCCAAGGTCCAGATGGCATCAATTATGAAATACTTAAGCATCTTTCCTGTAAAGGCCCGTCCACACGAGTACGCTCGAAACGTAGCTGACGAACGCGCTTTTACGTTACCAGCGTAAAAGTGTCCAAACGAGTACGCTTGCGAAGAGTGCGTTTAACCAATAGAATTATTTTGCGCAAAAATCACGTGACGCTGTAATATAGCGTCAACAGAGCTGTATCTTATTACTTCGCTGTTCTTCTGTATGTTTTGTGGAAAGTTGTCCGAATCAGATGATTTTTTTATAGCTGAAACTTTACTATTATGTGCAATTATTAAGCAGAGGCAAAACCGCAAAAAATGGGCAAGAATGGGTCCGAAAGATTTATATAGAGTGACCTGTTCAAAGAGATTTTTTTTTTTTTTTACTGCCTTGTTTGCGAAAGGAATATCTGGAATTATTAAATTTCTACTATTAGTTCACACTCTCCCTATATCCTGTTCAAATTTTCAGTACATAAAATGCTTTTTATTCATCCACTCAAGTTCAAATACAATTTTTTAAACTTGCAGTGAATGACACTTGATGTTAGTACAGCTTTTTCACATATTAACTTTTTTTAAATTTTTAATTAAAAAAAATTATGTTTGTATTTTTATTTATTTATTTATTTATTTTTGCGTTTTTAAACTTTTCTTTGTGGACCTAAGTAGGAATTGACTTAATTTTTTTTGGGGGGGGGGGTATATTACTTGTTCTTTAATTCCTTCAGGATGAGTATCGACCAGTTTGACAGACTTGCAGATTCTATATCGTATGAAAATTAGGATTTATAAAATTGGTTTGGAATACGGTATATAAAGAGAATTAAATTACTTAATTCTCTTTATATACACCATCCATCATATAATAAAACCAACTTTATATTTTTTTAACTCGCTCTCCCTTGGTTTATTGTTTTTCTTTTTATTTATTTTTGAATTTAGAATGCGGTTCAAACTTTGGACAGTTTATGAGAAATTATGTGCATGATAAAATATGCAATAAAGTAAAAATAAAGAGAGAATTTATAGATGATATATGATAAAGAGATGCAGATATATTTTACGTAAGGATTTCTATTTGCATTGCACATTTTTAAACTAAATTAAAAACAATAATAATAATGAATAAAATAAGAAATGAAAACAATAATAATAGGTAAAATAAGAATATAATGATTCATGATTAAATATAAGAAACACATTTCGAAATGAGAAAAGTTAACTGAATTATACCGTCTACGGTTGAGTTCAAAATTCCCACCTTTCCATTCCTCCGCTACCAAAGCAGCGCGCTGCTCAGCTATCTGTGATAGCAGTGATTGTGAAAAATAACGTAACAAGTAGAAGTCGCTGCAAAGGTAATTTAATTAAACTTCAATAAATGATTGCTGTATGACGCAAGTTGTAACTTTCCTCCAAAATTTCGTAATTGTATTTTATTGAATACTCTTTCACAGTCAACTGCTTTTTTTTAGAAGTTATTATATTGCTGAAGTTAGTTTTTGGTGTATTTAATATTGGGATATTTATAGAGCTTTTTATTACACATGATATAGCCAATATTTATAATAATTAAGGAGAATTTTGTAAGGCAGAAACTTTGATTTCGTAGAAACTGTAATTTATTTAGGTTCCTATTACTTACGGTGTTATAAATAGGTGAAGCATATGGATATACTGGTCGGATCATTGCTTTATAAGAATACAGTTTTCCCCTTTAATGAGAATTTTAAATGTATACTAATATGTACGGTTTGAGAAATCTGAAAATGGCGTGAACAATGCTGATTATTTTATTGCTGTATACAGTTATATTTCTAAGCAAAAACTCATCTCCGTGTGGCTCTGATGCCATATTGAAACGGGTAAGCAAGAAGGTTTTCTGATTATGACACGTGATAAGAACTCGGTCGGCTATTGGCTATACGCGCGCGTCGCGGGCGAAAAAGCTGAACAGGAGCGTACTCAGTTTTACGTCTTCTGCGGCCTGCGAATTTACGCCGGCGTCAAAAAAGTTACGTCAACTACGTCAGGAGCGTCCTCGTGTGGACGAGCCTTAACTGCCCTCCTTTCTTATTATAACTGTGGAAGGAACATAGGTTTCCCAATGCATGGAAGAAGGTTTCCTATAGCAGGGAAAAAACCCAAAGAGTCCTTCAAACTAATGGCCCATTGCACTTACGAGCTGTATCTGTGAGCATTTTGAAAAATGGTAAATTGCTGCCAAATTTATTATTTAGAAAAAAAAAAAAAAAAAAAAAAACATAATCCTGCCTTATCAGAGTGGCTTTTGGAAAGGGAGAACAGCCATTGGTAATATGCTTTATTTGGGAACCTCCATTCACAGAGCCTTTGTGAAAAGAAATCATCTAGCTTATGTTTTTTGACATGGAAAAGACATATAATGCACGCATATAATATAATGCATGGACATACGGTATTTTTCATGAACATCAGGCTACTGGCTTGCATGGTAATTGACCTAATTTCATGGAAGGCTGGGATTTTCAAATAAGGATTGTCTCTGTAGTATCAGATAGATTTTGTCAAGGTGTGCCTCAAGGCAGTGATTTTAATGGTTGCACTTTTTAGTTTAAAAATAAATTCTATTCTAAGAGAACTCCCTCCTACCATTTTAGGTTCATTCATCAGTTAATAGTTGTATTAAAATTTGTTTACTTCAACATATAAGCTATTACTAATTTTATCCACGCAAGTACTATGTACATTAATTATTAATTATATTTTACTTGCATTTAAAAGTGCAGTTGATAAATAAAGCTTTACAGTTTGGGATTTTTCTCAGTATAAAAGTATGAAAAAAATTAGAGTAAGAATGCAAAATTTAGAAAATCTAATTAAATGCCAAAATATTTTACTTCAGAAATTTATTACAAATACAGTAAGACCCCGCTTAATGCGGGGTAAATGTTCCTTCAAAGTAGAGCAAAATATGAAACAGCTTTAAACGGGGTTATCTCATCAGGTAAATAATGGGGTTAGGGGAAGATGAGTAGAAAATTTGTCAGGCATTTTATCATTAAATTTATTATGTTTTTTTATAACAATAAAACAAAAATTTATTTCTTACAAATATAGAAACATAATAAATGAGAATATACATATAAAAATTAATAAAATTCTAAGGCATTTTACCATTACATTTATTATGTTTTTTATAACAATAAAACAAAAATGTCCAGTGTCACCGCCCTTGCTTAGATCTGCCGAAATGTTCTTCCACACCCCTTTCAGACATTTTTCTGTTACCTCATTCCAACAAAGGTTTATGTTTTCTACAGCATTCATGATATTGCAGTTTTTCAAAAACTCTCTTATTCATTGTTTCTCTTCTCCATCTATTTTTTTCAAACATCTGTCCAAATGTTCGCTGCTGGTAATGAGCCGTAAAATTTGATATAATGTCTTGATTCATTGGTTGGATTAAGGCAGTTGTGTTAGGCAGCAAGAAAACCACTTCGACTTGAATGCATGTTATTAAATCAGATAAATTCGTTGGATGGCTTGGAGCATTATCAATCAAAAGTAGTGCTCTTGATTCAAGGTTTTACATTTTACAGTAGTGTTTAAAAGACGGGCAAAAATGTTCAGTGTTCAGAAAAATTTTCGTAGTTATCCATGACTTTTTATTAGATTCCCAAATTTTGAAATCTCCGCTTGCATTACCACCTAGTAGAAGCGTTAAGCGTTCTTTCGCAGCTTTAAATACTGGTGCACGTTTTTCTTCATGGGATAGAAATGTTCATTTTGGCTATTTTTTTTTTTCGTAAAATAGGCCTGTTTCATCAACATTAAAAACCAATTCTGAAGGATAGTTTCCTCATTCAATTATTGTTTTTAATGTCACTGGGAATTCAGCCACCGCTTTTGTATCACCATTTGTGCTTCTCCTGTAATTTGTACCAGGGTTTCTTAAACTTTTTTCACTCGTGATCCCCCAGGACCCCACAATATTTACAAAACTTTTGTGGGACCCCATAAGCACTGTGCGAATTTGACACATGCGTGAGTGAAACTGTCAATTTTTTCACTTGCACTGTAATATACTATTGCAGTTTTAGGCCATTAATTTCTAATTTTAAGACATAGAACAATGTGAAAATTTTAAATAAGTAACAGACGAAATGACAGCGTCACATGCAAAGCAAGGAAAATGAACGTTTATATTATAAAAAAAATGCGTCAAAACCTTTTAGTTTTTTCTTTGTCTTTGTTGGCTTATCTTTATCTATTTTCAGATACACTGTGTAAAAATATTTGGTAATTGTAAAATTATTATAATAAGTTAAAGAAATATCAAAACTGCTAAAATTTTTGGCAACCCACAGTTAAAGAAACCCTGTATTAAACCATCCTCGACTTGTAAGGAAAGTTTCACTTGTGTCACTTGGCCTCAACCTGAATGTAATTAAAAATTCTTGCTTTTTCCATTAAAATAGGTTGGCTTAATGGCATATTGCGTTCAGTTTCCTTGTCATTTCATGTAGAAAGTTGTTTTTCCATTTCCTCTATTGTATTTTTTCTAGAACGGGTAATTCTAGTTGCAGAGCTTGTCGCAGTTGCCAATGACAATATTTTTTCTTTATTCATGGCCCATGATAAAAACTAAAAATCATAATATTTCTCACCATATCAATCATTATATAAATTTATACTTACAATAACGTCAATAAATGTTTGAAACGATAAAAATACATTCATATCACACCGCAGGAAAGAAGAAACACAGATAAACTGCTTCGGATATCGGGAAGCCTAACGCTGCATGCGATTTCGGGGAATCCCACAATTCAAATAAAAGAGCATTAAGTGGGGTCTTACTGTAAGTTAATAACCTCAATCATGCATTATAAATATTGAATTAGAGTTAATTTGAAATGGTCATTGTTCAGTGTGAAAATCTAGTTTTCTGGCAAAAATCTTCCAGTTTTTTAAGATTTCAAGTTTGGCAACTATAGTACAGTCAAAAGTCTTTAATCCGGACTCGTCGGGACTTCGGCGATTCCGGATTATCGATTTTTCCGGATTATAGATCATCAGTTTAAATCCGGTAAGATGGCATGCAGAAATTATAAAATAAAAAATATGAAACCGTAATTTATAAAATAATGAGCAATTATGATCTAAAGGGTATCAAAATTTACACAAAAAGAAGCTTAATATTTATTTGTTTGCTTTATTAAACATTTCTTTCAACATGCGCATGCATACCTTATGCATAGCCGAAATTAGAAAATTGCAACCAGAAAACTATTTGATTTGTATTCGTGATATTTATAATGATGAGGAATTTGATTTAAATCATATCAAAGACGGAGTACATCGAGATTAAATACTACATTTTGTAAGGAATTATAAGCCGAATAAAATAAAAACATCTGCTCTGAAGATAACGATAGTGCTGACAGATCAACTTCCAGTTCATCGTGCGGCGCGACGTCCCCGCACAGAGCAGCGTGAAATTGATAAACAGATTTCGGAACGGTTAGATAAACAAAGGATATACCTTTATCCATTTTTTGTAGCAATTCGTTTTTTGTTTGATGGATATCGAAACATACTTTCGTTTTCTAGATCCTTTGGGAGCTCCAGCATCGGAAATTCTATTTGACATAATCAAAAGTTCAAGCTTACTTTTATAAAATTGCTCTTACAGTCTGCAAAAAATAATAAGCCGGATCCAATTCGAAGATTAAGGAACAACGCAATTGTCAACGTTAACTGAAATAGATAATTAGATAATTTTAGCTTATGCCATCCGTTATACATTAAACGCGCACGAGAAAATGTATTCTGCGCTTGCGCAGACGCATATGCGCAGTCGTAAATGTCTTGCGCGCACACGTAAAGCGCCTATGAGTGAGTATGTGTCAACACGGCGCATGCGCAGAAAGATTTTAGCTTTGAGGTCCGGATTATAGATCATTCCGGATTATGGGTGCCCGAATTAACGACTTTCGACTGTATAAATCTTTTTCAGGGCTTCCTCCCCTCCCCACAGAAGTTTTTTTGCTCCTAAAGAAGTATCAACTCTAATTTGATAAAGTTAATCAAAATCAGTGCCACCTTAAAATTACTCTTTTACTGAAGTTGGCTAAAATCAAAAGAAAGCTAGCAACTTAATTCCTTACTTGATGACATTTCTCTATCTTTTGACAATTTATAAATTCAAATATCTCATTTGGCAACTTTATTGAGATAAAAAATACATTTTATAATATTTTGATCATATTAACTAAACATTAAGCAGTGTATTTTCCGTGTGTACATGTCCATACTTCAGCAATTTGATAACGATATCCAAATGATAACGTTAACCACAATCATGCTAAACAGTACTGAAGTACTATTCTAATTTTCTATGCATTTCAATATATTGCCTTATTTTTTAATTATTCATTACCTTATGAAATTTTAGCTAAATCGTATTCTTTCTTCCAGCCTATAAAAATGGAACAATATCCACTTTTGAAAAAAAGAACTTTAGCTGTGGTTCTGGAAAAACAGGTAATTTAATTTCTTTCTACAATTTTTACATTCAAAAATGATTAATTCATGTTGCAGAATGGCACATCTTTGTAAAATCAAGGTGAAAAAGGCATATTAAACTTTGTTTCAGCTCTTTGTGGATAGCTTGTTAGAGGCAAATGCACGTGAAGCATTTTAATTGTATTCCAATAAATAAGAGAACTTTGAAATCGGAAAATAAAACCTTCCGAACTTTTAAGAATGGAAGTATCCACAATTAAAATCAAACCTCAAATAAAATTTCCAAAGGAAGCAAAGTACAAAACAGCTAGAAATTTCTTGAAAATCGTCTGATCACAAAATGGCTAATTGTAAGGGAAATGTGTCAGTCTGAAATTAAAAATTTGACTAAAAAAGAAAGGAAAAAGGAAGCTTTTGCTTTGGTGTATATATTGAATAGAGCTTTTTCAGTGTTGAAGGTGATCTGACATGATGTTGTTTACGATATGTGTTTTTTGAATACAAGTCAGTTTTTCCTAGAAAGTTTTCCACAGAGGTATCCCTTCTCTTAGGTAAATTGTTCTATCATTTGCCTTAATCTATCAAGTAAATGTCTATAGAGGGATTATTGAAGGGTGTAAAACTAATAATTTTTCTTATAAAATTGCAAGTTTTAAAAAGTAGTTGGTAATCAAAGATCCAGTTAGTAATAAAGGAGTTGTGCAGGCATAAAATAATTAAGGATCATTAGCATGCTGTCACGTATGTCATATTCAAACTTAGGAATTTTTCTGGGGGGTTTTCTGTTTGCAGTAGGTTTTATTATTATTGTCATTAGTTTATTTTCTATACCTAAGCCGCCAGGTAAAGTAAATTTTTAGGTGTAGTTCTTTGATATAGCTGTTTTTATATCTGTAGAAATAATTTGAAGTCTCTGTAACAAATTATTCAACTGGCATTTATTCTTATTCTCTTTCTTTATTCTTATTTCTTATGCAACTTTAATGTTGTAAATGATATATGGCTGCTTTTATTTAATGAGATTTGCATCTACTTTATGATCTTGTTCTTTAGATTTTACTTTTCATTGTTATTTTATGTTAAGTCATAGGAATAGTTTTTTAGAAAAATAATTAATTATTTAAAAATGAAATTTACTTCCTAAATGATTCTTGCTAAAAAATATAAGTTTTAATGAAAGAAATTTCAGAATGGTTTCTTCTGATCAACTGAAGTGATTACTGTGATTTTGGAAAACAGTTCCCTTCTAGTTGACAGCTAAGACTATAGTACTCTCTAATCAGGCACAAAATATATCTAACATAGTGAAGTAAAAAATGTAATACTTTTTTAGAATTTTTCTTATAAAAGAGTTTTTAAATATTTTTATGAATCTGAGAATTTTTTGAGTTGTTAATTTTTTGTTTTTCTTACTGAAGCTACCACCCACAGAAACTCTGATTGTGAGTGAGTCGATTGACAATTCTACTAGAGGATCAAGTAAATCTAATGTTTCTTTGAGCACAAGTGCAAGAGAACTAAGTGAAAATGATGACTTGGTTTCAAGTTTAGTTTTAGATCCATATTTGAATTTTTCGACTCATAAGATGAATACTAGGTATGTATTTATTTTACAATTCTTTTAAAGTTTAGAAAACAGGGCATGCTGTCATAATGTGTATAAACAGGGTGCCCACTAAAGTCAGGTGCCATCCATTTAACTGGCAAACAGCTGCAGCTATATTCAGTCATAAAAATAGTGACTAAGTGTAATATAAGTAGCTGTGCTCTACTAAATGAGACTGCTTACAGCACTGCCCTGTGGAAAATGGTAGAGTTAGCATTCTAGTCTCGAAAATGGTACGAGATGGGAGGAAAAATTGAATTACCAAGTTCTAGAACATCGCAAATTAAGTACAAAAAACATCTTATGGATATGAATGTTAAAAACAGAATGCTGGAAATAGACATTTTTGTTTCTTCGTGATTTCCAAAACTGTGATGTCACAAAACTTGAATGAAAGGAGTGAAGATTAACTTTTGGGGGAAAAAGCGAGCCTTTCACAGCACAATTGAGAGGACTGTGATTCAAACCCCACAGGGTACATCCTTGTACTGATAGTCTTTATATGGAGATTGTGCACAGTCGTATCGTAAAATGCATCAACTCAAAGCGAATTGACCTTGGTGCGCATTATGCAAACCTGAGACAGTTCTAAAAGATGTCTTCTGGGGGACTCAGTATTGAAGTTCATGGTTGTGGAGCGATTTTCAAAAAATGATTGTTGTGAGAGTTTTACTTTATGATTTATGTGGGCTCAAGGCACAATCAGCAGTGTGGTTGTATCAGCAACTGTTTACTGTAGGCCCAATTCCTTGGCAAAAATTGTCCTACAAGTTGTGAAACATTTAAGGAAGACATGTTGTGTGACTAGCCGACTTCAGATCGGCTAAGGTAGGGTGAAAAGTATAACTGGAAGATGTATTATCATATGCCCTCACATATCTGAACAACAGCACAAGAGTGATAAGTGAAAAGCATGGCCTTTTAAAAAGTCACGTTTGGAAAATCCTAAATGAATTAGGTGCTCATCTCCATACTAGCCAGCATCTAATCAGGCACGTTTTCACAATGCAACTTCATTATGAACTAGGTAGAGGCCCAGCCAGCATTCTTTACAGATATAGCGTTAACCAGAGAGGCATGCTTTTTGTGGAATGAAATGTAGAATAGGCAGAATATCCATTACTGGGCATGGAAAATCCATCATGTTCTGCCAACGTCCGACATCAAGCATGGTTTTCGATTAATATTTTATATGGAATTTACAATAATAAGCTGATCGGCCCAATATTTTACCAGGGTACATTAACTGCTGCACGATATTTAGAACTTCTTCCAGATGCAACACCCGATTTTGAGAGCCAGCCATTGCTTCAAGTCTGGAATGGATGGTTCCAACATGACAGTGGCTCTGCACACAAGCCATCACCAATGAAACAGTACTTGATGGAGGAATTCGGAGAACAAATAATCAGGTATAGTGTAACCCCTCCATAAATACTGCACCACTTTCAACGATGTATTACAGATATTTGTGCACACGCGTCACTGGCTATGTTTCAATGTGTGCTGCATGAAGTTCTAACAAGGGTCTAGATGGGAAATTTTAACATCAAAAATAAAAGTTATCGTATGATAACTAGTCTGTTTTTTCTTTCTAAGATTGCTTTGTCACATCACAGTGTAGAAAATTATGAACAAACAAATGTGCATTTAAAACATTATGTTAATCCTTTCGCACCGAATATCATGCATACGTGCCAGCAAGAAATACACTTATTTCCTGACTGTCATATATTTGTGCCAGCATCCTGAAACATTTTGAAGATGTCTTGTATTCATTAATTTTGAACTGAAAATAGTTTAAGCATTCTGACTTTCAGTTTGATCGCATTCAGTGTATTGTTGGTGTCAGCTGTTGCAGGGGATGTGCTGTAATGTAAGCATAAAGAGCTCCTCTTTAACTCACCACATGGTATAAACATTCTCCTTTCTATATCGCTTTCCTTTTTTATTCTTTACTAGCCACTATGCAGCTAGCCTTTTAAGCCTTTTTCTGGCTTTTAAATGTACTGGAAAAATGTCTAAAGGAAACACCAAACATTAAATTTAAAAACTGCACAGAATTTCGCCATTCAGATTCAATAACCATGCAGTCATTACTTTCACCATTTCAAAAACATCCCCCTCTCCAATTCTTCCCCCTTCTTTAAAATAGTATCCTCCTTTGCATACTTTGTCAAGGTCATTGTAGTGTTGCATTCCAAACCTTTGCAAATAATTTTACTAGTAGCAGCACAAAGCAAATGATAGTATTCCAGAAGGGCTTATATATATATATATATATATATATATATACACACACACCCGCGGCAATTAAGGAATTAAAACTTCGAAATAATTTGAATAGTGCTTCTGAAAATTATTTCTCAAAGTAAGCAAATTTTTATATATTTTTTCATGTAAAGGGGCAAGATAATTAAACACTAATTTTAATATATGTGATAGCATAAGTAATAATCTAAAATAATACGAAACATTATGGCATTAAGATATAAAAACTTTTTTTGTTATTTCCCCCCTAAAGTTAGGTTTAGTGGACGCAAAACCCTCGTCCTGTGGGAGGACTTCTTTTGTCTCCCATCCGTCCTGAGGGAGTGTCTTAAACAAAGACACACTGTCTTGAAAAGTTTAACGTTCATGCTCACGTGGTATCTTTTCATACTAAATCTATGACTGTCTACAACTTTGTGATTCCTTTTTCCTCCTATCTTGTGCTGCTTTTTAGATAGGAACAGTAACTCCTTCATTTTGCACCAAGTAGCACTGTAAGTGGTCTCATCTAAGCAGCACATAACTGCAGCAGTTAGGCAGTTAAATGGCTGATACCAGACTTCAGTGGCCAGCATGTATGTATATATGTAAGGTATAGAATATGTAAAGCAAAGTTTCACATAATCCTTTTTATTCCTCATTTTAATTTGGATACGTCCTCTTTCTGTCCTAAAAATAGTGGCTATTTATAATATGTCAATCTAACCAGTGGATCATTTCAAAATTAATCCATATCATGTTTCCTTACATAACCTGCAATGCAGACACCTTTTATCCATTCATTTCAAGATTTCGATTAAGTAACTGAAGGTCCTTTGATTTTCCCCTCACTTCTGATGAATGCATAGTCACGCTTCTACTTTACTTGCTCCGTGGTAGGATGCTGTTCACGTACCTCTTTGTCTAGTATCCATTTTATGTCTTAAGATGTAAATTTCAAAGAATGGTACGAAGATGAGGTGCATATTGCAACTGTAATAATGATGTGTAATGACCCCTAATAATGATGCAGATATGCATCTAAAAAATTACTTCATTAACACATTAAAGGCGGGAGATCTTGACGAAAGTATGCTAGGTAAAACGGCGACCACCCCGCCTCGTTTATCGTCTTAGAGCAGACGATATTTTGTGTAATCGTAAAAAAAATTAGACTTAAAAAATTTTATTTAAACTCTTAAAACTACAAGAAATATTAAAAAAGAACTAAACACTAATTACAAAAAAAAATGTTTTAAAGTACATATTTATAAGAAGAATCTAGTAATTTTTATTAGTGTGATAACGTTGATAACACTCGCCACGATGAAGAGGTGCATTGCAAAACTCGCATTTGAAGCAAGTCAACTTTCTTTTTTAATGTGCCACGCAAACTGTGCAGTTTCGTCGAGCATATAAGCTTTTTGCCTTTATTTTCTATCCGAATTAATTTGTGCTTTTTGACGTGTATCAAAAGACGTTCAGGTGGATTAATTTTATATCATGGAGTACTTGGTGCCGAGTTCAATGTACATTGCTAAAAAAAAAATGAGGCAGTTCTATATCTCCCATTCTACTGGGCCGATTCACGAAATTCAAATTGCGCTCTTCATGTCTCGAAAGCGCGACTTAGGATATATATTAGATTTATATATAGCACTATTCTAACATAGGTATTTTGACACAAAATTGGACTTTTTCTGAAATAACATACCAATTTTTTACATATTTCGATTCTACGATTCAAATTATGCCTAAATATTAAATTTTGTAAAATTTGGTGCGAAATTTACGAAGAAATTCAACAATTTATCTTGGCGCTTTTTATTCAGTTCGCGCCAAAATTAGTTCACTTGGCGAACTTCTTAATATGTGGCAACCTATTTTCATTTCTATTTTTACGTAGTGCGTGAGAGGAAAAAAGACTCAATTGTTCCTTCTTTCAAATAATGTTCTTTATCTTATATTTTTAATTATAATTGTTATTAATTTTAAGCAATTTGTTTTTCTTTTTCGAATTTATTTTAATTGGTTACGTTGCATAGTTTGTTTCGAATAACTGTTTTAAAAATTTCTATTTACTCATTCGAACTGCGTAGTTTAAATCAAAGGCGCACCGTTTATTTTTTTTAAATAGTTTTCTTTATACTATATTTTTAGTCATAGTTACCGTTTTAGGTAATTTTTAAATTTTTAGACTTTTATTTTAATTGTTAGTGTTGCATTGTCTCTTCAAATAATTATTTTAAAATTTTCTATTTATTCATTCGAACTGAGCATTTTAAGTATATTTATTAATATAAATTTTCCAGAATTTGATTTTATTTATTTGAATAGCGTTTCTTTAGGAAGAATACTTTGTAACCCAGATTATGATGCATTTGAAAACTGCATATATTAAAAGAGAAAATACAGTAAAGCACACTTAACACGCCTTTCAATGTTCCGTTCAGAAAATATATATATATATAAATAAGAGAGATGTATAACCGACATTTTAACTTAGGATGACTTGCATACACTGCTTTAAACAGTTTTATCATTGCGCCCATTGCTTTACACAATTTTATCCTACATTTGGTTTCTTAAAATGTTATTCATATTTTAGTCAAATATTTTATTTTTGAAATCGCAAGAATCAAATATCATAAGATTAAAAAGTTTCAAATTAAAAAAAGTACAAATACTAAATTTTACGCAAAAATTTGTTTTTTTCTTCAGGCATTCTGCTTCAGTCTTGCTCTTTTTCTTTAGGCATTCTGCAAGTATATTAAAAAGTATCCAACTTTTCAAATATCTTGGTATTTCTGACAATCATTTTAAATAAAGTTTATCGCCTTCCATTTCATAAAGGCCTACAAATGGCCAAGCTGTAAAGTCGCTGAAAAGTCAACTGGTAGTTGACTTCGGGGTGCGAATCAAAGTAAATGGGCTGGTTGCATAGGTGTTTTCGTGGATTTTCTCATGTGTAGCGTGTATGCCAGCTGGTTTCCCTTAGAAATTTCTTAACAAAGCCATCCTTCCTTTTAGGCAGATAGCGCTGCTTTGCTGTAACTTAATAATCCAATTCAATCCATTTCATCAGAGCCTTTATCAGTCTTTAGAGGCTAAGCATTTTGAAGGTATGAGATAAAAGGAAAGACTGGTTTCATCAAGAGCTTTTGGTTTATTTAATCATGACAAAGCACATTGGGGCTATCTGCCTAAGGGAAGGGATGCCTTCGTGGAGAACTTTCTAAGGAAAACTGGCTCGTATACACGTTACACCTGGGGAAAACCACGAAAATGCCCATGCAGCCAGCCTGTTCGCGGGATTTGAACCTCGGACCGAACTACCAGTGTTCAGCGACGTTACCGCTCGCCCGCTGTTTCATCAGGAGGGGGGAAAAACGTCTTTAGGTGATATCCACATACATAACTGTATAAACTCCTGAATCTTCAAATAATTCGACTGAGAAATCTTGGGATTCTCCGTTTATGATACGATATGATGTTCTATAACATAATTTAAATTTATACAACCATATAGTCTAAAACCAGTCGCTCTTAACTTTAATCTGCAATGATATCGTTTTTGTCTTCTGTTAACACAAGCTCAATTGATGGTATTTGCTGGTGTACATGTCCAAGTGTTTTCTCTTTGAACACCTAAATTCTTTGAAGTGTCCTGAAAAAATCTTCAAAAGCGTCCAACTTTTTTAAACATCTTGGTATGTCTGACAGCCAAATGTCCCTGCAAATTTTTGCTTACTTTTCTTCCTAGTTATTTTCAGTACTCACACAAGAAAATTAAGATTTTTCGATTGCTAGATTTCCATAATTTTGCATTCTTGTCAATTTTTAAAAAATATCAATTACATGAATTGCATTTCAGCTGAAAATAGCTTTTCATATTCTAGTCATTTTAACTGTAAATAAAGTTTAAAGCGAAGTCCAAAGGATAAATATTTTAATTAAAAGATTTTTTGCTAAATGACAAAGAAATAAAACTGTCCAGCAGTATTTATTCTGAGGAATTCTGACCCGATTGTTATATCGACTGAAACAATCTAAATCATATTAAAGATCATGGTTTTTTATACAATCTATAATGCGAGAGAAAAATTAGCTTCTTAAAACATTCTTTCTAAGAAGATTAATATAAAAATTCATATTTATATATATATTTTTAAAGCTGGGACTTGAACCAAACTGTCAAACTTTTAAAGTTTAATTTACATGGGGGTTATAATTAAAGTTGCACTTTGAAGTCATAAAAGGAAAACTACCAGACCAAATGTTATCACACTTGGGAATTGTGTAAAGGAGGTTATGGGAATTTTATTTTCCGCGGGGGGAAAAAAAAAAAAAGAGTTCAAAAACTCAGCACCAGGGAAAAATGGCGCTGTATGCAATATTGTTAAATGAAATAAGACATGAAAACATCGGTTTAACATGTGTTTAATTGTTTCCAAAACATGTTACAAAGCATGTTTAATGTAGCGTCTAGCATTTTCCGAAAGCAAGTTATATCCTGTTCTGAATTCTCAACAGCAGCTCTTAGCATATCAGGAGGAATATTACAGACCAGTCGGTGTATAACATTTTTCATTTCTGCCAAATTGTTTAGATTATCACCATAAATAGTGCTTTTGAGATAACCCCATAGCTAAAAGTAACATAGGTTGAGGCGGGAAGAGGGGAAGTGTCGGCCTATAAGACGTTCATTCGTGAAATGTTGCCTAAATAACTGTGCGACACACGTGAGGTGGTGCCCAGCCCTGCATAAAAATCATAGTATCTAAAATGCCACGTTACTGCAGTTCATGTATCATGAAACATTTTAACATTGACTCTAAGCGATCTGCAATCACAGTGGTCCAGCTGTTGACTGCTATTCAGAGAAAAATTTTTCAGTTATGAAACTAGCTGTCATTCCTCACCAAGCAGTGTGGAATGACTGCTATGCAATCGAATGCAGTAGGAGAATGCAATGGAACAAGGTAGATAACATGAGGGATTTTTTTTTGGCCCAAATCGATTAAAAGAGTTTTGAATCAGTATCTTCATGTTTTAGGGCTGAAAAAATTACAAATTAGTGGTTTATAAGAAATCGATTTCCTGATTGCACGCACTTGTGCGAGTGATTTGCGATCTCATATTTTCTAATCGCTAATTCGTGGTTTTCACGGATGAATTTCTCCCTTGCACGATGGCGCACTCGACTTTTATGGAATTTAATGCAATGGTAATTTGCTCACTTCAAAGTTTCTTAAAGGTGCGTTCAGACATGGGCGTAAAGCGCATAGAGGCATAGTCATAAGGGCATAAAATACGGGAGATCCATTCACACCTGCAAGAACGAGGTGTAAGCTATGGCCAATGAGAGAAGCTAAATTCGAGGATGCGTGGAATGTCTACAACTTTCCCACGCTGTTCTCCCGCTTGATTGATTTCCCGCGTTCGCTCTGCTTTTTTTCGTTGTCATGGCTTTTTCTGCTCGCCACAAAGTTTTACTGGCTCAACAGAATGATCTTTTATCTGCCCTTCTCATTAGCCAAGAGGCAACGGAAGAAGGTAAAAAAACAAAAATAACGAAATGGTCTAGAGATATTTTTTTTGAAAGACCAATACTTGGTTGGCACATATATTTCTGTACAAAGCAGTATGGAATATTTCTGCATTGTACTGTAGTACTCTCTATACTATAAACATGCATATTTATATACTATATAAAACCAACCTTCGATTTTTATACATAATTTCTCTTAGGAGAAATATGATATTCTAAAGGTGCCTAATTAAAAAAAATCTTGAGGATAACTGACAGATAGCCTGTATATGACATTTTTCCATTTTGCAGGTATGAAAGCAGTTAAGCTAAAAACAGTACTTACAATACATTATTATTTTAAATTTTCAATCAAAAGGAACATGTTTCTCTGACAGTGAAACATGTGTGCTTAGCACTCCTTATTCACTGTCCCTGTCAATCACTATAGTAGTTTGCTGCACTACCAGTATCAATTATCACTAGTACTAGTATCCCACAACTGATCACAATGACCAGCAAACACAACTAGTGTACAATACTAGGAAACGTTCACCCAACAATGTATTTTATGCTCAATCATTAAATACATTTTGCTGTCTTTCCAGCTGTTTGTATACATCTATTTTTAATAATTTACATGTATAAACCACACCCCTGAATTTAATTTCAAGATATGCTGTCATTTCTATCAGAGGTGTAGCTAGGGTTTTCGGTGCCCGGGGACAACTGAAGATTTTGCGCCCCTTTTTCTGTGCCAAGAACTGAAAACATTTCATTCTAAAATTTCGTAAAATCAATTTCGTACTCCCTGAATGCTGCACGTGGGGACAGATGTTCCCCCTTGCCCCACCCTAGCTACGTCACTGATTTCTATTTACGACCAAATCTCAAAAGTAATTTCACATTGACAAATTTTAGGTACCCAAGTCTTCAAATACATCAAAATTATAAACATTCATACCTTATCCAGGAATTTCTACCAGAGAAATAGCATGAATTTAATGATCAAAACTCCATTCAAATGATAGTAATAAAGAGTGGATAATAATAACAAATACTATTCATTAAATTATAGTCCATGTTATGAATTATGTGTGCTATTTAGTTTCATTAAAAGTAAATTCTTTTCATGGAGAACGTAATTAAAAAAAAACAGAACAGAACTTCAACAGGAGACAAAACTGTCTAGACTGTTGTTTTAAGGATATTTCACTACATTTTTTCTTTCTTGGAATTCATAAGAGCATTTTCTCAAAAGATTAATCTTTTATTACTTATACAAAGCTTACACCATTGAATTGACTATTGTGACTATTCTTAAATAAGTGAAAATAATTTTTCTTTTTTTTTTTTTAAGTTATATTTTTACTGTTAAAAAAGAACAGCAGATTCTTGATATTGATTTGATGTTTTAGTAAAATTAATTCATGAAGTTTGTTTGGAAAGAAAATTAGCATTTGAAGCAAATAGCAATACAATATTTCCAGCTTTTTTAATAAATTTATTCTTAAATACAAAAATAATTAAACAGGAAAAAAAAATTATAGCAATAATTTAAAAAAATATTATAGACAGAAAGCAAGTAATAATAATAATTTACACAGAAAAAATAAAATTTTTGCAAGCATGCATTTTTTAAAGAATTTTCATAATAGAATGAAAAATATTGGATGGGATCAGTCATCTACAGGATCATACACAGCGTGCATAATCATGAGCTTAACTTTCGCTTTACGAGTTTCATCCATATTTTTCAATATAAAAAACTCATTAAAAAATGCATTAAAAACTCATTTAAAAATGCATGTCATCATTGTAGATTTCTTGCGAGATCAACTCTTTATTTCGTTCGGATACGATGTGTTCCATATTAAAAGAAACATCGCCTCTGATGTGACAACGAAATCGTCTAAAGAAAGCTGCTTCATTTTAGCTTCGCTCTGATTGGTCGACGCTTATCCCGAACTCGGTGTAAAGTTGAAAACTTGGAACCCTATGCCACGAGCCCTAAACCAGATTCTGTGACGTCGCAGTGACTGGTTGCCTTGGCAACGGAGCTCGGCTTTAACCACTTATGCCCTTTACGCCCCCGTCTGAACGGGGCCTAAGGGTATACAACATATTAAACCTGTGTACAAAAGGTTAAGTTAGATTCTAACCCATATTTCGTTTAACAATATTGCATAAGCGCCCTTTCCCCCTCCGGTGGTGAGGTTTTGAACTTTCTTTTTTCGCGGAAAATAAATTCCCATGACCTTGTTTACACGGTTACAAAGTTTGATAACATTGGATCCAGTAGTTTTCCTTTTATGACCGTTTCAAAGTGAAACTGTAATTATAACCACCCTGTATATTATTAAATTTTAATTTGAAGCTTTGCGTTTTATGTATACCATGTGTAAGAGTTTCGCTTTTATGGAAAAAATAAATCTAAGCAAATATACTTAGGATAATGGACCAAAACTGAAAAAATTTCCCCTCCTTCCGAAAATAAAATATTGAAACTTCGACCTTGAATTTATTGGATTATTGAAATATTCAATTTGACTTATCTTTTAAGTCTTAGTTCCGACAACTATTGCATCAAAAATTCCGAATTACTGAAGCTGAAGTAAAAGGTTTAGTATATGTTCACTGTATGTTAATAAAGTAATCAGAGTGTAATAAAAATATATTATAGAATTTACGCTGATCCAACTTTTTGTCTGAATGCACAGCATGTAATGGAAGAGAAGGCTTGTAGAGATCTGTTTTTGACATGCCTTTAAAAGTAGATGCCATATTCCTTTTGTCTCTTCAATGTCAAAAAACTTTCCTTTGAGAGGCAACTTTAGTATTTATGAAAGAAAAAAATTACAAGAAGACAAATTTGAAGAACATGCAGGACGATTGAGTACACATACTTATTTTCGGAATACAAGCGGTTCTCGGATTGGTTATTGAATAATGAAAAGATGCATTGTCATGCAATACAAAACATTTGGAGTACGTTTTCTGATTGATTAATGTAAGATTAAAAGCCATCTGCTTAATTCACAGCCATTTACAAGTCAACTACTCGGGCAATTGCAGAATCGTTTTGATTTTGAGCTTGTAAAACAAACCTAATGTCACTGGATTTAAACAATTCTTTAATCTTCCTAGAACATTCCTTCTTTGCTCATATTCCACGAATATTAAGTGAATACAATTACTGCAAAAGAAATTGAATATTAATTTGCACTACGGCTTGGTAGTTTACTAACGAGTTAACAAAACTTAAATTCTGCTTTTTGTGTCTAAGAATACAGCAGTATTTTAAATATTTACAAGTAAAATATTAAATTGGAGATTTAACTGAAGCCTAACCAGTTGCCTAGCATTTGAAGATTGTTAAATACTAATTGTTTGTTGTGAAGTCTAACCCAGACTGCATGGTTGGTTTTCATAGTTTTCTAGGTTCTCTTTACAAAGGTTCTCTATGAAAGCTTTTTAACCAAATAGCTGCCATGTTCTTTCTATGTTCAAATAACCAACTAACCTAGTTTAAGCGCGATTTCCAAGTGAAGTTACTAGCAAAACCCGAATATTCATTAAAAATCGTATAGCTTGCCGAAGTAACATGAAAGATAAGGCGCCAATAATTGAATTGCTGTTACGGTACGCTGTTTCTAAACTTAGATGATCATTCTTTAATTAAATATAATTGATTTGTAACTTCTACTAGAGCTGATGGTAAGAATTTGAGCGCAAATAAATAATAGCTTATCTTGATTAACCCATTAGCCGCTGGTGTTGCATTAACGCAATGGTCAAAATAAATGCATATATAAATATAATTACTTAAGATATTTTATACCATCAGATGATTTTGTGTAGGGAATATTATGATTATTTCTGTAAAAAAATATTTGCCTTCAACAATCATTTTGTTTATAATAATTAATCTCATACTTTAAGCAAGATTTTCAACCGCGTATTTTTGCTGAAAATATTTAACGAAAGAATTGCCGTCTTTATGAGTGATCTATGTTTAGTCAAGGTCACCATTTATCAGAACATTACATCAATCACATGTCTATATTTGTGTTGGGAAGGGAGGGAAAACAGGCGTTGCGTTGACGCAATGTCAGCAGGAAACGGGTAGTCAACCTCCTTTTTCACTCATTCCTTTCAATGTTCTGGTTGTTTAAAAATGCCTATAATGAGAAGAAGCCCTTACATTAGAAGAAGCCCTTCAAAGATTTTTTGATGAAGAAACACATGATGATAATATTACTAATGACCAAAATGAAACTGATATTGTTGTTAAAAGCAGTTATAGTCATACTAAAAAGCTTAAAAAGCAGAAGACTGAAATCTTGAAGTGGATAAAAAAGGAACTGTTAGTTATGTCTCAGGAAGAACATGAAGAAAGAGATAGAAGAGAAATTATAAAAGACAAAACACAAGGTAAAATTAGTGCACACATTTTCGATTTTCTTTTTGGTTTAGACATTTACTCTCTTCTCGTTGAACAGACAAATATATACGCTCAGAAAAAAAATGCCCAGAATTTATTGCATCTGAAGCCTATATGAGAAGATTTATTGGAATATTATTGCTACAGGTATCATTCTTTACCTCAAGAAAAAATGTATTGGTCTTTTGATAAGGACATTTCTGTTTCTGATGTACGAGAATCGATATCACGTTTGCAGTACAGGAATATGAAGCAGAATTTGCATTTGACAATACTGATAAATTATATGAGGTGAGATTGTATCTAAACTTACTAAATATCACCACTTTTTACTACTGAAACTTTTAGATTCCAGACGCAAGAATGCATTATTCTTTTTTCAAACTTCTATTGAGAGTGTAGAATTAGCCAGAAATAGATCAGCAACAGGAAGATCTAGTAGTAAATTCAGCATTCAAAAGCCATTGCATGGAGATGGTAGACATTTTATCGTAAAGTCCGTTGATAATAAAAGACTTTGTTTTAAAGAGTACCATAGCCAGACTGTTTATAGATGCAGAATATGTAATGAAGCTTTACATCATGACTGTAAACAAGCTTTTCATGCTTGAATCTTTCAAATGAGATAATCTGTATTTGTAAAAGAAATACAATGTATATTTTAATATTAAATTAATTACAAGTAAAGTGATTTGTAGGTTTATAAAACGTTATACAGCTAAAAAGTAATCCTGCGCTCCACTCAAAAGAAACATCACACGAGTACAATCCTATTCACTAAACATCCGTAGTCTTATTCCGCTGACGTTGCGCGAACGCAACACTCGCTTTTTCCACAGGTAAGAGCATTTTTTTATTTTCAATGTAAAGTTATGTTATAAATGCTTAATTTAATATTTATTATTTTCATGAGAAAAGAAACATTCCTTGTAGTTTTGGCGGTTAATGGGTTAATATAAAATTAGAAATATTTGCATTCAAAGTTTTTTGAAATATTTGCAATTACTTTATTAATAACCGTAATAATTACTTATTATATTACTGACGATTAGAATTCAGTTCTTGACAATTACATTCTAAATTAGAATTTTAAGGATATAATGAAAATATGCTACACATAAAAATGCATTTTAGGATAAAAAATGAGTTGATTTTTTATGTTTAAAAACTTCTTAAAATCATTTAATAAACATCGTACCAACGTTGTTAATTTAATTATTCTTACTTGTCCACAGAACCTGCTGACTTATCCAGCCATTAAGTAGCTGCAGATCATTTCTACATAACCATTGAACTGCCATTAATTCGGTCTCTAGAGGGTTGTATGTTTATATCATAATTTGACTTTTATAAAAATGATTATTCTAAATCTTATGTTTCTATAAAAATATACTGTATTTTAAAAATATGGATGATAGTATCAGCCGCTCTTTCAGCCACTTCATAAGCAATAGCTTGTTTAGAAATAAATTATGCAGTTAATGTCATAAAATATTTTCGTAAAATTCAAATAGACATCAAACAAAAGTTCTCAGTTTTAGACAATTCAATTTAAACTAAGTTAAAGTAAAGTAGCAGACGATAAAATGCTGAAGATAAAAATTTACTCTTACAAATATTTTTTTTTAAAAAAGGAAAAAAGAGAGAAATTTAAAAAAATAGGTAAAAATTTGAATAATATCATCTATAATTAAAAAAAAAAAGCTTTTCATATAGTATTAATAAATATTTGTTACGCATCATTGAGGGAAAAAATTTCATATAATTAATTCTCCGTAAAATTTTACTTGAAATTTAAGGTTAAAAATAGCTGTGGCAATTCACGGTAACAAAAATCCATAAACCACATTTGGCGTTATTATCGTTCAAAAAAAAAAAAAAAAAAAAGTCAAATTTCAAAATGCAAAAATATGTAAATTCGTGTGTATCTTAGTAAATTTTGAATAAAAAAGTCTAATTTTTTGCAGGTATGCTTAGAAATAAACCTACTTTAAGGTAAAAATTTTATGTGTTATAATTCAAAATTTTTTTAGAAAAATTTATAAAAATTATTTTAATGAATTTAAAAAATAAAACACAAAAAATAGGTAAATTTTATTTGGAATGAAAATAAATTTCGAAATGTGAAAGGGAAAATAATAAAAGTTTAATAAAAAGAGAGATATGAATAAATATTTGCCAAATTCAATTAACATTAAGGAGCTAATATTTTAAAAACTACTCGTACGATTTTTACAAAACTTTGTATTCTGGCATAATTTGAGTCGTAGAATTGAAATATGGAAAAAAATTGGTATGTTATTTCAGAAAAAGTCCGATTTTGTGTCGAAATACCTATGTTAGAATAGTGCTATATATATATATCTAATATATATCCTATGTTGTGCTTTCGAGACATGAAAAAAGCAGTTTGAATTTTGTCAATCAGCCCAGTAGAACAGGAGATATAACACTGTGCCATTTTTTTTTTTTTTTTTTTTTTTTTTTTATTGAGCAGTGTACCAGGTTGTGGCTCTTCAATGTCTATCAAATCGTCTGCATATATATCTTTGTTTTCACGTGAAACCATATTGAAAGATTTCAAAATTTACTGTAAGTAGAATTTGAACAACCGAACAGCTTCAAACCTCAAAACATACTAAATACAAATGTAAAGTGGCGCATGGATTGCTCAATGTGGTTGCAAACCGTACGAATACGACTCTCGCCTTTAAGCTACAGTCAACATAATCGTAGTACTACGACTCCCGCCTTTAAGCTACAGTCGAGATAAATCGTAGTACTACGACTCGCGCCTTTAAGCTACAGTCGAGATGAATCGTAGTACTATGACTCCCGCCTGTAAGCTACAGTTGAGGTAAATCATAATACTATGACTCCCGCCTTTAATGTGTTAAGAAGTAATTTTTTTGCTGAATTACAGAAGCCTCCAAATCTATTTACAGTTTAAGTTGTATAATATAAACTCGACAGTATAAATAGGCAGTGTGCTTCATATTTGAATTATTATATTATTCAAAGTTTGCAATAAAATGCTGAGTATGTGAAAATTGAGAACTACAGATCATGCTGCTCTAAATTTGCTCAGTTTCTGAATTGATGAATTGTTTAGGCAGAAGGTGGAAGTTGTCGTGAATTATTTTAAGCATGCACTTTGCTATTTGCAGAAGGTAGTTGCAAAGTTATATTCAGTAGCAAAATTTTGCACTACAGTTAACATTTTGTTTATCGTTATGTTTGTTTACATTTCATCCAGGCCAAAGGCAGCATGTCGTCAGCAAGGTATTCATGTACTTTGGCAAATTGTTAAATATATGTAATGGCATTTTAATTATTTTATCAGAGTATAAGGTAAGGTTATTTTATACTGTGTGTGAATAAAAGAAAAAAAGTTTTTAAGGCGGTAACTAGAAATAATATTAGTATACTTATTCATTTATCAGTTCTTTTCCAAGCCCTCCCATTCAGCAATGGTATCTATTGCATAGTTTTACTTTCATGAGTTTCAACAGGTATAATTAATAAAAGAGGATAGGAATATGAGAATAAATTCAGTGCATAAGGGGAATTTTACATTATTCAGGACGGTACACCTACCATATCTTCGACAAAGTGAGCCTAAGAAGGATACGCTCTAACCATTACTTGGTCCAAGCCTTATCTAATCATGGGAAATTCCCAGCCTACGACCAGAGATTTCTGAACCGCCAAGTAAAATGCACCTGCGGTACTCCAGGACCTCAAGCAGACGCGCTTCATTACATCTTTAATTGTCAGCTGATGAAAGACCACTGGAGAAGACACTTTCCTAACAACATCAGAGATCTCCCGTTAGCCACCTTAGTCGCAGACTTCTACCTGGCAAAGGGGTTCATTAACATAATCATCAGTGTGAACACAAGGATGGACGTCATAGTTGAAGCATGATGTAACAGGTCTGTGAACCTGTTCAAGGCCAAGCAGTAGGACATGACCTACACCATAATGTAAATAGTATTGCAAATAGTGTCCAAACTAATGTAATAACTAACCCTCAAACAACGGACACAGTTGACAAAGTCTTATACTAACCCATCTAGATGTATGCAACGTGTTTTGTATGGTATTGTTATATTAAATAAAGGACAGTAAGTCCACACAAAACAGTAATAGGTGGCCTAACTGCCTAGATTACTAGTGCAACGATCAGGATGATTTCAAGCCCAGTAGTGCCATCTCTTTGAAATGGCGTAGCCGGTTAGTGTCACAAGCACTAGTTTACATTATTCAGTGTTTAATTTCGCTAAGGTTTTTCACGTAAGTGTTGCAGGTACAAGAAACAAATTGATTCTGTAATATCAGGAGCAAATGGAAGGAGTTAAGATGGTAAAGTAAGTTCTGATTTTTCCTGGCATAAAAAAAATGAAAGCAGTTACTATGTAAAAGTAAAAAATGCCATAAACAAAAAAGGTCATACAGTCTTAATAACAAATAAAATTTGAACAAATGTGCTAGCAGCATAGTATAACACTATCATATGCTTAAGACACAATAACACGCCGAATAAATACTAGTTCAGAAATCAAACAACAAAAATCAGCGTTATATTTACAAAGTTTTCACAGGACTAGTTTCGATGGTTTTACCGAACCACCATCTTCAGCTGCAAAACCGCAAATGAACAAGATAGGAAATAATGATTAGATAAGATAAGAAAGCCTGGACAAGAATAAGCAAGTGGCGCCATCTGTTGGTAAAACCAGAACTAAAACACAATTTCTTTAAAGGCCGAAGGCAAATTTGGATTGGAATTAGGATCGTTAACTAGAACAGAAAGATTTTTATGAATGTGAAATGCCTCTAGAAAATCCAGTTCTCCAATGGAAGATGTTTTTTGAATAATTTTGGCAGCAGAAAAACTGAAAGTGTGGTTTTCGGACCAACAATGTTGAGCAACAGAAGACTTCTGTGTTTCCTTTTTTCTAACATATGCCTCATGTTCCTTGACGCGAAATTTTAAGGCTCTCTTAGTTTGGCCAATGTAAATTAAACCACACTGGCAAGGAATCCTATAAATACCCCAGGAATTCATATCCGGAATGGGGTCCTTGAGTATGGAACTCGGAATTTTATTGATGGGAGAATAAACAACCCGAAAGTTAAATTTCTGCAAAATATGTGCAACTTTATAGCTAATTGATGGAAAGAAGGGAATGACAACAGAATTTTTATAATCTCCTAAAACAAGATTGTGCCTTTTAGTGTGTTGAGATGAGAATTTTTTAACTGCTTGATTAATAATGTTGGGTGGAAAGCCCCTGTCCATAGCTATTGCTTTTAAATACCTTAGTTCTTCATCAAGGGCTAGTTTGGAGGAGCAAACTTGAAGAGCACGGAAAACATAAGAATAAAATGAAGCTAACTTTTGTTTAGTCGGATGACATGATTTAAAGTGTGGTGGAAGGCAAACCGATGAAGGTTTACGGTAAACCGTAGTACTGAAGTTGGATGTGTTACGTGTGACCAGAATGTCGAGAAACGGAAGAGAATTGCAGGATCAATAGAATTCATTGTTGAAAGAACTTTATTTAAATCATCTTTATTACCTTCAAACAGAGTAAAAGTATCGTCTACGTAGCGGAACCATGCCGGGAAGTTTAAAGTTTCAAACAATTTTGATTCATAATAATGCATGTAGATATCAGCCAGGATGGGACTGAGGGGGCTTCCCATGGCTAATCCCTCAGTTTGCTTGTAATATTTATTTTGGAAAACAAAATGTGTTTGTTTCAAACAGAGTTGAGTGAGAGAAATTAGCTCATCAATTTCGATGCAAGAATTTATTCTAGTATTTATGCTAGTATTTATTCGGCGTGTTATTGTGTCTTAATTATAGAAGCCCCAAACAGGCTTACTTTTTGCTTTCTTTTTTGCACGTGGTGTGGCCGCCATTTTGTGATTGCATGAGTTTCGGTAAGTACTTTTTTGCAATTTTCAAGTTATGTTTATATTTTGTATATTTGGATATTGTGCTTTGCTTGTCTGATTTCATGCATTTTGCTTACAAACGTTTTGTTTTCTATTAATTTCAGTGAGGGATTTTTCTGGTGTTTTGTGTGTGCTTTATTATTGTTTAGTTAATTTAGTTTGATTTTCTGTATTGTTTATCATGCCTTCATCCGTTAATCGTTTCACTAAATTACGCCTGAAACGGCAAAAATTCCTGAATCATCTTGACTTTTTACTTAAATGTAAATGTAGAAAATTGATCCCCAATTTTATTCAAATCAAATCTAATCAAAAACCTTCGAGTCGCGTTTCAAGAATTCTGTTAAATTGCAAGCTTGCCTTACTTCGGTCCGTCATAAGGGATATACGTCAACAATTGTCCAAAATTGAACATGAACTCTATAAGCTTCATCTGGAACTCGCTAAATCATATCCAAAATTCACTGCCCTTGAACAAAAGTCTTGGTCTAGAAAGGAGAATGCAGTTAACCGTCATGAAAACACCCTTGCAGTTAAATTCGAAAAACTTCTTTTACAATCTTCCAGTTCAAGTAGTTTAAAAAATCTTCCCATTGTAAACATCAAGCCAATAGTTAATATTTCTAATGTTAGTCTTTCAGAAGAACAAGAGAGAATTCTAAAATATAATTTTAACTTCTCACAAACCTGTAAACCCTCGATTCCAAAGATTTTAGCTCCTATCGAAAAAGCTTTCAAGTTCAGTAAAGTTTCAGATTCACAGAAAGAAATGATTAGGCATCTTATCGCTCATAATGTGAAATTCAATAATAAACCTTTGAAACCAAATCTAACTGCGAGAGAAAGAGCTACATTACGTGAAATTCATTCTAGCCCGGATATTATTATTTCAAAGGCCGACAAAGGTGGCCAGATAGTCATCATGGATAGGAACACTTACATCGATGGTGTCACTAAACTCTTAAACGAAGGACCATATAATCCGATCCCTAAAGATCCTTCGCCTTCGGATTTGTCAAAAATAAAAACTGCGATCAAATCTTCGCAAATCATTTCAGCCAACTTAAAACATTCACTTATCCCATCTGTTGCGAATTGTGCCAGATTATATGCTCTTCCCAAAATTCATAAAAGTGGTATTCCTTTCCGCCCTATTGTATCAAATTTAGGTACTGCCTCGTATCCATTAGCTAAATATTTAGTTTCTAGATTTTCAACTCTATTAGACAATAACATTTACACCATAAAAAATTCAATAGAGTTTGTAAAAAAAGTTAAAAACATTTCTCCTAGTAATTTACTCATGGTTTCTTTTGATGTAAAATCATTATTCACCAATGTCCCAGTGGAGGGTGCATTAAGATGTCTAGAAACCAGACTTCGCGAATTTCATTTCTCTTGCATCGAAATTGATGAGCTAATTTCTCTCACTCAACTCTGTTTGAAACAAACACATTTTGTTTTCCAAAATAAATATTACAAGCAAACTGAGGGATTAGCCATGGGAAGCCCTCTCAGTCCCATCCTGGCTGATATCTACATGCATTATTATGAATCAAAATTGTTTGAAACTTTAAACTTCCCGGCATGGTTCCGCTACGTAGACGATACTTTTACTCTGTTTGAAGGTAATAAAGATGATTTAAATAAAGTTCTTTCAACAATGAATTCTATTGATCCTGCAATTCTCTTCCGTTTCTCGACATTCTGGTCACACATAACACATCCAACTTCAGTACTACGGTTTACCCTAAACCTTCATCGGTTTGCCTTCCACCACACTTTAAATCATGTCATCCGACTAAACAAAAGTTAGCTTCATTTTATTCCTATGTTTTCCGTGCTCTTCAAGTTTGCTCCTCCAAACTAGCCCTTGATGAAGAACTAAATTATTTAAAAGCAATAGCTATTGACAGGGGCTATTCACCCAACATTATTAATCAAGCAGTTAAAAAATTCTCATCTCAACACACTAAAAGGCACAATCTTGTTTTAGGAGATTATAAAAATTCTGTTGTCATTCCCTTCTTTCCATCAATTAGCTATAAAGTTGCACATATTTTGCAGAAATTTAACTTTCGGGTTGTTTATTCTCCCATCAATAAAATTCCGAGTTCCATACTCAAGGACCCCATTCCGGATATGAATTCCTGGGGTATTTATAGGATTCCTTGCCAGTGTGGTTTAATTTACATTGGCCAAACTAAGAGAGCCTTAAAATTTCGCGTCAAGGAACATGAGGCATATGTTAGAAAAAAGGAAACACAGAAGTCTTCTGTTGCTCAACATTGTTGGTCCGAAAACCACACTTTCAGTTTTTCTGCTGCCAAAATTATTCAAAAAACATCTTCCATTGGAGAACTGGATTTTCTAGAGGCATTTCACATTCATAAAAATCTTTCTGTTCTAGTTAACGATCCTAATTCCAATCCAAATTTGCCTTCGGCCTTTAAAGAAATTGTGTTTTAGTTCTGGTTTTACTAACAGATGGCGCCACTTGCTTATTCTTGTCCAGGCTTTCTTATCTTATCTAATCATTATTTCCTATCTTGTTCATTTGCGGTTTTGCAGCTGAAGATGGTGGTTCGGTAAAACCATTGAAACTAGTCCTGTGAAAACTTTGTAAATATAACGCTGATTTTTGTTGTTTGATTTCTGAACTACTATCATATGCTGCTTATATTGCTCTGTAAAAATATGGGAATATTAACTCCAAATTAGGGAAATTCATTCTAGTGAATTAAAGATAGAATGTAAGCTAATGGTTTTAACATATCAAATATGTGTTTAGTTGTACTGAAGACTTAAAAAAGTACTAAATTGTGATTAAGATCCTCAAGCCATGAAATTGTTTTTAAGATTAGCTATATGTAACAAACGGTTATTATATTAAGGAGCTAAAGATTACTGCTATTTATGACTATGTGATTAAGGTCCTCAGGCCATGGAATTGTTTTTAAGAATAGCTATACATAACCGAACGGCTCTCTATATTAAGGAGCTAAACAGTACTGCTATTTATGACCAACCTCCCACTAGAACATAAGTAGTATACGTCATGATAGGTTTATGCAGATTGTTTGAACAAATTTTGTATTTATAGTAGCAGTAATGTTAAAAATTGGATACAGTGAAGGAAAATGTATTTTTTTCTTGTATGTTCCAGGCATTTAGCATTCCTACTATACGTGCAGTTTCAGTGCATGTCTGATTTTTGTTACACAGGACCTAAAGTGTTTTTGCAGGATGAGAGATATTTTTATTTTCGTGAATTTATTTATTAACTCTGTTTCAAAGTTTTTAAAGTTCTTATTTATTTATTTATTTTCAATTTTGAATATTTTTCCCACCCTTGTCTTGCTTTAAATAAGACAACATATATTTCACTTCCAGACTTTTTGTTTTTAGAAGAGTTATATAAATCTTTAATATGTGTGTTTGTAATGCCTTAATGTGGGAAAATTTATTTATTTCATATGTAAATATTTACAGGTTTCAACCCCCAAAAGTCAATAGAGAAGAATTACGCCAAATAATTACCAATTTCATAGTTCATCAAGATTATGAGAAGGCCTATGATCAGCTCATTTCTGGAGACTGGGCTACTGCATATTTTCATGTCAAATCTAAAAGTCAACAAAAAACTTTTAAAGAACATGTAAGAAATTTTTTTATTTTTCATTTCCTTGATTTTCATACTTGCAGACATTATGCATCCTTCATTTTTGTAACTCTTGGCCGTAGACATAAACTTCCAGTTGGAAAAATGTTTTAAATAAGACAAATGCTAATGATTTTGCATCTTAAAATTTAAAAAATTCAATTTTGTAAAAATTAAAGTCTCCAAGACACGGACCTGCAACTTTGAAAGTACTCCATTATACATAAAGTCTAAAACTTCAATAAGGCCCATGTCATACAAGCATTTGTTTCACACAAACAGCTCTTTCAGACAATTTTCTGCCTAGTTTACTATTGAAAGAAGGATGCACGATATTTTCCTTCTTTTTAAAAAAAATTGCAAAATTGTTTTCAACCAATCGGCTGTCAGCTTGGAATGCTATCAGCTTCTTTGTAATGAAGAACCCCTGTGTTAAACTGAAAGTGATCTGTGGTGATTGGCTGTTGTGACAAAGCACAAAATATTGTTCCAAACAGTTGTTCCTCCGAAACAAACGGATGTGTGATAGCAGCCTAAGAGTGCGGCCAAAGTATGCCACTATTTTTAAGCTGCAAGTTATATCGACTATTACAACTGCATCTTGTGTGAGGCAGATTATTATACACTGATGAAATAAATTTAGAGGATTTTCATACTTGATCTACGAGCCCCCGAACTACTGGACAGATTTTAATTGGTGTGAACATAGGTTGATATAATACAAACAAAATAAACATTTGTGTGTAATACTCATGGGAGTCTGAAGGTCTGAAACACTGCTTGCAGAAGACACAAAAGAAATGGGTTAATAGTGGGTATGGTCTCATCTTACAGCCATACAGGCCCTGCATACATGATGTCACACCAATCACAGAGCCTGTGTCAAAGATGTGGAGAGTGTGCGGCCATCCAACATGATGCTGGCCCAAACCATACACCGCCACCGCCTTAATTGTTGATTTTGCGGACATTGATCGGTAGGTAGCGGTTCCCTGGCTCTCTCCATATGAAAGTACAGCAAGAATCGGTGTTTAGGCTAAAACAGGACTTGTCGGTGAACAGAATGGCCGCCCATTGCTCCTTACTCCAATCGCTATGCTGCCTGCACCATGCTAATAGGACTCTCCTGTTCGTAGATGTGAGCGGGATGCACAGTCGGTCTTCTGACAAACAACCCTCTCTCATTCAGTCTTCTGTGTTTTATGTGTCTGACATGTGGTTCGGCACGTATAACCTCTTAGGTTTTGTGCCAGAATATGGACAAACCAACCAACCAACCAACCATTCAGTCTTTTAGAAACAGTCATCCTTGTTATACAGGTTCTTGTGGCTGCCTACAGGTCCCGGGAGAACCCTTCTGTTATGCATCGCTAAAATGGACAAATAGCGATCTTCTCTGGCTATTGTCACTCTTGGACGGCCTTGCACAGGCTTTCTCTCGATGGATCCAGTATCCTGGAACTGTTTCCATAGGGTACAAACGACGCTGGACATTAAACTTTCTGCATATTTGGACTTGCAATTGGCCCGCCTCTAGCCTCCCCACAATTCGCCACCTCATTCCATCATCTAAACGTTGGTGGTTACTCATTTTTACTGTTCTGATGTGAATTTGATTCAAGAATTCTGATTGCTGCAAGACAACACCAAGAAATTCGCTGAGGTGTGCTAGCGAATGCAATTCATCTTGCCCTCCACGTGCTTATAAAGCCTGTTTTTCGGCTGGCTCCGCCTACACACACGTGTAGGCTTCATGTTTGCCATACAAGATTTGCATTTTTATCTAGAAGCAGTGTTTTTTCCTTCAGTTCAGTGCATGCAAATTCTCTTAATTTATTTCACCAGTGTAGAATGTGTAAGTGTTTCCAACATTTCCCAGTACCTGAAAAAGAAACATCTACCAATTGGCAGCCATGTTTGCAAGATCAACACATATCTACAAACTGCTAAAAATGTTATTATCACGTTGCATCATTGGGTTTTTAAGTAATGACACATAATTTTCATAGAAATAATTGTATTTTTTTTTTAAACATAACTGATGACATAGCTAATGTACAGTGCTCATCAAAATTAAAGGATAATGAGAAAACATATGTCGCTAAGTTAATGTTGCAATGATTGATGTTAAAGAAATGCAATTGAAGACAAAATTGCAGTTCCACATATACGTTAGCGGCAGATATATTCAAATTCGGTGATTGACATTGTGGAGGCTCAATGGATGCATGTTGGAATTCCATTGTGTAAGTAATGTGTGAAGTGAATGTGGTTTCCTAGAGGGATCAGTATTCAGTAATTAGGGCTGAAAGGCATCATTTAAGTGAAGGCCAAAAGTGGTAAATAATGAAAGGGCGGTTAAAAACAAATGGGGGTTGCCCAAGATTTTAAAAATCTCTCAAAGTGTCATATCGAAAGTTTGGAAGCCTCATTTTAAGTACTGGATCAGTTGATAGACAGCCTGGTTAAAGGTGACCAAAAGCAGCAAGTGCATTCAGAAGATTCTTTTGTATCATTACTAGCTCGAAAAAACCACAAACTTACTACAAGAGATTTGGTTTTAGTCATTCAAGCTGTTAAGGCCCGTCTGCACGTAGTGATTTTTTTCGGCCAACTTAGCTGGCCGACAATATCTGAGATAGCTTGCCTGTCCACACGGAATGATTTTCTCTTTAGTACAGGAATTCACTCAGCCAATCACATTGAAAGGAAGTGTTCCCGCCCTCTACAGACACACTGTCTACGATTTGTAAACAAAGCTTACGGTGTTGTCAAATAGCAGGGGTGTTTGTGCTCCGGGGATTTTGAACTTCGATACCTGGAAATTCCGGGGATCGTCATTCAAAAGGAAGTAGGAATAATAATGAATTATTATTTTGATCTGGGTAATTTTGTTTGCTTTGAAAGCAGAAAACACAAGGTCAGTGTGTGTGGTGAAAACTTTTCCTTTCTTTCTCCAAAGACAGTGATAATGCGTGAAAAGGGGGAAAAAACTTCTTTTTTGTTCTTTCCTTATTGCGAGTTATGACTCATTCCCCCGGTTCTCGGACATTCTCTTCTGGATTCTTTTCGGCAGGTAGGCGCTGCAGAAAGGACAGATGTGCGATCACGTGACTCTGGGTTCAAAGGTCTTATCTTTCCTGGCGTGGCGCCAATAAGTAGAGAAGGGGGATTTTTCACCGTATTAGCTATTTGTCATTGATCGCTTCTCAACTATTTTTTCGCCACTGTAAAATTTTCGTTTCATTTAGTAAAATATTTTTTTTATTTTTGTACACAAGAGAATTTCACTATGAAATTTCTCGATATAAATAGTGATATTATACAATTAGAAGAAGGTGTCCATAATGCATTTAGGTGGAATTGGATTGAACGGAGAGATGGTAATGGGGATACCATCGGCACATGGTGCAAGAAAATAAATGTTGCTGGACAAGCATATTGTGTTTTTTGTAACTCATTGCTGAAGTATAATGGGGAAGGATTCAAGGCTTTCACAAATCATTCTAAAACTGTGACACACATAAAATATTCAAAGTGCATTGGACATTCAGTGACTTTAAGTAATTATGCTAATTCAAAAAATACTGATGACACGGCCATTGGATATAGTGACAAGAAAAGCACGCCAAGAGGTATTAATAACTTCGTTTATCGCCAAGAATTCTCTTTCTTTCAATGTAGCTCCCAATTTAATTGAACTCTGCAAACAGTTGAGCCGCGATCAGATGGCACTAAACTCGTTGGAAATGTCCAGGACTACTGCATGTTATAAGATGAAATATGGACTCGCAAAAACTATTAAGGAAAATATCATTAAAACTTTAAAGGAGACTCCATTTTCTCTAAATTTGGATGAAAGTATACTGGCAATATTGGTGCAGTTTTATGACAACAATCAAAATGAAGTTGTAGTTCATCATTTTGCATCTCTAAAGATGGAATCTTGCAATTCAGAAGCTGTTTTTAAAGCAGTTGTTAATACTATTGAAGATAATAATATTCCATGGGCAAACTTAATTAGTGTATTAATGGACTCATGTAACACCATGCGTGGAAAAAAAAAGGGTGTCGAAACCAGACTACGATCAAACAAAGCACCCTACTTATTAGATATTGATGGTGACACATGTCACACAGCTAATAACTGTGCAAAAAAATTTGCTTCATGTTTTGATAGATACTTAGAAGATTTGTTTGATGACATCTATTTTGATATGAAAAGCTGTAGTAAAAGAAAAAATTTTTTCGAAATCTGTGAATCCCTTGCCATTAAAAAACTTAAGCCCTTGAAGAGACCAGACCATAGGTGGGTGTACATTTTATGTGTTTTAGAAAAAATCAAAGATCTGTGGGATGCTCTTATTGCATTTTATTTTCACTACTTTTATAAAACTGATAAAGAGGATTATTTTTCTTATGTTGAAACTGTATACAATAAAAGAAATATTTCTGCAGCTCAGAAAAAAATTGTTGAAGGGGTGTATTCTTGCTTGCATTCCCAACAACTCACAAAGGATGCTTTAGCTCGGGAAAAAAGAATACTAAATGGGTCATTTGTTATGCAAAACAAAACTTTATTGCATGTGGCATTATATTCAGCAGTATTACCAGAGTTCAACACATATATTAAATTATTTGAAACAAAAAAACCAATGCTTCATTTAATACATTCCAGTATTTATAAATTGACTCTTTGTTTATGAAGCCATAAAATGTAGAGTGCACATCTTATAATGATTTATTAAAGGTTGATGTCACAAATCCAGAATTCAATCTACCTACCAAAGTAATATTTACTGGTGCAGAAGCTTCCACTCTCCTGAAGAAATTACCAAAAAATCATCCAATAGCAAAAGAATTCCAAATTTCTCTGATGAAAGCTTATACTAATACAGCACAGCATATGAAACAAATTATCCCTTAAAAATTCATATCTAATTAGTTTTACAGCATTAGATCCAGAGCTAAGAGGTAAAACTAGTACAATATTAGCTTTTGAAAAATTATCATCTTTTATGTCCCATATTTTTAGTGATAATGAAAAGTCAAAAGTAGAAGCTGAAATAAGGTTATACCAGAGTGATATTGATATCACCAAAGAAATGCTCTACACATCTGATGAAAGTGGAAATCAAGTCAAGTGTACAATTGATAAATATTGGTGTAAAGTTTTTAATTTAAAAGATGATTTCACAAATGATTATAAGTATCCTACATTGGCTAAATTGGTCAAAGCCTGCCTTAGCTGCTTCCATGGCCCATTAGTGGAAAGTGCATTTAACTTAATGGATACACTTGTCACTGACTATAGAACCTCTCTTAAGATTGATTCCCTAGATGCAGTGCAGACTATTAAATATGATTAAATGGCTTCTAAAGAAACCTCATGTGAAAAATACGGCTCAAAAAATCCAATGACTGATCCAATTCACAAAGATCTCTTACTGAATATGAACAGAAGTTGGAAAACATATCAAGAGGACTTAAAACATGTATTTCAGATGAGTCACCTATAAAAGTCTCTGAAAAACCTTCTACATTAGCAGAAAAGCAAACTGCTTCTACTTCTGCATGTGCAGTTCTCGAGGAAATTTCTTCAACTGTAAATGAGGAAAATAAAAGTCAACCTTCCTGCAATTATGAAGTTCACCACAAAAGAATGACAAGCCCACAAACATCAGAAAATAAAAAAAAGCAGCAGAAATTAGATAATTTGTTTTTAAGAATTTATTCAGGTAATTTAAAATATTTACATAAAATGTAGTAGTTTTATATGTTTGAAAATTTATGGTTATTAATTTTGCAAAAAAAAGTAATTCATTGAACTTTTATAATTAGGTCATTCAATACTTCATAATTGTAATTTTTCATTTCTCTCCCTCCCCTTCTCGAAACTCCAAAATGTTGGTAAAGTAAGTTCGTAAAAGTTTCAAGGGATTTTTTGGGGTCCCACAAACACCCCTGAAATAGTCAAAATAATGAATGACTATTTTAGTTTAAATTGCTACTATAGATACAGCTACAATTTTGAACTTAGCTACTGCTACAGAAGGAATAAAAAAAAAAAAAAGAAAGAAAGAAAATGAGTTTGGATCAGAAATTAGGTCAAACGACGAGAAATTCATGGTGCCTTCGTACCCTGCTCCGGGAGTTGCGTATTGAAGACACGGCACAATTCGGAAAGTATTTACGAATGATGCGGCGTGATTTTGACTTTTTGCTAAATTTGGTTTGCAGCAGAATTTAAAAAAATACATATGCCTCTCCTTTATGTACTGAGTACACAGATTACCCCTTTTTTACTTTATTTTATTTTATTTATTTATTTCATTTTCTGGCACTCCTGTTTGTGCATTTAAATCTTGAAATAATAAAATAACCCTGTTTCAGAAAAGAATAAGTAACTACTGTGCTTTAAATCAGAACCTTTATTAATGAATAAATAGACAATGTCATGAATATCAAACCAGTATGAGTAATAAAGAATAAAGATTACTACATTACAAAGCAACAGTGTAATTTCAGTGCAAAAATTTCAAATATGGTGGTTTCAAATAATGGTGCCTTCGTAATAAAGGTGCAAAATCTTAAGTAGTATATTTATTAAACATTAAAAAACTAATATCAGCATAATTAAATAACTAATACAGTCTGAAAACTATGATCATATGACTATCAGTTAATCAGCTAATAAAATTTAGCAATATTGTATTAAATTAGGCTGTAATTTATTTTTACAAAACTCAATTAGCACAAAACTGAGTTTGTGACTTGTGACTTTTGAGCTGGTAAACTACTAAAGTTTTCACCAGTAGATCTAAAACACGTGCCAACGGCCATTCGAAAAATAAAAAGAAAGGCGTTAAAATTCAATGAGCACCACACTCGTAGGCGAAAAAATAAAGTCACTTTTAAGTCATGCAGTTTGAATTTAGTGATGGAGAAACGAAATTAAAAAGTCCTTGCAGGCGCAGAAATCCCAAAATTAAGGTAGGGGTTCGAACCCACAATCTTCATGTACGGAGAAAACCTGCTCTGCTCTTTACCACTGGGCTATGATCGCTCGTATAAGAGGTGTCGGAAAAGCTATGTACTTCGTCACCTGATTAATTCCCATTTTCGGCAAAGTCAACGAGTCTCTGCACTGTTTTAAATCGGCCCGTAATTTCTCTACGGGAGATTTTGCTTTCTGAATATTTTCAATAAGTGCGACCATAGTTTCAAGTAGTTTATAAATATTTTCATCTAATACCCATGACATGGCATCATTAATAATTTTTTGGAACTTTTCTTGGGGTAGTAAAAATAATTTTCACTCCGAATAGAAAATATTTGAATATATGAAGTAATGGGGAAGACAAAGCTTACCAAAATAAGAGAATCTTTAATTTTTTACTTTTTAAATTCACATTACTCATGTCCCACAACACAACATTTCCTCTGTAGAAATGTATTAGTTGAAAAATTTTAGTTTTACTCCAACGAAAGGCAGCCACGTTTATTATTCGAAATGAGGAAAAAAGCACGTCATCACGCAAAGCAATCTTATTGGCTGGAGACTCCGATTTTATCGTATGCTAGTGAGCAGTGAACAACAGTTCTGAAATCGTGGCAGAGAACATGATCAATTTTTGGCGCATGAGCAGATCCTTAAAATTGTTGCTCTACGAGAAAGTCGGCCGAGAAAATCGCTTCGTGTAGACGGGCCTTTACAGGAACTTGAATTAGCCATTCTACTGCTGAACGAATGTTTAACAAAGTTGGACTCTATGTGTGAAAACCAATGCGTTATGTCTCATGTACTCCAGCTTCCAGATGGGCCCGTTTAAACCAGTGAAGTCGAGATGACTAGGCCCAGTTATTCTTTACTGACAAGTCCAAATATAGTTTAAACAATGATTCTACGTCGGTTGGTTTTTTTTTTTTTTTTTTTTTTTTTCGACCTCCAATCTCACAGTATGATGGCCAGGTATGCGGCAGGTGGTTGGTGTGCGTAGTAGGCGACTGCGCATCTCCCCCTCCACATGCTCTGCCACTGACATATTCAACACGCCATTTTCTGTTGAGTTGCAGTCACGTAAACATGGCTGTCTCTATTGATTCTCCCGCCAAATGTGAATTGCGAGCTGTTATTCGTTTCTTGTAGGCAGAAGGGAACAGTGCAGTGGAAATTCATCGAAGAATGAGTCGAGTGTATGGAAACAGCTTTATGAGTGGTGGCGTTGTTCGTGAATGGTGTTGAAAGTTTAAAGATGGCCAAACTGATGTGCATGATGAAGGGGGTCAAGGACGCAAGTCTGTTGCTACAGACGACATTGTTCAATGAGTTGACCAAGCAATTAAGCAAAATCGAAGGTTCACCATTAGTGAATTATCGATGAAATTTCAAGATCTTCCCTGTACTCTATCGTTACTGAACAGTTGCGCTACAGAAAAGTTTGCTCTCGCTGGGTCCCACAGATGTTGACTGAAGACCACAAAACTCGCCGAATGGTTGCAGCGTTTGAGTTTCTTTACTATTACAATACTGACGGAGAAGAGTTTTTGAAATCTATTGTGACAGGTGATGAGACATCGGTTCAATATGACACGCTCGAAACAAAACGACAATCACAAATATGGATGCACACAAATTCTCCTAAGTGACCCACAAAATTCAAACGAACCTTTAACAACCGTAAGGTTATGGCAACTGTTTTTTGGGACCAAAAAGGTGTGTTGCTTGTGGAGTTTATGCAGCCTGGAACAACAATTAATGCAGATTCATATTGTGAAATTTTGTGACGCTTACAGAGAGCTATTCAAAACAAACGAAGAGGCATGCTGACTTCTGGAATTGTTCTGATCCACGACAATGCCCGTCCTCACAGCACTCGCGTAACCCAACGGCTCCTTCAGCAATTTCAATGGGACATTTTCGAACATCCACCATATAGTTCCGACCTAGTGCCGAGTGACTTTCATCTCTTCCCCGAACTGAAGTAGTGGCTTGGCGGGAAGCGCTTCCAAAATGACGTGCAGCTGAAAGAAACCATCACAACTCACTTCCAATCATTGGCGGGGACATTTTATAAAGAGGGTGTTGCAAAGCTTGTTCACAGATATGACAAATGCCTCAATCGTCAAGGTGATTATGTAGAGAAATAACCTGTATTGTACATTACTTTTGGTAATAAAATCTTTTTTGTATATTCACCCGTCTTTTCTTTACAGCCCATAGGAGGTTGAAAAAAATAGCCCTCGTATATGTGTTTTGATATGAAGAGAGGGAAGAACATGCAACTTGCCTTCCCTTGTCCATGAAATAGCCCATTTCTGTGGCTGGATGGTTTAAGGAGGAATCATGACAGATGGCTGCACTTAGTTGCATATCTCTCAAGGAGACTCTGTAACCACTCGAAGGTACGTGGACAGGATATTGAGACCACAAATGAAACTATTTAGGGGGGCTGTTGGCACAGAGTTTTTCTAGTATGACAGTTTTCAGCGACATTGAGCATACATTGTCTGGGAATACTTCAAAACAGAAGATACCAGTCAAATGGATTGGCCACCTTACTTGCATAAATTGAACCCAATTGAGCATGTGTGGCATGCCTTAGGGCATTGAATTTCAGAGTGTCAAATTCCTCCCCAGACACTCCAGAAACTTTCAAAAGAATGGCATGCAATTCCTGAAGATTTGATCATGACCATACATCATATTAAAGGAAAAATTTTTTCTCATGAGAGGTGACTTAATTTTTGCATCATTTCCCAATTTCCATAAATTCAGTTTTAATTTCAATATTTTGTGAATAATCAACTGCCAAACATTGTAATTTATGCTAACTAATGCTTTTGTACAAATTTCTGTTAATAATTTTTCATTAAGTATCAGTTTCTTTTTTTCTGGCATTATCCTTTGAGTTTGATGACTGGTGTGCTACAAATATTATAAATGTACAATCTGAATTTTATATGATGTTTAACAGTAAAGAATTTTAAATTAATTTTATGTATAGATTAACTATTTACTTTGCATTTATAGCCATATAATTTATAGTTCAGCTATAATGCATTGGATAAAAGATATAATGCTTTTCTCTAATAAAACTGCTACTTTGGCATCACCAGCCTTGTTAACAAACAAAAGGGATGCTTATAATTAAACAAAATGCAAGCTATTGAAATTTAGTAATTTGATTTCATTCTTGCTCTTTTTTCCAGTATCAGATATGGTTAAAGACTTTAGCTTAGTATCAAGCTTAAAATTTTAAATAATTTTACATTTGTATGTAGCAAATGCTCAACACAAATGCGGTTCATGTCTAAATTAAAGAATGGAAATTAAAATAAATGTAACTATAGTCTGCTTACCTAGCCTCTTTGAGAATGCAAAAATTCAAATTGTACTTTAATAACAAAATTACAAAACATTCTTTGTTCCAAAGTAACACTATGTAATACAGTCAAAAGTCATTAATCCGGACTCGTCGGGACTTCGGCGATTCCGAATTATCGATTTTTCCGGATTATAGATCATCAGTTTAAATCTGGTAAGATGGCATGCAGAAATTAAAATTAAAAATATGAAACCGTAATTTATGAAAAAAAGAACAATTATGGTATAATAGGTATCAAAATTTAACAAAAAAAAGCTTAATATTTGTTTACTTTATTAAACATTTCTTTCACAATGTAAGTTGTTTAAGTTGCTTCGTTTTTTATGTGATAATACTTTCTCTTTAATTCTATAAACAGACATAATTTCTTGTTCAATTACAAGGTTCTACTGTTCAAGTCCTATAATTGCTGTGTCGAGAATACCGACTAATTTGTCAATCGAAATGTTTTCGTTTTCAATAACCTCTGTGTCACTTTCTTCACTATTGGAAGCAAATTATAATGACGAGGAATTTGATTTAAATCATATCAAAGACGGAGTACATCGAGATGAAATACTACGTTTAGTAAGGAATTATAAGCTAAATAAAATAAAAACATCTGCTCTGAAGATAAGTATAGTGCTGACAGATCAACTTCCAATTCATTGCATGATGCGGCGTTCCCCCCCCCCTCCGCCGCAGAGCAGCGTGAAATTGATAAACAGATTTCAGAATGGTTAGAGAAACAAAGGATATCCCTTTATCCATTTTTTGCAGCAATTCCACTTTTTGTTTGATGGACATCGAAACATACTTTTGCTTTGTAGATCCTTTGGGAGCTCCAGCATCAGAAATTCTATTTGACATAATCGAAAGTTTAAGCTTACTTTTATAAAACTGCTCTAACAGTCTGCAAAAAATAATAAGCAGGGTCCAATTCGAAGATTAAGGAACAACGCAATCTGCAACATTAACTGAAATAGATAATTAGATAATTTTAGCTTATACCGTCCGTTATACATTAAACGTGCATGCATAAACGTATGATGCGCATGTGCACACGCATATGCGCAGCCGTAAAGGTCTTACGCGCAGAAAGTTTGTAGCTTTGAGGTCCGGATTATGGGTGTCCGAATTAACGACTTTTGACTGTACTTAATAATGATGTTTGGCTCAGTGGTGATCGACATAATCATTCATAAAGAAAACAGCAGGAACAACCGTTGCAGCATAATGCCTCACAATGGGGTGCAGGAGTTCATCTGTGTACTGTGCAGAGCCATCTTCAAAAATATATAGCTGGGTCAATATCCCATGAAAATTCCAGACCACACCATGATACTGACACCTCTGAATGTGTGTTTTTTTATAAAAATGACCGGTGAAGCAACTCCATATTATACTGGCCCTAATGAAACTAAGGTCTAATCCCTATGATTGTGTTACCATTATTGGCACTAAATCACACTGTTTGGTGACAGTGACATTAATACATGCTTTGCAATAGCTTTACATGTCTCTTATTAGCTTACCTTTTGGCAGGAGAGGGCAGGGAATTTAAACAGTATGCTGGTTACTTGAGCTTTCTGGTTAGTTAAATGCCAGATAGTTTCTCTGTCTTAAAAGTGTTGAATATCTCAACACATTCATTATTTAAGTGATAAGCAAAATGGCTACATTTACTGTGTCCAGCTTTTACTGTCTCGTCTTCTGCTGCAATCAAGTAACTTTTTAACTTTTGTATCCATTTTTCCATGTTTCAGCTAAGTTGCATGTAAATTCTTTTCACTTAGAAATGAAACACTTCCATTTTCTGTGGCAATCAGAATGCTTAATTCATATAATCTCTATATTACACTCTATGAATAGCACATGGAAGTTCACCAGTCTAATTATTTTTTTAGATGCATGAGTTTGATAAGTCCTGACACCATGCTATCTGTGTTATTGTTTATGTTACACAGACATGTGATTAGTTACTAAATACTATTTATGTAACACAATTCACTACCAGCCATGACTTATGACCAGTACAGTAGACTCTCGATTATCCGCGCCTGCCGCACAAAAGTTTTTTTTTACAAGCGTAAAGCAAATAAAATAAGTTCAAGTTCAAAAAGAGTAAATCCTGTAAATGGTCCTGTCATTGCGGCGAAAGCAAAAACCTTTTTTGAGTTTTAGTCCTGAAAGGGAATTTTGATGCTTCTTCTGGCTGGTTGACTCGTTTTTCAAGCAGCGACATGGAATTCGAGAAATTCGACTTCATTTAGAGAATATATTAAGCATAATAAGCTAAAGTATTAAGCGTTAGTAAAACATTTCCTGCTGTTTATTTTACGTTTTATTGTACGTAAAACGATTTTTCAAAGTTTGAATGACTGTTTTCTTATTTGCTATACCCGTTTTTAGCTTTTTTCAGATTATGCACAATTTTTGTTATCCACGGAGACCGCACCACCCAATTGTGCGGATAATCGGGAGTGTACTGTACTGTACACATGGTGTGCAAGCAGCAACAACCAAAACACTAACATGGCAGCAGTGTTTTTAATACTGTTATTATTTTTAATATAATTAATATAATATAGTTATCAATATATATGATAATAGTTAATATAATTTTGCTTTAATGCATATACCTAGTAAAGTTTAATAATGAAAAGTTCCTAAGCTTGAACTAAAATACATATCTTTTAGAGAGAAGAGCCTGCCGTAAAGAGTTTCCATATAAATGAAAATAGGTTTAATTACATTCTTTAGCTTGTGTCAAAACAAGCTTAATTTGTGCAATATAATGTACTGTATGTAATAATATAGATGTTATGAAAAAATGATGAGAGTGGATAAGTGAAAAATTTTGGTAAAGATTTCAGTTTTTCAGGTGCAATTATTACATATGTATTTTAACCAGTGATTTTTTGGAGGGTGATATATATATATATACATAATAAGCAAGCAGATCACGGCACATTCCTAATGCCAGAGAACTCAATGAGGGAAATATTTGTACAGTACAGTATACATTTTATGTTGATGAGAGTCGCAAATTTTGAAGGTTTTGGGGATTTCCCGATTAATGAAATATCTCATGCAGAGTGTGACATGTCTGGCTCAGTTGCCTCATAAAGCCGCAGGGGCACCTCACATAAATCAGCCTTGATTTCAATTAGCAAGAGGTACATTGCAGGGAACAAAGGTAAAGGGTGCAAACAAAAAGACCTGTATTTCTAAAGGTCGAACACTTCATCTGTAGATAAGTACAGTGGGCTGAAATGTTAATAAAAGAAGTAAGGTGAAATCACATGTTTGGAAAGTTTCTTAAGTGTGGTGATTAAGTAATTAAATGAAAGATCTGCACAAAATATTTTTCAAATAATAAATGCAAGAAAAAGTAAAACATATGAAATGCTAATACAAAATTGCAAATGCAAATTAAATATATTGAATAATAATAATTAAGGAAATACCGTTCACCAATAACTTCCTCAAAGAGAAAATCTGTGTACAATAGAAGAAGAGAAGATTATGCAAATATTTTCAGAATTTATCACTGAAAAGCTAGACGGGAAAATACTCGATAAATAAGAAAATTATTAGTTGAAGTAGTTGAATATTTTTTGGAACAGTTGTGTTCTTTCACATTTTTCAAAAATTTATATCATTTTATTAGCTTTTAATGTTACTCATGTCTAATCTCATTTTCTTACTAATGATGATTATTTTTGTGATGTGTAAGATTTTTTAAATAAATTTTCTTCATTTTGCTTTGTCACCATCAGTGAGCTATTATTGTTGTTGCATGGGTTAATTCGTACTGTGTTCTACATAAACTACAACAGCACCTATGACCAAGACCTCCTTTTTGCTTCTGTATAGTAATCTTCCATATATCTAGTTATAAGTGTTTATTTCTTGCTTACTTACAGGTATATCGTTATTTACGAATTTTTGATTCACGAGCAGGATATGAAGTACTGCCATGTAAAAGATACTCGATGGAAAATTACATAGGTGCCAAAATCTGTGCCACAAAAAAGTGGTAAGTAGAGATTCAGGTTTTCAGCACGGCTATAATATTTATGAAAATTAGGCATTTATTTATGTATTCTGTGTAATAAACTGATTTACTTTGATTTTATTTCAGGTACAAAAATGACAGGATACCATTTTTAGTAGGTTGTATTGCAGAGTTAACAGAAGAAGAAGAAGCACACCTGCTTCAGCCTGGTAGAAATGATTTTAGTGTAATGTATTCATGTCGAAAAAATTGTGCTCAGTTATGGTTAGGACCAGCTGCTTTCATAAATCACGACTGTAGAGCAAATTGTGAGGTAAAGTTGTCTGTTGTAATCTTTCAAAATTTCATTCCTTAAATAACCAGCTTATTTTTAATTAGAAATTTGGGAATTGTTTCTAAATGTCATGCTAGTGAATTTTCAGTCTAAATCATAGGTTCTTAACATTTTAACTAACACGTACCATCCAAACAAAAATTGAAAATGTTTATTACCATCACTAGATTATTTTTCAAATTTTCAATAGAAATATTAAATATATATATTTGCCATTTGCACAACCTATTGGCTATTTGTATTAAATATGCACAAATATATTGTATTAAAAATTGTTTACCATTTTAATTATCAAAATTTAAGTTATACTTTAATTCTAAAATGTAGTGTGAAATTTGGGCTTATTTAAGAGATCAATTTCTGTATGTCCAGTCTTATTTCACTTTAACAGTAAACTAGGATATGCTTTTAATTTTGTTCTGGGTTTATGTTTCAAATGTAACATGAAAGAAAGTCCTTGTTCACACAAATAGGTACTGTGCAATAAAAATTTAACAGATTTATTTGAAATGCCTTTAGTTTTTCCCCCATTCAGCCAAGAGTTAAGAAGTATGCTATAGTTCGACCATCTCAACCGCAACCCTAGTTGGCATTCAGCCAAAACACATAGACTCATTCAAAAGGGATGGTATTACTTGCTGCGACATGAAAAGTCTTCTCTTCTGAAAGAGCTATGTTGGCCTATCCTTCCACCCTATTTCGAGAATAATTCGGTCCGAATGGCACATGCGTTTTTGCGCTCATGGCCGCGGCTGAGGCGGTCGAACTATATTTTTTAAATCTTCAGTTATAGTTCGATCACATAAAATTTCGATCAATTGTTCATTTTCTTCATAAAATAAGATTTCAAGTACATTTCAATAAAATGTATTTCTAATTTTTCATAATCCTCTGGAAAATACATGTTCAAATTATTTATCAATGAAAAATAATGATTTTTAATGTCGGGTGCAAATTCTTCATTTATTTACAAATTATTTCTGGTTAGAAAACTTTCTAAATATTTGTACAGTACAGTGTAAATTTTATGTCGATGAGAGTCGCAAATTTTGAAGGTTTTGGGGATATCACAAGAAATGTGAAATTTCCCCATTAACGAAATATCTCGCGCAGAGTGTGACATGTCTGGCTCAGTTGCCTCATAAAGCCGCAGGGGCACCTCACATAAATCAGCCTTGATTTCAATTCTCTAGAGGTACATTGCAGGGAACAAAGGTAAAGGGTGTAAACAAAAAGACCTATATTTCTAAAGATCGAACACATCAGCAGTAGATAAGTACAATGGGCTGAAATGTAAATAAAATAAGTAAGGTGAAATCACGTTTGGAAAGTTTCTTAAGGTAAAAGGGTAAAATGTTATTATCTAGTTCTTTGATTATTAGCTTGAGTTTTTTATTATTGCATTTATTTTATCTGTAATGTTAAACAATTTAAGACTTTGTCCTTCAAATCCTGAATTTCATTCTATCCAAAAATATCAGCTAAATATGCTAATGTGCCAATCATCATTCACTAAATAAACATTTTGCAATTCAAATTTTAAATCATAGAAAAAAAATTTAATTTCTGTTCGAAGTTCAAAAAGACGATTTAAAACTTTGCCTCTGGATAGCCACCTTACTTTAGAAAGTAACAAAAGCGTTTTATGTTCACTGCCCATCTCTTGGTATAAAATCATACATATTTTTTAATTTAAAACTCGACTTTTAATAAAATTAACAATTTTCACAGCTTGATTCAAAACAATTTTCAGGTTTTCGGGGATCGTTTTGCCTACTAAAGCTTCACAATAAATGGAGCAGTGAGTAAATTTAGTTTCAGGTGCGACATTCTTTATTTGAGATATAACACCGGAATATTTTCTTGTTAAAGCCCAATCTCGAATACTGCATACAGCAATGCACATATTCCAAGGAATATCATTTTGAGGCATAAAATCATCAATTACTTTGAAAATTTCATCCACAGTTTACTCTATCACGAAGAGATTCACAACATAAATACTCTTCGGTAATTTTTTCATCTTCTTCTAAGCGTATGTAAACTAATAATTCAACAAAGTTCGTAATATCAGTACTTTCATCCTATTGCAATGGAAAATACTCGCTGTGTTTTATTTTTTTAATAAGTGTCTCTTTCATGGAATTTATCATTTCATGAATTCAACTTACTGTATTATTTGATTACGGAATATTATTAAGTTTGTAAGGATTTTAAGTTTTACTAGCGTTTATTTTAAAACTTTGCTATCCTCTCTTATTTTCCATTTCTTGCCAGAATAAGCACGATTAGTTTTGTTTCTGCAAGTGAGCTTGCAAACTGTTAAGTATTTAAGATATGGCTTTTAGCCAAAAGAGATAGATTAGAGAGACTTCTCGCTGCCTTGCCAGGCCAGAACTTAGTCTCTTTGATACGTGAAGACGTATCGTAGTTTCCTGCATTCTGCTCACTTACATACATGGAGATAAAAGGCCAATCTTCGCATTACTAGTCTTTCTAAAGTATCTAAGTTTAATTCTTATTAAGTTAGTTTTACATCTTATTTTCTGTTTTTATACCATAAGTGCTGGTCTTTGTATCCTGAAGTGCGGGAATGGCTGTAAACTGTGAGAAAGAGAGGGTAATTTAACCCTTTGCATCCTTGTTATATCTTCTACTCACGCAAGCATATTTTCAGTAAGCTCCCTGCTTCCATTCAGGATTTGCAGATGTTTTCAAAAGCTCTTAGAAGGAACAGATGTCCTAACAAGTTCATTAGCCGCTTTTTCGTTGAATAATGTTAAAACGATATCTCTTAACTTCTAGTAATGTAAGATTTTCTCCAATAGTGTAACCCTGCCCAGTCTTAGCAATTCTTAGGCTTACTAGTTAACTAGCATCCAAAGCTTTTTCATTTAAAGTAACAAAACCTTTCAATACTTGTTTACTGTTTTTGAGCTCCGATAATTTTCTCTCAAAATATTTTTCAGATTTATCCTTTAAATTGGCATTGCTTAGATTCAAGATGTCTTTTATGAAGCGATGGTTTTATACTTTGACTGGGTAATAGCTCACCGCAAACAACACATTCAGGTTGAGTATCCATTTCATCTCCATTCCAGGTGAACCCAAATGATAAATAAATTTCATTATATTTTTCATAAACAATTTTTTCTTTTCAATATTCTTAGTGCTAGTAGATTGTCCTGGATTCGTCACCTGTAAATCATCCCTTTTTCCACTTAATCAATCCTAGCCATTTTTTTATTTTGGAAATCTAGGTTCGTTTTGTAATTTTTTCACAAATATTTAAATTCACATTATGAGTTCTTCAAAGACACACGACGATATTCTCAAATCACATAGAACAATAAAGAATACACAATATACCTGATTTGCAACAAGAACACAATATACCTGATTTGCTGTCTTCGACGTAAAAAAATTAATCTGATTGAAAATAGAGCAATATGAGCACGGAAATGGTAGTGACATAAAATGTATACCTGCTAATAAATCGATCAACAGTAAAACAATTAATGGTATCCTATTATCTTTTTATAGGGACTTATTTTTATTTCCTATTAAGTACAACATCCATTTCTATTACTCCTTTTAAAAACATCATTTAGAATAAATTTTGTTATGTCTGAGGCTAAAACAATATTTGTGAAAATAAAACTGATTATTTTGCTAAAATCTGTGAGCAGCTATTGGCCTTGAACAAAGCTCAGATCGCATAAATTTATGAGTGTTAGAGAAAAAATTTAAACAGGATGTTGGAGTATTTAATTTTTGAATTTAATAGTTAGAAGTACTTTTGTTTGCGTACTACCTATTTTTCTATCGCATACCACTGGTTGAGAATTGCTGATCTAAGTGATCTCTCTCTCTTTTTTTTAAAAAAAAAAAGATTGCAAAGGGGCAAAATGAAGATAGGTAACATTTATATAAAATCACAATAACTCAAGTATTGTTAACATATTAGTTTATAAAGTATCTTTAAAAAAATTAATAAAACAGTGAAACTGTCTTATCCTAAGTTGGGCCCTCCTCCCCTCTCGACTTTCTTTTTAATATGATTTATAAAGAGAATTTTTTTTCATAACTTGTTCCGTCCCTTTCTTTCTTTTAATGTGGTAAGATTTCCGCACCTGCCAACTGCTTGAAATTTTGAACTAGTCTTATAGAAATTGGATTTTATCAATGAAAATTCAAAATTAATGTGACTAATGTGAATACCAGGAGATAAATGAGACTGTATGCAGATTATTCTGTTGCACTTATCCAGTCCTCTCCCACCTAAATTCTTTCTTGACCTTGAAATTACCTAAGGTTCCAACTTGGTATAAAAATCTTAAATTTAATATTGAAGATTTTAGTTGTTTAAAGTCATTTATCTGGTATATACTGAGATTGGTGTGGCTTAATTTGTTACTACAAGCTGCTCCATTTTCATAAAATTTACTGCTCTAAACTGTTACATTTCGTAAATTTGAAATTGTTCAAAAAGTATTCTTTGGTATCAATTACTGGGATTATAAAATCTTTTAATTAAAATTATGCTTCTGTAATGAAATATTAGTACACACACGAGAAAGTAAAATTTAGTGAAAGATATAGGAATATATTTAAATGATGTTTTGTAATCTGTTCTGATATTTTAGTTGAATATAATCATGGAAGCTTAAAACACACAGACACGCAAAAAAAAATTTTTTTTTTAATCTTTAAGTAAATTTAATAATCATGGAAAGCCATTAATTGTGTCAATGTTAATAATAAGTACTTTTTGATAATTATTGCATTTATAATGAAATTTATATGATAGGAACTTTTGTCTTGCGTTAAAGATTTTAATCCAAATTGGTAAAAAACCTCTTGCATATTAACATTTGAAGCTATTCTGAGGAAATTTTCATCGTTGAAACTGCACACATACAGATGTCTAAATCGCTAAATATTAGTGATGCACTTTCTGTTACTTCAGCTTTTAGTGGAAGCTTTTGAAATAAGTTGACTTCAGAAAACTTGCAAGCTTCTCTGATATACATTTGAGAGCTGGCCATCATTTAGAAAACTGACAGAGGACTTCTGTTTTAATATGCCTTGTCATGTTTCAAAAGGCTTTTAGTCAAGCCAAAATCAATCAGCCGCACAAATTTTTATGACTTCAGTTACATTACAGAGACAAGTCATTCGTATTATTCTGTTGAAAATATGTTCAGTGGGTGAAGATTCTGGTGAGCATGTTGAGCTCGATAATATATTGACTTAATGAACACTTTGGCACTATAAAAATATAGTAGTTAAATTTTGTTGTGGAATGTTCTGCTGTGCCATCTCACTGGAGGTGATGATGTGGCTGTATGTGAAACTTCTAAAATTTATTCATGCACTGGGTCTTAAGACATCTCAGAATAATTGACATTTTTTTGAGAAACTGGATATAGTTTGTGTCTTGGACTAGCAATCCTGATTAGGGTTGTGAATGGATACTACTAGTACTGAAAAGTCTCCCACTGAGATAGCATTGTGCTAGCTGTGTGCCATGCTCAAATTACCACATCATACTATCCATAGCCATGGTAAAAATAGATTTCATTGCTAAACAATGTGACTTGTCATTACTTGCATACCATTTTTCACTGGCTTAGATGACTGAAGAGATAATTTTTCTGTGAATCGTTAGTAGATGAATTAGAAGTGGGTGACATGATATGAATGGAAACCATGAGAGTGTATACATAGACTCCAACTACTACGGATTCTCCGTAGTTCTCTACGGAAATTCATCAAAAACTATGAGCTACGAAAAGTATAGAAAAAACTATTTTACAAAAACAGAGTAGGAGAACCAGTACGCAAAACGGAACCAACTAATTCATCCGATGATTGGCTGAATACCAGTGTCATCATATATCACGTGTTGAGTTCATTGCTGGTTTTGAAGATAGCCAGTTGTAGATCAGTAACTCCAATCGTTAATGACTTGTCAATAGTTTCCCGCAACATGTGACTACTGTGTCTGTCTCACAGGTTCGTCGCTGCTGCGCGTTTAGCTTGCATTCGGCTCCATTGTTTGGATTACAGCGAGAGCTCAACGTGTGTCTTGAAAACTGGGAGTCAGTTTTAATTGTGTCAATGTTAATAATAAGTACTTTTTGATAATTATTGCATTTATAATGAAATTTATATGATAGGAACTTTTGTCTTGCGTTAAAGATTTTAATCCAAATTGGTAAAAAACCTCTTGCATATTAACATTTGAAGCTATTCTGAGGAAATTTTCATCGTTGAATTGGAAGTTTGGAAGTTTTTTTTTTTTTTTTTTTTTTTTTTTTTTTTTTTTTTTTTTATGATGATGCTACTTTGAACGAAAAAGCCAAAATTATCAAAGCAGAAATTTAAAGATTCATATTCTTCAGAATTTCCATTGCATTAAAGCATCCGAAATTTCTGTGAATCACACACACTGCAGTGTATGCACAACAAAGACTTCTCAATTGCACACGGTGGAAAAGATGACTGTAAACAGCATGTTCTTTCTCAAAAGCATATAGAACTTGGCACTGTTAAATCTTAAGAATTAACGAATTTTGTAATGAAAGATGATGAAACAGGTCCTATAGAAGCCGAATGCTAATTTGTTTGATTTTTAATGGAACTCAATCTACCACTTTCTGTTTCGGATCATTCCAAAGAGCTTTTCAAAACAATGTTTCCGGATTCTGCCATAGCAAAAAAATTTAGCTGCGGTCATACCAAAACTGACACTATTGTAAAAATGCGTGCAGAAAGTACTGTTGCCGATATTATAAAATCAGTGTGCAATACATCATTTTCTCTGAGTACTGATGGAAGTAATGATAATAGTGATAACAAGCTGTATCCATTGATTATAACATATTACAGTAAAGAAAAGGGATATTTTAGAGTGCACGAATAATACCAGAGAAGGTATTTTTATTTGTATAAATGAAAACTTTAAAAGCAAAGGTTTAGACTAGAAAAATTGCTTATTATTTTCTTCACATAATGCTAGCAATATGATTGGAAAGTTTAAAGGTGTAGCACTGTTTATCAAAATGCGTCAACCAAGTATAATCATTCAAGGTTGTCCATGCCACCTCTTGCATATAGCTGCAAAAAAGACTATTGAAAAATTAATTGGCTCAGAAATCGAAATGTTAATAGATATATATTTTTATTTGGAGAAAAGTTCGAAATGGAAGCATAGCTTCAACGTTGCTCTATAAATTTGGGACGGAATGCAAAATCTCACAAAATTTTGAAATATTGCAGTACGAGATGGTTGTCTCTTTTAGAATCTATAACAAGGAATTTGGAACAGTGGGATGCTGTGATAATTTTTTTTTTTTTTAGATCAACCAGATAACAGTGAGTGTACTATGATTCTAAACTAATAAGTGGACTGTATAGCAAAAGAACTAACTAATTTATTTACAGTAATTAACTATTCAGATCTAATACATGCTCTGGCATGTTGCTTAGCCGAATCCAGATGGCCAAGTGCCAGTTTCTCTACTTATCCAATCGGTGGTGCTGTATTCTAACTTAACATGCCGCCGCCCGTTGAAATTACAAATTTCAACATGTAAATTACAAACATACAATATAACATTCTAAGAATAACTAATTCTACAATACAATATGAAAGCTAATAGATAATTTCATCATGAATATAATATAAAATAATGCAACATTTTAAAAACATAAACATTCACTATGCTACAGTCGAACTTATTCTTTAAACAGTTCCATTTTAATGTAAAGCACAATTTTCAATAAGAACATAATAATGTAAGCTAAGCATTATTATCCTGGATAGGTAATAAGCAAATTTTATTAATACATCGAATATACACACCATTTGATGTTTTCACTTTATCAACTCTGGCCTTATTATCTTTACCAGGTAAAACTTCTAGAATTCTAGCTAAAGACCATTTAAATGGTGGAAGATTATCTTCCTTTAACACAACTAACATACCTGCCTTTAAATTTTCTTTATTAATAAACCATTTGGTGCGTTGTTGTACATGATTTAAATAATCAGTTTGCCAACGTTTCCAAATAACTTGAATGAATTTGGTAATAACTTGCCATTTAGAAAGTCTATTATCTGTAAGATGAGATGAATCTGGTTCAGGATCTGAAGTAATAGAACGTCCAATTAAAAAATGACCCGGCGTTAAGGCTTCAAAGTCATTTGCATCTGTTGATAAGGGTAAAATTGGACGAGAATTGAGAATACATTCAATCTGTGACAACAGTCCAAAATTCTTCTAAAGTTAATTTATAACTGCTGATTGTACGCTGAAGATGATATTTAAAAGACTTAATACCTGCTTCCCATAAACCACCGAAATTTGGTGCTCTAGGTGGAATTAGTTTCCAATTTATACCTTCAGATGTTAAGAAATCTGCTATATCAGAATTAGATTTAAGGACTAAACTATGCAATTTTTTCAGTTCTGAGTTTGCACCAACCATATTAGTACCGTTATCTTACATTATGGTATTACATTTTCCACGTCTAGCAATAAATCTTTTAATAGTAGCAAGTAATGAATCTGTGGTTAAATCAGTTACTACCTCTAAATGTACTGCTTTAGTAGCTAAACAAATGAATATAGCAACGTACACTTTTGCATAATTACCCTTTCTCTGATTTTTATACTTAATGAGAAATGGACTAGAAAAATCGAGTCCACAAGTATTAAATACAAACCCTGGGTTAACTCTTTCACCAGGTAAATTTCCCATAAGTTGCTCACATACAATTGGTTTAACCTTAAAACATAATACACATTCATGTACAACCTTTCGAGCTATATCTCGACCATTAATAACCCAAAATTTACTACGAACCTGATGCAATAGTGCTTGAGCACCAAGATGTAAATATTTAACATGGTAATACTGAAAAATTAATCTAGTAAATACATGATCTTTTGGCATTACATAAGGAAACTTTTGGTTGTAATTAAGATTACTATTGGGAAGTCTGCCTCCTACTCTCAGAAGAGAATCATTATCTAAAAATGGACATAAAAATTTTAACTTACTTTTGGAAGAAACACAATTCTTATTTTTTAAAGATAGAATATCCTTGCTAAAATGTTGTAACTGTACATACCTGATCATGATTTTCTCAGCATCATCCAATTCTTTAACTGTTAGAGAACCTATTAAATTTTTTCCCTTACAATTGGCTATAAATCTACAAACAAAACTTAACACACGAATAATACGAATATAGTTATTACTAATGTTAAGAATATGATCTAAAACAAGGGAATTAGAGTTCACATTTAGATTAACTAAGTCATTATCCTTAAGTTTGAGTTCTTTGACGTATTCCACATTATCCATATCAGATGAAATTAATTCACAAGGATTAGTCAAAAACCTCTCCTTAGTCAAGAAAGTTGGTCCATACCACCATAAATCATTATGAAGAAGATCTTTAGGTTCAGCTCCACGTGATATCAAATCAGCTGGATTATTGTGAGTGCTAACATGGTACCACTCATGAACCGCAGTCATGCTTCGAATAACAGATACTCTATTAGCAACAAATGTCTTTAGTTGATAAGGTTCCTTCTTAATCCATGCTAATACTATTGACGAATCAGTGAAGTAATACACCTTGACAATAGGTAGCTGAATGGCCTCTAATATTCTTTTCATTAGTTTTACCAACAGAACTGCACCACAAAGCTCCAAACGAGGAATGGTAATTGACTTCAGAGGTGACACACGAGACTTGCTGCACAGAAGTCTTGATGAACATTCATTTGAAGATGACATACATTTCACATAAATTGCAGCACCATAGGCTTTCTGACTAGCATCACAGAATCCTATAATTTCTATTTGTTGTAATCCATTGGTTAGAACAAATCTAGGGATGCGATAATCATTGACTATTTTGAGACAATGCAGAAATGCCTTCCATTCTTCAGAGTAATTTTTAGGAAGAGGTGTATTCCAATTTAATTTTAGAAGCCAAAATTTTTGTAGAAATATTTTAGCTTTTGTCGTAACAGGTCCAATTAAACGACCTATCGTTGATAAGACATCTCTTTTCGTGCCTGTTTCTTCAAAGTCAGGTATCTTTAGATCGTAAGAAAAACAGTCTGTAGACGTATTACATGACATTCCTAAGGCTTTTGTAATCTGAGGCTTATCCGTAACTTGAAAGGAGTAATCCTGAGTAGCACTTTCTTTATTCTTCAATAGTTCTGGATTGTTTGAACACCATTTGTGTAACTGCATTCCACCATGTTTTAGAAGACAGGTTAACTGTGTCTGCAACTCCTTGGCTTCTTGCATCGTATTAGCTCCAGTAATAATGTCGTCCACGTAACAGTCCTTCAGTATGACTCTTGAGGCATGAGGAAAGTCTGTCGCTTCATCCATTGCTAACTGCTTCAGGACCCTTGTTGCAAGGATTGGTGCACTTGCTGTTCCGTATGTTACAGTCCTTAGACGGTAAGTCTGCACAGGACTACCAACTGATTCCTTCCACAAGATCAACTGCAGGTTTCGTTGAGATGGTTCAATAAGTATTTGTCTGTACATCTTCTGAACATCAGCTCCTAATGCATAGTTGTACTTTCGAAATCTAATAATAATAGAAAATAAATCTTGAGGTATTTATTCTCCCTTTCATTAATATTGAGTTCAGTGACTTTCCATTGCTAGTAGCCGCGGATGCATTAAACACAACGCGAAGCTTGGTAGAGGCTTTCTCTAGCCGATAAACTCCATGATGACTAAGATAATTGCAAGTCGATGTTTCAATTTCTTGCACTTCTTCCATGTGATTTAGATCCTTATATTCTTTAATAAAATTCTTATATAATGTTTTCATATTCGAATCACTTTCTAGTCGATTCCACACTTGATGCAATCTTTTCTCAGCCAGCGTTTTCGATTCTACTAATTCTACACCTTCCCTTATGGGTAACTGAACTATGTATCTTCCATCATTTTGTCTATAGTGAGTACGCTTGAAATGTTCTTCACAGTATTTTTCTTCTTCACTCAAAGCATCCTCGATATTTTCAATGGATTCAACTTCCCAAAATCTTTGCAAAATTTCTTCAGCTCTTTCTTCACTATTTAGAACTAAACCACAATAATTTACTTCTGAGTTACTCTTGCATGCACCAGACGCGATATATCCAAAAACTGTTTCTTGAAATATCAACGGTTGATTTTCTAATTGAAATTTTCCTTCTTTTAAAATCTCAAAGAACAATTCGGCCCCTAGTAACATATCTATTTTGTTAGGTGTTCCAAATTGCGGATCCACCAATTCAATATCAATGGGAATATTTAATGACTGCACATCTAAACACCTTGATGGAGTTACATTGGTTATTTTAGAAATAACCAAGCAATTAACTGATCTTACATATATTAAATCCTTATTAGAAATCTGTACATCTAGTTGATAATTAATACTTATAACGTTCTCATTAATTCCGGATACAGATGCATAAATTCTTTCTTTCTTTATATTTAACAAATTAGCAACTCCTTCACACAAGAAACAACTCATGCTGCCGTTATCAAGTATTGCGCGAACTGGGATTCTTTTTCCTTCGGAATTGCAAATATATATTATTGCAGTCGCCAATAACACGTTTTTTCTGCGTGTCAAAAGACAACTTGATTGATTTTTATTAGAGACATCTGCGTTCTTGTATATAATTTCGTCACTCGTTGCTTCCGTTTTTGTTTTGTCTAACTTATGTTGAATGGCGCCATTTCTGAGCAGGCGATGTATTAATGAATGGTGTTTTTTATGGCATTCTGAACATCTGAACTTAGAATTGCATTTTGCGATTAAATGCTCGTTACTGAGACAGTTTAGACACAATTTATGGGTACTATTTCATATCTTTGATTTGGATTTAATTTAAAAAATGAATCACATTTATGCAGTGGATGATTATTATTTTTATATATAACACAAATCGAAACATTATCGGTTTTGACCACCAGAACCTTTGATTTTGAATTTTTTCTAACGGATATTTCATTTTATTAGCATTACGGTTAATGTTATCCAATAACTGACATCTTTTCTCTAAAAACAAAATTAATTCATCAAACGTAGGAACTTCCGTAGCATTAATGCTTAGTTCAAACTGTTTGCGCGTTTCAAAATCTAGTTTCTGAAGTACAATATTTAATAACAGAATATCCGATAAATTATTTTTCTCATATTTTAAAACATTCAAAGCCCTAACGTTTTTAGTAACATTATCTATTATATACCTTATTCCTTTAGACGATTCGAATGTTAAAGTACGTAAATCCATTATTGACTTTATATGCATCTCAATTACCGTAATTTCGCGCGTATAGTCCACGGACTAACTGTTTAAAATGCGAATTTTTGAAGCTGCGGACTATCCACCAGTGCGGATAATACGCTGGTTGTTCACGGTTAAAATTGTTGAAATTTAAAAAAACACGCTGTCGTGAACTGCCGATGATCAAATATAAAAAAACCGCAAGATTCCAAGTGTCCTTCGCACTGCTTTAGCACAACTGCCGGGAGGGGGAAAAGTAGTTGATGCGTCAGCTCAGTTTTTAGGAGCCATAGTAGAAAGTACCTGGAGTACGAAAAAAAAAGCGTGATTCGTTTACTTATAGCGTGGTTTGGCAACACAGAGTGAGTGGGGTCGAAGGTCACATTTCATTACTACTTATCACGAAGATAGCACGTTGCACAGTATTTTGTTTTCGTATTTTGTCTTTCATCTTCGCTAACGTTGATGAAACATCGCCGGAGATTTACTGCTGAGAGGTACTTGAGAAAACTGAAAAAGATGGAAATAGAGAAGCGGGCCGTTATTGGTTTAATCCTAGTATCCGGTGCACACGGGATTTGACTACTTTTGGCGACTTTATGATGAGCAGTAAAAACGGGACATATACGATGAGTAGTTAACGGGTCATTCAAAGAAAATATATAGTTAAACATAGTATATAGTATATATACTATGTGTGTATAGTATATATATAGACGTTCTTTGGATCATTTTTGGTGTTGGCGATAATTTTCAAAGTCGCGCCAAGGCTGCACCGTATACTAGGATTTTACTCCGTTATTTTGAAGTGGACAAGAAAGCGGTGAGAAATTTGCGCAAAAGGATGTGTTTAAAAAGCATGGGAATATTGCCGTATTAAAAAAACGTAATTTCGGACGTATAGTCCGCGGACTATCTGACAATTTTTAATTTTTTTTTTATATAAAATCGTGTCTGCGGACTATACGTGCGAAATTACGGTAATATTCTTTTATTTTCATACCTATCTTGAAGAGCTTTAAATAGAGAACTAAAAGTATCATCAACAGTTTCAAGATTTTTTGCTTCATCAGTTAATGCAGCCTTTAAATAGTAGAGTTCCTGAACTTCTGTTAATTGCGTGTTATTCGCTATGATGTTTTCGAATTGAAGCTTAAAATTATTCCATTCGGTATATTTACCAGAAAACTTAGGAATTGGTAATTCTGGCAAACGTATTTGTACTTTAGGATCAAATTTACTACAATCATTTTCATTTTCTGAACGAGTGATAGATGATAGAATTTCCATAATTCTTACCTCTAGAACTTCTGTTCTTTCTTCCATTTCGGCGATTTCTTCATCGATGGCTGTGACATCTTTTTCATCAACGCTTTCGAAATATCTAATCCTCAAGTTTCTAATATCCAGTTGAATGCTTTGAAGGGATCTATACTTTATTTGAATTTCATTCTTATTCGAACTATCATCATATTCCTTCACTGCATTTTCTAACCTAGTTAGTTTCACTTTTAACGAAGTTTTGTTTCTATCTAATGCCATCATTTTGTTCATTTCTCCGGTTCTGCTGACCATGTACTATGATTCTAAACTAATAAGTGGACTGTATAGCAAAAGAACTAACTAATTTATTTACAGTAATTAACTATTCAGATCTAATACATGCTCTGGCATGTTGCTTAGCCGAATCCAGATGGCCAAGTGCCAGTTTCTCTACTTATCCAATAGGTGGCGCTGTATTCTAACTTAACAGTGAGAATGAAGGAAAGAGATCGTAGATCTCTTTTATTTTAAATGATTGATTTAAAATACTTTTTTGATCAAAATGATTTGATTTAAAATACTTCCTTTTGTCATATAATAGTAGATTTAGTGATATACATGGGTTTGAGGAGTTAAATGAAAATTTCTGATTAAATGTGCATAAAGTTTAGAAAGGCATATTTTTAATTATTCAGTTTTATATGTATATATGGACTTTAAATGTAACAAAAATGATTACAATTAATGATTAATTAAAAATTAATGAATGGTTAATTACAACATGTGTTACGCACTCATTTTCAAAGTTGTAAAAATGTCGTTCTCGCGTCGACTACTGACAAGTTCTGCTGCAGGTTGGAGTCTATGTGTATAGCAGAGTACTTCTTGTTGAAAGATGTGGCCACTCTGTTGGAAAGGACTGGGTGACATGATATGAATAAAAACCATGAAAGTGTATAGCAGAGTACTCATGTTAAAAGATGTGGCCATTCTTTCGGAATGTATGCTGCAGTAGAATAAACATTTATGACATTTCTCTTCATTCTGTAGTAGATTGAACTCTACCAAATCCATATTAGTTTGAGCTGATAACTAAGCAAACATGCAACAGCATTCACTCTAAAATATTTTAGAGCGTGTTTATGAGTGGCAATATTTACAAAACTGTAAGTATTGCTTGCATTTCAGAAATTTCTTTTGGGTTTGATAAGCAGCCTGTATAAGCCAGTACTCCTATCTCACATTTGTGTCATTTTTTGGTAATGCCATATGTACCCAGGCAGAAAGCATTTTGAAGAATAAGGAAAAATACCAGAGAACTTATAAATTTGAATAATACAGTCTTCTTTTTATTCCTTTCAAGATGTTGTCTCTGTCACAGCATTTATACTTGTAGAAAGGCCAAATCTAATCATTTGCATGTTTAAACCAAATTTCTGAAACTTTATATCACATCTCCAGTCATCATGCTTTTGTAGGATTTTTCCTGCTGGTTATAATTAGCCTCTTTCAGTAGTTGGTATCACTGTAATCGGGTTAATTTGGGAGATGTAGGTTTTGGTAGATGCATCTATTGCCACTGATAAACAACCAAAGACTGGAGAATATTTGGTTTGCCATGTATGTTTGTAATATAATATGCAGCCTGTCATTATGTTCAAGTTTGTGTAATTTAGTTGACCTTTCCTTTTATAAAGTATCTGGTATGATATTTCATTAATCATTAAGAGTGTTCCCAACATCAGAAATTGTGATCTAAATGAGAACTCAAACATAATGGTTTTACTATATTAATTTGCATGTATAGTATGTATACTGTATCAGCTCTGTCCTATTTTATAATTAAACATTATCTTATTATTATTGTATAATTAAACATTGCTTTTTGCTCTTTTATTAAAGCTTTCCTTTGCATTAAAAGATTTTTTCATTATTTTATTCTTTTTATTAAGTGAAGTAATAACAAGAGATGTTTTCACAAAGTGTTATTAACCCGTAACTGGGGAGGTGCGGTCTCGGAGACCGCTACAGGTATTGTTCCTATCACCCCTATTCTTTTCTATATTTAGTCTGATTGAGTTAATTCTCTTGCTAGCTTCTCCTTTTGTGATCTTGATAATTCTCACATGTTGACTAACATTTTTTGCACCTGCTTCATTGTGAAATTCTACACCATTGTCTGAGAGCGGTATGTCAGACCACACCTCCCGCTCAGTGTTATGATTTCTGTCCCAGGTGGAAACATGGCTCTGAGACTCGGTCCGAGAAATATCATATATCCTTCTAATTTGCATTATGCAGAAGTGCTGTAAAGAATTCTTGATGAAGTGGAAAGTGAATTTAGCAATGAAGATGAATGCCAAGAAGATTTTGCAAATGAAAGTTCACATTCTACATCAGAATTTTCTGAATTTGACAATGAATGCAGTGAATCCATTTCATCTATAAAATATTATTATGGGAGGAACCGCTTCAAGTGGTCATCTATTGAACCTCAACGAAATGTGAGAACTCCCATGCATAATATAGTTCATCTTCCAGGATTAAGAGCATATGGAAAATATGGATCCTAAAAGGGTTTGGGAAGTCCTTTTCACAAACAAAATATTAGAGAAAAAGAAAGAACTTAAAACTTCATATTTTTGCGCAAGTAATAAAATGCCAGTTTGTTTGATATGTACACAAAAATTATGTCACGAATGTGCATAAGAATATGCTGAGTAAGTTTATATCTTTTGCAAGAACACAATGGTATTACTGGTAGTAAGGTACTGTCATTTTTTTTATGTTTCATACAGTATTTGTATTTTTCATCTGAATGTATCTGTAACATGTTAAATTAATGGAAAATAATTATTATTCATAAAAAAGAATAGTTATTCTGTTCTGTTTTGCATAATTTACATTTGCAAATGGTTTTTGGTAAAAAAGTTCATGTTGCAGAAAAGATGTTCCTAGTGTTGATTGATTTCTTTGTAAAATAAAAAATAAAAAAAAAATTCTGTTTGAAGATAAGTGTTTGAAGAAATTTTATTTTACCCATACATTCTATAAAGAATGTATGGGTAAAATAAAATTTTAATATTTTGATTAGAACATTTTAAACCATAATGAGATGCAGTCTCTGTGACCGCACACCCCGGTTATGTCCCAGTATTTAACCTCTCCTGTTACGGATTAAACACTAAACAAAATTCATTCTTATACTGACAACAGTTTTACATTGAGAATGCTGAAATATTTTTTTTAATGATAGCTATGAAAAATTGTTAATGTTATGATATATGTCAGCTGGAAAAATTAAAGCTATAAGAATGTACTTCGTATTAATCTATTAAATTGAATGAAACATGGTAGCTTAAGGTCATCATTTATTCCAATGGGTTTCACACGTACTGCATAGAAATATGCAAGTATTTGTGCCCTTTCTTTCAACATATATAGAAAGCAGTGCTAGTGGGTGCCGAAAATTATGATTTCAAGGATTCCATGAGTAGCTAAATAAAAATTTTGCATTTAGTTGAACATATTGAGAAGGCATTTCACTGGCTGTGAGGAATGTCATATGATTGGAAGCAGGACAGGCTTTGACACAGAACTTTTTCGAAGGCAGAACATCAAAATTGCCACATAAAGGCGTAACCAGGTTGTTGGTAATTGTAACAAATTCTTGGATTATAGTTTTTATTTCTCCTTGATATGAATGCCTTAGCATTGGTTCTGTCAGGTCATTTCCCATTCGTTGAACTGTGTGTAGACTCTTCCTCACATAGTATTTTGAGTACTTCGTTTCATGCTGAGTTTTTAAAATTTCCCTAATACGAGAGAAATTTTCACAAAGTCCACAGACTGTATAAAACAACAATTCTCGAGGAAATGTTTCTAGTCCTAGCGATTGGCACTTGGTTGCTATTCCTCTCGCTCTTGCTATATAATCATTAGCTGACTCATGCAACTTCATTTCTAAATTTTTTAGCTCGTTACTGCCATCTATTTTTCAATATTCTGTTTTATTTTCTCCTGAAGTATTTTGTGTTCTTCTCTGCGACGAACTGAACGCCTGTTGATCCGACAGTGAAAGTTATATATATGCTACGGCATCAGCGTTTTTCTCATTCCACAGTCTTTCATTCTTTTCGCCTAGGTTTGCTGGTGTTACATTAAAAATTAACGAGTCAAGTCTTTTTAATGGTAAAAAAACTTTAATTTTCAATTCCTAAATAAAATAGTTCTCCCCAATTAATTCCAGGAATGTTTATCCATTTATAGCTTTCATCGAGACGATTCACTCAACTCTTTGTTCAAGTTCACGATTCACGTATTTTCTGAGCTTTGTTATTTCATTTCACGAGATTGTTTAGTGTTGCCTTTTTTATCCGGATATTTTGTGGATAAATTTAAAATATTTTAAATTTCAGCCCTTTTTAATACAATGATAGATGAGAAATGCACTTGTGATTTTACTGCTTGCAACGTTGAAAACCGTAAACACGTTGCATTGACGGTAACGCAAAAGTGCAAATTCTGCAAAAGATGGAAGTAGGTGCTACTCCTTGATTTATAGCAGAATCGTATGGAATTGCGACACAATTGTGTATGATATATGGAAAAATAAAGAAAAGCTGTTGAAATTTTACAGCAACAGTGATTCTAACACCGGCATCCGAAACCGGAAATCTCTGCATGAGGCGAAATCGGCAAACCTCGATGCTGTGTACATATAATACAATGAATAATATAATCAATTTATATATGTAATAATAATTTAATGCATATAATAAATTATTGCAATAATGTATATAATAATTTAATTAAATGTATCTAATATGCCTTATTCATTTTGCACTTTTAGTCCGAATATTATGCTTTATCTTTTCTGTCCTGAAATCCGCACAACCTCTGGTCCCAAGCTTTGCGGATTTCTGGAATTCTACTGTATATATATGCAAATGATTTGCATTCCAGTGCATGTGCACAAAGCAGATATGAGTAACACCATCTACAGTGTGTATAAATGGAATGATTGCGCAGCAGGTTTATCATTTTGAAATTGTGTTTGAACGTTGTTGTTTATGTAAAGGCTGTGTTATGCTTCATATAAGGAGAAATTCCTGTCAGCACATGGCAGGATTGTGGTCTATCAGGACAGCAGCTTACTGTTCTATGACATTGATGCTGATTTTGGTCAGGATCAGACGAATATGGGTTCAAAGAGTGTCATACTTAATGTCATGGTAGGAACTTGGTTTGTCCCAGGCTATTAACATCTAAGAAGACAGATATAGTGTCCTCTCGGCTTTACTCGGTTGGTAGGTGCTGTTGAGTAAACACCTCAGTCACCTTTGATCACACATTGAGTAATGTAGACAGCTGCAATTGCATTTCTAATGTGTTAGGGCCCATGGATGTGGCCTGTCTTCGACAACTGCATGTTGTGCTGTCCTGGCTTTCCTTAATACAGAGGGCATTCGACTGTTCTGCCGAGCACATTCTCAACATATGTTTCCTATGAGAATATCTAGTCGTCGGTTACCGAGAGACTGACACGCTACTACAGTTGATAAACTCTGGCATAGAATTAAGTACCTGTGTTTGACATCCAAGCTCAGTACATCTTGGTTGCAACTATTTATCCTTCATAAGATGGCAGCTCTGTGTCGCCCAAACCACCTGCAGATTTAGTCATCTTCATCTCATTTTGCTGTTTATGTATAATAAATAATATTCCACTATTTGCTGTTCTTCCTGGTGTACCAATTTTAATGGCCAGCAGTGTTATTTCCTTTTAATTGATGATAATTGATTGCTCACCCCAATGGAGTGGCACTAGTGACCGTTTATTTTAAGAGCAAAAATGTGGCTTGCAAGCTTCAGGGCACTAACTCCACGTTAATAAACTTTGTTTCCTCAGAATGCCAGGATAATTTAATACACAGCATGAAAAATTGGTGTAAAGTTTGCATTTCAGTCAGTCCCCCCCCTTTTTCTTTCTGTCTAAAAAATCTAACTTCAGCTGTTCCCTACAAAGGACAGAATGCAATTTCATAAAATATTCAGTCATTTGGTAATGATTTGTTCAATTATATTCAGTAACCAATTAAAGGAATCTGTTGATGATGAGAATTTTGGAACCGTGTGATGCTTTGATTAGTTTTCTTTTTTCCTGGCGGGGTAACTATTTAATTAGCTAATAGGGAAGGTGAAAAAGAATGAGCGTAGGCTTTTAAAAAAAAAATCTTACATTCATCTACCACTGAATTATATTTGTTATTTTTTAAAAACTTTGTCTTTATTTGTCACATGAAATATTCATTTAACACTCTGACCAGCAAAGCCATATACAGAGTTGCCAACTCTCCCTATTTAAGCGGGAGACTCCCTATTTTCGACCGATCTCCCGCCAACCCGATTCACAATATATTTCTCCCGATTTTTTCTTATTCTTAAGATTTCTCATGATTTTTATGGAACTTGGCTTAATACTTTATTATATGAACCAAAAAAAAAAAAGTGATTTTGGACGTCTGAAAGCAATTGAATTTCCTCTAGATTATATCTAAAACAAAACCTTGTGAATCAGATAACTTCTGCTTTGTGAGTGAGAGCATTATACGTATCCCAGAAACGTCGTTCTCCAATGGGCATCGAACTCCACTGCGTGTCAGCTGGCATATATTAGCCAATGAGGACGAGGCAAGCTGTTATTTGGATGTTCTTTAGTTATTTCGTTCAATTTGTCCCGAGTTGTGTGAGTGCACGTGTCTTCGGGAAATAGTTTTAGAAATTATAATCTTTTGTTATGTCTGCGAGAAACATGAAATACTCGTGTACATTTCAAAAATCGTGCACAGTTGACTTTCCTTCCATTATTTCCTCAAGGAAATGTAATAAATTTGCGATGTGTACCGGCTGTATTTGCGCTTTTTCGATTTCGCAATGTGGATGCAAATAATGAAAATGTTTTTTTATGTTTAATGTATTTTTGTGTTGCTTGCATTTAAGAATTAGTTACTATTTAAAGTTAATTCATTATTAAAAACTGTATTTTTATCATTTAAAAAGTCTTTTTAACATTGTGAAAAATCTGATTTTTTTAGTGTCATAGGTTGGCAAGTATGCATATATTAGAATATTTTCCATATCTATAAGAATGTGTATATATATATGCATCTTGAAATATGTCAAAAAAATTAAAGCAATGTATTTAAAAGTACATAAATCCAGGTATAAAGTACCTGAAGCATTTTGCCATTAAAATCAAGAAAATACCTCCCTCTCGTGGCAGTTTTTGAGAAATTTATCTTTCATGTTGTATATTACTTATTTATACAATAATATTTTAAAGAGATTGTTTTAAAAATTCCTGTTTTTTCCCATAATGCTATCAAAACTCAGACCTTCCAACCTGAACCCATAAATGAAAACATAGCTCTCTAAAGTAAATCTAAACCTGTCAAAATGACTGTTGCCACTCCTATTAAGTTTTGCATTTCCTGTTTGTTTTGTAATTTTCTTATGTATGGATCTGGCAACCAGTTTTATTTTGGAATGTTGTGATCGAAAAATTCTCATTTTAAGTAATCAGCACTTTAGTTACGTTACTAAAATATTGAATATTTTTCGTTAAGATGTACGGTTCATTTGATCATTATACTAAACTCTACATGTAAATAGTCGCATTAATCTGTGTTTGTAAAGTAAAATGAATTGGATATTAACCAAAGTTAGATTTCAAGTCAAAACAATGACTGTAGCCATCTTAATTATCAAACTTGCTAAGCATGCTATTTATAAATATATGCATCCATAACTTGTGAATAACTGACAAATAGATTATTTGTATTTTATAGCTGCCAACTGTCTCAGTTTATAATCGCATCACCTGGTTTCATAGTCTTAGACGTTATGAAAGGAAGAGTTTTCTACCAATAAATGAAATTTTAAAAAATTGTGCAAATTGTATTCCTCCATCCCTAGTGATTTTCAGAATAATTTTCATGCTAAATTTTCTTTCATCTGAACTATATTTTATTGACCTCATTAAATATCATTTTATCCGAGTTCTTTTAATCTGCTACAGCCACATATAGATTTTTATATGAAGATTCAACTCAATACTAATCCAGAAGTCAAACAACAAAAATCAGCGTTATATTCACAAAATTTTCACAGGACTAGTTTCGATGGTTTTACCGAACCATCATCTTCAGCTGCAAAACCGCAAATGAACAAGATAGGAAATAATGATTAGATAAGATAAGAAAGCCTGGACAAGAACTTCAATGTTTAATTAGTTAATATTTGTATTTATTTCACTTCATTATATAGAAAGTTACTAAGTTTATCTAGATAAATATTATGTGGACTAATTAATAATTCATTATATTTAAGAGGTACTTCAATAAATAAAATATTTTCTTCCCTATTCAGGATTTGTCAGTATAAAAGTAAGAAAATTACAAAATAGAATTAGCCAAAGAGCATAAAGGTTTAAAATATCTGACTAAATGCTAATACATTTTACATCTGAAATGTATTACAAATAGTTCAGTAACCTGAGTCATTGTGAATTTCAGTCAGTTTGGAGTTCTTTGAAATGGCATCACCATAAAACATGAAAACCTGGTTTTTCAGATCTCGATGTTGGCAGCTCCACTATTTTAGATAATAGAACACAGAGACACACACACACACACACACACACACACACACACACACATATATATAATTTTATAACACACAAATGTAATTTAAAATTAAATAACTATTTTTTTTTATATTTATATCTTTTAATAGTCAAATATTATGTAGTTTTCCCTTTCCATTATGGATATGCTTTCAAAGTTGTAAAAATGCTTCATGCTGTAACTTTTTTAACTACCACAAACTTTTGATTCAGGTTTAAGTATATAAAAATGCATTTTGATTGCTGATATAATTTGTTGATAAACATAATTTTTTGGAATAATTATTCATATATCTTTTAGTTAGTATCAACTGGCAGAGATAGTGCTTGTGTAGAGGTGCTTCGAGATATTGATATTGGAGATGAGATAACGTGTTTCTATGGAGAAAACTTCTTTGGTGATAAGAATTCACTTTGTGAATGTGAAACATGTGAAAGGTATGAATTTTCAATGCTTTCCATTTTTTAAAATTCTGTTCATTGAATTACTTCTTATGAATATTTTCGCACTGGAACAGCTGATTTTATTAATGCAGTTTTATTTCTGTAGTCTTAATTTCTGGTCCTACGTTAGTGTGTATTTTTGGCTGCAAAATCAAATATAGTGAAAGGATAGTTTTTCAGTTAAGGATGCTAATTCATGAAAAGAGCAGACTTAATAATGAGATATTAATTTTGTTCACTTAATAAACTAACTATATTTGGCAAGTTGGGTCTTTGACTTCTATAGCCTTATCTTACCATGCATTTATATATATAGTGCCTCTACAAAAGTGCTGAAAAAATTATTTATAACAAATATTTGATTAATGCTTATAATAAACTTGGAGGGCTTTGAGTATACTGATCTTCATTTCTCGTGTTACTACATTATCTGGAGACTGAAAAAAATGGAGTGGTATATTAAAGATAGAACTGTATAAAGTCCCAAGATCTAAGTCCAGGATTTCTGCAATTTTAGATGCCTCTGGATTTAAGGCTCCTGTTTAAATCCGGTAAAATGGCATGTAGAAATAATAAAATTAAATATGAAATAATGAAACATTTATGATCTTAAATGAATCAAAATTTTAAAAAAATAAATAAATCCTCTATATTTTTTTATTTGATTTATCAAACATTTCTTTCAAAGAGCTGTTTCTCTCTTTTTTTTTCACTAATGTTTTCTTTTCAGTTTTATAGATGGACATAATTTCCTCTTCAGTTGTCAAGTTCTTTTGTCTTTTATACGCCACATCAAGAATTCGTACTGACTGTCAGTTAAATTTTTTTGTTCTCAAAAATCTCTTTGTCAGTAGTGATATATTAGTCAAAGAATGATAAATATTTGTAGAATTTCAGTAAAAATAATGTATAGATATATGAATAAAAATTAATTCAAGAAACAATCAATAACTCTCTTTAGGTAAAATTCGTTGAAACACCTTATATTGCACATAAATATAATGTATGTGATGAACTACTTCAGAAATAAAAAAAATATATTTATTGTTACAATAGCATTAAGGGGAGTATAAAATGCTGCAAATATTCATTTATTATCATCATTTTTATATATGCAATTCAAGACAAAAGAAGGAAACTCATGTTATGAAACTGTAATCTTAGACAATCGTTTGCTACATAAGTACACTAGCTTCCAAAAGTTAAACATGCAGAGCATATTAGTAGAGTTAAATTTTAGTGGCTGGATATCACTACAAATACAGGTGGCAGTATACATATATCGTGTATTATAACCACTCAGGACTGACTCTCTAAACGTATGGTAATTAAGCAGTCTCTGAAGATAGCAGTATTTTGAAGGGTTTGAGGAAGTTCATTTAAATGCTTTTAAGAAGCATTAATAACTTTTGTCAAATAATTTTTGAGAAAAATCATATTTCTGTGGCTAAAAAAGATGAACAGCAGGTAGTGTGCACTAGCATGCTGTTAGATGCATTTAAGCAAACAGTTAATCATAGATGTTACATTTTTCTTCAGCATTGATCATTTGGTCATTTCTCAAATATGAAAACAATTACTAACAAGTCAAATTACATTGTCTGGTGACCTACACCCAGTCAACCAACGCATATCACCCCTTCTGTAAATCTTAAGTATATTACAAAATTACCCAAGTGGAATCGAAGAGTGACCTTCCACAACTGTTATATCTATGATTGCAGTGTAAGTTGGTAAGACAATTTCTGTCGGTACTGTGTGCTGAAGGCTTCACATGAAGGTACTGTATGACCTGGTACCAAGTGTCTTTCTTTTATTAACTGGCCAGTCCAGAGGGGTAAGATTAACCTCCTAAAACCAGGCTGAAATTATCATAATGTTATTTCTAAAATGGTGCAATCCAACAATGGCATAGCTAGGGTAGTTCAAGGGGGGGACATCTGTCACCGGATGCAACCATCCAGGGGATGCCAAACTGATCTTATGAAATTTTTTCTATTCTTGGCATACAAAAAGCGGCATAAAATCTTCAGTTGTTCCTGGGCACTGAAAACCCTAGCTATGGCTCTGCAATCCAAAAATACTTCTCCCCCTTCTTTACTGTTCACTAATGAAAAAAAGTCATTAGAGTAGTTATTTGTCCCCTCCGCTTTGTTAGATGCTGTTCAGTAATCTAGAATGGGTTGCTATGTTTGCAATTTTTTAGATGTTTATTTTGATTTAATTTAAACTAAGCTTTATTATTTATTTAGACCAAATGTGCAGAATGTATGTAGATGTTTATTGAACATTTACTGTTTCTGAACAGGTAATCATTTAAGGAATTTTATGACTTTATTTTTTACACTCCATTTATATCCTCATATTTTTATTAGAAATTAGGAAATGAGAGTAGAAGTTGTCAAAATAGTAAATACGTCCTTGATAAAGTAAACCTTTTTTTTAATCTTAGTTTTGTTATTTATACGAGGGTCAGTCAAAAAGTTAGTTGCACTGCCTAAGAAAACAAAACAGAAGCAAAATTTTACAAGAACTTTATTTATATCTTAAAGTTCCATTCAAAATCTACTTTTCAACGTAATTACCTCCATTATTCAAGCATTTGTCAAGGCATGGTACAAGTTTTCCGATGCCTTCTGCAAAGAAATCCTGTGCAATGTCCGGTAACCATTGTTGGGCTGCGGCTTTCACTTCAGCATCTGAATGGTACCATTGCTTTGAAAGCTCTTGTTACATGGGACCAAACACATGGAAGTCAGGAGGTGATTCCACACTTCCCACCTAAAATTTTTAAGAAGGTCACACGTTTGTTTTTGCTGAGTGTGGTTTTGCATTGTCATGCAGGAGCATAATGTCGTTGAACAGTTTACCTCGCCGTCAATTTTTAAGTGATTGTCGCAATCATTTTAGTGTTTCACAATAAGAAGATGCATTAATTGTGGCAGAATTCGGCATGAACTCTGTATGCACCACGCCTTCTCTGATGAAAAACAGCGTCAACATAACCTTTCCTGCACATGGAACAGTTTGTCACTATGTTTGTGTCGGGGAATTGCAATGTTTCCACTCGAGCTAAGTGCGTTTCGTTTCAGGTCAGAAGTGGTGAGTCCAAGTTTCATCTCCAGTCACAAATTTGTCCCAAAACTCATTTCCTTCTTTTTGGTAACGTTGCGGAAATGCAAATGCACTTTCAAAATGCTTTCCTTTATGTTCCTCTGTCAATAGACAAAGCACCCATCGAGCACAAACTTTACGAAATTTAAGGTGATCGGCAATAATTTTCTGCACACTTCCATGAGAAATATTCAGTTCATTTAAGATTTTTGTCTATCGTTATGCGTCTGTTCGCATCAATGCATTCATTCACATGAGCAGTGATTTCTGAATTTGTTGCAGTTGATCATCTTTCCTCGCGCTCAGCGTCGTCAGTATCTGTACGTCCATTCTCAAACATGTTGCACCATTTTGTGATAGCTTGATATGACATTGCATTTTCACCATACACTTCATGCAACTGCCCATAAATTTCAGTCCAGTTTCACCTTTTTGCCGACAAAAAAACGAATCACTGCATGCATTTCCAATTTGGATTCTGTTTGCAGCTGTCGAGACATGCTTGCGACTGATTATCAGAAAAACTAAACTTGCCTCAGGGAAGCCGCTACGTCATGCGTTAAAGGTACATGTCTGAAGTGTTGCCACACAGTGTCATCCAAGTAGTCTTAGATGGAACATATTTACACAGTAGTGCAACAAACTTTCTGACTGACCTACGTATATAAAAAAATGAGATGTGTTGGTTGTTTGATTATTTAACAAATATTTCATTGGAGTATTGGCCAAAGGCTAGATTAGGTTAATTGGTTAAGGTAAAGCAACTCTAGGCTAACTGCCTATAGGGATGGATGCCTTCATGGATAACTTTTTAAGGGAAACTAGCTAGCATCCATGTTGAGCATGAGAAAAACCAACCATGCACAGCGAGCCCGTTTCCCACTATTCGATCTCAGGTTGAATTTCCATTGTGCAGCGACTTTACTGCTCGGCTGCTGGTGAGCCGTTTGCCAAAAGTGTTAGACCTTTAGAGAATATTTTCTGGGTAAAACTGGCTTTTATGTACATTAGCAGTGAAAAATAATTTTGAAATACCTATACATGCAATCAGTTTTATATATGCAGTGATAGACTGATGTCTGCAATCTGATGAGATAATTTTTTTAATCTTTGCATTTTCATGGTGTCCTTTAGACAGGGAGTAAGGCTTCATTTTAATATTTGCTAAAGATGATTTTCATCTATGTTTTAAGATTGTAAAAAAAATTCATCAAAAGTAATTTTCAGAATAGTTTGAGAAGAATTCTGTGTCAGTGTGCTATCATAGGCAATTTTCTTCTAGAACCATTGTTATATCCTTATATATATAAGGCTGAATTTTGCTTGATTTTAAGTTTTGAGATAGATGTACATATGTTCTACATATTAAATTTTGTCAACTACTTTAAAAAAATCTTTCATATTTTCAAAAGAGAGGGCAAATTGGGTATTTACATTTACATTGTAGTAAATCTCAGTTTTTTTTTTTTTTTTTTTTTTTTTTTTTTTTTTTTTTTCATCATCACAGTGATCAAAATGATTATCCAGGAATATTTTCAAAGCAGAATGAAGAAAATTGTTTATGACAAATTTTTCATAAAGTATCTTCTCATGTATCTTTTTATTTAAACTGTGAAATCTTCTGTTTGACAAAAAAAAAAAAAAAAATAGTGAATGGTACAAAATAAATTCATGAGACTGTGCTCTGATATTTAGAGAGAGATGGCATCTATTTGGTTTTCAAGTGTTAGATGAAACTTGTGTTCACCCAAATGTAGCAGAACTGATGAGAAGCGGAGTGTAGCCAGTGACTGCTTTGAATGGCAAAGGTGGACCACTCCTCTAAAGATGGGTGGTTACTCTAAAACAGGAAGGAAATGCTGATACAACAGTTGTACCACCGGCTTTAAAAAGTTAAAGTGGTGGTGACAATATTTCAGTTGGACTATCTGTGATTGGCGCAATGTCCTATTCACACGAGCGTAGATTTGCTGTGAAATGAGATAAACATAGTAACGAAAACGACACATGCGGAGTGGGCTCGAATTTCAATGGGATATTGCCCTCTTTTGCACAGTGACAGCTGCATGGCATCAGGATAAAGTCCTGCATGCCATTGTGAAAATCTGCTCAGTGGCAGCTTGTCCCGATTTCCTGTATGGGCAATAATGCTCATCCCTATCAAGCCAACATCATTCGCGAATACCTGGAAAGAGAAGACATTTCTCGTATAGAGTGGCTTTCGTTATTCCTCAACTTTAATACCATTAAAAATCTTTGTTATGCCCTTGGGCCTGCTGTCTCTGCACATTTGGAAATTGCTCTAATGGAGGAATGGCTGTTGCTGGGATGGTTGATTAACTCATTAAACGTATCGGCATTTGCTGTAAAGTTGTGTAGATATCCTGGATGGTCACATAGGTTATTAATGCAAGTTTTTTTTTTGTTTGTTTGTTTGTGTGTGCTTGTTTTTAGCTTTAAACATCAACTTGGTTAATGGCCCAAATGTGGCATCATATTATTTACGAAAATTAAATACTGTTTTCTTCTTTTGTATGTGATGCTAGTTTTATTTCATCTATACCCATATTTGCTACTTTCATGTACAAAATTCAGTGTTAATCAAACCTTTACTTTTCCATTTTCCTTGGTTTTACCATTCCATGCTTTACTTCTGGAAGCCAGTGTGTTTGTGCGGTAAGGTCTTAAATGTTAAAAGTTTTGGAGTTTATATATAATTCAAGTGTATGAAGGTTTAATTTTGGTTATGCTACATGTAGAAGTTCATTCAAACCAGAATATATTGACAAACTGAATGGATATATTGACAGAATATATTGACAAACTGAATGGATATATTGACAAATGCAGGATTATAATGAGTAAAGTTTAGAGAATTAAAATTTGTTTCTGATAATTTTTAATATTAATTTAATATCACACAAGCAATTATTTTAAAACTGTTTCTTCAGTAGTTTTATTATTATTTATAGAAAATTGCTCATTGAAATATATCTATATTGTTGTGTACGTACGGGTCCGTAATGGGATTGAATGTGCAAGTTCAATTAAAACAATTAATAAAATTTATTTTCATTACAAGAAATATAACAAAGCTTGAATTTTCCTCTGAGATATTCGTACAGGGCTCATACGGTCCTTGAGTCTTAAGGTTTTTTTAGAATCGATTTTTGCTCCTTTAAAGTCCTTAATTTTGGCCAAAATCAGCAGAAAGTCCTTAATTTTAATCATCTGAAATTTGTTTTATTTTTACGACTGCTGTTTTGAGTGTGAATTATCATTATGGAGGAATATTTTTGACAATTTACTGACAAATATGATTATCTTTTGAATGGGTTCATGGGTTATAATTTGTTTCTATTTGTAATATAAAGGGTGGGTTACTGGAGTTTCTGAGCAAGGAGTCAAACATAAGCATATCAAAATTATTTCATTTTTTTCTAGTGAAGAGCAATTAAGCAACTATCTGCTTTTGGAGATGTAAATTCTTTTATTAAATGGCTCTAAATTTGTCGATTTTAAGATTAATTTCTATCAAAAATTTTAAATTCGGAGATCTGGTAATTTTTCAACTTTTTTTTTTTTTTAAACATTATAACATAGATAAATTTAACTAAAATAATGGAAATATAGACTAGAAGAGAAACACGCTAATGTGACAATCAAAATCGTAAAAACAACCTTGTATATAGCGTAAGTATAATGAAACACTCAATCGATTTCGAGGGCAGCTAAAGGTCCCTCCTCATCAGGAGAAAGAAATACCTAGAAAGAAGAAAATAAGGGAGAAGGAATCTCAGAAACACATGGTCCTTATCAGCACTGCACGTGGTTATAACTGGATTTTTAATCAGAGTTGCACTGGCCGCCTACTTTTACTGAGCCAGGCTATCTGATCAAGCATAAAGGACAAGAAAAATTAGCGAAGTTAAAATAGGGAGCGAGGGGCAAATGCAGCTTCACGCTCAAAATCTGAACTTCAAATAATGGAAAGCAACCACTGAATGGATATACCCTCTGGTAGTACCAAACGCGAGGAGGTAACGCCATCTATTGGCAAAAATAACTGAATTAAGATAGTAGAATTTTAAAGGCATTATGAAGGACTGGATTGGACTTCAAATCATTAACTAAACCTGCTAAATCTTTGTGAATGTGAAAAGCCTCAAGAAAATCCAATTCACCTATGGAAGAAGCCTTTTGGATAATTTTTGCAGACCCAAAGTCAAATTATGGTTAAATGTCTTATAATCAATCCGCAATGAAACTGATTTTAGCACCACTGTATATCGTAAACCCTTTGCAGTTTGTTTTCACCCCGTGCCAAGTCATGCCACCCTGTTAAGCAAAAAATGGCTTCTTTTTACTATTATGTATTCCGCGCGCTTAAAGTTTGTTCCTCTGATTCTTTGCTTACCAATGAACTTAATTATTTGAGAGCAGTTGCGATTGACCGTGGATTTTCTCCCGTGATCATCAAAGAAGACATTCCACTGTTAGAATTAATGACGTTGTCGTGCTTCCATTTTATCCTTCTGTTAGCTATAAAATTGCACGGATTCTCCAGAAATTCAATTTTCAAGTCGGTTTCTCCCCTATTAATAAAATTCGCCCTTCGATTCTAAAAGATTGCGTTTCTGTCTTGAATTCTTGGGGAGTTTATAGTATATCGTGTCAGTGTGGTTTAAGATATATTGGCCAAACAAAAAGAGCGAAGTTTCGTATCAAGGAACATGAATCTTATGTAAGAAAAGGCAAAATTAACAAGTCTTCAATAGCGTATCATAGTTGGACATTTAACCATAATTTTGACTTTGGGTCTGCAAAAATTATCCAAAAGGCTTCTTCCATAGGTGAATGGGATTTTCTTGAGGCTTTTCACATTCACAAAGATTTAGCAGGTTTAGGTAATGATTTGAAGTCCAATCCAGTCCTTCCTAATGCCTTTAAAATTCTACTATCTTAATTCAGTTATTTTTGCCGATAGATGGCATTACCTCCTCGCGTTTGGTACTACCAGAGGGTATAAAAATCCGTTCAGTGGTTGCTTTCCATTATTTGAAGTTCAGATTTTGAGCGTGAAGGTGCATTTGCCCCTCGCTCCCTATTTTAACTTCGCTAATTTTTCTTGTCCTTTATGCTTGATCAGATAGCCTGGCTCAGTAAAAGTAGGCGGCCAGTGCTGATAAGGACCATGTGTTTCTGAGATTCCTTCTCCTTTATTTTCTTCTTTCTAGGTATTTCTTTCTCCTGATGAGGAGGGACCTTTAGCTGCCCTCAAAATCGATTGAGTGTTTCATTATACTTATGCTATATAGAAGGTTGTTTTTACGATTTTAATGGAAATATATTTAAATTACATTTAAGGAATAACATTAAAATAAAACTTTTTTATTTTCTTTTGCTATTATATCTTAAAGTGGCATTACTTTCCATTTTTTGACTTATTATATAGTATTTTGAATCTGAAATATAAAAGTAATAAATGCTATAAAGCACGGTTTGCAAAAAAACAGTTCATAGCAAAAGCAAAATAGCTATATAATTAATTTTTAAAAAATTCCTTTTAATTATTTCATGGTAAGAATTTTTCGCATGTCTTAGAATTATCAGAATATGACATTGATTTAAAACAGACAATTTAAAATTGCATGCTTTTTAAACTGTGAAATGTTATTAGATAGTGATTTTAATAGTGCTTTTTCAACAAATGTTCTTAAAAAAATAAATAAAATTTAATAGTGGTCATGTAAATCTGTAATGATTAAGGGTATTTAACTGCCTAATTTAATTATTTGTAACTAACCACTTACCTTTAAAAGTTATCTCTGCATGTTAAAGCAAATTATTGCCCTTCATTAATTCTTACTGTGGTCACAAGATGTAAAAATTAATGTAAAACTTATTCTTTGCATCTATGGCACTTAATATAATACAAAACAACGTATCACCTCTGGTGCATTAGTGGCTTATTGGAACCTTAAAATATATTAACTAGGTTACAATGCTGAGAACTACATGAAGCTATAATACTAACTGTGTCAGACAGATGGAGCACAACTAACTTTCAAAACTACATCAGGCTTTCAGGTTTATCCTGATCAACATATCTCTCTGTAGGCAAGCAGCAGCACGGATAACAGCCAATCTTCTGTTACAAATAATGCTGATTATGATTTTATTTCTGATTTTAACCTATGCCATTTGACATAAAATCTACCTGCTGTTTACTAAACCTCTAGACTAAGTATGTGGCAAAATGAGACATAAAAGGAAAAATCAACATAAAGCTAACCATTTGTAAAACGTAAATAAAATGTCCCAAATCTTCTTTCAAATATGTCCAACGTGTAAAATATTTAATGCTACCTGATAAATTTTATAAAGTGGATTTTATTCTCAATTTTTTTATAGTTATGTTTTTAAAATTATGTTTAATAAGAATGCATCCTACTTACGGATCTATTTTATTCTTAGAAGGTTATTACAAAAACGGAGTTCAGGCATAAGTTGATTGAAATTTAATTGAATTTATTCAGCCCCCATTTGCTGATAGATCCTTAATTTGTTTTCATTAATGGTCCTTAAAAGTACTTAATTTCCATGTGCAGAAATGTGTACGAAACCCTGTCGTACAGTATCACACAATGTAATCAGTAACTATACTTTACTAAAATGTTAAATAGAATGTAATCTACAGCACAGTGAAAGCTAATCTAATCAACAATAATTACTGCAGCTAAGTAAACAACTGAGCTGAAATGTTCTCTCTGGCTTTTTATAGCTTTTTAAATCATCCACACAAGACCCATTTCTGGAAAGCAAAAAAGAGTAGTTCCAATTTAACACCTGGAATTACTCTTTTTGCTTTCCAGAAATTTTTACTTCCAATTTAACACCTGGAAGACTACCATTCATTTTTTTTAAATATTAAAATAGTAAAGAAAAAATTTTTAACATCTGATATTAGTATTTACATTTTAGTTCAGCATCTAAAACAGATTTAAGAATTGTTTTTTCAAAATACAGAACATAGAATTATATATATATATATATACATATACATAAAACCCATCTGTTCAAGATAATAGTGTCAAAAGGTGGGAGGAAAACTTTCTGCTAAATTTAACTATCTAGAGTTCATTTAAAAAAAGTTTAATTCTTTAAGCATGATAGTACGTACTTTTCACCTGATTATATACATTTGCTACAGATGCTTAGAGCATATGAAGTGGAAACAGCTTCTGTTTTGCCAGTAGGTTTTGATCCCTCAGCCTGTGGGATGCGAAGTCAAAAATGCTATTGATCGCATCAGCTGGCTGTGAAATCCATTATGACAATATGTTGCAACCTAAAGGGATTTTGAAATGTGTATTTGGAAACATTTCTTGTGTGTTCAAAATACTATTGGTAATAGGTGGTGCTGATGCCCTTACCAATTGATCAGATATCTGATCCATGGATGTTTGTAAGTCTATAGTGTCTGACAAGGGTACACTCAAAATACAGGGTAATCTTTGGCTTACCTTGGATAGGAAGAGGATAGTCCTCTTGAGAGGATGGTGGTAGGGGTTAATAGTGGGAGATTCTTGTATTGTTCCCTTTTTCACCCAGTATTGTTCAAAATTTGGGCAGAAGCTTAATAGTTGATATGGCCTAGCAGTATCTATTTGCAGTTTAAATGTGATTCATCCAGTGATTATATATAACTGGTAATTATGCATAATCACCATCAAATTGATTTTTTCCCTTATTTTCTAACTCATAATGGTAAATGTGATAAAATAACTTCACGAAAATTCATTTGTAAAGTTTAGTGATCTCATGATCAAGATAAATGTGGTTATGCCACTTAGAGCTGTGTGCATAATTGGAGAAAACCTTTTTGGTCAATGGTATAAAGTATCGCATATTTTTTATGTCTAAATGAGATTAATCAGTACATCATGCTTTTATTTTATGTGAATGAGGCATTAGCTCATATTTGCTGAAGAGGTTTGAATCAGTGTAGTTAATTGTGTCCATAAAAGATGTGATCATTTACAAAATTTTTGCCACAACTACTAATGGCAGAATTGAAGTAGATCTCTGAAAGTTGTGCAAGACCTGCTGGCATATACAGATCATAACTCACTGTGATAGCTAGTGATAAGTCGTGGATTTATAGGCATTGTGCAAAAACCTAGATGCAGCCATCACAGTGGGGACATCCTTGATCTCTGATGTCCAAAATGCATAACAGGAGCATGCAAAGTTACGTTCGGTGTTTCCTTTTTTATGTCACCAGAATCACCATACCATTGCAAGTCTCATATTTTTCCGTTTGAAATTTCTCCACTCTTTTTCTCCTGCAATTTGTCTATTGTGACCGGAAAATGTTTTTGAGTTGTAAATGATGAAATTATACATACTTTATTAGCTTATAGCAGTCTCTAATACATTAAGATTTGAAGAAAAGTATTATTTGCAGCATAAGTAAGATGACATCATTTCAAATTCCAGAGTGGAACAAGATCTGTATATTATAATATATCCAGAATATAATAAACTGACCACAAGATTTCAAAACAATCTATTGTTATAAGATCCATTATCCTTTCAAAATTACAATAGATGTACTTTGAATTGCAGTAGTCATTAGTCAGTAAAAAGTAATTTAGTTTCAGTAATCCTAAAGGTGTCATTGATAACTATGGCATGAACGAGAGAAAAAGACTTTGTATTTATTCCAAATTGTGATGTGATGGAGCGATCATTAAAAATGATTTTCACGTGTTTTAAAAGTAGCTTCACTAAACTTTCAGTGCATTGAACTCTCTGAAAAGATGCACTTGCTCACTGAATTCCAACCATGACTGCACTTTCTAATACATGGTAAAGCAGAAATTTGTGCCATTCTGTGGTATAATATTTAACATTGTTGGCAGCACTAAAATTATACTACATTGAATGCCAACAGTCATTGTTAGTTTAAATAATGTTCTTACAATGTAACAATTGTTTTATGTGCAATTTTAGTCAATTAAAGCTTCATTTGAGCTTCTCTAGGAAAGTGATTTATTATATTTATAACACATTCCAAATTTTGAATCTTATTTGTGAGATCTGTTTCATAAATCACCTTTGAACAATTGGTTTTATTATCACATGACTGCATTAGAATAACAACAAATTAGTATATTCAAATTTTATTTGTGCAGTATTACTTAAAATGACTCGAATTTATGTATGACTTTTCTCCATGGAGACGAAAAGCTGTCAGTCTCAGATTAGGTTTGGCAGCACTAATTTGGTCACATAGGTACCAGAATAAGTGTAACCTTTTTCCTTCAGACATTTATCTCAATTAGTTGAGAGTTATCTTACAACAACAGATCAACTGTACCTGAGAATTATGTCAGATGTATAGCTGAAATTTCATTGATGAAGTGTTCATAAATGTTTAATGTCTGTAATGTGGTAGAAGAGTAACTGTGCTCTTCCTTTAATATGTGAATAACCTTTGTAATTATTGTCGTAAATGAGTCAGGCCATTGCTTAACCCCCTTGACATACAAATAAAATATGTGTCCAAAGAATACCCATTTAATTTAGGCACTCATGTGCAAGCTTAGAAACAGAACATCTTATTTTCAAATTTACATTGCTGTATAACAATAATATACTGTGCGGCATTCGCTGAAGACAGTTCTTGACATCTCGGAGATGTCAAAGTCCACAGTGGCACATGAAATCAATGGCATCTCTCGGACATCATTGTATGTCAAGGGTTTAAGTGACTTATTTGCTTAACTAATAGAAGTTTTGCCATATCAAAGCATTTGTTGATATAATAAACATTGTTTCATATTCATTATTATTCAAATTAAAATAATTTGCATTTCCTTATATCAGGAATTAAATTTTGTATGCATATTAAAAGAGTTTTTTCCTCTTATAATGTAGGCGCCAAATGGGAGCGTTTTCTCAGAAAACTCATGAGGAGGGCTCTTTGGAGAAAGGACCAAGTTTTTATAGTTTACGGGAAACAGATAATAGATTAAGTAGACTGAAAAAGTGTAATCAAAATAATAGTATGAAAGAGAATTTAAAAAGCATTGCTAGTATGTTTCCTTCTTTCATTTCTAATTTATGAAAATGTGTATGCATTAAATATGTCACTTACGTTATCTATATTAAAGTTCTGAATCATTTTACTATAAAAGTTGTGTTGGTGGTTCCCCTTGTAATAATATCTGTATATTTTCTTTTTATATTTTACCTTCCTGTCTAAAAAATGGGATGTATTAGACTGAAGTTAATCTTTTTCGTGCTTTAAAAACTTTTTCTGGACTAAGATGCATAGATTTGCTTATTTTAAAGTATTTCACTTCTTTCATACTTGAAGCAGATACACGACTTCAAAGTTAATATTTAACAGAATTTTGAACAACTTTATAAGCATTTAAAAATTGGTTATATATTAAAATTATTGCTGCTGATAGATCACAATTCTTACGGTATTTCATCATATCTAGTAGGTCATGAAATTTCCCACACTTGTGTTTTGGGACTTTACTAAGGAAATTTTTTTGCAGCAATGAATGAAATTAATGGAACTAATGGAACTTAAATTGTACAAACTCCTTTTGACTCCCCTAGTGTTTTTAAGCATAATTTTCCTGATTAAATTTTATTTAATGTGAATTTTCTTAATCTACTCTAGACATCTGTGGAACTTTTTATGAAGATTCAACTAATACTTAATCAGCATTAATATTTGTGTAATTTTATTTAATATGAAAGTATGATACATTGCTAAGATAAACCACACAATGGTATTATTTTATTAGTACATTAATTATTAATTTTATTTTCATTATCGTAAAGTACTTTGATAAATAATAACTTTTCTTCCCTACTCAGGAAAGAATAAGAAAATTACAAAATGAAATGAACAAAAAAGCAAAAGTTTAGCATACTTAATTAAAATATTTTATATCATCCTGATACATACTATAAATATTTCAGTAACCTGAATCATGTATTGTAAGGCTAATTTAAGTCAGTTTGTCATTCATTTGAAGTAACATCTGTCCCCAGTGCTAAAACCTCCAAAACTTGTGCTTTTCATACTTCAAGATTAGTAAATATGCTCTCATGTGATAGCTAAGCAAAGTGTAATGTCTAGCTTTATTTTAATATTCAGTACATATTGTACTGTTCATGGACATTTTTATGAAAATCTTTCTGTGTTTAACTTGTGTGCAACAAAATTGTAAAACTTTGATGTCATCTTGAAATGCGTTGGTGCTGCAAAGTGTATCTAAATGAATTCTTATATTATTTGCTAACTGTGGTTTTGTGTAACTTGTTTTTAAAAAACATGGCAGTTTCTTCTGCACAACTAGTTACACAAGTATGTATGCTTTGTTAGCAGCTTAGAGAACATCTGTATGATACTCTGTTCTGAACCACGTATGTTGCAGAATGTATTGTTTAGGATGTTGCACTAATGCTATTTTTAAGCCAAATGAGAGGCCTTTTTTTATTGGCTGTGTCCTTAATAAAATTACGAAAAGAAAGAATAGTAAAAAAATGTGTAGAAGGCTTCCCTCCACCCCCGGTGCTGTCATTGTTTTCAGTGTTAATAAGTTCTTGACACATTTATCTCATTTCTACACATGTGAGGAACACTGTTGTAGTATATGATGCATGAATGATTCAGTTTCAGAAGTAGTCTAAGGATTTTCGCAGTAGTAATAAGATTGCAAGAATACTTGGATAACAAAGAAAGAAAAGCAATCCGGCAAACTGCAAAGGATGAGCAGTCTCAAAGACTGAAGCACTACCCTTATCAAATAAATATGGTCTTCAAATGTTTACAGCCAGATAACTTCATTCCAGTTTTAGGATATATCTTAATATGTTTGAGCATGGTGATGAGAAGTTTAATAGATAATACAGAAAGTTTGATTATATGGTGCCAAATTAAACATAATCTTTTAAGTAATTATAATATATTTAAGTGAAGACCATTGGTACATAAAATGCATTTGGGTATTTTGCTATCACTAGGGTCATTGATATTATAGTTTCAAATTTTAATTGCTTCATTATTAATAGTGCATTAATTGTAAAAATTATACTTCGTGTGATAAAAGATGCAGAGCTCCTTGGTATTTAATTCTTCATGAATTCTTTTATTTCTTAAATGTGGTGGTGCATTTACAGGGTTCCGCAGAACATAGTTCCATACAGTTTGCAAGTTATACATGAATATGCCCAGACAGGGCAGATATAACATATAGAATAGGATATAAAATGCATTTATAAATGAGTACCTTATCAATAGATAAAATACTGTTTTGAGAAATTAAGGAGAAGTGTTTATCTATACACACTCAAAAGAATTATTGATAATAAACGTGATGTGTGCGGCCTATGTGATTGAATTTGTGAAGATCACCCGAACATAAGTGACTTGCTTATCTCAGGATAGAGGAGTTCTTAAGAATGAGATTTTATTTAGTTTCTTCTTGGTGAACATTACCACAACTGATTTCTTAGAATTGATTTAAATTTTCCATTTTGTTGACCAGGTCTCAAGTATCTGAATGTGAGTCTGTTTCATGACTGGACTAAGAAATGGATTTTATGCTATGTTTGCTATGTCATGGCATATATTGCAAAAGTGGTATTTGGTGACTGGAATGTCATTTGTGTAGATATTAAATAAAGTGTGTCCAAGAAGGGTACCCTTGTGCAGTGTTCACTAATGTAGCTCAATGGGTAGAATTCATGCCAACAAAAAAAAATGTGTCTACCTGCCAGGTAGGATTTAATTTTGTTTCTGAACGTATGTAAGAAATCCCAGGCTGCATATTTTGTATATGAGTGCATCCAGCCAGATGTGATTGAAAGCTTTGGCAAAATCAAGAAAAAGATCTGCAGTACATTTTTTGAAGGCCTTCAGAAATTATTTCTGCAACATGGTAGAGCGGGTTGGTAGTTGATAATTGTCTGATGCCAAACGTATGTAGAATTAGTATTTTTTTTTTTTTTTTTTTAAATCCAAGTAGTCTTTTATTCTCCTAAAAATGACCGCTTCCATGATTTTGCTTAATGAAAGGAGTATGCTGATTGGTCTTTAAAATTCAGGCACACTAGGTGCTTTATTCGCCTTCAGGACTGTTATTACCATTATCATCTTGCGAAAGTCAGGGAAATACAGATGTTCCAGAATGATGATGAATATTTTCATCACCCTGAATATGCTTTGCTTGGAACATCTTCATCATCTCATTGTATATGTTATCAATTCCAGAGCTCTTTTTAATTTGTAGGCATTTTCCTTTGCCAGGGACTTCAGATGGAAAGACCGGAGTAATGCTGTATGCACACTGTAGAGTATTGGTATGTGAAATTTGAAACAATGAGTTCTGTTGTAGTATCCCGAATTTTTATACGCAATAGATATTCCAAGTGCTGAGCTAAAAAAGCAGCTTTCCTAGTTTTGGTGTAATGGATCATAATGAGCCTTTAAAGAATAAAATTTTAATGTGTCTTTTCTTGAGCCTAGAAATTGCTTTCCAGATGAAACAATCAGCAGAAAGCAAATTGATGTAGTTAATCCTCTCTAGTTTACTTGAACATCTGTTTGAGACCTGACAGAGTTTTACAGCTGATTTAGATGTTTGTCGTCTGGATGTCTTTAGATATTTCCTCCTGATAGCATTTCTCTCCTTAACAAGTTTCTTCATTTCTTCGGAGCCTTCAGTTGTGTGATTTCTAACTTCTTTGTTGGAGCTGTCTTATGCGGCCAGTGATGAATTCTCTCAATTCTTTGATTAGACTTTCATTCTCATTGCCCAGACATACAGAGGCTGTTCTCGCACTTTTTAGACGATTTTGCTTTGCTGGAAGAAATTTCCACTTGAGGTTTTTTTTTTTTTTTTTAATTGCGACTAGACTTTTTGAAAGTAAAAATTATCGTCTGCTTCTTGATAGTTTGTTTTCATCCAAAGTGTCACTTTTAAAGAAGCAGTCATTGGAAGGCTATGTATGTATTCTTTCTCAACAAAATTATTCATATCTAGTTATTAAAAAACGTTAAAGCCATATTTTTTTAATACGTAAAGCTGCGATAAGTAATGTTGTCAACAGCAAAAGGAAAAAACGTCAAAATTTAGCTTCAAGTGAAAAAATTGTTGCAAATACATATCCAGGAAAAGCCGAATGTTTCAAATGCTGCAAAAGTAAGATCTATAATGTTAGAAGAAAAATCTGCCAAGTCAAAGGACGATTGCAAAATCATTAAAATACTCAATGTCAACTGTAAACAAAGTGATTAATGCTGATATGAATCTTAAAAAGGCAAAAAAAATATAATGTGCAGTCTTTCTTTTGACATATTGCCAAATGCAGAACATGCTGCAGAATTCTTAATGAGAAACATTTATCCAGACAAAAATGGAAAAGTGTTGTCCCAATAGATAAATCTTGGGTATACTGAAATGACTGCAATAGAAAGAGATCCATTTATTATCATCAAAGAGAAAAATATCTTAAAACTCATTTCAAGAAATCTAAAGAAAGTATTTCTAAGGGATTTATGATTGTTGCTGGATTTTTCATACAATCTCAAGTTAACGATAAAGAGTGTGGAGAAAAATGTTAAGATCAATTCCATGTATTATCAAAAGCATGTTTTTTACCCAATTTGCAAAAGTAAAATATCTTCTATTTACCCAAAGTGTCATCAATCAGTAGAGCTGCATCAAGACAAAGTAAGCAGTAACACATCAAAATCTACTCTTAATTTCTTGGTAAAAAAGGGACAAGATTGTTTACTCATACCTAATAAATCTCATGATCTATCACCAATTTTTTTTTTTTTTTTTTTTTTTTTTTTGTGCTTCTGGACTTCTAAAAAGCAGGTTGCCTAAACATCACACACAACCTTGGAAAGCTATTTGAGAGCAGTGGGATAAAATACCTCTTTCGATATTATAATTTCGAATTAATATTATATATTGAATATAATTCGATATTATAATTATATAAAAGGCTTTATTTGTCTTTGTTGTATATAGATACTGAAGAATAAGGGTAATCAAATAGAACATTTGAAACAAAAATTTAGATAAAATATTTCTGTAATTACGATGAAAATTGTCTAAAAAATGTGCAAACAGCCTCTGTACTGTTGATATTGTATATCAAATGTTGTTTAGAGCTTTCCCAAATTTTTTCCAGTCATTACCAAAGGCTGTTGTCTGCTGTGTTGCAGCAGGTGATGTTCTAGGATAGCTTTCACTGGGTTATGGTTGATTAAATTCATCCAGTACTGAGATGTGAAGAGGATTGCTGTTGTTTTTCAAGAAGAAATCAGTAAGAGTAGTGGACCCAGAGTTGTATTGTGTTGGGGTGTTTTGATCTATTCATGAAACATTTGAATTGGCTAAACTGTATAGCATGTCCAGTGCCATTTTAATTATAGTAATTTCATGCCTAGTATAAAGTTTGAAGCATTATTCATTGCATTACAGCCAAAATTTTCTTTTGGTAGAGAGAAATTATGAATAAGTTATCTATGAGGTTTATCCATGGCTTGCAGATCTGGCATTTTCATCTTATTTTTTAACATCATATCACCTAGGGAAAACCTTTGAAATATATTATCTAATTCTTTAATTAATTTCAGATCAGCAAAAGCTCCAGTTGGTGCCATATTATTTTTTCTAGCAGATTTGTTTTTAACCACACTAATGTACGAGACTCCTAGCAGGATGCCAGAAGATTTAATACACAAACCAGTACTTTTCAAAATTGCAGCAGGTTGAACCATGCTGATTTCAGGATTTTTATTTTCCATTTTCTTTGGTATGTTGGAGTGGAATTTAGGGACAGCCATGATAATTGCGGTTTGTCTCCGTAAACGTTCATACCATTTAATATTATCAGTATGCTTTCTAGAGCATTTGAAACTTTTATGTGTCCCCACACACACACACATTTAATGCAATGTGGCTTAAGTTTCCATATGTCCAGTGAATGATTGAAATGTTAGCAGTTACTCATTGCACCATACTGCCTTTTATTTTATGCTGAGAGATTTTTGCATTAAAATACAAGAAGTCTTATTTCATAGATCCTTTCAACACCCTATTCATTGGTTACTAGATTTTGAACATTGACATTGGTACCTTAGTTTTTATCCTACATATCAGTGCAACTTTTCACACTTTGAATCCTAAGTTCATCTTTGATGTCATCAGTGGGAGAATCAACTGGCAAGGCCTTTCATAACAACTTTAATCTGTCTTTTGAATTTAGAGTTTATTACATAGTGATTTATGCATTTTTCATCCTTGTGAGAATCTTCACTATGTGGGTTAATTTTGAGTAATTCGCCACAGAGGAGACCAGTGAGTTCCGTTTCTGTATCACTTTGTAATACTGTTATGAATTCAGGATACTTCACATCTATTTGATCAAAGTTGGCCTAATCTGAAAAGGTTGAACAGTCCTAGGAATGACATTGTGACTTACCTGAGTATCCATAACATTGACATTTTATTCTCATTTTCTAAGGGTAGATAGCTAAATTTGTTTGAATTGGGACATTAATATTAAATTTAACTATCTTAAGTGGATTTGGCCGGTTTTCTAGGTGAAATAAATGTTTCCATTACCACCATCATTATGACTTACATTTGGATTTCTTAGGATTACCATTTGTTTTAACATTCATAACATTTGTAATACTGGCATTTATGCATTCTTCTTATTTGCATTATAATTAGCAGCATTAATGCAATTATTAACTGAAACATCATCATTAGTACCATTAAGAGTAACATGATAGTTATCCAATATCATATGTATACTAAATTTCTCAGGCAGTCTAAAGCAATTTGAGTATTTGTGGAATTTTTAGCATCATAAAAAGTGCACTCAAGTGATAGTTCATCAGTGGCTCAGCAGCCTTGAGTCGTCTTTCAAGGAATAATCCATTGATGTTGTAATCTAGAATCAGTTTGGGCACATCCAAATCCTTGGTTTTGTTTCATAGCACTTGAATAGCACGTCATATTGAAATTTATCGCAAAGTACTGCATGAGCAATGACTACTTTATCAAAAGAATAAATTGCAAATAGTCTTTTCATATTTGCATAAAGTGTGTGATCTGATATCATCCATAAATAATCCAGTGGTTTCCATGTAGCCAGTGAAGCCAAATCTTGAGCTTAGATGATTGCTCAACTGTAAGATGTGTCTGGTCAGATGATGAATAGCACTATGCTTACTTTACCATGTGGGTTTCAGAAGCTGAGGACCTTAAAAAGTGTACCACTCGTCACTGCACGCTGCCAGTCAATGTCTTGCATAGGCCACATTATGCTAGGATTGGACCATCAACAGCTGGAAGTGACTGTAGTGATGAGTCTTGATTCTGACTCCATTTTGCCAATGCTAGGTTAAAAATATGATGCCAGCCCTATGAAGCTATGGATCTTACATGCCAGGTTAAAAGGCATAAGGCCATGGTCACTCAGTGATAGTCTGAAGTGTTTTCTTTTGGCAATATTTTGAACCTTTGCTACTTGCATGAAGCACTCTCACTGCATCTATGGTATATGCTGAACAATCACTGTCATGCCTTCTTGCTTTCCAGCAAGGTAACTGCTTCTGATGTTTTTCCCACTTGTCTAGTACCTGGCTGAAATACCATTCTGCTGAATTCTCCATTCTGAGGTAGTGCCCCCTGAAGCCGACTTAAATCCCATTGAACGCATTTGGAATACTCTGGAAAAAGTATGCAAGCGTGCTATTCACCACCAGTGCCCTTAACTGATTTATGAGGAATTATAGGAAACATTTGGTAAGCTATACCCTTTGAACTTCCGTAAACTTGTTAAAATCCATTTCTTTACATTTGGCAGCTATTATTAAGGCCATAGGAGCAGCAACTCATTAACTAACCAGGTATCCATATTGCAGTGGAACTTCAATGTATGCATGTTGCAAAGATGATGAAGAGGTTTGTGATGGTAAAGTGCTATAATGTGATTAAAATTTCTCCATTTAAAAATGTGGTACTGCAGTTATAAGGCAGATGGATAAAATCTCATTTGAATAATAAAATTTAATTTTACAATTGTGCAGTGTAAGAGCTGTGGAGTGTATGCTAAAATTGTAATGTGGCATTTACCATGCATTTAAAAATTGAGACTGTGCTGGCATTCAACCCAAAAAAACAATGAACATTTTGTAATACACTGGGGAGTCTTAACGAAATGATTTTAAAACCTCATGTAATTTTGCATATAAGAGGTGGAGCTTGCACATCCTCGTTTTGTCATGCCTGACATATATACAAAATGGAGAATAGCCATCTTGTGAAAAAAATTTAGATAAGACCATAGAAAATGTGATATGAGGCAGGTAGTGGAAAGCTGAGGAAATGTGATATGGAATCAGGTAGTGAAAAACTGGTTTTACAACCTTTTAGAGATACATAGGGAAAAAAAAAAATAAGATATGTAGTGACCTCTGACTGAAATGCAAGCTTACAGTGATTTTTCAAGCTGTATATTATATTGTCCCGGAGTTCGTGTTATAACCAACTGTGGTGATGAATAGCGTGTTGAAATTTTTGGAGAAGCTTAAATGGAAACTGCTGTAATGCAAGTCGATGTCCAAGTGCATCCTGTACATGTTCTGTTGAGTTTAAATCATGAGACTGTGTGGATAACTCCATCCGCTGGATTCCTTTGGCCTCAAGCTAATCTGTCACTAATGCAGAGTGATGGATACGAACATTATTTTCCATTGAGATGAAGTTATTACTGATCGAACTCCTAAGCGACTTGACACAAGGATCAAGAACTTCGTCTGTATATCAGCATTCATAATTCCACTGGTAAAAATGTATAGGTCACCTCGTCATTCAAAATTGTCTCCCCATACCATGACTCCTCCACCATACCAATATCTTTTATGTTTTTTTTTTTTTTTTTTAGCCCAAAGGAGCAATTTATCCAGGAGGGCTATTAATTTCATTTTGGCATTGTGTGTTGATTCACTATAAACGGCGAATCAGTTTCTAAATTATTTGCACCAAATATTAGAGCCCTGTATTATATTTAAAGAAAGTAAATAATGAAGAATCTGAACAAATGTATGTATGCTTCTCATATGATGATAAAGCAACGGTACCTAGAGCCATTAAATTTTGAATAACATAAGTCTCCACCCGAATTTAAGCATCTGGAAGCTGAAATTTGAAATTTGTTTTATTATCTATTTCATATTTTGTAAAGCATTTATGAGTTTTTGATTAAGAAACTCTATGATTTCAAAGCGAGCAATAGCGTCCCTGTACTGGGGAACAAATTTTATCTCTAGCACATGACTGTATTGGAAATTCTAAAGATATGCTCTTTTAAATATTTTGTAATGTTGCTGTTCAATTGAATTTTTGGTTTTAAGTGCAAAAAATATGATATTTAATAAATAAAGGGAACACACAAAACATGCCCCTTTGGGCATAATATAAATCTAAAAGCTTTCAAATTTTTCGGGGGAGGGGGAAGCTACCTTCGTTGTAACACATCATGAATCGTTCTCCAAACAAAAGACTTTTAAGCAAAAGGAACTTAGCTCCAGTCCATGGTACTACAATTATTGTGATCTCTGTACCATTGCAACCAGGTGCATTTCGTTGAGTAAATGAGTCACAGATCGTGGGCATCTTTCTTTGTAAACAGCCATCTTTTATGGCTGTCTCCTGTAATCTCTGCTGGCATTTTTCATAACAGTTGCTGCCAAATATCATTCCTGAGAGTCTGTTGGGACACATATTTTACCTTGATCTAGTTGTACACATCAGGTTGATAATGTATGCAGATACACAGTCTTTAAATCATTTCCAAACTCTCAACATGATGATATTGTCTACATTTAGGTCTTTACAGGCCTGTGTCTGTCTCTGTCCTGCTTCCATTCTACTAACTGCCCACAATTTTTTGCAGTCCATCAATGCCTTTTCACTGACATATTCAGCCTTCCACTCATGAAAGTGTTTACAATCCTTGAAATTAGAATTTTCCCTTTTCCTTGTTGTTACCAGAACCTCAATGAGCCCCTTATAAAGCCCTAACCGATGTAGAATCTGGATGGCAAAAGTTCTCATGAGGTTAATCTGAAAGAAGAAATAAGAGTATTAAGCATACAATTTATTCGCTGGCTTTTTTTTTTTTTTTTAACTTCCTTAATATTTTCATGTTTCGGAGTCATTGAAAATTTTTAAGTGCAAAGGTATAGCATTGGTTTAACACCAAGAAAAGCTTTCTGTATAATTTTAAATAAGCATTAAATTGATACAGAATATTCTTCTGGTGATGTAAGAACTAGTCATATTTCTTACTTCCATTTCCTTTATTTAAAGAATGTTTATTATTGCATTGTTCTTGTGTAAATTTTGTAATAAGTCCAATAACATTTATTTTCCTTTTAAACTGTTTGCATGAATGCATATGCATATGTGTATACGTACACACACATATATAACAAACCTGTATATATATATATATATATACAGGGTTGTTCAAAACTTAGATGTCAGGAAACTGATTTCACATGGGAAAGTATGTATGCAAGGGCGCTGTTTGTACCCAACTATTATATTGATTGCCGACCACTCTTGCTGTCATCAGAGCACGAGCTGACTTATTTGTGATAAGATGAATCATTTTATGCATCAAGAGCATCTCGTATATGTGGCAGTTGGCGAAAGTGGCCGCCGAGCTGGGCAAGTTTACGAAGACTGATACCCCAACAGAAGAGTTTGAAATGTTTGCACGTGTGCATTGCAATCTGTATGAACATGGTTCACTGCACAGCAATATGTAGGATATGGGGAGAAGACGACTGACGCAGACTCTCAGTAGCATATCAATGATAATTCGAATACAAGCACACGAGCTATTGCTCAGCAGCTTCGGGTCTCAGTCAGCATTATGGCAGATACTGCATGAGGAACGTGTACATGCTTACCATCTGCAAAGGATGCAGTTACCACATCCTAACAGTTATCCAAAGTGTGTGTCTAATTTGCACAATTGTTCATGCAGAAAGGTGCTGTGAACCCGTTTTCCAGCTTTTGCCCTTTTTACATATGGAGCTTCTTCATTCACTCGTGAAGGTGTTTTCAATACACACAGTTCACATGTGTAGGTTTACAAACAAGAACTCGCACTATGCAACATCGTTTTGCCGTAAATGTATGAAAATGAGTCATTGGTGACTGTTTGTTGGGATCTTACTTATTGCCGCCCCGACTGGATGGTCGGAAATACCTAATATTTCTCGAGACAGTGTTAGTGACTTTTCTGGGTGCTGTTCCTGTGTATATCCTCCGAGATAAATGTGGTATCAACATTATGAGCACAATTGTGCGTGATTGGTGCCGAACCGGACCGGGATTACAGAACCGGAAATTTGGAGCTTGATCAATCGGCAGAGGTGGGAACATTCGTTTGGCCACCTAGGTCACTTGATTTATTGCCCATGGATTTCTTTTTGTGGTGGGGCATAAAAGACGGTGTACAAGACCTCCGTCGACAGTGAAATGGACCTTGTTACGTGAAGTAGCCACCGCAGGAATTGTCCATATGATGTCGGGTATTTTTGAAAATGTTCAACAGTCACTGCCACAGCACTAACTCATGTAAATGTTCAGCAGCCTGTGCTCATGTAAATTGTCTCAATTTTGAGCACCTACTGTGAACCTGTGCTTTACCTTGTTGGAATAAAGGTCGCATTCGTTACCACTTAACTGTACTGTTTCCTTGTGTTAACTTTACTTGTCCATTTTTATTCATGTAGATGATGTTTGTGAACAAACATACTTCCCTATGTGAAATCGGTTTCCTAGTGTTTTCCCTATCTCCCCATGGAATGTGAATGATAAATTCTGAGCCACCCTGTGTATATGCATTAGGCTGTATTGATATCAAAATGCAGTTTGGCTTTTTGTTGTTATTATTGCTTTGATGTCATTGACAAAAGATATTTTTTCTGTATAAAGATCACTTTTACTGTATATCAGTGATAATAATATTTTGCTGAGAAAGATTAAATAAGCTGTCGTGCATGTCATAATTTGTCCACTGTATACAACTTCTAATTATCCAAATAATATATGCTTTGCATGAGATAAATATTGCCCTGCTGTTTTCAGAAACATCCCTCACAAATGATATGTCTATCTAAGGCATATACAGAACAAAGTCCAATATCTAGAATTGCTAGGATTTTGGAGATTCCAGATGTTAGATCATCAGTGTAAATCTAGTAAGATGAGATGCGTAAATTATAAATTTAAAAACATGATATAATTGTTTATGTAATATGAAGCATTTGTGCCTTTAAGGGAATCACAATTTACAAAAAAAAAAAAAAAAAAAAAAAAAGTCATTAGTTCTTTGTTTTATTAAACATTTCTACAGTAAGCTCATTAAGCTATTTCATCTTTTGTGCTAATAATTTCTCTTTAATTCTACAGACAGGCGTAATTTCATATCTAGTTACAAAGTTCTATTCTTCAAAATGTGTAACTGCTGTTTTAAGAATTCCAAGTAAACTGGCAGTCAACATTTTTTTTTTCATTCTCAACAACTTCTTTTTCACTTTCTTCACTATCAGTAGCAACATTTAAACCATAATACAGATTTTTCCAACCATTAGTTGATTGGGATATTGTCCTCTCAGTAGAAAACTTCAGTTATTACATTTTCATTTATTATCTCTTCCCCATATTTCTTTACTAATTCAATTAACTAGAAAATTTTACCATTTGCATGTGATAATCCAAAAATTTTCAAATTTGTGGCTATCATCATCATCACCACACAAAGGTATGGTGCAGGGGCATAAATTATGCCAGGCAATTTTTAAAATATGTTGGCACACACATCCTCTCATGACTTTGTAGTGGTTCACACAGTAAGTTTATTTTAAAGTATATCAAATATTTTTTTATTGTCTTGCTTTTGTCCAGAAATTTTAGCCGAGATTTTAAAAAGGCTACTTTATATCTGCATTTCGGTATGTGCATTGCTCCGGTGTTCATTGGCTGAATGAATGTACAGTTAGTAAGGAAAGAAGTTAAAGACTTTATTTTTCACTGAAACTGTTAAGAGAAGTATGAGTGCCACAGTTGTCTGTAATCAAGATTAACTTTTGCGTCCTCCCATAAACCATACAATTTCAAATGTTGCTCACCCTCGGTAGGACATGATTTTCAAACTGATTATAAATTGCTATAAATTTTCAAGATACTTTGAGGCACATATTGTGGAAAAAACCAGTTTTATTAGCATTATAAATTTTTTCTGGGGATAACTTTTTGCTCTTAATTCAGTCAATTTATCTGCAAATTTTTCAACGGTTTCAATGTCAGCTGAGACTTTTTAAATGACATTTATAACTACCCTATGGTGAATTTTAAATTTGGATAACCAACCTGTTGAATATGTGCCCTCAATTTTTTTAGTCTGTTCCTTCACTAAATATTTATTAGCTAATTTGACCTTGAAACATTAGCATTGTACTCATCAAATGGCATGCCCTAGCTGGGGTACGATAGTTCTCAAAGCCATAAGTAAACTTTAAAAACGCTTAAATTTTTGTCTCATGGAATTTAAGGAAAGGACTTGATGACAAAATTCAGTGAGTAGCAAGGCTTTATTTCTCTCTTTGTTGTAGTAAACTGAGTGTTTCTTCGTATCTTTTGAGATGTTTTAGAGAGTGAATTATGTGATGAGTGAAGGTGAAATCATTATTAATTTCATACACTCTTGTGAAACATTTTATTGACTTACTTTATTTACTATATATAAGGATTCATCTTCTCTTACTGAATCTTGCTGTTTGGATTTAACTTCAGTGTGCACTGATAATCCACGTTTGTGTTTTGTCACTATTGTTTCAATCAAAATTTCTTAGTCAAAAGTGCATTTGAGTATTTGCCACTGTACATAATTTATCTTTTAAATTAACAATCAAAAATTGTGCTTACTGTAATATATCTGAAATCTAGGTAATTACTGTAAAAAATTATCTTTGATAGGTATTTTACCTAACTTTTAAGTTTCATACTTTTTTAATTTAATTTTATTTATTTCCTTTCCCACAGAGATTTATTTATTCAGTCAAAAAATTCCTTTTTTTTTTTTTTTTTTTTTTTTTAAATTAAGGTTACTTTCTAATGCTATACTCCTTGCATTTTTTAGATATGCCATTATCCATTTTATGCAATAAATCTATTTTCTGCTGAATTGCCATTGAAATATGTGTTTACTTTGAGATTCTGCTGTGGCTCTAGAATCCGAAACTCATTTCAACATAATCAAAAATACAAACTTTAATTTTGGTGAGATAGCTGTAATTATTATAATCTGCAAAAAACAGTAAACTCGATCAGAAGGGAACAATTGGCTAGGTTAACCAAACTGAGTTCTTGGAATCTAATTCTTTTCTTTTCCTCACTACTGTGTCAAAAGAAAACCAGTATGAGCAACATCCCTTTTCCAAATAATTAAGTCTTGGAGATTCTATTATTGTTTCGATTAGATCGAAATGTGCTAACCACCCATACACATATGAAATAACTCAAGCCTGAGCATCAGTCAGTGTCTTGCCATCGACCACAGTGTGATTCCCTAGCTAGCCAATGTTTAAAAGTAACAGCATGGGAATTTTAGTCCAAAGAAAAATCACTACGGCATACCTCCTTTTGGGGTTGAGGTCTGGATTTGGGACTTTTTAATGTACTCTTTTATGTTTTTCCTAGTATGGACTGTGGATTTGTATATAATACACAGATAGGTCTTAAATAGTACCATTATTTTTATTAAATGTTTAGAAATGCAGTATTATAATTAGTTTTCTAAAAATTCTTTAAATCTTTTGTAGCTTCAAAATTTTTTTAGTTTTCATTCAATGGAAATTTTTCAGGTGATGATGTTTTCTGTGATGCTAAATCATATTTTATCTCTTTCTTAGTTGAAGAGAAAAAGAAGCTGGTGGTTTACTGTAGGAGTCTTCCTAATGATATACTAGAAAGCTTGAGTTATAGGTTGGATGAGCCGAAAGGTGCTACAGATTCGATTCAAGACTCGGTTAATTCACTGATAACTGAGAGTGTACCACTTAGAAGAAAAGAAATTCCAGACTCTTTATTTCAACCAAAAAAAGATGATAAAACTTTAAATTCTTCTCTCAAAAATGTGATTGCCAAGCCTAGAAATTCTGCAAAATCCATTCAGAAGCTTAAAAGGAAAGGCAATTCAGCTACTGCCAAAGGAAATTCAAACTGCCAAAGGAAATTTTCTGGTACTTCAACTGATTTATCAAACCAGATATTGACGAGGAGTCGTTTCAGGGATTCTCTTAATTTTCAAAAGAGAACATTACGCAGCCATATAGAGAAAACATCAAAGTTTCAGGGAAACAAAAATGTTTCAAGAGAATTTTCAAGTGTCTCTATTAATAAAACACCTAAGAAAGATGCTGGTCGCATATTAACTAAGAAGAATACAAGTATTTCAGATGTTGCTACATTACCAAGATTATCAGTCTTTTCCAGCCATTGCTCAAATTCAGTTTCAAGTAGTAGTTGCCAAAGAAGCTCGTTTATCATGTCTGAGGCTCCAGTTCTAGATGTGGTTGAATCAGATGAGTCAACAACTTTATCAGATGAAATAACGGCTACAAATTTGGAAGTTCAAGCAAATTCCCATTCATGTGCCCAAGGTTGTTTAAAATTGACTGTAAGAGTTAGAAACAGCTCTAATGATTGTAACTCCATAGCAACAAATACATCACTTATTGAACAGCATCTCTGTGAAAATGTTAATAAGTCATGTCTTCAGTCCAAAAGCATGATTTATGAAATAATACCTATTAATTGTAATGGTAATCATGATATGAATGAAAGCATACAAGGAGGGAAACTAAATACATTGCCTCCAAAATCAAAGAAAAATACTCCATTTTCTTCTCTTGCAGACCATACTGTAAATATCCGTATATCTTCTCCTTGTTATTCACATTCTGTAAGTGAGAAGAAGCCAGAGTTGTCTTTAAATTCTCCAATGAAACCTGGTACAAAAAGAGTAAGGCTTATATTAGGTAGTGATTCTATAGACATTGATATTCCACCATCTAAAAGCAGAAGATACTGAAATGTATGCTTCCCTATCTTCAAAAAAGATAGCCGAATACCTCAGTTTTTGCTTTCCAGTTTATGATTATTTTTTATTTTATATTCTTTTGTGTGGGTATGTTTTCTGACCAAAGTATATTTTATTTTATGTTGAAGGTGAAATAAGCAAGATTTGCATTTCAGAAAATGCTTAACTATAGAATTTCACTTTCTTCAAGGTTCATATATTTTTTGAAGATGTTTAAAAATGAAATACAGTTTTCAGTATACGATATTAGTGTTCTGAAAGCCATAAGTAAACTTTAAAAACACTTAAATTTTTGTCTCATGGAATTTAAGGAAAGGACTTGGTGACAAAATTCAGTGAGTAGCAAGGCTTTATTTCTCTCTTTGGTGTAGTAAACTGAGTGTTTCTTCATATCTTTTGAGATGTTTTAGAGAGTGAATTATGTGATGAGTGAAGGTGAAATCATTATTAATTTCATACACTCTTGTGAAACATTTTATTGACTTACTTTATTTACTATATATAAGGATTCATCTTTTACTGAATCTTGCTGTTTGGATTTAACTTGAGTGTGCACTGATAATCCACGTTTGTGTTTTGTCACTACTGTTTCAATCAAAATTTCTTAGTCAAAAGTGCATTTGAGTATTTGCCACTGTACATAATTTATCTTTTAAATTAGCAATCAAAAATTATGCTTACAGTAATATATCTGAAATCTAGGTAATTACTGTAAAAAATTATCTTTGATAGGTATTTTACCTAACTTTTAAGTTTCATACTTTTAATTTAATTTTATTTATTTCCTTTCCCACCGAGATTTATTTATTCAGTTACTGAGTAGCTTAGCATTTCATATTGTTATACTACAGATGTGGGAAAAGGCCTTCATTAAGACATACATGTTTTGTGTTTCTGAATCTGTTTCAAAAAATAAATTATTATTACATGTAATTAGTTTTTGTGTCCCAAAGGTTAACATTGTTGAAAGCAAACTTTTGAAAAGTGTATCTTTTGCTGTATTTATTGCTTAAGAAAGAGATTATGATGTTAGTTTCATAATCCTTTTCTCATCAGTTTACTTAATCAAAAGTTCATAGTTTAATAAAAAAAATTATTCCGTATTTTTTTTTAAATAGGATTATTCTTGCATTCTTCAGAAATTAGTCTTGTGTTTGTTTCTCATTACTGGTGTTTGATTTCTGTTAAAAGTTTAAAAGGGTTGCGTTTTTCACTTTTGTGGTGCATGCTAGAAATTTATTTTAATATGTTGATGTTGTTATTTTAGTTCACTTGATTTTACTTTTCAAAATGAATTCAATTTTGACATTTCATATAACCTAGTTATTCACGTGAGATTGTCCTTAGTTTTGGTGATTCTGAGCAAGATACCAGTAAATATATGCATTTAAAGTTTTGTTTGAGTTATTTATGGTTTCATTACTCTAGTAATCTTTTTTAATCACAGATTTTTTTTAAAAAGCCCATTTATATGAAGTGGATCTCAATAAAATTGTTTTTAATCCGTGTTTCTTGAATTACAATTTTTAAGTTATTGCATACTTACAAATTATGCTCTTAAGTTAGAAAGACAAAATTTTTTATCTTTAATAAAATTCCCAAAATGCTTCAAATTTCTCTGGAAACTAGTAGAAACTTCTTATTCCTCTCAGATACTGTACTAAAGTTAAGAAAGCAATTATTGAGCATTAAAAGAGCCCTTTGTATGTGTGATATGTAAATTGTTCCAGATGACCATAAATATTTTAGAAATTTATGAAAATCTGCATTAATATTAGAAAATGTGGCTTGCATTATATAGTATTTACAAGTTGAATTACTTTTGTGGGGGATATTTGGTAAGTTTTCTCTAATAGAGGCACTACATAATATTAATAATAATAGATTATACTGGGAATAATTTATTCATGTACAGTGCATTATATTTCAATAATGTTTTTAGGTCAGTTATTCACTCATTTTCAATACTGTAGCAGACGTTGTGGTTGCTGTGGGAGAACATCCTTAAAGCAAACTTACATGCATGGTCTGCAGAAGGGTAACACACTCCATGAAAGAACTTTACAATAGGAGTGTATGTGAAACTAGTCAAGGATGAGTCCTAGCTAGCAGCGGTAGCTATATCAACATTGTGAAGGAATGGCAGGCTACAGGCTGTTGGTAAAGGCCAGGACGCGAGAGGAAACGAATGCACATCTCCACCAAAGAACTCAGTGAAGTGCACGAAAGAATATGTTATGTCTTCTTTGGAGCAACTATTGTGACTGCTATAGCATTGAAAATGAGTGAATAACTGACATGTAATGCATATGAATAAAAGGTTTTTCAGTGTAATCTGGCCATGATTGTTAATATTATATAGTGTGTCTATTAGAAATATTTGAACCAAATATTCCTCCCCGCCCACGAACACAAATAATTCACCTTGTAATATTAGATAATGCAAGCCTTATTTTCTAAAATATTTATGGTCATCTGAACCAGTTTATATATTGTACACCATGCACAAAAAAAAGGGGTCTCATTTAATGCTCACTTTGTAAAAATATTGCTTTCTGAAGAAAGGTAATGTATTCACTTACAGAACATTAATATGTCAATAATTTTTTTACGTCAGTTATTTACTCATTTTCAGTGCTGTGGCAGCCATTATGGTTGCTGTGGGGGATCATCCTTAATCGTTCATAATTTGAATTAATTCCTTGCTCCAGTCAAAGAAAAACTCCTGGGTAATTGTTTTTCACAAAAACATGCTTGGTAGTGCTCATTTGTATGAATTTTCGAGATTTTTACAGACTTCATTTAAAACCTATTTCATAACAATGTAAGTTGATTTTAAAGGGCTATTAAATGTTTGATTCAACAACACCTTTTTCTTGATAGAATCTATTGATGATTTTATTAAATGCTGAAAATATCACTGAATTGTAGGAAGTTTTAAAGTCAGTTAACCATTTTGCTCAAAGGGAAAAGAAGTAACCAAATTTAGGAATGATTCAGTTTTCCATTGTTTCTGAAGTTAATACATTTTTTAATAGCTTGTGAGAACTTAACAAACTATGTGGTCAACAATTCACAGTTACTTATGATTGGAGGGAAATGTGTATGCTTTCTTTTCTCCTATATTCTGTTTGGTGTGACTTAAATTTTAATGCATTGTAAAATTGATCTGTGATGGTTAAAAAAATTAATAGTGTATTTTTGTGTATGTATTTTCATATATCGTATCTCCCATTTCATTATGTGAAATATATTGTGAAAGAATGAGAATGAATTATTATTGGCTAAATAAATATGACTTCGATTAGAGCTGTATTCCAGTCAATTTTATTCTGAAATGTAAAAAGACGCAATGCCATACATTTCTAAGTTTTTCACACATTTTGTAATGTGTAATATAGCATGTAACATTGTAATTTTTTTTATTCCTTACCTGTAGATCTTAGGCAAGATTATCAAAATTTCAGCATTAGTGGTAGAATGATTTTTAAAGTACAAAATTTTAATTTTTTTATGACTGTCATATAGGGGGGAAAAAGTCCTGTTAGAAAATTATAATTCAGCTTTAATTGATTAAATGCAAAAAATTCCTCATTTTTATGTGCAAAATTCATGAAATTATTTGAATAAGTAGTATGACTTAACACCTTAAATGATAGCTTAATAAAATGAATTTCTTACTCCAGTGGTAAGAAGTTGGAAAAAAACTGCTCTGAAAAAGTTTGTCATCCAAGTCAAATGTAGTTGATTTCCCTATCTGACAATGCATTCTCCTTCTCTGGGAAGTACGAAACATTTTGTGTTAAACTACATATCGTGCAGTGTCAACACCCAGTTAACTTCTAAAGCATTGCAGTTACTGCTGGGGTTAGTACAAATAGAATGAAATAAAAATAAATTAATTAAGAAAATGAGTGTAGATTTTTAGTGCATACACATAGAATACTATTCGCTGAAGAAAAGAGGTGCAGTTTTATTCTTCTGTTGAACTCTCTGAAGGGAAAATCCTGTTGTTTTGTCTTTTGTAGCATTGATTGCTAGCAGTTGCTTCAGTGAGGGAAGGAAAATATGCTTTGCAATGAATAAGCATTTGAGGACACTTAAGTATACTCAGGCAGGTCATTGCATGATAGTTTTCTCATCCCAAGGTAACATAGGTCAGTCAGGGAGAGGGTTAAATAACTTTTCAATGCATATTTTGAAACAAAGTGGAGTATTTTTTTAATTTTTTCCCCAAACTGACTGCAGTACAGAAACCGCTTTGTCAGTTAACTCTGTTATGTAGAACATCTGAAGTGCTTGCTGTATGAAGAATATTTAAAAACTTTTGTACTTCTTAAAACTGATCTACTCCTGATGCTGAAAAAGTATAAAATTTAAAGAAAATGTGTGATTGGAAGTCTGTACCCTTTTTTTATGATAACTTTGTGTATGTATATATATCTTGCCTTTTTTATTTGTTTACACTTGTTTAATTTTGCTACATTGGTTCTGAATAATTCCTTGATAAAATGGCATTTTTTATCATTTTGAATGATTATTGGTTTATGCTGTGTGGTATGTATTATAGAATGCATGTGTTATTTCATGTTGACTGATTAAAGCTAAAGCTAATTCGTTCAGTACATGAAGATTTAAAGTTAAGTAGAATATGTGTACTAACGATTGTCAATGATAATGAAATAAAAGTCATTAAAAATGTGAGAATAAGATAGCTGAATTTTATATTGTTTTCAAATAAACTTTTTCTGGTTTATAACAAACTTTAGCAAAGCATCAAAGATCTGCATGTTGAGAAAATGAAGGTTGCTTTTTGGAATTCAGTTTTATTAATGGTGAATATTTATATGAAAACTGTTATTTTTATATATATGTTACCTATAAAACTTAGTTAACACAAACTTGTTAAAAATAGTATTTGTTATATATGTACTGTCTTTAGTAAATAACTGGAAATTAGTTTACTGGGCTTTATAAATTAATCATAAGTAATTTTTGCGTTTTAATTTAAGCATCTTTATTTATGTAATGTTTTTGTTTCTGATGTAAATTTTCAAGTGTTGTTCTAATATATATATATATATATATATATATATATATATATATTATTTTTTTTTCATATAAGTCTGTGTAGCAAAATATTTTTATTCTATCATAAAGGACTATGTTAAAGTATCTTGTAGTATATGTAAAAGACAAGTTTTGAAAAGCCTTCACTTATGTATATACTTTTCGGCAGTCTTGAAAGTCTATTCCTAAAGTATGTTGTGCCTTTTATGGAGTTAATTTTTTATGTAAGAATGTAGCTGGGTTTTTGTAAAACATATTTTATCCTGACATTGTATGAAGGCATTCCATATGTGTGAAGCTGTTTTCTTTCCAAATAATATTTGTCGCAGTTATTGTGACAAGATTTTGGTGTTGAACACTTGAATGAGAAATAAGCCAAATTTGTTTTTTGAATGTTAACCAAACTTAACATTTTAAACTACTTTTACGTTAATAAATATGTTTTATGCATCTTTTATATGTAGTTGTTTAGTTTCTTTTAAAGCAGATTTGAAATTACAGGAGTATTAAATACAGCATTATAGTTCAAAACAAACTATATATAATTAAAAATATGTTCTTCAACAATGTATCATTTTTTTAAATCTCTGATGAAAATCATTTAATTATTGTTTAAAATTAAAATTCTGATCATTAGTTTTAATAACGGACTGAATGTTATTTGTGTATTTGAGTGGCTTATTAGTCCTCAAATATAACACTTCAAGAATCTTGTTAAATGCGCAATAATTATGATCATGTGTGAGATAAGATACTTATCCGTTATCTCCTTGGAGACTTTCAAGTGGATTTCTTACTGCCCATTCGTGCTTTACGCAAGATAATTCAGAACTTTGCAACAAACTTTTAGAGGCGGTACAACATATTGCCACAAACATTTTTTTAATAGGTCTGCATGAGCAGAAGAGACACAGTCACAAAAAATAAGACATGAAAAAAACATAAGTTGTTTATTTGTAGCATCATTTGCTAGTTCCTCTATACAGCAGTATTTATTGAAGGAATGCTTTGTTCATTTGTCATCTAAATACAGTTAATTGCCGATAAGCAAATATTGAAGTAGAATCAAAGTTTCTTTCCTCATTGAGGAATAATCCAAACTGGGATCATGAGAAACGCAAGCAGAATATAGAAACATTTATTAGCTGTAAGAAAGGAAAAAATAGTGCATTGTAACACAAACACCATCAGCTCTGTATAATGGAGTGTAAAAAGTTATGCAAGAGAGAGTTTCAGTAGTGTTAAGTCTGTTTTAAGTTTAGATGGTGAGGGTAACACTGGCTGGGCAGCTTCTTTGCTTCCGTTTTTGTCGGTGATTCTACAGTCTCCCACTTGATGAGCTGTGCCATCTGTAGCAAGACCCAATTTTTTTCAGCAAAAATTCCAGTTGTCTGGGCAAAGGTTTTGTGAACATGTCTGCATGCATCATTTTGCTGTTGCAGTGTTGTAATTTAATCCATACTGAACTACTCTAAAAAATTTTCACCAGAAAAATTTAACAATTTAGAGACATCAATAATGTGAGGTAGTAATACATGTTAAACAAAAATTTTCAGACATTGTTTTGATTTTGATAAGTTACAACCTGTAATTAATAGGACAGTCTAGTGCACAACTAAATTTCATAAAAATTTTGCCCACTTAGTCAAGAGGCAATTAGAAATGAAATTTGGGAAAATAGTTGATACAAAATCTAATACTGCATCATTTGCAATTTTTTTTTTTTTTTTTTTTTTTTTTTTTTTTTTTTACTGTCATCTTCCAGCCAGCACCACTTTTCCTTGGATAGAAGTAAAATAAAACCCACTACATTTTTGTATTGCTTCATCAAACTGTGCATCAGAAGATCCTTTCTCCATTTTACTCAATGTTTTCGAAAACACAAGTTAACATTTTGCCATTTGATTATCTTGTACAGTTCCAGTTGCACAATATTATTTTTCTTTCAAATGAACAAATAACCCATAAGATGTGAAAAAAATTGTCCATGTATATCCTGTGAGATTTTAGGTTTTACATTATCAAAAGCAAGCTTTCCAAAATGTGTTGAAAAGAGGTTCCAAGGCTCAAGAAAAATGATTTTCTTGAGCTTGAATGAAAAATGATTTTTTGTTTGATATTGAAGGGTATTTGTTGTAAGATGTCAGCATCCATAATTTGTATCCAAATTTCAAGAATTTCTTGTTCATGAATATCTTACAATCATGCATACCAAAATAACACACTAGTCTCATTGATTGTTAGATTTTCTGAAAATTCTCAAAACTGTTTCAAAAACACTATTCAGTTTTTTTTAAAGTGTTCGAATTTTGTAGTAACGGTCATCTTTAATGATTTTAGAGCTGTGATTCAAATGAACATAACATTTGATATCACTACTGATTCCTGGACATAGCCTGCCTCAGTAAAGTTGTGTTGGGAGCATTTTCTGAATACATTTTTTCATGTGGTAAAATGGGATATCTACAAGGCATGTCCTTCAAAATTAGAATGGAATTGTTTGAATTCACTTTCAATGACACTAAAAGAATGATCATTTGCTTGTTTTCCTTACCAGTTAGTCTCTGCAACTGTATGTGATATGTCTTGAGTCATCATGTGAAAAAGTTCAATGGTAGTTTTTCTGAAACCACATGTAGAATATTTTGATGGCCTTGAAAAGGAATACAGCTTGGTGAAAGCATGAATTTTATTACACATTTTTTCCACTTCGAGGCTTTTACTTCAAAATTAGGTTCTTCACATGTTTTTTGATAGAATTTCTATAGCTCCTATGATATCTTCTGTTTCAGATTCACCACATGTTACTGATGTGTTACAGTTTGTGACAGAATCATCTATCTGTTCTTCATCAGACAGAGAATTCATATATTCAAGATCCTCTTGCAGGATTCGTAGCGGCCCTTACAAGTCGTTATATTTGAAATTAAAATATAAAAGCCCTTATAGGTGCTTACTTTTTCTCTAAAGCACTTATTTTTTTGTTTTTAGTGCTTATTTTTTGCTTTTAGTGCTTTTTTTTAACGAACGCACACTTTTCCCCCGTACCAAAGCCGATGCTAAATAAACAACTTTTCTTCCTTATATGGAACGCTAGATGGTGAATCATACTCTCAGAAGTAGCTTTTCGCCCCTTCCTCTGCATTAACATAACCTTTGGTGCACGCGAGTACAGACAGGTCAGCACCGGATCTTTGATTTTCTGATGTGGGGCAAAAGCTAAAACTGCCGCCCTCACCCATCATCCTTTAAATTTCTGTAACAGATTTTAATTTGTTTAATAAATACAGAAATAGATAGGGTTTGAGGTAAAAACCTAAGCTCCATTTTATACTAAATTCTTTACATGCCCCCTCCCCCCCCTTTTTTTTTTTTTTTTTTTTTTTTTTTGTTTGTTTGTTACAAAGGAAAAATGCGTACCAAAGTTACATAATTAGAAAATCCTCTCCTCCTTAGAGAATCGCCTTTCTGTTAAGCTTACTTTCGGAGTCAATCCTAATCCTTACTCTAATCCTGAGTGCTTTTAACTCTCCAGTGCTCGCCACCATTCGTTCATCCGCTCTAGGGGAAACGGGCATCTCCTAAGTTTCTCACTACTCCATATTATTGCATACTGGTTAAATTAGGTTAGGTTAGATTATATGAATATGACAAAGACAGAAGAGCTATCAGCTTAGAGGTGTTTTCGTGGAGAAACTTCTTTTTAAAGAAAAGGCTTGGCACGTATTCACGTTACACATGAGGAAATCCATGAAAACAAACCATGCAGCCAGCCCGTTTTCCTGGGTTTAAACCCAGGCAAGGGCGAACTACCAGTATTCATGAGTCTTAATCACTCGACCAATGCTGAGGAGATTTGTTTGATTATTTACTATATGTTTCGCCATTAGGCATTGCATGGAAAGGGAGGAATGTCCGTGGAAACATTGTTTAAGGGAAATTGGTTCGTATCTGCTAGAGGAAGGTGCTTTCGTGGAGGAACATTTAAAGGAAACTGGCTCATATTCATGAGGAAATCCACGATTTGTTGTTGCCCGTTCGCCTGGGTTTGAACCCAGGCAAGGTCGAACTGCCAGTATTCAGCGGTCTTAATCCTTCAGCCACTGCTGAGGACATTTGTCTGATTATTTACTATGTATTTCGCCATTAAGCACTGCATGGGAAAGGAGGAATGCCCAGTGGAAAAAATTTGAAAGAGAAACTACGTCGTATCTCTGTTACGGGGAAAATCACGGAAATGCTCATACCGCCAGCACATTCACATATACTTGACCCTCGGACCGAACTACTAGTGCTCAGTAGCTTTTATTGCTCAGCCACTAATGGGAAAATTGACGAAAAGAAATATTCTGAAAAAATTATACAGAATGTGGGTTATTACCGAGAGTATTCGTGCTTCCTGTCTTGTTTTCCATACTTCCTATTTCATAAGTAATTTTAATTCTTACCTTAACGCTATTAAAATATCACAGAATTAGTAATGAAAATTAAAATTTTACTCTGTAAGCCTTTTGTTCTGCAAAAAAATGCGTGGAATCGTCATAATTTGATCTGCGATTTGATTTTCGGTTGCCAGAATCACAAGACTTGATAAACGCTTCTGGCTCACCGATGATCATAGATAGTTTTTAATATATTTTAATTTGCTGAAACTTCGATCTGAACAGGTTTACGTATTCGTGATTCGTCCTCAAACAGTTCATCAGATTGCTTTTTGTGCTTTGGAATTTTTTCTGCGTCAGAATAAGCTCAACTGCAGTTTTTTCGGCTACTGTTTTAGACTCTTGTATCCAATATTCCATAAGATTTTTCTCTCATTTTTTATAAATCCTCAGTTTTGGTCAGTTCTTTCGTTAACTACACAGAATGTGGAAGAGGAATTCCTTTTGAATATCTATATTTACTCGATTGAATTCTGGAAAAATATTAGCTCAAATTTTCAGGTTGATAGTAAATTCAAAATGTTTCACAGCGTGTACGAGATGTCCTACCTCGTGCTTTGATTCAGCATCGAGAGAAATAGCTTTAATTTCTTTTAAATATTTTATATTTCCGGTAAATTTATTAGAAGGACTTTCACAGCTGCATATTTTGCCGACAATCTTGTCTGGCTGCTTCCTTTTAAGTTGTATTTTGAACATTGTTTCATAATACACCATCGATCGAGTAGTGCATCCGACAAAAAAGCGAAGTTTTTTTCTGAGTAATTCCAAACAGATTAACTGCTTTCGTGCACGAAGAAGCAGAATGCACACCGGCAAGATACGAGAAGGAGCCAAACATGGCACAAATTCCTCCAGCTTATTCATTTCTGTAATCCTAGTTTGTACTGATTTAGAAATGCCATCCATATTAGACCCGTTGTCATAAGACTGACACGGACATTGTCCAATATCTAAACCATCAAGTGTCAATTAAGACACTAATTTTCTACAACGCGTTTAGAAATACATTCTCCTGTCTTTCCACCAACTTCTATGAAATCAATTAAATTTTCTTTTATCTCACACACATCATCATGCCGTCTTACGTATTGAATCACCTGGTTCATTTTTTTCTATATGAGACGCATATGGAGTGCAATCGAGCATTTGGCTTCTTTAATATCGTTTAAAATGCTACTTCAGACTGTTTTGCCTTTACGTTAATAACTTAATTATCTTTGATAAATATGATTCCTGTCCCTTTGTTAGGTGCTTTGAATGGTATCTAAGAGTTGAATTACAATGGTGTGCAAAAATTAAGGACGGGACGGTTTTTTCAATATAACTTTGTACAAAAGCTTTCCAAATCAACACATTTAATACCGTAAGATCCACAATACGTAAGGACATGAGTAATGTAAGCAACACTTACTAAAAGAGAAATCAGAGGGATAAAAAGAAGCTTTATTGAAAAAGTAGCATGGAGCGCAATGCGACTGAAGGCCGAAACATCCCTGTGATGGATGTCCAGCAAGAAACATCCGGTCTTTAATAGGGGATATGATCTTCCCTGACTGCTAGGCAGGTTTCACAGCATCTGCCCATGCTGAGAATGAGAGTGGCAATGAGTTGTTGAGGCATTGCTGCCCATTCGTCTTGCAGCGCCAATCGAAGCTCCGGAATCGTTACTGGTGGTAAGGTACGAGCTGCCAAGCGTCTGCCTAGAAAATCCCATACATGGTCGATGGGATTGAGATCCAGAGATCGTGCTGGCCAATCCATACGTTCAATATCCTCACTCTCTAAGAACTGTTCGGCAGCTACTGTGCGATGACATGGTGCATTGTCGTCCATGAAAAGGAACTGCGGACCCATAGCGCCTCTAAAAAGACGTACATATGGAAGAAGAATCTCGTTACAATAACGAGTCCCGTTGACTGAACCTGCGTCGAAGATGTAAAGGTCTGTACGACTACCAAGCATAATGCTTCCCCAAACGAGAACACCGCCACCTCCATACCTGTCCCTTTCAATGATGTTCGAGGGGTGATTGCGGCTTCCCCGCTCTCTCCAGATGAGTATGCGATGAGAATCGCTACTCAGACTGAATCTGCTCTCATCTGTAAAGAGTACTCGTCCCCATTCATTGTCTCTCCAATTCCGGTGTTCCCGGCACCACAGAGAACGCCTTCTCCGCCCGGCGTTAGAGGTACACACCGCACAGGCCGTCGTGCAAACATACCACCACCGTGCAGTCTTCTGGCCACGGTAAAACGCGATGTCGTGTGTCTAGCGATTTCTCCCGCTGTCTGCCGCCTGTTTCTTCTGGCCTGTAAGGCAATATACCGGTCATCTGCGGGTGTGGTTCCTCGTGGACGACCACTACTAAACCCCCGGATAGCTGTTCCTGTAGTTTGAAATTGTCTCCAAAGTCGTGAAACGATGCTGTGAGCAATTCCGAACTCTGCAGCCACACTTGTCACACTGCGGCCTTCCTCCAACTTCCCAATGATTCGACCTCGGGTAAAAGCATCCAGATGTCGTCTAACAGATTGATTATTCGCCATTTCTCGCTGAGGCAGCAACTCGGTGTGATTTTAAATACTATACGGCGTGCAATCTCTTTGCCAGAAATACTGATCTTTGGAATTTTGGAACTTTGCGGTTATACTGGCTTTCAGCAGGAAATTAAAGTCCTGCTCTAGCCAGTTCTTGATGTGATCCCATGTGGGGCCTGACAGAGTAGAAACCTGAAAGAAATTTTCTCTCGTGGAGGTAGAAGTGTGCTGGAGAGAGAAAAAGAAGCACTTTTCTCCTGTACGGCTGCATCTTGGATGGAATCCGCCAAGCAGGGGCCGGAGAAAGAAATACTGATCTTACACCGACAACATGCTTTATACTACTCAGACACTCCCCCATTACGTCTACCTGCATATCTGCGCATGTGCTAACGTACATCACCTTACTTAATCTCCTGATTGGTCTTTGTGTCCGCTCTGCCTCTTCGTTCAGCTGATATGCTAATTTTTCGACTTCGACCTTAATTTTTGCACACTAGTGTATGTTTGGCAAGTGGAGAAATTAAATTCAGTAATTTTCCTTGGCTAGGTCGAGGACACTTTGTGAACAGGCTACTTGGGATTTCATCAGACCCAAGAAAAGAACGACAGTTTGTTGAGAGATACAGTCCCGCATCCATGACTATATAGAATTTCTCTCCATTTTTCTTTCTCTGTGTAAATGAGTCGCTCAATGTCGTGATCGATGCCTTGGCACGATTTCATTTGTTGTACTCGAATTTTCCACTTAATCATGCACCTCTGTGGATTCCAGACGCTTCATGCTCAGTTAATCTTGCTAAAACGTTTTTCAATTAATGAATCCTGTAGTATGGTGTAGCGGCAGCACCATGTTTCTGATAAATCTTGCAGGGTGTACAAAAAATTGCATTTCTTTAGAATATGTAAATCAAGATCTTTTAAGCTTTTCATTATTTACTAATGTTCTGTATCATATGTCCAATGTCTGCCATCACTTTCAATGGGACTGAAGTTTACGTTTTCTGGATGTTTACCGGCTAATAATTCTGATTGACTGCTTCAGAAAGATTGTTGGTGATCGTTCATTTTTTTTCTATGAAAAGCCGACTGCATGGGTCCAATAAATCAAAAATTTTTAGTTTTTGGTCTTTCTGCTGCCGGCCCCCATCTACACTCATGTCCATAAATTAAGGATAATGCAAAATCAGGCAAAGGAAGAGTTAGAAGCAAAACAAATTTGACTTATTTGTAAAGCTTATTTATTAAACAAAAGGTAAATAGCAAAAAAAGATGCTATATGTTTGATATTATTAAAAAAATTAGAGAATTTTTTCCCTGGAGCAAATTACAAAAAAAAAACCTATTTACAAAAAACCAATATTACATTGTTGGTATAGTTGTTAATACATTGTATGTCTCCCAGACGATGCAATACAGTCCGTACAACGCCCAGGCATGCTGAGTATCAAATTATCGATCTGATCTTGGGAGATATTACACCACTCAAAAAGCAATGCTCTCCAAAGTTCCGGTAGACATGTAGGAGGAGGTTGACGGGCTGCAACTCATCGGCCAAGCATGTCCCACACGTGCTCTACTGGATTCAAGTCGAATGCTGGCTAGTCCATACGGGTGATATCCTCCGATTGAAGGCATTCGCTTACGATGTTTGCACGGTGAGGACGGGCGTTGTCATCCATAAACACAAATTGTGCGCCCATGGCGCCCCGAAACAAACGTACATATTGTTCCAGAATAACGTCCCGATAGATTTGGCTTGTCATGGTTCCAATTTGAACATGCAGGTCAGTTCTGGAACCCAGAATAATTCCACCCCAAACGAGCACTCCTGCACTACCGTAACGGTGTCGTTCAATGATGTTTTCTTGCTGGTAACGGGTACCTGGAGCTCTCCATATGAAAGTCCGGCGAGAATCAGACTGCAAGCTAAACCTGGACTCGTGGCTGACTCGTGGCTCGTGGGGACTCGTAGCAGTGGCTGAAGAGAGCTGAGGAGACAGGTCTGAGGCTGTGCTCCGCCTGTTTCTTTTGGCAGTAACGGCCAAATATCGGTCCTCATTCGGCGTTGTAACTCTGGGGCGACCTGTGCTGTAACGTCTACTCACATTACCATCATCTTGGAATCGTTGCCAAAGCCTGGAGATGACACTCTGGGCAATTCCAAGTTTGTCTGATACTTCCAGTTGGGTACGCCCACATTCCAGACGGCCGATAATTCATTGTGACGTACCATCGGTGTCATCTGGTTACTTCCTGAAATTTGCATATGATTCTTGAAGATGTGCGTAGTGATTTTACATGTGACATATTTATTTTAGAGTTCGATTTCCGCGTGACTCCGAATTATCCTTAATTTATGGACATGAGTGTAAATGAAGAGATATTTATATCATGGTTTCATGTCCTCCAGCTATTCGTTTGATGTCGATGAAGAAGGTTGTTCTTTCAAATGCTGACTTGTCAATTGTTTGAGGATGATATATGGAGACATGTTTGATCGTGCAAATTGCAAGAAATATTAATACCCTCTAGAATCTCAGCATAATCGGAATTGCGACAGGATCTTACGGTTTACTTCTTCCGTGGAGTTATTTTTTCATCTTAGCTGAAATTTGTTTTCTCTGTTTGGCCTTATCTTTGGCTCGTTTTCTATATTCCGCTTTTCTTCCCTTCGGTGCACAGATGTTTTCTTTTAATCTAAATGAAATTCGCTATGAATTGCCTTAATAAGAATAACTAAGAATTGACGTAATTACACTAAACAATAATAAATAAATGGTCGCTTCTCGCTAAATATAGTGCGGGCTATTAAAAGCAAGCATATCTAAAAAAAAGACCGATAAAAAAGTACAGAAGAGACCTGAAAACTAAAAAGACATCATAAAAATAATAAATCCAAAATGCGATCCACTGTTCCGAAGCAAACCAAAGACGAGCCTAATTTGCCGAATGGCTGCAAAAAAATCTAAATACCTTGTTTCATCTTGAAGACATAATGACGGTGTCTTGTATATACTCGAAGAATATTAATTTGAATTATTTCATTTGTCCAGGATGGCCCAAGGTTATTTTGGGGTTAGCTCTTAGAAAATGGTTACAATACTTCTCCATTTGCCAACAGACGTTGCTATGGAAACCAGGCGACTTCTTCAACAAGCTATCGTTCTATTTCTCATTTGAATACACCCTGCCAGGGCAGGAAACGATAGAGGAACTTCAGACGTTACTGATAGGGTCAATCTGATTCTAACCTGACGCCTGGAGTCCCTCTAATGGCCTCTTTTTGATCTTATATTTATAGTTGTAATCGGCTGTACTTTATTTTAATTCATGTTCCTTTAAAAAGGTTGAGGTTCGTTTTCTACGAAATAATGTTCGGAATGGCATAAATAAAGTAATCGAATAGTCAATATATATATATATATACATATATATGTAAAATATTTTAAAAAAAAAATACGATGGCTTTGCTCTTTGCGAACCAGCAACCTTTAATTAATTTTCTGCAATTCAGGATCTTCCCCTAAACCAGTACCTTCTGGAACATTCGCACCTATTACATAGCCTCCAACATTATAAATGCTGCGTCATAAGTTTTTCTACATTTTTCTAGAAGCTACTCTGTTACAAAATCTTTCATATAAATGCTGCGTCATAAGTTCTCCTACAGAGATGCCTTCTCGCCTTCGTCCTGCTAACGCTTCCGCTATGCTCCTCTGTCTTTGTTAGAACGTTATTACGTATTAAGTTTAAAGTCAGTCATATCTAATAGTTCACTTACTGAATAAGTTATTTGAATAACTTCATCTGGAAAAAGTCATCTGTTCTAAATTAAAATAAAAATATGCTTGTTGTTAAAACTGAAAAGTCCTGAGTCGTCATTTTTCTCCGTCCTTCAATCATCCCAGCTTCGTCAACCATCTGCCAGAACGTGTAATGGAATAGCCTCACCATTCGTCCACGATGTGTTGGAATAACTGAAAACATTACATTTGTTAATTAGCCGGCAGGATTTATCCTCTACGTGGGAAAAAAGCTCCTGGATTTATTTATAACGCGCTTCTAAATTCAACAGTAGGTCAAGGACAGTGTGTGATCGTCTGATGCTTTTGCTTCTTTTCCGGCGATTCTTAAGTGCTTTCCCTCGTCTCCAAAGTTATGCGTTTTATCAAGTGCTTCTAAAGTGATTGATTTTAGTGTTCAAATTGATGTGTATGCGAACTCTTAAATTCAAGATTTTGTGATTGGAATGCTAACACGCTCAAAAACGGTCAACTGATAAGCAAGAATCCGTAGCTATTGTGGATACAGTGAAATTTCAATTCCCTATTTTTGACGGCACAAGTACAAATTTTCCAATAGACAAATATCTTCTATTGCTTGAAGAGAAATGTACCGCAAAGAACATTCCAGAAAAGGAAAAGAAATTTGTTTTCTCAGAGTGTATTAGAAGAGAGGCTTTAGCCCTCTATTTACGTGATTGTTTAGATAAAGACTGGGACCACATAAAGGATATTTTCGAGACATATTTCACAACATCGGAATCTGTTACTTTTAGTGATTTTGTGTCTTTAAAATACGAGAAATTTAATAATATTGATGTTTATTTTCGTAATAAGTTGAAATTAGGAGCCAGCTTGAAACTAACAGATTCCACAATGGTGGAAGCAGTTACGGAAGAACTTCCTGAGTCTCAAAGAATGCTGTTAACAGTACAAAAAATATACACACCGAAAGACTGGATTACTCTTGCTAGGAAACTGTTTCCAGTTCAGATGTCGTTGGATGGTCTAGGAAATAGTAATTACCAATTTGTTTCTCCAAGGCAAACTGTTCCGAGGTGCTATTATCCCAGACCAGTGCAAGCCACTCCTTATCAAAGTTTTCGTAGTGCGAGACCTTTTAATTATCAACAAGTGCAATACCGACTTCTACAATATGCGTATCGGCCAATTCGATATCCACAATTACCTGCTATTAATTATAACACGGTTCCTAAAAGAGAAGTTAAAAAATGTTATTACTTAAGTGAATGTCCAAATTGGACAAGAAAAAATTCCCAGTATTATTGATACGGGATCGCAAATTAACGTTTTACCGTTAAAAATTTTTAACAAAATTGGTGATAAATTTAGAGAAATTTCAGTGAAATCCCATGATAAAATATTTTCAATATCTAGTCAAGTTCATATAGAGAAAATAATCAAAGTAAAGTGTAAAGTAGGTAAAATAGAAAATAATGTGATATTTTATGTAGTAGATTCAAATTTAAATTATTTATTGCTTTCATCACCATGTGTTTCATTATTTAAATTACAATTTAATTTTCATAATTACGAAGTGTATCAGCTTGGAAAACAGGTAAGTAAAAGTGTTAAAGTAGACAAATCTAAATACCTTGCTTCATCTTGAAGACATAATGACGGTGTCTTGTATATACTCGAAGAATATTAATTTGAATTATTTCATTTGTCCAGGATGGCCCAAGGTTATTTTGGGGTTAGCTCTTAGAAAATGGTTACAATACTTCTCCATTTCCCAACAGACGTTGCTATCGAAACCAGGCGACTTCTTCAACAAGCTATCGTTCTATTTCCAAAATAATTATGTATGTAAAAATGATATCAGTGCTGAATAATCTAGTAAATATTTTGATAATAGCGAAAATTTTGTATGTAAAAATGATCTTAGTACTAAAAATTGTGGTAATTATTTTGAAAATAGTAAAAATTCTGATAGTAAATTACAGAAATTGTTGAATGATTATAATCATATATTTGCAAAAAGTAAATATGATGTTGGTTGTATAAGGGTTGAACCTCCCAAAGTTATATTAACTTCTGAATTACCAATAGCCTATAGACCATATAGAGCGTCTCCTAAAGATAATAGTGAAATTAAAAAACAAATAGATGAATTGTTAAAAGCTGGAATTATTAAACCTTCTTATAGTCCTTATGCTGCTCCTGTAACTTTAGCTTATAAGCGAGACGAGTAGTCCAGAAGCAGATTGTGTATTGATTTCAGGAAACTTAACCAAATTACTAAAACTGATTCTGAACCTATTCCTAGAATTGATGCTGTATTAGATCAATTAACAAATGCAAAAATCTTTTCTACATTGGATTTGGCATCAGGCTATTGGCATATAAAATTAAATGAAAAGGATACTGAAAAATTGGCATTCACTACAAATTTTGAACTGTATGAGTTTACTAGATTACCTTTTGGTTGGAAAAGTTCCCCAGCTGTTTTCCAACGAGCTCTTAGACAAATTTTAAACAAATATCAGATTCAATTTGCTTTAAATTATTTTGATGATATTATAGTATTCTCTCCAAATTTTGGTGAACATTTAAATCATCTTAAAATAATATTTGATATATGTGAGAAAGAGAATATAAAATTAAAACAATCTAAATGTAATTTTGCTAAAGAAAAAATAAATTTTCTAGGATATGAAATTCAAGCAGGTAAATACCAGCCCAGTAATGCAAATATAGAGGTTATTAAGAAATTGCAACCCCCTAAAAATATCAAAGAATTACAAAGATTTTTAGGAAGTATTAATGTTTATCATAAATTTATTCAAAATTATGCTAAAATTAGAGCCCCATTAACAAATTTACTTAAGAAAGATACTCCTTATAATTGGACTGATGAATGTCAAAAAGCTTTTCAAAAATTAAAAGATGCATTGATTTCTAGACCTATTTTAACTTTGTTTAATCCTAAATATCCCTGCCATGTATTTGTTGATGCGTCCAAAGAAGCTGTTGGTGTTGTTTAAAAACAAGAACATCCTGATGGTAGTTTACATCCAATTGCTTTTCATTCTATAAAATTAAGATCTTATGAACAAAATTATGCCATTACTGAGTTGGAATGTTTATCTTTATTGATGCAATTGATAAATTTTATTATTATTTACATGGTAACCATTTTACTGTACATACTGATCAATCTGCTTTAGTTTGGCTTAAAAATATAAAACACCCTACAGGTCGTCTATTTAGGTGGTCTTTAAAATTATCTATGTATGATTTTGATATAAAATATAAAAAAAAGGATCTACTAATGTTGAAGCTGACATGCTCTCTAGAAATCCTATGTGTCAACATTTAAGATTGCAAGTTAATTTATTATCATTAGAAGAAATAAAAGAATATCAAAATTTAGATAATGTTTGTAATACTAAGTATAGGAAAATGAATGATGTCTTAACTATCAAAAAACAGGGATTGTACAAAATTGTGATACCCATGTCTCTACATACGAAATTACTTGAAAAGGCCCATATACAATTTGGTCATATTGGTGTATCATCTATTCTAAATTTGTTATCTCCACAATATTATTGGCCAGGAACTGTTCAAGATGTTAGAAATTATTGTAAACATTATGTCATTTTAATAAGAAAAGTAAACAAAAGAAATTTGGTTTAGTGCAAAATTTACCATCAGTTAGTGAACCTTTTGAAATATTATCTATTGATACTGTAGGTGGTTTAAATTATTATAATTCTACTAAAAAGTATATTCACATTGATCATGCAACTAGATATATCTGGACTTTTGCTTCTAAAAGTGTAGCTACAGATACTTATATAAATTGCTTAAAACAAATTTTCCAAATTCAGGTCCCTAAAAAGATTTTAAGTGATAGGAACGCTGCTTTTACATCTTCAAAATTTAAGCACTTTTTAAGGAATCATAATGTAAAACAATTGCTAACTACTGCAAATAGGCCCCAAACTAATGGTAAAATTGAACGTGTTAATCAAACTATTATAACTAGATTAAAATGTAAACTAAATTCTTATCAAGGTAATATAGCATGGACAAAATTATTACCCCAAGTAACTGAAGAGTATAATAATACCCCTCATTCTGTAACAAAATTCCCTCCGTCATATTTAATGTATGGAAAATTACCTTATGATTCCTTAATTCAAAATCAAGAATTGTATCAGTCAATAGAAGAAGCCAGAAAAATAGCTCAAAAGAGATCTGATGATTATCATAATGTAAATAAAGAAAGATATGATATTCATTTTAAACCTAGTAATTTTAAAATTGGTGATTAAGTAATGTATGAAGAATTTCAATACCCTAATACACGTAAATTATCTTCTCCATTCTCAGGACCTTATAAAATTTTAAAACAATATTTTGAAGTTACTTATGAAATAGATAAACCTAATCCTTTAACTAAAAAGAAATCAGAAATTGTTCATTCAACTAGATTAAGACCTTTTAATCCAGCAAGTGAGTTTATGTTAACTGTCAGAAATAGTAGAATTCCTATCTCTGTTCAAAATTAAAATTAATTTTTTTCAAAATTCTCTATTAAAAATCTTTCCTGATTATGACTTTTAATACCTGATTTAGACTTAAACCCTAATTATGACAAGTTATTTTCCCGACTATGACAAATTGTTCTCCCGATCTTGACCTTTTATATTTTTCACATAATTTGAATTCTTTTGTAGCAAAAATTTTCTTCTTATTGTAGGATAATATTTATTTCTAATTTACAAAATTATAAAAAAGACATTAACTTGATACTTTAACTTGATTATACAAGTTATCTGTCTTATAATTTTGATTTTATATGATCTTTTATTTTTCTCAAACCACTTTGAGATAATGTACAATGCCAAAAACCAGTTACCTGGTATTAGGCAACGGAGGTTTTTCGATATTTGTACCTAGCACCCCCCAACCATCAGCAAGTAATCACGCTGATCTGTTGGCGAGGACATGCCATAGTTTTAAAGTCAAAGTGTTTATGTTCTAGTGTATAATTGTATTATTTATATTGAATTGTTTTTTGAATAATTATAATATTTTGTATTGAAGTGTAAAACATGTCAATATTTAATTGCCTACGATGAGAGGAAAAAAATGCATCATATTTGTGAACTATCAACATGCATCATATTTGTGGACTATCTGGCATTTAGAGATTTTACCAGATATTTTCATTCTATTCGAACTCTTTTTATGAAAAGGACTTTCAAAGAACAAAATAGACATTTTTAACAAAATTGAGGACTTTTGTAATTATAACTTATTTATTTATCAATATTCCATATTTATTATGTTATAGTTTTAAAATTAGTCATATATTGTATATTTATTTATAACTCATAGTTTTAATATCCAAAATTTCATATGCTATAAAGTCAAAATTTTATATGAGAAAGTCATGAACTATGATAAGCCATAGTTAAAGCTTGTACGCTATGTTCTGGATGTTTTCATGTCTTTTCTCATACTTTTGCTTCAATCCTGTACTAATGCTTTTCCCACCCCGGCCTCTCTTTTTGACGGGGGCAAGATGTAAAATATAAAAAAAATACGATGGCTTTGCTCTTTGCGAACCAGCAACCTTTAATTAATTTTCTGCAATTCAGGATCTTCCCCTAAACCAGTACCAGCTAGAACATTCGCACCTATTACATATATATATATATATATATATATATTGCCAATGCATTATACAGTACGGAAGTTGCGGGTTCTTCCCTTTCTCCAGAAAATCTCGAATATTGAAACCGTTACAATTCGCACCAAAGCAAGCAGCGGACTTTATTTATTTATTTATTTATTTATTTTATGGTAACTTTCCAACCTGGATTGAATAGGACTAAAATTTCTGCGGTCTACCAACCCAAGCGAAGAATGATTCTATTCCAGAAATTTAACGCAGTCTGTTCAAAATTAGAATGAAAAACATCCCAGATTGGTAAATCTCTTTATTAATGAATATGAGTAGGCAGGGATATCGTGCAGACCGCGACGTGTCTTGCTCAATGATAAATATGCCACATGGGCGCTTGACCAAAGAATCTATAGGGGAATTCTAGTCTTTGGCTTGACGGTGAAAACCGAACGAAGCAAAGGGGCGTTTTCCTTTATTTAGTTATTTGTTCTCGGAATACCGGCAGCCGTTGATTCCGATTGAATCGTGTGGAAGAATTGAGGCGCACGTATTGCGCAATGACGTTTGCGATATTTTGCAGAGATAAAAAGAGTTTTACTGTGCTTGCTAAGCAGATTATTTTTCAGTTCCATTGGGCTATTTTTTATATGATGCGCATATCGAAATGTCAAAAGCATTATTTAACTGAAAAATCTAGAGAACAGGTACAATCTACCCACCTTCCTCTTTTATCAGTTACGCTCGACTATTCGGCAACTTCCGAGTATGCCGGTTAGTTAAGCTTTTACTGCATGAAGCAATTTCCCGTCTTCCGATTTCAGAAAAGTTCCTTTTTTTACTTATTTTTGCTTAAATTACTTTGCTTGCAATATCTGTTAAGGGAAAACTGTTATACAATGAAAATTTAGAAATTGTTCAGAATTTTGATTTAAGTTATTTAAATATTAATATGAGTGGAAAAATAAATTGTATTTATTTTTAGGTGCCAAGTGAATATAATAAATATGGTTTATTTATTTTCTCTGTTTTTAATTGAAATTTCATCAATTAACCTTATAATATAATTTAGTTCTGCATAGTTTTTTTTTCCTCTCATAGTAAACTAGTTCTGTAAATTAAACTGTTATTTAAAATTTAAAAAAAAAAAGAATGTAATTATTTTCCATGGTTGAGTAATGCTCATTATCTCTTAATAAATTCTGAATTTCGCATATTTTAAATTACAAGGTCTAATTTCCTTTTGAGGTTATGCAGTTGTGTATAATGTAATTAGACAGGTGCTTATTTTTTTTAACTAAAATGTGGCTACAAACCCTGTCTTGAGATGTTAGAAATTTTCTTGGCCTTATTCAAATATTGATATTCTAGAGACAATTAAAATATTCACTCCAGTGATAAACAAGGAAGTATCTGATCTACTTAAGAAAAAATATACGGAGGATTATTTTTCCTAAAAGAGCAAGCCATGTGCAATTCTATAGAAAGGTTTCATCTGACGTCACAGCTTTGAATGCCCACAAGGGAACTACTAGGATTCAAGGTCAAAAGGAAACTTTACAGGCTAATTTCTATTTAGACAGTTTTAGTTTATACAAAAGTAACGCCTGTTTGCATTATTGCCAAGGAAATATCAACCTGGATTGAATAGGACTAAAATTTCTGCGGTCTACCAACCCAAGCGAAGAATGATTCTATTCCGGAAATTTAACGCAGGCTGTTCAAAATTAGAATGAAAAACACCCCAGATTGGTAAATCTCTTTATTAATCAATATGAGTAGGCAGGGATATCGCGCGGAGCGCGACGTGTCTTGCTCAATGATAAATATGCCACATGGGCGCTTGACCGAAGAATCTATAGGGGAATTCTGTAGATTCTCCTTATAGATTCTTTGGCTTGACTGTGAAAACCGAACGAAGAAAAGGGGTGTTTTCCTTTATTTAGTTATTTGTTCTCCGAATACCGGCAGCTGTTGATTCCGATTGAATCATGTGGAAGAATTAAGGCGCACGTTGTTTGCGCCTTATGTAAATTTTGATTTTGTTCCCTGCAAGAGGGCGCCTGCGAGCGCCGAACTACCTGTATATCTATTGTACGAACTTGTTCTTCACACAGTCTAATAAACGCAGTAACGAACGTTTGTGTCTACTTTCCATCCGCTAACATGGTCCGACGTGAGCATTTCTTTGTCCGTCGAGTGCATTTCTTTGGATGATGTGTCAAGACAATTTTTAACGTTCTGGTATAGGAGGACATTTCGTGCAAGGAAAACGGATTTATATTTTGTCTGGATTGTGAAAACAGCGGCAGGAATATGGAGTCGATTTTAAAGCAAAAGCGAATCATTAAGGGTAAGTTGACTCGTTTAATTTCACAAGTAAATAGTTTACAAAATCTAGAAAATCCTTTTTCTGCCATTGAAGTATACGAAAATGATGTTGGTGCATTAAGTGTTGAAGTGAACTGTTTAAACGATAACATTCTTGGTACTTGTTCTGACGCAGAGTTTAGTAAATATGAAATAGAAATGAATGAACTATTTTCCAAATTAGATGTATTAAAAATTACTTTAAAGGAAGAATCAAGAAAACTTAGAAATTCAGGCAAAGATATAATAAATGCTAATGCAAACGGCTTGAAACTTCCTCACGTGGAAATGCCAGTGTTTACTTCTAATTATGTTGACTGGATATAATTTAGGGATTTATTTCTTGCCAGTGTTGGAAATAATAGTACATTAAGTGACAGTCAAAAATTGCAATATCTTAAGCTTTCTGTGAAAGGTGAAGCTGCTGTTTTACTACAATCAGTTCAAATTTCAAACGCGAATTATGAAAAGGCATGGGAAGCGCTTACTGAACGTTATGAAAACGAAATAGAAATAATAAACGCAGCATTAAATAAATTAACTTCACAACCTGTTCTAAAACAGGAATCAGCTTCAGGTTTGCGGAGATTAATTGATACAACACAACAGTGTATTGATACATTAAAAATCCTTAAACAGCCGGTAGAGCATTGGGATACTATGATTATTTTTCTGTTAAAAGGAAAACTTGATCATGAAACACTAAAAGAGTGGACGATAAAGCATTCGAACAAGAAAATTTCTGCTTTCGCTGAATTCAAGCGTTTTATTTTAAACAGAGCGAATGCTATTGCCTCTTTGGCGAAGTGCCAGAGGAAGAAGGCAGTTTTGCCTTCTGAAATTAAAACTCGCGGTTCAGGTAGCAAATACGCTTTTTCGTCCCAACTTGTAGCTAATGTGTGCGTTCATTGTAAGAGTAATTCTCATTCTCAGTTATTTAAGTGTGATAGCTCTTTAGAACTCCCTATCAAAGAAAAATGGGATATTATTAAAAGGAATAAATTATGTGCTAATTGTTTGAAAGATAGTAAAACGCATCCCATTTTTAAATGTCGTGCAGGAATGTGTAAATATTGTTCGAAGCCACATAATACAGTGTTATGTTCGAAAAATTCAAATGATGAAAAATGTCATATACCCATGGAACACGGAACTTCTGCTATTAGTAGCAATAACGCCATGGTGCCTGTCACGCAAGCAGTTTTATTGCCTACTGCGATTGTTTATGTTAAGGATATTAATGGCGATTTACAAAAATGCAGGATGCTAATTGATTCAGGTAGCCAGGGCTCATTTATTCGGGAGCACTGTGTAAATTTACTGCAGCTAAAGCGCACTAGTGCAAACATAAGTGTAAATGGCCTGAGCTCGCAAAAAATTGCAAAGGTTTCAGGTTCAGTTCAATTACAAGTAACATCTCCATTTTATAAAAACGCAAGCATTTCAGTTAATGCATTAATCATACCCAAGATCACGTGTGACCTTCCTCAATATCAAGTTGATAGATCTGTTTCGACATCTTTCAAACATTTGTGGTTGGCAGATACAAATTGTTTCCAGCCTGGCCCAATAGATATTCTTTTAGGCGCAGATGTATTTGGCGAGATAATGCTTCATGGACGTTTAACTGTTCCGGGTCATTCGTTAACAGCCTTGGAATCAATATTCGGCTGGGTCATTATCGGAAAGACTAAACGTGTATCACAGACAATTGTATCTAATCATGCTAGTTGTACCAATGTTCAGCTCCAGCTTGAAAAATTTTGGAAATTGGAAGAAATTTCGGAGATAAAGCATTACACAGAAGAGGAAACTGAATGTGAAAATCATTTCAAGCGGAATTTTTCTCGTGATTCAATAGGTAGATTTGTTGTTAAGTTTCCATTTCGTAGATCGGGAAATGAACTTGGGTCATCAAGGGATGTTGCTGTACATCGTTTACAAAGCATTGAACATCAATTTATTAATTTATATAAATCTCTTTCCAGTCAATATCACAAATTTATGGAGGACTATCAACAACTTGGTCATATGGAATTGATTCCAGAAAATGAAATTGATGTTCCAGCTAATTCTAGTTTTTACCTTCCGCACCATTCAGTTCTGGATAAAAATGGTGATAAATTTCGAGTCGTATTTTATGGTTCTGCAAAATCTTCTAGCGGTATTTCTCTTAATGAGAAATTGATGGTTGGTCCACAGTTGCAGACTGATCGAACAACATTAATTATTCGTTTCAGAATTCACAGAATAGCTATAACTGTAGATATAGAGAAAATGTACAGACAAATTATACTAAAAGAAGCGGGCTTTCAGAGAATAGTCTGGCGCGATTTACTTTATAAACCAATTCAGGATTTTCGATTAACTAGGATTGCTTACGGTACTGCATCAGCCCCGTACCTTGCGGTAAGATGTTTATAGCAGTTAGCCATAGATGAAGCAACTAATTTTCCTTTGGCTTCCAAGACATGTCTTAGGGACTTCTACGTTGATGATTTGATGTCCGGAGCCAATTCAGTTACTGAAGCTATAGAATTACAAATGCAATTGAATCAGATGTTGTCACGTGCAGGATTTGTTCTAAGAAAATGGGATTCTAACAGCAAAGAAGTCTTGAATTCAATTAATCCAGATTTGTGCTTATCAAATGTTTCTTTGAACATAGACAATGATGATACTATAAAAACGTTAGGTATCCTGTGGCATCCAGCTTCAGATATGTTTTTATTCAAAGTCAATTCATCATATCCTGAAGTCTTAACCAAACGAACATTACTTTCAATAATCGCAAAGACCTTTGACCCTCTTGGATGGTTGGCACCGATCACGGTTCGGTATAAATTGATTATTCAAAGATTGTGGAAACATCAGTTGCAGTGGGATGAAAAGGTTCCTCCAGATATTGAATGTGAGTGGAAACAACTTACAGAAAATATGTTATCCATTAAAAGTATCAAAATTTCACGATTCTTGTTGGTTGAATCAGATAACCAGTTTCAACTGCACGGGTTTTGTGACGCCTCAGAGAAGGCGTACGCCGCTGCAATTTATTATCGTTCTGTGTTAGATACTGGACAAATCAATGTTCAGTTGGTGATAGCCAAGACAAGAGTTGCACCACTAAAAAACATATCAGTTCCCCGATTGGAACTTTGTGGAGCATTACTGTTGACTAAATTAATGGATTTCTCCTGTAGGGCTTTAAATACTCCTATATCGCAAGTTTATTTTCATACTGATTCCACTATTGTATTAGCCTGGATAAGATCTCATGCAAGCCGATGGAAGACCTTCGTCGCCAACAGAGCAGCAAAAATCCAGACTTTATCTTCTCCTGTTCAGTTGCATCATGTGAGTGGAAATGCTAATCCTGCTGATCTTGCAACGCATGGTGTGTCATCATCTGCACTGGTTACTTCATTGTGGTTACGTGGTCCAGATTTATTGTATAATTTATTTCCTTTTCAGCAAGCATTGTCCGCACCACTACTGAATGATTCTGTGCCAGAGCAAAGATGTGCTCTACAGTCAACAACTGGTGCCAGTCACTTGACAGACGCTCATGATTTATTTAATAAATATTCTTCTCTCACTAAACTTAAACGTGTTGTAGCATTATGTCTGAGGTTTGTAAATAACTGTAAATATTCAGAAGATCAGGTAAGTGGATTTTTAAAAACAAGTGAATTAACTGAAGCTATGCATGTGTTAATTAAATTAATGCAATGTGTTGAATTTAAGAATGAAATTAACACTTTAGGCAGAAATCAATCATTATCTGGTACAAGCAAAATTTTAGCTTTAAATCCATTTTTAGATAATTTAGGTATTCTCAGGGTGGGCGGTCGCTTGCGACATGCAAACCTTGCATATGGTTTTAAGCATCCAATTTTGCTTCCAAAGAAGCACATTTTAACTCATCTCATTGTTAGACATTACCATGAAAGACTTTTGCGTGCAGGTCCACAACTTATGCAATCTTGCATTCAAGAACAATATTGGATCATAAATATTAGAGCTGTTATCAGAGATTTAGTTAGGAAATGTATAAAGTGTTGCAAAATTAGAGCATCTGTCACTAATCAATTGATGAGCGATTTGCCGTCTAGTCGCGTTTCGCCTGCTCCTGCGTTTTTGCGCTGTGGAGTGGATTACGCAGGTCCTTTTCAAATTAAAGCAAATAAGGGTCGAGGCTCTAGGTCATTCAAGGCATATATAGCTCTATTTGTTTGTTTTACGACAAGAGCTATTCACCTAGAATTGGTGACTGATCTTTCAGCAGATGCTTTTATTGCAGCTCTTAAGAGGTTCATTTCCCGCAAAGGCAAAAGCAGTGATATATATAGCGATTGTGGTTCCAATTTTGTTGGAGCAAAACGCAAACTGATGGAATTTGAAAGGCTTGCTAGGTCTGCAACTTATAACCAAAATGTTAGCAGATATTTGGTTGATAATGGCATTAAATGGCATCTAAACGTTCCAGGTGCGCCACATATGGGTGGACTCTGGGAAGCTGGCATAAAATCAACAAAATACCATTTAAAACGAGTAGTTGGTGAGGCGAGATTGACATATGAAGAATTTGAAACATTTCTCACACAAATAGAAGCTTGTCTTAATTCGCGACCTTTAACAAGTTTGTCTAATGATCCAAATGACTTGTCAGCATTAACGCCTGGTCATTTTCTTATTGGTAGATCATTAACAAGCATTCCTGAACCAAATTACATTGAAGTTTCCCATCTCACTAGATGGCAACATATTCAAAAAATCGTTCAACAATTTTGGAAGCGTTGGCACAAAGAATATCTGTGTCGATTACAACAAAGACCAAAATGGCTTTTGCCAACTAAAAATCTTCAAGTTAATGATCTGTGTCTCATAAAGGAGGATAACTTACCTCCAACTAAATGGAAATGGGTAGAATTACTCAGTTACATCCTGGTCTTGATAATATTGTTAGGATTGCGACTATTAAGACTTCAAATGGCATGGTTAAAAGAAATATTACAAAATTGTGTCCATTACCAATTTGAGTTTAATTGATGTATTATAAATTAAGTATTATATCATGATTTTAATATTGTATTGTGTTTTAAATTTACTGAATTTTAAGCACTGAATGTTGAAATAATATTTCAAGGTGGGCGGCATGTTTGCGCCTTATGTAAATTTTGATTTTGTTCCCTGCAAGAAAGCGCATGCGAGCGTCGAACTACCTGTATATCTATTGTCTACTTTCCATCCGCTAACACACGTATTGCGCAATGACGTTTGCGATATTTTGCAGAGATAGAGTTTTACTGTGCTTGCTAAGCAGATTATTTTTCAGTTCCATTGGGCTATTTTTTATAGGATGCGCATATCGAAATGTCAAAAGCATTATTTAACTGAAAAATCTAGAGAACAGGTACAATCTACTCCCCTTCCTCTTTTATCAGTTACGCTCGACTATTCGGCAATTTCCGAGTATGCCGGTTAGTTAAGCTTTTACTGCATGAAGCAATTTCCCGTCTTCCGATTTCAGAAGAGTTCCTTTTTTTACTTATTTTTACTTAAATTACTTTGCTTGCAGTATGTGTTAAGGGAGAACTGTTATACAATGAAAATTTAGAAAATGTTCAGAATTTTGATTTAAGTTATTTAAATATTAATATGAGTGGAAAAATAAATTGTATTTATTTTTAGGTGCCAAGTGAATATAATAAATATGGTTTATTTATTTTTTCTGTTTTTAATTGAAATTTCATCACTTAACCTTATAATATAATTTAGTTCTGCATAGTTTTTTTTTCCTCTCATAGTAAACTAGTTCTGTAAATTAAACTGTTATTTAAAATTTAAAAAAAAAAAAGAATGTAATTATTTTCCATGGTTGAGTAATGCTCATTATCTCTTAATAAATTCTGAATTTTGCATATTTTAAATTACAAGGTCTAATTTTTCTTTTAAGGTTATGCAGTTGTGTATAATGTAATTAGACAGGTGCTTATTTTTTTTCTTAAAATGTGCTTGTAGGTGCTTATTTTTTTAACTAAAAAGTGGCTATAAACCCTGTTTTGAGATGTTAGAAATTTTCTTGGCCTTATTCAAATATTGATATTCTAGAGACAATTAAAATATTCACTCCGGTGATAAACAAGGAAGTATCTGATCTACTTAAGAAAAAAATATACTGAGGATTATTTTTCCTAAAAGAGCAAGCCATGTGCAATTCTATAGAAAGGTTTCATCTGACGTCACAGCTTTGAATGCCCACAAGGGAACTACTAGGATTCAAGGTCAAAAGGAAACTTTACAGGCTAATTTCTATTTAGACTGTTTTAGTTTATACAAAAGTAACGCCTGTTTGCATTATTGCCAAGGAAATATCAACCTGGATTGAATAGGACTAAAATTTCTGCGGTCTACCAACCCAAGCGAAGAATGATTCTATTCCGGAAATTTAACGCAGGCTGTTCAAAATTAGAATGAAAAACACCCCAGATTGGTAAATCTCTTTATTAATCAATATGAGTAGGCAGGGATATCGCGCGGAGCGCGACGTGTCTTGCTCAATGATAAATATGCCACATGGGCGCTTGACCGAAGAATCTATAGGGGAATTCTGTAGATTCTCCTTATAGATTCTTTGGCTTGACTGTGAAAACCGAACGAAGAAAAGGGGTGTTTTCCTTTATTTAGTTATTTGTTCTCCGAATACCGGCAGCTGTTGATTCCGATTGAATCGTGTGGAAGAATTAAGGCGCACGTATTACGCAATGACTTTTGCGATATTTTGCAGAGATAAAAAGAGTTTTACTGTGCTTGCTAAGCAGATTATTTTTCAGTTCCATTGGGCTATTTTTTATATGATGCACATATCGAAATGTCAAAAGCATTATTTAACTGAAAAATCTAAAGAACGGCTACAATCTACTCCCCTTCCTCTTTTATCAGTTACGCTCGACTATTCGGCAATTTTCGGAAATATCACATAATTCGGAAATATCACATAGATAAAAACATTTACTCAGAGAACCCTACTTAGGAGATTGTGTGGCATTTTGTAAAGTAATACAGAAGAAACCCAAAATTCCAGAATAATCTATTCCCTAATCTCTCCAAATGTCACTCTAATGCCATTGTATAAATAGTTATTGTTCAAAATTGGTTTGAAGGAATGTGATCTATGAATGGGGGGAGTGATGAGAGAAAAAGAATTGGGGATCGGACCATTGTTCTATTTACAGGACACCTATAAAATCTAAACAATTTTTTTTTCATGGATATTTTTATTTCTACAAACAGCACTATACAAGCAGAAATATATACATCTGTTTAGAAAAATATAGATTTTTAATCCTAAACAACAGCTCAAAAATAAAGAATTTTAAATGGTAACTTTTTATTGAAATTTATTACGAGAGTCCCTGTTTTTTAAGCCTGTATAGGTAACTTGCGTCTTTATGCAGAAGTTTGTTTACTCCCTCCCCCATTTAATGAAAACTGGACCTGTCCTATACTTAGGACAGTGGTCCAGTATGGATTAATAGTTTTTTTTTTTTTTTTTTTTTGCTAAATCACATACCTAGTGATATTTTACTTCGATGCGTTTAGTGTAACTGCTCCCTTTTTTCTGGGAAGATTTATACACGATATGCTGTTTTCGAATATAATGTTAGATTCCTATTGAACGAAACCAAAGTACCACCGTCCCAGCGATCAGAGACCACGATGGGATGGGCGGAATGCCTGGAGCTATGATTGGTCGTCAACAGTGCTACCCGCCAGTACTACACGGGCTACCCCTCCCTAAAAGAGATTTGCGATTGTCGCTAAGTTTGGACAAAATTTCCCAAAAAACTTTGAATTTCCTGGACATTTCTGGGTCTGGAAGCTTAAGCAATCGCTGTAATAGCAATATGTTTTCATCGGTTTTATAGCATCATGCTATTAAATTAGCATCAATTTTATTGATCAAGCATCAATTTTATTGACCTAAAATTGTATCTTATCCTGAAAAAATTTACTTTTCTTCATATTTAATTTTATTCCATGAGTTTTACATTTTTCGGAGAAATGTTTTTAAGTATTTAAATGTGCATCATCATCAGACCAACCTTATTGGCGCATCATCCATAAAGACTTTACACCTCTGTATTCTTTGGAATAGTCGTCAGTGTAACGTTGCCAGATTGAAACTGTGATTACTGAAAATGTAATTCTGACTGGCTACGTTAAGTTTTGGTACAAAGAAAATGTTGTAAATTAATCAGGCATTTGAGCAGAAAATAAATAAAATGTTTTTTTTTCTAACTCACTTCTGGTAACCATACAAATGCCAAGACGCGTGCTCTTCAACCACATGATATTATATCCCATGATCCTCTTATTCTTTATTATTTTTAAGCTTCTGTATGTGCTTGCATTAACATTAATGTATTTGTCACTTATGTTATTTTAGTTGCAGTAGAATAAATATGTTATCAGTTAATATATATGCATCGTATTATTAATATATCCCTCATAATATCAACTTAAGTTTTCGAGACCTCACTGCGCTGCTGAGTGAAAAAAAAAAAAAGGTAAGCTGAATTTTGCTATCTTTATTCTTCATTGATTATTGAGACTGATATCGTTGTAAATCCGGAAACTAAACCTTAAACTGTGCATATAATATGTAAACATTTTTAAACTTTTAAATAAGAATTAATAATGGCACAGTCAAGTCTTAAAGATTGCATGCAGATAATGAAACTGAATTCCGAAAATTATGCTACTTGGAAATTCAAGATTCAAATGCTTTTAATGCGTGATGGGTTAGATGATCTTCTTTATTTTCCCCACCTTCTAAACCTGATGATGAATTTTTAAAGAGGGATAAACAAGCACGAGCTATAAATCTATGCATTGACGATTCTCAGATTATTCATGTTAGATACGAAACGACTACCGCTGGTACATGGCAGAAATTAATGTTCACGAGCTCTCCAATTTGAGCAGCAAATTATAGCTTCTGAAAAAATTATATTCAATAAAAATGGCGCAAGATGGTAATATGATCGCACACATCATTCATATGATGGATTTAGTCGACAGACTAAAAGCTATCGGTGAGGACATTCCGGATCAGCATGTAGCCGTACTTTTGCTAGTTTCAATTCCCGACTCATACAATAATCTTATAACTGCCATTGAAGCTAGACAGAAAGCTTATAACTACGGATCTTGTAAAAATGAAACTCACTGACAAGTACAACAGAAGACTAGAACATCAAGCAGATCGAAGTTCTAATTCTTCAACCGCTTTTAAATCTGCAATAAAGGCAAGAAATTATGATAATAATAGACAAAAGAAATTTTGTACCTTTTGTAAATGCAGTGTTCATACTCGTGAATGTTGTTATAAATTACAAAACAAAAATAACAATTATTGTCCTGACAACTCAAAATTCGAAAAACGCATGACCAAACACCTCGGAAAATCGAACCGACCTTCTATGAGCGCAGACACTTTCGTTTTTGGTGGTTGTGTGCTTATTGCATAATATAATTAAGGTAAATAAGAGTAGACATTTCAACTATAACTAAAGAATATATTAAATACTAAATTACAATCAAAAATACATTAGAAAAACCAAAGTAGAGCTCTGGACACAGTTCATGCCATCGTCGCGTAGTACAGTTTTCTCATGAGAAGTCCGAGTGACTACTGACGTCACTTCACTGCTCTGATTACGAACGCATGTTCCTATAAAACGTACTCGCTGTACGCCCTGCTGTGAAAATGCTGAATCACTATTGGCTGATCAACTTGCTGCGAAAAAGTCACTTGTTTGGTCACGTGACAAGCCGACTGCATGTATTTTGAAGTGTTGTATGTAATTTTTAGTTTTGCTGGATGAAACTCAATAAATTTTGTACGCATATACAATTCTGAATTAATAATAAACCACTAAAAGGTACAGCTGATAAAGAATATAGAACACAAACTTCTTCAGACATAACGCTTGAAGTATTTTATTTGGACGGCATAAGATATGTTTACTAGGAAGAAAAATTTCGGCAAACAAAATATATAATTATGTAAAAGGAAATTTCGTTACCGGAGCATAAAAGTATCAATTATTGTACTTTAGATTTTCAAATATCAGAAGTTGTGAAATAACGTAAGAGATTTTTGATTTAACATAAGAGATTCAATTTTGAGGGAGTTGGAGCTTGACATGAAGGGATTTTTTTTATTTATTTTACGATAAAACAAGACTGGTTTTGAAAATTTTTGGCAGAAAAACGGTTTAATCTTTTAATATTTCATTGATATGTTAATATTTTCTGGAACTAAAATTGTAAAATGGAGGACTGTTAATATTTACAGTAATAACCGATATTCTAAAAAAGAATATTGTTTTCGATTATTTAAAAATAAAGAGCTACTTCTGATGATGTTCATCTTTTAAAGAGGTACAAAAAGACAAGCTAGAACATTACTTTGTCATTGCCACCAATAATGTATCAAAAAACATAGTTTCAGTTTTGGGTGTGGATATTTAATTGCGTACTAAGTTATGTGAATAACAGGAAAAGAATAAACATTCAAAAACTTGGAAACAGTCATTATGATATTTCTGGGCAGAGTTTGGCATGATGAATTAATAATTTCAAAAAGTTGTGTAGTGGATTTATCATTCGGAAAGCGCTTTGTAAGGTTGGAATTTGCTCAGAATTTCATATACTAAGAAATAATAGTTGGAAATGCTTGAATAATAATAAGAAATGCTTACCAGCGAGTGTCGGAATTCGATAGACCCAGGATTGTTGCCTATAGAGAGTGTGGATTATCGTTCTGTGATATCGCCTGTTTCACTAGTCGACATCCGACCATTGTTATGCGAATATGGCGTCAATGGAATGCTGAGGATTATACTGAACGGCATGCACGATCTCAATGCCCTCTTATGACTAATGCCCGAGAGGACAGATATATTATGAGGTCAGCACTGCAAAATTCACAACCACGTCACAGACCATTAGACACAGAATCGGCATGTTTGCAGCACGTCCAGTAAGTATCTGCTCATACGGTGCATCAACGTTTGCATCAGCGTGGACTAGCAGCACGGTGGCCATTACTTTAGCTTTCCTTGACAATGCAGCACAGAGATAGACGGCGACTCTGGTGTGTCCAACGACAAAGCTAAATATAGGTCACAATGTTGTCTTTTCATATGAGTCCCGGTTCTGTGTGCTGTATTCTAATGGATGTATAAGTGTCTAGAGGCTCCGAGGAGACCGCACATCGCCTGGTTGCATTCAATATCTGCATAGGAACCCTGGTGTGATAGTATGGGCACATGGCACGCATATCTCTATTTCGGATCGACGGTAATTTGAACGCAGATAGGCACATTTCTGACATCTTACGTTCAGTGGTTGTGCCCTATCTTTGAAGCCTGCCAAACGCAATCTTCCAACAAGATAATATAAGACCACATGTTGCATGTTGTGTTCTGAACTTCCTCGATGCGCAGTGTATTTGATTGCTGCTTTGGTCTGTATCGTCTCCAGATCTGTCACCCATTGAAAACACCTGGTCATGGTTTGCTGAGGACTGGCTTAGCAACCTTCTCCATCTAATATGTTTGATGAAGTGTGGCATAGACTTGAAGCAGCATGGAATGAGATGCCCATTTCTGTCATTCAAGCCAAATTCTACTCAGTGCCTAACCGGATAAGGGCAGTTTTAGCTGCCAGGCGTGGCAGCTCTTCCGAGTGATTTCACACCCCTGTAAACTCCCAAACTGCTTACAAATTCAATCATTTTGTCTTGATGCCATACTGTTTACATACAATAAATATTTTTTTTGTATTTGCTTCATGCCGTTGCAATTTTAATGGCTGTTAGTGTATTATTGATTAACATTTATCTAAGAGACTTCAAGAGTAAGTACTTTACATTGTTCATAAGACTATTGCATTTTTCTGTATAAAAAATATTAATGCAGGATAGATAGCTCATAAAGACTTCATGCAGCCATCAATGAAGTTGACAACACATTTATATTAGATGATTTTCTTTTATACTTTTCCCACCCACCAGTAGATTGCAATTAAAAAACGAAGTGATTTGCAATTACAACATAGCTAGACTGTCCTGAAGTAAACACTAACAATGTATACAAAGCAAAAATAATTATATTCGCATGAAATATGTGCATGAGACTTTTTTACTAATAAATATCAGTGTCTTGGATCAAATTAATATTTTAACAGATGGAAAATTAAGTTCGACACTATAATAAGCAACTGCAGTTCTTCATTGTCATAGTGGCAGGGATATCTTTGAAGATATTGTAAGGATACTGTTAATTTGATTAACAGTTAAATTTTAAGTTAAAGTTCCTTTCCTGTCAAATTCTTAACTTCAACTTACTACTTCCGGCCAGAACGTAGTTTTGGAATTTGCTGAATATTTAATGAGGAGGAGCGGTATTTAAACCACGAAATTACTTACTGAGGCAGAGAGAATCAGAGTTTCTGATTTACGCGCGTCTGCCTTTTTGGCCACTCTCTCTCTCAAAGCTGTTATTACGCTCGGCCGTACTCAGGCCCTTGCTAAGCTGCGTAGTAAAATAAGTTAAGGGGCCAACTCAAATTGAACCTTGATAGCTTCGGCTATACTTGTTTAGTTAATCTTAGTTTTAGTTTAATTCTTAGTCTTTTAAGTTCAAGTCCAAGTGCGGGCTTTGCTTGTACACTCCCAGGCGGAGTTTTGTTGTCACTGAACGCAAGCGATTATTCGCTTATCAGTTTTTAGATTCCTCACTTCCAACATTAACTTAGAATTCCAAAGTGAGGTACTCTACATTTAGCGCCCGAAAAGTTTTTTTTAACGGACCATGTCGTTAGAATCCGGAAATTTTAGGTTGACCCCTCCGACCTTTCAGTTTCCTACAACATCCATGAATCCAGTAGAAGGGTTTGGATTCCTCGTGGAAACGTTGCATGCATCTATGAAACCAACAGCAACTTTTGACGGCAAGGGCTCAGTCCTGACATTTTTGGAGCAATTGGACCTTCATTTCACCTTACACCCTCTGAATCAGCTACAAAAAGTGATGATCACTACTACAGCCTTAAAAGCTCAAGCCCTTAGCTGGCAGAAGAGTATAGGAACGTTCTTGTTGGGGGACCCAGGATCTGAATCATATAACTGGGAAAATTTCAAGTCTGCATTACTAAAAGCATTTCCAGTCGTTAAAGATCGTGCGAAGCTTGAATTAGAATTGTATAGTAAATACCAAGGCGGTTTCGATGATTTGACGGAGTTCATTTTAAGAAAAGTTCATATTTTTAATCTATTATACGGGAAAAGGCCCGATAAAGTGTTGAGATATTTGTAATCGCATTCTTACTGGTTAAAAGGAAGTATAGCTTTCTGTCAAGTCCGATACATTTATTAGCTTTCTGCCAGGTCCGAGTTATTCTGAAACTAAATCCCATTCTGTATGTTTCTTTTGATTAGTTATTTATTGTGTCTTGTTTATGATTTGTTAAACCATGATCTGTTATAAAGTTATATATATGACCTCTGTAACCGTTTATCGCTGCTTAGTATTATTCTGCCTGTGCTTGTATTATTCCGCTTGTACTTATTTATCTGTGCTAGTGCTTGTATTACTCTGCTTATGCTTATCTCTGTTTGCATGTAACTCTGCGTATTACTCTGCATATCTCAGTAATAAATATTTGCTTTGCGAACCACGGCATTTTCTATGTTTAACAGCAGAGCGTGGTTCCTTCAAAAGTTAGAATTCGCTGATAGTTCCCTAATTGAACCTTCAGTGTAATAATTTATCGTTCGCGTGATTTTGATTTGGTATATTGTGAATGATGGCTTTTTCCGGAGGTGAAAGGGAAGCTTTTGGTGTAGCGCCATTTGACGGTGTTAATAACTTTACTGTTTGGTGTCGAAGAGTTCGAGCAGTACTTACGGCAAGGGAATTGGATACGTTTTTGGAAACAGAAGCAGTTGCGGACAGAGTTGCAGATGTTTTGAAATCAAAAAAGGCTTATGCCTTAATACTTGCCCTTCTAAGTGATGTTATTGCTTCTCTTCAATGTGAAGACACTGCATGTAAAATATGGAAGAAACTACAAGCTACGTATAGCGCTAAAGGTGCAGTGAGTCAAATTTTAACGCGTAAACGTCTAGCTACCATATGGAAATCCAGGGATGTGTCAATGAGACAGCATATCGACAGAATTTTTGGTGAGTAGTCTACGCGTCTCTGGCTCTGAAGTAAGCGATTTTGATATTATTATTTACATTTTAATGTCTTTGCCAAAAGAATATGAAAATATTAAGGCATCTCTAGAGAATCAGCCAAGCAATAATTTGAGTTTAGATTTTGTTACAAGTAGACTTATTGATTGTGAATCTCTTATGTTTGATTATAAAAATGAAAATAAGTATTCTAAACCAAATACAGATAACTCTGTTTTTATTAGTGCTCGTAAAGAATTGTTCTGTACTTATTGTAAAAGAAAAGGACATTCTGTTAAATTTTGTAGGAAAAAGAACTGCGTCTGTCATAACTGTGGGAAAAGTGGTCATTTCAAAAGTGAATGTTTTGATAATTCTAAAAAGCAGGCAAATTCAAATAGTAATAAGTATGCTTCCCCTGCAATATCTTTTATGGCTGGAAATCTTGTGCATGATCAATTTATCATTGATTCTGGTGCAACTTCTCATATGTCTTCTCACAAGGAATGGTTCACCTCAATTAAGCCTAAGACTGGAACTGTTAAGTGCGCGTCTAAGTCGGCGGTTTTAGAAGTGGAAGGAATTGGTGATATTTGCGGTAAAACTAAGAATGGTGTTGAAATAATGTTAAACGATGTTCTTTACGTTCCAAAATTAAAAGGACAATTAATTTCTGTTAAAAATGTTGAAGCAGCAGGTTTGAGCGTAATTTTTAAAAATGAAATAGTTTATCTTGAAAACAAAAACAAGCGTTTTAGATTTGGATACTTGGATAAGTGCGGACAATATTTTAGTGATTTTTCACCAAATTTATTTACAGCTTTAGCAGTAAAGAATGATGATTTATGGCACAGAAGGTTAGGACACTGCTGTGATCAAAAATTGAAACTGATGAATCTTCCTGCAAAAGAATCCTTTTGTGAAGTATGTGTTCGTGCCAAACAAAGTGCTTTGCCTATAGGAAAGGGTCCTCGCATAAAAGAATCCAAACCGCTTATAACTATACACACTGATATATGTGGTCCAATAGAACCTCAAACGCTCCATGGGGAAAGGTATTTCATGACTATAATTGATGACTATTCGAGATTTATTGAAATCAGACTGCTCAAAAGAAAAAGTGACATTGCTGATGAATTCAAGCTATTCCTTAAATTGAATCCAACTGTTGCAAAACTGCGCTGTGACAATGCCAAAGAATATGTCAGTGGAGAATTGCATGAAGTTGCTAAAAGAGCAGGTGTAAAAATAGATCCTGCACCTACCTATACACCTTTTCTAAATGGTGTTGCTGAACGAACAAATAGAACTGTACTGGAAAAAGCTAGAGCAATGATACTTGAGGCAAAATTACCAAAATTTCTTTGGGGTGAAGCAGTACTTATGGCTGCTTGCATAAATAATCGACTCCCAAATAGTTCAATTGACAATCATGTTCCTTATTTTCTGAAGTATGGTGAAAATCCTGATTTAAGAAACATGCGTGTATTCGGCTGTGATGCTTATAATCTAGTGCCACCATCACAAAGAAAGAAACTAGATGAAATTTCTGTCAGAATGATATTTGTAGGTTATTTCACAATGGGATATCGTTTAACGATTCCAGAAACAATGATGCGTTAAACGATATGTTTAACGCATCATTGTTTCCAGAAATGTTAAGTTTAATGAAGAAAAGAAGAAAGTAGAAAATCAAAAATATACTTGCGATAGTTCTGATTTGAGTGAAAATGACAATGATGACATTAAAAATGAAGACAAATCAATTTCAGACACTGATAACGGCGAATTAAATGATGCAAATAAGAAGGAGGAACAAAGAAAATCCTCAAGAGAAAAGAAACAGCCAGTTAGGTATCCTGATCCTGAGATTTACCAAGTAATGTTTGCACAAGACACTCTGACATTTGAAGATATTGCAAATCTACCACAAGTAGAACAAGAACCATGGAAAAGAGCTATGGACGAGGAAATGAAATCTATGGAAGATAACGACGTCTGGGACCTACAAAGTTTACCCCCTGATAAAAGAGCCATTTCCTGCAAATGGGTTCTACGTAAAAAACGAGATGGAACTTACAAAGCGAGGCTTGTTGCTCGTGGCTTTAACGAAGGCATAGATTATACAGAAACGTTTTCTCCAGTGATTAGTATGTGCTCTTTACGTTTAATCCTGGTAATTATCAATAATGAAGGTCTGCAAACTTTTACTTTAGATGTCAAGACAGCTTTCTTGAACGGTAAGTTAGATGAAATCATCTACATGGACCAGCCAAAAGGATATGATGATATGAGTGGTAAGAAATGTAAACTTAAAAAGAGTTTATATGGTCTTAAACAGTCTCCTCGAAAATGGTATCAGAAATTCCTTAATTTTGTTATTAAATTAAATTTTAAGCAATTGGACTCTGAACCATGTATTTTTATCAGAAATTTAAATTGTAGGAAAGTAATTGTGGCTCTTTATGTAGATGACTTATTAATTGCAGGTTCAGATGTAAAAGAAACAAATATTATAATATCATTGTTATCAAATGAATTTAAAATGTGAAAATCTGAAAGTGTCTCGGAATTTTTGGGTATTAGACTGAAATTTGAGTCTGGTTGTTTATATTTAGATCAGAAACCATATATTGAAAAATTACTTGATAAATTTAAAATTGATTGTAAAACAGCCCAAACTCCCATTGAACCAAAATTTACAGCAGCTGATTTTCAGAAAGTAAATGCATTTCATGGCCCATACAAAGAATTAATTGGATCTTTACTTTACTTAGCATATATCACACGGCCAGATATTATTTTTGCAGTAAATTGCTTGAGCCAACTGCGGGAGCGTCCTACTGATGTTGCCTGGTGTGCTCTAAAAAGAATTCTTAGGTACTTGAAAAACACCTTAAATTTAAAATTGATATACAAAAAGGGTGATTTGGAAAGGGCAAATTTATATTTGTATGTAGATGCAGATTGGGGGGGGGAGATACTCAAGATAGGAAATCAATTACTGGTTACTTTATAATGTTTTCAAACTGTCCTATTGGTTACAGCCGAACACATCGTGGCAAAAACATCGCGGACGAAAACGTCGCGGAGAAAACAACGCAAGGCGAAAACGCCGTGATACAAAACATCGTGGGAGAAAACATCGCAAAGAGAAAACATCGTGATACAAAATATCATCGTCGAAAATAAAGCGGTTCAAAAACTCCGCAGTTTAAAAACATCGTCGTCGAAAATATCGCGGTAAAAAATAAAGTATCGATAAACCATCGCATGATGATAACATCGTAGGCGTGCTTTTTTCAGGCTTTAATAATTGTAAATGGATATTTTCATAATGATTTGTGAGCGCAAGATAGAAAGAAGGATAATCTTTACTTTCGTATTTTTTATTAACTAATAAATTTTTGCTGAAAGAGTAAGAAGGAAATTTAAGCATAGAAAATTAAGGCAACTTATAGCACTTAATAGAATTTTAAACTGACATAGTTAACTAACAAAGGTCATTAATAAATCATTTTTATAAAGTTTTTACTGGTATTTTTTCACTAAATATATTATTCACTATATTTTTTTCACTAAAGGTATAATCTAAAAATGTTTAGAAAAAGGAAGCTACGTAACTGCATGACCTTATCCATAAAAAATTGCCAATTATGAGTTTTCTTCACTTTTGTCAATCTAACACTCTTATTATGAAAATTATTTCTTGTTCTGCTTCAGTTTACTCTTAAGTATTAAGTTTCCTTCTTACTTTTTCAGCAAAAATTTATTAGTTAATAAAAAAATATGAAAGTAAAAGTTATCTTTCTTTCCATATCGCGATCACAAATCATTATGGGAATATCCATTTACAATTATTAAAGCCTGAAAAAAGCAGCTCTGCGATGTTATCGTCCTGCGATGATTTGTCGATACTTTATTTTTTACCGCGATGCTTTTAAACTGCGGAGTTTTTGAACCGCTTTATTTTCGACGACGATATTTTGTACCACGACGTTTTAGAACTGCGATGTTTTCTCCCACGATGTTTTCTCTTTGCGATGTTTTCTCCCACGATGTTTTGTAGCACGACGTTTTCGCCTAGACCTCACTTCGGGTTACTTCCAAATCGCTGTTAAGCCGGAGGATGTCCAGAAGACCGCGTTCATAACAAAATCAGGCGTCTATGCCTTTTTAAGAATGCCCTTTGGTTTAAGAGGAGCGCCAGCTACCTTTCAAAAATAGTCTTGAAGTCATAGGCTTGAAGCCAGTTTTAGGTAAAAGTACAATTATTCATCTTGACGATATCATAGTTACCAGCGAAACATTAAACGAAAATTTGAAACATTTGGAAGAAGTTTTTGCCTTACTTAACGAGGCCGGTTTCAAAATATATGCAAGAAAATTCAAGTTCGCGGCGAAGGAATTGCTATACCTCGGGTACAAAATGTCTAATAAGGGCATAGAGACTGATGATTCAAAAATTAAGTCAATTAAAAGTTATCCTCCCCCTAATACGGCAAAGAAATTGTCTTCATTTTTGGGCTTATGTTCCTAAAGGACTTTGCAAAAATAGTTGAGCCTCTTCTAGTGCTAAAAAGAAAGAAAAGTAGATTTTCTTGGACAGCCGAGGCGAACACCGCGTTTGAACAACTAAAGAATGCCCTAATCAATGCCCCAGTCCTTAAATTCCCGGAAGGCAAGCAAGGTCTAGAGATTTCAGCGGATGCATCCGATTATGCAGCTGGAGCGGTGCTCTCCCAAAATGGGCAACCTATAGCTTTTTTTTTTCGAAAACCTTGAATGCTACTCAGTGGAACTATTCCGCTACTGAGCGAGAAACGTTCGCTGTGTTATTAGCTGTTCAGAAGTTTCGTGTCTACTTCAGAAGTTCACGGGTAACGGTCTACTCAGATCATGCGGCAGTGGGTCGCTTGTATTCAGGAAAATATTTATCGCCTCGCTTGATACGGTGGACTTTAAAATTACAAGAGTTCAACTTAATCATAAAACACACTCCAGGAAAAGAAAACTTAAATGCCGATGCCCTTTCGCGAATAAAAATTAATGAAGAGGGAAACACAAACACGTGTGCTATGCTCACCTCAGGAGTTATTGAGTCCCGTGAAACAATAGTCGAAGAATTGAAAAAGGACCCGGAATTTAAAGATATTTACGCATACCTAGAAGACCCTGAAAAATTTGAACATATAGATTTAACGGCTATTCGCAATAGGGCACAGCATTACGAAATTATCGACAAATTGTTATTTTATACAAAAGTTAGGAATGAAAATCAGGAATACCGACCAGTAATCTCAGCGAGTCTACGTTTAAGTAGAGGAGTTGCACGATCTAACATCTGCCGAACATTTCGGAATACGAAAAACACTAAAGAGCTTATGCGAAGCGGTTTATTTTCCGCAGTTACAGAAAGTTGTTACGGCGTATGTTAAGTCGTTCCATACGTGCCAATTAATAAACGATGTTAATTACAGCCCGGCCGGGTATTTAAAAAACATAAAGACCATTTTTCCAAATGAAATAGTTGGCATAGATTTGCTCGGACCCTACCCTAGGACAAAAATAAATAAAAACAGATATATTTTAACAATCGTTGACCATTTTTCAAAATGGGTAGAAGTAGTCCCACTTAAACGAGCTTCAGCTAAAATAGTCGCAGATTCGTTCTTAAATAAATATATATTAAAATACGGGGTCCCACTAAAAGTAATATCAGATAACGGAAAACAGTTTGTTAGTAGTATATTTAAAAATTTGTGCACAGGACTTGGCATACGCCATCTAAAAATGGTACCATATAGACCGCAGTCGAATATAGCGGAACGCGTAAATAAGAATATTGTAAAAATTATCAGGGGATATGTGAAAAATTTTCATGACCGTTGGGACAGCTGTGTAAATGAGTTAGGTTTTGCCTTGAGAACCGCAAATCAAGATACTACGCAGAAGACCCCCCGCGGAGTTATTTTTACGAAGAAAAATCATAACGCCTCTGGATAAGCTATTCTTTGTACAACAGAGACAAGAAGAATTCAAGTTAAAAGACATTCAAAAAAATTATCGACGAAGCAATTAAAAGCTCTGATATAGCAAGACAAAAACAAAAAGTTTATTACGATAGAAATAGAAGGGAATTTGAATATAAAGTGTGACAGAAAGTTCTTAAGCTGAAATATTCGTTATCATCGGCACCAGAAAACAGAGTTGCGAAGTTTGAGCCCAGGTTTGAAGGGCCGTACATGGTGGAAAGAATAAGAGAAGCCACGTTTTATTTAAAGGCCGAAAATGGCCAACAACTGGTTGCAAATATCGATCATTTAAAACCTTATTACAGCCGCACTGACTTTAAAATATTGCAGGATTTATTACAGGATTCTGGAAGTAAGGAGAGAAGCCCGCCAGACAAGAGGGAGGCCTGCTGACAAGGTTCCAGGAAAGGAGAAAATTCAACGACGAATGAAAACTTGACGTAAAGCACAGTTTCCAGCATCAACAACTACAAGGGAGGCCCAAGGAGGACCAACATGGAGACCGAAAAGCCAGAAAAGACCTGTAAACACAACCGTGCCGGCCCAACAAGTTAGAAGGGCCAAGAGAAGATTCAAAGACCCTGAAGGACGGATATCCCCACCGGAGCAAAAAAGGAAATTGGCATTCCAGAATCCGCAACCCGCCCGCAAAAGTCCCAGATTCCTAGGCAAGGGGAAAAAAAGGAAAAGAGTGGAATCAAACGGAGCGGAACATCAAAGCTCGAGAAGAAGATTGGAGGTCATTAGGTTCCCTACATTTGAACAGTTCTGTAACATCAGGATGCAGGAATACAGAAAAAGATAAGTGAAAATTTCTTGGTTTATTTTTCTTTGAAGTTCAAATTATATCATCTTGTAATAAGTTGCTAAGAATGTTTAGTAAAGTTAAATCGCAGATAGCGAAAGTTTGATTGTAAATGTTCGTAATCATAGAATTTTATGTTAGTAATTTGGCGAGAAGCTACTAGAGTTAAATACTTTTTGTTAAGAACTCGCAAGTTGCGAGAAGTAAATTGTGAATAAGTTTAGTCGGAAGACTATTGGAATACTAAAATCTGTTAACGTAAAGTTAAGATTTCGTGTAAATATTGGTAAATTGTAATTAAGCAACTATGATTGTTGATGTAAAATGAATTCAAAAGTGATGTGTAAATATTTAAATGTTCATGTTAATGTAGAAATGTTTAATCTTTGTGTTGAAATATCGTAAAGTAAAATGACACAGAAAATAAATTTCGATCTCTGTGTATTTGAATTGTGGAAGAACTGTATATATGTGTGTTTAATGTTAGGCTCTCCAGTTAACACGTTTAAAAGTAAAATATAAGCTTTCGCTTACTACATTAGGAAAGAGTTTTCGTGTAGGTAGTCTTGTAAGGTCTGGTGTGTCAAATTTAACAAAGTTAGGTGTTGTGTAGCGGTAGTTTTGTTCGCGGTAACACAACATAGAAGACCTTAAGTACATTTCAGTACATTTGCTGGAGAGCATGGGTGAAATAAAATTGTAGTATGAATGAGAGTGCATGAGAGCCAAAGGATGAAATAAAAGCGTAAAGCTAGGATTTAAAGAAAAGCTTGGTAAACTGCATTACTAATGACATTTCCTTCCAGATATGGAAGGATCAAGACCTTACATAATTATAGCAGAATGAAGTGACCATTCATGAAGATGTATGTCAAGATATAATGTCCAGAAAGGATCAATTGTAATTTTTTTTTTCCTAGGTTTAGTCTAGCTTTTAGAATTGTTGTAAAGTTGGCCCTAAAAACGAAACTTTAAAGTTATTTAGTTAATTTAAAAGTTGGAAGAGTGTAGTTAACGTAAGTTTTCAGACTTTAAAGTCTTAAACAAGGTCGTTTTGAGACCTTATTTTTCGAGTATTTAAAGTCTGGTCGGAAGCTATGTAAGGATTATGTTAATTTTATTAACAGTTAAATTTTAAGTTAAAGTTCCTTTCCTGTCAAATTCTTAACTTCAACTTACTACTTCCGGCTAGAACGTAGTTTTGGAATTTGCTAAATATTTAATGAGGAGGAGCGGTATTTAACCCCTTCGCGCTGACTGTCACGTATACGTGCCAGCAACGAACGCATTTACCTACCGGCTGACACGCAGGCGTGCCAGAGGATTGTTCCATTCTCTACCGACTGTCACGTATTTGTACCAGTATTTTGGAACGTTTTTCAAAGTATAATTTCTACCACAAGATGGCACTGTATGTCCATATGATTTCAGATACATGTAAATTAGACCTTCTACACGAAATGAGAGAAGCATGACTCACATACACGTGTTTTTGATTATATAAACAAACGGGGAAATAAATGTTTCCGAATGGTGTGATTTATGACGTCTCTTTAAATCGCGCTTTATTCGCACGTGGTAGTTGTTTACTGTAAGTAGAGAAGTTTTATTTGCTCTAAAGCGTTGGGTATTTCGGTTTGCAGTTCAGTTTTTAGAAAATAATTAGATCTTGTTAGACGTGAATTCTTTGTTTTTACCGTTGCAATGTCGAAGCGTCGAAAATGTTTAACAGAGCATGAAATAGCAGAAATGATGCAAAATATTTCAGATATTGATTCTGAAAGATTACCTGAAAGACATTTTCCAAAACTTTGTTCAGAAGAGACTGATAAGAAAATGAGACGACGATGCTTCGTTTGTTCACATTCCCGGAAAAATCCTCCAAAACGGCAAATGAGTTATTACGAGTGCAAGGAATATAACGTAGGACTGTGTGTAGATCCCTGTTTTCAAATTTTTCATACGAAAAAAGAATTTTAAGTAATATATTTAGTTTTCAGATGTATAATGTTAAAATTCATAAAATGGTGAGTAATTAAAATAAAATGTGTAAAACATGCATTTAAACAAGAAATAAGGTAATTAAAGTATATATATATATATAAATATTTATAAAGCATAAGCCGTTTAAATACTCTATAGAGCATTATTAAACAATGCGTTGATACTTCGGAAATTTCATGAATTTAGGCTTAGTAGCAAAAAAGCCCCCGGCCCTGGAGAGACGCTCGCGTAAGACACTGCCGGCCTCAGCGATAAGCGCGCGTTTTCGCTACCCGGCTCGAAGGGGTTAAATCACGAAGTTACTTACTGAGGCAGAGAGAATCAGAGTTGCTGATTTACGCGCGTCTGCCTCTTTGGCCACTCTCCTTCTCAAAGCTGTTATTACGCTCGGCCGTACTCAGGCCCTTGCTAAGCTTCGTAGTAAAGTAAGTTAAGGGGCCAACTCAAATTGAACCTTGATAGCTTCGGCTATACTCGTTTAGTTAATCTTAGTTTTAGTTTAATTCTTAGTCTTTTAAGTTCAAGTCCAAGTGCGGGCTTTGCTTGTACACTCCCAGGCGAAGTTTTGTTAAATCTTATTGGAATAATAAGGGGTTAGTTACCCTTCTATCTTGTTGTTTCTTGTCACCGAACGCAAGCGATTATTCGCTTACCAGTTCTTAGATTCCTCACTTCCAACATTAACTTATTAATTCCAAAGTGAGGTACTCTACAATATAATTAATGACATCATGTATGCTCATTACAACAAAGTGAGGTAAAGTAAAACCAGCCGCTACTAGACAGTTACAGGTTCGCTAAATATCTGTATAATGGTTCACTGCTTCAGTGAAATCAGGAACTGTCTATTAATGGGGTATATCTGATAATGTGAAGTGTCCGTTGTTGGAGGTTTGACTTACATTATCATCATGCTGTTAAAAAATTTTGCATCATGACATACTTCATGTGTATGATAAGATACATAAAACTGTTTTGAGTGATGTCAGCTGTAAAATTAGAAAGGCACTCAGTACTTTCTTATTAAAGTGGCTTTTCCATAGGTCTCAAGCAATGTTTAAGATTATACAGTCAAAAGTCGTTAATTCGGACACCCATAATTCGGAATGATCTATAATCCGGACCTCAAAACTAAAAACTTTCTGCGCATGCGCCGCGTTGACACATGCGCATAGGCGTTTACGTGTGCGCGTAAGACCTTTTACGACTGCGCATATGAGTGTGCGCAAGTGCAGAATACGTTTTCGCGTGCGCGTTTTATGTATAATGGACGTATAAGCTAAAATTATCTATTTCAGTTAATGTTGATGATTGCGTTGTTCCTTAATTTTCGAATTGGATCCGGCTTATTATTTTTTGCAGACTGTAAGAGCAATTTTATAAAAGTAAGCTTAAACTTTCGATTATATCAAATAGAATTTCCGATATATATTTGTTAACATGCAAAGGATTTAAAGCGAAAGTATGTTTTGAAATCCGAAATCTGTTTATCAATTTCACGCTGCTCGGCGGGGGGAACGCCGCGCGTAATGAATTGGAAGTTGATTTGTCAGCACTATCCTTATCTTGCGCAGATGTTTTTATTTGGCTTATAATTCCTTACCATATGTAGTATTTCATCTCGATATGCTCCGTCTTTGATATGATTTAAAACAAGTTCCTCATCATTATAATTCGCTTCCGATAGCGAAGAAAAGTAACAGAGGTTGTTGAAAACGAAAAAATTTCGATTGACAAATTAGTCGGTGTTCTTGACACAGCAATTATAGGACTTGAACAGCGGAACTTTGTAACTGAACAAGAAGTTATGTCTGTTTAATAGAATTAAAGAGAAAGTATTATCACATGAAACGAAGCAAAACTTAAAACAACTTACATTGAAAGAAATGTTTAATAAAGTAAACAAACAAATATTAAGCTTTTCTTTTTGCAAATTTTGATACCCTTTAGATCATAATTGTTCTTTATTTCATAAATTACGGTTTCATATTTTTAATTTTAGAATTTCTGCATGCCATCTTACGAGATTTAAACTGATGATCTATAATCCGGAAAAATCGATAATCCGGAATCGCCGAAGTCCCGACGAGTCCGGATTAACGACTTTTGACTGTATAAAGCATATAATCATACGCATTAGATAGAGTTAATAATATATTATTTTATTGTACTTATGAAAGCTACAGATCTGATTTAATAAAAAGCCCCAGAAATAATCACTGTCTTATAGCCTATCCCTTTAGTCGTCCTCATACCGTTTGCCATTGTGCATAATGATATAAACTTAATGACTTAGTAGCATTGCTTAGAGAACATCATGACATTTTCTAAGGGATAAATCAAACAAAAGTGTAACCAAAAGTCTTCTAAAAGATTATCTTCCCTAGAAAATACTAGCCAGATTTAAGACAAAAATACAGCATGTCTCCTGAAAAGAAAATAATTACTTACAAAATCTTGTTTCCAACATTAGTAAAGGACCTAATTATATATTAAAATTTCAAAACATGATTTACACAACTGCTATTCAACTAAGTTTTGCGTATCTATCATTTGGCTTCTTAAAGTAATATATTGTGCAAAATGAAGTATATATGAAGTGATATAAAAGCAATATATTTTTCTTAATAATGAGAATACAAAATTTCTTAATAGAATGGTTTTCCTGAGTAAATGAATTAGAGTTGCCAGCCATGACCTGCGTGAGATCAGCGTATAAAGGTTTTGTGGCTTTAATTATGGAGCCAGGTAATAGTGATGCATGTTTAGTAAAACTCTGAATGAAATATATCATAAATATATTATACCTACATAAATATGTTACACAGAACATTTGCTTAGATACAGCTAGAAAATTTCTCTTGTTGATGTTATTTTGCACAGATTTTTAATCAAAATTGTCTCTGAAGAAATGTGCTATAGCTTTGTTTTGAGATTTAGAATAATCATTCTAAGGATCGAAGGATTTACCTTTCCTAAAAAAAAACCACAACTCACATCCCCCCAATTGTGCTTCAAGATTTTACGGCTAATTGGAATAAGATGAAAGAGGAGTTTGAATCCTTACGGGTTAGTAAAATTAAAGGAAACTTTGTAGGTGACACTTTACCATCAGAGTGTTTGATCAAGAAGATTATAGGCTCACAACTGAGATACTTACCAAGCGCGAAATTCCATACGACACATTTAAACTAAATAAAGAAAAGCCATTGAAAGCGATTATTAAAAAATTGTCCAGGACTTCGGACGTAGAATCAATCCGTAAAGAAATAGCAGATATGGATATTCCTATTCTAAAGGTGAAGCAAGTGCAAAAATACATAGACGGCCAGGTGGTCAAACTACCATTGTTTGTGGCGGAAGCCAAACGTACCCCGGAGGGGAAGAATATTTTTGATATTAAGACCCTTAGAGGGTTAGATATTATGATGTGCACGTACAAAAGTCGCCCTGGCCCTGTGCAATGCCACAGGTGCCAAAGATATGGGCATATTAACGATCGCTGCCATTACAAACCGAGGTGCCAGAAGTGTGCGGGGCCACATGAAGGTTACACATGCAAACAAGATAAGATTAGCCTACCACTCGCTGTGCCCTTTGTAGAGAAGGTCACGTAAGTTCGTATAAAGGGTGCAAAATGCACCCAGAGAACCTACAAAAAGAAATAAATAAAAGAAAAGAAGAACGTGCCCAAAAGGAGCAAAAGAAATCTCAACTCAATAATGAAGATTTCCTGGCCCTACCAGTCAGAGAGCCATCTATCAGTACTCAAGCGGAACAATCCGATGATAAGATCAGGAAAGAAGTACCCACAGGAACTACCAGTGAGCAGGTGGCTGCATCCGCTGATGGAGGGGAAAAGAAAGAGGAAGATCCGACGTCCTTCTTTATGTGGGTCAGGCAACAACTTCAAAAGGCTAAAGAATTCCTAAATTGTTTCAAGAAATCAAGGAACTTAATGACCAAGATTGAAGTCGCAATGGCGGCGATAGAATACTTCACATCTATTGATTATGACTTTTAAGACTGCAGTGGACAGCAAAAACTTGATTGCAGCTACTAATTGTTATCTCAAAGTAGCTTATTTTAATGTTAATGGCATCACTAAACAAAAAGAAAAAATCAAAAACTTCTAACTTCTTGCATAAATACAGCTTTGATGTCATGTTAGTTAATGAAACACATCTGCGTAACTAATAATTTTTTTATTCCGGGATACTCTGTCATAAGACAGGATAGAATACTCAATAGAGGAGGCGGCACTGCCATAATCATCAAAAGTCATATTAAATTTAATGAGTATGAATTACCAAATACTGGCAATATCGAAAAAACGGCTGCTATTATATATAGCAGTCTTAACGAAGCATTTTTTTCATATCAGTTTACAACCCCCTTAATACTCTTAACGATATTGATTTGGATAATTTAACTTCTACTAATTTACCTACAGTTATTGCTGGTGACTTTAATTCCAAAAACACATGCTGGAACTCTAGAGTGAACAACAGGAATGGACAAATTCTTAATAACTATCTTATCTCCCAGAATCTTAAAATTGCTGCCCCTTGCACTCCAATCAGAATTGATAATAAAGGTGTTGGGGATATTCTGGATATAGTACTCCTAAAGAACATTAATCAATCTCCCCTTCTTGAAGTTATAGAAGACCTCTCTTCAGATCATTTACCGATTATCTTTGATTTCTATGGGTTTTACCCTCCTCTTTCCAAATACCGCACTAACATTAATTGGACAGAATTCAATCAAAAACTCAATAATTACAGATGTAGAAATAATTACCATTACTGTCTCAATATTGAAGAAGAAATCTACAATATGACTACTGAAATTCAAAACACTATTAAAGATTCCTCTTTTCTGTGTAAAAATAAGGACCTACTCTCTCTTCCAAGCCATATTAAGGAAATCATCAAGCAACGCAACAGGGCCATTAAAAACTGGTACCTCACCTGTCATCCCAGGGATAAAACGCATCTTAACTATTTAAACAGAAGAATTAAAAAAGAAATACAAGAACACAAATCGAGAAAATGGAAATTAGTCACAACTCAGTTTGGAAGATACGCAAGTTTCTAAAAGGCTCAAGAAACATCAAAATACATCCTATTAAGCATGCAGGTACTATTTACCACTCGGAGGAAGAAATTGCAGAAGTTATGGCAAATGAACAAGCTAAAATCTACAGGCCACTCGCGTCTTCAGACCCCGAGCATGAGGAAGAAGTGCAAAACTACTACAAAATAATGTCACTGATAGAAGTAACTCGGCTAATATTGCTCCTACCACACCTAATGAGATCAAGTCTATTATTAAACGTCTTAAACAAGAAAGGCAAGTGGTTTTGATACTATCAATAATGAAGCACTTAAAGCTCTGCCTTCTAGATGCGTTGTAAACATTACTAACATAATTAATGCTTGCATTAGACATAATTATTTTCCACAACAATGGAAACAATCTATTGTAATATTCATCTTAAAACCTGGAAAAAACCCCAAAGAAATAAATAGTTACAGACCGATCAACCTGCTTCCCGCTATGGGGAAAATCTATGAATGAGTACTTAACAAACGCCTGACCGAACACTTGGAAAAGTTTAACTTAAAAGACAAATTTCAATTTGGATTTTGACAAGGTCATAGCACTACTCACCATATCTTAAATTTAGTTGAAATCATCGGCCTTGCATTTCAAAAGTAAAAAGCAGTTGCCGCATGCTACCTTGATTTTGAGAAAGCTGTCGAGTGTGGCAAGCTGGTCTCATATTCAAACTCTCTAATTTTCTACTCCCTGAAGGATTCATGAAAATTATAAGTTCATTCCTCAAGAACAGAACTTTCCAAGTATGGATAAGAGATACCCTTTCTACTAAGAAGAGAATGTTCTGTGGAATAGCACAAGGTAGCAATTTCTCCCTACAACTATTTAGTATTTATATAAATGATCTGCCTCAACCATTGAACTCAATAGTTCAAAAATATGCTGATGCTACTGTTGTCCTTGTTGAATAAGTAAATCCACAACATGCTTTAAATAACCTCCAACTCTATATTAGCAATATAGCCCATTGGTGCCAAATTTGGAAAATAAATATTAACGCAAATAAATGCTGCACAGTTCTTCATACAAGATATAAAAAGAATATGCGTGTAAATGCGGACATTCTCATCAGTAATGTAACTATACCGCAATCTGATATGTACAAATACCTGAGAGTTATAGTAGATAAATGTCTTACCTTTAAAGACCACAGTCAATATGCAGCGAATAAAGAAAACGCCACCTTCATGGCCATTTATCCTATTATAGGAAGAAAATCCAAATTGAATTTGAAAATTAAGAAAATACTTTATACCTCCCTCATTAGGCCCATTTTATATGCAGCCCCAGCTTGAGGATTAAAATCGGAGAGGAAGAAACTGAATATCCTGCAAAACAAAATTTTAAAAGAAATTACGAACGCTCTCTGGTTCGTGAGAAACGGGGACATTCATCCCCTGCTCATGCAGATGCTGATTAATGCTCATAAAGTTTATGAAAGCATGGCTAATAGCCCGTATAACATTCTCAAAACTATTATTGACTATAATCCTACTTTAGAACATGTGGTCAAAAGACCAAAGACTGTGCACCACAATTCGAAGTGGTTAGTGTATTTATTGTATATTTGTACATAGTTTCTATCATTTAATCAAGATCTTTTCATTTTTATTTAATCAAGTATTTATTTTTAATTTCATGTTCAATTTCTCACTTCGAATGCACTCACATGACTGTAGGATCCAATCACTTTTCGTACTGCGCTCTGACTTTTCAGTGGCTAAGAGACATCATGTGACTGACGCTACACCCTCCTGCCTACTGCGCTCCGTACTCAAATAGACTATTACGTCAGACTTACTACAGTCATGTGCCTCTTGGCAACTCTTCAAGAGCTGGAAACAGCGTGCTACCCCAGCAATAATTGTTCGGATCGGATCAACTCAGATACAGAGAAGACGCGAAGGAGGAAGGTTCACAAACGTCAGAAGAAAGGCCTTCACAGTAATAAATAGCTTAAAGCCCCTGCTGAACAAATATTCTAGATTAGACCTACGCAGAAAATGGCTTGTTTACATCATGAACATAAGGCCGATTATAACATGTATCACCCGCCTGGAATACGGCCACCAAGAATGACTTACATAAGCTGCAGCTACTGCAAAATAAGATTCTTAGACTGATCACAAATGCTCACTATTTTGTAAGTAATGCCATGTTACATAAGGACCTGAAGTTAAGTACCACAGAAAAACATCTTCATTAGCTGAATAGAAGTTTTTACCAGAAGGCCATTAACTATGCACATGTGTGAAATCTGAACACGCTCAATTATGTGATTTTGGAGAAGGACTGTAATATTAGACCATTAGTGGCCCATATTATTTTTCTTTTCTTTTTTCTTTTTTTTTTTTTCGTATTTGCTTTCCTTTCTCACACAGAATTATGACGGTATACTCACCACGTTTTGTCTGTTCATGTTTGCTGGATTTTCGACCGTGCGATGTTCCAGTCCCCTTTCACCTACCTACGGGTTTAATGTACTCACAGTCTAACCTGATGCGCCCATGTGGCAATAAATTGCTTGAGCCAGAGAAATCTCACTTTGTGCGGTATTCCAGCGATACCTAATCAGTCAGTCAGTCAGGAGGAAGGACGCTGAGCTGATTATCGCCAATGCTTATAAATAATGCCATAAGAATATTCAGAATGCCATTGCTTATGCCTCTGATTTCTGACTGGACTCACAATTATCGACTGTGCTTATCCGGCTGCCTTAGTGGACTTTTTAGCTGCCTCTGAACTTTATCTCTGTATTTCTTCAAATGACAGGATGCCTTAAATAGACCATATGCCTTATGCTTCGACCCGCGTTTGCTAATGCAAAGCGCAAATATTTGCGCTTTGCATTAGGTTCATTTGCACTTTTGCAGCTGAGGCTGATGGTTCGGTAAAAAACCATCGAAACTAGCCCTGTGAAATTTGAAAATGTAACGCTGATTTTTGTTGTTTGACTTCTGAATTAGTGTTTGTTTGGCATGTTATTGTATCTTAAATACAGATATCAGTGTATGTGGGTAGAACAAAAACTGTTGTTCTATCAATGTACAAAACTTCAACAGCAAAAACAACTGCAAATCTAGGATGGAAAATTACTGAATTCATTATTTCCACCTATTTGCAACATCATTGTACATCCATTGCTGATGTGATGTAAACAGGCACTTTGACACTCATTTGGCTACTGACATTTCATTAAGCGAAAAACACTGGATTTTCCAAGGGAAAGTGGCTCCTCTTTACATTATGCATGCAGGAAATCAAAAAGTAATGAAAACTTATCAGATCTGAGAAAAGCCAAACACTAAGCTGATGTGCATTCAAGAACCACTGTCTTGCTGCCATTTCCGTCAGAATACTATAGCAAGTTGACACAAATAAAGGAGTTAGTGTCTTTAATTTATTTAAAATTTTAGGCTATGCAAAAATAATTTACAAGATAGTGTTTGTTGGTTCTCATTGAAGAAGGGTAAGAATGAGAAAAAAAAAAAAAAAGGTGTACAAAGTCTGCGAAAGTTCCTGCGCATTAAAGTTCTCAAGAGGGTTTCTTAGTGCAGGGTAAAGTTCTTATGTAAGGAAAACCGCCCTATTGCCTCTCTTGACCTCAGCTGGCCATTCCAAGTAACTAGTTCTCAAATTAAACAGCAGAAATACCAGCTACTTGTTATTCCATTCAGGGAAGGCTAAACTGGCAGAGCAAACAGGAAAAAAAAAAAAAAAAAAAAAAAAAAAAAAAAAAAAAACTGGCAGAGCAAACAGGGGGAAAAAAAAAAAAAAATCTGCTCTTGGCAGAGCTGAAAACACAAGAGAGACAGCTTCTCTCTTTTTCACTAACTTTTCCTCCATAGCTGCATTCACCGTTTTTGTTCAAAATTTCCTGAGCATGTCGGGAAGACTCTGAATTCTCATTCATCTGAAACTTTCAGAAGGTCTCTCAATTTGTAGAAGCATCCTGAATGTTTGCAGATATGATGGTAAAAGGCCTGGGAAAATTTCCACAAGAGTTCTCAGGCTTCGACTTGGAGATGTGATTTGGGATCTCTGCATCTAGGTGTTGGTGAGAGGCAGTTGATACATAACAATACACCAACAACCAGATGTAGGCAAATTTTGAGCGAATGATTCTCATATTCTAGTTCTTCTCATTAACAAAACAATGTTCTCCTTTGGATCACAGTGAAAGAAAAGACTTGAGAGAGCTATACCATTACAGCTGACATTCAGCTTTCCCAAGAATTTCGAAGTGGTCATTAGAAAATAACATTTTCAAGAATTTCAGGGTGTTGTTAGAAAACAGCTAAAGACATCATGATATCGACAAGCTAGATAATACACCAAATTAAATTTATGAAATCTAAATACTGATGGTAATGTGTTTCATTCAACCCACACAAAATATTAAAAGCTGCAATAAGTGATATCATACAATTTTAGCTTATCTTTCAGGTGTTTCAAAACTTAGAACCTACATTCTATTGAATATATCTAAATATGCATTATCTAGAGAAAGTAGACATAATTATTTAATGGCAATTTTATTGATTATTGGCTTGCATTTTTAATTACTACTTGAAGATGTTGATCAAACGAATAAAACCTCTCAAACTCATTCATAAAAACTAATCTAATTTGTAATGTTCGTGTAATAATTACAATAATTAATATAAAATATGAATATTTCTCTCATTCATTTTTCTTAATTTGTTTAGCTTTTATAATTGTTTTATCAATACACACAATATATTTTCAGACAGATATTATTACCTGGTAGCCTTAGTACAGGATTTGTTAAAATCACACAAAAAAGTTTCAAAGTAACCCCAACAAAGTACACACAACTCCAAAATAATTTATTTTTGAAACAAAATTCACGTACAAAAATTAAAAACAGTTGTAAAGTATTTAAAATACATAGAAAATATGTACAAATAGCTTCAATATTATAATAAAAACACATATTCAGATATACTAATAACATAATAAAAAGTTACTAATAACGTTGCTAAATACAAAAATTTGCTTGTTGCACTTTTTTCAATTTCAACTCGTATCTAAGCATTGACGTCAGCATGGGCTGTTGCAGGCCTCCATGCTGCTGAAATCTTTGCATTGCAACTTCATTAGAAACTTTAGTTGCAATATTAGAAATCGTTAAATCATCACCATACTGTAACATGTTCTTCTTCAACGATGATACAAACCAGCTCTCTTCATTAGGAATACGGAAACTGACATATCTAAATTCACAAATAAAAATTAAAACATAATCAAAAACAAGACATCTGAACCTGAGTTGAATTTAGTCAGACAGTTGACAAATATAAGATCATGAATGATACGATGTAATAGTGTAAAAAGAAAAAATTATTAACAGCTTGGTTTTGATAGTGGTAAACAAAGTTAATAATCATTAAAGAATTACAGAATCATAATTGAAACACTAATCACCTTGAATGCATATCAATTCTCGCAGACACAGCCTTAAAATACTTGTTTTTAATGACCTATTATGTTAAATGGTTTTTACATTGCACCGACATTACCTCTCTTCCCTCCTATCCAAACGGTTCAGTTTTTAATGAAACAAACACTGAATATGCAAAGTACTCAAATATCAAAAGCAGCTCTTAAAACAATACTGGATACCTCTGACTAGTGGCTTTATTTTCTACCATTATAAACTAATAAACAGCTATGTATGCTTCATGTGGCAGATTTCATCAAAAATCATATGCTGTGTTGCTAAATCTTTATATACAGTACAAAATCCGTAATCTGGACCTCCATTATGCGGAATGATCTATAATGCAGACCTCAAAGCCACAAACTTATGCATGCATGTAAAGCGTTTACCCATGCGCGCTTCCGATAGTGAAGAAAGTAACAGAGAACGTTATTGAAAATGAAAAAATTTTGATTGACAAGTTAGTCGGTATTGTCGACACAGCAATTATGGGACTTAAACAGTGGAACTTTGTAACTGAACAAGAAATTATGTCTGTTTATAGAATTAAAGAGAAAGGATTAAAAAACGAAGCAACTTAAACAACTTACATTGAATGAAATGTTTACTAACGTAAAAAAATAAATATTAAGCTTTTTTTTTTTTTTTGTAAATTTTGATACCCTTTAGATCATAATTGCTTTTTATTTCATAAATTACGGTTTCATATTTTTAATTGTATAATTTCTGCATGCCATCTTACCAGATTTACATGGATGATCTATAATCCAGAATTGCCGAAGTCCCGATGAGTCCGGATTACGGACTTTGTACTGTATGAGTATGACAACCTGAACCATAATAAACAGGCAGTAAAAACATTTACAAGATTTTTTTTTCTTGTTGATAAAAACAAAAGACAATGAAGATAACCTAGCCAATTAAAAAATGGATAATGAAAAAAATCACATCAGGTATTCGTTAACAGAAATAAGCAGCTCCATACAAATCATTTTAACATCCTATAAGGCCTAAATGGAAAGCTTTGAAATTGCATCACTTTTTCTTTCCAATACTAGTCATGGCAATCATTTACTGAATTCTGTAACAGCTACACATAGATACGTTCAAACCTATAGTTTGATAGCCATAACCTTTAGCATTTGGTCACAACAAGAGGAGATACTAAGCAAGAAATGAATTGTTGTGAACATCACAGAAAAATCTTTGTATGGATTGTATGTAAAATTGGTAAAAATGTACTGTACACTTTACCTGTTAAGAGAGCAGCAAAATATGTTTATGAAATGCAGAAATATTTAAAGTGATTCACATTAATCAGCTAATGAAAGAAATTATGTGACATTTTTACTTAATACAATTATTTAAATATATTCAAGCTCTGCAGGGTAAAAAGGTCATTTTAAATTTATAGTTTCAATATCGCCAAAATTTGTAATTTATTAATGGAGAAATAATGGTGAGCAAGAATGCGTGTTTTATACAGCTCAATATAAATTTACTGTATTTCCAGAACCCCACTTTCAATCCACTGAATTTTTGTACCCATAACTATTCATTCAGTATACATATTAAGACAAAAATTGCTAATTTAAAAACTAAGAACATGGTCAAAAACTGTGTTGATGTACAAAAGAAATTTATTTAAAATGAAACATACTGTTATGCAAGAAAATAACCGAATGGGCAAATATCCTATAAGTATAGTACTAAAACGGTTTTTCTTTTATCTAATTGACAAATCTAATTATTCAGTTCTTTTTCGGGAAAAATGCAATTAAGCTAAAATAAGAACTCAAGATTTCTAATAGAGTTTAGAAATTTTGGTAAATTCTAAAGAAATAAAGCAAAATTACATTGCTTTTGGAGCAGTAGTACTCATTAGTATTTGCAATGTAATATGCTTAGAAAATGTCCATATGATCCCTTTCGATCATATACAATATGTTTGGCATTTGCAGGCACACTACCCTTTATCAATTTCATAAACATAACAAAATTTAACTTTTTACTCATTCCTCTGGTCTCTGCATTTACATTTAGGAAAATGTCACAGTTATTATGACAAATAAATAACAGAAAGTTTTAACTCCTGTCAGACAAAAATTGACAAAAGGAGCAAATATATTTTTTGCACTCTAAAAGTTTTCATACTCAAAATTTATTTAATGTATACAATGAATGCACATGAATCTTTTTAATTAGGTTATACACTGGCTTCTAAATGCTAAGCACGTGATAGTTAAATCAATAAAAATGGAAAAGTTAAGCCTTGATTAACACTGAATTGTATATAAAGACAGCAGTTGTATTTATGGATGAAACAAAACATTATGCGCAAAGATGCAAAAATATTTAATTTTCGTAAATTATCTGATGGAATCACATTTGTCACATGAACAAACAAATTTATGTTTAAAGTAAAAAAAAAAAAAAAAAAAAACTAACATAATTAGGTATGTGACCGGCCTCAACCTTCACATTAACTTTATAGCCACTACCCTTGCTTTCAATGAGGTGATCAACCATCACAGATGCTAGCAATGACAATTCCTCCATTGCAATGGTCTCCAACTGTCTGAGATGGGCTGATGGAAGCTAACAGACAGCACGTCTAATGTGACTGAGGTCAGGGAATATGGCAGCCACTCCATACAAGAAATATACCCCCTTTCAAGATACTTATTAATGATGTTTGGCTCAATGGGAATCGACATAATCATTCATAAAGAAAACAGCAGGAACAACCGTTGCAGCATAATGCCTCACAATGGGGTGCAGGACTTCATCTTGGTACTGTGCAGAGCCATCTTCAAAAATATATAGCTGAGTCAATATCCCATGAAAATTCCAGACCACACCATGATACTGACACCTCTGAATGTGTGTTTCATCATGTTCATGGCTTGATTCTATATGCCTTGTTTTCTTCGGAATCTTACACACTTATCATCCGAGTCCAGGGATAATTCATGAACAGGACAGTATACCACTTTAAAATAGTCCAAATGACATGTTGACAACACCAATTTAACCTTGCCCAAGGGTACACTTGGTACTTGGACATACACTACCTTCATGATAAGCTTATGCAGTAAAGTACTAGTAGATATTGCCAAATCAAATAATGCTCCAACCATATATGTAAGAGTTCTGGAGGTCGTTCATTGATTCTGCTTAGTTACTGCAGCAATATACAGTACAAAGTCCGTAATCCGGACTGGTCGGGATTTCAGTGATTTCGGATTAGGAGTTTTTCTGGATTATAGATCATCAATTTAAATCTGGTAAGATGGCATGCAGAAATTATACAACTCAATATATGAAATCGTAATTTATGAAATAAAGAACAATTATGATCTAAAGGGTATCTAAATTTACAAAAAAAAAAAAAGTTTAATATTTATTTGTTTACTTTATTAAACTAAGATGCTTTCACAAAAAAATCAAAAATTTCCCTTTTCTTGTGTCATATATAGTGGACTGATAGACTTCGAGACGGATACATCTTTATCTATTTTTTGCAGCAATTCCACTTTTTGTTTAATGGACATCGAAACATGCTTTCGCTTTGTAGATTCTTTGGCAGCTCCAGAATTGGAAACTCTTTTTGACATAATCAAAAGTTCAAGCTTAATTTTTATAAAATTGTTCTAACAGTCTGCAAAAAATAATAAGCCGTATCCAATTAGAAGATTAAGGAACAGCACAATCTGCAACATTAACTGAAATGCCTTAGATAATTTTAGCCTACCTTATACCGTCCATTATACATTAAACACATATTAACTGAAATGCCTTAGATAATTTTAGCCTACCTTATACCGTAAATCATACATTTAACACATTATGCGCATGCATAAACCCACATAAAGTTTGTAGTTTTGAGGTCCGGATTATAGATCATTCCGGATTATGGACGTCCAGATTACAGGCTTTGTACTGTACTGATCAGAAGGAGTGATAAACCTTGCTTGACAGGGCCGTATCTAAAGACAACTGTTTGACTTGTTTGACTGTCTCCACATTTGACAAATTACAAAATGATCAACATATACACACAAAAACAGGACATATTTGACTGTCTTGCTTCAATGCATCCCACAGTACACCAGTAATCACTATTTATCATTCACTTCCTTTTAGCATAGAAGCATAAATATCATCAAAAATTATTAAAAAAAGTTATAAATACTTCATACCAGAGTTTAAATGAACCTCTTTAAACTCTTCAGATTGCTGACATTTTCAACAACAACCTAATTAGCATATGTTCAAATAATCAATCATGATTGGCTGTAACATACAATATTTGCATACTGATATACTGATACCCACATGCACAGAGATTTTCCCACACTCAAATTCAACTATGCTTTCGAAAGTTGCTAATTTGCATTGCATGCTTAACTTCTGTGCAGACAATTGAAGCCAGTGTAAATGTATAAAAGCACGCATTCAAAATTTACATAGCCATTTCTCACATCTTTGCACCTTCCAAAGTTATTCCAAAAGGATATAAGCTCATTACACGTACATGTGATTGAAAGTTTCTGTTTGAAGACTGCATTTCAACAGGTTTATTCTATTTTGAAGAAACTCTTGCTGGAGTTAAGGCAATTTCTACATAGACAAGGCATATTAAAGATACACGCTGGTCTGCTAGTTGCTGCATAAAATATGATACAGCCTTTTCAATTAGAAATTGACTGCTTTCTGAGATTCTGTAAGTGGCCTGAAGATGACATAATCATATAGCATGAGATCGTGATTGAAGACAAAAGGTGTTTTATTTAACCCCTTTGTGCCGACTGTCACATCTACATGCCAGCAACAAACACACTCACTTCCTGGCCGACACGCAGGCGTGCCAGAGCGTTTTCCCGTTCAGCCCCGACTGTCACGTATTTGTGCCAGTGTCCTGGAACGTTTTAAAAACTATAATTTCTGCCACAAGATGGCACTGTATATCCATATGGTTTCAGATACATGTACATTAAACCTTTTACTCGAAATGAGAGAAGCATGACTCACATACACATATTTTTGATTATATAAACAAACGGGGAAATAAATGTTTCCGAATGGCGTGATTTATGATGTCTCTTTAAATTCTCATGTGGCAGTTGTTTATTGTAAGTAGAGAAGTTTTATTTTCGCTAAAGCGTTGGGTATTTTGGTTTGCAGTTCAGTTTTTAGAAAATAATTAGATCTTGTTAGACGTGAATTCTTTCTGTTTTTACCGTTGCAATCTCGAAGCGTCGAAAATGTTTAACAGAGCACGAAATAGCAGAAATGATGCAAAATATTTCAGATATTGATTCTGAAACAGATTCTGATAGTAGTGATAGTGATACTACGATATATCCTGATCATAAAGAATCTGGCGAATCTAAAGATGATGAGGACATTTCGGACATCTGTATGCCGAGTATGTCGAAAGCAAGTACTTCTCCAGGGTCATCCACAATAGAAAATTTTTAAAAATCCTCCAAAATGGCAAATGAGTTATTAAGAGTGCAAATGTACAACTGTGTGTAGATCCCTATTTTTAAATTGTTCATACGAAAAGAGAATTTTAAGTAATATATTTAGTTTTCAGATGTATAATGTTAAAAGTCATAAAATGGTGTGTAATGAAAATAAAATGTGTAAAATATGCATTTAAACAAGAAATAAGGTAATTAAAGTACATATAAAAATATCTATAAAGCATAAGCCGTTTAAATACTCTATAGAGCATTATTAAACAATGCGTTGATACTTCGGAAATTTCATGGGTTTAGGCTTAATAGCAAAAAAGCCCCCGGCCCTGGACAGACGCTCGCATAAGACACTGCCGGCCTCCGCGATAAGCGCACATTTGTGCTACCCGGTGCGAAGGGGTTAAGAGCATCCAACTTGTGCTTTATGACCTTGTCAACATGACATACAACACTGATGTGTAGCAGAAAGATATCTTTATGGATGTTGGCAGGATATTCTTGCCCTAACCGCACTTTCTAACTACTTATGGATATTACAAATTGAGATAGGTTACATGAAGTTGTATGACTGAGAAACAATTCATGAACTGGGGAACTCCAATGCCTTCATAAAGTCATCCAATTCTTAAACAGATAAATTCTTAGTACTGTATTATCTTGTAAATTAAAACTACATAAAAACCTTTCTATATGTGAAAGATCTCAAAATGAAAGCACATTTAGTTAGTAGAATCAACAATAAGTACGCAACATGCTCTGCATACAAAAAACAGGAACTATTTCAATTTTAGCAATTTTCACTTAAAAAAAAAAATCACTTTTTTTCAACTAAAATAAGCATCAATGAGTTTGTGAGAATAACCAAAAGAAGAATGTTAAAAGATGACTACAATAAATTCTGCAGTTAAATAAAACTCACCCTTTCACCGCAGAATTAAGAATTAATGTATCAGTAAAATCTGGAAGACCAGCTTTAGTTGAATCCTCATTTAGTAACTGGATCAAAGTTTTAGACTCATGCAAATCAGCAGTAGACTCAAGAGTTTTTTTTTTACAGGAGCTAACTAAAAGAAAAAAAAAATATTAACACACTGAAGAGAGAAATTAAGAAATTTCTTGTAGCAAATCAGATTGAACTTATAGTGAAAAATCTGGTCCGAGTTTTTACAATGTTACAAAAATTTTAACATTAATAGTAGTTTATATTTGACACATATACAATGTACTTTTTTAGACAAATAAGACTAATGTAGAGTTTTCCTTATTTTGCATAAAAATTTATTTAAGGTTGATTCCGTTATCTGAACTTTTCAACTTCTCCCATTCTCTTGCCAGGATGTAAATTTAAAGTTAAGTGAAGTGCATATTTAAACGGGCGAATCTCTGAATTTATTCAGAGCGTGTTTTTGCTAGCCAGCGTGCGTTTCATTGTTGTTTCACCATTACACTAGTAGGTCTCTAGGCCATTTCGGATTTATCATCACACATGTTAGGTTTTTGTGAGTCCACCTGTTAGGTGTAACTTACATGCTATCCAGCCCTACTTATTTTAGATCTTGACTTGAATTATAATCTACGTTTTTAGTTTCAACATCAAGTTTGATGGTGTCTTTGTAATGCACAAAGAGTGTGCTTTTCTGTTAACTATCTTGAATTAATAAAGGGTTATTTTCACCCTTCTTCTGTGCTGGTAGTATTCATGCCTGTGCGAGAATTTGCCGGGTTCATTGTAGGATCTCACGGACGTAGCCAGCTCAAATGGCGGGGGGTGCTTGTTATGACTCCTATGGCTGTACTGTTCTACGTATTACAGCATCTTCAAGTATATACCAATTATTACGTGACGAATATATTGTGTTAATGGCAGTTATCTAATTATAAATAATAATTATATTATGAATCTTATTAATAAAATTATGTAACATATTTATAGATATATTGCATTTAATTATCGTATTTATAATTATTACCTTACAATCATAATAAATGCGTAACTCAATATTTCTGTTTATAAATTAAACATTATTATTAAAATATTAAAAGAATTATAAAATTCATTTTATTTTGGTTACATAATACAACTATAAAGATAAATAAATATATAAAATCCATATTTCTGTTGTATATAATAAAGATATTGAATTAAATACATAAAAGTTGTAAATACATTATTTATTCTGGAAATGAAATTAAATTGGAAATAAAAATTTAAAAAAAAAAAAAAAAAAAAAAAAAAAAAAAAAAAAAAAAAGAAGGCAAAAATTTTTCTGGCCTTCCACTTTGGTTCGGCATTTAAAATATTCCCGAATTCCACTTTCCGTGACTGTAAACTGGCAAATACATATATCAATAATTTTGTCAATTGATATTCCCTTGGTATAATTAATGTTCCTTAATATCAAAGAATTCCTGCGCTCTTCGCTTATAGTACCTCTATTATAACTTTCTAACCTTTTCAAAGCACCTATCAGAACGCTAACATTCGCAAGATATTATCAGCAGTATAGCTGCTATGTGCAAAAGCACATTAGTATTTGGTACAAAGATTTTATTCAAAGCTTTTAAAACCAAAACTGGTGTGCCTGGGAGCTTTGTTTTGGGAATAGACATAAAATGCCGTTGCCAATGTTTCGTCTCTTCTTTTAGAAGTTTTGGAGAGGGTAAATCACCTTCTAAGGCATTTCTCCCGTCTTCTTAGCATGCCTTTGTGGTGTAATGGTCAGCATGCTCGGAGCGTATTCAAGAGGACAGTGATTCGAGTCGCGGTGAGGGCATGGCTCATTTTTTATCTCTCCTGCTTTAAAAAAATATCTAATGTCTCTATAGTGGCGCCTGAACTAAAAGGTGGTGAATGATGATTCTTCACTACCAGAATTTGGCAACTGGGTCCCCAAAACCTCAGTCGCCCTTTAAAAGGAAGAATATATAAGGTATTTCACCTGCCTTCTTAGCAAGCCTTCGCGGTGTAGTGGTCAGCACGCTCGACGCGAATTCGAAAGGTCCGTGGTTTGAGTCCCGGCGAGGGCATCGCTCCTTTTTCACATGACTCCTGCATAAAAAAAACCCCAATGACTCTACAATCTTCAACTCATTTACCGCAATTTCATTTACACGATCAGCGCAAACTGATGGCTGTATGCAAAACAGGGATGATGCAGTCTTTTCTAAACTTGAAAATTGAGATTTTAAATGGAAATTGAGATGGCCAAGTAAAGGTATTGCTAAAATAGTTTTATAATAATTAAACACAGAATCACAATGAGCATTATATCGATAGATTTGCTTTAGAATGATGCATGGCAGGTAATTAAAAATTGAAAAATTTTACCACTTATCAAAATTTTCAGTTTTGATAAATATATTTAAATACACAATAGCACACACTGCATGCAATTTTGAATGCATTAAAAATTAATTTTATCATTATAATTATAGCTATTATTATAATAGCTATAATTATATAATAGTCAGGATTTTCAAATGAGGGGGGATATTGCATAATATTTTCCACAACAGAAATGCTTCCGGTAGAAAATGTTCATTAGAAAATGTACAAGTGTTTGGAGAAAAGAAACCCAATTTTTTTGCACTTTTTTCTAATTTATGCTTTCTTTTTTCAGGGCGTCTCATATTAAGTGATTTGCATTACCAGTTAAAGCATTATTTCTAGTAACACAACACATAGCAAAATTTGCTGGAAAAATATAGACTTTAGATCTGATCCGTTACTTTTCACTTTCTCATGAACAAATTGGCCGGATCTCTCATAGTTTATTCCCAAGGGCTAATTGGACCTCGTACAGTGATTCCCGCAATTTAGTAAAATGCCTCGGTTCTATTCGTCGACATGCCTAGCTTGTAGGAATCCTCACTGTGTAATTCTAAGTTGCTGTTGGAAGTGAAGAAACTTAAGAACTGATAAGCGAACGACCACTTCAGTTATTGTGACAGGAAACAACAAGATAGAAGGGTAAAACAACCCTTTATTATTCCAACTAAAGTTTAACAAAACTCCGTCTTGGAGTAGTACAATAAAGCGACAATTGGGCTTGAACTTAAGAAACTAAGAATTAAACTAACTAATATTAACTAAAGAGATATAGCTGAAGCTATCAAGATTCTAACAGAGTTGGCCCCTTAACGTTAATCGACTGTGAAGCTATCAAAGGCCTAAAGTACGGCCGAGCGTAATAACAGCTTACGAGAGAGTAGCCTAAAAAGGCGGACGCGTGGTATCCATAATACCTGGTATCTCTCTCACTAAGACCGAAGATCTTTGCGGTTAAATACCGCTCTTCCTCATTATGTATTCATACGTGATTTTAAAACTACGTTCTGGCCGGAAGTGGTAAGTTGAAGTTAAGAATTGATAGGAAAGGAAGTTTAACTCAAAATTTAACTGTTAATAAAATTAATATAATCCTTACAAGCTTTAAAACTGGGAAAAAAAAAAAAAAAAAAAAAGCAGTTTTAAGAGTTTTGCAAAAATTGATGTTCTACACTATTGAATTTAAAAATTAATAGCTATGGTTTTAAAATTTTAGGCGATGCCTGTAATTATGTGATGTAAACGAACCATACTTTCGCATTCCCTTCCGAGGATAACTGTGATACCCTTTAATATTAATATTTAATTGTTTATGTTATTTTTCTCTTTTGCATTACGATCAAAAAGTAAAATGCATTTGGTTTTGATAAATATGTTAGAACTATAGTATAGAACATCGATTTTTGAAAAATAAAGCTCATGCCAATAAAATTATTTCTCTTGAAAAGGGATGTTGCTGATTCGGGGTTTCAGCTTGATGTCGACGATGTATATGATCTTAAAATTACATCAAATTTTTATCATTATAATTAGTATTTCATATATGCTTGCTACTGTTTGTTGAAATCAGTATGGAAAAGCATACAAAAGTTATCTGTCTATGAGAAAGGATGCCATCCCATTTGTGGAGAACTTTCTAAGGGAAACAGGATCGTATTTACCTTATACACTAGAAAAACAATAAAAGCTCATTCAGCTCGTTCCCCGATATTCAAACCTATGTCGAACTAGCACCGTTCAGCAATCTTATACGTTTTGCACACTAATGGGCTATGTACATTTTTCATTCTATTTCAATTCTCATTTTATACTTCTTTTTAATCAGTAATTATCTGATTATTTGTTCCAAACGCAGCTGAACACAAAATAAATCTGAAAGCTTTCAGATTTTATATTATGCCCAAAGGGGCTTGGTGTTTTTTTCTAATGTTTTGTGTGTTACCTTTATTTATTAAATATTGTGTTCTTCGCACTTAAACCACAAAATTCGATTCAACAGCAATACCCCAAATAAACTAAAAAGAGCATACCTTTCGAATTTCCGATGCACAGTCTCTCGCGCTAATCCCCCCCCGCGACAGTGTTGCCACTGCTTGTTTTGAAATGGATGAGTTTGTTAATCAAAAATTTGTTAAATTTTACAAAACAGGAAATAGATAATAAAACAAATTCCAAATTTGGGCTTTCAGATGCTCATATTCGAGTGAAGGACTATGCTATTCAAAATTTGATGCCTCTAGGTATCATTGTTTTTTCACAATGCAGCAAACATGCATACATTCATTCAGATTCTTCATTATTTAATTTTTTTTAAATATAATGCAGGGCTCTAATATTTGCTGGCAACAGTTTGGAAAGTGAAACAACGTTTATACTAAACAAACGCAAAATACCAAAACGAAATTAATAGCCCTTCTGGGAAATTTGCCCCTTTGCGCTAATAATAAAATAAAATAAATTACTTGGCAGTGAATGACCTATCTGCATATGTAACGGCTACCCTATTAAATCATTTTAAATAACAATAATTTAAATTGCTAGATGACTAATAAAATAAAATTCATTGCACTGAATTCAACAAAGTTCACATGCTCTCTACATTATTCCAAGAAAATTAATATTTATGCTATACTTATTGACTTCTGAATTTCGAAATTGATGTAAAAAACAATCACTCAAAATAATTTTACTATCTTTCCTTCCCTCTTTTGTGCAATATTTAGATATTATTATATTATATTTAGATAATAAGCAGCAAATCTCAAAATGAAATACCCCAACTTATCACTTTTTTTTTGTTTTGTAAATACTTATTTTTTTTGGTCCGAAACAAAAGGGCTTTTGGTTCTTTAGTGACATAAGCTTAATAGTTAGAGGGAAAGTGGAACCGGATACAAAGGGCTATTCAAAACTGTAAAAGAACAAAAGCTTTACGACTTGAAAGTGTCACCTAACCTTCGAAGCATTTTCCCGCCACTTGTTTGGTGAGGAAGGCTGACTTTTTCAGATCTTACTTCTAAACTGAAAATCAGAGACTTTCCGTTCATTCTTTGTTAATCACATGAATGTTTTTGGGAAGCTGGAAAGCAATATATTAAAAGTTTGAAGAAAGAATCTATTGAAAATTAATTAGTACATTTTTTAAGTATAGGTAGTGATGAAGCAGGAGAGTGCTTGGGCGCCTCCCTGGCTACGCGCCTGGATCTAATTTAGTTTATGTGGAAAAGGAGAGAATAACCATACACAGTAAAAAGAAAGAATAAGTCCTCTAACAAATCTTATCACGCAAACCTACAGAAGGACGGAAACTTTTCATGGAATTATAAATTATGTGTAGACTGGTGGGTACTGTTAGTTTCAAAACCATTTTATAACTTGGAATTATTGCTCAAACCAGGAAGTTTCGAAATGTCTTGATATCATAATATGCTCTTGAATATGATAATAATGCTATTTTATTCTAGTATACTAATCTTGTACAGTTTATGACAGAAACATGTTTTGCTTAAATAAATCTATTATGCATTTGGATCAAGAAAAAAGCTAAAACTGAGTATCTGAATCAAATACATATGGCGACTTTTCTGTGTTAAGTATTATTAAATATAGAAATAACACTTTTCTGTGTTAAGTCTTATTAGATAAAATAACACTTTTCTGTGTTAAGTCTTATTAAATAAGAAACATAAAATCTGAGATTAATTTTCAAGCTATAGTAATATTTTTCTGCTCTGTTCCTGATTTCTTTTTTTGGCATTACCCTATGATTTGTTAGAGGGACTTATTCTTTCTTTTTACTGTTTTATTTGTCTAAAAAAGTACTTGTCCTATAATAACCTTTTTATATATATCTTACTCCATATGGGAAGAAATTATTTTTCTGATGATTCTTACAATAAATACTGTTAATAAAACTAGTTGCTGAAAAATTATTAAAATGATAGAAAAGTACTAAATAGTTCATTTTGTTACAGTAGTTTATAATTGATACATGATTTACTGTAACAATTTGGAAGATAAATGATTACCTTATACTATTAGAATCAGCAATTTATCTGTTTGCATAGCTTTGGCTTTTTGTCACTTTGTCAGTACAGGATTGCACTCACAAACTGAAAATAGCACATTATTCAAATGCTAATTGAACCGTATCCTCTTTTTGTGTGTATAATGAATATAATCTACAGCAATAAAATAAATAATAATTTTTTGAAAAAAATTCTGCCAAGTATTTTATCCATGCAGTGTAGTAAGTCTTTAAACCTTCTGAAAGCCTTGGTATGTGACTAAAACTTATTTTTACTGAAGCAATTGAAGGTTGATTTCAGGTTAATTTGATTACAGCGAAGGATGCGGAGGCTATTTGTTTAATGAGAGGACTTTCTTTCTATGGGAAATTGGCCTGTATATACATCAAACACATGTGGAGAAAACCATGTAAACACCCACGCAACCAGCTTGTTTGCCTGGATTCGAACCCAGGTTACCAATATTCAATGACTTTACTACTCAGCTGCTAGTGGGTAGCAAATTGAAGGAAACCATACACTTTTTAAAAATATTCTTCTCTTTTTTACCATTCAGAAATTAGTTGGGCTCTTTCTTTATCTCATTTCCCTCCTCCAATTAAATGACCATTTTTAAATGGGGGCAATTTGAGTGCAAATATCCCATTATGAAAAAGTCTAGTTGGAAGTAGACAGTAACCAGACTTTCAACGTATTTTGCTGAAACGGCCCAGAGGCAAATTTGACCCATCGGAATGCTTATATCAAAATATGTTTAATATCAAGTATTTTGCTATTTGTTATTATTTCTTCTATTTAGATATTTACCTGTGAGTAAAAATTTTTACAGTAAGATAATAAAAATATTAATATTATATTTACACTACATAAAACACCATACATGTTATAATATAAAACACAAAATAAATCATTTTAGTTTTGCAATGATGTTTTTTGTCTTATTTGTCCTGCATATTTATGAGCAGTTCTGTTGTTGTTGTGACTTATCTCACTTGTCTGACAGTAACATCAGCAAAACCCCATGAAATTTGTCGTGACAAGGAGTGCAAGATCGTGCCTGTTGTTACAGTGCCCCCATGCTGCATAGATGCTATACTTTTACAAACATCCATGCCTTCTCCGAGAAATCCAACCCAGGCCCTTTGGTATAGCAATCAGTGTTGTTAACCATTATCCTGGTTAGGCGGCATGAGCAGTTCTTAAAACTTCTAATGCAATCATTTCCCACTAAAACCCAAACAGAATTACTTTCAATAGTTCTCCAATCCGTATTAAAATTTAATCATTTTAAAAATTTCACACATTTGTTCCATTTGCATATCTAAAATTATATAAACATCAAATGTATCTGAAATTATTTATACATCAAATAGGGTGGAAATATTTTAATGAATTTCTAAATTAAATTGTTTGGAAACAACTTGAACCAAGAAATAATTTTACTTTCAATTTTTAAATCTTTTTTAGACCCATACTATATTTTACATTTTTTAACAAATAATTTTACAATGATACTTGATCTTAGTGGAACTGGACATATAAGAGTTACGCGAAAACGTAGAAAGATCATTCGATATTTTTTCAGACAGCATAAAAGGATACCTATAAAAGTGCCTGAGTAACCATTTTGAACCATTCTATGTAAAAAACAATTTTGAACCATTTTATATAAAACCTTGAATGCTGAACTGATATTTACTTTGGGGTAATTTTCAAAATTCAAACATAAAAAATTTGTGAATTCTTTTTCAACATTGTAAAATTACGAACAATCCCTTGAAATTTGCGTAAATTTGAGCCGTAATAAAGTGGGTCTTGCAAAAAAAATCAAACAATAGGTGATTACTTTGCAGGTATTTTGTTTGCTTTGTCAGGTTTTTGACTGCAAATCATCAAATAATTAATGGTAAAGCAGGTGAAAGTAAGCATGCTTACCTAAATTTCAATAACCAATTTGACAGCCACTGCACTTATTAGATGCAAATATGCATTGATAGTATTTCCATTAATTTTATTAAGATATAGAATTTTACGTAATATTAAAAAAGTAAACTATAATGTCTATTTTTGTTACCTGTAGAATTTTCACCATGGAATTAAAAGCGAAGAGAATTTTTTTTCATTTTTGATTATGTGCTGCATAGTTATATCCAAAAACTTTAATTAGTTTTATTATTTATTGTTTCATAAATATTTTGTGTACATCAAATGTTTTCTGTACACATGTAATTGTTCTTGAAAATTTTAATAATATGCTCTTTGTAAAACTATTATACTGAATAGGTTCAAAATTGTACAACAAATTGTGAAAAGAGCCTTAATATTAAATGAATAAATTTATTATGTTCTTTGTCAATAAATAGGCATTTACCTTTTTTATTTACTTGTATGAAGTAAAGGAAGTATTGTAACAGCAAAAACATTTGGTTAACAGATATGAGTGAAAATATCCATTTCGACTTTTTTCTCCATAACTTTTGTAAATACACACAGAATAAAGTACTCTTAATTCCAAACCAGATTGTAAAATGGGTTTAAAATGGATTTTTTCATGACATCAGTAAGTACATATCTGAGTATTTATCTCTATAACTCAAAAATGATTAGCTATAGAACACTGACATTTTGTATAAGGGACTACTTTAACATCTAGTTGTGCACCTCTCTTCTTTGTTGAAATTGGCAGTACCACAAGTGTGTGTGTGGGTATATACACACCCACCCTCCTTAACCCGTTTTCACAATTTTTGGTCGCTGTCATATACTTTAAATCACAGAAGTGTTTTAAATGATGAAAATATTCATGTTTTGGAAATATAAAATTAAAAAAAAAATTCATTTTCAACAAATGATGAAACCTAATTTTTAATGAGATCTGGTTGCATTAATCATATTTGGGAAAGTTTTATACTCATTATGAAAAAATAAAATTATAAGAAATTTGACTCCTGCACAACAAAAATTGACCGGGATATTTAATTTCAAAATTTGCAATTATGATATAATTTTTAACTTGCCTTGAGCAACTGTGTTAATTAAGTTAATTAACAATGTTAATTAAGTTAGAAACATTCGAGAAAATAATTTTAAAGGAAGTGTAGCAAAAATGTGTACAATTTAATAGATGTACAAGGAAGTCATAAGATGTCAACATCAAATTTTTTTTCATTACCGATTTCAGTCCAAGTCCGATGTGATTTTCCATCTCTCGACAGACTTAAATATGCAAAGCATATATATCGTGGTATAATAACAAAAAGCTAACAGAAGGCAATTTGTAATAGTTTCAGAATACTTTTTTAAGCTTCATTAATGTTATTCCAGATGAAACACTGATATTTTTAATTGAAATTGTTTCTTTCTATAGCTTTTAAACATTGCTTTGGGCTGGATTATTTTGGTTACAGCAAACCATACAAAGGCTCTTTGCCTAAGGAAAGGAATGCCTTCCTGAGAGACTTTCTTTTAAAGGAAACTCGCTCATATCCACGTAACTCAAATATGAGCTGAGCTCGTTGTGGACCATCAAAAGGCTAATAAGGAAGAATTCTTCAGTTAGAGAGAAGTGTTTCAAAGTTTTATTTCCGTTCTTATAGCTAAAGAAAATGAAACAGGAAAGTGGAAGGGCTGTCCTGTTGACATTTTGGTATTTATTCTAAAATACAGTTCTCCAGAACAAAGTTGAAGATAATGTGATACTGCTGCAAACTTTTTTCATAATTGCTTAAGTGTATCTAGTTGTAATAAAGAGATTTTTAAATAAAAATAATTTTTAAATTTCTAAATGTTTAATTTTGTATTTAACTGCTTGCTTGATTATCCCGAGTTATCCCGGGTTCGTATATAGTGCAGTTAATTATTATCCCGAGAAAACTCAGGCAAAGCAGAATTTGTCACCACCAGGATTTGGCAATTGGGTCCCCTATTCCTCAGTCGCTCTTTAAACGGGGGAGTACATAAGGTATTTCTCCCACCTCCTTAGTGTAGTGGTCAGCACACTTGATGCGCATTCGAGAGAGCACACTCGATGCACATTTTGTGGTTTGAGTCCCGGCGAAGGCGTTGGTCATTTTTCATCTCTTCTGCATCAAAATAAACTAATGTCTCTACAATCACTATGAATGTTTTTTCCCTTCTAGCCTTCTACATGTTCTCAGGTTAGACTGCTGCAAGGCATGATCGAGAAGGTGCAGCATTGCCATCTTGCGTTTGCAAGAATATTCTGTGCTGCCGATTTTAATTTTATCCAGGTTCAAATAAAAACAAACCACAAAAAAATCTAGATATTTTTAGCTTCTCACTTTGTTTAATTAGGCCAAATGCCTTAGTTAAATTAATTATGAAGCTTTTACAATATTTTGCAGCTCCCCCCAGGAAACTGCGGCACACAGTTTGGGAACCACTACTTTAAGTGATAAAAATTTTAATAATGTCTGATGGGGAATAGATGATGAAATCAAAATTCCTAAATAAAAAAGCATAAAAATATTACTAATGAAACAATAGCTTTCTAAGAGACACACCCAAAAAAGATTGCTTTGAATATTAATAATTGTTATCCTAGAGTTTATAATTCTATGCAGAAAGCAAATCAGCATCTTTCAATACTGTAACTAAAATTACTAAATCTACAGTAGGCAATGAACGAACAGAGAATATTAATTCATTACAGCACTTCACATTGCATAAGTGAATGATAATATTTTCTAAGACAATCACCAAATTTATTTTCTTTCTTCTTTGAAAAAAGCCTATAGACCCCCTACAGAAGTCTCTTTTTCACTCTCGAATACTTCAGATGGTATTCATACTTTAAGACGTTGCATTATTTAAATTCTAATGTGGTGCTGCTATGGTTACCCGAGTCATTATATTCAACTCTTTGGCCCAAAATTCCATTCTGACCTCAGTCAGAATCCTGCCAAAGCAACCCATAATTCTGATATCAGAAATCCAGTGCAATAGTCAGCACCATCTATTGACAAAAGAAGCATTCACTTTTCTCAAAACTTACTACTATTTGGATAGGGAAAAGCCGCCAATCATTACTTCTACACGGAAAGAAGACTCCAAACGAATGGCCGAAAGAGGTACGTACTATTTCTAATGTTAAATTGTTGGTAACAAGAGAAAATCCCTGAATGAAGAAATCAATTGCAAAATCTTTAAATTCATCTGTAGCCACAATAAATGAAATAATAAACTAAGATTTACAACCTAGAAAAGCTTAAAAAAAAAAAACTGATGTTCACCAGCTTTTGCCAAGGCAAGTCGCTCATCGCAGAAGGATTTATAGAACACTGTATGAAAACTAACAGGAGATAAGTAGAAATACATTGACCCTTAATGACGAAAGGGTTTACCTAAATGACTGCAATAATAATAATAAAGGCTACTTATTATAGAAAATGAAGAGAAATAATGCATAAGCCTGGTTCCATGAACGCAAAGAAAGTTTTAGTAAGGGCTTATGATTGTCACAGGATTCTCTTACAATGAGAAATTTAAAATACCAAGAGTTGAAAAAATGGCAAAATCAACTCAGTATACTATCAAGAAAAAGTTTCATGTCCTATACTTTTAGAAAAATTCCATTTGTTTATCCAACTGAGTTTCAAACAGTGAAACTTCATCAAGACAAAGCAACAAGTCATACTTCAAAAAGTAACACTGCATTCCTTGAAAAAAAGAAGACTGATACAGATATTGCATATATACCTTTCTAACGTATTCCTGAAAAGTGCCCTGAAATTCCACCTGTAGACTATTGTGGCTTTGGTCTCCAGAAAGAGCACTTTATAAGTGCAAACATATACAGATTCATGGACTCTTAAAAACAATAGAAGAGGGATAGAAATAAGACATCTGGAAATTTTATGAAAAGTTCTATCATGGAAATCACAAATGCAAACTTCCAAGGAAAAGGCTATCAGTTTAAACATTAAAAGAATATTCGGTACTTATGTATTATCGCAACCAGGTTGGCGCTATTTGTAAGTTTGAGTAAAAAAGTATGAATAGAAAGAAAATGTACATTTATTAATTACAAATAATTTTTAATACAGTTTTTTATATTATTTTGTTTTAAAATATAAAACAGCAATTAAACCCTTCCGGTTTCGAATTTGAATAAGTTGCAGAATTATTTTTTCGGCGGAAATCTTTTGGCTATTGCTTTTAGCACTGATTGAAAACCGTATTCGCCATAACCATATACACGTTGACTTATTTTTACTTAAAAAAACATCCCAGAATTGCACAAAGATGGCATTGCGCACACACTTGACTTTATCCATGTACACTGCTATTTTCTCATAAATTACAAAAATTTGCACGAAAATGCAGGAAAATTTTGTGAATCTCCACATGCTCTTTTTACAAAACTACGTATAATACGTAGGGTTGCCGTAAGTAGGGTCGCCAAATTTGTCAATTTATGCAAATTTTGGCCCGGTTGCGATAATACGTAAGTACCGAATATTCTTTACATCTTAGACATTAATTAAACAGCCTCAAATCATTCTAAAAACATTTTAACACCCTCTATATCTACGTCCAAGAAAAAATACCTTCCATTGGTTACATGAACAATATGCATGTTACATATGGAGCAATAGTTTGGCTGAAGATGAACAAATAGACAGTAATCTCTTTAAAAACTTCCAGACAATTTCAAACCAAACATATGTCCTTGCATGATTATAAAACTATACACAGATATAACAGCAGAAACAGTAACAGATATTTATTAGACACAAACTGGAAACTCCTATTCTAGAAGTGTAATTTCTAGTGTAAAACTCTCAAGAATAACTAAATTATTGAAGGACGATTAGAAATAAAAATTTTAACTTCATACAGTAATGGTTATCAAACCACAACCAGATTCTCTCATAAAGCAGGGCAAGGAACATATGTAGTAGTAGTACAAATGGTAAATGCAGCAGTAAGTTATCTACTATCAGATATATTTTTAACTGTTGAAAAATTTTTTAATACTGCACAAAAATGCGTGCTTCCAGAGTGCATGATATAACCCAGAAAAATTTTGCTCTTTTGTTAATTAAAGAGATCATTTATTATTTAAAATCAATACACAACAATTTGACATGTACATTATAACAACTTGTTCTTATTAACATAAAAATGAGATGTAAAATCAGAAAAAGTGATACAAGCTAATTTACAGTGGTACCTCATTTTATGAATGTAATTTGCTTACAACCATGTATATTAATTCAGAAGTCAAACAACAAAAATCAGCGTTATATTTACAAAATTTTCACAGAACTAGTTTCGATGGTTTTACTGAACCACCATCCTCAGCTGCAAAACCGCAAAATCATTTGCGATTGCAAATTGTTGCAAGTGATTTTTTGCGGTTTTGCAGCTGAGGATGGTGGTTCGGTAAAACCATCGAAACTTGTCTGTGAAAATTTTTTAAATATAACGCTGATTTTTGTTGTTTGACTTCTGAATTAGTATTTATTCGGTGTGTTATTGTGTCTTAATTAACCATGTGTATCTCAAAACCCAGTTTTTATTTTTTTATAAATGAACTCTAGCATAACGACTGCAAACGACAAGTTCTTAATGGCATTGTGTCCTCATTAAAATACCGTGGAAGTAAATATTTATGTGTTTCAAGTTACATTTGTAATAAATTAGTCAATATTTCACTGACATACGAAAATACTCCTAAGCAAATGTGATCCCTTTAAGTGGCATCTACTATATAATTAAATTTATTAGTACTCTACATGTTGAGAAAGGCACATTATTTTTACTCATAGCATAAAATATTGTCCTTCAAGAATCTGTAGATATGATACTTCTTGAAAACTGACAAATGAAATGAATGGAAATATTCTTAAATGCAGCTTTTGGCAAGTGCTACTAGCGTGTAAAATTATAATTGATCTTCCATGCATCTTTGCCCAGTCATTGGGCAAAGCATTAGATCTTTAATTTACCTGTTATCGACCTAAACATGTAATTCACTGCTTACTCTGTTGTTAAAATAATAGTTGCAGCTATAATTGCATTTAAAATACAACGGCATTTAGGGTTATAATGTAACAGCAAAAGTTATTAAATTTTCGTCTCAGCAGGTACCTGGGTAGATAAGACTTTAATAGTGCTAGTTCAAGTTCGAATTCTGGTGAACAATTCGGATGTTTGGGTATCTTCATCATTTTATATACAATATCAATACAAACCAGTTTCCCTTACGAAAGTCCTTCCTCTGTCCCATTAGCTTCTTTTGAGCATTCATTTAAACAGTCAGTTCATACTTTTGATCAACAAATTTATACATAATTATCCAAAAGATGTCCTTCACAAGCAAGATTGTAGTAGCAAAACTTTAATTAATATTTTGTAACGAATAAATACTGTATTTAATAAAGACTTTTCACAGTTAATATAATTACTACAAGTTGGAGTTCACATAATAATTAAGCAGGATGATTTTGGATATAGAACAAAGCCCTTTTTTTTACTGGCAGCTGTCATATTCAGGTAGTTAGTAATATTGTATTCATTTTGTTAATCCAAGTACCCACCTTTGTAAAAAATAACATCTTTTAATTACTTATTGAAAATATGGGTCATATTTAATAATGGATTAATTCATAATTAATACCATTATAACAAGTTGGAGCTTATAAACAATCAAGCAGAATGGTTTCGACTGGAATACAAAGGGCATCTACATAAGGAGACTTCACATTTTCTCAGGATCTTTAAATTAAAACAAGGGTAAAAAGATGATAATTTTAAGAATTACTGCAGATAAATATTAATCACAAAACTCAAATTATCTCTTGGAAATTAAAGACGTGCGGTCATTCAGGTCCACTGAATGGGAACCTGAATCATCACACGTATTTTAAGTTAGTAAAATTTCTTTTTAGCTAGTCTGTTGTATACTACTGTATGTATATATCAGCTGGCTTCTAAGTTGCTCATTGACACAGTAAAGTCTCCCTCATAGACTTGTCACCTGAGAGATTTTCATGTACAAAGGGAGATTTCATTCTTAAGTTGCTCTCAGCTACTACAGTCAGAGAAGTCAAAACAGCACGTAATTTTTATCCAACAGAGAGCTACTTTAGTCTCATAGTAATCATAATAATTAGCCCTGTTTATATAAGGTCTTAAGTTTTCATAGCTTTAAGTTTTAAAATAAACTGCAATTATAACAATAGTAATAGTAAATGGAAGGCTTAATTACAGACAGAAAGTTACTATTAAAAATGCAAATAAAAAAATGAAAAATAAATAAAAAAAATTAATGAAGCAGGAAAGCAAAGCAATTAGTTGTGAAATGTAATGCATGATGCAAGCATGCATGCATACACACACATTTAATCATTCATTTACATATACAAAGAAAATAAATCAACCCCTTCATATATATCATAAAATAAACAATATAACATAGATTTTTGGCTAATGGAAAGCTTTCTTTTTGATATCCTTACAAATTTTTGTTTCTTCTAACATTCAATCAAATTCAATCCTACTATCTTGCCCCAGCATTAAAATCAACATATATTTTAAATACTGCAATTTAAATTCTGCAGTATAATTGCGAATAGCCTTATGTGCAATTACTTAAGAAAACTTCATTATCAGGTTGAGTTTTATACTAATTATTTCACTTTAATTAGCATCTCGGACCAAATGCTTTATTATTAAAACTATTTTACAACTTGGTGGTCAAGAAATGTTCCCTGGGTCTGTTTCTGAGCACTAATACAGACATACATGTCCAATAAACTGCTTCAGATAAAAAACATGCCTTGTTTTAATACTATGAGTTGCTTACTATGTGAGAGATTTTTGCATCTTGTTTGTATTAAGGGAGGTGAACTGACAGTGATATTTCACAAATATTACACTGACCTACTCTGAACATCTCACTTCAAAATTACCTGAAATTATCTGCCATGAAATTGAGACACTGATAGGGAGGTAACTCAGAAATACATCATTAACACTCATAGTATACTAATGGCTAGGTATATTCCCACAGAGAAACAAGATTAAAAAAAACTCTTTTTTTAATGCAAAATATTTTCAGACCTCTTGACTGTTTCAGAATATTTAGAATTTCAAAGTTTCATCAGATATGATAAAGGCAGCAGGTGGCTGCTATGGATATTATGGACAGATAAGGTGTATTTTGCCTTAATTGTGAATGTAAGCTCCAAGAGCTGCGTTCAGTGGGCTGACAAAAACTTAATGATGTGGCAGCTGAAGTGACTGTGTGTTGCGACATCAGCAGCCCATTCACTCTTGACATCTTCGATGAGGTAACTTTCACAGGTATGAAAGTGTGTTCCAATAGAAGTGCTCAGTATACAACAAAGTTACAAAATTACATAATTCCAGAAGCGAAATGTCATTAATGACACTGTAAGAATGCAAGATAGTGCTCCTCTACATGTTGACACATGAGCCTGGCAATTGCTACAGCACCACTTTGGGTACAGAATCATCTCCTGTAACTTCAGAGTCTCATGCTACCATGATCCTCCACCCCTACTTCGATGGATTTCTGGTTCTGAGATTATCTGTGATTCAGTGTGTACATAGCAAATCCATAAGATTTGTCAAAACTGAAAGATGTCATAAAATATGAAGTTATGCAGATTCCTCATGCAATGTTACATTCATCGTTATCAACAATCTCCCACATACAATGCATCATCGTGTGTAAAGGTGGGCATGTTGAAAACTTGTAATTGTATGTTTCGTGCTGCCAAGCTCTTCTTTGCAAATGTTTCATGCCAGACAATTTTCGTCAATGTACCATTCCAATGCCATTTATGGTTTTAAAATGTGGTAATCAATTTGCACAGGGAAAAAGTAGGTTTGAAAATTTCGAAATTTTTTACTGTAACCATACCTGTGAGAACTCTATTCTCTTAAATCATCACAATCTTGATCGCGTACCTTCTAATAACAATATCTGAAATTTCATTTTGATTGGTTGAGCTGACAGGCTGCCAGGGATTAGGGAAGGTTTTTTTATGACCACCCTGTATAAAGTACGTAAGCACATAATTGTGCATTTGTTTACATATAAATGCAGGTATACACACATGTACATCTATGCATAAGTACACATTACTTTGTGTAGATAGACACTGCTACGAATTTTGCATGCAGATGATTTTAGTGCAATTATATGTGAAATTGCTGTATTTTTCCTGTATAAGGTAACATGAAAATCTAGAGAGAAAATGCTCTGCTGAAAAAATAAGAACACAGGGGCAAATCTGTTTAACATTGAGTAAATGGCTATCTCATTAATTTGGCAAGGTATCCCCACGCTGACAACAGCTGGTGACTACATCTGGCAAGAAATCTCCAAAAGCCCCTGAACTTAGTGAAATTTTGGTCTGGTCCCTATATCACTATAATAGGTATCATAATTGAATAACTAGTTGATTTCATATGCAACTGTAACTATACCCCCCTCTCATATGCCTTTCAGTAAGTAGCAGAGTAAGTAACTTTTAAGTGGCCGGATGAAAGCTATATAAGGATGGAGAAAGCATCTGCTCTCAGTTGTTGTTCACAAAAAATCTCATGACCAGGCAAAGGCAGTCATACCAGATTTTGGTTTTTCTGAAAAGTTCAGGTTTTAAGAAGCAATCTAAAATGGTTACTTTCTAGAAGGATGATCTCAGACTTCAGGTTTAAGGAGGGCTGTCAGTATTCAGTGGCTATCTAACACTGAGAATGAGTTCAGATGAATGGTTTATTTCACTGTCTCTTTTTCTGTGCAAACATATTTCCTAGAATCATGCTCTGCTTAAGCACATAGGAGAACAAATTTAGTTCTGTGTTTAACATATTAAAAACATTCTGATATTCCATGCAGTTTGCAATGCATGACCGAGTTCATTAGTGAGACATCAGTGCAATTTTCAGCTTTATTTGCCACATACTATCTTAGGTGAACATCTTAGGTTCCTTTCAGCAGCATATATTACATTAATTGCATGTTGCAATTAAGATTACCATTTACAACTAGTTGTTTTAACAGTTCTTAGAATTCATTTAGAATATCTGACTTTTCTAGTGCATTATCATTACTTTTATGTCATGCATTTTGACTGTGCAATGCACAGCTCAAGTCTCAAGATAAGTTTAGTATCTGACACATACGAGGTATGTAGTTACAGAAGAAAATATCGCGTACAAAACATCGCAACACAAAAACGTCGTGGTACAAAACATCATGGGAGAAAAGAAAGCTAAGAGAAAACATTGCAGTTCTAAAACATCATGGTACAAAATATCCTTGTCAAAAATAAAACGGTTCAAAAACTTCACAGTTTAAAAACACAGCTGTCGAAAGTAACGTACAAAAAAAGTACCTACAAATCATAGCATGACAATAGCAATGCAGACATGCATTTTTCAGGCTTTAAAAATTTTTAATGGATATTCGCATAATGATTTGTGAGTGCAAGACGCAAAGAAGAATAATTTTTATGTCCACATTTTTAATTAACTAATAAATATTTTCTGAAAATGTAAGAAGGAAACTTAAGCATAGAAAATTAATAAAACTTACAGCACTTAATAGAATTTTAAACTTACACAGATAACTAACAAAGGTTATTAATAAATTATTTTTATTAAGTTTTACTGCTATTTTTTCATGAAAATATAGTATAAAAAAGATTAGAAAAAGGAAGATAAGTAATTGCATGAGCTTATCTATAAAAAATTGCTTAGATAATTAACAAATGATTTACTTTCATTTTTGTTAATCTGATACTCTTACAGTGAAAATTATTTCTTGTTTTGTTTCAGTTTATTCTTAAAGTAACATTATAAAGTTACTATAAAATAAAAGTTAATGTAAAATATCGCAGTTTTTAAATTTGAAAACTAGCTACCATCAGGGCATTCTGATGACGTTTTTATTGTCCGAGTCGCCGAGCAGTAAAGTCATCTAACACTAGTATTTCGAACAGGTGAAGGAGCTCCCTGCATAAAATTTTTGTGATTTTCTTAATGTATAATATGGATATGAGCCAGTTCCTGAGCAAGTACTCCACAAAGCCATCCCTCCCCATTAAACCTAGTGTGGTTTGGAATAATCCAATAAATCGAAATCCAACTGATGGAGTATTTATGCAGCTGGCTTGCATCATATTTAACAAATCGACATCCAGGTAATTAATGCACAATGTAGATGAAAATTTTAATGGTAATTCAAGAATAAACTGAAACACAACAAGAAATAATTTTCACTATAACAGTATCAGATTAACAAAAGTGAAAGAAAATAATTTGATAATTAACTAAGCAATTTTTTAATAGATAAGCTCATGCAATTACTTATCTTCCTTTTTCTAATCTTTTTTAGACTATATTTTTCATGAAAAAGTATCAGTAAAACTTAAAAAAAATTATTTATTAATGACCTTTGTTAGTTTAATGTTCTAAATTCTCGCAATGCAAATTATTGCCGTCGAAAATAAAGTGGTTAAAAAACTTCACAGTTGAAAATATCATGGTAAAAATTAAAGCACTTAGAAATCATCACATGATGATAACATTGCAGAGATGCATTTTCCAGTCTTTAAGTCTTAATGCATATTCACATAATAATTTCTGATCTTCATTTTTCTAATCTTTTTTAGACTATATTTTTCATGAAAAATTACCAGTAAAACTTCATAAAAAGAGATTAATTCATTAATGACCTTTGTTAGTTTACTATGTAAGTTTATGGTAGTTCGGTCCGAGGTTCGAATCCCGCGAACGGGCTGGCTGCATGGGCGTTTTCGTGGTTTTCCCCATGTGTAACGTGTATACGAGCCAGTTTCCCTTAGAAAGTTCTCCACAAAGGCATCCCTCCCCTTAGGCAGATAGCCCTCGAGGCTTTGCTATAATCACACACACACACATACACTATGTAAGTTTAAAATTTTATTAAGTGCTATAAATTCCATTAATTTTCTATTTACTTTTAGTTTTTAATTATCAAATTATTTCCTTCATACTTTTTCGGCAATAAATTAGTTGTTAATCCAAAAATCATTAATACAAAAGTAAAAATATTTCTCTTTACATTTTGCACTCACAAGTCATTATGCAAGAATGCATTTACAACTTTTAAAGCCCTGAAAGTGCATCTATTAAGTTTTATCGCCATGCGTTGATTTGTAGGCACTTTATTTTTACCACTATAATTTTGATGACGTTTTTCAAACTACAAATTTTTTTAATCGCTTTATTTTCAACAATGATATTTTGTACCATGATGTTTTAGAACTGTGATTTTTTCTCTTTTCGTTCTTTTCTCCAAAGATGTTTTCACCTTGTGTTGTTTTCTCCATGATGTTTTCAGCGGACACCAAGGTATGTATATTTTCCAAGATTATATTCAATTTGATGTTCATAATTTCTCAGCTTGTTTAGTAACTTACCTCTGTGAAATTACTTGTTTAATGATGTAATGTCCTATTGCTTTAAGTCATGCTAATGTAATACTATTCAGTTTATTAATGATTTACAAACAAAAATTTTACTACGGGAGAGGACTTCCAATTTCATCAAAAGATTTTCAAATAGATTTTGAATTAAACTCTATTGATTTCAAGGGCGACTAGACACAAGCCCCTCTTCTTAAGGAGGAAAACAATTTTGCCAAACTAACACTGCTGTTTTCACTAATCTTAAATTTTACACTGGCAAGTTTCATTCGATTTAACATACATAATAATTTATAACCCATGCAGATGTGACCAATATGTTAACTGTAATCATAAGAAGACATAACATGTACAAGTAATATTATAACAAATGCTCATGATTAAAGAAACATAAGTATTACTTACTTTGATGGCCTTGACAAGCTTGTATGAAAAAAAGCTTTGGTTTCTTTTTGAGGGTGCTACAATCATTTGCCATAGTATCAACCAATCTTCTAATGTTAATTGGCTTAGAGTTTGATGCATACACTACACCTGCAAATTAAATGTAACAACATGTAAAATTAATTAAGAAGTAATAATTTACACAATTAAAATATCTAATTCATGAAATACCAGAATCAGAACAATATGAGAAGTACAGTAGTTATGCGATCATGGTTAATAGTATTTGAATGTTTTACTCCTGATACTAGAATCATTTCCTTAACATGTTTATTTTCCCTTTATTTTCTCTACTTTTTCACTAGACACAAGCATGGAAAATATCAAAAATGCTTCTAATCTTGTCACATGGGCAGGCATTATAGAAAAGGATTTTTTTATTAATAAAGAAATTGAAAACTTACAATTTAAAAGATTCATCTAATATGTTTTAATGCATCATACACAGAGCTGGCACTAGGCATTTTCCCACCTGATGCAATCTCTGTGGAGCCTAAATTTTGCTTCCAATGCCTGCTCTAATTCCTAAAAGTTTTGCCATTTCTAGATTTTGCTGTTCGGTGTGTCACTAAATTCTAAAAATTCTGCCACAACGGCTCTGTAACCGGCCTTTACCATATACAGTCAAAAGTCGTTAATCCGGACCTCAAAGCTACAAACTTTCTGTGCATGCGTCAACGCATACGTAATACCTTCACGCATGCGCATAATACGTTTACACATGCGCATTTAATGCATAACGGACCGTATAAGCTAAGCTAAAATGATCTAATTACCTATTTCAGTTAATGTTGCAGATTGCGTTGTTCCTTAATCTTCGAATTGGAACTGGCCAGGGTTGCCACTCAAACAGGAGAATGAAATTCCCTGACTTTCCCAGGTTTTCCAGGTGTGTTTCAAGAAAATTCCAGTCTATCCGCGTAATGTACGTTGGCTGTGCTAAGATGTAAATTAATTATGGTATTACTTGTATTGTGTAGCAAATTCACTTAATTATTCAATAAATCCCAGAGGACATTTATTCTTAATTATTCTTGGTATACTTTGTTTGATAATTTTGTTTAGTTTTCCACTTAAGAAACTTAATAAAATTTAAGATATATATATTGGATAACAAATGTATGTTTTATTTAATTATTACTCATGATCATCACCAGTTCAACACGAGGCTAATCCAGTCCTTATAAATCACAACACAATGCTAAATAGTTACGTTAGATTTTAGGTAAATTTAATTTGCGTGAGGTATGTTCTTAAAAGGCACCTTAACACTTGAAAACACAAATATAATCATAATAGTTGTTGTTTTCTCCACTGAAGATTGAGATTAGAATTTTCCCAATCTGGAATAAAATAAGGCTTTTTTTGCAGACATTCTGCAGCTAAACGAAAGAAAGAAATCTATTTTAATAAATTGAGCTATTTTATATTTATTTCGCAGCATACATAAGGAAAAAATATGTGCATTAAATTTCGTGATGGTATGTCATCATACTGCTATAATTAATTTCAGGATTATGCCAGAGAAAATTTCCTGAAATTTGGAAATATTATTTACTAATAATAAATAAATTTAGAGGGAAGAAGCAACATTAAATTATATGAATAACATAAAAATAATTACTTAAAAATTGAATTAGAATAATCAACGATATTTTAGCGAATATAGTTATATTACATGGCTAGCCTAGATGACTGATACTATTTTTTTATTTTAGTGCAAAATGGCAAGGTATTTATTAAAAAGAAAAAAAAAAAAGGTTTAAAAAGATTTTGCGGTAAAATTCTAGTATACGGTAAGGCTAAAAAGGTTTAAAAAGATTTTGCGGTAAAATTCTAGTATACGGTAAGGCTTTGGCACGATTTTGAAAATTGTCGCCAAGACCAAAATGACCCGTTTACTGCGCATCAAGATGTCGCCAAATCCCATTATTATTCTAACCAAAGAACGTCTATGTAAAGAAGAAAAGGTTCCATACAAGTAAAATGCTATTACGCTGCTAGAATGCGGAGGGAAAATTTGCCAAGGGATTTGGCGACGGAACCTGGCGGCCAGAATTTCCCTCTCCGCGATGTGTACAGGAAATTGAGAAACACGTGTTAAGAAGAAACACTCTTTGACGAAAAGAAAACTACGAAAATCCGTTTTTAAATTATTGCGAAAAATCCAAGAAGAAACGTTTTATCAAAGGACGTTTCTTCTTGGATTTTTCGCAATAATTTTAAAAACGGATTTTCGTAGTTTCCCCCCCCTAAAAATAACTAATCCATGAATTAATTTACTTGTGCCAAAAAATATTTTCTTTTCCTTTAGAGTTTAACCACTTGCGCTAAGACTAAACTTCACAGTTGCGGTGCCGTGCGCTACAATATAACAAGCCGTAAAGTGTCTCATTTACGCCGCTCCGCATCTGCGAGTGCAATTCAGAGCTGTAACTCGAGAAATAAACAATCTCGTTGTTAGGCGAGGTGTGCACCACGTTATTTTCATTTTTGCGATAAATGCTTATCGACGTGGTGTTCACGTTTTGAGACAAAAGCATCTTGATGTGCGTGGCACGTCTTTTTAGCGCAAGTGGTTAAAGAAATTTTAAACGATATTCATTTTATGAACTCTTGATAACGTGACCTTCAAACTTCGACACCGGTTTCGAGCTTTGGTGACAGATATATCAGACATGCACAGCTGTTTTCCCTCTATGATGGAACGGAGCCACAGCCACGTCTGTTGCAGAGAGGTTTTCCTTCTTTACAATACATATTCTTTGATTCTAACCTCCATGGTACCATATACTAGGATTAAACCCATTTTGTTTTATACGAGAACAGGTACTTTCTTTAGTTCATGCACTGCACATGCGATTCTCGAAAATATTGGAAACCAAAAGTTGCGGGAAAGTTGCTTTGCCTTTCTAAAAGACAATATTGGAACTGCTAAAATTGGCTCTATGCCAGCTACCCGAATGACACTCACGTGATACATAACTCTCCAAAAAAGTTACCTCTTCCGACGTCGGCGCAAAAATCGCTTTTTTTCGCGGGATCGTTGTATGAACTTTCCTGACTTTTCCAGATTTTGACAAAAATACTTAAATTCCCTGACTTTTCCCTGAATATTTTGGTCAATTTTCAAATTCCCTGACTTTTCCCGGTTCTCCAGGTAGCGTGGCAACCCTGACTGGCTTATTATTTTTTTGCAGACTGTTAGAGCAATTTTATAAAAGTAAGTTCGAACTTTTGATTATGTCACATAGAATTTCCAATGCTGGATCTACAAAGGGAAAGCATGTTTCGATGTCCATCACACAAAAAGTGGAATTGCTGCAAAAAATGGATAAGGGGTCCTTTGTTTCTCTAACCATTCCGAAATCTGTTTATCAATTTCACACTGCTCTGCGCGGGACGGGGGCGGGGGTGTCGCAGCGCGCAATGAACTGGAACTTGATCTGTCAGCTCTATCCTTATCTTTAGAGCAGATGTTTTTATTTTATTCGGCTTATAATGTAGTATTTCATCTTGATGTACTCCGTCTTTGATATGATTTAAATTAAATTCCTCATCATTATAAATATCACGAATACAAATCAAATAGCTTTCTGATTGCAATTTTCTAATTCAACTATGCATAATGTATGCTTTACGCATACGCGCGTTGAAAGAAATGTTTAATAAAGTAAACAAATAAATATTAAGCCTTTTTTTTTTGTAAATTTTGATACCCTTTAGATCATAATTGCTCTTTATTTCATAAATTACAGTTTCATATTTTTAATTTTATAATTTCTGCATGCCATCTAACCAGATTTAAACTGATGATCTATAATCCGGAATCGCCGAAGTCCCGACGAATCCGGATTAAAGACTTTTGACTGTATTATGTTTTCATTGTTCTTCCAGACGTTCTCCAAAAAGTAAGAAATTCATTGCAAACTTTCAGTAAAATACATCCATTACGTGTTGATGCCATGGAGACATTTTTCATTTTGTCACATATTTCTCGAATCTTCTAGAATTGTTAGTCTATAAATCTTGCCTTCAAATCCTTCTAAACTTTCCATGCTGCAATGTCTAAAATACTAAAGAAAAATTATCCCTACCAATTCAGTAACAGCAAAAAGCCAGAAATATTTTGGAAAAAAAAAAAAAAGGAGGGAAAAAGTGTAAAATTAGTTTTATAGAGAAAACTGATACATATTCTGAGAATTTTGAATATTCTGAGACAATTACATGGGAAAAACTTTTACTATGAAAAAATTAAAAAGAAGATATTTTTAACTAATATCATAGCTAATTTTGCTTTTGCTAAGAGCCATTTCGTAATTGTGCTTTATAGCATTATACCTTCTTTATTTTCCAGAGTCAAAATATTGTATAAGTTGCCAAAATGAAATTTTATAATATGACAGCAAAAATTAAAAATGTTTTATTTTAATGTTATTTTTTAAATATAATTTCAATACATTACCACTATTTTAATGAAATTCATCAATGTTAGGATGTTTTAAAAAAAAATCATCCAAAAATTCTCAGATCTTGGAATTAAAAATTTTCTATAGAAACTGATCTTAAAATCACCAAAATGTTGATAAGTCACCAAATTTAGAACCGTTTAATAAAAGAATTCACATCTCCAAAAGCGAAAAGTTGTTTAAGAGTTCTTTATTAGAAAAAATGAATTTCAAAATGCTTATATCTCACTTCTTTCTTAGAAACTCGAGTATTCCATCAATTATATTAGAAATAGAAACAAATTATAACCCATAAACTCATTCAAAACATAACCATAGCCAGTGAATCGCTGAAAATATTCCTCCAAAATGCTAATTCACACTCAAAATGGCAATTGTAAAAAGAGACAGAAATTTCAAATGATTAAAATTAAGGACCTTCTGCTGATTTTGGCCAAAATTAAGGACTTTTAAGGAACAAAAATCGGTTAAAAAAATATAAGGTCTTTTAAGGACCATATGAACCTTGGTATATCAGCACAAAATAGAATGAGTCTTCTGACTCAGAAAATAAAGCAAGAATTAAAATACATCTTATCTTTTGTTGATGTATATATATATAGCGATTATATATCGATAATGCATGGCTTGGATCGCTATGAAAGAAAATTGGTCATATATTTTAAATCTAGAAGAAATTTATAATTATGCTATTAACTATAATGAAAAAATACAATACCTAACTTTGAAGATCAATAATTTGAAATTGGATTCATAATGATACAGATGTAGAATTACAGTGACTGGATGAACAAAGCACATAGTACATATATATATATATATATATATGAGGCGTATTCGGAAACTAAGTACCGTTATGGAAAAAAAAAAAAATTGTAAAAAAATTTTTTCGAATCCAATTTTTTTTTTTTTTTTACATGAAAATACATGTCTTAAACTATTTTTCAACACAGTTTCCGCCAATGATCAAACACTTGTCATAGCTGGTGACCAGTTTATGTATACCATCGTCAAAGAAACTTCCCGCCAGTTTCGATAACCCCGACTCCACAGCATTTTTCGTGTCATTGTCAGAACCAAAGCGCTTGCCACCAAGCTCGCGCTTCATGTGCAGGAACAAGTGATAGTCGGACGGCGGCAAGTCCGAGCTGTACGGTGGGTGATCGAACTGCTCCCAAGGAAACTGTCGAATTAATGATTGAGTGACATCAGCAGTATGGGGCCGAGCATTGTCATGGAGCAACACAATTCCTTTACAAAGCATTCCTCTTTGTTTGTTTTGAATGGCACGCCTTAGTTTTGTTAAAGTCTCACAATATCGTGCCGCATTAATGGTTTCACCTCTGGGAAAAAATTCAGTAAGCAAAACGCCTTTCTATCCCAGAAGACAGTGCACATGATTTCTTGTGATGACATTGTCACTTTGAACTTTTGTGTTTTCGGAGAATGAGTGTGTCTCCAATCCATCGATTGTTGTTTCGATTCTGGTGTGAAATGACACACCCAAGTTTCATCACCTGTCACAATTTGGTTTAAAAAGTTTTTCCCTCATCACTGTACCGCGTGAGAAATGTCAGGGCACTACCAAGTCGCTTTGTTTTGTGAACATCAGTGAGCATTTTTGGAACCCATCGGGAACACAGTTTGCAATAATTCAAGCGGTCAGACACAATTTCGAACAAAACAGTATGTGAATTTTGTGGAAATGCCTCTGAAAGAGTTGTCATTGTGAAGCGTCTGTTCTCATGAATTGCTTCATCAACTTTCCTTACCAAATCATCGGTGACAACAGAAGGCCGACCACTCCGAGCCTCGGCGTGGACATTTGTTCGACCTGCATTAAACATTCTTACCAACTTTCTCACCATTCCATCACTTATCGCGTATTCACCGTAAACTTCTGCCACTTGACGATAAATTTCGGCCGGTTTAACATTCCTCGCGTTCAAAAATTTAATCACGGCACGAATCTCACAGTCAGCGGGAGAACTAATTGTCTTAAACATTTTGAATGTGCACAGCAAACTGAAAACACAACATAGAGCAACCAAAATGGCGACAATTGAAAGTTAGTGAAAAAGAAAGACTAGTGCGCATGCGCTGGACACCTACCACAGCACTGCGACGGCACTAGAATGAAACGGTACTTAGTTTCCGAATACGCTACGTATATATTGTTTAGTGCATTATCTCCTTGGACAAAAGTAGTTAGAATTCTATTGAAATGAAGAAACTTATTAGCATATTTAAAATGGAACCTTTATATATATATATACATACGTGTAGAAAGATTTATTTATTTGTACACATATGCAGTGAAACAGATAAAAGAATTTAAAGACTCCACCACTATATTCGGTTGACTGAGACTACCACATTTAAATTTGGTTGATTGAGACAACCACATATTTAAGTGCCACTACATTTAAAGACTACTGTATTTGGTTGACTGAATTTTGTACTTCTGCCCAGTCATCCTTCAAGTAGAAAAGAATATAAGAAATACCATACATGCTTCCGTGATGTAAGTTGCAGCATGTCCAGCTAGCACTGGAAGATCAGTGCTTCGAATCCAGGAGAGAGGAGAGTTGATTTCGAACATTTTTCCTGAAGAAATTGTATTTGATGGTGTCATCGTATAAAGAAGTGCCAATGTTTTAGAAGAATATTATAATTATCGATACCGATGTTTATGTGCATTCTTGGAAATGTTGCTCACTTTTATAGGCAGTTGCATGAGAGGTTTTACTGTATTTTTTGCTTGTTTTTTTTGTGTTCGAGTGTATTTTTGTATTGAAATATGCTTAGAAATTGGGCCATTTCTATTTCAGCCAGTTTTCTACTAAATTATGCACAATATATTTACTATTTGGAAAATTAATTTTATTCAAAATAATGAGATTACAGTAAAAAATGCAGGTGCATTTTGCAACTATGACACATGCGGGGATGTCAGTATTTACATTCCTTTTACAAATAAAATCAATTGCTTTACTATTCATCTTTGCACTTTACTTTTTTTTACATTCCTTTTACAAATAAAATCAATTGCTTTACTATTCATCTTTCCACTTTACTTTTCTATGAATTACGATTACATAATTAAGGATAAATTACATTATAACTATTCATTTAACCTTTTCCAGCACGCTACCTTTTAAAGTTGGAGTTTTGATAAAAAAAAAAGTAGGCAGTCTAATTAGGCCTAGAGGAGTACACAAGTAAAATTTTGTGAAGATAGCACTTATCTTTTAATTCTGTGGGTGTGCCCACAGTGGGCACACTGATTGAATAGAGCTTCGAAAAGAATGCTGAAATGAGCATTGTTGTCAACAAACTGACCAATGAGATGTGCAGAAACAAAGAATACAGACTCTCAGTTGTCCTAGATTATCGGCGAGCCCGGTCTGGGCACACCTAGGGATCGCCGTTTGATTTTAGGCAAGATTTCAAGGTAAAAATTTAAAATTAATGTAGAATAAGGAGATTAGCATACAGCCAAAAATATAACAGAAATTTCTTTTGAAAGAATTCCTTTTATGACCTAAAAAAATATGGAAGATTTCTTTGAAAAATGAGGGTCTTAAAAAACTAAACATGGCTAAAATATATGGACCGGTTTGTGTTGAGCTGCCACCTACTATAAATAAAAAAAGTTCAGAGTAACCTATAAATCCCTTTTCATTCAATTTTTCTGTGCGAACAGAAAGAAATTTTTATGTGTGTCGCAAAATGTTAAGTAGACAAATGAAAGCATGAAGTATTTTCTGATGAAAAATGGCCTGTATTTATTTCAATACGGAGAAAACCATAAAAAATTATGCTGCCAGTTTCTTCAAACACGATGAAGACAAACAGAAAAAGCACCACCTTTAATCTGAAACTATACCACTCCACGTCGCAAATTCTTTCATCACATTTATGAGCTTGTTAATGTTACTTTATTTCTTATCTGACAAACTATGACTTTTTTTCTGGGGGGGGTTAGCGAAAAGAAATAAAATTTAGATTCTGATTCGAATAATTTTAATAGCTGTCAATTAAGTAATAAAAAACAGTATTTCTTTACAAGAATGTGCAAGGTTCTTTATTCATGTAAATAAGACAGTTATCTGGAAAACAGAACTAATGATATTTTTTAAATTTGACTTCTAAGACAAATAAGACGGAAAGAATGCCCTGCGGAGAAGCTGTATTCATTAATCAAAATTTATTTAAAATAAGCTGTCAGCTTTTAATACGGCTATTGCATAAACAAACAGTTTAGTTTTCCATTGCAACTAGAATTCGACCCAGCATACATATATAAATGCACATATGATATTCTCATTTAATTTTTTAAATGCAAATTGGATCATCTGATATGTTTTGCTTCTTGCAGTGCCAGTTACAACTAAACATAGACGTAGAGCCATTCAATATCATTTTAGCTATATCATTAACATTGCCTGGTGTTAACGTGTTTGTATTTTCTAAAGTCTTTAATCTGTTCTAAAAACCAGTACTGCCATGGCTGGAAAGTGCAGAAATGATGCTCTTTGAAACTGTAAAATTTCCATACATATAATATAAAAAGTAAAATTGTTTTAAGTCCACATCATTTCCCGATTTTTGTTTCATTTAGAATAATATTTTATAAACGAAACTGGCATTTGTTCGACCTAAGCCATATTTAATGGACCAAAGAGTTGTAGTTTGGTAATACCATATCATAATAAAAAACATTAGGATATGTAGCCTGGTAATTATGAGTTGCCCTTTTTTCTACAGAAGTATAATTAATATACTAATATCCTTATTACAACATATCAGTTTGTAATGTCCTGAAAAGTTTTATCAATATGTTAATTTTCAATTCATATACAAATCATAAATTCCATAGCTAGATTCCATTTTCATATAAATAGGTGCATAAAGCATAAAATGAAACCATTGATCTCATAGTTTATCTTTCTTCAAAACTTAATTCCTCTAGATATAATTTGTTAACGGTAAACAATATTCTGCTAAGTTATATTAGGATATATAAAAGAGTATAATTAAAAAACTCATTTAATCATAGTCAGTCAAAACATTTTATATAATTCTGGAAAAAGAAATAGAATTTTGGTGGCATATTTCATTTATAATAGTGAACTGAATTAATAAAACATTTTTATTGTGTTATCTCGTTTATATAAAACACGTTGAAAAGTTACATAGTTTTAGCTTAATACTTTAAAAAAGTAAAAAATAATTTCTAGATAATAAAATATTCTCAGTTATATGATTAAAAATAAAACAAAGGGGCAGGTGTTCAACATTTATTTTTGTTTATTTAATTACAAATGTTTGGCTTTTGATATTTAAGCCACTAGCCTTTCCATACTATCACTTCTATTATTCCACGAAATTATGTCGAGGTCCTAATACAATTCGTATATGGTAATCCCAAGGTTAAATAAAACTGCAAGGCTGCTAATAATGGCAAATTTTAAATAAAAATTGGCAAACAGAAATTTATTTAAATTGATTATAACCATTTTTATATTCTATGTCATTTCAGTACCCTAATTTCAATTGTTCCTTGAGATACTATAATGTCATGATGTAACTTGCAAGTTGGAGTTCCACAATAGTCACACAGGAGCAGAAATATTTGAAAAGTTTAAAAAAAAAGTTACAATTCATTTAACTGTGAGAATCGAAAAGGATTTTATGTTTTATTACATACATTTAACCTGTAAAATGCGGAAAAGCGAGAAAATCATGTCCTTGAACCCTGACAAATATTCTTTCTAGGATAGCGTAAGAATGCATCAAATTAACTTAAATTTCTGTTTGATTTAGAAATGTGGCCTCTCAGATCAATAAAATTTTGATTTAGAACTCCATATTGCTAGCAAAGGCCCAAACCGGAATTTTTTAGAAAACCGCCAAAATTTGAGACATTTCTTTAAAATTTTGAAAAATTTTTACTAGGAAATTCATTGTTTGATCAATTCTATGATAAAAAAATCAAGCATCACGAGGATTAGTTTGATTTCTGAAAAAAATTCAGTGCTAAATATAAATATGTATATCAAATTTTGGAAACATTCCTAAAGAATATTGTATTATAATTCCAAATATATATAGACTTATAATGTCAAAAAAACATGTTAGGTAAAAAAGGGCTTAAAATTTAATTTCCCAAAATAAACTGGTCTACCAGTAACAAAACACAGAAATAAAACTAAATAGTGAAAAAAGTAAACATGTAAAACATGTCGAATAATGAAGAATTTACAAGAATGCAAGCTACAACGCATCAGAAAGTTTCGAGATACAAAAACTAACGGAACAAGTAGTGAACAAGTTAGCATTCATTAGTGGGGACGTCATTTTATGACCTCTCCATCACTCTAAGGCGAGGCGAACATACCGCTCTAGGCAATGGCCCATCTTAGAACATGTCCTGAAAGGCGAAGCAGACATTTTTGGAGGGATTTGTTAGACAACAATACAGCCGTTTTCAAAGCATTTCGTTTTTGAAGGACCGGCTTGTAAATGGGTTAAGGGTGCATTTATATATTTGAATACATTTCCAATAGTTCAGTAAAATTTTAGTCATACTTTTAGGGACATTTTCTTACCATTTAATGTTACCAAATTCACTATGGACAAAAATAATCACATTAATTGGCACTAACTATTAAAATTAACTTTTAAAAAGTATACTACATGTCGAACAGAAAGAAATTTGCCTCTAGCTTCACATATTTCCCTACACATTACAACTAAGCAAATGAATACATTGAAAAACCTGTTCACTGAAATGAGTTCTGCTTTTATATCCCTATTTATCACTTCATTTGATTTCAAATTACGGTTATCAAGCTGTAAAGAAAGAAAAGAAAATGAAAATAAATATTTTATGCTCATGAAAGATTGAGGGCCTGAGACATTTTTAAAGTTTTAATGGATTTCCATTTGGTGTAATTTATTCTCTTACATATTTATATTATTTCAATGACAAATGAGCATTATACTAAAAATCCAGCTATCTAGCATTCAGTGAACTAGAATACTTTTGAATTATGCAAATTAAGCAAATAACAGACTTGTAAAAATACCAACAAGCAAGTGTACAACTACTGAGAACATGAAACATCCAAAATGTGAATACAAGACTCTCTTTCAGAAGCCACTGATTACTCCCTTCCCCACCATTCTTTCCATCGTATTGTTCCAAGAATTCATCCTTGGAGCTGAACACTTGTCACAGAAAGAGAAGTAGGAATATAAGAGATATTTCAAAGTTCACAACAGGCATTAAGTCTGTCTACTGTGACAGCTAATCTCACCAGCATATTTGACATCAGTCACTTTCGACATTCCTGTTGACCATTTTCAAAATTTAAAACATTGTTGCCAAACAGTGAGATTTAGCAGCAATAATTTTGACAAGCTTGACTTCATAACATAATCATTATTTCTTTGCCTTGTCTTTATGTTAACTCAATTAATTCTCGACAAGCCGGTTTAATTTTTGTAAAAAATAATATATATTAATAGCTATTTATCGGTTTCTCCAATGTAGTTTGAAACAAATTACTAAAATTTGACATCCCTCATAAATGGAACAGCATGTAGTAGAATATTTTCAATATTACAGCATACCAGCATTGAGAAAAGTGTGTATTAATGGGAATGATAAATGACTTTATTTGAAAACAGGTAAACACTGGTGATGCAACATGAAGAATTATAATAAGTGATTTCAGTTTATAAAATATTAAATCTGTAACTTCTAGCTGTTTATTATAAAACTCAGTACAATAAAAGTTTGAAATCTTGGATGCCCAATATTCATAATGATCATCTGGATCTCAAGACCACCAAACAGTTTTTGTTTGAAATTGTTATTTTCATTTCTTATTTTCCCATACAAAGGAATAAAGAATACAATACACACACACACACCTAAAGGCACATGCACCATAAAAGCAATTTTTTTCCTCTTCAACCAAGATTCCTACATGTCACTTTCAAACACCTGCTGGCACCATGGTGAATAATAATAATACAGTGACTGACACCAGCATAGATGAGAGTTCTCAGAATGGCAATTACAGGACTTGAACAATGGAATTTTGCTACCGAAAAGGAATTATGCCTACTGTAAAACTAAAGAGAATATATTAGCCATTTAGCAGACGCACACACAAAAAAAAAGAGCAGCTTAAACAGCTTGTATTGAAAAAAATGTTTAATGAAAGAAATATTGTTTTTTTTTAAAACTATGCCTTATGGTCATAAATTCTTCATTATTTTACAAAACACTATTTCATTAGATAGGTCAGATAACATTAACAGTCACAAATTGCTCATTATTTTCTAAAACACTATTTCATATTTTTAATTTTATAATTTCTAAATGTCATCTTACTTGACTTAAACTAATGATCTACAATCTGGAATCATCAAAGTTCTGATGATGCCAGATATTGGACTTCATACTGTAAAGAGAGAGTTGTTCCTTCAGACTTTTGCTGGAATGACTGGCCCAAGTTTATCAAGACCTCCACCTACTTTCATATTTGATGGAATTTCCTACTCAGGTGGGATTCACATGGATATGTCGGCTACAATAACACACCAACTTTCATGTCCAAAATGCATGCCCCCCCCATCCCTGAAATCTCACAGAATGTAATTAAATATGTCACAGAATGTAATAATTTTACATGTAGGATTTTGATATGCATGTTGATAACAAATAAGATAACTTCGAACCACAAATTTTTTCTTCCATATATTTGCCTTTTTCATGTGCACTGCAATTTTTATGTATCAGCTATCGAAGTTTCCTTGTATCTGCCATTTACTAAGTTTTATGAAGAGTCAAGTTTTTACTGTATAACCATCCGCACATAACAGTTTTAATGGAGTAAAAGCCAAGTTTTTCTACAGTAAACAAAAAAGGACCCTAGGTACACAAGATTTCCCTATAAAGTTTGCATGTGAAGTTCAAAACCAAGATACTAAAAATGCTGGCTTAAAAAATGGGATATATAGGGCATTGGCACAAGGGGCTAGATTTAGTGAAATATGAAATCTGATTGATACTAAAAAAATAATTTAACTTATAAGCAGGTTGTGTTCCTCTTACTTTCTATTAAAGAGCAATATTAAACCCCCTCCTTAGGCTCACAAATAGCTTTACTTGGTCTTGAATACTAATGGCAACTCTGCTCAATATTCTACAGATTATTCATGACAACTGGCCATATCCAAATACTTTTCAGTCTTCACATTTCTACAGCTTCTTCTTAGAGAAGATTAGGTAAGTTTATAATGACTAGAACCATCATGCAACACTTTTCATAACTTGTCTGAAATATACTACTATAATTTAATTTTTGTTGATCATTATTTACTTCGATTTTTCATTATCCCTAAATCTGCTAACTGCCATCAAAGCTGACTTTTGATGAAGATACAGGAAGATCAAATGAATGGGTCTGAAATTGATGTTACATAAATATATAGTACTATTTCTTTCCATTTCTAGAGAGCAAATATAAGACTACCCCTCTTTTATTTTCTTTGTTAGTTATTTCATATGTATTAAATTTCATTTAATGGATGCATTTTGCATAGGTTCTAGGCTACAAAATAAGCAGTTGAATTACTACATAAGAAATCTGAATTGCTAAATAGCAGATTAAACCATTCTAGGAAATTTTAAAAATATCTTTTAGTTCTGATAGGTGCAGAAAATTTATTATATATTAAATCTTAAGAGTCAGCTATACTCAGAAATATTACAACTTACAATGATTTTTACATGTTGATGAGATTTGTCGAAAATCAAAATGAAATAGAAAATTAGCTTTAAGGTTTCACACAAATGTGTACCAGAAAGTTCTATTTATGATAAAAATAGGTAAGACATTTTGTTAGTATCCTTGCACAGAACACCTAGTTATAAAACAAAAAATACTTCATTAGCTGAAAAAACAACGTAAATGCATGAAAAATGCCTTTATATGATGAAGCATATATATGCCAGATTTTGTCTACAATGTGGATGCCATGATAAACTAAATCATCAAACTTTTAGGAAGGTTGAAAAAAATGTTGTTGTGAAACTGATTAGTAATATCTTGCAAACATTAAAAATAAATCTCTTCATTTTATGTACGAGGTACAGATGGTGTTGGCTGTCATCGAAGTAGGAAAAGAAAAAAGGTTTTTCCCTTTCGCCTCGTCACGTGAACCGATTGAGATGTTTAATAACTTGAGGGGATAGTAAAATGTCCCGGAAATTGTTATAATGTATATATTTTAGTATAATTGTATTATGTTGTAGTGTAGATAGAATATAATTAGATGAATCAACTTCTTCAAGTTTTTATTTCCCATGCATCAGCATTGGTTTCGATTCATTATCACACTACCCAGGTAAGTAAGTTTTGTCTTTGTTTTCTGGATTGCTCTGTATCTTGGATGAGTGAAAGAAATATTTTAATTTTAATGATGAGGCTATGTTTTAGTAATAACAAATGTAAAACTTGTGAGAAAATACTTATCACAAATGTTTATCAATTTAAAAATGCACCCATATTTTATCTTCATAAAATGATAGTAAGCACCATGCAGCATTTCCACATTTATACCTTAGGTACCAGGTTGTTCAATAAGTTCGCGGAACGGAAATGAAGAAACCAATTTTTATTGGTAAAAATGACTTTGTTTTTTCAACGTAGTTTCCCTCAATTTCAATACACTTATTCCAACGGTCTTCTAATTTATGGTTCCCTTGACTGTAGTGGTTTTTTCGGCAGCTAAGCAAAATATCCCTCCATGGCAGCTATTACCTCTTCGTTTGAAGAAAATCGTTTCTACGGAGATATTGTTTGAGGTGTGAGAAGAGCCAAAAGTCGGAGGGAGCTAAATCTGGAGAATAGGCTGGATGTTGCAGCAATTCGTACTTCAATTCAGTTATTTTAGCAATGGTTTTCTGATCTGTGTGGGCAGGTGCGTTATCTTGGTGGAAAATGATTTTCTTCTTCTGTAATCCAGGTCTTCTTTCACGAATTGTTTCGTCTAATTGATTCAAAAGGTTACAATAATAATCCGAATTACCGTAATTTCCGGAAGAAAGGCCGCATCAGCGTAAACGCCGCACTCGAGAAAATTGGCGGGAAAAAAATTAAAATTACACAGAAACGTCGCAATAGATTAAATTGCGCGTGACATCGTCGTAGGCCATATAGATGCAAAAACTCAACCTAAGTCCTGATATATGACATACCAGTTAAGTTTTTAATAATGAACTATAAATAATATTTTTAATTATCGATGTATTGTTTTTTAAAAGATTTACAAGTCTTAAGCTTGCGTTCTGTTGTGTTAAATATATTCTCTTCATCTTAAATCTTCTGAAGTTTAAATAGATAAACGCAGATTATAAAGGTAAATTGTCTATTTGCCCTCTATCAGCAAACTGAAAAAACTGCCTAATATTTCCCTGTAAGTAACCGTAGAAACTAAGGCAATCCACCTTAGCGATTTTTTGAACTTCCAAATATAAGCAAACATCTAGTCCACTGCCGTTGCATTCCTCAGAAAACCATTCTAACTCCCCGATGAAAATAATAGAATCGCCTCTCTCGTAGGCTGCCGTTTTGGGATGTAGACGCTAGTCTTAAAAACTATCCAACAAGTACTTGTACCCAAACTGATGGGATCTGTATCTGGCAGAATTCCAAGAAAAATCCATTCATGCTGAAGAGGAAATACATCAGAGTTCATTATTGCGAGGCAGGTGGAGTCGTGTCCGCCTTTGAAAAAAATTGCAGTAAAGGCAGGGGTGGGGAGAGGATGGGTCCTGGAAGATTCATCGAATGGCAGAAGAGAGAGACTATTCGAACTGATGAGAATGTTGACTTGAAAGGGGGAAGAATGTTATTGTTCTGAGATCTCATTTAGGGTGAATAAGGCATGTAGGTCCGTTCAAGGGAAAGAATGTAAACAAAATAACGTTCGCAAAAAGCAACTGAGTGGTCTTTTGTGTGGGAACAGCACCAGTGTATGCACAATGACAAGGCCATCCAAACTATGTACAATGACCATCATAGGAAATATTTTATTTTTAGCGCACCTAAACGCCGCACACGCTGAAAAATTTAAGTTTTAAACACGTAAACGCCGCGGTGTTTCTTCCGGAAATTACGGTAATTGTTTTGCCAGTTTGAAGGTAATCTATAAACAAAATTCCTTTCGCATCCCAAAAAACTGATGCTAACACATTCTTGGCTGATTTTTGCACACGAACTCGCTTCGGCGCTGAAGAGCCGGTTTCACACCACTCCTAAGCCTCCTGTTTCGATTCAGGATCATGATGGTAGACCAAAGTCTCATCCATTGTGATAAATCGATGGATAAAGTCGCTTTTATTTTTCTTAAAATGCTCCAAATGTTGCTGGCAAAGTCGCATCTGAATGTGTTTTTGCTCCATCATTAGAGAATGCGGCACCCATTTAGCACAGAGTTTTTTAAACCCAAATTAACACTCAAAATATTGCTCACTGTGTCTAATGAAATGCCTAAAGCCTCTGTTAAATCTCTTTCAGTCAATCGACGGTCTTCCAATACCATACCTTGTATTTTTCCAATGATTTCCGGTGTTGATGCAGTTTTTGGACATCCCTCTCGTGGATCATCTTCAAGGCTGGTACGACCACTTTTGAATAAACTAACACATTTGCAAACCATTGTTTTTGAAGGAGCAGATTCACCCAACACATTCACCATTTCGGTATGAATTTCCATTGCTTTTAAACCTTTCTTTACAAAGAATTTGATAACTGCACATTGCTCAATTTTATCCATACCTGAAAAAGCCACAACACGTTAGATATAAAGGGCGGTTAAACAATGAATAAATTAACAGATCGAAATGAAACTTTTGATGTGTTCCTAAGAAAGAACACATATGAAAATGGTGTCAAAGTTTTAGGTCTAATATTGACGACTAGATGGTGCTCTGCGAACTTACTGAACAACCTTGTATATTAAATAAAAATGCTAGTGTTCATACACAATGTCTGAAATTCAGAATCACTGGGGTTTCGGAAATTCTGAATTTAAGAAACACAAACTTAAAAATATACAGCGATTGTTTGTGAAGTAATGAAGCATTTTTATGACTTTAAGGGGACAAAAATTTCCGAGAAAAGCTCAAGGGTAATGTTTATTTTGTTATATTAAATATTTCTTTCATCATACATTGTTTAAGCAATGCTGCCTTGTGTTAACATTTTCTCATTCCACTAATTTGGCTTTTTACTTGGCGGTATCTGAAAACCTTCAAATTTCTGGCTACCATTATAATAAAATTTGGTTGTTGTCTATAAATTATGCCAAGCATTTTCAGAAACATCTGCAAACATATTCTCTCATGACCACACTAAAATATTTCATTGAATTTTTAGCCAAACAATATGCAGGACAATTTCATATTGTTGCAGATACTGATGTTTCTCGGCAAAAGAAACCTCAACTAATGCGGAAAAAAGCTGAATTATGAAACTCTTGTTTTTTCCTTATGTATCATATTCTCCATTCTTACACTGGGTAAGGAAAATAAAATTTCTCAAAAAAAAAAAAAAAAAATATATATATATATATATATATCTGAGGTTCAGATAAAATAGATAATTATCAATCATTCCAGTCACCATTACAGATAAAATAGATAATTATCGATCATTCCAGTCACCAGACATCTGGATTTTGGACTTTATGCTATAGTTACTTCAGTGTTTTTAACCTTTTTTAAAAAGGCATACATTTTTAGTTAAGCACTTGATAGCAAAAGGAGCATACCTCTAACATATTAATACATTACCCTTATGAAATTTTAATTCATATCAGAAGTAAAAGATCAATTATTAAAAATTTTAACATATTATGTAAGCTCTTTTATAAAAACAAATAGTTACCTTCATCACCATGAGATAAGTAACAAACAACAAATGCATCATAAAAGGAATGATCCTTTAGTCGTAACTCCTCAAATAAATCAAAAACCTGTTTATCAGTCAAATCACGGTAAATATGTGTTTCAAAGCCAAAGGTTTTCCATACTAGCTTTAGAGCATCTAAATGAGAAAAATGCAATTAATCCTTGTAAAGTGTTAGAAACAAATGCACTACAACATTAAACTTCAAAAGAAATTTGATATTACTAAATAAGCCACCAAACATCTTGTAATAAAAACACTACTCTTAAATAAAAAAATGACCTCATATCAAAAATAAAATGTTTCCTCACAATAATTGTAAAACATGTATTACAAAGAGCGCAAATAAATATTTTGAATTTCCATAAACAGAGACTTAGCAGTTAAAATTCCCTCTAGAGCTTGCAGTCAAGAAATAATATATTTGGTTTCAGGTGAGGTTTTAATATTTCAAGTTATAAAAGATAAGCTAAAACAAAGTTTGAAAAAAAAAAAAAAACTTATTTAATGATGTTGTTTTAATAGCCCTCTCAAACAGTTGCATAGCCAATAATGAGAAATATGGACTTCTCAATGGAATTAAAAAAAGTATATTTTATTCACTTCAGACAGATGACACTACAGGCATTTTAAATGATGTGCAGCTGGTGTGTAATATAAGGTATAAGTGTAACAATAACGCTCATAAAAATATGTTACTTTCAAAGATTAAGCCAACATGTACAACTAAAGAAAAAAAATTTAAAGTACTAAAAGACTACATGAAACAATATGAAACTGATTAGAAACATGAGTAAGTTTTTGTTCATATGGGGATCGTGCACTTGCCAGTACGCATATTAGCCTTTCATGCAGTGTTAGATCTGCAGCACCTTAAGCTTTGTTCAGACGAAGGTCTTGTCACCATGAAGCATAAGTGTCACGCCACGATCGAACTCCAAGAAAGGTAAGTTTCTCTGTTATGGAATGGAAATGAGAGAGAGATTGTTTTTTTAAAAAGATGGATGATCGAACTGCGTTGTAACGATCATTTTTGTGGACGTTGCGTATTGTAAAATGAACATATTACACTGTACTAAATAGTATTAAAATGCTATATATTAAAAGATCTTTCATCTGATCTAAATTTTAACAAACCGCTCATTATTTTCTCTTAAACTCACAATGTTCACGACATTTCTGGCACCCCCCGGGTGGGCGTGTTTGTTGAAACATGTCGGATGAAAGAATAGATAGGGTAAGTTGATTACCTTATACTTCCGTTTTGAAGTTATTGATTACTGTTTTACTGAAGTTTAAAATACTATTCTTGCCTAATTTTTATCTGAATATTTTAAACTTAAGACAAAATGGAAGTGATGAAAAGAAACAAAACTGCGCACCGTTCAGCTTTTACTAAAGCATATAAAAGACTAGATGAACTTTTAAATGATGTTAATGTTGTTTATGAAGAAGCAGAAATGTGTTTTTATTTGTTCAAGAAAAAGGCAGAAACATTAGAATTGATGCAGAGTGCTTATTTAGATACTATAACTGATGATAAAGAATTCGAAACAGAATTTGAAATAGCAGAGGACAATCGAGAAAAGGCTGTTAGGATACAGTTAAAATCGGAACAATTTCTCGATAATATTAAGAGAAAATTAAACGAAATCCAAAATACATCGTCAAAGAGTAATCAGAAATTAGTTACTGATGAAAATACATGTAAAACTTTGTGCCAACGCCTACCGAAAGTAGAACTTTATAAGTTCGCAGGTGATTTAAAAAATTGGCTTACGTTTGGAATCAGTTTAAAACCATACATGAAAATAATAACTTAACGAATGCAGACAAATTCCATTATTTGATACAGTCAACAAAAATTAAATCAGAAGCTAGAGATATTGTAGAATCTTTTCCTGTGACGAAAGAAAATTATCCTTTGGCTATAGAAAGCCTCACTGAGAGATATGGCCGTAAAGAACTGTTAATTGATTTTTATGTTCGAGAGTTAATAAAACTTGTTTTGGATAACGCAGCGAAAAAGAAGCAGGATTCTTTGAGTAGTTTGTATAACTCACTTTCAATACAACTTAGAGCCCTGAGCAGTCTCGGTGTGACAAACAACTGATCAGTGTGGAACAATTTTACACCCTCTTGTAGAAAGTGCTATTCCTATTCATGTATTGCGATCATTTGAAAGACAACGAAAAATTACTGAATCTGAATGAAACATTTTGAGTCTTGATGCAATAATTGAATTTCTGAAAAGCAACTAGCTAAAATATTCCTTCCACGTCGGATTTGATGAATCATGAAGCAATACCTTCTTGTTCATTTTGTTTAAAAGATCATGAAACGCGTAACTGTAAAAAGGCGTTTTATGTTCCGTTAGATGAAAAAATGTCTGCGGTAAAAAAGAAAGGTTTATGCAGAATATGCTTGGTTAAAGGTCGCCTCAGTAACCAGTGTCGATCAAGTGTTAAGTGTCAGATCTGTTCAAAAAGGCATTTGAAATTTTTTTGTCCTAGTCTTGAATGTAATAAGTCTAGTGAAATGCATAACCAGGAAAATGATGAGAAAAAAGAGAAAACAATTGATTCTTTGCATTCGCGTGCTACAAATGAAGTTTTCCTTCAGACTCTAGTTGTAAACATAGAGGGTAAGAATAAAAGGCGTAAAGTTAGATTAATGATTGATACGAGTAGCTCAAAAAGTTATGTTTTAAAGTCCACCACAGAAGAAATGGGTTTTGACTTGCAATGGGAGGAAGAATTTAGTCACTCTTTATTTGGTGGAACGAAAACTGAAATTTAAAAACATAAATGTTACAAGATTTATTTGAGTAGCCTTGATGGTAATTATTCATGTAAATTAGATGCTATGGATCATGATGTTATTTGTAATATTTCAAGCATAAGATATGGTTCTTGGATTCGCGAATTAGGAAATAAAAGAATACGCTTAACTGATACCCAAGAGAAATCCAGGCCCTATTGAAGTACTGTTAGGGGCAGACGTTGCAGGGAAGTTATTTAATGGAAAACGAGAAGAACTAGGAACAGGTTTAGTGGCTATAGAAACAAAATTGGGTTTGACTTTGATGGGTAAAGTGCCTCAATCCGAACATCAGCACAATGTAAATATGACTATAGTTTCTATGTTATCTCAAGAAGATCTGCCTATTTCATCATTGCAAGACTTAGAATTATTGGGTATCCGAGATCCTGTTGAACAAAAAACTAAAGAAGAGTCAAGAAGAGCTAGCTATTATGGTTCATTTCCAAGAAACAGTTCGTCAATTAGAAAATGGTAGATACGAGGTTGATATGCCTTGGAAGATTGAGCATGCAGTCTTATCTGACAATTTTGAGACTCGAATCTACTATGAAGAACTTGTAAAAAATCGGATATCGTGAAAAGTATCATGAAGTCTTTAATGAATGGCTGCAGGAAGGAGTGATTGAAGAAGTTCCCCAAAAGGAGTTGTCTTTACCCGTTGTTCATTACCTCCCACATCGTCCAGTCATTAAGGAAACATCCTCACTATCTTCCATGAAAATTAGACCCGTTTTTGATGCTTCGGCAAAGCTTCCTAATCAGCCATCTCTAAATGACTGTTTAGAGACTGGAATTAATTTGATTGAAACTATTCTCTCTATTCTAGCAAGATTTCACTTACATGAAATTGGTGTGATTTCATACATCAGAAGAGCTTTTTTACAGATATCTCTAAATGAAAGAGATCGGGATTTTTTTACGATTTCTTTGGTATGGTGATGATGGTAGAGTGAAGACATTTCGTCACACCCGTGTGGTATTTGGCATTACTTGTAGTCCATTTTGCTGATGGTGGTTATTGACCATCATTTATCCAAAGAATCGTGGGAAAAAAATATTCTGAATAATTTCTTAAAAAATTACAAGATAGTTTTTATGTTGATAATTGCATAACTAGTGTACAAAATAATGCCGAACTAGAAATATTCATCGAATCTGCAACTAATGTAATGAAAGAAGGAATGTTTGATCTCAGAGGATGGGAAAGTTCTGGAATTCCTGCATTTTCAGAAAGTACAACATCACCTGTATTAGGACTGATTTGGGACAAAGATTTAGATACCTTAGAAATAGACACCGAATCTTTGAAATTTGATGAAAGAGAAAAGGTAACTAAAAGGAAAATACTTTCACTAGTTAATCGAGAATTTGATCCCATAGGTTTCCTTGCACCTGTTATGATTCAGCCTAAGATTTTGCTGCAGGCCGCTTGGAAGAGCAAAGAATCATGGGATGATGAAGTGAATGATGAAATAAAGAAGAAATTTTTAAAATGGGAAAAACAACTGAAATACTTCAAAAATATAAAAATTCCAAGATGGTTAGGTGTGATGAAGGAATGCAATTTAAGTATTCATACTTTTGTCGATGCCAGTAAGACAGCTTATGTGGCATGCATTTTCTTAAGAAGTGAATCCAGTATGGGTTCTGTGACTGTTCAATTACTTCAAGCCAAATCACGAATAATTCCAACGAAGACTATTACTATACCACGTCTTGAATTAATGGCCGCTACCATACGTGCTAGGCTGTTTAGTTCTGTGAAGCAAGCTCTGAGACTTTCCAACGTCAAGACTTACTTTTGGACAGATTCTTCCACAGTTCTTGTGTGGATAACTCGTCGAGAACAGTGGTCGGTATTCGTTACAAACAGAATAAGTGAAATTAGAAAATTGACAACTCCGGAAGATTGGTTCCATATTTCAACTGACCAGAATCCAGCAGACATTTTATCAAGAGGTTGTGCAACTTCAGAAACTTCAGAAACGCAAGTGGTGGCAAGGGCCAGCCTGGTTGAAGAATTCGAAGGAGCAGTGGCCAAAGTCAGCTGTAAATACTAACGAGAAAGAAGTAGAGATGGAGAAACGAAAGTCAGTCATCTCTGCTAGTAACACAGAGCTAGAGTCAATTTCATTGCAGTTAGCCAGAAGATTCTCTAGATTTTCAAAGATGATTAGGGTTATGGCTTGGATACTGCATTTTCAACCAAAGGCCAAGGACTTAAGAAAATGTAAGTAACTTCAAAATGAAGAATTGTTAAATGCACAAAGGACTATTTTCCATGCAATACAAAAGGAATGTTACTCTAATCAAGAAACATGAAAAAATTTGAAAGGTCTTCTAATATTTGAAGATGAAGGAGGAATTTTACGATTAAAGTCCAGATTGATAAATGAGGAAGAAACGAAAGATTTTATTTCTCCAATAATTCTACCATCGAAACACCTGGCAGTGAGAAGATTTATAACCCAAGAACATACTGCTAACAAGCATGCTGGGACATCAACTCTACTGACTATTTTATGGGAAAGATTTTGGATAGTGAAAGGGAAAAGAACTGTTCGGAGTGTTATCAAAGAATGCTTATGTACATGTAAAAGGCAAAAGGTAAAACATCTTGAGGTACCTTTTCCGCCTCTTCCAAAAGACTGAACAGAAGTAGCAGCAGTTTTTCAAGTATCGGGTGTAGATATAGCTGGCCCTCTGTTGACTAAATCTAAACAAAAGGTGTGGATAGTACTTTTTACTTGCACCCTATTTAGAGCCGTCTATCTTGAGCTAATACCTTCACTGAGTACCACTTTATTGGAATTACTTTTGGTTTTGACTTTTACCCTTGCCTGCATGAATTACGAAACACGAATTGAATGATTGGAGAGTTAGGTTTGGAGGCAACTTCCCCTTGATAAGTCTGTCTCCTGCCTATCTACGGTCATTCACATATGCATTTTTTAAAAAAATTGTTTAATTTAATTTTAATTTATTAAATTAGTAGATTTATTTTCATGGATAGATTTTGCACTTGATTTGCTTATGCTTCTGAATTTAAATGATATTGTAGATTAGTTCGAGAATTAAATCTTTTACATGTTTGCACATTTTTTTAAAATTATTTTAAATTATTTTGGCTTTTTTTTTTTTTTTTTTTTTTAGAATTTAAATTTGCTTTTTTACTTTTATACGTATTTGTTAAGATATACAGGGTGTATTAGTACAGGTGACAGGTGAGAGCAGGGTCCGGACACTTGGCTGGCTTTCACTGACTATTTGGGTATCGTCCGAATCCCGCAACTGTACAGAAAAAGAATATTGCACACAGGGGCAGATGGTGGAAAACAGGGGTATTGCAAATTCCTACAATAACAATGCTTATTATACAATATAAAGATACTTACATCAAAAAGTGTTGTTACTATGTTGAATTACCACAACAGTTATACATCGTATTACATTATAAATTAATAATGCACTATTATAATAGTCGACGCAGGGAAGATAAATTAATACGCATAATAATAAAATTTCCTGAACTCTACAGAAATTGCAGAGCGGTATCAATGTGCATTGTATAACCTATAGCTATACATATTATACATTAATATACAGATAACATAAAGGTGCATTCGATATATTAATACACTATACATTAGGTGCATTAGTACAGCAGTGACAAACTTTCAAGAGAGATACAGTACACCTAGATGATGGGAAATCACATCGCAATGCATGGTTGGAAACACTTTCCTGATGCAATAGTGACGACACAAAAATCAAGGAAAAAAAAGACAGGAACAGGCTGAGAAAACATGTTTATTATTCAGAGTACAGCAACAATACTGGGAAGTCTTTGGCTGGTGTACATGACAGATGTCACAATGTAAACCAAAGTAATGGTGGTGCATGCACACATGCAGTTGTTGCTGCCGTTCTTGCTGTGAAGCTTCATTTCAGCTGCTGACAGAGTGGTAGTAGGATGGAATGCTACATGACCACTGAGCTCATTGATATGTATTTCCCAAATGGGGCCTGTGATTGCAATGGACAAGCTACACAGCGGTTGCACGCTCAATGTTAGCCCAGGAGGTAAACTCCCACTTGTGCCTTCTTTAAACACTTGCACTAGAGATTGACCAAGAGTTGATCCTTCTTCAGCGTGGACACACAGCAGCGTGAGCAAAGAGTAAGGATGCCAAGTAATGAGGAGACAGTGCTGAATCTGGTACAAAACAATCACGGAACCAGTATGTGGGTTATTGCCTGTCAGGTCAGGATTTCTCATACGACTGTCAGATCCTGCATACTAATGACATGCACACCTATCACATACAGCATGTGAAGTTAATGGGCAAGGCAAATTTCTTTCTCAATTGACCTTTGCATGCTGGTATGCTGAGATGTGAGCAAGAGATCCCCATTTCCCAAACACTGTTTTGTTCACCGAAGAGGCGACCTTCAAGCACGAAGAAATATTCAATTCACATAACACCCATGTGTGGTCAGAGGAGAACCTGTGCAGCCCAGGATTAGTTTTCCATAAATGTATGGACCGGCATCATAGGAGACCACCTAGTTGGGCCATACATGTTGCCCCGAAGCCTGATGGGTGCAAACTGTCTGCTCTTCCTTCAGGCATTGCCACAGCTGCTGGATGACACATATTTGCTGCTATCCGTTCTTTCCATGTGGTTTCACGATGATGGGGGTCCCCCGACATTACAGCATTGAAGTGCGTCTCCACCTGAATGCAACATATGGCCAACAGTAGATTGGTCAATGAGGTCCCGTGCATTGGCCTGTTCAATCTCCGGACTTCACCTGCCTTCATTACGTCTTCTGGCGGTATCTCAAGGCACTGGTGCAAGAAACTTCCATTAACAGTGCTGAAGAACTTACTGTATGCATCCTGGCAGCTGCTGGGGTCGTCCAGAACCTGCCCGGTATTTTTGCTAACATTCGCTTGTCAATGCTCCAGAGATGTTAGGCCTGCATCACGGCTTGGGGTCATAATTTCAAACACCTACTTTGATGAAGATCGTTGTCTGTTTTTTTCTTTGTTTTTGCCGTATTCGGAATAATAAAGATGTTTTCTCACCCCATTCATGTCCTTTCTTTCTTCATTTTTGTGTTGTCACAACCGTGCCAGGAAAGCGTTTCCGACCATGCATAGCTATGTGATTTCCCATCATCTAGGTGTACTCTGTCTCGCCTGAAAGTTTGTTACTGCTGTACTGATACACCCTGTATATTCAAAACTAAAGTAATTTTTTGATTGCTTTCAATGCTCATGAGAAAATAAAGAAGGTTGACAGGAAACTTGCTTTGTGAGTTAGTTATGTAAAACAAATTTTTCACCATAACTTTAGAATCATGGCCACTAGGGGCTGAGCAGTAACGACTCTGAGTACTGGTAATTTTGACCTGGGTTCAATTCTCTGTAAACTGGCTTGCTGCATGGGCGTTTTCATACTTTTCTTGGTGTACAATGATGATGCAACTTAGTTTCCCTTAGAAAATAATTCACGAAAGCATCCCTCCTCTTAAGCAAATAAATAACCCTAGCATGCTTTACCATAATCAAATAAGCCATATTAACCTTAGAATATCTTTTAGTTGAAAATCATATTCTTATTAGAAATGAATTACTTAGTGACATAGGTTTGCTTCTTGAAACTCTGAGATCCCATTATAACTTATTTTCTAAGTGGCAAGCGTACTGAATTCGATAAGAATACCAGACTTAAAATGAAATTCCATGCAGAAGACAAGGTTAATTTCTGAACCTTATTATTAGTAAAACTAGAATACAGCAATATGGTGATGATGGCACTTTCAAACATTCAGTCTGTTTCTACACAGTACTGGATCTAGCGGGGGGGGGGGCAAGCAGGGGTTCTTGCCCTGGGTGGCAACTTTTGAGGGCGGGAAATTCGAATATAACACTGGATCGTTTTGGTATGTTGTTCGCTAAAACAGCTCTCTAATTTTATTACAACGTTAAGAGTTTTAAAGCCAAGTTTAAAAACCTCTTTTAAGAAGATTTCTAATTAAATACTAAGAACCCTTTTAAAGGAACATGAGTTAAAATAAAGTTAAGTACAGCCGATTACAACTATAAATACAAGATCCGAAAGAGGCCAATAGAAGAATTCCAGGCGTCACTGATAGAATCAGACTGACCCTATCAGTAACACCTGGTGTCCCTATATCATTTGCTGTCTGGGCCACGTGTATTCAAATAGGAAATAGAATGATAGCTTGTTGAAAAAGGTCGCCTGGTTCCCATAGCAATGTCTGCTGGGAAATGGAGAAGCATTGTAACTTTTTTTTAAGAGCTAACCCAAAAAATTAACCTTGGGCCATCCTGGCCAAATGAAACAATTAAAATTAATATTCTTCAAGTTTATACAAGATACAGCCATTATGTCTTCAAGATGAAGCAAGGCATTTAGATCTTTTTGCAGTGAGTTGGAAACTTAGGCTCACCTTTGGCTTGACTCGGAACAGTGAACTTTGGCTTGACTCGGAACAGACTCGGCATTTTGGATTTTAAAGCTAGTGTTCATGCGATATAGGGCGTTGATATACAAATAATACAATTTTAAAGAAATGGACTGTACTAATTAATATTTTATTCGACAACTTTAATCACATGCGATGACTTACTACTAACAACAACAGCAATAAAAAAAAACTGAGCGAGCGTTTACATTGTTGCTGTAATGAACATCTGCGAGAAAAAATGATGTAATCTTAAAGTGAAATAGTCCCAATGACTGAACAGCTAGATTTATTATTTTTGTGTTTTTTTTTTAAATATGCTTGCTTTTAATAGCCCACACTACATTTAGCGAGGCGCGACCATTTATTTAGGACTGCTCAGTGTAATTATGTCAATTCTTAGTTATTCTTATTAAGGCAATTCATAGTGAATTTAATTTAGATTAAAAGAAACCATCTGCAAGCCACAGGGAAGAAAAGCGGAATGCAGAAAATGAGCCAAAGAATAAGGCCAAACAGAGAACACAAATTTCAGCTAAGATGAAAAAATAACTTCACGGAAGAAATAAACCGTCAGACCCTGCCGCAATTCCGATTATGCCGAGATTCTAGAGAGTATTAATATTTCTTGCAATTTCCATGACAAACATGACTGCATATATCAGCCCCAAACAATCTACAAATCAGCATTTAAAAGAACAACCTTTTTCATCGACATCAAACGAACAGCTGGAGGACATGAAACCATGATATAAAGATCTCTTCATTTAGATGGGGGTGGGCAGCAGAAAGACAAAAAACTAAAAATGTTTTATTTGTTGGATGCATGCAATTGGCTGGTCATAAAAAAAAATGAACGGTCACCAACAATCTTTCTTAAGCAGTCAATCAGTATTATTAGCCAGTAAAATCCGGTAAAACGTAAACCTCAATCCCATTGAACGTGATGGCAGACATTTGACATGTAATACAAAACATTAGTAAATAATGAAAAGCTTAGATCTTGGTTTACATATTCTAAAAACAAGAATGCAATTTTTTGTACACCCTGCAAGATTTATCAGAAACATGGTGCTATCGTTACACCATACAACAGGATTCATTAACTGGGAAAAACGTTTTATCAAGATTAACTGAGTGTGAAGCGTCTGGAATACACAGAGGTGCATGACTAAGTGGAAAATTTGAGTAAAACAAATGAAATCGTGTCAAGGCATTGATCATGATACTGAGCGGCTCATTCATACAGAGAAAGAAAAATGGAGAAAAATTCTATATAGTCATGGACACGGTACTATATCTTAATAAACTGCCGTTCTTTTCTTGGGTCTGATGAAATCCCAAGTAGCCTGTTTACAAAGTGTCCTCGACCAAGCGAAGGAAATTTTCTGAATTTAATCTCTCCACTTGTCAAATATAATTCAACTCTTAAGTACCAGTCAAAGCACCTATGTGTCTCATACAGAAAAAAAAAGAACCAAGTACTCAATACGTAAAAACATGTGGTGATGTGTGTGAGATAAAGGAAAATTTAATTGATTTCATAGAAGTTGGTGGAAAGATAGGAGAATGTATTTCTGAACGCATTGTAGAAAATTAGTGTCTTCATTGACACTTGGTGGTTTAGATATTGGACAACGTTGGTGTCAGTCTTACGACAACGGGTCTAATATGACTGACCCAATTCATTTCTGAAACAGTACAAGCTAGAATTACAGAAATGACTAAGCTGGAGGAATTTGTGCCATGTTTGGCTCACTCCTTGTATTTTGTCAGTATGCATTCTGCTTTTTCTTTCCCAGAAGCAGTTATCTGTTTGGAATTACTCAGAAAATATTTAGCTTTTTTGTCGGATGCACCACTCAATGGTATATTATGAAAAAATGTGCAAAGCACAACTTAAAAGGAAGCAGCCAGACGAGATGGTCGGAAAACTATGTGGCTGTGAAAGTGCTTCTAATGAATCTACCGAAAATATTCAAATATTTAATAGAAATTAAAAATTGATGTCTCTTGATGTGGAATCAAAGCACGAGGTAGGACATCTGGTACATGCTGTGAAAAATTTTAATTTATTATCAACCTGAAAATTTGAGCTAATATTTTCCCAGAATTCAATCGAGTAAATACAGAAATTCAAAAGGAATTCCTCTTTTGTGTTCTGTGTAGTTAACGAAAGATCTGACCCAAACTTAGAAATTATAAAAAAAATTAGAGAAAAATCCTATTGAATATTGGATACAAGAGTCTAAAATAGTAACCTAAAAAACTGCAGTTGAGTCTATTCTGAAAAAGAAAGAATTCCAAAGCACAAAAAGCAATCTGATGAACTATTTGAGGACGAATCACGAATATGTCAACCTGTTCAGATCGAAGTTTCAGCAAATTAAAATACATTAAAAAATATCTATGATCATCGGTGAGCCAGAAGCGTTTATCAAGTCTTGCGATTCTGGCAACCGAAAATCAAACTGCAGATCAAATTATGACGATTCCATGCATTTATTTGCAGAACAAAAGGCTTACAGAGTAAAATTTAAATTTACGTTACTAATTCCGTCATATTTTAATAGCGTTAAAGCAGGTAAGAACTTAAAATTACTTATGAAATAGGAAGTATGAAAAACATGGCAGGAAGCACGAATACTCTCAGTAATAGTCCATATTCTGTATACTTGATTCAGAATACTTCCTTTCGGCAATAGCCCATATTTTGTATGCAATAGTCCCATTAGTGGCTGAGCAATAAAAGCCGCTGAGTGGTCCAAGGGTCAAGTATAGGTGAATGGGCTGACTGTATGAGCATTTCCATGATTTTCCCCATGTGTAACATAGATACGAGCCAGTTTACCTTACAATATTTTTTCACGGGATATTCCTCCTTTTCCATACAGAGCCTAATGGCGAAACGCATAGTAATATAATCAGACAAATGTCCTCAGCAGTGGCTGAGTGATTAAGAAGATATATAATGGTAGTTCAACCTTGCCTGGGTTCAAACCCAGGCGAATGGGCTGGTTACATGGTTTGTTTTCGTGGATTCATGTGTAACGTGAATATGAGCCAGTTTCCTTTAAAAAGTTCCTCCACGAAAGCACCTCTCCTCTAAGCAGATACGAGTCCATATCCCTTAAAAAATTTTCCACAAGGCATTTCCCCTTTCCATGTAGTACCTAATGCCGAAACACATAGTAAATACTCAAACAAATGACCTGAGCAGTGGCCGAGTGATTAAGACCGCTGAATACTGGTAGTTCGACCTTGCCTGGGTTCAAACCCAGAAGAACGGGCTGGCTGCACGGTTTCTTTTCGTGGATTTCTTCATGTGTAATACAAATATGAGCCAGTTTCCTTTAAAAAGTTCCTCCATGAAAGCACCTCTCCTCTAAGCAGGTAGCTCTCCTGTCTTTGCCATATTCATATAATCTAACCCAACCTAAATTAACCTGTAATGAAATAATACGGAATAGTGAGAAGCTTAGGGGATGCCCGTTGTCCCTAGAACGGAAAACGAATGGTGGCGAGGACAGGAGGGTTAGAAGCACTCCGGATTAGAGTTAGGATTAGGCTTGAATATCAAAGTAAGCTCACCAGAAAGGCGATTCTCCTAGGAGGGGACGATTTTCTAATTATGTAATTTCAGTACGTATTTTTCCTTTATAGCAAAAAAAAAGGGGGCACGTAAAGAATTTAGTACAAAATGGAGCTTAGGTTTTTACCTCAAATGCTACTAATTTCTGTATTTATTAAAGAAATTAAAACTTTTTAGAGAAACTTAAAAGGATGATGGGTGAGGGCGGCAGTTTTAGCTTTTGCCCCACATCAGAAAAATCAGAGATCCATGACTGGTACTACATATCTGTGTGAGAAAAGGTTTTTCATCATTAACCCAAACAAAGTATCCAAATGAACTTAATGAATGTGCTGATCTCAGAGCTTAGGCTTGTCAGCATACATCCATACACAGAACAATTGTGCAAGAACTGGAAAGCTCACCTAACTATCTGTACCAACACTTAATTTTTTCCACAAGGCATTCCCCCCTTTCCATGCAGTGCCTAATGCCGAAACACATAGTAAATACTCAAACAAATGACCTGAGCAGTGGCCGAGTGATTAAGACCGCTGAATACTGGTAGTTCGACCTTGCCTGGGTTCAAACCCAGAAGAACGGGCTGGCTGCACAGTTTCTTTTCGTAGATTTCTTCATGTGTAATGCAAATACGAGCCAGTTTCCTTTAAAAAGTTCCTCCACGAAAGCACCTCTCCTCTAAGCAGGTAGCTCTCCTGTCTTTGCCATATTCATATAATATAACCCAACCTAAATTAACCTGTAATGAAATAATACGGAATAGTGAGAAGCTTAGGGGATGCCCGTTGTCCCTAGAACGGTAAACGAATGGTGGCGAGGACAGGAGGGTTAGAAGCACTCCAGATTAGAGTTAGGATTAGGCTTGAATATCAAAGTAAGCTCACCAGAAAGGCGATTCTCCTAGGAGGGGACGATTTTCTAATTATGTAATTTCAGTACGTATTTTTCCTTTATAGCAAAAAAAAGGGGGCACGTAAAGAATTTAGTACAAAATGGAGCTTAGGTTTTTACCTCAAATGCTACTAATTTCTGTATTTATTAAAGAAATTAAAACTTTTTAGAGAAACTTAAAAGGATGATGGGTGAGGGCGGCAGTTTTAGCTTTTGCCCCACATCAGAAAAATCAGAGATCCATGACTGGTACTACATATCTGTGTGAGAAAAGGTTTTTCATCATTAACCCAAACAAAGTATCCAAATGAACTTAATGAATGTGCTGATCTCAGAGCTTAGGCTTGTCAGCATACATCCATACACAGAGCAATTGTGCAAGAACTGGAAAGCTCACCTAACTTCTTAATATCTGTACCAACACTTATTTTTTTGTTAATAAAATGAAGATTATTCAAGCTCTAATAGGCTTGAATTATTGAAAATGAACATAAATTTTCTACTATTAAGTAAATACCAATAACAACTTAAATGAATTTTAATTAGTTGCACTTTGAAAACGTAAGTCTATTGGTAGTAACATATGCTAAAAAACTGCTTTTGATGGGGGAACAAGACACATTTGTATTCATAAAAGTGGTCCCCATTTGAAAAATGCTTGAGAAACACTCTTAAGGTCATTAAAAAGATTACAACTTAAAATTTTTTTGGCATATATAAACTAAATATATTTTTAAATTAAATTATTTACATACGTTATTACCATTACTTTACAAAATAAATTTTAATGTATTCAGCAAATTACTGTTACTCAGTAATACTTCTTAAGAAAATAAAGAACCTGGTAAAATATAATATGAATGCACATAAGAAAACTATAACATCTTAAATTTTCAGTAAACATTTGGTAACAAAACGACTAGACCTCTTATACTATTATTTTCCCTCCAAGAAGTTTTAGTCCATATCAGAAATACGATACAATACAGTTATAAATTTTAACAAAGAATATAACATTTTTCACTGTATGAATCATACTAATAATCATTACTACTTCATTGATGACCAATAGACTTAATAACTGTATTTTAGTTATATTGCTGCCTATGCTGTTAGAATTGCTGTCTACGCAACAGAAGAATAAATTGGCACAGACAGTTAAAATAAAATTTAAAAAAATTAAACAAAATATTTTAAATCAACAAGCTAAAATCATGCTTAAATTAAAATAAGAGCTTTCACAAACGATCCATCTGCTTCGTGATCCAGCTGATGCGTCATTTGCGAAAGCTCCTACTTTTTTTTAATGTGATTTTAGCAAAATATTTTATTTCATTTTTAACATTTATCCTGTTGTCATTTGACATTCTACGTGACAAAAGATAAATACAAGAACTCAACAGCTTGTGTAAATTTTTCAGTATGTTGAAGTTAGCACAATCTAGAAGAAAAGCTATATTGACAAAATCTCAAGAATAGTTCTACATGCTTCATAAAATCAGAATTTTAGAAATTTTTCATACACATTAACTAAAACATGTTTGAAACTAAATTATTTACACTTATTATTTATTTATTTATTTCAACTAATTTTAACAGGTTTAGGATCATTATTGTTATAAAGTAACATGTGGAAAAATAGAGAACTTGTTAAAAAAATAACATGAAATCATATGAGAAAAATTAATAAACACCATTAGCTACATTCTTATACTAATGGTTTATTTAAATTAACATCTACAAAGTGATTTTTATTAAACAGATATACTACAGCTAAAAATTTCAGAATGTCTATTAGAATAAAATATATACACAGTACAAAGTCCAAGATCCGAGACTTCAGTAATACTGGATTTGGCATTTTTCCAGATATTAGATCATTGGTTTAAATTTAATAAGATAGCATGCAGAAATTATAAAATTAAAAATATGAAATTAAAAATATGAAATATAAAAATATGAAATTAATTTATGAAATAATGAATACAAAAAAGCTTAATATTTGTTTACTTTATTAAACATTTCTTTCAATGTAAGTTGTTTAATTTTTTGTGCTAATATTTTCTCCTTTTTTTCTATAGACAGATATAATTTCTTGCTCAGTTACAATTTTCCACTGTTCAAGTCCTGTAATTGCTGTATCGAGAATTTCGACTAACTTGTGAATAGAAATTTTTCCATTCCCTCTCTGTCACTTTCTTCACTATCTGTAACAGCATTTTCAGGGTCTAGAACCATACTACAGATTATGTCATTCGTTAATTGACTGATGATTTGGATATTGTTATCACAATGAAAAATTGCTGTATCGAGAATTCCGACTAACATCGCAATTCATTAACTGGAAAATTTCACCTTTGGTCTGCGATATCCTAAAACCTTCAAATTCATGGCTATAATTTTCCTCATCCTCATGATGATTTAAAGTAGCTTGCCGTAAATTATGCCAAACATCTTTAAAGTATCTGAAGACACATCCTCCCACAATCTTGCGATGCTCCACACAGCAGATGTTTCGCTAAAGTATTTCAAAAATTCTTGAATAGTCGTGCTATTATTCAAGAAATTTAACAGATACTTTAAAAATGCTACTTTATATTTGCTTTTCAGCATGCATACTCTTCCGATATCTATAGGCTGAATGATGGACGTACAATTTGTAGAAAATAATAATACGGATACAGTATCTTTCAGTACAACTTTAAGTGAAGTATGAGCCATACTACAATCAGGTCAGTTCTGGCATCATCAAGTAAACCAACCAAATTCAAATGTTGCTGAGCCTTGGGTATGAAATGATTTTCAAACGAATTGCTCAATAATGCTTGCGTCATCCATGCTCTTTTTACCTGCACAATATATAATGGGAAAATTGTTACTCAAGTGCTCAAGGTCATGTATTCTTTACAATTATGAAAAGTTTACACATGCCAAAATTGTTAGTCTCGCCTTGGAATCTTTGACACCAGTTGAAGACTTTTCTGTAGAGGTTGCCAAGGTAAATATTGCCAGAAGAGACCAGTTTCTTCAGCATAGTAAATTTGTTCTGGAGATAACGTTTCACTATTAGCTAGTTAAATAAATTCATCTGTAAATAGTTCAGCAGTTTCAGTATCAGCTATTATGAGATTGGTGTTGAAAGACACATAGTTCCACTAAATTTTGTCTTGTTCTATTGTGCACCGAGACAATTAATCCTGAATTGCATTATTTTAGTTATTTATTATACTTAAGTTTATTTCTTACACATATTTAAGGCTTACACGAGTCCTGAATAAATAAATTCCCACATATACTTATTGAGGGCTTGCACTAGATATCTTACAGCCTGATGCAGTCCCTGAGGGTCCTAAATTCTGCTACCAAGCACCTCCCCAAGTTCTGAAATTTTGCCACCCCTAAATTCTGGGTCCCAGTGCTTTCCCTCAATTCTAAAAATTTTGTCATCTCTTAATTTTGTTGCTCGTTGCTTCTCTAAATTCCAAATATTTTGTCTAAATTCTGCCACCTGGTGTGGCCATACAAGCTCTGGTGCCGATTCTGGGTTTATGTGAATAACTAATCAATTACTCTTAATTCAAATAGCACTAACTGTAATCTTTTAGCCTATGAGTATCATTAAAAAAATCTACTTTTAACATATGGAAAGAAATTTTTGCTAAAATTTTTTGTCTACATTTCTTAGCGCACTTAACTTAAATCTGTAATCATCACCAAGTGCAATGTCAACATAAAAGGTTGCCATACTATTTGTTATAATAATATAAAAAAAAAACTGCTTAGGCATCACTCCATAAGTTGTTACTCAAGTTGTCATGTGCTGATAAGCAAAATATAATAAATGATGTGGCAAGTTGGCGTCAGGAATATAAAGTATTAGTTGATGTAAAATCAACAGTGTTTCTACGTAGAATGTTTCAGCTTGAGATGCATGCCAAGTAGATACACAGCTACAGAGTAAAATTACTGATCACACGAATTTATGCTAAAATGTAATGAGTAATGAGGTATGTGAAATTAAGAATCAGGATTCTGTGCATGCTTTATTATGAGGGAAAATCAAATGTGCATGCGTGAAGCATGCCAAAAAAAAAATTCTTGGTGGCTTTAATGTCCGGATTTTAGATCATTACAGATATTGGACGTTCCGGATCTCAGACTTTGTACTGTATAACTGACATGATATGAAATGATTCGGAACTTGGTGGTGGCATAATAGATGCGTAGCATAGAAACCTAGCAAGGTAGACATGGCCAGATTTCAAGATAATTTTATTATTAAGAAAAGCAATTCCGGATCTGCGATATTTGGTTCACATACAGACAAGTCTTATGTTTCCTACATTTTTGTTAGCTCAGCACATAGTCCATGAACAATGAAGGTAACTGCAGAGCGTCTGGCCAGGAGGAAAGTGCAAGCAAAAAGTGATGCAGCAATTCAGAGGAAGAAGGAAGGGAGTCAAAAATTTTAGTTCAACTTAAAATGTTTTGATACATAATTTAGTGATTGGGCAAGAGGTATCTGCATTAAACGTTACATAGGATTGCATGATTAATTTGAATCATGCAGTATAGACACAGCACTATTTTTAAGATAGAGGAAGTCTTCAAATTAAATAAAAAATAAAAGACGTTATAACCAATTAAAATTAGAAGTTTGCTTATGTATTCTTTAGCTTACATATAGATATTACATATATAATAAATATACATACATATATTTAGATGGATATAGATAATAAATATATATTCATATATTTAGATAAATTATGGAACTTAATTAGAAATCTGGAGAGATTTAATTTATAACAGCAATAAAAATATTTTACTACACCTTTAATAATACACAGTATTCATGTTTTCATTTTTAAATAATACATAATCTAAATACATTATTGTCTCTACACATACCAGCATCTTTGAAACTTCCTTTTCTTTCTTCCAAAAAAGGAAAATTTTCATTTTCTCTATAAAATTTTTCATGGTTTATGATTACCGCAATGCCACATGGAGAGCTAGAAGTTGGTTGCTTAATTGGATAAAACTCCACTTTCATTTTTTCTGAAGAAATTATGGAACTTAATTAGAAATCTGGAAAGATTTAATTTATAACAGCAATAAAAATATTTTACTACACCTTTAATAATATACAGTATTCAAGTTTTCATTTTTAAATAATACAAATAAATATCATATTAAAGTAATAAAACTCAATTCAATGCAACATACTGTACTAATGGTATTTAAGTGCATAAACTCTGTATACATAACTTCAAACATGTATATACTGGCCTCGAAAATTTAAGCACATAATCCAAATTAGCAATTTTTAAAAGCATACTGAATTTGAATAGCAGGTAATTGCAGTGTATGCAGATGACAGTTGCACATCAAATATCATATGTCAAGATTGACTGTCTGAATATATGCTAATCAGGCTGTCATTGAAGATGCCAGCATATTGAAGGGCTTGAAGAGGTTTCTTTAAATGCAGATACAACATGTTTACAACTTTCAAAGGATAACTTTTGATGATATTTGTGTTTCTATGGCTGAAAGATGACAAATGGCAGATAGCGACCACTGGCATTCTGTAGGGTACATTGAAGCAGGACAGTCAAGCAAAAATGTCGCTCTTCTCTTCAATTCCAGACAAGAAAAACAGTTGTCCAGAGATCTATGCTGGGTTAACCAAAGATTACCACCCCTTCTGAAGATTGGTATATTGCTGTAGTAGCAAAGCAGAATCAACAAGCAGGCTCCATAAGTGTTACATCTATGGTTACAGTGTCATTTAGTAAGACAACATCTGCCTGTATTGTATGCCAAAGGCTTCACAGGACAGGACTGTACACTCGAGTAACAAGTGTTTGTGTTCCACTAACCGCCCAATCCCGAGAGATGAGATTAAAATGTCATCGTCAAATTTTCAATTTAACTATTGCACTGGCTCAATGTCCTTTTCATGGACAGGTCCAGAAATTTTTCTGAAACTAGATAAGTGTGTTAGGGTCTGAAGACACACTTATGTGCATGTGACACATAATGGCACACTTATGTGCCCTTGACATAAAGCAATGAAATCAGGCCATGAACATTACACATTAACAAGAGTCAGCATCATGTTGTTAGCTGGAATTTTGATCCAAATGTATATCTGTAAAGAAGGTTTTGTAATGGCTGTGTAGTAATGGGATAAAGTCCTACACCCAATTGTGAGACTCCATGCTGCAGCAGTTGGTCCTGATTTCTGTCTCATGGACAAAAACACCCATATCCACCAAGCCAACATTATTAACAAGTACATCTCGGCATGTTTATCTCCTTCAGACAATTGGAACTGCCCTAAGACAGAAGTGGCCATTACTGGCATCTGTGATGACTGATTACATCACTGAAAGCATGGGCAGTTTGCTGTAAAGGTTGTATGAAGGTCCAAAGTGGTGATGTATCTTCAATTAATGTAATATTTGTTTGTTTCTTTTAGCTTTAAACATAAATTTGATGAATTTATCAAAGATTACAACTCCGAAAAGTAGAATCACCTTATGAAACATAAGACTAAAACAATTTGCAAAATTGCAAAAGACCTCAGAAATGACAGCATAAATCAAATTAAAAGTAAAACAATCAAATTGTTCAATTAGAAGAAGAAATTGCAAATCTATTTCCTGAAGTTTTAGAAGAAACTTTCACTCCAAAACCCAGCACCAATATTGAATACCTCCATGTTATAGAAAAAATTTCTCAGATGATGCACAAAACTGATATTATTTAATTATCCTCTCCTAGACAAATCAGAAAAATTATCCACAAGATGCATATTAGGAAAGCACATGGATTTGATCAAATTTCAAAAAGTCATAAAAGAAATTCCTAGAGAATATATCATTCTTATTGACAATATTATCAATGCTTGCATTTTCAGCAACGGAAGTATGATGTTATTAATTGTTCCTGTTACCATGAAAAAGTATTTGAACATATATTCCAAAACAGATTATTAATATCTCAAGCAATAACATCTTAAAAAAATCAATTTAGTTTCTGTAAAAAACACACTACTACAATTCAAACTCTAAATGTCATTGGAACAATAGCTGATGCTTTGGCAGTTGCTCCATGGTTCTCAGACATTAAAAAAGCTTTTGATAAAATCTGGCTTAGAGGTCTCCTCTACAGATTAACCCTCTCGCTGTGCATCCCGCGATTTCCACAGGCAACTTAAAAGTAGCAAAATTTGCGCAACCTGCGATATTGCGGGGATGAACTTTTGCAATCTATTCGACTGTGCAATCCGCTCTTTCCCCGTTCAAAATTTCCTTTTGGCTTTTCTGTGATGTTAAATTGTTTATTTAGATGTGGGCTAACAGATGGCGATAGCTGTCCACATTTCTGCCAAATACACAAGAATACATGATATAGCATTTTGCACATGCTTTTCAGAGTTCAAAGATGTCTGGCAGGAAGCATTTCGCGAGTGATATAACCTATATACTTCACGATATTTCCGACACTTATTTCAAATATATTGAAGATTTTTTTTTTTTAGTGGCAGATTGTGAACAATTACAAATATAGCCCAGTCCATTAATCTATACAAGGCCAGATGTGGTGGTCTCTTTATTATGGAGGCACTTAATAGGTGGGCCACCATCGCCTTTCCTGTGAATGGATGGACAATTGCAACCATGCCTTCTTCAGGATTCAAACACCAGGCCCTTCGGCATCGCAGTCAGCTTCCCTGACCACTATACCAACTGGGCAGTTGTATATTGAAGATAGTTATAGCGAAACTGTTGAACATTTCTCGGATTACTCTGCAGATAGTGATGAATCTGAAAATTCTGTTTCTATTGAAAACAGTTCGACAGTGGTGCAAAATTGATATGCAAAATATTACATTATGTAAATATTTTCATTATACCTTTGTATTTTATAAAATAAATCATAATTTAAACAATATTAATTTTCAAAATCTTTTTATATCATTATTCTTCAATTTCAGTATTCTGACAACCTTTTGCTATGATCTAATTATATATTGAAAAAAAAAAAACTCTTTCACAAAAAATTTTTGCATATATTTTAAAGCCAAAATAGATGTAGATTCGAAATATGTAATAAAAAATATGCAATTTTTTAACCTATTTTGTTGGAAAAAAGTATGCAGTGCACCTTCCTATCAACATCAAATTAATCAAGTCATACCTACATAACAGGTATGACTTTGGTCAAAAACAGGGATACTATCCCCAGAAAGAAAAGAATACACATGGCGTTCTACAAGGCTTAGTCTCTTGCAACTATACTTTTCAGTTTATAAGTCAACAACATGCCTGAACTGTTTAATAGCAAAATATGCATATGACACTGTTATACTCTCTCTCTTGAAATCCACAACTTTCAATTGATAGCCTCCACTTCATTATTAATATTATAGCGTTTTGGCATATGGAACTTTGAAGGATTAAATTAAATGTTGCTAAATATTGGATAATACCTTTTAGAAGATATAAAAAATCCCATCCAGTCAACACTGATATTAAAATTAATGAGCAACAAATACCCATAGTTATTTCTACCAAATATATTGGAGTTATCTTGGTTCATGAATTAAAATTTAAAGAACATGTGGACTATGCTCTCAAGAAAACCAATAAAGCTTATATTTCAATCTGCAGCGGCAGCGCCAAACAGGCGATACGGACTTAAAAACTGTACAGAAAAGTGCCAATTGGCGAAACAGTAAACCTGTTTGGCGAACCTACAGGCTGACGGGGAGAGAAGAACTTTCCCCGGCAGTCAAGTGGAACTACTTCAACAAATGTGTGCGTCTGTTTTTCCGAGATATGTGAACTTGTGTACTCGCATCTGTACTGTGCTCTGAATTTCTTAAGCCGTTATAATGTACCCGACAACTGTTACTTTTCCTTATTAAATTTGATTATTAATTGTAACATGTCTATCTTAACTAAGATTTCGGCTTTCCTAGTTAATGTTAGGGATATTTTCTTATGCATGTGTTACTCACATGTACATCAAATCTATAGTCTCATATGCAGGAAATCACAACTGGATTTTAAAAAAAAGCTGTACCGTACCTTATCTTACTGAGACCAATTAATTCTGTTTTATGCAGTCCTTGTCTGGGTGACTGCCCCCAAAAGTCACAGAATGAAAACCTGTTGTTCTAGAAACAAAATATTAAGGACCATCACCAAAGCACCATGATTTTTCAGAAACTGAAAAATTCACGAGGATTTAAAACTGAACATGTAGTGAACCATATTTTGATTACATTCCATAATTTCTTTGAAAGGATTCAAAATTCAAGGATCATATTTAAAGCTTTGCAAACTACAACCAACTACTGAGCATCTTTTAAAAGGCTAAGAACTATGCATCATAATAGCAGCATTGATTTATTGTGAACTCTTCAGTTTAAATTACTTCACCTCAAAAGATGGAGCCACATGTTTAAATGTATTTCTCCCACTCAGTTTTGTTTACTCTCTGTTTTGCAAAGCTACCGTCTCATTTGTAACTACTGTATTGTGTTATCCTCATTTCACGCTGTGTTGAGAGACAGATGATTCTGATGCTTTATCTGAATTTATATTTGCCTTTTCCTCGTTGTGCAGTATATACTGTAATATAATATGCAAACTAATCTGCAAGTACTGCCATTTTATGACTCTCTATATCTTATGTGCATCTGATCATGTCATTTTTGCATACATACGATGAGCATACTGCACCTATGCTATGTATTTACACCCAGTGCTTTAACTGTGCCTTAGCCTGGCTCCAGTACTTCTATATTTCTGAGGTAAATTGTAATTCTAGTTGGAGTGCAATGGAGCCTTAAAGGCTCCAGCAAGCACTTCCTTTTACATAGATGAAATACAGCAGACAAATTTTATTTTAACAATAAACATGCCTTAACCCTCTCACTGTCTACTTTTTTCTTTTCAAAATAGGTTAAAAAATTGCATATTTTTATTACCTATTTTAAATCTACATATATTTTAGAGTTAAAATGTACAAAAATTTTTTGTAAAAGAGTTTTTTTATTTTTTTTTTTTTTCTCAATATAGAATTATATCATAGAAAAAGGTTGTCAGAATACCGAAATTGAAGAATAATGATATAAAAGGAAAATTTTGAAAATTAATATTGGTTAAATTATGATTTACTTTTTAAAATACAAAGGTAAAACATGTATACTAATGAAAATATTTGCATAATGTAATAGTTTGCATATCCATTTTGCACCACTGTCGAACGTTTTCAATAGAAACCGAATTTTCGGATTCATCGCTATCTGCACAGGAATCTGAGAAATTTTCATCAGTTTCGCTATAACTATCTTCAATATACTACCGCCCAGTCTGTATAGTGGTCAGGGAAGCTGACTGTGATGCCGAAGGGCCTGGTGTTTGAATCCTGGAGAAGGCATGGTTGCAATTGTCCGTCCTTTCACAGGAAAGACGATGGTGGCCCACCTATTAAGTGCCTCCATAATAAAGAGACCACCACATCTGGCCTTGTATAGCTTAATGGACTGGGCTACATTTATAATTATTCACAATCTGCCACTGGAAAAAAAAAATCTTCAATATACTTGAAATAAGTGTCGGAAATATCGTGAAGTATATAGGTTATATCACTCGCGAAATGCTTCCTGCCAGACATCTTTGAACTCTGAAAAGCATGTGCAAAATGCTATATCATGGATTCTTGTATGTTTGACAGAAATGTGGACAGCTATCGCCATCTGTTAGCCCACATCTAAATAAACAATTAAACATCACAGAAAAGCCGAAAGGAAACCTTGAACGGGGAAAGAGCGGGATGCACAGTTAAATAGATGGCAAAAATTCATCCGCACGGAAATCGTAGGTTTTGCAAATTTTGTTACTTTTACATTGCCCGTGGAAATGTGGGATGCGCAGCAACAGGGTTAAAAATCAATTCTAACTTCTGAATGCATGCCTGTCTTTCCTTAAGGAACAAACACTTTGAAGGAGGTTGAAAGTTTTAAAGTAAGAAGCCGCCCAGATGGTATACTGGTTAGGGAAGCCTGACTGCGATACCATAGGGCCCGGGTTTGAATCTTGGCGAAGACATGGATTTAAAATTGTCTGTCCCTTCATAATAGGTAATGGTGGTCGCCTTTTGTGTGCCTGCATAATAAAATGGCTATCACTTTTGGCCTTAGTAGTGGCCAATGCCGTTATAGGCAAGTGCCAGCCATTTGTAAAAAAAAGTTTTAAAGTAAAACTTTTAAGAAAACAACCCCCCCCCCCACTGCCATGTCAGAGGCTTGTTCGCCAGATAATGGAATGAATTCATGAGAGAAGGTAAAATTTTTGTTTCCAAAAGTACTGACAGTTATTACATTTCAGTCGTGCAAGTCTAGTGCTAATGACCTCCCACTGCAGACATTTGAACTATGTAACTAAATGCAGAGGATCAAAACTGGTAACGTGCATTTGTTCTTACGTTGTTACTGGATCGGATTCGGGGGGGATTGCTTGACAGTTAGTTATATATCCGCAGTGCACCAGGGTCAGAAAACACTCGACTCTCCTTTTCCTGTTTTCGAAGCTACACTTCTCTGTTAAAATTTCCTTCCACACTGTCATACTGTTTCTGGTATTATCTCTATTCTCATTAGTGATGCTTTAGTCATTTTACATTTTTCCACAGGTGTGCTGCAGAAACACTAGCTTTTGTTTCTTGAAATACAGATGGTGAACAAAATAATGTGAACACCCGTGAAAAAGTATGACGTATTTCACACCTGCAACAGAAATCTGCCACCTAGTGAGCATGAAGAGGAAGGCATCAGTCTCTCAACAGCGGTCACCTGCATTGCATGGACCCCACAGCAGTGGCAACAGGTAATATGGTCAGATGAATCGTTATTCACCCTATTTCAGACGACCGGACATGTTTATGTCTAGAGAACGCCCAAAGAAGCGTTTCATCCTGACTGCCTCTTGCCGACTGTGAAGCATTGGGAGCGACAGGTTTTTTCAAGATGACAACGTCCCTATCCACACTGCTAGGTTTATTCAAGAATGGTTCGATGAGCATGATGATGCAATCGAACATCTCACTTGGCCAAGTCTCCGGACTTGAATATTATTGAACATTTATGGGCATATTTGGAGTCCAAACTTCGTTCCTGATTTTCACCTCCATCCAGACTTTCGGAATTAGTGAATGCTCTGCAGGAGGAATGGCTTATTCCTTTAAATATTGTCCATGACCTTTGTGCATCTACCCCACGTCACATTCAATCTGTACTTCAGTCAAAGGGTGGTCCAACTCCCTATTAATAAAGATTTTCCATTATTTCACAGGTGTTCGTATTATTTAGTCCTCCATCTGCAGTACATTACATTGCATATTCAGAGCTTAAATTTAGCTGGATGCTGGCTGAGCTATTTTTGAATGAAACTGTAACAGGGTTCGTACACATATCTGCACATGAAAATTAAGCACTTTTAAGGACCATTAATGAAAAAAATTAAGGACCTATGAGCAAATAGCAAATTAATAAATTCAATTAAAAATATTATCTCTAATTGAACTTCACTTTTCTAATAGCATCCAAAAAAATAAAACAGATCGGTAATTAGGATGCATTATTATTAAACATCACTTAACATAATTATTAATAAGTTTGAGAATAAAATATACTTTACGCAATTTATCAAATAGCATTAAATATTATACACTTATAATAGTTCGGCATATTTGAGAGAAGATAAATGACATTTTATTTACGTTTTACTAATAGTTAGTTTCATGTTTTTTTTTTTTTTTTTTTAAACGTCTCATTTTGTCACATACTTGCTCAATCAAGAGGTTTAGTAAAGAGGAGGTAGATTTTATGTCAAGCCGCATAGGTTAAAATGAGAAGTAAAATCATAATCAGAATGATTTATAACAAAAGAATGGCTATTGTCACTGCTGCTCTTGCCTAAAGAGAGAGACCTGATGATCAGAACAAAACTGAAAGGCCTGATGTGGGCACGGTTGGCAAGTTTTGAAAGTTAGTTGGGCTCTGTTTGATGCAGTTTGTGTCATAGCTTCGTGTAGAGTTCCAAGGGTCTAGCGGTTCCACCTTTTGACTGTCAAAATCCGGGAGAGGAAAAAAGTTTCCGGGAGAAGAAAAAATGTTTCTTTGGCAGTCGCAACTGAAGAAAAATCGGCCTCCTGAATCTCATTTAAAAGTATTTTTTGAGCTGCAGGAGCAAGCACACTCTCGCAAATACTTGTACATTTCGTTCTACCACAAGAAATCATTTTGCCAAAGAAGAATCTAGAAATAGAGTGCTATACAATTTGTTTGTGCAATCCTGGCTATTAAAAGTGTGATGGTCCTTATTGCTATGATAGACTGAAGTAATTTCAATTGCTGATATATTGTCCTTTTCTTTCGAAGATTTCTTTACCAAAATGTTCAAAACCGATTGCCAAGAATCCCTATTCAATATTAACGATTGGTGTTTCTTGCTTTGGTAATGTACAGTTAGGTTAAAGTCACTACTCTAACACCCTCGCACTTAATATTAACCGTTTTCTGACATAATTTACATTCTCCGTTACAATTGTCTCTCTTCATAAGCCAATCAAATTAAGTTAACCACTTGTCTTGAAACGATGTTGAATATTTTTTTTTTTTTTTGGTGGCACTTGTTCACTTGCAGAATCAGAGTCATTTTTTTCACTAGACGTTATTATGACAGCGTTTAAATAATTTCAAAATACGCACTTTTTCGTGGCTAGCTAGCTAATTGCAAACTAAATTAAAGAATGGATTGAAAATGAGAGGGTGAGGGGGATGAGGGCGCATAAGCGCGACACGGCCGCATGAAACCACGACTCATCCGTAAAGTGCTTACTCTCACCGTAGAACACTGCTGCAAAGAATATGTATTGAAATACACATTCTTTGGCTGTTGTGCGTGGTCGTGTCATTTTCGATGCTCTCTCAACAATTTCGTCCGTGCGCATAGTATTGTTATTTCCGAGAAACCTGATATTCCGGGAGAGTAATATTTATTTTAAATTCCTTCCGGGAGCCAGGAGATTTTAATTTTCAGGGCCTAATTCCGGGAGAATTCCAGAATTCCGGGAGAGGTGGGAACCTTAGTTGTAACCCAGTTAACATATTTTAAGGTTCCAATAAGCCACTAAAGCACCTGAGGTGATACTAAATTGCTTTGTATTATTTTAGGTCTCACTAGATACAAAGAATAAGTTTTAGATGAATTTTTACATTGTGTTTTATCTTGCACCATGGTAAGGATTAATGAAAGGCAATAGCCCGCTTTAATATGCAGAGATAATTTTTAAGGGTAAGCAGTTATAAATAATTGATGGTTGGTTGGTTGACTTTTAATGGCACAAAACCTTGAAGTTTATTATGCACCAAACGAATGGTTAATAAAATCTAAATTTCACAAACACATTGTATCAGATGAATTGTTGAAATGAACCTGCAATGCTGCCAATGAGATCTGTTAGGTAAGCATTCGTAGAGTTAAAATGATATTCACATTTCTAACTAAAAGCAGGACAACAGGTTAATATAAATAATTGAATTAGGTAGTTAGATAACCTTAGTCATTATGGATTTACATGAAATCGTCGAAAAATTGCCAGATCTTGGAATTAAAAATTTACTATAGAAACTGAATAGAGCCGTCCCATCCCCACAAGCTAAAAATTGTTTAGAATCTCTTCATTAGAAAAAGTGAAACAATTTCGAAATGCTTATGTTTCACTTCTTGCTTAGAAACTCGAGTATCCCACCATTTATATTAGAAATAGAAACATATTATAACCCATTCAAAAGAAAACCATATTTCTCAGTGAATCGCCAAAAATACACCTCCAAAATGGCAATTCACACTCAAAATTTCAGTTGTAAAAACAGACAGAAATTTCACATGATTAAAATTAAGGACCTTCTCTCAGTTTTGGCTGAAATTAAGGACTTTTAAGGACTCTTAAGGACCGTACAAACACCTTGTAAGTGCAGCCGAAGCCCTAAATGAGATAAGGTCCAATGTTTCCTTTCTTTTATTTAACTATTTGTCATACATTTTATAATTTATTAAATTTTTATTTATATTTTTACATTTTGCTCAATTTTAATTTAATTAATAGTTATTTTATTCATCCATTTTTTCCTGGGATGCTGGGATAGGGCTTCTGCAGGGGACCTCATTAATAGCAAACTCCATTCGCCTGAGCCAAGGAAGCCATTATACAAACATGACTTTTTATTTAAAATACAAGGTGTATGCAAAATCAAACAAAGTCAACCAGCATTTAATTTTTTCCAAAGAACATATTTTTTTCTACTTAATCTTTAATTAACCCCTTAACTGCCGCGGGCGTATATATACGCCTTGCTCAGCCGATGCATTAACTGCCCCAGGCGTATATATACGTCCTTCCAAACTGCTATCATTTGCTTTGCGCTGCTACACCTAAAATTATTCGCAAAGTTAATGCATCGGCTGCGCATCTGGGCACATCTGGGGCAGTTAACGCATCGGCTGAGCAAGGCGTATATATACGCCCACGGCAGTTAAGGGGTTAACAACATGCACAGTACATTTAATGTTTTGTTATAAACATACCTTTAAACGATTTGATTAAATTACAGAGGGAAAGATTAAAATCTTGGAATATTTTTTCTAGCTGCACCAAACTGTCATAATAAGATTTATGTGGCCTTGTTAAACAGAAGATGAGTTCTTCTGCAGACATTGGATCACTCCTTGATAACTGCCCAATGTATTTATCACCTAGTGCTTTTACATCATGGTCACTTAATTCTTCACATAAAGAATATAAAAATTTCCTAAAAATAAAAATAGTCATAAGCATCATAAAAAATTTTTGTTCATAAACACACAGAAAAAGTATAGCTGTCATACAGTGATTAAAAAATAAGGTCAGCCAAATTTCAGAATCTACAGTTCCGATTCCAGCAATTACATTAGTTGGAATACTAAGTTCCTCAAGTATCCTCTACAGTTTGGTCTGAATGTTGCTCTATGATGTCAAAATAGTAATTTTTTACTTCAGATTCAAGCCTTGGAAAAAATTTTTAAAAAAAAAGGCCCAATCTGTTATTTTTTATGTGCTAATAAGATTTTTTTTTCTTCTGTTAAAGCTTCCACTTTTTTCAACTTCTCATTCTACATGGGGAAAAAGAATATGATTTAACATGAACTTTAAACACTTTAAAAATGATACAAATCAACAAACTTGCAAATCAGACTGCAGTTAATGCCTAAAGATGTACTAGAAGTGGAATTTTTTTTTCTGGATAAAAATAAATTTTAATTAAAATTTTCATTAACTGGTAATATAGTGTACTATAAACAGAATGTGCAAAATTACGATTACGTATAATTTATTTGCTGGCATTTGTGAGTCTATTGCAGTAAAAGACCAATTTCCAGCATTCAGCTAACAAACAGAAAGCACAAGTAACTGGAATAGTTAAAAACTTGAATTTTTTTAAACAGAAAGTTATGCAAATGAGAGACTCATAAAGACATCATAAAAGCATGCATAAGACTACTATTCAGAAACCCTGCTTATAACATCTAAAATCCGAATACATTTACATGGCTCTCTTTCAGAAGTTGCTAATGTACTCCCGATCATATCTATCATATTATTCCAAGAATTTTATCCCTAGACTGAACATTCCTCATAGGCATCTCTCCTACTTTGACAATTTCAACAAAAGAAAAAAAAAATTGCTGGAGATTTGGACACAATGCCAATAATGAATAAGCATGATGTCACAAATAATCTTCACCATGCTTATATACACTCACTTAATTTTCAATAAGTCGATTCAATTTTTGTAAAAAAAGGCTGCAACTAGTATTTATCTGTATTTCCCTCATGTTGAGGGGAAAAAATTATCAAATTTTAGACCCGACTTTTATGGAAGAGCATGCAGTGGAGTAATTTCAAAGTTATGGAATAAAGTTGTGATGATGGGCCCAATATGCAACTTTAGATTGAAATTACAGCAACACAAAGTGAGATTATGATAAACAATTTAAAGTTTTTATATGTTATACCTCTAGACTATATTCATAACTTGTATCTGAGGACCATCTAATTAAAGAATAAGCAATCTATTTCTTCAAACCTCTGTCGGTATTGCTGGTATATGTTTGAAAAGACTTTAGACAGTTCTCATGGCAAACAGGATATTTACATTCAGTTATTTTACATTATATGTTTAAGGCCTGTTTGTTGTTATGCAAACTGTATTTCTAGTCATTGAGCTGAGGAGTGGTGCAATCACAAATTATTGGGTCAGTCCATAAATTTGTGCACATTTTTGGTAAATTTTTAAATAATATAAAAAAACACAATTTAACATTTTAATCTATTATATATTTTCCTCCATTATCTACAATGTCTCACCATCTTACAGGCAGCTTTTTTATGCCATTGCTGTAAAAAGACTCTGGTTTTGATGCAAAGAAAAAAAACTTGAAAGTTCATTGTGTATCCTGTATAGAATTTAATTTTTTTCCCCAGTAAAAAAATTTGTTAGGCACAAAACAAGTGAAAACCACTTGGGGCAATATCTGGAGAGTAAGTAGGATGTGGCAAAAGCTCCCAATTAAATTCACTAATTTTTTGCAGCGTTGTTTGAGCCATATGCAGTCTAGCGGTATCATGATGAAACAACACTTTCTTAATATTCACCAATCATAGGTTTCTTTGATCAATTCTGAGTTTAGAAGACAAAGTTGTTCACTATAAACTTCTGAATTAATCGTTTGATTTGGTTCTAACAGTTCAAAATGCCCTGAACGGGGTTCATCATCAATGCTGCTTTTCCCAACTTTTTTTAAAACCATTTCTGGTCAGTCCTTACACTAATAGAGTGTTCGCCATGTACACTATTAATTTTTATTGCTGCAAACCTGGCAGATTCACCTCGCGAAAATAAAAAATGTAGCACAGCACATTTGTCCTGATTATCTATATTCATCTTCTACGGGTACTAAAATGTGTTTCATATTTACGAAAGTTGGTGATGAAGTGAATAATATGTTAGACAAACGATGGCAAGTTTCAACAGGTTCAAAATTGTATTGTTTTAGTAAATGCATCATAATGAATTCCACACATACTCTTAATGCGCACGAACGTATGGATTGACCCGATAGTTACAGTTCTTAAGCACGCACTTGGAGCTTCAGGTTGCTGGAGTTCTAATGAAGCAGATGTTCTTTTGAGATGTATTTTTAAAGCAAGAGTTTTGTCATGTTCTTGAGTCGCCATTCCTCAGCCAACAAGACGTCTGAAAAGTGAATAAAATGATTCAGCCAAGATTATGAACCTGAGATTTCTTCAAGTTCTACTGAAGAGTTACAATCACAAGTCAACTTTACAGTCCACTAATCATTAACAATGGATCATACACACAGGATTTAGGTCCATTGAGCCGGAACTGTAGTGAAATTGGCGAGTCAGTATATTTCTACACGTTTGTTACTAGATCATGGAATTTACAATGCTTAAGACGAAAAGCAGGTAGCTAAGGCTAAGTTAACTAAACTAAAAGAGAAAATTACAGTGAGTTATTACTCTGCTGATTACGCTCAGTTTGAACTTTTTAAATCAAAATTAAGTAATATAATGACTGAAATTTTGGATATTTTTAGTAACATTTTTGTAGTTTGTGAAGAGTTATGGTTTGACAAGATAATATTGATGTGTTTATTGAAGAACAAGAAGATATGCAGGATAATGTTAATGAGTTATTTTTTATGCTAACCACAGTAAATGTTAAAGATAACAGTGTAGAGGCTAAATCTTGTGAAATTGTGAGCATTGCTTACCTAATCTAACGTTTCCTATATTTAGTGGTAGTGCTCAAGAATGGTTATAATTTTTTTGGATTTATTTAAAACAGTGATAGTGGATAATGATAAATTAATGGATGCACGAAAATTGCAATGTTTACAATGTTCTTTAAAGGGAGATGCATTAAGGATTTCTCAGGCTTTAACTATTTATAATAGAAATTTTGAAATCACATGGAGTTTACTGTGTCAAAGATTTTCACATAACAGAGATTTACATACAATACATAACAGAGAACATGGTTGTTAAAGAAAATCTTACATTTATCACATTTACAAACTGAAAATCCCAGTCAATTATTAGTGTTCATAGATATCATGAGAAAATGTGTATGTTCATTTGAGAATTGGGGGTTCAAAGTAGAACAATTCATGGATACTATTTTGATGTTAATAGTACAATTTAAATTACACTCTTCTATGACAGGATGGTGGGAAAGAACGTTAAAGTGAGAGGGACTACCAACCCTTAATGACCTGTTAGAATTCTTAAGATTTCATGCCAGATCTCTGTAAGCAGGTAAGGAATTAAGTGTTAAAAGACAAACTATAAAAGACAAATTAACCTCATTGGCTTCAGATATTCATAGGGATTTACGCCATACTCTGTTGTATGCTGTATAAGACAAAATCTCAAAGTAAAAAATTATCAAGTCATAAAATTTGTAGTAACTGTTAATTAATTTAAGGAATCTGGAAATTTCCAGATCAGAAAACTACTACGACATATTATAAATGTAAAATTAAGTGTTAGAGAAAATGAGTCATTTGAAATTAATACATAATGTGATGGAAGTATATTAAAAATGAATATTAAAAAAATAGATAAACTAACTAGTAAAGAGAAGGTGAAGCAATTAGTAAACACAAGAAACACAAAAAATAAGTAACGGAAATAGAAGCAACACAATTAATAAGTAGCCTAGTAACTAAGTCACAATAGGGAGGTAATACTATTAAAATGCGAACCAGCAAAGAAAATAACGAGTAGACGTAAACATAAAAATCACATTAAGTAACCATTTATATTTTTGATAGATTACTACAGATTAAATTTACCTGTGAAATAATTTAAAACTGCATCACTACATTAAAAAACTATTAGTGAAAAATAAAATGAAATAATATAAGCATTTGTTTTTTATATGATATTAAATATGTGCTACTTTTAATAAAACCAAATGAAACAAATGTGAAGCAATTAAGTAAACAAAAAATAATAATGAGCAGAAAGAAATAATCTTAAGCAGAAACTACAACTTTTTTTCTTTTAAAATTAATTCTGGTTCTATATCTATTGGAAGATGAACAGTAATTATAAAATAACCACAGTTTCATATAGTCACAGTCTAAGGTACTACATGAAGCCAAGGACAGCCTATTCTGATGGGCTGACAATTTTAATAATACTCTTGTTTTGAGATAGACTGGCAGCAGGGTTAGCATTTGCAATCAACACCACAAGGGATCAACTAGCCAGATATCATGGCTGTAACAAAGACATTTTGTCTCCCACTTTCATGGCATTTCTAAACAAAGTACGAAGGTGCGATTAACTCTGCTAGTGCAAAATTAGTGTTGCATTTTTTTCCCTGTGCATTTCTTTCCTGCAACAGATAGAACCCTGTTACAATTTTTGTTGTGAAAAGAAAGCAAAATAGACAACATGAGTAATAATGGAAGACATCATTAAGGAAGAGAGAGCTTTTTTTTTCACCCGACTAAAAAAAAAAGTTCAAAAGTACTCATTATACATCGTCACAATCAAAGTATAAAACAATCATTCAGACAGCCATTCAGACATTTGCGTTCAGATTGCCATTCAGACATTTGCGTGGATTCAAACCCGGTTTGAATACCAATATTTAGTTGTCTTAAACACTTGCAACTGGTGGGGTGCACCTTGTGCTGAGTTATGCTAAAGCGCGAAAGGATCACCTGAATAGGTTGCATATGTTTGTACAAGGAAAGCTAATTCAGGAAAGAAGAATCTAAATATAAATGAAAAGCCTAGAAATATTTATCCCAGATAAGAAATATTGTTGTGTTATTAAAAGCAAATTAGTCTGGAGAAGGGAGGAGTTCATTAAATCAGATTAGTCTGAAGTATCTTTATTCCTAATTGTCAACCTTCATCAATCTGCTTACATTTTATGCATTCAATCCCATTGGTTATTTGCTCGTTTATTAGTATATGGTAAAGCACGTCATTAGGGCTATCTGCCAATGAGGAGGTATGCTTCTGGGAAGGAATTTCAAAAGAAAGCTGGTTCTTACTCATGTTATATGTGAAAAAAACAAGAAAATGCTCATGCAGCCAGCCACCCTGCTGCTTTTTGAAAGCTTCACCCAAACAACTATTGCAACAGCAGTTTTATCCACTTGCCAAATGTGTATTTGAATGCATCTTCAGTTTTTTTAAGTTTTAAGGATGTCTGCACCCCCCCCAAGGCTTGGATTCTGACCACACCCACAGACATGAGAGCAAATGTGCAGTTAGTTAATCCTCAATCCTGCTAAGCTACAAGTCTCCTGTGATCAAATTGTGAGATGGGCTGATCCAAGTTCCTTCATTTTATACAAGGCATGACACAACCTCAAAAACAAAAGAAACAATGGCTAGATATAATTTTCAACTGAAAAATTGGCTGCTCAATCTGTCTTTTTATACTACTTCTTCATGCCTCTGTAATGTGTACATACCAAGAAATGCTAATCATTTGCATTACTCAGCATATTCTACCTTTCATACAAATTCCTGGTTTGTTATGCCCTTCTCTCCTAATTTAACAATTCTAATGACCAGCAGTTTACAAGTAGATATTACATAAAAATAAGCATCATTTATCAACATAAAAACAAGTCTCATGAAAGCAAATTAGCAATTACATTAATCGAAAAAAAAAACAGCCCATATTGATTGTAATCAACACAAAATGTTTCTCCTTAACTGTTACTTATTAAGGCTAAACTAGTCTTTGGATGAATTTTTTAATTATTTTTGAAACAGTTACTAATTGTAAAATGTTTAACATATGAAGGTGTATAACTCATAAAACTAACTTTTAGTTAATAACATTTCACTTTTCTTATCTGAAGATAAACTGTCCAGAGGTAATTTCTTTTACACACTATTGCATATTTTTCTATATTTTGCATACCATTCATTATGAATCAATATACAAATAAAACACAAGAATTATATTATAGAGGGCAGTTTTGAATCAAATTAAGGAGCTACTCTTATATGCGGCCTCGGGTCGCCAAATTTCTCGCCATCCACGGTGCCATATCACTATCTAAATTTTTTGTCTACATTTCAAACTTTAAGCCTAAAATGTCTCCAAAAACCACGTTTTAAAGACACAATTTAAGCCAAAAATCCGAAACAAAAACAAAAAATTTAGATAGCAAAAACATAAAGTTTCTAACCGAAAATATTTAACAAGAATCCATGTACACAACAATATGTTTTAACTTTAAAAAAAATATCTATGAATTGCACAATCTAGTCAGCGAAAGAATCTACCAACTACACACACATTGCTTTAATAAATTAACATAACAACAATAAATTTCAAAGAATACCATGTACACAGCATTCTGTTTAAACTTAAAAAAAATCTACGAATTGCACAATCTAGGCATTGCGCACAAATCAACAAAATAAACTAAAATAATTCAAATAACAACAGAAATTCATAGTAAAAAAACAATGAACATAACATTCTACAAAATAAAAACAATAAAATAAAATGCACTTACCGTAATACATAAGTGAATAAAATTTCGCCAGTCACACAACGTCTGTCAACAAAAGTGCCACGATTTTGCTGTATCACATGTCTTTCTGCGATTCAAAATTTCGAAAGTAACAATAAAAACTTCCTCCAAAGTTAACTTACAACATGAAAACCACAATCCAAATCTTAAACTCTGCTGACAGTCACGTACATTAGCAGCAACCATTTGACTGCAAACCCACACAAGTCAATCAGAAACACAATTTTTCGTCCGACTTCTCATATCAGATCCATATTTCAGACACGCCAAACTCTGTTTTAAGTCCTGGCTGCCACAAAAATTCTAAAAATGCACTTCTATCCACATAAACACAAACGTGAACAAAAGACTCGTTAACAACTCCACCTGTTTGAACCCAGCCTCAGTTGTTATTTTTCTTTTCATAGTTTATCACTGCAAGAGTGGCAACCATCTGATCTTTGTTGTAGTTTGTTGCAGTTCTGTGGATTTTGAAAATAAATATGACACTGTAGAATTTTATATGTAAAGTTATTTTATTTTAAGTTTATTAGGAGAAAGGAGAACGGTTAGTTCTTGCAAATCTCGAACACCACCATCGTACCTTTTAATGCTAAATTTACTTTCCATGCAATCTAAAATACGCGACTGAAATCTTGCCACCACGTCTCTAAGTTTCAACGCCGAAAGGGTTGCCATACAAATAGCATCGTCAACCAAACCATCCCACAGCACAGAATCGTGCCAAAAGCCAGCGCAGAATACATATCGCCACATTTGGTGATCTTAGGGTGCATATAAGAGTAGAGCCCAAATTAAAAATACAAATAGCTTGTAAAAATAAGATAGAAAGTTTATGATAATATTTAAATAAAGAAAGAACATGTTACATTGCCCAACTGAATAATAAAACAGCTAAATATGCTAGTTTCAAGATTCAAGAAAGTTTTCTGCTAAGTTTTAATGTACCTTCCCACTTTGCAACATCAACTACTGTATTACTTTGAATTTAAGCTCAATTTTTATTTAGAATTTTAACATAAAATTAGCATGAAGCTTAAATTCAAAGCAAATATTTATGAAATATAACAAGCAAAATCTTAAAAAATAGCTTAGTGGGAGCCTTGTAAAAATATTTTTGAAGGTATTATTTTATTTTTTTTAATACTGCAGTATTAATGATTTAAATGGGATTGAAGATGATATGCTCTGGGCTAATAACGAAAAAGGGAATTCAAATTCTGAATGTGAAGATGCTGAAACTGATGGTATACCTAATAATTCTCAATAAATTAAGTGCTTTATCACATTTATATTGAAATTGTTCTCATTTTTTAACACTTACTATAAAACCTTCAGACTGGCAAGACTGTATACTCTCTCTCTCTATATATATATATGGGGCTTAGAATATTTTTTGTGATGTCTGTAAGAAGGTATACATATAGGCATTGAAATATTCCCAAGAAATTAGGCAATATATTAAAAGTACATAAATGGAGGTTATAAAGTACAAGGGGCATTTTGGCATTAAAATCGAGGAAATATATCTTTCTCATGGCAGTTTTTGGAAATTTGGGCTTTCGTAGTGCAACCCCATGCCGGTCAGAGAGTTAATGTTATTTATTTATTTTTTTTTAATTTAAAAATTAAACTGCAGCTTGAATTCAAAGTAATCAGTAACCGTTAAGTAACAAGAAAATTTATATCTGCATTCAGAAAACTCATGTTATCAACAGTTTCTTTACATTTTTAGATTTCAAAACATGCTTTTAAATTTCCAATAAGTTGTTTTATTTTTCCAAAGATTTTTATACGCTAAAAAAAGTTGCAACTTCATTTGATGCAATTTTTGGTTTTGTGATTTACACAAAGACTATCATCCTTACCAGTTAATTTTGATAGCACATAGAGAAATAATACCAAAATTTATCTGGTAAATACATGAGATTAAAAGGTGCTGATTTTAAACAATTTTTTTTAATGTTGAAAATATCATTTAAAAATCACAATTTTCCCTAAAATTATTCCAAAATTTCATTTCTTTAAGTTTTACATTACAGGAGTTGGTTTGGCTGTGCACTGCTAAGATTTTTACTGCAGATTTCATCAAATGAATTTAATTCTAATTCATGACTCGCAGGAAAAATAATTTTCACTTCCGAACTGAGAACTTCAATCAAAAATTAAAATCAGAATCTTTATCACTTCACATATAATTCAGCTATTTATGACAACATGAAAAGAAGCAATTATTACCATATTAAGAGTTATTCATTGCAGTCTCCCATTACCCAAACAAGATTATTAACAGAAAAGAAATGTCTTTGTGACTACTTCTGTCAAATGATATGAAGTACTCTTTGAGTTTTCAAGCAGTCAATCCTCAAATGATATACCATATGTTTCCAAGTACAAGATGAGAAATTCTGGAACTTTTTCTAAAGCTAAATTATGGTGGTTGGCTTATATACAGATCCACTAAACCTGCAAGAAACTTGGGTAATTTTCCCTTAGTTGGGCGCAAATCATAAAATGCGAAACACACCATACTTTATTTTTTTGGATTACATTTCTTAGTTTCTGAAAAAAATTTATTTAAAATGAAATGAGTTATTTGTTTTATGAAAAGTGAGTTATTTTATTTTCAAAATTGTTTATATTGCTGATGTGTTTTTTCCCTCCACTCTTGAATTTGTTTTTCATTTATGAAGAAATGCCTAGAAGACATATTGTTATTAGAATTTCCAGTAAATGTGATCCCCCATAGTTTGCATTCTGCTATATAAGAATATTTCTCTCCAATCATCTTTCAAAAAAAATAAAACAGAACACACACACACACAAAAAAAAAAAAAAAAAAAAAAGACTAGTACAGATAACAACAGATCCTATACAATACAACAAATGAATAGAAAAAATATGCCAGCTTCGAATAGGATTTAACCAGAGTTAAAACTATCATCTTTACCATCTGGCAGTTTAGTTAACAACAGTTTAGTTGGAAAATATTTCATCTATTTTACCAGTTTTCCAAGATTTTTGTCTTCATGGCATAACATGTTTGAGCGTCACAGGAATTTATTTTTGTTTTGGTTTATATATGGGTTTTGAATTTGGGGTCAATTTTTGGAAGAAAAAAAAAAAAAAAAAAAAAAAAAAAAAACACTCTCTTACATTCAGAAATATATGATAATATCTCATTAAAAATAAAATCACTTCAACATAAAAAAGTATTTACTGAATCCTTACCAAAATTGATGTATTTGACAATAAGCAGATATTCCATGCACATGTGAACATGTTTGCAAAAGTCTTAGTAAACGATATTTTTTCAGAACAATAAGTATTTCAATAAGAAGAAAAGCTTTACTTTTACAATTTTTTAGTACTGTCATAACTTTTTTCTTTAATATATGGTCTTCTCCTCTAATAATGGACAAAAAGTCACTGCTTTCGGTCGCACAATCATTGTCAACATAACCATTTAGTAGGAACAGAATGGATACGTAATCATTTTGACGAAATTCATCAAAAATAACTTCCACTTTTGAATCATATGCTCTAGAAAATCTATTATCACCTGAAACTACAGAATATGCAATGGCATCAACTGAAAGTTCAGGTACCTCCTCTTTCATTTTCAGTAAACAGTACCTAGAAGAAAATAAAAACAGTGTCAAGCCTTTAATCAGTACATCATAATTTTTATTCAACTAACCAGAATATTTTTGAATTTAAGAACTTTTTTATAACATACAATTATGTAAATAAGAGATCTGTAACTCTGCTATGATTTAGTTCTTATAATGGATAAGCATGACATAATGCTTTGCATTTATGTAAACACTATTAATTCTTGATAAAACAGCTTAGCTTTTGTACAAAACAATATAAGCTAACTGCTAGTTATACTATATAAAAATCTTTGAAATTTTATATCTAAAAAAATTACATTTTATATGGTGCATAAATCAGGGCTAAAGAAAAGAGAGCTAGGTTATCGCTTTGATGGGAACGACGACAACACAAACCCCCTTGGGGATAATAAATGAAGATCACTTATTTCAATTCCCCATTGCAATGACAAAGTCCTAATCATCAATCAACAGGTGGTATACACTGTAGTATGGGTTTTGAATCCAGAAAATGTCACAAACAGTAGTGAAGAAAATGATAAAGATGATGCTGAGAATTAAATGATTTTGAATGATAATTTTACTGGAAAATCTCAACACAGCAATTACAGGACTTGGACAATGGATCTTTGTAACTGAAAATAAGAAATGCTGTCTGTGTATAAAAGTAAATAAAGAATATGAGCTTAAAAATGAGACAGCTTAAACAACTCACACAGATGGAAACATTTAACAAAATAAACAAATGCTGGGCCTTTTCTGCAAATTTTGATTTCTTAAATCTTCATTATTTCATATTTTTAATTTTGTAATTTCTAAATGTAATCTCACTAGATTTAAATTAATGATCTAAAACCTGGAAATTTCCAAAATTATGAAGATTCAGAATCTTGGACTATGTGCTACACAAATTGTACACAGGTGCTTAACAAATGCTGTTACTGTAAACAACATATTTTATTTTTTACAGTATTTTAATTAAATGTTATTCAATGGTTTAACCATAAAGAAGTTAATGAAACTAAAATATTTCTATAAATTGAAACAATATTAAAAAAAAAACTTACTGACTAGTACTTGAATTTGGTTTGATTAGTTAATGCAAGAACTTAAGGGGGGCATGAGACAATTTAGGCCACATTTCAGAAGGAATCAGATAGCTTCATTAAATTAGAAACACATGAAATACCATTTAAGAATTTATATACCATGTTAAATATATTTAAAATACATGGGTTAGAGTTGACTTTAGTGTACCCCTTGTATTATTGCGAAGTTACTGTTTCATTTATTGCCAAGTTGTTTCATTTATCACCAAGTTGTTGTTGTTTCATTTATGGCAGCTTGAGCAGTTGAATGATATATGGAAACCCTATTATGACATAATCATTGCAGTAAATTCATAACGGCTTGTTGTTATGCGTGTGTTGGTTAGGAAGTATACTGCTTGTTATGTGGTTTAGACGGTAAAATGGCCGAATGTGGTAAGTTGAAGTTTCTGTATGATTTGAAAAGAAAGGAGAAAAGACCATTACTTGACTGGTGTGTAAATGAAAGTTTACTTAGTAGGCATTACAGTCAAAAGTTGTTAATCCGGATTCGTCGGGACTTCGGCGATTCCAGATTATCGATTTTTTCGGATTATAGTTCATCACTTTAAATCTGGTAAGATGACATGCAGAAATTATAAAATTAAAAATATGAAACCGTAATTTATGAAATAAAGAACAATCATGATCTAAAGGGTATCAAAATTTACAAAAAAAAAAAAAAGCTTAATATTTATTTGTTTACTTTATTAAACATTTCTTTCAATGTAAATTGTTTAAATTGCTTCGTTTTTTATGTGATAAACCATTCTCGGTTGATCTTTACAATATGGTAACTGGTAGTTTGGCGACATTTTGGAGGCAATAAAGGTTACTACCTGGGACTTTGGTAATAATGTGAGCAGTACTCAGTTCCGATTACGCATTATTTTGTGTGGGAGAATTGAGAGATCATGGGATATGTCATGTGATATTAATGGACGAATTATGGTTCTTTAATCGGAAAAGGGGGGGGGGGAATTTGGACAAGTATCTGTGGATGTATATTATTTTGTATTAAGCTTCATTGTGTGTTGTGTGAATTAGGGTTGAATAATTTTGGGATTGTATGGCGCTGTCTAAAGTGAATTGTAGATGTGATAAAGAGAAGTTTTTTTTTTTATCAAATTCTATCAAATTCGGAAAAAAAATCGTTCAGTAATTTTATTGAATCCATAATAAAAGTGTATCCACCATGTAAGGAAGATTCGGAAGAAGATTAGGTTAGTTAGACTTTGTTAAGAATGTGAGTAGTATTCAGTTCTGATTACGCATTATTTTGTGTGAGGGAAATGAGAGATCATGGGATATGTTATGTGATATTAATGGACGAATTACTGTTCTTTAATCGGGAAAAAATCTGGCAAGTTTGTATTTGGCTTTATTCTGTGTTGTGTGAAATAGTGTTTGTGAATTTTTGGATCCCATGGACGTAACTAAGTGAATTCGAAATGGGTATTTAGTGGTATTGAAAAGGATAGTAATAAATGTTTTTTAAGGTTGTGCGAGAGAGAAATAAAGATGTTTTATTATGTTATTTATTTTACCTGGTATCTTGCTTTGAAAGATAAGTATGATTTTAAAGATTCTGAAACAGAAGTTAAAAAATTGTATCCGCCACGTAATCAAGATTCTGAAGAAGATTAGGTAAGTTAGTATTTTTAATTATTTGAGGATATTATTTTTATGCATTGTTGTAAATGTAAGGTGGAAAGGAATTTGGTATTATTGGGAAAATTGTTATTAGCAATGATTTAGTTTAAAGTAATTAGGATTGTAAGGTAATTTTTATTAATTTAATGTATGTGCTCATTTATATTTTAAGTAGTGTTTTTGAATTTAATTATATTTTAATGAAATGATAGTTATTTTGTGAATTTTATGTTTGTAGGAATTTGGTATACGTTTAAGTTGGGTTGATCTTTACATTATGGTAACTGGTAGTTTTGGCGACATTTTGGAGGCGATAAAGGTTACTACCTGGGACTTTGGTAATAATGTGAGCAGTACTCAGTTCCGATTATGCATTATTTTGCGTGAGGGAAATGAGAGACCATGGGATATGTCATGTGATATTAATGGACGAATTACGGTTCTTTAATCAGAAAAGGGGAGAAATCGAGAAAAAATGTGGAAATTTTGTATTTAGCTTTATTCTGTGTTGTGTGAAACAGTGTTGTTTAATTTTTGGATCCCATGGCCCTAATTAAAGTGAATTCAAAATGGGTATTTAGGCATTGTGATAAAGAGAAGTTTGCTTTTTATTTAGCGGAGGAAGTATGGAGGAAAAATTCGCAGAAAAAATCTTTCAATAATTTTATTGAATGAATTAGAAAATTGTATCCGCCACATAATCAAGATTCTGAAGAAGATTAGGTAAGTTAGTATTTTTAATTATTTGAGGATATTATTTTTATGCATTGTTCTAAATGTAAGGTGGAAAGGAATTTGGTATTATTGGGAAAATTGTTATTAGCAATGATTTAGTTTAAAGTAATTAGGATTGTAAGGTAATTTTTATTAATTTAATGTATGTGCTCATTTATATTTTAAGTAGTGTTTTTGAATTTAATTATATTTTAATGAAATGATAGTTATTTTGTGAATTTTATGTTTGTAGGAATTTGGTATACGTTTTAGTTGAAGTAAACGTGCATGGAAATAATTTAAATATCTGACACTAAGTATTTGTAATGGTTGCGGTATGAATTCGTTGGTGACGTTTATAATGTAATAGATGATTTAGAGGTAAAAGTTTTTGGATATTTTATTTATTTTATATTTGGAAATGTTCATATTTGGAAAGGGTAAATACTTTTTCGCGATCAGGTAATTTCATATATGTTCTTTTTACCGGGTTTAAAGATTGAGAAAATTGTCATGTATTTTCGTGAAATTTTTCTAATTTATGAGAAAAAAGCAGTGTACATGGATATAGTGAAGAGTGTGCGCAATGCCATTTTTGTGCAATTCTGGGATGTTAAGTAAAAATAAGTCGACGTGTACATGGTTTAGTGATATTTTAATGAAATGATAGTTATTTTGTGAATTTTATGTTTGTAGGAATTTGGTATATGTTTAAGTTGAAATAAACGTGCATGGAAATAATTTAAATATTTGATACTAACTATTTGTAATGCTTGCGGTATGAATTTGTTGGTAACGTGTATAATGTAATAGATGATTTAGAGGTAAAAGTTTTTGGATATTTTATTTATTTTATATGTGGAAATGTTCATATTTGGAAAGGGTATATACTTTTTCGCTATCAGGTAATTTCATATATGTTCTTTTTACCGGTTTTAAAGATTGAGAAAATTGTCAAGTATTTTCGTGAAATTTTTCTAATTTATGAGAAAAAAGCAGTGTACATGGATATAGTGAAGAGTGTGCGCAATGCCATTTTTGTGCAATTCTGGGATGTTTTTTAAGTAAAAATAAGTCGGCGTGTACATGGTTTATGTGTATGTGTTATTTTCAAAAACGCGTAAGGAGCATGATATTGTGCACTTTTTTCCAATTTTGCAGTGAATATTTGTCATGATTAAGCAGTTTTGTTTGATAAAATTTCTAGCATAAGTGTAATTCGGCTAGTAGATTGTTGGAAGAAGTGTTCAGTAGATAAAAAGAAAAGAAACATGTCTTTACTTCATGAAGACAAAATGGCGGCGGGGAAAAAAAATAGAGGGTTGCTGTAGGAGAGTTGGTTGCCAAATTTTCGCCAAAAAATCGCCAAGTTACCATAATGTAAAGATCAACCGAAGGAAATGCGTACGGTCAAATGTCGTTATGAAGGATATTTTTAACTATTATTTTGTGAATTTATGTGGCGATGCCAGTATACAGATTCTAGTTCAGATATCTTTAGGAAGTTTTGGATGCTGTTAAGGAATTTTCTTTGACTGAAAAGGTGAAAATTCGTAAATAATGTAAGTGGATATTTCCTTTGTGTAGTGCAGTGCTTAAATTGCGCCGGAGTGCGGCTCCGGTATTTCTCAATTTTTAAGATAAATTACAATTTTAGCCGGAACGCACTGGACCCTTAAATAAGATGAACTCCGGTACTTCTTTTTATAAAACTGAAACATTATTTAAAGGGAAAAAAAATTAGAATTTCTGACGTTTTAGTTTAACAATAAGCAGACTTTGCAATACTCTATATGAACTCATGAGAACATGAGACGTTCAAGTAAAGTCCCCTCACTCACATGCGAAAACCTTTCACTTTTTAAGCACGGCAATAAATTTGGGGGAGTTTGTTTAAAAATGCGTAAATTTCTCACCATGCCATCTTATCTAGTGTATTGTTATTGATGCTTACAGTTAGTTATCATCGCAGGAAGGAAAATTTGTGTTCCTAAATGTGCGTTAAGTGACAGCTAGTACAATAAGAGTGAAATACTGAGATAAACTGCTCAAGCACGTCCTATACATCGTCTTCCCACAGTGTCCACTAATAGGGGGAAGTGTAACCAGCAACTTTACATTCATCCTTAGGAGTCAGACTTAGGGCTCATTTTACTTTGACACACATCTGCTTGATGGCTATAATTATATCAGCAGAGAACTGCGGTCAAAGACAACGTTCTCTCTTACCAAGATTGCCCTGGAATTTTCATCAGCTGTATACTTCAAGTATATTTGATTTTTGTGATGATAAAAGGTGGTGGTGGTGGTGTATTTAATTATGGCAAAGCACACGAGGGCTATCTGCCTAAGGGGAGGGATGCCTTTCGTGGAGGACTTTCTAAGGGAAACTGGCTCGTATGCACGTTACACACTGTGATGATAAAAGAACCCTCCCCCTATGATCAGAGCTTAAATTGGACCGGAGTCCACCAGATTTCAGCTCCGGTGCTTCTTAGTTTTTGTAATAGTTCATAATTCTAGCCGGAACGCACCGGAGCCCTGAATAAGAAGGCTGCAGCATTTCTTTTATGTAACTGAATAACAATTTCAATAGAAATTTTATCTCCAAAATTTTATTAAAAATTGCTTATTGAATTTCAATTTATCTCTTTATATTTTATTTAATTTTAATAATTTAATTACTTCAATAAATAATAATTAATTATCATTTAAATTATAATTAATTATCTAGTAATTATAAATTAAATTATGATTAATTATATAATAATTATTTATTAAATAACAATTTATAAACATTCATAAAATAGCTATTAATTAATTTGATAATAATTAACTTTTTAATTTTAAAACTATTCACAAGTTTAACAGCCATTTTATTTATTTATGTATTCTTGTTCCTCTTTGCTAACGGTCTTCCATAGGGCTCCGGCACTTCTAATCTTAGAAATTAAACCCTGGTGTAGTGCAAAGATGAATTTCCTTTTTCATGTTATTTCAGTATTTGATTTAAGATGTAGTTTATTGAGATTATATATTTTTTTGTTGGCTGCTTTGACTTTTGAAGTGCATATAGTTCGATGTGTACATGGACAAACTCAAGGGAGTGCACAAAGCCCAGTTCATGTAATTCTGAGATGTTTATTTTAAGTGAAAATAGGTTGATGCATACATGGATACAGAGTTTGTGCAATTCTCTGTCTTTTTATTTTGGCTTTGTATAGCGGCGATTTAGCCTAGCTTACGGAATTCTCTGATTTTTCTTAAGTGAAAATTGGTCAATGTGTACATAGGTAAAGGGAGTGCACAATGCCATTTTTGAGCAATTGTGGGATGTTTTTTTAAGTGAAAATAGGTCGATGCGTACATGGATACAGAGTTTGAGAAATTCTTCATGTTGTTATTTTGGCTAAATCGCCGCTAAGCAAGCCAAAATAGCAAGTCAAAGAATTGCACAAACTCCGTATTCATGAGTCGCCAAGGGGTACCCTTAAATATACTTTTACCAATACATACTTTACAAATTGCAACCATACTTTATAATAAGATAAAAGAGCAAAAAAACATATTACACACAAAACTTAATTGCATATTCATAAATATGAATGCTTTTTCTACAATGCATTTCCAAAAAACTGCAATCTAATTCCCACTCACAGTTACTTAAAGTCATTCGGGAATTTAAAAAATTTTAACTTTCTTTGAAGAACTTACTCCACTTTGAAAACTACCTTCTATAACGTTCTGATAATATTAACCGAATAGTTGATCCTAATTGGAGATGTATTTTATATGTCTACGTACCGGAATGACAGCATTAACCGCGATCACATCAATTGGTGCCTACTATTTTTTGCCAATACCCACAATGAGTGTCGAATAGGGCAAAATGCCAATAACTAACTCGATTACACCTTAAAGCAGTTATAAAAACTGCATTAATAGAAAGAAAAAAAAGGAAAAATACACCTACGCTTACACACAGCAACACACTAAAATCTCCGTCTCGGTTTCACAAACAACTCAGAAGAAACAGACAGACAAAGTAGAGAGGTCTTGTTTTGCACCCGCTAAGTCTTTCTGCACCGATGGGCGAAAAATCAAGCATAGGTGCGAAGGAAAGGTATATAGAAAGGGGGACAATTTCGTATTTGAGGAGAGTAAAAAGGAACTTCGTACATTTTGTACGAGTTCAAAAGGCCAGAAAGAAAAGATGGGACAAAATAAAATTTAAAATAAATGGCCCAAAAAATAATAGAGGGGAAAAAAAAGGGCCTATAAAAAGAAAAGGAAAAGTAGAAAATATCCTAAAAATACGATTGTGTTCATAAGTGTAGTTTGTAGTGGCCCAGTTATTGCATGAGAAATAATTATTTTTTATTTCATATATTTGTTCATGTGTTTAATTATTTTATAAAATTAACTTTAATATTTTGTTAATATTCATATTTATATTTCTTTTATGCTGAATGCCAATAAGTAGTTCATATTTATATTTAAATTTCTTTATGCTGAATGGCAACTAGTTCTAGTTCTGATTCATGATTGCTAGGTTTTGGTTTCAAAACGTTGCTCGTAGCGTCGCATTTCGATAGCTGGAAAATAAAATGCAATAACTTAGCTATTTGTTTATAATTCATGCTGTTACTAGTCATAAATTAATTTTAAACATTAGTAGCCAAGGCTACATCGTGGTGACCCTGATTAATTTTCGAAATGTCAACAAATGACTCTTCTGAAACTGCTATGAAAGATACGATGCAGTCACCGAAGCTTCATAAGGTGAGTGTAAAAATACCTCCTTTTTGGATTGATAAACCGGAAATATGGTTTTTTCAAGTTGAAGCTCAGTTCAAAATTAGTAATATCGTTTCAGAAGAAACGAAATTTAATTATTTAGTTTCACAGCTTGAACCTAAGTTCGTCGAAAATATTTGGGACGTTATAACGAACGATAGTGCCACAAAATATTCGGATGCTAAAATTAGGTTATTACATTTATTCAAAGAAAGTGAAAATGTACGGATTAAACGTTTGATTACTGGTATCGAACTTGGAGACATGAAACCAAGCCAACTTTTGCAGAAGTTGAGATCAGTTGCTACTACAGATGTGTCTGAAAATCTAATCAAAACTTTATGGCTGGAGAAGCTACCTGACTCCATCAAAAATATATTATTAGTTAGTGATGAAGATGTAACCAAGTTAGCGTCTATGGCAGATAAAATTAGTGATATGAATCGGAAACCAGAAGTATTTAGTACTAATGCTCCTTCCGTTCCCGCAAATGATTTGTTGCAAAGAATTACCTTTCTTTAACAAAAAATTGATCAAATAACCATTCGCTCAGGACGCAGGGACTCGGATTTACGTAATTCACGTTCACGATCTCGAAGCCGATCTCGTAAACGATATGACCCTACTGGCAAATTTTGTTTTTATCACTTTCGTTTTGGAGCAAAATGCATTCCAGAGAAATGCAAGCCTCCGTGTACTTGGATAAAAAACGATTTCAAAAACCAGGAAAACTCGAATCTGCAGTAGGTTCAGCGGCAAATGCTGCTGCAGAAAATATGAAGGATTGTCGCAAATTTCGTTTATTCGTTCGTGACCGAAGATCAAATTTGCACTTTCTTATCGATAGCGGAGCTGACGTAAGCATAATTCCTGCTACTTCACAGAATAAATGTAAAACTGAATATAAACTGTATGCAGCTAATGGCACAGATATTTCCACTTATGGCATAAAAACGCTAACTCTTGATTTGGGATTACGTCGTGATTTTCAGTTTCCATTCATAATTGCTGATGTCACAAAAGGTATTTTAGGAGCTGACTTTCTTCACAAATATAAATTGCTTGTCGATATAAATAAGAAAAAATTAATTGATGGCGTAACACAGCTTTGTGTCCAGTGTGATGTCGCTGCTATTTCCAGTGATTACTCAGTAACCACATTAAATAAATCCATAAAAATTTTCGATTTACTGTCGAAATATCCCGAAATTTCTAAACCTAACCTTTTTCCTACACAAATTAAACATGGTGTTACACATTTTATTACGACTGATGGTCAACCCGTTTATTCAAAGGCACGACAGCTCGATCCAAAACGCTTAGCTATAGCTAAAGAGGAATTTAAATTTATGCTTGACAATGGAATAATTCGTCCATCAAACTCCCAGTGGTCAAGCCCCTTGCACCTTGTTACGAAAAAGGATGGTTCGTATCGTCCTTGCGGAGACTACCGACGACTGAATGCTCAGACGATACCTGATCGATACCCAATTCCTCGCATTGAAGATTTTCATCATATTTTAAGAGGTACAAATATTTTTTCTAAAACTGATTTATTCAAAGCTTATTTTCAAATTCCCATTGCAGAAGAAGACAAATGTAAAACGGCTATCATCACTCCTTTCGGCTTATACGAATTTAATGTAATGAGTTTCGGTTTAAAAAATGCTCCTGCAACGTTCCAAAGATTTATTCACGAAGTCTTTAGAGGATTAGAATTCGTTTTTCCCTATTTAGACGATATACTCATTGCATCCAGTACCCATGAAGAACACGAAAATCACCTTAAATTAGTTTTCGAAAGATTACATACATTTGGGTTAAGAATTAATGTTTCAAAATCTGTCTTTGCTGTTCCCCAAATCGAGTTTCTAGGCTACCTAATTACACCTAAGGGTTCCCGTCCTTTGCCAGAAAGAGTTCAAGCTATTACTAACTACAAACGACCAGAAACAATTCATGAACTTAGAACCTTTCTTGGAATAATTAACTTTTATCGTCGTTATATAAAGGATGCAGCGAAGAATCAAGCATTGTTACATGCGTATCTCAAGGGAGCTAAAAAGAGGGACAAACGTAAAATCGAATGGACTGAAGAAGCTGAAAAACAGTTTGAAACGTGCAAGAATGACCTGGTGAACACGGCACTGTTGTCTTTTCCCAATTCTGAACTATCGCTGGCGTTATTTACAGATGCTTCAGATACGGCGATTGGCTCAGTGTTGCAACAATATGAAAACTCCTCGTGGAAGCCAATAGCATTTTTTTCTAAAAAATTAAGTGATACTCAGCAAAAATATAGCACCTATGATAGAGAACTATTAAGCATATATCTTTCAGTTAGACACTTTAAGCATTATCTAGAAGGAAGAGTATTTACAATTTATACAGATCACAAGCCCTTAATATTCGCCTTTCGTCAAAAACTTGACAAAGCAACACCTAGACAGGCTCGCCAACTTCAATACATCTCCCAGTTTTCGACTGATATCAAATATGTAAAAGGTGAGAATAATATTGTGGCGGATACATTATCTAGAGTTAATGAAATTTCACCGATAGATTATGATAAAATAGCTGATGAACAAACTCAAGATGAAGAACTGAAGAGTTTGCAAACCACTACTTCCTTGAATTTCAAGCAATGCTCTCTACCTTCGGGGAAATATTTGTGGTGTGATACATCAACTAAACATGTTCGGCCGTATATTCCTCAGGCTTTCAGAAAACACGTCTTTCAACGAATTCATGGTTTATCACATCCAGGAATAAAATCGACTATGAAATTAATGACATCAAAATTCATTTGGCCTAACATAAAAAAAGATGTACAGTTGTGGACAAGAACCTGGCTTCCTTGCCAAAAAGCTAAAATCAGTCGGCACACCAAAACAAAATTAGGTGAGTTTGAAGTACCACCAGGAAGATTTTCTGTCATCCATATCGATCTCATAGGACCACTTCCACGATCTAAAGGGAATATTTATCGTCTTACTTGCATAGATAGATTTTCGAATTGGATGGAAGCAATTCCTTTAGACAATATTTCCGCTGAGAACGTCGCAAGAGCCTTTTATAGCAACTGGATTGCGCGTTTCGGAACGCCAAGTAAACTCATTAGTGATCGTGGATCCCAATTTAAAAGTGATACATTACGAGCTTTGTCCAAAATCTGTGGCATCAATTTACAACACACTACTGCCTACCACCCGTCGTGCAATGGCAAAGTTGAGCGCCTTCATCGAACATTAAAAACAGCATTAAAAGCCCACAACAACATATCTTGGACGGACACGTTACCAACAGTACTTTTGGGTTTGCGTACTGCTATTCAAGAAGGTACCAATCATTCTATTGCGCAAGTAGTTTATGGCCAGAGTCTCAGACTTCCTGGAGAGTTTTTCAGCGAACCAAGTATCCAGACAGCATCGGAGACTTTTGCTAATAAACTCCAGAAACAGATGGAAGTTGTTGGACCGAGACTAATTCGTAAAAATTCATCTGAACAGATATTTGTCCATAAAGACTTAAAAACTTGTTCTCATGTGTTTCAGCGAATAGATCGGGTAAAAAAACCTTTGGAACCTCCTTATGAAGGACCATTTTCTGTTATTGATCGCAAGGACAAATATTTTACTATTAGCATAAAAGGAAAACATGTTAATGTATCCCTGGATCGCTTGAAACCAGCATATATTTTAGCTGAGGAAAATTCTCAGTTGATACAACCTGACTACACTAATTTGCAGAGACCGGACTCAAATTCGGATGTGAATCAAAAACATTCTCGCACAGGCAGAACTATACGTTTACCTGTTAGATTCAAGGACTGACTAAAATATTTTGATAGTGGTTAACACTGCAATACTAGTTACTACCTATTTCTCCATCTTCGTAACGTAACTTAGTTACTGGTGGGGGAGTAGTGTAGTGGCCCAGTTATTGCATGAGAAATAATTATTTTTTATTTCATATATTTGTTCATGTGTTTAATTATTTTATAAAATTAACTTTAATATTTTGTTAATATTCATATTTATATTTCTTTTATGCTGAATGCCAATAAGTAGTTCATATTTATATTTAAATTTCTTTATGCTGAATGGCAACTAGTTCTAGTTCTGATTCATGATTGCTAGGTTTTGGTTTCAAAACGTTGCTCGTAGCGTCGCATTTCGATAGCTGGAAAATAAAATGCAATAACTTAGCTATTTGTTTATAATTCATGCTGTTACTAGTCATAAATTAATTTTAAACATTAGTAGCCAAGGCTACAAGTTAAAAGGAGTTCATTTGCAAAAATTAGTTTCTTTAAGAAGCAAACTTTAGCTAAGTTAAAAAAAAATAAATAAATGAATTCCTACATGGTAATGTGTATGCCTTTATCTTGAGACCTAACTAGAAAAGACATATATCATCACAGAGATGTACATAATATTTTAACTAAAGTAACATTAACTAATACCGTTCCCAAAAAATTCATGTATATTTCAGAAAAACAGTAATTGACAAAATCATAAATCCATACACAGTGTGAGAGCATATCAGCAAAAATAAATTATACAGTTTATTTTTCTTAAATATTAGTTAAATATAAAATTAATTTATTAATTTAACCGTTGTAATTTATTATAGTACAAGTTTAACAAATTCCGTCACACTGTATTTATATTTGCTCATAATTCTAAGTTTGATACCTGAAAAAAAAAAAAAAAAGTCGGGGATCTTAGTTACAAAAATCACAATCTATACTCAAGAGATCCCCATTTTTTGCCTCTCAAGAAATTCCTAAGCACGAAGAGGGGGGCCTCCGAAGGTTGTGAATTGCTGATAAGAACACACACACACACAGATCGTATTTTATTCTCGAGTGTCAAGATGTAGAAACATCTTTTTACTCGATTTCTGATAAAGATCGGGAGGGGGGAGAAAGAGAAGGGTGAAAGGAGTGTGGGAGGCGGAAGAAAGAGAGTGAGGTCCGCATTAGCGGCGGCGAAAAAGGCGGAGGTGTCAAGTTCAGTGTCATTATAAGATGTAGCCACCAGTGGAAGCAAGTGCTGTTTTCAATGAATCAACTTTCAGACTATTTTTTCTGCATCAGGATGAGTAGGACTTTAGAATCTAGATTCTCTGCTTCCTACAGTAAAACATGGTATTGTTTCAGTTATGCTTTTGGCAGTTATATTGTGGTTTGCAGCAGGTCTTGTGATCATCTTCATAAGAAAGAAGTTTTGCGTGAATGAGTCATTTAAGGTTGTGAATCCCATGGAAGTAGGAAAGGGAGGAGGGGCCATTCCGCGCTAGAAGTGAAGCACTGCTTTGAAGCTTGGGTCACCAGAAGGGGTGTTCTTTGTTTACATTCAGAAGCTCGCTTGACAAGATTCTGATAGTATTTCGACACACGACAGTTCCATAGAAACCGAAAAAGGGACACTCTCGCATGAAAGAAACATTCATAGTGTGATGGATAATAGCAATTTGTATAGTTTACTGACATTTACGCAAAAATCACATCTTGCTTATTTTTCGATAACTAACAACAGCGATTTTAATTATGAATTTGTTTTATAAAATTCTAAGCTGTTGCACTACAAAAATATAAATTTTAAGAAAATTGCCAAAAGAGATCTACCAAAATTTATTTTCTGGAAGATTTGAAAAGTTTGAAACTTGATGGCTAAATGTAAATATAAAATTATGTATGTTAAAATATTTGTAATTGGGCACATAGGTCAGATTAAGTTTTTATTAAATAGAGTAACGCATGAAAGGGCTATCTGCCTAAAGAGAGAGATGCCATCGTGGAGGAATTTTGAAGAAAAACTGACCTTTGAGTGGGTATTAAAAATAATACTTATAATTTTCATTCAAATTATATACATATATATTTTTTATGTAAAACTTTCGGGTGTATGCTAAATTAGTGTAAATTACTTTACACGAAAAATATAGTGAATGCACAGAAATTAAAGATTTGCACATACCGGAAATGATAAATAGGAAATATGTATGGGTATTTATGCATGTGCTTGCAAAAAGCATGTATCTGCCTTTGACAAAATACTTAAATATTCATTAAATTATTTATAAATGTATTTGAAATGAAGAATTTATTCACTTATAAACAACTGTGAAAGTACTGTGAGGAAATCTAATGATTAAATGTATCTAATTTATAATGATTATAAATGTTATCTAAATATATAATAACCTTAATTTTGAATTGTAAACATAAATTGAAATCCTGTTGACAAATACGTTATAAAACTATTTAAGCAAGAATTGTTCGTATTGGAAAGCAATCTGTTAAAAGGTATTGTAAAGCAAATGCTATGGGATGCGCACTTAAGAACGTAATAAGGAGTTTTGGAATATGTATTGTTGAAATGAAGGGTAAAAAAAATCTGATAAGTATAATTAAAAGAATTATTCCCTTTACATTTTATAATAACTCAGTTACAAGTTTTAAATAATACTTAAAAAAAAACTTATTTTATTCCCTTTCAGAAATGTCCAGAGAAAGTCAAATACTATTTAATACCTATTTAATTATTAGGAATTAGCGAAATGCTTATTTAAAGTATTTCGCTAATTCCTAATAATTTTCTAATTTAAAATGAACCGAATAGAGCATTAGTTTTAAATTGACTTACATTTTTCGATTTAAAAGAAGCCAAAAAATCATGTCATATTTAGGAAAGTATTTTAGGAAGAAGCTCTATAAATAGAAAAGAAATAATGCATAATTTTAATATTAATAATACAATAAACTTTGATCTTAATTTTTGTACCTTAACCGAATAAAATCGAATTACCTTAATTTTTTTTCTAATGTAATTAACGAAAACTTGTGAAAATATTTCATTCAAATTAAACCATTCTGAGAAAACTGTCCTGTGAAAAGTATAGCATTTAATTCCGTTCAGAATGAAATGTTGTTTAAAAATATGTTGTTTTCACATACTTAGGACTCTGAAGTGTTGTAGAAAAAGAAAATATATACATTTATATGTATATTTGCGACGTAATTAAAAAATATTTACACCCGAACGCGTCAAATCCCATAGAACTCAATGGTAAATGACCCAATGTTTTGGTCACCACGTAGGGATCGCCGGTGCTTCAGAGCAGGGTACTAAGAAATTTGTTTAGGGTGACTCCATCTTACTTCCTACCTCCATGGTGAATCCTATGTGGGGAGGATATCACAAGGGTAGCGATGTTTTTCTCTGGGACGCGGGGAGTGTCTGAGAGTGCTAATAAGGCTATTACTGTGGGTTTGTACTGAATAAAAGAAGTTGACCGCTAATCGTTTAATATACTCTTGAATAAGTTCCATTCGAAGGTCTCTGTGGATGTAGATGCTGGGAATATACCAAGGAGCATTGATAATTTCTGGTAAAATTTTATTTTGTAGAATTTGTAATTATTTAATATTGGTTTTAGCTGCATGTCCCCAGATCGGTGCTGCATAAAGAAGAGCTGGGCGCAGTATGGAGCGATAAAGAATTAATTTTTTTGTAGTAGATAAGTTGCTTTTTTTACCAAGAAGAGGTCGCATAGTAGCTGTGGTGATTTTAAATTTTTGTACTACGGACCGGAAATGGGCTCTGAAGGTAAGTTTTTGGTCAAGGGTGACTCCAAGGTATTTGGTTTCATTAATCTAGTCAATTTCTTCGTCAAATATTTCAGGGAGTGGAGGATAGTATTTCATGTTTCCTTTACGGAAAATTATCGCCTTAGTTTCATCAGTGTTAATTTTAATCCTCCAAAGGGTAAGCCATTTTACGGACTACTGATAAGGAATGTGGCGTCTCTACGGAATAGTTGCGAAGAAAAGAACCATATGACTTGCTACTATTACTAACTATTGTATAATGCTAGAATCTTATGAAAATGATAAATAAAAAAATGTAATGGCACTTTAGTGATAGAGAATAAGATATTGTATAGAGAACAGAATGTTACTTATCTGAATATTCCGTGTCAGGGTTTCTTTTGGATTTCTCGTGTAGATAGTAAACAGCGAACAAGATGATTAAGATTCGAAGAAGCGAAGTTTCCTTTTAGCGAAGTTTCCTTTTTCAATTTGATGAATGAGACATTGCATAGGAAAGGTGCATTAAACTTTTTAAGGGGACTTATACACCTTAAACACCTCATGATGTTCGAATATGTGACTGTTGAAAGAATTGAGATATTTTATTTATTTTAAAAGCAATTACTTCCAACTTTTTACAGCTGACTACATAATATAGCTGCTTTGGAAAATAGTAATCAGAAAGTTTGTGTTGCCACAAATATTTTTGTAATTTAATCCTCTTTGTGACAAAATATTTCGCCATGTTTTCCCCTTGCGCGCACAATATTTTAAAAATGGCTAATGGTACATACTTGAAATTTTATGGAATTCTTTATATGGGCACTATTTTCTAACTGAACCAACAATCTGATGAATATTTTAATATTGAAACATTTTATGGACGAAAACATTACAATTTTTTTAATAAAATACATTTTATAAACTCAACTCAAAATAAAATAAAAATTTAACATGAAATTTTTAGAATTTTAGGTTCACAGTAGTTTCCAAATGTTATAAAAGCTATATATTAAATATGGAATTAAATTATGAAACAGAATGTTTTAAACTGTGCGCGCAAGTTGGAAACATGACGAAAAATGTTGTCACAAAGCGGATTAAATTATAAAACTATTTGTGGCAACACAAACTTTCTGATTACTATTTCAGAGAGCAGCTATATTATGTAGTCAGCTGTAAAAAGTTGGTAGTAATTGCTTTTAAAATAAATAAGTTATCCCAATTCTTACAACAGTCACCTATTCGAACATCTTATGGTTTTTAAGGTGTATGAGTCCCATTAAGAGAGTTGAAAACATTTACTGAAACACTTATTTAAAAATTTCGGAGCTATGTTTAGACACTGCCTCCAGCTCCGCACTCCAGCGGCGTCACACCTGTTTCTCAAAGAAGACCTCAGAAGAAACACAAAAATTGTTGCATGTTGCCAATCAGAAAGGGTTAAATAGTAGTACAGAATATTGGCTGATGTCCGTACGTCTATCTACGTTTTTTTGTTTTCTTTGTGTGTGTGTGTCCTCTGACTTTCAAGAGAGTAATAGGACGTATTTTTTTTTGTCGTTGCGAGTCCGGTTCACATAGTTCGAGCGAGAATGTACTTCTTACCCTAGCCCTTGCCACGTGCCTTGTAGTAGAGTTAGCTACAGCAACTGTGGTACATTCTATTACCTAGTACTACTTAATCATGAACGAGAAAACTGCCCAGTTAACAAAGACAAGCCTGAGTTGCCCCCATTAAGGTGGCTCACATCCAACTAACCTCTCCCAGAGTCGAGCTAGACCACAGCAAACAAAGCAGAAGTTCACACCCAGCAATTCACCAACCAAGGACCAAATATCCTTGGAATTTACAAGACAACAACTTTCCACCTGTCAACAAAGATATGGGGCCCTAGTCTGAACACGTCGAGATAGAAGAACGGGTCGCTTTTTGCGATCTACTCGACAGAGAGCGAGTCTGGTGTCATCGTTTCGATCATTACTGCAGTGGCTAATCGCACCGACGGTGCGAATAGCTAACAGGCTATTCACACCACCTACTTCCGCGCATGCGCACAAGCAGCCCAGGTACCAGCATTTTACGCCGATTTCCGTAAGGTAGGCGGTAGTGAGAGCGAAGGTTGTTAACCTTAACTCAGCAATAGAAAGGTTTGTTAGTAGTTCACCAGCAAGAGAATAATTTACAAGTAATAATTATCAGTTACAAAGACGAAGTCAATCTATATACATGATAATGTTCAGGAAATGATTAGATAAAATAGGGATTTAATGATGGTTCTGATTGCAAACGAAGACAAGTAATTAGTTAAAAAATCTTTAGTGTATTAACAAAAAAGCTATAGAAATTACTTAAATTCTTTTATTTAACAGAGGAATTTTTATGCAAACTTAGACCCTATTCTGATAGCATAGGACTGTCAGAATTTATTATTCAATAAGAAAACTTACTGAAAATGATAATATTCTTATATATTCATCACTTTTTCAGTATCCACACAGGTTTATAGGTTCAAATGCCATATTTCAAAATCAAAGTTATTAATGAAATAAAGCTTTACAAAATCTGATAAATCATTTGTGTGTGCAAATTTTTAAATCTAAATTTCTTACATTAAATTATCTCTGTCTTTTAAATTACATCCCATTATTTATTTCAATTTAATTGATTAATGTGTTTGTACTAATATTTTAAAGTTCTTTGAAGTACTTTTTGTGTCCTGAAAATGCCAAGTATTTCCATAAAAAAAATAAGCAGGCATACAGAATAATTCATTTAACATTTCATATAATCGCTTTTAACTTATTTCATGTCTAAATTTTCTACACAGAAATCCGCTGTCTAATTTTTAGTATCTTTAATCAGACGAAATTTTTCAAAGATGAATGAATTAAAGGCTTGATTGAGCAAAACACATCTTTAAAGCTAAATGTATTCTAAGAAGTATAAAAAATGTCAACACGATTTTGCCCCCCCCCCACTTAAATCAGTCATTTAAACTATTCAAACCGTTCAGGAAAAGGATAAACATTGCGAACATAAAAATCTGCCTTCTTTATATATAACTTTAATAAAAGGAAATGTGTTCTTCTTTTTATAAGAAAAGGAACCCATTTTCCTTTCTAAACTTTTGAAAGTCGCCAACGCTTAAAAAATGATAAACTACGCCAAGGTAGAAACCCGCCTTTTACAACTGAATGCGCATGCGTGGTTAATGTTGGTGCGAATAGCTTAAGTGGCTAATCGCACCGGTGGTGCGAATAGCATCGGCCGATCATTACAGAGATCGACGCGTCGGAAATTTTTCCGTCAGCTGGACAGCTGCCGTTTAAGTTTCTGACTGTCGTTTTAGAGCCAAGCTGAGGACGGCAGAGGTCACGGATTGTTTTTGAAAGTGTACGTAATAGATATTTTAATTTCTTAAGATTTGTGAAAAACTCGAGTATTTCGCTATAGAAATAACGCATTTGATGTTGACGATTCTACATTATTTATTTATTCTACATTACCAATGCCTTAATTAAATTTTAGTGAAAATAATATATTTGGTGTTTTTCTATTTCACATATAAAGAAGGGGTGCATACTTTTAATTTAAAATCGTAATTTTTAAACTAATATATATATCAATGTACTTAATTTCATGTTTTGATGAGTAATTTATAAATTTTGAAATTTTATGTTTTAAATTATAATGTATTTCCTCTACTTTTATTTGAATTTGTAGTGTATAAAAATGCAATACATTAGACATGCATTAAAGAATATGCAGTATATAATTCAAACTATGCACATCCTAAATTCAACATTTACATTAAATTGCTTTGAGTTAAAAAGTTTATTTAAGTAATAGTTTTAACTGTACCGATATCAATGTCAATTTCCAATAATTTCTAGAATCTCCTGTATAAAACAAGTTAAATTCCTGTATAATTTTCGGTTAAATTCTTTTCAATATTATAATGCAATATTTATATTTAGTTATCAGATTTTTTAATGTGGTCTACTTTTAGATATTACATCAGTTTTGTGTATATTTATTCAGATCAAAAAAGTGCTTAGTTTTGGTTTTATGTAATTACGACAAAGCCTCGAGGGCTATCTGCTTAAAGTGAGGGTTGCCTTCGTGGAGGACATTCTAAGGAAAACTAGCTCGTATACACGTAACACATGGGGAAAACCACGAAAACGTCCATGCAACCAGCCCGTTCGCGAGATTCCAATCTTGGACCGAACTTCTAGTGTTCAGCGATTTTACCGGCCGCTGGTGGGATCGATTTAAAAACGGTATAAATATATATGTACTGCAATTTCTTTCACTGCATCTGTTAATATATTTATACAGTTATATATATATATTTAAAACATATTTTCTGTGCCTTAAACTTCTATGTTTCTGGAAGTTACCAATGATATATCTGTCATTACCAAAGATATATTGGTAATGACAGGCGCCCATCAGCGGCCGAGCGGTAAAGTCGCTGAACACTGGTAGTTCGGTCCGAGGTTCGAATCCTGCGAACAGGCTGGCTGCATGGGCGCTTTCGTGGTTTTCCCCATGTGTAACGTGCATACGAGCCAATTTCCCTTAGAAAGTCCTCCACGAAGGCATCCCTCTCCTTAGGCGGATAGCCCTAGTGTGCTTTGCCATAATTAAATACACCAACACATACATTGGTAATGACGCCCATGCGTCCAACCCGTTCGCGGGATTCGAACCTCGGACCGCACTACCAGTGTTCGGAGATTTTACCGCTCGGCCACTAGTGGGATCGACTTAAAAAGGACACAAATAGGAATATGTACTGCAATTTCCTTTCACTGCATATATTAATATATTTATAATACATTTATATATACACATAGTTATTTATTTAAAACAGGTTTTGTATGCCTTAATTTTTTATGCTTTTCGAAATTACGAGAGATATGTTGGTAATGACCGATATAATGGTTATCAGAGATATGTTGGTAATGCAACAAACCCGTTTGCAGTATTTGGACGTCGGACCGAACTACCAGTGTTCAGCGATTTTACCACACGGTCACTGGTTGGATCGATTTAAAAAGGGTATAAATAGGAATATGTATTGCAATTTCCTTTCACTGCATATATTAAATATATATATATATATATATATAATATGAGTGTGCAAGATAATATGTTTTATGATTTAAGCTATAGTTATTTAATTTTTTTTTATTTTTCTTCCTATTACTTTTGTTAAAAGTTTGTTATATTTTTATTCACTGTTTATTGGTATCTACGATACATAGTATATTTGTAGCTACGTGATAGGTATAATTTCTGAATAAATAAAATTATTGATATAATCATGGCTTGCTAAAAATTAATATTTTTTTGATTCAAATTCATTAGGAATATTAAACACGCGTACGCGGTGCTATATTTCAATGATCTGACTTATGACGTTGTAGCATAACCTTTCCAGACAAAATAATGTATTTTAATCACGAAATTGTTGTTAACAAATAATTTACAAACATGTAACCTTTTAGAAAATTTCCATTTTGCAAAAGATCATACGTAAGATTATGTTTACGTTTTTTACATACCTGAAGTTTTGAAAAGGCCATTTCTTTCTGCGTTTAAAATATCCATTAACGTTCCCCATTTCTTTTTTCCATACTCTATACTAAATCCAGCAGCGTATTTTTTCAAAAAATTTCACCATTTACTCGAACTCTATTTTTTTTTCTACCGGCATCTTCAGTAATAAGCACGTGCGAAACAGCCCCTTTGAAAACATTGAACTGCGGTGCTTAACTACCCGGGTGCCTGGGCGCCATAGCCCTACCCCTCATCGAATAACATGATAAAAGTTTCGAATTATGAGAAATATAACTGAATGTGCTGAATAATTAAATGAGTAAGAGTTTAAATTCATAATTGCTAATAGTTAAATACATATTTTTTTTCTTAAGTACCTAATTACTAATCCATACATAATTAACTATTTTTTTAACAACTATTTCACAGAAGAATACATGTACACACAAGAAAAACAAAATACGAAGTGCGACGCCTTAGTGCCATTAGTAAAAACAAAATGCAATCAGGAGGAAAAAAGAACAATATACAATAAAGAATCTGAGCAACAATTTGCATAACACATATACAAAATTACATATTACTAACATTTAGGATCGCCCTTGGGCGTTTACTGAAATTGGGGACCCTAGTATCATAACAATAGTTACAACCAGAGGATTGTCCAGAAGTTCCTGTTTATCATAAAATGCCCTAAATAGGCAGCAATAAAAATCACAAAGGTCCTGTATTCTTAACTCTTTACGAATTTGGCTATTCCGAATATACCAGGAGGCATTACATATCAGACGCAATACCCCGTTTTGGGCAGCTTGTAACTGCCTTCTCAAACTTTTGCACGAGTATGCCCAGACGAGGCATGCATAACTAAGAATTGGACGCAACATGGTTTTGTAAATGAGCAACTTATTATCAATAGACAGAACACTGTTTCGAGCAATTAAGGGGAAGAGTGAAGCTTTACTAGCTCGAAACTTCCTGAGAATATGTGTAACGTGTGGGTCCATGTAAGAGATTTTCTGAGGATCACCCCAAGATAAGGGACCTGCTTGACCCAGGGAATGTCCACACCATACATTTGCAGGTGAGTCGGGAAATTCTTCTTAGTAGTAAACAGTATGGCACGTATCTTGTCGACATTCACTTTGACTTTCCATTTGGTCAGCCAAGTCTCTAGCGAGTGGATGTGGTGTTGTAGCTGTTGTATTGCTGAACTAACAAATGCACTTTGCGTAAGGATCGCTGTGTCGTCTGCATACGTGGCTAGTGTAGTGTTGTGTTGTGTGTAGTGGGGATGTCGTTTACGTAAATATTGAATAGGGTAGGGCCCAGGAGGGATCCCTGTGGAACACCAGCCCCTATAGGCCGGTTTGTGGATAATGAACCAGAAACATGAACAACAAAGTGTCTACCGGTTAGGTAGGATTTAATTATGTTTGTGATGTAGCCTGGGAGTCCCAGGTTGTGTAATTTGTATAGGAGGGCATCCAGCCATACTCTATCGAAGGCCTTGGACGCGGCCAAGGAATAAATCAGTCTGCCTGTTGCATTAGAAGTGTAGCTGTACCATGCGCGGTGTCTTGCGTTCAAGTCTCCACCAATAATAACATGTGTACCAAGTGTGAGTAGAATTTCAAGGTCTGCCTGAACGACAGCCACAGGTCTCATGGGAGGAATGTAGGTGGAGACAAAAGTGTATGGAGTGTTAGTGTCTGTTGTGATGCAGATATCTGTGGCCTTTACGGCTGAGAGCTGTGGAATGTTCACGTGATAATGGGGAATGCAGCGTTTGGCAAGAAGTGCAGTGCCACCTCCACGTGGGCGAGGAGCAGTAGTACTTCTGTGCGACTTGTAGGTATAGTAATTTGCCACACACAGTGATATTTTAGGGTCAAGCTTGTGTTCTTGTAGGAAAGGTAAGTCGGGACTGTGCTCACTTGCAAAATCCCGCAATTCATTAATCTTACGAAACAAACCATTTGCGTTCCAAGTAATAATACTTAAGTACCTATTGTTTACACTATACATAATTATTCAACATTAGAAAAAACACTGTCAAAAACATTAAATAATGTAAACAACTTATCGATTGAATGCTCCGCAGCCGGCAATTCAGGCATGGCTGCCGAGATTTTTTGAAAAACATTCATAACTGTGGTGCCTTTAAAAACATCACACACGTCTTTGATTATTTTGAGAAAGTCCATAAACATACCCGAACCAACAATAGCACTAGCAGCACCACCACTGCTGACAGTCTGTTTATGCATATCAACATTAAAATTATTAACAGTATTTACAGATCTTTGAACGTCACCCTTGGCTACACTAGCATAACTGTGCCCGGAGGCAACAGCAGAATAACTCAAATTTGCATTAGAAGTACTAGGCATTTTAACACCATTATTTACATTATTATTTACATTTTATGAGTGTGCACTCTTATTCACAGTTTTATTTCCGACTATGCGTCGGGGGAATTTCGGACATCCGCGATAATTGGCGGTGTGTCCTTCTTGCAGGCAATTACAACAAATAGGAGAGTCTAATTTTTTAACATTACATTTATCAGTACGATGTGCACCCGCACATTTAACACATCTTGGTTGTAGTTTGCAATTTTCACTACTGTGGTGGAAGTGTTGGCAGTTGTGACAATGCACAACGTTTCCATGCACTTTATAAGGACGTATTTCAACAAAGAAACATAGCAGGTTTTTTAACATCATAAATAGATTGCACCCCTGGTACATTCTCTAAATGAACCTGAAACAAAGGCATAGGAGCCTTAGATTTGGTTCTGTGCATTTGGGTAACTTTTCGAGGTTTATACTTTAAATTAACCAGCTCCTCAAAAATGTCATCTGAGGGGCAATCGATAGGTAAACCTCTTAGAACTATTTTGATGGGCCTATCCATCTTTCTGGTAATTAAATAATGATCTACACTTTTTTCATCCAAATATTTTGTTATCTGACGGTGATCATTTTCCATTTTCGGAAAAACTTAAAAACTCGCCAGTAACTTTAGCTGCAAAGTCTAAACTAGTTTCAGCCCTCAATTTTTTAGAGAAACTCGAAAATTTAATTGGAGGCTTCACCATTATCGGTTTCACCTTCGGTTGTTGCATTTCGATAACCTCAATCTCTTCACTAACTTCCATATCATTATTAGTGGCAGTATTATCTGCATTAGCATTTTCACCTAGCTTATCAAATTTATTGCTAACATTAATTTCTGCATTAGCTTTGACTAATTTAGCAGGCCAAGCCGTATTACGCGGCTGTGTAAAGCCTTCTGAATCCTGAATTTCGCTCACACATCTTTTTCCTTTTTTCGAAGGCCGTTTAAGCAAAATTTTTGTTTTTTGTCCGCTAGGAGCTTGTGCAATTACACCAGATTTATCACTAACATTTTTTACACTTGATACAGTATCATTACAGTTAACAGAATTAGCAGTAGATATAACCTGCATTTTAGGGACATGTTTAACAACATTCACATTCAACTTATCACATGATAAATTTACAATACTAGGATTTTGGGCACTAAAAACGTCGCACTTACCCTGAAATAACAAAGCTAGTCTTTTAGTCTTTTGGCTATTCCACTCCTTTTTTGGTGTATATCCAGACGTTTTTGCTTATCCTCCTCACTGGATAACGTATTGAGATCATCTTCCGTTAACTGCTCATCTACATGAACTGCAACATTCAGAACCAGAACTTGCTGAAGCGCGAGTTGATAATCCTCCGCATCATAACAATCCTTGTTTAATAGCTGACTCCAACCTTTTCCTAACACCTTGTCTGCATACGCACATATCTCCTCGGGTAAACCAGAGAGATTTTCTTTACTAACGTTCACAACCTCGAACGGAGGAAGCGGCGGGTAATCCTTCGGATCCGTTGCTGACACTAGCACGTGTTAGGCTTAACACCCACAACGCACACCATAGCACAAAACACGGTCAAAAACGTATTAATCCCCAGCAATTAAGACCAGAATTACAGTAGAAACACACTGAATAACACAAAACACTAATAGGATCCCGAATAATCCACTCTTCAAACGAAATTCACTTTTTCTCAAAAGCCAGATTGAGAAAGATTTACCTCTTAACCGTTCAGCACACGCGCATTCAAAAACACTGCGAGGAGAACAAACTACCCCCTTTCCCTGAGCCTGGAGCAATTTAGAGGTGAGATAGACTGGTTGCTATGCAACAAACGTCACTTCCGCACGGAATTTCCACTTCACTTTCCCCCGACGGAATTTGAAGGAGCCAGACTCGCTCTCCCTTCTGCTGTCGAGTGGAAAGAGAATCCTGACTGGTTTTCCGATATCGATCTCGACCGGTGTCCAGACTAGACCCCATGGATTCTCAGGAGACTGAAAATACTAAGAACTCCAACTTATCTGAAACTCCAAACACAAGCTCCACGTTTTCAGAATTATTTAATTTGCTTTCATTAAAAACAATATGAATTGTTATTATACAAGGCCTCAAAAATATGAAGCAGCAAACCTCGCCTATAGACAAAATTGGTGCAATTGTGAATATTCTTGACAAAATTAGGAATTGCCCTTAACATGCTACATAGTATTAATCTAAGAAACATCAAAATTCTTTCATGGAATGCTAATGGCCTAATTAACAAAAAAGACGAATTTGGCGATCTTCTTTTGAAATTCGAACCTGACGCAATTCTTATACAGGAAACGCATTTGAAAAATTATTCTACTTACCGTGCAGATCGAGAAACCGGACGCGGAGATAGAATAATCACTTTTGTTAAAAGAAACATCCAACATCAACTCAAACAAAATTTTTCTACTTCTTTTGAAGGCAATGTTATCGAAATTCAAATTAAGTACAAAAATTCATTACCTCTAATATCTATATGCATCCTAATAATAGTTCCATCATTTCTGAAATTGAACACATTTCTGAAATTTTAACTCACCTGCTTTAATTGTAAGAGATTTCAACGCTAAACATCAATGCTGAAATCAAGGAGCTAGCAATAAGAAAAGAAGAGAAATTGTTAGCATGATTCAAAATAAAAATTATACCATTCATGCCACTAATAAACCTACGCATTACGGCTATTATAGCTCTTCTATTATTGACTTTTTTCTGTCCAACAACCTCGACTGTAATCGCCAAATTTCTGTTATTCAGCTCTCTCATCCGAACATAATCCCATTATTTCTTGAAATCAGCATAAATAATTATTTACCTACACTGGGCAGGAGTATTAGCGTCACAGACTGGAAAAAATTCACAAAATTATTTCAGATACCATTCTTAGAAATCCCAACATTATCAATGAAGACGATATTGAGTCTGAAATCAAGAAGTTTACAATATATATTCAACATGCTTGTAGATACATTAGATATTTTTTGGAGGCCAGAGAGATGAAAAATTAGCAACGCCTTCGCCGGGAATCGAACCACGGACCTCTGGAATACCGGTCCAGCGTGCAAAACCACTACACGACGAAGGCACGCTAGGAAGGTGGGGGAAGTACTTTTCCCCTTTTAAAGGATGACTGGGGTTTTTAAGGGACCCAATCGCCGAATCCTGGGTGTGGAGAGTCATCATCCACAACCCTCTTAGTTCGGGCGCCACTGTAGAGACATTAGGTATGTTTTGTGAAGCAGGCAAGATGAAAAATTATCAATGCCTTCGCCGGGAATCGAACCACGGACCTCTGGAATACCGGCCCAGGGTGCAGAACCACTACACCACGAAGGCACGCTAGGAAAGCGGGAGAGATAGTTTATATGCTATCAATTTTTCTACCAATAAATTCATCAGTTTCCATCATTTTCTTCCTCTTCCAGCCAGCATAAGACAAAAAATTAAATGAAAAATTCGTATTAGGAAAAATTGGCAAAATACAAGAAACGCAAGGCTCAAAACTGAACGCTCTTCAACGTGACATCGAAAAGGACATTAAAAACTTTAAGACGCAACGCAGGCGAAGCTTCCTCAACTCTATCGCAACTGAAGATAATTCTCTTTTTGACATTGGGAAGAAATTTAAGAAACCCTTCAAGCAAATTTTGCCACTTCATGGTATCAATGGAATGGTTTATTGAGACGAAGATAAAGCTAACACCTTTGCAGATATACTAGAAGAATAGTTTACTCCCAATACCACCCCTTAAGACAACAATCATATCTCCAAATTTAATGATACTGTTAATACTTCTTAAAAATCCCAGGTCTATTGAACTTTACGTTCCTTGCCACGCCTAAACTGGTTGCCGATTATATTAGCTCTTTAAAATCTGAAAAAGCTTTAGGTGTCGATGATATTTCTACCAAAGCGCTGAAACATCTTCCTATCAATGCTATCACTTGTCTTACTAAGCTAATCAAATCTATCATCAAGTTCTCTTACTTTTTTAAGATATGGAAACATGCCGTCATCATCGTCTTCCCAAAACCGCATCAAAATTCCACGTTCGCACAGAACAACCGCGCAATTAGCCTCAACTTTCTAAAATAGCCAAAAAAATTATTCTATATCATCTTAATCAAATTATTCCACAGAGCTCCTACATTCCAGAAGAACATTTTGCCTTCCGTCATCTTCATAGTACTTATCACCAGCTGCTTCGTTCATCAACTATATTACTGACGGTTTCAGATATAAGTTCCCTACCGGAACCATTTTCCTTGACATAGCAAGAGCTTTTGATAGTGTATGGCACCGGGGACTTGAATACAAACTTATCAAGTCTAGCTTCTCCGATCACTGTATTAGACTTATTGTTTCCTGTCTCCAAGACAGAATCTTTGGAGTGAAAAGTGGCAATACCATTTCTATCACGAGAAACATTTTCGCTAGAGTGTCCCAAGGATCAGTACTTTCGCCATATTTATATAACATTTACACTTACGATATTCCTAAAAACCCACAAATTACCATTGCTCTTTTCGCAGATGATACTGCAATTATGACCTAAGCTTCTACAGTTACAGTTGGCCAGCTCCTTCTTCAATATTACCTCAATCATCTAGAAAGTTGGCTCAATCTTTGGAGGACTGCAGTTAATACTGAAAAATCAAAAGCGATAATTTTTCGTAAAGGACAAATTTCACACCACCAAGACCTCTGTTTGATGAAAAAAATTGACTGAGTGGACGAAGTTAAATATCTAGGAGTCATTCTAGACAAAAAATTGACATTTGAGAAATATCTCAGGGATACTGTGAAAAAAAATTTAATATCACGCTTGCAACTATATACGCCCCTATCTTGGCAGATGCAGTCATACGGCCTCTTCAAATAAATTGCTCTTATATAAATCTATACATCGACCAGCATTACTCTATGCTAGTCCTGTCTGGCGCCACGCTGCCAAAACTCACCTTTAACACATCCAAGTTCTTCAAAACAAAGCACTTAGAGAGATTATCAACGCGCCAAGGTTCATTTCAAATTCGCATATCCACCGTGATCTCAAAGTAGGCACAATTCAAAATTATATTTAAAAACTTGCGAGAAATTTCTTCTATTCAGTTCTCACTCATCCTAACAACTACATCTACTCTCTTAGATGTTCTCCAATTCCCAGAGAAAAACACAAATATACTTCTGATATTCTCCATCCTTAACATTTTTTTATTTGTATTAGAATCTTCACTGATTTGGACCTTATTCGCCGACTGATGGCGGCCACTTGACTTACACTTTCGTCTCATAATATTGTTCATACTACTCATTTTGTTTTACCAATGATCTTCACCAGATGAAGTAAAAGAAAGTACCGCTTTCTAAAACTCTAATTCACTATATGTTCTTAGTTAGTAGTAGTGCTACTTGCATTTTAGTAATATTTTGCTTGTGTTTTAGTGTATGTAAGAGTCTGTGCTTTCGCTTTCACTTTGGGTGATAACGACCGTGCGGAAATTTCGGCCTGTGAGTCTAATGATTTGGACTTGAAAAATGATTATGATATGATTCCTGCGGATAAGGATTTGCTTCTAAAGGACTTATTTGCTAACAAAACTTACGATGAGGTGTACTTCATAAACGCTGTGGACTTGACTTCTTCAAGAACTCCATCGATTTCGAAGATAAGTTAATGATTGCAATGGGCATTTAGCTTAAGGACAATCCTGACAAGGAAGTCAATATGCACTGTGAGATGGTGTGAGTCCAGATCAAAGGAATGTCTAACTGGATAACATTCAAGGTAGGTGTGTGTTTTTTAGGGATCATAACAAATCTTCAGTATGTGAAACAATGTAGAAAAATTCTAATGTTATTAGTGCTGATAAAGTTATTTGTAATGTGCATAGTACAAGTAAGGATAAGTTTAATAGTGGTGTGTCGCTACATATTTGCAGCAAGGCTCCCGTTGTTGTAAAGGTTGAAAATATCAAATATTATGTTGTAAAAAGTGGTATTAACACTGAAAATGTGAGAGTGACTAGTCTTTATGCAAATGTGAAACAAGAAAATGCACAAATAGAGCAGATATTAAGGACGGATTTTCAATTAATTTATTATAACAATTTTGGGCTGTTGATATCAGCAATAAATTCGATGTACTTTGTAATGTCAATGTCGATAATAATGGTAGTGTGCAAGGTATGCGCCTCCAGTTACAATGATTAAGCCTATTATGGTGGTACCTATTTTAAAAATTTAACGACTTTGTTAAAAGATATCTGAGGAAGATAAGTTTGTATTTACGGCTACATTAGCTGGGGACGCTCTGAAAAATTTTGCCACTAGTGAGAATAATCACAGAGGTATCCCGAGGTAATTATCTGATAACAATGTTCAACATTATCTTGTACATCATAAGAAGGTCAGACCCATTAAAGTTGTGATTAGGGGTATTCCAGCTGATTGTACGTCGAATGAAATAAAAGCTGAAAAAAATTAGTGATGGATATAACGGTGCTCAGGGTAGCACAGATGGTAAAATTCAGAAGACCTGTTCCCATGTTCCAAGTTCTAGGTCCAAATTGTAAATGAACTGGGTGGGGAAAAGGTTTACGATATGGAAAACCTATCTATCTTCAAGGTCTCTGTCAAGTCATACAAATTTAAAAGCGAGGTGACCCAGTGCCAGAGCTGCCAATATTTCTGTCATTCCTCGGACGAGTATAAACTCGCTCCGAAGAATGTAAAATGTGCTCTCCGCGCAAAAGTTCGGATTGTTACGCAAAATGGATTAAAAAATTGATCTGTTGCAACTATGCTCCCAAAATCCAATGAACATATGTAAAATCATTCTGAGAAAATTATTGACTCTAGCAAAAAAAGCTCGGGAACACATGGCCAGGAGCCACGATTAAATAAACAGGTATGAGAAAATATCGCCGAAAAATTTGATCTTCGGGCTGATAAGTCTAATATGGGCTAGAGGAAAGCAGAAATATTACCAATAATACATTATTTTCCACTAAAACTTCTTGAAATGCCAAAAGCCACAGTGAAGTAAAATTAAGGCAATCTCTTCAGAATTTTCAATTCTTGATGTAATCAAAATTATCACTAATGGACTTAATTAAATAAGGGAAGCCCCTACTTCTATTGACAAGATGTCTGTAATATTTAATATGCTTGAAGAAATCTTCAATGGGGTAACTTCGGCCAGTTCCAATTAAAATATATCTTCCCTAAATATGGTTACTTCACGTGTGCTGAAGTTGTCAGTAGTTGGTTGTTTTTGTATACATTTTGTAATTATCGCTAGTATATATATATATATGATTTGTTCCTACGTATCCGGCAATTTAGTGAGTGATGTGTATTTAGTACTTAGATTTCCTGTTTCGCATTTTGAAGCCGTTTATGATTTTTTATTATTTTAAAATTTGTTATGATGCCCTTAATATTCGCACTGCCTTGATATGTTAACGTTATACGTGTTTACATGTTCGCCAGTTCGACAGCTTGCCTTACATGTTTCGTTTGTAAGAAGTGCTATGTGACCGCTACATTTTTATGCTTAGAACGTTTTCAATTTTAGTGACTATTCCTCAGCATTTAGAAGCACCTCTGTTACTTCACAGTAAATTCGAAAGTAAATATTTACTCGATGGAGGAAGGTCGCCACAAACCAAATACTCAGGTGTTTGGGTATCACTCGAAGAACTGATATCAATAACCATAGATATAGTAACACTATAACTATGCATTACTGTATTATTATACATTAATGCATAGTATGGTATAGTATGGTATGGTATTACTATATCTATGTCGATAACCAGCATTCTCTCATTTTTTTACGGTGACTCTCATTTTTTACGGTGACGCTAACTAAATCGGCAGATGTATAAAGGAGTTATATCTAGGGTCGCGCCGTTTATAGGGGCAAGGTCATGCGGGGCACAAAAGCGCCGGAGCGCATAATTCACAAGTGCACATCAGCTTAGCCACTGAGGGAGGGGTTTCGAAAATGGACCAATGAGCTTCTATTGCTCTTGTGACGGCGAATCTTTGAAACTAGGGCATATGAGCGTATGTTGTTTACGTTTTAATTTGCATTTATTTCGCAGTTATAAATGTATGGAGTAATAGTAGAAATTCTCGTAGTGCTTTGTGAGTTTATTTAATCGCTGACATTTCAGTTTCACGATTTTAACACGTCCTGATATTCGAGGCATGTTATCGTTCTTTACATCGAGAAATGATTCAAGCTACAATTAGCCATATTTTTATTGAGATGAGAAGGTCTGGAAGTGTTTATATACCGTTTTGAAAGGTAATTTAATGTTAAATTAAAATCATTTAATCTATATTAGTATAGAAGAAATTTACTTACAAAAGTAAAGTTTTAAATAACAGTATGTAACTGAAGCAGCATGAATGAAATTCCTCAAAAGCACTTGAGATATAATATTTTGATCTGTATTTCAAGTTCTTTTCAGTTTGACATAGCATTCTCAACATTAAACGAATTCTGATGAACGATGAGTAACTCTAATTAAAATAAAATTCTACTTACAAAATGTTCGTACCTTTTAGTACAGCTATAATTCTGCTTAAATACTAATAACATTTCAAATTTGCATTCATTTTTCTTTTATTTGTTGCATAGTTTTTCTCTCTGCAAAATAACAGAATTCATAATATTTTAAGTAGTATATTTAATCCTGAATAATTAAATGAATCTGGATTAAATGCTATTTCTTCACCCAGATGCAAAATATAGCTATAATACGCAATTGCATAATTTTATTGAGGGTTTTTAAATTACTCTCAATAAATTTATGCAGTTGTATTTAAAAACTGTAAGACAATTTTTATTCCAAATGTATAGAAATATATGTTTTTTCCTCTGAACTGAATGTAGTAACTGAAACAAATTTTAAATAATAATTACAATTACTATTTTGCAGTCAATTAACCTTAAATGCAAAATGTTACAGAACTATTGTGGAACTTGTAAATTTAAGAGCACACCTTTACTTTACGATATGAAGAATGCTGACAAATGTAGTTCCTTGAAAACAGAAAGCGAGATTGATCAGTCGAAGTTTTGCGCAGTACCCAACACGCGTTAGTATTCTTTCAAATTCTTTCTACCAGGTAATGAAATCTTCACTATTGCTTATTATGTGATGTAAATTCGCAATAAAAATTTCCAGAAGAAATTGTCCTATGCTTTAATTATTTTGTACAGGAAATTGCGAGGAAAAATATTTTCAACAATCTTGCTTAAAGCGCGTAAAGGTATTTGACATGATAGAAATATTACTGGAAGCCCATTGGTCAATCCTAGAAGCCACTTCCTCGGTGGCTACACAGATGTGCACTTGTAAAATATGCCGCCGGAGCTTTCAAGGGCCCTACGATAATTTTATTATCTATTAATACCGACCAGTAGTAAAATTGCAGTACTCCTCTTCCTCTAGAGTCTCTAAGTAGGCTCAACGTTCGCCATTCGATCAAGAGTTTTCAGGTTTAAGCTTGCAAAATTTTGGATTTATTTAAACGCTTTCGTGGTCGATGCAGGTTTATTAATTTTTCATTGCTGTAGTGAGCCATATGAGCATACCAAATATATGTAAGTGATTAAGGTATAAAAGTAAGGATTAAGGTATTAAAAAATAAGGTAAGTAATTAGGTGAATGCAGCTTTATATGATAATAAACACTGCAATAATGCTTTATTCAGCTTTTAAAAAACTTACGTAGTTTTAACTATACATTCAGTTTACTTAATTTCCATAAATACTTAACGAAATTTGGTGTTACAGTAATAACAAAATTTAAAATTTTGAATTTTCTTTACTATTTTTTTATACAAAACAAATTAAACTTTGTGTTTCATAATTTTAGTGATTTTATTTTGATGGCCAGAGAACAAAAGAGGAAACTGTCTGGTTATAAAAAACTTGCTTAAAAACCGAAAACGGGAGTAAGATTTGGAGAACGGCAACTTAAAAGTTACCAACTTTTTTCGGAAGTTGACAAATTTTCAAGACACTACTTCTACTGAGAACAGAGATAACAGTGGTTCCCCATTTCCATCACCATCGAAGTTGACATCAGAATTAGGTGTGGTGTATTTAATTATGGCAAAGCACACTAGGGCTATCTGCCTAAGGGGAGGGATGCCTTTCGTGGAGGACTTTCTAAGGGAAACTGGCTCGTATACACGTTACACATGGGGAAAACCACGAAAACGCCCATGCAGCCAGCCCGTTCGCGGGATTCGAACCTCGAACTGAACTACCAGTGTTCAGCGTCTTTACCGCTCCGCCGCTGGTGGGCCCATCAGAATTAGGAAAGTAAGCCAATGAGGATCCAATAGATTCAGTTTCTGATACGTTTCAGTTGGTACTATCAATGTTCGAATAAGTAAAACTAATCATCCGAAAAAAGCGTATTCACCCCACTCTAACGATCCGGTCTTTGGTCAAGTATATTATCTCCAACCGAGGTACAAGAAGTAGTCAAAAAAGATCCTATGGTAAAAATATGTATCCTAAAGACAAAGGTGCATGTAAGTTTCTGATATCCACTGGTGTGCAAAAATTAAGGACGAGACGGTTTTTTCAATATAACTTTGTACAAAAGCTTTCCAAATCAACACATTCATTTAATACCGTAAGATCCCCAATACGTAAGGACAGGAGTAACGTAAGCAACACTTACTAAAAGAGAAATCAGAGGGATAAAAAGAAGCTTTATTGAAAAAGTAGCATGGAGCGCAATGCGATTGAAGGCCGAAACATCCCTGTGATGGGTGTCCAGCAAGAAACATCCGGTCTTTAATAGGGGATATGATCTCCCCTGACTGCTAGGCAGGTTTCACAGCGTCTGCCCATGCTGAGAATGAGGGTGTCAATGAGTTGTTGAGGCATTGCTGCCCATTCGTCTTGCAGCGCCAATCGAAGCTCCGGAATCGTTACTGGTGGTAAGGTACGAGCTGCCAAGCGTCTGCCTAGAAAATCCCATACATGCTCGATGGGATTGAGATCCGGAGATCGTGCCGGCCAATCCATACGTTCAATATCCTCACTCTCTAAGAGCTGTTCGGCAGCTACTGTGCGATGACATGGCGCATTATCGTCCATGAAAAGGAAATGCGGACCCATAGCGCCTCTAAAAAGACGCACATATGGAAGAAGAATCTCGTTACAATAACGAGTCCCGTTGACTGAACCTGCGTCGAAGATGTGAAGGTCTGTACGACTACCAAGCATAATGCTTTCCCAAACGAGAACACCGCCACCTCCATACCTGTCCCTTTCAATGATGTTCGAGGGATGATTGCGGCTTCCCCGCTCTCTCCAGATGAGTATGCGATGAGAATCGCTACTCAGACTGAATCTGCTCTCATCTGTAAAGAGTACTCGTCCCCATTCATTGTCTCTCCAATTCCGGTGTTCCCGGCACCACAGAGAACGCCTTCTCCGATGGGCAGGCGTTAGAGGTACACACCGCACAGGGCGTCGTGCAAACATACCACCACCGTGCAGTCTTCTGGCCACGGTAAAACGCGATGTCTTGTGTCTAGCGATTTCTCCCGCTGTCTGCCGCCTGTTTCTTCTGGCCTGTAAGGCAATATACCGGTCATCTGCGGGTGTGGTTCCTCGTGGACGACCACTACTAAACCCCCGGATAGCTGTTCCTGTAGTTTGAAATTGTCTCTAAAGTCTTGAAACGATGCTGTGAGCAATTTCGAACTCTGCAGCCACACTTGTCCCACTGCGGCCTTCCTCCAACTTCCCAATGATTCGACCTCGGGTAAAAGCATCCAGATGTCATCTAACAGATTGATTATTCGCCATTTCTTGCTGAGGCAGCAACTCGGTGTGATTTTAACTGCTATACGGCGTGCTATCTCTTTGCCAGAAATACTGATCTTACACCGAGAACATGCTTTATACTACTCAGACACTCCCCCATTACGTCTACCTGCATATCTGCGCATGTTACCGTACATTACCTTACTTAATCTCCTGATTGGTCTTTCTGTCCGCTCTGCCTCTTCGTTCAGCCGATATGCTAATTTTTCGACTTCGTCCTTAATTTTTGCACACCAGTGTATATTTCACTCGAATTTTGTGAAATAGTGAAAAGTTTCATCGAGTTTGGTTACTATATTATATTAAGAAAAAAAGCAGTTTTTTGTTTTCAATGCAAAAGTACTCAATGATAGCAATAACCCATTGACCTTTTAAAATACTAAATTAAGTAACCAAGGATATTTCAATGATTAGCATCACTAAAGCAAACATCTGAAAATTCACGAAACAATAAATCTCATTTTCAAAATTTACGTTTCTGGTCAGATTTATTAGAAAGGTTAAAAACGAACTGAAATTCCGAAATGCAAAATTTATTAAAAAATGAAACTAAAGACTAGCATCGTGTCACTGAAAGAATAATTTATACAGTTCAATTTTTGACTGAATAAAACTTGGCTTTTTGTGGTCCTAGTAACAAATTAATTGAAAGAAATAACAGAAAATTTTTCAAAATGTATAGAAATTATAGCAAAATTTGAACCAATCATGTTTGTACTCATCAATAGATCTAAAAAAATATATGCCACCTTAGCTTAAGAGTTAAAAAAAAAAACGATTAAATTACTTGGTAATAATATAAGAAATAGGAAAGTTAACGAAGTTAAAAAAGCAAAGTAGTTTTTTATATTACTTGATTACACTTCCGATGTAAGCCACCAGGAGCAAATTTCTGTTTGCGTAAGATAAGTTAATTGCCGCCCAGTCCGTATAAAGGTCAGGGAAGCTGACTGCGATGCCGAAAGGCCTGGGTTTGATCCCGGAGAAGGCATGGTTGTAACTGTCCGTCCTTTCATAGGAAAGGCGATGGTAGCCCACCTATTAGGTGCCTCAATAATAAAGAGCCTTGTATAAGATTAATGGACTGGGTTACATTTGTAATTGTTCACAATTTGCCATTTGAAAAAAAAAAAAAAAAAAAAAAAAAAAAAAAAAAAAAAAAAGGTTAATTTAAAAAATAATGAATTTCGCATGAAAGACCTATTTTTCAACATTCGATTTCTGTTTTGAAAAGTAACATTGAAAATTTAACATTATAACCTATGCCAGATACCAGATGGTCTAGCAGAATTGGTGCACGAACTCCTCTAAGATTACAGTTAGGAGAAATTTACTATGCTTTTTATAAAATTTTGTCTGGAAGTAATTTTGATAACAACATAAAACATTTGGCTACTTCTGTAAGAAATTAAAATTATGAGTTTGTACGTATGTTAGTGTTGTGGTACAAGATACTAAGTAAAGTTGATGATGGTACAAAGTTTCTGAAAGCTAAAAAATTCAATCTTTCATAGGCTTGCGAAGGTTGAATAACCTGAATACCTTTTTAAAGGCATAGTGATCAGTTAAAGGCTTCATAGACGTGCTCGTAAAAGCCAAAGAATTAGCATCTTGCTTGGAAGTAGATGCGAAATTCAAATGCCCAGAAATTTTAAGGCTACCAGAAATTCCAAAGCAAATTCTTACGAAAGTAAAGATCAGCCAATTGAAAACCAAAAATTAAAATTCAAAGTCAATTTTTCTTTAATGCTCTTTCATTTGTTAATGAAAGATTTGAGCTATTATTCTCTCATTCTGATGTTTTCGAATTTTTGTGGAATATTAACGATTTTGGCAAGCATTCTGACAAAGATCAATTTAATTTTTGTAAAAAACATGAAGAAGCTTTAACTAACAAAAATATTGCTGTCATTTTTATAGAGTCGGACTTTTTAAAGCAGTTAAATATTGAAAATCTTAATTAATGAATTTGCCAAAAGTAAAGCTAGAAAAGTCCAATTTCTAAAAGACATCTCCGCTGTTTTCTGTCATGTATAACTATTAAAAAACACTGGCATTCTAATTTGACCTTTTATTTTTTAATAATACGGCGTAATGTTTTATAACTTCAACACTGTTTTTTTTTGTTTTGTTACTGTTGTTTCATAGTCAAAAACATTAAAAATTTTTTTGCATGTGTAACTATTGTATGCCTCAAATAAAAAATACGTACCAGTCAGAAGCGTAGCTAGGGTTTTCAGGGCCCGGGAACAACTGAAGATTTTGCGCCCCTTACGATGTGCCACGAATGGAAAACACTTCATTCTAAAATTTCGTACCATCAATTTCGCGCCCCATAAATGCTGCGCCCGGGGACAGATGTCCCTCATTGCCTTACCCTAGCTACGCCACTGGTACCAGTACTAACAAGTATAGAGAGTGTCATAAATTTCAACGTTGAACTGTGGGGGGGGGGGAAGTGGGCCGTAATTTTGGCTCAATACATAGAGGGTAAAGAAAAGACACCTACAGTATTTCGCACCATGGCTTCGAAGACACTTGGCGCGTTCCTGGTTATATCACACTTTTTTTCAAAAATGAGATTAATAGCTGGAATGTATTACGCCAAGAAAGATATGAAAAAAATAAATTTCATCAAGCAAGATATGAAAAAACAGGCTGTCAGCTCAATACCTCAGGAGTGAAACAGGTGGTCTTAATTTTCTAAATGTTGTTAAGAGGGAACATGTGCGCACCCACATGACCCGTTTTTACATTAATGGTCAATGACTCGTCAGAGTCCCCTGCCTTCATGGACTTGCTCGTTAGTCTGCGACCCGCATTCTCGCTGGCTGGTTATTTATGCCGCAAATACCCATTTCTAACTTACTTGTAGATCTGTTTCCAATAATTTGTTACAATGGGATCTGTTATAATGGAATTCGTTTCTTCTGAATCAACATATGGTGTTTTTATACATATGGCGTATACTAACAAAAAAGATAATACAAACTGTTGTGTACCTCCGTGTGCTTCAAAAAATTTTCCCGAAACCCGGAATTAAGTTTAAATAAATTTCCGAATGTAAAGAAGAGGCTAAGAAAACTTTCTTTGGATCTAACGTTCCTGTTAACCGAAGAGAGGAAAGGATAAGAGTGTTACATATTGGAAAACCAATTTCATTACGAATGTGTGGGTATTCCAAGCACTTCACTCCTACTGATTATAATTTGCTACGTAAGAATATTTCATATTTTCTGTTTATTAGTTTAATATTCTAATTTGTGATTTAGGAGTTTATAAATATTTTCATTCGGAGGGTTATAAATTTCGTCAAGAGAAAATATGTGAGACATTAATGACAGTTTTATGGGTAATATGTTATTATTAATTCATCTTAATAAATATATTCGAGTTTCATAAAGATATATGAAAAAACGTGTTGTTGGCATTCTGTTGACAACAGCAAACAGAAAATTTTACGAGGCGGACAGAAAACTGCAGTCACATTCTAAATTAAAACTATATACAGCCATATAATTTGCATCATTAAAACATATCATTGGGATTTTTAAGAATATCAGATGATAGTTTATAGTCTGAAACATTATATACAAAATCTGAATTGAAAAATCAATATTTGAAATGTATAAGAAGTACAGTGATATGATATTTTAGCAGTATTTTCTCAGGTTGTTCTAACTACAAACTTAAATTTGAAACATATCAGTTTTTTTTTCCAGCTGATATACCACAAAGACCCCGACTGAAACCGTCAGCAGTACCAAGTTTCTTTCTGCCAGTTTTATTGACTTAAACAGTTCAGAATTTGTTGAAATGAGAAGGGACTACTAAATGAGAAGGGACTACTAAACGAGAAGGGACTAGCATTATGAAGAGATTAAAATGTGTGTATGTATGTGTGGCATATTATTAAAACTTTCAATTATTACTTGTTGTAATCTTGCATTATCAAACATATACAATAAAGTTACGATTTTAATAGCTTTTAATTCATATTTTACATGAGAATTAATTAGAACTAATTTGGCAGTTGTCATTGATTTAATGTTTAGCTGTTTTAGCATTAGAACATAATGATACTGTCACTTTATTCCTGCTCTTACCAGTACCTTAAATATTCTCGTTAGGGGCCCGATCTTTATGAAATCCGCGATTAAATATATAATCTAGATGAGGTAAATTTGTCGGGGAAGAAATTTAGAGCACCTTGCCTCTTGAAAGCAGACCGAAACTTGGGAGCTAGTCAGGCGGGTTTCTTCGACGGATACTGAGATGAGGGGATTATGTGCAAACTATATACAACGACCACTCAAAATGCTCAGAAAGGTTTGTTCCATATGGTGGAGACGAGAGAGAATCGTAATTTTTAAAAAACAATATTTTCAGCAGAAAATTGAGCACAGGAGTTTTGTGTTGTCATTGGTTATCGCGGTCACATGGGGTTGAGTGGAGCAGATGAGCAGCACAAGGTCAAATAAATACTATATCCTACCCCAGAATCTCATAGGTCAGGATATCAACGAAGTTTGCGGAGTTGTTCCTTATAGATCTGTTGAAGTTTCAGATTAGCGAAGTTTTATGTATCCTGCTGATGAATTCTTAATGGATTCCATTTATCCTAAATTCAGATCTGAATGCAGGCTTTTATTTTGAATGAAATAGGGAGCTTTGTGATCCCTTAGAGCCTTGGCTTGGTGAACCTGAAGTTTTTAATATCCTTTCCGGTGGCGTTTGCCCAGGCAAGGGAAGCTTACGTAACAACCGGTCTTATGATCGAGAGGTAGAGTCTCATCTTCAAATTTAATATAAATCTATCACTTTTGAGTAGAGGGAAAAGCATGATAATCGTGCTATAAGCCTTTACACGCATGTTAGTCATATGGTTGGACCAGGTGAAGTCTTTATGTAGGGTGAACCCTCCAAATAATTGGCAGTATTGACTCTAGGAAGCTGGGTTTCGAGGAGATTTAGTTTTTTCTTAATTGCATCCATTTTGCGGAATTTTCTGATTAACAGATTTTTGACTTCACAGGTTGGATGCTTATTATCGACTTGCTGCACCAGCTCTCGACGATAGGGAATTTTTCCTGAATTTTGACGAGTGCATGATTTGGATTCCTAGACTTAGAAATTATCGCGGTATCATCAGCGTAGTAGGCAATTAGAGGGTTTATATAGCCATTAAAATTAAGGAAATCCTTGACATAGAGGATATAAAATATTGGTCCCAAGACTGCCCCTTCGGGTATTCCTGCTTGAATATTTTTCACATTGGAAAGTGCTTTCCCATATCTAACCGTAAAGGAGCGGTTATCCAAAATAATTTGATCATGAATATCAAATGCCAGACGCGGTCAAATTCCATGGCCACGTCTAGCATCAGGACAGCGACACTCATTTTATTACGTATAGCACAGCCGATAAATTCGGTGAGACGAACAAGCTGAAAGTTCGTAGAAAGTTCTTCACGAAAGCAATGCTGATGGTCAGCGAGGCATTGAAGATCACTTTTATCCTATTGTAAATTAACCTTTCCTGAACTTCTGCTTTAACCTTCTGCTTAGCAAGGATAACAGGCTAATTAGCCTGTAGTTTGCAGGGTTGTCATGCGATTTCTGGGGTTTGGGAATCATGAAAATTTCGCATGCGTCGAGGCGTGAGGAATATATTGGATTGGATTATTTAATTATGGCAAAGCGCACGAGGGATAACTGCCTAAAGGGAGGAATGCCTTCGTGGAGGACTTTCTAAGGGAAACTGGCTCGTATACACGTTACACATGGGGAAAACCACGAAAACACCCATACAGCCAACCCGTTCGCGAGATTCGAACCTCGGATCGAACTACCAGTGTTCAGCGTCTTTACCGCTCGGTCGCTGGTGGGCTGCGTGAGGAATATAATGATTGTGTAAGCACGTGTTGTAGATACTCGTTAACGTAGATATAATCGTGAGCGACATGTTTTTCAATATAAGGTTATTAATTTCATCACACCCAGGGGCTTTCCTAGATTTAAGAGACATAATAGTGCTATACCCAGTGTGGGAAGTGAAGTTTGGAATGTTCGTCACACTGGGTGAATTAAACCAATTTGCAAAATTCCTCATCCGCTATTTGCTGGAAAGGTGCTTGAGCTGAATTGATGACACAGGTGTTCAGCAAAATGTTCAAACTTTTCTTCGTTCGAATATAGGAAGCCATTAGCATTTTTTTTTATGGGTCTGCTGCAGGAACTGGTGCGTTCAAGCAACTTAACCATTTGCACTAAAAATACGTGCCACGCACGTCGAGTTGCTTTTGTCTAAAACCGCGAGCGACGTGAACACCACGTCGATAGGCATTTATCGCAAAAATGAAAATAACGTGGTGCACACATCGCCTAACAACGAAATTGTTTATTTCTCGAGTTAAAGCTCTGGATTGCACTCGCAAACGCGGAGCGGCGTAAATGAAACACTTTATCGCTTGTTCAATTGTAGCGCACGGCACCGCAACCGTGAAATTTAGTCGTAGCGCAACTGTTTAATACACCTTCAGATAGAGCCACCGTTCAAGGTTGATTTTCTCAATCTTGTCATTCCATGTACTAGTCTTGTGCGAAATGAAATGCTTAACACGCCGACTATGCCTATTGATCTCAGTTTTGACCACCGGATCTCCATGTATGATTGAAAACCTTCCGCAGCCGATTTTTAGAGGTGATGATTTCTCTGATGTTAACGGGGGATCTGATGTTCGAAGTTGTTACGGTTCGTATTTCTGGAAGCTTGGGTTTTAGGCATTTTTGAGAGATTCCGTAAACTTCTTGATTGGCGCAGTCTATAACAGTGTTTGCTTTCAGAGTTCCAAGATTGAATGTGGAAATCCTTAGCAGATTATGGTAAAAGTCCCAGTCCGTAACTGCACTGAGGGCGTATCCTTTGCCTTGCACACTCCAAGATAGGCTAATACCGGCATGTGATCGGAGGACAAATTATATAACACCGATAATGCCGCTGACACATTGGATGTTGAGATTAAGAAGTCCAGGATATCCTGACTCTTGTTTATCATATTAGGCCAATATGTGGGTCTTCTGAAAAGTGAATATATACTGCCCGAATTAGCGATAAAATCTGTACAACCCGACTGTTGATGGTAATTCTATTGCAATCCCAATCATAGGGCTTTGCGTCAAGGTCGCTTCCTAATACAGTGGGAAAGTTCTTATTAAGGAAATCTCCCGGTGACTAGCAGTCAGTCGGTCGTGAGGTTTGTTGCAAGCGGCACAGAAAGTGGCCAAGTTTAACTACAGTTTTTAGTAGCCTCAAATCCATAGGAATTGTTGGAGTTCTTAAAGCAAGAGTCAAAGGTTCTTTTTACATAAACTAGTGCTCCACCACCGCGGTGATGAAGCTTGCCGTAGCGACAGAGGGGGTAGTTGGCAAGCATAATACGAATTTTAGGAGTAGCGTGGGTTTCTGACACAAGGCAAACGTCTACATCATGTTGGACGAAAAACTGTTGGAATTTAGGAATTTTGTAACATTCTGTTCATTCCATAAAAGAATTTTTTATGGAAGTGTACTGAAAATTGCTGTTATTATCCAAGTTGCGCACTGGAGCTTGTTGCTGGAATTTCTGCGGCAAGGGCAGAAGGCATGGTCTTTGCAATATCCGAAAAATCAGCCAGGACGGCAAAGTTTTTCGATGACTGTATTAGCTTCGTCCAGCTTGGATATTAGTTCAGCAAGCTGTGGAAGGGTAATAGCTGTGGGCTAAATTCTGCTGTTATTAATCTCACGGTCAGCATAGGATATTCCTTTCTACATGAGCGATGAACTTAGTTTAGGGTTATAGGCACAGCTTCTGAAACTTGCAATGTGTTCCAGATCACAATGGCAGAAACATGGAGACGCCTTTTATGGTTTTTTGCAATCTTTGCACTCACGGTCTGCGCCACATTTCACGCAGCGAGGTGCAAGTCGGCATTGGTTCTGGGCGTGGATAAAGGATTGACAAAGAAAACACTGCCTGATTCCGCGCTTCTCCTTGTCGCCTTCAAATTTAATTCGGAATCTCGTGAGATAGCTGTATACTTCCATAGGCTTTTCAGTCTTAGAAAGAATGACCAGTAATAATGACATCTTGACAATATCTGATGACTAGCTCCTTTACAGCTAGTCATCTGCACTACTTTGTTTACTTGAAAACCCTCTGCTGTCAAGTTTATTCCGACATCGTCAACACTAGTGTCTACAGGGAGACCTCTGATGACTATTTAACGTTTTCTTCCGATGCCAGCAGGTAGGAATGAAACTTAATTTGTTTACTACCTAGCGAATCGGTTTTTTACGATAGACTTCGGTGTTCAAAACTCTCACCTAGAACTAATTTCTTGCTTTCAGTCGATCTTAAAGTCTTTTATCCCAGATTTTCCCAGAAATTTCTCGACGTTCTTTCATAAATATTGCGAGTCGTTCATAACTATCGGCGGAAGTTTTGCACTCTTATTCAGGCAGGTGAATTCATCATGTGAGTCGCTTGAATCTTTCCGATTAACAGGCGAATTAGCTAGGAGCGTAGCGTTGTTGAATCCGACCTTCTGGGCTCTGGTAGCAAGCAGAGTACTGTCCCGAGTTCTCTTTCCTGTAAGTAGTTCTTAAAGAACTACTTACAGGAAAGAGAACTACTTACATGACTCTTAAAGAACTACTTACAGGAAAAAGAACTCTCCTTAAAGGAGAGCAGTCAATTTCTGTTATTCTTTACATTTTGTGGCGACCGTTTTCTTTGCAAGGTTTTTGAATCTGAGTGTGCGCCTCATCATTATTAATAGTAATTTCATCGCCTTCATCTGGTAGTATGGTGAATCTGCTTCCATTAGGCAGAACTGGTGAGTTGGGGATCTTTTTGCGTATATTTTGAACTAACTCGTAGTCCATTTCCGTATTCTGGGCTTCCGAAGTTGTTTCATTAAGGTCCATGGGTTCAGTGACTTTGGTAACTGAAAAAGCAGCAGCAGCCTGGGAAAGTGGAAATAACTCCGAGAAATGGTCCTTGTTAATAGGCATCTCATCCACTATCAAGAGCAAAAATTTTTGAACGAGAAGGTATATCTGTTGATCCTCTTCTTTCAGGGTATTATTTGGCTTACGAGTTCTCAGTTCAACATAATTCGAAAGTATTTGTTTCACAAAAGTCATTTTCCAGTTCAGTCAATAGTCGTAAGAAGTACAAATCATGCAAAAGCACTAGAAAATTCAGAATTAATCTGCAGTAGCTTAATTTCGATGGCTTTGTATCACCCACAAAGTCAAACTACGCACAGGAATCCAGAGCAAGAATTGAGCTTCACTCTTCAAACTATGCACAAGAATCCAAGCGAGCGAAAATACTTCCAAAATTCCTGAAATCTGCAGTCTTTTATCCATTATGATACTGGCCTTATAACAGCAGCTAATTTATCCTAAATAGTTCAGAGCTCAGGTCTATTCGACGTTGCAGACGAATTTGAAACACCATCTATCGGCCATTTCAATCACCAAATCTGATTACGTTCGAGAAGAAAGTGGCGCTAGATGACAAGCCGTGAAAGTATACTAAAGCGCAGATTTCGGAAACATATCTCTGAGCAAACAGTCGGACACAGTGGCGTAGCTAGGGGGGGCAAGGGGGGACATCTGTCCCCGGGCGCAGCATTTAGGGGGCGCCAAATGGATGTTATGAAATTTTAGAATAAATTATTTTCATTTTTAAATGCAATAAAAATAAATTAAAAAAATTCGCATACTTAGTCCATCGCCTCATCATAATAAGGATATCTTTTTCCTACATTTTTTGTCATATGATTAGCAAAGATTGAATAGAAAAGCTAGGTTTTCGATTTAAAAGTAAGGTCAATGAAAGTCATCCTTCCCCACTAAGCAAACGGCGAGAAAATACTTCGAAGGTTATGTGATACTTTTGAGTCGTAAAGCTTTTGTCCTTTTACAGCTTTGAATAACCCTCCGTATCCGGTCCCATTTTTCCTGTAGCAATCAAGTTTAGCGTCACGATTCTTTCAAAGTGGAGACACTAAAATAGCAAAAGCCCTTTCATTTTAAACCAAATATTTAAAATCACAATGATTAAGAGAATTAAGTATTCCAAAAAAGAAAAAAAAAGTAAGTTAGGGTATTTAATTTTACATTTATTATTTATTACACAAATATTGCACAAACTAAGTCAATTAAACATATCAAAAATATTAATTTATTTTACTTTAATTTTTTTATTGTTATTTTTTTTTTTTTTTATAATGCAGAGAGAAAGCCAACTTCGCTGCGTTAAGTACAATGAATTCCATGCTATTAGTCATCTAGTAATTTAAATCCTCTGTTTAAAATTACTTAAGGGAGCAGGTGTTAAATATGCAGATGGTTTATATAGTTCATTAGTGGGTAGAATGTATAAGTCTGGTCAACGGTGCTAGTTCGATATTGTTTATAATCTCAGCGAACGGGCTGACTGCATAAATACTTTTATAATTTTCCCTTATATGAAATTTAAATACAAGCCAGTTTCCCTTAGAAAGTCTTCCATAAAGTCATCCCTTCCCATAGATGAATAACCTCCACTTGCTTTGCCGTACTCAGTTCAATAATAGCAAGCATATATAAAATGCTAATTATAGCGACATAAAGTTTGTATTTGTAAGATTACATGCATCATCAACAGCAAGCGAAAACTACATATTAACGAAATCAATTTTATGCAGAAAATAAGAATTCCTCTCGTAAATGCAGGAGAGAATAATAACTTCCCCTCATAAATTTTTGGTATGAGCTTGATTTTGCAAAAATCGATGTTCTACACCAGGCATTCACAAATCTGTTCTTAGATCGATCCCTGTTAAAGGTTTCTTCATCTACCCGCTTACATTTTTCTTTATAATATACAGTCTGCAACATAACAATAATAATAATTGCATATATGTGACTTAAAGATAATAATTAGAACTATGAACATAAACAAAAATTTTGAAAAAATGCACATATATGATTCAAAGATAATATTCAGACTAAGAACATACACAAAAGGTTTGAAAAAAAATGGTTTACTAGATTTATGTTTTATTATGTTTTGTATAATTAATAAGTTTACAAATATAAAAAGTTTTCAGGAAAAAAAATTACAGATTTTAGTTGCCTAAATGTTCTATTTTAATCACTGCGCTTCATATATTGATGCAAATTTTTAAATATTTAGCATAAAATTGCTTATGCCGTATTATTCCTTGTTTCCCGTAATAAGTTGACTAAAGCTTTCTTCAGTTAAGTAAGGAGATGGGAAAATCAATGGTGTTGGGCTAGATAAGAGCTTTTATTTTGTGATACTTCTTTCGGAAGACTTTTATTCCAAGACTTAAAGTTATTATAATTATACTCCAAAATTCAACTTATACGCATATGTTTTGAATAAGTCTTGTCTTCCTGTGATATATCATTATATGAATAGCTAATTAAATATCACTTTTATCAAATAAAGTTTCGTAATTAATGGGATCTTTATTGTGCCGATTAACTGCCCATGCAAATTCGGCTATCGACTCTCATTGTATTCGTTAATCATTATTTACCTCCTTTAAAATTTTATTGACAACCAGGGGTCAATACCGACCCCGCTGAAAACCTCTCTTCTACACTGTAATTCTAATACGTTTATCAAAAACAAATGCATTATACTTTTAAACATAATGAAAAACAAAAAAGTGCAATATTAATATTAAAGGCTATCACTGATGTCCTCGGACGTGAATGCGAGCATTTTCTTTGTTTTTTCTGAATTCATCATATAATAGTTTAGATTTAAGTTCTAAAATTTTAATATGAAAGTTATTAATTTTTCGATTCTAGACGTATTTATTATTAAAAATTTTCCCCCCAGTTATAAAGCTTCTTTTCTTTTTTCACAGAAAGTAAACATTTAAATGTAGCAAGAAACTCTTTTTCTATTTAAGAATAAAGGCGTGTGAACGAATAGAAAGGACGCAATTGCGAGAAGGACCATAAGACGCGCAATCAGCCTTAGGGATAAAGGGATCAGGAGGGGTGCAGCCAACTTGACCCGAGAATGAGAAAGTGAACGGTAAGGATCTAACATCTTCGAAAGGTACTTTGAAAGTTTTCATAAAAATTTAGTCGTGTGTTACAAAAATAATGTTTTAATTTGTAATGAGTTACTATAAAAATTTAATATGGGACGTCCTGAATAAAAGTAATTAGAAAAAAAAAAAAAAAACTTTTATGAGTGTCCTCTAAGAAATTCTACATTTTCTAAATGAATTCTACTCAGTGCACTTCTGTTTTGGAATAGGTAAGCAATACCCTCTTTTTTGAAAGTTATGGATATTATATAATTTATAATGAGAAAACTTTTTATGTCATTAAAATTCATTGCAGTTGTGTATTTAAATGTATTTACCTAAGCTGAAAATTTCTATTAATCGTAATTTGTTCAATTATTAATTATCTGATTAAGAATTGTACTTGAAAAATTTTTTTTCTTTTGCAGTAATCTCAATTTTATGAAATATGCTATTCAGTGATGCTATTACACAGAGAGTTATTGATTCCTCGTTGTGCAGACAAAATCATTGTCTTAACAAAATTATTCCTTGAATGTATGATATTAATAAGAGGATAGTTATTTTAATTCTTATGTAAAAATTTTTCTTCGAAGAGTAGCTGATCACAAATAATTGATTGAATTAAGATTTGCTAATAATGCCTGAACTTTACTGATTTTATAGAGCTGTAGAGGGATAATATCTTATCTATATTCCGAAACATTTTCATTGTTCCCATATACAGGAATTGAAGAGCTTAAAACTCTTATGCTGTATTAAAAATTCTAAGAAATGTGAGAACCACTGAGTTAATGATGTGGGAAAAAGAATGAAGCCCCCTTTCTAATCCCTTAACAGTGAAGAATTAACTGTAAACAAGTTAATTATTTTTGAATTTTTTTTTCATGTTTAATAAAAACAATAAAAGGCAAACATTTTTACTTCTTTGAACAAAAATAAAGGATATATTGTAATCACGAAGAATTTCGGGTATCGTATTTCAATACAAATATTCATTTTGACCTTTCGCGAATCAATCGGGACAATTTTTTTGTATGACGTCTGTACGTACGGACAAAATAAAGAATTATTTTTTCCAAAATGGATTTAAAATATACTCAAAAGGTCTTTTTTTTGTGACGTCTGTACGCCGTACATACGTATCTCACATTAACTCAAAAATGATTAGCTGTAGAACTTGAAATTTTGTACATGGAACTGCTGTAGCAGTAACTGTATATATATATATATATATATAATAGATTTTAAGAGAGTTTTTTCGCAGCTTTTAGCGCAAAAAAGTGTCAGTAAGTTCTGATATATTCAATTTTTTAGGTTTTTGAGCTTTAGCTTATAAGTTGCCGGGAACTGTTAACAGTTCCACTTTAACGATAGGTTAGTCTTCCTCCCAAAAAACACTGTAAAACAGGCTAGCTCCCTCTTTACTTTCAATCACTGGCTCAGATAAATTACATAGAAATAATTAAGTGAAGCAACCAGCTTTGAAAAACCTGTAAGGCTAATGCTACTCCGCTTCCTTCTACTGCAAGTAAAACACAATCACTTTGAAAGACTTACAATTGCATCTACCAAATCACCTGTAAAGAATGTTCTCTCAAGTATATAGGTCAAACAAAAAACCCTCTCAACCTCAGAATTAATAACCATAGATCTCATATCAAAAGATTTAAAAATAAAAACAATAATAGCACCAAAGATCATCAGCTTACAGCTATTCTTGAACATTATAATCTACATAATTTTGATCACATAGAAATTAACGTGCTTGATATTGTTCCAAACACCAAACTTCGACTGTTTAAGGAATCGATTTACATACTTCAAAATAAGTCACTTTATCCTTACGGACTGAATGCATATCTCAGTAATACCACCAATAGACAGCACGAGATCTCTATATATGGACAATTCAGATTTTTTAGCACTACTACTACCAGAGGAACTAGAGGAGGTGATACCAAAAACAAAAAATTTTTTTCGTCACAAGATCTGAAATTAATTATTCACAATCTTAATTCCTACCTTCGACATAAAGAATTCGCAAAAAATGCCATAAAACTTCTTCATACCTTTAAGAATACTACCTTATGGAATCTGATAAAAACAGTAAATCAACCGTCTCAATGCTTCAAAATAGTCAAGGATCTGATTATAGACTTCTGCAATTTTAAACTAAAGAACAGTAATTTTTTTCACAAAAAACTTTTTTGTACTATTCAGTTCAAACACCCTTCTTACGATAAGTTCAAAATACCTAGCATTTTTAAAAAATATCAGCACTTGCTTCCTGACCAACCACTCCAAATTAAACCCTGTTTTAAATTTGAAAAAACCTTAGGTCAACTTGTTATCAACCACCACGTTATAAAAGATCATAGCAAATGTAACTGCCAAATGACTGTCTACAAAAATATGTCGATCCTTTCCACCAACATATTGTTACAGGAGATCTTAACATTGTTTAAGATATTGAATTACGTAACCTTTTGCAACTTGGCACCAAATTTCGTCCTACTTTCGGTATTAATAGACACGTCTGCCTCAAACAATTCAATAATGATCTGGATAAATTTATTATTTTAACTAGTAATAGATCCAATTTACCCACTACAACTTTTCTTGAATGGAAAGCTGCACTTATTAAAGAATTTCAACGTTTGCTGTTCAAGGCACCTTGTTTCAACTCTTTACACAATAAAAAACGCCTGGAGGATCTAATTCAAAAATTGCAAAATCACTTTATCATCACGAAGATTGACAAAGCAAGCAACAATTTTAGTGTTATTTGACAACAATTCTACTTCAACCTTCCGCATAAAGAGTTAAATAACACCTGCACTTACCAAAAAATAACTACCAGTGCTCAGATTCTTCTCAATAAATTTAAAGCACTCCATAAAAGACTAAAAATACAACCCCAGAAATATAACAACAGGTTTGCAAATCTCTATGCCTTACCGAAATTTCATAAGTCTCCAATTAAATTCAGGTTCATAGCGAATAGTACAAAAAGTTATCTCAAAGAAATAGATTATCTCTTTGCACAAAAACTTCGTATGATACGTGACCTAATCAATAACTATGATTTTGAGGGTTTGCATTGCAACTGGATGATCTCTAGTAATGAAATAGTTCTTAAAACTATGTATTCACTTAAAATAGAACATATCCAATGCTACGACTTTGAAAACCTTTATACATCTCTACCAATCGAAGAAAGTTTTTACAAGTTTACTTGCTCTTCCAGATTTATTTCCACAAATTTCTACCATTCTCAGCAACGAAAAATGGCAGCTATTCCTTACCAGCGTAATGTTCAATAATTTTATTCAATTTGTCAATAACATCTATAAACAAGTACTATGGGCGGAAATTTTTCAACTTCAGTATGTGAATTATTCCTGTTTACTAAAGAATTGACCTATGTACGTTCACTCAGTACGGAAGAAAGTCTCTTTTTCCAACACATCTATAGATATATTGATGATGTCATAGCATTTAATAACTACAACAAAATAGAAAACGCTAATATCTACCCTGCTTGCTTAAAACTTAATAAAACCAATACAGAACAGCATGATGTAGTCTACCTTGATTTACATATTATTGATTACCGTTTTATTAAAGTTTACGATAAAAGAAGAGAATTTAATTTTTCCACACTTAAACTCACTAACTGGAATTCAAATATTTCCAAAAGGGTCATAATCAACACAATTTATTCACAGCTACTTAGAATGAAAAGAATTTGCAATACTGCGGAACACTTACAAGAAGAAATACTATACTTCGTAACTATTTTAAAAAGTAACCAAATACCACATAAAATAATTAAAAATTCCCTTACCAAAGCTGGCATTAACCTTACCTAATTATAGATTTTTTGAGTTAGATAATGATTTTTTATACCTAAAGCTACGGACGGTTTAAGAAGGATGACTAATTCAGAGAATCTATTGTAAAAATGTACAGATAATTCTTGTTTATTCATTCTCTTTCCTCCAAAATTTTGGCACTTTAATCTTAAATACTATTGTGTACATAGTTTTAAATTTCTATAATGGCCAATTTTACTGCTTTTATTAACAAATCGGGCTTTTTTCGTTTTTCATAGTAGCTTGATCGCTCGCTAGCTTGAAGAATTACGACTTTTTTAACAAATGACTGTTTTTTTCCTTTTACTCTTGCTTTAATGGCTAAGTTTTTATAGTTTTAGCTGAATTAGACATTTTCACTTCGAAATAAATTTTTTTTCCATCCTACTACAAGCCAAGCGCCATTTTTGAGATCTTTACACGTTTTTCCGAGGTTTCCGGCCCCCTTCGATAATAGGAGACGAGTTGCAGATAACGAAAATCTCTTCGTATTGGCTAAATGCCCACAGAACTTCGCTCCCCCCTACATACGTCATCTGATTGAAAGACACAGAAAGAATTGCAGCCATTTTTCAACAAGTTTTAAGAGGGGACAGCTTTGCATCGCCACAGGTCAGTTTTTGTTTCTTTTGTTACAACTTTTTCTTGGTCTTAACAAGACCCACTTAGTTTGTTCTCATCTTAATTTTTGTTTTATTTTATTTTAATTACAGGTTTTCATTACAGATTTCTAAAATCTATAATTTAAAAATTAAATTGTTAATCTTTAAGCTTGCAGGCCCAGCCCGTATGTTTTTGTATTTTTAGGACTAATAGCTCATCGCTATTTATTTTCGTTTTTATTTTGTTTTTAATTTTGATTTTAGTCTAGATTTAGGAAGTTTAGGTATTGTTTAACATATTTTAACACCTTAATGTGTCATTCTGTGCGGACGCGTCGGAAATTGGAACAGAGAATTGAGACTATTAAAATTTCCAAGACACTTTGTCTAAATTTAAAAAAAAAATTTTAGAGAAAAAGTTTCAATTGTCTGTTTCGGCGAAACGCGTAATGGTGTTAGCTTGATTCGACGTTCAAATAAATGAAATTTCCCTTGAAAAGCCAGTTTGGAAGTCGAATTGGGCTAATTTACCATTTTCCGCTTACTTTTTTTTCTGTTTCTGTTTTTTTTAATGTTTTACATGTCTAATGGTTTGATATTCATATGTATAAATTTTTTTTTAAAACGTGTTGAACCTTTTGGAGCAGCAGCTCTTGGTAACTTTTAGGCGAACTTACTACAATTTTTATATTTTACTTATTTTGCAGCATATTGCGCAAGATGTTTTCTTGACCAAAATTGGTTTTCTTAAAAATTATAATTACTACTTTGCTTGATATATTATATATATATATGTGCACTCACCCCTTTACCCAGCCTTTATTTTCTCAATTGTTGGTCTTTTCCTATATTTTCTAATTATAGTTGTGTTTTAAATGAAGAAAATATTCACCTCTTATCAAAAAAAAGTATTAAATAAAAAACATTAAATAAAAAATAATTTTCGTCGAGTATCGAAATCAAACTTTTATTGCGATCTCCCGGTTTCTATACTCGTATTTGATAAAGTTTTATATTTGTTAAAAAATATATATATATATATATTTGTTAAATATATATATATATATATATTTGTTAAATATATATATATATATATAAGAAGTTTGGCTTCCGTACGATAAAAATTGACAAAAACATTTTATTTCAAAACTTGAAATTTTTGATATCATTTTCAACTTGATTGAGGGATTGGTTAGTTAAGTTGGAATAATTCGATGAAATAAGTTTAAATAAACTATAGAATAAAATGTGTATAATTTAATAGGTCGTGTAATGTTTGCCGCTATATATCCACGTATTAAAAACTATTTATCAAATGTACTAAGACAAAATGTACGTTTTTAAATAATATAAATTAAACACTTAAATTGTACATTAAAATTAATAAATTCTTATAAATCGTTTAAATAAAAATTGCTAAGTGAAAAATTATAAATCCTTCAGGGTTATTACCTGATAGATGGCCGCCATTACCTCCTATGAAGGTACGGACATATACACTGGTGTGCAAAAATTAAGGACGAAGTCGAAAAATTAGCATATCAGCTGAACGAAGAGGCAGAGCGGACAGAAAGACCAATCAGGAGATTAAGTAAGGTGATGTACGGTAGCACATGCGCAGATATGCAGGTAGACGTAATGGGGCAGTGTCTGAGTAGTATAAAGCATGTTGTCGGTGTAAAATCAGTATTTCTGGCAAAGAGATTGCACGCCGTATAGCAGTTAAAATCACACCGAGTTGCTGCCTCAGCGAGAAATGGCGAATAATCAATCTGTTAGACGACATCTGGATGCTTTTACCCGAGGTCGAATCATTGGGAAGTTGGAGGAAGGCCGCAGTGGGACAAGTGTGGCTGCAGAGTTCGGAATTGGTCACAGTATCGTTTCACGACTTTGGAGGCAATTTCAAACTACAGGAACAGCTATCCGGGGGTTTAGTAGTGGTCATCTACGAGGAACCACACCCGCAGATGACCGTTATATTGCCTTACAGACCAGAAGAAACAGGCGGCAGACAGCGGGAGAAATCGCTAGACACATGACACAGGCGACTGGACGACCGATATCGCGTTTTACCGTGGCCAGAAGACTGCACGGTGGTGGTCTGTTTGCACGACGCTCTATACGGTGTGTACCTCTAACGCCTGCCCATCGGAGAAGGCGTTCTCTGTGGTGCCGGGAACACCGGAATTGGAGAGACAATGAATGGGGACGAGTACTCTTTACAGATGAGAGCAGATTCAGTCTGAGTAGCGATTCTTATCGCATACTCATCTGGAGAGAGAGCGGGGAAGCCGCAATCATCCCTCGAACATCATTGAAAGGGACAAGTATAGAGGTGGCGGTGTTCTCGTTTGGGGAGGCATCATGCTTGGTAGTCGTACAGACCTTCACATCTTCGACGCAGGTTCAGTCAACGGGACCCGTTATTGTAACAAGATTCTTCTTCCATATGTGCGTCTTTTTAGAGGCGCTATGGGTCCGCATTTCCTTTTCATGGACGACAATGCACCATGTCATCGCACAGTAGCTGCCGGACAGCTCTTAGAGAGTGAGGATATTGAACGTATGAATTGGCCGGCACGATCTCTGGATCTCAATCCCATCGAGCATGTATGGGAGTTTCTAGGCAGACGCTTGGCAGCTCGTACCTTACCACCAGTAACGATTCCGGAGCTTTGATTGGCGCTGCAAGACGAATGGGCAGCAATGCCTCAAGAACTCATTGACATCCTCATTCTCAGCATGGGCAGACGCTGTGAAACCTGCCTAGCAGTCAGGGGAGATCATATCCCCTATTAAAGACCGGATGTTTCTTGCTGGACACCCATCACAGGGATGTTTCGGCCTTCAATCGCATTGCGCTCCATGCTACTTTTTCAATAAAGCTTCTTTTTATCCCTCTGATTTCTCTTTTAGTAAGTGTTGCTTATATTACTCATGTCCTTACGTATTGGGGATCTTACGGTATTAAATGTGTTGATTTGGAAAGCTTTTGTACAAAGTTATATTGAAAAAAAGTCTCGTCCTTAATATTTGCACTCCAGTGTACAGCAATGCCTTCTCCGGTATTCAAACCTGGGCCCTTCGATCTGCTACCTTAATCACTATACCGTCTGGGGAACGTAAAAAAACGCAAAATCGCGTTTGATAGCTTAACAGTTATTCGGTTTGCAGATAAAGCCTTTCCTAAAATATATAATATATAATATAAGCCTTTCCTAAAATCCAGTTTTATTTGAAATACCATTATTTATATTGAGGTAAAAATGTGAAGTGAAACTATTATACGATAAGTTTTAAATAGTGTTTTCAGACCTTTCCTATGTTCCTCAATGCAACAAAAAATTATTAAATGGGTTTTCTTTTGAGTAAAGTGAGCTAGGTCCAAATATAAGACTATTTATACATTATTATGTCTTACATTTTGGTGGCTAACAAATTTGCATTCTTGATTACACTAAATTCATAAGATCGCGTCATTCACCAAAGCAAGACATTTTATTTCGTAGATAATTTTTACTTATTTATAACTGAAAACTGCAAAAAACATTGTAGATATTGTACATATTGCTCTATTATGCAACTGCTTCATTATGCACCGTGATTTATAAATAAAATATATATTTACAATCATTTAAAGAATTATGTCTGATAATAATAATTTAAGTAATCTGACTTTAAATGTGTTTTGTAAAGTATATTAAAAAGTACATGAGAGAGATTTACTTTTTGAAATTCTTAAATTAACAAGTGCAGAAAACCTAGTAGCTATACATTCAAAATGACAGAAAATTCGAAACTTTCGAAAACACATAAATTTTCATATTGAACAGGGTTCTAAATGGGCTATTATTTAATAATTGCTAAGTTATAAAATATTTAAAGAAGCGACAAACAGTGCAGAAGTTGAGAGTATTCCGTCAATAATTAATGCACAGGTGCAGAAGAAATATCGAAAAAATTAATAAATGTTTGTTTTAGAAACACATTATGTAATTTAGTTATATAAAACATGTAACCTCTGTTTTCTATTAAGTACCACATTTTATTTTGGATTATATAATAAAAACAGAGTTTCAAAGCTTTACGCATTCTATCTTCTATTACAAATGCTTATATGCTCATAAATAAAACGGCTGAACACTAGTAGCTTGATCCAAGTTAAATTTTCAGGAACAAGATGACTGAGGCAGAGGCATTTTGTGGTTTGTTAAAGATTTTTAACGCTCTCGCTGAGTTTTTAGGCTGCTCTTACACTCCCATCTAACGCCTGCTAGCTTATATAACTCCCGTCCCTCCTGCTAACCCACTTTTATTTGTCTTTTTAGCTATATTATTAAGCATCGCTTTCATGTACTTAGCCACATACAATTCACCAGCAAAATCACAATTTTTTTAAAAGCAGCATATTTTTAGAATTCCCAATGCAGTGTTAAAAGTTGCCATATATTTTTATATTTTATTCAGTGTTTTCTCATTTCATATTATCAATGCTTAATATTAGTTAAAGATGGCTTACAAAACTTGTTTCCTGCCTTTTCATTACTAACTTTGTGTATGTTAAATTTATTTATTAAATATAAACTTTCATTACATAAAATTCAATTCAGCAACAAAATCACAAAATACACTCATGTCCATATATTAAGGATAATTCGGAGTCACGCGGAAATCAAACGCTAAAATAAATATATCACCTGTAAAATCACTACACACATCTTCAAGAATCATATGCAAATTTCAGGAAGTAGCCAGATGACATCGATGGTCCGTCACAATGACGAGAGTGTTAGAGAGTGACATATAAGGAATACAGGCAAAGAAGTAAAATTGTTCGCAGACGCTTTATAAGCATTTCAGTACAATAACAGAATAGTTATGACATAAAGGACGCACATTAGGATGAATTTTTACGTGGTAGAATTATCGGCCGTTTGGAATGTGGGCGTACCCAACTAAAATTATCAGACGAACTTGGAATTGCCCAGAGTGTCATCTCCAGGCTCTGGCAACGATTCCAAGATGATGGTAATGTGAGTAGACGTTACAGCACAGGTCGCCCCAGAGTTACAACGCCGAATGAGGACCGGTATTTGGCAGTTACTGCCAAAAGAAACAGGCGGAGCACAGCCTCAGACCTGTCTCGTCAGCTCTCTTCAGCCACTGGTACGACAATTTCAAGGCAGACCGTGTACAGACGCTTAGGGCAGATTGGTCTATATGCTCGTAGACCTGTCAGATGCGTTCCACTTAGTGGAACTCACTGTCGCCTGCGGTTAGCCTGGAGTAGAGAGCATGCATTGTAGACACCGCAACAGTGGGCTTGTGTGATGTTTTCCGACGAGTCCAGGTTTAGCTTGCAGTCTGATTCTCACCGGACTTTCATATGGAGATCTCCAGGTACTCGTTACCACCAAGAAAACGTCATTGAACGACACCGTTACGGTGGTGCAGGAGTGCTCGTTTGGGGTGGAATTATTGTGGGTTCCAGAACTGACCTGCATGTTCAAATTGGAACCATAACAAATCAAATCTATCGAGACGTCATTCTGGAACAACATGTACGTTTGTTTCGGGGCGCCATGGGCGCACAGTTTGTGTTTATGGATGACAACGCCCGTCCTCACTGTGCAAACTTCGTAAGAGAATGCCTTCAATCGGAGGATATCACCCGTATAGACTGGCCAGCATTCTCACCGGACTTAAATCCAGTAGAGCACGTGTGGGACATGCTTGGCCGACAAGTTGCAGCCCGTCAACCTCCTCCTACATGTCTACCGGAACTTCGGAGAGCATTGCTTTTTGAGTGGTGTAATATCCCCCAACATCAGATCGATAATTTGATACTCAGCATGCCTAGGCGTTGTACGGACTGTATTGCACCGTCTGGAAGACATACAATGTATTAACAATCATACCAACCATGTAATATTGGATTTTTGTAAATAGTTTTTTTTTGTAATTTGCTCCAGGGAGAAAAAATCGCTAATTTTTTTAATAATATCAAACATATAGCATCTTTTTTTGCTCTTTACCTTTTGTTTAATAAATAAGCTTTACAAATAAGTCAAATTTGTTTTGCCTTTAACTCTTCCTTTCCCTGATTTTGCATTATCCTTAATTTATGGACATGAGTGTATTGGATATTGAAAGATAAATATGCTACATTTTTCAAGGCACAAGAGGATCAAGCCAAAGTAGAACGCGAAAAAGGTAAAGCGACAACCTTGTATTTGGTGTAGATATGTAAATTCTCAATCGATGAAAAGGGACTCGTTTGCCTTCGATTGAGAATTTACAAAATCTAAGCTAAAATCAAGGTTGTCGTTTTACCTGTTTCTTCTTACATTTTTCTCGAATTGCAGCTGCCTCCCGAGTTGGAGATAAAAATGTCAATGTTAAAATCGAACAGTGTTGCCACTGCTCGCTTTCAAACTTTAATATTGTTAATTAAAAATTAAAGTTTTAAAAAATATGAAAAAATAATAAAACAAATTCTAAATTCAAAGTTCGCGCTTTTAGGTGAAGGATTGAGCGGTCGAGAGGTAAAGTCGCTGAACACTGGTAGTTCGGTTCGAGGTTCGAATCCCGCGAACGGGATGGCTGCGTGGGTGTTTTCGTGGTTTTCCCCATGTGTAACGTGTATACGAGCCAGTTTTCCTTAGAAAGTCCTCCACGAAGGCATCCCTACCCTTAGGCAGATAACCCTCGAGGCTTTGCCGTAATTAAATAAATAAAAACCTCGCTCGGGGCAAGCTCCGCAAATCCAAATTTCTGCCGCCCAGTTCGTTCCTAAATCTAAAACTTTTGCTGCCCCAAAATTCTGCCGCACAGCGCGGTCAAACGCTATGTTGCCGGCCTTGTAATTATGACTTCCAAATGAGAGCTGATTTATTTATGTATTGCTTTTATTTATAAACAGAATTTTCAATGATTTTTAATAACAAAAAGCCTAGCAATGGGCAAATAATAAGAGCGTTGAATACTTTTATTCAACGTGGGTTCGAATCAGGACAAGTAAGCTGCTTGCATTAATGTTTTAAATTTCCACAAAGTGTAACGTAGGTATTAGTTCTCTTAGAAAGCCCTCATAGCCCTTGTGTGATTCGTTACATTTAAACAAATAATTATAACTGAAGCATTTTTGCTAAATATCTTCATTAGGATGTATTTACATGGCTGGTATGTACTGCTGGTACATTTCTCTAGGGTTTCAGGTTAACTTTCTCGGAGCAAAGCATGAATTTTGTTGGAATAATCATCCCTGAGCAACTTAAGTTTTCACTTTTAGAGCTACGCAAATGAATTGCGCTTTTTAACGCAAAATGGTGGCTTCTGAGTTTCAAAAAGTAAGATAAATTATTATAAAAGTTTATCTTTCTTTCACAAATATTCCAAATACGTTATTATATTTTAATTTTATCCATTTAGTATTTTGTTCATAATTTAAGTGTTCGAACAAAGTTTATTTTTTCAGAAATAATTATAGTTTCTTCATAAAAACTGTTATCAATTTAACGAAAATCACTGTATGAAATAGCGATAGTAAAATATTGTTTCCAGCATGAATAACTTTATGCAGATTTAAATACTTCAGTAAAATTCACCTAAAATACTTCAGTAAAATTTTATATGAAGGGAGGGTACGCTTGTGTAGAATTTTTTGCATCCTTTGTAAATAAAACGTGAAATTTATAAGATTAATTCGCTTCTCATATGCGTAGATAAAAGATAATCCGAGAAAATTCTACAGAACAATTCCAATTCTACTTCATTTTCTTCATAACATTCCGATTCTCAACAGAAATTATCTCTTCTTTCTGTTCCTTCATATGCTTTGGACATCAGCACTATATTCCTTCAAAACAAACTACCATTTATTAGCGAAGACATCTAATTCGCATTCTTCACAAATCATTTTCAGCCTTCATACTTTTATGTATTTCCAAAAGCAAAAATGACTGGATGAAAAAAATTTGAGTTTCTAACATGAGTGGCTTTGATGGCTTACAGTTAAAGTATGGTGCATACTGTTCATCATGCTCTCTTTTCCGTTTATTGTACAGTCGAGAACAGAAAGGAATTTTTTTTTTCCAGCCTTTCAAAAACTAGACGAAGTAAAGGATCTTAACTTTTGAGTTTTTTGTTCCTCTTCGATTCTGGAATACAGTACTTGCCAAGATTGACAGGGTTCCGAAAAGGCTTCAAGACCCCACTATGAATTTCCACAATGCTGCTCGAGATATTCAAGCTTTACAAGACTATCTTCTACAAAACAGAGATGAGATATGCATGAAATCTCTTGGAGACGCCAAGGAACTGTGTAATGCTTGTGATGTCCAAGCTGAAAGACGACAGAGAAAGAAGAAAATGCCTGGAGAAATTGCAGAAGATGTAGGACTCGCAGCAGAAAATGAAATGCTGCGATCGATGAAAATTATGCTGGACAAAATACACATAGAAATGGCAGACAGATTCATCAGCTTAAAGAAAGTAGACTCTAATTTTGGCTTTCTTTTAGAAATAAACGGACTAATGGCTACAGGCAACGAAAGTAGCTTGAAACAGTGCTGCATTTCCATGGAAAACGCTTACGATACAGACTTGGATGGTCTGGAGATGTATACTAAAACAATGGACTGCCGAATGCTACTCAAGACAAGAGCTGATGTTAAGCTTTCGAGGCCAGAGGACCTGCTTCGCTTTATTGTACAGTACGGAGAAGATGTATTTCCCAATCTGAGAGTTGGTCTTCAGATTTTACTGACTATTGGAACCATCGCCAGCTGTGAAAGATCTTTCAGTAAACTAAAACTTATCTTGTCCTACCTGAGATTATCCATGGCACAGGAAAGATTGTCTGCCTTAGCTTTGCTCAGTGTGGAACAGCCACTGAGCAAAGCTTTAGCAGGTTGCCCAGAGTATAAATTCTGATGAACTAATCGATAAATTTGCAGCAGCTAAAGCTAGGAAAATTACACTTTGAAATTAGTGATTATTTTTGAAGCATTATGCATGAAACTGTCATTATACATTTTCAAGTTATAATATTATTATATCCAATATGATGTTTAAGTTTTCAGAATTTATATTTGAATAATATTTTAGAATAATCATATTTTCGAACTATCATTATTGTCTGAATTATTTTACTACGTTCTAAGTTAGTGACTGTAGAGAAACTTTTAAAATATACGCTTAAAAGTACTTTAAAAATTAAAATATTTAATAATTTAAACTGTTTAAAATTAAAAATATTTCATATTTTTGCAAATTATTATTATTTAAACAATTAAAATGTTATTATTTTTAAAGTTTTCTTTTCGTTCCCCACAGCTAACTATCAGACATCGGATGGGTAGACACTTTGGGTTTAAATTAAACTCTATTCTCTATAGACCTTGGAAATCGGTACAACCGTAATTGAAAGCCTTTTACCAAAGGATTTTTTCCAGTATATAAATTGAAACCTAAGCATAGGTTTGTTATCATCCTTTTAAATGCGTTGTTTCTATTATAAAGTGTTTTAAATTTGTATATTTTGAAAACCATGAATGAGAATGAGTCGGGGTTGCTAAGTTTTCCCTCTGACAAAGAATTTCCTCCATTCCCTTTTCTTTCAAGAGGAAGGGCTCCTTAACAAGGTTAGGTTATTTAATTACGTCAAAGCCTCGAGGGCTGTCTGCCTAAGGGAAGTGGTGCCTTCGTGGTGGACTTTCTAAGGGAAACTGGTTCGTATACACGTTACACAAGGGGAAAACCACGAAAACAGCCAGCCCGTTCGCGGGATTCGAACCTCGGACCGAACTACCAGTGTTCAGCGACTTTACCGCTCAGCCGCTGGTGAGCAACGGCTCCTTAACAAAATTGTGAAGTCAAAGAAAGGGATAATATTCAGAGTGTAACCTTGGTGTCGAGACTTGGCTTATCTTAGCCTGAAGGCAGCATTTGATCATTAAATATCGTGTAATGAATAGAAGCTAGGGAAAACGGAAAAATATACAGGAAAAAGGATTTAAAGGAGTTTTTATACTTCTGTTTGACAACTTACTGCCAATTTGGCTCTGTTACCTAGTTAAATTAGTATTAAAAGTCAAATAATATACATTTTTAATAAAAAAAAGTCGGACAGTTTCTTTGAATCAGATTTCGTATATGTATTAATCAATCGCATTCATATTTCCGCCCCCTAAAAAGATTGTGAATACATTATATTTATGATCAAATACATTATATTTATGATACGATTGTGAATACATTAAATATAGGATGTATTAAATAACAGGCTGCTCCAGACACATACTTCTGGACGTTTACTATTTTACAACGTTTTCCGGTTTGAAAACAACTATGTGAAGCATCATGTGTATGTAAGTGAAAATATTATTTCAGATTAAGATTCTCTTATAACTACAATGTAAATATGCTTCTATTATCTATTTAAAAATGCAGAATTCAATAAGCCATTCGAGAACTGGCTCTGAAATGTTATACTTACATAATGTTCATTAAATTGTTTTTACATTATTTTGTAATGCTATTTAGCTTCATAAAGTATATGTATAGAGAATGTGAGCTGATTGTGTTTTAAAGATGGAGGTAATAAACATAAAATAAAAGGGAGACTACACGCATTCGTAGATAAAGTGACATATCACAGAGAAAGTTAAGGAAATCAAAATGGTGTAAATGCAAAGTCCCACAGGTCATGTCACACAGTTCAGTAAAATATTACTAGTGATGAAGCAGAACAGATACTTTTGAAAAGTGAAATAAAATCTGTTAGCTGCTGAGGAAAGAGCAATAAGTTTCTTTTTATGGACAGAAATTTAAATATCTCAGAATTGAATGCTTGACTCTCCACTAAAATATGCCGCTGAAATAGCAATTTGCATATTTTACAAAAGTCAAAATGTTGCTATTAAATATAAGACATGAAAATTTCAAAAATCTTAAATAATTTTCAAAATACTGTACTATAATAAATTAAGAACTGCAGTGAATGAGAGGAATATTCTGATTGTTAGGAATTTTCTTTTAGGTTTTCGCCAATACTAAAGCCAGAAGTGGTGGTCATTTTATTGTGGAGTCGTCTAACAGGCGACAATAGTTACATCCTATGACGGGACAGACAATTTACATGTATGCCTTCTCGGGGATTCGAACCCAGGCACTTTGGTATCGCAGTACCCACTATACTTTTACCCACTATACCGTCTCGGCAGCGTTTCTTAGGAACTAATATTTTTTGCTGTACATCATATGCCTAACGCTGAAGCACAAATCAGGCATGGCTAAACTGAGGCTCGAAAGTCAGATGTAGTTCACGTTGTAACGAAGCAAGTTTACTTTTGAAAAATAATTGCCGTTTGAAACAGGAATTGAGTTACAACATATTTTTTTAATAATCGATGATTTAATTTTTTAAATCATATTGGGCTTATTATAATTTCAATCTATGCCATAGTTGCTAATCTGTGAAAAGTAAATAGAAAGATAAAATAATGCCTAATGTATTATTAGCATGTTCATGTTACTCTTGAAACGTGTAGTGGCTATCAGAGAAGCAGAAAGGATAAATGCATTGTACATTGACAACACGCTGTATTCATAATGTACCTCAAATTTTACCGAATACCCTAATGAACACGTGTAGCTGTGATTCGTCCGTCAGACGAATAATGGTTGTGATGCTGACTGCTGTACTGAAGGGATCCGGTTAGAATACCGGAAAAGGCGTGGGCATATAGTGACTGTGTGGCAAGGGGACACTCAAAATATGTGGGAAGTAGAAATCCTCTCGAGAGGTTAGTGGCAGGGAAAGAGGGACGCAAGACTCGGACGCCCTTTCCCCAGGATGTTCTCTCCCGGAATTCCACCAGGGACAGAACCTTAGCAGTTAGCAAGGCCCAGGCAATACCTAATATGTCTACTTGGATGTACAAGTGCCAGTCATGCTGCAATCTGTACCTGCAGGATGTAGTCATTTCTCTCTGCAGTAAGTTACTGTGAATTATCTCGCTTCTCTGACAGTAACATGAGAACAAGCCCACGAAATTCATCATGACAAGGAATGCAAGATTGCCCGTCGTTGGCAAGAGCCTTGAACACATACAGGTGATAGTACGACTTTCCTCAAGTTCCACCCTCCAGGGCGATGTTTCCGAGGGTCTCTCACCACTCTTCTTCTTCCACAAACCTCTCGACAGAACTTTCTGCTGGCCGCATGTTTAGAGTGCTCCCATGCCGCATAGACACTATACATTTACAAACATCCATGCCTTCTCTAACCTGGGCCCTTCGGTATGGCAGTCAGCGTCGCTAACCACTATTCCGGTAGCGCGGCCTCTGCAGTAAGTTGAAGAATTAAGCCGTCTATCTTAAAACCAGAGCCATCTATCAGTAAACAATTAAGCCGTCTATCTTTAAACAGTCAGAATCACTTCACACCATATTTCTAACGAAGCAATCTGAAAATTTTGGCTAAAATAAATGATCACTTTAACAGAAATATTTTTCCGGTAGAAGAAAAATCGTAGTATTTTTAGGAAAACAGGCATTAGCAGCAACTAATATTCATCACAACGGAAAGCTTTCTAGAAAAGAAAGAGTTTGCATTTTAATATTTAATCAGGTATTAGTATAATTATGCATGCCATACACTGAAGTGACAAAAGTCATGGGATAGCAATATGCAAATATTCAGGTAGCAGTAGTATCGCGTAGCAAATGTATAAATGCGAAGTGCTTTGGCAGGGCTTTCATTAGTGTTCAAGTTATTCATGTGAAGAGGCTTTGGCGTGATTATGGCCGTACGACGAGAATTAACAGACTTTGAACGCGGAATGGTAGTTGGAACTAGACACATGGGTCATTCCATTTCGGATATCGTTAGGGAATTCAACATTCCGAGATCCACAGTGTCAAGAGTGGGCCGAGAGTATCTAATTTCAGGCATAACATCCCACCATGGACAGCGCAGTGGCCGACCACCTGCACTTAACGACCGAGATCAGCGACGTCTGCGTAGAGTTGTCAATGTTCACAGACAAGCAACACTGCGTCAAATAACCGCAGAAATCAATGTGGGACGTACGAGGGACGTGTCCGATAGGACAGTGCGGCGAAATTTGTCTTCCTTGGGCTGTGCCAGCAGAAGACCGACTCGAGTGCCTTTACTGACAGCACGACATCGCCTGCAGCGACTCTCGTGGGCTCGTGAGCATATCGGTTGGTCCCTAAACGAATGGGAAACCGTGGCTTGGTCAGATGAGTCACGATTTCAGTTATTAAGAGCTGATGGTAGGGTTCGAGTGTGGCGCAGACCGCACGAAGCCATGGACCTAAGTTGTCAACAAGGCACTGTTCAAGCTGGTGGTGGTTCCATAATGGTCTGGGCTGTTTTTACATGGCATGGATTCGGTCCTCTGGTGCAACTGAACCGATCATTGACTGGAAATGGATACCTTCAGCTACTTGGAGATCACTTACAGCCATTCATGGACTTCAGGTACTCAAACAACGATGGGATTTTTATGGATGATAACGCGCCATGTCACCGGGTCACAATTTATCGCGATTGGTTAGAAGAACATTCTGGACAATTCCAGCGAATGATCCGGCCACCTAGATCGCCCGACATGAATCCCATCGAACATTTATGGGACATCATCGAGAGGTCAGTTCGTGCCCAAAACCCTGCACCGTCAACACTTTCACAATTATGGACGTCTATAGAGGCAGCATGGCTCAATATTCCTGCAGGGGACTTCCAACGACTTGTTGAGTCCAAGCCACGTCGAGTTGCTGCACTTCGCCGGGCAAAAGGAGGACCGACAAAATGTTAGGAGGTATCCCATGACTTTTGTCACTTCAGTGTATTAGAAAACATTCAGAACACAATTTTCATTTCCTATTGTAACCCTGTATTATGTTATTGTACCAGACGTTATTTACACCTTGACTAGTATTCTAATAATAAATGGGAAACTTCTGTGTTACGCTTAGAATGAAGGTTTTGAAAGCTTATAATTAATGCTGTTCAAAAACTGATATTTTTAAGGTCAGATGATCTGAGGGGATGATTATGGAATGTTCCCATGTAGTTTCAAAGTGTTTTCTTAAACTTACATGCATACACAAATACCAAAACTTTTATATAAACTCTGATTTTAAACAAACTAAGAAATCTGTTTTAAATACTGGATTGATTTTATAGCTTAGAATATTTTATTCCATTTCCATACATTCAGAAAGTATCTTCACCAGAATACACAAGACCGCGTCTCCAATAAGCTAGCATCTTCAGTTTCTCAGTAGTTTCTTTTATCTTGTTATGGGCTGCTTGAACTACTAGTATATTTTCTGCTGGTAGTCGATTTTCACTGCTGTTGCTGTCTCCTATTTCACCAAGCAGAACCACATTTTCACCTCTTACCATGAGAACGCCTTGAGGGATATCACCATAATCTGCACCTACATGTATTCTTTCAGTAGCATTGTGCATAACCAAGTTCGCGAACTGATCAACGCTGCGCAAGTATCCCAAAAACATTCGCCCATCTCTCAACCATACCAGGATTTGCTTGTCAAGATGCTCGAGTAAGCTTGCTGCTCCAGACACAACCTGCAAATATTTATAAATGTTATCAAATTAAGTAATCAACGCTAAATTTACCAATCAGTCAAAATGACTGGTTTCAGCTTCTGTACAAAAATTAGTAGGTTAAATTTCATCACATCTGCTCTACTAGTATTTACTATACTGGAAGAGGACCGATACAAGTCTAAAAGTATAAGTATGGCTGTATCGTGGAAGTCGCATATGTAAGAAAACATTCTTACATTCTTCTCTAATATACAGGGAGATTCTAAATTGTTTTTACAAATTAAAAGGGGTGATAGTACTCATCCAGATGAGCAATAATTAACATAGAACATAGGGTCGCATTCCACTCTGAGAGGCAGAAAAGAGGAATATTATAGTTCCAACCTGAACTTGCAACAGTGCTGGAAGAATAAAATGAACGATACCAAAAGTTGCGCAATCAGTTTAGTGAAAATCTCACAGAGAGTGCACTAAACGGATAAAACCGAAAACTTGGCGTTCGAGTGTTAACTCGAGCTCAGACTTTGATGGCAAACACTCAAATGCCCATCTTTGGTTGGCAAGGTCTCAAACTCGCAAACCTTACCTCCATGGATAAAACTGAAAAACTGTCAAGTCCGGTGACCTTGAGAACCATATGCAAACAACCTGATCATTGGGTACAGCACAGCCTACTCTATTCATCAGTTTGGCACCTTCTCGATTAGAAACTTACATTAGAATACCTTAGCAGGGGAAAAGGGATTGGAGACCCTCGGACCGTCACCCTGGGGTGTTTTCTCTCGGAATTCCACCCAAGAGAGAACCTTAGCAGTGAGCAAGGTCCCGGCGATACCTAATTTACCTGTATTGTTTGTTACTTGATCAAAACACTCTACGCTCTCACAGAGTACAAGACACATTAAAGTTGCATTCTACATACAAAATAATGGGCGAATTTTTGGTTTCTCAGATCCTGACACTGTACTTGTTTACCTTTCCCATTTGTTTTTGCATTACGTTTTACAGCTTAAAATGGTATAAACAAGAAAATATTATTAATAAAGTACAAGGCAGGTCGTCTTCCTACTGAAAATAACCTTCGCTTGCAGTATTTAACGCCCTCCTAAGTCTGAAGATTCTTGGGAAACTCATGCTGCTTTACGAAAATGTTTTGCAGAATTCTATGAAAAAATCCAATGTTTTTCTTTAGAATAGTTTAGAATTGTGGTGTATTTTCTGTAAACTAGGTCAGAGATGTCCTATTGAATTAGGTAAAATTTAGATATAACTTCTAATATTAAGTTATGCATAGATATTCTATAGGGATATGTGTAAGACATTCAGTAGAGATTTTTATAGAGATTCTGCAATATTTTGTACAGTTTATAAAGAGGTCCCACGTATAGAATTTTATATAATGCGTCTAGTATCAATTAATATAATTCTACTAAAATTATCCGAAATGTGTGGAAAACGGAGCAGTTATTCTAAAGAATTCTAGACACATTTCCGTAAGTTCATTTCCCATAAAAGATCATATAGAAGCTTTTGATTAGTGAAAAGCACGATGAAATCAATAGAATCTTCTTTTGAGGTCAGAAAAAACGAATTAAATTTTCATTTTAATAAAATTCTTTAACTTTGTTTAAATTTTAAAATTATCAAACCCAAGAAGGGGGAGGATAAAAACTATCCAAGAAAATAAATAAAAAAATATGTGATTTTATTATCGTTTTCATAAGAAAAAATATTTGAATAAGAATAAATGAATTTTAAATAACAGTTAAATCTAATTAAAATTAAGAAACTATTCCTCTTATAAGACACAATAATCAAATATTAATCCACATACAAAATAATTAATTCACATACACAATAGTTAATTAATCAACACACAAAATAATTAAAAGCATTTATTTTGAGAAATAAGACTTTACATTTAACAGCATAAATTAAAGCTTTGAACTAATTTTGTGATTTAAATTTATTCCAAGTTTTGACAAAATCTCATTTTTGTATTGCAAAAATTACATTGCAAGAAAAATCTTACATAAATTTAGAAGATAAAAAACGTTGAGTTAGAAGAAAATATGCAAACTTTCCATTCAAAAAATGTTAAACGCCTATGAATAAAAATTATTTATTGCGTTAGAAATTTACTATAGTTTGTTTTGATTATGATTTGAAAATTTTGCAGATTTATATAGAATGCCATTTCAAAAAGGCTTTATAAAATTCTTGTATGATTCTGCAAGGCAACATTTTTATAAACTTCTGTTCTGTGAAATCTTTAAGAAATTTCTATAGAATTTTATAGAGAAGCATTTCTACAGAGAATTACGTATAAAACTCTAGGAATTTCTGTAGAGCTCAATAAGCCTGTATGAAAATTAGGTAAGATCTTGCTAATTCTGCAAGCTTATCGGGTTAATTTCTTTGAGCTGCTTACAAAGATTTCTCTATTCGTGATTCCCTCCTACACGCAAGCTCGACCAGAATATCCTTTCTCTGACCATATATGCAAGTGTCAATAAATGTTTTAAGCCACTTCAAAATGGATTTGTGCGTAGGCAGATAAACGCCAAAATTGTATTTGAACGCACGCTACTCAATAATAACACTGGTTGTGTTTGCAAATTGTTAACGCGAACCAGCTTCGTTGCTTGAACATCATTTTAGACACAATTTCACTGGCCTCTAGAATTATTACCTCTAGTTCAATTATGCCTATCGTTTCTCAAAAGGGAAGAAAGAGAAAGCATTTTGAGTTAACTACGGATATCCTTTTTTTTTTCAATTTATTCAAGTAACGTTTTAGTTTTATGACATCTTGAAATCAGGCCTGTTTTTGTGCTCACCTTGTGCACATTAAAATTTAAAGAAAAATATATATACTTAGGTTTTGATATAGTGTACACAAGGTTTAGTTTATTTAACTACAGCAAAGCAGGCTAAGGCTATTTGCCCATCGAGGAAGACTTTCTATGGAAAACTAGCTCATATTCACGTTACATCATATGGGGAGGGGAAACCTTTCATGCAGTCAACCCGTTCGCCTGGAATCGAACTGCTAGTGACCAACCACCGCTCGATCACTGATGTACTCAGCGTACCCAAGAATTAGAAATTTTGAATTTCAAATTCAACCTTATCTTAGATGTTCAAAATTAATCTTATCAGAGAAGCTTATGAAAGAAAATTTAAAAAAAATTTCTTGTCGGAAAATGTTTTCAAGAAATCGAGAGGAATGTTTTTTTTAAATGATTATCTTAAACGGATGGGCAAAGAACTTCTACAGTATTGGAGGTATAAAAAAGATCTCATGCAGAGCAGATCAGCAGCAACGTCTCTATGACAGGAAATCTTATAGCAAACTGAAAAAATTGACACCTCTTCAATGCGCCCCAAGAAAAAATAATTGAAGAAATAAGTGAAATTAACAAAGAAATGAAGGCTGCTCTGAAATCGAAGAAAGTTAACTTTTTAAAACTGTGGAATAAGGAATCTATACTCAATATTTTGGGCTACAAATCTAATGACTTTTAATCATAAAATAAAACATTTTGAATAATAGGAACCTCTAAATCTATTTTTCAGATACAAAAATCTTTAAATCTACATCATCATAATAGCAGCTTCAATTCGATTCAGTGATTAATATACAGTATAACCTTTATCTATCTATCCACTCCGCACATACCGTTCGCTATTTCTGGTCCAGATTGAAATTCCATACGAGTAATATTTATTTCTCGAACTATTATCTTCCTGCATTAGTCTTTTATACATCACATTTCCATACAAATCGCGTAAGAAAAAAAATTTAAGTGAAATACGTTTAGATAATTTAGGTTACCTTCTCTTTTATTATTATAAATCTGACAATATAATACTGCAGTAATGTTTCGTCGCGTGTTTTTGGCTCATTGCTCGTGTTATTACATTATGGCCAAAGTCCTAGGTAGTAACCTTTATCGCCTACCAAAATGTCGCCAAACTGCCTGTTACCATATTCCAAAGATTAGCCGAAAAGGTTAAATATTTTCATTTCCTAATATGCATAAGCTTTAGGCTACGCTCAGCAAAAATTTACAACGAATAACTGGAATATAATACCTTTGGTAATTTATAAAAAATTCAGGGAACTGCATAAATGTGGGGAAAGTCAAGTTCCTAAAAACAACAGAGATTTATGCGATTTCTTTCTATGAAAATTACTAAAACAATGATAAAAAATACTTTTAATTCTTATCTTATAATATTGTAGAATTTGAAGCCATGAAAAATTAATTATAGGTTAACTTCATTTGAGAAATTAAATGCTTGACTACGTTTTAAAAGACATATAAACCTATCCTATTGATAGGTTAAATGACTTATTAATATATATTTTTTAAACTGGTAAAATATAAATTCTTCAATGAAAGTAATGAAAATTATTACGTATAGGAAAAAAAACGACAAAAAATATACTTTTAGTTAAGCTATAACTTTTTCAAAAAGGTTAGGTGTTTAGTCCTTAAGACGCAAACAATAAGCGAAGAAATAAGTGGTTAATCTTACCTCATTAACCGCCAGAAAAGATCTGTTATTTGTAACATGAGACATCGAGAAATCTTATTATATTGCACACCTAACCGTAAAACGCAATTCAGATCTGAACTAGCCACATCAACAATAAGCTTACAGAAACCAAACTAACTCCTTCTGTTTAAATGAAAATGATCCAGAATTCTTATTTGGCGAATCTTTAAGTACCTTAATATTTGCCAAGTGATTGCTTAACCAGACTAGATCTGAAAGCCCGGGAAGAAATGCAAGCCCTATACATCTCGCCAAATATTAGAGTTCTTTAAGAAATTTTTAGAAAAGAAAGTAAAAACCCTTTAAAGAACTTGCTAGCAGATGAAGGCAATACATAAATAAATCCTTACCTTTTTCAGTTTTATATAAGTTGAATTATGATAATAATAATATGAAAATTCGCATTTTGATTTAAAAAAAACTCGCCAATAAACTTAACTTCATCACTTATTTGGTTGTTAATCTATTGTAGGAATTGTATTAAAAAAGACTTTTTTTCCTCAATACGAATTAGAGTTTTAAATTTCGGAACATTTTCTTAAAACAACCTTTATTATTAACAACAATTTTCCTAATTTTATTTCTTATTTTTTTTTAAAACTGAAGTATCTGCAATATAAAATTTACGGGTTTTTTTTCCGTTATAAAGCAAGACACGCCAAATAGTTTCCTCTAGAAGGATATATGCGCCAACTTGATATTTTCAGCGTGAAAACCCTTTTTGGACATTAGCTTATTTCGACTGACCATTTTGTGCGAAGAATTATGCCCACCACATGTACAAGTTGCTTACAGAATAAGATATATTGCTCGAAATATACTGCACGAAATACGTGAGTAAATAAAAACCAATGATACTTTTAACAGCGTATTCAGGCAATGTAGCACGGAATCAGATCTTACAAATATACCGCAGTGAAAAACCTGAAAAAGTTCATATTTGTGTAACGACAAGCATTTAAAATTCTGCAGTGACCAAATATGATAAGAGCCCAAAGTACACTCAGATATCGGATAATTATTTATCCGATCACGTCTCATATGATAACACAAATCTTGTACAAGCATTAGGCTCTTTTGAACTTATAAATCAAGAACTATTTTAGGCATCTACCTTTATTATAATGCACTCTAATGTATTCTAATAATGCATTCTGAAAATGTGCGTACTTATATGTTTACCTCCATCTTCTTAAGCAGCAGTGTAGTTGGATAGGGGACTAATTGCTAAATAGTAACGCCTAAGTCAATTTCAGTGCATTTATTGGGGTGTTCTTTCATCACGCCTTTGTTTCAATACTAAGTGTTTTCCTAGTATAATTAGAGTTTATCTTAGTGCATTATTTTCGATTTTCAATTTTCGTTTCTTTATCATGACTATTTTAACCATTTGCGTGCTGAAGAATTTTCTTGTATATACGCTGAAAGTTCGGAATAAATGCTTAGTTATTTTTGTGTGGAAAATAATGTAAACGGTTATAATTAACTTAATTATTATATTGTTGCATACGTACGGGTTAGTAGCAGATTGAATGCACGGAAGTCCGATGATAGCTTGATAAAATTTATTTTATCAAAGGAAACACTTCACAGTTCTGGAACTTTCTGAAAAAATAGTCGGACAGTTCTTCACAGTATCACAGAGTATAATCAGTAGTTAGACTTCAAACTACTAAGAAGCAGATGCTGTCTCCGTTCTTTATATAGTTTTTCCATCCGGCCGCCGAGATATTTCCAGCATTTTCTGCTTCTCGAAATTACTGGAATGCATATGAGGGCCACATACAGTTATAGTTACACAGACCATCTATTGAAGTTATTCAATTACAATATACAGGAAACGGACCAAAATGTCGCCAAATTGTTGCCAAATTTCGCGACTTCTGTAGTTTTCAGACCAAATTTGGTGACAAAAATTAGTCGCCAAAACCGTTGTCAGCTTGGCGATATGTCATCAAATTAGAGAAATAGCCGTTTGCAATAGACTTGCCCCTGTATTCTTATTTTTCCAGCAGAACATCATCTCTAGATTTTCATGTTACATTATACAAAAAAATACAACAATTTCACATACAATTTCCTTAAAATTATCTATCTATGTACAAAATTCGCAATAATATAAAAAGTTCTGCCATTGCTCCACGAGCAGGCTACAAGGCTAAAAAAGTGCTCTTTTAAGGAGTGGTCTATTATGCTGCCCACCAACGGCCGAGCGGTAAAGACGCTGAACACTGGTAGTTCGGTCCGAGGTTCGAATCCCGCGAACGGGCTGGCTGCATGGGCGTTTTCGTGGTTTTCCCCATGTGTAACGTGTATACGAGCCAGTTTCCCTTAGAAAGTCCTCCACGAAGGCATCCCTCCCTTTAGGCAGATAGCCCTCGTGTGCTTTGCCCTAATTAAATAATCCAATTCAATCCATGGTCTATTATGCTTAGAAATCACGGGCAAATGGTTCTACAGGAAGCGGAATCGCAAGAACTTTAGACTGGTATTCAGGGTTTGAAACTTCATAACGATGCTTCAGAAGAAGATAATATAACTATACTTGAATAAATTCAATTTCTGTGCATAAAATACATAAATAGATATAGATTCTTATTCATGGCTATGTGGATAAATGTAGCGTTTTGTAAATGAATAAATGTTAATTGTTATGCATGAAAAGTAAAACATTCCTTTAAAATAAGCCGTAATATGTCATTTGGAGCAAACATTAATGTAAGACCCTGTCTTAATTTCGGAAAAATACGGTAATAATTCATTTGGCTATCTTCTGAAATGTTTAATAGTTGCTTCCCGTCTTTAAACTATTTTCAGTTTAAACTTTTTCCCTTATACACGTATACTTAGACTGACAGAAAATGAAATCCTGACTCCAAGAAAGAGTTGTGCCAGAGAAACGAAATTGAGAGACATATTTGGCCTTTTGAGTGATGACATCTTCAAATTTCGCACTAAACAAGTAAATGTGGCACTAGTCTTTCCCCAGTGAACATAGAGATACCGTTTGCCTTGAACACGCTATGTAAGCTTCGTATACTTTAGTTGACGACTGGACGTTGTGAGTGATAGAGATAAGAATGCCTTTAAGAAGTAGAAGGCAATTTCAACATCTTACTGATTTGAACAAAGCCCTGTTATAGGAGAAGGTGGATTTTCTTTTCGTGATATTGCAGAAAGACTTGTCAAAGTTATACCCGCTGCGCGTGCGTGTTGTCAAGAGTAGTCACAGGAAATTACTGTCTCAAAAAGCCTAGGGGTTGGCCATACACTAGCCTAAAGGAAAACCGCCCCATGTCTGTGGAGCATGTATTCGTCGCATGTCTGTGGCACATCGCACTGCATTTGCAGCATACATTAGAGTTTTTGTTGGCACCAGAGTGACTCAGGAAACTATAACAAATCGATTACTTGAGCGATAGCTCGGAGCCAGATGCCCTGTAGCGGCCATAGATCTAACTCCAAATCACCGCCATCTACTGTATTGGTAGTGCCCAGCAATGGCTTATTCGAGAAAGGAGTTACGATAATGTTCTCAGATGTCAGCAGTTTTGTTTTGGTGCCAGTGAAGGCCGTAGGTTGGCTAGAAGGAAGGCAAGTGAGTGCATTGAACCAAACTGTCTGCTGTGGAGACACATTGGACCTACACCAGGAATGATGGTTTAGGGAGGAATTTCTTATGACAGCAGGAGAACTAGAGTCGTTATCTCACACACCTTGACAGCAAATTTATACGTCACACTGGTGATTGCACCGGCTATGCGGCCATTCTTGAGCAATATTCCAGGGGACGTTTTGCAATTAGACAACTTTCGCTCCCATCTCACTGCTATTCACCCAACACGCTCTACAGAATGTCGAAATGTTGCCTTGGCTCGCAAGATCACCTGATATTTCTTCTACCTAGCACGTATGGGACATGACTGGACAACTAAACCAGCCTCAACCGCAACCAGCACGGACACGGACCGTTATTGATTTGACTAACCAAGTGCAATAGACATAAAACTCTGTCCCACAAAATGACATATGGCACCTGTGCGGCAGCGACACAATGCATGAGCGTTTGCACGCTTGCATTCAACATCGTGGAGACGACAACAGTTATTAATGCACTACAATTTCACGTTAGAAATGACTGTTCTCGTGCATACTTTAACACGGAATCTGTTGTTGTGACTATCTTATTTGTCTGACTGTAGCATCATAATAAGGCCACGAAATTCATCGGGCAAGGTGTGCGAGATTGCGCCCATCATTGGCAATAGCCTTCAGCACCATACAGCTGACAGTACGACTTTGCTCGGTTTCGGCCCCCCCCCAATTTTGATGGAGAGCAAACGTGGGTGGACGTGTCCGAGGATCTCTCACCCCTCTTTCCCTACCCGCAATTTCTCGAAAAGACTTTCGACTAGCATATTTAGAGTGTCTCCATGCCACGCAGACAATATACATTTACAAACATCCTTGCCTTCACCAGGATTCAAACCCTGGCCTTTTGGTACGGCAGTCAGCTTCGCTAACTACTATCCCTGTCGGGCGGCAACCTGGAATCTTGAAACATTAATCAAATGAATATGTAAGCTAGATAAATGCTTTGCTTACATTTCATTCCTCTGAACTGAACACTTCTTCGTGCTGGGATTTCATTTTCCATCAATGCATGTAATATATATTATCGTTTACTTTCCCGTCATTTGCTTAGAATATTTTCAAAAACTTGATGAAAAAATTGATAAAGGAATGAAATGCGAACATGTGGACTTTAAAAGTTCAACAAAAGCTAGCTATTAAAAGGTTATGTTATATGAATATGGCGAAGGACATGAAGGCTATCTGCCTTGAAGAGGAATGGATGACTTTCTAAGTAAAACTGGCTCGGACTGACATTACACAGCGGGAAACCATGAAAAAAAACCATGTAAGCTTGTTTACCGAGATTTAACCCGATTTGAACTAATCGTGTTCAGCAACTTCATTGCTTTACTGGTGGTTAACACCTACTATCTTAGCCGAAATGTATTTCATTGGTAGACTGTAGATTTTTTTTCATTGGATACAGTATTGGAAATTTGGCGTTACTGAATGACTTAAGAGGAAAACTGAAAGGCTTGGAGTTTATCACAGCTCACTCCTGACTTTCGAGCTAGACGGACGCTTTTCTTCTCACTGCTGAAAGAACGACCTTGGGTGTGATTCTGAGTTCAACGCAGAGCGTGAAGGAATTTCAGCCTCCCGCTTTGATTCTTCCTGCACTTGATTTTGCGAACTTACTTTTCCTGTTAGGGGCTAATAGTAGGTTGGTGCTTTGGCCCCGGCTACGAGCACCGCAAAAAAGGCCTAGCGAACCTAACAGCACGGCCACGTGTCTGTTGTTTCTACGACCTCTGCTCTTTACCTATTGAACAATGATTGAAAAGCTCTTTGACTTTCTCGGAGTGCTAATCACGGAGTACGAAGTGAGACCTGATAAGGAGAGTATGGAACTACGAGCACTTCGCGGTTTCAGAGCCACACTCCACAAAATGACTCTCCATGGATCTGAAAACACTGACGTTAAGGAAAATATACCTGCTAGGAACCAACCGGAACCTGGACAATCTATGACAAACTTGGCTGCGGAATCTATGATAGTGGATGAGACGCGGACTAGCAGTAAACGCCCGCTCAGTACCACCATCGAATTCAATATTCCAGTCGCTAGCAGATTTTCCTTGCTGAAGAAGGAACTCCACTGGACATGGACAGTTCGGATGATGGAAATTACACAGAAATTAAGAAATGTGTCCGGAAAACTATGCGAACGCACGGGAAACGCCATACCCCGGCAATAAACCCAAAAGGTAAAGAACAAGCTGTGAATCCTGTTCCTCAGGAAGAGAAACTTCTAAATCCTGCAGCTCAGGAAGAAGAACCACGCGATTCGTCTGCCGTGATCGACACTGCCTTTCATCAAGCAATCAGTGTGGATGGCCCTAACACTCGAACACACGAGGTTGCTACCAGTAGTCATGATAATGTGGCGCTATCTATTGGAGCTACTGAAAAGTCAGCTCACGCGAGTATGTCTTTGGCAGAAAGCGTAGCTCGACCAATCAACATCTTGGATGAGGTCACGTGCCCGGTTGGGACAATGGATAGTGATGCTCGTTAAACTTAGACTGGAGCAACCTGAACTGAGGGTCAGTTCACTTTCCCGCACAGGACGGCGAAAATGCCGCCTATTTGCATTCGAGAATGCAAGTACAACTGGAAATCTTTCACTGAACTGCTTGAAAAGGAACAACTGACCGATTTCACGGCGAAAAAGAAAGGTGAAGGCGACTATGAAATACACACAAAAAATTCGGATACCTTCCGAAGCATGACTGCCCTTTTCGACAAAAAAGAATTTTCTTATCACTCGTTCCTTCTCCCTGAGGAGAAGAACAGGAACCTCAAAGTTGTGATAAGAAATCTTCCCATTGATGCGAAACCCACGGACATTCAGGAGAAACTCCGCGAAAAAGATTTCACTGCGCTCAAAGTGGAATAACTGATGAAGGGCAGAGGAAAGGATAGGGCTAAAATGCCCCTATTTCTGGTCACATTTTCTAAGACCCCTAAAAACAATGAGATATATCATCTGAAATATCTAATGTGCTTGCACATTAAAGTCGAAAGATATCGTGGTCGGCGTGGGCCGACACAATGCTTTCGATGTCAAAAGTTCCATCACGCGCAGGCGGCGTGTCACTACCCGTCTCGCTGCTGTAAGTGTGCAGGCCCTCATGAAAGCCGGGATTGCCCGGAACCTAAAGATTATGAGCCGAAATGTTGTACATGTCTCGGGAAGCATACCAGCAACTGGAGGGGTTGTGAGGCCTTCCCAAAGCAGAAACCCAATGCCCCTAAGTTTGATGAAAGGGTCATTGTCAATAAATCCTACGCCCAGGTTGTTCAATCTGATATTTTCGCGAGGAAAATTCAGAAAGCTGTAGCGGATCAGCAAGGTTCATGAAGAACCTTGCTGATCTTATAGCGCTTCTACACAATACAACTGCCATGGCAGAAAAGCAAACTACAGTGAGATACTAAGATACTAAGATAAATTATGGATCGTAGGTCCTTAGTAGTAGTGACGATCATGACATGGAATGCGCAAAACATTATCACCAAAATTAGCGAACTGCAGGACTTTCTCACGCACTACAGCATCGACATTGCACTAATCACTGAGACACATGCTACGCCAGCGCACTCCCTGAGTATTGCTAACTATCGCAGTTATCGCTGTGATAGGATCAGACATAGAGGCGGAGGTGCCGTAATCTATGTTAAGCGGAGTTTGGATTCCTGCTTCTACGCTTCTGACAATTCTCACGGGTTTGAAGAAGTTAGGATAGTCGTTCGGATCCCTAATTGGGGAAATATGCTTGTATGCGCCCTTTACAACACTCCAGATCTCAGGCTGCAAGATCAACACTTACAGAATTTGCTAAATAACCCCTTTCCCACCATAATCGGAGGTGATCTTAATGCTAAGCATGTTAGCTGGGGGTGCCGCAAAACAAATAAAAACGGTGATATCCTTGAAAGCTTCCTGTTCAATTACCCATACTACATTTACCCTCCAGAAGATTTTACTTTCCGGCCTACTCACCCAAGACAGTATCCAGACATACTGGATCTTTTCCTCACATCTGATAACTTACCGATCACTACGGAAGTAATCAATGATCTTTCTTCAGATCACGTGCCAGTTCTGGCACACCTTGGTATTGGCAGGCCTGAAGCAAGCACCACTTACAAAATTACTGATTGGGAAAAATTCAAATCTGAAATTAACAATCACCTCCCCAAAACAGAGCAACTTAAAAATACGCATGATATTGACCACGCTATCACAAGTATCACCACCTGCATTGATACGGCATTGCAAAATTCTACTACAGAAATTATTAATAAAAAACATCACTTCAAACTTCCGCAAGAAATTAAATTAATTAGCGAAACACGAAGTAGACTCCGCAAGATCTTCGCCTACTCACGTGACCCAGCAATTAAATCGCAAATTAATAAACTTAATCGCAATATTAAAAAGTTAATTGACTCCCACCAGACTAAACTTTGGAATAACAAAATTGAAAAATTAAATGCGGAAGACGGAGAATTCTGAAGTCCCTCCGTTTAATGAAGTCGACAAAAGCAAGCAACAAACCTCTACAGGATGACACTGGATTCAAATACAGCAACGAAGACAAAGCTAAAGCCTTTGCCACCCACTTCGCCAAGCAGTTCACTCCAAATGAGACCCCTTCAGACCGAAATTTAATTAGTCACATTAACATGTTTGTCGATAATTGGCTTAACCAGCCCAGTGTCAAAAATCTCCCTGTTTTTACCTCTCCCACAGAAGTTAGCTCTATTATAGCTAAACTTCATAATAGAAAAGCACCTGGGAAGGACAAAATCTCTAATACAATGATTAAACATTTGCCTGGTAATTTCATTAACAAACTCTGTAGCATTTACAACGCCTGCCTGTACCTATGCTATTTCTCAGCTGAGTGGAAACAAGCGGTTGTCATCTTAATTCCCAAACCGGGAAAAGATAATACAAGAATGGATGGGTTTCGCTCAATCAGCTTACTTCCTGCACTGGGAAAGATCCTAGAGAGAATTATCTGCAAAAGACTACAGCCAGCCCTAAACGCGCTTCCAAACCAGTAGTTTGGATTCCGTAAAGGATTGTCTACCATAATGCAGCTTGTTAGAATCGTTGAATTTTTAAGCACCAGACAACTGCTTTCCTTATGCTGGACGTGGCAAAAGCCTGTGACCGCGTTTGGCATAACGGACTTATCTACAAGCTTGCTTCCCTTGATCTCCCCAGGGAAACGATTTTGATTCTTCACTCCTTTCTAAGTGATCGATCCTTCTGTGTCAGGCAGGGCGATATTTATTCTGAAAACACATTAATTAAAGCCGGCGTCCCCCAGGGAAGCATCCTTGGGCCTATTTTCTATCTTATATATGTTAAGGACTTCCTTATGATTGAAAATAGAAACTGCATCACCGCCTGCTACGCGGACGACACCGCCATTCTTTCTAGTTCACTTAATCCACGACATGCCATGATCAGAATACAAAACCACACACACAAGATAGAGGAATGGTGTCGAAAATGAAGGACGTCCATTAATGCCACAAAATCTAAATTATTACTGATAGGACGGCCTAGAAGAAAAAACACTGATGCAGATCTGACTCTCTTTAATGAAACGGTGCCCAAAGTCAGAGAGGCTACATACTTGGGAGTTCGTTTTAACGGCTCGCTTACATGGGGTCCTCACATTTCCATGACCATCGGGAAAGCCATAGGAGTCTCTAGGAAGCTCCGAAAATTTCTTGACGCCTCTTCACCACTGGATCTTGCTCGCAAGAAGCACATTTATACATCAATATTAAGACCCATCCTTACATATGCCTCCCCTGCATGGTGCTCTGTTCCCCCTTCCGTATTAAATAAATTGCAGGTTTTCGAAAACAACTACTTACGAAAAATCACAGGAGCACCCTAATTCGTTCGCAATGAACAGCTTAAACTCCAAAATCTGGCGTTATTCATCAATAAATTAAATAATAATTTTTCAAGAAAGCTATCACCAACGCGGAGGTAAATTATTCTGACAATTTTAAGTACGAGCTCCTAGAAATTGACGTCAATTTAAGGCCCTATGCAACCCACATTTATCGGAATCCCCCATAAATACTCCTAACTTCTGCCAGCCAATTTTTGAAGTTTCAAAGTATGACTTCTTCATTTACACTGGCCTGGGTCACATCTACACAATCTTCCTGCAGTCCCTTATCAAGGTATTCCTGCGAAGCACTGTATGTTATGTCTCCTCTAACCGGGGTTATTTGAGGTGCCTGTAATAGCGGGATATAATTCCTGCTGAAACAGGCATATCAAAAGTATCAAAGTATCAAAGTGGAATTTAACTTGTTAATGTTATCTGGCTTAGAAAGGTGGCACTGTTAATGGTGTCTAGTTAAGAAAGATAAATATAGATTATAAAAAAGTGTCTTATTTTCCAAAGATAAACTTCCTGCAATGGAATAATTAGATAATTTTGTACTGACAAAAGAAGCGTTTATTTTGGGGTGTGTTAATGAATAAATTACCAAAATTTATTTGCTGATATCTTTTCATTTCATCCTAAACTTAAACCTACCCGAGAATTCTGACCTCAAGCAGGCTGAATTTTTAACTTTTGAAGTGTTATAATTATTACATATACACACAAAGTATACATATATATGTATTTAAAATAAAGTAGTTAAAGTAAATTAAAAAGTCTAAAAGTATATATATATATATATATATGTATATATTGTAACTAATCTAAGTAGTTATTATTCTCTATTACTTTTGAAATATTTTTTTAAATGAGGGCTAGATGTGTATAGAAAATATGCTGATAATTTACGGTTATTTTATAATATTTACCATATAATATTAATATTAAAATTATTGACAACCATGTATTTTAAAATAGCTTCTTTTATGTACAAAAATTTCCAAAGCATGTTTTTGTTGAAAACGGAGCAGAAACAGTGCATTTTAAAATGATAAAACTATCAGGTTCAATGTTCCGTCTAACCTTCTTCGGGAACATGCAAGGACCTGACTCGGAACAGAAAGCTTACTAAAGCTATGTTCAAAACTGTGGGAAGTCGTTTTTCCACCTCTGGAGCTTGTGCCTGCGGTGTCTGCCGTGCCGGATCCTGCAAAAGATCTGAAAATATTTGCATTTTATTACGATCATAGTAGGGTTTGATTTGATCAATGTTTGCGGAGCAGGTTTCACCATTTCTAGCTTTTAACACTACTACAGCGTGAGTTATTTTTTCTATGACATATGGTCCTTCAAATCGTGGAAAAAATTTGGCAGTTTTATCTTCTGGTGCTGAAGAAAGTGAATGCTTAATTTTTAAAACTTCATCCCCTACTTTATAAGGTACTCCCCGTCGTTTCAAGTCATAATAGAGTTTCTGTTTTCTCTGTGCTACTTCAGTATTCTTCTTTGCTTCCTTAATTAGTTTTTCTATATCACCCATTTTAAATTCTGGGGCTCTTTGTTGCACATAAAATAATTTATCTAACGGCGTTATAATCTTTCTGCCTAAAAATAACTCAGCAGGAGTTTTGCCCGTTGTATCATGTTTTGCGGTCCTAACGGCGAAAGCAAATTCATTGACATAGTTATCCCAGCTTTTATGAAAATTTTTAACATAACTACGGATAATTTTTACTATATTTCTATTGACCCGTTCCGCTATATTTGATTGCGGCAGATACGGGACCATTTTTAAATGACGTATGCCCAGTTTTTGGCACATGTCTTCAAATATATTACTTACAAATTGAGGACCATTATCCGATATAACTTTAATGGGGGAGGCCGTATTTTAAAATATATTTATTTAAAATAGAATCAGCAACTAATTTCGCTAAGTAATCAGTAACTAATTTAATTATATATTTATTTAAAATAGAATCAGTAACTAATTTCGCGGAGGCTCGTTTTAAGGGAACAATTTCGGTCCATTTACTAAAATGATCAACCATAACAAGGACATAGCGACTTTTATTTAACTGACTTTTTGGGAAAGGGCCCAATAAATCGATGCCAATTATTTCATTTAGAAATTCGGATTTAATACTATTTAGAAACCCAGCCTGGCGGAAATTAATATAATTAACTGCTTGACATGTTGGGCAGGACTGGACATACGCCCTTGTTAACTTTTGCAGTTCAGGAAAATAGACTGCCTCGCGTACGCGTTGGATAGTTTTTCGAATACCAGCATGAGAAGCTAAAGGGCTGTCATGGAGCTCCTGCAGGATATTTAATCTAAGACTAGCTGGGATAACAGGTCGAAATTCGTTGTTGGAATTCGTAGTTTTTGTATAAAATAATAGACCATCTATTAGTTCGTAATGGGCCGCCCTATTTCTTATCGCCACAATATCTTGGTGGCTAAAATTTTCAGGATCTTTTAAATACTCATAAATGCTTCAAAACTCAGGATCTTTACCCAGTTCGGTTATTACAGTTTCTCGGGAATTTATTGTACATGCTGTGAGCATTGCCACCTTTACAGTATTACCTTGTTCATCTATTTTAATTCTTGATAGGGCATCTGCTACGATATTTTCCTTTCCGGGGGTATGCTTGATTACCAGATTATATTCTTGTAGCTTGAGTGCCCATCTTATTAACCTTGGGGATAAGTTTTTCCCTGAGTACAATCTAGTTACCACCGCATGATCAGAGTACACTGTTGTTGGCGCCTTTCCAAAATAGACTCGGAACTTTTGCACTGCTAACAGAACTGCAAGTGCCTCTCTCTCGGTCGCGGAATAGTTTCTTTGTGTTTGATTTAAAGTTCGGCTAAAAAATGCTACTGGCTGCTGATTTTGCGAAAGTACCGCTCCTACCGCATAATCCGAAGCATCCGCTGAAATTTCTAAATTTTCATCCTTTTCAGGAAATTTCAACACAGGGGCTTGCGTTAATGCTTGTTTTAATTTTTCGAAAGCACTATTGGCTTCGGCCGTCCACGAGAATCTTGCCTTTTTCCTTTTTAATTTTAACAATGGCTCAGCGATAGCCGCAAAATCTTTTATAAAGGACCTATAATATGAACAAAGTCCTAGAAAAGAAGAGAGCTTCTTTGCCGTGTTTGGAGTCGGATACTTTTGTACAGCGATTATTTTTGATTCATCTGTCTCGATCCCTTTTTGCGATATTTTGTAACCTAAATATTTTAATTCAGGGGCTGCAAATTTGCATTTTTCGACATTAACTTTTACACCGGCCTCATTTAATAAAGAAAACACCTGTCTTAAATCCTGTACATGTTGGTCTAGATTATCACTAGTAATAATGATATCGTCTAAATAGATAAATGTGGACTTTCCGAGAACAGGTCTTAACACAATGTCCATGCATCGCTGAAATGTTGCTGGGGCGCCTGAAAGGCCAAACGGCATTCGCAAAAATGCATAAGTGCCAGACTTGGTTATAAAAGCAGTCTTAGGCACGTCCTCAGGCCGGATCCCTATTTGAAAATAACCATTCGTTAAGTCTAAAGTTGTCATAAATTTGGTTGATTTTATGTTCCTTAAAATTTCTTCTATAATCGGTAACGGATATACCGGATATTTCGTTATGGAATTTAATTTACGGTAATCAATAGCGAATCTCCACCTTTTTGGATGCTCCAAAGGATAATCATTATTTTTCTTACATAAAACCACCGGACTAGCATAACTACTTGAGATAGGCGTTACGATCTTTTTACGTAGCATATCGGTAATATGCCATTCTATAATTTTTTCCTTATTCTTATCATACCGGTATGGTTTTTGACGAACCGGCAATGCATCTCCGGTGTCAATACTATGGTTAGTAACCTGGGTAAATCCTGGAATATCACTAAATAAGGAAGCAAATTCACTTACCACTTGTCGGATTCTATCTTGCTCGTCATTAGGCAGGTGGTCGAGATTTAACCTTGGCGGTTCAACCTTTTCTACACGCACTGGTTTCATCGTCAGCTTAAGAGACGCTTCATTAAAATCCAGTGTAGCTTGTGCGTCTGAAAGAAAGTCTATTCCTAGTATTAAGTGTGCTTGCAAATTCTTTACTATAAAAAACATCACCTTTACTTGTTCGTCCTTGATACGGATGTACAAAGGTACTTTACCTACGCACTTACATTGTTCTCCTTGAGCCGCTAATACTGTTGTATTATCCGCATTATATATGCGGTATTTGCGAAAATACTTTCTAAAAAAGACTTCTGCCACACAGGAACACTGAGCGCCGGTATCCAGGAGTGCAGTGGCCGGGATATTATTTACCAAGACTTCAATCTTCGGAAGAGTTAAATTTTTCACCATTACTGTATTTAACTTGTAGGAAGAGGGGTTTTCGTGGCCTTCGGATTTCCGCACCCTCTCGTCAGCAGAAATCCGTTTTAGTTTAAATTATTTTTTCTTTCGGTGCTTTCCTTCTTTTTCCACTGGCCTTGAGACTTTTTTCCTGGGTTGCTATTGAACTGTCGACGTTCGCCGGCTGTTTTTGAATGCTCGGGTTTCCTTGCCCACTGATTCGCTTTTTCTCCGTAGCCCTGTGCTTGAGTTTGCTGTAGTCTTGGCGTACCAAATTGGTTTCGCTGTTGATATTGGCGTCTTCTTTCGACGTCCGCCGTTCTTCTACTTTCAAACTGGATTGCTAGCTCAAATAATTTTTCCAGTGTAGTCGGATTTCTCAATTCAATAAAGTCTTGCACTTGGGGTAGTAACCTCGGCAAAATCACTTGAATTATTTCAGGATCCGGACGGTTTCCATACAAGAGCTTGAAAACGTGAATTTTTCTTAAAATAAAACTCGAGAGGTTTTCCATTCTTTGTTGATATATACTGAAAAGTTCTGTTTCTAATTTCGCACGATCCCTTACAACAGGGAAGGCTTTTAGTAGGGCAGTCTTGAAATTTTCGTAGGTATAGGTGGGACTTCCTGCTTGACCCAAGAGACTTCTGCCGATACATTTGAACCAGTTAAGCGCTTGGCCCCTCAAAGCGCTGGTAGCTAAGGTAACTTTTTGAAACTCGTGCACGGGGTAGAGCATGAAGTGGTCATCCAATTTTTCCAAAAAACTGGTTACCTGTGAGTTTCCATTAAACGTTGCTTCTGGTTTCATCGAAGCGCGCATGGTCTGGACAATATACCCAAATCCTTCCAGGGCGGCAGCTGGCATTTCTGGATTCTGAGCTGTTTCTGCAGGCAGCACAGGTTCTTCTTGAAACTCGGCCATGGTTATTCTTCGTCGGGCGCCACTATCAGGTTCAATGTTTCTTCTAACCTTCTTCGGAAACATACAATGACCTGACTAGAACAGAGAGCTTACTAAAGCTATGTTCACTAATTGTAGTAAGTAGACAGGATACAGACGAAGGGTATACAAAACCCTTTATTTTTTCTTTATATACAATGACTTCCGTACTTCGGAATACAATGACCCTCCACTCGGGGTCTAACTTAAAAGATATCAAAATAAAACTAAACTCTAATTTAACTTTAGAATAAGATTGGCCTTATAATAACAGAAAGCGTATGTAGCACAGAGACTGTGAACACTACAATACGTTTAATTTATCAAGAGGATTAAAACCTCTGGCCTGGAAGGCAAAGTAGCAACTGCGTAACTTCTAAGGTAAGCGGCCTGCTTCGAACTCACGGCTTCCTCTCTTCTGCTTGGCAAAAAGGCCACACTTAAATACTTGGCGTTCGCCAGACAACTTTGAAAGCTTACTAAAGCTATGTTCAAAACTGTGGGAAGTAGACAGGATACACAAGAAGGGTGTACAAAACCCTTTATTTTTCTCTATTTACAATAATTTCCGTACTTCGGAATACAATGACCCACCACTTGTGGTCTAAACGTAAGAATATAAAAAAATATAACTAAACACTAACTTAACTTTGAAATAATAACGTGGAAGATTGGCCTTATAATAACAGGAAGCCGTATGTAGTACAGAGAACTGTGAACACTACAATACGTTTAAAAATTATCAAGAGGATTAAAACCTCTGGCCTGGAAGGCAACCAGCAACTGAGTAAACTTCTAAGGTAAGCGGCCTGCTTCGACTAACTCGCTTGGCAAAAAGCCACAACTTAAATACTTGGCGTTCGCCAGACAAACTTTGCATAAATACTTTAACGCTTATAATTCTGGCCGGAAGTAGAAAATAAGAAGTGATAGTAAAGATTTAAAATAAAATAAACGTTAGTAAAACTTAAGATCCTTACAAAACTACTTTCCAATTTTCAAATTTAATTTTGCATAAAAATGAAAAATTCTAAAACAGCAAGTATGAAATCAGAATAAAATCTTGAAAGGTTTTATTGTGTTTCACACAAAGTTTTGATTAAATTTCATAGCACCAAAAATTATTAATTAAAAATTTTTTAACTAAAACATTTTAACAAAATGACATAAATATGTGCTCTAAAATACTGTTGCTATGAAATGTTTTCTCTCACTCATCAGATAGTTTCAGCTGAAGTACCAGAATATGCTAAAATAAAATATAACGCGTTTTGATAAAATTTTACTGAGCAGTTTGTTTTCCTAAGTTACAATCTTAATTTCATTTTCCAGTTTTTTTGTGTCGAAAATATTACTAATTTAGAAACACCAAAATTCTGATGAATGATATCGGAATACACTGAAATTTTGTGGAATATTGAGATTCACTAATCGTTTAGTTCATTACTTGTTTGGAAATGAACTGCTTTATTGATTGTAGAATTTGAGTTTATGCATAAATTGTGTCTGAACATAAAGCAGTTCTAAACACCATTTTTCTGTTTTATCGGCTTTTAATTAATTATGTTTGCCTGCCACAAATTTTTCGATATAAACACAAAACAGAACAAAACAAAAAGGTGTGTTAGGTTTTAATTACATTGAATTTTTCAGACCGCTTCACCATTATAGACGTAAGAAATATTATATTTGCTGTTATATACAACAGTTTTCCAGAATTCATAATAAGTTCCACTTCTCATTGCAAATCCTTTGTGCTAAGAATCATATCTGGATCTTGTATATCATTACAGAATTCCATGACTTTGCCTCTCTTCTTTTTTCTGCAGAAAAATGTGAAAAATGTTTTAATGATTTAAGGTACTTTTTTAACTACATTTCGACAGGGATTTCCCTATATCTAATGCTATCAATAAGAAAACAGCAGCTTTCTTTTTTCTTCCTTTCTCTCTTTTTTTAACTGACTTTAATTTATATTACTTTTATTCCACATTTAGCAGTACATTAATAATATGTTTGCTGTGTGTCAGTAGCAGACAATTCACCTTACAAAGGTGAAAAGGTGAAGAAGCAAGAATAGGAAAAAAACAGAAAGAAAACTCCTTTCTGCATTATGGAATTTGAGCCGGTTGCCAGATCATTGGGTCCGTGCTGGAATCCTGTAGAAAGCATTAATATTTGTGATTGTCTGTTTTCCATCATGTGGTGTAATAACGACCAGCTCCTGTGGTTCATCTTGGACAAAGTTATCGAAGTTAAGATGGCTAAATGATTGATCGGTTCGGCCGTTTAGCAAACGTCCGGTCGTTGGTGGTGGAGGAATTCATGGCATTTTAGCATTTTGAATACTGCCATTAATGTTACTTGATATGAGTTTCACTTTTCTTAGAAATTTATTAATAACAATTTACATAAGCATATTTTGAATCTGGAGGCTATTCAGGTCTTGAAAGATAAAATATCTGCCATCTTAATATTTTATTGTTTTTAACATATCATTGTCTATAACGTTTCTTCAATATGTTTTCTAATCCAATCCAGGTAATGGCTAACTCGAGTATAAACTCCTGGATACCCTGGTTCTGCACATTTTTTACCAAAAGAAACGATGCCCACCAAATAAAATCTTCCATCTGCACCTGCTAACATCATAGGTCCACCAGAGTCACCCTGAAAAAGATTACAGTAGTCTTTCAATATAAGTTTAATTACGTGTAAACATAAATTGCATAAATGATGCCATTTTATCTAAAATTTGCTGTTTTTCATAAGTTCAAAAACTAAGAGGAAAAGTTTTAGTAACTCAAAAAATACACATTTAATTAGAATTAAATATTTGAAAATCTTTATTAAACTATAAGCTATAAAATTTCCCAATAATATTTTACATGAGACGTCTTTTAAATGCAAGCATAATAATATTGGAAAAAACTATAGAAATTGAAGAGTCGAAGTGCCTTAAAATATGAAGAATAATCCCCTAACAGAGTTATATAGAAATCATAGAGATGTATCTTTCTGTTAGAAACAATGTTACATCATAGAGCTGGTAGTAATAATTATTGCTATTTTTCCATATAGGGCAGTGACATGTCTCCATATAACATCCCATACATGCTACATAAGAACAGGTCATGAAATTGAGATTTCCAGTGTATGCATATGATACTTTCTTGAGCTGCTATTGGACCTGCTAGCTACCCTCAGCTGTGAGTCAAAAGAAACAGAAGTTCAGAGAATCTTCGCTTCTAGGAAATCTGATTAATTAACCTACGAGAAACAAAGAAACACCGTCTAGACGTACACTCTCTCATTCCTCTCCTATGTAGACAGAGTTACAAGCGAAACATTTTCCTCAGCCTCACGAAATGTTGCCGGTATATACGTGCAACAGATTGCTAAGCACAAGAATTTCAGCTAGACTCCTCCCTTTCAAACTAATGCTGGAAAAAAGGCGTTTTTTGGAAAAGTTTCTTCTAGCGTTACGTACGGATAGATTTGATAAAGCCATTAGAAATGCTGAGATGAGGATAGTCTCCTCATTATTTTGAAGAATTTTCTTCTTGCCGAAGGACTTGATCTATTGTATTTTATGAACACACGAGAAAAGCAACTCTTATATCCGTAGGCATTCGATTGATTGATTGATGATTAAGACAAAACACACGAAGACTGTCTGGCTAAGGGAGGGATGTCTTTGTGAAAGAGTTTCCAAGAAAAACTGGATCTTGCTTACACATGGGGTTACACGTTACACATGTGACAAACTGCAAACACACTTATACACCGGACTCGCTCACGAGAATTCGAACCCGGTTCAGCGATCCTAATTATTCTGTCATGCAAGAAAGTAGGTGAGTATTAGGCAAATTACATCTTATACTGATATGAAGGGGTTAATAGGGATACACTTTGTACTACGCTCAGAAGACTGAAGATGAAGACGACGTATAAAGCGAATGTAGATAAATACATCTATAAACACTACACATCTATAAACATCTATAAACACTACTGATTTTTGTTGCACCTTCGTCAAAATAATCTGAGGCTTTTCCCTTTTAAAGTGTCATTCTGTTGTGCATATTACTCATTGAAGTGACGTCAGTGGACTAGTTGGCTAGGCCAGGGGTCGGTAAACCGTTGCTCGCGAGCCAAATATGGTTCTTTTGCTCTTTTACAAAATAGCACACACGGGAAAGCTCTCATAAAAGCAAGAAAATCTTGAAACACACAACACTAAGACCGTCAAATGTTAGTGTTTGTTCATCATTATCATGATTTACGCTTTTGGATGCCTTAAAATTTTATTTCATCAATAAATAGTTTCGTTATTATGTGTAGTATCAAGTTTTATTCGACATACCTATATACTTTAACTAGGACTCGAAAATTGAAGTATTAAGTTAATTTTAGGGAGTGTTGTGGAGTGAAAAAAGATATAGCGTTGAGAATTCAGAAAGATATGTTAAGATGGTTTGGACGTATAGAGAGGATGAACAAAAGAAGATGCACAAAACGAGTATACAAGCCAAGTGTGGATGGGAGAGTCGGAAGAGGGTCGACCTCAGGGAATGACCGTTGATCGGACTGAAGACATTCTTAATAAAGTCAGCGTAAGAGTACCGTAATTATGTGAATAACAATATACCTACCTATAAAATTTAAGTTTAAAAAAATGTGGCTTTCAAAAGAGATTTCAATCGTTGAACTGTAGATAACTGGCTTAAAATGTTTCCTTTGTTTGTTTCGAGAAGAACTAAAAATATATATCAGTAGTTAAAAGCATTTTTATAGCATGAAGTACTAGAAATCGCAGCTTAATCTATTATTTATAGCATAACTAGTGTAATGTCCTCTTGGATAGTTTAAAACAACACACACCAAAAAAATTACATTACAAATGTAATAATATAATGAAAATAATGATAATTCTAAAATATTTATATTGATCTTATATAAGATAATAATAACTGAATAATCGAATAGAAAATTTTATAGGAAAAATATAGTTATAAAGAAGTAACACTGAAAATATTAGTGAAACGCTGTGGAGTAGCATGGTTTGTGCACTGAGCATGTTGATCAAAACAATTACTCAGCTGGAGGTGCATAAGAAAAAACAAGATTATCATTTTCTTTATCAGGCAACTGAAATTGTGAAATTTATTAAATTTGAACAGAATAAATTGGCAAGTTTTTAAATTATGAATGGTAAAACGTAATATTTAAGAACATCACACTTGCCCTTTTCTTGACAAGAATTACTTTACGCTTAGTCTTTAAGAATGTCTTGTTTAGTTCTGCTAGATTTTAAAGAGGTCAACCTCCTTGAATTTACAGAAGTCTACCTAATATAATTTGTTATTTTGTCTGCAGCTACTTTTAGTTCTTCAAAAATGCTTTCAGTTCGTCTTCAACCAACTTTAAGCTGTCGTCTTTAATGTCGACAGCAGTCATTTTCTAACTTCTGTACTCTCAGTTAAAATAAATTGCTTGAGATATATTTGCTGCAAGCTCGAGCGTTCAGCTCTTACTATGGGTGAATTTACCTGCTTGCTTGTTGTACTGAAAGAAATAAAAGACAGGAAGGAGCCAAGAGATATATTCTTAGCTCAAACCTAGTATATAAAATATGTACAAAATTGTAAATTTGGGCGCTAGTTGTTAAGCACCGATAATTTGTTATTTTCAAATACATTTTAAACTTCTTTTTCATAAAAAATGGAATTATGAAAATTGTGATCTGCTCCGTATGTCACATAAACACAAGACAATTTTCCTTAAAACTTTTTTCACTAAGGTATTCATCCTAAATGGCACATAATTCTCATTTAATTAACCATCCAATAACAGAAAATTATTACATACTTTGTTTGACATTATAAAGTCCAATGTTCTCTATTAGGTTTTTATAATGACATTTCACTCTTGTAAAAAATGAATAATCATCTATTAAATAATGTGTTCAACCTCAGACAGAAGAAAAAACAGAGCATAATTTTCTTGGAAAAATAAATTAATATAAATTTACTTTCCATGTTTTCTATTTAAGAAATTCAAAATGAAAATAAAAGAACTTAAAAACCCTTATTTCCTTTATATATATATATATATATATATATAAAATAAGATGGTTTTATCGGCAGACAGAAGTAAAATTAAGTGTATTTGAATTTATTTTGTATTTGTTTAAACTTAAATTTTAGGACTAAAATCCGCGAGCGTTTAGGTGCTAGAGTTGCGCACTGTACTGACTCTCTCAGCGAAGAAAAATATGACTGCGATTTTCTAAGTTTTCATAGTTTTCATAGTTCAATTTCATAGTTTGCGAAGCTCGATGAAGATGATTCTAACGTTTAGTGACATCATTCCAAAATTGATCTAACTTGGAAAATAAAAAAATTAGTCAGCCTTCATATATTCAGATAAAGCAACTTACCCGGCAAGAATCTTTTGAGCCATCCCCAGCGCAAAGGTTTACTTGGGTGATAGGAACATCTCTTCTAAAAACCTGTTTACATTTATTGTTTTCCCAAATCTTGAGTTGTACTTCTTGCAGTTTCGCACTCGCGGGTCCTCCTAAAAATGTAACGACAGTCATATGGAATACCCAAAATATGCATATAAGATTCGCACTTTATTTTGCAATAAATGAGTAATATAAACAAATACTAATTACACTAATTGCAGAAAAATAAAATTATAGATTTAAGATTCTTAATTTAATTTAGTTTAAAGAAATTTAGCATTTCTGAACACCTGCTAAAATTTTTAAGAAGAAAATATCTTGTTTTTTTTCAAAGATTTCTTTTTCAAGGTTGCTTTAACCAGACTTCTCAACTGGTGTGGAATGGTTTGAGTTGAGGCTTGTAGACTGAATTTTAAATAAAGCGTTCAGCCATGGAACTGCAGAGGCCTGGATCAAATCGCGCAACAAAATGATAAAAATAGTTAAATGCATGTATTTATAATCATAATTTATATTCTAATAAATATATAAATAATAAGTATTGTTAAATATAGTGATATCCTATATATATTAATTTAACATGAAGCTAACAAATATTTATTATACGTGATAAACGTATAGGATAAGCTTTGCTGTAGTGTGTCACCAATTTTCAAAATTTAAAATTAAGTTTGAAGGTTGTACTTGAAAGATAATCGAGTAACAGATGATTGACTGACATCCTTATCTATTATTTTATACAGTCGCAATAGTATGCTATTTTATGAGTTCGAAATGCGTTTTCCAAAGAAGTGATCAAACAAAAAGGGTTTCTTTTGAGATCATTCCTATTGTTTTCCTTAAAAAGACATTTAATTATAGGGTTATTATTATTTTAATTAACCAGTTATTTATGATTTAAACCTTTACTATAACTTCTCTTTTTTCGTTTCCTCACCAGAAGCGTAAATCATTAGAAAGGCTTTAAACTGAGGTTTCGGATAGAAGACAGAGCGTGTTTCTGCCTTTGGAGTTCACGTTACTAGGTTTTGTCAGCTCTAATAAGATTAAAATTATTAGGCCTCTCGTTATACGTAGATGCCGTCATTTAAATCATACGCCGATGAGAAGTTCTGAAGAAACTAGAATTAAAGTTGATTGAGTAGCCTTTGACTACTAGCCTATGTTTTAATTTGAATTTGACTGTCACTTTAAGTTACATCGCCACAAACAGTGGCTGATCTTGTTAAACACAAAAAATAGGTGTCCGCTGAAAACATCGAGGCAAAAACATCGCAGACGAAAACATTATGGAGAAAACAACGCAAGGCGAAAACATGGTGGTACAAAACATCATGGGAGAAAAGAAAGCAAAGGGAAAACATCATGGTACAAAATAATCGTCGTCGAAAACAAAGCGACTCAAAAACTTCGCAGATTAAATTCATCGTCGTCGAAAGTACCGTGGTAAAAAATGAAGCATCTACAAATCATTGCTTGACGATAACATCGCAGACATGCGTTTTTCTGGTTTTAAAAGTTGTAAATGCATATTCGCATAATGATTTGGGAGCGCAAGAAGGAAATAGGAATATATTTATTTTTATAATTCATAATTTTGAATTAACTAATACATTTTTGCTGAAAAAGTAAGAAGGAAGCTTAAGCATTTAAAAACTGCAAGTGAGCGGAAAGTTAAAGCAACTTATAGCATTTAATAGAATTTTAAATTCACATACTTAATGAATAAAGGTCATTAATAGATTAATCTTTTTTATAAAGTTTTACTGGTAATTTTTCATGAAACTTTTAGTCTTAAAATGATTAGAAAAAGGCAGATGCATAACTGCATGAGGTTACCTCTATAAAAATTGCTAATTAATTATCAAATTAATTCTTTCACGTTTATTAATCTAATATTCCTTTAGTAAAAATTATATCCTATCCTTTTTGCCATTTATTCTTAGTGCTGTTAACATTTTCACGTACAACATTCAATCAGTTATTCGGATGTCGATTTGTTAGTTATGATGAAAGTCAGCTACATAATATTTCAGCAGGGAATTTAGATTTATTGAATTATGCCAAAGCACAATATAGCTATTCGCTTAAAAGGAGGGACGCCTTTGTGGAGTACTTTCTCAGGAACTGGATCATATCCCCGTTATTGCATTAGAAAAAAAAAACACGTATATCTCATCCAGCCAGCTCGTTTGTCAGCTCGAAATAGCAGTGTTCAGGAAACTTAACCGCTCGGGCACTGGAGGCTAGTCTTTTTTAGAAATAATACATAATTGCGGTGAACCCCTCTCAGAAACACTGTATGTTTGTAATACGACAAGTGTTCTGCGAATAGAAATAAAAAAAAAGGCTTTTATCATTATGCAATATGACCACATCCACGCAAGTTTAAAAAATATGGAATCTTGAGTGGTCGCTTTGAAGAGAATTGTTTTGCTAAATTTGGAATTCAAGCTTAGTAATCATGAAATGGGAAGACCCACTACTCAGTATCTGACCGAAAGTTTTTTTTTTTTTTTTTTTTGGAAGAACTAAGAAGGGTGTCAGCTGTAGTTTACCTCACTCATATAATTTATACTTAATTTCTTCCCTATTACTTCATTTGAAAATTTCAGATCAATTACTATGGAAAATTACCTTTTAATTCAAGTAACCTCTGTGCGGACAATTGTTTGAACAGCTGTTATTTTGAATTATGAACTAAACTGCATGCATTGATTGTAATGACTCCTGTTTCTTAGCATGGAATCCATAATGGGAAATATTTTTAGTGTCACATTAGTTATAAATTTCTTGGTATCAGAATTACTATGTAGCTGCTATCCTGTTACGTCTTCATACCTAATATTTGATTGCTCATTAATAAAAGAATTATGTGCTTCCTATACGACGCATTGTTACAGAGATAAAATATTATAAAAAAAAAGGAATGTTGTATACCGTCTTGTTTATTAGTAAAAAAAATTCTTGGAATTTGTTTTGCTGCATAAAGCTGTTATTAGATTTTATACAGCAGTGTAAGAGTAGACATCTCTTTCTTCTAGAGTTTATAACACCAGTCTCAACAAAATTTGTATATCTTAATTCATGAGAAATCCATCAGTTCAAAAGCAACTCAACTGAATTTATGGTCGAAAGAGGACTGGTGATGTAATGTACATTGGTAGAAGGGAGTTTCTGCCAGAAATAATGGGAGAATGTTGTCTAATTGAATTAAATAAACATAACATGAATAAATATTGTATCCTGTGCATAAAGTCAGATTCAGGTTTACAAAATTTAATTCCTCTAAAAAACGAAGAAATCATAAAGATGAAGGTTTATTTCCCATTGCAGTTCCCAAATTATAAAAAATGGAAGTCAAAATTTTATCATTTGTTTTGATGCCAATAAATGATACGGTATTTTCAATAATCTTTGATCTTTCTTTATGAGGGCTGAATTTCAAAACTTACCATAGGACGTTGTCCCCCAGCCAGCTACAAAGGCATTTCTTTCAGCTAAATCATCTCCGTGAAACGTTTCGAAGGGAAGACAAACACAAGCTACATTGCTATTGAATTCAACAGCTGAATTTAATATGAGTATTGCAATATCATGTTGAAAAGTACGAAGATCAAAACTGTTGTACTTAATTATGGAATGAACTCTCCTTTGAACTGGAACTACACCGTCATCATCACTTTCAATATCATAGTCTCCGAGTACTACAGCAATCCTCCTCGGATTTATTCTGAAAATGATTACACAATAAATATTAGTTAAGACATTCGTTATATCAGTACCCCTATTATGGTGTATTGGTGTGTGTGGTGTATTGAGAATACGGCAAAGCACACTAGGGCTATCTGCCTAAGGGGAGGGATGCCTTTCGTGGAGGAATTTCTAAGGGAAAACGGCTCGTATACACGTTACACATGGGGAAAACCACCAAAACGCCCATGAAGCCAGCCCGTTCGCGGGATTCGAACCTCGGACCGAACTACCAGTGTTCAGCGATTTTACCGCTCGGCCGCTGGTGGGCGTACCTCTATTATGTACTTATCAGATAAAAAAGTCTTCAATGCTTTGGAAATATAGAACATCATATGAACTTTAATGCAGAATTTTGAAAATAAGCTTTTTTTACAAATCGAAAATCAAAAATGTATAGTAATGAGTCTATGATTATTAAATCATAATGCTTTTAAAGAACAAATTTTACATGCGCAGATAAAGATGAAAAGCTATACAGGCAGACAGATGAGTGCTGAAAACTTAAAACAATTACGTATGCGTATGTAGAGGTCCACCAAGTGGATAAAAGATGAATGCTAGTAGTTCGACCCAGGTAAAGCTTTTGACCGCGTCTGGCATCCAGGTCTGCTCTACAAATTTATCAGACTCGACCTGCCTCGTGAACTGGCTTTGCTCATAAACTCTTTTCTGGAAAAGCACACTTTGACTATTAAACACGGAAAGGCGATTTCTACTGTAAAGAATATCGTAGCTGGTATTCCGCAAGGTAGCATCCTTGGACCTTTATTTTACATATTTTACGTTACATACGTTATTTGGCTTTGTGTACTGGCGATTTTTGCCGCAAAAATCAAAGCCAAAATAACAAATCAAAGAACTGCACAAACTTGGTATCCATGTACTGCCAAAAATCGCGAATTTTAGAATTTAGAAAAATCAAAGCCAAAATAACAAATCAAAGAACTGCACAAACTTGGTATCCATGTACTGCCAAAAATCGCGAATTTTCACCAAGGGACACACGTTAATATGTTTTTACCCACTTACCCTCAGAATGGAGTATGTTATCTGTTGTGCTTTATCATATTCGAATAACCAAATCTCGATAGCAATTTTATCTTATGACTTGAGGTTTAAAAAAGTATGTAATTTAAAAGTCCAGTTTTTCGTATTAAATTTAATATTTCTTAGAACCTTCTGAGTAGTCAGTTCAAAACTATTGTAATTATTCACTTATATTTATTTACTCGCATGAATCGACCATCAAATGTTTAAATGCATAATCAGCAAAATCTATAAAATCTATATATTTTATGGCTATTTTTTCACATTACCAGACTAAATATGTAGATTTATGCTCAGTGCACTAATCATACTAAAACATACTCACGTTGCTCCTGATCTAGAAATGACGACGCAGTGTGCAGCAGTAAGTATATGCTTTTCCGTGATTAAGACACCTCCACATTCTGCGGATCTTCCTCTAGGCGTTATGTAGTATAATACTGCCTGTAAGATTCATTACAAATTACAGATATTGGAATTATGAAAAAGAATATCTGGTGTTTTTTTAAAGGTAATTATGTTTAAGCTATTGCAGTGTTTTTGACATCGTTGTTCATGTCTCATCAATTTAGTTCCGCATTGTTTACATGATGAATTCATTCGTCATAATTCCGAAAAACAACATGATTATTTCAGTTGAAGTCTGAAATAAGCATTACTGAGCATACCATTTGAGCATTTTTAAATAAGTTTTGTATGACGCTGTGATCAGTTTTAATTTCAAACATTAGTTACTGCAACGATAATGTTTATGTTATTTACCTTACATTGCAAAATTTCATCATCCATTCATCATTGATCTTATTTAATGAATATTTTATTTCCACATTCTGGATTCGAAGTCAGCCTACTGCACAGCATTTGAATGGTAACATGTTGTGCCATCCATATACAAATGAAATGTGCTTAATTATGTTATCAGGGTCAATGTTCCTTCTTACCTTCTTCGGGAACATGCAAGGACCTGACTCGGAACAGAGAGCTTACTAAAGCTATGTTCAAAACTGTGGGAAGTAGACAGGATACACAAGAAGGGTATACAAAACCCTTTATTTTTCTCTATTTACAAAAACTTCCGTACTTCGGAATACACAGACCCGCTACTCGGGGTCTAACGTAAAAATATAAAAATAGAACTAAACTCTAATTTAACTTTAAAATAATAAACGTGGAAGATTGGCCTTATATTAACAGGAAGCGTATGTAGTACAGAGAACTGTGAACACTACAATACGTTTAAAAATTATCAAGAGGATTAAAACCTCTGGCCTGGAAGGCAACAAGCAACTGCGTAACTTCTAAGGTAAGCGGCCTGCTTCGACTCACTGCTTCCTCTCTCTCGCTTGGCAAAAAGCCACAACTTAAATACTTGGCGTTCGCCAGACAAACTTTGCATAAATACCTTCACGCTTATAATTCTGGCCGGAAGTAGAAAATAAGAAGTGATAGTAAAGATTTAAAATAAAATAAACGTTAGTAAAACTTAAGATCCTTACAATGCCATCCAAATATCAAAATGTTGATCCACCAGCGGCCGAACGGTAAAATCCCTTAACTCTGGTAGTCCAGTCTGTGTTTCGAATTCCATTGAACGGGCTAGCTTCATTGGAATTTTTGTGTTTTTCCCCACGTGTAAAGTAGATATATGCCAGTATTCCTTAAAAATCACCCATGGGGAATCCCTCATCTTGGCGGATATCATTTTGTGCGTCACCATAATAATTGATTATTTTGATTACAGCAAAGTAGACGAGGCTATATGCGTAAGGGTAGGCATGCCTTCGTGGAGGAATTTAAGAGAAAGTGGCTCATATACACGTTACACATGAAAAAAATCCCGAAAACGCTTGTTAGCTGGGATTCGAACCCCGGACAGAACTACAGGGTTCAGTGATTTTATCGCTCTGCCGATGGAGGACTCGTTGCCGTAATAAACTAAAGAAATATCAAAATGCAGACGTAAACCATGCAAAAGATGATACACTTTTAATTATGATGCAAAATACTAGTGTACTAAAATGTAAAAATATAACATTAATGCTAGTGTACTATAAAGCAAAATGTTAGTGTACTATAATGTAATAAGGTAACATTAACGTTAGTGTACTATAATGGAATAATGTAACACTAATGTTAGTGTACTGTAATGGTAATATAAAGCCAAGTGCAAGTAGCCATTAGAATTTCTTATGACTACAGCCAATTGACAATAGAATTGTTTATGAGACAAAGATGAGGACAAGGCTTTACAAGAAAAAGGTTATAGACATATAATAGACAATAGGGACATATAACTACATTGCAATCTTTAGACGATTTAGGTTAAAATACAAATATTAAAGAAATTTATAGTTTACTTACCATCCACGGCCAGGCACCGATAACAGAATCTTGACCGCCTACAATTCTTCGGAATGTAGCTTTGCTTTGGCCGCATTCTAAAAAGAAAATTTTTCGTTAATCGAAGGTACTTCATTTTAAAACTAGGCATATATGCAAAGTGTTTCCGTCTTGCTAAAATAAATTTCTTATCGATTCCCCAATATCTCAAATTTCAAAATTTATTTGTTAGAAATCGACCTAAAACCCTCTGATACAAAATGACAGCAATATTTTGCTTTTTGAGCCCCTCTGGCTCGGGCTGGCCTTCTTTTTAATCTTGGGCTTCATTACTTTTATCCTGAGAGCATACGTTATATTCTGAATATTAGAATTAAAAGTATAGCGGATTATAAACAGTGAGGTTAACCTACAGATTAAGGTTATTTCTTATAAAATAGTTCTAATATCGGCTTATTATTTTTAATCGCTTTCTTCGCATTATTCAGTAGTAATATGCTTTTAATCTTTTTAAGTATGAAATTTATGCAGTTTCTTAATGCAGGGTGACTTATTAGATCACTGTATGCAAAGCGCGGAATAAAACCAACATTTTTATCAGCTTTGTCCTTCATGATGAGTTCAAGGTAAATAATTCTCACACAGGTAATCTATTAGAGAATATGGTTGTAGCTGGAGTAACTGAAGGTTACATGCAAAATATGAATAGTCTGTCCGATTACCGGAATAGAAAATGACAATTCATCATCCTACGAAGTTCATCTGAATGATTTGCTGCATATATACAAATACTGAAATATTTAAACTATAAATGGTAAAACAAATTCTTTGCTGAAACAAAGATGATTCTGTCAAAGATGTCATATAATTCACAGCATTCAAGAATGCTGTAAATCACTTTGAATGATACGATGCATTCTTTGCATCATATAATTCAGAGAAATTGATAGTAGCTCATACCTTTCTTAAAAACTCAGGTAAAAGACACTTATTAAAATTATTATTTCAGCAGTTGTTTATTGCTGCGATTCAAGCTATCAGTTACTGACGAATTGCCCGTCATATAAATTAACAGATATAGGTTGCGTTGGGAAGAATACTTTTGTTTTTAGTTAATATTCATTCTCAGCTTTGGTTTTTCCGAATATTTCCTTTTATAATAAATCCTGATTTATAATTTTTAATAATGCATTTCTTATATTCAGCTTTGCTTATTTTCTCAAATATTTCCCTTCATAATAAATGCTAATTTAGAATTTTTAACAAGACATATCTTAGAAACTTCGGTAAACAAAGCATTACCTTGCGGAAGTAGTTGCTGAATTTCTTGTCGTCCGTTTCGATTTCTATTAACTTGAGATTCGATGAAGTCGTTGGCTCTTTCAAGATTCCTTGCGTTCTTTTGTTCACCCGTAGCTGAACTAGGCTTTATATTCTTGTTTTCGATAGATGTTGATAGATGCTTTTCTGTTGCTTCAGGGATTAGTACTTTACCAGATTCGTTAGAAGTGCTATTAAGTTCGCTTTTGACATTATCATCATTGACTAGAACACAACAAATTCTGTTATTTCTAATAAATAGTATTTAAATTGCAATTGAAATTTTCAAAAACTTATTGCACACATACTCCTCCCACACGAAAAAAGTCTTGTCTTTTAAAAAATAAAATTATAAGAAAGATTTAGACATAACGCAAAATATACGCAACACAGCATTATTTATGCAAATAAATACAAAATGGACATTAATAACACCCATTCGCAGTTCACTAGTACACACTATTCACTTACACATGCAAAGATAGCGTTATCGGCAGTGAGAAGTCGAGTTAAAAATCCCGGCTGTGTGACACATTTTTACAAATTTAGCGAGCGAATTTTATATACTGCAGATAATATCGTATTTCCAGTGACTAGATCCGTTCCTCTGAGTTATCGGCAGTGAGAAGTCGAGTTAAAAATCTCGGCTGTGTGACACAGTTTTACAAATTTAGCGAGCGAATTTTATATGCTGCAGATAATATCGTATTTCCAGTGACTGGATCCGTTCCTCAGAGTAACATCTGCCATATTCTGAGCTGAGGAATGTCAACATGTACTTGAACGTGGATTGCGTTCAGTTTGGGGGTCTGACTATTTTTTATTTTTTTTATTTATTTTTTATTTATTTTTTTTTTTGCATGCTTATCTCGAAGGATCTAGTTTTACACAATCTGCAGTGCAAAAGCTCAAAATTTTGATAATCTGATGGTATGTTTGGGATCCCTTCATGATACCACCATCGCGACTCACCCGTTTCCACTCGCTGCCTTTTAAACGAAGTGCATATTAGACATTTCAATATTACTGTAACAATGCAGCTTTTACTTGCCACAACACTGCTGCTAATGATAATGGCTCACCCTGTTTAGTGAATGTTTCGGAGAATAATATACTCAAGGAAGGGGGTTGTTGAGGGATACAAATTCTTATATAAAAATGATTCGCCTTTTAATTTCTGTCAAAGTTTAAAGTATTTTAATTTAAGTTTAAAGCTTGCTAAAATCTTTTGAATTTTGTCTAAGACTTTTTGAATCACCCTGTATATTAAGAAGTTCCTCCGACTGTTGGAGTCAACAGTAACCCGAAGATGCGAGCATTCGAGCGAGGAGTATTCGCAAGAAATGTCATTCAGTCAAAAATATTTAATGTTTCTGAAAAAATACAAAAGGTACAAAACTGCCCGATGAATCGCTGTAGACAGGCAGCTAAAAATATAAAACAAATACATTAATAATAATGTTTAATTTAACGGTGCTATAATTTATTTCTCAAATGATCCATTCTCACAATGAAAATAAAGCATAATAAAAGAATGGGTAAAAACAAGATATTTTCTGCTGTTATCCGTACATGCCGGTTATTGGAATATATAAAAGGTTAAAATAATTTAATCTTTGAAAAACGAGGCTGGGATACAGATAAATCTGATATTCATCTTATTGTACAATAATGCCTCATATTTTATCCATGTTCAGGCAGCAGAAAAAATACACATTATATAGGACAATAGGTAATGTAAGATACATATATAAGTGCCTGAGAACATAGGGGGCGGAGATTCGAGTTCCATTATTGCTATGGAAGTACTTTCGAATTCTTTTGTGCTGGTAAAATTTTCGTTGTGTTATATATGTATTACTCGAGGAAGACTTGACAAATATCAAGTTGGAAAACGTCTGTTGTCCAACTGTAATTGTAATTTATGCCACAGTGACTTCTCAAGGGTTCTCAACAAGGGGGAATTTCATAGTTTCAGCCTAACTCTATTTGATTCCTGTTGTATCGTTAAAAATAATTTAAATACAAGTACATGTAGTATTTTTCAAGTTTGGGAAGGGGGGATGATATTCTAGCAAGGCATGCATGGGGAAAAACAGGTTGAGAATCACTCTTATAGACCAAATGTATAATAACAGATCATGGATAGTAAAAAAAATAATTTTAAGAAATAATATACTTTTCCTCAACTAGATCTTCGGAACTGAACCGAAGTAAAAGATCGAAATTTGTAAATATATGCAGTTCGTGTGAATATTTTCGAGCACCGAGTTTCCAGTTTTGAAATGTATATTTACGAAAAAGCTTTACACGAGTAACTTTAGAGAAATTATATGAGGGGTTCGAAGGTTTTCAGAGATGTAGTAGCTTCAGGCAAATCCCTAAATCAAAATAAATAAATAAATAAATAAAACCAGAAAATCGTCTCAAAACGGGATTGCATTTGAAATAAAGCCAAGTACTGAGTCTCATAAAGAGAAAAGATGCCATCATGGAGGACTTTCCAATAAAAAGTGGTTGGTAAAAGTAATGCATATGCAAACCGACCGGCATACAGGATGATCACATAAGCCATTTACGCTATTCCCGCGGTTACTGTTAGTTCTGTAACCTGTGCATTTGCTGTACTGGCTGGATAGCGCTGGGTATTTACAGCCAAATACCAGTCCTTTCGTACAGTTTTAACACATGGACGATCTTGATCATATTGTTCTAGAACATCTTCCAGATTGCAGGCCTGCTTATTGTTTAATAGATAAATAGATAAAGGGTGCGAGAGTCAAATACCAAAGAAAGGGGGAGCTTTATGTGGTACTTTTAAGAGAAATTGGTTCATATTCACATCTCTCACAGGGAAAATCATGAAAACGCTATGCAGCTAGACCATGTCGTTGAAACTCGAGCCAGGCTCGAACTACTGTAGTTCGTCTGTCTTTAGTCACTCTGCCACTTTGGGACAGTTTCTGTTCTGCTGATGATCTTAACATCACTATTGTCACTGACATGTTCTTTTTAATTCTTTTGTCTATTAACCGTCTTTAGGCTTAAAATGCCAATAATAATATCAATGATTTCAAAACGAAGAACAAATGGATTCTACTACCACCCGTTCTATTTGTATCTACCAGACAAACGAACTACCCTCATGTGCATAAATTAAGGATTTAATTTCCGGAGTCACGCGGAAATCCAACTCTAAAATAAATATATCACCTGTAAAATCACTACACACATCTTCAAGAATCATATGCAAATTTCAGGAAGTAACCAGATGACACCGATGGTACGTCACAATGACGAGAGTGTAAGAGAGTGATATATTAGGAATACAGGCAAAGAAGTAAAATTGTTCGCAGGCTCTTTATAAGCATTTCAGTGCAATAACCGAATAGTTATGACACAAAGGACGCATTTGGATGATTTTTTACGTGGTAGAATTATCTTCCGTCTGGAATGTGGGCGTACCCAACTGGAAGTATCAGACGAACTTGGGATTGCCCAGAGTGTCATCTCCAGGCTTTGGCAAAGATTCCAAGATGATGGTAATGTGAGTAGACGTTACAGCACAGGTCGTCCCAGAGTTACAACGCTGAATGAGGACCGGTGTTTGGCAGTTACTGCCAAAAGAAACAGGCGGAGCACAGCCTCAGACCTGTCTCGTCAGCTGTCTTCAGCCACTGGTATGACAATTTCAAGGCAGACCGTGTACCGACGCTTAGGGCAGACTGGTCTATATGCTCGTAGACCTGTCAGATGCGTTCCACTTACTGCAACTCACTGTCGCCTGCGGTTAGCCTGGAGTAGAGAGTATGCATTGTGGACACCGCAACAGTGGGCTTGTGTGATGTTTTCCGACGAGTTCAGGTTTAGCTTGCAGCCTGATTCTCGCCGGACGTTCATATGGAGAGCTCCAGGTACCCGTTACCACCAAGAAAACATCATTGAACGACACCGTTACGGTGGTGCAGGAGTGCTCGTTTGGGGTGGAATTATTCTGCGTTCCAGAACTGACCTGCATGTTCAAATTGGAACCATGGCAAGCCAAATCTATCGGGACGTTATTCTAGAGCAACATGTACGTTTGCTTCGGGGCGCCATAGGCGCAGAATTTGTGTTTATGGATGACAACGTCCGTCCTCACCGTGCAAACATCGTAAGCGAATGCATTCAATCGGAGGATATCAATTGTATGGACTGGCCAGCATTCTCACCGGACTTGAATCCCGTAGAGCACATGCTTGGCCGACGAGTTGCAGCCCGTCAACCTCCTCCTACATGTCTACCAAAACTTCGGAGAGCATTGCTTTTTGAGTGGTTAATATCCCGCAAGATCAGATCGTTAATTTTATAGTCAGCATGCCTAGGCGTTGTACGGACTATATTGCATCGTCTGGGAGACATACAATGTATTAACAATCATACCAACCATGTAATATTAGTCTTTTGTAAATAGGGTTTTTTTTGTAATTTGCTCCAGGGTGAAAATTCGCTAATTATATTAATAATATCAAACATATAGCATCTTTTTTTGCTCTTTACCTTTTGTTTAATAAATAAGCTTTACAAATAAGTCAAATTTGTTTTGCTTCTAAGTCTTCCTTTGCCTGATTTTGCATTATCCTTAATTTATGGACATGAGTGTATTATTAAACTACACAATCGGACTTAGACGACGCGGAGTTTAAAACTTCTCTTACTTATATTTTTTAAAGAATGTCTGTATGTTTCTTAAGGGTGATAAGGAACTTTGGTACACGATTTCACTTTTAATAAAGTATTGGTAATTATTAGGGGATTAATTTATGGATATGAGAATTCTATGATTATTGTCTTAGAATTATTCTAGCTGCGTGCATCTAAAAAGTGTTACCGTAATTTCATTTACAACAAAACTAGTGAAGAGGCCGAGTACATAAAACTGTGAGTGCTAGAAATTTGATTTTGATTTCGAATTCCTGAAAAACGTTTTGCGATTCACAATTTCACCAGAAGTGCAATCACAACTTTTGCATGTTATGTAAATACATCCCAGTTACCTTTGGATAATCACTACGAATAAATAATTCCAGAGTAAAGAATTTTTTATCTCTATTCTCCATTCAGAATATAAATAATAAAGTAACATACTTTAGGAGGCACACAGTAGATTAAAAATTGGAAAGGGAATTGTACAGAATTGAAAATATTTGGATTAATCCCATACTATTAAAGTTAGTAAAATATATGTATTAGTATCTGAAATTCCGTTCAGAATCATAACCAGTTTAAAATAGAATACTTACTAGAAGTAACAGGATTTTTAATTAATTCCTTTTTCACAGTTGTCAGAATTTCTAGCAATAGTGTTTGTGAAGATATTGTAGTTACTTCAGAAACTGCTGCATTTCTAGGAAGCTCTTTAAAAGAGGAGATATTACCAAGCTGAAGCACATCTGTAGAATGAAGCGTATCTGTAGATAGTGTGCTACTCGGTAAAGTAACTTCATTTTCAGCAGAAAGAGGGCAACAAATTCTTGGCGTTTTCCCCCCAAGATTGCAGGTACTACTCCTGTATAGTCTTCTGTGACCTCTTAGATTACGGCAACGTTGGAAAGGAACACAGATACCAGCTTTCACTGTAGCTGTGCTACAAAGTTGCCCTTGAAGTCTACCTGCTGAATGAGCAAAATTAATGAAAAGTATCAAAGAAAAAAAGTTACAAGTCACTAAATATTGGTTATAATAATAAGTATTTATGGTATCATGTTTTTTCAATTAGAATCCAATTCGTTACAGTTATAATCGCGAAATGTTATGTGAAAGAACGAAGTTTTGTTATTGTGGGAATGTGCTTTGTTATCGTGTAAATATTGTATTATAATGAATAAAGTTACGCGAAAATACTTCGCAGGGAAAAAATGTGGTATCTGTGGTAGAAATGTATTCAGAAAATCAGTTTGTAGGAATTTGTATTTATTTTAACTACTAACATTTTAAATTTGAAGTTCAGACTTTTATATAAGCCTTCATTCCCCTAATTGTCAGTGCCAGAATAGTTTAATGTCGTAGCTCGCGTGAACGCATGCAAATTTTCTATGTCGAAGGAAGTAGTTAAAAGTCGAGTTTCGGTAGATGAACGGGAGAGTTAGGCTCTAGCTGCCTTCTCTGCCGTAGGTACGTTTGCTCATTGCTGGTTCAAGTGGCTTAATTTGCATTGCTTTGCTGCCACTAGCTCAGAAGGGGTTTTAGATCGGGATCTCGCTGAGCTCTGTAGATTAGTTGAGCACTTCTTAAACATTTAAACTTTTAATTTTCAATTACCTGACTTTCAGTTACCGCCCAAGTAGAGGCGGAGTTTGTTAGCGTCAAGTTGACGCATTGTAAACTTAAGTTAATTAAAGGGTTTGAACCCTTCTTCTGTGTAGTTTCCTGTTACTCCTGTATCCAGACAGAAGTTAACCCACCTGGACTCTACAAGTTAACTTGTCAAAGATAAAATGAGAGATTCAAGAGGACAATTTTAGTTACAGACATTAATACCCTCACATATTATCGTACTGACTGGACTCTTTAAAACATTACAATCTATCGTCCTCTGTGTTTTACAATGGGAACATTTCTCGATGAGGAGATGGCTAAATGAGCAAAATGTTCAGCCATAGTTTCCTGCGATTTCTTAATCAGCAAATGTCTGAACAATGGTGTGAAAGAAACATTGCCATACGGAGTAAAATTTACTGCACCAAAAATCTCAATTAGCCATTCACCACAAAGAATACTTATTTGTTTTATGAATAACCTGAACTAAACGAATTGCTATAATCCCTTGATACTTATTAGCTTGATCTCGAATAAATTCCCTAATAATTCCATTATAATAACAAGAAACAAATCTTACCTGATGGATCAGTACCACGCTGAGGGCTAGAAACAGTGATGGTCAGAAATACGCATAAGATCCAGTCGAAGAAAAGAAATTTCATCTCTTGCAGAATTGCCTGAGAGTATTCTGTAAAAAAAATAATAATTCAATGACAATTAAACATAATAATTTAATGATAATTAAACATAATCATAAGTTTTAAAACAATTAATATTAGTTAAAACATAAACATTAATTAATTAAATTAAGAAGAATTAAGCTAACTAAATTTCTAATAAAAGCTCTCTTCCATTATTAAACTGTGAGAATATTGGTACAGATTTAAGTAACATTAACTACTACGAAAACTTATCAATGTGACAAATCTATTAGCGAATAAAAAGTTTCAATAAATTACCTGCGAAGTTTTTCTCGTTTATAAATTTAAATTTTCTTAATTTAAATTGATTTCTTATTGAAATTAATATTAATCATTATCTGTAACAATACAGTCTGACTGAAAGCTTTATTTCAATTAGAGCTAATGCACATTAGTAAATTTATCACTCGTTTTCCTTTTACTCAAAATTTTCAGTAGTCTGTACAAAAAGCTGAAATTGAGAACTACGATCCGAATACGCGTCAACGGGTTTCGAGTCTTGTATGTCACAAATCCACATTTGCACAATGGTTAGTAATAGACGGTGCATTTTCAACACTTATGATGTTTAGAAACGAAAACTGATTTCCTTGAACGATTGCAAATCGTTCAGGAATCTTCTGTCTAATAGGCGAAAACTGAAGTGTAGTGACGCTTACAGTGAGGGATCAGATTGTTTCAAATTTATTTGATTAGCATACTATGCAGTATAAGTTAATTTATTTTTTTGAAATTTTAATTTGAATTAATTCTTCTTTTTATTCTTTTGATTTAATCACTTATTAGTGAGAATTAAAAACTAGGTTTTTTTCCTCCAAATAATACAGTTTTAATATATTATTCTCCAAATTAATTTAAAGTCCATAGCGATATTTTGAATAGTTCTCCTAGAAAGCTTTTATTACACTTTACATTTGCACATTATATTTAAAAGTTAAGGTTATAAACATTCGTTTTCTTTGAAGCAATTTCTATTTTTTTTTTTATTTTAATATTTTCTTACAAAATTTGGATACAGCAATCTATTTTTTATTAAATAGCTTAATGATTTTCTACATTTTTTTATATAGTTTTGTACTTACACATTGTAAAACTTTAGTGATTAGTTTTAACGTTAAAACTGTAGAGTCATTGGGATTTTTTGAAAGCCAGAGAGATGAAAAATTAGCAACCGCCTTCGCCGGGAATGGAACCACTGACTTCTAGAATACCGGCCCAGCGTGCTACCGTTACACCACGAAGGCACGCTAGGGAAGTAGGAGAAATACCTTATATACTCCCCTTTTTAAAGGGCGACTAAGGTTTTAGGGAACACCACGAAGGCGAAGTGGGAGAAATACCTTATAAAACGTTTTAATAACATTTAACATTGAAATTAAATTATATTGTATAAAGCTAGTATTACAATTTTACATAAATAATTTTTACAGGAAATCTGTTACAGATTTAGTTTATTTCTGTTTTGAAAAATTTCCACTGAGATGGATCAAATTAAAGATTTTCAGGCATTACATTAAAATATGATGATATTTACTTTTGTTTAACTACAGGGTTTCTCTCTTATTCTTAGTTGTTTTGCACACGAAATAAAAACGTCTTACCCAAAGAAGATTTTCACATTTTGTACGGACACCATCATCTGCTTAAACGAGAAACATTTGAAAGTTCCGGAGAAGAATTTGAGCCTTCTGGCACGTCAATCATGTACCCTATCTTCGCATTAAAGCTTTAAAAATTTTAGTTTTAGCGACAAAGAGCCCTTTAAATATTTGTCCCATGCATTTCTAAATCCATACAGGTGGCTGAAATGCACTATAATATACAGTGGGTGACCGATTTTACACACACGAAACGAAAAAATTCGCCCAGTTTTGACGCAGAACACCCCGGAGGACGGATCCAAAGGTTACCCTATCTCTCTTTATTTAATATTTTTTCTTAATTAATAATTAAATATTTTTCTTATATTTGTGGATAAAAAGTATGTGTTTTAATTAGAGTAACCGCCGTCCAGACGGTACAGTGGTTAATGGATCCTGACTGTGATACCGAAGGGCCGGGGTTCGAATCCTGGAGAAGGCATGGATGTAAAATTGTCTGTCCCTTTATAATAGGCAAAAGTGGCCCACCTATTAGGTGCCTCCATAATAAAGAGACCACCACATCTGGCCTTAAGAGTGGCCGATGCCGGCATAGGCAAGCGCCCGCCACTGGGGAGAAAAAAAATTAGGGTAACCACTTCTAAAACTATTAGCAGTCAACTTAACCTAATAGATATGCTAGAAAGCATGTACATGCGTAAAAGAATGTAATCCTAGCATTTCTAGCACTTGTAATTTAGAAATTAAACACTGAGTTACGAATATTGTTAAGCTAAAAAGACCGATCAGTAAAGGATCTTACGAAAAGAAAATTTCATACCTAAATCTTTGTTTAAAAGTGACACAGTATACGTGTCAATCATCTGATCATTAGTCAATGGGAACAGATACCGTTTTGAGGGCATTTGGCAAAACTGCGAATTGCCAATAACATACTCCTTGTCCTGCCAAGAAAAGCAATAAAATAATCAATTGCTCCCAACCTGAAGAATGGAAAGCAGTTGCTTTCTGACTGGTAATGTTTTGCATGTCTTATGTTCAGCATATGTGCTTAGTTTTCGAGTTCCATTAAAAGTGTAGTTACGAATGTTGTTATTAATTTACGTATGTATTAATTATAAAATTTAAAAGAAATTCACACTTATCTTTGCTTCGGGTTTTTCCAAATAATAAAATAAAATGTAACATTGCAACTGGAAAAAAAAAATCAGATTTACCTCTTAGAAATACAGGGTGTTTATAAACGAATGGTGTGGTTTTAAAAATTCATAATAAATCGATGAATTACTTTATATGAGCAAGCCTTACAGCAACTGACCAAGGTTTTAATGTTAATCACAATCCTTAAATGTGTACACCTTTGGTTATAAGATACAAATCTACACTATAATCAGATTCTTCCCAAACATGTAGCATGTCCGTCGTGACGGTCTGCAGTGCATAGTTTATTCGACTACAAATTTCCTCAAGGGACACGAACATTGGAGGTATATAAACTCGGTCTTTAACAAACCCCCGGTAGAAAGAAATCGCACGGTGTTAAATCTAGCGAACGGGGTGTCCAGGACAGAAGGTTGTTGTCTCCTGCTCTTTGATTACCCTTGAATCTCAAGGCAAATTTATATTTAAAACTAATTTGCATTCCATTGGAAGCTGAGGAAATTAGAAAAGCAAAAATAATAATGCATTATAGTAGAAGTCAAACAACAAGAATCAATGTAATATTTGCAAATTTTGCAGGACTAGGTTCGATGGTGTAACAATAGAACCAGCTTCTTCAGCTGCGCAGTTACAAATGGCCAGTCATTTGCACTTAAGCAGCTGAAGCAGATGGTTCTATAGTTAAATTATCGAAACTAGTCCTGCAAAATTTACAAATATTGCGCTGATTCTTGTTGTTTGACTTCTCCAATAATAATTTTTCAACGTGCTTTTTTAACCTAAATTAACAACCTAACTGGTTAATTAAAGTAGTCTTACAATTATGCAAATAAAAAATTCTAGCATTTTTCGAAAATGAGAAAAGCCTTGTGATTATAATGAAAAATTAATAAGCTGAGCGTTGAAGTTCCGATAAAGTCGTTAAGTGTTCGTTCATTCAAGATTTAAAAAATCCAAGGTTAATGTGAATTAGAATTTCACTAAATGAAATTATTTTATAGTGTTGAGTTGAAAACTAGCGTCTACATTCAAATGCAACAAATAAATACAGAAATATTGGTACAATTTTATTATTGGCGCAAGTTTACATTTAGTCATAATTTTAAGCGCATAGTCGAAATGTGGAAAATATTCTATATTCCATTTCGTAGAACTCGGCTGCCACACACATAAACTTTGCGAAATATAACCAACCCTAACGATACGTAAAGGTTTCAAGGGGAAAAAATGTGTAATAAAGATAATGTATCATATAATGTAATATAAAAATATATATGATGTCTAATGCGCGCAATGTCGAATTTGCGCTATTCTCTGATATGTTTTCACTAAAAAAAGTCAGAGAATTGCACACATTCGGAGCTATTCAGCACGCGATATAAGCAAGCTACCATTTACGCTCTGGCGCACAATTGGCACTTAGCACTTGGTTTTTACAGAAAAGCCGCAATCTATTGAGTGTTTTAAGTCGGATTTTTGAGGTACACAAAATACAAGCTGAATTTTGTCGAGATGCCAAATAGTGTGGCAAAGTTAGACCTATGCATAAACTTTTACCGCTATGCATAAAAATATTTTTTCTTTTTATATAATTAATAATGTTTTAAGTGAAATGTAATGCTTTTCCTTCCGCCAGTACAAATGCATTTCCTGAAGCAAGTAGCTTAATTTATATATTATTACACCTAATATTTGCTGTTATTATAGTTTTCACAATGCGGAAAAAGTGCCTGATGTGGCACACAAATTTCAGTATCATTTTTAAAATCAGGGTCAAGCAAACATTTAAAAGAATAATTATTTATTATTTTAAAAAATGGAAGATTTATTTTTTCACACAGGCCGATGTTATTTGATATATTACTATTAATATCTCAGTTTATCCTTTCAAATTTAGTTTTAATCCAACTTGACTATATAATTATAATTTTCCTTAAATTTAATCAAAAACAAATTTTGATGAGAGACTGGCGGCGGGGAGAGAAATAGAAGTCTATAAGATTGAATTCAAAAAGCGATATCTTGCATATTTGGTTTGAGAACCATTAATATATTTAGAGCTCCATGCTCCTTTCTGTTGTCTCATTTATTTGATTTTGGCAAAATAAGCATGGACTATCTGCCTAAGCGGAGAGATATCTTCGCGGGGGACATTCTAAGGGAAACTGGCTCGTATCCACGTTACACATGGGTAAAAACACAAAAATGCTCATGCAACTCGTTGCCAGTCTTTAAAATTTGATACATTAAATCGTGGAAGCTGCATATTAACAGTATACTTTTGCTACACGAAATCGCCCACGATATGTAAATGTTTATAATCTTCCCCGCATTTTTACTTCAATTTTTTAATTAAAGTACTCAGAAGGCATAGGATTGAGTTCTCTCGAGGTTTACTTAAATATCAAATAATTAAAATTTAAATTCATATTCAGAATTGTGTAGCTTTCTTTAAATTAACGGCGATTTTAATGTCAAAAATCAGAAAAATTATATGAAACATTGAGAGAAACAGAAGTTTGATTTGAAATGCAGTAATTTTACACGCAGCGTAATATATTCGTTTCATTTCAAGGAATTTATCCACTTGAAAACATTGTCAGTTCGAAATACTGACGTATTTTAGTCTTACGTTTCATTGGTTGCATTAGCATGCGTTGCGAATCACGCTGTTTCGCAATCTAAATATTGTTTGGAAAGTCCTTGAACTACGTAGTTAAATTATCCGAATGATGAAAAATTCGATAAATGGACGAGAAAGGTGAATTTAAAAAGCATCTTATTCCTAATTGTTCTTTCCCCCCAGTTACGGAAACAATTTATGAAATAACGACTGAATTTCATTCAGCAATTTAAAATTTTGCTGAATAGAAGCCAAATGTTGTATATATATGCCGCCCAGCCAATATAGTGATTAGTAACGCTGACTGCCGTAATGCTGGGCCCGGGCTCGAATCCGGAGAAGGTATAGCTGTAACTGTCTGTCCCCCTTCGTAGGAAGCAAAGGTGGCCACCTATTAAGTGCTTCCATAATGAAATGGCTACCACTTTCGGCCCTTATAGTGATGAAAAGCTACTGGCTATTAAATAAAGCACCCGGCCATTAAAAAAATTTACAATATGTAAGTATTATCGAATATTTTTTTAAAAATTGAACAAAGTAAATTTTCTTTTAATAAATGCCTTAACTGTGGAATTACTGACACGTCCTCTTTCTTTAATGGCCTTCTAAAGATATTGACTCATGTACAACACTGGTAAAAAATGCCTGGGATGTTAATGATAAAGCAATTCCTAAAAAATGCTTTAAAATGAAAATTTAGTATGTAAAAATTTTAAAAAATTTAAAATTATAAATAACATCTAACCTGAAGCCTTTTGAATTGGACAGTTCATCACCATAAAAACTTTTAAAAGGTGCAAATATGTATCTTTTTCAGATAAGAATTTCAGTAATCTGTACTTATTCTAATTTTTAATGTAATCAAAATTACGTTTAGTAATTAAGTGCTTTTTAAAATTTTTAAATATGACGAACCATCTATTGCCTGAAAACTTCTTTCGGAGTCTACAAATGTGAATGGACATGTTTACAGTTTCAGTTATAGATAATTCTTTCTCGAATTTAAGTGCACTTTCTTTTACGATTAAAATGTTAGACATTATTTTTCAATCTCAAGAAGACGTCATTCCCTTACCCACGAGAACATTTTTCTATTTTGCAACAAAAATTACCCAAGGCTACTTTTTGACAAATTTTAGGGTTTCAAGTGCTTTATCTTTGAATTCAGTTGCATCAAGAAATTCCGTCCTGTCTCTCTTTAAACACTTAGCATGGAAAAATTAAATATGCTGAAATTTGATTTTACACATGCGAAAGTTTCTTGAAATACGTTTTTCTTGTAAGTACACATCTGCTGCTATTTTAATAAAAGCAACATCCTTTTGGTTAAAAAACTTTATAGAAAGTTTCATATTACCAGCATCCCGACCCTGTTTATCGGGGTCTTTATACGGTCAAAAATTTTATTGCAATAAAAGCAGACATTTAGCTGTGTTCAATAGCATTTTATCACACACTTTGCCCTCAAAATGAAACTAACAGCTTGAGTTTTAATGGATTTTGAACGAAAAGGAAATTTTATGATTCTTTTTTTCAATATTTAAAGTAAACCTATTCATACCTAGAAAATGGGCTTGCTTTTCCTCAGAAATCGTACATTTTGAATGGGGTGTGCAAAAGATATAACTCGGCTTAAATAAAAGCTTTTCAGTCCTTTTACAGATAGTGCTTTATCTGATGAAGTATTCGTCGACGAGAGAAGAACATGAATGCATTTTACTCAGTTTTGCCACAGATAATTTAAAAATTCATCAAGTAAAGAAATGATTAAAGATTCTCTACTTTTAAATTCAACTAAAATATTTTACTAGAACATCATGCCTTAACATTAGAACTGCGGCAGAGGTCAGATTGATCGTTTTGAAATTTCGGACATTGTAGTTTCCACAGCATATTAACTAAGAAAGTGGAATATTAGTTAAGATGTTTCCTAAAGTTACTTGAACATGAAGCATGTAAAGCTAAAAAATGCTTGAATTTTAGATTTATGCATATAATTGATTAGAAAACCAAGCAGCTGTCAAATTGCGGGCAAACTCCTCCTATGTAAACACTAACATTCTTTCTTTATTATTTATTGAAATATTTCTGACTTTATCACATATGTGTATATGTTTTTTTTTGGGGGGGAGTCCATTTAGTATTAAAAAAAAAGAAAAGTTCTAGCAAGATCTTACCAAAGCATTATATAAATCGATGCATCTCATCAAAGCTGACTGCTCTTGTTTTGCAAATAAACTGAGCTTTTTCTTACATCTGGCGGTAATAGGCATCTGCTTAATGTAGGTAGACTGTAGGTCCTTAGTTTGTTCTACTTCCACCTTATATTGATCTTGCGTTTTCGCTCTAGCCGCAGATCTGACTCTTCAGTTCAGAATATTCGCTCTGTTCGCTTTCACGTCTCATTCGACATCTGTTGTTAGCTTAATTTATTTTAATGATTCAAATATTATAATTGTCTTGATAAGGTGCTCTTCCTTCGAGTTTCATTCCGGTTCTTTAAATGTTGTGTTATAAGTTGTAGAGTTATTAGGTTTGTTAAAGCAGGAAACATGGAAAATGAGCTATGTCTTCACCGGGATTCGAACTCCTGATCTGTCAACTGGCTGGCCGGACATGCTTTCAATTGCACGTCGAAGGAACCCGCTAAAGAGGGAAAAATTGCCTTACATTTTCCACCACTGAAAGGGCGACTGTAGAGTAGGGGAGAGAATCTCCCATTCTTAGCGGGGACGAATTATCATCCATCACCTTTGAGTTCGGGATCCACTTTAGATATCTTTTTCAGATTTTTTAAGTCGAGAAAAGTGGAAAAGCAACAATGATGTTGCCGAAATACAAGATTTTTCACTGCTAACCGGTCTTGCCTTTTAATTGCATCACGAAGGCATGCTGTAAGGAGAGAGAAAGTATCTTACACGGTATTTATATTACGTATTATCTTTTTCATACAATGCTATTACGAAATTTATGTAAAATATATATTATAGTATTTTTATTTACACTCATGTCCATAAATTAAGGATAATGCAAAATCAGGCAAAGGAAGAGTTAGAAGCAAAACAAATTTCACTTATTTGTAAAGCTTATTTATTAAACAAAAGATAAAGAGAAAAAAAGAGGCTATATGTTTGATATTATTAAAAAAAATAGCGATTTTTTCTCCCTGGAGCAAATTACAAAAAAAAACCTATTTACAAAAAACCAATATTACATGGTTGGTATGATTGTTAATACATTGTATGTCTCCCAGACGATGCAATACAGTCCGTACAACGCCTAGGCATGCTGAGTATCAAATTATCGATCTGATCTTGGGGGATATTACACCACTCAAAAAGCAATACTCTCCGAAGTTCCGGCAGACATGTAGGAAGAGGTTGACGGGCTGCAACTCGTCGGCCTAGCATGTCCCACACGTACTCTACTGGATTTAAGTCCGGTGAGAATGCTGGCCAGTCCATACGGGTGATATCTTCCGATTGAAGGCATTCGCTTACGATGTTTGCACGGTGAGGACGGGCGTTGTCATCCATAAACACAAATTGTGCGCCCATGGCGCTCCGAAACAAACGTACATGTTGTTCCAGAATGACGATCCGATAGGTTTGGCTTGTCATGGTTCCAATTTGAACATGCAGGTCAGCTCTGGAACTCAGAATAATTCCACCTCAAACGAGCACTCCTGCACCACCGTAACGGTGTCATTCAATGATGTTTTCTTGGTGGTCACGGGTACCTAGAGCTCTCCATATGAAAGTGCGGCGAGAATCAGACTGCAGGCTAAACCTGGACTCGTCGGAATACATCAAACAAGCCCACTGTTGCGGTGTCCACAATGCATGCTCTCTACTGCAGACTAACCGCAGGCGACAGTGAGTTGCAGTAAGTGGAACGCATCTGACAGGTCTACGAGCATATAGACCAATCTGTCCTAAGCGTCTGTACACGGTCTGCCTTGAAATTGTCGTACCAGTGGCTGAAGAGAGCTGACGAGACAGATCTGAGGCTGTGCTCCGCCTGTATCTTTTGGCAGTAACTGCCAAACACCGGTCCTCATTCAGCGTTGTAACTCTGGGACGACCTGTGCTGTAACGTCTACTCACATTACCATCATCTTGGAATCTTTGCCAAAGCCTGGAGATGACACTCTGGGCAATCCCAAGTTCGTCTGATACTTCCAGTTGGGTACGCCCACATTCCAGACGGAAGATAATTCTACCACGTAAAAAATCATCCAAATGCGTCCTTTGTGTCATAACTATTCGGTTATTGCACTGAAATGCTTATAAAGAGCCTGCGAACAATTTTACTTCTTTGCCTGTATTCCTAATATATCACTCTCTTACACTCTCGTCATTGTGACGTACCATCGGTGTCATCTGGTTACTTCCTGAAATTTGCATATGATTCTTGAAGATGTGTAGTGATTTTACAGGTGATATATTTATTTTAGAGTTCGATTTCTGCGTGACTCCGAATTATCCTTAATTTATGGACATGAGTGTATTTACTTATTTTACTAACGTCTCACAGTCAAGAGCATGCGAATGTCTCCTCAAGCTTGTTAAAAATTACACTTGCTTCTAAAAGTTAAGGACGCAATTGTTAAGTCAACAAAATCTTTAAACCAAAATTTCGATTAACTACAAATTGCACTTGATGGTATCAAACGTGTTCATGAAAGAAAACAAGCACTATATAAAAAAATAATATTTAATTTTCATAAATTATTTGATGACGTCACTTATAGATGATTAACAAAGTAAGATTTAAAGCTAAAAATAAGTAAAGAAAACTTACATTAATAAAGTAGGCGTTTACCCTGAATATTCATATAAACTTTGTAGCAATTGCTTATGCCTTCAATAAGGTGGTCAACTATTGCAAATGCTAGCAGTGGCCATTCCTCAATTAGGGCAGTTTCCAGTTGTCTGGAGGATGTAAACGTGCAAAGACAACACGGTCGAGAACATCCCAAATATTTTCACTGAGATTAAGGTCGGGGGAATACGGAACCCACGCCATACGAGAATTGCCTTCACTCTCCAAATACTCGGTAATGTTGGCTTGATAGGAATAGGCATTATTATCGATAAGGTGAGAATCAGAACCAACTACTGAAGCGTAATCTCACAATGAGGTATAGAACTTTATCGTAATACCTAATAGCTGTCACAATACCCTCTTTAAAGATGTACAGCTGGGCGCAATATCGCATTAAAATTCTAGCCAACAACATGATGCTACAACATATGAATGAGTGACCTGATTCCTTGTGCTTTGTTCTTTTCAAATCCTTATCATCTGAGTCCAGAGCAAATCTGAACTCATCCCTGAACAGGACGTTGGGCCAATCTTTGTAGACTAGTTGAGATGTTAAAGTTTGAAAATGGTATGCAAAAAATACCATCCATTTTATATAGTTGAAGATGTGGAATTTATAATTTGTAATTATTTGATGTAAATTATAACTTGTATAAAGCATGTGGAAGAACGTCCACATGCTTTGCACAAATTATAATTTGCCAAGTCGAAAAACTTTATTAAATTCTTTATTCCTCATCCTTTATAGCGAAATGGAGTTTAAAATAAAAATTTATTTAGCTAGTTCAAGCAGCCATTTGTCAGACTTCTGACCTCGGGGAACAAATATTAATAATGTTAGTTTTTATGCGCTTATGGCACACTTTACAGACGCATGTTCACAGTTGAAGTCATATGTGTTAGAATGCTCACTTTTCGAAGATAGTCACACCGCAAAATTTATTTTCCTCTGTTGCAAAAAAAAAAAAAAAATTGATATACATTTTGAAAGTCGTAGCAATAGTCAATGACAACGAGTCAAATATGAAATTAGCTGAAACTGTTTTAAAATTTCGGCTTCTATCATACATGCATTAAACCTGATTTTGCAACCCGCTGGGTTGTCGATAAAGAAATCTGCTGGCATAGTTAAACGGAAAGTGTTGGATTAAGAAAATTCGTTCAGTTTAAGCAAATTGCCGATATGCCGGAGAATTTAAAGAAAGTTAAATCTTAATTGAAAAAAGACTTACAAACAAAATGGAATTTTACCTATCATAGATTTAAAAAGATTTATTTAAATAAAGAATTGATAATTCCTTTCTTTTCCAAATTAGACAAAAAAAATCATTTAATTTATCCGATCAATGTTGGGATATGATGAAACAGGTAAGATAGGTTTTTTAAAAATTTTTCAATGAAGTAATGGAAGAAATGAGAATTTTACTAAGATTAATAGCAAATCAGAAGAAAATTTAGCAGTTCAAGGCATGGGGTTATTACAAGATATAGAGTTATATTTAATGATACACTAAGAGGGTTTTCAGAGTGTTTTGTGGTTATCCCTATTAACGAGTTAGTGACTCAGGCAACACTTCCGTGTCCACGCTTTAATGACGACATCTGGATATCTTATATGTAACAAGATCGAGCGTATAACCAAAGAATTTTGCAAAGAAAGGGATAAAGTATGAAACTGTGATATAACGCACAAAAGAAAAGCAATTTTCTTTAAAGCTATCTATACGTTTTTCACGTTACGTATAGCAGCCACCTTTACAAGGGCGAGTTAGAGGTTTTGGAGGCTAGAGAACTCTCAGATAATGCTACAATAAACCTTTCTAGCAAGTTATATGATTTCAGTGAACTTTATAAGCAAAGAACACAGTATTGCATAGTTTTGTTTTATCATCCCAGGAGTTCACATAGTCTCCTTACTCGCCTCCGCAGCTGAGAGCTTTTCAATTCATTCCAATTCCGTGGAAAAGATTGATGGTCAACAAGTCGACTTTTCATGTCCCAGATTCGAGCGTTGCATTTATATCTAACAGAACATGCTACCTAACTCTTCGACATCCTTATCTTCAATCATTCTGTAATCATTTAAGCTTTGCGGGTATTCTTATTACTGATACGTATAAAAAACAAAAGATTTCGTACTGTAACAATAGCATATAGTATGAAAAAATGTCTCAATATTCTCTACCTGTAGCTTTTGATCAGCTTCCAGTTTTCTGCTATCCTGTGATAATAAATAAATAGAAAATCTAATAAGTCGTACGAGTGAGATATGGCCAAACGCTTTTAAAACCGTCCATGCAGGAATTGAGAAAGCAGTGCTGGAAAATTTCCGGTTCCAAAAAATTCAAAAACATTTTTCGCCAATTACAATGACAAACGCGTAACTTCTTATGCATGTGGTTATGTATGTCGATTGAAAGCTTCTGCAGCTGCAGTCATTCGTTTAACTTCTGTTATAATACTTTTGGCTAAAGTTACTAGATATACTCTTTAAACAACGCATTATTCTCTAATGGAAACTTGAATCGAAAGGAAGCATACAAAATGAGTTAAACAATAATTTTTAATATCAGTAAAACTTAATTAGAGTTTTCCTTATTATTTTAATGATAAAACCATTTTAATTGAATTTTAATCACCTCGCTCTTTCAGTCTTATTGTTAAAAATTTTTATATGTCCATTTCATGCAATAACTTGTGAAGTTTATATAAAAAATGTGAAAACCGAAATGTTTCCCTTAATTTACTATTTCTTTATCCTGGGTATCAATATGCAAAATTCGAGAAATGCTGGATTTACAAGAAAAATTACAGAAACCAGACATTAAGAAATTTTGAATATCCGCAACAAATTTTGTACTATTTAAGTGCTTACTTCATATTATGTTTAATATAGCTTTAATAATTTAAATTTTAATATAAAGCAGGATCAGAAGAAAGCACTCTAATTTGGTTCTTTCAAAAACTATTCAGTTAAGTTAGCTTCAATAACTGATGGAAAGATTAATAAATTAAAAACGATGCAGATAAGCAAAATGGTGATAGTGACTATAATAATGAGTAAATTATAAGGGGTTAGTTTATCAGAGTTTATTTTTTGACCTTTCATCTTTTCTGCATCTTTCCAGATTACCAGCTTATGAAAATGCATGTATCTTTTATTTCATCCAGAGTTTTCCATTTTCTTTTCGAAAGGCGACTATAGATCCTCAGTCTTCCGTTACAGATATGTTAACAAACACGACGTTTTGCTTGTGTAGTTCTTGCGCGGAGATGCATTTCGGCTGAAAAAAAATATCTAATAGATCATTCAAAGTTGGCCATACGACCATAAAACAAAATCTGACTAACAAGGTGTACTAAAGCTGGCACCACAATGGAAGACATGTTCACAGAGTTCTGGAATTTACGTTAAAAGTAGCTAAGATACATAGTGCAATTCTGTATAAGATTTATCAGTCTAGTAAACACAGCCATCAAAAATAAATTGTACGCAATAACTTTTGGTTCTTGCTGTACAGCTAAAAATAACAAACTTTGTGGTTCACAAAAATGTTTCTTGAATGCTATATATTTAAGAAGGCTACCTTCTAGCTCCAGCGTTAGCTTTACTTACGTCAAAACTCTTGCTGACCATTTTAAAATTGCTTTTCCCAAATTTACGCATTCAGTGAATCAAGTGAGACTTCTATGAGATAGTGTTCATTATTGAAGAAGGTATATTTCTCTACAATAGACAGGAAATTGAAACCTACGTTTTATTTTTAATTTAGAAACCTTTTGTTTCTACAACTATGGATATATGAATGTTAATCACATGTTGAATCTTAACATAAACACTGGTTTACTATCTTTCACAAGTATTAAGGAATAGATGTAATGTTTAATACTGAAAATATTAACTAACTTTGCTCATGCAATACTCTAAAATGCATCATCACAAAATTTAAAACCGAAATATTCAATATTCACTTACATCAACGTGAAGCCAGAGGCCATATTTATCACAAATATCAGCACAAGGCTCTATAGGATCGAAAGCTCCAAGAACTGTCGTCCCAGCGGTACAACATACGAAAAATGGTTTGTTACCTTTGGCTTTATCAGCAAGGATGCATTTTTCCAACTCTTCTGGAATCATGCGCCCCCTAATTGAGAAAAAATTAAATTCTTTATGTAAATTTAGAATTCTTTTATATATTCTTAATTTACGAAAAATGACAGTTCTCAGAAGTTATTAAGGAATAATAACCAGAAGTAAATGTGAAACAAAAGTTTGTGTGTTAGGTGATTGTTAGAGAAATTAACAAGCTTCGTTGTCAGCTTTAAAGTAATTTCAGTTTTTCTTTAAGTAACATTACTTTTTAACTACGCAGTAAAGCTTTTCTAAATTATTACAACGCAAAGAGCCATCGCCAGCCCACTGCAGCTATTCCTTATTGCAGCTAATTTTATGTGTATAATATATAAAACAAAGAACTCGTTTTTATTTTGAACTTAATTTGTATTAAACAAAGAACAAATTAAGTTCAAAACGAAATTTTTTCTTATTGTTCAATTGCATTTAAATCTGGGCAAGGGCGCTTTTCATTTCCAGTTCCATCATGTAGAAGTTGGGCTGATAAATACACATATTCATTTAATTTATTTTTTCTGATTTAAAATTAATTCCATATAACCAAACATTTAATGGTTCAGAAACAGGCTTCTTCTTTTTCGTCTCTCGTGACACCAAGCTCCTGACAAAAATGTACCGGGAGATGTAAAATCCGTTAGTTATCATTAGGTTTGCACCTATCTAATGCAGCTGTGATAATTTTGTAAGAATTTTATTCTTGTATAGTGGAGGTTTATCTAGGAACTTTGGAACAATTATCATCTTCTAGTTAATATCTTGCATCTGAAAAACAATTTTTGGGCCATATTATTACTTCAGAATTGAATACATCTAAGTTTACTTTAATAATACTTAAAATACGAAACAAATATTGCTAAAAATATGCAGGCTTTCAAATAGAGACGTCAAAAATAGGAAAATTTCTGGAAGTAAATGCAGCCTGTTAAAGTCTTATTGAATTCAATTTTCTTAACTCTGTCTATTCCATTCCATAGTTCGTAGTTGAATATCGAGAAGCAGATGTACTGAAATGCATTTGGGGATTTCTGAAAATGTGCTCGTCTGAAAAAGTCTTCTGGATTTTAAAAAAGTAACATTTCTATGTATTTTTCTTTGTTTATAGGACTTATTCCAGAAGGAATTGCAATATGAATTAAGCAGGTTCTCTTAATATGAGATTATCAAAGTTTTAAATTAAATTTTCTTAACATTTGCAACTGATTGCAACTCTGTCCGTTCCATTTACAAGCTCGCATCTGAAAACTGTGACCCAAATGTACTGAAATACAATTGGAGATTTCTGAAAATAATCTTCTTCTCAAAAATTCAGTCAATATCGAATATTTTTCTCTCCTTATATGAATTAAATAATTCCTTTTAACAAGAGATCCTCATAATTTTAATTTAATTTCGAATGTTTTTATTCTTTGAAATACTATTAATTATCTACTTTCTAATTGAATGACGCGTATTCACTTTACAGTAGTCATATAAAATAAAAATCAACCAATGGATTTTCCTTTTCAAATTCTACATCACAAGTGTTTTTCCTTTGTTTCTCTTGTACGACGCGCTTGTACTACAGTGGACGCAATTCTGATATATTATTAATTGCACAGCAGTCGATATTACATTCCTTCTCAGTTAAGTTTTCGAATTTAATATGGAACATATAACAGAAGCGTTAACGGTAGTATTTTTGACTACTCGATTTTTCCAGAATGAAAATTTTACCGTACATTTCTGGTAATATCTCGAAATTTATAGAATGTTGTAATATTATGTGCGCGATAAAACTGAGCAGATTTTTTATTATCCGTCATTTTCTATAACCATTTTAGCCCTCTGATATCCTTTTTACTTATGGTTCAAATAAAAATTATTATTTTACCGTAGAAAATCGATTTTCCGTCATTTTCATTCTGTCATTTTCTATCTGCAAATAGAATGAATCGACGAAAAAACAAAAAATAAGTATAAACACATACAAAGGAAATGTACAAATAGTAAAAAAACTGTTATTTAGTATTATATAGTGCCCCAAAATAGAAGTTATTTCTCGAAATATTCATAAATATACTTATCCTTGTTCGACTTTAAATATTATATGTTAAATAAGCATCAACTACTTACGGCAGTGACCTATTTCTTAATTGGAATACATTATGCACTCTAGATCAGGGGTTCTCAATGGGTGGTATGCGTACCACTGGTGGTACGCAAGAGAAAAATAGGTGATAAGCAAAGAAGCAAAGTGTTTTTAATTATTAAATTCAAAAATTAAAACCCCAACATCCTGATTTGAGTTTTTTCCCCTAACAATTCTAAATTTATGTGATCTGAGCTTTGTTCAAGAATGCTGGTGGTTGTTGTACTTTGTAGCTGTGTTACTACAGGTTTTCAATTTTTGTTTATATGGTATCCGTTAGTCAACAGTTTGAGAACACCTGCTCTAGATCATACATTGCGCTGCAATATTTATTAATGAAAAATACTAATAATAAATTAAAACCAAATAAATAAAGCTAACTACTATACAAGTTAGAAATATAAATAAGCATATTTTGAAATGTTGCAGTTATATAACAAACAACATAGCAGTAATTAAAATCTGAATTACGGCTAAATGTACTTATGCCATGTCAGAGGAATTACATATTGATTAATGAATAATTATGTTAGGGAGGATTATTACCAAAAATATTAAATAAAACGGACGCTATGATAATCATCTGGTAATAATACAACTTAATGCGTAAGATTATAGATAATAAATTATTCTTATAAATTAATTACAAAATTTAGCGACGAAAAATAAACCCATGTTTGAACTTAGCAATAAGCTACGAAATGTTTGTGATATACATATTATTCAAGAGACTAGCATACTGGTACATTAGATTAGTTCTATTCGAACTTATATCTCCAATGTAAATCATGCATAACAATACTAAGATATGTATAATAGATTGTAAAGTCAGTGAATATTATTGGAATATAACATTGTAACATAGCATTGCACATATATTATAATAATTTCGTATCGCTATATGTATGTGTACTTGTACTGGTGCCCCAGTGATTTGATATTGCAGAAGTGCATAATTTTTAAACTATGTTTACTTAAGGAAATGTAACACATATTGTACAGTATTATTCCGTTTGTATGAGTATAGCAGTTAACTGCCTTGCACACCTATTTTTAAATGATGTACATTTGTGTTGTTGTAACGTTTTTTTATATGCATCTATTTCGAACGATGGGAAATTTTGAAAACCCTGAAAAATATAGCTCAGTTTGAAACCAAAATAACCTTACATGTATTATCGCCTTCCTATCCCAGACAGCTTAAGCGGAACGTTGAAAACAGTATGCTTTTAGCCGCATTCTTGAATTCATCCCTTTCAATTAACTTTCGTTCTTTCCAACGAAACGTGTCTCCTGATGTATGAAAGAAATTAGAATCATTGGCAGGGTTTAAACAGGCTGATAAGCACCATGCTCCAAGTGGAATAGCTGCTCTGTCGATGGAGCAAAGTAAAGCAAAGTACTGCTTCCTGGCTTTCTTAGGATGTATGGCATCTTATACATTGTGGTCTGATTTAGCAGATACTATGAGCAGGGTGAATCATGTGCCTAAATAAGCAACTAACAAAGAAATAATTAAAGGTGAAAAATATTTCAACCTCATGTTCCATTCACACAAGTTTGTGTTACTGAACCAAAATCTACATAAGTATGCTGGAAATTGATCGTGCCTCAAGGTGTGCCAGAGAGAGACTAGACTTTCGTAGGCTGAGTTTACTTTTGAGAGAAGTTGGCACATAGGAAGCTAGCAATTTCCTGAATACCTGGGACAATTTCTTCAAATCCATTTTTATACCTGGACATTTTTAATCTTTGTTGTTTCAAAATGAGATAATTTCGTATCGTGGTAATACGTTTTCACTAGCACTTTCTTATTTGTAAAAGAAAATACTGAAGTTAATTTTTCAAATTTTATGTAATCTATTTTGGGAGAAAACTCTCAAGAAATAAAAACAAAGAATCTACTGTTTCCAGGATATTCTCTAGTAAAAGCACTAATTTGGAGAGAAATCAAACTAATTTTAGTAAAATGCAGAAAATACTAGTAGTAAGCATAACATAAATTGTTGGAAATATGAAACAATGATTCAGAAATTGAGTTTAACTCAAGACCCAGCAAAGATCATGTAGCCACATAAATTACAGCCTTCTTATTTCTTCAGATCGGTTAAATTTCATTGCTACTGTTCACACATATTGAATATGTCGTGGCGAGAAGGGTGGGAAAAGTTTCTCCTAATTCAATTTACACGGTCCACTTTAAAGAGCGAAATTATTGCTCATTTTTTTATAAAAAGGTCTGCATTAAAAGTATTTTAGCAATATACTTTAATTTATGCTGTTCTTAAACTAATGAAACCAATACTATTAGGTTGTAAAATAAACTTACTGTAAAGTAACATAGATATACTACTGAAAAATGTCAATTACTTCAGTACAGCGCGAAAACCGTCATTAAGCTAAAAATATATTAGTTTTTCTCTTCTTTCTTGAAATAAAATATGTAATTTTTAAGCTTTTTAAAAATGAGTTAGCACTAATGCTAAAAAGCTTTTATTTGAAAAAACATCTTAAATTTTTAATACAACTTTCCTTGAATTTAGATCGTTAATCTAAATAAAACTAATATAAATTTATACTTGAATTTTACCGTAAACTCATATTGAGATACAAGGAATAATCGTACCTACAAATGTTACAGAAATTTTTATCAATTATCAAATATCATTATATCACATTTATGATACTTTTTAAGGCACAAAGAATTAAAGCGGGGATTTAATCATGAATGCTATTATTGGATTAAATATATATAAGTTTTTACTCACCTGTAATCGCAGCGAACCTCGATGACATTGTCAGTATCCAGCCCCATCACCATACCAGCGCCTTTCATTGAGTAATGGCTCTGAAAAAGAAAGAAAACGTAATTGACAGGGAAGCAATTACGTCCCAAACACTGAGCTTTCAAACGAGGCTAATATAGCACGTATTTCCCATTTAGTGTAGCCAGTTTGTAGGACAGATCTTTACTATATCATTTTGTTAGCAGAATAAAATGGTTTCCTTACGTGTTCTGAGGTGTAGATGACAAGTTGTCCTAAGCCCATCAGTCCCTTTTGCTTCTAAGATGGAAACATACTATGTCGAGCACACAAAGCAGCGTACAAATTCGAGATGGATTCCCCTGTAAAATATTTGAGTCAAGTTTGCAATATTTTTAATGATTATGGTATTTATTGACAGATCGTATTCTAAGAAAAGTGATAACCTGGTCCAAGGATGCTATCGCCGTTATGAAATCCGATGATATCTCTCATCTTCTTGAGCGTCACTTGTTCCATTAGAATGAACACAGGAGCTATTTCATACGTGAACCTATGGAGGGAGGAGAAGAATTAAAGCAAGATCTTAAAAGTTACTGCTCCTGATATCAGATTAATATCTTTTACCCACATGTTGGTATTTGCAGTTGCAGTCAGCCATTCTCCAGCCATGGATACAATATCTAATCCACTCGAAAGTTGGTTGAAGAAGTGCGGATGACCTGATGAAAAGAACAGCAAGTATGTTTATCATTTAGAGTATACTATAATAGTGTATAAGTTGAATTAAAACTAGAAAAATATTGTAATGTATGAAAAACTCTTCTGTTTTGATAAATATTGCTCCATTAATAATTTATTGAAAGCACAGAGCTCCTGAAAACATTTTATAACTTGATTATTATTTATGAATGCGTAATTTCTCACTCGTAATGCTAATTTTAATAAGAATAATAAATTTGCTAACATTGTTCCCAAACTTTCGTTTTAGCTATGAAGTTATAATGATAATATTTTTTCTACCCATTCTAACTACTGTTACGAGGAATTTTATGGATCAATTTAATTATTTATGCAATAATTCTACCATGTTGAACTACTGTTTTATCTATACTGCTCAAGAAAAAAATATTTTCAGTTCTATTTTCCATATATTATTTGACTGAAATTAAAACCGAATCATCCTAAAAGCATTTTTCATTGAATAGTTCAATAGGTGTGCATTGAACTAAGTAAATAGTTCTTGAAAGATTTGATTCTTGTAAATATTCATTAATAATACATTTCTAGAGACATTAGGTTAATTTAAAGCAGGAGTGACACAAAATGAGCAATGCCCTCGCCAGGACTCGAACCACGAACCTCTCGAATACGTGCCGAGTTGGCTGACCATTACACCACGGAGGCATGCTATGAAGGCGGGAGAAATACTTTATACATTGGTTTTAATTTCTGTTCAATAAGGACTATATAACGTAATTTTGTTAATCACAGAAGTTTAAGAATAAAACTACTGCGATTATCAAAAAGCAAGATAATAGCAGTTAGTTGGTTAAGTGCTATGTTTTCGTGTGTTATAAAAGTACTGTTTTTGCATCTAATATTATTGCGATGTCGTATTTCTGCATTTCATTTAATTTAATGACAATCCTGTTACCACTGATATGTAAAGATAACATTACGGCAAAGAGAAAACATTTTCGTCTACCATTTCCTCCATGAAAAAATACTACTATTCCTTGGCAAGTAAATTAATGAACACAAAGAACTGGGAACACAAAACTGTATAATTATGGTAACGTAATAAAATGTATTTTATTGCAAATAATGTATAAGCAGTAATAGATTCTGCAGAACTTGTTCATACACTTAATATGAGTATAGTGAAGGTTATTAGCTCAAGTTTTGAGTAGTAAATTTATCAGGAATTTAGTTCGATCACATTTAAAATCTAAACAATGTTTTTGTACTCCTGATATTAAACTATGAAACAAATTTTATAAATTCGGTGAAAATTTCATTAGAATTTTATTAATTTATGATTATTGCTGAAATATTACTCCATATTTTCGATGAAACGCTAATGATTCTGAAACCTTGAACCTTTCGTTTGATTGTACATTACATACGGGGTTTAACCAACCCTTTTTCTTAATAAGCTTTTACGCGAAGGCATGAAGGTAAAAGCATACTTCTCTCTAGTTTTCCCCCGGTTTCGAAAGAGATTAGTAAGCATTATCTGAAATTTTTCTACATCTTTGAACACTTTCAAAATTAAGGATTAGGAGAATCGTTTTGAGGAATAAATGTAAATAAAAAAGTTCTAGTCATTAAAAATTTTGCCCAGTAGCAGTCTTGCGATTATGACCGCTGAACACTGGTATTTCAAATCCCGGCCAATGAAATAGCTGCATGAGTGTTTTCGTGGTTTTCCTCATATGTAACATTAATACAGGCCTTTTAGAAAGTCTTCCACTAAGCCATCCTTCTCTTAAGCAGATAGCCCTAGTGTAATTTGCCTTAATTTAGTAAATGCAACCACTAAGAAATTTATAGGATATGGTAGAAAATGTCAATCTGTTTGACAAAATTTAGAAGAAAGTTTTCTCCTTTCTCAATCTCTTTCTCTAATCTAATTTACTTTTGAATAACTTTAACGCTTATCTACATTTCCAAAATTGTACATTTTAAAGAAAATGTGACCTTGCTGAATTAAAACATATGCTAGTAACAACAGATATAGTAATCCTCTTCTGTTGTTTCCATTTGGACTTTCGTTAAATGATTGCCTATAAATATTTTAATTATTATTTAGGAACTAATACTTCTTTGGCGAAATGAAGCAACTCCAATGATGGAACACAGCAATAACTTTTATTTAACACTCAAAAAAATGGCGACATAAAAAAAAGAGAAAACATATTCTCACATTTAAAAATAAATTACATTCTTCGTGCGAGAGTCGCACGATGCACTCGAGTCTGGTTTCAAATATTGCCATTCACAAATACCTTAATGTTCATCTATTTAAATTATTTAAACTACAAGATTTTAATATTATTTAAAGCTGTTACAGAACATGGAATTCGAATATTTCGCAGAATAAAGAGAATTTTTAAAGAACCATATAAGGTATTATGGTATAAAATATATGAGGTGATATGATATAAAATATAATGAGATGATATGATATAAAATGTAATGAGGTATGATGGCATCAAGTAGTTAAATATACGATCAATAAAATGAGTTATACTTATTTTAATGATACTTAATTAATTCGTAAGATTTAATTTAAGCAAAACTGTCTAATTCTTTCAGATGCAAATTAATAACATCAGTAATTAGTTTAATACATGAGAGGAACAAAATTCATTTTTTCGGACTTAATTTGAAGCAGTATTGAAAAAATAATTATTTGAAAAAAATGTTTGTTCACGGAAAAGAAAAAAGAAGAAAACTGTCCATCTCGATCTGGAACGAGCGGGACATGGTTTGCATTTCATCCCCCCCCCGAAAAAAAAAACGAGGCGAGAAAACAATTAGTTTCAGGTGCTCTTTTAATAAGGCGGGTAAGTGCGTCGTTTGCCCCTCTCAGCTTCCTTTGTCCGATCCCCTAACATCCCAAATCCTGCGTAATTCCTTTTAGGGACTTTCTCCTAATACTAATTATGATTTTAGAGATCTGATGTGTTTTGTAATGGCTAAGACAGAAACTGGAAATAAAAGTATGCGAAGTTTCCCTGCCAAACCATAGGGAGGGGGGGGGCGTCATTCGATACAAGCGCATTATGCCATCACCACCTTCCTCTCCACTCCTTCCAGCTGTTACATTTCCCCTCTTTCCTTTTAAACCATTTCGAAGTATCTTGCAATTCTATCGATAGTTATCTCCCTCCCTTCGTAAAAAGACCACTGGCATTCAGGTTGACGTCTACTGTCGTAGTCTGGTTTTCAGATATTACGAAATGTTTCATTAACTTAGCTACAAATAGGTTTAAACTAGGACTTATTATGAAACATTGCTTAAACCTTTCAATTCATGTAAGTTAATGCCAGCACAATTGATTAAAGCGATTACATTATGCTTTATTACATCCCGCCAACCTATATACATAGGTAGGAAAGGTAATGTTCTCGATCCAACAATTCGACAGTAAGGTTTCAAGGAATTAGCACGAATTACTGTCCTCACGACATATTTTTACTGTGCTGTTTGTGTGTCTGTATGTGTGGGGTGATTTTTTTTATCCACGATAACAATTGCATCAAACTTCCAAAAAAAATCCATTTTCCGTCTATTTTCTGAGATAACTACATTTAGCTACAGCTGGCCGAAACGTAACCATGCTATGCGAGTGGTAGAACTCTATCTCTCTCTGTGTCTCCCATCCAAAAACCTGAGCTTGAATACTGCAAACTAATTTACATTCTGGTGAAGAATACGGAAAGAACTAATGGTCAAAATCAAATAATAATTAGTTAGGGTAATACAAGAACCTTATGAAGTTTTGAGTAAAAGTAGACATACGAAAATGGTACTTTACCAAAAAGGCCTATTTACACTATTAAGGGGCTTTGAGCCTATGAAACGAGCATGAATTTGACAGCTGCGCCAAAGAGAAAAAACTGTACTCACTGTTTTTCTTCCGCCAACCTATACTCATAGCTAAGGGAAATAATGCTTTCATTCCAAAAACTGGATAGTGAGTTTAAAAGAGAAAAAACTGTACTCACTGTTTTCCTTCCGCCAACCTATACTCATAGCTAAGGGAAATAATGCTTACATTCCAAAAACTGTATAGTGAGTTTTCAATGAATAATCACGAATTAGGGTTCCCACAACACGTGTTTACTATTTTAACAATGATGTTTGTCTCTCGTGTGTCTGTATGTGTGTAACGAGTTTTTTGTCCACGGTAACTCTTATATCCAAAAATTTCTATTTTGCGTGTTTAATCTTTCTAGATTTATATAAAGAGTTGGTTAGATTTGGGGTAAGTAGGACAGCCGGAACTGATTCTTCCCATGAAATCCATAACAGTCTTTAATGGACAATCGGAAGTCCTATTTTACTTGAAGTTATGAATAGACTTTGGGAGAGAAAATGTATTATGAGATAATCGAAAACTTCTCCCATTTTGCATTAAAATAAGATGGAAATGAAAACTACCTATTATATTTATCAACGTTAAATGTATTCTCTGAATTATTCTAAATGCAACGAGAATAAGTTCATTATGAAAGCGAGATCTCGTTATGAAGAAGTTAAATAAGCCTCAATCCTCGATTTTGTTTTCGTTTCAATTTTGTGCCTTTCACTTTTCAAATAAAAAAATGCTGCCCCCAAATGTTATCGTTATGTTCTATTTTTAAAGAAATAATATAGGATATGTAAATAACAAAGCGAATATAACAAAATGTATGGCAACATTTAACACTGTAGTAGGAATTCGAAAGATACACTGATTTTAAAAAATCTGTGATTTTGTTCTTGTATCGTTTAAGGCGTAAACGCGAAGAAAGTTCAACAAATAAAAATGTTGATCATCTGATTAAAGAAACTGAATATTAATATAATAAACTGAGAAATGACTGGAAATGAAATGTATGGCAAAACGTAATACTCTATCGGGAATTCTAAAGATATGTTGGTTTTAAATTTTTTTAGACTGAGTCATAGAACTGCGAATCCGAAACATCATATGACCAGAAGATATACTAAGATCGTCTCAATATTTTCAAATCAAAGCATTAGAACGCATGTGTACATAAGCGAGTGTAGTTATCATTGTCGATTGTGGGAGAATAGAATAATAAAGAATTAGTTGCGTTTATAATTGACATTGAGGTGTAAGGTTTAAAAATAAATTAGATTTGATTTACAACTGCTCAACTAGAAGTGATAGTTTACTTAAAGCTTGTTGCTATTCCATCAGTTCCATGTTAGGTACGGAATTGGTAGGAGATCATGTGCTGGCCACACTAGATTTTGTTTATTTGCAATTTAGCGATTAAAAATGAATGTGATTACTTTGAAATGTATTTACTATGAAATTTATTCTGTATTTATTATGAAATGTAATATAGTATATTCACAAAAAAGACTAATTATACATTTTTGGCTGACACATTTTATTATTTTCAAATATTTATCTTCTTTTGATTTTTCAAATCGAATTCTAACTCAAAATGACTCTTGTGGTAGTTCTTAATTAACTTTGAAATGTACTTTTCTACTAATATGTTTAAAATGAATAACAAGTCTGGCTGAAACATTTAAAAAAGTCTGTCTATTTCAAATAAAATGTGTTCAAAAATGAATAAATCTATCTGAGCAACGGACACAAACAGCTTCTTTAAGACTCCTTGAAAAACTTGTAAAACAATATTCAGAATTCCATTTGATTCTTAATCTTCGGTATTTTCTTCAGAACTTGCTGATTCATTACGTAAAATTAGAATCGTAGTTGTTGGCATATATGATATTAATACCCATGTTGTACATGAAAATAGTTTTCATTTATGTTTGTTGTTGTGCCAAATCTTGCTATATAAATTGACTTTTATATAGCTTTGCTCAGTACCAGCAAGGGATTTAATGCAGAGTTTAGAACAACTTTAATAAAGAGTTTGGTTTCTTATTAGGTTGACCGGAAAATAATGTAGGTTTTTAATCTATATCTTTAAAGTATCGTTACTAAACTCAAAAACAATCTTATTAATCAAAATAAGCACCAGCCGAATCAATGCATTTTTACCAACGAGATATAAGTTTATTTTTGCCTTTGGAATAAAATTCCGGAGTTCTGGACGCGATAAAGTTGTTAAAGGCGTTTTTTGCCTCGTTTTGGTTTCTGATGCATTTCTTCTGCAGAATGTTATCCAGATGTTTAAAAAAGTGGTAATCGGTCGGCGAGAGGTTAGGCGAATATGGGGAAAGAGGGAGAGTCTCGCATCCCAATTCGTTCGATTTCTGTAAGGTCAGTTGCACGACGTGCGGCCGAGCATCGTCGTGGAGAAGAACTGGCCCCTTTCTGTTGATCAATGCCGAGCACATGCGTTGCAATTTTTGGTGCATTTCGTTGATTTGCTGACAGTGCTTATCTGCCGTAATCGTTTCACCCAATCGTTACAGTTAGGAAACTGTAGTGGATGAGACCAGCCGCAGACCACCAAACAGTCACCATAATTTTCTTTTGGTGCAAATTTGGCTTTGGAAAGCATTGTGGTGTCTGACCGCAGTCCAACCATAAGTCGAATGTCAGCAGTTGTTAGAGAGAATCCACCTTTCATCGCACATAACAATTTGATCAAGAAAAGGGTCGCTTTTGCTGCGGAGAAGAGCAGACGACACTTCAAAACGGCAATTTTTTTTTTATTTTCGCTCAATTCGTAAGGCACCCACTTATCGAGCTTCTTTAATGACTCATATACGATTCAAGTGATCAAAAATCGTTGTTTTGCTTACGCCAAGCTCCTTCGCATGCTCTCGAACAGTTGTGCACGGGTTTGTTTCAACTAAAGTCTTCAAATCGTCGTCATCAACAGCTGAAGAGCGTCCACGACGCTCTTGATCTTCCAAGTCAAATTCTCCACGACGAAACTTTTGGTACCACCGTTGAACTGTAGATTCATTAGCACTTTTCTCGTCCTATACTTCGTTGACATTTCGAGCCGTTTGTTCTGCGCTGTGGCCTAGCTTGTACTCAAAGTAAATTTGCCGAAAATCCCGTTTTGACATCTAAACAAAAACACCTAGTAAATATTTTTTAAAATAATTTTGGAACAAAATAATTAATATAGAAATATAAAGCGAAATTAGGGCTTAAAAATGATATATAAACCAATGTAATTCAAAATATTTTTGTTGCTAAAAATGTACAGGAAAGATAAATAATTGCAAAAACCTGCATTATTTTCCGGACAACCCGATACTATGTATCATGAAATGTTACAGATGGAAGTATGCAGTATCTCTTGGTAACAGAGTTCTTGGCAATATAACTTTTAATTTTGTTCTGAGCGTTCTACCAACATTCTCATCAAATTTAAATAAATTAATAAATTTATATCTAAGTAATATCTCGATTAGTTTAAAATCTAATCGATGTTTTAAATATATCAATGAGAAAGTCGATATGTCTCAGATATAAGAATAACGTACTCTGATTGAAATATTATTTCATCTGTAAGCACAGGAAATGTCTTCTATTTGTGATCTATGTGTCAAAGTGAGGAAAAAGCTTTAAACAAGCTACTCTACGATGCATATAAATCGGATTATAACTCTTAAGGTTGACAAGGAAAAGCTTTTCCCCCGCTTTTCAGACATGTGTTCTCTTCCCACAAAGTTCGATTGTTTAGAGAAAGCGCACGTAAACTGCGATATTGGACAGGCGGAAGCAATGCTGGCAGAGAATTCCATGGATGCCGGAGCGATGAGTGCGTAATAAGAGACGCATAATTGTCTTCTCCCCGTCAACAACCTGCAACCGTATCATTTCATGCGCATTGTTCCTGTGAACATGAGCAAGGCTATTTTCCAGCAGAAAAATGCTCTTGGGAGAAATTCTGGCGTTATTTTTCCAGAAAGAATACGAAGATTTTAGCGTATGCTTTGCTCTGCTTACATTTCCTCGAAGGAAAGCTCTTTTATGATTATAACTATGAGTATGATATGACTATGAGAAATGAGATAACTATGAGAGAAAGCTAAAGAAAACTGTTTTATTGATTATTTGAAAAATGTTTCTTGTTTCAAATTTTTATCTGATTTTAGTTTATATGAAAACGTTCGCTTGTTTTAATTCCTTTGAAATGAGAAAATTTAAAACGCTTTAAAAACTTTTTTATTGAAAGTTCAGAATAAAAAGTTGCATAAACAGCAAAGGACTTTTTAGCTTGTTTAGAAAAAATCTGGGTTGATGAGATTAATATCAACCCGCATTTTCTCCAGTATTTCCTCCCATATTTTCCCCGATATTTTCTTCAATATTTAATATTTATATATTCTTTAAACTCATATTTAAGAATGTATTTGCAATGCATTGTTTCCAGCTTAAGCATTTAAATATACAAAGAAATGTAATTCCTTCATAAAAGGCAATATCTTCATATATTTTCATAACTGTGCTGCATATAACTGGAAAGCAAACATCTAGTCAAGTTTCTTCTCATAGGGTAATTAAGACCAATACTTATTATACATTTCAAACACAAAATATATATTTATGTTGATCAAATAGGATTTATAAACTAGAACAAGTTGAAAAAAAATTTTAGCTAAAACTATTTTTAGCTAAAGCTATTTTTAATGCTTTCTTGCAGTAACTGTTCTGTGAATGCGTTTCTCCTGTGGAGATATTTCTTATACAATATTTCATATTTTGCCTACATATGCGTTTAAATAACTGTGATTGTGCCCTGAGCTTACAGTGATTTTTATTGTGAACAAAACTATTCCATCTTATATATCAACATGCCACTTCTAGCTATCTGCAGGTGGATTTAAATAAATTGGAATAGCAAATATTTTCACTAATTATTGAATACAGACTTTGTCTGCAAATCAACAATTCACACTTTTTCTGTTGAACAGTTTTCTGTTGAAGTAAATTTAAAATTTCAATTAGAATTATTTTCAAATATTCAATGGTAATTTTTTCTATATATTTATATTTTAATTTCTTATTTACTATTTTTATTTAGTAAAACATGTTTTAGTGAATATCTTTTTTTTTTTCATCCCCCACTTCTACGAATTTCCCAGTGAAAATATACGTAAATTTTGAAGGCATGTATTCATTTTTTGTTGAAACTTTATTTGCTTCTAGATATAAAATTTCTCTCAATTTTGCTCTTATTACCGTAAAAAGTTAAATTGTGTTTTTTTTTAAAGTAAAATTCAGGGACTGAAAATGACCGCAGAGGAAATTATTGCTTGAAACTGCAGCATTTCATTAAAGGGAAAACCTTTTAAACATTGAAGCTTTGCAGTTATCGAAACCGAGAGCAAGCATGAAATAATTATACTTTCTTATTATTTATGCAAGTTTTGCAGTTAAAAATTTATTCCCAATATGTCTAATTATGAATACAATACCAGGTTACCATTTCTTAAAACTTATTTTGAATATTCCTGAAGAATTGAATAGCTTACGGGTTGTTTAATTATAATCATTATCTGTTTATGGATGCGTAAAAGATATGTAGTTACAAAAATGACATAGTCTTCTAGATATTTGCAAAAAATATTGTAAAACATTTCAAATAATTTCAAAACATGAAATGATTTGATTAAAAAAATAATTAGAATTAATCTTATTTTTGTGATTTTATTTATTTTTTATTCGGTTAGCCCTCGTTATTTTGTAAGGATCTTAAGTTTTACTAACGTTTATTTTATTTTAAATCTTTACTATCACTTCTTATTTTCTACTTCCGGCCAGAATTATAAGCGTGAAGGAGTTTATGCAAAGTTGTCTGGCGAACGCCAAGTATTTAAGTGTGGCCTTTTTGCCAAGCAGAAGAGAGGAAGCCGTGAGTTCGAAGCAGGCCGCTTACCTTAGAAGTTACGCAGTTGCTACTTTGCCTTCCAGGCCAGAGGTTTTAATCCTCTTGATAAATTAAACGTATTGTAGTGTTCACAGTCTCTGTGCTACATACGCTTTCTGTTATTATAAGGCCAATCTTATTCTAAAGTTAAATTAGAGTTTAGTTTTATTTTGATATCTTTTAAGTTAGACCCCGAGTGGAGGGTCATTGTATTCCGAAGTACGGAAGTCATTGTATATAAAGAAAAAATAAAGGGTTTTGTATACCCTTCGTCTGTATCCTGTCTACTTACTACAATTAGTGAACATAGCTTTAGTAAGCTCTCTGTTCTAGTCAGGTCATTGTATGTTTCCGAAGAAGGTTAGAAGAACCATTGAACCTGATAATTTTAGCTTTGAAATTAAACTACATTTCAAAAGAATGAGCACTTACAGTCAGGCCGTTTTCTATATGTATATTTTTACGAAGTATTTTGCACCTTGAATCTAAATTTAGGAGGGAATATTCCCACCATTATGAAAGGGGCACTGGAAGCTGTTTAAGGGGCTTTGGATTCGACTTTTTGCCTCGGCCATGGAGCTCCATGGCCTCGGCAGTCATAAAGGGGGCAAAATTACGACGGGGGTCTAGAAGCGGTGTCAAGTAACAAAAGCCTTTTGGGGGGGAAGGAGGGAGCAGTAATCACAAGCGACTCATCCGTCACGAAGGAGTGAGGGAGCCATTGATTTGGGAAAATAGATTCTCTTTTGAGCTGTAGTATGTAGGAATCTCGGGAATCTGGCTATCCTCCGCTTCATAGCAGGTTATTCGCTTTGGACAATCTGAGGTTTCTCTTCCTTTTACCCCATATACCCCATAGTGCAAGGCCCTTGAATGCATCTTTGGAGAAAAAAGCAGAGTCAATATGAACTATAAATTGTGGTATAATCTAACCCTCATAAAATTTTATATAAATTAAAAATGTTTATTGCTCAGGTGTAGTCGAAAGGATAGCTATTTCAAGATTAAAATTAACCTTTATGTTTATAAGTATGATATATCCAGACATAGCCAAACTGCTACGCTCCGAACCTTAACTGAGGCTCGTGAGCTACTTTCGATCCTTTGCTATCCAAAATGCGACTAATTTTGAATAAATATGGTTTTATTTTGTAATACAAATGGCATTTGAAATAGAAATCACGCAGTGTCACGTTTTTTAATTATTCACTAATTTAGTTTCTGATATTATGTATGTAAAAATCTGACAGATTTCAATCTGTCCACTGCTGGCTTATCGTCAGAGGAATAGTAATTACCATTTCTGGTAATTACTATTCCTGTTCTTTTTTTTAAATTTTGAACCAGTAATGTTCATCGGAATACGCTAATACTAAGTTAATCTAAAACGCAATGCTAATATTTTTATTTAATTATTCTCCCTAATATTCTTGCTCTCAAGTTAATTTTACTTCAGGCAGTATCTTCTTACACTCCTGTGTGATCCTATTGTTCACAAAAGTTATGATCCACCTGGCCCATATTTGCTATTCGTTGTAGGTTACTACTTTTATTCAGTCCTTGAATGGCGTGAATAACTACTGAAGAAACATGTTTCGCTTTGCTATCCGTATAGAGATCATTTAATCTGTGGAAGAATTTTACGAAGATTTTATTTTTGGTGGAGTGAACCTTCAGCCTTTTACTTGGTTAGGAGACTTGTCTCAATTTTCTGCGGAACTCCTTCAAATTATTTCCAATCCCTAAGCAGGTCAGGCCTTTTTATGCATTTGCTTCACAGATTTCGCAACTATTCCCAATAATATCCTTCATGAACACGTTTCCCACATGAAACTCTGTCTTTCACAATAATTCCTTGGTAATCCTAGGAAGAGATCATAATTTATTTCACCAATGGCGGCTGTGTATGCTGAAATATTTGTAGTCGTGGGAAGAATCATTGATTTGACAATGATTTAAAGTTTAGTCAAAATGTTTAATTCGCATTTTATCAAATATTTTAATTCCAGATAGAGATCTTTCACCTTAATCATCAAATTTTCATATCAATAACGTTACATCAAGCAATGAGGAATCAAAAGAAGATGAACGTCTCTCTTCTCAGAGGTTTCGGTCAAATTCGGCATTTTGATATTGGTGAAATCTCTTTAGATTGTGATATTTTCTTGTATTTTTCTATTTCTTGTTTGACGACCTTCTTTCTTTCTACCTCGCAGTAGGTTAGAGGCATTTTGTTGCACTAGTTTAGAGTCGCTGGTAAATATCGCACTAGGTTAGAGACATTTTTCTGTCCGGCATATCTAAATTTTTTACCCCTTCGTATTGCAGCTGCCTGGACTCTGATGCCAGCATTACACTTCTTTCAATCTGATGATATTTTTTGCCTTCTAATATTCAATCATCATATACGTCTGACACGTCCTTCATAAAAGCTTAGTAGCCAAAGGAAACGTTGACGAAAAGTTGGATTAAGCACTTGTGAAAAGTTGTGAAATTTTTCTCCCGTAAAAGTTTATTTTTTAAGTCTGATCTTTCCTTTTCTAAAATATTTTCAATGGAAAGTTATATTATGTAACCGTTAGGCGGACAATGATTTATTTTAAACTTTCTTCTGAGTTATTTTACTGAGTTAGAAATTCAAGACGAGACGTAAGTCATTTGACCGCCTTTATGGGTCCAACATTTAGAATATGATGGATCCATACACCTATTTGGCAAGGGTTTAGGAACTAAACAGACGTCTGCCGTATTACAAAAGGCCTCCGCATCGAACATCTGTGCATGTCCATAGAAATATGAAGAGTTACGCGTCCATGCTCTATCTGCATTTGTGAAGTAAATTTATTATAGTAGTGACAGATATATTTTCTTCCTGTAACATTATTTTTTATTTGCCATGTATTTGAAAACCAGTTCAAAATTAAACAGCTAGGTTGAAGAGTTCGGCTTATAGACATATGAAATAGCCAGGTAAAAAGTTAATATAGCCCGGTAATGAATTATTAGATTTATTAGCAATAAGATATGTATGTCTAAAATTATCGTAACTATTCAAGAGGTGGTTTCGAGAATTTTCAATGATGAGTATGAATTTTGTTATCTATATCCAAAATTATCAGGACAATTCGAAAAATAGTTTCAAGAACTTTCAATAATGCTCATGAACTTCCTTATCTATGCCCAAAATTATCGGAAGGATTCGGGAGATAGTTTTGAGAATTTTGAATGATGCGCCGATGTACAGGTTACTAAAAAATTCTGACTGATTCTGTTGGATGCCACACTGAAATACTGTATCAGTCAGGGTCGTCATGAGAGATACTGATTTACCACTGAAATTGTAATCATATTTTTTTTTTTTTTTTTTTTTTGTGTGTGTGTGTGTGTGTGTGTATGTGAATTTTTATATACTGGGCATCAGTAAAAGTGATTATTCCAAAGTTTTGGGGGGAAATGTTTAACGAGTTTTTAGGTTAGGATCCAAAGATTCGAATGATCTCAGAATTTTGGTCCTTATAATAATTGTGTGGAAAAGCAAAATTACCTTTTAAGCAAAAGCCTAAACAAGCTACTAGCTTAATTTAGAAGTCAAATCACTATATCTTATCTCGTTCATTTGCGGTTTTGCAGCTGAGGATGATGGTTCGATATAAGCCATCGAAACCAGTTCTGTAAAAATTTAAAAACATAACGCTGATTTTTGTTGTTTGACTTCTAAATTAATACTTGTTCGGCGTGTTATTGTATCTTAAGTTACTATCTTATTTTCAAATAAATATTTTTCTCGAATAACAGTTTCTGTGCAATGCACGTTGATGTGTATAATTTATTTACACTTTCTAAAAGACTGGTTATGAGTTATTAAAAAAAAGAAAAGAACACTCAGTTTTCTTTTAAATAATGATTTTAATTTACTCAAATAATGTTTTTTATGTAATTTTAGACTAATGAATATGCTTTCGATTCATTTTACTTCTACTAAAATAAAATAACAGCAATTATAAACGGAGAGGTATAAAGGAAATCAGAAGAAAATATTTAGTTTCTCTACCTGAAGAAAAAACGCTCAATTACTCAGTACAAGGGTTACAAATTTTTATTTTCTTGGGGCTTAACATTTCTGAACACAAAACAGTAGATATAAGATGTATTTATTATAATTTATATGTAATCATGTTAATCAAATGTTCATTAATTTACTTTCAAACGTTTGTTTCAAAAAGTTTAAATAGAGTTTTGATTTAATCTGATTTACGGTTTTTACTGAAATGGAAAATATAATCAACTCAAAATATATCTTTTATGGAAAAATTACTGTATTATATGAAAATAATTACAGTTAAAAGGGGACGGTGGACTTTAAAAATTAGTTTTTTAAGTTTTTGTGTTTTCAACAAGAAAGTTTACACATATACATGTTATAACATCAGTTTATAAAATATATGTTCAAAGTTTCAATTTATTTTAAATTAAAAAATTTTAAAACAAATAGTTAATTATTTTAATTAAAGATTAAAAATGCTCCTTGTGCTCTAATTTTCAATATTTTTTCTAATTTTTCCTTTAAGTTAGTTATAAAGACTTAACAAAATATTTTGTGTATCCGTTATGTAATATGATGAATCAAAAATGTTTAAAAAGGAATTTTGTGAAATTAAACCCAGTTTTCGGAAAAATATCATCACCTTTTGTTAAACATTACCACAAATTTTAACTTCTTATTAATCTCATATCCAAAAATGCATACAGTTCTACTGTAACATACGTTACTGTAGCAAGATAGTTTCTTCCAAATATCATTCATTTTGAACTAAAAATGAGTCGCATGGAGCATTTTCAAGACATAGGAACTGCCAAAAAATTTGTTTTATGAATTGTCACACTTACATTATCTTTTAATCCTTTACAATATTCTTTACTATTTCTGTTTTTTTCCAAGCAGGTAAACTTCCTTTTTTGCTTTGGTCAAGCGACGTTGATCCCGCGTTTTTGCGACGAATCGGAAAAACGAGATTCCCCATGCTCTACGCGTATAGCATTTACATAACCAAAGTTAAATTCATTAATAGTTGTCAATTCTCACATTCTAGCCTTTTTTTTTTCAAATAAACACTTCTTTTGGGCTAATATATAAATTATAACTGTTGAAATACTTTTTTTTTTTTTTTTTTTTTTTTTTACATTTTCTCCAAAATTTAAAGGGCAATGTTTACATTGTTTATACATTTAAATGCTTGTAACTTCTTTAAAAATTAGAATATTTGAATTCGGTTTTTTGCATATGATGTAGTCGCGTATATGGAATATTACGAGAGTAAAAAATCAAATTCAATATTTTGGTTGATTTTTAGCTATTTTGAAGTCCACCGTCCCCTTAAATAGCCAAAATAAAGTTACTTCAGAAAATTACAAATTTTTTATGCTGCTGACTGAATGTGTTGTGGATCCATATATCTTCTTTTCTTATATTTTATTTCTACATATTTTTAAAAATTAATTATAACTTAGCTTTTAAACTAAAAATGTATAACTTCTTTTATTGATCATTATGCTTACATTTCATCAAATATCATTATATAGCTGATTATATGTATAGTAATTTTAAAAATAATACTGTAATATTTGCTTTATGCAACTCCTCCTACGACACAATGGTTTACATGCGCGACTTCTTATGTTTCCGTAGCACAGAGTGCAAATATCTTTAAGCAAATACTTACATACTACATTTTACCAAATTTTTGAAATTCAGTATAACATCTCGGGCATTTCTATAATAAAAAAAGTAATTTTAATACTTCGTTTTATGTCTGAAAAGTTTGATTCGTGAATTATTCTGCAGTTTATATCAATATTATTCAACGTGATAGCTGGTAACTTTCCAACATCCAGCACATTTTACATAAAGCAATATTCTGTGCATTGGCTTTTTTAAAAAAGATGCGAGTCCATTTATTACAGAAGAAAACTACATAGTGACTGATTTCATCATCAAGTGACAACATCAAGTGACTGATTTCGACATTTCTGACGTCACTGGGATTCACCCTCCTATTTCCAAATGAAAAGAAACTTCCGTTTTGTGCTCCGTTTGTTGACCAGAGTTCTGATTAAGTGGGCTTGTGTCGAGGAAATTAAATTTGTAAAACTAATTTACTGCGAACTGCTAGGATGGGTCTTCATACAAAGTGGTTGGAACACCAGTATCAGCCAGATAAGAGTCAAAAGGCATTTCGTCTTCCGGCAGGGAAACTCAGCAAGCGTTTTTCCTCTCCCTTTCGGATATAAACCTGATACCATCATTTCCTACCGCAAAAACACGTTCATCTCTTATGACTGTCCCCTACAGCAAGAATTTATTACCTAATTCATTTAACTGGATAAAGAGATATTTACCCAAATCATTACAGTGTCAGAATACACAATATATCAATTTTAAATAAATGAATTCCTTGAAATAATGTGTCGAATAAAAAGTATCATGTACATAAAAATTTTTACTCAACATTTAAGAAAGCATTACTGAAACAAGTATTAAAAGTGGTTAACTAATACAGAAAAAATTAAAACATTAAGCTTTAAACAGTTAAAGAAAGGGTTCGGAATTCCTTTTCTTTAATAATCTAAGGCTATCACAATAAATGGGCAAGAACGAACATTAATATACCCAAAAACATCAATCAGAAGACGGGGATGAATATTTAATTTTCGCATCTTTGATAAGAATTGAAAGTAACTGCTCGAGACTAGCTTCTGGTCGTAAAGAAACATATTTACTTGATTTTAATACAATAAACTATACAAAAGCATATTTATATGAGGTATGTAAAATAAGAACATAAAAAATATTTCCTTTGGGGCGATTCTTTCGAGAATGACTTTCTAAAATTACTATTGAAAATTTAATCTTTACGGAATTAGCAATATTACCTTATTCAAAATGTCACCCTGTAGAGACATTATGATATTTTAGAAGTAAAAGACATGAATAATGAGCAATGCACTCGTCGGGACTCGAACCACAGACCTCTCGAATATGCTACGAGCGTGCTGATCATTACACCGCGAAGGCATGCTAAAAAGGCGGGAGAAGTACCTTATATACTCCCACTTTTAAAGAGAGACTGGGTTAGGGTACCCAGTCGCTAAATCCTGGTAGTAGAGAATCACCATCCACTACCTAGTTTAGTTCGGGCGTCACTGTAGAGACATTAGGTTATTTCCAAGCTGGAGACGTGAAAAATGAGCAATGCCCTTGCCGGGACTCGAACCCTGGACTTCTCAAATACGCGCCGAGTGTGCTGGCCATTACACCACGAAGGCATGCTAAGAAGGCGGGAGAAATACCTTATATGCTCTCCCTTTCAAAGGGAGACTGGGGATTAGGCGACCCAATCGCCAAATCCTGGTGGTGGAGAATCATCATCCACCACCATTTTTTACTTCGAGTGCCACTGTAGAATCATTAGGTTGTTTCGGAAACAGAAGATGTAAATAATGAGCGATGCCCTGGCCGGGACTCGAACCACGGACCTCTCAAATACGCCCCGTGCGTGCTGACTATTACACCATGAAGGCAAGCTAAGAAAGCGGGAGAAATACCTTATAATGCTAAGTTGAATATACATTATGTATAAATTAATGTAATAGAATTTCAGCTCAAAATTTCCAAGGGGCGACGTCATTATCGAGGTGAAAAGAATATGCAAAAATTAATTATAAATGTGTTTTGGTTTCTAAACTATTAAAAAAGGAATTTTTTTTAGTTGAATAAAGTGTTGAAACTTCTGGGGACTTAAGGTGAACCAATCTTACTGAACCTGAAGAAAATTAAATTAGTTGTTCTAACTCAGATGTTTGTATCATCATTTTTATAATACGAAAATTACAATTAACTCTTTTCTAATAAAAATACGCAATAAAAAGAATTTATTGAGAGGTATTGATTCTAAGTTCACGTCAAATTTTAAAGGGTTTGCAGTGAAATGCTACGTCTCCTGTTACTGTGGTAAAAAGCGCATGACCAGTTTATATTACTCATTTAAAAAAAATAATTTTATTACCTCGAGCTATAACTATTCTTTAGTGAAATCAATTACTTTTCTTCTAATAAGCAACAAAGTAATGATTTTGGATTCTAATTTGCTTAAATTTCTCAAAATTTAAAATAACGTTAAATTAGCAAAATCCTAATTGTGAAGCAAATTTGCAGAAATTTACTTATAAAAATGTGAAAAACTTGTTTGCTTCAAATGCCATTATGCATTCATTTTATTGAACAAATTTCAGTTTTAAAAATAAAATAAAAGTATCCTTCTTCCTTTATATCTTTATAACATCGCACGCTTTTGTGTAATATTTTTTACAGAAACGAGTCTGGTCTGTTAAATAAACCTACAATACTCTGAAATATACTTGTTTGCATATTAGTATTTGATTGTAAAGAAAAATAAGAATTCCTCAGAAGAATCCCTCTGTCTAAAATTTATTTTATCTTTTAAGGTGGGAGTTCGAAAAATGTGAATGGAGGTTTTATTTATATTTGCCTCATCACAGTTTCAAGAAAACAAAGTTTGAACGATGGTATATGGTGGATAATTTCATGAAAAAGAAATTCAACGCTGAGGCTAAAAGATTAAAATACAAAATATAATTATTTATATGGTTCCCGTAAAGCAAAAGTTAGTAAAATATTTCTTACTTTTTAATGGGTTAAATAACAATCGTCTTTAGGTCTAATTCGACAGAATAAAGCCTTGGAAGAAGCTAAATGTCGAAAAATTTTCCTACCGAACGTAGTTGCACGCAGATTTCAGGAAATGTAAGAGCAGGGCAAATGTGAAATATATAAATGAATTGTTAATTCACTGTAAGCGTATTTAGGTAAAAACTATTAGTGATAAGGTTAAATTTGTACTGTTTTGTGTTGGAAAAAAACCCGCAAATTCATGATTGCCTCTAGAAATATACGCAAAGCAGATTAATTTGCATGCGTCTAATAAGGAATAACCATGGCTACTAAGTCTCATTGCCCAGTTCATGGACAATTGCTTTTATTTATAACTATGACGAAAAATAAATATTTCCCTCTAGCGTATTGTGATAAAGCTCTGGAAACGAAAGCTTAAAATAATAAATGGCGCTGGTTATTCCAAAATTTATAGGTAAAACGATTTATGAGGAAAACGAAATGTAAGTTTACATTCAAAACATAAAAAATTAGTTGCATTTTTATTGTCATGACATAAGGAACAAATATCATCTTCACGACATCTTACGACATAAGAAATAAATACCATCCACTAATTTACATTCTCAAGAAAAAGAACTTCAAAATGTTAAAACACCATGAAGCACGAAAGTGGGAAATTCGAATTTAATATGCATGAAAAATAAATTCATAAAATATTTTTTGCGTGGAAAAAGCAGTTTGTATTTAAAATGAAAAGGTCAAGTTGGATAACACCAGCAGAGCTCAATTATGATGTCACAAAAGTTTTCATTACATAATATATGCTGTAGTTTATGTATTGAAATCAAAGCAAATATTTTAAAACTTCAGTATTATTTAATAGCACGTGATATAATTAAACTTTGTGTGCGCTACTTGAATTTCATTTCCGTATTTAATATTTTTGACATCTTTTATATGATATATTTTGCTAAGTTACGTGGCCTAAGATTATTAATTTATCTTTTAAACCATTACAGTATTTTTTGTTAGTATAACAAAGTGCGCTTTTAAAATATTACTTCATAATGTAATTTTGTAAAGCAAAGGGTAAATATATGACAAAAGTTTTCCCTAAATAAATATTTTTGAAGTGGTAATGGCTTCTATACAGTAACTGTTATATAATTTTACACTATAATTATGTTTATATCGCTATACATTACGCACCTCGTGCAAAATTTCTTTACAATTCTCCTGTTAATCGCTATCTATTGTATTTCGGTTTTCAGGAATAAAACAATTAAACATACATATTTACTTAACATGTTTATTAAAATATTTTTTTTAATTTATTATCTTCCCTACAAAAATAACAATCAATCATATTAAATTTTCTTGTAATATATTTTTCAATTTTATGGTATTCAAGAGTATAATGAAATACGGTTTATGATACAGAGAAAGTTTGCAGAAAACGGTGTTCATCTTACACACGAGAGAAGGGGGGTATGCAATAATTAATAACATAAAGCAACCTGCAAGTGACGCACTCCTCCTTGAGCAGCTGCTGTTGACGTTGTAGCCCATCCCGAGCCTTCTACAGCAGTGACTCCCCAAAATTCTGTCCTCAGAATTTTGCCGGTCTGCTGAGTATTACGAGAATTATAATTTGTGCATTGAAAATGCTTGGTGTTTTAAGAGTTAAGCGTCTGGAAAGGAAAACGGACAAAATTTTAAAAATGTTGTCTTTCCTGTTTAATCTCACGAAAGTATGCCTTAAAATGCCTTAATAGGAACAAATCTTCTATTTGGAATATTATTAGAGCAAACTTCTATGATTCTGAAATGAACTGTAACATCTGTTTGAGAAAAATTTCGAAATGTGTTAATATACAAATTAGCATGATTATCTATATAAATGAAGTATTTGAGTATCTTGCCTGTGGAAGATGAATATCTTTAAGAGAAATATAAATGATAAAAACAAAATTTGGTGCTGCATAAAATAATTGACGATAAAATGAAACATTTATTTAAAAATACAGTTACAATGAGTGTAAGATTTTTTGCTAGTTCTCTAACTTTAATGTAACCTAAAATATATTGCATTTAAAGCTACAGAATGCTATAAAACTTGTTCCTTATCTCTGAGTGTTGAACATGAATAACTTCGTTCCGTGATGCACATGAAAAGTACATGCGAAAATAAAATTGCAATAACCTCAAAGATAGCTTTAGAAATAGCACCATTATGAACTAAATTGGTTAACTGTGCCTAATTAAGCTAATGCTTATAAAGTTTTAGAAATTCCTTGAATTTTACAATGATAAATTTAATTTAAAGATCCTTATCTCGTGAATTATTGAAAATTACACTTTATTAATAAAAACTGGTATCCAAGTAAAAGCAACTGTAGGTCAATTTGATGCTTTCATTTAGGATCAATCAAAAATGAAATCTTTCGTTTTTTCGCCCATTGTGTTTATCATGTAAAAATAAGTTTAGCATTTGTAAGAAACACATTTTCTTGAGCGTTTACATCCATTTCAGAATACAAATAACCTGTGATTTATATAATTTCAAGGAAGAGCTTTATAATATTTCTGAAAAGTAAATTATAGTTTAAATCTTAGTTAATCTTAGTTAAAACTATGTAAAAATTAATGCGTTTATGGATGTCTTTCAAGGAATAATTTTACCTATTGATTTAATACTTTAAATTACTCGAACGTGGCAAATACATATAAGCAAAGCGATCACTGAAAGGAAATTTAAACGAGAATTGTTGTTATTATAACTACAAAATGTTAACAGGTAGAAATCTAGTATATATTGAGGATTCAAGAAAGCTTTTAAGGTATGATAGGCTAACTATAGCATCCGTCAAATAAGTCATATGCAAAACTAACGAATTTAGCGACTGAACCATACTAATTTTCTGTAAGCTGTTCGGTCCTCATATATTAATCTGATAGTTCTGGTAGTGATGATCTACCAATCATAAAGCTAGATAATATTATGAAGCCAATTACAGATCTCTGTGCATTAAAGGCTGAGAAAGCATAAAATTCTGATCCCTTATATATTCTTCCAAAAGCGAAATTCCTAGTTAGTAAAATGTTTATTGTGTTTTAAAAAGACGTTTTATACCTTCACGTGAAACATCCTCAAAGATATGAGTAGCTGATATTTTCCCAATATCATTTTTAAATTTAACTGTGTTTTCTAATAATAAGCTACTAATTGCTATAAAAAGAAGTTTTTTGTAATTCCTCTCAAAATTTTGGTGAAGAATGTAAAATATCAATTGGTAGTAAGCATTAAGATGTTATATAAATCGGAAAATTCCAATTCGACTATCTTCATGAATTTTATGTTTATGCTAGTTTTATGCTTCGCGAATTCTATAGAACTTTCTTTCTTATATGTAATGTTTGTTCTGTGGTGGCATACGAAAATTATTTTTCATGTTTCATGTAATATTGATACTGCTCTAATAAAACTCTGTAGCTTATTTTGCGAAACCTTTTATAAATGGAAGTACATTTATAGTGTCAATATTTAAGGAAATAAACTCTTTAACTATTTTTATTGAACACCTATATAAAACAAGGATCTTATGAAAGATTCTTGAGCTTAAATATCTGCACTTGAAATTGCTAATAGCATGCAAATTAGAATATGATTATTTATGTCTAAGAATTTACGGGTGCAGAAGAAAATGAAAACAAATTTAGAAAACGCTTCTAACATTTTTCTTCTTTTCCTTCTTCCAATTACAGATATATGAGCATCCATTTCATTACTTTTTACTTTCCTGCTATTTTGAGTCCAAGGTAATAGTATATTCTAAACCTACATAAAGTATCGTGTATATATTTTAACAGTTTTGTAAACGTTAATTATTCGAATTTGAATAGGTGAAAAAAGCGACTTAAATGTTGTATGTCTGAAGAATACATGCTTTTCTTCCATAAAATTTAAGGAAAATATTTCGTAGCACCGTCTTAACGCAGAAAATCTTGAAATTATAAAAACTCCTTAGAATACAGCTTCGGCAAAAAATATTAGTATTCAAGATTTTATATTAAGAGGGAACATTGTTTAAGATGATTCAGTTGAAGTTTAAAAATGCAGTATTACAGAATCAGAAAGGTGAAAAAATACTAGTAAATAAGTATAAAGACAGCAATACTGTATGACCTGATGAATTATTAATTTAAGAAAAACATAATTTGAAATCTCCTGAACGAAATCTTCGCAAATAATGCATGATTATGAAAATCTTTCCCTGCCACAGCAACATTCAACAGTCGTTTGAAATTTTGCATGATTTATAATTAATAAAATGATAAAACAGTGATTCAGATTTTCTGTCAAGGAAATCTTTCTGACACATCAGGAGTTTTGAAGAAAAAAGTTCTTTAATGAATCACTAAATCCTTCTCCAGAATCGAATATAGTGTCCTCGGAATGTTGAACCTAAATGATAACTTGTCATAAGACAAGAATACGTAAGAGGAATATCTTGATTCCTTCCTAAGTGTTTGTACGTGGATCATCCGTTTTTAGAATAACCTCGTTTGTAACTTACTAGCATTTTATTGTTACCTCACCAGCAAGTTAAGAAAGAGGAAAATAAATCTTTAAAACATTAGATATGAATTTTATACAAGTTACATATGATTTTTTATTACTTTTTCCTTAATTCTATGCCAGTGACGATGTCTAATTTTTCTTTTATCATTTGTCAGCTTAGTGAATGTAAGTACGTTTCATTTTCTTTAAACCTAGAGGATCCTCTTACTCCGTGCTAACTTATATTAAATTGAAGCTGTTTAATTTTGTTAAAATTTAACAGATGGCACAAGTATTGATATTAACATTATCCAAGGAATTCATAAATTATTTTAAATCCTAATATAAAAACAAATTCTCGTTTATAGTTATTGATTAAAGAATAATATGGTTATTTATTAATATTTTACGGGATATAATAATACTGTTACGCACTTTGCTAAGAGTGATTTGCAAAACGAAGAACATTGTCATTTCTTTATACATTTTTCATTATTTACGAAAAGTATAACTATTTTAAACTCTAGAATAGGCATATTAAACTCATTGTGACTCATTTTATGCTGCCCAGGGGTCACCCTGAAAATATAACAAAATATATACATATAATTACATCTTTTTAATAAAGTTTAGAATTCCACTGAATATAGAGGCGTATATACAACCTTGAGTATTAAACCCGACTCTTAAGAGTCTCTTCATAAAAAAACTTTCTCAACTGACGATAAAAAGTGGCAACCCATTTAGCGATAGTATTAACAAAAATTCAATGTGTAAAACTTTAAAGCAAAAATTAAGAAAAGTGATTATTCTGAATTTTACAAATACTTGCCTGTAGGGTTCCCAGAAAGCCGAACATTTTGCATCGTACGTGATTAGCATGTTCGGTAGCACGTACTGAAGTTAATAGCTTTCCTCACTTATGAAAAGGAAAAATTCCCAGCGAGATCCAAGTTAACAGATATTCATTAGTGCTAGCAGCGTATCTAAAAACATTCAAAAGCTGACTATAGGAAAAAAATACCAAGTATCGGAAATAAACAATAGGTATCCATCTACTGTCAGGATATCATTATGTTCTTTCCTTTTGTTTTTTATTTTTGTACTTTTCTTTTATGAAACAGTGTTAGGAAAGATTTCATGCATTTACTCTTTTTTACACTCATTACATCATTAAGTATGAAAACGGCTTTTTTTCCTCTTTTTCGTGACCTGCACTATTGCAAAATGATGACTATTTGGTCCACTTGAGATACTGACTTTGACATGCCTGCTCTAAAGTTATCTATATTTACAGCGTATCCCTACCTTTTCTTGCTAAATTATCCCAGAAATTATCAAATTACTATTGGGAGGCGATTTTAAAGCGTTTTCAGCATCATTATGAGAAATTCCAACATTAACATGAGTTAGACTTTCATAGATAGCATAAAGCTCTATGAAACTTGCATTCATCTTCCCGTTTTAGGTTCCGAGACATAATATCCGCAGTGACTTGAAATACTTCTATATAAGTTATCACAAGAGGTCATTTTTTGCTTAGATTTCCTCCATATGTAGCGTGAATATGAGCCATTTTTCAATAAAGTTTCCTCTATGATGTTGTGGTCTTTTAGGAAAGATAGCTGTCTGAGTCTTCGTAATCAATTAACCAACTTTCAAGTCAGTAGTTCAATTTTTTTAAAATTTCCAATACTACTGTAGTCTATAAAGCATTTTTTCCCGCCTTCCTAGCGTGCCTTCATGGTGTAGTGGTCAGCACACTGAGCCAGTATTTCAGAGGTCCGTGGTTCGATTCCCGGCAAAGGCGTTTCTAATTTTTCATCTATTATTAGAAATCTAATATTTAGAAAAAAAAAAGTGCTTTAAATCATCAGTGTATTACCGTTTAGGAATTGAGCATTACAGCGGGTTCAAGGTCGATATGAGTTAGTGTTTGCAAGTATGTGCGACAGAAAATTATTTGCACTTCCGCTTTTTCAACAGCTCAAAAATTATTACATCCGTGTGAACCTAGCTCAGGAACTAAATTATTTAATGTGCTGCGAATTCTATAGTTTTCATTTCAACATTGGTTAAAATTTCTGCAATTTGTTTTGAGAAAATCTGGAATTCTTGTTCATTAATTTTTCTAATTTTTCATAATTATGTGTGAGCAAACTAAGTAACGAAATTTAAGCTATTTAAATTATTCATAGGGAAGGATATTAAGATAAGTTATTACGATTTTAGAATAGAGAGGAAGAATTAATGTTTATAGTTATATTATAATTCTGATTCATACATTTTTATCTTACATGTATATATATATATGTGATGTACCAGCTTTAGTCGTAGCTTAAATTATCAGACGATAAGTTTAAAAAAAAAGGATCCATTTATTATTATTCAGGAGAAATAGCAGTTACAAAAATCAGATATCCGAAGTAAATAAAAGAATTACTAATAACTTTTTGTATGAAGTTTACTGCATCGTGACATTTAAGAAAAAGCCCCCGATATTCTTTTGCGAGTTTCGTTTCCTTCTATTTGGGACTTGTTTTAGAGTATTGCGTATATAACTGACTTAATTTATATAGCATATAACTGATACCCTTTAGGAGCATGTTGAGCATTATTATAGTTTTAAAAAGATGTGTTTGTGTTTCTGCACCGTACACTACGTACCTTGATATTAAATTGTTTAGTTTTCAGTTTCTAGGTTTTTCTATATTTAGTTGTTGAAAGTTTCTGAATTATTATTTATTAAGCACAAATAATTAATAAGATAAAGTACTAGAATAATTAGCATTCAGAAAATGGCAGACAGAATATCTAATGTATGCTAGAGACAGAAACTAAATGCATATTAATTTTACAAACACAACATTAATTATTGTAGTTATTTGCGTTTTGTTGTAATATTGCTGTTGTATATATTAAAATTTTGTAGAAAATGTTTAAAAAAATTTACAGATCGCATGAGATGATTTCTTAGATATCGTAAAATGTACAGTAATATTTCGGAAAAGATCTGTTATAATTTTTTATCCAGTTCTTAATAGAAATTAAACTTATTCTCATATTGCAGAAAGTTACAAAATAATTGATTAAACTGAATTAATTTTTGAAAATTTTGAAAAATTACAGAAATTCAAATTTTGATTTCCTCACAATTTTGGTGATCACATCACACTATGGTTCTTAAAATCATATTTTATTGTAACTTGAAATCAAAATTGAAAATACTCACTATAGGCTAAAAGTATTTTTGTTTCATAACATACCTAAACATATTTCGATGCTGCTTAAAAGCAAAATTAAACAGCTCTCAGGTAACAGGAACTGTAACATGAGAAGCACAAGGGCGCCAGAATCTGTTTCGGAAAAGGAGTGAGGGAAATCTCTTGACAGATTTTGTCGAAGAGGACAGCATGCTGGGGTTAGGGGAAAAAAAGAACTGCCCATAATTGGTCCATAAATAACAGGGCTCCCACGATTTCCAGCCCCGTTATTAAATCTCTGTGAAGTGGCCCCTTCAGCGAATAATTGGCTAATTGAAAGGAGAGTTCGTCCGAGGGGAACTGTTGTTCAGCATTTAACAAGGCACTAAATCACTCGTTAGAATTAAAAAATAAATAGGCCATCACGTCAACGCTGTCAAATTATGACTCACTTGGAAGTCTGAAAATCAGCCAAGCAGATAGGCTTCAATTCCGAAAATGCATTTAATTTCCCACTAATTCGTATTTTGTTTTGCAAAGATTTAGTTTAAAATAGTCTACGAAAACGGAGATGTAAGACTAAATATTTGGGAAACCGAAATATCTACTAATGTTGGAAAACATTGTTCTCTATTGGAAGCTGCTATTTTTTTAAATTTTGCTTTAAGTAGTTTACGTTCCTTAATTATTTGAAGTGAATACCCACAAAACTAACCGTTCAGTGTATAAGGTATTTCCCCCACCTTCTTGGCATGCCTTCGTGATGTGGTGGTCTGCACGTTGGGCGCGTATTCGAGGTCCGTAGTTCGATTCCCGGCGAAGGCGTTGCTAATTTTTCATTTTTCCTGCTTCTAGAAATACCTAATGTCTCTACTGTTAGCAGAATTTCAAAGTAATTGTCTCAAGTTTACTGAATAATATTAGATTCCTTCACTAACAACTGTAATCACTTCGGAGATCAGAACTTGAAAGTAATTTTCATTTCATAAGTTTATTGAATGAGATTCAGTCTTTCACCACTAATTGTTATCACTTCAGAGATACTTATCATTAGCTACAAAAATTATATTAAATGTTGTGACCAGAAACAGTCCAAAAGCTCGTTAAAGTAGAAATTCAAAAGCCAAATATTAAGCATGTAGAGAACTTTGCTACTTGAATTCCCTGGTATGTCTTATTATAAAAATGTATTTGGTATTGTATATAATAAAGCTTTAGATAAATATTAAATTAAATAGAAAATAAAATGTATAAATATATTCATATTATGCTTCATTTAAAGCAAATAAGGACAGTTTTTTCTTATTTACGCATTTATTTGCGAGGCGTAGCTATTCAACTGTGAGTGAACTAATGTAAGAATCTCATTGCAGTTAGCACTTTTTAAAGAACGCGCACTGTAATTTAAGCATATCCCATAAGTAAAATAGCATTTTAATATTTAACTTGTCTCTGAAGAACTTTAAAATCCATAGTATTTAATTCGACTGAAATGAATTTATGAAAAATAAGTAGGCTTTCTGCGAAGCATTTAGACGAGTAATATTTCCTTCATTTACAATGTGGGCAATATGTTGATTTAATGCATGAATAATTTTATTTTTGCAGCGAAAAAAGTGAAATTTTGTAAACTATTTAAAATTCATAGCAGATCTAATTTTTATTTCGTCTGTGGTCATTTAAAATTCATTACGTGAGCATTATATGTATTTATCTGAGAAGTAAAATGACAGCAGATATTCTCATATTAAATAAACAAACAAGATAAAAATAACATTAAATTTGAAAATGCATTTATATAGATACTGCTTTACAAAACATTCAATTCTTTCAAAATTCCGAGGCATATCTTACAAGCAGTTTTAACATAGAATAGCCCATACGGCAATTAATAAAACTTCACTTACCTGTCTTAACTTGATACTTGAGAGTTTCCTTGCAATCGACAAGAAGTTGATCAAGATTAACGGAATCATCATTGATTTTCAGGTCGAATATCTCCTTCAGCTTCTGAGGTTGATGGAAATCCAAGATCTTAGATTATAGTATTTTTTCACCTGGACGGGACTTGCTTTACAGATCTCCCCTCTCTCGTTCTTAAGGTAAAATACGACTCCTTTGATTTCCTGAACTACATAGGGGCCTTCAAATTTTGGAGCTAGCTTTACAGTAAAATTGTCTGGGGCACTTGATAAAGAAAATTTCCGCTTCAATACTTTATCCCCAACTTTAAAATCTGCTTCACGGCGTTTTCTATCGTAATACACTTTTTGCTTATTTCTTGCCGTATCCGAGCTTTTAATCGCCTGATCAATAAGTTTTTGCACATCTTTCTGTTTAAACTCTTGCTCTCTTTGTTGCACAAAGAATAATTTATCTAAAGGCGTAATTAACTTTCTGCCTAAAAATAATTCTGCTGGGGTTTTTCCCGTAGTATCGTGATTTGCCGTTCTTAAAGCATAAGCTAATTTATTTATGTAGCCATCCCAGCGCTTGTGATGTGTGCTAACGTAACTGCGAATTATTTTTACTATGTTTTTATTCACTCTTTCTGCTATGTTTGCCTGTGGTCTAAACGGAACTATTTTGATATGGCGTATGCCAAGTCCAGTGCATATGTTTTCAAATATTTGACTAATGAATTGTTTTCCATTATCGCTAATGACTTTTATCGGTGCACCGTATTTTAAAATGTATCTGTGTAAGAATGCATCTGCGACTGTTTTGGCTGACGCGCGTTTAAGTGGAACAATTTCTGTCCATTTTGAAAAATGATCTACTATTACTAAAAGAAAACGATTTTTATTTAACTCGCTCTGGGGGAAGGGACCAAGAAGATCTATGCCTAAAATTTCATTCGGAAATGTAGCGTGAATGCTATTTAAGTACCTGGCCGGGCTGTAATTAATATCATTTATTAACTGACATTGATTGCAGGACCTGACATACGCAGTTACTATTTTGTATAATTGCGGGAAATATACCGCCTCGCGTACCCTTTTTAAAGTCTTTCTGACCCCTAAATGACCTGCTGTTTTCGCGTCGTGTAATTCCTTCAAAATGCTTAATCGAAGCGAGGCTGGGATGACTGGTTTGTACTCGAGATTTTCGTTTGTTGTTTTCGTATAAAATAATAAATTATCTATTATTTCATAGTTTTCTGCTCTATTTCTTATCGCATCGATATCTGTGTGCTCAAAGCTTTCGGGGTCTTTCAAATATGCATAGATATTTCCAAATTCAGGATCAGCTTTCAGTTCAGTGATAATCGTATCTCTAGAATCTAAAATTTTTGAAGTCAACACAGCGCATTTAAGTTCATTTCCTTCATCGTCCAGTTTTATACGAGAAAGTGCGTCAGCTACATTGTTTTCCTTACCCGGTTTATATTTTATTCTGAGATTATATTCTTGGAGTTTTAAAGCCCATCTTTTTAACCTGGGCGTTAGGTTTTCCCCCGAGTAAAGTCTACCAACAGCCGCATGATCCGAAAAGACTGTTACTGGCGCTTTGCCGAAATAAACTCGAAATTTGTGTACAGCCATTAATACGGCTAATGTTTCTCTCTCTGTAGCTGTATAATTCCTTTGTGTCTGATTCAACGTTTTACTAAAAAATGCCAGAGGATGGCTATTTTGCATAAGAACCGCACCCACCGCATAGTCCGACGCATCTGCTGCAATTTCCAGGTTTTCGTTCCCCTCCGGGAATTTCAAAACAGGGGCATTGATGAGCTCTTCTTTTAATCTTTCAAATTCTGTATTTGCTTCCGCTGTCCACGTAAATTTACTTCTCTTTCTTTTGATTACTAAGAGTGGTTCAACAATATTAGCGAAATCTTTTATGAAAGACCGATAGTAAGAACATAACCCAAGGAAAGAAGAAAGTTTCTTGGCGGTGTTGGGCTGTGGAAAATTCTTGATTGCTTATATTTTTTAATCTTGCGTTTCTATACCCTTTTGCGAAATTTTATAACCGAGATATTTAAGTTCTTTAGTTGCGAACTTGCATTTTGAGGCGTTAATTGTAACACCGGCCTCTTTTAATAATTTAAAAACTTCTTCTAGATCATTAATGTGTTGTTCCAACGTACAACTCGTTATAATTATATCATCTAGATAGATTAAAGTTGATTTTCCTAGGACAAGCTGTAGAACAATATCCATAGCTCTCTGGAATGTTGATGGGGCCCCACACAACCCAAAGGGCATGCGTAAAAATGCATAAGTGCCCGATTTTGTTATAAACGCGGTTTTATGTATGTCTTCGGGTCTCATAGCTATTTGATAGTAGCCAGACGTTAAGTCTAAAGTAGACATGTATCTTGTCGATTTGATCTGTCTAATAATTTCCTCTATAACCTGCAAAGGGTAAACTGGGAATTTAGTATTCCCAGTTTACCCTTTGCAGGTTATAGAGTTTATAACCTATTTAGTTTTCTGTAATCGATAGCAAACCTCCAAGCCCTTTTATCCGAAGGAGGAAACTCGTACTTTTTCCTACATAGTACGACTGGACTCGCGTACTCACTATTTATGGGCGTTATTATTTTATTCTTTAACATTTCCTGAATATGTTCTTCGATGATTAGGTCTTACTGTTTATCATAGCGATAAGGTTTAGTCCTACAGGGTTTGTCGGCAGTTAACTGTATCTGATGCGTAACTATTTGGCAACTACCAGGATTTTCTGAAAACAAGTTAGAAAAATTACTCACCACTTGCTGGATGGCTTGACTTTCATGGTCATTCAGATGGCTAAGGTCAACTTGCGGTTTCTCCACAGGTTCCACCACCCTCTGGTCCATCTCCAGCACCACGGACTGTCTTGAAAATTCAGCTTGACCCTCGCGGCCCTTAAAATCTCCATACCTAAAATAAGAGGATTTTGCAGATTCTTCACTACAAAAATTAATACTTTGAGGCTTTCCTCTTTTACCTGTATGTTTAATGATAATTTCCCGATGCAGTGACAGGTTTTTCCTTGCGCCGCTATAATTTCCGTATTTTTGGTTTTAAATAATCGTAACCTATAAAAATTCTTTTTGAAGAATGTTTCGCTCATAAAATTTCCTTCTGCTCCTGTATCGATGAGGGCTTCTACTGGTACATCGCCAACCAGGACTTGTATAATTGGTAGATGTGAGTTTTTTACGATGACCGTATTTAAATGTCTTTTAGAGGGTTTTTTAAAAACTTCCGGGGTCTGGACCCTCGCTTTCACAGGTCCCTCTACTCGTTTAAAGGTTTCCTTTCAAGTTTTGCCTTCTGGGTACGCGGATGTTTGTTTTCGAATTTTCTTTTTGGGCCTTGACCTTCGAGGTACGATGAGTTAGATTGATAGCTCTTTTCCCCATAAAAGCGGTTTGCATTTCTGGTTTCCTCATTTGAAGATTTCCTTCGGGTACTTTGAGAATACGTTGTACCTCTAGCTTTTCCCGCTATTCTGCGATTTTGAAACTTCACCGCCAATTCGAAGAGCTCCTGCAATGTGCTTGGGTTTCTAATTTCGAAGTAGTCTTGAACAGCAGGTAACAATCTTGGTAAGATTATTTCAATAATCTCCGCGTCGGGTTTCTTCCCATACAGCATATCCGTCAGCTTAATTTTTCGCAAAATAAAGTCCGTCAACTCTTCTATATCCCGTTGATAGAAACTATATAGTTCGGCTTCCAGCCTTGCTCGATCTTTCACTATGGGCAAGGCCTTTACTAACGATTTTTTGAAATTTTCAAATGTATATGTCTGGCTTCCAAATTCCCCTAATAAAAATTTGCCTATATTCTTCCACCATAGCGCGGCCTGTCCTCTTAGTGCGGATGTGGCGATGGCAACTTTTTGTCTTTCAGGCACAGGGTAGAGCTGAAAGTGATTTTCTTGGCCTTCTAGAAATATCGCCACCGAATTTTTTCCGTCGAAATTGACGTTTGGCTTGATTGACGCTCTCAAAGTCTGGACCAGGTATCCAAATCCTTCCAATTGGCTTGCCATTTCTTGGTGTTGTCCCGCGGCTTCCATCCGATTTTCGGCCATTTCAGTTCGATAAGTGTTCGGGCGCCAATGTAGAGTTGCGCGCCTCCAACTTGCACGCAACCAAGAGGTGACTGTTGAAACTGGAAAACAGACAGATTCTTGCTAAGGGTTTAAGTCCCTTTTTATTCAAGTTAAGAAGTTACAATTGCGTGCTCTTGACGCTCACAAACTACGCCGACCCGGTGGTAAAATAAAAATAAGAACCTGAAAAGAAATAATAACAAGACTCTAACTACGAGGCTCTCTAAAAGTAACTACCCTCACGGCGTTTTACAATACCGCTGCTAATTCAGCAAACTTTGAATATCACGTTGAACAATTAACAATTCTCCTAGGCAAGCACACAGGCCGAAACGCGGGGTTCTTCAATTTCTGGCTAACTACCTCCGCGCTCGTGAAGTAAGAACAGCACACTTCGAACTCGTTTCCTTTCTATTTAACAGAATACTTCCGCTGATAATTTGAATCCTTGCGCGTTCTACTAAAATTTACATACTCTGGCATTGGCAGTTCCAGGGGAAAGTAAGGCTTGACAGGAAAGATAGTTTAAACTTAAAATAAATGTTAGTTAAAATAAATATAAACCCTACAAGATAATAAGACGAATTATGTCTAAATATCTTTACAGTGTTATTATCTGAATTAGAATACTAAATTGTATTTCAGTTTAACACTTAATGCATTTAAACACTCATTACTGAATTTAAAGATCAGAACTGGAAAATAAATATAAAACTATTTCACGAAATAAAAAGACAGCTGTGGTTTTTGTCAAAAGTATCTAACATTGGATGAATAAAATAGGTCATATTTTCTTTTAAAACTTCTTAACAGCATCATTTACGTTCCCTTATATGATCAATTAAAAGCTAACTGTAAATCATCAAGACAACTGAATAAATGAGAAAAGCTCTTGTAAACGGCAAGCAAAGAGAGGAAAAAAGCTTAAAAATGAAAAAGTAAGGCACTGGAAAAAAAACACTTTTTCTTCAGTCATCCTACCTAAGTTGGTGTTCCTTAAACAAAGCCTTCACATTGGAAAGGTATTTTTTAAATTTCGTTTTCATATCCTAACTTAAGAGTCAGCAAAACATAGTATAACTTTTCATTCCTATGAATTTATTTTATACTTTTTACTACAAAATTATTACCAAACATAATATTGCGTTCAGAAAGATTAAGTATTAATTACCAAAATTTGCTCAAAATAATATTACAGTTCTTTTTTTTTTTTTTTTTTTTGTAAGGATTTTTAAAACAACAGTGGAATTTCTAGACAGTTTACATATTTTTCTACAGATAATATACAAATAATTTAAAATCATTTGAATTTATTTAATTAAATAAATCTAACAATGAAATACTATTCGGCGCTAAGCCGTTCTTACTAATTTACTTCCATAAATAGCATTATTAACGATTTAGCAGTTAGAAATCGATTATGATTGAAAGAACATAATTGCAAGATAAAAAGCAGGAATTTGAATTAAACGCCCAGACAGAACGACAGTAATTTGTTTCAGATCTGGCATCAGTGAAAGAAGGGAAAATGATTACATAGATAAAAATTATAGAAAATCAGATTTAAATAACTGAATGCATCATTAAAATGTTTATCGAGTTCTCTTATGATTGTGAATATAATATTATTATCTAAAAGGGGATCTTCCTTTTTACAGAAGTACATTTGAATAATTAAAACTTTGAGCACTTGCGAGACTATATAATTGAAAAATAGTTGTGTATTATAACTGTACTTTAAAATTACTTACCATTATTTCGAAAGACTATACCTCAGTCGACAAGAATATTTTAAATAATTGATAAAGTGAAGAAAGTTCTGAATATTTTTAAATTTTAAGTGAGGGTATAAGAAATCTTTGCATTCTGAATGCTGTCGTGATGTAATATAATACGTTACAACTAAGAGATACGTGGCTCGAATCACGGCGAGGTCACAGTTCTTCATATCTCCTGTTCCAGAAACACTAATAGATTTCTAAAAGGATATCTGAGTCTGACTTTGCATAAAATTTTGACTCAAAAATAGGAATTAAATACGCGTAGTATTTTTTTAAGTAAGGTTTAATATGTAAGTTTATCTCTTACTAAAATCTAGAGAAAAATCAAAAACCAAAATGTTAATTCTATAAGATTTACTGATTATGAAAGCTACTGATTATAAGAATTTTTTTCTGTTATTTAAAAAAATAGACAATGAATGCAAAAATAAACGCTAATTCCAAATATTTAGTAACTTTAAATTAGTTCAAATATATTTAATATTCGATAAGCGGATTCTAATTTAGAAAAGATGTAAATAAATGTTATATAAATGATCGCATAATCATTAATATATATATCACATGAAATAAAGGTTTATCACACTGTATTCTTTCAGAAATTGTAAAATAATCCTTCTTTTGTGTTAGATAAAGTTTAACAATATATTAAGCTCAATGCACAAAGTAGTGAAACTTGCTTTATTGAAAAAATAAAAGTTCAGTACGAAAGTGAGAAATAAAATAGAAACTTAACACAACAGAGCATTATTTTGCAGGTATAATAGTTTTTTCCCTTTCTTTCTTTCTGGATTCTGTTGAGTTATTTGCCAATATACTCACCCTATTGTTTTAATGTTTTAATGTATTGTGAATTTCTATTTTTGTCCTCGTTGTACCAAACTTTATTTTCTAGTTATATTTTACTAAATGTTTATTAAGTTGTTAAATTTATTGAATTTTATTATAATTTCCCTTAATATTTTGAGTAGGGCAAAATGTTACTTATTAATGCGATAATCCAGTATTCAGATCAGTAGAAAAGTTTACTCAAAATAATTACGCTAATTTATTGATTTTGAAATACAAATGAAATAGTTACAATTAGTTTTACGGGTCTGCTGTATCTTGAAACTAGTATCAGTGTTTCGCACACTCTACTAGATTCAAAACGAGTTACCAATTAAGTACATAACAAATAGTCAAGTCTGAAGAAGGTTAAAATAACCTTTTTATTTAATTCTTAAACGATAAGAAAGGCACTGCTTTTGCGAAAGGCGAACCTCCGCTTCTTGCTGGTATTTAAATTAACATAAGACTAAGTTACAGATAAAATATAGTTAACATAGTCTAAGAATACACATACCATAGCCTACTTAAGCTGGCCCAAGATAATTAACGGCGCGTATTTTAAACGTTACCCTCTACTTTACACTTAAGTTCTCTAATTAATTACACAATAACTAATTTGCATTCTGGTGAGGGCTACGGAGAGACAAAGTTATAGTAACTTAAGTCAAATCATAATGACTGGTTAATTAACATAAAACCTTAAAATTGTTATTACATTATTATATTTATTATAAAGAGTCATTAGGATTTTTTTTTTTTTTTTTTTTTTTTTTTTTTTTTTTTTTTAAGTAGGAAACGTAAAAAGATGTGCAATGCCCTCTCCGTGCCTGGAGCCTGGACCTCTCAAATACGTGCCTATAGTGTGCTACCGTTACATCACGAAGGCATGCAGAAAGGAAGGAGAAAATACCTTAAACAGCTCATATTACAAATAAAACAAATAAAAGTTTCGCTTGTATTGTTAGGCGTATTTTAATTAACAAATTATTTCCTACGATGATTCTTTTCCACATTTCTCCCTTTTATGTCATCCCCACCAGAAATACAAATTAAATTCATTGAAACAATGAACGAAAATGGAGAACTGGAGAGAGATTGTTGACAACTTCAGTAACATTTTGCCTGCCATAACAGCTGTGTAGATTTTCGAAGATTTCACCTTTTGCTATTAGTTACTTTCAAAAGTCCCATTATGTTGCGGGCATGTCATTAATTCTCTAAACGACTGTTAATTTTGTAAATATTATGATTGCATTCTCAGCCTGCAAGAAGTGATTTTTATTAATATTTTTAGTTTTGTATTCTCCAACCTGGAGTACAAATAAACTTTTAGTTTCGCAATTTGTGCTCTTGGATTCAAATGTAAAGACAGGACAAATATTCATCTCTGGTCAAGAAAGCTTAATTAAATGGTAAATTTGAATGAAATTAGGTTTAGCTTTACAGCATGAAGTCTGTTAAAGAATTGCTGAGCAAAGAGCTGTGATCTGAAGAGCTTAAATTTTGCACTTTTCAAAATGTATATAAATGCTATTGATTATTTCGTGTTATTCAAAAAGTTATATGTGTACAGAGAAAACACTCATCTAAAGACTCCACCGTCGACCGATATTATTAGAGGAACAAAGTAAGTATTTGTTAAAGCCATGTAATATGTGGGGTGGATCAAGTAGCCTGGGGACTAATTTTCTGTATTAGAAAATGATCCACGGTTGAGGTTTCCCTTTCGACTGTCCTCGGTCGCAATAAATCAGGGGATCTTGTGAATATCCCTTCCAATCCCCACTCCCTACGACCTCCTTTCCCAACCGAATCCTTCGAGAGAATCTTTCGAACCGATCTTAATTGGGACATACGTGGAATTCTATGAAGGAGTTGTCCAGTCTTCAAGGTGAGATAGGGGTCAAAGAGCAGTCAGTCGCTACTCATTCATCCGATTAGGCTAGGTGAAAGGTGGCCCGTCGACTCACTTTCCTTAAGCTGCTTTAAACACGGCCATTGCCTCATCCCCCGATTCTGTCATACTGAATTGATGATATGGCAAAACTGACATATTTAAGCATGTTTCATGAAGACTAAAACTGATGTTTAGCTACTTTTTAGTTATTTGGCCCTTTTCATGACATATTATACAATTTGCTCTGAAGCTGAAGAATTGTTATTGCCAGAAAGTATTTAGAAATTTAATATCGAGAGTTTCAAATTCATTTACACAGCCTTTTTGCTTTATTTATTTTAAAATATTAAGACGCTAATAAAGGCTTAAGTGATATTTAAATTGGAATCATTAAATTGCATATTATACTACTGATGTCATTTCCTCAGTTGTACAACCATTTGTCTACTATCATCCTGCCGTCATAGATAATTTTTATATTGAGTACCATTCCCTTTCTGAACACTTGCCTCCCAGCCGGTATGGCGGTTAGTGACCCTGGCTGCTGTAGTGATAGGCCCGGGTTCGAATCCCGGAGAAGGCATGGTTGTAACTTTCCATCACTTCACAGGTCAACGGTGGTCACCCTTCATAGGAGGCAACGGTAGGTGCTTTCATACTGAAATAGCCACCACTTCTAGCCCTTGTAGTGACGTAAGGCTAATGATGACTATAAAATAAAACGCCTAGCCATTAAAAAAAATCCCTCTCTGAACAAGTTTAGCCAAGCATTTCGCGATCGCATATGTAAAATTGCTAATATAAAGATGCATCTTCTGTAAAGTAGTAAATATATTTCTTCTATTTTCTTTACCACAAAAATGTTCTTAATTATGAAATTTTGATCATATAACAAAAAGCTTTATCTACGAAAGGTATTTCTTCAGTTGGAAGATAACACACTTAAATCTGAAATTTAAGAATCTGAAATTTAAGAATCTTAAATTTAAGAATCTTAAATTCATTCCAGAACCTCTTACAGCACCATGTGCTCTTTTGAATTTGTTCTCTATAACGGAGCTCTAAAAAATAAATAGTAAAGTTAATACGAAGTTATCCAGCTGGAGGGGAGGAATAGTTGCGCGGTCATAAGCGTTGTGTTCGATACTTAACTTCCAATAGAAATTTTGCAGATGAGGAAATTAAAAAATCTTTCAAATGTTTCCAGATTAACTTATGCATAGTAACTATACGGGTAATAGGCAGAGAGAAGTGTCAATATTACATCTCGACAAAAATTCGGAAAAATGCATCTCCGAAGATTCATTTTGTTGTGTTATATGAATTTCAAATTCTTCTGTACATACACTTCATATTTTATATAAAATTAGATGGATGCAAGTACGTGCAATATATTTTAGTAAAATTCTGAACACATCTATTTGTGTTATTCCATTTAATATTTAATCATATTTAAAATGCTATTCCATGTATATCCCAATTTTTCGTAATGTCATTCAGGCGTTCACTAACGTCATTAATTTAATTCATCAAAACATAACGCAATTTTCGATCTAATCTTGAAGAGATACTTTTTATAATGCAGATTTAATTTTACATCACTATTAATCCAACCGTAATGTAACATATACGAAATAATAAGCTAAATACTTGGATTTATTTAAAACTTTAAACCAGCAGAGCTCTAAAATTAATTTGGAACAAAATCTAAGCATTAATCTTTAATTGCGTTTCTGTCATAAATTGTTTAAGCCACATATTTTGTTGTACGTACATACAAATACTAGCCATTAAAATTTATGCAGCATGAAGGAAGTGAGCAACAGATCGGAAATTTGTATGAAATTTAGAGCTTCCTGGGATATACTATCAAAATCTTATTTTATTCTAACCAATTATTTTTTGTTTCAAGAAACCGTCCTTTCCCTTCTGATTTCAGTTTCCTGCCAGAATGTAAATTTAAATAATGTAGTATGCAAATTTAAGGGAATTGAAAACGGTACTTAAGCAGCGGTTTTGATAGTTCTTAGTAGGAGAGTTAGTTCCGAATTTATGCCGTGTGTTTGAAGTAGCGTTGTACATGAATAGTGGGTGCTTAACCACTCCCTTCAGATTATATTATTATTCTAGGTTAGGCTTTGGGGTGTGCAGCCGATTTAGCGGTTTAGATAACGAAGGAGCCAGTCGTGTAGCCAAAATTTCTTTATTGTGATTTTATATCTTATTTTTCTGTTAAGTTACTTAGCCACAAGTGGTGGTAGATTGTGAGCACCAAGTGAGTGCGTTCTGCTAAGTTCAAATAAAAAAGTTATTTAAACCTTCTGCAGTCATCTGTTCTTCCAAGACCTAGCGAGAATTCGCTACGTTGTCTTTTCAGTTTCTACAGTGTATGATTCCAAAACATACAATAAGACTGTATAATACAAATGATTAGCATTTCACGACGTGCGTACATTACAGGCAAGAATAGTGACACCTCGAAGCAAAATAAAAGAACTAATTAAAATGATGATTTTTCATTTGGAAATCGTTTTTACGCATTATCTTTTGTTTTGGAGGTCATGTTATGCCTCGTATGATGAAACGAAACTCATATCATCATGTCTCAGAATTCGATTGTAGGAGAATCGTATCCTATTGAGGCTTCGGATTATCGTGCGGCGCATTTGCTGCTCGTGGTGATCGACATCCAATGACTGTTACGATAATTTGCAACCGATGGATGTAAGAGGGTCACATAAAGAGACAAGCAGTATCTTAATCGTCAGCAACATTGCTTTGGCTTTCCTTGAGCTACAGTGCAGAAATCAATGCCTACAATGGCGTGTTCAGCGAAGCTCGTGGACGCAGCATTGATAAGATGTCATCTCATCTTAATCTCGATTTTGCATATAGTATCATGATAGCTTATCCATGTAAGGATCCACAGAGAGAAACAATATTCGAAGCTTTTATTATTACTATTTATATTAGTTAGCACATGGATTGATGGTATGTAGGGCCAGTGGGTACATATCTCGTTCACATCTCGCCCATATATATGGTTCGTTGCTTATCCACCGATACATATAACTGATATTTTAATGCCCATAGCTGTGCAATATCTTCAAGATCTCTTTACCTCTATCTTGAAAAAGAACAATGAGAAGACGCATGTTGTCCACACTGTCCTATGGTTCATCAATACGCAGGATGTTCGACTTCTGCTCTAGCCAGAGCTTTAGCTTGTTCTAAACATCTCGTCAATCCCGAAAAAAAAACTCCTTTGTCGAAAAATTCCCGAAAACATCTGGTCAGTGGCTGCAGAGAGACTGAGGAAGATAACACCAGCTAGATAGTACGAAAACTGAATTCTGGCATAGAAATAAAACCGCATGTACTTCAGTATCTCAAAATATGTTGGATTCTATGTCTGACCGTTTAAAAGCTGCTATTGTTGTCATAAACGGATGCTGATAGTACTGATTTCTTCATGTTCTGCGCCTTACAATTACCTAAACACCTGAAATTTAATCATTCCATCCTTTCATTTTAATGCATTTGTAAAATGAATATGATTCTGCTTATAGTTTCCCGTTATGATCCATTTTCATAGCCAACAATTTACTTCTACCTATCTCTATAAATATAGTACTTCTAAACAATTTATGAGATTGAACTGAAAAAGCAGAGATTTGAGAAAAAGTAACTCTGACATTATTTAGACTTTTAAGTACCTTTCATTTAATGCTTTTGCTTCCAAAACGTCTGTATAAATTTCTAAATGCTACATACAAGGCGTTATTGGAATGCTGCTTAATTCCCTCGTTATGTTCTTATGAATTTCTGAAATCCTTTCTAAACGAAATTCTCTATGATTACTCCACAGACAGTCCATAGTTGCAGCATCTGATGAATAACGGAGACGATTAAAAACAACAATGTGTTTCTCCTAAATAGACGTCTAGTAACACATGCATCGTGCGACCCGGTCTTCAAATCCGTAGACTCAATAAAATGAAACCAGTACCTTTGATTTAAACAATTTTTTTTTTGTTAACAGGCAGAATATTTTGAAAAAGAGTAACTTGAGTTCGTAATTTGTGTCATTAAATATTGTTGAATAGCATCACTGTAATTGTTTCAAAATTTCAGATCCGAAACAGTGTAGTGCACCGTGCACATGTATCTTTATTTTAATTTCATTAATAAATCATTGAAACTAAATTATTATAAACAAGTCTATGCTGCTTTCTTCTCTTCTCCCGTTTGAAGATATTTTTTATTTTAGTCACGGCAAATTACGGTAATCTACATCGGTATATATATATATAATATCACTATATATATAATAAGTAATACATAGATGTAATATAAATTTATATAAATCTATAAATTTTATATATTATGTGAGGGTACTTAGAAACCTTTTTAGTATAACTATAACTTCGTTTTCTTTCTTTAAGACATTTAATAACAGAAGAGAAAAAAAATCATAGTGTACTCACTTAACTTATTTGTTCTAACAAATACCTTATATTAAAAGTTAACATCTAATTTGTGCTGCATTTTGAACTCTACTCTCTTTCGAGTCTTTACAATAAATGAACGTTCACTAAATACTATGGAAGTTAAACCATAACCTTTGATAGCGTTACATATTTTTCATTTAATCAGACTGGTAAATGGTAAGTAAAACGACTGGATATACGAAAAGTTTCTTAGCACATCAAAAGAAAATGGCTTATAATATAGTTTTCTTGTTGTTTTTGCGTAAAATGAGATCTCTGGGTACAAAATAGCAGAGTACTACTATTCATAACGTGAATTTTTAACTGCAGTTTTTATTGAGAATGTTTGATATCTAATTCAAAAAAGGTTAAAATTCTATTTTTAAGGTAAATTTTAATTTAATCATTATTCTTAACCTTTTCCATAAGGATTAAAGTCTATCCATTCTTCAAGCATTTTTGAGAAATGTTAGTTCAGAAATCTTCTTAGCGGAGACGAATAAAGGTCCTTCTTTTGCTCCTTTCTCATTTTCCGAGTAATGAAAATGATCCAAACAATAGAAAGCGATTTTGTCAGCGATGCGGAGCTAAGTCCTTTTCCGTTAATCAGCTTTACAATTAGGGATTATGTAAGGTATTCGTGTTTAATTGAATGGATAAGGATTACCTCATTTTCTGGCCACATAACCTTGTCTTTAACAATTAGACTCTTATTATTCCTATTGTGTATAAACATACTAAGGAAGACATCAAAAGCAAAGTTCAATAGAAATAGTTTCATTAAACCTCTAAAATTCAGAAATAAGCATTTATGAGAATTCTACAATTTAGCAATACAACGTTGCAACGGTGCAAACGTGTGGTCTTCTGTATACACATGCTAAGAAGAAGCTTTAAATTTTCTTTTCGCTAAACACAAAGATTCAGATGTTCAATAAAAATTTTATAACTCAGATGATATATAGGGCAATCACATTTTGGACACTTTTTCGTAAACAAATATTCTTTGCCAGTACCTTACGTTCTTTTATTTGAAACCTAACTACGCAACTATATTATTAAATAGCCTTACGTAGAGACTATATACACTCACTTCCAAACGTTAAAGCACGGAGAGGAAAATGCTAATTTCTGAAAGCCAATCAGAATTGAAAAGGATGCAATTCTCTGCAGAGGTAGATGGAAGTATGCAAATATGTTAGGTAACAGCCAATCGCGCTTTGATGTCAAGAAATATGCAAAAAAGGCAGTGTTATAAGAAGCCAGCTTTATGAAGTATTACAGAAGTTGATTGTAAGGGCTGATGGAAGGTGTTTAAAACGTTCGTACAATTTGCTTTCAAGACATACATGTTTCTATGACTTCCAGAAGACGAATGGAAGATTTTGAGCTCTGGCGTGCTGTGGGGCGCATTGAAGCAGGACAATCGATCACAGATGTTGCTCTTTTCTTCGGCGTTCATCATTCTATAATTTCACGTTTATGGAAACAATTCCAAACCACACAGACAGTTGTCCGAAGGCCCGTAGCCGGTTGCCCAAGGGTTACAACCCCCACGGAAGATCGATATATTGCTATTGTAGCCAAGCGGAATCGCAGAGCGACCTCCACACGCGTGACATCTATGGTTACAGCTTCCATTGGTAAGGCGATATCCGCAGCTACTGTACGCCGAAGATTACATATGAGTGGACTGTACTCCCGGATACCTCGAATTTGTGTTTCTCTATCCGTCCAGTCAAGAGGGGCACGATTACAGTGGTGCCGGGAACATGTCAATTGCAATGTGTCTGACTGGGACAATGTCATGTTTACTGATGAGTCAAGATTTGCTCTGGAGCCAGATGACAAGCATATAAGGATATGATGTGAACAACGAACACGCAATCAGTCCCAAAACATCAGCGAACATCACGCATTCCGAGGGGGAAGCATTATGGTGTGGGCAGGGATTTCATTTGGATACCGCACCGACCTGCACATCTTTAAACAAGGTTCTTTGACGGCTGTCCGGTATCGAGATGAAGTCCTAGAACCCACTGTGAGATTGTACGCTGCAGCCAGTTGGCCCTACTTTTGTTTTAATCGACGATAACGCACGTCCCCATAGAGCTGACATCTTCGATGACTACCTGGAGAGTGAAGGGATTGCGCGTATGGCGTAGCCAGCATATTCGCTCGACCTTAATCCCATTGAAAATCTTTGGAATGCTCTCGGCCGTGCTGTATCTTCACGTTTTCCACCTCCAGCCACTCTTATTGAGCTGGAAACTGCTCTACAAGAAGAATTGCGATTGCTTAATTCTGCGGTGGTTGACCACCTAATTGAAAGCATGGTCATAAGGTGTAAACTTTGTATACAGATGAGGAGGGGGATCACATACCCTATTAATGTCCTTTTTTCATTTTATGCTGTTTATTTTCACTTTATACTTAATTCTGTTTAAGTCTCCAGTATATCATTATCTGATAACTTATAAAAATTTAATATTGTTTTCATTTCTGTATATAATTATTGATTTTGTTTTATGCATAAATATATATGCTACTTTCCTGCCGAATTTTGTGTCAATCAAAGCAGTATTTGTTGATTTTTTTTGCATTTTACATCTTCGTGCTTAACTTTTGGAAGTTGAGTGTATATACTTTATTTCACTTTGTTTTCTTTAGTGCTTCATGCTAATTTTTATTACGGTAATCTGATTTACCAGTTATTGGCTTAAGACATTTTCATATAAAACATATGTGACTCCCAGACTGCGTTTCTAATCCAATTTGATTCATCTGTCATTAGCTTAATATTTTCGTAATGTTTAAATAAAAAAAGTTTTATTTAATAAATATATGAGGTTATTTTATAATTTCTGATACATGTCATATAAATAAATGCTTGGCTCCCTGATAACTTTTCTATTTTTTAATCTCAACGTTAAATAAAAATATAGGTATTTCAATTCTCTAAGACATTTTTCTACTCGTTTAAGCGTATACTTAAAATAATATAATCCTTTTAATTTTCATAAAATATAAAATTCAGTCCCCTTTTTGTATACTTTACCAAACACGAAATCTCAAAAGTTTTTCTTAAGCCGTGTTATTCAGAGATTTTCTAAATTACAGCACATAATGCTCGTGCCTTAAACCTAAAAAATAAAACCTAATGTCTCTATGAATTTTGCAGAACATAAAAATTCTTTGTCATGAAAAGATATATTTTTCTTCAAATGAACTAAATGATTTTACATCAAAATGTTTCCAAAGCCTTTTAACTCTAGTTACATTTAAAGAGCATTTTAATAATATCAGACGAACAAAAGGGAAACCAAATCATTATACTCCAACGACATTTACTCTTAAAACTCTCTCTTAAATGTATAAGCCTTTTGTAAGGTTATATATTTTGAATAACTGTTTTGTTTGGCGCAAACAGAAACACTTTCAGGAAATGAGAGAAATAAAATTAATGTAAAAGAGCATTTGCATCGTGTATCAAAGAAAAACGTGTTCTAAAATTATTATGCACCTAAAAATAATTATTAATTTTGAAGCTGAATGTTAAAATTTCTTAAAAATGGAAACAGAATTCATAAAATTTTATCAGGCATAATGTTGAAAGGACTTTTTCAGTTGTATAGATCTTCTGAAAAGCCATTTTATCTGAGTTCTGTCAATAAGTATAGTTTTTTTTAATACTGTAGTAAATACAATAATGTTAGTAATTTAGACTATAGGCATAAGTGGTTTAATAAATTGAACCACTAGATTCACTTTCAAATACATAACTTTCTTCTGTATGTAGAAGTCAAAAGCAATGCCCTTGAAGGTACTTCAAGAGCATTCCCTGATTTAGCATCTAGCTTACTCCATCAAAAGAGAAAACCTTCTCATTTTAATATTACTCAAAAAGAAAATGAAAAGAGTAAATTTTAGAGAGTTGAAGTACTTTTCTTCTAAAATGTAATTAAAAATTAAGGAAATTTACATAGAATTTCTAATGGGAACAAATTATAAAGTATCAATTTTGGCATTAAATTTTAGGCTATTTTTAATTATTATGGGGTGATTGTATCAAAAAAAAAAAAAAAAAAAAAAAAGAAATCTTTTAAAACAGAATAAATTAAGCTACATTAAATAATAGAGGGTATACATCTATGAACTGGTAGAACAAGTAAGGCACAAAAAAATGAATCCGATTTCATGTTTCTAACCTCAGTTTTCATTTTTTCAACTTCTTACTTAATATTCAGTTTTTACACAGAAAGAAATTTTATTAGATGATAAATAAAATCAACTTGTTGCTTTCTCTCTTGTTTTCCAATAACCTTGAATTCTCAGCTGAGGAACTGCTGATTCCTTTTTTTAAAACCGACCTTTTTGAATTTTGAATTGTGGTTGAACTTAATATGAAATCTTAAGATCTTTCTTAAGCTTTATTAAAAGCTACTTGTAAGATTTTGTGTTGCTCTCAAAATGTGCGCTCACTGTGTTTAGAATAGCACTTTTAACTGCTTGATAGAGATTACTGCTTTTAGTTTTAAGACTGATTTTTTTTAATTTATAATATTCGGTTTTTCTTAGGAAATATTTTAACTTTCCGGTATACTTTAAAGTTCCAATGTCTTTGGAGACTGACTTCTTGTCCATGGCTGTAGAGATAGCTTCTGCCTTCAGTACTCAGCTGCGGTACTCAGCTTCTGCCTTCAGTACTCTCATAATAGTTTCATGGTTTAATTTAAAATTTATTCATCGAAATTTAATAAAATTTGCTTATTATATGCATTGCAATGGGTAAAGCAATGGGTAAATTTCTAACTTAAGAACAAATTAATTGTTCAAATGAAACATTTGTAATATGACTAATGCGATTAAAAAGGCCAAGTTATTTAACATTTGCAGATTTCTTTTATAAATAGTCTGTATTTTTATTCTCGCCCCTTTTTTAAAACGCATACAGCTGCAGAAATAGGATCTCTACTAAATATGATAGTGTTTTAAATTTAGCTTATTTTTTATTTACCTTCTTTTCTAGTTCCTGGATCCAGAATACGGATAATTAAAATACTGATATGATCTTGCATATCAATAACCATTTTATAATGCTTACAATGCTCGAAAATTAGTGATATATATATATATATATTTGTGTACGTATGTGCCTTCGTATGTGTATATTTAAGACCAAGTACTTGCTGACTGGGCATTCTCCGGAAACTCATCGGCTATAATGGGTTCGCTGGGAACCCATTATGCAACACCTTTTGATCATTTAATAATCTCGTTATCAAAAATGTTTCCTCGAATGCGTCAGAGGAAGGGACCAATATTAAACGCGCAAAGAAGGGAAAAGACAAATACAAAAACAAGCACGCCTTGCAAAGAATCTACATCTTCGGTTTCAATATGATACCCAGGCAAAACAGTTTCGAAAATATACGAATACTTTTGGGTTTACGTAATTTTATATATATTTTTCCCCGGATCGTGTACATTTTTAGGTTCATGTTGGTTAGGTGGTTATTTCTACTGATCATCATACTGTCCGAGACGATTTTCTAACGACATACGGTACTTAACAAATAGTTTTGGAAGCGTTAAAGATAAAATCGTTGTAATAGTCCGTGTCTTGCGTCTTTCAAGTAGCGCTTTTAAAACTCTTAATCCGAAAATAATTTTATTTCTTACTGTTAGATTTCAAGTTATCCTAAAAATGATTAATCGGTCTTTCTGAAACTTTAAATGCTAATATTTATGTCAATTATCTTAAAAATAATTAGCAAAAATAATTAAAAATTTTCAATGCACCGTGAGAAATTCCAAAATTTTTCGCTTGTTGAGCTTGTAAAGTTGCGCGCTTCCAACCTGCACGCAACAAAGTGGTGACTGCTGAGAACTGGAAAAATACCAAAGTCTTGAGAAGGGTTTAAATCCCTTTTTATTCAACTTGTAATTACAAATGCGTGCTCTTGACGCTCACAAACTACGCCGACCCGGCAGTAAAATAAAAATAAGAAACTGAAAAGAGATAATATCAAGTGACTAACTACGAGGATCTCTAAACGTAACTAACCTCACCGCGTTCTAAAATACCGCTGATAATTCAGCAAACTCTGAATATTACGTTGAAAGATTAACAATTTGCCGAGGCAAGCACACAGGCCGAAACGCGTGGTTCTTCAATTTCTAACTAGCCACCTCCACACTCGTGAAGCAAGAAAGCACACATTCGAACTCGTTTCCTTTCTATTTAACTAAGAATACTTCCGCTGATAATTTCAATCCTTGCGCGTTCTACTAAAATTTACATACTCTGGCATTGGCAATTCCGGGGGAAAGTAAGACTTGACAGGAAAGATAGTTTAAACTTAAAATAAATGTTAGTTAAAATAAATATAAACCCTACATTTGCCGCTGCCAGAATTTGGAAAACTTCGAAGCAGGTCCTACAAACCACCTGTTGAAAAGTTTCTACAATTCTGAACTAAATTTTAAGAGCCTCGTTTACATAAAAAAATCTGTTATCTTACAGAAGGTATAATAAATTTCTGTGTATACTTATTTAAATCTCTCTTCTTACAGCACCTTTTCCTGGACTTCAGCAATCAATCTTGTTCTTTTCCTTCCAGCATCTGGAAGGAATAAGTATCAGTATCTTTCTAAATACATTATAATTTACACTTTCTTCACACTGAATAAGTTTTTGTTTTTAAACGATTCATTTTCCTTAGTTACTGCTTAATTCACATTCATTCAAGTATTCAAACATGAATTTAACTTTACCCTGGCTCTCCACCATGTGTGGTGTCAAACAGAAATATTCGTGTTTTAGTATTGCAACACTTTCCCTAACCACAATGATTTGTTAGAATTCAACGACCAAATAGACACACCTTACTCGACATTCTACAACTCGATGAGCTACTTTCATTCTAACATTCTTAAAATTCAAGTGTAGGTGGAGAACCCTACAAAACACATTCATTCAAACTTCCCCCTCATTCATCTTTAGACATGCAGGCTTTCGCTCTAAAGCATGATTTTATCTACAGTTTAATACTTAAATTTGAATTCATTGCTTTTGAGCATTTACTTTTAGCATCTAAAATTTTATGCTTCTAGACTAAATTCTACTTTTACATAACTTTGAAGTATTTACGTATATTTACAAAATTCTAATACATATGATTTTTACAATTTACCATAAAATGAATAAGAGAAAAATAAATTTTTACTTTACTCATTCTTCGCCAAGCTGGCGGCACTGAAACTAAAGTTCTTATTAATACAAGAATACGAAGTTATTTTTATCTTCGGCCAAATTTTGGCTTTAACATAACAGAATTAGTCTTTCGACCAACAGAAACTGCTTGTTCTTAGATTTTATACTTAAAGAAAATAATACTTTTGCCTTAGCTAAATAAAGTAAAACAAAACTAAGTCTCAACCGAGACACATTGACTTCCGTCAAAACATAGAACTTCGTATTTACGCATAACTTTTCAGAACAAAAGAAAAAATTTTATAGAAGATTTTAACTTATCTTTGAGTTTTCGATGATTGGAACTCCATCATTCTTTTCTGGCAGAACTGCTCCCACGTTATAGGTTTCATGGACGTCAGTCTTCTCCTTAAAAACCCCCGAGTGTCGTCCACGTTAATTTTTCTTTTTCGCCCTCTGCATGCTGGCGTCTTGGAGTGGTAGTCGTCGGGTTGCTGTCTTTTCCGTTTTTTCCCTGGACGGCTGGCCTTGGCGTCCTCCGGTCTGGAGTCATGCTTGAATTTCTTCTGTTGGTGATGGTCTTTTCGTTCCTCCTGCTGTCTTTTTATTTTCGGGAACGGCGGCCTTGTTTGCACCTGACTCTCTGGCCCTGGGAGCGTTCTCCTCGATGTATAATTTCTACTGCGATACGTTGTAAGTGGTGTTTTCCTCTTTACCAAGGTTTCTTTACGCGGCGGCTTTGCTTTCTTGTTTTTCTTAAATGCTGGCGTCTGAAAGTTTTCGTTTCTTCTTTTCGGTACCGTCGCATGTGTTGTAGAAGGGCTAGGTTTCTCTTCAGTTCTCTGCTTCTTGGGTGGTGGAACGGGTGCCGTTACTTCTGGACCTTCTACTTCTTTTACGCTTGAGTCCTGCAAGAAACTTTTAAGGATTTCAAAATCATTTTGATTACAGTATTTTTTCACCTGGTCGGGACTTGGCTTTACAGATTTCCTCTCTCTCGTTCTTAAGGTAAAATACGACTCCTTTGATTTCCTGAATTACATAGGGGCCTTCAAATTTTGGAGCTAACTTTGCAGTAAAATTATCTGGGGCACATGATAAAGAAAATTTCCGCTTCAACACTTTATCCCCAACTTTAAAATCTGCTTCACGGCGTTTTCTATCACAATATACTTTTTGCCTATTTTTTGCCGTATCTGAGCTTTTAACCGCCTGGTCAATAAGCGTTTGCACGTCTTTCTGTTTAAATTCTTGCTCTCTTTGTTGCACAAAGAATAATTTATCTAAAGGCGTAACTAACTTTCGGCCTAAAAATAATTCTGCTGGGGTTTTTCCCGTAGTATCGTGATTTGCCGTTCTTAAAGCATAAGCTAACTCATTTATGTAGCCATCCCAGCGCTTGTGATGTGTGGTAACGTAGCTTCGAATTATTTTTACAATGTTTTTATTAACTCTTTCTGCTATGTTTGCCTGTGGTCTATACGGAACGATTTTGATATGGCGTATGCCAAGTCCAGTGCATATGTTTTCAAATATTTGACTAATGAATTGTTTACCGTTATCGCTAGTGACTTTTATCGGTGCACCGTATTTTAAAATGTATCTGTGTAAGAATGCATCTGCGACTGTTTTGGCTGACGCGCGTTTAAGTGGAACAATTTCTGTCCATTTTGAAAAATGATCTACTATTACTAAAAGAAAACGATTTTTATTTAACTCACTCTGGGGGAAAGGACCAAGAAGATCTATGCCTAACATTTCATTCGGAAATGTAGCGCGAATGCTATTTAAGTACCCGGCCGGGCTGTAATTAATATCATTTATTAACTGACATTGATTGCAGGATCTGACATACGCAGTTACTATTTTGTATAATTGCGGGAAATATACCGCCTCGCGTACCCTTTTTAAAGTCTTTCTGACCCCTAAATGACCCGCTGTTTTCGCGTCGTGTAATTCCTTCAAAATGCTTAATCAAAGCGAGGCTTGGATGACTGGTTTGTACTCGAGATTTTCGTTTGTTGTTTTCGTATAAAATAATAAGTTATCTATTATTTCATAGTTTTCTGCTCTATTTCTTATCGCATCGATATCTGTGAGTTCAAAGCTTTCGGGGTCTTTCAAATATGCATAGAGACTTCCAAATTCAGGATCAGCTTTCAGTTCATCGATAATTGTATCTCTAGAATCTAAAATTTTTGAAGTCAACACAGCGCATTTAAGTTCATTACCTTCATCGTCCAGTTTTATACGATAAAGAGCGTCAGCTACATTGTTTTCCTTACCCGGTTTATATTTTATTATTAAATTATATTCTTGGAGTTTTAAAGCCCATCTTATTAACCTGGGCGTTAGGTTTTTCCCCGAGTACAGTCTACCAACAGCCGCATTATCCGAAAAGACTGTTACTGGCGCTTTGCCGAAATAAACTCGAAATTTGTGTTCAGCCATTAATACGGCTAATGTTTCTCTCTCTGTAGCTGTATAATTCCTTTGTGTATGATTCAACGTTTTACTAAAAAATGCCAAAGGATGGCTATTTTGCATAAGAACCGCACCCACAGCATAGTTCGACGCATGTGCTGCAATTTCCAGGTTTTCGTCCCCCTCCGGGAATTTCAAAACAGGGGCATTGATAAGCGCTTCTTTTAACCTTTCGAAAGCGGTATTTGCTTCCGCTGTCCACGTGATTTTGCTTTTCTTTCTTTTAATTACTAACAAGGATTCAACAATATTAGCAAAATCTTTTATGAATGACCGATAATAAGAACATAACCCAAGGAAAGAAGAAAGTTTCTTGGCAGTGTTGGGAGGTGGGAAATTCTTGAGTGCTTTTATTTTTGAATCTTGAGTTTCTATACCCTTTTGCGAAATTTTATAACCCAGATATTTAAGTTTTTTAGTTGCGAACTTGCATTTTGAGGCGTTAATTGTAAGACCGGCCTCTTTTAATAATTTAAAAACTTCTTCTAGATCTTTAATATGTTGTTCCAACGTACTACTCGTTATAATTATATCATCTAGATAGATTAAAGTCGATTTTCCTAGGACAGGCTTTAGAACAATGTCCATAGCTCTCTGGAATGTTGATGGGGCCCCACACAACCCAAAGGGCATTCGTAAAAATGCATAAGTGCCCGATTTTGTTATAAACGCGGTTTTATGTATGTCTTCGGGTCTCATAGCTATTTGATAGTAGCCCGACGTTAAGTCCAAAGTAGTCATGTATCTAGTAGATTTAATCTTTCTAATAATTTCCTCTATAACCGGCAAAGGAAAGCTGGGAATTTAGTAATACTATTCAGTTTTCTGTAATCGATAGCAAACCTCCAAGCCCTTTTATCCGAAGGAGGAAACTCGTTCTTTTTGCTACATAGTGCGACTGAACTCGCTTACTCACTATTTATGGGCGTTATTATTTTATTCTTTAACATTTCCTGAATATGTTCTTCGATGATTAGGTCTTTCTGTTTATCATAGCGATAAGGTTTAGTCCTACAGGGTTTGTCGGCAGTTAACTGTATCTGATGCGTAACTATTTGACAGCTACCAGGCCGGTCTGAAAACAAGTTTGAAAAAGTACTCACCACTTGCTGGATGGCTTGACTTTCATGGTCATTCAAATAGCTAAGGTCAACTTGCGGTTGTTCCACTGGTTCCACCATCCTGCGGTCCATCTCCAGCACAATAGAACTGTCTTGAAAATTCTGTTTGGCCCTCGCGGCCCTTAAAATCTCCATATCTAAAATAAGTGGATTTTGCAAATGTTTTACCACAAAAATTAATACTTTGAGGCTTTCATCTTTTACCTGTATGTTTAATGATAATTTCCCGATGCATTGACAGGTTTCTCCTTGCGCCGCTATAATTTCTGTGTTTTTGTTTTTAAATAATCGTAACCTATAAAAATTTTTCTTGAAAAATGTATCACTCATAAAATTACCTTCTGCTCCTGTATCGATGAGGGCTTCTACTGGTACATCGCCAACCAGGACTTGTATAATTGGTAGATGTGAGTTCTTTACGATGACCGTATTTAAGTGTCTTTTTGAGAGTTTTTTTTAAAACTTCCGGGGTCTGGACCCTCGCTTTCACAGGCCCCTCTACTCGTTTAAAGCTTTCCTTTCAACTTCTGCCTTCTGGGTACGCGGACGTTTGTTTTCAAATTTCCTTTTTGGGCCTTGACTTTCAAGCTTCGATGAGTTAGCTTGATAGCTCTTTCCCCCATAAGAGCGGTTTGCATTTCTGGTCTGCTCATTTGAAGATTTCCTTCGGGTATTTTGAGAATACGATGCCTCTCTAACTTTTTCCGCTATTCTGCGATTTTGGAACTTGACCGCCAACTCGAAGAGTTCCTGCAAGGTGTTTGGGTTTCTAATTTCAAAGTAATCTTGAACAGCAGGTAACAATCTTGGTAAGATTATTTCAATAATCTCCGCGTCGGGTTTCTTCCCATACAGCATATCCGTCAGCTTAATTTTTCGCAGAATAAAGTCCGTCAACTCTTCTATATCCCGTTGATAGAAACTATATAGTTCGGCTTCTAGCCTTGCTCGATCTTTCACTATGGGGAAAGCCTTTAATAACGATTTTTTGAAATTTTCAAATGTATATTTCTGGCCTCCGAATTCCCCTAATAAAAATTTGCCTATATTCTTCCACCAATAGCGCAGCCTGTCCTCTTAGTGCAGATGTGGCGATGGCAACTTTTTGTCTTTCAGGCACAGGGTAGAGCTGAAAGTGATTGTCGAGGCTTTCTAGAAATATCGCCACCGAATTTTTTCCTTCGAAATTGACGTTTGGCTTGATTGACGCTCTCAACGTATGGACCAGGTATCCAAATCCTTCCAATTGGCTTGCCATTTCTTGGTGTTGTCCCGCGGCTTCCATCCAATTTTCGGCCATTTCAGTTCGACAAGTGTTCGGGCGCCAATGTAAAGTTGCGCGCTTCCAACCTGCACGCAACAATGGTGACTGCTGAGAACTGGAAAAATACCAAAGTCTTGAGAAGGGTTTAAATCCCTTTTTATTCAACTTTAGTAATTACAAATGCGTGCTCTTGACGCTCACAAACTACGCCGACCCGGCGGTAAAATAAAAATAAGAAACTGAAAAGAGATAATATCAAGTGACTAACTACGAGGCTCTCTAAACATAACTAACCTCACCGCGTTCTAAAATACCGCTGATAATTCAGCAAACTCTGAATATTACGTTGAAAGATTAACAATTTGCCGAGGCAAGCACACAGGCCGAAACGCGTGGTTCTTCAATTTCTAACTAGCCACCTCCACACTCGTGAAGCAAGAAAGCACACATTCGAACTCGTTTCCTTTATATTTAACTCAGAATACTTCCGCTGATAATTTGAATCCTTGCGCGTTCTACTAAAATTTACATACTCTGACATTGGCAATTCCAGGGGAAAGTAAGGCTTGACAGGAAAGATAGTTTAAACTTAAAATAAATGTTAGTTAAAATAAATATAAACCCTACAAGCTATTGATAAAAGAAGCTTACTTGGCATGTTAAAGTTTTCCTCGAAAACGAGAATGGATATAGATTTCAAATACTTAATGTTAATAATTAGGCATGGGAAACTCTAAATTAATCTAATAAATGACAATGGCATCGGGATCATTTTTCCCTCTTATCCCTAGCTTATAACTGAAAACTGTTTACAGAGTAACTTTAAATGCATGCGATACTTTGTGAATACAGTACAAAAGGCCGCATCAGTGCCTCTCCATATCGTTTGCATTTTCTGTGGTAATTATAAAAATTAAGCATAATTAAGCATTTAATTCTTAACAGTCAATTCGCAAACAGCGTTTTGAACATTTTACGTTAGAAATAATTTAAAAGCGCACGCTGTCATTGCATTCAGTAATGAATAATCTTACAAACATTCGATAACCGATCATTAACTTGTAATTTTCAACACATAATATGGCAAAACTCACAACAGGTAAGCAAAATCAAGCAATCACTTAAAGAAACGCACGCATCAAAAGCTTTCCTGCACCATAAATTTTGAGAGTTTTCTCTACCTTTGTCAGCAGGGAAAATATTAATGCTTGTGCTGAATTTCCGCATTCCTAGGCAAATAAAGATCTAAATGTTTACTACGAAGTGCTCTGGAAATGGTATATGCCATTTTTTTTAAATAGGAGCAACTACTGGTAAAGAATGATAAAACTGTCCAGAAGTATGAATGCCTATTACCTTTTTTTCCTTAGAAGATATATAGCTCATCAACTGTAAGTTCAGTCTACCAGCTTTTCATGAGCAAAGCATTGGAAACTATATGAGAATATCCAGTTCCTAAGAATAAATAAAGAAAAAGAAATTTAAGGTGTTAATAACTGAATGGCCAGAGCATTTATCAGCAGATAACAAAGACATTTCAAATAAACTCATACTTTTTAATTAATAGTTCGAAACCTTATAAATAACAATGTTAGTATCTCAATTTAAACAAAATGTTGGCTTAAGTTTCCATGAGCAGAGTCATATGGTTTCGAAATGTAATTTCCTGAACTACCTTGCTAAATGCATTGTCTAACAACTTACCGATGTTTCAACGTGACCTCGCACATTATCTTCAGATTATTCATTAAGCAGCAGACACATGGTTCAATAGTTGAAAGCAAAAAAAGCAAACCGATTACTTCTCCCTTTGCGGGTTCGTGTGACTGCTACCATGACTTCTACTTGCAAGGCAGTACGCTAAAGAAAAATAATCATTTCTAAACTACCCATGTATCTATGATAGATGTTATGCTCCTTATGATGATCAATCGCTTCCTGCAGGCAGGAAAGGAGTTGGTCAGACTATAATATGGTAAGACTATTACACAATTTATTATCACTAATAATTTGATTTCGAAAGCAAAAAATTAGAAGTACTTTTGTAATATATTTTGCATATTAGTAGTTTTCAAAATAATACAGTTTTCTCAAACATAACACAATTATATTAAAAAACCTTAATGTAACACTTATAACAATTATATTTTAAAAACTTTAATGTAGCATTTATAACAATTATATTTAAAAAATTTTAATGTAACACTTATAACAATTATATTTAAAAAACTTTAATTTAATACGTATATAATATTAAGTAAAGTGCATGATATTCTCATCAAAACAAAGGGGAAAATCTATCATATTCTTACTAAATTCCAAATTGTAACACATTTAACAATATCCATATGGAAAATTTTAAAATGTATAAAACATGAGCTTAAATAACAGCTTAATCTGAAGCTTCATAGGAAGCTTAAGTAACTGTGCATGCGGCAATCATTTAGGTCATTAAATGCCCATTGGGAGAGATTCCGTTTTCAGCATATCTGAAGAACTTATGAACAATAGTAACATAAATCCAATTCCTCTCTTTCTAAGAAAAAATGCTTGAGTAATAATGTATTCTAGGCGAGAAAGAATGATCCGTAGTTGTTATGCAGCGTCTGTTGGACACGGAATTTCCAATTTCCGGCCAGAATAAGCGCAAGTAGGAAATGATTATGCTGATGAGTTGCAAACTGTATAGGTATTTAAGAAGTGGCTTTTAGCCAAGAGAAAAGAGAGACTTTTTGCTGCTTTGCCACGCGTGTGCTTTTCACTCAGTTCATGCCTGCCTTTAAGACCAGAATTTAGTTTCTGCTGATATACTAAAACGTATTGTTGTATTTTACATTTCGCTCACTACAGTGGCGCGCGAACTAAAAACGTGGTGGATGATGATTCTCCACCAGCAGGATTTGTCGATTGGGTCCCCTAAATCCCCAGTCGCCCTTTAAAAGGGTGAGTATATAAGGTATTTCTCCCGCCTTCTTAGCATGCCTTCGGAGTGTAGTGGTCAGCACGCTCGATGCGTATTCGAGAGGTCCGTGGTTCGAATCCCGGCAAGGGCATTGCTCATTTTCCATGACTCCTGCTTCGAAATAACCTAATGCCTCTACAACCTTATATGCCATTTCTTAAATTGCCAAAGTAAATCATATTCTAAAAGACGAGGAATAGATATGTAATGTGAAACAAGAGCAAAGTTAGATAAAATTTAGCGTGTACGTTTTGCTTAATAATTTCAAAAACGCTCACTGGTTACTAAATTATCGACCCGTTGTAGTCTTCCATCTCTTTGAAACAGAACGCCAATAATATCTTCAATAACTTTCGGCCATGTTTCTAAATTTAAAACTTCGGTTTTTTAATTTGCAAATACTTTAATCTAAATTTAATTATTTAAGACCTACGAAGCAAAAAAAAAAAAAAAAAAAAAACTATGCAGGCGGATAGATACTTTGAAAAACCAGTTTTGAAATCGTCAAAGATAGCATTAGCATCAAAGTCAAATATTAAATGCTTTTGGCGCCACTTCAACCTCATTTTATCAGAACTAGCTGCTCAGTACAGGAAGTGAAAATGTTAATATAGGCAATGTGTAAATGTTCAGAATCATTGTGTAACAGAAGCAGCTGGTTAGTGTAAAAATCCAAAGGAAGCTTATGAAGTTATCACATCTAGCAACACGTAACGTTAAAAGAAACTTTTCCGAGAAACAGGAAATCCTTTTCCTACCAGTGGAGTGAATGTTCTTAACCGAAACAGCTTCGCTAGAATATATGGTTAGGTTAGGTTATTTAATTATGGCAAAGCCTCGAAGGCTATCTGCCTAAGGGCAGGGATGCCCTCGCGGAGGACTTCCTAAAGGAAACTGGCTCGTATACACGTTACACGTGTGGAAAACCACGAAAACTCCCATGCAGCCAGCCCGTTCGCGGGATTCGAAGCTCGGACCGAACTACCAGTGTTCAGCGACTTTACCGCTCGGCCGCTGGTGAGCGCTAGAATCTATGTCCCGATTAGATCGTGACCTTCATAAAGAAGAAGGCCATGACACTGAAAAATATAGCAGCGTTTTGCGTCCTGTGTTGTCATCGGAAAGGCTTCAATAATTACATAGTTTTAATTCTTTCTCATAAATATAACTGTGTAGCTTTTTAATTAAATAAGCTGACAGAAAATATATATAAATTAATTTGGATGCATGAGGTTATATAAATTATTTTGATCTTTAAGGCTTTCTAAATATAGTTTAATAAACTTTGCATAAACATAATTGAAAGAACCGATGAACAAACAATGAACACTTTATAATAGTTTAAACCATTGGTTGAAAATTTTTCCTGTCATGAAAAATTAGGAAGAATTTCTAAAGATAAAAAATGATTATAATCGATGTTTTGTTTAAAGCCAAGTACTTAATTTGTTTGCATTTCATAGTGAAAACTATTATAATTATCAACTTTTATATCACCAACATATGCAAATGAAAGACTATATAAATTATTTAATGCATATTATTAAAATATTTCATTTAAGAAAAATGCATAACAACAAGCCTTAAGTCCAGCATTCATTTTTAATACGATATGACAACCTAACAAGCAGTATACATGACTGCAGTATTTAAAAAGCATGAATTATGCAGTGTTTGTAACTACAAATATTAAAAGATAAGTAATACAACCGCAATTTTCAATTACCAGAAATGTATTTAATGGTTCTAAACAGTGGCGTAGCTAGGGTGGGGCAAAGGGGGACATCTGTCCCCGGGCGCAGCATCCAGAGGCCGCCAAATTGATGGTACGAAATTTTAGAATGAAGTGTTTTCCATTCGTGGCATACAGAAAGGGGCGCAAAATCTTCAGTTGTCCCCGAGCGCTGAAAACCCTAGCTACGCCTCTGGTTCTAAATATTATATAACTACAAATGTTATAATTATGGATTAAAATATTTAGAAGTAATGCTAATGTTCCTTAACGCGACCCCTTTCGATCATATGTAAATGTATATACTTATTTTTAGTTTCTACATTTTAGAGTAACTATAGATTACCTTTATATACTTTTTTAAATCAATAATATTTCTTTGCATACTGCACAAAAGAGCTTTGAATAACGTATACAATAAGTTGCTGTACGCATTAAAACCTGCTTTCGTTAAACACCATGTAAAAAATACTTTTTATTAATATAATTTTCTTGTTATCACAAACATATATAAGTTTAAACAATGCAAATAAAAATATACTGAAATATAATAACAAATACATTAAGTCAAACATTCATATTTACAACTGACAGGTGACGGAGGACGGGGACACCTGATGTCTAACAAAGGTGAGCAGGTATATGTCCCACGCCCTCCACTATCTTGAACCGGCAGCTTCCAAGTCCCAGGACAACATAACAATAATAATAATAATTCTTAGATGCATGAAATATGATCTATCAATAAAATACATTAATACATTGGATACACTATAAAGTTACATGAATACATTAGTTATGTACTTGACAGCTTGATTACGGTAAGACATACATTAGACATGTTTACATTCATTATTTGGGGCTTGCGTTATTTGAGTACATACATGCGTTGTTATAATAGATACATAATTATGTTATGAATACCATTTATACATTTAAATACTAGTTATATACTTAAATACTTGATTGCGATAAAAACATTTGATTAGTTGATTACATTATCCTATATACATTAGTTATGAGCACTTAGTATGGTTGTTGACACTTATATATATATATATACACAATAATTTTTGGATACATAAAGTTTGTATGTATCGTACTTTACATTGAATACATAAATTCATGTAAGCTTGAATTATATACCTCACTGCTTGATTACTTAATTAATTAATTATTTTTACTCCTGCAATTCTGGCACTAGTGGCACTCGTTGGCACTGTCGCTAGTGGAGTAAAGCATATATTTGCTCGTACAAAAGCCACGGAAACGTATCAGGAAGAAAATTGACATAGATCTCACTTAGTTCGTAGCCACAATATCCAGTACTGATGACATTAGCAGGTTAACGATGTTGTAGATTCTCTGTCGTAGGGGCTGGAGTTCTCAATATAAACCGTCTGAATGGTTTGATATTGGTGGAAGGAATTCTGATATGGAACCTTACGGTTAGTGGACATTCTGTGACGTAGTAGTCAGGGCTTCTTTGTGCTCCGCAAATACAAAGGCCCAAGTTCGTGATGGCTCGGGTGAAGAAATATTCAGGGAATGGGCCATGTCCACTGATATATATATATAGTAAGCTGTGCGGCATATCCAAGTCTATTTATGCAGACTTTTGGGAGAAAATCGTACGTACGACGCCCTTTGTTGCTGTTGTCCCATTCCGTTTGCCATTTTTGTAAGGAAATGTTCAGAATACGGCGCTTAAGATAGGATCTTGGTGCCGGGAAGTAGCATTTTGTTGCCTGCATATTAGAAGCCGCTTCTTTGGCTAGAGAATCGGCGAGCTCATTCCGTGCATATCCTGCATGTGCCTTGGTCCAATGGAGCGTGATGTTCAGATGCGTGCTGTTACAAAGTAATTGTTGCATGGACCTTGCTGGCCGTGAATAATGTGAAGGATTGCGGATCGCTTGTAGCACAGATTGGCTGTCTGAGATTATTTGTATTTCGGAGATTCTGTGTAATGGCATAGCGGACTGCTTGCTCCAAGGCTAAGGCCTCTGCCTGCATTCATTATTTACAGTATGATTATTTAACAAATCACCTTACATTTTCTGTTATGTTTTTAATGCCTGGTGACGTTTTTTCAGTCATATATGCTGGGCAGCAGATAAATATGCGCAGTTATCCATCGTTTTTTAACATCGATGGTTTCCTTGGAATCCGCAAAATCATTTCATCTTTAGCCGTGAAGATATCTTCCCATAAAATCATGTCTTTTCAAAATGCTTTTTGCAAACAACACTTCTTTTCGATGGAAAGAATTTTACTCAAGACATCTTTAGGCACTACACCTGCCTTTTTGAATCATTCTTTGCAAATTTGTAAACACTCGCATAATCATTTTTTGTAACATAATTAAAGTGAACTTTAGTGCACAGAAATGCTTAGGCACTACTATCTTATATTGACAAAATCAACACTAGGAAAACCGTATGATTATCTGCAAGACTGAGCATCGATAAAACGATAGATGAGAAAGGTAAATCATTCCTGACCTGTCTGACAAGTGACACAGCTTTCTTTACTAAGGTCAACAGCTAGATAAACGGGATATTTTGCGACTGAGCCCAAAATGTTTCACCTGTAGCTGTGTCTCTTGTAGGTTTTCCCCAAAAAGATGGTTTTCGCGTCAGTCAGTCAATCAAATATCCTGAAAGCGAAATTCCCGAAAAGGGTACGTGCCTTTACCGTACAAATCACGCTGAATTAATGGTTAAATTTTCCCCAAAACTTAATTGCAATTAATATAATACCGAATAAAATTTGTAAACTGAGAGAAAGGAATTTTTTTAAATATTTTAAATACCATAATAAAATGTAGGGAATTATAGAAAATATTGGTAAACATATACACGTAAATATTTTATATGAAGATTTCTTACAGAAACATTATCATTTGAGTAAATGTGATAATAAATTTCTGCAGTTTGCATTCCATGCATTCCAGTTTTTTTTTTTTTTTTTTTTTATTTGTTAAGTGTTAATAGAACCAGATCCGTTGCGTGTCAGTTTATTAATGAGTTTACATGATTTTAGAATTAAGGGTAAGCAGGACTAAACACGGATTATACATCCACGTTATTAATATTACAGGAAGCAGCGCCACGATCCTCGTTAAAATACAGGATTGCTCGCGCTCAATGGCAGACAAAAGACAGGAGAAAATGAATAGCTAACGGACAGGCTAGGATTCCGAATGTATCGGCGAGGTAAGTAACGTTCAGTAGTGTGACTTCGTTCTCCTGTGACCTCACTCTCGACTGTTGTTTGGCTCCCAATATATCATTTATGATTTTCAAATTTTAGACGTGACGTATTGAAACTATAATTCTGTTTCGAATATATTTCAAGTAATTCAAAACAATAAAAAAGACAATGAATTTTCTGTAAGTTTAAACTACTTGCAACATTTTACTAGTGCTTAAAAAATGTATTAATAGTAATGCAATATGACAGTTTATTTTAAGAATAAGTATTTCAGGCATCAAATTAATACTGCTACCTTATTGGGTTCATGGTGCTATAATATTAAATAAAAAGTAAAATATTTTTCCAGTTTCATCCACTAATAAATAGTCGCATAGTTTAAAGTACTGAAAATAATTAAGGTTTTATAGTTTAGTTTATCATTTCCTGAAAACCAGAAGATAATACATTTTTTTTACCTTTATACTAAATATGCATAATTAATAATAGATTTAATTATTTTTAGTACTTTAAACTATAGTTTTTAAATTTCTCTTTAGACTAAATATGCATAATTAATAATAGCTTTAATTATTTTCAGTACTTTAAACTATAATTCCTTTGCTATATTATTCCATTACAAATTACAAAGAAAGCACATTTATTAGAGGTTTATCTAAGGTGTCGGTGTCGGTGTATTTAATTATGGCAAAGCACACTAGGGCTATCTGCCTAAGAGGAGGGATGCCTTTCGTGGAGGACTTTCTAAGGGAAACTGGCTCGTATACACGTTACACATGGGGAAAACCACGAAAACACCCATGCAGCCAGCCCGTTCGCGGGATTCGAACCTCGGACCGAACTACCAGTGTTCAGCGACTTTACCGCTCGGCCACTGGTGGGCCCTACAAGTTATCTTCTTCTTGTAGGGCCTATCAAATCCTTCTATCAAAGTCTTCATACATATATGTGTGTATGAAAGGTATGTAATAAAGCATGATAACGAAAAAAATTTGATATATCCCAAGTAGAACAGCAACGTCGTAACGACGTTGCAAACTCGTTGCAGATGTCGTTGCAAAAAGTTGCAATATGTCGTCTTTAAGACGCCCAGATGTCCGCGAACATCCACTGTTTTGCAACCGTTGCAAAGACGTCTTTATTACGTCTTTGCAGATGAGGTTTTTTGTCGCATAGACGTCGTTATTGCGTCTTTCGCAGGTGATATTTTGGTTGTGAAAGCATCGTATCCCGACGTCTTAAAGACGTCTAAATGTTCGCCAAATTCCACTTTTTTTCAACAGTTGTAAAAATGTCGTTATTATGTCCTTGTGTTACGTATTGATTCAGACAGAAAAATAAGCTTAATAATTAATATGTTTTTCTTCTTTGTTTAAATTTTGTATTCCTTGTATTTATCTAAAGTTTAAATATTTTATCATTTCCTGAAAACCAGAAGATAATACATTTTTTTATCTTTAGACTAAATATGCATAACTAATAATAGCCTTAATTATTATTTTCAGTACTTTAAACTATAGTTTTTAAATTTCTCTTTAGACTAAATATGCATAATTAAGAATAGCCTTAATTATTTTCAGTACTTTAAACTGTAATTTTTAAATAACTAAAATTCTAAGTTACGATGTTTTAAGATTTCATCATTTTTTTTCCTTAAGTGAGAGTAATTATGAAAGTGGTTTTTATAAATATATAACATTAATAGTATGTTTTAAGTAACTAAAACTCAATTAGACATAAATAAAAGTAAAAATATATATGTGGGTTAAAAAAAGAGCGTTTCTGATAACAGAATTATCACATTTATTTCTGTTAACTCTCAGAGGCATTCAAAATTGTCCCTGTCATGATAAATTAGGAAGCGGTTCTTAAGGTAACATAATCAATATTTTACCTAAACTCAAGTATAAATTTATTTGCGTTTCACAGTAAAAAATATAACCATTAACTTCTATATCTCCAAGATATGCAAATGAAAGACAGTATAAATTAGTTAATAAATGTGATAAAAATATTTCATACAAAAATATACCTAAATCTAATAACTTCCCATATTCATATCTAAAATGAAATAATAACCTTACAAACAACATACATGATAGCACTATTTAAAAAAAAAAACATGACCTAGTAGTGTTTGAAAGTATAAACAGCAGTAGGAAGGTAACAGAACTAAAATTTCCAATTGATAAAAAAAAATTGTGTTTTTTAAATAGTACGCAATTAAAAGTGCAATAATTATGGATTGCAGTATTTACTAGTAATGCTGATGTTTCTTAATGAATATACTTAAATTTGATAAAAAAACAAAACCTAATTTCCAACATTCATTTATTGACATAATCTAATAGACATACATAGCGGCAATATTTAATAAAACGCGACTTACACAGTGTTTGGAAGAATAGATACCAAACGACAAGTAATAAAACCGCAATTTGGATTCAATAAAAATATTTAGTGTTTTTCAATACTATACAATTAAGTATGGCATAATTATAGATTACACTATTTCATAGTAATGTTAATGTTTCCTTAACACTATTTTTTCGATTATATGCCCAAAGTCTAAGCACCAACCTGTATCATAAACACAATAATCGATTAATATGAATGATATTCGCTATAGCACTTAGGACGTTATAACCGAATCCGTGTATCCAAATATAACGATAATCTGTGTATCCAAATATTGCACGACGTTATAACCGAATCCGTGCATCCAAATATTGCACCGCTGGAGACAGTGAAGATTGGAAAACCACAATATAATTATTAACCTCAATATGTTATTGTGTCTTAATTATAATTTTAATCACCGGAAATTCATAAAACACTAAAACAGAACACTATTTAACTGTATAGACGATGTTAGCACGTTGCAAGCAGATATTCACAAACAAAATAAGCAGAAATTCGGCTTTACGACGAAGATTTCTCCTCAATTCAAAATAAACTGCTATCATTATATTTTTGTACGTCGTTCTCTTTCTGTACTGAAGCTCTCCAGTATTTAATTCCGATAGTGAATTACAAAAGCGTGAAGAAAATATTCCTGAAAATAAGATGGAGTCAAATTATCGCGCAGTTACTAACTTGTTCAAATTTTGCAGCTAGCCAAAGCTCGCAAGCCTCGAGCTCCGATGTTTTTTTATATAATCATCCAGTAAATGTATATTACATAGAATGTCGAACAGCAATTCAGTGCAACGTTTCAGCGATTTATTCGATTGCATTAAACCTTTCGACGGTTCTTTTGATAATTTAATAGAATCTTTTTTAAATGGCCTAGAAGAATTATTTCAACTGAATAGAATTACGAACAATGTTCACAAAATACGAAATTTACAAAAAATATTTATCGGGCTCGCTAACACATTTGTAATGTCAATGTCGCCAAATCCCAAGTGTACCGTAATACTAGAATTAAACCAAGCATTTGTGAATGCGCGGAAAAATCGCAAAAACGTAACAAACAGTTCATCAATATTTTTATAGGTAAGGAATTTCGTATTTTTGTTCACAATTTTTCTAATTTTGATGTCAACATTTATTAGTAATTTATCAAAGTCATTAATTTTGCAGTTTTCCATTAAAATTGTTAATATTTCTTTCTCCTTTTCCATTAATTTTTCCGTTCTGCTTGTCCTGACCGTCGATGAGTTTTCCGTCATATATATTGGACAGACGTTAAAAATGTATGGATATGCATCGTCTTTTAACATTGGACGTTTTCTCGGAATTCTTAAAATCGCCCTATTTTCATCTGTGTATACATCTTCGCGAAAATTGTACTTTTTGCTCTGTATGCGGTAAAATGTTTCGTATTATGTCAGCATATTAATTCAAATAAATTCGTCCTTACTTCAAAAATAATAAATAAAATCATATTTTAGCAGTGAAATAATTGCTATAACATGTGATTTGCATTGATTTCGGAAATATATTATTTTTTAATATATAAAATGCATAACTACTTAGAGATTATAAAATGCATAACCACTTATAGAACATAAAATGCAACTTACTTTATATATTAGTTTCATTTTTAAATATTTTGCTATAATATTTATAAAAAAATATTTTAAGTATTAATTATTTTTCAAACTTTTAAGCAAGACAAATTTCCAAGATGCAACGGCAAATATTTTGAGTCTTCGCAACGTGGTAAAGACGTCGTAAAAGTTACCACGACAACCTCTCGGACCAGTTTGCAACGTCGTGTGCTACTTGAAATAGATATTCAAAATTTGGAAAATATGCGATAATTCAAATTAATAAATCACTTTTTGTTACACTGCACTTTAATAAACAACTTGTAGTTTGCTTACATATAAATGGAATGTTGATTAAAGCGTTCTTGGAGAATCATTTTCTGTATTAAAGTTTAAAATAAGCCATGGCTAGATGCAGTGCCCTTCATGACTTCTAGATGTTACCCGAAAAAATTCGGAAATATGAATGTTGATGAAAACTTCGAGAATTTGCATTGCGTTAAAATGTAACTTGGGCTTCTACCTTAAGATTTATAGTCCCAATAAAAGGGGAAAATATAGGAAAAGGATTTAATAGCTTCATGTAAAAAATGAGTTTAAAGTTTTGGGTTCAAAGATGTTAATAGTTTCATGCAATGACTTTGTTCTTTAATAAATCATAACGCAGAGTTAACAGCTTCATAACATGAACCCTCTGTCATAGTATGTGAAATGTTTTGACAACTAGTACTATATAGACGTTAGGTTAATTGTATTTTATTGATAGTAGATACTCAAACCGAAAATAAATTCCAGTAAACGAACAAAATATATCCTTAAAGTCAAAACAATTTTCTCCCGAATTCTAAAATTAACTATTCATAAATTCTTGGATATTCAATAACTTACAAATGAATTTGGTACTATTTCTTTTATCTAACCATTCCACTCCTGGTTACATAACACGTTTTCATCAAAAATGTAAGTTGAAATACTAGACATAAGATCAATTAGTAATAGTATCTTCGTGATCTATAGATAAAAACGCAAGAAGTTAGGTTTTTCTGTTCATATTATTTGCAAAGGAAATCAGTTGTTAGGATTCTCAAATAAAAAAAGGAAGTTTAACTGAAAGAGCGCATTTATTCCGTAACACTGTTTATGATTTTAAAAAAACTTTATTCTAAGTGATAGACTCGAGAACGAAACTAACTCAAAATAATAATATTTTTTATTTGTACGTTCCATTGTTTAAAAATAGTGGACTGTAAATTGACTTGATATTACTTCAGTATAGAACCCAAAAAACCTCAGACTCATAACGTTGACCGAAACTTCTTTATTGACTTTCAAAGAGTAAGTTAGTTGAGGAACGGCGAAGACCACACAAACTCCGACTTCAGTGGCGGCTTACCAAACACAAACTCAGAAGAACCTCTGCTTAGTTGAAACTCCAGTAATTCACAGCAACCTCAAAGCTCTAAACGCGAGCTTTAAAAACCTAACAAATTTGCGTCTGCGCCGCTCCTCGGTACGAAGAAAGAAATACAATTTGCATAACATCGAACATACCCCCAGCCTTGAAGTCCCAAGGGGGTTCAAACAATAAATTTAAACTGTTGAACTGCATAAACCTGAAAAATAAAAATTAAAGTTTCTAAATCAGGAATTAAATGGCAAAGCGCATAGCTTTGCTATAGGTCGTTTTATTTCACCATTAGACGTGCGTAAACTCACCACTCGAACTTTCTCATCCAGACTGGGATACACTTTAATAATTCTACCTAATTTCCAACGTAGCGGAGGTAGATTTTCGTTCTTAATAAGAACCATATCACCAATCTTCAGATCTTGTTGTAACGTGCACCACTTGGGTCTCTGCTGCAATCTAGATAAATACTCACTGCTCCATCGATTCCAGAAATGTTGAAATAACCTTTGCAAGTTCCTCCAACGGTCACTGCAGCTCATGGTTTCTTGAATTTGGTTAGATTCTGAAATAGCGCTTAAAGCCGCACCGGTTAAAACGTGTCCTGGTGTTATCGCCTCCAAGTCGCTACAATCACTTGAAGCTGGTACCAAAGGCCTAGAATTAAGACAGGATTCAATTTGGGTTATTAATGTCAAAAATTCCTCGTATGTTAAAATAAGTGTTCCTAAACATCTTTTTAAGTGATGTTTCATAGACTTGATACCCGCTTCCCATAGCCCTCCAAAATGAGGGGCAGAGGGAGGATTAAATAACCATTTAATATTTTCTGAAGAAATATAACCCTGTAGCTGTTCATCACGTTGAACAATAGAAAAGGCTTTCCTTAATTCTTTATTAGCTCCTATAAAATTCGTTGCACAATCACTGTGAATTTCACACGGTTTGCCTCTACGAGCTATAAACCGCTTAAGTGTCGCGAGGAATGATTTTGTTGAAAGATCTCCAACTAATTCTAAGTGTATTGCTCTTGTAGTAAAACAAATAAATAGACATACGTAACACTTAAAGATTTTGACTCCTCTACCCGGACGATATTTTACGTTAAATGGTCCTGCTAAATCAATCCCTACACGAGAAAAAGCTCTACTTTGAGTAACTCTTGAAGCGGGTAAATCTGCCATTAGCTGAGTTGCAGTTTGCGCTCTAACTCTACGGCAGATAACACATTGGTTTATACACTTTCTTATAATATCTCTAGCATTCACAATCCAAAATCTATGCCGTATGACAGAAGTGAGTAGCTGCGTACCTGCGTGAAGATACGTGTCATGATAATGCTTAATAATTAAACGCGTAATATTGTGATTCTTAGGTAAAATCATAGGATGTTTCTGATTATTTGAAACTGTAGAGTTTCTGAGCCTTCCGCCTACACGCATTACTCCCGCGGAATCCAAGAAAGGACTTAAAGACAGTAATTTACTTGATGTCTTCAAGGGTTTACCAGATTCTAAACAGAATAATTCTTCTGGAAATTCGGCTCTTTGCACAATCCTAACAATCATAGAAGTAACTTCACAGAATTCTTCAGTAGATAAATAACCCTTTATACGCTCTGTAGGTAACTTACTACAATTATTTCTAAATCTTAAACACCACGCTAACACTCGACATAACTTTAACCATGATGAAAATCTTGAAAACACACTAGGCTCTTCAAATTTGGAAGCATTTGAACTGAAACTCTTTTTCAATTCCTTCAACATAACTTCACCCTCTAATTCTACACTTGAATTTTGCTGTACATGAATTAGGGATTCGTTTAACCACTGCGGTCCCTTCATCCATAACTCACATTGTAGGAATTCTGATGGAATAAAACCTCTGGTCCCACAGTCTGCAGGATTTTCTTTCCCAGCAACATAATTTCATTGAATACCTGGAACAGCTTCCTGGATTTTTGCAACTCGATTTCTCACAAAAGGTAGCCAACGGCGAGGTTCGGACGAAACCCATGCCAATGTAACCCGCAAGTCGGTCCATACGTAAATATTGTTAATAGGCAGTTCTATGCATAATAATACTGCATGTAAGAGGTTGGTTAAAAGTAACGCAGCACACAACTCTAGTCTGGGAAGAGACTGGGTTTTTAAGGCCGCTACTCTGGTTTTCAATGTCAGAAGGCTGACTTTGACTGACGAATCAAGGTTGATTGTTCGAAGATAGATGACTGCACAATAAGCCTTTTCTGAAGCGTCGCAGAAAGCATGGATTTCTATAACTACTGCCTTCGGACTCAAGACATACCTCGGAAATTGTAAGCTTGAAAGTAAGGGTAATTCTAGATAGAAACGCTTCCATTTTCTACTTATTCTCTTATCAACGAGTTCATCCCAACCCAGCTGTAAGTTCCATAACTCTTGTAATAATATTTTCGCGTATATTATTGTTGGCGCTAACCATCCCATTGGATCAAAGATTTTGTCTACTTCTGATAAAATAGTCCTCTTAGTAAACTCTTTATCACTTATGCATACCGAAAAATGAAACGTATCACTAGAGTTGTTCCAATTAATTCCCAATACTTTTACTTTCTTGTCACTGTTTATTTCAAGAGAAATACTGGATTCTCGTAAGCACTCGGGAATATTCTCTAAAATAGCTGAACTGTTTGAAATCCACTTCCTTAAGCGGAATCCACCCCTTTTCATCATTTCATTCAACTGCTGAACTAGAACATTCGCTTCCTCTTCACTTTGTGCCCCTGAAAGCAAATCATCAACATAAAAATCACGAAGGGCAATTTTTGATGTTAAAGGAAATCTCACTTGTTCATCTAATGCAAGTTGTTTCATTACTCTAGTAGACAAATATGGCGCACAGGCAGTCCCATATGTAACTGTCACTAATCTAAATGTACTCAAGGGCTCACTAGGACTATCCCTCCAAAGCATTCGTTGCCAATTTGTATCTTCTGGGTGGACACGAATTTGTCTGAACATCTTCTCTACATCGGCACATACTGCAATTTTGTGAGTTCTAAACCGTAGAAGAATTGGAAACAGCTCTTGCTGAACTCTTGGCCCAACCATCAAAATATCATTCAATGAAAGACCCGATGTCGTTTTAGCTGAAGCATCGAAAACAGCTCTCAGTTTAGTCGTAGTACTTGATTCCTTTAATACGGCATGATGAGGCATGTAATACGTAGAGTCAATAAGAATCTCTCCCTCAGGCACTCCCTCCATATGTCTCAGCTCAAGGTATTCCCTCATGAAATCCTTATACTGTTCATATATCTGAGGCCTTTTTAGAAGTGAATTTTCTAAAGATTGGAATCTACGCATAGCTAATTGTCTGGAATCTCCAAGCTGAGAAGGCGGAGAGTGAAACGGTAATTTCACAGTATATACCTCACTTTCCTCTCTCGTATATGTAGATTTGAAATAATCTTCACATGCTCTCTCCGATTTAGTAAGCATGTCAAACGTAGGTACAGCATCCAATTTCCAAAAGTCTGACAGCATCTGATCAGTTTCCACTTGTATATTATTAACATAGATAGTAGAATTAATTTCTGTTGAATTATTCACACTACCTGAAATAATCCATCCTAGTTCAGAACGAGAAGCTACCGGTTTACCTTCTTCGCATTTAATTATTTCTCCCTTTAAAAGAGGTAAGGCAATATCTACGCCTAAAAGTATATCAACAGGCCCACTTTTGTAAAATGTTGGATCTGCTAACATTAAATCATTATATTCCTCAACGTACTTCTTATCCAATGTAAAATGCGGCAAAGTTCCAATAATTCTATTGATGATAAATACTGGTGTTTTAAATGACACTTTCGCCGGAAAATGCGGAACGAAGTTTATTTCCGTAATTCCATTAGTTTTCGTATCCAAAGACCCTAAACATGAAATAAAAACTCTGGCATTTCTTCTTGCTAACCCTAGCCTTTGTACACAATCTTCTGAAATCAGGCTTGCTTGACTGCCAGGGTCAAGGAGGGCTCTACACAATTGGTATTCACCCGATGAATCTAACACTTTAATAACAGCCGTACATAATAAAACTTCACTCTGAAAATTAAAGTCTGAAACACAAGATTTAATTACTGGACTAGAACTTGCGATATTCTCCCCTGACCCAGCCGATTGAGCGCGAGGTTCTGGCCCAGGGAAAAATGGCTTAGCCGTCACTGATAATTCATTGGAATTGTTCGAAACTCCTTTAAGTGCCTTTGGTTCATTTTGAACTCTTTCGAAATGCAGTAGTGTGTGATGATTTTTAAAGCACTTTTTACATTTATGTGTACTTCTACACTCGAAAGCTTTATGGTTTAAACCCAAACAATTAAAACAAACATTATTTCTCTTGACAAAATTAACGCGTTCCTGAACATTCAGATTTAAAAACTTATTACATTTAAAAACTGAATGACCGGCTTTACAATACGTACACTGCGCGCGAATCTCTGAAGCCAATGAAGTTAATTTGTCTTTTGTAACTTGTTTTTTAACACCTTGCGTTTTACCTGCTTGCAAGGTTCTGGCATGAGATTTCAAGAACTCTAGCAGATTATTAAGTGTTGGTATTTCCTCACTCTTTAATGTTCTTTCCCACCATCCTCTCGTCGAAGAATCCAATTTAAACTGTACTATTAACATTAAAATAGTATCCGCGAATTGCTCCACTTTGAATCCTAGATTTTCAAACGAACATACACACTCTCTTACAGTGTCTACTAACGCTAATATCTGACTAGGAATTTCAGATTGTAAATTTGATAAATACAAGATTTTCTTTAATAACGATGAAAGTAATTCTCTCTTATGTGAAAATCTTTGACACAATAAATGCCACGCTATTTCGAAATTCCTGTCACAAATAGTTAAAGCTTGAACAATCCGCAAAGCATCTCCTTTTAAAGAACCCTTTAAATATTGTAGCTTTTGTGCACCTGATAAACGGTCATTATCCACTATCGCCGTTTTAAATAAATCAAAAAATGATAACCATTGTTCAGTACTGCCACTAAATACAGGAAGAGTTAGCTTAGGTAAGCGTATACTCGCTATTTCACAAGATTTAGTTTCCACACTAATGTCTTTAACATTCTTAACTCTGGTTAGCATTAAAATTAACTCATCAACAGTATCTTGTATGACCTGTTGTTCTTCTATAAATACATCAATATCTTTTTCTTCACACACTACAAATATGTTACTAAAAATATCCGAAAGTTCGGTCCTTAAATTATTTAATCTAGATTTAAAAAGTTCTAACTGATCAACATCAGCAGAATCGTAAGTCACTGTAATTTTCTCTTTCAGTTTACTTAACTTAGCTTTAGCAACACGCTTTTTAGTCTTAAGCGTTGTAAATTCCATTATCTAATAAGAAAGATAAAAAAAAACACTGACTCACCAAATTTACTGCGACTCCGTAGCCGACGGACCAAAAAACATGTACGTTCCGTTGTTTAAAAATAGTGGACTGTAAATTGACTTGATATTACTTCAGTATAGAACCCAAAAAACCTCAGACTCATAACGTTGACCGAAACTTCTTTATTGACTTTCAAAGAGTAAGTTAGTTAAGAAACGGCGAAGACCACACAAACTCCGACTTCAGTGGCGGCTTACCAAACACAAACTCAGAAGAACCTCTGCTTAGTTGAAACTCCAGTAATTCACAGCAACCTCAAAGCTCTAAACGCGAGCTTTAAAAACCTAACAAATTTGCGTCTGCGCCGCTCCTCGGTACGAAGAAAGAAATACAATTTGCATAACATCGAACATTATTCATCAACTTAGGGTTCGGGCGCCGCAGAACAAAGAGAGCTTATAGCTATCAAATACTTCAATGCTTTTATTAAATATTTAACATTCAGAAAACAGCGAAGGCATGTTATGATAAGCAAACACCATTCTCTTTTTCAAAAATACAGAAATGTTTTGTTTATGGTTGTTAATCCTAGAAAAAGGGGAAAAAATAGCCTTTGGTGAGTAAAATTTTCATTATAAAGCTTGCTGTAGCAGTATAAAAACAAATCTAGACTGAACCGGTGATTGAACAATCAAAACAAAAATTTAAACACTACTTAAATTGGAATTCTGATTTTTAATGTATGATATCTCTTTGGTCTTCAGTTTCAATACTTTCTACGTGTGTAACAGCTTTATATGGTAGTTTCATGTAAATAATAAAACACTCGCCTGTAAAATAACGAAACTTTTTAAATAAGTAACATAATTCGTAAAGATTTTATTATTCACAAAGAAAATGAGTTGATCAAAGAAATAACAGAATTTCCTTACAATAAAATGTTATATTTTTGGCTAGCTAACACATTTCACTTCATGATACAGCTGTTGTGTAAAGCGATGTAATTTACAAAAACCAAATACGAGCGTTTAGCTTTAATTCCTTAAATTTTATATAAGTCGTGTGAAGAAGTGCCGACGCCAGATCCGATGCAAACGGTATGGCAAAGTTTAGGGATGGAAAACCTTTTAGAAGTTAGGAAAGCACCGAAAGACTAAATTTAGGAATGGTAAAATTTTTTGAATTTGAGGGAAGCACTGGACTTTAGAATTTAGCGAGGCAGCGGGCAGCAGAATTTAAGACTCGCAAAGATAATACTGTATTAGAAAGCAAAATACCAGCGCCGAGCCTGCTTATAATAAAACTAATGCTGTTTACGAGACATAATAATTAGTTTAACTCCTTAATTTAGATATATCGTTTCTTGAGCTAAATGTATTAAAGCCTAAAATGCTGTAGTCTCTAGGTCGTTTATGCATTCATGCTTACTACAGAGGGCGGTTACACATTTTTAGAACGATTTCGGGGCCATTTAGATAATGTCTAAGATGCAAAGAGTATTTTTTAAGTATTCGACCTGATAGCCTTTTTAATGGCCTTTATAAGTCTGCAACGTGATTTCTATGGTAGATGGTCTTTTCGGAAAATTTTCTTGAGTCTTGATTTCCATTTCTCTTCTACTACTTTCCAGAGTCCATCAATCGTGGTGTGTTTCAGCTTAGAAAGTGATTCTTTCAAAAGGCCAAAGGCACAATAGTCCATAGGTGAAATGTCAGAGGACTTTCCAGTACAACAATACGTTGAAAAGTATACATTCAATGCTTTATCAATCTTCATTTATTTTCTAAGAATGCAGTGATACTTTTCGAAGTATGACTTCTTGTTTGTCTTGATGACTTTTCGTTCTTTGAAAGTCACTGGGATAAAGAAATAAAATTTCTTTTTTAGACATCGGACGTAAAATTTTCTTTTGATAGTATGTTGACTTAATTTTAATATTTTTCCTTTTTTTTTTTTTTTTAATTTTTAATTTCTTATACTAAGAGAATCCTGTGACAATCATAAACGCCTTACCAAAACTTTTTTGAATTAACTGATCCAGGTTTGTACATTTTTTTTCTCCGTTTTTGATAATAAATGGACCATTTTTTTTCTCAGTTACTTAGATAAAATCATGCTTCATCAAATGTCACGACGTATTTCCATTTATCTTTTGCTAAATAGTTTTCATACAGGGTTCTACAAATTGTTCTGAGTTGAGCCATCTGCCTCGGCAATAACTGGTCAACTATGTTGTTTTGGCTTTTTTTAAGTAGTAAATTTTGATTTATTATTTTACTTATTGTTGCTATGGATATATTTAAAGACTCTGCAACTTATTTCTGCGTCCGCGAATTTTCTCTTGTTACGAACGATAAACTTTAGAAACATTAGGTACCTTTTTCGGGTATTCGTTTGAAGTCTTTTTTTTTTCCATGTAAAAGTAAAGACTGATAGTTTTTCCTCTCCATTTATTAATGTTGCTTATTTTGCACTTATAAATTTCAATACCATGCATTTTGCAACTTTTTGAATTATGGAGTAGGAATATTTCTCTTGAAAAAACTAACAAACAAAAAATAAACATAGCCTTCAATCCACAGATTGCTTACATACAATACTTTGAAATAAGAATAAATTTAAAAGTAACAGACGATATTTCTCATTTCAAACAATAAGCTGTTGCCAGAAATTTTTATTCCAGAGCATCTTCTTTTTTAATTTTTATCGATATTGCATTAAAAATGTATAAACACACTCAGAGTATTACTGTATGATATGAGCATTAAAAATAAACAGACGCAAGAGGTATTAGTAACGCGTTTATCTCCGCGCTATGAGTATTGCTAGGCGCAGTAAAGATTTGAAGCTATAAACTTCTGAAAAATAAGAGTAAATTATGTTTTCTGTCATGATGATATCCTAAAGACGATATCATTTATACATGATTTCACTACCTTGAAAAGAGACGGATTATGAAACTTTGAATTTAGAAAAGACCTGAATAATGCATTATCGGACTGTAAAAGCTTGGATTCTGGACAGCCAGAATTCCACAATGTGACAACCAAACATTTGTTTTGCAGTGTAACATTATGCTTAGGATCAGATGCCTGCGCAACTACAATGCAAGAACTGCCGAAAACTACAATACGTCTTGGATATCAAGAGGACTAAACCTCTGGCCTTAAAGGCGGAGAGCAACAGACTGAAAGCACGCGTGAAATAAAGTGGCGAGAAGGCTCACTCTCTCTCCATCTAGCTCTGTACTCGGCGAAAAGCCACGACTTAAATACTTAAGCGTTAGCAAGTACGATTTACATAAACAGATTAACGCGTTTATTCTGGCCGGAAGTGGAAAGTAAGAGAGGACAGTAAAGTTTTAAAATAAAATAAACGTTCGTAAAACTTAAGATCCTTATAGTTTTGGATCAATATCTTTAAACTACCTTCGTTTCTTCGAGCTTTCCCATCAAATATTGGTATTTTCTGTCACGAATGTCTGTTGGTGTTATATGTTTTTATTTATTTTAGGAAAACATAACCTCAGGAGACTTTTACATAAATATTTTACATCATAAAATAGCTTTACTGCCCAAAAATATACTACTTGAATGTAATGTTCAGCAGACTTAATAATTTAATAAAAATTAAATAAAATACATGAAAGGTCAATCTTAAAATGATTTTTAAATACTCAACATACTTATTAAAAGATAGACTAAACCCAAAAATTATGAATAAAACTTTAGAAATCACGTACATTTTGTACAGCATTCCAATGGCGACAATATATATAAGATTTAATAACAATCATGTTATTAAATCTGGTAGTCAACTTATAAGCGTTCTCATGTAAGTATGTGAAATTCAGACTTTTAAGCAGCGGTTTTGGCACCGTTATGCATATCAAATAATTTTGCATTATCGCGATTTTACTTCTATATTATCGCGATTTTACTCCATTTAATAAATTAATCAAGACTGCTAACAAAACATTATCTGCATTTCGGTAGCCCGGCATAACAATGGCTGCACCTTTATGAAGGTTTCCTGGTTTAAACCTCACCATTATGAAGATGATGGCTGTTTTTATTTACGCTTTATATACACTCTTAGACAAAAAACAAACAAAACAAAAAAAGACACACGAAGAAGGAATTATCCGAATGGGACGGAAATCGGTAGAAGTGATGTACATGTACAGAAAACCAAATGATTACAGTTTGAGAAAAATTGGATGATTTAATTGAAGTAATTGAGCTTCACAAAGTGAAAAAGTCAGTAACGCGTTTGTCCACCTCTGGCCCTTATGCAAGCAGTTATTCGGCTTGGCATCGATCGATAGAGGTTGCGGATGTTCTCCTGAGGGATATCGTGCAAATTCTGTCGAACTGGAGCGTTAGATCGTCAACATCCCGAGCTGGTTAGAGGGCTTTGCCCATAATGCGCCAAACGTGCTCAATAGGAGAGAGATCCGGCGACCTTGCTGCCCAAGGTAATCTTCGGCAAGTATTAAGTTAAGCAGCAGAAACATGTGCAGTGTGGGGTCGGGCATTATCTTGCTGAAATGAAAGCCCAGGGGGCGTGACTTGAAGGGCAACACAACGGGCCTTAGAACTTCGTCGACGTACCGCTGTGCTATAAGGTTGCGACGGATGGCAACCAAAGGGGTCCTACAATGAAATGAAATGGCATCACTCCTGATTGTCGGCCTGTCTGCCGGAAGGCAGTCAGGTTGGTATCACACCGCTGCCCGGGGCGTCTCCAGACTCGCCTTCGCTGGTCATCGGGGCTCAGTTCAAAGCGGGACTCATCACTGAAGACTATTCTATTCCAGTTAGTGACATTCCAGTGCGAATGAGCCCGACATCACTGCAAACGGGTTTGACGTTGTACAGAGGTCAATGGTAGTCGGCGCAAGGGGCGCCGTGACCTCAGCCCCTTTTCTGTGAGCCGTCTATGAATGGTCTTTGCGGTCACTGAAGCACTAGTTGCACGTACAATCGATGATAATGATGCACCTGGGGCTGTGAGTGCCGCTCTGACGATTGCTCGGTCTTCACATTCTGTAGTTTCTCTAGGCCTACCGCTTCCTTCTTGACGCTGTGTACGGCAATAGTTTACCCATTCCTGCCAACATCGTCTAATAGTGGCATCGTTTAGCTCCTGTTCAAATGTCGAGCTATTCGCCGATAAGACCAACCGGCTTCTTTGACTCCACTACACGACCTCTCTCAAATTCAGACATCTACGCATATCGTTCGCGCACCTGTATGCGAGGCATAGTTACTGTCTACCAGAGTACACGGAATGAAATTCGTGAAGAATTTATGACCTAGAATCGTAATTTTTCTTCTTAAATATCCTGCCAGTTGCGCAGATGCCTGTAGCGACAACCGTTCATTCATTGGTAGCCAAAAGGTAAAATTTTGCATTTTCCGTCGAAACCTGTATGCACATCAATTTGTGTCCAATTTGCTTTATATCTTCTCGGTGCGTCGTGGTGCGGTTTTTTTTTTTTTTTTTTTTTTTTTTTTTTTTTTTTTTTTTTGTCTAAGAGTGTATGTATGAAAGATAAAAGTTAGGCAAAACAAAAATAATTATAATTTAAATTAGCAATAACCCCTTAAATTTTTCAAATTTAATTTTGGTGTTTCTCCTCTTCATTCTAAAAATTACAATTACTTTTTCTGGACTGCGCCATTTTTAGATTAATCCATATTATATGACTGTTACATAACAATGATGAAGTAGCTGATTCGGAACTTAAAATTTCAAGAACCGAAACCTTTTTCTTTATAAGCTTCCATACTGGACTTCCATACCACCTTGCTTCTACCGCTGTTATTGCTAAGACGCTGCAGCGCTGCTTTCTTCCTATTGCAATAATAACAAAAATGTAAATTTTCTGGAAATGTGTATGATTTGAGTGCCAAGCGAATTGTGGCTACAAATGTGAATTGAAATAAAAATGAATATTCGATCTGCCTCGGCTACCGAGTATATCGTTCATTATGAATCAATACCCAAACAACTTTTCAACAACGTTAGATCTAAGTCTGCTTTATTGCATCTAGTCGACAGGATGTCGTGAGTTTGGAAAATTCATCTATCGAATTATGAAATGCGTCAACTACAAGAACCAAAGACTTGATACGATTATTAATTTTATTTTATTCTTCAGCCATATTATACATCAGTCTTGAGTTATTTAGCGTCCAGAAATGAAAAACATTTCTTATCATCGTTCTCCTACAGAGCTTCGAAAATTAATTCAGCGTAGTGTTTATATTAAAAATGGTTTAATAAGGGTTTTCAAGGACTGAGGATCGAAATATCCCAGATCAAAGATAGCGAACTTTTTTGGGGCCACGTTCCCAAAACCTTTTGTTTTTTGGAGGGGGGGCGAGCCGAAAATCTGCTTGATTAAATCCCCATCGGAGAGCGGTTTACCATGTTTTTCCAGGCATAATGAAATTTGAAAGCTGGCCGTTGTTAGGTGGTTTGTTTTAGAAAGCTAATTGAAAAAACCAACTTTCTGGTAATTATAATTCTTGAATTTTCCTTCAATAAACTACTTCCGTTCAGCTTCATCAAGTTCGGCAACAATCTTGTGGTTGGTGTTAGAGTGCCGTCTGACACTAGATGTGCGACACACAACACTTTCCCGGCATAGAATGCATAATGCTTTCCTATTGTGTGATCCTATTGTGTATCATAACTCCAAATGATTCTGTCCAGGTCTCTTGAAATGATCATCCACCATCAATGTTTAATTTGCCTCTTTTGCTGGAGTCATTTGTGAAGGTTCAAGACCTGGAGTATAGAAAAGCACAAAATTTTAAAATGAAGTATTAAATATAAATCGATTATATACTAATCGATTTATATTTAATACTTATTATTAAATATAAATATAAATGAGGCAATATTATTAATCGATAGTAAGGAATTGGATTTTCTCGAATCAACAATCTATGGCTGCAGATTCAAATATGAACAGGGGGACAGTAGTAACCGTTGACCTGGATATCTCTTTGCTAAAATTCTAACTTTAGATTTCATATGCTCCTTTTCGGCTTTATTGGGCTTATTTTGGCTGAGCGCATGTGAATAAGCTTGGTTTCTCTACTAAGCTTTCGTGTTTTGCTATATTATCAAATTGCATGTTTTTACAATAAATTTGTACATTCCGTTTAAGATATTAAATTAGAATTATTCATATAAGTTACCTCAATGCTTAGATCTGAAAACTGAAAACTATTTAACAATGAAAGTATTAAAACTCACCGGCAGTCTGCAATAAATTTGAATTCGTTTAGCAAACATTAGCTGCTTCAACTTTGGCGTATTCTTAGCCATGTAACAAGTAATATGATTGGCCCAAACAATTGAAACGTTATACATTGGGTCAATAAATATGTACATCATTTCTAAGGCGATATATGAAAATCTTGTATCTAGGCTTGAGCCCTATGCCAGAGACATTATGCGACAAGTAAGTAAATAAAACGTTCAAGAACAGACTAAAACCCTTATTTAAATTACATAGTATCATTTTATTGTGATTATTGATTAAGGAATATTTTAGTCGTGTGCCAGCTGATGAGGCTCTGCGTGCCGACTGTGGCACGCGTGCCATAGGTTCGCCATCACTGTCCCAGATCATTCAGCTAAGCATTCCAGTTTCTTCTAAATATCGTTAATCTATGTTTAAAGAATGTGCTTCAAGTTTGTGTGCGATAAATTCAACAGATGTTAATCTAATGTAGAACTTCATAATTATTTCTTTCAATCATAGTATGTTAAATTACAGTCACTTCAATGAAACCAAATTCAAATAATGCTACTAATTTTAAAATTTTACATGAAGTCTTTAAAGAAGAATTAATTTTAACTTTAAAGAAAAGTTCTAATGTGTGCGGCTAGAAATTATATTATAATCAAAGTGAAAAATGCTAGTAAGTAACACTTTTTGAAACTTTAAATATGTAATGCTGTTTTTCTTATTATAATGAAATTTAAAACCCTGCATTGTATTAAGAAAATGATGTTGATTGAAATTTTATAGTATTAATAATTTACTTTTAGATATTATGATAAATAATTAAGTAGCGAATTTAAAGTTTTGTAATAATTTTATTTAGGAAAGATTATTGAAAATTACTCTTTCAATAACTATATTTTTGAATTTTTGTTTAAAAAGGTTCGAATTATTATAAGAACTTAATAATTATTTTAAGAACGAGCTAAATGTAAAAAAATGAATGAGGTATTTTTTAAAAACTGGTACAGAAAATGAATATAAATTTGTATCTTGAATTTAATGTGGGAAGTATGAAATATTTTCATGTTAAATATTATTATAATGAAAATAGAACTAAGAAAAATTAAGAGATTGAATGATTTATAAAGTTTATATGACTAATGTAATAAAAAGTAAAATCAATTTAAATTATGGTAAATGAACATTATAATTAATTAATAATTCTATAATATATAATTGAAAAATAAATGTATGCAAGCATAGAGTATGTTGAAAGAGTACTGGTTCAAAAACATAGGCATGTTTACCTCTTTATAGCTGTTCCTTTTACTCTCTTAATACAATATAAACTTCGAAGGTTCCTACAAAATGCAATTTGTTGTTTTATAGAAATATTTTTATTTTTCATATAATGGAATGTAGGTTTTTTTATTTGTTTATTTGTTTTTTCTTTTAAATGTAATGTAATGTTTTAGTGCAGTTCAAAATCCCCAGTTATCTTATACAAGGACGGAGACCTTTATAAGTAATTTCCGAACTTACCTTAACCACTGATGAGTATTAATACATCAGTTATTTCAAGTGGATATGCCCAGTTGATGGATATATTTTCATTGGAGAAAGCTGTACAGTCTTCCAGCTTGTGCAAAATAAGAAACTTAGAAATATAATAATAACAATAAAAATTATATTTTCAATAATACTATTACAATTGACGTTAAAAAGTATTTTTAAATATGGAAATTAGTGTTTTATAAAATTTTAAAACTTTTTGTGATTATTCAAAATACGTAATGGATGCATAAAATTTTATATTTGTGATATTGTCTGAAAAGATTTGAAAAACTTTCCTTGAACAAATATAATTAATTATTAAGATACAATAAAGCGCCGAACAAGTATTAATTTAGAAGTCAAACAACAAAAATCAGCGTTAAATTTTCAAATTTTCACATGACTAGTTTCGACGGTTTTACCGAACCATCATCCTCAGCTGCAAAAGAGCAAATGAATGAGATAAGCTTTTAGTCCTGTGAAAATTTGAAAATATGACGCTGATGTTTGTTGTTTGACTTCTAAATTAATAAATGTGATTATGCTGACTCTAAAGCACAAAGACTTTAGAACTGAAACTTTTAATAGGACTCTAGATTGTTATTAATGTTTTGGAGTTATTTAAGTTGTAGAGACATTAGGTTATTTCGAAGCAGGAAAGATGAAAAATGAGCAATGCCCTGGCCGGGAATCGAACCACGGACCTCTCGAATACGCGTCGAGCGTGCTGACCACTACACCACGAAGACATGCTAAGAAGGCGGGAGAAATGCCTTATATACTCCCCCTTTTAAAGGGCGGCTGGGGATTTAAGGGACCCAATCGCCAAATCCTGGTGGTAGAGAATCATCATCCACCACCATTGTTAGTTCGGGCGCCACTGTAAAGACATTATGTTATTTTGAAGCAGGAAAGATGAAAAATGAGCAATGCCCTCGCCGGGACTCGAACCACGGACCTCTCGTATGCGCGTCAAGCGTGCTGATCACTACACCACGAAGACATGCTACGAAGGCGGGAGAAATACCTTATAAAGAAATGGTCAAAATTTTATGATTCTATATTTCAAATTAGGTCAACATTTTATAATTTCTATATTTCAAATAATGTAGCTTCTCTCTTTATTTACTTAATTTGTAGGTTCTGTCTTCATCTGCTAATGCTTTAGCCCTTTCTTTCTTAAAAAAAGGCTTCGCTGTCGCCAGCCTTTTCATCTTTGAAGGGCCGAAATAATTAAGAAAAGAATTAGGTAAAACAAAATTTTAACTTAAATTAGCAATAGCCCCTTAATTCTTAATTTTAATTTAAATATTTCCCCTCTCTGTTCTAGAAATAGTAATAACTTTTTCTGGATTAATCAATATCATTTCTATATTAATCCATATCATATGACTTTTACATAACGATGATGACGTAGCTAATTTGGAATTTAAAATTCCGACAGCCGAAACGTTTTTCTTAAAAAGCTTTCACATTGGATAACTATGCACGTTGCTTCTTTCTCTCTTACCGCTGACGCGCTTCTCTCTTCCTATCGCAATAATATCAAAAATATATATATTCTCGAAGTAGGCACGATTTGAGTGCCGAGTGAATTGTGGCCACAGAAGTCAAGTGAAATAAAAATGAATGTATAATCTGTCTCGGCTGCCAAGCTTGTTGTTCATTGTGGAAAATCGACAAAATGCAATATTTCTACATCTACGCAATCAATTTTTCTACAACATTACTCATATATATATTTTGTAATTAAATTATAATAAATACTAAAATTATAACCTTTCAAAGTCTTACAAAAAAGCAATGGAAAACGGTAAGAGCCCGTAAGAACCATCTTTACTCCTAAAGCAAAAATGAAGATATCAAGGCCAAATGGCCAAATCATTAGAACAGTCAGATTTTGGTTTATACAGTATTTATATAGATGTTTTCGTGTTATAAGAAGATTTTGCTTTGTTTCTTTTCCTATATATATATATTCATTCATGCTGCCAACATTTTATTTATTCTTTTCTCCCGTATCAAGCCTTTCTTTCTCTCTCTCTTTATATCTATCTGTCTATCTGTCTATTTACCTATCTCTCTCTCTCAATGTATGTATATATATATATAGTTTTAAGTCTGCTTATGTATACTACGTAGAAAGAAATATATGTATCCCTCATCCAGAGCCAGTTGACAATGCATAAAATGTGTAATATAAAATTAATATCAGTATCAATGTATTACTGATATTCATTATTACTGATATTCTTGTATATATATTTATATATATGTATACATTATTACTGATATTCATGTATATATATATTTATATATATATCACATAAAAAATAATATTCATGATATATTGGAATAAATCAGAAGGAAATTTTAAGTATGTGAATATTGAATTAAATATCAGTATCCAATAACTACAAACCCAAAACATCCAAACATTTGCTGTTAATTTAAAATCCAAAGACAAAAGCAGTATGAAAATAAAAATGAGCAAAATTAACGGATAATGAAATTATCATATTAGTATTTATTCAGCATTCACACATTTACAATTTCCTTGTAACTTATTCCAATATATCAAGTATGTTTACATATTAATAATGATATTATTTTTATGTTTACGCGTTTTATGCACTGTCAACCAGCTTTGTGTAAACGAAATTTACATTATAATATACTTCGTTTTAACCTATATAGTAAATTTTAATTTATATTTAATATTGTCTTAATTGCAGCTGTATGCGCGTCTTAAAATTAGTTATGAAGTAAAAGAATTTTCTTTCGTGTTTTGTTTTTGTTGTTTCATATATATATGAGACCTTGTTTTGATTTTGAATTACTTTAAATGTTAGAAATATGTATTACTTTTCTTTTTAGCTTTTTAATATTTGAGTTTTGAAATTGAGAGTGTAGGGAGATATATCTCAGCATCGCGTTTTAGTTGTTTCAAGTTTAGTTTGTGTTCTTAGTGAGAAACTTAAATTTAAAAGATTAATTAATTTTTTTAAATACTTTTGGCTTAAATGGATTAATGACTTTATTTTGATTGAGTATTATTCGTAACTTATGATTTGGCTCTAGCAGAAATATAATTTGATGCTTACTTGGAAAGAAAGATGAAACACTCTCACTATATTTAGTTGTTTATTGATGGTGGATTGTTTATCCCCTTGATAAATCGATTAATCTGCGATCAATGGCTACTTTTTCAGTTCTTAAAATTTTTACTATTCATTTTGCTTTTTTTTTTTTTTTTTCAATTAAGGATTTTTCTGAGTTTTATGTTACTAAAGCAATAGAAGTTTAGAAATTATTGATTTAAAAATTTAATTAAAATTCTGACTAAAAATTGTTTTAAAAAATTTTCATAGTTTTAATTGAATTTCTGTTTCTTTTAGATGGTATATGAAAAGTTTTCTTGGATAAAAACGAAATTAAAATAATATGATTATAACGTTTTCAAAAGCACTCATAAAACTGTTGTAAATAAAATGCTGACGACATTTATATACTTAAATGGCAAGAGACGGTGCTGAAAATGTTATACGCAAAGACTCTTCCCAAAAGAACAAAATAAAAGGTCAAAAACTGAAAAGAAAAAACAAAGAAAAATTGAATTAAAATTAAAAAGTAATAAAATTACAATAAATACCATGTCTAAGCCATGAATCTTAGTGCATGTGATGCAAGTTTAAATCACCCGAGATTAAATTAATACATACCGCCCCGTGCAAAACGCACGAAGAGCAGCACCAAAGTTATGTAAATAAATAGGAGAAATAAATTACAAAGTTTCATGACTTTGCATTCCAGTTATAGTAATTTAGTGGACTATTCTAATTATGAAGCAGAATTCATGAAAAGTAATGAAACGATAAAATTATGTTCTGCATATATGCAACATATTATAAGTTTAGCGGAATACTAATATTTGTCAAAACATGAAATCAAACATGCTCTTTCTGTATTTAATGTCATGTGTCGGGCTGTCTTTCATTTTACTTATTTATTTATCTGCTCAGGATTTTGATCAAGCATTCTTTTATCTTTTACCCATAGAATTCCAAAATCTATGAATGATTCGTTCGATGCTTGCTCAGTATTTGATACGCGATAGTAAAATTTTCAGATACGGTCATAACGTATCTTTCTCTCTCTCACATGGATACACCCAAGAACACCGCATAGGCTTTTCAAAATTATATCACGTTAATATCCTCCTTTCCCCAGTATTTCTTTTTTAAATTGCTAAGGCAATGTAATGCACAAAAAGGAAAAAAAAAAAAGAAAAGAAGTAAAAAGCCTTTTAGAGTTTGTTCACATGAATGAGTTAATCACCTAATCTGATCTAAGGATGTTTTCGTGTTATAAATAAAGAGCCAAGTTGTTTATTTTCGTGTTCAGGATAAATCAAAAAATGGGTTCCCAGACAAAAGCCCACTGGACGAAAGCGCACGCGACAAAAGCCCACACACACAAAAAAGTCCACTATGATAATTGCCCACGCGACAAATACCCACAGCGATGAAAGCGCACATTGATAAAAGCCCACACTGGTAAAAGCCCACGTTGATAAAAACCCACATAGATATAAACCCACATAGATATAAGCCCACGCTGATAAAAACCCACACTTATAAAAGCGCACATGATCAAAAGGGACTTATGGTTTTTTTATTACTAAACCGTGTATTTATAATTTTAATTATAATAAATGGAGTATTCAGATCTGAATTTTAATGCCTCAACTATATGTCTGTTTGTATATTTTATCACTACTTTATTTGTTTATTTTATTAGGTTCAAAGCAAGCTTTCTATTCTCTGATTAAGTGATTAGCTATAACGTTTCGATGATAAATCTGCAATTGCATTTTATTATTTATTTACTTATTTAACTTTTGTATGTGTATGTGAAAATGAAAAATATCATTGTGGAGTTTCTCACATGCTATTTTTAAGGTAATAATGGCTGAGATTAAATATAATTATGTTTCATTATTAAAACTATTAACTTTTTAATTAAAAACACTTGAATTTTATTTTATTTCCTTTTAGTCTTTCCTTTAGTTCCTTTTTAGTTTAGGAATATTAAAACAGTTAAGCACAATGAAAACTTGGCTAAGAGAAATTTTATTCTTTACTTTAGACTGAGCTTATTATCAAAGTTTAAACATATTTCTCGTTGAAAGCATTTTTGAATGTAACAGTTATAATTTGACGATTTTCTAGTGATAATTTCTTTTAGATTTCTGAATAAATTAAAACTGTCAGCTGACCCCTGTCAGAAAATTAATTCCAAAGGTGACCTCTTAATCTTTCAACTACAGCAATTTGGAATAGTGTTTTTAATTTTCATTTTATTTATTTATTTATTTATTTTTTAGAGGGGGGATGGAACAACTCTTAGAAGTCAACATATCTACAAATTTAAGTACAATCACCTCAAACTATAGTAATAAATATGTGGCATTTTATTAGAGGTTGTGAAGATTGCAAAGAACTATGTATATACTAGCATCTAATAAAATTTTGTAACTACATAAATATATATTTATAGAATCATCAGATTCAAAGTTCATCGTTTTTAGATTCTAAGTATACATATTATATAAATTCATCATTCATTAATAGTATTATGAATATGTAATAGTAATAGAAAATTAGTATTAATGTTTAAAATTGTAATTTTTGAATCATTTGTCTTGCATTTGCTTTAAGATGTATGGATATCAGTTATATAACATGAAAAATACACAGAAAGCAGCTAATCTTACATAACAGCTGATTGTAAAAGAAAAATTACAGTGCTCTTAATTACGGTTATATGGCTTTTAAATCTTCCTATTATAAATAGCCGTTTTCTAATTGACATTAGATTAAATTAATTCCATTATTCATTTGAAAATAATTATAGTGAATTAATTACATTGAATTATAGTGAATAATTATAGTGAATCTATTGACGACATTTCTAAGAGGTCGCCTTTTGAAAGAGATCTGTATTTTTGTGAACATAAACAAACATTGCCAGTGAATATCACATTTCTAAGACCACCATATCTACAACCAAAATCCTTTAAAACCGTGAGCGGTTGCGTTTATAGAGGGCTCACTATGTATTTTTATAAAACATGTACATCTTCATTATACACTTGCTACATTTTGATTTTCTGTCAAAGCAGAGGAAGAGTGTTTTTATTTCTTTCGAAGTATGTGAAATTAAAAATATGAACACTATATGACAAAAATGGAATTAGATTCAAAACATACCTCTTGAACATGTCTGAAATTCATTATTCTGCTCGGAATAAATTTATCTAAAGAAAATGTTTAATAACTATTAGAACTCAAAGGCTAAGTCAGGTCAAAGTAGTAAGAGTCATTTCGTCTGAATATATCTTTTCTTAACCATAAAGTGTTTTTTCGAACAGCGAATGAAACGGGAAAGGCAGAATAAGGGCGAACGGCAGCGGACAAACGACACTATTTTCGCACTTGGCATAAAAAGATAACGGACGAAATGGCACTAAGCCAAGGGAAGGCATGCCTTCGTGGAAGACGTTTTAAAGGAAACTCGCTCGTATGCATGTTACGCAAAGGGAAAACCACGAAAGGGCCCATGTAGTCAGCCTTTCCATCGGGAGTTGAACCCCGGACCGAGCTACGAGTGTTCAGCGTTTTTAACGCTTGGCCGCTAGTGAGCCTTGGGCCTACATGAAAAGCTTAAGAATTGGATGACTGACGCTTTCTTAATGTACAGCTTTTATTCCATTTTTTATTAATTATTATTCATCTAACTAATTCTTTATTTTTTCCGATATTTGAACTTTTTCTCAGATTATTTTCAAAGGAACAAAGTCTAAAAAGTTTTGCGAATCGAAAATAAATGATTAGTAAGTCTCAGATGAGATACGTTCTACCAATCAAAAAAATGTTTTCACGGTTAGAATTTAATATATGTAAGTTGTTATGCATACTGCTTATCTCAACAAATGCTCAAAATTTTTTTCTCTTTTGAAATCAATAGAAATTTTTTTGTGAAACTAACCCAGTAAAACGTAAAATTTTATTTAATTTTATGCTTGAATGTTAGCTTCAAGAATGGAGCCAACAAACAAGTTATAAGATCTAATCGTTCACGCGAGCATGCAAATTGTCAATGACCTTCTGTAAGATTGCTGGTGACTTCTCACTAGCCAACGGAGTCCGCCGTGCTGTTAAGTCGCGGAATACTGGTAGTTCAGTCCGAGTTTGCTGGCTGCATGGGCGTTTCCGTAGTTTTCCCCATGCGTAATTTGTAAACGAGCCAGTTTCTCTTAGAAAGTCTTCCACGAAGGCATCCCTCTCCTCAGGCAGATAGCCCTCGAGGCTTTGCCGTGCTCACATACACCAAACCAAACCAAACTCACTAATCAACTTGATGTTCAGTTACAACAGAATAAGGATAAAGGTTGAAACTTTTTATCCAAGAGAACTATTTACAAAAGTACACCTTGTGCTTAACATATAGACCACTGCTTGTGGTGTTATGTTACGTAGAAGTGAAGGGGCGACCTAATATTTACCTGAAGTAAATAGACATTAGCTCTACACCCTGACTAGAAAAACAACAACCTTCCGGCGTCTTCGAGTCATGATAAAATTGTAACTCCAGCCAACACTGCAAGTTCTGCCACCGCCGGGGGTTAAATTAGATCAAGTAAAATGCATTACATTACATGATATATGTAGCGATACATAGTTGTACAGGTGCATGTTTTATGGCGTTATTTATTGTAATGGGTACAGGCATCATGTTTCAGGACATTGCATATTGCAGTAGATAAAGGCGTGATGACGATGATAAAGGCGTGATGTAGATGATGTTCTTTTAGGGCGTGTTTGCAAACATGATCTGTTTACATCAGTGTTTACTATCAAAATTAAGTTAGCACTATAAAATTGTTTACAAAGCTTACTTCATTCTGCATATTATGCTTACTGCTTACATTTAAATATTTTTGTATAGATGTGCTGATATTTTAGCTACTCAGTATTCACGAATAAGTTGCTAAAGTATCAGTACAACCATACAACAATAGTTAAATTGCTGTGTTAATATTTTAACAACTCAATCGACAAAATATTGAGTTGTTAAAGTATCAGCACAACTAATAAACTTAACATTTCAAGGTAATAAATTAAATAGAGGAATTCAAGATTAGCCTAACAAGCTTTCTCAAACGATTAACTTACTGGGGCACTTAATGCAACGGCCGCAAATGGCTAAACCCTGACAGCGGAAGTCGACGTAGCCAATTCTCGCATTCCGTTTCAATCGCAAAAGCTTCGCTTTAAATACTCTTAAGTCAATTGCATCCTAAACATGTTTACTTCCTAATTTATTTACATTCGTGTGAGGAAGCGGAAAGTAGAATTGACAGTACAGATTGAAATAATATCTTCCAGCATGCCTTCGTGGTGTAATGGTTAGCACACGTGGTGTAATGGTTCGAGAGGTGCAAGTTAGAATCCCGGCGAGCGCATTGCTCATTTTTCACGTCTCCAGCATGACGCCTGAACTAAAAAAAAAAAAAGGTGGTGGATGATGATTCTTCTTCACCTAGATTTGACGACTGGATCTCCTAATATCCAGTCGTTTTTAAAAGGAGGAGTATATAAGTATTTTCTCCCTCCTTCCAGAATACCTTCAGGGTGTAATGGTTAGTACAATCGGCTCGTATTGAAGAGATCCAGGCTCGAGTCTCGAAGAAGGCATAGCTTATTTTTCATGTCTCCCGCATTAAAAAAAAATCCTAATGACTCTACAGTAAAAACTAAACATCCGTAAAGTATAAAATTCTATGTTTAATTCAAGTTGGCTCAGTCTAGACCAGTGATTCTCAACAGTTTTTCCCTCATGTTTCCTTTTCATCATTGCTAAACGATCATTCAGCCTCTCCTTCCCAAAATTTGAAAAGTACAAGTGTGCGAAAAGTGATGCGTTTGTTTAAATATGGATTATTTTTAATGTAAATTAAACAAGTATAAAACATGTTGGTAAATACCAAAATTTGAATAAAAGTGCTTTTTTATATTCAGAAACTAAATCTAAATACTTAAGACGTAAAGAAAAGGTTAACTAAATTACTCTCTGAAACTGTGAAATTCCCCTTAGGGCTATTCCTCCTGACTAAAGACCTATATAGTCTAGAGATAATTAGTTTTTAATAGTGACTGAATGTACAGATAATTTAATTTTTCACACTTCTCTTATACTAACTTTTGTTATATAAAACTTCGGATAACGTGCATGTTTTTTAAAAAAAGAAGTTAAGACACAAATTAAAAAATATATATATATATTTAAAATTTGATGTTGAATTCAGAAACGTTTATTTTTTAGTCAGACCTAATAAACCTAAGAAAACAAATTTGAAGTATACCTTACTTATTCTTACTAAATTCTGGTTAATGAATTATTCTTAGGAAAGAACCTTAAAAACTGGTGAAACATTTCATGCTAGAAAACAAGATATTAGAAACTTTTGAACTCATTCAATAAGGAAAAAATTACTCAAAATGTAGCTCCATAATTAAGCATTTTTTCTACTTGATCGCCAATACACGAGGTTTATAAGAAATATCTCCTACAAGTTATGTGTGTGTGATTATGGCAAAGCCTCGAGGGCTATCTGCCTAAGAGGAGGGATGCCTTCGTGGAGGACTTTCTAAGGGAAACTGGCTCGTATACACGTTACACATGGGGAAAACCACGAAAACGCCCATGCAGCCAGCCCGTTCGCGGGATTCGAACCTCGGACCGAACTACCAGTATTCAGCGACTTTACCGCTCGGCCACTGGTGGGCCCTACAAGTTATGTGGCCACTATTTCTGTGTTGTCAGAATATGAAATTCGTATAGGGGAAACAATGCGTTTCGAGGTGAAGAAAATGACCTTAATTTGATAGTTTTTCTAAATAATAAATTTTTACATGTTATGTGTTTCTTTTTCTTAATCTAGGCGAAATAATATTCAACATGTAAATAACAGCATAAAACCCACAAAAGAAGTGTTCCAGTGAAATTCAGTTTCTAAATGCTGTTTAAATTTGCTTCATTGAAAGTTTTTGTATATAAATAATTACGGCAAATTAAAATGAACTGCTTTTTAAGCGTTTACAGTTAATCGAGTAACATAATAGTTTTTATTGAAAAAAAATTTATTTTTAATGTGCAAGATTACTTTTCTTACAACGCTGGGCTCGTGGTTCTTAAATCCTCTTGTTCTTGAGTTCAGAAACCTTCGTTATTAAAATGATTCCAATAGTTTAACTTTTATATGGTTTCATATTTTTCATTTTAACTTTCAGATGGTTGCGTTTCCAACCATATGAAAGTTAAAATGAAAAAAATTACTTTTACGTTAATTTTAATATATGTAATAATTTATTTTTTTTTTAGAAATAGTTCAATAGTTTTACTTTTAAACGATGGCTTTGCTTCGATATAACAAACATGTTTAATTAGTTCATCTAAAAGTTGTTAGAGACACTATCGAATCAGGAACTAGCATATTTTTCCACTCTGCAGTTTTACTGCAAAAATAGTGAATAATTCCTTTAAAAATGTTTAAGAAATATTTAATTCTAGTAACTAACAAAAAACATTTAAAATCCTCTTTAATTTATTCCTAGCCAACCTTTAATTGCTCTCCTGCCACCCCCTCCCTTCTGAGGACGTTCTTTGGCACCCCAGGTTCGATAGGGGATAAAACAATTAAGCAAGGCTATCCTCTCTTTAACTACTTTTTCACACAGCTGGGGGGGAAAAAAAAAAAAAAAAAAAAGGAAAGAAAGGAAGAAAAAAAGGGGAAAAAAAAACGAACGCAATGGTTTCTCGCCTGAATAGCCAGCGGCCAGGTAGAAAACTGCATGACAAAAGCCCACAAGACGAATACCCACTTAAAAACAGCAGACATTTTCAGGAAATCCAAAATAGCTATGACTTCCTGAAAAATTTTACGAGTAATAATTATTATGATTAAAAATGAAATTTTAAGTGGGAATGAAATTAATTTATATAAAATCCAAGTTGTGAAAATTTAACTAGATTATTTGAAACCGTGCTTTTAATTCACCATTAAAACAGTGTTTGTGATAGCGCACTCAAATGTTTTCTTAATCATAAGAGAATACTTTTATTTTATCATAGAGGTACTTTTATTTTTTTCTTTGAAATGAAAGTTCGGCTTTAATTCTCCATATTAAATTCATTACATGCAAAATTTTCTGCAGTGTTAAATTATTCATAAATTATTCTCTGTATATGATGAAAATTTACATGCATTTATACTCCTTATAATTTTGTAGAATTAAAAGAAGCAGTGTGGTCAGTATTCCCTTTCACCTCCCTTTGTCGGACTTATACGAGGGCACTTCCATTTGTCGCGTAAATATAATAACAAAGTTACACATACATGTATATGTTTTTAATTATATTATTTTGATTGGCTCTTTGTTCTATATACATATAGGATTTTAATTCAGCCGGAGCCCAAAATGAAATATGTTCCGCTACTTAAATTTATTATTCAATTACTTTTTATTAATTTAATTTATTTTTTATTTTATCTTTATTCATGAATCTGCTTTGTGAAGCTGAAGAAAAAAGGGAAAAAAATATTAATTTTAACGTAGCATATATATATTGGTGTGCGCTTTTATCAGTATGGGCTTTTATCAGCATGGGCTTATATCTGTGTGGGCTTTTATCAATGTGGGCTTTTATCTGTGTGGGCTTTTGTCAATGTGCGCTTTCATTGGTGTGGTAATAGTCGCGTGGGCAATTATCCCAGTAGGGTGTTTTTGTGGGCTTTTGTCGCGTGCGCTTTCGTCCAGTGGGCTTTTGTCTGGTCACCCAAAAAATGGCATCGTAGGAGGAGAAAAACTGTGTTTTCGGTTTCACATCTCGTATGAAGACTTTTTTAAACTTGCTCGTAAAATAAGAATAACAACAATAAGGATAGGAAAGAAGGTGTATGACTTCACAATTACATAAGTTTAAATGACTTTTAAACTTTTAGAAATGTTCGTTTTTCTAGTTAGGATTTGCAGAACTACTCAGTGACGTCACAGCCGCAGTTGCGACGCAGTGATGCCGTCAAATGCGGCTTCATTGATTTGAGCTCTGATCTGTTGAATTTCAAGAGAGGAATTATGATTGGTTTATTCGGAAGAGGATGCGAAAACTACTTCCTCAAATACTGGATGAGAAACTTCTAAATTTTAATTCATTGCTTCCCATGAAACGTCTTCCGAATATATATATATATATATATATATATATATAAATTACGAAATTTGCAGGAAATGTATTAATCTGTATCCAAAGGCTATTACTTTGCCATTTCACAGTCATTTAAAGAACACTTATTCATTTAAAGAATACAGAATTCATAATGCCTCTTCTTCGTTGGTTCCCTAAGTGCTATGTCACTTCAGTTTCATGATCACCATAAAACACTTATTCTGTAATTTATCATATTTCCTCCAAGTTATTATGTGTCTTGGATTCTCTGAAATTTAAATTTGGAAATCATAAATATCAAACAAATCAGTACTATATTCAATATGAATATGAAATCAAACATCAAACAAATGTAACTATATGAAATCAAACAAATCAGTACTATATTCAATAATTCCATTTTAATTTGGTGTTTGTGGCTGTGAAGTCGTCAAATATTTCTTGTTGATATTTGGAAAATATGAAAGAACTCTCAGTTCTGAAAACTAGTTATTTATTGCTGTTCTTTTGACAGACATGAAAATATAATGCATCCTTCCATAGCACTTTGATTTAATAAAATACCTCGATCAGTACTGAAAATATTAAATAGGTTGTACTCTCTGAACCTATTTAATATTTTGACGAAATTTCCTTTTACATTTCATAAAGAAATTAATACTGTACAAGTGTAAGTATAACTAATAATAGGTATTACTGTAACTAAGTATATACTAACTATATTAATGTACTTTCTGAACATTAGAGCTATACGCAATAGAAAAAGTGTAGTGATTGTCAATATTAAATGTAAAATTTAATTTTCAGATCACGAATTTACAGTTAAATGTAATTAATTCACAATTCATCTACAGAATTTTACGATTTTTTCAATCATTCTCAGCGAAGCTACCAAACGATAATTAGCGGTAAAAGTTATTAACATATCTTACTTGCTATTTTAAAAATATTTTCCTTTAACGAACAAAAACTTGAATGACAATTTATTTTTTATGTACTTATTTTTATGCAGCTGCTATCTATCTCATAAACTTAATATCCAATTTAATATCCAAATGGGGAGAAGCAAGAAAGTTTTCTTCGCCCACTGGAAAGGTCGAAAGAACTTATTGGTGAAGAAAAGTACGACTTAATCATGCTCCTTACTTTTCAGACTTAGCACCTATAGAGTACTTTCTCTTCTCTAAAGTGGAATTTCGTTTTAAAAGTCGACATCTTGATACCATTTAAGAAGTTGTAATGAACTGTTATGGCGACTTCAAAGCAGGCTTCAGGAATTCACTTTTAAGACAATTGTCGGCTGAAACTGTAAAATCTGAAATGAATTCCGAGATTTAATTTGAGACTCGACTATTCGGGACGAGACTTCAAGTATATTAAGTTAAAGTTTATAAGTTCATTGATGTGTTATATCAAGTAACATTTATTTCATACGAAAAGAGTTACACGTGTTTTTATAGTCGTTCCTTTTTCCCATTAGCATATGATTTGATATGGATGGACTGAGTGAATCGTGATTTGACTGAGTACACCTTTGGTAGATTTCCAAAATTAATTATTTCTTTTTAACGAACACATTGTCACCACGAAGTTATCACGACACACTGTGTTCAGCACTTAATTGCATGTCTTTATTTAAAAATGTAGTACTTAATTATATATAGGCATATTAATTTATGAAAAAGTTATTATATAAAATTAACATTACTTCTTCAGGCCTTTTCGTTAAAAAATTCCAAGAAAGTTTGATGACATTAATTGTCCATTTAAATGGCGTCACAGGAAATTCTGAAAGTTAGTGATGTGATTATTGAAGCATTAATTTGAAAAGTTAAGGTGCTCTAACAGCAGAGTAGAAAATTATTACACATATCACTTCTGTTAAGTAAATAAATGTACAATATAGAATAGTTTAATAAAAAAGAAGTGTATTATTTGGACAAAATGAAATCACGGCTAATCCATTTATTGGGAATAGCGAGATAAATAGGTTGTCTTTTTTCTTAAGGATAAATACTAAAACACAAATGAGAAAATTTTGCGTTTTCATTTATTGGATTTTATTTAAGCAAAGACTAGGCAGTTAAAAGTTAAATATTCTTTTGCCTTTCCATTTTTTACACCTTAATATGTCAATATATGCGGACGCGTCGGGAAATTGGAACAGAGAATTGAGATTAAAGTTTTTTAGACATAGTTTATTTAATTCATTAAAAATTTGTCGCGCAAAGTTTGTCTGTTTCGGCGAAACGCGTAAGAGTTAGCTTGGTTCGAATTTCATTTTAAAAATTTCCCTTGAAAAGCCAAAATGAACTTCGAATTGAGCTAATTAACCATTTTCCGCTTCTTAATTTTGAATATATTTTTTATATTTTACCTTGATCAATTGATTAGTATTTTACTATATTTTATAATCTACCTTTTTTTTTTTCTACTGTGTTAAAATTTCCTAATTTGTTTAGCATTTAGCTTTTTCATTAAATATTTTTTCTCCTCTTTCACACCTTTCATTTCTCATGTTGGAGTTTTCTCGGAGCCACAGTTTTTGGTAACTTTTTGGCGTGCTTACTAAAATTTATCTAATTTCCTTAATTTTGCAGCACAATGCGCAAACTTTTGACCTAAATTTGTCTTTTTAAGTTTGTTCTTACAACCTTGCTTATAATATATATGTAATAATAAAATTCCATAATCAAGATTACACTTAAAATTCTAACTGTATGTTCTTTTCATTTTTAATAGCGACGGTCTCTTATTTGAAAGTACGTGGAATTAAATCCACAGCCCCGTAGTCAAGTTGTTTTTCCCGCCTTTTCTACACGTACAGTTTTAGAATGTTCTCGAGATTTTAAAAGCGAACTGGATTGGCTGACGAGGCTGACGTCATTTCTTGGAAGCTCCGCCTTTCCAGAGGCTATGAAAAGACTCGCAAAAGAATATCGAGGCTTTTTTCTTAAATGTCACGATGCAGTAAACTTCATACAAAAAGTTATTAGTAATTCTTTTTATTTACTCCGGATATCTGATTTTTGTAACTGCTATTTCTCCTGAATAATAATAAATGGATCCTGTTTTTTAAACTTATCGTCTGATTATTTAAGCTACGACTAAAGCTGATACATCACATATATATACAAAACACACTTTTAAACAAAATTAAAGAAGGAAATTATTTTCATGAGCCTAAACACACTATTCATTACAGTGAGGACTTTCGAAACTGGGGACAGTTGTAAATCAACTAGTACCTCCAAGGGCATTCGAACTGCAGATCTTCCAGTTCCTAGCTGAACGTGCTAATCACTTACTCCACGAGAGCACGCACGGAAGAACGTAAAAATCCATTACAATATAATGTAAGTGTATAATACAATATAATGTAAGTGTATAATATAATGTAAGTGTATAATACAATATAATGTAAGTGCTGCGATGCAGCATTAATGAAAAACGATGTACTGGTTGCTTTGCTGACAAACTGTGTGTTGCAGATGTCGTCGTATCGTTCATACATATTTGGTGCTATATAACTTAACCAATTTCCTGACCCTGGGTGCACGATTTAGCTGCGCTGTTAATAACAACGATGCGAAGAGATTTTGTCTGTTGTCACGGGCTTTGGTGAGTGGTGACGTTGAGATCCTGCATATCGCTATGTATGGCTGTCTTGGATCCACCATTGCAGATTCTCATAACAATAACTAGATCTCGATCAACGCCAGAAGCGTTTGCATGGTACGATAATCCGCAGCACCGGAAAACTATGATTCTCCAGCGATCGAATTCTGAGACATGCTGATATGAATTTCTTCTCCTTATAACACGGCTACCAAAACAAAACAAAAATGAGTTCCATTTTCGAATGAAAAACCGGCATTTCTATCTGCTTTTTTATACTGCTTCGAGATGTCATTACTTTTGCTTCTAGTAATATGCGCATATCGTGAAAGGCTAATCATTCACACATCGTAGCTTTTTCATGCAAATTTCAGGTTTGCTGTGTATTTATTTCTAGGAATTTTGATAACCAGAAGCGTATTTTATGTGCACAGTTTTTGTATTTACAGTATGATTTATTCTCCTTGTATATTTCTCAGTGTATACTAACATCTAAACCACACTGTTTACTAGCAGCTTTTTTATTCACAAAATGCTCTCTTGAATACAGAAAATTGCATTTCTTGTTGCTGTAGTTTAAACAGATAATAGATACAATAATTTTTTCTTAGGAACTAATTAAAAGTATATGAAATTTAAATTTAATTAGAAATGTTATAAATTCATCAGCTATTTTCCGATACTGCTGTCTCCTCTTTGTATGCATAACATTCATACTTGTTCGCATTATTCAAATTTAGGAATACAGAATATTTCTTTTGTGAATTTTTTTAAATGGTCTTCTTTCAGTTGTTAAAACGCTTGGAATAAAAACAAGTTATTTCCCTTAATTGCTAGAGAATTAATACTGGCAGTATCAATTGCCATTATTAACTTATCTGGTACTCTAATTGGAGTATTGTTCTTTCTAGCAAACACGTTCTAACTACCGTAAATATTTTATTATTTGCTTCAGACTCACACGGCTTATTGAGCTAAGTAATCAAAAATTACGCATGCTTTAGAACTTAGCCCGGAGACAAAGTGACAAAATATTTTTATTTCCAAAAATTCTGCTTATAATAAATTATTCTAGAGAATTATAATTTTATGGTATGGAATATTTTAAAATAGGAAAATATCTGCAAATGTATGAAGTTCTTCCAACTATTTCTAATATAACGGTTTACAGTTTTCTTTCTAAGTACATATTAAATTTTTACTTCATTCGCTTCTTTCTATTTGTCATGCTTAATTTTGATTTTACTTAAATTTTTAATGCATGTTGAAAAGGTAATTTTAGTTTGCATTTCTAAATGGTGAATTAGATGTCAGTAATGCTGAATGAATGAAATGAAAATATTGAAAAATGTAAAAAACGTGTCTTCACGAAAAAAAAAAAAAAAAAAAAAAAAAAAAAAAAAAACCGTCGGTATTAAGAGAAAACACAAATTTAAATTTTCCAGGTACGTGTGGAACAAAAACTTAATTCTACAAAGTCCTATTTTCATTTGTAAAACTCAAAATATTGTATTGTCTATACTCAGCAGTTTAAAAAGAAAAAAAAAATCATTTTTTTAAATAAATGATGAGCAGCTAGGAAAAGCACAAAGCTGATAATATATTGAAATCATGAATAATAATACTTAACTTGGAAAATACCCCACCTTACACAGCAGATAAATTTTAAATACCACTTTTTTCACAACAAGTAAAGTTCTTACTTAAATTTATTGATATAATTTGCTTTCTTTTATAATGCTAATAAAAAAGGATCGGATTTGAAAGGCTACATGTACAGAATAAGTTTGGGGGCTTCTGTACATTGGTGCTTCGCACGTTATGCAGTACACACCGCTTATTAAAATCACACTTCCGTTACAAAAGTATTTTAGTTCATTAAGCGGCTGAGTTTCATACGCGGCAATTTGTGTTTATATACGGCAATTTTTATTTCGAAAGTTTTAAACTTTTGAAATAAAAATTATTACTAACAACCGAATCCTTAAGTAATCTAAAAATAATAATTCCAAATTAATACTAAAATCAAACTATTTACGCAATTTTTAAATTCATTTTGAAATTTTTTATAAAAATATTTTTATAATTATTTTTTGATGAAATTTTATCTGTTATAAACAAGTAGCCTAACTGTATTTGTTTCATATTCTTCAACAACAGTTTTTTTTTACTGCATTTTCAATTTCGTAAAACTGCTAATATCTTTTCTAATCAACAGCTTTCAGTTCAAGAAATTTTAATAGAATTTTCTTTTCTAGCTTCAATTAATGATGGCATGTCATCACTTTTTCCTGTATCACTTTCGCTATCAGTTTCTACAGACCTTTTAGCACTTCCTTGATCAGTTTTTATACACGTTGTCTCAACATTATTGTGAATTAACACATACTCTAAAAATGAAGCTTCGTAGCTTCCCTCACTGATATCTGAAATATTAGCTGCAGTTTGAAATTCCTCTGAGGCTTCTTTCACATAAAAACATTTTCGAAAACAGTTATTTAACTGATTTTAACCCTCGGCGTTGACTATAATATGCATGACCTCTAGTTGAGATGTCGACTTACTTATCTCCTTCGAAGTGCTTCCATTTCCCCAAAATTATCCGCTGTTCATCATTTACTGAACATCTTTCTGTAATGACATTTGAAAGCTTGTATAATACGCTAAAATTAAAGGTAGGCTGTTAAAATTTGTATTTGCAGGAAAAGAGACTAATGTTTTTCAAAAAGAGATCAGAAAAATGAGTGTGCTGCCCAGTTATCTAATTAGTTAAGCTCCTTTTTTTATTTTTTTAGTTCGCTCTTCCATTTCAAAAGAACATCAGCAAAAAAACTATTTATCACCCCTGAGGTCTTGTTGCTACATGTACAGTAAGTTACAAGTAAATACTTAATTCCTTTCATACATCAAGGTTTTCTGCTTTTGTCAATAACCAGGGCTGTCTTCTTAATGTTGGGTCCATATTGCACGTTAAGTACATAGTAACTTATTCTTTTAGTTTCTTAAACCAACAGCTATTTCAGTTTTAAATATTCAGTATTAATTCTGGTAATGTTCTGCACCGCAGTCCAATTTCGTTTGTATCATAAATTTCATGTGGCTTGTATTCATTTAGCAGCCCGATCAAAGCGTCTTATATCCAGTGACCGGTTGCATCACGATTCGCTTCCTCCTTCTTATCATGCAATTTCTGATGAGCAATGCCACATTTCACTTTCTCCACATTGTGAGCCATCTGTCAGTTGATATGAAATTATCTCTTAGAATTTAGCGAATGAGAGAACAAAGCTCTAGAAACAGAAACCTTTTTTTTTTTTAACTTTATAGCTTCAAATACCCTAGAAAAGTAATTTCAACGTCTCTCAATTTTCTGTCTTTTTAGCGCTTCCTTATACAATTTTTTTGTTAATTCTTCATTACTTATAATTCATAAAATTCTTCATTTAAGTCAACTGCACAACGCTGTTAACAAAAATAAACAATTTATCCTTTTCGTTCAGGCTTAAACGTTTTCTAGACTAGAAGAGAAACACGCTAATGTCACAATCAAAATCGTAAAAAACAACCTTATATTTAGCGTAGGTATAATGAAACACTCAATCGATTTCGAGGGCAGCTAAAGGTCCCTTCTCATCAGGAGAAAGAAATACATAGAGAGAAGAAAATAGGAATCACAGAAACACGTGGTGCTTATCAGCACTGCACGTGGTTATAACTAGATTTTTAATCAGAGTTGCACTGGCCGCCTACTTTTACTGAGCCAGGCTGTCTGATCAAGCATAAAGAAATATTAGCGAAGTTAAAATAGGGAGCGAGGGGCAAATGCACATTACGCTCAAATTCTGAACTTCTAATAATGGAAAGCAACCACTGAACGGATTTTTATACCCTCTGGTAGTACCAAGTGCGAGGAGGTAACGCCATCTATCGGCAAAAATAATTGAATTAAGATAGTAGAATTTTAAAGGCATTAGGAAGGACTGGATTGGACTTCAAATCATTAACTAAACTTTCTAAATCTTTGTGAATGTGAAAAGCCTCAAGAAAATCCAATTCGCCTATGGAAGAAGCCTTTTGGATGATTTTTGCAGACCCAAAATCAAAATTATGGTTAAAAGTCCAGCTATGATACGCTATTGAAGACTTGTTAATTTCCCCTTTTTTGACATAAGATTCATGTTCCTTGATACGAAACTTCAACGCTCTTTTTGTTTGGCCAATATATCTTAAACCACACTGACATGATATACTATAAATTCCCCAAGAATTCAAGACAGAAACGCAATCTTTTAGAATCGAAGGGTGAATTTTATTAATAGGGCAGAAACCGACTTAAAAATTGAATTTCTGGAGAATCCGTGCAATTTTATAGCTAACAGAAGGATAAAATGGAAGCACGACAAGGTCATTCATATTATTTCTAACAGTGGAATGTCTTCTTTGATGGGAATCTGAAAATTTTTTGACGGCTTTATCAATAATCACGGGAGAAAATCCACGGTCAATCGCAACTGCTCTCAAATAATTAAGTTCATTGGTAAGCAAAGATTCAGAGGAACAAACTTTTAGCGCGCGGAAAACATAATAGTAAAAAGAAGCCATTTTTTGCTTAACAGGGTGGCATGACTTGGCATGGGGTGGTAAACAAACTGCAAAGGGTTTACGGTACACAGTGGTGCTAAAATCGGTTTCATTGCGGATTATAAGAATATCGAGGAAGGGGAGGGAATTGTTGGATTCAATTTCAAGAGTGAATTGGATGGCTGGATCAATTGAATTCATAATAGATAGAATCTCGGATAAATCCTCTTTATAACCGTCAAAAAGTGCGAAAGTGTCGTCAACATACCGAATCCAAAGACGAAAAGATAATTTATCAAATAATTTCATCTCAAAATAGTGCATATAAATGGCAGCAAGTACCGGACTGAGAGGATTACCCATAGCCAATCCTTCAACTTGACGAAAATATGCATTTTGGAAAACAAAGTGGGTTTGACTTAGAGAAACTTTAGTAAGCAAAACCAACTCATTAATTTCAGTATGTGTGAAGTGAAATTCCCGAAGCTTAGTTTCAAGACAATTTAGCGCTCCTTCGACCGGAACATTAGTAAACAATGATTTGACATCAAATGAAACCATAATGGAACGAAGTGGGGAAATATTTTTAAGTTTATCAATGACTTCAACAGAATTTTTTACAGTGTGAATATTGTTATCGAGTAGAGGAGAAAATCTGGAAACTAAATATTTGGCCAAAGGATATGAAGCAGTACCTATGTTGGAAACAATTGGTCGAAAAGGAATACCGGTTTTGTGGACTTTTGGAAGAGCATAAAGTCTAGCGCAATTAGTAATAGGCGGAATAAGTGATTTCTTCAACTGAGTTGGCAGAATGTGGGAAGATTTAATAGCACTTTTTACTTTCATGAGGTCCGAAGTTGAAGGATCTTTAGGGATCGAGCAGTATGGGCCTTCATTTATCAATTTAGAGACTCCAGTAATATATGTGTGTTTGTCCATAACAACGATCTGTCCGCCCTTATCAGCTTTAGAGATAATGATATTAGTATCAGAATGAATTTCACGTAAGATCTCATTTTCCTTTTTGCTAAGATTAGAACCCAAAGATTTATTGTTAAAATTAACGTTATGAGTAATTAGGTGGCGGATTGTATCCTTCTGCGTTTCCGAAATTTTGGAGAATTTAAAGGCTTTCTCTATAGGGGCGATGATTTGAGGAATTGAAGGTTTAGATGTCTTTGAAAAGTTGAAATTATATTTTAATACTTTTAACTGATCCTCCGAAAGATTCCTATTGGAGGTATTAACGATGGAGTTAACGTTTACAGTGGGAAGATCAGCTAGATAATTGGGACTATCCGACTGGTGTGTGAGTTTTTGGAATTTAGAAATGAGCACATTTTTATGCCGTTGACAAACGGTATCGGTTCTAGACCAGGATGTATGTTCAAATGAGGAAAAATTTTCAGTGGAATTAGCAATTTTTAAATGGAGATAATATAATTCAAATTCAATTTTAGATAAATGTTTGCGTGTGTCCCTTATAATGTGACGAAGAAGTGCCAATTTGAATTTATGCAAAATTTTTGAAACGTGAACGGAAGCTTTAAGGCTACATTTCACATGTATAAATTTGGGAATGAAATTTTGATGTTTGCATTTAAGTAGAAACTGTAGATGATTCAAGAATTTCGTACGCTTAAGGCGTAACTTACAAAATCGGTTCCTGTCAGTGGACATATTGTGAAAAGGGCACAAGCAAGAAACAAGTGAACAAAAGAAATGTAATTCCGAAAGTCCAAACAAGTAATTACTTATAACATGAAAAAAAAAAAAAAAAACCAATAAATAATGAAGACAATTTTCATCAACAAATGACAAAAACATTCCAAAAGGAGAGAAACATCCAATACTGAAAACCAATAGCCACGTGGAAAGAAGCAACGAAAGTCAAAATCGTGCACGTGGTAAACCGAAAAAATATAGAATTACCTCGAAAATGCCGGTTGATAGCATAAACCAAATCCGAAAAAATGATGGCCACGTGGAAAGAAGTAAATAAAATGGTGCACGTGGTAAAACAATAAACAGTAAAATATTCTCGAAAATGCCGGTTGATAGCACAAACTAGACTAGAAGAGAAACACGCTAATGTGACAATCAAAATCGTAAAAAACAACCTTATATTTAGCGTAGGTATAATGAAACACTCAATCGATTTCGAGGGCAGCTAAAGGTCCCTCCTCATCAGGAGAAAGAAATACATAGAGAGAAGAAAATAGGAATCACAGAAACACGTGGTGCTTATCAGCACTGCACGTGGTTATAACTAGATTTTTAATCAGAGTTGCACTGGCCGCCTACTTTTACTGAGCCAGGCTGTCTGATCAAGCATAAAGAAATATTAGCAAAGTTAAAATAGGGAGCGAGGGGCAAATGCACATTACGCTCAAATTCTGAACTTCTAATAATGGAAAGCAACCACTGAACGGATTTTTATACCCTCTGGTAGTACCAAGTGCGAGGAGGTAACGCCATCTATCGGCAAAAATAATTGAATTAAGATAGTAGAATTTTAAAGGCATTAGGAAGGACTGGATTGGACTTCAAATCATTAACTAAACTTTCTAAATCTTTGTGAATGTGAAAAGCCTCAAGAAAATCCAATTCGCCTATGGAAGAAGCCTTTTGGATGATTTTTGCAGACCCAAAATCAAAATTATGGTTAAAAGTCCAGCTATGATACGCTATTGAAGACTTGTTAATTTCCCCTTTTTTGACATAAGATTCATGTTCCTTGATACGAAACTTCAACGCTCTTTTTGTTTGGCCAATATATCTTAAACCACACTGACATGATATACTATAAATTCCCCAAGAATTCAAGACAGAAACGCAATCTTTTAGAATCGAAGGGTGAATTTTATTAATAGGGGAGAAACCGACTTGAAAATTGAATTTCTGGAGAATCCGTGCAATTTTATAGCTAACAGAAGGATAAAATGGAAGCACGACAAGGTCATTCATATCATTTCTAACAGTGGAATGTCTTCTTTGATGGGAATCTGAAAATTTTTTGACGGCTTTATCAATAATCACGGGAGAAAATCCACGGTCAGTCGTCACTCTTGAAATTGAATTCTCCAATTCACTCTTGAAATTGAATCCAACAATTCCCTCCCCTTCCTCGATATTCTTATAATCCGCAATGAAACCGATTTTAGCACCACTGTGTACCGTAAACCCTTTGCAGTTTGTTTACCACCCCATGCCAAGTCATGCCACCCTGTTAAGCAAAAAATGGCTTCTTTTTACTATTATGTTTTCCGCGCGCTAAAAGTTTGTTCCTCTGAATCTTTGCTTACCAATGAACTTAATTATTTGAGAGCAGTTGCGATTGACCGTGGATTTTCTCCCGTGATTATTGATAAAGCCGTCAAAAAATTTTCAGATTCCCATCAAAGAAGACATTCCACTGTTAGAAATAATATCAATGACCTTGTCGTGCTTCCATTTTATCCTTCTGTTAGCTATAAAATTGCACGGATTCTCCAGAAATTCAATTTTCAAGTCGGTTTCTCCCCTATTAATAAAATTCACCCTTCGATTCTAAAAGATTGCGTTTCTGTCTTGAATTCTTGGGGAATTTATAGTATATCATGTCAGTGTGGTTTAAGATATATTGGCCAAACAAAAAGAGCGTTGAAGTTTCGTATCAAGGAACATGAATCTTATGTCAAAAAAGGGGAAATTAACAAGTCTTCAATAGCGTATCATAGCTGGACTTTTAACCATAATTTTGATTTTGGGTCTGCAAAAATCATCCAAAAGGCTTCTTCCATAGGCGAATTGGATTTTCTTGAGGCTTTTCACATTCACAAAGATTTAGAAAGTTTAGTTAATGATTTGAAGTCCAATCCAGTCCTTCCTAAAGCCTTTAAAATTCTACTATCTTAATTCAATTATTTTTGCCGATAGATGGCGTTACCTCCTCGCACTTGGTACTACCAGAGGGTATAAAAATCCGTTCAGTGGTTGCTTTCCATTATTTGAAGTTCAGATTTTGAGCGTAATGTGCATTTCCCCCTCGCTCCCTATTTTAACTTCGCTAATATTTCTTTATGCTTGATCAGACAGCCTGGCTCAGTAAAAGTAGGCGGCCAGTGCAACTCTGATTAAAAATCTAGTTATAACCACGTGCTGTGCTGATAAGCACCACGTGTTTCTGTGATTCCTATTTTCTTCTTTCTATGTATTTCTTTCTCCTGATGAGGAGGGACCTTTAGCTGCCCTCGAAATCGATTGAGTGTTTCATTATACCTACGCTAAATATAAGGTTGTTTTTTACGATTTTGATTAAACGTTTTCGCTTGGCAGTTCGACATGCTGCAAATTAAGCGAACAGCAAATTTAGAAAGTGTTTTTTTTTTTTTTTTCCAATGAAGTATTCAAATTTCAAAATTTACGTTTCTAGTCAGCAGAAAGATTAACCTTTGTTTGTTTAATAGATCAGCACTTCTATGATTACAAGCATAACTAATGATTTGTTTACTTTTCTGTATTCTACAGTTGCTACTTCTTGCCCATTTAAAGATACTTAATATATGGTACGGACTCTTAACGTACGGTGGCGCTTAGAAGCATTACTAGGGTTTATCTGAGATACCGGAGGCAGTTCCATGTGTCGACTAGCTCCGCTATACGGGGAAGTTCAAATTTTTCAACTCGCTCCGCTATGAGTTGGAGAAAATAAAAAAATAATAATAAAAAAAAGGTTTTAGAGCTGCCTTGGCTGTGCCAGATGTCTGCCTTAGCTCAGATAAACCACAGTGTAAGCGGTCCTTCTTTCACCTGGTATTCGAGAAGGAACTCTGACGCGTCTGAAATGCCTCTAGTGGATTGTTTTGTTAACCTTAAGTTATTGAAATTCTTCCAGTGCGGACAAAAAACTCTGAAAACAGAGTCTCACTATACTGTAAGGTAGGAAAATTTCGATCAAACCTGTTTTATTGAATTATTATATAACTGAATGATAAAGTCATAGTTCGCAGTTCGTTAAATGAGTAAATTACGAAAATCTTTGATGCGTACAAGTAGGGTATTCTGGTTCAGAAGAATCAGTCTTTTGCCCACTAAGTTTAATAAGCGTTGGGTATTGTACTCTGTTACCCCCCTGTTTTACTCCACTAATTACGAGTTTAATCCTTTACCTTTCATTTTACTCTAAATGGACACATAAAAAACCCTCTTAAACACCGTTTAATACTCGACATCGTTCAGAGACAACAGTATAATCGTAAATGAGGTTTGCTTTAAAAATGTCCAGTCTTGCTAGCAGCTGAGATGACAACTATGCGAATGAAATTTTATTTCAAAACTAGAAACGCAGCTTATGAGATCAGCGTTCTCATTTTAAGCTGATTTAGAAATATTTGAGGGAGCAGGGCTTTGCAGCACATGGATTAGATTAATTTACGTTTCGCATTATGGGCAAAGATGTAGAAATTTCACTCAACACTCTACCTGGTTCTTAAATTAACACCATGGATGAATGGAACTACCCTTCATGTGGCAACAGTGGCCAATAAGCTACTCCAGTTTAGTCGCTACTTTCTCAGCAACTAACCAGCATTTTACAATAACTTACGAATAGTTCTAATTTCTTTCTGGCATCATTTTCTTCTGGAAAACCGAAGAATGGACAAAGTACAATAAAATGCCAAAACCTAAAAAAAAAAAAAAAAAAAAAACTGCTCAACAAGAAGCACACTCTCAGATGACTCTATCATCTCGACTGAAAATTTGTGATTGTGAAACGACACTAAAAAACATTTGATAGCGTGGATTCGACAAGATCTGGCTTTTTAAAAAAGTGCAGAAGATATACAATCTCGGCGCAATAGCCTGAACGTTTATACACCATGATGAACTACTCCAGAACTTGTAGAAATTTCATCGTAAAAAGATGTTATAAATTAATAACCTCTTTCCCCGATGAAATTTCTACAAGCATTCTCAATGAACGACTCTAGATGAAAACTCATTAAGGGTGAATAACGTTAGATCTGTTTAAGATGGTACTTTCCGGAAGAATAATTTCTTTAGTTTCAGTTCATTCACTGGCTTATGCTGAATGGAATTACCGCACTAAAAAAGGGAATGCCATAAACATTCTGGTTATCTTTCTAATAGGTAAGTCATACTCGAGTTTCTGATATTGTACTAATTGGGAAAACGAACAAGACTACTACAATGCAATGTTTTATGAATGCCTGCACCAAAATATATCCAGAATTGCGTACATTAAATGTTGCTACTAGTTATACCAAATACTCGCACTTTGACAGTTGCTGGTAACGTTCTAAAAGTGATGTACACTAAATTAATGTTGGGTTTGTGCATTAGCACTGAAGGCGTAATGAGTAAGTTTCCTCACGCGCAGTTTTCATTAAAGAATCATAAGTCAAAAAATTAACTACGAAATCTTTATTTAATAAAATAGGAGATTTTTGCTTAACTTAAGCATAACAAAAAGTAATAACCTTCACAGACATTAAAACACTGAGGTATTGAAAAGGAGATAACTTACATAGAATCATCATCAGTCCTAAATATCAGGCTTACCTATTTTAGGCAATAAAAGAAAAGAGAAACAGGAACATACTTCGACATAGTACCTGAAAAGAGAAAGTACTAAACGAATACACTCCCCGTAGCTAAGGTGAAAGTCAAATATACTGCATTGCACACGAACTTTACTTTCTTTCGCCAATATATATCTTGGCGCAAGTTCGTTTCATATGCCTATCAAGTTTCATTATGCAAAATACCTAAATTTATGCTAACAATTAAACCATGTGTAGAAATTAAAATTACGGGCGCCCGATGGAGCTGTGCCTTTGAGACTGCAAACAGTATAGGTGGTGACTAAAATGAAAGCGTGAATCATAACTGGATTTATTTATTATATATATATGTGTGTGTGTGAGTTTCCTTTTTGTTATGCATCATGTTCATGATGTCAACAAAACTTTGGATTAAAGTCATTAGACTGAATCGATCTCGTTTGACAGCTAACACAATTTATTTTAGTTGTTTGAATGTTGAACTGTTGACGAATCTAAACTGAAATAAAACTGTAATTTAGTTACATCACCATGTTATATGCTTAGCTTTTATATAACAAGCAGTACATGAGTGTACAGCACTGCAAAGCTTTCCTTAATGATAATGGTACTTGGAAATGGCTAGTTAACATTCTTGTTAGCATCGAGCGTAACAGTGCATCTTGTGCATCTTTACCAATGCATCTTGTTACCATACGTTTGAGAATGCAGAATAAATGATTGAAGAAGATATGCAACTTTTTAGCGCCAAGAGCATTGACAAAAACAGAAATTCCAGCACCAACGTTAACAAGGATAGCTCAGCAGCAACAAAGAAATAAAATTATGCTAAATCCGACTATACACTAGAAGTTGTTTCGCAGCCACTCATTTAAATCCATCTATATGTTGGTAAAGTAGCTACAGGAACAAAAATAATAAGCAATAAATATTTTGTTAATGTTATTACATTAAAAAACTAAGAACACAAGTTAAGAGTTTCTTTTTTTTTTTTTTAAGCAGAGCAAATTTGGCCCCAAATCCTAATGTACTATGAGGCTACAAAGCATCAATCAATACACTCGATCAAACATCACAGATGGAAATAACTTGAGTCCGCGAAAAGGAATACGTGTTATCGCATCACTTCTACAGGAGCCCTTAAGGTACTGGAGGGATAAATTTGTCTAACTATGCATGAGAAAGTTGCTTTAGCATATGTTCTCACCAACTGCACAGAAATCACAGTATCTAGTAAAAGAAAGTTGAAAAGTTGTATATCATTTTATACGGAAAGTGACAATAGGCGAAACTATATAAACTTAGTGTCTAAACATATTTTGATCATATACAAATACACATAAATACTAAAAGCTAATGAGAAACATATAGATTGAGTATTTTACATTTCTAAGAATGCAGCAGTTGCCAACACATCAGAAGATAGATAGAGAAAGTATAATTTAACTGATCCAAGCTTGAAGTCAAGTCCTTCATGAAGCAGTTAACTAGATAAAAGTTAGAGGAGATTATATGATTTTCATAGCAGTCTTGCAGCCTTCTCAGGACCAAAAACATCACCACCCTAGGAAGGACATTATGCAAACAGCTACTCACTCTCTCATTATGGGATTATGCAGATATCATGGGAAATGAATCAGCGAATACCCTTATAAATAATGTGGCTTTTTCTACTGATGCTGTACGTAATTTTGTTGACATGCCAGCCTCCCGTCTGAGAGAAGATCCCCTTCAGATACTTATGCGACAAGAATTTTGAAACACAACTCATACAGGAAAGGAGCCTATTCCTTTATGGCTGGTAGGATCTTTCTGCATACGAATGTTCCCTTAGCACATTTTGTAACAATTAATTCCTAGCTTATTTAACTACTTCACTATTAAAAAGTGCTATTTTCATATTTAGTCATCATATATAATTTCATCTATACATTTTCAACTCTAGGACAAGATCATTATATAGTTGAATGTGCTGTGATGGATGTGCTACTGCAATAAAAGGAAGCATGTTGTAAAAACTTTCATTATAACAAGCAAGCCCTACAAAAGCTATAAAAAATTATGCATCCCCTTTTGACACAAACAGATTTCACTAGGACACTTTAGAAGAAATTCTTGCAAACATTTCTTATAATTCTAATAAGTAGAAACACAAAAACCAAATACAGCCAGTCCATTCAGCTGCCAGAATAAAAAGAGGAATAAATTAACCCTCTAATGCCCATGGTAGCATATTTGCTACCATATATTAAATGCCACGTTTTTATACCAGGAACGCCATGAAATGTAATTTTTATGTCATAAATTTATAGACTGAACCTTTCTCATGTATTATTAGCAAATTTTAGGCATAGATAGCAGCACCAGCTTAAAGGAAAAAAATGAGAAGAAGCATGAATGCAGAAAACAATGCAAGCACCTTTTCACAGGGTTCATAGCCACATTTTAGTTAAAAAAATAAGCACCTATAAGCACTTTTCAAGCACATTTTAAGAAAAAAATAAGCACTTGTCTAATTACATTATACACAACTGCATAACCTTAAAAATTAGACTTGTAATTTAAAATAATGAGAAATGGAGTATTTATTAAGAGAGAATAAGCATTACCTCAACCATGGAAAATAATTACTTTTTTTTTAAATTTTAAATAAGTCTAATTTACAGAACTAGTTTACAACGAGAGGAAAAAAACTATGCAGAACTAAACTATATTACAAGATTTAATGATGAAATTTCAGTTCAAAGTAGAGAAAATAAATAATAATAAGGAATATTTATTGTATTCGCTTGGAACCAAATAATAAATACAATTCATTTTCCCACTCATATTGATATTTAAATAATTTAAATCTAAATTCTGAACATTTTCTAAATTTTCATTGTATATCAGTTTTCCCTTAACAGATATTGCAAGCAAAGTAATTTAAGTAAAAAAGAGAAACATTTCTGAAATCAGAAGACAGAAATTTGCTTCATGCAGTCATCCTTTAACAGTAAAAGCTTAACTAACCCACATATTTGGAAATTGGCGAATATTCGGACAGTCGAGCGTAACTTGAAAAATAGGGGGTAGACTGTAGCCGCTCTTTAGATTTCTCCGCTAAATAAATGCTTTTGACATTTTGATATATGCATCATATAAAAATAAACCAATGAAACTGAAAAATATTCTGCTTAGCAAGCACAGTAAAACTCTTTGAAGTGTTCATAAAACAAATCTCGGACAGAACATCAAAATTAATTATCTCTGCAAGATATCGCAAACGTTATTGCGCAATACGTGCGCCGTAATTCTTCCCTACGTGATATTACGCAATCGGAATCAACAGCTGCAGGTATTGGGAGAATAAAGAACTGGGGTGTTTTTCATTCTGATTTTCAACAGACGGCGTTAAATTTCCGAAATAGAATCATTCTTCGCTTGGGTTGGTAGACTTCAGAACGTTTAGTCCTATTCAATCCAGATTGGAAAGTGACGAAAAAAAAAGGTCCATTGCTTGTTTTGCAGCGAACTGTAACAGTTTCAATATTCGAGATTTTGTGGAGAAAGGGGAGAACCTCCCAATCTTCGTACTGTATAATGTATTGGCCATAAAAATGAAATTATTTTGACTATTCGATGACTTTCCCTTTATTTAAGCCATTCCGAATATTATTCCTTAGAAAGCTAATCTGTGTTAAAACACAACCATTTTTGGAAGTTTACTATACTTCAGCAGTTACTGCAACTATGTTATTATAAACATTCATACATATGCTCATAATATAAGCATAATAATCATAATAAACACGAATATGAACTGACCAAGCGTAACGAGAATGCAAATTATTAAGATCTTGATAGAAATTCAAACGTGTGTAGTATTTGGGTGGGAGGAAAAGAATGCCTAATGTACCGGAATTTTTTACTGCATTCGCAATTCTTTGCCCTATAGAACGACGGGCACCTGTCTGTACTCTTCGTGCACACCAAAGGTTATATTAATGCAGAGATAGAGGGAAAAGCTATTTCCGGGAGTATGATTCACCATCTGACATTCCATATAAGGAAGAAAAGCTGTTTATTTAGTTTCGGCTTTGGTACGGCAAAAAATAGCGCGTTCATTAAAAAAAAAAAAGAGAAAAAAAAAAAAGCACTAAATGCAAAAAATAAGCACTAAAAACAAAAAAATAAGGGCTTTAAAGAAAAAGTAAGCACCTATAAGGGCCTTTATATTTTATTTTCAAATATAAGGACTTATAAGCACTTATAAGGTCCGCTACGAACCCTGTTTTCAGACATAAGTTGTTTGTTTATTTTACAAATATTTTAAAAATAAAACAGTTAATAATTACTATTTATATAAAGTAAAAGAGTGAGTGTATCACACAGTATAAAATAAATTTCACAAAATTATTGCTTTTAATGCGAAAATATATTTTTAAAATCGGACATTCGTGTACTAAGCCTAGCAGTTCTCTGAAGAAAATATGTTTTTACATTGAAATTAGTTCAATCTTCGTAATTTTAGAGATAATAAATATATCCTTAAATATAATTTATGGATTTAAATTTTATTAGTTTAAATTTTGATATTTTTCGATTTAAAAAATATTTTTAAGATATTTTTTTCCTGTAAAAAAGTCTAGGAAAATTCATTTTGAGATTTACGTTGAAAAATAAATTTAATCCTCTATCAAATCTCAAGTTCTTTTTAATATACTTGTACTTTATTTATTGAATGCAATTTTAAAAAATAATTTAATAATTTTGTAATAAAATTTTCGGAATTTTGAATAAAATTTTGATTTTTTTTTTTTTTTTTCCCAGCTATGCACTCCAGGTCCCTTTTGCCACAGAGGAAATGTTTTTAAAAAACTAGAAGGTGCCGTAGCATATATGAATGATTTGGAAAGTGATTTATCCGATATATCTGATGTCGACTCTGATGATGTATATATGCTTACACGAGCGTCTGATATCTTCCATGAAGGAAGCTCAGATGATGAAGAACAAGATTATAATGAAGATGTAGAAAGCCACCAAAATGCATCAAATATTGAAGAACGTGTCTATCTACGTAAGAGCTATAAAAATTTAAAATTCTATGGAGGAAAAAAGAACCTAATCTTATGCCTTCATCAAATGATGATAAATTTCCTGATCCTACAAAACCTCTCCCATCAGCTCTTGCATATTTTCAGATTGTTATATCAACAGATATGATAAAATTAGTAGTTGAGCAAAGAAATCTGTATAGAGTTCAACAAACAACTCTTATGGTGACGGCAAATGAAATAGAGCAACTAATACGAATGGACCGTATACCTCATATTAGAGGATATTGAGAAGAGGGAATAAAGTATAAACCAATTGCAGAAGTAATGTCTAGAAACAGATTTGAAAAAAATCTTAAGATTTTTGCATATCGCGGATAATTCACAAATTGTTGATGATGTTAGAAGTGAAAAATGCTGGAAAGTGCAACCGTGGTTGTCTAGACTTCGAGAAAAACATGCTATCCGTTCCAGGTGAGACCAAGCAGTCTATTGATGAAATAATGATTTCATTTCGTGGGACAGTCCATATCAAACAATATATGACTAAAAAACCTCATAGCAAACGGGGTTTAAAAATGTGTGCCCGGTGTTGACAATCAGGCATTTGTTACGATTTTGATGTTTACACTGGAAAATCTGAAGGTTACTATTGAGATAAAACTGCCTATGCATTAAGTCTAGGAGCAGGTGTTGCGATCCAGTTATCTAAGTAACCCAACAAAATTACTATCTTTGCGGATAACGCTTTCTCTCGATATGCAGTCTTCATAGTACTGAATATATAATTATAGACTTGTCTTAACATTTGATTTTAGTGCTTAAAATTAAAAATGTATACATAAAATGTCATCTGAGAATATATTTTTTCACTTTTTCTTCTTTATGCACCTAAAATTTCAGACCTTGATAACAGTTAAAACACCTAACTATATGACAACCAGCAAAGGAATTTTCAGATGTTCTGTGATGGTATGCTAACAAAAATAACATCAGGAAATGTCAACCTCATAAAAACATCAAACTGTTAAGTGAACAGTCAAACAAGCAGAAATGTTTATTTATTATTCTTATTATTACAGGTGTGTTTACTTCTAATAACAAAGCCAAGGAAAAGGAGTTAAGGCTGGCTGTCTTGAGATACCTTCACGAAGAACTTTCTTATGGTAAAACACAAAAAAATGTTACGGCCAGCCCTTTCAGCCTCCAAAATAACAACAGGCATGAATTAGAAGAGTTTAGTGATGTTATGTCTTCCCCTAATATTTTATATAAAATGTATTGGTACTTTTTATTAACTTGTCTGTATTTTCCTTAAATAATTGAAATTCATATACAAAAGAATGTATTTATTCATTGTCATTCATAAAAATAAAAAAAGAGAATGAACAAAAATCTTATATTTCAAAGAATGAAATAACGCAAAATTATATGATGATATATTTGCATGTTGCAGGCTTACTTCAACAAGTTAAAAATATCCCACAGTCCCAAAAAGAACATATTTAGTGGATACGAAGTGAATTCACTTCTCACCATTTTTTTTTAAATTTAAAGTTTATCATCTTCAGTTTTTTCCCTTCAGAATTTTAAATAAAAACTCTATTTCCTTACTATTTTACATGCAATCAGCTCAAGAATGAATTCCATAAAAGTGTATTCTGCAATGAGTTTGAAAACTTTAGTTATTTCACCAAGTATATCAAAGAGCATTCATTACTGAGGTAATGCTTTGCTTTAAGTATGTAAAATGAATACCAACAAAGGCCTAAGAATTTAGCTTCCAAAAATACATTTTCTGACTACCTGTGCTTTAGATTTCAATAATTACCAATTGCATCTTAATTTATAACTTTTCAGTTCATTACAATGTTTGAATTTTGATTATTCATTGCTATCTTGAAATGAATTAGAACTTTTTGATGCAAAATTACAAAAATAAACACTAAAAACAGTTAACAAATTACAAAAAATAATTTATTTTAATATTGCTTACATAATATTTTTAAATCAAACACATCCAAAAAGTTATTCAAAATATTTCTCAGCTGTTAAGACTTACATACACACACACAATATATATATATATATATTTTAAGCAAAGAATGCATACACAATGTATAAACAGATACATATTGGTCACATATTCATTAAGTATTGCCAATCAGTAAAAAGTAACTTGGCACAGCAAACTTAAAAACAGAACAAAAAGAAAATATACATATTTCAAAATAAAAATAATAAATTGTAACAAATATATTAAAAAAGCATTTCTAAACATTAAATATAAGAAAAATGAATACAGTTGAGTACTTAAATATTATTGTATTGCAGAACTAATGTTTCCTAATTAGTACTTACACTAAACAATGTCACAAATGATAAAAATGCATATGGCATAAAAGCAAAATACTTAAGTACTTAAAATACAGTTGCAAATTTAACTGTTACACTTGCTGAGAATGGAGAGAAACATGCGACAGAAATGTATTTTTCAAATTTGTTATTTTATGTTAAGGGTTTCCCACCATAAAACAATGGTATTAAAAAGAAAACAAATGATTATCACATCTATAAGAAAATTCATGATAAAAATGTCAAAGTGCTCTTTCATATTATATATGCAGTTAATACTGCTTCAACTGCATTATATATTATATGAAACAGCTATATATATATATATATATATATATATATATATATATATATATATACACGCACATTGTGTCCACAAAGTCCTCACACGGCCATTATTTTTCCAACCATTGGTGCTAGATGTACACTTCCAATTACAATATTGTTTAAAAATGACACAAAGCTTTTTATTTCAACATATTTTAATTTAAGAAGTATATTTTGTAAAAAAAAAAAAAATCTGAAATTTCATCTTTTTATATGTTCTAATGGTCCCTATAGTTATATTTAATGAAATTTTGTAGTCATTATAAGAAATAAAACAGAAAATCTTTGGTTTCTATGTGACAAAAGTTGACGGGGTATTTAATTTCAAATTTTGCAGTTTTCATGGATTTTACAGCACCAGAAAAACGAAGTTACCGTCCTACTTGAGGGGTCAATTAAAAAATAGATTAGGATAACACAAGGTTGTTTTTATTTCCATTTAATAAACTTCAGTGACATCCCTTTGTGACTTACTAATAATTACATTCTTTAATTTATAATTTTACAATAGCTGGTAATACCAAAGGAATTTTTATATAAGTAATTTATAATTTATCATAGGCTAAAAATATGTTATAATATTCTTGTGAAGTTTCATTATTTTAGAATCATATCTAATACACAAAAAATGATTAAACTAGAAATAATTTCAATTTATGCAAATTACATTATGATTTGATTATTTGCCAATACCTAAATCTACAAGTGCTTTCTACAACATGGAATTTTGTCTGATCACCTTTCTAAAAAATTCATATCAATCGATGCTTTTCACAACAATCTTCATTAAAATTCTCAACACCTATAACCATGGAAATTTTTTTCTTAACTAACATGTTACATTTTGTTCTTCAGTTTATGTGTGACCCCCTGAATATAATATCTAGCTTTAAATTTAACTATTTCAGTCAGTTCTTTTTAGATGGGTGTCACACTTTTCGTATTGTTTTAATAAGGAGTATAAATTTTCCTCACTATAAATATTAGGACTGGGATCTGTATAAAAAAACTAAGATTTTGGAGCTTTTAAACAATTTGTTTTCTAAAATTAAAAAATGGAGAAAACGTGAATATTTGCGGCATTTAAAATATTTTTATAATTGAAGCATATATCCATGAGACCAATGGTTGCAAAATAAAAGTTGCGTAAGGACTTCTGTAGATACTGTATATGTACTATAATAAAATAGTATCACAACTATAAAATATCACAGCAATGCCTAAGTGCCTGCATGTAATATGTTTGAAGAACTATCGTGACTATAAAATTATGTAAAATAGCTAATACTACATATAACGTAAAATTCTAATGGCGAGAACGAATATGATAAATTAATTAATTATGCAGATTAAGATATTATCAACATCAAATTAACCAATAGTATAGAAATACTGAGTACTGAATTTTAACAATGCATTTTCTATTTTAGCATGTATGAAAGTAAGAAATTCTGATATTTGAACGAATTTAGGTCAGAAATGTAATGAAATATACTTTACAACATAGCATATAGTTTCAAAGAATGATAAGGCAAATAACTAATTACGTTTTCTTGATCACTAGGGAAGAAATGCAATATCAGCCTGAATCACATATGAATGTTTATTATTGTCACGATTACTGTGTGATGACACTGCTGGGTATGTCTGATCTGGAAGATTTTATTTTATTAGAACCAGTTCTCTCTGGTATAAATGCCATATGTCTACAATTCTTAAAAATCTTTTCCCCTACATCACAATCATTCATGGATAATGAAATAGTGGATCCAAAGGCATGGCAATGTATTTTCATATATGTGTATGTATATGTATTATAAATAGTGGATATATATCCCACTATTTTTAAATGTTTCTCCCTTCAATTGAGTTTATCAAATTGTCATGCTTGTAACATTGATGCTTTGATGCTATTAATTCTTAAGAACTTGAGTTAGTAATTTGGCACAAAATAGCATAAATAATAATTATTGCAAATCCTTATGTTGGATCAAATGTATTCAATTTATTATATACAACATTTGCTCATCAAAATTTTTCTCGATAGAGTGATATATTTGACTATCTCTATTTCAGAAAAGAGACTAAATTTTCCTCAAAAGAATTTTTTATGGGTATAACCTGCACAAGAGTCAAAAATTTGAATATACTGGCAACAACAAAGTCTGTATCTCATCTAGAATGCTTTTGTTTAACATAGAAACTTCCTTAAATTTCGAATGCCTCAAAAATATAAAATTCAATATAAGAACTAATAACTTTTTAATGATAGAAAAAGACATTTTGAAAGCAATTATAATTATTATATAATTTTACTTACAAACATATTCATAAATATGGAATGACACAGTTATCTGTTTGTTTTCTCTAGTAAAATTATTGATATTTTGATTCAAATAAACAATATACAGGTAAAATTTACATCTAAAAACACACATTTAGCATATATGCTACAATAGTGAAAATAAGCTCTTTTTCATAAATTTATATATATTCCAATATCTTAGTGTATATTCCTCCTATTTTTAATATATATTTATATCTATGACTAATACCACAATTTTAAATATTGTTAACAGCATAACTTCCTCAACACTTTCAGATATAATTTCATGGCTACATCATAGATATGTGTTGTGTTATGACAAATGTTACTTACTTTAAACATAAAATTTGCATTTTAAAATACATTAAACAATTAGCACTTAATTGCACTGCCCAAAACATTTGTTGTTTGGCCGGCCAAAATAAAGAACGGTAAACTTTTGTGGACATAATGTATATAGACATATACCAATGAAGAAACAGTCAATCTTTGCATTCAATTATATTTTTAAGAAACAAACTATAAATCATATTGGCATAGGCATCATGCTTGAAATTTCATCTAAAAATTTAGATTGAGATATGATGAATATTAATGGAATCTTTTAATTTATATCTGCTTTAAAAAAAAAGAAAGAAAAAGAAGAAGAATATCCAATATAATTTAGACTATGGAAGGCACAGGACCAACATATAAAACTTACGAATAGTGTGATGGGTTAGAAAACACATACATTAACTTGAAATTACTAAAGTTTCAGATAATGCAGACTGTTTCAAATTAGTGAAATAACTGTATGGATAATTTCATCTACTGGCAGGATGCAATGCATTAAATTTCCATTGAAAATCACAGTGCAGAACTTTTTTTTTTCTTGTAAAGTACAGTTAAGAAATCTGCTTAGGTAAGGAATCATTCACCCTTCTATTAAACAGTTGCACATTTATTAAGTAACACAAGATAAATTATTCACACTGGAACAGTACAATAGTACATTCACAATGGAACACTAAATTATTCACAATGGTACTCAGGAACATATTCTGGTTATAAATTCTAAATTTCATCAAAACCAAATGGCGCATGCCTTTTCTGTAACTTTCCTTGAATCATTCTGAATCGTGTAAGCATTGGTCCATATACCTATTGAAAATAATACAACATAATTCGTAACATAATATAAATATACAAATTAATAAAAAATTCAATAGCAAAATTACTTCACCTGTGCAGCATCTTTTGCTGGACTGCAACTTAGATGTAAACCCAAAGGTTCAACAAACATATTTTGGAAAGGAAAGTCTCCAAGAAGTCCTAATTAATAAAATATAATAAAATCACTATAACAGCAAAAATATTAAAGCTGCCAATAATTAATTTAGAATGTTAATGTTTAAGAAGTAAGGCATTAATACATTCCCTCACACATACAAGCTTTTGCAATTTAAGTGGTTAGCATGCCCCGCTAGGGATTGAAAAGATCTGTGGTTTGAGTCCCAGCAAGGGCACAGTTAATTTTTCATGCATCTTGGTTTAAAAAATCCTAGTAATCTCCACAATGGCTCCCAAACTAAAACTGAAGTTGATAATAATTTGTTGTTACCTGAATTTGTTAAAGTGAGTCTCATTCCTTTAAATGACAGAGAACGGAAATACTATTGCATTTCCTTTGTGCATGCTTTTGTGGGGGTAGGCAGTTAACATATTAATTTAGTAACTGGGAGATCACGGTTTTTAATCTTAGTGAGAAAATAGTTGATTTTTCATGTCCTGGACTGGAAAACACCTCTAGAGTATTTCATTTGCAGGAAGCTTTATTTAAAGACTTATAAAAATTCAATAAACTGTACCAAAACACAGTTTCAAAATATGTTAAAACTCTCTTTCTTTTCTCTTCCCAAGTTGTCTTCAACTTGAAAAACAGAACATTCACAATATAAAAAATACACTAACATCTCTTCAAGAAAATTTCCAGTTTCACAAATCAATTATTAATTTAAAATACAAAAAATTTCAAATATTACCATGTTTTGCTCTCAGAGCAGCTCCCAAACATGCTGAATTTGCAAACTCTAAGACATACACTGGCATATTGAATACATCAGCTAAAACCTGAAACAGAATAGACAGTCAGTTTGTTAAATAATTATGCTGCAAAGTTACAGATTCTGCCATTGGAAACTGCAAATGACTCAATAAAGAAAACAAAATCGTAAATAAATTACATGCAAAACTTATATAAGAAATTACACACAACATGCTCTTCCAAAATAGCTTTTAAGTCATGACCAAAAAATGACAGTCAAACTGATGAAAAATGTAGGAAAGAAATTCATTCCTATAACAGGAATAAAACTCCACATACAAAATGAAATACTTCAGGAAGAGAAGAATTAAAAATGATTTCACTAATTCGAAAATACATGATGATAAGAAAATTATCATTGCAGATAATCATTGCTTAATCATAGCAGATAGGCAGTTAAGTATCATCAATAATGATATTTGATGATGCAAGTGTATTTTGCAATGCTCTGAAACATCAAAATGCAGATTTTTAAACTCTCTAATGATCAGTTCTCCTAATCAAAATATGGAAAGCATATATATATAATGCAAATACATATTTTGTCAATATATACTGATTTAATAGCTTATACCAAAGGGCAAACAGATATATGAAGGAAATTCATTATTTTAAAAATGCAAACAGATTTTCGGTACTTACATATTAAACATACCTATTTTAAGTGTAATGTGAATACCAGCCAATTTCCTTATAAAGTCCTCTCCCTTTAGGCAGACAGTTTTTTTTTAGTTTTGCCACACTTCATTAAATAAAAATTAACCAATATTGTTGGCAAACTTTGAAGAAGTCTAGCTAACTTAACAGCTATGTGCCCAATTTTAATTAAAAAAAAAAAAACTGAAAGGTTTCAGGTCACCCAAAAGGGTTTGTTCAGGTTTTTTGCGCTCTTGCTGGGCTCGCAGTCCACTATTAAACTCACTCCAACTAAACTTCCCTGATTTTTGTCTTTTTAGCTTTATTATTAAGTATAATTTTCTTTGCATTTACTTATTTGGTGTAAGTGTGAAGAAATAGCAATATGCAATTTAACAGCATAATAATAAGTGTATAATTCAACAGCACAATTACAAAAGTTTAAAAAACAGTATAGCAAATATATTTATGAAGCTTTAAAGTGTTGGCATGCATTTTTCTGTTTTTCCCCCACCAGTCTTTTCTCAGTTTGTCATACCAATGTTCAGTTTTCTTACTAAGATGTCTTACAAAACTTTCTTCTTGTCTTATAATTATTAACGCTTTGTGTCTTTATTTATTATATATAATGTTCTTGATGCTTACACCATGTTAAATTCGATTCAGCATCAAAATCACAAAATATTTAAAAACAGAATATTTTTAGAATTTCTGATAAACACAGTCTCGCACCCTAGAGATAAAAAGGTGTTTTCGTACAGTGTTGCCAATGCTTATTTTGGCTTATTTTAAAATTGTTCAGTTTGTTAATAAAAAAATTGTGAAAGTTTTACAAAATATGAAATAAATAACAAAACAAATTCGAAATTCAAAACTCAGGCTTCCAGATCCCATGTTCGGATGGAAAACTACATTATTCAAAATTTGATGACTCTAGGTACTGTTTTTTCATAGTACAAGAAACATGCATACTTTCATGCAGATTCTTCATTATTTAATTTCTTTAAATATAATACAGGACGATACTATTTGGTAGCAACAATTTAAAAAGTGATTCAGAGCAAAATGCCGTTTCAAGACTATAATATCCCATTTGGGATTAATGTCCCTTTCGGGCTAATAAACAGAATTTCATCGACTTACAGGGTTTAAACGTTTGCGAGTTTCATAGCGCATAACCTTAAGGTTATAATGCGCCAGATGAATGGTTAAATTTTAAATATATACAGATGAAAGATAAAACCAGTATTAAAACATGTTCATGATGACAACGAAATGACTAATTAACAGAATGAAACTTGAAATATAAAGCATGAAGAGTAAAAACACATAAGATAAAAACATTAAAATATTTGGGACATTAATAAAAACTACAAAGATCAAATTAAATGATAAAATTCAATCTCTTTTAGATATGAAAATAGGTTAGCATTCACCTCTTTCCTGATCAAACGGTGAAGAAGTACATAATAGCTATTAAAGTATTTAACACGAAGTTCCTTAAAACAGAGGCAGTCAACTAAAATATGATGAACTGATAAAATAGCTTTGCACTTTCAGCAAGTAGGTTCACTCTTAGGGTTTACAAACTAACCATGTGTAGTTCGACAGTGACCTATTCTAAGACGTGTTAAAATGAACCTCCTCCTTTTGGCTTCTAGTCACATTCCAATATTAAACCAGAGGTTTTACAGTTTTTAGTTTGTTGTTGGATTGTAGATTCCATAGCAGTTGCTACTTATTTAGCCCTTTCCTCTTGATGACCTTGCAGATGTCTCTGAATGGGACAAGCTGGCTACACATATCAAGAGCAGATTTAGCCGAGATGTCTGCCAGCTTGTTCCCTTTTATCCCCACGTGTCCGGGTACTCAACAATACAAAATCTAATATCCTCACATCCACAAGTTCAAATTTAGCTTAAAAACATCCACAGTTACTGGGCTGTGAGTGTCTGAATATGATTCTAAGGCTTTCAGTGCACAATAAGAGTATAGATATGAACTTTTTCTGGTGCAGGTAGATACGTAAAATAGGGCACAATACAGGGCTGTTAATTCAGATGTTAGTACTGAGCAAGCCTTATGCAAGCATCTACCCTCCCTGTGATTTCCTATCACAAGGGAAGCTCCAACATGATTGGCTGCTTTTGAACTGTCCGTGTGTATATATTGGGGTATAACAGTTGTATTTTTGCTTGTGCTCAAGGAAAAGCTGATTGTAGATGATATCATTTGGATTTTTTTATCCTGGAATTGGTGAAAAACATCAAGGAGTTGTATTTGTGCATTCTCCCAAGGCAGGATATCAAAGTGCTTTACAGACTGCGCATTTATATTGGATAACCCAAACTCATCAATCAGTGATTGAACTCTTGTGGAGAAATAAGGCATGCAGGATGATCATGCTTCAAATAGGCGATCAAACATGCGATTCTGTAAAGTGATCTCAAAAGGATGATTGTGACTGTATATTGAAATATGGCAGAGAAACAACTGGTCACGCCTTAAACGGAGGGACGGTTCAAAATTGTCCACAAACTTTCAATAGATGTTCTAAATGCTCCAGAACATGTCCTCAAAGCCTGGTGATGACTAGGGTCTAGTTTCAATAACATAGAAGGCTGTGCTGCATAAAGCACTGAGCCATAGTCCAATTTAGTACAGATGAGACTCCTGTAAATATATAGCATAGCGCAACAATCTGCACCCCAAGATGTATTTGGCATGACTTTAAGAAGACTTAATGTTTTGAACCATTTCTTCCTCAAATATAGTACATGGGGAAGGAAGGTCAATTTACAATCGAATATCATTCCTAGGAATTTTACTTCTAAATAAACAGGAATCAATGACCCATGAATATACAGTTCAGGATCAGGATGCGAATTCTGCTTTCTGCAGAAATGTAAACAAATAATCTTCTGGCTTGAAAAGGTGAATCCATGTTGATTTGACCAGCTCATGATTCTATTAATTGCAATCTGCAATTGTCTCTCTATATAGCTCATGTCCACTGCTTGACAACTTATTTGGAGGTCATCAACATACATTTTACCAGAAACAGAAGGAGGACGTTCTTTTAAAACAGAATTTATTTTTAAGCTAAGCAATGTTACACTTAAAACACTACCTTGAGGCACACCCTCTTCCTGATAAAAGACCTTGGATAATACAGAACCAAGTCTCACTCGGAAAGTCCTAGCCTTCAAAAAATTAAAGATGAAAATTAGCATGTTACCAAGCAAGCTACAATCATACAGATCCCGGAGAATACCATATCTCCAGGTCCTGTCATATGCCTTCTTCACATCAAAAAATATTGAAACCAAGTTTTTTTTTTTTTTTTCCTTCTTCTTACAAAAGCTTGGCGAATAGATGTTTGTAAATGAAGCAAATTGTATACTGTTGACCTGCCCTTTCGGAAACCATTCTGATAGGCAGAGATATACTGTTTTTCTCCAGATAGTAGACAAGGCAGTGTTTTAACATTTTCTCTAATAATATGCAAATGCAACATGTAAGTGCGATTGGCCAGTAATTTGAGGGATTTCTTTGGTCCTTACCTGGCTTAGCAATAGGTATAACGATAGCTTTCTTCCATGTACTGGGGATGATGTTCTCTTTCCACACTCCATGGAACAGACTAAAAAGGACATTTAATGAATTATAGAAAAGATGCTTTATCATGTCATACGTAATTGCATCAGGACCACCTGGACTAGATCCATATGTCTTCATGAGGGCTCTTTTTAGCTCAAACACGGTAAAATCCACATTATATGACTTAAAGTTGAACACAATTGAAAGTTTCTCAGAGTGTAGCTAGACACAAAGTAATGCTTGTGGATAACTGCTGCTGCCAGAGACTGCAGCTCTCAACTGCTTCTCACCACTTGTATTTGGAATTTCTTCTATGCTGCTTCTTATTCAGCCATCTTTTTCCAAGATGGAAAGTAGGTGGTTATTGTACATTCCAGTTTCTTTCCTTACTCTTTCCCCCACTCGTTTACTTAATGTAGAGGATGTGATGGTTGACACATAGGATACCCAAGAGTCCTTCTGGCTCTGTCTTCTCTTTGTGCAATTGCTTTGACTTTTTAGAAGGCTATTAGATTGAACAATGTAGGATACCGGTGAAACTTTCCCCAAGCTCTTCTTTGCAGTCTTAAGAGTCTCTTGGCACTGTCGGTTCCACCATGGTTTGGGGCATTTTTGTAACCTTGTTGAAAGAGGGGAATAAAGCAGTTTGCTGCCTGAATAATGACCTCAGCAACAGTTTCCATTGCATTAGATACAGGTATGTTGTTCATCATTTCTTCTGAAAAGTCTGCACAAAAGAAAAAAAGATCCCAATCCGTTTTCCCCAGAATGAAACCTGCAAGTCTAGAAATAAGGTTTACCTTTTATCTGCAAAAGTTATAAAAATAAATAAATAGATAATTTCCGACATTGAACTTGAAAAATGGAAGCAGAGATGGTGAACAAATAGCAAGGTCAATGCTGTGAAAGGTCCTAGCAGGCTGGTGAAAGTAAGTATGCTCTTCATTATTAAGGAGGCAAACACAATGGTCATTGATCACTTCTTCAATTTGCCTACCACGTGAGTTTCTGTCCGTACTTCCTCAAAGAGGATTGTGACCACTGAAATCACCATGAAGGGAGAAGAAATGAATGGAGAATGAAGGGGACAGGGAGCTGCTCAATTAAATTATTTAAGTCCTGCTGCTGAATGGCATTCGCTGGGACGAAGGTATATTGAACAAAATGAAATTAACCTTCATGTACTAACCCGCACAGCAACAACTTGGACCTTGAAAGAGGGAAAATGCTTGAGGGATAATCAAGTGAGGTGAGTAGACCTGCACCTCCACTAACACGTTCATTAACTGGCTGTTCTTTTCTGATAAAACAATATCTCCAAAGCTTCAGCTGTTGTTACGGTTTTAACTAAGGTTTCTTGAGCTGCAAAGCAGAAAGGAGATGTACTGTAATTAGTTCTTTTATATGAACAAGATTTTTGTTGAAACCACAACAGTTCCAAGAGATAATGGTAGCCATTAATGACTGTTTATTTCATCTGTGCTGCTTTTTTGTCAGACATGGGAGTTATCTTGCAATTTCCATTCCGCCCTCTACATCCATCTCGGAATCCATGCCTTTAGAGCTCAGGTTTTCAGTACAGCTGGTGCTCTGGTTTCTTCATATTTTATTTGGTTTATTTTCTGATTTTTTGTACCGTTTTCATATTTATTGTTTCTTTAGTATCTTTTATATTCTTGGGAATGATCATAATTTTTGGTGTCTCTACTAGCGGAGCTTTTTCTGCATAGTGATATCTGTTTGGATGGCTGTTGATTTAGTGCTTTTAACACCTTTTGCATATGATATATTTTGTTCTGGCTGCATGTTTGACACTATTTTTCTAGCTTCCGGATAAGAAATCTTTTGCATTACCTTGACGACCTGAACTTGCTTCTCAGCTTTCCACTTTGGGGGCAGGATCTAGAAAATGCGGTGTGGTTTCTATTGTAGTTTACACACAGTGGCTCAGCAATGCAGTTTTCACTGTCATGGCCCTCTACAGAGCATCGAGCACATGTAGGGCTACCACAACAGGATAATTTCGAATCGCCAAAACGCTGACACTGGTAGCACAACATTGGGTTTGGAATATAAGGTCTTACAGTAAGGACACCGTAACTGGCCCTTTATATTCTTTGGCAAATCAGGTGTGTTGAAGGTCAGGATGATGTGCTTTCTATCAATCAGCTGACCTTCTTTATGTATCTTGATTTGCTTAGCAGCACACACATTCTGATGTGAGAGTTCAGAGACAAATTCCTCATCTGACACAAAGAAGATATAAGCATTTCTCCCTCTTTCCTAGCGTGCCTTCGTGGTGTAATGGTTCTGCATGCTGGTCCAGTATTTCAGAGGTCCTTGATTCGATTCGGTGCAAAGGCATTTCTAATTTTTCATCTTGCCTGCTTCCAAAAAATACCTAATGTCTCTACAAAGACCACTCTTTGAAATCACTCCTCAGCAATAATTCATTGTCTTATGCGCTGAGGCACAGACTTCCACACCCCCAAATTTGGTTAAGCCAAGAAGAGCTGTAGATTGGATGGAAGAAACAGTTTTAATTAATAGGTCTCCAGAACGCAGTCATTTTATGTTTTTTGGTTCTCCTGCACATGACTGTATATATTTTTGAAACAGAAATGGTGACATACTTTTAAGCTGCCCGGTACAGTTGTTTATGGCTATAAAACGAGGTTAATTATTGGGTAAACTAACATTGGCATTTTCACTTGTTTTCGCTTTTTTGGATGCATAATTATGTTCAGTTGAAGTGTTTAAATTTGATTAAGCCATGTTTGAAAAAGAAAAGATTCAGGTCCGACTACCCCGCCCAACAAGAGAACACAGAAACTTGTGTTAGGGCTAGCCATACCTATATGCAAACTGAAACCCCACAGTCAGCTTTCACGAAAGCAGGTACTCCCGAGAGCTTATCCTCAAGCCACTGACACAAGGACTAGTGACCAGCCATTTGACACCCATGAGGATGACATATTGCCTCCCGTTTAGCTGAAGCAGAGGCCAAAGCAGTATGTTGGCGACAGTACCTCGGCCCTCAAGTACCAGGACCCTCCTTTCCAGCTGCATGGTTCTCCATGCACGGCAAACACATAGGCAGTTTTCTTGCCACTTGAAGCTAAATACAAGAGCTGAAATAGCATCTGATGACGAGCCCCAAACTCCTAAGAGGAAAATCACAAGGGAGAAGGCAAGAAAAAATGCTTCAGGTCAGAGGAGAGGAGACTGAAGAGATCACTGGGGTTCCAGGATCATGACACCTGTCTCACCAAGAAGATGATCCCCTGAAGGGATAGGGTACCTCAGAATTGCCACATCCATACTTACAAAAGTGAGCCCCTGAGGGGTCGACTCAAAGGGGTACAACCCATTCCAGTTTGACTGTTACAGATGTTATCCAGCTTGCTTTAAACCCATTCCTGCTCCCATTTTATGGTTTTATTTTATGGTTTACGATTTTGGATTTGCAATTTTTCTGGAAATTAGATCATCATTTTAAATCTAGTAAGACAGTATGTAGAAATTATTAAATTAAAAATATGAAATTGCAATTTATGAAATAATGAAGCATTTATGATCTAAAAGTTATCAAAATTTACAAAAACAAGCTCACTATTTATTTGTTTACTTTATTAAACATTTCTTTCAATGTAAGTTGTTATGTTGCTCTGTTTTTTAGTGCTAATACTTTCTCTTTAATTCTGTAGTCAGACATAATTTTTCCTTCAGTTACATTGTTGAAGTCCTGCAATTGCTGTGTCGAGAATCCCGACTAACTTGCCAATCGAAATTTTTTCGTTTTCAGTAACTTCTCTGTCACTACTTCACTATTGGTAGCGGTATTTTGTGGATCTAGAACCATACTACAGATTTCGCTATCCATTAATTGACTAAAGATTGAGGAGCATTGTCATCACAATGAAAAACTTTATTTATTACAGCTTCTTCACAGAATCCGTTAATTGGAAAATTTCATCTTTGGTTTGCGATATCCAAAAACTTTTAAAATTCGTGGCTATGATCATAAAATTAGCTGTCGTTCGCTATACATGTTTGGCTATGTATCATAAAATTGGCAGCTAAAGACAAGTTGTTCCGTTAAATTTTATCTTGCTTCTATCAAGCAATGGAGATAATTAAGCCTGAATTGTATTAGTTTAGTTATTTATCATACTTATGTCTATTTCTTGCAAATGCTTATTTGAGTACTGAATAAATAAATTTCCACATATACTTAAGTCTTATTGATGGCCGGTGCTAGACATCTTACTGCCTGATGCAGTTTTTATGGGTCCTAAATTCTGCTACCAAGCATCTCCCTTTGTTTTCCCAACATTCTGCCGCCCGGTGCGGTCATATGAGCACTGGCGCTGGTTCAGGGTTTATGTACATAACAAATCTGTTATTCTTAATTCAAATAGCACTAAATTTAATCTTTTGGCCTATGAAAAACTATTTTCTTTTAGCATATGGAAAAAAAAATTTTAAAAATTTTTCCTCAACATTTCTTAGTGCATTTAAATCTGTAATCATCACCAAGCGTAATGCCAACATAAAAGGTTATCATACTCTTTATTATTCAATTACTAACATAAAAAAATTGTTTAGGTATTGCTACATGACTCATTACTCAAGTTGTCATGTGTTAATAAACATGCGGTGAAGAAAGCAAAATATAATAAATAATGATTCGCCAGATTGGCGTCAGGGATTTAAAAGAATAGTATGTGTAAAATCAACGATGTATCTATGTATAATGTTTCACTTTGAGATGTATTCCAAGCAGATACTCATCTACAGAGCCAAATTATTGATTATACAAATTTATACTAAAATTATTGTTTCTTCAATAACAAGTGATGAAGTGAAATTATGAATCGGACTCTCCAGATGTTTTATTATGCGCAGAGGGGGGATAAAATGCGCATGTATAAAGCATACAAAAAAATATTTTTCAAAAATATTTTTCTTTGATGTCTGGATTTTAGATCATTCCGGATATTGGACATTCGGATATGGGACTTTGTACTGTATATATAGAGAGAGAGAGCTAGCATACGCAGTTATATATGTATAGTTTTATGTATATATAGTTTGGGTTTTAATCTTATCAGATTTTGGTGGGTGCTTATACAGCTAGTGGAATCACTTCAACTTACATGCTCCCTCTGCACCATAACAACAGCAACAATTGATGAATTTAATTTCATCCAATAATAATAATATCAAAAGAAAATAAGTATAGAATGCATGCAACATCTACCAACATTTATCAAAAAACTAGATTATGCGCAGAGAGGGGGATAAAATGCGCAATGTATAAAGCATATAAAAAAATATTTTTCTAAAATGTTTTTCTTTGATGTCTGGATTTTAGATCATTACGGATATTGGACATCCGGATCTGGGACTTTGTACTGTATATATATATAGAGAGAGAGAGAGCTAGTATATGCAGTTATATATGTATAGTCTTATGTATATATATAGTTAGTTTGCGTTTTAATCATATCAGATTTTGGTGGGTGCTTATACAGCTAGTGGAATCATTTCAACTTACATACTCCCTCTGCACCATAACAACAGCAACAATTGATGAATTTAATTTCATCCAATAATAATTAATAGCAAAAGAAAATAAGTATAGAATGCAACATCTACCAACATTTATCAAAAAACTAGATTAATAAATTATAAATATACTCCTAATTTTTATTTTGTGTGTTCAGATAGTTTCCGTATTTTTCAATAATTTCTTTACGGCATTTTAAATTTGTAGGTAAGATACATGTAGGCTTTGCTTTTCCTGTGTGCATGAGCAATCATTCTTTGTTGCTTTTGGCATAACTTGTTGAAGTGACAGAAAAGTATTAGCCAGTATTTTGGGAGAAATATTATCCAAGGCAATGTTTACTACTTCTGTGGTGCCTCTTCTGTTAAGAGGAATATGTCTAAGTTTTTCAAGTTTTTTCCCATAATCTTTGCCTTTACATCTACACTTTTATTTCTTAAAAGAACCAACATTAGCATAAGATTAATCTTAACAATTATTTTCGGAAGCACGGATTTCTTGAGTCATTTGGTTGCACTCAAAGCTTTGCAGCTAATGTAACCATCTTTCTGCAGTTTTTCGTTTTTCATTTGATGCATCAAGAACCAGACAATTACAGCTTGATCTTTGCAAGAAAACTCTCTCTTTTTTTCCTCTTACTTTTACAATGGGTTTATATTCAACTGAAATAAAACGATTTTAAACACCAGATGAAATTTAAAAAATGGTTAAAATTCATAATAATTAGGTTAACCAAAAAACTGAAAGATGAGTTGAAACAAATGACAGATGTCATGAAACATTGATTTTGATTGAAGGTTTCGCAATTTTGGGCTACAATATATTTAAACATTCACTTGCTAGTATTATTATAGGACAGAGGAAGTACTTTTTAAAAGCTGCATAGGATCAAAACTTCTTAATAATGCTGTATATTTTGTATCAAAACTTGTAAATAGAGCTGAACACAGAAGTTGTACATATGGAATAAAGGTAACAAATAGTTTTATCTAGTATTGTGTTACTTGGTCTCCAGCCACGACATTACAGCTCGGTCTCCTTTGAGAACCACAACTTTGAATTGAAAATAGTGAAGGAATTTCCTTAAAAGGTGAGTTTTTTTTTTTAATTATTAGTTCTTAATTTGTAGAGTAAACCTGTTAATAAATGTGTTCAATGGTGTTACAAAAATTGACATTATTTTCATTTTAAAAGAGATCAGGGAAGAAGAAAATTCCAGTTTAAAAGTTCTAGAATCAAAAGAACATATTACTAAATTCTATAGCACATTTGAAAGATAAAAGATTTTATTGCTGAATTCTTTGACACTACTGCTGAAAAGAGGGGGGGGGATATGGAGAATTTAGTAAATTACCTTTACAAAAAATTGTGGATTGTAATAAAAGTAGTAATATCATTGAAAATGTTTTCTCATTAGACAAGCTTTTAAAAGCTGTAGAGACATTATATATTGTTGCACCTAAAAAGAATGCCACATGGAATTTGTTCTTTGATTCGGCAGAAAAAGCCTGTAAACATGTGAATATATTATTGAATGAATTAAATCCCGAAATTTTGCTTAAACTGTGGTGATAAGGTTTATATTGTTCTGTGCGTACCAAAGATGTTGAAAGATTATGAGAAGTTAAATCTTTAATTACTAAAGAATATAAACAGTCACCAATTAATATGCTTAGAAATTGTTCATAAAAATAAAAAATTGATGGGCAAGACTCACTTGCAATTCGTAATATGCTGAGTACATTATTATAAAACCAGAATCATTGTTGATTTTGAGTTTTTGATTAATTTAATTATTTCAGATAAACTTTTTCAAATACTGGATAGTGATCTTTCATCTCATGCTGCCGTTCAAAAAAGTGAAATTTGGTTGCGGCCAAACACCAGCAGAACCAGCAAAGAAGGGCATATTTAATTCACTATGAAAGATAGACTTTTTGATAGGTGAAAAACGCCCTAATTACCCAGACTTATTTAATCAAAATTCTAACTATTAAGAAAAAAATTGCCTGTAAAAGAACAAAAGCATTTCCTTAAGTTGAATATTACAACTGTACAGTGCTTAACATTTACAGGGTTCATAGCCACATTTTAGTTAAAAAAATAAGCACCTATAAGTACTTTTCAAGCACATTTTAAGGAAAAAATAAGCACCTGTCTAATTATATTATACACAACTGCATAACCTTAAAAGAAAAATTAGACTTGTAATTTAAAATATAAGCAATGCAATATTTATTAAAAAAATTAGCATTACCTCAAACCATGGAAAACAACTTTTTTTTTTAAATTTTAAATGACAGTTCAATTTACAGAATTAGTTATTAGTTTACAATGAGAAGGAAAAAAAAAAAAAACTATGCAGAACTAAACTATATTACAAGATTTAATGATGAAATTTCAGTTCAAAATATAGAAAATAAATAATAATAAGCCATATCAATTGTATTCGTTTGGCACGTAATAAAAAATACAATTTATTTTTCCACTAATATTAATATTTAAATAATTTAACTTAAATCAAAATTCTGAACAATTTCTAAATTTTCATTGCATAACAGTTTTCCCTTAACATATATTCCAAGCAAAGTAATTTAAGTAAAAAAGAGGCACATAATCAGAAGACAGGAAATTGCTTCATGCAGTCTCCTTTAACAGTAAAAGCTTAACTAACTCGCATACTCGGAAATTGCCAAGTATTCCGGATAGTAACTGGAAAAAGAGGAGTGGGGGGGAGATAGTAGCCGTTCTTTATATTTCTCGGCTAAATAAATGATTTTGACATTTCGATATGTGCATCATATAAAAACACACCAACGGAACTGAGAAATATTCCACTTAGAAAGCACAGAAAAGTGTTCATAAACAAATCTTTATATAAATCTTTATATCATAAACAAATTCATAAACAATCTTTTAAGTGTTCATAAACAAATCTCAGACGAAACATCAAAATTAATTATCTCTACAAAATACCACAAATGTTATTGCGCAATATGTGCGGCGTAAGTCTTCCACATATGATATTATGCAATCGGAATCAACAGCTGCCGGTATTCGGAGAATAAAGAACTAAATAAAGGAAAAGAAAGACCTACTAATTTGGGGTGTTTCTGATTCTAATTTTCAACAGACTGCGTTAAATTTCCGGAATAGAATCAATCTTCGCTTAGGTTGGGTAGACCGCAAAAACTTTCAGTCCTAGTCAATCCAAATTGGACAGTAAGGACCGCTACGAACCCTGATTTAGCTAAAGACTGTCTGAGTAATAGACAAAGTAAATTGGAAAGGTCAAATAAATTAAGTGATAATGTGCAAATAAAACCAAAATGAAATCCACAAACTTTAAGTAAACTCATTTCTAAAGAAAAAGCAGCTGTTACTTATATAAATTCTAAACATTTTAAGAAATGTGTGAATTCTGATGAAAAAGATTAATAGCCTTTCAAAAGATCATTATTTACATTACAGCCATACAAACAAAAGAAATAAAAGATTCTGGTATGGAAATTCTAATTCTAAACACATCACAATTTCTGATTTAAAAATAAGAAGTAAGGGTAGAATTCTGTTAAGGTCAGTTCTTGGTGAGACTACAGGAGCAATTTTAGTGATGTTTCACATTTATTTTAAGAAATCAAACAGGTGTCTTTGTTCGTTATGTACACTGTCTGTCCGAAAAATTTCGAGATAAAATTTCTTCTTGGCATAAAATCATAACTAGGAGTCAAAAACTGAGATAAAACTGGGAATGCAATTCGTAGGTGCCATGGATCAGTTGTGCAAGAGATTGAACAAGTTTGTACGGAACGATGAAAGCAGACGGATTTTTTGCTGCACGACTGGAGTTGCAGTGAAGTTTCTAACGAAAAAAAGTGTGTCACTTCTTAAGCACTCTCCATGTTCACGTGACTTGGTGTAAAGTGACTCTTTTTTATTCTTGAAAGTCAAACTTCACATCAATGGTCAAAGCTATCACAGTGTAACCAATATTCAAGCCACAGTGACCAGCAAGTTTAATAGCACCCCAAACAAAGCCTTTTTCTGACAGTTTCATGTTGTTTCAACGTTCTCTATGTTGTACCTGGAACACGACAATATATCAGTCCATCCTACTATCACAGTGAAAGCCTGCGATGCCATCAAACTTGAAGTTATGACTGAAAATTCAAGTTGTCGTTAGTTGAATTTTACCTCACTATGTTTGCATTACTGACTTTTATTGTTTGTATTATCACTTTCTCTCTCTGTATAGATATAATGAAAATTACTGAAATGGGTTGAAAGTTCATGTTTCGTTCTCCAAAGGATGGAGAATTGTGTTCTAAATGGATAATAACAATATGATTATTTAAGGTACATGTGATACATTTTTACCAAAAAAAAGACCTTCAATAAATAGTGATTATGCATTATCACAATTCATCTTCCAATGAACAAGCATGAGTTTTAATTCAGACAAACTGCTTTTGGGTTTTTTGACTTGTTATAATGCACATTAAATGGTAAAATTTTTCCATGCTTATGGAAGTCATTTAATGTGAACTAATTTTTCTGGCTCTACAGAACTTATGTTTACTAAAAACTCTTTTTGTATCAATGGTCTACTGTCTGTGTGTTATTTGTTCAAAACTAATCCTTTATTAAGAACTAGAATGAAAATACATTATAGAAACTGCATAATTTAGTTATCATTCTGTAGTATATTTTTTACATCAACAACTTACGTTATAATATAGGGAAGTCTGTCGATGAAACCCCGCTGTTTCTTTAAAATACTTCATATGAAAATTCATTAAATGCTTTAATGTATAATTTAGCAGCGAATAACGACGAAAGAACTTAACTCTTACATATGTACATAAACTACCATAATTTATGTAGGCTCATTCTTAAAAATATCCTTCTTTAGCTCTGAATAGCATCTCAGTATGCCTATTATTTTATGTATTACATCTTGTTAACATAAATTTATATAATAGTATTACACTCACTTCCAAAAGTTAAGCACGAAGATGTAAAATGCAAAAAAATTACCAAATACTACTTTGATTAACACAAAATTCGGCAGGAAAGTAGCATATATATTTATGCATAAAACAAAATCAGTAATTATATACAGAATTGGAAACAATATTAAATTTTTGTAAGTTATCAGATAATGACATACTGGAGACTTAAACAGAATTATATACAAAGTGAAAATAAACAGCATAAAATGAAAAAAAGGACATTAATAGGGTATGTCATCCACCCTCATCTATATAAAAAGTTTACACTTTGTGACCATGCTTTCAATTAGTTGGTCAGCCACCGCAGTATTAAGCAATCGCCATTCTTCTTGTAGAGCAGTTTCCAGCTCAATAAGAGTGGCTGGAGGTGGGAAACGTGAAGATACAGCACGCCCCAGAGCATTCCAAAGATTTTCAATGGGATTAAGGTCGGGCGAATATGCTGGCCAAGCCATACACACAATCCCTTCACTCTCCAAATAGTCATCGACGATGTCAGCTCTACGGGGACGTGTGTTATCGTCCATTAAAACAAAAGTAGGGCCAACTGCTGCAGCGTACAATACGGGGACATGCGTTATCATCCATTAAAACAAAAGTAGGGCCAACTGCTGCAGCGTACAATCTTACAATGGGTTCTAGGACTTCATCTCGATACAGGACAGCCATCAAAGAACCCCGTTTAAAGATGTGCAGGTCGGTGCGGTATCCTAATGAAATCCCTGCCCACACCATAATGCTTCTGCTTCAGAATGTGTGATGTTTTGGGACTGATTGTGTGTTCGTTCTTCATGCCATATCCTTATACGCTTGTCATCTGGCTCCAGAGCAAATATTGACTAATCAATAAACATGACATTGCCCCAGTCAGACACATTCCAAATGACATGTTCCCGGCACCACCGTAATCGTGCCCCTCTTGATTGAACAGATAGAGGAACACAAACTTGAGGCACCCGGGCGTACAGTCCACTCATACGTAATCTTCGGCATACAGTAGTTGCAGATATCGCCTTACCAATGGATGCTGTAACCATAGATGTCACACGTGTGGAGGTCACTCTGCGATTCCGCTTGGCTACAATAGCAATATATCGATCTTCCGTGGGGGTTGTAACCCTTGGGCAACTGGCTACGGGCCTTCGGACAACTGTCTGCGTGGTTTGGAATTGTTTTCATAAACGTGAAACTACAGAATGATGAACACCGAAGAAAAGAGCAACATCTGTGATCGACTGTCCTGCTTCAATACGCCCCACAGCACGCCAGCGCTCAGAATCTTCCATTCGACTTCTGGAAGTCATAGAAACACGTATGTCTTGAAAACAAATTGTACGAAAGTTTTAAACGCCTTCTATCAGCACTTACAATCAACTTCTGTAACCCTTCATAAAGCTGGCTTCTTATAAGATTGCCTTTTTTGCATATTTCTCGACATGAAAGCGCGAATGGCTGTTACCTAACATATTTGCATACTTCCATCTACCTCTGCAGCGAATTGCATCCTCTTCAATTCTGATTGGCTTCCGGAAATTAGCATTTTCCTCTCTGTGCTTAACTTTTGGAAGTGAGTGTATTTTATATAGTCTCCTTGCATATGGGCACTATTATATGAATATTAACTACTAAATTACAATGCATTCAAAACTTCAATTATTATAAAATAACGTGCGTGCAAAATATTGGATTGTATAGTTCGTATGTAGAACCAACAAAAAACTACATTTATTTTATTGGTTTAATATTAAAACAAAAAATATTACTCAGAGCACTAGATATAACATTACTGTTAAATATTAAATGCTCTTATTTTTCTTGTCTGTTTTTAAAGAAGTCTCAACAAAATTCAATGAGAACTTCTAATACATTCACTTGCATTTAATAATAATCGAGATTATATAAACATTATATTGCAGATAATGTACATAAAAATTATATGCATGAGTATACTGAAAGTTCCTGCTCAGTAATTTGAATAAATTTAAATGCATACTAATAGTTTTTTGGTTAAAACGTTATAGTGTCATGCACATAATAAAATCTATGAATCTAGCACAATACGTGGATTTATGTTGATTAAAAACATTTTTCACAAAATTAAATTTTAAAAGTATTTTTAAATACTGTACTGAAATCCCGAATTACATAGGACTGCTTGTGCTGAAAACGTAACCCCATATGCAATGACATCATCAAACAGAGGAGTAGCCAGGACTTAGAAGAAACCTCTATTTATCCCTAGGAGTGGCCTCGCACATTGTTGTTAGATAAATTTGCACTTGATTGGGGGGGGGAGACTATGTAGAATATGTGCAGCATTAAAACCTTCATCTTAAGCTTTCTCTAGTTTTCAAAAATCCAGTCTCGGAATGTTTTGGTCAAACTTTGTAGGATCTCTATTTTTACACTGAAAGGTAAGCTCAATGCTCCATGTTAAATTACTCTAGATATTTGGAATATGCTTTTGAAATGCTAAGGGGATGAGAATGAATATCAATAAGCTATTTTGCAAGGGAACGAAGGCAGAAAAAAAACGAAAACAAGAGGTCAAAAGTGGTGAAAACCACTGTCAAACAGAAATCTTTTTCATAGCTTGATTACAGAGTAGGACGTTGAAAGATAAAACAAAACAGTTACTCTGCCTGGAGTATTCGAGGTCAAAATAAATTAATAAATTGAAAATTGTGCAGAGGAAATGTCCAACATTACACTGCTCTTTTAAAGATGCTGAATCAGGAAAGAATAATTTCTTTTTTTGAGATGAATTATGATTTCATAAAGAAAAAATTTGTGAGAAGGAGTGCATCTAAATTTTAGAAGTAAACTTAAATACTTCTTTAGTAAGTCGCATGATTCTATGTTTGGAATTTTAAGTTATTAGAATAAGGCAGAAGGCCTGAAGAGAGGAAAACCTTCATGGAGTCTTTCAGGAAAAATTGGCTCATATTTATATTGCTTATAGGAAAAACCGTGAAAACCAACCATGTAACCAGCCCCTTTCTCTGAATTTGACAAAGGCCTGACTACCAGCATGCAGTAATCTTAATCATTCAGTTACCGCTGGCTCCCCCTCTGTTTGGAATGTGAATTTGAATGCGGAAAACACAGGAAAGAATTAGACTTTTCTTTTATTGGTTTAGTCTATCAAAGGATGTAATAAATTACTGTAGAACATGTGAGACATGCCCTTTGAAAAGTCTTAAGTATATAGTAGGATAAAATTCCTATTACTTCTAATTGTTCGTACTCCATACCTGTTTCATACAGTAAATAAGGATATTATTATAGGTCGGATTTAATTGGCTCCGAGAACGAAACAGAGATATTGTCTCTGTTCAATTGATAATCATTCAAAATGGCCAGAGGTCATACTTTTAAAGACTTTTTTGCGGCTGATGTTCTTTTAAAAAATTTTATGTGAATAGGAAATTCAGAGATTATTTTTAGTGACCAGGTTACTAATTTTATCTCTCAGTAAACACAGGAATTTTAAAAAGAACAGGAAGTCACCCCCCCCCCGTTTTACAACACCAGGTTATCTTGCTCAAAATAGTTTATTAGAAAAATGGAACAGTGTTTTTGAACAAATGTTACACTTTTTAATTCACATAGACCCTATTAATTGGGATAAACATATTTTTTGCACAGCGGGAAGTTCAAAATTGCACTACAAGATACTTCCATTCAAACTTGTGTACAGCTGTGAAGCTATAATATAACCTAAGCAAAGCTAAAATCATCTTTGTCAAGTGAAACTCCGTTATCTCTTGTACCTCTCGTAAGTAATTCAGCAATTAACTATCCACAAGAGTTAAAAATAAACTTAGAGAAAGCAACTAATGTTCCTTCCTTATCTGCTGCAGAAAACAAGAAGCTTATTACTTTAAATCACTGTAAAGGAATGAAAGAATTTTAAAAAGAGAGAATCTGAAAGCTTTCAGATTTTACGCTTCACCCAAAGGGATTTCTTTTAACCTTTTGTGTATTACTTTTATTTATTAAATTTTCTTTGCACTTAAATCATAAAACTCAATTCAACAGCAATATCACAAAATGATTTTAAAATAAGCGTACCTTTAGAATATCCGATACACAGTCTCACATGATAAAGATAAAAATGTTTTTTCGTACAATTTTGCCATTGCTCGCTTTGAAACCGTCAACTTTGTTAATCAAAAATTCAATGATGTGTTACAAAATACAAAATCGATAAAAAAACAAATTCCAAATTAGGGCTTCCAGATGCCCATATTCAGAGGAACATTCCGTTATTCAAAATTTAATGGCTCTACATACTGTTGTTTTATCACAATGCCAGAAACATGCATACATTTATGCACATTCTACATTATTTAATTTCTTTAAATATAACACAGGGCAATAATATTTGGTGGCAACAATTTGAAAAGTGATATGACATTTAAAGTTTTCAATGCAAAATCCTAAAACGAAATTAATAACCATTCAGAGCTAACGCCCTTTGAGCTAAAAATGGTCATTAAGTATGTTTACTTGTCCCTGATTCTAGCAACAAGCTATATGCTATATGTAGGTGGACAGGGCCAAATGAAATAATTGAAAGCATAAACCTTTCCTTGTACAAAGCTAAACTGTCAGATGATAATATGCGACACATTCAAGTAAACAAGTTATAAAAATTTCATGTTTGAGCCCAAAAGCGTAGAAGTAATATTTGATGATGGTGTTGAGTTCAAAGAAATTTATGCTACATCAAATAAAATAGTCTCTACAATGAATAAAATTGACAGTGATGTGAAGGTCCGCTCCTACAATACAACATTTAGAGGACAATAAACAAAAGAGTTACACAAGCTCTTATTCAAGCATGTTACACTGTTCTCTGATAAAATAAAAATTGTCAACCTTGATGAACATAAGCTTTATTTATTACCCACAGCTAGGGGGAACGCATATATTTATGCAATCCCTGAATCTTTAAAACAAGAATTAAACAAATAAATTGAAAATTAGAAAACTTGGATCTTATTGAAACAAGTCAAACTGAAGCAGTATGTGCTGCCAAAAGAGATGGGAGAATGTTTTTATGCATCAACTTCCAACTGCTGAATGCAGTGATCAAGCCTGTTGATTTCCCAATAGAAAATATAATTGATCTAATTAATTAAATTAGATGTGCACGAAGTCTAATTTGTTTAGATTGCTTTAAAAAGCTACTTGGCTATCAAGCTTTAACCTGTTCAGTGTCGAGTCTTAACTCGGAGGGTTAACTGGGCTGAGCCAAGGATTTCTTGGAGTTAAGGCCAAATGTGTGTCACGACTTAGAAAAAAAAAAAATTTCTCAAAAAGTATTACATTTCAAATGATAAAAACAAGATTTCCATGAAGCAAACATGTTATTTATTCAACACACCAAAAATAATCATGAAACACACAATAGAAAAAAATTCAAGTTAGTCCTTGTATGAAACACTTTGAAACACCGCACAACACAGAGTGCTACATAACATTGCTGGCACTGGTAACGACTTTCTTTTCTTAAGCCGTTTGTTGGACATACTCTGCACATTCTAGTGGGTTCCTCTTTCTTTTCTGTAGCCAGAATATATGAGGAAAATGTCGTTCTTGTAAATGTAGTAGGTTTTCATGGGTATGACGGACACCACTGATTCGCATACGACCTACGTGGTACTTTTCAATTTAGTATCGTATTACACAAACTCGGAAATCCAACATTGACTACGTAGTTTTCAATTTAGTATCGTATTACACAAACTCGGAAATCCAACACTGACAAGTCCTTCCCACAAGCCTTATACACTACCAGTGAGTCATACAGAGCAATATCTAACATATGAAAGAAAACTTTCTTGTACCCTTTGATACACTTCCTCATACTTAGATACACATGCATTACACTATCACAAAGGTCAACACCACCCATGTGGGAATTGTAGTCAGCAACACATCTCGGTTTTACTATCTTTGCTTTCGTTTGCCTGTCAACAGTTCTAGTTTCACACCAGTTATCAAAGTGTATTGCACTGAGCATAAAAATATCCTGTTTCCCTTTCCACACAAACACATACCATTTTTTTCTACAGCTTCATGTTCACCTTGTTTCAATTTTTTCATAGTAAAACATTTTGGCAAGTCAACTCCATTTTTATTCACAGTGCCACAAACATAAGTTTTTGATTCAAGCAACCCTTCTGCAAGCTTTGGGCTGTTGAAATACCTGTCTACATAAAGTTTGTAATTTTTGCCAAGCAGATATTCAACTAAAAGTTAGAACAACTTTTTCTCCCTAATCATCTTATTCTTCTGTGTATTCAGTTGTGCTGCCTGTGTAAATCAAAAAATCCCAAACATATCCAGTCAAATTAAAACACAATAACACGTCGAACAAATACTAATTCAGAAATCAAACAACAAAAATCAGCGTTATATTTTCAAATTTTCACAGGACTAGTTTCGATTATTTTACCGAACCATCATCCTCCGCTGCAAATTCACAAATGACCGAGATAGGATATAATGATTAGATAAGATAAGAAAGCCCGGAAAAGAGATAAGCTAGTGGTGCCATTTGTTGATGAAACCAGAACTAAAACATAATTTCCTTAAAGGTCAAAGGCAAAGATGGATTGGAATTAGGATCGTTAAAGAGAATAGAAAGATTTTTTTTAATGTGAAATGTCTCTAGAAAATACAGTTTTCCAATGGAAGATGTTTTTTGAATAGTTTTGGCCGCAGAAACATTGAAAGTGTGATTTTCAGACCAACAATCTTGAGCAACAGAAGACTATTCTGTTTCCTTTTTTTCTAACATATGCCTCAAGTTCCTTGACGCGAAATTTTAAGGTTCTCTTAGTTAGGCTAATGTAAATTAAACCACACTGGCAAGGAATCCTATACATACCCCAGGAATTGGGGTCCTTGACTATGGAGCTCAGAATTTTATTGATGGGAGAATAAACGACCCGAAAGTTAAATTTCTGCAAAATATGTGCAACTTTATTGTTAATTGATGGAAAGAAGGGAATGACAACGAAATTTTTATAATCTTCTAAAACAAGAGTGTGCCTTTTAGTGTGTAAAGATGAGAATTTTTTAATTGCTTGATTAATACGGGTGAAAGGCCCCTATCAATAGCTATTGCTTTTAAATAATTTAGTTCTTCATCAAGGGATAGTTTGGAGGAGCAAACTTGAAGAGCACGGAAAACATAGGAATAAAATGAAGCTAACTTTTGTCTAGTCGGATGAAATGATTTAACGTGTGGTGAAAAGCAAACCGATACGGTAAACCGTAGTACTGATGTTGGATGTGTTACGTGTGACCAGAATGTCGAGAAACGGAAGAGGATTGCAAATCTCAAGTTCAAAAGTGAACTGAATAGCAGGATCAATAGACTTCATTGTTGAAAGAACTTTATTTAAATCATCTTTATTACCTTCAAACAGGGTAAAAGTGTCGTCTATGTAACGGAACTATACCGGGAAGTTAAAAGTTTCAAACAATTTGATTCATAATAATGCCTGTAGATATCAGCCAGGATGGGACTGAGGGGGCTTCCCGTGCCTAATCCCTCAGTTTGATTGTAATATTTATTTTAGAAAACAAAATGCATTTGTTTCAAACAGAGTGGAGTGAGAGAAATTAGCTCATCAATTTCGATGCAAGAGAAATGAAATTCACGAAGTCTGGTTTCTAGACATCTTAATGCACTCTCCACTGGAACACTGGTGAATAATATTACATCGAAAGAAACCATAACGTTGTTGTCTAATAGAGTTGAAAATCTAGAAACTAAATATTTAGCTAACAAATACGAGGCAGTACCTAAATTTGATACAATAGGGCGGAAAGGAACCACTTTTATGAATTTTGGAAAGAGCATATAATCTGGCACAATTCGCAACAGAAGGGATTAGCGAATGTTTTAAGTTGTTTGAAAGGATTTGTGAAGATTTGATCACAGTTTTTATTTTTGACAGGTCCGAAGGTGAAGGATCTTTAGGAATCGGATTATATAGTCCTTCGTTTGAGAGTTTAGTGACACCATCCATGTAAGTGTTCTTATCCATGACAATTATCTGGCCACCCTTGTCGGCCTTTGAAATGATAATATCCGGGTTTGGATGAATTTTGCGCATTGTAGCTCTTTCTCTCACAGTTAGATTTGATTTCAAAGGTTTATTATTGAATTTCACATTATAGCCCCTTTACAAGAGCAGATTTGACCGGTAGATGAAAACCGGTTCTTCCAACGTGTCCCGTTCACATGGGACAAGCTTTTACTGCCTCGCCGAATTGGAGGTAGAACTTGGTTGAATGTTCCTTACCTCTTGGGAGCAGGGCAAATGGGGAGATTTTTCGTACTATACTGCGCGGTTCACTTAATTTTAGTTACTGCTCGCTGGACTGTCAGCGAAATAATCGCGCTGATAGATGTCTGGGATATGATAGTGTCTCCCCAAAAATTAGATAAAACTGTACAAGATACGGAAATTATAGACAAATACAGACAAGGTTATCTGATGCTAGGTATTCCAGAAATATCGTTCAAATTAAAACTAAAGTTAAGACAAGTGCATATCGGCTTCAATGCGACAAGGGACTTGGTACATATTGAATGGTTTTTTTTTTTTTTTTTTTTTTTTTAAATTCAAGCATTTTTGTCTACTTTTTATAAATATTATTAAGTGGTTTTGTGAGAGAAAATAATTTTAAGCTGAAAAAAAAGTTTTTGCTAGTAATTTTTTTAATTTAAATTTTTGAAGAAAAATTTTACAATTAAAATGTCTTTTTTTCTCCTACAATTTTCAATGTCTCCCCCCAGTTTTTCTATTGTATTTATTAGAGTGTTCTTAATAACTTCAAGGAATGATTTTGCAATTAATGAATTAGTTTCTGAGAAAAAAATACAAATACACTTTTATCTAAAATCTTTAAAACAGATATGATCTCAGTCACATTTTCATTTCAAATAATTTTTCCTTTCAGTATTTTGCAAAACCCATCCTTGTTTCTATAACATATATAATTTTAAATAATCAGTAAAAATAATTTAAGAAATTAGTCCATACCTGTATATGTTTTAAGACTTTAAGTAAAAGAATTTATTGAAAAAATTGCAAAAGATTTCTCAGTTTGCATTTGCAGCTTAAAGAATACAAACTGTCTAAATAGACATTTAATCATTTCAAATCTTTAAAATTTTATTACTGAATTTCAGTACACACACATATACATATAAATCAAACCTAGTGCTATTTATTCAATTGGTAAACATAAACATAAATGATAAACCTACTTTTAAAACCTTATGTGGCCAAAATTGCAAAAATTCATAAAAAATTGCAAAAACTCATAAAACTCAAGCAGAATTTTTTTTAACCTGTTTATGTTTTGTAAAACATGTTCAAAACAATTTTAATGCATTAATTAATTATAATATTGTTGCATGCATACGGGTTTGTAATAGATTGATAATAGTTCATAAATAATTGTCATTGCACTCAAATCCGATGAGAGCTTAATTAAATTAATTTTATCAACAGAAACATTTCAAAGTTCTGAAATTTTCCACAGAAATACTCGTACAAGTGATTAGAATATCACTAAGTATAATCAGTAATTATGCTTCAATCTAATAAGAAAGTTAAACACAATGGAATGCAAAACGCATCTTAAGAGAAAGTTAACTCAGAAATATCTCCAATCTCCTGCTGAACTAACAACTGGCAACAATAACAACTTATATAGCATAAATAATGTCATAAAAATAGTGTGGTATAATGAGATTATTACTTTGAAACTGATGTTTTGAAATGATGCCCAAGAAGAAGCAATATTTCCCATTCTGCTTCATTCCATATCTTTCAAAAAAGTAAAAAAATCATCCAATTAATTTCCTTTATCATTTTTTTAAATGCAAAATGTTTGTTTTACCAGCTGTGAAAATGTCGAAAGTTCGTAACCGATATATTTTTAGATTTGAAATTTTAAAATTTATTTGCGTCAAAAAGTCTAAAAATATGAACGTTTTTCAAAAATTCTCACAAAATATTTTTAAAAAAAATTACGCTAAAAATTTCACTTAATTTTTTCCTTCACAGTGCGTCATGGTGCAAACTATAATATTCTGAGATTCTCAGTTTATTTGTTAATATTTGCAAAAAACGTTTCAACTTTAAATTTGAAAAAAATCTAATCCTCTAAAAATCAAAAGCATGACACCACATCCACAAGCAGTGGTACAAAGTTTGAGTTCTATATCTTATCGGTAAGCAGTTTAAAAATCCATGACCATCTTTTAACCATAGCGACAAGCTCCAAGAGTGAAATAAATAGCAGCTTATAAAATAATAATAATTAAAAAGCATATATTTTTCAGGAACCATTACGAAAGTTCAGGTACTAGTTGCGAAATTACAGATTACAAAATTAACAACAGTAAACAACGTTAAAAATGTGTAAACAGTATTAGAAATCTGCCAATTCGGACACGGGATTGTTCACAGAGGCTTAGGTATAAAGGAAAGGAAGACAGTGGTCTTCTGAACGGGTCTTAAAGACGAAACTCTTTCATGTCTCCTTTTTCTCCTCTTGCTAACGGCAGCTGTGTGAAGGAGCATTGCATGTGAACGGGGCTTATGAGTTATAATATGCCTAATCATTTCTTTCTGTGAATCCCAAACTTTACTGAACTTGAAAGCTTTTTCGATAGGAGCCAAAATCTTTGGAATGGAGGGTTTACAGCTTTGTGAGAAGTTAAAATTATATTTTAGAATTCTCTCTTGTTCTTCAGATAAACTAACATTAGAAATATTAACTATTGGCTTAATGTTTACACTGGGAAGATTTTTTTAAACTACCTGAACTGGAAGACTGTAAAGGAAGTTTTTCAAATTTAACTGCAAGGGTGTTTTTATGACGGTTAACTGCATTCTCCGTTCTAGAGAACAAGACTTTTGTTCAAGGGCAGTGAATTTTGGATATGAATTAGCAAGTTCCAGGTGAGGCTTATAGAGCTAAAGTTCAATCTTGGACAATTGTTGACGTGTATCCCTTATAATGGACCGAAGTAAGGCTAGCTAGCAGTTTAACAGAATTAGCTTGTATAACAGATTTATCATGTCTTAATTATAGAAGCCCCAAACAGGCTTATTAATTCCTTTCTTTTTTCCATGTAGTTTTCGGAGCCAAAAACGGTTTATTTTTCGCTTCCTTTTTTGCACGTGATGTGGCCGCAATTTTATGATTGTATGGGTTTAGTTAAGTACTTTTTTGCAATTTTTAAGTTCTGTTTGTGTTTTGCAAATTTGGATATTGTGTTTTGCTTGTCTGATTTCATGCATTTTGTTTGCAAACATTTTGTTTTCTATTCGTTTTAGTGTGGGATTTTTCTGCTGTTTTGTGCGTGCTTTATTATTGGTTAGTTAATTTAGTTTGATTTTCTGCATTGTTTATCATGCCTTCCGTTAATCGTTTCACTAAATTACACCTGAAACGGCAAAAATTCCTGAATCATCTTGACTTTTTACTTAAGTGTAAATGTAAAAAAATTGATCCCCAATTTCATTGAAATCAAATCTAATCAAAAACCTTCCAGTCGTGTTTCAAGAATTCTTTTAAACTGCAAGCTAGCCTTACTTCAGTCCATCATAAGGGATACACGTCAACAATTGTCCAAAATTGAACATGAGCTCCATAAGCTTCATCTGGAACTCGCTAATTCATATCCAAAATTCACTGCCCTTGAACAAAGGTCTTGGTCTAGAACGGAGAATGCAGTTAACCATCATAAAAACACCCTTGCAGTTAAATTCGTAAAACTTCTTTTACAGTCTTCCATTTCAAGTAGTTCAAAAAATCTCCCCATTGTACATATTAAGCCAATAGTTAATATTTCTAATGTTAGTTTATCTGAAGAACAAGAGAGAATACTAAAATATAATTTTAACTTCGCACAAAGCTGTAAACCCTCGATTCCAAAGATTTTTTCTCCTATCGAAAAACCTTTCAAGTTCAGTAAGGTTTCAGATTCACAGAAAGAAATTATTAGGCATCTTATCGCTCATAATGTAAAATTCAATAATAAACCTTTGAAACCAAATCTAACTGAGAGAAAGAGCTACAATGCGCAGAATTCATTCTAACCCAGATATTATCATTTCAAAGGCCGATAAAGGTGGCCAGATAGTCGTCATGGATAAGAACACTTACATGGATGGTGTGACTAAACTCTCAAACGATGGACCATATAATCTGATTCCTAAAGATCCTTCACCTTCGGACCTGTCAAAAATAAAAACTGCGATCAAATCTTCACAAATCCTTTCAAGCAACTTAAAACATTCGCTTATACCATCTGCTGCGAATTGTGCCAGATTATATGATCTTCCCAAAATTCATAAAAATGGTATTCCTTTCCGCCCTATTGTATCAAATTTAGCTACTGCCTCGTATTCGTTAGCTAAATATTTAGTTTCTAGATTTTCAACTCTATTAGACAACAACATTTACACCATAAAAAATTCAATAGAGTTTGTAAAAATGGTTAAAAACATTTCTCCTAGAAATTTACTCATGGTTTCTTTTGATGTAAAATCATTATTCACCAATGTTCCAATGGAGGGTGCATTAAGATGTCTAGAAACCAGACTTCGCGAATTTCATTTCTTTTGCATCGAAATTGATGAGCTAATTTCTCTCACTCCACTCTGTTACAAACAAATGCATTTTGTTTTCTAAAATAAATATTACAAGCAGACTGAGGGATTAGCCTCAGTCCCAACCTGGCTAATATCTACATGCATTATTATGAATCAAAATTGTTTGAAACTTTTAACTTCACTGTATGGTTCCACTACGTAGATGATACTTTTACCCTGTTTGAAGGTAATAAAGAAGATTTAAATAAAGTTCTTTCAACAATGAAATCTATTGATCCTGCTATTCAGTTCACTTTTGAACTTGAGACTTGCAATCCTCTTCTGTTTCTCAACATTCTGGTCACACGTAACACATCCAAGTTCAGTACTACGGTTTACCGTCAACCTTCATCGGTTTGCCTTCCACCGCACTTAAAATCATGTCATCCGATTAAACAAAAATTAGCTTCATTTTATTCCTATGTTTTCCGTGCTCTTCAAGTGTGCTCCTCCAAATGATCTCTTGATGAAGAACTAAATTATTTAAAAGCAATAGCTATTGACAGGGGCTTTTCACCCAACATATTTATCAAGCAGTTAAAAAATTCTCATCTCAACACACTAAAAGGCAAACTCTTGTTTTAGGAGATAAAAATTCCATTGTCATTCCCTTCTTTCAGTCAATGAGCTATAAAGTTGCACATATTTTGCAGAAATTTAACTTTCGGGTCGTTTATTTTCCCATCAATAAAATTCCGAGCTCCATACTCAAGGACCCCAGAATAGGATTCCTTGCCAGTGTGGTGTAATTTACATTTTCCTAACTAACTAAGAGAGCCTTAAAATTTCGCGTCAAGGAACTTGAGGCATATGTTAGAAAAAAAGGACACACTATAGTGTTCTGTTGCCCAAGATTGTTGGTCCGAAAATCACACTTTCAATTTTTCTGCTGCCAAAACTATTCAAAAAACATCTTCCATTGCAGAACTGGATTTTCTAGAGCCATAAAAAAACTTTCTGTTCTAGTTAACAATCCTAATTCTAATCCATCTTTGCCTTCGGCCTTTAAAGAAATTATGTTTTAGTTCTGGTTTCATCAACAGATAGTGGCACTAGCTTATCTCCCGTCCAGGCTTTTTTATCTAATCATTATACAGTCAAAAGTTGTTAATTCGGACACCCATAATCCGGAATGATCTATAATCCGGACCTCAAAGCTAAAAACTTTCTGCGCATGCGCCGCGTTGACACATGCGCATAGGCATTTATGCATGCGCGTAAGACCTTTTACGACTGCGCATATGCATGTGCGCAAGTGCAGAAAACGCTTTCGCGTGCGCATTTTATGTATAACGGACGGTATAAGCTAAAATTATCTAATTATCTATTTCAGTTAATGTTGATGACTGCGTTGTTCCTTAATCTTTGAATTGGATTTGACTTATTATTTTTTGCAGACTGTAAGAGCAATTTTATAATAGTAAACTTGAACTTTCGATTATGTCAAATAGAATTTCCGATTCTGGAGCTCCCAAAGGATCGTACAAAACGAAAGTATGTTTCGATGGCCATCAAACAAAAAGTGGAATTGCTGCAAAAAATGGATAAAGACATGAAGAATGTGACAGAGAGGTTAGTGAAAACGAAAAATTTCGATTGACAAGTTAGTCGGTATACTCGGCACAGCAATTAACGGGACTTGAACAGTGGAACTTTGTAACTGAACAAGAAATCATGTCTGTTTAATAGAATTAAAGAGAAAGTATTATCACATAAAACGAAGCAACTTAAACAACTTGCATTGAAAGAAGTATTTAATAAAGTAAACAAATAAATATTACGCTTTTTTTGGTAAATTTTGATACCCTTTAGATCATAATTGTTCTTTATTTCATAAATTACGGTTTCATATTTTAATTTTAGAATATCTGCATGCCATCTTATGAAATTTAAACTGATGATCTATAATCCGGGAAAATCGATAATCCGGAATCGCTGAAGTCCCGGACGAGTTCGGATTAACGACTTTCCACTGTATCCTATCTCTTTCATTTGCACTTTTGCAGCTGAGGGTGATGGTTCATTAAAATCATCGAAACTAGTCCAGTGAAAATTTGAAAATATAACGCTGATTTTTGTTGTTTGACTTCTGAATTAATATCCAGTCAAACTTTCACACAGTTCATAATTTCTGACACCAAAACATGATCGTTTAGTGGGAAACCAAACCTACCTTTCCACAGTATCAGTGATTTGTCAATACAGATATATTCTTCAATCAGATATACACTTTTGAACTTTTCTCTCAATTGGTCAATTACCGGACATAGTTTATTCAGTCTGTCACTTTCACTTGCTTCAAACTTGTTGGGAAAATGTAGGGAAAACAACAGCAATAGGAATCGATTTTCAGCCAACGAAAATAAAATAAACGGTGTTGAAAGCAGGTTGTCAGTTGAAAAATACTTTGACAGCCTATGCCTATGAGCATAATAAGTACAAACAGTTAAAAAAATCACTTACTATTGTCTCTTTGCAGTTGCTCATATGAGAATTAGTGAAACTTCCTGAGCTGATGATTTCACTAGCATAACAATTTGTTTCCTCGACTATTTTCTCAACCATGCTTTCAGTAACGAAAGCAGTAAAACAGTCAACAGAGCTAACTGATACACCAAAGGTGAACTGCACACCAGTTTCACCAGAAATAGTATCCACAACTGGTTGTTATACTGTTGAATTTCACTACTTGATCCAGTGTCACTATGGCCATAAACATTGCATACGTTACGGGAAATCCGAGATTATTTGCCGTCACGTTAACGACTGCTACACGAAGGTTTAGTCAAAGTCGGAACCTCCTGAAGCACTTTCAATGGTCGATTCTACATCTGTGCACTAGAACCACTACTATTTTCATTTTTTGACCCGATATTGAATAAAAACTCAACTGATTGAAGAATCAGCTGCCGGTATCACTTTCTTTTTTGCGTTCCACCATTTTGGTTTGCTGAGGTTATTTGCACCATTTTGGTTTGCTGCACGTCTTGATAAAAAATTTGTTGCACAAGAAACAGCAAACAGAAGCACATATTTATTGCTTGAAAGTGAGGCTACAGGCCTGGATAAATGCTGTTTCATGATTGGTTGCTTCAAAAAAAAAAAAAAAAAAAAAAAGTAGGCGAAACAGGCAGCCAGAAAGAAAAATGTTCCCCCAAGAAAAATGAGTTAACTCAGGAGTGGCACACTGGTGCCAATTTCTCAGCCCGAGTTAACTTGGAAGCGGCACTGAACAGGTTAATAAAGATACCATTTACAATGCATCATTCCCAATACCTTTGAAAGGTGCTTTGAACTGCGAAATGTTGCTGATATTTTTCAAAGAGTGATGAAAGGATGCTCAAAAATAACATAGTTTTGTAAAGCCTATCTTGATAATATTCTTGATTTTTTCAGTTGACTGGAACTCGCATCTCATACTTTTAGATGTTGTGTTAACCAAGTTAAGTGATCTCAGATTTACTGTGAACATACAAAGAAAAAAAAAAGTGTGTCTGCATGTTCAGGGATTAAATATTTAGGACATATAATAAGAGGAAGAAAACATCAGTCTGATCCGGAAAAGCAGTTAGCCATCAAAATCATAGAAAATTATAAAACCAAGACCACTTTAAATAGTGAAAGAGAAATTTTTAATTACTAGCGCAATTGCATACAAATTTCTCCTAAGGTAACTGTAATGCAGTGTGATGCTAGGTCTTTAGAATTTGGCACTCGTTTGTCTCAAAGAGACAGCAGAGGTAATTGGTCCCCTGTTAGCTTTGCCAGTCAAAAATTCTAGAAATCTCGGCAAAGCTGGACAACTACTGAGCATGACACTTCTGCCGTTCTGTAGTCATTTAAGATATTCAAGTGTCTGGTGTTTGGATCAAATGTTGAGTTAACCACTAGACCATATATGTCGACTTTTATATATCTTAAAGTCCTGTTATCACATTCTGCCATATTGTGGGCAACGGCACCACAATTTTGTTAAAATTGGTTCAGAATTTTGTTCTACGACTTTCTGCCATCTCTTTGGCAGCTGAAGAATTCCTTTTTTAAAAAACGATATTAGATTAATTCATAAAGAAGTTATCAAGGTGCTGCTTGAACAGAAAGTCCTGAACAGATGAAAATCAAAGTCTAGTTAATATGGAAGTGGCACAAAGCATCTTAAGCATATTCAATAAGTATCTGACCTTCACTGAAATGTGAGGTGGAGACAGGTCATGATGCAAGACAACACCTCGATGACTAGAAAGTTCTGGAAACTTTGCTTTAATTCTCCTTCAAAATGCCAGTTGAAAAAAAGTATTTTTCTGATTTTTATGGTCCGATATGATGATGACAAATCATAGCATACAATTCCTTTACAGTCCCACCATATTTTTGGGGAATGCAGCTTTCCCTCTTGATGTTAACCGTTTGAGTCCTAAGCAGCACAATGGCGCTGCTGAGATTTTATGTCGAGAAACCCCAGTACACTTCGAACATTGTGGACAACTGACGGTACATTACCGATTGTCAAAGTCGCGTGCTCAGATTTACTGAAGCAAGTAAATCACACAGCTCCTTTTAATGTAAATAGTACATTTTACAATAGGTAGAATAATACTATAATAATGCAATAACCCATTACAAAATAAACATTTTTATTTCATTATTATCTTCTCAATAATTTTTATTGAACAAAATTTGAAATATCTATAAATTTACAGTACGCATATGTAATACTACAGAAGTATTTTATAAAATAATGAATTACAGATTAACAATATTTTTGTGTTATGATCAAACAATTTAAATGGAGAGCAGCAATTATTATTTGTAACACTGGTGTTCACCAAAACATGTTGGATGCATTCCTTTTTTACATAGCACGCAAATTAAATGTTGCGTGCATTTAATTTGCAATCTTTTTTTTGCATTTTTGGTGCTGCAAACTATGCATTGTCGCAAGTTACGTTGAGGCAACTTTACTAAACCAAATGCTTTTTCCTTTATATAACTATGTGCTTGCTTTTCGTTCATCCCCTGACATTCATTTTCAAAAATAATACTGGACATAAAACCTATCAGATATTGCTTTACTATTGAGGCGCTTGCTATTTCTCGACATGCAATAAAACAAGCTCTATCGCACTGCTTGAGTCTTTTCATACTCATTTAGAGAAGGCACGGTTGCACTGTTTGGGCTTCTTCGACAGTGTTTTTTCAATATCCCTTGAGAGTCAAACGTTTAAAGCAGGTTCATTTGGTAACATTACCCTTCTCTTGTAACTAATACTTCTCATCTACAGTAATGAGCTGTTTCAAAAAGCAGTTTCTTTATTTCTTCTCAGCAAAGAATCACATGCTGAAATTTGAGCAAGCAAACTTTTTGGATTAAAGTATGCGATTCCTACATATTGTAGCAACTTACATACCCAGTCTTCTTCAAATGATCATGTACTGCACTTTTCGGAATATTTTATCAGTCTGGTAGTTCCCGAACAGTATAATGTGGATTATCAACAATAGTTTCTTTTGCCAAGTCCTTTTTTACAGAGGGCAGTCCACAATACGCATCACCCTCGTACATCAATACGTACAGCACCTTCGAACCTGAAGTTTCTGTACTTAAACTTCTCAAAGCACCTTCAAACTGTATCATCAGAAACAGCACTTGTCCATATACAACACAAATTTTATGAGCAGTTCAAATAGCATTTCTTTTATTTTTAAAAATAAATGAGCGTAACATGATAAAAATGGACGTTTAGAGTCTCTACTCTTAATATTTCACTGAAACATATTATGCCACAATAGGTGCTAGAATTACACAACATGAGCAAGATTGCAATTTAACACCCATTTTCATCAAGATCACGACTTATCAGCTGTAACAAAATAATTAGCAGAAATTTAAAAAACCATAGGATTTTATGGATGACCCAATATAAATTGAAATGTGAGTGCATTATATTATTTTCAATAATGATGTAGACACATGATGATTAAAGCCAATTCATGAAGAACTAGATGCAGCTGCAGCAGCTTAACTACTTTTTATTCTCAATAAAACATTTTCAACAGACACACTACTAAACTGGTGCAAAAGGTGCACCTTTCTTTGAACAGTAACACTGATACACAACTATTTTGGAAATATCTGAAGCAGGCAACAGTATTGCAATGCACAGAAGTGCAAGGGGGAATGTGTCAAATCTAAGATGAAAACCTGTGATGGAAATGTTCATCTTAATCCTTGCTGTTTATCAAAAATTTTGATATTAAAACTTTAAATTATCATTGCCTTAAACATTACATAAGTATCTGCGATATTAGCATTAGGTAAGCATCATGCCAAGAGGAATCATTTTGGAATAAATCAGTTTTGAGATATTTATTAACAGCAGTTCCTATATATAAGAAAGGAAAGGGAATTTTCTTAGGAACTTTTTCTTCCTTCAAGAGACTAGCACAGATCAAAGTTAGAAATTTAATTTACATTCTTTTTATTATAAATATATAAAAAATAGAGAGCAAAACTGATTCAAAATTCAGAACAAATCTTAAGAGGGGTATTTAAGTAACTATTTATAAGTTGACCAAATTTATTCAAAGTCAAGAACAAAGCTTAACTAATTGTAAACTTTTAAATATTTTCCATAAGAATATTTAAACCTTTATTTAAGTATTCTTATGCATTTCTGGCTGAATATATTCCTGACTTGATGTTTTACAATTGAGTCTTGCATATTAACCCATTAACCACCAAAACTACAAGGAATATTTCTTTTCTCATGAAAATAATTACAAATATTAAATTAAGCATTTATATCATACATTTAAATTGAAAATTTTAAAAAATGCTCTTACCTGTGGAAAACGCAAGTGTTGCGTTCGTGCAACATCAGCGGAATAAGACTACGGATGTTTAGTGAGTAGGATTGTACTCGTGTGATGTTTCTTTTTAGTGGAGCGCAGGATTACTTTTTAGCTGTATAACGTTTTATAACTCTACAAATCACTTTACTTGTAATTAATTTAATATTAAAATATACATTGTATGTCTTTTACAAATAGAGATTATTTCAATTGAAATATTCAATCATGAAAAGCTTGATTACAATCATAATGTAAAGCTACATTACATACTTAGCATCTACAAACAGTCTGGCTATGGTACTCTTTACAACAAAGTCTTTCGTTATCAACGGAGTTTATGATAAAATGTCTACCATCTCCATCCAATGGTTTTTGAATGCTGAATTTACTAGGTCTTCCTCTTGCTGATCTATTTCTGGTTAATTCTACACTCTCAATAGGAGTTTGCAAAAGGAATAATGCATTCTCGCATCTGAAATCTAAAAGAGACTTAAATCTGAAATCTAAAAGAGATTTCCAGTAGTAAAAAGTGGTGATATTTAGTAAGTTTAGATACGGTCTCACCTAATATAATTTATCAGTATTGTCAATTTGACTGTTGTTAAATGCAAATTCTGCTTCATATTCCTGTACAGCAAACGTGATATCGATTCTCGTACAACAGGAACAGAAATGTCCTTATCAAAAGACCAATACATTTTTTCTTGAGGTAAAGAATGATATCCTGTAAGCAATAATATTCCAATAAATCTTCTCATATAGGCTTCAGATGCAATAAATTCTTTTTCCCCCCTCTGAGCATATATATTTGTATGTTCAACGATAAGAGAGTAAATGTCTAAAAAAAAACGAAAATCGAAAACCTGTGCACTAGTTTTACCTTCATATTTTGTCTTTTATCATTTCTCTTCTATCTCTTTCTTCATGTTCTTCCTGAGACATAACTAACAGTTCTTTTTTTTATCCACTTTAAGATTTTCAGTCTTCTGCTTTTTAAGCTTTTTAGTATGACTATAACTGCTTTTAGATGGCTGAAACTTGGCTGAAACTTAACTCTTACGTTCATTTCAACTTCCCCAGTAGTATCATTTGATAAACATTATCATTATTTAAAACATTGCCATTCCTTTCTTCTTCGTCACTAGCTTCTGCAATTTCTTGGGGAACAACAATAATATCAGTTTCATTCTGGTCATTATTAACATTATCATCATCTGTTTCTTCATAAAAAAACCTTTGAATTGCTTGTTCTAATGTAAGATACCTCGTTCTAGGCATTTTTAAACAACCAGAACATGAACCAGAACATCGAAAGGAATGAGTGAAAAAGGAGATTGACTACCCATTTCCTGCTGACGTTGCGTCAGTGCAACACCTGTTTTCCCTTCCTTCCCAATACAAATATAAACATCTGACTGATGTAATGTTCTGATAAACGGTGACCTTGACTAAAAATAGATCACTCATAAAGACGGCAATTCTTTCATTAAATAATTTCAGCAAAAATACTCGGTCGAAAATTTTACTTAAATTTTGCTTAAATATGAGATTAATTATTATAAACAAAATGATTGTTGAAGGCAAATATTTTTTACAGAAATAATCTTCATAACATTCCCTACACAAAATCATCTGTTGGTATAAAAACATCTTAGGTAGTTATATGTATATACGCATTTATTTTGACCGTTGCGTCAATGCAACACCAGTGGCTAACGGGTTATGACAACAAAACACATTTGCATCTATGAATCATTGTTAATTGATCGGAAATTGGCTTGCTTCTCTTGAAAAGGCAATTAATTTCCATTTAACAGCAATAATTGATCCATTTTTCTCTTATCATATTCGTTTTATACCATTTTCATAAATTACTTTTAATAAAAAAATTGTTTACTTACTATAGATAATACTAACAGAGTTTTTTACTAACAGTTTACTAAAGTTCACTTTTTATTAATTTTCCTAATTCCCTTTCGTTCCCTAGGAGATAATCCAAAACTGAGCTAATAAATAAATTCTTATTTTCTTACTTATTAGCTTTAGCATGAGTATTAAGTATAAAATTAGGTAATTTAATTAGTTCTTTGAATTATACATATACATATATAAACAGAAATATATTACACTTTTGTGTTCCCTTATCTAGAAGCTGTGTAACACCTTAGGCAAACTATGTCATATTTATGTTGTTAAGCAAATGAATTGTGTTCAGAATAAAATTCTGAATTTCTCAGTATCTTATCAAAGTGAGATAAGATACTGAGAAAATATATTAGTAATGTATATGTGCTAAATTTCCCTTCTAATGCTTAAATGATGTAAGCACATTAAACATTAAATAGCATTGCAAACTATGCAATAAAATAACTGAATCAAATTTTATTTACAATTATTAAGAAGTTAAAAATTAATGATTTATTTCAATAGGCAAATGACTTTTTTTCATATTTATAAGTAACATTAAGTTGCAAGAAGAATTACAGAAAAAAATCATGTAGCAACTGATGACCCATGAAAATTTAAAAAGTGTAAAAATTAAGTTATCAAACATGTTTGACATTTCATCACTTTCATACTAAGTTTGGACTTGCATTAATGCACAGCATTTTTAGGAATACAAATATTGTTGCTCTTTCTTTATTCTTCAGCAAATCAGTTACAATCCAGAATTACAAAGACTAAACATATAACAACTAAAAAGTTGCATCTTTGCTTCCATCTGGGGGGGGAAAGGAATATTTATATTTCCCTCTTTTACTGTTTTTCAGTAGTTTAGCTATTATAAATTACCTATACATATATCTGCAGGGTAAGGCAAAAGTTGTGCACCATATGCATTTAGGACAAAGATTTTGAATCAGCATGAAGATGATGTGTGAATTCATCTGATCCTACATATTAAGACAAAAACAGTTTTACTTAAAACCTGACTAATGGTAGAATGAACAAACTTACCAATTTTTCACCTAAGAAGTAATAGAAGATTTAAAATGCAGAACATAGAAATATTTCTATTTTAAATGCAACTGTGCATGCTATGAATATTTAGCTCATTAAAAAGACAAAGAAGAGCAAACACTGAATTATTTGCTATAATAACATGACCTCAGCAATATAGAATCTGACACAGATAGCAAAGATTATGCATTGTGCTAGAAAGCAAAGAAGTTAACAATATAAAGCAGATCCTACTAAAGTGGCAAAGCATAAGAGTTAACGGCACTTCAAACAATAACATCGAGTGACAATGTAAGTGAGCATTGGCCCTGCCTCCTCCATGCGCAAATGCTAAGTTCATTTGAGCCATGAAAAAATCTTACTGCTAACATGAAACAGATCCAGATAGATGCATTCAAAGCTTTAAAATCATGACACTAAACTATGTTATTGTTGATGCCCAGGAGTTAGTGGTAGACATGGAAATGGAGCAGACAATGGAGTTCAATGCCAGATTTCTTGCAATAATGTTTCATGACACTATATCAAGAGATGAGCATAAGTGTTTCTGAATGGCAGACAGCTAAACCATTAATATAATTACAGCAGCTTTCATTATCACATACCTCAGAGAAACTTGCTATCTTAGCTCTGCTGCTATCCCATTAGAATCAATGCCATGAATGTCCTGTTAGATTCACTGACAATTAACACTTCTCGAATGTGTTAATAGTTTGATAATAGTGCCAGATGAATCTCTGAAATGACCAGGCCACTTCAATGAAAGCGTATCAATCAAGTACATTAAACTATGCTTTTGTCACTGGAATTTTTGGAGCATTTTTACCTACAAATGCAAGAAACACTGTAGAACATTAAGTGTTTTTAAGCAAGAGACATGAAAAATGCGCAATGTCCTCGCCGGGACTCGAGCTAAGACTTCTCGGCCGAGTGTGCTACCATTACACCCACAAAGGCATGCTGGATGGAGAGAGAAATACCTTATATGCTCCCCTTTTTAAAGGGCAACTGGAGATTAGGGAACACAATCGCCAAATCCTGGTGGTGAAGAATTATTTTCAATCACCCTTTCTAAGTCTGGGTGTCACTGTAAAACATTTGGTTATTTTGAAGCAAGAGATGTGAAAAATGTGCAATGCCATCACCAGAACTCTAATCTAGACCTCTCGAATACGTGCCGAGTGTGCTACTGTTACACGATAATGGCATGCTGGAAGGAGAAATACCTTATAATGCTACCACATGAGTAGCCTGAATTGACACAGCAGACCAACAACATACCTTCTTTCGCATTTCATACTTCCTGAGTGCTTGAAGCGCCATTCTGTAAGTTTACTGGCAATGGTTTTGCAATAATTGGGATAGCTGGCTAAAAGGAATTTGCAGTCTATAAATGTTGATACTGTTGACATTAATACATGGTTTTTTAAGGGAAGTTTACTTTTGTTGATACACAGTCTATTTTTGCTCCATTTGGACCAGACTGCTAATCCTAGAGATAACAGCTGTCAGCACGGTGAAAGGAAAATAAAAAATAATTTTAAAAAAACCTAATAAAATACTACTGCTATTAATAAAATCTATAGAAGGTGTCTGATAAACACAAAGTTCATACAAAAAGCTTCTAATTAAACCGAAACAATCTGATATGAAAATACAACATATGAATTTGAGAAAGACCATAAAAACAGGTTAGTTATTTAAGCTGAAATCTATATGGAATTTTAAAATTAACTCCTACATTTTGCACTTTAACACTTCATTCACACACAAATTGAGAAGTTCACTGCTCTTCATGCATTTAACATTTTGATGTATCAGGTGACTACTGTTTCAGTCAAAAATGCTTCTAAAATCAGAACCATACAGTTTTATATGACATTTATAAAGTACATTTTATTTCGAGTTTCATTTCAAAATTTCAGTGATTGATTTACATAAGGAAAAAGTATTGTGCAATAAGATTTGAAAGAAGCCTTAACTGATATTTTATTGATTCTATACTGCCTTCAACGAAGATAAAACAATTAAAATAAGAAAGAAGAATACTGGTTACAAAATATATCTGAGAACAAATCTAAAAGAGATTTAGATCAAATAATAAACTGCAGTTGATTTATTCACCTTTCTTTCATTTGCAATTTAATTATAGGAAGAACAATTATACCAAATAAACTGTGAATTACATTAAACCATAGAATAAATAATTATACCTGAATCAAAGATTTATTAGTTGAAGCTCCACCAGTTGCAATGATTCTTGAAGCAGAATGTATAGAAAAGCCAAAGTCTTCTGCATGAACTCTCCTTGCAAGAAACTGGCCTTCAACTAATGCTCTCACTTCTACTTCTTTTGAGAAACGCTCGATCTAACAATAATAACAATATAATAATTACAAATTAAAATACAATGAAATTTCTCAACTACCTCTGAGAGCAACCTGTAATTCTAAGAACACAAGTAAATACAGTGGAACCTCTAGATACGAGCACCTCTATATACAAGAAATTCGAGATACGAGGAAAGTATGAGCGAAAAATTTGTCTTTAAATATGAGCATTTACTCAAGAAATGAGCAATGAACCAGGCTGTTGATATGTGCTGCACCATTTCCTGATCCAGCTCGACTTGGGGAATCCCCTCATCAGATCACTTGGAGTTCTTTGATCTACATGTTCGTGCACTTGCGAATCAATTGGTTATTAAATTTATCGTGAACCTCCCAAAAAGATTGCTGCCTCAGATCGTGCTGCAAACAAAAATAAGGAAGCCATGGCCATTGAAATTAAGAAAGTAATCATAGATAAACATAAGTGTGGTGTAAGAGTGATGGAATTGGCAGACTTACGGCCTTTTGACATTAACGATCTGCACTATTCTGAAAAAGCACGAAGAAATTAAGAAACTTGATGTAGCCAAAGGAGTTACCATTACATCCAAGCACCATACAAAATTGCTAGATGTTGAGAAGCTGTTGTTTGTATGGATTAATGAGATGCAGTTAAAAGGTCAGTGTTTGAAGCTATGATACAGGTAAACTACGGTTGTATTATTTACCAATGTTATTTATTAGAAAATTTGATTTTTATGTTGATATTTTTGGAGGTGCAGAACAGATTAACTCGATTTCCATTATTTTCAATGGGGAAGTTTGTTTCCAGATACGAGAAATTCGCTATACGAGTTCAATGCTGGAATGAATTAAGCTCTTGAGGTTCCACTGGGACAATATAGCACATCATCAACAGTCAAGTTCAGATACGAGAAATTCGCTATACGAGTTCAATGCTGGAATGAATTAAACTCTTATCTTGAGGTTCCACTGTGACAATATAGCACAATGTATTTTAAAGCTATATTTTCTTATTTTATGTAGTGTATTTGAAAATGGTACCTGTAGAAATTTCTCCTTAAATATTGATCCTACATAAATACTTTCATTATAACATTTCTGAAAAGCAACTTACATGCTGGGGCAATCACCTTAGAAGAAGATGCCAAATTTTCAGGACTCTGTCAACTGTGTCAAACTTCGACAACCATGTGCTGAACAATTTATTAATTTCAACGAATATTTTTGCATATATTCTTTAATTGTATTTGAAGTTCAAACAGTTTTCACATACAAATCATCTTAATTTTCGTTCTAAACTCAAAAAATTTGAATATGTGGGTTTGAGATACAATGCAAGAAACTGTGATTTGATTTGATTTATTTAATTGTGGCAAAGTGCACTAGAGTTACCTGCCTAAGGAGGATGCCTTGGTGGAAGACTTTCTAAGGAAAACTGGCTCATATACACATTACATATGGAAAAAAACCAAGAAAATACCCATGGAGTCAGCCCATTCTCACGATTCGAACCTCACACCAAACTACCAGTGCTCAGCGACTTTACCGCTCGGCCACTGTTGGGCTCGAAAGAAATTGTGGCAAAATATCTTCAGGCAAACAGTATTCTGCATAAAATCGCTAAAGGGTAAAATTGTTTTGAATGTATTCTTAAAGCAATCAGTACAAAATTTATGTTTTTATCGATCACTTTAGGATAAATAAGTGATTGACTGATTAAGTATGGATAGATGGTAATAATGAGTTTATTACTATTAATGTTTTAAATTAATAGTTGAAATACAATTAAGGTGAAATAATTGTTAAGATAAAACATTGTTACCAAGAAGTTGAAGTATTGTTAATGTAAAGATGGGTAACATTGTACAGAATGCAATCTTTTTAAAGACAAATAATAAGAAAAGTTAAAAGTATAACACTGTGATGTATAAAATGTTATGTTTATACATCTGATTGTATTATATTATGTATTGGTAAAAAGTCATACACAAGTAGCAATTATAATTAGTTTTGGTTATTGTTAAGTAACCATATTACAAAGTATTACAAATGACTTTTCTTGGAAAAGCTGAAAAAGAAGTTTTAAAATTGTTAGCTGAGGAACTTGGGGAGAAAGTGCTTCCAGAATATATAGTAGTAGATTTAAAGACAATAATTATGGATAGCAAAGAATATGAAGAGATTTTTGTTATGGAATTATTAAACACATTTAAAATGAAAGAACTGAAAGAGAAGCGTTGGAAGTAGTAGTAAAGAAAAGAGAATTTGAACTTAAGAAATTATGGTTTAGTAAGAATGCCAAGGCAAGAGACATTTTGGGCAGTTAAATGAGAGCATAAAACTGAGTTGCGAGCTTCAAAAGTTAACGCAAACAAATCAATCCGAATATGGCATTACTACGTTTTATTTGAAAGGCAGGCTAGGAGATCTCATATAAAGGAATGGACTGGGTTTGTCATCTAATCTTGTTGCCTCATGAAATAGCAGAAGTAATAGCATGAGAAACTACCAAACTAGAGAAAAGTTTTCTCCTTAAGAGATTTAATTAAGTCCAGAAAAATTTTGCCAAAGTTTTTTTGGATCGAAATCTTATGATAAAACATGGAGAAGCCTTTGAAATAACCAGTTATTCTGAAGAATGGATACAAGTCTAAGAGTTGTGACCTTTGATCAGTTAAAGTATCTCATGATATCAGATCAAATAAAAAGCAGAGTATTGAGTTAAATAAAATATTTTATAGATGACTAACGCTAAAATCGTAATTTCTTCCGAGTTAACCGATTGTTTAGACAAATATGAGATTATGAGGGAGAATGATAAGAGGTATGCATCCAGTAGCAATTTAAAGGAAAATGACCAGCACAGAAACTGATTTAAATGACTTTTTGAAATGATGGGACATCTATGAACTCAGTCAAAATGTGGTTGATTATTGTTGGATAATATGACCTATTGCAACCCTTTTTCTGCACCATCTCTCCTCCTTGAAATAATTCTAACTTTTACATAAGGCTTAGTTCTTATTTTAAAGGGTTATAGTAGTTACTTCGTTTTTCACTGCCACTGTTTGTATTAAGAACGGACTGTTCCAGCCTAATTAAGATGCAAAAACGAAACTTGACATTACATCATCTGGAAAGCTGAGTCGTGCCGATAGCTGATTGACTGCCGTGAGATGACGTCATGTCTACTTCAGGTATAAGTACCTCGCGTCACTCTGGCTTATTCCTTCTGGTTCCTGCTTCTTTGCTCCGTGGTATGCCGTTCCAGCCCCCATTGGAAGACGATATTGCGATGCATGCCAGCCAGCAACTAGTGCCATGATTCTGTTCTGAAAGATGACCTTTTCTGGATCCTGAAAAGCGGCAACAATGTGAGCGACTGCCGTGGGCGGCATCCTGTTTTCATGAAGGCGGCATCTTCAACACAAGTGTTTTTCCAGAATTAGCGGCGATGTTTTTCCAAGCTGTGATTTCTCATGTGTAACTACAGTGAGCAGCTTTTTGCCGGTTTAAGTGCTCTCAAGGATTTAGTTTAATTTTTCAGGTGCCTTCTTGACCACAAAGCATGGACTTATTGATAGTGAAGCGAATTTCATTATAACCGAGTAGTTTCTGTTTAGTGATATGTTTTTCGCATATTCAATGCCAGTATTTAGACATCAGGTAAAATATTTACTGTGTCTTTAATAGTGTAACAACCCTTGGGGTTAATGGATGATCAATTAAGTGTAATTTTTTTATAATGATTATGTTATACTCTTTAAGTTTCTGATATTGATTAAATTTATTCATTGTGTTTTTATTTTTATATATTGTTAATAAATTGGTTAAGTTTAAAACTTTTGTCTTCAATGTCTGCACAGTATATAACCTTAGGGATCTATTGCTACTTCTGGCTAAATGTTTTGTTTTACAACTTTAAACTTTGCTTTTGCATCAATTATTCAGTTTTTAAGCAGCTAAAGACATATCAGCATCATCCTTCAATTTGAAAAGACAATAGTACATATAAAGCAAGAAAATTGCAAACACCTAAAGAGTTTGCATAACTCAATGTTGAAATTCTTTGCAGTGAAGAAAAACATTTTGCTAAAGTTTATCCATCCAGTAAGGAACAACATACCAAATCTAAAAGTCATAAGGAGAATTAATACAAACAACAACTAGTAAAGAAAATGATACATGGTTACTTTTCCCCATTTAACTGTTCCAATGTCACACTTAGCCGAAATGAATGTTTCTGAATATGATAAAAACAAGGCAGAAATAAATTGTGAAAAGATGCTTTTCCAAGAAATAATCGACTCAATGCTCAAATATTTGTAATTTGGGGTGACATGATTCCCGAAGACTGTAACAATGGGGAAGGAAAATTTTTAATTATTTCCGCACTTGGGGAAGCTGGCGTCATTAAGAGCATTTCCTATGAGAATCAATGTGGGAGGTCATGTAAGGTGCCAATAACTTGCACAGTGTCTAAAAGATTAGAGAGTAATATGTTCATATGTAGCACCACATTGTCAGAAAACATTATAGAGTCTGGCTTCTCTTTGACACCATACACTGTTGACTCTACATAGAAGAAATATCGAATACACATTGTTCCGTCTCGGTTAGAATATTTCTGTCTATTTGTACTGGCGTAACGTTTGCAGCGCCACGTAATGTTAGTGGCAAGAGCCCAGTACTAATGAGTAAGCGATAGGGATGCACTCGGTCCACATCGAGTCTCCATTCCTCTGCCCGAACAGAGCGGCAGTCAATTGGTAATTATTTCTTACTCACTCTTTGCCCGTTTAAGTGGCATTATTGTTCTTGAAAGAAAATAAAAGTTAAGTTTCTCAACTTGACTTTTATGAATTAATATACAGTCCACAACTACCAACTGCTATCAAGACACGTCTTTTGAGAATAAATACTGCAGAGGAAGGTTTTAAATAACCTTTTTATTTAAACTAAAATTAACCTTTTTATTTAAACCTTTTTTATTTAAACCTTTTTATTTAAATTAAAATTAAAATAGATGCATGCACTTCTCAAATCACCACCACTTATGGCTAACGTAAATTTACAGAAAATATTTTTACCACTGAATGCACTTCTTCCTACTCCTGGACTCTGGTCTCGAATTTTCAATCCCTGTCCCGATTTTTTACAACTTTGTCTTCGGTCCTGAATTTATAGCATTTGTCCCAAATTGTTTCAAAAACTGTAGTGTGAGACCATAAAAGTTTAACCCGTCAGCACACGCGCTGGGGTAAAATCCTCCCCACGTGTAGTCTTTTCCTAGAAAATAAGGGAAGGTCGTACACGACTTTTATAGTACTTCATGTACCTTTCGAGATCAAGGTTTGGAAGGGGTCGTTCAGAGGAATTTTTCCCGTGTCCTTGGGATTTTGTGTTTTCGAGGAAGGAATGTGCAATGGGATTGTAGATACTCCGCATGTGTACTAACGTTTCACTCCTATAGACACTCATTGAGATGAGTGTGTACGAACGAAAACAGTAACGACTAGGGAGTTCCTCTCTCTAGTGTTTAAACTGATAGTGAAATTGAAGTTTCCGATTCTGAGTGCGATAATATTTCTTAAAGTGCTCACAAAACTATTCTGACCAGTAATATGATGATTCACATGATTTAGGAAGCATATCTTCTTTGACATCAGATCATTTTTATGTTTGAAAAGATGGAACAATTTGAAGTAAAAACTTACCCTCAAAAAATGTTTGGACAGGGCTGCACAATATAGTGACACATTTACCTGGTGTCAAGAAAAGCTTTAGAAATTTGAAAAATCCAACTGAGTGTTTATTGCAAATTTTTGATGAAGAAATAATGGAAGATTTGGTGACATCAACAAACATTTACATTTCATCAATAAGAAACAAATTCTCTAGAGAACGTGATGTACAAGAGACAAACGTAGCTGAACTGAAGGCCTTGTTTTTCCTATTATATTACGCTGGAGTTCTGAGAGCAGCACTTCTCAAATCAAAGATTTGTAGTCAGCTGACGGAAGCGGAATAACTATTTTTCAAATAAAAATGACTATCAACCAATTCCACTTCCTATTGAGGTGTATTAGGTTTGATGATAAAAATTTACGAACAGAGCGAAAGATGACAGCTGGACTTTCACTTATTAGAAATGTTTTTGAAATATTTATCAAAAGCATACGAAAAATATGTTCTTTATCTGAATATTGTACTATAGACGAAAAAATAGAACCCTTTGGAGAAAGGTTTCAATTCAGACACTATATAAAAAGTAAGCTCCCAAGATATGGAATAAACAGTTTTGCTTTGTGCAATTCTCATACAGTTTACGCATACAACATAGAAATTTATGCAGGTCAGCAGCCTGTCAGACTATATAGACAATCAAATGTGGCAATGGATGTTGTACAAAGACTTACTGCACTCATAAGTGGCACTGAAAGAAATATAACTATGGACAATTGGTACATGAGCATTCCTTTGGCCAATGAATTATTGAAAAAGCATAATGTTTTGGGACACTTCGAAAAGATAAGGGTGAAATTCCAGAAGAATTTCTGCCAAATAAAACAGGCTTCTGTATACTCTTCGTGTTTTGGGTTTAGAGGTAAAGAATTAACTCTTACTTCATATTTTCCAAAAAAGAGTAAATCAGTTCTATCATCAATCCATTGTCTACACAGCAGCTCAAGCTCAAAATGATAACATTTTTTCAACTCTACAAAAGGTGATGTTTATACTGTTGATGAATTATGTGGAACTTAGTCTGTTTCAAGGAAATGCAACCGCTAGCCTCTAACAGTATTTTTCAGACTAATGAACACTGCAGGTATAAATGCTTTTATTATTCATCGATCAAATAACAACCAAGTGATTATGAACCGAAGAGCTTTTCTCAAAGTTTTAGCATTAGAGCTTGTAAAAGAACAAGTCCTAAAAAGGGCTGCAATTCTATCTCTCTTGAAACAACTCAAATCTGAAGCAGAATGGTTGGCAGGAATAGAAGATGCAGCAGACCTTCACCCTAAGAAATTGTTTGTAAAAATATGTTGTCACACTATGTGAGGATTGTTCAAAACAAGATTATTTGAATAATTAAACTCAGGTAGGAGGGGGGGGAACCTATGCATTATTTGTTTTTTAATATTCGTATTTAGAATCTATTCTTTGATATGAATGATATTTACATTATATTGTATGATATTATATTCAGTTTTAAAGAAAAATGCTAGTAAAGCATGCAGCCTTTTCATATTCCTCTAGTGCTTTATCAAACCACTCTTTATAATAAACACTAATGTTTAAAAAATATGTACATATGAAAACTGATTTTTCTCATATAAGAAATAATAAGTTAATAATTTTGCATAAATTTCGATTTTTATGGCTTACTTTAGTTAACCAGTATGGAAATGTTTGTATAACTTAAAGTAAGATTATGTCGAATTAAAACTGGAAAAACGGTTTAACAGAATTCACAAAGCTATTAGTCATTTATACATTCATTTAAAACAAAGAAAATGCATTTATTTACATGCTAGGGGTTAACTCCGAAAAACAAACACTGGGGTAAAATTTGTCCTGTGCATTTACTAACGTAGTTCAGTGATGCACGTGTGCTGAAGGGCTAAATGCATATATTTATTTAAGTAATGTAGATTGCAAACTGAGAATACAAGCATAAATTAAGAGATGTGTGCCATGCCGGCCATGTTAACAGGGAATTTTTCCATCTAGTGTCTACCCTAAAAAAATTTAAATGCGGAATTCTATTTCTCATTCTTGTATTTTTCTCCCCAAGATACACGGAATCTTTGTTCACAGCTTACAATTGCAGTTCAGAGTTTCACTTACAGACAGCACTACAATTTTTAATTGATATATTAATTTGATTGTCATTTGAATTTATAATATGTACGTATATTTTTTTAATTATCAACAGTAAATTACATTAATATCATCCCCTTACACATGGCATCTAAAAATAATTGATGGGCTTGCAGCAAAAAAGGCCAATTTTTAAATTTTCGGAAAATTAAAAAAAAACATTTCAAAAATTATTTTTTGACTTATGTTCTAAATGTTTGTTCTCATTAAAAGTGCTAGTAAAAATGATCTTTTTACAGCTACTCTAATGGCTTTTTACTGCAATGCAAAGAACAATTTTTTTTTTTAACAAAAAAGACCCACGAACACAAAATTTACCAAAGTGAAGCTGGGATCTTCAAGCTGCAAGCCCTTCAATTCCTTTGTCATTTGCTGAAATTTCATTGCAGATATATCCATCTAAAATCATCTTTCTTTTGTCATGTTTAGATCCGAAAATTTTTACTCCATTGTCATTTTGACTTTGCATAAGGATTAATTTTTTTTTTTAAATCTGCCAAAATGATGACATGTAATTACGTTTCCCATTTAGCAACACCATATATTTTTTTATTATGAAGGTGCATTACATACGTGCTAAGGGAATGCTTTACAGTTTAATTTATTCTTTATTTTTACCATTGCTTTTTTTAGTAATATATCAAAAAAATTACATTTAATGAAAACCTGCATTAGGAATACCCATTTATTAAAAAAACTATAAGTGATTCTGATGTACGGTGCAATATGTATTCTTAAAAATACTCAATATGCTATACTGCAGCGGTCATCAACCCTTAGAACTTTACATATCACTACATATATAATTTTATATGTGGTGGACCACTAATATGAATTTTAAAAAGGTAAATACATTTATACAATAATAATAAGAAAACTAAACGTATTTCGTTCAGATTGAAAAATTATATGAAAATACAAAAATCTTTCTTTCTTGTACAGAAAGCTTCACATTTCCATATCACTGAAAAGGAACTTCATGAAAAGCAAGAACAAACCAGCAACCGGAAAGCAATATCAATGAACTGAAAGTGTTATGCTGCGAATTTTCAATTATTGTAAACATAATAATCATCGCTTACTCAGCAATGGTGCCACTGATCAACAGTTAGACAAAACAAAAACTGAAACTTAAGTTATGCAATTATAAACAAGAATGCAGATGGTTCTCATAAAAATCCATCAAGTTGCCTATTGACAAGGAGAAAAATTGTGTTATTAACAACTACAATAGCATATGTTTGTAATTCAAAAGGAAAGAGAATTCCAGTTTGCGCTATTATTGATAACAGCAGCATATTCTACAGATGTGAACTCTAACTTTCAAATGTCACTAGATACACCTGCAAAAGCAGCTAAAAAGTCACTAAATTCATAAGGAATTTCACTAAAACTATAGTAGCTAAAATTTTTAAAAAAGTCTAATCCGTATTCCATAATAGGTTTTGTTACTCATCATTTTTTAAACTGAATCTTCATAAAAATACAAATAATGTCCTAATTTTTTTGCAGACCATAAAAATATTTTCACATACCACCGGTTGGCGACCGCTGCTATAATGGACATACAGCTATTAAACTTCATATAAACAGTAATAAACATAAAATGTCAAACTCTGCCACTTCATCTAGCTCGTCATTAAAGAATTTCTTCAAACAGGAGAAAATGGGTGATAAGGAAGAAAAATTAACTGCAGAAGGTATTTTTGCATGTCGTACTGCTTGCCACAACTATAGCTTTAGGTGTAAGGATTGTATGTCCAAACTGCTTTAAGTGACATTTGAGCCTAAATTTACGTGCGTGGGAACCAAGGCCGAAGTAATAATACTAAATGTTTTCATGCCTTAGACTTTAAAAGCTTTGCACAATGATTAGGAAAAATATTCATTTGTTTCAATCTTAACTGATATGATGAATCACAAGAAAATAGAACTTTTTCCAATACTTGTTAGATTTATAGATTGCAGTTATGAAGTTAGAGTAAAAATTTTGGAATTTATATATTCATATTACCTCATGAAACATCCAAAATTGTCAGCAACTATTTAAAGTACCTGCCTTGGAAAAAATTTAAAAGAAAGAGTTATTGTTCTTTGTTCCGATAATATGAATTCTAACTTTTGAGGAGATGATAGATGTGGAGAAAATAATGCTTTTGTTAAACAGAAACAGAACCTTAACCATGGTTTAACTGTAGTCGGATATGCAGTGCATATTATACATACCACTATAAAAACATCATCTGATGTTTTGCCTAGTTTATATAGAAATGTTTACTTCTAGGATATACTAGCAATCTTATACTGTTTGTGTAGAAACACTGAAAAATTTCTGCCAACTTTGTAGAAACTGATTTTTCAATGATACTAGGATATTCATAAATAAAACGGTTTGCATTACTTCCTGCCATTAAAAGAGTACTCCAAATATTTTTACCACTGAAAGCTTATTTTCAATCTCAAGAAAAGTGTCCCATGTTTATGTTAAATATTTTTTTAAATCCAGCGGCAGAAGCTTGGTTACATTTTATTAACAATCATGCTTCAATATTTCATAAAGTTATAATTACAATAACTGAAAATCAAACTGCTTATGTATTTGATGTAATTGCTTCAACGGATGCTCTGAAAGCTTCAATATTATTGCAAGGTAGAGGATAACTATTTCAATAAATGTTAAAAACTCTAAAAAAACTTGAAGAGAATGGAGACATGTCATAGCATGAGGTTATGTACTGTTCTTACTTATTTAGAGAAATGGACCCAAAAAAAATGTAACAAAAGATAGGAACTTACAACTGGATCATATTAAATGAAATCCCTTCTTGGAGACAAGTTGAAACAGTGTTTTTTTTAATTGATAAAATGATACCAAATCATAAATTATTGGAAACTGATACATATGAGGATGTTTACCTTAAACAATATACGATGGAAGAAAAAATATTGGAATGGTAAAAAAATAAGATGTACCCAGTTCAGAGGTGGATGGAAATATCTGCATATTTTAATAAGAATGAGATTCTTGTTCAAATGTTATAAAATTGCCAGAGTTTTTCTTCTGCCTTCCTCGCACAAATGCTACAAGTGAGAGAATATGAACAGTTTTGGGACAAGTGATAAGACACAGCTTAAAGTGGATACTTTGAACGATATGTTAATCACAAAAATTATTTTTGATGATAACTGAACAGACATATTTATAAGATAAAAAAAGAAAACGATATTCTAAGAATTATTCATGCTTCACAGAAATATAAGGCTACTTCATCAAAATAAGTTAGAAGGATTACAAATTTATTACTTTGTTTAAAAATGAAAACTGTGTTTTGCTTTAGTCTTTATTTATTAAAAAACATTAAACACTCTTTTGCAAAAAAAAAAAAAAAAAAATCGAAGCACCATGAAGGAAGTGGTTGTTTTTGATGAAACTGAATTTGTGTATAGCTCATACACAGATAATAAAATAATTAAAAAATCAAAGTCATATTACCTGCTCATGGCTCGCAATCACCCATTGAGTGTTCAAACTAGTAATTGGTCAAACCACCCCTGGTGGCAATGTATGCTTCAATTTGTCGAGGCAAGGAGTAGTAGAGGTTCCTAATGTCATCCTGCAATAAATTCTGCCAGGTATTCATCAGTTGTCGCTCTAGATCTGCAATATTTTGTCGTGCCCAAATCTGGTGGCCTACCATGTTCCAGCCATGCTCGATTGGTGAAAGGTCTGGTGTCCTTGCTGGCCATGGAAGAGCATCAACCACACGGAGACAGTCCAGAGGTATGCAAGCGGTCTGTGGCCTGGTATTGATTGTCTTGTTGGAAAATGGCCCCAGGATGACATGCCATGAAGGTTAATGCAACCGGCCGCAGGATGGTATCAACATATCATTGAGCTGTTAAAGATGTATAAAAGATGACTAAAGATGACCAGCTGTCATTAGAAATAGTGCCCCACACCATCACACCAGGGATTATGGCTGTATGCCTTTGTAAAGCAAAGGCTGATTGGGACCCCTGGCCCCATCCTCTCCAGACACGAACACAGTGGTCATCTGTTTCAAGAGCAAAGTGAGATTTATCGCTGAACACTATACGATGCCAGTCTGATGGCAGCCATGATGATCGGCTGTGACACCACTCCAGGCGACTCCACCAATGTTGTGGGGTCAAAGGCAAATGTCTTAGAGGCCTCTGTAAGTGTAACCCTGCCTCAGAGAAGCACTGTGTGATGATGGACGGTACCACGAGAGGTATAGGCGTGGCTTTAGTGCATTGAATAATCGACAATGATACCGTTGGTGCAGATTCGGGACTGGGGAACAATCATCCCATCTTGCCTCGCATATGTGCTCCTTGGCCTTCCAGAGCCTTCATTTCATCGGCAATTTCCTTGTAGCAACCACTGCTGCCAGTATCTTTGCACAGCAGTGTCTGTGCGCTGCAGGTGGCAGCATACTGCTTGGTATGACCACCCAACTTCATGCAACCCTACAATGTGACCATGTTCGAAGTCATTTAGTTGTAAGGTCTTCGATATCGTCGTAATGGCATCTTTAGTTGCTTCTTTATGGAATTACAATGGCAGGGGGAAAAAAAAACAGATAAATTTTCCACCTCTGTTACTGGTTTTATACTTTGCGAATTGTGCACTAGAAATGTGCGCTATGATCGCAATTCCTGTTCATTTGGCTTGAACCTTTGATCATTTGCATGTTAGATTGAGATGTTTTGGCATACCAAATTTCGTCATGATCGCAAAAGTCCTTCTTGGTGCTCCTTTTTTTGCAAAAGAGCGTATATCACTATTAAAAATAAAACAAAATCTATTTAATTTCTTTTATATATATATTGGCCCACATACCACCTCCACCTCAACAAACAATAATAATTTATTTGTAAAAAAAAATTACACGTATAGCGTCCCAAATTTCAGACTTTGAAATCTAGTCATCTTAATATGGTGAAAGGGGGAAGGTAGTTATAATTTTTAGTCCTTTAATTAAGAAAATTAATTATGCTTTTGTGTATTAAGTATGCCATAAATAAAAATATTTTCTTATGAAGTCATCAACCACCTTCCATCAGTTTTATGGATATAACTCACTTATTTTTATATCACTTCAGGTTTCTTCATGAAGAGCAGAAAACCAGCAATTCAAAGCATTGCAAGTTTAAAAGTGCAATGACCAACTCACTGTTTGCATATACCAGCTTTTTTATACTTACAACATGCTTAGGAGAAAAGATATTCAATACTCATCTATATCAAATTAGCATTTGGAATCTTTCTGCCCTCCTTGGAATGGGGAAAATGGAAAAGCCTGGATATAATATGTTTCACTTTTGTTCAAAGCAAGAATGAATCAATTACTTGTTATAATTTCCATTATATAACAGATTTTTTCCCCTACAATGTTTTCCTCAGCTATGTTTTTTCAGCATGTTTTATCTACTCTCATGTCCATAAATTAAGGATAATGCAAAATCAAGAAAAGGAAGAGTTAGAAGCAAAACAAATTTGACTTATTTGTAAAGATTATTTATTAAACAAAAGGTAAAGAGCAAAAAAAGATGCTATATGTTTGATATTATTAAAAAAATTAGCGATTTTTTCTCCCTGGAGCAAATTACAAAAAAGACCCATTTACAAAAAAACCAATATTACATGGTTGGTATGATTGTTAATACATGGTACATCTCCCAGACGATGCAATACAGTCCGTAGAACGCGTAGGCATGCTGAGTATCAAATTATCGATCTGATCTTGGGAGATATTACACCACTCAAAAAGCAATGCTCTCCGAAGTTCCAACAGACATGTAGAAGGTTGACGGGCTCCAACTCATCAGCCAAGCATGTTCCACACGTGCTCTACTGGATTCAAGTCCGGTGAGAATGCTGACCAGTCCATACAGGTGATATCCTCCGATTGAAGGCATTCGCTTACGATGCTTGCACGGTGAGGACGGGCGTTGTCATCCATAAACACAAACTGTGTGCCCATGGCGCCCCGAGACAAACGTACATGTTGTTCCAGAATGACGTCCCGATGGATTTTGGCTTGTCATGTTTCCAATTTGAACATGCAGGTCAGTTCTGGAACCCAGAATAATTCCACCCCAAACGAGCACTCCTGTACCACCGTAACGGTTTCGTTCAATGATGTTTTCTTGGTGGTAACGGGTACCCGGAGATCTCCATATGAAAGTCCGGCGAGAATCAGACTGCAAGCTAAACCTAGACTCGTCGGAAAACATCACACAAGCCCACTGTTGCGGTGTCCACAATGCATGCTCTCTACTCCAGGCTAACCACAGGCGACAGTGAGTTGTAGCAAGAGGAACGCATCTGACAGGTCTACGAGCATATAGACCAATCTGCCTTAATTGTCTGTACACGGTCTGCCTTGAAATTGTCTGAAGAGATCTGACGAGACAGGTCAGAGGCTGTGCTCCGCCTGTTTCTTTTGGCAGTAACTGCCAAATACCGGTCCTCATTTGGCAGTGTAACTCTGGGGCGACCTGTGCTATAATGTCTACTCACATTACCATCATCTTGGAATTGTTGCCAAAGCCTGGAGATGACACTCTGGGCAATTCCAAGTTCGTCTGATAGTTCCAGTGTGGTACGCCCACATTCCAGACGGCCGATAATTCTACTACGTAAAAAATCATCCAAATGCATCCTTTGTGTCATAACTATTCGGTTATTGCACTGAAATGCTCATAAAGCGCCTGCGAACAATATTTCTTCTTTGCCTGTATTCCTTATATATCACTCTCTTACATTCTCGTCATTCTGACGTACCATCGGTGTCATCTGGTTACTTCCTGAAATTTGCATATGATTCTTGAAGATGTGTGTAATGATTTTACAGGTGATATATTTATTTTAGAGTTCGATTTCCTCGTGACTACGAATTATCCTTAATTTATGGACATGAGTGTATTTCACCAAAATAAATGTTGTTGAAAGCCTGCCATCCAAGTTTTATCAGCATTAAAAGTCAGGCTTATAAATTATGTCTCAAAGAGGAGCTACCACCTGCTACCAGAGATATATCAAGCTGAATTCCAAATATATGATCTTAAAACATTTAATACAGTCAAACCCCATTTTACCAGTGGCTTAGCGATAAAGTCTCTGAACACTGGTAATTCACTCCAGGGTTTGAGTCCCAGCAAATGGACTGGCTACATGGGCATGTTCATCATTTTGCTTATGTGTAATATGTATAGAGCCAATTTCCCTTAGAACGTCCTCCCCAAAGGCATTTCTTCCCTTAGGCAGATATATCTTAAGTGCATTGCATAATCATAATTAATAATCTCTAACTCCATTTTAAAAGTTCTGAAGGGATTACTGAGAATTATCATTATATTGGCATTTTAATTAAACTGAAAATTATTTTAATTCAATTTTAAACATGACATATGAAATGTTCATATTCATAAGTCCCCAGCTTGTTCATATTTTACAGATATACACAAAGTAAAAATGTTACTTATTAAAAAGTTCTTTCAAATAAAAAAAAATCCAATGATTTTATACTTTTGCTGAGGATCAATTTAAAAAAATCATTAAACCGAAAATAATATTAAATTGATATAATTATATATCAATTTAATATTATTAAAAAATAATATATAATTGTGCCTTATAATGCATTAGATATGAATTTCATCAACAGATATGTTTCCCTTTGAGCAATGAACATTTCAAATATTCATAACCACAAAGTCATTTGTGTAAAATTCCATGTATATAATTGAGACATGATGCCAATGTATTCCAGCAGCTACCAGCTGTTGCTCTAGCAGTATATATTGCCCTGGAAAAGGTTCACAAAAATGGAATTCTTACTTTTTGTTTATTACTTTGATGATGGTACATATTTTGAATTTTTTAATATATATAACACTAATATAAGAAATTAAATTCATGATTATTAAAAATGCAAGTAATAGCATACTGTTGATTTCATATGTTATCAAAAAAACAGCTACACCTTTTTACCATACAATTGGCAAATGATGAGATTTGCCCATTGTATACCATATAATGATAACATACAATGGGCAGATTTGCTGTCTGATGATGTATGCTTTATGTAAGGCCTTTAAGGGAACTGAGAGCCTAAATTTCTTTTCACAAACTACTATGCTTGACCTCACAAACCTGACCTTACTCTCGAAGAGCAAAGATATGAAAGAGATGGGTTTGGCACTCAGATCTCCAGATCCAAATTTAGTTGCATATGCTGTGGGATTCTATGGAATGATGTGTTACAGCCCGACATATTTTCTGCAAAAATTTCATGAGCAAAGAGTCATACTCAAGGGTAAAGAGGATTCTTCAAGTTTAAGGGCTATCTATCTCATACATATCACAAGATCTTAACATCTTGTGATAAGTATGAGGCATCACTGCACATCTGTGACAGATGAGCGAATTCCATAATCATATGATTTTAATGATAAAATATCAGATCATTAATTTGATTCAGGAATATGACTTTTTGCTACCAAAATATGTATTTTACTTTCTTCTGTAATTAAACAAGTGTCACATAATTATGCCTCTTTTTATTACTCATATGGAATTCTTATTTACGGCTTTACATTTTGCAAATTTAATTTTTCTCAAAAATTGCCATTTGAAAAATTTAATTTTTGACACTAAGCAAGAAACCTGGTTCAATGTGACGACATTAACTGAAACTGTCTAAATTAACAAAATATAAGGAAATAAAAACCAACATACCAACTCATTATTTTTATTAAATCTGTAATCTCCCTTCACTTGAGGAGGAACAATTTCCGCTGAATCAAAGTACATTCCTTTATGCAGAAAAAAAAAAAATGCAATTTTTAATTATTTTATAACATTATATTCATCCCTCGACTCATATAGATATGCTTATTTCATTTCTTTCATATTGTTCAGCTTACAGTAAGTGAAGGTAGACAGATGAAATGCTCAATGGATTATTTAAGAGTTAAAATATTATTTACTGTCTAAAAATGCACATAAAAAATTCTACATACATCGAGGGATGATCATATTTAAAACTACAGAGCATCTAGAAACAGATTACATGAAATATCTACCTATGTTACCAAAGTTCCCACGTGGAGTGCTTTCAAGAAGATCATTGAATAACTGCCATGAGCCTTCAGCACATTCATCTCGAATTCTTTCTCTAGTAAGAGATCCATTCTTGAAACTAAAAATTAAAAATTGTATTTTAATGAAATTAAAATATAAAACAAATTTTTTATCAGTATATATAAAATAAGAAGAAATCATTACCATAATAATGCCATATACTCTTTACTGTCTAACGGATTGCAAAGAATATGACCAGTTAAAGAAGGTTTTGGATTTGCAAGCCACAGAAACAAAGTATCACTGGTACCCAAACTAATGGCCATTTCCCCTTTATTTAGTTGAGTACCAGCAAGAGAAGCTAAAATTTAATGTAGATTAATCAATAATTTATTATTATGCATAATGCATGCTAATTAAAGTTACAAATTAAAGTCATGTATTACTGTTTAGTCAAAATTTAAATGAACAAACATTACAGACTTCTCAATTGCACATATTTGTAAAAACGAAGAAATATTTATTAGACAAGACATCCAGCAGAATACAGAAAGTATGCTTTAAATACCTTAAAAATTACTTATAATTCCATTTAGAAGTATTATTAGTGCAAAATAACAGAACTATAATAATTTTCCAGACAAATAGTTTTATTCAAATATTTTACTGCATATCATGCAAATATAAGATACTTTACTCATAACAGATGTTAATATAAGAAAATCTGTGCATACCAGGATTGTCACCTGTAAATGCCACAATCTTACAGGTATCTGAGAAACCAAAGCGTTCACAATAATAAGTTGCTATTGTTCCCTGCAATAAAGAATGTAGAAAATGCAGTTCTTTAGAAACAATTATTAAAAGGAAACAGAAATTATATTTATCTATATAATGCTTAAATAAATACAAGTATTTACATACACTGACACATTAAAAAATATTTGCATGTATATTACACATATACTTACTAAAACAGTACAAGAAGGAACAGGTGTCCCTAACTTTTCTCTTAAATTTGGGGCACACATCTGTAAATAAATAGAAGTATAGACATCAGAAGACAATGACAGAAAATTAAAACAATTTCATGGTATTCTTGAAGAAGGGTGACATATAAATGAGATGCATCTTGTTACCCTGCTGAAATCATGAATTCAGAAAAATCACTGTCCTCAAAAAAGAGACAAAATGTTTAATACTTTGGGAAAATGATTATAAGCTATGACTTTTACATAATATTCCTGCATATTTCTTAATGCTAATGACATGACCATTTTGAAAGAACGCTTGAGAAGTCATTAATAGGTAAAGAAGGGTAAAAGATAAAGCGATTCCAACTACCAAGGCTTCTAAAATAAAACTGGGTGGAGATTGGCAAGTCATACTGCCTACTGTTCAGGATCACAGTATGGAAAGCATGGCTTAAAAATGGCAGGCACGACTGTGCAATGAAGCAAATAAATCCATCCATGATGCTTCATGAAGTCTATCCATGTGACTGATGCAGCACTCTAGAAAGAGCAATATTTATTACAACTATTCTCTCATGTTTAATTTAAAGATTGTAGCCTACTGCAAAACAACAGAAAACAGTATAGAAAATGTATTTCAACAAATATTTAAAGTTCACAGTTTTGATAGGTAGCAGGAGTATGAGTCATGCAAAACTAGTAATTATACATTAGATTTTCTCAATCACCAATATTACAATAAAAGATTAAAAGCAAAATTTTTTAATTAAAATGCATTTATAACTTAAAAATTACTTTATGAACTAGATTTAATTTATTTTCAAGAAAGTGCATTTCTTACATTTAGGCAAAAATCTGACCAATCTTTGGAATGGATATCTAACAAATTCATACCAGAGCCATCACTAATATCAATAGGTGCATAACGACCTAGGAATAATGTTGCCCCAAAACTGCTAACAAGGGAGATTCTCTGTAAAAGAAAAAGTATTCATACAAATGAATCAGAATAATAAAAAATTAGAATAAAATAATTAGAATTATATACTGCATGGTCACCTAGTTGTTCAGAGGCTTTGTTGCAGATAGATGAGCTTACAGAGAACAGCAGTTGGCACTGTGGTTCTAATTTGGCTTTGGGTTGTAAAAACAATCCTCCCGGAAGCTTGTTCAATTTACATTGAACAATTTGTGCAGTTATATAGCTTGTGTCATTACATAAGGCTGAAGGTAACTCTAACTATACCATTGGTGATTTTTCACTCTATCTAATGGAATTATGAGCTATAATCACAACTTTCAGGGTCTGTGAAATCTTTCAATTTTTCCAGGAAGGCAGACGTGATGCACTTTGAAGTTAAGTATCACATATGATATAAAGATTTTTTTTAGAGCTGAGATTGAAATTGTGCACTTCTCTCTGAATTACACAACATGGGACATCAAATCAGCAAATCCAGTTTTTCTAAAATGCTTTTACGACTTTTTCTGCAGTAATGTTTAATAAAGGAAAAACTTCCCTCTAACATATGAATCAATCAGTATTGGTTAAATAGTAAGCTTTTCCATCTGATGGTGATAATGGCTGTATCAAATCTATATAGTGTACCAAGCTAAATCTTTCATCAGGTTGCATAAACTGTCCAATTTGAGACTAAGTGATATTACTGATCTTATTTTTCTGGCAATTTATGAATGCTTTGGACCAGTTATGCCATTCATTTTTAATGTACAACCACAGAAATCTTGAAACAATTCACTTTACAATGGATTCAATTTCCAGATGAGCTAAGCCAGGGGTTATTAACCTGTGGGCGTCATGTGCCCGCGAAGCTATTTTTTTTGCGTTCGCAACTGTCCGCTATATACTATATGCAATGCTAAAAATCACATTAAATGCAACTATTTTGAATTTTTTGTTTCCTTTTTAATGTAGGGTATTGTTTATGAAGCAATAAAATAAAAAAATATTAAGATTTTTTTTTTTTTTCCCCTACGACCACCAGCATTTCCTGTTTGTCAGATGTGCCCAGATGGGGAATAAGGTTACCACTTGCGCTACGACTAAACTTCAGGGTTGCGGTGCTGTGCACTACAATATAAAAGCGGTAAAGTGTCTCATTTACGTCGCTCCGCGTCTGCGAGTGCAATCCAGAGCTGTAACTCGAGAAATAAACAATCTCATTGTTAGGTGACATGTGCACCACGTTATTTTCATTTATGCGTGCGGTTTGAGACAAAAGCATCTCAATGTGCGTGGCACGTCTTTTTAGCACAAGTGGTTGAGAACCCCTCAGCTAAGCTATGAATCAACTGAAATACTTACATCCTTTGGATTGAATGGTATTTTGTTTTCAGTAGATGTGTCACATCATAATATTCTGCCACACAGAAATCAATATTATTGAAACTTCAATAATTTATTTTCATTAGGCAATTTTACAAGTTTTTCATCATCATCATCATCTTCATAATGAGCTATTTTGTCAAAATTAGTTGCAGATACATCTTCAATTTGAGGCAAAGCATCAGCCATTATTTTGTCTTTTTCGTTAATGTAATGAATATTTGTAGTAAATTCTGAAATATATTGAAGTTGACGTAACTGTCTCGGTGGCTTTTCCTTTTTTCTTTCTTTCCTAAAAGTGAATGTTAATGGTTTAAACTAAACTCAGTGGTGCAACAGCCCTAGTGGGCCACAGCCTGCAGTGCCCTGAAATCTGCTTTCTTGACCTTGGGCCCCAGGGTGCATCAGCATATGCCCTGGGCAAGTGGTCAACTTGTTGCAGGACCCCTGGTGTTTAGTCTCCAAGCGAACTTGGTAATCATTTTATCAACCCATTCAATGGATGAAAATCTGAGTCAACCTTTGCCCAGCCCAAGGATCGAACACTGGACCTGTGGTGCAGCAGCACAATATGCTAGACACTTGGCTACCGGGCGGTCTGTTAATGGTTTATGATCTGTATAAATCGTAGAATTTTAAGCTTATAAATTTTTACAGTCTTTTACAGAAAGACATATCTCATAAGTACTGTACTTTTTTTGTGCATCATACAACTTTTTCGAATAAAAGGGAATGAGCCTCCAAAAACCACTCAGATTGCTGTAAAACAGATCCAATGGCACAAGCTCATGCATCCTTATATAAGAATAAAGGTAGCTCTGCGGGTTAGGGAAAGTTAATAATGTAGCATTCACTAAACCTTTTTTTATGTTTTTCAAATTAGTTCTTCTCTTTCAATGCTGAAGGAATTTTTCGCTGATCTTTCTTTTTAGCTCTTTTTAAATACCCACGAAGTATTGCTTGCAAGCAGCAACATCTTTAGTGCACCTAAGATAAAAATTTATCAGACCAAAGAACATGCAGAGGTCATGAGCAGCATTAAGGAGCTCATAATCTAATACAATTTGCACCTTCCAAGGAAGAAGGCATGAACCACCTAGTGAAATTAAGTAACCCAAGAATTCTAAAATTTGTGTACCAGGAACTGATTTGGATATGTTTATACAAAGTTATTTTATCTTCTGATGAAGATGTTATTAAAATGTCCATCAAGGTATGGAAAATCATAAACCAGTCCTCAAAATGCTTAATTTATAAACTGATGGAATATCGATGGAACATTAAGTAATTCAAACTCACAATATTGAATTATAATGAACAAAAAGTACTAAGATCAGTTTTAGGCCTATCTTTTGCAAAGCGCATCTGCCAATATGCCTTCTACCTTTGAAAAATATATAGTGAAAATCATCTCTTTGTGGAACAGGATAATGATCAGGTATAGTTTGAGCATTCAGTCTTCTGTCATTACTATAAGGGTGAAGTGGACCATCTTCCTTTGTGATAGCATGAAGAGGATGTGAAACCAATGGTCTAACTACACCATTACCTAACATAAATAAAATTCTCATTTGATAATTTGTAACCTCCTTAGGTCTAATTGTTGAACTTTTGAATAATTTGATATTATTGAAATTTCTATTGTTTAGATATAATGTTTGGTTTCATTTTTAACATTTGAGATTAATAGGTTTGGTTTTTTTTAATATCAGGATATAATGAAAACATATCAAAGTTTTTATTTGATATTGATAAAATTTCACCAACACTTTAGTCAGTTCAATGAATTTCCTTTCTTTAATATCTGTCAACAGATTAAAAACCAACAACTAATATGCCTCTAGAACCTTTACAAACAATGGCCTCTGAAATGTACGTCTAAATCAAATTTAAGAATTTGAACACCATGCATTAAAATTTCTGTTCCATTTGCTGCATATAACTTAATATCGCTATTGGTTTTTATTATAATTAGCAGCGGGTGTTAAATTAATGCCTATTTTACTATCTATTACAAATTACAATCCCCCCTTTTTTTTTCAGTTACAAATTATGGAGAATCTAGACAAAATTTTACACTTTTGGCAATTGGGTTCCCTGCTAATCTTGCTGCCAACATTAGTTTTCTGATAGTTTCCAGCCATATGGAGCACTTTTCAGGCTAGCATTTAAAAGCAAACGTAAATCGGTAATAGCAATAGTTTTGCTAATGATTAAATCGTTTTCGATTTCACGATAAACTCTTTTTTTCTTGGTCGAGAATGCACAGAACTACTACATTGAGATTGTCTTCATACACTTAATTTAGAAATTTACTGTTCTAAATAAGAGATTTTTAAATTCAGCTCTTGCATAAAACTGAAATGTTTATTTATAATCAGTAGCAAACAGTTCAGTTTTCAGATTAATTTCCACAATTTTATTTGCCTAAATGCATGGTTTTATAAAGATTCCACACTAATCAACAAAATTTTCATGATTAGGTCAGGCAGTTTATCTATCAATAATGTTTTAACCACTTTTTCTAATACATCAATAGTAGCCAAGTGATCCCATCATCTGAAGTAGTTAAATTGGCTTCTTAACACCCGTTTCGATTTCAGTAACAAGTTTTTAGATGCATATATTTTCACTTTCTTTTAAAACACTTAATAGTCCTGTTTAACCAAAGTACAGGGTGATTATAATTAAAGTTTAAGTTTCAAAACACTATAAAAAAAAAGAACCACTGATGAAAATGATGTGAAATTTGAAAAGAATGTTATTGAAGAAGGCGGAAAGCGTATGGCAGAAGAAAAAAAATTAGTTTCAAAAGTTAGCAACAGATGACGCTGTAAGCAGCAGAATCACGACGAGAAACGAGAAATGATTCGTAAAACAACGGCTAAGGTGGAAGTTACACATTAAAACGCATTGACAAATTAGAATTGTTGAATAATTTTACTTGCATGACTTTACATATCACATCAAAAGGGACAAATCAGTTTCAAGAGTTTTGCGGCGACATACCGCATAAGAGAACCATTCATCAAAGAAGTTCGGAACTCTTGCGAGACTGGCGTAAAACATGTTCAATATGGTGTCCACCGTTGTGTGCAGCAAGTTAAAAGCGACAAACAGCATGTTCCACAACGGATCGCAGTGTCTCCGGGGTGATGTTCAGAATGTGTTGCGAAATGCGTGCCTTTAATTCAGCTAAATTTGCAATTGGAGCACGGAACACAACATCCTTCAGATATCCCCACAGCCAGAAATCACACGGAATAAGATCAGGCGATCGGGATGGCCAGGCTGTAGGGAAATGACGGCTGATAATTCGAACATTTCCAAAATGGTGCCTCAGCAGCTGCTTCACGGGATGTGCAATGTGCGGAGGAGCGCCATCTTGCATAAAAATGATTTCATCCACACATCCACGCTGTTGTAGAGCTGGAATCACGTGGTTGTGCAAAAGAGACGCATACCTCTGACCAGTGACGGTCGCGGTAACAGGACCGGAAGCACCCGTCTGCTCGAAAAAATATGGTTGTAAGATGAATGATGCCGTAAAGCCATACCATACCGTGACGTTTTTAGGATGAAGTGGTACGGGCCGCGTTGCCAGTGGATTTTCTGTTGGCCATATTCGACAATTCTCGATATTCACGTATCCTGTCAGATGGAAATGGGCTTCATCTGTCCACAAAATTTTCCACGGCCATTCATTATCCACTTCCATGCGAGCCAGGAATTCTAATGCAAACGCTTTCCTAGCTTTCAGGTCAGACGGAAGCAATTCCTGCACATGGCCAATTTTGTACGGATAGCATTGCAGGATATTTTGTACAATTTTCAGCACCGTGCTCGTAGGCCTGGTCCAATGTTCGGGCAATTCCTCGTATCACATTTAGTACTCCAATATTTTTTTTAAGGTTGCCATATGCACTAGGTTCATCACCAGTTTTCCATAAAAGTTTTTCTCAAATTTTTGATGATATAGGTGTACATATATAAATGACTTACTAATTTGAAGAAAAGACAAAGAATAGCATGATTTAAGATTAAAGGAGATGGAAAGAGCCAGAGAAATTAATGTTAAATTTAATATAAATAATGTAAAATTGAGCTGAACGAAGACATATTTGCTAAAGATCGTTTAAAAACAGATGGTTATGAAGTTCAGACTATTCTATTTGAGACTAGAATGCAGTACATGAAAAAACTTTTAGAATGCTTTGTGGTATTGTGATATAAACATGCCCGTAGTTGCATCTGTAGATGCATCTCGAAAAGGATTAAGAGCAGTCTTATGGCAGAATAATTTACCAATGCATTAACATATGCACAGAGGAATTATGTTCAAATTGAAAAGGAAACCTTAGCTATAGTATTTAAAAGTAAGCAAATTCACAAATACAAATCTGGTAAATTTTACACAGTTGAAAGCAACCAAAACACTGTTGATATCAGTTTTTAAGATAAATTCAACTTACGTTTTTCACGTCTTGAAAGTGTGACTTAGGATATATATTAGATGTATATATAGCATCATTCTAACCTACATATTTTGACACAAAATCGGACTTTTTCTGAAATAACATGCCAAATTTTTTCCATCTTTCGATTTTATGACTCAAATTATGCCTAACTAATAAATTTTGTAAAATTTGCTGCAAAATTTATGGAGAAATTCAAAAATTTATCTTGGCGTATTTTTTTCAGTTTTCACCAAGAATACTTGCCGAACTTCTTACATTTATAGCAACTTATTTTCATTGTAGATGAGAGGGAAGTCATCATTCCTACTTTCAAATAATTTTAAGTGTGTAAACCACATTTGCCGTTATTATCTCTTATAACAAATATGCGAAATTTCATAATGTGCCAATATGTAAATTCATGTATATCTTAGAAAATTTTGAATAAAAAAACTTTTTCCAGGTGTGCCTAGAGATACATCTACTTTAAGACAATGTTAAAAATTTTATAGGTTATAAATACAAAAATTTTTCAAAAAATTCATAAACATTATATAATCATAAAAAACGTGTGAATTACATTTGGATTAAGCCTAAATATCGAAATCTGGAAGAAGGAATCAAAAGGTTTAATAAAAAAGAGATATTAATAAATATTTATCAAATTCAATTGACATTGAGGAGCTAAAGTTTTGAGAGCAAATTTTTACAAAACTTGGCAGTTTGACATAATTTGAGTCGTAGAATCGAAATATGGAAAAAATTGGCATGTCATTTCAGAAAAAGGCTGATTTTTGTGTGAAAATACCTATATTAGAACAACGCTACATATAAATCTAATATATATCTTAAGTCACACTTTCGAGACATGAAAAACGTAAGCTGAATTTCGTCAATAATCGGCTCAGTAGAACCGAAGATATAGAACAGCCCCCCCCTTTTTCGGCACAGTGTACAATTATAGTAATTTAGAAGAGGGAAAATGCAAAAAACAAAGTAAGCGAAACATTACATTGGCCAAGAATGTCAGAAGAAATTGAAGATTTCATTCTGAAATATCCAACATATTTGAGCTTCCAAAAAGAACCAATGATATCTAACCCCTTTAGGATGAGTGTATCATATATGCATCAGCAGTTAATCCTCTTACGAGATGGCATGCTGCTTAACACAACTCACCTTGGAAACGGTGTGTTGCTGAAGTAGTATGATCTCACAAGATGGCCTATTTCATGTTACTAAGCCTAAATTTTAAAATAAATGAATTAAAAATATTTGTTATCAATTGTTTTGATTTTTTCTATAATGGTATCTAACACGAATATCATCATAAATACAGAATATCAAGAGATTCTGAAAAACATTTAATTAAAATCTAAATGGAAAATAACATATTTGACTCTCCTTGATGAAATATTATTAAAAACTTACTTAAATCTCTATCTAAAGATACATAAAAAATAATAAAATATATGATCAAATATTCTAGTATATATGATTCAGAAAGGAGTCGCTATCATTTCATAATTATGAAACACGTTTCCAGATCGAACTTTTTAATTATTCCATCCCAACAGAATAATTAATCCCAGGAATCCCCTCATTTTAGGCACATCTAGAGGAGTACGTTGATTTTGGATGAAGATGGATTTTCACTCATCTTTTGTTCATAGAAATTATTAGTTTCTTCAACTATTATATTCATTAGATTATCAAAAAAAAATTATGAAAAAATCAGTTTCATTTTCATAATTTTGAATTAAGTTTATTTCTGCAATTCCCATAAATTCATTAGGCTTCAATTACTTAACAGATCAAGTTCATGATGGAGTTGCCACTGTTCTGCTAGATTGTGAGGTGAAAGCAAAACTAACTTCCAATTCAGGCTCTGAGAAAATTTTGGCTTTTAAAATCACTATTCTCACTTAAATCTAGAGTTTTCGGTGTCAAAATAGTCACTCATGGGCTCAAATTAACACTCATGGGCTTTACAAGTCGAATATACTCTTCTTTCGTTAAAAAATTCTTTCTCTGAGACATCACACTATTAGTTTAACTCTATTACCTGGAGCAAACAACTTATGTCTGCTGTCTAAAGACGATGCAAACTATATACAAACCGGAGTTCCTAAAACCACAGCTCCATTCCATCTTCCCATGGGGAAAAAACAAAAAAGCAAATTTGAGGTATCAGAAACTGTTCAATGTTTATATCACGTGAAACCAACTGTGTTAGCTGGGTTTTGTTTATATCATCTGCTCGTACATCTAATTAATCAGAATGTACTTCATGAACACAAGGTCAGCAATGTATATGTTCAAATAAGCTAACTGTAGTGGACACGGAGTGCCATGTCTTGATTAAAAAAAAATTCTAAAAAAATGTGTATGTTTGCGAATGCATATGTGCAATACCCGTCTTGAAGATCAATGCAAGTGGCAATGTACCAAGTGCATCAACCGGGTGCTAGCGACATTTGGGACTGATGCATGCATGACACACCCTTCTGCAGAGTTCAGCAACCTAATGTCGCAAATGGGCTAAAGAAATATCTAATGGTCCATGGGAATGGATCTCTTCTATTTTCCAAACAGATATAATCTAATAGTTACAGACTATTTTAGAAAAAATGTCACAACTGGACATTTATAAGATTTATCAAGCATAGGATTGATAAAACATTTGAAATCATTTTTGCATAGTATAGTCAGGTAATGGTCAGTAATATAACTGCAAGAAATTTAAAGAATTTGCATGGAGATGGAATTTTTAACTAGAGCGTCAAGTAAATTACCCAAAATCAAGTGGAATGGTTAAAAGGCATAATCACATGGTCAAGCAAATGCTAGAAAAAGCTGTAGTTGACAACAAGGATCCATATTTAGTGTTACTGGAATATCATAACACTTGCATTTCAGGTGAACTTAAGCTCCCATTGGAATTAATATTTCGAAGAAAAGTGAATGAATTGATGCCTGTAAGGCTACTATCACATGCCAGTTTGTTTCGAAAGAACAACTGTTTGGAACAATTTTTCTGCTTTGTCACAACAGCCAATCACCACAGCTCACTTTGGGGTTAACACAGGGGAAACTGGTTCTCCATTACAAACAAGCTAACAGCATTTGGCGCTGATAGCTGATTGGTTGAAAACGAACAGTTTGCAACTTTTTTTCGAAAGGAAAGAAAAAGTCGCACGTCTTTCTTTCAATAGTAAACCAGGCAGAAAATTGTCCAAAACAGTTGTTCGTGTGAAACAAACGCCGTGTGATATGGGCCTTAAGAGAATTTTATCCAAAGCAAACAATGTGAAGAAAAGAAGCACCATTTATTGAACATCAAAAAAAAAAAAAAAAAAATATTATGATAGCAATGTAAGACAATTAAAAATGAGAATGAATCCGAAATTAGCAGGAGTACTTGAAATTTAGCCTGTAAATTCTCCTGCATGTAAGATAAGTGCAGTGTCACCAAATTCTGAAAGAGGTGTAGTGTCACCAAATTCTGTAAATGGACATAATTATGTTACTCGACCTAGTATGACTGTAAAAAAACTTATTATTTAAAAGAGTACCTATATTTTTTTTAGTTCTGTTAAAAAGGGAGATGTCACATATGTAACTGTAATACAAGGTATGTAATAAGTGTATTATAGAATAATAGGCTAATATTAGAGTAGAATAAACATTATTCATTGATCTCGTGTAATCTTTATTATTCACTTATTAATAACTTATAAATAATACGCTGATGGTATGCTAAAACCTCGCCACTGAAAACAATGCCACAATTTTTAACTGTAACTAAAGTCATATCTATACATATATTGTTGCCAATCATTTTTTTCCCTACAGAAACATAACATTAACCAAAAAAAAAGTACATTCTTTTGGTAAATATAAGTAACATTTAAATAAGAATAATAAATAAAATCAAATATCACAAAATACACACATTTAGAACAGCTAAATAACTTCTGCCACTACAAATTTCCTTGCATATTCAACAAATACAAGAAAAATATGATAAAAAGTAATTAACATACATGTGAAACTATAAATGTAGTAGAAAATTTACAAGGGGATAAATATGAAGAATCAAATAATAAAATTTCATTAATATTTTATATTGAAAAGACTTCTAAAGGAACCAAATAACTGAACTATTGATCTAAAACATGGTTTTTTACACTTTTTGTAGCAGGGACCCCATAATCATTGCGCAAATCCAAAGCGAAACTATCAGTTTCTTCACTTATAATGTAATATGTTATCGCAGTTTTACGTCATTAATTTTGAAAGTAAAATGGAAGTTTCCATTATAAAAAAAAAAAACGAGTTGAAATGTTTTTGTTTTTTCTTTGTCTGTATTGTCTTATCTATTTTCAGATACATCCTGTAAAAATATTTGGTAATAGGAAAATTATTATAGTAAGTTAAAGAAATATAAATATTGCTAAAATTTTTAGCAACCCCCTACTGCAGGTCCTGTGATCCCAACTGGGGTCACAACCCACAATTTAACTTTGATCTAAAACAATTACTACTTCATGCTCTTTAATTAATGATAAACGAACGGTAAACATTCATTTTCATCACAAAGTGTAATTCAACAGAATGAAAATTTAGCAGTGCAGAATAGGCAATTTAACCCTCTCAGCGTTATGGCCGGAAAATTCCATATAGAAGGTTGCCTTCTATATTTATTACAAATGAAAATTTTTGCTAGCTTTTAATGTATTTGATTTCGGTTTGGATGTATATTGGAAGAAAAGGAATCAGGGTACAAAATGAGATTCATTTTTTAATTAAAATCAAGAAAATACCCCTTATTCATGACATTTTAAGGAACTTCGAAATTTCAGGGCAAAATTCGTAATGGTTAAGTGGTAGCACTATAGTGCAATAAATGTACATACCTCGGTATTATTATAAGCATCAGGTTTCATTCTGAATAACTTTGCAATTTGATTTCCCGTAAATCTCTCAAATGCACGAGATCCTGTCACTCTAGCAAGAGGTAAAGGCCCCGAAGTAGCTCTTTCTAGAAGGGCACATTCAAGGGAAGTACTTTCATCCATCCAGACAGGAGAATCCCTCACACTAAAACATCCCTAGGAGCAAAAAATTATATGACTTAAAACTTTAAATAACATAATCATAAATAAAACAGATATTTAAATAAAAAATGCAAATTCTTATACATAATATATATACCTGAGATTTTTGTCATTTTTTTTGGCATTCTTTCAATATTCAGATAAAAATATCATTCAGTGATATTATTTTGTGATTTATCACAGTATAATATTCTTTATCATTTTGTTACATTTAGTATGACAAAAGCATTTTCACACAGGTAGTTTCTGCTTTTAAATGCTAAAAATGCATTAGTAATATTCACATGCAGTTTTATTACTTTCAGATCATGAGATAGTTATAAAAATTATATGTTTAACCCATTAACCACCAAAACTACACGGAATGATTCTTTTCTCATGAAAATTATAACAAACATTAAATTAGGCATTTATAACATAAATTTACATTGAAAATTAAAAAAATGCTCTTACCTGGGGAAAAGCGAATTTTGCATTCACACAATGCCAGCGTAAATAAGACTACGGATGTTCAGTGAGTAGTATTGTACTCGTGCGATATTTCCTTTGAGTGGAGCACTGGATTACTTTTTAGCTGTATATTTTATAAATCTACAAATCCTTTTACTTGTAATTAATTTAATATTAAAATTGCATTATAATTCTTTTACAAATACAGATTATTTCAAATGAAAGATTCAAGCATGAAAAGCTTCACTACAATCCTGATGTAAAGCTACATTACACACTTTGCATCTATAAACAGTCTGGCTATGGCAGACAAAGACTTTTGTTATCATGGGACTTTATGATAAAATTCTACCATCTCCATGCAATGGTTCTTGAATGATGAATTTACTACGTCTTCCTGTTGCTGATCTATTTCTGCACTATCAATAGGATGAATGCAAAAGGAATAATGCAATCTCTCATCAAAAATCTAAAAGAGGCATTTTATTTCCAGTAGTAGAAAGTCGTGATATTTTCATATGCATTTATCAAGGCTACATCAATGTAATTAGTAAATATTCGCCACCACCATTTTTTTGCCACGAACTCTTATTCTGTAATTAGCTACTAAATTATCACATAAATCGACTCCTGTTTGCCTCGATAAGGAATCACTTACTCCTCAATACTCAGACCGTGCGAAACTATATCAAATTATAGGAATTTCTTTTAGTAAGTTTAGATACTATCTCACCTTATATAATTTATCAATATTGTCAATTTGACTATTGTCAGCTAAATGCAAATTCTGCTTCATATTCCTGTACTGCAAACGTGACATCGATTCTTGTACAACAGGAACAGAAATGTCCTTATCAAGAGACCAATAAATTTCTTTTTGAGATAAAGAATGATATCCTGTAAGCAATAATATTCCAATAAATCTTCTCAGGCTTTAGATGCAATAAATTCTGGGTTTTTTTTCCCTCTCTCCTCAGCATATATATTTGTCTGTTCAACGAAAAGAGAGTAAATGAATGAACCAAAAAGAAAACTGAAAATCTCTCCACTAGTTTTACCTTGTATTTTGTCTTTTATAGTTTTTCTTCAATCCCTTTCTTCATTTTCTTCCTGAGACATAACTGATGGTTCTTTTTTTATCCATTTCAAGTTTTCATTTTCTGCTTTTTAAACTTTTTCGTATGACTACCACTGCTTTTAGGCGGCTCAAACTTACTTATTACATGAATTTCAACTTCCCCAGTAGTATCATTTGGTAAAATAACATTATCATTATTTAAAACATTGGTCATTCCCTTCTTCTTCATCACTAGCTTCTTCAATTTCTGGGGGAACAACAACAATAATATTAGTTTCATTCTGGTCATTATTAACATCATCATCATCTGTTTCTTCATCAAGAGATCCTTGAAGGGCTTCTTCTAATGTAAGATACCTCGTTGTAGGCATTTTTAAAGCAGTCAGAACATGAACCAGAACAGCAAAAAGGATGACTACAAAGGGAGATTACCCGTTTCCTGCTGACGTCGTATCAGCGCAACACCTGTTTTTTCCTTCTTTCCCAACACAAATATAAACATCTGATTGATGTAATGTTCTGATAAACGGTGACCTTGACTAAAAATAGATCATGTACAAAGACGATGATTTTTTTCATTAAATATTTTCAGCAGAAATATCCGGTCGAAATTTTTGCTTAAAGTATGAGATTAATTATTATAAACTAAATGATTTTTGAAGGCAAATATTTTTTACAGAAATAATCTTCATAATATTCCCCACCCAAAATCACCTGTTGATATAAAATATAAAATATCTTAGGTATTTTACATACGTATATTTATATACGCATTTATTTTGACCGTTGCGTCAACGCAACACCAGCGGCTAATGGGTTAAAAATACTCTTCACTTTTAATTTGCAATTAATGCTATGACTTAGCTATGCGACAATACTGAAGCCTGCCACTGTTTTTTAGAACATAAATAATGTAAGATTTTTTAATAACATCTCCTTTGTGGAAAAATGTGCATTGATCCAAAGTTTTCATGATCACCAATCAGTGCTCATCACTTAATTTATTGACAGCAGAAACTGTTTTCTAAACAGTTATTTCAGTTATTTCACTTTTATTCATATACAAGATAAACATTTCTATCTCTCATTTCAGTACAACACCTGAACATAGTTTCAGACCTAAAACACCTGGATAAATTTTTGACATAATGAACTGAGTTTTATTTTATTTTTTGTTTATTTTTTTAATTTAAATGAAATCCTACAAATTTGAAAACATGGTTTAAAATCTAAAAAACAAAAAGTAAAAAAAAAATTTTTTAAACAAAATTTTTTTAAACAAAGGAAAACTGTTTTTTAAAATTAAACAAAGAAACCTTTTGTGTTTTATTTTTAGAATTTTAAGAACTTTTTACAGAAAAGATGCATATTTGTTATTTAGTATTATTTTTAAAAAATGCTTAACATCTTATAGAATACACAAAGGTGGCAAAGATTTATAGGCCTAGTTCTAAAAGGCAATGTTACTTTTACTAAAATACATTACAAATCATGAAATAAAACTTATAAATATTTGGCACTTAATGACATTTAGCATTAAACATAAATTTAATGTTAAACACTCTTTTAAACAGTATTAAGCTAATGAATAACAAATACATAACACTATAAGATATCTTTAGTACCTGTAATTGATCATACAAAAAATTATTTCCAGCTATATCATCAAGAATTTCTTCAGCTCCACGTTTCCAATAGACCGAACCATGTTGCTAAATTTAAGTAAATAAAAATAAACATACAAACAATAAATAAAAATTTTTACACATAAATTTTTCTTCATTACTGTATACAATTTATGCTTTTTAAAATAAATGTTTGAAGATATAATCCCTTTCATAAATAAGTTGTTGATGTTGTTAGGGGAAAAACATGAAAAGCAGCAGTCTAATGGTTTCTATAATTTAAGATATATTGCAAATATATTTTTACACAAAATGCAAAAAAGTAAATTTAAAACTACAATAAATCTGACATAAAATATTCCAAAATAAATGTACGAGAAAAGAGTTGAATTAAAAACAATAAAAGATGAGTGAGCTGATTTGAGACATAAACTTAACAAATATTTAAATTGAAATACTGTTTCACAAACACAAATGCTTTAGATTAATTTCAGCTGATTAATGAACAGATTTCTAAAAAATGTGAGAGGGTGGTTATGGGATAACAAATTGCACTACACATTATTGTTCTGAAATCATTAAAACATCTAGGCAGTGGAAAGAAGAAAACTAAAAATTGGCTATGGATATTAAAAACATTTGCTTTCTAAAGTAAATTAGTAAGTGGGAAAATATTATCATCCTCAAAATGTAAATCAGTGATTTGATGTGGATACACCAAAAGAGATGTTTCATGTCACATGCTAAAGAGGCATAAGTAGCTGACATACATCAATGCAAATCTAAATTCTATTTCATTCTTGTAATATATCAAATGAAAATTTCAAACAAAATTGAAGCAACTAAAATACACATGGCATCCAAAAGAGTAATTATGATACTTAATTGAGAAATTAACTGCCTATTTCATGGGTCAGGTGAAATTTACCTATTTATTTTTATATCATTTAATTAGCAGATAGTGCTTCAAAATGAGAAAAACTAAAATTATGAGACTGCCAGCACTCATATTCAATCTTGGAAGCTCTTCTTTCTTCTGAATTACATTTTCATTTCATCCTGGCTAAATTTGTGCATAACCTGTAGAGTTATGTGAATATTTCTGCTGCTCTATATATTTCTCGAAAAGCTTTTAGAAATTTCATAAAAAATTAAGCCTAATATAATATTTTAGGATTTCAGTTATAGAAGAAAATGAGTTGTAAAATGAGTAATTTAAACTACATACCAGATGAAATTTTGGAATTTTTTAATGAAAGCATTTCTAAGGATAAACTCTATGATTATTATTAAACTAAGAAAGTTTATGTAACTTAAAGTAAACATAAAACTAATCCATGAATCATGTTTACACCAGGAAATATTCTTTCAAATCTGCACAGTCTGAGGAGAAAACTATAATATTTATATACTGAATTTGTACTATTTTAATATATTTACATACAAATTTAATACATAAATTCCTGCATATAAAAAAGAAATAAAATAAAGAAAAATAGTTTTAGCATGAGAGCAGGATCAATGACTTTCTAAGTAAACAGAAACAGGCTTTATTCATGACCATAAAAATTTAAAAACTGAAAATAAGAATTTTTTTAATAGAAAAACAATGCATATGCATTATCTGTGTAAACTTTTCTTATACTTATAGCATTCTAATAAATTAAATGATAGCTGTAAGATAAAATGGTACTTACGTATTAACGCCACCGCACTTACGTATTAACACCAATGCACTTAGGTATTAATGCCACTGCAGTAGAAGTTGCGCTGATGCGCCAATAAAGAGCAATCCTGTTGTTCGCACGCAGTTATCTTTTGGATTCCTTTTTGCCTTGTTGTTTGCTGATTTTTGACACCATTTTTTAGTGCTATGAAAATGCGTCTTTGGGATTTGCCAAACACAGAAGATGCAATTTTATTTTCTCAGGAGTGAAATATTTTAGCAAAAAAACCAAAATGTACCAATTCGCATGATATGAAACTTTATTTTGGTAAACATACATCTTGGAAATGTAATTTATGACAGTGTGATCAGCAAAAGGGAGAAAAAACAACTGGTTTGAAGGAAGCAGAATTCTATTTTGTTTAGCTTTAAGATTCGTATACTGCTGGTGCGAGGAGTTGGCTTCGATTAAATTTTGTGAAAAGCAACTTGATTTATCGAATAAAACTGTTATAGATTGGAAAAATTACATGCGTGAATTATGTGTCTTGGATATGAAGAAAAAACCAAACAAGAAGGTAGGTGGACCAGATCGCATAGTGGAAATTCATAAAAGTTTGTTTACTAAGCGTAAAAATAATTGTGGTCGAGTATTACCCAGTGGGTGTTTGGTGGTATATGTAGAGAAACAAAAGATTGGTTTGTTGTCACTGTTCCTAATAGAAATGGCTGTACCCTTCTTAATAAAATTATTGAAAACATTCCAGATTGTAGCACAATTTATTCTGACAGTTGTAAAATTTACCAAACAAATAGAATAGAAAAAGAAGTATTCCTACATGCTAAAGTTAATCATAAAATACAATTTTATTGATCCTGATACAGGGGCAGTGTTAATGTGGGGCAGTGTTAAATGGAGGAACAAGAGACATAGGGGGACAGCGAGACATCATTTAGAATCTTATTTAGCAGAGTTCATATGGCGACAGCATCAGGTCAAAGAAATAGAGACTGTTTTGAATCTATGTTAAACTCTATATCAGCCCATTTTCCACTGAAATCCGATTGACTACTTTGATTTTTTGAGTGTTTTGATTTTAAATAAAGTGTTTTAATTTATAATTTGTTGCAAAAATTTTAGGCGTAGATTGGCAGCACTTAAAAACCGCCAAATCTGCAGCTGTGGTGGTGTTAATACGTAAGTACTGATAAAACCAATAAAGAATGATTTTATATAAATTTATATAAATATTTCATCATAAGGATATAAAAGTTTCAAAGCTATAAAGACATTATTAATGTAATAATTCAAGCTATATAAAGTATATTTTACTGAACTTTTACTTGCATGTGTGTGTTTGTAATTTTAAGGATACTGTATAATTTTTACTATTTTCCTTGAAATTTAAATATCTTGCAGCTCTCACAAAGTTTAAAAGACCGGTAATGCAGAAAAATAAGAAACTTTATCATTTTACAGTAGATTTCGATAACATACATAAAATTTAACTAACCCATACACGGTGGAGTAATAGAATAAAGAAAAGATATAAATTCTCTTCTCTTTAATCTCAAAATTCTGGATTACACTGCTTACTGAAAACACATACACGAAGGGCAAAAAAAAGTACATCTATGCTCACAAATTAATATTCAATGAACAACCATAGCATAGTGATAACTAAATTGCTTGGCAAATGAAAAGCAACTCTAAAGATACATGTCATATTCCTGAAATGGTAAAAACAAAATCTGAAGCTAAACTTTTATTATCCATAATCATGCCTGCTTTTCAGATGAGAAGGACAGAAGATTTATGCAAATTTAACAAAAGTTGAATAACTGAGTCAAAGGACTTTCGAAATGGCAAGCTTGTGTATATTACTTTTAAAAGCAGGTAAACCCTAAACTGAATTGTATCTGAAAAGTATTAATGCCTGAAGACTTAGGTGCAGAAGTCACTAAAACCAGGCTTCTGGGTGATAGCCGCATCCTAAGTGTTATCAATAGCAATAGCATAACTTTTCGCTAGCATAACATGGCATTAATTCAAAGTGAGAACTAGCAATAAACTAATTACGAATTTGGTATTTAAAAAGCTAATGTTAGTTCAATTACAAATTAAATGATTTTATTTCTCGCGCAGTGAGGCGCGTGACGAATATTAAAAGAAAGCTAAGCCGTAAAATTGAAATTACAAGAGCACGTGCATTAAATAAATAAATATCTCTTTTTCATTTCGAGAAAGTACTGGAAAATTCTAGCGCGTGATTTTAAAATCTTATAAAAGGAGGAAAACATCTCAGTTTGTAGGAGTTGCTTAGTTTGTTGTTGTTTAGAAAACTGCTCTTGTTGATTGTAGCGAATTCGCAGATTAGCGTTCTTTAGCTGTTTTTAATTGCGTTCTATTGGACATTTGAGTAGTTAATTCATTTCATAACGAACCCGTACGCACGCAACAATTTTTGGTGTCAGAAGTGGGGTTTGAATGCCAATAACAAGAGCGATGGAAGAGCAATTAAGGCAGTTAATATCAGCCTTTGCCTCATTTAAAGAAGAAATTAAAGAGGAAATGAAATTGGGCCAGGAATCCGTTAAGGAAGAAATGAAATTGGGCCAGGAATCCGTTAAGGAAGAAATGAAATTGGGCCAGGAATCTGTTAAGGACGAAATGAAAGCCGTTCAAGCTGGTCAAGAAGAAATGAAAAGAGAAATTACTTGCATAATAGAAAATAAATTTGAAGCTATGGAAGGCAGAATTGACGCAGTTGAAAATAAAGTTGGCCATATTGAAGAAAAAGTTTCTTACGTAAAAGATCATATTGAAGAAAGAGTTTCTTCGGTGAAAGAAGAAATAGAAGAAAGAGTTTCTTCTGTAAAAGAACATATAGAAGGGAGAGTTTCTGCTGTGGAGGAACGAATTGAAGGAAGAGTTTGTGCCGTCCAACACCAAATCGAACAACAAATTGATGAGAGAGTTTCTGCAGTTGCCAAAGAAATGGATACTTTAAAGAAATTCGTAACGTCGGCAGGGAGCAGGAGTGATGATTTTAAATTCTTACCAATGCCTGCTCGTCCACCTCTGAAGCTATCCACGTATGATGGGAAGACCTCCTGGCAGGTGTATAAGACACAATTTTCTATCGTGGCGGATGCGAATGGATGGGATTCCCAAGCTAAGGCCTGTCATCTCGCCGCTTCTCTAAGAGCCGACGCAGCGGATATCCTTCAGACTCTTCCCGAAAACAAAAGGTTAGATTTCGAAGCTTTATCCGGCGCTTTGGAGCTGCGCTTTGGCGAGAAATGTTTAAAAGACTACAGCAGGCTCCAATTAAAATCTCGTCAACAGCAGCCTACCGAAACACTTCAGGAGCTCGTCGTGGATGTTGAAAGGCTGTCCCATCTCGCCTTTTTGGAATGGCCGACAGAAACAAGGGAAATCCTGTCCTTACAATACTTTATCGACGGCATCCGAGATACTGAAATACAGAAAGCTCTTCGAATGGCAGATGTAAAGGACATAAAAAGCGCTCTGTTGTACGCCATGAAGTTCGAGGCAGCCCAGCAAGCAACTAGTAGAGATCGCTACCCAGTTAGAGCTGTGCGAGTCCATGAGCCAGTGGATCAACTGATGGCTCGTTTAGATGATTTAGCCAGACAAGTCGAAGATTTGATACGGAGTAGGAGCGAGAAGAAAGTGGCTCTAAGGTGTTGGAGATGTGGTAGTGAAGGTCACCTAAGACGGAATTGCAGAACACCCCAGGGTACGGAATATAAAGCAGATGATTTTACCAGACAAGCCAGTGGCTTGAGACGGAACAGAAGTGAAAAGAAACTAATTCTAAAGTGCTGGAACTGCGGAGTTGAAGGCCACATACGAAGAAACTGCAGAACACCCCGAGGTACGGAAAATAAGACCATTTCCCAGCAACAACGCAGTAAACAAATTAGTAACCATATCGAGGAACGGAGGTTGCCAGATAGTGAAAAACCTTGTTTTAAAGCTCTTAAAATTTATACAGTGAGTGGCAACAATAACGGACTGTCCATCAATGGGAATATCGATGGAGTTCCTTGCAGTATGATCATTGACACAGGAGCTAATGTTACCATCATTAGGAAAGATTTAGCTGAACAATTTAAAGATAAACTTATTTGGACGCCATCCTGTGTTACCCTTCAGACTGCGTCTGGTGACAAGATCGACATAACTGGGAAGTTAAACGTAAACATCACGTTTGGAAGTGCCGCCTACCATCACACGGCATATGTGGCGGATATTACAGATCCATGCATACTCGGATTGGACTTTTTAAGGAAATACAATTTTTCCTTAGACTTGAAAAACAACAAACTGCTTTCAGGATCTAAAGACATGACTATCCATCCTAAGAAGGGATCCTCACCTGGAAATGCCGACGCTTTGTCCGAAAGAACCAGCTCGAGAAACAGCCGAAATCATGCTAGGGTCGAAAAGAAACACCAGACTACCAGCTATTCTCCATCTCAGATGCTCTTCGGTCGAGACCTTCGTCTGCCTTGTGACCGCCTGTTTCATCGCCGTACGGATGCGCCTTCATCGCCTGAGGAACACATCCAAGATGTCAAGGCCCGTTTTGAAGTGATGCACCGTTCCGCACGAAAGCGAGTGAACTTGGCGACGGAGAAAGTGAAGACCAGATACAACACGAGAGCTGCTGGACATAGATCCAACGAAGGAGACAAGGTGTGGTTGTGGAACCCGATTCGACGAAAAGGAGTCAGGCCTGATTTACAGTCACCTTGGGATGGTTCGCACACAATCCTAAACAGGCTAAATGACGTCATGGTTCGGATCCGTGAGTCTTCGAACTCTTACTACAGGTTAGCTCATTACTATGGCCATAGTACATAATGTAAATAATTGTAAATAGTATAAGACCATGGTCCATTTTGTTTTTAAATGTGTATTTGATTTGTTTTATGTATTGCATTTATTGTTCATGTTGTTTATTATTGTAATGTAATGCTTATTAATGCATTTATGCCACAGTTGTAAGTTTAGCTTCCTGTCCAGGGATTGTACTGCCCGGGACGTGCAGTCCTTGGGAAGGGGGCAGTGTTACGAATTTGGTATTTAAAAAGCTAATGTTAGTTCAATTACAAATTAAATGATTTTATTTCTCGCGCAGTGCAGCGCGTGACGAATATTAAAAGAAAGCTAAGCCGTAAAATTGAAATTACAAGAGCGCGTGCATTAAATAAATAAATATCTCTTTTTGATTTCGAGAAAGTACTGGAAAATTTTAGCGTGTGATTTTAAAATCTTATAAAAGGAGGAAAACATCTCAGTTTGTAGGAGTTGCTTAGTTTGTTGTTGTTTAGAAAACTGCTCTTGTTGATTGTAGCGAATTCGCGGATTAGCGTTCTTTAGCTGTTTTTAATTGCGTTCTATTGGACATTTGAGTAGTTAAAAGATAACTACTGTGAGATATTGTAATACTGCATGATAATTTGAGAAAATTTAAGCATTTTTTTTGTTGTGATAATAATAAATTTTTTTTTTGTTCATTTTTCATCGGACTTGTGCATTCATTTCATAACGAACCCGTACGCACGCAACAGTATTAATGCCTGAAGACTTAGGTGCAGAAGTCACTAAAACCAGGCTTCTGGGTGATAGCCGCATCCTAAGTGTTATCAATAGCAATAGCATAACTTTTCGCTAGCATAACATGGCATTAATTCAAAGTGAGAACTAGCAATAAACTAATTATCGTGAGATGCGTATTACGAGTCTTCATATATGAAGTTCTCTACAAAAAACAAGTCGATGTAATGGCAATGAGTTAACTACTGTTCATGGCCAGATGTGAGTCTTATAATAAGCAAGCATTCATCTCAAAAGCAGAGTCCTGAATGAGTGTGAGAAGGCTGAAGACCGGGGAGGCTGGGCGGAGAGGTGGAGTTAACTGGTTTATTCGTCGAAGAGCCAATGGCATAGCTGAAAAGAGAGTGCATTTTCAAACAAGTCAGGCATTGGGTGGTATAGGGGACATAGGTAGAATACTTAATTTTCATGTAAGAAAAAGGAACATGGAGTGAAATACATGGCGGAAATTAGAAAATTTAATATTGAGTAGAAAAGAAAGATTAACTGAATTAGTTTAAATGCAAAAGATTACACCTAATCATTTTTTATTGTTTTGATAAGAATAATTATAATTCATAAATGGGATTGAAATATTTACTTTGCATATATTCTTGAAAAATTTCTTTGCAACTTTTGTGATACAGTTATTGATTTTATTTACATCCAATTCATTGTGAATTGCCTCCTTCCTGATATACCACTGGCAATTAGTCATTTGTCTTAGTGTAACATTTTGAATTTGCTGGATTTTTTTCATCTTTGAACCGCATACAAAATCCCAGACATGACAGGCTAAGGTAATGATGAACCGCAACATGGACTTATACGCGAGTACCTTATTATCTATACACAGAAGAGTTATGGGAAATCGAAGTTGAATAATACCCCAAAACTTATTTAAAATATATGTAATGTGTCTTTGTGAGTCTTTGGCCTAAAATGACACCAAGGTATTTCACCTCCTTGGCCCAGGGAATACTATTGTTGTACATACTGAAAGTAATATTTAAATACATTTTTCTTTCGTTGGTAAAAAATGCAGCTTCAGATTTTTCCACATTGGTCTTAATTTTCCATTTCATCATCCAGAACTTAGTGCTTGGACGTGTTCTTGTAATGCATGTACGACTGCGACCATACACACGTTTGAATGGAGGATCACAGTATCATCTGCATATAATGCTAGTGTAATGAGGGTGTTGTGTGGAATGTTGTTCGTATAAAGTGAAAAAAGGGTCGGAAAGAGTAAAAATCCTTGTGGTAAACCAGCAAGGAATTCTCAGCATGTGGCATGAATATTGTTATAATGAACACCTAAGTATCTATTGTAAAGAGAGGAATTTATGAGGTTTATGATGTGATCTGGGAAACCCAGAGTGATTAACTTGTAGGTGAGTGCCTGTAACCATACATAATCAAATGCTCTCAAAAAAAGGGTCCAATGATGAGTTTTTTCTTAAGTCCATCTGCAATCAGTTCTGTGACCTGATAAAGTTGACGCATAGTTGAGTGCTTTCGGCAGAATCCATATTGCTGCGGAATCATGATGTTATTTTCGTTGATGAAGTCTTGGATGCATTTCAGGATAACGGCTTCTGTAATTTTGCTTAAAGTTGATCAAAAACTTATCAGTCTGTACAATGTTGCAAGGGTTGGATCTTTACCCGGCTTCAGAACAGCTAAGATGATAGCTGTTTTCCAATTGGCTGGGAAATACTGCAGTCTGAACATAGCGTTGGTTATCTTGGTGAATTTGCATAGCATTTTAGAACCCATTTCCTTGATCATTTTGTTACTAATTCTGTCCAATCCTGGGCTGCTGCAATTTTTCCTCTTCTTGACATAACTGCTAACTTCCAAAGGCATGATTAAGGGGGTTGTTTATGTGCGTTTTTGATTGAAATTGTGTGATGAGGGAAGATATTCTATATGTTCTATTTGGGAGTGAGAAATGTCGTGTATGCAAAATTGAACATATATTAAATGTTGAACTGAACTTGTCTGATTAGAAGACAATCTTGTACTACAACCAACTTGTGGAATGCAAAGAAAGATGTTTGTTAATAAACAGATAACAAAAGATATTTTAAACAGAGGATAATCACAAAAATTACTACCTGTGCAGCACCTGATATAGCTACAACAGTGGAAAAGTCTAAATCCTGAAGTCTTAGTAGATCCAGAATCAAATCAAGTGCTTTTATCCACATACTAGGAGGAGCTGTTACTGTGACCTCATCATCATGCTTGTGTACACCTCCATGAGTTCTGTATTACAAGAAATAAGAAATAGGATGAATTTGGCATATTACGTACAAATCGCTTGTTGTGCTTAGCATTATAAGATATATTTTGTAACATAAGAAGTTATTTAGAAAATACATATAAGAAAGTAAATTTAATTGATATTGGCTTGTCGTTATAATAAAAAATGTAATTAAATGCATTATAATGAAACAAAGCTCATGCTTCAATGAATTCATAACATTTATATTAGTTAATTGTTTATATGACAATAAAACGTTTACTGAAAACAAAAGACAGATGTTAGATATTTATCTGTTTTTATTTTTAATTAATTGCTGTAAATATAATCATAAAAATATGCATATTATATTATAGCAATGAAAAATTTTTGCAAAAAATGTACAATATTTTTCTTTTAGATCAATACATTTTTAGTAATAACAAACTCGCATGAATACAGCACAAAGTTCAAGATATGGACTCGTCAGGATTTCGGTGTGTGTGTGATTATGGCAAACCCTCGAGGGCTATCTGCCTAAGGGGAGGGATGCCTTCGTGGAGGACTTTCTAAGGGAAACTGGCTCGTATACACGTTACACATGGGGAAAACCACGAAAACGCCCATGCAGCCAGCCCATTCGCGGGATTTGAACCTCGGACCGAACTACCAGTGTTCAGCGACTTTACCGCTTGGCCGCTGGTGGGCTGTCGTCAGGATTTCGGATTTTAGATCATCCTTTTAAATCTAGTAACATGACATATAGAAATTATAAAATTTTAAATATGAAATAATGAACATTTATGATTTTCAGGGATTTAAAAATTTACCTAAATAAGGTCAATATTTAGTTCTTTGTTTTATTAAACATTTCTTATAACATAATTTCAAGTATTCGGAAGCATCCTTCATAGCCAATAATCAGTTGGCGGTATTTTGTGCAAACACGGTATGTGTTTTTCAGCAAATTTTTAAAAGCTCCTGCAGTGGTTTCCGTCTCTTAGTAGATTGTTTTGAATTCGAGTCATATCAGACCGATAAACTTTTAGATTTATACAGTGAAATAACACATACAATCCAAACTGCCCTTTTTGAAAATGTACCAGAGATAAGAAAACGGCGATCAAAATGCCAGCAGCTGGAACATTTAACTATCAAGCAATGTATGCAGAAAGTTAACAATGTTATTTATGAGGAGTACTTAACCAGTCTCAATGAGGTATTTATCTGTGAGGGATGTGCAGTCGATCATCCAAGTCAGCACCGCCACCCTTGTATAATGAAAACGACTGGGGGGGATGTGCAGTCGATCATCCAAGTCAGCGCCGCCACCCTTGTATAATGAAAATGACTGGGGGGAGTTATGAATAATACTAACAAAGCAATATTGTCAATGAACTTTAAAAGACTTGCTAAAAAACTTTATGTACACCTGCTGTTGTACTTATGACAACAAAGACTTTTTAACCCCTTAACAGCAGCGGGCATATATATACGTCTTTCTCAGCTGATGTGTTAACTGCCCAGGGCATATATATATATACCCTTCCACAATACTATCATTTGTTTTGCTCTGCAAGCAGTAAAATTATTCGCAGAGCTTTGGAATGCAACACCATAAAAAAAACAGAGTATGTGAAAGAGGATACTATTTCAGAGAAGAGGGGGGAGGAATTGGAGAGGGGGATGTTTCTGAAATGGTGGAAGTAAGGACTACATGGTTATTGGTGTTTCTGTTTGAGTAAAACACATTTTTTATTCTGAGTCTTCCATTTTCGCTTACTGTTTGTAGTAGGTGTTTACAAATATGTCTGACAGTGATGACTAATGACTGCATGGTTATTACTCTCATGTTTCTGTTTGTATAAATCGTATACTTTTTTATTCTATGCCACCTCCACACTTTCCATTTTTGGGACAGCCAAGAATAAAGAAAGATATAACCGATTTTTCTTTAACCGATATCTTGTAACTGGTGTGCAATATCAAGAGTTGGAATAATTGGACCATGGTTTTTAAAGAAAACGAACGGCTATTTCAGTGACTTCTGGTTGTTATGTCCCCAAGATTGAGGACTTCTAACCAAAACTCGAGGTGAATGTGAGAGATGTATGGTTCCAGCTGGATAGTGCCATGGCACACACAGCTTATCTGTCAACGACTGTTTTGCAGCAACACTTTCCATGACTTCTCATCTCTTTGAGAGATGATTTGCACTGGCCAGCACTATCGCCTGGTTTAGCCCCATGTGAGTAATTTCTATGGGGCTATCTAAAATCACTTGTTTACAACAATCGTCCTAAAATACTGGCTTACTTGAAATGCAACATTTGTCAAGCTATTGCCAACATAACCATCAATGTGCTGGAAAGAGTTGAACGAAACTTCAATTAAAACAGTGTGTTGACGTTAATGGACGCCATCTGCCTGGTATTATCTTTAAAACAGTATAAATATAAACTTTACATGTTGTACTGGATGCTGTTCAAAGAATTAAATATATATATATTATTGAATTTCAAAATAAGCAAACTGCTCTGCCCCACCCTGTATTTCAGAGAAGAGGGCGATGTTTCTGAAACTGTGAAAGTAATGACTGTGCAGTTATAGCTCGTGTTTCTGTTTGAGTAAAACTTTTTTTATTCTGTGTCTTCCTTTTTTGCTTGCTGTTTGCAGTAGGTTCCAGGAATACAAAAAGATATAATGGATGTTTCAAACCCTCTTTTTTGAATTATTTTTTTATGAATTGCTCGTGCTTCATATTGTTACTGAAAGTAATCGTTTTGCAAAGCAGTAGATGAACCAACATTCTGCAAAAGAAAATTTAAGAACAAAATCGTGGCATCCAACAAATTCAGAAGAAATGCATGGTTTTTTAGGTATACTGATTTTACAAGGTATAACACTGAAACCTGATATTACACTTTACTGGCCTAAAAAAAAAAAAAAAAAAAAAATTGATCGAAACTTCATTTTTTGGGATCCTTTTTATTATCTTTTTTACTATACATCTTTTTCAGTATATTTTTACTCTAAACATTAAACTTTGTACTTTCATTTTTGTTCTTTTATTCTTCATTTTGTGAAAGTAAACAGTTTTTAGAGAGCAAAATTTGCACTTACTTTACCCTAGTACATCGCATGACTGCACGAGCCTGTGTAAAATCAGTGGCACAGAGGGTTGAATCTTGCATGTTTCCTGCAGCAGTTAAGTGTTTAAAGAATATTTCAGTGTCATCTTTACGTGAAATAGAAAATTTGTGAGAAAAGAATTATTTAAGTATGTATTTTAATAAAAAAAATGCTATATTTATATTGAAATGTATCCTTATTTTGCTGTCGACTGTTTCCTACTATGTTTAAATCAACATCTTAGTCTTGATAAGTTATTTATAATATGCTTTTTTACCGTGTACTGCTTGTAGGAAATAATTTGTTACTCAGGTTTTATACTAACGTATTACAAGATTTTACATTTCATTTAAGTATTGGTAAAGTTTTACTGTTCCTAATGAGTGGAATTTTCTTAATGTGTACATGGGTCTTGGATATTTATTTGCATTTTTCCTCAGTAACGCTTGGAATTAATCTAATAATATGTAGCATAAATATGCTTATCTTCTAAAAATCTTGATTGAAAGTTAATTAAAATTAGTTGAATGAGTATTAAACATATCTAAAATGCTAACTGTACAACAAAATGTTTCATGACTTTTGAGTGTATACTGACGAGGGTAGATAAAGTGATCTTTAGGTTTTTCCCACTGATAGTAAATCTGATTCCAGTAAGAATCTGTCAAGACTCATTTTTAGGTAAATTCTTTGTATAGCTAATTTTCTAAAACTTGTAGGGAATTCTGGGTAACTAACTTAAATCCAGTAAAGGTACTATCCTCATTTGGGTAAAACAGTAAATATTCTACAGTGGAAAATGTTTGTTTCGTATTTAGCTCTTACTAATATGTTAAGAAAATAGTTCTAAGATAGGTATTCCGTACCGAGGAAATACTGCAGGAAAAGTTGAATGATTTAGATAACCTTTGGAGCTTTTCTCTTAGAAAAAAGTAATTTTCAGCAACATTAATTAAATTACTCTTCTAAAAAATGCCTAGAAAGTTCCACAATACAAACTTATGTTGAAGGTATTCGTGGTTCATTTTTGTTTACTGTTACAAATTCGCTAAATCGAGACGAGCAGATGAATAAAACAAAATTAAAGTTCTTACCTTAATAAAGTGTAATCCAAGCTGCGGAGGTAAGGAACACGATCATTATATTAGCAAACACAAAATAACAAATTTATTAGGTATTAGAAGAATAAAAAATATGTAGAGATGATTACAAACGTCGTTTGCTGTCCATTGCATAACGCGAGAAGTGAGTCATACAAGGAGAGAATGTTTCTCCTTCTTTTTGGATCAAGTCCAATCACAGTTAGCAGGGGTGAGGGGGAAATTAACGTTGGAGTGTACAGCTTCATCGCTGTCATTATGAATTGCTCCACAACTTACACGTACAATTATAAGAAAATGGAACAGTTATTTGGGTCCAATTTTGTATTGGAAAGGAATTATTCCTCATTAAATGGGTATTAGTAAGGAATATTTAACTGATATAATGAGTATTTTATGAAGACATTTCTATATTATTCATGAAGAAGGTTCAAATATTTGAAAATATAGCAGAGATTTATAGGTAAAATGTTTCTTTCTTTGGTTCCTTCTATAAATGTATGCATATTGGTAATGATATATGTTGTGTAAAAGTACGGCGGTGTTTCACAAGACTACGTTCATAAGAAAATAAATTAATGAAAACTGACATTCACGAAAAAAAATCCTAGTATAAGAAATTAAAAAATACATTATATATGAAATTGTCTATTAAATTAAGTTGGAACTGAACTATAAGTTCATTAAAATGTGTTAACATTATGCACAATAAACAAACGTATATCAATAAGACAAAATTTCAAGAAATAAAATGGTAGCCAATGGGTAAAATCATTGAACGCTGGATAATTAACCTCTGAAAGATGTCCATGAAGACAAAAATAAATGTACTTAGTGCAGGAAAAAGGTAATAAAATAAAAATGTGCATAGTCAGAACATTTAAGACTTAAAAAATAATGGTATGGATGTAGTCAACTAGAAAAAAATACTGAATTAAAAGGTATTCAGTGTTCAAAATAATAAAAAAGATTTTTGTATGAGTACATGAAACAGTCAATATGGTTCTAAAATTATGGATGAAAGTTGAGATTTCATTCTAAAAATTCGGAATCTATCAAGCTAGCTTAATGAGAATCAAGGTTGAAAACTGAACACTGGTAAAATTGAAGAGCTTTAAAGCCTGCATTCAGATATAAATAATGTAAAAAATAAAAGGAAATACCAGAATATGCAGGAAATTATAAAGTTTGAAAATTTGAATGAGGCTACTAATGAAGTATAATAGTAGAATTAGTCACGATAAGACCACTATAGAATGATAAATTACAGAATTGGCAAATTAAAATAGTACTGAAAATTATAGACTAAAAGTAAGGTCTATTCAATGAATTGGATATGAATAATAGTTATCAGTTATAAAATAAAATGCTTATATGAAAACTATCTATATGTTTAAGAAATTTAAGCATGTAAATTTAGCTGAAATAATACAATAAAAAGTGCGAGTACAATCAAAATTATATTAAAAAAAAAAAAAAGAGCTAAAATTTAGAGTATGTCGAAAACTAGAAAGAAAAGTAAAAAAATATAAAAATTACATCTAAAATTAAATAAAGTTGATGTGTATGTAATGTAATAAACAAGTTAAAAGAGTACTTAAATTACAAAGGTTCAAAATATACAAAACAAGTTAAAAATTAAATAAAGCTCATATACATATGGTCAGAATACAGAGGAATTAAGCTAAATTTAAGAGCATGTTTAAATTTACGAATGTTAAAAAGTATAAAAGTAGTCATATATTAAATGAAAATCATGCACATAGTGCTAAAATATAAAAAATCAGTTAAAATTTTTTAATTATAAAAGTATGTTGGAAACTGAAAATGTTAAAATGTAGAAAAAAAGTTAAAATTTATATCTAAAATTAAATAAACGTTGGGTATATGGTATGAAAATATAATAATGCTAAAATTAAGACTATATTAGAAATTATGAAGGTTAAAATGTATAAAAGAAATCAAATAAAAGTCACACATACATAGTCTGAAAATATAAATTAGTTAGAAATCAGAGTACATTAAATTTTATAAAGGGAAAAATGTGCAAAACAAGCTAAAAATTTACATCTAAAATTAAGTAAAGGTCATCTATATGATCAAAAAATATACGAAATAAGTTAAAATATAGAATATATTGAAGATCACAAATGTTAAAAAGTACCAAAAAAGTTAAAAATTACATCTAAAATTGAATAATATACTAAATAAAAAAAGCATATTTCAGTAATTAAACTCACAAAATATAACACATAAATTAACATTAAAAGTATTGGTTAATAAGTATGAAAATTATTCTGGGTAAAATGAATATAATAATAAAAATTTAATTAATGTAATTAAAATTAGGGAAAATAAATGTGATATTATGAACAGAAGATTTAAGAAATAAGATAAAATTCTGAGTATATAGAAAATTATAAGGCTTCAAACCTACAGAAATATTTTTAAATTTACACCTAAAATTAAGACCTTCTGAATCAATCTATAAATTCAAAAATAATCGTCGTTACCTAGGAAATAACTGTCATATATGTAGTAAAATAGCTGGAATACGAAAAAAAAAATACAAAGGGTAAAAAAATTGATTAACAAAGGAAATTACCTCCGGTAAATCAATTTATGGGAATCTTTCATTAAATTACATCATCGTATCAACTAAATGAAGAATCATAACACACTACTTCTTATCTGTTAGCCTCTACTCTACAATTTCCACCCTTTCCGGTGATATCTGGGATGACGTAGCCTCCCATCCCCTAGCATCACTAGCCATGCCCCACACTGTGTCACTGAACCTCCACTTTCTATCTACTATTATGTTTTATCTTAAAATGCAGATTTCCAACCTATAGTATATGCACTTCCTCAAGTACAAATCGAAATACTTAGAGCATTAAAAAAAATACTTGCTTTTTTGACTGGATAAAAAGAGAAAATAATGGGATCAATTCAAAAAGTACAAATTTTTGTGCATAAAGATGAGAACTATTTGATAAATACATGATGTACGAATTTTCCTGCAAGAATTGTATGTTTGAGAAACATACAGCATTTTTCAAAAAGAATATACATATTTCGAATGCATATATTTATTAAACTATGACATACGAATATGAAACATATGACAAACCTCTCAAGTTCAGATTACTGACGTTACAGATGTTCAGTACGTCCTTCATTACCAACATGAACAATATCACATCTTTACTCAAATTCCTCCCATACTCGGACAAGCATGTCCATCGTCATTGATGTTATGACAGTATGGATATGGTTCTTGACCTCTTCCAGGTGCTGTGGGAGTGGTGGTACATAAACGTCCTTAATGAAACCTCACAGGAAGAAGTCACAGAGTGTCAAATACGGTGACTGTGGAGGCCAGCTGAGACATGCCAAGTCACCAGCTCCTTGACCACCAATCCAATGGTTTGGTAGAGTTTCATTCAGATAATCACGCACTTGGCGACAGCAGTGAGGGGGTGCCCCATCTTGTTGAAAAATGAAGTTGTCTTCGTGCAGCCTCGGAAACAACCAGTTTTGCAACATAGCGAGATACTGCTGACCGCTAACTGTGTTTCCATCAAAGAAGAATGGGCCATAAACAGATGATCGGGATATCGCACAAAACACATTGATTTTGGGTGAATTTCATATATGTTCAATGGCTGCATGTGGGTTCTGTAGGCCCCTAAACTCTAACATTGTGTTTGTTTACATTACCACTAACCTGAAAAGTCGCTTCATCACTGAACACAGTGAGTTGTGCGAAAGTGTTATCATTGTCAATAGCATCAATAATCTCATTACAAAATGCCACACATTGGTATTTGTCATCAGGACGCAGAGCCTGTAACAAATGTAACTTGTACGTCTTCATAACCAAACGACGTCTCAAAACACGGCAAATTGTTGTTGTAAGCAGTTATAGCTCTCAACTGGCATGACGAGTTGATTTTGAAGGACTACGTGGGAAAGCAGTTTGAATTCGTGTAACATTTTCATCGGTAACACGAGGGCAGCCAGGACTCTTTCCTTTACACACACATGCTGTATTTACAAAGTGTCAATACCATCTGCGAAAGTTCCACCCATTCAGAGGACCACTTCGTTACCTCAACTCGAAATGTCTTTGCACTGTAATCACGGAATTACACTTCGCAAACTCGCGAACACAAAATTATTTCTGCTGCGGAGTAGCCATTTTAAACATGTGAGGATTACTATGCAAAACAGAAGACAACTGACATCTAGCAGCTATTAATATAAACTAGACTGTATTCATTTCGCTAATAGCCGAGCCGAGGTGCAGTGATCGATAGTTTGGACAAAATAACACTTTGTAATATGTATATTCTTTTTGAAACACGGTGTACTTGGGTGCAACAGTATGATCCAAAGGCAGCTTGTAGATTTCTTCAACTACGCCACATTTCCAAACAAATCAGAAGAAACCTATTTTTATACCTAGGTAAAAATTAAACGGTGTAATAAATTGAGGGCAGTTTTAAGTTTAAGATTATACCATACATCGGTTGAATCCAATTTTAAAATCCTATGTTAACTTATATCAGCTGAACCCGATTTTAGATGCCAAAAAATTTACTTTTTTGTTTGATTAGGTTCTATTTGTTTTATATTGGTAGTAATTCCGCAAGCCTGATGAAATTGAAAAAAACAACAATTATACATAATAGCAATGCTACTGGCAAATTACAAATAAAATTATTTCATACATTCAGGTTGTAAAGGTTTTTTAATTTGGTTTAATTCATTATGGCAAAGCACACAAACGCACGCCTTCATGGAGAATTTTCCAAGGGAAACTGACTCATGTTACACATGGGAAAAACCACGAGAGCACCCATAAAGCCAGCCCATTCGCCTGGAATTGAACCCACGTCAAAACTACCAGTGTTCAACGATTTTTACCGCTCGGCTGCTGGTGGGCACAGTTTTTTTAAATACTTTTTGTAAATATAGACAGTTCGTCAAACACTAATTTTGACATGGCATTTTGGAGGATTTTTTTAAATATAGTAATCGGTCAGTTTAGTTTCAAGGGGAAAAAAAGAGGTGTGATTATGGAGTATAATAAAATTTTATCAGTCTGAAATACGATGAACTTCTTGTTTTTACTGGCAATTCTGTAATGAGTACTTCTCCAACAGATTTTGTTTTTTTACTTAAAATAATTTTAATACGCACACATATGTATCACTGTATACGACGATTTTGATAGCTTGAGTGACTTAAAAAATAAGCATATTTTTACATAGCTTATTATTTTTCTTTTTACATAAGAAATGTCTGTAATAAAATCCTTCCAGGGCTGTAGTGGCATTATATTACCAAGGCATTTATTTCACGATACCTGGCAAGTCTTGCCAATCCAAAAGAAAGGAGAACTGCCATGTAGTGAGATAAACAGCCAATTCCTAAAGTAATATGCGACATTAGATTTCTATCTGTTTGTTTATTTATCTAATCAGTTAAGAAAAACATATAAAAGCTACCTGCCTAAAGGAAGGGATGCCTTAAAGGAGGACTTTCTAAGGAAAATTTGCTCATATTCACATTACTCATAAGGGAAAATGCATAAGCTCTCTAATTAATTTTTCAAATTATAATTGCACTGGCTTAACAATCTGAATGATTTAACAACAATAAACCCACTTCTCACTATATTATATCCTTATTCAATAAAGAATACAATAATATTGAATAATGTTGTAAGAGAAAAAATATATAAATCAAAATTATAGTTTAAACTAATGGTAAAACATTAATTCTCCCTCTCTGTTTTAAAAATTGTAATAACTTTTCTGGATTGCATCATTTCTAGATCATTCTATGGCCTGTGTAGCTCTAATGACGTAACAATTGGGAACCAAAACTTTTCTCTTCCTGTGCTTCCATCTTGCATAACTACGCACTTCAGCTTCGCTTTCTGCTTGGATGTAATTTCGCTATACTGCTTCCTACTGCAATAATGTCAAGGATGTAAATTTTCTTGAATAGGCACAGCTCAAGTGCCAGGTGAACTGAGGCAACAAATATCAATTGGATAATGAAAATGGAATTAAAACCGCCTCGACTGCCAAGTTCTTTAGATATTACCAAGTCAACATGTTAGCATACTATGCAATCAGAATTCTTCAATATGGATCCAAGTACGCATCAGCAGTGTTCCGGCGTTTCCTTGCATTTATTATTTCATATGTATATATATAAATAATTATACAATAGTATTGTAACTGAAGCTAGAAATGCATATAGCTTAATATTTTTGTGTTTGGATACTGCAATGCTATATTACATTATCTTCCATGCAGTTGGACAAATATTATGATTCAGCTACAAGGTATAATACAACTGTAAGAATGTCACCAGGTTTAATATATTTAGCGTCTAGACCAAAAAAAAAAACAAATTCTCCTAGATTACTTACTGCTTTTGCTTTACAAACTGACAACGATCTTAATCAAGTCTATAAACTCCTCTTGGGGAAAAAGGAAATGATCACCAATTGCTGTTTAATTTACATTGGTCAAACAAAAAGAGCCTTAAAACTTCATGTTAAAGAACATGAGGCATGTGTTAGGAAAAAGGAAACACAGAAATCTACTGTTGCTCAGCATTGTTAAAATGAAAAATCACAATTTCCATTTTTCTACAGCCGAAATTATTCAGAAAACGTCCTCCATTCATGAATTAGATGTTTTAGAAGCGTTTCACATCCAAAAACACATTTCTGTTCTAGTTAATATAAACAATTGCAATTCATCTCTACCTTCAGCCTTTAAAGAAATTTTGTTTTAGTTTTCTTTTTTCATCAATAGAGAGATGATGCTGGTAGCTTAACTTCTGTCCAACTTATCTTTCTTCACCCTTTATTTGGTTCATTTGCACTTAGCAGCTGAAGAAGGTAGTTAAAAAAACTATCGAAACTAGCACTGCAAAAAAAATTTTTGTAATTTATGCCGATTCTTAATACTGGACTTAGTTTTTGAATAATATTTAATTTATGAAAATGGGTTACCAAATTATATACTGCAGAAAAATGATTGAGAAAAACTTCCTTAGATGTCTGATGCATTTTTCATTAGTGTTCCCCTATTTTAATATATTTGCTCTGCCAGAGTGCTTAAAAATTTACTGCATAAAGATATCAATCTTTAATCTTACCCTCGTAACACGTACCAATGCTAAGGGATGCGGCACCACCAACCACCATAATAATCAGGGCAGACTGACTGATTGAAAAGCAATACATATATATACTACTTAATAATTTGCAACTTTTAGTTTAAACATCTAACTGCTATAGTTTACAACATATTCAACTGATCATTTTATGAATATTCACACCACTGTTAAAATGCATAAAAGACGTTTCTAATGCCATATATTATATTAAGTAACTCAGCACAGAATAATTATTTCCTAAAATTTCAAAAAAATAAAAAAAAAAAAAAAAATCTGAAGCATTTCAGATTTTAGGTTACATCCAAAGGGGCCTTTTTTTTTTAACGTTTTGTGTGTTACCTTTATTTATTAAATATCATGTTCTATGTACTCAAACCATAAAATTCAGTTCAACAGCAATGTCGCAAAATAATTTTAAAATGAGAATATATTTAGAATTTCCAACACAGAATATCACACGCTGGAGATAATTTTTTTTTTTTTTTTTTTTTGGTACAGTGTTGCCATTGCTCACTATGAAATTGTTTAGTTTGTTAATCAAAAATCTGTTGAAGTACTACAAAATATGAAATTGACAATAAAACAAATTTCAAATTCAAATTAGGGCTTCCACATACCCATATTCTATGGAAGATTACATTATTCATATTTTGATGGCTCTAGATACCGTTGTTATATCACAATTCTAGAAACATACATACATTTATGCACATTCTTCCTTATTTAATTTCTTTAATTATAACCCAGGGCGATAATACTTGTATTTGGTGGCAAGAATCTGAAAAGTAAAACGGGCATCTAAAGTTTTTGAAGCAAAATGCCAAAACAAAATTAATAGCCCTACTAAAGCTACTGAGCTTTTGTGGTTTTTCCAATGTGTAATATAAATTTGGGCCAGTTTCCTTCAAAAATAAAGTTTTCCTCTCCTTAACCCTTTCAGGACGTGCGTCCCATATACGCATTCCCTAAGAACGTCTCTTACAACCGGGCATCCCATCCGTGCATCGCTAGAGATTGCAGATTGCATTCAGAGGACGGGTGATGCATATGCACATTTTAAGCTGGAACGTTTTTCTGAAGGCCACTAGATGGCATCCTATGTCCATTACTTTTGAAATGAACACACTTTTAAGTTCCTGACCTTGAGTTTGATATATTCTGCTTGACTTTGGTATTTTACTCATCAGCTCTTGCGAGGGTGGGGGGAGAGGGAAAACGTAAACAGAGTTGAACTCTTTAAATCGCTGCGTGCTAATGAAAACATTCGCGTGTCTGATTTATATCCAATTCCTTTTTTTATTTTCTGAAAGTCTCACCTCCAGTCTATTATAGCAGAAAGGCGCTATTTATCAGAGGAAGAATACCCTCATATGGTCAATGAACTATTTATTAACGCAAATGAGAGTGATGATTCATTTTCTAAAGAGCTAGAAAGTGATATTTTTTCTAAGAGTTAGAAAGTGATACTGCTCCGTACTTCGAGATTTACCACAGTCTTCATTTTAAAATTTTGTTACTTCTTACTGTAAATAGTCTTTATTGTGTTGTTTTATTAATTTAAAACGTTATTGATGGATTTTATGAATTAAAACTTTTAAATAATTTGAATAGCGTTTACGAAAATTATTTTTACAAGACAAGCAATTTTTAAGCATATTTTCATGTAAAATAATGAAAAAAACGTTATTAAGTGCTAATTTTAACATATATAAGAGCTCAAGTAATAATCTAAAAGAATACAAAAAATTATGATGCTAGAAGCGAAACTTTTTTTTTTTTTTCTAATCTTTTTTTATAAAATTAGGCTTATAGATGCAAAACCTCCGTCCCGTACGGTGACTGCCTTCGATTCCCTTCCGACCCACACGAGCGTCTTAAACAAAGGTGGGTTGATCCTTGGATTATGGTAACTTGGCGATTTTTTCGCGAAAATTTGGCGACCAACTCTGCTACAGCAACCCTCTATTTTTTTTCGTCGCCATTTTGTCTTCACGAAGTAAAGACATGTTTCTTTTATTTTTATTTACTGAACACTTTTTCCAACAATCTACTAGCCAAATTACACTTATACTAGAAATTTTATCTAACAAAACTGCTTAATCATGACAAATATTCACTGCAAAATTGGGAAAAAGTGCAAAATCGCAAACTCCTTGCGCGTTTTTCAGAATAGCACATACACATAAACCACTTACACGTCGACTTATTTTTACTTAAAAAAACATCCCAGAATTGCACAAAAATGGCATTGCACACACTCTTAACTTTATCTATCGACACTGCTATTTTCTCATAAATTACAAAAATTTGCACGAAAATGCAAAAAAATTCTGTGAATCTTTAAACTCGGTAAAAAGCACATATATGAAATTACGTGATCGCGAAAAAGTATATACCCTTTCCAAGGATGAACATTTCCACGTATAAAATAAATAAAATATCGAAAAACTTTTACCTCTAAATTATTTATTATACTATAAACGTCACTAACGAATTCATACCGCAAACATTACAAATGGTTACAAATACTTAGTGTCAAATATTTAAATTACTTCCATGCACGTTTACTTCGTTACTGTACGTTACTGTAATTCATCCATTAATGTCATATGACATTATTAGTTTTTTTTTGGATGCCATTTTGTTTTCACTAAGTAAAGGCATGTTTTTTTTTTTTTTTTTTTTTAACTCAACATTTTTTTTCCAACAATCTGCTAGCCGAATTACTCTTATGCTAGAACTTTTATGGAACAAAAGTGCTTAATCATGACAAAGATCAGGTGCGAAATTGGGAGAAAGTGCAGAATCGCCCACTCCTTGCCGCGTTTTTAAGACTTGCACATACACGGTATCATCCATGTACACGTCGACCTATTTTCACTTAAAAAAACATCCCAGAATTGCACAAAAATGGCATTGCGCACACTCTTAACTTTATCCATGTACACTGCTTAAGTCCTAACTAGTAACCTTTATCACCTTACCAAAATGTCGCCAAACTACCTGTTACCATATTCCAAAGATTAGCCCAATAATCTTATATAGTTGTTTACTAATATACTTCCTTTCTTGCGTTAGGGTTGCCGCAATTATTTTTGGCAGCACTGGCATCAACAATAGTTTGGCGATTTTTTACGGTCCTCAATACGGAATAGTACCCATAAAACTTCCATAGAGGAGAATTACAGTGCAAATACTTTTAAATCCAAAATTAACTCCAACGAAAATCACTTAAATTTTTCTAATTTTCAATTACCTTTCTATGAATAAAATATTTTTAATGCTTATTTAAATGCTTTTTAATTTTCTACTTTTTTTTTTAATTAAATACAGCATGTTTGAACATAATCTACAGATATTGCTATAATTAAGAAATATTAAAAATGGAACTAACTTACTGAAAACATATTTAGATTGAAGCTGAATCATTCTAATTCGATTTAATCCTAGTTATACAGTGCACATGGGATTTGGCTACTTTATGATGAGCAGTAAATGCGACATATACGATGAGTAATAAATGGGTCATTTTGGTGCTAGCAATAATTTTAAAAATCGTGCCAAGGTTGCACCGTATACTAGGATTTGACCACTAATTGTAAAATCACTTACAATAGAACAAATGACAAAACCATGTTTTAGGTGCCTGCACTGGCCATAAAAATGTTGAGTATATTGAATTATGTTTCTTAAAAATTGATTATAAATTAATATTAATTATTTTGTCAACATATTTCAAAAACGAAATATGCAACATATTTGTGACTGATGAAGCAAAGGAACTTGTAAAAAATAAAAAAAAATAATTAAGAATATTTTACCTGAACTCGGGAAGATCAATGTCATATTTAACAGTTGCCTGATGTGTTACTTTGAGTTTATCATTGATAACCACAGCTTTCAGCTAAACATAAAAGTACAAACATACAAAGCAGTAATTAAAAATAATTCACATACAATAGTTGAAAATTATTCACATAAAATATACTTATACTAAGTTTCTAAAATTTGACATAATAATTATTACAAATGCCATAATAAAGTAAGGTTTCTCAAAAAAGAAAATTCTTTGATACATTATATTAATCCCAGTGCTGAACTCCAATATTTTAATGGAACATGCAATGTGTTCTCAGCTGTACATATGAATGTTGCAAGCATAATTTAAATGCACCAGTTCATTTACAATTACTAAATTAGAAAACAGAATTCCAAATATTATGAAAGTTCATGATGCATCAGTTCATTTACAAGTACTAAATTAGAAAACAGAATTCCAAATATTATGAAAGTTCATACTAAAAAAGTAATAATTACACACAATATATAAAGAAGTATAGCAAATCTTCTTCCATTGAAAACATGTCTGTGTGCAGTTTCAGAGGCAAAATGATGTACAGAGAGATTCCGAAGAATTTAGAATATGAAATGTCAAACACTAACATGGTTTCACCTTATATGGGTTAAACACAGTCATGTTCAAATTAATACAAAAATCTTAACAATGGTAAAACAACTATATATACAAAGGAGAAAAGCACTCGGATTGCACAAAACTGATATATTTAAATATGGTTTCATTGGACACCTATTTACAAGTGTTTAGGGGTAAAGTGCAGAATCGTCTACTTATTTGTGTGGCGTTTGCAAGAGTAAGAAATGTATTTCTGTCAGTTTTCTTTTACTTTTTAAGTGAATATATGTCGATGTGTACAGGGAGTGCGCAATGCCATTTTTGTGCAATTCTGGGATTTTTTTTTAGTGAAAATAGGTCGATGTGTACATGGATACTGAGTATGTGCAATTCTTAAAAACGCGCTAAGCAGTGGGCGATTCTGCACTTTCCCCAGTGTTTATATCACTCAGAAATAATAATAACTGGAAAATTCATGTAACGTAATTTGAAATTTCTGTTATATACGAAATCATGAAATATTTACCATGTTTTATTACCTATCAGTTTTATAAATAGAACAATGACATTATTAAATCATAGCGTAAAAGTCAATTCTTTCTTCCCTTCTTTTCCACTTAAAAATCTTTGAGAAATATTAAAAGCCTCCAATACTAATATTTATATTAAGAATTATAATAAAAGGTTCACCTGTTGAGTGCTAAAATCAAAGCCCAGATAACAATCTTCCATTTTAAATCGAAATCAATGTTTAAAAATCATTAAAAAGTACAACAGACCACAAAATTCTAACGTTCAGTCAGAGGGAATGCGTTGTTTGCAGGACATCTTCACAAGGGAAAGGGAACTTTCTCGCCAAGATATTTCGCGTCATCGGCTCATTCTTAAATCTGGAACTGTGGCAGAAGAGAAGGGTGTTGTTGATCTGTGAGTGTGCTATATAATTCTCCTATGAATTTAATTAGATACCATGTTTTCTAAATTTACCCATTTTGCTTGTTTAATTTGGGGATTTTTCCGTAACCGGCACTTGGCGAAATTTCAGGTTTTTATCCATTAAAAAAACAAATTTTTATTTCTCTGTTGAGTGTTTGCTGTACATCTTATATTTTATTATTAAATATGAAAATTAGTTTTGCATATGTATTTTTTTACATGCCCATTTGCTGTTTTTATGCTGGTAGATTCCTGGCCGATCACGTGTTTATAGGTAAATGCGCCATTTTCATTTAACTCTTGCAGAAATTACTCTTCATCAAGTTCTTATCCTGCTATCCTTTAAGAATCAATGTTATCCATTACATGTATTTTGAACTGTGTACCTAGTATCCTAGTATCCGGTTTAATCCTAGTATCTGGTGCACACGGGATTTGGCTACTTTTGGCGACTTTATGATGAGCAGTAAAATTGGGACATGTACGATGAGTAGTAAACAGATCATTCAAAGAATACATATAGTATATATTATGTATGTACACACATAGTATATAGTGTATAGTATATAGACGTTCTTTGGATCATTTTTGGTGTTAGCGATAATTTTCAAAATAGCGACGTTCTTTGGATCATTTTTGGTTTTGGCGATAATTGTCAAAATCACGCCAAGGCTGCACCGTATACTAGGATTTTACCGAAATTTTATTAGTTTGTGATTTTAATAGGGCTTTTTTAAGAAATATTGTTAATAAATAAATTAAATTTAATAGTGCCTTTAATCATTATGTATAAATACATAATGATTAAGGTTATCTAATACCTAATTTAACTACTTACAACTAACTGCTTACCCTTAAAAATTATCTCTGCATATTAGCGAGTTATTGCCTTTCATTAACTCTTACCGTGTCACAAGATAAAACACAAAAATGTAAAAATTTTCTTGTAAAACCTATTCTTCGCATCTAGTGAGACTTAATGCAAAACAACTTATCATCTCTGGTGCTTTAGTTGATTATTAGAACCTTAAAGTATATTAACTGAGTTACACCCCCTGGAACTCTACACAAAGCTATGACACTAACTGCGTCAGACATAGCCCAGCTAACTTTCAAAACTTGCAAACCATCAGGCCTTTCAGGTTTGTTCTGATCAGCATGTCTCTCTAGGCAAGCAGGAGCAGTGATAACAGCGTCTTTTGTTTTTAATCGATCTGAGTATGATTTTACTTCTCATTTTAACCTATGCCACTTGACATAAAATCTACGTACTATTTACTACTAGACTGAGCAAGTATATGACAAAATGAGACATTAAAACAAAAAATTAACACAAAGCTAACTGTTATTAAAAACTAAATAAAATGTCACTTATCTTCTTTCAAATATGTCCAATTATTACAAGTGTAAATAAAGTTTATTTTATTCTCAAACCTATTAATAATTATGTTAATTAAGTTATGTTTAATAATAATGCATCCTACTTACGGATCTATTTTATTTTTAGGATGGTATTACAAAAGTGAAGTTCAGGCATAGATAATAGTTTTAATTGAATTTATTCAGTTCCCATTCTCTCATAGGCCCTTAATTTTTTCATTAACCTTCCAGCGGGCACGCGTATGTGTGACATACACTAGATTTTAATTTCGCATTTTTTTCGTAGACCAGAAGGCGCTATGACCGCGTGTTCTTGGCTATTCTCTCCTCTTCGTTCACCCTTCTTTCAGTCGTCTGCTGGATTTTGAGGGGTTAATGCGAGTCTGCAGATTTACTATTTGTATTCCAGAAATACGCGCGACCGTTGAAGTAAGTTTTTGCTATATCTAATTTCCTTTTTTATAATAGAAAATCTTTATTCTTTTGCATCTAAATCTTATAATTTTGTATAATTTTTGTGCATAATTACTTTTAATGATAAAATAGAAGCACTGTATGCGTCACATACGCGCGACCATGTATGATATTTTTGTTCTTTTCTTTTCAGTTATGGCGAATAAAAGTAAAATACTCGACATGAATGATACGAAGGATCTTGAGATTATAAGAAATATGCTTTTATGTGACAGTGATGAGGACATTATTTTAGATGAAAGCATTGCAGATGAAGAAGAGCGAATTTCAGAAAAAGGTGATTCAGAATCGGAGATAAGTGCAGATTGCAATTCTGAAGAGGGAAATAATGATGATAATTCTTCCGAAATATATATAGTTCATAAAACAGAAAAGTCATCGATTCTTGGACATGGCATAAAAAGAAAACTAAACGAGGGCCTCGTAACATATGTGTTCATGTTTCTGGAGTCATCGGTAAAGCTAAATATCTAACAGATATTTTGGATATATGGAAATGCCTCTTTACTGATAGTTTGATAGAAATCATTGCTGAAGATACAAATTAGTGTATTTCTTCTGTGAAGTCTAATTATTCTCGTATAAGGGACAGCAGAAATAAGCTTTTTTGGGCTTACTTTACTTAGCTGGTATTTATCATGGTAACAGATTTCTGGAATCTTGAGGAACTGTGGAGAATGGAGGAATTTAAAGTAGTAATGAACTTGAAGAGATTTTTGTTTTTACTAAGAGCTTTACGGTTTGATGACATAAACACAAGAGCAGAACGAAGAGAAGTCGACCGCTTGGCTCCAATAAGAAACATTTTTGAAAAGTTTGTCTCTAATTGCCAGAAGAGCTATTCACTTGGAGAGAATGTTACAGATTGTCTTTTTACGTAAGCAACAAACCACAAGATGTTGTAAAAAGGTTGACAGAACCTATTGATAACACTGGAAGAAATGTAACCACAGACAACTGGTATTCAAGTTTTGAGTTAGTACGAGAAATAGATGAAAAAGATTTTCATTTGTAGGTACTTTGAAAAACAATAAACCTCAAATTCCGGATCAGTTCAAGCTGGTGAAAACTCGGGAACCCAATACGAGTCTTTTTGGATTTAGAAAAAATATGACACTTCTCTCCTATGTACCCAAACGTTATACAAACGTCATCTTGATTTCAAATCTTCATGATGACGTAGCAATAGATGAAAATACCCAAGACCAAAAAAAGCCTGAGATTATCACATTTTACAATCATATCAAAGGAGGTGTGGACTCTTGTAGTTTTCTTCTCTATGCTGAATATAGCAGCAATCAACAGCTACATAATTCATTCAACAAATAATAGTGAAAAATTGCTTAGAAGATAATATCTGCGAAACTAGCAAATGCTCTTGTGAAGGAAAACGTTGAAAGAAGAATCCCTAACTCTCTTCAAAGTGAGCTGAAATTTAAATTGAAAGAAGAATCCCTAACTCTCTTCAAAGTGAGCTGAAATTTAAATTGTTGAAACGAAAAGCAGAATTAGCTGTTGTGTAAGAAATGACTTCAGGAAAAAAAAGATGCAAACCCTGCCAAAATGACAAGCATACTGGAATTACGAGGTTCAGCTGTGAGATTTGTTTAAAATTCATTTGTCTAGAGCACTGTAAACATATTTGTTCAGACTGCACCGATGCAATGAAGTGACTATGAAATTGATTTGTTATGTAATATTTAATATGTTTTTCACTTACTGATTAAAAATATAAAAGTTCAATTGAAATATTGGCAGTTTAATTTTGTTTTACTTTCAAGTTAGTTTGATAAGTCTTTAGTCCATTTTATATTGTTTTTTTCCTTTATACTTATTTTATTTTCCTTAATTTAAAGTTAATATTATTTAACTCATTTGTACTTATTAACATTTAACTATTTACAAGCTAATTTTAATATTTTTGCTCTGGAAAATTTATTTTTTATAATAGCGTATCTAAGAAATACGCGCGACCTTTCTTGTTAGTGCAGAAGGCGCGCCCGCTGGAAGGTTAATGGCCCTTAAAAGTACTTAATTTCCATGTGCAGAAATGTGTATGGACTCTGTTCGACAAAGTTAATTTCCACATCAAAATTTTTTTAATCTGTTTCTTTCATTGTATAATTATTAGTTTGATATTTTCAGTTGTAGTATTCAGCTAAATTACTCATGGGCTTATTTTCTTTAATATTCTTACCTGTTTTATTGATAAGTTTGAGCCCTTTTTCAAAATTTTCCAATTGCATTGTAAATAAAAAAATAAATATGCTTACCTTTTCAGGTCTTTTTGATAGCATTTGAGTTTTGACATACACGATTCCTTGAAAGTAATTCTTGAAATATCATTATACCATTTCCTCATAATCTCAATTCCCGCCTCACAGGATGCACCGTGAAACGAGGGATGGATCGAAATGAAACTGTTCTGTGTCAAATCATAATTCTGTATTTAAGCACTGTATCTATTTTGATACTTAACTCAAAGCTTGATTAAGATAAATGTTTAATAATACACTATTTACAGGTTAATTAACAAATGAATCTATATAAAATATATAAATCAAAGGGCATGGGTTAATATGCCATTCCCATCTGTCTCTTCACCTCAGGTGGGAACGCTACAATCGAGGTATGACATCACATTCATAAAGCATAAGCATCTAATATTTGTTTTGCAGTTAAATTGAGCTAAATCAATTAATGTGAATAGCATAAAAAAATTAAGAGTTATTTCGGTACTTATGTATTAACGCAACCAGGCCAAAATTCGCATAAATCGCGAAATTTGGCAACCCTACGTGTTATGGAGCGTGTACTACCACAGCAATGGGTTTTCGGCTGAATTTGCCGAGAAAAGAAAGAAACTTTTTTGGTTACTGTACCTAACAGAAGCGCTGTTACCCTCATGGAAAAAATTTGCGAAAATATCAAGGAAGGAAGCATCATTTATTCGGATTGCTGGAAAGGATACAATACAAGTGAGTTCGAACATGCTGGATTTCTTCATGGAACTGTTAATCACAAATATAACTTTGTGGATCCCAACATGAGCGTTCACACACAACATGTAGAGCGCATGTGGGGCTCAGCCAAATGGCGCAACAAAAAACGGAGAGGAACAGGCCGTCATCATCTTGACTCATACCTTATTGAATTTATATGGCGCCAAGCTCAAGCTGTTAATGGCGAAGACGGTTTTCAATCAGTGCTAAAAGCAATAGCCAAAAGATTTCCGCCGAAAAAATAATTCTGCAACTTATTCAAATTCGAAACCGGAAGGGTTTAATTGCTATTTTATATTTTAAAACAAAATAATATAAAAAACTGTATTAAAAATTATCTGTAATTAATAAATATACATTTTCTTTCTATTCATACTTTTTTACTCAAACTTACAAATCGTGCCAACCTAGTTGCGATAATACATAAGTACCATTATTTCTATGCCTGTTTTACCCCCGTATTCACCAACAGCTGGTTAATTCATGTATCACAGAATCCATGTATCAGTGGTAACTCACAGTCTGAGCTATGGTTAGCACATTTGGTATTCTCCATTACTGAATTACGTGATTCAAGAGAGATACCTGGATTATTTGTAAGAAGCGTTGTCATTGGTTGAAAGTATTCATGTGACATTTACGGCATAATCTGCAGTTTTCAAAGCTGAATTCTGACGGCACGTTGTATGCTTATAAACAAACATGGCTGATGCCAATAGGCAAAACTATACTTCGCTCGAGAAAGCGAGCGGTTTTAGCAGAATGCGTTTTAAAATACCGCCATATAATTGAAAATAAAGTTACTAATTCAGTAACTAACAAAGAAAAAAAAAAATACGTGGGATTTGATCGAAAAAGAATTTAACAGCATTCCGGGAGTTACTGTACGTACTGCAACACAATTGTATAATTGCTATAGAAATTTGAAAAGAAAAGCCACGAAACGAAAAGCAGAAGAGAGGATAGAACTTTTTCGAACTGAAGGCGGCCCTGCTGTAATGAATGAAAATGATAATATTGACGAAACATTATTTGCCATGGGTGCAATAGCACGTCCACTGGAGAATGTGTATGATAGTGATCATTTATATCATATGCAAACTTCCTATTCTGGTAAGTAATTGCTTTTTCATATTTTTATTCACCGTATGCAGGTTAAAAATATGTTGCTTAATTTAATTCATGATTTTAGCACTTCAGCTAGAAAATCTAAATCTATTACGCTAAAATAATTAACACATCAAAAGTTTTTAATGGAAAAAGAAATATTAGAGCTGTTTGTTAACCACATTTTAATCAGCAAATATGCAATTTTGAATGAGATAACTTGGTTTTGTTAACCATGTTTTAAACAGCAAATATGCAATTTTGGATTAGATGATATACTATATACCAGTTTTAACTCTTTCATTTGTTTACCGAGTTAATTGTCACTGTACCATGTACTGAAAATTAGACAGATGTAAAAACACATTTATAACGTGGTATATACATCTACTTACAGTAAATATGTTAGACCACTCTTGATTTATTACAGTGCAACTTAAAAAGTTAAAATTTTTATGTAGCAAAAATCCTAGGATATAAAGATAAGCCCTTTTTTCACTGTATTTAATGAATTCTGTTACACTGTATTTGTAAAATACAAGAGATTCAATTTTCAAGTAGTACGTTTGTATAATATTGTTTTGGCCAATATAATTTTGTGCTATATGCAATAATAAGGTCAGATTTATTTATTGATAATCTGATTATCACATCCAATGTCTTGATATTTTCCACCTTGCATAAAAGACCAGTGAAGTAATACAGGAAACGTTCCACAAGCCATACCGTCACTCCACAATATTTTCCAAGAATATCAGATGAAAACATATTAATTATTAATACACTCTGTTACTTAAATCTGAAAGTTTACTGAATTTTAAAAATTCTGTGTTTCTGTAATAGAATTTGTTGTTATGTTAAAGTCGTGTATCAAAAGGCTTGGCTGATTTATTTCACATTATGTCATATTGTAAATTCAAGATTTTACTTCTTTCCATAAGAGACTATTGCCTTTAATTATTGCATTTCATCACGATATGCCTTCACGCACCTTATGAAAATAATGATTGAAAAGTGACATAACATCGATTGGGATAGGACTCCAGTCCAGGCGCCCATTGCAATGAACGTTTTGTTCAAGGATGATACTAGTAGTGTCTTAGAAGATTTAACACATTTCTATTTTCTTAAACTAGTTGTTTCTATACATTTTTAATAACACTTCACAATTGTTTTAAATAATGCAGGCAATTATAAGATATCCCAGAAACTCAAGTTTAAATAGAAAGAAATTTTATATATAGTAACATTAATCTAATACTTCATCTTATTATTGTTTTGAAGATTTAAAATTGTTTACTTTTTTAATTTTTAACTAGAATTAATTAAGCAGTACTATAATTCATATATTAATAAATTCATTAAAATTTTCTTTTTAAAAATTTGTTTTTATTCAATCATTATATTGCATTAATGATATGCTATCATGTACATATAACATGCATATTTTTTAATATTTCAGATGAGTACACAATTTCAAACTGTGAAGTAGATGCAGATGATTTAAAAAGAGTAAGTTTTGTTATTTTAGCTCATTTTTCAATGATAGAAAGTTAAAAGTCATACTCTGAATTAATTTAATACTTTTATTTTATACTAAAAATTTTGTACTTTCTTATTAACTGTAATTCACATTGAAAAGGCAAGAAAATGTATTGATGAAGGAAAGCACCATGTTGCCAAAAAGTACTTATGTTCCAAGCTAGTTACCCTTCCCCAGATGGCTTTTTATTTCTCCATACATTTTTGGTAGTGTGACTGCAGAAATTTGGTGAAAGTGCAGAATCGCCCACTGCTTGGCGCATTTTTAAGAATTGCACACACTCGGTATCCATGTGCACATCGACCTATTTTCACTTAAAAAAAAATCCCAGAATTGCATAAAAATGGCATTGTGCACTTCCTTGACTTTATCCATTTACACATCGACCTATTTTCACTTAAAAAGTCAAAGAAAATTGACAAAAATCCAATTCTTCTTACTCTTGTAAAAAGTGCCAAAGTGGGCGTTTCTGCACTTTACCTGGAAATTTTTGTATTTTAGCATGCATTTGACTACATACTGCATTTTTCATTGCCTGCAACAAAATCCTGGACTTAGCCTGAACATATACCATAACATGACTTACTTAGATATTATGGTCTTTTTTTATTTCTGTTTTAGAATTTTGGTTAATCTTAGATAATCTGGGTGAGCGCCAAACTTGGCACGATTTTGATTTGGTTGTGGTTTCTGGCTATATGTATTCCTGTGGCAAGCCTATTAAAGCTTTATTTCGGTGCTTGTAATGAGTGCAAGTTTAGCATAGCCAGAAGTTTTTTTTTTTTTTTTTTAATTTAATTTTGAAATACTGTATTTGTTTTTAAAAGTTTTACTGTTTAATATTTGCAGGTGGTTAAGCTGTTGTTGGTGGGAGAATGTTGGATTTCACGTGACGTGAAGTTTATAATTTATGAATGTTTCCATTTAATTTTATTTAGTTAATGCCTTCCTGGTCAGTTAATTATTATTATTATTATTTTAGTTTTGTTTCTTGCATGTGGCAATCGAAAGGCGTGGAATGTAATGTTTTGATTATAATCTGCACTTTCTATAGATAATAAGATATTCTGTTATCAGGACCAGATTCAAGAAAATATGTACGCTTGTATGTGTATATAATACGTTCATGCATACACATGCATCCATACAAATATGCATACATTTTCGAATCCGGTTTCGATATTTAAGAGTACCAATAATAATTATTTCATATTTTTTTACTGTATTTGTATTTTTTACTTACTGTGTAATATTTTATGTAACAGGCTAACTTGGGAAATGGATCTAAAGAATTGAATGAAATCATACATGAACAGCAAGAGCCAAACTTAGATTTTGTAACACAAATCAAGGCTACTGATTCTCCTTCACAGGCATCAGGAAGTCAAAAAGGCAAAATGTATTCACCAATGGTAGAAACGAAGGCTGATAAATCATCAAAAATTATGCCTACACCTAAGCTACTTAGGAAAGCCAAAAGACAGCCTCCAGCATCTAATGCAGCTGCAGCTGCTCTGGTAGAACATTCAGAACTAAAATCGAAATTTCTCTCAGAGGAACATGAATTAACAATGAAATTAAAAAAAGAAGAACATGAATCAACAATGAAATGCAGAAAAGAAGAACATGAATTAACAATGAAATACAAAAAAGAAGAACATGACATGAAAAAAAAAGAAGATCATGACTTAAAAATGGAAATTTTAAAGAGAGACTTAGAAATTAAAAGAAATATACTTGCTGTCATACAGAATGATCCTAAAAAAATTAATTTCAGTTAAAATCTGTATCTGAGGAATTACCACATTATAATTTTGTAAAGTATATTGCATTTTATATTTCTAATAATTTTAAGTACATGTTTAATAAAGTTTGCAAACTTAAAATTAACAGAACATATGCGAATAAATATTTTACATTTTTATGATCTTAAGTATCTGTTTCACATAATTTCATTTCTTAATCCACAATTCACCTAATAGCAATGCACCAATAATATTTTATTGTTTACTAAATATACCTAGAATTACCGAAATTATCATTATTCTCCTTAAAAATATTTCAAAACTCAGTTTTATAAACTCATAGCAGATATGTTTGTTACAGTATTGCTATTCACTATGTGCTCATTTAATCGTCAGAAACTAGGTATTTCTTCACTATGAGCATCAGATTAAAATATACTAAATGTTGAACTTTTAACCCTTTTTGTATTACTGTATCATGGTATTAAAGATTAATAAAATAGTTACATAAACACAGATTTATAATATAATATAAAAATTTATTTAACAGCATTATTTTTTTAAAAAATCTTTTTACATTATTATGTGAAATACTCTCTGACAATTGCATTGCGTTTTGCAAATCCTGCCACATTTCATTCTTGAAATACAGGATTTGTATTTTCATCTTCTGTATCATCATCTTCCTCAAAAAAATCATTCATTTGCAGAGCTATATCGTGTAGCATAGCTGTTGCTACTATTATAGTCATGGCATTTTCCACTTTACATCGGAGGCCTGACGCCTCTTCCATACTCTGTATTGCTGCTCTACGGTGTTCCTAGCATATATGTGAGAATTATTATACCTGTAAAAGATAGACAGAAATTAAGCTTATAGCTGCTATCTATGTACATAAAGATAAAATATAAATTTATTAATCCATTATTTCTGATCTGATAGTAAGTTACCACAAAATTTTCTTTGACTAATGCTAAAACATCGTAATGTTAAATAGCATTAAAATATCAAAAATACTGAATATGAAGAACAAAGAATTCGATACAATTTACTCTTGAATCGTGCAATTCAGCTTATATATAAATTTTTAAATAAATATATTGGAAAACTTTCTAGATATTTAAAGCATTTTTAAATGAATGAAAGAAATTACAGTATACATGTATAACAAGAATTTAAAAAGTCTTGGCAGCAATGTAGATAATTGATGTGGATAATTACATGATTTCAATTAATCATGCAAATACATGCTCTGAATTTGGTGGTATGTTACTTACAATTTCTAGTAATTAGATCCTCATCCAGCATTTTTAGCACCTTAATATTATCAGAGTATTTGGTATCTCAAAAAAAAAAAAAAATTATGCCTTTACATGACACAAAAACATTTAATAAAAAAAAATGGTACTTTCCCGTTTCGCCGGCGCAAATCTCGCCAAGCAGACTTTGTTGGCGACAGCATACAGTATACACATAAAAAATGTTACTTCTAAGATTTTTTTTCTTTTGATATGGTTTAAAATTGTGTAAAAAGCTAATAAATAAAGACAATAAATTTGTAAAAAGACATTAATTTAAGAATTTACTATGCTTTCATGGTTCAACATCCTGGTTCTTTGGTTCTTATTATGTGACCCCAAGTGATCTCATCTCACGTAAACTACGCTACAAAAATATAATTCTCTCAGTAATTATCTACATTAATTTCAAGTTAAATCTTAATTTGGAATACAAGTTTAAATGCAAGAATTATTCAATTCGTACAAATAGCTTACTCAGAAATTGTGTAAAACCGTAGTGCTTTGCTTCGCTAGTGCATTCTCATTAGAATGGATGAATTTAACCCTTGATTTTGCCTTTCTACATTTTCGCCTGTGAGTGGGGTGATTGCATCCTAATTGACTTAATTACCGCGAATGGTCTTAGGGCATAAAATTTAACTATCTTGCAAAAATTCTATGTAATTGTATGCCGGTATTGAAAGAAACAATCCATTTGATAAGAAATGGCTGCGACTTGTTTTGAAAATGAAGCGTAAAAGGTTACCAGCGAAGATATTCCGTTTGGCATCAGTTGTAGCATTATTGGCAACTTTTTCGTTTGCGCCGGCAAAACGGAAAAGTACCCAAAAAATCTCATTTACAATATAATTTATGCTTTTTTATGTTTTAATAGATTTTAAAAGTTTCTGACATAAACTGCTGAAAAAAGTATTAAGCATATTTCACAATTTTCATTACTTCATATTTAATTAAAGGATACACATTAAATAATTACCTTCTCTGTCCTTCTGATGTTGGATCCAAATATGGTGTTAACAGATACGTTCTGCATCCATATCCAGTATCACCAATCAAATGGTACTCCGGAGGAACTTGTGCTTCTAGTTTTGCGCGAACATAAGAATTGCTAAAAACTGTCATGTCATGCGTACTTCCTGGAAAGCGAGCAACAATATTTCGAACATACAGGTCTGCATCGCAGACAGTCTGTACATTTAAAGCAAAAAACCCTTTTCTGCTTCGAAACATTTCAGCTCTTATACCACCAGGACTAGAAATAGGTATTAAAGAGAAATCAATTGCTCCATAAACACCAGGAAATCCAAACCTGGAGAAAAACTTTTGACTGACCTAGAATCGAAAAAAAAAAATAAAAAATCATCAATTATAACTAAGATTTACTAGTTACACATTTGAAGTAAAATTTTGGGCTGTCCCACAAAGAATTCTAAACAATATTATCAAAAATGTATTTTTAGTTAAACACTAAATGCACAGGTCGATAATAATACCTAGTGGCTACCATCCCTATCAATGTTTTTAATACTATTTAATAAACCATAATACATATAATTGCTGTGAAAATAGAAGTTGACACCATAGCCAAAGGGACGATTACAACTGTAATGACTGCACAGAGCAGTAACATTTTTAATATTAAGAAGGCAGTAGAACTGGGCAGCAGAATTCAAAAGCAACAGAAATTAAATTGTGTGGCCAAAATCTAGCAGAAGCCTTTGCTAGACAAAAATAATACAGTGATGAAATAATAAATGTGCACTGAACTGTGTAGTAATATGCACAGTTTGTGTAGCATCTAGACTATCAGTGTTAAAGGATGTTCTACATTCTGTTACAATATTCCCCGTATATGTTTGAATTGGTTTATTTAATTATGGTAAAGCTATCTATCTGCTTAAGGGAAAGGTTGCCTTTGTGAAGGGCATTCTAAGGGAAAGTGGCTTGTATACACGTTAAATATCAGGAAAGCTATGAAAACATCCATGCAGCAGCTCATTCACCAGAATTCGAAACCCTGGACGGTTATTCTACGCTATGAGAGTCGACAGCAAGTTGTGGGCCGCCAGATGTCGCTGCTAGTAAAAAACAGGTCTGCCCGACATCCTATATTCTCTGAGTACGGAAGTTGTCGAAAACGCGTGAAAAAATGTTGCCGCGTCGTCAATCAGGGTTGTCCAGTTGACGTACTAAGTAGACAATGGCTTTATATGTGTTTTCGCCGCTGATTTTTTCATATTTAAACGAAGAATACGGTCGTAGATCTCTGAATCGGTGGCGAATTTATAGAAAATATGTTGATGCTTTTGCTCTGCCAAAAGATGTTTTCATTGCGTATTTCAGATTGCCAAAATTTATAGTTATTTTAATTTGGGATGAACTGAAAGAGTATTTGGAGCCACATTCAGAAAACAAGAACGCAATTTCTACTAAAAGAAAGGTTATACTATTCCTGAAATTATAGATATAAATTGTAATTGTACGCTTTAAAAATGTAGAAGATAATAAGTTTATCAAGCACATAAACCTTCTTCATTTAATACAAATATAGACATCCGATAAGCTTCTACTCGATTTATGTGCAGCAAGAATTACGTTTACTTTAAAATCTAACAGTTAAATACCTTACGAATAATACTGTGAACACAAAAATGTCGTTCATTATTACGCGAAATTCACACTACTGTAAAATAAAAATTAATAATAATAATAATTATAAAACTATAAAATAGATTTATTTTATTTTTTCAGTAGTTGTACTACTATTAGTGTGATACTTTTAAAAATAAGTTTTAGCCCAGAGGGGCTATTAATTTCGTTTTGCCATTTTGTAGCGTTTCACGATAAATGGCGTTTCACTTTTCAAATCGTTGCCACCAAGTATTATCGCACTCTATTATATTTAAAGAAATTAAATAATGAGGAATCTGCAGAATGTATGAATGTTTCTCGCGCTGTGATAAAACAACGGTACCTAGAGCCATGAAATTCTGAATAACGTAATCCTTCATTCTAATATAGGCATCTGGAGGCCCAAATTTGGAACTGGGAATTTGTATTACTATCCATTTCATATATCATATTTTGTAAAGCATTTATGGGTTTTTGATTAAGAAACCCGACGATTTCAAAGCGAGCAATGGCAAAAAACATTTTCATCTCTAGCGCGCGAGACTATGTATCGGAAATTCTAAAGATATGCTTTTTTTTAATTATATGATATTGCTGTTGAATTGAATTTTATGGTTTAAGTGCGAAAAACATGATATTTAATAAATAAAGGTAACACGCAAAACGTTAATAAAACGGCTCTTTGGGAGTAATATAAAATCTGAAAGCTTTCATTTTTTTTTTTTTTTTTTGGTGTGTATGTGTGTGTGTGTAATTTTAATACGTTTTAAAACTGGTTTCTAAGTGAGGACTTTCTAAGGGAAACTGGCTCGTATACACGTTACACATGGGGAAAGCCACGAAAACGCCGGCCAACTCGTTTGCGGGATTCGGACCTCGGACCAAACTACCTGCGACTCTACCACTCGGCGACTCTACCACTCGGCGGCTGGTGGGCTTGTTAGCAGAATTATACTGTATTATTATTGTATTATGCTATAAAGTAACAATGCTATAAGACTGAGGGTTTGTTCATGGAATAGTACTTTTATAACCTATTATAGTATTAAAAAATCATTGTTTCTTTGCAAACTTAAAAAAATTAATAAATAAATAATAAAAATACCGTTCATAGCATTCTCATTTTTATATTGTAAAAGAGATATTGATTATTATTAGTTTTCTATTTAAAATGTGTCGAAACGCTGGTTTGATAAGGACTTGAACTGCAGGAGACCTACACTGATTATTTTTACTTTAGTACTTCCATTGTAAAAATATTACTATCTTTTAATTATTTTCACAGAACAAAATCTTTTGAGAAGGAAGAATATTTAAACTAAGCAGTTCTTATATATATACACAATTAAAAACACAGCAATGTAGTATTGAAAAAAAGGTATTAGTAATTGTGTGACAAAAATTGCAAAACGAATTAATCACACATACAGGATAGATGGATAGATTAGTTTAATTTTGGTTATGTATTTTATATTGAAAAAATAATTTTCTTTCATGTTAATTATAGAATAAATTATTTAAAATAAAGCATTTTGATGCGTGTGTGATAATTGAATGCAGGAGCAATCGGCCATACTGTAATAGCGAATGAATTTTATTTCTTTTCCTGAAAGAAATAATTTTCATAGAAAAAGAAAATAAAAAAGGGGAAGAAATATTAAGAAAGAAATATTTTCTTTCTAATTTCTTATTTAAAGAAATATTTTTCGAATAGTAACTGTAAAATAAATTGCGGGAAAACAGTTTTAATGTAAACATGGAGAAAAAAAAAAAAAAAAATCTGAAATGTTTCAGATTTTAAATTACGTCCAAAGGAGAGTTTTTTAACATTTTGTGTGTTACCTTTCTTTATTAAATATCATGTTCCTCGCACTTAAACCATAAGATCCAGTGCAACAGCAATATCGCAAAATAGTTTTAAAACGAGCATATCTTTAGAATTTCCGATACAGAGACTGACGCGCTGGAGATAAAAATGTTTTTTCTGCACAACGTTGCCATTGCTCGCTTTGAAATCCTTGAGTTTGTTAATCAAAAATTCGTCAAAGTTTTAAAAAATAGGAAATCGATCATAAAACAAATTTCAAATTTCAAATTTGGTCTTCCACATGCTCATATTCGTTGGAGGATTACGTTATTCAAAATTCGATGACTCTATGTACCGTTATTTTATGACAATGTGAGAAATATACATACATTTACGCAGATTTTCATTATTTAATTTCTTCAAATATAATGCAGGACTCTAACATTTTATGGCAACAGTTTGAAAAGTGAACTGACATTTATCCGTCCAACGCAAAATGCCAAAACGAAACTAATAGTCCTTCGGGAGATTCAAATCCCTTTGGACTAAAAAAAAAAAAAAAAAAAAAAAAAAAAAAAAAAAAAAAAAATTAGTTTGCTATTAGATTGTAATGTAAATTAATCATATTATAAATTTAAATAATTAAAATTGTTTATTTCTAAAAGGATTTGAAGTAAGCTTAATTCATTTACTCTTATCTATTTACCATTGCTTTCGTGGTATCCCATATCACTCTTTATTTCTTAGCTCTAAATTCCTGCGTTAACTTTCCCATTAAAAAACGAGATTTTCTTTCACATAACACAGCAGCATATTCTACTGCTTGTTGGTCATAATACTGTTTTATGCAGTTTTTTTTTTTTTTTTTTTTTTTTTCGAACTACAAATGCAGCGTGTGAGTTAGTGAAATAATGGAAGAATATTCCTAGAACTTCAGCCAGCGCGCTATAAATTTCATCACTCGTCTGTACTGCGATTGGTCTAAAGCTCCTTGAAGCCTTGTCCCCTTCCAGTAAAGTTAAATGGACCCACCCGCCCTCCAACTGAGGACCACAGAATAGCTTTCTCCGATAAGTTGGGATGGCTGTCCATACCGGTTCTTTTGAGTCAATATTGTTCGCTCAAGTTGTAGACAGATCCAGTGATCATACTCGTAGAATAGGCGTCCTGGACTGAACATCAGTCATATAAATAAATCACTTTTCAACAACAGGTCCATGTAAGCAAGTTAAAGCATAGTTAATTATTTTTTAATATTGCATATTTCTGTTTTCCAAATCTGAATATTTCAGCCAAAACTCCACAATATCAATTCCCTCTTCCTGTACAAGTTAAACAACAAAAATAACTTTTCTGCATAAGATAAAATTCCTATCTGAGCAAACTCGGAGTATTCATACAAGACATTTGACCTCTCACCAAGCTTCATACAGCATATGAACACAATCTGTATACAGCTTAGTCTCACAATTCAAATTTTTATATATATTTTTTTTACAGATAAAACAGGTCAGTGCATACATGGAGAACAATTCCAAGTTGTTCTGTGATGCTGCAGTTCTATGATGATTTTTCAAGTTAAAACATGTCAACGTGTACATGGTGGTCAGTGTCAAATTGCTCTGTGATGCCAAGAATTCTGAAATTCTCTGTTGTTTTTGTAAATTAAAATAGATCATGTTGCACATAGACAGAAGACTGAGAATATTAAGCAATTATTACGAATGTTTTTTGCAGTTTAAATTTAATTTATTACTGTTTATTGTTATGTGTTTAAGTCTTTCTCGTTAGGGATGTTTGATTTACATAATTTTATTACAGATGTTTTTTATGTATTTAATTTTGTTAATTCGTTGCTGTTTTATGTCATTTTTAAGACACCACCATTTTTTAAATGGCTACTTTTTAGTTTTATGAGCCATAACATATATAATTGCTGGAAATAGGAGTTGACTCCATAGGCTAGGTTTTTCATATGCTAGGCTGGTGAAAAATTAATCAACAACTGCTGACACTGCGGATAAGTTGGGCAGATAATGCGCAACCATAATTTCTTTTCACAGTTTGATTTGAACATAATTTTTTGGAACATCCTTATTATAATGGCCCCCAAGATTAAACCACTAATCAAGCAAGATATGTCACCAACTAATGAAGCGTGAAGTTAAAAATCCATTTTTGTTACAAAATTTGTGTGCATCTATGTAAAAAAAAAATTCCCACTGAATTTTCTGAAAATCTGACATCAAAATTACATTCAAGAAATTACTGAAATTCTTCTGTTAATTTCCAATGCTCATCATTGCATGCAAAGGGTATTTTACAAAATATATCTTTTATAAAGGCTTCAGCATAATTTATATTCCTGTCTTACAAGAATGTACTGACAATTTTATTTGTACTGAAAATTGTATTTTTCTTGTGATAAAGTGTACTATTACACAAAATTTTCTACATATATTTTACGTCTCAAGTACACGATAATAATATATTCTATAATATTATATATGTTAATAGTGTACAATAAATGTTATAATGAAGAGTCATATTTTACTTCTCGTCTTTCGTGCTCTGTATCAGGCAATCTGATATACTGAGGGCATAGCTTCGCAAGACATTGTGATACCTGATTTATTGCCCTGCAAGCCGACGGTTGACTGACCGAACTTAGATCGCCAAGAACTAATTGAAAGGTTCCACAAGCATAAAACCTTAGGGCAATACACACTTTTTCGGCAGGAGTTAAATAGTTGTTCTTAGCACTGCAGGTCAAATCTTCACTTATAATATCAATTATATGCGATACCGTTGTTTTATTCAAACGGTACCGCCGACGAAAATCTATATCATCTAAAACATCGAGATCACAATCTCTGTTTGTTACTACCAGTCGCGATCTCCTGTCAAATGACTGCAGCTCTTCTAACATCTACAAATCACCCACGGCATCCATCTTTACAAAGTTTTCATCTTAGCATCGTTTTGCGCATGCTTAACATTAACCAGTGTAATAATCCACCACCATCGGTGAATCAGGATCCGACGCTCAGATGCAAGTATAACGCACGGTTTTGTGGTTGGAGAATACCGATTTCGCTCTGACGCACTGGTTAAGACGAAAATTCATGAGTTAAAGAGTTGGTGAATACGGGTGTAAATGATTTGTTATCTCTTACCACAGGAAAATGCTACTTCAGGGTATTTAGTTTGGTATTTTAAGGAGAAAAAAAAACAGCTGGGATGTTCTGTGGAGCAGGGTTTTAAATTTTTAAGCCCTGTTTCTAGAGCAGACTTGCTAGTTCATGGTTGTAGGTTTAGTTCAAATGGTATACTAAGAACCTGAGGCTTAAAAAAAAGGAGTAAATAAATGTTTCTTTGGTACAACTTGAGTATAGGGGCCCCATTGGCGATTTTTGGCTTGGCGCACTTTTTGGACGGTTGTTTTTCTGGTAACCCAGTAAATTCTAGAATACTCCACTTCGGCAACCCTGTCGCAAGTGTCATTTTCTTTGAAGGAGCAAAATATTGATGTATTCAACAAATTTCTAGAAATTATAAGGGACATAAATTGAGCAGAGTATAGGATTTCTGTATAAATTTACCATGATTTTGTAAACTTTATTAAATTTCCAGCATTTTTATTTTTAATTTAAACATTTATTCTGAACTCCTGTTTTCATTTTATAACTTAAAACTTCTTCCGTTTCTTTTTTATAAGATATATTATATATATTGTTCCGTTTCTTTTTTATAAGAGTAAAGTTTATCCATTAATATTCGAATAGCGTTTATTATATTTTGTGGCTGTTTCAATTTCTTCACTGAAACATACTGCAGTACTTGCGTAATATCCTGTCAACCGTGAAAATGGGTGGAAATGCTGCCAAATTTCTGTTAGTGATTCTTGTAGAGGAACTGGGGGGTAATGTTACCCGCGTCCGTGATTATCCTTAAGTCACACGTGCCCCCTGGGTGGTGTTAAATGGGTAACTGTCACAAAGTCCTGTGGCATACTGGGGTTTAGTGGGATGAGGTTCGGTCTGATGATGAGTAATCTTATGACGACCCAACGGACCGCTCTTCCCTGGGAAAACCGGCGATTGTGGCGAGGATTTCAAATTCCGAGGACCTTTGATCTGGAGAGGAGGGGTCTTGGAGGAAGCAGCCATGTAGAGGATACAGGAGAAAAGCTGAGTTTTGCGTCTCAGGCCGCCAGATAGTACAGGACCCCGGGGCAGCCTAACCAGCATGTCCTGGCTGCTCTATCAGCTGGTGTATAATCTCGCCTGCCTTGTAGTTCCAGGTGGTGCCTGGGTGGGGTCCTGCATGGCAGAGCGGGGGGCTCTTCCGAGGTCACTACTGGCTCCTGAATCTGGGGCTAGCCCCTCCAAACTGGCTCTTAGAAAATCGGAAGGAATTTTTCTCCCCCTTCTTTCAATCTTATACCAAAATGGATGCTTGCAATACAAAATTAGATAAAAACGCATCTTCTGAAATCCCCACTATAACCACTGTAGTTCCTTCTGAGAGAGTGAATGTGCCCTCGGGTGCGGACGCTCTTCTCTTCAGGACTACAGAAACCAGAACCGCTGGTGAAAGGGTGAATGTGCCTTCGGACACGGACGCCTTGAACCCAGTGGGGATGGATACTGACTCCTCTGTCAGAAGTACTGTGCCAGATGCGCAAGCGGATGACCAGTCACCAATGACGGAGGTTGTAAATAAAAGAAGAGAAAAAAGGCAACGCCAGAAAGAGCGGAAACGGCTGGAGAGGGCCATGGAAGGGATCTCGATCTCTGGGGAGAAGGGAGCGAAGGAGAAAACAGATAAAGCTGGGACCTCTGGAGCGACCTCCAAACCGGTGAGGAAGAACCATCCAAGCAATGAAGAGTCTCGTAAGAGCGAACGCATTGCTGGTGACACCCCGGAAATGGCCCTCAAGAAACGACGGCTATATAGTCAAGCTACAAGAAAGGCAATCACTCTGCGAATCGTCTGCAAGGATGACTCCAGAGACATAACATCGGTGGATTCAGATTTCATCACCTCTATAATTGATGACCGAATTATCGATGGTTCTATCACCACCTGCAGGGTCCACAAGACAGTCCTGCAGCCGAATGGCCTCAACATTGCATGTGAGGACCAGGAGACTGTGGACGTCCTAAAGACTTTAATTAATGATCTACCTGGCCCTGAAGAAAATCATCCAGGTTATCATGCCATGGCTCCCGGGGACAGACCCCCCCATGAAGAGGTTTTTCGCTTGGTTTCCTGGTAACAGGTCACCAAAAGATAACATCAAGCTCCTTGATGCCTGTAACAAGGGCCTGGATGTTAAGAAGATCGCCATCAAGGCAGTTATCCCTGGAGACGGAGGTAATACCTTGGTGCTGGGAGTGGAACATGAGCTTATGGATTATCTGGAGGCCCAGAATTTCAAACTTTTTTGTGGTGCCCGTGGCTGTGTACAGCTGAAGGAACCAAGGCAACAGGAGAAATGAATTCCTCCGCCCAAGGATCCTCCGAAGAAACAGTTGACGGAAGAAAGGGAGACCGAAAAGGAGTCGGAACCAGAGCTTTCTTTGGAGGCTCTGGAGAAGACATCTGAATAGTTTTCCCCTGTCACTACTTCCTTTGAAGTAGTATGCTAAGGATGCGGCTTTTAACTAAGTCTCCTAAAATCCTTCAGGGTAAGTTCTTTTCTCTAATTTAACCTGTTTTAATGGTTAAGGTTAGTCAGTTAAACCTGCAACATAACAGAGCAGCTTCATACAATTTAGCTGCTCAATTATGTAAGCAAGGCACTTTTGTTGCCTTAATTCAAGAACCTTGGGTGTACAGGGGTAAAATCCTTGGTAGGCCCATGAACGCGCACTTCTTTTCGACAGAGGGACCTGATAAAAGACCTAGAACTAGCATTTACATTTCTAAAAATATAAAGGCTATGAAATTATCCCAATTTACATCAGAGGACTTAACTGCTATTTTAATTAAGGACATAAACAGTTCACTGAGAGGAAGCATTTGTTTTTGCTCGGTTTACATGGCTTATGACCTTAACATTCCGCAAGAATTTATAGATCTTGTGAGTTTCTGTGAAATAAACAATATTCCTATGGTTATTGGTGGTGATGTTAACGCTCACCACCTGTCATGGGGCAGTTCTGATACTAATCCTAGAGGAGAAAAACTCATGGAACTTATAATGAATACCAACCTAACTTGGGTAAACAGGGGAAATCGCCCCACCTTTGTTAACAGAAGAAGAGAAGAAGTCATTGACCTCACATTAACTTCTGATATTTATAACCTTATTGAGAATTGGCATGTAAGTGACAATCCCTCACTTTCTGACCATCGCCTTATACAATTTTGTATTAGAGATGAAATTCCAGCTGAATATTTCAGAAACATTAAAAACACAAATTGGGACCTTTATAAGGACTTCCTGGTTTCTAATGTCATTAACCTTCAGGTTTTAGACAATAATTGTACAGTCGAGGAGCTTGATACTCAAGCAAACAATTTGACAAATATCATTATTGAATCTTATCATGCATCATGCCCTCTCAAACGAAGGAAGTGCTCTCCTAGCAAGAGAGTTTGGGGGACCAAGGAGCTTGAAAGCCTGCGCTTAGAGGTTCGGAGAGCTCACAGGAAATAAATCTGAAGTTAACTGGTCTAACTTCAAAATTCTACAAAGGAAATTTAAAAGTGAAATCAGGAAAACTAAATACAACTCATGGAGATCGTTCTGCACAGATATTCTGTCCTACCATGAGACTGCCAGAGTATATAAGATTCTTAAAAGATCTCAGGAGTCTCAACTCTCATCGGTTATGCGACCTGATGGCAGTTATACTATAAACCCTTTGGATACACTTTCGACCATGTAGAATTTTCATCTGGGGGACAAAAGTGTCACCTCTGACCCCCAGGAAAATCCATTGGAACTACTTCATAATCCATTAGATCTGGATTTTGCTAAGACAATTGTGAATTTTGAAAAGGCTAAAGCGGCCCTTGATGTATTTCTTCCCTTTAAATCTCCAGGGAACGATGGCATTTACCCAATTCTGCTTCAGAAAGGCTGGGATATCTTTGGCCACATTCTCGTGGACAAATTCGAATCCAGTTTGATTTTAGGATATGTTCCTAAGGTTTGGAGAACTTCACGAGGTGTGTTTCTTCCTAAACCAGGAAAAGATACATATGAGAAACCAAACTCTTTTAGAATGATCACGCTAACATCCTTCCAGCTTAAGCTGTTGGAGCGATTGATTTTCTGGCACCTCCAGTCAGATAATAATCTGAACCATACCTTTGGCTTAGACAAACACGGTTTTAGGCCTGGCTTCTCCACTGAGTCGGCCTTACACCAACTCGTGTGGAGAATAGAAAAAACAATTATAGACGGACACTTTGCCATTGGGATTCTACTGGATATTGTAGGAGCCTTTGATAAAATCGGTTTCGAGAAAATACATAAGGCCCTTACTGGAAGTCATATTCACCCTATGATAACTAGATGGGTCATCTTCATGATTAAAAACAGGAATATCTGTGTTAGTCTCGCTTTAACTCCCACTCTGAAGTGTGGGGCTACTCATTTACTGATCCACGTGGTAGACTTGTTGAGGACTTTATAGCGAGTCATGACCTAATTCTACACAACACCCAAGGATGCCTCCCCACTTTCGAGACAACTACTGGACAGGGATGGCCAGATCTCACGTTGTCCACAGTAGAGTTGGCTACAAAAATCCAGAACTGGGAGGTGCAGGATAGGCCCACAAACTCAGACCATCGATACATCACTTTCAGCCTCATGCATCCCCATTCCCGATTATCACTTAAACGATATAGAACCTCGGCACATAACTTAAAGAAATTCACCCGAGAAATGAGACTGGTCCTGGAACAGCAAGGAGATGAACTGAACAATTGTTCCACGGCACAAGACGCAGATCGCATCACATGTAACCTGGTGCAGTTAATACAGCAAACATGCGACGGTACGATGAGCATCATATCTCCCAAAATTCTTAAAGCTGCCAGCTGGTGGACAAAGGAGCTACGGACCAAGCGAAGCCGCACGCGGACGATGCGCAGAAGGTTGAAAAAAGAACGGGACCCGGATCGTAGACAACAACTCAGCGTAGAATACAAAAGAGCGCAGGCTCAGTACAAGAAGGACATTCTGAAGGCAAAGCTCGATAGCTGGAGGAACTTCTGCACACAGCACACTGAAGTTTTCGGCGTACTACACAAGATAGCCTCCATCAAAGTATTCATACCACCATTACATCGCACGTATGCTGGTTCACACATAGGGTCACAAGGCTTCATGGCCACCACACTTCAACGCATCCTTGACGCAGTATTCCCACATGATGGGAATGATGTTTCTTCTGAACATGAGGCATACAGCCTGTCCACGACAGTCCCAGATGATCCCCCATTTACAGTTAAGGAGGTCACAACTGTTATACGAACTCTCCCGGTCAAAAAGGCACCAGGGCCGGACTCTATAGACTACCGGATCTTGAGGGCAACCTACAAAGCCTGTCCAAGACTGCTAGTGGCTTACTTCAACAAACTTCTAAGTCTTAAGCACTTTCCAACACATTTTAAAACGGGCCAAGTGGTCCTCTTTACGAAAGAAAGCAAGGACCCCAATGATCCTTCGTCCTTTAGACCAATTTGCCTTCTGCCAGTCCTGGGAAAGCTCTTCGAGAAGCTTCTCGTTCTCAGGCTGAAGCATCATATAGCAAAAAACGGTGTTCTTTCAGATGCACAGTATGGCTTTCGGGAGCATCGCTCTACGCTTAATGTCCTGGAGCACGTCTGCGAGGAAGTCAAGCGACTGCGCAAAGAACAACAGCATGTGGCAGTCTTCAGTCTGGATCTGCAAAGTGCATTTGACTCCCTGTGGTGGCCGGCAATCCTAGAAGCTTTACATGCAGCTAACATCCCAAATAACATCCTACAGATTTTTAAAAGTTATCTCAGTAACCGCAGCTTCATCGCGGTTCACAATAGTGGAATAATTACCAGGCCACAGCAAAGAGGCTGCCCACAGGGATCATGCGCAGGTCCAGACCTGTGGAACTTAACATTTAACTCGATTCTAAAAGCAGAATGGCCGGTTTACACAACAGTCGCAGCCTTCGCAGATGATGCCACTTTCGTGGTCAGTGGGAAAAGCCGCGTCATCCTTGAACAAAACTGCAAGGAAGTCATTGACATGTTCTATGACCTTTGCAAGGCTAAGAAGCTTAACATCTCGCATTCAAAATCTAAATATATCATCTACCATAAACCGGGCCAGACCTTACAAAGAAACCCAACAATTACGATGGCAAGTCACAGGATTAAAAGAGTTAAAGAGATGAAGCTCCTAGGTATCATACTAGATGAAGGCTTTACCTGGATCCCCCATTTAAGATCGCAAAGAACAAAAGCATTAAAAATAGCCATGAATCTAAGGAAAATGCAAGGCTCCAAATGGGGACTGCGTCCCCATATTCTAAAGATCCTATACTCTGCAGTAGCAGAAAAGATCATGATCTACGGGGCGGCAATCTGGGCAAACCCCATGACCTGCAGGAAACAAAAAATTCTTCAAAGTTCCCAAAGACCTTTCGTACTGGCGATTACAAAGGCATATCGAACAACGTCAACAGCAGCCGCAGCAGTTCTAGCGGGACTAATCCCGTTACCAATAAAAGCACAGCAGGAAGCCGCAATTACAATGTTTTCCCAACTGCATAGAAAAGCACGATTTGGGGAGCTCAGCTATGACCCTGCAGATTTCGAGTTTAAAAGTTCAAAACTTAAAACGCACCCTTCAGATTACGGGAAAGGTGTTGTGACTCACTTCGCCCCTGAATTACCACCATCCATAGAGGGCCCGGGCTTCATGATTTACACGGATGGGTCGAAGATGGACAATGCAGTCGACAGCGCATATACAGTTTTCCATAATGGCACTGAAGTGCAAACCTGGAAGTGCCATATGTCTCCGCACAATTCGGTCTTCCAGGCGGAAGCCCTTTGCTGAAAGCAATAGAATGGGCACAAACTACCACAGCAGAAGATTTTACAATCTATACTGATAGCCTATCGGTACTATACGCCATCAACGACCCACGCCACACCTCCCCACTCGTGTCCCAAATTCAGGAGACACTAAGAAATACGAGTCCGGTCCAAAAAATTGAAATCTCTTGGGTAAAAGCGCACGTTGGTGCCCAGGGCAACGAACGCGCAGATACCCTGGCAAAAGAGGCAGCACAGGACCGGGATGCGGTGCAAATAGACCCACCTTTACCAAAGTCACTTCTCAAGCGGCAGACTTGGCAGTCAGCTCTGTCGCAGTGGCAGCAGGAATGGAACACGTCACCACAGAGTCGGCAAACTTTCGAATTCATACGAAAAGTGGACACGGAACGACTCATATCTGCGCCCTTCTTAACAAGATTCATCACAGGACATGGGCCGTTTCCGACCTACTTCGCAGAGAGAAATATATCCTCCACAGACCTATGTGTCTGCGGAAAAATCGGGTCCCCCGACCACTACCTGACGGAGTGTCAACTCACCACACAATGGCACGTTAAACTCCCGTCGAATAATGTGGCCGCCTTTAAAAGATTCGTGCTGAAACAACCACGACTTATGGACAAAATCAAAAAGATCATGGATCACTTAGAAGTACTGGGGCAGGAGCTCTGCAGCCCTGCGTAGGTGCCGCACATGCCAGTTTCTGTAACATACGTGGCAAAGTGAGTACCTCGCTAGCATATATGCTCAGCGTGCCACAGACGCATTAACAACGTACCTCAGCATGCACTGTACCCATCGTACACGCACCAAGAGAATAATGCATAGACAAGTGTATAGTGCAGTCTAGAATTCTCTTACAGTTTATGTCCGTCTGTTTCTTATGTACATCTACCAGCCAAAGTGTAAATTTCTAATATCATGTTGTCAAGTTTTTAAGAGGCTCAGCCCCTGTAGTAGGCATGTATTAAATATTCACATTAATGTGCACTTCATAATATGTCGAATCCACGTAGTATTTAGTGTTCTCATATGCGTATATGCCTGCATATTTCAGTGTATTGCATTCACGTGTATGTAACAGTAGTATAGTATAATTGTTTAATCTTATTTACGTGTACTGTATTCACGTATTATCAGTGTATTGTATCCACGTGTATGTTATAATAGTATAATTGAATAGTTGTATAATCTAATTCACGTGTATTTTTGTGTACATGGTACTTACGTATCAGTGTCAATGTATATCAGTGTAAAGTATATTAGTGTGTCGCATTAATGTGCATTGGTGTATTGTGCCTATATTTTAGTGTATCGTGTATTAGTGTTTAGTATATACGTGTATAGTATATTAATGTGTCGCATCTATGCGCATTGGTGTATTGTATCTATCTTTTAGTGTATAGTATATTAGTGTGAAACATTTATGTATATTGATGCATTGATGCATCGTGTCATTGGTTTATTGTGTCTATAAATATATTCTAGCATCATGTTGTCATGTTTCAAGATCTAAGAACATACAGAGTAACACCTGTAGTAGTACTGTGTATTATTAATATTTACACAAAAGTGTATTTTAAAATATATAGAATTTACGCAGTATCTATGTGTATCAATACTTAACTTTTTTATATATTGTAACTTAGCGTAAGTTTCTACCTATCTCAGTGTATTGTATCCACGTGTATGTTACAGTAGTGTAATAGAATAATTGTATTATCTTACCTATGTGTATTTTTGTGTACATGGTACTTATGTATTAGTGTCAATGTATACTAGTGTGTCGCATTTGTGCGCGCTGGTGTATTGTGTCTATCTTTTAGTGTATAGTATATTAGTGAATTATTGTATAGTATACTGGTGTATAGTATATTAGTGAATTATTGTATAGTATACTGGTGTATAGTATATTAGTGAATTATTGTATAGTATACTGGTGTATAGTATATTAGTGTATAGAATACTGGTGTATAGCGTATTAGTGTGTCACAATTATGTGTATTGGTGTATTGTGTCTATCTTTCATTTTACGGTATCTTAGTGTGTTGCATTATGTACATTGACGCATTGTGCGATTACACGATCAGGTCTATTTGTAAACTACTATATTTATGTCTATTTAAAGTTTCAGCTACAGATAGTTGCAGGGTCCGGACAGCACCCGAGTAGTCATTGTAAGCCGTCCGGGTGTCCGGCCCTGCTGTCACCTGTCACCTGACTATGAAGTAAAGAGAGATATTACTAAAGGGTGTCCGCAGGGTGGTATTCTTTCTCCGTTCCTGTGGAACCTGGTATTCGACTCACTCTTAGTACTTCTACGGGAGGAACCTGGCATGTCACAGGCTTATGCAGATGACCTTATTGTGTTATTACAGGGTTTCGATATCGGAACCCTATATAATCAAGCTCAGCAAATCTTAAATAAAGTTTCACAATGGGGTGATACAAATGACCTTTCTTTCTCTGCTGAAAAATCTGAGGTCATAGTTTTCACGTGGAGAAGGAAATGGAAACTGGCAGATTTATATCTGGGTTACCAGATTATCAGACGTAAGGAATGCGTTAAATACCTAGGATGTTACCTGGACAGTAAACTTACATGGATCACCCATATAAAAGAAAAGGCACAAACAGCCACAAATGTTCTAGTACTTTGTAGGCGAATCGTTGGTAAACAATGGGGCCTTAACCCAAAATCTTCTCTATGGATTTATACTGCCATAGTCCGGTCAATGCTTTCTTACGGATGCGTGGTCTGGATTAATGTTATTAACAAAAGCACATATTTAAACATTTTACAAAAGGTGCAAAGACTTGCTTGCCTAAGCATTAGTGGGGCTTTAAATAGTACCCCTACTGCTGCATTAGAATTTTTACTGCAAATTCCACCCTTGAAATTATTTTTGAGCGGAGAAGCAATTAAAGCCATGTATAGATTGAATAAAAATGGCACATGGTGCCAAAGGACAGGTTTTGGTCATAAAAGCCACCTGAAAAGCCACATTAACATATGTCTGGACTTGGGCAATGAGATCCCTATAATCTATATGCTCAAAGATGCAATTACTAAAACAATAGTTCCAGATAAACTATTCTCAACTCATATACCAAAAAGGAATGAGATAGAATCTCTAATTGACCTAATTCCAACAGGATCAATTGAATGTTACACAGATGGATCAAAATCCAACTTCACTGGAGCTGGAGCTATTATAAGAACCAAGGATCTGAAGAAGATTTCATTAGATTTCACCTATACCTTGGTAAATTAACAACTGTTTTCCAAGCCGAGGTTCTGGCGATCAATATGGTCGCCAGGGAGCTCTTAGCTAAAAATACAGTTGATAAATATATATATATTCTCTCTGACAGCCAATCAGCCATCCTTGCCATGGCTAATCGTGTCAAGTTACAAAACTGTGTTTTGAACTGTACTCAAGATCTCAATTCTCTGGCTCAGGCCCATAATACCATTAGTTTAGTCTGGGTCCCAGGTCATTGTGATTTTGCTGGAAATGAACTAGCTGATAAAGTAGCTAACCCAGTTTCATATCAAACGGTTAAAAAAGAAGTAAGAAGCTGGATAAAGAACAAACATGATGATATATGGTCTAAACTACCAGACTGTGCTCATTCTAAATTGGTGCTCAGTACACTTAACTTTTCAGGTAAACTCATACACCTTAGTAGAACTAACTTACGCCAGGTAATTCAAATTGTTACTGGACATGCTTATCTAGCTAAGCATCTCCACAAATGTGGTCTTGTCGAATCTCCTCTCTGCCCAGCTTGTGGAGAAGAAGAGGAAACACCTTTTCACTTTCTGGGACGATGTCCGGTGTTTTCTGTCCCTAGAAACAAATTCCTTGGGTTTCCCTATATTACCTTTGATCAAGCCCTTCTATACAAAGGGCTCTCTGGCATAATAGGGTTTCTGATGCATACTAAACACCTACAGGTAAGGTGAATTTGAAACCACAAGAAACAAGCATTGAGACGCCCTATGAGTTCTTTTTTTTTTTTTTTTTGCCTTGAAAAGAAACTATGCAGGGATTTCCCTCTCATAGCTGTGTTTTGGAATATAATTTGAAAATAGATATCAAATCTTTATACACTACCTGGCCATTTGGCTTGAGAATGCACCTCTGCCCTCCTTATTTATTTATTTATTTGACTCTCCATCGCACTCTTGTTTGGTCAAGAATTTGCGTTTGGTGGTTTGGGAGGGATTGAATCGGTTTTCCATCCAATAGGGAAGTTTTCACGATCCAGCCGACATCTTGAACTTAGAGATGGGATCTTTTGCTGATACTATAGATTTGGTGTCAGTTTGGGATCTTATCTATTTATTTATTACTTACCTTTTACGGGAGTTACCATTTAAATCCCTTGATTTAAATGATCAAACGGCGGAAGAGTAATGGGCAATATTGCCTAAACTCTTTTCCTTCTTTTCATAAGAAGGAAGCGCCCCTATTGTTATGTAGAGAAACTGTAACAAAAAATCACTATTTGTCCTGCTTTGTAAAAAGCCTTTTGTTGCTTTCTATTATGTTGTTTTTGCCTAAACAGGCAGACAAAGTTGACCTTATGGTCCAATCTGATTGCCCTTTGCGCCACCTAAAAATTTTCCGTCTGTACACACACAAAATTGAATAAAAAAGGATTTATAGGTTACTCTAAACCTTCTTTATTTATAGTAGATGGCAGCCCAAGACAAACCAGTCCATATATTTTAGCCATGTTTAGTTTTTAAAGACCCTCAATTTTCAAAGAAATTTTCCATATTTTTTGGGGGATATAAAAGGAATTGTTTAAAAAGAAATTTCTATCTTTTTTTGGTTTATACTAATCTCCTTATTCTATATTAGTTTTAAATTGTTACCTTGAAATCTGGTCTAAAATCGAGCAGCGAACATCAGGTGTGCCCAGAGTGAGCTTACTGAGAGACTAGGACAAGACCAAAACCTGTATCTTTGTTTCTCTGCAGCTTATCGGTCATGTCATTTACAAGAGAAAGATGGGTCCATATCTGTGTTTCATTTCCTGTTTTTCTCTGTTTTGGGGGGAGGTTTGGTTATCAACTAAGAAATTGTTGGGGTGATTTTCTGAAGGTCAGGGGTAATTTTATCAGTTAGGTGTTTGGTAAAACTCTTTTTCGCTTTAATTTAAAGATGTTTTGTTAGCGCTACGTTTAATAGTTTTGAGTTGTAGGTGTTTATAATTTTATTTTATAGTTTTATAATTTCAAATTGTAGATATAGTATGAGTTTATTTATATATATATATATATTTTTTGGATTTTTAATTATTTTCCGAATGGATTGGAGAGGGCTGACCATTTCTGAAGCACTGAAAGTGCTACATGAATTGCTTTCAGATAGTGAATCTGATACGGATCCCAGTACATGTGCGAAACATGCAATATTGCGTCGTGCTTTTTCAAAGGTGGTGTCACTTTCTTCGAGAAAAGTACCACCATGAAAGAAAAAAGATGAAAGTGTAAATAATGTAAATATCATATACCCAAGTTACTTTTTTTCCATTCATAAGCATGTAATCATCATATAACCAAGAAGAGCATTTTTAGGGGGAAGTAAAGTAGCAGGTTTTCCCATGGCACACCCTGGATAATGCTAAATCTGCTACAGTATTCAGAATTTAGTGTTTTTTAATCATAGGCAAAATGTCTTGCTCTTTTACACACTTCCTAGCAATGCTCGTTTCAAAGCTCTATTCATTCAGTGTACCCGCTTCGGGCACACCCACAGAATTAAAACGATAAAATTTTACCTGTGTACTCACTCCTCTAGGCCTGATTAGACTGCACCTCTTCTTTTTTTTTTTTTTTTTTTTTGTTGTTGCTATTGTTTAAATTCCAACTTTAAAAGGTAGCGTGCCGAAAAGGGTTAAAAGAATTATATATAGTTCTTTTTATTATATGTATAAATGAAAAATAGCAGAATATCCTTCTTTGTTGATGCAGCAGTGGATTATCATGATCAACAAAAAAAATAAAGACCCCACTTTCTTACCCCGGGCTGTTTTTCTTACCTTCGTTTAACAACTGGCCATGATTATTTACAGCAACATTTTCATCAAATTGCAGTTAAGGATTCAGTTTCTTGCCCTCTGTGTCATCAGGGTGATATAAATGGTGACCACCTCAAGAACTAGCCTTTTATTTTAAAGCTCATTACAGACAATTCTTTCAAGGCTATTTTTTACACTATCATCATTTTATTGAGTTGCTTGTCGACTAATGGCAGAAATGCCAAAGACAAGCATAGGATTAAAAAAAAACTATTTGCTTTGCCTTTCTGATTTTCCTAGAAGTTCTGTTAAGAACGTGTTCCAATCTGTTACTGTTTTGTCAACCATAACATATCGATTAATCTAAACCTTTTTATGGTAGGATCTCATAACTATGAAAACAATCCACTGCTTGCTTTTCTGTAGAAGTTTCCTAATTTTAATTCCCCCCCCCCAAAAAAAAAACCTATTGCATACTTTTAAGCATACAACTGTCCCGAGGTTATCACAATTTCTTCCTGCTTTTAATCTTTTGACTTTAATTGTATCGAACATGTGTGGAGTTAGTTGGAGAAAAGAATAAGTAAATATTACTTATTCTTATAAGTAATAAGTAAATATTAATTACTTTTGAAAGCTGTATTAAAAGCAGTTCTTGCAGAGGAATGGAACACTCAAAAAACATTATATAAATCCATGCCAAAGCACATGAAAAGTGTAATTTTACTAATTAGCTAAAGGATATCTAACCATTGTTAAGTATTGGATGTCTCATTATTTTCATGTTTTTATAAAATGTCAACTGTTTATTCAAAGTGTCTAAATACTTATGCGAGTTCATTTTCAAAATTTATTGAATATATTTTCTAACCGAAAACAATATGAGTAACTTTTTTCAAAACAAGCAGGTTTTAAAATAGATGAAAGATAGTATATGTGAAAGAAAAGATATTTTGCTAATAATTAGCAACTGATATTTGAAAATAAAATTGAAAACTAGAAGTGTACGAAAACAAATATGAGCCATTGTGTGACCCTGCAGAACATGCAAAAAATTTATTTCATAGTTCCTATAGTCATCAGTTAAAACTGGTATTTTAAATTTTAAAATACAAAAACATGAATATTTGCCTTATTCAAAACATGTTTGTAATTGCAAATATATATGTCTACTACTGGCAATTATGTAAAGCATAAGAAATTTTAAACACACATGATATGTTAGGCTTCACATCTTAAGATAGTTTACATCAATCTCATAGTAGAAAGACAATTTGACAGCACTATGATATGTGATTTTGCTTACGGTAGTTAAGAAAAATTGCACCTCACATCTTTCCCACTTTTTCATCTTATTTTGCAGATAAATTGAGCAAAACAAGGCAGAACTTAATTTTTTTTTTTTTTTTTTTTTTTGGCCCATATGATACATCCATTTTACATAAACAAATTTTCAATGTTATTTTTTTTTTTTTTTTCAATTTACTTGCAAACAGCTTGAAGCATTTTATGTTGAAATAACTGCCTGCCTTTTTCATAATATGGCCAACTAGCGGCCGAGCGGTAAAGTCGCTGAACACTGGTAGTTCGGTCCGAGGTTCGAATCCCGCGAACGGGCTGGCTGCATGGGAGTTTTCGTGGTTTTCCCCATGTGTAACGTGTATACGAGCCAGTTTACCTTAGAAAGTCCTCCATGAAGGCATCCCTTCCCTTAGGCAGATAGCCCTCGAGGCTTTGCCTTAATCACACGCACACACTTTTCATAATATATTTTGCAATACCGATAATCTTCAATAGTACTCAAATTCTCTTCAGTAGCATTGTTGGTAAAAATGGGTTTACGGGTGACCCTTGGCGATTTTTGGCGGTACATGGACACCGAGTTTGTGCAATTCTTTGACTTGTTATTTTGCGCCGAAAATCGCCGCTACATATATCCAAAATAACACGTCAAAGAATTGCACAAACTCGGTATCCATGTACACATGTCTACTGAATTGTCTCTCTGCATGATGTCTACTCAATTAGCACTTGATATAGTAGTAGTTCATTCAGAAGAAGGGAAATCTCACAGAAGATTCAGAGGAGAAACATGCATGTATTTTATACTGGGGATTCTGGTTGTAATATAGTTCAGGAGTGATTCTTAACATAAATTAATTTTTATGTTATATTGTAACAGGATTTATCTGAAGCATAGAAATAAAATAAAGTTTTATTAACGATAGTAACTTGCCGCCTTCCATATTTTTACCTGAAAAAGGCTATTAATCTCAAAACACGATTTTGCTTTGTTTCACTTTTCATTTGAGCCTGTTGCCATTTGGAAAAACATAAGATATTGTTATTTCATATTTATTCTGTCTGTTATTAATTAACAAACTAAATTATTTAAAAACAACAGATGCAGTTCTTAAGAATATTATTTCTTTATTTTTTAATCTGGTTGATTTTTAAAAATTGCATTTAGTTCATGATATATCTAATTAAAAACATTAAATATTTTTATAATATTACATTACATATTTTCACTTTTTTAATTAGATATATAACATCCCATGTTAGTCTAAATGCTTACTCTTATAATATGTTTCACTATTCTACATGGGCCAACTCTATTGATAATCGCTACTGATAAACTGTTTTTAATACTTTTCCATATTTCTAAAATATTTTGTTTGGAATGCTTCCCAATAGAACATTATTTTCCCAAATATCATTAAAAACGAAATAAAATGAAAACAGGAAATGTAATAATATTTCTTAAAATTATATATAGTTCTAATAAATAATAATAATAATTTATAGTTCTAATAAATCTGTATAATTCTAAAAGAAATAAAATAGCTTTTGAGTATAAAGAAGCATTTTAAATAAATTACCGAGAATTTTATGTTTTTTATCACTTAATTAGTAATTTAGATATAGGGGGTGATCTGCCCTGGGCGACATTTTTTGCTTGAATCATTATGTTATAGGGGTTTCTTATGTGGATCATCAGGGCACATAACAAGTAATGACATCAGATTTCCATACCGAATATGATTCAGGGGAGGAGGGGAAAAGTAGTTTTTACTCGAGGTAAAGTATTTAAAGAAATCACCACGAGATTTCAAACAGCTGCATAATTTTGTTATACTTTTTTATCCCCTCGAAACTTTTTAATAAAAATTAGAAAAGAAAAATTCCTCATTAAGAAGTATTTCAGAGTTTATTTTCGTTATTGCTTGGGAAATCGAATGAGGAATTGAAAGGACAGTCCTTTTTAATTTGTGCAATTTATTTTAAAACAATCTCTAGAACAAAGTTTCAAATATTGTAATACAAGTGCGAACTTTCCTTGCAATTGCTGTAAGCGCTGCTAGTTGTGAGAAGAGTTTTTTTTTAATTAAAAATCATTTAGAAAATATATTAAAGATATAGATGTTTATTTTACATTTAATAAACATTTTTGTACTGTCTATATTACAGCAACTAGAGCAATCAAGAACTCAATAATGTCATTGATTTTTATAATGTTTTTACATTTTTATTACATTAATAATAATAAATTATTAATCTCTTTTTAGAAAAGTGTATTTTCTTTATTCTGATGATATCCTTCGTGCTAATATCTTAATATTCCGAAGAAAAGTTCTATTATTGTCTCAAGTAGACATGTTTCATAACTGTAGCAATATAGAAAATTTCGTTTGCACTAATTAGTGTAAGAATACAAGGAAGATAAATGTTTAATTATAAGTACCGAAGGAAATGCGAAGAAAATTTGAAAGAATATCCGTATCTTTTCTGTGCTATTAATTTTTTTAACTATATATATGTTATAATAAAAGCAAAGGAAAAGACGGAACACTGTAGATCGATAATCTAAAGAACTTGGCAGTTGAGGCAGTTTTAATTCCATTTTTATTTCCAATTGACATTATGTGGCCACAGATGACTTGGCACTCTAGTCGTGCCTTTCCACAGAAGATTTACATTTTTGATATTGTTGAGATAGAAAGCAAGCCAGCGAAATTACATCTTATCACAGTAGAGAGCAAAAGCTGAAGTGCGTAGTTATGAAAGATGGAAGCACGCGGAGAGAAAAGTTTTGGTTTACAATTCGGTGATTGGTCGTCAAGAGGCATCTGGTATTAACGGTTACGTAAGATCGCATGATTAATTTGAATGACGCAATGCAGATAAGTTATTACGATTTTAGAATAGAGAGGAAGAATTAATGTTTATAGTTATATTATAATTCTGATTCATACAATTTATCTTACATAGATTTTAGAATAGAGAGGAAGAATGAATGTTTATAGTTATATTATAATTCTGATTCATACAATTTATCTTACATATACATATTGTATCTCTCTATAGAAATGTCCCATAAACTTGCTGTGGAGGATCGTAAGTAGTTTGCAGTAACTATCTTCGACCGTGCTTAAAATTAGAACGTTATTTTTTCTTGATATGAAGTTATAATATCAAATTTGTAAGATAAATTATTTATGCTTTTTGGTCAGCAGCACTGGAAAGCAAAGTGCAATTTTAAGTAAATTTTTAAACAAAATTTATAAGTCGGCTTTTCAGTGATGTTTCTGCTTCTCATCGTTCTTATAATCTTTCGCGATATAAATTATTTGGATTTCACTGTATTAAAAAACATTATGCAGACATTAAAAATTGATCCGCTACAGTTGAAATCTCCACAATATCCATATTAAACATATTCATCAAAAAGAATATTAGTTAAGAGCTTAGTTTCCGGACTTAATCCCATAAACAATACTGGAGAACAACAATCTGTGCAGTATGGTGATTCCCTGAAAAGTCATTAGGCAGGGAGGCAAAATTTGATGCTGTTTGATGAAAGTGATTCTAATATTCACAGTCATCAAATGATGAACTTTCCAAGACTAAAGCAACAGTTTGCAAAAACATGTAGTTCATAGTTTAGACTTTCCTAAATAAGCAATTCCACTTCATAGTAAATTTGGGGAAAGATTTCAGGAAAAAATATGGTGAAACTGGTGCCCTGAATCAATTAAATCGGGATACAGTTTGGATTAAAAAGATATGAAGATTTATTTCGAATTGAAAGAATGGTTTTGAAAGAATATAAATTAATATTACAGTAATTAAGACACAATAACACGCCGAACAAATACTATTTCAGAAGTCAAACAACAAAAATCAGCGTTATATTTTCAAATTTTCACAGGACTAGTTTCGATGGTTTTACCGAACCACCATCCTCAGCTGCAAAAGCTCAAATGAACGAGATAGGATATAATGATTAGATAAAATAAGAAAGCCTGGACAGAAAATAAGCTAGTGGCGCCATCTGTTGATGAAACCAGAACTAAAACATAATTTCTTTAAAGGCCGAAGGCAAAGATGGATTGGAATTAGGATCGTTAACTAGAACAGAAAGATTTTTTTGAATATGAAATGCCTCTAGAAAATCCAGTTCTCCAATGGAAGATGTTTTTTGAATAATATTGGCAGCAGAAAAATTGAAAGTGTGATTTTCGGACCAACAATGTTGGGCAACAGAAGACTTCTGTGTTTCCTTTTTTCGAACATATGCCTCATGCTCGTTGACGCGAAATTTTAAGCCTCTCTTTGTTTGGGCAATGTAAATTGTAGCATTTCATTCATGCGAACGAGAGATGCACCACATAAGCCAATCAGCAAGAGGCGCGCATCACATGTATGTTTTTACCAAATTTCTCTCTTTCCTCCGTGTTCTTTCTGAAGGATCTACTGGGTGAGAAAGGCTGCTACAGTGCACCAGGCACAAGTTACATTTCTGTATGTGGAATAAACTATATACTATATTTTAATACAAATCGATGCTGCTTCGTTAAAATACAGAAGTCAGATCATCTAACTCAAGACTTTCAGTGGTTACGCACTTTCGGACTTGAACTGTTTACAGTAATGCACACTTTCGGTTTTGATTCTTCTCGCTGGTGCGTGTTCCACCTGGACAATGGCTGATTCCGAAATTTCAGCTGTGATAATTCCACCATTTATTCAGTTTGATTCACTCTTTGGTTTCACGTGATGGAATCGACGTTTGAATTAGTAACTCCTAAACCGATGTCAGAACAAAAGACCAAATACAGTTTTTTCGTAGCTCACTTGCCGCCTAATATCCCGACTGTTGTTCGTTATGTCATCATTTACCCTTATCAGCTCAACCTATATTAGGATCTAAAGTAAAAAATTATGTGAAAAGGTTCTGAAACTAAGACTCAAGAAATTCGTAGGCTGCTGCTGCTAGGAAGGGAAAGCCTCGGTGATTTGGAGGTCTAGCGAACTCCTTCGCATTATGAAGCGTCGAGCAGAGAATCGCAATATCGACGACTTACTTTTATTTGCACTATTTAATTCAGTGATACCTGTTCTCGTCCAAAATCTCTTATTACATCGGATAAAGCGTCTAAAACAGCTGATCGAATTTTGGCTGTAAACAACACGACTTTTCCACTACCATTCCTAAGAACGACCTTTCTCCAGAAAGTGTTTCTTCCTCTTCTCTCAGGCTCTTTTTCGTGAGAAAATCAAAGCTCTTTGCAAAGAAGTTTCCGAACTTCTTTGTTCCAGGAGTTCATATCGTACCAATTTTTCTGGTCTTAAATATTCGAAGTTACATGACAACAAGATTTTCTGGTATAAAAAATTCAAGGGTATTGCATAAAAATGTGTTTCGCTGTATTCCTAGAAGGGAAAGTTGACGAAGGAAAAGTAGGTTAACAGTTTCAAAACCTTACCTTTTTTTTTCTCTCATCCCGGTACTTTAGCCTCTCTCGATTTAATCGCTACACGTTCTGTATGGCCTGGCATGCGAAAAGAACTAAAATCTCCTTGCGCAGCTGTGATAAATGTCAACGAGCTAAAATTACTAAATAAACCAAATCGCCTATTGCCATATTTGTTGAACCTGATGCTCGTTTTGCCTACATGATGTAGATTTTTTAGGCCCTCTCCCTCCATCTGAGGGTAAATATTTTTTCATGACTATGATAGACTGGTTCATAAGGTGGCCGAAATTTATTCCAAAAACTGACATGACTGCGGATACAGCCGCTCTTGCTTTGGTACATGGCTGGATATTCATATTTGGATGCCCAGTCACATTTACGTCTGAACACGGTAAAAATTTTCAATCTAATCTTTTTAGAGAACCTACCCGTACGCTTTGGTGCAACAAGATTGGAACCTGTGCATATCACCTCCAGTCAAATGGAATTATCGAAAGCTTCCATCAACATCTTAAAACAGCCCTTAATGCCCTTGTAGCACAATTGACAGAAACTCTCCTCTTACGCTCAGCCATTAAGGAGAATGTGAAAACAAATTCTGCTCAACTTGTTTAAGGCACAACATTAAGATTACCTTCCGATCTAGTAACTGGTGACGTCATACACCAGACTTTCAATTCCGCATATGTCAACAATTTACTTCAATGAGGTCTTTAAATCCTATTTTTACTGCCTTACACAATAATTCTAAAATATTCATCAATTCCTCATTAAAAACTTGTTCTCATATATTTTTAAGATCTGACAAAGTTAATCCTCCACTGACACCACCTTATACTGGACCTCATTTAGTCGTTGAAAGAAATGATAAGAATTATATTTTATGTAAACTGAAAACATACTACAGTCGCAATTGATAGCACAAAATGAGCTTAGCAACTGCGAAATGAGATTACTTATTTTCTATCCTTACTTCTTCCGGTTTCAGCTCCTTTCCCACGATACTTTACTCAAACATCTACCACTAAGAGTGAGTATTAAGTCCGATTTCCCAAGCATTTTGTGATAAATTACATTCCTCGACTACATACACTCCTCAAAAGTAAAATTGCATCACCAAGAAAGAATGCGCGTAGCGTCATGCAAAAAGCAGGAGCGAGAATTGTGAGGTGGATATGCAAATGATAAAAGTTACGCAAGCGTTGGATCACGTGGTACGTATATGAAGGCTATAAAGGTCAGTCACTCTCTCTTCTCATGTACAGCCTCTGAGGGTTTACGGAGCATTGGAACCTTTAGAAAGAAGAATAGAAAATGCCTCTGAGGGCGAGGTCAATGCCATCAGTTAACGACCGGGGAACGTGACCGTATTATCGAACTCCATGAGCTTGGTTTGTCGTTGTGCATAATAGCCATCCGTATTAGACATAATGTGAGTACCATTCAACGTTGTGTCACACGATGGATTCAGGAAGGCGGTACGCGCACGTCGAAGAGAAAGTGGTGCGCACAGGTGCACGTCAGAGCGCACAGACCGGCGTATTCGGCGGTCAACTATTGGAGACTCTTTCTCCGCGTCATGAGACATCCGGATCCGGTTGCCTTCAGGAGCAGGTGAATCTGTGTCCACCCCAACTATTCGCAACAGATTGCATGAAGTACACTTACGTTCACGGCTACCATCCACATTGACTGTCGAACACAAGACTAGACGTCTGGTGGGGTGTCAGCGTCGTAGTGTGTGGACCATCGAAAGGCATCGGGTTTTGTTCACAGATTAATCTCGTTTCTGTCTGTGGAGGAATGACGGCCGTCGACCGGGCGACCCAGAGAACGCCCATTTCACCGAGCGTCACACCGGTCCTGCATCAGGCATTATGATTTGGAGTGGCATAATGTTTGATCACAAGACGCCCTTGGTACACAATAACGACAATTTGACAGCAGACCGCTACGTCACGCAAGTTGTGGAGCCTATTGTTCTGCTCTGGTTGCAGGGCGCACTCAACACGGTAGTCCAACAAGACAATGTCAAGCCACATGCCGCACAGCGTACTCTTAACAGCTTGAGCGGATTTAACATCCTACCCTGGTCTGCAGCAACTCCAAATCTGAATCCCATCGAACACCTGTGGGATGTCATTGGACATGACATTAACCGAGGACCACGGCCGCAAACCCTGGATGATCTGCGTACAGCAGTTGATGTGGCCTGGTAAAAGCTACCTCAGGCAGCCATCAATGAACTCATTGATACCATCCCTCACCGGATTGCGACTTGTACCGCCGCCCGAGGTGGGCAGATTAGAAACTGAAAAAATTGGTTTATAAAAAATTTTATGTGTCTGTTTCTTTAATCATTTGCATATCCATCTCACAACTCTCGATCCTGATATTAGCATGGCGCTACAAGCATTCTTTCTTGATGTTGCAATTTCACGTTTGTAGGACTATACTTGTATTCAACATTTTGTAATATGTGCATGTTCCTCCTACTACTGTATCTATGACCATGTTATATATCTTTATTACATTGTACTTCATTTCCCATATTTCTCTAATTTTGCATGATATTATCATTTTCTATATACTATTATACTGTAAATATTTACTATCATTTATAGTCGTGACTTCGTTACTGGGGGTATACTCATTCATGCGAGAGATGCGCCCCTTCAGCCAATCAGCAAGAGCCGTACAGGACGTGCATGTTTTTAGGATACAAACTTCGCTCTTCTCGAAATTTATCGCTACAATGCACTCATTGATTTTTTTATATCATGACTCGATTCTAGATAAACTCAGAATTTTGAAAAAAATTTCTGGAACTTGTAAATATTATGCTATTTTATCTTTTTTATTTATCCATGATTATTTTACAAGGAATTTAAATTTTTACTACTTTTTGTGGTGTGTACGATGAAATTGCTCAGTCTTACTGATGAAGATATTGACTGCTCGCCCCCCCCACATTGCGAATGTGAAAATGATGTTGGGTCTTCTATTTATTTACTTATATTTTCATTTAGAACATCTTCGTTTTTAAAATACTTATTTCAGCATCTGTAGTTACTATGTAAATTGCTAATTGAATTGCTATCGTCAACAGAAAGCGCCCCGTCGACTCCTCACTTTAGAGACTCAGGACATCTGGCGTCATATCCTTCCGTTCTGACCATAGAGGTAGGAAGTAAGATGGTTCCATGGTCCATGGTTCTGAGCGAATTTTAAGAATCTGTTTCATGCCTTAGGGGTTACAAGATTATAAGAGGAAAATGAAAAGCCGAAGACTCCCATCAAAGTGACAATCTACGATCTATGATCTACCCTCAGAGTCCTTTCTGGCGGGTCCACTTAGAGAGAAAGACTACTACAGTGCTCCCGGCACAAATTACTTTTCTATATGTGGAATAAACTATATTTTTATACTTAATACCATTCCATGCTGTTTCATTAAAATATCGGAATCAGATTTAAAAAAAAAAAGAAAAAAAAAAAAAAAAAAAATACAACCCTTCTCCATCAACCTCTCAAGATGACTTCTGGACTGAGCGGCTAAAAATTTATTTGAGATCCTTCCACAAATGCCGCTCATTTTTCGCCGTTAGTCATTTTTTGCCTTCTAATATCAGCAGGAAGAGAGATATTAATTATACTTCGTGAGGTTTAACCAGTTATTTTATGTTTTGTATCTTTACTATCACTTCCATACTTCCATTTTCCCTCCAGAATGCAAAGGAGTTCGCGTGCATTAAAGTGATGTTTTGAGTGTGTTAGAGTGCGTTCTTTCTCTTGAAGGTCACGTTTCTAGGTTTGCTATTCTAAGAAGAGAGCTCCAGTCTTCGGCCTTGCATTATACTTGCCGTTAGTTAAATTTACGCCGGTGAAGTCAGAGCCAACTCCCCGCTAAATTGCTGTGCGTAGTCTGTGGTTATTAGTCATTTAAATTTAGCTTTACATTTTAATTTTTACTTTGAGTTCTCACCATAAATGCTGGCTGATTTGTAAGCACCAGGTGTGCCTTTTGTTTATCTTAGTAAGCTTTAAATAAAGGGTCTTTTACACCCTTCTCAAACATTTCAGACATAGCGATAATTCGCTTAACGTCTACCAAAATGTTGGTTACAATAGTGAAAGACATAAAATCTGATAACTTAATAACTTCATGAAGAGTAAGGTAAAAACTTTCATATGGGAAATTTCGCGCATTGTGAGATGAAAACGTAATGAGCAGAAACATTGTTCACTTTAAGTTAATTGTTGTATTTAAAAAAAAATCCTTGTTGGTATGCCTTCCTGGAGAACTTCCTAAGGAAAATATGGCTCGCATTCACATTACACATAGGAAAAACCATGAAACCTGATCATGCAGCCAGCCCGTTCACTTGGAATCGAACTCCCAGCATTCAGCGGTCTTAACTACTCAGCCACATATGGGGTGAAATCAATAATCAATAATATTTAGATATGCTTGAACATAAATGTAATGTATAGTGTTCATCAAACTATGTTATGAAAGTCTAATATTTTTAACAAAGCATTAAATGTTTAATTCCTTGATATTTTACATACGAAACATAAGGATTTTCAAAAAAATTAAAAATTTTTTGATGAAGAGAAACCTTTTGGAGTTAAAAAAATAAGCATGCTGAGATCCTCTCCGCGCATTAATAGTTCAAAGCACATTGAAATAGACGCAAATGGTTTAGCTGGATGAGTGTTTTTGTGGCTTTCCCCATCTTAAATATGAATACGAGGCATTAAGTCAATTTTTTCCTTAAATAGTTAAGTCCACATCTTAAATATGAATACAAGCCATTAAGGAAATTTTTTCCTTAAATAGTTAAGTCCACGTATGCTTTGGCCTAATCATTGAAACTTATGTTACAAAAATTTAGGTTAGTTAGCACCAATTTGTGATTACACATACTTTTTCTATTAACCCTTCACTAAAATGTGTAGAGCTTAGTTAAAAATTTTGATATAAGCAAAATATCAAGATACCATATCGCCTTGAACTCTTTGATTACATTAGAGTCTTTGGAAGTTTTAAGGTATTTATTTGTTATATGTGTAAATACTCAACAAATACGTATAATAATGAGATACAAGATTATCACAAAGAAATTGGATAATTTATCTCAGAAACATTAAATTATTATTTAGCATTTTAAAGCATACTGAAGGGGGGGATTGGACAGTTCTATATCTTCTGATCTACTGGGCGATTCACGAAACTCAATTTTTCATGCCTCGAAAGCTCGACTTAGGATATGTATTAGATTTATATGTAGCATTGCTTTAATATAGGTAGTCTGACACAAAATCGTACTTTTTCTGAAATGGCATTCCAATTTTTTCCCATATTTCGATTCTACGACTCAAATTAAGCCAAACTGCCAAGTTTTATAAAAATCGCACGAGTAGTTTTTAAAAAATTAGCTCTCAAAATTTTAGCTCCTCAATATTTATTGAATTTGGTATATATTATTCTCTCTCTCTCTCTCTCTTTTTTAAATTAAACTTATTTGATTCTTCCTTTCACATTTAGATTCGTTCCAAATAAAATTCACCCATATTTTATGATTTATTTTTTGAATTTGTATTTTCAAATATTTTTCGAAAACAATTTTGAATTATAATCAATAACAATTTTACCACCATCTTAAAGTAGATGTATTTCTAAACGTACCTGAAAGAAATTAGAGCTTTTTATTCAAAATTTCGGAATATATATCTGAATTTATGTACTGGCGCGTTTTGAAATTTGGCATATTTGTTGAAAGCGATAATAACATCAAATGTGGCTTAGGCACTTTGTTAAAATTATTTGAAAGTAGGAACGAGTAACGTTTTTTTCCCATTCATGCACAATGTAAAAAGGGAAAGGGAAATAGGTTGTCATATTTTGAGAAGTTCGCCATTCTTGGCGCCAACTGAAAAAAAAAAAAAAAAAAAAAAGATCCAAGATAAATTTTTGAATTTCTCTTTATATTTCGCACCAAATTTTACAAAATTTAATAATTAGGCATTATTTGAGTCGTTAGAATCGAAATATGAAAAAGAAATGGCATGTCATCTCAGAAAAAGTCCGATTTTGTGTCGCAATACCAATATTAGAACAATGCTATATATAAATCTAATATATAAATCGCGCTTTCGAGACATGAAAAACGCAATTTGAATTTCGTCAATCAGCCCAGTGTAACGGGAGATATAGAAATGTTTTTTTTTTTTTTTTTTTTTTTTTTTTTTGAAATAAGAAAATAAATTACACAGAGATCTAATGCTCTTTTAGAATGAATTATAAATCATTAAGGACATCAGCATCTCTTCAGCTGGAAATGGAACCCAAATTAAAGAAATCACAGCACTAACCATTCTGCTATTAAAATCAGCTACACCTTGTAGTTTTAATCTTTAATTTGTACTGATTTAACAAATATAGTTACTATTTTTTCAATGATTTAAAGTAATTATAAAAATATTTCACATTATACTATAAATGTTTCTCCTTACAAAATTACAAAAACATTAAAATTACTTACTCGCTTTTGGACAATTAAGTACTATGTAGAGTCATTAGGTTATTTTGAAGCATGAGACGTGAAAAATGTGCAATACTTTTGCAGGGGTCCGATCCCTAGACCTCTCAAATATCTGTTGAGTATATTTCCAATTACACCACGAAGGAATGCAGAAAAAAGGGAGAAAATGCTTTATATACTCCCCCTTTTAAAGGGTGACTAGGGAATAGGCGACCCAATTGCCAAGTCCTGGTGGTGACAAAATATAGTCCATCACTTGTAGATTTATTAGGTTTATTTTTAAGCAGGAGATGTGAAAAATGTGCAGTGCCCTCACTGGACTCTAACCCTTGACCTCTCAAATATGCATTGAGTATGTTTCCAATTACACCACAGAGTTATGTGGCAGGAGTGAGAAAATACCTTATAACTATCTAACAAGTAAATGATCAACAAACATTTTGAAAGGAACATAATATATCTACAAAGACTACCTCAGAACAAATTGGTGATATTTGAGTTGATCTTCATTACTAAAATAACCATAAAACACAAGTTCTAGTAACCCAGGAAAAGAAAATTAAATCATTATTTACTAGCTTTATGAGCACTTTTGAATAAGAAAATTAATTATGCAGAGCTCTAATGCTTTCTTAGTATGAATTACAAATAACTAACATTTCCTTGGCTAGAACAGAAACCCATAAATTCAGGAAATCACAGTGTTAACTACTCTGCTATTAAATGAGTTGCACATTAACGTTTTAATCTTTAATTTGCACAGATTTAACCAATATATATATACTAATTTTTCAATAACTGGAATAAAATCTTGAAATCTGTTATTTTTATGTAATCAATCAACAATTTATTTTTATATTACAAAGTGAAGTGTTATGAAGTTATTATTATGGAAATGTCCAGAAAATAACCAGTCATGATAATTATGTATTGGTTTGTATGCTATGTTCACTTATTAGTTGTATTTTGTTGTTTAATTTGAAGAAATAAATTAAAATCAATGATAATTAGCTTTATGTTGCCTTTCACTGTTTAATTAATCTCAAATCAAACATAATTCAGTTTGCTTTATTTGACTTTGGCAAAGCATGTGAGTGCTATTTTGTCAAAGAGGAGTGCCTTCATGGAGGACAATTGGGTGCCCCTTGTTTATAGGCGATTCTTTCTTGACGCTAAGATTGGGGCCAGGAAGTCACAATTTCAAGATGGCCGCTACACAAAACCAAAATAAGAAGTCGAAGAATTGCATAAGATCTGTGTCCATGTACACATCGATCTGTTTTTACTTAAAAAAACATCCTAGAATTGCACAAACTAGGCATTGCGCACTGCCTTTAATATGTTCATGTACACATCAATCTATTTTCATTTAAATAAAATCTTGAAGCTAAAATAAATTTAAAACTATCGTGGTAACCAGAAGTGAGGTTTCATCGCCAAAATTAAAAAAAAAAAAATGTCGCCAATCGAAGGGGCACCCAATTCTACACACTAGACCGTCAATCTCGGAACGCATGCTATTGTTAGCTGGGCGAGTTCAATATACGTAGGTGAGAGGAATAGAAAGGAAAGGTTCCGGAATGCTTTCCAACGGAAATAATTAGATCGTGGAATGGCTTTCAGTGGGTACTAGGGAAAAAAGGGATATGCTCGCTGACTTATTCCCGAACCGTGGAAGGAGATTCACCGCTTATGTTTATGCGCTGTTTTATTGAACATTTTGTTTAAGTACGGATTAATTTTTACCAATTTATGAAACAAAAAAAAAAACAAAAAAAAAAACAAAAAAAAAAAAATCGTACAGAAATACGTGTTTGCAATGTAAAATTGTATGCTTATTTAAAATTTGCTTAAAGGCATAACGTTTTGGCGAAATTACATAATTTTGTTTATTCCAACGAAGTTTAATATTTATTAGAACTCTTATTACGGTAAAGTAACAGAGTACTACATGAAGTTACAGTACGTAACTGTAAAGTTTTTATTTACTTAAGGTATTGTAGAAAATTGTAACTGTAAATTTTTGATATTTATAACATTTACCTCTAATATAATAACAACAAAACATAATTATTTAACTTTTCTTTTATCTGGTACACAAAATAAGTAATGTGTTTTAGTATCATATATTTTGATGGAGCTTTAAAAGACCTTTCTTTATATGAAAAGAGTATTGTATTCACTTGTGAAAGAACAAATTCAGTTTACACAGAATAAATTTGTTTCATGGAATAAAGTCCAGTTAAAAGGTAAACAGTACTTTGTTATTCTTAATTAACCAAAATTATTTAACATCAATCCTGTGCACTGCTTTCAGTTGTTGATTTAAATAATTGATTATGTTACCAATTTAGAGTTTACACATTCTATAAATTAACTGTAAAAGGTCATTTAATGAGTTAGACTATTCAGTCATTGGTGATCAAAAGGTCTTTCAAATTTGATTTTTCAAATGCATTGATTCTAAATACTGGGATATAAATGATTAACTTAATGAATTTGCATTTTTACAGAAATGTCAAACAAAATTCATATAATGAAATAATGAGAATTAATAAAAATTTTCATAATAAATATTTCTTATTTAGATAGTGTTTTATAAGAAAAAGTGTAATGCATAAAGTAATATGAGGAAAAATATCACATGGTTGCCATAAATATAAAATAACGAAGTGGTTGGCAATATTCATAATTAATATTGCCGTGTAGATAGGTGTATGGCTTATCAGGTCTACAATTAGATTATGGCAACTTGCACTGTGGCTATCTGTTTAGGATGTCCTTTTGCACGGAGAACTTTCTGGGGAAATCTGCCTCATATTCTGTATTACAAATGTATAAATTTACAAAAATACCCATGCTTTTTTCTTCAAAATGACTCCTTAAAAGTTGTGCTAATCAAATAAATCTTTAGCAATGTTGTGGTTTGGTACAATCTTGAAGGGAGTTATTTTCTTTTTTTGCATCTGACATACTGATATTAAATTGAGTAATCAAAATTATGCAGTTTGAAAGGCAAAGTATGAAACATTTTTTGCAATTAAATTTGCAAGGAATAAGAAAATGAATATACTTCTTACAAGACTTTTTGGAATAAAATTCTTTGTAATGTAAAATATTGCATCTAATATATAAATGTATACTAAATTTTATAAATGGCATAAAACTAAATTACACACTTCTGAATATTATTGTAATTTTCTGGTTGAAATCTCAAAGGAGGAATAGCTATGTGTATGTTTTGATTATAATTTAATAGACAGATTTCAGTTTAATATTCAATAATTAATAATTTATGGAAATGCTTCATTGATTATACAGAATAAATAAAAAACTATTCTTTATTTTTAACAAATATAGCACGTATGTTTACGCATGTTGTAGTTACTCACAGTTTTATGTGGTGGTAGCCCTGATTTGTGTTGCCTGGTGATTGCGATACCTTTATATATATAAGCGGCTAAAGTGTGTGTCGCCGATAGTTTATTGTTGCCACTTAGAAAAATGAGTGCGGAAATTAATGTTTCCACAGTTTGTAATTAATATCTCGGCTGATTAAAGTCGTACGAAGATGAGGACGGTATCGATAAATTCAGAGAATTTTTTGGAATCCGAGGATACACATTTTGAATTTCAACTCGGAGCCATTCCGTAGATATTCGAGAAAAAAGAAATTGGCACGTAGCCAAATCCCTCTACAAGGGAAAATCCAAGGAAAAAAGTGGAAAATTTAGGGGAAACATATGGGAAAATTAGTTTTTAATTAATATCTCGACTAATTAAAGTCCCAAGAAGACGCGAATGGTCAAAATGGCGTGCCATGGATCTGCGGAATCCAACGGTGTGCTTCGCTAAGCCCGGGAGCCAGCCGTTTCGGAGGAGATGGTGTTACTCCACCCCATATATATATATATATGTGTGTGTGGCTTAAGTGTCTGTTTGTCGCCGATAGTTTATTAGTTGCTTGCGTAACTGTACTACCCAATGGGGTGAAGTTGCCACGGCACAAGGTTGCCATTTCAATTGAGACGTAGACAATTTCCTGTACAACTTACCTTTGCTATGACCATCAATAAGTCTCAGGGCCAAATGCTTAAGTGTGCTGGCATTTTTTTACCTGAGCCTGCATTTGGACACGATCAACTTTATGCTGCCTGTTCAAGAGTTCGTGAAAGAACGGACGTAAAATTAAAAATAATGGCTGGTCCTCTGCAAGACGAGCTTAAAAATGATGGAAAGATCTACACAAGAAATGTTGTGTACAAGGAGATCTTTGACATGTGAATTAACATTTCATCATTTAAATCACCTTTATTGATTGAGCTAACGGTGGCTCTTAAGAAATGTACCGCCAGTGATTTCTTTCATTGCGCTCTACTTTAAGCAATTAAGCAAGTAGAAGGGGGAAACCCCGTGGGGCAGTAAGCAAAGGGGCGTCCTCGCCGCCTGCCCTGGGTAATTCAGTTTAAATTAGCAGATGCCTTTGCACAAATAATTTTAATTACAATTTATAATAGCTAGAACAGCGGTCATTTCGTATGACCGCCGAACTTTCTAGTGATTTCCATAATCATGTGGCCTGTATTTGAATCCTGAAGAAGATATTAACATTTTGTAGTCCTCTACCCACTGGATTGTCAGTGATGAGATAGCTAAATGACTGATGGATTCCAACCAATGCTTAATAAATATCTAGTCATTGAGATGTCCATAAAACATAAATTTTATGTTGTGTTTAGCATTGCAGACATTCAATATGCATCTTTCTTTTTCGGTGGGGGTTGGGATAATAAACAAATACTGGAGTTTTTCAAAATTTCATGTTAGTGTAGGTTTTATAGATGGTGAAAATATATTTTCATGTATTGTTTAGAAGGAATTTTAATAGGAATATTGTTGGCTTTTGTTAAATTTAGACGTGACGATGTCTGCAAATTGATACTTTATTTTTGAACATATGATTGTATTAATTACATAACATTTGGGATTTGCAGATTACTCCTCCATAAGCATATCATATACACTGCTATACATTAAATGTGCTACACCAGGAAGGAAAGCAAATAGCAGAATCTTATTTATTACACATATATACAGAATAGTGGGAAGAAAACATGATTAAATTTTCTGGTGATTAGAGGTACACAGCGTAAATAATTCAGTGCACAGAGCTGTCCTTTCTAGCAAAAACAATGGTTATAATCCAGCTCAGCATCGAGATAAACACAACTTGGATGATTAGATATGGTATTTCATTCCATGTAGCTTCAACCATATGCCAGAGTTCATCGTAGTGATTAGTGAGTGGTGGCATTAAAATCAACTGTTAAGAGTAAATAATAAAGAGAGAAAAATTTTAATTGTCAAATCATGTCTGTTAAAAGTTTAAAATTTATTTTAATAGCAGCTGTATGTTTTTTTAATTGTTTCAATTTCAATTATATTTATTTTTGTGTCTAAATGTTTTTAAACAATTATGTCCATCTTTAATACCTGTACATAGGATAATGCAATGTCACATTTAGTACTTCTGGAACACTGCAAATGCTAGAAAAACTTCCACGTAGAAAGCAATAGTACAATTGTATCCTGGTGTCTACATATAACAATGGTGGAAAAAGTAATCTTGAAGTTTTAAGTTCTACGCCTAGTGATAAATAGTGTATGGCTAAATATGAAACACAACTATAAAAACAAGCTAAGCACTGAAATTCCCACTGTAACCCCAATTATATTCACATGCATGTGTTTTACCCATCTTCCCAAGTAACTTTATAAATTCCGCAACAAATTTTAATATTCTGTAGAGATTTCTGGCTAGGCCTAGCGACAGTAAAATGCTCTGCCAATGGAGTATAAATGCTGATAGTAGTAATCTAACAGGCAGTAGAGCAGCTAAGCTGGGGGGTAAGTAAGTAAGTAATGAATGTAACTAAATGGGTAAGGGACGGAAATGTTACATTGGAATGTATGTATTTTCAGGTTACATATTGCTGCTCAGAATTGAACACTTCTTAATCGATCTCTTCCTCATGATGCTTGTAAGTGTCAGCAGAGGATGATGCTATCAATGGTCAAGCATCAAACTTTCTTGCATACACAGATTTTTTCCATTAAAATTGTCTCAGCTCCACTTTCAACTATTTGCTTTTCTTTAGTTACATTCAATTGCATCTCTTGCACTCAGAAACTTTTTTTTTTTTTTAATGTTTTAGTGCTTTCTAATTGTTGGAGTGTTGAAGCTACCAAAGCTTCTCAACTTGAGAGTAGCTGTGATGTTTTATCCATTATCGAGGAAAAAACTTGAGGAGAGTAAATTTTTCATTATTGTATTAAAAATGAAGTCTATAAAGTGATATAGTATACAATGTATTTTATCATTCAGTATTAATATTGATATCTTATTTAATCACCAGTAAATCTTCGAATTATGGTAACTTGGCAATTTTTTGGCGAAAATTTGGCGACCAACCCTGCTACAGCAACATGCTAGTTTTGTTTTGGACGCCATTTTGTTTTCACGAAGTAAAGCCATGTTTTTTTTTTTTTTTTTCTCAACATTTTTTCCAACAATCTGCTAGCCGAATTATGCTTATACTAGAACTTTTATGGAACAAAAATGCTTAATCATGACGTAGATTAGGTGCGAAATTGGGAGAAAGTGCAGAATCGCAAACTGCTTGCTGCGTTTTTAAGAATTGCACAGACACGGTATCCATGTACACGTCGACCTATTTTCACTTAAAAAAAATCCCAGAATTGCACAAAAATGGCATTGCATACACTCGTGACTTTATCCCTGTACACTGCTAAAGTCCTAGCTAGTAACTTTTATCGCCTTACCAAAATGTCACCAAACTACCTGTTACCATATTCCAAAGATCAGCCTTAATCACCTTATATATATATTACATGGATATTCTGTTGTACATAGTGTTTATTCGTATGTTCTGGAATTAATTACCCACAAATACACGGGCACTACTGTAATTGCTTTTCATTGTAGTTATTTAAGCTTAGAGAATGTTTCCTGTAAATGCTATACTTTTGCAAAGAGCTGTAACTTTTTTTATGCATATACATAATATTTAATGTTAATCAGCAACTATATATTTCATATATTTAATGCATCAAAATGACAATAAAATGATAAGCATACTTGTTACTTTTATCACATACTTCTGTAGCATTAAATGGTTTTCATGAGAATTAATACAATGCATTTGCTGACTGTTAACTTAAACAGTTCTTCCAAATATCAAACATTGTTTCCTTTAAGTGTCTACGATCACAACGACATTTGTTTTATCATGTTTTTGAGTTCATCTTCTACAATATAGCAATATGAAAACTGCTGCTATGTTCTAGAACCTTTTTAATTTGTAACTATCAGTTTTGTGTCCAGTTACACCTTATGTGTGTATGTACTGCAGGAACAGTTTTGGCTCTAGTGTAGAACTGGGTGCCCATTCGATTATTGACAATTTTTTTTTTTTTAAATTTTGGCAATGAAACCTCATTTCTGGTTACCATGATAGTTTTAACTTTGTTTTAGCTTCCTGACTTTTTTAAAATGAAAATAGATGGATGTGTAGATGGACAAATTTAAGGCAGTGTGTGCAATGCCTAGTTTGTGCAATTCTGGGATGTTTTTTAAGTGAAAACAGATCGATGTGTACATGGACACAGAGTTTGTGCAATTCTTTGACTTCTTATTTTGGTTTTGTGTAGCATCCATCTTGAAATTGTGCTTCCTTGGCATCAAAAAAAGAATCTTCAATAAACAAGGGGCACCCAATTGTAAACTTTTACCAAAGTTTTTTTTTTTTGTTAGGCTGCATTTATTGAAGGTGTAATCACTTTTACTGCTAAAAAACAAAGTTAATATCAGCACGATGAAACATCCTTTTGTTGGCAACATTGAGTAAGTAAATAATTATATACATCAAGAATTAATGGGTAACGTCTTTTGTAAAAAAATATTTATTTCAACCATAAACTTTCTAGGAGGGCAGACCATCCCCAAAAATCAGATCATTTATTTAATATACCGAGATATAATTTCAAAAGATTAATTAAAGATACATTTATATTGCTTTTGGTTTTAATAATAGCAGTTAATGGTACTATTTATAATCATTGAGCTGTTTCTTAAATTTCTTTTGCAGACACTGTAATTCTACCGAAGAAATACATTACAATTTCATGGTTGACCACACGTACGGAACTGCCTCCTACGGCCCTGCCCATGCCCTATTTTTAGTCCGTAGACCCGGGCTAGGAGTTAATTCCTGTTAAAATAAAAACATAAGGTACTTTATTAGGTATTCATCTATTATTTTGCTTTTTAACATATTGTAATAACAATTCAATATCCAATTTACACTCAGTCGGATTAATCAATGTATTTTAAGAATAGTAGTTAGTAAAAAATATAACAAAATTGCTATCAAATTACTTAATTTGATATTTCTACTTAAACCGGGTTAATTCTATTGCTGGCTTTATAAAAACTTGCAAGACATCTGATTCAGTTTCCTAAGAAGTATCAGTTTGTTAAATTTATGTACTTATGAAATAAATGTTAATTGTTACCATATTTAACAATTGGAAACACTGAAGCAAAACTTTTGCATTTCTGTTCATTTGAAAGGCATTAAGTTAAACTGAGACTGGCAGTTACTACATGAAGTTTCACTAAGCAAAAACCAAATTCTGCTAACAACATCCTTTATAAACAACTTTAACAAAAATTATGAATTTCTTTTTAAATTAAATGCACACAGAATTTTTTAAAATCATCATATTACCTCCTTTGATGCTTTATAAATTTATTCACTGGCTCATTAACACATTCCGAACTTGAAGGTATAGTTGGCAGTTTTTCACAAGTAGAAAAAGATTCTCTTAAAGTTTTTAGGAATTCGCTCACCTTTTGTTTTTATCCTCTGTGTCTGCCTGTGATGTTAAAAACTGAAACTCTGCATGACACTCTTCCTTTCCTTTTTCAAAATCTAAGTGTTCCTTTCTTCTGATTTCTTGTGTGATGGCATAATGTTCTTCAATTTGCTCATCATTTTCAGATACGTCAATTATTAAATCATCTTTCTCTGAGCAAACATTTGTACCACAATCTATATCACAAACTGAGCATACATAATGAATGTGCTTACATATCTGAAATCTCGCACTATAATCAATGCATGAACAAACAATCTGATGAATGCAGATGTCGCACTCATGACATCGAATGTTACAATTACACACTTTTTCAAAATACACATTATTTGTATGAATCAGTCCTTCTTGACTTCTAGATACAATCCATGCCTGTTTTGGCTTTATTTCGTATAATTCATAATCAGCCATGAATTTGCTCCTTTCATGTTTGTTTCTAATTTCCTTCATTCTAGAAGTTAATTTTGGCTGTTCCGCCGAAATAATTTGACCCATTAATTTCTTGGCTACTGCAGTTAAAACAAAATGCAATGACTTATCTAATCTTTTAATAACTGTTCCACCAGCTTCTTCGTATTTAAGTTGCCGATGCCACCGCTCTACTTTCATGTTTGTATTAACACCCAAATAAGTTTGGTAACAATATGCCCACTGTTTCTTACGTTGCATGTATGTGATTAAATACTCTCCAAAAGCTCGAGTTTCATCATGCAACACATAATCACTGATACAAGCATCGGAAAGTCTTTCAAAAGTTACAATATCGATTTCCTTCAGAATTTTCAGTAACTCTGACTTAATGTTTACTATTTCTGGATCTCGGACTTTAGAATTCAAATTTTTGAACCATGCACGTTGCACATGCCAGCTGCAAAGTAAATGATGATCTGCCTCTCCAAACACAGAGCACCATGCGTTGTAATATGCCGGAGCATCATCAGACATGAAAACTGTTGTCTTCAAATTTGGAAGTCTTTCTTTAATGGAACTGAAAAATGCAGCAAACATTTCAGTGGTTAATTTTGAAGAATACAAGATTGCCACTGGGAATCCTTCAAAATTGTTATCATTAATTAAAACAGATGTCAAATTTAAACCATACTGATTTGTGCCATGGGTAGAATCTATCATAATGCAATTACTATGTCGTTCAAGCATTTTTAATTGTGCACTATTCATAATACCTAATAAAAAATCCGATTTGCTTAGATCTGGGTACGGAGGCAGTTCTTCATTAGTTTGTTTATATATTAAAACTGGATTGCCAGGTTCTGTCTGCAGTTTTCTAACTGTTATATCTACAGACACGAAATCATTTTTATCCAGCATAATGTCTTTGTCAATCCAAAAGTCTCTACGAATATTTCGTAAATCTTGTGAATTTGTTATACACAACCGTTTTGAAGGTGTGTAGCACTTTTGAATTTTTGACAATACTTTTGCTGGTGGAATTCCATGTTTCATTAAATTAGCTAGATTAGTTTTTTCTGTCTTCGAGAGAGGCAATTTTCCCACTTCTGTTTTGTGACCGACATGAACAGACTGACATTCCACTTTTATTTCATTTTCTTTTTCTAAAACTTTTATGTATGCTGGACACGTAATACCACATTTAACAGAGCCAGCTACTTTAATATTACGTTTTCTTGACTTTTTAATTTTACTTTGCCCACTTCTATGGCACTGATAATACGATGCAGTTCCTTCTTTTACTGCCTTTTTACTGGATGAAATAATGAAAGAAGATTGTGTATTTCGTTCCATCATTTCCTTCCAGTGTTCAAATTCAGTTTTAGAAGTAAATACTTGATTTTTATACTCCAAATTTATATCAGTATGATCTGTTTCTATATGATGTAATAATTCCTTCATTGTTCGGAATTTAAGACTGCAGAGACCACAAATTTTATTACAAACTTTGTGAACTTCTTTTTCTGGATGATACTTTCTGATATGTTGGTACATATTACATTTAATACTGAATGTTACTTCACAATGAGGGCAAGATATCTGAGAAGATGTAGAAGCACATGAAACTTTTAATTCCATTTTTTATAGAGAAGTATATTTATATATTTTATATATTATTTCCATATTTTTATAGAAAATAACAAGTGTTATTTCTTTTTAGATTTTATTTAAATTTAACACAGAATTTTCAAACTGGGTAATCATAATTAAAAAAAAGGGGGCAGACAATCAATAAGAATAATAAATACTACACTTACTCACAAAGCAGTAGCCGGTTCATAGTAGGCGCTCAATTCCGGAACGACTGAAATTCCCTATACTCAAAATCCCTTTTCCTTTCTCCTCTTACCTCATCCCTACTTTCACGTACCACACCTACAAATCTTGGACTCTTCCAGCAAACAATAGCATTCGTTCCGGGATTAAGCGCCTACTATTCTACTCTAAAGCCATAAAACTTATCATTAACTAATCGTAACAGGTGCATAAAAATTTGATGCAAATCCCATTCATAAAATATGAATATAATTCATAAAATATGAATATAATTCATAAAATATAATTTATATATCACAACGAAAGTTCGATAAATCAACGATATTTTGCTGCTGAATACCTACTACAACATCAAAACAGGATTAAATTAAATTAAATTAAAATTATTAAAAATTTACTATTATAACTGTTTTGTATTACAAAAGCTTTTGAAATCGATGTAGAACAACAACAGCCATTCTGATCATTCCCAGTTTACGAATTTTATTTGAGAAAAGATAACCAAGTTCAGAATTATAAAAGAACAATCTAACTATGAGATGTTAGAAAATAAAATAAAGACTAATATTTTGAACCTGCATTTGTTCAAAGATTAATAAACAATGCTTATCATCACTTCATATCGAAAGACTTTAATGAACCTATTAAAAAGTTAATTCAGGAATAACTGAAAAATTATTTCAGTATTACGAATTACTATTATAATATTAAGCATTTAAAACTATTTCACATTATACTATAAATGCTTCTCCTTATAAAATAGCATTTAATAAATAAAAGCAATAAAATTGGTGATTAGCTCATGGAAAATTTCTGACTGCTTACGAGCAATTACGAATAAACATTTTAAGGAAGGAACAAGAACCTTAGACTGTAAGGATCTTAAGTTTTACTAACGTTTATTTTATTTTAAATCTTTACTATCACTTCTTATTTTCTACTTCCGGCCAGAATTATAAGCGTTAATGTATTTATGCAAAGTTTGTCTGGCGAACGCCAAGTATTTAAGTTGTGGCTTTTTGCCAAGCAAGAGAGAGGAAGCAGTGAGTCGAAGCAGGCCGCTTACCTTAGACGTTTTACTCAGTTGCTGGTTGCCTTCCAGGCCAGAGGTTTTAATCCTCTTGATAATTTTTAAACGTATTGTAGTGTTCACAGTTCTCTGTACTATATACGGCTTCCTCTTAATATAAGGCCAATCTTCCACGTTTATTATTTTAAAGTTAAATTAGAGTTTAATTTTATTTTTTTATTTTTTACGTTAGACCACAAGTAGCGGGTCTGTGTATTCCGAAGTACGGAAGTTATTGTAAATAGAGAAAAATAAAGGGTTTTGTATACCGTTCTTGTGTATCCTGTCTACTTCCCAAAGTGATTGAACATAGCTTTAGTAAGCTCTCTGTTCCGAGTCAGGTCCTTGCATGTTCCCGAAGAAAGTAAGACGGAACATTGAACCTGATAGTGGCGCCCAACGAAGAAGAATAACCATGGCCGAGTTTCAAGAAGAACCTGTGCTGCCTGCAGAAGCGGCTCAGAATCCAGAAATGCCAGCTGCCGCCCTGGAAGGATTTGGTTACATCGTCCAGACCATGCGCGCTTCGATGAAACCAGAAGCAACATTTAATGGAAACTCACCGGTAACCAGTTTTTTGGAAAAATTGGATGACCACTTCATGCTCTACCCCGTGCACGAATTTCAAAAAGTTACCTTAGCTACCAGCGCTTTGAGGGGCCAAGCGCTTAACTGGTTCAAATGTATAGGCAGAAGTCTCTTGGGTCAAGCAGGAAGTCCCACCTATACTTACGAGAATTTCAAGACTGCCCTACTAAAAGCCTTCCCTGTTGTAAGGGATCGTGCGAAATTAGAAACGGAACTTTTTAGTATATATCAGCAAAGAATCGAAAATATCTCAAGCTTTATTTTAAGAAACATTCACGTCTTCAAACTCTTGTATGGAAACCGTCCGGATCCTGAGATAATTCAAGTGATTTTGCCGAGGTTACTGCCCCAAGTGCAAGACTTTATTGAATTAAGAAATCCGACTACACTGGAAAAGTTATTTGAGCTAGCAATCCAGTTTGAAAGTAGAAGAACGGCGGACATTGAAAGAAGACGCAAATATCAACAGCGAAACCAATTTGGTGCGCCAAGACTACAGCAAACTCAAGCACACGGCTACGGAAGCAAAGCGAATCAGTGGGCAAGGAAACCCGAGCATTCCAAAACAGCCGGCGAACGTCGACAGTTCAATAGCAATCCAGGAAAAAAGTCTCAATGCCAGTGGAAAAAGAAGGAAAGCAGGGAAATGAAAAATAAGTTAAACTAAAACGGATTTCTGCTGACGGGAGGGTGCGGAAATCCGAAGGCTACAAAAACCCGTCTTCCTTCAAGTTAAATACAGTAATGGTGAAAAATTTGTCTCTTCCGAAGATTGAAGTGTTGGTGAATAATATCCCAGCCACCGCACTCCTGGATACAGGCGCGCTGTGTTCCTGTGTGGCAGAAGATTTTTTTAGGAAGTATTTTCGGAAATACCGTATATATAATTCGGATAATACGACAGTGTTAGCGGCGCAAGGAGAAAAATGTAAGTGTATAGGTAAAGTACCGCTGTATGTCCGTATCAAGGACGAACAAGTAAAGGTGATGTTTTTTATAGTAAAGAATCTGCAAGCACATATAATCTTAGGAATAGATTTTCTTTCAGAGCCACAAGCAACGCTGGATTTTAATGAAGCGTCCCTTAAGCTGACGATGAAACCAGTTCGTGCAGAAAAGGCTGAACCGCCGATGTTAAATCTTGACCACCTGCCTAATGACGAGCAAGGAAGGATCCGACAAGTGGTAAGTGAATTTGCTTCGTTATTTAGTGATATTCCAGGATTTACTCAGGTTACTAACCATAGTATTGACACCGGAGATTCAATGCCAGTTCGCCACAAAGCATACCGGTATGATAAGAATAAGGAAAAAATTATAGAATGGCATATCACCGATATGCTACGTAAAAAGATCATAACGCCCATCTCAAGTAGTTATGCTAGCCCGGTGGTTTTATGTAAGAAAAATAATGACTATCCTTTGACACATCCAAAAAGGTGGAGATTCGCAATTGACTACCGTAAATTAAACTCCATAACTAAATATCCGGTATATCCGTTACCTATTATTGAAGAAATTCTAAGGAACATAACATCCACCAAATATAAGACGACTTTAGACTTAACGACTGGTTATTTTCAAATAGGGATTAGGCCTGAGGACGTGCCTAAGACTGCTTTTATAACCAAGTCTGGCACTTATGCATTTTTGCGTATGCCGTTTGGCCTTTCAGGGGCGCCGGCAACATTTCAGCGATGTATGGACATTGTGTTAAGACCTGTTCTTGGAAAGTCCACATTTATCTATTTAGACGATATCATTATTACTAGTGATAAGCTCGACCAACATGTACAGGATTTAAGACAGGTGTTTTTTTTATTAAATGAGGCCGGTCTAAAAGTTAATGTCGAAAAGTGCAAATTTCCAGCCCCTGAATTAAAATATTTAGGTTACAAAATATCTCAGAAAGGAATAGAGACAGATGAATCAAAAATAATTGCTGTACAAAAGTATCCGACTCCAAACACGGCGAAGAAGCTCTCTTCTTTTCTAGGACTTTGTTCATATTATAGGTCCTTTATAAAAAATTTTGCAGCTATTGCTGAACCATTGTTAAAATTAAAAAGGAAAAAGGCAAGATTCTCGTGGACGGCCGAAGCCAATAGTGCTTTCGAAAAATTAAAACAAGCATTAACGCAAGCCCCTGTGTTGAAATTTCCTGAAAAGGATGAGAATTTAGAAATTTCAGCGGATGCTTCGGATTATGCGGTAGGAGCGGTACTTTCGCAAAATCAGCAGCCCGTGGCATTTTTTAGCCGAACTTTAAATAAAACACAAAGAAACTATTCCGCGACCGAGAGAGAGACACTTGCAGTTCTGTTAGCAGTGCAAAAGTTCCGAGTCTATTTTGGAAAGGCGCCAATAACAGTGTATTCTGATCATGCGGCGGTAACTAGATTGTACTCAGGGAAAAAGTTATCCCCAAGGTTAATAAGATGGGCACTCAAGCTACAAGAATATAATCTGGTAATCAAGCATACCCCCGGAAAGGAAAATATCGTAGCAGATGCCCTATCCAGAATTAAAATAGATGAAGAGGGTAATACCGTAAAGGTGGCAATGCTCACAGCATGTACAATAAATTCCCGAGAAACTGTAATAACCGAACTGGGTAAGGATCCTGAGTTTGGAAGCATTTATGAGTATTTAAAGGATCCTGAAAATTTTAGCCACCAAGATATTGTGGCGATAAGAAATAGGGCGGCCCATTACGAACTAATAGATGGTCTATTATTTTATACAAAAACTACGAATTCCAACAACGAATTTCGACCTGTTATCCCAGCTAGTCTTAGATTAAATATCCTGCAGGAGCTCCATGACAGCCCTTTAGCTTCTCATGCTGGTATTCGAAAAACTATCCAACGCGTACGCGAGGCAGTCTATTTTCGTGAACTGTAAAAGTTAACAAGGGCGTATGTCCAGTCCTGCCCAACATGTCAAGCAGTTAATTATATTAATTTCCGCCCGGCCGGGTTTCTAAATAGTATTAAATCCGAATTTCCAAATGAAATAATTGGCATCGATTTATTGGGCCCTTTCCCAAAAAGTCAGTTAAATAAAAGTCGCTATCTCCTTGTTATGGTTGATCATTTTAGTAAGTGGACCGAAATTGTTCCCTTAAAACGAGCCTCCGCGAAATTAGTTACTGATTCTATTTTAAATAAATATATTTTAAAATACAGGGCGCCCCTAAAAGTTATATCGGATAATGGTCCTCAATTTGTAAGTAATGTATTTGAAGACATGTGCCAAAAACTGGGCATACGTCATTTAAAAATGGTCCCGTATCGGCCGCAATCAAATATAGCGGAACGGGTCAATAGAAATATAGTGAAAATTATCCGTACTTACGTTAAAAATTTTCATAAAAGCTGGGATAACTATGCAATGAATTTGCTTTCGCCCTTAGGACCGCAAAACATGACACAACGGGCAAAACTCCTGCTGAGTTATTTTTAGGCAGAAAGATTATAACGCCGTTAGATAAATTATTTTATGTGCAACAAAGAGCCCCAGGATTTAAAATGGGGGCTATAGAGAAACTAATTAAAGAAGCAAAAGAAAATACGGAAGTAGCACAAAGAAAACAGAAGCTCTATTATGATTTGAAACGACGGGGAGTAACTTATAATGTAGGAAATGAAGTATTAAAAATTAAGCATTCACTTTCTTCAGCACCAGAAGATAAAACTGCCAAATTTTTCCACGATTTGAAGGACCATATGTCATACAAAAAATAACTCACGCTGTAGTAGTGTTAAAAGCTAAAAATGGTGAAACCTGCTCCGCAAACATTGATCAAATCAAACCCTACTATCATCGTAATAAAATGCAAATATTTACAGATCTTTTGCAGGATCCGGCACGGCAGACACCGCAGGCACAAGCTTCAGAGGTGGAACAACGACAAGTACAAGGGCAAGCCATTAAGAGGCAGGAGCAAGTGAAAAGAAAGTTTCCCCGCGGGAAAATTGAAGGCAGCAAGAAAAAGAAGCCGTCCCACCGTCCAGAAAAGAGAGCTCACGAATACCCCCAGAATGAAGAAGGGAGAAGGACGACGTATGCAAAGAGAGCTAGGAGAAATGACGGCAACTATAACCCGGCTCTAAAACGGAAGATCTACTCATCCGACAGGACTCTCCGCAGCAAATGTCGCCGAACTGCGGAAGGGCCACCAGCGGCGGAGGAAGAGTTACAAGGAAAATTTGAACGGCCAGCAACGAGGTCCAAGCAGGAACACGAAAGAAGTTTCCCGGTTCCGCCAAGACCAGCTGCCATCAAACGACCAAGACCACAGGCAGAAGCGAAAAAGAAGGTATTCAAGGGTGACCGAACTGGAGAAAAAAGAAAGCATCTAGAGGAAGGCACTGAAGGGCGAGCCCGTACAAGAAGGAGGATAAATCAAACAACAATCTGCACTACCTTTCAGGACTGGGCCCAGAAAAGAATGTCCGAATATCACAAAGATAAGTAAAATTTTATGTTACTTTGCAAACTTAAGTTAATCTTTCATTCTTACTGCAAGTGGCAGATTTCAAGAAGTTTTACCTCATGCGAGGTCTACCTTTATCGCCAAAAGGGCGAGAAATGAGTTGTTACCGATTTTGGTATTATGTTTTTCAATTACTCGCGTGTAAAACTAAAGTTGATGTATAATAACCATGTGTAAACACTTAAAGATTGTAAAAGTTATTGTATAAATTTTATTTAAAACTTTCTGGCAAGAAAGAAGTTTTAGTCTGAAAGACTTTTTGAAATGTAGTATTTCAATGTAGAAAGAATTGGCACTTGCTTTGAAAAGAATAGAAGTTAACAATGTACTACTAATGTATGTTTTCAAATGTGTAAAATTAACGGCATGTTAATATGTTCTTATATACAATGTGAAATGTTATTTTAAATGTTAAGAAATACCGTGATATGGTAAAAGTGAAACTAATGTTAATTTTTTTTATTCGTGTGACTGTAAAAAGACTAAATCATGGTGAATATGTGTTAAAGGTTGAATGATGTAGTTAGGCTCTCTGACGCTACACTTCAGAGTTAGCCACTTTCAGAATAGTACCTCAGGGTTTAGAGTTGAAATTAGGGCGTGTTACGAGGTCTTGGTATGTTGAATTTTAACACGTTAGTGTTTTGATTGTAGGAGGAAGTGTTGAACACATAGACATAAACACATTCGTGTTTGGTGTTCTTTTACAACACATGTCAGAGAGCACGGGGAGAGATAACTAAAATAGTTATGAATGAAATAAGAATGTTAGGAGAAATATAATTATACATGTTACTTGCCATTTCATTGTGTAACATTTCATTAAACTAGTTTTCCTTCCAGATCTCTGGAAGGAACCAGATTTGAATAAAAGCTCCTGTTTAGATGCAGTACAGATGAAAAAAATTGTGTGTCCTGGGAGCTGCTATTGTAAAAACAAATTTCTTTCTTTTAAATTTCTAGTTTCTAGCGAAAAATGTTTGTAAAAGATTGGCCTCGCGTTAGATTCTAGAGCTAAAAGTTTTCAACAAGGTTGTTTTAGACCTCAGTTTCAAACTAATTAACTGTGGCGGGAAGTATGTAAGGATCTTAAGTTTTACTAACGTTTATTTTATTTTAAATCTTTACTATCACTTCTTATTTTCTACTTCCGGCCAGAATTATAAGCGTTAATGTATTTATGCAAAGTTTGTCTGGCGAACGCCAAGTATTTAAGTTGTGGCTTTTTGCCAAGCGAGAGAGAGGAAGCAGTGAGTCGAAGCAGGCCGCTTACCTTAGAAGTTTTACTCAGTTGCTGGTTGCCTTCCAGGCCAGAGGTTTTAATCCTCTTGATAATTTTTAAACGTATTGTAGTGTTCACAGTTCTCTGTACTACTTACGGCTTCCTGTTAATATAAGGCCAATCTTCCACGTTTATTATTTTAAAGTTAAATTAGAGTTTAGTTTTATTTTTTTATTTTTACGTTAGACCATATGTAGCGGGTCTGTGTATTCCGAAGTACGGAAGTTATTGTAAATAGAGAAAAATAAAGGGTTTTGTATACCCTTCTTGTGTATCCTGTCTACTTCCCACAGTGATTGAACATAGCTTTAGTAAGCTCTCTGTTCCGAGTCAGGTCCTTGCATGTTCCCGAAGAAAGTAAGACGGGACATTGAACCTTATAAGACTACAGGTTCTTTGAATGATTATCCGCGAAGCCTAAATCATGACACATTGGCGATATTTGAGAAGAGCTTCATTGCTATACCAAATATAAAGTACAAGATCTAGTAACCCGGAGGAAAGATCGTCGTCCGAACACGCGATTGACATTCATTATAACCAATGAGAGGGAGCTGTTTAGTGGGGAGAACGAGAAGACAGTCTGCGGATAACGTAACCTCTGTCAGAGATGTATCATAAACAGCTGATCTTAATAGAAAATGTACGCAAACAATCAACTGAGAGTTGAGTAGAATTCTTTTGCTGGCATGGTGTACTGAATTTGAAGTTTTCGGTGGCTCCATCAACAAAATGATTTATTAGGTCGGCTAACATTGACTCTAACTAGTCCCAGAGAAGAAAGAAAGAACGTTTATTTCTATTTTTAAGGCTCACGTTTATTTCCGGATACTTGTGAAATGTAGCGAAATTACTTTATTCTTCTTTTACATATTACTGATCATCTTTTTTAAAACTTGCTTGTTTTGAAAAAAAGTTATTCAAAGTGTTTAAGGTAAAAAAAAGTAAACAAATGAATAACTAAATAAAAAAGGTTATTCAAAAAGTTCTAAAAATGAAATCACATGAATATTCGGACTCCTCGAACAAACAGTTTACATTTAATAAAATTACGAAAATAACAGCTCATTCAATATTCCATTGAATATTCTTCATTCAAAATCGCACTGTTCATGAGCTTTATAATAGATTTAACGAACGTTTTCGTATAAGAATGTTCCATTCCATTTCTCCGTAAGCATTGCGTTTAGTACTTTTAGTAGATAGAGCTTTCGAAGAAATATCATGTTACCTTATTCTTTTTTTTAACCCTCTTCAATACTTTTCTGCAGGATTTAAGTCTGAAGAATGTGGAAGAGTTTTGATAACTTCAGGACAGTTGTTTAATAGTTACAGGACGAACATTTAATACTGTATGTTTATGATCCTTATCCTAATAGAATTTGAATGAATTTTGGACTGCAAGTTTTCTTGCGGATGCTTACAAGTTTTATTAATGAATATTTATATAATTATACAAATATATATAATTTTCATATATTTATACACATTTATTTTATATTATTTTTATATATTTATACACATTTATTTTATATTATTTTTATATATTTATACACATTTATTTTATATTATTTTTATATATTTATACAAACTTACATTTTTTATCCCAGAAGAGAAACATGCTCAAGCTATTATGCATCCACCCTCGTGCTTAACAATAGGCAATAGCTTTTTCTGATTTCAAGTCTTTATTCCGCTTTCTCCTCACACCAGTTTGATCATCGGATACAAAGAAATTAATTTGGACACATCTGATAACATTGTTAAAAATAGGACAAATCGTTGCTTACTGGGGATTCTCCGAAAGCCAAGTCTTCTTTTCCTTTTTTTTTTTTTTCCCAAAGAAATTATTGACCGCCTATTGTATGCATGTACCCTAATGACTCTTCTAACAGTTTCAGGGATGATTTTTACTGCAAATCATTCTTCTACATCCCCTGCGAATTTTACTACTCTAATTTCTGGGTGTTTTTGATTTTTCGTGGAATAAGTCTCAGATTTTTTTCCTGTTAGCATGAAATGTGGTCCAGACTTCAATGCATTTTCAACAGTTCGCCGCGGTTTCCATTGTTGTATAGGATCAAAAATAGTTGAACGTCTTTTATTAAGGATTTTCTTAGATATTTCCATTTTTAAGATCATGAATTGTTAAACTTCCGCCGCCCAGTCGGTATAGTGGTCAGGGAAGCTGACTGCGATGCCGAAGGGCCTGGGCTCGAATCCCGGAGAAGGCAAGGTTGTAACTGTCCGTCCCTTCATAGGAAAAGACGATGGTGGCCCACCTATTAGGTGCCTCCATAATAAAGAGACCACCACATCTGGCCTTGTATAGATTAATGGATTAAGTTACATTTGTAATTGTTCACAATCTGTCATGGGGGGGAAAATAAAATAAAATTGTTAAACTTTCAGCAAACTTGTCATTATTTTATGGCATTTTGTCATGTTTCCCTCAGATTTTGAAATGCTAATATACTTTGCTGAGCAAGTAACACTTTCCAAACATAAACGATGCTTCTTGTGATGTATTTTCATTGAAAACAAAAAAATTCTGACAAGAAACATCGCCTACTAAAACATTTCAACTGAACTTTCAAGTTTCCAGATTATTATGTGAGTTACTGAGAAGCATTTTTTGGATTAATTATTTTATTACAAGATATATTGTAACGAAATTTATTTTGTAACAAGTTAGGTTTAAAATAAACAAAAAATAACATATTAGAAGAAAATTTAGTGTCTGTGTTTCAATATTAGTGCAAGATCTGTGCAAATCAATTTCAAAAATACAAGTGTCCAAAAATAAATGTCAGCCACTATAAATACTGCAGAATAAAAGCACATTATCGTTGCAACAATGAATACAACTCAGTATATTACATGCTAGGGGGGAGTAAGGGGGAACATCTGTCCCGGACGCAGCATCCAGGGGGCGCCAAACTGACATTAAGAAATTTTAGAATGAAATGTTTTCCATTCTTGGCAAATAGGAGGGGGGGGGCGCGAAATCTCCAATTGTCCCCGGGCGCTGGAAGCCCTAGCTACGGCTCTGATTACATAGATACGATTATTTTTTAGAATACATTCTCAAGTCGACACGTAAAAACTAAATTTTAATCGTAGTTTTCCAAAAAATATTTAAAAGAAAACAGGAATTTAAAAGGAGTGAAATTTCTGAGGAATAAAAAGCATTTCCATGACGTTCTGCCATCAGTTACCTTGCCGTGAGCTGCGAAAACAAAAACCTAATAAAATTATAGTTTAGCGATGGTGATAGATGATGATACAATATAATAATAATTATATGTAATAATACTATCACAAGCATAACAATCACAATTTATAAAGGCGTCATCAAAACCGGAAGAAGTGAAGTAGATGGAGCAATAGAGTGCCACCACTTGGAATCTTACTTTGCAAAACTTGTTTAAAAAACATATAATACTTTCAAAAAACCTTTTTTTTTAAAACATATGATACTTTAAAAAAATGCCGCGCAGACGAGAAAATGTTTAGCGACTCTCACTGTCGCACCGACGGGCTCAGGTTCGAATCCCGGAGAAGGCATGGATGTAAATTGTCTGTCCCGTCTTTGGATGCAACGTTGGTCCACCTGTTAGGTGCCTCCAAAATAAAGTGACCACCGCTTCTGCCTTAGTAGTGGCTAACGCCTGTCCGGAACTAAAAAAGAAAAACCTTTAAGAAAATATAGAAGACATTAAAACTTGCAAGATTGTTAAAAAAAATTACATATTTCTTTTTGTTTTTACAAAGTACTTTGTGAACAGCCAATTTAATATTTTTCATGCTAAGAGAGCGCATTACCACTCATTTCTTCGGCGCAGCAACAAGAAGAATTCTTTTGTGCAAGCTGGATGCATTCTCATGCTACATGCTTCAATGGAGTTTAAAAGTTTCGTATTTTATACTGTGAAAATAGTTAAGTCATGGAATTATTAACCCTACGAGCGGAGGCTTTTTCCGGAAACCGCAAATAATCGTGTATACTCGATTGGTCTTTCGAAAAGCGGCTAGTATTTTGACTGAAACTACTTGAAAAGCGGGCGTCCCTACATTTGAAAAGAATTAAGGTAATTGTCCCCTTTCCTTGAATTTTGTATGCGAAATTAGTTTTTCTCTCTATGGTATCTTCGGAACACGCGTGGTTGCCAGTATGATATTTTAGCTCGTATTTGGCTATTTTATAGTTTTGATACATACATCTACGCTATATATTACTCGTAGCTTAATCAGGATATGTGCCGAATACAGAAATATAGTCATATAGTCAATATGCATCATTAAATAGAAACTACGTAATATGTTTTAAATTTCGAGTTTCTTTAAGAAATTGCTTCGATATTGGTGAAAAATTAATCTTGCATTCTTTACGGACATTTTCTGTGAAAATACTTTTAAATATACATAGTCAAAGGGAATATGTAAAAAGTTTTTTCCCTTTTATTTCAGTTTTTAGAATATATATTATATTATGCGCAAGTTATTTTATTATGATGTTTTAATTTAATTTTTAAATATTTTAAATTTATTTCAGATTAAACTATTAGATTTAAATGATTCTTTATATTGCATTTTAAATTTATTAATAGTTATTATTTATGACACCATTTTCGATAACAATTTAAGAATTTATTTTGCGTAACAATTTTTACTATTTACAATTAAGAAAACGGAGTCAGATGAATTCTAATATCGATATCTGCTGGCAAATGTATTCATTGGCAATTTAAGAATAGGTGAAATTGTTCGCTGAATCCCCAGCCCCTCAGCAAACAATTCTTATAAAAATTTTAAAAGTTCTATCAGCGAACAAGTAAATGTTATATGCTGCACATCAAGGCTACAGTCTTATTTAAATAAAATATTGTATTGGCCCGAATACAACTTAGCTTCACATGTATGAACGATCTTACTATTTTTAATTCCTTGCGCGAAGTAGAGAAACTATTGTAATCATGAAAAATTTCAATTTTCAGATTTCATAGGAAACATCCATTTTGACTAGTTCCGTTGTGACGTCAGTACTTACGTATGTCGCATAACGTAGAAAAAACGATTTGTCATAAAATGCTGGAACTTTACATTTGGGAGTTACGACTAGTTTCGGCGTGACGTTTGTATGTATGTATTTCGCGTAACTCAAAAAAGATTAGCCGTAGAATTGTAAGGATCTTAAGTTTTACTAACGTTTATTTTATTTTAAATCTTTACTATCACTTCTTATTTTCTACTTCCGGCCAGAATTATAAGAGTTAAGGTTTTTATGCAAAGTTTGTCTGGCGAACGCCAAGTATTTAAGTTGTGGCTTTTTGCCAAGCGAGAGAGAAAAAGCAGTGAGTCGAAGCAGGCCGCTTACCTTAGAAGTTACGCAGTTGCTTGTTGCCTTCCAGGCCAGAGGATTTAATCCTCTTGATAAATTTTAAACGTATTGTAGTGTTCACAGTTCGCTGTACTACATACGCCTCCTGTTAATATAAGGCCAATCTTCCACGTGTATTATTTTAAAGTTAAATTAGAGTTTAGTTCTATTTTTATATTTTTATGTTAGACCCCGAGTAGCGGGTCTGTGTATTCCGAAGTACGGAAGTTTTTGTAAATAGAGAAAAATAAAGGGTTTTGTATACCCTTCTTGTGTATCCTGTTTACTTCCCACAGTTTTGAACATAGCTTTAGTAAGCTCTCTGTTCCGAGTCAGGTCCTTGCATGTTCCCGAAGAAGGTTAGAAGGAACATTGACCCTGATACTGGCGCCCAACGAAGAAGAATAACCATGGCCGAGTTTCAAGAAGAACCTGTGCTGCCTGCAGAAACGGCTCAGAATCCAGAAATGCCAGCTGCCGCCCTGGAAGGATTTGGTTACATCGTCCAGACCATGCACGCTTCGATGAAACCAGAAGCAACATTTAACGGAAACTCACCGTTAACCAGTTTTTTGGAAAAATTGGATGACCACTTCATGCTCTACCCCGTGCACGAGTTTCAAAAAGTTACCTTAGCTACCAGCGCTTTGAGGGGCCAAGCGCTTAACTGGTTCAAATGTATAGGCAGAAGTCTCTTGGGTCAAGCAGGAAGTCCTAGCTATACTTACGAGAATTTCAAGACTGCCCTACTAAAAGCCTTCCCTGTTGTAAGGGATCGTGCGAAATTAGACACGGAACTTTTCAGTATATATCAGCAAAGAATCGAAAATCTCTCAAGAGTTATTTTAAGAAAAATTCACGTCTTCAAACTCTTGTATGGAAACCGTCCGGATCCTGAAATAATTCAAGTGATTTTGCCGAGGTTACTGCCCCAAGTGCAAGACTTTATTGAATTAAGAAATCCGACTACACTGGAAAAGTTATTTGAGCTAGCAATCCAGTTTGAAAGTAGAAGAACGGCGGACGTCGAAAGAAGACACCAATATCAACAGCGAAACCAATTTGGTGCGCCAAGACTACAGCAAACTCAATCACACGGCTACGGAAGCAAAGCGAATCAGTGGGCAAGGAAACCCGAGCATTCAAAAACAGCCGGCGAACGTCAACAGTTCAATAGCAATCCAGGAAAAAAGTCTCAAGGCCAGGGGAAAAAGAAGGAAAGCACGGAAATGAAAAATAATTTAAACTAAAACGGATTTCTGCTGACGAGAGGGCGCGGAAATCCGAAGGCCACAAAAACCCGTCTTCCTTCAAGTTAAATACAGTAATGGTGAAAAATTTGACTCTTCCGAAGACTGAAGTGTTGGTGAATAATATCCCAGCCACCGCACTCCTGGATACAGGCGCGCAGTCTTCCTGTGTGGCAGAAGATTTTTTTAGGAAGTATTTTCGTAAATATCGCATATATAATTTGGATAATACGACAGTGTTAGCTGCGCAAAGAGAAAGATGTAAGTGCATAGGTAAAGTACCTCTGTTTATCCGTATCAAGGACGAACAAGTAAAGGTGATGTTTTTTATAGTAAAGAATCTGCAAGCACGTATAATCTTGGGAATAGATTTTCTTTCAGACACACAAGCAACACTGGATTTTAATGAAGCGTCCCTTAAGCTGACAATGAAACCAGTTCGTGTAGAAAAGGCTGAACCGCCAAGGTTAAATCTTGACCACCTGCCTAATGACGAGCAAGGAAGAATCCGACAAGTGGTAAGTGAATTTGCTTCGTTATTTAGTGATATTCCAGGATTTACTCAGGTTACTAACCATAGTATTGACACTGGAGATTCAATGCCAGTTCGTCAAAAACCATACCGGTATGATAAGAATAAGGAAAAAATTATAGAATGGCACATCACCGATATGCTACGTAAAAGATCATAACGCCCATCTCAAGTAGTTATGCTAGCCCGGTGGTTTTATGTAAAAAAAATAATGACTATCCTTTGACGCATCCAAAAAGGTGGAGATTCGCTATTGATTACCGTAAATTAAACTCCATAACTAAATATCCGGTATATCCGTTACCGATCATTGAAGAAATTCGAAGGAACATAAAATCCACCAAATACATGACGACTTTAGACTTAACGACTGGTTATTTTCAAATAGGGGTTAGGCCTGAGGACGTGCCTAAGACTGCTTTTATAACCAAGTCTGGCACTTATGCATTTTTGCGTATGCCGTTTGGCCTTTCAGGGGCCCCGGCAACATTTCAGCGATGCATGGACATTTTGTTAAGACCTGTTCTTGGAAAGTCCACATTTATCTATTTAGACGATATCATTATTACTAGTGATAATCTCGCCCAACATGTACAGGATTTAAGACAGGTGTTTTCTTTATTAAATGAGGCCGGTCTAAAAGTTAATGTGGAAAAGTGCAAATTTGCAGCCCCTGAATTAAAATATTTAGGTTACAAAATATCTCAAAAAGGAATCGAGACAGACGAATCAAAAATAATCGCTGTACAAAAGTATCCGACTCCAAACACGGCAAAGAAGCTCTCTTCTTTTCTAGGACTTTGTTCATATTATCGGTCCTTTATAAAAGATTTTGCGGCTATCGCTGAGAACATTGTTAAAATTAAAAAGGAAAAAGGCAAGATTCTCGTGGACGGCCGAAGCCAATAGTGCTTTCGAAAAATTAAAACAAGCATTAACGCAAGGCCCTGTGTTGAAATTTCCTGAAAAGGATGAGAATTTAGAAATTTCAGCGGATGCTTCGGATTATGCGGTAGGAGCGGTACTTTCGCAAAATCAGCAGCCCGTGGCATTTTTTAGCCGAACTTTAAATCAAACACAAAGAAACTATTCCGCGACCGAGAGAGAGGCATTTGCAGTTCTGTTAGCAGTGCAAAAGTTCCGAGTCTATTTTGGAAGAGCGCCAATAACAGTGTATTCTGATCATGCGGCGGTAACTAGATTGTACTCAGGGAAAAAGTTATCCCCAAGGTTAATAAGATGGGCACTCAAGCTACAAGAATATAATCTGGTAATCAAGCATACCCCCGGAAAGGAAAATATCGTAGCAGATGCCCTATCCAGAATTAAAATAGATGAAGAGGGTAATACTGTAAAGGTGGCAATGCTCACAGCATGTACAATAAATTCCCGAGAAACTGTAATAACCGAACTGGGTAAGGATCCTGAGTTTGGAAGCATTTATGAGTATTTAAAGGATCCTGAAAATTTTAGCCACCAAGATATTGTGGCGATAAGAAATAGGGCGGCCCATTACGAACTAATAGATGGTCTATTATTTTATACAAAAACTACGAATTCCAACAACGAATTTCGACCTGTTATCCCAGCTAGTCTTAGATTAAATATCCTGCAGGAGCTCCATGACAGCCCTTTAGCTTCTCATGCTGGTATTCGAAAAACTATCCAACGCGTACGCGAGGCAGTCTATTTTCGTGAACTGTAAAAGTTAACAAGGGCGTATGTCCAGTCCTGCCCAACATGTCAAGCAGTTAATTATATTAATTTCCGCCCGGCCGGGTTTCTAAATAGTATTAAATCCGAATTTCCAAATGAAATAATTGGCATCGATTTATTGGGCCCTTTCCCAAAAAGTCAGTTAAATAAAAGTCGCTATCTCCTTGTTATGGTTGATCATTTTAGTAAGTGGACCGAAATTGTTCCCTTAAAACGAGCCTCCGCGAAATTAGTTACTGATTCTATTTTAAATAAATATATTTTAAAATACAGGGCGCCCCTAAAAGTTATATCGGATAATGGTCCTCAATTTGTAAGTAATGTATTTGAAGACATGTGCCAAAAACTGGGCATACGTCATTTAAAAATGGTCCCGTATCGGCCGCAATCAAATATAGCGGAACGGGTCAATAGAAATATAGTGAAAATTATCCGTAGTTATGTTAAAAATTTTCATAAAAGCTGGAATAACTATGTCAATGAATTTGCTTTCGCCCTTAGGACCGCAAAACATGATACAACGGGCAAAACTCCTGCTGAGTTATTTTTAGGCAGAAAGATTATAACGCCGTTAGATAAATTATTTTATGTGCAACAAAGAGCCCCAGAATTTAAAATGCGTGATATAGAAAAACTAATTAAGGAAGCAAAGAAGAATACGGAAGTAGCACAAAGAAAACAGAAGCTCTATTATGATTTGAAACGACGGGGAGTAACTTATAAAGTAGGGGATGAAGTTTTAAAAATTAAGCATTCACTTTCTTCAGCACCAGAAGATAAGACTGACAAATTTTTTCCACGATTTGAAGGACCATATGTTATAGAAAAAATAACTCACGCTGTAGTAGTGTTAAAAGCCAGAAATGGTGAAACCTGCTCCGCAAACATTGATCAAATCAAACCTTACTTTGATCGTAATAAAATGCAAATATTTTGCGATCTTTTGCAGGATCCGGCACGGCAGACACCGCAGGCACAAGCTCCAGAGGTGGAAAAACGACAAGTACAAGGGCAAGCCATTAAGAGGCAGGAGCAAGTGAAAAGAAAATTTCCCCGCGGAAAAATTGAAGGTAGCAAGAAAAAGAAGCCGTTCCACCGTCCAGAAAAAGAGTTCACGAACACCCCCAGAATGAAGAAGGGAGAAGGACGACGTATGTGAAGAGAACCAGGAGAAATGACGGCATCTATAACCCGGCTCTAAAACGGAAGATCTACTCATCCGACAGGACTCTCCGCAGCAAAAGTCGCCGAACTGCGGAAGGGCCATCAGCGGCGGAGGAAAAGTTACAAGGAAAATTTGAACGGCCAGCAACGAGGTCCAAGCAGGAACACGACAGAAGTTTCCCGGTTCCGCCAAGACCAGCTGCCATCAAACGGCCAAAACCACAAGCAGAGGAGAAAAAAAAGGTATTCAAGGGTGACCGAACTGGTGAAAAAAGGAAGCTTCCAGAGGAAGGCACTGAAGGGCGAGCCCGTACAAGAAGGAGGATAAATCAAACAACTATGTATAATAGCGTTGTGTAAAGACTTAAATATTGTAAAAAGTTATTGTATAAATTTTATTTAAAACATTCTAGCAGGAAAAAAGTTTAGTCTGAAAGACTTTTTGAAATGTATTATTTCAATGTAGAAAGAATTGGCACTTGCTTTGAAAAGAATAGAAGTTAACAATGTACTACTAATGTATGTGTAAAATTAACGGCATGTTGATATGTTCTTATGTACACTATGAACTGTTATTTTAAATGTTAAGAAATACCGTGATATGGTAAAAGTGAATGTTAAAATTTTTTTTATTTGTGTGACTGTAAAAAGTCTAGATCATGGTGAATATGTGTTAAAGGTTGAATGATGTAGTTAGGCTCTCTGACGCTACACTTCAGAGTTAGACACTTTCAGAATAGTACCTCAGGGTTTAGAGTTGAAGTTAGGGTGTGTTACGAGGTCTTGGCATGTTGAATTTTAACACGTTAGTGTTTGATTGTAGGAGGAAGTGTGGCACACGTAGACAGAAACACATTCGTGTTTGGTGTTCTTTTACAACACATGTCAGAGAGCACGGGAAGAGATAATTAAAATAGTCATGAATGAAATAAGAATGTTAAGTGAAATATAATTATACATGTTACTTGCCATTTCATTGTGTAACATTTCATTAAACTAGTTTTCCTTCCAGATCTCTGGAAGGAGCCAGATTTGAATAAGAGCTCCTGTTTGGATGCAGTACAGATGAAAAACATTGTGTATCCTGGGAGCTGCTATTGTAAAAACAAATTTCTTTCTTTTAAATTTCTAGTTTCTAGCGAAAAATATTTGTAAAAGATTGGCCTCGCGTTAGATTCTAGAGCTAAAAGTTTTCAACAAGGTCGTTTTAGACCTCACTTTCAAACTAATTTACTCTGGCGGGAAGTATGTAAGGATCTTAAGTTTTACTAACGTTTATTTTATTTTAAATCTTTACTATCACTTCTTATTTTCTACTTCCGGCCAGAATTATAAGCGTTAAGGTTTTTATGCAAAGTTTGTCTGGCGAACGCCAAGTATTTAAGTTGTGGCTTTTTGCCAAGCGAGAGAGAGGAAGCAGTGAGTCGAAGCAGGCCGCTTACCTTAGAAGTTACGCAGTTGCTTGTTGCCTTCCAGGCCAGAGGTTTTAATCCTCTTGATAAATTTTAAACGTATTGTAGTGTTCACAGTTCGCTGTACTACATACGCCTCCTGTTAATATAAGGCCAATCTTCCACGTGTATTATTTTAAAGTTAAATTAGAGTTTAGTTCTATTTTTATATTTTTACGTTAGACCCCGAGTAGCGGGTCTGTGTATTCCGAAGTACCGAAGTTTTTGTAAATAGAGAAAAATAAAGGGTTTTGTATACCCTTCTTGTGTATCCTGTTTACTTCCCACAGTTTTGAACATAGCTTTAGTAAGCTCTCTGTTCCGAGTCAGGTCCTTGCATGTTCCCGAAGAAGGTTAGAAGGAACATTGACCCTGATAGAATGTTGAAACTTTCTATGTGGGATTGTTATAATATCTAGTTGTGCAATTCCCTTTTATATTGCAATCGGCAGTGCTAAAGGGCACTTTGAATTGGAAGATCATATCCCATTTTCAAAGGTTTGGTTTATTTAATCATGGCAAAGCACACTAGGGCTATCTGCCTAAGGGGAGGGATACCTTCGTGGAGGACTTTCTAAGGGAAACTGGCTTCTATACACGTCACACATAGGGAAAACCACGAAAACGCCCATGCAGCCAGCCCGTTCACGGCATTCGGACCTCGGTCCGAACTACCAGTGTTCAGCGACTTTGCCGCTCGGCCGCTGGTGGGCCCCATTTTCAAAAGGAAATAAGTTTAAATGAAGTGCAGCAAAAATGCGATTAGTTTGTTAGGGGTACAAGGAAATTATGCGGAGTCCACATCAGATTTTTTAAAATGTTTGCAAATTAATAAATAAATATATGCTTTATATATCAAATGATCTCAAATATATGAGCTTTATTTTTTTTTTTTTTGAAGTATTCTACAAGGAAGACAAGAAATAATCTAAATAGCATACCTTGAGAAGAAACACATTAAATACACTTTCTTTTGAAGAAAATTAAAGAATAATTGATTAAATTTTCTTCAAGTCTTTTTGTAAAATATTACATATAAAACGAGTTATGGTTTTCAGAAAGACAATTTAAGGAGGAAAATATTGTTTTAGAATGAATATTGCACAATGTTTCTCCCTTAAATTCTTTTTCTCAAAAATATTTGTGTAATATTCATTCTAAAGTAATATTTTTACTTATAAATTTGGTATGCTTAAATGTGTGTTATCTACCTGTACGAGGGCAATCCCCCCAAAAAAAGGTCTCCTATATTTTTAGATATACAAAGAAACATTTATTTTCTATAATTGCTACATCTCTTTAAAGATTGAAGAATGCTTTATTTTTCAACATAATCGCTATTTCAATCGATGCATTTTTGTAGACGCTGTGGCAGTTTTACAATGCCCATGTCATACCAGCTTGCCGCCATGCCCTTCAGGAAGTGTTGACCCTCATCTTTCCAAGAAGTCCGAGAAGTTGTCCTTTTCGTCTCCATAGCGGCGAAGAAATTCGCGGGAAGAATAAACCCGTTGCTGTTTGTTGTCTTCTGTCAACATACGCGGCACCCATTTTGCACACACCTTCCGATATTGCAACTTTTCCGTTAAAATCCTGTGGATGGTGCTTCTGAAAACCTCAGGAACCAAAATGCAGACAGCATCCAGAGTGATCCTCCGATCTTTACGCACAAGTTCCTTAACTTTCGCGATTGTCTCATCGGCAATTGACGGCCTCCCGCTCCTTTCTTCGTTATGAATTTCAGTACGACTAGCTGTAAACTCTCTACACCACTTGCGAACTTTTTTGACATCCAATCACGACTGTCCATACACTTCCGTCAATAGGCGGTGAATTTCAACCAGTTTAACGCCTTTTGCATTCAATAATCGAATAACTGCGTGCACTTCGCACTTGGCGGTAACGCTTATCGGGAGCTCTATTTCGAATGGCTGCCAAGCCAAGACTGAGCATCCGAGCGAAGCGCCTGCGTGCTTATGTTGTAGTGGAGAAAGCACCACTCACAACAGTGTTGCCAACAACCGTATTAAAACTTTCTCTACGGTCCCAAAAAATAGGAGACCTTTTTTTTTTGGGATTGCCCTCGTATAATACTATAAGCAGTCAGTTCAAACCCAATGTAACAATTGCACAAGCTCTGTGTAAAGATCCATTTCTATCATCTATTTCCATTTGTTCTATAATCTATTTCTAACTCTCCTAAGATCAGCCAAATTAGCGCTATAATTATCCTCTTGAATATTGGAACGGGTAAAATATATCAATATGAAATATGCGATCAAGTAAAATTATCTCATTGCTGTTACAGATGTTGCGCGTGAAATGTCCTTTAAAATATGGCAAATATACATAAGTGTTTTAGGTTTAGTTTTATTTATTTGATTACGGCAAAGCAAGTGCTATCTGCCTAATGAAGGGATGCCTTCGTGGAGAACTGCTCAAGGAAAACTGGCTGGTATTGACGTTAACGCATAAGGAAATTCACGAAAGCGTCCAGGGAGTCAGTCTGTTCGCCAGAACTAGACATTGGCTTGAAGTGCTAGTGTTCAGAGATTATTACTGCTATACTATGTTAGAATTTTAAATCTATGTGATCTGCAAGTTATTTAGCAGCTATTATGTAACAGCAAATTATTAAATTCGGAATGACTCGATTCAAGTAATTTTCTATAAAACTGGGCCTTCTGGTGACTGATTGGACAAGCCCAAAGAATTTATTTGATCTTTCGACCTGGACCCGAATCATGGCATATGGCTGGCTGCATAAGAATTTTCGTGGATTTCTCCATGTGGAGTACAAATGTGAGGCAGGTTTCCTTACAAAATCCTCCACGAAAGCATTACACTCTTTAGGCACATAACCTTAGTATTTTTCATCGTTTACAGTTAAAGCAAATGAGCTTCCTAGGAGGTGCGACGTAAAAGTACGACAGTCCTCTATATACTTATATCGTTCCGAGGAAGTACGATATGTATGCACAGAGAATGTATGACATAAAAATAGGCAACAAATGCATTTGAAGTGTTGAAATTTTTTTTCAAAGGAGAATAAAATTCAAACAATATTTTCCTTCTAAAATTACTTTCCAATCTGCGATAAATCGGAGAGCAAAATGCCACCTAAAACAAATTATCTTGAATAATTTTAGCAAAAGCATTATTTACGTATGAGAAATCATAAACAAAATTTTTTTCTTATTTTTTATGTAATGAAATACAGAAATTTATAATTATTTATGTTTCCCCCTATGTAGTACGCTAGTTTGTCCTCCACGAAGGCATCCTTCTCATAGGCAGGTAGCCCTCGTAGCTTTGCGGTATTCAAATAACTGAATCGATCATGATTTGATCCTGCCGAGAGCGTTTTGAGTTTACCTATTTCATGGCTTTAAGAACCTAATGGATTCTATATATTATTATTATCAATGAATTTCTCTCAGGAGGTTATCCAAAAATATATTAACAACTCATATTTTTCGAGAATTGTTTTCTGTCCGAATACCGGAAAAAACGTCTTTGTTATGCAGTTTACTCTAAATCGAAAACTCTTATTCATCAGTTTCGATCGAGGGATAGGAATTGAAAGAAATATGATTCTTTTCTAAAGCTCAAGTGTGAGCTTGGTTTAGTATGGGAAAAGAAAGATACTAGGACGTAGGAACAATGAAATTTTGATTAATTACTTAGGAATAAACTGGCGGTTCTAGCTTCATTAATCGTTCACATTATACTTGTAATTATTTAACTTACAGTGGATCACTCGGTTTAAAAAAGTTAATGCAATTACAAATATAAGACAATGCATTTTTTCTGCTCTTCAAGCATAAAGATATTTAAATGTATTTTAAAAATTAAGTTTTTAATCAAACTTCACTGTCTAGGAAGCTTGTAATTAAATTCGAGATGGAATATAGCTTGCAGTTAAGTTATATTTTTTCTTAAAAAGAAAGAAATATTTCTTTTGTTCACCTATTAAAAATTACCCATTAGCAGCATGTGTGTTTTTGAAAATATCCCTAAATGCAGCATAAATACAAGGCAGATTTCCGTAGGGAATCCTTTACGAAGACATTTTCCCACTTAGGTGGAAAATGTTTTGCTAAATTAACGAGAAACTCTAAATTTACAAAGGCGATTTTATGAGAAAACAGAAGGAGGACTCAACATTGGGCTAATAACTAGCAAGTTGCTCGTTAGTGGGAGAAAATAATGGCAATCTTGGATAAAATGAAAACCAGAACGATATTAATGCAAATTCTTCAATAAAAGATCTACACATTGCGATGTTGCGTGGCCCCAACTTGTCCGCAACAGTAGTAGTGACTGCTATGAACTGAAAGTTACACAAACTCGTAAGAAGGGTTTAATCCCTTTTTATTTCACTTTAGAACTTACAGTTGCGTTCACTTGACGCTCACAAACTACGCCGACCCGGCGGTGTAACAAAAAATTGAAAAGTACAACTAAAAATAAATAACAGGATGCATAACTAACGAAGTCACTATCTACGAGGCTCTATAATTGTAACTATCTTAACCGCGTTCCAAGATACAGCTGAGATTCAGCAAACTTTCTGATTAAGCCGTTAAAAGATTCAACTAACTGCCGAAGTAGGCACACAGGCCGAAACGCGCGGTTTTTAAACTTCTACCAAGCAACCTTCACGCTCGTGAATCAAGAAGCACACCTACAAATCTCGTTTCCCCTCTATTTAACTCAAATTACTTCTACTAAAAATTTGAATACTCTGCGCGTTCTACTAAAATTTACATACTCTGGCATTGGCAATTCCAGGGGAAAGTAAAGGCTTGACAGGAAAGATAGCTTAAACTTAAAATAAATGTTAGTGAAAATAAATATAAACCCTACATTTGCCGCTTCCAGAATTTGGTAAACTTGGAAGCAGGTCCTAGAAACGACCTGTTGAAAAAGTTTCCACATTCTGATCCAAAACTCAAGAGCCCCGTTTACATAAAACAAACTGTTTCGTATAAGATTAGAATAATTTCTATAGACACATAAAATTACCATCTCTTCTTACAGGATCCTTTTCTGGTCTTTAGCAATCAATCTTTTCTCTTCCTTCCAGCATCTGGAAGGAATAAGTATCAGTATCTTCTAAATACATTATGATTTACACTTTCTTAACACTGGATAAAGTTTTCGTTTTCGATCGTTTTATTTTCCTTAATTAACTGCTTAATTCACATTCATTCAAGTATTCAAACATGAATTTAACTTTACCCTGGTTCTCCACCATGTGTGGTGTCAAACGGGAATATTCGTGTTTTTGTATTACAACACTTCCCCTAACCACAATGATTTGTTAGAATTCCAACAACCAAATAGACACACCTTAATCGACATACTGAAACTCGATGAGCTATGTTTATGAAACTCGATGAGCTATGTTTATGAAACTCGATGAGCTATGTTTATTATGTTCTTAAAATTCAAGTGTAGGTGGAGAACCCTACAAAACACACTCATTCTAAATTCCCCCTCATTCATCTTTAGACATGCAGGCTTTCGCTCTAAAGCATGATTTTATCTGCTGTTTAATACTTAAATTTGAATTCATTTCTTTCAAGTATTTACTTTTAGCATCTAAAATTTTATGCTTCTTGACTAAATTCTACTTTTACATAACTTTCAAGTATTTACGTATATTTACAAAATTCTAATACATATGATTTTTACAATTTACCATAAAATGAATAAGATAAAAATAAAATTTTACTTCACGCTTTCTTCGCCAAGCTGGCGGCACTGAAACTTAATTTTTCATTAATACAAGAATACGAAGTTATTTTACTTGCGGCCAAATTTTGGCTTTAACATAGCAGAATTAGTCTTTCGACCAACAGGAACTGCTTGCTCTTAGATTTTACACTTAAAGAAAATAATACTTTTGCCTTAGCTAAATAAAGTAAAACAAAACTAAGTCTCAACCGAGACAAATTGACTTCCGTCAAAACATAGAACTTCGTATTTGCGCATAACATTTCAGAACAAAAGAAAAATTTATAGAAGATTTTAACTTATCTTTGAGTTTTCGATGATTGGAACTCCGACATCCTCTTCTGGCAGAATTGATCCCACGTTATGGAATTCATAGAAGTCAATCTTCGCCTTTGGGTTCTTCGAGTTTCGTCCATGGTGACTTTTCTTTTTCGCCCTCTGTACGCCGGCCTCTTGGAGTGGTAGTCTTCGGTTTCCTATCTTTTGCCCCTGGACGGCTGGTCTTGGTGGCCTCCGGTCGGGAATCTTGCTTGAATTTCTTCTGTTGGTGGCAGTCTTTTCGTTCCTTCTTCTGTCTTTTTGTTCTCGTGAACGGCGGCCTTGTTTGCTCCTGACTATCTGGCACTGGAAGTGGTTTCCTCGACACAGAATTTCTACTGCGGGACGTTGTAACTGGTCTTTTCCTATTTATCAAAGATTCTTTATGCGGCGGCGTTGATTTCTTGCATTTCTTGAATGCTGGAGTCTGACCCTTTTCCTTTCTTCTTTTCGGCACCATAGCATGACTTGTAGAAGGGCTAGGTTCCTCTTCTGTTCTCTGCTTCTTGGGTGGTGGAGCGGGTGGCGTTACTTCTGGGCCTTCCACTTCTTTTGCGCTTGAGCCCTGCAAGAAACTTTCAAGGATTTCAAAATCATTTTGATTATAATATTTTTTCACCTGGTCGGGACTTGCTTTACAGATTTCCCCTTTCTCGTTCTTAAGGTACAATACGACTCCCTTGATTTCCTGAATTACATAGGGGCCTTCAAATTTTGGATCCAACTTTGCAGTGAAATTGTCTGGGGCACTTGATAAAGAAAATTTCCGCTTTAACACTTTATCCCCAACTTTAAAATCTGCTTCACGGCGTTTTCGATCATAGTACAGTTTCTGTCTATTTCTTGCCGTATCCGAACTTTTAACCGCCTGGTCAATGAGTTTTTGTATATCTTTTTGTTTGAATTCTTCCTCTCTTTGTTGCACAAAGAATAATTTATCTAGTGGCGTAATTAACTTCCGTTCTAAAAATAATTCTGCTGGAGTTTTCCCCGTAGTATCATGATTTGCTGTTCTTAAAGCATAAGCTAACTCATTTATGTAGCCATCCCAGAGCTTGTGATGTGTGCTAACATAACTTCGAATTATTTTTAAAATATTTTTATTAACTCTGCGATGTTTGCCTGTGGTCTATACGAAACCATTTTGATATGGCGTATGCTAAGTCCAGTGCAAATGTTTTCAAAAATTGGGCTTGTTTACCGTTATCGCTAATGGCTTTTATCGGTGCACCGTATTTTAAAATGTATCTGTGTAAGAATGCATCTGCGACTGTTTTGGCTGACGCCCGTTTAAGTGGAACAATTTCTGTCCATTTTGAAAAATGATCTACAATTACTAAAAGAAAACGATTTTTATTTAACTCACTCTGGGGGAAAGGACCAAGAAGATCTATGCCTAAAATTTCATTCGGAAATGTAGCGCGAATGCTATTTAAGTACCCGGCCGGGCTGTAATTAATATCATTTATTAATTGACATTGATTGCAGGACCTGACATACGCAGTTACTAATTTGTATAATTGCGGGAAATATACCGCCTCGCGTACCCTTTTTAAAGTCTTTCTGACCCCTAAATGACCCGCGGTTTTCGCGTCGTGTAATTCCTTCAAAATGCTTAATCGAAGCGAGGCTGGGATGACTGGTTTATATTCGAAATTTTCGTTCGTTGCTTTCGTATAAAGCAATAAATTATCTATTATTTCATAGTTTTCTGCTCTATTTCTTATTGCATCGATATCTGTGTGTTCAAAGCTTTCGGGGGCTTTCAAATACGCATAGATAATTCCAAATTCAGGATCAGCTTTCAATTCAGTAATAATTGTTTCTCTAGAATCTAAAATTTTTGAAGTCAACACAGCGCATTTGAATTCATTGCCTTCATCGTCCAGTTTTATACGAGATAGTGCGTCAGCAACATTGTTTTCCTTACCCGGTTTATATTTAATTATTAGGTTATACTCTTGAACTTTTAAAGCCCATCTTGTTAAGCTGGGCGTTAGGTTTTCCCCCGAGTAAAGTCTACCAACAGCCGCATGATCCAAAAAGACTGTTACTGGCGCTTTGCCGAAATAAACTCGAAATTTGTGTACAGCCATTAATACGGCTAATGTTTCTCTATCTGTAGCTGTATAATTCCTTTGCGTAGAGTTTAAAGTTTTACTAAAAAATGCCAAAGGATGGCCATTCTGCATGAGAACCGCACCTACGGCATAGTCCGACGCATCTGCTGCAATTTCTAGGTTTTCGTCCTCTTCCGGGAATTTCAAAACAGGGGCATTGATGAGTGCTTCTTTCAACCTTTCAAATGCAGTATTTGCTTCTGCTGTCCACGTAAACTTACTTTTCTTTCTTTTAATTGCTAACCGCGGTTCAACAATGTTCGCGAACTCTTTTATGAACGACCGATAATAAGAACATAACCCAAGGAAAGAAGAAAGTTTCTTGGCGGTGTTGGGAGGTGGGAAATTCTTGATGGCTTTTATTTTTGAATCCTGAGTTTCTATACCCTTTTGCGAAATTTTATAACCCAGATGTTTAAGTTCTTTAGTCGCGAACTTGCATTTTGATGCGTTAATTGTAAGACCGGCCTCTTTTAATAATTTAAAAACCTCTTATAAATCTTTAATATGTTGTTCCAACGTACTACTCGTTATAATTATATCATCTAGATAGATTAAAGTCGATTTTCCTAGGACAGGCTTTAGAACAATGTCCATAGCTCTCTGGAATGTTGAAGGAGCCCCACACAACCCAAAGGGCATGCGTAAAAATGCATAAGTGCCCGATTTTGTGATAAACGCAGTTTTATGTATGTCTTCGGGTCTCATAGCTATTTGATAGTAGCCAGACGTTAAGTCCAACGTAGTCATGTATCTCGTAGACTTAATCTTTCTAATAATTTCCTCTATAACCGGCAAAGGGTAAACTGGGAATTTAGTAACACTATTAAGCTTTGTGTAATCAATAGCAAACATCCAAGCCCTTTTATCCGAGGGAGGGAACTCATTCTTTTTCCTACATAGTACGACTGAACTCGCGTACTCACTATTTATGGGCGTTATTATCTGGTTCTTCAACATTTCCTGAATGTGTTCTTCAATTATTTGTTCTTTCTGTTTATCATACCGGTAAGGTTTAGTCCTACAGGGTTTGTCGGCAGTTAACTGTATGTCGGCAGTATCATGCGTAACAATTTGACAATTACCAGGCCGTTCTGAAAACAAGTTCGAAAAAGTACTCACCACTTGTTGGATGGCTTGGCTTTCATGGTCATTCAAATGGCTAAGGTCCACTTGCGGTTGTTTCTCTGGCTCCACCACCCTACGATCCATTTCCAGCATAATAGAATTTTCCTGAAAATTCAGTTTGGCCTTCGCGGCCTTTAAAAACTCCATGCCTAAAATAACTGGATTCTGCAAATTTTTGACCACAAAAATTAATACTTTGAGGCTTTCATCTTTTACCTGTATTTGTAATGATAATTTCTCAATGCATTGACGAGTTTTCCCTTGCGCTGCTATAATTTCTGTGTTTTTATTTTTAAATAATCGTAACCTATTAAAATTCTTCTTAAAAATTGTACCACTCATAAAATTACCTTCGGCCCCTGTATCGATGAGGGCTTCTACTGGTACATCGTCAACCAGGACTTGTATAATCGGTAATTGTGAGTTCTTTACCACGACCGTATTTAGGTATCTTCTTGAGGGTTTTTTCGAAACTTCCGGGGTCTGGACCCTCGCTTTTACATGCCCCTCTACTCGCTTAAAGCTTTCCTTTCATCTTCTGTCTTCTGGGTACGCGCACGGTTGTTTTCAAATTTCCTTTTTGGGCCTTGACCTTCGAGTTTCGATGAGTTAGCTTGATAGCTCTTTCCCCCATAAGAGCGATTTGTGTTTCTGGTCTGTTGATTTGAGGATTGCCTTCGGAAACCTTGAGAATACTATGCCCCTCTAGCTTTTTCCGCTATTCTGCGATTTTGGAACTTGACCGCCAACTCGAAGAGTTCCTGCAAAGTGCTTGGGTTTCGAATTTCGAAGTAATCTTGGGCAACAGGTAGCAATCTTGGTAAGATTATTTCAATAATCTCCGCGTCGGGTTTCTTCCCATACAGCATATCCGTGAGCTTAATTTTTCGCAGAATAAAGTCCGTCAACTCTTCTATATTTCGTTGATAAAAACTATATAGCTCGGCTTCTAGCTTTGCTCTGTCTTTCACTATGGGGAAGGCCTTTAATAATGATCTTTTGAAATTTTCAAAGGTATATGTTTGGCCTCCGAATTCCCCTAATAAAAATTTGCCTATATTCTTCCACCATAGTGAGGCCTGTCCTCTTAGTGCAGACGTAGCGATGGCAACTTTTTGTCTTTCAGGCACAGGGTATAGCTGGAAATGATTTTCTAGGTCTTCTAAAAATATCGCCACCGGATTTTTTCCGTCGAAATTGACGTTTGGCTTGATCGATGCTCTCATCGTCTGGACCAGGTATCAAAATCCTTCTAATTGGTTCCCATTTCTTGTTGTTGGACTTGTACAGGAGCATCCATCCAGTTTTCGGCCATTTCAGTTCGAAAAGTGTTCGGGCGCCAATGTGATGTTGCGTGGCCCCAACTTGTCCGCAACAGTAGTAGTGACTGCTATGAACTGGAAGTTACACAAACTCGTAAGAAGGGTTTAATCCCTTTTTATTTCACTTTAGAACTTGCAGTTGCGTTCACTTGACGCTCACAAACTACGCCGACCCGGCGGTGTAACAAAAAATTGAAAAGTACAACTAAAAATAAATAACAGGATGCATAACTAACGAAGTCACTATCTACGAGGCTCTATAATTGTAACTATCTTAACCGCGTTCCAAGATACAGCTGAGATTCAGCAAACTTTCTGATTAAGCCGTTGAAAGATTCAACTAACTGCCGAAGTAGGCACACAGGCCGAAACGCGCGGTTTTTAAACTTCTACCAAGCAACCTTCACGCTCGTGAATCAAGAAGCACACCTACAAATCTCGTTTCCCTTCTATTTAACTCAAATTACTTCTACTAAAAATTTGAATACTCTGCGCGTTCTACTAAAATTTACATACTCTGGCATTGGCAATTCCAGGGGAAAGTAAAGGCTTGACAGGCTTAAAATAAATAGATAAAAAGCTAAATAATAAAAAAATAATTAAAAGATAGCTTAAAATAAATATTAGTTAAAATAAATATAAACCCTACAACATATTGCAAATTAAAAAAGTGTTTTTTTATTTTTTATTTTGTGAGTTTATTTGTGAAACTATCTGAGAAATAACCTCATTTTGTCTGGTAAGATCAGAAAATGTTTTCAGCTTTCATTATTTATCACAAATTAAATACTTTGAATATAGATCCATTTTAAGCTGTTTAAAATATTATTTGTGTTCTTGCTTAGTGTGTAGATATGTCTGTGTGCTGTGTTCACTTATAAGTATATGTATTTCGCCAGGAGTTTGATTTTGCACTTCCCAGTTTTTATCAAATAACTTAAAATGAGCATTTCATGAAAAACCAACATTTTTATTTATATTTAATTTAAACAACTAAGGTATTGGAATTTTTATTAATTTGCAAAAAGTACTTAGTAAAAAGATGGATTTCGAATTTGAAATGTTTTTGCTATTTGGCTATAAAATTAATTAATATAATGTAGTATACTAATTAGTTAGCTATGTTTTCATTGTAAACCATTTAAGGATGTATTATAACGGTGGAAATTACTTTTGTTCTTTTTTTAAGTTTCTGTACACATTATAATATTAACCATTTGAGTAAAATTTGCGTTGTACAATAAAATAAGTACTGTAACACAGCAACAACGATAAAGAGCCTTCTTACATAACAGTCTCAATTAAAATTACTAACTAAAAACAACAAACGTGGAGACATTTCTATCATGTAGTAAAGTAAGCTTTAGAATATTTTGGAAGAACTGGTCAGAAATTATGTGAAAGAAAGTGAATCCAATTTTAATTAAAAAATTCGTTTCGTATAAAAGTTTCGTATAATGTGTCAGTTTATTTTAATCCATTTTAGCTAGTAATAACAACTTGATATTGTTTCATATTAAAAATAATGAATGCACTGTCATTCACATTTCGAAATGGGCTTATTTAGTTGTGCTGTTATAACTATAAGAAATAACTGTAGATGGAACATTTCCACAGCAACATAATTTTGATCTGCTATGCAAGTTTATTTATGTATTTATTTTTTTAACAAATATTGAATACCGGAATGTAAAAAAAAGCATTAATAAAATTTTTAAATGCTTATCTTTGAATTTAAGTTCGAATACAGCATATTTAAAGCGAAAGATTATTACAAGACTGCTAGGAACCTTCTAGCAGCGCAAGAACGCTTTGTTAGAAGGAAACAACTGATTGAAAGCATGTGTTCAAATTATCCCATCTGTCATTTATTTGTCGAGAAAAGGTACGACTTTTGTATGTGTTTGTTTCAAAGCTTGTTTTTTCATGCCTTAAGTACGGCAATCCCCAGGGGTGTAATAACTCTTTTGCAACAAATCTGAACTACTGCAGTTCTTCCGAAATGTGAATAGAATGTACTTACGATGACATTACTGAATGATCTCAAAGCCATCTGCTATTCTGAACCATTTTGTACCTTCCTTTAGAAATACAGAAGGTACAGGTTTTTTACACATCTACAGTCATTCATTTCTAATTACTGTCATGTAACATAAATGCAAAATCATTTAATATTTATTTATTCTTTCGCATAACATGTCAAAACAAATTTCTCTGAAGTCATCTGTTTATGGCTGAAGTTGCTATGCGTATTTCTTTAATTTATGCTATGGAAGTTAAAAATACAGTGATCAATAAAAAGTATAAAAATTCTGCATATGTGAAAATAAAGTTATGGTAAAATACTTGAAAAACCATCTCCAATACAAGAGATTAAATTTAGAAAATCATCTTTGGGCTAAAATATTAATCTCTTGCAAAATCTTTTCCAACATATGTGACAATTTGCTCTAGAGGGACAAGCTTTTTTTCACTGCTTAGACCAATGAATCTTAGATCCCTTCCCAGACTTTATTAATCAGGTCCCTTTCCCAGACTTTATTAATCAGGTCTTTCTGACAAAAGATTTAATACTTTGATAAATAAATTTTACAAAGGTTAGCTTTTATTATTTCGGTAATCCTGAATACTTATAAAAATTGGACTACTACAAATTTTATTAAAAATCATCTTATGATTCGAAAATGCGCTTCAGATCGCTGATGAAGTTGTTTAATTTAAAAAGAAAATGTATTTGATATGCTAATAAAGTTAAAACATCATTGCAACTGTTTAGACAACATTCAATCTAAGAATTCTACTATTTTAACGAATTCTATGCATTTCAAATAAAAAAATAGCGTAGATCATTCTTCTGTATTCTACACGACTACTGCACCATTCGCCAACAACGTGCATTCAAAAACAATAAAAATAAATAATTAAATAAATAAAAATCTGAAAGGTTTCAGATTTTAAATTACGTCCAAAGGGGCGTTTTTTTAACGTTTTGTGTATTACCTTTATTTATTAAATATCATGTTTTTTTTGGGGGGTACAGTGTTGCCATTTCTCGCTTTGAAATCGTTTAGTTTTTAATCAAAAATTCGTTGAATATAAAGTAAAACACAAAATATAAAGTAAAACAAATTTCAAATACAAATTAGGGCTTCCACATGCCCGTATTCTATGGAAGATTACGTTATTCATATTTTGATGGCTCTAGGTACCGTTGTTTTATCATAATACGAGAAAACGAGAAACATATATACATTCATGCAGATTCTTCATCATTTAAATATAGACAGGGCGATAATATTTGGGAGGCAACAATTTAAAAAGTGATTCGCCGTTTATAGTTTTCAACGCAAAATGCTATAACGAAATTAATAGTCCTTCAGGGCAAACTGCCCCTTTGAACTAAAAATAAAATAAGCAAACACAAAAAAGTAAACTCTTGTGCTTCTTTTCTTATTGGTATTTCGTTTTATTTATTTATTTACTGCGGCTTTTTTATCAACTGAAATTTGTGACTTTTATAAAAGTTGCGGGTTATATTTCGTGCACTCAGTTGTTACGATGTAGGTTGGTTATTTTAATAATTTATATAACAAATCACAGAAATTTTAATTCACCTTTGCCGCCTTTCTGCTTTCAGTTGCATTGCGTTGAACAAAGTAATTACAATTATTTAAAGCATAAGTACACAAGAAAATCCAACTCATTGAAATTTTTTCTAAAAAAAATCGCATTCAAATCAATGTACATTAAAAGATTTGGGACATTTAAAGGGTACTTGAACAGAACTTCATGAACCAGTATAAGCGAGGAATATTGTTCAAAAAAAGAATAAATAATTTACCATTATTATATTTACTATTAAATTAGATTATGTTCATAAACCTGTTATAATAAGCATAATCTATTTTGATTATGCTTATTATAACTTACTGTTGATGGCTAATTTTTATTTGAATTATTGCTTAAATAATGTTATTCTTTACATGTAATTATATGCAATTCAGGTTAATTAAATGCAGTACTATTAGTTTCGCGCGAATAATTTCAAGTTTTAACTTGCCGGTTTTAATTATGCATCTATATATCCATAAGTAAATTTATTTAAATATTTTCAGATGCTATTTTTTAATTGAGTTCGCGAGTATTTCGCATATTTCTGAACATTTAGTTTAAAAACTAAAGGGTATTTTATGTAAATGTTATCTGCTTAAAGAGAGTATTGGGAAAACATACTTACATGCTACTTATTTATTTATCGAAGAATGTCCACGTTTGTTTGTTGTTTATAATTTACAGTATGTTCAAACATTTTCTTGGCGATTAAACATAGCGGTCTAAACAGAAAAAGAGCAACCTTCTTAGGCTCCTACTGACAATTGTCATTTAGAGAACTCCAGAGTTCTAGAAATAAGGGGCGGGGCGTGAGACATCTGCACAGCCGCTTTAAGCGCGGTCGAGGTCGTCGCCACTGACTGCCTAGAACCGTCAGTAACCCTTTCGAACACTTTTCCATTGACCGCCTAGAAGCGTTTTTAACGCTTTTGACGTAGGTCTTCTTGACCGCCTAAACCCGGTCATAACGTTCAGAGGGTTAAAGAGAGGAGAGGTCAGAATTACATTTCACCACATACTTTCTTGAAACAGCAACGCACTCCTCTTATTCACCAAAATATTCAGCGACTTGCAATTAAGAAAATGACATGTTCGGCGGTGAGAGAGATATCAATAATCAAGTATGTTCCTTCTTCTTCGAAATAACGACATCAACTTGAACCGCGGAATCACCGAAACGACCTTTCTCGTAATAGTTCAACAACTGGGGTCTCCTTTTCAAGGTATGTTATTTTTTGCGATTTAATTTTTGTTTGTATTCCTGTACGTGAAACACCTATGTTACTCCGGTCTTCAATTAATTTTATTATACTGAGTATCATTTAATATAACAATTCCTTGAAAATGAGAAAATAAATGTTTTAATTTAGACGTCAAACAACAAAAATCAGCGTTATATTTTCAAATTTTCACACGACTAGTTTCGATGGTTTCACCGAACAATCATCCTCAGCTGCAAAAGCGCAAATGAACGAGATAGGATATAATGATTAGATAAGATAAGAAGGCCTGGACGGGAGATAAGCTACTGGCGCCATTTGTTGATGAAACCAGAACTAAAACATAATTGCTTTAAAGGCCGAAGGCAAAGATGGATTGGAACTAGAGTCGTTAACTAAACAGACACATTTTTTCGAATATGAAATGCCTCTAAAGATCCAGTTCTCCAATGGAAGATATTTTTTGAATAATTTTGGCAGCAGAAAAATTGAAAGTGTGATTTTCGGACCAACAATGTTGGGCAACAGAAGACTTCTGTGTTTCCTTTTTTCTAACATATGCCTCATGTTCCTTGACGCGAAATTTTAAGGCTCTCTTAGTTTGGCCAATGTAAATTAAACCACACTGGCAAGGAATCCTGTAAATACCCCAGCAATTTATATCCGAAATGGGGTCCTTAAGTATGGAACTCGGAATTTTATTGATGGGAGAATAAAAGACCCGAAAGTTAAATTTCTGCAAAATACCTGCAACTTTATAGCTAATTGATGGAAAGAAAATCATTTCAAAGGCCGACAAAGGTGGCCAGATAGTCTTCATGGATAAGAACACTTACATCGATGGTGTCACTAACTCTTAAAAGAAAGACCATATAATCCGATCCCTAAAGATCCTTCACCTTCGGACCTGTCAAAAATAAAAACTGCGATCAAATATTCACAAATCCTTTCAAGCAACTTAAAACATTCGCTTATCCCATCTGTTGCGAAATTGTGCCAGATTATATGCTCCTCCCAAAATTCATAAAAGTGATATTCTTTTCCGTCCTATTGTATCAAATTTGGGTATTGCCTCGAATCGGTTAGCTAATTATTTAGTTTCTAGATTTTGAACTGTATCAGACAATAATATTTGCACCGTAAAAAATTCAATAGAGTTTGTAAAAAAGGTTAAAAACATTTCTCCTAGAAATTTACTCAGGGTTTCTTTTGATGTAAAATCATTATTCACCAATGTTCCAGTGGAGGGTGCATTAAGATGTCTAGAAACCAGACTTCGCGAATTTCATTTCTCTTGCATCAAAATTGATGAGCTAATTTCTCTGACTCAACTCTGTTTGAAACAAACGCATTTTGTTTTCCAAAATAAATATTACAAGCAAACTGAGGGATTAGCTATGGGAAGCCCTCCTCAGTTCCATCCTGGCTGATATCTACATGGATTATTATGAATCAAAATTGTTTGAAACTTTAAACTTCCCAATATGGTTACGCTACGTAGACGATACTTTTACCCTGTTTGAAGGTAATAAAGATGATTTAAATAAAGTTCTTTCAACAATGAAGTCTATTGATCCTGCTATTCAGTTCACTTTTGAACTTGAGACTTGCAATCCTCTTCCGTTTCTCGACATTCTGGTCACACGTAACGCATCCAAATTCAGTACCGTAAACCTTCATCGGTTTGCCTTCCACCACACTTTAAATCATGTTATCCGACTAAACAAAAGTTACCTTAATTTTATTCCTATGTTTTCCGTGCTCTTCAAGTTTGCTCCTCCAAACTATCCCTTGATGAAGAACTAAATTATTTAAAAGCAATAGCTATTGACAGAGGCTTTTCACCCAACATTATTAATCAAGCAGTAAAAAAATTGTCATCTCAACACACCAAAAGGCACACTATTGTTTTAGGAGAATATAAAAATTCTGTCGTCATTTCTCTTCTTTTCATCAAGTAGGTATAAAGTTGCACATGTTTTGCAGAAATTTAACTTTCGGGTCTTTTATTCTCCCATCAATAAAATTCCGAGCTCCATACTCAAGGACTCCAATTCCTGTTGTATTTATAGGATTCCTTGCCAGTGTGGGTCAATTTACATTGGCCAAACTAAGAGAGCCTTAAAATTTCGCGTCAAGGAACATGAGGCATATGTCAGAAAAAAGGAAACACAGAAGTTTTCTGTTGCCCAACATTGTTGGTCCGAAAATCACACTTTCAATTTTTCTGCTGCTAAAATTATTCAAAAAACATCTTCCATTGGTGAACTGGATTTTCTAGAGGCATTTCACATTCAAAAAAATCTTTCTGTTCTAGTTAACGACACTAATTCCAATCCATCTTTGCCTTCGGCCTTTAAAGAAATTATGTTTTAGTTCAGGTTTCATCAACAGATGACGCCACTAGCTTATCTCTTGTCCAGGCTTTCTTATTTTATCTTATCTAATCATTATATCCTATCTCGTTCATTTGCGCTTTTGCAGCTGAGGATGATGGTTCGGTAAAACCATCGAAACTAGTCGTGGGAAAGTTTGAAAATATAACGCTGATTTTTGTTGTTTGACTTCTAAATTAATATTTGTTCGGCGTCTTATTGTATCTTAAATAACTATATGTTAAAATAATTAAATATGGTCTTTAATTCGCAGTTCCACTGTCCGGGTTTTCAAACATTCTACGTTATAATTTCAGCCTTTTTAAATTAGAATAGACAAATCTATCCACTATACGAATTAGTCATTTATCATTTATTGTTTAATTTTTATATATTTAAAAATGTCTGAACTCGAGATCTAATTTCTCTACATAACTTTTGGTACCGTTGTTGGTACGAAACCTGTACACTTTCTTTTTCTACAATATTACAGAGTCTTAAGTATGTGAAAGAACAGATTTTTAAATATTTCATGCTAAACGGAATCAAGTGCTATACTTTTTCTATGCTCAGAACAGTTTTAATTTGAGTAAAGTATTTTCACAAGTTTTCTCTAATTACATTAGTAAGATATTTAATTGTAATTTAATCTTATTCAGTTAACGATTGCAAAAATTAAAAATCAAAGTTTATTGTATTATTAATATTAAAATGACGCATTATTTCTTTTGTATTTACAGAGCTTTTTTCCGAAATACGTTTTCAGTGCTCTTTCTCTTGAAGGTCCCGTTTCAACGTTTGCTATTCTAAGAAGAGAGTTCCAGTCTTCGGCCTTGCATTATACTTGCCGTTAATTAAATTTACGCCGGTGAAATCAGAGCCAACTCCTCGTTAAATTGCTGTGCGTAGCCTTTGGTTATTAGTCATTTAAATTTAGCTTTACATTTGAATTTCAACTTTGAGTTCGCACCATAAATTCTGGCTGATTTGTAAGCACCAGATGTGCCTTTTGTTTATCTTAGTAAGCTTTAAATAAAGGGTCTTTTACACCATTCTCAAACATTTCAGACATAGCGATAAGTCGCTCAACGTCTACCAAAAGGTTGGTTACAATAGTAAAAGACATAAAATCTGATAACTTAATAACTTTATGCAGAGAAAGGTGAAAAACCTTCATATGGAAAATGTCGTGCATTGTGAGATGAAAACGTAATGAGCAGAAACATTGTTCACTTTACGTTATTTGTTGCATTTAAAAAATGTTGTTTGTATGCCTTCCTGCGGAACTTTCTAAGGAAACTGGCTCGCATTCACATTGCACATAGGAAAAATCATGAAACCTGATCATGCAGCCAGCCCGGTCACTTGGAATCGAACTCCCAGCATTCAGCGGTCTTAACTACTCAGCCACATATGGGGTTAAATCAATAATCATTAATATTTAGATATGCTTGAACATAAATATAATGTATATTGTTCATCAAACTATTTTATGAAAATCTAATATTTTTAACAAAACATTAAATGTTTAATTCTTTGATATTTTACATATGAAACATAATTTTACATATGAAACATAACTTTCAAAAAATTTTGAATTTTTTAGATAAGGAGAAAACTTTTGGAGTTAAAAAAACGGCGTGCTTTGATCATCTCCGCACACTAATAGTTCAAAGCACATTGAAATCGTTGGATGTGAAAACAAATTCTGCTCAACTTGTTTATGGCACAACATTCAGATTACCTTCCAATCTAAGTAACTGGTGACGTCATACACCAGACTTTCAATTCCGCATGTCAACAATTTACTTCAATGAGGTCTTTAAATCCTATTTTTAGTGCCTTACACAGTAGTTCTAAAATTTTCATCAATTCCTCATTAAAAACTTGTTCTCATATATTTTTAAGATCTGACAAAGTTAATCCTCAACTGACACCACCTCATACTGGACCTCATTTAGTCGTTGAAAGAAGTGATAAGAATTATATTTTATGTAAACTGAAAACATACTACAGTTGCAATTGATAGCATAAAAACAGCTTACCAACCGCGAAATGATATTACTCATTTCCCATCTTTATTTCTTCTGGTTTCAGCTCCTTTCCCATGATACTTTAAACATTAAACTTGTATTATATTTAACTTTAAACTTTAAACTTGTATTATATTTAACGTTTTGTAATACGCACATGCTCCTCCTCTTACTGATCTATGACCACGTTATATATGTTTATTACATTGTACTTCATTTTCCATATTTCTCTAATTTTGCATTATATTATCATTTTCTATATACTATTATATTGTAAATATTTACTATCATTTATAGTCGTGACTTCGTCACTGGGGGGTATACTCATTCATGCAAGAGATGTGCCCCATCAGCCAATCAGCAAGAGCCGTACAGGACGTGCATGTTTTTAGGAGACAAACTTGGCTCTTCCCGCAATTTACCGCTACAATGTACTCATTAACTTTGTATCATGATTCGATCCTACGTAAACTCGGAATTTTCAAAAAAATTTCCGGGACTTGTAAATATTATGGTATCTTACCTTTTTTATTTATCCAATATTATTTTACCAGGAATTTAAGTTTTTACTATTTTTTGTGGTGTGTACGATGAAATTGCTCAGTCTTACTGATGAAGATACTGACTGCTCGCCCCCCCCCCACATTGCGAACGTGAAAATGATTTTGGGTCTTCTATTAATTTACTTATATTTTCATTTAGAACATCTTCGTTTTTAAAATACTTATTTCAGCATCTGTAGTTACTATGTAAATTGCTAATTGAATTGCTATCGTCAACAGAAAGCGCCCCGTCGACTCCTCACTTTAGAGACTCAGGACATCTGGCGTCATATCCTTCCGTTCTGACCATAGAGGTAGGAAGTAAGATGGTTCCATGGTCCATGGTTCTGAGCGAATTTTAAGAATCTGTTTCATGCCTTAGGGGTTACAAGATTATAAGAGGAAAATGAAAAGCCGAAGACTCCCATCAAAGTGACAATCTACGATCTATGATCTACCCTCAGAGTCCTTTCTGGCGGGTCCACTTAGAGAGAAAGACTACTACAGTGCTCCCGGCACAAATTACTTTTCTATATGTGGAATAAACTATATTTTTATACTTAATACCATTCCATGCTGTTTCATTAAAATATCGGAATCAGATTTAAAAAAAAAAAAGAAAAAAAAAAAAAAAATACAACCCTTCTCCATCAACCTCTCAAGATGACTTCTGGACTGAGCGGCTAAAAATTTATTTGAGATCCTTCCACAAATGGCGCTCATTTTTCGCCGTTAGTCATTTTTTGCCTTCTAATATCAGCAGGAAGAGAGATATTAATTATACTTCGTGAGGTTTAACCAGTTATTTTATGTTTTGTATCTTTACTATCACTTCCATACTTCCATTTTCCCTCCAGAATGCAAAGGAGTTCGCGTGCATTAAAGTGATGTTTTGAGTGTGTTAAAGTTAGAGTGCGTTCTTTCTCTTGAAGGTCACGTTTCTAGGTTTGCTATTCTAAGAAGAGAGTTCCAGTCTTTGGCCTTGCATTATACTTGCCGTTAGTTAAATTCATGCCGGTGAAGTCAGAGACAATTCCTCGTTAAGTTACTCTGCGTAGCCTTAGGCTATTAGTTATTTAAATTTAGCTTTACATTTTAATTTTTACTTTGAGTTCTCACCATAAATGCTGGCTGATTTGTAAGCACCAGGTGTGCCTTTTGTTTATCTTAGTAAGCTTTAAATAAAGGGTCTTTTACACCCTTCTCAAACATTTCAGACATAGCGATAAGTCACTTAACGTCTGTCAAAAGGTTGGTTGCAATAGTGAAAGACATAAAATCTGATAACTTAATAACTTCATACAGAGAAAGGTGACAAAATTTCATATAGAAAATTTTATATTTACATGGGTACATGAGTTTTTACATACATACATTACATATTTATATATAATATATGAGTTGAATGAAAGTTCAGAAAAACGTATCCGACAATAGAGACAGAAAAACTTACCCGAGAATAGAAAACTCGGATAAAAAACGAAGAAGCTTTTTTACTTCCTTGTACGAAGTAAAAAGGAAGTATTGTAATCACGAAAAGTTTCAGGCAGCATATTTCAACGAAAATATCCATTTTGACCGCTATCGAATGCAATTTAAGGATGTTTTTTGCTTGATATCTGTACGTAAGGACAGAATAAAACACTCTTTTCCTTCAAAAACAATTATAAAACTGCTTTAAAATTAATTCTGAAGAGAATTGTTCGTGGCGTCTGTACGAACGTATGTACGTATCTCGCATAACTCAAAAACGAGTAGCCTCAGAAAGTTGAAATTTTGTATATAGGACTGCTATAACATGTAGATGTGCACCTCGTATTTTGGTTGCAATCGGCCGCACCAAACGTATATAAATATATTTATATATATATCCACTCTGTTACCAGGCTCAGTGATCTCAGTTTCTTTACTCTTATATGTTTGTAAATTGTACATTTTTTGCTTTAAAAATGATTGTATTATGTTGTTTTTATCTTCCGGTTAAGGTTTTTATGCCTTTAGTAAATCTGTATGCAATATTTTTAGAATTATCAACAATTTTAAAGTTGTCTAAGTGCCGCTAAGCCTTTTTTTTATGGCGGCTATTGATGTTTACATTTGCAACAGCAGACTAGTGGATTTGTTGCCAATCTAGAGAAACTTAGCTTCGCAACAACAAAGATAACGCATTCATTTATTATTGCCAATTAAATCATGCATAATTCTTTCTGGAATTGTTTCGAGGAAATAAGTGTTTAAGATTTACTTCGTAATTTTTAATATAGATATTTTGAGTTTTTATGTATTTTTGCCTTCTCGCGAAGTGAGAACTGAATTAATTAAATGAGAAATACTCAATCGTCTGTGAAAAACTGTTTCTTTTTTGTTTTGTTTGCTTAATTTCTTTTATACATCATTCTAGCTTTATTATAGTATTTGAATAGAACATTTGGCAACGATTAGATAATTCTATTCTTTAAATGATATAAATTTTTTGCATTATGAGTTATAATATGAACGAAATATATAAGTTAACTGTTATATAATTATTGGATTATATAACAGTTAACTTAGTTTCCGTTATATAATTATTATATATAAGTTAACTGTTATATAATTATTAATACTGTTAAGTGAATCTAGCGCCAGAGTTTCGCTATGGTAAACAAATACTAGAGTGAATTTTAAAGAATGCAATTATTCTATTGTGGTTTTTGCGCTGTCGGCGAAGTAGATTTAATTCAATCCAATAAGTTTAAATGAAATGAAAGAAAAAATGAGTATAATTTAATATTCCGTACAAGGAAGTCATGGGGTGTACACATCAGATTTTTTATAATTGGAAATGGTCAAGTTGCTAACAAGAAGAACGCAGCAGTACTCATGTTCAATGTTTATTTCTGTCTGTTAAAACTCGCGAGTGAGACAGAACTTCAGATTCAAGACTTATACAGTATTCTCACTAGTCAACACCTTGGGAAGGTGACTCTTTTTAGAAGCAAGTTTAAAACTGTAGGGGAAGAAAAGCGCCCATAGCTACTTAAATGCTTCTTTTACGTTTAATTTTATTTTTACTTCAGCGAATGATCTAAAGGTATGTAATTATTTATAGTAATAATCTATAATAGTATAGGGTGCACCCTTTTATCAAACTGCTAAATGTGTAGGAACCTTGTGAACGGTTAAGTGAATAATCACTTTAGCTCAGGAACTGAGACGTAAACTCAAGAAGGTTTAATTACCCTTTATTTCCCAAAATAAGAATTAAAACAATCGCCCCTTTCTCAGGGCGTACAGCAAGCCTCGACTTGGGCTTGAGTTCAAAGTAATAAGAAATAAGACTTAACTAATGCTTAACTAAAAAGATATATCCGAAGCTATCAAAATCCTAAGTAGGTGGCCTCTAAATATCGAATAAGCTAGCGAAGCTATTAAGGGCCTGTATAATGCGGCCGAGCGTTGTAACAGCTTAGAGAGGGACGTAGCCGAAAGGCAAAAGCGCGCTAGTCAGAAACTCTGAGGCTCTCTCCCGAAGTCAGTGGAACTTCGTCTTAAATAGCACTTTTACTTATTTGCATTAACGCGATTCTAAAAACACATTCTGGTAGGAAATTTTAAGCTGAAATTCGGAAGGACAGGAAAGTAGCTTTAACTAAAATTAACCGTTAGAAACTTGGGATAAACCTATAAGTATTTCTCCCGCCTTCTTAGCATGCCTTCGTAGTGTGGTGGTCTGCACACTGGGCGCGTATTCCAGAGGTCCGTGGTTCGATTTCCGGCTAAGGCGTTGCTCATTTTTCATCGCTCCTGCTTTCAATTAACTTAATGTCTCTACAAACCTTACTCTAACTAAAATTAACTTTTAGAAACTTAGGATAACTCTTACAGTAGAACAGTAGGAAGAAGATACAAGATCTTTCTAAATCTTTTCTGTGAATTCTTTTCTTACACAAAGTAGAACCTATCAGTTTTTGGCTTTGCCTTTTGGCAAAAATAAGTTTTACTTTCATATTTTTATTGTTCTTTTTGCTTTTTAAATTGTTTTTGCACAAATATTAATTTTATTTTGACTTTTTAAATTTAGATATCTACTTTATTTCCCGATTTTTTCCTTTTTTCATTTTAAAAAATCTTTCTTTTTACAGGGTTTTTTTTTATTATTATTATTTCCACAAAGGTGGATTTTCTTCCTCTCCTTTTTTTTTTTTTTTTTTTTTTTTTTTTTTTTTTTTTTTTTTTTTTTGTTCCGAAACACAACTTTTCATTTTTTTATGTCTATTCGTTCCAAATGTAACTTTTGAAAAATTTTTTTTTATTTTATTTCTTTTTATATTTTTTTGCAATGGTTAACTATTTTCCTTATTACATCTTACTCCCAAAATAACTTTTTCCTTATTTTCACTTTTTTATTTTTTCAAATGGAAGTTTTTTTTTTCACTTATTAATTTTTTCTTGCCATATTTTTTCATTTCATGTTTAAATTTTTTTCTTGTTTTAAATACTTACTGATATTACATTTTCTTTTCTCCAAAAGTAAACTTACATATATTTCTTTGCTTGCGAAATTAAGTTGGAATTATATGAATATAAATTTATTATAGTAGACTTCATAGATAATGTTTTTTATAACTTAAATTCGACTTTAACATTGTCACTTTATAAAGTTTAATTGGCGTACGTACGAAAAATATTAGATTTCTTTACATTTTTATGGAACTAATTCATCAGAAATACTCAGAGTTTTCTCTTCTAGTGTATGATACAGATTCTATTAGCTTTTTGAAGCACTAAAGTTAGGAGCGACAGGAAAGTGGCTTTAACTAAAAAGATAACTGTTAGCAAATTAGGATAAAGCTTACAGTCTAACAAATATAAATTTTATTTATACACTTCTCACTGTCTATACAGATGACCTTTTCCTTGCTTTTAAAATATATTTGTGTTACATTTTTATTTCTTTTTTTTCAGTAGTAAATAAACCTACGTAGATTTCTTTATTGAAGATATACTGACTTTGAATCAACTCTTATAATTCAGGAATGAAAACATTTCAAGGTACAAAATCTGCTTAACCCAATACATGCGTATTCTATTCAGGTGTAGCTTAAATACACAGGAAAATATATTGTATTTTTGATTTTTTAGGCTTTTAATGTTTCAGCGAATGAACTCGGAACACTTTTTTGTCTAGTAGATTGACTGATTTCTATTGCTAACACATATTCGACTAACTTTGCAAAACACTTTGCAAAATACCTCGAATTTTGTTTTACACATAGTATCTTCAACCACTAAAAATACTCTAAAACTTGATGTTCGTCATACGGAATTGTATTTGCTATTGTTAACATGAGGCCACCATCTATTGCAGAGCCCAAATAACTAAAACTACTCGAGCTTTATTGCATAAAGCTCGAAAGAAATTTTAAATGTAGAGAATATCGACACTGTAATCTATTATTTGGATTCTAGGTTTGACCAGACATGTGAGGGAAAATTCGACAAGAATTCTTAAAGACACGTAGAATTAATGTTCAGGCATGAAAATGAAATTTGAACTACTTAAAAAGTTTCCATCTCAGAATACTTTTTAATCATCGTCATTATTTTTTACAAGTCTCAAATTTTTTCTAACACATTAACTTAAAATAAAAGATCCAGATTTCAAACATACATTATTTAATTTAATGCAGAATTCTTTCAGCTCTTTGAATATATGTCATGAATTTATCATAACTATTATGTGTATTAGGTAAACGAGATACTTTTCACAAAGTATGAAACACATTTTCTAAGTTAGATTCATGTTGCAATCATATCTGTGAGGGAGAATTTAGACTACACATGGAATTAATACTTAGTTATGGAAATGAATTTTTTCTTTACTTAACATATTGAAATGAAACATTGTCGCCTTAAACGTTTCCCAACTTATTAAATTTTTCACTTATTATCACAATTACTTGTATAAGTCTCTAAGCTTTTTTAATGCATTTATTCCATCTTAAACTAAAAGATACGAATTTCAATTTGACACTATTTTATTTAACACTGAATTCTTATATCCCTCAGATTACATCTGACATTTAATTTTTCGTGAATATCGTACTTAGCATATAAATGATGCATGAACCCAACCTAGTAGTTAACTTAAGAATTGTAAGAATTGAAACACATTTGTGTAGGACTAAGTCTAAAATATAAGGTCTTTCTAACTGGTATCATTTTATTTAATACTTGATCCATGCGATTCTTCTAATAGATATGACATTAAATTTTTCGCAACCATCATACATAATATGTGAATGAGGTACTTCTCACAAAGTATGAACTTCATGTCCTCATTTAACCTATTGTAGTCTTAATTCTAAAGAAAAAAGGATGAAAAATAGATTCACAACGAGTGTTTGGAATTACTCTTTGCTGGTATACTTCGTTTTCCACCCTGATCAAAATCCACAGGTAATCTAATGCTGCGTTTCCCAAACCTTTTGACTCACAGAGCCCTTTATGGAATTAACTCCTCTAGCGAAGCCTCTTAGATCTATTCTGCGCTTTACAAATTAATGGCGTTTAAAAATAGTATTGCAATGTTAGAAAAAAAAAAGATATCGATAGTAAAGAAAAGTAGTAAAGATACATACATATAAATGGTTATATTTTGAATGAATATTTTGAAATGAAGTTAGATTTAAAATTTTTTAAATTGTCATAAGATCTCAATTTATTCTTGGAATTGCCAAAAATGCTGTCTTACATAAAGGCTAATGAATTGGAATATTGGAATACTCAGTTATGGCAAAGCACACGAGGGCTATCTGCCTAAAGGGAGGGATGCCTTTCGTGGAGGACTTTCTAAGGGAAACTGGCTCGTATACACGTTACACATGGGGAAAACCACGAAAACGTCCATGCAACCAGCCCGTTCGCGGGATTCGAACCTCAGACCGAACTACCAGTGTTCAGCGTCTTTACCGCTCGGCCGCTGGTGGGCTAAAGAAAAGTTCAGTCAATCAAATCATTTGGTGTTACAAAAGATAGTTTACATAATTTCTGAAAGTATAATTAGTGTAGTAATAATAAATTTGGTTCCTGCAATTTTATCGTTTCATGCTAAATTCAAATACATATTCCTTCACTACTTGTTGTTTCAAATTTTTCTTTCTACTCAAAGTATTCTTGTTTTATTAATGTTAATTAGTAATGCGTATTCGTAAGTTGCCACAACGCAGTCGGTTGTAGTTTGAAAAATTTGTTTCCCATACAGTTAAAAAATTTGGTAGACTGACGCTTAGGGAATTGCTGAGAAGAGAAGCGTTAATCACTAGATAGCACAATGAAAGTCTTATACTAATTTCTGCAAGTCTACTGACGTGCTCATTAGCACATATAATTTTGTTTGCAGCAAAAACTTCAAAAAATGGTTGTCTGCTATCAACATATTAAAAAACGTGACAGAAGAACAACCAATGGTAGTATTTTGACGATAAGATAGTTTCAAATGCATGCAAATGATAACGTCGACCGAATAAGATAAGATAAAAATGAATTGTCACTACCAAAACAGATTTTTTGAAAATTTGGGTCGTCAAATGCATACAGCCTTACGCTTTTGTGAAGTTCTTCTAATACACGTATTAGTGTGCATTTAGAATAAAATGCATGGTGAGGGTACTTTATATTTTCTAGCAACTGATATACTCGCTCCTTGGATTATAGGTATCATTTCTTTTATTTTTGTGCTAATTGGAGCTTTTCTATGTTATGCTATTGGAGCAGCAGTTAGAATGCATTCTAGACTAACAGAAATTGTGAACTACGTACATGAAGTACAAGAAGAACAAGAATACAATAAACTTGTAGACCTTGAATGAGTGATATTTGTAGGAAAGAAATTTAATAACTGCTATAGGTGAACTTTTGGAATTTGATTTTAAATTTTACAAACAAAGTGCAAATATTTTGCTTTTAAGGTGATGTTTAATGAGATGTCAAAGCCTCATCTGATGAATATTCTCCTAAAATACTTTATTGCATTCCTTTTATACTTCAATAAAAGAGGAAACAATCGGTTTTTAATCTAAATATTTGCAATTGATTTCAAAATTATAGTGAAAAAAAAAAAAAAAAAATTAAATTTGTCGCGAAAGTAACCTTTTAGTTTAGTTATGCATGCAAGTATTTAATATACAATATATAGTCTATTCAGTTATTCTTTTATGTATATTTCAATGGTATGTGAAATGAGCGTTCAGGAAATTATTCATAGAAATGTCAGCTATCAACTAAATGCAAATAAGGTTCGTTCATTATTGCAGTTCTACACCCTTGAATTGAATTCTCCGTGTCAACATAATGACGCAAGAATTTTGAAGGCAGGAAGCGTTTTTCTATTTAATTCCTCTGATTTAAGTTAAAATACCTTTCATGTATGTGAAATGGACATGCAGCTGTGTAAAATACTATTTCCTTATATAATAGTATATATTAACTTCAGAAAACAACTCAACTTATAAGTGACTGAAGGATTACAATATGAATAAAGTAATGCTTTTGCTGCTACTGGGTGTCCTGCTCTCTTCTGTTCAAGCACTTGAAAATGATGAACATAGTAAGTGTTTTTGTTCTGTTATATCATCAGTTAATTTCTATATTGAAAAATATCAAATAAAAATGAACTCTTTTTTTAACTTGTGTTAAGACGAATATCGTTACATTAAAAATAGGCTTAAGTGTATTGAAAATAGATCTGTATGTTATGTGTATGTGACTTACCTCACTTATCGGAACAAGCCCACGAAATTCATCGTGGCAAAGAAAGCAAGATTGCGCCTGTCGTCGGCAAGAGCCTTGATCACCATACAGATGACAGTACGACTCTGCTCAGTTTCGCCCCAGTTTTGATGGAGAGCACCCCGAGAAATGGGTCCGAGCGTCTATCACCCCCCCTGTTTCCCTACCAACAACCTCTCGAGAGGACATTCAGCTCGCCATGTGTTTAGAATGCCTCCCCCCATGCCGAAAAGACACCATACATTTACAAATATGCATGCTTTCTCCGGGATACGAACGCGAGCCTTTCGGTATCGCAGTAGGCTCCCCTAACCACTATACCGTCTGGGTGGCATGCGAAGGTTATGCTTACTTTGATTAGCAAAACTAATGTTATATGAAGCATAAAGGCAAGCATATGGTGTTTTGTAATCTTGTTTCATTTTGATAACAATTCATAACTTTTAGTTTTTCAACACGAAATTGTATAATTTTAGGTTAGAATTCACTGAAATAATTTGATCCGCAAAGTAAACAAAATAAACAATTTGTTTACAATTTTTTTTTCAATTAAATTTATTACCATATAAATCTTTATAGTATTGGAAAATTTGAGATTCTAACATTATGAATTTCTGTAAATTCGATGCAAACAATCTGCAATGTTCCAGCCTGTAATTTACAGCTAAATGTGGGGAACCTTGAGAACTGGTCAGCGAATAATCGCTTTAGTTCAGAAGACAGACATTCAAGAAGGGTTGATTATCTTTATTGCTCAAAATAAAGTTCACACTCGGTCCTCTCTCAGGATGTACAGAAAAGCCTCTACTTGGGCTTGAACTCAAGAATACTAAGAAATAAGCTTAACTAAAAAGATATAGCCGAAGTTATTAAAATTCTACATTAATTGGCTCCTTAAACGCTAACTAAACGGCGAAGCTATTCAAGGGTCTGAAATACGGCCGAGCGTAGTAACAGCTTACAGAGAATACAGCCAAAAGGCGAACGAGCGCTGGTCAGAATCTCTGGCTCTCTAACGAAGTCAGTAGAACTTCGACTTTAAATACTTGCTCTTTCTTCATTTGCATTTAACATCGATTCTGAAAACACATTCTGGCAGGAAATTTGTAAGCTGAAATTAGAAGCGACAGGAAAGTGGCTTTAACTAAAAATTAACTGTTAAAAACTTAGGATAAATCTAACAAAGTGCTAAGTATAGTTTTACCTATTCTTTGATATTTTAAATGAATTAGTTTCCTGTTTTCTATTTTTATTTTAATTGAAATTAATTTGTCTGTTTTCTGTTGATATTTTAAATGAAATTAATTTGCCTGTTTGTTTTTACAACATAAAATTGTGTAATTTTATTCACGAACTAAACAGAATCAACAATTTGCTTTATAATTTCTTTTTTTTTTTATTTACATTTATTACAGTATAAATCTTTATATTATAGGGAATCTGAGATTCTAAAATTAGGAATTTCTAAAGTTCGATGCAAACAATCCAACAGTTTAAGTACTAAATATACTTTAAGTATATATAGTTTTACCTATTCTTTGATATTTTAAATGAAATGAATTTGCCTGTTTTCTCTAGTTATGGCCAGAAATTTTCATACAGCAAAAGAGCAAACCTACTAATTTTGTTAATGTTATTTTATGTCTAAGTAGTTCGTGTGCTTTTTAATGCTCAAATGTAAGTATTTATATACCGAATGAATTGAAATTCTGAGAAACATTGCAAATGAAGTTATGTGTAGCTATAAAAGCCTTGATTACTTTCGTCGCCTAACTCTTTCTTTATCTTTAGTGTTTATCTTCCTTTGTAAGTTACTGTCTCAAACATCAGAGTTTAACAACATAAGTTTATATAACGGAAAGCTTGAATTTATTTTAAACCAGTTTTTTATTTATGATGTTTAGGGCCGCCCTACCAAGTCTTCTATGGTGCAACTCTCAGCAAATAAATCTGGTAATTCGAAGGTTCATAGTTTGAATCTAAGCAAAGACGTGATCTAAATCTGCCATGGAACATCGTTCTAAGCTCTCTCCAGTTATCACTAGGTGATATAGGAAAGGTAAATGAAAGAAATGTGGCATTCCTCCCAATTGCCTTTTTCGTGTACCGGCCTTAGCATTGATTAGATAATTAGATTCTGATTTTAAATCCATGCAATATCGTTGCCTAATTTTTCAACGATGCTTTTTCTTTTTTTCTGAAATTTTTAAACAAAAAATAAACAGAAATGACAGCAGCATGCAATCAGATAGACATTCAAATAACGTTATTCATAATAACAATCAATAGTACGACTTGAAAATCTTGACAAACTTGACTTGCCTCCTGTTTTAGTTAATGATTAATTAGAAGAGTTTTAACTTACGCTAATTTATCTTGAGAAACCATTTCCATCCAGGCAGAACTATAACTTATTACACATAAATTAAATTTAAAGCTCTCTCAGCAGTTCAAGTTGGCCAAGTGAATGTTGCAGAATGTCTCTCAGCTGTTCAATGTTGAAATCAATCTTAAAATTAATACATTTATGCTTTCCTTTTAATTCATTTTATTTAATTTGCAAATTTTAGGAACTAAAAGGTATGGACGAAAGAAGGCTTGCTAGAATGTTAGGAGAGTTTGATGTTTAGCTAATTAGAGAAATTTAAATGTTTACCTGATTAGAAAAATCCGATATGTTTTTCCAGCTTAGTTGCTGTATAATTATATGAAAAGCAATATTCCGTAAAGGCCGCTTTGATATGTTATGCTGGTTAATGGTTCCGGCTGCTAGATTATTGGGTCCGAAAATGGAAACCGAGAGATGTTGTGGATGTTTGTAATATACAGGGTGTTTATAAATAAGGTTCCAATTTGGAATGGTCGTAAAAGGAAAAATACTGGACGAAATGTTTTCAAACATGGTAATCTTGTAAAGGAGGTCATAGGAATTTATTTTCCGCGGGAAAAAAGTTCAAAAACTCAAACTGATTAATGGAGCTGTGTGTAATATTGTTAAGCGAAATAAGACATGAAGACATCGGTTTAAAATTTGTTTAATCGTTTTTGAAACGTGTTACAAAGCATGTTCAATGTGGCTTCCGTCATTTTCCGAAATCAAGTTAAATCGTATTACTGCATTCTCAACAGCAGCTCTTAGCATATCAGGAGGAATGTTACCGACATGTCGATGTATGGCATCTTCCAATTACTCCAAATTTTTAGATTATTTGCACAAATCATTTGCTGCTTCCTGCGAATTACAAGCCATTAAGGGTTTTGCCTCACCCCGACAAACAGTTTCGTTTTAGGAAACGATTAAAAGCGTTTTAAACTGATATCTTCATGTCTTAGAACCGAATTCGGGTTTCAAAAATCACAAATTAGCGATCTGTTAGAAAACGATTTCGGCAATGCTCACGCTTTTGAGAGTGATTTGCTCTCTCACATTTTCTAATAGCTAATTTGTGGTTTTTCACGGACGAATTTCTCCGTTACACGGATGGCGTACTCAACTTTAACGCCTTTAAATGATAATTTTGTTCAGGTCAATATTTCTTAAGGGTTACATTTTAAGATAAATTCCGACTCTTATTTCGTTTAACAATATTGCATACAGCGCCATTTCCTCCCTGGTGGTAAGTTTTTGAACTCTTTTTTCTGGGAAATAAATCTACACGATTACCAAGTTTGATAACATTTGTCCAGTCGTTTTCCTTTTATGACTATTTGAAAGTGCAACTTTAATTATAACCATTATAACCACCCTGTACGTTAAAATTTGCGGCATGGGAGACTTAAAATTCCGTTGAGCCGAATGACCTCTTGAGATGTTGGTGGTAAAGAAAATAGGGGAGGGAGAGTAGAAGTTTTTTTTCCCCTGGTTGTTCCCTAAAACTGAAACAGAATTGGGCAATAGTAGTAAGTTCAGCCAAAAGATGCTGAAAGTAGGCGCTTTCTTACTCGTGGTACGATTAATTAGTGGACACGATCTAGATGATATCTCAAGATTTCCAGGAATGTTATTTTATTAACAATTTATGTTATGATAAATAACAACAAAACATTATTCCTGGAAATTGCCTAAGAAAATAAGTTTATCTCAAATTTAAAATTAACTTTTATGTTGTAGAGTCATTAGGTTTATTGGAAGCAGAAAAGAGGAAAAATATGCAATCGCTTTCGCCGGGAATCGAACCACGGACCTCTGGAATACCGGCCCAGCGTGTTACCGTTACACCACGAAGGCACGCTAGAGAAGTGGGAGAAATACCTTATATACTCCCCTTTTTAAAAGGGGACTAGGATTTTAGGGGACCTAGTCGCCAAATCCTGGGTGCGGAGAATCATCATTCACAACCCTTTTAGTTCGGGCGCCACTGTAGGGACATTAGGTTAATTTTTGGAAGCCAGAGAGATGAAAAATTAGCAACCGCCTTCGCCGGGAATCGAACCACGGACCTCTGGAATACCGGCCCAGCGTGCTACCGTTACACCACGAAGGCACGCTAGGGAAGTGGGAGAAATACCTTATAATGTATTATTAAATACAACATGACTGACTATTACAAAAGATATTATTTATGGTCTACCTGTTAAACTTGAGACATTTAACATTTGCGAGCCCCTTGAATAATGGATGTCGGGAAGGAGAGATTAAGTATTAAGCGATATCAAATTGTATTAGCAATGAAGGTGCCTATGCTGTTGTGATTTGTCGTCTGTAATAGCTATTACCTGACAATCGCGATCGACCAAAAACTGCATGATAATCGATTGACGAATCAGTTGCGATCTATCGGTTACCTGATAGCTATACCTTCACCATATTATTTTTGTATTAGCTTTAAAAAGTTATAGTATTATATAAAATTGTTAAATATTATTCAAAAATTAATAATACATACTTCCTGCAACAGGGAAGTGTTTTAAATACAATTGCTGTCAAAATACTATCCTTCCCACAGTCACCCATTTCGACATCTCCTGTTTCAACAACTTTGTTTGCCATCCTTTCTACATCATTCAAGTCGTTTTTATAGAATTATCATGACAGAAATATTAACCTTTTGATAGTACTTTCATGCTTGGGGAAAAGTCACAAAGTGAGTATTTGCGAAAATGGAGAATGAGAAATCTCTATTTTGTCCATTTTAACTTAAAGTATTGTAAGTAAGATGTAAAATGTGCGCTGCAGGTATTACCGTAAAACTGCATAGTCTTTAGCTTCTCAACGCTTTTCAGATGTAGTGTAGGATTTTGTAATTCAAGATTCTCCATTTATATTTTATATTAGTAAATATGGTTCAGTATAAATTGCATCTTGTATGCATTGACACATATATGTAATAAAGAGACAAAATATATGGAATCAACATCGATCAAATCTGGTTAATTTTCTATCAGCAAGTCACAAACTGAAAACAATTGAATCAAAAGCCTGTAAAATACAATTGAAATTAAAAGTAAATTAACGCAAAATAAAATGATATTCACTTAAATATGAAATAAAAATTTAATTTTATACTAATATACTTTTAATTTCAGTTTTGTTTTCAAAGTTTTTGATTCAATTGTTTTCAGTTTGTGTGTACCTGCTAAAAAATTAGCCAAATTTGTTCCATGTTGATTCTATACATTTTGTTTCTTTCAAAATTTATTATTTCTCAGCATTTTTCGTAACGTTAATCGCATTTGTTAATCAAGTATTATTTAGTTTCTGTTCTCTGTGTCTGTATCTGTATATATTGATTGTAAGGACTATTTTAATTTTATAACCCTTTATTTTTAAGTTAATTAATTCCCTTACCTATGAAGTCTCGTTTCATTTCCCTGTCAGAATGCAAATTTCCAGCTAGCGCGATATTCAAATTAAGTAGAAAAAGGGAATTACTCAGAAGAAGGCTTTGGAGGGTGAAATAAGAACGTGCTCTGCCTGCCTGAAAGCCACGCTGCTAACTTTGATTCTCTAGCGATTAGAATTCTGCTGCGTTGAGTTATTCTTGCCATTAGGCTTGTGTACGCCGATTTCGGTCAGAGCGAACTTCCGCGCTAGTTAAACTGTGAAGCCGTTAGGCTAGACTTAAATTTCATTAACTTTAGTTAATCCATTATCTCTGATTTAAAGCCACGGCTTTTGTAAGCACGAGTTGGTGCCGTCTGTTAAATTTAATTTGAGTTGATAAAAGGGTCCTTTACAACATTCTCTTGTCTCTGTAGTACTTAGCGATATTAGCAATAATTCGCGTTTCGACTTTTACAGTTTTGGATCTAGTTTATGTTACCAAAGAACACCAAACTCTATAATATACACTCTTTTGCAAAAAAATCGAAGCACCATGAAGGAAGTGGTTGTTTTTGATGAAACTGAATATGTGTATAGCTCATACAGTAATAATAAAATGATTTAAAAATCAAGATCATAGTACCTGTTCACGGCTCACAATCACCCATTGAGTGTTCAAATTAGTAGTTGGTCGAGCCGCCCCTGGTGGCAATGCGTGCTTGAAGTCGTCGAGGCAAGGAGTGGTAGAGGTTACTAATGTCATCCTGCTACACATTCTGCCAGGCATTCATCAGTTGTCGCTCCAGATCTGCGATATTTTGTGGTGCCCGAATCTGGCGGTCTAGCATGTCCCAGCCATGCTCGATTGGTGAAAGGTCTGGTGTCCTTGCTGGCCAAGAAAGAGTATACACCGCATGGAGACAGTCCAGAGATATGCGAGCGGTATGTGGCCCTGCATTATCTTGTTGGAAAATGGCCCCAGGATGACGTGCCATGAAGGGTAATGCAACCGGCCGCAGGATGTTTTCAATATATCGTTGAGCTGTTAAAGATGTACGGATGATGACTAAAGTTGACCTGCTGTCATAAGAAATAGCGCTCCATACCATCACACCAGGGGTTATGGCTGTATGCCTTTGTAAAACAAAGGCTGACTGGGACCGCTGGCCCCGTCCTCTCCAGACACGAACACTGGGGTCATCTGCTTCAAGAGGGAAACAGGATTCATCGCTGAACACATCGCCAGTCTGGTGGCAGCCTTGATGATCGGTTGTGACACCCCTCCAGACGACTCCGCCGATGTTGTGGGGTCAAATGCAAACGTCTTAAAGGCCTCCGTAAGCGTAACCCCGCCGAAGACAAGCGCCGTGAGATGGTGGACGGTACCACGGGAGGTATAGATGTGGCTGTATTGCGTTGAATAGTCGACAATGATACCGTTGGGGTGGTTCGGGTCTGGCGAACAATCATCCTATCTTGCCTCGCATTTGTGCTCCTTGGCCTTTCAGAGCCTTCATTTCGTCGGCAGTTTCCTTGTAGCAACCATTGCTGTCAACTTCTTTGTACAGCAGTGTCTGTACGCTCCAGGTGACGACCTTTCGCTCTGTATGACCACCGAGCTTCACGCAACCCTACAATACGACCGCATTCGAAATCGTTTAGTTGTCTGTAAGGTCTTCGATATCGTCGTAATGGCATCTTTAGTTACTTCTTTACGGAATTATAATGGCGGCAACAAAAAAGATAAATTTTCCGCCTCTGTTACTGGAGTTTTACTTTTGCGAATTACGCGCTAGAAGTGCGCGCTATGATCAATTCCTGTTCAAGACGTTTTCTTTATTTACCTTGAAACTTTGATCATTTGCATGTTCGATCAAGATGTTCTTGCCTACCAAAATTCGTCACGATCGCAAAAGTCCTTCCTAGCGCTTCAATTTTTTTGCAAAAGAGTATATATGCAGAACCCCATGGTTAATAAAATCCCTTCTGTTCTAAACATATCTTAGTTTATTAAGCGCCCGAGTTTAATAAATGGCGATTTATGTTATGCAAATCGTGATATCGGTTTTAAACTTTTCAGGTAAAATAATAACTCACAATTAATTTATTAATTAATCCTAAAATAATAATTAAAAATTAATTACTAAAATTAAACTATTTACGGAATTTTTTATATTCATTTTAAAAATTTTATAATTAAGTTTTTGATGAAATTTTATCGCTTACAAACAACTATTCTGTACTTGTTTCATATTGTTCAACAACAGTTTTTCAACTGTATTCTCAATTTCGTAAAGCAGCTGATAGCTTTTTTATTCCCACTTTTCAACTTAAAATTTTTTTCTCATAATTTGCAGTGCTTTTCTAGATTCGATTGATAATAGCATATCATCACTCTTTTCTAATATCACTTTCGCTGTCAGTTTCCGCAGCTCTTTTAACACTTTCACAGTCAATTTTTATACACGCTGTCTTAGTATTGCTGTGAATTGACACGTATTCTAAAAATGAATCCTCTTCTCGAACTGACGTCTGAAATATTTGCTGTAGCTTTACAACGAATTTAAAAAATTCATCCATCTATTTATTCAAATTTCAAAATTTACGTTTCCCACTAGCAGAAAGATTGCCCTTTACCTGTTTAGTGTATCTGCCATGCCATGATTACAAGGATGACTAATGCTTTCCTTGCTTTTTTCCCAGTCTAATTATGAGTTCCTTTCCTTTCAAAGACTTTTAATGTACGATATGCTTAGAAGCACTTGATGATTTTTTTATGACTCTCTATAAACATAATGAATTTAACCCAAAGCGAAGATTTTGAATGTGGAAACCTTAAAAAATGGGATGCAGAATTTTCGCTTCTGCCCCTTATTAGCTGGTATTCAAGAAGGAACCGTCACTCATTTACAATGTTAAAGATTGTTTTTGTTAATTACGGTATGGAAAAAAAAAGGTACTGAAATTCTACCTCTCTCAAGTCCAGCTCGGACAAAGAACTCTTAAAGCAGTGTCTTACAGGTAGAGAGATCGGGGGATAGGAAAATTTCTCTCTAACCCATTTTATATAAACACTGCATGGCTGAAAGATAAAGCCGCGGCCCACAGTCCGTTAAATACACTCATGTCCATAGATTAAGGATAATGCAAAATCAGGCAAAGGAAGTGTTAGAAGCAAAACAAATTTGACTTATTTGTAAAGCTTATTTATTAAACAAAAGGTAAAGAGCAAAAGAAGATGCTATATATTTGATATTATTAAAAAAATTAGCGATATTTTCACCCTGGAGAAAATTACCAAAAAAAATCTATTTACAAAAAACCAATATTACATGGTTGGTATGATTGTTAATACATTGTATGTCTCCCAGACGATGCAATACAGTCCGTACAACGCCTAGGCATGTTGAGTATAAAATTATTGACCTGATCTTGGAGGATATTACACCACTCAAAAAGCAATGCCCTCCGAAGTTCCGGTAGACATGTAGGAGGAGGTTGACGGGCTGCAACTCGTCGGCCAAGCATGTCCCACACGTGCTCTACTGGACTCAAGTCCGGTGAGAATGCTGTCCAGTCCATACGGGTGATATCCTCCGATTGAAGGCATTCGCTTACGATGTTTACACGGTGAGGACGGGCTTTGTCATCCATAAACACAAATTGTGCGCCCATTGCGCCCCGAAACAAACGTACATGTTGTTCCAGAATGACGTCTCGATAGATTTGGCTTGTCATGGTTCCAATTTGAACATGCAGGTCAGTTCTGGAACCCAGAATAATTCCACCCCAAACGAGCACACCTGCACCACCGTAACGGTGTCGTTCAATGATGTTTTCTTAGTGGTAACGGGTACCTGGAACTCTCCATATGAAAGTTCGGCGAGAATCAGACTGCAAGCTAAACATAGACTCGTCGGAAAACATCACACAAGCCCACAGTTGCGGTGTCCACAATGCATGCTCTCTACTCCAGGCCGCAAGCGACAGTGAGTTGCAGTAAGTGGAACGCGTCGGACAGGTCTACGAGCATATAGACCAATCTGCCCTAAGCGTCTGTACACGGTCTGCCTTGAAATTGTCGTACCAGTGGCTGAAGAGAGCTGACGAGACAGGTCTGAGGTTGTGCTCCGCCTGTTTCTTTTGGCAGTAACTGCCAAATATCGGTCCTCATTCGGCATTGTAACTCTGGGGCGACCTGTGCTGTAACGTCTACTCACATTACCATCATCTTGGAATCGTTGCAAAAGCCTGCAGATGACACTCTGGACAATTCCAAGTTCGTCTGATACTTCTAGTTGGGTACGCCCATATTCCTGACGGCCGATAATTCTACCACGTAAAAAATCATCCAAATGCGTCCTTTGTGCCATAACTATTCGGTTATTGCACTGAAATGCTTATAAAGCGCCTGCGAACAATTTTACTTATTTGCCTGTATTCCCTATATATCACTCTCTTGCACTCTCGTCATTGTGACGTACCATCGGTATCATCTGGTTACTTCCTGAAATTTGCATAAGATTCTTGAAGATGTGTGTAGTGATTTTACAGGTGATATATTTATTTTAGAGTTTTATTTCCGCGTGACTCCGAATTATCCTTAATTTATGGACATGAGTGTAGATGAACATGAAAAGCTTTGATGGGTAAAAGTAGGATATTCTAGTGATGAAAAATCAATCTTTTGCCAATCTTAGTTTAAATAAGCGACAAAGATGAGTGCATAAACGGCGGCTTTTATATTGATTAATATGTAGTTGATTTGGTTTATAGATATTTGAATTTAATAAGCGGATGAGTATATTAAAAAGTTTAATAAGCAGCGGATCGTGTATATGGTTTTGAACCACCATGTATAATAAATTATAAGAATATTAGTATGTATAGACATTCTGCAACTAAGCATAATTATCTGACTATATGCTGTACTATTATGCTCACTATTTGATTTTATGCTGCATTTTTACTTGAAATATAAAGTAATATTGCTAGGAAGATATAGATACTATCCACCGGTTGGAATCAAAACTTCATATGGCTAACAGCTGAGGCAAAGGCCAACCCTAAGTTCAGAAAAAATATGTAAAATTTAGATATTCAGGAGTATATTGTTTTTGCTATTTTCCAATACATCATAAGAGAGAATATCAAACATTATCAATAAAATTCAGATTATGGGAATGGACTGACAGGGACACACACCTATGATATTCTCTTAGCCCGTTACGGATTAATGCCAAATATCATGTGAAAAAAAGAAATAAGATTCTCTTGCACTTATCCCCCAAAGGCTAATTATGTAGAAGCATTATATTTTTTTAAAGGAGGTGTAAAAAATGTGCTGTCAGGAATTCGAATTCCGGACCTCCCGAATAGGCGTCAAGTATGCTTCCAATTACACCAAGAACACATGCAGAAAAGAGGGAGAAAATACCTTATAATTATATTGAGGAGTGTATAGAACATAATTTATTCTAATTCTGATATAAACAATCATAAATACTGCAGTATAAATATATATACAATAAAGCTACGTAGCATAAATACGTAATAGGAATATTATATGCAATATACATAACAAAAGAGACGTATAAAACACATAATGCAGCATCACTACGTGATGCAAGTAATAATTTTACTGTATATTTATAAAGTAACAATAAATTTGCATACATTGTCAAAGCTATATATCAGAGGTTCTTTGATTCCTTCAATAGAAGACTTAGTTTGAAAAATCATGTATAAATTTATATTTGTCAGTGGCCTTCTCTTTTCTTCCAAAACAAGAGTCATGTGTAATAAAGGAGAGCATCAGCTTCAAAAGCAGCCTATAAACGACAAGATTTAACGTTTTTCTCAAGGAACCTCTGAAAATATAGGGGAATTTCTTAAGATTGATGGCTTATTACGACATGAAATAATCTTTCCTTATTCGTTTGATGCTAACTTTGGAAAGATTTATGAGTGAACATTTTCGCTTCACTATAATCCAGGCTTTTTTGCCATGCGTATAACTTTGCTTTCTGAGATGAGTTTACACAGCGTTTTCCGACACTAGTAAGTCTGGTTCAATGCTCTAATGCTGTATTTTGGCTGCTTCGTCAGCCGACCCGTTTTTTAATGTATTAAAGTGACCTCAAACCCAAAGGCTGAAGTTTCACTTTTCGTTGGGCGTAGCTTGTTATTTCTTTTGAAGAAAAATTACTGTAAAACTTAGGTTGGCTATCGGAGTAAGTATTGACTATACTATTTTTCTCTTAAATCATACTATAGCCTTATATAGGGCTAATGTTTCCGTCTGGAACACGGCACCAGTGTCATTGAAAGGAAGCTTTTTAGTGTGAACTTATGTTCCATGTTTTAATATAATAAAAACTGCACCAACCTTACTTTCGATCTTCGAGCCATCAGTAAAAAAACATAATGCAACATAATAGTACTACTTGGAAATCCAATGAACATTAAAACTTAATGCTGAATGACTCTTTTTCCATAAGTATTTTTGTTATAATGTTATAATTTCTTCCTTCGCGTATAAATCTGTAAATTTCTTATGTCAGAATATCTTTAATATGGAGTGGTAACAAGCCAGTAAGAACTTGTAATGCTGCATGAGCTGAGCATAATGCTTTATTAAGGCTTTTTAACACAGTTCTTTGAATCTGGAGCAATTTATTAGAGATCCTCATTGTATCGTTTCCTTTTCACCAAGTAGGACATTCATATAGTATCAGCATTTCAAATAAGTTCTTCGCTTTACCACTCACCCCAGGTATGCATCATGTTACATATTCTCTAATAGAATATGTATCATATTCTCTAGTTACATGGGATTCCAAGATATCGCTTCCATATCTGGGACTGGTTACAGAAACCTTAATCAAAGAAATGTAGCTCGGCGCGGTTGTTTTCGATGATTCCACTCCAAACCATAAAACCGCTTCCGCTTAAACGGGATCTTTCATGAAGTAGCGAAGTCAAGTTGCATGTTCTTTGTCCTTTCCAAGTCAAAATATGTTTAAAAGTCACAATTTAGGCTATGGCTGGACTTATCAGCAAACAGTACACAGTCCCATTCCTCTTGGCTGCATTGAACATGACGTCTCCTTAAACGGGCCTTTCTCGAAAATAAAGTGAGTGGGATACAAACCATTAGTTTTTTTTTTTTTTTTTTTTTGAATAAATTCCAACTCTGTGAAGACTTCGTGTAGCAGTAGAATGGCTAGTTGCAGTTTCTGTGTAAACTTAAATGTCTAAAACAACTATTTCGTAGTCACTTCACTGTTTTTTAAGAGCCAACAATGACAAAAAAGGTCTTAAAATGCAATTCTTTTGCTTGGCCGCCCTTGTTCAAGCTACTAATTGATTTACTGCTTAAAAAGCAGTTCCACTTTCTTGATATGACCCATTGGATATATTCAAATCTTGGAGGACCACCTTGCTTTCGCTTTTCCCCTCAAAACTACTGAATAGCCGCCACTTTTGGCTTCCACTTAAATAATATCTTTGACTCATAGCTTATGAGCACAGATCACTTTGAAAAGCCACATTAACTTTAAAATAGATTAGACACTCGAATTCGTACATGCGTCCACTGTGCGACACATTGTCAGTCGCTGAAGTTGCATATTTCCTGCGCTAACCTATGCAAAGCTTAATTTTGCGTTCATTTGCAGATAATTAACGTTAATAATTACACGAATGGACATTAGTTGAACATATTTTTTTTTTCAGATTATCCTTTAAATTTGATAAGCAGGATGTATTGGTTAAGTTATTCTCCGCATCTATGGCATTTCTTCTGGTATAAAGCCATATTGTGATGGTTGTCGAAGTTAAGTGCTCTGCAGAAAGAACATAAATTTATGTGCAAGAAATTTGTCCACTGTTTTGCCCATACGGACAAAGAAACATCCGGAGATACGTTGTTGTAACTTCTTCACCTTTATCCTTTTTATGAATAAGGTCATCTTTCCAAACACTGAGGAAATAGCCCAATTCCAAGCATTAATTCAATATGTTTAAAAACAATTTATCCTTTGGTAATTTACTTGCACTTTCTTTTCCCTGTCCGGAAGTGTCAGAATGGGATTGATTTCATTCACAGTGGCTTTTTTTTTTTTTTTTTTTCTAGTTAATGGATATCTTGTAAGTAGTTAAATGTATGGTGGTACGCGCATTTGTATTTTGTTCTAGATAGTCTTGCGGAAAACGGTAGTTAATTTTATACTTCACAATACTTTTCGTTATTTTAGTATAAAACTCATCCAAACTTCTCATTACGAAAATTTTAAAAAAGGCAATATCGTTTGTTTTTATTATTTGGCCTTTTATGGCAAGAAGAGAGTTAGTTGAGGATTTCTCTCTGTACAGAAACCGTGTTTCTAATTTGCCTCTAAAATATTCTTTTTGTATTTCTTTTTTCTTTCTTCTGTTTAAAGGGAAAAGTTGAGATTATCTCTGAAATTCATTTGGAACATGTCTTTGGTATCTTCTCCAAAGTGCTCTTTCTTCTGTTGAACATACAACTACGGTATCTCTCATGGGTGAAAATTCGAAACTCATTCGGAATTCTCCGCGATTTCAGAAAAATAAAATAAGCTTCCATCAGCTTATTTATAGATTTTTGAAGGAGATTTCCTGTAGTTTGAGGAATTTCTATTTCACGAAGAGACAAGAAATATTATGCGATTTTTTGGTGAAATTTTAGCAAATCAGTATTTTTTATTTTAATCTCAAAAGATCTCCAAACTTGAACTCTCAATTTTTCTGAAGAAATATCAGTGAATTTACTCATCTAAAAATATATACCAATAAAAATGAGCTGCTAATATTCCATAGAAAAGTAGTTAAAATTGTGCAAAATAACGTGCTTACCAACGGCCGAGGAGTAAAATCGCTAAACACTGATTGTTCGATCTAGCCTCAAATTCCAGCAGGCCGGCTGGCTGAGTGGATGTTTTCGTGGTTTTTCCCATGCGTACGATACGATCATTAAGGCGTACAATCCGATAGGCAGACAGCCTTCGAAGAGCTTTGCCTTAATTGATTAACCTAACCTAAATGTAAAAAAATAACAAAATTTGGTAGCACAGCGCTGTTTAGAGAATTTCAAAATTTTCAAAATGCAGATCTGAAAACTTATAAAATCGCCAAGCTTACTGATTCACCCAGCAAAAATATGAAATAATGAATGAAGCGATAAAAATTTAAAGCAAACGTATTTTGGCTGTCAATACATACAGAGGGGCTAACACATGTTAAGGACAATTTCGATAAAGAATTAAAGAAAAGAAAATGCAACACTACATTGGCGCCCGAACAGGGACCAATGTGGTGTTGCGCGGCCCCAACCTGCACGCAACAATAGTGACTGCTATGAACTGGAAAGTACACAAACTCTTAAGAAGGGTTTAACTCCCTTTTTATTCCACTTTAGAAGTTACAGATGCGTGCACTTGACGCTCACAAACTACGCCGACCCGGCGGTAAAATAAAAATAAGAAAGTACAACTAAAAATGAATAATAACAGGTCACTACCTACGATGCTCTCTAAACGTAACTAACCTAACCGCGTTCTAAGATACAGCTGAGATTTCAGCAAACTTTCTGAATATTAAGTTGAAAGATTCAACTATCTGCCGAAGCAAGCACACAGGCCGAAACGCGTGGTTCTTAAATTTATACCTAGCAACCTTCACGCTCGTGAATCAAGAAAGCACACCTACAAACTCGTTTCCCTTCTATTTAACTCAAAATTACTTCTGCTAAAGATTTGAATACTTTGCGCGTTCTACTAAAATTTACATACTCTGGCATTGGCAATTCCAGGGGAAAGTAAGGCTTGACAGGAAAGATAGCTTAAACTTAAAATAAATGTTAGTTAAAATAAATATAAACCCTACAAAGTATAAAATAAGTGTGACATGTCTTTGTATTAAGTTTACTAATAAGAAAAGTAACAAATAATTCAGTGAATTTAAATCGCTTTTAACATGATTTACAGGTTTGGCTTCGGTACCCAGCATCGTTCATGATATTTTGATGTGCTATGGACGTCGTAATGGAGGTCGTCGTAATGGCGGACGAACTACTACTACAGCTGAGCCTGAAGAAGATCCGTAAATGGGATCCGATGGGATGTCTTATCAACTTCTTAATATGCTTATATTTTCATAATACGTTCCTTTTTCATACACTTTACTGCAGGAAAGCTTCATGTGAAACCTAAATAACAAGCAATAAAGTAAATGTTATAGCAACTTCATATTAAGTCCTTATATTATTTCTTTCAATTGTGACATATATTCTGCGCAGTTATTGAGCATATTAAATACTAAGTATAAAATATATTTTGAATGCGTAGTTTAGGTTAAATATGTGTTTACACGCTTAAATAAATTCTGTCCTTTACTACTTATTTGAAACATTCAGTTTTAATTAACAAGAAGTATTCTAACTGAATTTTTTTCTGTTTAACTTCTGTCAATGAAAACAGCTTTAAAGGAATAAGAAATAATATGTCATCAATAGCATTGTAAAAAATCATTATGATCTGTAGCAAAATATATGATAGTAAAAAGTGCTATGTCGATGTGTAGGAGACTTAACAAGAGAATAATATTAGCGTAACAAGCACATGTTTCTACATGGCTTGCCATTACACCATGAAGGAAAACTGTGAGCACAATTGTATTTATTTTACAAATGCATTATAATTTAAGGGTCAACAAATCAGAATTTTAGGTAATTTTGAGGCACACAGGGTAGAACAATCCATATACCAAGCATTCGCTTCTGAATTTAGGTGGCAGACAGAAGTACAGCTGTTCAGTTGTATAAGCCAGATATCATCTATCGGGCTAGCGGGTGAACGTTGTCGTGCCAGTATGCTACAGTGATTGATCAAACATTTTCAACTGATGAGAAACCTGGAGAATGCGCCGAACAAATAATTCTGTTTATTGAGGAAACCTAGGCAAATACGGCATCGTATTTTTCGGCTGAAAAGTGGGCTAGCGGAGACCCCTGAAGGTACGGCATAACCAAGATATCCAAATCTCGGTAATGTAACAATGACTGATCAAAATACCGGATATGTGTTCTAGAAATGAAGGGAATCTGTACTCAGGCGCACATGTATAACATAAATTCAAATGCTGAGTTGGGATGAGGAGGTAGAATGCAAGGTTTCACCCTTTGTTCCTCTCGGTACATTCTCACACGCATACGACCATTACGATGGGTTAAAGCCGAAACATCACTGACGAAAACGTCTAAAACCAGGAAGCTGGTTGTCTTGCACAGCACCAAGTATTCGCACATACATTTAAAGCTTGAAAAACGTATATCTGAAATGCTATCGTCATGCGATGACTTAAAGGTGCTTTACTTTCTCCGACAATATTTTCAATGACGATGATTTTAAAATGCCAACTTTTTGAACCGCTTTGTTTTCGTCGACGATATTTTGTACAACGATGTTTTAGAACTGTTATGTTCTCTCCTTGTTTTCTTTTCTCCTGCAATGTTTTGTACCACGACGTTTTCGCCTTATGTTGTTTTCTCCGCGACGTTTACGTTAGCGATGTTTTCGGTGGACACCATTAGGATGCTGTAAGCAAAAGCACGATTCGTCAGAAAAGATAGCACAACACATCCATGAGCGTCAGTGAACGTGCTATTGTAGGCACTGATATCTGTTCTATAATCTCAAGGCAAGCCGAAGTAATGGTCATGTTGCTGAAAATCCATGGCTTTGTAGCTGACTTCACATGGGACGTGCAGGTACTTGATGCTGTTCAAGGCAACCAGTTTCCTGATTTGGATAATTTTGATTTTCTGATACCATCTTATGTGGTGGTATGATTCCTAAAAGCGATGCGAACAAAATTCCATCATTTGTAATATTGAGGTGTAGGAATCGTTTAGATCCTACGTCATTCTGTGTAGTCCTTATGGGCCTATGGACTTCAAATTTACATAATAGACGTTGAATCTCGACCAATATGAGGAGAAATTGGGTGGCATGATAATCCGCAATGCTGGTAGACTACGATTCCCCTGCGCTCCAATTCTGTGAAATATTTGTCTATATCCAGCTTCCGACACAAGAAACAACAGGTGTTGGCTTTTTATACTGATTCGAGATATTATTACTCTTGTTTGAAATGTATTCACGCAGTGAAATGCTAATCATTTACGTATCTTAGCGTGTTCTGTTCTTCATGCAAATATCAGGTTGATTCTTTGCTTTCTTCAGCCTGTAACAATTTTAAACACCAGCAGTACAAAAATATGAGTAATATTTTGGTCTAACGTTCTAACGTAATTTTAGAAAACTATTGAATTGCACACGCTTACATTAAAAAGTAAATATAAGAGAAACAAAAGAATAACTTTTGTGCGCTCCTTAAATTTTAAATTAAACTTATATATTGTAAATTTTAATTCATAGCAACATATCTTTTACTTTTTTTTCGGATATAACTCTTGTAATAAAAAACATGAGTTGAATAATGCAATTATTTCTTTTATCGTGTATTCTAAATAAATGTGTTACAAGTTTTGATATACATCTTACCGAAAGTTAGCCTGATTTCATCTTCATAGCAAAAGTGAAAGTAAGTTTGGCGAATACAGAGCAATTTCATATGCTCTCTCTTTAAAAAAGACATCCGAAAGAGAGAAAAGAGAAAAAGGAAGAGCCAGGATAAGGCGTGGATCTTTGCTAGAGGAAACATTTTGAGGAATCTCGCATTTAAAATATACTGATACAAAAGTTCTGTCTAGAAGTTGTTGATCGACGGAAGAAGTTTACAACGTCTTCGGATTTCCTTCAGTGGAAAGCTATCAATAAAATTTGGGTGGATCTTAAGGCAGGTAGCTTCGAGGCAACCGTTAAGTCTTTTTCTGCCCAGTGCAATTTGGTCATACTGTTGCCATTTAAAACTATACGTGTACGTATAAAAGCATAAAAACACTTATTTAAACTTTAAAAAGAGAAAAGCTTGAACCATAGTATAAATTATACATATAATTAAAAGTGAAAATTTTTAAAGATCGCACTTCATTTATTATTACTATTCAAATTTCGCCTTTTTGTAAAGCTATGATGACTAATTCATTGAATTTATTTTTTTTCATTGCTGTATAAGAAGGTGTTGTACAGATGCATTTAGCTATAGCTGCTATAAAAAAGTTCGCTTCTCAAATTCTAATAAAATAAATGAATGAATTACATTAATAGCCTAAAGAGGTGAATAAAATAATAACAATAAATAACAAATAAATAAGGAGTAATTAAAATTAAATAATGAAATCTGTACCTTTAATTAAGTTACGATAAATAGCAAATTCTTATTAAAATTAAATAATCAAAGAAACAAATGAAAAAAGAGAAAATTTGTAATATAAAATACGAAGAACAAAAGAAAATTAAATATAGTAACAGCATTTCAGCTCATTTATGTAAAGAAATAAGTGTTTAATTCGATTGCTTATAAAAAATATTTGCTTTCACATCTGTAAATGAAAAAAAAAAACTATCATAAAAATTTTGGAGTGGAAATATAAAAACAAAAGCTAAATTGTTAAATATACGTTTATTAGTTTTGCTTAGCTTCATCACGTGCGCGCTGCGTGGTTAGTTTTCTGCCAGCTGTAATATTTTTAATTATTCGGCTTTGCGATTTCTCCCTGCTGATACTTTAATTCTGAAGCTTCTAGTAGTACTTAATTCTGTAGTCCTTGATTACTGGTCGAAGTTTTCTTTAAACTGGACTGTTTTTTGATTTACATCACCACGAGTTGTCGCTTAGCACAAGAGAGTGCCTTTATATTCTAAATTTTGTTTAAAGACTTTTTTTTAACCTTCTCAGGACTTCGTACTTCTCAGGAATTTGGGTTCCATATTCACGAACCGACACTGGTGATACCTTTCGTTGAACATTTATTACACTTCTGATACACTTTTGATAATGCAGTACAGGAACAGCCAGAAAGTGAAGCCTGTTACTAAAATACTGACACTTTCCTATGGCTACAACTGTCTACCTGTGATCCGACTTGAGTCGGATGTTTTTCGATACTGTTAGTAAATGCTTGTTAGTTACAAATAGGATAAACATATGTAATTTACAGTAGTTGCAGTTCACGTCCGTATCTTGTGCTTTTCATCATTTTCCCTATTACGGCAAAACCCATAAAATTAGATAATTAATTGCTTTAGATTAGTGACCTGAAAAACCAGTGAATTCCAACTTTTAAATAGCTAGAAATAGCTTTTATCAGATTTGAAGTTTTTCAAGCTCAGGTTTCAAGTAAACCGTATTTTGACTTTAGAATCTTGCGAGGAGTACTTTGAAGTTTTTTAAAGTCGTTATTTTATTCTTCCTTACACTAACTACCATGCTACTATCATCCAAGTGACCCGCGAAATGTTGCCATTGCACAAAACAAAAGATATCTAGCTCATATTCCACACAGTATAGCAAGCATCCAGCTTCTAGGATTTTGCTATTCCTTAATTTAGATTTCACGTCTTCGAGTTGCTCTGAAGAAAGAGGAAAATCAACACAAGTTGATATACTGCTCGTGAAACTTCTGGAGCACAGCTACTTGTAAGCGTTGTGAGAAAAAATTTGAAAAGGTTTACTTACCTTTAAATATGAGATAAACAGACAAATATTTCATAATTTAGGATCAGTAATTATAAAAATGATTTTCTTTTATTTTACTGGTATTTATTTCTTCAATTAAGTGCCAGAAATGCTTACCACAAATATTCCAAATTGCTGCGCTCCAGTTATATAAGAGATGAATTTTCTGGCACATAACCTAAAAAGGTTATACGCGCCAAACACAAGTTTAAACCACAGCAGATTTATAAAATTAAATGAAGTAATAAAATAGTGCAACTGATGAAACTGTATATAAAAGTCAGATGATTTCTGATCTGAGAAAAGAATAAATCATTAAATATGAAATACGATAAAATATACAATATTAAAAGATCAAGGGACAACTTAAAAATTAAATCAAATTAAATAATAAAGACCTGTCTCTTTCATATACAGAAATATATCGACTGACTTCTTCACCGATTATTCGGTCAAAAGGCATGCCACAGTCTCTAAAATGCTTTAGCAGAAATTAAGACACTTCTGTTGAAGCATTTTAGAGATGGACACTCAATTATAAAGAGGAGAACTGATAAGAGCATTATAGTGGCGGACAGGCTCACACTAATCTTCAAAAGATAGCAAGATTAAGCCGAGTGTAACCGATCCTAAAGCTTAAAAGTACTTCTTCCATCCTGTCTCTAGTATATTCTCAACAGATTTCTTTGCTCCTGATGAATAGAGACCTGTACCTGTTTACCCTGGAAATCGGTGAGATCTTGACTAAATCTACGCCAAGCACAAAGTTGTTAATTTGCTAATTTTATTTTTTAAATGAATTTATTTAGCACTATAATACTTGAATGCAACCTAAAAAATCGAATACAAATGCACATTGCGAAAACTATATTATGAAAGAGGAAAAAATAAATAATACGCAGTAAAGAAATTTTAGAAAAAAACAACACAATTGTTTCGGAAACAAACACACTCTTTTGAGTGATTTTAGCTAGTGTATGTGCCTCTGAGTCTGACACACATATCGAATCGCAAGCGAGATTTTATGCCTTCAGTGTGATCGTGCATTAAAGTTTGAGAGAGTAAGTTATACTCCTTCACCAATACAGTCACTGAGATATTTAGGGAAAATTCTCTTTGAAATAAACTGCTCTAAGGTGTCCCATAAGTTCTCTTTGGGACTCAGATCAGAAATTTTGGCTACCTGTTTCACGTACGTAATGCTTTCGGTTTTAAGGAACAGATCAATCGGGTTTGTTTAAATATGATTATATTTAATCATATTATAAGCCGTAAGAAGAATGTCAGAAATTTATACAGCTTTAAGAAACCTTACGTAGGTTTTCAAGATTTCAGTCTAGGAGCAAATATAGGTCCTCTGCCCAAAAGAGAGCAGAGCAAATGCGGAATAGGTACGTGTCTTAATCATTTTATTTGTATCCATAGCAACATATCTGCACCGCAGTAACGGTCACATTATGATTGCTGCAACTAATTCCTGTTCCAAGCCCCCACCCTTATATAAACATACTTAGATATTAAACTAAATCTCGACTTCTAACTAAATAAAACAAGGAATCTACAAAAAACTTCTGGAATCTACAACAATTTCGCACAATTGTTGTTGATTCTAGACCTCAAGTTCCTTACAGCTAAAGAGATCAGGATGATTCTCTTTAGCTGTGAGGTCCGCAAAATACGAATCATTAGCTTTCAGAAATAAAGGCCTAAACATCCAGCATTTCTTGTGCAGTTTGTCTTGATACTAAAGCAGTGGCTGTTGCAAGCTCTAAATTCTGCTTAACATTCTCATTCCTCTCTATGATGAAGATGTTTCTACTTAGCTTTCGAAACTGTAGCCCTTCAAATTTACTCATGTTGTCCCGATTCTTGTTGCTTATTACTAGCTTCTTTTATTACGGTTTTAATGGAATGGGCTGTTACGAGCGGAAATCTATTTTGAAAAACAGCTGCGTTTCACCTGTGGCCTTACCTCTTTTCTTTGACAACAGCTTCATAGTCTTTAATTTGTTCCTAGAGCGCAGAGCAACCTATCTTTAAACAGCCAGCCATCCTGTAACTCTCATAATTATGAGCTATGCTTTAAGACCGAGAGTTCTATTCGGGCAATATCTTCGACCACATAATTCTTCCAAATAATGATACTTAGGCATTATAAAAAACATACTTGATTCGATTAACACAAAAGAAAATCATGATTTTCCAGCAACGGAAAATTTGTAGAAAAACATACTTTGCACAAAGCGCTTGCTATGGCTTTGGAAGATATTTTGCCATTTTAGATACAAACTTATCAAATTGGATGATATTAATCACATTTATGCTTTGCTCATTCTAAGAAAACGTAAGTCAAATTGATTTAGTACGTTATGGAATGTTATCATTTCTATACATAAATAACTTAGACAACCGGTTAATGGTAAATATTTGGATTTTAAAATTGAGATTTTGTAAGTTGATGCATAGGTAATCAGATGAGCACATTCATATAAATAAGTGCAAAATTAGTGAATACCTCTCGTGTAGAGCATAATCTAAAGGCATTTCTGAAAATAAATAAATTACTTTGAATATGAATAATATTTTGAATATGAATAATATTTTGAATATGAATAATAATTTGAATATAAAAAAAATCTGAAAGGTTTCAGATTTAAATTACGTCCAAATGGGCGTTCTTTTAACGTTTTTTGTGTTACCTTTATTTATTAAATACCATGTTCTTTGCACTTAAACCGTAAAATTCAGTTCAACAGCAATGTCGCAAAAAAGTTTTAAAATGAGCATATCTTTGAATTTCTGATACACAGTTCCGCGCTGGAGATAAAAAAGTTGTTTTTACCCCATAGGATGTTGCCATTGCTCGCTTTTAAATCGCTGCGTTTGTTAATCATAAATTCGTTAAAATTTTACAAAATATGAAATTGATAATAAAACAAATTCCAAATTTCGTTTTTCAGATGCCCATATTCAGTGCCGTTGTTTTATTACAATGCGAGAAACATACATACATTTATTCAGATTCTTCATTATTTAATTTCTTCAAATATAATACAGGGCGATAATATTTGGTGGCAACGATTTGAAAAGTGTCGTTAATAGGGTTCCGACGCAAAATCGCAAAACGAAAACAATAGTCCTTCAGGAACAAAGCCCCTTTGGACTAATAAATTGATTTGAATATGAGCCTGTTAATGGCCAGTCTTCGAGACTTTATTAAGATACGTCAATATATGGCGCAACTTGCAGGTCCTAAAAACTGGTCATAAAAATGTTACCAAAGAATATTTGTAAAAGATAAATTGATCTTGAAGATGTTAAGTAAAGTATTATTTACTATTACAAATACATAATTCTTGAATAAGTTATAGTTTGAAAAATTATTAAAAACATTGAAATTTGAAATAATATTAGCCTTTAAGTAGTAGACATTAGGTATTTTTGGAAGCAGGCAAGATGAAAAATTAGCATCGCCTTCGCCGGAAATCGAACCGCGGACCTCTCAATTACTCACTGAGTGTGCAGACCACTACACCACGAAGGTTCGCTAAGAAGGCGGGAGAAATACCTTATATACTCCCCTTTTAAAGGACGACTGGGGTTTTTAGGGAACCCAATCGCCAAATCCTGAATGAGGAGAATCATCATCCAACACCCTTTTAGTTTGGGCGCCACTGTAGAGACATTAGGTATTTTTGGAAGCAGGCGAGATGAAAAATTATCAACGTTTTGACCTCTCAATTACGCGTTGAGCGTGCAGACCGCTACACCACGAGGGCTCGCTAAGAAGGCGGGAGAAATACCTTATAAAGTTATAAATTGGACTTAAAAATTGACAAATACTGAAGCAAAATTAGCAAAAGCTGAATACTTCTATGGCACAATTGACAGAAAAATTAACTTATAATAAAATATTTTTAAGGTAGAAAGGAAATCTATTAGAGAAACGCACTGAAAAATTATGTGCGTAAAATTATAAATCTACGAGATAAACATTCTGAGAGGAGTGGCTCGTAGTCACTCTACATTTACCGAAATTTACGAAAACAAAAAGGTCTCAGACTATTACTTTAGAGGAAACAATCATTTTTGAGTGGTCTTATCTACTCGGTTTTTAAAGTGCTTTATTGAATAGAAGGCTAACTGGATTCAAAGGCTTTACCCAATCTAATTCTAAATCACGTTAGAGGTTTCTCTGGATTCTGAAGTCTTAATCACTGGGCTATTAATGAACTTTGAAATCCATTATTAATTTTTTTTTCCTTTCATAAGGCCTATATCTAAAAGTAAAGCCTATATCTAGAATCTCTCGACAAAAAAAAAAAAAAAAAAAAAAAAAAAAAAAAAAAAAAAAAAAATTGAGTTGGGAGCTCTCCTCCTATGATGCCCTTAGTGGAATATATTACAGTAACACTTATATTTATATTATGTATTTAGATTAGACATTCACTACGACTACGTCATTAAGTATTTGGAAATAAATTTTAGTTACTAGATTTAATATTTTGTTCCCCGTGAAGTAGGAATAAGTCCAAAAGCGAAATTCAATAAAGTTTCTGACATCGGCTTTAGCTTCTTCAAAAGTGAATTTTTTTTCAGTCGAAAAGGAAGTTGGAACGGATTTGTTAGCCATCGTGAAACATATGAAAGTTATTTGTGTTAAGAAAAGTATGCCTTTGAGAAGGACATCCTAATGGAAACTGGACCCTATTTGAATTCCTAAAACATGAAAATTCCATACAGCCAATCCGTTCAGCCACGGCAGAAAACCGTGTCAAAATACTAGTCAGCAGAATAATTCATATGTTTTAACAGTAATATTGCAGGTTAGGAAGTCAGCCCAAGTATAAAAACACACGAGAGAAAATTATTTGCAAATGTTTTGAAAATATAGACACTTGGCATACTAGAATAAGAGAACCACATAAAAAGAAATTTAAATTTCAGAGGCTTCCCAATATCTAACAAAGAATTTTAATACATCTAGCAGGGCCTTATCCTATCCGTAAGTATATTTTCATTCATTAAAAATATTAACAATAGGATAAACCGTCCTCTTCTATATTCGTAAGGAAATTCGCTTTCAAGATTTTCATAGAATTTGCAGAATATATTTAGCATTTTTAGATAGAAAATCATTGGTTTTATATCTCAAAATAAGTTCAGATCGTTAAAAGAGAAAGCGATGAAAAAATATATTATAACAGTTTTGAAAAGGAATGTGGAGAGCTGTTCTATTTGTGGTCAAAGAACTTATACCAGGTGTTCCGGAAAAATAGATGAACCAGGAAGGTGTTATGAATATATGATTCTCCTGCTTCGCAGCTGGAACTGTAAAACGCATCTCGAGTACCTATAGCTTTCATTTCCGTAGCCATTATACCTTTCCTAGCCCATTGTTCAATCTTTTTTGTAGTGCTTCACTTGAAACCTCTTATAATTTTTAACTGCGCCATTTCTGCGCAGCTGCGAATGCCTTTCAATGCGAAAATTTTCCTATTTATTTGCCTACCAACAATTTCATATTCTCAATGAAACTCTTTGAGTACGAAGCAATGGATGCTCTCCAGTTTATGTCTTTGTTAGTTGTTATTAACATGTGTGTGGGACTTTTCCATCATGATGGTAAGGCTAATACCTTTTTATAATGTTTATCACTAAGGTCAAATTTTGTAAGTATAGAATTATGAAATGATTTCAAATCTTGCAAATTTAACTTAGGAAAACCATGCCGCACAGACGGTAGGGGAGCCTCATTGCGATACCGAAAGGTTCGGGTTCGAATCCCGGAGAAGGCATGGGTGTAATTATCAGTCCCTTCATAGGAGGCAATGGTGGCCCACCTATTAGGTGCCTCCCTAATAAAGAGACCAACACATATGGCCTTAGGAGCGGCCGATGCCGACATAGGCAAGTGCCCGCCATAGGGAAAAAAAACTTAACATTCGTTGCAGATAGATAAATAAACCTTCAGCCTTTCAAACCACAGATATTCGTAGTATTATTCACTTTTTATATCTTGAGAAGCTTAAATAATTTTTATTCGTTGAATACTAACTCAATGAATGTAAAATAACTAAAATAATTTTAGCTGTAGCTATTACAATAATTTAAAATATTTTCTGTTATAGTTTGCATTTATTTGCCTATTACTTTAATACATATTTTTCTTTTATAAGATCTCGGATCCTTTAATAAGCTTGCACATAAATGAAAGGAAATGCAAATAAAAATTTGAAAAGAAATCTGCTTCTTATTTACTTTCCTTAGTCTAGTTTCTCGGTTTTGTAATTTTCAAAAATTTCCATGCTGGAGAGAAAACATGTGGCTTTGAAGGTATTTTTATTTGTAAGTATCTAAGCAGCTGAAATTACTCAAAATTTAATCTCATAAATTTCCTATTGGGAAATAAAAGAGCCTCATATCTATACATAACTGTTATCAAAAAAGTATTTAAACATGATCTACGATATTTAATCTTGTTTATTACTATCTTATGCATAAAACATCAGGCAATATAAAGACAAGATTTTCGTAAAATTAACAATTTCGTCAATAGAAATCTCTAACTCGAATCTAAATTGCATTGCATTTTTTCTATCATAGTGCAGTTTTCATTTGGCTGGGAAGAACTGTGCTAAATATTACTCATTCTTCTGAAACACTTCAATGTTATATAAAACTGCAGTGAGAAGGAGCACAAAACTGAAATTTCTAATAATTGAGAGCTTTCTTCCACAGATAATATTCTTATATAATCTCACAGCAGCTTGTTATTTTTATAAAAATTCTACCTCCATTTCTTATTTGAGTGATTATCGAATAAAAATAATACTTAAATCTAGGAAGCTCAATCATATGTTTACAGATGTTTATTTATCAGAAATCACTTTTTAAAAAACATTTTGTTTCATAATAATAAAGGATAATGAACTCGTGCCAAATTAAGAGAATTTGCAAATTATGCCTATTTTTACAGAAAGTATCGAACTAAAAGTATTAATTATACTGCGGAAGAATTATGCAAATATTCAGAGTTGAATACTTAAGAGTACACGTGCGCGTGATTGGGGGGGGTGATTTCAGCGAGTTTTTAGAGATTTGTGCGATCGTATTCCTTCACGACATTCGCCGTACTTCTTGCAAGAGTTGAGTAGCTTTTTATAGGGTATTAGGTAAAATGAGTAGCAGCAAACATATGGATGACGAATGAGATAGAGAATTGTCGCTAGTGTGGAGGTAGGCCAATCAAAAGCGCAGGTGGTCACAAAGCTCAATGAAACCTTAGTGTCGTTTGCAATTTGCGGAAATAGTTTCAGGACTCTGGTTTCATATCTAGAAAACATGGAAAATGTCGACCAAGATCAACAACGACAAATTAGGGTCGTTATTTGGCACTTTCAGCACGGTGACACAGGATTTCAGCTCAATGACACAGATTGACAGCTCTCACGTGAGCTGTATGCTGCCACTGGAACCCGACTTTCACAGTCTGCAGTTATTCGAAGGCTTCGTGAGATAAGTCTTGCATGCTAAACTAACGGCTATTTGCGTCCCGCTCACTGCAGTGCATAAGAGAACGCGTTTAGGACAACATGCGCCTTTGACCAGACTTCAGTGCAGCACCGTGCTTTTTACAAGTAAGTCCAGATTCAATTTGGACATTAGTTCTCGGTGTATGCATATTTGGAGAGAGCCTAGAACACAATACCATCCCTTTCTCATCAGGGAAAAGGATCATTACGCTGGTGGAGATGTAATGGTTTGGGTAGGCATTATGTTGGACGGCCACGTCTTCCTGCACGTTCTCCCTGACTGCTATGAGGTACAGAGAGCTGATCTTAGAGCCATGTTTTCGACTTTTCAGAGGCACAATTGGTCTTTGATTCCTGCTAATGGATGGCAAAGCTGCATCGTCCCCAGAGGGATCAGCTGGTTGACGATTACATGGAAAGTGAGGATATTTGCCGCATGAATTGGCAATCCAGATCTTATGATCTTTTGGGGCTTCAGGACCTTCTGATTTCTGATCTTCTGGGACGTTATTCGGTAGTCGCCATCCCCATACGAAAACCATCCCATACGAGTTAAAAAACTGGCCTAATGTAGGAGTGGAATCGACTGCCGCAGAGACGTCTCAACTCTCTCTTGACCAGTAAGTATACCATCTCACTGCTTACCTGCCTGAGTGGCAGAGAGGACCATACACCATATTAGACTCATTTTGAGTTCCAGATAGCAAAGTGGATTTTGGACATGAGCTTTACCGAAAATCATAAGTACGCAAAATGACTTTTGAGTGATGCATCTCTTTTTCTGTTATATATGTATATTCATACCATTCATTAAAATTGTCCATTAGTTTTTCAGAAATTCGACATGAAGTGCAAATTCTCTTAATTTTGCACACGAGTGTAATTTTAACAAAAAGTAGGAATTTTTTTTTTTTTGAAACAATAAAACTGGCATATAGTATATACCTGGAAAATTAATATAAATTTGATATGAAGTTGCTTGTAATATTCCATTTCATCCCCTTATATATCCAGATTTTTTTTTTTACATTTTTACGCATCCAAAATGTGTTAAAATGTTCAGAATATCGATTTTTCCAAAACTGAATGGAAGAGTTCTTAAAACAGAGTTTTGTAAAAAGTAATATTCGGTTGTTCAAACCAAATTGCATGACAAAGTTAAGGTTTCTCAAGAATGAGCTAATTTTGCATTAAATTTATATTTGTTTAACTACTTCAAGAATCAATTGCATTAATTATATATAAATTCACTGTCTTTGTAATATTTACTTGAAACAGTTTTTAACAGGTAAAAATATTTACTAAAACATTGTCTGTAGTTCCAAAGATCTAAACTGATTTTCAGCTTGCTGTGTTAATTTTGTTATTCTGAGAAGTATTCAAGTCTCTCTTCTATAAAACAAGTTAGAAGAGTAAGGAATTCGTAAAAATTACCCAAAAATAAAAGACGACTGACTGTTGACTTAAGAAGAAATTTATTTTTAGTTTTATTGAGAAACTTACAAATGCAGAATTCCAGGCATTTACTCAAACAATAGTATTTCAAACAAACTTAGACAACCGTGGTCATTGGTGTTCCAAATGAGAAGTCAAGCTAATTTCCGGTGTCATATTCTGAAAATAAAATGCGTAGTTTCACTGCAGCTGAGAAAATAGGGATTTCTGGTTCAATAAACTTCGTTCTTAGAAAATCTTGAATGCAAATAAGTAAGTAAATAAATTTTTAAAAATAAATAGCAAAGTAAAAATATAAATGCTAAACATTAATTATATGAGTAGCGTAAATGCCATCTAAAAGGTTCCTCGATCTAAAGAAAAAGAAAACATATGTCATTTTCTTTGTAGTAACATATAGCTTTATGCAAACATGCAGAATTCTCCTTTCATGCGATTTATCAAGTTCTTTCGTAACAGTTTATTTGGCCTATGCTCGTTATCGTTTGCTTGCAATTCTCCTTATTCTTTAGAAAAAACAATAAGTTCAATGTCTCTAGTATGAAAACTTAGCGATAAGTTTCAGGGTAATCATAAGAGAGTTTATCTTTTAAAAAATAAGTACTGTCTTTGTTTCTATTTTAATGTTGCGGAATGAAATGCGATATCCATTATCTCAGCAAAAGTTGCATCATTGCTGTTGAAACTGCCTTTTGTAGTAGCATTCGATAGTGATAGTCATTCTTTTGAAATAGGAGTGTGCTGTCGACTAAATTCAAAGATAGCTGTCTACAAAATGAGACTTGAAAATTATTCAGAGAATCCCACTGTAATTGAATAATTTGTACAAAATATAGCTGATCTAATGTTAAAACCGAAGCCGCCCAGTCAGTATAGTGGTCAGGGAAGGTGACTGCGATGCCGAAGGGCCTGGGTTCGAGTCCCGGAGAAAGCATGGTTGTAACTGTCCGTCCCTTCATAGGAAAGGCGATGGTGGTCCCCCTATTTAGGTGCCTCCATAATAAAGAGACCACCACATCCGGCCTTGTTTAGATTAATAGACTGAGTTACATCTGTAATTGTTCACAATCTGCCATTGGGGGGGGGGAATGTTAAAACTGCATTAAAAAAAACACATTATTTTGCTAAGTGATATGAAGTCGTTCATTTAGGTACCTCTCCCTCTCTTTCACACGCACGCATAAATACATATATTTATTTATATGTATAACATTTTTCATGTTTTAAGAGAAAGTCATTCCCACATGAAGTCAGTAGAGCTGCCTTTGAAAAACTATAAAAACTATATGTATCTAATTTTTAACTGGCATAGTTTTCGGTTACTGATAAATAGTTAGGATTTCTAAAAGATACATTTCATGATCAAAATAATAAAATTTGGGCACATAGAAATGTATTGTACTCTAGAATACTCGAAGATAACAACTCATTTCAAAATACGTATGCAATTACGATGCACCTGTATACATGATGCTGCTTTGCAGTAGCTGATATCAATTTTTTTAATTAATGAAATTATACCGATATATGTTTTAAGACAAATACAAGTATTGCAAAGAAACATAAATTTTTGAATCATTTTTATAAGTTATGAACATAGATCTTTTCTCATTATTTATGTCTAGATGTAGAAGACAATTAATTAATATTATTGAAGGCCCCAAGATTTTTCTTTGTTTCCTGAGATTTTTCTACACGTAAAACACGCCAGACTCCTTTACACAGATTTTTCAAGAAATAGTTTCAGAGCAGTCTCTGCATTAAATAATCTATTCGAAATCCCGTACAAGTGATAATAAGATTTCATGTTAAATCAAAATTGAGTAGATTTACTCTTCTGTTATTTTACATTTTGCACAAGTAGCTTTTTACTTATATTATGCACTTTTATTAATTTAGAAAAGCTTTCATGCCTTTATAACATTTTACAGAAGCATACCGGAGAAGATCATGTTTCAATCAAAATTATTCAATGTATATGCACTTTATTATTATTATTATTGCTTCATTGACTTTTAGCTCCTACTTAATAAATAGTAAAATAGTACAAAATAAGTTTTTGTGGTTATAATAAGTTAGGTTCTTTGAATATGTCAAAGCACACGAGGGCTATCTGCTTATGGGACAAAGGATGCCTTCGTGGAGGGAAACTTTAAGAAAATCTAGCTCGCATTCACGTTAAACTATAAAACGTTAACATGGGGAAATTAAACGTTAACATGGGGAAAATCACGGAAACCGATCGTGCAGCCAGCCCGTTCTCCAAAGTTCGAACTCAGGACGAACTACCAGCATTCAGAAGTCTTTAAACATCATGCAAATGATGTGACGAAATTTTTTTATTCGTATTGTTATTAAAACCTTCAAACGAAATACGGAAAACCTAAATATTTCAACTGTACCGATTTCGTCAAGGAAGTGGAGGTCGCTTACTTTCATCTTTACTGTTATTTTTGAAGTATTTGCTTTTGTACATAACGCACAAATTTCACAGAATGGAGACTGCTTTTAAGCAATATGGATTACATAAAGCTTAATACCATTTCTCGCTTTGGCTATTATAGTATTTTATTTTGTTTCTTTATTAAATTTTAATCTGACCACTGATTAGTTATTGTTGTTAGCTGCTAATTTATGTTTTCATTGCTCAGAATCCTAAATAATCTGGTAACATGTCATTATTTAAATGTCTAATACTATTTATTCTATTCACTACTGTGTTTCAAAAAAGCAGTTATCGCAGCTTAAAAATATTTATGTATATAACAGTTCTTTGCCCGCAATTACACTGATATTCAAAATTAAGAAAATTTTCACATTGAGTCAATAATTTGCAGAAGTAAAGAAAAATATTTTAAAAAGAAATTTGATACTAGAATGGGTTGATATAATACAAAAATTATGCCATGCAAAAGTCGCGATACACTTGCAGGATCGTGCGTAACGATCACCTGCCCAGCGAGGACTAAAACGGAAGCTAATGGGAGGTATAGGTTAAAAAGAGGTTAATAGTCCTAAAATTCTCACACCATAACTTCATACTGGAAAGGAAGTAATCTGAGTCCTTGTGGCAATCGGTCCTACTCCTACAGCAAGGCTTATTTCAAGTCTTGTGTAGTTTTGGGATGGAGAAAGCGAATTGAAATTGCCTCACAAATGCATGCCAGAAGTGTTTTATAAGAATCTCAAGATCTGAATGACAAATCCATCCAGTTAATATCCTCACTTTTCAGAAAGTCATCCGCCCATCAGCGGCCGAGTGGTAAAGTCGCTGAACACTGGTAGTTCGGTCCGAGGTTTGAATCCCGCGAACGGGCTGGCTGCATGGACGTTTTCGTGGTTTTCCCCATGTGTAGCGTGTATACGAGCCAGTTTCCCTTAGAAAGTCTTCCCCGAAGGCATCCCTCCCCTTAGGCAGATAGCCCCCGAGGCTTTGCCATAATCACACACACATAGAGAGAAAGTCATCCACCAGATTAACGCTCTATGGACGAGCGTTGCCGTCCACAAAAATTAAATGAAGGCCAATTATGGCATTAAAAAGACAAACACAAGGCAATATAATCCCTTCCCTATACTTCGCAGAAATCATATACTCTCTTCAAAGATATGAAGATAAATGCGTCCTTTCAACATGATATCTGCCCATAATCATCAAACTTCCGTTGCCATACTGCTCCCTTTCTCTGATATTGGAAGAGAGGTAGCAGATCTCTCTTTCTGTCCAGGCGATGGTATGTCGCCTGGGCAGAAATATATCGTTTATATATCGTATTCTTTTATATATCGTTTTAGATTTATTATAGTTTTCGAATAGAACATGTGGCAACGATCAGATAATTCTTCAAATGATATAAATTTTGTGCATTCTGAGTTATAATATGAACGAAATGTAACGCTGTTAAGTGAACCTAGCGCCAGAGTGTCGCTATGGTAAACAAATATAGTGAATTTTAAAGAATGCATTTATTCTATTGTGGTTTATGCGCTATCGACGAAGTAGATTTAATTCAATGCAATAAGTTTGAATGAAATGCAAGAAAAATACGTATAATTTAATATTCCGTACAAGGAAGTCATGTGGTGTACACATCAGATTTTTTTAACAGAAGACACTACGCAATATAATGAAATATAACAGATAAACAGTTAGAGTAGATAAACGCATCTGTTGTTGAAAAAAGTAACAAAAATTTGGTTATATTTAATGAAATACCGAAGATCTCTAGATTTGTTTACAATACTTAAGTTTTCCTTAAGGAGACAACCAGCTAAATTTCGAAAATATTGCATTTCTTTCCTGCAGATTTACTCTGTAAAAGAAAGCACTAACGTTTAAGACTCACTTTTCTATAGCTGTACCTTGGTGTAAGAGAGTAATCTGTGCACATTTCCGGAAGTATCTGTAGATTAATGAACTTGTTCTAGACAATCTGTGATATGAGCAAACGCTTTATTATTTATTACTATTTTTTAGTCAAAAGGGGAAATTTTCCCAGTAGGACTGTTAATTTTGTTTTGGCATTTTGCGTTGATTCACTTTACAAATTGTTGCCACCAAATATTAGAGACCTGTATTATATTTACAGGAATTAAATAATGAAGAATCTGCATAAATGTATGTATGTTTCTCCCCATTGTGATAAAACAGCGGTACTTAGAGCCATTCAGTTTAGATTAACGTACATTTCCACCCGAATATAGTCATCTGGAAGCCCAAATTTGGAATTTGGAATTTGTTTCATTAGCTATTTCATATTTTATTTTATACTTATTTAAAATGGCTATACACTTGTAATTCAATGCATGTGTCGTGAGAGCTGAAGATCCATCGGCATTTTCAGTCTCATCACCTATAAAGTTGCTCAGGTTTCATCACAGAACGCTACCGAATTACACCTGCGAGGAAGGTGAAGCTAAGTCCTAATTTTGAAGAACTAGCTGGAGGACTGATTGATCTAAGAGTTTTCTCGTTTCCTCTCCCTACCAGCAACCTCTTAAGAAGACAGTATTTTTAGTGCCTCCAAGCCGCAAAAACAAACACTTATAAGCTTCCATTCCTTTTCCGAGATTCAAACCCAGGCCCAAGGCTATACACTTGTAATTCAAGGCAGTTCTGTTTCTATGGTGCTGACCCTTCTACCACCATGGAAACAGAACTGCAGTATAGCTAGTTTTTCTTAAAGTTTCCCTCCACGAAGGCATCCTTTGTCCCATAAGCAGATAGCCCTCGTGTGCTTTGACATATTCAAAGAACCTAACTTATTATAACCACAAAAACTTATTTTGTACTATTTTACTATTTATTAAGTAGGAGCTAAAAGCCAATGAAGCAATAATAATAATAATAAAGTGCATATACATTGAATAATTTTGATTGAAACATGATCTTCTCCGGTATGCTTCTGTAAAATGTTATAAAGGCATGAAAGCTTTTCTAAATTAATAAAAGTGCATAATATAAGTAAAAAGCTACTTGTGCAAAATGTAAAATAACAGAAGAGTAAATCTACTCAATTTTGATTTAACATGAAATCTTATTATTACTTGTACGGGATTTCGAATAGATTATTTAATGCAGAGACTGCTCTGAAACTATTTCTTGAAAAATCTGTGTAAAGGAGTCTGGCGTGTTTTACGTGTAGAAAAATCTCAGGAAACAAAGAAAAATCTTGGGGCCTTCAATAATATTAATTAATTGTCTTCTACATCTAGACATAAATAATGAGAAAAGATCTATGTTCATAACTTATAAAAATGATTCAAAAATTTATGTTTCTTTGCAATACTTGTATTTGTCTTAAAACATATATCGGTATAATTTCATTAATTAAAAAAATTGATATCAGCTACTGCAAAGCAGCATCATGTATACAGGTGCATCGTAATTGCATACGTATTTTGAAATGAGTTGTTATCTTCGAGTATTCTAGAGTACAATACATTTCTATGTGCCCAAATTTTATTATTTTGATCATGAAATGTATCTTTTAGAAATCCTAACTATTTATCAGTAACCGAAAACTATGCCAGTTAAAAATTAGATACATATAGTTTTTATAGTTTTTCAAAGGCAGCTCTACTGACTTCATGTGGGAATGACTTTCTCTTAAAACATGAAAAATGTCATACATATAAATAAATATATGTATTTGAAATAAATATATATATTTTGCGTGTGAAAGAGAGGGAGAGGTACCTAAATGAACGACTTCATATCACTTAGCAAAATAATGTGTTTTTTTTAATGCAGTTTTAACATTGCTGACTCTTCTACCACCATGGAAACAGAACTGCAGTATTAACTAAGCTTCACAGATCTGCAACACAAGAATCTATGGGAAGTGGGCAAATATTTATTATGTGCTTGTGAAAAGCAAAGAGCCAAACTAAGAAGCATTTTTGTGTTTAGAGTAATGTATTGTGCATTTCAAAACGTCGTTTGGGTCCAGATGATTGTAATTTGGAGAAGATTATAGTGTTTCCATGTTCCGATATTTATCACAGCTTAAAATTTTCTTGTCTGTAACCTTTTTTGTTAGCTTAAGTTTCACGGACTTCGGTTCGTTCATAAAATGCCCAGTTCTTGTTATTATTTTGTCATATTTTGTGTATGTCCAGGTGAGCACTGTGTAGAAAAGCGAAGTAAAATGTGATATTTTTAGGTAAATAGGAGAATAAAACCTGTTTTGCTAAAAGTGATAAATATTCTGGAGCATTCCTAAGTATTCTATACCTGAGTTTCATATAATTTCGATACGATTACGTATTGTTTGTGATTTCTGTCTTATTTATAAATTTACTATTTAATTCTTCAAAATTGGCATTCTGTTTGCAATACATAATAATAAATGTTATTTAATGTAAAAATAAGTGTCTATTCAAATATATTTACTTAATACTTTTTATAAATGAAATAATTTCTTCTTTCTTTGTTATTCATCTGAATACTTGTGACTGTTTCATGAAATCTTTGCAAGGGAAAATTTAAATTATTATTATTGTTATTGTATAGTTGGAAGATTATGGATAGCTTAAGTATTAGTTACTTAGTATAAGTAACAGTATAAGAATATGATGATTATTCTTCTGACCAAAAATTCATTCATACTCGTAATAAAACCTGAGTTCACCTCATTACTTGACTACTTGTGAGGTTGATTTAAACCCTCTATGTGAAAAGAAATCATTGCGTAAAATTTATATGTGAAGTAAATAATTATTACAGAAAACTTCAATAAATTAAAAAAAATTAAAAAAAGGATTTTTTGAGTTGGGTACGCATTGTTTACCACCACTGATCTTACCATTATCCAAGTTATACTGAGGCCTTTCTTTTTTTAGTATAGTATAATTTAAAATCAGCTAAAAAAATCATTGATATTTCTGGTACTTTATTCAAAAATAAAACGAGTGAAACATTTCATGGCTAAATCCTGCATCAGCACATTAAATTCTTATATTATTCTTATTCAGATTTCAAGCTGCGCTTTACAGGAAATTTTTCAGATAGGTTTCTTTATAATCTGTATGGAATGTGAACATGAATCCTCATTATTCTATATTTTAAATTAAGATTTAGTCAGTCCATTGATTTTAAATGCTAAATGCGTCAATTTATTTCTTTATTTCACTTTCAACTAAAAGTATTTAATATTATACAAAGGATGTATTATATATATATATATATATATATATATATATAAATTGATAATAATTTATATATATATATAAATTGATAATAATTTATATATATATATAAATTGATAATAATTTATAATAAGAAAACTTTCCATATACCATCTCCAAGGAACACAAATTCAGTTTAAATGCATGAATGAAAAAAAATTTAGTCAGAATTTAAATAGTATTTTAAATAGTAATATCAACTTCTGGTTTAAAAATCTGCTAAAAAAATTCTTTAATCGCAAAAATACCAAAACCAAAATTAAATATTAAGTATATATATATATAAATTTGAAAAAACCTTAGGTCAACTTGTTATCAACCACCACGTTATACAAGATTATAGCAAATGTAATTGCCTAATGCCTGTCTTCAAAAAATATGTCGATCCTTTCCACCAACATGTTATTACTGGAGATCTTAATATCATTGAAGATACAGAATTACGAACCCTTATGCAACTTGGCACCAAATTTCGTCCTACTTTCGGTATTAATAAGCACGTTTGCCTCAAACAATTCAATAATGATCTTGATAAATTTATCATATTAGCTAGTAATAGATCCAATTTACCTACTACAACTTTTCTTGAATGGAAAGCTGCACTAATTAAAGAATTTCAACATTTGCTATTCAAGTCACCTTTTTTCAACTCTTTACACAATAAAAAACGTCTAGAGGATCTTATTCAAAAACTGCAAGATAACTTTATCATCACGAAGATTGACAAAGCCAACAACAATTTTAGTGTTATTTGAAAACAATTTTACTTCAACCTTCTGCATAAAGAGTTAAATAATACCTGCACTTACCAAAAAATCACTACCAGTACTAAGGTTCTTATCAATAAATTTAACGCACTACATAAAAGGCTTAAAATACATCCCCAGAAATATAACAACAGGTTTGCCAATCTCTATGCCTTACCAAAATTTCATAAGTCTCCAATAAAATTCAGGTTCATAGCTAATAGTACCAAAAATTATCTTAAAGAAATAGATTATCTTTTTGCACAAAAACTTCGTATGATACGTGACCTAATTAATAACTATGATTTTAAGAATACGCATTACAACTGGATGATCTCTAGTAACGAACTAGTTCTTAAAACTGTAAATTCACTTAAAATAGACCATATCCAAAGCTACGACTTTGAAAACCTCTATACTTCTCTACCACTTGAAGAAATATTTACAAGTTTACTTGCTCTTCCAGATTTATTTCCGCAAATTTCTACCATTATTAGCAACGAAAAATGGCAACTTTTCCTCTCCAGCGTGCTCTTCAATAATTTTATTCAATTTAACAATAGCATCTTTAAATAAGTGAAGGGAATACCAATGGGTGGTAATTTTTCAAGCTCTGTCTGTGAATTATTCCTTTTTACAAAAGAATTTACCTTTGTCCGTTCACTCAGTACAGAAGAACATAAATTTTACCAACACATCTATAGATATATTGATGATGTCATTGCATTTAATAACTACAACAAAATAGAAGTTGCTAATATCTACCCTACATGCTTAAAACTAAATAAAACAAATACAGAGCAGCATAATGTAGTCTACCTTGATTTACATATTATTGATTACAATTTTATAAAAGTTTACGACAAAAGAAGAGAAGTTAATTTTTCCACACTAAAATTAACCAACTGGAATTCAAATATTTCCAAAAGAGTCATCCTTAACACAATTTATTCACAGCTACTCAGAATAAAAAGAATTTGCAATACTGCAAAACACCTACAAAAAGAAATACTATACTTCGTAACTATATTGAAAAGTAACCTAATTCCTCATAAAATAATTTAAAATACCTTAAAAAAAAGCTGGCATTAGCCTTACCCTATTTTTAGATTTTTTGAGTTAGATAGTGATATTTTAAGCTGAAAGCCTAATGGGAAGGTATAAAATGGATGGCTGATTCAGAGAATCTAATGTAAAAAGTGTACAGATAATTCTTGTTACTACATTTTCTTTCCTCCAAAAAATTTTGGCACAATACTTTTAATACTATTGTTTAAATAGTTTTAAATTTCTTTGATGGCCAATTTTACTACTTTTATTAACAAATTGGGCCTTTTCGTTTTTCATAGTAGCTTGATCGCCCGCTAGCTTGAAGAATTACGACTTTTTATTAACAAAATGACTGTTTTTTCTTTTTACTCTTACTTTAGTGGCCAAGATTAGTAGTTTTAGCTGAATTAGCCATTTTCACTTTCAGTAACAATTTGTTCTTCCAACAACTTGACTGACGCCATTTTGAAATCTTTACACGTTTTTCCGAGCTTTCCGACCCCCTTCGAAAATTAGAGACGAGTTACAGCTAACGGACAGTTTTTTCGTATTGGCTGATGCCCAAAAGACATCGCTCCCCCCTACTTACGTCACACGACGAGTGGGATGACGCTGAAGTCCACAGAAGGGAATTACAACCCCTATTCAACTTAGTTTTTAGAGGGAGAGTTCTGCATCGCCACAGGTCAGTTTTTTCTGTTTCTTTTACTACAACTTTTTCTTGGTCTTACCAAGACCCACTGTGATTGTTTTCATTTAAATTTGCATTTAAATTTAATTACAGACTTCTAAATTTTATAAAGGAATAAATCTTGCTTGCAGGTCCAGCCCGTATGTTGTTGTATATTTAGGACTAATAGCAGACCGCTATTTATTTTTATTTTTATTTTTATTTTTATTTTTGTCTTGATTTTTGATGTAATCAGAATAGTTTTTACATATTTTAACACCTTAATGTGTCATTTTGTGCGGGCGCGTCGGGAAATAGGAACAGAGAATTGAGACTAATAAATTTTCCAAGACACTTTGTCTAATTAAAAAAATTTTGTAGCGAAAAAGTTTCAATTGTCTGTTTCGGCGAAACGCGTAATGGAGTTAGCTTGATTCGACGTTCAATTAGATATTTCCCTTGAAAAGCCAGATTGGACCTCGAATTCAGCTAATTTACCATTTTCCGCTTTCTATTTTTTATCTGATTTTGTTTGTTTTATGTTTTAACTTGTTCCTTGGTTTGATTTTCATATGTTTTAATTTTTCAAGTGTCACATCCATAGGTATTTTACTGTATTTTTTGCCATTACTAGTTTCCAACGCTAAGTATTTTACTGTGTTTATTTTCTTTTCTCGTGTAGCATAATTTCTCACCCTTCAATAACATTTTTTTAAAATGTGTTGAACTTTTTGGAGCCACAGCTCCTGGTAACTTTTAGGCGAGCTTACTACAATTTCTAATTTACTTAATTTTGCAGCATATTGCGCAAAAAGTTATCTAGACCACATTGGTCATACAGTATTGTACTAACTACCTTGCTTGTTATATTTTATATATATATATATATATATATATATATATATATACATAAATAAACCCCCAAAATAACATTGCAAAGCAAAATTAATATTGCCAGGATTATGAATAATCTTTTAAAAATTTTGTTTTTCAACTACTTCATTACGGCTAATATGACTTCGAGCTACATGCGTACTAAAGTAGCAAAGACCTAGTAACTAAAAAAATGTGTGTCTTTTTTCAGATGACAAGGCTGATATTGGAGAATTTTCTCTGATAAGAGAAAAGCGCTCTATGGACCGCAATAATGGCAGAAGACAAAATCGCAATTCTAATAACCGAAATTCAACTAATTCAAATGGAAGGGATGGAGGAGGAGGAAGAGGTGGAAATGGAAATCGGAATGGGAGTGAAGATGGAAATGGTGGAGGTTCCAATCAAAACAGAGGAAGTCGAAATTCAAGTCGAAGGCGGAATGGAAATCGCAGGACAACATCTGATTCTTTTTCTACAACTCAATCAGACAATGAAGAATAAATTCAGTTCAGAAGTTCCAGTGTGACTATAATAAATGCATCTCTTTTCTATTTTAATCAGACTAATCATTTTGTCAATTCTGTGGAGTTATTTTGTTTTTGAAACACAGAAAGAAGCAATAAAATGAAAAAGATATGATGGTCACATTCATTAACGCAAATTCAATTCATTAATTTTGAAAAATAAATGCATTAAACGTAGTCAGTAGATATGTTTTCAGTTCAATTTTTTCTCGTTCTTTTGTAAGACATTTAATGCCATGTATAACCATTTAATTCCAGTTTTAATTAAAAATCATACCTAAATTTTTAGATATTTCTCATAATGTGATTGCTCTACATTAACTGATACAGCCCATTTGATGATTTCATGATTTTCATAATGCTTCAAAATATTAGACCTGAAAATCGAATGACGATATTAAGTTTATAATATCAGTGCATATTAGCCTCAGGAAACTGCTGAGTTTCTCAAAAAAGCTTTTCTTACATTAAAATTAAAATGTGCTGACATTAGTATACATAAAGCATAACGCATATTTACAAAATAAGTTTTAAAAAATCTCCTGGAAGGCTATTTAAACATAAATGAGGAGGAAACATGTAATTTTTCAGAAAAGAAAACGTTTGAAGAAATCTTATGCTCCTTTAAATGGATTTGTTTTAAATCTAGGCTAGTAATAATTATAACATGAAGATAAAAAGAATAAAGATGAAAGATGTAAAGAGATCCTATTTATTCTTAATTATCTTCAAAAGTTTAAAAAAACGATTGCGAATATGTTCTTTTCTAATCTTTTCAAATTAAATTTACTTACTACTGGCTAAGCCACTATTATACAACGTATACACCATGTCCATTTAAGTCGTTTTGCTATTTCTATTTTGGCAACCGTTCATCCAACATATATACGTAGTGTATGTATGTAAACATATAAGTAAAATATATAAACATATACCTAAAATATATAAACATATACCTAAAATATATAAGCATATACCTACAATAATAAAAATATTTTAAACTACCCAAACATTCAGAATAAGGCATTTTTAAACTTTAAAAGTTAAGTTTGTAAAAATTACAAAATCTTAATTTTATATGATTCTTATAGTTGTTTAATAAATGTTTAATAAAGTTTATACACATTCTTAAAAAAAAGAAAAAAAAAAAAAAAAAAGGCATAACCATTAGACTCCCACAAGAAAATAAATTGACACAATATTTAATTTTAAAGTAAGGGAGTTTTGTAGATTTTATAGGGCCTTATCTCCCTTCTTGAGTTACCGGTTAAATCAATTAAAATAATTCAAAGCTGACTCCCCCCCCCATTTAGTCTCAAAAGCTCCGTTCACAAGAGCAGATTCGATCGGTAGCGAAAACCGGTTCTTACAACGTGTCCCATTCATATGGGAACAACCATTAACTGTCTCGCCGAATTGGAGGTAGAACTTGGTTGAATCAAAGAATCCTTCGCCGGGAATCGAACCGCGGACTTCTGGAATACGCGTCCAGCGTGCAGACCAGCACACCACGAAGGCATGCAAAAAGGCGGGAGAAATACCTTATATACTTAATTTGCGTACAAATAATATTAAAATTGCAAGTGTTGGTTAATTTGTGCCTCTATATTGTGCTTCTGTGCGAACTAACACGCGCCGAGTGTTGATAACGTAAACGGGGTAATTTATATTATGTATGTGGATGGGAGAAAGGGAGTTTGTAAATTTTAGTTAGCTTTTAGACAACTTTAAATTTGATACTTTTATTATATATGCCAATTTCTTCCGCTTAGAACTTAGCTTGGCTGCTTGAAATGAAATATACACCCAAAATTACTCACGAGTAAAAGCGCGACATTTGAACGACCCTTGTAATGTCCGCACCTGCATTTTAGTGATGTAATTTTATTAAAAAAAGTTCGGACATTGCGTGAGCGTGTACGGTAATTCACTACCTATAGGAATATTTTTTTTAATTACTCAAGATTGATTTAAAACTAAGATTAAACGACTAGAAATACACTCATGTCCAATTAATTAAGGATAATTCGGAGTCACGCGGAAATCGTACTCTAAAATAAATATATCACTTGTAGAATCACTACACATATCTTCAAGAATCTTATGCAAATTTCAAGAAGTAACCAGATGACACCGATGGTGCGTCACAATGACGAGAGTGTAAGAGAGTGATATATAAGGAATACAGGCAAAGAAGTAAAATTATTCGCAGGCGCTTTATAAGCATTTCACTGCAATAACCGAATAGTTATGACACAAAGGACGCATTTGGATGATTTTTTACGTGGTAGAATTATCGGCCGTCAGGAATGTGGGCGTACCCAACTGGAAGTATCAGACGAACTTGGAATTGCCCAGAGTGTCATCTCCAGGCTTTGGCAACGATTCCATGATGATGGTAATGTGAGTAGACGTTACAGCACAGAGTTACAACGCCGAATGAGGACCGGTATTTGGCAGTTACTGCCAAAAGAAACAGGCGGAGCACAGCCTTCGACCTCTCTCGTCAGCTCTCTTCAGCCACTGGTACGACAATTTCAAGGCAGACCGTATACAGACGCTTAGGGCAGATTGGTCTATATGCTCGTAGACCTGTCAGATGCGTTCCACTTACTGCAACTCACTGTCGCCTGCGGTTAGCCTGGAGTAGAGAGCATGCATTATGGACACCGCAACAGTGGGCTTGTGTGACGTTTTTCGAATAGTCCAAGTTTAGCTTGCAGTCTGATTCTCGCCGGACATTCATATGGAGAGCTCCAGGTACCCGTTACCACCAAGAAAACATCATTGAACGACACCGTTACGGTGGTGCAGGAGTGCTCGTTTGGGGTGGAATTATTCTGGGTTCCAGAACTGACCTGCATGTTCAAATTGGAACCATGACAAGCCAAATCTATCGGGACGTCATTCTGGAACAACATGTACGTTTGTTTCGGGGCGCCCTGGGCGCACAATTTGTGTTTATGGATGACAACGTCCGTTCTCACCGTGCAAACATCGTAAGCGAATGCCTTCAATCGGAGGATATCACCCGTATGGACTGCCAGCATTCTCACCTGACTTGAATCCAGTAGAGCACGTGTGGGACATGCTTGGCCTACGAGTTGCAGCCCGTCAACCTCCTCCTACATGTCTACCGGAACTTCGCAGAGCATTGCTTTTTGAGTGGTGTAATATCCCCTAAGATCAGATCGATAATTTGATACTCAGCATGCCTAGGAGTTGTACGGACTGTATTGCATCGTCTGGGAGACATACAATGTATTAACAATCATACCAACCATGTAATATTGGATTTTTGTAAATAGGTTTTTTTTTTCTTTTGTAATTTGCTCCAGGGAGAAAATATCGCTAATTGTTTTAATAATATCAAACATATAGCATCATTTTTTGCTCTTTACCTTTTGTTTAATAAATAAGCTTTACAAATAAGTCAAATTTGTTTTGCTTCTAACTCTTCCTTTGCCTGATTTTGCATTATCCTTAATTTATGGACATGAGTGTAAAATGAATTTCATTGAGAAAGAAATATTGGTGAAAAAGGTGTTAGGCTAAAAATAGAATTAAAAATTAAAAAAATTGGCTAATGCCTATTGAGTGGAAGATAAAGCTTGCACGAGTTGTCATCCCCCGTGCCGTTTCGAGTGATATGAATCGTTACAAGAAAGCAGAGCTCTTAGAAATGCATTTTGCCTCTAGGGTTGCAGATGGAAATGAGGCAGCTGCTCAAAGAATATGCATGGAAAAATCCTTCATTGTACAAGCTTCGTGTTTGTGTAACGATACACACCGCTTGCAGTTCGCACATTGGACGGGCAATTTACCCAGCTGAACGCTTTTATCCTCCGCTCAACAGCACTCCCTGCAACCCCACCGCGCCATTTTAGCACACACATTCCAATACAAAATCTGCTTATTACGATCTCTTCTGTCTGCTTTTATATTTTCACCAGATGTTTTCTGAGCAAATTGTATATTACGATGCGATCAATATTTATTTTTACAACCCGAGGATAAAACTACGATAGATTTCAAGTGATATTTCCTTGATATAACTCATAATCTTGAAAAGTGATTGTATTCTCCCGAAACATTTTGCTTTCTCGTAACTCGAATATACCTTAATCTGCAATGAATTTATTTCTTGGCATTCAAGATTCATAAGAAAATGTTTAGTTGAAAAGAGATTCTCTTGCTAAACGAGGGAAAATTCAGAATAAAATCTTACAAAACCATGGAGGCCATGTACAAAACGGAGGGGAAAAATATTGGTTTGTTTCATCTGCGCTTTTTATTTATTTTTATTTATTTATTTTTTATTATTTTTATCTTCTAATTGTATCTGAAACAAATAATAGCACTTATTTCAAAATTAGCGAAAGCTTTTATAATTAGCTTGTCATTGGGCAAAAGACGTATACTAATGTATCAATTGAGCCTATGTTTACTCGTAAATATTTTAGATAGAAAGCAGTTCCTCTCATTTTGCGCTGAAGCTGGCATATGCAAAGTGCTGCATCATATCTACCATACGTAGTATTTACGAAATTCCCTCACCTGTATACTATCGATTGCATTAAGATCGAAAGTTCATATTTGGGATGAAACTCCGCAACAACACAAAAAGTACAGTATCGATAGACGTACTGCAGAGTCAGAATTTTTCGATGTGAGAAAAACTAAAGAAATCCGCAATGCCCTCGCCTGGATTCGAAGTCCAGACCTCCCGATTACGCGTCGGTCGTGCTCTCTAGTTACACCACGAAGTACATACAAAGTTCTTACATATTGTTAATTATATTTTGGAGTTTTTCTCCTTATCAATGTGTCAAGATATGCTTACAAATTTACAACGATCCTCAACATACAGGGTGTTCAACTCTTGCCATCACTGCCGTGTTCTCCAGATCTCTCACCAGTTGAAAAATTATGGCCGTTAGTTACAGCAAGGCAAGGGCAACAACATCCGCGAGTCGCAGTAGATGAACGCTGGCAAGGAAATGAATGTCCCAAAATATTATTTAAAGTTTTTTCGATTCCTTTCCCAAGCATGTATCCGCTGCTATTATTATCAGAGGTGGATACTGAGATTGTCAGAGGTGGATTATTGTCAGAAGTTTCTGCATACTCTGTATCTCAAAATTACCTGGAATTGATGCTGTATTAACTAAAACGTAAATTATGAATAACATGAAAAAATTTATTGCCATCTTTTAAAGTGCTTAATTTAAAATACACTTTAAAATGCACTTGATTGAGAATAACTAGAAGAAATGAAAACAAACACAAAAGCTAATTGCAAATTACATAAATGTGAACTGAGGGCACATAAAGCTGATTTAATGAAGCAGAGAAAATCTTTAATGCATAAACAATATTTTGTGTCTGAAAATGGATGATTATCTTAAATTGGGTACATTGTGTTTATTCTATAATATATTTTTATACTGAAAAATGTTTAAAACTGATATATATATATAATTTAAACAAAAGAGAGTCAAAATTTCTGATCTATGATGTGAACCTAAGATGTGAATGTCTGTTCACAATTAAAATTATCTTCTAGATTCCAAGACATTATTCATGCTTTTTGCTTTACTAAAATTGCGTACAAATATTCAGTTTTAAGTTCTCAGGATCACTTTTACTCACTTATCTAATATATGCGTTAGTAGTTTTTCTCTTTCCCATGCTAATAATTTCTACTTAGGTGACTTAAACAACTTTGCATTGAAGTTGCCTCACTTTTGTGCAAAAAGCGATTAAAAAAAATTTCTCTATTTTCACTTCCCTCGCATCGTATTGTATTAATATTAGATGGGCTAACGCCGTAAAAATAATTGTAGTAAAAGGGAAAATATTTCAAAACAAGCGTAAGGTTATACAAGTTAAAACTAACATTTGCGATTTTATTGATCTATCCTTAAAAAAAGTAGATTTTGTCTCAGTTTTAAAGTGAGTGATCATGTATCGGTTTATGGCCCATGTTTCATATACTTGAAATTCGTTTTCCTGAGTATAGTGTTGTTAAGGTCTAAATATTTGAATTGACTTGAAAAATAAAGCAACACCAGATATCTAAATAAGCAAATTTAACAGTGAAAAAAGATAGTTTCTTATTAGTAATCAGGATCTGATGATGGGAAATAAGTTTAACAATCAGAACGGAATTAACAAGTAGAGTAATTAGGATATTTTGGAACAGAAGACTCGAAAAATGTGCAATGCCCTTGCCAAGACTCGAACCTGGATCTCTCGAATATGCGCCGAGTGTGCTACCGTTACACCACGAAGGCATGCTGGAAGGAGGGAGAAAATACCTTATAAACAATTAAAGTAAAGGATTAAATATTAAACTAAAGAAGCGATGAATTAAAAAAAGAAACCGTTCAAAAGAATTAACACAACAGAAAGAATCAGAATGTTAACAATTCAAACGTGAGAAAACACCTAACAACGGATATGAATACATTAAATAACAGCCTAAATTGGATGAGAATTTATTGAAAAAAATGAAGATTTAAACAAAGAAAAATTTGTAACCAAGTTTTAACCGTTTCAAGATTTTCGTCAAAATTAATATACATAATACATGGCTAAACAATAGAATTGCAATCCGTAACCTACGGAACGTTCGGAGAGTGACTTTGTGATGACGTCAGAAGTCATGTGAGCTTTTACAAACCTAGGATGTTGCAAAAGTCACATGATTTTTAACTTCACGTGCTACTTTTAGTTACTTTTTGAATTTCTAGCACACTCACCTCACTGGCAGCAAACCTCTATCGATACCGAGCAACATAAAGCTTAGCGCTGGTTGTGTGTAAACTCCCGTGAAAAGAACTGGTAAGTATATTTCAGCAGTTTTCATAATTCCTCAGTAAACGCAATGGATGAAATCGTAAATTTAATGCTTTGGAGTCAAATTAAAATAATGGTGCAATGCTTTGCTCAGTAATTTACTCGGCTAAAATATCAACAGTATCTACGCGTGAGAGTATTGAGAAACTGGGGAAAATTTGCATCATAAAAAAAAAAAAAAAAAAAAAAAAAAAAAAAAAAAAAAAACATTCATTTGATAAAAGAACTCCCATTGCATAAAATTCGCCAAACTGTTAACACACCGGCTCATTATTCAAAATAAGAGCAAGTAAGCAATTCTAAAAGATGAATGTTCTTTACTCACCTTTTATAAATCCTCCTTTTGGCAGTGTTGCACGTTTAAAATTATAATCTTTTAAAAACTAAGAATACACATTTATCTGAAGTCTTTCCAGCTGAGTGTAGAATTAATAAACAGTCGTGGTGTTTCAGCCGAAGCATTTTATAAACTGAATATTATTACAAGTATTAATGTTTTGACCTTCGAAACTATTTTTCCCGACATCGGTTGTCCATTAAACCCTAAAAGGCGCGATTTCTGAGATAAATATATTTTATACGATTATTGCTTTATTGTTATAGACAAAATCATTCTATTCCGTGAAACAATAGACAGGTTGAGATTCTTTTATCACTACTAAATCTTCTTCAGCTGTTATTTTGATAACAGAAATTGCTTTATAGTTCGATGTAGCTGTTAAATATGTTCATTCGAAAATATCGTATTAGTGTAGCTGTGAAAGTAAGATAATGAATGTACAAATTGATGATATGTGAAATTACTAAAAGTAAAAAATAATACATATCATCGAAAAGCTGCGTAATACAATCATAAAAACAAAATACCTGATTCCTGCAGTATTACAAATCATTTTGTATGAAGAAAACGACTACTGCATTTTTTTATTTACCGAAAGTAATTTAATAAAAAAATTTTAATTAAAAATATTTCCTTAACTAATATATGCATAATATGTATATATATAATTTATTATTAGAAAATGCATTCATATATTATCTCCAAGAAAAAGAAATTTAATTAAAGCTATGAACAGTAAGTATTTTTAAGTAACTTTCTAAGCAAATTAGTATCTAGGGTTATCTAGATCTGTTTTAACAAAAATTATTTTAAATCTGTAACGAAATATATATAAAACCTTTGATGTTTTCATTTGAATGCGTGCTGGGGATGAAAGTATGCATATTTTTTTTATGACCTGGATGTAAGAGTGCTTTTCACGATGAATGAAATAAAAGAAACAACACATCTTTCACCATTTGAAAAAGTGTTTATTTTTGGTGCCCGTTTATCAAGGGCCTCGATTTAAGATAGCAGATCTCACTGGATTTTCAAAAGCAGCCATATAAAAGGTTTTCAAATGTTGAAATCAGAACCCACAGTCCTTCTCTAGAGCAGGGGTGGCCAACTTTTTTGTATATATGATCTACTTTTTATCTTAAAAGTGTGTCGCGATCGACTTGTTATCATAGGTGTACTCTAAGGGGGGGCATGGTGTAAAATAACATTCAATGTTTATATACTGTATTTCAGTATAAGGTGCATTCCAGCGAGGTATGGTTAGATAAGTGTAATATATGTTAAAAACTAATTTTTAAATCACTTATTAAGTTTTCGAGATATAGGCTCATGAAAAAAAAAAAATAAATAAATAAATTTCCAGACCCAACTTTTAATAGTGTGTGTGTGATTATGGCAAAGACTCGAGGTCTATCTGTCTAAGGGGAGGGATGGGAAGACTTTCTAAGGGTAACTGGCTCGTATACACGTTACACATGGGGAAAACCACTAACTTTTAATAGAAGCATTCCGTACTTGCGGTACCTAAAAAATTCGATTTTCCTACACTTTTTCAAGATAGATTTTTACTAACTTAAAATGCAATTTATTTTTTTAATCTACTGCCATTTATAAGTTGCTGTACTATTTGTTCGTTAATATTAAAAAGTTTTATAAAAATGCACAGTATGGCTGATAATTTGATTTCAATATTTCACTTTGATATTTTGGGGGGCCAGGTGTCCTGCCTGTATAAATAACATGGTTTACTTTTTGCTAATCTATCAATAGCTCGCTGAGCATACCTCGTACTGAAATATAGATATAAGTATTATCTACCTACGTAAAAAACCACAACAATAATTATTTAAAGATCCTAAAAACTCATGTCAAAGTTAAAAAAAGAACATGGATAATTATTAACAATATTTATTAATTCAAAGTAGCTACAGATAAAGACAGTTTTATAATTTACTTTGTTGCCTTAACATCAATGGGAAGACTGTGTTTGCATGTTCCTAACCAAGGCATCATAACTAGGTGTATATCCTGGCAAAGATAATAATAATGAGTCTTCAGTATATCAATTAGTCAGAATAGAACGTTGTTTAGTCTTCGTGAGTTTCAAGTATGAAAATGCCGATTCGCATAGGTATGTAGATCCGAAACAGGATTAGATATATTCGCTACATTTGGTGATACTGGGATATTTTTCTCTGTTGACATATTTCGAAAATTCTTCTTCAAATTTTCGGGCGTGTAAGATTAAGTCAGTTTGTAAAATTATGATTTCCATTCCTAATGCCTTTTGATCCATATGAAATATGTCTGAAACTTTTTGGCTAATGCGTTTCACATTTAAATATTTTTTAAAAGAAATACATACGAATTCCACAATTTCTTTAATTTTTTCAAAATCCTGGAATCTTATTTCAAAATCTTCAATTACTTTTTGGATTTCCGCGATATAGTTGTCGATCGTATAATTAATATTTTTATGTTTTTGTAGGTTATTCGCCCTATTTGGAAAATGATTCAGATTATTTTGTTGCAAATCTTCTATAAGCAAAATAAATTTTGTTTTATATGCGTCTATGCATCTGATCATATCAATTACTGTTTTATTTTTACCTTGTAATTCTAAATTTAAATGACTTAATATTGAATGAAATCAGTAAGAAATGCTACATCACTAAGCCAAGTTTCATCATTTAAATTTTCAGTTTTCATCTTGTTCGTGAAGAAAATCTATAATTTCAGGCAATAAATCACGAAATCGCTGCAAAAATTTACCTCTGCCTAGCCATCTGACATCCGTATGTAGTAATAATTCTGGTTGGCCTTCATCGAGCTGCAGTTGGAACAGACGCCGTTTGAGGGAACTTCCTATTGAATTAACAATTTTAAATGCTATGTCCATTATCTCTTTTATGTTTTGTCTTTTGCTAGCTAACATAGCTTGTGAATTTAATAGTTAATACTCCTTTGCTGGGTTTAAATTTCTGACCAAGTAGAATGGACTGTATCTGAATTCTTTTTCGTAAGAGAATTTGGGACTGTATCTGATTTCTTTTTCGTAAGAGAATTCGGTTTATCTATTTGAAAAGTAGCATCAGAATATTATTTTAAAATTTTATAAGGGCCTGAAAAAGGAGGAGAGAGTTTTCTGGTATTAGGATACTGAAATTCATCATGCATTACTAATTCACCAGGTTTAAAATTACTTGCTTTAAAAATGTGTGTCATTTCTACCTTTGTTTACATTATGGTAATCATCAGATGATTTCTGAGCAATTTTCTTAGCTTCTTCAGTTGATGGATACAGATCTTGATTTTCGAATAAGGAATCCCATGGTAATCTTCTGTACATTAAATAAGGTGGTAGGAATTTTGTCACAGAATGTGCTGTAGTATTGTATTCTTCGACTCAGGTAAAACAGTAGTTCTTTGCAGTTTGGGTTTCCGCGCAACAGCGCTACCCCTGAGTAATCTAGATGGCCAATTTTCGAACACATGATACTAATAAATGTATCAGAAGATACGGCGTAATCAAAGTCCTAAGGATGACTCAAAAAATAAAGTATTCTAAATGGGCCGATGCTGTTCGCACCAACATTAACCACACATGCGCATTGAGTTGTCGGATCCGTTATCTGAACCCAATCGAAAAGAACGGATTCTACGTACTCGAACTGCCTAAGTGTTGTAGTGAATTTTTTTTAAGGCGGCTTACTACCTTGGCGTAGTTTATCATTTTTTAAGCGTTGGCGACTTTCAAAAGTTTAGAAAGGAAAATGGGTTCCTTTTCTTATATATATTAAAAGGAACACATTTCCTTTTATTAAAGTATATATAAAAAAGGCCAGATTTTTATGTTCACAATGTTTATGGTTTCCCTGAACGGTTGGAATAGTTTAAATGACTGATTTTTTTTGGGGGGGGATAAAATCTTTTTTACATTTTTTGTACTTCTTAGAATACATTTAGCTTAAAAGATGTGTTTTGCACAATCAAGACTTTAGTTCATTGCTCTATGAAAATTGTCTGAGAAAAGATAATAAAAATTAGACAGAGGATTTCTGTGTAGAAAATTTAGACATGAAATATATTAAAAGCGATTAAATCACCTATTAAATGAGCAATTAATCATATAATACTGATTATTAACAATTTTGTATGCCTGCTTATTTTTTTATGGGAATACTTGGCATTTTCATGACACAAAATGTATTTCAAAGAAGTCTGAAGTATTAGTACAAAAATATTAATAAATTAAATTGAAATAAATAATGAGATGTAATTTAAAAGACAGAAATAATTTAATGTAAGAGATTTAGATTTAAAAATTTGCACACACAAATGATTTATCAGATTTTATAAGGTTTTATTTCATAAATAACTTTGAAATATGGCATTTAATCCTATAAACATGTATGGATACTGAAAAAGTGATGAATATATAAGAATATTATAATGTTCAGTAAGTTTTCTTATTGAATAATAAATTCTGTCAGTCTTATGCTATAAGACTAGGGTCTAAGTTTGCATAAAATTTCATCAGTTAAATAAAAGAATTTAAGTAATTTCTGTAGCCTTTTTGTCAATACATTAAAGATTTTTTAACTAACTAATTTTTTATTACATGTTCTCGCTTGCAATTAGAACCATCATTAAATCCCTATTTTATCTAATAATTTCCTGAACATTCTCATGTATATAGATTGACCTCGTCTTTGTAACTGATAATTATTACTTGCAAATCATTATCTTGCTGGTGAACTATTAACAACCCTTTCTATTGTTGAGTTAGGGTTAACAACCTTCGCTCTCACTACCGCCTTCCTTACGGAAATCGGCGTAAAATGCTGGTACCTGAGCTGTTGGGCGCATGCGCGAATAGCCTCTTAGCTATTTGCACCTTCGGTGCGATTAGCCACTGCGTTCTTAATGCAGGGAGTAGTACAAAACGAGAACAACCGATACAACACCTAGGCTGCAGGCCGTAGTTGAAGGTCCAAGCAAAAATAACCGCTGCGCTACAATTGCTCGTGTAGGAAGTACTTGAAGTGCAATTTCTCCATCACGTGACTAATTTCCATTCTCGGCGAAGTCCATGAGACGCTGAGCGGCTCTGAAACCAGCTTTAAGTTTTTCAGCTGGAGTTTTCGCATTCTGAATTTTTTCCATGAAATCAACGATAGTTTCCAGGAGCTTCTGAATGTTTTCGTCAAGAATCCATCTCATAGCATCATCCATCGTCTTAGGAATTCTTCTGGGAGGGGTTTTGAGTTTCTCATTGTAGCTTAGCTTTGAATTAGACTGCACTGGAGCCTCTTCCGTATTTTTAAATGCAGAAAAACTGGTCTGTGATTTGAATTTTCAGAACCTGCCTACCGTGCCTACATCAGGCCTTTCAGATTTGTTCTGATCAGCGGACTGGCGCTGCGATCACGCAAGCTGGAGCCAGCGTCTAGACATAGCTCCGAAATTTTTAAATAAGTGTTTCAGTAAATGTTTTCAATTCTCTAAAAAAGTTTAATCCCCCTTTCCTTTGCAAAGTATCATCAATCAAATTGAAAAAAGAAACTTCCCTTCTTCGAAATTTCAAGTATCTTGTACGCTGTTCACTATCAACACGAGAAATCCAAAAGAAACCCTGACAAGGAATATTCAGATAAGTAACATTCTGTTCTCTAAAAAATATCTTATTCTCTATCACTAAAGTGCCATTAAATTTCTTTATTTAGTATTTTCATAAGATTCTATCATTATACAATAGTTAGTAATTGCTTTAAGTCATGTGGTTCTTTTTTTCGTAACTATTCCATAGAGACGCTGCATTCCTTATCAGTAATTTGTTCTTATCAGCAAGTCACACCCTTCGGAGGCCCTCCTTTTCGTGCTTCGGAATTTCTTGAGAGTTTCTTGTCATAATAAAATAACACCACACACATTACACAGAAATAACACGCTCTAATTTTCAATACATTTATTTTCCATAGCGACTCTCTGACGCTAAGTTTCACCTCAGAGTGTAACATATGAATCGCAACTTCGAATGTACCACAGAAATCAAGTTTCTCACAGAATATATTTCAGCGCCAATTCTGGTGGCGCATGCGCTATTAGCCAAGATTCTGCTCTGTCGCCAAGTATTTCTCAGCTAATACAAAACAGCTGTTAAATCTATATGTTCAAACTTTTCGGTGTCTTCAAGATATGCGTAAATGTCTTTAAATTCCGGATTCTTCTTAATTCTTCAATTATGGATTCACAGGACTCAATAACTTTTGAAGTGAGCATAATACATTTAACTGTATTCCCCTCCTCATCGATTTTTATTTTTGAAAGGGCATCGACAACTAAATTTTCTTTTCCCGGCATATGTTTTATAATTAAATTAAATTCTTGTAGTTTTAATGTCCACCGTATCAAGCAAGGCAATAAATTTTCCCCCGAATACAAGCATATACTGTTATCGGCGAACTTCCGAAGTAGACGCGAAACTTCTGAACCGCTAATAAAACAGCTAGCGTTTCTTGCTCTGTTGCTGAATATTTCCTTTGGGTGGAATTCAGCGTTTACGAAAATAAAGCTATCGGTTGCCCTTTCTGGGAAAGCATAGCACCGATTGCGTAATCGGATGTATCTGCAGCAATCTCTAGATCTTGTTCGCCTTCTGGGAATTTGAGGACTGGGGCATTAATTAGGGCATTTTTTAGTTGTTCAAAAGCGGTGTTCGCCTCGGCTGTCCAAGAAAATCTAGTTTTCTTTCTTTTCAGCACTAAAAGGGGTTCAACAATTTTGGCGAAGTCTTTTATGAACATTCTGTAATAGGAACATAAACCCAAAAACAAAGATAATTTCTTAACCGTGTTTGTGGAACGGTAACTTTTAATCGCCAATACTTTGGAATTATCGGTCTCGATGCCCTTATTCGAAATCTTGTACCCAAGGTACCGCAACTCCTTGGCAGCGAACTTGCATTTTTTCTCATTTATTTTGAAACCGGCCTCGTTAAGCAAGGCAAAAACTTCTTCCAAGTGATTCACATGTTCGTCTATCATTTTGCAGGTAATTATATCATCGAGATAAATGATAGTACTTTTACCTTTTTGTTATTGGAATTTCCACCTTTTCCCGTCTGTCGATGCGCACTCTGCTGAACTTGCGGTTTCTTCTGCGGAGTAAACCTTGAATTTTGGCCAAACTGGTTCGCACGCGCTTTCTCCGAGTTTCTTCTGCATTGGAACTTCACCGCAAGCTGGAAGAGATTTTCTAATGTTTGCGGAAATCTTGAGCTGACGGTAGTAGACTCGGTAGAATCACCTCGATAAGTTCACTATCGGGCCTCTTCTCCTATAATAAATTAAATACTTGGATTTTTCTTAGAATGAACTCCTTCAACTCATCAAAATTGCTTTGGTATTTACTATACAATTCCGACCCTAGCTTCGCAAGGTCTTTAACAACTAGAAATGCTTTTGATAATGCAGACTTGAAATTTTCCCCGCTGTATGATTTCGAACCTGGGTTCTCCCCAAAAAATTTGCTAATTCATTTGTACCATCTGAGGGCTTGACCTCTTAGGTTTGTAGCTGCGATAACTTTCTACAGATGGTTCAGAGGATGGAAAGTGAAATGCAGGTCCAGTTGCTTCAGGAAGGTCATCACTGAGCCTTTGCCGTCAAATATTGCGTCTGGCTTCACAGCGGCACGCATCGTTTCGATGATAAATCCTAATCCTTCCATTGGAATGGTGGACGTCTGAGGGACCTGAAAGGTCGGAGGAGTCAACGTAAACTTCCAGCTGTCTAACGACATAGCCCGTTGAAAAATTTTCGGGCGCCAATATAAAGATTCTGTACTGTTTACTTTAAGTTACAGTTGAATGTGAAGAATCTTAAGAACTAGTAAGCGAATAATCGCTTGAATTCGTGAGACAGTAAATGAACTTGTTAAAACTTGTTAAAAGACCCTTTATTATTCAAATAAGATTTAACAGAACTCCGTCTTGGAGTTGTACAATAAAGCCGACACTCGGGCTTGAACTTAAGAGACTAAGAACTAAATCAAACTAATCTTAACTAAAGAGATATAGTCGAAGCTAACAATTTTCTACCGTAGTTGGATCCTTAACGCTAATTGACTGCGAAGCTATCAAGGGCCTAAAGTACGGCCGAGCATAATAAAAGCTTAAGAGAGAGTAGCCTAAAAAGGCGGACGGGTGCTAACCTGAATCTCTGGTTCTCTCTGACTAAGACAGTAGAACTTCGCGGTTAAATACCACTCTTCCTCAATTTACATTCAGACATGATTCTAACACTACGTTCTGGCTGGAAGTGGTAAGTTGAAATTAAGAAAGAAAATAGGAAAGCAAGTTTAACTCAAAATTTAACTCTTAATAAAATTAACATAATCCTTAATCGTAACTTGTTATTTACACAAATGCAACAATTTTACTGCCAAGGTATACCACAATTGTTTGTAATCAATCATTCATTTTCAATAATGTACTCACGTATTTGAATTAGTGTTGTCTTAAGGGTTCTCTAGATCATGGTGGACGTGGTGCTATACTAATTAACCGTATGGTAGAGGCATAGTGCCCACGTCCCCCTTTCCTTATCCTTATCCTTACAAGGCAGTTTATAAATGAGTATAGTCTTGTTCCTTACATGGCTTGCCTGTTTTCTACGTTAGTGTATTTCATAATTTTTGCTAATTATTTTAATATCCCAGTTTTCTGTTTGGTACTTTATAAACGATTTCATTCAGAAATTTATAATTTCAGTCTATGCTAGTGCATTCCTTAATCTAGTTATCCACCCCTTACAGAACCAGGTAAAAGCGTTAAAGACCTGGCTAGAAAAATGGAAAATTCAGTTCAACATTGAAAAAAACTGTGGCTACTTTATTCACGAAGAGAATTACAATAAATATCACATTTTATGAAACTACTTTGCCCTAAGCATGTTACGTATCTCGGGGCGATCCTTAACAATTCTTTCTCATGGACTCCACGCATCGCATCTATCATCCGGAAGTTTTGAGTATGTGAAGCTAAATTCTATTCCTTAAATGCCAGAAACAGCTTTCTATTTATTGATAATAAGTAATTTATTTAGGAATCCATTTTGCATCACCTGTTGTGCTATGCCAGTCAATCTGGACATATTTCTGCCAATCTACAAACTACAAACTGCCTAGAACAGTTTCTGAGGCTAATGTCGAATTCCCCTTGGTACAAAGTAGGATCCATCAGGAAATGAAATTTGCCCAACGTATAGCATATTAGCATAGCCTAGCAAAAAAATACTTTGAAAAATCAGAAGAAAATTACTACTTCTGAAATCAAAATCTGCAACTATGCTTATAATAATCCAAGCAACAGAAAGCAACTTAGGTATCTTTATAGTCCCAAATAGGTATCCAACTTAGGTATCTTTATAGTTTAATCATATGTTTTCTTACTTTCTCAGTACCTCTTTCTAACTCTCTCTCTCTCTGTATATATATCTCTATATATAACAGAGAATATAAGCATATGTGTGCTTATATTCTCTGTTATATATATATATATATTAATGCTAGCCCCATATGATTAACATCTACCTATTTTTGTTGATCATCAGTTCGACAGCTTTCTAAAGTCAAAATTATCGTCACAACTACGGCTCCACTTAATTTTTTTTAACAAGTTCTGGTACATCTTGAGTTTTCAAAATTTTAAGTGCATTCGATTTAGGGTAGAACCTTAAGTCCGGGTACCCAGGTGTCTAGGAACTGTAACGTACTAGCTTAATGTATGCTTACAAATACCTCTCTTTTTTTGGTTGCTTCTAGAAATAAATGTTTATTCAAATCTGAAAATATGCAAAATCGGAAACAATGAAACCAAACAAATGTGTACCTTGGGGCAAATGAGCAATGAACAGTTGACCATGGAGCCCAAATCTAGACACTTGCTTTGCATTTCTCTATTATGCAGCAGATTCCTGGCCAAACTCTACTCCTATTAAAAAAAAGAACACAAATTCTTTAAATACACATTATGGCCTTCATGGATTCAAGAGTACTGCTTCTGCAGGACTGGTTTGATTATGGAAAAACACTCAAAGCCTCTCTGTCTAAAAGAGGGATACCTTTTCGAAGGGCTATCTTAGGATACCGATTCGTAACTACATACACGTAGAGAAAGCAGCGAAAACGCCCATGCAGTCAGCACTTTCACGAGCATTTGAGTGCGAGTCGAACTATCCGTGATCAACGATTTTTCTGCTTGGTTCCTGCTGAGAACGCTTCTGCGGAATTCGAACCTAGGTCCTAAGACAAACGATTCCGTTAAGAGCGAATTTTGAGAAACATGAATGTAGCCTTTTGGCAATAGATGGCGTTGACCGTTGCACTGCTTTTCTGACGTCAGAATAACCGGTTGCTACCTTTGTCAGGATTCTCTCCAAGGTGAAAATGAAATTTTTTTCCAAAGAGAGTTGACGCTAATGGCCCGGGTAACCATAACAACACCGCTTTAGGGTTAAATAACACAACCCCTTAAGCTATGAACACCACCTGGAATACTGGAGAATGGAAAAGACTTCGTAGGGGGTCTTTTTCAAAGCAGAAAGGATATACATTCAGTGATCGTCTTTCAGTTGTGCAATAAGCGCTGTAATGAATTAATACTTTCTAGTCACTCATTGCCTTCTGTAGATTTAGTAAATTTCATTTCCAATATTTAGAAACGCTGATTTGCTTTTCAATAAGATTATAAGCTCTAGGATGACAATTATTAATAATCAAAGCTTTTTTTTTTTTTTTTGTCCTTGTGTTGTATAGGAATGACTAAGCAGCATTTTATTTTTATATAGTGTGTTTCCAAAAGTAATGCATAACCAGACAACTGAATGCAAAGTAAGACAAACAAATGGAATAAAACCATGGAAATGGAATCAATGGAACCAATGGAATAAAAGAAAATAAGAATTTTTCTGACAACTGTTTGTTGCAGAGTAGTCAATCAAAGCATTTAAATATCTGGCATCAGTAATAACTTCCTGAAGTCTTGCGTAGGTGTTTAAGTAGTAAATAAATAATGTTTGAACGTCTGGCGGGCAATAATTGGTTGTAGCGGTTACTCTTAAATCTTTTAAAAATTTTTCCTCCTCCTCCGTATTATTCTTAAGAAATAAGCAATGACAGTCATTTATACAGTTAATATGCGTATATTACAGTTTTGGATTTCCTTTTTTATAGCTACATTATATGAATGTGTATACTATGATATAATTTTCTGTTGAATTTTAAAATGAATTGTGTATAAGAGCAGTATCTGAACTGTACAGAACTTTTCGTATTTTAGAGAAGTGGACTTTAAAACCGATCAGACGGCTACTTAAATTTTATCGGTAAGAGACGTTATCAGATTATAGTTACGGATAAAAACTCGTGATATCTAAGATTTGGAAATTTCGCTTGTTCTCCATGATCACGTTCCATAAATGTTTCTTTTCTCATACACTGTGGAAATCTTTCTAAGAAGTATTAAACTGTTTAAAGATTTTCTTTCATTTATGCAGTATTATTGTAAAGCAAACGAAAGATTTTAATTTAAAAATTAACATCACTTAAGTTGCTAAATCCTGATTACAAATTAAATATTTGTTTTGAATAAGAGATAGCTTAGGTGTACAGTACAAGTAAGTTTATAGTATTGCCATCAGTTATAAATAACTATTTTAACCAAATTTTGTTCAAAATATCATACAGGATTCTTTAGTGCTGCTGAAGTTTGAAATAATTATTCATATATGTATATATATTTAATTTGTGAGAAATTTGGATTATTATAATGTTATAGTTCATTTAAGCATTTAAGAACTACCGATTAATTTAACATAAGAAAATTTGGCATTTAAAAACCACCAATTAATTTTAACTTTAGAAAGTTTTATTTTCAGTGTTATGAGTTGTTCCAATTTCTCTTTTATATAGGTAAACCATGAAGATTCTGTTTTTCATACTTTTATGTGTGATATCGTCTCATGTCTGTGCGTTAGATAATGGATTAGCTTTAACTCCACCAATGGGCTGGTTATCCTGGGCACGTTTTGTTTGCAATATAAATTGTAAAGATGATCCTGAAAATTGCATAAGGTAAGAAATGTGAATAATCATTTTCTTACATTAAGGAAAAAAAGAAAAGAAAAGGGTAAATACTTCTAAATTAAGTTCCTAATTTTCATACAATTATGTTCAAGTTCACAGTAAAAGCATTCTAATTGTATTCTACTGTAATTTTGAGGTTATTCAAAATGTCTTCATTTATTAACTTTAAGATGATTTATTAATCCAGGAATATTTCTGCATATTTTGTTGTATATCTAGTGAAAGGTTATATATGGACATGGCTGATCGCCTTGTAGCCGATGGCTTTAAAGATGCAGGTTATGAATATATAAATATAGATGACTGCTGGATGGATAAAGTCAGAGACAGCTCTGGTAGACTACAACCTGATCCTGTTAGATTTCCGAATGGAATTAAATCAATTGCAGACTATGTGAGTAGATTATTTATTTTTTAAAAATAGCTTTGTAAGTTATAAAAAGTATTATGTTTGTGTCACTGTTTCAAAAGGAAAGTCATTTATATATGTTTGTGTTTGACACATGCAGTCGGACGTAGCTAGCTTGATGTTCTTTCGGGATATTATATAGGGATAGATTTATATGTAAGTTAGGGATATCATTGGCAAAATATTTAGCCACTGATATTTCTAAATGTCTTCTATAGAAATTAATGAAAATATAAAAGTATAAAATAAGTGAAATAAATCTTTGTTAGTAAAACAAGTGTGTAATATGTTTGTTTTACTGAGAAAAATAGGGAAAAGTGCAGAACCACCCACTGCTTAGCGCGTTTTTAAGAATTGCACATACTCGGTATCCATGTATACATAGACCTATTTTCACTCAAAAAAAATCCCAGAATTGCACAAAAATGGCATTGTGCACTCCCTTGACTTTATCCATGTATACATCGACCTATTTTCACTTAAAAAGTCAAAGAAAATTGACAAACATCCAATTCTTCTTACTGTAGTAAAAAGCACCAAACAAATAAGTGGGCAATTCTGCACTTTACCCGAAAAATATATCATCTTAAGTATATTTATTTTAAATATATGAATTATATATATATAAATATATAAATTAAATATATATGTATATAATTTGTCATTAGAAAACATTTTAATACGATCTCCAAGGAATAGAAATTCAATCAAAATCATAAATTATTATAATAAATAAATTTTTTATGCAACAGTTTAATTTGTATTTCTAGACTTCTTCTGCAATAAAAACCATAAAAAAGTAAAAAGGAAAATTCTGAATTGCAAAAATACCAAAATCGAAAGTAAACATTTTAAGTATTGAAAAAGTAGTTATTGTCATTGACTGCAGATTAATTGATTTGTCAAGAGGAACAAACCAATCTACTATCAATTAACAACAACTAAATAAATGAGAGTGTTTGGTCATTCTTCCAAGTAAGGATCCAATTAATATTTTGCAGAGCCAGATCATAAGCTATGTACAGTTTAAATCAACAGAAAGACATTAGTTCATTTTAGCTAATATATATATATATGTATGTAAGATATAACAAAGTACGATAGCTGATTTAAAAATAATTGGTGATCTCAAAATTAACATTCTAGATTTGGTGCTCTTCCTTGGTGTTCTTCCAAATTCAAGATCTTTGTATGTTATGTAACACTACTGGAAAAAGGCAACTTAAACAAATATTAGCCGATCATAGCTTGTCTCTAGAATCACACCTATTTTAGTATAAATACTTCTGGCAAGCTAGTTACGTCATTATTCTGCTGCACTCTTCTGCTAGCTTCTACATTGCTAATAACTCCCTGCTTCGCCTCTTTAAAAATGCCTGCGTCATTTCTTATTAAAAACCAATGTACATAGAAATTTATCATATTTCATTATGATTGAATCGTAGAAAAGTATCCGATTTCATTATGATTGGATAAATATGTACTGAGATGATTTTATATGTGCGAAAATAAAGACTGGAAATTCTTCAAGCTCAAGTGTGTTAACTGCATCATCATAGTTTTTACTTTCAACCATTACTGTCTGCTCAGCCATGACTGTTATCGAAAGTTGTTTAGAGTTCCAGCCATCATGACTGTACTTCAAAATTATGACATATGTATATAATTAGAGCAGTATTTAAAAATATTCTGGGGGAAATTCCTTAAAATACTTAATGAATGTAAATTTTCCTTTTTTTGTTCAGTGACCTACCCATCAACAGAAGTAAATAAAAGTGTTAGGTGATAAATTTTCTCATTGTCATTCTATTATTCCACAAAGTGCAAGCTTCTGCATTACCATGAATAGTTAATTTGCTAAAAATATAGAGTTTTATAATAATAGTAAATAATTTTATATTTTTTTCAAATGTAGTATCATTTACAGAAATATAGATTTTTTTTTGTTAAAAAATCATCATTTTAGAAAGTGATAAAAAAAAAAAAAAAAAAAAAAAAAACTAAGAGGATTCAGATTTTAAGTTTGCACCAGAAGGTTTGTTAAGGACTTTTGTGCTCTTGTTGAGCTCTTAGTCTATCTGTCTGCTGGCACAGTTCTACTGTCACTTAGTCTTTCTGACACAACTTTTTATGTGTTTTTAACTTTATTATTAAACATAATTTGGTTAATCTTTGGAATATGGTAACAGGTAGTTTAGCGACATTTTGGTAGGCGATAAAGGTTACTACTTAGGACTTTGGGAATAATGTGAGAAGTACTCAGTTCCGATTACGCATTATTTTGTGTGAGGGAAATGAGAGATCATGAGATATGTCATGTGACATTAATGGACGAATTACAGTTCTTTAATCGGAAAAGGGGGAGAATCTGGAAATTTTTTATTTAGCTTCATTCTGTGTTGTGTGAAACAGTGTTGGTTAATTTTTGGATCCCATGGCCCTATCTAAAGTGAATTCGAAATGGGTATTTAGTGGGATTGAAAGGGGTAGTAATAAGTGTTTTTTTAAGGTTGTGCGAGATAGAAGTAAAGATTGCTTATTAAGTTTTATTAAGCAGTATATTCTACCTGGTACAATAATATCTGATTGCTGGAAGTCATATGTCTGTTTGGAGGATGAAGGTTTTCAACATCTTGCTGTGAAACATAAGTATGATTTTAAAGATCCTGAAACAGGCGCACATACGATTGCTTTTTATTTAGCGGAGGAAATAAGAAAAGTTTATCCACCACGTAATCAAGATTCTGAAGAAGATTAGGTAAGTTAGTATTTTTAATTATTTGAGGATATTATTTTTATGCATTGTTCTAAATGTAAGGAGTAAATAAAGTAATATGGTATTATTGGAAAATTGTTAGTAGCAATGATTTAGTTTAAAGTAATTAGGATCGTAAGCTAATTTTTATTAATTTAATGTATGTGCTTATTTATATTTTAAATAGTGTTTTTTTATTTAATTATATTTTAATTAAATGATAGTTATTTTGTGAATTATATGTTTGTAGCAATTTGGTATACGTTTCAGTGGAAGTAAACGTGCATGGAAATAATTTAAGTATTTGACACTAAGTATTTGCAACCATTTTTAATGTTTGCGTTATGAATTTGTTGGTGACGTTTATAATAGATAATTTAGAGGTAAAAGTTTTTGGATATTTTATTTATTTTATATGTGCAAATGTTCATCCTTGGAAAGGGTATATACTTTTTCGCAATCAGGTAATTTCATATATGTCCTTTTTATCGGATTTAAAGATTCACAAAATTTTCATGCATTTTCGTGAAATTTTTCTAATTTATGAGAAAAAAGCAGTGTACATGGATATAGTGAAGAGTGTGCGCAATGCCATTTTTTGTGCAATTCTGGGATGTTTTTTTAAGTAAAAATAAGTCGACGTGTACATGGTTTAGTTATATTTTAATTAAATGATAGTTATTTTGTGAATTTTATGTTTGTAGGGATTTGGTATACGTTTCAATTGAAGTAAACGTGCATGGAAATAATTTAAATATTTGTCACTAAGTATTTGTAACCATTTTTAATGTTTGCGGTATAAATTCATTGGTGACGTTTATAATATAATAGATAATTTAGAGGTAAAAGTTTTGGGATATTTTATTTATTTTATACGTGGAAATGTTCATCCTTGGAAAGGGTATATACTTTTTTGCGATCAGGTAATTTCATATATGTGCTTTTTACAGAGTTTAAAGATTCACAAAATTTTCCTGCATTTTCGTGCAAATTTTTGTAATTTATGAGAAAATAGCAGTGTAGATGGATAAAGTTAAGAGTGTGTGCAATGCCATTTTTGTGCAATTCTGGGATGTTTTTTTAAGTAAAAATAAGTCAACGTGTACATGGTTTATGGGTATGTGCGATTCTGAAAAACGCGGCAAGGAGTTTGCGATTCTGCACTTTTTCCCAAATTTGCAGTTAATATGTGTCATGATTAAGCAGTTTTGTTCCATAAAATTTCTAGCATAAGTGTAATTCGGATAGCAGATTGTTGGAAAAAGTGTTCAGTAAATAAAAAGAAAAGAAACATGTCTTTACTTCGTGAAGACAAAATGGTGGCGAAAAAAAAATAGAGGGTTGCTGTAGCAGAGTTGGTCGCCAAATTTTCGCCAAAAACAAAATTGCCGAGTTACCATAATTCAAAGATTAACCCATAATTTTCTTCGCATTTGTGCCACATGAATTTCAATAACAAAATTACAATATTTTAAAAAACAGTCTATCTTTATAATTTCTGATGTAGTGTCAAGTTTTGCCATATGTTTTTTTAGCCTGGAGGGGCTATTGTTCTCAAACCTCACTTTTGTTGTCCATTTTACTTTTCATGTAACTGGATGCTGGTGTAGCCATCCCCCTGAAATAGTTACCATGAAAAAAAATAAATATGTAATGCTTATAATAAATCTAGCTAGTGTCATTTTGTGGTTACAGCTGGCAATAAATAAAAGAAACAAAGAACTGCATTTATTGCTTTTAAATCGCTCAGTTTGTTAAGCATTAAGAGGCAGATTAAATTTAAAAGAAAAATTAAATGCAGTATAAAGTCCGAGATCTGGACGTCCAATATCCGGCATGACCTAAAATCGGACCTCAGAGCCACCAATAACTTTTAGTTTTATTTATTATTTTTTGGTATGCTTTACCCATGAGCATTAAGTCTCCCTCCACGCATAATAAAACATGTGGAGAGTCTCTATTCTTAATTTCACTTCGGCACTAAGTAAAATACTTCGTTATTACAGAAACAATTATTTTAGCATAAATTTGTATGGTCAATAATTTGGCTCCATAGCTGCATATCTGCTTGGCATACATCCTCAAACTGAAACATTCTATGTTTGATTTTACACCTGTACTAATATTTATAACCCTGATGCCAGAACCTGGCGAATCATTATTTATTATACAGGCTGTTTATAAAGTCCTGGACCCATTCTAATGTTTAATAACTCGTAAAATAATGAAGATATAAACAAACAGGGCATTTATTTGATGAAATAACTCATATATTTTCCTTTTCAGATTTGAATATCTTTACTTTTGTAAATATCGTCTGAATGTGTGGTTAATTTCAGATAATTTCATTTTCCAGTCTAAATATCTGTACTTTTCAAAATATCGTCTGCTTATTAATTGCATTTTTCTCTCTTTTGTTTTTGGCAACTATTGCAATGTTATTGACTTTTTCCTTTGGGTATTTGTAAAGGACAACCTTTACAGGAGGAGAGTGTCGAACATTGATAACCTAAAAGCCAGAATTACAACCGCAATAGCCTCTGTGGATGCCGACATGCTTGCCGGTACCTGTCGTGAAAGTGCGACGAAGGGGCACACATGGAAGTTCATTGACAAGGGTCATGAAACTTTTTGAGTCTATCTAACCATTTATGTTATTAATTTTAATCTATCTTTATTATTTTATGAGTTATTAAACATCAAAATGGGTCCGGGATTTTATAAATACCCTGAATTTTGCTTTCATCATTGTATGTTTATCAACACATGAGAACTTGAGTAATGACTTACGTAGCGATGCCTAATTTTTTTTTTATATTAGTAATTGAATAACTAAGAGTATGGTAACCTTTTACATTGACATTATGCTTGGTGATGATTACAGATTTAAGTTAAATGCGCTAAGAAACGTTGACAAGGGAAAATTCAACAAAAATGTCTTTCCATATGCTAAAAATAGACTTTGTTAATGATATTCATAGGCAGAGTTGCCAACTCTCCCGATTTAGGCGGGAGCCTCTCGATTTTCCACCGCTCTCCCGCCAACCCGATTTACAATATATTTCTCCCGATATTTTCTTATTCTTAAAATTTCTCGCAATTTTTATATAACTTGGCTTAATACTTTGTTATATGAACAAAAAAAAAAAAAAAAAAAAAAAAAAAGTGATTTTGGACGTCTGAAAGCAATTGAATTTTCTCTAGATTATATCTAAAACAAAACCTTGCGAATTAGATAATTTATATATATATAAATTTGTATTCAGGACTCAGCCTTAAGCATGTGCAAGAAGCTGACATACAAGGGGTGATCAAATGAAAAGGTGCGAAATGACATAAAAACATAACAGTTAAATATTTGCATATTCTGCCATGGGAGAACGTAGCGAGACATCTTGGGATGCGATTGGAATCCCTGACTGGGATCGAAGCATGCGAGGTCGCCTGCATGCGCAGGAGAGAGCAGAGCTCTTATCAAAAGCGGCGTCCAAATAATGATGCGGCAGTGCGTATGAGGACAGGATGGCATTCGCGTTGCAAAATTCGACGACTGAAGAGCAGCGAGATATTATCCGATTTCTGACAGCGGAAGGTGAGAAACCGGCAGCTATTCATCGCCAGATGGCGACAGTTTATGGGGAGAAATGTGTCTCTGACAAGTCTGTCAGAAAATGAAGTGCCTGTTTTCGCGCAGGTTGTGAGAGTGTGGGTGATGATCCGAGACCAGGCCAGGCAAACACTGTCATCACGAGCGATCTCGACAAGGTGGACGACCTAGTGAGAAGTGATCGGCGTGTCACATTGCGAATGGTGAAGGTGGATGTCAGCTATGGAACCGTGTGGACAATTGTTCACAACAGGTTGCGATATCGGAAGGTGTGTGTGCTTGGGTTCCGAAGCAGCTCACCGACCAGCAAAAGGAACTGCGTATGGGGCTAGCACTGCAACATTTGTTTCGGTAATCAGGAAGACCCCGCTTTCATGGAGCGGATCGTCACAGGTGATGAAACCTGATGCCATCACTACGAGCCAGAGACAAAGCGAGACAGCATGCAGTGGAAGCATGCGTCGTCACCTCCCCTTAAAAAGTTCAAAGCCGTGCCGTCAGCAGGTAAGGTGTTGCTCACCGTCTTTTTCGACGTTCAAGGTCCGCTACTTGTGAAATTCCTGGATCACAGAAAAACCATTAACTCCAATGTGTATTGTGAGACACTTCGACGTCTACGCAGGTCCATCAAGAACAAAAGACCGGGGCTGCTCACTGAGGGTGTGGTTCTGCTCCATGATAACGCACATCCACACGTCTCCAGAGTCTCACACATGGAAGTGGCCAAGTTCAAGTGGGAGACTGGACCATCCGCCCTACAGTCCGGACATGTCGCCCTGCGATTTCCATGTGTTTGATTCACTGAAGAAACACCTGAAAGGGAAGCGCTTCAACTTGGACGACATACTCAAGGACGCTGTGAAGGATTGGGTCTTGTCACAGCCACAGGAATTCTGGGAACAAGGAATCCTGCAGCTTGTTCATCAGGGGGATCGTTGTGCTCAGGCCTATGGTGTATATTTTGAATAAAGTCTACATTTGTACCCACCGTGTCGTTTCGTACCTTTTCATTTGATCACCACTTGTATATATAATAAATAACTAATACAATTCAGGCTTCACTGTCTCATTGTGCGATAGAAGCAAGATAAAATTTAGCAGAACAGCTTGTCTTTAATCTCCAATCTCATAATACATAGCCAAATTTGTATAGTGAACGATAGCTAAAATTTTATGATGATAGCCACAAATTCAAAGGTGTTCGGATATTGCAAACCAAAGGTGAAACTTTCCAGTTAATAAGCTTTGTAACAGAATATGAACAAGTGCGAATAAATGAAGATAATGTAAAAGAAGATTTTCATTGCAATGACAATGCTCCTCAATCATCAATCAATTAACTGATGGTGAAATCTGTAGTATGGATTCTAGATCCAGAAAATGCCACTACCAATAGTGAAAAAAGTGACAGAGAGGTTACTGAAAATGAAAAAATTTCGATTGACAAGTTAGTCAGAATTCTTGACATTCTCGAATTACAGGACTTCAACAATGGAACTTTGTAACTGAACAAGAAATTACGTCTGTCTACAGAATTAAAGAGAAAGTATTAGCATAAAAATGAAGCAGTTTAAACAACTTACATTGAAAGAAATATGTAATAAAGTAAACAAAGAAATTTTAAGCTTTTCTTTTTTTTTTTTTTTTTTTTTTTTGTAAATTTTGATACCCTTTAGATAATTATTATGCTTCATTATTTCATAAATCATGATTTCATGCATTTAATTTTTTTAATTTCTACACACCATCTTTCTACACACATTCAAAGCTCAAATTTAAACTGATGATCTAATATCTGGAAAAATCCAAAATCTGGATCTTAGACTTTGTACTGTACTTTATATCAGATACCTTTAAACTACAGATAGGCAAACTACAGCTTGTGGGCCAACTCGAGACCACCTGAAGATTCTGTCTGACCCATCAGAAATTTAAGAAATGCATTGTATTTGTAGAATATATTTCTTATATTATTATTGTATAGTACAATAATATATAACATTATGTGTTAAATACAGTGGAACCTCGAGATATGAGTTTAATTCGTTCCAGCATTGACCTCGTCTAGCAAATTTCTCGTATCTAGAAACAAACTTCTCCATTGAAAACAATGGAAATTCAGTTTATCCATTCCACATCCCCAAAAATATCAACATAAAAATAAATTTTTCTAATGAATAACACTGGTAAATAATATCACCGTAGTTTATCTTTATATAGCTTCCGACATCGAATCGCCTTTTAACTGCTTCTCGTTAATCCACACCAACAACAGCTTCTCAACATCTTCTAGGAATTTTATGTGGCGCTTGGCAGTAACGGTAACTCCTTTGGACACATCAAGTTTTTAAATTTTTTCCTTCTTTAGAATAGTACAGATCGTCAATGTTGAATGGCCATAAATCTTTGCTAATTCTGTCACTCTTACACTATGTTTATATGTATCTATAATTTCTTTCTTAATTTTAATGGCCATGGCTTCCTTCTTTTTCTTTGCAGCACTATATGAGGCAACAATTTTCTTGGAAGGCATCGAAAAATAATTATTTTCACGTTAAATGTAAAAAAAAACAATTATCTCACAAGTGCACAAACACGTAGATCAAAGAACACTGGGTGATCTGACAAGATTTCCCTAGTCAAGCTGGATTTGAAAATGGCACCACTCATACCAACAGCCTGGCTCCTTGCTCATTACTTGAGTCGATGCTCCTATTTAGAGATTAATTTTTCGCTCATACTTTCCTCGTGTCTCGAATTTCTCGTTTAAAGAGATGCTCATAACTCGAGGTTCAACCGTATTACTATATAGCATATATATATATTTCATGCCAAAACAGAAAGGGATGCCATGTATTCAGCACAGAAAGTGAGTTTTTGTAAAAGCAGTGTATTATTTAATTGCACTGACCTTTTACACTGTATTTGTTAAGTACTTTTCTGTTCTGGCATGAGCACAGACACGTATAACATATAGCTAGCCTTGAAAATTTCCCTGATATTGATATTTATTGATAATGTTTGTAAAGGAATAAAGTACTCTTTTTCTCTGTCTTGCCTTTTCTTCTTTCTCTCTTTTCTTTTTTAATAAATGTGGAAATTTTAATTTCACAATAAAGTAACCTTTACTAGTTCTAAGCAAATATTGATGAAGAAGGATGGCTAATGGTGCCTTTTATTGAATAGATTAATGTCTCTATACTTGTCTGTGTGTATAAGTTCTAATATTAGTGATTATGTCTGTTGTTGAATGGAAAGATAGTGGACAGATATTGTCATTGTGAATAGTGATAAAATTATTAAAAAGTCTAATGTCGTTTGTTGCTTGTTTCAGTTACTGAAGATAGAAAAGTGATAAGAAAAATGATTTTGAGATTGTAAGCTTATGTCGAAAAACAGTAAACTTCTAAAGTTGAAGCCATCAGTAAAAATTTGATATTACATTTAGAGTCAAAGATTGGCCAGTTTAAATTCTGCTGTATGGCTATGGATGAAAGCACTAATTTAAATGATACTGCTCAATTAATATTATTTATAAGAGGTGTTCATGAAAATTTTGAAATAACTGAGGAACTGGTATGCATGTGGTAGGGAACTACAATGGGATTTGATATTTTTCCTGAATTCTGGAAGTACTTCCAGTTTTGAAAGTACCTGTGACAAATATATGTAAATATCATGCCCGATGGAGCACCCAATATAAGAGGGAAAAAATGTGGATTTCTTGGACTCTTTAGTCAAATCTATCCTAGGAACAATATTTTCTTTCACATTGTGTTATACATCTATATGCACTCTGTAAATCTGCATTGAATATGAGACATATGCTTGATGTAATTATGAGGTTCGTAAATACTATTTAATATCATGATTTGTCCACAAGCAGTTTTGGGATTTTCTTCAGTCTCTGCAATTCGAATACCCCAATACGCTGCATTACATGAAAGTAAAGTGACATAGTACAGAATGTGTTTTCGTGCGAGTTTGGCTGCTGAAAGATGACATATCTTTCTTCCATGAGAAACTGTTCTATGGAGTGGGAAATGTTGGAAGATACAGCATGAATTTTGAACTTCACATTTTTTTTTCAGATCATCTTCATTACATGAACAATTTAAGTGTCAAGATGCAGGAAAGAAATCAATTTATTGACAATATCTGGGTTCATCTCAAAGGTTTTAAACTAAAACTTGGCCTGTTTGCTGGGCAACTAACTAAGAATGACTTATCTTATTGCTTTAAATTGAACTTAGTGCACTCAGTTAAATGGAGCTAAGCTTAAGAGTTATGTAGATGGCCTGAGAAAACTGCACTTTGAATTCTGATTCCCCCCCCTGAGGGTCGATATAGAGAACTCTGTGAAGCTACGGGCTAGGATCTGTACCTATGCTGTTTCGGTTACGGGAGGTATAAAATTTATAAATTTGGTGGTTCTGAAGGCCCTGGGGAAGGTCACTTATTGGCCGGCCTCGGGGTCTGGTATGTCCTAACGTGGCGTGATGCTAGTAGCCCTGGGTGGTAGCATCCCCGGGTATGCCTGGAAAATGTCTCACTGTGACAGGCAGCCACTGGTAGGTAGCAAATTAACAACCAGTTCCATATGGGTGATTTTTCCTCTCTCTCTGAGGGGTTAGAGCAGACATTGAACTTCCGCACCTGGTTCTGAGGAGTGTGGGGGGGGGAACCTTTAGTGCGATTAAGTTCACGGATCAGGGAATATCCAAAATTTCTTGTTGTTGAATTCTGATTTCAAAATTTCAGTGCCATTCAAACAGACTTGGATATTTTCAATATGCCATCACCTTTCACATTCAACCTAAACTGTGAGGCAATTAGGGGGATTTGCAGCTTGAATTAATTAAGTTACAATCAAACAATCATCTCAAGCAGTTATTTTTCAGTGCTCCAAAATTAGAGTTTTACAGATCTTTATCAAAAGCAAGTTTCCAAAATTTAAGATCTCACACCTAGGAAATTGGTGCTGTGTATATGTTTAGAATACTGACGTATAAATTTAAATTATTATGTTAAGAAGATTTTTCTAACATTTATCTAGAATAAAAGAATTAGATAAACAGAACTGCAAATTTAATATAATCAATCAGGTCTCTCAATAAATAAAAGCTTATTTTTTTAACCAAAAATTAAAAATTGGGATGCAAAAGTTTGTTTAATATACTTGGAAATATCTAAACATATAATTAATTAGAAGCATATAATTAAATTAATAACAAGCTAATTAACAGCAACATTAAGCTTAATTTCATTCAATCTAAAACAAATAATCGATCAGAATCTTCGCATAACTGAAGTTTTATTGCTATTTTACGTAGATCTGCATATAAAATAAAAGTTGCTCTTGTTTCACAAGTGAATAATGTACAGATAGTCAACAGGAATTAAAATACAGTAATTAAAAATATGACTACTTGTCAGAAGGTATGCAACGTTGTCATAGCTAGAGAAACTGAATGATTATAGAACACTCATAAAGTTAAACGCTACAGTATGAAAGGAATATTCTGGAGTAAACATGTTAAGAAAATTAGATGGAGAAATAATCCATAATTTATTGATATCCATATAAACTCTATGCTTTAGGAAAAGTTACATATAATTTACACTGAGGTATCAATCACAGAAACCGAGTTAATTTATTTGCTTATTTTTTCTTATTAAAGGGATTTGTAAAGAGATATGCTAAGGCAAAGGTGAAAATTTTTGCAGTATTTTTAAAGAATAAATTTAAAAAGTATTTTTACTTCATGAACTGAAATTTTTACAATACATTTTTCCACAGTAAATACATACAAAGAAAGAAAAAGCTGTGGTATCTCTGGGATTAGAAACTCGGGTCGAACTACCAATGTTTAGTGACTTTTCTACTTGATCGTAAGACCTTCTGAAATTAGAATGAACAATATATTAAAGAAAATAGAAGATACAACACATATAAGAACAAAAGTGGGCTGAATTATAGGTTTACGTGTTTGGTGTATGAATTAAACTGTGATAAAATCTGTATGCCATTATGAAATATTAGAAATGTAGCATAAAAGCATTAATGAAGAAGGCAATGACAATCTAAACCATTGTAATCTAAATGTGTAGCATTATCAGTATCTGCTGTTAATGTCAATACTGCAAAAAAATTAAAGATGAATTATGTTATAAATCACATGAACTCGTTGCATTATAAATTACAACAGTTAGAAATATTATTAGCGTGATTTAATGATCCTCTTTGTTTACAAATAATTCAGCCTTAAACTAGATTAGAAAATAAGCTGCATGCTGAGGATTGATTATACTGAAGATTTACCAAAATGTTAGAAACACCTTCTGTTCACTAGAGTTATGATGCAAGAATTTATAAAAATTATCATTTAAATATAAATTGGCATAAATACAGTACAAAATATATGAATTCTACATGCATGAAAACTTGAATACAATGCAACAAAATGTGAAAAAGGAATGGATTAAATGGGAACTGAAAAATCCCATGATATGAATATAAGGGAGTTTTTCGGTTAATTATGAAAATTCTGCAGATGCTGATAATTATGAACTTATTAATTAAATGTGTATTAGAAATTAAATGTATGCCAAAGTACATCAGGTAGGGTAACTGGAAAACAGAAAAAATATTAAAACGTTTCTAATAATTTGTAAGAAAGTTAAATAACTTTAAAATAACTTCAATGATTAAAAACAGAAAGCTTAATAAGGCATATATTACATTAATATTAGTGTGAATTTTGAACCACTTAAGAAATCCAATTTTTAGATTTAATAAAGAGAATTTTTTTAATTAAATTAGAACTGTTTTAAAACCATTCTGCTATCTAAGAGGATTTGTTAATATTTTTCTAGACAAGAAAATTTATTTAAGGTGCTCTGCAAATCCGATATTTGATAAGTTGATTATGTATCAGTTTTATGTATGTCATTAATCTATCAATTTTATTATTCAAAACGGATATATATATCAGCAGTTAAAATCTACAACTTGGAAAGTTTTTCATTCTTATAGAGAATAAAAAAGATCTGGCTCATTATTCTTTTAAGCATCACAAAACTTTAAAATGAGTGTAAAAGAAATTCATTTTTACTTTAGCATTCAGTGTTAGTGTCACAACCCTATGGTTTTGATCGCTTATCTGCAGTATTCTTTGGGATAATATATTTTTAAAAGACTCAAAAATAATGTTAAAATGTAGATCTGCTCCACATGCTGTCATTTATACAAGCATGAAACATTATAGCTATCATTCAAAATAGAATATTTATATAATTTCAGAATATGTATTAATAAAAATACTCTTTTTGATATAGAATGTTTTTAACTAATTATTTATCATGAAATCCATCTGATTGAAAAAAATATTTATTTATTATGGTATGGTATCACTTTACCTTCATGCAATTTTCATAAATTTATCAGTGTATTTTAACCATTATTATACTCATTAGTCTTCATACTCAAAATACAGTAAACAGTAATAATAACCACCTCTTTAAAATGATCACTTCTGAAAGTGATCAGCATTGTGGAGAACATAAATAAACTATAGTACTGAATTTAACTTCTCTAAGATGATCGCCATCATTTTCTGTGTGTGGTTGTCTTGGAAAAGATTATAATTTTTCTTCATACCTTTATGGTAAAAACTACAGCACACCACTGGTATACATATATCATTTTTTCTTTTCTAGCAAAACAATGAAAACATAAATAAACTGAAATGTTGAAACTTATATTAATATATAGAAACTTAAATAAATTAGTAGTACATTTTCTTGGAGATAAAAATGTTTGCCCTCCCGGTACGGTGTTGCCATTGCTCGCTTTAAAATTGTCGAGTTTGTTAATCAAAAATTCGTTAAAGTCTTACAAAATATGAAATCAATAATAAAACATATTCCAAGTTAGCGGTACCAAATGCCCATATTCGGTGGAGGATTACGTTATTGAAAATTTGATGGTTCTGGGTACCATTGTTTTATCACAATGCAAGAAACATACATATATTTATGCAGATTCTTCATCATTTAATTTCTTTAAATATAACACAGGGCAACAATATTTAGGGGCAACAATCAGATATATGAAATGGACATTTAAAGTTTTCGACACAAAATGCCAAAACAAAATTAATAGCCCTTCTGGGCTAACGTTCTTTGGGCTGGAAAAAAAAAAAAAAAAAAAAAAAAAAAAAACTGCTGATCTAAGTGATAATTTCAATTTACCTGTTGACAGCAACAGCCATTCTGTGGGATAACCAGCTATAGTGGATAGAGAGGGACAACATTTGGATTCTTCTTTTAAACCTTCATCCAAATGTTGAACTCTTTTCTTTTCCCATTATTGTTAGCTCTGTGTTTACATTATAAAATGGTAAGTGAATTGAATAACTGATATTATCTCTCTTAACTGAAATTCAATGGAAGTAAAAAAAAAAAAAAAAAAAGTATGCACATAAATATGATAAAACCTGCTGTAAAATATATTAAAAAATTAAGCAAAGTATACATTAATGAATGATTATAATACTTCTAATTCTTTTAAGTTTTTCAAAATGAATTGAATCTTAAATCATACTGAAAATATTAGACATACAGAATTTTATATAAAGTACATCGTAATATAATTAAAAAATGGTAGCACTAGTAATCAGCAGGCTCGTAATTTGCTATGGTCATGTTATAAATATTATACCGTGTTCTTGTATTGTATAATAATTGAACATATGTAATATAGCAGATGTTGTTTTATGTAATAATTCAATATGATACAATGCAACAGAATGCACACAGCAGATTTCACAATTAACTGTCTGAAACGAAGCATAAACAAGAAAAAGTGGCAGTCTCCATCTCGCTTATTGGATATCAGAAGCTGAAGCTTCTCGAGACTTCAAGTGAGTGTGACTGACCAAGTCCCAATAGGTCAGAGTTCCATACATTGGCTAGCCAGTCTATGGATAGAATATGTTAGGGCTTAAATAATCTGCTGTGTAATAAGCATTAAAAATTCAGGAATTTATATTTTCTCATTGCTGCCAATCTCTTTATATTTCAAGAAATATATTTGATTGAAGACAAGTTTTTTTCCCTCCTTTTCTTTTCTAGGTACATTCTAAAGGTTTGAAGTTGGGAATTTATACAGACTGTGGGGTAAAAACATGTGCTGGTTATCCAGGAAGCTATGGATATTATGATATAGATGCTTTAACATTTGCTGAGTGGGGTATTGATATGTTAAAAGTTGATGGTTGTTATGCAGAACCAAAAGATATGGATACATGTGAGTATAGACTGATTTAATCTGATTAGAGTATGTTTACTTTAAATTTTAGTTGACATGAACTTTTAGAACAATAACTCGGGCTATATTTATTTGAACTATTCAACGAAAAATTTTCTTTTACTTGTTTATCTATTTTAATGAAGTTCACTGAAAATAAATGTTGCTTATAATTCGTTTACAAATAGGTGCACTGAGTCCCCCCCCCCTCCCGCCAAAAAAAATGAAACAGTTCTATATCTCCCATTCTACTGGGCCGATTGACAAAATTGGCATGTCATTTCAGAGAAAGTCCAATTTAGTATCAAAGTACCTATGTTAAAACAATGCTGTATATAAACCTAATACATACCCTAAGTTGTGCTTTCAAGACTTGAAAAACGCAAGGTGAATTTCGTCAATTGGCCCAGTTGAACCGGAGATATAGAACTGTCCCACCTTTTTTTTGTGCAGTGTACATGTGGAATTTGAATAAATTTAAATGTGTATTATCCTATCTTATTACCTGTGTAACTAGGTATTTCTTATTGAAGTTAGTGAACAGTCTAACATATTATTTTCCCCCTTGATTTGTAATATTGTAAAAAAAGTTTTTTTTTTGTCTTATCCAGTTGCCACTAAGTTACTGCATTATGCATACAATAATTTGTACTTTTTTTTCACCAGGGCCGGCGCTATGCATTTTGTTCCAAATTTTGCCATCCCTAAAATTTCCTGCCTTGTACCTCTGAATTCTAAAATTCTTTGCTACTTTTAAGTTCTGCTTCTAAGTTTTCCAAATTTTGCCATCCCTAAAATTTCCTGCCTGGTACCTCTGAATTCTAAAATTCTTTGCTGCCTCTAAATTCTGGCACCTGATATGGTTGCACCAGCTGTGGTGCTGGCCCTGTTTACTAGTTACATACGCATCGCTGTATTATTGTTGCTGTATTATTGTTGTACTTACTGGCACCAACTGAAGAGAAGAGACTGCTGAACAATTCAAATCCTGACAAAGTTCAAAATGGAGTAGCTGCTTAGCTGTTTTTGTGGTTTTTCCCTATGAGTAGTGTGAATATGAGCCAGTTTCGCTTATAAATGTCTTTATCAAGGGATCCTATCCTTGAAGCAGACCATAGTGCGCTTTGACATAATCTAATTAATGCAATGCCGTAAAGTATAGCTGCTTTATGTTATCTGATTGTGCATTTTAAATTAATTTCACGTTGTATTTTTTAGTAGAGTGTAACAGTATCTTAAAAAAAAAATTCATAATATTTATCTTACTACGTAGTTTAGGCAAAATACAGAACCCAGCAGTAACTAAGCATGTAAAATAGCTAAATGACTGTTATTTAAAATTGAATTTGATTTTGGAGGAATTACATTGGCTACATTCGTATTCACTTTGCCTTCAAAATTCTATGAAAGACATTCCTTTGGAAGGTAAGAGACCCTCGAGAGTTTTACATTTAAATTCATATTCTATTATTTATGCAGTTCAAAATCCGAAATCCAGATATCCAATATCTGGAATGATCTAAAATCGAGACCTCTGGATCACCAGCAACCTTTTTTTTCTGCTTATCACTTGCACATTTGGTATTTTTTCATAATAAAACCATAGAGCTGTAATGTACTACAGAGAGAAACGGCAACCCTGAGGAGGAACAGGAATGTGAACCACGTGGCATATGGAACATTTCCCAAATAGTATTTCCCGCAAATCTTCCTCACCATTACAGTTCTATGGAGAATTTGTGAGAAGCAAGTGTTTTGCGAGAACGCGCATTGTTTCGGACTTCAAAAATGGTACTTTCGTGCTCCGCATATGGATGTAATTCTAGATACGTGAAAGGTGGAGGAGTAACATTTCACAGGGGAGCTTTTTCTAAAGTTTTAAAACTTATTTTTTATAAACTGTAGAGGTTTTATCCACTTTACTTGCTGTTTTCTAATAAAAATAGATTTTCTAATTTTATATAATATATGCATACTTGAAATAACATTTAAATAAAAGTATCTTAATATATATGTATGTTTTTAATAACTGTGTTCTGAAAAAAAATTTAAAATTTTAGTAATCTGATATAATTTTAATTAGTATTCTGCTTTGGCGATATTTTTTATAGGCCAACAGACTTTGCTTTAAATGCGTTTGTTTATATATTCTTTGTATACGTTTGCTTATGCGGACATATACGAAGTAGTAATGTATGTATTTAATACTTAGTAATATCAATGTAATACACTGTGTAAGAACTGCATAAAATTATGCTTTTTTTTTAACATGAATGACCTTATTTTATCCCCTTTTCTTTCATCCAAATATAACAAACATGTTTACTTTCAATCATGTATTTTTTTTCTTATATCATGTTTCTGGCATTTATTTTAATATTAAGAATTTGTTAAGTATTAAGAAAATAGTCATTATATAACAGTTAAATTTTAAAACTTTAATACTTTTAAGTTTCTCTTTTAAAAATAATGAACATTATTTAAATTTTACCTTCTTATTAAAATTACCTTAAAATCTTACCCAAAAATTATTTTTATGCATTTATTGTGTTGTAAAGAAAGCTATATGTAATTATGATTAGATGTCATTAGACGTTATTTATTTGGAAAGTGCAAGTTTTTTTAGTTATATTCAGTATAATATATGCATTGTGATTGAAATAAAATTCCTTATAGTTAACTTAACGTTAATTACAATAAAATGTTTTTCTTGTATAAAATTTATATTTTACGATACTAAATTTGTCAAGAATCGTTCTTCATTTGAATCTATCACTGAAATTTTTTTATTTTTAATTTCAGATTATTAATAATTTAGTTTTTTCTTTCCAGTTTTTTTAATTTTATTTTTAATTTTGTAGATGCCGATGGACATTATATTACAAAATGTTATTCTACAGCATGAAAATTATCCTGTTAAATTTTGAAATAAAGTGTCCAATTTTAGGGAAATTATTAATTTTAGCTGGAGTTTATCGATTTAACTTCTACAAATTCAATGGCAGCTTCTGTGAAATGACATCTTTCTAAGTTTGCATTTCGAACTGAGAGAAAAGAAGGGAAAAAAATCGCCAGCCGTGGCGATAGTGTGCCAAAGTCTGGGTTCAGTTCCATTTCATGCCCAAACTCCTGCAGCTCATTCCCGTATCGCTTTTTCACCCTGTTTTGAATGGCTATGCTCGGTCTAGTATATAATAGGTGTATGAATAAAACAAGAATACCAGTTCTTAATTTCACTTCAGCACTGATGCCAACCTGGCAAATCAATCTTTATTATTTTTTGTTTTCATTACTGCATGACTATCAACGACTATGAGATATAACCTACTGCAGCAGTGATGTCTATCAATAAAATATTGTGAAACCTTTTCCCTGCAACTAAGGGGAGCTCCCATGAACAAGCTATTAGGTGGAAGTGTAGGACAATGTTTGCAGAAAAGCCTCAAAAGAGGGATTTTAACAAAATCACTTGCTATAACCATGGGGACCTCAAATCCACAATGCACACTTTTTAGAACTTTCTCTTTCATTCCCCAAGACTGAACCAGGTACCAGGTGCTTGTCAAACAATGGGTCTTGGAGATCACTAAGAGGCAGAGCCAAACTATAGACTGTGTTTCTGGCTGTCACGCTAGCCCACTTAGATGGCTGACTCCATGACCATCCAGGACAGCATAAACTGTCCTTTTTGGCTGTAGGAATCAGGTTGGTGTTGATCCGCCCCTGAGCTGCTACTGCTATAGTATACTACTAAGCTGGTGTATGCAAACCCAGGAGGGGCACTGATTACTTTGATTTTAATAGTGACTGAGTACCAAAGAGTATGCTAACCTTTTTATGTTGACATTACACTTGGCAATGATTGCAGACTTCCTTTGATGAAGTCTTCAACTATGAAATGTAGAGTGTGTTGATGAGAAGAAATTCAGCAAAAATTTCTTTCAATGTGCAAAAAATAAATTTTGTAAATGATACTCATATGTCACAAGATTACATTTAGATTCACAAGATTACATTTACATATGTCACAAGTTTGTATTGAGAATAACTGATTTATTATTCAGGAAGCCCAAGACTGGTACCAGACCTGGTGTGTCCACACCGGGCAGAAGAATTTTAAGGGGAGCAAAATTTTTAGAATTTACAGAAGCACTAAGCAACAAATTAAGGGTTGGCAAGGTCTTTAAAATTTACTGAAGGCTTTGGGATACAAAATTTAGAAGCATCAAAATTTTTAGAATTTAAGGAGGTACTTGGCAGCAGAATGTTTGACCCACAGAGACTGCACTGGGCTGCAAAATGTCTAGCACTGACCCTGAATAAGTATTAAGTATATTTGAGACTTTATTTATTCAGGACTCAACTAAGCTTTAGGCATGTGCAGAAAATAGATGTAAATATAATAACTAATATAATTAAAGCTTAACTTCATCAGTGGGCGACAAAAGCAAGATAAAATTTATCAGAAAAAGTGTTTAGTTACCAATTTCATGATACATCACCAATACTGTATAGTGGACATTAGCTAAGCTTTATGATGATAGCCACAAATTTTAAGGCTTTCAGGTATTACAAACCAAAAGCGAAATTTTCCAATCAGTGGATTTTATGAAGAAATGTGGAGAAGTGGTGATATAACAGAAGTTCTTCATTGCGATGACAGAGCCCCAATCAACTAATGGAGAGCAAAATCTGTAGCATGGTTTTAAATTCAGAAAAATTTGCCACAGATAGTAAAGAAAGTGGCAGAGATTTTTAGGAATAAAAAAAATTATGATTGATAGTTTAGTTTGAATTTTCAATGTGGTATTACAGGGCTTAAATAATGGAACTGAACAAGACATTTTCTGTCTATAAAATTAAAGAGAAAGTATTAGGACAAAAAATGAAGCAAATTAAACAACTTGAAAAAATATTCAATAAAACAAAAAAGTAAATACAGAGGTGTTTTGTAAATTTTCATTCTCTTAAGATTATAAATGCTTGGTCAATCTTGACATTATGGTAACTTGGCGATTTTTTGGCGAAAATTTGGCGACCAACCCTGCTACAGCAACCTGCTAGTTTTGTTTTGGACGTCATTTTGTTTTCAAGAAGTAAAGGCATGTTTTTTTTTTTTTTTTTTTTTTTTTTTTTTTTGTATTCAAAATTTTTTCCAACAATCTGCTAGCCTAATTACGCTTATACTAGAACTTTTATGAAACAAAAATGCTTAATCATGACGAAGATTAGGTGCAAAATTGGGAGAAAGTGCAGAATCGCAAACTGCTTGCCGCGTTTTTAAGAATTGCACATACACGGTATCCATGTACACGTCGACCTATTTTCACTTAAAAAAACATCCCAGAATTGCACAAAAATGGCATTGCGCACACTCGTGACTTTATGTATGTACACATTGACCTATTTTCACGTAAAAAAATCAAAGAAAATTGACAAAAATCCAATTCTTCTTACTCTTGTAAAAAGTGCCAAACAAATAAGTGGGCGGTTCTGCAATTTAGCAGCGAAATTATTTCTAAGTGCTTATTATCTAAAATCACGATCGGAATTTTCCGGAAAATGTCACATTACATGTCTCATAATCTCTCATTTCTCTGAGACAAAATAATCTGTGATTCAAATTGTGTACTTCTCACATTATTGTTAAAGTCCTAGCTAACCTTTATCGCCTTACCAAAATGTCGCCAAAGTACCTGTTACCATATTCTAAAGATTAGCCAAATGCTTCATTATTTCATAAATCACTGTTTCATATTTTTAATTTTTTAAATTTTATGGGTCATCTTACTAGTTTTAGATCTAATAGCTGGAAATATCTGAAATTCGGAATTGGCAAAGTCCAGATGAGTCTGGGTTTCAGACTTTGTACTGAAGAATAGTATCATTATTACACACTGCCAATTCTATAATGACAGAGAGGGTTTGTTATGCATGGAGATAGTTTTACATTTCTAAAATTTTTATAATATTTTATCTTGAAATAATTAATATATTTAAAAGCTAAATTTATCATTTTATTGTTTTTAGTATATCCTATGATAACCTTGGCACTCAATAAAACGGGTCGACCTATTGTTTTCTCATGTAGTTGGCCAGCTTATCAAGAAGGTTCAGGATTACATGTGAGTTATCTATAAAAGTTTTTGAAAAAATACTTTTATTATTATATCACTTATTTGTATAACTTACATTTTAGTGTAAATTATGTCACTGGTCACTAAAATTGCTACGTAATATAGGAAAGCCATTGGTAAAATAATATTTATTTTGCAATTACATCATATTGGATGAATGAAATGATTAAAATTTCAGGTAAAATTGAGATATGGAATATGAAGAAATCAGTTCCTGAGTATCTGCCTGTAAATAATAGCAGCTGTTATATGGCTGCACGTGAGGTCAAACAGACTTTGTCTGACATTTTGGGATATTGCAGTCTGTCCAACTACAATTGTAAGTCAAAGTTTGTTTGTCCTACTGGGTGGCATACATTGTTGCTTCAGTCTCCCTGTGCAAGCCTTAATTAATTAGACTTTATTTGATATGACTAATTTGTGAGAGATCTGGAGAACATCTTAACCAAAGTATGGAGCTGAAGATACTGTGTATTGAGAGAACATAGGAGAGCATGGGAAACATGCAGTCTCAATTGCCTGTTGAAAGGCTGAGCAATAGAAGGTCCAATGATATAGTGCAGCTGCAGGCTTTAAATGCCCAGCAATGTAACACTGGATGGTGAAAGTGTTAAACATGAGGCCTAGAGAATGAATTTAATAACACCCTATAACATCAGTCCCGTGGTTGGGTGAGGATAAAGTACAATGATGAAAATGCAAGTTTCCGACATGTGTTTCCTTCAGTGCCTCTACAGTTGGATATGGCCATCATGAAGCTGTAAGCAAAAGCTGGACTTGTTAGAAAAGTTGATGTCACATGATTGATGCATTGTTTGTTGTTGACTGTGCATTATGATTACTGATTCTTGTGCTGTAACATCTAAGGAAACCAAAGTAGCGATTTGCCTTGATGACAGTTGATGGTGTTGCTGATGTCATTGCACTGTACATCTGGATACTTGCCACTGTACAACACATCCAGTTTCCTGACTTGGAGTATGTGATATGGTTGTACAATCCCTAATTTGGAATGAGGACTTAGTCATTGTCCAACCAATGCAAGCAGCAATTGTATGGTATGATAATATGCATCCCTATAAACTATGATTCTTCCACGACGGAATTCTGAGATGTACTGTTATGAATTCTGTTGTGTCGTCATCATATATTCATTTCATAAGACTTTATTCACTTTACAAGACACTTTATACAAAAAACGTTTTGAGAATTACCTGTAAATGCATTTGTTTTCAAATCAGATTTGTTTAATTAATATATATAGATATGCCAAGCAAGCATACATTCACACATATAATATATAGTAGTACATACAGAAAAATGAAATAAAATTTAAAAATAATGAAATTTAAGAACTATTGTATTAAAAAGTAATTAAAACTTTGTTGTGATTTCATTGGGTTTTTGTTTTCTTATAGGTGCTTATTTTAGTTTTTTATATGCATTTTACTTGATTATATTTTGTTATATGCATTTGTTAGTCTTTTTTGACAATTTTTGTTAGATTATTTGTATGTGGCAAAGCAAACAAGATCTGTCTGTCTAAAGGAAAGGGATATCTGCATGGAGGACTTTCTTAGTAAAACTTATTCATATTCATGTTACACATGGGGAAACCATGAAACCCAATTTGTTCATTTGGGTTTGAATGAGAATCAAGCTAGAAGTAAACAGTGGTCTTAGTCAGGAGACCATTGGTGGGGTTTGTTAGATTTGAAAACCTGACAAATAGTATTTAAATCTAATATTAATAAATGAATGAGATTTATAAAAACAAAATAAAATGCTTATATATGATACAACTAACTCTCGATATAGCACATAATTACACCGATAAACTGAAGGGTAATAACACTGATAAATTCAAATATGAAACAGAACATGCAGTACTTCTATTTAGAGAAAAATGTTTAACATATTTCACTGGGACTATCTGGCAGCAAAATCCTTATTGTCTATGTCGTTATTTTAAATTCATCACATATCTGCTGTTTTGACTCTTTAACTTCAAAACACAAATTTCAACAAAATTAACAACCTTATTTCACTATTGAAAATTCTCTGGATTTTTCTGTTATAATAAAACACAGACCAAACAATTTTCTCTAAACAAATATGTATCAGCGAGAAAATGCATTTTTGACAGCAGCTCATTTCGATGATGGTAAAATTTTTCTAAATATAAGAAATTTGTCGCTTAAATTAATTTTAAACAGAAAACGAAATAGAATGACACATTATGAAAAATATTTTATTTTTGAATCAGATTTTGAAACAAGAAAGCTGTAATAAAAGACAAATAATAATAATAATAATAATTTAACGGAGACCAACTTTGGTACATACACTTTTCAACAGAAAAACATTTGAAGCATGTTATACAGTAATGGTGTGGTTCATTTAATTATGACAAAGCACTGGAGGGCTAAATTACCTAAAGGGAAGAAAGTCTTCATGGAGGACTTCAAGGGAAACTAGCTTGTATACATGTTACACACAAGGAAAATCACAAGTGTCCAGCCCACCAGCGGCTGAGCGATAAAGTCACTCAACACTGGTAGTTCAGTCCGATTTTTGAATCTCATGAACAGGCTGGCTGCATGGGCATTTTCATGGCTTTTCCCATGTGTAACATGTATACGAGCCAGTTTCCCTTTGAAAGTCTAGCAGTTGTGCCACAAATCACTGAGTAGTTCAGTAGTTTATCCTTAGCAATATGTTCATTTGTATGTTCCAAAACTTAGAATGAGTTCAGAAATTTTGATTTTGTAGATGCTATTTGTTTTGAAATCCTGAAGTTTTACTTATGTTTAGATTATAGGTGTGACGGATATGGCTTGGTGAATACTCTTAGACATGACTCCACAACTCTAAAACACAACTTTATTAACACAACTGTTCATTAAAACAGTCAAACTTCTAGATGAATACTCGAACCTTCTCATACTCGAGATAAGGGCAATGTGTGTGAGTTCGCTGGTCATGCCTGTGATTATTATGAACATAAGACTATCGAACATAAGACTGCCACAGAGCAGCCCCCCAGTGACACAGTCACGACCGACACAAAAGGGGTTGATTGCAAATTCAATTTAAGAAATGCACATTCGAATAAAAGTTATACTTTAAAATGTATGTACAAAAAACAAGAAAAATAAAATATATGAATAGTAATATACAAGTAGTAATATACTTAAATTCTAATTGAAATATATAACAATACAACACATATAGTAATTAAATAAAAATAATGAAAAGTTACTAAAACAAGAATTTTTAGCAATTGCCAAACGTATACGATAGAAATTAATCTAGTACTATAACAAAAGTTATAGTACTAGATTAATTATTAAATCTATGTACTATAACTTTTGCAGCAGACCACAAGAGAAAAAGCATTGAATTATATTACAGTGATCAGTTTTTGGGAAAATGAACATGTCCCACTGTGAGTAATTGCTTGTTTTTTAGCAATCCTTTTGTCTTCACAGACTTTTTGATGTGGAATCTGAGGATTTACAGGTGTATCTATACGTTCTGAAAACATATACGCTGGTGTTAAGTGATCGATTGAAACTGTAATATTTTTGTTATTTACCTCATTAATAAAATTTTTGTCCATTCAATGAACAATGGTGTGATGACCAGTATAAGGTGCAGTTAGAGGAGGTTTAACATAATCGTTCTGTAGAAATACACGAGAACATTTTGAAGTGCCTGGGCATGCATATATTAATGGTTGAAAATGCTTAGAGATTGGTTTAACTGAATGCATGACTGATTGAAACTGTGACACATAAGATTCAGAAGGAGGTACGAAATTAATAGCATTCAGCATATCTGAGGGTAATGTAAGTGTGGTACTGTAAATAAATTTGGCACAAGTAGCATTTATATCTTTCTTAATGTTAATGTTTATATCTTTCTTAATGTTTAATAATAATCTGATACCCAACAGAACTATAGGCAGAATTTCAATTCATTTTGGATTGTTATGAGCCATTGTTGCACTTTTAAGTTGCCTATGAAATCCCTCAATTAGCCCATTAGACTGAGGATGATAAGCAGTAGTTCGAATGCGATGTGTACCCAAAACCTTCATTAAATCCTTAAATAAGTGAGCTTCAAAAGTTCATCTTTGATCAGTTGTTATTGATACCAGGCAGCCAAATCTAGCTATCCAGTTATGCACTAACACTTTGCAAATAGTCTGAGGTGACGTGTCGGCAGTAGATGTAACTTCTGGCCATCTGGTAAAGCGGTCAATAATTGTCATGGAATAACAGTTACCTTCAGATGGTGGAAGAGGACGTATGAGATCAATATGGAAATTTGCAAATTTTGCATCAGGCAAGGAAAAGGTATCCAAAGGTGATTTTGAATGTTGAATTTTAGAATGTTGGCATTGTAAGCAAGTTTGAACTGTGGTTTTTAATAAATTTCTTCACATCAGGCCAAAAGTATCACTTAGTGGTTAGGTTTGTTGAGGCTGAAATACCGGCATGAGAAAGACAATGAATCTGCTGAAAAATGTTAGAGCGAAAAGATTCCGAAATAAACAGACGAGTTATACCTGTGTCCATATTGCAGTAAAAGAGTAACATCATTTGAAGGAAAATAATGTTTCTCTGGTTTAAAAATTGCGGAAGATAAAGAATTTTGAATTTCGGAGTCCTAATGTTGTGTTTTGGATAATTGTTTATAATTAATGTGTTGATTATCAGATACTGAATCTCTTTCTACCTTGAATAGGGCATCAGCAACGATTTGTCACAACCTTTTGATGCATCATATAACAGTAGAAAATTCGTCAATAAAATCAAGATGATGAAGTTGTCAGGGAGAGCATTTTTCGGGCTTTTTCTTAAATGCATACATTAAGGGCTTTTGATCTGGGTAGATTGTAAAGGCCCTGCCTTCAAGCACATGTCAAAATTTCCTAATCGATAAATATATAGCCAATAGTTCTTGATCATAAGTTGACCATTTGCATTGACTTTTGGAGTTTAACATATAGAAACACAATGGGTTTCCAAATTGAATTATGCAACTGCATTAGTGAGCTACCAGCTGCAACGTCCGATGCATCAGTACAAAGCTTCAAGGTACCAGGAACTGGGTGTCTGAGAAGGGTTGCCTCAGCAATTGCCTTTTTTTCGCATTAGTGAATGTTTTCTCAGCTTTGTAGTCCCATTCGAGAGGGTATTCTTTTGTTTGGCTTGGCTGTGAGGGTTTTTTCTTATTAATGCAGCCTTCCAATAACCTATTCAAGGGAGCTAAAACATGCAAAGCTCTTGGGATAAAGCGTCTGTAAAAATTAAATATGCTGAGAAATTTCCTTAACTGACTTAAGAAGTTTGGTTTAGGAAAATTTTTAATAGCTTCTACTCTGTCAGGCAAAGGTTTTAAACCCTATTCAGGTATGTGAAATCCTAAAAACTCCAAAGATATTACACCGAAATTGCATTTAGATAGAATAACGCTTAACCCGTAATTACTTTATATTTCAAAAAGAGCTTTCAAGTTTGATAACTTGAAACTGAGCATTTGATAATGCTCAGTTTCGTCCTTTGATACAATCAATATATCGTCAACAAAAGCTTGAATACCCCTGCCAGCTCATGAATTACTTCATCAATAAAGTGTTGAAAGGTTGCAGCCGCGTTGCATAGCCCAAACTGCATTCTTGTGCTCTCAAAAATTTCGAAAGGAGTGACAGTAGCCGTTTGATGGATATCAGATGGATTAATTGGAATTTGATGATAGGCTTTTACCAAGTCTATTCGAGAAAATACCTTTGCTCCATGCAGCTCTGTTGCAAAATTGCGAATATTGGGATTAGGATATTTACCTCGCACTGTCTGAGCATTTAACCTTAAAATCTCCCACAGGTCTCCATTCGTTTGCGCCTTTCTTTGATACCATGTGGAGAGGAGAGGCGTTATTAATTTTGGAGGTTCGCATTTGGCCTAAATTGATAATTTTTTGGATTTCATTCTTAGCAATTTTTAATCTATCTGGGGCTAAGCTCTTAGAGTTACATGAAACAGGAGGATTAATCGTTTCAACGAAGTGCATAGTATTATTATTCTTAAACACTATTTTCAATAATTGCTTTTATAGAATAAAAATATGTGTTAATTACACTGCAATTAATTTTTAAAATCATCTTTAAATCAACAAGCTTTTTATTCTTTAAATCAGGTATTAAATCAAAATAATGCAAAAAATCAGATCCAGTAATAAGCAATATGTGCATAAAAAGCAAAATTAAAATTTTGATGAAGACTGAGTTAAAGACTTTAAGTTTTTTGTCCGTAAACTGGAATTGGAGTACTGTTGGCAGCACAAAACGTTATAATAGGTGTCTGATGCATTTTGTCTTTGGTTGCTGAAAGAAGCCTGACATCTGAGCAATGGCTTTCTGTCTCTAATAAAAAGGCGACAAGATTCGTAGGGTAAAGCACAAGTCATCATTACACCTTCCCTGGTTCGTTTCCCTGGAACGTACATGAAGGAGCACACTTTTTCACCTTCTCATTAAATTTGTGACGATACCAGCAATAGGAAGAATTCAAAGCAGCTTTAGCTGAAGGGCTTCGCTTTCTGTTAAAGTGGTTTTTGGAAAAACTGCATGATCATTATAGAGACAATACCTCACCATGCAATTTGCAAACCTCATCCAGTGGGGAATCCAATTTAGAATTATTAGATACGTTGACAGATGCAGATGAAGAAACTGCGCTTACCTGAGCGGGTGTAACTTCCAATATTTGATCAGCAATGCTGGCACCTTTCAAAGAACCAAGCGTTTCAACCGATGTGAGGGTAGACTGAACATTTGGTGAATGAAAAACTCAAGTAACAATGAGTCAGATGTATCATGTTTTTCAGTACACCTTTTCATGACACAAAGCAGTTTGGATGGTTTCCTGTCTCCAAGCTGCTTCCCAGCGAGTAATTTTCAAATTTCCTTGGTGCTGCTTTCCCCCACATCGATCAATAATGCAGCTTTCATTTCATAAGAAGAATCTTCATTCGTTTGTTCTCATTCCTGAAGTATGATACCTCAAACCAAATAGGCAATCTCTGGCGGCAAATTAGCAAGGCAATAGTTAAATTTTGCCTTGTGATCTGTAACAAGCTTGGGTGCAGCTAAAGCAAAAGTTAATTTGCACATAGGGAACCACAGTGCTAGGTCAATAGGATTGTAAATTGGTATTTTTATGACTGCGGTTTCTTCCATCTTAGTGGCTGCATGAAAAGAAAATGAAAGTCTTGAAACAACTAAGCCCTAAACGAACAACCAATATGAAACTTCATGTGTGTAGAATGATCGCCATTGTAGGTGTGATGCATATGGTTTGGTGAATATTCGTAGACATGACTCCACATCACTAAAACAACTTTATTAACAAAACTATTCGTTAAAACAGTCAAACTTCTGCGTGAATACTCAAACCTTCTCGTGCTCAAGATAAGGGCAATGTATGCGAGTTTGCTAGTCACACCTGCTGTTATTATGAAAACCACATGATGTCATCTGGTGGCACGCATAGCTGAACATAAAGACTTCCACAAGATTTTAATGGAAACATTGCTGCTAAAGTAATATATAGAGAAAATATACTAACTTGATTCCATAAGTAGAGTGAAAATTTCCTAAGATGAAACTGTTTCATAATTAGTTCCAAAACTAAAATTTCTAATCGAGTAAGAATGAACACTGCAAAATACCTTTTATTTATTATATTATGAGAAAAAATAATTAATAAATTTTATCTATTTCATGGAGCAGTGTGTGCTAGTACTGTGTGTTATCCAGCATTCACTGTGAACATTTATAACTTCTTAAAGCTCCTTGCAGTAACTGAGAAGCTGTAATATGTTTCATAAGATGTTTCTAAGCAATATGTTTCACAAGGTGTGCTGAATTATGCTGAAATCCAGAGGGAATAGTGCCTACTTCTTGTAGGAAATATCTTCATTGTTCATGGCACATGTGTGTAAGCTGTCAAGGGAACTTTTTGTCCCTGAGGATAATTTTAGTGAGATTCAGTGTAGAAAGATTTTAGGGAATCTCAAAACTACAGTCGAAAGAAATCAGTTCAGGGATTTAGCATCTGATTGAGTTGATTCTTCTAATCCCATAGCTCGTTTGATTCTTTACACTCTTCATTCCATCTTTGCTAATTGGTCTTGATTCACCCCTTACTCGTGATATTTCTCATTGAGCTATGGTAAGTTAGTCATAAAAATGATTCAATCCATTTAAGTGAGTAAATGATTGAGATCCAGCCTCATAAAACAGCTAGTTTGACCATCTCTAACAGGGACATGCACACAAAAAAGAAATATCGAAGAAAAAATTGGAAAAAAATATTGCACATTAGATGGGGATGAAGAGTTGTAGTGCCAAGTAAACACTTCACATTTCCTGAAATAATAGATTCTCATACCTATTCACTTGTCTAGGTGCAAACGTTACATTACGGCTGCTTGCAGTAGCCAAAAGAAAGAGTCTTGCTATTTCATGGCCTGGCACAGCATCATTATTCACACCAACACAGAATAATAGGATTTTGATCGAAAGCTCCTTCATCATCCACCTTATACCACAGATATAGGTGATATATATTACCATTTCTTTCAATAAATGCAATATTTTTTAGTTGATGAAAAATTCAAAACATGAAAGGGTGTATTTTATGGTATGTATCTGCATTCTAATAAAATTAAGTGTTTTAGAAATTTACCGAAAATCCCGATTTCAAGATGGATCCCGATCCTTTACATTGACATAAATACAAATTAGAAACAATGATTATGTGTTTTTACAGTATTAGAAATATGGCTGCATGTTGGATGTATATGCATTGCATTACTGTGTATTATAGAGGAAAAGCTGAATGGTATGTTAGACTTGAAACTTCATTTATTTATTTTAAATCCAGCAAGAAAACCTCCTGAAAGGATTTACAGTAGGGCACCAGTAGATCACTCTTGGTAATGTTTGTGGAAGTTTTTGCTAATAACACATGGAAAAGAGCAATAAAATAAGTCTGGTTGACTTTGTTTATGTTATTCTTCAATTTGATGAACTAATATTTCTGTCTCACTATCTCACTTCCTGTACCCATAATACTGTTATTTGCTACTGTGACCTTATCTTTAGATGCAATCAAACCTGTAGCCATATTTCTGACTTAACCTTGTGTTCAGGACTGTACTTTTCTGATGTTAATTCAGAGTTCACCATTAAGAATGGCAGAAATTCTGTAATGATAATTTAAGTTGAGGCATACTTTCATAAATATACTTTCATAAATCTAAGTAATAGGTGGAACTTAATTAAATAGCTGTCATGATTCTTATGTAATACTCCAGTAACTCACATATGTATGTCACTTTCATATTTACAAAAGAATGAAACAAAATTCTTTTATCCAATAGTATTCGTATCAAATTTCAATAACCAATAACAGTAAAGTGATTCTCTCTTCAGAAGGGGAAAAACAAAAGGAAATCCACCATTTTTTAGTGTATCAGAGTTAACATAATCCTTCTCCTTTTATTGCCTATTTTTATGTAGCGAGCATTCCATTTACAAATCACTTTTCACACTAGGTGTATAGTAATGTAAATCTCATGCTGTAGCATTTTAAGTAGTAGGAATTTGTCCCACTTCATGTTTCTATGTGTGGATTATTATCAACTTTTACATGTGCAACCATGTAGAAGTAGATAATAATCCACACATAGAAACAACTACCTTCTATGTGTGCACTACTACGTGTGCAACCAGTGGTATGCGTACCACCGTTTGAGAACCCCCAATATACTTTAAAAGCATGTAGAATTTTGCTTCAGTTAAAAACCATTTCAAATGTTCTTGCCTCTGGTTAAGGAAAAATCTGTCTTATTAGATAAAATCTTAAATCTACACATCTTCTACACATATAATCTTCTACACATCTTCATCTTGTACGCATGTAAATTTACACCTGCATGTGTGCATATTCTACACATGTGTGATGGATCCAGTATCCTGGAACTGTTTCCATAGGTTACACACGAAGCTGGGCGTTAAACTCTCTGGATATGTGGACTTGCAATTAGCCAGCCTCTAGCCTCCCCACAATTCGCCACCTCCTTCCAGCATCTAAACATTGGTGGTTACTCATTTTTACTGTTCTGATGTGAAGTTAATCGATTGCTGCAAGATAACACCAAGAAATTCGCCGAGGTGTGCTAGCGAACGCAATTCATCTTACCCTTCATGTGCTTATAAAGCCTGTTTTTCTGCTGGCTCCGCCTACACATACATGTACGCTTACATATTTACCTTAAAACATTTGCATATTTATCTAGAAGCAGTGGTTTTTCCTTCAGTTCAGTTCTTTTCACGCAATTCGATAAAATATGCAAATTCTCTTAATTTATTTCACCAGTGTAGGCCAATGAGAAATTAAATTTTTTGAATGAAATTGCATCAAAATTAGATTGTAGTTTTTAAATGTGATTAAGCTTTGTTACACTTATTTTATGAACTGATTTGATACTTCATTTGTATGTACATTAACATAAATACATGGATACAAAGATGTGTAGAGAAAATTGTATGACTAAGTCCCTTTTGCATGGTTGGTTGTAGACCCACGATTTTGGTTTAACAAATACAGGAGGCGGATCACAAATACAGGAATTGTGATCATATTTTTCCATAGCTATTTTGATAACATTAAGCACTAAGAAAAAAATTCCTTTAAAATAGTTATGGAATTTAACTGATTTTTTATAAAAATATTTAGACACATATAAGTAAGTATTTTCACAACATTTTAATTAAGAAAATGAAAATGTTTGTTTATGAACTGTTCATGATGTTTCTGGAAATAATTTGACTGATGTATGTCTAATTTTAATATTTGAAAGGCCATTGTAAAATTTAAACAATATAGTAACTTTAGTTTGTTGTAAATTTTTTTATGGAATATTTTTTAATTCAAGGGAATAGAAGAAGTTCTGCAGAATTTGTTTTGCTTCTGAAGAAAGACTTGTGTGTGATCGCCGTCAAAATTGATAGAATTATTCAAAACTGTGTCACACTAAATTTTTTTTTTTTGCCTAATTTTAAATGGTTGGCTAAAATTGAAACCAAGCTGCCTGGCTACTTAACCCCCAACTTGGCAACATTTCTGTGGCTGGCAATTTATGTAATCTATTTTGACCTTATCTGGTGAATTTATCTTTTATTTGGTGAGTTCAGTTAAAGATTTATTTCAATAATAGTTTGATTATATTAACTGATCACAATGAGTGATGTATTTTCTGTGTTTTTGTATACAAACAGAAGGGACTTTGGCAAATCAATAACAGTATCCAGATCATGACATGAACCACAATCACATTAACCCCTTAACGATCGGATAATTTTCAAGAAAACGGTCATAAAAGTGCCTGTTTTTTTTTTATTGAAGAAAATTGCATGAAATAAATGTATGTACAATATATGCATTCATTTTCAATTTCTGGATTTTTTTTAGCTTGAAATTTTTAAAATATAAGTTTTTAGGAAAAGCCAACATTCAGGTTTATTTTGACTGAATGTTGGTTTTCCAGTAAGCCAGGAAAGTTTCAGAAATAAGTGTTTTAAACATTAAAAGAGAATTTTATTAAACTTACACATAATATAAACAAAGTAATTTTTTCTTGTGTGATAAATTTCAAAGCATGAGATGCAAAGGCAAACATCACAATCTGGATGGTAGTACAGAGTTTCCTTCCTACGTCTCTTATTGTTTTCATCTCTTCTGGAACAACAAACTTTGCATTCTCTTGATAGTTGCCGTTTCTTATCAGTTGGGGGTATCTGTCTAAAAAAATGTTTTTCAATCAAACGGTTTGGATTATCCTCCAAGCTTGGCCAGCCTCTTTTTGAAATGGTGTCTGATGACTGATACATTTCAATAAGTTCATCTATTAATGAAAACAAAACATCAAATGGGATTTTTTCCCGCCCTTTTTTTGTAAATAAGATACAAGTTCAAAATAGTTTGGTCTAACAAATGAAAAAATATTTTCTTATAATATTTCTTTCCTCTTTTTCAAGCAATAATCTCCAAGATACAATATCTACCGCTCCCATATTTTTATTGTAATCTGTGACAATTGTAGGTTTTTTGACAACTTTGTTATGACACTGTGCATCTACCATGTCATTTGTGTGAACTGTAGATAGCATGGTAACATTTTTCCACTCCATGGCAAGAACTTTACCTCGATGAAAAGCAACATTTTCACCTATTGCGGTTCTCTTTTTTACTGTTTCTTGAGGCATTTCTTTTCGGTTAGTTTTACAGTTCCATAAGTGTCTGTTTGAAATTTTAAAAGCTTGTCTAGCAGAGAAAAGCTAAAGAGCTAGCAGAAAGGTAGCAGAGGCTTTAAAAGCTAGCAGAGGCTTGATAAGTGACATCACAACTTGAACTAGTTGGGGCAGTTCTTTATATTTTGCATCAAAAACCATACCTTTCCCAGTATATATAATTTGTGACCATATATACCCTGAACTTGATTCACATAACAATTACGATTTTACTCCAAAACGGGATCTCTTTATCGGCCTATATTGTTGCCATCCTATACGACCTTTGTAAAGCATGAGGGTTTCATCAATTACAATATCACGTCCAGGAGTTAGAGCTCTTTGAAACAATTCATTCAGGTGCTGTAACACTGGCCAGATTTCATGCAGCTTGGGATTTGGATGTGTATTACAATCAAAATCTTCATCTACAAAATGCAGAAACTTGTGTATTTCGTAAAATCTATTACAAGGCATTATGCTTCTGAAATAAGGTGTTGAAATTGAATGTTTTTTTCTCCAATACATTTTCGTATCTGGTTTTTTTTAAATACCTTGTAAAATAACTATACTGAGAAATTTAAGACTTTCTTCCTTTGTGACAGGTATCCAAGGTTTTTTATTTTTGGATAGGCAGAATCCTGGAGAATTTTGGCATTGTTCGGCGTATCTATTTGTTTCCGAAACAATCAGATCCACTAAATTGTCATTCACAAAATACTTAAATATTGTAAGATGGATCAAATTATTGTAAGATGGATTAAAATATTGTAAGATAATCAGAACATGGATCAAAATTTATATTTACCTTTGGGTTCTCCAAAATTTAAAACGTGGGGGTGCATGAACTGCTGAAGTAGACACAATTTTATTCCATGATCTTCCAGGCAACAGTACAGATCCATCATCACTGCTCTCAGATTCTCTAACTGAACTTTCATAAAAATCAGTTACTTCAGAATCACTTTCAGATCCATTTATAATAATATCAGAATCCAATTCACTATCTGACTCTGACTCCATAATGTATGGAATAAAAATATAAGTATATTTTATCACAGAACAAAAACCATGTGCATTCATATTGAGACTAACTGAGCTAACGATAAAATTACAAAACACATAGCATAAATACACGTTTGATTAGTGCTGACATCTAGTTTAAAATAAACTTTCTCTAATTGCATAAAATATTATTCTAGTACTGCCATCTGGTGTGTAAAATGAGAAATAAATTTTTTTCCGGGCAAATAAAATGAATAGGTTTTAATCCTTTTAGCACGTTGTTTTTGAACTCTTCAGCCTGGAAAAATCACAGGCATGATAAATAGAGGGCAAAACCTCACCCCTTCATTTTGACGGGAGTGAGAAGGAAGGGGTTAAGCAGTGTCTAGTCAAATATGGTAGCTTTTCAGCTTAAGACAGTTTTGCCATTTTTATTAAAATTTAATTACAAAGCAGAATAAATTTTTATTCTTTTTTTATAGTTAAACATGTTATTGTTATTTATACATTTGATGCTTAATTTTGTTGTAAGAACAAAATTGGATATTTTAGTAGTTGCATTTAAATAGTTTATTCCACATTGAAGTTATAAATTTTATTTTTGACTTTTCTTAATATTGTCCAATTAGATTTCCAATTTTTAACATTGTCCTATTAGAGCAGTTCTATGCTTTTTTGCTGCAACATTTGGCTGATGCTTCCATGAATAATAATTTTTCTTCTTTTTAAATTAAATATTAATAAAAATAAAGGTATTAAAAAGAGTCTTACATATTTTTAATAAAAGGCTCATACACCAAAACTGTCTTAAACTGAAAACCTACCTTACTTGAGTAGACATTGTTTAATGTGATTGCAGTTCATAAATTGTTGGCATATGTAGTATCTTCTTCATTATGCATAAAACTGTATTTCAGTGGCATTTATGCCATCTGTATGAAACATCTTCAGAATTTTTTTGCACATTTACAGCATTTTAGGGTTTTGTTTTTATAACACACATTGCAAAGCTCTATGATTTGTAAGAAAAGTAATATTTTATGGGCTACTCTTGGATGATGCAGATGTGCAATTAATTGGAATTCCATAATATATGATAAAAAAATAATCATGCCAGGGTGTAAGCTTTTTGCATTTAGTTTTCAGTGTATATTAATAAAATAGTGTAAAATTAAGTATGTTATGCAAGTTAGAATCCTGAAGATAATAAAAAGACTCAGCAACTGAAAATAGTTCAATGAATTCCTTTAAAATAACCTTTGGAGAATTCTTATCACTGTTTTCACATATTGTTGCTTTGATTTTTTTAACAGCTTAATTTGTCTGAAAACAATGATTTTGAGTTATGCAAATAATTCAACTCAATTTTTAAAATATATTCTGCTTTTATCTTTTAAGCCAAATTATTCAGAAATTGCAAAGCACTGTAATTTGTGGCGAAATTATGATGATATTGAAGACTCGTGGAAAAGTGTTCTTTCCATTGTGGATTTTTATGCCAGTCGCCAAAATGAATTTGCAGCAGCTGCAGGACCAGGACACTGGAATGACCCTGATATGGTAATACAATAAGTATTTTTATATATTCTTACAGTTAATCCATACCTGAAACATGTAATAAAGACATTTGTTTTATTTGATATTTTTAGGATGTGGAAATACCTATTCTTGAAAGTAACTACAGTCAAAAAGTCTTTAATACGAACTTGTCGGGACTTCGGCGATTCCGGATTATCGGTTTTTCCGGGTTATAGATCATCAGTTTAAATCTGGTAAGATGGCATGCAGAAATTATAAAATTAAAAATATGAAACCATAATTTATGTAATAAATAGCAATTTTGATCTAAAGGGTATCAAAATTTACAAAAAAAAAAAAGCTTAATATTTATTTGTTTACTTTATTAAACATTTCTTTCAATGCGTGCATGCGTAAAGCATACATTACGCATAGTCGAAATTAGAAAATTGCAACCAGAAAACTATTTGATGTGTGTTCGTGATATTTATAATGATGAGGAATTTGATTTAAATCATATCAAAGACGGAGTACATCGGGATGAAATACAGTCAAAAGTTGTTAATTCGGACACCCATAATCCGGAATGATCTATAATCCGGACCTCAAAGCTAAAAACTTTCTGCGCATGCGCATAGGTGTTTACGCGTGCGCGTAAGACCTTTACGACTGCGCATATGTGTGTGCGCAAGCGCAGAATACGTTTTCGCATGCGCGTTTTATGTATAACGGATGGTGTAAGGTAAAATTATCTAATTATCTATTTCAGTTAATGTTGATGATTGCTTTGTTCCTTAATCTTCGAATTGGATTCGGGTTATTATTTTTTGCATACTGTAAGAGCAATTTTATAAAAGTAAACTTGAATTTTCGATTATGTCAAATAGAATTTCTGATGCTGGAGCTCCCAAAGGATCTACAAAACGAAAGTATGTTTCGATGTCCATCAAACAAAAAGTGGAATTGCTGCAAAAAATGGATAAAGACATGAAGAAGGTGACAGAGAGGTTAGTGAAAACGAAAAAATTTGGATTGACAAGTTAGTCGGTATTCTCGTCACAGCAATTACGAGACTTGAACAGCGGAACTTTGTAACTGAACAAGAAATTATGTCTGTTTATAGAATTGAAGAGAAAATATTATCACATAAAACGAAGCAACTTAAACAACTTACATTGAAAGAAATGTTTAATAAAGTAAACAAATAAATATTAAGCTTTTTTTTTTTTTTGTAAATTTTGATACCCTTTAGATCATAATTGTTCTTTGTTTCATAAATTACAGTTTCATATTTTTAATTTTAGAATTTCTGCATGCCATCTTACGAGATTTAAACTGATGATCTATAATCTGGAATCGCGGAAGTCCCGACGAGTCCGGATTAACGACTTTTGACTATACTACATTTAGTAAGGAATTATAAGCCGAATAAAATAAAAACATCTGCCCTGAAGATAAAGATAGTGCTGACAGATCAACTTCCAGTTCATTGCGTGCCGCGTCGTTCCCCCCTCCCCCCGCAGAGCAGCGTGAAATTGATAAACATATTTCGGAATGGTTAGAGAATCAAAGGATATGCCTTTATCCAATTTTTGCAGCAATTCCACTTTTTGTTTGATAGACATCGAAACATGCTTTCGCTTTGTAGATCCTTTGGTAGCTCCAGAATCGGAAATTCTTTTTGACATAATCAAATGACAAGTTCAAGCTTACTTTTATAAAATTGCTCTAACAGTCTGCAAAAAATAATAAGCCGAATTCAATTAGAAGATTAAGGAACAACGCAATCTGCAACATTAACTGAAATAGATAATTAGATAATTTTAACTTAGCTTATACCGTCCATTATACATTAAACGCGCATGCGTAAACGTATTATGCGCATGCGGGAATGCGTTATGCGTTGACGCATGTGCAGAAGTTTGTAGCTTTGAGGTCCGGATTATGGACGTCCGGATTAAATACTTTTGACTGTATTTCCCTTAGTTATGTTTTAGCCTCTAAAAGTTGCATAATATACAGGTCAAAACGTGCCATATATAATGCAAAAATATGTTATTATACACAGGATGATATGAAAATACTAATTAGATTTTCAAATACTTTAACTCAAATTGTAGTGTTAAGATACATTAGTGCTTTAATGAAAATGATATACAGTAAAATGCCACTTAGTGCAGGGATTATGTTCCAACAAAGTAGAGCACTGTATGAAATAGCATTAAACAAGGCCATCTGATCATTTAAATAATGAGGTTAGGGCAAAACAGGTATAAAATAAAAAATAAAAAAATGTTAGATTTTGTTATTTAAGTTCATTAAATATAATCCTTGCAAATATTGAAATATAACAAATGAATATGAATTAATAAATAAAATGTTAAGTTTAATATCTTAGATCATTCAGATTTTTTCTGTATTTCCAGTTTCCTGTCTTTTTATCAAGAAGGTGTCATTTGCATTTTTCTTTTGCACTCAGTAAAAAAATTATAGATAAGGGGACAAGGCATCCAAGACACTCCACCCTGTCTTGCCTTTGAACACTTATCAAAATCTGCATCATTTTCAATAAATAAGTCCATAATTTCTGTTATGGAAGCTAAACTGGTTTTTAGAAATGCTATTGAAAGTTATTTTTGCTCTTCTTCAGAATCTCTATTTTTAATATTTTTGTGTTCTTCTTGATTTGCTGCTTTCTTGAGCTCATCATTAGAAAGACTTCCTGCTTTTCCTTTAAAACTTCTTCGAGATCTTCCACATTTACTTCATCTAAACCTATTTGTTTCGCTAATTCCACTATTTTGTTCATATCAACAACAGAATCTCTAGTGTCATCGTCCTTCTTTAAATCAGACCAAATGTTTTTCCATACCCCTTTCAAACATTTTTCCATTACCTCATTCCAAGCAAGATTTATGTTTTCTATAGCATCCATGATATTATAGTTTCTCCAAAAATTTCTTATTGATTGTTTATGATCTTCATCTGCCCTTGCCATCAAAATCCCGCCCCCTTTTTTTGTAATTGCTGCACATCAGCTAGTTTCAAATTATGCATTGGCCCTTGTGGAATATAAGTTTGAGGCAACTATTGTAAAGTATCATTTTTGTAATACATTAACTTGCATTATAGGAATGGGCCATAAAAATTCATGGCAAAGGGAAAGATAGGGACATTGTATTTCATATATTTCCTAAGGACAATTTGCTTTTGGTGAAAAAAATGGAACCGTGTCGAAGACAGGTTTCTATTACGCTGAACAAAGCCAAGAATTTGCAGTGAAAATTTTCTATGCAGTGATTATAAAGATGATATGAAAAATCTTATGCTTGGATTGGGGCAAAAGAAACTTAAAATCCAATACTGTGCAAAGAAAAGAAAAATAATACAGAGAGCTTTTGAAGACCACGCGAATTAAGTTTGAAGAAAATTCATTTTGAGGCCGTACCGAAAATAATGATAGAAATAATAAATCAGATGCAAATGATTTTAAAATAGAACTCACAAATGATGATGTAAATACTGCTGAATGCCATAACTGTAAAAATAACAAGAATACATTTTGATAACTTGTAAAAAACAAAGCCAGATCAGCATTTTAGGTAATTTATAATCATATATAATGTGAAAGTAATTTCATACAAAAAAGAACTTCCTCCTTTGCCTCTCATTTGAAAGATTAAGTAATTCTCTTTAGTTACTGTGAGCCAGATGAAGAAAAGGTAATGAATGACATAGTTTTTTCGTTCATGATTTAACAATCAATGTATGGGAGGGGGAACCTGCAACTTCTAATAACAGTAAATCATAGCATTCTTAAACTTGTGCAGATCTTTGAAGGATTTTAAAAATACAAATTATAGGGTGAACAACAGACAGGGAAGCAACTGAAAAGTGTGCAGAGTTCCGTGGAAAAGGACAGAAAGGCAGAAAAATGTTTAAAACACGACAGCACTTTGTTCAATGTGCTGTTACCATTTGTTGCACTTTTTCTCTATGTTTATGTTGCTAATCATGCAGAGTTTAGGTATACTATTTTTTTCTATGTTAATGTATAGTATCCTTTTCTATTTCCTTAAGAAATTTTGTTTTATGATAATATATTTAGAAATTAAAAACTTCAATGTGCATTATTTTTATGTTTAATCATAAAATGTACTATTGGTACAGCTGTAATACTTTTGCCTGAAAATTTACAATTTTTTCCTTCAAAAAGCACAAGCCGGGTCTTTTGGACACGGTGTGCATGCATGTGAAACTCGAAACAGTGCACATGCTCCTGGATCAAACCAATTTTGACCCACTGAAAACAAAAGCTCTCAATTTCAGGAGCTGTATAAAATTTGAAGTATGCTTGATAAATTTTGAATATTAGCATTCCTGCCATTGAACATTTAAAACCATACATGTCCTTTTAGGTTTGCCTGATGTGAAAAGTGTGTTTCGAAATTTGTATTAAAAAACTTACATATATAGCTGTCTTTATCAAGGTCTGTGCAGGTTTTGCCAAATTTAATCAAATGATATATCCAAATTTTGGGAAGATTTGATAGTATGAGGATAATTTTTTTCATTATTTTATTTCATGGTTTCATCGCTTCATGCTTTCATTTATTTCATTGATATTGTTTCTTTTTCTTCATAAATTCTATATATATTTATTAAAAAGTTTCACAAGAACAAAATTCTCATAGTCAGAAAGTGTACTTTATTGATTAATTTCTTAAATTAGTATCCTTATTCTATGACTATTCGTTCAAGAGAAGCTTAGTTATATAACCTTTTAGAAATTCCCTATATATTATTTAAATTTTTGTGATTGTCATTCCATAGGTGTCTTGAACATACCATATTTGAATTTGAGATAGGAGGTCCACAGTTTGAAGCCTTGCATCTGAAATTCTTCATTGTTCTGCTAATTTTCTCTGTTTTATTTTATGTGGAAATTTATTAATAAAAATCTGTTTTTAAACGAAGAGCACAAAATGTAATATAAAAATTTCAAGAAGAGTGAATTTTTTTTGTCTAATTTATTGCATTTTCATGTTTTTTTTTATATACAGTTAATATTGATATTTTTTGCAGTTATGCATTGTAATTTTGCATTATACACTTTGAGCAAATAATGGCCTGTGAGAACCTAAATTGTTCTCTGTACAATTTTCCAAACATCATCTGTTTGTAATTATTTCTATATGTAACTGATTATATTTTTAAAAGTGTTTGCATACGTAAAAATTTTATGTGTGGTTTTGTGAGGAACTAGTCATACTGTTTGGTTCAAACTTTTCACCATACCAGTTAAGTTTTCACTTTGTTCCTTTCAGAATTTTTTTTTGCAAACAACTATTTGTGACAAAATAAAATGAAAATAAAAAATAACAAAAGATTTACATGAATTATTCTGATATTTTTGTGCTGAATTTTGTAAAGCAGAAACACCATAACTGATTTATACTGTCAGACATTGGGACATGCATAGATTCCAGAAAATTTCCAAATTATCTAATTTTTTTGTGGTCAGGTTATAAAAAGTTTTTCTTAGGAAACAAATCTTAGGAAACAAATTTACAAAACAAATTTCTTAATATTGTAGACTTAATGCAGCAATTAAAAAAGAGTCTTTCATATGTTCATTTTATGTTTATTAATTTTTTGGAACTAATAAAATGATGAGAAGCAAAATTAAACTAATGAAATAGAATATTTGTGAAAATCATTTGAATATAGTAATTATTTCACTGTATGAAGTATAATATGTTATTGTTTATATGTTGCAATATGCTGTTCTTTATTGTGATGTACAGTTATTTATATGTTGTTTGTTGCAATTTATGTAATTATTAATGCGATCTTTCTCTCATCAGATATTGGCTGGTAATTTTGGTCTTAGCTTTGAAGAAGCAAAAGCACAATTTGCATTGTGGGCTATCATGGCTAGTCCTTTACTGGTTTCAAATGATTTAAGATCTCTTTCTCCTACCATAAGAGAACTACTCACTAACAAGGAGATCATTGCTGTTAATCAAGATAGTTTAGGAATTATGGGAAAAAGAATTTATAATGTAAGAATGTTTTCAGACTAATCTTTATATGGTTTGCATTTATAAAGCATCACTGAGCATATATTCATTCTATTTAAGCTAATATTAAAATATTACAGAATAACTTATATAATATGTAATATAATATAAACATTTTGAAATTTAAATGTTAGAAACATAATGATTATAATATGCATAAGCAACAGATACAAAGAAAGTGTGATTTAATCTTTTCTTGGGAGTTACCTGTTTGAGAATTTAATTTCCTTATTTTTATGTGAGCTGAGTACTTGACATCATGATGAGATTTTAATGCCTGTTTTGATTCATAGATTGTATAATTTATTATTTCTGTACACTTTAAATTAGAACTTGAAAATACCAAAATATCTTAATCTTTTGTAAAATTAAAATTAACATGCATGCATATATTTACAAAGAATAAAAACTTATATTTTACATGTTACATCATTAAAAAAGGAACTGAAAATGAGTTCCTCATCATTAATGAAAAATTATCAATGCTGCTGTCTACAGTAAGGAGAAGAAGGAAAGTTCACAGTGTGATGCAATTATATTATTATAGAGAAGGAAAATAATTATAACCATATACAGTTATCATAACTCAAATATATTAACTTCTTAAATTTCATGTTCTTTATTCAACAAAAATTTCTTGATGCTGGACACTCACTGTGAAATATACTCTTCAATGAAATATAAACTGATGAAATACTGAAGTTTTCCTACCTTCAGCTTCATGCAGTAAGCAGTATTCTTTATTTGCCAATTACGTTCAGATATGTAATTTGTATAGGTGATAACACATGATTAGATAATTGATAATTAGTAAGTGTGCATATTATGTATATGCATATTATGCATAGGGACACAAAATATTTATGTAAAACTTTTTGACAGCTTAACAGTCAACCAGCACTTGCACTGAAAAACAGACTGATGTAGTGGTTTCATGGCTGTGCATTATTGGTTTGGTGATACAATATGCACTTTCTACGGCCCAGACCTTGTTCTGATTCACAAGGTCACTAACACAGCTGTACGTTCATGGATGCTATATGACACAATTATTAACCATACTAAGAGATTGTGCTACAAGATGGCAGCAAAACTAGCAAAAGCCAGGTCTTGCACAAATAATAGAATTTTATTTTTATTTTGCAAAACTTTCATGAAACAATTAGAAGCCTATTAAATAACAATGATTAAAGACTATGTGCACAAATTAATCACTCTGAGAATGTAATTTGTTAGGGCAAAATTTATACTAATACTTACGTCAAATACACTCTTTTTCAAAAAAAAAAAAAAAAAAAAAAAAAAAAAATCAAAACACCATGAAGGAAGTGGTTGTTTTTGATGAAATTGAATATGTGTATAATAGCTCATACCCAGATAAAAAAAAGATTAAAAATTAAAGGTCATAGTACTTGTTCGCGGCTCACTTTCACCCATTGAGTGTTTAAATTAGTAGTTTTTCGAACTACCCCTGGCAGCAATGCATGTTTGGATTTGTCAAGACAAGGAGTGGTAGAGGTTACTAATGTCATCCTGCGACACATTCTGCCAGGCATTCATCAGTTATTGCTCCAGATCTGCAATATTTTGTGGTGCCCAAATCTGGTGGCCTACTATGTCCCGGAAATGCTCGATTGGTGAAAGGTCTGGTGACCTTGCTGTACAAGCAAGAGTATCAACCACACGGAGACAGTCCAGAGATATGCAAGCGGTATGTGGTCTGGCATTATCTTGTTGGAAAAGGTCCCAGGATGGTGTGCCATGAAGGTTAATGCAACCGGCCGCAGGATGGTATCAACATATCATTGAGCTGTTAAAGATGTATGGAGGATGACTAAATATGACCTGCTGTCATAAGAAATAGCACCCCACACCAGGAATTATGGCCGTATGCCTTTGTAAAACAAAGGCTGGTTGAAACCCCATCCTCTCCAGACATGAACACAGTGGTCATCTGCTTCAAGAGTGAAGGCAGGATTCATCACTGAACATTATACAATGCCAGTCTGACGGCAGCCATGCTGATCAGCTGCGGCACTACTCCAGACGACTCTGCCGATGTTCTGGGGTCAAAGGCAAATGTCTTAAAGGCCTTTGTGAGCATAACCGAGCCTCAGACAAATGACGTGAGATGGTAGACGGTACCACGGGAGGTACACGCTTTCATTCTTTTGTTTATATTTTCATTAATCTACTTTAAGATATATTACAAAGGATTGGAAACAGTTAAGAGATTTGAAGACATTACTTTCCCGAAAGAAAAGTTTAGAGAGCCACAAGAGTCAGGATTGAAGTTAAATCATAAACGAATAATACTTTATCCTTTATTTTGCATGGTTGTTCAAAAGCAACATGTGTTTTCACAATTTGCAGTTAAAGAATTAAACTGCAATATTTATTAGCAAAGCATTTCTTTCATTGGCTTAATGCAACAAACAGTGAAGCCACTTTTGAAATTGTATGCTCTTTCAAAAAAGAGGGTTTTCAATAAAAAGGGGAATGAAAGCTTTGCTTAGAATGAGTATTTCTGACGAGGTGTATATGTTTGTCTAGCACTGTTCATTCAAACTTTTTAACATTTTTGAATTGGGAAAGTTTTCACCTTTGAATGTATTATCAACCGAGAAGACTACAATTTTAGAAAAATAATATGCAGAAAACATTTCTTTTAAAGATGGGAGACTTTTCAGATTTTAAAAATGTCAGAGATGATGACCTTAAGTATACCAGAGTTCTGTAATTGCAGATTGCCTGAGGTTTATGAGGTTCAGAACCTTCTACATGTCTGTCTTTCTCTATAGCCTCAAGTTATATGGGCTAAAGAGAAGAAAAATGAGATTAAGTATTTTAATAAAAAGAAAAAAAGATGAAAATGATCATAATTGAGTCTTTATAAGTGTTTGGATTACAACAAACTTATGGCATCTCATCTGAATTATATATGCTTTGCATATTCATTGAGATTTAGCTATAAAATTCATACTAATAATCTGTTTTGAAGAAAAATAGTTTTGCTACAGTACATAAGAAAAATTAAGTAGCTGCTTGAAAGTTTTGGTTTGGAGTAGAAAAAGTGAATTCCAGAAATCAGCTTCAAAGTTCTTAATAGGAATTCTGAGTAAAAGAGATAAAAATTCGAACAAGAGACAATGTGGCATATTGTAATAATGAGAGTATTTCTAAATACTGTCTCACCTGTAGCTGTTAGATAGAAAGGAGTGAGACAAAAATTCAGACTTCAACAGTATATTAAATATTTTAACTACATTTTAACATACCAAGCAGTGATCTTTTAACTTCAGTATAGCTGTTTAAGTGAATGGAACTGCTCACCTGAAAATATGTTGAACTGTTTACATATTGGAAAGACATGGAAATATTCTAGAAATCAATTATTTAGAATTGAAATGTTTTAGAGAGCACAGTATTCATCTATCATTATAACTTGCAAAGTGTTTTATGAATTTGAAGCAGGTACATTAAGGAAATGACTACATTATACCATATTATACACTATGTCTTCAAAAGTTTTTATCTGGTGTTTATTTTCACAACTGTTGTTCATAAACATATACATTCAAATATAGAAAACACAGACCTGAAATCGTCAACAACCTTGTAAAATGTAAAAAATTAATTTATAGGTTCAGGGAATTGCAAGATGGAAAATGAAATCTCGAAGATAAGAGAAATACTTACCAAATCATTTACGTCATGGTAAAAGTTTCCTTTCCTCCAGTGTGCCTCCAGGTAAAGAAGCAGACGATTTCACTCAACTTCTGTTTAGAGTTCATGATGCACGTGGTTGTATTTTTTGAGCTTTTATTTCATGAAGTCGTTTAGTGCTCCTGTTTTGTTATTTAATCTGAATTTTTGTACATAATATTAAAAAAATAAACTTTTAATTTCAGGGCTTATTAATGCAATTGTCATGATTTTACTGCTTGCAGTATTAAGAAATGTAAAGCCATTGCATAGATGGTAATGTAAAAAGTGGAAATTTTAGAAAAGATGGAGTTACTCCTGAGTTTATAGCAGAATCGTATGTAATTGTGACACAGACTGCATATGATATACGGAAAAACAAAGAAAAGCTGTTGAAATTTTACAGCAACAATGATGCTAACACTGGAATCCCAAACTGGAAAGCTTTGCACAAGGCGAAATCGGCAAACCCAGATGCCGTCGTGTACGAGTTGTTCTGGCAGTTGCGGAGTGATGGAGTACTAATTTTAGTATCCCTCCTGAGAGAAAAGGGAAAACAGATTCATGCTGATTTAAAAATAGAGGAGACATGAGATTTCAGCAGTGATTGGCTGAACAGATTTAAGCAGACACACGGTGTACATTATCTGAAAGCCTGTGGGGAAAATTTTCAGTAGATAAATATGCTGTAGAGGAATTTATTGATGAATTTTCTGTGCTGGTGGCAAAATAAAATCTTATCCCAAAACAGATTTTTAACTCTTTGCGGCACAGTGTATCCAGTCTGGACACACCTAAAAATTTCCTTCTGTACGCACAGAAAAATTGAATGAAAAAGGATTTATAGGTTACTCTGAACCTTCTTTATTTATAGTAGATGGCAGCTCAACACAAACCAGTCCATATATTTTAGCCATGTTTAGTTTTTTAAGACACTCATTTTTCAAAGAAATCTTCCAGATTCTTTTTAGGCTATAAAAAGAATTGTTTGAAAAGAAATTTCTATGTTATTTTTTGGCTGTATGCTAATCTCTTTATTCTATATTAGTTTTAAATTTTTACCTTGAAATTTTGCCCAGACCGGGCTCACCGATAATCTAGGACAACTGAGAGTCTGTATTATTTGTTTCTCCGCATCTCATCGGTCAATTTATTGACAATTGCTCATTTCAGCACTCTTTTTGAAGCTCTATTCAAGCAGTGTGCCCACTTTGGACTCACCCACAGAATTAAAACGATAAGTGCAATCTTCACAAAGTTTTACTTATGTATTCCTCAAGACCTAATCAGACTGCCTACCTCTTTCTTTTTAAATCAAAACTCCAACTTTAAAAGGTAGCAAGCCGGAAAGGGTTAATATGGAGGAGACTGGACTTTTTTGGCAATGTTTGCCAAGAAAGACGCAAAGAAAATGCACCATCATGGGGTGAAAGAAGCCAAAGAAAGAATTACTATTTTAGTATGCAGCAATACAGCTGGAACTTACAAATGTAAACTAGTCGTAGTGGGCAAGAGCACCTATCCTAGAGCTCTGAAAGAAGTAAAATCTTTAGGGATTTATAGGAATAATAAAAATTCCTCTTTCACAAAACAACTTGTCCAAATGGTTCATGGAACATTTTGTTGAAAAGGCTAAAAGGCACTGTAAGAGTGTGGGGTTGCCATTAAATTACAAGATTTTACTGTTAGAAAACTTTTCTGCACTTCCACATGCAACCATTTTAACATAAGATAATGTCATGGCCCGTGTTTTGTCCCAAATACTATATTGATCCAACGAGTGGACTAGTGCCTAATACACAGCATTAAGTGCCACTAATCGGAGTTTCTAGAAAAATTTTTTTTTCAAGAAATCAGTCTATTTCACTTTGTGATTATAAAAAGAATTTCACCATCAAAGACTGCATCCGTTTGTTAGCAGAATCATGGAATTCTGTTTCCTAAATAACATTTGTAAATGGCTACTGTAATGTGTGACCATTTTCTGTGTTAATTGAAACTGAGAGCAATGACAGTGAATTTTCTGGTTATAGGGTCAGTGTAAGCAAGGCTAAAGCAAGAGAATTGCTCCTGTATTTGAAAGGATGGACAAATGAGGAGGCTTTGCAAGAAGATATAGTCAAATGGACGATGTGTCCAGTTAAGTCAGAAATAGCATATCAGGTGACCAATGATGAAATTAATGGCTGTGTTTTGAACTCATCACAGCAAGACGATTCTGACGCTGCCACAGATAGTGAATTTGATAGGAGTGAGAAAATGTCTTTTAATGAATGTTTTGAACATGGTGAAAAATACCTAAAATAATTAGAACAACAGACCTGTGACTTAGAGCAAGAGATGATGACTCTGCATAATTTACAAAATAAATTTTTACTGGAGCACCCTAAAGATTTAAAACAAACCTCTGTCAGAAAAATATTTGAAACCTGTTAAAAAAATGAAATATATTATCCCTTATGTTCCTTATTGTAATATGTCTTTGTTACATATGCCCTTATTTATTTTGCACTTTTAGTCTAAATATCATGATTTATCTTTTCTGTCCTGAAATCTGCAAAATTCTAAAATCCCCAAAACCTCTGGTTCCAAGCATTGCGGATTTTGGGACTTCTAGTGTATTTGTAATTGCAAAAGTGCCTTAAATATGAAACATTCATGTTTTCATATTTTTAAAGTAAACAAAAACAGTGTAAAATATTAAATCTAACTTTTTACACATTCCTCCTGTTGCTAAGCATATATTTAGGGAAATTTTATACTCATCCTAAAAAACTTAAGTACAAGTTGTTTAACTCCTGTATGACAAAAATTGACCATTATATCGAATTTCAAAACTTGTGATATTTGATGTCATTTTGAATTTGCGTTTGTGAGGTCAGTAAATAAATAGGTATGGATAATTGAAGATTGATTTCCTTCCCTTAAATATCATTCAATGATATTCTTTTGTGCTATATTAGTAATGCTAAAAGTAAATAAAATTCTTTGTTTATAAATAAATAAAATTCTTTATTATATTAAAACTGAATAAAATTCTTCATTTATAATTTTTTTACACTTGGTGTGCCAAACGCATTTTTAAACAAGTAATTTATGAGTTTTTAAAGTCTAACAGTACATGAACCGCTTTCCTTACAAATGCTTTGAAAAAAATTGCAAAAAATCATCACATTTTTTAATTTTATTATTAAATACAAAGAAGCGAAACAAAACAAAATATGTAGGTTTTTATGTTGAATTTAAAATTTTTTACATGTGTAAAAGCATTTAGTTTTAATATTAGTTTACTATCCCGAGTTATCTCGGGCAAATGAAAAAATGTTAAATATTAGTCTTTGTATGATAGTTTTTGAAACAAGGGACAACAGAAAGTGATACCTGGCATTCTATACACTGGCAATCTGGTTTCTTTTCTTACTGGCTTACCTCTGGAATCTCTTTTATGGCAGCACAGAGTACACTATTTCGTTGGATTTAATTTTTTTCAGTAGCAGGAATAACATCTGGAAAATGTCCACCTCTTCATAATCACTATCTAAAAAATCATTGCTTTTGCTATCTTGCATCATCGCCATTATTTTACTTTTTTTCAACACAACTATCCTTCTTTATACATTACTAATCCATCTATTCTTTGTTTTACTGCCTCACAAATGGTTCAGTTTCATCAATGCAGGATACAGAAGATAGGAGGTATATCAGTACAATGTGCATATGAACTTGGATAAAGAAGAATGAACTACCTAGACATGAGCTGAAGCAAGGATCTACCTGCATAAAGTGGTAATATGCATTGGTGTCATTCATATGGATATTCCTTTAAGAACCTTTCCTGCTAGGTATAAGGATCACTGCAAATCTCTATCATTAGCAACTAGAGCCATTGACAAACTTGGTGAAGTCTGAGCTAGATGTTATTCAGTTTCCTTATAGTAGTATATCCACTAGTTTTGAGCAAACAGCCAAAAGCTAGTGAAGCTGGGGTTGGAATTTTTCCTTTTTTTTTTTTTTTTGTTTTTGTTTAGTCCAGATTTTTCACTAACAGATGGTCTCATTTTCTGGTCAGACATCTGTGCCTTTGAAGAAAAGACCTTCACCAAAAATGAGATACATGAATGGATTGCCACACATCTTCACTTCTCAAGGGACAAAATCATAGTCTGCCTGAATGTTGACGGAAAGTTGTTGATATGAACAGTGACTATATTTGCATCGATCAGCTTTTGGTTTTATTCAGAATCAAAATCCATGATAATGCTTTCCCCCCCAGAACATCTCTAAAAATCCAATATGATTTAGAAAAATCACATAATGTTTAAAAGTAATTATGTATGTTAATTTATGGAATTGAATAGAGTATACTAATGATATCAGGAATCGGTTTCTGTAAATATTTCATTAATGTATACTAAAATATACATGAGAAAGCATCAGTATGCCAGAATCTTAATATTAATATTTCATAAACATTTCTTTATTGAGAGGAATCTGAATTTGAAAAAAGTTAAGAAATGTATGCTGGCGAATTGCAAAACATTTGAAGTTTTATAAAAAACATGAAGCAACCGAAAATTATAGGTCTTTTTAGGAATAAATGGTATCCAATTTGAAGAACTTTTCAGCTCCTTTATAAATTTATTTAAAGGAAAAAGAATTCAATTTTATGATAGTCCTATATTCATCCTCAAATTTCTGTTTTTCTGTATATAAGGTGCTTCAGCAATCTGCAAATACTTAGCTCTCTGAACTGTTATAGGAATCACAACTAAATGGTTAGCATGGGTACAGTAATAAATTTATTGCAGCATGAATTTTTGTGATTATTTTTTTGATATTATTAAGAATTTCACATATTCTGCATATATAAAAAAATATGCAAATTTCAGGCTTATTTCTTTTATTGTAATTGGATTTTTTTTCATATTAAAATAATTTTAATATTTTTGCCAAGGTATCTTTACTAAAGAATGGTGACAGGAATACAGAAGTTACAAAATAGCAGAAATTATATCAGAGAAAATGTGTTGGTATAATGCAGTGGATCAACAAATTTTTTTATTTTGATTACATTATGACATTGCCAGAATTTGTTAGATTTATAAATATATCAATTTGAAAACATATGTTATATGATAGTTATTCATGTCATTGTTTCATATCTGGGATGAATTTCTTAGAGATGTCAGTCTAAATTCTCAGATGCAGGATATTTGCAAAACTGTCTCTGTAATCCTGTTGTGGGAATGTTAGCTGAAATTGGTGAAATCATTTGTTCAAATTGTATTTCGTAGTTTTTTCCTGATTTACCATATGACTGCCCATGAATTTTGTCTTATTTCTGCAGCCTTAAATATGGGTGACTTTTAAGAAGTGCTACCTGTTGAAAGGTATCAGCATAATGAATGGATTTTGCTTGAAATGTTCATGTGGGAAAAGGAGCATACGATACATTAATCTGAGCTAGAATTTTCTCAAAACTGCAATGGTTCATTTAGATTTTATATCTTTATTCATTAAGGAGATAGCAACCTATGAAGGTAATCTAAATACGCTGTTTATGCTATGCTGTCATTCTAGGTGACACAGCATTGACAGCGACTGTCTAGAAACAAATTCATATTATTATTACAAGACAGAAGATACTGTATTATTGTTAATGAGGTTAACAGTATTCACGTCCACACCTCAAAGCCAAGCTATTAAGAAAGAGTAAGTGAAACTGGATCATTGAAGGGCAAACCCCACAATGGACATTCAAAAATTGCTATGAGGCAATAGTCATGCAGTTACACTGCTGTTGTGAAAAATCCTAAATATAGTACTTGTCACGTGCCACTGAGAACAGATGCCACCAAAGTTCATTTTTATTGTTGTTACACCCAAATGGTTCCTGGAAAGATTCAACTCATAAAATAATGGTAATATGATAGATGCATCCATTTCACAATATATGATAGACAGGGGATCTGTTATGAATCTTTAAGTTGTAGTTGAGGATTCTGTTTAAAGATGTTGTAGAATTAACAAACTAAACCATAGATACTGGTGGGACTTCAATCCATCACAGATAAATCCCATCAGAATCATGTTAAAATGCTTTGCCTCCACTTGTTTTGGTGATTTCAATTCATTCTCGGACCACCAGCACTGTGCTAGATCAACTGCAATAAAGAAATAAACCATTTACATCAATTTAATAGAGAATTACCTTTTTAAGAAACGAAGATATTAAATTGCTTGCAGTCGGTTGGCAAGAGGGGTAAAAGTTACTTATTTTGATACTAGATTTAATACCTACATTTTTTCTTTCTCCGGATGTTTTCCACTTGTTTAGAGAAGACTGAATTTATGTAATCTTTTTCTACTTTGATCACAATTATAAATGTTCAGAATTTTTACTGCCAGGGTAAATTTTCTATATTATGCAAAATATAAAGCAATGATTTACTGACATTATAATTTATATTTATATTGGCAATTTGTTGTAATTGATCATTGACAATACCCTGTTCTTCAGCTCTGAATTTAGCATTTTTATCCTTTGTTAGTTCAGTCAATGAATGAACATATTACACTCAAAAAATGTAAAATGAAAATGAAGGTGGAATCATGTATTTATTGTGAGGAAAGATAGTAAAAGTGTAGACTTTATTCCAGATTTTATATTTCTGTTCTAAATGGGAATATCTAGCCATTGTTTACTGTATTATTTGTTTTAGCGTTTTGTATATTTGTTGTATAAAGTAAAATACATTTTAACTAATGTGATATTTTACATTTTAACTAATGTGATATTTTATATTTTCTAGAAAAGCGACATAGAAATATGGAGGAGGCCAATAAGTCCCATCAGCAGTAATGGGAAATATTCTTATGCTCTAGTTTTTTTTAATCGCAGAACACTAGGAGGACCGACAAAAGTCACTGCTAATTTAGAATCAATGGGACTTGACAACTCAAAGTGCTATCTTATATATGATGTTTTTCTTGTTGAAGACGTGAACAAATTTTGTCCTTCTGATAATATAACTGTAACTGTAAATCCATCTGGCATAACAATGCTTAAAGCAAAAGTTATCAGTTAGTTTTTGTAATCAGTTTCTAATGGAAAACACTTCTTATTTATTTATGGCTATAAAATTTACATGAAACTGAATGAAATTTTTATCAATTTCCTGTTGATAATTTAACATAAATCATAAATATAATTATGTAAATATATTTTATTTTAGAATCAGAGAAATGGAACAATTTTGATAATAAAATAGAAGTACTGTGCAAGTTGCCATATAAAGTTTCTTTATGAAGGAAAAATGTGAACTTAGACTGATTCTTACTTAGTTTATAACGTAAATACATAGCATAGAAATATGCAGTTTTCAGTTAAACACATAATCAAACTATGTACATATTTTTTTAATATTTTTGTTGAATGAGACTTTCAACGTAACATGTACTAGCTTTTTAAAAATAGATGTTGCATTATAATATGAAATTTTGTATGGTCAATAATTTAGTTTTTTAAAATTTTATTATGCTATAATAACTATGAAATATGTGTCAGGTCATTAATACTTAATGCAATAATTTAACAATAAGGCAAATAATCCTATTTCTGTGACACTGCCATGTACAAGCCTTGATTATTCTCTTCAGTTTTATTAGACTAAAGCCTAATTATGCACATGACAGTAATTGGTCCTTAGTTTCATAGTCTCAAGCCCTTATAGTCAGTTTAGGAGATTGCAGAATTTACCAATAATTCAGAAAAAGACAAGACTTTCCTCTTCATGAAAAATAAATAATCAGTGAACCTTGGAAGAGTGTTGTGCTTAGATTTGGAAATGTCTTTATCAGATACTGCCCATGGTTATACTTTGTTTAGAAACAATAATTGCCATCGGGATAACAGAAAAAACAAGTATATCAGAAAATGCTATGTTAATGATATACAGTGCCTTGAATCTTACAGGATGATATCACAAGGATGAATAATTGTAACTTCTACTAATAAAACAAACAATTTGTATCTAGCAAACTAAATTTAATGCTAAGCATATCGCTTTATGCTGGTTTTCATATGGTATGGTATTATGGTGTTTGAAAAACAAAGCTATTTAAATAGCAAAACAATGGTCATTTGGAAGAGTATTTAAAATTACATTTGTATCTCAATTGCAGTTTCTCTGCTGTGCATGTTGTTCCATTACATTTATTATTTTTCACAGACGCGTGTGTATAAGTACAGTAAAGATATATTGCTGCAACTTTATTTTTTCAATGTACTGGATTTCCCATTTGAATTAAAAGATTTCATCATTCTAATATCTACCACATCTTTGATCTTAAAATGTTAACTGATATTAATAGGAATTTCTATACAAAATTAAAATATCAAAAAGATAGTTGGTTTCTGTCAGAAAGAAAAAAATTGTCATATTTTATAATTTGCATGTTTTTAGGCATTTATCTCCCTCCAAAGATTAGTGAATAATGTGGGGAAAAAGGGGATGAAGAAAACTATTATTTTGTCTTCTAACCCTTAAGAATTTTTGAAACATGTTAATCATTCCCAGCTGATCTTAAAATGTTCAATGCCAAGCTTCTTCACAATATTAAAGCTTTTTTTTATACATTTCAGTCAACAAAATAAATTGTTATTGATATGCTCACAAAGTTTCTGTTCTAGCTATGAAAATTTTCCTTTTTTCTTCAGGTACAGGTAGAAGCTATTTTGGCACCTCTGTAATAAAATAGATGATTGAGGTATTGCTGTACCTAGCTAATTTTTTGATTCTGCCCCAGTTTGGAACCCTGAGAGAGAAAACTCTGGGGAGCATCTGAGTTTCTCCCACTGTTATTCCGCTATCACCAACCTCTCATGATGATTTTGGTTTGCCATATATTTAAAATGCCATCTTGTCACATAGAGACTATATGCTTACATTTGTCTATGCTTTCTTCAGGATCCAAACCCTTTAATATGGCAGTTAGTGTCATTAACCACTATTGCAGCTGGGTGGCTTGTTTTGGTCTACAGGTAAAACTTTGGGTTGTACAGTACAGCAAGCATGGATACTGCATGCAAATGTTAAAATACAAGTATTCTCATCAGAATGCAAATACACCACCAATATACTTCCCCCCCCCCACATACACACATGAGGGACCAGAGATACCTAGGGTTAAACTTGACTGTTCTCCTGGAACGAGTAATCCGCGTTGAAGGTATAGTGCCATTTGGTTTTACTGTAGGAGGTCTGCTCAAGAGATGCTACAGTATCTGAAACTAAAAATGCTGGTTTTAGATGATCAATGCTGATCACAGACTCTTTCTTTTTAATAAGAAAGTAAAATTTTCATGAGTTTTTTTATATTACTTTAAATGGTTGATCATGCAGGCGAGTCAGTGGTGGTTTTACTGCATCATGTTTTACAAATACATGAGTGCATGATTCTAAAAAGCTGGGTGTATGAAATACTTATTAACATGAGCTGGTGCAAGTATCAGTGCTGTCTCTCTTATTGCCTCTGACAACTTTTGTAAAAATGAAATTGGATCAGAAGAATTCGAAACTTGGGTGGGTTGCAAAAATTCTGCAGGGAGACGAATAGATGTTCCATGAACTATTTCTGAGTAAGTTTGTCCCAGATCTCCTTTCTATGTTGCTTGAAGACCAAGAAGTACGATTGGAAGGCTCATTATCCATTGGACATTATTATGGCATATTAAGGCTTGCTTTAGTGAATGATAGAATTCTCAAGTAATACATTAGCTTCAGGGTGGTATGGAGAAGTCTGAATTAGGTAAATATCAAGAATTTTATTAAGAATAATGAACAAGCGCTACTCGAATTATCAGCCATCGGTACTTATGGTAGTGGGAACTCTAAACCTAGCATTCAAAGGGATAAAAAATGCTTGAGCGACAGTTTCTGCCAAATATCCTTCATTGGTATTGCTTCCGGGCATTAGGAAAATCAGTCAATGAGGGTTAAAAGGTAAGAGTATCTTTCCGAAAGTGGCAATGTCCCGACTATATCCAAATGCGTATGTTCAAAACGTTGACCGAGTACAGCGAAAGACTGCAACGGACTGTGAGCATGCTGTATGACTTTGCACCTCTGGCAGTCAATGCAAGTACGAGTCTAAGCAACAGTCTTTTGACTATCATATATATACCTGGATGTTGGAGAACCCAACAAAAGTAATACACTATAAACAAAAAAAAGGTTGCTGTTGGAACGATCAAGTTAACATGACTGACCTGTAGTGCCCATTGAGAGGCGAAGCAGGGAGAATAATAGTAAATAATAATAATATACTTGAATGAGAAAGTTCATGGAGAAAAATACTGTCTTTCACGGTTAGGAACAAAAGGACGGATCTTGTCACCATTTCTTTTTTAATTTGGGTTTGGCAGGTATCAGGGACCTCTGCTAAATAGCATTTTGTGCCAAACGCAGCAAACCCAATGCTTCCTAGCTCCATTTGTTTGGGTCACCCTTTTTGTTTTAAACTTCAAAGTCTGACAGCCCCTGAATAGAGCTCAGGTGGAAAGGAAAGTAGGGGAAAGCATACATTTTTTTCTTATTTTATTTGTTATCAGAAGTTCAAGGTCAGTAGCCTGTTCCTCTGATAAAAATTTTTTCAGGATGTCCCTCAATGAGTACAGCCATCTTGCCCACCATAAGAGCCTCCCTGAAGTTATAACCTTCATGTCCGTCTCTCTTGGCACTCTTTACGGCTGTATTCAGCTCCATCCTTTGAAATTGCCTATTTTCTCTTTCCCCTTGGGTTTTCAACCCAAGTACCTGTCAGTTTTCAATTCTCGGCCACATTTTTTTAATGCTCCGGACATTCTCTTTTTGATTTTATCTAGAGAGGCAGTCATACTTTTAATAGCCTTTTCTTGTCCTCCATATGTTGACTGAGTAACTTGAAGTAGAGGTCATTTCTACTTCACTCAATGAAGGATTCATTTCTGCTCTTTCAACTAATTTCCTGTGGGTTTCTTTGTTTTGATAAGAAAGGTGTGCCTCAGTGGTTTTGCCTGCAAAAGCAGAATTTTTTGTTATATTGCCATTTTTAGCTACATATAACTAGGAACGAAAGTACAGGATAAAAAAGGTTCACCCAGTATCTGCCCAAGGCAAAATACTCTAAAAGTTACCAGGCATTCTAGAGGTTCTGTTAAGGCATTATAACCGTAGTGTCATTCACCCTAGGCACAGGCTGCAGAACACCGGGGTTACAGGAGAGGGTTCATGGCTTCTTATTTATTATTCGAAGCTATCCTGTCAGATAATACGGGACATTCGGCTATCTACCACCTGCTGATGTGCCTGGTAGATAGCTACTCAAGCCCCAAATTATCACTACTTATGGCACAGTATATATTGAAAACAGGGGATAGCTTCATCTTTTGCAGTTTTAATGAGCTACTTCTGTAGACAGGAATTGACTCGGTTAGTAATCATTTTGTTGAGACTCAGCAATATGTGGAAAGCTTGTTTTATCCAGCTTACTGATAGCAGCAATTCATAACAATGAATGCCACCTGCAACAATATTTTCTGGTCCAGGAATGTGTTGTGTATCAGTACTGAACTATGCAATATAATTCATAATTTTTACCTGCCTGGGAGATGCAGAATCTGAACTTTTTCTGAATAAAAATATTAGAAGGCAATAATCTGTGTATGTTGTAAAATGCTGTCCCTGTTGAAAATGCTTTACAGCGGAATTGATAGTGAGTAATTCTCTATATGTGATGTACTTAGTTTCAGCTGGAGTTAGTTTTTGAGATAGGAAAGCTAGTGGTTGAAGATGCCTATTGCATAACAAGTGCAAAACAGCTCCAATAGCCACATCTGAGGCGTCAACCATTAATGATACCCATTTACCAGGGGCGTGATAATGATGTGTCACAGCATTTGCTAGATCAGTTTTACATTTTTTAAAGGCTGTAGTTGTTTCCACTGTCCAGAGAATAGAATGTTTATCATTTTTCTTAGAATCTCTCAAAAGAGAATGAAGCAGTGCACGAGTAGTTGCAGCCTTAGGCAAAAATCGCTGATCAAAATTCAACATTGCCAAAATCTTTAGTTTGGACATAGAAATTAGTGCATTTTTTTCAGGAAGCAGCTGAATACCAGAAGATTAAACAACCAAGAAATGATAACAATGACTTTCCAAGAACACTTTTAGAAGGATTAAATTTTAACCCATATTTCCTCAGTCTATCAACAATTAAACAAATATGGTTTTCATGCTCGTTTTCATCTACTGAAGCCACAAATAGATCATCAAAGTAGGGATTGCAAAAATTTAGTAATTTATGAATAAATCTTTGGAATGTTTGACCTCCATTTCATAAACCAAACTGCATTTTAAGAAATAATCCAAATGGCCTGATCACAGTTGTTTTGGACATGTTCTGTGGATTAACAGGAATTTGATGGTATGCCTTAGACAATTCGAGTGTTGAAAAAAAAATGTTTTTAATATCTGTGTACAGTCTTGAATATGTGGTACAGGATACCAGTCAGGAATAGTCATAGTATTCAGATGGTGATTATCACCACAAGGGTGCCAGTCACCATTAGTTTTACAGACTATGAGAAGAAGGCTGGCTCAAAGACTTTTGGGCAGGTGAATGATTCCATGTGACATAAGGAACTCAAACTCTTGTCTTGCTGCTTGGAATTAATCCGGCGACAAACAACGAGCTGTAGAAAACACAGAAGGACCTTTAGTCTCAATACAATGGAAAATTGTTGAATTGTGATTATTGTTGGTTACATTAGAAGGATTAGTGAATTCAAGATACTCAGTAATCTATCAAATTTAGAATCACCAAGAAGTACAGATATGCCTGAATCAAAAAAATTCCTAAACAATTTACCATGCGATGACATTAATTTCAGAATCAATAAGGCAATTATTAGCAACATCAGGTAATCCGTATTTCTTAAGGAAATCTACACCTATAATTTGATTTGCATCTGCAACGTCAAATAACCGAGTAAACGTATGACGGGAATTTAAGTTCAAAGTAAGGCGTTTAGTGCCAAATGTGGGAATTTTAGTTCCATTCTCGGCAGATAAAACCAAATTCTTGGAAGGCATAGAACACACATCATACTTTTTTTTGGTAATACCGACACATCCACACCACTATCAAATAAATATTTTATTTTTGAAGAGGGTTGGCCAAGAATATACAATTCACCTGGCGGTCGCTATTTTGGCCAGAAAGTGATCACCCTATTCATTTCCCTTTTGGCAAAAGGAACACGGAGATTGACATTTCTTTGCTTCTTTCATAAAATTTACATGATAAAAGCAAAGCTTGTTTGTTCACTCTATATAAAGGTTCGTATGTTCGTGTGACATGCTCTTCCAGTACGAATGCCGAAAATTACATTTAGGACTGTGAGAATTACATTGTAAGGTAGAGATTAACTCACTAACTTGTTTAGTCAGTTGTGTTCCCTGGAGTTCCAAACAAGTAGTATCAGATTCTCTTGTCTCAAGGGTCAGAACAGCCATATTCACATCAGAAAGAGATGCAAACTTACTAATTGTTGAGAATGGATCCAATTTACCTTCTCCTTAGAATTGTATTATGAACTTATTCATTGCATCAACCCATGGCAAACTGACTTCATATCTATCATTATTATTTTTTCTCAAAGTTCTATGAAAGTAAACCAATACAGCCGTTTCCATTTCTATGCTAGACTTGCTTTGACTGAGATCATTTATTCTTAAAGCATCTAATTTCCATAAATTCTCTAAATTATTGCTTTGAATTAGCATACGGTTATCAAAGATGAAGTATTTTGTGATGAAATTCAATTGTTTATGTTGCTCATAACAATTCAGCCGAGTAGTGTCTGTACTGCAACAAGACTAGGTGATAAGTTAAAAATATTCCCGATGTAAAAACTTCCAGCATAGTCAGCTCCAATTAAAAGTTCTATAGGTAGTGAGTCTTTTCCTACATCAGTAAGACTAATGTCATTACCTTGTAATTCAACCATCCAGGGTCCTTCTTGAACACTAGGAATGTCCCCACGAATAACTTGGATTTCACAAGAGTAATTCTGCTTTAAATTACTCACCGATACTTTGTAGCATTTATGTTACTTTCTAGAGCTATTACCTCTCAAACACAACATATGTTAAATTTTCACTTCGCTAAGCAGTTGCGCCATTTGGTTCATGGTAGATTTAAAACTATATGACCTCTGTGATCCCATGTGAAATAAAGCTCTTAACAATTCTTCTCTTCTCATTTGCTTCAGTGGACACAAGCAGAGTTTGTATAACTTCTGTTTGGCTTTGGTTAGAAAACATTAAAGTTCTCAGAATTTATTTCTTATCAACATTAGGCAATTCAGAACATACTATAGTCCAATGTTTCTTTTCACAAATTATGCATTGAAAGTTAGCTTTACACTTTTTCAAACTATTCCCGATTCTCAAACATGCAAAACAAGCTTTATTTTTCCTTAAAATATCATTTTTCCGCCTCAAAAGAAATTTTCTGGCCTTTAAAAACCTGCTTGTGTGTTTTGCCTCAAAACACACAAGCAGGTTTTATAACTTTAATATCCGAAACTAGATCATTTAGCCATCGGGACAGAAATTTCGTCTTTTGCATACTTTTGATTTTTATTTGAAAATAGCTTTGGATAAAGAAATTCATTCTTCACTTTCAACTTCCAGCAAAGAAATAACACTAACTGGGATAGCTTATCCCCATAAGAGTATTTTTCTTCTTTATTGATTAATGGATTATGTAACCAAACCCTTAACAAATTTTCGGGAATGCATGGTTTTACCAGTGGGAATAACTTGGCAGTAATTATGCCAATCAACTCTAAAGACCTCAAATGTAACCCCAATCTATCATACAGCTGCATCTTTGTTTTCACGTTCGTAGCAGTTTGCGAACATAATACTCAACAAGTAGCTCTTCATGGCTAAACCTTGTTTTTAGGCTATAAATAGCTTAAGCATAGTTATCAGCATTTGGCAGATAGCTATTTACAATTTCTCGAGCTCTACTGCTGTCATGCACTGGATGAGATAATGAACTTTATCTTCATAAACAATAGCCTCATCATCATGAATTCTATTGAACTAACTCCAAAACGTGAGCCAGTCACACTTCCTCGTTAAATTTAACGAATTCTATTTTGGGGAGCTTTAATTTTGTTTATTCACTTATAATCTTCAATATTGATTCACAAAAATTTGAAAATTTCTCTAGACGTGCTTTAGTACCAGTGCGAACTGCATCTAATTTTTCTCGATATTCTTCAGTTTTCTCATATTCAACATCAAAATCTTGAGATTTGGCATCCATTAAAGCAGTACAAATGTCATCATCCAACTCAGCAAGATCTTTAGCAATTCGCTCAAAAGAAGAAAATTTCAATTTCCTCATGTTTCAAAATCCGTTTCATTTAAAGATGCTATTAAAGAATTGTAACGTTTCGTGAATGTTGCTCTAACAGGTATTCTTTTTTTAATAATATTTTCCATATTAATAAAATTTAAATGTATAAAGTCGATATTAACAAACACACTGACCTTTATCTTTAAAGCATCATGTCCCTACATCACCACAATGCTCAGAATGGATAGATTATCAATCTTTCTTCTTAGAATTTTATAACGAACTTACTGTTTAAAACAACAATGAAAAAAATACTCAACATAAACAATGATACCAATTGCATTAAGAAAATTATTTTGTTACACTTGTTGCCAGATTTGCTTTTTGGCTACCTAAAGGTGGAGTAATTACGCGGGAGTAATCTTATAAGCAACCATAGCCAATTTACTCAAATCATCTTCACCAAGGGAAGCTAAAATCGATTGTGTACTATTAGGATGCCTTGTAAGCCACAAGATCTTACTAAGGGTCCACCTATGGTAAAACCTGCGAAAGTGCACGTATGACTCAATAACTTAGAAGGGCAACGGTCGCCAAGCTCTAAACCTTGTAATGGAGTACAGATTTTCGTCGCTTTACTTTTAGAATGCATTAAAATCAATCTTTATATTAGGACATCATATTTTCCAGTAGTGGGAGGTTTTAAAATGATATCGCCAACAGAAGTCTTTAGCCATCATTGCTGCTGTATATCAATGTCTACAGCAGCAACATAATGGTTAAATTTTGTGAAATCTGAAGTTATGTTGGAAAAGAAAAACTGCGATTCCAATCTGACAAACCATAAGGCAGGGCTTGTTTTCTAAAAAGGCAATAATTTTACCGAAACATGCGACACGTGTAGCTGCTGCACTTTCACCAGAATTTTCATTATGTGACATAATCAACTTTCTACAACTAAGTACAGTCAAATACCGAAAATCCACCGACCTGAAATCTGCATTGCTCCTTAAAATATAAACATGTTCGAGAAACCACAACATAGAGAACAAAATACTGAAGATAAAAGTACTTACCGAATAATAATAAGTCATAACAGAAATACCAAATTATTGACATCATGGCAAAAGTTTTTTGTCCTCCAATCTGTATCTAGATAGAAAAGCAGATGATTCACTCAACTTTTCTTTCAAGTCCACTATTCACGTTGTTGCTTACATTCTGAGCTTTGTTATTTCATAAGATAGTTTAATGACTGCTGTTTTTTTTTTTTTTTTTTTTTTTTTTTAAATTTGGATATTTTGTGGATACATTAAAAGTATTTTAAATTTCAGTGTACAATGACAGATAAGAAATGCACTCGTGTTTTTACTGTTTGCTGTGTTGAAATACGTAAACACTTTGCATTGATGGTAATGCAAAAAGTGGAAATTCTGCAAAAGATATAAGCAGATACTACTTCTAGGTTTATAGCAGAATCGTATGAAATTGCGACAGGGACCGTGTATGATATACGGAAAAATAAATAAAGCTGTTGAAATTTTGCAGGAACAGTGATTCTAACACTGGAATCTGAAACCGGAAATCTTTGCATGAGGCGAAATCGGCAAACCTCGATGCTGTCTTGTACGAGTGGTTCCAGTAGCGGCAGAGTGATGGGGTACCAATTTCAGTACCACTTCTGAGAGAAAAGGTAAAGCAGATTCATGCTGACTTAAAAATAGAGAAGCCATGCAACTTCAGCAGTTGGTTGGCAGATTTAAGATGCTAGGCTTTTAGATGCTTTTCCTCAATGAGGCAAAATTTATGTAATACAAAGAAATACTTTGAAAGAGATAAGAGGTTAAGAATCCAGGGATGTCAACTTTGACATTTCATGCCAATCTTTCAGCCAGGAAATGGGGGGGGGGGAACATGACCATTAAAGTGGACAACCCCGTCCTTTCAAACAGGGAACACAACTGGCAATATAGTGGACACCCATCCCAAAAAGTTTAAATGTATCTAATATGCCTTATGTATTTTGCCAGGGGCGTAGCTAGAGGGGGGCAAGGGGGCATCTGTCCCCGGGCGCAGGATCCAAGGGGCACCAAACTGATGTTACGACACTTTAGAATTAAATGTTTTCAATCCTTGGCAAGCAGTAGGTGGCGCGAAATCTTCAGTTGTCCCTGGGTGCTGAAAACCCTAGCTACGACTCTGTATTTTGCACTTTTAGTCTGAATATTATGATTTATCTTTTCTGTCCTGAAATCCACAAAATCCTAAAATCCGCGCAACCTCTGGTCCCAAGCTTTGTAAATTTCTGGACTTCTATTGTATTACAAATATTAATACCAAAACATAACATAAAATAATAGAAAACCTATCACACATCCGTATATATTCATATATATTCAAGTGTATTCACGTGGGACGAAACCTATGGTTTTCAGCAAAACGTAGCTATACTGACAAGCAACAGTAAACAATTACAACAACAGCCAGCGGAAAATAACAAACACATCAACTAAACAAGAAACAATTACAACAGCCAGTAGCTACTCTGATCAGTGATGGTGGACCACCCAGAGATCTAAAAATAGGCGATTACTCTTAAGATAGATCTAAAGATAGGCGATTCTTAAATGGAGAAGAGAATGCTGATGTAACAGCTGTACCGTAACTAAGGAAAGGAAATAACATTAAAAGAAATAATTTTCCCAGTACAACAGTTGTACCACCAGCTTTAAAAAGTTAAAGCAGTTTTACGATTTATACACTTGTGTTCCCATTAACATATACTATTTAAATTATCTCTAATATTTTGGTAGTTGACTTGCCTAATTTGTAGAAAAATTTAATGCTATAATGTTGTTCCATCTCAAAGCAAATTTTGTGTACATTGTCTTCTCAGTAAATGAAAATTACTAGCATTTTGATATGCATATGACAAAATAATACAAAAATGATAAAAATAAAGCCATCTTTCACTTTGTTTTATTTTAAGTCTTTTAATCTGCCTGATTACTTTATGGACAGACCTTGCAGTAGAATTTTATAAGCTGAATGAAATACTAGATTTTATTTCTGAAACTTAAGCAATTAAAAGAAACCACTTTTTATATAACCTACACAGATGAGTAGAGAGGATAAAGTAGTTTGATTACTAAAGGCCCATTCACATGAGGACACTCACGGCATATTTGCCATTATTTTTTTTTGGCCGATGTAAATTTGCATTATACAGAAGACATAAACCTGAATTCACTTGTGTTTAGCATTTTGGTCCTGATGTGAAGGAGCAATCAGTAGCTGACTGAACTACTATCACATGTCATAATCTGAAAGAACTTCCGGTTTACACTTTTGAGTATGACTGGAACCGCACAACAAAAAGTGTTTATTTAAAGCGATAAAAACTCACCATTAGTAAAATCATTAACACTATTTACAACCTCCTTATTTCCCTCAAACCACATATTGGATTAAATTTCAAACTCGCCTTAATCCTCTGAACAGTGCGGGTTCTTTGATCTGTCATGAAAACCTGTATTTAAACAGCATCTATTTGTATAATTACTTATTTTCATAAACTTACATTCTTCAAAATGACATTTACATTATTAAAGAAAGTAAGAAAGCAAAATATTTAAAATTATACGCACCAAGTCACAAAAAAATCTCACGACTGGATAAAGCCAGTCATGCCACTCAGGGGTTAAAAAAATAAACTGCATATTTAAAAAGCAATCATTCAACCAATATATTCATATGCTTCGCCTGTATCACCATACACAATATGAACCTAAATAAATTACAACTTCTACAAAATAAGATTCTTTGCTTTACAAAATGCTCCTTCATTATTGCAAATGCTCACTATTTTATGTGTAACAACGTCTATAAGAATCTCAGCATCAAAGAAGTTAAAAAATGTCATCAAATAACTTGACATAATAAAGCAGTTGACTTTGAAATAGTATCCTATAAAACACAGCTAGTATATTTCCATTGGCAATGATAATCCTCCCATATGACTATTGAATATTAGTTAAACTACTGCTACAAAGACTTATTCAAGAAGTTTTTATCTCTGCCTCTTGTGTAAATTATCTATTTTTTTATCTTGTTGCATACTTAATTCTGTACATAATATCTTCAAAGTTTGAACTTCGACCTAAATAGCAAAATGAAAAACAAACACAAGTATTATTTACATATTAATTAAGAAGCATCAAAGCCATCAATTCCCAACTGATCATAAGTATTCTGTTTTAATCTTGCAGACAATAAGAGATGATAAAAAAAGTGGTTTGAGAAGGCAAGTAATGAATATTATGATTAGAATAGTCAGAAAACTTAAATATTACATGAATTTTTCAGTCATTATACAAGATATTCAATGAATAGAAAAATATTTAAAAAATATAACCTCCTTTTGTTTTTTAAGCTTTCAATAATAATTGGGAGTACACAGAGAAAACTCATAGAATGAATGTAAATGAGAGCTGTTATTCACATTCGATATTCAAAGAACATAAATATTTCAGCAGATTTGTGTTTTACTTTAATTAAGAGCACTTGCTCCAAAAATATAAATTTTTTTGGAAGCAGAAATAGGTGGCATGTCAGTTCATAGAAATGAGTGAAAACTCAGAAGCACTGCAAAGTATCTTTACATAAAAAAGGCATATTTAATTTTTTTTACTAAAAAAATACTTCATTTTTGTCTTTGGTATGAATATAATTTTCTCTATAATCCATTAAATTTAAGTTTGAAGTAAATAAATTTTATTGGATGAACTTTATCTTCTAATTTATGTGTGTAATATTAAGAAAATGATCAAATTTTAGAACATTTTACACAGATTCCTTTACAGTGCTTTTACACACCACATAAACCGGTAAGCCAAGCGGATAGGGGAAAACTTCAAAAATATAATAAGGTAATTTTACTATGTGGTGGGTGGCTTTTCAAGCCTTTCAATTCTCCTATATACAATGTACTTAACAAAAATTTTATAAATCGTAATTTGCATTAAAACTTATTTATGCTCATATAACTATTTAATTAAATTTCGCTATTTTGTTAAACTCTTTAATAAATAAACATTTGTAATAAAATGATCAGAGTGTAACATGTGACAACATTTGTAATAAAATTAACTGAGTGTGGCACTCTTTTGAGCAGACAATGAAACAGCAGATGAAATACTTTGCACTGGCAGCATTCTGTAAGTGTTACATAAATTTTTTTCACTTTAATAATTTTATTGGCTAAATGCAGACTTTGCTGGAGTTTTCCTTTAGGCAAATTTTTGGCAGCGACATGTATTTCATTTTCTGGTTTATGTTGCTAGCATTGTCATGTGAATGCATCTTAACATTGAATTTATCTAGAGATAAGTAGTTAAATTGGAATATACAGTAAATTGATATTTATCCAAAACTGGCAGTGTCTCAAAAGCAAATTTAAAATTTATTTCAACATAGAAAGGAAAAGATAATGGAAACAACTAAAAAGAAAACACTGAAATAATGTTTATTTCAGTAGTGTATAAAGAAAACATATTTTGATAATACAAACAACAACAAAAAAGTTTATTTTAGCAATGTAAAAGGAAAACATATTTTGATGATACAAACAACAATGGCATAGCATATCCCAGATCACTTAACATAATCTATTAAAAAAATAAAGCATATATTTGGCACTAAAATGTTTCACTCCTGGGAACATAGCACGAGATCACGCAAAATTAAAACTACCCAACAACTCAATGAAAGATGATACACTTTAAAAAAATGTTACTTTCCTAATTCACAAAATATTTGTTTTACAGTTGGCATGTATGTATAGCACTGTTAATTACTTCTTGCAAATTCATATGAAACAGAAATGCATATTATTTCCGTAACTTTTTTTGTATGTTTATTTCAAAATACCATGTGAAATTTAATCTGAACTAGAGAAAATATTTAACAGGCTACAAGCTGATTAAAATTTTCTTTTTGCTTACCTACAAATTTAATGTTTCCCTGGAAAAACTGCACAGAAATTATAGGTGTGGAAAATTTCAATAAGACAGATGAAAGCAACATGTTAAAAACAAGACATGATTTGTTCATAAGTATATGATTAGTAGTCACTGGGTTTTTATATTTCTTTTTTAAGGAATATATTAAAGTGACTGTTTCTAAATTTTTAAGGATCTGAAGAACCCAGATGAGATTTGCATTTCCCAAAATGTATTCTGAGATCAAAATAATTTATCAAAAAATTGACATTTATGGAATATTAACCTACATTACTACATAAACTCAATATATATATATATATATATATATATAATATCTATATAAAGGCATGCACATTCCCCCTTCAAACTCATAAAAAAAAATGTTTTGTTGCTATGCAGTTACCAATGTGTACATATTAGAACTTGCTTTAAGTGTTCTCTGGACATATTACTAAAAATCTGTGGCTGTGGTTTTTTAAAAGTTTTAATAAAAGTTACTGTACATACTAAACTATGACTTAAGTTACTGTACATACTACTGTACTACTTTCATTAAAGTAATGAAAGGTTTTCAACAAGTTTGAACATAAACATATTCAAAATATGAATGTGTTTTAAGAGAAACAGAATTACATTGAAAAAAATGTTTAATAAACAAATAAATATTCAGCTTCTTTTTTTTTTTTGTAAAATTTGATACCCTTTAGATCGTAATTGCTCTTTATTTCATAAATTGCAGTTTCATATTTTTAATTGTATAATTTCTGCATGCCATCTTACCAGATTTAAATTGATGATCTATAATCTGGAGAAACCCCTAATTCGGAATCGCTGAAGTCCCGACGAGTCCGGATTTGGACTTTGTACTGTATATATACATGTGTGTGTGTGCTTGTGAACAGTGCATCTATTTAGAATAGGCACACCATGCATTAAAAAAAAATCAAACAAGTGCAGTAACAGGCTACATTTGGAACTAGATCATGTCTTTAAAGCTTCAGTTGAATAATAATAACATGCAAAATTAGGTCAAACAGCACAGCATTCCCCCGGCAGGAAAACTTTGAGGATTCACAATCCCAGGAAGTATCATTAAAAAATTAATTAGAACAAAACTACAATTAGGTTTGTTTTTCAAGGTAATAACAATGCAGCCTAAAACTTTTTTTATGAATACCTTACGGTATAATCTTGTTTTTGGAAGGGGTACATTAACCGGTCATTAATAACTCTCAACAAAAAGATAACATTAAAGCAACAAAAATATGAGTATTTAAAAACGTTTTGAAATATTTTTAGCATAAATCTGCTTTATAGTGAAATAAAAACTGTGTTCTAACAAGCCAGTTAGTCATGAATGTCTTTCAAAACCCTTTTATTGTAGACAAGGGTTTCAATCTATTTAAAAATAAATAAAATAATTTTCTTAAAAAATTACTGTCTTATTTATAAACTGCACAAAGTGCAATATATATCATTCAAAAATATAGCTTAGAATGATATCAGTACATATTGTCAACAGATTAGTTTTCAAGATTTAAGGCAAATAACATCATGGACATCAAACTACATTATACACTACTAGACAAAATCCACTTTGGCACATAAATATGTCAAAATTGTTGACAAATACTTGACATGAAAAGGAAAATAATAATAATAATAATAAACAGGTTTACATAATAAAAATAAATTTGTTTTTACATGTCATTATAGTTTTCCTCTTACAAAATTACCATAGTAAATTTAATACAAGCAATAATTTAACATTTCCATAAAATATTTCTGTTATTACACTAAAAGCCTGAGTATCACAGTTTTGAAATCGAGTTAAGGAAGATAGCTCTTGAGCACTTGGCCATAAATACAACCATAAAATAAGTTATGCCCCCTCCCTTCCAAAAAAAGAAAGAAACACCTTTCATTTTTTTCGAAAATTTAAGAATAAGGTCATTTTAATATTTTAAATTTACAGTTAATGGGTATTGTTTGGTTCTTAATAACAGAATTCACAGATTCTGTATCATTGCTGATTACTGTGATGTTTGTGTATCATTATGTTTTTTGCCCTTGAACTATCTTCAGAATGCATATGACAGAAGGGGGCATTAACAAGAAATAACACTTACCACTCAAAAAAAGTTATAAACTGTGTCATTCTTTTTAGTCAACTCTCAAATTACTTACTAAATGTTTACTTTACTTGCATGAATTTATATTTAAAAAAAATGGATACATGAAAACATGTAAAAGCACAGAATTAAAACCATTTTAACAATATACAGCAGTAAATTAAAACAAATGTCACATTGGTTTGTGGTCCGCAAAAGAAAGATTTTACAGCAATACCAGCAAAAAATATGATAAACTTAGGGTTAGACCTTCTAAAATAACTTCAACAGAGAAAAGAAGTCTATGAAAATCACAAGAGAAACTACTTTTGTCCACTAAAGTGCTTCAAGGTGAAGCTGGTCTTAAGCCTGAATAATTTTACACTCACACGTGAATATCAAAAGGTGCATTCTCAAACTCCAAATTTCCATTTTAAAGAAAGCACCAAAACGCACGCAGTTTCCCAAATTGCACCATATCAAATGCAGGCCCGGAAAAATGGACACCAATGAAGCAAAAATTAATTTGAAATGGATTGGAAACAATTTGCCGACTTCAGGCAAAATAGGCAAGGAAAACTGTTAAAGCTGCAGGTGGCAATCTAAAGTTTTGTGTGTCTGTGGAATAATGGGCACCTGATTTTTTATATTGATGGCATCACTGCCAAAGAAATATATGAGGACACATTAGAGAACACAATGCCACAATGGACAAAAGCGAATGTGCCACTGAAATAGCATTATAAACAAGATAATGGTTCAACATTTTTAGCAAAGCTCACAAAATGTCAGTTTGAACAAAACAAAATTGATATTCTGCCATGGCCCTTTCAGTCATTAGATCTAAATCCAAATGAGAATGTATGGTATAATCTAAAAGATAACATTTGAAGGAACCTTAAAGAATTGTGCAAGATACATGTAATTTTTTCTGTTGTTGTTGTTGAAGAATGTCTAACTTGTTGACTCCATAACAAACACAATTATTGCAGTCTTCATAAAAGAAAGTTTTTACAACTAAATATTAACGAAGATGTTAAAATTTTTGTAACAAACAAAGCTTCTATTCTCAATAACCAGGTTTTTTTTACCGCAAAGAGAATCCAAACCCCCAAACTCAGTGACAATACTTATAGAATCAATAAATTATATCATTAGGACTCCGGAAACATAGATTAGTACTAAATTAAGGAGGTTAAAAATGTCATCATTCTTAAACCTGCAAATGAATAAAAGTTTTTTTAGTGCCATAGCTGTATATTTTAAAATGTAAATTTTAATATTAAATACTTCCACACACATAAAAACTTGCTAGATACTCCTTTTAAAATTTTGCTCCATATCTCTGTATAACTGGCCTAATGACGCACAAAAAGAATTCCACATTACCAGTATTACAATATATGCACAACACACAACAATGTATCTATATTTAATGCATTACATGAAATATGCAAAAGCAGAGAAATGAATCTTTTTTATGGACAATTTAGAGAGATAATGCGCTTTAAAACTTAATTCTGTTATTGTACAGACACTAAAATCCCTGGTTACATTTTGTTCCTTGCTTTCATATTTAATAGCTGCAATATACCGATAAATTAAAGCATTCTAACTGCTAATATATAACAAAAATTATGCTGCGTGAAATAGACATCATGCTTGTAATAGTAATAAAATAACTCCAGCACTATAATTTGGACCTAACATTTGCTTAAAACAAATCTCCTAATTATTTAATTTAACAAAAGTCAAATCTTTCTTTTAGCTGTAAACATTACACGAAGGAAAAAAAAAAAAATATTTGCTTCAGTTACCTTCCTCCTAAACAGGAAAACAAATCTAATTATTTCATTTAACAAAAGTAAAATCTTTCTTTTAGCTGTTAACATTACACAAAGAAAAAAATATTATTAAAATATATTTCAATTACCATAAAACATCTAAATGAGAAATTATGCAGTTCATGCATTTTTTATTACGATTAAAAAAAGGACTTGGAACCTTTCTTTAAATTAATGCAATGTAAAAAGGAAAGTACATGAAATAATTTTAGGAGCTGTTTTAACTATAACAATCAAAAGCAATTATTAACAAATGTTTAATAAAAAGCTAATTTAAAGATGTACATAGGATAATGGTTATGTATTTTGAGCACTGAACATATTGGAATGATAAGCTAAATTTCTTATTTTCAGATAAATAATGAAATGAAGTACATAAATATGAAAAGTATACATTCTTTTAAAATTAATATCTATTTCATCAAATAAATATTTGCCCTAAGCATGCAGATTATGCATATGTCAGAAACAAAATACTAATTTTTATATAAAAACATACCAGAAAGTGATAAAAAAATGAATACAGACATGGAAATAATACTGTAGAGCTAATCCCAAGTACAAATGGGAGGGATAACTGATATTTAGATAGCAAATTTTATAACATTAAATACTAATAACTGATACATGATACTGTGAAAACCTGTATCATCATGCTATTAACTTGAAAAATCTAAATGAAACTTGATGCAATGCTTTCTAATGTTTCTCTAATCTCAGCAAAATGAGGCCTTCTGTCAGGATTATAGTCCCATGTTCTGATCATTAATTCATATATATATTCAGGAGTATTAGGTGGCGATTCAAGTCGATAACCTATTAAAAGGCACAAATAAGTAAAATACAATATAATATAAAAATTTAGTATATATATTGGCCATAATAGCATCAAAAAGTAGTACGTAAATTAAGCAGTAACTTTTATATGGTGGAAATAAATAACTTGAAATATTATTAATGCACGACAATATGAAAATTTTATTGCTAAAGCCTGAAAACTGACAAATCCTAGTTTACCACAACAAGGTAGGGTTAAGTCACAAAAATGCTTCTAAATGCTTGGCCAAATTGCATTAGTAAATGCAAGAATTTACGAAACATCGTCAGGTAAAAGTCCAAAATTTCAAGACAAATTATTATAACAGAATTCTGACATCCGATTCTGAACTGACAGTTGTGCAGATTACAGGTTGTATTTGACTTTTTCCAATTCTTGCATTTAATTTTTATCATTTGGACATAATAACTAACATAAAAAAAACATACTCAAATCTTAATTATTTAAATAAGTTTTACTTAATATAAAAATTATAATGAAATTCACAAAGAAGATAATGTTGGAAAAAGGCCAAAACATGATGCAGATAAAAGGGATAATGGATAGGAAAATTAAAAATTCTTTTGTAAAAATACATTGAAGTATTTCATGTATAAAAAATATTCCCATAAATAAAATTACTTTTAAAGTAATCTTTATACTCTTAAACAAGAGAATAAATAAATAATTGCATTATTTACTGAAACCAGAGCAGTAAGAATTTCTATATGCTAATCTTGCTCTTTACACCAAAGAATGTGAAATGGCAAGCTCTCATTCACATAGCCTAAACCAGTCCAAACACCTCAGATGACTTTCAAATCTGATCCAATATGCATTGAAGCAAGCATGCAGGGTGCAGGCAAAATTCATTCATGAAGAATCAGTCGTAATTTAATGCTGGCTAAGTACAATGTGTAAAACTTCTATTTGAGATTTAGTTTTTGTTGTTGTTTATTTCTTGAAATTTTTGTTCTGCAGTATACTTTACATGTGACTTTTTAATTCTATAGAAATATTTTTTGTTTCATAATTATTCATTTTTGTACTTGAATATTTCATGAATTGTCTCTATCATTATACTATCTCTAATGTTATTGCTGTTTTAAATTACATTTTAATTTTAAATGACTGTACTATATATTTTCATAAACTAATAAATGCAACATAGCATAAATAACTAACATAAACAAAACATACTAAATTTCATTTAAATATTAGTCTGTAGCAGCAGTTCTCACATACCATCTAAACAAAAACTGAAAAACTTTAGTACCACTAATACATTTTGCAAGGATTATTTTTCAGATTCTCAATAGAAATATTTAAAAAAAAGATTTTGCCATTTGCACAACATACTGGCTATTTATATTAAATGTGAACACATTAAAAATATTAGATTAAAATATCAAAATGTAAGTTATAATAATTTAATTCTAAAATTAAGTGTGAAATTTGGGTCTGTTTAAGAGAGATCAGTTTCTTTATGTTTGTCTGGTCTTAATTTCACTTAGTTTAAACCGTACATTAGGATCCATGTTTAATTTTGTTCTGTATTTATTTATCAAATATAACATGGACAAAAATCCTTGTTCACACAAATAGGTTATGCAAAAACGCAATAAAAAATTAATAGCTTTATTTGAAATGTCATTAAATTCTTTTTTCAGTTCAGCCAAAAGTTAACAAGTGTGCTATTTTTGAAATCTTCAAATACGATTTAATCATAGGAAATGTCCATCAATTGTTCTTTTCCTTCAAGAGATTTTTGAATTTAGTAGTTAATAAAAATAAAAATCTGAAAGCCTTCAGATTTTACATTACGCCCAAAAGGCCTTTTTTTTAACGTTTTCTGTGTTACCTTTATTTATTAAATATTATGGTCTTCGTACTTAAACCATAAAATTCAATTCAACAGTAGTACGGCAAAACATTTTTAAAATAAGCATATCAGTAGAATTTTCGATACACAGTCTTGCACGCTGGAGATAAAATGTTCTTTTTCGTATAGTTTTACCATTTCTCGCTTTGAAATCATTGAGTATATTAATCAAAAATTTGTTAAAGTTCTACAAAATATGAAATAGATAATAAAACAAATTATAAATTATGGGTTCCAGATGTCCATATTTGGTGGAGGATTATATTATTGAAAATTTTATGGCTCCGGGTACCATTGTTTTATCACAATGCGAGAAACATACATTTATGCAGATTCTTCATTATTTAATTTCTAATATAATACAGGGCTGTAAAATTTGATGGAAACAGTTTTAAAAGTGAATCAACGCAAAATGCCAAAACAAAATTAGTAGCCCTTCTGAGCTAACTCTCCCTTTGGGCTAAAAATACTTTGTGTACCACCGGTTAAGAATTGCTGGTTTATAGTATGCACTTATTTCTTCAAAGATTAGGAATAACATGTACTTTCACTCCATTCGCATTTCAGCACTTCTTAGCTGTTGGAAGTTATTATTAGACAGAAACATGAACTGGGATAATTTAGGTTTCCGCAGATGTAATTATATTCCCTCACTGCATGAAAGAATTCAATGAAATTCTTCACGCCTGCGACCACAGCGCCTCTGGTTAGAAAAACTTTTTACTGGCGAGTCAGTCGAAAAGAGTACAAGATGGAGTAGGTTTAATAAATGAGTGTGTTTACCTTGAGTGCCAGTTTTATTTACAGTCCATTTCAAAGAATGAGTCTATAACAATATTATCTTTAAGAAAACGAACTGGCCAACATATTGGTCCTTAAGCAGGAGATAATTATAAATGAGAATCATCTTCAAAGTGTATGTGGATTTGAAAGGTATGGCTACTTCTGGATCCAAGAGAAGTATATTCAGCAGTCAAGTAGATGATAATTTACTGTTTGAATTATTTGAGGTTTAATTTGAGCTTATATCTAAAAGTACTGGATTAAATTAAAGAGGATTTAAGGCTTATGGCTTTTGAAATAGATAAAATGACAGTTTGAATTAAACACACAAACAGTGATGCGTATAAATCTGATCCAGATTCTGTGAATGAAATTGCAAAAATGATTAATGAGAGGAGAAAATCTGAGGAATCTAAACAGCGCTTGAGAAAATTACATTAGAATGTTCTAAAGCAGAGTTAGAGTTGGTTTAAAATGCGCGTGGAAATAAAATCAGATATTCCTAAAATCGAAAGTAATAATGAATCACTGGACACAGTTATAAAAAGCATTTGTACTTTAACTAAGAAAATACCTACAGTACAGAAGTTTGGGGTTTTTCTTTTCCTCTTTGGAGAGAGCATATGTCTCTAAGGAAATACCGGAAAAATATAACGTGGAAATTTTGTTGAATTTGCTACGTGATAAGGCATCTAATACAGTCAAAAGTCATTAATTCAGACACCCATAATCCGGACATCAAAGCTACAAATATTCTGCACATGCGTCGCATTGACCTTTACGGCTGCGAATATGCGTGTGCGCATGCGCATAATACGTTTACGCATGCGCGTTTAATGCATAACGGACGGTATAAGCTAAGCTAAAATTATCTAATTCAGTTAATGTTGCAGACTGTGTTGTTCCTTAATCTTCGAATTGGATCCGGCTTATTATTTTTTGCAGACTGTTAGAGCAATTTTATAAAAGTAAGCTTGAACTTTCGATTATGTCAAATAGTATTTCCGATATATATTTACTAATATGTAAAGGATCTACAAAGCGAAAGTATGTTTTGAAGTCCATTAAACAAAAAGTGGAATTGCTGCAAAAAATGGATAAAGGCATATCCTTTGTTTATCTAACCATTCCAAAATCTGTTTATCAATTTCACGCTGCTCTGCAGCGGGGGGAAATGCCGCGGCGCGCAATGAATTGGAAGTTGATCTGTCAGCACTATCCTTATCTTCAGGGCAGATGCTTTTATTTTATTTGCCTCATCATTTCTTACTAAATGTAGTACTTCATCTCGATGTACTCCGTCTTTGATATGATTTAAATCAAATTCCTTGTCATTATAATTCGCTTCTGATAGTGAAGAAAGTGACCCAGAGGTTATTTCAATTGACAAATTAGTCGGTATTCTCGACTCAGCAATTATAGGACTTGAACAGCGGAACTTTGTAACTGAATAAGAAATTATGTCTGTTTATAGAATTAAAGAGAAAGTATTATCACATAAAACGAAGCAACTTGAACAACTTACACTAAAAGAAATGTTTAATAAGGTAAACAAATAAATATTAACCCTCTGACCGCTCAATTTGTGGACCAAAATCGCTTCCGAAATTGCGTAATTTTTATTTATTTTTTATTTATTTTTTTTATATTTTAAATGTATATATATATAGGAGAATTGAAAAATGCACTTTTTCTTTCTAGAAAATATTTTTATATAGAGTTTTATAATGAGAAACTACGTTGCCAGAAAAACAAATTTCAGATGTTATCACAAAAAAAAATCTTTTTTTTAAATAAATTTCAGTCGCATTACAGTTAATTTCTATTTATTGCATAATATAAAAATGTAAAATTTAAGAAAATATAAAGCTCTGAGGAAAAAATACCTTAAAAATGCAGTTTAGTATGATAGAGTTCAAACTTCACAGTCTTTGCACCAGATTCAATAAATCTAATGAATAATCAATCTAATTATTAATCTAATCAATAATTCAATAATTTAATTAAATAATCAAGATAATCGCTGAACGTTTTCTAGCATCTATTTCTGTAAGCAAAAAGTGAAGTTTGAGCGCTAATATCACATGCCTTCAAATGCCGCAATTTAGTGGACAATTAACGATATATGTTGGCCAAAACGTAAACTAAACACCTAATACTGTATATAATTTATTTCAGTGGTTAAACAGGGAAAAAATGGGGTTCGCTCCTCAATAAAGGAAGAAAAACATATGCCCGCGGAAATCGGGGGATGAGCAAATTTTGCTACATTTGAGTGGCCCGTGGAAATCACGGGAAGATCAGCCAGAGGGTTAAGCTTTTTTTTTTTTTTTTTTTTTTTTTTTTTTTTTTTTTTTTTTGTAAATTTTGATACCCTTTAGATCATAGTTGTTCTTTATTTCATAAATTACAGTTTCATATTTTTAATTTTATAATTTCTGCATGCCATCTTACCAGATTTAAACTGATGATCTATAATCCGGAAAAATCGATAATCTGGAATCGCCGAAGTCCCGACGAGTCCGGATTAATGACTTTTGACTGTATTATCACTTACATAGAGGAGAAAGATTTAATTAATTACACAAAAGTAAAAGAAATAGTATTACGAGAATTTCAACCAACACTGCATTCATGTTTGGAGCAATTTAGAAAAGCATCCAGACTACAAAATGAAACTCATGCTTTTCTTTTAACTATGGTTTGCTTTGTTTTTAACTACTAGTTGCAACTATTATTTAAAATTAAGAGACATAAAGGATTTTGAGTCATAATATCTGATGACATATAAAAGACTTATAATATCTGATAAAATTTATCAAACTCTTGATAAAGAAACAGCAACTCATATTAGTGTGAGACAAGGAGACAAGTGGTTTAAACCCAGTGAGCTCGGTAAAGAGGTGGATTTATTTTTTTCATCTAATGGAAAATTATTTGCTGTAAATTCTAATGGTTATAACAGTTCTTCGAGAATTGTTTCGAAATTATTTCTTTCAGATATTTCTTCTAATTGTGTGTTATGTAAAACTGAACATCACCATTTATCTAAATGTCCAAATTATCTAAAATTATCAATGAATGATAAAATGGAAGTTGTTAAAAAAAATCATCTTTGCTTTAACTGCATGTCAAATAAACACTCTGTATTAAATTGCTCTTCAAAAATGTCTTCTTTTTGTAAAAGGAAGCATCATAAAACATTGCATTTTCCAAACCGAAATTCAAATGAAAACCGTAATGCATGTAGAAGAAAGGAACTTGGAATTAAAAGTGAGTCAACAAATACTGTTCAAAGTTCAAGGCCATCGACAACCCCGGTGTGTGATAACCATTAGTTTCCTAATGTAGAAGCCCAAGAGTTTGTACAAAGCTTAACATTCTTGAGTAATCATTCGAATAAAAAGAAAAATAAAGTGTTACTAAGTATTGCAATTTATATTTTGACAGACGCAAACGGAAATGAATATAAATTACTATGCCTTTTGGATAGGGGAAGTGAATCCTGTCTTCGTTAAGTAAACAAATCGTTGATATCATGCAATTAAAAAAAGAACAAGTAGATATAGTAGTTTGTGGTTTAAACAGGGTTGCCACTCAAACAGGAGAATGAAATTCCCTGATTTTTCCAGGTGTGTTTCAAGAAAATTTCAGTCTATCCGCGTAATGTATGTTGACTGTGCTAAGAGGTAAATTAATTATGGTATTACTTGTATTGTGCAGCAAATTCACTTAATTATTCAATAAATCCCAGAGGACATTTATTCTTAATTATTCTTGTTATACTTTGTTTGATAATTTTGTTTACTTTTCCACTTAAGAAACTTAATAAAATTTAAGATATATACATTGGATAACAAATGTATGTTTTATTTAATTATTACGTCATTAGTTCAACGCGAGGCTAATCTGGTCCTTATAAATCACAATGCAATGCTAAATAGTTAGGTTACATTTTAGGTAAATTTAATTTGTGTGAGGTATGTTCTTAAAAGGCACCTTAACACTTGAAAACACAAATATAATTATAATAGTTGTTGTTTTCTCCATTGAAGATTGAGATTAGAATCTTCCCAATCTGGAATAAAATAAGGCTTTTTTGCAGACATTCTGCAGCTAAATGAAAGAAAGAAATCTATTTTAATAAATTGAGGTATTTTGTATTTATTTCGCAGCATCATACATAAGGAACACAAGGAAAAAATATGTGCATTAAATTTCGTGATGGTATGTCATCATACTGCTAGAATTAATTTCAAGATTATGCCAGAGAAAATTTCCCGAAATTTGGAAATATTATTTACTAATAATAAATAAACTTAGAGGGAAGAAGCATCATTAAATTATACGAATAACATAAAAATAAAGATAATTACTTAAAAATTGAATTAAAATAATCGACGATATTTTAGCGAATATAGTTATATTACATGGTTAGCATAGATGACTGATTACTATTTTTTCTTTTACTGCAAAATGGCAAGGTATTTATTAAAAAAAAAAAAAAAAAAAAAAAAAAAAAAAAAAAAGGTTTAAAAAGATTTTGCGGTAAAATTCTAGTATACGGTAAGGCTTTGGTACGATTTTGAAAATTGTCGCCAAGACCAAAATGACCCGCTTACTATGCATCGTCATGTCGCCAAATCCCATTGTACCATACATGGGGATTATTCTAACCAAAGAACGTCTATGCAAAGAATCTCTAATTCTTTGGTCTATGCAAAGAAGAAAAGGTTCCATACAAGTAAAATGCTCTTACGCCGCTAGAATGCGGAGGGAAAATTTGCCAAGGGATTTGGCGACGGAACCTGGCGGCCAGAAACCAAACTGGAAACCAAAAGTTGCGGGCAACTTGCTTTGCCTTTCTAAAGACAATCAAATTGGAGCTGTGAAAATTGGCTCTATGCCAGCTGCCCGAATGATACACAATTCGCCAAAAAAGTTATCTCTTCCGACGTCGGCACAAAATTCGCTTTTTTTTTTTTGGCGAGATCATTGTATGAACTTCCCTGACTTTTCCCTGAATTTTTTGGTCAATTTTCGAATTCCCTTACTTTTTCTGGTTCTCCCGGTTTTCCATATAGCGTGGCAACCCTGTTTAAATGATTCATCTCTAAGAATAAAAACAAGAGTTAATGTGAATATTCGTAACGAAAATAAGAGTTATGTTAAAAATATAGATTTCTTGGTATTTCTGAAAATAAGGACAGACTTTATACCCTCACAGAGAGTAAGCATTTCTCTTGAGAATTTTGGACGTATAAAAGTAGCAGATGACAAGTTTAATATTCCCAAACATATTGACTGTTTGCTTGGTGCAGAGGTATATTTACAGTTACTACAACCAGGTCAATTCGATCTGATAATTCTAACATTATTCTACAAAACAGTGTGTTTGGATTTTTTGTGTCTCGGAGTTATGTAACAGAAAAATAGAGTGTGGTTCATTGTGGAATGATAAAAGAAGAAACAGATTTAGATCAAATACTCAAGCAATTTTGGAAACTCAAAAACGTTGAGGCTGCAAAAATGGGAAATAAAGAATCAGAATTCTGTGAAGAACATTTTAACCCTTAGTGCTCCGTTGGCCCCACTACGGAGCTGTCTGTCATTTGTTCCATAACTCTGTTGGCTCTGCTGCGGAGCCATCCGTCATTTGTTCCACAACTCCGTAGGCTCCACTGCTGAGCCCAATGTTTTTAGCATGATTAGGCTTAAGATGTTACGGAATCGTCGGCGTTGGCAATTGTTATCTGTAGTTAAAACATGCTCAGTCTCACTACTGTTACGACTGAAACATTATTTGACCCATTTTATGGTTAGCAACATGGAGAAAAATAATTATTGTGATGAGAACATAGAGTTGAGTGATAGTGAAGATGTGTTTGATTTTTCATTGTTAGAAGATTCATTGTGCAAGACAATGTTGATTATAATTCTGACACTTCAAGTAGTGGTTCCGAAATTATACTACCAAAGAGACGATGAATGGTAGTTATTGAAAGTGAAAGCAAAGTGAAAGTGAGTCGCCAGAAGACTTAGATGAATGGCGTGATGTCACGGAAGAATTAGATATTCCGGATAGAATACATTTTAGTGTATTGCCAAAGGTCATTGGACCACAAATTCCTACAAATATCGTACAGCCGACACAATATTTCAAATTATTTTTCACAAACGAATTGTTAAATGAAATTATAAAAGAAACCAACAATTAATTACGCAGAAAATGTTCTAGAGAATAAAGAAATATCTAGTAATTCTATTTGGAAAACATGACGTGTGGTGGAAGAGGATGAGTTTTGGGCTTTAACTCTGGTGAATATGGAGGATTATTGGTCAATTAAGGAGAATAGTCACAACCCTTTCTTTGGTAAAATATTTACAAGAAAAAGATTTATGCAGATATTCTGGATGCTGCATTCCGCTGCGAAAATGTGCCGGAGTTGCTGGTAGGTAGTGGTACAAGAACGTGCGGAGCGCTAAGGGTTAAAAACAACTATACCCGTGAAGAGAATGGGAAATACGTTGTTAAGATGCCATTTAGGGAAGATCCAATGTGTTTAGGGAATTCGAAACAAATCGCACTTAAAAGGTTGAACTCGTTTAAAGTAAGGATGAAAATTACTTATTATTGTACTCAGATTTTCTACATGAATATAGCGAACTTGGTCACGTGACTGAAGTGAAGGATGAAGATGAGTAGATGGGGACATATTATATTCCACACCTTGGGATTTATCGCCCTGAGAAATGTTTGAGACCTTTGAGAGTAGTGTTCAATGCTTCGACTGCAACATCAAAAGGTAATTCGCTGAATTCAATTCAGTGTAATGGTGGTGTAATTCAAGAGGACTTGTTTTTCAATTATGGTACGTTTCTGAAAACATATTTATGCTTTTACAGCGGATATCGGAAAGATGTAATGATATAGATTCATCCTACTCAACGGGAGCTAGAGAGAATTTGTGGAAAGAGTTAATTAATGGTCCAGTTAAAACTTTTGAGTTGAACATGGTCACCTATGGCAGAGTAAGTGCACCTTTTTTAGCCATGAGAACATAACATGAGCTTGCTATACACGAGTTCACAAATTTTCCATTAGCAGCTGCAGTTCTACAGAAAGATGGATGATGTGCTAACAGGGTCCAGGCCATTGAGTTCGGGAAAAAAGATACAGCATGAATTAATTTAGATTTTAAAAAGTTCAACTATAACTCTGCACAAATGGTGTAGCAACAATCCGGAGCTTGCAGTTAACGTTGATGATGAATACTCATTTCGGTGCGCGAATGAAGTTTCAGCTTTTCGTGTTTCCTGGAAAGCTTGTTTTAATTTTAAAGTGAAACTAGAAAATGAGTGTGATATTACTAAAAGGCAAGTTTTGTCAACAGTAGCGAGAATCTTTGACCCACTTGGTTTATTGGGTCCCGTGACAGCTAAAGCTAAAATATTTCTTCAGAGACTATGGTTTTTGAAGCTCAATTGGGATGATCTTCTCTCTGAGCTGCCACATATATGTAATTTAGAAATTAACAGATGCATTCTAATCGCAGAAGCAATTGTTATTGAATTACACGGATTTTGTGACGCCTCTGAGTTAGCTTATGGAGCTGCAGTTTATTGTAAATCAATCTCCCAATATGGTAAAGTGGTGATAAGGCTTGTAACAAGTAAATCAAGAATTTCTCCTATAAAGCAAGTTGCCATACCAAGATTAGAGTTATGCGCAGCTGTACTGCTCGTGAAGTTAATGACTCGAGTAATATCTGCTCTGAAACTTAATGTGAATAATGTATTTTTCTGGAGTGACTCTATGATAGTCTTGTCTTGACTGCAAAACGAGCCCTGCTGTATGAAAACTTGTTTGCTAATCAAGTTGCGGTGGTTCAAGAAATGACGGATGTGCAACAGTGGCGGCACGTTCCATCTGGCTGATATTATCTCCAGGGGACTTGACTCAATCAAGCATGTCCGAAGTGAACTATGGTGGAAAGGTCCTAGTTTCCTAATGAAGGATGAGTATCCATGTAAAGTGATTGCCACGGAAGTTATTGTGAAAGACTCCTGATGAATTCAAAAAACGTAATGACTCTAAAATTTCACTTATTATAAAAGTCAATTATTTGCTAAGTGAATTCTTAAATTTGAGTAATAACTATGTTAAAATTTTGCGTATTTTAAGTTGTATTTACAGGTTCTACAATAACTGCAAGGCTAAGAACAAGATTAAGGGTCCTCTTAGCAGTGAGGAAATTAAACATGCAGAGTTAAAACTAATCAAAATCGTTCAAGAAGAAGAGTTTAAAAAAGAATTACCTAGTCTCCAGAAAGATGGTAAAGTAGTTCTAAATAGTAAGTTAAAAAGTTTGTACCTCTGTTTAGATAAGGAAACTATTTTGCGAATAAGCGGTAGACTACCCAATAGTAAATTTAACTTTGTAAGAAAATTTCCTATCATATTGCTAAAAAATCATAGATTAATGATCTTAATAACAGAGATAGTCCATAAAAAATACATGCACAGTGGACATCAAGTATTATTGTGTAATATTAGACAAAAATTTTGGCTTTAGGTGCTCGTAATCTTTGTAGGAAATTAGTCCAATTTGCTTTAAAGCAAAACCAGCTCAAGGCCCATTTACCACAAGAGTTACACAAAAATTCCCATTCAAATGTGTACAGTTGATTTTTTTGCCCATTTATGATAACGTACAAAAATCAGAGGAAAGGAAATCATAATAAAATATATTTATGCATTTTTGTTTGTTTTGTAACAAAGGCTTGTCATTTAGAGCTTGTTACAGACCTCTCTAGTGAGGCCTTTATCACAGCATTAAAAAGATTTGTTAGCAGAAGTGGTAAGTGTGGACGTATCTTTTCTGACAATGCGAGAAATTTTGTTAGAAGTAATTTAGAATAGAAAAAAAAAAAAAAAACTGAACAAATTGATCAACAGAGGAGAAGTTGGGTAATTATTTATCCATCGAGGGCATCAATTGGACTTTCATTCCTCCACGTGGTCCTAATTACAGAGGACTCTGGGAGGCAGCCGTCAAGTCCGTCACAGCATTAAAAAGATTTGTTAGCAGAAGTGGTAAGTGTGGACGTATCTTTTCCGACAACGCGAGAAATTTTGTTAGAAGTAATTTAGAATTGAAAAAAAAAAAAAAAAAAAAAAAACTGAACAAATTGATCAACAAAGCAGAGGAGAAGTTGGGTAATTATTTATCCATCAAGGGCATCAATTGGACTTTCATTCCTCCACGTGGTCCTAATTACAGAGGACTCTGGGAGGCAGCCGTCAAGTCCATCAAACATCATTTCAAACATGTGGTGGGAAATTTAAAATTAACATTGGAGTAATTTTTAACTATAATTACCCAAATTGAGGGGATACTTAGTTCACACCTACTGTATCCTATGTCAGCTGAGTTAGATGACTTTCACATCTTGACGCCTGGTCATTTTTTGATTAGAAGACCAATAACTGCATTAGTAGGACCCCACATTTTAAATGTAAATAATAACATGTTAAACAACTGGAAAAAATTAACAAAAGTAATTCAGTCCATCTGGAAATGTTGTTGAAACAATTATTTAAGTACACTTTAACAATGAAATAAATAGTATTATGGAAAAAAATAATGTAGAAGTTGGTACTATGGTCATTTTACGAGAAGATAATGCACCTGTTTGTAAATGGCCATTAGGCAGAATTATAGAAACGTTGGCAGGTAAAGATAATAAAGTAAGATCGTAAAAGTAAAAACAAAAAATGGAACTTTTACAAGGTCAATTTCTAAAACTTGCATTTTACCTTTACCTAAATGAGTAAAATTAAAGTAATTACAAGATGTATATCCATAAGATTCATATTATTATATTGTAATTAGATTGTGCTGTAATGCTATACTTGTGAAAATTTTAAATTGTTGAATGCAACCATGTCAACGCTGGGCGGTATGTTCAGGCCCACGAGCACAGCGCCCCCGGTTAGAAAAAATTGTTACTGGCAAGTCAGTTGACAAGAGTACGAGATGGAGTAAATTTAATAAATGAGTATGTTTACCTTGAGTGTCAGTTTTATTTACAGTCCATTTTAGAGAATGAGTCTATAACAATATTATCTTAGAGAAAGTGAACTGGCCAGAAATTTTTATTTGGATAAGTGCTGTTCGGAATGGGATTAAGGTTAGAATAAATCTGGATTTTGTTAGATGTTAGTTTGCCCTAGTCAGGAAAAGGCTTTCTAGGATTATTTATTTTGTTGCTAGAATTACTATTATATTGAATACTGACGGCTTTGGGGAGCAGTTTTGATGAACTTTGGTCTTTGCATATTTTGAACAGTCATTGATTCCTAAAGTATGACAGAAAATCTGCACTGCTTAAGAAAATTTGCTATTGAGATACTTGAAAATATATCTGATTTTTTTTGGTAGCTTGAATTATAATTTTAAGATGTTCAAATGTGAACTAAGTTTTCATTCAAAAAACCAGTTTTCCACTGCATGCAATTTTTGTTTACAGTCTAATGTTATCAAATGGATTTTAATGTACACTATCAACTTAAAAGTTATTTCTTATATCAAAAGGAATAAGAATTAAAAGTTTTATGTACCTTTCACACCCAGGACAACTGGAGCAAAATTCAATATTTTCTCCCACTCTGCCTATTACAGTACAAAGTCCGAAATCTGGACGTCCTTTATCCGGAATGATCTAAAATCCGGACCTCAAAACCACCACCAACATTTTCTCGTAGGCTTTAAGCATGCGCATTTTAATTCCCCCCTCCGTGCATAATAAAACATCTGGAGAGTCCTGATTCTTAATTTCACTTCAACACTAAATAAAATACCTCGTTATTGAAGAAACAATCATTTTAGCATAAATTTGTACGATCAGTAATTTGGCTCCGTTGCTGCATATCTGTTTTGGCACACATTTCAAACCGAAACATTCCACATAGATACATCATTGATATGACGCCAAACTGGCGAATTATTATTTATTATACTTTCTTTTCATCACCATGTTTATCAAAACATGACAACTTGAGTAAGGACTCATGTAGCGATGCTTAACAATTTTTTTTATGTTAGTAATTGAATAATAAAGGAGTATGGTAACCTTTTATGTTGACATTACACTTGGCGATGATTACAGATTTTAAGTAAATGTTGACGAGGAAAAATTTAACAAAAATTTCTTTCCATATGCTAAAAATAGATTTTATTGATGATACTCAAAGACCAAAAGATGACATTTAGGGCTACTTGAATTAAGAATAACGGATTTGTTATTCACATAAACCCAGAACCAGCGCCAGAGCTTGTATGGCCGCATCGAGTCGCAGAATTTAGGACCCACAGACGCTTTAAGATAGCTAGAGCAGGCCCTCGATAAGGCTTAAGTATATATATGAATTTATTTATTCAGAGCTCTGATAAGCCTTAAGCATGTGCAAGAAATAGACATAATAAATAACTAATAGAATTCAAGCTTAATTGTCTTGGCACGTGATAGAAGCAAGACATAATTTAACAGAACAACTTGTCGTTAGTTGCCAGGCTCATGATGCACAGCCAAATCTGTGCAGTGAAGGATAGCTAAATCTGATGATGATAGCCACTAATTTTAAAGGTTTTCAGATATTGCAAAACAAAGGTGAAACTTTCCAGTAAATAGATTTTGTAAAGACATGTGAAGAATCGGTAATAAATGAAGATGATATAAAAGAAATTTTTCATTGTGATGACAATGCTTTTCAATCAACAATCAATTAATAAATGGCGAAATCTGTAGTATGATTCTAGATCCAGAAAATAGCGCTACTGATAGTGAAGAAAGTGACAGAGAAGTTACTGAAAACGAGAAAATTTTTATTGACTACTTAGTTGGAATTCTCAAAACAGCAGTAACAGGACTTCAACAATGTAACTACACAAGAGATTACATCTGTCTACAGAATTAAAGAGAAAGTATTAGCACCAAAAATGAAACAACTTAAACAACTTACATTAAAAGAAATGTTTAATAAGGTAAACAAATAAATATGAAGCTTTTTTTTTGTAAATTTTGATATCCTTTAGATCATAAATACTTCATTATTTCTTAAATCACGATTTCATATTTTTAACTTTATAATTTCTACATGTAAAACTTCCGAGCTTTAAACTGATGATCTAATATGTGGAAAAATCCCAAATCTGGAATCGTCAAAGTCACAACGAGTCCGGATTTCGGACTATATATTTCTGTGAAACTACACAAGAAGTTGTGGCACTTTAATATAAGCCAAGAATTCATTTTTTAAAATAATTTGATATAGTTCTCTAATAGCTTCTCCAGTGATGGCAGTTTTGATGCACATATATATATTAACTTCAAGATCTATATTTAAGCTTATAAAGCTTGTTGTATGCAATACGCATTTCTAATTCATTTTTTTTTTACAGAGTTGCCAGTTTGTTGAAGTTTTACTTCTCCCTTTCAAATTCTTTGGTTATATTTCATGCATATGCACTTCTATCAGTAATACTACTAGTGCTAAAGCTAAAATTTAGGTGAAGCATCTTTTCCCTTATCATGTTTTTCATTTTAATACCAGAAAAATCTCTAAAAATATTATTGTTAAGAATCTATCCCTCTTTGCTGCTGATGTAAGCTTACATGTTGTGTGGAATATAAACATTTAAGTTAGAACCCAGTACCTGAAAAGTTGAGCAAAAATAAATTCTCTACCTTAATCGCATAACCTCAAAATAAATTTTAAACACAGTGGACTGACTACACACCCAAAATTAAGGATTTGTCCAAAATGGAAAAAGTTGCAGAGATTCATGATCTTTGTTTGCTATTAAAAAACAGCACTGGTGCACCCACAGAAAATTATAAACAACATCAGTAATAAAATTACTTTGCCTTTTTCAATCAAAAATACGTTAATAAATATAGTTTACCTTTGTTAGAAAGTTTACTTGCTGATATAATCACTTTTGAATATGACATAATCACTTCAAAGAAGAAAATAATCACTTTTGAATTTGTCATACTCTTTTTAAAATCACAATCTTGCTTCTTTACATCCAAAACTCAGTATGGATTACAGGCATTTGCAGATTAATACATCATACAGAATGCTACATGTGATATATTAACTTACTGGTGAACAATATAGAATTTTATCTCAAAATATGTGGGTAAGAGAAATTAAGGGATATTCAAAATTAGTATAACATTAATTACATTAGACAAAATCAAATGAAATTTGGTTGATGAGTAGCACAAATGTAAGTGAAAAATTTAATTGGATCTGGGGCATTGCCTTAAAGTAAAATCCTGAAAAAAAAGGAGCTATTTTTTTTAATTGAACTGTATAGCAAAATTCTTATTGTTTTAAATATATAGCTTTGCAATCAATCATATATTTTAATTAGAATCAGACATTTAAAACAAAACAAACTGCATGCTGTCATATCTTTTTTTTTTTTTCCCCTGTCCACAGACTGTATATGTTTTCCAGTTACAGCATTGATTGACGAAATATTTTACATGGGCAAAAGGAAATTCTTTTGCCTTCTTTCCCTTCTCAACGAATACTAATCAAAATACTTACCTAATACTTCCTTTTATTTTCAGTATCATGTTTTTCTTATTAATTTACTTATGTTTGCTTTATTATTTCACTTAAATTATGACTTTTTAAAATTTATTATTAATTCTCTCACTTTTATTTAAGCTTTATGATATTTAAATTTACTCCTCATTAATGTAACTTAATTCACTAGCACTTTTATTCTCTTATATTTTTTAATACCTTATTTTAATTACTTAGTTACTGTTTTATATATTATAATTCTACTTATTTATTTTCACTCATTGCCCCTGACAGCTTTCCCTACACCTCCAGAATTTTTAATTTTAAAACTTTAGAAATATACTTTTCATTTTATTAAATTATGCTAAAAAAAGTGAAAGAAGTCTTTTTTTTTCAAGCAATATACAGAAGCAAATTAAATCATAAATCAAGGTGTTAAAAGACCTGACCTTCTCAATACACATAGCAACACATGCAAGCAAAACAACACTTAAGGTTTATTAAATAACAACATTATTTCATACTGTAATGAAAGATATATTACTTAAACTCCATTTTTAGCCCTGTATAACTTTGTATTCAGCCATACATAACAAAAAAGAAAAAGGACCTTAATTAACAATTTGTTCAGTAATTAGGATAAATGATCATAGTCAATCGTTCAACTCATTCTAGACTGTAAAAATAAATTTAGTTTAACAAGAATACAAAGAAGGCATAAATAACAGGTAATTTATTGCATTCAAAGATGCAAGATTTTGTGTAAAAAATTTAACATGAATAAAAATAATGTTAAATTATATTTGCATGACACAGTTGCATACAAACCAGAAGTAGCAGTTTATAGTTATTTAAGAAAATTAATTTTAATCAATTTGGATATATGATAGGAATTGCTTACCAGAATCAATCATTTCTCTGGCTTTGCTGTTTGACCAGCCTGCATAAGGTGTACTACCCAAGGAGAAAATCTCCCACATAAGAACACCATAACTCCAAACATCACAAAGACTAGTATACCTCCCTACGAAGGGGATATATTTTAATATTATTCATTAAAAAGATGCATAAATCTGTATTGAAGCAAGAATATAAATGTCATACCATAGTTAAGAGCTTCTGGTGCAGTCCATTTAATAGGTATTTGTTTCATTCCATCAGACACAGTATATTCTTCTTCTTCCCTAGACATGCCAAAGTCTGATATTTTTACCACATTGTTATGACCCACCAAACAATTCCTGGCAGCCAAATCTCTGAAACAAAAAATACTTTAAGGAAAAAACCTGACATTTCACATTTGCAAAGATTACAAAAATTCAACTTCTTTTAAACAACAACAAGGAATTCAGAGAACTTTGAGTCATTTATAATGGAAATAATAGCTGGGACATCAAAGGAAGAAAGGGCATTTATTTATATTTTCCTATTCTAAAAATATTCTCCAATGATACTTATAATTGTATTGTTGGCTGTATTTCAATTTCCTGCATTTTATGAGATGAAAATAACGCTTTTGAATTTCCTGCATTTTATGAGATGAAAATAACGCTAAGTTTTTGTTGGACTAGCAAAGCCATGATATTACATTTAATTCTGCCTGTTCTTTTATATAACTGGAAAACTTAATAAAACTTTGCATAGAAGTTCAGACACAATATGATACATGAAAAATATCTTGAAAAATCATAAAATTCCAGTGTGCTATTTAAAATGCAGACAGAAGGGGGGGGGGAAATACCCAATACAGTAAACAAAGAAGAAAAATATTTACATACAGAAGTCTTTGGATTATAGGCAGGCTAGGTTAACAGATTAAGTACAGAAGTAATATATGCCTAAAGAAAGAAATCCTTCCTATAGGACATTTTAAGCAGAAATGACTTGTATTTATGCTACTCATGTGGAAAGTAAAAAAGCTCCCATGCAGACAGTCTGTCTGCAGGTATTTAAACTTGGTTGAAGCTACCAATATTCAGCCACCAGTAGGCACTTGCATTATATTTAAATTAAATGTATATAATACATAGAATAATTTTTTCAATTTAATTTGTATGCTATTTTAAATAGCTTACACATGGACATAAATCACAAGATTCATATAATTAATAATTATTCGGTTTCTTACCTATGAATACAGTTTTTACTTTCTAGATACTCCATTCCCCGAGCAGCTTCCAAACACATTGTCAGTAAATCAGTAATGATCAGAGAATGCTTATGATTTCTCAAAAAATTGAGAAGGGAACCACCTAGATTTACAGTAATATAAATTAAGGAACAAAATTAAAAGTCTCAAATGTTAATTATGTGCACTTAAGGTAATTATTATATAAAAAAAGCCAACCTGGTACAAGTTCCATCACTATCATAATTGGTTGTTTCTGAACACATATTCCTATTAATTTAACAATATTAGGGTGATCGTACTGCTTTAAAATACGCCCTTCTTGTAGAAATCTCTTTTTCTGCTCATCAGGAAGGTTCATACGACATGTCTTTACTGCTACTTCCATACCACTTGCTTTTAAAACAGCTCGATAAACATCACCAAAGTTTCCCTACAGGTAAAAATAAGATCTTTTTTTTACACTTTGAGGAAATTCTGCATCTCATTGGCTTAGTTTGCAACAATTTTAAGAGTATTAGTATTACAAAAATTTAAATAAAAAAGTAAAATCTCTTGATAGAATTGAGGGAACCCGTAAGTACTTAAAACAGTTGCCCATGTTTATGAAATTTATGAAGAGATATATATCTAATTAATAAGATCACACTGCCTTTTTTCTAAAAACATTAATTTTGAAGAGTTAGCATGCCTGGCTCATCCCTTTGACATAGAAACAAATATGTAGTAATTACAGATACAGCTCAAACAGAATAAAGAAAATGCCAAAATACTTAAAATTACAAGTTAAACTCATAGACAAGAAAATCAATCTGGGTTTACATCTGTCAGGTAGCATGAAAAATGATGAGACATGACTAATGGGAACAAAATTAAGACAGAAAAGAGATTAAGAAAATTAATTCACTAATAATCCATTCATCCAAATTCACAATTTTTATTCAACTTCTGGCCATCACACATATGCACATAAAATCTATTGTCCTTTATTACTAAAACATATATTTTAAAATTATTAGTTATGTTTAATTTTTTCCCCTTCCTTTCTCTCTGTAAAAATTTCCAAACATATCTCCAGTATGTTTTGAGACTTCTCAAAAATGAGACAGAAAGCTTCCAACATACAGAAAGATAAAGCCAAATTTAATGGATCAGCAACAAAGAGACATACATTTGTTTTCTACTTGAATATTTCCCCAAAATGTTCTGTAATAAAATTTCACTTAGTTTTTTTACACACACTTGATAATTTTTAATATGAAATACAGTACAAAGTTCATAATCCAGACTTGCCGGGACTTATTCCGGATTAGGGATTTATCCAGATTATAGATCATCAATTTAAATCTGGTAACATGGCATGCAGAAATTATAAAATTAAAAATATGAAACCGTAATTTATGAAATAAAGAGCAATTATGAACTAAAGGCTATCAAATTTTACAAAAAAAAAGCTTAATATTTATTCGTTTACTTTATTAAACATTTCTTTCAACGTGCGCATGCGTAGAGCCACATAATGTATGCATGCATATGCATGCATATTTTGTATTCTTTACACATGCGCGTAAAGAATACAAAAAAAAAAAAAAAAAAAAAAAGTTCGTGGCCTTAGAAGTCCGGATAATGGACATCGACATTACGGACACTGTACTGTATAACTGAATAAATATTATTTGCAATAAATTCTCACAGTCATTAAAATTATATAAATAATCAGATCAAATATTAAACTCCTCAAATTTTTGTGAGCTGGAGTCTGATAATCATTACCATAACACTGAAAGTCGAAAATATTTCATGATCCTGAATGATTTACATACAGTGTATGCCTTTTTAATTGATGTAATTTATGAGCTAATAATCCATTAACCGTTTCTGGCACGCCACCTTTTAAAGTCGGAGTTTTGACAAAAAAAAAAAAAAAAAGGTAGGCAGTCTAATTACGCCTAGAGGAGTACACAAGTAAAATTTTGTGAAGCACTTATCGTTTTAATTCAGTGGATGTGCCCAAAGTGGCACACTGATTGAATAGAGCTTAGAAAGAGTGCTGAAATGAGCATTGTTGTCAATGAACTGATTGATGAGATGCGGAAAAACAAAGAATACACTCTCAGTTGTCCTAGATTATCGGTGAGCCTGGTCTGGGCGCACCTAGGGTTGGCCGTTTGATTTTAGGCAAGATTTCAAGGTAAAAATTTGAAACTAATATAGAATAAGGAGATTAGCATATAGCCAAAAAAAAAAAAAATAACATAGAAATTTCGTTTCAAACAATTCTTTTTATACCCTAAAAAATCTAGGAGATTTCTTTTAAAAATGAGGGTCTTAAAAAACTAAACATGGCTAAGATATATGGACTGGTTTGTGTTGAGCTGCCATCTACTATAAATAAAGAAGGTTCAGAGTAACCTATAAATCCTTTTTTATTCAATTTTTCCGTGCGTACAGAAGGAAATTTTTAGGTGTGTCCAGACTGGACACACTGTGCCGCAAAGAGTTAAACTAAATGGCATTAAAAATCTGAATCTACATAAAAATCTTAATTGAACAGCACCTCTTTAAATTACTCATATCACTTTGCTGTAATTATTTTTCAATTTATTCTAACCAACGATTTTCTGATTTTTCTACAATACTATTGGAAAATGAGAGAGCCAATGTAAAGAAATACCTAGATTATAAAACTGCATCGCTTCAAACCTGTCACATTCATGTGATTCAAATATTAAAGTGTGGCTAAATAATGTTTCGATAGATGTCAAGAGTGAAATTCCTTAGCCCTTCAAGGCTATGCAAGATTCTGCATAGAAAGCAAGGCTTTCCAATTTGTTACACATGAAAATTTCTTCCAGCTCCTGATATATCAAATTCCTGCTTGGTCATGCATTGGAAGAAAAGCAGTCAAATACATAGGGTCATTTTGGAATTATAATTAAAAATATATCCTTACTTGTGACGTTCGGGGAGGAACTCTGAAATTTCAGGGCCAAACCCTTAATGCTCAGAAAGTTAACCTCAGCGTGGATTTGTCTATTTATGCTTTGATGGAAACTCTCAGTTTTTAGTTGGACACAATTCAGTGCATGGTCTTAGTCCTCAGATGGTCTTATTTTACAAAAATAATGATACAACAATACCAAGAACAGTTTGTATGATGAAGATATTCGAGTTTTCAGAGACTAGGAGTCAAGGTCTACAACGCTAAATCCATTATTCAGCAGACCTTGGAATGAAACTGAAAACAACTCTGAGATCCGAGCAACCTAACACAGCAGAAATCAAAATCTATTTGGATGATATCTACAAAGGAAATCAAATATTTCTTAGCATTTTAATATTTGAAAATTGTTTCAACATTTAGCAGTTTTTGAATAATTTCTTTCATTCTTTTTTTTAAACACTCCGAGCATTCTTATACCACAACTCAGCCACATATGTTCGGATCTTGTAGTAACTGAATCAACTTTAATTAAATTTATGGTATAGAACAAAAGTTATCATTAAGATTACAAGAAAATAGAAGTAATCACGAAGTAGGAAAGATATTTTTCATGTTTCTTCAATGAAAAACATCACCATATACATATAAATTATTATTCAAAGTTGAAGCTTTCATTAGGATACAGAATATGTATACTTGCACAGAGAAGAAATGATTTCACTGTTTCCATGTTGCCACACTTAGAAGTGATTACAGTTACATATTCATTTTCACATAATTAAAAATGTAAGAATACTAACCCGTCCAATTTTTTCAACAAGTTCCACATCATCATTATTGAGCTCCCACCTTTCTCGCATGACAGGCGACTTCAAAACAGCACCAGAGCGACTCGTAACAGGTTGTCCAGAGTGAAACTGATAAAGTATTAATTCCTGCACAGAAGGAAATGCTGGTCCTTCAAATCGAAATTTACCCTACAATATCAAGAAACAGTATTTAGCAATAGTTTAGGTAAAATATAATTTGCAACATTCAGAAGATGTTAAAAAAAAATAAGTCTAAATTTTAGTATTACACATATTTTTGTCCAAAAATTATATACAACAGAATCACAATGATAATGCTTTAATCAATTAAACACAGCATGGATCGCTGGGATTCTATTACATATATTTTTCACATAAAATAACTCCATTCGAACTAAACAACCCTTAAAGGAAAATGGCAATTTTGAGAAAATACTGACATTTAAATAACTTGTTTATGCAAAACCAGCCAGATATCTAATGCAGAAAATTACTGCCTTTTTGCATGACAAATATAGGTGCTCATTAAATTGCAAGATTACTTCAAATTAAACAAAATATAAAATGCAGTTTTTAAAGACACGTAGCATTCTGTGCAGTAAACTAGAAAGCTTTCTGCTTTACCATTTTATATATTAGCCCATATCATTAGAATGGTTCAATAAAATACTGAAGTCACATAAAAATTTGTATAGTGCACATTTATTACACAAGAGAAGATGTCAGTGTTACTTTCCATTATATAATCTTGGAATAGATTTTAAAACTTAATGCATGTCTACAATTCTCTCTCCCCCAACACAAAATGGAAAACTATCGCGAAATGAAGAACTTTCTAAATTCATTTGAAAGTGTGTGTGTGTGATTATGGCAAAGCCTCGAGGGCTATCTGCCTAAGGGGAGGGATGCCTTCGTGGAGGACTTTCTAAGGGAAACTGGCTCGTATACACGTTACACATGAGGAAAACCACGAAAACGCCCATGCAGCCAGCCCGTTTGCGGGATTCGAACCTCGGACCGAACTACCAGTGTTCAGCGACTTTACCGCTTGGCCGCTGGTGGGCAATTCATTTGAAAGAATCAGCTATCAATGCACTTCAAACAAATTTCTTTCAGACAGCTTTTTTCTAGTGCTTATGATTTATACAAATAATGATATACAAATAATGCAATTCAAGTTTCAGTACAACCCTCACACTTTAACAGCACTATAAAACTGCAAACCTCAGTTTCCAAGAGGAGTAGCATGAACAGCTTGATTTCTTATTTAAACCCTTCATAATATAAAAGTAGTACACTTTTAGGTTTTTATTATTAAATCAGCGCTTTTTAATACAATGACAGATGAGAAACGCACTCGTGATTTTACTGCTTGCAATGTTGAAAAACGTTAACACGTTGCGTTGACGGTAATGAAAAAAGTGGAAATTCTGCTAAAGATGGAGGTAGATGCATCTGCTCGGTTTATGGCAGAATTGTATGGAATTGCCACACGAACTGTGTATGATATACAGAACAATAAAGAAAAGCTGTTGAAATTTTACAGCAACAGTGATTCTAACACCGGAATCCGAAACCAGAAATCTTTACATGAGATGAAATCGGCAAACCTTGATGCTGTCTCATACGAGTGGTTCCGACAGTGGCGGAGTGATGGGGTACCTATTTCAGGACTACTCCTGTGAGAAAAGGGGAAGCAGATTCATGCTGATTTAAAAATAGAGGAGCCTAATGTAAATGAACAATATAATATAATCAGTTTATATATGTAATAATAATTTAATGCATATAATTAATTATTGTATTAATGTATATATTAATTTAAGTAAATATATCCAATATCCTTATTTATTTTGCACTTTTAGTCTGAATCTGAAATCTGCACAACCTCTCGTCCCAAGCGTTGCAGATTTCTGGACTTCTACTGTATATCAAATAAGAAAACAAACTTTAGAAAAAAAAAAAAAAAAACTGAATCGCAAACAGCCTCAGTTGCTACAAACAGGGAAATAAGTAAAAGCACAAAAGTGAAATGCTACAAGAAGACACATGGCACTGGACAACTGACCTTGCCTTACTTTTGCATTCAAATATAAAAATATCTCCTTACAATATTCCACACTATCTAGAAAAGTGCCAAGACTTTTTTAGTTCAGCACTAAAACATGCTGGAAATTGAAACATCCCAATATATTTACCAAAAATGTAACAGAATAATATCCTTCAATGCATTAGAGCATTACTCCCCAAACTTTTTATCGTCGTGCACTGATCAATGTTTGATGATTTTACCATGGCCTGCTGATGGAGGATGCTGATTGTTTATTTTTTATATAATTTTGATTTAATAAATTTAATTGTATTTAAACATGCCTTCAAAATAAAATACAGTTATGCCAAGAAATGAATACAAAATGATTTAACATTTTAACTCACTAGAATGCTAAATCAATGAGAAACCTGAGCTTCTTTCTTTGCAAATGAGATGGTTCCATTTGCCGGGGGGGAGGACAGGAGACAATGACAATGAAAGTGTGTTGCTTATGTCCAGTTCTGTTGTTTTGTTTTGGTTGCTGTCAATGCAGAAAACCCTTGTTCCTTGGGCTCCTTACAATATTTTTGGGTGGCCCAGTATCATTTGATCCATGGACCGGTACTGGTCAAACTAAATGTTAGAGCAGTCCCATATACAAAATTTCAACCTTCTACGGCTAATCGTTTTTGAGTTATACAACATAAATATACACATATGGTACATACATATGCATAGACATCATGAAGAATCCCTTTTGTAGAAAAGTTCTTCATTCTGTTTATATGTACAGAGATCATGCAAAAAAATCATCCGAGTGGATATTTTCATTGAAATATGAGACTTGAATTTTTTTGCGACTACAATACTTCATAAAAAAAAAAAAAAAGAGAGAAAAAGAGAGAGAGAGAGAGGGGGGGGGAAGCATATTTCAATACATATTCTGCTTGCAAATTCTTTTATTAAGAGAATGATGTTGCAAATATATAAAACTACAGAAATAAGAGAATTTATAAATCCTCTATAAAGTGACTGAGACTCATACTTGCCAACCTATGACACTCAAAATTCAAGAGATTTTTCACAATGTTAAAAAGACTTTAAATGATGAAAATATAGTTTTTAATAATGAATTAATTTCAAATAGTAACTAATTCTTAAATGCAAGCAAAAAAAAATACCTTACACATAAAAAACATTTTTATTACTTGCAATCGGTTAAGAAAACGAAAAATAAAACTTTAATCAGTTTTCGTACAAATGTTATAAACAGTGGCAGATTTTGCTTTCTTTAAGAAAGAAACGTCATAATTTTGTTCATAGCAATTGCCACGTAGGCCTGCTTTCGCTAATAAAAGTTTTTCTAATGTGTCATCACGAATATTAGATCTAAATTTAGTCCTCGTTTTCGCAACAACACTGAAAATCCTCTCACACTCTGCATTACTATGGGGAACTGTCAAGATGGCCAACATAATTCTAGACAGTTGACTATATTTCAAAATTCCAATTTCTTTAACAATTGCACCTGTTTTGGTTCTTGCACTTGAATATTTCTTAGCGATCTCACTATCGGGAAACATTTTTCTAAATAAAGCTGCAGCGTGATCCGATGCATTCAGTGGCAGGTTGTACTCCAGCAAAAATGCAGAGAACAGACATTCTGCATTAATAACTTTTTGGTCCTCTGTTTCTGAAGAAAAATTTAATTTTCCGTTTTTTTTCAAAACAACTCATGTTGTCCTTGTGTTTTTGTGTACGCAGATGTTTGAGAACATCTGCCCTTCTACCATGCGAAATAAAAAAATCGCAACGACAGGCGGTACACATTGCAAATTTATTACATTTCCTTGAGGAAATAATGGAAGGAAAGTCAACTGTGTAGGATTTTTGAAACGTACACGATTATTTCACCTTTCTCACAGACATAACAAAAGATGATAATTTCTAAAACTATTTCCCGAAGGCATGTGTACTCACACAACTCAGGACAAAATGACCGAAATGACTAAAGAACATCCAAATAACAGTTTGCTTTGTCCATACTGGCTAACATATGCCAGATGACACGCAGTGGAGCACGATGCCCATTGGAGAACTGGAGAACGACCTTTCTGGATACATATATGCTCTCACTCACAAAGCAGAAGTTATCTAATTCGCAAGGTTTTGTTTTAGATATAAGCTAGAGAAAATTCAATTGTTTTCAGACGTCCAAAATCACTTTTTTTTTGTTGTTCAAATAACAAAGCATTAAGCCAAGTTCCATAAAAATCGTGAGAAATTTTAAGAATAAGAAAAAGTCGGGAGAAATATATTGTAAATCGGGTTGGCGGGAGAGCGGTTGAAAATCGGGAGTCTCCCGCCTAAATCGGGAGATTTGGCAACTCTGGAGACCTATTTGGTAAATACTTATATTATTCTGTAACTGAAATTTTTAAAGTCTATTTTAACCATTTTCTTTTAAATAGTAAGTGCTGCTTTGAAATGTGCATTTTAATACATTCACTGCCACTGAAATTACTACGAAATATAACTAGCCCCCCAATGTAATAATAGCAGTAATGGCATTTTTACCAACAGCATTTAGATGGAAAACTGCTGCTTTCATCTCACATAAAAATTGATAAATTAAATGAAATTTGTTTCTAAATCTTTCTGATGGAGCTTAGAACTTTCCCTTCATTAAAAGAAATTAAAAATTAATAAATTAGAAGTACTACATATTTCATAGCATTATCTCTGATTAAAAACTTACTTTTACCTGGCTGTAACATTAATCACTTTGGGAAAGGTGGCTGTAATTCTCTTATACAATTAAAAATCAAATCTAATGTAATAAAGATCAATATTAAAAGAAATACATCAGATAAAAATACACTAACCAACCCCTGAAAATGCAACACCAAGAAGAAGTAGCAAGAAAGTGATGAAACTCGACAAACAGAGAGACAGCAACAAACAATAAGTGATCGTTATTTCAAAATGCTTTGCATAATACAGAGTGAGAACAGCTTTGGCTCAGTAGCTTCTAGGACCACTTTGGACAGAGGTACATGAAGCAACACATCTAGGTACAGAGTCTATGAGACCACATATGGTATCCTGAGGAATGGCTCTCCATTCCCTGTTCACTATTGGCCACAGTTCGTCTTCTGAACACTGCAATGACAGGGTCTGCAAATGGCGTCCAATCACATCCCAAATGTGTCCGATTGGTGAGAAATCAGGAGAGAACGGTATCCACGGAAGCATCTGTAGTCCTTGCAGAGCACATTGGCTGATGCGAGCAGTATGTGGTTGGGCATTATCCTGCTGTTAAAAGACACTGGATACTTCCTGAAGGTAGGGGAGGGTCACTGGCAGCAGCACATCATCCACATATCACTGGGCTGTCATAATGCCCTGTATACAAACTAGAGGTAACCTGGAATCGCACACACTTGCACCTTAAAAGATGATGTCATGCAATGTGCTGCCGAAATGGACGTATCTCCAATACTCATACAGGGCAATTATCATTAGAGAAACAGAAGCATGATTTATCTCAGAATATGACCCAGTGGCTTTCTGTTATTCACACTGCTCGAGCATGGCACCATTGCAACACTGGCATCTATGATGTGGGGTCTACGGCTGTCTTAAAGGATGCAATGAATGCAGGCCACTAGCCACCAATCAACGGGAAATAGTTCTAGTTGATGTGGGAACATTCAAGGTGTCTTGAGCATGCTGCAGAATGGAGGTACAAGTGGCTTGCGGGTACGGCACTGCTTGTCGGCAGATGCATCCGTTCATGGGTACTGACATCATTCTGGCACCCCTCGAACTTACCACATTTACTTGTTCCAGCCTTTGTCCCCACAGCCAGTGCACTGTGGACACATCCAGGTGTGTGTCAGCTGAGATTTGCTGTATGGACAAATCTGCCCTTTTCAACTTGACCAACTGCCTCCGTTGATGATGGACTGGCATTCTTTGCTATTACACACATCCTCTGAGACAAGAACAAATTTTCTATGATGATTTCCCTAGCAGAAATAACAGCATGAAAATTAAACACTCCGCTGGTTCCTTCCTTATATCTTCTTCAACGAGCGCTAGAGAGCTGCGCATTTCACATCATTCGCATAACTCAGTGACATGCATCTATCTATCCTGAAATTTGCATAATTTTCGGGCCACTTGTTCTTGGTGTAGCATTTTCAATGTCGGCAGTGTACGTACTCAGAGTTAAGAGCTATCTTTTATTAGAAACATTATGCAATGTGGTAAAGTCTCCTATTAATAAACTGCTATGAGACCTGCTGGATATCCTCAACTGCTAGTTGAAAAACACATTTTTGGGGATCTTAGCTTCCAACAAATCTTATTAGTTGACCTATGTGGAGTAATTCTATACTCCCTCAGAACTGCAGGCAAAACATTTTCGTCAACCTCATAAAATCTCCTAGGTATGTATGTGCAACAGTTTTAGCTGGAAAAATCCCATTTAAACAAGTACTAAAAAAACATTTCTTGGAAAAAATTCTTATAGCGTCTTGCACTGATAAATGAAAGTGTTAAATAAACTCGATTACAGTTTATTGGGTTACATTAGGAGAATAATATTGTTACCCAATTAAGTAACTCTCCTGTAAGTTTTATTTTTAATATTTAAAAAAGTAAAAGGCCATTTTCACACTTTGTAAACTTAAAAAATACACATTCAAATTGATATTAAGTTTTCCACTTCATTTTTCATTTAAATACCGATACACTAATTATTTTTTTTAATTAATCACAACATGGATCATACTGATTACATTATATACCTGTTTCTCATAAAATAACTCTAGTCTAATCCCCTTAGAGGTAAATGGATATTCTGAGGAAGTACTGATATTTAAACTACTATATGCAAACCGAATTAGATCCCTAATGCAGAAAATCACTGTCCGCTTGAAAAAAGAATTTACTGGAACCTCTGAATTTATTCATTCAAATATATTATCATCATTCACTGTTGTAGACTAAAAATTACTAAAATGAAAGATTAGAATTAAACAAAAAAAAAAAAAAAAAAAAAAAAAAAAGGAAAAAACTTCCAAAAAATGATTGCCCTGCATCTAATTTTAAATTGTATAACTTTTTTACACATACAATAAATATTCGAAATAAGGCATTTTTCAATCTGAATTAAAAAGTTATTTTAGCCGAATGAAAGAAACCTCATCACTTCTATCAAACAGGGAATTATTCTTTAAATTTCCTCCTGATTAACTAGTAACTTCATTAATTAGGGCTGATTATATTTTAATTTTGTGGTTCATAATTTAGATCTGTTATAACCATGCCCCCGTAACAACTTATCAATTATTAAATACACATTATGAGAAACTGAGGTTCTCGTATTATACATAGGTTACACGAATACCATCTTTAAGAATAAAACACTTTTGTTAATTAAAATATAAAAAGGAAAAAAACAAATAAAATTAGCTTAGCTGTAAAAACAAAAACATCTTAACTATGATTCTAAAACACATATGCATAGTCCACAGTTTATGCACATGCTTTAATTTCAGAAAATACCAAATTTCTAGATACATACATCTGGTGTGGTTTGTATGATAAAATGTTTGTGACCTTCCCAACAAACAGAAAGGACAATCTGCTTGCTATCATTTCTGTATGTTTCTCGAACTAAATAATCACCCTCATTTACTAAAAGACGAACTACTTCTTCTCGTGGAAGAACTCCATGAAACCAATCTTCATCCTGAAGACTAGTATATGAGGGATTTAAAATCACCTGAAATTGAAAGAATATAAGATAATGTAAAGTAACTTAAAAATTACACAAATGGTGCAAAGAATACCAATACTAAACAAATTAGTGTTCAATTACAAATTATTAACAAGAGCTTTAGTATCTGTTTATTTACTTTCCCATTTCAGATTAGCATGAATGAATAGGTTACGCATAGAGCTCACTTAATATTTACCATATAAGGACAGAGACAAGTTATTTTATTTGTTTACTTCTATCATCTTCAGATGCAGGTAAAGTATATGCACTATGTACTGCAGTTTTGCCAAATTCTTGTTAATCTACTATATAATAATATTCAATAGTTATAACATATAATTTAAATTCTGAACTCAGATTTTTACTACATAAATTTTTTATTTCAGTTTAAAACCATGGGCATAATCATGACATGAGTATTAACCGTTTGACTGCTACACGTGCAAAAGCGATGCGTTCATTTGTCTCGAAAACCGTGATGCAGTTAGTTACTTTAGAATGCACTCGTGTTACAAAGTACGTGTAAGGCCAGACTACGTATGTTCACTTCCACGGAGCACCAAAGACACACTGAAACTCGCAGCGCTTTTGCACCACGTAGCAGTCAAACGGTTAAGTATAAATGACTACTCAGGCCACACTGAAGTAAATTCTTGCATGGCATGAACATTTATTTCCATATTTCTTTAACACTAAAATGAGTAACTTATCTGATACCCCTGAACAGCAGTCATGTCATTTCGATATTAGTGCTTGAAAATCAATATTATAATCTCTGAAAAACAATAATCTCTTCTTTTAGATGAATTATTATTATTTTGAAACATTTCCACAAAAATAAGGTAATTTATGTCAAAAATTTAAACATCGTTATATTTATTTTGCAGAACAGTAACAAATGAGAGTTAATTTTATATTACAATAAAAATAATACATATATATATATAATATAAGATAAAAAACAGGCAAGATAAAATATTAACTTTAATTTGCAATAGCTCCCTTTATTCTTTTTAATTTAAGACACTCCAAAGATGCATATTTCTAAACACTTAACCTTAAATTTTGTAGTCATGCATAAAAACATGTCTGCCTTTCTATCCCAAAACTGAATTCTCAAATCTGTTTTTACGCAGAAAACAAATACCTTTTCTTTCAAGATTCCAGATTTAATGATATTCAAAGGAAAAACACTGATTATTTCTGTCATGCAGAATGAAATACGATACTAGAAGTTACTGGAATTCAATTTCTGAAATAAATCTAGACCTATTACGTTCTTTAAAAGCCAAAAGCAGTTAAATTTCATCAAACTGCACAAATTAGAAATTTAGCACATACACAAATCCATACCTAGATAATGAAATGAAAAGCTTGTACCAATGCAAAAGAATGAGCTGATGAAATTTCCTTGAAGTTCTTCACATTTTTCTGATTACTTTCTAATGAACAGTATAAACTTTTCATACTATTCATATGGGAAATTAGTAAGAACTCCTCTAAAATAAAAGTTTGGGATAAAAGAAAAGTTACCAGAGGAGAATCTACACCTAAACTTGCCAAACAAAAACACATTGGTGACAACTTTCTGATAAATTATAAAAGATTAGATGGACCCATAATATTCTGATAGTCCTTCCATTAAAAGCTCACAGCTTTTTCAACCATTTTTAGTACCCCTGCTTTCATAGAAACTCTTATATTTTTCTCAAACAATTATCATGAATCATGCATAACTGTTTTATGAATACTTCAGGAAATTATAAACCTATCAATAAAGCTAATAAACCTGGTTGATTTGTTGGCACTAATAAACAAAATTTCATACATGCTAAATATATGTACATATTTTTGAAAATTGCTTTAACAAAATCTGGTTAGTTTAAAAACAAATTAAGCAGTCATAAAAAGGCTGAAAATGATCTACCATAGCCAAGGAAAGCCAATTTATCATATTTCTAGGATTTAATGACTTATTCAATTATATGCTGCAACTTTAAACCTTAGTACCAACAACACAGCATAAGACATTCTGATTCAAATGAAACCAAATAAGTGAAATGCTAATATACCTAATTAAAAATTATTATTATAACAGCATTGATTAAATGACATTACTACCTATTAATCAGCAGGGATGTTATTCATCACTTCCATCTGAATATAAGTCACCTCACAGAGTTCAGTTCGTCACAGCCATCTCATTCCATATTATTATTATTATTATTTTTTAACTAACCAAAAGTACTGGTAATGAAAAAATTTTAAATAAACACTAAACTTATTTTGGATTAACTGCCTTACAAGCTATGGCATTTTTTCCTTTTATTAATTAAAAAATATAATGTGGACATCACATAACATCCTTGCATGGCCAATTAAATTACACACATTTTTTGCTCCACTTCATTTAAACTTATTTCCTCAAATTATTCTAAATTGAATAACCAATCCCTCAGGGGAAGTTGAAAATGGCAAAAAATTGCAAATTTTGAGGTTAAATATCCTGGCCAGTTTTTATGATATGGAAGTCAAACTTTTTATAATTTTATTTTTTTACAAGTATAAAAAAAAAAAAAGTTTCCGAATAATACAAAGTGGGAGAGGATATTTTCCACCATTTTCATAAGGAAAATACTAGTGAGTTTGTATATGGACAGCTTTTTCATGAGAACAGACAAGAATATATTTCATAAGGAAAATACTAGCGAGATTGTATATTGACAGCTTTTTCGTGAGAACAGACAAGAATATAGCACTTTTACTCCTGTATATACAGATGGTTTCAAGAAAGTTGATCATGTAGGAACATCCTTTGTAATTGGAGACCATACTGAGAGCAAACGACTGCACGATGCTTTCTCTGTATATAGTGCTGAATTAACTGCCATTTATCTTGCCCTCACTTTCATATCTAAGTTACAGTAGAAAAAGTTTATTATTTACACAGATTCATCAAGTGCTCTAAAAGTCTTAAAAAGTTTTTCTGATGCAGATTTCTTAAAGGGGAGTGTTACAAGAAAAGGTTACAATTTCTGATGCAGAGATAATCTGAGTATTAGAAAGCAGCTGTTTTGATATGTTGTTTATAATGCTATAATAAATTTCAAAGTACTTGCCAGATTTTACAAAATCCGAAAAATCTACAGAGCAAATAAATGACATCTTAAATTTAAATCAAAAGTTAAAAGAGACATGGCTGTGAAATTCTCTATTGCTGGATCCCTGGCCATACAGGTATAGAGGGAAATGAGCCAGTGGACAGAACAGCAAAGTCTGCATCCGTGTTATTAAACTTGCCTGTCCTCTACAGCGACATCAAAAAAGCAATCTCTGGCAGGATTCTAAACACATGGCAACTCTTCCGGAATGATCAGCTGCTGAATAAACTAAGAAAAGTGAAGCCTAAGGTGGAATACTGGAAAAGCACTAGAAACCTGAGGGAGGAAGTGTTGTCAACACGTCAAAGGATTAGTCACTCTCGTGTCACACATAGTGCCTTTTGAAGGCCAAGAGTGAACCTGTTTGTTCTTACTGTGGGAGTGTTCTGCAGTGCGCCACTTTTTAATTGACTGCTTATATTTTAACACACTTTGTTTAAAGTATTTTAATAACTGTGACTTGCCTCTTCACCGAATTATCGAGAAAGAGGTCAATACTAATAGGTTTTTATCATCTAATTTGACAATACCCTTGTATTTTAATGTAATTTACTTTAATATCTCATGTTTTAAGATTTTATGCCTGCTTCACATTTCATATTTTTATATAAATCAGTAAAGTAACTTCATTTCAAATTTCATCATTTTATTACTTCTGATTTTATATGTTGTGTTAAATTTGTGCTGATTTTTAGTTGTTTTGTGTGTTTTATTACTGAACATGTGTCTGGCGCTAATAACCCTTCCAGGTTGTGCGCCATATAAACACTAATCTAATCCAATCCAATCCAAAGTGGGAGACTGCATTAAAAGTTAGATTTTTGTTATTTGTCAAAAATTCCTCTTTTTAAATTTTGAAATTGATAAAATATGAATATTTTATAAGAATACGAATATCTATGAGGAAATTTCAGCATTTTGTTTTATTTGTTGTGATAAGAATAAATTTTATTTACTTTTCACTAGACTTGTGCATCATTACAAACTCGTATGCACGCAACAATTTTGGTGTCAGAAGTGGGATTTGAATGACAATGACAAGAGCAATGGAAGAACAATTAAGGTAAGTACTAGCAGCCTTTGCTGGGTTCAAAGAGAGGTGAAAACTGGCCAAGAATCCGTTAAAGGTGAGATGACAGCTGGCCAAGAATTGGTTAAAGAGATGCAGGTGGTTCAAAAAAGATGAAAGTGGTCAAGTATCTGTTAAAGCAGTAACGTAATGCTGTTAAAGCAGTAATGCAACACTGTTAAAGAAGTAATGCAGGCTTTTCAAGGAGGATGGAAGCTGTTAAAGAAGCCATAAAATGTGGGCCAAGAGGAAATTAAGAGAGAAATCACATGTTTTGAGTTATGTAAGATAAAATATGAATATTTTTATCATTTAAAACACTTCTGTAACTAGAAGTATACGACTATGACTAATGATTGCAAAAATAAAGGTTGGGAAAGGGGTGAATACCCATACATATATATATTTATATATACACGCCTGGTTTTGCAAATTGAATAGATGTTACAGTACTCCAATGTACAATACATATGTGTGTGTGTGTGTCTCTATTATATATATATACACATTATATTTTTCAGCAGTCGTGACAAAGCTTGGCATCAAAAATTCAGGCATTGCTTTTGCAGAGTAAGGCGAAATTCAAATGACGAGACAAGATGATTTAGCTTTTTAATTGCACATTTTTATTTAATCCAATTAGCAGATCATTTTCCTTTTAGATGAAACTCTCTAAATTACATATCCATAGTGATTTTAACTAAGTATAATTGAATTTAAACTTTTTGCGTCATCACTATCTCTAAAAATGAAAGAAAGATGGACAGAGCAGCGCAGAGGCTTGTAGCAGCGATAGTAAGAAGCAGTCTGACTAAAAAATGGCGCATACTCAGTATTTATAGTAGCGATTACATAATAGGCTAGATATTCTAGAAGGTACTGGTCTAGGGGGAAGATCCTAAATTGCAGAAAGTTAATTGGAGGTTAAGTGTTTGCGTAGAGCAAAGCCATCGTATTTTTTTATATTTTACATATATATGAACACATTTGACATTGCCGATTGCATAGATGTTATAGCACTCCCATATTAAAAATTTCAGTGCTCTATGGCTAATCAGTTTTGAGTTATATAAGATACATATATATGTGTGTACAAACGTACAAATGCCATGAAAAAAATTCTTTTTGAATCAATATTACAATCTCTTTCGAAGAAAAAAAATCCTTTACTCTGCATGTACGTACAGATGCCATGCAAATAAATGATCCAAATGGATGTACGAATGGCAAAAATGGATGTTTCTATTGACATATGATACCCAAATATTTTTTTCATTACAATACTTCCTTTACTTTGTACCAAGAAGTAAAGGGGGATCCTGGAGTTCTAAGATGCCATTAATTTAAAAACACTTCCCCTATTTAGAGGCATTAGTATAGGGTTAAATTTCATGTTGCAGTGAAAGAAATCAGACAACAAATTGCTGACAGTAATGTTTTTATGGACTAAAATATTTTATGTAAGGAAAATGTGCTCTTACCATGAAAGAAATATTACGAAAATACAGTCAAATACCGAAAATCTGCCGAGCTGAAATCCGGGTTGCCTCTCAAAATATAAACATTTAGTTTTATAGGTTCCGGAAACCATAACATGGAGTATGAAATATCGAAGAAAAAATACTGACTGGATAATGACATCATAATTACCGAATAATGACGCGTCATAACGGAAATACCAAATTATTGACATCAAGAGTTTTTCCCCCTCCAATCTGCATCGAGGTAAAAAAGCAGACGATTAACTCAACTCTTCTTTCAAGTTTACACTTCACGTTGTTGTACTTTCTGAGCTTTGTTATTTCACAAGATTGTTTAGAGATATTGTTTTTTTTTAATCCAGATATTTTGTGGATAAATTAATAACATTTTAAATTTCAACACTTCTTAATACAATGACAGATAAGAAACGTGCTCGTGATTTTACTGCTTGCAATGTTGAGAAACATAAACACACTGCATTGACGGTAATGAAAAAAAGTGGAAATTCTGCTAAAGATGGAGGTAGGTGCTACGGCTTGTTTTATAGTAGAATCGTATGGAATTGCCACACGGATTGTGTATGATATATGGAACAATAAAGAAAAGCTATTGAAATTTTACAGCAACAGTAATTCTAACACCGAAATACGAAACCGGAAATCTTTACGAGGCGAAATCGGCAAACCTTCATACTGTCTCGTACGAGTGGTTCCGGCAGCGGCGGAGTGATGGGGTACCTATTTCAGGACTACTCCTGTGAAAAAATGGGGAAGCAGATTCATGCTGATTTAAAAATAGAGGAGCCTAATGTAAATTAACAATATAATATAATCAGTTTATATATGTAATAATAATTTAATGCATATAATTAATTATTGTATTAATGTATATAATAATTTAATTAAATGTATCTAATAAGTCTTATTTATTTTGTCCTTTTAGTCAGAATCTTTTCTGTCTTGACATCCGCAAAATCCTAAAATCCGCACAACCTCGGTTTCCATGTGTTGTGGATTTCTGGAATTCTACTGTTTCCTTCTACACATTCTCACCAATGCTTATTTAATTATCTAGCAGAATGGAATTAGTCTGCAGAGGATGTTCAGAACGTGGGAGGGTGAAATGAAAACACCGATATGCTTGTTAAGATGTATTTAAAAATTCTCAGAAATGCTGAAGTTAGTCTGCAGAAGTTATAATAATGAAAGTGAAATTCCAAAGCAAAAAATATATCTTAAAAATGAAACAGTATTTATGAATACAGGAAAAGAATATATTAAAAAATGTTTGTAAAGTTATAATGTGGCAAAGTTTAATGGAAGAAAAGTAAAGAAATGATGAAAAAAACTTAAATTCTTTAAATGGCAATAATGGTAATGCAATCAATTGAATATGGGAGGGGGAGGAAGAAAGAAAGAAGAAACTTTTTTCATGTATTATGATACAAATACTCATGCTTTTAAACTAACTTGAGTCCCTGAAAAAAGAACAAAACTTATTTTTTCAAGCAACAAGTGTATTCTATGCAATCTGACTCAATTCTTTGCTTGTGTTCCAATGCAGAAAAATAGTAACTATGGAATTTCAGTTTCTTAACCATTCTCACCAATGCTTATTTAATTATCTAGCAGAATGGAATTAGTCTGCAGAGAGGATGTTCAGAACGTGGGTGGGTGAAATGAAAACACCGATATGCTTGTTAAGATGTATTTAAAAATTCTCAGAAATGCTGAAGTTAGTCTGCAGAAGTTATAATGAAAGTGAAATTCCAAAGCAAAAAATATATCTTAAAAATGAAACAGTATTTATGAATACAGGAAAAGAATATATTAAAAAAATGTTTGTAAAGTTATAATGTGGCAAAGCTTAATGGAAGAAAAGTAAAGAAATGATGAAAAAAACTTAAATTCTTTAAATGGCAATAATGGTAATGCAATCAATTGAATATGGGGGGGGGAGGAAGAAAGAAAGAAGAAACTTTTTTCATGTATTATGATACAAATACTCATGCTTTTAAACTAACTTGAGTCCCTGAAAAAAGAACAAAACTTATTTTTTCAAGCAACAAGTGTATTCTATGCAATCTGACTCAATTCTTTGCTTGTGTTCCAATGCAGAAAAATAGTAACTATGGAATTTCAGTTTCTTAACCGTTTCTAGCTCCGATTTTTTTTAAATTTCCAATCCAAATAAAGCATTTTTTAATTGCTGAAAATTAATATATGTTCTATCCTGAATCAAAAAATGTAAAACATTTTTGTTTGTGAGCAGTACTTTACTTGATCTACTGGTGGTTTATACATTGATATTTACTGATCTTCAGTGTTCCCTGCTATGCACCCAAATTTTAAATTAAAAAAGTACTTTGTGATATCACATATATCAAATTTATTGCTTTATGGTATTTAAAATAAGTATCTGCATAAAACAGCTATTAAAAGTACGTAAAATATGCTTTACAGCATTTTGGTTATTGTTAAAATATTTTAATGGATTTTCTATTTGTTTAGCTACTTTTTAGTAGAATTTGCAATTACAATTGTTTTACGTTCCTGAGCAATGCAGCACGAGACTTATTTGAAGAGCAAATTATGCTGGAAAAATTAAAATACAGGAGCACGCACATTTAACATTTTAATAAATAGATACCTCGCAATTGTACTACTTTGCTATCCAGAAAAATCGAGAAAATACCAGAATGATCTCGTGCATGATTAAAAAGCTTATAAAAGCTGGAGGAAAAAATCTCAATTCAGTTGTTTACTTAGTGCTGTTATTGATTGTAGCAAATTTGCAGTGAGATCGGATTAACCTTCTCAGTGTTTTGAATTGAGTTCTATTCAACGTTTTAGTAGTTTAAGAGATAACTACTCTGAGATATTGCGGTACTGTATGAATATCTCTGAGGAAATTTCAGCATTTTGTTCCATTTGTTATGATAAGAATAAATTTTATTTACTTTTCACTGGATTTGTGCATTCAATTCATTACGAACTCGGGCCCAACAGCGGCCGAGTGGTAAAGTCGCTGAACACTGGTAGTTCGGTCCGAGGTTCGAATCCCACCAACGGGCTGGCTGCATGGGCGTTTTCATAGTTTTCCCCATGTGTAACGTGTATACGAGCCAGTTTCCCTTAGAAAGCCCTCTATGAAGGCATCCCTCTCCTTAGGCAGATAGCCCTCGAGGCTTTGCCATAATCACACACACACACACACATTACGAACTCGTATGCACGCAACACTTTTTGGTGTCAGAAGTGGGATTTGAATGCCAATGACAAGAGTGATGAAAGAACAATTAAAGAAATTACTGGCAGCCTTTGTTGGGTTCAAAGAAAGGTGAAAGCTGGCTAAGAATCTGTTAAGGGAGAGATGACAGTTGGCCAAGAATGGGTTAAAGAAGAGATGGAGGTGGTTCAAAAATGGTGGAAGTGGTCAAGTATCTGTTAATGAAGAAACCTACGCCGTTCAAGAAAGATGGAAGTTGTTAAAGAAGAAATTAATGTGGGCCAAGAGGAAATTAAGAGAGAAATCACACGCACAATAGAAAACAAATTTTAAGTTATAGAAGACAGAATTACCACAGTTGAAAACAGAGTTGGAGAAACAGAACATAGAGTTTCTGCCGTGGAATAACAAATTGATGACTGGGTTACTATGATCACCAAAGTTGATACCTTGATGAAATTTGTATTGACAGCAGGGAGCAGTAGTGATGGTTTTAAATTTTTACTGATGCCTGCTTGTCCCTCTCTGAAACTATCTATGATGTAAGCACCTCTTGACAACTGCATAAAACACAATTTTTTATAGTGGCAGAAGTGAATGGAGCTAAAGCCAAGCTAATGCCTTTCATTTTGCCACTTATCTGAGAGCAGATACAGCAAATATGCTTTAAGATTCTTCCTGAAAACCAGAGACTAGACTTCTATCTGGCACGTTAGAGCTGAGCTTTGGAGAGAAGTGTTTAACCCGATCAGGACCAACGTCATGTATATGCAATGCAATGATTCCACTCCTACCAGCCCAGCGTCACGTATATGTGACATTAAAACAGAAAGATTTATTTGAATTTTTAAAGCCAGTAAATGGAGCTAAGTGGTAACTGTTTTCACATGGATTGATTCATACGGCATTTGACTGGCATTAGTTTCTGTTTTGTGCTTCTAGTTTTGACAGATTTATTGAATAAACAAACTGGAAATCATGTCTGTTTATAAGTGTACCCCAGAATTAAAAGGTAACAGGCATTTTTATTTATTGCGTTAGGATTTTTTTTTCTATTTATTTTGAAACTTAACATAAGCTTTCTTGGTTAATTAAAAAGTAACATTACAACATTATTTCATCAAAAGACTATCAGCTTTCTCGCACTCATTTCTCTGGAAAGAGCCAGCGTTTTTGTTTTTCTTACTTGATTTAACAGGTCATTATATATAATGCCTTGAATGGTCATTATGTATAATGACACAGTCATTATATTTAGGTATATAATGTATTTACTTTACGTATAATATATATATAGAGAGACATGATCAGTAATGGATATCCCGCCAGTGGGGGGTCTTTCTTGATCACTTTCCGGTCATCGTGGACGCTGTTTTTGATTTAGAAAAACAGGAAGTTTTCCAATAAAAATCTGATGTCACAGAGTGTTTGAGGATGAAATATTTCTGAGTGTCTTTTGAAGAAGTTTTGGGAGATGTGTTGGGGTTATATTCAGTTTCATTCCATTGGCCATGGCTAAGAGACCTTACTTAAAAATTTGTCCAAAATCACTCGACACTCCACCTTTCCATCTAACTGGAATACAGTTTCCAAAAATTTACGTTGACGGAAAAGATAATAAAGGTAGGAGAAGATGTGTTGTGTGCGCTAAAACCAAGGAAAAGCAAAAAACGTATTTTGAGTGCGAAATATGCACTGTAGGACTGTGTCTCGATCCTTGTTTTGAATCATTTCCCATACAGCAGAATTTTAAAATTAAAATTTAATTACCTACAGGTAAGTCTTGTTAAGTTTTTCTTTTTTTTTTAATTTCGTATTTGTAAATTTTTTTCATGTTTATAGTACAGTCAAAAGTCGTTAATCCAGACTCGTCGGGACTTCGGCGATTCCGGATTATAGATCATCAGTTTAAATCTAGTAAGATGGCATGCAGAAATTACAAAATTAAAAATATGAAACCGTAATTTATGAAATAAAGAACAATTATGATCTAAAGGAAATCAAAGAAAAAGCTTAATATTTATTTCTTTACTTTATTAAACATTTCTTTCAATGTAAGTTGTTTAAGTTGCTTCGTTTCATGTGATAATACTTTCTCTTTAATTCTATTAAACAGACATAATTTCTTGTTCAGTTACAAAGTTCCGCTGTTCAAGTCCTATAATTGCTGTGTTGAGAATACCGACTAATTTGTCAATCAAAATTTTTTCGTTTTCAATAACCTCTGGGTCACTTTCTTCACTATCGGAAGCGAATTATGATGACGAGGAACTTGATTTAAATCATATCAAAGACAGAGTACATCGAGATTAAATACTACATTTAGTAAGGAATTATAAGCCAAACAAAATAAAAATATCTGCCCTGAAGATAAGGATAGTGCTGACAGATCAACTTCCAATTCATTGCGCGCCGCGGCGTGAAATTGATAAACAGATTTCGGATTTCGAAACATACTTTCGCTTTGTAGATCCTTTACATATTACTAAATATATATCGGAAATTCTATTTGACATAATCGGAAGTTCAAGCTTACTTTTATGAAATTGCTCTGGAAAAAATAATAAGCCGGATCAAATTCGAAGATTACGGAACAATGCAATCTGCAACATTAACTGAATTAGATAACTTTAGCTTAGCTTATACCGTCCGTTACACATTAAACGCGCATGCGCACACGCATATTCGCACCCGTAAAGGCCTTACGCGCACTCGTAAATGCCTGTGTGCATGCGTGAATGGGATGCATGCGCAAAAAGTTTGTAGCTTTGACGTCCGGATTATAGATCATTCCAGATTATGGGTGTCCGAATTAACGACTTTTGACTGTATTTATTTTCTGTGTGCATATGCATGATTTTAGTATTTTGCCTGTTTAATTATTTATCCTGTTTAATAATTATTTCTATTAATGCGATATTCTTTATATTAGTACACAATAAAAACAAGTACATTAAATATGTAATTTTATACATTTTTTTTTGTAAAATTAGGCTTAACTTCTGAAAATGCGCAGGCCAGTGGCAACGATCCATTTCAGCAGGTCCAGTCCCATGACTGCACGTCGTTCTCCCTGCGCTGGTCCTTAAGGTGTTGAAAGATTACAGCAGGCTTCAATAACAATCCTGTCAATAGAAGCCCACCGAAACACTCCAGGAGCTTGCCTTGGATGTTGAAAGGCTGTCCCACCTCGCCTTCTTGGATTGCCCAACAGAAACAAGGGGAATCCTGTCACTGCAATATTTCATCAACGGCATCCGGGATACTGAAATGCAGAAAGCACCGCAAATGGCAGATGTAAAAAACTTAAAAAAGTGCTCTGGTGTACACCATGAAATTCCAGGCAGCCCAGCAAGCAACTCGTAGAGATCGCTACCCAATCAGAGCTGTGCGAAGCCCTCAGCCAGTGGATCAATTGATGGCTTGTTTAGATGATTTATCCAGACAATGCTTTGATATGGAAAAGTATGAGAAGAAGCTGGCTGTAAAGAGTTGGAAATATGGTACTGAAGGCTACATACGACGGCACTGTGAACACCCCAGGGCATGGAAAATAAAAGGATGATTTGACAAGACCAGTCAGTGCCTCGAGATGGAAAAGGAGTGAAAAGAAACCATTCTAAAGTGCTGGAACTACGGTGTTGAAGGCCACCTACAAAGGAACTGCAGAACACCCCAGAGCACAGAAAATAAGGCAAACGATTTAAACAGAGAATTAAATGCCATGGCATAGAAAAGGAGTGACAGAAACCAAAGTGCTGGAACTGTGGAGCTGAAAACCACGTACAAAGGAACTGCAGAACGCCCCAGGATATGGAAAATAAGATCATTTCCTAGCAACGACGCAGGAAACAAATTAATGAAAACATCACAGAGCGGAGTTTGAACGAAAGTTTAAAGCACTCAAGATTCCTGCAGTGAGTGGCAACAGTAATGGACTATCCATCAATGGGCATATCGATGGAGTTCCTTGCAATATGATCATTGACACAGGAGTTAATGTTACAATCATTCGGAAAGATTTAGCTCAATAGTTTAAAAATAAACTCATTTGGATGCAATCCTGTGTTGCCCTCCAGAATGTGTCTGGTGATAAAATCGACATAGATGAGAAGTTTAACGTGAACATCATGTTTAGAAATGCTGCCTTCCGTTACATGGCATATGTGGCAGAGATTACAGATCCTTGCATATTCGGATTGGACATTTTAAGGAATTTAAGGATACAATTTTCCCTTGGACTTCAAAAGCAACAGACTGCTTTCAGAATCACAGGACATAACTATCCATCATCAGAAGGGATCCTCACCTGGAAACGCCAACACTTTGTCCAAAAGCTGCCGAAACCATACTAGGGTCAAAGAGGAACGCAAGACTACCAGCCATTCTCCAACTCAGATGCTCTTTGGTCGTGATCTTCATCTGTTTGGTAACCCCCCCCAGATGCACCTTCATCGCCTGAAGAATACATCCAAGATCTCCAGGCCTGGTTTGAAGTGATGGAAGAGCGAGCCAACTTTGCGACACAAAAGGTGAAGACCAAACCCGATAAGACATGAGAGCGTCTGGACATCAATTCAACGAAGGAGACAAGGTGTGGTTGTGGAACCCGATTCGACGGAAAGAACTCAATCCTAAATTAAAGTCACTTTGGAATGGTCCTTACACAGTCCTAAACAGACTGTATGACATCGTGGTTTGAATCCGTAAGTCATCAAACTCTAAACCAAAAGTCGTTCATTAGGTCAGGTTAGCTCCTTACTATGGCCGTAGTACGTAGGGTATATAATTGTAGATAGTATAAGACCATGGTCCTTTTTGTTTCTAAATGTGTATTTGATTTGATTTGTATTTAGTATTTGATTTGTTTAAAGTTATTTATTGCATTTATATTGTTTGTTATTACATTTTTGTCCTAGTTGTAAGTTTGGCTTCCTGTCCAGGAAATGTACTGCCCGGGATGTGCAGTATTTGGGAAGGGAGCAGTGTTATAGATTTTGTATTTATTTAGCTATTTTTAGTAGAATTTGTAATTAAAATTGTTTCATATTCTTGTGCAATGCAGCACAAGACTTATTTGAAAAGAAAGTACATCAGAAAAATTAAAATATAGGAGCATTTGCATATCACATTTTAATACGTATCTCGTAATTATAATCTTTTACTAACCAGAAAAATCGAGAAAACACAGGAATGATCTTGTGCATGATTAAAAAGTTTACAAAAGCTGGAGGAAAACATCTCAATTCAGTTGTTTATCAGTTATTTACTTAGTGCTGTTATTGATTGTAGCGAATTTACGGTGAAATCTGATTGGCTTTCTCAGTGTTTTGAATTGAGTTCTATTCAACATTTTAGCAGTTTAAAATATAACTACTGTGAGATATTGCGATACTGTACGAATATCTCTGAGGAAATTTCAGCACTTTGTTTTATTTGTTGTGATAAGAATAAATTTTATTCACTTTTCATCAGACTTGTGCATTTAATTCATTATGTACCCGTATGCATGCAACAGTATGTTTTACAATGAAAATGATCTTACAACATTACTGTAAAAACAGCTTTAAGCTTTCTTGAACATCAGAGTGTAAAAAACACACTGAAATCATTTATTGTAGATTATTTTATTGCTCGTTTTGACAAAAAAAAAAAAAAAAAAAAAAAAAAAAAAACTTGACTATTTTATTCAGTGCTCTTGGACTCGCTCTGAATCCATCATAATATCTATTCAGACACGCAACAATAACTGAAGAAAGCAAACTTCCAGAAACTACGAAATGATTCTGTTTGCCATTCGAAGCAGAAAATTTCACTGAAAAAATGTGAAGGGAGTAGAAGTAGTTGCACCAACTCTTAAAAATATTCAGAAACACAAAAAATAATCATGAAATACAATGAGATGGGTAAGTAGCAATGAATTCACTTCCAAAAGTGCAATTTTTTCTTCATCGCATGACATTCGATGCCAACCATAGGGGCACAAAAACGCCAAACACGTGACATGGAATACTGATTAAGAAGGGGTCATCATATTTACTTCATAGTATTTTAAATCATCCACAGTAATAAATTAGTGTGGATAATTTAGAAAACCTGGTAATAACAAACAGAATTTTTTACTGAAACTTTTAAGCTCAACATACATTTACTGTATCACACATAAAATATGGTTTCTTTACCATTAATGTAAGACTAATTCACAGCAGTATATGGATATAAAAGTATTACCACGTAAGATGGAAAGCAAGTCTTTCTAATACCTTAACTATCTAAAAGAAGCTATAAAATATAAATACTATGTTTGGCACTAGTTATATAAAAGATTATACCAAAGAATACATACAGACTTATCTTAACTGACTAGATCAGGGATGGGCAAACCTTTTCAGTCGCGGGCCAAAAATCGAAAAAAAAAAAGTTTGGCGGGCCAAGATAAAATTTTTCTGAAATTTGAAAAACAATAAAAAAGGATTACAATTTTAATATATTAATGAGATGAATGAAATTGCAATTTCATTTTTGAAAGTTCCTTATACTGAGGTTCGAAGTGAGACGTACTGCTTCTAAAGAACAAGGCTAAATGCTCATCTGTCAGTCTACTTCTGAAATAATTCTTTCTAAGGTTCATAATTGAAAACACTTGTTCACATATATAAGATGAAGCAAATATAGCACTGATTTTTCTGGGCGTGAGATAATAAATTTGGGAAACTTGCTTTTGATAATGATTTGTAAAACTTTCAATTTGTCATATTTAGAAACCAACTGCTTAAAATTATTTATAGATTGCAACTCCATTAATTCAGGCTGCAAATCTGACTTCACTGCTTCGCAATTTACGTTGAAAGGCATGGTAAAAATATCCAATTCATTTTGAAATTTGTTCTGAAATCTTGAACTCTGCGTTTGAACTCAAAATGCAGTTTTTTCAAGCCATCTTCATAATTCTTAAGCTTCTCTTCATTTACTTCATTACATAGGCCTATTATCTTTTACCTGCATGTACAAATGGCTTATGTCATTATTTTTCTGCAAGAGGTGCTACCGGAATTGCTGCAGGATGTTCTAGCTATTGTTCGTGATTGCATGTGGTTCCAGCATGATGGTGCACCAGCCCATAACCATGTGCTTGTCCACAATTACTTGGATGGGACATTTCCGGGCCAATGGATTGGCCATGGTAGATTCGTTCGATGGCCATCCTGTTCGCCAGATTTTTCCAGCTTGGATTTTTTTAATGGGGCCATCTGAAGAGCATCATTTACGAGACTCCTGTTGACTCACTGGAGAACCTTGTTTCACGACTGTCCATTGCGGCTGCAAACGTGAGCAAAATGCCTGTTTTCAAAATGTTCGGCAATCCCTTCTGCGATGTTACCAAGCATGTATTACTGCTGGTGGTCGCAATTTCGAACATTTATTGTGAATATTGCATTGCTACAAAGAAGCACTTTGCGTTGATTTTGTACATAAACACATTTTCCTTTCGTGTCTTTTTTTTTTTTTTTTCGTTCCTGCCTTAACCCGTTACTTTAGACCCTACATTCTTATAAAAAATGCATGTTTTAGTACGCTCCACCACCCCTCCAAGTTTGTCCCATGATCTACGAAACACCCTGTAGTTCTTCTAATTTGCCTCAGACCGACAAATTAAAATTCTATCCGCGGGTTGGTGTTGGCCCACGGGCCATAGTTTGCCCATCCCTGGACTAGATCATACCTTAATTACTTGAATTTGTTAAGATCAGAATGATACTTGTTCGACAGCTTTTGGGACCATTTGCAATACAGAGTGGAATTCAGTTTCACAACACATAACAGTATCCACTGACACAGTATTAACATTCTTAGCAGCAGATGAAAAATACACCAGTAGCTTAAAAATTCAATGTTAAATGTAAATAAAATGCAAGCTACATATTAATTTTTTGTAAGCAAATGTGAATAAAACTTACATTATCATGGCCAGGATTTGTAAGAGAGTAACTTTGATTAATCCCTTGTGAAGTAAAAGATTCATCAAATGTATTCTAAAAGTAGATTGTACATATATTACTTTCATTAAAGATGCATACATATGCAGTAAAATAATTAAAAAATGAAACAAATTCAAATAAACCCATGTAATAATAAGTGAGCTGCAGTCAATTTATTAGGAATAAATACAAAACAGAAAAACATATTTCATATTCTTTTGCAGATCATTTGTAGATTTCTTAAAAAAAATGCCAGTTTAATCAATCATAACCACTGTATTAAAAAAAGAACAGAAAAAAAAAAGTATTAGAGAAATCACCAAAAATCAAGGTTTAAATATGACAATCATAACAATAACATTTAAACCTTGATCTTACCACGTAAAGAAGTACTGAACAGCCTCATTGACATGTAAATTATTTCCAGGAAATGAAAGTGTTATTAGAAGACTGGGCTACCTACCTCAACTGCATACTTAACAGTAACTGTATTAAGGTTCATCATAAAATATAAAAAGTAGGATTCCAATGGAGACTAATTATTCTACTATCTTATGTAATTTATTTCTTTTGATTAAAAAAATACAATTTTGATTGTCTTAAATTTTCTCAAACATACATCTACACTTGCTGCATTGCTGCTTTCAATACATAAAATGAAATGGGAAAGAAAGAAAAAATTCTGACTTAATTGAAACAACGAGTAAAGTGGTGGACTGTTCGGATAATTAAATCTACAACTAAAACTACATCGAAATTTTGAAAATAAACAAATAAAAAACTTTTCTATTTTAAAACTATTACATCATTACATGTTTAATAACAAAATTCCATATTCAGTTATTAATAAAATAATGAGGATGAAAATATTTGCACAGATTTTCATGAACTTATCAAAGAATTAAAATTATCAATTAATATTCTCAAAGACATTAAAATTCTTGTAAGCTTTATTAAAAAACAGCTTTCCAAATTACACTTGTCAACTTAAAATTAATTATTAAATCACTGATACGTATGATTGTTTAAACTTGAACCTTAAATGGAATTGTGAAGTGGAATAATTTATGCAATTATTTAAGGATTTTTCAAAAACTGTTACCATTATTATTAAAGAATAGGATTTTGCAAGGATAATTTAAAAATATCCTACTTGCTAATTTTATTTCAAGATATTGGAATGCATATAAGGTGAATTCTGTTCTTTCACCTTGACTACTTATTTCACTTTCTGCTTCTTTAATAACTGTAACTTGTCTTAGATGCTTGCTACGGATGCATGTATAATTTTACTTATCTGTAGAGCTTGCCACTGGTATATATGATGTCTATTATTACTATTTTTTTGTTCTATTTTTCCTCCAAATTAATAGAAGTTACATTTATTTGTAAATACACTGATTTTAGATTATTAGAATTTTTTAGATTATTAGAATTGGTTTTCACCTTTTGGCCACTTTGCTGTAATTAACAAATGCTTCAGAAATTATTACTATAATTTTCAATTTACCATTTGCAATACACATATTTAATTCATTTTTGAATTTTGTATTTTATTATGATTGTTACTTGTAATTTGAATAATTTCTATAATGAAGTTTTCAAATCTAGCGATTTTTATCTCATTATATTCCAATTTCTGCTTTTAATTGATTTACTTCCGTAGCAACATTTTGTTCATTATTGCTTCTCACATTTAGCTAGTTTAGATTTGTTTAAAATGCAATTTGAATTGGATTTACATCATGGGTTTGTTGTTTAGCCATAAAAGCCCTGGACTATATTAATGAAGAATCCACTATTGACTGTGCAAAATTATATGAAATACTTGTCTTAAATTCAATTTTTGATATTTATATACTATTTATAATGTAATGCAGACACATGAGGAAAACCATGAACACTGGCCATGTAGCCAATCTGTTTGCCTAGGTTATAACTTATGTCTGGTCAAATTATCAGTACTCAGTGCTCTTATTATCCAGAAGGAAATGCTAAGGAATAGGAGATTCAGTCAAAATCATAAGTAGATTACATCTGTCTAAATAACTGTTTTATATATTCTACATGAACAAAGTTTCTGCAAGATGGATAGCCTGACTTTCAGCAATTCAAAAACACCAATATATGCATAATGTGGGTTCAAGGTTTTAACCACCTCCCTTACAGCTCATATTTACTTCTAAGTAATTATATCTGTGATCAAAATTGAATGCTTGGTTAGTTGAATACAGCAAAACACAAAATGACTATTTGCCTAATAGAAAGAATAGCTTTGTGGAGGAAGGAAATTCCATTTATACATGACGAAAACCACAAAAAGCACCCATGTAGCCAGCTTTACCCATCTAGACTGAACTACCAACGTTCACAGGACTTAACCACTTATCCATTGAAATGAGGCCTGTAAATTGCAATCTCACCTTCATACAAAGCGACTTGACGGTAGCATAAGAACAAGAGTTACGGAACATTTTCAGCACACAACTTCAGACCATTTTTTCAGGTGGACAGATTTCCTCATTCAATGATATAAAAAGTATATTAGGGTAAAAAGAGATCATACTGAAAGAAACATTATTAAAATGTTCTTCCTTTTTAAATATATCAACCTGGAAACTGTTGTATATACTTATATGCATTATGTACTGATGTATTCTTATATACATAATTCTTTATATATATATGATATAAAATATATCAAGCTGTTTCTCCAAATTATACAGAAAATAAGGCATAAAAGTAACAATATATAGTAATTTTTGACTTAACATGGCCACATCATACAGCTGCTAAAATTTCAATAATCGATCAAAAAAGGAATATGCAGAGTTTCTTTTTTGTTAAGTATACTCATATCTCTGCATGGTTATAGTCTGACAATGCATAAACAAGCCTGTTTGGCATTCTGCCAAAACACTTACAGTTGTTCAGGAGGAAGTTAAAGCATTAAAAAATGAGTGGGTCTTCTTGCGAAAAGAAAAAATTAGTCTCTCATATTCTCTTTCCTCATACTAAATCTCAAACTACATATTTTTACTTACTGTTTTTCTGAAAAAATAACTCAGACAAATGTTTAGACAAAAAATAACAATTTATTTTCAATAACTTCAATGATTTTTGTCATCTATTATAATATGTTAACTTTTTTTTTCAAATTTACTTTAGGTGATAGATCAGTTAAATTATTCACACAACGAAATGTATGTATGAGCTGATCTGTTAATTAACATTGCTAAGGAATTTTCCCGCAGCTATTTAAGAAGTGATGGCAGTACAGAATGGCCTTTTACTTCCATTTCAGAACAACTATTAAGATTGTTCTGTGTGCACTCTGCTCCTAATTCTTGATTCCTGTAGGCATAAAATGTTTCCCTAGACAAACACTTAGCTATACCAGATACCTTGTATACAAAAGCTAAAATTCCTTAATAATGTATTTTGAAGTATGAACTTCCAGTTAATTCTTCAATTCCACTATGATCATCTTTTCCAATGTTTTAACTATTTTTTGATCTGATCCTGATAAACTTTCAGAATCCCAAAGAATAACATATAATTTTATATTTAAATTTTATCACTTCTTGAACAATAAAATTTTTTTAACCAAATTTTTTTTTTTTTTTTTACTGTCAGAAAGCATGGAAATTTTGACTTAATTTCATCTACAACTTACAATGCAAAACGTCTTTAAAAATATTAATTAGGCCTTAGAATTTGCACAAAGCTACACACAACATGTATTAAAATGGCTTCTGGGTTTTCATAAGGCATATCATATGTCTAGCAAATTCATGTGCATCACATGCTATGAAAGAACATGTGCAAATTTTTTTTAATGCACCCAGCACAATTACTCTCTTTCTACTTGCTTTCTGACAGCACTATGGAAACTGGTGATATCAGAGCAAGAAACAATTCATGCATTATATTTTACAAAGTGCAAATGAATTATTTTTGTTCAATCCACCCTAATTAAAAATATTTAAACTGACTTTCCCATCTCACAATAGTATTAGACAATTGTAAGAAAAGATTGGGGTTAATAGGGATACCCTACAAAGCAAAACATTCAGGACATCCATTTGAAATAGAAGAAAAAGCAGAATCAGTAAATGAAAGTACTGATTTAGAGATGCTGATGATGTTATGAAGGCTCTAGCAAATGCAATCTCACTCACTTCAGTTGCTGCAGTTTTTAATATCTACAAACTATGAGTAATATAATAACTTCTGCATCAACTGAAAAATATGATTTTTAAAAAGTTTTCAATGTTTAGCAATGAGGCAATAATTCTGCTTAATAAGCAAAGAGTAGAAGCATAATGCCCATATTTTTTTGGGTCAGGAATAAAAAGGAGAGCAAATGAAAGGAGATTCTACAAAAACCAACAGTATTTGTATCCAACGAGGAATGAAAGCTTAAGGACCACTTTTTTTTCAATGAAACAACTTTGACAGAGAACTACCAACCTGATATGTTACAGACTGATTCTTCCTTAAGTTACACAGAGATAGAAGGCTTTGTTCTGCAACCAAATAGAACTAACTCTCTCATCATCTTCCACTCATTTGTAGCTAGTTGAATGGAATTCTTGCAAGCAAGTGAATCTAATGCAATGGTAAAAACTTGATTTTCTGCTAACGCTCATCTTGTTAAGTTATTTTCTTTGGCAATACATACAGGACAGAAGTATCTGAACTGTCTTTACCTACTTCCCACCCCCAGGTCATCTGGGAGACAGCTACTGGTATCCTGGTTAGGACCTGTACCTAGACAGACTTGACTCCTGGGCTAAATAATCAGTCTTCACGGTGACTAGAGCCATCTTTTTTTTTTTTATTGGCAGGGACTACTGGTACTGTCTTGTTTGCCCTTTGGTTGCAGAGATGTTACACGATTAGATATCGAAGGTTGTCTTTGGGGGTTTGGCTCCCCTTGGTCAACACTGGGAGAGACCATGTTGTGTTACGTTCTCTCTGTTGGTGATTGTGTTATTGACTAGCGTTCTTATTCCCGGACTTTGAGCATATCTGTCCCCCTGGGCTGAATGGAAGAGGTTATACTTCCTTGGATCTTATCTATAGGTTAGAGCATTATAAACAAACATGCAAACATGCAATGCATTTTTAATGAAAGCCAAGTCTGGGAGCCCCTTCTCCTTAGTGTACTGTCTTTATTTATTGGCACATCAGGAATGCTATGATTGTAAAAATTAGAGATGTCTTCCGACTGGTCGAATGACTGACATGATATTAGCAAATTTTTGAATACAAAGCTGGATACAACATAATCTATCATTTCACACATTTTCATTCCATTCTCTTTTCTTAACAATACTCATATTTAGAGTGTAATTTTTACAATATGACATCTTGAAATGGTAGAGCTTTATTCTACATTGGACGCATAAACTTTCTACTTTATTCAGTGTCCTCAAATTAGATTGATCAGTAATATAGCCATATCGAGATGCATGGATCCTTATTGACAAATTTGGACCACTCTTAAAGACCTTGCGGAAAGCATTATCCAATCGATTCAGTCAGATGGTTTATAATCTAAATCCAATTAAATTGAACTCAGTGCTTCATATCAATAAAAATTGATATAAATTAGTTCACTATATTACAATTTGTTTGTTGTCTTTGATAAATAATTTTGTGATTTTTTGCTCTTGTATCTTTGATGATGGACTGATTTTTGAACAGAAATAAATGTAATGGTACAGATAAAGAAAGTGTCTTCAACCAGTGGTAGGACTGAGAAGAAATAAAAATATTGTAAACATGAGGATGGTTATTTAAGAGTTTGGTTTTATGTCAACAGAAAAGAATTTTGAAAAGAGACCACTATGTGCATGAAAGTGTTGGCAGCAGAATGTATGTTTCTAAGTAAACTGAAGTGTCATTTAGATGCTAATTACCACAGCATGGTTGGCAAAATTCATGATTTTTCTGCCAGGAAGTAAAAAGAACAGAAACAACAAAAAAATATTTTTAAAAACTGCATGAATACCACACAAATCTTTGCTATCATCTTAACAATGTAGTTTACAGAATCATGGAATATAAGAACTCTCACACCATCGCAAAAGAATTTATTCTACAGGCTGCTGCAGCTATGGTGAACATCATGGTTGATGAGTCTGCAGGGAAGCTGCTTTTAAAAGTATCTTTGTCCAATAACACAGTTGGAAAATACAATAGATGGTGGAAGATATCAAGGATAATTAACTGAAAAAAATTAAGTGTGATGAGTGAATTTTGGATTGCAGCTAGATGAGACTACGGATAATAATAAGAATGCTTATTCAATATGCTATGCCGGTTTATAGATGATAATATTACACAAGACTTGTTTTGTAAAAATATCAGGAGCAAAGGCTCAGGACCTGTTCAAAATTCTTGATACATTCATACCTGAAAATAATTTGATTTGGCCTAAGTGTGTTGGTGTCTGTACTGATGGAGCTCACTCCGTGTCTGGCTGTTATGGAAGATTACATGCATTTAATTGAAGCAAATCAGCAAATGCAATGTGGATGTATTGAATTATTAACAGTGAAGCATTTGCATCAAAGTATATAAGTCCTGCAGTCAGGTGTTGGAGTGTATGATGAATATTGTGAATTTTATAAAATTCTGTTCATTGAAAACAAGGTTTTTTTTTTTTAAAAAAAAAATAAAACTGTGGAAGGATATGGGAATCAAACACTTGACTTTGTTGTATTACAGCAGAGCATGATGGCTGTGTCGAGGTAATGTTTTATCACTTACATTAACTGGGGCAAGAAATTTTTATTTTCCTTAAAAAAGGATACAAAGATGCAGAGGACTTTGCTGAAGCCGTTTGTTTAATAAAACTGGCATATTTATATGACAATTCTGAAAAACAGAATTCCCTTAATCTTTCTCTGCAGGGAAAAAGACATGCACCTTTTGAAGTTTGCAAGGTTTATTAATGTTAATTAACCAGTTATTTTACGTTCCGAATATTTACCGTCACCTCTCTCTGTTTTCCTGCCAGAATGCAAATTAGCTTTTGTCTACTTAAGTGAGGGTTTGAGATTGTTTAGACAGAACTTGTTCTGCCTGTCGAAGACGACATTACTAGTTGTCATTCAAAGATAAAAATTTCTGTTGACAGCACTGCTTTATTATAGCTAATAATACTTTCACACCAGTGTAAGCCTGAGTCAACTTTAGCACTTCAATTTATGTGTGTAGACTTGGCTAACAGATGCTTACATTTTAGTTTTAAATTTTAAAATTCTCCTTTTGAGTTCTTGCCATAATTGCTGGCTGAACTGCAAGTACCAGGTGTGACTTCTCTTCCAACTTCGTTAGTTTTAAATTAAACGGTCTTTTTCAAGAAATCTGAAGTTTATGTTTCATCTTAGATATAGCAATAAGTTGCTTATAAGTCTAATTTAGGAATTGCCACAAGTTATATATATAGTAAAAATAATATTCTCTACAAGGCAAATGGTAAAAATATCAGCTTTTTGGCGGGGGGGAAACATCAAATTCTTAAGAAGAAAATTCAATAAAGATGCAGGCAAACACCGTTTTTTAAATACTGCACCAATTTTTGATGTCACTAGAAGTTGCTCTTTTTCAGGATAAAAAAATCATGTTTGAAATACAATTATCACAGCTAATTATCTGGCTTGAGAAATATTACCAAAATGAAAATTTTAATAGGTTTATATGGACTCAAGATCTATTTAACATTGGTGCTCCATCTGAATTTACTTCTGCAGAAGAAGAATCTCATCAGTTTGAAAGAAAAATTTGGCAACATGGAATTGACATAATTTTGGATTTCAATAAATGGATCAACAAATAATCAGTGGATGTTAATGTCACTTTTGATATCAGATTTGTGTGAGGCTGGGTTTTCGGTGGTGGCTGTAATAAAAAGCAAATATAGAACAAAAATCAACATGGAAACGGAAATTAGGGTGGACATCTCCAGTTTAATTCCATGACTTGAGAAAATGTGGAGTGATTTGCTGGCTAATCCGTAATATTATTTACTAATTTAATGTTAATTAAGTAAAACAAAAAATGTTAAATAATAGCATGAGTTTAACATGACTCAGAAAAGTTTGTGAGCCACTGGCTTAGCAAGCAAATGTAGAACAAAAATCAACATGGAAACGGAAATTAGGGTGGACATCTCCAGTTTAATTCCATGACTTGAGAAAATGTGCAGTGATTTGCTGGCTAATCCGTAATATTATTTACTAATTTAATGTTAATTAAGTAAAACAAAAAATGTTAAATAATAACATGAGTTTAACATGACTCAGAAAAGTTTGTGAGCCACTGGCTTAGCAGATAATCCTGAAAGGTAGAAGTGACAAATGATACACTAATGAAAATTCACTACTCTTAGACAATCTCTTTTAGAACTTGCATCAGAAAGTACTACTTTGAGTGATTATAATAATAAATGCAATAAAGAAAACTATAACAGAACCCAATAAACTTACTAGATTAACTAACATGTCAGTTTGAATAGTAAAATAAGTTCTGCAAACACTTGCTTAAAATTCCAATGACTAAATTCTAAAAATATATGAAGAACTGACCAACATGAAAGATAGAATTTAATGGAGTTATGACTTTAAAGAAAGTTCTTGAGCTTCTAAGATGGAGTTCAAATAGCAGAAACATCTTCAGAACAGTACTTCTAGAGATTCTTCATAACATATAAAACAGTGATAAGCTATTCATACAGGTTCCTACAACAAAACTTGTGTGACTGCTAAGAATAAGAAATACTATATCACAGCCAAATTTTGGTTAAAAAATTAATTAATCTAAGTGTAATGGAATTTAAACAAAATTTGAGCAATTAGAAGATTTCTTCACAAACATAGAATGCTCCACTGCTGAGAGAACAGATATCAGATTCTCAAACACAGTAAGCTTACTTAGAGATAATTTACTCAGCATTAACAAAGCATGTACACAATAAAACATACAACTTTAACAAGAAGAGAAAACCACATAATATTTAGGCTAAGAAGTAAATATTATTATGAGAGCTTACATTTACTTTTTTATGAAAGGCATGAAATGGCTGCCGCAACTTTGACATTATTATTCGTGCAGATCTCCTTCCCAAAGCATTCAGACTAGAGGCATCATCTTCTTTCTAAAGAATATGGTTAAAAATAAAGTTTGTCCGCTGTAATTAGACCCATTTATAAAACATTGTTTATGCACATAAAAAATCAAAATTTACTGTGTCACTTGACGAAACATCAGGCAGTTCAAGACCAGGAGGAAGGTCTTTAGGATCAACATTGTTAACCCAACTTGATATAAGATTGTACAGCTGCTGGTGCCTTTGCTCTTGGCACTTGATTTCACCAAGTTCTTTACGCAATATACCAATGGCACGTCGCTTCACAGAATGCCTAAAGAGAAATTATGAGATAAGAAAATTAAATCACCAAAATGATTTAATGAATTAAAAAGATTAAAATTAAACGTTACATGTTTTCTGTTTCCGATGTTTTTCGTACAGATCTTATTTCATTTTCACACTGGCCTATTTCCAGCTCTTTTTCTTTTACTAATGTCTGACACTGGAACAATTTTTCTTTCAAATCTTGCAACCTAAAATTAAATACATGTAGATTTTAAAGCTTTTATTCCATAAAACATATAATCTCTAAAAAATCCACAAAACTAACTCCCTGCATCAGTCATCACCGAAATAAGATAAAAAGGATGCATGTAAGAAATGCGCCAATAATTCAGAAAATTGAACTTTTTCATATAGTTCAGTTAGTTTCTGAGTTCAGTAATTTATGAATCCAATCTTACTTTTCTTTTAAAGCAATTAATTCCTTAACTTACTTTTCTTTTAAAGCATCAAATGTCATATCATCTAGAGCCAACTGATTTGGTTTCAAAGAACCACTGTAGTCATATAAAAGAGTTTCATCAAATTTAAAATCAAGAGGTTGAGGTGGATTTGATCTAAACAGAAAGCATACAATGAAAAGAATTAATTAACAATGAGCAAACCTTTATCGAGAAAACATAACATAAGAAGCAAAGTTTACCTGTGTTTGTCAGTAAAATCCTTGTATTCATCTTCCCCAGCAACTGACTCGATACTCTTTTTTATTTTTATATTCAAAGAACGAAATGTGTCATTTGAAAAGTCGGTGTAAGCAGCAAACTGTAACATTAGAGTTTTCCTGTAAAAGCAAGTTTAAAACAACTTTTGTATATGTGTAAAATATATGGTAATAAAAAGCATATACGGCAATATACAACTGACATAAATGTACTGCAAGCACCTAATATACAATCAATATCATGAGCAAAGCATAAAATTATCAGATAACTTTTAAACACGTGGAAATTTCATGAAATACTGACAAAATGTTTCTTATGAAGCTGTCATGCCACAGAAAGTAAAGCAATGTAAAATAGGACAAATCTTGCCATAACTTTAAACATAGGAATTCATAAATTTAAATCGTAACTTTCTTTCCAAATTTGTAGAATCCAATGTATTTGTTTTAAAGTTATCAAATACTCGAGGGTTGATAACGTTTCTTGTAGAATACACCAGCTGTGGACATATAATATAGTTATGAGTCTTCTTTCCTTATGCCAAAATGAAAAAAAGGCAAATTAAGCATACCATGAAATAGACATAGGGACATAAAATAAAATATGACACAAAAGGCTATCTTGTATCTTTTTTATTAAGAATTAATGTAATGGATTGATTTATCATAAATTATAAAAGTATGAAAATTATTTTTCCAACTAGGACTTTACAAGACTGAAAATTAAAATTTAAACAGCTGTATAAAATACACAGGATACTATTGCATTTTTTATAACAAAAAAAGAAAAAAAAAAAAAAAAAAACAAGATGCATATTATTTTTATTGCTGATTAATCTAATTAAAAGATTAAAAAACAGAATCACATGAAGTTAAGAAAAACATAAAAATTTGTTAATGATAACAAAATATGCAATACATCAATAAGATTTAAATCCAAGAAAAATTTTACATAATATTGTGTTTAAAATACCCACAATCCACTGGAAAACTAATGAAACAATTGTAATACAACCAATTATTCACTAGAACTGTGTATTTATTTTTTTTTTCCTTTAGAACAAAGGAAAGAAAATCCTGTTAAACACTAACTAGGCAACAAAATTAAATAAAAATAATATCTTCAACAAAAGCCATTTTCCAAGCTCTATCTACCAAACAAGTACTATTTTAAGAATAATGCATAAAACATGTTTGAATAACTTTTAATTCAAATTTGTTTCTCAAATTAAACATTTCACTTACAAATATTATACAGTAATGATACGTTGATAAAAATTTTACATAAACTAAACTAACCATCTATCTACAGTTTCTTGGAGAACATTTTGGTGATACTCTAGAAGGGATGGTAAAAGGGTTGTACGTAAATGCTTTTCATATTCTTTTCCTTCGTGTACCAAAATAACATAATCATTGTGCAGACGGTGAAGTTTGTTTGTAATTTTTACATATCGTTCCTTTGCTTCATCAAGTTTCTTTCCAGCTTTGCCTAGCAAAAAATAAAAGTTATAATAAAAGTTATTGAGCAAAAACTCACAAAACATATTAAAGTACGGCCTTATACAAAAATAATATATAACTGTTATACTACACAAAATTTGTAGTCACGTTTATACAGAAAATGTATATTACCTGATAAAATTTTAAGCATAGAAATGTTTTGTAACATTCTTCCACAGTCACATTATTGCACTTTTTAACACTCCTTTACAGTTTGTTCCATCACTGTTTGTGTTACTTTTCATGGGAAATATCATGAAGTCAACTTTATACACTGAATAATGATTTAACTTATAATGTATACATTTCTAATGAAAAGATGTTTAAATAATCATTTTGAACAGTGTTTCTAAACATAAAATTACGAGATATGTTCCTGAACAACTGATTTTGTTTCTGCGTTTATATATAATAAAATGATGATGCACTTTGCTGAACTAAAGTAAAAAACAAAGAAAAAAATTTGAATCAAAAGTGTGAATGACTTTATAGCATGAAAGGCAGTTTAGATCAAGCCACAAGCATGATCAAAGATTTGCACAGACTAAAATCATATATACATATATGCAATAATTCTTTGGTCCAATGCTAGAACTTTGAAACCAGTCACTTTTTAGTCAGAAAAACTGCTGCACAGATGAATGGAAATTGCGGAGTAGTGGATAGAATTTCGGAAGAAGCACAACAGGTTGGTATTTAAACATTTATTTTTTATGATGAATTTCTTAGTGCATATCTAGGGGGATTAAACATGACCCACAATTTTAGATACACAATTACATTTTAACTAACTGAAATTAACTAGGAGAGGCTAAGCAACATGTTGCCAGCAGGAAAGCAAAGTGGCGAAAGTGTGAAGTATAATAATTGATGTAGTACAAGTCTTTGTTTTAATCTTGAGCAATGACTGGGCAAAATATTTTGCACTACATTTACTGCAGGGAATGCATGGTGTAACATGGTGAAATATGGAGCCTTGAAGAAGGAATGCAGAACAACATTTTAAACTTTAAAAATTTTTAATTTTAATTGCATACATCCCCTTTTCAAAGCTCCCTATAGCACCACGTTACATTATGCTTTTCCTGCAACATCTGCATAGCTGTAGACTTTTGCCCAATCACTGTTCAGGATTAAAACAAAGAATTTCTGAACTCATAAATACTACTGCAACTATTATGCACAGCTAAATCTTTAATGCCTGCATACGACTTAGATATTTCCCCCAGCAATGGAAGCACAACATCATCATTACAATTCCGAAGCCGGGTAAAGACCCGAAATTAATAACTAGTTACAGGCCAATTCGTCTGCTTCCTGCTTTGGGAAAGGTCTTTGAAAGAGTTCTAAAAATCAGACTATATTATATAAAAATCAGACTTACCAATCACCTTGAGAGACTTGACCTCATTGACAGTTTGCAATTTGGATTTCGAAGCAGTCATTCTACTACACATCAAATTTTAAATCTGGTTGAATATATTGCAGGTAACTTTCAAATAAAGAAGGCAGTCGCTGCGTGCTTCCTCGATTTCGAAAAGGCATTCGATCGAGTGTGGCACGCAGGACTTATCCATAAGTTCAGCAATTTCCTGCTAATGGTCAGCTTTATTCAACTTATGATTTCGTATCTTTACCGTAGAACATTTCTAGTAAAGTGTGGAAATGCAATTTCCATGAAAAAGATAATTTACAGTGGTGTCCCACAAGGAGCAGTCCTTGCTCCCTGTCTTTTCAATATATTTATAAATGACCTCCCAAATCCCTTGGATTCCAAGGTTCTAAAATACGCCGATGACACGGTCATACTTACGGATTCTGTCAGCCCGCCTCTTGCAATGGAAAAACTGCAATTCAAAGTAAATATCATTACGAAATGGTGCGAGGACTGGAAAATCAATTTAAATTCTAGTAAATGCTGTGTTGTGCTTTACAAACGCTACAGGAAGAATGTAATTGTTAATATGGATATTTAAATTAAAAACGATGCAATTCCGATGGCTGACTCCTATAAGTATTTAGGAGTTATTTTAGATAGCAAGCTCACCTTTAAATACCATGTTACAGCCGTAGCGGAAAAAGCAAATGCTGCGTTCTGTGCCCTTTACAGCTTGATCGGCGGGAAGTCTAACTTACCGATAAAAATCAAAAGAACACTGTATCTTTCCTTAATCAGACCGATTATGTTATACTCAGTGCCAGCATGGGTGACAGCCTACAAGACTGAGCGTGCTAAACTAGACATAATACAAAATAAAATACTTAGAGCGATTGTGAACTCACCGTGGTTTGTGAGGAACTCTTAAATTCAGGAGGATCTGAATGTAAAGGCCATGCATGAACAAACTTTGATCACTTCACATAATTTCTTTGAAAGCCTTAGAATCTCTTCCTACTCTTCTATTAGAAGCCTGTGCGATTATACTCTACTGTTGAATATGTGGTCAAAATTCCCCGCACCATACATCACAACCCGTCTTGGTAGATAAATAGTTTTCAGCTTTTTTCTACGTTTTATAATTATGACTTTTGTTATTTTTGAATGCAACATTTGCCACCACGACCAGGAATGCAAGACCCAAGCTCTGAAAGTTTTTGTGCCTCCGGGTGACAGATGTACCTAAAGTACATCTCTTTTATTTTACTACCGTGATTGGCCTTTGGCAACGCTGAACTTTTGGTAATAACTCTGTGTAGTTGAAAAAGTGCGAGCGAAAGCAATTGGAATTGGATGCACAGCTCTTTTTGCTGCTTACTCTGTCTAAGAAAGTTCCGTCTCTTTGCTATGCCTCTATTACCTAAAACGTAAGTTTCACATTAGCATCCCTAGCATTGTTCCAATTAAGCAAAAATGTATTTCTGAAGAATTGCTCCTGTTGAAAATAAAAATGACATTTTAACTATCATGCCAGCTGCGAGTTTTCCCTCCAATCATTATCGATGCATCAGTTTCAATCTTATGAAACAATAACAATAGAGTACAGCATATTCTCACTTCATTTATAGACGCAAATTTGACGTTTTCAGATATTACATTCGAAAAGCGAAATTTTAAAATTAACAGAACTTGTGAAAAAAATATGGAGTGGTAATAAATGCAGGTTACATAACAGAAGTATTCGATGGCAATAATGCCCTAATCATTAATCAACTACCGGACAGCAAATTCTGTACTATACCTATAAATGCAGAAAATATCACTACTGATAATGAAAAATGTGACATAGAAACCGCTGAGAATGAAAACATTTTATTTTACAATTTAGTGCAAATTCTTGACATGGTAATTAGAGGACTTGAATAATAGAACTTTGTAATTGGACAAGAAATTATGTCTATCTATAAAATTCAGAAGAGAGTAAGTAGTAGCACAAGAAAATGAAGCAACTGTAACGACTTACATTGAAAAAAAAAAAATGATTAATAAAAGAAATAAATAAGTACTGAGCTCTTTTTTTATTTTTGGTAAATTTTGATTCCCATAAGGTCATAAATGCTTCAATATTTCGGAAACAACTATTTCATATTTTTAATTTCATAATTTATATATCTCATCTTACTAGATTTAAACTGATCATTTATTAAATTGCTGAAACCAAGGAAAAGATTTAAACTGTTGATCAAAATTTAGAAAAATTCCGAAATCCAGATTCACCAGTCTCGATGAGTCTGGATCTTGGACTTTATATTGAATTATGGAAAACATCTGATTTAAAAAAATTGATCTGAAGTAATATACAGTACCATTTCCCTACCCCCAAAAGGACTTCAGTGGAAATCATGCAAATATACATGCAACTGGATATTTCAACACAGAAAAGTTTCTGCTTCTGAAAATGGTAACTAGAACTTTTATAAGATAATAAACATCAAATCAGAATAATATTTGCATGACTGACTTAGAATCTATATTAACTGGGTTATCCTCATAAGTAATGAGGTTTTTATAATGAGGTTTCATTATAACACATGCAAATGAAACAAAAAAATCACCTTTAGCTTAAGGTTACTTACCATTATTAGTCACATATTTCCAACTTAAATTTTAATTCTTAGCATTCTGATAACGAAAGTTCTTGTATTTTTGTACAAATGGCTTTTTTTGACATCATGCTCCGAATTCAAAAGTTTTCATTGGGTAATTTTGAATGTTTCAACAAAGTTGATAATCTTGCAAGGTTTAATGTTAATTAACCCAGTTTAATATTATTTTTGCTTTACTTTAACTTTTATCAGTTTCAGCTAAAATGCAAATTCAGTTAAAGTACAAAGAGTTTTTCAGTTTTCAGACAACAGTTGGCTGCATAGGCTGAACCTTGCTCTACTTAGTTTCCAGCTCTTACACTTATCTGCTTATGCTACAACTGCTTTGCAAACATTTAGGGATGAGCCAATTTAAACATGTGTTTCCGTTATCTGAAAATTAATGGAGATTAGTTTCTGTTAAACATTTGAATTTTTGAGACCATCAAATTGAGATGCTAACAAATAAGCTTTATTTTATACTTTAACTTGAATTGTGATACTTTTAGTTAGAATGCAAACAAACAAAAAGTTGTCAGATTGATTCTATGGTTACTCTAAAGTGATTAGGTAATTTAAGGCAATAATGTAACCACAAAATCTGACCATGCTAGGTCAAGAAAATATGACGAATTAGTCAATATTTCCGATTCAAGCTTTGTTAGCTTTCACGATGTTTCTTGAGCTGCATGAGGTTGCCTTGTTAAAAAATTACACTTGCTTTTAGCCACTACATGAACATTGCTGTAATGTCTTCTCTTTAATATATGAGTTCAGTAATATGCTCAGATATCAGTTCAATATCTTTCACATTTTTAGCTGTTTGTAAAAGATTCATTTCTCACCACAGGTAAAAATTTGATTGGGAAACAGCTGTTTAAACTTAAAATTTACAAGTGCGAATTCCAATTGTAGATTCAGTTCTCAAATTATTTCACAGCTTTTAAATAAGTCATTATTTTTGAATCGGATGACTAGAGCTGCTCTGATAGATCTCTGAATTTAAGTTTTACTCTAACCAACCCACTTATGTAGTGATCCAAAGATATGAATCCCATATAATATGAAAGAGAGATAAATATAAAAATTTGAAGTCTAAGGCATAAATCTGGATATATAGCAAAATTAATCACAATCTGGAACAGTCTAATTGTTTCATTTCTAGTATTTAAACAAATCTATAATTCTCAAATTTTAATGTAACCATTAGAGAAAGAAGCAATTAGAAGAAAAAACATGAATTTAATATTGAACACATATGAGAAATACAGCAAATGATGTTTCCTAAATTACATTACATATAACTTCACATTTTAAACCCAATTTGTTACAAAAATAAACTATCCCAGTGAAAACATTTTTTGGTATTAATTCCTAAAGATTCATAAGCATTTTGTATGATTACTTTACATCTATTTTTCATACAAATTAAGGTTAAATAATAATTAAAATCAGCATTTTAGAAACTTACCTTATTTCTTAAATGCAGCATGTAAAATTAAGGAACAGCTTACCTTATGAAAATACAAATTAATAAACACCTCATTTTATAAAACAGTTATTTCTTTGATATCAAAAGTATACTACATGAAAAAATTCAAATAATATAAGAATGGAAACTCTTAAAATGCATACATAAAGCTCTATAAAATTTTTTTCTGAAAAAATTCAGATATCACTTTGCTTATGCAACAAATTCATGAACTGCAACTCATTTGAGTTATACAATTAATTTTTTACCTGTCCAGTTATTTGAATTAACTGCTAAGTTAATTATTGAATAATCAGTATCAAATATCACCAGTTATTTAAAATAATGAACATCTGATATCGCACTTTCCTGCCATTAACCTCTTAAGTCCCATTATTGAATTTTTAAGCGTAAGCCCTGCCACTAGACCCCCAAGAAGCTAGGTTTAATCAGTTAACTTGCTTTTTTTAAACAGATATTTTAACAACATCAGTCCTCCCTACTAAATAATAATATAGCAAACATTTGTAAATTTAAACATTTTTATTGGATTTTTGATTGTCCATATTGTTGTAATATTTTATATTGTTTTACTTATACATTTTACTTATTTATTCCTTTTATAATAGTAATTTTATGATTTATTTTATATTTAATGTAATTTTTGTTTATATCTTTTGTATTTAAATGCTTATTTGTTGCAGAGAATTATACATCTTTTAATACCGCAGCAGTTTCGAAATCGTACAAATAGCTCAATTACAACTTCAGAAATAGAAAATTTCATTCCTAAGGTGCCTGGGCAACAATCACCACAATGACAACATTTTGCAATTTTTTGCTAACTTGGCAACTTTTGGGAAGATATGTGAAAACACATTTTTACAGCCCTATGACTGATTCTTCCAGAAGCATTAAGAGTCCCTGCTGCACAGTATTAATATGGGTGAGGAAGCTGGGAATTGTAAAACAGTTGCAAATTGGCTGTGAGACTTAGCAGTTGGCTGAACTATGAGTTAGGGTTTACCCCGAAAATGATCTGAGCAATTTTACAGTTTATTTCATGAGTTAAGGGGAGGTACTCTCCTTGAATTATTTTTAGCCATTATTATGCAGTGTATACTTCATATTTTGCCTATTTTCCTAATAAATTATTTATTTCTTTCTGCTTGTAAAGACTTATTCAAAGAAACATCAATGATTCCACAGCTCATAACAATATTTGTACAGCTTTACACTTTAGAAATACATATTTATAATAAAAATTTAATTTTTAAAAAATTAGTATATTGTAGAAAAGTATTATATTTTAGATCTTTGTGAAACCCAAAAAATTAAAGTACCTTTAAAAATGAATTCAACATATTCTATATTCATGAAATAGAAGAGTATGAACAATCAACCTGAGTGATAAAACCTCATGAAAAACCATACACTTATTTTGTGTTCATGCATTCAAAACAGATTTGTTTCAAACACTATAAGTGCACATTTCACAGTCCATGAAGAGAAATGATATCTTTCTCCTTTCAATGGATGTGTATGATTTCACTCGAAATATGGCTTAGCCAGTTAATAATAACTGCCAGAGATGTCAAATGCCGTATGAGCAATACTGTAACAGGTTCCACCAGCTATTTAGCAAACAGTCATCATAAAATGTAATCCCGCCAATGATTTGTCTCATTTGCTTGGCATACTTTTGTCTCAAATTTAGAACATTTCCATAGATTTTTGATGACTGAAAACCAATTATTATAACTCCACAAGACAACTATTTAAACTGGCATACAATATGAATAAGAGTAATTTTATGAATGAATTAGTGAGTGAAAGAAACAAAAATTTTTGTGAAAAAACAGACAAAATTTCCATTATTGGATTCTTGAGATGCTAAAATAATCAAAACACAGTTACGCCCATTATAAGAGTGAAGACATTAATATGGATGAAAAGAAACTTGCAAGCATTATGAACAAAAATCTTCAAAAACAAGGTTTATGAGTTAAATAAGGTATGGATGGTTGTAGAAAGCACATATACTGAAACCTGATTACACATACACTGAATACTGATTATCTTTGAAAACTAATCAGATGCCTTGTGTGTGGGCTGCCGAAGTCCATGACGTGATGTCAGCAGCTACATACATGCAAAAGTAGCTATGGTTTTCCAACTGTTCAGTCGATGTGTCTGCAAAAATGTTTCTCACACAGCTATAAACATTTTATTGCCAGTCAGAGTAATGTATTTCTCAACCATATGTGGCAACAAAAACAAATTAAATGAAGAATATGAAATGCAACAGTAGACAACTTTAACAGAGCTAGAGTTTGACAGTTTGTGTAAAAAAATGCAAGGACGTCCGTGTCAAGTACTGTACAAGGGTAGGTGACACCTGAAGCACAAGTCAATGCTACTAATGAGTAAACAACATTAATTTTATATTAAAAAATTTTTTAAATAAATAATACTATACTCTTCTTTATATAACATATTGATCTGCTTTAAATATTATTTTAAGATATACTTTTCTGAAGGTGGAGTTCCCTGAAAAACCTTATAGTTCTAAGGGTTCCATGAGTTGACAAAGTTTGAAGACCACTGCCCTTGAATATTTCCATCTCACCCACTCTCTTTACACACATAATTCAACTGCATAGTTTATACATTGCATTCTTTGCAGTTCTTTAATGATTTTTAAATGATTAATCCAACCCTCCTTTTTCTCAAAGTAATTTTTTTCTTAAAATACAAGATATAGAAAACTAAATTAAAAGATATTAGGTTGTCCGGAAAATAATGCAGGTTTTCAACTTACATCTTTAAAGTATCATAACTATAAACACAACGTATTAATTTTATTTAAAATGTATTTTCCCGGTTGGCAACAACATTTATTTTTAGAACAGTAATAATTTGAACTGTAATGTTTTTCAGCAGTAATGTTGATGTTAATGTTTCTGAATAAAGCAAGTTATAGCGAATTGTTTATCCAACAGATGGCAGTATCTGACAAGCTCCTTTGGTAATTGTCAATGCGCATGCGCAAGTGGAGTGGAAAAAAGAAGTATGTTATTAGGAGAATGAGCTTTCGTAAATAATGTTGCTGCGCGTTTTCGCTGTGTAAATAAAAGTATATTTTTATATCATAGATGTTCTTTACTCTCTAATGCGAAGCACTAGGTTAGTGCACGAATCTCTTCTGATTCAGAAACCATTTTCAAACCGTGGATCACCACAACAAAAAGTGGCATCCGTCTAACAGGACGCATTAGTTAGGTAAAGGACACTTTTGATGGTTTAACAGCAGAAATGGAAGCCTTGAAAGTAAGAATACCACTGCGTGCAGCCTTCACGAAAGCATATAATAGCCTACATGGACATTTGAAGGAGTCAGAATTGAACAGTGATGTTCTATTATCGTCCCTGGAAATTCTGGAAGATAAAGGAATTCGACTACAACAGTTGGATGAAGAAATATTGGATCTCCTATCAAAATCGAAAGAAGTCTCGCAAGAAGAATATACTAAAGAATTTGAGTCATGTGAGACTTACAAGGAGAAATTAATAGCAGCCAGGATGAAAGTGAAGCAAATCACTGTGAAACTAGAGAAAAATTTGCTGACTCATGCATCGGTAAATGAAACCAGAACTGTTGATTCAAGAACAACGGCAACGAATTTGAAGCTTCCGAAAATAAATTTGATTGAATTTACAGGTGATCCACGACAATGGTTGAATTTCTGGAATACCTTTAGTAAGATACACGAAGATCCAGTGCTAGATGATCATTTGAAATTCGTATATCTGATCCAGGCTACTGCTGCCAAATCGAAAGCACGGGAAATAGTGCAGAGTTTCCCGACAACTAAAAAAAATTATCCGAAAGTCATCGAACATTTAAAGAATCGTTTTGGACGTGAAGATATTCTTATACAAGTGTACGTTCAGGATTTATTGAATCTTGTGTTGATAAATAATAATGCAACCAAAAAGGACTTTGCGCTATCATCGTTGTACGACAGTTTAGAAACAAAACTGCGTGCTCTGGAATCTCTCGGTGTGACTGAAGATAAATACGCTAGTGTTATTTTTCCGTTAGTTGAATCTTGCCTGCCCCCTGACATCTTACGCGTGTGGGAGAGGGAACGGGAGAGCTCGTCACAACAAGGTAAGAGCGATCTTGAATCTATTCTTCTGTTTTTGAAAAATGAAGTGATATCTGAAGAGAGAATTAAATTAGCGCGTTTTTCTTTTGATAAAAGTAGAAAATCTAAAAGTTACATTAATGATGAGTCTAATATTCCTACTTGTAATGATTTGTATACAGGAGACAAATTTAAAGAAAATGCTCCTATTAAAAAAGTTGAGGAATCGTGTTTATTTTGTGATAAGCCACATTTAACAGAAAAATGTTTTAAAGCTAGTACGCTTACATATCAGGATAAAAAAGATTTAATATTTAAGAAGGGTTTATGTCTATTATGCTTGAAGAAAAACCATATTTCTCGTAACTGTAAGTCCAAGGTTAAGTGTTTAATTTGCCAGAAAAGGCATTTGGCAGTAATGTGTCAACAAGTTCCTTCTCAATTGAAAGAGACTAAACAAGTAGAGCCTGTGGCGAAAAATGAGGTCAATGTTTTGGCTAGCAGATCCGCGAGCTCCGATGTGTTACTACAAACATTAATCATAAGGGTAAAAAATGGCAACAGGGAAAGGATAGTCAGAGGGATTATAGATACGGGTTGCGAGAGAAGTTATTTAACGAAAGATATTACAGATTCTTTGAAATGTAACAGTGTTGGTGAAGTGACATTAGTTCATAAATTATTTGGAGGTGTAGAAACAAAAGAAAAATTGCATTCTAAATATATAGTTAATTTAAGTAGCCTTGATAATAAATATGTATGTAGTGTGCATTGTTTAAGTGAATCTGTTATCTGTTCTGATGTTAAGAAAATACCTAAAGGTCCTTGGTTGAAAGAACTTCGTAAATTAAATATTCAAGTGTCAGATGTAGAGGGTAATGCTCCCGAAAACGAAAGTGACATTAAATTGTTGATAGGTTCTGATATTGCTGGAAAATTATTCACCGGAAATATTAAATGTTTACAAAGTGGTCCGGTCGCGATGGAAACAAGTTTGGGACGGATTTTAATGGGTGAAATTCCAGCGAAGGAATCTTCGGGTATAAATGATTCTCTTGCATGTGTTTCTTTATTGCTAAACGAAAGATCAGCAGAAAACTTGTGGAAGTTAGACGTTATTGGTATAAATGACCCAGTTGAGTCTAAAAAGAAAGCTGAAATTCATGAGGAGACCATGCAATATTTTGAGGAAAATTTGAATTTGGATTCAGACGGGAGATATGAAACTGCATTACCTTGGGTACTGGACCCCTCTCGCTTGTCTAATAATAAAACGTTGGCAGAAAAACGCCTGACTAATACGCGAAGGAAATTATTAGATTCGAATCAAATTAAAGTTTATCAGGAAGTATTTGATACTTGGTTGAAGGAACGAATTATTGAAGAGGTAAATGAAGGCGAAGTAGATAGAGAGCACTATTTGCCTCATAGGCCGGTTTTTAAAGAATCTAGCGAAACTACACGAGTAAGGCCAGTTTTTGATTCTTCGGCACACGCCAAAGGAGAACTTTCCTTAAATGGTTGTCTTGAGAAAGGTCCCAACCTAATAGAAATAATTCCAACATTGTTGAATCGTTTTCGGAAATATCCTGTTGCAGTAATTTCAGACATTGAGAAAGCCTTCTTGCAGATTGGTATAAGAGAGAAGGATAGAGATTATTTGCGTTTCTTTTGGAAAGGTGCAAAAGAAGAGAATACTAAAATTTACAGACATTGTTGCGTGGTTTTTGGGCTTAACTGTAGTCCATTTTTGTTAGCCGCTACGTTGAACTATCATTTAAATCGTGCCCCAGATCAGTTTGCAGTTACAGCCAACATTTTGAAGGAGTCCTTCTATGTTGATAATTGCCTGACTAGTTTTAAGAATGTTGAAGAATTGAATAGATTTGTACTAGAATCGAGAATGTTATTGTCACTGGGAAAGTTTAATCTTAGAGGATGGCAGTCGAATTGTGAAACCGAAATAATTCCCGACTCTAAATTAGATACATTCGTTTGCGTTTTAGGGTTAAACTGGGATTTGAAGGATGATACTCTTTCCTGTAAAATTGAGTCACTAAAGAAAGAGGAGATTGTCGCGAGTAAACGAACACTCCTTTCTTGCGTGCATAAGTTATTTGACCCAGTAGGCTTCCTTTCTCCCGTTACCCTGTTTCCAAAGGTGATATTGCAAGAGTGTTGGAAATTACGATTAAATTGGGATCAAAAGTTGCCAGAACATTTAGAAAAGAAGTCCATACAATGGGTAAAGGAAATGAAACTGCTGTCTGATGTCAAAATTCCTAGATGGCTTAATATTGACAGATCGGTTAACGAAGATGTAAGTCTTCATGTTTTCAGCGATGCCAGCAAGCATGCCTATGCTACCTGTATTTTCTTAAGAGTGAAGACCGAAAATAAGGTTTATTTAAATTTTGTGCAAGCACGCACTAGAGTTAAGCCTTTAAAGAGTATATCCATTCCTCGTTTGGAATTATTATCCTGCTTAATCGGAGCACGCTTGGGACGTATGGTCTTTTCAGATTTGAACATGCCAAATTTAAGAACATTCTTCTGGACTGACTCAACAACCGCTTTGTGCTGGATCCAGCGAGACGTACGGTGGGGAACTTTCGTTTGGAATCGTGTCCAAGAAATCAGAACACTTACAAAAATAGAAGATTGGCATTACATCCCTTCGGAGCTGAATGCCGCCGATCTCCCTTCTAGAGGCTGTTCAGTTAAACAGTTTTTGCTGTCGAAATGGTGGGAGGGCCCATCATGGCTGTTAGAACCAGAATCGTCATGGTCAAGAGGCACCGATTTGCCGGACGAAGAGATCATAAATTCAGAAAGGCGTAAATCAGTATTGACAACTCTTAACAAAGATTCTAAACCTGACAATTGGTATTACAAGTACTTTTCATCCATAAAGAAAATTGTACGCATGTTAGGTTGGATTCTTAGGTTTTACTTTAAATTACGAAGAATTACAAACGAAACCTCCAAAATTTTGTCAGTTTCGGAAATTGAAAGAGCTGAGATAACTCTTATGTTATTGGTTCAAAGAGAATCATTTAAGAGTGTGAACGATGATAAAATTAAAGACCTCAGACCTATAGTTGATCGTGATGGTTTGATCAGAGCTAAAACCAATATTTCTTATCGCGACGATACTGATGACTTTAAGTTTCCTGTCATTTTGCCATCTGATCATGCAGTAGTAAAATTACTAATAATGAATGCACATAATGAGCTGCTGCATGTTGGTACTTCTATGGTGATGTCTCATTTGCGGGAAAAGTATTGGATCCTCAAAACTCGTAAGACAGTACAAAACTGCATTAGAAAATGTGTTAAATGTCAAAGATTTAAATCCAAAAGTTGTGATGTAACTTCAGGAATTTTGCCGAAAATTAGAGTACGTGATGCAAATGTTTTTGAGATAGTGGGTGTCGATCTGGCAGGACCCCTCTACCTTAAAGATGGTCGAAAAGCTTATATTGTTCTTTACACATGTGTGGTCTATAGGGCCATTCATCTGGAGTCAGTAACATCCTTGACAACTGAAGCTTTTTTCCAGTCATTGAGACGTTTCATTTCTCGTCGCGGAAGACCATCTATAATATACTCAGACAATGGCAGTAATTTTAAAGGAGCGGAGAGCCTTCTGCATACAATTGATTGGGAGAGTCTGCGATCAAAGGCCGCTGAGCAAAGAATTCAGTGGAAATTTATTCCTCCTTCCGCACCTTGGTGGGGCGGTTGGTGGGAACGTTTAGTTCAAATGGTGAAACAGATTCTGAGAAAAGTTCTAGGTCGTGCTGCCCTGGATTACGAGGAGTTGCTTACAGTACTATGCGACTGTGAGAGAGTAATCAATACTAGGCCACTTACCTACGTGTCGGAAGACATTGAAGATTCATCCCCATTAACTCCAGAAATGTTCCTGCAGGAGATTTCCAAATCAGGAGTACCTGATATCGATACAGTGGATAAGGAAAAACTGAGTAAACGAGCTAAGTATCTACAAAAGGTGAGAGAACATCTTAGAGCAAGATTCCGTGTGGAATATCTAGGACAGTTACGCCAGCAGTCCATTAAAAACTCTATAGCTAAACCTCTCCAGGTGGGTGAAATTGTTCTACTTGAAGATAACAACAAAAAACGTGCTTTTTGGAACCTGGCGCGTGTCATAAAGCTGCTACCTGGTCGTGATGGACAAATAAGACTTGCTGTCATAAAAACAGAGACTTCTGAGTTTCTGAGACCAGTGCAAAGACTGTACAGACTTGAGCTGAATAACCCAGTCCAAAAGGATATGACTGAAAATATTCCTATGACTACCGGCAGTGGTAGAACTGTGAAACCAGTGATACGTCTGTGAAATGTTTTGTACTTGTTTGAATACTTTTTAATAATTTGATTTATTTTTATTTTTCTAGGTTTAGTATTATCTGTTAATATGTCTAGAAAATTATGGAATGCTGCATCTCCAGGTAAATTTGTATTTCAATTTAATTAGAACATCTTGGTAGGCATAATTTTATACTTCAATATTGTATACTGTACTATTATGCATATATTATACTTAACAGATGTGTGAATTTACCTCCCAGTAAATTCAGGTGGGAGGAATATATAGCGAATAGTTTATCCAACAGATGGCAGTATCTGACAAGCTCCTTTGGTAATTGTCAATGCGCATGCGCAAGTGGAGTGGAAAAAAGAAGTATGTTATTAGGAGAATGAGCTTTCGTAAATAATGTTGCTGCGCGTTTTCGCTGTGTAAATAAAAGTATATTTTTATATCATAGATGTTCTTTACTCTCTAATGCGAAGCACTAGGTTAGTGCACGAATCTCTTCTGATTCAGAAACCATTTTCAAACCGTGGATCACCACAACACAAGTATCTAACAATTAATGTTTGAACGGTAATGTTTGACGGAAATGTTTTGAATAAAGGAACTAATTAATTGCTAACATTTCAGAAGTGGGATTAACTAGAATTATTATCTAGGATTTAACAACGTATTGCCTTAATGTACGTTAAGCCTAAACTGAAAGGGGAAAGGTATGTGAATTTATAAATTGTTTATGTTATGTCTAAGTACTAAACAGAAAGAACTTAAGTATAATTATTGTATTATTTGAAAATTGAAGATGGCTTATTTGGCAAGAGGCAAGAAATGTGACTTAAAAGAACTTGCTTTGGAACTTGATGTAGATGCCCCTTCTGATATTAAAATTGTAGGCTTAAGGGATATGATTTTGAATAGTAAGAACTATAACGAAGACTTTACTAAACAAATGCTAGATAGAATTATAAATGATCGTTTAGTAAAGAAAAGGGTCCCCGCTGCTATTCGAGACCATTTCATTGATGATTGGTCTAAATTCATTAATCCTGAAGAGTTGGCTGAAAAACTAGATGAATATGAAAATATTCGGGCAGGGATAAAAGTACTTCAAGTAGAAAATAAAACTTTTAGGCATAATTCTAAGCCTAAATTTGGTTCTAAATTTTATGAAGGATCCTATAATCAGTATTCAAAGACACAGAAATGTTAACGATTCTATGCAGACAGATGGTAATTTCAAAGTGGGTTTTAAAAACAGTTTTGATAATAAATACAATCTGAGAGATAAATTTTATAAAATAGACGAAAGGAAACGGGAATATAATTCTGGCATCCGCAATGAAAAGGGTGAGCTGAATTGTTTCAATTGTAATGATTATGAACATATAGCGACGGATTGTCCTCAACCTAAAAAAGAAATTATTTGCAGGAAATGTAATGAAAAGGGTCATACTTTTAAAAAGTGTATGTCTAAGAGTTCAGACTTGACAAATGTTAAAAATAATTTATCAGTGGACCAGAATTCAGGTGTTTCACCAGCTGTATATTTAAAGTATGCTCGCATCAATAACGGAGATGAAATTACTGCAATCATAAATACGGGTTCTAGTTCGTGTTTATTGAAACAGTCTGCGGCTAAGAAACTGAATCTTATTATAAAACCTGATGTGGAGGAATTGTTTGGCTTTGGGAATCAGAGTAAACCAGCCGCTAAAACAGTGGGAAAAGAAACTGTTAACTTAGAGATTGATAATGTGGAAGGAAAGGACGTTACAGTTCTAATTGTAGGAGATGAAACGCAACCATGTGACTTATTAGTTGGTCAAACATGGATTGATTTCAAAATTATAGCAACACTCCACGAATTAAACTGAAGGCTTCACAAGAAACTCATCGAAAGTAATATGGTTAATTTCGTGAAAGTTAAAACTGATGAAATAAATAACGGCTATGTTTTTGAAAAGTGGATCGGAACATGAGTTGGGCTCATTATTGGAAGTAATACAGGGAGAAACAGTGATACCAGTCACTAACTACAGTGATCAAAAACTAATTTTGAAAGAGGATCAATGTATCGGTAGAGTGGAAGTAGCAGAATTAGTTGAACCAAGTTCAGATCAGAAAACTGAAAATTGAAGTCAAAAGGAAATAATGATAATAAATGAAATTCAGAAGTTTAAGAGACCGATTACTTTAGAAGAAATTAAAGTCAATAACACTATTATGCCAGAGAGAAAACAGGAAGTTTTACATTTGATAAATGAGTACCGACATTGTTTTGCATTATATATGGAGGAATTAGGGTGTACAAACTTAACAAAAATGGATATTAAAGAAATTGAAGAGAGTAAGATTATTTGCATGAAGTCGTATAAAACCAATGCCGAAGAGCGTGTTTCTATAAAGAAGATAATAAATGAATGGAAGAAATATGGAATTGTTACTGAAACAAGATCTCCGTATGCTAGTCCAGTTTTACTCGTAAGGAAAAAGACAAGTGAATTACGATTAGTGATAGATTATAGAAAGTTAAATTTGCAAACTGTTAAAAGATAAATTTCTACTCCCTAGGATAGATGATCTTCTTGAATGTCTTAGTGAGTGTAAAGTTTTCACTACATTGGACTTAGCTCATGGATATTTACAGATTCCTTTAACTAAAGAAGCGAAACTGAAAACAGCTTTCATCACTCCAGGTCGATTTGAAGGTATGATCTTTGGGTTAGCTAATGCTCCTGCAGAATTTCAGAGATTTATGAATCAAGTTTTAGGTCCATTGCTTAATAAAGAAGTATTGTGCTGTAAGGATCTTAAGTTTTACTAACGTTTATTTTATTTTAAATCTTTACTATCACTTCTTATTTTCTACTTCCGGCCAGAATTATAAGCGTGAAGGAGTTTATGCAAAGTTGTCTGGCGAACGCCAAGTATTTAAGTGTGGCCTTTTTGCCAAGCAGAGGAGAGGAAGCCGTGAGTTCGAAGCAGGCCGCTTACCTTAGAAGTTACGCAGTTGCTACTTTGCCTTCCAGGCCAGAGGTTTTAATCCTCTTGATAAATTAAACGTATTGTAGTGTTCACAGTCTCTGTGCTACATACGCTTTCTGTTATTATAAGGCCAATCTTATTCTAAAGTTAAATTAGAGTTTAGTTTTATTTTGATATCTTTTAAGTTAGACCCCGAGTGGAGGGTCATTGTATTCCGAAGTACGGAAGTCATTGTATATAAAGAAAAAAATAAAGGGTTTTGTATACCCTTCGTCTGTATCCTGTCTACTTACTACAATTAGTGAACATAGCTTTAGTAAGCTCTCTGTTCTAGTCAGGTCATTGTATGTTTCCGAAGAAGGTTAGAAGAAACATTGAACCTGATAGTGGCGCCCGACGAAGAATAACCATGGCCGAGTTTCAAGAAGAACCTGTGCTGCCTGCAGAAACAGCTCAGAATCCAGAAATGCCAGCTGCCGCCCTGGAAGGATTTGGGTATATTGTCCAGACCATGCGCGCTTCGATGAAACCAGAAGCAACGTTTAATGGAAACTCACAGGTAACCAGTTTTTTGGAAAAATTGGATGACCACTTCATGCTCTACCCCGTGCACGAGTTTCAAAAAGTTACCTTAGCTACCAGCGCTTTGAGGGGCCAAGCGCTTAACTGGTTCAAATGTATCGGCAGAAGTCTCTTGGGTCAAGCAGGAAGTCCCACCTATACCTACGAAAATTTCAAGACTGCCCTACTAAAAGCCTTCCCTGTTGTAAGGGATCGTGCGAAATTAGAAACAGAACTTTTCAGTATATATCAACAAAGAATGGAAAACCTCTCCAGGTTTATTTTAAGAAAAATTCACGTTTTCAAGCTCTTGTATGGAAACCGTCCGGATCCTGAAATAATTCAAGTGATTTTGCCGAGGTTACTACCCCAAGTGCAAGACTTTATTGAATTGAGAAATCCGACTACACTGGAAAAATTATTTGAGCTAGCAATCCAGTTTGAAAGTAGAAGAACGGCGGACGTCGAAAGAAGACGCCAATATCAACAGCGAAACCAATTTGGTACGCCAAGACTACAGCAAACTCAAGCACATGGCTACGGAGAAAAAGCGAATCAGTGGGCAAGGAAACCCGAGCATTCAAAAACAGCCGGCGAACGTCGACAGTTCAATAGCAACCCAGGAAAAAAGTCTCAAGGCCAGTGGAGAAAGAAGGAAAGCACCGAAAGAAAAAATAATTTAAACTAAAACGGATTTCTGCTGACGAGAGGGTGCGGAAATCCGAAGGCCACGAAAACCCCTCTTCCTACAAGTTAAATACAGTAATGGTGAAAAATTTAACTCTTCCGAAGATTGAAGTCTTGGTAAATAATATCCCGGCCACCGCACTCCTGGATACCGGCGCACAGTGTTCCTGTGTGGCAGAAGTCTTTTTTAGAAAGTATTTTCGCAAATACCGCATATATAATGCGGATAATACAACAGTATTAGCGGCGCAAGGAGAACAATGTAAGTGCATAGGTAAAGTACCTTTGTACATCCGTATCAAGGACGAACAAGTAAAGGTGATGTTTTTTATAGTAAAGAATTTGCAAGCACACTTAATACTAGGAATAGACTTTCTTTCAGACGCACAAGCTACACTGGATTTTAATGAAGCGTCTCTTAAGTTGACGATGAAACCAGTGCGTGTAGAAAAGGTTGAACCGCCAAGGGTAAATCTCGACCACCTGCCTAATGACGAGCAAGATAGAATCCGACAAGTGGTAAGTGAATTTGCTTCCTTATTTAGTGATATTCCAGGATTTACCCAGGTTACTAACCATAGTATTGACACCGGAGATGCATTGCCGGTTCGTCAAAAACCATACCGGTATGATAAGAATAAGGAAAAAATTATAGAATGGCATATTACCGATATGCTACGTAAAAAGATCGTAACGCCTATCTCAAGTAGTTATGCTAGTCCGGTGGTTTTATGTAAGAAAAATAATGATTATCCTTTGGAGCATCCAAAAAGGTGGAGATTCGCTATTGATTACCGTAAATTAAATTCCATAACGAAATATCCGGTATATCCGTTACCGATTATAGAAGAAATTTTAAGGAACATAAAATCAACCAAATTTATGACGACTTTAGACTTAACGAATGGTTATTTTCAAATAGGGGTCAGGCCTGAGGACGTGCCTAAGACTGCTTTTATAACCAAGTCTGGCACTTATGCATTTTTGCGTATGCCGTTTGGCCTTTCAGGCGCCCCAGCAACATTTCAGCGATGCATGGACATTGTGTTAAGACCTGTTCTCGGAAAGTCCACATTTATCTATTTAGACGATATCATTATTACTAGTGATAATCTAGACCAACATGTACAGGATTTAAGACAGGTGTTTTCTTTATTAAATGAGGCCGGTCTAAAAGTTAATGTCGAAAAATGCAAATTTGCAGCCCCTGAATTAAAATATTTAGGTTACAAAATATCGCAAAAAGGGATCGAGACAGATGAATCAAAAATAATCGCTGTACAAAAGTATCCGACTCCAAACACGGCAAAGAAGCTCTCTTCTTTTCTAGGACTTTGTTCATATTATAGGTCCTTTATAAAAGATTTTGCGGCTATCGCTGAGCCATTGTTAAAATTAAAAAGGAAAAAGGCAAGATTCTCGTGGACGGCCGAAGCCAATAGTGCTTTCGAAAAATTAAAACAAGCATTAACGCAAGCCCCTGTGTTGAAATTTCCTGAAAAGGATGAAAATTTAGAAATTTCAGCGGATGCTTCGGATTATGCGGTAGGAGCGGTACTTTCGCAAAATCAGCAGCCAGTAGCATTTTTTAGCCGAACTTTAAATCAAACACAAAGAAACTATTCCGCGACCGAGAGAGAGGCACTTGCAGTTCTGTTAGCAGTGCAAAAGTTCCGAGTCTATTTTGGAAAGGCGCCGATAACAGTATATTCTGATCATGCGGCGGTAACTAGATTGTACTCTGGGAAAAATTTATCCCCAAGGTTAATAAGATGGGCACTCAAGCTGCAAGAATATAATCTGGTAATCAAGCATACCCCCGGAAAGGAAAATATCGTAGCAGATGCCCTGTCACGAATTAAATTAGAAAAACTAATAAAAGAAGCAAAAAAAGAATACAGAAGTAGCACAAAGAAAACAAAAATTGTATTATGACTTGAAACGACGGGGAGTAACTTATAAAGTAGGGGATGAAGTACTAAAAATTAAGCATTCACTTTCTTCAGCACCAGAAGATAAAACTGCCAAATTTTTCCCACGCTTTGAAGGACCATATGTTATAGAAAAAATAACTCACGCTGTTGTAGTATTAAAGGCAAGAAATGGTGAAACCTGTTCCGCAAACATTGACCAGATAAAACCATTCTATGACCGTAATAAAATGCAAATCTTTTCAGATCTTTTGCAGGATCCGGTACGGCAGACACCGCAGGTACAAGTTCCAGAGGTGGGAAAACGACAAGTACAAGGGCAAGCCAATGAGAGACAGAAGCAAGTGAAAAGAAAATTGCCCCGCGGAAAAATTGAAGGTACAAAGAAAAAGAAGCCGTTCCACCGTCCAAAAAACAGAGTTCACGAACACCCCCAGAATGAAGAAGGGAGAAGGACGACGTATGTGGAAAAGACCGGGAGAAAGGACGGCAACTATAACCCGGCTGTGAAACGGAAGATTGACTCATCCGACAGAACTCTCCGCAGCAAAAGTCGCCGAACTGCGGAAGGGCCATCAGCGGCGGAGGAAAAAGTACAAGAAAAATTTGAACGGCCAACAACGAGGTCCAAGCAGGATCACGACAGAAGTTTCCCGGTTCCACCAAGACCAGCTGCCTTCAAACGGCCAAGACCACAAGCAGAGGACAGAAGGAAGATGTTCAAGGGTGGCCGTAGTGGTGAAAAACGGAAGCTTCCAGAGGAAAGCACTGAAGGGCGAGCCCGTACAAGAAGGAGGATCAACCAAGCTACGGTCTGCAGCACCTTTAAAGACTGGGCCCAGAAAAGGATGTCTGAATATTACAAAGATAAGTAAAATTTTGTGTTACTTTACAAACTTAAGTTAATCTTTCATTCTTACTGCAAGTGGCAGATTTGAAGAAGTTTTACCTCATGCGAGGTCTACCTTTATCGCCAAAAGGGCGAGAAATGAGTTCTGACCGATTTTCTTATTATGTTTTTCAATTACTCGCGCGTAAAACTAAAGTTGATGTATAATAGCGTTGTATAAAGACTTAAATATTGTAAAAAGTTATTGTATAAATTTTATTTAAAACATTCTAACGAGAAAGACGTTTTAGTCTGAAAGACTTTTTGAAATGTAGTATTATTTCAATGTAGAAAGAATTGGCACTTGCTTTGAAAAGAATAGAAGTTAACAATGTACTACTAATGTATGTTTTCAAATGTGTAAAATTAACGGCATCCTGATATGTTCTTGTATACATGTGAACTGTTATTTTGAATGTTTAGAAATACCGTGATATGGTAAAAGTGAAAGTAATGTTAAAAAATTTGTTATTCGTGTGACTGTAAAGATTAAATCATGCTGAATATGTGTTAAAGGTTGAATGATGTAGTTAGGCTCTCTGACGCTACACTTTAGAGTTAGCCACTTTCAGAATAGTACCTCAGGGTCTAGAGTTGAAATTAGGGTGTGTTAAGAGGTCTCGTATGTTGAATTTTAACACGTTAGTGTTTTGATTGTAGGAGGAAGTGTTGAACACATAGACAGAAACACATTCGTGTTTGGTGTTTTTACAACACATGTCAGAGAGCACGGGGAGAGATAATTAAAATAGTCATGAATGAAATAAGAATGTTAAGAAAAGTATATTCTATATGTTATTTGCAATGTCATTCTGTAACATTTCATTAAACTAGTTTTCCTTCCAGATCTCTGGATTCCAGATTCTGGTTCCAGATCTCTGGAAGGAACCAGAATTGAATAAAGCTCCTGTTTTGATGCAGTACAGATGAAAAAGAAAAAAGATTGTTGTATATTCCGGGAGCTGCTATTGTAACAAATTTCTTTCTTTTAAAATTTTCTAGTTTCTAGCTAAGTTATGTTTGTAAAAGTTTGGCCTCGCGTTAGTTTCTAGAGCTAAAAGTTTTCAACAAGGTCGTTTTAGACCTCAGTTTCAAACTAATTAACTCTGGCGGGAAGTATGTAAGGATCTTAAGTTTTACTAACGTTTATTTTATTTTAAATCTTTACTATCACTTCTTATTTTCTACTTCCGGCCAGAATTATAAGCGTGAAGGAGTTTATGCAAAGTTGTCTGGCGAACGCCAAGTATTTAAGTGTGGCCTTTTTGCCAAGCAGAGGAGAGGAAGCCGTGAGTTCGAAGCAGGCCGCTTACCTTAGAAGTTACGCAGTTGCTACTTTGCCTTCCAGGCCAGAGGTTTTAATCCTCTTGATAAATTAAACGTATTGTAGTGTTCACAGTCTCTGTGCTACATACGCTTTCTGTTATTATAAGGCCAATCTTATTCTAAAGTTAAATTAGAGTTTAGTTTTATTTTGATATCTTTTAAGTTAGACCCCGAGTGGAGGGTCATTGTATTCCGAAGTACGGAAGTCATTGTATATAAAGAAAAAAATAAAGGGTTTTGTATACCCTTCGTCTGTATCCTGTCTACTTACTACAATTAGTGAACATAGCTTTAGTAAGCTCTCTGTTCTAGTCAGGTCATTGTATGTTTCCGAAGAAGGTTAGAAGAAACATTGAACCTGATAGTGCTACTTGGACAACATATTAATTCTGGCTAAATCTTGGGAAGAAACGATGGACAAAATGCAAATTTGGAAAAGATGAAGCTGAGTATTTGGGATTTCTAATAAAATCAAATGGTATGCAACCTGGACCAAAAAAAGTACAAGCCATATTAAACTTTCCTAAATCAACAAATGAACATGAAGTTAAACAATTTTTAGGTCTTGCAAGTTTCTTTAGAAGGTTTGTATCGAAATATGCAGAGAAAGCTGAGCCGCTAACGAGACTGATGAGGAAGGATGAAATATTTCGTTGGAACGAAGATCAGCAAGAAGTATTCAGTACTTTAAAAGATCATTTAACTAACGAACCAATACTAGCGTTATACAATCCGGAAGCAGAGACTGAAGTGCACACAGACGCGAGCAGCAAAGGGCTGGCAGGAATGCTGTTGCAAAAAGGTGAAGATAGAAAGTGCCATTTAGTTTATTGTGTAAGTAAAGGAACAAAAGAAATAGAAAATAATTATCATTCAAGCAAATTAGAATTAATGGCTATAGTTTGGAATCTGACACGACTTCGACAATTTTTAACTGGAATCCAACTTACGGTAATTACAGACTGCTAAGCTTTAGTTTATTTAAACGCGTAGAAAACTTCAAATCCTCAGATAGCAAGGTGGAGTAATCTGATCCAGGAATACAATCTTGAAATAAAGCACAGACAAGGTAAAAAAATAAGTAACATAGATGCATTGAGCCGATCGCCAGTTGATCAGCCAGAAGAAACTCTATAATTGAAAACAACTTGGAAGTTTGTTTAATGCTAACGATAGATGAACAAATTCATAAGATTCAGCATTCAGATCCAGAATTACGTAAATTAATAGACATTTTAAAGAAAAAGATAAATGATAGAATGAATGCAGAGAAATATGTAACTGAAAATTACGTCTTGAAGAATAATCAATTGTTTCGTAAAGTAAAAGATCAGGAAAAGGAGAAATTGTTATATGCCATACCTAAATCGATGAGAAAAGGTATTGTAAAATTTCACATCTTTTGGCACATTTTTCAGCAGACAGAACTGTTGCCAAAATCAAGGAATCATACTGGTTTAAAGGAATGAAACGATATGTTATGCGTCAATTTTGATGTGTTTCGAATGCCTAGTAAATAAAGTGCCTAGTGGTAAGAAACAAGGAGTACTGCATCCAATTAGACCTGGTAGAAGACCTTTTGCAATCATACATATAGATCATTTAGGACCATTCGTAAAAAGTTCAAGAGGAAATACAGAATTATTTGTAATAATTGATAATTTTACAAGATTTACAAGCTTATATCCTATGAAAAGTACTGCAACCAAGTATGTGTTTAGTTGCATTGAAGAGTTTTGTAGATGATTTTGGGTTACCAGAAAAAATTATCAGTGATAGAGGAACATGTTTCACAGTGAAGGAATTTTGAGAGTACTGTCAAAATAATGAAATCAGTCATACACTCAATTCAACTCAACATCCAAGTGGTAATGGAATGGTGGAAAGAGCAAATCGAACAATTTTGGCTATGATTAAAATGAGTATGGAAAATCCGAATCAGAGAGACTGGGACAAAAAGATTAAGGAATGCGAAAGAAATCTAAACAATACGATAAATAAGACTACAAATAAAACTCCTTTCAAAATGCTTCACGGTTATTCACCAAAATTTAATGACGGTTTGATGAGGATGATTACAGATGAAGACGCAAATGAATGGGAGAATCCAGTAATCTTACAGAATGGAGCTAGAAAGAGAATTGAAGATTTGCAGATGAAAATGAAAGCAAATTATGACAAGAAGAAAAGCAATTCTTTAACATTCGAACGAGGAGAAATAGTAGTTATGAGAAGAGTACCTAAATCAACTGGAGAATCAACCAAAACACAACAAAAGTATCGAGTACCTTTGGTAGTTACAGAAGTTTTACCAAGTGATACCTATAGAGTGACTCATTTAGAAGAGAAGGTGAAAGGACATTTCATTAGTACGACAGCTCATGTGAGCCAATTAAAGTCATTTCAGTGTCAAGCTGAATCAGAAGAAGACGATGATGACATTAGTGTTACTGGGGATAATGATAACAACACGCCACATATTACTAAAACTAGGACACGGAAAAAGAATAGAAAATGATAGTGAATCTATATGACAGTTAAAGACTTTCGAACTATAAACATTAATATTACAGATTTAATTTTTTAAGTATAAGTTCTTAATGTTCCGAGGTCGTAACCAAGTCAGGATGCCCGAATGTAAACGCAATGTATTAATTTTATTTAAAATGTATTTTCACGGTTGGCAACAACATTTATTTTTAGAACAGTAATAATTTGTACTGTAATGTTTTTGAGCAGTAATGGTGACGGTAATGTTTCTGAATAAAGCAAGTATATAACAATTAATGTTTGAAGGAAATGTTTTGAATAAAGGAACTAATTAATTGCTAAAATAACTCAACTAAAAACAATTTTATTAATCAAAATAAGCACCAGCCGAATCAATGCATTTTTGCAACAAGATATAAGTTTATTTATGCTGGTAGAATAAAATTCTGGAGTTCTGGATGCGATAAAGTTGTCAAAGGCGTTTTTGACCTCGTCTTGGTTTCTGAAGCATTCCTTCTGCAGAATGTTATCCAGATGTTTGAAAAAGTTGTAATTGGTCGGCAAGAGGTCAGGAGAATATGGGGAAGAGGGACAGTCTCGTATCCCAATTCGTTCAATTTCTATAGGAGCAGTTGCACGATGTGCGGCCGAGCATAGTCATGGAGAAGAACTGGCCACTTTCTGTTGACCAATGGCGAGCACATGCATTGCAATTTTCGGTGCATTTTATTGATATTTAAAACTTTAGTTGTACCTTTCTGGGGGATTTTAATTTCTGACATTTTAACTGTTTAACCCATTAACCGCCAAAACTACAAGGAATGTTTCTTTTCTCATGAAAATAATAACAAATATTAAATTAAGCATTTATAACATAAATTTACATTGAAAATTTAAAAAAAAATGCTCTTACCTGTGGAAAAAGCGAGTGTTGCGTTCGTGCAACGTCAGCGGAATAAGACTACGGATGTTTAGTGAGTAGGATTGTACTTGTGTGATGTTTCTTTTGAGTGGAGCGCAGGATTACCTTTTAGCTGTATAACGTTTTATAAATCTACAAATCACTTTACTTGTAATTAATTTAATATTAAAATATATATTGTATTTCTTTTACAAATACAGATTATTTCAATTGAAAGATTCAAGCATGAAAAGCTTGATTACAATCATGATGTAAAGCTCCATTACATACTTTGCATCTATAAACAGTCTGGCTATGGTACTCTTTACAACACAGTCTTTTGTTATCAACGGACTTTACGATAAAATGTCTACCATCTCCATGCAACGGTTTTTGAAAGCTGAATTTACTAGGTCTTCCAGTTGCTGATCTATTTCTGGCTAATTCTACACTCTCAATAAGAGTTTGCAAAAGGAATAATCCATTCTCACGTCTGAAATTTAACAGAGATTTTATATTTCCAGTAGTAAAAAGTGGTGATATTTAGTAAGTTTAGATACGGTCTCACCTCATATAATTTATCAGTATAGTCAATTTGACTATTGTCAAATGCAAATTCTGCTTCATATTCTCATATTCCTGTACTACAAACGTGATATTGATTCTCATACAATGAAAATGTCCTTATCAAAATACATTTTTTCTTGAGGTAAAGAATGATATCCTGTAAGCAATAATATTCCAATCAATCTTCTCATATAGGCTTCAAATGCAATAAATTCTGGTTTTTTTTCTTTTTTCTTTTCTTTTTTCTTTTTTTTTTTTTTTTTTGTCGAGCGTATATATTTGTCTGTTTAACGAGAAGAGAGTAAATGTCTAAACCAAAACGAAAATCGAAAATCTGTGCGCTAGTTTTACCTTGTATTTTGTCTTTTACAATTTCTCTTCTATTGCTTTTTTCATGTTCTTCCCGAGACATAACTAACAGTTCCTTTTTTTATCCATTTCAAGATTTCAGTCTTCTGCTTTTTAAACTTTTTAGTATGACTATAACTGCTTTTAGATGGCTGAAATTTAATTCTTACGTGAATTTCAGCTTCCCCCAACAGTATCATTTGGTAAAATATCATTATCATTATCATTATTTAAAACATTGCCATTCGTTTCTTTTTCGTCACTATCTTCAACAAGATAAAAGTGTAAAATAACCCTTTATTTAATATTTGTTATTATTTTCATGAGAAAAGAAACATTCCTTGTAGTTTCTGCAATTTCTGGGGGAACAACATCAGTTTCATTCTGATCATTATTCACATTATCATCATCTGGTTCTTCATCAAAAAAACTTTGAAGGGCTTCGCCTAATGTAAGATTCCTCATTCTAGGCATTTTTAAACAACCAAAACATTGAAAGGAATGAGTGAAAAAGGAGATTGAGTGTCAGCGCAACACCTGTTTTTCCTTGCTTCCCAACACAAATATAAACATCTGGCTGATGTAATGGTCTGATAAATGGTGACCTTGACTAAAAATAGATCACTCATAAAGATTCTTTCGTTACATATTTTCAGCAAAAATACCCGGTCGAAAATTTTGCTTAAAGTATGAGATATTATTATAAACAAAATTATTGTTGAATGCATATATTTTTTTACAGAAATAATCTTCATAATATTCCCTACACAAAATCATCTGCTGGTATAAAATAGCTTAGGTAGTTATATTTATATACGCATTTACTTTGACCGCTGCGTCAACGCAACACCAGCGACTAATAGGTTAACTGGGAATCAAATTTAAAGCAAACTGGAGGAGATGTAATCGAGTTAAAATGCGCTTATCAAATGATAGAGGAATAAAGCACCTCCTCAAGTTTCTTGGTCAACAGAATCTAGCATTTATTCTGCCCCACTTATTGATCGATTATTAATACTAAGTGTAGATATTATAATTTTGCTTAAAGTATGAGATTCTCATAATTTTGATAAATTTGATAATTTTAAAGCCCACTAAATTACATATTAAAGAGCATAATTTTTAAAAAATTATCTATAATAATATGAGGAAAAACTAGCAATTTGAAGCATTACTTTTAAGAGTGTAAATATAAAATTTATATTTCATGTACTTTTACTAAAAGATGAGATATGATCAAAACCCTTGAACTCTTAAACATAGTTTATGTTGTTAAATACTTAGTTTGAAACTATGCACTTATATATAGATATCCAGAGCATAAGATTTTTGTTTTTCTGGAAAAAAGTGAAGAATCAATCCAAATATAATCAAGTTCCTTAAAAAGCAAGTTTAAGCAATTTGATTTAGTATTAATTTCCAATAGTTTCAATATTCACTTTGATTTACATTTTAATTTCTAGTTCCATCATGAATAGTTGAACTTCATCAAAAATTTTGACTGTTTTGGAGTTTGGTTCAAGTTATCATGTTTTGTAGTACATTCATAGCATGGCAATTAAATAATCAGAGTGCTTTAAAAAAATAGGAAAGTGGCAGAGTTTACATTGATGCAACTTCCAGTCTTAGTTCAAATAAGAGAAGGCTTGTAGATGACTACGTTCAGCGCAGCTGTAAGAGTAGAATGTCTGCATTTCTTTTATCTCTTCCATGTCAGATAAAAAAATTCATTTGAAAGCACACTTCAGTGTTTAGGAAGCAAAAATAATCTGAATGAGACAAATCTGTAGAACACACAAGATGACTAAGTACACATACTTATTTTTATGACAAGGCAGCTCGGTAAAGTGGTTATTGGTCTGTGGGAAAATGTGCTCTCATGCAACAGAACCAATTCTGACTAAATAACACAAGATTAAAAAGTGCCTGCTTAATTTTCAGCTTTTAAAATCCACTACTCAGCCTAATATTCAAAACTTCAGCATTGTTTTGACTGTTCAGCTTCTAAGAAAAATCTAATGTCACTTTGTCTAAACACTTGTATAATCTTTCCAGGGTGAATAATACAGGGAGATAATCGTCACGCCCTAGCTTAGATTCCAAGAATATGAATAGAATAATACCAAATATAACTCAACGTTCATTAGCAATATGGCTTAGTAATTTAAAAACTTTAGCTTAGTAATTTAAATCCTTTAGCAACAGACTGCAGAATATTGGCAGTTTGTCCTTAAGTCCAACCCAGATCTTTTCATGATTTTCCCTATGTGTAAACTGAATGTAAGCCACTTTTCTGTAGAAATGTCCTCCATGAAGAAATTCCTTCCATTAGGCAGATAGCTTCCATGTTCTTTGTCATACAGATATTTAAATAACCAATCAACCTAATTAATATGCGATTTCTAAACTAAGAAACCTGAAAACTCACCCAAAACCATAGTTATTCATTCAGGAGGAATATTATGGATATAGCATCAATGACTGAATTGTCACTACTCTTTTTCTGAACTTAAGATTCTTATTTGTTAGCCCCTTACTCGTCACGCCTGTCTCTCATACGGGCAACCAATACGAACAAATTTTGTTGCGCCTGTATCTCAAAGTGCTGAATAAATTTTGTTGCGGGCTTTGCATTTGTAACAAAAGGTTAAGGGAATACCAATTTTTATCACATCACTATCAATTCTATTTACACAGACAGCTTACAGATTGTAGCACAGTACTTGTAAGTTGATTAGATAACAGTAGTATGTAGATTCAGAATATTCTTTCGGTTAGAACATATTTCGAAAGGATGTAGTTTCAGTGTTCTTCGCTTTTTTGTGTTTAATGTTTGTAAAATGAGTTGTTCAGGTGAACAAGAGGATTTAAGTCTTGAAGAATCGGGGAGTGATTCAGAAGGCAGCTCTTTTCAGATGCTTTTGATTCTCAAGTATCAGGTTCTTAAGGCAGTGACAATAGTGACGATCCTGCACAACTTTTACTAGGTCACCAATGAAACCAAATTATGCTGGATGTCCCAGAGATTTGTGCTCCATGTTTTCAGTTCAAATTATAGCCTAAAGTTAATATTTCATTTCAAGCCAGTACAGGCATTTTACAATTTTATGAGCATTTTATAAATGATAAAATGGTATAATTTGTTGGGAAAAGGAAACTGAAAGGTAGTAGAGAATGGAAATGCATTTGTTCTTTGTGCTTTCAGTTTTACAAGGTATTACAAAAAAAACCTGAAGAAAGTGTGTATTTAACTAAGAAAATACAATAGAAATGCCTTTTTTCTGTAAGATTATGTCATATAATTGATACTGTGAAATAAAAAAATACTTGCATTTTAGGAATAATGATTCTTATGATCAAGAAAATCATCCTAACCCAAAACGCTACAAAATTTGGCCTATCTGTGAGCATCTGAATAAAGTATATCAAAAAACAATTATTCTAGAAAGAGATATTACCATTCATGAAACGTTGATGTTGTACAAAGGACGTTTATCCTGGCACCACTACATACACTTGAAAAAAGCAAAATTTGCTATCATACAGGCTAAGTGAATTTAGTTCTGATTATATATGATCATTTATTATATATACCGGGAAAGGTACTTTGTTTCATCCTCAATTCTGATCTCTCTCGGTAACTTCACAAGTTGTTATGACTCTGATGATACCATTATTGAAACAAGTTTACAGCATTACATTAGATAATTATCATACTTCACCAGAATTATGTGATATCCTTTTGACTTATCAAACAGACGTGGTCGGAACTGTTAGACACAACAAAAAGAATTTAACTTCAGCACTGAAAAATTAGAAATTAAAAATTCACAAAGTTATATCAGACATGGCAAAATCCTTGCTCTCAAATGGAAGGACAAGAAGGAAATGATTCTGAAACTGTTGAAGTAATGACCCAAAGTAAAAATGAAAACAAAACCAAATACAGTAATCGACTACAATAATACAATGGGCAGTGTGGATCTTATAGATCAATACCTTTCTAGTTATCAAGTAGCAAGAAACTAACCACCTAATAACACCTAAATAACAACAACCACCGTATAGTTATCCCATATCCTTCTTAGTCACAAAATTGCTCAGATTTTAAAGAACTTAACTCTCAGTTCATTTTTCAGTTCACTCAGCTTCAGGTCATTAGCAAAATACTATGTCTGTTTCTGAAAGATCTCATCTGGGTTCATTTCTTGGGGAATTTATTGCACATCTTGTCATTTTGGTACACATATAAAAGGCAAACTAAAAGTTAAATTTCACATGAAAAAACACAGTCCTATTATTCAAAAAGGGGAAATAAATAATCATTGACAGCTAACTATAATAAAGTACTTAATCACAACTTAGCCCACTGAAAATAACCTACAACAAAGCTTCACTTAGTTTGTCAAATAGATTTCTTTGATGCCTTTTACATTTACAAAATGTATTTTCTTTAATTAATTGCATTGATTTCAAGCCTTTTCTTCTCAATGTTTTCAAATTCTAATATTTAACTTGTTCATGTTTCATTATTATTTTCTTCGACAGATGGCACAATGTTGATCTTCACTTTTCTCCAGCCACTGATTTCCATATAATTATGGTGTTTACTCCTCCCACCTCAGCCAAAACAGTTTGCTTCTGAAGAAGATTAACCTACATCTGAATTGCGCTTGAAATTAATAGTTTTATTCAAACTCATTATTTGTATAATTTGTCTTGTATTAAATTTTACATTGGTGTGTTTCTCTTTGAGTTAAGATTCAGAAAGCTATAGATATCAACCAATGAAATACTACCCAAATGATAAAACATTCAAACATACAAACATTCCATTGTAAAAGCTGAAACTGGCTGTTATCATCACTCTAGCATTAACTTTCTAAGAGGGCAACAGTCATACCATGCTGAAAGTGCTAATTATTCTGAAAGAGAAATAGTTACTTTTACCTTACCAACTTAACTTATTAACATGTCCTTCATTTAGTACATTATTTAATCCTTCATTTTTACATGAAATATCAATAAAAATTATATGAGACTTATCAGGGAATGAAGCATTTAAAATATACCTTTAACATACTGATCTTCATACTTTGCTTTCGAAACTCTCCACAGTTCTAAATATTTTTCATACAGGTTCCTAGTTTTGTTCACAGCATCTTGAAGCTAAGATAACACAACATTACTTGATACATATAATTAAAATAAAAATGAAATCATTAAAAAATATTAATGTCATATACTTATTAATGTGATAACCATACACGCAATAGTTCACCATGAATTCTGTTGTGTTCATCTGTATAAAGTTTACGCAGAGCTCTCTTTTCTAATATTAAGGCATTCATGTCATCGATAGTATGAGATGCAAGGTAATCAGCATTTTGTTTAACAACTCGACCCATAGCTTCAGTCTCTTCCGCAATTACACTCCATGCCTAAAAATGAGAAAATTATACACACCCTATACTTTTTGCTTACAGGTTCATACAAGTTTATTAACAAGTCAAAATACAATTGTTTTTAGGTCCACAATAAGGTTCTGCATAATGTGGTATTTTATCTACCTGACATTACAATATGGTCAATGTATTAACTACATAACCTTCACATACATTTATTATTTGTTACATTTAATTTCCTCTCACACAATTCTCTCACTCTGAACATTTGGAAACTAAATAGCGTACAAAGTCTGAGATCTGGACTCATTGGGACTTCAGCGATTCCGGTTTTGGGATTTTTATAAATACAGTACAAAGTCTTTAATTCGGACATCCATAATCCAGACCTCAAAGCTACAAACTTTCTGTGCATAATACCTTTACACATGCACATAATACATTTACGCATGCACGTTTAATGTATAACGGACGGTATAAGCTAGGCTAAAATTATCTAATTATCTATTTCAGTTAATGTTGCAGATTGCGTTGTTTCTTAATCTTCTAATTGGATCCGGTTTATTATTTTTTGCAGACTGATAGAGCAATTTTATAAAAAGTAAGCTTGAACTTTTGATTATGTCAAAAAGAGTTTCCGATTCTGGAGCTGCCAAAGGATCTATAAAGCAAAAGCATGTTTCGATGTCCATCCCACAAAAAGTGGAATTGCTGCAAAAAATGGATAAAGGCATGAAGAAAGTGACAGAGAGGTTAGTGAAAATGAAAAAAATTTGATTGACAAGTTAGTCGGTATTCTCGGCACAACAATTACAGGACTTGAACAGTGGAACTTTGGAACTGAACAAGAAATGATTCTGTTTATAGAATTAAAGAGAAAGTATTAGCACATATAATGAAGCAACTTAAACAACTTACATTGAAAAAAATGTTTAATAAAGTAAACAAATAAATATTAAGCTTTTTTTTTATAAATTTTGATACCCTTTAGATCATAACTGCTCTTTATTTCATAAATTACGGTTTAATATTTTTAATTTTATAATTTCTGCATGCCATCTTACCAGATTTAAATTAGTGATTAAAGACTGGATTAAAGACTTTGTACAGGAGATCATCAGTTTAAAACTTGTAAGATGGTATGTAGAAATTATAAAATTAAAAGTATTAAATCATGATTTATGAAATAATGAAGCATTTATGATCTAAACAGTAACACAATTTACAAAAAAAAAAAAAAAAAAAAAAAAAAAAAAAAAATATTGCTTTTTTTGTGCTGATATTTTCTCTTTAATTTTGTTAGACAGACATAATTTCTTATTCAGTTACAAAGTTCCATTGTTCAAGTCTTGTTATATCTGTTGAGAATTCCAACTAACTTGTCAAACAAAATGTTATAGTTTTAAATAACTTCTTTGTCACTTTCTTCACTATTTGTAGCAGTATTTTCAGGATCTACAACCATACCATGGATTTTGCCACCCATTAATTTAGTGATAATTGGGGCATTGTCATTGAAATGAAAAACTTCTGTCATATCATCTTCATTTATTACAGCTTCTCTACATTTCTTTAAAAAAATTATTAATTGGAAAATTTAATGTTTGGCCAATGATATCCGAAAACCTCCCCATTCGTGGCTATTATTTTCATCCTCCTAGCCATGAAATATGCTAGCTAACCATAAATTATACCAAGCATTTTTTAAAGTATCTGGAGACGCACCCTTTCACGATCTTGCGATACTCCACATAGCAGATTTTAAGCTAAAATATTTCAAAAATTCTTTAATAGGCTTGCCATCATTCAAGAAATTTAAACACAGATTTTTAAAATGCTACTTTATATTTGCATTTCAGCGCGTGCACTACTCCGATATCCATAGACTGAATGATGGACATACAGTTTGGAAGAAAGAATAATACGGACACATTATCTTTCACTTAAAACTTTAAGTATGAGCCAAACAGTCGTCTACAGTCAGGACAGTTTTTGTGTCATCATGTAAACCAACTGAATTCAAATGTTGCCAAGCCTCTGGTATGAAATGATTTCCGAACCAATCATTCAGCATAAACATTAACAATCATTAACAATTGTGCCATCCATGCTCTTTTATTTGCATGACATATAACAGGGAAAATCTTTACTCCTTTAAATGCTTGAGGTCGTGTATTTTTTTCCGATTATGAAGGGTTTACACTTACGTGTTCCTGCAGCCATTTGTGCATGCTGAAATTGTTAGTGTCACTTTGGAATCTTTGGCATGAGTTGGAGCCTTTCCTATAGAGGTTGCCAAGGTATTCTGCAGAACACATTGCCAGAAAAGACCAGTTTCATCAGCATTGTCAATTTGTTATGGAGATAATTTTTAACTATTAATGAGTTCAATGAATTCGACTAAAAATAATTCAGCAGCAAGTATCAGCTGAAGCTTTTACACCTGAAATTCTTAAATGCCTTATACCATGGTGATTTTTAAATTTGGTTAACTAACCTGTTGAATATGTGCACTCTGTTTATAAGTTCATTTCTTAGTGAAATATTTTAGCTAGAGCCATTAGCATTTGACCCGTCAATGGCACACGCTCACTCGGATGCTTCTGACACATTCAGTCATCATTTTGTCATGATCTTCATGTTTAGCATAATGAATAATTTTTCTGTTATTCATTTCGAGTGTGGTGATGGAATCTAGAAAAAAATTCAAAAAGTTGCCTTCTCTGTTTTCTTATGTCATATACAGTTGACTTTCCAATGCTACACTCCTCGCATAATTCAGAGTCGGGTATATCTTTACTCATTTTTTGCAGCAATTCCACTTTTTGTTTAATGGACATCGAAATATGCTTTCGCTTTGTAGATCAGGTTGCAGCTCCAGAATTAGAAACTCTTTTCAACACAATCCAAAGCTGAACTTTAATTTTCATAAAATTGCTATAATAAAAACAGCCTGCCAAAAATAATTAAGCGGGATCAAATCAGAAAGTTAAGGAATAGTGCAATCTGCTATATTGACTGAAATTCCTTGGAATCAGTAACGCATAATTTTAGCCTAGCATAATAGCATCCACTAAATTTTGCCTTGCTTCTATCATGCACCGAGACCTGATTGTATTAGTTATCTATTATACTTACATCTATTTCTTGCACATGCTTAAGACTTATCTTAGTCTTGAATGAATAAATACATTCCCACATATACTTAAGGCTTCTCGAGGGCTGGCACTAGATACCTTACCACCTGATGCAGTCTCTGTGGGTCCTAAATTCTGTCACCAAGTGCCTAAGTTCTAAATTTTGGATCCCAGTGCTTCCAAAATTCCAAAAAATATTTTCATCCCTTAATTTTTTTGCTTGGTGCTTCTCTATACTCCATAAATCTTGTTTTGCCTAAATTCTGCCACACGGTGCAGCCATATGAGTTCTGGTGCCGGTTCTGGGTTTACGTGAAAAACAAATCAGTTATTCTTAATTCAAATAGTACTAAATGTAATCTATCTTTTGGCCTATGAGTATCATTAACAAAATCTATTTTCAGCATATGGAAAGAAATTTTTGTTAAATTTTTTCTCATCAATATTTTGTAGTGCATTTAGCTTAAATCTGTAATCATTGCCAAGTATAATGTCAACACAAAAGGTTATCATACTCTTCATTATTAAAGTATAAATATAAAATTTTTTTGGTTATCACTGCATGAGTCATTACTCAAGTTGTCATGTGTTGATAAACATGGAGTGATGAAAGCAAAACATAATAAATAATGATTTGCCAGGTTGGCATCAGGGATATAAAATATTAGTAGGTGTAAAATCAACGTTTTTATCTAGAATGTTTCAGTTTGAGATGTATGCCAAGCAGATATGCAGCTACACAGCCAAATTATTGATCACACAAATTTATGCTAAATTATTGTCGCTTCAATAATGGAGGCATTTATTTAGCGCTGAAGGAAAATTAAGAATCTAACTCTCCACATGTTTTATTTATGTGGGAAAAATCAAATGTGCATGTGCAAAGCATTAAGAAAAAGTTGTTGGTGGTTTTGAAGTCCAGATTTTAGATCATTCCAGATATTGGACATCTGAATCTCAGACTTTGTACAGTACAATCTATAGTTTTCCCAATTTTTTTTAAAATTAAAATTCATTATATTTTAAGAAAGAAATAAAAACCATGCCACACTTCCACTGAAAACATTATTAATGGAACTGAGCACATTTCCCATTCTTCTCATTGTTATATAGATCCATTAAAAAATATGGTAAGCATGGAAGTAAAATATATTCTTAACATGGCTTCCACTCGAAGAAGTCCTTTTTTCTTTGCTGCTGATGGTAGAGCAAGCTGGACTTATTGCTGAGTAATCGACTCTGACCTTCTTTCTTAATGATGTAACACACAGAAGATAATGAACTGTAACTTTCTTTATTCTGTGTAAATACCAATATGAAAATAAACCTTCATTTTGTATTCATACAAAGAGTATACATATTAAGAGGCCTGGATTATTTCTGTACTCTTATGTCTTCACATGAAGGTCTAGTTCAGGGAATAATAAAATAACAATACATGTGATATAATGAAACTTACATAAACATGAAACTATATATCTTCAACATACCAATTAGTCTCTCTCACCCCCTACCCAAAACGTTAAGTGCTAAAATAAAGAATAAATCACATTTTGTTCATATGCTGGTCAGCCAAAGCATTAATGACCACTCTCCTAACAAAATGTTGCTCTTTATGTAGCATGCATAATAGTTGAACAGCCTGTCATGACATGAAGAAACGTATAAAAAGCCTGTCATAGTATGGAGGAACATGAATTGATCGTGCCCATCAAGTGTCACACACCTGGAAATAGCAATACATATATTCAGGTACAACTACAGGTATAAGTGAGGCAAGACATCTGAAATTCATCATACAAGTGTTGAGCTCCATGCCAATTTTGATGGAGAACATTGTAAGGGATGTTCCAAGGGTCTCCCACCCTTTTCCCCTACCACCAAACCACACAACAGGACTTTTGGCTTGATGTGTACTTTGGGTGTCTCCATAACACACAGATATTACACATTTACAAACCGCCATGCCTCGTCTAGGATTCAAATCCAAGCCTAATGATACAGCAGCAAGGAGTACTCCCTTGCCAATCAGAATGGCCCTTACCACATTCAGTAGTTCATACACGATGGAACCTACGCACATACTGCATGTTGTTTTTGAATTCCTGTTTGAGATCTTAGTGTACATGTAGTGACACATAAAGTTCCTAAATGTTATAGAGGTGGGAGACGCTGATCCCCCCCATATAGCCCAGATATTAATTCATGCATTTTCTTTTCACAGGATGTTTTGAAATGTAAGTTATTCACAAGGAAGCCTGTAAATGCATCAAAATTCAAGGTTTGTGTCACACAGTGCAGTTTTGGAAGACTGCCAGAGAGTTGAGAAAAAGGCAAAGTGTGCTTGCAAGAAACTGTGAAACAAAATGGTGGGCTCAATGAACATTTGCTGCCCTTAACTTACTTTTGGGCAGTTAGCAAGGCATTCATTTTGTAATATTTTAATGTAAATAAATGTGTAATAAACAAAGCAAAGAGTATGTCATTTCATGTGCCATTCTGTATATGCAAAGATATGAAATACTTAACCAATTCATTTTTATCACTTTTGTGCCTATTTAAGGCTTGCAAATGCAAACCGTTTAAGATGCATAAAACAAAACTTTAGGATATTTTTATTTTTCCAAAACTGTTTTCTTACACATGTGAATAAGAGTTTTTTATGTACATTACTTACATATTGCAAGTTCAAAAATTTTATGCCCTTTTTAAATGCATGGCTACATTTTTTGCTTTTAAAGAATTTTACATAAAGCAGCTTTAAAATGTAAACAAATAATTTTAGAAAAAAAAATTTTGAATAGAAAGGGAATGTTGAAAATTACATAAAGTTTTCATTCAATAATTCGTACGTACATTTTACTACACATAGATCACAAAAACCCAGAAACATATTATAAAAGAAACTTACTCGAGCTACCATACTTCCCTTCAACTCTGTTTGGTCAATTTTCAATGTTTGAATGCAAACAGAATTTAGAGCAATAGCATACTCCCTATCACATTTTACCCTTAAGGACATACATCGCTTCATATTCTCTAGAAGCCTCAATTCAGCATCTTGTAAAGACATCAGAGCTTCATGTGATGATTTTCCTTGCAGGTCAGTGGCAAATCCCATGTTTCATAGAACTACGAATAAAATGAAAACATTAACATTTTTCTTTATATACAAGCATATTTAGCTTCTTACACAAATATATGTAAAATTTTACAATTTTAATTTATCACTATGCATATGAAGTTATGATACACATGCATGATACAAAAATATCAATAACCAAAATAAATATCAATACACATGGGTGGCAATATCCCTACATGCAGTTTTCATCTTATCATTTCTGCATAAGTTTTATACTATTGCATCCCTTTTGGTCAGGGACAGGGAAAAGTGGACAGAGCACCAGAACTTCATCAGTGACTTTTACAGGTATTGTCAAAGGCCGCACTACTGTACTCGTTGGGCGTTTGGTTGGCCTTCATCAGATGCCAGCCTAACAGGGCATTTACATAGAAACTTTACATTAATTCTAGACTTATGTATGGCATATACAATTATTACAAAGAAATTAATGGATTAACAAAAGTTGGATTATGGGAGAATAATATAATTACTTCAAATATACATAATACAAACATTCATTGTACATTGTACTTCATACAAACAACCCATTTACTTTAGTATATCGAATTACATTACACATTTTTTTTCATGCATCTCCTAGTACATTGTCGTATTCCTAAGGCAAATATCTTGTTGACACATTTCCTTTAATTTTTTTTCATGTTACAGACAATTGCAACATTATTGAAGTCTTACATTATTTTTGTAAATTAATGTATCATAATTACAGAAAATATACATTTGAAAAATTACATAATGCTTACATTTACATTAATATGTCTAATTATGTCACATATTAATTTTTTTAATTAATGATTTAATTATTACAAGATTTTTCCCCCTCATCTCCTAATACAGTACAAATTCTTAATGTAATTATTTTGTAAAAACAATTAATACCATATTTAGCCTGTTTCAGGCATTTGCAATATTTCTAAAAGTTATGGAATAAGTGGTATTTGTACAGACGCGATAGCATCTTGACATGTCTTCTCTTTTATATGAGAAAAGTTTCATAATCAAGGAAATATTTTGTTGTAACTGAGGGATCGTTAGTAAGCACTTAATGTTCTCAGGTGAAATTTGTGACCTTTCTTTACAGTGTAGCTCTTTTGTGAACTGGAACTTGAAGAAACAATGCAATGGCTCTCCTTTTTCCCCACATACACACTTGTCTGAGTCGCTCAGATTTCATGTAAAGTAGTACGTGGGGATAGGACCAGATAAAAAGATATTGATAAAGAAGTTATATGAGATTGGATCATATGTGGGTTTTTTTTGTAGAAGTTAAAAAGCCTTCTGCCTTTTCCCATTCAGCTCGCCATTTCTTAATGTAGTTTTTTCAACATATGTTTCGCATACAATTTTGAGAATGGGACGTTGATTGAAGGTAGAGATGGGTCTTGAGCTGCATTCTTAGCAAACGCATCTGCCCTTTCATTCTGGGCTTGTCCTGCATGCGCTTTTACCTACTTTATTTTTATAGACGTCCTTTTGTGCTGTGACATTAAATCGTAGATATCTTGTACTATTGATGATTTGACTGCATCAACAGTCTCTCAGCTATTACTGCAGATGGTAACTTATGTTAAATGCCTTTGATGAGCCCACAGAATAACATGTTTTATGGCTGAAAGCTCAGCTTGGGAAAACGCTGTTGTTTCTTAGGGGTCCCTTCCATTTTGTTATTTCTTGTTCTGAGAGGAGTGCTAAGAACGCACATACTACTTCTTCATTTATCTTTGACCCATCTGTGTACACAACTGAAAATATAGGTACACTGAGGGTTTCTTCTTTTGTGGATATTCTGAGTTTTACTTGCACTGCAGGGTGTCTTAGGTAAGGATTTCAAGGCTGTTCGAAATCAAGAGGCATAGGTCTTGATCTTCTACCTCTATGTTTTCTTGTGGTGGAATAATGTGGCTAAGTCTGCATCTTCTTTTGCTTTCAGATTGAGGGGTGGGATGCTTTTTAATACACAGAGTGCTGCCAGAGGGAGTTTTGTATGCTTTTGCTATTTGTAAGAGGAAGGGGCACTGAATCGAAGCTAAAGAGTCTTTTCTTTCTCACTGTCATGGGGTGAGCCCATGCTGTTGCCCTGCAGAGGATTACTTTTTCCATCACAGTTTTATAAAGAATGTTTTGCATCCTCGACTTGAGGCCCCGCGTTGTGCCTTGCATCCTTGCAAGGGCACTAGAAACAGTCTGGGTCTTCTTCCGAATGTCCATGAGGTGTGGGATCCAAGAAAACTTTTGGCCCATTTTCAATCCAAGAAATTTTATATCTTTTGAGATCTTGATTCTTCTATTAGTGATTTTAATGCAAGGTAGGCTTTGTAGCAATTTGCCCGGCTTTAGAAGTAACATAATATGTGATTTGGTCTCTGAAATTATTAGTTTTTGATTGACGCAGAGAGAATGGAAAATGGAGAGAGTCTCATTAGTATTCTTTTCTAGTATGTCTCTTGAATGCCCATTTGTTATAAATGCCACATCGTCAGCAAAGGTGATGAGATTTGTATGGTCCGGCTACTTGTTAGAAGGTGACATAACTGAAGGTGATGTTCCACAGGTCTGCACTTAGCTAAGAGTTCTGTGGACACCCCCTTGTTATTCTTCTTTCTATTATGCGGTTGTTGCTGATGATTATTGTTGCTCTATTTGTTAGGAAACTATTCATTAGCTTGAATATGTTCTAAGGGCATTTAATGTTGCACAAGGCTTCAAGGATACCAGGCCACCATACGGAGTCAAACGCATTTTTGGGATCCACACAAAGTACTGCTGTATGGAGAACGGTAGATTTATTCCTATGGATCTACTCTTGAAGTTTTGCTATCGCATGTGATATAGATTTGAGAGGTCCGAATCCATATTGGTTGAGGCTTATGGTACCGTTTTTCTATAAGTGGTGGTGTATTCTGCCCACAATTGCACGTTCCAGAAGTTTACCTATTGCAGGTAAGAGGTTAATTGGTCTGAAGGCTTCCGGATCCGTTGGATCTTTATTATTTTTCTTGAACAGTACTGTTTGTCCCTCTTTGAGACAATTCGGGAAGACATAAAATTTGATGCAAAGGTTTAGTAGTTTGTGGAACAGAAAAGGCATTGTGTGGTGAATTATCTTAATAATTCCATTGTCTAATCCATCAGGTCCCCGGAGCTTTATTATTCAGAAGATATTTAATAAATTTTGAAATTTCTTGTAAGTGGAATTCCACATCGTCTGCAGAGTTTATCTACGTACTTTTTTATTCTTAATCAGATGGAAGAAAGTAATTGGGCTGACCATATAGTTAATCTTGGGTTTTCAGCTTTCAGTTTGCATCAAGAAGAAAGCAATGTACAGCAATCTGGATTCTGTACTTAGAATGCATATCAGGAGCCACAATCCATTAACCTTGTGGGTCTACCTCCTCCCCCCCCCATTTCTTTAGCACCTCGAGTTCTCCTCACGCATGCACAATAAGAATTTCATCTCTGCGTGACTGCAAAAAAGAGGACTTTTGTTTTCTGTTTTTTACGAGTCCATGCACACACTATAGCCATCACTGAGATTTATGTTATCCTAACACTATGTATATATTTTGATTTATTAAAAGAGTTTATTTTTCTAAATATGTGTCTAGCCATTAATTAGACCCCAAAACCTTTTCTGTACGGATGTATCATATATGCCACGGTAGCATCTGGTTCATCAATGGCATGTGTAACATCTGCATCTCAGAAGTTTATGCTTCTTTTGAGTGGCCTTTTTGAGGGAAGAGTATCTTGCATTAGTGCAGTTTTTATTGTTTCTTCTTTTCGTATGTAGAGTACAGTGTTCTTTTGTTTGAGTGAAGTCCCCCCCCCCCAATTAAGATTGCAAAACAAAAGCAATATTTAGATATATAAGTAAGCTGAGTATACAGCTTTACTAGAAGATCTGAGAGTAGCAGTGCTTTTAACAGTGAATTATCCAATTCTGATACAGATATTTAATCAGATTCAGAACTGCAACCCTTTTACCTCAATATCTGCTCCATCTGTAAATGATAACTGGTCTCATACATTAAGAGATTTACAGCCATATGCTCACATTGGGACACATGGTATAAATTAACAATGCAAAAGATGGTGAGTACGATAAAGATTTTTTCCACATATTTTTTGATAATGACTTTATAAATTTAATTATGGAAAAAACAAATAATTTTGCAGCAAGCTCCAAACCTCAGTTTGTCATCTTGACATTTTCCTGGTCCTTCTCATTTCAGTCCCGTGTCACATGAAGAAATGAACATTTTTTTAGCATTAAATATGCTAATAGGTATAACAAAAAACCAGATCTAAAACTGTACTTTACTACAAATTAGATAAGCGGTACTCCAATTTTAACAAAATGATGTTAAGAGACAGATTTTTCAAGATATTGCAATATCTTCACTTTACACCAGACATTAGTACTAAAAAAATTGGATTGACAGAAACCAATTATTGATCTGCTTGTATAAACATTTTAAAAGTGTACAAACCAAAAAGGAATGTGTCTGTTGATAAATCTTGTTTATGTGGAATGGCAGGCTGTTTTTACACAATAAGTTAGTTCTATTCTGCTAAAAAAATTTCTCAACAAAATCCATACTTGCCAACCTAAAACACTCAAAAAGGAGGAGAATTTTTTTAGAAATCAGGAGATTTATTTTTTCACCGACAAAAAGATTTTTAAATGATAAAAATACACTTTTTAATAATTAATATCTAAACGTTCAGTCACTAATTCTTAAATACAAACAGAACATTCTGCATTAACAACCTTTTGGTCCTTTGTTTCCACAGAAAAAAATTTCGTTTTCTTCAAGAGAACTCATGTTGTCCCTGTGTTTTTTGTGTAAGAACATGTTTGAGAACATCGTCACCCTCCACTGTGCGAAATCGAAAAATCGCAGTGAAAAACACTACACATCGCAAATGCCTTTCCTTGAGGAAATATTAGAAAGAAAGCCCTCTGTGCAAGATTCTTGAAATGTACATGAGTATTTTACCTTTTTTGCAGACATAACTAATACGAAATTTCGTAATTTCTTAAGCTATTTCTCGAAAGCACGTACATTCACACAGGTTAGCAACAAGATGAACAAAATAACAACCTCGATCTTGTTTGTGCTCATTGGGTAATATGTGCCAGATGACACGTAGTGGCACTCGATGCTCATTGGAGAAGTGGAACATGACATTTTCAAACATGTGCTTTCACTCACAAGGCGCATCATAATTTCTCACTGATAAAACTACTTTGGTTTTCTATGCTAGCCCGTTTGCGGGATTCGAACCTCGGACCGAACTACCAGTGTTCGGCGACTTTACCGCTCAGCTGCTGGTGGGCCCTCGGAAATTGGGAGAGTTGGCAACTCTGAAAATTGATGAGACGAGATGATGCATAGTAAAAATATATATCCGGTTACATTTAAGGATAACAAAAAGGAATTATTGCTTTTAATTACTATGCATGGATACCAACAAGATAATTCTGATAAACAAAATGGGATAAAGTATTAAGAAACCAACAGTATATTGCAGTACAATAAAAATATATAAGGAGTGAGTATTAGTGATGCAGTCACTACTCATTATCCATCTTACCGAAAATCTTTCAAATGGTATAAAAAAATTATTTTTCGGGCTCCTCGACATTATGATCTATAATGCTCATGTTTTTTTATATGATGTACAAAACGGGGAATGTGAATTTTTTGCATTAGCTGCACCGATGACATTTCGCTTTTCAGGAAGGCATTTTCCATCGCTAATTCTGAATGAGAAGATGCACTATTTGCACTCAGATTAGGCAAAGGAAGCAAGCTTCAGGAAAAACATCTTACTTTGAGTACAAAGATTGTAATGTAAGAAGGACTTATAAGGTATTTCTCCCACCTTCTTAGCATGCCTTCATGGTGTAATGGTCAGCATGCTCAGCATGTATTTGAGTGGTCTGAGGTTCGAGTTCCAGCGAGGGCATTGCTAATTTTTCATGTCTCCTGCTTTGAAATATGCAATTGACAATGCTGAATGTGCATGTGACACACTTTTGCTACACAAAGTACTAATGATGACCTGCCCAGCATGTGGTAACAGGTTTTTTTCCCCTGAAATTTTTGAAAAATTGTGAGTTTACCAGCTCTTTTTTTTTTTTTTTTTTTTTTTTTTTTGTACCAATGAAGCCAATTTTTCAGTTAAAATAAATCTGAAAACTACAACACAAATATATTACATGCATCTGTAACAGATGGCTGTGCCGGTTAGTTTCTTCTACTTGTTCAGATGTCAGAGATACTAAAGCAACATGAATCATAACAAGTTACATAAACTTGCAGGACTAGTTTCCAAAGTTTGAAAAGAACCTTCTTCTTCAGCCTCAGGAGTGAAATTACTTTTTTTTTTAAACAACTGTCAGCAAACAGGTTTAATCATCAAATACTATTAATAACAGACCAACAGTGATTTATTATCTGAATACTACTTGAATTTTTGGTTCCAGCGAGTCTTTTCCTCAATTTGAACTGCTAGACAAGTTGAAACTCTTTAATTAATCATCTTGAATATTTAAACTGAGTGAAGATTACTTAAAGCACAATTTAGAGCACCTGCTGGGTTGCCTCTACTTTTCGCACTGTTTCTGTACTGTGGCAAGACTTCAGGCTCCTTGACATTATGATCTATAATGCTCATGTTTTTTTATATGATGTAAAAAATGGTGAATGTGAATTTCGGGCATTAGCTGCACCGATGACATTTTGCTTTTTAAGAAGGCATTTTCCATCTCTAATTCTGAATGAGAAGATGTACTGTTTGCTCTCAGACTAGGCAAAGGAAGCGAGCTTCAGAAAAAACATCTTTCTTTGAGTACAAAGATTGTAATGTAAGGACTTACAAAGTATTTCTCCCACCTTCTTAGCATGCCTTCGTGGTGTAATGGTCAGCACGCTCAGCGTGTATTTGAGAGGTCTGAGGTTCAAGTCCTGGCAAGGGCATTGCTAATTTTTCATATCTCCTGCTTTGAAATAACCTAATGTCTCTACATTCCCACCTGAACTAAAAAAGGTGGTGGATGATGATTCTTCACCACCAGTATTTGGCGACTGGGTCCCCTTATCTCCAGTTGCCCTTTAGAAAGGGGAGTATACATGTATTTCTTCCACCTTCGTAGTGTAATGGTCAGCATGCTCGGCACATATTCGAGAGGTTCAAGATTCGAGTCCCAGTGAGTGCATTGCTAATTTTTTTTGTCTCCTGCTTCAAAATAACCTAATGTCTCTACAGACTCAATGTGGACCCATGCTTCAGAATATATCACATAGGAAACAAATTTTAAAGTTCATTGTAAATATATGTATTTATGTGTGGATGTGACTGTGTAGGTTTAGTGCTTTACACAATATTTTAATTGTAGTTTAACAAATGCTGAGTATTTATTTTAAAATTCCTCTCTTATCATCTATATTTTAACAGTTGCAAAAGTTATACATATTAAATTCTATAATTCACCAAAGATAAAGACAAACACATTTTCTGAAATATTTGAAAAGAAATTGAGTTAATTGGAATAAAAATGTGTTTTAAGGCTAGCAGGATGACTGGTGCTAGCTGGGGAGACATCACGGAAGACGAGTGCTCTGTCTCACAATGACAGGCTAGGAGATTGGGTTGATCTGGAAAGGGTTAAAATCATTGCAGGAATAAGGTTTTATTGCTGTAGAATATTTAAAAATACACCACTGAAAACTCAATAACAGTTTTTCCAATGTTACACAAGAGAATGGATTGCAGACCCCTATGTATGGTTATAAACCCCGACAATGCTGAATGTGCATGTGACACACTTTTGCTAAACAAAGTACTAATGAGGACCTGCCCAGCAAGTGGTAACAGGTTTTTTCCCCTGAAATTTTTGAAAAACTGTGAGTTTACCAGCTCTTTTTTTTTTTTTTTTTTTTTTTTTTTTTTTGTACCAATGAAGCCAATTTTTCAGTTAAAATAAATCTGAAAACTACAACACAAATATATTACATGCATCTGTAACAGATGGCTGTGCCGGTTAGTTTCTTCTACTTGTTCAAATGTCAGAGATACTAAAGCAACAAGAATCAGAACAAGTTACATAAACTTGCAGGACTAGTTTTCAAAGTTTAAAAAAAAAAACCTTCTTCTTCAGCCTCAGGAGTGAAATTACTTTTTTTTTAAAAATAACTGTCAGCAAACTGGTTTAATCATCAAATATTATTAATAACAGACCAACAGTGATTCATTATCTGAATACTACTTGAATTTTTGGTTCCAGTGAGTCTTTTCCTCAATTTGAACTGCTAGACGAGTTGAAACTCCTTAATTAATCATCTTGAATATTTAAACTGAGTGAAGGTTACTTAAAGCACAATTTAGAGCACCTGCTGGGTTGCCTCTACCTTTCGCACTGTTTCTGTACTGTGACAAGACTTCAAGCCCTCATTCGTAAATACTAGAAGGCAAAAGAAGATAGCAGAAGAACTAAAACAGGTTACTGTATTTTTAACAGCCTTTTACGAGAACTAACATCATATTTATTCTTGAGTCTTTATAAAAACTTAGTAAAGTAGGCTTAGATTTACTAGACAGAAATAATGACTTGTACAAAGCAGATAAGAAACTACGCAATACAGTTGAGCTTTTGGATGAAAACTAAAAATCTTGATAGGGCAAGGCTCTCCATAGTCAGAAAGATACAAAATTCAAAAAGTATGAACTCTATAACAACGAAAAAGGTAGTCCTGCAATCAGTTCTTCTGTTGTTTACAGAAGTCAAAAGAAAAAAGCTGTTTGAAAGCATCTGCTTGATGGAAATGATACTGATTTAGTTTAATGTGGCAAAATTTTAGATTAGAAATACACTGGCCAGAAAATTCTGGGCTGACATTATAAATATAGAAAGGAAATTTTGATGGGGGGAGGGAAAGCAGTTTGTAGTTTCCATGTGTATTTGCAAGAAAAATGCACTTTTAAGTCTCAGACAAATTACTTTTCCTAAAGGGCACTTTGGATCCAACTGCAATATCTCCCCGCAAATGCAAAAAGGGATTCTCACACATGAGTTCACAGCAATGTCATCTAGGTTATTTATGCGTGTAGAGGCGTCTGCACTGATGTTTATAAGGATAGTAGGGCTGCCTTTTATATAGTTTAATCCTAGCAAATATGTGGACTCATGACTACTCCGAAATTTTCATTCTGCAACGGAAATCAAAAGCAATGCAGAAATGATGAGGATATGCTGGAAGAGAACATGTGAAAAGTATTGAAACTGCTGGAATAGTGTATATGTAGTGAGTATTTGCACCTCCCCCCCAGAAAAGAAAAGAAAAGCACTTCTAGTAACTACTGATTAAATGAAATTCAGGTGAAATTAGTTATAGCTCTAACTATAAGATATTTCACAGCAAGTTTGATCAAATCTGCACTCTTCACAATCAGATGATTACTAACATTCAAAATCCTGCGATTCAAAGCAAAGACTAGGAATTATATTTGAAAGACGTTGCATAGTTATATGATGACAGCCACAGATATACTGCTAAAATATTTATGAAACTAATGTTTGACATAATGGCTCATTTTTCAAAGAATTCTGATCTCACCCTTTCAAACTATCATTTGTCCAACCGTCTGAAAAGACATTAACGGACCATACATTCATCTCAGACCTAAAAAACAAAGAAATTGGTAGGTTAGCACGTAATGTTCTTTTCTGAAAGCGAAAGGAGTTTATGCAACAATGGACTATAAGGGGGGGGGAGAACTATGCTGAAAATAATGTTAAGGTACATTTTCTAGTTTTACTGAAATAAAGCTCATAGTTCAGATGCATATAATTATTAATATTTGTAGATTATAATTTGAATCACTATACAGGAAATTAATCATAAGATAGATTTTCAATTATGGCAATTTAAGGTACTAATTTTATAGAAGTCTGGATAGCAAGCATAAAACAGAAAAAAAAAAAAAAAAAAAAAAAAAAAATGGAGCTAATCAATCCAAAATTGTCATGGGCATCAACACATTTCTGTCAATCTATTCATGTTAATTTTGGTTTAGTTTATTTCATCATGCCAAAGCCTGCAAACCTGCCTTTGCAGAGTATTTTCTATGGGAAACTGGCTCATATCCACATTACACATGGGGAAAAACATGAAAAGGGCCATGCAGACAGCCTGTTGACTGGACTTTGAAGCTAGGTTGAATTAGCAGCCTTTGGTGAGCACCCAAATTCATTTTGGAAAATCAGAGTTTAATCAGTTATAAAATTCTCAATTATTAAGCAAAAATTTAATTAGTAATCCTCCATGTGGACAAACCATACATATCTAGGTGAAAAATATTAATCATGATTTCTTTTGTTACACAAACACACATCTTGATATGTGTCTAGACAAAGTAGAATACATATAGGAAGAAAACGAGTAGGAATGTCACTTTGGTGTTGTAGTCCAGAAAATGCATGCATTCATTGCCTTTTTAGGCAAAACATATGGTTTCTTGGAGGGTTAACAAAGATCCTCTCAGGAGGAAAAACTGGTCCACATGTTGAAAGAAATGCTATTAGAGAGATGAAATATTATCATTTAGATTAACCCTCCGACCAACCAAGGGCTTCCTTCCAAAATCCTAAATTCCCTAAAACTGCAGTAAGAATGAGGTATTGTTACGTTTTTTTTCCTTCACGTACATATGGGTTCGTGGATTTGGGGTAAATAACGACAACACTTGATGAAGTATCAAAACACACTTTATTGGTCAGTATTATTCAAGACGGTTCTAACAAGTTTACAATTGTCGAAGAACTACTATAAATACACTGAAACAATCAGCGACACAGCCTACAGGCTATAACAGTAGAGACAGCTTCACAGCAAAGTACCAGAGTACAGCTCCACGTACTCCCGAGACTCTCGACGCTACAACTCGCAATGCACTCGACGATACAATAGAGTACAGCTACCAATTCGGTTCGGTCGTTCTTGGAGCTCAACACACTCTAAGATCAAACTCGACGATGCACTAACTCATGATACACTAAGAGACTCTCTTGATGCACTAGACAACCAACGAGACACTTGCTCATTGACTCTTAACTGATTCGACTAGGCAGTTTCTAACTGACTATCAACTCGCTAGACGAGACACTAACTGAATCTTCGTGTACTAGCAGCATTTATATAGCTTTTGGCTTGTGTTTGTGAACATTCTGGACTAAACCATTAAGAATTTGTTCCAGAAGGTTCTCCATCCATCTATGGCATATCGCCAATTTTGTTGTCAAATGTCACCAAATGGGCGATTTTTCGCTAAATGATCCAACCTTGCCTTCCCTTGCCATTTTCTGGCAACCTTAAACCTGCATTGCGGGGGAAGCTATCTCACCGCATCTAGACACTTTGTAACACTGCCCCCTTCCAAGGACTGCATGTCCCGGGCAGTACAATCTTTGGTCAGAAGCAAAATTTGATAGAAACACAACATAATGAAACAAATAAATAACATAACTACAGAAACAAATATTTACACTTACAATATAACTATGTATAAGTTATATACACAAATTAACCACGTAACAATTTAAAATTTTTATAAAATTAAAGTTCAGAATGAATTTCAGTCTCAGGTTTTTCATCAAGTTATACCCCGGGCAAATACTTTTTCACAGCCGTTCTCAGATGTATTTCTGTTTTGCATATCACAGTCTGAAGATGGTCCTTTCAGACTTTTCATTCACAGAAAGATCTGAAAGAGTTTATTCATTACTCTGTAGTTTATTCACATCATGTGTACAGTTCATCTCGATATTTTTAGCAGTTGGTACATTCTTATTTTCCTCTTTTTCTTGAAAACCAGTTTTGATTTTTGTATCACATGCATTTTCAGATGGTTCAACACTTGCTGTCTGTGACTATCGCAACTTCACTATCAGTTTCTATCAACTTAATAGACGCACTTTCAAGTTCTTGTTATTTCTACTTCAGGCCCACGAGAATCAGGAACTTCTTTCCCGTCTTTCATTTCTTCGATCTCCGTCTTTAATCTTGTTAGATGTTTCATCCATCATTTCTTGATTCTTCAGATGCTACTAATGTCATTTCCACATCTTCTTTTATGGCTCCAGTTTCTTCTGCAAGCTCCATTTTCATCTGTTGGAGTTGCTCTTGCACCTTTTCTTGGCTGGCTTTCATCTCTTCTCGTCCAGCCTTCCCATCTCAGCTTTCATTTCTTCTCACCCAGCTTTTATCTCAGCCGGCTTTCCTTTCAGCCTTTATCTCTTCTTGGAATACAGCAAAGGCAGTCACGAGCTGTCTTAATAGTTCTTCCATCGTTCTTGTCACTGGTATTCATCCTCAAATCCTATTTGCGACACCAATTGTTACGTTTTTCTTTCTTCACGTACGTACAGGTTCGTGGATTTGACACTTGGAGACACTTGGTGAAGTATCAAAACACACTTTATTGGCCAGTATTATTCAAGATGGCTCCAATAACACAGTCATCGAAGAACTACTATAAACACGCTGACACAACCTACAGGCTGTCAGGCAATAACGGTGGAGACAGCTTCACGGCAAAGCACCAGAGTGACTCTGCTCGGTCGTTCTCAGAACTCTACGTACTCCTGAGACTCTCCATGTTACAACTCGCAATGCACTTGACGATACACTAGAGTACAGGTCCCGACTTGGTTTGGTCGTTCTCGGAGCTCAACACACTCTTAGATCAAACTCAATGATGCACAAACTTGCGATACACTAAGAGACTCTCTCGATGTACTCGGCACCAGACAATGAGACATTTGCTCGCTAACTCTTAACTGACTCGACTAGGCAGTCTCTGACTTTCAACTTGCTAGACGAGACACTGACTCTCCATGTACCAGCAGGGTTTATATAGCTTTTGGCTTGCGTTCGAGAACATTTTGGGCTAAACCAGTAAGAATTCCACTGCAGGAGGTTCTCCATCTGTCAATGGCATATCACCAATTTTCTTGCCATTTTCTGGCAACTCTAAATCTGCTTTGCGGAGAAGCTATCTCCCGGTGCCTGGACATTTTGTAACAGTACTTACTTGATTAAAATACCAAAATGCCAGTTGTATTTTATGCCTAGAATCTTTGTTTTAAAATACTGCTTTAATTGCTTCAACATGTTTCAAGATATATATACTTATTTAAAAATGGTACAAAAATATTCTAAGATACATATATATATATACATATATGGCCTTTACCAGTCGGAGGGCTAATATACATTTATCCTAGAACAAATTAATTTTAAATGCATTTATAAGATATGTATCTCAGAATTACACTAAAAAGCACAATGTCATGGCTGTTGGCTAGTAGTGATATCCTACATGCAATTTTGATTGCATTTGCTACATATCTAGAGCACTGATAATTTGTTATGATTCCATCATACCAGTCACCTCTTTATAAAGAAAGAGATAATGCCAACATATACCACATACAGTTGACATCAGTTCCTTTGGACATGAGGCTTACTCTATCATATTTCTGGAGTACCATCATCAAGGCACTTAAGAGACTATCTATAACTGCCCTAAAAACTTTAATATGCATCACTAATCAGTACACTGCTGAGCTCTTTAGATAGGACAATACATAATAATGTGCCTCACATTTTCCTGTAAACAGAAGCAGCCTACAAGCCTCATAGCCTTGTTATAGCAAGATGTCAAAAGACTGTTAATTAGCAGAAGACATAGTTTAGTCCTATTTCTCATACTCTTTACCTGAATCTAAACTGGTGATATGGAACAATAGTAATAGATGAAAAATAGTCTCCAAAGGATTAATTTTGATTATTTATCACCTGAACAAAATTTTGTAAACCAATGGCATGATGAGAAACAACACTAGGCTTTTTGCTGCCCTGTGCAATCTCTACGACTTATAAATTTTGTCATGCAGTATCTGCCTAAATTCTATGAAATTTGTTGTCCCTAATTTCTGCTACCTGGTACAACTACACTCACTCTAGAGCTGATCCATTTGCTAGCTATCTGTCCCACCAAATATTGAACTTATGTTTTAAGCTACTTCAGAGCTGAATGTTTAAATTTGAACTTATAAAGGAAAATTAGGCATATATGAAGAGAATGACTGGGGTAGTCTATATTTTGGGGTATCCCTTGGATTTAGCCAAGGATCAGGTTGCTGTTTCATTTATGGTAACATGAGTATATTATGGTGTATGTTTTGGAAACCCTATTATGGTGTGATTGGTTGTAATACATGATCATGCTGATTTTGATTGTTGGGAGAATATTTCTTAAGGCTTATTTCTGTATTGGATGTCTGTTAGGAAGTACTTTGCTTATCTTGTGCACAAAGTGGCTGTTGGTAGTAAGTTGGTAAGATTAAGCTGAAGTGTCTGTACTATTTGGAACGAATGGAAAAGAAAGCACTGATTGACAGCTGTGTAAATGAAGGTTTAAATGGCTTTGCTGACCTCTCAGTAAGTCACACAATGACATTTAAGAATCCAGAAGCCAGAGCTCATGTCAACACTACTGAAGGTATGCAGGATGTAATAAAAAGGGAGTTTTGAAAGAAATGCCACTGACAGCTTGGCATCACCGAGGGCATTTTTGATTCTTACTTTTGTCAATTTATATACAGACGGCAGTATATAGATTCTAGTTCAGATAATTTTAAACAGTTTTTGAATGCTGTTAAGGAATTCTGTGTCCGACACACCGAAGACACAGAAATTTTTGAATAAGGTAAGATGATATTTCACTTTTGTACTGTGCAATATTAGATAACACATATTTCCATTTTTGTGTTATTTCCTTGTTTTATTTGATTTAAAAAGCAGTTTATTGAGATTTATTGAGATTTTAATTTATTTATGTTTTTACTATGTTTTGGACACCATTTTACTTGAAAGGGCATTGAAAGTAAACAGGAATGGCAATAAAATTTGACAATTTTTGCTAAGGGGACTCTGAAACATATTTGTCCTGATGAATGTTCCATGATGTTCTTCTTTAGGTGCAAAAATCATTCTCACCCAACACTGATTTTGTATTCTGACACAGAAAGAAAATGACAACAGAATATTTTCTTTTTCTTTCATTATACTTATTAAACATTCATCAAAGACTGAGAAATTTCAATATAAAACTTTCTGTTTGTATCCAAATGAAGCATAAACGTCAAATTAATTTGCAACACCCAAGAAAATTCGGTTATCTTCAGATTATGGTAACTTGGCGATTTTTTGGCGAAAATTTGGCGACCAACCCTGCTACAGCAACCTGCTAGTTTTTTTTTTTTTTTTTGGACGCAATTTTGTTTTCACGAAGTAAAGGCATTTTTTTTTTAACTCAACATTTTTTTCCAACAATCTGCTAGCCGAATTACACTTATGCTAGAACTTTTATGGAACAAAAGTGCTTAATCATGACGAAGATTAGGTGCGAAATTGGGAGAAAGTGCAGAATCGTCCACTGCTGGCTGTGTTTTTAAGAATTGCACATACACGGTATCCATGTACATGTCGACCTATTTTCACTTAAAAAAACATCTCAGAATTGCACAAAAATGGCATTGCGCACATTCTTGACTTTATCCATGTACACTGCTAAAGTCCTAGCTAGTAACCTTTATCGCCTTACCAAAATGTCCCCAAACTACCTGTTACCATGTTCTAAAGATTAGCCGAAAATTCTTAAAAACTAAACTCTGTTTTTGTATATGAATTCTAAACTTCTCTTTACTTCCGATACATACAAAACTTTTAATATCATTAAATTTGCGTCCAAAGCTTCAAAAAGGGTCAATTATGCAGTTTTCAAAATTAAATTCAAATAACAATCATGAAATTAAATACAGTAAAAGCTTGGTTATCCACAAAGTTAAAGAAGGCCAAATGCCACATATGTGAAAATTTTAAACAGTTAATACATAAAAAAATGTAATTTATGGTAAAAAAGACAAATAATAGGAAACAAAATTTCCAGACTAAAATTATAAAAACAATCACATTATTTGTTATCAGCTTGAATATCAAATGCTTACATTTAACATTATGTAAGATTTTGGAAAAATGTACATTTCAGATGTAAAAACTAATATACTTTCATAGGCCTTAAACATGAAAGTAAAACAAATCCCATTTTGAAATCCCAATGACCATGACACTTGGTGAAGATCCAGGCAAATTTGTGCCAGTCATTTCAGTAGAAATTTGAAAGAACTGATCGCTCTTTAGTCAGATAATCAAGAAACAGAGGTTACAAGAAAAGCGTGGGAGGAAAAAAACTTAAATCAGTTATCATAGTTTGTCATGTTTTGTATACAAATTTTTCGGCTCTAGTGTAGAATTGGGTGCCCCTTCGATTAGCGACAAATTGTGGCGATGAAACCTCACTTCTGGTTACCATGATAGTTTTAACTTCATGACTTTTTTTTAATGAAAATAGATTGATGTGTACATGGACTAAGTTATGACAGTGTGCAATGCCTAGTTTGTGCAATTCTCTGACGTTTTTTAAGTGAAAATAGATCGATGTGTACATGGCCAGAGAGTTTGTGCAATTTTTCTAATTCTTATTTTGGTTTTGTGTAGCAGCCATCTTGAAATTATGGATTCCTGGCATCAAAAAAGAATCGCCAAAAAAACAAGGGGCACCCAATTGGAAACTTTTACCCAATTTTCCAATAAAGTTGCGTATCGTGCCCATTAACACACATACTTTATTGATGCTACGATTACATAATTGCAATACTTTATAAGTATTCCATTGCATGCTATTCGGTTTTGAGCAAGTCTCAAATTTTTTAACTTTTTTTTACAGATAAAACAGCAGTGAACTTACATCCTTCTTCACTAAAAAAAACCATGAAACTAAAAGTTAATTGTATTTACATAAAACCAAAGTGATCTTGTAACAGTCCAGTATTTTGGCATTATGCTTATCTGTTACTGGAGCTAAATCACAGTATTCAGTGACAGTTTTTGTTTTCCAAATCCTACAGTTGTTTCATGATTGTTTTACAAATTTCTTATTTGCTTAATTTTTTGTACACACACACACACACACCAAAAAAAAAAAAAAAAAAAAAAAATTTTGGTTACTTGAGCTTTCTGGTTAGTTTAATGCTATATAGTTGGTCTTCTACTGTAGTTAAATTTAGGAAATAATAATTAAAATCTTAAGACATTTGAATTGAAACAAACAAAAACCGAACACATTTAAGATTATTATGCAAAAGTATTACAATACATTTATATATCTATTTCTTAAAGTAAAGACTGGTGATCTTTTAAGCTTTTTTTTCAAATGAAGTCACTTGCTTTCATAATAAAACGACTATTTACCTCTAAATCAATAAAACAATGAAAGCAGATTCAAAAATAAAGCTTTACAGAATAACTACTTCAAAGTTAATTTTTTCCTATCATTTGAGTTGAATAAGATTTTCCTGTGACAAAATAGTACCTTCTAACAGGTTACAGAAAAGATGAAGTACACTGTAAGGAATCATGCAGTGGTAATATTCATAACGGCAATTGTCGAAATGAAATAGTATACCTGAAAATTTAATCCCCATTTTATTGATTTTACATTCTTGGTCTTCTTATTTCTATTCCAGTATGGGTGTTAAATTCACACTGGTGTAAATTTTATAATATATTCCACAAAAAAAAAAAAAAAAAAAAAATTTATAATTTTCTTTTTCCTTAATTTTACACTTATACTTGAGTTATTCAAAAATGCAAATCTCAGAATTTTAAGACGTAATGGAAAGCATTTGATGTTATTCAGCAAATTAAAAACTCTTTCTTTCATAAAAACATCTACAATAACAGCATAAGTTCTGTTTTCGAAACTCAATGATCAAATCCCATGAATCCTAAGTAAATTATTCACTAGGAGCACACGAGTTTGAAGAAATAAGACAGAAATAGGACATTTAACAAACCTTAAAGTAAATGAAAGAAAGAGGGAGGAAAAGGATGGGAAAAAATTAGCAGTCATCCATTTTCTTTAAAAATTTCACATTAACTCAATTATTACATAGCAGGAAGCTTTCATGCCTTAAATTTTTATGACTTTTTTTTTTTTTTTTTTTTCCATGACAGCATCTAGTGACTTTATAGTTAATAAAGTTTAGAAAAATAATGCTTATTATGCATCTTAAACACACAATAAGTTCCCTTTAGGAGATGGAGAAATATTAGATAGCATCACACATAGAGGCATAAAAAGAGAACTGATGACAGTCAAATGCACTTTAAAATTAAACTTGAAACGTGTCTTACTTGTTCTACCCAAAACTCTTTAGAGCTGATATTCCAGAAGATGCAGCTTCTACTCACATTCCAAATCAGTTGAAATTTATTTTTAAAAGAATCCCTCTGTATTTTATTATAAATTATGAATCAACATGTAAATATAATTAACGTTTAAGATCATCTCAAGTAATAGCATATGCAAAAGGCATTTTTCTAGCAATGGCGCCATAAGGTTTAACTTAAGAGAGGTAAATTTAATTTTCTGTTTATCTAATGTAGCCAATTACTATAAACAGCTGACCAAGTTACCACTTCTTTCAACGCTACTAATTAAGTAAGAAACTATTAGGCAGGAAAATATCATGATCGATCATTCTTTAAATGGATCTTTCTACTATTGACTGCGAAGCATAATCACGCAGTAAAACATAGACAGATCCATTAAATAGTTCAGTCCATCAAGATTTTAATAACCAGACGAACCACAACACAGTATCGCTGACTGAGCTTCGAGATTTCTAAGAACATGCATTCAAAATCGATGAGATAATTTTCTATATCGATGATGTGGAAACTACGATTAAAAGATAGTTTTTAGCTTGTCATATAAGTTGCGCACAGTTTCTCTTCGCTACGTGTAAGCATGTCAGTTTGTCGTTTCGTGATTATAATTTACATTTGTGCGATCTAGTCAAACATGATTTCTTGTACTGGTCATGTGTGCAGTCTATATTGCGATCCTTTCTTAAAGTGTGTTACGAAGAGAAGATCATCTCAAGAAGATCTGTCTGGTATTAAATGTGCATGAAGTCATATTTCTGAATGGAAGATGATGACACACGTGGATAAGTCTACGGTCACGTCATTATAGAGAAAAAGTCTAAGTTAGGTTATTTTGATTATGGCAAAGTATATGGGGACCTACCTGTTTGCTGAGGAATGCCTTCTTAAGGGACCTAGCTCATACTCATTTTACATATGGGCAAAATGACGAAAACCAATCATGCAGCCAGCCCATTCACCTGGGTTCGAACTCAGCTTGATCTACTGTATTTAGCGGCTTTAACCTCTCAGCCGCTGGTGGAAACCCGAGAAGAAGACAAAAGATAGTTTATCTGAAAAATGATCGCACAGAAACTGCTTTAACTAAGTGCTGCACAAATTAAAAATAGTCCGTATTATATCAGAAATACAAGGATTCTAAATGCACTTAAAGCTTAGCCAATACGAAACTTTTTTTCCAATTTATCTGGCAGATGTCATCACAAGCATCTTCAAAACTATAACTGCCACGCGGATAAGTACCACTTTCATCGTCGTGTGCAGCAGCGTCTTCTTATGGCATGCGTTGCATTTGGCCCATGCTTATATAAGCATGGTGTAGCATCTGATTTCTACTATGCTACACGTCAAAAATGAATGAATGAATGCTACACGTCAAAAATTTGACGTGACGGGAATGCTGTAGCATCTAATTTCGAGAGTATCAGTACTCTTATACCTGAGAACCTCTGTGAACGAGAGTAGAGGAGAATGTAATGTAACTGCGTAAACAACGTATCGCTGCTGTAATGCTCTGAATCAAACCCATTCTGAACCTCCAACAGAGATTACAAACGAACTTCATCTTTTATTTGCAAAAGCAATTAATCAACTTCGTGAACAAGATGTGAACAAGAACAATGCACAAGCTGCTCAAACTATCAACGAGCTTAAAACTAATAATGATCAACTTCAGAAACAAATTCAAGACTTAAAACAATTCTGCGAATCCATACAAAATGGAGGAGCTTTTTCTAAACAAAGAAAAATACATCATAAACGATCTACCGACTCTTCATGTAGTGAAAATGAAGACAGTAATTTAAAAATTAAAAATAAATTTCAACCCTTGCAATCAAACGATGATACCATGCAACTTGAAGAATCTGCGGATAATGTGGAACCAACTATCAGTCAGCAAGGTAAAAGTGCTTCTACATCTAAAATAAATAAAAAGAAATCATCAGAGAACAAACAATCAACAGAAGGACAATCTCGTAATAGCAATAAAGTCCCACCCATTATAGTGGATAACGTGACTAAAGCTGACGAGTTTCTTTCTAATTTAAGCAAATAAACTGGCAAAAAGATTATGGAAACACTTAAAGGTGAAAAATTACATATTGAGCTCCCTCATATTTATACTCAGCGCTACGTCCGAAAAATAATTGAATAAAACTAAACTAAAAGCTCACACTTTAAAACTACCAGATGACAAAGTGCTTAAAGTCGTTATCCGAGGTTTACCAACTACGATGAACACTAACTATATCATCCAAGAATTAAATAACCAAGGATTTAAAGTTAGCTATATAACTTTAATGCGTAATAGAAAAGAAAATAAACCAATGCCGCTCTTTTTAATTCACATTCAAAAAACGGACTCTTCCACGAAAATCTTTGAGTTAAAACACATCGGACATATGAATATTTCTGCTGAATACTTGAAACGGAAGCCCTGCCCACCCCAGTGCTACCGATGTCAGCAATTTTTTCATAGTTCGCTTCTGTGCACTAGAGACTGGGTTTGCGTACGTTTTGGAGATAAACATGAACCCAATAACTGTGCTGTTGACAGGAATAAACCTGCAACGTGTTATCACTGCAAAGGGCCAGATCCGGCAAATTTCTCTCAGTGCCCAGCAAGACCTCAACAAAATAGATCAAAATTTACTCCCAGCAAACCTCCTATCAGAAATCCATCGATTCTGCATAAAAAAGATTTCCCTCCTCTCAGTACATATCTAGAAAATAATCAGAATGCGCACATCGCTGAACCCCAAGAAGCAAATAATTCGCTCTCAGAAATTTTCAATCTTGGATCTTTAAAAACTATATGGACTGAAAGAAAAGACCGAAGGCCTAAAAGAAATGAAAAAAAAATCTGCTATTGACAAAATCAGCATCATAGTTAACACCATTGATAAAATCTGCAGTTACATTTAATATGCCTAAAAACGTCAATATGAGAAGCTTTAAAATTATTTCTTGGAATGGAAGTGGCTTAAATAACAAAAAGGATGAATTGGGTGATCTTGTTCTTGAATTAGAACCGGATGTTCTGTTAATACAAGAGTCTCACTTACAACCTGCAAACAAAGTACTATATGCAAATTATGCTACTTTCAGATCTGACTGAACTACAGGGCGAGGAGGTAGAATTATTACATTCGTTAAAAGGAGTATACAGCACAAACGTAAACAAAACCAATCTACTTCTTTTGAGAGTAATTCTATTGAAATTGAAATTGAATCTAACAAATTCATAATCTCCAATATTTACATTCCTCCAAATCATAGACCAATTATGGCTGAAATTGAACATCTTTTGGACTCTAATTATCCCTCTCTTGGTAGGTGGCGATTTTAATGCGAAACATCAATGTTAGAATCCTGGTACTGAAATTTTACTGAAGGTAAAAGTACTGAAATTTTCAATTTGATCCAGGATAAAAATTATGTTATACATGCTCCTGATAAACCAACACATTTTGGTTACCATAGCTCCTCCATCATTAACTTTTTTCTTTCAAATAACCTCAGTTACAATAGTCAAACTTCTGTTATTCCTGCTTTATCTTCTGATCATAATCATACCTTGAAATTAATATCAACTGCTTCCTTCCTGCATTAGGTCGCAGCATTGGAATTACCAACTGGAATAAATATTCTCAAATTCTGACAGGAACTATACCAGGAAATCTTTGCATTAGCAGTAAAGAAGCCTTAGACACGGAAAGTCAAAATTTTACCAATAGTGTTGAACAAGCTTTAAGTTCTGCTACCAATAAATTCATCAGTAATCATCCTTTTCTTCCTCTTCCGAATAACATCAGGCGAAATATTAAATATAAAAATCGCAACCGGAAATTATGGCAGTCTACTAGAGACCCAAGAATTAAAGCTCACTTAAACGCTCTTCAAAGGACCATTAAAAACATATCAGGGAATTTAAATCTCAACGATGGAGCAACTTCTTAAACACTCTTGCTACTGAAGACAATTCCCACTATTACATTGCTCGTAAATTCAAAAAGCCTTTCAAGCAGATTACTCCACTTCATGGTCGCAATGGACTTGTTTATTCTGATGAAGATAAAGCCAATACTTTCGCTGACATTCTAGAAGATACCTTTACTCCCAATGCTTCCTAATATGATAATGATCATATCACCAAAGTCAATAGCACAATATATTCTTTCCTGAATAGCCCTGGACCACCTAATTTCCCTTTTCCTGCTTCTCCGAGAATTGTTGCGGATTTTATTAGCTCTTTAAATAAAAACTAAAAAAGCTGCTGGATGTGATGGCATTTCTTCCAAAGAACTCAAGCATCTTCCAATTAATGCAATTACGTACTTAACTATAATAATTAACTCAGTTATCAAGCTCTCTTACTTCCCAAAAGTATGGAAACATGCAGTTGTTGTTGTCTTCCCTAAGCCTCATCAAAGTTCTACCTTTCCTCAAAATTATCGGCCTATCAGTTTACTTAGTCAAATTTCTAAAACTGCTGAAAAAATTATTCTGTTTTATATTAATCGAATCATGCCTCCTAGCTCTTATACTCCTGATGAACAATTTGGATTCAAACATCTGCGCAGCACCAATCATCAGCTTCTCCTCGTTATCAATTACATTACTGATGGATTCAATTGAAAATTTTCTACCGGCGCAATTTTCTTAGATATTGCCAAAGCCTTTGACAGAGTGTGGCACCAGGGACTTATATTCAAACTAATTCAGCTCAATTTTCCGAACCACTTTATTCGACTTATTGCCTCTTACCTCAGAAATCGCACTTTTGATGTCAAAGTTGGAAATACCCTCTCAACTACTAGAAATATCACTGCAGGTGTCCCTTAAGGCTCCGTTCTCTCTCCCTTTTTTACAATATTTATACTCAAGACATTCCAAAAGAATCTCCTGTTACTATCGTCTTATTTGGCGATGATACCGTTATCCTATCTCAAGCTTCAACCATCAATACTATACAAATTTTTGTACAAAACTAACTGGAGCTTCTTGAAAACTGGATGACGCTTTGGAGAATTGCCGTTAACACTGACAAAACCAAAGCCATTATTTTCAGAAAAGGACAAGCAAACTTCCTTCTGCCTAATCCCATCTTTGACGACGAAATTCAGTGGACGGATCAAGTGAAGTATCTTCGAGTCACACTTGACAAAAAACTCATTTTTCGGCAACATTTACACGAAACTGTCAGGAAATTCAATATCTCAATAGCTACTATGCGTCCTCTCCTCGGCAGACATAGCAATCTGACTATCAACAATAAGCTTATTCAATATAAGTTTAATCAATATAAGCTTAAGCAACAAGTCCATCCTTAGACCTACTTTACTTTAAGCCAGTCCGGTATGGGGACATGCCGCTAAAACCCACATAAAAAAAATCCAAATTATTCAAAATAAAACCCTTCGTGAAATTATTCATGCACCCTGTTTCATCCCAAATTCATATATTCACAGAGATCTTCAAATTGATAATATACAAAATTATATAAAAAAAACTTGCAGCAAATTTTTTCCTTTCTGTACTATTACATCGAAACAGCTGTATCAGCTCTTTGCGATGCTCACCTTTTCCTAGAGAAAAAAACGCACAAATATCCTTCGGATATTCTAACCTAACATTTTGTTACTTATTTGAAGTACCTACTACCTTACTGATCCAACTTTTTTTTCACATTGCTGGTCTATTTTCATTCATTTCATCTTTCTTTGCCGACTGATGGCGGCTAAGTGAAATATCCCATTTTACCATCTTTATTCTTCATATTTTTCTTTTGTTGTTCCAGACATTCTTTTATCTGATGCAGAGTAAAAGCGCGCTGTCACCTCTTTCCATTCGACACAAGTCTTATGATTTAGTTAGAAATAAATGTTTGTGCCGTGAACTAGTCTGTTTGGTTGCGTCATGCACTTCACTGACCCACACCGCAAGACACAGCATATTGGCTACGAAGGTGTGTGAGAAGAAAATCGTCCCCGACTCGGCGCACTCGGTTACATGCGTAAGTAGTAGCAAAACCGAAACTTGCATTAGAGTATTCCCCGAAAACTTCAAAAGGTAGGAAAGTTATTTGATTTTTATTTTGAAAGGATGGAGAAGTTAATTGAAGAATTTATAAAGCAGAATGAAGCTTTAATGGTCGCATTGCAAGAGAAATCGGAACATAAACAAGACAAAATTTCTGTTTCTTTTGATAAGTTCGATGGAATGGTAGAAAATTTTGATCTGTTCATAGAACGATTTGAGGCTTTTTTGGACATTCAAAATGTTCCAGAGGCAAAACGTGGGAAAGTTCTGATCTCAAGTTTGAATGCGAAATTGTATAATTTGTTGAAAAATTTACTCTCTCCGGATAATCTTTCAGATAAAAATTTTACCGAATTGATTTAGTTGTTCCAAATCTTAAAATAAGAGTGGAAGAACGCATCCGAAGGAATACTTATGATTTCAAAGACAGAAATTTTGAGATCGGAGAAAAGGTTGCCATTCGGGATTATAGATCGGCAAATTCCCGATGGAAAATTGGCAGAGTGACAAATAAGGATGGAGCGCTGCATTATACCATTGAAGTTCAAGGAACTTTACTGCGTCGGCACGTCGATCAGATCAGATCGGTAGGGAGCGAGGTTCCGTCTGCACCGGTAATCTATGAACCTCGTATGGCAACGTTAAAGTAAAATTCGCATTAATACATGAAACTTTGCATTGCATTGGTTTTATTTAGAATGATAAATGCAAGACAAAACTAGTCATGCGATGCTGCATCTTCTCTAATTCTGCCTCTGCATTCTATCCAAATACCAGGACCATGAACAAAATAATGTACTTCACGAGAGCAGGGAGAAACTTTAAGGCCCGTCCACACGAGGACGCTCGCGACGTAGTTGACGCAACTTTTTTGACGCCGGCGTAAATTCGCGTGACGCAGAAGACGTAAAACTGAGTACGCTCCTGTTCAGCCTTTTTCGCCCGTGACGCGCGCGTATAGCCAATAGCCGACCGAGTTCTTATCACGTGTCATAATCAGAAAACCTTGCTTACCCGTTTCATTATGGCGTCAGAACCACACAGAGATGAGGTTTTGCTTAGAAATATCATAACTGTATACAGCAATAAAATTATCAGCATTGTTCACGCCTTCTTCAGATTTCTCAAACCGTATATATTGGTATAAATTAAAAATTCTTATTAAAGGGGAAAACTGTATATTTATAAAGCAATGATCCGACCAGTATATCCATATGCTTCACCTATTTATAACACCGTAAGTAATAGGAACCTAAATAAATTACAGTTTCTACAAAATCAAAGTTTCTGCCTTACAAAATTCTCCTTAATTATTAAAAATATTGGCTACATCATGTGTAATAAAAAGCTCTATAAATATCCCAATATTAAATACACCAAAAACTAACTTCAGCAATATAACAACTTCTAAAATAAAGCAGTTGACTGTGAAAGAGTATTCAATAAAATACAATTACGAAATTTTGGAGGAAAGTTACAACTTGTGTCATACAGCAATCGTTTATTGAAATTTAATTAAATTACCTTTTCAGCGACTTCTAATTGTTACATTATTTTTCACAAACATTGCTGTCACAGATAGCTGATTGGTCAACGCGCTGCTTTGCAAATGGAAAGGTGGCGAGTTCGAACCTTACCCGTAGACAGTGTATAATTCAGTTAGCTTTTCTCATTTGGAAACGTGTTTCTTATATTTAATCATGAATCATTATATTATTATTTTACCTATTATTATTGTTTTCATTTTCATTTCTTATTTTCTTCATTATTATTATTGTTTTTAATTTAGTTTAAAAATGTGCATTGCAAATAGAAATCCTTATGTAATAATATATCTGCATCTCTTTATCATATATCATCTATAAATTCTCTCTTTATTTTTACTTTATTGCATATTTTATAATGCACATAATTTCTCATAAACCTGTACAAAGTTTGAACCTCATTCTAAATTAAAAAAAAAAAAAAAAAAAAAAAAAAAAAAAAAGGACCAAGGGAGGGGGAGTTAAAAATATGAAGTTTGTTTTATTATATGGTGGATGGTGTATATAAAGAGAATTCAGAATTTAATTCTCTTTATGTACTGTATTCCAAACAAATTTTATAAATCCTAATTTTCATACAATATAGAATCTGCAAGTCTGTCAAACTGGTCGATACTAATCCTGAAGTAATTAAAAAACAAGTAATATACCAAAAAATAAAAAGTCAATTCCTACTTAGGTCCACAAAGAAAAATTAAAAAAATACAAATAAATAAATAAATAAAAATACAAACAGAATTTTTTAAAATTAAATATTTTAATACGTGAAAAAGCTGTATTAACATCAAGTGTCTTTCACTACAAGTTTAAAAAATTGTATTTGAACTTGAAAGGGATGAATAAAAAGCATTTTATGTACTGAAAATGAACAAGATATAGGGAGAGTGTGAGCTAATAGTAGGAATTTAATAATTTTGGATATTCATTTCGCAAACGGGGCAGTTAAAAATTAAAAAAAAAAAATCTCTTTGAAGAGGTCGCTCTAAATAAATCTTTCGGACTAATTCCTGCCATTTTTTTGCGGTTTTGCCTCTGCTTAATAATTGCACTTAATAGTAAAGTTTCAGCTATAAAAAAAAAATCATCTGATTCGGACAACTTGCCGCAAAACACACAGAAGCACAGCGAAGTAATAAGATACCGCTCTGTTGACGCTATATTACAGCGTCGTGATTTTTGCGCAAAATAATTCTATTGATTAAACGCACTCTTCGCAAGAGTACTCGTTTGGACGCTTTTACGCTGGTAACGTAAAAGCGCGTACGTCAGCTACGTTTCGAGCGTACTCGTGTGGATGGGCCTTTACTCGTCTTTTTCCCTGCAGTGTGAGATGATTGGCCAGTTTTTTTTCTACCATTGCAATCAAGTTGGAAGAAATGAGTGTTCGTTGTTTAGTCCCGAATTTAGAGCAATTGTTTATCACGTTTCAAGCATTATTACTGTTCTGCTTCGAAAGTTTAATTTAGTTTAAAGTTGTTTATTTAAACCTGGCTTATTTTAATGATGCTTACTTTTGGTTCTGGGCTTCTTTCTAAATTCCGTTTGATAATATGTAAAACTTGCCAAAGTAAGTGAAACATCATTTTTAGGGATTTGAAAGTTAACTAAAAATGAAGCAGATTGTATTTAAAAGAACTTAACCAAGATTTTTGATTTTGATTTACCTCCAAAAAATAAAAATTATTCAAAAAATGATAAAAATTTAAGAGGCATGTGGAGTAAATATAAAGGTGCAGAGGGTATTTACACATTTTGAGAATGATTTTAGGACAATGCAAGAAGCAATTTTTTTAAATGTTCGATCTGATACCCCTTTTCCTCAACAGTAAGTCTGCATCGCCTTTTCCATGTTTTTCGTAAAATCTCTAGGCGTATTGATTTCCGTTGCTGTTCCACCACTTTCCAGAGTCTATCAGTCGTGGTGGGTTTGCACTTCAGACCAAAGGCACAATAGTTCATACCTGAAACTTCAGGAAACTTCACAGGAATATGTTGAAAATGTTTATATGCAACACCTATATCAATCTTCATTTTTTCAAGAAATGCAGTAATACGTTTTCAAAGTATGACTTGAAGTCTTGCTTTGATGAAGTTTCACTCTTTGAAAGTCATTGGGATAAAGAAATGGAATTTCTCCTGTAAGAATCGTACTAAAAACTTTTCCTTGGTAGTACTTTCAGTCTATATTACTTTTTGTCATTGTCTTCTTATATTTAATTTCCCATTGCAAAAGATTCCTGCGACAATCATAAACCCTTTACTGAAACTTTCCTTGCATTGACGGGGAGAGATCTGTATAATTTTTTTCTCTTCGTTTTTGATCATAAATAGACACTTTTCTATAGCAATTATTTAGCTAAACCCATGCTTTATCAAGCAAACACAATGTTTCTGTATTTATCTCCTGCTGAATAGTTTTCATATAGGATTTTACAAATCGTTTTGAGTTGAGCCTTATGCCTCGGCAAAAGCTAAAGAACCTTACGTATTTCAGATTTTTTTAAGCAGTAAATCTTGGTTTATTATTTTGTTTATTGTTGTTACAGATGTATTTAAAGACTTTGCAACTGATTTTTGCGTCGGCCGATTTTTCTCTTGTTAGCAACGATTCGATTTTAGAAACCTTAGAAACAGTACGTACTTTTTTGAGGTATTCCTTTGAAGTCTTCTTTGAATTTAGAAGTAATGACTGACGGTTTTTTTTCCTTTCTGACTAATAACGTCGCTTAGTTTGTACTTAGAAATTTTAATGCCATTAACTTCATAACCTTTTTTAGTAATGGAATAGAAATAGTTCTTTTCGGAAAGAGCAAAAACATATCCTTTAATTCACAGCTTGTTTACATGCGACATTTCAAAAGAATAAAAATAGCAGACGATATTTATTATTCCAAATAATAAGTTGTTATCAGAAACTTTTATTCCAAAACATTTGCTTTTTAAAAAATTCTTTACTGGAATTGTTTTGAAAGTGTGTAAACACCCTCTGTAAAAGCGCTAGGCATATTCCAATTATTGCCGTGATCAATTGTAAGTTATGCATCTAGTAAAATCTGTGTATTATTATATATTTATTCTACTTTAAGATATGAAAGTTTCTTTCAGATCAAGACTTTAATCGGTACGTCACAATGCTTTGAACGAAATCGTCAATTCTTGTCAGGGAGAACTGGAACTTCAAATGACTTAAATTCCTTTGGACATTTGAAGTGCAATACGAAACGAAGATATTCTTAACAGATGTATGAATGCCACATTTTATTTCGTAGTTAGTAAACTATATTGGTATTAGCAGAAACAGGATGAACAACCCAATTTTCAAATGAAGAGCAAAATGCTTGAGGAAACTTTTTGCAACTGAGGAAGCTGAAAATCCTTATAAAAATGAGAACTCAAAAATAAATTGTTATGGGCTAATTTCATTTGTTCAATTCGTGAAATATGCACCATACGAACTTGAAGGAAAGTTGGTTTATTTTACTACTGATAACACTGACAGTAATTTTGGCGGCGTGAAGAGAAAGGGGAATGAAAATGTCTTCAGAAACGTTCAAAGTGATTTGGATCCAGAATTGGTTGATCAGCCTATATTGTACACAATTCAGTACAAATAACATTGATCTACAGCCTTGGACATATTATTGATCTCTACACCTGGAGTAACTGTTATAAAATTTTATAAGCATTTTCGCATATATACTGTATAACGGAACTTAGAGTTCTGTGAATTTATAGGAACAGATTATAAAAAAGTGTATTATCTCATAGCAGCACTTTGTTACGTGCAATAGAAAGAATTCTTTCGATTTTTGATTGCCTAAAATCATATTTCTTATCCTGTGATAAATGCAGAAAATTATCATTCGATTTTTTTGAAAATCTAGAAAGTGAACTGTATTTTTATATGGTACACTAGACTTAATTGATAATGTAGTTCTGAAACTGAAAGCTAATTCTATCACAGCAACAGAAGCATTTCAGACATATTATCAGGAAAGGGAGGGAAAAAAAACGTATTTATACCAGTTTCTGGCAAAGAATTGTTATGCACTCTAAAAGGAAATAATAATGTTCCGGAACAAAACTTCTTCTCAAGCGTAGACAGTTTTTATAATTCTAGTATCCGATACTTGGAGTCGAGGAGAACGAATTTTGATAAAGTAAGTTTTAGTGGATAAATTTACGGAGAGAAACGGCCTAGTCTGATACAGAGGAGAGTGCAAAAGTTCATGAAAATTTTAAATGATTCAATAAGTATTGATAACATGTTTGATAAACATACATTGGTGAACCAGGTAATTCAACACCAAAGGGTAGGTTGTGGTTCACGTTATGGTTGAATTTGCAATGTTTTTACCTGGCACGTCTGCTTCAGTTGAGAGTGTTTTTTAATTAGGGGGAACATTTGATCTGCAGAAAAAGGTAGTCTTTGAGTATCTACTATTAAACATCTGCTAAAAGTGAAAACTAATTCAAATCTTTCTTGTTGTGAATTTATGATATAATTAAAACAAAATAAACAATTTCTGAAAAATATCACGTCTAATGAAAATGCAATTGAATAAACAAAGTTTTATGTTTATTCTTAAGACTTTCAAGTAATAAAAAAAATATGCCCTGGTTTGGACCCAAAACAGTATGGTACGTTTAGTTAAGAGTTCGTCTTTTACGAAGGAAGTACAGTATATGAAGTATTCCCTCAGAAGATCCTGTATTAGTTTTATTATATACAGAAGTGCCAGTATTACTAGTTTACACTATACAGGAATATATAGCTGATTTTTCATTTTTATTTGTTAATACAGCACAAAGCCCGAGATCCGGAATGATCTAAAATCCGGATCTTAAAGCCACCAACAAGAATTCTTTTAGGACATTTTTTATGCTTTACGCATGCGCATTTGATTTTTTCCGTAAGAAAACACGTGGAGAATCCACATTTTTAATTTCAATTGGCACTAAATAAAAAACCTCGTTATTGAAGAAACAATCGTTATAGCATAAATTTGTGTGATCAATAATTTGGCTGCGTATCTGCTTGGAACTCAGACGGAAACCATTGTACCTAGAAACACCGTTGATTTTACACCTACTCATATTTATATCACTGACGCCAAACGTGGTGAATCATTATTTATTATATTTTGCTTTTATCACCGCGTGTTTATCAACACATGGTAACTTTATTGGCTCTAACTCCAAATTAATCTTTATTTTGACAACTCTGTTTCATCAAATAACGTCAATCCAAGTTTTAAATCAAAATAATCTTTATTTTCGTTTTTATCAAAATGTAAACAACTCTTTAGAACAATATCATTAGTAATCTTTTGTTGCCATTCCAAGAACAACAAAAATTGAATAATCTTTTTGTTGCCATTCTCAAAACAACAAAAATTGAATAGCAATTTTGTTGCCATTCTCAAAACAACAAAAAACAAATAAAATGATATTAATCAGTATTTAAAGTTTCTGTATAAGTTCAAGCCACAACAGTACTCCCTTCCCAGTAACTAAGTTACGGTAGAGCATAATAATACCTTTAAAACACACTATTTACAAAAAAAAAAAAAAAAAACAAAAAAAAAAAAATCAAAAACAAAAAAAAATATTATTGATACATATAAATGCTAATCCCGACATCGCACAGGGGGTGTTATTGTCCGCCCTTCACGCGACTGTTTTGTAGGAAACTTGTTAATTTTAGGAGGTAAGTCTGTTGGAGGTTTGACAGGTTATCTCATTGACGTTGTTGGTTGCTTCGTAGTAATGTCTGGTGTTTGCAAGAAATATGCAGGCTTTAATCTATCAATAGACACTGTAACATCTTTGTGATTAATTTTTACTGTAAAATATTTTTCTTTTCTGTCAACCACTTGAAAAGGACCATCATAAGGGGGTTTTAATTGCTTTTTAACTCTGTCTTTGCGAATAAACACATGCGATGTTGTTTTCAAGTCTTTAGGGACGAATATTTTTTGGACATATTTATCGGATACTGTTCTTGGTCCAAATTTTTCATAGATTATTTTAGCTGCTTGACAAAAGTATCAGGTGGTGTAGGAGTTGTGCTATCGTGGAAAAATTCTCCAGGTAACCTTATATTTTGTCCATAAACCATTTGAGCAATGGTATATGCAGTCTTCTTGCATAGCTGTGCGTAAGCCAAGAAGAACAGCTGGAAGTGTTTCAGTCCAGGCCAGGCTATTGTGTGCCATAAGCGCGGTCTTGAGAGATCTATGGAGACGCTCTACATTCCCATTTCTTTGGGGGGGGGTGGTAAGCCGTTGTATGTAGTAATTTTATTCCACACATTTTTGATAGGTTGTTGAACAACTCTGAACTAAACTGAGGTTCACGATCTGTGACTAGGCGACAGGGCGTCCCAACTCTTGAAATCCAATTAGAATAAAATGCTTTAGCAACTGTGTCTGCTGAAATGTTGTTAAGTGGAATCACTTCCATCCAGTTAGAGTACCGGTCAATGCAAGTGAGACAGTAAATATTCCCATTTGATGGTGGTAGGGGTCCAATAAGATCAATATGCACGTCACAAAGTCTTTCTGAAGGCAGTTGAAAATCACCGAAACTTGATTTTGTGTGTCGGTTAATTTGACTTCTTTGGCAAGCCATGCGAGATTGCACATCTTTACGGATACTTGGCCAAAGCTGCACATCTTTACGGATACTTGGCCAAATAAATTTAGACGATAAGAGTTTTACAGATGACTTAATACCAGGATGGGCTGTGTTATGCATTTGATAAAATATTTTCTTGCGATAACTGTCTGGAATATATGGTCTCATATTATTCGCTGAAGTTTCACACCACAAAGACTTCCCAGAAGGTAGCGGATACTGCTTGAAGTTCAGGAAAAATGATGATGTCTTCAAATTTTGCAATTCTTTATCCATAATTTGTTCACCTGCAATTTTTTCATAGTCGATCAAAGAAATTTCTTCAATTCTCGAAGCATCTGCAACGATTCTAAGTATCTGCAACGATGTTGTCTCGGCCTTCTACGTGCTGTATATCAGTTGAAAACTGAGAGATGTATTGTAAATGTCTAAGTTGACGAGGTGATGCTTTTTCTGGCTTTTGTTTAAATGCAAAGATTATGGATTTATGGTCTGTGAATATTGTAAATGTTCTTTCTTCCAGTAAAAATTTAAAGTGCTTGATGGAGAGGTAAATTCCAAGTAACTCTCTATCGTAAGTACTGTAATGCTTTTGTGCGTCATTTAGCTTTTTGGAATAAAATGCAACAGGTTTCCATCCGTTATCTTCAATTGTTGAAGTACCGCTCCAATCGCCGAGTCTGAAGCGTCTGTATATAATGACAGAGGTAGTTCATGATTCGGGAATGATAAGAGTGTTGTATTGACTAAATCATCTTTGCATCGCTGAAATTGTTCCTTAGCTTCATCGGTCCACTGAATTTTCCGTTTATCTTTTTCTCGGGCTCCTTTAAGGTAGTCGTGTAGGAGAGATTGGTTTTTTGATGCATTTTTTTAAATATCGCCGATAAAAATTAATAAGGCCTAAGAATGTCCTGAGTTCGTGAATGGTTGTTGGAAGCTTGTAATTAACAATAGTTTGGACTTTCTCAGGTAAAGGTCGGGATCCTTGAGGAGTAATTAAATAACCCAAGAATTCTATTTCTTGTGTGCCAAAGAAGGATTTGGAAACATTAATGCCTAGTCCATAGGCATTTAATCTCTCAAACACAAGCTTCAAATGGATTTTGTGTTGTTCTTCACTAGCAGATGCTATCAGAATGTCATCTAAATACGGAAAAGCGAAATTTAGACCAGAAAGAACTGTATTTATAAATCTTTGAAACGTTGGTGGTGCATTCTTCAAACCAAAACTCATAACATTAAATTCATATAATCCAAAAGGAGTAATAATAGCAGTTTTACATCTGTCTTCTTCGGCAATGGGCACTTGGTAGTAGGCTTTAAACAAATCTATTTTGGAATAAATATTCGTACCTTTTGAAATATGATGGAAGTCCTCTATCCTAGGAATAGGATATCTATCAGGAACTGTTCTATCGTTTAGCTGTCTATAATCTCCACATGAGCGAAGAGTACCATATTTTTTTAGCACCACATGCAGAGAACTTGCCCATTGAGAACTCGAAGGTCTTATTATGTTATTGTCTAACATGAATTGGAACTCTTGCTTAACTATTGCAAGCTTTCGAGGATCCAACTGTCTTGCTTTAGAATGCCCAGGTTGACCATGTGTTATGATATGATGTTGAACATTATGTTTTAAAACTGATAAGAATAAATTTGGTTTGCATAAGTCTGGGTATTGTTTTAGAAGAGTATTAAATTTTGTTGAATGGGTTACTGTAACAATATCACTATTTTCACTGATGGAAGCAACTTCACCAGTTACCTTTAGTTGAGTTACTCCATCAATCAGTTTCTTGCCATGTAAATCAATTATTAATTTAAATTTGTTAAGGAAATCAGCTCCCAAAATTCCTTTATTAATTTTAGGTACTATAAATGGAAATTGGAATTCACGCCTAAGTCCTAAATCAAGTGTTAACATTTTTATAACGTATGTTTCGATTTCGGTACCATTCGCTGCATACAACTTGAAATCCGTGGATTGTTTGATGGATTGTGCTGATGCAGGTAAAATGCTAACATATGCACCGCTATCTAATAAGAAACGCACTTCCGATTTTTTTATCTCTAATAAATAGGCGAAATTGGCGACATTCTTTAACATTATCGGCAGTAGAGCTTGCCGCCTCTTCTACTGCGCATTGTCGTTTCCCTGATTGGATGATCTATCAGTTGACCAACTGCACGGCTGAGTACATTTATCCTGATAACATTTGTTACCGAAACGGAAATCATAAAAACAATATTTTCCTTTAGGATTAAATCTTTTCCTAGAAGTACTGCGAGATCGTCCGCGGGACGGAGAGTTGTTTCTAAATCGTGGTCTCGATATAGTATGATGAACAGTCATTTCGGCAATTCGCTGTTCAAGGGATTGAATTTTCATTAACAGTTCTGTATTCGAGCAATTACTAGCTGTTGATACACCACAAATCTCTTTAGAAGGCGTCATAGCAGAAATTTTATCAGCCATTATCGCCAACTTGGGTAATTCTTCGTCACTAACAAGTATTATATTACGCATAGAATCCGGCAATTTCTCTAACAATAACGTTTTAGTTAAATTTTCGGACACATCCGATGTTGCAACAGATTTTAATTTTTGTAATAATTTACTGGGTTTCAAGTTGCCTAAATCGATTCCTGTAAGAAGTTTTTTAATTCTAGTACTTTCGCTTTCCTTAAATAAATCCAAAAGCCTTGTTTTGGATTCTGCATATTTAGTAGCGGAAGTACTTGTTATGATATCCCAGATGTTCTCAACATGTTTTGGTTCTAACTGTGATACTAAATAGTTAAATTTCGTTTCTTCCGAAATAATTCCAATTATCTTAAATTGAGCCTCAACTTGAAAAAACCATATTTCTGGGCGATCCAACCAAAATGGAGGAATTTTGACACTTACCTTGCACAGTTCGTGTGCAGGATCCTGAACAGTTTTATCGTCTTCAGTCATATTTACTTTTAAATCGAAAGTCCAAGTCACCAATTATTGGCTCTGACTCCAAACTAATCTTTATTTTTACAACTCTGTTTCATCAAATAACGTCAATCCAAGTTTTAAATCAAAATAATCTTTATTTTCGTTTTTATCAAAATGTAAACAACTCTTTAGAACAATATCATTAGTAAACTTTTGTTGCCATTCCAAGAACAACAAAAATTGAATAATCTTTTTGTTGCCATTCTCAAAACAACAAAAATTGAATAATAATTTTGTTGCCATTCTGAAAACAACAAAAAACAAATAAAATGATATTAATCAGTATTTAAAGTTTCTGTATAAGTTCAAGCCACAACAACTTGAGTAATGACTGATGCAGCGATTCCTAAACAACTTTTTTATATTAGTAATTGAATAACAAAGAGTATGGAAACTTTTTATGTTGATATTACGCTAAGCGGATTTTTAAACTGATTACAGATTTATATATTTTTAAAGTTAAATAAGCTAAATGTTGACGAGGAAAAATTTAAGAAAAGTTTCTTTCCATATGCTAAAAATACATTTTGTTAATTATACTCATAAGCCAAAAGGGTACATTTAGTGCTATTTGATTTACTGATTTTTTTATTCACATAAACCTAGAACTGGTGCCAGAGCTCGTATAGCCGCACTAATTTCGCAGAATTTAGGGAAGACAAAATTTCTAGCGCTTAGTGAAGCACGGAGTAACAGAATTAAGGGATAATAAAATTTTTAGAATTTTAGGAAAGCACTGGGACCCAAAATTAAGAAGCGTCAAAAATATAGAGCTTAGGCTCCCTAAGGTCTACAATCTAATTTAGAGGCTCCCTAAGGAGGCGCTTGGTAGCAAAATTTAGAATCTGCAGAGACAGCATCAGGCGACAAAATATCTAGCGCCGGCCTTCAGTAAGCTTATGTTGGAATTTATTTATTCAAGAATCAGATGAGCCTTAAGCTTGTATAAAAATTAAACGTAATAATAATAAATAACTAAATTAATGAATTCAGGCTTAATTGTCTCAGTTCTCGATTGAAGCAAGACAAAAGTTAACGAGACATTTTGTCTTACGTCGCCAGTCTCATGCTACATAGACAAAAATGTATAGCAGAGGCTCTTAAGCTAGAGTAAAATTATACTTTACTGATGCCAAACAATTTCAGGTAATATATCAGATTGCGCTGTTCCTCAACTTTCTGATTTGCTTATTATTTTTTGCTGGCTGTTGTAACTACAGCAATTTTATGACAACTAAAGTTTGAACTTTCGATTATGTCGAAAAGAGTTTCTAATTCTGAAGCTACTAACAGGATCTACAAATCGAAAACATATTTTGATGTCCATTAAACAAAAGATGGAATTGCTGCAAAAAATGAATATAGGTATATCCGTCTCAAAAGTACGCGAGGAGTATGGCATTGGAAAGTCAACTGTATATGACATAACATAAAAAGGAACTTTATGAATTTTTTGTGGACTCTGACACCCCACTCGCAATGAATAACCGAAAAATTATTCGCTATGCTAAAATTGATAATCATGACAAAGTGGTGGTTGAATGGGTCAGACAACGTTGCAGCACGGAGCGTGCCATTGATGGGTCCAATGTTAATGGGTCAAAACAAAATATTAAATGAAGAAATGAACTTAAAAAAAAAAATGAGTGCACGTATTAGACAGGTTGTTTAACTAAATTTAAAAATCGCCATGGTATAAGCATTTAAAAATTTCAGGTGAAAAAGCTTCAGCTAACACAGAAGCTGCTGAAGTATTTGCAGATGAATTTATTAAATTCATTAATAGTGGAAAGTTATTTTCAAAGCAAATTTACAACTGATGAAACTGGTCTTTTTTGGCACGATGCTGATGAAACTGGTCTTTTCTGCACCGCGAAATACCTTGGGAACCTCTACAGAAAAGGCTCCATCTGATGCCAAAGATTCCAAAACTAGACCAACAATTTTAGCATGCGCAAATGTTGCAGGAATGCACACGTGTAAACTTTTCGTAATCGAAAGTATACGACCTCGAGCATTTATGGTAAAGATTTTCCCGTTATATATCGTGTAAATAAAACAGCAATGATGACACAAGCGTTAATGTATGATTGGTTTGAAAAATCATTTCATACCCAAGGCTTTAGAGGCCCACCAGCGGCCGAGCGGTAAAATCGCTGAACACTGGTAGTTCGGTCCGAGGTTCGAATCCCGCGAACGGGCTGGCTGCATGGGCGTTTTCGTGGTTTCCCCATGTGCAATGTGTATACGAGCCAGTTTCCTTTAGAAAGTCCTCCACGAAGGCATACCTTCCCTTAGGCAGATAGCCTAGTGTGCTTTGCCGTATTCTCAGTACACACACCATACCCAAGGCTTGGGGAAATTTGAATTCCTTTGGTTTACCTGATGACGCAAAAATTGTCCTGATTGTAGATAAGCGTTCGGCTAATATGTCACTTAAAGTTTTAATAAAAGGTAATGTATCCGTGTTATCCTTTCTTCCAAACTGTACGTCCATCATTCAGCCTAAGGATATCGAAATAGTGCGCGCGCTGAAATGTAAATATAATGTAGCACTTTTAAAATCCATGTTAAATTTCTCGATAATGGCAACACTATTCAAGCATTTTAAAAATATTTTAACATAAAATCTGCTGTGTGGAGCATCGCAAGATCGTAGGAGATGGGCCTCCAGATACATTAAAAAATGTTTGGCATAATTTATGGCCAGCTAACCATATTTCATGGTGAGAATAATGAAGGTGATAGCCGCGAATGTGAAGGCTTTCAGGGATAATAAACCACAGCTGAAAAGTTCCAATGAATGGATATTGTAAAGAAATGTGAAGGAGTGGTAATAAATGAAAAATTTTTTGATTGCGTTGGCAATGCTCCAAACATCAATCAATTAACGGACGGCGAAATCTGTAGTATGTCTCTAGGTCCACAGAATACCTCTACCGATAGTGAAGAAAGTGACAGAGAGTTTATTGAAAACGAAAAAATTTCGATTGATAAGTTAGTCGGTATTCTCGACACAGCAGTTACAGGACTTGACAGTGGAACTTTGTAACTGAACAAGAAATTATGTCTGTTTATAGAACTAAAGAGAAAGTATTAGCACAAAAACGAAGCAACTTAAATAACTTACATTGAAAGAAATGTTTAATAAAGTAAACAAATAAATATTAAGCTTTTTTTTTGTAAATTTTGATACCCTTTAGATCATAATTGTTTTTTATTTCATAAATTACGCTTTCATATTTTTAATTGTACAATTTCTGCATGCCATCTTACGAGATTTAAATTGATGATCTATAATCCGGAAGAACCCCTAATCCTGAATTGCCGAAGTCCCGACGAGTCCGGATCTCAGATTTTGTACTATATACATCATAGCATGCATGAAGGTTCCATAAAATTTAGAGTAAAAAATTACACTGAACACAGATTGGCTTGGTCAACGAAAGTTTTGTTATTGCAGGGTAGTATGTTTGATATTCGAAAGGAATATGTGTTTTTAAACGAGCAAAGCACATCAAAAGATAGTTAATCAATCACCAACTACTCTTAAACGAACAGTGAATAGAATCCACTGACAAATGCAGGTTATATTATCTAACAGAATCGGTAGACATTTGCTTATGAATCAAGTCTACATTGTTAACATAAAGTATTTAATTTTGAATAACAGTACATAAAGAATTAACCCATTAAACAATATCTGAGGAAACTGGCTGTTTCGACTTCTTAACAGATTTCTTGTCTTAATAAATGATCTTTAACATTCATTGGGTAGGGTAAGATGAAAAATCTGCGGAATGTTAATGTTTCGATCACAAATTATCTGTGAGTATGTTATAGACTCTTCATATCGTGTTTTTCCATCATCGAAGAAGGTACTCAGATTTTAATTATTTGTTGAATAGAAGTTTCTAAAACCTGCCGCAGAAACAGCAAGCGTTACCCTACTACTTCAATAATTAAAAATTTACAATTATTTAAGATAATCCTGCTATAAGATTTAGGAAAAATTTCCCCCCCAGATCTGACCGTGCTTGTCTGTATTTTTTAAACATTTTAAAAATAATCTTTAGGTATTTACAACTAATACAGAAGCATCAGTTCTTTCACTTAAAGTGACTGAAAAATGCTTAAGTTTATCAGCTGAAAAATTATACTTATTCTTTCTTCCCTGTGACCTCTGAACGGCACAAATCTGTGACCTCAGATGCCAATTATCAAACTCGGCAGATGGTTGTACGGAGAAAATCAGCAGGCGAGAAACCTAGAGAAAAATTAAAACATGAATCTGAAAAACAGAATATTTATAAATCTTAAGGACGAAAACCTTAGAGAAGTGATATGATTGGCAAAAATGATAACTTATTTGTACGGAACTAAACATTATTAAAGGATTGAGACTCCGGCTTTTACAGATTGACACAGAGAATGAACTTTTATGCAAAATAAAGTCACATGTAACAAGCAAATTAAACTTCATAACTTTATCTTATTAAACTTATAATAAAAGACGCTTGAAGGAAACCTTTGAAATTTCAGACTGAAAAATAATAGAAATAATCAAGTGCATGATTTATATGACAAGGCTTCGATAAGCATGTAATAAGGCTATGATGCTCAACATAATATTACATTCCTCTAAAGCTTTATTTAAGGGAAAGGAAATATTTTGTTTTCGAATTTATTTTTAATAAGTTTTCTAACCTACGTTTTTTCGTAATAAAGGAAACACAGGAATTTCTAACTAAAATTAAGGGGGTAAATTAATTAAACTGATGAATCATTTTCATCCTCTCAACCCATGTTTAGTCACGGTTTTGCAATAATATACTTTCATCCTTTTTCTACATTTAGTCATAGTTTTACAGTATTACGTTTCTTCAAAAGACATGTTATAAGGTACTTCTCTCGTTTTCTTAACATACCTTCGTGGTGTAGTGGTCAGCACGCTCGACGCGATTTCCAGAGGTCCGTGGTTCGAGTCCCCTGGAGGGCATTGTTCATTTTTCTCATCTCCTGCTTTCAAAAATACCTAATGTCTCTACAATGTTAGAAGTCGATCGTAGATGTATTATGAGCTTAAGCAGTTCATCTGAATGCCGGATCTTTTTTTGAGCTAATATAGGTCATGTGTTGATATTTATCTTTCATAGAAAACAAAAGGCCAGAATTTTTTTCTCTTCCGCAGTCAAGAAATACTTTCTGTTTCATAAATTATTACTGAGAAATGAAGAATCCATTTCAGAATCTCGTCTTGGCTAACAGTCATAAGAACTGTTTTCGTAGAAATACGTATTTTGGTTTTTCGGAATAGGAAAAGCAAACAATTATCCGTCATCATCATCACCGCTTAGCTGGAATGAGGAAAGATTTATTCAAATATTGGTTTAAACCTTATCCCTGCTAATTACAGACTAACAGAAAAATCCAGAAAAACATCTGACATACGGCAATGCAATTCTTGAACCTGGAGGAAACCCCGTAAATCTGAGGTCTAGAAAGACATCCGTACGTCATATAAACTGTTACTGTATGCTTTGTTCCACGATGTTTTGTCTTTGATTTCTTTCCTCCTTCGATGGTATAATAATGTATCCCCGGATGTTGCTTTCTTCGCAGAGTTTTTGGTCTTTTTGGTCCGAATGTAAAAACATTCACTGAGCCACGTTGTTTTCTGCGGATAACTTATAAAGTAAAGGCTAGATCGCCAAAAAAGAAAAAAAGGTTTTTATTTTGTGCACTAATTATGTGGATATTATGAAATAATTCCGAGCTATTTCTTCATTTTATCAAGAAACAAAAATTCAGATTTTTGCTGAGTAGAGGAATAGACGGAGGTCCTGAAACTGCGGAAGAGGGTTTGAGCAAAACTCTCCCTTTTTCGAGCCCTATCTTCGACTGCAATTCATACGAAATACTACCGAATCCGCATAATACTTAACTTAATACTGACTTTTAACCGCAAGTAACAGCGCATTCACTGAGCTATTTCAGATCTTCAAAGAATTTAATAACCTCTTAAATGGAGAGTCAGTAATTAGTATCTTGAGAAGAACAACTAACCCATGCACGAAGTGCATGTAACAAGCAGTATGGAAACCAAGCTTATTCCAGCAGCTCAAAACAGTATTTGTAATTACCAGACTTATAGATCTGACATGACTATAGTTCATCGTCAAAGAGGAGGGGGTATAGCGCTTCTTGTCAAGCCCTCCTTTCCCCATTACCCACTCATAATACCACAGTTTTCAGACATTGAGAGGCCACAGCTATTGACATCACATCAAGTAATCAACCTACGAACTTTTGCCTCTACCTATATACCTCTCAGTTTACAGTAACAGCATACTGCTTCTGATCCGAAGGTCTTATTTTCTCTCAACAGTCGAAACATAATGGGTGGAGACTTATATACACAACGCCGTGAGATGAACTGCTTTAATTCTAATATCATAGGATGCATTGTGTTCGGCTTGGTACAAGATTCCAGAATATGCATGTAAAATATAAGATATGAAAAAAATATTAAACTTAATTGGAACCAGTTGGTAATATACCTTCAAATTCATAAATTTTAATTGAATGAATCCCCGCTTCAAAGATTCGCTTTGTGCGTCATTTTGTTGCATGTTATGTCACTCTTTCTTTGCAGTATCAGCATTGATGTAAACTTTTGCCCAATCACTGAGAAAAAGCATTTTTATGGCAGAAACACTGAATTGAAACTTTGTTTTTATCATATTGTGGAGTCTTGTGTTCTTTGGTAGTAGAGACGAGAATTCTAAGACTTAAGTAAATTATTACTATGTCTTGTAAAATGCCACAGAGACTGAGAAAGGGTGTGAAAGATCTTTTTATTCAGCACAAATAAAAGTTAACAGAAAGTACTACTCGTAATTACAGAAGAGCCAGCATTTATGTCTTAAATTAAAAATAATGAATTTAACCTTACTAAGTAAATGTGTGTTAGCCCAACGGTTACACAGACAGAGAAAGCGCAATTTGGCTCTGACCTACAATCGGCATGACAAGTCTAAATAGAATAACGTAACGCCGTAGAATTCTACTCTCAAGAGAATCAATTAGCAAACATGGCCTTCAGCAGGCGGAACTGGGTGTAATTCTACCCTCTAAAACCTTCCTCCAAATAATATCTACCTCAAAATACTATTCTTCCTTTAAATACTGTCACATTTCTACCTCATTTGAATACATGCGAGCTAGAAATTTACATTATGGCAGGGAAATGGGAAACGAAAAAGACAGTAAAGCGCATTGACATAAAAGAGTTGGTTAGTAAAACTATGCGAATCCATATAATACATTGCTAAAAGTTATTTATTTTTTATGTGGAACACCTTTTTATATGTAATTGTATTTAACAGCCATCAGCTGGTAGTCATGCTGATTCCTTGTACAGGACCTGCTTTTTTTGTCTAAGTTTCTTATATTGTTTTTTGTTTGTTATTATATATTAAGTATTCCATTTCTCTACAGTAACAAAATCTGAATGTGTTTTATACTGCATTAAATATACTTTTATAAATATTTATTAGAAATATATTGATTTCACATTAAGCTATAACGCATGGTTTTACAAGATCTTCGACTGATTGTAAAATTCATGCTGTCTTTTCTGGATTTATTTCCAAGAACTCTGAACTTTCTGAAAGGTTAATATAGCAAATTCAAGACATTTAGACAACACCTTTCAACTGTATTCAAGAGCTTCACAAACTTATCTCTTAAAGACTTTCAAATTAAATTTTAAGTCCATTTCCAATTGTATAATATATTGTTATTAAGTTTCTAAATTATATTTTTATATCGTTTTCTAATTTCAAATATGAGAAAGTTCATGAAAAAAAAAATGTCGGGGTGTACTGAAACCTAAACGCTACATCTCACAAGCACTTCCCAAGTAGCACACGACGTTGCAAACTGTTTCGAGAGGTTGCAAAGTGGTCGTGGTAACTTTTACGACGTCTTTACAGCGTTGCGAAGATGCAAAATATTTGCCGTTGCATCTTGGCAATTTGTCGACGTCGCTGAAACGTCATGATATGACCGCTTTTAGACGTGATCGTTTTAGTATCTTTTTCATAGTTCATCAGCGTTACTGTTAAAAAGAAAAGAGACTAAATCTTCCCTTTCAAGAATCTGAAGTCCGCATAAGATTTATTTTACAATATTTCATTACTTTATTTGATCTAAATATATTAATCGAAGGTAGATTCATCTAATGAAATATAAATTTAATACAAATACTTTTGATTTATTAAATTTAATTAGTACTAAAATACGTGCTAAATTATTGTTTAAAATTTTGTTAAAATAATTAATACTTGAAGTATTTTTTTTATAAATATTATAGCAAAATATTTAAAAATTAAACTAATCTATCAAGTAAGTTATTAAGTTATGCATTTTATATAATTTAAAAAATCATATTTCCGAAATCAATACAAATCACATATTAGCAATTATTTCACTGCTGAAATATGACTTCATTTATTATTTTTGAAGTAAGGACGAATTTGTTTGAATTAATATGCTGACATAATATGAAACATTTTACCGCATACAGAGCAAAAAGTATAATTTTCGCGAAGATATGATTGTTCGTGAAGATGTATTCAGGGTTAAAAATGGGGCGATTTTAAGAATTCCGAGAAAACATCCAATGTTAAAAGACGATGCATATCCATGCATATTTAACGGCTGTCCAATATATATGGCGGAAAACTCTACGACAGACAGAAGAAGCAGAACGGAAAAATTAATGGAAGAGGAGAAATATTAACACTTTTAATGGAAAAATACAAAATTAATGGCTTTGATAAATTACTAATAAATGTTAACATCAAAATTAGAGAAACTGTGAACAAAAATATGAAATTCATTAAGTATAAAAATTCTGATGAACTGTTTGTTATGTTTTTACGCATTCAAAAATGCTTGGTTTAATCCTAGTATACGGTACACTCGGGATTTGGCGACATTGACATTACAAATGTTTTAGCGAGCCCGATAAATATTATTTTGTAAATATAATCTTCTCAATATTGTTAGCAATCCTATTCAATTGAAATAATCCTTCTAGGCCATTTAAAAATATTCTAGTAATTATAGTAATTATCAGAATAACCGTCGAAAGGTTTAATGCAATTGTATAAATCGCTGAAAAGTTACACTGAATTTTGTTCGACCGATTGACATTCCCTGTATATTATTTTCTGGATGATTATATAAACGAACATCTGAGCTCGAGGCTTGCGCGTTTTGGCTAGCTGCCAAATTCGAACAAGTAACTGCGTAATTAATTGAGATTCCAGCAGTTTTTTTTCAAGTAATTTGGTAAAGATGCCATCTGTAAAGCATTTGAAAAGACTGACTTCATGTTTGAAATTGAATCAATCAATGACTGATATAAATAATAGTGCTTATATTAAAAGTAAATGCAATGCACTGTCGATCAAAGAACACACTGTGAATCTTATCATTGTTCTGTTGTTATCTACAGCTGCCTTCAGTGAGTGAATTTGCATTGCTGTGAGCTCCTGTTTGGAAACCTCTGAATTGAGGAAAAATCATCGTAGAAATGCCGAATTTGTGCTTATTTTGCTCTACAATATCTGCTCTACAAGAAGACACCAAAAGTTTGGATAAATCATTTAGAAAATATCAAATGCAACCTGCTACAGTGCTAATTGTGAATATAGTGTTCTGATTTGGTGTTTTATGGGTTTCCGTAGTTAGTGTTCTCCAATCTTTATTGTTTCCAGGGGTGCAATATTTGGATATATGGATTAGCGATTCGGTTATAACGTCCTAAGTGCTATATCGTATATCATTCATATTAAAAGATTATTGTGTTGGTGCTTAGAATTACTTCATGTAAAACCAAAAATAACATACAACGGTATGGCATTTTCTATTTTTGCTGAAAATGCAATCAATGCAGAAGCAACAATTCAAGCTGTTATGGTACGTTCATTAGATTCAAAATGCAAAAAAATTATTGGACTGGTACCAATACTTTGTATGACTGCTGAAGATGAATTAGATATATGTAATAACAAGAACCAATACATTAAAATTAATAATAATGCACATTCTATAGTATGCAAAAAAGGTTGATGATTTTAAAGTGTATGAAATGTATGATAGAAAAAATAGTGTTAAGGAAACTTTAGCATTACTATGAAATATTGCAATCCATAATTATGTGATATTTAATGGTGTAATATTAAAAAACACGAAATATTTTTTATTGATTGCAAATTGAAGTTTCATTACTTTTCGTTTGGTATCTATTCTTCCAAACACTGTGCAATTCGCGTTTTTTAAAATTAAATATTGCCTTTATGTATGTTTATAAAATTATGTTTATAAATATGTTTATAAAATCAGGTTTTATTTTTTATTAAATTTAAGAATATTCTATTGCCGTTATGTATGTTTATTAGATTATCTCAATAAATAAATGTTGAAAATTAGGTTTTATTTTTTTATTAAATATAAGTATATTCTATTTTCTTCGCTTACTTTTTATGTGCTTGTGATAACAAAGAAATTCATAATAAATAGAAACAAAAGTTTCATCGTGTGCTATTTAACCAAGAGCTTACTTTAACGTACTTAGCTTACTATCGTATTATTTAAATTATTTCTATACAGTATTATAAAAAGTGCATGAAATAATCATTGTAATCTACCACTATTCTAAAATTCAGAAACTAAAAATAAGTAAATACATTAACATATAATCGAAAGAAATGGTGTTAAGGAACATCAGCATTAATAGTAAATACTACAATCCATAATTATTGCACTTGCTTACTATTTAAAAAACACAAATAATTTTTTTATTAATTGGAAATTTTAGTTCTGTTACCTTCTTTCTGCTATTTATACTTTCAAACACTACTAGTTCGTGTTTTTTCTTAAATTAGTGCTGTCATGTATGTTGTTTGTTAGGTTATTATTTCATTTTAGATATGAATTTGGATAGTTATTAGATTTAGGTATATTTTTGTATGAATAGTTTTGATCACATTTATTAACTACTTTATATTGTCTTTCATTTGCCTATCTTGGAGATATAGAAGTTAATGGTTATATTTTTTACTATAAATCGCGAATAAATTTATACTTGAGTTCAGGTAAAATACTGATTATACTACCTTAAGAACCACTTCCTAATTTATCATGACAGGGGCAATTTTTAGTGTCTCTGAGATTTAACAGCAATAAATGTGATAATGCTGTTATAATCAGAAACCCTCTTTTTTTTTTACCCACATATATATCTTTACTTTTATTTATGTCTGATTGAGTTTTATTTACTTAAAACCTACCATTAATGTTATATATTTATAATAACCACTTTCATAATTACTCTCACTTATATACTAAAGAATTAAGGAAGCAAAATGATGAAATCTTAAATAATTATAACTTGGAATTTAAGTTATTTAAAAAATATAATTTAAAGTACTGAAAATAATTAAGACTATTATTAATTATGCATAATTATTCTAAAGAGAAAAAAATGTATTATTTTCTTTTTTTCAGGAAATGATAAAATATTTAAACTTTAGAAAAATACAAGGAATACAAAATTTTAAAAAAGGAGAAAAATACATTAATTATTAAGCTTATTTTTCTGCATAAATCAATATGTAACTCAAGGACATAATAACGACTTTTTCACAACTTTTGCAAAAAGTCGAATTTTGCGAACATTTAGGCGTCGTTAAGACGTCGTGGTACGATGCTTTCACAACCGAAATATAACCTAAGGAAGACGTAATAACGACGTCTGTGCAACGGTTGCAAAACAGTTGAGTTTCGCTGACATCTGTGTGTCTTAAAGAAGACATATTGCAACGTTTTTGCAACGACATCCACGACGAGTTTGTTACGACGTTGCCGTGCTACTTGGGTTCATTTGCTTTCTCATTCCAATTGTAAATATTGTAGATATTCTACAAAATTTCTCTTCCTTTGCTAACGCTAATGCTTTCTTCTCAAGAGGCTTTTCTCTCGCTAAGCCATTTTCTGTTTGGAGGGGGCAATATGTAAAATATAAAATATTGAAACAAAATTATTAACTTTAATTGGAACCAATTGGTAATATACCTTCAAGTTCATAAATTTTAATTAAACACATCCCCGATTCAAAGATTCGATTTGCATCATTCTGCGTTACTTTGCTGAGTGTACTCTTTCTCTGTAATATCTCTGCACTGCGACATCTTTAACTCAATCACTGCTTAGGATTAACACGAAAAATTTCCAGGTATAAATACAACCGAAGTGAGTACGCATGAGCTTTGTCTCACCTGCAAACCAAGTGTCTAGCTCCGCCTTCTTTCTTTATTATTTGAAATATAAAAAGCGTATATGGAAACTGTGGGGCGCGTTTAGCGTCCCTAGTGTTGTACAAGTTTTAAGAAAATACATATTTCTGAATAATTGCACTTGTGCAAAGAAATGATATTTTAACCATCAAGCCAGTTGTGATTTCGCATCTAAGCAACAGTCATTTTGGACTTAACTAAAGAAAAAGTTGGTTTCACTTCCGCAGAAACCATAACATCACATGTATAGCTGTTCCATCCACCCCAAAATGGTTTAACGCTAGCTCCAATAAAATTATAGACTACTTCTTACTGCGGAATGCTAGTTATCTGCTAGACATATCTGAACTTGATGAAGTTTCCTCGAACCATAACCCAGTTCGAATCTATATGCATATCAGCTGAATATTGCACCACACAACAAAGTCGTTATTGCCAACTGGTGATCCTTCGCCAAAGTTGTAAATAACATCCAATATACCATCCCAATGATATATTTAGGGGAGGATACTGATAACTTGGTGAAGAAGTTCACAGGTTATATCATTACAGCTTATAAAAAAGCTGCTACCAAGGTATCCAAGCAAAAGATTACATGATCTCCAGCTCTAAAAAGACTCAGTCAGAAAAGAAACGTTACGGGACGTAAATGGCAACGATCCGGAAATTCCAAAGACAAGAAAATTTTCAACATACTTCATTGTGCTTTCAGGTCTGTCATGAATCTACAGGCAAAATAAAGTTGGATTGTAAGAATCTTAAGTTTTACTAACGTTTATTTTATTTTTAATCTTTACTATCACTTCTTATTTTCTACTTCCGGCCAGAATTATAAGCGTTAAGGTTTTTATGCAAAGTTTGTCTGGCGAACGCCAAGTATTTAAGTTGTGGCTTTTTGCCAAGCGAGAGAGAGGAAGCAGTGAGTCGAAGCAGGCCGCTTACCTTAGAAGTTACGCAGTTGCTTGTTGCCTTCCAGGCCAGAGGTTTTAATCCTCTTGATAAATTTAAACGTATTGTAGTGTTCATAGTTCTCTGTACTACATACGCTTCCTGTTAATATAAGGCCAATTTTCCACGTTTATTATTTTAAAATTAGAGTTTAGTTCTATTTTTATATTTTTACGTTAGACCCCAAGTAGCGGGTCGGTGTATTCCGAAGTACGGAAGTTTTTGTAAAATAGAGAAAAATAAAGGGTTTTGTATACCCTTCTTGTGTATCCTGTCTACTTCCCACAATTAGTGAACATAGCTTTAGTAAGCTCTCTGTTCCGAGTCAGGTCCTTGCATGTTCCCGAAGAAGGTAAGAAGGAACATTGACCCTGATGGGATGAACTGCATAAAGTCTCTCAGTAAGGATGGTAGTTCTATATGGCGGGATATAGCACGATTACGGAAAAGCTACAAAGCCTCTTCCCCCTTAATGGCTTCACGAGGTTCCCTTACACCTAAACTGAGAAAGAAGAACTCTTAACTTTGCATCTGGAGTATCGGTTTCACACAGATAACATTCAAGACGACTAGATACAATACCAGGTTTAAAACATTTTACATCATTTCACCCCCAATCTCACGCACGCCAGAACAATATCAGTCCAGTAGTCCTCTCAGAAGTCTAGCCCACCAGCGGCCGAGCGGTAAAGACGCTGAACACTGGTAGTTCGGTCCGAGGTTCGAATCCCGCGAACGGGCTGGCTGCATGGGCGTTTTCGTGGTTTTCCCCATGTGTAACGTGTATACGAGCCAGTTTCCCTTAGAAAGTCCTCCACGAAAGGCATCCCTCCCCTTAGGCAGATAGCCGTAGTGTGCTTTGCCATAATTAAATACACCACCACACCTCTCAGAAGTCTAAGACTCTGTTAAGATAATCAAAAACAAGAATAGCCCTTGCCTATTACCAATAAGGTAATCAAAAATTTCCCGATGACTACGATCTTTTATCTAACGAAAATCATCAACCAAATCCTCAACTTTGAGTATTTTCCATCATCATGGAAAACGGCGGGTGTGAAGCCTAACAAGCCTTCTACATCTCCTGCAAGTTACTGTTCCATAAATCATCTGTCTGCAGTTAATAAAATTGTGGAGGCAGTGATACTACAAAAATGAACTCTATCACCAAGGCAAATAATATTATCATCGTACAACAGTTCGGTTCCGCAGCTGCCTTTCAGCATGGTACGCATCAACGGTCTGAAAAATACACCAACTTGTGTTATTTGTGTATACAATTATAATTCCTTTACGCATGTCAAGCGGCTATTGGCCATCCTAAATTGATAACTTCAATTTACTTCTTGTTCTTGCTGTTTTATTTGTTACTATTTTATATCTCTGACTACTTTTGTGATTGCTCAATGTAAGTTCTTTTGCTTGTTATTTTCCCACTTATATGTGTTGTGAATTTCATGTAATTTATCCAAGGACTGTTACAGAACTCCCATGTACCTACTAAATTCGTGTAATTAACCATGAGTTCTATAGTACTTTCTCACAATAGTGAGTTTAACGTGAAGAAAAAACTAAAATTTTTTCCATCTAAAAACACTTTATTTCATCATAAATATTATACAAGCAATGACTTTAAAAAATGTCGCATTATATCAGAAGCTGTAAGAACACTCATTTCAGTTACAAGTGATGCTAGAACATTTACTAATCAAAGAAAACTTCAACAAATTGGATACAGAGAGTATGAAAGTGTTACAAAATAAATAACTAGACTCTGCCATTTTTAGTACATATTTTTTTATCTTAATATTGAAATTTCAGGATTTCATCCTTTCTGTAAATTATATATTTTATTTCACCTTTAAAAAAATTACTCAGGTTTCTCTCTCAACTAGACTAGTCAAATCCAGTTTACAAATATTGAGTAAGCATTTTAATAAAAGCTTAAACGAAACGCAGTTTTGAAATATTACTTAAAGTTCTTTTGAAAACAATGAAAAAACTGACTTCGTTTCATTATTTGTAATGTAAATAAAGTTGTCTATAGAGATTACAGTAATTAGAGGTATTGATACTTGCTCCCAAATTCGGAGCTTAAATTGCATTGGTGTGCTGAAAAAAAAAAATGTTTTTCATTTTCCATCATCCTTTGAAGTATTACATTATATTTAGAGATTAAACTCAACCAGAGACTGGCTGGGCTACTTCTCAGAACAACCGGTGATAAATTTAAATTCGTGTGAAATTTAAATTCCAGCCGAAACGCCAAATAATCAAGGTCCAGTACTTTATTTTATTATTTAACTACTTACCATTTATTTAGTAACTTATTAAATTTTTATTTATCTCTTTACATTTTATTAACTTTTAATTTTAATTATTTAATTAATCTAATAATCAATTATTTAATTATTTTAATAATTAATTAATTAATATTTTAATTATTAGTTATTAGTAATTTTATTTATTTATTTATTCGTGTTCTTGTTCGTTGACGATCTTCCATAGCGCTTTGGTTCTTCTAATTTAAGAAATTAAGCCCTGCCTAAATTTCGACGTTAAGCGATTTTTCTTCTTAAGATATGCTAATAAATCAAACTTTCATATTTACAGGATTTTGACGCTTTAATAAAGATGAAGTTTTTTACTTAAAACGTTAGTTTAATTTTACAAAATACTTCAGCTTTCAAACACATAGTAACACGAGTTTCCAGCTGAAACATAAATACGCTCTGAATAGCAAAAATTATATGAAGAAACGCTTAAATTAATTCCTTATTTACAGCCAAAATGTCTTCAATTTTAACACTACGTGAGCTTGCTGTTGATGATTTGATTAAGCTTCTCCTCTGTGATCGCATTAGCACTTTTATTCACGTGACGCAGTGTATCGTTCACGCGAATAAAAGCATAAATTGCAAAGAATGTTTACTTACTGAATCTTTATAATTCTGAACAATAACCTGCAAAAAGTACTTGGAAGCTTTGTAATTCTGTAAGTTTTTTTCCTGTACATTTGCATTAATATTAAATTAGGATTTAGTACATCTTGCTTAAAATGCCTATATATGTTTTAGCATGTACTGTAGAGATATTAGACTATTTAGAAAGCAGGATATGTGAAAATGAGAAATGCCCTCGCGGGGACTCGAACCACGGACCTCTCGAATACACGCCGAATGTGCTGACCACTACACCACAAAGGCGGCAGAAATACCTTATATACTCCCCCTTTTAAAGGGCGACTAGGGATTAAGGGATCCGGTCGCCAAATCCTGGTGCTGAAGAACCATTACCCACCATCTTGTTTTAGTTCGGGCGCCGCTTTAGAGTCATTCAGAATTTCCGATGTTAGAAACTGAAGAAATGAGCAATGCCCTCGCCTGGACTCGAACCACGGACCTCTAGAATACGCCCCGAGTGACTGATCTCTAGTTCGAATCCCCGTTCGGGCACCATTGTAAAGATATTAGGTTATTTCTAAAGCAGGAGACATGAAAAATGAGCAGTGCCCTTGCCGGGACTCGAACCTCGGAGCTCTCGAATACGCGACGAGCATGTTGACCATTACACCAAAAAGGTATGCTAAGAAGGCGAGAGAAATACCTTATATATTATTTGTAATTATTTGTAGCCTTTTATAATTATTTTTAGCTGGTAAAAGAAGCTCATGCTGATAATAAACTGACTAATAATTACTCAGTTTCGTTTCAGTGTTTTTTGCTTTAACTGATCGCATATGCTTCAAAAACTCGGCATGATGGAAAACAAATTTTTAATATCCTGTTTAGTATACTATTGCAATGTAGTAAATTACAAATATTAATATGTAATATTAAAACAGAGAATAAAAAATTGTTTTAATATTACTAGGTTTTATCTTCAGTTTTTTCATATTACGTAGTAAAATTAAAGGTTAGGTTTTGATATGGTTCCTATTTAATTCTGTTTTAAAACAGTTGATTCCATTTCGTTGAATTTTAGTTCAGTAGTAATACTTAATGATAAATTAACGTTCCGTTCAAATAAGCTAAGTAGTATACTTCACGAGCAATTTTATTTATGATATTCATTTAGCTTTGAACATATATAATTTCACTAATGGGACAATTAATACTCAGCTTTCAAGAGAATTTAACGTAAACAACGTTTTATCATAACATTTAATTATCAATAGATAAAACAGCAATACGCCAGCCTGAATTTTGCTTAGCTTTAAAATAATCACTTGTAGATGTTATTTATCAATAAATATAATTTAACGCAGATTATGGCAAGATAAAATAAAATACATATTAGCTACTATTTGATTCTTATCATCTCTGAAGCATTCGTTTTCGATTAACTAACCGAATTGTTCAGAGCCCTAGGAAAGTCTCTTAGGACAGAAAAGATATTTACATATTTCGTTACTTATTTTAAGCTCAGTATGTAATCGTATCTCCTAATTTTACTGCGAAATGCTGGTATAAATGCTTAGAAAATATTCTGTGCTTTCTAATGACGTACTCTATTACAGGAATATCGGCGTGTAAACGGTAAAACGTTGTTTTTACGTTTCTGAATATTATCGATGTTCATTTGCCGAAATTCGAGAACAACGTACAGATCTATTTTCAATGACATGTTTTCTTGCCAGATGGAGAAGGGAATTTCTTTGTAAGGAAAACTATGTCAAACATGTAAATACAAAATGAAAGAGGAATTCGATGTTACAACTGGTAGGTAATTATATGTAAAAGAAAAAAATAATTTACCAGATAGGGAAACTGAAGCCTTGAGATAACATGACGCTGTTGGCTGCGTTTCGAAGAGGAATAAAAAGAGTTTTTAGATCAAGTGACGCGCCACTCTTCTTTAACAGTACTATCTACTATAGTACTATTATATCTTAATACATATCGCATTCATACTGAGCATTTTTTATCAGTATATTTTGGAGGCTTTTCATTTATCGTCTCATCTTTCTGTCATACATTCATATTGTAACACGTTTCCGATTGGAATTTCCCTTATATATATGCATTGAACATCACGAGCGATACTTTCGGCCTTCATCTGTTACCGATAAAATCTTGTGTTGGAGTTTTAAGCTGCGTCCGTGCATGTGTACCATAACAATTTCTAACTCTGAGATTTTCGAGCACTTTTGATTTTAGTAGTAAACCATATATCTGAATAAATAATGAAAGTTATTTGATGAAAATAACTAAATTAAAAGGAAACTACAATTGTTTCAAAAGTAGCAGGAGTAAAAATGTAACAGTTACACCTTCGGAATGCTGCTTATATAAAATATTATACGATTTAATATTTTAAGAGTCCGAATGAACATACTAGAAATGCTTTTATTTTTTTAAGGGCAAAAATCTCAACATTTATACCTGACATGAAAAACATTTAATCAATATTGAAACTGAAAAATTTTCATTTATCATAAATATGATTCAACTAATGGTTTTAATTCAGCACATGAATTTAAAATTTATTGAAAGACTATAATAGAACGACTTAACTGTTAAAGGTACAAAGAACTGTGTAAAGGAATTATGGGTTTTATAAAGAAGTAAAGTGATATTAATATACGCTTTAGCTTTAATATTTAATTTCAGTTTTTATGAATGCTATGATTAGTACATACATTTATTATCTGAAATGTGTTTCAAAAAATAGTTTCTAAACATTATTATCTTAAAACAGTTTAAATTCGTACAGTATTTTCTAAATACACAAATAATTTAAAATATTTTCTAAGTCCTTTACTAATTTAAATGCTATTTAAAGGCATTAAATAAGAAAAACATTGGTTTTGGGGTAACACACTGGGCAAAACCGATGAAGAAAAAGCTTTTATTTTCTGAGCAGTTCTGTACAATGAATATGATTATATGATCAGAACTGCAGCAGTGCAGTAGTCTCTTCAGAAAGAATTGATCTTCTACACAGACGCGTTTCCTTTTACATTGTTTTATCAGTACAGTTAGCGATGACATAGCAATTGTTTTACTTTAACTTATCGTTCTCCAAGCAAGATTTTCATTTTATACGTAAGTTGAATGTTTTCTTATCGCACTATGCAATGCTACAAATTTGGATAATTTCCAAATTCGTACCCATAATTAACATTAATAAGCTGAGTAAAAAATGTTTACACTTATTCAGAAGACCTTATTTTGTTTTTATTAATTAGAAAAGTACTGAAAACAAGGGTTATATCCTCCGTTGGCAATTTCAGATTGATAAAATTTATCTTTTAGGAATTTCAAAGCTATTTTAAGAGTCTAAAACTGATAATAATCTGGTTTTAAGCATACGTTATTATGTAACACTAATATCTTCATAAAATACCTATTCAAATAATTATTGGTTTATTATTATTCTATGGTTATGAAATTGATTAATTACTAGTTAAAAATATTTTACTTCACTAAGTAAAGTGGCCTTTAGAAATATTGCTTGGAGAAATACATGTATTCTTGGAGGTTAAAATTTTAAGAGTGAAATTTTGAAAAGGTTTTAAAATATGAGAATTAAAAACAATGCATAAGCTAATTATCTTTTAATAATTATTCTTACTTTTTTCTTAATGTAATTTTAAGATTTGCTTGCTCATGTGAGAGATTAATCCCATTGCTTTTCAAACCATAAAACTTCAATAATATCAAAGTAAATTTAGACGATTGGCGTTAAAGATCTCAAGGAAAAATATGCATAATCACTTCTATCAGTCGACACATTTGTAATTAGAACATACTTTGAATCAAGTCCATACGAAATGATTCTTAATACAAATTCATTTCATTTTCTCTTTTTGTATAAATTGTTGTGTCAAATCCACAGCATGAACATTTAGCATTTTCACAAAAGGAGCTATGTAAAATAGTGTCAGCATTTTAGATATTTTTCATAAAACCGTAAACGGAAGATTGATACAATTGTCATGGCATACGAATTGTATGCAGAATTAATTTTTATATAAACATATAAATCTTAAAGCACACACATATATATGATCTGATAAGTCATATCTAAATATATGCAATATCAGAAATAGCGACACAGAAATTTTCCAATCATATTTCTGAAAACCTATAATTTCAAGTAGAAAAAGGATAAAATGCTCTAAAGCAACATATTACTAAACTTATAGGGGTAATAGGTTTTATGAAAAATCTTAAATCTAATTATTGTTAAGTACATAACATGAGAAATATCATTTGAACTTAGAAGGAAACGGTTAAAGAAAATGTGTTAATTTAATTTAGGCAAAGTTTTGCTTATATTAATATAAAAATTTGGTCTCGTCAGAAATACTACACCTAACATTTTGAGTTACAGAAGTATATAGAAAATCATAAAAAATAAGATTACAAATATCTCGTCTCATAATCAGACAAGTACCGCTCTTTGTTCAGAAATTCTGCACTTGCTTCAAATGCAAATATGATGAGGAATAAACATACAATATTTAACAAAGTTTCTAACAAGTTTCTTGCTCATCTTCTGAGTTTGGCAGTCCTTTTTATTTCTAAATGTGCGCTTCTAGTTCTTTCTGTAATTCAATAACATTTTATTTAAGATATAAACTTCGGCTCATGAAGAGAAACCTAGCAACTACAGCGATAAGCTCCTGTTGTCAGTTGTTTATTTTGATTAAGATCTGCTTTTTCCCATTGCAGCCTTTCCATTTCATCAAATTTACTAGCCTGTAAAAGATAAAAATCTTATGATTCCATCATGAGCATATTAAGAGTCATAAATATATATAACTTAAACATTTCCAATTACATAAAAACCATCAAAAAATTGAAAACAGCTTACTCTTATCTCACGTTGTTCTCTGATTTTTCTCGCAAGTTCAATGAAAGCCTCATGAATGTTTTCATTGTTTTTGCAGCTGCATTCAAAGAACGGGATATCAAAAGTTTCTGCCATCTATAAAAAAGTATATTTAGAAAACATATTTTGATCTTTTTTATGCAAAACTAAATTAAGCATGGACATTAAATCTGCGATAACTTTTAGATGATGTTTTATAAAACCTATTGCATTTGTTACCTAAACTGGATACAGCACTTAAATATAAATAACAGTTACGCAGTTTATCTGATAATTATGCTGTGTGCATAATAAATAACCTCAATTTTAAAGTTTAAGTTTTAAAGAAAAGTATAATAACATAAATGTGGTACAGTTAAAAGAATGTTTCTTCGAAAAAGAATGGAAAAATCGTTTTTCAAGCATCTAGGGAAGTCCTCAGTAAAAAGTGTATTCTTCTCAAAAGCGGGTGAAAATATATCCAGAGGACTGCTACTAAGGTGCAGAAAATTTCTCAAAACTAGAGCAAGGAGGTAGTAAGTTTAAGTAGACTTTTTCAGTAGAACATCAGTATGAATACTGAAATTGTTTTCTGCCGTAGCAATATCTTCGAGCTAGTGAATTTTAGAACCATCTATATATCTATTTGTTTGTATAATAATTTTTAAGAAATAAACAACAGCAATTAGTAGGTTTTCCGAAAGGAGCACAAACTGGCCATAACATAGTTCTGTTTGTCGAATACTCGTAAACATAAAATAGAGGTAGGAGTGGATATAAATTTAAGAAATTAAAAATAGAATCCAGTACAAAATTAAAACTTGGTATTTTGTTCTATGAGCACAGAACGTCTTAAAATTTGGCAAAGCAAAAACCTTTTGTTTGGCGTATATTTTAACAAAGACTCTATCGATTTCGAGGGCAATAGCTGCAGGTACCTCATTACCAGGAGCAAAAACATTTCTCCTAGTGATAAGGGATCTGCATCTATTACCCTCGAAACCCATAGAATATCGGTTAAAATATACATCAAACAGAAGGTTGCTGTTTTGCCTAATTTTATGTTTTACTGTGATGTGTTTCTCTTCCTTCTTGATAGAATGTCTTACACAAAATAATCAACCGTTTACCAAGTGAATTTATGCTTCATAATTAGCAAATGATTTGATCTGTTTCGAGAAGTTACTCTATTTTAAAATAAATTAATTATAAAAACATCGAAGCACTGATTCATGGACATTTTATATCATTTTTAACATCTGCCTATTAATTATAGTTTTAGTATTCAAGTCAAAAATTATAAATTACAAGAATCAAAATATCATCATTCATAACTAACATTCTTTAAAGAGAAACAGCAAAAATTTTATAGCTATTTTGTTTTCCATTTATATTTTCTATATGCTCTTTCATATTTGACTACAGCTTCTTGCATTCTGATTGCAAACTCTAAGGTTAAATTCGATGCCAATGTAAAATAGAATAGTAAATATACTGAAATGCAGTTGAGGATTTCTGAAACCTTGATATTTATTCTCAAAAGTTTTAGTAGCATGAAATTAAATAGTACAACTTTGTTGTTAATAATATACATACCTAATTCAATACTACATAATTTTAGCTGCTCACATGAATGTGTCCTAACAGTGTTCCAGAGTGAATTAGGTTATTGCTTTTAATGGGAGAGTGCCACAGTTTCAGTTCAATTACGAATATTAAAATTCTTTGAAACGTGATATACATGTTTTGATTTTAGCTCAAAAAATGTATTACCATTTTGTCTAAGTAAGACGTAATATTCATTAAAAATCATACATTATTTTCAAATTCAACTTTGCAAGCACTCAGCGTTTTGCAAATATTTCTGTAATATTTCGCTGCACATAATATACGGTTTAAGTCTGCATTTGAGACCATGAAATTATCAGCGTGGAATATTTCTTATTTCCGTATTTATTTCAAAAATCTTATATTCAGCCAGAATAATTTTGTTTGAAATAGCCTGTTGAAATAAAATACACAACGACGTAAACGAAGGAATTCTATTTAAGGTCTTGTAAATGGACACTAGCAATCCAAATGATGTTAAACTTTAAAGAATACTTAAGATTTTTACGGGAAAGTTATGCCGAAGGAAACTGAATTAGTTCCAAAAATTCTCTGATTTAATGCAAGCATTAAATACATGATCACTAGATTCAACGAGTGCCAAAAGAAAATATATTTCTCCTCAATGTATTTGGATGTTGTGCACAGAGATAGTACTAATCTTGTCACGAAGTTCGTTACTAATAAATTTATTCTATTTAAAGCAGTGGTCGGCTTTAGGTCGGCCAAAGCTTTCTACTGAGTTCTGAAAAATTATTATGTATGTCGGTGTCAAAAACCAGTAATAGTATCTACGAAAAACAAAGCTTATTAATACTCAACCTGTATTAATAAGATTAGGAAACCTTTTGGAAAGAAGCATGTTAAATTTATTCACTTAGGTTAATGAGAAACTTGTTTTTACTTCTGTTTGTTTAGTTGCTGCGGGGGGAGGGATACTTTGACATTTTTTGGCGTGACATATGCTTTTGAGTGTGAAGTGTTTGTGAAGCGACATGTGTGTGGATTCAAGACATTTTACGCATAAAGAAAAACACCCTGCTCACACGTGTAGCTGACTTCGACAGCAGAGAGGAGAGCAAATGCTACTTTCTTCAAATACTAGGAAATTTGAAGCATAGATGCCCAGCATTTTAGGAATGCTTCGGAACTATTTGAACTATCTTGTTTCGGAATATGCGTGATTGCAAACATTTTCTCGGATGGCTTGAATCCTATGTGTTCCATCTCAAAATCATCACTACCCATCCATTCAAAAACAGACGAATCAAATTTATCAAATCAGATTTGATGAGGTAGAAAACACTGGCCCGTAAGTATGGAAGTGTTGCTCTCGTACCGTAAACTCTACTGTTAGTGCTTTTAGATATTGCAAGAGCTCATCTGTGTGAAAGTTCATAGAAGTCGAGTGAGCTTTTATACCTGAAAAATAGTTTGTAATTTCTAGTAATGATACGACTAATTTTGATATTCGCTCCCGCCAGCATGCGTAAAGTTCTAGTACTCTTTCTCCCTTACCTTGAAAACTCTTGTTTAACACATTGAAATGTGCTGTAATATCAGCGAGAAAGCACAGCTGGTGCAGGAAACCTTCGTCTTGAGTTCTGGGAAATGTTCTTTTTTCATGAAAGAACAACTTGATTGCACCCAAGTATGACACAAATACATAGAGCACCTTAACTCGGTTAAGCCAATGAACGTTACAAAGAGAGATCACGATATGATTTCCGCATTTCTTCCTGTAATGAAGTGAACAATCCGTGAATCAATGCGGAGCGAGACACACAGAAATTATCTAACTTAACGACATTTTCCGTCACAGTATTTAACTGAAATGCAGAGATCTTTGGACACAAATTCTGTTGTTGCATAATGCCATGTAAGCTCAAAATATATAATCTCCAGGATGCTTTAGAAAACCTTGTTACAGCCAACTAAAGCAGTAGAAGCATCAGTGCTAACCCAAAATACTCATTTTTAACATCAATATTTTGCCTTTCAAAGTAATTTAGAAATGCGGAAACAATTTCCTCTCCCTTAATTGTACCGTTAAATGGGATCAAGCAGCACTATAATACACCTCATAAACACGGCCGCCGCAATACGGAGTCACTACAGCTCAAAGGTTTCGTAAACAGCGACATTCAAGGCAGAAATCTTTCGTAAACAGCTTGTTTTTTATACATATTCTACCATCTCTGTTACACGTATTTCCATTGATCTGGTGGAAGCAAGTATTTCCCAAGTACGAGGCAAGGTTTATTAGTCAAGTCACTGAACAAAAGTTAAGCACAACTTGTCATTGTTTCTTTAACAAATTTTCCATCTGAAAGTGTTGTCCCTTTCAAACCCAAGCAGTAAACAAATTTATAGCTACATTCAGTTGCTTTGTTTTTCGTACCAATTACCTGATAAAATATAGTAATTTGCTTCTGATACCTGGAAATAGCTCTATTAGATAGTTTCGTTTTTTCTCGGAATTTGTATATGATGCCTCATGTTTGGTTTAGAAGTGTCTTTATACACTTAATGTTCTAATTACTACACTTTTGCAACACAGAGCACAAACAGCTCGAACTTTTTGTTGTATAAATCGGAACTCATACGTCCAGGAATTTTGAAAGAACGAATACCTAATTTGGGTTTTTTAGCGGTCCTTTGGGAGCACTTAAACCGACACAAGGACAAAGCATACCGAAACATGTTCACTAAAAAGGCTGAAAATCAGATACCCTTCTTGCGTGTTTGAACTGGACTGCGTCAGACTGTGCGATTTCTTTGAAAATAAGCGTACCCGAACTGTAGTCCGCGAGCAGTTTACAGTAACTTGCACAGTTTGGAATTTAAAGCTGTACAGTTATTAACTGCATATATTTCGCCTTAAAAAGATGTATTTATGACTTTATTTCCATATTTCTTCAAACTAATAAATACCCTAGACTTAAGGTATCTAAGACTTCTCATGTAGACAATTTCGTGAAAACTAAAGCGATGCATTTGTTTATTATTTACATTACCTTTTCTTTCGACTTACATATGTCAGCACAAGCAGTTAGAAAATAGAACGTCTGATCATTCTAATGATCCATAATTGTATTCATATACTAAATATACTAATAAAATAAGAAGTAAATAAAAACTACTACACCCAAAACTACGTCTCTTACAAAAGGTACAGGCAATAGTAATGAGATTTTTTTAAACAATAACGCTGTGCATGGGAGTCTTAGTTACGGTTACAAGATATTAGCATCATTGGTTTGGTTTGGTTTATTTAATTACGGAAAAGCACACGAGGGCTACCTGCCTAAGGGGAGGGATGCCTTCGTGGAGGACTTTCTAAGGGGAACTGGCTCGTATACACGTTACACATGGGAAAAACCACGAAAACGCCCATGCAGCCAGCCCGTTCGTGGGATTCGAACCTCGGACCGAACTACCAGTGTTCAGCGACTTTACCGCTCAGCCGCTGGTGGGCATATTAGCATCATTTAAAAAGAGTAATGTTTTTGAATGGAAATAAATTTATATCTATTACTTTTTTTTAGTTTATTCCTTCTGGATTTCAAAGATTTCAGCCTTAATTTTTCAGTTTCAGTCTCCCAAACGAGTGGATAAGAAAGATGAAGATAAAAATGAGAAAAAAAAGCGTGCCAAGTTTTATCGAGATTTACGAAAATTTAATGTTAAAACATTATGCAAAGTGGAAGCAAGGCGGGCGGTAAAATCATTTAAATCTGGAAAAGTCAAATTTCCAAGTAAAGAAAAATTCAGCCGAGAAGCAAAGGATAATGCAGAAGTTTTTGTTAAAATGTATTTTTTTCATGTAGTGTTTTTATATTGAAAGCAACAATTTTTATTTATTTAGAATGTGAAGTAAATTCGATAATTATTCTTTTTCCCACATTCATCTTTTTTTTCCTTCATTCCGCCGAGAAACGATAGATCGAGGTTTTACTTATTTAAGGTTTTCTGTTAGAGAAGTACGGTGGCAAAAATTTTGTACTGTTTCTCTTGGTTATGAGTCTATACTTTGAATTATATCCTTTTAGCTTGTGATTAGCAGCAGGAGTAGTAAGTTAGAACTAACATTTTTAGAATAACATAGCTTTTTATCATTGACATAAGTTAACATCTAATTAACTTGTTGTTTGAGCCTTTGAGGATAGTGATTTAGTTAAAAGAAGGTTGCTATTTTAATTTCCCCTTAAGTTACTTCCTATCAGCAAAAGTGGAAAAGATTTTATAATGTTTGTTTTGCAACCTTTGAAACGATATAATACAATACGCGATTTATTTTTGTGCCAAACTTAAGAAGTTATTTAGCATTTCAGATTGTAGAGCAATAAGGTATTTATCGGAGCAGAAAACATAAAAAACCAACAATGTCCTCGCAGGAAATCGAACTTCGGACCTTTCGATTGCTAGCTGGAGGAGCTTCCAACTGCATCATAAAGTCATGCTGTTAGGAAGGAGAAAATTCCTTACAATGGGAACTAACAGAAGTAAGAAAAGGCAAAAAGTCGCATAGAACCATCAGGATACAGGTTGAGAGTAACAAGTTTGACATAAAGTGTTTGCTAAATCATACAATTTCTCAGATTAAAGATGACATTGTGAGGTTTTTATGTTAATTAAGAAATTATAATGATTTGAATCTTTACAGTAACTTTTTTTTCCGCGGTCTTCACCAGAATACAACTTAATTGAGTAAGTATTTAATTCGAGGGTTTGATAAAGTGGGGCTTTTTGCAGCCTCGCTCGTAGTTTACGACTTAGCTCCTCTGCTAAAGTTTAGTCCGGCTTTAGACGTTTTTGCTAGTCAGCGTTAAAAATGTGGCATTTTAATATTTTGAGTCAGCTTAAATAGACCATTTTGTGTAGTCTCTGACTATCATACTTGAATTTAAAATTCAATTATGTTATTTTAAATACCAGCAAATGAAGAAATTTTGTTTTGTAAGCATATACTTCTATTAATTTAAAGAGTTGAATGAAACGTTATTTTATCCTCCCAGGATTTAATCATTTTGATTCAGATTAGACCGATAATTCGCTTGTCTGTCTCGTAGGGTTTGATTAAGGTTCAACACAATCAGAGTCCTAGAACATAAACTAAGAATGTGGTGAAGAATTTGCTTGTTCACACGTATATGATATTCAGTATATTTAATCACATGTAAGTGGTATGCTTAAATTGCATTTAAAATTCTTACTAAAATATTAATTGGGAATGTGTTTATCATAGAAAAATATACTTTGTAAACATAAGTCTTAGTCAATTTATTTTCATGTTTGAATTTAAAAATAGGGTGCTACGCGAATAAAAAAAAACATTGCTCTTTTTTTTAAACTTTTAATTTAATTACCTTCCAGTGTATCTAAACATACGTTGTATCTATTTAACGCAAAAGTAAAAAAAAATAGGTATTATTAGGAAGTTTAGAAGAACTTCTTTCTAATGAAATCAATTATTTTACCTTAATTACCACATCGGTTTTTAAACGCTCTCTAACTTACTAAACTAGTCCTTAATTTTTCTTCTTTACAAATATGTTTTAGACAATTCTAATTTCCAAAGTTTACAGTGTTTGTCTCAGTAAAATGAAGCGAATTTCATTTCACTTGCAAAGTCTATAATTTTCTTGTTAAAGGCAGTATAAAATCTAATGTAAAATAATTTAGTTTTATTTTGTAATTTCATGCGAGAGACAATACAATTAATAATTAAGAAAGTTACTTAATTTCATCAAAAATTTTATAACTCTGCTATAGCTTTAAAATTAATTAAAAGATTTGAAATTTTACAGCTAACATACCTTCTGTCCTCTCTCGAAGTCTATTACTCTCATATGGGTAGCATCACACTTGTTACCTACCAGTACTTTAACTACATCTTGAGAAGCATTCTAAAAATAATATAAGAAACAGAATAAATAAGAGGAATAATTTAAAACATGCACAAATCTGAATGCCAACGTACCTCCTCCACATTCCTGAACCAGTACATCAAATGATTGAAAGAATCCATGTTTGTGACGTCATACATGACAAGTATCCCCTAAAACAAAAGTTGCACATAATTAATTAGATTGATACAGTTTCATTATATCGTAAATATCAGAAAATATTCAACATTTTATAAGCAATAAACTTGTAACGGACAAATTAAAAATTTACTGATTGTAAAACGATTTATTGTATACAAATTATTCACTCTTATTTTTATTTTCATCAATAAAATTTCATAATTTAATATCCCAAATGTAATTTCCGACTGAAATATAATTTTTGCTGAAAATTTATTTCAGCCATAAGAAAGTGCTCTAGAAGAGTTGCAAATCTTTGATTCTTATTAATCATCACATTTTGTTGCATAATGTGAAGTACGCAGTTGGATGTTGGCTGAATTGAAGGTTTGACTTCCCAGAAAACGCTGCAAAACTCACAGAATGAAGAAAATCAAGAAAACACTCTTGTGTTCAGCACATGGTTTGAGTAAAGCGTACCAAAGATCAGAGAATTTATGAGAAATTTTGTGCTTTGTTGATCCATAAAGGAACTAAAAAAATTTGGTTAAAGAAAATAACATCAAGCAACTGTAAAGACTGTCACACGAATTATCATCCCGTCTGCTTTTTAAGTATCATAAGTCGAAGTAAAGGTTTAACATAAGAGCTATTTATTGACACGTCAGCCTGATAGATACACAAACTGAAAAATCAAAGCTATTAAGGTGGTCTCGGTGTATCTAACCATTCAACTACCAGATCGAACCTAAACCAGGAACCTAAAATGAAAGTACAGATGCACTTAGTGGCATTAGATTTAGCAGAAATGGATCAAGAGAATCATTACTAAGTAGTCTATATCTTTACTTTGTTGTTTCAAGAACTGCTGTTGTATTGCGTTAAATATTTACTGTGAACTGTGATAAGTAATGTATTAGTACTATGTGAAATTTTAAAGGTAGTTGTAGTATTGTAAATTTAGTAGCTACTGTAAAAATGTTGGTAAAATATTAATTGACTGAGACGAAACAAATTTTCGAAATTCTCAATTTCTAGGTCAGAACTAGTTAAAATTATATAGTTAGCTAGATTTAGAAATGAGTCTTTTTAAATTCTTGCCTAAGGTTGCTAAGCCTATGCATTCTGGGTTGTTGTATTCTTGTATAAGCGTGATCATGACAAGTGCTTCTCTTGATTGAGCTGAACTGTTTCAAAAGAGCCCCCTTTCCTAAAAACTGATGTTGCGGGCAGGTGATGCAAAGACAGCAAATTCTGATATGTTCAAAACGCACGTGGGCAGTTAGACTTAGACTTACCACTTGGTTACAGACCTTTTAGGACTTTAGGAATATTCCCGAGGCCAAACTGACATAATATGCCTGGTTTAACGTTACGATCTCAGCATGCGTAGCTGAGCATTTTTACGCTGAAAGCATAAAAGTGGCGAGCTCACCGAAAAATAGAGATTTTTGGCTTTTTGAGAAAGCTGTCTCCTCGTAGAAACCAGTTCTTGGGAGTTGGGTGTAAAGCGAAAATCGGAAAGTGTTTAATGATGTTTCTTTGATGATTTATAGTAAACAATTTTTATGTTTATGTTATTATGTTTTAAATTATGCATTTATTCCAGTCCAGAAATAAAGAGTTTCGTGTCTTTAACTTCGTAGTACTGATTTGATTACTGACTGTGATACTGCAACGCAAACTTAAAATAACTGCAATAAATCAAGATGAGTTTGATGCATAAGCGGTCATGAAATATTAAAAAAAGTCTTTATTTATACGTTGATTATATTCTAATTGAATTCTATTTGATTCTACTTGAATCAACAGAAATGTGTTGTAAAATGTAAAGTGAAAGGTTTCCTGCAACAAAAGTCTCTAAGTCTGGGATTAAGGAAAATTTTGTCTCAGCGAATTTTGTAACAAATCTTTAAAAATTTTACTGATAATTAAACTAAAGGTGCCCTATTTTGTTTTTGATTCATGTCACATTTAACCAATCCGACAAGAAGGTTATAAAATTTAGGAATCTGCAAAAGAGAGTGTTAATTGCAACTCATGGTATCGGCTGAAGTAAAAGTCCATGAGCTACTTTGGAGAAATTTAACGTCAGGTTGTATTGGTTGGAAGCCGCCTTTGCCGTTTCAGTTATAGTGACTTTGAAGGCTCGTTCATAATTCATGTATAACGGCGTACCACTTTGCGTAACTAAGTACTGTATAGAGTAGTACACACAGCGTAACTAAGTACTGTACAGAGCTTCGACCTAGCTTAACTAACCTTTGTAAATGCTTGACCTACCGACAAGCATTAACTCCTAACAGCCGATACAAGCTCGAAATCGCGCGTGCCTTCTTCTGTTGGTGTATCGTTTCAGATGGATACGCGCAGTGAACTTTGAACCATAAGATCTGCTTAGTTATACAATATTTATTTATCATTAGGGTTGTACCTTGCCAACAGCAAAAAAATAGCTACGCGTAAAGTAACGTTAACTAGGCGAATTAAAAAATACTTAAGTATCACTTTGTGAAACTTACTAACAACTTTACTAACAGTTACATTTCATTTCAGCTCTATCCTATTTTTCTTGACGTTTATCACAAACTTATGCAAGTTTAATGGCAAGAAGCATAGTTTAAAAGTAGGAGATTAATCTTTACCATATGCCTACTTTTTGCAACGCATGGCAACACATCCCTATCATGCTGACTGAATAAATCTTCCTGCTGTGTTGGAAGAAACTACAGTTAGCTTTGTGAGGCTTGGTAAATTGTTTTTGTGAATTTTGATACAAGACACCCAATCCAGATATTTTGAAAACAGGATATTGTTGAGAAAATTCCTTTAAACTTATCCACCAGTCACCTCAATATGTAAAATTTTGTATGACGAGAAGCATCGTTTTTGTTTATACTTTTATTTTAACTTTGCAAAACCACGAGGAGTAGCCTAATACATAGTTATTTGATTTTAAATTTGGATTTGTGTTTATTTTGCGAATTAAACCATAACTAGGCTAAGTATCAGTTAGGTAATTCAGAGTTCAGCCAATAGTTTGTAAATTTAATATTGAATTAGTTTCAGTTTTCTCCCTTTATTTCAAAATATTAACATTCGCTTTTGATACTTGCCATAAATTTATTGTTTTCATATGAATTATATCATTTTTGGATTTAACAAAATTTTCATTTTAATATTAAGCAAGAAAATAATTTTTATTCCGTTAGCCTGAAGAGGAAGATTAACCTTCAGTGCTTTTAAGTAGATTAAATTGAAACTACAGAAAGCCATTGTAAGAAAGGTTTCACTTTGTCAAAATTTGAACACAGTTCCTCTGTTTCAAGAACATTCTTAAAATAAACGTATGGTGACATACGTGAAGTCTTTCGAAATACGTCACATTACGTCAAAAATATTGTAACTAAGCTTCTATGTGAATAACTAAAGGACAAGAAATACTGTTACATTTCGAATAATAAAGCAGGCGTATTTAAACGGAATGTTGTTTATGTTAACAAAATAGGGTGTTCCTAACAGTTGAGTTAATATGCCAATGAATAAAGGATATGAAAATAACTAGAAGGGGATTTCATCAGATCAATTTCTAATTATAACTTTAAATGTTAACTTTTTAACCTCGTATCCTAACCTAATAAACTTATATACCGCATCACCGATTTTAGACTTTACTCAAAAAATAGCAAAAGGTCAAGATTTTGCAGCATTTTAAAAGCCAGTATTAATATTTTAATTCCTTTGCATTTCAGTGCTGAAAAGTTTTAAAGAAAATGAAATTTCTCTGTTGTTGAAAGAAATAAATTACCTAAAATTCTTTTATTTCCTGACTCTTGTATAATCATTCACTAAATGAATCTAATTAGATCACTATAATAGATTTTCGCAGACAGACATAACATCATTAATTATTAAAGCATATTAAATTCTATTTCAGCTACTACGGTTTAGGTCGCAACGTCATAATAATGATGGATAAGTCTGCATGTCTATAGATATGCGCACAGCCATGAAATTGAGTTCCTTGCATTAACCCTTTTAATACCGTTAGGTAAGTTGGTTAAAGCTCTAGTTTTAGAAGTGTCTCGGGACATTAATATGAGAAATAATAGTCTCTTACAAAGCTGTCATAGAAACTTGTTCTATATTGTTGCTAGTGTCTGTTCTTCGTTTTCGTTTATTAAAGGAGAAACTGTCACACTATACGATTGCGGATTGCAATAATAGTATTAATTTTCTCGAGAAAGAAGATAATATTGATGATGTGAAGTTCTCAGTTCAATATATTATCAATATAGACACTATAATTAAAACAGCTCCAGATAAAAGTAACGCTTATGATACAAACTAAAAAGAAAATATTTAATTTTAATAATAATAAATAATAATTTTACTTTTCTAATTACATTAGAAACAAAATTTAATAATTCAATGAGTATTCTGGAACTATTTACTGCTAAGATAATTAATCTCAACTTATTAGTGATTATGCTATTTATTTTAAATAAGAAAATGGTGGAGAAAGAAGTTTACTAAAATGCAGTTAAAATATTAAGTACATTAAATACATGTGATAAATAATATAATTATGAGCATTAATCGGAAATAGGACAATTTTACGTAAGAAATATTACAATCGTAATTTTCATTAAAATGCTGAAGCCAGAAGTCATAAGATAGAAAAGTATTGGATTGAAAATCTATTGGACAATATATCACAGAAAATCATGCAGTAAGAAACTAGAATAATAACTTCTTGGTAGCAATGATTTAGACAGATTATAACAGTATCATCATCATACCTAAAGTATATAATTAAGTAGGAAAGCTCTACAAATCTTACAGGCCTTACAAAGCATCACTCTTTGATTTGAGACAAAGTTATTTCTGCACAAAATTGTTTTATTCGCAAAAGGTTTTTCAAAAATAATGTCTTGATTTTTTAAATTTTTTTTTAGGTATAAAGAAAGATAAAACACTATAAAAATAACTTTCAGTTTAATATTTTACATTGTTGCTGCTCAATTTCTATATTTCTATTTCTAATTAGTCGATAGATAGAATTAAAACATCACTCTCGTCCCTGAATTGGAGGAAATCGTTAATATAATAAACTGCATGTGAAATTAGCGCTACACTAGGGACATTTTTCTAATAAGATACACTATAAGAATCATTAGAAATCAAAACTTAGAGTTAATTTTCAACTTCATTATAAATGTAATTCATTAGTTGGATTCTAATTCATATTAACCTTCTTCTTCTTTCCCAATGAATTAAATTATCTTAATTTATTATCATATATCTCATTTTTATTTGTTTAATAAAACTACATTTCGAACACAGTGTTGATATTAAAAAATGTTTTATTTCTTTGATTTATACATTTTAAAACATTTGAAACTTTAAAACGGAATTTCAGTTAAAATTTTATTCAATACTCTATAGGATACGCGTTTTTAAAGGATTTAGAATTTTAGCAGAGAAAATATCATTCGTTCACTTTATGATATTATGAAGAATATTTGGCTCTTGAACAGTCTGCCTGTTAAAATGGTATTCGTTTCATTTTGCCGTCGACAGATAGCTGGTCCCCCTGATGAGTTCACATCAGATTATTAAAGTCTATCGACGGATATTAGTAAATTACATAATCTGGCCTATTAAAGGATTTGAGTTATATGTTAGATAAAATATATTGATAAAGAATAGCCATGATAAAATAAGTGCTGAAAATAAATATTGAATTTCCAAGAAAGGCCAATTTATATTTGATATTTTCCTTAGTAAGGAATTAAGAATGTAAAACTCGTTTATGCAATATAGAAAGTAAAGCGTATATAAACGAATATCTACCCAATATTACCCCAAACAAATAAAAAATTTAAAACACCATTTTAAGAAAATTATAATGTCTCAAACAGGGAATAAATATCTTTATTACACATAATCTGTTAAAATTTTACATTATAAATAATTCCTTCATTTGGCACCAAAACGTATGCCTAGCCTAAAAAAAATGAGTATTTTCCCCTTGAACTAAGCTAAAATTATAAACAAAATTATAAATTGTTGCTTAATATAACTTTTTCTTTATCAAAGTCAAATTAAGTATGAGGTGCATGGAATATACCTCTTTAAAATCTAAGCCTAATTTATAGGATCTGGTTCTTTTAGGCCGCATAAACTAATCTTTATCCTATTAATGAACCTAGCGATTTCTAACACAGGTGTGAAATAATGCCAGCACAGAAGAAGGGTAATAATAACCCTTTATTATTCTCATCTAGGAGCAGAAAGGCACGTACTTCGTGCTTTGCAATAACACCGACAACTTGCGGTGGAAACTAAGAGTTTGTAACACAATGAATCCAAATCTAAAAAAAGTAGTGCTGGTCTAGCACTTTAAGTTAGGGCTATTCTAGACTGACTCGACAAACCTAACAGGCGTGATAATATTCAAAATGGCCAAGAGGCGTATAAGCATATCAGCAAGGTTAGAAACGAAACGTGCGCTGGCTAGCGAAAGCACGTTCTGAATAAACTCCAAAAATTCACCCGTTTTAATACTCACTTCGTTTAACTTTAAATTTACATCCTGGCGAGGAAATGCGAGAGGAAGTTGAGGAGTTCAGGAAAGATAACAAAAATTTAAATAATACGTTAGTTAAACTAAAGGAAATCCTACAAATTAAGAACTAAGTTGTTTTTGCAAAAGATTGCATCTAGGCATAAGTTTGCTTTGCCACAATTGTACTAACCCTAATCCTTTCCTCCAATCATCTCTAAAGACACTGCCATTAAGTCTTTTGGATTTATTTGCTTATAATGCTTATAGTGCTGAAGATTTAAGTATGGAGATTTAATGAGAAACATATAGAGAGATAAACCATACGGAACTGCAGTACTCTCCTTGCGGGTGGTATCAGTAGGTTTTAGAAGTCAGAATGGTGCTGTATATTCTATACTACTCCAGCTTTTGGATGGAAGCCATCGATGGCAGACATTTTGCAAAATTATATATGATAAAATATATAAACTGGTAAATGATTGTCTGTCATAAAAAGAGTAATTTAAAATAAGGGGGAGATAATATGTTGTAATATAACGCCGCAAATCAAGAATACAAAATGTTTTGTATTCTTGATTTTCATAGTTGTTAACGAAAAATATATAAAAATTCCGAATTTAACAAAGCAGTTCTCTTGTACTCCTAAGGAAATTTAAAATTGTAACATGCAGTACAAAATAATCCTCCTTTTAATGTCTCGGCGGTTACTTTACTAAGTTCTGCATCAGATAAGCCATTCGTATCAAACTACAACTACAGTAATGCAAGTTTTTACTCATAGTTTAAAAAACTGTTGTACGTATCCGCTATGTAAAAGCAGTACAGAGCACAAATGGCGCATCTCCATTTAGAACAATTAAAATGTTATAAAAAGTAGGAATTAAAATGTAATAAAAATTAGGAAGGTAAAAATACTTTTATTGGATAACTGAAGCTCAGATCTATCAAACTCAGTAACAAAATACTTACCAGGAAGGAATTAATTAGAAAATACAATATTAGCAGTTAAGAGAGTTGCTTTTGTTCATGCACGAAACATTTTAAATGATATTGCAGACATTTTATTGCAACAATGTAGCTCGGACTCAACTTTGTAGCTCCGAGTGCTCAGTGTACAGGCTAAGTGTCCATGCACAAACTTATCCAGCTTTTCGTAAATTAGAAAAAAGCATATTCATCAGTTTGCTTATTAGATATCTCACGTTGTGAATTTGTAGAGATGAGCATAATGCAATTTCCAGTTTAGGGTATAGAGAAAGAAATTACAATAACTCCCGTTTTAACTGCGTTTTCAGTTCTGCAATGCAACACTGGTCCGCGTAAATAGAACGCAATGGTAATGCTTTTGGACTTACATTGCTGCCGCCCAATCGATATAGCGGTTAATGACGCTGGCCACCAGACTTATAGGCTCGAACTCGAAACCCAAAGCACAGATGTTGTAACTGTATGGTGGCTGTGCGGCAAGGGGGCACTCAAAACAAAGCGAGCCAAACGTCCTCTTGAGTGGTTAGTGGAAGGGGAAGAAGAAGGCAGACCCTCGGACTGCCGTCCGGAGTGTTCTTTTTTAAAACTGGGAGGAGGCGGAGTTGAACAATTAACAAGGCCCGGAGATACCTAAATGTACTTAAGGGAATGTATAAGTGCCGGTCTTCAACTTGAGCTTGAATTCATAATGCTGTTACTCTAACTTAGAAACTCATTTTAAATATAGCAAGATGAAAGGACGCAACATAAGATCAGAGAAACTCAGAATGAAAATTCTATATGAGTTAAGGATTATTGTCAGTCATATTAATAATAAAAAAAAGGATCAAAATTTCATTTCAGGCAACAGGAAATTTCTTTGGTATACTACAAAGATTTGCATCCTGTTTCTCTGAGTATATGTTTTAGGTATACAATATATTTTCCAGTTAATAACAAATCCACCTTCTTCCTAAGAGTAATATTTCAATCATTAAGTCAGAATTAAAAAAAAAAAAAAAAAAGGTTTGGGTTTTTAAATTAAGTAACAAAGTTGTTTACTATTTCTGTTTCTTCATTATACACCGTTCCCACGCAAGTCCTTACCCGGCTTTTATTCCTGAAACCGGTGGTCGCAGAAAAATACTTTCGGTTGCAAAAATGTTTTATATGATGCAAGTGTTCATGTTTTGGAATTTTTTTAATTAAAAACATAAATTTTGCAAAAATTACGAAATCTAACTTTTTATACATTCTCCTGGTTCCTATATTTATAATTTAGGAAACTTTTGTACTCATTATGAAAAGTAAAGTACCAAACCCCGTGACATCCATACGACAAAAATTGACCAAAATATTTGTTATTAAATTTGGAAATCATATTCAGAGGCCGTACAAAAATTGAAGAGCAAAATGTTCGCATTTGTACTTCACTAAAAATTAATATCAGCTAATAGGAAAGGTTTCTTTTGGTAATATATTAAATGACGAGTATCTTTGTGCAGATTATTGATTAATAAAGTTGCAAAAGTATTAATCAATATAATTTTTATTTCCAAGTAGAAATCTTATTCACAGACTCGTATGAAACTCGCATTCCAGAAAACAGTGGCCAGCTTTAACATTGGCGCATAGACATCTACTAACATTGCATTAAATAAAAATAAGAATATTTTTAGTTTAATGATTTTTTACATGATTATTAGATCATGATTTTAAAGTCACGAAACTGCATGAGAATACTAATCACGGATTTTTAGAGTTTGAAATCTTACAAAGTATTTGCTTGTAAATTTCTCCGCCATGCAAATGATAGCAAAATTTTAAATTACAGGTACCAGCAAATTATAAAAGAATATCAGACTGAAATGTAGGGTGGAAAATCAATCTTGAATTACTTTATTTTATTTAATAACCGACCCCCCAATACAAGCTGAATATGATATCAAAAATCGCAAATTTTCAAATTAGATAGTTGGATCTTTTTTGTCTTACTGGAATCAAATCTTTTGTCTTTAATTTTTTGTAATTAGTGTAGCATTTTCTTACTTATAAGCGTAGGAATCGGGAGAACGTATAAAAAGTTAGATTTCGCATTTTATGCAAAATTTGTTTTATAAAATTTTGAAGTAAAAAAACTTGAATCATTTCGTCATTCAAAACAATTTTATAACTGGAAGTATATGTATACGACGAAAGTTTGAGAAAATAGAGGTCGTATAAGGACTTTTGTAGATATGGTGTATATTCTCATTAATTAAAGCATTTATCTGAAAAATCCTTGGAAAAATCCTTTGCAGCCTACGAAGCCCATGATGAAAGAATTATTATTCTTTTGTACAAAAGCAATAATATTAAGCCCTTTTGCGCTTAATGAGTGTTATTTCTAGTTCGTCTTTGTTCGAACAGATGAGCAGCATATTGATAGTGTATTGAATTAATATTAGGAGAGAAAACGCTCTGAAAGGAAATATATTTGCTTCCTTTCGCCTGGCTTATAATTGTTTTTTAGCTTTTGTTCACGAACTCTGGCACTTATTCAGGATCTAGTATATTACACGACCACCCGTCGCTTTGAGATCGGAAATATATGTGCGACATTTCTGACAAAAAGTGATGATGAAAAAGGGTAAAACCTAAATAATAATGCTGCGAATGAAACTATTGCGAAGTGATTTATGTTTTTATAAGATTTCTTTAGCATAAAACGTGGTATGTGGAAAATTATAAATGGGAAGTAAAGACGCAGTTATTCATTTCCTTTCCAATTACACTTCCTGCGCAGAAAACGTAGAGAGGAGTGATCATCAAAATATTCATTGTGTTAAAAAGTGTTGAGGATTTTTGTGGATTAATAAAAAATGCCTGCTCTTTTGCTTGCGGAAAAGGTGTGGGAGAATGATAATGCGAGTTAAGAAACATGCGGGGGGGGGCGGATTCTTTTCCCACCATTCATTTTTTAAACTTTTTTGGGTAGATTTTCTGGCGATCTATCTGTTGACCGATACCTTACATAAATTCTTAAATTCGTAATCTTCAGTTTAAATATATGCGCTCAAAAGTTTTCTTTTATTCAACATATATGCAAGACTTCTACTGTGAAAGTATTTGAAACTTTAATAAAATCGGTGTAAAATAACATGTCAGTTGAAAATATTTCCTATTAAGAAGAAAGTTAATCGACTGTGAAGACAATGCTTGAGAACTCTGTTAAAGGGGAGGAAAGGCCAAAAGACGTTTTAAAATACACAAAAACACTCATGCAGCAGGTCCGTTCTTTTATAAATTACCAAAGTTGAGCTACGGTGCCGCCCAGACGGTATAGTGGTTAGAGCAGCCTGACTGCGATACCGAAGGGCCTGAGTTCGAATCTCGGAGAAGGCATGGTTGTAACTATCCGTCCCTTCATAGGAGGCGATGGTGGCCCACCTATTATGTGCCTCCATAATAAAGAGACCACCACATCTGGCCTCGTATAGATTAATGGACTCTATTACACTGTAACTGTTCACAATCTGTAATTGAAAAAAAAAAAAAGTTCAGCTATAGTTGTTGACTAGTGCGACTGTGTAGCGAAAGCTGAGGCAAACAATTAAAAATCAAGTTTGTGACATAAAAGGACAAATATTGAAAATGAAAATAAATAAACTAAGAAAAATATAGTATGTATTGTAAGACATATCATATTAATATTTTCATTCATGCCATTGCATCAAATACTAATTTATGTAAACGTATTTACAAGTTTGTATTCATCAGCACCTTTTTTTGCTAGAAAATATTCTTCTTCGCGTCAAACACAAATTTTAAAATACACTCTTTCGCAAAAAAATATTGAAGAAACAAGAAGGACTTTTGTAATCGGGACGAAATTTGGTATGCAAAAACATCTTGATCGAACATGCAACTGATCAAAGCTTCAAGGGAAATAAACAGGAATTGTGATCATAGAGCGCATTTCTAGTGAGCAATTCGCAAAATATGAAACCAGTACCAGAGGCGGAAAATTTATCTTGTTTTGTTGCTGCCATTGTAATTCCGTAAAGAAGCAACTAAAGACGCCATTACGACGATATCGAAAACCTTACAGACAACTAAACGATTTCGAACGTGGTCGCATTGTAGGATTGCGTGAAGATGGGGGGTGATACCGAGCAATAGGCCACCACCTGCAGCGTACAGACACTGCTGTGCAAAGATGTTGGCAGCAATGGTTGCTACAAGGAAATTGCCGACGAAATGAAGGTTCTGAAAGGCCAAAGAGCACAAATGGAAGGCAAGATAGGATGATTGTTTGCCAGGCCCGAACCGCCCCAAGGATATCACTGTCGACTATTCAACGCACTACAGCTACATGTATACCTCCCATGGTACCGTCCACCCTCTCACGGCGCTTGTCTGAGGGGGGTTACACTCACAGAGGCCTTTAAGACGTTTGCCTTTGACCCCACAACATCGGCGGAGTCGTTTGGAGTGGTGTCGCAGCCTATCACCATGGCTGCCATCAGACTGGCATCGTATAGTGTTCAGAGATGAATCCCGCTTCACTCTTGAAGCAGATGACCACTGCGTTCGTGTCTGGAGAGGACGGGGCCAGCCGTCCCAATCAGCCTTTGTTTTACAAAGGCATACGGCCATAACCCCTGGTGCGATAGTGTGGGGCACTATTTCTTATTACAGCAGGTGATCTTTAGTCATCCTCCGTACATCTCTAACAGCTGAACGATATGCTGATACCATCCTGAGGCCGGTTGCATTAACTTTCATGGCACGTCATCCTGGGGCCATTTTCCAACAAGATAATGCCAGGCCACATACCGCTCGCATATCTCTGGACTGTCTCCGTGCGGTTGATACTCTTCCTTGGCCAGCAAGATCACTAGACCTTTCACAATCGAGCATGTCTGGGACATAGTAGGCCGCCAGATTCAGGCACCACAAAACATCGCACATCTGGAGCGACAACTGATGAATACCTGGCAGAATGTGTCTCAGGGTGACATTAGGAACCTCTACTACTCCTTGCTTCGACGAATTCAAACATGTATTGCCGCCAGGGGCGGTTCGACCAACTATTAATTTGAACACTCAATTAGTGAGCCGTGAACAGGTACTATGACCTTGAGTTTTTAATCATTTTATTGTCTGTGTATGAGCTATACACATATTCAATTTCATCAAAAACAACTACTTCCTTCATGGTGCTTCGAGTTTTTTGCAAAAGAGCGTATTGCTTTCTGAGAAGGCAGGTACCTGCAGTTAACAGTTATCATGTTAATGAGAGACATGAATCAGTTCTGTTGAAGAGGTTCTTTTAGATTGAAAGCGTGATTCTAGAAATAGAACTACATTTCTCAAATATTTTTTAATAATTCTAGAAAAACTGCTTATTCTATCAAACAATATTTTATTGAAGATTTCGCAGTGTCTTGTTCATTAATTACCACTGCCACTGCGCAAAATATTTTTCTTAAAATTTTTAATCGTATACGCAATGTTTTGAAGAAGGTCGACAGTTTTGAAAATGCATGCATTTTAAATCCCATGTCATATACATATCTGGATAATACTGAAATGTTTATTACTGAACACTTTTAAACTAAATTATGTTATGAAACTCTTTATGCGTGAAGGTTAAAATAGGTATGGTTTGCAGATCTAGTCCTTGGCATCTGTTTGAACCCAGGATTTTTTACGGATACAATCTCTTTATTGAAGACATCCAATGTCAACAAGTATCTTGGAAATTTTTACGTAAATTATGATCTTTCCGAAATTATGATCTCCAGGACAAGACTTGCTTATTTAAACTTTTTCAATATGTAATGTGATCAAATCCTCCTTTTGCAAACGCACAACGCACATTAAAATTTTTGAATTTACTGATGTTATATGAAATGAATAATGGATTTTATATTTGAAAGAAATGCATAAAAGGCTAGAACTGTATCAGTTGTAGACAAGACCTCCTTACGCGACAGTTCAATAAAAATATATATATTATAACTTCAATTGACTGAACTTCGCTTAACCATAAAGACAGAGCAAAGTAACATAGAATCTGTGAGTCCGAAAACCCAGTCTTCGTTAATTTTGCTTTATATACATATATTTTAACACTATTTTTATTTAGAATTATTTATTTTCTATTTTATTAGAAGTGAATACAAATTTCTTAAGAGATGATTTTAGCTGACTACATACAAGAATAGCGAAATATAAATTTTCTCTTTAGGAGCTGGATTTCAAACATCTATCTTTATTTGGTGGTCTATGGCAATTAAAACTGTTTTTGTGTTAAACGAATCCGTTGAAAGTAATCTGAATCTGTAATAAGGGAAGGAGCAAAAGTTTCAATGATCTGTAAAATAAGTCTATAAGGATTTTTTGTTTTACGAATTTTTATTTTATTTTAAACTTTGCTATTCTCTATTAGTTTCAATTTTCGGCCAGAATAAACTCGAGTAGTATTTTTATGTTAACGAGTTTGCAAACTGTATAGTATTTAAAAAGCGTCTTCTAGCCAAGAGAGAGAAGAACCTTCCAGCTGGCCTGCTACGCGCGTGCTTTTCAGTCAGTTCATGTCTGCCTTTAAGGCCAGAACTTAGTTCATGTTGATAAACGAGACGTATTGTAGTATTTTGCATTTCGCGCACTACATATACGTAGTGTCAAAAGGCCAATCTTCGCGTTAATAGTCTCTGTACAGAATTTAATTCTTATTAAGTTAGTTATTCGAATATTTCTTATTTTCTACGTTTTAGACAAAAAGTGTTGGTCTCTGTAACCCGAAGTGCAGGAGAGCCTGTAGGCTGTGAGAAATTAAAGGATAAAGTTAACTCTTCTTACTTCTGCTATCTATTCCACGCACACACGAACATAGCTTGAGTAAGCTTCCTGTTTTCTTTCAGGATTTCTAGATGTTTCCGAATACAAATTGGAAAGGCTTCGGCAATTCAATAACAATATCGGATTGATAAAGATTAACCGCGATCACATTTAGCGGCGCTCACTGCGTCAATAAACTCTGCTTAGCAAATAAATAAAGCCAACATTTCCTGTTAAGAGTTTACACTGTGAATCACTGCAACAGACGAAAACCCATCCAGCAACTCTTTCAACATGATCATCTTTTCGTCCCACTTACCGACTATCCAACCTTTTCAAAGCTTTTTACTCAGGGGCTACCCCCACAAGTTATTAAACAAAAGCTCCCCACTACCAAGCCTTCAATTTATATGCACACATCAATCTTCTTTAGAACTTACCTTACCAGTGTGCTAGCAGAGTACCAACTGTGTCAACACAAAGTGCCGTCGAATGCCTACATCACCTTCCAACCTACTGCAATGCATGGTACACCGCACGTATACATCATGCACCAACTCCGACTATGCTTAAGCACTAGTGCACACATGAGTGGTGACCATCAGTACATACACCGTGACTTAGATAATTCTCATAAACTGTTCACTGTCATAGTAACTGTGCAACCATTTTGACTGTGTACTCAAATTACTGTGATAACATAGTGTCTGCGCTGTAACGACTGTACCAACCTATAGCAATTGCGTTAAAACTTAGTGACTGTGCCAAACTCCAAATTTAGTGCTATTAGTACCACAGTGTATACTAAATTTTAGTGTAGCCTGAACTCTTGCAAATTTGAAGTATAGGGCAGACTGTACTTTCAGCGAACTCTAACACTAAGTCCTGGCACCATAACTCTACATCCGGTACTCATTGCTTCATCTCTGTGTTTAAGTACTCACAGCACACTTACAACCACAAGGATACCAGCAATACACATATGACTCCCTTTACCCCATTCTGTATTTTAGCATTTTTTTAGTATTTTACGTTTTTACTCTTGTATTACTATCTTACATATGTGTCTCTCTTCATATTTTTCTTAATATCAATGCATCCTTATGTTCGTATCTGTTAGTATTTGTTTGTTTTTGTCTGTATATGTATCTATTCTTGTATTTGTTTTGTATATTATTATGTATCTGTGTTATTCCAACGGCCATGCACACCCACAAAGCTATTGTCACGTAACCATTGTCAAACAATAATCCTCAACCCCTGTTTGGCCATGTATTGATCTTTAGATCTGTATTATAAACTCCCGAGGCAGCCTCACGGGGCCCCAGGGGGCTGTTGTTCCTAGATAGGGGAGGGCGTGAGACACACGCTTGTTTACCTATGTTAAACACTAGGCGTCCCCGTCCTCCGTCCCCTATGAAAAAAGAAACAGTTATAAATGAATTCTAAATTTATGAAGATGTACTTCTGGACAGTAGAAGTACCGGAGACTAGCAATAATGCATTGCTGACATGAAGAACAGGCAAAATATCATGCAACTAATCAGCTATCAGGTATAAAACTTTCAGCAAGAGAGATCCAACGAAAGTGTGACAGCATTTTAATGTGTAACTGAGGGGAGTTAATTAAACATATTAAATACTAATTGTTATAAATGTTGCCATAAGACCATAAGAAAATTTCACATGCACAGGCGAAACATACTACTAATAGTTAAAATAATAAAAATCTAAACTCTTAATTTGTAAGTTGTCCAAATAATTAAGACACTTCTATTGCATAACATTCTGGAAAATATTCTTACCATTGCTCCTCTGTAATAGGCTGTTGTCAGTGTTCGGAACCTTTCTTGACCAGCAGTATCCCTGAAAAAAATTTCTTTTTCGTTTATTAATAGTTTTATACTAAAAACAAAGTTAATGTTTTTCATTTTACCTAGTACATAAGGAAATTATTTTATATGAAGAAGTTGCACATTAATGCCCATATGAAGCCACTCGTAAAAACTATCAATTCAAAGGAAAATATCACTTCAACTCGGTAGTTAAATAACAATACATAATGATGAAGATTTAAATTGGGAAAGCATATAGAGAAATCAAATTCAAGTTAATTACATACAGAATTATAAAAGTTAACTGTACTTGTGCACTTTCTCGTCGACCATGAAACCCAGCTGTTATCCCGCCACACTTGAGGTAGCAGTCATTCCGGCGGAGGATTGAAGGAACAGTTAGTTACCTCTTGATTTAATTCGATAATCAATAATACAATTTAGCACATTAGCATACATACGTTTTTCAAAATCAGGATTCTGTAACTTTGAAATTACTCTACTACCTGCTCTTCCATAGAAGGAAGGTCCAAAATGTTAATAATGTTTCCCAAAATCCGAAAGGAAAACACAGAAATAGCAGATAACCTTACATTCTTCTTTACAAAACTAAACTGGATTATAGAGGATTGATCTTCTATACATAAAACAAGACCAAAAGCACTATCCACTATAACAGCGGCTAAATCACACTGTTTCGAGGTATTTATGTTTGTCAAAAATAGTGGACGGAAAAGAACGCAAGTATGAAAATGACAATATTTTACGTTTAAATATTTTAATAAGTAGTTATTAAGAATCCCTTTCTAAAAGCGTAATGAAAAATACGTTGTTTAAAAAGGCAGTTTCTTTTTAAACCCAACTTAATTCTTAATGTTAGACACTAAACATAATTTCGATCAAAATTAATGAAAACTTAAAGTAACTGATTACATTTTCCAAACTCATTCTAAAAAAACTAGAACTTTTTACTAGAACTCACTAGAACTTTTTACTCCCTTAAAATCCTAGTTAAAGAATAAAAAAAAGAAAACATTAAATACATGCTGAGAAAGTAAAGCAACAGTAAGAGTGGTGATATCTACATGAAAGAATGCAAACATAAATTTAAAAAAAATGTTGAGACCAAAGAGTAATAAATTTATCTGCATTGATGCTAAATTAAGCCTTTGTAAAGTAATAAAATGATTACTTTTAAAATAAAAGATTTGTCAAAGCTCACATCTTTAGAAACTATATCTCAGTATATTCGAGAAAAATGTTTGCTTTTTATTGATGTGAAAACGCTACTGTAGAAGGAAAAAGTTTAGAATTAATAGATTAAATTTAAATAATAAACTACGTTTTTATATTTGTCTTATAGTAAATTTCCTTAATTATGCTTGCTATGTTTGTTTAAGTTTAAGAGATGCAAAACTATCAGAGCATTTATGTAGCTTGTTTTACTGCATGCTCATTTCACTGCATACTGTTCTACACGAGTGCATGTTATTGAGAAGTTTATTTCATGTCAAATAACTATAAAATAAAACATAATTATTATTCATATCTGTATTCGAAGGCGGAATTATTTGTATAGCATCCTTGCTTGGTACAGGCATAGTCTGAATTTATATAATGGGCATGCTGTTTAAATGTAAGGAAATTAGTATTAAAAGCATTTCTAAGTTGGTAGCATTATTTGCGCATTAACACTGTTGAATATTGCATATCATTTAAAATAACGAAATGCACATGTTAAAAATATAAAATTCATCAGTGAAATGTAAATCTTTATAATATTTTAAAACTAATTAGGTATTTTTTACCTCCCTTCTGCATGTCTTCGTGGTGTAACGCTTGGCACACTCGGCGCTTATTCGAGAGATCCAGGTTCGAGTTCCGGCGATGGCATTGCTCATTTCTCTTGCTTCATGCTTTTAAAGAAAACCTAATATCTCTAAAGCGGAGCCCGAGCTAAAAGGTGGTGGATGATGATTCTTCACCTCAAGGATTTGGTGACTGGATTACTTAATCCCCAGTCGCCCTTTAAAAGGGAGAGTATATACGGTATTTTCTCCTATCTTACAGCATGCTCCATGGTGTAACAATTAGCACACTTGGCGCGTATTCGAGAGGTCCAGGTTCAAGTCCCGGCGACGGCATTGCACATTTCTTCAGTTTCTTATTTAAAAAAAAAAAAAAAAAAAAAAAAAAAAAAAAAAAAAAAAAACCTAATGTCTCTACAACCTAAACAATGTATATCACAGTCAAAAATCAGTTTTGTTTGCTTTATGAAGACTGCATTATAGTATATATACAATCATAATCAATTAGTCAGTTATATTAATCAACTATTGATTCATCTTCGTGGTGAAAAAAGATTATTCCACTCTTACATTTGATAACGATAATGGCAGATTCATTGAAGTAAACGTTTCCCTCATAATATTTTCAATATTGTTGCCCTTTATACGTGATATTAATTTATATATAGGTTCATTTTATACCTTAAAAGAAAACTAAAGAACAATCAAGCCAAATAATAAATAATAAATTAATGAACTACTGTTATATTTATTTCATAATTAAGTTGAAGCCAAATTATATCTAAACTTCGGAAAAATTTGGAGAGTAGTAGTAAAATTTTGAAAAAATGGAAGTAAATTTTTTAAAAATTAAATTTGCAGACTTCATTCAGAAACGTCATGTATTCAAACTTAATCTAAAAAACAGACCTTTCGTATAACGCTTTCGTATACTTCGCTTGGACATTATAATTTCACAATACACTTTAGGATTTCATAGTTATCAATACATAGTTTTATAAAAGATAAGTTCTTTTATTATTGTGTACTAGCTGTCTATGGTTTTTGATTGAAACAAATTGAGAAATCTCTGTTTTGTTTCTATAAAACTTTCAAACCGCAATTTATATCATTTTGAGCAATAGGAAATATCAGTAGGCAGCTCTGTTCACTTTTCCTTTCTTATTTATACTTACCAATTGTCTGTAATTTTTCCTGCTTGTGATATCAGAAGACTGTTCAAAATCTCTGACAGGCAGCTTTTGTTTTTCAAAGAAATTTTATAATTAACCAATCAATTTAAAATTCCATTACATCTATTACTACACTTTTTAGACATTTTTATTCGCAGATTTAAGTGATGACTCTTTTCCAAATCACTCATATGTGGAAAGCTCTACAGTTATTCCAATATAACAACGAAAATTTTCGTGTCTTAAAATAGGTACTAATAAGACAATCCAGCTGTAAATTCATATTTACGCTAAGTACTTATTTTATCGCTACTAAAAAACACATTTATTTTTTTTCTTCCAATTAGAAACACTTACCTGTGTACTACTAAACATATAGAACGTTGCGGTTTGTTTTGTGTCGGGCATTTCAGCTAGTACATCAGCTATGATTACTTTTAACTCAGTTCATCTTCTCAGTATTAACTCTTCGCTTTTCATAGGCAATGTCTTTACTTATTGCCTCACAGTAATTCCTATGTAGAATGACTAACCAAACAAGCAAGGCAAACCTTTTTTTTCTCCTTCGTTGTAAGGCCGAAAAGGCGGCGTCTAAGTGTAGCAGATACCATAACTGAGGTCTTGATTTATAACTGTGGTTTTGCTCAAGAAATATAACTTTTTTCTTATTTAAAAAAAATCTGATGTGTACACCACATGACTTCCTTGTACGGAATATTAAATTATACGCATTTTTCTTGAATTTCACTTAAAATTATAGGATTGAATTAAGTCTACTTCGCCGACAGCGCATAAATCACAATAGAATAAATGCATTCTTTAAAATTCATTCTAGTATTTGTTTACCATAGCGACGCTCTGGCGCTAGATTCACTTAAAAATTATTACTGTAACTAAATTTGTATTACTGTTAGTTTGCGGCAGTGCTTCAGTACAAATTTTAAATTTTCGGAAAATACAGTTAGTTTTCTCTTTATAAAACAAATTCTTATACACTATTACGTAAAATAAATCAAGAAAGATAATCATCTATCTATAACGATGACACACTGAAAATTTCATATATGTATGACAAAAACAATTTGACTTATTAAAACTCGAAAATCTGCTAAAATTCTCACTTTTTGTGTTGCGCAAAACTGACGACTTCCCTTCAGTATTATATTTCGTTCACATTATAACTCATAATGCACAAAATTTATATCATTTAAAGAACAGAATTATCTAATCGTTGCCACATGTTCTATTCAAATACTATAATAAAGCTAGAATGATGTATAAAAGAAATAAATTAAGCACAAAAAAAAAAAAAAAAAAAAAAAAAAAAAAAAAAAAAAAAAAACAGATTTTCACAGACGATTGAGTATTTCTCATTTAATTAATTCAGTTCTCACTTCGCGAGAAGGCAAAAATACATAAAAACTCAAAATATCTATATTAAAAATTACGAAGTAAATCTCAAACACTTATTTTCTCGAAAAAATTTCAGAAAGAATTAAGCATGATTTAATTGGCAATAATAAATGAATGCGTTATCTTTGTTGTTGTGAAGCTAAGTTTCTCTAGATTGGCAACAAATCCACTAGTCTCCTGTTTCAAATGTAAACATCAATGGCCGCCATTAAAAAAGGCTTAGCGGCAATTAAACAACTTTAAAATTGCTGATAATTCTAAAAATATTGCACACAGATTTACTAAAGGCATAAAATCCTTAACCGGAAGATAAAAACAACATAATTCAATCATTTTTAAAGCAAAAAATGTACAATTTACAAACATATAAGAGTAAAGAAACTGAGATCACTGAGCCGGGTAACAGAGTGGATATATATATATATAAATATATTTATATACGTTTGGTGCGGCCGATTGCAACCAAAATACGAGGTGCACATCTACATGTTATAGCAGTCCTATATACAAAATTTCAACGTTCTGAGGCTACTCGTTTTTGAGTTATGCGAGATACGTACGTACATACGTTCGTACAGACGCCACGAAAAATTCTCTTCAGAATTAATTTTAAAGCAGTTTTATAATTTTTTTGAAGGAAAAGAGTATTTTATTCTGTCCTTACGTACAGATATCACGCAAAAACATCGTTAAATTGCATTCGATAGCGGTCAAAATGGATATTTTCGTTGAAATATGCTGCCTGAAACTTTTTGCGATTACAATACTTCCTTTTTACTTCGTACAAGGAAGTAAAAATAAAAAACTTTTAATGTACTATTTTTTCTTTTAGACTAAATTTATAAAATGTCATGTCTCTGAATCTTCACAGAAAAGGGGTTGGCTATACTCATGCTGTGCATGAAAAATAAAATTTATTATGTGTATTCTAATTCAAACTTCAAAACAATCGTAATTGCTGCAAGTATTCAGGGCTTTTAAATTCGAAAAGTTGTATTGATTCTTCGGTATTTCTATGCGGTTCTTTATAAGCAATGTAATTTATGATCCTGATTATTTATGTTTTAGAAAATCCACGATGACTCTCAACGCTATCCGCAGTGGTGTTTAGAGGATTTATTTGTGGGATCAGAAGAGCAGAAAAGCAGGATATCCGGTGTTTCTCCGCCTAATGAGTTGGACGAGGGTTTAGTTCAGAGCAAAACCGCCTGCCCTGCAACCTAATGCCTTAAGCTGCGTAGTAAATAACAGCTTGCAGTGACAGAGTTGGGTTATTCACGCATAAAAATAAAGCCTCCTTCAAGAACTGAAAGATAAGAAAAAAAGACCCTTTTCTGTTTTAAGCCTTTTTATTGAGTTTTTTTATCAGCATATCTGAAAGGTATTCTTAAATTTGTAAAGACGTAATATAATAATAAAATATTATACATTTCTGCAGTTTAGAAGTTAATATAATATCTTGTAATGTTTGGAAGTAACGTCTACTTTTTAACCTGTCGCGATTAGATTCTTCAGAGATTTAATCAGAGACTTGTTTCCCGCTCCTTAGTTTCACTACTAGATTAAATTAAAGGAAAAAAATACCTGACGTGTACACCACATGGCTTCCTTGTACAGAATATTAAATTATACGCATTTCCCTGCATTTCATTTAAACTTATTCCATCGAATTTCATTAAAGATATATTTCTCATTCAATTAATTCAGTTCTCGCTTCGCGGCAAGGCAAAAATACATAAAAATTCAAATTATCTTAATTAAAAATTGAAAGATATATAAAAACATAAAACGCCAAATATAGTTAAAACAATTAAAAAAAAATTTTGAATTAAAATTACAGTTTCTACTCCAGAACAAGCAATTCGGCCAGCAGTAGTTAGGCGAGATATATACATACATACGTACGTACGTGCAGACGCCACGAAAAAAATCTCTTCTGAATCCATTTTAAATCAGTTTTATAATTCGTTTGGCGAAAAAGAAATCCTTCATTCTGTCCTTACGTACAGATGCAATGCAAAAATATCGTTAAATTTGCAGTCGATAGCTGTCAAAATGGATATTTTAGTTGAAATACGATACCCAGAATTTTTTGTGATTACAATATCTCCTTTACTTCGTACAAGGAAGTAATTAACGCATAATAATTAGTTCATAGAGTTACTAAATTACTAAAATTAGCCCACAAAGGTCAGCTGCGCCATGAACTATATTATTTAGGGTTTAGAACTCAAAATACAACCCATTTTTCTTTAACTCAATTTATACAGGGTGATTCAAAAAGATCTGGAAAAATTGTGAACACTGTCAGAGAAGGCCGAAATAAGCAGATTTTGTAATGGAATGTGTTGTATGAAAATGATTCATTGAGGTGATACAGGGCACTGTTGAGAGGTATGTTAAAGCATTGTGCTAGCGCAAAAAGTCACTCCCTGTACGAATGTTTTTGAGCGCTATACATCGCTCAACGAAAGCGGGACTCTCATACATGTATTTTATCTATGATTTAAGAAGCTGAAAATATTTTTGGCGTTATAAGCTAAAAATATTTAAGTTTTAAGCTAAAATATTTAAGTTATAAGCTAAAAATATATAAGCTGAAAATATTTAAATTTAAGAATTATATTTCCTAAAACATTTTGAAAATTTTGTGCTTTGATGCTTTCTTTTATCATCAAGACTTATTACTTTTATCGTTGTAATTGCAGTAAATTTACATGCTTTTTTCGAATACGATTACAAGAAGAATACATTTTCTCATTATGTGTGAATAGAATTTAAACAATTTAATAACAGATTAACCAATTTTATCACTAAGCAAATGAGGCTGTTTTACTGAGGAAGCCACCACTCATAGAAAACTTTGTAATTTTGTTGGGCTCGCATTCGCGTTACGCAGTAGAAAAATTACGAAGATTACACATATTTAGCTTATCTGCATGCATTTATTTTTATGATGTTCATAATCGTATCTGTTTTATAATTCCATGTAAAAAGAGAGAAGATAAGATGAAAAGCGAATTTTTAAAAATGAGCAGGCTGTATCCTCTAAGACATGCATTAAAACACTTTTTACCTTATAAGGTATTTCTCCGGCCTACTTAGCATGCCTTCGTAGTGTAGTGGTCAGCACACTCCACGCGTATTCGAGAGGCCCGTTGTTCGAGTTCCGGAGAGGGCACTGCTCATTTTTCATATCTCTTGCTTCGAAATAACCCAATGTCTCTACAGTGGCGCCCGAACTAAAAGGGTGATGATTCTCCCCACCAGGATTTGGCGATTGAGTTCCCTAATCCCCAGTCACCATTTAAAAGGGGGAGTATATAAGGTGTTTCTCCCGTCTTCTTAGCATGCCTTCGTAGTGTAGTGGTCAGCACACTCGGCGCATATTCGAGAGGCGAAGGCATTGCTAATTTTTTATCTTTCATGCTTCCGAAACATCCTAATGTCTCTACAATTTCTTTTGCAAAACTTTTGCGTACTCTGGTCTTTAATACCGCAACTAGCCGTTGTTTAATATGGGTTATATTACTTACTTGACAAGTAAACCCTATTAGATACTGGCTTTATCTTTTTGCAAAAATTATACTTCTGAAAGAAACTACACATTTTGAAAAAGAAAACGCTTTAATAATAACCGAAGGCAACGTGATTAAACTTAATATTTCACACATATGAATTCACTACTTTTATCACACTAAAGTAAACATAAAATCCATTATTTTAACTTTGCTCGCAAACATTTCGCTATGCTGTTGATTCCTGAACTTTGAAAAACTAATCTTTGCTTCAAGAAGACGTCAAAAAGTTAGAATTCAGGAGCGAATAAGGAGAAACTTGCAGTTCTATTTTCGGTGCTCAAACCTGGGACTTGCTTTTTTTCTTAATTTTTTCCCGCTTTATATAACTTAGCGAAATGCAGTATTATCGATCGCTGCAACCGGCAGAATTGCATTCTTTGTGGTTGGAGTTAATAGAAATTTCTAGAATGATATTTCTCGTTTTCTTGCATGCTAAGAATTTGAATTTTATGTCTTCCTTATTTTCTCAATTTAAAAACTCACTATAATGAAAAATAAACTTTTTGCGAATATATTGCATTCTGAATTTAAACAATAAAAGGAGCTACAATGCTTATGCATCTCGAATTTGATATAGATATCATCATCAACTTGTTTAAAAGAATAAGGCTTTTGTCTGAATAGAAAAAAAGATCGCAATTTAGGGTGAAGAACATAGAAATTAAATTTTGCAGAAGAATTGTTAGTGTTAGAACTTTCTCTGTTTGAATCTGTATTTTTAAAACTCTGTCGTCTTGGCTTTTCTCCACTCGCCAAATTTCAGTCATTAATAAATTAAAAGAATTCAAGCATAAAAGTATGAACTGAAGATCTTGGATTATTCGTTAATGTCTATTTTAGACGTTTTAAGATAGTTACCGCTGGGAAGGGGAGGGTCTGAAGCTAAAATGTCTCCATCTATTTAAGCGCTTCAGTGAGTTTGCAACAAAAAAAAAAGAGTTTACACATCCTTTTTCTTCAAAATGTTTAAATTTTAAAACAGAAACATATCGCAACTAAAATTCTTTGAAATGTGAACATGATCCAGAAAAACCGTTATCGAAATTTCGTATCATATATGTAACTAGTATATATTTCGTATCATACGCTAGTTACTGAGTGATACTATGATATTTTATAAGTAGAAAATCTAAATCATTCCTTTGTTATTAGTGAAGTAAAACTGGAATGAGTAAAATGAAAAAAAGGATGATATTAAGAAATTTTCTATGCTCTAAATAGCGAAACATTCAATGATTTAAACTATTATTTATACTTTATATCCCGAATTAGTTAATATTGTTTAAAGTCTACATTAATTTTAATTTCGAATGATATTTATTATGAAATAAAGTTGTTTCTGCAAAAAAGTTCATAACTCAAAAAACTGTAAAATTTACTACACGGTCTTCATGATAAATAAGTTTAAGAAGAAAAGGTAAGAATGCAAAAATTTAAGCAATTTGTAACCTAATACGTTTCTTACTAGAAGTGAGAGCATGTACATTTAATAATTAACATCTATAATTCAGAACTCAGATAATAAACAAGACTAGCTTTAAAGTTTAAAAGCACTACGACACACCTGCTTAAAATAGAATTCTTTCAAACAATTAATTTTATTTTAAAGAATTTAAATTTTTCGTATAACTACAGATATTTAAAGCTTGAAAATTCACTTACTAATAACTTATTGTAATTAAGAAAAGCTTTGTAATTTTCTTTAACATAATTTTAATTATTTTTTAACTTATAATATATAATGTAAACTTAAAGTAATAAAGCGTTAAAGAAATCTGCTTACCATATCTGTAATTTGATCGGCATTCCATCCAAATTAATAATTTTCTGTTTGAAATCAATACCTGAAGAACATGAAAACAGAAATTACATGAGAGAATGTTTTATGTGTTATTTCATGTAAATTTATATGCATCTAATTAAATATACATGAAGTAACGTGTTACACAGCATAATAAATGAGAAAACATTCATTCTTACCTAAATCGATGGAATTAAGAAGATAAAAAAAATGTTTGTGGAGCAGTTAAACAATGGTGCAGAAAACTTTATAAAAATTAAATTCCACATTAGTTTTAAGAGAACATTTGAAAAATGAGGTATCCGGGCTGATTGAAACAATGCATTCCTATAAACTTCTCCTTTGCACTAAAGCATATGACCCCTTGATTGCTCTATCATCGGCCCAATGAAATATTAGGATATTTATGTGGGCGAAATTAATATTGAACAACAAAACTCTGAACTGTCATTGCACAGGTTTTGAAATGTCGCTGGATCATCAAGTTAAAAGAAGTTAGATCATTTAAAAGGACAGATCTTTTATGTGAATCACTTGCTCAAATTAAATTTGTCTCAATAAAAAGCTTATCCTTGATATTTCTAGGTAATGCACCACGTTAATTTTCTAAAACTTAATGCTAATGCACTCTTAGAAAGGCTTAAAAATGAAAACATCTCCAAACTGGGGAACAAAGACCACGTGACAGAATTGCCAAAGATCAGTAGAGCATTGTCCCCGACTTTCTTATATTTCCAGTAATGCCATTGTAGCATTTTCAGTATTCTTAACATTGTCTGATAAAATACAGAAGCACTAAATCCATATATTAGCTTTTTATTTGTTCTTTTTGGTACTTCTCAGCTAATCATAAACATCTGATACGGTTCTGGACATTGTAGAAGAATTGTCACTCTTTATCAGATAATTTTATTTTTGCTTGGATGCTGATGATGACTTTGCGAACTCAGAGACATAGAGAAGTAAAAGATGAAATTTTATATATATTTGAGAAAGCCATCGTGAAGTAAGAATGGATGCAACCATCAATCCAAACAGATGATTATATCTGGTCTTTATTGCTTGATTTAACTGCGGCGTCTAGTTGAAATTATGCTACATACTGCTGAACGTAGCATAATTTCAAAAAGGTATCGTCATACAGGTGCAATATTACTTTCTAACAAGGTAAAATGGAATGCCATACGACATCTTCTACCTCGATATTTATTGGAAATGCAATCGAATTTTCATATGAAGTATCATATGCTCACATTACATGTATTTGCTGCCAGCCAACCATACAGTGAGGTAGTACATAGTTGCAGAGGACAAACACTTATTACATACGTATAAGGAGCTGGCTGTAGGACTACATAGATCATGGTTGTAAGTATTTAATATAAATTTGTCGACTCTTTTATATACTCTTGTACACATAACTTCTTCTACCGAAGCGTATCATGGATACTATAATCATTTCATACCATATTTACTTGAGTATTTGCCACCCTCGTGTATTTCCCCCCCTGCTTGTATTTTAGTACATGTTTTAAAGATTCACTTTTCCCCTTCCTTAAGACTTTCTGAAAGTGAGCTCGACTAAATTTTAAAGTGGATTCGTCTACATAGTGATTATTTTCGCCTTACAAATTGATTTGCTAATGGATTTTTGGGTGTATGGGCTACGATAGATAAAGCAATGCTTCAAGAAAACGAGGATGTCTAGTGTTCTTGATAGTTCTGAATATCATTACATCTGAGAAGTCAGACTGAACGATGGCAAAGATAATGACAACGGTGGTGATCCCGGTTCCAGTAACACTAAATGATTTAAGGCCTAGGGAATAGCGGCAGGCAACAATAACAGCGGGCGAGATTCAAGATGCAGACAATTAGAAATGAAGCTATTATATTAGTATATCTTGTAAAGTTACTATTGCCATGTATTCTTATTACTGTATAGGTTTTTCTAAATATATAGTATTGTGATAGTTACCGCTATGGGTACTCACTCACTCACTCACTGTTACTGTAATCGTGTCCTTCAGAAACAAAATTATTCGCATAATTTTCCCCTCTTGATTTTCGCACGATTAAATTATTTAAAATCGAGGGAAAATAAGCTTCTTGTTCATCATTCCAAATACTACAGTATAAACGTCATATCCATCATTCAAAATAATATAATATTATACTTTGCCATTAATTATTATTACTGTTATAAATATTTCCTCCGTAACTTTTACTTTTCCAAATACATAGTAACTATCACTTTACCTGATTCAAGTACTATCATTCTTTCAAAACAAATGAGATTGTAAATTCCCTTTCGACACGGAAACGACCCTAGGACAGTGACAGACAGACAAAGTGTTTTGAAGATTCATTATCAAAGTGTAAATTTCCTCTTCATATTTTTTAAGTGATCATGATTGGATGATTCTATTATAAGATCATTTCAGTAAAAATCTGAGAATATTTAATAATAGAACATAAAACCCCATTCAGTTCCGTTTCTGTCTCCTGATTCATTATGAAAGGAGATTTAATTACTTATAAAACATTTGGTATAAGAATTTGAATTAATAAATGAATGCTCTAGCTCCTATGCAGCTTGCTGCCAGATTTCTGGTTACATAAAATTTTATTAACTTATTGTATATTTAATTTCTTAAAGTGTGGAGACGTTAAGTAAATATGAAGTCACATCTGAAGACATATTAAAAAAGGTTTCATCTAAGGTTCTTTAATTACTAAAATTATAAAACGTACTTAAAAAAACTGCTGTTTTTAGTATTGGAATAGTGCTTATATGCAAATTCTTCACCAAGAAAACGCTAATTTATAACGGTATGAAAAGCAGGTGAAAATATTGTATTTATAATGAGCAACTGAACAACTACAATTTAATAGATTCATGGCTGTATCATAATTAATATAAAAATAATCCAAAAGTTTGAAATATAACTGTGTAAATGCAGAGATGCCAATTAATGACAAATTTTATTTTAGAAGAAGAAAAAAGTATACCAAAGCTAATAAGTATTGCAACTATCTAAAAACAAAACAGTCATCTAAATATTCCACAGGACAAAAATTTACATTCGCATTTAAATTTTAAATAAATATTATGAGAGTTAAATTTGAAACAGTCAGTATAAAGTTTATTAAACCACCGAAGGTATCTGAAACACATAATTTCGTAATATTTAAAGAACGTTTCAATGTAGTTTGAAATAATGTATTGGTACTATTACGAAAGTTTCTCAAAAATATTTTCTTTAGCTTAAAATACGTTTGCAATATTCTAATTGATTGTAACTTCAAGTTATCTTTCCTCTCAACGCCTTTATTTCATCCAGTGACCAATAGAAGACCACTGAAGAAACACAAGGCCATTGAAGTATACTGAAGAAGCTATACAGTACAGTCATGATTACCCATACTACAAATGCCCACACTATAAAAGCCTACTCAGATAAAAGCCCACAATGATAAATGTTCACACAGATACCAATTTTTTTTCTTGTGCATTATGTTCAGTTTATACAAAGCAGATTCTTATTTCAAAATTTCATCGTATATCGTGTGTTTCAAAAGAGAAATAAGTTCTTAAAATTACTCATCTTACTTCAGTTTTTATAAGCAATATATATAGTATATATCACAGCAGTTTTTGCTACCTCAATAGGTTTTAATTAAACTGTATACCCATTATGTCTATATATTTCTTTATAAATATATTTACATCTCTCTCTCTGTATATATATATATATATATATATGTATGTGTGTGTGCTTGTATAAAACTTTTAGCATTACATTTAAGCCTCGAATATATCTGGCAAAAGAAGAGCATAGAGCAAAGGTTTTCAAAATATGATACATGTACCACTTATGGTACAATACATTATTTTTGGTAGTATAAAGTTTACACGACAGATTTAAATGAATGTAAAATATTTAAACACGAAACATGTAAAACATGAAAGCACAGACATAACCATCTTTGCACAGCTGATAGTTTATATTCGATTTGAAGAAGAACAAGTCAAAAATGCAGAATTCATGTTCTGTGAACCTCTTCCAGTTCACACCACAGCGAATGATACGGGTTTAGCCCTAAAATTTCAAAGTTCCTCAAAATGTAATGAATAAGTGATATTTTCTTGATCTTAATTAAAAAATGACTATCTCATTTTTTACCTTGATTCCTTTTTTTCCAATATACATACAAACCGAAATCAGATACATTTAAAAGCTAGCAGAAATTTTCATGTGTAATGAATATAGAAGACAGCCTTCTGTACGGAATTTTCCGGCCGGGTTTTAGGAAAATTTATGTCTTTATCGCTAGCCATGAAATACACTGAAAACAAATGTGTTGGGGTGTGTTCTGACGGTGCACGTGCAGTCATAAGTTGTCGCGGTGGGGTTTCTGCCAAAATTAAGGAAGTTGCACTGGATGAAATGTTCACACATTGTAGCATGCATCATGATGCATTAGATAACAAAACAATTTTCAGAGGACTAAAGACACAGGACTATCAATCTGCAAAGATAGTGGATTTTATTAAATGTTGGGCCTTTAATTCCCAACTGTTTGCAATTTTGTGCAGTGAAAGGAGTAGTAACTATAGTAAACACCTTTACACGCAGAAGTGCGGTGGTTTTCAAGAGGAAAAGCTTTAATTAGACTCTCTAAATTGCGTTCAAAGTATTCCTGAAAGAATCCAAATCTGAACCCTATCATTGTTTTGCTAATAAACTCTGGTTATCATGTTTTACGTATTTGTACGATATTTTTGGAAAACTGAATGAAATGAATTAAGGTTTACAAATTTCCAATATAACTGTCTTTGTTGTACATGACGAAATAAGTGGAACTATGTAAAACTAGAATACATAATTTAGGACTTTATTAAGGCTTTAGAGTCATTAAGAATTTTAGGAGATGGAAACATGAACAATATGCAATGCCCTTGCCGGGATTCGAAACTCGAAACTTCCGATGCCAGCCGGACTTGTTTTCTAATTACAGCCCGAAGACACGTGGTTATGAGGGAGAAAAGCCTCACCACATTACAACATTAACCTTATAACATTTCTCCAGGAAACTGATCTGCCATTGACTGAACAATTAATTGAAGATATATTAAACACTGCATAGGATTTATAAGCAATTTTCATTAAGACTTTCTTGAAAATAGAGAAAATGAAACTTGGCGAAGAGCTGCTTTTTTTGTGTTTCGGATACTGTTCTAGATAATCAGTTCTAGATATTCAGTTCAAATCTGTTCTAGATATTCAGTTCAAAAAAGAAATAATTTTTTAGGCATTTCATGTGACAGAAATCTCATGAATCAGTTCAAAAAAGTAGCTTTCAGAATTTTGGGTTATAAATGAATATAAATATATTTCCGAAAAAACGATAAAATTTTAATACCTGCAACACCTGAAAACTTAACGAAGCCGGACTGTTCAGTTAAGCTATTGATAAAAATATATACATAGGACAAGGCTGGTGTTTAGATCTGACATAAACTTTAAATTAATGAAGATAAAAGGCGATATATCGAAATTTGTTACAATGAAACGGGTTATTCGTCGCATTAAACCAATAATAAATTTTAATATTTGTTGTTATGTATTATTACGCGCTATATATTTATTACAGTATAATGTTATTATTAATAAATATATAGTATATTTATTATTTTGTTCTAAAATAAAAATCTCATTTAAAAATTTAATTGAATAATATAAATTTAAAATGATTTATTCTTTATATAAATCATTTAAAGCATTCCAAATATATTGCACTGAATTTTAACCGGAAAATTCTTTTACGATGGTATATATATTTTTTATTTTAATTTATATGGTAATAAATTAAAAACGTTTGAGAAAATCTGGATGTTGGTCTTAGAGCTTCTCCCTAGATACATCAAATTACACAGCGTATAAAATGGATGCAAATTTAAATCATGTGCAGGGAATAATTATTACTATATTGTTAAATTATTTCTCAGCTTCAGAAAATTTTGTGCCATATTGAGTTTAATACGCAGAAAAAAGAATTAAACTTGAATTTTTGCTTCAGCGAACGGGAGGGTTTCCTAGTATGAAAATATTTGTTTGCACAATCAGAAGTATTGTTTTAACAGGGAATTAAAACCAACATTTCAAATAATTTAGTTAAATTTTATGTTTATTTTAACATCATTGCAGTTTAAAACCTTACATTTAATCATTATAATGATTATCGAAAGACCTAATATTATTTTTTTGTGGGCATTTGTCATGTGCGCTTTTGTCATATAATCCTGTAACTGGCCGCCGGCTATTCACGTTTCAGTCTGCTAACTGATAGTGAACAGTTTGAAGTTTCTCCTCGTTCATCTCCCATTAACTGGAAGAAAGGATTGAAGAAGAGAGTATTATTTAATTGCTTTATTATTGTTTAACTGTTTGTTAATAGCCAAATTAAAATGGAGTGCTAAGAGACTTGCATATTACAGTTTGAATTTTGATTTAGATATTTTTCCCTTTTCTGTCCTAAAAATAACGATCTATAATAAACCTTTTTAAACTGCATCATTTCGAAATTAATACACCTCATAGGACCTTACATAAAGGTGTTAATGAAAGCACTTACATCAAAGTTTTATCCAATCACAGACATCGAAATCGAAACTAAGAGTGCAAACCATAAACTTTTGATTTCTGTCCTTTTCTTTTGAGTGCCGTTACATTCCTGCCACATGCTTGGCAACTCGCCGCTACTCACCTCTGTATATCATCAACCGCAATGTTATAATTGTATTGCAAAAATGGCACAAAATGGGATGAAGGATGTATTCAAATTGCGCTCTTTATGATGTATGTTACAATCAAGATGTGCAATCTAGAGAATTGTTTTGCCTAGAAATAAAGTGTATTGAATCCTCACAATGGATACATTAGTTTGTAACTACACAGTTATGCGCCTCCAAAACCATCACCATCTACAATTTTGACCATGACTTGAAACCATCTCTATCTTCTCTTGATCTGTAAATCAATACATTTATTTAAGAATAATGTTTCCTTTAAATTTTTCATTTTTGTAGGGTAGTGTAAAATTATTAATTTCTAAATTTATAAGACCTAACTTGAATATACAAGTAGTTAGTCTTAATTTTATGCAAAATTTGAATTTTAGTACATTTATGTTTGTATTTAATGTGTGCGATACTAAAGAATAATGGATTATGGCTATAATTCATAAGTAATAACTTTAACATGATTATGCAGTAACAAAAGCCAGTTAGTTTCCCATAGGCTTTTATTCGCTGTTGCAGTAGGCACCTCACAGCCATCAATGAGTAGTTATGGTGATTCGCTTGAAGGGGATCCATTTTCTATCAAAGTTTACTTTGATACTGTATTATAGTTTGTAATGTTGCCCCAACCTGCACGCAACAATAGTGGTGACTGCTATGAACTGGAAAGTACACAAAGTCTTGAGAAGGGTTTAAATCCCTTTTTATTCAACTTTAGAAATTACAGATGCGTGCTCTTGACGCTCACAAACTACGCCGACCCGGCGGTAAAATAAAAATAAGAAACTAAAAATGAATAATAACAAGTGACTACCTACGAGGCTCTCTAAACGTAACTAACCTAACCGCGTTCTAAAATACCGCTGATATTTCAGCAAACTTCTGAATATTAAGTTTAAAGATTCGACTATCTGCCGAGGCAAGCACACAGGCCGAAACGCGTGGTTCTTCGATTTCTACCTAGCCACCTCCACGCTCGTGAAGCAAGAAAAGCACACTATCGAACTCGTTTCCCTTCTATTTAACTCAGATTACTTCCGCTGATAATTTGAATACTTTGCGCGTTCTACTAAAATTTACATACTCTGGCATTAGCAATTCCAGGGGAAAGTAAGGCTTGACAGGAAAGATATCTTAAAATAAATGTTAGTTAAAATAAATATAAACCCTACAAGTTTAATAGCTTTTTGTACTTATTTGTTTCTTTAGTCAATTTTACGTTGGTTTACAATAAAAATGTGAGTTGTTTCACACTGAGCAAATAACTCTTTTAATGTAATTCGATATGTATATAGAACAAGTTTTAAGTTTTGTACTGAATATGATATATTTTATTAAAGAATTGTAATAGGAGGATTGTAAATTTACGTAATGATATTTAAAAAAGGATTTTCAAGAAATTTGAACTTTGATCATTAGTTCTTGGACACTTTGGGACACCAATTTTTGGACAGTTCTTATAACATTTGAGGAGAAACATTTGAAGAACTTTAAAAATCATATTTTGAGAGAAAAAGAACTTTTTAAAATTTATAAATTGGATTATCATTTTATTTTGCATACTTCATAAGGTCATGTTTTTGTATCACTTCTAATTTATATTTTTATGCTTCATTTTCTATTACTAATATATAAGAGAGTTAAAGAACAAAATGACAAGGCATAGTGAAACAAAAGAGTGTATCTTTCAGAAAAATGTTTTTTTCTTCCTTTTTGCATTCAGTTGTACATAGAGTAATGTTTATTTTCATGTGCTAACGCTTTAATGCTTTTCTCTAAAAAGGCTAAGATTTTTCTATTTGTTGCAGGGAGGATGTAAAATAAAAAATATGTAAATTTAAATTCTAACTGTGATTTCAAATAGTTCTCTAACAATCTATGCTAATTTGGCAAGTTTTCCTTTTTGTCCTGAAAATAGTAGCTGCTAATAATTAATCGCTTTAAACTGCGTGATTTCCAACTTAATTCATGTTACATAACTTTGCAAATAAAGGCACTTACATAACCGCTTTAGCAATCACAGGAATCGAAATCCAAATTAAAATTCCAAACCATAACGTTTTTATTTCTCTCCCATTTTCTTGAGTGCTTTACATTCCTCCTCTGTGCTTGCTTCCAACCAACTCACCGCTGCTCGCCTCTCTGTATATCACCCCACGTATTGTTATAACCGTAATGTAAAAGGGCACAAAAGAGGATGAAGGATGGGTTCAAATTGCACCCCCCCTATTATAACCTATGTTATAATCAAGAAGTGCTTCTAAAGAATTATTTTATCCAGAAACAACATGTTTTGAATAGTCAGAATGGATACACTTAATACATAGCGCTTCAACGACGTCATATTTTACAACCTTCTCGGCCATGAATGAAATTACCTATGTCTTTTCTCGCCTCCTAAATTATTCAATGCATACACATATACACATACAAACAAGAGATACTACTTATATGGAAAGTAGGTGGCCAACAATCTAATAGGAAGAATACAAAGCAAATTTTTGTTCTTTTTCAAACAGCAGATAAAAAATGTTCAACAGAGACACGTTTCTGAATTATATCTGGATGATTATAAATAGAGCAACAAAAATAAATTAAAAAAAGTAAGGTAATTAAATTTTTTTAAATAAAATTTATATTAAAAAATAATGTTATAGAATAAAGCAAAAGGATTTTTAATCAATCATCAAGATATTATCTTCTCCGACGTCACCCAGACAAATAATAATATATAAAAAATAAACAGTATAAGATTAAAATACTCCAACAAGAAGCCAGAGGAGCAAAAGCGTTAACTAATTTGGATAATTAATATTCAATTAAAAATGTATAGCCTAAGGAATGAAAAACTGATAAAGGATTATTGTATAACTAAGGTAATTAAAGTTTGAAGTCAAATTCAAGGAAATGAAATTAAATCATATAAGAAGACACTTCGTCAAAGATTTCCAGTTTGAAGAAAGACCACAAAAGGCAATTAGTTAAAATTTGTGAAATTAAACGAAAGGCAATTAGCCCAATTTTTTCAGAAAAACGCATTAAATGCTAAATGGAACTGAGTAAATAAAAGTCTTAAAAAGAAAAGGGTAAAACTGTATCAGAAACCTTTCCCAAATTACTTGGAAACCTATAAAAAAAACTTTGGAACTGTAATCCTCGAGGAAGAAAGTAGCCAGTACGTTGCGGTAGGGAAGTAGATGTAAAAAAATAAAGCGAGTTGTGTTGTAGTCAGTTGAGATGGAAATTAAAAATTCCAGAACTGAGTTGAGGTGAATAAATATATCTGGTAAAAATGAAGTAGGAGAAAGTGTTAAAATTTAAAATTTGTATCCAGAATTTTTCTTTAAATTTAAAAACTAAATTGTATTAAAATATATTAAAATTCTAAATGTATTATATTAATATAATTATGGAAGTAAGTAATGGTTAAGGTAAATTAAATGCACAAAGAAGAAAAATTGAATTTATGAAAGCAGTAGGGAATTTAAATAAAAGTAGCATTTAATTTTTAATTTAATTGCATCTAATGGGGAGTAGAAACAGTTGTGAAAATGAAAAAGCTAAGAGAGAGCAAAAGGTCTTCACCTGTTTGGCATATAATAGGGCTAGAACAGAAATGGCTATTTTTTTATTAACAGAGATAGAGGGACTATTTACGTATTCGCATGGATGATTACAATTTTTACACAGTGGTACGATTTTAATAGTAAATGCCTCCAAATTTGGTTTAAGTACTTTCTATCACAAATAGTAATAAGAATTCAAAAATTTAAACGACGTGTAATTTATGGAGTATCGAGTTAATGAAATTAAGAGGAATTTAACTATTATAAGAGTAATTTGGAAATACTGAATTTCTAGAAGAAAGTCTTCAACAACAGCGCAAATATTTTTAATTCTCAGAATCTGATTGGTAGTGGTGTTAGCAATTACTGTTTTAGATATATTTAAATTCTAATGTATTAGTTGCATGGTATGAAAGTTGAAAAGTCTTTTTTTTATAAATATTTTATAGTTCAAAACTTTTAGGTCAAGGTAATCAGTTTCATTACTATCGGTACTGGTTTCATTAAGTTCTACACATTTAAGATAAATATTAGCAGTTTCAATTAATTCGGAATTATTGAATCTGATAACGTAATCTAAAGGTAAGATTATTTTTTTTCATTTTGTTCAAAGTTATGCATAAAACTGAACCCTGGTACAAAAAGAAACAGACTGCAAACTGAAGTTGAATAATTCGTGACTATAGGCATACCAATCAATCTGTTGGAATATTTAATATTAAAATTTGATAAAATTATGGAACAGTGAACATTCAGGATACGTAATATACTTTTCAAAGATAAGAATGCTATTGAGTTCTGGAAAAATTTCGCAGCACTTGTGTGCAGGCAAGCCTCCACATTATTCAGCGTCAGGTGTGCTACCCGCAACCGCTCAAGGACAACTACGAAAAAGATTGCAACAACTGGTTTCTCGCCTTTTTCGTTTTTCTGCAACAACTTGCTACTGGCGTTCGAGGGTGTAGGACGGGCGTCGGTCTGTCCTCTCCCCGGCCGATGCGATGTGCCCTTTTCCTGCTTCTCTTTGCTGTTCCTTCGATGCTGTCTGCCATACATGAAATTCCTTTTTATTGAGATTTTTACATGAAGATTCAAGAAAATAATTACTCCTGTTTCCTGTACATCGTTGCAGAAAACAATTTTTGTTCAGCTTCTTACACCTTTCGAGAACTGTTCGCGCGCACGTGTTTGTGAGATCTGAAACTTCCTGATTTAAAGAAGAAAATGCAGAAATACCAGGATTGATTAAGTATGCTTAATGACTGCCATCAAAATTTGATTGTTCCTTTTACACCAAGACTTTGTTTCGAGAGGACCGAGAAAGATTGACTTTATTCTGAGTGCAACGTTAATTCTGGTGATGCGCATCACTCGTGCATGATGTTCAAATTGATTCGTCTGTCTGGTTGATAATTTTATTTATATTAATGCTTATTTCAATTTCATAGATGAAGAATAAAATATAATTGATTTGGTAACATACAGTTGTCATACTTTGGGGTAAGTACTTTGATTTCATACTTCCTTCTAGATCACACATTTTGATCTGCACGCTAGTAAGTATTTATGGGTTATTGCTACACAACGCGATTTACTAAGTAAGCAATTCATTTGATTTACATTTGCTAATCCTTTAATTCAAAAAACGCCAAGTGACTATTTTTGGTGCTCAAGTAATTCTAATTCACTACACTTAATTCTATTTCATTTTTACATTTAGCACCGCAACACACCATCTATTATAGCAACTTGTTTAAACTATAACTGACTTTCTTTTAAGGGAAGAGAGGTGTACAGGTTTTTCAAAATCATAACTGTTTATATCACAAATACTAATAAATGGGTTTTAGGACCTTTTATTACTTTTAAAGTGTTTTTCCTTCCTTTCCACAGGTGTTCGTGGTATAAGTGGAAGCATACTCGACACGTATTTGAGAAGTCTAGGGTTCTAGTCCCGGTGAGGGCACTGCGCATTTTTCACTTCACCTGCTTCAAAATAATATAATTACTTTAATGATCCAATAATGGTTGGTAACTTTAATGATCCAATAATGATTGGTAACTTAATATCATGGGCCATGAGCTTATAAACGTTTTTTAAAATGTTTTCAAAAAATGTCGATGTTCTTTTTATAATTTTTAGCACATTTGGTAATAACTATGAATTTAACCGATGCTTTATGAAATTTTGGAAGGGCATAAAGATTGGGAAATTTATTTATAGAAAGCTTAATTAGATATTTTTAATATTTGGGTACTGCTAATCTATTATAAATTATAATACTGCTAATCTTTTTTAAATGGTCTTTTCATTGTAATTGGAAGTTTCATTTAATTGTTTTCAATGATTTCATAACATTTCGAATGGATTAAAAATTATTATTTGCTTTATCAATGGAGATAATAATAAACTGATTTTTTGCATTTGAATGTCATTAAATAGTTCTATTTATTTTGAAAATTTTAAATTCTGATTTTAAAAATTTCATTTTTAATGATTTTAAAAATGTTGTTTTCTCATTCCAAAAATGTACTAATAGGAAGACGAATTTCTAACTTGTTTTAATAATACATGTATTGCTGATATTGTAGATAACGAGGTCAAGGCATTTTTTATTATTGATTTTGGGAGTAAGACGGGATTAATACTTTGTAGTACAAGATTTCAAAGTTATAAATTATCAGTTATTTTTAGGTGGCATGATTACGATAATTATCAACGAATTTAGATCATGACAAATTTAGATAACAAATTTAGATTATGACAGTATCAGACAATGTTGTCATAGATCTGGATATGGTTTTTAATCAAGGAACTTAAGGTTTTAACAACATATTGGAAGAAAAATTTAGTATTGAGACTGGAAATAGGGCTTTATTATTATGTAACATTTTATTCAAGTTAATTTGATCAGAAATATGATGCAAAAATCACTTATGCAATATTTTGTCAGTAATGTGTTTAGATCGTAATTTATATTTTAAAAAATAGCAATAACATCTTTAATAATAGAAAACATGTAAAGTTGTTTTACCAGAATTTTAAGTGTTTTTTACTTAAAGCGAGAAAATTAGCTTCTCAGTTTTTTGAATAAAATTAATTTGATTGAAGAAATTTTATATTGATTTAATAATATTGCAAGAATGAAGTGGTGTGTAATTAATGTTATTACGTTTACCCAAAGTACCCCTTTTAGTTTTATTTTGAAAAAATTTGAAAATTACTATAAATGCTATAGTTGTTTTGTGCTTTGTGTGTAGAGTTGTTGTGTTGCTGCTCGTAATTAATGGAATTTAGTCCAAAAGGATGAAATGTTTTGAGTTTAAGAATGTAAAAGGATTCTTATTAAAATTCTTTCTGTTTGGTATGAGTAATAATGCCAAAGATTTCAGTTTTAATATATTCAAAACGGTGGTGTTTAAAATGTTCCAGTTCGGCGGCGTAATATGTCTTGTTTTTATAGTTAGAGTGACTATTAGTGAGTTTTTTAATTTGTATTCTGTAGTTATTAATTCTGAGGTTAAGATTATTTTTAATTTGTTCAATGTATTGCTAATTACATGTTACGCAGGTAATAACGTAATTGAAGTTAAATGTTTTCAAAGTGATTGATTTATGATAGCATCATGATTATGAGGTAAACAATTAGAATTAGGATATTCTCACTATATTAATCTTTTTAACTGAAATGTGATAAATGTAAATAGGGAGCTACCCTAATTTACATTGGGTTAATTAATGGAAATCTCAAAACAAAAATTTAAATTAAAGTAAACCACTCTGTAATGATATAGTTGAAAATAGGAAATAATAAGTAAATCCATCAGATGTGCTAAAACTTACTTGCACATGTATCTGGTAAATGTGAAAAAAGTTTACAAATTTGAAAATTATGATTATTAATTATTAAAGTATGCTGCGATTAAGCAATCAAAAGAATAATTTAATCAAAAGTAGGTAACCAACAATCTAACAGGAAGAACACAAATGAAAATTGAAATAAAACAAAGATTAAATGGCTCAATAAAATAATTTAATGCGAAAAATAGTTGAAAATTCTTTTGCCTTTTTCAAGGAGCAGCCGACAAATTTTCACGAGAGCTACGTCTTTGAATTACACCTGGATGATTATCAAAACGGCAAGCAAAAAATAGATTAAAATTAATTTAAAACAAAAAGTAAGGTAATTAAAATACAGTTAAAAAGGAAGGTAATTAATTTTTTAAAAATAAAATTAAAATTAAAAAAATGATGTTATAGAATTATATAAGAATGTTTTAATCAGTCATCAAGATATAATGTGCTCCAATGTCACCCTAAACAAAAAATGCTGTACAAAGTGAAAGAGTGTAAAATTAGAACACTCCAAAAATATCAGAAACAAATGTACTAATTAATTTAATTTGGCAAATGTATATTCAATTAATGAATTTTACATAAATGAATGAATAATGATTAATAATTGCTTGTTTATTGTTACATCGGAGCAGATTATATCTTGATGATTAAATAAAACTTTTTTACTGAGCTGTATAAGATTCTTTCCGTATTATTTAATTATAATTTGAAAATATTTTAGTTGTCTCAGATTTTTTTATAAAAATTTTAAATATCTTACTTTTTGTTTAAAATAAATTAAAATTTTTGTTCGCCCTTTTTATAATAATCCAGATATAATTCAGAAAAGTGGCTCTGTCGAAAATATTTTGGCTGCTCCTTGAAAAAGTTAAAAAAATTTTCAACTCTTTATTATATTACTTTATTCAGCTGCATTGTTTTTGTTTTGTTTCAACTTTGATTTGTGTTCTTCCTGCTAGATTGTTGTCTACCTGCTTTTGACTTAATTATTACCGCTTGATTGAACTATATTCGCAGCTTACTGGGTGACTTTAATAATTAATTTCGAAATTTCTAAACTTTTGTACATATTGTGTGTGTATAACATACGCACAATTATTTATAGGCAAGTCTCTCTAAGTCAGTGATCCTTCAAGTGGATGATACAATCCCCTCCAGTGGGTACGGGAGCGGTATAAGAAGGCGAAATCGAAGTTCCAAGTGACATTGGGAGAGGGATCATATAACAGTCGGTGGGCGGTGAAAATCATAATGTTTATACGGCAGGATTCGTGTCTTACTTCCACCTAATTTTCCAGGAACTAATCATTTGCAGCTGTAATCTAGCATAATCTGTTTGTTATCTTGGCTTATGGCCTGATTTTCTTTGAGGCGGATGTACAGTGGCTGACAAACACCTAGCGCAAAGTTTTTAATTGAAAAGTATTGGTTCTGCGTTCAATTTCGAAACCAACCTCGCAACTGCATAGAAGGAGAAGAGTAGTACCATTACTTAATGTATAGTCATGTATTGTCATTAAAGATACATAGTGCTTTCATAAACACGCAGTATTTTAACAAACACTGTACCAGCAGAAAATGCTATTTCAGGTTTCATCTCAAATATATCTTAATCGCATCTGGTTTGATCTGTCCCAAAGTTGGTTAGCAGTGCAAGTGTAATACCAGAATCAAAATTTATTTAATGCGTGCTGCTTAAGTGTAATAAGGAAATAATATTAAGAATTTTTTAAAATATTTTTAAACATCTTTTTATTAAGCTATTATAAAGTACAAACTGAGTAGAGATATGGCTAGTTAAACATACAATTAAAATATTTAAGTGTATTTTTAATCTATCTAATTGGTGGATTTAATGACAGGAGATCAAAAGATGATTAAAAGAAATGTCATTCATTCTTTAAGATGTTAACTTAATATGGATAGCAATCACAATAACATTCCCGAAAATGTTTCATTGAAATGTCACAAATGCTTCATTGAAATTTAAAATACGATTCAATAAAAACATTTAAAAACATTATTAAATTTGGAAGATAAAGAGCATAAAAGATCAACTAGATTTTAATCAGTTGTTTTTAAAATATTAACAGATAAAAATATTTCTTCTGGTTTTAATCTAAAAGTAAACTTACGTGGGAAAAATATCATAAGCACTCAAATACTCAAATATTTACCAAGCGGAATTAATCTTACCTTTAGATGAAAGGTGATGACCTGAATCTAATAAAAACCAAAAATGTAATTTTGGCGTTTGTGGGAAAGCTCCAGATACATAAAAGAACTTTGGGAAGGGGAGAATTATCTACTTTTCAAATTCGTCAACTGTAAAAAAATGACACACCTGAAAATTGCCAATATTTTGAAGACCTTGGAATAGGATTTCAGGAAACTACTTTAAAAATGGATTTATCCTATTCGATTCAACCTATCTTCCTGTACAATTACAGAAGCATTTCAAAACTTTAAAGTAGAACACATTAAGTATAAATAAAAAGCTGAAATTTAGTTCTAGATCTGAATGCCAACACTTTCGGCTGCCTGAGCAAGCAACTGAGCTTTATCTTGGTTTCTGAAAATACAGCAGAGAAATCTTTCATGGTATTCTCTTCGTTCTTTTTAGGAGGAAGCGTGTTCAATGCGGTACGAAATTTAATAATAGCTGAAAACGGGAACTGGCGACAAATAACTAAAATCAAAGGTTTGTGGAAGCTGTTAGCAAAACTGGGGCAGAATGCTGATAATATTGTAGAAGTTCTTCAAGCTTACAATTCTCACTCAACTTATTTTGCTATTAGTTTATTTCCTATACCTGTACTTGTATAATTGAACTAAATATGAGCGTATATTTACAATAAATTTAATTAATATACGATTAAACCACCCTAAGTATTGCTGCTAAACTTTCAAAATTATTTTAACAATAAAATGTATATATGAGTTCCTAGGGGGCGTTGAGCATTCGTGATTTTCTAAAAGTTGACCGTTAGCGTAATAAAAATAGAAAAAAGCCCATTCCTGCACTTGCTATGTTACTTTGAGCGTTTATATGTTCATTTATTAGAGATGAAAGTTGCATTATACATAGCTAATGTTCCTACGTTTAAAACCAAAGGATTTAAATCAAATAAAAGAGATTTGTCATTTAGTGCCAAAACTCTGCTGCAATCACTTGATTAAAAGTGAATTCTATGTAAATTATTGGAAACTTTTTATTAAAATTTGCTTTGAAGATTAAATTGCTTTCTTTAAACTATTTATTGCATCAAATACGCTAGAAGCATGTTTAATAGACAAGTATAACTAAAATTTTATGCAGCCGGTTTCATACAGATGAGGCAACAAAAAATAAGTGAAAAATTTGAGGATGCTGACAGTGCACTTCTTGCAGTCTTATTTAAACAACTGTATAAGTAAAAGAAAAAGTTGAGCAAATATAAAGAAGTTTATGTAAATGTAGATAAGTATTTACTTATTTCTGCAGAAAATACAATAATCCATTATTTGCTTAAATGCGCGAGACAGTCCCTTCAAGTTTTAGAAGCAAATAATTCTTCCATTTTTGAATTAGATATAAATAGTTAGAAATAATAGCAAGCGAAATCACCAACTAAGAAAAAAAGCTTTACAATACACAGATACACTCAGAAGTCTTACATTTCACCAATGAATAAAACAACAAATAAGAAGTAAGATGAAATAGTCTTCACTGAAAAATATTATTTTAATTTCTTGTTCTACAAGTAAGCACTCGAATCGACAGCTGTTTTAAAAAATAAATTATTGTTACACTTGAATACACTCAGTTAGATATCCATAATTTCCAAACTTACAGATTATCCAGAATTACTGTACGATTTTAAGAAACGGAAAACGCAAGAAAATAATTCTTCAGTCAAGAAAATGAACACAGGTTTTGAAATAGGAAATTGGTTTGCAAATTAATAATAGATTCGGAGCTGCAAAATAAATATCGATTGAAATCGAAAATGAAGAAAAACGCCAGATAATAACAAGTGACAAAAAAGAAAAGTATTATAGGCGAACACCAACTGAGATATACAGGAAATGTTTTATGCATATAATATTAAAAACATACAAATTAACTACAAATATATATCACGATCAAAATCATAAAAATTAAAATGACAAAAAGGGAGTTAAAACAAAAATTGCAAACTAAACTATATTTCAAGATAAAGGACTTTTTGTCAAGGATTGAGTTTTCATCCTTCATATAATACCAAAAAAGCGTTTATGAAACGGAGAAATTACGAAGTCATTGTCTGAGAGGTTTTCGGAAGTCAATTAAATAAGTGATTTGCACAACTGCGCAAAACAAAAACAAAGAAATTCATAAAATAAAAAATGGTAACACATCTGTCTTACTCAGGTAGTAGAACCACGCCCAATGGAAGATTAATGAGAAAAGTTTCAACCCTCAGTAGGCTGCAAACATGCAATCTATTTTCAAAAATATAAAAATTTGTTAATATGGTAGAGTTTTTGAGGACATGATAAGGCATATTGTTCTTGATTAAATTGCGGTTTAAGGAGAGAAAGAGTGAGCGAGGGAAATTTTGCTTAGCGTCTGTTATGGACTAAACTTATGCAGAAATTTTAAATAAGGATTAATATCGTTTTGTTTGTTTTTTTGTTGTGTTTGGAATGGCAACAAAAAGATTATTCAGTTTTGTTGTTCGAAGAATTGTTTATATTTGCTAATAAAAGAACTTTAATAAAGATTATTTTCGAATTAAAAAATGTGGATTAACGTTATTTCAACAAACGGAGTTATCAAGATCAATTTGGAGTCAGGAGCCTGGACGTCTTCGTCTTTGCTATAAATCTTATTAATTCTTATAATATGAGTAATAACCAGGTGTAATATCCCCTTATTCATGCAAATAAGAGAACCAATGTGTGAAATGTAAACGACAGAAGTAACATATTTTCTCCCGTCAAGAGTTTAGCGTGCACAATATCTTTTATATAATCTTAATTTAAAGACACTCAGCGTTTTGATAATCTCTGTATTTATTTCTTAATAATGATAAATTTTGGGTAAATGTTTTGTGAAGTTTCTGTTACAACAGTAAAGGTTATAAGATCGTCGATACCTCTGAAATTCAAGACACTTCCAGAATATAAAATTTTTAATTAGGTTACGTGTTCATAAAAAGATGGAGACTAAAAGCAGAGAAGGGAAGTCATTTCGGTAAGCATATAACTTGCAGAAAAGTATTATTAGAGATGGTGCGAATTCTAAATTTTCTTGAAACAGAATCCAAATCCTATAAGGCTCTTGAATCTTTCAAGTCTCGAATTTCTCGAGTTTTTCATATTAGAATATTAATTAGAAGAAAACGAAAAAAAATATTAAATATCTTTCCACATTGACTTGATATCTCTTGGAGCGCCAAATGGGAGCTGTTCCTGATAATGGAGTACCGCTTGGGAGAGGTGTTTTGATTTCTTGTTGCAGCTAATTCTAGGCTGCGTGGTTAAGATGCTTGCTGATATTACAAATAGCCAAGCTGTTAATATCTCATTTTTAATAAAAGCAAAATTTGAAATCAAGTTTAATGAAAAATCAAGTTTAAGACTACAGTTTTTAAAAATACAACTGCACTATTAAAATAATGCTGATGAAATTTTGTAAATGAAGTAAATATTTGAAATTCTGGAATCTCATTCTGGAGTTCATTTTTTGTAAAATAATTAAAAAAATATGATGTGAATACCACATGACTTCCTTGTACGACCTATTATATTATTTGCTACATATCATTTAAACTTATTTCCTTGAATTATTCTGACTTAAATAACAATACCTCAAAGCGAGTAGTAAATGACGTCCAAAACTGCAAATTTTGAAGTTAAATATCCCGGTCAATTTTGTCACGTGGGAGTCAAACTTCTTATAATTTTATTTTTTCATAACGAGTATAAAACTTTCCCAAATATAAGTATTTTAACTGGGAGAATGCATTAAAAGTTAGATTTCGTTATTTGTCGAAAATTAATTAAAACAAATTTGAAATTGCCAAAACAATAATATTTTATCCGGAAGTATATGACTATGACCAACGATTGCGAAAATAAAGGCCATGTAAGGACTTTTAAATCGGGTAAGGGGGTCGGGTGTATGTATATGTATATATATATATCTATATATATATAGATATATATATATATCTATATATATATACGTATATTCATTTGATTCTGCCAGTTGCAATAAAAAAGAGAAGTATACAACTAGATGTCATAGCAATTCCATATACAAAATTTCAACATACACTCATTGGTCATAATTTTATATATGATTAGTGTCCGAATGTTAAATTTATAGCCAGATTTACCGAAGATTTAATAATCCTTTTCCTCAGCAGATGTCATTAAAATAATTTTATAGTTAATCGTTAACTATGATAAGATTTCAAACAATGAAAACCTTAATTACATAATATATTTTATTAAACTCGTAAAAAATTAACATTTTTACACAAGCCTTGTAAGAACAAAAATCTCGATTACATATTTTTTAAACAGCAGCTCATTAAAAAACCTGATTTTCCAAATTGCCGATGATCCCTGATTTAAGATTTTGGGATGTTATACCAATACTATAGTCAAAGATGCATTTGTTGTTTTCTAAAAGCTTCTTTTACGAAGGAAATTAAATCACGAAATTTTGAATGGAAATAATTATGTTTTCTATTGAAGTTTTTATTTAACACAGATACATAAGCTTACACAAATTATTTTTAAACTGACATTTACAAATATTCTGTAATTTACAAATTTTTATGTAATATAATGAATTTAGGACGCTTTAAATTGAGATTTTTGTTATTTCATTTCGTAGGATGAAAGTGACAAAGTTGTACAATTTTGCATTCTACGGAATATAATATAAAAACGATATCCTTTCCTGCGATAAGAAATGGGTAACTAATTAGAGCGTCCTTGGCGAACACAATGCTTAAAAATATAAATTTTGCTTATTTTAACCGAAAGGTCTGTGATTGGAGACTAACTGCCTATCGTATTTGATTTAGATCTTAAACTTGAATGATGTGTTTAATGCCGACCATTCAAGAGATAATTAATCGTGATGACTTTTTTTAATGCAGAATACTGCATAAATATATGCAAGGTATGGTAGTAGAGGGATAAGTTTATCACTGAGAACCAGTCAACTTCGAAATAGGTGTAGTAAATAATAATGTTGCATGTCAGTTGTATCAGTACTACATGAAAAAAAGGAACTTGTGAATAAGTGTTTTTGTAACATTGACTAGCACAAAATAAAGATTTAGGCTTCGAATTGGTCTCGAGCAATGTACTTCTTCGCTAGTGCACTGCTGTATCATTAAAGCTAGTGCACTGCTGTATCACTAAAGCTAGTGCACTGCTGTGTCACTAAGCAAGCTCGCCTAATATCTACTTGAATGTTAGTCGATAAGGTGCGCCCTCGCTATCTTTCTACTAATTTGCTAGTTAAGACACACGCCATTTGAGTCTGTCTTTGCTTCATATCTGCTTGAAATCAATTAAGCAGACGTTGCCATTGAATAATGGCAGAGAAACGTAAGCTAGTAGTTTAGTAGTACTTCAAAATGATTTGTATTAATTAAATTACGATACGTTATTAAGAAAAATTATCCGCTTTGAACAGGGATACTTAGGGAATGAGCCTGCATTTAAAGCTAAAACTAAGAAAAAGAACGAAGCATTCCACAGACTCCTTGTTTTACTGAAAATACAAGAAAGTAAGAAAACATATTCGATGGCTTTTGTCAGCTAAATAGCTGGATATAAGAATTTGGAATTCTCATAATTATTCCTTGAAGCAAATTCTGATCCATCACAATTTCACTGTTTTATTTTTCAAACAAGAAATTAGATAGATTGCCAATTTTTTATAGAAAGCTTTTATTATGTTTAAAGAGAAAAGCCAATTAACTTTGCTTCGCTGCATCTATATCAAACAGTTTCTATTCAGAACATGGAACTTATTTTTCTTTTATTATATTTTGTAGAACAGCGTTTACTTCATAGCTTTCAGTGAATTACTTGGACGTCTGTTATCGAATGTGTCACTGAACTTCCTCTCCTCAAAAAAGAAAAAGGAAAATTTGCCGCGAGTTAAGAATTACAAGCGGTGCAAGTGAGGTGAGTAGCCTCACCCTGAAAGGGGCACATCTATTCAGATGCAAATGATATTTATTTTATTACTACATCAGAAATCCAATCGATTCTTTACAAGGACACAGGAAAAATGGGATCAAAATAACACAAATGGCATTTTTAATACTTTAAAGGGTTTTTAACAAAACAAAACAAAACAAAAAATCAATTAACGAAATTTTGAATTGCAGTAATTGTGTTTTCTATTTAAATTTTATGCAAAACAAGTAACTTTAAACGTATTTGAATGTTAAGTTAAAATAACAATATTCTCGGTTCCATTCTAGCATTAACGCTTCCTTAGGGAATTCCTTTTCATTTTCGCTTTCTTAACGTAAATTCTGAAAGTCGGAATATATGGTTTCTTATTTAGACATTGAAGTTAAAAGAAATCAGACCATAAATTAAATAAGAAAAATATAAGTGATTCGCTATAACTTCAATACATTAACCAATAGTGCAACGTCAATGAGATCTCCTCAGTTCTTTGATTAGAGTTGGCAAAGAACTCAAAAACTACCTTCCTAGTGGACGAAAGCTTTGGCGGAGGATGTTTTAACGGAAATTGGCTCATATTCAAGTGACGCCTGGGAAAACACCCTTGCAGCACTCACTTCGCGGAGATACAAACCCGGGCGAACTACCAGTGTTTAGTTGTTTCCTCCACTTGGCCACAAGTATAACATTAGCATGATTTGGTTTTCAGTTAATAAACCACTGTTTATTAAATATGAAATTTTGAACTACTTCTGTAACTGAACTTTCACTGAGAAACTAGGAAATAAATTTAAAAAAATATAAAAGAAATATTTTATTTCGAAGCCTGAAGCTTCCAAACCTTTCGCCCTCCGAGCGTTACGGGTCTGAAATTTCAAAGTTCCTCAAAATATCATGAATAAGTGGTATTTTCTTGATTTTAGTTAAAAGACTAGTCTGTACCTTGATTCCGTTTTCTCTCAATAGCCCACCAGTGGCCGAGTGGTAAAGTTGTTGAACACTGGTAGTTCGGTCCGAGGTTCGAATCCCGCGAACGGGCTGGCTGCATGGGTGTTTTCGTGGGCTTCCTCATGTGTGACGTGTATACGAGCCAGTTTCCCTTAGTAAGTCCTCCACGAAGGCATCCCTTCCCTTAGGGAGATAGCCCTAGTGTGCTTTGCCATAATTCAATACACCACCACCACAACACACACCACCTTTTCTTTCAATATACATCCAAACTGAAATCGGATATATTAAAAGCTAGCAGAAATTTTCATGTGTAATGAATAACGAAGCTAGCCTTCTATACAGAATTTTCTGGCTGTAACGCTTTCTAGTAAACATGCAGAATATTCCGTAACCAGTGTTGTAATGCTGAACTAGTAAAGAGTGGTGTCAGAAGGACACGGAAATAAAGCATTATGATGAATACATCAACGTCAAAAATTTCAACCTCTATCTTTTAACTCTGGATTGACGAACGTGATGAAGTTTCATGTCAACGGCTCCGGCTGCTGTTGCCTAATGTTACCTAAATTATCTCTGTATCATTTTTAAGACGCGTTTGAAAGGAAAGCTTTATTAATAGTATATAATGGCATTTATTTACAGGAAAGATTCATTGGTTATTAAGAATCACATTAATTCAAGCCATTGAGAGAAATTGAGGCACGATATTAAACCAGTAAGGTCCCAGTCTCCGCAATAGTTTAATTTGTAAACGTTCGTTTCATTTGCATCCAGCAGCATTCCATACTGGACTATTACTCATTTCTATTCATATGCAATAGCTGAAGTAACCAGGCTTGTAAGCGCAGTCTAGACTCTTACTTCCAACCTCTGCTTTGATAGCCTTATCTCTGTAAAGCGATCTCTCATCACGCATATGCTGAGTGTATCACAAGCTGTGTATTTTCTGTTTAGAAGTAGCATTGCAAACAATCGAAAACCTGTCGTGCTATAACCGTGAACATTACCATAAATGAGGCGAGTATCTGAAAGCTCATTATTAATACACTATTCAATTTTAATGAATAAAAGACATCCGAAGCAGAAAGTTTCAGTGAGTTACTTTTCTGAAGTGTATCTTTTAAAATTAATGAAAATGTTTTATATAAAAAAATAATTTATATAAAAAATAATTTATATAAAAAATAATTTATATAAAAAAGAATGCTGTTATAAAATCATTTATTATACATTTTCTCTAACTTTCAAGAGAGGACTACTTTAATAAATTAGAATGTCCTGCGGACCAACTTTCTCTTTCCCTTTCCAAAACAATTTTTTAGTGTATGTTATTACAAACTACTTAGATTATAAAAATACCGTTAGATAAAATTCATTTATTTTTTATATTAAGGAATTAAGTTCACAGAAGAAAAGTTATATTTATTTTTAATAATTCAAGACTATTAGGATTTGGATAATTTTATCATATTATTAATTAAAAATTAAATAAATGCTGGTACTCATAATTAGTGAGATGGATTAGCATGTCAGTTCTTGCATAACTGATTTATATTTGGATGTATGCTGGTAAGATGCGCCACAATTATAGTGATTTAAATCCCTTTTTTGTTGGTAAGGCTAGCGTAGGAATTCCGGTGGCAGGGTAACTGGTAATTAATTTCGCAAAAATGGCAATCTTGTGTGAAAAAGTGATAGACGATTGCCATTTGTAATTTATATTATTTGAGATTTTCAGCTATAGTGTGGTGTACGCAGTTAGTTTAAACTTCATTTTTTGTCTTTTTTGGAAATCTAGGACGAGCACAAAGGCACGCTTCGAGAACTACAGATTATTATTAAGAAATCTCATGTGCTCCCGTTGCGTTACTTGATTGTGCTTATTAAGTATGCATTCTGCGAAACATACTGAAAGCAAAAAATATCTGATTTGCCTTTTCGAATATTATGTTCAGGATGAAACACTCGCTCTAGCATTTTAACAATATACATAGATGGAATACTAAAATAAAGAAAAATGTTTACTAAACATTTTAAGCGCGCATTAAACTGCAATATGCAAAATATAGTGTATTTGTGAATGCAGACTTGCTAAGTAAGCTGGAATTGAAAATACTTGATGTGAAAAAATTCATTACATAAAATAGTTTCAATTTTTGCTCATTTAGCCAGCTTATGAAGCTAGTATATCCTTCATAAAGGCACAGATAAAATAATTTTAACGACTGAAATTAAAAGCTTGAGTAGCAGTATTAAATTCCCCTGGTTGATAACATTCGTACTAAATATGAAGTTCCTGATACTCATTTCTATGACTGGAAGAATTATTTTCATATTTTTGACATACTGATGATTTTTTATTTTTTATTTTTTTTTCGGTTTTGCAGCTGAGGATGGTGGTTCGGTAAAACCATCGAAACTATTCCTGTGAAAAGTTTGTAAATATAATGCTGATTTTTGTTGTTTGACTTCTGAATTAGTATACTGATGACATTTCAGAACCAAGATATAACATTTGAACTGCATACTTAAAAGCGTGTAAATTAGAGAATAAAAGAGTATATAATATGAAATATAGCTTCAAACAGCAAACTGCATTTATACAACTACTACAGTATTACTACTATAGTATTTCCATTTGTCAAAAATCCTCGAATAAATAAGGGATAAGAAATTACAATCTATTTTTTACTTGCTGTTCCACACTTTAAATCTTGAGTAATTAGTTTAGGTATCTTTACTGATTAGATAATTATTTTTACTAGACTAAATCTAATTAATTCTAGGTATTATTACAAATACACTGAGGTTTTGAATTTGTGAACAATTTTTGCGCTTATAATTATTTAAAGAACGCTGTTCGTTTTGGACTGTAACATTTGAACCTCTTGCTGGGAGCTGAAATATATTTAGTTACAGCGAACGCATTTTTAGCTGTTTTAGCTGTGGTTTAAACCGGTTAATTTAAACTGTAATTAAAACTTCCTGAATGCACTATGAGAATATGAGGAAAGTTTTTTTTAAAAAAGGGTAGTTCCTGAAAAATTAGCCTACCTCCGGCTATAATATGGTAAAATGGACACCAGCTTTCTGACGTGATGTGCACAGAAGCAGCAAATAAGAAAGCAAAATAAAGCAACAGCACTTATTTGGCGACACTAACAAGTCGCTAAACAGTCAGAAGACAGAAAGCAATGTGTTAAGGCTTCCTGCAGAGAGCGAAGCAAAAGTGTTGAAGGCGGGTTAACATTTCGTGGGCCACCCTGTATACATAGTTTAAACGTTGTTGGATTAAAACGATAATTAATGGTTAACAGATTAGCAGTCAACAGATTTTAATTTAATATAACTTTATAGCCTTTTATCTTCTTCAAGAAATATGATTTCACGCATATGATAAGGAAATATCTTTTAAGACAGAAAGTTTTATTTCAGTAGAGCAAGTTTTCTTCAACTCCTTTGCAGCTAAACCATACACTTTAAATGTAAAATTTCATTCTTATTTAAGCAAATGAGTAGTAGTTCATTGCTTCGCTACATACTTTGTCTAATGCGTTGAACCCTTTGGCTTATTTTTCAATTCTTACTTCTTAACTGCATTATGTAGTTGTATTCATTCTACGTAATGAGGTTGCTATATATTACAGAGAGTGGTCACACACCTTTTCAAATGATTTTGACTAAGCAAATAATTGAAATTAAAGAACTATAAAATGTAAATCGATAATAGCGTTTAAACTGAGGTGTCAGTTATGATCTTCATAGAGCTCAAAACAGCCCATATGCATAAATTTTGAATTAGCAGTCTGCATTTTTTGTTCTTTCCAACGAAACATATTCTCAGTTTTCAGTACAAAACAATGCAGAAATCATAGAAACAAGACATCTAAGGGCAGAATAAATAATTCTATCCATAACAATAAAACCGAAAATTACTATTCTGTACAGCACTTACTAAACATTAACAATGGAAAACTAAATGTTTATTAAATAAAAATGGACAAAAATGGATTAAAAATTTATTAAATAAAAACCTTTTCTAAAACAAATATGCGGTTTTCACAAGGGACCCATCTACTCATTGGATGATATTATAGCTTCGAAAATGCCTGTCTCTCCTGTGAATAAAACAATAATAATAATTTAGATAATTAAAAAACACAATGCTCATTGTCTTCTTCTGAAACCTGTCGCAGAGCTTACGATCAGATGTAGAACGTTTTATGGTAATCATTTTTATTTTTTAAATCAATATTTGTTGTAATTACAGATGAATAATAGCTCGGAGGAAAAAACTTGAAAATTTGGTTTGCGATTATAAGGAAATATCCAGTAAAAGATTTTGTAGTTTGTTTTCTATGCAACGGAAAACTAAAATAACACCGTGGAAAGAAACATGTAAACTCCATATCTTGTTAAAGCAAAGTTTTGACCCCCATATTTGGAAAAGTAATTGCACTTCTTTATATACTTAGTGTAAAAGAAATTGAAATCCATCAGAACAAACCCTGAATCACCCATCAGACTGTACAGTTTAAGTTCTAGAGAAAAGCTGAAAAGATCATAGCCTTTTTCAAATATTCTAGAAACATTTCCTCTCGTGGCACCGATGAAGTATTCTATTGCGTGAGAGAACTGTTTAGAAAGAGCATTTTCTACAGGCCAACAAAAGACAATTGGAATCAGCACAAGAGAAGTTGAAATATATTTCTTATGGTAAAAATTAAGAAATATAGCCAATTTATCCTAGAAAAGAACTAGTAGATTTAGAAAGAATTTTCAGCTTTAATATTTAAAATAATACTTATAATTAAATGTTTGCTCTATCAAAATCGTTCATAACATGAGTAAATACATTTTGTATTTTGCAACAGACGCATGAGTGAATTTCAATCATTTCTTTCGTTTCCTCCTGGGATGTTTAATAATTTTTGAAGGAAAAATTATTGCTTAGATTGGTAAATACTTTTAGTTTAGAAGATAATTTTACTCAGAAGAATTATGATTGTCCCATGTTTCAGTACAGCGCAGTCATCGTTCTTGCAGTAGACTGCATGTTTCGTATTTCGATAAACTGGAATCGTTTACACTAGTTGAAGCTATTTGCATCTTATGACATGATTCATTCTGATAACATAAAAAGGTGATGTACAGCATCGGCAAAAATTTATAATTATTCAACATTTCAAAGTAATTCTCTGTTTATTAGATATTTAAAAGGTAAAATAATTCTGACAAGTATTTAAATCAATAAAAAAGATAAAATCTATAACTTTGAAATTCAAAAATTTAGAAAACTTTGAAAAATTATAGAAATAAAGATTTATAAAATTTCTCTTAAAAAAGTGCAAAAACTGTGCTTGGTTTTCATACAATTCGTATTTTTAATCGTACAATTTCTTTCAATTTATTTCGTAATTTTATTCTTACAATTTCTTTAAACTTACTTCGTATTATTTATTTACAATTTAGTTCGTATTTCGTACAATTTTACTAATTTTAATATATTAGTTACTTTATATGTACATTTTCTAATGTACATATTAGTTTACTTTATTAAGAAAATAAACAATTAATTTCCCCATGCTTATTCGTCGTATGTTTCCTGTGAAAACAATAAATTTTATACTTTTATAGTTTTATTTTTCTTTAATTTACGTTAATATTCTGACGTCTAAATACTGTTTTGTGTAACAACCCAGTTACAAATGAGGTAAATATTAATAATGGGTTAGTATTAATTACTAGTATTTTATTGTGACGTGCCTGCAAATTTGATGTACATTATGCATGATATTGATTTAATTAACATCTTCAAAATCATGTAGGACTAAACAATTAAACTGTTGTTTCAAATGTGCATGAAATGGATGGAATTAATCGGCTGCTTTACAGTGACTCTATGAGCCTTTGGCATCAACTAACCGCACACCATTTAATTAATTAGGATTTTCAAGAAGCTTTCAGTTTCTCACAGATATATAAATATAAAATAAAAAGTTATAAATTCCCCAATTGGGTTTCCTTGGTTGTTACTTTTATAATAATTATCGGAAGTCATTATTATTAATTTTATGAGATTCCTGCCTTTAAATTAAAGCTGAAAATGAGGAACCTTAAGAACTGGTAAGCGAATGCTCGCTTAGTTCAGTGAAGAGAGAGCAGAACTAAAGAAGGGTTAAATACCCTTTATTATTCAAAATAAAATTAAAAGACGACTCCTTCTTGGAGTTTACAATAAAGCCTCCACTTGGGCTTAAACTCAGGAATACTAAGAAGTAAAACCTAACTAAACCTAACTAAAAAGATATAGCCGAAGCTATCAAGATTTTAACAGAGTTGGCACCTTAACGCTAACTAACGGCGAAGCTATCATCAAGGGCCTAAAGTACGGCCGAGCGTAATAATAGCTTAAGAGAGAGAGAGTAGCCTAAAAGGCAAACGCGCGCTGCTCAGAATATCTGGCTCTCTAACGAAGTCAGTAGAACTTCAAAGTTAAATACTTCTCCACCTCATTTACATTTGACCGCGATTCTGAAAATACATTCTGGCCGGAAGTTGTAAGCTGAAATTAAGAATGGACAGGAAAGTAACTTTAACTAAAAATTAACTGTTAGATAACGTAAGATAAACTTTACAATACCTTCAGTAACAGGCACACTTTTCATTAAAACTTATTTGAAAGTTTACTCATATACGGCTGTATACTCAAATATGATCATACAATGAAATGCCATGGGTTTGCATTTCAGTAGAAGCATTATCATTTTAGCAATTATTTTACAGAGTGATGAATGAGTACAAAGTTATAATTCAATTGATATTTCATTAAAAATTGAATACAACTGCAGATTTAAAAATTTTGTTGCACCATTTTCCTATAATAATAGTCGTTTCCCACTCTGCCTTAAAACTACATAACGGTATTCTTAATAACACTAATTTAGAGTTAAAACAAAGAAAGGGTATTAAAATCGTATTAGATGCATTTATTATCTTTAAATTTATTATAATCTGTCATATTCTGATTCTTCATTCTTCATATAATCATTTAAAAGATGAGAGAGAATTAATGATCTGTTGAAAATATCTTCCCTTCCCTTTAGTCATCAGTGTGCATCAACGTCATTTTTTATGTTTCATTCTACATTCATTACGCATGTTACCTGAAGATACTTTACTCTGAAAGTGGGTTCCTTTATGTTTCCACAGCAGCAGAAAGCTCGTATTAGTTTTTGGGAAGTGCTGTTTTCTAGTTTATCTTTCTTTCGTTTCGAAATTAGTGCATGTATGGAGTTATGTTTCTTTGCTTATGTATTATAAATTTTGATAAATTTCTGTTAAAAGAGAAATAAATTTACATAAATAGGTCAGCGATAAGTATTCACAATTAATTGGTCTCTAATATGTTTTCCAAAAATTGAATTTTTTTCTTCATGTACAGACTAAATTGTATTATGACAATAATTTGTTAATCTGTTATTGTACTATAATAATAATCGTTATTAATTTCATACATATATTCTGTGTATTGAAATTGGAACGTAGCGGTCTTCTACTTTGAAATCCCGGAAATTATAATACTGCTTTACCAGAAATCTCATCAGCTAGTAGAGCCGATAATCCTTATTTTAAGATTTTTTTATTTTGGACGGGATTACACTCGGGTGCCTTGCAAAATACTTCTGTTTGATTTGGACAGTGTTAGTTTCATAAAACGTAGATTGTAGAAAACTCATTGTAGAGCATTCATTCATCAAGTTTAGATTGTAGAGCCTCTCTAACCTTTAAACTGAGTTTATTAGACAACATAAACAGCTTCGAATTTATGCAACTTTTCTTCTTGTTATTTTATAATGGAATATAAACAAAATTTATATTTTTTATATGCATTACTAATTACGATTAATATTTTGCAATGAATTCAGAGTTCATGAAAAATTTTCATTGTTTGAAGTTTAATAACATTTTAATCCTCTTTGTGAAACAAAGGGTTGTACAGACTTTAGGTATTTTTTAGAAGCAGGAAAGATGAAAAATTAGCAACGTCTTCGCCGGGAATCGAAGCACGAACCTCTGGAATACGCGCCAAGCATGCAGACTACCGCACCACGAAGGCACGCTAAGAAGGCGGGTGAAATACCTTTTACTTTTAAAGGGCGACTGGGGTTTTTAGGGGACCCAATCGCCAAATCCTGGGTGAGGAGAATCATCATCCATTACCTTTTTAGTTCAGGCGCCATAGTAGAGATATTAAGTATTTTTTTGGAAGCAGGAAAGATGAAAAATTAGCAACGCCTTCGCCTGGAATCAAACCACGGATATCTGGAATAGGTTCCCAGCATGCAGACCACCACACCACAGAGGCGGAAGAAATACCTTAAAGGGTTATTTGGGAATCATATGAAGTGAATAGTTTAAGACAAAGTAATTCTCACGTAACTGCCTGCTTCAGTACACTCTTCTTCTCATCATAAGATCTAAAAGAAAATATAAGAATATTCTCTACACCGTGTACAAACTTCTACGAGGTGCAATTCAAAAACTTCGCAGTTTAACATCGTTGTGGTAAATATCGTGTAAACATCGTATGTAAAAACATCGTTGTCGAAAATATCGTGGTAAAACATAAAGTACCTACAAATTATCGCGTGACAATAACATCGCAGACATGCGTTTTAGGGCTTTAATGATTGTAAAATGATACTCGTATAATGGTTTGTGAGCGCAAGATGGAAAAAAGGATAATTCTTACTTTCATATTTTTTTAACTAAATATTTGCTGAAAATGTAAAATGGCAACTTAAGTATAGAAATTTAATGTAACTTATAGCATTATAGTTTTCGAACCGCTTTATTTTAGAAGACGATATTTTTTACCACGGTGTTTTAGAGCAGCTATGTTTTCTCTTTGCTTTATTTTCTCCCACGATATTTTCGGCTGTAACCATCCAAACCATTTGCATCTATACTATAAGGAATGCGTACATAAAATTTAAACTGACATGCAAAGGTAATTAATAAATTACTTTTTTATAATGTCTTACTGCTAATTTTTCGTGAAAAGTATAATCTAAAACAGATTAGAAAAAAGGAAGATAAGTAACTGCATGCCCTTATCTATAAAAAAATTGCTAATTTAACTATGAGATTATTTTTTCACTTTTGTTAATCTGATACTATAACAGTAAAAATTATTTCTTTTTTGTTTAACTTTCTTGCATTGTTTTTCATACATTTATTAGTTCATAAAAATTCTTTTTTGTTTAACTTTCTTGCATTGTTTTTCATACATTTATTAGTTCATAAAAATATGAAAGTAAAATTAATCCTTATTTCCATTTTGCCATTATGCGACCAAACCATTATGCGAATATCCATTTACAATAATTAAAGCCTGAAAAACACATGTCTACAATTTTATCGTCATGCGATGATTTGTAGGTACTTTATTTTTTACTACGATATTTTAGACTACGATGTTTTTAAACTGAGAAGTTTTTGAACCACTTTATTTTCCACGATGATATTTTATACCTCGGTGTTTTAGAACTGCGATGTTTTCTCTTTGCTTTATTTTCTCCCACGATATTTTCTACCATGACGTTTTCGCCTTGCGTTGTTTTCTCCGCGACGTTTTCGTCCGCGATGTTTTTGCCGAGATATTTTCGGCTGTAACCATCCAAGCCATTTGAATCTATACTATAAGCAACGCACACAGTTACTGAGGCCTGAATCTTACCCACAGACGATTGATTTTCTGAATGGTACCTGCAGGAAAAAGCGGCAAACCTCAATTTGTCGCTTTCTGTTTTTTTCGATGCACACTTAACTAGGGAAAGTTGCTACAATGCACTTAGCTCGCACGTATGGGTAATGGAGAAACCACATGCTACTCGAGCATGGGCAGGAAATACACTGATTTGCTGTAACTGTTTGGTTCAGCATTGGAAGGAGACCATTCTGAAAGACCCACTTAATAGGCTCATATCTTTTACATGCTCGTTATAATATTTTCTTGGAAGATGTATTTCTGTAATTGTTGAAAGACCAACTGATCCAGCTGTCCCTGCACCGTGATATATGGTTCCAGTATAAGGGGGCTTCTGTCCAACTCATGACGCTCGGTAGCATTTCAGTGCGACATTTGGACAGTAATGGGACGGGCGAGGGGTTACTATCCAAAGGCCTGCATAGTCGCCGGACCACCTCTCTGGAAATTTTTTCCGGGGTCTCATGAAAAGTCTGGTGTACAATATTCATGTGGAATATTGAGGAGGATCATATCGCATGCATCTGCATATCTGCCGAGGTCGGCCGAGAGTTGCCCGGAGCATCTCCAAAGTTTCATTTTTTGCTGTGTCGATTTAAGGCTTTAGTTGCAACTGGTGGCCGAAACTTCAGATACTTCTGTGGCTCTCTTAATATCCCAGTTGTTATATTTTGAACGAAAAAAATAATGTTCTTTACATAAGCGCCGCTCATTCATTTCTCGTGTACATATTCTCTGCATACTTGCACATGACGAAAGACTTTCTGACCCTGCATTGCCAGCTGATTTCAATTTCATTCAATTCCCCATGGAAAACCCATCTCTCTCAGAAGTTTCTATACTCCACGGAGAATCACTCTATAAATAATAAATATTTTAAGCATGTTATCTCATCAGTTATAGGTCAAAAGTTTCTATACTCCACGGAGAATCACTCTGTAAATAATAAATATTTTAAGCATGTTATCTCATAAATTATCGACTCTTATAAATGTCAATACTTTTACTAATTATCTACTAAATGGGCTGTTGTGTCGCTATATTATTATATGAGGACTAATATTCCTTGAGGGGAGAGAATAAATTTCCTTAAAAAATACATAAAGTGTCATGCACGTAAGACATACTAAGAATAAAGATTAAGATAAAACTGAAAACATAGAACGTTATGCAAAGTGAGGCTATAAAAGCAAAATTTCTCTCAAATTAAAACTTTGTTGTATTCTACAATCAAAATTATATTTCTTTCTAATATAAATACATAGAGGGTAGCTGGAGCATAAGTGCTGTATTACCAAGTTTTGGAAAAAGTATATGTTTTATACTCAATGTATTTGACACGCCAGTACACAAAACGATGGAGCACTTTGCGCTATACTGTTGATATTAGAAGCCAAACGTATTCCGAGCACTATGCATCGAGGACAGAAAAAATTCAAGATATTTCTCCAGTTAAATTTAATGTTTAATTTATAAGGAATTAAATTTCGGTAACTTCTAATTTAATAACAGTTTTTTTATAGCAGGAGTCACAAATCTTAACTTCATTAAAACCGCAATGCTTACATTTGTATTGCTGTAAGTAACATTAAAAATGAGAAAGTTGTATTAAGTTTGACCCTTTCTTTGTGTTAGGAAAAGCAAACAGTAACCATTCAATAAAATAGTATTTCATATAGTAAAAATGAAAATTGAATATTATACGAAAGTATCATTTTACAAATACCATAATTAGTGGAGCAATCCCAAAGGCAGTTTAATATCTATGAACTAAAAATTTGCCTTCATTCCTCTCTTAAAGTAAATAAACAAATAAATTTTCAAAAAGAAAGAAAGAGATAGTGTAAAAATTAGCTGAATACTTTCAAAAATTTATATGCAGTTCAAGAATGTCTTAAATAATCATGTCTGGTACTTTCCTTTGCGTTTCACTTTATTATACACCAAACTGGGAAGGAAAAACAATTAGGAAAATATCCAAAACACAAGATAATATTTTTATTTTATTTCACCGCTTTTCATTCGCAGGACAAAGAAATAAGACTAAACAAAACAAAGACGGAAAACTTATGGTCTCTTTTCCATTTTCGGAAGCTTTAGAGAATTGCTTACAATAATAAAAGGCAAAGGAAATTACAATGCACTTTTCTTAACGGGACTAAAAATGGTAGCCGAGGTACTCAAAAATCAAAGAAACTAATGTGCGTTGGAAATGCGTCTAATATGTAGAATAAAAATATATGAGAATAACACCCAGACGATATTGTTAATATGCTTGGCGACAATTTGATACAAAAAATTTCTATCACGATTTATAAAATAATGATCAAATTTCAATAGCTTAAATAAAGTAATTTAAAAGAAACAAACTTAATATATTAAAACGTATTATATGTAAAAGTGTTATTCGAATAGAAATGAAATACATAACCGCTTTTTTAGCACAGGAACGTCATACATATGCGTTACCGTCTCCTTCAGCAGAACTTTTCTAATATTAGCGTCAAATTTCATGAACAGGTTATATATTAACTATTATTACGTTATAGATATACTAAATAGATTGCATTATATTTTCGTATCAAACAATATTTACTTTTTACAACTGTATTATACCAAACAGATATTTGAAAATGGCATAGATAACATTAAATATTTTTATTAACCAACCCTGTTTTAAAATAAAAGAATATGTTTCATAAAAGATTTTAAAATTATGCATAATGGAGAGTTATATGTTGTTTTAACTTAGAATATAATGTTGTATGCATAGAATCATGTCATTAACCAGTCGTCATTTTCCCCGATTTTTTTCTAAAGTTGATGAAAGACAACAGAAGTTGAACTCTTAATACATACTTTTAAATTCAGTAAGATTTTCAATAGAATAGTACTTAAGCAACTTGGAACAACATGGAAATGCAGCTAACTATAATCCCAAAACTGCTTATTATCTCTGCAGGATAACATCTGCTGAATCCCTCTCAAAATCGTTGAAAACTTTTCTTCGGAAAATCTTCAACGATGGCATCTTTCCTTTAATGCTGATAACGTTAGTTCATTTCTATAAGCAAATAGTCCATTACAATCTATTTATCGCATTTAATGATGATTTTCTTCTGTTAAAAAAAGAGGCACTGTGTCTGTCTCATTCGAGATCTGAGTTTTGCTACTTAATTTAAATTTTAATTTAAGCATTATTTTTCAATCTTTCGAGAAACTTCATAAATTTCATTTGCAGTAATCATGTGCGGGATCTAGCAAACATAACAGAAATGGGATTCTAAGGTAAGCATTCGGAGCTGAAAAAGAAACACCCTTTTCATGACTGCTGCAGTTGTCAGTCTAATTTCTTTTCTGCATGTGTAAGGCTGCATAATCCTTCATATATCATACTAAATAATTTCAGAGAACTACGAAGGAAATATTTTGATAGATGTTCTCAGAACGTTTCTCACACATGTTGTTCTCACAATGCTTTAAAACTGCACAGAGTAAGACTAATACTCTCCTTTTCGTAGGTTATGATGCTGTGTATTCAAGAATGAATACGTTTGCATGGAAGTAGCTATATATCTGTGAAATAAGTATATCTACTCTGTTTTTAGACAATCTTTTTAACATGAGTTTATTGACTCACGAGAATTACGTTTATTTCCTGAAACATCAACTGAAATGATCTCTAACAAAAAGCAGTTAATTTTTCATCCTTTGTCTCCACCCGTAATATAAATTTAAATAATTCATTACAAAAAATTTCATTTAAGATAAATTTCGTCTCCTAATGACTAAGCTTGAAGTAAGACTGTATTTATCAGCAATAACAGTAATCAGAATTCAGTTAAAAACAGTTTTTCCGCACAAATAAGCAACAGTATATGATTTCATGAGCTTGCAGAGTTTCCTTTTAAAGCATAACATTATGCATTACACAAACAATAGGAATATATTTATTATAATGAGCTCAAATTGCTTAATACAGAGATTAACGAATAACATGTCAGAAGGCTAATCAAATGCATAAGCATGTTCTTTGTTCAAATAATTTCAAGATGTTACTGTAGTACATGTTTCACTGCATGGATACCTATGAAGCACAGAAACGAACATAATTCTGCGAAACTTTGCAAAATCTGAAAATATACTATTTTAATTTTTATACTGTTAGTTTGGAAATCATAAGAAAAGTAACACCTTTTTAATAGTTTTGCGGTCCATGTTTTAAATTTTATATGTGCAATTTTTGATTAACATATTCGATACGGAAGAATTATCGTACACAGTATTAAATACTAAGTAACATTAAAGAGTACTTTAGCTTAATTTATTGAATACTTAATTTTGTTATATTTTAAACTCTTAAGATTTCAAATATTAACTTATTTCTAACAGACTTTTACACTGATCATATTTAAACGCAGACTCTTAGAAATAAGATAAAATAATGAATTTAAAAACAACTTATTAATATCAAGAATTCTTCAGCTTTTGCCATTCGTAAAGCAGGGATTTTGGACGTGAAAGTTTCCTAATTCATGATCTTCTAGAAATGCTGTTTCCATTCTCTTGATTAGGGATTTGATAATGTTTTTGATATGTGAACATGAATAAGTGAAAGAGGCCATAGAAATTAACTCCTGTTGGGCGTAATTTGCCAAATAAATTATTTCGAATACATGTATATTTCAGTTGTTTAGTTAACTGATTACGAGGACAACAAGAAAACACGTATTTACTATCTTAGTACGAGCTTATGCATTTTAAAGAGAATTTACGTTTATGAGCAAATTCATGCATGCCGGAAGCAATTTTTTTTGTTTTCGGTGTACAGAATTCAAGTATGTTGATAAATCGCTTTCTACGCGAAGGAACTCAAAAATGACTCCTAAGCAACAAAAAACTTAATGCGAAGGAATGTTATATCAAAATACAAGGTAAATACGAAAATTACATTCAAAGCTTATTTAAAATGTCTTTATGGTAATAATTTATATTTTACTTTAATAAAATGAATAACGTCATCATCATAGTCATATAACGTCATAATAAATCATAAATGCTTAATGAAACTGCATAACAGATATGTTGCTATTTATATTTATATATATATATTTGTTTCACAAGAAAAAAGTAAAATTAAAGTAAATTTTGTTTAGTTTTGAAATTCAAAATTAGAGAAATATATCTTTAAAAATTGTTTATAAAAGACATGAAATAGTGATGAATTAAACGAAAATATCTTTGTCATCATGGTTGGATGATCAACATCAAAACAACATGATCAGCATCATGGATAGATCATCAAGTCTCTGAAGATTTTAATTATTCAAGCTAAGGATCTTCGTGTGTATGAACATTGGAAGACTAAAGAAGAATCTAACATTGTGTTTTAAGCAAGTAATGGTTGGTTCAGCAAATTTAAAGTGACGTATTTTTATATAATTTTAAATTCACTGAAGAGTCAGCTGATGCATATAAAGATGCTGCAAAAGAATTTATTTCCTCATTGTTAAAAACTATTACAGATGGAGAATATTCTGTTAGCCAAATGTTCAATGTAGACAAAACAAATTTATTTTGAAAAAAAAAGTCTAATCGTACATTTTTATCGATGGAAGACTCAGTTATCATAAACCTTCTAAAAATCGATTGATATTGCTACGCGGGGAAAACATAGTTAGTAATTTAAAATTAGACCAACGTTAGTTTATGAAGCAGAAAAATCCTAAAGCTTTGAAAGGAAAAGCTAAAGAAATGCTTCCAGTTACTTGGAAATCAAATAAAAAAGGCCTGGGCCACTGCTTTAATGTTTAACGATGATTCACTCTTCATTTCATGCAATAGTTCAAAGACGAAAATTTCTTGTCTCTGTATGCTGAAGTGCGAGAGAGGCTGTGCGCTGTGAGAAATAAATACCCTTCTTATTTATGTTGTTTGTCTACACACACACGAGCATAGTTTGAGTAAGCTCCCTGCTCCTACTCAGGAGTCCAGTAGTGTTTCCCAAGGCAATTAGAAGGAATAGCAGTCCTGACAAATTAAGCAACAAGCGTTTATGAAAATACGCAATCAAAGTGAGGAAAAAGAAGCTGATAATATCGTCAACTCTTTGACAGTCAAAAATATGCACAAAACCTTCAAGGATCTCCCCAAAGTTTTTTATTGTCATGGAAGAATGTGACTGCTTAGTGAAAAACGTTATTTCAAGTATGTAGAGCGATAGGGAAAGGCACCGTATGTTATAGAACTCTACCAAGTATTAAAAAAAAAGATGGTACTCAACTAACTCTTGACATGTGTATAAAGAAGCCACATGAAAACGCTTAAACACTCCCCATTGACTTAATTATGTATATTGATAAATAAATAATACGTATTATTGAAAAATAAATATTTTAAAACGCAATTTTTGATATATGTTTTACACTCGTCTACTTTGGAATATTTCACGTTCGAACACATTTTAAGAAACCAATGATGTGCGAAAGTTGAAGGCCATCTGTATCTATCTGCTAGTGCTCATGCCTATCGAAATAACTTGAGCACGTAAATAGAATAAATATCTGGCAAATATTTTACTTAATTAGAGTAAATACAGAAAACTCGTCTTACTTTCAACATTTATTACAGAAACAAATAGAGTGCTTCATTATCATTGAAATTTTGCTTTAAATTATATCCAAAGAAATACGTTATAAGTTTAAACATTTATTACAGGATACCGCAGATTTACTTGGTGCTCAGAAGATTCCTATTTTACTCTTCATAATTCTGTCCATAACCACATGTGGGCAATGAAAGACTTCGCAGAAATTTCATTAAAATGTTTCCAAGTCTGCTGTAGTTTCAAGGCATAAATTATCCTTATGTTCAAGATTAATCATAAGTAAAAGAGCTAGCGCTTTCCGTTTCAAAAACTGGGTACAAAAATAATATAAGTATTTTAAAAGATTCGAACTGGAAATAAATCTGTTTCAGAAATGATATGTGCCTTCTGCCAAATTTTCTAATTCGAAGAAAAAAGGAAATTTCATAGATATAAATGAAATTCAGTAAAAATTCAATATATATAGATTGCTCAACACGCAATCTTCCTTTAAGATCCAGAATACATTCGAATCTTTGAGGTCATAAAAATTCTACACTCTTCATTCATATAATCATAACATTTATACTAATTACCTAATTAAAATTTTTAATTTGACATTCATTCTTCAGACATTGTTGTGTACCATCCTAATCATTCAAAATATTCTGAATTGAACAAGGGAGCTTTGCTCTTGATTTTTAACCTTCAGTTTAGTAATAAATTTGTCGAGGGCACATGCATTGTTAAAAACTATTGTTAAGCCAAATTTCACAGCGTATTTGTAATTTATATTATTCTTAAAGGAAACACTAAGCTATGTATAGTATATACATAAATATATATGTATAGTATATAAAAGGTGATAAATTAGATACTCTCTTTCTAAAAAAGAATTATGTAGCCCATCTTTGAGTTATTCCAGCTCACAAAATGAATATATGTATTTATATGCTGTACTTATTTTCTGATAAATTGCTTCCTTTTCCGTCTTTAGCTGCTTCTTCGAAATGCACATATGGGTAAAAATGCACTGAATATATTTATTAGAGCTGGAAAAATTTCTAAAGCTTTGAGAATTATTTTTGGTGACAGTAAGAAATCTATAAACCTGGATTAATGGCCTTAAGTTTTTTGATATTATTTTCAAAATGAAATATTTCCTAAGAATATTTACTACAGTCTCGAATGCCTCATATATACTTCCTTTTGGGTTTGCTTTAATGTTGTATAGGTAAAGAAACACACATAAATTTCAGGATGTTATTATAACCTGAAATTCATATGTATTCCCCTTTTCATTCACCTATATACTTTGATTCAGGATATATAGGTAAATGAAGACATATTAATTCAGGGTGTCATAAACACACATAAAATATTTTCGACACTGCATGGAATAAATAATAATTACGGAGCTTGGTGCATAACAATTATAACAATCAACATGGCTGTTTAAACACTTCCTTTTATTGTTGCTGAAAAATTTTAGGATACAAAATGTACAACTTAAATGGGGCAATGAGAACTCGTTTTTGAATAATTTCATTTATGACATTTTAAGTTTTTATAGCAATATATTTTATGAAGAAGGAGGTTCAGAAATTTCGAAGATTAGATTAAGAATGCTATAGCCTGGGTTTTGACTAGTTATTGTTTAGTTTAAGTTTAAGTTTTCAAATTTTAATATTATTATTGTATGAAATGATATCTAAATATCTGCTTGCCTAACATTACATATGAGTCATGTGATAAAGATTAATTTTAAAGCAGTTTATATAGGTTTATTATAAGTATGTTACTATTTTAGGCTAGAAAGGGTAAATAACCAAATTAAAAAAGAGATTTAAGAGATATTACAAATTAATGTTAGAATTTTGTTTTAGTTATTTTTTATCCTACACACACACTTATATATTGTGAGAGCAAGAATCTCTCCCGAAACAAATGCAGCCATTATGAAAACCACACCTTTCTTAACATTATAAGCAGCTTAATGATTAAAAGTACATTAATGACTTCTGAGCTCAAAAGAAAAAAGTGATTCACCTAGTTTTAAGATAAGCTATTTAGACTATTAAATAAATCTTCTTTGTAGAACAACTTCATTTAATCTCTTATACCGATACCGTTTCATATGCAATCTTTTATTTTACCTTGTAAAGCACTTCCAAAATTTGAAGGTTGTCTAAAACGTTAAGCCGTTTATTATACTGGTCAACATGATACATATAGAAGTCCAACATCTCCTCGGAGTAGGCTCTGGCAACCACTGTTCCATATAATATAGACACGGCAACAACAACAACATAATGTATAAATTTACGCATCTTTGTTACATATGTGTACAATGTGGATCAGTCTCATATATATCTATACAAGTTTTCAAAACTAATCTGAGTATTATGTGCTAAATCTTTAACTATTAGGGCATAAACATAACTGTATAACACAAATTAAGCATGAAACTAGAAAGAATAAAATCAGTACTATAAAAACTCCTTTCTCAGAGCATTTTGTTTTTAAACTCAGAGTTTGGTTTCTTATTGAAACGTAGCTTAATGGAATGAAAGTGCTTGTAACTTTAAATACTCACAGTACAAACGTAGATGTACTAATTCAAGTTAACTGTTAATGCTGGAAACATAAGCAGCCTATTCTGTGAAGGTAGAACACTTTTGACGATGTATTTGCTGTGAAGGATCTCTAATAATATCAGCAATAAAAATCTAGTAAAATGTAAATCTCTATAAACAGGGAAAACGAAAACCAATAGAATTGCATTGTAACATTTTAAAGTACAAATGATGCAAAATATAAGAATAAAATATTGGTCTTGACTTTGAAATTGGGACCTGTTCCTTTGGATAAACATTTCATCAATTTCTCATTTTCGAAAATGATACGATTTCCTATAATACTAATGACTGCGATATCATTTAAAATCATATAATATCAAATATACTATAGTATTTTTTCAAATTATGTCATCTGTCTTGCGCTAAAAGATTGAAACACTTTTGAAGATTTTCTGCTAAAAGTTTGCTTTTGTTGATTATTTTGAAAACGTTTCGCTAAACTTTTTTATTTTAAAGCTTATATTTGCGCATATATGTAAGTATATATTCAGAGAGGAAAATGAAAGTAAGATTATGATTAATATTCGACTTTAGAAAAAAATATGACAGCTTTTTTTAAGAAGTACGATAATGGGACTTTTAGACGCTATAAATATTCAAAAAACGTAACACTGTTTCTAATATACTCTAAGAAACAACAAAGGCTAAAGCTTCAGCTGTCATAAACCAAAGAATTAACATAACAATGAGTCTCTTGCTATTGTTCAACTATCGCAGCCCAAACTGCTTCAGTTGCGTTGCTTTAAATAAGCAATAACTTTTATCGCAAATGTATGTGCAGCATTTATGTCAATGGGTTTCAAAATGTGTACATTTATATCGCCTAGGCCTTTTGATTATTTTGAAAAAAAAAAGTTATCTTTAACAGTTAAAATAATCTCTTAAAGGAACACTTAAATTATCATTGACCCGCCTGAAAGTAAAACTATCAGAAATAAATATACACAATAAGTTATACATTGATGAAGTTAATTTCTTACTACATAGAAGAAATTCTGGCTATTTTAAATTTATTTCAAGAAAGTTAAAAAAGTATGTGATTCGTGAATTAGTAGCAACATAAAGAATAAATCGGTTTCTTAAGATCTTTTGTCAGACTATTTTTGAATAGAAGGACTATTTTCTTTAGCAGAAACATTAAAATTTTGACTCTGAATTCTGCGCAACGTTTTTAGACATGTTATGAAATAGCACCTAGTGAATATATACAATATTATGAACCTGCAGTAATGAGTAGCAAGATTTCACGTGCTAAAATAAGTGAAATATTTATACTAAATTCATTATTATGTGGTGCACATGAACTAAATTCTGCTTCATTATTCATAACTAGTTCATATAAATTTATTCAGGTTTAGTTTTCATTTTCAAAAGAAAGGCAAGCGTTTCAAGAATACATAATACAATAATTTAAGCATTAACGGTAGTGTTCGTCTAAAAATGGTTGCTATCAGAATATTAGTTTCAGGAAATACATGCTTTCAGATAGATAAAAATGAGATTGAACCGAAATTAACATCACGTATAGCTATTTTAACAGTTAATGATTTTTTTTTTGCAATTTATTAGAATTCTGTTGATTCTAAATTGCAGATAAAAATAACACCTTCAAGAAGTAAGATACCTGGAAAAGACGAACTCACCTATAGTTGAGATATATGTATCGTAATACCTTTCGTCACAAAAGCGGTGAACTATGCAAGTTTTCCCCACATTGCTATCACCCAGGACCAGGATTTTGTAGGTAGCTGCAAACTCAGCTGCCATGTTGACACGGGCTAATCTGATCAATCAATGAGGGGGATTCGCTCGCTAGAGGGCAGACTGAGTCGCAGAGAATGACATCATACCAAAATGACGTCATTGGTCCCTTAGAAATTGTAATCCCTCTTCCTTGCAATCCCCCTGGCTTTTAGATATAAAGTATTATGTTATTCTATTTACAGGAAGAACTAGACTAATAGCTGGACTTTCCACTTACATTCATTCTCAGTATAATATGCAGCATGCATGGGAATTCAAAATACGAATAGAAAAGTCAGTAATAAATCGGCATATATTTTAAGCGTGGGGTTTTTTTGCATTTGTGCGTGGGTATGAAGTTTAAAAGTTCAGCTTTATCACAATAACTTCAAATTAAAAAATTTTAATCTTCTAGTATGAGGCTCTTAATTAAGCACCTCTTAACTCCCTTTTATAGTAGTTAATATAAAATATAACTACTACTTGATATAGTCTACTTTTTTTACTCTTTCTTAAAAATCACCGTAAAATTTTACTGTAATTAAGTGGCTCATAACATCATACATACATATTTTCGAGATGCTATTGATTCATTTGGAGTTCAGAAACTAAACCAGTTTTATTCTTGATTGTTTAACAAATATTTGCTCGATGGTTTTACAGATCAGAGAATGAAAATCGTTTCGCCAGTTTAAAGGTTTTTTTTCTCCCAATAATTTCCACACTATTTTCCTTACGTCTGCTCCTTTCAAAAAGTTGAATAGAACACTTATTTAATATCAGAGAACTCTCTTGTTTAATTATAATTATTTGTTGTGATTACAAAATATTTAAGGTTACTTATAACATTTTAATATGCATAATTAATTAAAAGATATAGCAATTTTTTCATTATATTTTCTCGGCACTTACTACATTTTTGATACATTCAGAAAATTAATGAGACAAATAAATCACTTAAGAATATTTATTTTTTAATGTACGCAAGGGTGCATACAAAATAAATTATTTTCCAAAATTTGATTTTTATTAAAACTACTGAACATATATGAACTTTAAATACACCAGTTAAATAAAATCCAATTTATTATTACTTAGGCAAAATTAAGTTCAGAAGTTAAGTTATTTGGGAACGACAAAAAATTACGAAGGCTGTCCGTCTGCATATCTGCAGAAATAAAGTTTATTGCGTGGTGAAACCAAACGAATATAAATATCGTGAATAGCGGAAACAAATTAATGTAAATATCCCGCATAAATAACAAAATATTTAAATTTTGCAAATAAATGAAATGCGTGAAGCAGTCATTGAATTATATTTACGTAATTTATATAAGTACGAGGTGTGACACACACACACATAAAAGAGACTGGTCCAATAAATTGTTGTACATACAGAATCGATTCTCCAGGACATTATCACCTTCAAAGTAATCCCCTTCAGCATTCACACACTTCTGCATTCGGTGCTGCCACTGTTGGTAACAGTTCTGGAACGAGGTTTTTGAAAGGCACTTCAAGAGATTCTCCGTTTCTGCCTGAACCTCTTCAACTGAGGTAAAATGGGTTCCCTTTCAGCAAGACTTCAAGAAAGAAATCAAAATTTCAGCAAGAAATAAAACAAAAGTCGCATGGAGCCAAATCAGGTGAATAAGGAGGATGCCCCATCACAGCAATGCTTTTGCTGGTCCGAAACTGCTTGACAGATAGGGATGTTTGAGCGGGTGCGTTTTCCTGGTGTAACAGCCATTCATCACTCCCTAACTGTGGCCTTTTTTTCCTAAATTTTTCCCAGAGTCTTTATAGCACTTCAATGTAGTAGGGTTGATTAACAGTCTGACCACTGGTAACAAACTCAATCATTACAATTGCATTAATGTCGAAGAAGACAATTAACATTGCCTTGAATTTTCTTGCCTTGACTTTCATAATCTTCCACACTATCCTTTCCCCTTGAAAATCACTTATGCCATTCAAACGCAGGTGCACGAGACAAAGTTTCATCTCCATAAGCCACGGTTGGCATTTGAAATGTTTCCATGGCTGATTTCTTAAGTTTCACAAGAAACTTGATGTTGATTCGATGTTCGGTTTTTACATTAGACATTTTTTCCCGGCAGAATGCTGTTGCACATGTTCACTCAATGGCGCAGTACTCCCAACTGGCGGGATAGGTTAAGTCGAAACTAGCCGCATATATAGAGGAGGTGTGTGGCATGACATCACCAAAACAGTTGTTGCCAACTCCACTCATTTTTCAAGCTACACACTTAGTCTCTTTTTATTTTGTGTCACACCTCATATATAAAAAATAAAAGTCAGTTTTAAAGTTAAAGCATACATCTCTTTACTGATTTATATTTTCTCTGTTATCATGATAATAAATTATTTCTTATATATAAATAAACTTGGTTTTGTAAAAAAATAGAATGCTGTGCAAATTTGCATATGAATATAAAATATAGAATATAAAATATAAAATATTTTATATAATTTAAGAATAAGGAATTAATTCCCTTAAAAATATTTTGCTGTGTTTAAAAATCCAAATTTGAGAATAAGGGGGGGGAGAGAAGTAAAAATTACAACTAAAGAATGTTGCAGCAACTGAAATTTCTTATTTCACTGTCATAACTCAAAAACATGGTTATCATAAAATGATGCTCAAAGCTGATGCACGTTAATTTAGAAACATTTGAAAAAATTCCTTTTAAACTATATTTAATGAACTAAGCCAATTAGGAGGATAATTGTAACTAGTAATATATAATTTAATTAAATCCTGTGCATTTCAAGAAATAAATTTGCGTTACTTTGCAAATCCCTGCGTCATACATTCATACATTTGGTCTAGCTGCAAGTTATTTGAAAACAGTTTTTATAGTACTAAGGGCTATATGATTTCAGTAGTATGTGGAAAGCTGTTGGCTGTTTAGAGGCATGGAAATCAGAGTCTGATTTGCAAACATATCTACATGACTATACACAACTATACTGCATCTCAAGATACAATTTTTAGATATTTGAGCTGCTACCCGAAAAACTGGGGCAACAACGAGAAATTTTGCAGTGCTTCTAGAAGATAAATATTTCTCTATAATATTACATAGCAAAAGGAACGACTGATAAGTAGCCATCTTTTAAACTTGCATTTACTATGGGAACCTTTGCATCAAGATAAATTATGTACCGACAACGTTTTGAGAAAAATGTTTCAAGCAAGACTATTACTTCTTCCCTCTAATTTCCTATCAAAAGACAGTACGTAGTTACTGAAGCAAAGAAGATAAGTCAAAATCGTAAAAACAACCATGTATTTAGCGTAAGTATATTGAATCACTCAATCGATTTCGAGGACAGCTAAAGGTCCCTCCTCATCAGGAGAAAGAAATACCTAGAAAGAAGAAAAATAAAGGGGAAAGAGTCTCATAAACACGTGGTTCTTATCAGCATTGCACGTGGTTATAACCGTATTTTTAATCAAAAGTAGGCGGCCAGTGTAATCTGATTAAAAATCCGGTTATAAACACGTGCAGTGCTGATAAGGACCACGTGTTTCTGAGACTCCTTCCCCTTTATTTTTCTTCTTTCTAGGTATTTTTTTTCTCCTGATGAGGAGGGACCTTTAGCTGCCCTCGAAACCGATTGAGTGATTCAATATACTTACGCTAAATACAAGGTTGTTTTTACGATTTTGATTGTCACATTAGCGTGTTTTTCTTCTAGTCTAAAGAAGATAAGATTTAGAATTAGAAAATCTGGGTTTTATGTAACTTACTGACAAATAATTTTAAACAAAGATTCTTAATGTATTTACATTTGGGAGAAAGAGAGACTCATGTTTTTTCAGCTAACACGAGGGAATGTGATTAGACCTGTAAAAGTTTCTTTGTATAGGAAGACCTTTCGTGAAATGAATGCGTATCCTTGAATATTTTCAGTAAAGGTGGAGTCATTGTCAAAGGGTCCTCACAAGTGAATCTGGCTCTGGGTTTTGTGGATGATGATGCAGCAGCTATTGCAGTCTCCAAGAAACCTTACAAACTTAAATTGCTTTAGTGACAGAGGTGAAACCAAAGCTTTATGTTTGCATTAATACATTAATTTCTAGTTTGAAACCATATTATGATATTTGTGATAGAGTTAGGGTAGATCATTTATCCCGTTAAGTTGAAGGAATCTGATCTACGTTTGAGTTACTTAACGTTTTTCAAAAATGTTTTTCAGTTGTTTTCCAAACATTTGCATTATAAAAACTTTATATTAAAATTTTTTACTCATTTATAATTTATTCCTCGCTATAAAATTATATACCGAAGTACTTTTTATCATACTATCAAATTTCCTTTAATTTTACTGAATAGGTTTAAAAATATGCATAAGAATGTTTCTGCGTATGTATAAAGAACAAAGATAAAGCTGGACATACATTTGTAATGAAATATTACACACGTAAAAAGACAATGTTTACAAATTATATTGTATATAGAACAGGAATTTTTAAAATCCCATGCAAAGAATGCAAGACTAGATGCTGCTAACAAAGAAAGAGATATTAAATCTCGATTTATCATAATTAATTACTTGAACTTTTGCTTATGTATAAAGAATAAAGGTAACGTTGGACATACATTTGTAATGAAATATTACACCCGTAAAAGACAATGCTTATAAATTATATTGTATACAGAACAGGAATTTTTAAAATCTCATGCAAAGAATGCAAGACTAGATGATGCTAACAAAGAGAGATAGTAAATCTCGATTTATCATAATTAGTTACTTGAATTTTTGTTTACGTTAAACATTTAAGCTTTTAGCTTTTCTAGTAGTATCACTTCAAGAGTAGTTTCCTTATATCAATTAAATTTATCATACTATAATCAAAAAATCTGATGTGGGCGCCACATGACTTCCTTGTACGGAATATTAAATTATATGCATTTTTTCTTGCATTTCATTTAAACATGATTGGATGGAATTAAATCTACTTCGTCGATGGCGCATAAACCACAATAGAATAAATGCACTCTTTAAAATTCACTATATTTGCTTACCATAGCGACACTCTGGCGCTAGTTTCACTTAACAGCTTTACATTTCGTTCATATTATAACTCAGAATGCCTATAAATTTATATCATTTGAAGAATTATCTAATCGTTGCCACATGTTCTATTCAAATACTATAATAAATCTAAAACGATTTATAAAATAAATTAAGCAAACAAAATGAAAAATAACAGTTTTTCACAGATGATTTAGTATTTCTCATTCAATTAATTCAGTTCTCCCTTCTCAAAAAGGCAAAAATACATAAAAACTCAAAATATCTACATTAATAATTACGAAGTAAATCTTAAACACTTATTTCCTCGAATAAATTCCAGGATGGATTAAACATGATTTAATTCGCAATAATAAAAGAAGCCTTTATCTTTGTTATTGCGAAGCTTAGTTTCTCTAGATTGGCAACAAATCCGCTATTCTGCTAAGTTTCAAATATAAACAAACATGGTCCCCATGGCAAAAATATTTAGGTTTAGCCGCACTTAAACAACTTTTAAATTATTGATAATTCCACAAATATTGCATATTAAAGACATAAAAACCTTAACCGGAAGATAAGAACAACATAATTCAATCATTTTTAAAGCAAAAAATGCACAACTTACAAACTTGTAAGAGTAAAGAAACTGAAATCACTGAGCCGGTTAACAGAGGGGATATATATATACATATATTTAATTACGTTTGGTGCGGCCGATTGCAACCAAAATACGAGGTGCACATCTACATGTTATAGCAGTCCTATATACAAAATTTCAACGTTCTGAGGCTACTCGTTTTTGAGTTATGCGAGATACGTACGTACATACGTTCGTACAGACGCCACGAAAAATTCTCTTCAGAATTAATTTTAAAGCAGTTTTATAATTTTTTTTTGGGAAAAAGTGTTTTTTATTCTGTGCTTACGTTCAGATTGTAAGGATCCTAAGTTTTACTAACCTTTATTTTATTTTAAATCTTTACTATCACTTCTTATTTTTTACTTCCGGCCAGAATTAAAAGCTTTAACTTATTTATGCAAATTTGTCTTGCTAACGCCAAGTACTTAAGTTGTGGCTTTTTGCCAAGCAAGAGAGAGGAAGGAGCTATTAGAAGCAGGCCGCTTGCCATAGTAGTTTTACTCGGTTGCTGGTTGCCTTCAAGGCCAGAGGTTTAATCCTCTTGATAATTTTAAACGTATCTTAGTTTTAGCAGCTCTCTGTACTACATACGGCTTTTTGTTAATTAAGGCCAATCTTAAAGTAGGCACTTGTATATTAATCCAAAGTTAGTTTAGTTAGAGTTTTAGTTAGTATTTTTATATTCTTACGTTCAGACCACAAGTGGTTGGTCTCTGTATTCCGAAGTTCCGGAAAACTCTGTAAAGATAGAAAAATAAAGGGTTTCGTATACCCTTCCTGTGTGTATTGTCTACTTCACAATTTATCGAACATAGCTTGAGTAAGCTCCCTGTTCCGAGTCAGGATAGTTCATGTTTCCAAAGCAAGTAAAGAGGAAAACCAGTCCTTCACGATTACAATACTTCCGTTTTACTTCGTACAAGGAAGTAAAAACGCTGCTTGTTCTGAATTAACTTGAAATGCGTCTGAAATTCTAAGTTGCTTAGCTGACTTTCTTATTTGAAATTAGTACTATTTTTGGTGTACGAGAAACGAGTCGGAGTGAATCTTAAATGAAGAACATAACTTTGTTCATCAAAATGTAACAATTGCGATATCAAGAGGAGTCACAAAAGCTGTTCGAAAGCAGATGCAACACAGGCCTGGCCTGACATTGGCTCTATGGAATCACGAAAGTTTTAAAATATCGAATTTCTGTGGCAACTACGCAGATGCGCACGACAAGATCTTCCTTAAGAGCCTTTACATAGTACTATGTTAAATGTATCGTAACTTGTTATTTACACAAATGCAACAATTTTACTGCCAAGGTATAACACAATTGTTTGAAATCAATCATTCACTTTCAATAATGTACTCACGTATTTGAATTAGTGTTGTCTTAAGAGTTCTCTAGATCATGGTGGACGTGGTACTATACTAATTAACCGTATGGTAGAGGCATAGTGCCCACGTTCCCCGTTCTTTATCCTTATCCTTAAGAGCCGTTCCCACTGGGGTCTATCTGAGCTAACGGAGACAACTAACGTAGATGATCCATCTCCCAAAACAGTTTTTTCCCATAGGGCAGTAAGTTGAAAAATCTGAACTGCAGGCATAGCGGAGCTAGTCGACACATGAAACTGACTCCGTTAGCTCAGATAAAACAAAGTGGGAACGGCCCTTTACTGTCCACTGGTGTATCATACACCAGACATTTTATGAGACTCCCATAATAAAATCAAAGGAGGTCAGGTCTGAAGACAATGCAGGACAATGAACGGGATCACTATGCCCGATCCATTGTTTTCCAAATGTAGCAATTAAGGGCTCCCGAAACCACACATAATGATTCATTGGTCCCGCAGCAATTCGAACAAAATTTCATCAAAAAATTTTGTAATACCGTTAATTCAAACGAACAGGCAATAAAGCTACACCTATTAAGTGGTTACTTTGTGCCAAATGTTTTCGGATCTGAGAAAAAAGCATACTCATGAATTCGGTTTTTTGTTATGATCCTTCTGGGCTAACTAAGGTTCGATCGTTTCTTCCCATCTTTAGCGAAGTGAGAACGCCCATCTTCTTGTAGAGCGGCTAAAGGGGACACCTTATAACAATGCCTCGTCGTAAAGCAGTTTTATCCAAGTCTGTTGCTGTTGGAAAAGAGAAAAACCTTCAGAAATTTGCCTAGAGGGGACGCCTTTTCAACAAATACAGGTTGGAAATACAGGTGATGACAATTATAGCCCATTACATTTTAGTTCGAGGGTGACTAGAAATATCGTAACATTACCTATTTGTACCGGGAAACTTCAGAAATCAATAATGCCCTCACTAGGATCCCGAACACGGATCTTCAAATTGCTTGTTGGACATCAGTTACACCACGAAGGCAGAGGAAAATGCAATAATTCTTTCTATTTTCTCCTATTGGGAAGAGGATGAGACCCAGTCTATTAAATACAAGTGGGGACAAATTATAATCCATCACGGTTTAGTTCCAGCTTTACTATAGAGACATTAGTGTCTTTGGAGAAAAACAGCAAAATTAGCTGTTTTGAAATAGAAACCGTTAGAAATTAAGATTACATCAGGGCTTCAAACTACTGATCATCGCAAATTTTTATCTATCGTTCACACACTGGTTGATTCGTTCACAAATTACGGCAAAGCTGAAAAATTTATCATCCTAATAAAGAACAATTTTTTATTTTTTAAGAGCTTTTGACATTTTTCCTCATACATAATGTATAAATCTAATCTACTCGCAGAGGTGAAAATACAAATTGAATTACCAGTATTCAGGGGTCTCATCTACTCAGCATTTCTCAGCATGGAAGACAGATTGAAATATGACATTTGTTTATTTGAAACTTAATTTTCATAGAAGTCATAGATTTTCAGTTTCAGAGTTTTTGTTACAGTTTCGAACATATTTTGAATATCATAACGCAGATCTGCCCGTTTCATAAAACACGATGAATCGATTAGCTCAATTAAATCGATTTTTTAAACGGTAAAAATGTCCCTCTTTATGGCCTGGTTTATTGTTTACCGATTCGATGAACATACATGAAAATTGCTGAAATAAGATAAACACAGACAGACCTTACAATTACCGCAGAAAAGGAGAATGCGAGAACTGTTTTACAATCTGTCCCATTTAAAGGGTGACTTCGGAGAAGTTCGAGACCCAGGATCTGACGAGTTATTTTTTGCCACATATTAGTCAGAGATGATTCGATGTGTGGTAGCAAGGACCACGAAATTTAACTGGCACCTCACAGGGATTCTAGCTTTGAATCTTCCAAATACTAACTGTGTGCAAGCTACTTTACACCGCGACAACGTGCAAAGATTATATCAGTCTCATTTCTTTCTTCCCAAAATGTATACGGTCTACCGCCGTCTGACAAAACCACATTAGATTAATTGAGTGTTAAAATTAACCACATATATTAAGTTACACATTAAAATAAAAAATAAAAAAAGAATTAAAAAAAATCTGCAAGGTTTCAGATTTTAAATTACGTCCAAAGCGGTGTTTTTTTTAACATTTTATCTGTTATATTTATTTATTAAATATCACGTTCTTCGCACTTAAACGATAAAATTCAGTTCAACGGCAACATCACAAAATAGTTTTAAGTTCAGCATATCCCTTTAGAATTTCCTATACAGAAACTTACTCGTTGGAGATAAAAATGTTTTTTTTCTGTACATTGTTGCCATGGCTCGCTTTGAAATCCTTGAGTTTGTTAATAAAAAATTCGTTAAAGTTTTACAAAATATGAAATCGATAATAAAACAAATTCCAAATTTCAAATATGGGTTCTACATGTCCATATTCGTAGGAGGATTACGTCATTCGAAATTCAATGGCTCTATGTACCGTTGTTTTATCACAATGCGAGAAATATACATACATTTATGCAGATTTTTCATTATTTAATTTCTTCAAATATAATGCAGGACTCGAACATTTGGCGGCAACAGTTTGAAAAGTGAAACGGACATTTATAGTGATTCAACGCAAAATCGCAAAACGAAAATCCTAGTCCTTCAGGGCCAAAGCCCCTTTGGACTAAGAATGTAATTATTGGTTTTTAACGAGCGAGATAATACTATAGCCGTGTTGCTTTTACGTCACATGTTTTGTACTGTCTTTGTAACTACAATGGAGAACTAGCGCAAGCTATTCCTGTCTAACATAGGAAGTACTAGAAAATAAGGCGTAGAAGGCTGTGGTGGATTGAGGATGGGATTATATTACGATATTAAAAACGTAAGTTAGGTTTAATCGTACTTTCTAATAAAGCAATAAAGAAGGAATATAATACAATAATTACAATTTATTAAGTTTAAAATAAATGAAACTGTTAAATGATAAGTGTGTTGACCAAAAACAAAATTACTGCTTCAAACTTATGAAATTAAATTTTTAGCGTAGAGTAAATTTAAAAACCTAGCTTCAAAAGAATTTCCCCTTTAAAAACTCTATCCTTTGTTTCTGAAATTCATTCCTTCAACACCTATAAGTGGAGAATGATTAACCAACTGAACACTTGCAGTTCTACCCGGATTTGAACCTCTGTAAGCGGGCCGAACCCATTAGCAGCCGAGCGGTAAAATCTCTGACACTGGTAGTTTGACCAGGATTCGACACCATGTGAACGGGCTGGCTGATGGACATTTTTGTTGTTTTCCTCCTTGTATAACGTGGATATGAGCCATTTTCTCATAGAAGTTTCCCTAATTTTGAATGCATTTTAAACTAGCACAACGTATATGTTTTCTTACCATAGACGCTAGATGTAAACCTGCTTATTTCAGTTATTTCCTAAGCTCTTTTATTTTTTTTCAAATGGCCCGGGGTTAGCTCCCTGAGAAACCATATTGGAATCCGATTTCGAGTAAACTGGAAGCATATGTGCGGTTATTTTAAACAAGACAATATAGTGCTTATCGTTTTTAATAAATTATCTCTATCTCGTGTGTGTGTGTGTGTAATTATGGCAAAGCCTCGAGGGCTATCTGCCTAAGAGGAGGGATGCCTTCGTGGAGGACTTTCTAAGGGAAACTGGCTCGTATACACGTTACACATGGGGAAAACCACGAAAACGCCCATGCAGCCAGCCCGTTCGCGGGATTCGAACCTCGGACCGAACTACCAGTGTTCAGCGACTTTACCGCTCGGCCGCTGGTGAGCCTATCTCTATCTCGTTTTGCCATTTAAAATATGCAGTGCTCCTGAATTATCAATAAATGGCGATGAAAAATACCAAATAGAATCTCCAAATGCCAGAGAAAAGCATATTTTATGTCTGCAATTGATAAGTTCATTTCACAAATGGGCTCCAAATTCACATTCATTTTATGTAAAATACGAGGTTTCGAAAGAGGCCAGGTACGTGTAAACATTTGTGAGGTTTGCAGGTTGTTCGATTAATTATATATTTCGAAATTTTTTTAAATCGAAGAATGGGAGGCAGTTCGGGATTGTCCGCATGACGGTGAATGTTCGTTTTTGACTCTTGAAGAACATCTTGTACTTGATATTTATAATTAAGTTCTTCTACTCGGCCTTCCAATAAAATTCAGAAAGTCTCTAACTACAAATCATTTTTACCCAAATGTTCAAAAGTTGCTACAAAAAGAGAAAAGTATTGCTGTAGATTATAACTAAACGCGTAAACTGCCGACACATAATATCATTGAATTTATCTATTTTGCGTATGAGCGTTTATTCTCGAGAAGAAAATAACTGTATAAAAGAGGCACAAGTCAGACTAGTTTGCCTACTGTAATTTAATGTAGTGAAGCACCCATAGCTTAAGCGAAAAGATATCTTTGTGGAGAACTTTCTAATGTAAAATTAAACACACACAGTTACACACGAACAAAATCAGGCACGTTTTCAAAACGAAAAGTAACGTAAATGTGCGCTTCTTGAATGCAATCTTCTTTAAATAGAAAGTATCACAAGATTTAAAACAAGGAACAAATGAAGCAGACAGTTAGTAATAAATTTTACAGAAATATGGTGTGTGTACTTTCGTTCTGTGAAAGCCATTCACTGGTGAACATTATTTACAGGAGATGTTTTATACAATAAGTAATTCTATTTAATTAATTTAAACATCTCTTCTTTAATCTTTATCCATTGCAGAATTTTGACCTTTTAATTATCAGCTCTTGTGAATTGTTGATAATTAGTCATGAAAAATGCTCGGTCATGAAAACTGATCTCTAAGGACCGGAAAAAGGAATAATTTGTGCGATCAACAATAAGAAGTAATGAGTGCAGGAAACCGCGAGGCCAAAGGATGCCTCCCCGGAAGTGATTACATAACAGAACAATAGATAACGCAAGAAGACAATTGGTCCAGGCCTTTGATTTGCCGCAGCCACAATCTTGGATCACGGATCAACCAAATATAACATCGACAACTTGAGCTTGATCGGAAATGACGTAGACGTATTTGAGTGACGTCACGCATCCTAGTTTTTTGTGACAACAACAATATTTTTTCAGTTTTATTTTTATGATAATGACGAGCTTTTTTTGTGGCAACGACTTCTCGAACCACGTGTTTGTTATTACATCAGTTTCAATTAATTTTTAATTATTTAATATGAAATTATTTTTAATTATTTAATCCGTAATTATTTTTAATTGATTCCATTATTTATTTTAATAACAATACCATGAATTTTAAAAGTTGGGCTGCTTCTTGCATACGAGACTCGCACGATATTACAAAATCACGGTTTGTCCCTTGAATATTGTTATTTGATCTTGTTTATCAACGAAAAGAACGGTGATGTCATTAGGGTGAAGGACTGTACATGCACAAACCTGTTCCGATGTACCCAAACCACTTCACGCATTTCTGTTTCCGCGACGGCTAACAAGTACATTCTTAAGGACCAATCCACGTCTCGCTAACAATATCTTTCCTATGTCAACCAATCAACGTATTTGTTTCCTGCTGAAGAATGCAATTCACCTGTATATTAGTTCGCTTTTAAACGATTGCAGTCACATCAGAAATGCGATTCGAGAAAGAAACTGGCTTCGTAAGAAATACATCCTGACATGGGACCCTGCCATCATATGAAGAAATAACAAGTAACAGGGAAATTAATAAGCTAATGAAAAGCCATAAGCAGTATATCTGGGAATCGAGCATGGAAAGTTTATGTGTCACTTATGGATCCTTCGAGCACGATTAAAAAAATCAAACAGAAATATTCCTGCAACAGACCTATCTACAGTAATGTTCAAATTTTCATCACTAACGAAGAAAATCTAAAGTTTTTGCAGAATTTCTACAACAGCAGTGCTCTCCTAACTCCTGGCCTGCTGATGAAAGAATTAATCAAAAGCCTTAAAATTACAAAGCTCCTGGTAAAGACTGAATCTCCAACTCAGCTATCAAAAATTTTCCAATCAGCACAATCACGTTTCCTCCATCATCACTTGCCTCTTCAATTCGTATTTTCCTAAGGATCGGAAGCAAGCAAAAACAGTCATGATTCCGAAACCCGGCAAAGATTACAGTAAAACTGAAGTTTACCGTCCTATCAGTCTTTTGCCGGGGCTAAGAAAAGTCTTCAAAAGAGTTAGCCTGCATAGAATGCAGAAATAGTTTCATTTACTTCCGCCTGAACAATTTGGATTCCGCCACCAGCTATCGACAGCCAAGCAGCTCATAAGAATCACAGAATTTGCCGGGGATGCGTTTCACTCAGAGCTCATGTTGTATTCCTCATGCTTGATGTGGCCAAAACTTTTGACCGTGTCTGGCATGATGGGCTCATCTGCAAACTGATTGACTTGCAATTCGACTGAGAACTTGTTCTGCTCCTGCACTCCTTTCTATCGGATCGAACTTTTCTTGATGCAATTGCAATTGGAAAAGCCACTTCAGGTGAATTTCCCATTTAAACCTGAGTCCCGCAAAGTTCAACAGTTGGGCCAATTTTGTATTTATATTACGTGGCAGACTTCACCAAGCCTCCAAACAGTGCATAGATGCTAGCGTATTACGCTGACGACACAGCTTTAGCTGTAAAATCGGCTAACATTAATCATGCAATTCGTAAACTGCAAGACCAGATTCCTTTGATCGAAGATTGGTGCCGCTGCTGGAAGATAGCCTTTAATCCGCAAAAATCTCAGCTTCTGATTATTAGAAGGAAAAAACGAAGTGCTGCTCTCAAGAACAACCTGTTTTTCTTTAGAGAGCCGGTACCTATTGTGAGACAGGCAAAATATCCCGGAATTCTACTAAATGAACATCTCACATGGAATGATCATATTAATTACGTTAGAAAAAAAGGCACTCTGCGTCATGAACTACCTACAACCAGACATTGGCAGATAATCTATATTAGATCTGGCTAAGAAGAAATTGATTTATACGTCTACCATCCGACCCATTCTAACATATGCTTCTCCTGCCTGGACGACTGCACAGAGAAGGATATATGCTACAAATTGTGCAGTCCAGATTCCTCAGAATAATGACAAATGCGCACTTTTATGTGAGAAATGATCAACTTCACTCTGACTTAAAAATTGATTATATAGACAGATTCCTGAGAAAGGCTAACGAGCGGTTCTTCTCTAAATCCATAACTTTGAAACTCTTAACTATTTCGGTACGTTTCATTATGAGTAACTTAACGAAGACAGCTACCTTCGACCTTTTGCAGCTCATATGCAGAACCAGAACTTTCCCATCTGGTATGGATACTGTAGTTGCTAACGGACTTTTCTGAAACTTTATAAGATTTTTTAATAATGCAAATATTGTAACATAGCTTAACTTTCTCTAAGCCATCTTTTTCGTCTGTCTTTGTGTCATCTTTTTCGTCTTTCTATATAATCAATTTCATGTATTTTGCTTTAGCAATTCAAGAAGTATGCAAGATCCTATCAAATGACTCTCCTCATCACGTGACAGTGCACACCAATCTGCAAGCTTCACGGACCAATCCAATAAAATGCAACAGAGCTGCTACTTATCACGTGACAATGGTCACGTCCTCTTGCCTACCTTCGCCTCTACGCCCAGCCATGTCCCCCCCCGGGGGTCGACGCAGAGAATTCTGTGAGGTTACTGACTAAAATTTGTACCTAGGAAGTCTCGGCCACGGGGGTATAATATCATTGAACTTGGCGGTTCCACGTGCCCAGGAGGAGACACCTCAGGACTAACTCTGTTGGCCTGCCTGGTTGGGTCGGAATAATTCACGGAGCAGTAGACTCTGTAGCTCGGTGTGATGACGACATCTCGGTGTGGGACGGTACCGAGTTTGCTAGGTAATGACCTGTTGTGAACTGCAGCCCGCGTAGTACTGGTAAGTAGCTTTTGAAACGACCAGTCAGATCTCCAAGGTGACAGTTTCCCGTCACAATGAAACCTGAGAACTGGGAGTGGTGACCCCGCGGGCCCAGGAGGTAGCCGTGGTTATAGAGATCATTTTTAAAGTCTGCCACCCAAGATTGGGACCCCGGGGTGGTAGCATGACTAGCGTATATAGCTCTTGGGAGACTAAATTCTGGCATCCAGCCCTTTGCCTAATATGGTGGTTCCACAATAGGTACCAGACGTGTCAAGGACGAGGTACGTATCACAATTCTTATGTTATCTCAGCCAAGACTCATTACTTCGAAGCGTCCATCGTCATGTGTCGCATCGACATTACATTAGAGAGCCGGAACACGTCGTGTGTTTTCGCAAGATAATCGCGGCATACAAGTGGAACAAGGACTGCAGTCATTTCTATTCTGGTTGTTGCAGAGAGGACATAATTTTTCCTTCGCGTGATTTTCTTAGCCATTTCGTTTTTTTTTTTTTTTTTTTTTTTTTTTTTTTTTACACGAAGTCCATTAAGCAAACTCATTCTGCATGTGCATGAAATATACGTATTTTTTAGTTCTATTCTATTTTTATAATACGATTTTTGGAAAAGAATTTGCCATTTCTTCTTTTTTGAACGTTTTTTATGCAAATTTGTAATTGTTAGATGCTGTTTGATGACTCCGATTTCTCTACGCGAGTCTTTGACGACGATGTAAGATTATTTGTATTTTTTATACGTAATTTTGAATTTTTTTTTTTTATTTTGAACGTATTTTATTTTGATAGTTATTGGGTGAAGTCGTTCAGATTTGTTTCAAAACTTCTTTAATTTTACTCTTGTTTTCCAATTGGGTTCAGAATTTCAGGTAAATCGGTCGCAATTTAGTTATTTTTAGATTCTGTTAGAATATTTTTCGAAGAGTGGCATGAAAAATTAATGCTTTATTTATTTTATTTATATTTTAGACTTTTTCGTCATCAGGCCTCTATTTATTGTAGATTACGATGAACGTTCGGTGGGAAATTTAGTTTCTTTCATGACTTTATAACAATCTTTTCTTGAAATATTTGATACAAAAATGCTGTAACTTAAACTAATCTATTATTATTTTTTCAGTTGGATAAAGCGATTGTGTTGACAGAAAAATCTCATCATCAAGCCAGAAAACCACTTATGTGCCAACGCTTGTTTTATATGTCGAGGACCGACTGCGATCCGGGATAGCACCAGCGATGTCGGAATTGCGACCACCTTTGCCAATCGGATGCCTGTTACGCAGCACACAAAGCACTAACTGAAAACTAGGAGTTTTGGCTTTGCGATAGTGTGAGCTTTTCGAAAATTGTTCTTTTGTTACCTAAATGTAAATTTAAATTTGCATAGATATCTATAAAATGCTTGCAATTTATGAGCAAAGCATGTTTTTTAGGCTTTGTATGAGTATATTTCTAAAATTTCCATTATAGGTACACCAGTGCAGGGAATGTTGCACAATGATTCGAAGATGAGACTGCTTTAAAGAGCTGCATAAGATCGGAACTTCCGAGTATCCTTTTTGTGTGTAGTTCGTCGTGGCTGCTGAGCCCCATTGTTCTTTACGTTGCCAAGAAGAATTCTGATGAAGGGGCAAATGCTTTTACTCTAAAACGGACCTGTTTTCGGAGGAACATTTAGTGAGTTTCGCAGTGGCTTAATATTTCCGACGGCACGGGGGGAAATATATAAAAGCTATGCCGTATGTCAGTTGCTGTTTTCATCAAGATTTTATTACATTATTTCATCTACAATCTTAACACATGTTTATGCATAATAATATTCCCCCCCAAATGATTCCGCAGTATTTTGTCTGTAAAATATACATCTTGAATTTGTTCTGTCGTATTCTTAATTACCGTCCTTATAGCACTTTTGTTAGAACATCTTGGTTCATTATTCCTATTATTTTGCTTTTTTATTTCTAATGTGTTTCACCATTTATGCTTGTATTGGTAATTTTGATTTACCAATTATGAAGTGTATTGCATTCAAATGATCAGATATAATAGGAGCTAGTTAATTACAAAATATTCATCACTATTTATAAGTGAACTGAAATAAAGTAGCTTCAAATTTACTTAACATGCATTAGTATTATCTAACATCAACAATTGTGATTAAAGCCAAATGTCATCTCAAGAAGCCGTAACTGCAGACGCGCCCATTTCAGGGGAACCTCACATATTCGTCTATAAATACTCAGGAGCCGAAAATACTGGATTTATAAAAAATAGCAAAATTTTCAAGAGGAAATGCAAAGGATGCTTTCTCGTGCGACATGCAGAGCAAGAAGAACTGCTGCAAGTACTGAATGTGCTGAAGAGACTTGCTTTCGCCAGTCTGTGTACAACACAGACATAAATACAAGAACCATAAAATTTCTAACACTGCCACCAAATGCAAGATAACAATAAAAAGAAAACGCATTCTGAGGCGCTAAAATATCTCAAGTCAGCTTTGCTGCTATATCTAAAAAACGACCAAGCAAGAGATCAACTACGACAAGAACTATCACAAGTTGCACTACTGCAGGACCTCGAGGTTAAAATATCAACCGTTCGCCCATTTCAGGATGAAAGCATTGCATTTGAGTTTCATAAAAAGGAGGACATTGCAAAATTAGAAAATGTTTTAAAACAGGATCAAGCTGCACAACGAGTGAATACAAAAACGCAATCCGACGAAATACATAATATACAAGCAATACATAATATGCAAGCTGCGATAAAGAAAGAACAACAGCGCATTCTAGCCTCAGAAATCAACCTCACCCATTACAAAGCCCTTTATCGTCTAATAACTTATTCTACAATGAGAAATGTGCCATTGAATGCTTTCGACAAGCAATCCAGATACTCATACGAACAAAGAAGCTTTTCATTGGATGGTATGCATACAGAATCACTGAACATTTCGGTGCCAAGCATTGGTTCAGCTGCCAAGTACAGTGTTATACACAGCAAAACTGCAAAAACAGAATCTATTGAGCCTGCTGCTGGGGACCACACAAGAAGCCCGAACCCACTATTACAGCCTGTTTCAGCTTGAAAGACATTTCTATCCTGGCACGAAGAGCACAACGGGGGCGTGCTCCACTTCCAAGAAGAGATGTTCAGCTATTGGAAGTATATGAATACGTTTGTTTCATCTTGCTTTATTCTTGTATTTTATGTTTCGTATTTTTTAACATTTCCTTTTATTGATAGATCAGATGAGCTCAATTTCTGGATGTTGCCAGTGTGGATCCAATGCAGTGAATAATTTTCTGATTCCTTTCTTTTCTAATTATATTTACAGGCTCATTATGTGTAAGTCTCTCTAAATGTTTTAGGTATGTGACCACTTCGGCAGCCTGCATAGCAACATATCAGAGTAACCACACTCAAGCCGGCACTACTGCTGTGGTACCCGCACACGGCTACATTAATTCGACAAATTGCAACCTTGATTCTGTACGGTAGTTATTTTAATTTTATGGCTAGTTATTTTAATTTTATGTTAGTTAAATTTTATGGCTGCTTTTTATGGCTTTCACATTCAGTATGCTTTTAACGACACCGGAGAGCATAAATTAGCAATAATATCTGTAGATAGTTCCTGAAATAATACACAAACTGTCTACCAGTTTCAGAGACGAAAAGTAACAATTCAGTGTTTTCTTTATTGATTGATTATTAGCATGCTGAATACTGTTGACATAATCGTGTTATTTTTTAAGCTCGTGTCTTTCATGGATGTAGTTCATACGACGAGAGTGATGTGATTCACCCTCTGAAAGAAATTTCCATGGCACAGGGCATTGGCCGGACACCGGACATTCCGTTACAAATATGAAGAAGAAGACTAAACAGACCAAAAAAAAGCTTTGCGCCGAGGGCCTGAACGTCAATGAAGAATGGGAGCACGAGTTCCAAACACAAAAATCCCGATCTTGAAAATTTTCTGAATGAACACCACCTGAGTGATAGACTCAACCCTCGTGAGTTGTTCTTTGGAAGGCGGAATGAATGCCCTCGAATTGTATCATTTGGGAGACGCGAAATACGTGAATTACACGTCACTATATCTATGACTCTTCTTTTCTTTATTATTATTTCAAAAACTTATCTATATGTTTGTATGATGTGTTTTCTGAATTTTGTTTCGTTTACAGGTGAATAAATACTGCGATATATTTTTTATGAAAAAGGCCTGTGAAACTGTAACATTTTGTTTACGAAAAAAGATTATGAATGATATACAAAATAATGTATTGTATGAATAAAAAAGGCAACTGCGTAAAACTTATCATTAAGCCAAAAAAAGTTTGAATGCAAAAATAGTAGAAGTTTTCTTGTTTCCCTCCCTCTAGGAAAAGATTTCATGTAACGAAAGTTTTTTTATTATATTTTCTAGAAAATAATTGCTATATGATATATTTTTAAAAATTATTTCATATGTTAGCATAACCAGAAAAAATTCAAAACAAATGATCAGCCATAATTTTTATTCATATCGCAGAGTATTTCACGCTTCATTACAATTTCTGCCACAGTTTCGAAAATGATTTTCTTTTAGGTTGTAGTGTCCAGGCGGTTTAACCTCTATCTGGATACAGAAGAAGCAGGAAACTACACAGAAGAAGGGTTCAAACCCTTTACTAAATCTTTAAAATTTACACTGCGTCAACTCGACGCTAACAAACTTCGCCTCTACTTGTGAGGTAACTGAAAATGCAGGTAATTGAAAATCAAAAGATGAAATGTTTAACAAGTGCTAAACTAACATACAGGGCTTAGCGAGATACCGACTTCGATTCCCTCTATAACTAATGGCAGCAGATAAATGCATTTAAGCCACTTGAACTAGCAATCAGCAATTAGCAATTGTACCTACCGCAGAGACGACTGCTAGAGCTTAACTCTCTCTCTTCCCTTCTAAAACCTCGATATTTAAACTTTCCTCCTCAAAGTAGAATTTGCATTTAAATCACGCGCGCTACCAAATTTAATTATTCTGGCACTGACAATTAGGGGAATGAAGGCTATAGGAAAGTCTGAACTAAAATTTAAATTATTAGTTAAAATAAATATAAATCCCTACAAGGTCTAGCATTTTCAGCTTTTTATTTTTATTTTTTTTATAGTCTAGCATTTTTACTTATCTTTCTCAAAGTCTTGAAAGATGTTAACGTTCTGTACATTTTTAAACTGTTTAGTTGCAAGGTCTTTGAGTCCTATTACTCAACAGATAGTTTATCATTTGAAGAATGCCCAGGCAGAGGACACATTACTGTCCAGAATTACTTCTTTATTCTGTGTCTGGGTAATATGACGCATTTTTAAGAAATCCATTATTTTTTGTGCCTTTCTTCTCTGTTTGACAGGAAATGTTTGCAAATTTCATTTTCTAAATCTTTCTCAAATGGTTGTTCTTCCGAGGTATTAACACGAAGAAAAGTACCGTACTTTGGCAGAATTTGGATGTACGATTTGGAATTTTCTTCATTGTCCATTTCTTTTTTGTAAGATATGCTGAATTTATGTATCTAAATCACTCAAATTTTCATCTATAAATTGCTGCGTGGAATACAGGGATACAAGAGCAAATTTCATACTGTGTTCCGAGGATTAAGTATGATAAGACATTTACTGCTGTAGGAATGAGAAAAGATAAGAAACGGTCACCCTTTTGAATCAAACGACGTCTTTTCTTAAAATGCAGTACTTTTTTCATCAAATATAAGTTCTTTAAAAGTTCTTTTAAAAGGGAGTTGTGCAATGGGTACGTTTCCTTTTAGAATATTTGAAACACCTTCACAAACTGATTTGATGAGGTGATTCGGGCACCTTTTTCATTATAGCTGCTTTTGGTCCCACTTTTTCCTAACAGTTATGCACATCGTTTTGATGGAAAGTTCTGAATATAAATAAGAATTTCCTTCTGTACGCTTCCTTTCATATAAGCGGAAAATCTAGCTGCTTTGGTTAAAACACAGCAATCAATGAAAGGAATATGTTAAAGAACATTTCTATTTCAAATTCTCTGTCTTAGAAGAGTCCAAATTTATATCTCTAGATAATAGATTTTCTGATAATAGCTTCTTTTCTAACCCTTCCACATATACGGCAGAATAAATAGATGACACGTATTGAAAATAATACAAAGATGAGTGTAAAGTACACCATCATTTCAACTAATGTGGTGAAAATTTCTTGTTTCTTGTAAAAAAAATAGCAACAATCGTTTGCCGTCTTGGGTTCACGTTCACTTTTACGATTCTTTACAAACTGTGCTCACACTATTTATGCAGAGACCTTCCATACCCAAAAATGTGTGATCACCAAACCTTATTTAAAAAATATGGGTACTTTAATGAAACCTATTTTGTTTAAAAATGTGGTGCATAAACAGTACAATTAAATACAACAAAAAGAAAAAATTTTTTTTTCAAACTGAAACAACTTTATAATTTGAAAACCATGTTTACACTGCATCTTTTCTTGACAAATTCGGAATATATTACTCCTTCGAGCTAAGGCGATGCAATGACTTCCATACAGAGTTCTTGATATCGTTTAATAATAAAATAAATATATTATTATATTCACACATGATAAGTTAAACTACGAAGCGAAATCTTGTTCCAATGAATAGGCAGATATTGTTTGATAAATGATGAAATATCTTTTCCATATATTTCTGACCGAAGTCTATAAGTGTCAAACATTCAAGCGACTGTGTGTCTGAAATGTCGACAATTAGATAATGAGTTCCTTTCCTTTATCAATATTGATCACAATAGCACAGGAAAAATTTTGAATTATAGGTATTTCGTCAGAAAAGAAACACCCAAAAAATGTCTCGAAGAAATAGTATCTAGAGATAAAATTTTGATGAATATTTGATGGATTCATCAGCATCCAGAGTCATGCAGAAAATTTTGAGCTTTACTGATTTCTATCCAACTTTCATATTCAGCTAATAATGAAACTAATAATGAACCAGTTTGTTTTAAGGAGTACCAAATTTCATTTTTTAATCTTTAAGTTGCTATATCGAACCAGATTCAAATGAGAGCCATTACAAAGGTCAAGTGATAAATCCAAGAGAAGTAAGGAATATCCCTTTGAAAAATTATGATCTTGAAAGGTAAAGTCGTCTTTTGTCTGTATTCATAAATAAATTCTGGTAAGCTCGTATAAAATGATTTCTGTCAAAATTAGATTTAAGAAGTTTAGTTTCCGTTAAAGGCATCAATATCAAGACATGCCACCATGATAAGATTAAGCTCTTGACCTATGAAAATTTGTCTTGAATAAAATTCACGTTTTCAGTTCGGCAGTGTAGCCTTCGCGCTACGATGTAAAGAACCAGGAAAAGAAATCTTGGCATGCTTCATAGCCCGGAAACATTTTCTCCTTTACGTCGGAATACTGAGCCACTGCGAAATTCACTAAATGCTTCCCCGAAGACTGGTCCACTTCAAAATAAAAATAATAAAAAAAAAAAAAAAAAAAAAAAAAAAAAAAAAAAAAAACGAGCTTTTCTTTGGACTTCTTCGGGGCAACATGCCGTATACAACAAAAGTGCTCAGGGGCCATCACGAACTGCCCACAAGAAAGACACTCAGTAGTTCCGCACTTATTATGTGCAGTCTCTAGGGTTATGTCATCATCGAATAACTCAGCAACATTCCCTACTCTTATACATATATAATGAAAATTAAAAAAAAATATATGTTGACAGAAAACCTAAAGGAAAATGCTTTCCTCAAAAATTGCACATGTGTGATAAATAACTGTGATATTTTGTATTTACATTTAGATAACAAAGGTACGAATTTTCGAAACACACATACCATCGTAATCGTAATGTGAAAACTCTTAGTTTCCAGTGATGGATTTGTGGTGTGTAACAGGCATTCGATCGGCAAAGGTGGTTCTGACATCGAAAATCAAAATTCTGACATCGCTCGAGCTAACCTGGTTTGCAGTCGATCCATTAAGACATATAAAACAAGAATTGGTACATCGTTGATTTTCTGGCATCTATTAGTGCTTTTCACACTCAGTGCAATAGTGGTGGATGCCGAAGATCCTTTCAGAGTTTTGATAACATTATAATATCTGTCTTCTTAGGTGGCCAAAGGACAGGAGGCATGGGTACTTGGGCCGAAGCCCTATCCCAGACTTAACAAGATATTGTAAAGCGTAACGTAAGAATAGCATTTCGTCAGATAAATGGCAGAGTTCGTACAGTAAAATAAAAAGTTCGTTGAGGGAGGCTAAACATGAAAAGAAGATAGCAGTAAACTTCGTCAGAAAGAGCACTCATTGCAGTGAGCTGCTCACGTATTGTAATGTCCGTCATTGGAGCAACAGATTTTTTTTGGCGGGTCTCTTTCTTCCTTTCTGGAACACCTGAAATACATTCAGTAAGTAAGACAATAAATTCGAAAAATGCATCATACAAAATTTTCTCTTAAAATAAATTCCAGAATATATCATAGATCAATTTAGAAATAAATTTTTACACGTTATAATTTTAACATCTAAACGAATTGCATACGGACGCAAAATTAAAGATAGTTATCTAAAATTTCACTGAGTCTTTCATTTTTTTGCAAGTTACATTTATAACAATGCAAACAAACGAAATCATCAAAAATACATGCATAAAATATAATTTAGTCACCTAATTGTTTTCAGTCTTTTACTGAAAACTCCCCAACGGTATTTTTGGAAACAATTTTTAAAATCTGTTCATTTATCAAAATACATTTTTACCACATATAATATATGATTGCATATTATAACCACAAATTTTCAAGATACATTGAATAAACAAATAGAAAAAGTCCGGTCAAAAATCAAATTATGATTTTAAAAAAGCCATTAAATGCAGAAATATAATTTATTTAAGTACAAATCTAGTATTTAAAAGCCTTTAAAATGCATCCCCTTATATATTTTGTAGTTTGTTGAGAAATTAGGTTAACAGGAGTACCCTGCTCTGACATGTTGCCAGGAGAATCTTTAGTTAGCTGTTGTATACATGCTACTCTATTTGACACGAATATCTTTATAAGATGAGGAATGTATCAATTCAGGCTAACACTATTGTTGAATCTGTTTACAGAATAACGTTGTCAATATCTAAACTCAAAATGTCGTTACCTTCCACACAAGTTTGGAAAGGAGCTCTGCGGCGCACAACCCCAGACGAGGAGTTGTTTTACTGTAAGAGGTGATACTAGAGATTTGATGCAAAGCAAAGTCACTGTAACTTCGCCGGTTTCAGAGACATTCAACCTTTGAAGCAGCAGCAAAACTGTGAAGCTCAAGTTCTTTAATTGATTCTATTACAGTGTAGTGAGGTACTATGATTTGTCTCCACTCTGGTAAGGTATTTTTAAATGTCTCCTAAAAAGGTGCATGACGTAAATACGTTACTCCTTTTCTTTCTCTTGTTAGTAGTCTAGTAGCCCGTCACTTGATTGTCTTTCATAAAGGTAATCTCGTTTCTGTGTAGGTTGCCCACAGAAAAAAAAAAAAACACCAAAGCAAAAATCTTCCTTGTGGTACTCCGGCATAAAGTGTTCGGCACATTTATAAGCATCTTAATGAGCTATTTCGAGTCATTAGCTTTATTGGCGCAGAAGATGCGAAAAATATGGAATGCTGCGCCAGGACTCGAACACCTGACTTCCCGACTGCTGCTTAGCCGAACGAGCTGTTCAGGTACACTACGAAGAAACGCAGAAAGACGGAGAAAATAAATTATAGCTATAATCGGAAACTCTCATCACAGTGTCGCCACCGTCATAAAATTCGATTTTAATTTATGAAATATGGGTTTAATTTATTAAATAGAGGATGAGTTAAAATCGCATCATTCTGTTGCAAAATTCCTTCACTTGCAAAACGAGTTTAAACTGGTATTACGTTATTGCCGTAACGTACATTTTGATCCCATGGATTATTATTACTATTATTATTGTAAAAGTAGCATATTAATAGTAACATTTCAATTATGAAAATTCTGCTTGAATATTTCTGAATAAAGCAACAAAATATACAATTATTCTTTCAATACTAATTGATTTTCAACAAATTGTTTTGAATTTAGAACAGGAAAATTAACATAAAATTGAAGTTTCTTTGAACGAATATATTCAGCCTTTCTTTAACTTTAGATACGTTGTTTTAAATACATAGTTTGTGTGGAATATTTTCGAATTTAAATAGAACTGGCTCTGATCTATTGCCACAGACAGAACACGAAGAAAATTATTGGAAAGAAATGTTGAAAAGAAGTATTATCAACTATGATGTTTTATTAAGTTGATTAGGGTTAGCATTTAGAGGTTGTGATGAGAACCAGAAATCAAGCAAGGAAGCAATCTATTTCATACGCTTAGAATATCTCAGTGAATAAGAAAATGTTTTGAAACTGCATTTAGAAAAATACGGTAATGGAGAACGAAGAAATATAAGTTATTTGTTATATGATATTTGTGAGGAATTCCTCATCATCGTCAACAAAAGCGATTAGTTAGTTGTGTATATAACAGAAAATCCTAAATCAGCAGCCGTATACTCAACTCTATACCTTACATTTCGCATGCTGAACAAATGACATTAGAGACAAGGTACACTGCGGAAAGAAAAAGAGACAGTTCTATATCTCCCGTTCTGCATCACTTGCGCTAATCATTCTTTGAATGCCGCCATTCAAGATTTAACGTTTGGGCTAAAGTCATTTGTGTGTTTTCTGCATCCACTCGTTGTTGGCACATTTTGAGCAGGAAGCTGAAAAAGTGCGAAAATAAAACAAATTCTGACACTAGATTATCGGGGAGAGCATTTGCTGTACCTGTATTAAAAATTGGTTACAATCATTGCATAAAACAAGCCTTCTCTGATGACTGTACTTCAAGTTCGGAAACGAAAGTAGATGGAGGCTACAATTTTATTAAAAAATATTCAGATATGAAATGATATTCATGACAATAATTTGGAAAACTATTTTACTGAGAATGAATACCATCAGAAAATCCCTACAATCCTTACATCATCATGATTTCACCATATTTAAAGATACTGATTTAATAAAATATGTGGAAAATTTCTTTCCTCGATTTTATCATGAATTTTTTATAACAGAAAAAGTGGGAATTGCTATGACATCTTTGGTATTTGAAGAACAAAATTACAGGCCACAAAATAGGAATTCTTTTGGTGAAATATTGCATGATTTAAATCACTTTTAACGCGCAAAACTTATTTTTAATTCTTAAAATATTAATTGTGAGAATATAATAGCAGAACGTGTTAGTATAAATGAAGTAAATGAAAATAAGATAGACAATTTTAAAATTTCTTTCAATTTAAATTTGTTGAATTTAAGAAAAATGTCCATGTAAAAAGTTAAAACAGATCTATAAAAATTATATAAATATTGTGCATTTTGATGATGAAGTGCGACGCTTTTTATTATTTGAAAAATAATATTAAGACCGTTTTATTCACAAATATATCATGCTGCCAGAGAAATGTCATCAACTTTTCCTAATGCAGAAATTATTTAACTTTTTTTACTATTCCAATTTCCAGTACATCCGGAGAGAGATCTTTGTTTCAAATGGGGTGAACCACTCTTTATGAAGAACGGTGTCAGGAGAAATTTAAAATGTGTGACCCGTATATGGAACAACATTGACACTTCGAAAAAAACTGACGAGTTGCTTGAAATATGTTGAGGAAAAATTTATTAAACCTTCTACTTAATAATTATCTAATTTAATAATGAATTAGTTTTATTTTAAAATATTCCATAAAATGTTTTATTAAATGAATGTTTTACTTTATTTTCTTGACGCGGGTATAATTTTAATTTTTATATATTTTTGTCTTGAAATGCAGAGAAAATAATATACGAATATTTAGAAATGCAAGCATTTAATTGAAATTGTATTAAAATATTAAATATATGTGTGTATTTAATTATGTATCAGACTTCAGCTCTAAATGCGTTTAGGGCATTTAGTTACGAAAATACTTCCCTTTTTTCCTTTTAGGAGGCCCAAAATCTTAACGCAGGGGCTTTCAGCTGATTTATCCACACTTGAGTGCCAATATAAATAGTTTCCATGCAGAATATTTCTTTTTTCAAACATGCAAGGAAATGAACAAAATAATCTCTGTATATTCAATATAATGAATCAAACTGCCTGTTGAAGATAAATTTTAATTTCATGTAATGGTGCTGAGTACATTTGCCATAATTAAGCAGGTAAAGTAGTTGGCACCACAAATATGCATTAATTAACGCTAAATTAAGTCCAATTAAAGTCCGTTTTCTATGCTATTTTTCGATAGTTTTCCCTACGTCAAAAAGCTGCCAATATATGCATATTATTTGAGATGAACGTGTCAATTCAAGTTTCCTCTCAAACTTCCAAATGCGTTTTTTCTGAAGCATCAGTTCTGCCGATTCGCTGTTTTGGTTTCAAAGTTACAACATTTACCTGAGTTTCAGTTGGTGTCAATTTTAAAAGCATTTAATGAACAAAAGATTTATATATCATTTAACACAATTGATTACTACTTAGCTACGAGCTAAGTATGTGAGCTGCTGCGTAATCTGGAAAGATTTTAATTTCTCTAGGTTTTGAGCCGCTATTTTTTGGCGAGCTCCGAAAATTTCACGAAATTTCGTCATTAACACAGCAATGACAAATCGTATTAAAGCAGAAAATCCTAACCTAATCTGCTTAATATAATTTTATTTGCTTACTATAATTTTTCATCTTTAATAGGAAGTGTGTTAAAACAATTATCTATCTACAGTTTCGCTAGTAATACCACAAAAATGGAAACTTACATTCAGCAACTAATGAGGCGCCATCTAGTATAGAAGGAGAAACTTAAAAACATCGTGGCTCAGATGCACTTTTACTCTCCTGTTAAATTGGAGGTATTGAAATTTAACTTTCAGCAAGCACAATTTTCTTATCCTCCTAAAAGCAGCTTCTCCGTCTGTTTTAATCATAATTTAACAAATTTATTCGCCTTTACATGAAACTAATTCTTTGATAAATAATTGATTCTGCAGATGAGGAAATGTTCATCATATGCAGAATTAGCTAAACAGTTATTTAGCTACAGAGAAATCTATTTTATTTTGGCATTTAATTATTATTCTCAACAAAAGGAATCTCCAGATCATACTTTTTCCCCTTTCCGAGATTGATGATAAGTGTTAACTTCTTGTTTATTAAAAAGATTATAGTTCTGAGTTTTAACTGACGTAAATATATAATGATAAAATGCAGTTTTTAAGTGACTTCGCAGACCAAATGAAAGAAGTAAAAAATGTGGACAGCGAAAACAGATAAAGGAGTGGCAAGTTAAGTGAATGCGGAAATGGACGTCATAGTGATTAAAAGAGAAAAAAAAAATCATTGAGAATAATGGTACTCAAGCTATCCAGATTCTACATGAGCGCAGAATTAGTAATTATGAGAAGCCGTAGAAATTAAAGAAATAAATAATTGAGAACAATGGTACTCAAGCTACCTAGATTCCAATCCAGGTCCTTTGTTCTTTTTTTTCGAGGCTTTTTTAAATTAAGTTTCCTCTTAATTATGTTTTCTATTTTTTTTCTGAAATATGTCCTATAGCTTTTCATAAGTTCAAGAATAAATTATTTTCGCGCTATAATACTAAATAAATGAAAGTATGAACAACAGCTAAATGCTTAAAGTTAAAAAAAAAAAAAAAAAAAAAAAAAAAAAAAAAAAAAAACTACGTGCAGCAGAAAATTAACACTATTTGTTTAGAAAATGTCGATACTTAAGTCTAAATGCTGGTATGTGCTAATGGGCTTTACATATATAAACCGATTAATTTTGGAAAATAGTTTATGTTTTTTTGGTACTTTTCCGATTCGCCGGCGCAAATCTCGCCAAGCAGACTTTATTGGCGACAATATACAGTATACACATAAAAAATGTTAACAAATGTTAGTTCTAAGAATTTTTTATTTTGAAGGCATAAACATTTTAATATCGTTTAAAATTTTGTAAAAAGCCAATAAATAAAGACAATAAATTTGTAAAAAGACATCAATTTAAAAATTTACTATGCTTTCATGGTTCAACATCCTGATTCGCCGGTTCGTATCACGTGATCCCAAGTGATCTCATCTCACGTAAACTACGCTACAAAAATCTAATTCTCTCAGTAATTATCTACATTAATTTCAAGTTAAATCTTAATTTGGAATACAAGTTTAAATGCAAGAATTATTTCAATTCGTACGAATAGCTTACTCAGAAATTATGTAAAACCGCAGTGCTTTACTTCGCTAGTGCATTCTCGTTAGAATTAATGAATTTAACCCTTGATTTTGCCTTTTCTATTTTTTGGCCTTCGGGTAAGCGGTGTGATTACATCCTTATTGATTAATTACCACGAATGGCCTTTGGGCGTAAAATTGAACTATCTTTTAAAAAACTCTATGTAACGGTGTGCCAGTATTGAAAGAAACAATCAATCTGATAAGAAATGGCTTCGACTTGTTTTGAAAACGAGGCTTAAAAGACTACTAACGAGGATATTCCGTTTGGCATCAATTGTACCATTATTGGCGACTTTATCATCTGCACCGGCAGAAAGCAAAAGTACCGTTTTGGTAATTATTTCTTCGTGAATATTTCAAACGATGGCTCTGAGAAATCGCTTTATGGTTTCACTGAGATGGGAGCAAAAAGCTGGATGGAAATGAACCTATCACAGACTAAAGAAACCAAATTAAATGCTAGCTACAGTGGCAGTTGTAAACTTTTCTCAGCAAATGCACAGTATCGAGATGACCAGTTCTAAGCTGTCATTCAAAGACCAGTACTTCTGAAGTCCACTATTTGGCTCTTATGGTTAGAAAATAATAAAGCACAGCAGTACCTTGGTATGCTACAGTTAATTTTGTAATTACAAAAACAAAATCTACTTTTACTATAGAAAGAGGATGGCATATGTATTGACTGTTTGCCAGAAAGCCTGCTGTTAGTATTCCAGTCACATGGTCAGACAGTGACTGAGAAAGGCAAGAAAACATGCCATTTGAAGCAGAGGGAAATGCCAAATGACTTATAGATAGATAGATGTGTAGAATACTCTATATAATGCGACTTTCACATTATGTTATGATCTGGAGAAAACAAGGAGCGTGGTATAGTCAGCTAACCACTGTTGATTGCGACAAGAGAGGACAATATCCTCGCTCGAAAAAAGTCAATTTAGTTGTTTACTCTGACCTCTGTGTTTCTATAGCTAGATATATAGGGACGCAACTAAATATATAGGGGTGATATTCTTGACCTTTAACCAAGAGGAAACCTACCTAATTGATGATTTCTGTGTTTTAATGGATGACAAAGTGTACCTCCAAACCCCATTTACATGACCAATATAGCTGCCAACCTCGAAATATGACAATTAGGAGATTTTTGTAGTGTGCAATCAAGTAATATCAAAATGAACTCTGAACTGATTTAAATTAACGTTATAATGCATGATTCGTATTATTGAACTATTTGTAATGTGATTCTGATGTAAAATATTTAAATGTTTAATTAGATAATGTAAATTTTATGTTCTTTGGCTAAGTTCATTTTGGAGTTTTCTTACACTTTGTACGGTTTATACTAATTAAAAACTTTCTTGCGATATAGATCTATACAATCCCTTCTCCTTTTCATTAGCTTAAATGAGTTATTCATATTTACGGCGGATTTCTTTAAAGTTGTAGATACAGAGTTTTTGAGAACTACACTCGAAGTTGAACTTTTCTTTCGCCCAGCTTTGCTACGTTGGTTAGCCGGCATTAGCCATTGTGCTAGCTGAATTTAAATCACGCAGTTAGAATTTGAGCCAACGCTTAGTTAGAACATTTATATTTTAGTAGCCTGCCACGAATGACTTTAATTTGTGAATTCAACTCTCTGTTATCTAATACCTGCATGTGGTGACGTTTTAATTTGCACGCACAAGTTATGCAATTTATTAAGCTCAAAGTTTTAATAAAAGCATGGTTATTTAAAACCTTCCAATTCTTCTGTTATAATTTCACAGATGGAACGATAATCGCTTGTTAGCCTAAGTAGGGTTTACAGAACTTTATGCACGGAATAACACTGCAATTCTCATACTGAGCGAATCCTGAGCAGAGAAGCAGAGCTTTTATTTATCAAAATACTCATAAAAATAAATTAAAGTACATAAGTCATATGTACTTTATTTTATTATTTTACCATTTTACCCATTTATATAAATGGTACCGTTAATAGTACCATTTATATTTCAAAGCGAAACTAAACACAAACAGTTACTGAATGGAATTAGAACGACTCTTTGATTCAATAAATTTATTTCATTGCTGGGAAACATTATACATAATAGTTTTCTTTAGTAAATGCTAAAAATTAAAAAAATCGAAAGATTCGGCGATTTACTTGGAGACCGGAGATGTGATGAAAAAGCGCGAGTGTTGAAAATGACATAAATACACCATACTAAGGATTACTAATTCTTTTCTTGCATCGACGACTTTTTAAAGAATGTTTTTTTTTCATCGATCTCCTTACAATTTTCTTTATAGTATATAACATACAACGTAATCGTAATATAATACAAATAACTGCACATAAAATAACATACAGATAGCAATTAAACTAAGAACATGAACAAGAGTATGAAAAAAAGCAGTTTTCAGCTTAATGTATTATTAACTTTAGTATTACTATCATTTTTAATTTTACAAGTTGTAGAGACATTAGGTTAACTGGAAAAGCCGAAGAGATGAAAAATTAGCTACCGCCTTCGGCGGGAAACGAACCATGGATCTCTGGAATACTGGCCCAATGTGCAGAACCACTACACCGCGAAGAAAAGCGGGAGAAATATCTTATAAAGTATAAATAAGGTTTTAGAAACAAAAAAATCAAGGACTCTCTAATTGCACAAAATTTCTATTTTAATTAATGTGATTACTGCACTTGATGCAATTTTTTTTATATTTGGCATAAAATTACTTAACTCTTAAATCATTTCGTTCAAAACTATTCGACCTGTTTTTTCTTTTACGAAGTAAACTATTGACTTGACTGAAGTCTGCTTCCATTCCGCAAGAAGAAAGAAGAGCCAATAATATTCGTTCGATAACAATTTTTATTTCGTTACGTTTCTCTCAGACCACTTTTACATTTCAAAACTTAGCGCCTACACGTGCTTTGAATAAAACTTGATTTTATATGATATAACGTTTTATCAATAAACCGTTAATTATTAATTTATTGATAAAAGGTTTTGCAGTCACGGAGATCTTGATTATGGCAATCAATTGTTGTTATATATTTAGCTATCACCCCTTGATCATTATTGATTCCATTTAAAATTGACCCCCAAGGGTCCACTGAGAACCTTTGCACCAGACCATGAATTCAGTAATAAAGATGGTCGACAATACTTTATATTGAATTTAATTGCATTCTTTATTTTACACACAGGTAATACAGGCCAACACTTTCTAATCTTTTAACTGAGTTTTCATTTATTTAATAGCGTCAACAATACATTGGTGACGTAATGAATGTATCTTCATTTTTCTGACCACAATCCGGAAATATCAGCTAAGCTAATTTTTCGATGTCATTTGTGAGCTCTTGTAGAGTCTTTTCTGCTTTTTGTAGTCAGGTCTTAAACGCACTTAGTAATGCATCTTAAGAAATTTCCCCGCTCAAACCTAAATTCTAAAATATAACCTAAGGCGCCAGCATCTGAACGTTTTTTGTTTGGAAGCATATGTAATATGTTTTCAATCTCTCGTCTTAAACATGCAGCGAAGTTTAAGGCTTTCGTGACGTGGTCTCAGTGATTTGCCTGAGAAATTATTTTAAGTTGTGTTTTGTAGACATTCCATAATGATTTACTGTCATATGACGAAGGCTTGATTACGGGAGGAGATAATTTAGCCGGGTGTTATTTATAGACAATATGATTAAAGAATTCTTTCTTAATCATTCAATTGTTTCTTAAGTATTTCGTTAACAGCAGAAATTTAACGATTAACTTGATCTAGCCAGCTTTCAGATTGTTTTTCTATTGTAACTACTTTCTCATTAATAGTATTCACAATCTTTCCTTTGTCAAAGGCAATGTTTTATTTCATTTCAGTGGCTTTCTTTCTTATCTCGAAGAAAGCTGACACTTTCTTTCATTTCAGTGGCACTTGCTTTTATACCTTTCTTCGTTTAATTTAAGCGACATTCGGTGCAAGCGTGATTTTCATTTCGACGGTTCTTGTGGAAGTCATTTCCATGATGGCTTTCAGCTGCTCTTCCATCTTTTTGTATATCGCCATTCAAAACGACACAGAAATCTGACACCATTTATTGCGGACCATGGGTTTGTGGCTATCTTTTTTAATAATAATTTCGGAAGAGGAGGAAGAAACTGACGATTTATTATAAGTAATAATGACACAGGAAAATAAATATATGTAAATAACTCGAAGAGAACGCGAATATTAAGCTATTTCTCAAGCAAGAGAAATATCGCAAATTCCTAAATTACTCACAGAATAAACTCTAAAGGGCAATTCAGCTGACTTTCATTGAACCTCAGAGTTTCAAAGCTGACTCGTCCTGGCTCTCAAAAATGCATTTGTATGGTGCTGCACAGGCCTTTTGAAGCTTCGGGAAAAATCATTTCTAGAGATACGAAAATGCGTTTTTGCAAATCTGCCTGAAAGTTGAAAATTTGAAGAAAAATTTCCTTAAAGGCGACGGAAGCCATTTTGAACATATTTTCTTTTCTTTTAGAGCTGTTTTCAAAATTTGAACGCTGTTAGACTCAGAACTGAAATATCTATAATATCCTATATAAAACATAAACACTTAATTAAAAAACATGTAATCAGAAATTCAACACACACAAAATAAAACCTAAAATCATCACCCTAAAAGTAATAAATAAATATGAGTAAATAAATAAGTAAAGTAGTACGCAATATTATAACAGAAAAAATGCAAATAAGTCAAAGAGATTTAAATATTTCTAGAAAGTTAGAGTAATACGTTTCGTACGGAACTGGTATATGTAAAAGCAAAATTCTGGCTCCGTGTATGAATCATCACGCATATCTAGTCGTAGATTTCTCAAGAAGATAACTGCGAACTCAAAAATAGGGTTTAAAACAAACCTTTTATTTGAATTTCTCACTGTATAAACTCCTCAGCTCTTTGATTACAGCACAAATTACCGCTGATTGCGGAATTTAAGCTAAAATAAAATGTTAACTTAAAACTCAAGTAATTAACATAAGGAAATTCACAAGCTCTATTATAATCTTTGCCTCAAGTCCTCTAATGACGCGAGAGAAACGTGGTTAGCAAAGGCTAAGGCAAATTCAGAAAATCTTCCGGGCGAAAATAGTACGGAGGTCAGCGACGACCGCCAAAAACATTCCGCTAACTTTAGTAACACTGTACTTACATACGTTAACAAAGTTGCATCTTGGTGAAAGCTGACGATAGTAGAAGGGACAGAAAAGATAAAGAATTGATAAGCGTATATATCTTACAGTTTTATTAACACCGCATTAATGAGCTAACTGCTTTTTTAACCTGCATTCTGCGCATAACTGATTAACTTTCCGTTGTTAGACTCCCATTGCTCGAGTATAAACTTCAAAAGTCTAGAGTTTAGGAGATAGATACATTTTATCTAAGATACATATAATTTTTTATCCAATTGAACATGATTTTCGAAACTGCTGCTGATGTCTATTGATATAAGTCCTTACAAAGTTAATTTTTTGTATGGAATGTGATGATAATTATTATTCTTTAATAAGTATTCAGATTTTTGAAGAGAATATTAAAGTTAAATATCTTGCCCTACATATGTATTTTTTATTGAGAATTTGAATGATTTTTACGTCATGTCAGAAAATTTAAATTAAGTCTAATTTGAAAACGTGTAAAATGTTATTTATATTTGATGCATATTACTGGCCCTATGCATATTTCACATTTATGTATTAGGAAACGGGTAACCCAAAAGTCTGTAAAACGTTAAAAATGCATAAAAAAGGAACTTCATTATACAGAAGAATGGCTTACACTGCGTGATTGCAAGGAAACTAAATGTTCGGTAGCTTCTTTTCATTCCTTGAAGTAAAACGTGGTCAAGTTAATGTCAGCTGAAAGAGTAATGAAGAAAATCATTAATTGAAATTTGGATTTATGTGATAAGTATTGGTTAAACGTATTTTTTACTTTATTCTCTATCAACAAGCAATTCATGTTGAGTTTGAAAATATTTCCTAATTTTGTATAATAAAAACGTATTAGCAAACGGCAGCAAATTCATATTTGAAGTATTTCTTCCCAGGAAGTGATCGTTTATTTTTATAATCATTTAATACTCAAATAAAAATGCAATTTAAATTCAATTTTATTTTTCGAGAAATGTTGTTGCAATATTTTTCAAGAGACAAATGCAGTTCTCATAACGAATTTATTAAAGCAAGATTAATAGAGTTTTTGCATCCTTGAATCTAAAACGAAAAATGATTATTGCTAACGAAATGTTTTGAGATTTAGGTTACCATCTATCAAAGATCTAGAAACAATCAAATAAAAGTTTTGTTTTGATCATAACTTGAAACAAAGAAAGTTGGCCGGCTAACCGGTATTCCTGCGGTTCCTTACAAATCAATGATAGATCATTTATTAGTGATCTGATAGACTTCTGTTAGACTTGATTAGAAATCTCTCTTATTCTTTTCTGGTTTTACGAAATAGTTTTCTATTCTATAATCATTTTCCAAATTGCTAATAATTCTTTCTTAAATCTGTAACGTACGTTTTTAATTATTTAGTTATTATCTACACTAGAATATCTTGCACAAAATATAATTAAATATTAGAATAGAATGTTGTTATTTTATATCCTCATCTATTAAGGAAATTTTACAATGGAAATTTACACTCTGACACTTAAAATAAAGTTCAGGCGAACTACGTAAAATTATATGCATGTTGTTTTGGGGCTAATTTCGTATCTAGTCTAACACTTTCAAAAGGACTTCTTAAAGTACATGAAAATTTCATTATGGGCTTATGGTCATTTATCAAGGTGAAACAAGATTCGGTTTGCCTTTAACAGTATGCTTTTTTGAAGATATTTTATGCATAAATTTACATTAAACATGAAAAATCTTTAAGTTTTAAGACAGAAGGCTAAAATTAAGAATAAAACAAAATGCCATTCAAGAATCAGTGAAAAATACATGATAGATCTATGACTTTAAATGAAAATTTTGTATATTAAAAGCAATATTTCTTATACAAATACATCACAAAACGTGGACTTAATATCATAAATATAAGTTTTGCATAATGGCAGGTAATTTTATTTGTGGTTGACAGTATTATGCTGGTGATATCATTGTTTAATTATGTGTGACTTTATGGGTTTTGATTTCACCTAGCTGAAATGTGGATTAGATGATTTAATGACCTTGAGTTTATAAGAAACTGTGATATTAATGTCACTTCTAGCAAACTTGATTTTCCGGTAAGTTATAGTTTTAAAATGTCAGAAATATCATGCGTCGGAATGAAGTCGAATGAAATCGATGCTTTGCCCTTAAATAATTGTTTTTCTATATAAGAGACGACAATTATAAATAATTGTTTTCTTATATAAGTGATGATCATCGATTAGTCTATTAACAAGCATTTTCATTCACAACATCCGAATCAAGAATTCATCACTGCGAGATAAACCATTTGTGCAAAGGTACTGATTTACAGGTTCGGGACTTCGTTGCATCACTTAAGACTGACAAAATGATGCTTAAAAGATATATATTGTTCGCATAACTGATGATTAATTTTGCAGGCCATAGTGTAAACTAACCTTCAAGATAATTGTCTTTTCATTGATTGCTAAGGATAGTACCGAATTCTAAGTTCTCTCCACTTCACTATATGTGGATCCTTTACAGACTCTGATTGAAGCTTATCAGTTAAAACACATTTTCTTCCACGTTTTAGTCCAATTATCATCATTTTAACTCAATTAATCCCTTGATAGTGACAGAACATAAATTGCCGATCTCCTTGTACGTATCGTGGAAAGACATTTGATCTTGTGGGACAAATAAGTCTGAAGCGAATGTCTCTATTCTAAAATTCTCATTATGTCAGGGTTTTAAAATCCAACTACTAATGTCTTCCACAGATGTAACACTTGAAATGAAGTAAAAGAGTCTTCTGAAACCGTTCGGTTTATTCGATAGGCTGTATAAAGATGATGCTGTCGTATGAACGTCATTGAGCTATTTGTTACATTTGATAACAATGTCTAACCTCGAGGTACTCTGTTACTTTTCCCCTATTTCTAAGATTAAATTATTTCTCTTATACATTAATAAAAATAACAAAGTTTCAATTTCTGTAGAGGAAGCTGAAGTCAAAAGAGCGCAAATCGGAAAATTTTAAGTTGTCGAAATCTATGTCCTGCCTGAGAATTGAATCAAAGTCTTCCTTCCCATAGACGCCCAACCGAGTTTTTTGGAAACGTCAGCAAAATCTGGATAATTTCCTGATCAAGACAGAGCAGAAACACGTCAGAATAAAACATAGAATTACGCAAAGTAACAACCTTGTGTTTGGCGCAAGACAAGACACTATCAATTTAGTCAAGACACTATCGATTTCGAGGGCAAACAGGTACAAGACCTCCTTCATCAGGAGCAAAGAAATGTGCAACGAAGGGAAAGCCACGCTTGTATTTATACCGAAAAGGAGTTGTAAGGATTATGTTAATTTTTGAGTTAACTTCTTTCCTGTCAAATTCCTAACTTCAACTTACGACTTCCGGCCAGAACGTAGTTTTAGAATCACGTCTGAATACATAATGAGGAGGAGCGGTATTTAAACCGCGAAGTTCTTCGGTCTTAGCGAGAGAGTTACCAGGTATTCTGTTTGCACGCGTCCGCTTTTTTAGGCTTCTCTATCGTAAGCTATTATTACGCTCGGCCGTACTTACGCCCTTGATAGCTTCGCAGTCAGTTAGCGTTAAGGAACCAACTCGGTTAGAATCTTGATAGCCTCTTTAGTTTACTTCTTAGCCTCTTAAGTTCAAGCCCAAGTGTCGGCTTTTATTGTACACTCCAAGATCGAGTTCTGTTAAATATTATCTGAATAATAAAGGGTTATTTACCCTTCCATCTTATTGTCTCATGTTGCACGAACTCAAGCGATTATTCGCTAACTAGTTCTTAAGATTCTTCACGTAGCATTTACAAAGTGAGGAACTCTACAGAGTAAAGCAAACGAGAAGTAGTGCCATCTGTTGGCAGAAATAGTAACGACAACGCAAATATTAAGTTAGTAGAATTTTAAATGCGTTAGGAAGGACTCGTTTGGACTTAAAACAATAACTAAACAAGGTAAATTTTTGTGAATGTGAAAGGCTTTAAGAAAATCCAATTCATCAATGAAAGAAGTTTTCTGAACAATTCTTGCAGACCTAAAGCCAAAATCGATTAAATTTCCAACTTTAATCAACTATCGAAGACTTGTTAACTTCTCCCTTTCAGGTTTAGGATTCGCTCTTTTAAATTGGCTAACATACCTAAAACCGCACTAACAAGATATTCTATAAATTCCTAAAGAATTAAGGTAAAAAATGACTAGCAAATTACTTGAAAATTGAACTTCAGGAGAGTCCGTGCAATTTTGCAATTGATAGAAGAATGAAACGGAAGCACAAAAAAATATTAATGCTATTTCTAACAGCAGAATGTTTTCTTTGATGGCAAAATGAAAATATTTCATGAATGAATTTATTTTGCCATCAAAGAAAACATTTAAAAATTTTATGAATGACCACGGGAGAAAAGCCTCGGTCAATGGAAATTAATCTCAAATAATTAAGTTCATTAGCAAGCTAAGGCTCTGAGCAGCAAACTTTGAGAGCGCGAAATACATAACTGTAAAATGAAGCCATTTTTTGCTTAGCCGGGTGACATGATTTAATATGGCAAGGCAAACAAACAGCAAAAGGTTTACTGTAAACAGTAGTGCGGAACTCAGATTCATTGCGGATAATAAAAATATAAGGGGAAGGCCTAGCCACAGTTGGCAATATTCCACCTACTGCCAACAATAGTAGGTTTTATGCTCACCCGAAAGTCTACAAAATTGGAACTCGTTTTCGACCTGTAGGTTTCAGATTAAGAGTGGCATTATGTCCTTCGAAAAAATATTTAGTTTCTATATTTTCTCCTTTACTTTCTGAGGATATTCAGACGGTAAAAATTCTTTCAAAGTCATCTATAAACTTAAATATATTTCGCCCCTGTTCTTCATTATGATTTCTTTTGATTTTAAATCACTATTTACTAATGTTCCAGAAGAAAGAGCACTAAATACATTGAAACTAGGCCTCGAGAATTCCATCTAACACATACTGAAATTAAAGAGTTAATTTCTCTTACTAAAGTCTCTTTGTTTTCCAAAATGAATATTTTCTCCAAATTTAAGGATTATTTATGGGTAATCAATCCTCTCGGTCCTGTAATTGCTCTACGTGCATTAATTTCAGGTCAAATTATTTGAGAAACTACCTGTTCGGCTCTGGATTGACTACATAGATTAGATTTTCGAGTTTATTAATGGTAACAAAGAAGATTTATCTCAGAGTTTATCTGTTATGAATTTGATTGATTCAGCCTTCCAGTTCACTTTTGAAACTAAATCTTCCCTTTCTTGATATTCTTATAATGCGCAATGAATCTGATTTCAGCATTGTTTATCGTAAAATCTTTCCTTTTTGTATGCATCCCCATGCCAAGTCATGTCATCCGCCTAAGCAAAAAAATGGCGTTTTGGTATTTTGAACTGTTAAAGTTTGTTCCTCAGAAACTTTGCTTGCTATTGAATTCAAGTATTTGAGATCAGATGCTAATGACTGAGGATTTTCTTCCATAGTCATTGATAAAGCCTTTAATAAATTTACATCTTGCCATCAATGAAGACATTCCGCTGTTAGAAATAACATTAAAAACCTACAAAACAGAATCAAAACAAGCCAAAGTGAAACAGAAAATTAGGAAAACAACAACCTTATGTTTGACGGAAATTTAGTCAATAACTCAATCGATTTCGAGGGCAAACAAATACAGGTCCCTCTTGCTTCTGAAGAAGAGGGACCTTACCTGTTTGCCCTCGAAATCGGTTGAGTTATTAACTAAATCTACGCCAAACACAAGATTGTTTCTTTTTTAATTTTATGATTAATAACCTAGCCGTGCTTATATTTCATTCTTCCATCAGTTACAAAATTGCACAGATTTTCCAGAAGTTCAGTTTTCAAATCATTTTCTCACCAATCATTAAAATTTATGGTTCGATTCTTAAAGATTCTGTTTCTGACCTTAATTCTTGAGGAACTTATAGCATATTCTCTCAGTATGGTTTCAGATATATCGGCCAAACTAAAACAACGTTAAACTGTCGCATCAAGGAACATGAACCTTATGTCAAAAAGGCGAAATTAACAAGTCTGCAAAAGTTAATCACAGTTGTAAATTAAATCACAATTTTGCCTTCAACAAGGCGTAAAAAAAATATTCAAAAGCCTCTTCCATCGGTGAAATGTATTTTCATGAAGCTTTTCACATTTAAAAAAATTTACCATGTTAACGGATTTAATTCCAATCTAGTTTTTCCTAACGCATTTAAAATTCTATTAACTTAATTTTTCAATTTTCGCTACTATTTCTGCCGGCAGATGGTGCTGCCTATTCCTGCGCTTTATTCCTTTTGGATGTAAATACAACCTTCCTTTTATTGTAGATTTCTTTGCTTCTGAGAAAGAGGGACCTGTGGCTGTTTGCCTCTGAAATCGACAGACTTTTGACTACAATCTACGGAAAACACAAGGTTGTTGCTTTGCTTAATTTTATAATATCCTGATATTCTTTTTAAATCTATGTTAATATTAGGAAAGCCGTCATGTGTGAATGTGAGGTACCATTGTCTTTAATTTAACAGCGCTAGTCAACATTGGAGTTGCTATTTTTTTATCCAAATTCTGATTTCGCAGCAAAACTTTTTACATATGTATAGCATTATGCATACTTATTATTTACTTGCCTACTTGAAATTTTTTTTTGTAACCATTGCATATATATATACCGGCATGTGAAAATTTAATTAATAATAAAATGAGCAGACACCATTAAGATTTACATAACGTGTCCTTGACGAATTGATCGCCGTACTGTGGTCACAAGGTATGCCCGTTTCAAGATGTTTTTTTTATACAACACAATCTCAGTCTGAGAAGTGTTCCATTTAGATCATATTTTTATTAAAGGAAGTATAGCAGTGAAAGCTATTATACAAGGAGTTTTACTTATATTCTGGTAGCAGCATTTAGGTGCCTGCTTATTTTTAAAATATTTTTATTGCATACATCTTATGAAAAACATTTTTCTAACCAATTAAAATATACCTATTAGCGAATTGTTAATATTTTGACAGGGTAAATAAACATTGAACACATTTCATGTTACTAGATTAATATATTTTTAATCGGAATAAGTAATATATGTGATGTAATGTGTATTTGATGAGAATTTCAGATTAAAATATTTTTTTTGTACTGCGTGAAAGAGATATTTTATTGTAATAGGCTATTCTTTTTTAAAATTTAATTTCCAATAACTAATCCACCTGAAATCACAACGATACTTTTTTTCCTTAAATTGCAGGTAGGACTGAGAAAACGATATTGAAAATTACTTTTTTAAAAGTTCTAAAGGAGCAGCTAATGCGGGACAAAATAAAATTAAAAATGTGAAAAGTTTTACAACTTAAGGGCATTCCAAAATTGGATTTCAACCGATCTTCAGGGTTCTCTAGGAATTCAAATTCAACGAAAGGAAAAAGAAATCGGCGGAAAAAGATTAAACTATAAGCAATTCAGCGCATTCACTGCAGTAAACCAAGGAAAAAAAACAAAAGAAAAAGTTCTCGAAAGAGTGAAAAAGAAATGAGACTTTTTTCTTCGCCGAATGCCGTAAAAGTGTCCCAAAGATATATGCAATAACATTTCTCATCACTGAAGAGAATAATCTCTGCTATTTGGGAAAAACTTTGCACGCCGTTTCTCTTGATGTTTCCATTGCGACAAAAGAACCTTTCCGAAAATGTGTTCCGGGAACTCTGAAGAAAAAAGATGAAAATAATGGTTTTGAAAACTTTTTTTTTGGGGGGGGGGATAAACGTCGGAAAACAAACCACATCGAAAAAATATGACCATGTTTTCTACAGTAAATAAATGTTCCTTAACCGTTAAAATGAAGGCTTCTTAAATTCACAACAAGTAAGGCTTCGTTTTCTGAAAACATTTTCTGTAATTTTTCTTTTGTAAACGCTTATTTCAGTTTTCGAAATGATGCAAAAGAAATTGGTTGAATTCCCGGATGTATACAAATCTTAATGTACATTCTTTGCAGTAAAAATGCCTTCAGCTTACTTCAAAACCAGTTATTTTTCCTCCAGTAAATTTTGATGATTTCGTATTTGCAAATGATGTCGGAGGTAAATAAATTTTCCGCAGAAATAGTCTTTCCGAGAACCTTAAACTGAGATTTCTATTTGAGAAATGAACTACTTTTAAACAAATATTCATCGCTTATAAGTATCAGTTTGCTGAATAATTTTCTTATCATGTAATGCTAAACAGAAACAAATAACGTAGTTCAATGTGTATATATGCGCACACACACACACACACACACACACATATATATATATATATACGTAAATGCAAGTCTGCTATATAAGCATGAACAGAGATTTATCCAAAACAAGTATGACAATTAGAAGAAATTACGCAAACATGAAAAAATTAACAAATAAAAATAATAAATATAAAAAGGCAAAATTGCAAGGAAACTGGCTGTTTGGAAAGCGATCAAGACTACACTCCTATAGTTCAATAAAACACAAATTCCTTGCACTCCATTTTGTTTTCCCCATGTGTAACGTGTATATGAACCAATTTCCCTTAGAAAGTCCTCCACGAAGGCATCCCTCCCCTTAGGCAGATAGCCCTAGTGTGCTTTGCCATAATTAAATACACCACACACCTTGCACTCCATTTTTCCACAAAAATGACTCCTGTACCCAGCTTTGTCGTTTGGCGCACCAGAGTTGTCGTCTTTATCTCTATGCTGCATTGTCCAGAAAAGTCGAAGTAATGGTCGCCATTCTGGGTAGCCCACGTTGCTGCAAACGTCGACATGCTGTACGAGCGGATATTGGGTGTGCTGCAAACATGCCCATTTCCTGACTAATGATCAATGATATGGTTATACGATTTTCCAGGGCTGACCTTACAATACGACGGGCTAGTCATGGGAGGGCGTTGAGATCCTGCATGCCGTTCAGTATGAGCCTCAGCAACCCATTGATTCCATACTCGCATGACTGTATTTGGATGTTGACCAGTGCGACGGGCGATATCACGGAACGATAATCCACACTCTCGATAGACAACGATCCTGCCTCTATCGTATTCCGACATCTGCTGGTAAGCATTGTTCCTTATTATTCGAGGCATAACACGATATTCTGATCACACTCCGACCTTACAAAGCGCTTTCCGAATAAGAAATCTACTACACAACTTTTCTTTTATGCAGTGCTTCAGATGTTGTTTCTCCGTCATGCGTTGTCTAATGCGTTGAAATACTGATCATTTGCATATCCCAACCTCTTCTTCCTTTCATGTGATTTTAACTTTCGTCAAATCATAAATTTATGGTATCGCAATTTTAGTGGCCAGCAGTGTAATAAACGATAGTGCTGTTGCTACTCTATGGAAAACTCTAAAGCGTGCATGGCATACAGCGCAAAATAAAATGTTTTACGATAAGAGTACTATTCCCAGTTTTTCTAAAGTCTCATTTATGAAATTTTAGGTAAAGATACTATAATCGTTGTAGTTAGTTAGCTCTGTTGCTATCGGTTCAGAAGTGTAACTAGGTAAGTTGTAATATGAGAGTTATTTTTTTAAAACACTTTCCGGCATGCTACCTTTTAAAGTCAGAGTTTTGATAAAAAAAAAAGGTAGGCACTCTAATTAGGCCTAGAGGAGTACACAAGTAAGATTTTGTGAAGATAGCACTTATCGTTTTAATTATGTGGGTGTGTCCAAAGTGGCACACTGATTGAATATAGCTTCGAAAAGAGTGCTGAAACGAGCATTGCTGTCAATGAACTGATCGATGAGATGCGAAGAAACAAAGAATACAGACGCTCAGTTGTCCTAGATTATCGGTGAGCCCGGTCTGGGCACACCTAGGGTTCGCCGTTTGATTTTAGGCAAGATTTCAAAGTAAAAATTTGAAACTAATAGAGAATAAGGAGATTAGCATACAGCCAAAAAATTACATAGAAATTTCTTTTCAAACAATTCTTTTTATACCCTAAAAAAATCTCGAAGATTTCTTTTAAAAATGAGGGTCTTAGAAAATTAACATGGCTAAAATATATGTACTGGTTTGTGTTGAGCTGCCATCTACTATAAATAAAGAAGGTTCAGAGTAACCTATAGTAACCTATAAATCCTTTTTCATTCAATTTTTCTGTGCGTACAGAAGGAAATTTTTAGGTGTGTGTCCAGACCGGAAACACTGTGCCGCAAAGGATTAAGTGCGTTACTAAGTTGAATGAGTAAGTCTTCCAAACATTAAATTATTATTTAAAAATTACTTTAAATAACTTTAAAGATGGCTTGCATAACGTATCTGTCTTCCTCTCTGCTGGTTTAGGCGAATTATTAAAAATAACGGATAACTGATCTTTCGTTAAAAAAAAAAAAAAAAAAAAAAAAAAAAAAAAAAAAAAAAGATAAATTTATGCCTGTCTGGGAAAGCAAATTCTGAATGCGATTAGATGCGAAAAATGTTTGACGTGTTCTCACAGTAAGGTAAGGAAAAGTATGCTTTCGTGATCTAATAATTAAAATGGAAACTTCTATGAGGAAAAAAGGAATTTAAAATTAATAAAGACAATCATTACAAAGTATTTACAGTTAGTTGTTGCATTTGCATATGGTCCATTTAAATGCCTGGCAGTAGTTTAAGCGTCCAGCACAGTTAAGAGCAAGGAAACTAACAAAAAGCTACTCTTCTTAATGCTTTTCTTCTGTAGTAAAAATATAACAGTTATTAATAACAGTGAATATTTTTAACTAAGTGATTTAGAAAATTTAGGACTGTAAGCAGTGATCGGGTGAAATGTTTCTCTGAGAATTTTAATAATGCCACTGCACTGCAGAGGAAGATGGCAACCAGTATTCCCAAATTAAATACGGATATGGCAAACCATGCGGAATATTTTTACACTTACAGCGGTGTCCTTCTGTACGCAGAATGCTTTGTGACTGTAGCATGAAGGACTGTTGATATAATTTGAATGTCAACACATATATTGTTTGAAGCATAAAATGTTTGTGTAAACGACTGCATATTAGAATATACACTCATGTCAATAAATTAAGGATAATGCAAAATCAGGCAAAGGAAGAGTTAGAAGCAAAACAAATTTGACTTATTTGTAAAGCTTATTTATTAAACAAAAGGTAAAGAGCAAAAAAAGATGCTATATGTATGATATTATTAAAAAAATTAGTGATTTTGTCTCCCTGGAGCAAATTACAAAAAAAAAAAAAAAAAAAAAAAAAAAAAAACTATTTACAAAAAACCAATATTACATGGTTGGTAGGATTGTTAATACATTGTATGTCTCCCAGAGGATGCAATACAGTTCGTGCAACGCCTAGGCATGCTGAGTATCAAACTATCGATCTGATCTTGGGGGACATTACACCACTCAAAAAGCAATGCTCTCCGAAGTTCCGGTAGACATGTAGGAGGAGGTTGACAGGCTGCAACTCGTCGGCCAAGCATGTCCCACACGTCCTCTACTGGATTCAAGTCCGGTCAAAATGCTGGCAAGTCCATACGGGTGATATCCTCCGATTGAAGGCATTCGCTTACGATGTTTGCACGGTGAGGACGGGCGTTGTCATGCATAAACACAAATTGTGCGCCCATCGCGCCCCGAAACAAACGTACATGTTGTTTCATAATGACGTCCCGATAGATTTGGCTTGTCATGGTTCCAATTTGAACATGCAGGTCAGTTCTGGAACCCAGAATAATTCCACCCCAAACGAGCACTCCTGCACCACCGTAACGGTGTCGTTCAATGATGTTTTCTTGGTGGTAACGGGTACCTGGAGCTCTCCATATGAAAGTCCCGCGAGAATCAGACTGCAAGCTAAACCTGGACTCGTCGGAAAACATCACACAAGCCCACTGTTGCGGTGTCCACAATGCATGCTTCTTCTCCAGGCTAACCGCAGGCGACAGTGAGTTGCAGTAAGTGGAATGCATCTGACAGGTCTACGAGCATATAGACCAATCAGCCCTAAGCGTCTGTACACGGTCTGCCTTGAAATTGTCGTACCAGTGGCTGAATAGAGCTGACGAGACAGGTCTGAGGCTGTGCTCCGCCTGTTTCTTTTGGCAGTAACTGCCAAATACCGGTCCTCATTCGGTGTTGTAACTCGGGGCCGACCTGTGTTGTAACGTCTACTCACATTACCATCATCTTGGAATCGTGGCCAAAGCCTGGAGATGACACTCTGGGCAATTCCAAGTTCGTCTGATACTTCCAGTTGGGTACGCCCACATTCCAGACGGCCGATAATTCTACCACGTAAAAAATCATCTAAATGCGTCCTTTGTGTCATAACTATTCGGTTATTGCACTGAAATGCTTATAAAGCTCCTGCGAACAATTTTACCTCTTTGCCTGTATTTCTTATATGTCACTCTCTTACACTCTCGTCATTGTGACGTACCATCAGTGTCATCTGGTTACTTCCTGAAATTTGCATATGATTCTTAAAGATGTGTGTAGTGATTTTACAAGTGATATATTTATTTTAGAGTTCGATTTCCGCGTGACTCCGAATTATCCTTAATTTATGGACATGAGTGTAGTTTAAAAATGGTACATATTGCTTAAACAACAATGTATTAAAAAGACAATGAAGATTCAATTTCTTGAATTCTAAGACTAAGATAAATAATAAACCAATTTGAAATATTTTCCATTTTTAATCTTCTGTCATTTAATGAGGATATTTAATAACTAACATGCTCTCAAATGTAAAGAAAATTATATATACTTCTGCAATTCTTGTTTATATCTTTGATTATGTTTTGAGTCCTAAATTAGGAACATTCTTTATTAGAAGCTTTATATTTAAACATGCGACCCAAATGAGAAAAGTATTTAGTGACGGTGACTTCCCGAAGGAACAGGGCTCGTATCCCAGAGAAAGCACGGATAGATGTTTGTAAATGTACAGGGTCTGGGCGGCATGGAGAGACTCAAAACATGCGGCTAGCCAAAAGTACCCTCGAGCGACTTGGTGGTAGGAAAAGAGTTGTGGGAGACCTTTGGACCAATCCTCCGGGATGCTGTCCTTCGAAACTGGGGCGGAAGACTCAAAACAGACGGCGAGCCAAAAGTTCCCTGGAGCGTCTTGGTGGTAGGAAAAGAGTTGGGGAAGACCTTTGGACCAATCCCCCGGGATGCTGTCCTCCGAAACTGGGGCGGAAGAACGCAAAGTCGTTTTGTCACCTATATGGTGCTCAAGGCTCATGCCAACGAGAGACGCAATCTTTCACTTCTTCCACTATAAAGTTTAGATTATTTTAATATGGCAAAATCATGAGGGCTATATCTTGCTGAGAGGAGAGATGCCTTCGTGGAGAAGTTTCTGAGGACCACTGGCTTATACTGTCGTTACACATGAGGAGAACTACGAAAACAATCATGCAGCAACCCCATTCGCCTGGGAACGAACCCACACAAGGTCGAACTACCCGTATTCAGCGGTCTTAACCCACCGGGCGGCTCGCATTCAAATCTATTTACGTCTCGAAAACTGCAGTAAAAATTAACCATGTTTACAATTTTTTTTTCATTTAGTGTGAACCAAAATTGTCCTGAAAACGGCCTTTGTTAGATTTTCTTCCCCCCTTCTTGTAGGGCGATCAACAAGTCGTTTCACTTAAGTGATGGTTTCCTACTGTCCTTTGATTACCGCCTAGAGGCGAGTAAGCAGATGGGCTGCTTTTGCCCTTACGGAGGAAGGAACACGTTTTGTGTCCATGCTTTGGTTAGACGAAAAAAGATATTTTTTTCTGGAAATCCAAAACAGAAAAGGAAGTTTTGTATTGCTTTGTTACTAATTTTGTGCATATTTCTAATCTTAATTGCTTATCAGAGCCGTGCCAAGATTTCACCTGAGGCAGAAAGGTCAATGCGCGTCCATATAAATATAAAAATAGCTACACTTGTATTAAGCAAAAGTAATTGTATTAAATCAAAATGTCATAACTCTTATAGCATAATTATACCATAATTCTTAAAGTATTTTTTAATCGTAGTTTTATAAATTCAGAGAAATAATATAGCCAATTATTTATAATTTTCAAATGAAAACGTTAAAAATTTCGTTTTTGATAAATAAGAAATAACACTGAAATGCATATTGCATTAATTTTCAGGTTTTCTTGCAATTTTTTTTTGGTTAGTTTTATTGATTTAAGTTTGACGAAGCCTATTTCCTCTAATAATTAAAGTAATTTTCGAATTCGTATAGCCAATTTGGCGCCTCTTCTAGTGATTCACATGACCCCGGATTTGTTGCTTTTTAAGTATAAATGTTATTGATTTTTATTGCGTTTCGGTATTTTAATGTACATTTATAAAATGTTAATTTGTTTTTATATGCATATTTCAGTAATATAATCTTACGACTAGTGAGACAGTGTAGTTTAACTAATTTTCTGCTTTTGATTCATGTTATCGAGCTTTAACGCTAAGAAAAAATTTATAAGAGGCTTAAAATACCTAATTCCTTTTGAAAGCTACATGTAATTGATAATTAAATTACTATTAAAATAACAAACACATGTTCAGTGTCAGTCATTTCGACATAATGTTTGTAATTCATTTTACCACAAATTTATTTCGTTTATCTTGTTTCATATTTATAAAAGGTGAGTTTACCTTTATCGCACTTATTGGTTGATAGAATTTATGAAATATTGAATATTTTGAAACAAATTTCAGTTATAATAACCTTATTAAAAATTTTCTACATATAGACAAGAAGTCACAGATACCTCTCAGTTTCCGAACTAAATTACATGGTACTGAAATTCGGTGCATTTTCATATGATTATTTTTGACAGAAAGAGTTACCTTACGTTAATCACAAAAGAACATTGTTTTAATTCTTAATTAAATATAGCACTTGTATTAAATTGCTAAAATTCATTGTTAGGAAAATCTCGCTCTAAAAAATTAGACACTTTTACCTTTCAAAGTGGAATTTTTGTGGTTTTCTCTGTGCATAGTGTGGGCGCGAGTAAGTTTTTCTTAGAATGTCCTCCACGGAGGCATTCCTCCCTTTAGGCAGATAGCTCTCGCGTGCTTTGAAGGAAAAATAAAGCAAACCAAAACAAAAGCTTTAAAATTGGTGTTTAACATTTTTTTTGGGTTCAAATACGCAAATTACGTTTTGATCTCAATTCACATTATCAAATGTTATTATTTAAATAAATAAAAGCAAGCTGAAAATTTCCATTTAAATTGTTTGTTTTAAAATAAAAAATAAGAACAGTAAGTTTTGAATAAATCTTGTCAACATCAAGCAGGGACAGGAACATGCCAATGTAAAATTTAATATTAGGCCAAAAAGAAACGCTTTGACGTAGATTTTGGATAAAACTTAATCAAATTCGCAGGTAGTCAGAGACAGGCCTTTCTTCAGTAGAGAGAAAAAATGTTTCTGAAGTATTTGTGTATTTATTACATAAATGTTTTAATGCTTCCATAGCACTGCTAATCGATAAAATTTATTTGATGAAAAGTAGGAAGTTTGCTTTTAAAATTCCGATTTTTCAACTTTTTCAGTGACATATGTGGCATCGAAAAACACGTCTGGCCAGGAGGCAGATTAATGGCTGAAAAATTCTTAGAATTTAAAGAGGCATCGAACAAGAAAATTTAGGGATGGCGAAATTCTAAGAATTTGGCACTTGACAACGGCAAAAGTTTTAGAATGTAGAGAGCTACAGAATTTAGGCAGGGCAAAATATTTTAAATTTATAGAACATCGGTCAGTAGAATTAAGATCCCACAGCGATTGCACTGAGAAACAAATCGACCTGCTCCTCGATTATGTGGATGGACGCAGATTAACTTCTGAAAGCTCAGCGAAGCAAGAGCTATACATAATGCAGCTATTTACGATTTCTGCTATAATAAACTGAAATTTAATATAATAATTTAACACTATATATCAGTTTACGAAAACATGATGATACTTTTGAGAAATTTTCTTTAATTCCCCAGTACACTAAAAAAAAAAAAAAAAAAAAAAAAAAAAAAAAAAAAAAAGTACAATAGATTATATAATGATATTACTAACAAAATGATGTCGATGACGCATTTAATTTTTATCTTTTTATTTATCTAAATAAATATGTCATTGAGTTTTCCATAACTTATAGTTTTGCAAATTAAAAATGTTCAATAATATAATACGTGATTATGGTATTATTGGTATGGTGCTATTCAAGGCAAAGCACACGAGGGTTATCTGCCTAAATGGAGAGATGCTTTCGTGGAGGACTTTCTAAGGGAAACTGGTTCGTATACACGTTACACATGGGGAAAACCACGAAAACGACCATGCAGCCAGCCCGTTCGCGGGATCCGAACCTCGGACCGAACTACCAGTGTTCAGCGTCTTTACCGCTCGGCCGCTGGTGGGTAATATATGATTATGAAAGCTGTGTAAAAGAAGAAAAATTCTTGCACATTCGTCAGGCAGCATACGATGCTTGAGGAAAAGGATGTGTTTGTAGATGACTTTTTCAGGGAAACTGGTTTGATATATTCAACCTAAAATTCACCAAAATACCAAGCAACGAACGCATTCGCCGGAATTCAAACTTAGGCAAAACTACCAGTGTTCAGTTGCAAAAGAGAGTTAACAACATAAACAGGCAACATGTCTGAAATTAGTATTTATTGCATCCATCAGTGATATGATTTTCTGATATAATTTAATGGAATATCACTGTAAAAAAATGGGAATCTTTTTTTTTTTTTCCCCTTTTGTAAGGAGATTTTTTTCCGCTTTGTTTTCAACATTTGGTTGAAATGCAAATTAAATAAATATTTACAAATGCAGAATATTGGATAGTTATTGATGATTTCGAGATTCAGTTTCTGAAATCCATTTCATGTGTCATTTCCTTAAAAAGGTGATACTGAAACCAACTTTCAAGGAGTAAAATGATTACTAGAAAAGAGTTTCCGATTTGTTTCATTCTTTTATTCCCATTATAAATTTGTCCCGTAGTTCTTAGAACATTCTTCTATCCGTAAGTGATGATTTGCTTTCCGAGAAAATTTTCTGAAAGGAATAAATTACTTAGTCTTCAAACCATGGAAAAATCTTGCCATCGCCGGTACTTAATTCCCTTCATTTACTGAGATAACCTGCTTTGTTAAAAGTATGGTACTTGTTTTCTGATTTTTACTGAATTTGCATGCTCAAAGCTATCTAAATAAAGAAACGCTATTGTGAATATCAGGGTATGAGTACATATATGAAAAGGTTATATATTTTTCAGAATTCCCCTATGAGCTGTTTATTCTTAGGGCAGAAAGAGGAAAAAGCTTGCATACATCGCCATTCCCAGAAACTAGACAGTACCGAAAACATTACTAGACAGTCCGGTTTACCAGACAATAGGGTTTATCTTATTCCTAGTTGTAAAAGCTAACAGATATAAATTTTTATGTTCATGGCGACCTTCAGAAGACATGAAATTACTTCAAAAGTTCCGCTGCTATAAATTTTCAGACTGCAATTTTGTTCCTTTAAAGTTTCGAAAATACCTATTTTTTAAGTATTTTTCGGTACTTATATTAATATTGATACAAATAATATAGAAAGCACCAAACGTAGCTATGATGTATTTCAATTTGTCCTTAGTATTTTCTCATATATAGTATTAACACTTTGTCTACACGTTTCTAATGTTTCACCATAGTAAGCCTTCTCTTTCCGAATGTATTCAGTTCCTTTTCGCTTTCGTTTTCTGCTTCTTTTTTTAAAAATTTTATTTATTTATTTATTTAATGTTACCATATCCTGAGTTTTACTCTAGCTATTAACTAGAGTATCTACTAGGTAGCATTCATTATAGTACATTCATTATATTCATATAGCTACTAGCTAGCATTCATTATAGTACAAAAACTAATATAGCTTGTCAATATCAACACATTTTTATCTTCAATAAAATCCACTAATTCGATTGATGCTGTAAAAATTACAATTTAATACTTTAGCCAATTATTCTGATTATAGTGATTTAAATTCGATTTTAGGCAACATATGCATTCTTTCAGAAAACGCGATATATTGAGCACCGCTGTTACAAGTAAATACTGTACATTCAACCGTTTCATAATATGTAAATGTAGCATAACTTCTTTTCGAGTGCTTGCACTGAGAGTCTCCTTCAAGTAAACTTTAATGGAACTTTATTTCATGAAAATTTAGAAGTATTATAAAAGCCTCAGAATTATTTCCATTGCAAACATTTATGAATTATGCAGAAAAATATATAAGGAAAACATCAATGAGAAACTATTATCGAATATACATTTCATGACAGTAGTAAAACATTTTTTCAGTACCGACGGTATTAAAAAGCTCAATATTGTGATAAGCTAAATAAAATAAAACGGCATTAAAAGTTTAATATTGTGATAAGTAAAAGTATACTAATCTATAACACTCTGATATTTTTGCCATTAGAACTATAATGTAATTCTAACCTTTAAAGTAACATTGTATTTGTATTAACTACAATTGTAATTGTAATTTCAATTAAATTTATCAGTACTTGTTGTTTCCTGCACCTTGAGGGAGACGCATTATTATTATTTTTTTCTATTATATAAAATACTGTCCTCAGAAAAAAATGTCTCTAGACATGATTCTGTCTCCAAAATTAATGGATGAGGTGAACAGAAATAATCTTGGAACAGCCTTTGGGCAAGTGCTGCGAGTATGCGAAATGTAAGACTGTAATTAAACTTCGACCATCCTGGAGACTACACTTTCTTAGAATATTGCCATTCGACAAATTATAAGACCTTCCATTTATCTTTAAAGTTTAAGCTATCTGTTATTGACTGAGAAAAGCTGGTAATTCATTGTAGTTAAAACTACAACTAATGCAGTTATAATTGTAATTGTGCCGCCCAGATGGTATAGTGGTTAGGGAAGCCTGACTGCGATACCGAAGGGCCTGGGTTCGAATCCCGGAGAAGGCATGGCTTTAACTGTTCGTCTTTTCATAGGAGGCGATGATCCCACAAATTAGATGCCTCCATAATAAAGTGACTGCAACTTCTGGCCTTGTATAGACTAATGGACTGTGTTGCACTGTAACTGTTCACAATCTGCCATTGGGGACAAAAAAAATAATAATAATTGTAATACAATGATTGTTCGAATTACAATATAACTTCAAAAGCAATTAGATTTTTCGCTCAGCAGAGTAATAAGTCGTCTTTTGAATACTACTAGTTCAAATCGGATGCCCATTTTGGCAAACAATCTAAATGTTTAGATAGCTCCGTGGATTTCCTTATGTGTAACATGAATACAAATCATTTTATTTTAGAAAGTTCTCTATGAGTACATCATTCTTCTTAAACGTTTCGTTGCATTCAATTAAGTAAAGATCTTTTTCTGCTTTTATTAACGGGGGATGTGAACATCAGCCAGTTTCCCTTAGAAAGTCCTCCACAAAAGCATCTTTGCAGTCTTTACCGTAATCCAAATAATATGACAATCACAGGTGCATAAGAAAATTGTACTTTTATTTGTTCTTACGTGAAACAATGATGGAAAATAGTTCATGCAAGTACTTTCACTTGTAACTGAATAATGCATTTTAACTATTTATGGAAAATGTGTGTTATGTTGAATAAAAGATCAATTCGTAATTTTTTTTTTTCAATGGCAAGTAGTAGCCGTTTATAGACATTGATCACTACTAAGGCCGGTCATGTTATTAAGGAGGGAACTAATACGTGGACCACCGTTGCCACCTATGAAGAGGACGAAGAAATTACATTCATGCCCTATCCGAGATTCGAACCCAGGCTCTTCGGTACGGCAACCAGAGTCACAAACCGCTTTACTGTCTGGGAGGTAATTCATAATAAATGAATTTAGTAAAATGTCTAATACACACAGCAATTAAGCATACTGATTGCTGATCAGAATCCTTTTTTACCAGCTAAAGCAATAGGTTGGATAAAATTATGAGGCTTAGTTTAGTCCTTGATGATCTCCTTTCTGAAAAGAGACCCACCAGCGGCCGAGCGGTAAAGTCGCTGAACACTGGTAGTTCGGTCCGAGGTTCGAATCTCGCGAACGGGCTGGCTGCATGGGTGTTTTCGTGGTTTTCCCCATGTGTAACGTGTATACGAGCCAGTTTTTCTTAGAAAGTCCTCCACGAAGGCATCCCTCCTCATAGGCAAATAGCCCTAGTGTGCTTTGCCATAATTAAATAAACCAAACCAAACCTTTCTGAAAAGAAAAGGATAAATGTAATTTTTATCATTTATTTCTTGTGTAATGTAAACAAGACAAGCGTCCTGTAACAAATCCTTTGCGAAAACATCCCTTTGCACTGGCATAAACTCTTTGCTTGCTTTCCCTTAATCTTGTAATTTAAGTTCACATGTATATCGAAGATCATAAATATACATATTTGCTTACTAACGTTATGTGCATTTCGGTCTATATAAAATATTTCCTTTAAATAAACTCCTATTTATGCTGGTACCACAAACTACAATATATGTAAGATGATTCAGAAGACATAACAGAAAATATTAATATTTTTCTTATAGGTGATTATCCCGTTGTATTATTTAAAAAATCATTATCCAAAATGCAGAAACATTTCGAACATAATATTATTGACTGTAATTTTCAAAAATTATCACGATTTCCTTAGCCTATGTCACTGAAATTATAAGGGGCAGTTGTTTTTCTGATTAAATAGTTACAATCATCTGCTGCGCAATTTTAATTAAGAGGTCATTACAATTGCATTATAATTTTTATTAGATTATATAATTACAGTTAACTGTTTATTCAATTAGATTTCACAATTATAATGCAATTATAATTAAAATGCATTTGAGTAAATTGTATATGTAATTAAAAATTGTTACATTGTAATTGCAAGTTAATTGCATAATATTATTCCAATTACTATGTGTTTTCAATTGCATTCTGCAATTACATTTGCAATTAAGATCATGATTTTCCTGGGCTACGTAAGTGCTTTTATCAGAAATAATTGCTATCCTAATTACATTATTATAATTACTTACTGGAGTTACAATGACAGTCTAATTAGATTATATGATTGCAGTTGCATTGAATATGAAATTGGATTTCACAAATATAGAGTAATTGTAATTTAAATGAAATTACGTAAATTGTAATTGTAATTAAAAAAACAGCTACTCTGTAACTATAACTACTTAGTAATTGCATAATTTTATTACAATTACATACTACACTTAGAATTACAATTATGATCATAATTTCACTATGTTAAGTAATTCTAATTATCAGAAACAATTACTTTCCTAATTACGTAGTTATAATTACCAACTGCAATTGGAGTTAAAATTACGTTGTAATTAGCTATATTACCGTAGTTGTGATTAGATGCAATAAAATTTTTAATTGTAATTAGATTATATAATTATAATGTTTGTGATTATCATTGCATTGTAATTGTAAGACTTAAGAATTAAAATGCAATTACATACATTATTGTTGCATTTAAAAAGTACTTACTTTCTAATTGTAATTGCGAAGCTAATTACAATTGTAATATAATTGAAATCACATATTTCAAAATATTGTTGCAGTTTCTTGCAATTTTAATTTTAATTCCAATTACATTTTGCCAAACTGCATCTAAAATTTGGAGAATAATTAGGCTGGAAAATGAAAATTCTCTTTACATATATATATAAACATTTAAGTTTACTATAGCTGGTATAAGCACAGAACAGCTGGAACAGCTGGAAGTTTTGAACGAGCTATTTATTTCGAACTGTTATTCAAAACCTAACGATAAAACCCATTTGCCCCTAGCGAATAGATAGTTTCCTCTCCTCAATTACCTCCCGCAGAGAAAAATTATCACCTGTCAGTTTACATTAAGAGCAGTGAGGGGAGGGCATTCTGAGACAGGCCGTATATATGCTGCTTTGCCGTTTCGTGCCCAAATTTAAGTTTACGTATATATGCTGTCTTGCCGCCATGAGGACCAAAATATTTGGACGCATATATGCTGCCTTGCCGCTATGAGAGCCATTATTTTCGAACGCATATATACGGCCTTGCCGCCTGGAGGGTTAATCACTACCAACAGGTGGGGCCCTACCACGATAAAATTCACGGGCTTGTTCTGATTAGATCAGATAAATGAGGTTAACTACAACAAAAGCATATTAATTTTGTTATAAAATATGTACAAATATGAAACACTAAGTGTTAACATTTTAATCAAAAAAATAATCAAGAAATAAGGTACACTTATGTGAATAATTAAATTGCTCATTTTTCAAACGAACTGGTCAAAAAAGTTTGGATGGAATCATTTGCACTTTTGATACAGTTGCAAAGTTACTGAGCAGTACTTGCATGAAAAGAATTACAATTTAAATTCGTTTTTTAAAATTTCATATCGTTGTTAAATTTTTTATATGAAAAAACACCTGTTGAAAATATGAAAGAATATTGCTTTGCTTAGCTTTTTATTTTGATACAAAAAGCAAAACTTAGGATATCATAGTCATTAAAAAGATGTATAATTTAAATTCGTTTTTAATCTCAGATGAGACTAATTTTAAAATTATATATTGAAAATTTGAAGACTATAGAAACTATAGAAACTAAAATCAATAAGCACTAAGTTTCTTGAACTCAATTTTAACTCTAGGAGTTCGCAAGGATTGCTGCTTCAAGAAGATGAGTAGCTCAGAATCTTGCTTTCTGTGCATGAGATGAGACAGGCAGTATGTACTTTAAATGTACTCTAAATGCAATTGCACTTGTAATAAAGCTCAATTACTCATTTTTTGTAGTTTATTACCGTAATATTATTTTATGCTGATGATAATTGTATCCTTATTTATTGCTATGATATCTTTTGGTGATGATAAAAAAGAAACATTACAAAAGGATATCAGCTACAAAATAAAACATCTGCTTGCAGATAACTGAAGTAAAGGATTTTATTATTAATATTTAATTGACGAAAGACTAAAAAGAGCAATTTCATATTTTGAAAATCTGTTTCAGTTAATTCCAATTTATACAAATATAAAATAGCAATACAGATTTTCGTTTAAAAGTATGAGGATTTCATTTGCTATTAATACTGGATTTAGAATTTAATATTCTAAAGTTTAACTTTTTTATTAAAAGATTAAATAATTAAATCTACCATACATTAAAGGCATTAAGACATACTATAGATAAAGTATTATGTCTCAATATAGGTAAAATTACAAATATTATAGATAAAATTATAAATAATTGTTAGTTAGTCGTTTTCTTTTGGCATATGTTTAGAGAACAAGATTTCAAATTTCTGTGCTTCATTTAAAGCGAACTTTTAAAAATCAAACCATAAAATTTAGTATTAATCAAGTTGTCGAGTGAAAAGAATACATTCGTTAGTGTAATTTAAGTTAGTCAAGGGTTGTGATGATTTCCAAAGCAAAATCATGATATTAAAATACAGAAGCATTAGTTTTAGGAAACAGATGCATTTCTAGGAATGCAGCGATATTTTATATTTAATAATGATTTATAATAGATGTTGAATTAATTTTTATTAAACAAAGAAGTATGATTGCTTTGCTAGGCATTCTAACTGTATACTGCATAATATATATTGTATTTCATGTTTGAAGAAAGATCGTTAGAAACGAGTTTTTATTTAATGGTTTGTTTCATCTCAACACAAATATTTAATTCATTTTGTCTAAGCTCGTAATACGTGATTGAGAAAGGGGAAAAGCTCACCTAGATGAAACATAAATAAATAAGTACGTCTAATGTGCGTTGAAGCAGATAGAAACAAAGATAAGATGTCCAGATTCGTTCAGGAGAAATTAAATGACAATCACAAATAAAACTAAACTTACTTTGGCTTTCTGCGTCTACTGACGCAACTTTATGAAATATCCACGAGATCACAGGGTTAAGTCCAACGTCTCTTTCTAGTTTCACCATTTTGTGGTAAGCCTACAGAATAATGAGGAAAAGCTTTGCTCCTAAGTTTCAGATTATTTGGAACAGCAAGCAGTGTTGTTGAAACGACACTGAGCTCATTAATCTGGAGATATGGTTGTATTAGATGACTAGCCATTTGGTGGTGCTCGTACGTTAAGGTTTACGAGCATGTTTTGTTTTTTTATAAGGATAACACTTTTAAGTGAGGGAGAACTAAGAGATAGAACTAATGTTCACTCATAAGAAAGTTCAGAAATATTTTCTGCTCAAGATCACCTGTTTGCAGACGTTTATCTACTTTCTGCGAGTTTTTCAAATAAAAATCTGAATTTTTATGACTTGTTCTTAAGTCTAAATTCTTAAGACATGTTCTTAAATCTTGCTCTTAAGTCTGCAATTATTCTGCATTATTTGAAACAAACATAAAAAAAGAATTTTAAATGTGATTTATAATAATAGTGGTTAAATTCTTTCATAGAGTTGTCACATGGGATTTAAATACGATTTTCTTGTTTTAAGATACTATCGTACCACAATCTACTTAACAATATTCTTAGATAAATTTTCATCTGGAATACAAAGCTCTATTAGTTGACAAAAATCTTTTGGAAAAAACTACTGTACCTCAAAGTAACATCCATATACCTTAGTATCCGACCATAATTATACAGTCTTGTTTGCATTGACTATCTTTCTGGTAGAAAGGTATTTAGTAACGATGAAAATATTCATTAGAATTTGGCAGAATTTTGATGAATATTTTCATTATAATTTAAGTCAGAATTCGTACCAAAAATACACTGAAAATTCCTCAATAGTTCGATAATTTGTGCTATAACAACTTATTGTGCTTCGTGTGTCATATGTTATGCTTATAAGAATGTATATACTTGCAAGTATCTATCTGCGCAAGTTTCTGTAGTCTTGGCCAACTATATGTGGGACAATTAAAAAATTTTCATTGTAAAATGGTGAAAGCTGATGTGAAAAAATTAAGAGGTCTGAGGTTGTTGATAAATTTCAATAAAACATGGCAGGTACTGTCAGCATACGTTTCTTTCGCGCAAAGGGCAGCTTTCTAATCAGCATACTTTGTAAGAAAAGTAACCCGCATATGTTCAAGAGCTTCTGCAATATTCAGAGCATGTTAGAGTAGACACAAAAGTACTAGAAAACACAAAAGTAACACACAAACGTCTGCAAAGTTACTAGTAAACACAAAAGTGTGCTGAATGATAGATTTAAATATTTGCTAAACGAGTTATATTTATCTCAATGACATTTTGAAATATCATATCATAAACATATCAAAGAAGAAGAAAATGTAATATAAAACAATAACTTAATATAAAGCATTAAGAGCCTCTACTATTAATTCCAGTACTGCTGAAAATGTTTATAAATATTATAAATGTGGTATACTAAAAATCACATTCACTTGCTGGATTATAAATTGCAAGAGTTAGAAATATTATTACAGTCCTCATTAACGCGTAGTGAAACCTTTGACCAGCAAAACAACTGCAACTCGCCTTGACATGGATGTCGCAAGTTCTCGATAGCTGACTGGAGACAGGTTGTATCAAATGTCTGAGCAGCGGGCAAGCAAAGTCGAGATATTCTGACATGGTGGTGTTTGAGCTCTGAGCTGCTGCTCCATGACATCCCAAATGTACTCTATCGGGCTAAGATCTAGCGAGTTAGGTGGTCAGGACGTTAACTAGAATTTATCCATGTGCCCCTCGAACTACTCCAACACACGAGCCTCATAATATGGGGCGTTGTTCTGTCGGAAGATTCCATTTCCAGATGGGAAGATAGACTACATGTAAGGATGCAACTAATCCTCAATAAAGTTCAGATAGTTCACAGCTTTCATTATTTGTTCTACCGCAACTAAGGTTCCCAGAGCCGCCCATGAGAACGTTCCTCAAAGCATAATATCGCCACTACCAGCCTGTGTATGACCTGCAGTACAGGGGAGCAACGGTGCACTCTGACACGACCATCGTTGTGATGACTGAGAAATCGTGATTTATCCGACCAGGCAACTGTCTTCCACTTATCCATGGTCCAGTCTCGATGTTCCCCGGTTCACTGTAGGCGTAGTTCACAATGACGCTTCGTCAACAGAGGCACGTGAGTGGGATGTCTGCTGCTCAGCCTTATAGCCAGCAGTGTCCACTGAACTTGTGTGCTCCGAAACGTTTGTACTTGCATGTTCACTGTATTAGGCTGTCAAGTGAGCCACTGTCTGGCGCCAGTTTTGCTGTACCAAGCGGGACAGTCTCCGACGTCATTTCTTTGATGACACGTGGATGTTCAAAACCAAAGTAAGTGCAAGTATGATTCCTTACCTTCTCCAGCACCAGTTGAATACAGTTCTCATTTAATCACGTGACCTCCACATCATGCAGACGAATTCATTAAAAAATGTGGAAATGTTCATAATGTTTTGGCTCGTCATGGTAAATAAGTAGAATAATATACAAATTCTATTACACAACAATTTATGCAATAAAAACAAATATCTGGGTTTAAAAGAAATAAATGAACAAAAAATTAAAATTCTCAAGATCTGAATATGAAGGAATCGGATATTTTTTATTAATTATGAAAATGCTGCAGATGCTCATAATTATTAAATATTACTATTTAAATGTGTATTACAAATTTTTCAAAACATATTGGTTAGTAAAGTGATTAGAAAGCAAAATAAATATTTAAACGCTTCGAATATAAACATATAAAATCTGTAAAAAAAATAACTTTAAAACAGCTTCAATTATAAAAAAATGGAAAGGTACATAATAGCTTAATAAGACACACAATATAGGTGTGAATTTAGAACTGTTTAACAGTCCGAAATTTTAAATTTAATGAAGATAATTTTTTTAATTAAAGTATAACTATTAAACTAAAATGGTAAATTTGAAAAATGTTGAAGCAGTTTTAAGGAGATTTATGAATATTTATCTTGGAAAGAAAACTGATACAAACTGCTCTACAAAAAAATATTAATATCTTCTCTTAAATCCAATATTTGATAAATGGATTATACAGTCGAACTCGCTTATAACGAGCACGAAGGACACGTTATAACCAAGTGCTCGTAGAAACTGGTTCGAGTAAAAATCTTAAAAATTCATACGCATTTACTAACTTACTATATTATATACACTTATTTTAATTTTTGTTTATTTCTGTACTGTACAAGAAAAGTTTGTTAATTTGCTTTGAACTGTCTTATTGTCTCTTTCTTGTGTTATCGGTTTTCAGAGAAGACTCATGGCCCGAAAAACATCGTCATTTGCAGTCCAAGCTTCGAAAAAAATTGAAGTTTTCTGCGCACTCCAATGCCATTGAGTATGTTGGGGGCATTTCAGTTGAAATTGTTCACATTTGTCGTTGTCGTCACTTTCATTAATTTTTTGATCTGCTTTTGTTTGATTTTCAACTGTAGTATACTGGGGAGCAGATATCTCGGAAGTGATATCATTGGCATCAACAGATACATAATTTTCAAATTCTTCTCTATTCATTTCCATATTTTCCCCAGCTGTCTACTTCTTCTTCTTTCTCAATGATTAGCCCCTTTTGAGAAATATCCAATCCAGCCTTACGGAAACAGTTGGTAATGCATGTTAACGTAAAGTTTTCCCATCATCGTTCCTTAAACATATCGCTTCAAGTATGCTTGCATTAGCATTTGAGGGTGTTCCTATTTTTGTTTTGTTTGTTCTGTCGAGAAGCATAAAAATCAAGTGTTTACGAAAGTTTCATTTAAAACTTCTGATAACCCCTTGGCCCATAAGCTGGGTAACCCTTGTAGAATTCAGTGGTAAAATTTCAATCCTAACGCATGAAAGCCCAGCGAATTTTTAATGAAGTTTGCAGTTATTAATTAAAAGGAGAATTTTGCGCTTTTCTTTCCTCAGTTGCTTCTCCCATTTTGAAATTAATTCTCTGAAAATATCCGAAATCATTAAAGCTTTCTTGCTGTGGTCATTATCAACCAGAAGGCTTTCTTACATGCTTTATTAAGGTATTTTCCAGCCTTGCTAGCATGCCTTCGTGGTGTAGCTTTCAGCACGCTCGACGTGTATTCGAGAGGTCCGTGGTTAGAGACCCGGTTAGGGCATTGCTCATTTTTCATCTCTCCTGCTGTCAAAAAGTACCTAATGTCTCTACAGTGGCGCTCGAAATAAAAAAAGGTGGTTCTTCCCCCATCAGAATTTTGTGAATGTGTGGCCTTATCCCCAGTCGCGCTTTAAAAGGGGGAGTATTTCTCCCGCCTTCTTAGCATGCCTTCTGGGTGTAGTGGTCAGCACACTCGGCGCGTATTCGAGAGGTTCGTGGTTCGAGCCCTGGCGAGGGCATTGGTCATTTTTCATGACTCCTGCTTCAAAAAAATCCTAATGACTCTACAGCTTAAAACACCTAGTGTTTTTGGACTTAACAATAGCTAACACGTTCTTCTTATCAGTGCCAGACATATTAGAACACAATAAGGAAGCTGGCAACCGATTTTTCGAAAGGTGGCCTTCCACGTACGTTTCACCTTTGAACTTAAAAGTCTTCTTTGCAGTTACGTTGTAGAAAATGCCCCTTTCTTCAGCATTAAAAACGTCATCTTTTTTATAGCCTTCTCCAATGACTCGCCGCTTTTATCTCATCCATGTTGAGATATCCGCCATGCTTGGCGACTTTGCTTCACCCCAAATTTTGTCAAAGTTTATCCCATGCCTATTCTTGAATTGATCAAGCTGTCCATGCGAACATACAGATCCAGAATAGCCAAACTGTTCAGCAATTTTTCTGCTTGAACATTTAAAAGCGGACCACTTAATGAAAATTTGCATTGAGTTGCACCTTCATCCATTTTAATGAGCATCAACCATATCCTCTTTAGCATATGTCTTCAAACGTTTACAGTCATTCTTATTTTGATCGAAAGCAGGCATTAATTTTCCCTTATTCTTTAACCGTGCTTAAACAGTAAAAGATAAATGATACGTTGTGCAGTTTTCGAAATTTTTTATGCCATCCTCTAACTTGCTGTAAAATCCTTACTTTTTTGTCAGCTGAGAAAATTTTACGTTTCGACATCGCAAGATAAATTTGACGAGCGTACTGTATGAATGCAGATCAAAGAATGGCCTCCACAAAAGTGCCCTATACTGCCACTCCTGCGCAGAGAAAACTTCTGTTCAATCAGCAATCTCTGTTATATCCGCTCGTCTCCACGAGATGGTCATGGGATATTCTCGTACGTGCACTACACAAAGTAAAAAAGCCACCATCACGTGTTCGTAGAATTTATAACTCATTATTAACTTTCTGCAGTTGACTTCGGAATGTTAAAAGAATTTTTCCAAGATAGGGTTAGCTGAGCCGTAGTGGTGGAAGTCATTTTATTAATCACAAAAATATTGGTCACTATAACCGGGGTTTGCTCGTTAAAATGCTTCCATAGACTTAACTAACCAAGTACTAACCAAGTACTTCCGATTTCCCCGATAAATCCAAGTTCTCATCAAATCAGAGCTCGTTATAAATGAGTTGTACTGCATATATTAACATGATTAATCTATCAATTTTATATACTATGTCAAAACTGATGTATATAGTATTAGCAGCTGAAAGCTACGACTTGAAAGCTGTTGTAGTCTGGCTCATTATCGATTATGCATTATAAAAATGTAATATAAATTTCACAGAATTCATTTTTACTTCAGCGCATACCAAGTTTTTATTTATTATTTGTTTAATATGTACAGTTTTTAAAATATGTCAAAAAGGAAAAAGGGGGTTTGTTGTCTAAATGAAATGTCTTATTTATAAGGATAAATGAATTTTGATATAGCCATGTTCGTTTTGGGAATTCAAACACCTAAAAAAGAGGGGGGGTAGTCATGCACTTCCCATCATCTCTAGCATCTCATTTTGGAAATCTGGCTAGTGTTCATTGGTTTCGCGCAGCTAGTAGACTACTGTCTATTGGTAGAGGCAAAGCTACTCTCAGTCGGCCAATCCAAATTGGTGAAGAGTTATTGTCAACTGCATTTTAGTTGATTAAGAGTTATATTTCATAGCTTTTTAGTAGCGCAAGCGAAGACGCTTGGATACTTTAGATTTTTTAAATATATCTTTAATCACTCATTAGTTTCGCTTTTCGAACTCTTCCCGCAGGCGAATCATTTCTGACAAATGAATAGATTTAATGGCTATTAACTGTTCAGTTCTGGGATCTAATGGAATTCTAATAGAATGTTCTTTTTAGAAGTAGCTCATTTTCATTGGAAATTCTTTAAATATCCTATTAAAACTCAGGTAAACTTAATAATTTTTAATTCTCTGTAATCAGAAAGTTTACATTGCGGTTGCTTTCTTTCCTCCATCTGATTTTATAATCTAAGAGAGCAGGATGATCGGTACTTAAGACTAAATTTTCAAAATTTTTTAAATAAGATAAAATTACTATTTCTCCTTTTTACTTTAAATCCTTTACTGAGACTCTGATGAAAAGTGATATTTGATAAAGGGTTGCCAGTACCATATCATGGCTCAAATCTTTGCATTTTGTGCAATATTTTCCATCATGGTTTAGTAAATCGCAAGCAATACGTCTACAAGACAGGAAATAAGTAGAACTGGCATTTGAACTTTATTATGGGCAAGCGGATATTGTTTGTCCATGCTGCCTGTCTTTGATTGCAAAACTTTCGTGTAGCCTCACGACATGGTGGTGAGAAAGGAAATTCGCTTAGAACTTCATATCTTACACCAGGAATTTGCCATATGGCTTCCTGTTATTTCAGTTGCAATTTTTTAAATATACAATCATCATGATATTATCTGAAACATACACATTATTACTGCAAATCTGGGAATATTATTGTTTCCTTTTTAAATTATTCGACATATTCATTCCATCACTGCAGAATACAAAATACATATTTCTTACATTATTTGATATATAAAATTTACCATTTCACTACATGAAATATGTGCCCATAAAGTAACAGGATAATTTATTACAAATAAGAAAAAAAAACTATTAACCTTCAAATAGATTTATCATCTTTGAAATAATCGTTATAGGAGTCTATATAATTTTTCTGACGTTACTTCAGCTCATCTAAACACTATTTATAGGCGTTGGAATGAACTGTTAACAAAATATGCGTAACATTTGATTTGATATCAGGGGCATTTTCAAATCTCTGCCCTTTCTTGACGTCACCATTTTAAGCTTCGGAAACTGAAACAATTAGCAGCAAGAGAAAGTAGTAAATTGTTTATCACTGCAACGGAATCATTAGAAAGCTAAATGCTGTACCGAAAATGCTGCATGGGGCCTAGCATTATCGTGCAAAACAAACACATGCCCAGAATCAAAAATCTTCTGCGTAAATCGCCTTAGCCTGTTTCTTAATAGACAAAGCAACTCCTTGTAAAATTGTAAAAATATTGATTAATTGATTGATTTTCAGGGACCAATTCATGGTGAATAAGTCATTTGCAGTAAAATAATGCAATCAACATCACCTTTGGTTTTGGCATTTGTGTATTTTTTTGGGGGGGAGGAGAAGGCAGTCCTTTCCACTGAGCACTTTGTTTTATTTCTGAGTCGTATTGTCTACACCAGATTTCATCTCCAGCTAAAATGCATTTTCATAAACTGTTTTCTTGTTCTCGCAGTAGTCATCAAACCTTCACAGGAAGTTTTTCTGTCTTCTTCTTGCTGTTTTGTTGAATTACAAGGCAAAAATCGAGCACAAACTTTCTCCATTTTCATCTTTTTCAGTTAAGCTGAACCTACAGCTTTCTTTGCTTATCCCAAGTATGCCCGGAAATTGATGAGTTATTATACGTCGGTAGAAGGTTTGCCTAATTTGTAACTAAATTTAATGTTATAACCTTATTTCTTCTCTAAGCAAAATTTTAACAATGTTTTCTTGGTAAATGAAAATTGCGTATCATATGCAAACGAAAAAATAACCAGTTTAAACTCGCTTTAACAAGAGTTGAGATGGCACTCTTTCTAAACATACATTTATTCTTTCACTTTTTAGTTTTATCGTTTGGTTTTTTAGGTTGTCCTACTACTTCATGGACGCCTTTTATAGTACAAATGATTAATTATCATTTATGTTATTGATATTGCTGATAAAATTACTCATGCATGATATAATTAACATTTTTTATTGTTAACCAATGAAGGTGTTTGTTACTTACCATAACTTTTTCATTTAGACACTGTGCTAATAATACATTAATAAGTATGTACCTAAAACTAATTTTGATGTGATGACGTATAACAGGATGATGGAGCTTGTGCATAAAGATGCAGTAGCATACATGGTAATTAAACACTTCTTAATCCTTGAGAATACGTACTTGAATATAAAATGCGCAACTTCATTGGCTTAAATGCATTTATATTCTTCAACGATAACATTCGTATTTTTATTTTTATAATATATTTGAAATAAGAAAGAAGATAGCATGCTAGCAGGACAGAAGCTGTGAAGAAGATCATATATTACAGTGTGAAGTTTTGTGAAATTGCAACTCCCCTTTATTTCAATTAGTTATTTAAAGTTTTCCTTTGCAATATTTAGCGCTACAGTTGATTAAAAGATATTTTGCTTTGTGAAAGTGCATGCGTAATGAGCATATAATGAATCATGTAACCAGGGCTACTTTCGAAATGGTGCAGTTCAGAGAGATTTGTTCTAAGCATTTTACTATTTTTAGGATAGAAATCGAAAATAACCAAATTAAAATGAAATTAAAAATGAAACTTAAGGATATTTTCCAGTGGACATTTGCTATGAAAATCTGGTCAAAATGCGGGGTGTTTAGTATTGAATGGGACAAAATGAAAGCATACCTACGAACGCTGTAATAACTTAATTTTAATAAATCAGTGAAATCATTGTTATCCGAGTTTCTATAGCTGTTCTATGTGTGGTCCACCGTCTTGCTGCAGAATGAAGTCAAGAATCGCTTAATCCAACTGAGAGAAAAACCTCTTTGATGGCATGCCTTAGTAAATGCACCGGTTAACCGATTTTTTTCCGGGAAGAAAAAAGGACCAAAACACACCTGTTGGAAATGGCGCAAGAAACGTTTTCCTTTGATCTCCACATTTCGAGCAGAAAAGTCTATAAAAGACGATAAAGAATGAGGTTTTGGCGTGATTCAAAACACAATACACTTTCTCTTATATGGATGGCGCCATTTTCATTAACAGTGCTTCTAGCGGCGATTTCATAACCGGAAATGTTTCGACGCTGCCAAATAAAACTTGTGTTATTTTTGTTCCAGAATTCATTTGTGTCGGATTAATAAATCAATTACAGAATTTGTATTGTGCTATTTTTTTTGTCGCATTCAATAAGAAACAGCCTGTACAGTCGAACAAGTGATGTTTGAAAGTCCTCTTTTGAACAGATTTCATTTCTTTAACAGATGACCATCAGAATTGTTGAAAGAAATTGATTTGATATCTTGACTGTCGTTATTTCCGCTCGAAATATTATTTCTCATCTTCCCAATTATTCTTTGGAAAGTACATTGTCTTTAAGGTAATCTCATAAAAATGTCATACTCAGTTAATTAGAGGGATTTTTATGTTCAAGAGATATGCCAAAATGGAGGCTTAAAATGAACGAATATCTTTTGATGTGCGCTTCAAATAGTATTATAACGTTCTTTATTAACTAATTATTACGGTTTTTAATTTTAATATGACTTCTTCCTTTCGCATTAGTTACGAGAATGCAAATTAGCTTTAAGAACTTGTAAGCTGAAGGGTTTGACACTTAGAGACGCTGAACTCCTAGCACTCCCGCCGTGCTGTTAGAATTTCACTAGCTCTATGTAAAAGTGATTACGTCTGCTTTTGCATTCTCTCACAGCCGAGACTTGCCAGTCAAAGTAATTGAGCCAACTTATGTAATTAAATGTGTATCCTTCAACTACGTTATCATCGTTAAATCGAACTTTTATAGCGTAATTTAATTTAGCCAGGAGTAGCGGTTTTTTTTCTGTAGCACAAATCGTGTCTAAAAAAGTTACTGTTAAAGTAAAGGTTATTTAAAATTTTCTTAAGGTTTTTGTCATTTTGTTTCAGACGTAGTGGTAATTCTCTAACTTATGTAGTAGGATTGTAGGACTTAAATTCAGTTTTCAGAGCAATTGTAACCTGACAGTATGAATGGCAGTTTAATAACTTTTATAAGTTTGAATATTCTACATGGAACGATAAAAGATATTCCAGGTCTCTTCACGTGTTCTGTTCCATGGTTTTCCATTTCTAGATAAGTGAAAATGCACCCTTTAAATCAAATCTTGCACCAACAGCAATTTCGTTCATAAATTCAATTCTTGGAGATTCGTTTTAAACATCTTTAAATCATACTGACTCTTGTTTTGATGATTTTAGAACCAGTGTGCCGTGCGTTCTGAAGTAATTCTAAATTTGACATTCGTTTCCAGACCGTTTTCAAGCAGCGTTATTTCTTTCTTGGAAATTATGACATATTCAAAACTTAAAATTAAGTAATGATTTCAGTTTATTATTTAACATTCTTTCTTTCAGATCATCTGGCCTTCCTATTATTTACCTTACTTTACTGTTATTACTACTTATAACAGTTTATGCCTTCTTTTCAGCGGTATAAATGTCTTAATCATGGTCATGTATTTTCTGCTAGCATTTATGTAGCAAGATGTTACCCTTCTTAACTTTATAATATTCGTTCAGACTATGCGAATAAATTTGAGAAAATTGATGGTGGCAGCCGGATAAGTTCTTAAATAAAAGCACCTAGTTATTTATTGATTAAGCGAAATGTCATAACACTAAACTACTTGTGTATTTTATTAAGGAGAAACTTCTGGTATGCGATTTTTCTTATGCCAGAAAATCTTTTTCTGTTTCATGTTTTTTAGTTGTGTGTGGCTTTTGAATTCGAAAGGTATAAAGCAGATGAATGTCGTTAAGTTGACGAAACAACATTTCTTCTTATTCCGCCCCATATTTCGTGCTTTAAGTTTATTTAATTTACTTAGCTAATTTTGTATAAATGTATATGTTGAAGAAGTAATTTAAAATGAACAATTTAGTGACTCAACGTCACTTATCGTTGCATATGATTTTAAGAATGTTCTTCCTAGTTCCCTTTCCAAATAAATATTGTTTTGAGTAATAAATAAGATACGTTAAAATATCAGATTATTAACTCTGAAACAAACACGCCAATATCAATTTAGTATTCCGATATAAATTTCACATTTTATAAATCAGAATTCTGGATTTTATTCAATTGCAAATACTGAGTTTAAACGGTTTTTACCAAAAATTTCGGAGATCTAACATGCAATCAAATTAGTACAAATCAGCATCTGGAGCTTCCTCCATGTCAGAATCTACTTGGTACTTGAAAATTCCATTTGTTTTTATGAATCGCAGTAGTTTCTGGATTCTGCCGACTTCAGCAGAGAGAAAAGCTTGTTAAGCACGATTCCTATTGCAGAAACGTGGCAGAAATTTAACTCTTCTGTACTATACAAAACTGACTGATGTCTTCTATCATATACTTATTCAAATCTTCTACGCTTAGACAGTTTTATTCTTTAGTCGTTCATTTTATAGCTATAATATTTAGTGCTCATCTAATATAACGGTTTTTTAAAGAGGACTTTCGAACTTTTCCCTAACAGATATTTTGACAAAAGTGTTTGTCTTGAGATAGCTACTTTAGTTCATTCGCTGATCTACATGTATATCTTACTAAAACACCTTTTCAATTTCTGTATTAAAATAATGTAGGTTCATTTTATGTAATCGTTTCATCTTTAATGTTGGATCACGGAAAGCATTTTGAATAAACGTTTTTGTTTTTATGCTAAATATTACTTTCTTCATTCGCATCATTCTATACAGTTAGACTACCTTATTTTAGACCTATTTATTTCACTATTATTTTCCCCCTATTAAAAATTCTATTTTCTTTTCTCACTATATACTCATAGCATTTCCCAATTCCATGTTTTTCTCTGTCAACTCAGAAATTCTGATAAAACATACTTCCTTGTGAGGCGTTCCTTTACCATCTGTTATTCTCTCATATTAACCTGTAGAGTCATTAGGATTTTTTTGAGGCAGAAAGATGAAAAATATGCAACTGCCTTCGCCGGGAATCGAACCACGGACCTCTGGAATACCGACCCAGCGTGCTGAACCACTACACCACGAAGGCACGCTAGGGAAGTGGGAGAAATACCTTATATACTCCCCTTCTTAAAGGGCGACTAGGGTTTTAGGGGAGCTAGTCGCCAAATCCTGGGTGTGCAGAATCATCATCCACAACCCTTTTAGTTCGGGCGCCACTTGTACAGTCATTAGGAATTTTTTGAGGCAGAAAAGATGAAAAATATGCGACCGCCTTCGCCGGGAATCGAACCACGGACCTATGGAATACCGACCCAGCGTGCTGAGCCACTACACCACGAAGGCACGCTAGGGAAGTGGGAGAAATACCTTATAAACCTAAGTTGCAAATTATTTTGAAATGTTGTAGAGTTTCATTCACTCTGAAAGTGAAGCCTTAAAACACTATCAGAAGGGTAGACACTAATGAAATAAAAACAGAAAGTTTGACTAAAAGTGTGGGGTATTTATCAGTATCTACTCGTAGAATTATAAATTAAACAGAAGTTACAAGTCAATAGTCTACTGCGAATCAAAGATAAGATAAATTAGGTTAAATACTTGCAACATAAATGTTTGAACTTACTATATAACGGAGTCAAGAAAAGCATTGCTTTTTTTTTAAATGTTCTTACCGACTTAAACTATAATCTAATCTCACTATAGGAGGGGCAAATTTCCCTTACTTCGACCTCTAATATGACGAAGCCAAGAAAAGTATTGATTGTTTCAAATATTCTTAAAATCCTAAGTTATAATCTAATCTCACCAAAGGAGGGACAAATTTCCATTATTTCAAAGTCAACGGCTTGAAAATAACTTCACTCACATTTCTTATGTAATTCTTTCATTCTTTTACTTACTAAGAGTTTGCTCTTTGTGGAAACGGTTAAGTAGAACCAAGATAAATGAACGAAAATTAATAAATTTTAAGATGTTTTAAAGAATTAAAACTTCAAAGTAGTTACACTTATTAGCATCATATTCTTACTCTCACCATTTTACATCGTAAATGGATTTATGGTTATTTTAAACAAATAAAACTTTTTCTTTTTTTCAGCTGTAGCATTTGTTTAATTAAATACTTATAGATGTATATTCAAACTAAACGGCATAGATACTATCACGGAACTACAGAGGCAAAAATACACGAGAGTTCGAACTTTTAATACAGAAGTCAAATTCTTATTCGACAAATGAGGGACATTCGTGAACCATGTACGAGACACGGGTGCCTTTCCTGATCTATCTCATTTATAAATTATCATTAAATTTGATTGCTTTTGGTTGAAACATTATTGTTGTTGCTCATTTCTAGGCAGTTAACCAAATGTTTTAAGGAAATTATTCAGTTGATTCAATTATTCAATTCTCTATCTCTCTCTATACATACAAAACTCAAAGAATGAATTATTTTTAAAAATTAAAAAAATAATATAAAATTTTAATTAAAAAAGTAACATAAAAATGTTATATATATATAAAGAAGGAAAGTGGAAGAGAGAGACAAATCAAAACATCATGAGAAATACTTTCGATAATCCTCGCAGTAAATTGCATAAATGTATAAAATAAAACATTACCGATGTTAATTTGAAATTATATATTTACACTCATGTCCATAAATTAAGGATAATGCAAAATCAGGCAAAGGAAGAGTTAGAAGCAAAACAAATCTGACTTAGTTGTAAAGCTTATTTATTAAACAAAAGGTAAAGAGAAAAAAAAAGATGCTATATGTTTGATATTATTAAAAAAATTAGCGATTTTTTCTCCCTGGAGCAAATTACAAAAATAAACCTATTTACAAAAAACCTATTTACAAAAAACCAATATTACATGGTTGGTATGATTGTTAATACATTGTATGTCTCCCACACGATGCAATACAGTCCGTACAACGCCTAGGCGGGCTGAGTATCAAATTATCGATCTGATCTTGGGGGATATTACACCACTCAAAAAGCAATGCTCCCCGAAGTTCCGGTAGACATATAGGAGGAGGTTGACAGGCTGCAACTCGTCGGCCAAGAATGTGCCACACGTGCTCTACTGGATTCAAGTCCGGTGAGAATGCTGGCTAGTCCATACGGGTGATATCCTCCGATTGAAGGCATTCGCTTACGATGTTTGCACGGTGAGGACGGGCGTTGTCATCCATAAAAACAAATTGTGCGCCCATGGTGCCCTGAAACAACCGTACATGTTGTTCCAGAATGACGTCCCGATAGATTTGGCTTGTCATGGTTCCAATTTGAACATGCAGGTCAGTTCTGGAACCCAGAATAATTCCACCCCAAACGAGCACTCCTGCACCACCGTAACGGTGTCGTTCAATGATGTTTTCTTGGTGGTAACGGGTACCTGGAGCTCTCCATATGAAAGTCCGGCGAGAATCAGACTGCAAACTAAACCTGGACTCGTCGGAAAACATCACACAAAGCCACTGTTGCTGTGTCCACAATGCATGCTCTCTACTCCAGGCTAACCGCAGGCGACAGTGAGTTGCAATAAGTGGAACGCATCTGACAGGTCTACGAGCATATAGACCAATCTGCCCTAAGCGTCTGTACACGGTCTGTCTTGAAATTGTCGTACCAGTGGCTGAAGAGAGCTGACGAGACAGGTCTGAGGCTGTGCTCCGCCTGTTTTTTTGGCAGTAACGGCCAAATACCGGTCCTCATTCCGCGTTGTAACTCTGGGCGACCTGTGCTGTAACGTCTACTCACATTACCATCATCTTGGAATCGTTGCCAAAGCCCGGAGATGACACTCTGGGCAATCCCAAGTTCGTCTGATACTTCCGGTTGAGTACGCCCACATACCAGACGGCCGATAATTCTACCACGTAAAAAATCATCCAAATGCGTCCTTTGTGTCATAACTATTCGGTTATTGCACTGAAATGCTTATAAAGCGCCTGCGAACAATTTTACTTCTTTGCCAGTATTCCTTAAATATCACTCTCTTACACTGTCGTCATTGTGACGTACCATCGGTGTCATCTGGTTACTTCCTGAAATTTGCATATGATTCTTGAAGATGTGTGTAGTGATTTTACAGGTGATATATTTATTTTAGAGTTCAATTTCCGCGTGACTCCGAATTATCCTTAATTTATGGACATGACTGTAGTTTCCAAAGTAGATTTAAGAAATAAGCAACATGTTAAAGTTTTAAAAATAAAATTCTAGTAGCTTAAGGTAACCTGTTATTAACTAATACGATTTTCCCTCTTTTTAAGGGATAAGTCTTTAGAGAGTTCCAATCAGTTCCATTAATTTCAATCCATTTTTCCTCAGGTCTTCAAAATTCAAGTGCGTTAGATTTTTTAATTTTGATTATATTTTTACTTGATAAATAATGCTATGCTGATTTACGCTGTGTTCTATATATGACTTTATAAGATTCTTTCCTACGCTACCATACGATTTCTATTGTCCGTTCCTGAAGAATAGGAATCTATTCCAGCTCGCTATCGAAATAATTTCATTTTAAATTTGTTTAATCTAAGTTTTATTTAAAATCTAAGGTTGCTTATTTATTCAATTTATTGCGGTGCTTTTCTTTATTAAATTAATATGATTTAATAGAATCGCATTCTGTCTTTGAAATACTTTTGTGGGCAATTCGCAACAGTGAAATTATGTATATATATCAAATGTGTGCATATATATCTATATATTTATGTATATATGTATATGCATATATTTATGTATATATATGTGACACTAGTTGATAAAATACGTACGAAAATAACTCTTAAATATTTAATTGCATTATCGAAGTACTACATTTTATTTATTTCTGCTGATTACGCTGTCGTTAAGAGGTGAAAATGTGTTGAAATAGCTTTAAATAATATCTAATAATATCTAGATATAGACATATGCACAAAATTCTAGATTGCGTTGTTGAAAAATAGCTGTTTGTGATTGCATTTTGATTCCTTCAGATAGCAGTATTTTTCAAAAACAGAAATTCTGAGGAATTCGGCTAGTAGTGATAAAAGCTTCGGTAGTGAAGTTATTAAAAGCATTTTATGTATAAAACTCATATGCCTTCGATTGCTTCTGTCTGTTCTGCTTGCTTGATTTGTGATATTTTTTCGGATACCTTATTTAAGCACTTTATGAGGAAAATTTCACTCAGTACAAGTATAATCAGAACGACCTTATTCAGAGTCATTAAAAGTAAGTGCTGATGTATAATTAAATTTTTTGTTTATATATATAATAAGCAATAAAAACTACTTTATCATCAAAGCGTATTATTTACTATTCATGCACGAAGTAAAATTTTAGCTGATGCATAATAAAGTATAAAAATATATTATCAAAATTCTAACAACGCTAAAATGAGTCGAACAATAGCTCTTAAAGCAAGAACTTTCTTTAGTACACTAGATTAAGCGATTTGGATATCATCTCTCATCTATACAATTTAAGATATGAAACTAATTGTTTACTGCAGTGGTTTTCGACATGGGCGACATAGATGTATAAACATTAAAATTGATTTGTTTCTGTTTGATGGTAAATATTATTAAACAATTATATGTAAATCACTGTAAAAATTCTTTTTCCTTTAAATCTGGGCTTTTTGCACCATATTATGCATATTTAATTATATTTATGCATTTATATTAAACATAAGTTAATAAAATACTAAAAAAGAATTTCATACTTATAAAAGTTTATAAAAGTTAGTAAGTTTTAAAGATGCTTAAAAGTTTCCTAACTCATTGCTTGCTTAACCAAAAAAAGTACTTTTTAGTTTATAAGTGCCATAAAATACTCCAGCAAGTGAAAACGTGACATGAATTGCTACTAAAAACACAATGCAAAAATAATTAAATTGATTAAATTATGATGATTAGAGAAAAGCTAAACAAAAAGAGTTATAAAATTGATATTGAAATCATAAATAATATTGAAATTATAAATAACTGGTTAATTGAAACAGTAATTATTACGCATTATTTAACACCGTTAAAATGTAAATCATCTGTCCAAAAATATCTCCAAATGAAAATAAAGTTTGAATGTTAAATTTAGTTTGTTTGTTTATTGTTTTCATTTGTTTATTAGTTTACTTTTTATGGGTCGTCTGATGTCAAGCAAAACCTTCATGGATTATAGAAAATAAAAGAATATCTGGAACTAACAAGAAAAGCAAAATTAATATTAGGTTCTATAATTTAATGATAAAAATGTATTCTATCATTTTTTTATTTTTAAATATTATTTTTCTTAAATTCAGCAGATTATTTACCTGACTTTATATTGCTTTTATTAATCTGAATGTAATTTAAGAATTGCACATTTTAAAGATATTATGAACATATTTCCCACTAACTGTAAGGGTTATTACCTCATATGATAAAAGGAATGCAACTATTCTTTATTATCTTTGAAACAGCATATCAACTTCCATCAAGTTAAACTCAAACAGATGCTACTGAGGAAAGGTTTTTACATAAGCAATTATTAATTCATATTGCTATAAAATCAATTTCTGAATTATTTGAATGTCTTCAAGCATAACAAAATTAAAAAATTAAGTAAAGTTACGGAATCAAATTCCATAGTATGGGAACTGCTGATACTCAGTTTCACTGATATTGCACATGAAGAATTAAAAACTTAAATATTCATGCTTTATATTTTATTTATATTAAATTTAATGCAAATATTTTATAAGAGAAATAATATAGAAACCTGTTTTTTTTATCATTAATACTGCTATAATATTTCTTTAATACCATTTTAGACGCTACAGCGACATTTCAACACATACCCATATTGAAATACGGCTATGTGATGAAACAAGGTCTCTGAATTTCTCTCTCCCACTACCTAGAACCAGAGAAAGTTTAATAATAAATATATGCTTTCTTTAATATCTTATTAGGATTAATATCAATGGATTCCCCTTCAACTCACAATAATTGCTATTTTTGATCATTTATAAAGCAAGTAAATTCTACTGCAAAGTCACCCTTTTAATACCTAAAGAAATAAATTTGCAGTTAGCATCAAATCTGAAGATATGGCTCAGAGATTAAAGTTGCTAAGCTTTGATACTTTCGTCCTGGCTTCGTTATTCCGCAACAGAATGGACTGATTTCGAGAATTGCTGCTTTTCCCTATGTGTAACTTGGATGAAACGAGTTAATTTCTATTACGATATTCCTGCTTAAATGAGAACCATGCATACTTATCCATAATTGAACAGAACATGAAACAGAAACAAAAATTAACGTCAGATGTGAAAAAGTAAATAAATAATTTAAAGAAGAACTTAAAATTTTCGTTAGATTTTCATACATAACAAAGAAAACGTCACGCCATGAAGAAGCAAACTCATTCCCAAACAAATTACTGTGGAAATGTGCGCAAAAATGGTATGTAGTGATTGCATTTGCAGACGCTTAGCAAGAGTAATATAATCATCCAAACAATACGGGAAACCATAAGTTTTGGAGTCTTTACAGCTATAATACGAAGGTTTTATGCTGTTTACAAGTCTGGTTGAACGACAAAGACAAGGCAATGTTTTTATAAAGGCATTTCATTCAGTATCAACCAACGTATGAATTCGCAGATGGTTTCAAATTAGTTCTCAGTACCACTGGCGACGATCACTTGATGAAAATGTTGGGGACAGCTGTCTTTTAAGAAGGCTTCCATGCTCAGCGAGAAATCACTGTGAAGAATGTCGTCGCATCCGAGTTGCGTGCAGTGCCAAATATAACAATTTAGTCATCAAAATGGATGCTTCTGTCTCACAAATGGTGGTCGACGTGTGAAGGTGTGGAGGTGACGTCGTCACCGGGATGATGCTTGCACAATTTGCGAGCAACACAAGCCATGTCAAAGTGGAATAATGGTTTGAAATGCCATTTGTGCTCACAGCAATATATTTCATTTGAACATTAATAGACACATGGATGGGATGCCACTATATTTGTAACGTGCTGCATCTCCACCTTCGTCCATATCTTTAGAGCATTCCAAATGCTATTTTTTAACGAGAGTTGTCCCCCATACACTGCTTTGCTCACGCTGAATACATTGCAAAGTATGCAAGTGTTTGCTTCAGCAGCCCGATTACTCGAGCTTTCGCCAGCTGAACATTTACGGAAGATGATTGGGTGCCGGTAAATACCTGCCCTCCTTCCCCGAAACGAAGAACTGTGAGATGGTATGCACAATGTGTGGCGACGCTACCACAAGGCATGATTCAGGTACTCACTGGTTTTGATGCAACGACGTGTTTAAGAATGTATTCTCCAAAATGGGCTTCAATCTTGTTGAAATCCTGTCTACCTTTCTCTTAATCTTTCTACATCTTTAAAAATTAAATAATATTTAAGTGCTTAATTATCTATATATGTAAGTAGTTGGTCTATTTACATTTTCATTGTGTGGCATTTTTTTATATTAAGCAGTGTTATCTGAATACATTTTGGACTACTTTACAGGTAAATCTTATACAAGGCCGGCTGTGGTGGTCTCTTTATTATGCAGGCACCTAATAGGTGGGTCACCAACGTCTTTCCTATGAAGGGACGGACAGTTACAACCATGCCTTCTCCGGGATTCGAACTCAGGCCCTTCGGCATCGTAGTTAGTTTCCCTGACCACTGTACCGGCTGGGCGGCGTAAATCTTAACATAGCGTTCTGTATAATATTTTCAGTTTCATGGAAAGGCATCATACTTTATTTCGGCGAAATACACTTTTGTTTATAATAATTACGTTTTATATAGGCATCAGGAATATATGATTAATTACAAAGCAGGAAAAGCAATGGATACAAAATTATCTGTTTGATAGCACTACATTTCTCATTTTCTGATCCTACAAATATGGATCGCCATCTAAGTACATACCTGATCTTCAGTTTATTCATTTTCTTATATCTTCTTTTCGGTTATTTTTGCTATTCAAAGCTTTACAAGCGAGCAAAAATGCAGGTCAGAACACATGATCCTCCCGACATATTATACTGATAATAAGCAATAACTGAGATCACGAATTAGTTATCATTTTAACATTTAAACAATAATACGAAATATTTAGTACAGTATAGTTAATCGAATTGGCTGTAAGTGTTTTAAGGTGCTTCTATCAAGTATAATGCAACTATTATTCTAGAAGATCGCAGTAGTTTACTTGTGAATAAAAACGGAGTTTCCTAGTATTTATATGAATTTACTAGAAGTAAATCTCTCAAAACTCGAAATCCTCATAATAAAATTTTATACATGTTTGAAGTTTTCATCTCCGCCGGTTCTAATGAAAGCTATGTAATTGAATTTTTTTAACAAATAATAGTACATAATGTCGTATTCTAAGACTTAGAAATTTTGAATAGTCTCTTTCCTGCTACTTCCATGCGACATGGGACACAAAACCTAGAATAAGGTTTCCTAATCTTTAACTTTCAATTACGTTCGAAAAATGCATTATTTTCTTTCGCTTCGTAAACGGATAGACTTTTCCAAAATTATAAAGCAGCACGATTAGGCAAATTTTCTAGGTCATATTGTGCTCGAGCGTAATATACTACAGTCTAGACACGAGTAAGTGTCTTTACAGTTGATTTGAAATATATACATATTAAATCTGATGATCTGATGTAACACCAGAAAATAAAGAGAGAGAGCTAGGTATGCGTTTTTATAGAGATAGAAATTTAATTCATTTAAAGCACATTTTGGAATACGATTTACCAAAACAGTAAATTTCCTTATTTGAAGCATATTTTGAAGAAAATGTCTTTTGAATATTCTATTACAATTCAGTTACTATTTCATATGGTTGTATAGTTGCACAGTACTCATTAGCTTTAATGACACTTTTAATGTGCTCGAAGGTCAACTCTTATGAAGCCTGAGGTAATAAATGGATTAACTGCATCACGGCAAACTACCTGAGGGAAGGTATGCCTTCAAGGAGGATTTCCTAAGAAAACAAATCGCTCGTATTCACATTGCGCATAGGAAAACCATGAACCTGCCATGAACTTGTCTTCTACTGCAAGCTGGGAATTTATATAATAAAATTCTATCATATCTAAGTTCATCGCTGGTGTAAAATGCATTTTTGGCAAGTATATTAGAGTACATTTAAGGGAACACATGAGAGACAAAGGTCGTCTTCCACAATATAAATTGTTAGTGTGTTTCTGTACTTCATGTCTCAGAAAAGCAAAGTTTTGGATCTTGGTAGAAAATTATTGGACTTTGACATTTTAAATATTATTAAATTGTTACAGGTATAAGTACAAGTAGAGGTTACAAAACCAGATATTTAACCAACAAGTGATTAAGGTGTTATCCTTTCCTACTAAAACTATGCCGAAAAATCTGCACCCTGCAAGGCCCGTAGGTCGGCTCAAAGGTAGAATATTTCTTGCTTACACCACACCGCAGGCAGTACCACTGCAAGTAGCCCATCTGAGAGCTCATCCGCTTGTCCGAGTGCTTTATTTAATAGTTGTGAGCAGTTGCGTTATCACATATGCATGGTGATGCATTAATATTACGTTTACATAGTGGTACAACAGTTATTATATAGTTGTCACATCTTTGTTATATATTATTATGTCTCTTCAATTACGATTGTTTCCACATTTTTGTTTAAAACAATATTTTATTCTACAGTTCTTCCAGTCAGTTCTTTTTATATACATTTCGTGTAAGTAATCGTTTTCACATATAGCACATTTTTACATACCGTTCATTTAAGCAGTCCGTTTTGACATACGTTTATCTTAAGGTACTTTATAATACACGTAATATGTATTGACATAATTTAGTAAAGTCTACGTTATTACAGTTATACTTTAGTTAATTCAGTTTTATAAATCATTGTTATAAGTACAACAATGATTATACGTTAATTTGTAATTTCTTATATATTGGGATTTCACAAGTACTCAATAATTATATACAAATTTCTGTGAACAATATGCACTATCATACTCTTCGTTAGCTTTAGTATGGCTAGTTGTGGGTGAGGGTACGTATAATATATGTGGGAAAATAATTATTGTCCTTTGGTTGCTAGGTTCTGGATTATTTTTTAAATTTTCACTTGAAGGTGCTTATTTGAAACCACATGTCTGAAAAATGCATCCAAGAATTTTTAAAGGAGCTACAACATCTACTCTGTAGAGTAATTAGGTACTTTTTGGTACAGGAATTGTGAAAAATGAGCAGTAGCCTTGACGGAATTTGAGTTCTGGCTTCCCCGCGGCTATTCCTGCTTACTAGGTGGACCTACTTCCAGTTACACCACGAAAGTATGCGATAATGAAGGAAAAATTTCTTTGTAACATCGGGATGAGGTGTAAAAAAGGTCCTACGACATTTTAGCTGCATATAAAATATTTTACTATTCGTCTAAGCGTATAACATACAATATTTATCCGTAAAAAGTTCAGTTGTTTTATAATCGCACAAAATATAAGAGGAAATCCTGACAGAAATCATATTTCGTGAAGCGGTTTGTTTAATCTGTAGAAGTACCTTCTTTGTGTAGAAAAGAGAAATTCGCATACACCAAGAGCAGCGAAGCATGGATAATAAAGCTCTAATCGCTTTTAACTAATCTAAATGCACCGCATTGTCTTCGTTTAGGCAAATTAATTTAATTATTTTCCTACCGCTTTCCCATTTTACGTTTTTTAATTCATTATTATTCTACGCTGTCAACTTTTTTTAACTATTATTTATTTTTCTCAGACGATTATCTATTAACAAGGATTTAAGAACTTACTGAAGTCCAGTCTCCTTAAATCTCACGAATATCTTAGTAAAGTGATGGCACTGACATTTTCCTCGCTGAGAATAAAAGGTTTTTAATTTAGTTTTGCGTTAAACTTTATATTTTTATATTTAAATCAACAACAACAAAAAAAGATATGTTGCTTCTTATACATTCTTTTCTATTTAGAATTTAATTAACGCATAAACAAAAAAACTTCATCGATTAAGGAAAATGCACAAAAAAATTGCCGTTCACGGAGTATTAAATAAAACAATTTTGACTCTTTCTTCCTTAAAAATTTTTAAGCGGCTCATTATAAACGTCAGAGACAAGCGTTCCGTAATAATTGGTAAATAACCTTAGATAAGGACTGTTAATTGATACTTGATGCTAAGCGGCTGTTGCTTCTTTAATGGGATAATACCGTTGATAACTTAAATGTGTTAGCAATGGAAGAGGCATAAAATTAGATGGTCATAAATTTGTTTTTCTTAAAGTCTACAAAGAATTATATTTTTGAAGATTAATTTTGTGAGTTTTTGATCTTCATCGAGTAAAATGAACATATATCCTTCTCTGAAGTTACAAAGATTTTATTCGATCGTTCTTTATAAATTATACTTTTAAAGTATTTATCATATTTCATTCTAGATAAAGTTAAAACAAACACATTTCTAAAGAAATCAAACTACAGCAATTTATTACTAATTTTTTAAAGCAGTTTTTAAAATTTGTTTCCATTTTCGTAATGTTTATCCAGAACCAACAATCTTCAACTAAAATTAACTTGGAAATTTTGCATTTTAAGAATCCGCATTTTATTCATTGTTTTTCAAAACAAAAACGTATTTCTACCAAAGTCGGAAGCATCGGAAATCCTGTTTAACAAAACGTCTCTGTACTGGGCCCGACCCACGTGAAGTAACAAAAATGTGTGCTTTTCTCAAAATGTATGTTTTGATGTACCTGTTCTAAAATAATATAGGTCTCTATTAAGTTTTGTGTGGATTATAAATGGTCATGATATTTGTAGAGTCATTAGGTTATATTGGTGATAGAACATGAAAAAATGTCCACTGTCTTTGCCTGGAATTTGAACTGCGGACCTTCCGAATACGAGATGAGCATGCTTTCGGGTATACCACAAAGGCATGCGGTAAAGGATCGAAAACGTACCTTATATACTCCCCCTTCTAAAGGGCGACAGCGAATGACGGGACCCAGTCGTCAGATCTTGGTGGTGACGAATTATTGTCAACCATCTTTTTAGTTCGGGTGTCCTCGTAGAGTCAATACGGTATTTCTCCCGCCTTCTTAGCGTAAAAACCCTAACGCCTCTACAGTAGCGCCCGAACTAAAAAGGTGTTGATTGGGTCGCCTAAAAACCCCAGTTGCACTTTAAAAGGGGGGAGTATATAAGATAATTCTCCTGCTTTCTTAGAATGCCTTCGTAGTGTAGTGGTCTGTACGCTGTGCGCGTATTCCAGAGGTCCGTAGATCGATTCCCGGCGAGGGTGTTGCTCATTTTCCATATCTACTGCTTCAAAAAGAAATCCTAATAGCTCTACAAGTCTTCTAGAATTTCGCAGTGTTAGGCAACTGAAGAAATCCGCAATGAACCTCGCTGGGATTCAAACTCCAGATTTCACAAATACACGTCGAGCGTGCTTTCAATTACACCACGAAGGCATGGAGAAAGAAGAGAAGGAATAATTTATATATTTATTTTTTAAAGGCATTCTTTTTTAATTAAAATATTTTTAAGCCGTTTTTTAGATCAATTTTATTATTAAAATTTTTTTAAAAATTATTAAAAGTTTTAGAAAATTATGGAACTGAAATTTCATAAAAGTAGAATTCAGTGTAGTATAACAAATTCACTTCGCTTGCAGAAACTTGTTCAAATTCATATCCACAACAAGTTCTAATAAAATGCACTTCGAAAATCGCCCATTTAATTTTTTTGGTAAAAGTATAAGGTATTTCTTCCGCTTTCCTAACGTGCCTTCTCGGTGTAGTGGTACACTGAGCCGGTATTTCAGATGTCCGTGGTTCGATTCCCAGGGAAGGCGGTTGCATGTTTTTCATCTTTTCTGCTTCCAATTAACCTAATGACTCTACAAGTGGCGCCCGAACTAAAAGGGTTGTGGATGATGATTCTCCGCACCCAGGATTTGGCGACTAGGTCCCCTAAAACCATAGTCGCCTTTTAAAAAGGGGCGTATATAAGGTATTTCTACCACTTCCCTAATGACGCTAACGTGCCTTCGTGGTGTAGTGTCAGCACACTGAGCCGGTATTTCAGAGGTCCGTGGTTCGATTGAAAGTATATTAAGGTAATATTTTACTTAGCCCTTATTTCTCATATAAAAGAATAGCATAATGATTTACGTTTACTGTAAAATATATCATTTAGACCGTTTTAATTATCTTCCATGTTTCTCCAGTGTATTAAGCACAGAAGTTAGACTGCCTAACCTTAGGAACAATGCACGTTGGATTTAATTAAATACAAAGTTTGCTATATATGACACGATTAATCACTTACAAATACTAGTTATTAAAACTCATCTTTATGACTCAAATTAAGGATAGTTTGATGTAGCTTATATTTTACTATCTATGGTATTTATAGATTTCTGTTCATTGCAAATCTCTTTTAGTAAAATTATTATAATCAATTATCTTAATTATCGTGAAAATTTTTATAATGACTGAAATTGTGTAACTTGTACTCAATAATAAAAGAATTTTGTTATCATTCTAAGAAATATTGTTTTGCAAGACATTTAGATTTAAGCATAAAAATATGGACAATAATAGTTTTTGGGCAGCTTTAATTGAGTATTTGTACTCATGCATATTATATCTACATAGCTTTTAATAATTAGCAAATAACTAAATTGAGCAAATAACACTAAACTTCTGGAACATTAGTAAAGTATTTACTTTTGCAAGGACATTTATTAATGGCACATATGCAATTTTGTAGTGTTTTCCATCAATTCATCTCATTATTACTTCTTCAAAATAGGGAAAAGGATTTAAATTTGTAGGTTGCCTATGTAATTATCAGTCCTCATAAATCAACTGTCATCTGTGTAATTCTGTATTAGCTGCATCAAGTTAGTATTTGTAGCAAAGAGCTTTAAAAAGCTAATACAGCTTTCTAGACATTTTCTCCTATAGTTCTGAAATTTTTTTAATCACTGTATATAAGGTATGAGAGAAGGGGTTATATACGGCGATATTTAACCTTCAAATAGTAGTGCTCAAGTGTTCTAGGCTTTACGTACATATTTCGGAACTAACTGTGTCAGTAACATGTGCAACAGACATTGCAGTAATAAATGGGATAAAGCAACTGACTCGTAAATCCCGAAACAAATGGCAGAACACGAGCAAAAAACTTGCCTAACCATTTCGAACGAAACGTTGGACAAAAGCAATTCCTTTTCTCATATGTTTTGGAAATTCTAAATAAAGAAGTTAAATTCCTCTGAAACAGATCTTTTATTGATTACTTTCCACCTCACAAATACAACATCTGTCCTAAATATCTAAACATGTAACACGAAAACAAGGATTAAGCTATTAGTATCATTTCTTGAACTCGTTTAAACCTGCAACTAACATTTAAAGGGAGATTTAATATTTATTGCACTGATTAACAAAGTTTTTTTTCTTTTCGCTAGGGATTTAAAAAAAGTTTCAAAGCGGAACTTTGTCCTTTACAACAACAACTCGGCACAGAATAAGACAAACTTACTTTCAAGGCAATCTAAAATTGAACACATTCAGTAGCAAAATCGGACTAACCGTATTTGCAGCTGTATTGATTTTAAATTATTTTCGAGTTTTAAGTTTTATCGCCTCACCAGTGGCTGAGCGATTAAGACGTCTGAATGCAAGGAGTTTGAGCCGGGTTTGATCGTACGTGAACGGACTGGGTGCATGGTTAATTATCGCGGTTTCGTCACTGCAGATACACACAATTCATGATCAAGACTTCTCAAGGTGTCCACCGAAAACATCGTGGATGAAAACGTCACGGGGAAAACATCCCGAGGAAAAAACATTGTCTTACAAAACAGCATGGGAGGGAAAAACGAAAAGAAAGAACACCGCAATTCTGTAACATCGTGGTTCACCTTCGTCGAAAATAAAGCGAACACCGTCATAAAAAATATCGCAGTAAAAAGTTAGGAGCTTAAAATTTTTTCAGAAGTAATATTTCAGAAGGGGATCTGAATTTATTGTACTATTGCAAAGCAAATTAGAGCTATCTGCCTAACAGAGGGATGCCTTTGTTGAGGACTTTCTCAGGAACTGCTTCGTATCCACGTTACACACTGCTCCTCAAAAGTTAAGGAACAATTTATTTTCCAAAGCTCACCATTACAAAAATGTCAGCAACATTTAAATTCACAATTTATATGCACGATAGTAACAAAATATATACAACAATAGCTACCACTTTTATTTCACAGAAATTAATACTTCTGTAAGAGTTGGAGAAAAAAATTGCAAGTTTTGTTCATGAGTTTTGATATTTAATTGTTATTAGCAACTTCGTTAACAATATCCAGGAGAGTCTATGAATGTACAGGAGGTCGTTTGCGTTTGCCCGATTTGTTGTGGTAGCGGGCAATCGGACGGATGGAAATGGGGGTGTCACAAGCTGATTCTCCTAGATGTCTCAATGTCTTTCGCAGTGTAGTCCAGAGACTATGGAATCAGTTTGAATCCAAGGATTCTGTGTCTAGAAAACACGTTTCATGAGTTACAACAAATGCGGGTGAACGTTATTTACCTCTTTCGGCCCGAAGGAGGAGCGGCATTACTGCGCCTGAGCTCATGACAGATCATTTAGTGTTTACAGGAACACGAATCTCAGCCAATACAGTGTGCAAACGCCTGCACCATACAGGCCTGGCCTGCATGTTAGACAACCAGTTGTTTCTGTCTCCTTGCCCCGAGGACACAGAGCTGCCCATTTATGTTGGGCAAGAGAACACGTCTCCTGAACCATTCAACAATGGGCTGCTACTCTCTTCACAGAAGAGTCCAGGTTCTCATGGGAGAGTAATTCAGGTCGTCAGCTAATCTGGAGGGAATAACGGACCAGATACAACCATTCCCACATTGCGAAATGATGCAGTTACAGATTCCTCGATTTCTTCTGATGGACGACAATGCGCGACTGCACAGAGCTCGGGTTGCTGAAGAATAGCTTGAGGGTCATGGTACGGAGAGGATGAAATGACAAGCTCAATTCCCAGACCAGAATCCGACACAGCATCTTTGGGACTATCTTGGGAGACAAGCTTTTGCTTTGAGTTTTCTTCCAAGGTTGTTAGTTGAGCTTGAACAAGGACTACTCAGTGTCTGGTCGTTGCTTCCTAGTTTACTGACCAAAATTGTAATTGACATCATGAGACGTCACTGCCACTAATTTATTGAAGATAGGAATGGACACATTTCTTATTAGAACCCATTTTCGTAATGTTATCATTACATGGTTCCTCGAAAAGCTGTAATGTACTTTACCCCTAGGCCACTGGTGGCTATTTCAAGAAGGGTATGTTAACCGAAACTGATTCTTTTTTAAATAATTTATTAAAAAGACTCAAATTTTAAATTGTATTAAGAAAATGTAAACAAAGATGACCACATCGACAGAAAACCAAAATGGTATGAAACCGTAATGATTGCTTTAAAGAGGATTTTTTATACACTCTTTTGCAAAATAATTGAAGCACCAAGAAGTACTTTTGGAATCGTGACGAAATTTGGTATGCAAAACATGATCGAACATGCAAATGATTAAAGTTTCAACACAAATGAACAAGAATTGCGAACATAGCGCGCATTTCTAGTGCGCAATTCACAAAGTATAAAACCAGTAACAGAGGTGGAAAATTTATCTTTTTTGTTGCTGCCATTGTAATTCCGTAAAGAGGCAACTAAAAATGTCTTTACGACGATATCGAAGACCTTACAGACAACTGAACGACTTCAAACGTGGTCGCATTGTAGGGTTGCGTGAAGCTGCGTGGTAAATTTTTTTTTTGAACTGAAAAGTCTAGATAACTGCGAAGTATTAAAATTACATATTTCGGCCAATTTTTGTCGTACGGTATAGTCAAATCTTTTGTTTTGTACCTTTTAGAATAAGTATAAACCATTACTAAAAATTATTGTAAGACCCGAGAACCATAGAACTAGATTTCGTAATTTTTAAAAAACTCATTTTTTAAAGAATCCTTATAGTGGTAAAATAACATTTAAAGAGGTAAACTTTAAAACTCATTTTTTTTTTTAAATTTATAAATGCCACATTCTGAGTATTTGTGTCATTTGAAAGATTTCTATAACTAGAAATACATTTCACGGGTAACGGTGTGGAAGATAAAGACCACGAAAGAATTTTTAAGGATACGCTGTGTAAACATAGCTCTTATATGAGAAACTTCTAGAAATTAGAGCTTAACCTCTTTAAAAGTTATTTTACCGCTATAAGGATTAACACCTCTCTGGTAAATATGAAGTATAAAGTTCGAGCTAGGTTTAGTTAAAATTTCTTTTTTACAGTTCTGCCCTTAGTTAAAGCTGCAGCGTACATCAACAGGCCCTTTTGTTCTAGTCGCAGTTCTGGTTTCCGTTCAGTTGATTATGATATAGCACACTAGGGCTAACTGCCTAAGGGGAAGGATGTCATCGTAGAGAACATTCTAAGGAAAACTGATTCGCATAAATGTTACGCATGGGGAAAGCCATGAAAATCCCCATGCAGCCAGCCCGTTCACCTGGAATCGAACCCTGGTTGGAACTACCACCGTTCAGCTATTTCATCTCTCGGCCACTGGTGGGAGCTAGTCTGGATGTTAAAGATCTCACGACAAGATTCTACGCCAATATTCTAAAAACTACTTTATAAAAAACTTGAAAAAAAGTAAAAACAAGTAAACTTTCATTTTTATTTTATTCGTTAATCAAATGAAGACACACCTTATTTGAGAGCCTCTGTGCGTGTTTCTGAATTAAACATGTAATGACAAAATCTTAAAATAATTGACTAGAGTATTACTTAGGTGGAACAACAATATGCAAAGAAACTAATCTGAGCCATAATTTATTAATTAATCGACGAGAATTAAGTGATCATTTGATTAAAGCCACAATTAAATAAATCATATGAAACAATAAACGAGAAAAATAACCTACAGTATGTTGAGGCAAAAACACAAGAATTAAGAACCAAGCAAATAAAAATCAATATATGTAATGAAACAGAAAAACAGACCGCTGCAGCGTGATAAGCCAAAGCTGCGAAAAAACGACTAATCTAATAAAAATCAATAAATAAACTAAAGGAAGCCTCAGCGGGATACGCGAAAGCAAGAAATCGGAATTCAGGTAGTAAGAATAAAAGGAGAGTATAAAAATAATACGTCAATTGAAAAAAAAAAAAAACTATCAGCTATATAACTCAGTCTGAAAACTTTCAACAGGTTTTTTATCCTTACATCCTATCTCCTTACACGGCATTAGTAGGCCATATATGTCTGCAGAATATGTGAATAAATATCTGGAAACTTCAACTAGCAATACTTTCGTCTTATTTGCCGTAGAAGTTGCGGATTCCAACAGGAAATCCTCTGGTCAATTTCCTTTTCTTAAAGTAAATTGACTTTCTTTAAAGCTTACGGATATAAACTGCAGTCACTAAGAATTTCACATGGCGTAGAGAAGAAAATCTAGAGGGCTTTATGGAAACGTTTTCAATTCCTTTCTTTCTCTCTCTTTTTTTTTTGATGCAATGATATTTACTTGCAGCATTTTAATGCAGTGTATGATGGAATATATATTTCCTAGTTTTATGAAATGCAGGTTTACTGATTTCCATGGACATTTCATTCCATTTTCATGAAGTCCATACATTTGTATTTCCGAAAGTTCTTAGTTTCATTACATTTCTTTGTATTCGTTACAGAATTAAATTTTTGGCATTCGTATTTGCTAAAGTGCCCAATTTAAGCACTATGTAACTTTCCTGTAATAGATTGCGAAGTAATTATTAACTGGTTAACAATATTAGGCATTAGACGGTCATGTAACAGAAATTTCAAGAATGATTTAAAATGCAAGAAAATTATGTTCCTATTTCGAAATATATATTAAAAATGTGCATTTTTACAGTGCAAGTCAGTTACATTTTACATTTTAATAGTCAGACTCCTTTCATATTATGCCCATTAGAAGCAAAGAAGAAGCCGCAATTAAGTAAATCATATGAAGCAATAAACGAGAAAAATATCCTACAGCATGGTTGAGGCAAAAACACAATTATGAAGAATATGAACACTGAAGAACGCACTGAAGAATATGAATCCAGGTAGATGGATCCGGCTTTAAATATCAGTAAATTGACTGGCAGTATGGAATTTTTCGGTGTTTTCTCTATGTGTAAGCACCACCCAACAGCCGAATATTAAAACCTTTGGACAGTGGTAGTACTACCCAGGTCCAGTTCTTGGCTAAAGGGCTGACTGTATTAAAGTTTCTTGCGGTTTTCCTCGTGTGATTTGTGAATACGAGACAGCATTTCTTAGAAAGTGTGTCATGGAAACATGCCGCCTCTTAGGTAGATAGAACTAGTGAGATTAGCCGTAAATTTATGCATTATTTATGTTTATATAAACTGTATCCAAAATGTTCGTTTTCAGTGCCTTTTTAAAAAATTTCATCAACATATTGAGCAACTCTAATTTATTTTTCCTCCAATAATATAGTGAAACCTTACAAATCAATCAGCATCAAATACAACATTTGCTATTTCATTTCTATTTGGGAATGAAGGTACTTAACTAAGTACAATGAAGCTAAAAGTAACCGGTGTTCTGAAAATATAAATAAAAATCAAAAGATATTTTAAATATTGTTCTCTAAGGCAATCTTTCTTTAATCCGACCAATATCATCAAATAGGTATGAGGATGATCATCGAAATGTTTGTCTTTGTTATCAAATTAATGTAATTTTAAGGCTAAGCAAATTCAAATGCTTTCACTTTCTAGCTCCGGTAGCAAAAGTATTACAGGAAAAAAAAAAAAAAAAAAAACAAAAAAAAAACAGTAGCTAATCATTTCAGAATCCTTAATTTTAACATTGCTCATTGTTGTTGTGCTTTGTTACACAGCCTTGATTTAGTTGTTGTTACTAAGCACACTGTTTAAAAGATCCATTTCATATTTATGAGCTGCCGACGTATAACAATCATTGTTCAAGTTGCCTCAAGAAAGTTCATTTCCGTTTTTAACGTAACTGAAATAGGATACGTTTATTTCGAAGTTGAAGTTAAGTGCAAGTACAAGATCGTCTTTTTTATTTGAAATTTCATAATTCTAAAGGGATTAAACATTTCAGTATTCTTAGATCGGAGAAACTGCCAAACACACGTAAAATCATTAATTTTAGAAACACGATTAAAAAATAACTGGAAGTGCTGCTGTCGATTTAAATAAAGGAGTGACAAAATAACGATAGATGATTGACAGTTTGAAGATTATTTATTAATTTACTTTGCGAAATTTAAACAATGAGAAAAATCAAGTAGGTAGATTTTATTGGGGGAAAATTTTAATGGAAAGAGTGCATTTTTTAAATTCCTGAACAGTATCTGAAATGGAAGGTTTTATATCTTTTGATCTGAGATTTTGGTACAAAAGATCTTTTCCGCTTTTAAAAGTATTTACTCAGTTGCAGTATCTTAGAAAATCTAAGTGTAAAATAAATTTTTTTGTAAAGTTCTTTTCGCTACACTTATATCTTTATATACATATACTTGTATATAGAAAGAGATGTAATAACAGCTGTGGATTGCCAGAGAGGTATACTGTGAAAGGTAAAGCTTCATTCTAATACATTCTTCTGCCGACAGATGGCAGTATAAGATCAAAAAGTGAAAATCATATGGAAGGAGGTAAATGAGTTGCTTACTTTGATGTTCTAGGACATAACACAAACTCTCAAATAGAAACACATTTTATTTAATCATTTAAAAAATAATTTAAACAAATTAACGGATTTTAAATGCAAATTACAAACATAATTTCACTAAAAGGATAAGAATATTTATTTATTACTTTCCGAGGAAATTTTTAAATACATTGTAGCTTTAAATGATGAAATAGAATTTACTGTGTGTATGTTTGAATGTGTCTAAATGGAAGAGTTTACATAGTAATGTAGCCTAACCATTCTAAAATATTGTGGAAAGAGTAAATGAAACAGGAAAAAGGATTTTTTCTCATTAAGAGTAAACGTTGCAACGTACATTAACTTATACATGCTTACATTGTGTTGATTTATTTTTCTGTCTTCCTCAGAACAAATTAGCCTTATTGCAAATCTAACTTTTCAAACATATGAAAATTATTAAAATTAATTAAATTAATTCATTATTAAAAATGTCTGTTTGATGAAGTAATGACTCAGAAATTTTTCTCGTTATAAGACAAAACGCGCCAAACATTTTCCTCTAAAACAGGGAAGGGCAAACATTTTTAACCGAGGGACCGAAAAGATCATTTTAGTGCACAATGTGGGTCTTAATGATATCTTGGAGTGTCCCTATTGTTTGTAGATGTGATTGAGGGACAGAAAAACAAAATCCCTCCCTCGTGGAGATTAAAAAAAATTACACATGTGCCCAAAATGGAATTTGTTCCTTTCTAACATTAAATATTTGACATATGTACAGTTTCATCCTGAAGCAAAAATTAAGAGGTGAAATGTTCATTAAATAAGCGTTTCCTTTTTCTCATCAGTCTAATTATCTCAACAATATCCATATGTCATTGTTTAATTTCTAAATAAAGCTTTTAGAAATGATATGCAATATTCTTCAGAGGATGAACACACTTTCTAGAATATTTAGTGTTCTTAACTTAGAACCGAACACCAGCGGCCGATCGGTAAAGTCTCTGAAACTGATAGTTCAGTCCGGGCTTCGAATTGTGTGAATGGTCTGTCTGCATGGGTGTTTTCGTAATTTTACCCATTTGTGGCGTGTATACAAATACAAGCCAGTTTCCCTTAAAAAAATCCTCCATAAAGGAATCCCTTTCCCCTTAAAAAAAAGGCAGATAGCTCTCGAGTGCTTTACCATAATTAAATGCACCAAACCAACCAACTTAGATTAATCGCTAGTATAGTCATGCGTATATAAACATTGCGACAATAGATGCGCACTTGTATTGCTAATTTCGGTAGTTGGGTCAGAAAGAGATAAAAATATCATTGCACATGATTTCACCAACGGGGCGGATTAAGAAGTTAATAGGACTGCATTCGGCTTTCGGGCCAGCTTTTGCCTACCCCTACTATAACAGGATAAATATGCTCTGAATTTCATACTTCCAGCTCTGAATTTCATACTTCCATCTCTGAATTTCATACTTACAGCGAATTTCATACTTCCAGCTCTGAATTTCATACTGCCGTTACCCGCTTATTTCGTCTATGTTAAAAGTTTTCGAATCATAAGAAATTTATCTCTTAGGTTAGTTATTTCAATAAAGAAAGAAATAGAATGGCGCATTTTTAAGCTTTCATTAAAAGTTAAAACAAACATTAACAAAGCTTACTTTAAATAGATAAGCTCTGTAGTACTTACTCTTTTATAGACTCGTAGTATAGGATTTATTGACAGTTTCGTAACTTGTTTCAACTCTCTGCCTGAATATGTGGGAGATGATTTAATGAAAGGAATGTTTTGATTATTGTAAATGAGTTTTTCTTGGGTTTTGAAATGTGATTTTAGAGTGAAGATGTCCTCTAACTTCTCTATATTTGTAGCCAAATATGCCAAAATCAGCAGAATAATTTTCGAGTGACATTGAAAAAATTTGAAAATTCTTCGCTACAGATACCTTTCCCAAACGATCAGAAATCATTGTATGGATTGTTGTATTTGTATTTTGAAATTTCATTTTTATTCATATTTTAAAATGGCGAAACACTAGATATTTTTTCTAGTAATATGCATTTTCTAAGCAAGAGACGGGGAAACTTTATAGATCTGCAAACATTAGAATACACACTTCAAGAACGAATTAGTGAACTTAACAGTCAAGTGATTTGACCAGATTATTGAAAAGCGCACTGGAACTATCTGCCTAAATTACTAGAGGTTACTTTCGTGGAGAAATTTCTAAATGAAATCAGGTCGCATTCACGCTACACATGAGGAAATCCACCAAAACGCCTTCTCAGCGAACACATTTGTCTTGACCAGAATACCAGTGTTCAACGGCGGCCTTATACACTCCGTGAGCCCACCGGCAGCCAAGCGGTGAAGTCGCTTAACACTGGTAGTTCGGTCCGGGACACAAATCTCTGCAAACGGGTTGGTTGGATGGGCGTTTTCGTGGTTTCCTCATGTGTAACGTGTATATGAGCTATACGAGCCAGGTTTCCTAAGATTGTCCTCCACAAAGACATCCTTCCTGTTAGGCAGATACCTCTCGAGTGGTTTGACATACTCAAATAAGCCAAACCGAACCTTTACACATTGTCCAATCTAGATAATAGTTAGGAAAACTGACTTGCGTATCGAAGGGACCAGGTTCGAATTTCGCAGAAGGCATGGATGTTTGTAATTGTATAGTGCCTGTGCGGCATGGGGGCACCCTAAACATGTGGCGAGCCGAATCCTGTCGAGAGCTTAGCCAAGAGAACCTCTGACCCGTTCCCCCGGGATGCTCTGCATCGAAATTCGGTGTGGAACTGAGCAAAGTTGTACTGTCCCCTGTATGGTACCCAAGGATCTTGCGAAATCTGAAGGCGCAATCTGACTCCTTGCTACGAGGAATTTTGTGGGGCTTGCTTTGATTTCAGAGACCTGACCCGATGTTATTGTGAATCAGGTGGGATTAGTCACAACGACAACAACAACAAACCTTTGCACTCGGCCAATTGTTGGCTCTCTAGTGTCAGGACAAAACATATTTCTTTGATATTATTAGTGATATAAACTAAAAATATAACTCTTTTGGTTAATATATGCACAATTAAATAAACTGAAATTCTTCATTACCAATTTATAATATAATTTTATTTATTATTTCCATTATTACTTTCAAGTTAAAATTTTAAAACCCCTTTTATATATATTTATTACATGCTCCTCCATTTGGCACTCCACCGAAAGGGGGAGATGACCCATGACGGATATTTTAATACAGTGAAAAGCACGAAAATACACGTGCAGCCAGCCTATTCCCCGGGACTCTAACCCCTGCCCAAACTACCAGTGTTCAGTGGCTTTTACCGCTCCTCCGTTGGTCGGCCTTTGCAACCCTTTTCACTAAGAATATTTTTAATAAAAAATTGATAAATGACCCTTAGAATGTGTCTTTGAAAGCCTAGGCCAGGACAGAGTTAGCCTTTGATTAATCCAACGAGTATTAGTGAACTGGCAAATTTAAACTCATTCATAATCGAAGCTCATGTTCAGACTTTAAGTATGGCCAAATATGCTTTCAAGATATCTTAACTTGAAACTGAACATAAGTAAACAATAACAATAACGACAGGAAGGTATTTTCTGAAATAACATCAAGTCATTTAAGGCTTACTTTTCTAATAAATGCGTTTGTGTTTATTTGAATAGATAAATATTTATCATTGAATTAGAGAAAAAAATTACGCATAATGAATCATATTATTATAATTATTGTGATTCACATGAATATTGCGTTATAAGGGGTTTCTCCCGCCTTTCTAGCGTGCCTTCGTGGTGTAGTGGTCAGCACGCTGAGCCGGTATTCCAGAGATGCGGGGTTCGATTCCCGGCGAAGACGGTTGCTAATTTGTCATCTTGCCTGCCTCCAAAAAATACCTAATGTCTCTACATCGTGTTAAAATATTTTAGCAAGTTTTAATAATAGACACTGCCTATTACAGTAAGGCAAATATCATTGCGAAGAATGCGGTCAATTACCCATCGCTTCTGGAGCATCCCGTTTCACTTGCAGTCACAGTCTACCCGCAAATATTTTCTTGCAAAGTCATAGGAACGCTAGAATTCAGCTGCAGTAGCAGACTTACCCATCGGCTGATGCTAAAAGTTAGAACAGAACTGCAAACTGATAAAGCAATTCTTAGTTTCTAACCGGCCACGGCCTCTTTGTATTCTAAGGCGATCTGGATATAGTGACAGGAACATTGTGAAACTGACGGGCTTTGCGACCTCGATCACTACATATTTCAATGTCTCTTCACTCTACCACCATCTCAAATTACCGGCTCCTAAGAACTGGATAGGTTGGGTAGAGAATGCACTTTGAAATCAAGATGCATAGCTTAGGACTAAAAGAAGTATTAATTACTATGCTTCTTCATTATATCAGAATTTTTCATCGTCAGTACAATCCGTGATCTTTAAGAAATGTACATATCTTAACGTACAATTTATCCAACTTCATGCGTTTTGTATCATTACTTTTATGTTACGTAGAATTATGCAAGTTGTTTTTTGTATTAATTACTATGTAATTTTATGCAATTTGTATGTTTTGTGTTTTTGTGTATTATTATGTATTTTGGATATTCACGCATTTCATATAATTTTCCCCCTTTATTTATCACATGTATTGTTGCATATATAGTCTGCACGTTCAAATTTGTTCTTAAATATCCTTTGATTTGGGTTCTAATGCATTTATAGTATATATATATCTTGTTGCTAGGTAACTATCTATAACAAGCATGATAGTGCTCTACTTAAAAATATGCTTAATGATGGGTGCCGGCACTGCGCATGTAGACAAAAAACTTAATAATATTGATAATGATGATTATGTGTTCAGTTTGTAATACCTTTGTTGTGAAGCACAACAAAATCTACGAATGTAAATCTTTTATACTCTTTTATGTATCTATTTTATTATTTTTCTTTCTATATCTATGTGTTCCTGGATGACTTTTTAAGGGTAACTAGCTCGCACCCATCTTACACATAGGAAACACCACGAATACTAACCAACCATGCAGCCGCCCGTTCACAAGAATTCGATCCCAAGGTCGAACAACCAGTGTTCTCCGACTTTGTCCCTCGGTCGTAGGTGAGTAGATACCTTTTAAGGAATTTCATAATAATAACAGAAGAATATTGTCTAGTTGTATGTTTATTTATTAACATTCATTCATAAGCCAGGTTAGGTTAGGTTAATTGAATATGGCAAAGCACACGAATGTTACCTGCTTAAGGGGAGGAATGCCTTCATGGATGTCGTTCTAAGGGAGACTGGCTAGTACTCACGTTTTACATGGAAAAAAACACGAAAACCAATCGTGAAGTCAGCTTGTTCGTCTGAGATTAAACCCGGTCAAACTCATAACATTCAATGGTCTTAATCACTCGCCACTGGGGGCCCGTTTATGAGCCAATTTCTTTATAAAAGAAACATATAAGCATAAATAAGTTATATATTATTTGAAGTTCAATCTCTTATTATTTGAAGTTCAATGTTTTGATAGATGATACATAAAAAATTCGGAAAATTCTTTCAAACAACTGAGAGCAGATTTCAGTTAAATGTTTCAAAACGCCGAACTCGAAGATTTGAAAATATTAGAGTTGAAAACTCTCTCAGAGATTGGCTTAAAAACTCTTTTTTTGCTTTTTAATGCCTTTTGAATTTTTAATAAATCCCGGTGAATAATGAAGACTTTCTACAGAATTTACAGGATTCAGAATGAACAATTAATTTTTTTCCATTACGGGAAAACATGCGCTAAACAATTTTCTTCTAAAAGAAATCTAAGACGATATTGCTTGCTGGCCACAGTTAAATTAAAAAGTCATTCTTACTTCTTATAACAATATTCATTTTTCTAAAGTAAGCATTGTCAACAAAATTTTTTCAGTCAGTATTATTACGTTTTTAGTTTGTTGAAATAATTAGATATTTCTTATCATACGAGGGCCCACCAGTGGTCGAGCGGTAAAGACGTTGAACACTGGTAGTTTGGTCCAATTTTCAAATCCCGCGAACAGGTGGCTGCATGGGTATTTTCGTGGTTTTCCCCCCTGTCATAGAAAGTCCTCCACGAAGGCATCCCTCACCTTAGGCTGATAATCCTCGAGGCTTTGCCATAATCACATAGGGGCAAAACAAACCTATCTTATCACAGGAAAACTTTTACAACAGCCGAGATGATCTGATGACGAAAGTGATCTGATCACTAGAAGTCACTTACTCTAGAGGAACTTGCTTGGTGCAACTTGTCATGTAACGACAAAAAACCAAAAATTTCTCCATTCTTATAAATACTGAGGTCAGTATTTCCTTTCAGACTTAATTTTAAAAAGTATGTATTTTAGTTACATTTTGTGATAAGCATTTAAAGATCCTAGTGATACAATATTTCTTATTCTTTTCTGAAAATCAAATTAGTAGCTTGTAAGGAAGACACTGAAGGCAGAATGTTCAACGTTCCTGAACAAAATATATGTCATTCTGCTTATCTATAAACGCACAAAGATTAAAAAAACATCTACTAAACCACTGAACATAGACAGAGGAAAAAAAAAACATAATATACAGTGCTCAATACAATATTTGTCAATACAGTGCTAGATGCGATTTTTCAAAACTGCACTTTCACGAGCAAACAAGTAGTTCTCCCAGCGGCCAATTGTTTAACTCCATACATGAGAAGTTCGACTACACTAATGATTCAACCAAAATTTGTGGCTCAATGAACATGCGACTGTATGAGCATTTAAGTGGTTTGCCTCATGTGTAAACTGAATAGGAGTCAATTTTTCTTAGAATCCCCTCCATGAAAGTAACATTTAGCAGGTACTTCCTAGTGGTTTACGATATTCAAAGCGAATAAAGTAATACGCAATAGGAAGAGCGATATTTGAAAATTGCAGCAAGAATGCAGGAAGTTTGAATACCTGTATGAATAATGGTGAATTTCTGGTGTCCCGTTCACTTTTACCTGTACCTGTAACATTCTACAGGTACACCTCATATTGCAAACATATTCTAGTGATACATTCAGTACATATTTCATATGAAAAGAAGTACGATAATTAGGGACGCAGAAAAGATGAGGTACAGCAATGAACTAATACATTTTAAGCCGAAACCGGTTCACAGTGACTGAGTTTACTGCTCAATGACTGCGTTTAATCACCGATGAATAATTGGAGTTTGAACAGCGTTCTGACGTAGCCCAAAAGAATTGGTAAATAGACTTTAAACGCGGTTTCTTTCGTGTGTAGCGTGTATACGAGCCAAATTCCGTTAAAATATTTTCCAGCGTGGCATTTCTTTCGCTTAGGAAAATAGGATTCTTGAACTTTTCCAAATTCAAACAACCTAACCACACGAAACGATTCGAGCCAAATTTTGCCAACATTGAAATTAGATATGGGCGTCATGTACATTTATATTCACTGCATTTTATGCAATATTCCAGACATTCAGCAACCAGTTCTTACTGATATTGTTATTTCTGAATGTGTAAAAGTAGTTATTTTGTTTTAAGGTCAAACGAACATTTTGGGTTCAAAGGTTTCATAGCTAGCGGTTTAAACTTTTGGGGGAAATTTCACAAGTAAGGTAGTACTTGCATAAGTTCCACAAATTTTCGATTACTTTCTATAACAGTTATATAACTGTTATAGCAATATAATTATTCATTAAATTATTAATTACATAAAATTATTCAATAAGACAAAGGACGAATATAAAAAATATTTTTACCGGTATTAAAGCTTTGTTTATATGAATGAGAGATAAATAAGAATGTAACACTTAGAAATGTAAGAATGTAGTATACGTACAGTTTATACCAAGAACAGATTTGGGCCTTTAACAGAACGTGCGAGAAAAGCTATCGAGCTTCTATAAATATTATTTTAGTAAAGTTGAAATTATTACAATATTTAAATTTGTGCAATTATTTGCGGAAAATCTAAATATACATGCATCATTTCTCAACTAATTAATACCTGTTGCTTATTCTTTACCATGAAATTGGCTAAGATAGCATCATAAATATAAATAATTACTCCTTTAATCCCTTATACTGCTTTCTGAAAGTTAATTTGAATCCATTAGAAAATCTATGTGCCTAGTGTTCTGCAATAGTAGTGTTAAAATCAATAAAACGTTCCCTACAGTCTGATAAAAATTAAAAAATAACTATTTCGTCATTCTCGGAAGTTATTTTATTCACGGGGAAGACATTCAAGAAACATTTATATTAAAGTATGTAAGTATAAATCAAAAAAAGTAAAGTATTTAAAAAATCATCCTGGAATGGCAGATATTTAAAAATGAATGAAAGCATATACTCTCGGAAAGAAAAATATTCATTCCTACGGGAAAAAGGAACATTAATATAGATCTAGGTATAAAGAAAAATATTTAAAAATATTTAGCTTCAGGGGGGAAAATGTGGCTTGACAAGCTGAGAGAATAAATCAAACAAAATTTTTGAATCAGAATGATGACGAGAAACTATTAATTCAGCACACAGTTAATCTTTCACGCAATAAACGTATTGCGTGAAAAATTCGAACTCACTTAATATTGTTGGCATCTTTTTCGTTTATTCTTTCTTTTCATATGTTCTCCTTGCAGCAATATTAATTGAAGAACTAGAAAGACTGTATAGCATGAGATATGTTTTTCCTCTTTAGTAATCAACGTAGGAAAAACGTTCATAGGAAAAACGTTTGCCATTTAGCAATTTTGAGCTGAGTCTCAGAATAGTATCTAAATTTATACAATTATTTTCGGAAAATCTAAATGTACATGCATTTACAACACATTTACTCATTCTTCACGAACATTCAGTGGGAGAATTAATGATAAAATTACACACTTACTTTGTGCACGATAGCAGCTAAAGATCTTTTCTTCATTTTTACTTGTGAGCATTAAATATCATTGCGAAATCTGTTACTTGTTTGTATCTTATTGCTTGGCTATTTAAAATTTGTAGGAAATATCTTAAAATAAATTGCACTACTTAATACTTACATAAGTATTAATTTAAAATGATTATTTATTTTATGAAATCCCGAATCGCGTTTTTTGTTTCTTAAATTTCATTGCGAAACTGTTTCGGCTATTTTCTTAGAATTTAACTCCAGCTTTTAGTAAATAAAATATATGCTCCTATCTCTTTGCACTCATTTAAAGAAAGCATTTTTTAAAGATGTTTGCATTGCTTTATTATTGTCACTCTTTCTTATGTTAATTAAAAAAATATAAAAGCATCTTAAATGAATTAAAATAATTCTAAAATATTACCAAAAAATGCTTAACAAAAAAAAATATACACAATGTATCAAAAATGACTAGAGATAATAATAACCTACGTGATCTTAAAAAACTGATACACGAAAGGCTACACTTCTTTACACTAAAAAAATTATGTCATGTTAAAATAAAATATAAACAACTTTGCTGAAATATATCTAGTATTGCAGAAAATATACATATTAATTCATAGTCCTTATAGTAAAAAAATTCGAACAGCACCGCCAAACATGGTGACTGACCACAAACAGGGGATTTAGTTTGAGAAACCAGCGTATCTCATCCCTTTGCTTGAGAAGTAACGAAAATTCAGTCTTTGATATTTATTCGGTCTAAAATCAGCAGAAAAACATAAATTAACTTTTGAAGAAATCATCATTTCTTTCTAAGTGATTTAATTGTAATTCCTTGAAGGTCTCAGTAAATTATTGCACATAGTACTTCGCAGGTTTTCGATGCGGGCTATTTATTTTAGAAAGAATGAAGTTCTGATATGCAGACATATCGCAATGTAGAAAAAAATTTCCATTGCACTAAAAAATGTATTATTTCGTTTTATGCGTTATAAGGGGATTGAATAAGTTTTTATATCTTATACCAAATGCATGTTAGGACAGACCTACCGCAAATTAGCATTCGTTTAGTAAGCTACGAAAGAAAAAATAATTTTGATACTATAGCACGTTCATCAAAGAAATTCACTCGTACTAATACACATACAAAAAATACACGATTCCATTTTTATTATAGCAACTTCTGATGAAACGTAGCTGAACCTGCTCTTTTATGTCTGAAATATTTTCGTTTTAGGAAGATTAATTGATAAGAAGGCTTCAAAATTTTGCTTAGTTGAAGTTAAATTAATGAACACATTTGTCATCCATCATGTGCATTATATGCTACTTCTGACACTTATAAAATACATTTTTATCTCTTTAGAAAAACAGGCAAATAGGAAAGTTGTACATCTTATTTCTTGGCTCATCATCTTCTTGAAGATAATGAAAAATAGACGAGAAGACTTAGGCGATTTCTAGTTAAATATTCCTATTCAATAATTCTTATCCCATAAAGGCAGTAAAGGACCTGAAGCATCTGTACAGATTACATATTCAGTATTTATTACTTGAGGCAATAATAACATAGCGAAACTCATTGCTGTGTAACATGTAGAAGGTCACGTAATACCAACGGTCTCAACTGTTGCGCGCAATCTATTACCTAACATAAATTGTTTAAGAGAAACATTGTAACTATTGCTGGAAACGCAAGAACGTGAAGTCAGTTCGAACGTGATATGGGAAGAGCTTCATCGCTTGCAAATGTTAAGGCGGCCTCTGCCTCACCACTTTGACAGAACAGATTGCGCAGTCCGATCTCGTAATCTCGATTTAGAGAGAGCCCAAATCACTTTGTATAAAGAAAAGAGAGAAAGGCGTAAGCGTGAATGTGAAAATTGGGAACAATGGTTTGAATAGAAATTGTGAATAGGCTTTCTTTTGAAAGAATAAGGAATAGCAAATAATTTCGCTTCAATGATATATGTTATAGTGAAAAGGTTCGCGTAAGCATTTATTTCAAGCTATTTTCAATTGCAGACTGATAAGAAAGGAAGTTTTCTAGTATACCATTTGTTTTGCAAAATGTATTTTATGCATTCAGTTCAAAGAGACAGTGGAAGGTAAGGTAATATATCTGAACTATGTATTTAACTCAGGTTGTGCTTCGTAATATTTTCTTACATACACAGAGGTTAATTCTGGATCCCTTCTTCACATTTTTGTACTTTTGTACTCTAAACCTGAGTTTAGAGTAGATGAATTTATGCACTGATGTTTTATGTTAATTTTAAACTTCTGATATGAAAGAATGCTGCATTAATTGGAACAAAAGCATAATAGGAGCATATAGGTAATATGTTAAATAAGTAATGTTTTTTCCAAGTTGTTTCGTAATTGCTACAAAGTACTTTTCGTAAAGAATCCAACCCGAGTTTTCAGATTACTGATTGATACGCTAACTACTACAAATGAGACCATAGGAGAAATGTATTTATTTCTTTACATGCCTCCAGTAATCTAAAGGGTAACTGAGTGGTACAGGTGTCTTACAATCGATGAATCTATGTTGAAGAGATAACATTCATCAGACGTTTACTTCCACAATAACTGCAGAGATATTAGGCCTTTTTTTGGTGAAGGAAGAATGAGAAATTGAGGTGTCTTAGGCGGGAATCGAATTTGAATCTTCAGATTATCAGACAGATACACTTACTATATCACAAGCGAATTTAGGACAAATGCTTCTAATTCCTTGCATTTTTTGAGTATTTTACTTCCTTCTCTATCTAATACTGCTCTAGTATTTTTTCATATTTTAGGTATTTCAGGTTTTTTGTGATGAACGCCATTCTTTACCGGATAAAACAACTACTTTTTTATATTTTACCTTATCAGCAATGTTAAGGAACTAGAATAAGAACTGCACAGAAAATGAAAATGAGATCCACATTAAATTCATCGAGACCTGCTGAATGGAAAGCAATATTTTGATTATCGGTTCACTTTTTATGTTCGATTATAAATGAAGGTTCGTAGTTTTCTCAAAATTTCTCGAAACTGATTGAAATCCTTTCTTGGTAAGAGCTATCTACAGTTCGTAGAATTTAGTAGAAATTATATAATTTATTTTGGCTGATCTTTGGAATAGGGTAACTGGTAGTATGGCTACATTTTGGAAGCGATAAAGGACTTTGGTAATAATGTGAGAAGTACTCATTTCCGATTACGCATTATTTTGTGTGAGGGAAATGAGAGATCATGAGATATGTCATGTGACATTAATGGACGAATTACAGTTCTTTAATCGGAAAAGGGGGGAAATCTGGAAAAAAATCTGGAAATTTTGTATTTAGCTTTATTCTGTGTTGTGTGAAACAGTGTTGGTTAATTTTTTGATCCCATGGCCCTAACTAAAGTGAATTCGAAATGGGTATTTAGGCATTGTGATAAAGAGAATTTTGCTTTTTATTTAGCGGAGGAAGGAATGGAGGAAAAATTCGCAGAAAAAATCTTTCAATAATTTTATTGAATGAATTAGAAAAGTGTATTCGCCACGTAATCAAGATTCTGAAGAAGATTATTTAAGTTAGTATTTTTAATTATTTGAGGATATTATTTTTATGCATTGTTCTAAATGTAAGGAGTAAATAAAGTAATATGGTATTATAGGAAAATTGTTATTAGCAATGATTTAGTTTAAAGTAGTTAGGATTGTAAGCTAATTTTTATTAATTTAATGTATGTGCTTATTTATATTTTAAGTAGTGTTTTTGAATTTAATTATATTTTAATTAAATGATAGTTATTTTGTGAATTATATGCTTGTAGGAATTCGGTATATGTTTCAGTGGAAGTAAACGTGCATGGAAATAACTTAAATATTTGACACTAAGTATTTGTAACCATTTATAATGTTTGCGGTATGAATTCGTTGGTGACGTTTATAATATAATAGATAATTTAGAGGTAAAAGTTTTTGGATATTTTATAAGTGGAAATGTTCATCTTTGGAAAGGGTATATACTTTTTCGCGATCAGGTAATTTCATATATGTTCTTTTTACCGGATTTAAAGATTCACAAAATTTTTATGCATTTTCGTGAAATTTTTCTAATTTATGAGAAAAAAGCAGTGTACATGGATATAGTGAAGATGGTGCGCAATGCCATTTTTGTGCAATTCTGGGATGTTTTTTTAAGTAAAAATAAGTCGACGTGTACATGGTTTAGTGATATTTTAATTAAATGATAGTTATTTTGTGAATTTTATGTTTGTAGGAATTTGGTATACGTTTCAGTTGAAGTAAACGTGTATGGAAATAATTTAAATATTTGACACTAAGTATTTGTAACCATTTTTAATGTTTTGTTATGAATTCGTTGGTGACGTTTATAATAGATAATTTAGAGGTAAAAGTTTTGGGATATTTTATTTATATTATACGTGGAAATTTTCATCCTTGGATAGGGTATATACTTTTTCGCGATCAGGTAATTTCATATATGTGCTTTTTACCGAGTTTAAAGATTCACAGAATTTTTTTGCATTTTCGTGCAAATTTTTGTAATTTATGAGAAAATAGCATTGTAGATGGATAAAGTTAAGAGTGTGTGCAATGCCATTTTTGTGCAATTCTGGGATTTTTTTTTTTAAGTAAAAATAAGTCTACGTGTACATGGTTACTGTGTATGTGCGATTTTGAAAAACGCGGCAAGGAGTTTGCGATTCTGCACTTTTTCCCTATTTTGCAGTTAATATTTCTCATGATTAAGCAGTTTTGTTCCATAAAATTTCTAGCATAAGTGTAATTCGGCTAGTAGATTGTTGGAAAAAGTGTTGAGTAAATAAAAAGAAAAGAAACATGTCTTTACTTCGTGAAGACAAAATGGCGGCGAAAAAAAAATAGAGGGTTGCTGTAGCAGAGTTGGTCGCCAAAAAATCGCCAAGTTACCATAATCCAAAGATCAACCTTTATTTTTTATTACATGCAATTTATATACAACAAGGTATTTGATAAAAAGCATCTGCGAGTTTATTACTTTAAATATTGATCTTGGTCATGTATTTCCAAAGGCAAGTTTTCTAGAAAAGTTAGTAAATTTTATAACCTAGTAAGTGGAAGTGCTGTAGTTTCTGAAATAATCCTCGCAGATAATAGATTTTTCCAAAATTCCAATTTGGATTCCGCCAAATTTCTCGCCAAAAATGTTTGCCGAGAAACTTCACGCTGCCATATAACTATCTAAATTTTTTGTCTATATTTCGAACTTTAAGCCTAAAATGTCTCCAAAAACGCGGATTTCGTACATGCAAAAACTACGTTTTGAACACACGATTTAAGCTAAAAATCCGAAACAAAAACAAAAAATTTAGATAGCAAAAACGTAAAGTTTCTAACCAAAAATATTTGACAAGAATCCATGTACACAGCGACATGTTTTAACTTAAAAAAACATCTATGAATGGCGCAATGTAGGCAACGAACGAATCTACGAACTCGCACACCTCGCTTTAATAAATTAACATAACAACAATGAATTTCAAAGAATACCATGTACACAGCATCCTGTTTAAACTTAAAAAAAATCTACGAATTGCGCAATTTAGGCAACGAACGAATTTACGATCTACGCACACCTCGCTTTAATAAAATAACATAATAACAATAAATTTCAAATAATACCATGTACACAGCGTTCTGTTTCAGAAACAACAATAACGACAGAAATTCATACTAAATAACCAATGAACATAACATTCTACAAAATAAGAACAAGAATAAAATAAAATGCACTTACCATGAATTAATGCTTCTTCAAACAGCAGATATACTAATTTCATACTGCCTTTAACATGCCGCCACGTAATCACTATCGTATTTACATGACAGCCAGACACACTCCAGAAAATTCATACTATGGTTCACAAATAAATAAAATCACAAATCCCTACTTCTATCATGCACAGCTATTAAAAATAATCTCCCAGACCCTCTTTCCACACCTCCAAATACCCACTACCCCTCAACAGGATGACCACAATGATATTTCCTTTTGCCGAACTTCAATTCAATAACTTCTACCATTTTATCTTTCTCTCCCATCTTCTCAGATACAGACGCGAATCAACGAGCTTCAGCGAAAGATTGTTCAAAGTCAACAGGATTGCCATAGAAAACGCAATCGCGCCAATAACCAGCGCAGAACATATATCGCCACATTTGGTGAAATTAGGGCGTATATCAGAGTTGTACCAAAGCGGAAATTGCTATATTTATCAAGTGCTGTTTCACTCAGTATGAAGCTATTAATTTCAAACACGAGTATTTCACATTTACATCCTAAATTTAGTCAAAAATATTGAATTTCTATAGTTAATAAGCACTGAAAGTTGATATAAATTCGTCACCGAATATGTTTTTGAATTCTGCAAATTTAAAGATATGAAACTTTTTGTATTTTATTAATTGGAAATTTTCTCCATGTGTATTATACAAAAAAATAAGATTTTATACTTACAGAAACCTTAATCCATACAATTAAAACAGTTTTCATAAAAGGTTTTCAAAAAGCTATTTTTCTTTCCTCATTGTCGCACATAAACATCCACATCTTCTTAGGGATTCGAACCTGGGATTACTCAGCGACACTAAATACTATCCTATCTGGGGGCCAAGGTAACAGGACACAAGTGTCACGATTTATTGTGGCCAAACACTTTCATTAAAGTAGTCTATTTGCCTATCGTCTTGAACGTTGTATCCCGTTGACGACCGTCCAGCATAAGCACCATTTAGATTGGTGTAAAGAGCCTAAAGAGTCGACACATCATAAATGAAGTTATTTCCTCTTTAAAGAATGAGAATCTTTTCAGTGTCACGAACGATTCTTGGTGCCAGCTGAAATGGAGAAACTTAAATATGGTTTCATTCCAGTAACATCAGAGAAAGAGATCGTTGCGATAGTCCTGATGTACTAAAGAGACCTCCACATATACTATCAATATAGTAGATGAGTATTTTCAAAAACTGACCCTTCTCCATATGCTTCTGGTCCTAGGTGCCGTTGGCGCGGACCTGGTTTTTACGGATGATAACGTCAGATGATATCGGAATCATGCTGGGAAGGCGAAGTTAGAAAGTGGAGGATAATATTCGAATGGACTGTATGCTACTTTGATTCCTGTACCTACAAAAAATCAAAGAAATACTTTTGAGGGAAGAGTTTACGCATGACTTTATCCTCCGGCGAACACCCAACAACTTAACCAAATAAATGCTCATTGAGGAATGGACATTTTTACCTCAAGAATTGTTCGATCGTACGGCGCTGAGTGTTGAAAGACGGTCAACGCAACTGCTGTTGTTAAGGTACGTCATATTCCTTACTTCAGCCTAGGCGCACTTGTAGCTACTCTTACTTTTTTTAGGTACCACCGCCACTCCTTATATATTTTGTTTTCAGTTCGATTACATACTCTATGCATTCTATACACTTTTGCACTAGTAAGTTTTTCTTCCTTCTATAAGTACAAAATATTTTGTTTATATTCTAAATTTCAAATTTTCCACACGTTTTCTTGCGGTATTTGAAATAATTTCCAGATAAAATCAGAAATTAGAAATAATCTGAAATTAGAAAAAAATCCTAAATTGCTTATTTAGCGTTTTGCAGGCACACTTACCAAGCTAATTACGAGTACATTCAGTTAAGGAACGCAGCACGATAATTAACTCCTTTAATTTCAAAAATGAAAGTACACTTTCACATTGACTCAAATAGGAAAGGTCTACAAAAGCTATACTTTTAATTAGGGTTATTGACTCCGTAGGAAAACTTCTCTACAAAGCAAACTACAGATTGAAAACATTTTCTCACTTTCTTAGTAGATTTTTTTTTTCATTTCAATCTCAAATCCAGAATTACTGTGGGGAGTCAAAATTGATCCACTGGTTTTAATGATATTATTTCCACGCTGCACGTGATACAATGCATAATAAACATAGTTATGAAAATGAAAGTTGATATTGTATACATCATTAAGAAGTGAAACGACTTTATTTTGCAACAATAAATAGTAAAATTTTGCATTATTTGCTTGTAAGTAATATAAAATTAAATGTGTATTATAGCTTAGTGCAAAGGTTCTGCAACACTATTTGAAAACATGCATTATGAATATATAATCATGCTTTAAAATTAATTTCAATTCCAGGTTTTAAAAATTATATATAGTTTAAAATATATTTTGGTTAATCTTCGGATTATGGTAACTTGGCGATTATTTGGCGAAAATTTGGCGATCAACCCTGCTACAGCAACGTGCTAGTTTTTTTTTTTGATGCCATTTTGTTTTCACGAAGTAAAGGGCATGGTTTTCTTTCTTTCTTTCTTTTTTTTTTTTTCTTTTTTTTTTTTTTAACTCAAAATTTTTTTCCAACAATCTGCTAGCCGAATTACGCTTATGCTAGAACTTTTATGAAACAAAAGTGCTTAATCATGAAGAAGATTAGGTGCGAAATTGGGAGAAAGTGCAGAATCGCCCACTGCTTGCCGCGTTTTTAAGAATTGCACATACACGGTATTCATGTACACGTCGACCTATTTTCACTTAAAAAAAATCCCAGAATTGACCAAAAATGGCATTGCGCACACTCTTGACTTTATCCATGTACACTGCTAAAGTCCTAGCTAGTAACCTTTATCGCCTTACCAAAACGTCGCCAAACTACCTGATACCATATTCCAAAGATTAGATTATATTTTCTATAGAATTCAATATGTTTTACCGTTTCAAAAAGCAGCATTTTTTGGAAAGTTATTGAAGAAAGAATGGTTTATAAAAAGCGCAATTAAAATAGCATTATTATTTGAATAGTTATGAAACCAAGAATGCCTCATAAAAAGCACAATTAACCAATGGAATATTAAAAGTTCTTTCTTAGTCCACTGTATTTGTCTCTATAGCTATTGAGTTGAAAACTTTCTGTTATAATTTTGAATATGTTTTATATTAGTTTATAAGGTATTTTCCCACTTTCCTAGCGTGCCTTCGTGGTGTAACGGTAGCACTCTGGGCCGGTATTTCAGAGGTCCGTGGTTCCCGGCGAAGGCGGTTGCATATTTTTCATCTTTTCTGCTTCCAATTAACCTAATGACTCTACAAGTTTATAAGTGTTGTTTGTAAACAAATTAACCACTTCTGCTAAATTTATTGTATTGCATAATGAAGGGTTATCTTGTCCCATATTGCTATGAAATCTAGCTGTCATCCTCCGACAGTTATATTGAGTTTATCATTTAAATATTGTTATAATGTTATGTATAATTCGGAAAAAACATATTTTCAGAATAGAAATAACATAATTACAGATAAAGTTATAAAAATGTCATTACTTGCCAATGCAGTTTCTGTGTCAGCACTTCATGCAGAACGACATGGCTGTCATCTGCTTTTGAATTGCCCACAGTTCGTCACAAATGTTATACATTTATCACTTCGGTAGTTTTGTTATCTTCGACGTCACAGTGTTTATCCTAGTTTGGAAATTACGCAGCTATTTTTGTCGAAAGTATACTTTTTGACTTTCTTGAAATGTATTTCTCACTCATCTCTTTTGTTAATTTTTAATATATAATCTTTATAAATAATGATATATAATTATTTTCTTAAAACCTGTGCAAGCGTTCATAGTTCAAAGATCTAAAATTATGGGTGGGTAAGGAAGATGGTTTGCAGTTACGAGTATTCTCTACCTTCTTTCATAGATTATTTCCAACCTGATTTACAATGCCAAGTATAATTTAATCAAATTCTAAAAAAATACAACCGTATGCGTTTCCTTTTCATTTTAACGAAATTTATTTTCAAGAATGTTAAGTACTAAGACGAAAGACACTTTTACTCTTTTGATATTCACCAGACATTGCGGTACAGGAGCAGCTAAGACTAGGACATTTTATAAGACTACAACAGCTATGATATATATTTCTGAGGATTTCCTTTATGCTCCGTTTATTGTTGAGTCCAAAGGTTTATGCGTATTTTATGTCAAAAGGCGTAGTTTTAACAGGCAAAGAATCGTAGCCTGCATTGACTCGTCGTAGAACTCTTGTCTATTGCTACTACCGCCGTCCTGCTTTGTCGTGGAAGCTGCTATTCGATTATAAAGTGATCGCCGGACATTAGAAAGATTTTAGTACTTGTGCACCTAAAATGTCGTATCACATATTGACTTGTTGACTAACCCACTGTGACTACTGTCCACATTGCTTATTAACCACTGTCCACATTGCTTATTAACCACTGTCCACATTGCTTATTATCTACTTCAGCCTAACCACTAGCGACAGTGAGTTTGCGTGAACGGAACACATCTAACAGGCCTGCCAGCATATTGGAAATCTCTCCCAAACGTCAGTACACGGTTTGCCTTGAAACTGTCGCACCCGTGGCTAAAGATAAGTGAGGAGACAGGTATGATGCTGTGCTACATGTGTTTCTTTTGGCAGGTACTGCCAAATACGGTCGTCATTCGACTTTGTAACTCGGGTGCGCCCTGTACTGTAACGTCTACTGACATTTTCATCATTTTGAAATCGTTGCCAAAGCCTAGATATGATACTTTGGGCTATCCCGAGTACCTCGGATACTTCCCATCTGAGTACGCCCACATTGCAGGCGGCCGATAATTCTACCAAATAAAACATCCTCCGTATGTCATAACTATTCTGTTGTGGAACTGAGCGGTTGATAGAACGCTTGTGAGCAATTTTACTTCTTTGTTTCCATTCCTTATATGCACTTCTCTTACACTTTTGTCATTGTGATGTACTATCGGCATCATCTGATAGATTCCTGTACTTTGCATATTATTTTTGAAGATTTGTTCGATAATTCTACAGGTGAAAGTTTTAATTTAGAGTTCGATTTCCGGGTGATTCTGAACTATCCTTAATTTATGAATTTCCATGTAGAGATATTTTTTACTTTTGTTCCTTTACTTTTCTAATGCATTAAAGTAAATCCCACAAAGGTTATCTACCGTAGATGTATGCTTTTATGGAGGCATTTTAAAGAAAACAGGATTCTGTTCCGTTATATGCAAGGAAAACCACGGAATCGGCCATGTAGCGAATCCAATCTCCTGGATACAGGCCTAAGCAGAATTGCCAGAAGTCAGACGTATTATCACTCGATTTCTGAAGTCTTATTGTTAATTTTTTTTTATTAAGATAGAGCATAAAAATATCAATATCGGGTAAAGTCTACTTGCTGTGCTAACAGAAGCATTTTCATCAATACATATGCATAAAAATATCAATATCGGGTAAAGTCTACTTGCTGTGCTAACAGAAGCATTTTCATCAATACACAGGTTGCCCTAATGGTCTTTGTAGTGCATATTTAGAAGTAACGCTGAAATTTGACATAAGCTCTTCCATATTTACAACATAAATTACAGAAACGGAAGGAATTCCATTAATATCTAGAATGTAAAACTGCGCTTAATGGCGTTTTAGATGAGTTGATGGGAATGTTTCCAACGTCCCGTGTTTTATTATGGCAGCTTAAGTTCATTCATCAGTGCTAGATTATCATGACAATAATACTTTCGCTCACAATTACTGTGTTTTTTCCCGTGATGTTTATACTATATTTTATGGTGCTCGTATAACTAACTACAATATTAATTTGTAACTGTCCAACGGTAAAAACCTTTTGTCTTAATAAAAATGCCTTTTTCGGCATAAAAAAGATCATTTGCCTGTTAAAATTTTTTTTCTGAAACATTATGAGTGATGCAACAGTTTTGAGGCCATTTTCAGAATACGGTCCAAATAATGCAAAATTAGAAATTATATGTGCTTGATTTTGTGTCAGAGCATTATAATACGACCCTTATTATTGCAATCTCTCCTTCTTCAGTTATTCAAAGTGAAAAATTTAAATATGAAAACTGAAATCTGATTAATAAATCTTAACCATAAATATGATTTATGAAAATGGTATTGAGCATTATGATTCTCATAAATCAAGAAATGTTTCCAGCTGTTTTTTGTAAAGCAGTGCTTATGCATGTAACCCTCTTCCACTTGTTCATTAATTTTACTGGAAGACAGTAACAGGTTTCTAGAAGCCTTAATTATTATTTAAGTCCCAAATAGAGACTCTCATTTCACTAAGGCGAATAATAAGAAAAAAAAATTAATTTTATTTATTATTTCCTCCCAATTTCTAGCGAGTGCTAGATTATAATCAAGCATGATAAAAATTATTAAGTAAGATGAGAGTGTCTAACATCACACTTTAACCCTGTAATTTAAAAACTAAATGAAGTCTAAAATTTATTTTCGGTTTTATGAAAATTAATGACAAAAGGGTTTAGTATATCACGCACAGAATGCGTTGAGCGATTTAATGTCTAATTTAGTTAAATTTAGATTTTATCTACCTCTTAAGGAAACTAACATGGATGTAACTTTTGCTTTTCAACATTATTGTTTACATTTTCAAACCAATTCATTTTCATTTTGTGATGTGTTTGTATCATATTTGCGTACTAAATAAGAGTCCATTTTACATTATCCTGAAATAATCGTCAAGCCTGTTAAAAAGCTGGAACTGTAATGAATGATTATTCATAACATATTTTTTAATCTAGTTAAGCATTACATATGAGAACAACGTTTGCTTTTAATGTGGCTTTAGGATTGTAATTAATATTCCTTTAAACATCCTTTTTGAATATTTTCGGCTCCAATTGTTTTCATTATCGCTACGCCGTAACAAATTTGTAAATCGGAATTATCTTTGTCATTTGAGATTTGCAGTTACTCTGCGACTCACTCTCCTTTTTAAAATTTTACTGATTTTAAAATTACAGCCTGAGGGATTTTCAAAGAGTGATTTCTTTTATGTTTCTTACCAACCTTTATCTAAAATCAAGAACAGAAGATTGAGTGGTATTACTAAATTGCTTAAATAACAACTATTAACCATTAAGCCTTAATAAATGTAGTTATTGCAATTCGCTTCAAAACTGAACTATTGCATTTTGGAACAAAACCATGGAAATAGTATACTTATTTTGGAGCCAGGGAATACTAATTATTCATGAGTACGTTATTCATTAAAACATTTTCACTTCGTATTTCAAGTACTGCACGAAATGTTTGTTACAAATCCGATAATTAATTGTGCAATATTTTTCTCTTTCACCATCTGAGGAATTACTACATTTTGTGCGTTATGAATTTGACTTTAGTCAACTTATCTTCCGTTATAAAGAGGGAAGTATACAATTCCTCCTTGACACAAGCACCGATCCTGTGGACTAGATTTCTCATTAAGCTGTAGACTTCTCAACTTAGAGGAAATTTATTGAGCTACTTAAGAACCACATACTGCGTTAAAATGACCCGGAGGTCGACGCAAATAAACATTCTCGTTGCTGACAGTTCGCATACGTTTGCTGAAGCAGAGATGTTTCCGCCTTGAAAATGGGATACTTAATTAAGAATTGAGGTGTTCAGTAATGAGATGGGGTAAAAGGTTTAAACTAGGTTAAAACTAGATAGCTATAAACAACGATAAAACTGACGAGAATTTGTGGTCATAAAAAGAAAGCCATTTCGCTTTGCAGGAAATTTTATAACATTTTCGGCTGCACTTCATTTAATTAGACGGAAAAGAGAAAGTGTTTAAGACTTGAAAATTTGCCCTATTTTTCCTCTGCATATCGGATCTAATCATAATATCTGAAGAAAGTCTGAAAGGTTTTTGTTTTAAAATTCTCATTTATGTTGGAAAAGTTTGAAAACTATGCAAAAGCACTGAGAAGTTTCTTGAAATTTCAATTAATAAAATATCACCAAATGCATACTTCAACCGAGCATATTAAAAAATTAAAGACTTTGATTTCTAAATACTAGTTTAATTCCCAAGATGTTCTGAATAGAGACTGTTATATTATTATGCGTTATATACATTGCTATATTTCGGTATATCATGTGTTTATAAATATTTTCATATTTTTCCTCGTAAAGATTAATGAATATAAAAAAGTTGCTTTTCAATTTCAGATACATTAACGATTTTATGAGATTTATTGAAACACAAAATTTTTAATGTCACTATTTCTAACTAAGTTGTAAGGTCCCTCACTTGAAATTCTAAGTTAATGTTGGAAGTGAGGAACCTAGGAACTGATAAGCGAATAATCGCTAGAGTTCGAAGACAGGAAACAACAAGAGAGAAGGGTAAATAACCCTTTATTATTTCTATAAGATTTAACAAGACTCCGCCTGGGAGTGAACAAATAAAGTCCGCACTTTGGACTTGAACTTAAAAGACTAAGAATTAAACTAAAACTAAGATTAACTAATTAAGTATAGCCAAAGCTATCAAGGTACAATGAGAGTTGGCCCCTTAATCTATTTTACTACCAAGCTTAGCAAGGGCCTGAGTACGGCCGAGCGGATAACAGCTTTGAGAGAGAGAGAGAGAGCGGCCAAAAAGGCAGACGCGCGTAGTTCAGAAACTGTTTCTCTCTCTGTCTCGGTAAGTAACTTCGTGGTTTAAATACCGCTCCTTCTCATTAAATATTCAGCAAATTCCAAAACTACGTTCTGGCCGGAAGTAGTAAGTTGAAGTTAAGAATTTGACAGGAAAGGAACTTTAACTTAAAATTTAACTGTTAATAAAATTAACATAATCCTTACAAAGTATAAATATGGATAACTTACTTTTGAACCAAATTTTAAAAATATTCATGTCTCTAATTAAGCATGTGGTTCTCTGAAAACCAAATAGTTAGCAAATTGGTGATTCTTTTGAAACTAAGAAATAAAGATCGAATCTTGAAAAACGAAAAATCCTTATTCAAGGATTGTTTACCACAAAGCTTGTAAAAGCAAACCACAAAGCAAACTATTGCGATGATTAAATTTATTCATATTAGAGCACCACTCGGCAAAAAAATTTATATTATATAAAATAATTTCATGCGGGCTGAATTATTTAGAACCTGGGCCGTTATTTTGTTACAATTCTTAAACACAGTTTTGTTTGCTAACAGATATCTCTGATGCTTTTATAAAGTGTGACTAAATCTATGTTAGATAGTACACTTTTTACGCTTTTGATCAGTGGTATTATAGTTTTAATAAGAATAATAAGAGAACATTAAAATTAGCAGAAAATCCTTCTAGCCCAGAATTCCATTTACCTTCATTACCATAGTAATTAAATCCATTATATGGATTATACACGTGTTTAAAATAATTAGGTCACTGGTTACTTAAAAATGAACTAATCAGCGTATAGTATTTGTTTAAGAAACATAAAAGTAATGGTTTATAGCTGTATTAGCCTCAGGAACTAAAATTTATTTTTAATTTAACCATACGAAAACTGTAATTTAACATTTAATCATGTTGACTGCACTTGTAAAGTATATTTATTTGGCTAATTTTTCAGGGAAGTGCTTTGGTACTTTACACGAGCTTTTTCTTGTCATTCACCGTTTTGGGAGCAAATACCTCTTATATGAAAAGGACGTCTTAAAGAAGGTTCCAGTGATATGGTCACCTATTACAGATTTAAGTCATATTTAATTAATTACATGATAATAACGGAAGAAAATCAACACCAATTAATTAACATCACATTAACACCTTTGGTCTAACTCGGGTTATGTTTAAATTATAGCATAATGACAGACGATAGTGCAGTACAAACTGCTTTGGTTTTCCTCAAAGGAATATTTGATTCGATAAGGCCTATATGAAAAATAGTAGAGAAATACGGTGGTTTGTAAGCAAAATTTCATATCATTACAATATAGGTTGAAATCCTTTAAATCAAAATGTACGTGATTAATACTCCGTTATTTAAATAAATTTCTTTAACTGAACATAAGAATTAGCCCATTGCATATTATCTAGGCAGACGTATAGCAGAAAGAGTAGAAGTCTTTTATTAAAGAAGTTTTGACGTTTAATTGAAGAAAGACTAGTTTGCTTTAACATAGATAATTTTTCCCTTCTACGTTGGTACCTTTATTTATTTAATGAGATTTAGAGGAAATCATCCATTTTCAAGCTAAATTTAATACTGCATGTCCCATTCGAAAACTCTTTAAATTTAGTATTTAACGTGTATCATGAAATTATTTCTGCATCCCTTTAATAAATAGCAAAATTCAATCATTTTAGATTTAGAGAATGGAGAAAAAATACATATTCGTTTATCAATAAATATTTGGAATATTTACAGCAAAGCAAATAGGTAAAGTTCTTATTCCTAGGTAGTTTGAAAAAATTTAAAAAACGACTTCATTTTATACAACGATATCATGATCAGATATTTGATAAAGTGATATGGCGATTACATGTATGGCGAGCTGAACGAAGTGAAATAATCAAGTTTATGACATAAACTTGATGTACCAGACTGATCGATAAATAATGCGAAATTGAGACTGCTTAAAATGGAAAAAATATTTTCTTTTAAATTTAATTGTTAGTATACTGTCCATTGTTCTCGATGACTTCTGCCCATCTTTCAGGCAACCTTCTGAATCGGTTTTTAAAGAATTTGTTTAATATTGTAGAAAAATATTCAATTGTTACCTTTTCCTCTTCCTGCTTACTGTGGAAGTCCTTGCCAGCGAGAAATACTGTAGTGGCGTAAATTGATAAAAACTGGAAGATGCACTATTTGAACTATTAAAACGTGCTGGTTAGAATAACACATTATCAAGCATTTGACGTTCCACTTTTGCAATATATTATTTTGCGTTAACCATCTGATGAATAACATCAGATTTGTTGGTTAATACAAATCTCTTGGTTGTTAAAAACTATTTTAAGGTATCTATGATAAAAATATATGTCTGATTTTAATGGTTTGTTCCTTTTTTCACAGTTCAAAAAAGCTGTGACTTCCAAAGCAAAATATGCTTTGGTTGCAGTCCTATTTTTTGGTGAAACCTGGTCCCTCTTTTGAGTTTAAACACTGTGTTTTACGAGCAGCATTATAATAAAAATTAATTTTTCCAACTCTGGTCCCAAACGTATTAATGACATTTTTATTCTAGGAAAAAAAAAAACCTCAGGAAAAAAACCCACAGGAAAAATGCTTACAGAATACTGCTCACAGGTATAAATGCTCACAAGAAAAAAGCCCAGACAGAAATTTACCCACATAAAAAAAAAAGCTCACATAGAAAAATGCTCACTTAGAAATTTTCTCACACAGAAAAAAGCTTACATGAATATATGCTCACATGGAAATAAGCCCACTGATAAATAAAATACGTAGAAATATCCTTACATTAATAAATCGGTAATTAATCGATTTGAACATCGTACGCATACTTAAATTTTAAAAGAAAAATTATTTGATCCTTTGAAAAAAATATTGGACAAATGCTCACATAAACCTTTTCAAGGGCGGTATATAAAAGAATGAAAACTATAGTGAAATTTTGCATGCACTATAATATTTTATACCACTGCCTCTGTACGACATTTTTATTCCTGTAACTGCCAATAGTTAATTTTTTTACTCTATTTTTGCATACTCTTGATGTGTATCTTTACAAATTGATGTTTGAATGTAGTTATTTAAGTTTGGAGTCAAAAAAGTTCTAGAAGACGCTCAGTTTCCAATCGAAGTGTGGAATTATTATGAAACAGCTTTCGAAAAATTTCCTAAAATCACAAATTGTTACAAAAGCTTTTATTTGACGGACTCAAAAAAGATTTAGCCTATCAGTGTTTACTATTAGCTATTTGTAAATACATGGCTTACTGAAGTAAAAAAAAGAAAATATGAAAACTTGCATTTGGTAATCACGAATCATGTAAGAAACTATGATGAAATCGATGATAAAATTAGATATTTAGATATATTAGCTAACATTCAGCATGTTCATGTATTTATAACTTTTTGAAATATATATTTATGATTTATATATAATAAGGTATTTTACGTAATTTAAATAAAATAATTATTTATGTTTGCTTATTCTTCTAAATGTTTATATTATAAAATGTGTAAATGTTTACTATTATTTTTTTTTAACAATTAAAATTGTAATACTTTTCACTGTATATTCTGTTTCATTTTTCTTCTTTCTTTCTCTCCTTTTCCTAATTCATAAACGTCCCATTTGTTAATCTTATATAGTAATTGAATCTACACATAAGTTATACAGTTTTTGATATATATATGTGTACCATAGATGTTTTGGTAATTCAAGTAATTTTTCTTTGAACAATTCAAGTAGGTGTACGATGTTGAAATCGATTAATTATTGATTGATTAATCTAAGGATATTTCTATGTATTTTATTTATCAGTGGGCTTATTTCCATGTGAGCATATATCTATGTGAGTTTTTTTTCGTGTGAGTATATTTCTAAGTGAGCATTTTTCCATGTCAGCTTTTTTTCTTATGTGGGCATATTTCTGTGTGGGCTATTTTACTGTGAGAATTTATACCTGTGAGCATTATTCGGTGAGCATTTTTTCTGTGGCATTTTTTCCTGTGGGCATTTTTCCGGTAATCGTCACAAACATATTAATGAAATTTCTATTCATTTCTTGGGTGCATAGAAGAACAAATCGATACACCTTTGTTGAAGGTTTTTAGCTGTGAATGCAATAAGTGTACCAGGACGAGAAAACTTTTTTCATATTCAGTTCAAGCAATTTATTGCTGTTCACTGCGTACAGCGAATTTTTTCTGCTATTTCTTTAGTGCTGAGAGATGGCTATGACTTTATCAGCATTATCAGTTCATCATTTTACACCTCTCTTTGTCTCCACTTTTAGGCTTAAGATTAAAATTAGGAGACATAAAATTTTTTGTTAAAAAGATTAAAATTACCACTTTAGAACTTCATTAACCTCTCTTATTTTTGACACATCGTGTACTGATAGCACATCGTGTACTGATAAAATCTTCAGATTGACTTCTACAATATTTCCATGCAGGCGAAACTCATAAGTTGAGAATATGCAGCTTATCATATGATATCTTTTATCATGAATAAAATTAACTCTTTACTTTCTGATTTACTTTCAAAGTAGTGTGCGTATTCGGAAAATTTAATGTAGCGCATCTCTGTGCACGAAGTGATCACCTAATGGAATTAAAATATTTTAGTTTTCATTAGAAGGTATTTATATGACTTTTAAACGTTTAAATATGTGGTGAGTGTCACTCGTCAAATATGAGGCTTGCACAGAAAATTACGCGAGCGAAACTCGTCATTTCCACTTAAGAGGTTAATGAAATATTAATTGAATGAACCTTGAAGATAAAGGCCAGAACGTGAAGATTAAAATAATTTAAAAAAATTGGCTCCAGAATTATTTTAGCAATCAATTTAGCTTTAGAATGTTCTCTGCACTTCTTTTGAATGCCAAAATCCTGCATGTTTTCCAAACAACTTGATAACGAAAATTCAATTAATGTGATTATTATTAATCAAGGTGAAAATATTTTGTCTGTTGAAGAATTATTGTGTTTAAAAACATATCTTATCTAGGATTTACTAAGATCACTAAACATAGAAACATAATACCTAAATAAAGTTATTAATATTGCTTGTATGGGTATTTTGAGTATTTCCAATTCAATGTGTTTCTGAAGAACAATAAAAAGGAAACATATTTACCCATAGATGACTTAAAGCAGGGGTTCTCAACCGGTGGTACGCGTACCGCTGGTGGTATGCAAGAGAAAAGTAGGTGGTACGCAAAGAAGCAAAGTATTTTTAACTATTAAATTGAAAAATTAAAGCCGCAACATCCTAATTGAGGTTTTTCTCTAACACTCGTAAATTTATGCGATTTGAGCTTTGTTCAAGAGTGGTGGTGGTAGTAGTACTTTTTAGTGGTGGTACTTAAATGTTTTCAATTTTTGTTTAGATGGTACGCGTTAGTCAAAAGGTTGAGAACCGCTGACATGAAATCCAATGAAGTTTTGAAAGAGTCTATGAAAATAGTGGGGGAATCGAAGGACAGACTGAGGCATTGAACCGAAATCAAACATCAATCAAAGGCATTAAATTGAAAAATTACTCTATAAAAGAAAATACAAACAATAAAAAATAACTGTTTCTGCAGTAAAATTTGAAGAAATAAGAATTTCATTAGTTATTACAAAACTACATCGCGTTAATAAATTATGTGACGTAGAAGTTATGCAAATTCCCTATTGAATAGCATACCAGATGTTCACAAATTCTTCTGTTTAGAAATACGAATAGAAGCGCAAATTATTTAAAGCATCTCAGAAACGATACGAATTTGCTGAAATTCATTAACTAGTCAAAACTGACAATTTTCAAGTAGCAATAGCTTTTATGATTACTATTATTATACTAGGATATTACTTAGAACACATTCCACACGATGGCAACCCCACCAACCTGCTTACACCTTGCTCACATGAATGATGCATAGCCTCATACGATTATATACACACACACCCAAATACCTAACTGTTTGAAAGAGTTAAAATTGTGATTTATTCCACTATGGACGCTTCAAGACTCAAGTCATTATCAGGCATATCAGGCTATAGCGGTTCACGTATCCACGAATCGAAAATGATGCTCTGGGCCGAAATCAGATGTATTTACCTGAAGCCTTAACAGCGTATCTACAATGATCGGCATTTACCATATCCCATGAAATGTACTTTATTCTGTATGATGAATCAGTAATGGTTTGAATGCCATCACCATTGAACTGGGATGCAGCGTAAGGCAGTTCACCTTCTTTAAGAAAAGTACAATTGTTCTGAAATTCCGTCGGTCCCGCCTCTTGTACTACCTGCGACCGCTTTCTTGCGTCTCTGAGGTTTATTGAGAAAAATGTTATAATCCAAGTATGCTCTTATATATGCTAATTTAAGAGCATACACGATTTAACATATCAATTACGTATCCTGCAATCTGTCTGCTATTAATGGCTGATAAATACTGCCTGCGTTACATTTCTATAAAACTCGCAATAAAGTAGGGTTGGTAAAACGCGCAATGGCATTTAAAATCTTAAAGTGAAAGCTGTGTCTAACGTTTTCATTTGAGTTTACTTTCATGTTTTTTTCCTTAAAGGAGAAACTTTACTTAGTGTAAACTTACGTACTTATTTATTTATTTACTGGTTTTAATACCAGAAAAATGCATCTAATTGCAATAGAAAAATTATTCAAGGAAATTTATTTGAAGACCACTTTTAATTTTGTTAGACATGTGTTATAAACGTCTGCATATTTAGGTCAAATTAAATAAATTCTTGTCCCTCACTTAAGTTATATATTTCTAAAATTATCCAGACTTGCTATTAGTAAAAAATTAAATTCATTTCGTTGGGAAAAAAAGGTTTGTAATTTATGTTTATATTTACCAATTGAATAAATAGCACTAGGTTTGATTTATATATATGTGTGAGTATTGAAATTCAGTAACAAATTTTTAAAGATTTGAAATAATCAAATGTCTATTTAGACAGTTTGTATTCTTTAACCTGCAAATGCAAACTGAGAAACCTTTTGCATTTTTTTCGATAAATCCTTTCACTTAAAGTCCTAAAACATATACAGGTATGGACTAAATTATTTATTATTTTTACTGCTTATTTAAAATTGTATACTTTATAGAAACAAGGATGGGTTTTGAAAAATACTGAAAAGAAAAATTATTTGAAATGAAAATGTGACTGAGATCATATTTGTTTTAAAGATTTTAGATAAAAGTGTATTTTTATTATTTTTTTTTCCTCAGAAACTAATTCATTAACTGCAAAATCATTCCTTGAAGTTATTAAGAACACTCTAATAAATACAATAAAAAACTGGGGGGAGAGGGGAGACATTGAAAATTATAGGCGAAGAAAGACATTTTAATTATAAAATTTTTTTTCAAAAATTTAAATTAAAAAATTACTAGAAAAAACTTTTTTTTAGCTTAAAATTATTTTGTCTCACAAAACCATTTAATAATATTCATAAAAAGTAGATGAAATTGCTTAAATATTTTTTAAAAAAAACATTCAAAAGGTACCGAGTCCCTTGTCGCGTTCAAGCCGATATGCACTTGTCTTAACTTTAGTTTTAATTTGGACTATATTCCTGGAATACCTAGCATCAGATAACCTTGTCTATAATTTCCGTATCTTGTACAGTTCTATTTAATTTTGGGGGGGATGCTGTCACATCCCCAGACATCTATCAGCACGATTGTTTCGCTGACAGTCCAGCGAGCAGTAACTAAAATTAAGTGAACCGCGCAGTATAGTACGGGAAATCTCCCCATTTGCCCTGCTCCCGAGAGGTAAGGAACATTCAACCAAGTTCTACCTCCGATTCGGCGAGGCAGTTAATGCTTGTTCCCATGTGAATGGGACACGTTGGAAGAACCGGTTTTCGCTACCGGTCGAATCTGCTCTTGTGAACGGGGCTTTGAAAGACTGCAGAGGAATAATCCTCTTGTCTTAAACGTAGATAGACAAAGTCAGAAGGGTATTACTAGCCCTTTTATTTGAACAAAAGATTTAAAAAAATGACCCAACTTGGGTTTATACATGCCAAGCACTTTCGTCTTAACAGAAATACGTAATGTTAAACTAAATTTAAATATGGTAGATTAGCCTAATGGCTTACAGAATATTTTAACGCACATTAAAGGCTCTGGTTTGTAGAAATCGGCGAGACAAGCCGAATGGCTAGAAGCACTCAACTCCACAGAATGAAATCGCTAATAATCACGGCACAACGTGGCCTGGACTACGCAGACACTCTCTAACACTCACTTCTGAAACTCTTGCTTAAGTAGCATTTATTTCTATCTCAATCGCAATAAACGCTCGCTATCTCATTTACATTCTGCGATGAAAAACGTGAGTGAAAAGAAAGTGATAGGAAAGGTCTTTCGGCTTAAAATTAACTATTAGTTAATAATAAATTGGTAAACTCACAGCGTATCGCAGTCCAATCTGAAAACACAAATTTATTAGTTTTCAGTCAGTTTTTACCACATATTTTTATCATGAGTTTTGTTAAGAAAACCCTAGATTGGCTGTAAGTACAAAACAGCTAAAGATAAACCGAACCAGACACGGAAGAGGTGAAACGAAAAGGCTTAGTGTATTCGATGTAGCAGCAAGCAATAACATTTTTAATGCTACGGGTGAAGTATTGATATCTGTATGTATTTGTATAATATCGTATTACAGTTCATGTGCTCTTCTCTTGCTTTTGGTCCGGTTTATCTTTGGCCACTCTGTATAATGGACAAGTTGTGCACAAGAAAAATTACAAATGTCCGGCTTGAAATGAAAATCTTTGCCTAAAATAAACACGTCAGACGAAAACAGTGAATCCATATTTGCTTTTATGAATACCGTTATCTAGCATATTGTGCTCGTTTCCTACAGACTATATCTATATACTAGTAATTAGTATAGCATGTTTGTGTGTACATTATGTAATTATCTTATGTGCTTTATCTTATTTCTAACTGTGTGTGTGAAAAATAAACTTTAGAAAAAAGTTTTCTGGGTTGGGAAATAGTCAGAAATACATTTGTTAATATCGGTGGAAGAAAAATTAATTTTACGTAAAGTATAGGAACGATTTATTAAGAATTTTTTTTAAAAAACCTTTACTAATTTTTTTTAATTCATGAAAAGGAAGTACTGTATATTCCGGCGTATAACGTCCACTTTTAATACAAGAAACAAGATCAAAATCTACGGGTGCTTGTTGTACGCCGGATATAAAAATGATAGATTAAAAATAAGGAAAAAAATCAGCATACAAAAATTAGAATTTTAATATACCTGTTGATTTAAAAGTACTGTAATGCTGTTTATCCCCCAGCAGGATCCACTAACATTATTCTTAGAGACAGCGTGTCGGTCATACGAAATCCTAGCCATCCTTCTCCCATCATAGCGGAGATTCAAGAGATGCTGAAGTAGCATTCGTCGACAACGAATACCCTTATTTCTTGGATAAAGGCTCATGCTGGCATTCAAGGTAATGAGGAAGCAGACAAAACAGCAAAAGAAGCAGCTCACAATATCGATGCTCAAAGCGTTATAACCAAACTCCTGTGGCCTCACCTTAGAAAGCTGACAAGGACAGCAGCTCAGCACCAGTTTCAATGGGAGTGGGACACTACCCAATAAAGCAGAAGGACCTATGAATATTATCATAAAGTCGCGCCCCGATCGTCTTGAGTCATCCCCACAAATAACGAGATTTGTGACGGGGCACAGACCCTTCCCTTCCTATTACTACGAACGAGGAATTGCAATTACCGATAGATGTGTCTGTGGAGCCATGAGCAAGCCAGGTCATTACTTTACCCAATGCCCTTTAACCGCACGGTGGCATGTGCAGCTTCCGGAACAGGCAGTATCTCATAAGCGTTATCTGATCAAACACCCAGAATTTCGCAGCAAAATATGCAAGAAAATGCAGAAACTGGAGGAACTGGGAACAGACTTGTGCAGTGCGGAATATATCCCAGTCAATTAAGAAAACTATACAAAAGGATTAAACTTCCAAAATAAGTTAGTACATAAGCATCTCATAAACCCCTACAGCCCCTCATTCTCTCTCCTCTTTTTTTCCTGTAATTTTAGTAGATATCAGCATTGTGTATGAACTGTATTTATTATGAAATATTTATGTATTATGGACAATGAATTATTATGAACTATGTACGCGTGTATTATGAAACAGGATCAATGTATGCCCTTGTGGGGCCCACGAGGTGTTGCCCTGGATAGTTACGCAGTCTGAACTAGACCCAAAAAGTCTAAGTAAGCCGCACGAGTATTCATTCTCTGCTCTCAACTGCTTATTTAAAAGAAATGACACACCTTATGAACTTAAAAGTTTTCATTATCTGATGATATAAAAAAATTTGTGATGTTCGTCTTCGGTTGTATCTTCAGGCACATCATAGAATTCCGTTTTATTTTCACCAACATTGTTATACTAATCCAAAAATAAATAATTATTATTCATTCCATCTTTCACCAACAACAAACATTCTTGCTGCAGCACGATTTCCGTTTTCTTTTGCAAATTGGATGAAGTTACATTTGAAACCAGCACTGATTGCATCGTTTGGAAGGAGCCATATTTACTACTAAAAGAAACTCTAGATAAACTGTATTTCAATTAAAGCAAATGCCATTTCCTAAAACCTCCGATGTTCACTTCAAAATCGTTGCTTCCAATGATTACAGAAAAAGAAAACATCTGTCCCGAATTCATTCAGGTTGGAAGAACATTCTTACCCCAAATTCTATCATCGTTTCCTCTAAACTCTAGAATAATATTCTTGTGCACATTTGCATTGAATATAACCCCTCCTTTTATACAGAATTATTTACTCCTTCAAGAATTTACTTTCACACATGTGTTGTTCCGTTTATCGCTTGCCAATTCAGTGAACCATTGCTCAAGGGCCTGAGAAAAATCTTAGATGAATGACTTCAAAAGATAAGAGCATCGCACATGCATCTTTTAGGTTTAAAAAGGATGCGCATTATACGGCGAATATACCTAAAAATTTAGGAATATAGCTTGAAATTATAGGTGAGCGTTATACACCGGTGCGCGTAATTCGCCAAAATATACAATATATTAGAATGCTACTCTATATTAGAATTTTTAATACCTGAACTAACTGGTGACCACAGGTAGTTTGCGTAGTAAAAAAATCCGAATAATTGTAGTATACATGCAATTCCCTTGGCCAAATACAAACTATTGCAATGCAAACGCAGAATTTCATTTATTTGCATTTTTTTAAAAAAATTCAGTTCAGTGAAGATTATAAAACTGATGAAGATTATGATGAAGATGATTAAAATAATGAAACACTTTTAATGAAACACGGAAAGCAACCTACAAATAATGGTTTTCTAGGCAAAATTAAACAATAAAGACAAAATAAAATTGAAATAGTTAATTAATGAGTTGTTGATGTCACACAATAACTTGTCCACACAGGCAAAACATTTCTATTTTAAGTAAAATAAAACAAGGAAATTACGTTTAAAAATCTCCCCCCCAAAAAAAAAACACACACACACACACAAACTTAAGTTTGTTGGTTCTGTGTTAAAATTTTACAAATTACGTTACGTTTTATTCATTTGAAACACATTATTTGTGTTGAAGTAAAATTAAACTGAGCAGCTATATTTTATTGAAGTAAATAACAAAGTGAGAAAATTAGGAATATAATTATTAAAAATGTTCCTTTAAAGTTTATAATAAATTTAATATTTTAGTGAACATTTTTAAAAGGGTCTTGAAAATTTAGTAATTTCTGGATATGCATCGTGGAGTATTATATCGGATGCTATTCAAACCAGTGAAAGAATCGAAATAGCAGATGAATACATTTGCATTGAGCTTAATTTTACTTGGACTAAAGCGAAGAACAAGTGATATGGACAACTGAAGTTTCGGATATCGAAATTTCGGAAAATTAGAATTCTACAGAGTTAAAACATTTAAGTTTATTACTTGATTCGAAATGTCTTGTTTTCATATCACTTATATTATCTTCGTTTTATTGTTTTAATCTATATATTCATGTCATTTGTTCAGTTAATGATTCCTGTTTCTAAATGTTTGTGTACTTTAATGAAATTTCTTTTCAATTGCCTCATAAGGATACTTTGAATCTTTATCTTTCTGTAAACTGATCTGTGTCTTCTTGCATTTATATTTTAAGACCACCTAAACTGAAGCAATTTATTTTACTGAATATCACAGTGAAATATATTTTGCACTGAAGAGATTTTTCATCTTTAAGTAAATTCTGTTTGTTCATCATATGTATCTGACATGCCTTCACATTCTTTAAAAGAGAAAAATGGTTATTCCATGTATTCACAAATATAAAATGAATATAAAATCAGGTTTTTCATCTTTGAGTAAATTCTGCTCTTCATCATATGCATTTGAAATATGCACATTTCGTAAATGAGAAATATGGTTAAGCCCATATGCGCAACAATAAAGTGAGTATGAAAACCATTTCCCTGAAAATAATTAACACAAAAAAGAAGCAGGCTTAAATCTTTGTTGTTCACACAGATCCACAGACAAACACACATATGTACATACACATAAAATAATAAATGCCTTTTTACTATAGTAAAACACTTAACTTAACCAACAGGAACAGAAGTAACCATTTTTCCCCCTCTTCTGAATATTTGCATAATAAACAGCTTATCTTAAATAAAATAAGCATTGTGAAAAATAAGAAAGTCATTATGTTTTTATAGCACTGAAAAGGATCAGTGTTAAGGGATGTCAAAAATGAGTAACTGATTATTGTTTACTTTAGGTTTGAACTCTAATTTCATAGAATATCCTCTGTTGATATGATATTTTGCGAGTTTCGAATGTCTACATATCTGGAAAATTAAAAAACAATTTCTCCTTAAATAACACGAGTTCAAATGACCAAGCAATTACGTTCCAATCTTTTGCTGATAATATTTCGTATTACGGTTTTTAAGTTTTCAATTCAATAATTTATAGCTCATTGTTTAATTTCAAGAATACGTTTTAAGCATTAAGTGTAGCAAGTAGTCTCTTGAATTTGAATGGCTTTTAATGTCCCGCTGTGACTCAGAACTATGAACAGAAGATATCTTCTTCCGGATATATTTTTTTTCCTTTAGACTGGTTGATATCTGTCAAGTGCTGCCAAATGGTATTTCGTGGAGTGACATACAAAATTAATTTTATTACTGACTCTGAAGCTCCTGATTTCTGTGTACTTTATATGTTTCCCGATAATGTGCAAGATTAAATTTAATTTCATTTATTGCAATAGGGTAAGGTTGCGTAAGTTGTACCCCCTAAGATAAAAATAAGTATAAACCGTAAGATCTATGGAAAAAATAAAAGTTATCTGTAGTAATAACATCTTGTGTTGTCGTTGCTGATGTTTGTTATAACAAAATTCCATACACGAAATCCACACACTCTTTCCATACGCATTTGAATTAAATTAATAAAATTTACGAGCACAAGCGTAATAAGAGTTAGATAAATGCTAGTATTCTGAATTGTACCACTTATGATTTAAGTTGTACTGCGTTTAAAATTGGAACAATTATAATAAAACTTTCTTTTTTTCAATTATTATATTTATATAGTTATAACAGTGATCGCAAAGATATGTTTTCACATTCTTGTCAACTCCAGCACATAAGGCCTGTACCCATCATTAGCATTTTAGGCACTGAATCATATTCCTTTGTCCCAAATATTATAGCGAGATGAACAATATGAGATACAATATGGTTTACACGGAGATAACTCTTTTTGCCGGAAGAAGCTCAGTTGACGTGATATTACGCCTAATATTTAAACAGTACGACTTAAGCGGTGGTACGATTTGCGTAAGCTTACCCTATTTGTTTAACCTTCCTAGACTGGAGATGAATTAATATCTTTCTTATTTTAGAATTCAAGAAACCGAATTTAGTACAATTGCAAAAGCACTGAAGTTTATCTGAAACATACATATTAAAACATGAACAGAACTAAAATTTCACTTCGCACTTGAGAATACAACAAAACTTTAAGTATTTACAATGTAAAGAGCTTATAACCGGAGGAGAACAAATATATCTTTGTAAAACTAGTCGCAAAGCCTGGAACTCATCTGAAGAGCAGAACTGCTATTTAAACGACATGAGGGAACTTTTGGGGTTAAGCATCAACGGCTGAGTTCGCCTTAGTCTCTCTCTAAATTTAAGTTCTCCCTCGTAATTTAAACTTACTTATATATATATATATATATATATATATATATATTTGTTGGAGATGACGAAAAACTTGGAAATGCAGAAAAGATTCAGCATAAGGAATATTGTGTTAATTATTATGAACCTTACGTTTTGCATAGCTCGTAAACGAATAATTTATGCGTGAATTTTTGACAGCGTATGTTTGAAAACTGATTTGTATCAGCCTGGTTCTTCATATGTAAGTTTACAATATTCTACGTAATTTATATTGCATTTTAAACCTTAAAATTTAAAGATGTATTTTATGGAAAAGGGCACTTAAACATTACATTAGAATTCTTATATGTGGAAGTTTAGATATAATCCCGGTTTTATTGTTTTCAAAAAGGATTAATTAATTGAATTAAATAAATCGTATTTATCATTCTAGGATAAATCTGTACTTGTCTGCTGAGCAAAATATACTCTGCTGCCCTTTGGCTCTAACAGATATCTTAAAATGGCTCTTTCGTGTATAGAATTTGGCTATCCTTTGTATAAAGCATAGAAGCGAATGTGATCCAATAGAAAACTTAGACTTCGTTAGTGGTCATTAAATATATGGTTATATATTAAACAATTCAAGTCCCTTATTACTATATGATTTCTATGAATCAGTGTAAGTGCATGATTTCATTTGATTAAAATATGAAGCAGAAATATTCTAGATAACTTTGTACATACGCCAAGTTAAAATTTAACATTAAATTCTGATGGTTTTTCAAACTAGTTTTCTTTAATTCAGCAACTAATACGCTATGCACGTGACGAAGATATCCTTAAACCCGTCTAAAGTGGCTTATGAAATACGACGGCTAAGAAGTATGCCAGGGTTAAGTTTCTGGTTAATAACTGCAGGCAATATTTTCAATAATTACTATTAAGATACATTTCTGAGTTTTCTTGATTCTAATAATGCAGATAAACTTTCAGAGAAAAGATTGAGAACTTTATTGAATAGAATAGAGAAATATAGAAAAGACTGGGTAAGAAGACTAGTCTTCTCACACACCTGACTGTTATTTCTCTTTCCTTAGGGAAAAAACTCTTTTGTTGACTCTGGAACTAGCAAACGTTCTTAAACCGACGTTCTAAAAAATAACGGGCTGCACAGGGAAAAATTGCTACTCTCTCTCTTAAATAAATGCAAATAAATTTCTTAGTTTCTTTGCTATGAAGGAGGAAAAATAGGCAGAGGAATACTTTTAAAACAAAGAAGCAGCCTCCATAAAATCGATTTTCTCTACAAATTTGATTTGTTTTCCATATTTCTGCTAAATATTGCCTGTCATGAATAATGAAAAATTGAGAAAACTGTGGCGGCATGCAGTGTAAGCATAGCTTTGAGCAAATCATAGTCTCTACAAAGGTTTCACTAATTTGTGCTTTTTCGTTCCTTTGCATTTCTGTGATCTTTTTACAGGATGTGAAGCATTTTTCAGAAAAATTAATCTTAAAATCTAATTTTATTTAGAAATTTATTCATGATTTGGTGTGGAATAGAATGGTAATTTGTGATGGTAAGAAAGAAATCCAAAAATTATGTTTCTTTAATTTTCTTGTTTTTTCTGATCTTTTCCAATGGCATTTTCTGCATCTGATATTTTAAGTAATATACTGATGTTTTTCAGATCTAATGTATTTTATGGAACATACCTTTAACTACGCGGTAAAAAATATTTCATTAGGTTTCTTATTAAAACACTTAAATTATTTTTCAAAATCTGCATTCTTTACAATTTTACGTGATTTTTTTTTCAGAGGGCTATCTTTAGAATTCTCACTGAATATGTTACACTTATCTCAAAACGGAATATTTGATTATCTGAAGCGTTTATTTTGCTATTTATCATAAGCAGATAATCCCAATGCAGTTTTGATATTATTTAAACCATTTGTAATTTGTAGATAAATAAATAACTAGAAATCATAATTACACGTGAAATGTACTCAATCAGTGGAGTTGTATATGATGATAGCAACACTCAAGATCCTAAGAAAATTCTTTGTATACGTTTCTTCTTTCTCTGTCTCCATTAAAGTTAATCTTCAGCTACATCAAATTCATTCTGAAGAATTCTGATTACTGTTAATAAACTGTAAGGATCTTAAGTTTTACTAACGTTTATTTTATTTTAAATCTTTACTATCACTTCTTATTTTCTACTTCTGTCTGGCTAACGCCAAGTACTTAAGTTGTGGCTTTTTTGCCAAGCGAGAGAGAGGAAGGAGTTAGTAGAAGCAGGCCGCTTGCCTTAGCAGTTTTACTCGGTTGCTGGTTGCCTTCCAGGCCAGAGGTTTAATCCTCTTAATAATTTTAAACGTATTGTAGTGTTAACAGTTCTCTGTACTACATACGGCTTCCTGTTAATTAACGGCCAATCTTCCACGTAGGTTCTTCTTTATTATTCCAAAGTTAAGTTAGAGTTTAGTTAATATTTTTATATTCTTACGTTCAGACCACAAGTGGTTGGTCTCTGTATTCCGAAGTCCGGAAATTATTGTAAAGAGTGAAAAATAAAGGGTTTCGTATACCCTTCCTGTGTATCTTGTCTACTTCCCACATTTATTGAACATAGCTTTAGTAAGCTCCCTGTTCCGAGTCAGGTCTTTGCATGTTCCCAAAGCAAGTAAGGCGGAACATTGAACCTGATAGTGGCGCCCGACGAAGAAGAATAACCATGGCCGAGTTTCAAGAAGAACCCGTGCTGCCTGCAGAAGCGTCTCAGAATCCAGAAATGCCAGCTGCCGCCCTGGAAGGATTTGGTTACATCGTCCAGACCATGCGCGCTTCGATGAAACCAGAAGCAACATTTAATGGAAACTCACCGGTTACCAGTTTTTTGGAAAAACTAGATGACCACTTCATGATGTATCCCGTGCATGAGTTCCAGAAACTCAGCTACCAGCGCTTTAAGGGGCCAAGCGCTTAATTGGTTCAAATGCATAGGCAGAAGTCTCTTGGGTCAAGCGGGAAGTCCCACCTATACTTACGAAAATTTCAAGACTGCCTTAGTAAAAGCCTTCCCTGTCGTAAGGGATCGTGCGAAATTAGAAGCGGAACTTTTCAGCATATACCAGAAACCAATTGAAAATCTCTCAAGCTTTATTTTAAGAAAAATTCACGTCTTCAAACTCTTGTATGGAAAACGTCCGGATCCTGAGATAATTCAAGTGATTTTGCCGAGGTTACTTCCCCAAGTACAAGACTTTATTGAATTAAGGATCCGACTACAGTGGAAAAGTTATTTGAGCTAGCAATCCAGTTGAAAGTAGAAGAACGGCGGACATTGAAAGAAGACGCCAATATCAACAACGAAACCAATTTGGTGAGCCAAGACCACAGCAAAGTCAATCACACGGCTACGGAAGCAAAGCGAATCAGTGGGCAAGGAAACCTGAGCATCCAAAAACAGCCGGCGAACGTCGACAGTTCAATAACAATCCAGGAAAAAAGTATCAAGGCCAGTGGAAAAAGAAGGAAAGCATGGAAAGAAAAAAAGATTTAAACTAAAACGGATTTCTGCTGACGGGAGGGTGCGGAAATCCGAAGGCCAAGAAAACCCCTCTTCCTTCAAGTTAAATACAGTGATGGTGAAAAATTTGACTCTTCCAAAGATTGAAGTGTTGGTGAATAACATCCCAGCCACCGCACTCCTGGATACAGGCGCGCAGTGTTGCTGTGTGGCAGAAGATTTTTTTAGGAAGTATTTTCAGAAATACCGCATATATAATTCGGATAATACGACAGTATTAGCTGCGCAAGGAGAAAGATGCAAGTGCATAGGTAAATTACCGCTATACGTTCGTATCAAGGACGAACAAGTAAAGGTTATGTTTTTTATAGTAAAGAATCTGCAAGCACATATTATCTTAGAGATAGATTTTCTTTCAGAGGCAGAAGCAACGCTGGAATTTAATGAAGCGTCCCTTAAGCTGACGATTAAACCAGTTCGAGAAGAAAAAACGGAACCGCCAATGTTAAACCTTGACCACCTGCCTAAGGAAGAGCAACAAAGAATCCGACAAGTGGTAAGTGAATTTGCTTCGTTATTTAGTGATATTCCAGGATTTACTCAAGTTACTAACCATAGTATCGACACCGGAGATTCAATGCCAGTTCGCCACAAAGCATACCGGTATGATAAGAATAAAGAAAAAATTATAGAATGGCACATTAGAGATATGTTACGGAAAAAGATCATACACCCATCTCAAGTAGTTATGCTAGCCCGGTGGTTTTATGTAAGAAAAACAATGACTATCCATTAACACATCCAAAAAGGTGGAGATTCGCAATTGACTATCGTAAATTAAACTAAATAACTAAATATCCGGTATATCCGTTACCTCTTATTGAAGAAATTCTAAGGAACATAACGTCTACCAAATACATGACGACTTTACACTTAACGACTGGTTATTTTCAAATAGGGGTTAGACCGGAGGACGTGCCTAAGACTGCTTTTATAATCAAGTCTGGCACTTATGCATTCCTGCGTATGCCGTTTGGCCTTTCAGGGGCACCGGCAACATTTCAGCGATGTATGGACATTGTGCTAAGGCCTGTTCTTGGAAAGTCCACATTTATCTATTTAGACAATATCATTATTACTAGTGATAATCTGGACCAACATGTACAGGATTTAAGACAGGTGTTTTCATTATTAAATGAGGCCGGTCTAAAAGTTAATGTCGAAAAGTGCAAATTTGCAGCCCCTGAATTAAAATACTTAGGTTACAAAATATCTCAGAAAGGAATCGAGACAGACGAATCAAAAGTAATCGCTGTACAAAAGTATCCACCGCCAAATACGGCGAAGAAGCTCTCTTCTTTTCTAGGACTTTGTTCATATTATAGGTCCTTTATAAAAGATTTTGCAGCTATTGCTGAACCATTGTTAAAATTAAAAAGGAAAAAGGAAAGATTCTCGTGGACGGCAGAAGCCAATAGTGCTTTCGAAAAATTAAAGCAAGCATTAACGCAAGCCCCTGTGTTGAAATTTCCTGAAAAAAATGAGAAGTTAGAAATTTCAGCGGATGCTTCGGATTATGCGGTAGGAACGGTACTTTCGCAAAATCAGCAGCCCGTGGCATTTTTTAGTCGAACTTTAAATCAAACACAAAGAAACTATTCCGCGACAGAGAGAGAGGCACTTGCAGTTCTGTTAGCAGTGCAAAAGTTCCGAGTCTATTTTGGAAAGGCGCCGATAACAGTGTACTCTGATCATGCGGCGGTAACTAGATTGTACTCAGGGAAAAACTTATCCCCAAGGTTAATGAGATGGGTGTGAGAACATTGTGGCTACATCGATTCTTGTATCGTTATCACGCGCGAGCACGTGCGTCGAAAGGTATAAATACTGGAAGGACTGGTTTGTCTCTCTCTCTTTTTCGTCTTTCCCCTCTCGCTGCCTGACGTCGTGTTAGCGAGTGTGTGGGCCTTCGGGCCACACACACTCAGCAGTCGCCATTTTGTTCCTGTCTAATTTTGCCGAGAAAGAAGCAGAATGAAGAAATCCAGTACTTAAAGTAGATGTTTGATTTGAGACTCACTAAGTCCGGCTGACGAGAATAACCTAAAATAAACGCGCAAGCAGAATACAAGTAACCGTTCGACTTCAAGATGTACTTGACCTGCAGTGTGTTACCACGTGATGACGTGTGTAAAAATAATATGAAGGTAAAAAGAAAAAAAGAAGAGCTTATAAGTGTGTAACCAGACAGCGCGATAATACGAAGATAAAATTGACCACGTTTCAACCGCAAAATTATTCGATGGGACAGGATTGCGCGAATAGTCACGTTTCGGCACTCCACGGACATTCCATTTGAGTTATCGCATTGCGTGTATCTAAGTTATGATATTTTAGTATTTATATGTGTGTGACAAATGTGTCTTATTTAATCCAGAAAGTATGTGTATTAAAATAAATATGAGATTGGAAAAAGAAAATATTCGGCTCATGCATGCATCAGTGGGTAAGTCTTGTTAATGTATTTAGTAATGATTATGCAATGTACTAAACACCAAATTTTAGTTTAAGTTTTTACGCAAAATTAATTTGTACTTGATATTCTTAGTATCGACACTTTTGGCGATCACGCCCGTAACACCACATTTATGGTGCCGTGACCAGGATTATAATAATAAAGGCACATTATGGTGCCGTGACAAAAAAAAAAAAAAAAAAAAAAAAAAAAAAAAAAAAATGGGAAATTAAGTTTTAACTGTTTCATTTCAGGTAGAGAACCATTTTATGCTTATGCCTAAAAATATAACTACACATGTGATTCCAGTTTGATAATTGCTTAAATATTTTGAATTTTGTGATGATGTCTGATATCAAATAGGTGAATATTAGTAATGATTGGATAAAATATTTAATTTTGTGTTTATCTGATATGAATCATTAAGAAAAAGTTGAAAATTGCATATGTAAAAAAAAATATATATATATAGAATTCCATATGACTGTTTCCTGCTAATGTGAAATAATTTAATGATAAAAAATAGATATGTGAAAATGGTAATATCAAGTGAAAATTGGTCAGTATTTAAGAAATTATTCCTGAATGTATATCATATTGTGTGGTAAGGAATATGTAATAACTTGTATCCATGTGAAAAATTTCGATAAGTTACAATAGTGTATTTATGAATGTACTATACATTAGAAGTAATAATAATAGTAATTTAGAGTGGTACTAAAGTATAGTAAATTGATTCAGAATGGCTAAGAAAAATAATGTAATGAATATGAGTCTGGCTACTGCTCTGCCTACTTTTTCAGGGGAGCATGACGAAAATATAACGTTTTTTTTAGATCAGTTATGCCAAATGGCAAATTTAGAGAACTGGAATGAGAACAGAAAAAGTTTGGTGTTAAAAATTCAATTGAGGGGTAAAGCATTAAAATTTGTAATTGATAATGAATCGTGTAAAGATATGTCATTTGATGATTTAAAAGCATTACTAAGTAAACAATTTGCAAAATCTCAGTCATTTGACACAATTCAAAATAACTTTAACTCAATTAGACAGACCCCAGATCAGTCAGTCGAGGACTTAGAGGAAAAAGTGAATACTTATGCCACAAAATATTTTGGGTGCTATCCTAGTTCGAGTGAAGAGATACATAACCTCACTCAAAAAGCAATGCTTTCAAAATTCTTAGAAGCTCTCAGACCAGATATAAGACTGGAGGTTAAAAAACTAGGACCTATTGATTTTGCTACTGCTGTTAAACAGGCAAAGAACATAGAAAAAGCATTGGAGGATTCTGGTAATAGCTCACAGACACATGATTTTTCACCTGAATTAAATACATTAATTATGCAACAAATGCAAAATAATAGAGCCATTGAGGATTTGTCAAAAAAATTCAATGAAATTTTACCTAATGGTAGTGTAAACAATGTAACTAGCCTAGAAAATAATGCTACACAAAGTAGTAGTAATAGAGAGTCTTGTCATATTTGCCAACAGAATCATTGGACTACAGAGTGTCCTTATTTTCCTTCAAACAATAATTTTCAATATTATAGACAGGCTAGAAACAACCAGAGAAGAAATTTTTATAGGGGTAACTTTATCAATAGAAGGAATAGATATAATAGTCGGTATGCTTTCACGCAAGGTAATAGACTACAGAACAGTAATAGAAATAGGCCACAATACAGAAGATACAATACTCGTACAAATAATTTAAACTAATGAAGGGTACTTGCAGATCTCCCAGATACACAAAGTATTACTCAAGTGCCCATAAAAGAATTTGGGGGAAACAAGACAAAATTAAAAAAATAAGGAACTCAAATAGGCCAAATACACAGGAAAGATTCCGACACAAAATTAAAGAAAGTAATGAACAAAAATTGGTAGCTTCTTGCCAGACTAATAGTATCACAGAATTACCAGTAATAGAAATCAAATTTGGCGACTTTGTGGTAGAAGCATTACTTGATACAGGTGCAAATTTAAGCTTAATACAGCCAGACACCTTGCAAGTAATAAAAAATTACACAAAGATTCATTACTTAAGCAGATCTGTAAGAATACATACGCTAAATAATGCTACTATCCCATATGTATCTGCTGTAAACTTAAAATTTCGTTTAGGAAATAAATGGCTTGCCAACCAATTTTTTTTTTGTTACACAACATAATTGGAACACAAATTATCAAATGATTTTAGGGTATGATTTCATTCAAAAAAATAAGATACTTATAGATGCAGATAAAAGTCAGTTAATCATTGATAACACATATTTTGATCTTTTGGACAAAAGAAAAAACTGTACTAATATTAATGCAAAAAAGGTAGACAAGAATAGTAGACCAGAGGAGTCGGGTATTGTAAGAGTAGTATTGAATACCAGAATTGCGCCAAATACAGCAGAGATAGTAAAGTTAAGCATTCCAATAAATATGCAGAAAGAAAAGCAAATAATGTTCTCACCAGACAGGCGAAAAGTGGGCAAGATAGGTGTGACTGATTCAATTCATGAGATAAGTGACAGGCAATATATATTCACCATAATTGAAAACAATTCCAATGCCGCAATTATTCTAAGAAAGGGTGAAAGATTGGTAAGGTATATAAAGTCTAAGAAAAACAATTTGAAAAACCTAGAGAGCAACAAAATTTGCAGATTAACCATATAACTTTAAAAGAAATTAAACAATTAAGAAAGGAGGAATTAAGCCCAGATGATTTTGATTTAAGTCATTTAGAAGCAGAACAAAAAAATAAGATGATTGAAATGCTCATGAAAAATTCAGCTGTGTTTTCAAAATCTTACACCACTCTGGGTGAGACTGATGCTGTCGTGCCACAATTTAATTTATTACATAACTTTCCAATTCAAACTAGACCATACACTATTCCTCGCATTGCTAAAAAATATGCCCAAGAGGAGATAGCCAAATTGTTAGAAGCAGGTATTATAGAGCCATCGACATCGAGTTACAGTTTTCCAGTAATTTTTGTCAAAAAGAAAGCACCACCTAATACTGATCCTAGCAAATTAAAATTTAGAATGGCAGTAGATTATAGATTGTTAAATTGCATAACTGAATCATATCAAATATGTCTACCTAAGATTTCAGATATTTTGCATAATATAGCATTTAAAAGTTATTATTGTGTGCTAGATCTTAAGTCAGCATTTTTTTAAATAAAGTTAGATCAGAAAGATAAAGAAAAATTAGCCTTTTGCACGGAACTTGGCAATTTTCAACCAACTCGGTTACCTTTTGGTGCAAAAAATTTATCTGCTTATTTCCATACTCTAATCAAAATGTTTAGGTGAATTGCAGGGTCCAAATTTACAATATTTTCTAGATGACATAATTGTTGCAGCTAAAAGTATAAATGAACTAGTAATTATTTTACAAAAGGTGTTTGACAAGTTAAAAAAATTTAATTTAACATTAGACCCAGCCAAATTGCAGTTATGTAAACAAGAGATTACGTATTTAGGTTTTTCGGTTAATAAGAATGGTTTTGCTCCTTCAGAGGAGAATATTCAGAAAGTAGCCAAATTTCCTAGGCCAAGAAATGTGAAAGAGGTTCAAACATTCATAGGCATGGTAAATTATTTTCGACACTTAATTTTTAATTATGCAGAAATTGTTAAGCCAATAGTAAATTTAACAAGAAAGAATATACCATTCGTGTGGAACGAGAGATGCCAAAATGCATTAGATAAAATACAAGAATTAATTTTAGAAAAACCCACAATAAAAAACATAGAAAATGATAAACCTTTATATTTAGTAACCGATGCTTCTAGATCAGCCATTTGTGGCATATTAATGCAAAAAACTGATGAAAAGTTTTTCCCAGTACAATTTTACTCAAAAATTTTAACACCTGCTGAGGCTAGATATCCTTCAATTAGGAGAGAACTTTATGCAATCTTCAGATCAGTAAAGCAATTTCACGAACATCTGTATGGGAAAAAATTTATAATATTAACAGATGCTAAACCTCTGACTTTCCATATTAGTCTTGACAAAAAGCCAGATATTGTAGCACGTTGGTTGTTATATTTACAGGAATTTCAATACACGATGGAGCATATTCCTGGTTTAAAAAACCCAGCAGACTACTTGTCAAGAGTTTCAGAGGATGTAGTGGTAAACAATGTAAATATATTTAAGACCAATGATAATTTGTCTTTTCAAAATATAATTACTAAACAGCAAAGTGATCCAGACATAAAATCAATTATAAAAAAATTACAGGATAACCACAAAGAAAGTATAGAACAATATTTTATTGATAGTCATACAGATGTAGTAATGATAAAATTAAAACCTGTAAATATGAGAAAGAAAGACAGAAGTATCCAGAATAAAATTCTAATTCCTAAGGCAGTAATTAAAGATGTATTACAGACAGTTCATGCGCCTCACTTTGGTATTCAAAAGACATATGAGTTTGTAAAGGCAAAGTATTATTGGAAAGGTATGTATAGCGATACGAAATGTTTTGTAGAAAATTGTTCAGATTGCTTACAAAATAAGTCTAGACCTCACAACACTCTGCCACGTCTAATTCCTAAGAAAGATCTTGCTCCTGGAGAGATGATAGCTATAGACATAGTTGGTAAACTGCCAAGATCCATAGATAATAAGTTTTATGTGCTCACTATCATTGATCATTATTCCAGATATTTGGAAACAGTTCCGATAAACAACTGCACTTCTCAATCCATCATAAAATCTTTAAATGATTATTTTGCCAGATTTGCCATTCCAAAAATTTTGTTATCAGACAACGGTTCCTATTTTTGTTCCACAGAATTTACTCAGTTTTTAAAATCGCTTAAAATAGAACACAGAAAAAGTTCAATTTATTATCCACAGTCCAATGGGTTGATTGAAAGAGTTCACAGGGTAATGAAAGAATCAGTTGCAGCAATATCAAACAAAATATTTGAATGGCCACAAAAAGTACTGATGTTTAAACTGTATTATAATAATGCTGTAACTCAATTTTCACCAGCAGAACTATTTTTCGGTAGAACATTAAATACTCCCATAGATAGCAATGATCCTCTTAAATTAGCAGAAGATTTCCAGGAATATTCCAAAAGAATAAAGGAACAATTGAGTAGAGATAAGCAACAAGTAAAATTAAATGAGGATGAATAATTTAATTGTGCAAAAAAATATTTGAAAGGGAGAAAAATTCCAGAATTGAAATCAGGGGATAAAGTTTTTATGCAGGAATTTACTGATCGAAGGGTGCTACATCCAAAATACAAGGGGCCATATGAGATCATTAAAAAGCTACGAAATGATAATTATATAATACAATTAGAGAATAAAACCACTAAAGTTCACGTAAGTAAATTGTTTTTACAAAAGCCTTCAAGAATAGATTCAACACAAAATGAGGATTAGGAGTGTAACACAATTGTAAATTGTAGATCAGCAAATCAAAAAAAAAAATGTGTAAAGAAGTGATTATGATAAGAATGTAGCAGATGTACAAGCTAGATAATGAATGATGATCATGTGTGGTATGGGTCAATTTAGTGTAATAAAGCGCTAATTGCACGATTTTTGGTAGAGTTGGCTGGTCCATATACCAGAAGAATTGAATTGTACTATGCAGGGTCTCACTGATTACTAGGTAGCAGATTCAAAAAAAAAAAAAAAAAAAAAGGAGTGTGGTTCAAATCTCCTTGTCTTACTGCTGAATCAAATTGAAGGTATGTAATTTAGTAGTGGATCTAATACAAATGTAGCTTGTAACAATGTCATGACATATTGGTATATGAAATGTATATGTAAAATGAATATGATCAAATGATAAAAGTAGCTATGTAATGAAATAGTGAATGTGATTCTAAAATGTAAAGAATGAAATAAGGTAAACAATGGTTAAGAGGAGTTCCATCAAAATTGATAATGCAAATGTTCTTAGTTTAAGTGATTGATTGGATATTTAATCATATGTGAATTGTAAATTATGTGTCTTAAGTGCCAAATTTTCATTGCCTGGAATCGCATCTGTGGTGATATTTTAGGAAAGAGTAGACATGCATGAGTACGTAAAAGAATAATACTAATGTAAAAAATATATATCACAAAATGTTTAAAATGCTGTTTTTTTTTTCAAGCAATGTGAAATATTAACGTGAAATATGTGTGATAGTGCATACGAAGGCTCAACTGTGTTCATAGAATGAGGAATGTATGGAGTGCCAACGAAATGATAAAGTGCAGTGCCTTTGCAAATGATGTAAAGATTGGTGTGCAATGTGTATCTAATGCAGACGAAGGTTCAAGTGTGTCCAGCAGAGAGGGATTTCATTTGTCCAGTGATGGGACAAAATGTTTTTTCTTCGGCCGGAGGGAATGTGAGAACATTGTGGCTACATCGATTCTTGTATCGTTATCACGCGCGAGCACGTGCGTCGAAAGGTATAAATACTGGAAGGACTGGTTTGTCTCTCTCTCTTTTTCGTCTTTCCCCTCTCGCTGCCTGACGTCGTGTTAGCGAGTGTGTGGGCCTTCGGGCCACACACACTCAGCAGTCGCCATTTTGTTCCTGTCTAATTTTGCCGAGAAAGAAGCAGAATGAAGAAATCCAGTACTTAAAGTAGATGTTTGATTTGGGACTTACTAAGTCCGGCTGACGAGAATAACCTAAAATAAACGCGCAAGCAGAATACAAGTAACTGTTCGACTTCAAGATGTGCTTGACCAGCAATGTGTTACCACGTGATGACGTGTGTAAAAATAATATGAAGGTAAAAAGAAAAAAAGAAGAGCTTATAAGTGTGTAACCAGACAGCGCGATAATACGAAGATAAAATTGACCACGTTTCAACCGCAAAATTATTCGATGGGACAGGATTGCGCGAATAGTAACGTTTCGGCACTCCACGGACATTCCATTTGAGTTATCGCATTGCGTGTATCTAAGTTATGATATTTTAGTATTTATATGTGTGTGACAAATGTGTCTTATTTAATCCAGAAAGTATGTGTATTAAAATAAATATGAGATTGGAAAAAGAAAATATTCGGCTCATGCAAGCATCAGTGGGTAAGTCTTGTTAATCTATTTAGTAATGATTATGCAATGTACTAAACACCAAATTTTAGTTTAAGTTTTTACGCAAAATTAATTTGTACTTGATATTCTTAGTATCGACACTTTTGGCGATCACGCCCGTAACACCACAATGGGCGCTCAAGCTATAAGAATATAATCTGGTAATCAAGCTGTAGCGTTGCGCGCCTCCAACTTGCACGCAACCAAGAGGTGACTGCGAAAACTGGATAAAAGACAGAGTCTTGTTAAGGGTTTAAGTCCCTTTTTATTCAACGTAATAAATTACAAGTGCGTGCTCTTGACGCTCACAAACTGCGCCAACTCGGCGGTCAAATAAAAATAATAACCTGAAAAGAAACTAAAGACAAGACTCTAACTACGAGGCTCTCTAAAAGTAACTAACTCACCGCGTTTTACAATACCGCTGCTAATTCAGCAAACTTGAAGATCACGTTGAACGATTAACAATACTTCCAGGCAAGCACACAGGCCGAAACGCGGGGTTCTTCAATTTCGGGCTAACTACCTCCGCGCTCGTGAAGTAAGAACTGCACACCTCGAACTCGTTTCCTTTCTATTTAACTCAGAATACTTCCGCTGATAATTTGAATCCTTGCGCGTTCTACTAAAATTTACATACTCTGGCATTGGCAGTTCCAGGGAAAAGTAAGGCTTGACAGGAAAGATAGTTTAAACTTAAAATAAATGTTAGTTAAAATAAATATAAACCCTACATTTGCCGCTGCCAGAATTTGGGAAACTTGTAAGCAGGTCCTACAAACGACCTGTTGTAAGTTTCTATAATTCTGAACTAACTCTCGAGAACCTCGTTTACACAAAAAAAATCTTATGTAACAAATTGTATACTAAAATTCTGTGTATACTTATAACTCTCTCTTCTTACAGCAACTTTTCCTGGACTTCATCAATCAATCTTGGTCTTTTCCTTCCAGCATCTGGAAGGAATAAGTATCAGTATCTTTCTAAATACATTATAATTTATACTTTCTTGACACAATAAATTTTTGTTTTTAAACGATTCGTTTTCCTTAGTTATTGCTTAATTCACATTCATTCAATTTTTCAAGCATTAATTTAATTTCACCCTGGCTCTCCGCCATGTGTGGTGTCAAACGGGAATATTCGTGTTTTAGTCTTACAACACTTCCCCTAACCACCATGATTTGTTAGAATTCAACGACCAAAAAGACACACCTTACTCGACATTCTACAACTCAATGAGCTACTTTAACATTCTTAAAAATTCAAGTGTAGGTGGAGAACCCTACAAAACACATTCATTCTAACTTCCCCCTCATTCATCTTTAAACATGCAGGCTTTTGCTCTAAAGCATGACTTTATCTACAGTTTAATACTTAATTCCTTTTGTTTGAGTTTTGAATTCATTCCTTTTGAGCATTTTACTTTTAGCATCTAAAATTTTATGCTTCTAGACTAAATTCTACTTTTACATAACATTCAAGTATTTACGTACATTTACAAAATTTTAATACATATGATTTTTACAATTTACCATAAAATGAATAAGAGAAAATAAATTTTTACTTTACTCATTCTTCGCCAAGCTGGCGGCACTGAAACTAAAATTCTTATTAATACAAGAATACGAAGTTATTTTTATCTTCGGCCAAATTTCGGCTTTAACATAACAGAATTAGTCTTTCGACCAACAGAAAATGCTTGTTCTTAGCTTTTATACTTAAAGAAAATAATACTTTCGCCGTAGCTAAATAAAGTAAAACAAAACTAAGTCTCAACCGAGACATGTTGACTTTCGTCAAAACATAGAACTTCGTACTTATGCATAACATTTCGGAAGAAAAGAGAAAAAATTTTATAGAAGATTTGAACTTATCTTTGAGTTTTCGATGCTTGAAACTCCGTCATTCTTTTGTGGCAATATTGTTCCCAAGTTATAGGTTTCATGGACGTCAATCTTCTCCTTACTGACCTCCGAGTGTCGTCCACATTAGTTTTTCTTTTGCGTCCTCTGCATGCTGGCCTCTTGGCGGAGTAATCGTCGGGCTGTTGTCGTTTCCGTTTTTCCATGGGACGGCTGGTCTTGACGTCCTCCGGCCTGGAGTCCTTCTTCAATTTCTTCTGTTCCTGGTATTTTTGTTCCTCCTGTTGCCGTTTCAGTTTCCGGAACGGCGGCCTTGCTGGCACTTGACTCTCTGGCCCTGGGCGCGTTCTCCTTGATGTATAATTTCTCCTGCGATCCGTTGTAGGTGGTGTTTTGCTCTTTACCACGGTTTCTTTACGCGGTGCATCTGTATTCTTGTTTTTCTTAAATGCTGGAGCTTGAACGTTTTTCTTTTTTCTTTTTGATACCGTCGTCCGGGTTGTAGAAGTGCTAGGTCTCTCTTCAGTTCTCTGTTTCTTGGGTGGTGGAATAGTTGTTGTAGTCTCTGGCCCTTCTATTTCGTTTAGACTTGAGTCCTGCAAGAAACTTTTAAGGATTTCAAAATCATTTGGATTATAGTATTTTTTCACCTGGTCGGGACTTGCTTTACAGACCTCCCCTCTCTCGTTCTAAGATATAATACGACACCTTTGATTTCCTGAATTACATATGGGCCTTCAAATTTTGGAGCTAGCTTTGCCGTAAAATTGTCTGGGGCACTTGATAAAGAAAATTTCCGCTTCAATACTTTATCCCCTACTTTAAAATCTGCTTCACGGCGTTTTCTATCATAATATGTTTTTTGCTTATTTCTTGCCGTATCCGAGCTTTTAAGCGCCTGATCAATCAGTTTTTGCACATCTTTCTGTTTAAACTCTTGCTCTCTTTGTTGCACAAAGAATAATTTATCTAAAGGCGTAATTAACTTTCTGCCTAAAAATAATTCTGCTGGGGTTTTTCCCGTAGTATCGTGATTTGCCGTTCTTAAAGCATAAGCTAATTCATTTATGTAGCCATCCCAGCGCTTGTGATGTGTGCTCACGTAACTGCGAATTATTTTACCATGTTTTTATTCACTCTTTCTGCTAAGTTTGCCTGTGGTCTATACGGAACCATTTTGATATGGCGTATGCCAAGTCCATTGCATATGTTTTCAAATATTTGACTAATGAATTGTTTTCCGTTATCGCTAATAACTTTTATCGGTGCACCGTATTTTAAAATGTATCTGTGTAAGAATGCATCTGCGACTGTTTTGGCTGACGCGCGTTTAAGTGGAACAATTTCTGTCCATTTTGAAAAATGATCTACTATTACTAAAAGAAAACGATTTTTATTTAACTCGCTCTGGGGGAAGGGACCAAGGAGATCTAAGCTTAAAATTTCATTCGGAAATGTAGCGCGAATTCTATTTAAGTACCCGGCCGGGCTGTAATTAATATCATTTATTAATTGACATTGATTGCAGGACCTGACATACGCCGTTACTATTTTGTATAATTGCGGGAAATATACCGCCTCGCGTACCCTTTTTAAAGTCTTTCTGATCCCTAAATGACCCGCTGTTTTCGCGTTGTGTAATTCCTTCAAAATGCTTAATCGAAGCGAGGCTGGGATGACTGTTTTGTACTCGAGATTTTCGTTTGTTGTTTTCGTATAGAATAATAAATTATCTATTATTTCATAGTTTTCTGCTCTATTTCTTATCGCATCGATATGTGTGTGCTCAAAGCTTTCGGGGTCTTTCAAATATGCATAGATATTTCCAAATTCAGGATCAGCTTTCAGTTCAGTAATAATCGTATCTCTAGAATCTAAAATTTTTGAAGTCAACACAGCGCATTTAAGTTCATTTCCTTCATCGTCCAGTTTTATACGAGAAAGTGCGTCAGCTACATTGTTTCCCTTACCCGGTTTATATTTTATTCTGATATTATATTCTTGGAGTTTTAAAGCCCATCTTATTAACCTGGGCGTTAGGTTTTTCCCCGAGTAAAGTCTACCAACAGCCGCATGATCCGAAAAGACTGTTACTGGCGCTTTGCCGAAATAAACTCGAAATTTGTGTACAGCCATTAATACGGCTAATGTTTCTCTTTCTGTAGCTGTATAACTCCTTTGTGTCTGATTCAATGTTTTACTAAAAAATGCCAGAGGATGGCTATTTTTCATAAGAACCGCACCCACCGCATAGTCTGATTCATCTGCTGCAATTTCCAGGTTTTCGTCCCCCTCCGGGAATTTTAAAATGGGGGCATTGATGAGCGCTTCTTTTAATCTTTCAAAAGCTGTGTTTGCTTCCGCTGTCCACGTAAATTTACCTTTCTTTCTTTTGATTACTAATAGTGGTTCAACAATATTAGCGATATCTTTTATGAAAGACCGATAGTAAGAACATAACCCAAGGAAAGAAGAAAGTTTCTTGGCGGTGTTGGGCGGTGGGAAATTCTTGATAGCTTTTATTTTTGAATCTTGCGTTTCTATACCCTTTTGCGAAATTTTATAACAGAGATATTTAATTTCTTTAGTTGCGAATTTGCATTTTGAGGCGTTAATTGTAAGACCGGCCTCTTTTAATAATTTAAAAACTTGTTCTAGATCATTAATGTGTTGTTCCAACGTACTACTCGTTATAATTATATCATCTAGATAAATTAAAGTTGATTTTCCTAGAACAGGCTTTAGAACAATGTCCATAGCTCTCTGGAATGTTGATGGTGCCCCACACAACCCAAAGGGCATGCGTAAAAATGCATAAGTGCCCGATTTTGTTATAAATGCGGTTTTATGAACGTCTTCGGATCTCATAGCTATTTGATAGTAGCCAGACGTTAAGTCCAAGGTAGACATGTATCTTGTCGATTTGATCTGTCTAATGATTTCCTCTATAACCGGCAAAGGGTAAACTGGAAATTTAGTAATACTATTTAGTTTTCTGTAATCGATAGGAAACCTCCAAGCCCTTTTATCCGAAGGAAGAAACTCGTTCTTTTTCCTACATAGTACGACTGGACTCGCGTACTCACTATTTATGGGCGTTATTATTTTATTCTTTAATATCTGAATATGTTCTTCGATGATTACGTCTTTTTGTTTGTCGTACCGATAAGGTTTAGTCCTACAAGGTTTTTCGGCAGTTACTTGTATCTTATGCGTAACTATCTGACAATTTCCCGGTTTTTCTGAAACCAATTTAGCAAAATTACTCACCACTTGCTGGATGGCTTGCCTTTCATGTTCATTCAGATGGTTAAGGTCCACTTGCGATGTCTCCACAGGTGCCACCACCCTCTGGTCCATCTCCAGTACCACGGAACTGTCTTGAAAATTCAATTTGGCCCTCGCGGCCCTTAAAAACTCCATACCTAAAATAAGAGAATTTTGCAGATTTTTCACTACAAAAATTAATACTTTGAGGCTTTCCTCTTTTACCCGTATGTTTAATGATAATTTCCCGATGCAGTGACATGTTTTTCCTTGCGCCGCTATAATTTCCGTATTTTTGGTTTTAAATAATCGTACCCTATAAAAATTCTTTTTGAAGAAATTTTCGCTCATAAAATTCCCTTCTGCTCCTGTATCGATGAGGGCTTCTACTGGTACATCGCCAACCAGTACTTGTAGAATTGGTAGATGTGAGTTTTTTACGATGACCGTATTAAAATGTCTTTTTGAGGGTTTTTTTAAAACTTCCGGGGTCTGTACCCTCCCTTTCACAGGCCCCTCTACTCGTTTAAAGCTTTCCTTTCAAGTTGTGCCTTCTGGGTACGCGGATGTTTACTTCGAATTTTCTTTTTGGGCCTTGACCTTCGAGTTTCGATGAGTTAGCTTGATAGCTCTTTCCCCCATAAGAGCGATTTCCATTTCTGGTTTCCTCATTTGAAGATTTCCTTCAGGTACTTTGAGAATACGTTGCCTCTCTAGCTTTTTCCGCTATTCTGCGATTTTGAAACTTCACCGCCAATTTGAAATGCTCCTGCAATGTGCTTGAGTTTCTAATTTCGAAGTAGTCTTGAACAGCGGGTAACAATCTTGGTAAGATTATTTCAATAATCTCCGCATCGGGTTTCTTCCCATACAGCATATCCGTCAGCTTAATTTTTCGTAGAATAAAGTCCGTCAAATCTTCTATATCCCGTTGATAGAAACTATATAGTTCGGCTTCCAGCCTTGCTCGATCTTTCACTATGGGGAAGGCCTTTACTAACGATTTTTTGAAATTTTCAAATGTATATGTCTGGCTTCCAAATTCCCCTAATAAAAATTTGACTATATTTTTCCACCATAACGCGGCCTGTCCTCTTAGTGCGGATGTGGCGATGGCAACTTTTTGTCTTTCAGGAACAGGGTAGAGCTGAAAGTGGTTTTCTAGACCTTCTAGAAATACCGCTACCGAATTTTTTCCGTCGAAATGGACGTTTGGCTTGATTGACGCTCTCAAAGTCTGGACCAGGTATCCAAATCCTTCCAATTGGCTTGTCATTTCTTGGTGTTGTCCAGCGGCTTCCATCCAATTTTCGGCCATTTCAGTTCGATAAGTGTTCGGGCGCCAATGTAGCGTTGCGCGCCTCCAACTTGCACGCAACCAAGAGGTGACTGCGAAAACTGGATAAAAGACAGAGTCTTGTTAAGGGTTTAAGTCCCTTTTTATTCAATGTAATAAATTACAAGTGCGTGCTCTTGACGCTCACAAACTGCGCCAACTCGGAGGTCAAATAAAAATAATAACCTGAAAAGAAACTAAAGACAAGACTCTAACTACGAGGCTCTCTAAAAGTAACTACCCTCACTGCGTTTTACAATACCGCTGCTAATTCAGCAAACTTGAAGATCACGTTGAACGATTAACAATACTTCCAGGCAAGCACACAGGCCGAAACGCGGGGTTCTTCAATTTCGGGCTAACTACCTCCGCGCTCGTGAAGTAAGAACAGCACACCTCGAACTCGTTTCCTTTCTATTTAACTCAGAATACTTCCGCTGATAATTTGAATCCTTGCGCGTTCTACTAAAATTTACATACTCTGGCATTGGCAGTTCCAGGGGATAGTAAGGCTTGACAGGAAAGATAGTTTAAACTTAAAATAAATGTTAGTTAAAATAAATATGAACCCTACAAAGCATACCCCCGGAAAGGTAAATATCGTAGCAGATGCCCTATCCAGAATAAAAATAGATGATGGTAAGACTGTAAAGGTGGCAATGCTCACAGCATGTACAATAAATTCCCGAGAAACTGTAATAACCGAACTGGGTAAGGATCCTGAGTTTGGAAGCATTTATGAGTATTTAAAGGATCCTGAAAATTTTAGCCACCAAGATATTGTGGCGATAAGAAATAGGGCGGCCCATTACGAACTAATAGATGGTCTATTATTTTATACAAAAACTAGAAATTCCAACAACGAATTTCGACCTGTTATCCCAGCTAGTCTTAGATTAAATATCCCGCAGGAGTTACATGACAGCCCTTTATCTTCTCATGCTGGTATTCGAAAAACTATCCAACGCGTACGGGAGGCAGTCTATTTTCCTGAACTGCAAAAGTTAACAAGGGCGTATGTCCAGTCCTGCCCAACATGTCAAGCAGTTAATTATATTAATTTCCGCCCGGCCGGGTTTCTAAATAGTATTAAATCCGATTTTCCAAATGAGATAATTGGCATCGATTTATTGGGCCCTTTCCCAAAGTCAGTTAAATAAAAGTCGCTATCTCCTTGTTATGGTTGATCATTTTAGTAAGTGGACCGAAATTGTTCCCTTAAAACGAGCCTCCGCGAAATTAGTTACTGATTCTATTTTAAATAAATATATTTTAAAATACGGGGCGCCCCTAAAAGTTATATCGGATAATGGTCCTCAATTTGTAAGTAATATATTTGAAGACATGTGCCAAAAACTGGGCATATGTCATTTAAAAATGGTCCCGTATCGGCCGCAATCAAATATAGACGAACGGGTCAATAGAAATATAGTGAAAATTATCCGTAGTTATGTTAAAAAGTTTCATAAAAGCTGGGATAACTATGTCAATGAATTTGCTTTCGCCCTTAGGACCGCAAAACATGATACAACGGGCAAAACTCCTGCTGAGTTATTTTTAGGCAGAAAGATTATAACGCCGTTAGATAAATTATTTTATGTTCAACAAAGAGCCCCAGAATTTAAAATGGGTGATATAGAAAAATTAATTAAAGAAGCAAAAAAGAACACTGGAGTAGCACAAAGAAAACAGAAGCTCTATTATGATATGAAACGACGGGGAGTAACTTATAAAGTAGGAGATGAAGTATTAAAAATTAAGCATTCACTTTCTTCAGCACCAGAAGATAAAACCGCCAAATTTTTTCCACGATTTGAAGGACCATATGTCATATAAAAAATAACTCACGCTGTAGTGGTGTTAAAAGCCAGAAATGGTGAAACATGCTCCGCAAACATTGACCCAATAAAACCATACTATGACCGTAATAAAATGCAAATATTTACAGATCTTTTGCAGGATTCGGCACGGCAGGCACGGCAGGCACAAGCTCCAGAGGTGGAACAACGACAAGCAAAAGGGCAAGCCATTAGGAGGCAGGAGCAATTGAAAAGAAAGTTTCCCCGTTGGAAAATTGAAGGTAACAAGAAAAAGAAGCCGTTCCACCGACCACAAAAGAGAACGCACGACTACCCCCAGAATGAAGAAGGGACAAGTACGACGAATGCAAAGAAAGCCAGGAGAAATAACGGCAACAATAACCCGGCTCCCAAACGGAAGATCTACTCATCGGACAGGACTCTACGCAGCAAATGTCGCCGAATTGCGGAAGGACCACCAGCGGCGGAGGAAAAGATACAAGGAAAATTTGAATGGCCAGCAACGAGATCCAAGCAGGAACGAGAGAGAAGTGTCCCGGTTCCGCCAAGACCAGCGGCCATCAAACGGCCAAGACCACAGGCAGACGCGAAAAAGAAGGTATTCAAGGGTGACCGAACTGGAGGGAAAAGAAAGCTCCTAGAGGGAGGAACTGAAGGGCGAGCCCGCACAAGAAGGAGGATAAATCAAACACGAATCTTCGCTACCTTCCAGGACTGGGCAGAGAAAAGAATGTCCGAATATCACAAAGATAAGTAAAATTTTATGTTACTTTGCAAACTTAAGTTAATCTTTCATTCTTACTGCAAGTGGCAGATTTCAAGATGTTTTACCTCATGTGAGGTCTACCTTTATCGCCAAAAAGGCGAGAAATGAGTTGTTACCTATTTTGGTATTATGTTTTTCAATTACTCGCGCGTAAAACTAAAGTTGATGTATAATAGGAATGTGTAAATACTTGAATATTATAAAAGTTATTTTATAAAATTTTATTTAAAAGATTCTGGCAAGAAAGAAGTTTTAGTCTGAAAGACTTTTGAAATGTAGTATTTCAATGTAGAAGAATTGCACTTGCTTGGAAAAGAATAGAAGTTAACAATGTACTACTAATGTATGTTTTAAATTGCGTAAAATTAACGGCATGTTAATATGTTCTTATATACAAGGTGAACTGTTATTTTAAATGTTAAGAAATACTGTGATATGGTAAAAGTGAAAGTAATGCCAAAAAAATTTTTTTATTCGTGTGACTGTAAAAAGACCAAATTATGGTGAATATGTGTTAAAGGTTGAATGAATGTAGTTAGGCTCTCTGACGCTACACTTCAGAGTTAGCCACTTTCAGAATAGTACCTCAGGGTTTAGAGATGAAGATAAGGTGTGTTACGAGGTCTTGTTATGTTGAATTTTAACACGTTAGTGTTTTGATTGTAGGCGGCAGTGTTGAACACTGGTACATAAACACATTCGTGTTCGGTGTTTTCTTTTACAACACATGTCAAAGAGCACGGGGAGAGATAATTAAATAAAAGTCATGAATGAAATAAGAATGTTAGGAGAAATATAAATATGCATGTGACTTGGCATTTAATTGTGTAACATTTCATTAAACTAGTTTTCCTTCCAGATCTCTGGAAGGAACCAGATTTCAACTAAAAGCTCCTGTTTAGATGCAGTACAGATGAAAAGTAATTGTCCATGGAGCTGATAATGTAAAAACAATTTTTTTTTAAATTTCTAGTTTCTAGTGAGAAATGTTTGTAAAAGATTGGCCTCGCGTTAGATTCTAGAGCTAAAAGTTTTCAACAAGGTCGTTTTAGACCTCAGTTTCAAACTAATTAACTCTGGCGGGAAGTATGTAAGGATCTTAAGTTTTACTAACGTTTATTTTATTTTAAATCTTTACTATCACTTCTTATTTTCTACTTCCGGCCAGAATTAAAAGCGTTAACTTATTTATGCAAAATTTGTCTGGCGAACGCCAAGTACTTAAGTTGTGGCTTTTTGCCAAGCGAGAGAGAGGAAGGAGTTAGTAGAAGCAGGCCGCTTGCCTTAGCAGTTTTACTCGGTTGCGGGTTGCCTTCCAGGACAGAGGTTTAATCCTCTTAATAATTTTAAACGTATTGTAGTGTTAACAGTTCTCTGTACTACATACGGCTTCCTGTTAATATACGGCCAATCTTCCACGTAGGCCCTTGTTTATTATTCCAAAGTTAAGTTAGAGTTTAGTTAATATTTTTATATTCTTACGTTCAGACCACAAGTGGTTGGTCTCTGTATTCCGAAGTCCGGAAATTATTGTAAAGAGTGAAAAATAAAGGGTTTCGTATACCCTTCCTGTGTATCTTGTCTACTTCCCACATTTACTGAACATAGCTTTAGTAAGCTCCCTGTTCCGAGTCAGGTCTTTGCATGTTCCCAAAGCAAGTAAGGCGGAACATTGAACCTGATAAAACATGCAGGATTAACTTTGAGAAAATGCAGTTTCTCTCAAACAATGGATTAGTTTTGTAATAATGCTTAGGATTTTATGTGTTACTACATCAATTATAGTACAAAGGTACCAGAATGAAGCTAATGCTCGTTGTTATTCACTATTTTTGTTATAAAAGTTTGATTAGACATGTAACAGTTTTACATGCAATAGTTGATTTATACCATAGAGAGTATATATTAATTATGAGCTATTGAAATCACGACTTTAGTCTTCTGTATACCGTTCTTTCAAAACTTTGGCCTTTCTAGAGTTTACTAGATTTGAAAATACTGCTAACATGTTTTCTGCTTCTGAAGACGATTGACCAATGTCAGTTGCTGCTGAAATCGATGCAGTTCTTTTAAAATATACTCCGATATGAGGAAAGATTTGGCCTAATTGTGCATGCAGAGCTAAGATTACATACATATAGGAAGATCTTTCCATATGATAATTATTGACCGAGTCTAGGCTTATTCCTATATGGTATGTGTTCACCTGAAGTAATGTAATAGCTTCAAATGGGCTGCTTACCTTTTTACATTGCTTAAATCAAAGGAAAGAATTCAAATCCTAGTATAAAGTTTAGTTTTGCTGGGCTCAAGTAAATAATCTGATTAATTGGAGTTCTTCATAACTGGGTTACGGATAATTGTTAACTTACTACATTCTTAGTTATAGCTTTATAAATTATTTCGATTGTATGACTATTAATATTATTGTTTTAAATAGGTTTGTTTCATTAAAATGCCTTGTCCGCTGGTGAAAAGAAAATAACTACCCATTCATCCATTTAATTGGTTTTCTTTTTGTTTTAGATAGACTGTTTCTAATTGCTTTATGGGACACGTATGTTCCATTCATATCGTCAGGTAAAGTGTATGAAATTCAAAGCCTTCCGAAATAACGGCGCATTCATGTTGAAAAAGAAGAAAAACCTTTTCCTTTGACAAATAAATATCTCTTAAAATTTGACAAGGGATTTAGAACGGATTCTTTGAAATAAGTTTTGATGAAATCCTCCCACCAAAAACAATAAATAAGAAACTGAATTGACTGTTATAAAATATCTGGATGCTTTTACCGGGGTATCATGAAATGCCCAGATATAGTTTAAAAGAAAGTAATGAACGAAGGTTTACTTAATAAAAATAATGCTAACAACTTGTAAACGTGTTTTATATGTTTCATTGACAATAATAAAAAGTCTGAGGAAGAATATTTCAGGTAAATTCTATACATTAAATTAAACGTTTTTTAACGTCACTATTCATGTTAACATCAAAAATACATATACATGTCTTTTTTGTTTGTTTATTTTTTAAGGTATTTCTCCCTCTTTCTTGGCGTGCCTTCGTGGTGTAGTGGCTCTGCACGCTGGGCCGGTATTCCAGAGGTTCGTGGTTCGATTACCGGCGAAGGCGTTGCTAATTTTTCATCTTGCCTGCTCCAAAAAAACCTAATGTCTCTACAGTTTATCCGAATAATATTCTCAGATGGGCGATATTCTTTCTAAATATTAAGTTGATCAAAATGTGGTTTCGTAACATACATAGGGAATTCAGTAAGAATTAGCGACTTTTATCACTCTGTGTGGCCCACCAGCCACCGAGCTGTAAAGTTCGTGGTTCAAACCCAGGGGAAGGAGCTGGCTGCACGGGTTTTCCCCAGGTGTAAACTGTATATGAGCCAGCTGTCTTTATAAAGTCCTCCACGAAAGCATCCCTCTCCTTAGGCAGCTAGCATTCGAGTGCTTAGCCCTAATTAAATAAACCTAAATATTATCACTCAGTTTACTTGATAATTTAAAGAATCTAGTTGTTAGCAATTTAGTTAATCTATTAATATATTTTTGACGGAACAAACGCAGAAAAGTCAACATTACTTCAGTTTACTAACAAATTTTACATAGTCGTTTTCTTTTTGTGCAAAAAAGAAGGCAAGGAATTTTAATTTAATTATCTTATAGTCTTCCTAAGCAAACTTCAGAGCAGTGTTTCTCAAAATGTGGGTCGGGATATATTTTTTGGTGGGTCGCAAAAAGTTTTGAAGTAATCATTTGCTTGCGTAATTGCATATATTTACCTGAAGTTGTTAGTTTTGTAACAATTATTAATTAACTGTGTAGTTAATTAAATTAATTATTATTACTAATTATATTAATTAATTGTATTCATTGTTAATATTTACGTATATTTATGTCTTATTGTTTCTTTATGCAATTTTCTTATGGGAATCTCATTTTCCATTCTTCTTCCCTTCATAGCAATTTTACGCGCAAGGATCGCGAAAACTCTCATGTGACTTGCGAGGTTAAAATTTTCCAGAAAAATTGCCATAGAATATTTATAAGATCTAAGTATTAACTGCTTAATAATTGATAAGTAATCAGTTTTCATTAAAAAGTTTTTCCAAACTTTTTATAAGAATAATTTTATGAATTTTGAAATAACTTGCAACAGTTTGGCTTTGATAATTATGGTGATAGCGAATTCATTAGCTATTAGAAATGAAAAACTTTCATTTTCACTTTACTCTCCTTTTGGTTTCTTTTTTATGAATGAGGAGCACTAACATTATTAAATATTCTTTGATGAAACTCATGACAAAGTACTAAGCACAGAAAGATACTTGGGAGAAATTCTATTTTTTTTCTTTTGATTATAATAAGGAAAGAAAAAATCCGTATAGGCAAACTGATTTTCAAATGAAACCTTAAGCAATCATTCTCAGGTAAAAGGCACTATTTTAAAATTACCTTGTAAAAGTCATATTAATTTCATTACTAATTTATGATTTTATAAATTGATTCATTTTCAGTTTTATTTTTCAAATTAAAAAAGTAAACACTGTCCGAAACTATTGTGAGCAAACATGATTAGTACTGCTTTATACTTTGTAAATCATTTGATTTTAGGATGCTGAATGAAAATTCTTGATTATTTTTTTAAATCACGTGTCTTGCTATTTCTAATGCAATTTAATTTTCTTGCATTAGGAATTCATACACCTAAATTGTATAACGCATCTTAATACTCTATTTATCTAAGTTTGTAACTGTGCATGTTAATATTTTTCATTTATTATTCTTTACAACAAAATTACTTGAAGGAAAGTTAGTAGAATTTTACCTTTAAAAAACCTAATTTATATATATTTAATTACTCAGTTATTTAATTTTAGATGTTATATTAGCTGCATTATTATGTAAATTAAATAAGTTTTAATCATTGGCAAGAAATTAAGATAAAATTTTTGTAACTGTTCAATAAGAATTATTATTCTATTTTATCCTTTAAAAGTGTTTTTAAACACACTTTAATACTGCACGAATATAAAATTTATATTTTTGAAGTATCTTTATCAAATCACACTTCTCTTGGATGTACATTAAACAATTTTAGCAATATCGCGTTAGAAATAAATTCTATTTATGCATTTAATGCAAGCAATTATTTTTCAAAACGCAAACGTTCTCTTTTCTTATCGCAATTTATTTTATCTTATTGGAGCTTTGTTATTATATACTTAACGATAGCTTACTTCACATCATTCTGAAAGTGCCTAGTGCCAAGAATCATATCTAAATACTTTTCAATAGCAGTAATTATTACGCTGAAAAGCATGTTTTCTCATTATCACTTTATTCTTAAAAGTTAAGTACAAGAGATCTTAAATGAAAGCCAAGCTTTTGTTTTATGATCTCTTTTATTGCACACACGTACCGATATTTTCTTAATATTAGTTATTTCTTACTGCTATTTATATTACTTATACTATTTCTGATATTTTCCAGCATACGCTTTAGCAAAATACACTTTATCCTTTAATAAACTTTACTTTGAAAATAAAAAATCTAAATTTGTTTGATACGTTTAAACGACAAATAAATTAAAATTAATTTTTTTTCATAAATCGCTGGAGGATGTATAAAACGATATGTTTTAAATGCCTTGCATGAGAAAGTAAACTTCCACAGAAGTATCTGTTCATTTTCTTCATAAGAGGTTTTTTAGTTTAAAGATATTTTAATATAATTTTAAGGTACAAAATTCAGGCGAAGAAAAGAATAGGATTTTTTGATTATTTTCCCAGAGTTTGGAAATGAAATTGAACTTCAAAAATAACTCCTCTTCTAAAGACAATGATTTAATCTATGCTAAACTGAAAACAGTTATTCTCGTTGTTCGTTTTAAATGTGTCAACAATTCTTATTGTTTATTAATTGTGTAATGATGCTTTGAAGGCATGATTAATTTGAGAAATTTAGCATGTTTACGAAGGTAAGTTTGTAAAGTATTGAAGTCCCAACTATTTCATGTTAATAGCTACGGAAAATTTCATTAATATTTTCAATTCTTAGAAAATACAAATTTAATTTCACCTCTATCTAATCTACTTTAAGGCCAGTGTTATTAAAAATTTGTGCCTTAATTTTAAGTTACCTGTGAGAAAAATTATTATAATTTAAAAAATAAATTTTAAAACTTAATTGATGATTTTTCCTGAAGTACAGGTATTCATCTCAATCAAGTAAACCGTGCATCAGTCTTAAAATAGAGGGTAAAAACAAAGTTGTATATTTTTTAGAGAGAAACAGTACGCAGGAAGTTCAGGGCTAAATAAATAAAATGTATCACTAGCTGTTTGAATTTATTCAATGGAATAACTACAAGAATCGTTATTTAAATTTGTTCGATGAATGAATATTACGGTTCCTGGTTTGACAAATATTAGGAAATTTTCTTTCTAATAATTTTCAATAGCCTATTGAATACGCGATAAAATGAAATAAAACGTTTGCTTTTCATATTATAGAGTTTTGAATACATAATAGTTTTTTTAAATACGTAAAAACATATCAGTCAAGGCACCCAAATTCAGGATCAACAGGAAATGAAATTCAGTAAAAGTAGACAAAGTCTTTTACTACGGTGGAATCATTTCAGATGCTATGTCTCCAAAAATTGGTGATCGAATTTACATTCACTGTAGTGCAGTTAATAAATTTTTCTTTCCAGATTTACGAATTTATATTTTCTTTACCATACAGAAACTCATTTTTTGAAATGAAATGGGTAATGCAAAATATTCCAATTCAAAGCACAAAGAAGGCAATTTTCTTTTACGTTTGAAGAAATAAACCTTGGGTCAGATTTGTGCAAAGTTGAAGTAAAAACACGAATGTTTTTGTTCATTTTGTGCATAATAAAGTTTCTGAGCGTATTTTTGAAATAAGTAGAGAAGGGAAAGATTCCTTGGATCTCTGAAAAGGATTATACATTTTCCATGCCCATCGGTTTCAATAGTTATTCAAATTCTCTTAAAGGAATTTCTGTAGCCCAACGAAAGCATCTTCAACCTTAAGGAAAAATCAAGGAAACTGACCCCAATTTTTGCAGAAGCATGTTTTAAATTTTAAGTTAATGCCTACTTTATTGCATCTTCACTGATTTAATACGGTCTCCTAAGAATTAACAACACCTCTTTGAAAAAGACTCAGCGTATAATACTTAACAATAAATAAAACATGTTGCAAAAAATTGCATTTATGAAATCTATATGTATAGTTGATGAAGCTGTAAATAATAAAAATTGGAGATGTTAATGAGTCAACCATATTATCTTGCGAAGACAAAATACTTAGGATTCATTAGTTTTCTTGTGAGCAAAAGCCTAAAAAATCAACAGTGTTCTTATTGGAAATCGAGTCTGATGTAACTACCATTGATTCTAACTACTACTTAGGTATGCTAACCATTACTCCTTAAAAACATTTAGGAAGAATACCTTCAATCTTAATGGTTCTAGCGAATAAAATATATCACCTTATGCTCCAGTGGATCATTGAATGCTTAAAATAAAGAAGAAAATGAATTCCAATTTAATTAGAGCGTTGCTTTCTAAGAATGCAGAAAACAGTTTGAAAGCAGTATGCTAAATGCTCTTTTAAAATATAAAAAGACTAGGAATATAAATCTCTAGTTTCTTTATGTAGAATCCCAGTAGCGTAATACACTGCTCAAAACAATTAAAGGATATTGCGGTTTTAGGTGGATCTTGTGGCTGGGAAACTTTTTAGCTGATTGATACATGGTCGACGGACGTAGTTAGGTTATATGAGAATAAATTACACATGTTTGGCAGAAAAAAATGCATGTTATTGCGCATTTGTGTACAAAAGGAAAAAAAAAAAACACAATTTGTGCATATGAGAAAAAAAGAATAAGAAAAGGTGTTTTCTTAAAAGGAAATCATTTTCAGTAGGGGGTATGGTTTCCACGGACGGCCAGCAACGTTGAACACCTTTGAGGCATGGAGTCAATGAGGCTATTAATCACGAGTTGGGGTATTCTGTCCCACTCTTCCAGAAGAGCTCTTTCCAGTTCTTGGAGAGTTTGTGGGGGTGGTTGGCGGCCAGCAACTCGTCTTCCTAGAGCGTCTCAAACGTGCTGTATTGGATTCATGTCTAGAGAACACGCTGGCCATTCCATTAGTACGATTCCTTCCTCAAGAAGGAAATCCTCCACCAGGTTAGCACGATGTGGCCTGCAGTTATCTTCCATTAAAATGAAGTCATCTCCGACTGCTGCAGCGTAAGGGACTACAATAGGTCTGAGGATCTCATCCCTATATCGGCGACCAGTCAGACGTCCCTCTCGAATGATGTAGAGGTCTGTGCGCAGGTCAATGGAGATGCCACCATACACCAACACTCCCCCACCGCCAAATCTGACACTTTCGTGCACGAACGCAGGGTTATTCCTACTGCCACGGTCCCTCCAGATGAAAATACGCCTATTATCAGGATGAACAGAAAAACGGGACTCGTCAGAAAAAAGAACATTGCTTCATTCATTTCTCCTCCAGTTCACATGCTCTATTGCCCACTCCCTGCGGTCGCGACGATGCCTTAATGTTAGTCTAACACATACCATCGGTCAGCGAGCATACAGACCTACACCATGGAGCCGGTTTCGGACAGTTTGAGTTGAAACCGTGGTGCCAGTAGCCGAGCGAAGGTGTCGTTGTAGAAGAGTAGCATTCATATTTCGGTGTCTCCGATCCGTTAACACTAAATAACGATCTTCATTGGGCGTTGTTGCCCATCTACGACCTTGCCTTGGTCTTCGGCCTGCACTTCCAGTTTCCAAAAAATGGTTCCAGATCCTGGAAATCACACTTTGTGACACTCCAATGGCTTGCGCTATTTCGGCTTGAGTTTGGCCCCCTTCTAACCTACCAACAACTCTCTAAGCTTCTGAATCGGTTATATGACTTCGCTGAGACATCGTACTCATCGAAACAAAGCAGGCACTGAATGCCGATTACCCTTGTCTTCATTGTCTTTTATTCAGTTGAAAGTCAAATTTCATTCGCTGCCGCTGAAGCGACGTTTTTGAAGTCGAACTCAAAATTAGCATACTCCACAGTTTAAAAATCAGAAACATTTGCATTTCTAATTCTCTTCTTCTATTTTCGGCAAAAAAAATTTCGCTTATATCTTTATTTTATATAAAACTTACAATATCCTTTAATTGTTTTGAGCAGTTTACTTGATACGAAAATAGTTATCAAATGGTAAATCAGCGTAATATGAGTTTCATTATAATCTAAAAAATTATGCTTTAAACTATATAAATGTGCATAATGAAGTATTTCAGAGTTCAATGTGAGCTATCATACTATGGAAACAGTGTTTAGATTTCACCTCTTGCTATTTCGTATCCATTTAAAGTAACGTTATGATTTAGAAGTGAGATGATTAGAGTTTAACTATTTCTCATATAACCTTTTATCAGAAAACAAATTTTAACCATAAGCAAAGGGAAATAAAATACGTTGTCCTTAATGTCTGTTATTAAATAAAATTATGTGCCCTAGGTTCTCATTGACTGTACTTCTGTGCAATTTAAACTATAATTTAATATGAATAAAGGCATTTTAATAAAAAAATAATTAATGGTATTAATAAAAAAAAGTAACAAGGGAAAATATTTGACTTAGTGTTAAGTAATATAATAATTTTCTAGATGGAAACTTCATGCATGAGTTTGCGTGAGAATTAAGAAAAATAATTTAAATCGACACATAGGTAGTTATTTCGTTCTCAACTTTATTTAATAAAATCGTTCAACATTACTTCTTGAAATTACATTACATTTAACATATCAGCATTCTGGATGTTCTTTTATCATCATTCTGTTTACTAGTACATAATTGTTTCAAATGGGTCCTGTAAACTTTCAGCATTGTTTGTGGCTCATTGGTGTGAAATGCAAATATTTTTTCATTTATTTCAGCAACCTTACATTAATAGGATATGAATAAAGTACACAGTTTCGTGCTGTTTGTCCTTGAACGGGAAATCATCAGATTTATTCAATGAAACCACTTTCAAAACGGCAGTGTGCGCGTCGAGTACAACACAAAACTTTAAAAGCTAACCCACTTTAGCATCATAAACATAACCATTTTTTTAGAGACTCACTGAATAACTAGGTGTAAAATGATAATGCAACATGTCACTAAATAATATTAAAAAAATCCTAAGCAACAATTCTAGTTAGGACATCCAATTCACGATTTTCAAATCCACACTATAATTTGATAGTATAAAATCATTTTATTCCTCTTTCACGCGCACCACAATTTGCTAGAGTGAAAGATTTGCTCACAAAATGTAACATTTAAGCTCAAGATTTATTTTTAAGCTCCTGGTTGGAGTTACTTAGACTAATGTAAATACATTATGGTTAATTGGCCCAAATCATTGCTAAAAGGCCTGATGAAAGTAGGCATTAATGACACGTTTAAAAGAGCATGTTTAAATGTCACAATAAAATTTTACACGAAACACGAACATTTTTCAAGGTAAAATTCAAACAAAATGCTAAGTATGAGAAATTTAAGTTATTACTCTTTTAATATTCTGAGAATTTGGAAGGGAATCACTTGAACTCAGAACGGGAGGAATAGCACATTATAAAATAATCCTTTTCCTCATGGCTGTTGATTTCCCTTCATTTAAAAAGATCTATCTTATAGGCAACAGCTTGTTTGAAGTAATGTACATTGCTACATATGAATAACTATGAAATTGTAATATATATGCATGTATGTATATATATATAATATATATATATGTATATATCAAATCTATTTTATCTTTAGAATAACATGCTGCTCTTCTTTGCAGTAAGTTACACGTATTACTGATATATGCAAATTAGATAGCTACTGAAACACTGTATATTAAAGAACTAGAATAACACTTTCTTTTAAACCAATCTTCATATAAGTTAGTATATATTCAAGGATGAAATAAAGATATATCAAATGCTCATTGCTGTCATTCACGTATAAAAACGATTCAACAATTTCAAAGCTGTCTGCCTTAGTGTACGTAACTCTGTCTTTAAGAAATTCTACATCTTTTAATCTATTATCGCATTCTTCAGTCTAAGATGCATGATAAACTTGTAAAACATTTGCTTGAACTATTCAATCAGAAATATATTATTTATTAATTAAAGCCACCAAATAGTTGGCATTTTTCTGAAAATAAAAAATTTAAATATGGAAAATATTGCTCCTAAAGTGTAAAACAACTAAATTTGCTGGACCAATTTCTTTGTAGAAGATGATATACACTAAAGTGCTGAGATTTCTTCAGTACCTTATGAAATGTATACTAGACAAAATATCAGCAGGTCGGAAGACGACCACCATAGCAGCGCCTTCTTGATATCTTGTAATATCTTAGATATTCCGAATACCATATTTTGTATCAAATATTGTTATCAGAGACAAAAGATTTAGGAACCACTCCCCTAAAATGTTAGTAGTTCTCCTAATGTAAGTTAAAAATATCCGTGGCCTCATGTTCTTCGGTGATGATGCATCGTAGCCATGGCTACCTCAGACAGTTTAACATCAATTGGTTCCCTGGTGTCATACAGCGTTGGAGCATGGAGAATGATACCACAAGTTCCTACAAGAACAGCAACAGTGAAGATCCAAAGGAAAAGACGATCCAGTACCATTGCTACATATTTCCAGTCTTCCTTTACCTGGAATAGAGATTTTAGTTAATATACAAATCTAATATACCATACAAATTATTCAAATAGGTAGCGTAACAAATGTTTTATGACAACACATTGCCTATAGTTCTGACTATTTATTATTTCTATTATGATATTTATTAATCTAGTTGCTACATTAAGGTTTACATTTACAATCAGGAAAATGTAGTTTTAGCGCTATTTTGAATTTCAGAATAAGTTCCAGATAGCATCAAAACCGTTATAATATTAGTTATTTTAAGTCAAAGAGCTCAAAACACCAGACTAAGAGAAATAATTTTATTATGACGGACATTTGCATTTTTAGCTGAAAATATGATAGCCAAAAGAATGCTGTAAAGTTTGGAATAGTTTGGACTGTCATATGGCAAGAAGAGCCAAGATCTGTAAGATTAAAACATTATGTATAATTAGAATGGCTTTCATATTGTATATGATTTATTTAAATACCATATCTGTTGCATCTACAATAATATCATGCAGATACCTTGCATGATTTTTTACTTCATCTCCGCCCTCTAGTAAACAATAACCTATATTACTTGTAAGCTCATTCATCTCATTACAAACATGAAATTTGCAACGTTGGAAGTGTTTACGTTAAGAACTCTGAGTTTGATTTCATTGAATACAGTTTGCTGAGATTTTTCACATTCGGTTGCGTTACTCATGAGCTAATCGAGTGACTGATACTATGAAGAACAGTGGCAGTATTTTTGAGTTTGTTGTTGTTGTTTACTGGAGAAAATAAGAATGGTCAGCTTTCAAATGCTTCACGAACCGCGCTCTAGAATATTGTTTTTTGAGAATTGTTAGTCCAAAGTGGCTTTGTTTCTGAAGGACTAGTGTTTTCGTTTTGCGTTGAATCACTATAAATTTCCGTTTCATTCAATAATTTTCAAATTGTTGCCACCAAATGTTAGAGTCCTGCATTATATATTTGAAGAAATTAAATAATGAAAAATCTTCATTTGTAGTATGTATATTTCTCTCATTGTGATAAAACAACTTTACATAGAGCCATCGAATTTTGAATGACGTAATCTTCCTACGAACATGGGCATGTGGAAGACCAAATTTGAAATTTGGAATTTGTTATATTATCGATTTCATATTTTGTAAAACTTTAACGAATTTTTTATTAACAAACTCAAGGATTTCAAAGCGAGCAATGGCGGAACTGTGTATCGGAAATTCTAAAGATATGCTCATTTTAAAATTATTTTGCGACATTGCTATTGAACTGAATTTTATGGTTTAAGTGCAAAGAACATGATATTTAATAAATAAAGGTAACATACAAAACGTTAAAAAAAAGTCCCTCTGGACGTAATTTAAAATCTGAAACCGTTGAGATTTTTTTTTAAACTTTTTTATTGGTGTACATAGTTTGCGTTAGACGTTCTGCTGTTCTAAATTGTATTTGAAAGTGATTAATTTGATACTCCATGTAGTCGAAATTGCAATTATTTTCTCAAGGGACATGCATGGACGCAGAAACAAAAAATACAGCATTGGAATAACAATGTTTTCGACATAATATACTAATCTTATTTGTCTTGTATCTTACAGTGAAAAAAAAACTTTAGAAATCATTAATTTTTTTATGCGTCCCTTTTTGTTTGAGTAAATGCTGAATTCAACAACGTTCCCACGAGAAAAGGGCTTATGGGGATAGAGGAAGAGCGAATGAATGCTGCTGTCTGCGAATGCAGTTCAAACTTGCGATTTTTTTTTAACAAAGCTTATTTTCTAGAGATGTTCACAAGAAATCTCATGCTAAAGATCTTTTAATTTTTAAACTTTATTATTTATTTTTAAAAATATTTATTCCGGGAAGGGAAACGCTTAGCATAGTTAAAGCGACGTTTCATTTAAAAGGAAACAGAGCAGAAATTATTTTTGAATAATTGATACTGCATTTTTGCAGTTTCTTTTATCTGGAGGTTTAATAAGACATAACTGCCTCAAATGTTTGTCTTAGTATGCAGTAGAAACGGGCTTATATTTTACTCTGCATTACATAATTTAATATAATTTGTTGTAAAAGCAGTATTGATTACCTGGTTTAAAATCAGTTAATTGAAGCAAATAAAAAAACTTGTTTATTAATGATAAACAATATGATTATCATTTATGTCAGGCTTTAAAACATGCCTATCATAATAAAATGCTAATTCTAAGAAAAAATATATAGCGTAAAAAGCATATGGCAGAATTTAATTACTTTTTCGCATTTGATTTGAATGAAAAGTATCCATTCAAATCAAATATGATTTATACATAATTGAATCTTAATCTTTAAATAATAGAATTTTTATTTCCTAATATTATCGCTGACTAGATGGTATAGTGGTTAGGATTCGAGTTCGAATCCCGGACAAGGCACGGTTGTAACTGTGAGTCCCTTTATAGGAGGCAACGGCGACCGCGTATTAGGTGCCTCGACAATAAAATAGTCTTAACATTTGGCCTTAGGATTGGCCAATGCAGAATAGGTTTGCCATTGTATAAATGTTTCGGTTATGTTTAATGTAAAATAGACTGAAGAACCAAAACATTATCCCCCCACTTTTTTAAAACATACCCACACTTTTAATGAACTCATCTGGGCACGTGATTAAATGGTAATTGTATTTAACTGTGGCTTGAGAAGGTAAGGAATCATACATATTTAGTTTTGTGAGTGATGCGAAAGGCTGCTGATCTATGACAATTTGATAGAGGGTAAATTGTAGTGGCCCGAAGATACGAAACGAGCACCTCCGCAACTGCACACTTGTTAGTTGTTCACTATCTGCCGTTGTTAGTATTTATAAAAACTGGATAAAATGACTGTGAAACCATTAGTGGACACCAAGGTGCTGGAAGTCGACGAGTCATCAAAGAATAAGGACTTCGGAGAGTGTTCCGCTTGGTACATCAAAATCGGCGCCAGAAAGTGGCTCAGCTGACAACACAATACAATGAAGGTCCAAGTGCAGGAGTTTCGAAACACACAGTTCAGCAGACATTGCTGGATATGGGATTGTGCAGCAGACGTGCCACCTCGTGTGCCTCTGTTGACCAAGCGTCATAGTCAACTACGCTTACAGTGAACCCTGGAGCATCGATAGTAGACCATGGTTAGTGGAAGACAGTTGCCTGGTCGGCTGAATCACGATTTCTCATTCATCACGACTATGGTTGTGTCATGGTACGGCATCTTCCAGGTGAACAGTTGCACACCCCTGTGCAGCAGGTCATACACAGGCTAGTGGTAGCGGTATTATGCTTTAAAGCACGTTCTCATGCGCGGCTCTGGGACCCTTGGTTGTGGTAGAACAAATTCTGAAAGCTGCGAACTATCTGAACTTAATTGCGGGTCAGTTGTACCCTTACGTGGCGTCTGCCTTCCCAACTGGAAATGCAACTTCTAGCAGGATAATACCCCATATCACAAGGCTCGAATTGTGTTAGAGTGGTTTGAGGAGCATAAGGATGGATTACAATTAATGTTCCAGCCATCTAACTCGCCGGATCTTAGCCCGATAGAGCACATTCGGGATGTCATGGAGCGGCAGCTCAGAGCTCCAACACCACCAGTAACCGTTGCTTAGACATTTGGTACAACCTGTCTTTAGTCATCAGCATCTTTGCCAAGCTCAGTTGCAGCTGTTTTGAAGGCAAATGTCGCGCTATACGTTATTGAGTTAAGTGGTTATAATGTTTTGCTCTTCAATGTACATCTATAACAAAAATGGTCATTGAAATGTATGAATAAGGATCAGTTTCAAAAGTAATTCTTTGTAACAGATTAGTGACAAATCAATTTTTCTGAATTAAGAAATTTTCTAAATGCAATTATGTATACATTAGCTTACATACTGTAACGTATATGGTTACTATTATATACAGAATTTTGTTTAAAAAACCGCACTCGAGTAAGAAAAATCCGGATGCCAATTCCACTTTATCCGAAGACAAAAATGAGTGTTGATTACATCTTAGCCATTGTACTGATTGTTAAGCACCCAACCCTATTTTATCCCATTTGGGTTTCCTTTTTTTTACGTTTCTGCTAAGTATTACATATCTTGAGCAATCATTTATACTTTGGTGAGTTGTTTTAGTTATATAATGTATTTTCTGAGCATAACTAAGTAGGTGTTTTTTTGTCAGCCATGTGATATATTGATTTTAAACTTGAATGAAGCGACTCAAAGACTCGTATTTCTCATATGCTCGAAACAAAAGAGCAGATGATTTGATCAATATTATGTCTGAAGAGAGTGGAAACTTCAAATTTATTAGAAAACTTGAGAAGAGAATTTACTACTAAGAACTAGGTACCAGGTCTAAGAGTGTTGTTGGTAAGAACATAACAAGTGGTATTATTACATTAGGGAAATTAGAATCTGATAAGAAGTAATTTATAAATTCCGTAACTATGAATAAGGTTCTCCAATGGTTCAAGCCATGGAATATTGGTAGTTTGTCTCGAGTTCGATTTTCGATGGTTGAAAGATCTAAATGTATGAAAATTTTGTCGCTTCCATATACATAACAAAATTACGAGATCTTTTCCATAGAAAGGTCTGTACAAAGTTATTTCTTATTTTAGGCAGGAAGTACTCAATTGCCAAAGATAGATAAAGTTTCTATGACTTCATTTGTTTATTTGAAACAGTTAACACATTAAGTTAACTCGATGCTTATGGTGATACCAATGGCTGTTACTTTCAGCTCTGTCAAGATCTATGTAGTTAGAGATGATGTAAGAAAGGAATCCTCAATAGCATCTGAAAAATTCACCTGTATCACAGCACTTTTTAAGTGACTTTCTGTCGAACATTTGTCGGAACGACTTCATTGTGCTCTCAAAATTTAAATTTTCGAAGGAATTCCTTATCGACAGCTACAAATAAATAAAGAATACAGTTTCTTGCAGGAATAAACAAACGATTTGCTGGGAAATTAAATACACTAATTAATCGGTAACGGTCACTTCGACATAGTCTTCACCGACAAAACTTCCTGCCTTGTGGTATTAACAGAAATAAAGTTACTTTGCATAATCACTAGATACGATTCAATGACCTCTATCTACTAAATGATTTCTATGGTACTTCACTTTCTCGAAACATTAAAATTTCTTAAAATATTCATCTGGATGTTTCTTATGCAATCTGCATTTAGTGTAACTAGATAAGACTTTTGAGAGCGTTTTAGGAAAGACAAAATTTCTTCTCCAGCTTGTCTTAATCTTTTTCAGTGGCCAAATACTTCCAACTGAACTTAACGTTTGCTTTATTAAACTAAATTCTTATTAATTAAAGATAGGGCTTATTTCATATTATGAGTTGCTTTAAACTTCGTTTCCAAACAGGTTTTAAAAAACTTTAATACTCTATTACAAAGGGGCGCAGCCCCCAGCCCACCTGACTGAGAGTACCTCAGTCGTATGACTTTGAAAAGGAGCTCACCCATCCAACAGCAAACGACGGCAGCCAGCGGCCCAGCCGTGCTCAGTACTAATAAGCAAAATAATCTTTAAAAGTGAAACAAGTTTAGAGTTAAGAAATTTAAATTAAAGCTCCGGAAAACCAAAACCCCGAGAACCGAGTAACTAAAAAGGTTAGTATAATGACCTTAATACTGCAAGAATTGGAGGCTCCCTTCAGCCCACCAGGACACGAGTGCCTCCATAGTTCAAAAGAAGGGGCCCCGTATCTCCACAAACGAGGGCAGCCAGTAACCCAGCCACCAACCTTAATACTGTATCTTATTATTTAGTAAAAATGAAGTGAACAGGTAAGAGCAGGTTCGGGCACCCGGGGGGCTTATATAAACTGTGAGGATGTTGTCCGGATCCCGCAACTGTCTGGAGCAGCACTCCTCGATGACCTAAAAGGACCGCATCGGGAGTCTGTCGAATTTATTTACACTCTACAGGGCCATTAACATTAGTACTTAATAAATTCAAATGGACATCTAATATACATAATGCATTAATTACAATAAAACCGATTTGAACACATAATACAGATTATACGAAATTGCTGAACATTATACAGAGCAAAACACAAATTTCTTTATAATTACTTTGTAGGGTTCCTCACTCTTTTTGGCTGAAGGAAATGTCGAGGAACCTAAAGAACTGTTAAGCGACTTATCGCTAAGTTCAAATAACTAAAGTCGTAGGATCAAGAAGGATTAACGACTCTTTATTTCACTCAAAATATCATGAACAGTTGGCATTTTTCTCGAGCTTACAACAAAGCCTCCACTTAGGCTTAAACTCAGAATAAGAAATGAGAACTAAATTATAACTAACTAAGAGACTTAGTCGAAGCTAACACAAATCTCTAACGCAGATGGCCCTTAATTTAAGCTAGCCGGGGAATATGAAAAGTCATGTAACCCATGATTTATCCCGAAGGCAAACACGCACTACTCAGGATTCCTAACTCTCTTTCCCGAACTAAGTTGAACCTGCCTTAAATACTGCTTCTAAGTCATTTGCATTCAGCACGATTCTAAAAACTTAGTTTGGTAGGGAGTTGTAAGTGGAAATAGGAATTGATAGGAAAGTACACCGAAATTAAAATAACTGTTATAAAATTAAAATATATCTTACAACTTGTAGAGACAATAGGTTAATTGGAAAAGCCGGAGAGATGAAAAATGAGCAATCGCCTTCACCGGGAGTCGAACCACAGACCTCTTATATACCGGCCCAGCGTGCAGAACCACTACACCACGAAGGCACGCTAGCAAAGCGGGAGAAATACCTTATATATACCCCCTTTTAAAGGGCGACTGGGGTTTCTTAGGGGACCCAATCGCCAAATCCTGGGTGAGGAGAATCATCACCCAACACCCTTTTAGTTCGACCTTCACTGTAGAGACATTACGTATTTTTTGGAAGCAGGCAAGATGAAAAATTAGTAACGCCTTCGCTGGTCCCTTTTCGGGCGCTACTGTAAGAGATATTAGGTTAACTGGAAAAGCCGGAGAGATGGAAAATGAGCAATCGACTTCGCCGGGAATCGAACCACGGACCTCTGGAATACCGGCCCAGCGTGCAGAACCACTACACCACGACGGCACGTTAGGAAGACGGGAGAAATACCCTATAAACTTTATAACAAAAATTACTGTCTCAAAACTTTAAACATAGAAACAGAATGCTATATTCATTGGGTACAATATGCTAATTTCAATACGTACTGTTCATTAAATACATTTTACAATGTCCTTCACTTATTATAATAAGGCCAGTAGTTTTTTTGCATATTTTACTGTACTGAACGTGATGCAGATTATACATGATGCAGGATACATTAAGAAAAATAAGTGTACTCAATTAGGATACTGTCGCATTACCTAGGGCAGTAGACTGTAGCGTTACCTAGGGGCAGTAGATCTGTAGCCTTACCTAGGATATGGATTATAAGGCGCTGCATTCAGTGTATGCAGAAATCTCATCTACAGTACATTTACCATTCATTACAGTTATTATATGCCTTTAATATAGTTAGTACTATAGCCGTTGTGTATCAGTACGGCAGTCATTTTGTTCCATTATGGAATTCAGTATTAGTTATAGTTCTCAGTACTGCAGTCATTGTGTTTCACCGTGGAAGTCAGTATCACTTATAGGTCTCAGTACTACTTGCTTGCTAGTGTCAGTACCTCTGTCAGTGTCATCAATATTATAGTCATTGTGATTCATTATGGACATTACTCCAGTCATTGTGTGCAGTTAAGCTATATACAATGCATATGATAGTCACTATATGCCTTTTTTATTACACTGGGTCACACTAATCAGAATAACATAGATACTGCAATAGTGCGTCTAGTTTTTTCATTATATCTATTAATTTTTTAAGGGTGGCCGGCTTCTTGATGAAGAATCGCTTAAATGGGACGTCAATGTCTGGTAACAGCTTGTGCCATCTTTCTTTGAATGAGCACATTGTTATATAATGATCAGAGATCCATTCTCACCGCACAAACAGAGGTTAAAGGAAACAAATCCCCTTTTCCAAAAGTATTCCAGAAAGGGATCATGGCCTGTGACCAAGTGGGTTATAAATAATGCTGAATTTAAGCGGTTTCTGGAAACCTAGTAAAAGACATGAGATTTTCTACCCTGGGGAATTCCATATCATTCATCCTGCGAAAGCAGTGGTCAGAATTCCTCTTTTGAGATGAGACTTTGAAACCATCCAGATAGAAGGAATCAATAGAAAGTGAAACTATATTTCATACGTATAAAATTCAATAATTAAATCTCATTTTAAATTTTTTCGAAATTCTATTTTCTGTGCCTCAGTGAAAGAGGTTTTTGCACATAAATGTTTTTTCTAAAATAAAAATATTAGCAAATTCTTGGAGATTAAACTTTCTGGATAATGGTTACCCATGTTAAATACGTCAACATGACTTACATGTTGGGTGTGTTAGGTATTTTTAGATTTTAGCATCCTGAATATTTTTCAAATATTTCAAACCGGCTTATATTATATTTAATTATTTCTTGTTTTTTTATTTCTGTTGTTCACAATAAAAGGCTCTCTTACATCAGTTTTCACACAGAAAGAAAATTATGACCAGTTTATGGGATTATGCATGTCATTTGTTAAAATTCAGATTTTGAATTCTGTTTTCTAATTGAAATTAGTAAGCAAGTTGAATTACCTTCTCACAACTTTTGAAAAGCGGAATCTATCGTAATAGTAAATTCGGTACCAAAACTTTTTAAACTTTTTTAATCTATAGCAATCAGTATATATTTGGCCTTTAAAATAAATAAAAAAAATAAAGTTCCTTTTTCAAAATTAAAAGTACTTGAGGTCTAGCAAAGCCATTTTCACATTAAATTTTTAATTAAAATCTCTGATTAGAACTTTGATGCATTGCTTCGTGGAAACGAATTAATTGGAACAACATCAATGAAAAAGTAAACGTTAAATAAGTAAAGTGATTAATCTAAAGACATAGAAACATAGAAATAAACCTTAATTGAAAAAGTCACTAAAAGCGCAGTTAAATTATTCTTCGAGATAATTAGTTTCACTTAAAGTTTCTTGGAGCAGAGTAAATTCATTTGTTGTAATTTCATTCTGGATCACTTCGGAAAAGGTTTTGGAATAGTCTTATCGCTTGTCTGAACAGACTTTAGAAAGGCACTACAATAATAAAATTTAAAATGGCAGTTCAGATTAAAAATACAACAATAATACAGAATATTTCAACATATAGAATTTTATTTTTAAAATTAGGCTAATGAGAAATTTAACATCAAAATTACTCTTGCCGATACATGAAAGTTAAACAAAAATATCTTAGAATGGCTTACAGATTAAGAAACCGATTTACAGGCCAGAAAATATTTTGAACTAAGTTTTGGAAAATGTTCTCAAACTATGTTTATAATTTTTGTGCTTGTTACTTGTTTGCAGCTTAGGAAAAATTATAAACTATTGAAAATTGCAAATTGAAACCTGAATGCAGAAAGTATTAAGTAGTTATTAAAAAATAAAATCAGAAATCTTTCTTGAATTCAATAAATTTACGCCTCAGAACCCCAGGTTTAAATCATTTACTTATGGACTTAAGACAGCAATGTTCACATTGCGTTTGTGTAATGCCTCTTACGCTGCAATGTCTGAAGCAAATTGCCGTAATTTTTAAAACTATAAAGTATGCCTATGTTGAATTTACGAATGAAAGTGGTGGTGGTGTTGAGTTATGGCAAACCACACGAGGGCTATCTACCTAAGGGGAGGGATGCCTTCGTGGAGAACTTTCTAATGGAAACTGGCTTGTATACACGTTACACACGGGGAAAACCACGAAATCGCCCATGCAGCCAGCTCGTTCGCGGGATTCGAACCTCGGACCGAACTACCAGTGTTCAGTGACTTTACCGCTCAGCCGCTGGTGGGCCTTTACGAATGAAAGAAATCCAGATAAAAGATTAGATGATAAATGTTTGTTAAAAAGAGAGAAATATTGCTGAGAGGATTGACAAAAAGTAGGTTCCAATTGTTTTCTTCCTGAAGAAATCGCATTGGCTAATTTGCGGGTTTTAATCACTCTGAAAGAATTTCCTGGTGTGTAGACAAATGCATCAAAAATAAGGTGACATTAAGACGTATACACTGTTCTTTCTGCAAAGTAAACTGTTCATACCTAGTTAATAAAGAAAGAAATATCAAGCATAAGAAACCATTAGAAACTTTAATTTTACCTTGACTAATGCCAAGTGAAGAACCGAAAAGAAGGGGAAAGATTTAAAAGTTTTTAAATATGCATTGACACTTTTTAGATATCAGAGTGTTTTCTGAGCTTCAGGAAAAGACGAAAGAAATTTACGCAAGAAAAACTTTTACAAAGTAAATGATGAGTGTGAATAAGGTTGGAAAGACTTTTGATTTTGAGATTTGACAGGAGAAATATTTCATAAATTTTCTGATGAGACCTTGAGAGATCCAAACTGTTATTTATTCACTTACAGTTAGTAAAAGTCTGCAAATTAAAGAAAAAAGAAAGGGATATCGAAAAATTTTAATCTGAATAGGTATAAGCAACTCTATGTTGCACATGTGTATGCACACGTTTTACCAAATATTGAAAATTTAAGTATTTGCCCTTTGTTGGTTTATAAATTTCTCATATCATTTTACAGAAATTTCAAAATTATGAACATGTAGTATATTAATGACTAACATATTCTCTGAGCACTCCTGCAGATTCATCTTCGAACAGTATCTTGAAAAATATTTCAGGATTCGAAGTGCGCTATGGAGAAGCAATAATGAATTACATTTCACTTACACTGCAGGGTCAGAAAACAAAATATCACGTGTGGACCAGTCTGAATTATAATTAGTTCTTGGTATTATGACAATTATAATTAGTTCTTGGTATTTTCGCAAAACTCTTCGGATCATCCGCTAAAACGCAAACTGAATAATTAGCAACATAGCATAATATCATCAGCAGCATGCATTTCGTTTCAAAGTGGAGCATAACAATGAAGAAATGCCAAATTTTAATATGAACTTTCAGAATGTTTCTAGAAATATTTGGTTTGGTTTAGTTTATTAGATTACGGCAAAAGCACTCGAGGGCTATCTGCCTTAAGGGGAGGATGCCTTCGTGGAAGACGTTTTAAGGGAAACTGGCTCGTATATACGTTACACATGGGAAAAACCACGAAAACACCCACGTAGCCAGCCCGTTCACGGGATTCGAACCTTGGACCGAACTACCAGTGTTCAGCGACGTTACCGCTCGGCTGCTGGTGGGCCCTAGAAATATTTGCTAATATTGCTTAGAATATTTCAGGGCTGTCGTAGCCAATCCCACTAGATTCAAATAAAGAAGTTTCAGAAGAAATAATCTCCACGTAACTTGGAAACATATGGATTTTATTGCGAAATATATGAATTCGTTTTATCTCAGAGTATCTGAATTACAAAATCTAAGTTTCAGCTTATTAGATTGATATATGTTAGAGGTTATATACATACATACATATATATATATACACACACACTCATATATATTATATATATATATATATATATGTTAAATTTTCAGAACATTTCTCAGTAAGTGTGGGGTTATTTTATGCAGGCTCAAATTTTGATACCCAGCATGTAAGAACACTTTCACGTTTATACTGCTAAACTATCAATACTCTCTTATCTATAAAAATATTTTTAATGGTCAGAAGAAATTCTAATATTTGTTTAGAACTTAGTATAAGTTTTTATACTACATTCTTAGAGAGACTAAAAATTAGTATAAAAATTAGAGAGAGTCTTAGAAAAGCCCATCAGCAGCCAAGCAGTAAAGACGCTGAATATAGGTAGTTCGGTTTGGGGTTCGAAAAAAAAATCCTGGGTAACGGAGGCATTTTCGTGATTTTCCTCATGTGTATACGAGGCAGTTTCTCTTAAAAAATCCTCCGCGAAGGCATGCCTATTCTTAGGTAAATAGACCTTGTGGCCTTTGGCATAATTAAATAAAATAAACCAATTTTCAGGCTGAGAATTTAAAAAAAAATAATTTTGTGATTTTAGTGTTTACATTGCATTTGCAAATGTAATTACTTTCTTTGCAGTTGCCAATAAAATGGCCTGAGTACATATAATTCGTGTATGTGCCAGAAAATGACATTATGTCAGAAGATACCATAAAATGGATATCCAATCAGAATAAATCTAAAAGGAATCTAAGACATTTTACAGTTTTCATCCAGAACAGATTTAAGTTAAAATAAAGTTTACTAAACAGGCAATGCCTTGTTAACCCTCACTGAAAGACAGGAGTATCGGCACAATTCATCACGAATAAACTAACCACCAAATTCTATTGTCAGAGCGATAATTGCTGAAGCAGATAAAAAAACGTAAAATACTCCCACTTAATAAAGTCGTTCATCCATCATAGTTCTTGGTTGAAGGTCTGGCGCCCTTCAAGCGTTTTCACGCTCTCTTTATTGATCTTTTGGCCAGGTACCTTGGCAATCAAATCTTCTCTCAATCTCTATGACTGAGAGAAAGTTCCGTTTTACTCCGCATTTCTTCTCACCTTCAAAATCAAACGGCATAACGATTTTATTCCAAGAGATCTCATAAGAACTACACTCGGAATTGGTGGCATATCGGATATGAAAAATTGAGGGAGATATTTGGGAGAATGACAGTTTCTTTTGATTATATTTGCTTTTTGAAACTTAAAAGTATTCATTTAAAACTAAGAATAAAGGCTCAGTAAATAACATTTTGCTTTAAGAGATATTAAATATTTTATCCTGAAATTTCTTATCGTTTTATATTAAATTGCTATAGAAAGGGATTTAAAAATATATTTATTAACATAAATTTTTGTTATTTTGTCCAGAGTTTAGTTTGCGATTTATCTTAAATAGTTTAATTATAGGTTTACGATAATTTAAACTATGTTTTACTAACAAAGAAAACGTTTTTAATTCCTAAAATTATATTTTTAGATACAATGAACAGTCTACCGAAAACGAAACGTGCTTCATGTTCATGTTTCAGGAATAAATTTAAAATTGAAATCCAATTATAACCCGATATCTGTCTGAAAGCATGAATATTTACGAAACTATATTATCAGAATTCTAATGATTCTTATGCATGTAATTAATATTTTTTTATAAAATGAAAATATTTTTTCTTAATTTGTATTTTAAATTAAACATTCTGTGTATGGCAATGGCAATTGCCGTGCTGGACGTTTTAGGAAGATTGTATATTAGAGTTTTATAGGAGAATTATATGTAACGTATATTAGAGTTTTATAGGAGAATTATATATATAATTATATATAAGTTTTTATACTACATTCTTAGAGAGACTATAGTATAAAAATTAGAGAGAGTCTTAGAAAAGCCCATCAGCAGCCAAGCAGTAAAGACGATGAATATAAGGTAGTTCGGTTTGGGGTTCGAAAAAAAAAATCCTGGGTATCGGGGGCATTTTCGTGATTTTCCTCATGTGTATACGAGGCAGTTTCTCTTAAAAAATTCTCCGCGAAGGCATCCCTATTCTTAGATAGATAGGCCTTGTGGCCTTTAGCATAATTAAATAAAATAAACCAATTTTCAGGCTGAGAATTTTAAAAAAATAAATTTTGTGATTTCAGTGATTTTAGTTTTTAATTCCTAAAATTATATTTATAGATACAATGAACAGTCTACGGGAAAAGAAACGCGCTTCATGTTTATGTTTCAGGAATAAATTTAAAATTGAAATCCAATTATAAATCGATATCTGTCTGAAAGCATGAATATTTGCAAAACTATATTATCAGAATTCTAATGATTCTTATGCATGTGATTAATATTTTTTATAAAATGAAAATATTTTTTTTAAATTTTGTATTCTAAATCAAACATTCTGTGTATGGCAATGGAAATTGCCGTTCTGGACGTTTTAGGAAGATTGTATATTAGAGTTTTATAGGAGAATTTTATATGACGTTCCGAAATCTTTTATTTACTCTTTTAGCTTTTAGATGGTGTCAGTATTTCATTTTTACACACAGGCAAGGTAACTAGACTCTAAAAACATCACAAATGGTGACGCTAAAAGGCGGCGGAGAAGAAAAGATGGTTTCAGCTTTATGCGAATATTTTATGACTCAAATAAATACAGTACTTTTTTCTGTTTGTAAAAGTCGACACCAAAATAGCGTTCTTCCACTTGCGTCAGACAAGCTGTTCTCACTCTTCATCGCTTAACTTGACAATCTTTGACAGGTCTTTGTTAGTTCATGGAAATCTGACGGAAGAACATCGATCTTTTTTCCGTTCGGACAGAGCTGCATTTTTTTCTTCTCTTGCAGTCGTTCTGAAGGCTACTCTCATTTAAAAATCTTTAGACACTACCTAAATGTTTAAGTGTTTCTGATTTCATTAGGCCAGTCTTTTTTAACGAAATCAAGAAGAAAAAGCTGATCTTTTCACAAAAGATCGAGTAACTCTCTCTAGCTAAGCGATTCCGTTGTTTCGTGCTTGAATAATTTTGATACCGCTATTTAAATGTCGTTAGTTTGAATACAGTTACGCAGAAGAAAAATATTAAATCAGGGAGAAAACTGAGGGCAAATGATTAAAAGTGGGAAGAGTCCAGAATTATGATTACCTTTCTTTTCGGGGGGCATTAAAATACTGCTTTTGGCACAATGAACAATTTTTATTATTTCAGATTTCATTTGAACAATGAGTTACAGCTGTACTATTCAACAAAACGAAAGTAAAGTTTTCTTTTACTGGATAATATTGTGAGTTACGTATTATTTGGAGAATTGCGTTTAGGGCATTGGGAGTTCACTCTTTGCTTTCTGATGTTTACTTAACTAAGCATTCGTGCATATTGTGCTTTTCCATACAGCTCATAATTTATTATTCTTTAGAGAAAACATATTTTCAAACGAAATTTAGTTTCAAAGAAGAAATAATTCCAGTTATATCTGTGAAATTCATTCAGATTCATTTTTCATTTCCCTACATTAGTTACTCGAAAATGACTCACCAGTCTTTTGTACGCATCTGTCAAATAACTGTAAATATTAAAGAAAGAAACAGTCCTTTGAAAAATACGGATGAGTAAAAAAAATTTGAATTAATATTTTATGAATTATTACTCGAAAGTTTTTTTCGTTAAATATAATGCAAATAAAGAACTCGCGATAAATTGTTTAAAGTATTGATCTCATAATTCCAGATATTTATGCACATAAGTTTTCTATAGTTTCAACTGCAAGATGTTAGTTAAAGCTACTAACGTTTTAAGAAGGTAATAATGTGTTGTTACAGTTAAAAATATTTGAATTGTGTTGATCGCTGCAAACTTTATAAAAGAATTTAGTAGAGCTGTTATTTTAAATGAAAATACTTTGGAAAAATACCGCATGTTAGTGGCCGAGTCAGTAGCATCGATGAGAGTTGCGAGTTCCTCTTGCGTTTGATTTTCGGTAAAGGATAGTTATGCATGGATGTTTTTAGTTTTACCAGAGGTTTTTTAGAATGTCTTGCTTGAAGGTATTTTTCCTAATGAAGAAAAGAGTTTTGCTTAATAACCAACTAAACTAATCTTAACACGCTGGATCCAAAATCCACGAAGACAATGATTTCGTAAAAAGCTGTAGAAGGAACTGAAATGAATTTTCATAAGGTGATAATAAAGCTGATTATGATGTGATTATAATTGCATACGACACGAAATTACATTACAGAACAAATAAAACTGAAATAATATTAGGCGACAAAGAAAATTTAGAAATGCTAAGAAAGAAACAAATTCAGATTTTTGTCATTAGTAGGGAATATGATATCACTCAACTCGTATCTATCTTATGATATATCGATTTCATGCCGATTTCATATTTCAATAATGTAGTTGATTAGATTTTAAGCGAGTAAGTTCCACTGCTTCACCAGTAGGTTTTCAAAACGGTGAGATCTCTAAAAGAAGAATTTAACCGTGCATCTTTTTCAAGGCTGCTGCTAAGTTCAGTATTCGGTTCAGATCAGGAAAGTTACCTGTCCTGCTTATTCTTTCAAAGGATTTGGTTTAAAGAAATTCATCAACCGATTTTGCTCGATGTGGATGCACGCTGTTTCTCCACAAAAAAGTCAAATATGCATACATCTTTAAAATGTCTCAAGTAGAGTTGTAAGACTTCATCACGATATGTTTGGAAGAGCCAAATCGGTTATCGAACATGTGTAGGGAAGAATGTTCATTGATTGTAATTTTCTCTCATCCCGCCTGCACCACATGAACAGTGACATTCTGTAATATTCATGAAAATACTTCACATTCTCGTCTCCTTCCACATGTAAATACTTTTAGAATCAAATGTTAAACTGAGCCTCTGCACTTCCCGAAGAAACCAAACTGCTCTCGTATTGTAGACTCTCGCTCCGATATTCTCTGTGCTAATTCAGGCAGGCTCTTTTTCGTTGTGAGGTCAATGAAACCTCAGCTTTCTGGTATGAGGGTATTTCTTAAGTAAACCTTATACGTAAAGTTTGTAGCAATATAAAATTTCCAATGGCTGTTCTAAGAATTTCGAAAAGAAACCGATATTTTGAGAAAAAGTTTGTCTTCTACGACATTGGACTGGCTTCATAGCGATAGTTTCAGAGCTTTTCAAAGAGCAGAGACTATCTGCTTTCAAGCATTAAACTCTCATTCCACATCGACAACAGTCTAAATGCTGTTTAACAGCATACCGGTTGGATAATAGTTTTAATTGAATAAACACCAAAACTTAATCTTGAATTTTGGAAGTTCGCAGGGAATTTTAAAAATTTGCGAGTTAAAAACTTTAGCAACAAGTCACAGCTAAATCGAAATGGAATCACTCTTAACCAGAAATTCATATAAGAAACCTTGCATTTCTTTTCCGCTTCTTTGTCCTCCTCGTTTTCTCTTCGTTGCTACTTTTCGTCCTCCAAATATATTGCAAAAATGTAAGAAGTACCATTGTTAAGCTCGAACCTGCAAGTTTGAATGTACAGATAGCGCCAACAAGCTGTCTGTGTCTATATTAAAAAACACTGGTGTGCAATAAAAGAAATATTTAATATAAACGTACACTCAAGAGCCAAAACATTATGACCAGCCCTACATTTTGCGATGAAACGTGCCTGGATGACGTGGAAGGCACGTGATCAGGTGTAAGTGGTATTTAACTGCTGCTGGAGAGTCTGAAGAATCATTCTTTCACTTACTTCTGTGTGTGATAGGAAAGGCTGCGGATCTAAGCGACTTTGATAGAGGGCAGATTGTAATGGCTCGAAGGCTTGGAACAAATATTTCCGAAACTGCACGACTCGTGGGTTGTTCGCGATCTACAGTTGTTAGTACGTATGAAAAATGGATTCTTGACGGTGAAACCAGCAGTAGACGACATGGTGTTGGACGTCCACACGCTATCAAAGAAAAAGGTCGTCGGAGGCTGTCTCGTATGGTGAAGCAAAACTGGAGCCAGACAGTGGCTCAGCTGACAGCCAAATACAATGCAGGGCCAAGTAGAAATATGTCGTAGCACACTGTTCAGCAGACACTGTTGGATATGGGGCTACGCAGCAAACGTCCCACTCGTGTGCTGACCAAGCGTCATCACCAACTGCGCCTGCGCTGGGCCCGGGAACATCGTGACTGGTCCATGGATCAGTGGGAGAGAGTTGCGTGCTCAGATGAATCACGGTTTGTCATTCATCACGCCGATGGCCGTGTCAGGATACGCCGTCTTCCAGGCGAACAGTTGCTCCCTCAATGCACAGTAGGTCATACACAGGCCGGTGGTGGCGGTATTATGCTCTGGGGGACGTTCTCTTGAGCGTCTCTAGGCCCCGTGGTTGTGGTAGAGCAGAACATGAATGCTACAGGGTATCTGAAATCATTGCGGACCAGTTGCACCCTTACATGGCTTCTGTTTTTCCAGCTGGAAATGGAATGTTCCAACAGGACAACGCTCCGTGTCACAAGGCTACAAATGTGTTGGAGTGATTCCAGGAACATGATGCTGATTTCCAGTTAATGTCCTGGCCGCCTAACTCACCTGATCTCAATCCGATAGAACACATTTGGGATGTCATGGGACTGCAGCTCAGAGGTCAAAGACCACCAACTCGCAATATCTCGGATTTGCGTGACCGTTGCTACAACATCTGGTACAATCTGCTTCCGGCCATCTATCAAGGACTTGTGGCATCCATGCCAAAGCGGGTTCAAGCTGTGTTGCGCGCCAAAGGTGGCCCAACTCGTTATTGACAGGTGGTCATAATGTTTTGGCTCTTGAGTGTATGTTACCGTGAAAGACCGAAATTGGAGAATGTCGACTTTCACCGGAGAATGTCAACATTCACCAAATACGTCGGTGAAAGATCGAATATTGCACTACATTCTTGTATATTCGTACCCTCACCGGTGTATGTCGACAATCACAGATATGCTCTGGTGAAAGTCGAAAAGAGAGGTTATAAAGTGCCATAATAGTTTAAGTTGTTGCAATAAATAAGATTTTAATCACATAATTTAGTAAGTTTTTTATTACTTTATTTTATTTTCTCATTTAGAACGTACTGTATAATTAAGTAAGTTTTTAACTTCTATTATTTTCCTTTCTCATTTTGAATGTATTGCGTGTTTTAGGTTCTCATGTTCTTAAGTTCTCATTTCAAGTCTCAAGTGCGTTTATTCGCGACTGAATTACGGAGGAAGGAATATATATTGTTATATATAATATTGTTATATGTTTAACATTCACCATTAGTACATGGTGAATGTCGACATTGATCGGTGTAAGTCAGAAATAAGAGTATTTGGAAAATATTTCGGACATACACCAAGAGACTATGTGAATGTTGACATTCACCGGTGAAAGTCGACATTCTCCAGATTTCGGTGTTTCACCGTAACATATGTTTAACATTCTGTCCTAAACAAATATATGCACCCAGAAGAAATCAAGCCACAATCGCGAAACTGGCCAGGAATGTAGTCTGATAAGAGATATGCAAATGATTTAAATTTCGATGCCAATGAGACAAGGGTAAGCGCGATATGCGCATATGAAATGCTCACCTGGGAGAGTTTAGAGCACGACTGCTGGTGCCGTAGGGCTATTCAAACGAATCTGTCTACTTAGATGGACGGTATTGTGCTTAAAGATGCTTCTCAAAGGTAACCGGTGGCAGTGCGTACAGTTATCGGGACGTATAATAGGCCTCAGAGAAACCGATTGGTCGAACAGGCGCATTGGCCGCCACCTCGGTCGAATTGATATGGTAGTTGCTCGGTATTGGAGACAATGGATTACAGAAGGGATAGTCTACCGTAGCGGAGGGTCAGGAGGTCCAGAGAACAGAAATGAGGGCGAGGATCGCGCAAACATACGAGTGGCCATTACCGCACCAACAACGTCGTTAGCATCGCTTCGACGCCATTTACCACCTTCCAGGCATTTGGTGTGTATCAAGGGAAACCATTCGCAGGCAACAGGTCCACGCTGGTATATGCTGCCTACGTTTATTAAGACCCCTACCACTGACCCCATATAATAGGCAGTGTCAATTGGATTTTTGCCGAACTCGGGCAAGCTGAAATGTGACCGACTGGAGGCGTGTGATTTTCAGAGATGAATCCCGATACACTGAGCTGATGACCACCGCACACATGTCTGGAGGCGGACTGGCCAGCGGTCTCGATCCGGCATTTGCTATCTAGTGGCATACGGCGATTACACAAGGTGTGACAGTGTGGGAAGCGATTAGTTGGGACACACGATCACCTCTAGTCGTCCTTCAAGACACTATGACAGCTCGGAGTTATGTGGAGGACATTCTAACGCCGGTTGTGCTGCCTATGCTATAAAGTCGCCCAGGAGCCATTTCTCAGCAAGACAATGCTCGTCCACATACTGCGCAACTCTCTCAACAATGCCTTCTAGGGTATGACGTATTCTCGTAGCCTGCCAGGTCACCAGACCTCTCGCCAATAGAACACGTTTGGGACACGCTTGGAAAGCAGTTGCTTTCTGCGTGCATCTGTAACAGTGTATATACGTGTGTAAGATTGATATTTATCTGGAAGCTGAAGTTAAGACCTGCAGACATTACTAAGCAATTTAGCGAGTTATTTCTCATAGGAAATAATATGACCAATGCCCGAGACGTTTAAATGAAATTTTTATTTAATCTGAACTTTTAACACATAAGGCACGAGTTGTAATGCAGACAAAAAACACTACTCGTGGCCAAGTTAAATGAAGAAATAAGAGACAATTCAGTTTAACGTTGATAACGTAGTCGAAGACTATATATTCAATGACATAAGTTATAAGCTACCTCAATTATTTTACAGGTGGTTAAGTTTAAAATAATTACTGCAAGAGAATGCAAAAGCTGGAATAATTCCTTTTAGGCATAGCTATCGAAACTCTAACAGCGTCGCATTAGTGCCAGAAACTCTGTCTCTCTGTTTAAGATTAAAAACCCTCAGTTTATAAGCTCTAAAAGGTAATTTGAATTCTGATCAGGAATACAAAAAGAAGCAGTTATAATAAATATCAAAATCATAATAAATGGTTATTTAACATAGTACTTTACACTGCTACACACAAATATGTATATATTTAAAATACCATAAAAAATACATTGGCTTTGCTCTACGCGAACAGGCAACCTTTAATTAACTTTCCGCAATTTCAGGATCTTCTCCCTAGACCAGTACTTTCGAGAACATTCTGGCATGTTATGTAATCGCTACTATAAATGTAGAGTTCGCACCGTTTTTCATCAGATAGCTTTTCTCCTCCTGCCGCTATAAGAATCTTGCTGCCGCTCTTCCCGACTGTCTTTCTTTGTTTGAATAGTATGACACAGTAAATTTAAAGTGAATCCTATTTAGTGTAAATTACTATCGTGTATGTAATCTTGGAGAATCTAAAAGAATAATGATTTGCCATTTGAATTGAATAAAGATGTGGAATCAAAACAGCTAACTTCATCCGGTATGTCTCCAGTACCGAGTTTCATGCGAAATTTCAATCACGTGCCCCGACTGCCAAAATATTACAGTTTATTATTTAGTCAACAGGATTCGAACGCCCGACTTCTAAAATATTACATAATTTTAATAATTAATTTCAGTATTATTATCTCTCAGAAAATGATAAGAAATATTAATTAGATTTATATATATATATATATACATACATATATATATATATATATATATATATATATATGTATATATAATATATGGATATATATGATAATCTTGGATACCTTATAAACTTTTCACTTTCTTTTAAGCCTATAAAAGAAATCTGTGCAAAATTCACATTATACAATTTCGGTACCCATCAATTACATGAACTAGCAAGATGGAATGCAAATGAATTCATAGTATATTTTACTGAATTAGCGTTTGTCCTCACTGTACACAATAATATAAAATTAAAAAAAATAAAGGAAATGCCTATGGGTAGGATTTCTGTAAATGAAACAGATATAATAAAAATTCATGAATATAAATCGCAACATACTTCCAATTAAAGAAAATAATTTGCTTAAATAATTTCGTTTTCTTCCACATCATAATGAGAATATGGAATAATATAGCATAAAGTATGGTTAACTTTTTTATAAAATTGTAAGACTGTTTAGCATTTTACTCTTTTGGTCATGCAGTTTTCAAATTTATTTACATCTGAAGTATCCAAGCAGCCTGAATGAAATAATATATCGCCATAAAATAAATAATTATGAAATATTTTTAACTCCTCGGAGGACAATTATTGCTTTCATTTCGCAATAAAATCCTGCCCATTGCAAATGAAGATAAGAAACAGGCGATGATATTGTTACCAATAGATAATATGTAAGATCTTTCATTTACAATCCATATTGTAAAAATACGTTATCCCTCAGAGCGACAAAATGAAAAAAATTAAAAAAAAATATCACTTTATCTGAAGTTTTCCAACACATTTTGTGACAAGTGATATTTTGTGGACCATAAGTGTCAGAATAAAATAAGCTTCTAAAGCCCTATTATATGTTGCTACAAAATTTCTGACTATATAGACTGCCTACCTCTTAATATATTACATTTTTTGGTTTAGCTTAAATAGTAGATACATACTTTGTTTTCATTTTTTTCGTTCATACCATTTTATTTTCAGATAAGAAATACTAAAAAGAAGAATTTTATATTTTAATGGTTTATGCCTTTTTTAGATTAAAATATATTAAATTAGATTAATTTTAGATTAGATTCTAGATTTTTTAGGTAAACGCCTTGTAGGGTTGCTATTATTTTTCATTAATTAGTTATTTTATGTTTTGGATCTTTACTGTCATTTCTGTTTACTATTTCCTTCCCCGAATGAGTATTTAAGCAGATGTTAGATGGTAAGACAGAGCGTGTTTCTGCCTGTGTACTCGCAGTTTACGTTTCTCCAGTTCTGCCTGCCTGAATTCCTCGGCTCAGCATTATTTCTGCCGATATTTGAATATACACACTGGTTTCTCGCCCTAAGTGTTGCCTGAGTATATGGTGGCACCAGGTGTGCATTCTGTTCTATTTCAGTTATAATTAAAGTGTTCTTTACACCCATCCCAAGTCTCAGTTGTTACTTTAGACTTGGCGATAAGTCGCTATCAGTCTACCTAGAATTTGGATCCAGCTTATAATAGCTAAGAAGACCAAACTTTAAATCTTCTTCGAAGAGGTAGATTGTAATAGGAAAGTTTTAGATTCAAAGCTTTTTCCCCGTTTTTGTTTCTTCTTTTTTTAAGTTAGAGACTATTTTATAAGTAGTACTATAAAATATCATACATGCTCAAAAACTGCACATGTCCTAAGAAACAAGAATTAGAATTTAGTCTGTTTAAGGACTAATTATGATTTTATGTAAATCGTAAATTTTAAAATACTTGTGCATTCCTAGCAAACTGAAAAGTAATTATCAAAGAATTAAAATAATTCAGAACTAATCTTAATTTCTTTTTATGTAAATATAAATCTGCGGACAGAAAATGTCTGAAAACTGTTATCCATGGTGAATGTCAAAATTTTCCTGAAGAGCGATGGTTGTAGGTGATGAAGATAAATCGATAAGAATGTAATAGCAAATATACAAGGATTCCGAGATGTTTCCTTGGTTACTTTGTGCTCTAGTTTGGAGGAAATGTGCGAAAGGAATGATAGCCTGACTAGAATTCTTTCTTCTTTCAAACACTAGTTTCTGTCATTTGTTCAGAAGTTGACCCGTAAGAGTTCAGAATGGGAATCATATCGTCCTTTCTGGGATAATAATTTGTTCAATAGCCCGAAGCTCAGCAACTCTGTGTTTTATATTTGCTCTTTTTAATGCTTTTGTTTTCATTCCTTTCCTTTCTTGTTGAAGTGATTCGAGGCGACAGTCGAAAGTCAGATTCCAAATTCTATCGATTGTTGTCCAGAAATTGTTTTTCGTGTTCTTTAACGTACTAAGTGATAAGCAAAAGAGCTGAGATGTATATTTGGCAGGCGCATGACAGGGATGTTGTTTGGAATTTGCTTGTGCAAATGCTTTTGTCAGAGGTGAACAATGAAAGCGACAAAATTCATTGATTTTGCGAATCGAGCAGAAATGTGTAAGGAAAATATTTGCATTTCGATTGAACTCTCTAAAGTTATTCATCATTTACATGCAGTATTTATCTTTTTGTGGTAGAAAGTTGCATTTAAACCACATATAAAAATAATTTAGATTTGATTACAATCAATTCTGAATAAATTAAAGTTTCTTTATTTCTACTTATATAAAACGTCGATAAGCCATTCGTAGAGATGTATTGGTAAAGTTAAGTTTAATTTATTCAGCAAATGCTTATATTTTGCAAAAATTAGAATTTACTGTATACAGACATTAGGATTTTTGGGAAGAAGGCAAGATGAAATACGAGCACTTGCCTTCACCGGGAATCGAGCCACGGACCTCTGAAATACCGGGTCAGTGTGCTGACCACTACACTACGAAGGCATGCTAAGAAGGCGGGAGAAATACCTTATAACTAAAGGTAATTATACCGATCCTACTTTATGTATGAGTAGGAAACCGTAATATAATTATTAATATTTTACTGGCCATTTGTAGGACCAGAAAGGGAATCAATATAAGAATTTAAAAACGTCAGGCCGTTTTTATATTACTCTAGTTAGATACAGTAGGCCTGTATATATATATATACAAATTCAAAATGAGTTGACTTTTAGCACATGCAACATTGCATATATATGTATATGCAATGTTGCATGTGCTAATTAACCCATTTTGACTTTGTATATAGTCACTGGAAAGATACATACGTAAAACCCCCTTCCCCCAGAAAAAAATGAAAAGAACTGGTCTAGCTAAGCCTATGCAAGCTGCATAGTAAAGCTACCTATGCGCATCACTAGCTGTATTCACCAATGCATGAATCAAGTGGCAGACAGATATACATTGAAATTTCTGGAATTTGTTTTCGTCCCGAGAATGGTAAGTTTTCAATATTTAAGATATTTTTGATTCTGTCTAATAGTTGGAGCTTGTGAATATGGTCTAACATTTCGGAGATAGAGACTAAGTTCTAATTTTCATATGTGTTATCTTCAGGAGAGTACTGTGATTATAAGAATTCCCCTAAGACTTTGATCTTACTACAATCTTCTTTAAAATGATGTATATGCACGTTTTTATACCTTATTAATGCAAAAGGTTTTCAGAACTATTTAAAAAAGATATTTAAAATTTAATTTTTGTGCAATCATTTAAAATAATGACCTACTTTTATTGAAATCCAAATTATAATTTATACGAAAGATAAATTAATTTAGTAAAGATATAATATCTATACAAATCAAGTTCAGTTACTTTACTAAATGCAGTTTTGAGTAAATGTTAACGCTCATTTTACAAAACTTGGAGTTTAAGTAAAATTTTAGCTATAAAACAAACTTTGGGGCGGGGGACTAGAATCGCCTAAACATTTCAGAATTATTAATTCTATCCTAAAAATATTTTAGAAAGTGGCTATATATTGTACTTACTTAGAAATTAGATCTATTGGAAAAGAACTATTCCAGCTTTCTTTCAATGACTGCACATTCATGAGGATGTAGAATATGACGGTACATTAAAGACGATATCTTTTACCCGCCGTTAGGATGGACGTATTAATACCGAGACTTCTTAAAGGACACGCAAATTGTTTACCAAGCCTCCTGCCTAAGAAAGAGTTTATTCCTTCTAACTTCGGGTATTTCCTATAGTACAGAGAACAACTGCTCAGATGGTTCCAAGCAATATGACTCCGTATTATCCGAAAGGAACTTGAACATGTATCCTGGATATACAATCCGGATTTTATTATAATATATTTTCATGCATATTTTTCTCCGCGTTTGCTTGTTAGTAAATATATAGGAAAATAAATGGCGAGATGGTAAAAAAATGAAACAAAAATTCTACTTTCTATGTCACAAATAATTGTATAATAAGTAAAAATTCTAGGTAAAATAATCCATATCTATTTGCAGCGTTTCAAGGGAAACATTTCTGAGTGATGTTTATGTTAGCGAGAAAGTAAGACCGCTTAAAACTAAACAAAATGTACTCTATAACATAAAAAGCGATGCACCAAGAAGGAGTCACCGGAATGTGGCGAAATTGCATATGCTCATACTTTAAGATAAAATTTGCAAATTAACTTTCGGCGGCCATTAACTGGCTGACTAGAGCTCCCGCACATTGAAGCGAATCACCTAGATGGTGTTCAAGACAAAGGAACATTTGCTTAGACATTTGCTTTGTTAAGGCATAACTTCCAAGCAAATAATGTTCTGTCAATTCCTGTTTAGTATACCAATGCCTTGCAAATGGGTTCGCGAACACTATGAGAAGATGTCACCATTTGATATGAGACGTGCAATTGGGATAAAGGAAGTAGGGTGGAGGAGATGCAGGATCCCTAAACATTTGGATCACTACGACCCAAATACTACCGTTCGACGATGTTGGTAGGAATGGTTGAATCGTAGCTGTGCAGAACGTTAAGAAGATAACTGCTGACCTAGAGCCAAGACAGAACTCGAGAACAGACTGATTGTTCGATCGACGCTTAGATCCCCTGATGCATCCTTTTCAATGATCGGATATGTAACCGGGACACCAGTGACCATTTCTAGAAGACTCAGCGAACGGAGGTTGAGGTCGCGGAGCCATTGCTTCAGTTTCTTCTGTCTTTCAGTTTGCAACCTGTTTGTTAGCACTGGTGCCGGACGCATTCTACCTGGGATCTTACGGACTGAGGTAGAATTGTTTTCAACTATTAGTCAAGCTTCATATTGAGCCCCTATGAATAGCGAAGATGTGTCTGCAGATGTCTAGGACAGCGCTGTGATATTCACCTAACTGTCGTCCCTCACAGTCCAACAACCAAGAGTAATGGTACAGGTGCCATTTCATTTCATAGCCAGATCCCTTTGTTTGTAATCCGTGACTCAGCATGACGTCGACGATATTCTACGCCCCGTAGCGTTTCCCTTCCTTTCACGCCCCTACATGGCTTACAATTCAACAGGATAATGCCAAGCCGCACCCGGTACGCCTTCTTTCTACTGCTTGTTTTCGTGCTTCTTTAACATTTCCCTGGCCAGCACGATTGCCAGATCTCTCCCCAACAGAGCACGTTTGAGCTCGGAGGAGCAGGCTTCTCTGACCATCTCTGAATTGCGCCTTGGAGCAAGTATGCCAAGCAATTTCGCAGAGGACTTCTTCCAAATTCTGGCTGTCATCAAGGCCAGAGGTGGGCCAACGCCTTATTGCATTCTTTGCTCTTGTAGCTGCATTTCCTGAATAAAATACTAAATCCCTATGATACCGTTAGTTTTTCACTTACAATACATTTACATCTCATCTACCAACTTTCATACCATTTAGATAATTCTTCCTTCTTTTTGCATCACTCTTTATGTTATAGTTCGTATTGCTTCCACAAAACTTTTCTTTGACTATGAAGGGGTAAGTTAAAAGGTACTGACTATAATGTTTGAGGTTAAAGTATTTGGTCATTCCTCAGTTGCAGAAAATAAAGTAAAACGTTTAAGTACGATATCATACGATATAAAAAAATGCTGAAGATTAATATTTAAACTCTGAGATTAAAATTTAAATTTATTTTAAACAGAAATCTGAACACGGAAATTTCTGTACGGCATTAAATCACAAAAATGCTAGCTTGTATATTCAATATGCTTTCCTATTTGTAAAGGTTCTGTGTTCTCCTTCAACAAAGAAATTTTATTTGAAGTTTCTATATGTAATGCTGCTTTAAATAATGAGGCTTGAAAAGATGTTGATTCATTCTTAGCAACATAAATGAAATATGAATTTTAAAGCATTTCATATAATGTACTAAATGAACGCTTCTTTGTTTCAACGAAATTGAATGAGTAAATTTGTTTTACATGGTACTGTTTAACATTAGAGCATAGAAGAGTTACTATTATATGCACCGTTTATGGTATCAGGTTCAATGTTCCGTCTTACTTTCTTCGGGAACATGGAAGGACCTTACTCGGAACAGAGAGCTTACTAAAGCTATGTTCAATAACTGTGGGAAGTAGACAGGATACACAAGAAGGGTATACAAAACCCTTTATTTTTTCTCTATTTACAATAACTTCCGTACTTCGGAATACAAAGACCCACTACTCGTGGTCTGAATATACTACTCGTGGAAGAATATAAAAATAAAACTAAACTCTAATTTAACTTTAAAATAATAAACGTGGAAGATTGGCCTTATATTAACAGGAAGTCGTATGTAGTACAGAGAACTGTGAACACTACAATACGTTTACAATTATCAAGAGGATTAAAACCTCTGGCCTAAAAGGCAACCAGCAACTGAGTAAAACTTTTAAGGTAAGCGGCCTGCTTCGACTAACTGCTTCCTTTCTCTTTCTTGGCAAAAAGCCACAACTTAAATACTTGACGCTCGCCAGACAAACTTTGCATAATTACGTTAACGCTTATAATTCTGGCCGGAAGTAGAAAATAAGAAGTGATAGTAAAGATTTAAAATAAAATAAACGTTAGTAAAACTTAAGATCATTACATACTTCCCGCCAGAGTTAATTAGTTTGAAACTGAGGTCTAAAACGACCTTGTTGAAAACTTTTAGCTCTAGAATCTAACGCGAGGCCAAACTTTTACAAACATTTTTCGCTAGAAACTAGAAATTTAAAAGAAAGAAATTTTTTTTTTTTTTTTTACAATAGCAGCTCCCAGGATATACAACAATTTTTTTTTCATCTGTACTGCATCTAAACAGGAGCTTTTATTCAATTCTGGTTCCTTCCAGAGATCTGGAAGGAAAACTAGTTTAATGAAATGTTACACAATGAAATGGCAAGTAACATATACAATTATACTTCTCTTAACATTCTTATTTCATTCATGACTATTTTAATTATCTTTCCGCGTGCTCTCTGACATGTGTTGTAAAAGAACACCAAACACGAATGTGTTTCTGTCTACGTGTTCCACACTTCCTCCTACAATAAAAACACTAACGTGTTAAAATTCAACATAACAAGACCTCTTAACACACCCTAAATTCAACTCTAAACCCTGAGGTACTATTCTAAAAGTGGCTAACTCTAAAGTGTAGCGTCAGAGAGCCTAACTACATCATTCAACCTTTAACACATATTCGCCATGCTTTAGTCTTTTTACAGTCACACGAATAAAAAAAATTTTAACATTCACTTTTACCATATCACGGTATTTCTTAACATTTAAAATAACAGTTCACATTGTATATAAGAACATATTAACATGCCGTTAATTTTACACATTTGAAAACATACATTAGTAGTACATTGTTAACTTCTATTCTTTTCAAAGCAAGTGCCAATTCTTTCTATATTGAAATACTACATTTCAAAAAGTCTTTCAGACTAAAACTTCTCTCTTGCTAGAATGTTTTAAATAAAATTTATACAATAACTTTTTTCCATATTTAAGTCTTTACACAACGCTATTATACATCAACTTTAGTTTTACGCGCGAGTAATTTAAAAACATAATACGAAAATCGGTAACAACTCATTTCTCGCCCTTTTGGCGATAAAGGTAGACATCGCATGAGGTAAAACATCTTGAAATCTGCCACTTGCAGTAAGAATGAAAGATTAACTTAAGTTTGCAAAGTAACATAAAATTTTACTTATCTTTGTGATATTCGGACATCCTTTTCTGGGCCCAGTCTTTAAAGGTATTGCAGATAGTAGTGTGATTTATCCTCCTTCTTGTACGGGCTCGCCCTTCAGTGCTTTCCTCTGGAAGCTTCCTTTTTTCACCAGTTCGGCCACCCTTGAATACCTTCTTTTTCTCCTCTGCTTGTGGTCTTGGCCGTTTGATGGCAGCTGGTCTTGGCGGAACCGGGAAACTTCTGTCGTGTTCCTGCTTGGACCTCGTTGTTGGCCGTTCAAATTTTCCTTGTAACGTTTCCTCCGCCACTGATGTCCCTTCCGCAGTTCGGCTACATTTACTGCGGAGAGTCCTGTCGGATGAGTAGGTCTTCCGTTTTTGGGACGGATTATAGTGCCGTCATTTCTCCTGGTTCTCTTCACATACGTCGTCCTTCTCCCTTCTTCATTCTGGGGGTGTTCGTGAACTCTCTTTTCTGGACGGTGGAACGGCTTCTTTTTCTTGCTACCTTCAATTTTTCCGCGGGGAAATTTTCTTTTCACTTGCTCCTGCCTGTTATTGGCTTGCCCTTGTATTGTCGTTTCTCCACCTCTGGAGCTTGTGCCTGCGGTGTCTGCCGTGCCGGATCCTGCAAAAGATCTGAAAATATTTGCATTTTATTACGATCGAAGTAGGGCTTGATTTGATCAATGTTTGCGGAACAGGTTTCACCATTTCTGGCTTTTAACACTACTACAGCGTGAGTTATTTTTTCTATAACATATGATCCTTCAAATGGTGGAAAAAATTTGGCAGTTTTATCTTCTGGTGCTGAAGAAAGTGAATGCTTCATTTTTAAAACTTCATCCCCTACCTTATAAGTTACTCCCCGTCGTTTCAAATCATAATAGAGCTTCTGTTTTCTTTGTGCTACTTCCGTATTCTTTTTTGCTTCTTTTATTAGTTTTTCTATATCACCCATTTTCAATTCTGGGGCTCTTTGTTGCACATAAAATAATTTATCTAACGGTGTTATAATCTTTCTGCCTAGAAATAACTCAGCAGGAGTTTTGCCGTTGTATCATGTTTTGCGGTTCTAAGGGCGAAAGCAAATTCATTGACATAGTTATCCCAGCTTTTATGAAAATTTTTAACATAACTACGGATAATATTCACTATATTTCTGTTGACCCGTTCCGCTATATTTGATTGCGGCCGATACGGGACCATTTTTAAATGACGTATGCCCAGTTTTTGGCACATGTCTTCAAATATATTACTTACAAATTGAGGACCATTATCCGATATAACTTTTAGGGGCGCCCCGTATTTTAAAATATATTTATTTAAAATAGAATCAGTAACTAATTTCGCGGAGGCTCGTTTTAAGGGAACAATTTCGGTCCATTTACTAAAATGATCAACCATAACAAGGAGATAGCGACTTTTATTTAACTGACTTTTTGGGAAAGGGCCCAATAAATCGATGCCAATTATTTCATTTGGAAATTCGGATTTAATACTATTTAGAAACCCGGCCAGGCGGAAATTAATATAATTAACTGCTTGACATGTTGGGCAGGACTGGACATATGCCCTTGTTAACTTTTGCAGTTCAGGAAAGTAGACTGCCTCGCGTACGCGTTGGATAGTTTTTCGAATACCAGCATGAGATGCTAAAGGGCCGTCATGGAGCTCCTACAGAATATTTAATCTAAGACTAGCTAGGATAACAGGTCGAAATTCGTTATTGGAATTCGTAGTTTTTGTATAGAATAATAGACCATCTATTAGTTCGTAATGGGCCGCCCTATTTCTTATCGCCACAATACCTTGGTGGCTAAAATTTTCAGGATTCTTCAAATACTCATAAATGCTTACAAACTCAGGATCCTTACCCAGTTCGGTTATTGCAGTTTCTCGGGAATTTATTGTACATGGTGTAAGCATTGCCACCTTTACGGTATTTCCTTGTTCGTCTATTTTAATTCTTGATAGGGCATCTGCTACGATATTTTCCTTTCCAGGGGTATGCTTAATTACCAGATTATATTCTTGCAGCTTGAGTGCCCATCTTATTAACCTTGGGGATAAATTTTTCCCTGAGTACAATCTAGTTACCGCCGCATGATCAGAGTACACTGTTATCGGCGCCTTTCCAAAATAGACTCGGAACTTTTGCACTGCTAACAGAACTGCAAGTGCCTCTCTCTCTGTCGCGGAATAGTTTCTTTGTGTTTGATTTAAAGTTCGGCTAAAAAATGCCACGGGCTGCTGATTTTGCGAAAGTACCGCTCCTACCGCATAATCCGAAGCATCCGCTGAAATTTTTAAATTCTCATCCTTTTCAGGAAATTTCAACACAGGGGCTTGCGTTAATGCTTGTTTTAATTTTTCGAAAGCACTATTGGCTTCGGCCGTCCACGAGAATCTTGCCTTTTTCCTTTTTAATTTTAACAATGGCTCAGCAATAGCTGCAAAATTTTTTATAAAGGACCTATAATATGAACAAAGTCCTAGAAAAGAAGAGAGCTTCTTTGCCGTGTTTGGAGTCGGATACTTTTGTACAGCGATTATTTTTGATTCATCTGTCTCGATCCCTTTTTGAGATATTTTGTAACCTAAATATTTTAATTCAGGGGCTGCAAATTTGCACTTTTCGACATTAACGTTTAGACCGGCCTCATTTAATAAAGAAAACACCTGTCTTAAATCCTGTACATGTTGGTCGAGATTATCACTAGTAATAATGATATCGTCTAAATAGATAAATGTGGACTTTCCAAGAACAGGTCTTAACACAATGTCCATACATCGCTGAAATGTTTCCGGCGCCCCTGAAAGGCAAAACGGCATACGCAAAAATGCATAAGTGCCAGACTTGGTTATAAAAGCAGTCTTAGGCACGTCCTCAGGCCTAACCCCTATTTGAAAATAACCAGTCCTTAAGTCTAAAGTCGTCATATATTTGGTGGATGTTATGTTCCTTAGAATTTCTTCAATAATAGGTAACGGATATACCGGATATTTAGTTATAGAGTTTAATTTACGGTAGTCAATTGCGAATCTCCACCTTTTTGGATGTGTCAAAGCATAGTCATTATTTTTCTTACATAAAACCACCGGGCTAGCATAACTACTTGAGATGGGCGTTATGATCTTTTTACGTAGCATATCGGTGATATGCCATTCTATAATTTTTTCCTTATTCTTATCATACCGGTATGCTTTGTGGCGAACTGGCATTGAATCTCCGGTGTCAAAGTAACTGAGTAAATCCTGGAATATCACTAAATAAGGAAGCAAATTCACTTACCACTTGTCGGATTCTTCCTTGCTCGTCATTAGGCAGGTGGTCAAGATTTAACATCGGCGGTTCAGCCTTTTCTGCACGAACTGGTTTCATCGTCAGCTTAACGGACGCTTCATTAAAATCCAGCGTTGCTTGTGCCTCTCAAAGAAAATCTATTCCTAAAATAATATGTGCTTGCAGATTCTTTACTATAAAAAACATCACCTTTACTTGTTCGTCCTTGATACGGATATACAAAGGTACTTTACCTACGCACTTACATTTTTCTCCTTGCGCCGCTAACACTGTCGTATTATCCGAATTATATATGCGGTATTTCCGAAAATACTTCCTAAAAAAATCTTCTGCCACACAGGAACACTGCGCGCCTGTATCCAGTAGTGCGGTGGCTGGGATATTATTCACCAACACTTCAATCTTCGGAAGAGTCAAATTTTTCACCATTACTGTATTTAACTTGAAGGAAGAGGGGTTTTCTTGGCCTTCGGATTTCCGCACCCTCCCGTCAGCAGAAATCCGTTTTAGTTTAACTTATTTTTCATTTCCGTGCTTTCCTTCTTTTTCCGCTGGCCTTGAGACTTTTTTCCTGGATTGCTATTGAACTGTCGACGTTCGCCGGCTGTTTTTGAATGCTCGGGTTTCCTTGCCCACTGATTCGCTTTGCTTCCGTTGCCGTGTGCTTGAGTTTGCTGTAGTCTTGGCGCACCAAATTGGTTTCGCTGTTGATATTGGCGTCTTCTTTCAATGTCGCCGTTCTTCTACTTTCAAACTGGATTGCTAGCTCAAATAACTTTTCCAGTGTAGTCGGATTTCTTAATTCAATAAAGTCTTGCACTTGGGACAGTAACCTCGGCAAAATCACTTGAATTATCTCAGGATCAGACGGTTTCCATACAAGAGTTTGAAGACGTGAATTTTTCTTAAAATAAAGCTTGAAAGATTTTCGATTCTTTGTTAATATATGCTGAAAAGTTCCGTTTCTAATTTCGCACGATCCCTTACAACAGGGAAGGCTTTTACTAGGGCAGTCTTGAAATTCTCGTAAGTATAGGTGGGACTTCCTGCTTGACCCAAGAGACTTCTGCCTATACACTTGAACCAGTTAAGCGCTTGAACCAGTTGTCCCCTCAAAGCGCTGGTAGCTAAGGTAACTTTTTGAAACTCGTGCACGGGATAGAGCATGAAGTGGTCATCCAATTTTTCCAAAACACTGTTTACCGGTGAGTTTCCATTAAATGTTGCTTCTGGTTTCATCGAAGCGCGCATGGTCTGGACGATGTAACCAAATCCTTCCAGGGCGGCAGCTGGCATTTCTGGATTCTGAGCCTCTTCTGCAGGCAGCACAGGTTCTTCTCGAAACTCGGCCATGGTTATTCCTCTTCGTTGGGCGCCACTATCAGGTTCAATGTTCCGTCTTACTTTCTTCGGGAACATGGAAGGACCTGACTCGGAACAGAGAGCTTACTAAAGCTATGTTCAATAACTGTGGGAAGTAGACAGGATACACAAGAAGGGTATACAAAACCCTTTATTTTTTCTTTATTTATAATAACTTCCGTACTTCGGAATACAAAGACCCACTACTCGTGGTCTGAACGTAAGAATATAAAAATAAAACTAAACTCTAATTTAACTTTAAAATAATAAACGTGGAAGATTGGCCTTATATTAACAGGAAGCCGTATGTAGTACAGAGAACTGTGAACACTACAATACGTTTACAATTATCAAGAGGATTAAAACCTCTGGCCTAAAAGGCAACCAGCAACTGAGTAAAACTTTTAAGGTAAGCGGCCTGCTTCGACTAACTGCTTCCTTTCTCTTTCTTGGCAAAAAGCCACAACTTAAATTCTTGACGCTCGCCAGACAAACTTTGCATAATTACGTTAACGCTTATAATTCTGGCCGGAAGTAGAAAATAAGAAGTGATAGTAAAGATTTAAAATAAAATAAACGTTAGTAAAACTTAAGATCCTTACAATGGTACCATGCGATATTATGTTACCATGCGATATTATGGTACCATGCAATATTAGACAAACCTAGAAAATTAATCTGCCTTCTTATCCTTAAGCTGTTTGTTTCATATTTTTATTAAACCGCAAATAAGTTAGCAGTTAAAAAATATCATAGGCTATAACGTATTGGACATTGCTGCCATTAAAATTGTAGCACCATGAAAGGAGCGCAAAAGAAACCTAAGCATGAAAAGTGAAATATGCTGAGATATACAAACTACTTGAATGTCAAGACATGAACATAGTATAAGCAAGAGTAATTACACCTAGAAACTGCAAAAATTTAAGATTGAAATGATGATTTTTCGTTCATAATTCGCGTTCACTCATTGTGTTTTGCGTTGGAAATCGTATTATTCTTCCTATATAAAAAGGAACTCATATAAAAAAATCTCAGATTTACGTTTTAGGAGAATCATATTCTACCACTGGCGTACTTCGCAAATGCTTCTCGCGTTGATCGAGATTCGATGACTTTTATGAGATTTGCAGTCGATGAGTCAAGGAAGGCTACGGATTTCGACGGCTTTCATTCCCCAATACCTAAGACACCAACAAATTGCTCTCATCGCTGTTAGGACCGTACAGCAACATCACGTAGCCTGTATCAAGAAATTAAGAATGCTGCTGTATACGAACAAGTATTAGCATGTTTAGTGGGACGATATCTGAAATGCTCGGATTATAACTTGGCGGCTATTGTTTGGCTTCTCTTCACGCTATCCCCCTCTCTCATGCATATCTCATGATGGCTATATCCTTGTGCGGAGGCACCCAAGGGAACGAATCTTCGAAGCTTCCATTCTTCATCGTCATACCCGCTCAGCACTTGGATTGATAGTACGGGTAGCCACTAGGTTCACATCCCCTTCAACTCTACTCCAGATATCCAATATTTTGACTAGCTAGTATAGAAGCAAACTGTAATCCTCCAAGTGCATTACAATCCTTAGCCGTATATACTGATGGCTCCAAAGGAGAACTCGGGACTGGCAGTGCCTGGTGTGCAATGGAGGGTGACCACATAATCCATTCCTGGGCTAAGAAGCTCCATCCCAGTAACTCGGTGTTTCAGGCAGAACTTACAGCCCTAAAGGCAGCTCTGGACTTTACTGCTAACAATAGCAGGTATAAAGTAATTTACACAGACTCAATGTCAAGCTTGCAGGCCACCGAAGGCGGCCGCAGTAGACATCCCATTGTCAGAGACATACAAAAACTATTAATTTCGATTCCTGCAAGTCTGAGGTCCCAGCTACAATGGGTTCCAGCCCATACGGGGATTAAAGGAAATGAAGCAGCGGATATGATTGCGAAGGGCGCAGCCAATGAACCCCACGTGAGTAGCATTGGTGTGCCCCTTCCGCACTCGTATCTGAAAACTACTCTCAAATGTGAACTAATGAAGCAGTGGTAAAACTACTGGGAGACAAGCACCACAGACAGAAGACTGTATGATTTCCAACCAAAAGTTAACCACAATTTAAATAGCAGTTCTTCGCACCTCACACAGTATTTGACAGGGCATGGCCCATATATGTCCTATCTTCACAGATTTCGCCTAAGAGAGAGTGACCAATGTATTTGTGGCAATACTAGTGACCCAGATCACTATCTATTTGACTGCTCGCACACGGGAAATTCACATTTGAAAAGACCATCTGCAATCAATATGCCAGCATGGTACAAGAACACAATTAAGAATAAATATGCGCTCAGCCGCATTAGAGACTGCACTACCATTGCTAAAAGCATTGCTGACAATCTGGAGTGACTTCTTTCTTTGGACACCATGCCATCAGCATCCTGCTCTGTACATATATTAATTTACTTAATGTCTTGTGTTTTTTTTGTTTGTTTGGCTGTTTTTAATTATATTTAATATTATGACTAATCCAGAACTCATTTAATGTATTCCACAATTTGTAATGTATTTGGTCATCTTTACATCTGTACCTGATTTTTATAGCACATCCTTAATATAACTGTATGTCTAACATGTACGATAATAGTGAAATGTGTTCCGCTTAGTCTCAGCAGTCCCCACCATGCACCTTCTTTCCATGTTCTGGTCTTCACTTCAATGTTCCTCGTTTCGTGGCCAATCCCCGGAGGACACAGTACTAAGCTCTTTATTTATATTTATTCATGTATTTTTAAAATTCCATCAACGGGATCCAACAGGCTGAAAAGTACCTAACCCAGTGCGCCAGCTGTTCTGTCGATGGTGAAAAGAAAGTGTCATATTACTGATATCGTATTAATGCCTGTGATTGGTTCATACCTTTGAGATCTCAGTTGCCTTATATTTCAACAGGACAGTACGAGACCACGTTATCTTAGGTTTTCTCAGGATACAGGGTGTTCAACTCCTGCCTTTTATCATGCATTCTCAAGATTTGTGACCAACTGAAACCGGTGTTAAATGCTGCAGAGGGACTGGTACAGCAACACGTACGGACTGGTATGGCAACATACACGGTACACCAGTGTGTCTAATACACTCTGATACAAATCCATAATTGCCATCCGAAGATCTTTGACTCCATACCCATACTATAAGAAATAGTTTCTACTGTTTCCAGAAACTGAGGATTCAGCTAACAGTATGTATGTAGATTCTGTGTCTCAAAGTTAGTTCTAATTGTAATAATTTTAATTAATAATGAAAATTTTAATATTTCATCTTCCCATTTAATATATTTAAAAAATAAATATGATTCTGCTAGGTTCATTAATTCCTTCATAGAGAAGAAGCTTTAACAGCTAGCAGTTATTCCATGCCCTGAACGATAAAAAATGGATGATTTCTCAAATTCGATCAAATACATTTAGTACAAATGGAGAAACCAGCTAAATAAGCAACTGTAAATTTAAAAACCATTTGTTAATATAACTGAAACAAAACTCTTGAATTATGACGTCTAGTTTTGATAAAAATATTTCCATTATGCCATAGCCTTCAAAAAGCATAATTTAACATGCACTTGTCTGGTCATTGATTTTATAAGTTTGTCCTTTCTGTATTCTAATTGCATCGAATAACTTCAAAAATTTTAATAAATGATGTTTAATGTAAATGCAGTTTCATTAATTTCAAAAATGTAGAATTTTTAATATGCAATATAAGGAAACTGAATCGGTACAGTTCATTTTCTCATATATTAAGATTTACGTTCATTGGAAGTTATTATAATTTTTTTTAATTCTCCGTTTTTACTAGAAGAATGATTGGGTTATTTCTTTACAATATGAAGATGTTACTTAATGCGTGTATATTGCAGTAAAAGTTATTAATACGATCTTTAACTTCCGATACACGTGGTAAATTTTGTCATAGTTATCAAATTTATAAACTTAATTTTGGAATTGTTTAAAAACTCTGGCAAAATTGAAAAATCTAAATAAAATAAATTAAACTGACCTAGATAATTGATGATTATGCATAATCCCCAGATTAATCACTTTTGCTATAACACATATATTAGTTAGGAAATAATTTTCTAGATTCGTGGGATATCTTTCCTATGTAGTCCTTAGTCATATTTTGCGTTAATGTTTCAATCAGGAAAGATATAGAAATCTGAAAATCAATTTTCAAACATATTATTGTTTATTGATATGATGGGTTTCAAAGCACTTTTAGAACGTATTTTCCAGGAGAGCAATAAGCAGTAATGAATTAAAAATTTCCCCTTATATTTGAGATGCCTTAATTAACATTTCGGTTACATTTATGTATTTTAGACATATGGATTGGATTGGATTATTTAATTATGGCAAAGCACACAAGGGCTATCTGCCTAAAGGGAGGGATGCCTTCGTGGAGGTCTTTCTAAGGGAAACTGGCTCGTATACACGTTACACATGGAGAAAACCACGAAAACGCTCATACAGCCAGCCAGTTCGCGGGATTCGAACCGCGGACCGAACTACCAATGTTCAGCATCTTTACCGCTCGGCCGCTGGTGGGCCTTTAGACATATGGAAAGTTTCATTTATTTGCCTTCCGATGTAAGTTCAACATGTAAAAATAATGTAAACTGAGTTATACACCTGCTCACTATGGCAAGATTTAGCAGCATTGCGCATATGCAGGAAGAGTTTTGGGAGACAAGGGTACATATTAACGATTGCAGGTAAAAAAATGTTTTAAGTTAAATAGAAATGAATTATAATAAGTTTGTTCGTGATGAGCTGACAACTAGTATTCTATTTTCTTCTCACCTTTAAGCAAGAGTTACTTGCTAAATGTATATAAATAAACACGTATATACTTACACTTATGTGTTCTTCATATCTTCTTGTATGGTCTGCAATAAAATGCACGGATTCCATAGCTCTCTGAAATTCTGGACAAAAATGCAAGCGCATTGTGATCCCAGGGGGTGGACTTGTGTCTGCATTATGCATCGACGAAGAACTACCATCGTCATCCGTTGTAGGCACATCACTCGGCCCTTTACCAGAATAACCATGGATACGACATGCACCGTACTGAGAGGACTGGGGCACTTGCTCTGCAAATTCTACGTCGTAACTGGTTCTGCGGGGCATGGACTGACTTTCTCCTCCGCTGCAAGGCCGAGTCATAAATTTCCTGGGATCGGCAGAATATAAAGGCCGGCGCATCAAGAGGAGGCGGGGCAAGATCTGCAGGAAGACACGTTTAACCCAGGGCGCCATTTTGTGAGTAGATGATGTCCGGAAGTGAACGTTGAGCACCACAACGGTCACACAGATGGACAGTGTAACCAGGATCATAGTAAAAAGTAGGTATTTTCCGAGCAGAGGCACCACCAAAGATGTAGGGGGAATGATTTCAGCTAGAAGCAGGAAGAAAACAGTGAGGGAGAGTAGTATAGAAATGCTAAGTGTCACTTTCTCTCCGCTGTCTGATGGCAAGTAGAAGACAAGGACAGTGAGGAAAGATATGCCCATACATGGAATTATGAGGTTCACTGTATAGAAGAGGGTTTTCCTGCGCATACTAATATTGAATGTTATGTCCACGTATGGTTCTTCGCAGCAGGTGTAATATTTCTCATGGCGAACGGCAGGAACTTCTAGAATGTCCCATTCGACGCTGAGGTAGAATTCTGTAAGGTCTATTCCAATTTCGACTAGGTTGGTCCCTTTTACTTCATCTTTGTGACGAAGATCAACCTGAAACATTTCACCAAATAATTAGGATACTTATATTTTCTCTGAAAATTTGATAATCAATTATGAAATTTAAGCATAGCTATTTTAACCAAAGAACCCCTTAGAGTTAAAATATGTTATTTGAAAAACATTTCTTTTCTCATTTCATAAAAGCTGGAAAAATGTAGCTATTGCATTTCATTTTAAGCTAAATAAATAAATAACCCGATCCCAAGAAATGTTCACGTGAAGACGCTGAACAACTAGAGATCATAAAAGTTTTTTATCGTATACTCAGTGCGCAAGAAATTGGTAATCTGTTTACTTAGATACTAAGAATGAGGCTCTATCAGAAGCTGAAGAGATAAAAATGCTGAACTCTGATATTTAGAACCAGGTGCGAATTTAAGGAAAGATGTCTCTTATTTCTTATGGGTGTTTTCGTGCTTTTCCCCATACGCAGCTACCTACCAACTGCATACTAACTGGTAAGGTTAGTGAACTTTCGTAGTTCAGCCTGGGTTCGAGTCTGAGCAAGCAGATTGCCTGAATTTATGTTTTTGTGCTTTTCTCCACGTGTAAAGCGAATGCGAGCTAATTTGAAACGAAAATCTGTCAGAAAGGCATTCTGTCCTTCAAACAGATAGCTCGCGCTTCCTTTCTCGTGGTCAAATAAAGAGACAAAAAATAGGGCAACATTAATACGAGGCAGTTTTGAAGTCCTTTTTGAAAGCCCGAAAAAATCTCTACATTCAGGTACACAATTTTTGAGTGCTTTGCCGAAATCAATTAAGCAAGAAACAAAAGCAACTAAGAAAGAATTTGCAGAATTTTATCTAATATGTTTTCCATACAGTAATTTCTTTTGCTGCTGTAGTAAATGTACTGCATAATATAGACTACGTTTAGCGTTAAGTAACTGCGTACTTTTACAACTGTAAAGTTACGTTTTGAATATTTACAAGCTTTTTAAGTACGAATGATGAAAATTTAACCAATCATTAATTATTTGGTTACAAATTCATACTAGAGTTTGTTGATTATTTTATGACAATTTTATATTATTTTTTAATTATTTAATAACAATTTCATATTATACTTATCAATATAGTAATGCTTATCGCTGATTATAATTATGTTTGACAATTCTCAGATAACGTCAACTACCCTGTTTGCCTTGTTAAGACAAAGTTGTATTTATCCTAATTGCATATTCATTGCAGTCATGTTATGAGCAGTTGCTAGTTATTCTGTCTCACAGAAACTTTAAAATTTTTTATTCAGAAATAACATAGTGACTCACAAGAAATGAAGTATAATAAGAAATTCAATCACTAATTGAGCCTTTAAAATTTTTCTAATTATTTATAATTTCTTTGATAATTTTATATATTGAATAGTTTGCTTTAGAAATGCTGCTACAGTTTCATATTAAATGTTTTTAATTTATTGCTTTAAAAATGCAACAGAAAGAAAAGTCAGAAAACTTTTAAATTTCAAACGTTACAAGGTAATCTAGAATTAACTCAGTAAGATTTAAATTTCAGTTGAAAACCGTGAGGGAAATGGTATATCCATTTTAACTGACAAAACTCAAGTGATCAGCAACATCGACGGTTATACAAATACTTCCTGACTCAGAAGCTCGAATTAGGAATTGTCTGACTTAACGTATCAAACTTTATTATTTGTGTAAGGAATAATACTTGATTCTATTAATTAATTCTACCAAAATACTTGAGTATTGCTTATTATTATCACCAAGAAAGGTATTTGAATATCGGTAAGAGAAGCCAAAGGCCGCTTTTGCCTGGTTTACGACGCCCGGTTTCAAGGCAGTGGACTCCTCATTCAATATCCAAAGTCCTTTACCACTTTCAAGGACACTGAGTCCAAATACCGCCGCATTTCTACCTGTGCTAATAGATAAGGAATAAACAGTAATAATAGATAACAAGAAACAACAATAAAAGGAGAGCTAAGGGCTATAGCCGCCTCTTTTTCAAACGATGTGCGCAATGAAGAAATAGTTCTCTTTCTCTCAAACTGGGGTTCCATTTGCTGAACGAACCTGTACTTTTTATGTAACGAATATAACTGCATTAATTATGCATTGTAGTTGTTAGGAAGGTTTATGTTCTGACTGTGGTTGCCATGAGAAGTTTTTGATGTACCAAGGGGGGTTAAGAACTGAAAACATCGATGTACCGCTAGGTTAACCGGTTAACATTTAAAATTTAAATTAATTATATTAAGCTAAACTCCAAAAACATTTGGTTACCGCTGGGTTAAGTGGATAATATCTAAAATTAAAAAAAAATACGCTAAGACAAACTGCTGTGGTAAATTTAGTATAATCAGAAAAAAAAAAAGGTTTAAGAGAAAATATAAGAAAAATACAGTTGAAAATTGAGTTCCGGTTTCCTTTCACCCAGACTATTTGCTACTAGTACTATTAAAGAATGATACTAATAGCGTCAGCTTTTTCCATGGCTGTTTCATCTTCTTGTCATCAACTTTTGACTTCAAAATGCTCCTCCTTCTAATAGAGCATTTAGTAGTTTTGCTGATCTATGATTTTGGACGATTTCTTTACCGAAAATCTAAAAGATATATTTTATGCTTTTGTGACAATCGAAAACTAATTTATAATGTTAATGTTTGGAGTTTTGAAATGTGCAGCAGATATATTTACCCGTACATTGTCTAGTCAAAGATGACTTTAATCTGATGATTAAATTGGTCAATTTATGTGATAACTGATTTTTTTAAAAATTTAGTAAACCCCATTCCATCCATAAAAAGTCTGAAATTTCTAATTAAATGCCAAGTTTTGTACAGTGCCTCTACGCTGAGGGGAATATTCTTTTAAGTGACTTTCTTTAAGCAGAAAGCTACTTATGAACCCCTGCTTTGTAGAAATCGAGATCATCTAATTATCAAAACAAACAAAAAATATAATTTAAACGACAATTTCGATGTATAATAGGCTCTTCTATGCTTTTTCATTTGCTTCTTTGCAACTGGAGGGAAACATAATCACGTCAGAAATATACTTCACATTAGATTAAGCACATAGTACACCACTTAATGAAATCAGAATAAAAATAGCTTAGTCTTTGAAAATATTTAGGAAGAAGAGTTTAGTTTAAATGCTCATGAATCGGGAATTTTGGGTAGCTGTAGGCCAAGTGAGTAAATTCTGGCCAGTTTTAGGAGTTAATATCGAATATAAGTTAAGCATTAGTGAGTGTTTAATTTAAATTAAGATTGTGACACTGCTCATAAGCATTTAGTTCAAAACTTACCTTTTGTTCAATTGTATCAATAACTGAGATCTTTTCCGTAAGATAAGATAGAGATAAGTTTTTTAAAACCATAAGAGCTATTTTCCTTTGATTAATTATTCTTATAAACAAAGTGAAAATGTTTAAATGTTTTCTCTTGACAATTCTTTGTAAACAAGGTCACCGGTGCACCGGAAATAAGAACGGCACATTAAATTTTAAATAACCAGTAGGCAACGGTATTAAGTAAAGTCTGTAAAGTCATTTTCTCGAAAAAACATTCTGAAATTATTTGGCGCTTTTATTTTAATATAAAGGTAAACATCCAATGAGTGTACAGAATATCTATCATTCCTTTTGCTTTCTGGCTGATCTGACTGTAAAACTCAACTAAGAGTGAAATTTGGTTCAATCTTTTATTTTTGAAAGTAGTCTGTTAATTTCTATTTGTGAACTATTTACAAAAGTTTAACTGAAGTTACGAAATAAACTTTTTGTCGCTAATGTGCCACTTAGGTTTCAGGAGTGTCAGGGAAAAGTTTTCCAGTGAAATTATCTAAAGTAAATTAAGTGTAGATTAGAATCGTAATGAATATGTTACAATAAATACACGAAGTCCATTAATACACAAACTTACAAGTAAAAATGCGAATTTTCCATGAGCATTCGCTAATTCGAATTCTTATTATCACTATCTAAGTGTCCTTAATATTTTACGAAAGATACCATATAAAAATATAAAGCCGCTTATGTTTCTCTATGTAAATGGGCTAAATAATGCAGATGACAAAAATAAGCTTTTCTACAATTCAAAAAGACTATAGGCTATGTAATAAAAGGCATATTTTGCTACTCTTATTTTCTGAAATTAAAATAAAGAAATTACTTTGTCTGAGATAGAATTTTACTTTTTTTGAAAATAAAATTCTTTAAAATCTTATATTATTTAAACTGTACTTTATTTAAAATTACTTTTATTCTTTTTTTAGCGTAACATGTGACTATTTGGATTTAGATATCCACAGAAAGAACCAGTGTTGACTCAGAAATTTGGAGCGACTCGGTGTAATTATTCAGCTTTCAACATAAAAACTGGTCCAAATATCAGCTACAGAAGGAAAATGTCCTTTCAGTCTTTGAGGCGTAATATTTGGCTTTTAGACTGCAGACGTCAATCCCCGACAGGTCATTTAACACTTTCAAGGCAAGAGAAATAGTAGCGAAATTGCTACCACCACAAAAATATGGAACCGTGAGGCAGAATAAGTGTGTTAACGCTGTGTCCAGCACAATTAAAAAAAAGCGAAATATTAAAATTTTTATTGGATAATGCATTTTAGATGTTAGTAGTCAAAATCGGAATTTACTAATTAATCTGAGCTCTGGGTTTTCTCGCTCAGTTCTAATAGATTGCAGACATTTACAATAATGGATATACTTTTTATAGTGTATATTTTAAAAATATTTAGTACATATTTTTTCTCCCCAAATCCTTCATACAGAAGTACAAAATTTTATTTCTATTCTATTTCGTACAACAAAAAAATACATGTCAAACATTAACCCTTTATATGGCCTAGGTATGGCACAGGCTCAAGCTTTAAATGCATAATGTTCCTTTATATCCAACATAATTGCTTAATGAAATTATACTTTGCCCCCAAAAATCTATGCGAGCTATTTTTAGTTTTGAATAAAGTTTGGAAGTAAAGCAAAAAAAGAAAAAAAAAGATTTAAGGAAAACGTATGTCCTCCTAATCCCCAGTAAAGAATTCTGCTTTTAAATACATTTCAATCGAAGTTTTTGATATAATAATACAAACACGCGATTGATTAGTTTAAAGGACAGATGGAGATAATATTTTACCAAATGGCCGGATAATTACAACTAATGCATTTGTCGGAAATTGCTGAACTTATCGGTGATTTAGCTATCTGGATCATCGACAGTTTCCCAGGGTTTCCATCTAGAAGTGTTCGATATGCAACCCTTGAGAGTGGGGGGCAAAGATATGGGATACATTGCTGATTTCGGGTTAAGAATTAACCATCACTAACCAAAACACCAATTTGAAAACAGCTACTCCTTTATAAAAACAGCAATAGCATAATAATGGAAAAATACTAACCCAAGTGAAAACACATAACCTCTTAAAAGAAGAACAAAGAACTCAAAGTTACCAACTATCAAATGGTAATTAAACAAGTGCCAAAGTTAAAAAAGCGTAGGGTTTGTGGCCCAACATCTATACATATTCTACGGTTAAATTACCTCACTAGTAAATTAACTGCAGTATCAAAAAGAAATTCAGCAATTTGGAAAAAATCTGATCTACATGCAACTGAAAATGAAGATAATTTTCTGGTAATTGAGAAAAATATTCTTTATCCTTTTTTTATAAATATAACTCTTTATAAATATTTTCGTGTTTTTCCTTCTAACTCTGTTTTTACATTTTTACATTTTTCAGCATGCAAGGTAATTGCATTTTGTGTTCATAAACCTGTTGCTCAACTATTTCCAGCTGAAAGCACTATAACCACCTACATAGAGAAGTGTTTATAATTTATGTATCACTAACAATTTCCTCATATTAGCGAGACGTAAACACATTAGTTGCGGTTAATGGAGCAAAAGCTTACACAGCCAACTTCTTTACAGTGTCCGTACGCTAAGCGCAATATTCTCTTAAGATATTTTCTTTCAGCTGAAAACTATTTCTGAACCTCTGTTAAAGAGAAAGTGGAATTCTCTAATTATCAAAGCAATCAAAAACTCGTAATGTTATCGAAGTTAAAAGAAAATGTAATTTAAACGACACTTTGATGAAAGAGGTTCTCTCCTACTCTCTCATTTGCCTCTTTGCATTTTTTACTGGCACTCTATTCTCAAAACTGAACCGAACTGAAAAGCCTCCGTTTGCGACTTTGCTCTTTCCTTAATTGCGGCTATCGATTATATCTTTCCTCGAAAATGCAGGAAAGACTTTTAACTGTTGCTAAGGTACAAGAATGATTTTTGCTATTCTTACGCCTTTCGATAAACTGCTAGCACAAGCTACTACCTTCGAAAACACTGATTATTGGGGTCTGGTATTGTTAACTGAATGCTTTAATCTAATTGCGCTGTTTTATTATTCAACACTAGAATGAGTTTTTTTAATTTAAAGAGAAAATAATGATTATTTTCCGTTTTAGAAAGAAAAGGATAGAGTCATTTTTTCACTTTCTTCGCTTTTAACATTTCAGATTGGATAAAAGCAAGAATTCCAGATAATTGGGATGAAATCGTTACTGAAGTAGTTTTAAAAAACCGCAAGAGATATCATTTTAATATGCTGAGTAAAAATTGCTAAGAAATTTGTATAAAAAGATTGACATCTGGACTACTGTACCAAACATTCTTATCAAAACTTATACAGTGAATGAAACAAGGCAAAGATCTAACGTCTTCAGTTCTTCTGAAAAAGGATTTGGATAAAGCAATCGAAGACAAGTAAGCGAATTTTAAAAGTCTGCTACATTAGGAAACTTGGAAAATAAGAAACGTCCTAGCTCGGATGTAGGAAGATTTAGCTGAATCGTACATAATAAGATTCTACACCTGTCATTAATTACACTGAGTGCATCGAAAATATTTTACAAAGCAAAATTAGAAATAATGAACGACTCAGTTAATAACAAGCTTCCTTAAATTTGTTGCAAATATAATGTTAATTTGTGAGTCAAAGACCATAGAAATTTCACTTTGTTAAACTTTTTTATGATTAGTTACAAAAATTTGCTCTTAAAACTATCTAATAATTTTTATACGAATCCTACGTTTGTAGAAAAGCTATTATGAAATTAAATATGATCAGCTTTAAAATGTACAGCACATGAAGGAAACTGGAAATCAAATCTATATATTTCAACTGATTACCTTCAGAAAATTCTCTGCAAAATATTGAGTCTGAAAGTTTATTTCATACGAAAACGTTGCATACTATAAAAAAACATATACTATACCATATATGTTTTTATACTACTCTTATTAGCTGTTTTTACTAGGCTTCAGTGTTCTTGCAAGCACAAACAAAATATGATAGAAAAAGAAATTTCACAGTTGCAAATGTTTGGATCATTATAGACATAAAATTATAGAAGGATTATATTTGCAGTCTTTGTTTTGGAAAAAAAACTTAAAGCTTCAAAAGAATTAAAAGAGGATATTTTAATCAAAAGTAAATAAATTTAATAAAATTTTGGTTAAATTCACAAGAGTTTACTGGAGAAGTTAAACAACAAGAATAAGCATAATGTTTGTAAATTTTTGTAGGATGAGTTTCGTGGAACCAACCTCTTCAGCTGCCTAAGTGCAAATAAACAATTATTTTAACCTAAATTACAAGAATTTGTTCAAATGTTATGGCAATTAGTTTTAAACTGCTTCTGCCAAAAAGAATTATAATCGATTTCCTTCAATTTATGTTCAGAACTTTGATACAATTAGCTATTTTTTAAACTTTTGATTGTTATCATCGAGCTCAGCTCGCATTCTAGTTACGCACTGCAGTGAGCGCAAACGAACACAGCTCGCATTACAAATTCACAACTGACAGATATCGAGCGTATTTGGGAAGGAACAATTGCTCAATCTTACAACTGCCGGAGGGTTAAAATACAAACAGGTATACAGAAAGTTCGATAAATTAGTTGTAAAATTTCATATCACTTGCGAAGATTTTATTGAAAGTTATAAGCTGTTTATAATAATGTGCATTAAAATATCGATGGGAAAAGTAATTATAAACTTCTCGAAATATATGGAATATTTATATATACTGATGGACAAAATTAAGAGATGGAAAATATTTTCCCACATTCCTCGTAAAACACCAGACAAAACCGCGACAGTTGTTTGCCATATAATATCACTGTGGTGCTGGTGTCACTGAGATGAGTTTACGCGTTCCTGTGGCCGTCGCTACGCCAGCCAGGAGGTATTAAAGTTCGCGTTCAGCTGCTCAGCTCATTCCACTCTGGAATACAGTAGTGATTTTTTGTTATCTGTCTTAAATAATATTGCTGGTTTTTTTTTTTTTTTTTTTTTGCTATTTTTAAGTGAAATGATCGCTTAGACAAAGGTACTAGCTGTGGAATCTTGGGTAGGCTACAGGCAGGGCAATCCCAAGCTCAGGTTGCAAGAGAACTGGAGGTAACACCAAGTGTCATCTCTAATGTGTAGAAGCATTAAATTTTAAAATCAACGGGTCAGTGTCCAAATGACCAGGACAAGGTCGCCTGAGAGCCCCAATGACGACCGTTATTTGGTACTTTCAGCCGGGCGCCAGAAGACGTCTACTGCCACAAGAACATCAGTTTAAAGGCAGACTGGCCAGAAGGCTCCAATAGACTGGACTGTATGCCAGAAAACCGCTATTTGCGTCCCACTCACTCCTTTCCACAAAAGAGAGGGTTTACAATTGTGCATAAAACACCAAAATTGAACACAGCTTCAAAGGGCTAATGTTCCCTTCATGAATGAGTCCATATTCAGTCTACAATCTGATTCTTGGGGATTATTGATATGGGAAGAACCTAGGACCCGATTCCATCATGGAAAAGGACCGTTATGGTTGTGGAGGAGTGTTGGTCTGAATAGGGATCATGTAAGATACACGCACTCCGTATCTAACGGTACTACCCAAGTTCTGTGGTTTACTTATTGCATGTCTCCAAGGTCTCAACGGATGTAGATATGTATGCATACACACGTGAATTCTGGCAGGCTTGCCAACTACACCTGGCACATACAACACGCGCCATCCTGTAATAGTTAAACTTCGTAATAGTTAATGTACAGAATCTATCACGACAGACATTCACATTACGAAACAGGATAAAATTTAAGTTACAAAAAGCTTTAAATTTTTCAAAAAGTGCCTTTAATTCTTTGTTGTGTCTGAAGCAGTCATCAGACAACTATTATGGTTTCTGTTTTAAAGTAGAAATATGTTAACTACTTTCATTTTTTTCTATATATCAATTAAAGTTTTTTCAGTCGTTTTTTTAACTGTATTGCAAAAAGATGTGTTTAATGTATTTGTCATGTGTATTTCAGCACAAAAAGTGCTAAATATTTACTCCGAAATCATATATTTTTATTCCGGTAATTTTCGCCAAAGGTATATCATTTCAACCCAATTTATGGTTTTTCAGCGCGCTGATCAATTTGCGCAGGAAACGTGCAGAAATGAATTGCCATTCGAAAATTTTGAAATGTTTTCACTGTGACCATTACCGTAAGAACTCTATTGTTTTAAATTATCACAATCTCAAACGCATGCCTTCAAATAACAACATCTGAAATTTCATTTCGATTGGTCGAGCGGATAGGGCGCTTGAGGTTCCTATATCGAAAATGTTTTTTATGACCATCATGTAAATTTAATCTCAAACGTGTTTTGTGAATGTCCGCAACTTTTTTAAACAGGAAAAAAGATAATTGTTTTTGGTTTAACTTAAAAATAATTGTTTTAATAATAACACAACATTTTTATGAAAGCTGAATAGTTTTCCAACTTTAAAATTGGTCTCCTTGTTTACTCAGACCTAATTAACAGCATTTTAGAACATAGAAACCTTAGCTTTATTTATGAGGCTGCTTTATTACGAAAGGTAGGAGAAACAATATTTATAACAAATAACAGATAAATAATAAAATAGGAAGTAGTAATGTTCATTAAGTATTTCAATAATGACAGTGTTTCTTCAGGCGACGATGAACATGCATGTGCTTAATAAAATAAATGTATCGAAGATGCAATAAAACATAAAAATAATGTAGAAGTAATAAACAAAAATAAATATAGAAATTTTTAAATGTAAGAAGTATACTTTGTAAATGCAGAAGTTTAAATCTATTTTCTTATATGATTCTAAATATGCTTTTTAAATAAAACAAATTACAGCATAAAAGGAAGCTTATGTAAAATGCCTTCTAATTCGACTCAGTGATCAACCTAATCGTTATTCTAAACATGATTTTATGAAAATTTTAAAATATCCCAGATGGAAGCTCAAATCCAAGTTCTTCAAAATATATAATAATTTTAAAAATAAACAATAATTAAGATTGAAAATAATCTGTATTCATGTTCTAAAGTAATCAATTACATAGCTGAAAATATTGAACTAATTTCTAAGCAGTGAAGAGTAACATGGCAAATGGCTGAATGCTTTAAGTCCTCTCTACGGCATTCATAAAGTCAAGACACGAGAAATTTAATTAATTATTTGCATAATCGCTTACGCTTAGAATAACTTAGAACAGGGGTTCTCAACCAGTAGTACGCGTACCAATAGTGGTACGCAAGAGAAAACTAGAAAGTGTACAAAGAAGCAAAGCATTTTTAACTATTAAATTCAAAAATTAAACCCCCAACATTCTGATTGAGTTTTTTCTCTAACACTCGTAAATTTATGCGAGCTGAGCTTTGTTCAAGAGTGGAGGTGTAGTAGTATTTTCTTAGTGGTGGTACTAAAGGTTTTGAATTTTTGTTTAGATGATACGCTTCAGTCAAAAGGTTGAGAACCGGTGGCTTAGAACATTCACTTGACAATAAAAACTGAGAGCAAGAGCAAGATTAGAATTACAACATACACTTCAACTAAGTTTCAAAATGTCAAATTAACCTGCAACAAGGTCCACGTTACACTTCTTAGAATTCAACAACATGGATAATATTTATAGTACGTCATGCAGTATCATAACATAAATAATGACTGACGAAAACACTGGCTCACCAGCAGCCGAGTGGATAATATGCTGAAATCTGATAATTCGTATTCAAGTCAGTTAATCAGCTAACTGGCAACTTGGGGTTTTCGTGATTGTTCCCAATTGTAACATGACTATGAGCCAGTTTCTCTTAGAAGTCCTTGACGAAGGTAGCCTTCCGCTTAGGCAGATAGGTCTGGAATGTTTGTTATGATCAAATAATCAACCAACCAGGAAATACTTCGATGTGAAGCAAACACTACTTTTTAACATATGGAAATGCAACATATATAAGTAGAAAAAGAAGGAATATAAAAATATGATTTTTGGAGGGTATTTTGACTTCATAAACACTCTCTATATTATGTTTCAATGAGTCATCCTACATTGCTATAATCGGGGCAAATATATATTGGGAAAGTTGAGAATATCAGTTACAGGACTTTATATTATTATTACTTTATATTATATATTATATTACCGATCAGCATGCTAGTTACTGAACTGGAAACTAAACAGATAATTAAGCATATTTAAATAGCATTTATTCATCCATTGATTGAACCTGAACGAATCACATTTACTGAAATGCTAATTGCGATAACTGTTTATGATCAAATTGTTTGGAGAGTTACAGAATGATGAAAATCAAACTATTTCGTAAATTATCTCATTTATTTACACATAGATTACCTTAAAAGTCGATTCACAAAGTATTCCAAAGTTTAACTCCTTGATTTCAAAATAATGACACATTTAGCTTTTGTTTTAGTTATGTATGGAAATATTTAAATATAAGACTATATATTTGACCTTGAATCCATCGTAAGTCCAAGATCCAAACTTCATCAGGCATGTCTGTACATCAAAAGGAAAAAACTCGACGTCTATCTCGCATGAGCTCTTATATATGGCTGGAGGTTTCCATTGGATCATTCCTCTGTTATTGAGCTGGGCTTTTGTTTCTAAAGTTACTTCAAAATTTCCATCAGCGCTAGAGATAGATAAAAGCAAATATTAAAAACAACAACTAAGCAGCAAATAACATTCACAATTACTCTAGTTAAAATGAATAGTTACTAATTGCTTTAAGCTACTGTGGCACACTTTCTTCCGAATATTTTATATTTATTTTTTTAAAAACTTATTTAATCTCCAATTTGTCCTATTGAAGGCTTATAATTCTTTCTTATACGTGTACTTATATAATTTTTGTTACAGATTTCCTTTGCTGTTGTCTGTAATCACAAGTACTGTTATGCAAGGGAAATATTTTTGATAAAATTATGCATTAGAATAGCAACCAACTTCAAAATTTGGCTGTGTCACAAGACTTACAGTTTTTAAATATCAAATTACCTGTGATAATTTTAACTTCAGTGACAATTATTAGAATAACTTATTTCACCCTTTTTATTTAGTACGTTATTTTTTGCTTCCATTTCACCTTACAAGATAAGGACAATTTTGCTTTCATAAAACTATGAATAAAAAAGTATCTTCCATATTAGTTCATTTATAAATACTGATGAATGATATTTTACTTAGTATAGGGTACCTTACTCTTATAGTTCTCCTTATTTCAGAATTATATCAACTACATATTTCGAAACTTTTCATTTAGAACCGTTTTCTACTTACTTTGGCATGTTTTATATCCTTAAAAGTAAGCATGTAGTCGATTTTTAGTTTTGAACAGTGCTCTAGTCCTTATGTCTTTGGACAACAGGAAAGCCTATATTATTTTCTTGCAATGAATCAGTTTTATTATTTTATTACTATAAAGATTACTAAGCGGCTTTAAAATCTACTATAAACTTAAGGAAAGTAATCTGAAGCAGTCTACGTTTGCTTAAGTTTACGTACATGAAATAACACTTGCTCCTAATACAAATTTACATTTGGTTTATGGCACATAATTTAATAATCAGCAAAGAATTAATTTGTCTGAAGTTTCAAGAACAATCAGTAAGTGTGCGTTAAGTTTAGAACAAGTATACTATAAGTAATAATTCATTAAGCCTAAAAAAAGAATTCAGAAATTTAAAAGAGAAAGATATACATACATATATACAGTAATCATTATGAAAGAATAACTTTAATACATTATTAGCTTTAATGACTTATCAACTTATTCTGGGTTCGAAAAACTCTTATTAAATGCTTGCAGTTTGTTCCTGTAAACCAAACTTAAACCTACGTAACTCTTTCTCTCTCTCTCTATATATATATGTTACCGCGAAAGACCGAAATTGAAGAATGTCGACTTTCACCGGAGAATGTCAACATTCACCAAATACGTCGGTGAAAGATCGAATATTTCTTTACATTCTTGTACATTCGGATCCTCACCGGTGTATGTCGACAATCACAGATATGCTCTGGTGTAGGTCGAAAAGAGAGGAGTATATGTACACGCTGCCATTCCAAAAGAAAGTGTTCCACAAATAAATGCAGTTGTAAAAGCAAGGGCCTCTTGTGCAATTCAAAGTGTCATAATAGTTTAAGTTGTTGCAATAAATAAGATTTGAATCACGTAATTTGGTAAGTTTATAACTTCTATTATTTTCCTTTCTCATTTTGAATGTAGTGTGTGTTTTAAGTTCATATATTCTTAAGTTCTTATTCTGAGTCTCAAGTGCGTTTTTACTTCCTTGTACGAACAAAAAAGGAAGTATTGTAATCGCGAAAAGCTTCAGGCAGTATATTTCAACGAAAATATCCACTTTGACCGCTTTCGAATGCAATTTAACGATGTTTTTGCAAGATATCTGTACGTAAGGACAGAATAAAAGACTCTTTTCCTCCAAAAAAAACTAAAAAACTGCTTTAAAATTAATTCTGAAGAGAATTTTTCGTGGCGTCTGTACGAACGTATGTACGTACGTACGTATCTCGCATAACTCAAAAACGAGTAGTCTCATAACGTTGAAATTTTGTATATAAGACTACTATAACATGTAGATGTGCACCTCGTATTTTGGTTTCCATCGGCCGCGCCAAACGTATATAAATATATTTATAAATATATCCACTCTGTTACCCGGCTCGGTGATATCAGTTTCTTTACTCTTATGTGTTTGTAAATTGTACATTTTTGCTTTAAAAATGATTGAATTATGTTGTTTTTATCTTCCGGTTAAGGTTTTTATGCCTTTCGTAATTCTGGAAAAATATTTGTACAATTATCAACAATTTAAAAGCTGTTTAAGTGCGGTTAAGTTTTAAATAAAATGGCGGACATATTTGTTTACATTTGAAACAGCAGAATTGTAGATTTGTTGCCAATCTAGAGAGACTAAGCTTCGCAACACAAAAATAACGCCTTCATTTATTATTGCGAATTAAATCATGCTTAATCCTTTCTGGAATTTTTTCGAGGAAATAAGTGTTTAAGATTTACTTCGTAATTTTTAATACAGATATTTTGAGTTTTTATGTATTTTTGCCTTGTCGCGAAGTGAAAACTGAATTAATTGAATGAGAAATACTCAATCGTCTGTGAAGAACTGTTTGTTTTTTGTTTTGTTTGCGTAATTTCTTTTATACACAGTTCTAACTTTATTATAGTAATTGAATATAACATGTGGCAACGATTAGATAATTCTTTAAATGATATAAATTTTTCTGCATTTTGAGTTATAATATGAACGAAATATAATACTGTTAAGTAAACCTAGCGCCAGAGTGTCGCTATGGTAAACAAAGTGAATTTTAAAGAATGCATTTATTCAATTGTGGTTTTTGCGCTGTCGGCGAAGTAGGTTTAATTCAATCTAATAAGTTTAAATGAAATGCAGGAAGAAATGCGTATAATTTAATATTCCATACAAGGAAGTCATGTGGTGTACACATCAGATTTTTTTTGCGAATGAATTACGGAGAAGGAAATATAATATTCTTATATGTTCAACATTCACCATTAGTACATGGTGAATGTCGACATTCACCGGTGTAAATCAGAAATAAGAGTATTTGGAAAATATTTCGGACATACACCAAGCGACTAGGTGAATGTTGACATTCACCGGTGAAAGTCGACATTCTCCAGATTTCGGTGTTTCACCGTAACATATATACATATCTAAATGCATATATTTAATATATTTATATCTGTATTTATATAGCTGTGTAAACAAGAGTTTAGAAATTTGAAAGTTAAGATTATAAATTATTAAAGTCACGCAGAATGCTACGAAGGTAATTAAATTATTAAAATGTAGAAATAAAATAACGAAATCAAAAGCAGTCTAACAGGAAGAAAATATACTGTCACGCACTATTGTCATAAATTTGGTTACGGTTTTTAATCATGGAACCTAAGTTTTTAGTATATTGGAAGCTACAAATTCTAGTAGTGATATTTGAAACAGACAATAGGATTTTATCATTGTGGAAGATCTTTTGACTTGATAAAAAATTCGGTGCAAAAAAATTAATGATGCAAAAGTTGTTGGTAATAGTTTAAGAGAGTAGTTTATATTTTAAATTGATAACATTAATGTTTTTAATGATAGAAAACTTTTAAGTGTCTTGATAAGTCGTTTTCCTAGAATTTTACAGGATTTTTTCGGAAGTGAGAAAATTAGGTTTTAGTACTTTGAAAAACATTATTTTGGCTAAAATCAATTTCTATAGACTTAATATTGCAGATATTAGTTCGATAATAATTACTGTTTTTAACTTTGGCTAGAAGTATCCTTTTTAGTTTTGTTTTCATAAATTTAAAAGTTGCAATAGATGCTATTGTTGTCTTGTTCTTTACTGTGATATTCGCAGTTAACAGAATTTAATCTAAAAAGGATTATGAGGTATTTCTTAGCGTGCCTTCGTGGTGTGGTGGTCTGCACACTGAGCGCATATTCCAGAGGTCCGTGGTTCGATTCCCGGCCAAAGCGTTGCTCATTTTCATCTTTCATGCATCCAAAGAATCCTAATCTCTCTACAGTGGTGCTCGAACTAAAAGGATGGTGGATGATAATTCTCCGCACCCAGGATTAGGCGGGACCCAGTCACCCTTTAAAAGGGGGAGTATATAAGGTATTTATCCCCCTTCTTAGTATGCTTTCGTGGTGTTCAGAGCTTGCCTCTGAAATACTGCTCGCTGGGCTCGTAATCCTGAGGTCCGTGGTTCGATTCCGGGCGAGGGCGTTGCTAATTTTTCAAGTTTCCTGCTTCCAAAAATACCTAATGTCTCTACAGGATAAAGTGTTTTGAATTTAAGAATGTAAAGGACTTTTGAAAATTACTTTTTAGGTGTGAGAAACAGTGCTGATATTTTCAAAACTATGTTGTTTAAAAGTTTAAGTTCGGCGTTATAATATGTTTTTTACTATTAAAGTTATTATTAGAGAATTTTCATTCAATTGGTGATTATTAATTCTGAGGTTAAGACTGCGTTTGATTTGTCCAATTGTATTGTAATTGTATAATGTATTGCATTGTTCAATGTATGTAAATTTCATGGTTTGCAGATAATAAGAAAATGCAGTTAAATGTTATTCAAAGTGATAAATTAATGTTTGTATTATGAGAAGTGCTACTGTTTACACAGGTCAAACAATTGGAAATTTAATGGATATCATAGAAACAAAACTAAAACTAGATAGTCAATCACCCTCTAATGATACAATTAAGATATAAATTAAAATTAATAAATGCAGCAAACACGCTAAAAGCTGCAAATCTGTCTGTAAAATAGGCAATTGTTTACAAATTTGAAAATTAAATTTTTAAATTATTAAATTCGCAATATTATTGCAGTATATGTTGCGCCACTTTTATAATTATTATCATCATTTTCTTCCTGGTAAACTGTTAAATATCAGCATTTTGATTTAACTATTTAATTACGTTGATCATTATTTATCTCTATAGATACATAAATAGATCAAGAATTGATGCGAAATAATAAATATATGATGAATAATTTTATATAAAAAATTAATATTTGAACATGTAATTCAAAATAAGTTTTAGTAAGAATTTTATTTATATCCGGAGGAAAGCTCCCAAGCACAATGAATACATTCTTAAAAAATGCAGGAGGAAAATTGGGAAGACAAGACATATAAAGGAAATTATTAACTATTGGATGACTGCCAGAGAAAAAATGAAAACGGAAAAAGAAATTATCTGTCAGTTTTCCTTTTCTTTGATTTATAAAAAACTGACTGAATGAAAATAAAATAAAGCACAGAGAAGCGATAATACAATATAATCGATCGATTAACAGAGCAGTATTTTATTACTCGTTCTTCTAGTCGTGATGAGAAAATTAAACAGTCATTATGAATGAAGAAATGGTAGAGAAGAAATGAAGCGGTTAAATTTGATTAATAGTTTCGTGCATAATAATTAAAATGGATAGTTCTTTAGTTCAGAAATTCTCAGCTATTGTTTGTCACACACAAACTTATCTTTATTTTTTTAAGCAAACCACAACTAATTTGCTAGCAATAATATTTAAGGCAAATGTTGCTTTTTTGCTTAAATTACAAAGGGATTTGAGGCTTCATTAAGGCTGCGTAGGAAGATTTCTGTCCATTTCTTTTTTAGTTTTCCTTTCCTATTTGGTAGAACAAATGTCTACATTTATCCAAATAATTAACACTGACATTTATTAGACAATTTCATAACAAAACGCTAAATAATATAATTCTGCAACATAAAATATGCAATAATAATTCTCATGCAAATGTCCTACTTGTCACTTTGGCCCAAAATATTCGGTCTTAGATTTTTAAAGGTCTTTCTAAAATTAGCCTTTAATTTCTCATGATATCTTTCTTCCCAAATAAAGGAATTAAGAATTTGTGCGTAAAAGGCTTTGGAAAGAATACCTTGTTTGTGGCCTCCAGACTAGTTAACGGGGCTCTTATGACAGATTATAAAGGCAGTATAGAATCTTTATAATTTTGATCGTAACGCGAAAGACATTGGCTGCTTTAAATATTAGGCAAATTTAATTTTTTTTGGACCAGGAAGCTTATAACTGATTGCAAAGAGTATATGTGTAATCTATGGCTCGCATACCTCAACAATTTCATCGTATAATTTAATACGCCCAATCCTTTAAAGCTTAAGATTTAAAATAATGAAACTTTAAAAATAATTTTTTTAGTTGTGAAAGGACATTTTTATACAACCTTGTTCACATTACATTTTGTCAGCGAAGAAATTAATTTCAGTTCATTTCTATTTAATATAATTAAAATCGCATACTTGTAAAACTGTGTTTGTTTACTTCATGTTTGCGAGAAAAATATTCAAAATAATTTAATGTTTTTTTGGGGGGGATTAATGAATGTTAACTTTGCATAGTTTTAATAATAAGAATGGAATTTTTTGCTCTTATGCAAATTAAAATTTTTGTGTATCTTTGTAATGTGGGTGTGCCAAACGTTGATCATATAAACATAGTGAATAACGCGTAAATTAAATAAAACTGATACATAAATCTAAAAATTTTAAATCTAAAATTTTGATCTATGATTATGATCTATGATTGATTGATGATTTGAAAAATTGATCTAAAAATTTTGCCTAAAGTAAGACACAGTTTAAAATTACATAAATATTAAATTCATTTGAATTTACATTCTGTTACTTCTCGATGAAATTGCCATACAAATTAAAACAGGTTCAAACACCCATATAACAACAGTAGCGATATGAGCTACAAATAGCAAAAGAAACTTATTTAGTAAAATGGAAAAATCTACATAAACTTTTTCTAAATTCGAGTATGCCTGTAATTAGGCTTAATCAATTGCCTTTAGAATTTTATTCAAACTGGGACTGCTTTGCATGACAGTGAGAATATTGACAGGAGAACACTCATCTAATACCCTTTGCACTACTTAATAAACAACTTCGTATTCGTTATATAGTAATTCCTCAGAGGCTAGGCAATTAATTTACAGCTTTTCTAAGCTTCCTTGCAAGCTTGAAAAGAGCTCCATTTGACTGAGGTTAGTACTATCTTGCAGTGCAGCTAAGGATAACTTTTTTACGGTAATTCGGGGTAAGGGGGCACGATTAACTAAAGTATCTGCAATATCAGTTGTTACTGCTGAAACTGTGAACAATGGAATTGATTTGGATAAAAGCATCATGAACAACTAACACAAAGGAATAAACTTACGAATACTACTAAATAGAAACTCGAATGTTTAAGGTGTTCTTAGGCTAAGTGAAATACTTTCTTGCATTTGCCGCCAATTTTATACAAGAGTAAATAAATGGTGTTTAAATAAGGAGTTTCGCGATATTACTTTACGCAAATAAATCTTTTGCATACTTTTTAATAACACTGCATTAATAAGTTCAGATAATTGTTAGCGACACATTAAATGAGCTCTGCAACAGCCAAATGATAAGAAACTTTAACATTTATAAAATATATTTGCTTGTTAACGAAAGCACTTCTCTTATCATTCATGTAAAAACGCGCTTACAGCTAAAACGCTTACAATTTAAGCTAATTTAATACAATGTATCACTTTTTAAATACTTTGGGGATTTTGTTAGCTAGCTGTCGTTAACATATTAAAACGACGTCTAAATTTTTTTCGATTCTATTAGTGTGTAGTATGTAGAGGTATTAGGTATTTTTTGACAGCAGGAGAGATGAAAAAAGAGCAATGCCCTCGCCGGGACTCGAGCACGGACCTCTCGAATACGCGTCGAGCGTGCTGACCGTTACGCCACGAAGGCATGTTAAGAAGCTGGGAGAAATACAAATACCTTATAAATGTTAATCCCAAATTTGTCTCAGTTTTCCATTAAATATAATATTTAAATCATTACAGCGTCACTAGCTAACATTACCTAACACTAGTATAATTACAATATGAAACATTTCCGTGTTTCTATTAAGGTTCACCTATATCCGAGTGGCTAAATCTATAAGATAGTTAGTTGGTTTCAGAGTAAATTCCGAGAGACAGAATAGACTTCATGGGAAGTTTGAGGGCCCACCAGCGGCCGAGCGGTAAAGTCCCTGAACACTGGTAGTTCGGTCCGAGTTTCGAATCCCGCGAACGGGCTGGCTGCATGGGTGTTTTCGTGGTTTTCCCCATGTGTATCGTGTATACGAGCCAGTTTCCCTTAGAAAATCCTCCACGAAGGCATCCCTCCCCTTTGGCAGATAGCCCTAGTGTGCTTTGCCATAATTAAATACACCAACACCATGGGAGGTTTGAAACTTTCTTGATCGTATGGCAAATGTGGGGCATTTCACTAAATTATCTCATACAAACCTGTCTTTTCCTAGCCCAGCAACATTCGCGTCTTTTGTAAATTAATAATCGGCCTGTCAACTGTATTATCAACTGTTATATATTTACTATTACTTTTTCAAAAGTATTAATTTATTGTATTTTAATTTCATATTTTTTGAAAGAAGCTTCTCCTATTCGTGCAAGAAGATTTAATTTCTCAGTTAATAGCATGAGTAAATGAGACATTTATTGCTTAAATGTGTATCTAATTCAGTATAGTTATTTGCGAAGAAGTGTTTTATAACATCTTTATAATCAAACATTATTTTAGAGATCAGCACGTTCCTTTCTTTAAGCTTATAACCTTCGGGTGCTTTAAAATAATCAACTAATTAAAACGGCAAGTAAATCAGAGTAGGTATATATTAGTCATCGTGAGACGATTTTTAACCCCCCCCCCTGCCCCCCCAAAAAAGTTACAAAAGTATCTTTTCCTAGACAGTCATCTTTTGAAGGCTTTGTTTAAATTAAACAAGTAATCAACCAGTTAGCAAAAACAACAGATGCAATTATTCATTTTGAATTCGCGACTTGCACAGAATATTTTCCTGTATATGCTCTTACTTATTAAAATTTCCTGCGGTTATACATCTGATATGAAGGGATTAATTGCTATTTTTATGTTAAATAACTTATTTCTCCTTTCATGCTTATTTTATGCTAAATATGCTCAAAGTCCCCTCACTTATGGTTGTTGAGTTGCTGCTCTCACCGAAAGCACTAACAAGCAGTTCTCTAACTCCGGTATGTGTTGCCCCAAGATAGAAGCGCAATTTTCAAAGGGTATGCGATCAGTTCTTCAGAAAACGCTGACAACAGGACAAGAGAATGAAACATTTCAAAACAATTTTTGAGACTTTTGTAAAATATTTTGAAAATAAATGGTCTTTTTTAAGTTCACTTCTGCTGTTAAACTGTTATTTTCACTTTGAAGCATTCTTAGCTTATTTTTCTACATTTAATTCAGATCGGCGGCGGCGATCTGAATTGATAAGCGTCGGATTTAGTAAGTCTCATAAGTTATAACCACGAGTGGCTCCATATTCTATACAACCTTCGGACCATTAATTAATTTAAAAAATAATAAAAATACCCTGTGCATTATGCTTAAAGCCCCCAAAGGAAAATGTGATCTAGATTGCCTAATTCATAAAATTTGCCATCAATTAAATTATATTTTTTTAATTTAATCGAATAATATTTTAGTATCGAATATAACCAACAAAATAATTTACCGTTTCTTGATGTAACAAGTGCCCACAACACTTTAGTGGAAATATTGAGCATAGTCCAATTATTTCTACCACAGAAGTAAAAATTAAAATTTACTTTTACGTCTATTACACTTAGCTGAAATTTGATCAAATGTTCTTCTATGACTATTGGTAGGTGAAAGTGCTGGGAACAGAATTCAGTTTAAATTTTATATTCAATTATCGTATCTCTCCCCCGCCCACCAGCGGCCGAGCGGTAAAGACGCTGAACACTGGTAGTTCGGTCCGAGGTTTGAATCCCGCGAACGGGCTGGCTGCATGGGCGTTTTCGTGGTTTTCCCCATGTGTAACGTATATACGAGCTAGTTTCCCTTAGAAAGTCCTCCACGAAAGGCATCCCTCCCCATAGGCAGATAGCCCTAGTGTGCTTTGCCATAATTAAATACACCACCGTATCTCTCCCCCCTTCCGTATACAGTAAAGTTTCTTTTTTTTTATTTTTGCGTATGAGTCAAGAGGATAGATAGACTTCTTGGAGGAAGAAATTTAGGAGGAAGAAATCGTACCTTCTATGCGTGTTCTTTTCAAATTAGAAGAAACATGATATTTATCTATCAGTTCTAAAGGCGTTAGAATATCGTATTTTAAAGTTGCAGTTATATGTTTTAATCAGGTATCTCATACAACTACCACGAAAAATAAACAAAGAAATTCGATGGCAAAGTTTTCCATGAGAGAGTTATTAGCAAACATTCGCTGTTGCTATTTCTATGAGGTATTCTTGAGTAATATGAATGCACTTCTCTTTACTCATCTTGCGCTTAGCTGCTTAAAAATATTGCTAGAAGATGCTCTGTTCAATGACTGTAATTCCTTTTCTTTCACTCTGTATCATAAAATTTCTTCTCTTTTATTGGTTGTCATACAGCTAACATAAACGAAGACAGATTAAAAAATTATACAAAATTATACGTTGATCGCCTTTCAAATAACTACTTCTATATAAAGATCATTAGTATCACAGTTATGTTATGCCGTGAATTTTTAACTGTGCTTATGTTATTTAATTAATCACTATTTAGGTATTTTACTTAAATTGAACTTGCAAAGAGCGTAGTTGATTAATATATTTTTGACAGCTAAAATCTTTACCTCTATTTCTTTCATTGGTTGGGTTCTTCTAACAAAGCTAAGGAGCACTTCTTCTGGACGGAAGCGACTGCTTTGTGAATAGCATTTTAAGATACCCAAGAGGACTTTCGCTCTGCGGGGGTTTGTTTACTGGGTGGTCAAAGGAAGATTTAATAGGCGTCTCTTTCTTCACTTTCTTTGTGAATGCTGCAACTGTTGAATAAATGAGTTTCTTTCGGACGGATGGGCGTCTGTAGATTTCATTTTAAGGGGAAGCATTGATTCGTATCTCTTGTTTTTCTGCTTGTTAGCTGGGAATCGAAATTTGGTTTCTCACTCAGAGAAGACGATAAGCGCTGGGTTCACAATTTGGTCACTCAGAGAGTGACTCACTGACTCCAGCTGGTCAGCAGGTCTTTGTGCAGCACCTCTATTTCGACTTGTCGAGGGGGAGTAAAGTTCTTTCAACAAAAATAAAAATAACGAAGAGAAATTCTCGGGTGATCAAGTTTAATTTTATGTTTAATTTTTCGGCTTGTAGTTTTCAGTGGGTGGAGAAACTGAGTTTTCGTCGGGGCTTGTATGGGTGTTTAGGTGAGAAATTTTTGAGTTTTTAAGATGTAAAGTTTCGTTTAAAGAGATCGGAGGGCATTTGACCTGCTGCTGGCTGCCTGCGCCTGAGGGCAGGAGCTGCGTGTTTCTTTACCATGGGTTAAGGAGCTTTTTTTGTCCCGCGAGATGATTACAAACGGATTTTATCTCTGCACCTAAATTTCCGGATAGTTTCTTTCGAACACGATAAATGGACTTTTTCGAAGCGGGTCCCGACTTACAGAAGCGTTCCAGATACAAGTATTTGTCGTTAGTATCCAGTACATGCGGTTCCTGGCACAGATGTCTTCCTGGAAATTCTCGAAGCGGTTCCTGAACTACGGACGTTACATTTAGAAGTATTGGTCATTAGTATCCGGCATCTATTGTTTCTGAAAATAATGGACGCTTCCGAAAGTATTTTACCAGAAAAATGGTCTCCGTCCCTTTTCCAGAATATTGGATTGGACACTAAAGATCTTTCAATTTGTCTCCCACCCGTGAATGATCTGCGATATTGACAAACTTCAGCAACAGAGTTTAGATGAATGGTATTCACTCCTTCCAGCAGTTGATAGTATAAAAAGTTCTTCACCCTTTTTCTAGCAATTCGTATATAACTTCAACGTGCGAGTGATAGTTTAACGTTTTTTAAGGTGTTGGTTCAACGAAATAGACTTCCTCCGTGAGTAGGAAATTTGGGCACTCTCCTCAAGATTGCATATTCCGAAAAATCTGTGAGGGATTATTTAATTTTTCTTCTCTGCCTTCTCTAATTCAATAAAAGTAATAATAATTTATTTTATATATGTAAACTAAGAAGTGATTAGAAAATTTTAAATAATGACCAGTTATTTTAAGGTCTGTGAATGAAGGATTAAAGATTTGTTTCACCAGCTTAATTTGTGAGCTACGGAATGTTAAAAAATAGTGTTAAAAATGAATTTAGGTGCCAGGATTGTACTTAAACTCTTGATTTTTTTTAGGAACTGATTTGATGGCAGTATGAATATTTCTTGTCTGGTATTTGTGAGGTTTCTGAATGATGGTTTCTGAACTTTAAATGATGGTTATTTGTTAGAGAAATATCATTCTTTTTCCAACCGAGCACAAGCGAAGACTTACATTCTTAATTTTTTCAGGTTAAGTAGTATTAAGTGTGAATTTGGATTTGATTGAGTTAATTGATTCAAGGAATATTTATTAAATGTAAAGTGGGTTAGACTAATCAAACAGTTCCTCCCCTCCTCTATACAGCTTAGGATTAAAGTTTCAGATTATTTTTAATATATTTTTGTTTTGTGAAGTCACCAAGCCTGTATAGTCTCTATAGAATAAGTCAAGGTATCACTTACTTTTCTTCTATACAACAGTTAACTTAGTTCACTTCATAAATATTTCTTATGATTTAGGCAATACTATTGAAGGAAGATGAATTGTTCGCCTACATTTTGACCTAAGAATCTTCTTTATTAATAATTTTATCAAAATTTAGAAAATTATTCTAATTATAATTTGGGACTAACCATATAATTCTGATTTTATTTTACTATTATAAATATTAACTTTTACAGCGGAAGTCCGCTTTAACTTAATATTATTGCAAAATAAATGAGCTGTTTTAACACATCTTGAGCGGGAAACGACTAAACATGTTTTCTGAATATTGTTATTAAAGTGCGGGAGACGACTAAACTCTTTTTGTGCAGATTGTTATTTAAGCGCGAGAAACAACAGAGCTCATTTTGTACGAATTATCGGTGGATTATTATCGTTAGTGAATTTTTTAGTGACAAACGGATTTTTTATACAATAACTTAAGATTAAATTCCTAAAAATAGACCACGATAGAATAGAAACTGACGATGAAGAACTGTATGTAGATAGTTTGTCGAATTATTCCTACGAAAACACGCTTACAGATGATGATTGTAATGACGAAGAAATTATGTGACGCCCTAGGATGTTTTTCTGACACAGAATTTCAAGCAGTTCTGATTGAAGCCGGGATTCGGATGATTCTAATTCAGAAGAATTATGGTTGTCAGTAGACAACCCAACAGTCCTTGAAAAGTTTTTAATTCGCTCAGGAATAAATACCGAAAACGATCCAGATAGTGTAGCGCAAGTGCAAACACTACACTAAAATAGCAAATTTATCACTAAAAGCACCACGTGAAAGGAGAACATGAGGTAATAAAACTGCATCAATGTATTATTGGCTGGTCAGAGTCCCAGTTGCAAGCACATACAAGGACGTGCGGTCATTAACCATGATGCCGTCCCACACCATGCTACTGCATCTCGGATATCGGTCCTTTTCCTGGATATTTTCTGAACGATAAGCAGAACCACTCTCACCCCATATCAGTTGGAGTCTATAAGAAGATGACAGACTGAAGCTACTCTAATCTGAGAGCCCATCCTGTTCAATCCTATCGTGATGGTCACGACACCATTGCAACGTTCGGTAGTGTGCTGGCTAAACAATGGAAAACACATAATAGATCTCCGGTGTATAGTAGTCCTTCTCCTAAACGTCTGACTACAGATTTTCGGGAGATCTGCTATCCTGTAGCAACAAGACGTTCATTTGCCACTAGCTAAGCAGTGTTTAGTTTTCCCGAAAGGGCAATGTTCCTATTTTCTGCAGATGTCCATCAACACAATATACACTGGAAAAAAAACTGAAAGGTTTCAGATTTTAAATTATGTCCAAGGAGGCGTTTCTTTAATAATTTGTGTGTTATATTTATTTATTAAATCATGATCTTCGCCCTTAAACCATAAAATTCAGTTCAACGGCAATATCGCAAAGTAGTTTTAAAATGAGCATATCTTTAGAATTTCCAATATAGAGACTTGCGCGCTGGAGGTAAAAATATTTTTTCTGTACAACGTTGCCATTGCTCGCTTTGAAATCCTTGAGTTTGTTAATCAAAAATTCGATGCCAGAAACATACATACGTTTATGCAGATTTTTCATTTAATTTCTTCAAATAAAATGCAGGACTCTAACATTTAGTGGCAACAGTTTGAAAAGTGAACGGACATTTAAAGTGAACCAACGCAAAATCGCAAATCGAAAACAGCAGTCCTTTAGGGACAAAGCCCTTTGGACTAAAAAATCTGATGTGTACACCACATGACTTCCTTGTACGGAATATTAAATTACACGCATTTTTCTTGCATTTCATTTAAACTTATTGGATTGAATTAAATCTACTTCGCCGACAGCGCATAAACCACAATAGAATAAATGCATTTTTTAAAATTCACTCTAGTATTTGTTTACCATAGCGACACTTTGGCGCTAGGCTCCCTTAAGAACGTAACATTTCGTTCATATTATAACTCAGAATGCATATAAATCTATATCATTTGAAGAATTATCTAATCATTGCCACATGTTCTATTCAAATACTATAATAAATCTAAAACGATGTATAAAAGAAATCAGGCAAACAAAACAAAAAAGAAACAGTTTTTCACAGACGATTCAGTATTTCTTATTCAATTAATTCAGTTCTCACTTCCCGACAAGGCAAAAATACATAAAAACTCAAAATATCTATATTAAAAGTTACGAAGTAAATCTTAAACGCTTATTTCCTCGAATAAATTCCAGAATAGATTAAACATGCTTTAATTCGCAATAATAAAAGAAGGCTTTATCTTTGTTGTTGCGAAGCTTAGTTTCTCTAGATTGGCAATAAATCCGCTATTTTGCCAAGTTTGAAATGTAAACAAACATGTCCGCCATCGCCTTCTCACTCTTTAAATAATATACATAAAGTTGTTTTTAAAATATATTTTTAACTAAAGGATATAACGTCATATGTATTAGTTTCCCAAATCGTTTCAAAGCTTAGATACTTACCTTTCTTCGTATATCTTAAATAAAAATATTCTTTGCCTTAAGTCACTTCGTAAGATACGTGATGAAAGACTCGTTAACTTTTTACTTTTTGCATATTTTAGGCACTTTAGATTCAGGTTTTTTATTTTGTTTAATGATGAAGTACTGCTCCGGATTAAAGCCTATCTATGGCATATAAACCCAGTTTTTTCACATTAAAGTGATCGATGATGCATTTTCTAAAATCAAGTTCTGAAATGATTGATGAAGCATAAAATATTGAAAATATATGTTCATTCTATTTGAAAGTTGTTTAAGAAAACTACTGCACTTAAAGGAAAAAAATATTTAACATATTGTTCGTAACTGAATGTTTTATTGAATCGAAAACTTAAGTTCCCTAACCCAAGTAATTCTTACGCAAATGCTACATAGTATATACAATACATATACAACAATACAGCACAGGAGCTTTAAAAATTCTGAATTGAGAAACAATGTGTTTGTCCACCTTTTCTGTGGAAGCGATGCTAAAATAAGCCTAGAACAGATTAGTTATGCTTTAAGATATCTTTTATATGTAGTGTAATCTATGTCTACAGCAGCATCTATGTTTCTTAACAAGAGAATTAATAGCTCTTGCGTCCCGTTCTAGTATCTCCCTTTAATGTTTAATCGGGTTATCTGTAAATGTAGCTCCAGTGTACAAATCCATTGTTAGTGTCCATAATTAGTTGGTAGTCCTAATAAAAGCCTGATAGTAAATTGTGTTTTCTTGCTAAAAATTGCTCCTGAAGATAGGGAGAGAGAATGTAAATTGATAAATTTGTGTAACATTCAGCATTTAGTGTCAATGGAATAGTAAGCAGAGAACCTACGGTGTGCCACGGTAAATCTCTGGGGACCAAAGCATTAACTGCACCGGACATTTGAATCATAAACGAAAAAAAATTATGAAGCTTGATATTCTTTCTGCCACCTATGAATATGACTGTACTGTGATATTAATTATAATATGCAAATCTTTCCTCCAGGACCATTCATGCCAAACTAATCAATCATGCTCTTAAGTTATATGTTTGTCTGGTTTAATGCAGTCTTTGCATAGATTTGACACATGGTATGAGAACAGACAATTAAGCATTCCCCGACTGATGGTTTTGGTAGGAGTGGACTAACTTCATGGCCACTCCGTTTTCCAGATGTCACGCTACTCGAACTCTGGGGACATCTGAAGAACTGAGTTTATGCTGCAGAGATTCACGATATCAAAAAATGAAAAAATCGAACCGCAACAACGGCAACTACTACCGTGACTCCGCAAATGAACTTAATAATGTCGGGAGGGAAATCGAGAAAAGACTTGATATGGTCTGAGCAACTAATGGTTCTCATGCTGAAGTGTATTAATATCATATTATTTGAATTGCTAAATAAAATTCAGTCAGTCTTTTTTCCTATCTCTTATTCTGTATTATTTAAAATATATCATTTTAGGCTCAATGAATTATGGGCACCCTGAATTCTGTATCATTGCCATTGGAAGATAGCACTAAAACATGATTTTTATTTTAAGATCTTCCTTCGCTTTTGAACTCAGCAGGGGCAAAGTTTGCTGGATATTTATAGTTCGATTAAACTACAATCCCGTCAAATAAGCTAGCTGTAGGAATGCTGCTTTGAAAATCCTCTATGAATGTCTGTCTCTCTTAAGAAAGATAGATTTTGTGTTCTTTGCCGTGTTTAAGTAAACTGCGTGCTTATTGAAGATATATTTCAGAGTGTAATTTTTACGTTTATTACTAAAAAATTGTTACCGACAAAAATATGCAGAAATAATTTAAAATGAAGTGAATTCAAACTCACTGTCTATGGATAAGATATATTTTCGGATTGTTAATAGAGACATCTTTTGCATTCTTGAACTATTCTGTACTTCTTCCTTCCTTTTTGTTGCTGACGCAAGAGAAGGATCAAGTCATGGTATCGTTAAGTCTATGAAGTATATCTCTTTAAGTATTGAGACAGACTAGGCAGTCTCAAAACTTGTACTAGGTGTTACATGAATCGTGCAGTAAATCTTTTGACATTTACTCAAAAAAATTAAAATTTGTTGAGTCATTAGTTTATTTTTTAAGCAGGAGACGTGAAACATGAGCAATGCCCTCGTCAGGACTCGAACATGGACCTCTCGAATACGCGCCGAGTATGCTATCGTTGGACCACAAAGGCATGCCGGAAGGAGGGTGAAAATACCTTTTAAAATATTAGCTCTTTCATAAGGAATCAAGAAAGAAACATACTGATATGGAACTAAAGAGAAGAAAATATTTTTATTTATGGCTCATTATGCTTCTATGTCACCATTTGATTTCCACCATTGATATTTATTCTCTTTGCAATCATATCAGAAATTTATTAAAATTTATGTGCGTTTAATTTCTTATAATATGTAGCTTCCTTTCACTTCTCAACTCAGACAAATAACAATATGTCATTTCTATTACTGCACTTAAAATTACTAATCAGCAATTTCCATGAAGATCCCGCTAAGTCATATTAATTTATCACAAGGCGTAAAGAAGAACTGTTTGCATATTTTAAACATTTAATAATGAGGTTTTGAATAAGGAACTATTCGAATATTTGCTGGTTATTAATTTTTCATGCTAACTGATAAGAACTGATAAGTCTTAATACGAGAATTACAAGCAATGAAATATACCATAAGTTGAGTAGGCTTTAATTATCTGAGGTTTTGCAGCTCAGCTTTTAGTTACATAATTCTGTTTCAGGAATGTATAAAATTTTCTTAAAATGGAAGATGGATTGTAACAGCCATGACACTTTTACATAATACTAAGGTTTACAGATACCTGATAAAAAGTAACATCGAAATTTATGTGAAGTATTAATTGGCCCCGTTGTGTGCACAGAAAGTCTGTAAAAAAGTTGTTCTTTGAACTCTCATTGCGGATTTTGAATGCATCTGCATGAGAAAATAAATCCAATTTGCTCCGCATATATAGCTACATTTAAATACCTTTCAGATGTAAATTAAATACTTAGCTTTAGAACATCTCAATAAATCTGTTGCATTTTCCTCCTACTTTTCAGCCAGCGAAATAAAAAATGCGTATTCATTTTCTAAATATTTAAAATTATTCTTTCCAAATAACAATATATCTAGCCTAAATAGGATTCAAATACGTTCATCCGATTTTAAATGCGCGCTTGTAAAGAAAATACAATGAAGAGATTTATGATTCGTTTCCGCAATATATTTAAACGATGTGAATAGTGAAAATACATTAAGGAAAAGTATCCTAAACCTGTTTGTTGGAATTCGAGCATTCATATCTTCTGAAAAATCGAATTTAATGTTAAGAAAAGGCATTTACTGTAATTATTGAGTTAGTACTTAATAGAAGGTATGTCGAATTTTGCCTAAAACGTTCTACATGACGCAAAAAACATAATACGATTCCTATCATTTTAACTGTAAAGTGTCTGAATTGAAACACATTTGAACCAAGGGTATTTTCCATTTATGAGAGGCGAGCTGTCTTCGTATTTGTATTATTTATAGAAATCCTAATACTTATTTATTATTCTGAATCGCAAAACTTATGATGAAATTTCATGCACATATTTTTATTTCTCAAGTTTGAATTATTTGTATCATTTTAATACATATGTATTAACAGTTTCGTTGCAGCCTTAATATTGTTAATTTTAATAAGTACATGTTCAAATAACCAAACTAGAATTTTCTGGATTTTTTCACAAAATATTTCATGTAATAGAAAATACGAATGTTCAATGCATACTGAATTAATGTAGAGTTCACACAAGCATATACTATATTACGCGAATTGCTAAATGATACAGCTAAAATTTCTAACAGAACAGCTATGATATCAAAATAAATTCTAGATAGTGTTTTTATCCTTTCACATAAAATGCGAGTTTAATATTTAGTAGTAAAACAATATAACTTTGTTTTAATTTTTTTTCATTAGAAAATACTATATGAATGAGCAACTGATATACAAATACAGATCAGTTTTTAACTTCTGGAGACATAAATATTTCTATATCGACACAGAATTTTATTTCTTAAGACTGTTAAATATATTTTGAAATCAGAAAAAAAATGTTGGATTCGTTCGACTAAACGCGAAGAAATAATGTCCCCGCCCTCCAAAAATAAACTGATTGTATGAAATACACTGCTGGTGATTAAAACTGCTACACCATGAAGGCGTGATGCAACAAACGTAAGGTTCTGCATGATAAGATATGCAAATGATTAACAGGCCAGCGTTTGCGCACAAAGCAGGTAAGAGTAACACTATCTACTCTTACCTGCTTTGTGTATAAATGTATAAATGGGAAGATTGCACAGAGGGTTTCTCATTTCGAAATCGCATTTGAACTTTCATTGTTTGCGTAAATGTCGTATTATGCCTCGTGTCTAAGACGTAAAAATTCCTACTAGCGCGTGTTGGAATTCGACAGCGGCAGGACTGTGGCCTGGCGGGACTGCAGTTATCGTTGCGCGATGTCGCTGCTTGTGTTAGTCGGGATAAAACAATTATAGAATCGATGGGCCAAAGAGGACCGTACTGAACACCATGTAAGATCTCAGTGGTCCTGGTCACTAACATCCGAGGCAACAGACATTTCGTCCTGCCAGCTTTGCGGGATACTACAGCCACGCCACGTACCTTGGGTCAAGGACTTGGCTGGTGTGCAGAACAACAAGTGTCCGCATGGACAATGCGAAGACATTTGCAGCACCAAGGTCTACCAGAACGGTGGCCATTGTTGCAGCTTCCCTTAATGCTGCAGCTGAGACAGGCGCGCATACATTGGTGAGAAGAACGACGATACTGGAGATAGGAATGGCGACATTCCTTCTTTTCTGACGAAACCCGGTTCTGCGTCAAAATTGTGATGAGTGCATTCGTGTGTGAAGGCACTAAAAACAACGAATATTGTCACGTTACGTTCATCAGCATTAAGTGAAGATTCATCCGACTCAGCACGTGGCGTTCTGGTATGGATTGCCATTGCGCGCACATCCCGGTACCCAGTGGCATCTCTTGTTCCAATAGCGGGTAATGTTGACAGCTGCCATTACATTTTTGACGTGCTAAGGTTCCTGGTTGGGCCCTATCGTCGAGGTCTGCGTGACGCGATCTTTCAACAACAACAATGAAATGCGCGTATGGATGTTACCAGTGGTGTCGTGACTGTCCTCAATTCAGAGGGAGATTACTGCCCTAGGCAGCTAATTCTCAAAATTTATCACCCACTAAAAACATCTGTTTATGGGTTTATAGAGAAACTAGTACACCACCACTCGGCAGCCACTATGATTGATGAACTAAGTTGAAGGTGCATGGCGTGAAGTACTCTTATTTGTAATCCACACACAGGTTGGCGCGATAACCAGCCATTGTCCAATGGTTGTTGTTGCCAGAAGTGGCAGCTCTGCGTACTCAATTCTGTACGCTGTTTACCCAAACCACCCGCAAATTTAATCACGTCTTTCTCTCATTATACTGCACATGTGCAGTAAATAAGAGCTTACAAATTGTTTTTCTTCCTGGTGAAGCAATTGTAATCTCTGGTAATATACATATCAAGCATAGCCAAACTAAGGCTTACTAGCCACATGCGGTTCTTTGGTTTCTCAAATGCAGTTCACGAATGCCGTGAAGGTAAAGAATTGACTAATTATTGATAAATTATTTAATGTTACATTTGATCCTTATATATATATCGTCATGTTACTTGCATGGATTTTATGGTAGTCAAATTAATTGCATGGGAAATAAAACTAATTTTTTACCTTTGGATCTACTTTTCGAATTAGTTTAGTTATTGTTATTTAAATAAAAAGATTTTTACATTGTTGTACTCATAGAGAACATTTCTCTATTTCTGTTTATATCTGCTAAATCCATCAACAATTATAAACTATCTGATGTAGACACCACATGACTTATTTATACGGTTTATTAAATCGTAAACACTTTTTACTGTACTTCATTTAAACTTATTTCCTCAAATTATTCTAGCTTAATTAACCGATGTCTCAAGATATGTTGAATATGATATGAAAATTTTGAAATGAAATGTACAAAATTCTTTAGTCGCATTGATACTACCTTCATTGGTAGCATGAACTAGCGTCAAAGCCCTAACAGATTTGGAGCAAATTATCGCTAAAGTAATACCAGAGTTTTCATTTAAAAAGGCTTATAAAAACCTTTGTCTCAAATCTGAATTTGAAAATAAAATGCCCTTCTTGTGCTTCCAAATCAACCACCATTTGTGGCGCTGCAGCAAAGTAATAGTCAAATTCGAATTTAATCCTAGCCAAGTAGTCAAAGTGATTTTTAACGAGAAGTTGGTTCAAAACATCATACCGGCGTATAAATTTAAATGTTGGCAGCAATAACGCACAGCCGAAGAATTACAATCTTATCATAAACTTAGTAAAGTGGCCTCCAGAGGCAAAGACACGTTCTGACTTAAAATCCGAAACCTTGACTTAAATACTCTCAAACTGATTTGCATTCTGGTGAGGGTACGAAACGGTGAAGTGATAGTAAAGCTGAAGTTACAAATATCTAGTTACTTACAATAAAAATAACCCTACAAATATCCCGGTCAACTACTGTAAGGGAGTCAAATTTCTTATAATTTTATGTTTTCTTAACGAGTATAAATGTTTCTCAAATATAGGTGCCGCAACAGGAGATCGCATTAGATTAGTTAGTTAAAGATTAATTAGTTAGATTTCGCATTTTGTCGAAAATTATTTTTTTATTTGACATTGTCAAAACATGAATTTAATGAAACACTTCTGTAGTTGGAAGTATATGACTACCACTACCGCTTGCCTGGGTAAGGACTTTTAAGCCGGGTAAGAGTGTGGGTATATATATATATCCGCTTGCTATTACCAACTGCAATAATAAAGCAAGGTGCACAACTAGATGCTATAGCAGTTCCATACAGTACAAATTTTCAAAACCGTTTTTGAGTTGTGTGAGTTACATACTAAGTATGTATGTAAGTATGTATCTTGACGAAATGTAGACGACACAAAAAATCCCTTTTGAGTCCATTTTTAATCCATTTTACAATCCATTTTTGAAAAAGAAAGTTCTTTCTTTTGTTCGTGCGTACAGCTACAGGTAGAAGCTAGGCCAGAACCTCTCTCTAGTACCACAGTAGTAGTAATTATACCTCTGTAGTAATTGATGAATTGCAGAACTTAGCTAACTGTTCAGCTTCAACTCAGTTTTGAAGAATACTCTGGAGGGCGATCCGACGGTCATACATCCTTCTACCACTACCACAAACTCTCGAGAGTACTTTCGGCTTCCTCTAAAGCTACATAGCTTTCTTAATATGATCTGAAATTCTAATTAAATCTAATCAAATATTGATAACTTTTTCTGATTTATTTAGATTTTTAATTAAAGTTGAGGTAATTGAAATAACATGAAGGTTTTCTTATTCAATCAAGCATACATGTAGCATCAGTACCAGATGGGATCTCTTTTGACCAAAAAATAAATGTGCAGGAAGCTAAAATACAATGGACAGTACGCTGGAAAATTAAGAACAAGAAATAGGGATTCGGTTTTACCCTAATTCCCCACGCAAAGAGATTGCTAGAGAATCGGTAGGTAACAACGTTTTAATTGAAATTTCTCGCTCCAGTATGAATCGACGTTCGCAGAGAGCGTCTTTTCCCGCTTTGTCACTTTTCGCGTCATTGTGAATTTAGGTTATACCTTTCGCGGAAAGGGAATCGGTTCCCTTGATGTCAGATGAGGGAAATAACAATATTTTCCCACCAGCATCAATAACGTTTTAACACATCTGCTCACTACATGGATTTTACTTTAATCTAAGCCACTTGCTCGTGTGCATCTTCCTTTCTGTTGATTTAGACTACATGAAACACCGGATAAGAATAACGTTTGATTTGATATAAGTGTACCATTTTAATATTTTAAAACAAATGCTTTACATCAATCATATATTTTAGTTCCATTCAAAGTACATCGAAACTCTAATGCATATATACAACTTCGAAAATAATTATATTAGAAGTAAGTTCAAAAATACATGTTTATTCCATCAGTATCACACTCATAAGACATTTGGTGTGCTTGCTCAAATGAAAAATTTTGAATGAACTAACTTGTTATACAGGACAATATCAGGTCTCCATATATGATCTGAAGGAACATGAAGCATATCTACTCCTCCATATTCCCTTGGTTCCCAAGTAAGTTTGTAATCATGCCAATACTAAATTAAACGAGAAATGACAATATATTAATGAATAGGCATATAAAGTAAAAAATGATTTAAAAATATGTCTATTTACCTGTTCGACCCACAAGTTTGTTGTCATGATTTGATTTTTCAAGTTCTGAAAAGAAAATCAGAATTAAAAACATATTGACAAAATATCGTGAAACATTTATGAGCAGTGTTTTATTGAAAAAATGCAATGCTTCATGCTTGATTTTTCTTTTAAATTTAGAAACCTGTTTTCTTGAAGTTTAATCATGTAATAGATAATGTAAGTGTTTTCCTGGCTAGGCTTTTAAAAGTTCTTATATTTTTGCTATCATTGGGACACCCACTATACATGCAATTTAAAATAATAACTTAAGTTATTTAACTCTTCCAAAACATGAAAGACATGACTAAGCAATGGTAAGCGATACTGGAAGTGGTTAAAACATTTTATCCATCACCTTGAAATTGAACAAAATTAAAACAATCCATAATCTATTCCAAATGTTTTAACATTTTAGCTTATCGTTTCATTTTTTTTTTTCAAATCTCATGTTCTCCATTTGTATTTTAAAAATTATTTAAAATTACTGTATTATGTTCTTAATCATTTACAGTATCGCTTACCATTGCGATACTGGAATTCAATCATTCGATTCTTTCGTGTTTTTCGAAAGTAAAGTAATATAATTACTATTTTATATATTTACCCATTTAATTATTGATACATTTGCTCATTATTAATTATTTTTTAAAGAATGGCCAAATTTGTTTATGAAAACTTACTTGTAAAACATCATCATGCTATATATATATAATTATATACATATACATATATATATATAATTATATACATATACATATATATATATATAATTATATACATATACATATATATATATATATATATATATATGGCCATATGTCTGGCATAAGTTTTTAGTAGTGATATTCCTCCTTCCGAGTGAACGAAGAATGGCTAAAAGCCCTATCTGTGACCATCCAACGTTTTTAGGTTATATGTGAGTGAGAGATTAAGATGTTACATCCAATGCAAGAAAAACAAATTTTATTTTACGCGTTTATATATCAATACATTTTTAGTTAATTAACACCTGTGCTGATATGATTAACACCTATGCTGATATCTAGCAGATTGAATATGACTTCTTTTTTATAGCCAGTAAAACGAAAGCTGTTAATTTGCATATCATTAAACCGACACGTCGTATATTACGTGAAACATTAAAATAGTCCTTAGGAAACTTACTACCATTAAAAAATTTAACGCTTTATTTTAATACATTACATGCTTTATCGGTCTTAAAGTTCTTTTTCGCTTGCATTGGGACGAATTATTATTATTATTTTTTTTTTTGTTAAACTACGGGTGATAGAAAAGTAGTTTTTTGGCCACTTTTCAATCACTCAGAGGGAGGAATACCTTAAAAACATTTAAATCCAATACATATTAAACCTGGAGCAAGCTAATGTAAAAAATAAAAAATATAAATTGTTTGCCTATCAAAGTTGTTTAAAAATTAATTCGCTTTTCTGTTATAGTATTAAATTTACTTACTTCACTCAGTTTTTTTCACAAAGCAATTAACTTGCATACCACACCATATTTCAGAGTTGTTTCTTGCTTACGAAAAACTGTTCTTGAAGATTAAGTACTACCAATTTTTTCATTCAAAATTACTATTGCTTAAAGAATGACAAGAGATCGTTTGGCAGATTTGAGCACTGGATGGTATACAATTTGACATCTAAGCTACAGCAAATTAAAGGTAAGCCCTGTTTTCTTTTTCGTTTGCATTTATTTTGTATTTCACCACATTAAAAATTTTTTTGATTAATATTCGACACAATGACTGTTTTCATATATCGACTAGTTTGTTACAGGCTACAATTTATATCTTTCTTATACATTTAATACTTTATGCATTGTTTGTACATTAGGCAACGGAATTAGTCTGCTGTGTGTGATTTGTATTTAAATCAAATGGAAGGTTTTGATTTTGGTTTATGCAATGGTCTGGATCTTAATGGATTTGATATTCGTGAAAAATTGGGCAAAATGCTCTTCTTATTCCAGCTTGTAAGACATGGACTAAAAGGTACAGACTGTTTTTCTGTTAATGAAGTTTTAAATTTGGTAACTTTGGGTCATTATTAGTTCAGGAACAATAATTCTACTTGCTTCTTTCGAACTCAAGCAGCGAAGACGATACGGAGAGAGATGTAAATTCATTTTCTTTATTTGCTCTACCTTTTTGTTTGCATTATTGTTTGCACATTTTTATTTTTTGCTATACGTTTTTCCATTTATGAAACATTGATCTCATTGCTGGATTATTTTATTTGCACATAATTGCTTAGTTTATTGCTTAATTTATTACTAAAAAACTTTTATTTTTTTATATAAATTTGCTCCAGGTAAATTATGTATTGGATTTAAAAGTTTTTACTTTTCAATATTACCACCAGCTGCTGTAGTTTCCAGAGCTTTGTTGGATATTGTTTTCATTTGAATTGTATATATATATATATATATAATAAGAGAGAGACTGATATAAACAGATAGATAGGTAGGAAGGTAGGCATATAGGTAGGTAGGTAAGTAGGCAGGCAGGCAATTAGGTGGGCATGCGTGAAGTATATTTTGCAAAGTAATGTATGTGTGGAAATGTTGCGTTGAGGTATAAAAGAAAATTGCCGAAGGGATGAATATAAGCGTTCTGCTGGAGTAAATCATTCTTCCCTGTGAGGAATTGAGTGATATGACTTGCTACACGAACGTGGAGCTCGCCTACATGCACTTTATCTATGGCCTGGGGGCGGAAACAGAGCAGGACTCATTTGCACTTTCTGAGTTGTTGATATGGTATGACATCAGTCACTCTAAAGAATATTATGTATTAAATTTACTGATTAGATTAGCAGAACACTTTAGGAAAATCATAAAACCCTAATTCCTAAATGAATTTAATGAATTCACCAAAAATATTAAAAAAGAAGTACTGAATTCTGTATCAAACTCTTAGAGAACTTTACATTCAGAAAGAAAATTTTGAATTTATTAATTATCATTAACTGTTGTTTAATTCTAATTCTTGTAATTATATTTAAGAATGTTACATTAAAAAATTTATAATCAAATAATGATTTATAGAAATACTGATGTTAGTTTATTATGCCACATATTAATCAGTTGCGAAGGCTTAAGGCTTTCTGGAGCATCTGCAGATATCAAAGTTCACAAAACACTGCAGGCAAGCGCAACACCCAAGAGCTTGAATATATGTTGACAAGTACTACTAATTCCATTTGATGTTGTGGAACAAGAATGATCAGTAATTTCACAAAGCAGGACCATTCGGAAAAATTAAGCCGAACAAAAGTCTAAAGCAGGTATATTCACACTACGTGAATGAAATTATCATTTCTCCAGTGGAGTATTCAATGAGTAATCCAACTGATTCTTCCAGGCACAGAGGTTTCAAGGGGGGGGGATGGTGCTTGCACCTGAGCACCTGGGCCGAACGCCCTACCCCTATCGAACAAATAAATATTTCCTATTTTGTAAGCTTAAAACAAGTAGAAAAATTCGAAGTTGTAATTGGTAATTTAATTGAAAAATAAGAGTACAAATAAATGTGATGCAACCAATAACTTTGATGATTTGAGGCACAGACTGCGTAGTAAGACATATGAATGTATCTTGTTTAACTGTCTTTAAAATTATCCGAAACCTTTGCTGGTTCACCTATTTAAGCTTATTCAAATCCAGGAATTATGTCTTATAGGACTTAAAAAAAAGAGTAACCGAAGATTAATTTTGCCTACCATGGGTGATTTATATGCAGTACTAAACAGATAAACTTAGGGACAGTCTCATAAAACAGATAATAAATTTATTGCTTTAGTTCAAGTATTCAAATATTTAAAGATTTATATTCGGAAGAGTATTTTATTAGATCATTATTCTAAAGTAGTATGATCTGAAACAAGGAACACACTTTTTAAATAAACATGGGATATTTAAGGATACATAAGCACAAACGAACACCAGACACTTTGACTTTCATTGCATTTAATTTAAATACCAAAGAAAAAGGAAATGCTTAACGGTGTCTTATATATTAAATGCTAAGGTTAGCACTTTTAGCATTATTGTTTTCACATATTAACACAAATATATATTTACATTATTCGATTTAAAATCCGATACCTTTTTTATTTTGTCAGTTCATCTATTGTCTTAGATCAGTTTTCCCTTTCTACATTATAATTACGTTTTACTCGTTCGATAATTGATATATCGCTTAAAGAGAACATTTTGTTATTTTAAACTCGATATCTCATAAATGCTTTCCAGTGATTTTTTAACGCTTTAAAAAACAATTTAATCTGCATTTGGTTCAAACTGATTTATACATTTCACAGTTCACAATATATCTGGATACCAGTCATGCATTTACTTTAGAAATATGTACATTTTCTTAATATGATTATGCACCTTACCTTCTTAATTATGTAGACACATCAGATTCTCTACTCTGTTGATGAACGCTTTCAGAGAAATGCAGGTAAAAGAAGCAGTCTTATGATAAAGCAGTCTTTCTTTGTAATTCAGTAAAAATCTAATGGCTGCTAATTGCTAGAATATTTAATAAATTAGAGGCTTTTGTCGTTGTTTTGAGAAAGAGAGTTGTCATTGTTTTATCCATGTTTTCAGGAAAGATCATTTCTGAATCAGAAACTATTTTAGAGTAACTTTTAGCCGTTCATATAAACGTTAGTTTATAGCAGTAACAGGACTTTTATTTTAGGTAATTCAAACAAATCACAATGGATATTAATACATTTAGCTAATGTGTAATTTGTTTAAGTAATGTCGAAATATTATAGAAATTATTTGAAGATTTTTCAGAAGTATATAAATTTATTGATTTTCTATGCTTATGTTAATATCACGTACTCGAAAATGGGTAGTTTGTAAATCTATTTATAAACTTTTTGTGCTTTAACTTTTACAGTTGGATTTAAAATGACTTTCTGCATATTTTTGTTCGAGAATTATGACTATCTTCATAATTTTTTGTCCCCTACCCATGGGTTGTTCTGGCAAAAACAATTTATTAAATTAATCACGAGAAATTTAATGCATATATTAAGCATTTATAATGCATTTATAACAGTAACATGTTTCGCTCACAATCCTTTAATATTTCATAATTTTAAAATTCATTGTATATTTATAATATATCATTATAAACGTTTTAAACATTTGTATTAAAAATCAGCGAAATAAGGTTTGAATCCTTACATCAAAACTACTAGTATTAACTAAATATTAGCTGAATAACTCATTCCTAAACTATTAGTGTAATTATAAATTATGTCTTTCGCAATGTATTAAGATCTTGAGAAAGGTGTTGTGACGTTTTTAGGAGAAATTTTACCGATAATCTTATGAAATGCAGTGACATCGAAAATAGAACGCATTACTTTTACTTTGTAACTTCAACAAAATTAATGTCACCCTGGAGCTATGTCGAAACAACAGCAGTATACTTGAAATTGATTTTTGCAATGTGTTCGTGTACTTTGTTTCTTTTTATAAGAAAACTATTTTCTTTCTGATACTGCTTACTTCTTATTCCAGTGATTTAGCAGTCAAGGATTCTGGGAAGGAAGACAAGAGACTTGTAAAGAGTATTGTTTTCCAACAAAACCCAATATTTCTCTTTATCGATACTTTGAAAGGAAGAAGAAAAGTACGGAGACGTAAGGCAGACTTTAATTTAAAATACCGCGAGTTATTCAGCGTCTTCTTTTTAAACTTCCACAAAAATTGGAATGATATGCAAAATATTATAATGACGTATTCTTTACAAAAGTATCTCTAAAAATTTGTTTAATGATTATAAATTTATGTAATGCTAAGAGAAAGTTAATATATAGTTTTGTCAGTAAAATTAAAGATATCAAAGAAGAAATTTTTGAGAAGTGTATATATATATATATATGTGTGTGTGTGATGTAGTTTATTAAGCCTCCGATTCTTTAACGAATCGAAAGAGCGAAAGTAGTTTTATAACTAAATGTAACAGTCATAGTGTAGAGTCATTAGGTTGTTTGGAAGCAGAAAAGATGAAAAATATGCAACCTCCTTCGCCGGGAATCGAACCACGGACCTCTGGAATACCGGCCCAGCGTGCTACCGTTACACCACGAAGGAAAGTGGGAGAAATACCTTATATACTCCCCTTTTTAAAGGCAGACTAGGGTTTTAGGGGACCTAGTCGCCAAATCCTGGGTGTGGAGAATCATCATTCACAACCCTTTTAGTTCGGGCGCCACTGTAGAGTCATTAGGTTGTTTGGAAGCAGAAAAGATAAAAAATATGCAACCGCCTTCTCCGGGAATCGAACCACGGACCTTTGGAATACCGGCCCAGCGTAGTACTGTTACACCACGAAGGACGCTAGGAAAGTGGGAGAAATACCTTATAATAGTTACTCTCAAATTGAGTTGATTATTCATTAACTTTAGTCCTCGTGAGTATTAAATTTAGATGAATAAAAAAAAGACTAAGACAGGGAATCTTAAATATGGTATTTAAACTTTTTTACATAAAACGTATTTTAAAAATTATAATATTCTCCCTTTTTTACATTATTTCAGAGTATACTTTTCGTTTATAATTAACCTAAATAAAATAAATTCTAATAGCGAGTTTAAGCGAGGAGAATAAAAGCTGATAAACCTTCGCATCATTTCTTCCAATTAATGGATGACCTGCTAATATAACGATGATGAATTGTAAATCGATGCCATCTGCAATCTGCCTTTAATGGTGTGAAAAGTTCAACGATGTGGCAAACAATCGTGGTTGAGGTACCGTACACTCCATTACATCGAGCAGCACTTGGTATGTAAATCGTGCTCTTGAACATTTATTGATCAAAAAATTAAGTTTTTTTCTTTTTTTTACTAAATGGTGCTCATGAGATGCTGCACTAAACTCACGAAATGCGCCTTTTTTCCTTTCTTAAAAAAACAAAATCCCGTTAACAGTATTTGCGCATCATTAATTCCAAAATACATTTGCCGATCTATTTCCTTTAAGGTGTTTATGTTGTGGTAAAATATATAGAAGGTATGAAAGAGGAAAAAAATATGTTATGCTTATATAAGAATTTAAATGTCCTTTTGAAAGATGCGATATTTGCAATAAAATTTAACACGTTTCATTTGCAGATGATCATATTATTTCAAGACTGAATATCGTTCATATTAAGTATGGTGATTTGAAATAAAAGTATTTGAGAGTTAACGGCCTTGAGGAAAGATAATTTTGTGGACGATTTCTTAAAGAACATTTCTTATCTGTATTACATATAGAATAAAACATGCTTATAAATTAGCTATTTTCTAGGTTGAGAGTTGACACATAAGGGATTCTGCTACAAGCTAAAGTGGTATTTTAATCAGTCAAGCATTTTCGTGTTATTAATATACTCTGAATGTGTTTGGTGTACTTGAATCTAAGCTGATAATGATTTTTTCAAAAGGAATAATTATTTGCATTTCTTATCTATGATAGATTTAAGAATATAAATAACGTAAGATTGTTAGTCTGATTTTATATTATTCGCTGTGAAACAAAACACAGAATTCTTTAGATAAATTTTAAAAAAAATCACTGCTGTAACAGACTGATGTTATTCATTACGTTTTAATTGGTCAATCAGATTTCTTAATTTATCAGACGAATTATTTTTTTGATATTAGAAAATCTAATTTACTTAACATTAAATATATTCTTTAATGTTAACTATTTTTTAAACTTAGAATATTTTATGTTATTGTCTGAAACCATTCATAGTATATTAAATATATACAGTTGGACTGGCAGCATAAATGAAAGGGTCTTGCATGTAGATAGTTCAGCATTATCGGTCTTACATAAATATAGTTTTGTTTTCCATATACGTAAATTTTACATAATTTTTCTTTTATTTGAAATCGGAGGTAAAGCAAATGCAGAAAGTGGAAATGCGAGAAAACGCGCTAAAGTTCAATGCCGCAAATGAATTTGAAAAAGCTGCTTCAAAATGCACAAGAAGAAGAGGCGGGAGAACAATTCTTAGCGCGTTATAAGGATAAAAGAATAAAAGCTGTTTACTTATTGACCTCTATTATCAACAGTAGTTACAAGAATTCAATTAACAGTCACTGTTTAAATATGGCCGGCCTCTTTTAAATGGTCGTCATGCTCCATCATATATTGTTTCAAGTGACGCTGGATGCTGTTCCCTACTTCATCACCTGTGCCATCGGTGACGACAACTCGGATTTTAGCCTTCAATTTCAGCACTGTGTCACGTGTTCGGAGAGCGTCTTCATTGATGTACCTTTTAAGGAAAGCCAAGGATGTCACCAAAACGAGAAATTAATCGATGAAGAAATGTCTGTGGCAAACTATCAATGCATACTCTGGCTATGTGGGTGATTGCCCCGTGTTATTAAATCCATAAGTGATCCAAACTCATCTTCATCCATAATTATTATCATTAATGTCATTGACAATGTTTTACCGCAAATAAAGGACAGCTTCAGCGCCGCTTGAAATAATATGTGAAGCAACGCGTTTGTCATTTCACATAGATCATATTCAAACACTGATTGATAAAGGACTTACCTGCAACTATTATTTGATTTAGATTATTAACTACTATTTACATAAACTGCTATCTGCCATAGATTAGCTACCATTGATTCAAAATATAACTACTATTTACACAGATTAACAGAGATAGTAACTCTGACGTTTCTGTACTTGCCTCCAAAATATTTTCTTTTTTGAATGTTAATGCTGTCTGTAGTAAGCATTAATAAAGTAGCTTGGTTTATCGACATTGAAGACATCTTTTGGCTTGTGCATTTGCATGATTCTACGTAAAAGATTCTCGTAGTTTTCGATCTTTCCATAATACAGTCATCTTCATTAACATCTTTACTTTTGATATACACGATTTTTGCATATAGTCCATGCCTTTTTCTTTAATTTCTCCCACCACTTGTTGCTTGACTTTATCTTAACGCTTTAGCCCCTCCCAGCATCAAGGCCCTGATTCATTGTTTTCTTTCATCGTAAAACCCCATTTTAACGTTGCTTCATCAACGTCTTCGTAAACGCACGTTTTCTTATATTTGGCACTTTGACAGGTGGGATGAAACCTTGAAGAAATTTTTTTCCCATTTTTTGAGAATAGTCAACAAACTATTTTTCAAAATACCGAATTTTACGGCAACATCTTTCTTGTTTACACCTTTGTCTTTTGCTTCAAGAATTAGCACTTTTTCTTTAAGGGATAGATACTTTAGTTTCGATATTTTTATCATTCGGTACACAGCTAACGTAAAAAGGATTTGCAGTATAAAACCGCTAAAAGCAGAAATGGAAATAACGTGCATCTGTTGCTTAACATTAAACTGGTTTGCAAAATAGGACTGGTTGGAGAATTTGGAAAAACAGGGCGGGAAATTTTTTCTCATTCGATAATTTTCTTCCCCTTTACTTTATCTCTCATGTAGAATGAAATGTGATAACAGATAGCGAGTCACCTGCTTTTCTTTAGACCACAACAGACGAACATACGGGTCACAGCAAATGAATAGATAATTTTAAAGTAGAAAAAAAAGTCTCGAAAAATCATCTATTAAGAAACTTCATTAAATAGAGAGTGTACTTTGCAATTTGGAGCTTTTTTCTATGCAAAGAAATAACCACCTTGGGAATAATCCCGAGAAAATTTCGCTAAATAGAATAATTGATAAAATAGGATGATCGTTAAATAGAAGTTTGATTGTAGTAGGATTTTACAAATATGCTATGGATACTGCAGCACTCTACAATGATGGAGTATTTGATACTAATGTGATAATATAGCATCTGTATCAAAATTTGGCTTCGAAAATTTACTTTTAGAGATTTTGACTTGATAATTAAACTTCTGTGTAGCAGCCTACTTAAATTTTATAACATAGTTGTAGGCAACGAGCTGAAGAAAAGGCACACTTAAACTCTTGAGATAATCGGGTAAATTTGGTTGCTTTCGTTTAAACAGTTACTTTGAATCATTTGCTCAAATTAAACCTGGTTTCAGAACTGGAAAATTCCACCCCTCATGAAGTCAGCAAAAATAATTTAACTTCCAGGTTACTACCTGCGCTGCCTTGTTTACCTACTGTGAAAAAACAATCTTTTAAACTGAAATTTTGAATCGGGCGTTAGCAAATGGGTTACTTATAGATAAGTAGTGAGAAAAAGGTATTAAGAATGAAGCCTCTTTTTAAGCCGCAAACGCAGATATTTATAGATAACAGTAGTACCATGTTTTGCTAGCGGAGTTCCAAAAAGATAGTTTATTACGAAATATTTCAAACAGCCAAGCCCATAATTCAACCAATTATTTTCAATGAAAAAGATAGCTGAAGAAGACACCACGACCGAAACTAGCAGCACTGTCGAATCGGAAAGAAATTCAGGTACTCCCGCTTTACGAAAACTCGATTTACTTCATTTCACTTCTACGGAAGACATAATTTAGCCTCTTTTCCCGTTTATGAAATAAATCTGATGAAGAACTCTAAAACTATAGAGGATAAATCTAAGCGTGAAAACATCATTCACCATTCCTGTAATGCTTTATATGACGAAAGTATGACTTAAATTATGAAAGAGAGTTGAAGTTTAGGTAAGTTTTGGAGAAGGCTTTTAATTGCCTACACTAAGAAGTGTTAATATGAATAAAGTGAGTGTTTTAGCCTATTATGATACAAGGCATCAACTGGAGTAGGTGTTTGATATCGACTTTCGATAATGGAGGAGGCACACAATACTGAATGCCTGACAATTCAGCGTAATGCATCATAGTTACTTATTCCACGTGAAAGCTTACCGGTATGATTATTACCTACCTGTTTGTGGAAGGTCGAAGGTGAAATTATATTACATGTATTATTTCCATTTATTTTGGGCTGACAATTTATCATAGCATTTGCATTATTTATCATATCATGTTAGGATTAGCATTTATCAACTTTAACTTGAGAAGTGCTATTACAGGCCTGGGCATTTACAAAAGTTTTTCCTCTACAATGCAATGATTATTGCAAGGAATTCTATTTACATCCTTTGGGTTTAAAGAAAATTTTAGAGACATCCTAATTTCGTAAAGCAGAGAAACATGCATTCTTGTACTAGGAATATATCATGTTTTGTGTGAAAATGAAATACAGGAATTAGAATTTGTTGGAAAAATCCTAATTCATCTTGCGCATTCTTCGGATATTGCCCCTTAAGAAGGTTATCAGTCTTAGTAATTTAAGAATAATTTAAAAGTAAAAGTATTTATACAGAAATACACACTTATTTCTCAGAATTCGTTCAAGAAAAACCAAAGATTTTTACAAAAATAGCTCTTACAATTTGACAGATGGACTAAAGCGTATCATAAGTAATGGAAGAAAAATGTATTTAAAAGAATGAATATTATAGTACTGGTTAATTAAATTGTTGTGGGATGAAATACACATAGTTTTCTTTCCAATTTTAAAGCATTAGAAATCTTTCACATGATGCCAACTCATTCAAGAAAGTTTCTACAAAATAATGATATCAGTTTATATTTTAGAATAGAAATACGCATTATATAACTCGCCACTTATCCAAACTTAAATTTAAGAAAACCTGATGTAAACGTTAAGATTTAGGTATTTTAATTTTGGAAAACAAATGTGAAAAATGCGTAGTGCCTTTCCCGGGATTCGAACTTCGGGCCTCCCGCTTGGTAACCTGACCTAATTTTAGTTATACCACAAAGGCAAAAGAGAAATAGGGCTAAAATACCTTGTATAGTGTCAGGATAAAATTTGGTTCTTATTCTCCTGATTCAGTCATTTGACGTTTGAATGAATGATTAACATACCCTTTTAAATTTCTTATTTCACTTCTCAGGATAAGAGACAATTATTAGTAATATAAAGTTTTTAGAACAAGAGCTTTTGTTACAACCAAGTAAAATCGAAGTGGTAAGCTTGTATCATAAATTATCCTTAGCTCATTTCTGGAATTGTCTTTCAGTGGAATATACATACAAATAGTTTAAAGGTATATAACTACATTGATACCAATAAGCTTTGCACATAATTTTCAGATTGTCTATTAATATGGTTGTACACTTACGAAGGTACAAAACATCTGGTTTTGTCAGAATTTTTCTTCTAATCTGGCCATCTTTTTATATATAACTTTCTTTTTAAGTAATAACTGCTGGTAATACTGTAGAAACTCTCTGCATGGTAGTTGCTTCGAACATGAAGAGCAACATAAAAATAACCAGATGAAGATTTTCACTATTATTGATTTTTAATTTGCGACGCAGGAAAAGAAATAATTTTCTAACCCGAAAAAAAAAAGAGTGTTGTTTATTAGTTTATGCTGTTATCAGTTATTTCTTTCCGTTTGGTGTAAAATGGAGGACATAAGTCTGCGGCCTACATTCTTACAATAATACGTAAACTTTTGAAATACTTGTAATTGTAATATTTAAAATCAGAATTCCACCTTATCTTTGCAAATTATGTTTAATTCATCCTTAAATTTTGAATACAGTGACGATAATTGGTCTCCATTACAGATGATCTTAACGAGTTCTGAAAATTAAGCGTAAATACCTTATAATGTATTTCCTCCTCATTTCTGCATGCCTACGTGGTGTAACGGTAGCACGTTCTGTGCGTATTCGAGAGGTACAGATTTGAGTTCCGGGGAGGGCATTGCTCATTTTTTCTGTCCCCTGCTCTAAGATAAACCTAATGACTCTACAGTGGCCACCGAACTGAAAGGTGGTGGATGATGATTCTTCACCACCACGATTTGGCGACTGGCTCCCTTAATCCCGAGACGCCCTTTAAAGGAAAGTATATAAGGTATTTTCTCCCTCCTTTCTGCATACCTTTGTGGTGTAACGGTTAGCACACTCGGCGCGTATTCAAGAGATCCAGGTTCTGCCCCTTAAGAGGGTATTGCTAATTTTTCACGTCTTCAGAATCAAAATAACCTAATGACTCCACAACTTATAAAAATTTGGTAAATCTTTTCACTTTAGGTTTTCCTTCCAATTTCTTTACATTGTAAGTTTTTGTCGCAGATGAAATATTTTTGTATATCCAAACCTTGCCTGGGTGTAATGACTTACAGAAAGAAAAGCTGTCCTGACAAAGAAAATATTTTCTTAATTCTATGAATGAAATCACGTTTTAATATGTTAAAACTTGTTATGTTTGAACTTAAAAGTCTGCTTGACATTGCAAAATTGTCATAGTATATGCCGTGTCTTGACCGTGAAGCACTGAACACAATAAATTCATTTAAATCAACAAATTTGAAAAAAACTCAGAGCTTTCGGAAATTTTAGGGCATAGTGCATTTAGTTATATTGTCAAAGGGAAATACTTTATCAAAGCTTTACTGAGAAAGCTAGGATATACTTATACATACATACATACATATATATATATATATACTCAGAAAGCCATAGCTTTCAAATAAAATGCTCTTGTTCCTTTTGTATTTCCGGAAAATCTATTCATCATTATACAAAGTAGAAAATGACCTGTATTACCATTTTTATTTTACTTTTTGTTAAAATCCCACTTCCCTTACTTTACTCATTGGAAACCAACATATTAAGCATTATTCTTCTCCAATTCGTCCAAACGGTTGCTTCCGAAACTTTTATTTTTTAATAGAATGCAAACCATCAACTTTCTAAGTACGATTTACATTCATGAGAGCACAGAAAAAGAGAAGGAAAACTTTATAGAAAAGAAGGTGGTTTAGAAGAAAAACACGGTTTAAAGAGTTCAGCGTTTATCGCGATAAAAACTAATTGATTTTTTTAATGCTCCCTGTCCCACTGAACCGCCATTCTTCTGACTGCCAATGATTCCTTGAGAGTGCTTGTGCGGTCGATTGAGGAATGTGTTGCTGGCATTTCTTTTTTATCGAAGAGAGAAGTTTTGAGGGAAATGGGTGGACATGTTCTCAAGAGAAGGTGGCCTAAAAGCAGCTTTCATTTGCATTCATGGGAACGGAATTCCTGTGAATAAAGTAAGGGTTTTTATGGTGTAAGAAAATAATTATGTATATATTCTATTTCTAGAGGCGTATTTAACATATAAAATGCGGTTTCAAAGCTTCCATTAAAAGATAGCTAAGGGTTTAAAATATTTTTTTTTACATTTATTTATTAGCATAGCATACTGTGCATGATTCATTTGATATTGGAAAAACTCAGTCTTTATTTGATATTAATATTGTTGCGTGCGTACGGGTTCGTTACGAAATGAATGCACAAGTCCGATGAAAAATGAACAAAAATTTATTATTATCACAACAAAAATGCTTAAATTTTCTCGAATTATCATGCAGTATTACAATATCTCACAGTAGTTATCTTTTAACTACTCAAATATCCAATAGAACGTAATTCAAAACAGCTAAAGAACGCTAATCCGCGAATTCGCTACAATCAACAACAGTAGGTTTCTAAACAACAACAACTAAGCAACTACTACTACGAACTGAGATGTTTTCCTCCTTTTATAAGCTTTTAAAATCACGCGCTAGAATTTTCCAGTACTTTCTCGAAATCAAAAAGAGATATTTATTTATTTAACGCACGCGCTCTAGTATTTTTAATTTTTCCGGCTTAGCTTTCTTTTAATATTCGTCACGCGCTGCACTGCGCGAGAAATAAAACCATTTAATTTATAATTGAACTAACATTAGCTTTTTAAATACCAAATTCGTAACACTGCCCCCTTCCCAAGGACTGCACGTCCCGGGCAGTACAATCCCTGGACAGGAAGCTAAACTTACAACTGTGGCATAAATGCAACTGAGGCATAAACATTACATTACAATATCAAACAATATAAACAATAAATGCAATAACTAACTTAAACAAATCAAATGCTATCAAATACTAAATACAAAACAAATACTAAATACAAATCAAATACTAAATGCAAATCAAATACTAAATACACATTTATAAACAAAAAGGACCATGGTCTGATACTATTTACAATTATTTACATTACGTACTATGGCCATAGTAATGAGCTAACCTGTCGTAATGAACGACTTTAGGTTTAGAGTTTGAAGACTTACGAATCATGGCGTCATTCAGTCTCTTCAGGACTGTATATGGACCATCCGAAGGTGACTGTAATTCAGGCCTGACTCCTTTTCGCCGAATCGGGTTCCACAACCACACCTTGTCTCTTTTGTTGAATCTATGTCCAGTAGCTCTCGCGTTGTATCTGGTCTTCACTTTCTCCGTCGCCAAGTTCACTCGCTTTCGTGCGGAACGGTGCATTACTTCAAAACGGGCCTTGACATCTTGGATGTGTTCCTCAGGCGATGAAGGCGCATCCGTACGGCGATGAAACAGGCGGTCACAAGGCAGACGAAGGTCTCGACCGAAGAGCATCTGAGATGGAGAATAGCTGGTAGTCTGGTGTTTCTTTTCGACCCTAGCATGATTTCGGCTGTTTCTCGAGCTGGTTCTTTCGGACAAAGCGTCGGCATTTCCAGGTGAGGATCCCTTCTTAGGATGGATAGTCATGTCTTCAGATCCTGAAAGCAGTTTGTTGTTTTTCAAGTCTAAGGAAAAATTGTATTTCCTTAAAAAGTCCAATCCGAGTATGCATGGATCTGTAATATCTGCCACATATGCCGTGTGATGGTAGGCGGCAATTCCAAATGTGATTTTCACGTTTAACTTCCCAGCTATGTCGATCTTATCACCAGACGCAGTCTGAAGGGTAACACAGGATGGCGTCCAAATAAGTTTATCTTTAAACTGTTCAGCTAAGTCTTTCCTAATGATGGTAACATTAGCTCCTGTGTCAATGATCATATCGCAAGGAACTCCATCGATATTCCCATTAATGGACATTCCGTTACTGTTGCCACTCACTGTATAAATTTTAAGCGCTTTAAAACAAGGTTTTTCATTATCTGGCAACCTCCGTTCCTCGATATGGTCACTGATTTGTTTACTGCGTCGTTGCTGGGAAATGGTCTTATTTTCCGTACCTCGGGGTGTTTTGCAGTTTCTTCGTATGTGGCCTTCAACTCCGCAGTTCCAGCACTTTAGAACTAGTTTCTTTTCACTTCTGTTCCGTCTCAAGCCACTGACTTGTCTGGTAAAATCATCTGCTTTATATTCCGTACCCTGGGGCGTTCTGCAATTCCGTCTTAGGTGACCTTCACTACCACATCTCCAACACCTTGGAGCCACTTTCTTCTCGCTCCTACTTCGTATCAAAGCTTCGACTTGTCTGGCTAAATCATCTAAACGAGCCATCAGTTGATCCACTGGCTCATGGACTCGCACAGCTCTAACTGGGTAGCGATCTCTATTAGTTGCTTCCTGGGCTGCCTCGAACTTCATGGCGTACAACAGAGCGCTTTTCAAATCTTTTACATCCGCCATTCGCAGTGCTTTCTGTATTTCAGGGTCCCGGATGCCATCGATGAAATATTGCAGGGACAGGATTTCCCTTGTTTCTGTCGGGCATTCCGAAAAGGCGTGATGTGACAGCCTTTCAACATCCGTGGCGAGCTCCTGAAGCGTTTCGGTGAGCTTCTGTTGACGAGATTTTAATTGGAGCCTGCTGTAGTCTTTTAAACACTTCTCCCCAAAGCGCAGCTCCAATGCGCTGGATAGAGCTTCAAAGTCTAGTCTCTGGTTTTCGGGAAGAGTCTGCAGGATATCCGCTGCGTCTGCTCTCAGAGAAGCGGCGAGATGACAGGCCTTAGCTTGGGAATCCCATCCATTCGCATCCGCCACGATAGAAAACTGGGTCTTATACACTTGCCAGGATGTCTTCCCATCATATGTGGATAGCTTCAGAGATGGACGAGCAGGCATCGGTAAGAATTTAAAATCATCACTCTTACTCCCAGCCGTCGCTACGAATTTCTTTAAAGTTTCCAGTTCTTTGGCAAGCGCACAAACCCGGTCATCAATTTGTTGTTCGATTTGTTTCTGAACGGAACAAACTCTTTCTTCTATTTCTTCTTTAACAGAAGAAACATTTTCCTCAATTTGTCCCACTTTATTCTCAACCACATCTATTCTGCCTTCCATAGCATCGAATTTGGTTTCTATTATGCAGGCAATTTCTCTTTTCATTTCGCATTGACTTTCTTCAATCTTGACTTGAACAGCTTTTATTTCTTCTTTAACAGATTCCTTAACAACTTTTATTTCGTCTTTAAAAGTTAATTGACCAGTTTGAATGGCCTTCATTTCTTCCTTAACGGATTCTTGGCCCAATTTCATCTCGCCTTTAATTTCTTCTTTAACGGAGTTGACGGCTCCTTCCATCTTTTCTTGGAAAGCAGCAAATGCAGTCATCATTTGCCTGAATTGTTCTTCCATCGCTCTTGTTATTGGCATTCAAATCCCACCGCTGCCACCAAAAATTGTTGCGTGCGTACGGGTTCGTTACGAAATGAATGCACAAGTCCGATGAAAAATGAACAAAAATTTATTATTATCACAACAAAAATGCTTAAATTTTCTCGAATTATCATGCAGTATTACAATATCTCACAGTAGTTATCTTTTAACTACTCAAATATCCAATAGAACGTAATTCAAAACAGCTAAAGAACGCTAATCCGCGAATTCGCTACAATCAACAACAGTAGGTTTCTAAACAACAACAACTAAGCAACTACTACTACGAACTGAGATGTTTTCCTCCTTTTATAAGCTTTTAAAATCACGCGCTAGAATTTTCCAGTACTTTCTCGAAATCAAAAAGAGATATTTATTTATTTAACGCACGCGCTCTAGTATTTTTAATTTTTCCGGCTTAGCTTTCTTTTAATATTCGTCACGCGCTGCCCTGCCCGAGAAATAAAACCATTTAATTTATAATTGAACTAACATTAGCTTTTTAAATACCAAATTCGTAACAATATGAAAACAAATTGCTAAATTTCAGTACAGTTCAAGATTTCTTGAACCGAGTTGAAACAGTTCAGGAACAAATAGTTTTATGCAAGTAAAGAGTTCTACGCAATCGCAGTGATTTGTGCCAAACATCTAATATCTGCGAAAAAGCTTAAAACCTTTCTTTCGAAATGAACAACAAATATAAATTTCAATTTCGTGTACTATAACAGACATACATGTTTTTTAATGCTATTACGAATTATGTTCATTCGCTATTTTTGTCTGTGTATTCAGTATTTTGTTATTAATTTTCTTTAGAAATATTTAATTACTAAATGCAAAAATAATAAATAAAATGTACGAGTTACTCAAAATAGATGCTTGGTATTTGATTTAAAAAGCATAGTTCATTCAACTTGAAAATTACGAGAAAGCAAACCAAAAATTTCCTTTGTTGTTGAAAGTGTCTTTTAATGTAGAATTTGCTGACATGGTAGGCTTTCTGTTTAAACTACGTGACATAAACTATCAATGATTACACAATGATCTCTAAGTAGTGCAAAATTCTGTTAGATTAGAATATTATTACTAAGCAGCTGCAGACTGCCGAAGTCATATATATATATGTAATAGGTTTAATTTCAGGACAGGATTTTAGTCTTTAAATTTGGAAAAAAATTAGACAGCGCATGATATGATTATTTTCAAGTATAATTCTATATCTTCATTTCTTTACTGTTATAAATATTTTAAGTTCTTTTTGGGAATGGATTTAGCTTGAAATTTAATCACAATAGTATAATAATTTATCTGACAAACTTTTAGTCAACGTTGTTACCTGAACCAGAGCGATTTTGAACTAGTACATGCTGATTGAAACGTTCTATATTACATTTCTGTATCAGAACTGAAATTTAAAATTTTATATTGGTAGCAATATGATACTCGATATTTTAATAACGATAATACACGAAGACTAAAAGCCAAAATGATTGTCGGGAAGTTTGCAAGAGTCAAAGATTTAAGATAAGGAAGGAAACTTGACGAAAGGTTTGCTCTTAAAATATATGATTTGCCAGAGAATAATTGTTTTTTTTTATTTTATTGAAATGAAAGCGTATGTTGTTTAACACATACTTCCATATATAAGCAAAGAGATTTAATTTGGCTGTTATCTCTTTAAAATTACAGTATTAAAGCTAAAATATAAAGAATGTATAATGGGATTTTTTACTGCACACTGAAATCAATTAAGGATTTGATACCATAATTTACACAAAATTTAATTATAATAACTACAGAACAAATATATTCTTTTAAGAATAGCCTTTTTTACAGAAAATGATTGCTTAAAAATCAATTCCAATGGTGGTCGCGAAAAACTAAGTGTATATTAATTGAACTCGTTTGATGCCATTGTACCTCACTTATTAGACACGTTTGCCTAAAACGAAAAGCTAATAATAAATAAAATTATTTAGAAATGAGGAAAAAATAAAAACCTGAAAATTTTCAGACAAATTCAGAAATTTTCAGAAAAATTTCAGAAAATTTCAGATGGTTCGCTTTCATATGGTAAAGGAAATCGACATTTAACTCTAGTAAATTTATAAGCAACTAAAATGGTGGAATAGTGTTTTAAATGAGAAGCAGAAATGGAGATCATCACTCTTCTAAGACTGCAACAGTAACTACAAGCCGAACAGAGAGTAAAGAAATTGAAACAACATACTATATAGGTAAGCTATGCAATCTATAGATCAGGGCATGCTTGATAATCAAATAGTAGTATTGCTTTGCCGTTTTAGACTATATTTTTTTAGATCCTTCGTTATCAGCGTGTACAATCAGGCTCATAATGTTCAGGACGAGTAATTTTAGTCTTATTAATTAAATTTACTTTGTTTCCATATTTCTGTGATAAGAACTACACTTTAGTTTTGGGGTGCATTGAAAACTCTTTTCTTTTCTTGTCCTCTAAACTGATTTAAAAATATTAAGATTTAAAAACCAAGATACTTTATCGAACTGCAAGTGACACATTTCCTTTAAGTGTCGCATTCTGTCTAAAATAGAGCCTCAACACAAATAGAGATTCATTTCTTTCTTCTCTTTAGGTACATATATCGATCGAGACTACTTGTCAAAAATGCATTTCATTGTTAACTTATAACAGAATTAGATGCCTGATTTTTGCTTTATTTACCAATAATTTTTTTTTCAAGTACTTGATCCTTATTGTGCTCAAATTCATTTTTATCTGCCGGTTGTCAATTCTGAATTTAACATTGCACTTTTCTTTTTGTAAAGCGAATAAGTTAATATTTCAGCTAAACCAAAGCCATGATTTTCGAATTCAAATGACGACATGTCATTTTTTATAAACTTGACATCATTTTGTTAAGTCCTAATAAATTCAAACACAAATTAAATGCAGAAAAAAATAGGAAAAAACCTATTATTATTTCAATCTAAAGTAAAAAATTCAATAACGTGAGATTATTCCGCACTTTGTCCATACAGATTTTATTTTTTTTAATTAAATCTTTTGTCCACACATCACTTAAATAGTGATGTGTTTATTAATGTTTACAAAATTTACAAATAATTATATATTTAAGTGATTATTAATGTTTAAAATATGGTTCATGAGTGCAAAAAGGATATTAATCATAAAATAGGTAATAGTAATCGTTCTCAAATTAATTAAAATGATTTGCACAGATAACATGGAATTTGTGAAATGATAATTTCTTGGAAGTACACATAAATTGCAATGTATACGAACTGTTGTTCGAAAGTTTTAGAATATAAAATACGAAAGATTGATAAAAAGATCACTAAGATGCAAGATAGAATAAAGATAGAAATGCATAGAAGCTGTCCCAATTATTAATGTATCTATAACTGAAATTTTATTCCACTTTGATCAAATCCCCAGCTGCCTGGAAATATTTACTTAACTTTTTCTTATGTTTGTACATTTTAAAATTATTTTGCAGACAAATTAGAATCCTCTAGAATGGGGATTTAAAAACAGTGGTACTTATCAGCAAATTCGTGCACATAAGACTATAGAGTATAAGAGGATTATTAATAAAATTTCAAAGATTTATGGTTAATTACATAAAATATCTTGTCAAACATTAAACATTTTATAAAGTATACACTTGCTGAATTCACTTTTGAACTCCAGTAAAGCATTCATAAGGGATAATCTCAGCGTGGAAAGTGAATGTGCCGTAGCAGCCTAAGAACGGTAAGTGTTGAGGTTTGGAGAAGGAAATATAAAAGACATATACCGTGATTAATACTTACAGAAACGCAGACGGAATACACTGAATTAATTTCAAAGTTAATCTTAATTTTGCGGCACATTTAAATTCCTTTCCTCCGAATATCCGTTACTTAGATGAAGATCAACAAGATTTATTGCTTTAATCATTTAATTAGCTCGAGTAAGTACAGATGTGAGGTAATTCCTCAGATTTAAATCAGAAAATTATTCTGCGTTAACTATCCTTGCACTTAAAATACAGTGCTTTGGAATTTAGTACATAAAAATGGAGACGGGTAAAAATGTAATTTTTTTTTGTAAATTAATCTCGTACAGACATAAAAGTTATTAAAATTATTTAACCTATTATTTCAAGAAAGAATTTTGCCTGATTTCACATGTATGAAATCAAAAATACCCTAAACTAGAGTTCATACATTTTGCGTTTAAGTTAAGGCAATTAGAATTAGAAATAAAATTCTTAAATATCATAGCATGCGTACCAGTTTTATATATTATGGAAAGATGGGAGATGGTCATGTACTTCGCTTTACATCAAAATTTGCTTATAAGATTTTTACCCTTTTTTGTCATTTAAAATTATTTAGTACAATTTAATTTAATACGTTAATAAAAATTGTTTGCAAGAAGCGACTTTTAACACATATTACAAATGTAAGTTCACAAAATGAATAAAAAATGCCTAAATTTCTTTCCTAGACATTCATTAGCTGTGTCAATAAGATGCGATTAAGCTTTTCAGTTAATTTAGAGATCTATCACGAACAGGATAGAAGCTGTGATAATTTTAAGACGTAGCTATTATAACCTGATTCAATACGGCAATAGCGGCCGAGCGGTAAAGTCGCTGAATACTGGTAGTTCTGTTCGAATCCCGAGAACGGGCTGGCTGATGTTTTCGTGGTTTGTGTAACGAGTGTACGAGCCCATGTGTAACGAGTATACGAGCCAGGTTTCCTTAGAAAGTCCTCCACGAAGGCATTCCTTCCCTTAGGCAGATAGCCATAATTAAATAAACCAAACCAATACGGCAATATTATGTTGATATAGTTGTCAACAAAAAATTTCTGTTAAACGATTTTATGTAAAGCATTTAAGAAATATGTAACTGAATTGTAAAAAGATCCATCCAAACAGAGAAAAAAAAACACACACAAAAAAAAATTCTAAGTAAAGAACACTGACTAAAAACTAACGTGTATACGAAAATCCTGCAAAAAGAGTGGCTCTTTCGGAGCTTTATATTTTAGTTTTTTCCTCACGGAAGTATCCTACCAGTTTTGTAATAAGAGCTCTTTGATTAAAAACTTGATAGTATTTATAAATAAAATTTTCTGAAAAAAATAAATGGGAACTTTTCCTAAGAAAAGTGAAAAAGTAATCTCAACATTATTCTAGTTTTGTAATGAATGAGTGGATTTGATACGAATATGGTGCCTTTGAATAAAATATGATCTTACGTTTGATCTTTTTCTTATATAATATAACGTAATGCAAAAAAGTTCCAGGTGATCAAGAAATCGAGCACATCACAGTAAGCAAATGAAATTGTAGTTCCAAGCCAAAATCTGAAATGCATACAATACTTTTTACTAACGTTTAAGGTCTTAAATTCTACAGATGTAACATTAAACCACGTCTTTACAACATACACACCGGCTCAGAAAATAAGCAACAATGGCAAAACACAGAATTAAACAATAGCTGTTTTATGGATATGCGTGAAATTGATCGAAGCGGTTGATGTAGCATTACGAGACCACATACCAAACAAAAAAAGCAAAGACATACCAAAAACACATGTATTACGACTATGACATAGCAAACGTCCAAATGGGTCGGAAGATTGTGGTATAATAACGAGTGGCTAATAACGGGTATGATAACCTCTAGATCAGCGATTCTCAATCAGTGGTACGTGTACCACTGGTGATACGCAAGAGAAATGTAGGTGGTACGCAAAGAAACAAAGTATTTTTAACTATTAGAATCAAAAATTAAATACCCCAACATCCTATTTAAGTTTTATTTCTAACATTCCTAAATGTATGCGATCTCAACTTTGCTCAAGGTCCAGAGCCGCTCATAGACTTTAGCAAAATAATCTGTTTTTATTTTCACAAATATTCTTTCAAACATAGACATAACAAACTTTGTCATAAATGATGTTGTTAAAAGGAGTAATAGAAATGTATGTTGTATTTAATAGGAAATAAAAATAAGTTCCCATAAAACGATATTGGCATCTCATTCATTCTTTTAGAGTTGATCGATTTATTAGCATGTCTAGATTTATATCGCCACTATTTCCGAGTTCATATTGCTATATTTTGAATTAGACTTAATATTGTGCATTTAAATATTTGTGAAGAAATAATAAAACAAACCTAGAGTTTTAAAATGGAAAATGGCTAGAAATGACTAAGCGGAAAAGTGATGATTCACATGTGATGGATCCAGGACAATCTACTAGCACTAAGAATATTGAAAAGAAAGAAATATTGTTTATAGGAAATATAATGAAAGTTATTTATCATTTGGGTTTACATGGAATGGATATGAAATGGACCCTCAAACTCAATGTGCTGTTTACAGTGAACTGTTATCCAATCAAAGTACGAAACCATCGTTTCTTGAGAGACATCTTGAATTTAACTAAGCCAATTTAAAAGACAAATCTGAAGAATATTTTGAGAGAAAATTATCGCAGTTCAAAATAGTACACAAGGAATGAGAGGTTTTGTTACTTCAAGTGAAAAAGCTTTGGAAGCCAGTTATCTAGAAAGCCTAAGAATTGTCTAGCCTGGGAAGGCTCATACTATTGGAGAAAACCTTATATTAGCAGCAGCTAAAGATATCGTTTTAACTTTATTCAACGAAACAAAATCATATGAACTTAATAATATTCTGCTATCAAATGATATAGTAAGTCGACGAATCATGAAATCACAAATTCCATAAAAGAGACACTTATTCAAAAAATAAAACACAGTGGGTATTTCGCATTACAATTGGTTGAAAGTGCTGATATTACGAACTTTGTTCAATTATTAGTTTACATTCGTTTCGAAGAAAATAAACGAATTGACGAAGCGTATTTATTTTGTGAATTTCTTCATGATAGAGCAACTTTAAAGGAAATTTTCAAAGTAACTGACAATTTTATGTCCGAGAATAATATTACTTGAAATAAGTGCACTGCTGTATGCAATGACGGAGCGTTGATTTTAACAGGAAAACATTCCGGTGTTATATCTCAAAAAAAAAAAAAAAAAAAAAAAAAAAAGAAAGTCTCGCCTGAAACTAAATTTACTCACTGCTCTATTCACCGTGAAGCTTTAGTATCCAAAACAATCCCCGAAAACCTGAAAATCGTTATTTTATTAAAAACTGAGCTTCAAATTCAAGAATATTTACAATTTTGTGCCAAGAGATGGCAATGAACAAGAAACGCTTTTGTTACATTCCGAAGTAAGTTTTAAATCGTCTTTTTGAACTACGATCAAAAACTCAAAATTTCCTCCTTAATTCAAAATTTGAATTGCAAAAATGTTTATTTAGTGAATTATGGAATTATGGTTAACATATTTAATTGACATTTTCAGAAAGTTAAATGAATTAAATTTAGAATTCCAAGGACAAAGTGTTAATTTGTTTACTATTAGAGATAAAATAAATGCAATGATAAAAAAATCTCTAGCTAGTAATTAAAGAATTGGGTAATAATATTTAAAGCTTTTTACCCAATTTAGGATTTCTAACGGAAAATAATTTGAAAATAATAGAATAATTGGCTCCCGACATTAAAATCATTTTTTTCAATGATAATTAATTTCAGCATGCATTTTCTAGAGGATTATGAAAACGAAAATTGGATTAGAAATCCGTTTTGTTCAAATGTACCTGAAATTTTATCTCGTGAAGAATAAGAACAATTAGTAGAAATTTCCTCTGATCAAACTCTAACTGAAGATTTAAAAAATAACACACTTGCTAACATTTGGCTGAACCGTAAGAAAAAATTTAAAAGCATTTCAAATAAAGCTATTACATTTTTCTTGTCTTTTTGCACAACCTATTTGTGTGAACAAGCATTTTCTTCCAAGTTCTATTTGAAAAATAAATACAGAACAAAATTAAAAGGGGATTTTAATTTACGGTTAAAACAAAGCGAAATAAGACCAGGCACAAAGAAAATTTATTTCTCTTAAACATGCCTAAATTGCACATTAAATTTTAGAATTAAAGTATTATAACTTAAATTTTGGTAATTAAAATAGTAACCAACTTCTAATCTAATATTTTTCATATATGCATATTTAATACAAATAGCCAAATTTAATATTTCTACTGAGAAATTTAAGAATAACCATTGTAAAATGTAGTGGTGGTACTAAAGTATTTCAATCTCTGCTCTAGATAAAATAAACGCATGCTTGACAACGGCGAGGTAAGCTGGCAAATAGCGTCGTTAACCGCATGTTGCGGCAGTAGCGCTCATTCCTGTAGTAATGCATGTCGGAACTTGTATAGAGCGCCTGTGATCTGCTATCCGTCATGCCAACATGTACCAAACATGCTCTATGGGATTCAAGTCTGGTGATCTAGCAGTCCAAGGCAAATCGGGAATGATTACATTCTCTAGGTATCTCCGCACCACTTCAGCTCAACGTGGGCGGGAGTTTGCAACCTGGTGTTCATTTTATTATTTATTTCATTAAAAGTTCATAGAATGTTCTTACTCAAATGATCACTCCTCACGGTGGGCAGAAAAGAGGATGAAGGACTACTACGAATGTCAAAAATCATAATTCGAGAAAGACGTAAATACCGCGAATAGTTTGAAATTTGTTTCAAGCTTTTATTTCTCGTGTGATACTTTGTGATGCACGAGGATTTCTTTTCCTTAAAATAAATAATAATAAAAGAAACTTGCTTTTATTAATTCTCATCGGTAAATCTCATCAACTGCCTGTGTCTATAGGGTGACGCGTAGAGTAGCTACTCTCAGTTAATGTCAATGTACTTTATACGTCAATAATAGCGTTTATTTTTCTTAGATCTATTTATACGCTATTTAATGTTTAATCAAATATATTCAAGATTTGTAACTGCACTTTGTCTTTATTAAAAATTTTTTTAATTAATAAAAAAAAACAAATGTTACTCAAAATATAAGCAGAAGTAGAAACTGTTGTAAACGTAATATATTCTAAGCACATTAATGTGAATAAAATAGTAAATTCATGGAATTAAAATTGTGCTTATTTCTTTTGTGAATTTCAAGTTAATAACTTTTATTCTAATAAATAGAGAATAATATTATATATTGGCGTACATAGGAAGCCAGAATACTGCTTGAAAGTTTTAAGCTTTAATTATACTTCCAAGTTCAAAAATTAAGCCTTATTTCACTCTGAAATGAAAAAAATAATTATATATTGTGATTATTGTAGTTTCTTAGATAGCGTATACACTAACAATGAATGTTGAATGATTCATAAGTCAGCATTTCGTGTATTTGAAAATCTACTAGCAGTCTTAGTTTGAACCAGATTTCTTGTTGTTTTACTATGATTTTCCTCAATGTTAAACACAGATTGTGTGTTTTACACGTTCATTTACAAATTACGTAATTTATGGTATTCTTGAAAATATCCTCTGAATATATCATTATTAAAACTATTATCCTAGCAAAACACAAAGAAACCATGTCAAAATGAACTGCTTTTAGTCTTATACACTCAGGAGTTCTCATTTTCCTCAGAAGATGGATGAATTCGGTGCGTTTTATGGTCATATTCACGGAACGCTGCTGGCATTTATTACCCACCAATGCACTAGAAAATATCTTTGTATGAGAAAAACGTGAGAGGAATTCCTCAGGGGGCCGGTGAAGAGGCAGACAAATCGAGCTATACCCAAAGTAATCTTTTCAAAGTGTATTCGTTTTTGGCAAATATCGATACCTCTTACTCACCTCGGATGAAGATTTCTAGAGATTTTTTGTGAAAAAGAAAGCTTCAATCGCACAGAAGGCGGTGATTTAGGCTTTTCCTTCAGTTCTGCGAAAGTTTTACCTTTGGCTGAATGGAAAGTGTGCGCGTGAGAATTCAACAAGAGTGCCTAGAGATTTACGTTTGGTTTCAAAAGATAGGTCTCTTAAGATTTAAGAAAGGCTCATATTAAATTCTTTTATATAGAAATACACCAAGATGAAATGCAATGAAAGTGCAATGAAAGGAATATTTAAAACGAGAGAAAAAAGTTTTATGTACATATATATATATAGAATCAAATGAAATTCTGTTTGAATGGTATTATGAAATGTAAGTGGATATTGAAATTGGGTACCTGTAAGATGGGGTCGTCTATTACGAACAGAAACTGAGATCTCCTTATCAGGATATCTATTATCAATTCCTAATCAGGAATGGTATCAATGTGCTACTGACGCAGGTAATCAGTGTCTCATTATTTCTCTTAGAAAATTTATACTCGCGTGACCATTTGGATTCTTTCCAGTTCTACTATTATTAAAGTAACTGAGGTTCTACTGTTAACACACAATTTTCAATAAAATAAGTTTTAAAAATAAAATCGCATGTTAATATCGTTCAAATCATTGAGGATTAGAATAAATATTGCATGAGTATTTAAGGAATACATAAATAAAATTTTATTTTTTAAAACATAAGCATCATTTGCAAACGTATTTACTTTAAAGACATGCATATGTTTAGAAACGTGATACTCTTCTAACCTGTTGTAATTATAAAGAAAACCAAACCTGTTTTAGATCTTATGATGTGAGTATTTACTTTCAATAAAGTCTGTTTCAGAGATTAACAATAAATTATTTTCCTTGGATTCTTATTTCAAGGTGCTCAGATGATTTTATCTGTTAGAAAGTAACTGACTTTCATCAATTTCTCCCTATTAATATCTCGCAACTTTTGTTAATACTGTGTTACGAAAATCTAATAATTTAAAATAATGAAAGCACTGTTTTAACATAAAAGGATACGTATTCAATAAAATAAATAATAATCTAATTTAAAAAAAATGAAATGTTTCAGATTTTAAATTACGTCCAAAGGGGCGTTTTTTTTAACGTTTTGTGTGTTACCTTTATCTATTAAATATCATGTTCTTTGCACTTAAACCATAAAATTCAGTTCAGTAGCAATGTCGCAAAATAATTTTAAAATGAGCATATCTTTAGAATTTCCGATGCACAGTTCCGCGCCCGCTGGAGATAAAAAGGCTTTTTTCCCCGCCGTACAGTGTTGCCATTGCTCGCTTTTAAATCGTTGAGTTTGTTACTCAAAAATTCGTTAAAGTTTTACAAAATATGAAATCGATAATAAAACAAATTCCAAATTTCAAATTTGATCTTCCACATGCCCATGTTCGTAGGAAGATTACGTCATTCAAAATTCGATGGCTCTATGTAAAGTTTTTTTTTATCACAATGAGAGAAATATACATACTACAATGCAGATTTTTCATTATTTAATTTCTTGAAATATAATGCAGGACTCTAACATTTGGTGGCAACAATTTGAAAAGTGAAACGGACATTTATAGCGATTCAACGCAAAATCGAAAAACGAAAACAATAGTCCTTCAGGGACAAAGCCCTTTTGGACTAATAATCAGCAAATATACAGTAGCTTCACTTCAAAAGATGGTGATTTATCTTGGATAAATTTCTTCAGTGTATTTTCTGTTTCTTTTAGGCACTTAAAAAAGTGAGAAAATTGAAATAGGTATTTTAATATATAAATATTATGTATAAAAATTACTATGCCATTCGTGTTTAAATTCCGTTTGTTCCCACATTTTATTACCTGTCCATCTTCATGGTCCCTATTGTTCAAATAGCGGGCAATTATTAATTAATAACAAAGAAACATGGAAGAGTATCTGTATCAGAAAGCAGATGCCCCCATGGAGAGTTTTCTGCGCAAAGCTAACTCATATTGAAGTTATAAATAGAGAAAACCTTGAAAGACCCATATACCCCGCCCATTCGCCTAGATTCGAACCCTAGGAAAACTACCAACGTTCTGTGGTCTTAATAACCCTAACAATGACGAGCAACCGCTTACCTAAATTGAGAATATTATACAGTACTTGTCCACTAGCATGAACTTTGACGCCAAGCTAACTCTGGAAGCAGTGTGGATACCAGAGACTTAGACACCAGTGACTTTCATTCTTCCTTTATTTTAGTTATGTATATTTCTTGAAGGTAATTGTTTCACTGTAAGACAAATACGTGGCAGAGCACAGTTTTTCTTACTAAAATTGTGGACGATGATAATTCTTTGTAGCAGTAAGAAACGAATTATACGAATGCTGAAAATCTGATCAGGATTCTTTCAAACGAACTTTTTGCCCTCTTTGTTGCCGCATGTCTATTCGCTTGAATTTACACTTTCCCTACATCTTTTTTAGTGATATATAATTTCTTTACATGGCAAGTAGAATAGTCTTAACTCATCGAGAAATTTTCCACCATTTGACACAGAATGAAATTAAGGATAACAGATTAGGCTTAATGCCCATCATATTTCAGATACATATTCAATGACTAATATTTTTTTAATTAATTTATTCAGAAGGTTCTTTTAAACCAGCAACATTTCACCATAGTCGCAGCGAATACCTTAGCTTTTATAATACGCGATCTAAAATAGAGAATTTTGTAAATTGATAACAGATTTAAAATATTTAATAAAGTAATGATACGGCAGCAATTACTTTCTTTCTTTTTGGTGCAACTAGCTAGAGCTGCTCTAAAATTTAAAGCATAACTGATTTAAAGAACCAATGAAGCTAGTTACGACAAGATTCGTTTTTTCACTTGATTCAGTTTTCTCAAGACATTCAAAAAGATTCAAATTTCTTATCGAAAAGTTCTCATTATGGAAAAGACGAAACATAAAAGCATGTGTATTCTTTAAAAAGGTACTTTGTTTATACATATCTGTATCAGAAAGAAAAATGTTTCGGGAAGTCGAATATTACGAAATTTAAAATTCGCATCAAAATCCTATATATTAGCCGTTGGAAACAACCTGTTCACTCGATTCACAAAATTAGTATGATAAACATATTATCTTATGAAACACATAGAAATCACGCTTAGAAAAATTCATAATCAACTATTAATTATTCTGAATAACTATGGCTGATTTCACGTGAAATTTCATATATTAGAGCTAGTGATGTTAAAGCGCAAAAGTATTAGAGAGCGAGCTTAAGTTAAATCGCGTATTCTTAACTTTTGAATTAAAAGGCTATACAGCCTTTAATTTACATTATGGTACATTTAATTATAATTAGCAATATTAATTTATAATTAGCAATATGAAATTTTAAAACTGATAAATAGTATGTACCACACATATAAATAAAATAGTTTGTCCAGAAAAGAGTATAAGAAAGTTAGTTAAATTAAATTTTTTTTCCGTTGATTATCTGAAATCTGAAAGGTTAAAAATCTTATAATTTAATCTTCAGATTTATTCAAATTTAAGAGCTTTCTTCTCTTAGTCCGTGATTACTTTTAATTTATAGAACTGTAAATTTCATAAAAATTATTATATTATCCAACTTTTGTACTTTTTATCTGTGCTCTTTCTCTAATATTCACAAATTTATAAAGATAATTTATTTCAGAAGTTTGCAAAATAAAAGGCTTTGGATAGTAAATTTTAGATTAGTAAAAATGTTTTAAAATTTATGTGTTTTTAAAATAAAGAAGTAAATACCTAGAAGCTTTTTCTATGTAATTCATATTATATAATTTTTACGGTGCTTGTATAGTGTAAACTATCACAAGGTAATATATTTGAGAAAGATCAGATAATATTGTATGAATATAATTGAATTTTGAAATAGTTTTATTTCTTTTTTAAAAGATTGAGTCTTTTTTCAAGAGATATGAGTGTTCGTAGAAAATTATTAGTTTTTTCTCTTCAAAGGAATCTGGTAGTGAAAAAAATTTTAAAATCCCATGACTTATTAATGCTACAAGAAAATTTATATGATACTCCTATATGGTGAGAATTGCAATAAGAAACTATGATACATCACGAAACAACTTTCTTATACTTTATAAGGTAATTCTCCCACCTTCCTAGCGCGCCTTCGTGGTGTAATGGCTCTGCACGCTGGGGCGGTATTCCAGAGGTCCGTGGTTCGATTCCCGGCGAAGGCGTTTGCTCATTTTTCATCTTGCCTGCTTCCAAAAAATGCCTAATGTCTCTACAACTCAAATTGCAGTTTACTAATCCATGCAGTTTACTTAAATATTTGGAATATTTTCTGAGAAGAACTTTCAGTACTATTTAGGCATTACAGCATTAGTTTTAATATTTACCCTCATATGTAACAAACAGTTAGGCATGTAGGGAATATATAGGCTCAGCTTTTAAAGTATAAGAAATAGGCATTTTAAAAATGTAGGAAAGAAAATTATCTTGCATCAGCTAAAACGCACCTCCTAAAACGGCGTTGCGTTTTTCGCTCACATTTTATTCACCTCGCGATCTTGTATAGTTACTTATATCAATTTATACCAGATCAAAATAAGAAAAAGGCCTTAAGATGTGTTACATTTATGTATTGGGTATGAAAACATTTTGCTTCCTTAATTTTCACATAGATGACGAATAGAAAGAACTCTAGTGCCATTTATTTAGAGAACTAATTTACTGCGAACCCGTGTTTCAAAAAGAGGAAAACACATTTCTCTCTCTGTTTTGTAAACTATCGTTGAAAATTACTGTATCTATTTAAATTTATTTGACTGAATTGTTCTTTTTATGTATTATTTATTTATTTATTGTTCTAAGGAAGATAATTTTAGGATTTTCTTTGCGGCCACATGTTTTACATATAAGTGTTTATTTCTTACACAGAACTGTATCTTTCAATTCGAAGCGCAACAAAGTTTTAATTGTAGAAATAGCTCAAAACGAATTCGAAAATGAGCATATACGCTCCTCACTGGCACTAGTAACAACAATGGGACGAATGTAACATCGCAGGAGGAATTTGTATAACTTCTTTTTTCAAGTGTACAGGAGATGAATCCTGTAACATTTTATTAAAATTCCCAAAGTACTGTTACAGAACCTACCGGACACATGTAGCGACGTGCGGAGGAGCATCACTTTGCTTTCATACAATGTCATTAACGATATTTCGTGCCCTGGTAGGTTCAGTAAAACATCAGGTCCCTATTGCTGGCAAAGCATCATTTTTGGGTAAATGTGCAGGCGAGAAAAATATTGAAGCTTTTCATTAAAAAGCAAAACTATTTTGTCAAGAAACATTGCTAGTTTTCGATTTGTAACAATGAAAAGGATAAAACATTTCCTCGAAGTTTGAAGAATATATTTTATTAACTTATACTAAACTTTGGGCCATAAAAAAATAGGCAAATTAATTTGATGGTCTATTCGCTTTCATTTCCCGCTAACATGAGAGATATATCAAATAACTTTCATTTGGTCCTGTGTTTGTCTAATCATTCCCCCTCCCCGCAATGTTCAGCGGTTTATGAATTGAAAGGGACAGCAATTTTAAAACCTAAGTAGTGTTTAATGTTTCAAGACAGACCTGAATTTCTTTTAAGAATGTGCAAAGTCTTTCTAATTATATTTACCTGATTATTTTTATTTTTACATACACAACAGACAGTTTCGTTACATGTATTTCACGCGTGTTAAGACTACAGGTAGTCTATATTACATAAAACTAGACGCAGTTTATTAGGTAAAGTTATAGGTATGTTATTGCGCGTTTAATAAATTACGAAGATATATCAATGCTAACCTTGTTGACAAATCCCCAGGTTATATTCTGAACGGATTTATTAAGCAACCTCTAAACTAAGCCCATTAGAAAACCGTCTCAAAATAAAACCTTTTGCAGCATTCACATCCCTTTGTTGACTACTAATGCCTAGGATTGTAGAGAATTAATAGTCGTAAGTAATACTGTCCACACTAACCCACAAAAGGTAATGTATTTGGAGTTCGCTAATGGGGAGATGAAAGAGCAAGATTGGCGAGTGTAGAACGAAACTGTGATATTTTACTGTTGTAACGTAGATTAAGTAATGTTTGCGGAAATAATTAAGGCTGATGCTATGCAACGTGTACAAAATGATCTATTGTTTGCAGATAATTCTCTGCTATACAAGTACATAAGCCCACGTATAGTTGTGGAAATCAAGCAGCTAGAAAAGGGGCTGAAGCAAAATGCTGTTTAATGCAAATTTTCTTAATTTGCAACAAAATATTAATTTCTGTTGAACTTTGCAAAAAACAAAGTGATAGAGGTCAACACAATGTTTTACTAAACAAAAGTATTTCTTCATATATTAGTAATTATTCACCACAAATGTTAGAGAAAAGGAACACTTGAGGCTAAAAGAATATAAACTTAAGTAAGGGACATATTTCTGCTACTTGTTCATTAAAAAAGTAACTAAAAATGCAGTTAAAAAATAAAATAAAACGGTTAAATTACTGAAAGTGTCTATTATAGAACTTAAACTGCTTTGATTATAAACGGAGATTATGTGAGCAAACAGCTGTGCTTACTTTAGTAGTTTTAGGGCCCACCAGCGGCCGAGCGGTAAAGTCGCTGAACACTGGTAGTTCGGTCCGAGGTTCGAATCCCGCGAACGGGCTGGCTGCATGGGCGTTTTCGTGTTTTCCCCCATGTGTAACTTGTATACGAGCCAGTTTCCCTTAGAAAGTCCTCCACGAAGGCATCCCTCCCCCTAGGCAGATAGCTCTAGTGTGCTTTATCGTAATCTCAATACACACACATACATACTTTAGTATTTTAATTATGTTTAAAGAAGAAAGCCTAGTATTTAAACCTTATTTTAGCTACACATAACAGGTTGCTGTTTAACAGAAACTGGAATAAATTTATTTATGGAAAATACAATAAACAATTATTTAAAATAATTAGATTGCAGTACTTTTTCATAGCTAATGATGAGCATCTAATGTTTAGAGGCCGCACCAGGGGCAAAATGTTTAATACCGCTGAATATTGGGGGTTGATCAGAATTCGATCCCAGGCGAACAAGTTGGCTGCATGCTTGTTTTTGTCGTTTCTTTCACGCCTTTATGTGAATACAGACCAATTTCTCTTAAATAGTCCACCAGGAAGACATCCATTCTCTTAGGTAGATAACTCTCGTTGCTTTGCCATATTCAGTAAATTAGCATAACGTTTAAAAGAAACGGAGAGCAAATACATAACAGGGTGTAAGATAGGATAACAAAAACTTACAAATTATACTATTCCCTCATATTTCATTAACGGTATGACTGCGAAATGAATGTAATCAATAAGAACTTCTCCGATGTCGTTACTGCAATATGCGAAAGTATCAAAAAATCGCATGCGAAAAGAAACTACCTCGGTTCAGCGGTTTTAACTCCTTGGATCAATAAAATAGTCCACCGGTTTAGCTTTTGCGACAAGTGCCTTGTTGCTGCTGGCTTCTTTTGGACGGAAATATGTAATCGAAGTTCGATAAGCTGAAGCTGAACATGCAGGAGAAAAATTCGACCAAGCTAAAATACGAATTAATGCGATTTTGGGCAAAATGCACTAAAAACGTCTAGCTTTTTTTAGATAAGCACATAAATTATAATTATTGCGTACGTTAACGAAGAAAATTACTTTGGTACATAAAATATGTTGAAAGATAATAAAATAAAGGAACAGCCTATCATAAATTTATACAATGATGTTACAGAGAGTGAAAACGACAAAAGCAATTTTTTAAAATGTGATAACGTAGGAAATCGTACTGCGTTTTATTGGAGAACCTTACGGCGTATTTCATCTGAAAATAATAATGAAAGTTCATAAAATGATTTTTTTTTTTTTCATTTTAGAAAGATATTTATTTCTTTTCAGCAGCAAAATTATTGTATAAAAGTCATTTAATGTAACAATATAAAAATAATACAATCAAACCTTTTTAAAATGTAACCTTTACAAAGAACATATTAATCTCAGATACCCTGAGCAAACAAAAAAGTGACAGTTCTATATCTCCCGTTCTATTGGGAAGATATATATTAGATTTATATATAGCACTATTCTAACATAGGAATTTTGAAGCAAAATCGGACTTTTTCTGAAATAACATACCAATTTTTTTTACATATTCCGATTCTATGATTCAATCTATGCCAGACTGCCAAGTTTTGTAAAATTCGCTCGAGTAGTTTTTAAAAAATTAGCTCTTAAAATTTTAGCTCCTCAATGTTAATTGAATTTGGCATATATTTATTAATATCCTTTTTTGTTAATTTTTTTGATTTTTCCTTTCACATTTCGAAATTTAGGTTCACTCCAAATAAAACTAATCCATTTTTTATGTTTTATTTTTTAAATTTCTATTTTTAAATAATTTTTCTAAATTTTCCGAAAAAAATTTTGTATTATAGCCTATAATATTTTTACCATCATCATAAAGTAGGTGTAGTTCTAAGCATACCTGCAAAAAATTAAAGTTTTAATTCAAAATTTTCTAAGATTTACACATTTTCGAGTTCTGAAATTTGGCATTCTTTTTTTGAGCGATAATAACGCTAAATGTGGTTTTATGGACTTATTACAGTGAATTGCCATAGGTATTTTTAACCTTCAATTTCAAATAAATTTTTACGAAGAATTAATTATATGAAATGTTTTCCCTCAATGATGCGCAATAAATATCTATTAATACTATATGAAAAGCTATTTTTTTAAATTATAGATCATATTATTCAAATTTTTAACTTTTTAAAAATTTCTTTCTTCTTTCCTTTTTTTTTAACATTTGTAAAAGTAAATTTTTACCTTCGCCGTGTTATCGTCTGGTACTTTACTTTGACTGCATTTAAATTGAATTGTCTAAAACTGAGAAAGTTCGTTTGATATTTATTTCCACAATGTTTCTAAGCAAACAGGACGTTGACAGTTTGAGTCATGTCCCAGCTTTAAAAATTATATATAGCTATAAGTATAAATTTTTACATTAATTCTCTTCGAAAGAATATTTTAAGTAGCTAATTTTCTCTGGTGTTACAGATTGTATAAAAAACATGATCTTTAATATGATTCAGATTATTTGTAGTCGATATAATAATCGGATCACTCAGTGGTACAGAATAAACACTGCTGGACTGTGTTATTTCTTTATCATTTAGCAAAAAATCTTTTAATTAAAAAATTAATCCTTTGGACTTTGCTTTAAACTTTATTTATAGTTAAAATGCCTAGAAAATGAAAAGCTGTCTTCAACTGAAACGAAGTTGATGTAGTTGTTGTGTAGAGAAATTGTCTCATAGCGTTATAAACACTAGGTGAATGATTTTCTGATTTATGGAAATCTTAATTTTATTTCATTCTGAATATTTATTTTAATGCTTTAATTTTGGGGAAAAACAGATGCTTCTGGAAATATTTTTTAGTTTAAAGAATATTATTTATTTTCCTTTATTTGCAATTTTTGTCCAAGCTTTGATTCATAGTGAAAAGAAGCAGGGAAAGGGAGGCAATTTTGCTAAGTCATGATTTTGCGCGCTTTTGTCCTTTAGAATGTTCTAGAAGAAATTTCATTGTGCAGTTGACCTTAGGACAGGAAGTACGTGACAGAAGGGTCAGAGGTTGCCACTTGATGTAAGTCATTCAGGTTTTGGCTATTGAGGGTCCGGTTGTTGGCTAAGTGAAGATGGGCGCGCGTGCGCGATCACCCTTATTTCCGCATTCAGGGGTTGAAAACGCAAATTTTGCCAAAAATTAAGGGGGCGATAATTGAAGCCATAGTGAGAGCCCGCGTTTGTGAAGGAGAGGAAGAAAATTCGAGTTTTAACTACTTTTCGTGCGAGACTTGGCGAGACTTGCTTGCGGAACTTACTTTGGACGTTACTCTTGAAGCTTGCTCTGGGATTGAGCGTTCTAAACGATGTAATTTACGAAGAGAGATGCTCCCCGGCCGCGTTTTGACTAAGAGGCGAGAGACTTTACTCACTTACTCTTCTTACTCTTGGAATTACTTACTGGGTGGACTTGCTTACTTTTGGGCTAAGACTGTAACTTCGAGCTTGCTCTTGGGATGAGCGAGAAAAGGCGAGCTGTAATTGCCTAGAGAGACGTTTCCGGCCGGGAGCTGCAAACATGCTCCCCTGCCGCGTTCTGGTTAAAAGGCGAAATTGAACCGGCGAGTGACTTAAGACTTTCAAGACCAGGCGGACAGCCGTGCTGGGCAGCAGTGATCCTGTTTCTGTTTTCCAGTGTAAAAATAGCTTCGTCGTTATGAAAACCAGTTACCTGCGTCTGTGTTTCGCCAATAGTGCCAGGACAGGACCATGTCTTCTGAAACTTCCATTTGTGACCGTAAAAATCAGCCACGCCGACGTCCACGCTTATTAGGATACGAGTCCTCCACTTCAAGACGTCCTTACAAGATAAGTTCTATTTTTTTTTTTTTTTGTGTTTGAACTTTAAGTAAGGTTTCAAAGACTTCCTTGGAATGTAAAATAACAACGTCGAATCTTAAATTAATTCTCAGGCCTTCAATTGTTTCCCTTTCCCCTTCTAAATTACCGAGACAAACCTTAAGGTTTTTATATGAATTAGGATGTAATAATTTAAGTTGTTTGTGTAATCTTCCTTAGAACAGATGTGAATTGCAAATAATATGTTTTCCTTAACCTCTTAGAAATTATAGAACGGGTACCCGTTAAATTAAAAGAGTCATGTAATAGATTTGCAAATCATGAATTTAAATGTAACAAAAAGTAAATGACAAATTGAAGAATTCCCCTGTGTCTAAAATAAGTAAATTAAAAGGTAACACAAATAAGAAATTAGACTCTCTGAGGAGGATAAGATTTAATTTTTATTGTGAGGAATTTGAATAAACTGATATTTAATCTGGAAACGTATTACTTATGTTTTCTTTATATCTGTTATGTGTTTTTCTTATATATATATATTGATTTTACATGTTGTTTATTCAATCCTCTCACGGCGCGGTCCCGGATGCATTTTCACAACGCAATGCATTAAAAATTCACTTATACGATCACTAAAAGTTTGGTAATTAGCAAACTCTTAAGAGTTTAGTTTCTCAGTTGATATTTAGCTAGTTACGGATTCACTTGTCTGTTTCTGCATTAGTTTCCTCCCTAAGAGGAAGTAGTAACACTGCATTGGTGCCCATGATTTTTACGGCAAAGTATAGAAACAGAACATTGGTGCAGTAGCTATTTAACATAGTTGATATTTTAAAAAAATGACAAGAATGCAAAATTTATAGAAGTGTAACAATCGACAAAATCTTAATTTTCTTGTGGTGAGCACTGAAAATAAATGTAGAAGGAAAGAAGAAAATTAGGGAGAAAAGTAAGCATAAACTTGAAGGGGAATTTGGCTGTCATATATACCAAGTTGTTTCGAGAAGTTGAATGCTTTTGAATATACTTTCAGAATATTTCAAGGAATTTGAGTGTTCAAAGAGAAAACACTTGGACGTGTACACCAGCAAATACCATCAATTGAGCTTGTGCTAACGGAAAAGACAAAAATGATATCATTGCAGATTAAAGTGAAGAGTGACTGCTTTTCGACTATATGTTTGTATAAATTTAAATTAACATCATATCATCATAAACGGAGAATCCCATGATTTCTTAGTCAAATTATTTGAATATTCAGGAATTTATCCAGTGATTTATGTGGATAAAAGACGTTTTCCCTCTTGATGAAACCTGTCTTTCCTTTCATCTCATGCCTTAAAATGCTTAGCCTCTAAAGACTGATAAGGGCTCAGACCGAGTACTGCTGAAATGGATTGAATTGGATTATTAAGTTACGGCAAAGCAGGGCTAACTGCCCTAAAATGAGGGATGCCTTCGTGAAGAACTTTCTAAAGGAAACCAGTTGGCATACACGTTACAATGTGAAAAACCATAAAAACGCGAATGCAACCAGCCCGTTGGCCGGGATTCGAACTCCGGAGCGAACTACCAGTGTTCAGCGACTTTACCGCTCGGCCGTTTGTGGGCCTTTATGAAATAGAAGGCGATAACTTTATTTAAAATGAATGTCAGAAATACCAAGATGTTTCGAAAAGTTGGATGCTTTTTAATATACTTGCAGTATGCCTGAAGAAAAAGAGCAAGCCATTAAGAAGGAAAAAAAATGTGCATAAAATTTAGTATTTTTTAAAATTTAAAACTTTTTAATCTTATGATATTTGATTCTTGCTACTTCAAAAATAAAATATTTGACTAAAAATGAATAACATTTTAAGAAACTAAATGTAGGATGATAAAATTATGTAAAGCAATGAGCACAATGTCAAAGCTATTAAAAGCAATATATACAAGCCATCCTAAGTTAAAATGTCGGTTATACATCTTTCTCATTTATATATCTTTTCTGAATGGAACATTGAAAGGCGTGTTAACTGTGCTTTACTGTATTTTCTCTTTTAATATATTCAGTTTTCAGATGCATCGTAGTCTGGGACACAAAGTATTCTTCCGAAAGAAACGCAATTCAAATAAATAAAATAAAATCCTGGAAAAATTATATTAATAAATATATTTAAAATGCTCAGTTCGAATGAATAAATAGAAAATTTGAAGATACAATGCAACACAAACAATTAAAATAAAAGTCTAACAATTTAAAAATTACCTAAACTAATAACTGTGACAAAAAAAAATTATGAAGAAAACTATTTAAGAAAAATAAACGATGGACCTTATATTTAAACTACGCAGTTCGAATGGGTAAATAGAAAATTTTAAAACAGTTATTCGAAAGAAACCATGCAACTTAACCAATTAAAATGAAATTCGAAAAAAGAAAAAAAAAATATTTAAAATAATAACATAAAAATATAATTTAAAGAACATTACTTGAAAGAAAGAATGTTACTTATTACGTGCTCCGCCCTTAGGCACTACACTGAAAGGGAGGGTGCCCCGTGGAGGACGTTTGAAGGGAAACTGTCTCGTATCTAGGTTACACATGGGAAAAACCGCGAAAATGCCCATGCAGCCAGCCCGTTCGCCGGGACTCGAAAACCGGACCGAACAACCAGTGGTCAGCGGCTTTAACCGCTCGGCCGCTGGTGGGCAAGAAAGAACGTTGTGTTATTTTTTTTATTTTTTATTTTTTTTTTCCTCTCACTTTAAAGGAAAATAGGTTGCCATATATTATATTAAGAAGTTGGCCAAGTGAACTATTCTTGGCACAAACTGAAAAAAAAAAAAAAGCGCCAACATAAATTTGTGAATTTCTCCGTAAATTTCGCACCAAATTTCAAAAAATTTCATATTTAGGCATAATTTGAGCCGTAGAATCGAAATATGGAAAATAAAACGGTATGTTATTTCAGAAAATTTTCGATTTCGTGTCAAAATAACTATGTTAGATTAGAGCTATATATAAATCTAATATATATATATATCTTATATTCAAAGTCACGCTTTCGAGAAATGAAGAACGCAATTTGAATTTTGTCAATCGGCCCAGTAGAACGCGCGATATAGAACTGTCCCATTTTTTTTCCGCAGTGTATTTACAAAAGTAACTACTTTCATTTCTCAAAGGACGTTCTCTAAACGTGTAAATTCAGTGTATAACGGGAAGAAGAACATAAATCTCACGTCAATCTCTGATGAGTGATTAAGGTGATTACGGCTAAGTGTATAAGGACTATCTACCTAAGGGGAGGGATGCCTTCGTAAAGGAGTTTCTAAGGTAAAGTGGCTCGGGAAACATTGCACATGGAGAAAATCACGAAAACACCCATGCAGCCAACATCTTTGCTCGGAATCGAACTGAAGTCGGAACTACCACTATTCAGCGATTGCTCAACCGTCGGTGGTCAGATCGGTGACGAAATAAAAGCGTTATTAATACGGATTTTAAGCAAACAAAATTTCTCAAAGTTCTAATTTTTGAATAAGAAGCATTACTTGTAACCAAAGTCGAATCTAAACTGCATTTAAAATAAGTAAAACGGGTTTTGAGTATATAATATATTGCTAACTTTCTCCATTTAAAATTTTTAGTTTAATGTGAAATCCTTAATCATCAGTTGAAATATTTTCCTTTCGAAATCACATGGAATGTTCTTATTTGAAGTGACAGTGATTTACTGTGGATTTATTATGGATTGATTAACTGCAAGTTTCGCATTTTGTCACTTGATTTCTTGTGTAAAGAACATTAAAAACTTTAAAACAGAATAAAAGTATGAAAAATCGAACATCCCAGTTTAATTTAATTCCAAATAAAAACATATTTCTGAAAGATTAGAATATAGTATATATATATATATGTACGCAAAATAAAAAAGGCGCAAACCAAAATTTTAACTTTAGTTTGCAATAGCGACTAAACTCACCATTTTGAATTGGTATTTCTTTTCTTTTCTCTTTTCTTTTCTTATCTTGTTTAAATTAGTAATTCTTTGAAATAAATGTGTCTAAACTGTGTCATTTCTAAATTAATATGTATTATATGATTCTTGCATAACGCTAATGACGCAGATAGTGACATAATAATTTGGCAAATAGTAATTTCAGATTTGGAAACGAAGATTCAAAACTATCAATGGGAACAAAACTGAAATAAAATTAAATTATTCTTCACCTAGCTTTCATTTGGAAATGTTTCATTCTCTCTTTCGCTTCTCTGCTGCCAACTGCCAACGTTTGCTGCTCCTTCTTCAAATACACTCATTGCCATAGAAATTTATGCCCCAAGAATTAATCGCTGAATCGTGACGAAAGTTGCCGTTAAGGTTTGTGAAACGCAGATATGTAAATGATTAGGAACACATTATTGTATATTTTCAGGCAATGTACAATCTAAATAGTAGATAATGCATTCCATAATGTCAACAGTTGCACCTGGCTCATGAAAAAGGTAAAGAGTCATTTTGCCTGCAGTTAATGTGTTGCAGAGCTTCCATGGATGCCTTTACACAGTCGTTGAAGACAATATAATCAGTTGCCAAAGTTTAAGGGAAGCAGAATCAAAAGGAGGATTAAAGCCGGCTGGTCATCTTCTCGAGTAGCCCACCATCTAGCCGTTTGGACTGTGCTGTGAGGAGATATTGAGATTAATGGATGACAGAGAGGACGCCGCTGTTGGCAGAACAACAGCCGAGAGGACTATCGCACTACCCGGATGCGCATATACAACGCCATCTGCATTATTATCCACTACACAGACAGATGCAGAACCTACATTACTGGTCTATCGTGAGGTGCCTGTCTAACGGATTGCAGAGCCCATTATGTGACCCAAAGACACTCGCACATCGTCGCCTCTATTTCGAGTGGTGTCCCGTTCGATGGAATTAGACCGCAACCGGATGGAAACCATGTCTTCTTCTGTGACGAATCACGATTGAATTTGGACAGTTCCTGTCAACGGTGTAGGTATATGGATGCTTCGTTGTGAACGCCTCCATCCTACCTTCACTTCGAAAGCTGCTATCATGGTAGGGGTGTCACTGTTCACGCCACCTGGTCATCTCTAATATTAATCCAGGTCCTCTTGGCAACTGAATTGTACACTGCACAAAAAAAAAAAAAAAAAAAGGGGGGGGACAGTTCTATATTTCCCGTTCTACTGAGCCGATTCACGAAATTCAACTTGCGTTTTTCAGGTCTCGAAAGCGCAACTTAGGACGTGTATTAGATTTATATATAGCATTGTTCTAATATAGGTATTTTGACACAAAATCGGACCTTTTTTCTGAAATAACATACCAATTTGTTTCCATATTTCCATTCTAGGACTCAAATTACGCCAAACTACCAAATTTCGTAAAAATCGCACGAGTAGTTTTTAAAACATTAGCTCTCAAAAGTTTAGCTTCTTAATATTAATTGAGTTTGATATATATATCTATTAATCTCTCTTTTTTTATTAAACTTATTTGATTTTTCCTTTCACATTTCGAAATTCAGGTTCATTCTAAATAAAATTCACCCATTTTTGATGATTTATTTTAAAAATTTGTATTTGTAAGTAAATTTTATATATTTTTCAAAAGAAATTTTGAATTATAATCTATACATTTTTTACCAGCGTCTTAAAGTAGACGTATTTCTAAGCATACCTGCAAAAAATTACATTTTTTTTATTAAAATTTTCCGAAAATATATATGAATTTATATAATGGCGCATTTTGAAATTTGACATATTTTTGGAAAGCGATAAAACATCAAATGCGGTTAGAAATTTTGCTAAAATTATTTGAAAGTAGGAACGATGTGACTTTTTCCGCTCATGCAACAATGTAAAAAGGTGGGAATGAGGTGCTTTTTTTTCCGTTCCGGCGTAATGGTAGGGAAAGGAAAATTGGTTTCCATATGTTAAGAAGTTCTCCAAGTGGAATTATTCTTGGCGCAAACTGAAAAAATTGCGCCAAGATAAATTTTTGAATTTCTCTGTAAATTTCGCACCAGATTTTCCAAAATTTAATATCTATGCTTAATTTGAGTTGTTGAGTCGAAATATGGAAAAAATTGGTATGTTATTTCAGAAAAAGTCCGATTTTGTGTCAAAATACCTATATTAAAACAATGGTATATGTAAAAATCTAATATATATCTACATCGAGACATGGAAAACGCAATTTGAACTTTGTCAATAGGCCCAGTAGAATGGAAGATATCTGTTCCATTTTTTTTTCGCAGTGTACGTTCGCTACATTCCCCCCCCATGTGTAATGCACTCATGTCACGGCTTCCAGAAGGCATTATTCAAAAGGATAATATTCTGCCACACATAGAAAGGGTGTCTGAGGAACATGCCCGTCATATTACCACCCTTCAATGGCGTACCTTATCCTCAGATTTGTCACCAATAGAGAGTATCTGCCATCACTTCGGATGCAAAATGGATATTCTAGGAGTTTGGTTGGACATGATGCAAGCTCATAGCAAATGCGTAATGAGATGACGCAGGTTACCCAGCGGGATCTGTATGCTTCCATATGCAACATCAGGACATATATTTCAAAGTGCCATTACATTATGATTACTGTGTTAATAACATGTAGGACCACTTTCAGCCCTCAGAACTGCAACACCCGGCGTGGCATTGACTCCACAAGCTGCTGATATGCACCTTGTGAGATCTGAGATATCTGATGCTAAGCGCTCACCAACTGATCTTTTAATTCCCTAACATTGCGAGGGGGCAGCGTTGCAGCAAGAATTTGATTTTCCAGGTGGGACCACAAATGCTCTATAATGGATTAATATCAGGTGAATTTGGAGGCCAAGACATGAAAGTCACTGGATTGTTCTTCGAACAAATATCTGACTATTCGACCGTTATGACATGGTGCATTACTCTGTTGGTATACATCATCCCCTGCAGGAAATACTGTTGTCATAAATAGGTGAACCCGGTCTGCAACGATGTTCACGTAGGGCATAGATGTCAGGGATTGTTTTGTGGGGATTATGGGTTCTAATTTGCTCCATGGAAACATTGCCTGCACCATAATACCCCCGTCACCGGTTGGTCTCCGTCCAACTGTGCATCCGGAAGGCAGGGTTTCGTTTGGAAATTCGCGTATTGGCACATGCTCGTCGATGTGATGGACCAGAAAACGTGAGTTTTCGGGCCATGCAAATTTTTCCATTCTTCTAATGTCCAATTCCGATATTTCGTTGCCCATTGCAGACGCAGCTGGCGATGACGTGCCGTCAGTGCAGGTACATGCTTCGGCCTCCGGCTGCGTAGGCCCATAGGCAGCAATGTTCTCTGCGCAGTGAGTTGAGAAACACTGTCTGGGTCGCCACTCTTGTAGTTAGTGATGATTTCGGCTGTTGTAACTCTTTGGTGACGGAGAATAATGAGCAGCAATCTTCGCTCTCCTCTGGAATCAATGCGCCGTCGACGACACACTGCTGTCCGGCAATATAGTATATATATATATAAGCAAAAGATAATAATTAAATCAAAAGTAGATTACGAAATGTAGGTAACCCTCTAACAGGAAACAGAGAAGTCAAAATAACATGAAAACAATGTGCATCAGTTATATAAAAAATTTTAAAGCAGTGCGTGTTTATATTTTAATATTAAAATTAAACAAAGTTAAATAATAAAATTAGAAGATTTGATTGTAGCGTAAGTCTGCAAACATGAACTGTATGGCTAATTCTATTTTAAATTTATTTGGCCTTAACGGAATGATGATTTAAAAAATTCTCGCATAATACAACCATTTTCTCTGTTTATTTATTGTTATAAATAATACAAAAAATAATAAAATAAATAGCTTTTAGGGGACAACAGCAGGTATTCTGTTTAAATATTAATGTTCAGTTGTTGTACTTGAGATAAATGATGTACAAAAGAATATCCAGTTTATGAAAAATGTGTTATTTTCTTTAAATGAAATACTATGTTTTATGAAAATTATTCCCAATTGATTGTACATTAGGAATACCACGTTTTGCAACCATTTAGGAAAGATAAATTCGAAAACGCTGATTTTTTCTGATCAAATGGGATTTGAGTGACGACGCTTCTTTAACTGAACTATGAACAGGTGGAGAACTTTTTCATTCGGCTTTAATATATTTTATTCGTGAGAAATGTATCTTGAAAATCTCTTCATACTTTTTATAACCTGCTATAAATGATGAAGAATAATTAAAACTACTGCATTTTAATGTCGTCTAAATTTTATGTAAGTTAATTCATATTTTACAAATGTATCTTTTCATTTCATTGAAAAATAATAGCTTTGCTCACTGCAGCAAATTTCTGTCGAAAATTGAATTTAAAAAAGAAATATTTAAAATTTAATAAATTCAGAATAATAATTGCAAAACGTACTTTTAAAGTGCACAAAGTATTTCTAATAATTGTAGAACAGACTGATTTTTCAGCGTTTTTGACGAAGAATTTTCCTTGGTTATTTTTCACATGAAATGGATTTCCGTAGGCACCCATCAAAGCAGTTCCATAAAATGTTTGATCGATGCTTCGGGTCGGAGCTGCAAGTGATTTACTGCCTTTCTCTAAGGCAAAATATTTATGCGCACAATCGCTATATTATACTTCTGACAGATGATTTATCACTCACAAGTTTTTACCAAACAATGCAAACAAATATGAGTGTTCAGATTAGGTATTTTAATTATTACTAATTTGTTTTTCAATGTAATGCATTATAAAACTCCAATCAATAATTAAATATGCACAATTATTGGTAGTTTCACAATTAATGCAACATATATTTCTCCTATCAAATACAAAAATTCTACTTTTTTGCTTTTTACTTTTCAGTAACTGTAATATTCTTTTAAATCCATTAAGTGTAGGTTACAGATACGTTTTCATCAACCCCATAAATCAAAAGCTGAAAGATATTGCAATTCCTGTGTTTCAATACTCTGTAAGCCTCATAAATTCAGAAATGTACAGAAACAGTTAATGAAATTAAAATAAACAAAAAGATGCTGACGATGATAGCAGAATTGTGTCATAAATATAACACAGTAGGAACTTTTATCTTTTTAATCAATTTTTCCAATTTGTATTATATTGTAACAACCTTTATAAATGCCTCTTAATTCAACCATGCAAGAAAAAATTACACCCACGATATTTGTTAATGTCTGTATATTTCTAGAATTTTGACTTCAAACATACGGGCAAAAGTATAAAAAGTATACTAATTCATGATATTCATGTTAGGGTGTTTGAACACGGAATGACATTGAATAATCAAATGTTTACAGAATAATTTTATGAATTTAAGAGTAACATAACAGCATTTTTCTAGTAGAACTTTCTACGTAACTTATATTTTGGATTAAAGTGTAGTTATTTAAAATAAGGGATTCATTTGACTGTCTAAAGATAATCAAATGCATTTCACTTCCATTCCTGTTTTAGCTCTGTGTAGAGAGCAGAAAAAAATGAAAGAAAGTTGAAGCGAAGATTGCTTCTTAAAATTTTAAAGTCATTGTTTAAATGAGGATGAGGAAGGAAAAAAGGAGGATATTCTAAGGGAAGAGGTCTTTTAATTCATGTTACGCAAGAGAAAAACTATGAAATGCCCGTACAGCCAGGTTGTTTTAGTTAGACTGTTAGGCTCAAGGTTTTTACTTTGAGCACAACTCGTGAGACCAATACTACCAGGTGTTTCTTAAAAATCTAAGTGGAAATATTGCAAATCTATGATAAAAGAGGCAATGCAAACTTATTTAATAATATTAGTATAATGCAAAAATCATTATTATACATACATTTTCATCGTTAAGTGCAAATAGAGTGTTAGGTAAGTTAATGCGAAATCGACTTTATTATTTTTACTTACGTAAGCAGATAATAAATTGACGTATTCCTGCGCAGAGTTTAACTGACGACAAATTGTTTAACTTCACAGTAAAGAATTACCTTTTTTTGAAGTATTCGCTCTTAATACAGCAACATGTGCTACAACACACAGAAATATATCGATGAGCACGTTTTGAGATTGTTGAACACGATTTATATATTTGAGCGTTTGATGGAATATACCTTTTATGAAATGCAAACATATGCTGTCATTTTATATCAGGGCTATCAGTATCTAGATTTGTTTTTACAGAAGCAAGAGCAACATCGGAATCAAATGTAGTATATGAAAATAATATAGGAAACTGGCACTAAAAGCCAGATTTCTTTTCGTAAGTTCATTTTCAAAATTTTTCCACAGTTTTCAATACACTTTTACGGTTCAGTAGATTTTTTAGAGCTTTGTAAAATGTTATTCACTGCGAACTGTTTTTAAAACAATCTTAAAATACGCTTGAGCTCTTTGATATGATTACACAGTCTTTGATAAATTGATTTCTGTTTGATGTTTTCACCTTTCGTTGCACGATATTTAATAATGCTAATGAGAATGCTAAATATTTCAGTCACTAATTATTATTGAAAAAGATTGCACATTTTTGTTTTATTTCAAGGAAGATCTTTAGGTTTTAGTGCACAGTCCAGAATCTGGCTAGTATCAGAGTCCTGCTGAAGTAATGAACATGGTTAAAGAAAATTACATTAGTAATAAATGTTCTTTGGGTTTTTAAGAAAAGGTTTACCTGCCTTTGATTATTCTCTTTGAATCCAATAGAAACTGATCGTGAAAATAAATTTTTTCAGTACGGATTGCGTGAAAAATGCAAATCTCACGCCATCATTAAATATAATATTTAAATATCTGCTGCGTTAATGTTTTCTTTATTGAAATTTTTGAATTTAGTGAAGCATATTACAGTTGATAAATAAACACATAATGGAATTCCAAATTGTTTTAAAGTCATTTAATAGGCGATAATGTCAATGATAGATTGCACTGCTGGCCACAAGCTACATACTGGGCAATCCTGTTGTTTAAAATAGTATGGTATATTTTTTAGCGTTATAACTAATAATGAAAAACAAAGATAAACTTGCTGAAACATTTTCTAAATGTCATAAAATCGAAGCGTTGAAAGCAAAAGCGTTTCGGACTACCAACATATGCAGAAACATGTTATCAATTACTCGTGTTCAGTCTGGTTTGAGATAGAAACTGCTGTTACGTTTTAATAAGGTTAGTAAATATTTGCATTTAAATTGTGCAGGCCCCCATCAGCGGCCGAGCGGTAAAGACGCTGAACACTGGTAGTTCGGTCCGAGGTTCGAATCCCGCGAACGGGCTGGCTGCATGGGCGTTTTCGTGGTTTTCACCATGTGTAACGTGTATACGGTCCAGTTTCAATTAGAAAGTCCTTCACAAAGGCATCCCTCCCTTTAGGCAGATAGCCCTCGTGTACTTTGCCATAATTGGATAACCCATAACCCATTAAATCGTGCAGCTAAATAAAATAATCATTACTCGAATTACGTCGCAACATTATGAATTTCGCCCCCCCCCCGAGAAAAAACAAGACAAGAACTTAGATTGGTTTAGATTTTACATATAATTTTGTTAATTTCAAAGGCTACTGATATAATTCCCTTATTAGAATTCGTTTAGTTATTCAAAAAGAAGGACCTATATTCTGTCGCCTTTGAAATCGTTAGAGGTTTGCATAAAATTTTTGTCAGTTTACCGTTTTTTTATTTTGATAATTTTATATTGAAAATTCGTTTATATTTATTCATTACACATCATGGTATTGTTGATAAGGTAGAAAAATATATCTTTGAGGTTTATAAGTAATCTTTTACACTTGAAAGAAATAGTTATTTAGACTGTATCTATATTTGTAAAAAAGATATTAAAAATGTTATTGATTTTATTGGAAACAGCTGAAGATGATAGGGTGAAGAAACGAATGTCAGGTTTGTGCTAAAATCTCTCATTTTTCTTGGCACATTACATTTTCTTTCCTCGATAGTTCAACCTACCTGGGTAAAAGTTCAGTAGTAATCTGATAATCAATTTCTTTTTGCTTCAAGTCAATGTAAACACTATTATATTTGAAAAATAGGCTATCGGTCAAAGATGGTGGCTGACGTTTAAATGGAAATATAGAAAGAAACTTCACTAGTCTTCAAAGCTTTTGAATATTAAAATTTAGAAACGAATCTCAAAAATCAGTCAAGACAAATTTCAGGATCGAAGATAAGCAACTGGAGCCATAACTGTGATCTGGAAATATGGCATTATGTCATCACAATATATGAACCATATAAACCCACTAGAGATATGCCAAAGAAATTTATTTTCGATTTTAAGAAATAAGTGTAATTAAGTTAAATATTAAACTGTATTTTAATCTAATGATAATTACTTCAAATTCTTAATTCATTGGGCTTATAATTTTACTTTCCGTAGTTTTAATTTAATATGTAACATAACGTAATTTGCTCCGCTTTATATTAGCAGTAGTGAAGTAAGTTAAGAGCTAGCAGCTGTAGTTCTGTCTTTGATAGTTCAGTTTAGCATGATGATGTTTAATATGCATTAACATTTCCTTTTTTACAATGTGTTATAATCTCGTCTGAAGTAATAATAAATTAGGTTTAAAGTTTTTAAGTACTATTTGTACTATTTGTACTTGTAAATTTGTACTATTTATACTTGTAAATTTGTACTATTTGTACTTTGTTTAAAATTTTTAAGTTCTATTTTAAGTTTTTAAGTAAATATTTTGAGTATTAAATAAGGTTACTCGAATGTAACAAGGAGCAAGAAATCTATGTGCCTAAACTGGGAGATGCCTTTGTGAAGGACGTTCTATGAGAAACTGCTCTTATTCATATTACGCATAGAGCAAGCACAAAAACCAACCATGCATCCAGACTGTTCTCCTGATCTCGGGTCACACTTCTAGCACTCGGCTGTCTTTAACCACTGGACAGCTGGTTGGCCAATAAAGAGCTAAATGGATTTAGCTAATACACAACGTAAGTCGACGAGTTTGAAATTATTCTAAGTTGCATAAATACCTCAAGCATCACAGACCATGTTATGAAAATTAAGTAAAGTGTTAAATAATGTGAAACTTCAGTTAAGTAAGTTAAAGGTTCATATAAATACAAAGAAGTTATATACAATATATCGTAAACTGAACCAGTCAGTAAAATATAAGCCGTCTTGAAGACCGAAGACAAACTAAAGGCTATGTGATGTACAATATGAAATTGATTTGTTTCTTGCTGAAATTCAATGAGAACTTAACGAGTTTTAACAAAATTGGAAATAAATTTCAAGCTTATTTTTAAAGTAAAAACTAGTAAAAGTAAAATTAGAAAAAATATCAACATATTATAGCATTATTCAAGTGTCAGTGGTCAGTCAAATGTCAACGGCTGGCAATAGTAATATTTCTTTCTTAAACGGTTTCATGTGTCATTTAATCATGATAACAGCTTTGTTATTTGAATGATGTGAAGTCTACTTCCTTTCCTGATGTTTAATCCAGAGAATATTTGCTTAATATGCTTCCGATTTTTGATGAAATGAGATGGGGAGAGGAGCAGAATGTTATCGTAAATGCAAAAATGTCTAAATATAGAGCAGAAAGGAAGTGAAACGATTCTTGCGGAAGTAATTTCCACATATCATGTTGACTGTTATGGTGAGTTATGCTGCGTGCTTGATTAAAATGAAGTTACCTGTTGTTATTCCTGGAAAATGGAAGCCGACTGCCATTTTATTTTGCAGAAACTTTCAACTAGGGTTTAGCCTTTTTGATAGACGAATTACTTCCGTATTTAGCTAAAACTGAGCCAACGTTTGTTAGGCCACATATTTGTGAAGCTCTAAATTACTTTGAATTTTAAGCATCCATTTTATGCTATCTGGAAATCCTGCAAGAAGCAGAGATTGAATCCTAAGCACAAACCGTGCATAGTTAAATAAAAAAAGATTTGTTTAAACATTTTCTTGACTAAGTTATTTTAATTAGATGGGGCAATAAATCACCTGAGAATATCAGTATGATCTAAAGTAAATTAAGTAACGCTTGCAACCTTATAAAATGGATCAAAATTGTGACAAGCTTAGGATATAAACAGTAAAAATTAAGTATTTTTGGAGTATTACGTTAGCAACACTACTATAGATTAAATTACAAGAACTATACGACGAAACGCGGCACCATAGTTTATATCGTAGACGCATGTCACAGTTTCTCACTTTTACAAGAGGCACTTTATTATACGCACGCCGTCATTCATTAAACAAAAAGAGTAAATGAAACATCAAGAACGATTACTTTAAGCAGTGTTTAAAATACAATACAAAATATTATAACATTCTTGCTTTTTTGCAGCAAATCGTTTTAAAGAAGTTGTTAAGAAAATATTAATGCTTCCTATGGTTATTTTCAAAGAATATGTACACGCCGGAAAATTGGTTGAGGTAAAAAGAATTAAACATACTATTAACATTAGAGACTGTGAACTAAAACTTATAACTACAAATTAGCACAAAAAAAATGTGTATTATTGAAATTTACATTTGAATAATAAGGTTTATTAATTTTCCTTAGGAATCATTTTAAAGGACAATCACTTCTTTCTTGACTTTATGTGGAATGTCAAAATTTTGACTCGACTTGTCTATGGAAGGTTTAAAAGTACAGCAAAAAATACATTAATTTTTATATAATGTAAAAGATTTAAGATAAAAATATTATAATAATCTTAAATAAAATACGCATATTTTTCTCCGTTTTGACAGAAGTTATCAGCATTTACTCAGTTTGCACATCTTTGCCATGCAATACAAACGTGTGTGTGTGAGATTATGGCAAAGCCTCGAGGGCTATCTGCCTAAGAGTAGGGATGCCTTCGTGGAGGACTTTCTAAGGGAAACTGGTTCGTATACACGTTACACATGGGGAAAACCACGAAAACGCCCATGCAGCCAGCCCGTTCGCAGGATTCGAACCTCGGACCGAACTACCAGTGTTCAGGGACTTTACCGCTCGGCCGCTGGTGGGCCGCAATACAAACGTATTACCCTTTTCATATTATTTTACTGTTTCAAATGCTCGATTGTTTATGCCCAACCACAGCATGAAGTCTAGTAAATTATTATATATTTAAAAGAAATTGTTAAATTAATATTCGATTTGATACTTAAAGTTAAAAGTCTGACTGAATACTACTAATGTAGTTGCTCTTCTTATCCCTCCACATATCGACAAATATGATTTATAAAGTGCATTTTATTTATGAGGTTCTGATGCTAAACTAACCAGTTATGATGATTTTGATCATAACTTTAAATTTTTCTTTCCGTATTCATCACCGCAATGAACGTTAGCTTGTAGTGTATTTAAGCTGAGGTTTTTGAATTTAGTGAGAGAGATAAAGTTCCTGGCTCTCTTGTGGCGTGATTGAAATTTCTGCCAGTTCTAGCTAAATGTAACTATCGCGGTTTTGCGTTCTCCCACAGCCAATATTTTAAACTTGTGTGGTGTAAATAATTATGTGCCAGCATAATGTTTAACTGTATAGTCTTAGACTACTGATCAGCGTTAATTTGACTCGTCTATTCTTATTTATTTTGCATCATCACAAACAGTGGCAACCTAAAGCATAATCCGCGCACTCTATTGTTATAAGTTCAGTTTAATAAACGGTTGTTTACAACCTTTGTAAGACTTGTCATGCTGTTTTAGACGTAGCTATAACTCGCTACTTGTCTAGTAAGTTTGCAGGACTGAATTCCCAATAACAGACTAAGTATAACCTACATTTTAATTTTTCGAAAATAAATTTCTCGATCTTCAGATTTCTATATTTAAAAAATGGTTCAAAATTTATTCTGAAACTTTATTGTTTTTAAAGTATTAACACATTAATTTTTTTACAGGGAGAAAAGCAGGAATAGAATATGTAGAAAATCTTACGTTAATTAACCGGTTCTTAATGATTTCAGTTTTCACTATACCTTCTTCTTTTCGTATTTCTCACCAGATTAAAAATTAGTTCTGCGTATTTAACCTCACTTTTGGATCTTGAGAGAGAGTTTTGGCATTTTGTGATTCTTTTAATTGATCAAATAAATATACAATGAGATTAGTTTAGAGGAATATAAAGACAAGCCAATACGGCAAATGCCTTGTTTTATTCTTCTAATCACTCAAAGCACTACGAACCCAAACAGGCGTAGGGTGAACCAAAATGTGTTTTCCGCGCTATAATATCATCTTTACTGGTTTACGGGACTCCAGCTGTGGAAACAGGAAGAAATCAAACCAGGAACTACTGTTTAAACTATATGTGTACCTATTCATCACTACAATAAAGGATGCACTTGGTCGTGATCAGTTCTATCCTTGTCAGTTTATGACTCAGGAAGATTACATGACTCAAATTACTTATTATTACAGCAAATTACGCCAGATTATAGTTTTATTATCGTGTAAAATGCGTGATTATTGTGAATATTTATTGCGATACACGTCGTGATATTCAATGCGTATATTTTGGATCAGTCGCTGAGCTGTTCTGCTCATTGTTTTCTCTTAATTCAGTCCCGGTATACCTCTGACATTGTATTCATTCCAGACACAGCCAAAGACAGCGCCTGTTTCTGAAATAGCGGTATTTGCTTCTAGGCCCAGCTATCTGTTCATATTCTATTCTGTTCTATCATAAAATTGAATTTGATTCAGAGATTTGGAGGTAAATTGCAGCTATGCGGAAACTAATAACTAAATACATAAAGAACGCAAACTTCAAATTAGTCATTAAATGCCGCATAAATATTTATTCTGTAAATATTATAAACAATAATAAAAACATGTTTAATCATTTATATCAATGTTGTTCTTGCACTCATATTATTAAAAATGTAATAAATTGTAAATGGTCAATGTATATTATATCTCAACTGATAAGTTCATTAAACAATGTACTGTTTTTGATGTGGATGATAAATCAAAGAACGTCTGCTATGACAAGTTCCAGAAAAGATTTACACATTGAATTAATTGCAGATAGTTATAATTAAACGTAAGCTCTCCGTGTACTATCCATTAACTTGTATCACATTTTATGAACATATAAAAAGTAATTTAGAATATCTCATGTATGTAAACTTGCACTTGATTTTGATTTTATGCTATACGCGAAATTATTTACAAAAACTAACTGGAAGGAAATATTACCTAACAGCAATCAGAAATAACTTGTTCTTTATAAAGTCTCGACAAATGGGTAAGGGAAAGGGCTAACTCAGTGTATGTATAGAGTCCATTTGCTTTACTTGGGATTTGAATGAAAAAAATAGTGTTCAAGATGCAATGAAATATCGAAAAAGCATTAAATTACCTAAAATTTGCAAATATAAAATCTTGGTCTGAAGTATTAATGTAATTATTAATGCAATATAGTATTTGAAATTTCTATATCGAAACAAATGTTGTTGATATGTAATTCGCAAATAAAATGTCATTCGAAGAGGCTAATTTTAATAGTAATTTCTGTTTTAAATGTAAAATTAATATTTATGTATTATTTCCCACTGGCCTTTCTTTACACAACAGTAATACATCAAATAAAAATAAATAAATCTTGCCGTTAAAATATGTTTATAAGATCGATGAACATAAACGTCTTAAACCCATTAATGCAAGATAATTAATGTTTTCACTCGTGATGAATTTGACTTGAAACACAAGACCACCAGGCATCATATGTGAAAGACAGAAAGAAGCATCGTAAGCTTTTTGTCGAAGATTTTAATTTCTTTTCGTATCTCATTACTAGCTTTGCGTGTAACATGAAAGTCACTGGGGAAAATTTATGCTTCTGCTCCACATAACCGTGCATGATATCATGTAATGAAAACAAATAATTAAATAATACCACGGACATGACAGTTGTAAGGAAATTTGTTTCTTGAGTACTTTTTATCTCAAAATTTGTCAAATATTCTCTCATAATAATAACAGTTGGTTGGACGAAGACTAACGAACTAACGTTGAAATGAAATACTGAAACACTTTTCTCGGATATATGTTCCCCAGTAGCTGAAAAATAACGATTTAAAAATTTAGCAAATAATCTTAACTCATTTATTGAAGCATAACGAATTTCTTTATTACATTTAAATAAATACTTGCAAGCCGACGCAAATTTATATTTATCAAACTTTACTGCTGATGCATATAATATAAAATAAATAATGTGAAATAATTGTGATAAAATAGGACACAGAATAAGAATAATAACGTGATTAATAACACCCTAATATAAAAAAATAATGTTATGCATTAAATACAGTATGTCATAAACAATAGACAGATAGGGACTTGAGTGAATTGTTTAATATTTTCTGCTAGTTTTTTTGAAACAAATATTCTGTTGTTATCTTCAATTTGAAACAGATGCCGAAAAAATCACAATCAGTAATGAAATGTTAAACCATATAATGCCTCTAAGTAGCAAAAAATTAATGAAGCAGTATTTGCTGAGGAAAACAAAAGAAAAACCGTTGATACTTACAGGCTTTTTTTATCTATTGGAAGCTTAAGAAATAATTTATTTCTTATTTAGATAAGTAGAATAAGATGGTGCATCAGTTTTTAATTGCTTCAAAATGTCAATTTTAATGAAGATATTTATGCCTAATAAAAAAAATAAGAAGAAAAATAGAACACTTTTCCAAATAACAGTAAATACCTAAGGTATCGCATGAAAACATTTTTTTTTCATTGCACATACTTACCAAAATAAAGTACGAAGAATTTCAATATAATTTTGTATTACAGCAATATTTAATGTTATACTCCTGAAAACTTCCACATCCACGTAATGCCAAAGAATTATTTTCATTTTTTGTGAGATTCATTGATCGCATGTATCACACAAATTTGATTTGTTATTGGAAATGTAAGGATCAAAATACAAATTAAACTAATTTTCGAAAAGATTCACGAAATGAAATATTGCACTATACTTTCAAGCATTGTATTTATTTCATTTACCACTGTTGGTTACACCTGAAAATTTTAACAAGTCGGAGAAGTGAACTTTGGTTTTAGCTCACTAGTTTTAAAACGAAAGAATTATAAGATCATTAGTCATAATTATTATTACTTATTTCATAGAACAGCTTTAGGAGATATGACGTTGCTAGAAATGTTTCTTGCAATGAAGTATTCTTACAAATATTTTACTTCTAATATGTCTGTAATTTCAAAAATGAACCTCGTTTGATAAATTGATTTTTAATACTGAAGAAATATCTTTTTATACTGAAGATGCATAACGAAATCTTGAAGTTAAATAAAGTTCCAATACAGAACTGAAAATTGCTGATTTCCATAGCTGTTATTTTTCAACTGTAGTCGTGAAAATGTTTCTATATTCCCTGAAAAAATGTGTAAGGATTCATTTCCATTTTAGTAGTATTTTCAAATGTAGATATTAAAATAATGTAAAAGTGTGGATATTTTTACAGTTTTAATAATATTTTCATATAGAATAGCGTCAGATAATTTTTATATACTTCCTATGTAATAAAATTATATTGAAGAAAGAAATATTAAAGTGAAAATTTCCTAAATATTTGTAAAACACATATAGACATTGTTTTCTATTTCAACTGGGAATTCTTAATATTTTAGGAATAATATCGCCGCAGTTCATAGGAAGCACAGAAAATATTCTTACTGTTGAAGACACCTTAAAAAGTTTGAGTTATTTAAGGACGTCATGACAAATAAAATCTTAAGACTGTTTGAATATTTAAAATTTTCGAAAGAAGCAATACTTTTAATATACCTGAAATATATCATAATGGATTTCATTGAAACCTCTGGGTGATTTTTAAATCAAGCTTTTGTTATACTGAAAATTTTGTTGATACAGAAGCATAGAATAGACACATAATAAAGCTTTATGGAAAAAAAAAAAAAAAAAAAAAAAACATAATCTAGAAATTACTCCCCCCCGATCCAAAAACGTTTTTGCATAATAAAAAGTATTCTACATAATAGTCTGCTATTACTATTTACATTGTATGTTATAAGTGAACACATGTTAAATACCGGGTTCAATGCATTTATATATTTCAGCATGTGTTTCCGTATTTCAATTCATCGTAATATATATTTCTATATTTCAATGAGACATTTTATATTCTTATATTTGGGCTATGACGCAAAAATGTCATTTGCTCCTCTATGAAACCTGTAGGACAATCAGTCTAAATTCCACCATAAAAGTAAACAGATAAAACAGACAAGCTTAATCCACCAGTATAAAGAGTTACGTTCAGCTAAATGAAATTTTTGAGATAAATCTAAATAGTTTATTACACAGAATGTACTCGTTATTTACTCGGAGTATTGTTATACATTTTCTCTGTAAAACTTTTAGCTTTAAAAGGCTTTTAAATTTCTCGTTTAATTAAAGAAGAATACGTTTAGTTAACAGTTAAACTCCATTAACGAAGGACAATTCCTTAAATCACTGAATAGCGAACTTCGTAGCGCTCTTTTGAAACGCTTCTCTTTTAAATGTGCAATAAAAGCCATAGAGAATTGGGCACGTTTGCTGATATTGCATTATTGATAGCCGAATCAGTTTTAACTCCAAGCAAAATATGCAAATCACGTAAGTGTCGAGTGTGCGTTTGATCATAAATCAGTCATGATAATGCCAGATTTTGGATGAAAAAATCTCTCAAAAAGAACTGATTTTGAATACAATTCTGCATTCCAGAAAAACCTTATATAAAATCAACAAAAAAAAACAAAATATTGTGGTTATTCTTGAGCCATGATAATAAGTAAGTGAATATTAAGTGAATATACTTGTACACAAAACAAAATGATTAGACATCAGTTTCATGAATTACTCTTATTACTTTCCGTTGTGTTCTTCTCTCGGCAGAAAACGCGTTTGAAGTTATTTGTTCTGACTTGCTGGAAATATTAATTTACGTAGACGTAATGTAATGAATTGATAGTTTTAGAATAGAGCATGCAAAAAATCGGAAATAATTCATACTTAGGTATTAAATTAAAATACACACATAAATTATAAAACAAGTGTTAATATTTGGAAAGGTAGCTCTTGCAAGAGTGGATATCAAACAAAAATTTCGATATTCCTTTGGAAGTAGATTTGCTCTTAGATCCGAAGAGGTATATATTTAAAGCAATTTCAACTATAGATACTCATCACATTCCAATTGTTAACCAGAAATAAAAATACACATTTATTTTCAAAGTAATGCCAAAATTATCATCAAAAACTAGTATAATACATCCCATTGATAAATTTAAAAGTAAAATTAGATTGATTAGACAACCAGTTCATAAAGATAAGAAAGCCTTAAATAGCGGGAAATTGTGAAAAATTCATTTTGCCTTAACCTAGATATATAAAATATCTTCGAATTTGCTAATAGCAGGTCATATGGTGGAGCAGTTTAATTTTTTATAACTTACAGTTTTTATGTCCTTCTCTAAGATCTTAAGTTGGTATAATCCCAGTTATATTTATAAAGTTTCTTAAACCATTTGCAATTCCATGCACCTTATATCGGTACAGTCATGCTAATATATTCATAATTAATAGGCTACATGGATTTGTAGCAGTGAATTACGCCCTACATCATTTACGAAACATAGTAATAGAAACAATCAGGATAAATATCATATTACTTTCATCACACGAATATTCAGAGAGCCTTCGATTAGTTCGATAATGGCATGAAGTATAAAAATGTCTTAAAGATGTCCAACTGGAACAGTTGGACATAGCTGGACATCTTTAAGACAGGGAAAGACGAATTTGAGCCACAAATGCTTTCGGGCGAATGTAATGCAAAATTTCACGAAAGTCTGCCCGCAAATCCCCTACCAAGGTCTACATCTGTGAATCTTGGTAGGGGATAGCACCTTCAGCCTGTCTAATTACGACGAAAAATTAGAAATAATTACTTATGCAATGACTTCTTAACAGCTATGGGATAAATGCCCGAAAGTGTTAGACAAGAAACCCGCTGGGCCAGTGAACACAACCTCAGAGTTTCAAAATCAAAAACAAAAAGAAAACGATTTACCCAATCAAAAAGCATGAGCTTACCCGTGCATAAACTTATATGACAAGAATATACAGTTCGTAAGACATTTCTCTGAGTTGGATTTGATTACAAATGACAGATTCTCCCGGTTCTTTCACAAACAGCACATTAAAGAAAGGCTGCATAAACTGTTCAACGTGACTTGGAGAAAGCAGCTCCTAGGTGAGGTATCTCCTTGTAAATACTCAAGGCATGGTATGTCTCTTTTGCTGAGCGCATGGGGTCTTCATGTGAGGCGTCAATGTCGTTAATGTAATGCAACTGGCTGAAAATTCTGTAGAAAGACCATTCCTGTTGGTACCTTCAGAGGATTCAAAACTACCCTAATCCCTACATTAAATTCATTGGCAGGGCTTTCGCACCTACAAATGGTATCACAGAGAAAGTACTACAGAAAGTGTGGTCAGATTGAGAAAAAACGTTAGTATTTAGAATTAGACATATATGTGAGTCACATTGTCACCTCACCTTTCTATCCGGCTGATGTCACTATAACAACAAAAAGATTAATCCTCCGTTTATATTACAATCAAAAGCCGTCTACACCTCCAAACGACATGTCGTACATTCAATTTCTGGTATGCAATGGATGGTGCCCTCGCAATCCATTTCTGTGCGCGAAACTTCATCCTAACAATTTAGTGTTAAAGGCAGAATGTATATCTCAAAAAGCGGCTCTAGACGTTACTGTTAGCAATGATAAGTGCAAAGTAATAAGTACATATTCAGTGTTAAGCTTGCAGGCCTCCTACAGCTTCTATAGTAGAAGTCCCATGGTCAAGGCAATACAGAAATAATTAATTTCGATTTCTGAAAGGATGAAGGTCAAGGGTGTACCAGGTCATGCTCTAGGGTGTACCAGGTCATGCTGGGATTACAGGAAACGAAGCATCAGACGTGATTGCGAAGACCGGAGTTAACGAGCCAGAAGTGAGTAGCGTCATTATGCTCCTTTTCGACGGTTACAGCCGAAAACATCGCGGACGAAAACGTCGCGGAGAAAACAACGCAAAGCGAAAACGTCGTGCTACAAAACATCGTGGGAGAAAACATCGCAAAGAGAAAACATCGCAAAGAGAAAACATCGCAGTTCTAAAACATCGTGGTACAAAACATCGTCGTCGAAAATAAAGCGGTTCAAAAACTTCGCAGTTTAAAAACATCGCCGTCGAAAATATCGTGGTAAAAATAAAGTATCTACAAATCATCGCATTACGATAACATCGCAGACATGCTTTTTTCAGGCTTTAAATAAGAAGGAAACTTAAGCATAGAAAATTAAATGCAACTTAATAGATTATACTTTTTATGAAAAATTACCTGTAAAATCTTTATAAAAATGATTTATTAATGGTCTTTGTTAGTTAACTATGTCGATTTAAAATTCTATTAAGTGCTATAAGTTGCATTAATTTTCTATGCTTAAGTTTCCTTCTTATTTTCTCAGCAAAAATTTAATATTTAATAAAAAATATGAAAGTAAAAATTATCCTTCTTTACATCTTGCGCTCACAAATCATTATGGGAATATCCATTTACAGTTATTAAAGCCTGAAAAAAGCATGTCTGCGATGTTATCGTCATGCGATGATTTGTAGATACTTTATTTTTTACCACGATATTTTCGACGACGATGTTTTTAAACTGCGAAGTTTTTGGACCGCTTTATTTTCGACGACGATGTTTTGTACCACGATGTTTTAGAACTGCGATGTTTTCTCTTTGCGATGTTTTCTCCCACGATGTTTTGTAGCACGACGTTTTCGCCTTGCGTTGTTTTCTCCGCGACGTTCTCGTCCGCGATGTTTTTGCCGCGATGTTATCGGCGGACACCTTTTCGACTCATGTATGAAAATTTCTTTCAGAAGCGAACTAATGAAACAATGGCAGAACTACTGGGAGCCAAGCACTACGGGCGAAAGACTCTACATTTTAGCCAAGAGTGGACATTAAGTCAAACTGAGGCTTTTCGTAATTCACTCGTTAACTAACAGGAAACGATACACCCTAGAATAACTTAATAGCTGCTTTTCTTTGACACAGTGCAGTCAGTATTAGCTCTGTATTTATATTAATTAATTAACAGTTTTTTTCGTGCTCTTTCTGTATAATATTTATACTCTTTGATAATATTTAATTTTTATGATCAATACAGAGTGCATTGTTCTGTATACTTACTCGCAGTTTAATTTTATGATCTATGTCTGATTATTCCATTTTGTTCCGAGGGTATAAACTTAGATGGCTTCATATTAATTAAACGTTTGCTTTGAGCGCTAATATGTATTTAAAGTTTTATCACTTATGGCTTAATACTGAATATTGGATGATAATTGTATCCAAATTGGTATTATTTGTACTGATAATGTGTTCCATAAATGAATTTTTAACCAAATTTTATTGCATTTATGGCATTTAACATAACATTACATGACATTATCTATGTTAATGTACTACTCTGAGCACCAATTTGCATTCACGTTTCATTCATAATGGTATTTTAGTATTTGATGCATTGTACTGTGTTACAAAGCTGTATTTTTTTTCCTGTTTTCTTACTGCTACCCATCTTTTTTCCGCAACATAAATTCATTCAGCACCAGAACTATTCTGTCATGACTCATGAAAATACATGCACCCTCTGTCTTTGCAGATAGCAGAAATAAGTTACAAATTTCTACATACTAAACAATTCGTCCTTTATTTCAATTCACGATTCTTGATCTTTTAACAAGTTGACTTTCTCGCCATTGAATAGACATGTCATCTTTGTATCGACGTTAAAGGACAGACCCGGGGGAAAATTATGCAGCTGATGTTATAAAAGAGTTCTGATAATAGGGTTTCTTGGGCGAGATGCTAATTCAGGCAGTGAATAGTTGCCTCGTTTTCATCGTAAAAGTCTCTATTAACAGTATACAATTCAGAAGGAAAGATAATGCTTAAAAAGCTTTTCTACAACCAGCAGATGGTTATAAATTTAAGTTACAAATAATACGTTTATCTTTATTCGTGGGAATAAAATCAAAACAAACTGAACCCGCATAATGAATTTAATCAAAACTGGGTTCCAAATAAATTCTTACTAAATATAATTAACACTAATTAAATGTAACAAATAAAATTTCGAAATCACCAATCTGTCTTCAGTTCCAGCTTTACAAGTGAGCTTCCAAGCCTCAGGATAAAAGTTAATTGCTGATTAGCATCAGACACCGTTGCCAATGCAAGTTAAATAAATAATACTTTCATTCTTATTCGTTACCTAATTTGTATTATAGTGAAGGCTGACGATAGGATATATGAACAGAACATGATTAATATAAAATAACTGGTTAATAAATAAGTTCTTATATTGACTTACACGTTAAATTCGTGTTTACACGTTCTTATACCTTCAGTTATTTCTAAAGCTAAAAAGGCAGCTAACTAAAAGTACTTTTAAGATATAATGTACGGTCACATTAAAGTATGTAATATTGAACAAAAAATGCTCTAAAATAAAATGCGATAAGAAAATAATTTAAATATTGCACATATTCATATAATTATGAATTAAGGAACCCGCTGTAGTTTTTTAAACAAATTTAAAATAAACTGATCTAATTGTTGAACATTTTACACCAAAAGCTTATATCACTAAACAGTAAGCAATGATATACTACCAAATACATAATGAAACTCCACGTCATATTTCGGCCGATCAATCCCGCCGTAACACTACGCGGAAGATACTCGGAACATGTAACTAATACACTGTTACTACTACTCGCCGCTGAACAGGCTCCCGACCAAGGTACCACACGAGATTTTTACCTACTCATCGAAGTTGATCTACTTCCGGCCAAACCCCAGCCAAGGGCTAGGATGAGAGTACAGACAGCATTATTGTGTTTTTAAAGAAAAGTAATAACAGGGGCAAATAAGGCTCTTGAAGAAGGTACAGTTTTAAGCGAGGAGACACTTACTAAGTTGTTCTACTATTAAGCAGAGTAATAAATCATACTAATAAATCTTACCTCTGCATATACGCAAGTGTACGCTTAGTATTCGACTGGGAATATTTCTATAATTCTTCAGCGGCTTATTTCGGTATTCAGTGTTCTTCCTTTCACACTGTCATATCCTGGAAGACACAGAGTGCAAAGCTCTTTTTTGTTTAGACCATCGACGGAGCCAAACAAGTTAATGAGTACAATACCGAGTGAAGCAATTGTTGAGCGCATTACCCAGTGAAGGAGTTCTATCAGTGGTGAAACAAAACGAAAAACACTTTGTAAGATTTTCATTAGTGTAATTCTCAGTTACTGTAGAAGGTGACGAATCTTAAGAACTAGTTAGCGAATAATCGCTTAAGTTCGTGTGACAAGAAACAACAAGATGGAAGGGTAACTAACCCTTTATTATTCCAAAAAGATTTAATAAAACTCCGTCTTGGAGTGTACAATCAAAGCCGACACTTGGGCTTGAACTTAAGGGACTAAAAATTAAACTAAAACTAAGATTAACTAAAGAAATATAGCCGAAGCTATCAAGATTCAAATCGAGCTGGCCCCTTAACTTTATTTGACTACGAAGCTTATCAAGGGCCTGAGTACGGCCGAGCGTAATAACAGCTTTGAGAGAAAGAGGCCAAAAGACAGACGCGCGTAAATCAGAAACTCTGATTCTCTCTGACTCTGTAAGTAACTTCGCGGTTTAAATACCGCTCCTCCTCATTAAGTATTCAGAAAGATTCCAAAACTACGTTCTGGCCGGAAGTAGTAAGCTGAAGTTAAGAATTTGACAGGAAAGGAACTTAAAATTGAACTGCTAATAAAATTAACATAATCCTTACAACTTTACCATGGGCGCGTTTTCTCATCATCAGTTACTTTAAATTCAAAACATTCTGTTATACTGATAAAATATAAATTTAGATAATGTTAGAGATTCATAAATTCTTATATTTTAAAGAAGGATAATCAAGAAACCAAAACAAAATTGAATTTGCTCTAGTCAGTTATAAATAATTTGTTCATATGGCAAAAGATTCTCAAAACTGGTGAAATCTGTATGCATATTTCTGTGGTGAAATGGAAATTTCCATCACAGTATTAGTCAATAATGTGACTAGGTGTCATAAGACATAGATTTCCAAATTTAAGAAACTAGAAGAAATGGAATTGACGAACTATTAAATACAGAATTTAAGAGAAAATGGTTTAAACATATAGTTATTTTACGTAAAATGTTTCCTGTTGCATGATTGCATGATTTTACGATGAGATATCATAATTAAAGTGTGCTGCATGAAACTGCGATTATAATCTGCAGATTCTAGTCGCAAGTTTACTATTTGCAATATCTTCTCGCACAAGAAGAAATGGCCGAGAGAATACCATTCTGAAAAAGTAAGAGCAGCTGTAGGTAAAAAAATATTCTGAATGAAGATTCTCATCGGAATCATGTTGAATATAAAAGACTTATATGAAGACAGTAAGAAATATAAAAAACTCTACGAATGAAAATCTTGGAGTAGTTTTGAAAATCAATGGAAAGTGATGCAAATTGCCTCACTGAAATGCTAATTAAATACATCTAGGATGGTCGTTTCGCTTATTTAAAGTTCGTACATTCCGGTTTCAGGGATGTGTTTCGCTGTAGTTTTTATGAATTGCCAAATCTACATATTTCCCTTCATAATAAAAATTTATGCCTAATATTGGCATTCAAAATTCAGGGAAAAATCAGTAATTCCTTTATTACAGTTCATATAAATGTTAACTTGCATTTGACAGTGGCTTATTTTGACGACCCAAATTATTTTTATATCTGTTAAATAAGCCTATCCTAATTTGGACAAAATAATATCAATCATATTGCAAGCGTTCCCTTTGGAGAGCTCATCCATAACTCTCTAAAGGTGGACTAGTAAGTCAAACAAATTGCTCAATTTAATTACAAACCTGTTCTATGATTTAGAGGTATACCGAACGAGATGGCTAGTTTATGAAAATAAACTAAAAGGCGTTCAGTATAGAGTAGGTCAGTAAACGTTTCAGTAAACTGTTGAAATTAAAAAATGGAGAATCTCAATAAGCTACAACATGGTCAAAAGAAATACCATTGTTCAGGAGTACCATAGTTATAGGTTACTCTGTATTAGCAAATGACGCTCCACGCTGAGAGTGAACTTTTATTATTTTATTGCATATTCCTCACATGATATAACGGTTCCTTTAATAAACAAGGAGAGTTTATTCTGTTACTTGAAATAAATCTTAAACTGCAAGATTCTGCAGTCACATTATTTTTAACATAATTCATTAAAAAAAAAGCTTTCTATTACAGCTTTATCAAATCATCTGAACTTCTCTAAGTATTGTTTCTAATGCTTATTACCAGTGGCTAAGTTAATTTCTTTAATGCAATGAGCACCATATCAAAGTTAACTGTGATCAAAAGCAATTCTAAAGTTTAGGACAAATGTGCAAAGCCATAATCATTACATTCAAAGAAAGTAGTTTATTGAAACCATTTAAGCGAGCGGTAAACGAAGTTAAATATTCTATTTATTGAAGCTTTTAGTTGCAACATGGAAAGTGGAAGCTTCTTTGAAGAAAGCCCTAATGTCTCTCGTAATTTAAAGCAAAATTTTGAAACTCGAAAGCAAGCTGGAAGCATTTTAAAGATAGATCTTTTTAACTATTTATGGGTAGTAGAATGTTCTTACCCTTTTAAACTGCCAGTGCGCTATCCATTAAGGGGCTCAGTGAAATACAGTTTTAGTCTATGTTTCTACGAATCTTTTGACTTATATCTGAACAATGTTCCCTTCATTGCGATACGAGTCACACAAGTTACGTACTTAAGGTATTAGAGATCTTTTTTGTATAATGGTGTGTTATTAAAACGTTAAAACCAATGATTTTAATTCAAAGGATTTTTTTCAAACATATCTTTTAAAGCTCATTTTGTTTCGTCATATATATGTATCAAATTCAAGTAATATTGGGTTTAACTTATAAGTAAAAAATTTCAGGAAATAAAAATACGACTATTGTTTAAGATTCCTTGTTAATACAGCACTTAATTATTTAATTAATAAAGTATTCAATTATTTAATTAGTAATGCATTTAAGTAGTTAGTATCCTTAATGACCTTATGACTTAGTTATTTCTTCCTACGGTCATTAGATTATTTTGGAGCAGGAGGCTTGACAAGTATGATTGCCCTCGAACCTGAACCAATCAAATATGCACCGAGTGTGCTACCGTAACACTACGAAGGCATGCTGCAAGGGAGGAGAAAATACTTTATAATTTATAAATAGAGTTCAGATAATTTAAATAACTTTAAGTTAGAAAGAAAACATTCAATCGATACAAAACGATAAAAGATTATACAGAGAAAATATAACGAACATGAAACCTTAATTTTGAATATTTCATGTCATAACTTTTTTATTTGTCATTCATAATGATATTTGAACTGACAAATCAAAATGAAGATAGTTCCTATATTCCTACTTCCTACTAGTAGGCTTCTGTCAAGAGGTTGTTCGATTTTTGAATAAGTTTTATTTTCTCGTTATATATATATACATGTATGTGTGATGTATATGTACTATATATATACATCATACTGCATGAGTGAAATGAGACTGTGTTGGGTTTTGTTCAGAAATAAACTGTTGATTGTTTAAGTTACAATTCTTTGCTGATCAAAATGGATATTTGCGCTACTGTAATTTTAGCGTAATTAGAAGTAATTAGAAGCGTGAAAAAAGTGTATTTTTCTTCCTTTTCACGTGTTAGAGGGTTAAGAAATGGCACATAAGCTAGTATAAAATAAAAACTACAAATAAAGGTTTCTGCCGTGAATGTGTTACTGGCGAGTAAAATATACTATGTTTGATTCAAATACACTAAGTACTGAGAGCATCAGTTTTGGTATTCATGATATTGTTCTATATGCTTATACACATTTTGCGTTGCACATATGTAAACTGAAAATACATTATTTTCCAAAACGTATACGAATTCAAGTACAGAAAAATAAAATAGCATAGAACCTCATGAGTTACAGTTAATAGAATAGTTTTAAATGATCTTTTCCATTAAGGTAAGTTCAGACCACAAGAAGGGCCCACCAGCGGCCGAGCGGTAAAATCGCTGAACACTGGTAGTTCGGTTCGAGGTTCGAATCCCGCGAACGGGCTGGGTGCATGGGCGTTTTCGTGGTTTTCCCCATGTGTAACGTGTATACGAGCCAGTTTCCCTTAGAAAGTCCTCCACGAAGGCATCCCTCCTCTTAGGCAGATAGCCCTCGAGGCTTTGCCATAATCACACACACACAGACCACAAGAAACCTATTTAGAACTTACCCTACAAAAATATTTTGATAATTAATAATATAATTAAAATTTGAAATATGGTTTTATAAGCATCTTAAGCAGAACTCAAGTGAAAAGAAACTAACCTTGGGAATCTAGAATATATTAAAGAAACGTGAACCTGAACAGGACGGTTGCTCATGCGGCAGTTTTGCTCTGATTCCTGAGCCGTGAGTATTCAGAGATAATTTAATTAATACTTCTGACTGAATAAGCAGAATTAATTCCTTTTCAGAAAAGAAAAGTTTAAATTTTATTTTATTTATTGATTTATCTATTAATTAATGTTTTGTAGAGATGCTTTTGTGGTTCTCATTTGAGAATGGTCATATATTCAGAGGTAAATCAATAGCTAGGAAAACGCTTGAAATCTTAAGGATTGAACTACCGCCATTTTAAAAATTAAAATCAATAAATAAGCGCAATATAAAATATTGCTTTTATTGAGAGAAATATATTGGCTTTCAAAACGCAAAGATGCTTCTTAGAATCTCGAGATGACATATTATTAATTTTGCAAAAAAAGTACGTGTAATCCAATTTAAGATAAGAACTTGGAGTGACGTATTGGCTTTTCTCACCGACATCTCCAATAGCTCTCTAATTCCCCCTCTTTTATAACTTCAGCGCGTGTTAATATGAATAGACCTTTGGAAAAACACTTTGTTGGTATCAATTCCAAACACTACTAATATGTTGGCAATGATAATCACATTCAAAGCCAAGACAAAAATAAGCCACGAAGTTCAGGAAGCATTTAATTACTTAAGTTTGTAGTCTAAAGCAGAATGAATTGAAATTTATTTTCTCCATACGATGGAAAATACACTTTTAGCTCGTCCTTTATCGACATCGCATATTGATCAAGGACTGCTCACATCAAGATAAAAAGGAGTAGTGTAAGGACATCAGATTTACTAAGGCCTTTGAGTATAAAACAGCTCTGCAGCTGTAGCTTAGGTAAACAAATACTAATCACCTCATAAACGAAGTCGCAGATTCAAGACACGTTTGTAGGAAACACTTTACGACAAGACATTTTGTTTTTTTTATAACAATTATCAATATTATAACGCTGATGTTAACTGTAACGTCTGGATATTTCTTAATTTTTTTAACACAAATCAATGAAAGTAGAAAATTAATTTAGTTTATTCAGTCGAGTAACAATTGAACGCAAACATAACAGGATGTTGAACATTGATTTTCACATAGTTACATTGCTTAATTGATTGCAGTTATCATTTCTTTCTATTTATGAGCATGAGATTTGCACATAAGTGAATATTTAATGCTCGAAGCTTTCAATAAATATCGTCAACCGCTTAGGCTCATCGCACTACAAATAAAGTACGATGACCATCATCGTTCTACAAATATGACTATCATCGTACCATCATATGACCATCATCGTACTACAAAAGAAGCAGAATTATGTATCTCGGGTGGTGAACAGGCTAAATTGTTCCGCTTGTTGCCTCACTTGGAGAAAAGTTTTCACATAGAATAAAATCCCCTAAAAATATGTTGCGACCGTCAGGAACAAAATAGAAGCTCGTTTGGCGGTAGAGTACACATTAATTCGTTTATGGGAACCTTTTGGATAGGCAAGACAGGTGTTTTGAACGATTTTCGTATGTCTTAGTGCATTTCTTTTTAAAAAGGAAAAAAATCAGGATGTTTTTATGAACAATTATTTTAGTAAATGACCCAATTTTCGCAAAAGGCTAATACCAGATTCTTTCTTCAAGAAAAAAATCGTAATGAGTTTGGTAATAGTTTTGGTTGAGGCAATGAAGGAAGCAGCGGAGAAATCTCACTAGATTGTTCAGTTAAATCTTCATATTTTGTTATTTTAAAAATATCTATTAAATTTGGTGTGGAAAAACGAAAGACTTCCATTAGCATTCCTTAAAATCCGTTAGTAGAACCAAGTATATTACTAACGCATTTATATAAAATTCACTTGGCAACATTCAGTTGTTTTAGGTGGGGAAAACAACTTTTGGAATAAATGATAACGGGCAAATAATATTTCTCACATTACTTTATAAGGTATTTTTCCTGCCTTCCTAGCGCGCCTTCGTGGTGCAGTGGTTCTACACGCTGGGCCGGTATTCCAGAGGTCCATAGTTCGATTCACGGCGATTGCTCACTTTTCTTCTTGGCTGCTCCAAAAAAATTAGCTAATGTCGCTACAGTGGCGCCCGAACTAAAAGGGTGTTGAATGATGATTCTCCTCACCCAGGATTTGGCGATTAGGTCCCCTAAAAATCCCAGTCGCCCTTAAAAAGGGGGAGTATATAAGGTATTTATCCTGCCTTCCTAGCGTGTCTTCGTGGTGTAGTGGTTCTGCACGCTGGGCCGGTATTCCGGAGATCTGTGGTTCGATTCCCGGCGAAGGCGATTGTTCATTTTTCATCTCCCTGCTTCCAAAAAATACCTAATGTCACTATAAGTTGTAAGGTATATTTTAATTTTATAACAGTTATTTTAATTTCAGTGTACTTTCCATTCAATTCCTGTTTCCACTTACAACTCCCTACCAGACTACGTTTTTAGAATCGTGTTGAATGCAAATGAGTTAGAAGTAGTATTTAAGACAGGTTCAATTTACTTCGGGAGAGAGAGCTAGGAATCCTGAGTAGTGTGTGTTTGCCTTCGGGCTAAATCTCTCTTGAAGCTGTTAAGCTCGTCCGTAGGTTACATGACTTTTCATTTTTTCCGGCTAGCTTAAATTAAGGGCCATCTCCGTTAGTTCGATTAAGTCTCTTAGTTAGTTATAATTTAGTTCTCATTTCTTATTCTGAGTGCCTAAGTGGAGGCTTTGTTTAAACCCGAGAAAAATGCCAACTGTTCATGTTATTTTGAGTGAAATAAAGAGTCGTTAACCCTTCTTGATTCTACGACTTTAGTTATTTGAACTCAGCGATAAGTCGCTTAACGGTTCACTAGGTTCCTCAACATTTTCTTCAGCCAAACGGAGTGAAGAACCCTACAAAGTAATTATAAAGTAATCTGTGTTTTGCTTCGTATAATGTTCAGCAATTTCGTATAATCTGTATTATGTGTTCAAATCGATTTTATTGTAATTAATGCATTATGTGTATTAGATGTACATTTGAATTTATTAAGTACTAATGTTAATGGACCTGTAGAGTATAAATAAATTCGACAAACTTTTAGGTCCTTTAGGTCACTTTTAGGAGTGCTGCTCCAGACAGTTGCGGGATCCGGACAACACGCTGTCAGTCTATATAAGCCCCGCGGGTGCCCGGATCTGCTCTTACCTGTTCACTTCATTTATACTAAATAATAAGATACAATATTAAGGTCTTACAGTATTAAGGTCATTATACTAACCTCTTTAGTTAGTCGATTCTCGGGGTTTTGGTTTTCCGGAGCTTTAATTTAAATTTCTTAACTCTAAACTTGTTTTACTTTTAAAGATTATTTTGCTTATTAGTACTGAGCACGCCTGGGCCGCTGACTACCATCGTTTGTTATTGGACGGGTGAGCTCCTTTTCAGTCATACGACTGAGATACTCTCAGTCAGGTGGGCTGGGGTCTGCGCCTTTTTATAGTACAGTATTAAAGTGTTTTAAAACCTGTTTGAAAACGATGTTTAAAGCAACTAATGATATGAAATAAGCTCTATCTTTAATTAATGTCAATTTAGTTTAATAAAGCAAACGTTCAGTTGGAAGTATTTGGCCACTGAAAAATATTAAGACAAGTTGGAGAAGAAATTTTGTCTTTATTTCCTAAAACGCTCTCAAAATCTTATCTATTTACACTACATGCAGATTGCATGTACTCTACAACTTTAGAATTTAGTATGATAACAATGAACATCCGATTTTATGCTACGTTTTAGTGTAAAACATAAATGAAACTATATATGGTAAAGTATATCTACATCTATATGTATATGTATATGTATATATATATGGTAATGTACTATATATGATAGTCTTACCACGAAACTATATATGGTAAAAAATGATAGGATAAAAACTATACATAGTAAAACTATATATGGTATATTATAACTATACATGATATTTGATGTTAATTAACCAGTTATTATTATTTATGACTTTATTACAACTTCTCCTTTCCGTAGTTCTCACCAGAATGTAAATTAGTCATTTTCATATTTCATCTTTGGGTTTTGTATGTTTAGATTAGAGCTTCTGTCAACCTCGGCTTGCTCTTACTATAGCTAGCTTTGTGTAAATTGTATTACAGCTTCAGCGCCTTGCTAGCCGATGTTCAAATTACACACCATTAAATATCTGAGCCATTTTAATTAGCCTCTTTTATGCCTAGTATCCGACTACGGTACCTGAATTTGAATTTAACTTATTGTTATGTTAGTTTAAAAACCCGAAAGATAGCCGAAGTTCGTTTGTAGCACAAGTTGTATCTCTCAGTTTAATTAAGACTTAATTAATAAACGGTTATTTTAATCCTTCTTTTGGACTTGATGCTTTGTTTCCGACTGAGAGATAACTGACTTCAAGTCTAATAGCGTGTGTAGGACATTGACACAAGGCTTTTAGATACAGCAGAACGTTGCTACTAAAATAATGTTACTATGTAACGAAAGCTGTAACTATAACTAAAAGTTGAAATAATACACTTAGGAAATCAAGAGGTACTCAGGATTTAGAAACTTTTTGAGATAAATCGTGCTCTTGCGCGAAGTGAAACTCAGGTCTTATTCAGGTCTTTAATTTTATGGACAGGCGCAAAACATTGTACTGCTAGAATACACGGAAGAATTGCTCTTAATTCTTTACTTCGGAAGAATACTGTTTAAAATACGTGACTGTATTTTCAAATCTGGTAGAGAGCCATTGCGAAATTTTTTTACACCGCACAGGAATATATTTTTCAATAGGGTCGTATGCTGAAATTTTATTCGAAGCAAATAGAATTATAGTTATATTGTCTAGTATTTGCTTTCCTCCCGCAAATATTTCTTGGGGTGTCATAGATTTTACATTGCTAATGAACCGAAATTATATATTTATTTTTCACAATCCCTCTCTCTTTCAAAATGTTGAGGAAACTATCTAACGGTGTTGGGAAGGTTCTCTTAGAATACACACTTTTATTTTCTTTAATAAACAGTTTCACAAGACCCTTTTTATGTCAAATCAATAAATCTTTTTCTTGTCCTCTAAGCTGTCATAGGCCATATTGATTTCACCAGGCACACTGTTTACAAGCGGGGGCAATTTTCAATGATGTGTGGTGGCTGCTGTGCTTTTAAACTATTCCTTTTAAATAAGGATGGATTGGAAAGCGTTTTTGGAGATTTATTAGTAATATTATTACCATTTAGATCAGCACAGAGAATCAATTAAAATTTATCGTAGTATTTATTTTTAAGTAATGCTCGAATTTGTCATTACTCAGTCTCATCTTTACCACAAAAACAGTTGGAGTAAAGAAAGGTTAGGTTAAGGTTATATGAATATGCTACGAGGGTTATTAGCCTAAGAGGAGGGATGTCTTCGTAGAGGACTTCGGAAAATTGGCTCGTATTCACGCTACATAAGGGAGGAAAACAAAACCAAGCAAGCAGCCATTTCGTTCGCCTAAGATCGAATACAAGTCAGCTGGAATTACCTATTTAGCGATCTTAATCACCCGGCCACTGGTGATCGCCAACTGGAGTAAAAGGAAAGCCATTAGAAATCAAAAACTGGCTTTAAATTTATTTTCGATTTCTCAATGAACACGTTTTGGAATTATAATGTAGTTTAAGCTTCGTCATCAATCCTTAAACACTCACACACACACAAAAAAAAAAAAAAAAAAAAAAAAAAAAAAAAAAAATGTGCACAATTTCTAAAATTTTTCTTTTTTTCTTAAACTCTAATTGAGTGTATTTTATTTTTGTGTTATTGAATATTGATTATTAGATCAGGTTTCAGCTGGTGTTTAGTCAAAATGTTTAATTCAATAATAGTATATTTCGGCTTAAAAATTTACATTTTCCATTAAAATAATTTATTTTTCAAAAAATGGAGGATGAGCGAAAATTCTTATAACTAGTTTTCGAGCCTAAATTGAATTGTGAATCTATAACCAGAAACTAACAGAGAAGAAAATATACATTTGTCTCAAATATGATATGGTATTTCAAACTAAAGAATTATTTTAAATGTTTAACTACGTTACTGTAGCTAAACACTTAAAAGGGATTTTAAGAAAGTTATTTCTATTTAAAATAAAACTGATAAAATGATTTTATTTAAAAGTGATTTAAACTGTGTGATTTTAAATGTTGAGCTACGTCACTTTTCAAAAAAATAATTAATAACAAAATTTATAAATGTTTCTGCCCTCCTCACCGCTAAATTGTGACGGTTTCTCAATTAATTATTCCACTGACTTGTCGACAAGCGTTACTTTACATAATATGTTTTAAATTGCACTGCTTATTTTATTACGCATATAGCATATACTTTATTTTGAGTGTTTTTATCTATGAACATCTGCGGTTGTTATAAATATTTCGTTTTAAAAGATATCATTTTACTGAACTGAAGGCCCGGACGTTACCTATCTTCAGATGTCAGCAAAGAATATATTGTTCTCATCCTGTATACACAGTTATATATGTAATGAAATTTTAATTAATATTTTTCTTTAATTATACGTTGGAAACATTTGTTTCTCTTCCATTTTTACTAATAATGTTTATGGAACTTTCATCAAAGCTTGGGAAAAAGAAAATAAAATTATTTTAAGGAAATACTTAAGATAAAACAAATAAACATATATTCATTATTATTTGATAACGTATATTAATCCATTATAAACATTATAAATGTATGGGCATGATTTATAATTAATGCGCTGTGCTACATCCTACCTGAAGGAAAAAGCAGAAAAACTTCTGCCTTTCATCCTATGCGCTTAATTTTGTTTAAATTGACAGTACTTATTTCGGTCGTATCTTCAAAATTCATTTCAGAAAAATTTATCTTTTAACTTTAAAATCTTCTCTTAAATTCAGCATCCAGATTTTATACTTGTAGTTACTTCTTTATTTATCCAAACAGGAAAGAAAATTGAACTTCACAAATCATAAGGGATAACTTAAAAATATTAAAACGTTTAAAAGTATAGAGAAAAATGTTGTTGATTTATTGTAATTTAATTCATGTTTGGTAATAACATAAAAGGTTAGGAAACTGATAATAATTTAGTACGCGGCTTTTTTAAGTTAAAATGCAGTACGCTTTAAATTACAAAATATAAACAAATGTTCATATTATTCTTCCTTCATTTTTACAAGGGTATATAAATGTGTACAAAATATTTTATGTTTTTAAAAGTATATAAATGTGTACAAAATATTTTATGTTTTTAAAAGTATATAAATATAGTATATAAAGTATTCCATGTTTATAAATGTACATGAATATTTGTAAGGCATTAGACATTTGTAGAGTGCAGGTGGGTTAACTTCTATCAGTATATTGGAGTAGCAGGAAACTACACAGAAGAAGGGTTCAAATCCTTTATTAACTCTTTAAAATTTACAATGCCTCAACTCGAGGCTAACAAACTTCGCCTCTACCTGGGCGGCAACTGAATGTCAGATATTTGAAATTAAAAGTTGAAATGTTCAACAAGGTATAAACTAGCCTACAGGGCTCGGCGACATCCCAAACTTCAATCCCCTTCTAAGCTAGTGGTAGCAAAACAATGCAATTAAGCCACTTGAACCAGCAATAAGCAAACGTACCTACGGCAGAGACGGCAGCTAGAGCCTAACTCTCCCTTTCTCATACCGAAACTCGGCTTTTAACTACTTCCTTCAACATAGAAAATTTGCATGCGTTCACGCGCGCTACAACATTTAACTATTCTGGCATTGACAATTAGGGGAATGAAGGCTTATAGGAAAGTTTCAAATAAAACTCTAAATTATTAATTAAAATAAATATAAATCCATACACATTTATAAACGTCAAAATTGATGTTTTTCTACATTTTACAGCTTTAGGCATAGAAAGTTAATTTGCTTATTAGATTAAGTTTAGATTACTTACTCGATTATATGAACAAAAGTAACTGGGTGTTTTCCTTTCATAGACGTAGGATAACCTACATGCAAAATTGTATATGTACGTCTTGCGAAGAAATGAAATGATCAAGAGCAGCCCTTATATCTTTGAATTTTTATTTAGTGCATAGTTTCCTGAAATTTATTGGAAGTGTTAAATTTAGGGTATTGGAAGAGTTTGGTAATCTACTTATACAGCCTTTACGAGATTTCTTTTACACTCGAATGCAATGTATTTAAAATAATAAATTATTAATTTGCAAGAGAGTTTACTGTAGACAGTGATGTTAGAATACCTAAAACATTTATCAAAACAATAGTATTTATAACAAGAATAAAATGCCATGGATATACTATACATTCAGATTCAGGATCCATTATCAACACAGGTTTATCAAGTATAGAAAAATTTAAGATTTCACACCTCATACTCAAATTGAAAGTGAAATCTGATAAAAAAAAAACTTACATATGCATGCTACGAAGTGTTTGGCTGGATTTCTTTCTGAACGGCAAATGAATCGCTATCATCTCTCTTTGGATTAAATCTTACGTGATATTTTATTTTATTAATAAACTAACTTTACTGAAAGCGTTTCTAGTTTGCTCTCCTACATTCTTCCATAACGTTTTCTCCCATTCATTCTCATACATTTTCTCAATATGCAAAGAAAGTATTTAATAACTTATTTTAAATGGTTGAGTAATTCGTTTTAGCAGATTAATTTCAACTTTATCATTTATACTATTTTAGTTGCTGTCTGATCGACTTGTAAGACGTTAAGAAAATTTTAAACTTAGAGAGAGAGAAACGCCGACCTGGCAGAAGTGTATTAAATTTTGAGCTTTTTTATGTGAAAATTATAGCAAGAGATGAGAGCTAATCAGGCAGGTTTATTAAATTAAGTGTGCATTTAGTTTATTAATTTTCATTGTAAACTGATTTATTTGAAAGAATACACTGTCTGCGCCACAGAAAGTTAGTATATGTTTGAGTTTAGCTCTGAAATGCAAATAAAGTTTAAAATAAATTTAAGTAGCTTTGAATTCACCTTTGTTTATTTTCTGATGCGATAATTTGCTCGAGCAGTTAAGAGACTGAGAGCTACGGAGTAAAAAATGTAACCTCTTTTTATTTATTTGTCTGTAGTGGCATTTTCACCATTTTCTGATATTATTCTAAACTGCTGTAAGAAACACGATGGGGAAAAGCTACTACTTTAACGCAATTTTTAGTAATAGAATAATAAGAAATAATAATAAGAAAAAAATGCAGAAAATTTTTTATTGTGTGCTAAACTGTTTACACATTTGTTTTCCTGCTTAACGTAGTTCATTTTATTATAACTAATGACTTTCTGAAGTATATGAATATTTTTTACTGTAGATGAATAAGTTGAATGTCATTTTATTCTTCTAATTTCTAAACCAAAGGTCAATATTTCTTAGTGAAATATGTTTAGCTATTTATTGCTCAATGCAGGGTAAATGCAGTTAACAAAATGCATAACTTGATAATTCCAGTGGGAGGTTATTTACATCTCGTACGAAAGGTTTAACAAAAATATTTTAATGAAAGCTCACTCGCTCCTGTATAAAGCTTATGTTCCTGCATAAAGCATTCGTTCCTGCATAAATTCATTTAAAGCTTTAAGCATAGATCTAATTGCTATAATATAATGAAATATTATATTGCATACAGAATGCATGCAATATAATATTTCATTAAGGCTAGAAGTTGAACTCACTTTTCTTGATTTTTTACCACTTTTCTGTTTATTTTTGTTGTTTCTGTGTACTAATAGTAATTAGAATGTAGTATGAGTATATTAAAATGGCTGAATTGTTTGAGTTAAAGCAAAGCTGTAAAGTCATTTCATAGTTGAACAGAATCTGGCTGTATTCATAATTATACCTGTATTAACATTGCACCATTAAGAAAATCTTAAAAGGGATGCTTAGAGGATCAGCAGCTTAATGGATACGAGCTTTAAATCCTGGGAATGTGTTCTGGTCTCTAGAGGTTTTATGTTTTTCCCTATGTATAACACTTAAATGGATCACCTTCGCTTAGAAATTAATTCACGAAAAATTCCCTCCTAAAGTCTAACACACCCGGTGAATTTACCGTAACGAATTACTTAGTTTCTAACTCTAGTTTTTAGCTTACATGTAAAATATAAAAGAGATAATTACTAAATAAATAGTTAAATATTGAGTTTAACAGTTATTGAACATAAAAAATAGAAAGAAAAGAAAAAGTGTTTTAATATTGATTGCTGTGCCATTCCTAAAATTGTACATTTATTGTACTTCATTAAATAATGAATGTATAATTAGGAAGAATGTAATGGGAACGAAACTAAGTCCAGATCTGTGATTGTTTAATAGTATGCGAAGAGAAAAAGTATCGAAAGAAATGTAAGAACTCTTTTAGCAGCTTAAAATGGTGGTTCATGAATGGACATTTCATGTAAAGCAGTTTCAATAACATAATGCAGTAAGAAATGGATTAGATTCGACCTTGCTGTCGGCTACCAAAGTTTTCTGAATTTTATAAATGTTTTCATTTTTATTGTGCCCATATATAGCAGCTATAGCATCTAGTATCTTCATTTGCGACAGATTACAAACAAATCTGAATTCTTCCTGAAGATCTTACAGAACCCTTAATGCAAACGAAACAGATACATATGTTTTTTAACAGGCTGATGGAAATATGGTGAAGAGCTGCGGAAATTCAGTAACAGTAATCTAATGGATTACAGTCTTAAATCCTTACATTTAATTTCACATGTCTTAAAAAACTATTGTTTAAATTAGTAGAAACCAGTCCAGGATAACTATCTTTTTAGAATAGAGGTTAAAAAAATGAATATTTCATTATTTATAAACCAAAATATCAAATTTTTGTGCTTTTCTAGAAGTTTACGAAAAGGTTTGGAAGGTGCCCATGCAGTACACGCGCACGTAAACTACGAAAAAAAAAAGAAACAGTTCTAAATCTCCCCGTTTTACTGGGCCGATTGACGAAATTAAACTCGCGTTTTACATGTCTCGAAAGAGCGACTTAGGATATGTATTAGATTTATTTATAGCATTGTTCTAATACAGTATTTTGACACAAAATAGCTCTTTTTCTGAAATAATATACCTATTTTTTCCATATTTCCATTCTAGGACTCAAAATTACGCCAAACTACTAAGTTTCATAAAAATCACACGAGTAGTTTTTAAGACATTAGCGTTCAAAAGTTTAGCTCCTTAATATTGAGTTTGGTATACATATCTATTAATCTCTCTTTTTTATTAAACTTCTTCCTTTCACATTTCGAAATTCAGGTTCATTCCAAATAAAATTCACCCATTTTTTATGATTTATTTTAAAAATTTGTATATAAATTTTATAAATTTTTCAAAAGAAATTTTGAATTATAATCTATACAATTTTTACCATCATTTTAGAGCAGACGTATTTCTAAGCATACCTGCAAAAAATGACAGTTTTTTGTATGTAACATGAATGTAATCATGAATGTATGCATCATTTAAAGCATTTTTGCGATTCGAAGTATATGTCTGCAATCGACGGTTGAGAGAATAAAGACAGGGTAAATGCTTTTTTGAACATGGTTTATATAGTTATATATTTGTTTGTAACTAGAAAACTGCTGAAAAAAAATTTAATACAAAATACAAAATTATTAATTTAGTAATTTGTGCTAAAACTGAATCTTTTGTTATAAGAAAGGTTTAACCTTGTGTCTTCTATTCAGATGCTGTATTTAAACTTCCGTATTTTGAGAGTTATCGCGGGTTAGAACCGGATACTAACGTCAAATCCTTGGTAAATCTGGTGCTAGTAAAATATTAACTGCTTTCTACTTGAGATTCTGGCTTCAATTTCTGGTGAAGGAGTTTGGCTGCATGGGCGTTTACGCTTCGTACTTAAGTGGCTGTCATATTTCGAGAAAAAAAGGTATTAATTCATAATCTTAGAGTTCAATCAATACAAAAAATTGAATAAAGCAACAAAAATATCGAATATATAACAAAATCAATACTGTTGAAGAGGTCCGAATGACTATTTAAGTATTGAAACTTTTTTTACTTGCTGAATTAACATTATAATAAATTTTGCGCTAAACATTTGAATTCATCAGAAACTCCGAAGGTTTGAGATCCAAACAATTAATTAAAAACTTTGAAATAAAATTTTTTAGCCCTGAAATTCAGCTAGAGTTAGCGTTAAATTAATTGTACTAAACTACATTAAAAATAATTATTAACTTCAGATAAATATCATCACCTTTAATTTATTATGTTATATGTAAAAAATGGTAATTTTTTAAAATTAAGGTACTATACATTCGCAAATAATGCTATATTATTTCCTATAAAATATCATTAGAAGTATAGAAGTTGCTTTGTTTCGATTTTTTGCAGTGAAGATGAGAAAATGAGCTTACGTTAGTATTACTAACATGAATTTTAAATTAAAATTTTACTATACTCAGTTCTCATTTGATCTCTAACTAAACAATAATACATTTTGGAAAACAAAGTATGCATGAGCCAACCGAGTGAAAAATTAAAATAAAATTATAATGAAAGGAATTAAAAGGACAATATTATTTCATCTCGCACTCAAAGTTAAATGGATTTGAAATTCGCTGTTAAATTTCGGTTGAACTAGTGTACCTTTTTTCCTGAAAATTTGTAGGAATTATAAATGAATATTTTTCATGAAAACAGATTTTTTTTTGCTTTTAATTAACGTTTACATTTTCCATTTTTATTATCGAAATTTTGATATTTGACTTTTGTGATATTAACTCCTTTTCATAACCCTGAATTATACGTTTTCTATCCTAATCATATATGAAACTTAACCTTTTCTACTAATTTTTATCTAATGTTTAGAAAGGAATAATACCTGGAAACGGTATAATCAAATGCACTTTCATTTTTGTTTAGTTTAACAAATACGAAAAATAACATTTAAAATTTTTGCTTTTACGTTTCACGTTTATGAAATATAGTAAAATGCCAGCTAAGAAAAAGTAGAGTGAGAATGGTATGTGTGGTAAAGAAAAATTTAATTTCCTGCTTCTGCTTATTAAAAAGAGTGAAAAAATAACGGCGGAAAATAATTAAAGATGCCCAAGAAAAGTTTATCCTGAATTTTTAAAGTGATATATTTTTTATATTTAAGAGGATTGCCTATGCTTTTTAAATTAAAGTGTCTGGCACAGAGTTGTACTTAAGTGGATAAAACTTTTGAATTTAATTTTATTATTAAATGTATAAAAAGTGTAGGGTGAAGAAAGTAGTATTTTTTATTGTTATTTTTTATTCTTGCGAAATATTCCTTACCCCGAGATGAAATACTTTTACTAGTATTTGAAAGGAATAAACTGAGCAGATCTCATATCAAAATGGTTTATACTTATCCGCTAATTTTGGTTATGGATTTACCAGCCGCTTCGAAACTTCATTTACTTCTCTTGAATTATTAATGAGCCGGTCTTAGTTATTACTCACTTCTTCAGATGCCTGTTTGTCTCTGAGCAGCGGTGAAAAATCGATCCACAATTGCAACCTAAACTTAATTTCATAGAGGTCGTTCTTTGCCTCCATTTTTGCTGATTTTCAGTCATTCACTCTTCTAGACACTTTCGTTTTCTTGTTTATTTTCTTTCTCTCTCTTCTTACGTTCTAGAATAAACGCGCTTAACAGTTTTTTGCTAAGATTGAAAAACGTTAACAAAAGCGAAGAACAGTTTCTTTTAAAAAGTATCTGTAACTAAATTATAGGAAGTTGTCAAGTGTTACTTGGTCGATATGCCGATAAAATATCTCCTGGAATACTAATCGCATTCAAATGACATTCTTTCTATATATTCACAGTTGAAAAGATTGAAGTTCATGTGGAACAATATTTTGACGCTAGGAAAAACATAAAAGGAATCATTATTTAATATTCTTTAAAAACTAAAGAGTTATTTTGGAAACATATAAAAAATATGCAATACTTTCTTTCACAGAAAGTTTCAAATGCGGTCAATATTTAACCTAACATTTGTATTAAAATAAAAGAATTCCATTGAAAGCTTAATCATGAGTTTATCCTGAAAAGCTTGAAACACTCAAATTTGAAAACCTAAATTAAATTAAAATTTTGAATTACAAGCAAATCGTGAATTTCACCGGTGGTAATTATATTTAAATGTTTATAGATTGCAAATGCGATGTAAAATTTTTATTAGTTGAAAACCAACGATTATTAGTTGAAAATCAAATCGAGTAAAAACGCAAACTGGAGAAAAATTATTTAGCATTTTCATCTAAGTTTAGCGAAGAATTGTGAAAAGTAAGATACATTTTCTAAGGAAATTTTCATGTATAATTTTGAATTAAAAAATAATAACATAAATAAAAAATCAAATATGTTTTAAAATTTTTATACGAGCTTCAAAAGATTCAAATGCAGTGCCTCTTGATCAGAAGCAAATCTTCTCAAAAGAGGCTAGGTACTGAGGTGACATCAGCATTATCACCAAAAAGAAGAATAAAGATCTTTTAATGACTTATTCGCCTTGTAGAGACAGTAGGTGCTTTGAAGCAGCAAATACAAAAAATCAGCTATACTCTCGGCTAGGATTCTAATTGTGGTTTTTGTTAATTGCTAGCTGGACTTGATAACAAAAGAACTCACAGCGGAATGCGATGATTCCTTACATCCGTACCCAATTAAAGGCAAATTGGAAAGATGCAAGAGACTCAGTCTACCAAATATTAGTGGTGAAAAATTATCATCCGCCACGCTTTCTGTTCGTGCGCTTCTGTAGAGACATTAGCCGCCCAGACGGGGTAGTGGTCAGTCTGACTGTCGCACCGAACGGTCAGTTTCGAATTCCGGAGAAGGAATGCAAGATTTAAGCATATAATCTCTGTGCGGCAAGGGGCAGCTCCTGTCCAAAGGTTGATGGTTGAGGACCAGGTTTGGGACACCTTCGGAGGGCAAACCGGTGCTAGGCAGACCGGTTACCATTTATTAATTTTAATTGAAGAAAAAACAAAGTAACGAAAAGTATGATAAAGAAATTAAATTCATCTCGTAGTGAGAAAGGTAGTCAGTCCCGTACTTTCAAGACGGAAAAGAAAAATCATGGATGGAGTTTCGTGCCCTGTCCATGTCTTTCACGCATTTTGGATAATATAAATTATACAAACAGGAAAGTTTATCAACGGTTGGTAGCTAGTTTTTCAAGCATAATTTTCAGACCATTTTAAATTTCGAAAATTGCAAGTTTTTTCAAAAATTGACTTTAATTCGAAGCAAAATTTAACAATAATTTAAAATAATCTTGTTAAAGAGGCACTAAAATTTCCAGATATTGAATAGAGATGAATATGTGCTAAAAGAAAATGTTAAATTTCTCCTGCAAAAAAGAGGGAGACGCCTGCTTTCTCATGCTACTATCACACAAAAAAAACGCGAAATGCAACAGACCATTCTTTCTAGAATTGCATTCTCCCAGAACCAATTTTAATGGTAAGTTTTCAGTACCAAATTTGTTTTTCTTCCATAATGAAAAATTTGCTTTCGATATTATGATGCGCGCTGACCAACAATCAGAAGGAAGGAGTTTAATATAGTCTTGTACTTTAACTACGTAAAATTCTTAGAAGTGAAGATTTCTCGAAATGTTGCTTTTGACAGAGTGGGTCGGAAGTTGCGTGTTCTCGTCTGATAATAACTTTAAAGGTCTAATGGAAACCGTGTGTGCACATTTGTATTACAAAGTAAGTTTTGTTAAAACACATACAAACTCTCCTATTCGGCCCCAAGAGATTCGGAAACCAAGAAAATATTTCGTGGGTTCAGTGCTGTTCTCCACGTTTAATTTAAATGACTTTGTGAGTGAATAATAATCTAATTTAAAATGCAGAAGTTAAATGCTTTAAACTATTGCAAAAGTTCTAATGAGCTACTTGAATTCATAATGACAGTTTTTGATAATTAAGAGAATAAAATTGTTTTCCAGGATTGTGACGATTCAGCTACTGATTTTCCATGCATTATAGATTTTCTTATAGCACGGTACTATTAGACTTGGTTTAAGGAAAATAAATTAGACTAATTTATTTACCAGAATTTTATCAGATCTAGCTTGAGATAGAAATTAAGCGTGAATCTTGGTTATAAGAGAAAACCGCTTCCAATTCATTTGAATACTTGTGTAGGGATCAAAGGGAAATAACTTTGTAGTTCTTATTTAACTGCATAATAACGCCGTTCTTTAAATATTATTGTGCACGTATTCGTAGGTAATTTCGATTTCTTTTCTTTTTTTTTTTTTTTTTTTGAGCCATCACGAGTTCAATAAAATCTGCTCAAGCTTGTATACAGGCAAAAGTTCCCTTTAAATAAATGTAAATCAATGCAAATTTGTTTTCAGTCAGTTGTGCAATGTAGAATGAAGCAGGTGCTTTCTAGGATTTTTCAAATTTTTATTAAATTGTTTTAAATTCTGGAACTTTCATAACTGCCTTATATCCACTGATAGAAGAATGGTTCCTTCAACGAAATCCTCACTTTGCAGCAAAAAACAGTTCATCTGCTAGACAGATAAATCGTCGCCTGGGTCTAAGGGGTCTAAATGCTAAGTTTTCAACAATGCAGCGATTTCTGACTGCCTGTTGGAAATTGCAGTTGTTGTTTACAGTTCATTCTGTAGTTATATAATAACCGCGCCAGCAGTTTCTTTTCTACTACATCCACTTTGTATGTATTTAAGAAGCAAGTACGTGGAATTTGAAAATCACAGGAACGAGAACAAAGGCAAATTTTTAAAAGGGGTTAGCAACTTAAAACGAAAAATAAATTTACACGTCAAAAGTTACCATTTTAAATAAAGATTACAACAGTGAAAAATTGTCTGTATAAACATAAAATTTCTAAATCTTCTGAAAATACCTAACTTTATAAGTTTATTTATAAAACTATTACTTTGTGATTCTGCACTTACAGGGACAGCAGACTGTAGATTAGTATTAGACTAGACAATGACTAGTTTATTGATTTATACTTTTCGAATTTCTTTTCTGTTCTTCCGCGTTTTGGTTATTTAAGCATGTTGCTTTATCAGCAAAGTTGAATGCAGAAATAGTGTGCAAATATGTTTAATAAAACCTCAATATAATTATTCACACCATTCCCACGAAACTGAAAACTAAATAACTAATACTAAATAGAATAACATTGAAAATTATAGCCATGTCAAAGTAAAAATTGGCAAAACAATTTCAGAAACTAAATCTTTCTTTATTGAACATTAAAATACAAATGGAAATTAATACTGAACATAAAAATGCAAATAAACTAACTGAAATACAAAAGAAATATATCGTATAATGTCTTGTGAGTGATTTTAGTATTTGTTTTATTTCTCACTTATAAATAATTTTGGTTCGATCAACTGGTTTTTATGAAATTCTTATAACTTTATCAAAATTAAAAAACAAAATTTCAGGCTGAAAGATTTTATTTCAGGTGACATGCGCCTAAGAAAACAACATTAAGCCTTTTCCTACAATCAACAAGTTTTATTTTGACTTTCATAAATTGTGAAATAGTTCTAGATCGCACTACACGTGCATAAGAACAGAAGATGGAAAAAATAAGGGCGTCACGAATTGCATTGATGTATTACGATATTATTGTAGTCTTATTTGAACATTAGTTTTCTCTCTTTCGTAGGTGCACTTCTTTAGGTTTCTGTTGCTATGAACAATCAACTCATTAACGTAAAGTTAAAATTGAAAGTGAAGCTTTACAGAGATCATTATGCTACTGAAAGGAAAAATGAACACACTTTGAGGGGTTCAAATATTACTTTCTTCTCTTGTTAGTTTCAGTTATGAACTTCTTACTAACCAGTTATGAACGTGATTTATAAAATAAAAATTTTGTAAGTCAAGAATTAGATACTTTATAAGTTTACAATAAGTGCTTTTTGAAGATCTTTTCCTTAATGGGCATTTGACAACAAGGCCTAGCCTTACGAACTGTGACCTGGCCGATAAAATATTTTAAGTTAAGTTAAAAGCACATGTATTTAAATAATCGTTTTCGTAGCAATGCTTAATTTATCGGTCCTTCGATGTCGTAAGAACTTGAGAACATGTACACGTATAAATCGAACGCCAAGTGTAACATTCTTGCTTATTTGATTCATAACGTGAAGTAGGGCCCACCAGCGGCCGAATGGTAAAGTCGCTGAACACTGGTAGCTCGGTCCGAGGTTCGAATCCCGCGAGGACTGGCTGCATGGGCTGGCTGCATGCAAACGGGCTGGCTGCATGGGCGTTTTCGTGTTTTTCCCCATGTGTAACGAGTATACGAGCCAGTTTCAATTAGAAAGTCCTCCACGAAGGCATCCCTCCCCTTAGGCAGATAGCCCTCGAGGCTTTGCCATAATCACACACACATACATAAGGTGAAATTTGCACTTAGCTTCTGTTTGAAACAATTTTAAAAGGCTATCTACATGTCCCCAGAAGATTTAAAATAATTCTGTGTATGTACCTTAAATTGAAATGAAAATATTGACTATGTAATATATTATTATACAGTTACCATTAACTTATTTTAAAGCTGAGAAAGCAGTTATATACGATAACATGCAGTTCAAATCTCTTTGTCGGCAAAGATGAGCTGCAGCATCGACAGCTGAAGCATCTGCTGATAAAATTTAATGGAAAAAATTCTAAGAAAAGAATTGCCATTAATTTCTAAGCTATTTTTTAAATTTAATTTCACCAAAACACAAAACATCAAACAATCTAAGTTTTTGTTAAAATGATTAAAGTTTATCCCTAAATACTCTGAAGTATGTTATTTATTAAAGCATGTTTAATTAAGGCAAGCAAATGTATTTCCTAAAAAAATACTTTGAAGGAAATCAGACTTTCTGCGGTGCATGTATAATTGATGAATTCGTTGTTGATTTGAAAACACAAGGGAAAGAAAGATGAGTTCTTTTACTTCTGTACTTTGATTATTTACTTTTTAGAATAGAAGTAAATACGAAATTTCTTTTGAATCTGAGAATTTCTTTTTATTCCTACAGTAGACTAAATTCCAAATGTCAACTGATGAACTATTTGATGTGTTTCCAGTGGCAGCATAATACCAAGTCAAATGAAATTTTAAAACTTTAAACTTACAAATAAAAAAGTAATGTTTTGAAAGTTTATGCATCCGATGTAAAACATTTCTGTACCTTTCGTGTAGTAATTATAATATTACTTTAAACTGACCAACTAAAAATTATAGGACTGCACAGCTCCATAAGGCTATAAACATACAAGAACAGAAAATTGTCTTCGGCTAAACTTAAATGTTTGAACGAGGCATGGATTCAAACCATATTTACTTAACATTAACATTCAGTAATTAGCACTCTGATATCATTATACATAAAAACTGGAATCCATATCTTCATCACGACTTATATTCCTCTCTAATGATCTCTTGCTTATATTTTCTTGATGATAGCAATTAAAATTTCCTGGTTTTCCTAATTCGAGATTTAAAAGTTGCGGTGAAAGTAGATAATTATTTATAAGGCTTCACAGTTTGATATGCTACAACATGAAAACAAATTAACGGATAAGCTAGGATGTTAAGATAAAAGTATCTTTCATAAACAAGAGTACATACACACGAAATAAAGAAATAATCGAACAATGTAGTAAAATTTATAGAATTTATCTCACAGTATCTCTCTCAGTATTATAAAACTGAGTTCAAAATTGTAAATTGTAAAAATAATGGCATGATAAAGTTGGCAGTTTATTCAAACATGAAATATCATTGAATAATAAATAGCAGATAAGAGCGACGTTTAGAAAGATAAATAGTAAGAACGTTTGAAATTGGCACTAGAAATTTTTCTAATGAAATTGAATGTTAATTATTAAGGAAGAAATGTTAATTATGCATTTTCTCTCTTGGTATTAAATTCTAAATGTTATGTCTTAAATATTTTAGAAATAGAGCAATTCTCAGGATAACTTGGTGCGTATGAGTAACGTAGTGTTTCTCTTAATACGCCATGAGTTAGGTTGTAAATGTAATATTTGGTTTCCCTGGAAGGTCTTACTATTTGATTTTCCAAAGATTTTATTTCTCCACGATGCGTCTTATATAATTGGTTACTACAATCATTATAATAACTGGTTTATTATAATGAATCTTATACAAAATACAAGCTAAATAAACACGCAAAGACGAAAACATCTTCGTGATGGAGAAAACAAAGTGTGAATAAAAAGTACTGTAATACACGTGTCCTAGTTGATGCCAATCCTAGCTGGTATCACAGCTGCCCACAGGAGTGAGAGACAAGCAGACGTTTTGCTTTTAACAGATCCATCAATGTTTATGACGATGCATTACAATAAACAACGAAAAGAACTGAAAAATGTCTAAACATTTCCAACTCCAGTTCCGTTAATTCAATAACATCAGCTCAAGTTACTTTAATGTGAGCATATTCTTAAAGGAGAAAACATTAGATGCATATTTACATATAGAAAAATTTTTAAGAATTTTGAATTTAATTGCTTGTTTTAATTTAATACGACCGCACAGTGCTACTAAATGCTGAATAGACTGAAGAAACTGAAGATGCAGTATTATGAAGTAAAACGAATATTGCTGGTATAATGTTACGAACATTATAAATGCTCTTTTGTAGGAAAATAAATCCTTGTGAACGTGAGGATTATTTCCTATAATCCCACCTAATTTCATATCTTATATGTTACGCATTTATTCTTATCATACAACAAAAATGGCAAATTAATCAATTGGAAATTTCTTTGCTTCATTTTATTTATTTCTTATTTTGTCTTATGGTGCGTAGTGCGAGAAAGGGAGTTATGTTTCTTGTTCGAGCTTTGAACCCAAAGTGCAGAACTTAACTATTGCATACATACAAATATTATTTTCTTCGAATAGTAAATAGCTATTTATCAGATAAAATAACTATCAGATATCATAAACGATAAGTAAATTTGCAATTATTAACTTCAAAATCGTGGGATGTGAACAAAAGGAGTGACTGGTGATACCTTTTCCACAAGAATGTAAGATGCAATTACTATACATCAGATTTGCACAATTTCTCAATTTCACTCCAAATGCACACAACTAGCATTTATTTAACAAGACGTTCCTACAGTTATAAATTAAACTAAATATTTTACTAACTTTAAAAACCAAAGCTATGGAATATGAAGAAAATGATGAGATACAGAACAGTAAAATTTTCGTCAGTTTCCATAACTGATTAGAAATCAAATCTACAGAAATAAAGTCAGTTAGGGTATAATATTAAAGTATTAAAATTAAAATCTGCACAACTTTATAAAGCCAAATAAATTTGAATTGCTATAATGTACACTGCGTTTACCATCATTTAATTAATTTTGTTTTTCTATTTACAGAAGCACCTAATTTTTATATTTTCACAAAGAAGCATTTGCAAACACAATTAGCTTTTATCAGTCGGGGGATCTCCCTTAGTTTTTTTCAACTCAGTCGATTATTTGGTTTCACTTTATTTGGCGAACAGTATGGAAAACGTTCTTTTAAAGGACTATTATTTTTGACATTAGCATACGAAGTCTATCTTAATGTGCTAAACACTGAAATTTCTCTTACAGAAAATTTTGTAATCTGAATCAGATATAACTTTACGTTATATGCAGTATCGTCGCATTGCAAGTAAAATGATATCATGTACTTCTTACGACCACTTTAGTGGTAAAACGGTATAACTGATATCAACTAAGAATTAAAAACTTGAAAATATTTATGGATAAAATTTTAATTCTGTTTATTTAGTAAAGATAAGAAAACTAAAGCATTTAGAAAATTAAGCCGATTTCAGAAAATGCTTAAATTCAAACTGATATCATTCCATAATTTCCAATGCATAATTGCTTACTGCAATTCCAAAAAGATTTAATTACGCTGCGAATGCTTCTCGGCAAAGCTCAGGGTAGGGGATTAAGCGCATTTCAAACATATTATATGTAATTCCTAGAAACATTTTAAAACTGAATATAAAAGAATTTTACATTTAAAATTCTAGATACATAACAAATAAGTTTTGGTTTTAATGCTTTCTTTAGGCTAACGTAACAGTTTAAATAACAGTCCATAACCCTTAATAAAGATGTTATTTTTCCTGAGTTATCAAAGCTGATTAAGAAGTAATAAGATAATATCGCAAGTTTGTATATTTTGAACACCAATGTTTAAATAATTTTCAGCTTTTAAAATATTTCGTAATGTCACAGAGTAAAGAAACTACAAGAAAGGAAACATAAATACGCCTGTTGTTATTTTCTAAAAACACCCTGGTGGTTCAAATATATAAACTGAAATAACTAAAAGAGTTTCCATGTAATGCTCCATATTTTATGTCATTAACACCAGCTTCATGCTTTATTTAAATGATAACAATGATTTCTATGACTAGAAAAATGTGAAGCTTAATATACAAATAAACCCCATTTCACCTTCTCATTATAGGCGATAAAGAGATAATTACATGACACGAGAATCATTAAATTCCCTTTGTTTAAGATATTCCACAATACTTATGAGAAATTAAAGAAAGACAATTTTTTTTTCGATGTAACCCGGATTGTCTTTAATTAAACTAAACTAGGTAATTACAAGAGAAAATTGTCGTTTTCATCAATGTAGGTTGTTTGCAACTATTCGTTTCAGTAATATATCACAGCGATAAATGAAAATTTGTGCTGTTTGAGTTTTTGATTTTTAAAGAATTTGTTACAGCCGTTGTCTTTAATTACAAATTAAAACGCTTAATTGGTGACATTACGTTTGAGTTTAACTAATAAATCTGAATTAAATTTGCATCTCTCATGTATGCCTTATTTTGTCACTAATTTTATCTCACTCATTCTAGAGTATTACGCAGATATGGGTGGCAACTAATTTAGTATAAATTTAGAAAAAGAGCGAATAGCCTTATGCGTATTTATATCAACGTTTACCTGAACCCACCGTTCTTGCTTCTTTGCAAAAGCTACTGTTAGAAAAGAAATTATAATCTCAGGACAAAATGGCTTCATTGGTAAGTTAATATTTTGAGCTAACTTTTAGTTGCCTCATTAGCTTGTAGCCTTGCTAAAAACGCATTTAGAATTGTAAATTCAACGACCGTTAAAGGGCATTTTATTCCGACGTCAAAGCGACTAGTTCTGGTTTGTAATATTTTATTTTATACTTCACAAATGGTTTTCGCAAATGGTTAAATAATTTACGTATTATCTTAATAGAACCTAAGAATCGGGTTGATATGAAGGAAGCTATCACTGATCTTACAAGTATGCCAGTTCTCTTACTATAATAGGGCGTTTAAAGTTGCGCTAATTTATGTAGTACTAAAGCTAACACTGTTTCAAATAGTATGTGAAAATGTGAAGTAAGTAATATTGTGACTGCAACAAAACTACCAGTTAATAACTTTTGAAAACGAAACTTTGTTTTTCTGTAATGCTAGATGATTCAGGTAATATTTGATATTTTAGAATTATTTTCAATATTGTAAGATGCTATTACATGACGATACTGCAGATTACTTTTAATAGTAGATTGCATTATAGATGCAATGTATAATGCAATCTAACTATTAAAAGTAATCTGTAATGTAATGGATAAATATAAAATATTTGGAAATAAAATGACATTTATTACAGTCCCTCTATGAGTTGCAGTAAATTATGTAAATGTACATACTTTCTTTAATTTCTAATGGCAGATTATGAACAGTTACATCAAACAACAAGAACAAAGGACATAGAATACAGCAACACAATGAAAAAAACCAGCTGTAACAGAGTCCATTAATCTAACATATCACTTGCCTCCTAGTAACCCTCGGCAAGAAAAGGCTTGAGCAGAGCAGGACAGTGGGGTAGTTGTGCGGCATCCATCACCTCTCCAGAGCTGCACAGAGTGCACATCGGAGAAGGAACAGTTTTGAATCTATGAAGAAGATATTATAGGCAGTCCTGTCCGGTGGCAAGGCGGAATTCAGCGACCGCTCTGCGCCTTGGGCCATTACACAAATTCGGGATAGCATTCTTCCAAGACTAAAGAGGAACACGATGATAGAGATATTTCTGAGCACGTACTTTGAAAGATCTTTTAATAAGATCCCTAACAGTATGGAAAGGCGAAGGACGAGAAATATTCTGCATGATTTAAGCACAATTTTTACCAAGGAGTCGGCTTTCTCGTTACCTGGAATCCCACAGTGGGCAGGACTTCACTGGAGGACTATAGTTTTCTCAAGTGCAGCCAGGTTTTGCAGGTAATGTCAACAGTCCAATATGTCCTGTGATATGGGATTTTTATCTGAAACGATAGCCAACAGAGATGCTAGGGAATCCCTGAGTATAACAGCTCTTGTGAATTTTTCCAAGTGGCATGATAGCTGGTACAGAGCTGTGCGAATTGTAGCAATTTCACCGTGAAACGCAGAACCTCGGCCCACAGGGTTGCAGAAAGAGAAAATTTCGGAGTCTAATTCTTCGAAAGTGAGGGCTCTTAGAATAGAGGAATCCGTATTACGTTTGGTTACTTTTTGAACCAGATCAAGATTAATCCAAAAAGATTTCAAACTTATTGGATTTTAAAGTGGAACAAATAATTCTGGTTCATTCATTAAACCAAGTGAATTTTCGAACTGAAAAACTCTCTGTAGAAAGCCCATCTGGGTCTTTAGATTTCTAGTCAGATCTTGATTGACTTCATTCCAGAGTGAAAGACCTCCAGGAACTCTAATGATCTTTTCCCAGAGAATTAAGGCCTTCTCTTGAATTACGGTTCTTAAGGGTTTATCACCAGTTAACATAAACATGGCGTCAATTGGGGTGGTCTTCACGGTTCCAGAAAAAATACGTAAGCACTGATTTTGGATTTTTTTCTAGAGTACATTTTCCACGGCCACAACAAGTGGGTTACAGCAGTAAGTCAGAAGGGAGAGGATAAATGAATGATAAGTTTTGAGCAGGATTTGTCTACTGCAACGCCACCTTGCCCCAGCAAAGCGTTTAAGGACACTGAGTCCCTTCGTAGCACGGTTGGACAAGTCCTCTACATGTGGCTTTCTTGTTAATTTGCAATCAAACGTCACACCCAAATATTTAAATTTATAGCACAAGAGGATTTGGGTACACTTATACGTTAGCTGAAGATCCAAAGATTGGTGCATAATTGAGAAAGTCAGGCAGTATGACTGACTTTGAAATAATGATCTTGATAACTTATTTTTCAAAAGAGGGTAGTATCACACCAAAGTTCCAAAGCATTCAAGGCAGCAGAGAGTTTAGTCTCTATGTTTCTCACTGCATTTTATTTTTTAGAAACTTTCCATAAAACCAAATCATCAGCGTATAAGAGGCACTTGACGCCAGAAATATCTTGTATTTTATAAATCAAATCATTAATATAGATGTTAAAAAGGGAGCAACAACTAAGAGCTCCCTGTGGGAGACCTGTTTTTAAGATCTCAGATTTCGATAGAGCGTTGCCGTACCTGACTCTAAAAGAGTGCTGGCATAGGAAACCTCTAATCCAATTAAAAGATTTGCTCCAATGACTAGCCCCGACTGTTTCAGCAGGAGGCATTCCCGCCATACTTTGTCGTAGGCAGACTTGAGGTCAATAAAAACAGCGGTCAGGACCTGTCTATTATCCAGGGCGTCCTTGACACATTGACTCAGGAGGGCAACATGTTAGTTAGTAGATCTAGAGCTTCTAAACTCCGCCTGCTCCTCGGCAAGAAGTCCGCAAGTTTCTAGGTAAATACTTAAGTTGTCAGGGGATGTATGTCTTTTCATTTGCTTCGAGAACATACTATATCCTGAATAAGAACAGGGAACTTACTAAAGTTCTGTTCCAGATTGTGTGGAATAGACGACACAAGCAGGAGGGGTATACTAAACCATTTATTCTCTATTACTTTACAGGTACTCCCGTACTTCGGGATACAGAGACCAACCACTTGTGGTCTGAACGTAAAAATATAAAACTACTAACAAAAACTCTAACTAAAAGCTATCTTTGAATTAGTATACAAATGCCTATCACTAAGACTGGCCTTTATTTAAAAGGGTACGTATGTAGTACGCCGAGCTGCGGAAACTACAATACGTTTGTCAAATAACAAGAGGGCTAAACCTCTAGCCTTAAAGGCAAACAGCAACCGAGTGAAAACTCGTGTAAGACTCCAGTGGCAAGCGGCTCACTTCCTAAATCTCCTTCTCTCTCAAACTCTTGGAAAAAAGCCACAACTTAAATACTTGGGCGTTAGCAAGACAATTTGCATAAACAAGTTAAAGCATTTAATTCTGGCCGGAAGTAGAAAATAAAAAGTGATAGTACAGTTTTAAAATAAAATAGACGTTAGTAAAACTTAGGATCCTTACAATGTCTTCTCACAATTATTTTCTTTATAGCCTTTCCCATAATACTAGTAAGCGATATTGGTCTATAGTTACGGAGACTATCTCGATCTTTTTCTTTCTTAGGTACGGAATAATGGTAGATGTTCGCCGTTCAGCTGGTACAAACCAGTGTTCCAAATTAGATTGAAAAGATCCAAACAGTATCAAATATTTTAGGACCGAGATGGTGCAGAAACTCAGAATGAATTCTATTTCCACCAGGTGATTTTCCACAAGGAAGGCTTCTTAAAGCATAGGTCAATTCGTCTCGAGTAATATGTGCCTCAAAAACTGAATCAGAAGAAGATTTAAATTCCGATTGCAGGAGTGTAGTTTTTTGCTTAATTCTGGACGAATGTATTTTTGCGTAAGTGTTTTTTGTTATTAGCTCTACAGAAATGCTGTGCAAAAGCATTCGCTACAGAAGAATCCGAAGAAAGTTGTTTATCTTTAACTAATAAGGTTTGTTTAGGTGAGCCTGTAAGGATCTTAAGTTTTACTAACGTTTATTTTATTTTAAATCTTTACTATCACTTCTTATTTTCTACTTCCGGCCAGAATTAAAAGCGTTAACTTATTTATGCAAAATTTGTCTGGCGAACGCCAAGTACTTAAGTTGTGGCTTTTTGCCAAGCGAGAGAGAGGGAGGAGTTAGTCGAAGCAGGCCACTTGCCTTAGAAGTTTTACTCGGTTGCTGTTTGCCTTCCAGGCCAGAGATTTAATCCTCGTGATAATTTAAACGTATTGTAGTGTTAACAGTTCTCTGTACTAGCTTCCTGTTAATATCCGGTCAATCTTACACGTAGGCCCTTGTTGATTATTCCAAATTTAAGTTAGAGTTTAGTTATATTTTATATTCTTACGTTCAGACCACAAGTAGTTGGTTTCTCTATTCCGAAGTACGGAAATTATTGTAAAGAGTGACAAATAAAGGGTTTTGTATACGCTTCCTGTGTATCTTGTCTACTTCCCACAGTTATTGAACATAGCTTTAGTAAGCTCCCTGTTCCGAGTCAGGTCCTTGCATGTTCCCAAAGAAAGTAAGACGGAACATTCAACCTGATAGTGGCGCCCAACGAAGAAGAATAACCATGGCCGAGTTTCAAGAAGAACCTGTGCTGCCTGCAGAAGCGGCTCAGAATCCAGAAATGCCAGCTGCCGCCCTGGAAGGATTTGGTTACATCGTCCAGACCATGCGCGCTTTGATGAAACCAGAAGTAACATTTAATGGAAACTCACCAGTAACCAGTTTTTTGGAAAAATTGGATGACCATTTCATGCTCTACCCCGTGCACGAGTTTTAAAAAGTTACCTTAGCTACCAGCGCTTTGAGGGGCCAAGCGCTTAACTGGTTCAAATGTATAGGCAAAAGTGTCTTGGGTCAAGCAGGAAGTCCCACCTATACTTACGAGAATTTCAAGACTGCCCTACTATCCAACGCGTACGCGAAGCAGTCTATTTTCCTGAACTGCAAAAGTTAACAAGGGCGTATGTCCAGTCCTGTCCAACATGTCAAGCAGTTAATTATATTAATTTCCGCCCGGCCAGTTTTCTAAATAGTATTAAATCCGAATTTCCAAATGAAATAATTGGCATCGATTTATTGGGCCCTTTCCCAAAAAGTCAGTGAAATAAAAGTCGCTATCTCCTTGTTATGGTTGATCATTTTAGTAAGTGGATCGAAATTGTTCCCTTAAAACGAGCCTCCGAAAAATTAGTTACTGATTCTATTTTAAATAAATATATTTTAAAATACGGGGCGCCCCTAAAAGTTTTATCGGATAATGGTCCTCAATTTGTAAGTAATGTATTTGAAGACATGTGCCAAAAACTGGGCATACGTCATTTAAAAATGGTCCCGTATCGGCCGCAATCAAATATAGCGGAACGGGTCAATAGAAATATAGTGAAAATTATCCGTAGTTATGTTAAAAATTTTCATAAAAGCTGGGATAACTATGTCAATGAATTTGCTTTCGCCCTTAGGACCGCAAAACATGATACAACGGGCAAAACTCCTGCTGAGTTATTTTTAGGCAGAAAGATTATAACGCCGTTAGATAAATTATTTTATGTGCAACAAAGAGCCCCAGAATTTAAAATGGGTGATATAGAAAAATTAATTAAAGAAGCAAAAAGAATACTGAAATAGCACAGAGAAAACAGAAGCTTTATTATGATATGAAACGAGGGGGAGTAACTTAAAAAGTAGGGGATGAAGTGTTAAAAATTAAGCATTCACTTTCTTCAGCACCAGAAGATAAAACTGCCAAATTTTTTCCACGATTTGAAGGACCATATGTCACAGAAAAAATAACTCACGCTGTAGTGGTGTTAAAAGCCAGGAATGGTGAAACATGCTCCGCAAACATTGATCAAATAAAACCCTACTATGATCGTAATAAAATGCAATTTTCAAAGATCTTTTGCAGGATCCGGCACGGCAGACACGGCAGGCACAAGCTCCAGAGGTGGAACAACGTCAAGCACAAGGACAAGCCATTAGGAGGCAGGAGCAATTGAAAAGAAAATTTCCCCGTTGTAAAATTGAAGGTAACAAGAAAAAGAAGCCGTTCCACCGTCCAGAAAAGAGAGCTCACGAACACCCCCAGAATGAAGAAGGGAGAAGTACGACGAATGCAGAGAAAGCCAGGAGAAATAACGGCAACTATAACCCGGCTTCCAAACGGAAGATCTACTCATCGGACAGGACTCTCCGTAGCAAATGTCACCGAACTGCGGAAGGGCCACCAGCGGCGGAGGAAAAGTTACAAGGAAAATTTGAACGGCCAGCAACGAGGTCCAAGCAGGAACGAGAAAGAAGTGTCCCGGTTCCGCCAAGACCAGCTGCCATCAAACGGCCAAGACTACAGGCAGAGGCGAAAAAGAAGGTATTCAAGGGTGACCGAACTGGAGGAAAAAGAAAGCTTCTAGAGGAAGAAACTGAGGGGCGAGCCCGCACAAGAAGGATGATAAATCAAACGAGAATCTTCGCTACCTTCCAGGACTGGGCTCAGAAAAGAATGTCCGAATATCACAAAGATAAGTAAAATTTTATGTTACTTTGCAAACTTAAGTTAATCTTTCATTCTTACTGCAAGTGGCAGATTACAAGAAGTTTTACCTCATGTGAGGTCTACCTTTATCGCCAAAAAGGCGAGAAATGAGTTGTTACCTATTTTGGTATTATGTTTTTCAATTACTCGCGCGTAAAACTAAAGTTGATGTATAATAGGAATGTGTAAATACTTAAATATTGTAAAAGTTATTGTATAAATTTTATTTAAAAGATTCTGGCAAGAAAGAAGTTTTAGTCTGAAAGACTTTTTGAAATGTAGTATTTCAATGTAGAAGAACTGGCACTTGCTTGGAAAAGAATAGAAGTTAACAATGTACTACTAATGTATGTTTTAAAATGCGTAAAATTAACGGCATGTTAATATGTTCTTATATACAAGGTGAACTGTTATTTTAAATGTTAAGAAATACTGTGATATGGTAAAAGTGAAAGTAATGCCAAAAAATTTTTTTTATTCGTGTGACTGTAAAAAGACCAAATTATGGTGAATATGTGTTAAAGGTTGAATGAATGTAGTTAGGCTCTCTGACGCTACACTTCAGAGTTAGCCACTTTCAGAATAGTACCTCAGGGTTTAGAGTTGAAGATAGGGTGTGTTACGAGGTCTTGTCATGTTGAATTTTAACACGTTAATGTTTTGATTGTAGGAGGCAGTGTTGAACACGTATACATAAACACATTCGTGTTCGGTGTTTTCTTTTACAACACAGGTCAGAGAGCACGGGGATAAATAATTAAAATAGTCATGAATGAAATAAGAATGTTAAGAGAAATATAAATATGCATGTTACTTGCCATTTCATTGTGTAACATTTCATTAAACTAGTTTTCCTTCCAGATCTCTGGAAGGAACCAGATTTGAATAAAATCTCCTGTTTAGATGCAATACAGATGAAATATTGGTTGTCCATGGAGCTGCTATTGTAAAAACAATTTTTTTTTTTAATTTCTAGTTTCTAGTGAGAAATTTTTGTAAAAGATTGGCCTCGCGTTAGATTCTAGAGCTAAAAGTTTTCAACAAGGTCGTTTTAGACCTCAGTTTCAAACTAATTAACTCTGGCGGGAAGTATGTAAGGATCTTAAGTTTTACTAACGTTTATTTTATTTTAAATCTTTACTATCAATTCTTATTTTCTACTTCCGGCCAGAATTAAAAGCGTTAACTTATTTATGCAAAATTTGTCTGGCGAACGCCAAGTACTTAAGTTGTGGCTTTTTGCCAAGCGAGAGAGAGGAAGGAGTTAGTCGAAGCAGGCCGCTTGCCTTAGAAGTTTTACTCGGTTGCTGTTTGCCTTCCAGGCCAGAGTTTTAATCCTCGTGATAATTTTAAACGTATTGTAGTGTTAACAGTTCTCTGTACTACATACGGCTTCCTGTTAATATCCGGCCAATCTTACACGTAGGCCCTTGTTGATTATTCCAAATTTAAGTTAGAGTTTAGTTATATTTTATATTCTTACGTTCAGACCACAAGTAGTTGGTGTCTGTATTCCGAAGTACGGAAATTATTGTAAAGAGTGAAAAATAAAGGGTTTTGTATACCCTTCCTGTGTATCTTGTCTACTTCCCACAGTTATTGAACATAGCTTTAGTAAGCTCCCTGTTTCCAGTCAGGTCCTTGCATGTTCCCAAAGAAAGTAAGACGGAACATTGAACCTGATAAGCCAACAGGATCCTTCATTAGGTTGCCTGCAAATTTAAACGTTCTTTTACTACCAGTTTGGTAATTTTTTTAAAATAAATTCATTAAACGAGAATTGTTTACTGGCAATAAGGGCCTTTCTAAAATATGTAGATTGTTTTTTCCAAGCCTGAATATCGCAGTGCCGGGAGGTGAACTCTGCCTTTCTCCTAAGCCTGTCTCTCTTAGCTTTCAGGAAAGTAATTTTTTTAAAATGTTTAAATATTTTTCCAAATTTAAAATTCTAGCTATATACAGCCCTCCTTGTAACAATCCTGACTTTTCCTATGCTAATCATTTAAAACATTCTATTTTTTAGGAGATTTTAATGCTCATTCTCCCATGTGGGGATATTCTGTAAATGTGCATACTGTTAAAAAAATCTAGGAATTTAGAAAAACCATCCGACAATTCCGAAATTATACCCTTCTAGCCCGACTTACAAATGACGGAAAATTCACGGGCAATGACTGCACCGAGCATTTCGTTAAAAGGCATGGGTAGCGCGCAGCCAAAATTTCTCAAAAAATATACATTGCTTGACACTTGGGTTATTCCGGCTTACCTATGTTGTAATGTTGCTTGCATTAGCTAATGGCAATGGAAAAGAAGACTCATCCTACGACTTGAAATCGCCAAAGTGGATTTGACTCAGGTCACATCACTAGCTTTGGAAGTGATTCTTCAGAACATTTTAACAGCCTGACGTACGGCGACGGAATCCTGAGACCATTTGCATTTCCAATATTATCGCATCTTTTACAGGCGGCCTTTCAGGAGCGTAATGCTGCAAACAGCGAACGCTTGTCTCAGCGTAGTATCACGACCATCTTTTGCCTAGCTGATTTTCCTCCCACCTTCCTTAAGCTCATACATATCTAAACTATAAAGGAGATGGAGAGTACAGTCATCTCTCAACGTAAGAGTTCTCTGCAATAATGCAATTTGAGCAGCAAATCTTACAGGTACAGCATTCGGCATTTATGTGACTCTAATGCCAGATCAAGTGCAAGTATATCCTCATGCATTTGCCGCCAGAAGCAGCTTGTACAATGTGCATCATACTAATATGCTAAGGCTCTGAGTCTGTGCTTGCTGATTAAATAGATTGGTTGTTATTTCATTTTAATTATTTCATCCCTGGTAATATCAAATTTCATCAGCAGTACCCTGAACGTCTTATATTAAAATTAGAAAATATGAATTTGAAAAACAAATGTTTTTACCATTTTTATTCAAACTAAACTGCAGAAGAAACATGAGTTTACTAAAGAATAATAGAAAAGTTTCAAACAAACTTGAATGTTTGAGAAAAAAGAAAAGGTGAAATTATACAATTACCCTGTTTTTACGTGAATTCAACCATTATGATCAATGTATTATTAGATTCATTAAACTAATAAAATTACATTTGCACGTATAATCTTTACTATGTATAATTTAGACAAATAATTAATTTTTTGTTCTTTACTTTCTGTTCAATTACAGAATATTTTCTGTCCTCTTCCTTGTTAAAAAACTAGAATGTTGTAAATAATTTTGATATTTTACTTCATATTTTTTTCGTTTAGGCTTATTATGGTTAGTGTTATTAGTCTTTTACGCGATTTGTATAGATTTATATTTCATATAATTTTAAGTTTCTTTCTGATTCGCAATTATTAGGCAAAATGAATTTACTCTTGAAGAACTATTTCTGAAACAGCGCAGTTAAATTACTGCGAACTCAAGCGAATAAATGTTTCATGTTATTTTACTAAAACTATACTATAAACAATAATTAGTGAAATAAACTTTGTCATAAAACGTGCACTGCTGACAAATAACAAGTTTTGTATTTGGTACGCTGATATAATAAAGGTATTCAGAATAAAAAAATAATTTTAAACAAATCTGTTTCTGCTTTCATTCGCCATGACAAACTTGAATTGTTTCAAAAGGTTTGACATCTTCGTTTGCTTGTAATCAGAGAAGGTTTCATCTCTTCGAGATGAAAGTCTAGAAAATGAACCTGCATTTATATAAATTAAGACTATGCCGCTCATTACTGAGAAGGATTCAGGTTATCTGACATTTCTGGACCTGAATTCGTAACCTTAATAATGGGAAATGTTTTGTGTCAAACATTCCCCGTTATCAAAGTTAGGGATTCATAATTAAAGTTAAGGACAAACGAACCATTCAAGCAGCATCGTTCATCTTATGACGATAACAAAGCGATTTGCAACTTAATATGGCACTTATAGTGTTTGTGTTATACATTAAGAGAGCAGAAGCGTTGAAAATATTCTTCAAGGAATCATAAGTATTTTGCAGCTCACTTGGATTAATGTTTTAGAGAGTCATATTTAATAGAGAGTCATGACAGAGGAGAGAGTAATTTGGGTGACAGTGACTATCATTGATTCAATCATTGAATCATTCATCATTTGACAATTACTGAATCAAACAATGAAATAGCGACAATCATTCCATTGATCGCAAGGTGAATTTAAATAGATAATGAGAGTAGATTGATAGGCATAATGAATACGGAAAATATAATGCCAGGATACATTCAGCTTATGGAAAAATATTTCTTGAACAGGAAGTAAGACAAAAGAAATTAATGCGATGTTTACTACCACCAGAAAAGTGTCCACCAACTGCTGTAGGCAAGGTACAGGTTTCAAACACACTTTTATCACATAAAAATTTCGTTCTTCTCTATTACCTCATTTCAAATGGAAGAAATTAAAGAAATGACATGAGCTCTGTGGTCTCTCTAAAACACAAAATTCGAATATAGTGTTTAAATAATCGCTGCGCAAAGTCTGATCGTGATTTTCTTCCGCAGCATGAAAAAATAAAACTTAAAATTCTGATTACTGCTGAAGATTTATATATAAAAATTTCTTTTAAAATATGATCATATTTGAGCCTTAGAGGAAAAATCGAAATTAGTAACTTACTTCAAATCGGCCATTACAAACCAAGGCACAAGTGCCAAATAAGTGCCTGCATATTTTCATAGAAATAAATGTAGAAATAATGGAGTTCATGAAAATTTATTCAAACTCTATTTCCAGATTCTACGTTTAAGTCTATGTTATTAAATATATGAAACGAGGATCGAAAATTAAATTTAATCATAAAAGCCACAGTTCCAGTTTGACAAATCAACACCAATGAGAAACTTCTTTAAATAACTTAAGCTTAACTTTATTAAGCAAACATAACTTTGCTAAATACAACTTTATTAAAAAGGTTAAGCATAACGTAGCAGTTTAAGCATTGTCTTTGTTTTCTTTTTAAATGTGTGGTGTGGTGTTGTGGTGTATTTAATTATGGCAAAGCACACTAGGGCTATCTGCCTAAGGGGAGGGATGCCTTCGTGGAGGAATTTCTAAGGGAAACTGGCTCGTATACACGTTACACATGGGGAAAACCACGAAAACACCCATGCAGCCAGCCCGTTCGCGGGATTCGAACCTCGGACCGAACTACCAGTGTTTAGCGACTTTACCGCTCGGCCGCTGGTGGGCTTGCTTTTGAAGGACACAGTTTAAAATATATGAATGGCACAAATAATTTATAATTTATTATATATATATATATATATATATATATATATATATATATGTATATGTATACAGGAGGCTCAAAACTATATGTCAAAAAATATAAAGGCAGGTAGAGGGGGGACCTACATGAGCAGAGATTTCGTATAAAAATGTGTGTGTGGTAATGCCGCGTTAAACCGGTAGAGCGAGCTGATGAGTACGACGTATAAAAGCGCTGGGCTAGCTGGATTCTTCATTTTCCTCACGGATTTCGAGCACCATGCATCGTTCCACTAATGCGGACCTTGCCGACATACATTTTACGTATGAGGCTGCACAAGGAAATGGACTAGCTGCTCAAATAATTTATAGGGAGAGATTCTACATTACATGAACATCATTTCCCACACAACTACAGGTCCAAGGACCGCACGGACTTGTTCACTGAGTACTACTGTTTAAAGGGAATCCACAACATCATGAAATATGTAAATCACACACCAGGCATTGTAATACGCCAATAACACAGTCCATCTTTGTCCATGTCGGGCACGCTCGCCCATGTATATATTGTAAATATTGTATCGTGTAAATGTATTTTGTATTAAGTGTTAAATAAAAGACGAATGTCCACATACTGTCGATTGCTGGCACAACGACCGGAGTAATTCGAACAGACCTGTAATACCTAAGGTGGAGCAGGTAAAGGATAAATTGTTATGTAATTACCTGAACCTTACCTGTTCCTCCAGCTGTTCGCAGACGAATGTGGTTCCAGCAAGATGGAGCCCCAGCTCACTTCAACCGGAACGTCAGGAATCATCTGGGCGCTGTCTACGACCAGCGTTGGATAGGACGGGGAGGCCATTTCCCTGGCCACCACGTTCTCCTGATATAACCTGCTGGGATTTCTTCTTTTGGGGTCATATTAAAGGCCTAGTGTACCTGAGGGTCCCCTCACATCCACAGAAAATCTTGTTCCCCCCTCGTCTGTTGCTGCTGGACATGTGTTCGACATGCCTGATGTCTTTTTTTAATGTACGCCAATCCATGCGCCGCCACTGTGAATCTTGTATCACTGATTGTGGCCGCTCTTTCAAGTACCTATTGTAAACTGTTAATATTTTTTTTTCTTTACTTGTCTTTTCAGTTTCCTGTAATTCACACTGCTTTAAGTGCTGGCACTTAAATGCAGCAATACCTTGCATATATACATAGTAGATATAAAATTTATCATAGTTTTTTTTTATAAAATTTATCGCCCACATTGTTTCGAAATCTATTTTATTTTTCATATTCTAGTTTCTAGAGAGAAAAAAGATAATTATAATTGTTTCCTTTAGGTTAACTGTTTTCAGCATTTTGCTTCTGCTTAATTCAGTTCGAAAAAGAGGAGTTAAATTTCTTATTTATATATAACAGTATACTTGCGCAAATGATTTTTGTAGGGTCTTGAGGCAAAAGTGAACAAATAAACACCATAAGCTTGCACAAAATGTAATTTTTCCTCCAATAACATGTCTTTTCACGCCTTTGAAACTTTTCTTCAAATATAGTTTGGTTTATATGCTTGTGCCAAAGCACGGGAGAGCTGTCTACTTAAGGGGAGTTATCCCTTCTTGGAGGACTTTCTGAGAGAAACTGTCTTTTTCTACGTTATACATCAGGAAAACCACGAAAACTCGTATGCAGCCAGTTCGTTCCTTTAGAATTGAGCCCAGATTGAACTACCACTCTTCAGCAACTATATCACACGGTTGCTGGTGCGTTCTTTTATTCAAATGAAACCCCTAAATCCACTTTACATTGAAATAAAGCTGATATGAATAGGCTGAATGGTCAAATATCTAATTCCTATGCTCTTCGTTAAATTTTAATTTTCGGCTTCCTTAAAGAAATAATAAGAAGCATTCTTCGTATAGTGAATACCTTTTATTTTGACCTAGATATTGAAAACATGCTGTTCGGGTGGTGGTTTCATAAAGGTTTTGAATAAGAAGAAAGAAACAAAGAAACAGAAATGATCAAAGAAAGGTCGCTTTCAGTGAATGCTTTAAGCAGATAATAATATATAAATATCTAGAATTCAGATAGCATGGAATTAAGTGAAATAATATAAAAGCAAATTTAAAACTTTGAAAACCTGAAATTCAATCTGAAAGGAGAAAAATGTTTATTAACTACTAATTTAAGTCATTTAAGTCTAGTCTTTAAGTTTACATTCGAAGACTGCTAGAGATCAAGGAATTTAAAAACAATGAATGAAAAAAAAAAAAAAAACCTAGCAAACATTAAATCAGTAAACAAGAATTATTTTGACCTGGGGATAAGAAAACATTAAATACATCATAGATTGATTAGATTTTTTTTTGTAGCAGTACATGAAAAATTAGGAATGTACTCGCCGTGACTTGAACCTGGATCTCTCGAACACGTGTCGAATGCGTTATCAAATACACGACGAGGTCATGGTGGAAAGAGGAAGAAATTACCTTGTAACTTAGTTGAAATCAAAATACCTTTCGCAAAAAATGTCCTTTTTTGACGTAATAAATCAAGAAAGGGTTATAAAACTTTCACACAGTTACTCTTAAATCAGACCATAAAAAGCTTTTTACGTATAAATAATCAGTTTTATTATTTCGCTATAATGTTGCAATGCTTTTTGCAATTATTACGTATACATGTATTTAGGGTTGATTTATGTTACGGTATAAATCTGAATATAAATTTAAATGATCTTTACATTTCTTTCATAGAAACCATTCATACATAACTATTCATACATTTACAATGAAGAAAGGGAAGTCAAGAAGTGCGATAGAATTCAGCACATATTTGCTTATTTATAAGTTTAACTTGTATCTTAAATAATGAGATTCGTATAGCTTCTTAAATAATAATAAAAAGTATCCAGCACATTTATTTAATGTAACGAGTACTTTTTACTCATTTTTATTTGAGTAATGTTATATGATGCGCAAGCATATTCTTATTCACAAGTAGTTTTTAAATTTTGCTTTTAGAGTTCTCGTGAATTACAACATATCAGCATGCATATAAAGCACATACTCTATAATAATAACTTATTATTAGCAAACTATTTTAGAAAATCTTAGGCGAAAGCTTTATATCAATTTTGCATTTAATCAGAATTAACATTTAAATTAAAATATGTATAAAATTACTCGTTGAATTAATTTTACTGACAACTCTCAACAGAATTTAGGAAAACAAAAACAAATATTATACCTAAAACAAATAAAATTATATATATATATATATATATATATATATATATATATATATATATATATACCTAATTTGAAGTTTTGCCTAAAACCACGTATCGAATTAGTGATACCGTTAAAAATAAATGAATACGCAATTAAAAACAATTGCATTAATAGATACAGCATTATTGCATTTACGCAACAGTAATGTGACCATTTCCAGAATAAGATTTAATCAGTGTAGTACATGGTTATAAGGATATGAAGCTGCAGATGTTGCTCACAAAGCTGATAAATGTTAGGTGCGGCCAAAGATTTGTGAATATTGCATTAATTAGATGAATATTAACTGCATTAACTCTGGAGAATTAGGGGTATTTAAAGGGTGTTATATTTGAGGGTATATATATCCTTGCTATGATTATCGAAATGTATACGAGCGATATAAGCAATTCGCCTCACATAGAACTACTTCTCATGATATTTCGAGATGATTAAGATCCAATCAGTGGATCATTTAAGAGGTATTCTCGCAAAACTGCTGCGTTCTCTTTAACTTCCCTTTCAGTTAAATCAGAATGTATATTTAAATGTCTGCATACCGCATTATAATGAGAAAGAGTTTATTTTGCTTGTTATGATTACACAAATTGTTATTTGTATGTTAATGCTAGGTAGCTTTATAACGTTGATGAATTAGCAATGTGCCTTGCGATATTTAGACTAAATCAGACGTTTTTATTTTAGTTAAACAAATAATAATACAGTAGAAAAGCGAAACCATTTTATGGAAAGTAACTGCAATTTATTATATCATTTAATTAAAACAATACTCCTACTTGTTAAAAGTTATTAATGAACAAGGTTAAGTTAAAACTTTAAAGTGATTTACTTCAACTAATCTGTTGTGTAAGGAACGCAGAAAAGTCCAATACTTTCCATGGACTAGATATTCGTTTTCCCAACAGTTGGTGTTGGTGTATTGAGAATACGGCAAAGCACACTAGGGCTATCTGCCTAAGGGGAGGGATGCCTTCGTGGAGGACTTTCTAAGGGAAACTGGCTCGTATACACGTTACACATGGAGAAAACCACGAAAACGCCCATGCAGCCAGCCCGTTCGCGGGATTCGAACCTCGGACCGAACTACCAGTGTTCAGCGATTTTACCGCTCGGCCGCTGGTGGGCCCGTTTTCCCAACAGTAAAATTCTAATTACATAAAATTTTACAATAAATGGTTTTAAAAACATTTCATAAAATTTTCTGCTAAAAATGGACTTGACGCAAATGCATAGATGTACTTTTATAGTAAGATGCAAATACATTCTTCCCTAAAAGGGACAAATATGTGATTACAAATTGTTCTTTAGATATGGTTTTTTTCTATGTTATATTATTATGAAATACTATTTTGCATATATTGCTCTGCTAACACGTTTTGAGTTACACTTCAATGCCGTAATTAATTTTCGTTAAGTGTCTTAATTTGCTTAAACTAACTGAATAGATGAGAATATGTTCATAAAGTTATTTTCAAGTAAAACATGATATTTTAGTAATTATTGTATCATAGAAGCTAATGAAATATGTAGAAAATAGAGAACTATGTTAGTTCAAGCAAAATATTATTAATAAAGTAATGAGTTGAAATTCTAATGCAAGTATAGAACAAGAAAAGATGGAAAGAATGTAAATAAATCCGTAAAAATTGGTTAATGACTTAAATGTCGAAAATAATTCATAGAGAAAAGGGACACGATTGCTTTGTTCGAATCCAGTTAATCTTTCAGATTTCTATATTAATAGCTCGTAAATTGACAATGGTAAACCAAACTAAGATAAATTGACTTACAGGAGGGACTCATCATTGAAATGAAAAATAAATTGGCTTTTATTGACGTTATCTATGGAGAAAAACCACAACAAAATGAATGCAGCCAGCCAGTTCACCAGGATCTGAAGACATGTCCATTTAGCTGCGACTGATAGATTTTCATATGAGTTTGAATAACTTTAGCGAAGTGTATTAATAAATTATTATTTTGAAAAAGACAGTTTGTTTGAAAAATTGCATGAGATATGTACTTTTACCCCATAACTATAAGGTTACCTCAAAACAGATTGCTCAATTTTAAATATAATGTTATACTCAAACTGCGATTAAGCTAAATACGGAGGAGTTTACTAGTCACCTGAGTTTCAATACTGCCGTTCGTTTATACTTATCCGTTAGTTTAATTTCTTTGTCACTGGCGTACATAAGCTTATTATTAAAATACTTTGCTTTCTTGATCTCTTTAATGGTGCACATATAATCTTTATGAATAGAAATTTATGAAAACAGATACTATATTTATAAGGTATTTCTCCCGCCTTCTAGCTAGCCTTCGTGGTGTAGTGGTTCTGCACGCTGGGCCGGTATTCCAGAGGTCCGTAGTTCGATTCCCGGCGAAGGCGTTTGCTAATTTTTCATCTTGCCTGCTTCCAAAAAATACCTAGTGTCTCTACAAACTAAGAAATATCTAAATTTAGCTGGTAGAAGCCGTTTAAATACAGGTCTTCATGAGCAGATTGGAATTCTCAACCACTCAGAAGACTAGACTGCATTTCCGTCCCGTTTTGACTTAAGAATCCTAAAATTCAAACTTATAATCACACATAAATGAAAGCATCAAGCATTTGAACTATTTTTTTGGTATTTTTTAGTTCGAAGGTACTCTTAAGGAGAGTAATGAAACTTTATTTTCCCTGGTTGCGGCTTGATATTATAACAACGGCTCGATTGATTACAAATCAGATATTAAAGACTAAGAACATGAATTTTGTGCTAATGCGCCTTGTCTCGTAATTACACCTGAAAACACTAGCCAAAAAACAATATATTAAAGGAACAGAATCACCACATATTATTTGTATTGTTTTATGGATCATTTAATCAGATACAAAACGGACACCACTGCCATTTAAGTTACATGCTTATGCAACAAATACCGTAAGAACTCTGGAATTTATCAGTTTTTATGAACATTTCCACATAAAAGGAAAATTAAACATTTCATAATTTTACGGAATTAGCGCTGTCTTCAAGATTAACAGTTCACGTGTTGCTAAATTAGGAAAAAATCTTTCGAAGTTTTCACTTCCTGAATTTCAATGGAATAAAATTTCAGTTGAAGAAGTATAATCGCATAAATATTATCTTCTACATAGAGAACCTAATTTGGTTCATGCTAATGGGTATCATTGTCGTTTATGCCACAGAAAATAATGAAGTAATGCGTAATGTATCAGGTGTCTTTTTATGTAGTTTCTTTACATAATATTTAGTTTAAAAGTGCATATTTTGAGTTTGTTTAAGTACATTAGTTTATAAGGTAGAAAATTAAGTAATTACTCGTGACTATTTGGATTTTAAACTTTTTAATGCGCAATTAAATAAAATAAGAAAACTAAAAAGACAAATTGAAAAGTAATAAAATGTTTAAAAACTTTAATGAAAACACATGTAGAATAACTAAAACGTAAATGATTCACTGCGTTCATTTCAATTTTTCATTAATGCTTTAATACTAGAAGAAATAAAACAATCAACTTGCAGAATTTATGGGCAGTTTCATGATAAATTAGAGAACTTCTTATTTATGCGCAGTAAGTCAATTATTTAAGAATTATTATTTAAGAATAATGATTTATTATTCTTATCTATGCGCAGTAAGTCAATTATTATAAGAACTATACGCAGTAATTCAATTATTTGGCTGCACTTGAAAAACGTCTTCAGTCATGACTTCCAAACTGAATTCGCGTATTGTCTTGTTAAATAATACTGAGAATACAATTAGTGCGTGTTAATGAATGTAGACCTTCGTATGTATTAAACATATCTGAAACAAAGGACGTATAATTTGATATTTGATCAAATAATCAAGTAAAATACTATATTACAATGAGAGAGAATACTTGAATCTCATATCAGAATCTCATTCAAATTTTTCATGCCAAGAGAACTCCATGAATCGAAGTGAATGGGTATGGACGCGATACGACAACGAAATAATTTACTTTCATATTACTTCCACCTGCCAAAAGCCGTTATTTAAAAGGTGAAATCGATACGTTACAGCTCTATGCATCTGTAATTTCAGTGAAAGTTTACGCTTATTTAAAATAAGGGAAAGCCGGAAGTGCTTTACTCACACCCGTGTTTTTATGTTAGTACTCAGAGTCATTTGAAAAGCGGTAGGTTTCAATGTTTTCACTGTACATAATTATTTAATTCAGTCGGAACCCGCTATAACGAAGTTCAAAGGACTTGGAAGTTTAGTTTGGCTATATTCAGTTGCAAGGTTATACTAATCATCCAGTCATTATGACTTTGATTTTTACTATAAATTTTTCCTTGAGTATTCCTCATCAGAAGGCAAACTAATGTTTAGAATATATAAGATGAGAGTTTTGATCATAGAGTGAGAAAGAGAGTTTCTGGCGCATCCTTTGCGTTGTTAGAATTTCGCCAACTGTATCTATAAAGTCATTGTTCTGGCTTTTGAATTCTCTCACAGCCGATACTTTAAACTTAAGCGCTGTAAAATTAATTGACCCAGCTTATTTAATTTATTATGCAGTCTTAGATTATTTTCTCAACGTTAAATTAGTATATTTGACAGTTATTTCTTAATTTACATCGGATTCAGAAGAGGTTTGTCTGTAGCCCAAATCCTGCTTTATGTTAAAAGTTTAGATTAAATTGAAAGATTGTTTTAAAACCTTCTTCAGCAGTTTGTGAGTTATTTTATAACTATAACTCTCTAACCTGTCTAGCAAAGTTTGCGGGACTTATTTCCAGATCAATAAGGACCTTGCCAAGTAGTTCGCGATACCCAACATAATTTAAAAAATGAATTTTCTCACACTCAGCTTTCTCAACTTACGTGTTTTCTCCAATGTAAAGTGACAGCATAATCCGTTTCCATAAGATATACGTAGTTACAACACTCACATTCAATACCTTTTTATAAAGGATATCTTATGTCTTATAAAAGACCTAAAGAATAAAAAATTTCTATTTGGTGGGCAGAGCTTAGACAGCATTTATGCTCAAACATATCGATTAGGATAAAAATTTTGTCATTCCCTAAAAGAAGGATCAACTGCAAAACCGCAATTTCATTAGATCCCTTTTTCTATAAAGAACGAAAATTTCAATTTCTGTCCTGTAGCATTGTTTATGCATAACAGAAAGATACACGCCTGTTCACTTATTACTAGCTAGAGGGCATAAAGATTTAAGGTGCTTTGAAGCCCGGAATTAGATTAACTGGAATCAACTTTAGTCTTTTGCTAGCAGTGTTTGCTCAATTGATTACAAGACCTGGACCAAGACCAAGACTTGAAACAGGACTTAGGCATTTGAATTGCCTATATTCAATTGCTCATATTTTATGTTAGCTTTTATATTCTGTCAAGTCTCGTAAGAAGCAGTAATTTGTTCTCTTAAATACACGAATAGCGAAAGTTGTTAAGGGCAATTTCTAATAAAAAAGTTTACTTGAAGCCTTAACCGAATTATTTAACTATTAATGTCAGTACCAATTACATCATTCAAAAGATTACAGAGCATTTAGCTTGTAAGTTGTAAAACATAGAAAAGGAAACTTTTTAATCAATTTAAAGAACATTAGCAGGTAAAAAATTCTTACAATAATCTAAAGGAAAATATTACACTGTTATGTAAGCAATAATTATTTTATGTTGTTGATCAAAAAACAAATCTGGCAGTAATATGTGTTATTAAACTTACAAATTAAGTAATACTTAGCAGAAATCTTAAAGCATTATATTCTTAAACTTATTCCAGGAGGATCCAACACAACAGAACCATGGAATAAACATAGAAATCAACGAAAGAAAAGGAATGAACAAAGCCGATATTAACCTTAATTTATATTCCACAAGAAAGTAATGACATCATTGGGTTTGTAATAGAATACAAATTTCCGAATGCAACACATGTTCTCAATAATGATTTCAGAAAGTCCAGAATTCAATCTAATACATAATAACAGTTGAAAGCACAAAAATCTTAATTCCTTAATTGTCTGCATAAGCAGACATTTTGCGGGCATTAGTTTCCTGGTTGCGTTGTTCCTTGTATTAATGAGATGCTCTTTGCAACGAAAATTTCCGTCTGTATTTTTAATGGATTCTACAACAAAACTCAAATTAGCCTATAGACCAGTAAAAATCTTTCAAGTGTGAAATATTTTCAATCTCTAGACGTGCTTGTTTGGATATTCACATATAACGCCAACATAGCAGGTTGCACCTCGAGTAGTTTTCATGGCAATGAGCGCAAGTATTCAATTTAATCATAAATTCTAGTTCATCCCCCACTTATTAAATAACAAATAAAATAATTTAATTATTTTAATCATTGCTAATATTTTAAAATTTTATTTTATCCAACATGTGGCAACAATAACCCCCTATTTTCTTTTAAATCTAGTAAAATGAAGAAACGAATTTCTGAAACGATAAAGAAGCGAATGTTTAACATTCTGCTTGGCAAGGATTCAAATATGACTTTGCTTTAGTGATTTACTTTAATTTTTCCGATTAAAATATTTTCTGTATTTCATTATTTTTGCTTATTTAGTGAGTTGGTATATGTTTTATCATCTTGCTATTTCATTGTTTTAATTTCTAGTTAATGTAGGTTACTAACAAGCATGTAAAGCCATTAGGAAAAAATGTTCGGCAACTTACATTCTGATAATTCACTTAATTCTAATAAGAATATAAATGTGAATCTGCAAGAATAGTATGTGTATCAACGCACGATAAAGTTTAAATTAAATTTAAAATGTATTGCATTTTTAAATTGTAAAATAAAGTAAAGTAATAACAAACTAAACAATTTTAATCGACTTTAGTTTCAGAAGTTTCAAAGACAGAAGGCGGCCAATACTTCAAAGCAAGTTTAGGCAAATTGTTAAAATCGTTTTTGCTCACTGAACTACTTCAGTTTTAATTAAATGAATTCTATTTGAAAAAAAAAATAGTAGTTTCACCAGTTTTTACTTAATAGTTCCTTAGAATGCTGTCAAAATGCAATTACCCCCTCAAGCCTTTGATTATTTAAATAAAACATAAAATCTTCTGTATAAAAAATAAACGATTATATTCATTAAATTGGAATATCAGTATCGGTCATGTCATTTAGAACAGATATTGAACTGATAACTGTGGCTATACTTAAAAGATTGTAAAGCAAGTAAATAACTTTAATGTATGCTTCTGATATTAAATCTGGGAATCATTGACGAACAAATTCAGATGCACTTGAGAAAGAGTGGGAAGGACATATGGGCATACCCTACTGTTCAGTGTGATGGAAATTGAAAGAACAGTTATACGACTGTTTTGAAAGTAGAAACGTCAGTTGCCCAAGCAAGTATAATATAACCGAATTTCTCAAATAAAAGCACAGTAAAATGCTTTTATAAAAGAAAGAGAACACGGGATAACAGCCCTAAAGAGTAAAAAAGCTAATAATTTTACTTTCCACGAATTCTCATAAAATGCTCACTTTCATAATGAGCATAGTTCACAGATTCGCAATAATGAAAATATGCCACATTTTTAACATTTTTAACTTTTTTTAAAAACTGCATTCCGTATAATAGGCAAAAATAAGATAAACGAGTTGCTAGCATTCCTTTCATATTTAGTTCTTAAAAGAAACGTTAAAAATTCTATAATATTTCTAACGCTTTGAGTCAATGCAGTAGAAGTAGATGGTTAAGTGTAGCACGGGTAAATTCGAAAATATGCAAGTACAAATTTTAAAATATACATTATTTAAAATTTTTGCAAATAAAACGGATAAAATATGTAACACTTCTTATAAATCCTTTTCTTTAGTTATACATAAATAAACTACAACGAATAAGTTTAAATTGAAAAGGATATAAATATTGCCTAATATTACGTGTAAATAACTATAATCATTTTTAATAATTATTGAATTTCGTATAATCACATTATACAAAATAAATATGTACAACTATAATTATGTTATATACTACTCTCTAATACTTTCATTTACTCAGTCAGTTGTTACATTAAGCTGTCAGGAATCAAAAGATATGAATTAAGTTTAACACCACTGAATTATCATTTCTCGAAGTAATATTAAAAATAATTTAAAAACGAAAATTTTTGAATATATGAAATTTGTTGCAGAAAAATAAAAGTATTATTGCGTTAGATAATATAAATATTTCTTTAAAATTTATAGGATAATTATATTTGGTCTTTATATTTTTCTATGTTCTCGTTGCACAAAAATTTTGAGGAAGAACGAATTTGACGGGACTTCATTTGCGTTAAATGTAGTTGCATCAAATTCTGATAATACAGTGTAGTTTAAAACTAGCGATCACCACAAGGGTTTGCAGCTGTGTTAATTAACTATTCTATCGACCAATTACAGGAATAGAAAATCGGTATAATATCCTAAATCACAATATAATAACATGCGCAGTGTGTTCGAATAACAATGGAATAATAGTTATTATATTAGGTTAGTGCCGATTGCATTTTAACAGTTTAATCTAATAAAAAAAGACTGCACTTAATACAAGAACATAATGCTTTGATTGTACTAGGTTGCTTTGATTGCATGAAGCTAGATTTGAGGCTTACACGTACCCTCCAAACAATTCTAACCTGCAGGTCGTAGGTATACGTCCAATAACTTTATTGCTAACACCTTATAGTAAGAACTGTACTCCAGGACCCAAGCAGAGAAAGGACATTGCAGGCCGTGACCCACTAGGGATGTGCCGCCGCTGAGTTTAGTTTTAAAATCAAGAATATTTACATGCATTTTAAAATGTATTCAAATAACTAAGGTGACGTATTAAAAGAAAAATGAATCCGTATAAAGTAGCATTTGCAGTTTGGAATTGTAGACTTTGAAGTTTTATGACCAGACCGTGGACAGTTGAAGTGTTCAAACAGCCTAGAAATCAACAGACAGAGACTGCACTTGAGCGAATAAAAGTATTACCTACAGATCACAATAGAAAAATTTGGTTCTGTAGTCATACTTGATTTCAAATTAAACATAACTGAATAAATTTCTATTCAATTATATTCATATTTTATTCTGAAGCGAAATTGCTAGTTTTGTTGAGGATATTGCTATTCAAATAAAAAAAATGGTGTACACTGCAAAAAGAAAAAAAAAAAAAAAAAAAAAAGGCGGGGCAGTTCTATATCTCCCGTTCTACTGAGCTGATTGATGAAATTAAATTTGCGTTTTTCATGTCTCGAAAGCGCGACTTAGGATATGTATCAGATTTATACATAGCATTGTTCTAATATAGGTATTTTGACACAAAATCGGACTTTTCTGAAATAACATACCAATTCTTTTTCCATATTTCGATTCTACGATTCAAAGTACGCCAAACTACTAAGTTTTGTAAAAATCGTACGAGTAGTTTTTTAGCTCTCAAACGTTTAGCTCCTCAATGTTAATTGAGTTTGGTATATATATATATATATATATATATATATATTATATATATATATAAATATAAAAAAAAGGCGGGGCAGTTCTATATCTCCCGTTCTACTGAGCTGATATATATATATATATATATATATATATATATAATATATATATATATATATATATATATATATATATATATATAATTAAAAAGCTAGGTAGTAAGTACTATATAAAAAGACCAATTTGGTCTAAAAATGTTTTATATATATATATATATGTGGGATTTTAAATCCATAGCTTAATATTTTTCCTCTCGCACTGTCTGCATTTTAGCTGTTGACTGCACGAGTGAAATTGGTAGAACTCTCGCCACTTTATTTTATGTGTGTGTGTATTTAATTATGGCAAAGCACACTAGGGCTATCTGTCTAAGGGGAGGATGCCTTCGTGGAGGACTTTCTAAGGGAAACTGGCTCGTATACACGTTACACATGGGGAAAACCACGAAAACACCCATGCAGCCAGCCCGTTCGCGGGATTCGAACCTCGAACCGAAATACCAATGTTCAGCGACTTTACCCCTCGGCCTTTATTTTTATTTATTTATTTATGAGAGGAGATGTGAGATATATTAATAGATGAACGATCTTATAGATGTATTAATGTTTTACGTAGGTAAGTTGAAAAATAAGTTTCCCCTGTCGACTGTGGTCAGAGTTGTGTATGAAAGTAAAAAAATAGAATGAGACATTAAAGATATGACATACCTCTATTTTATTATTCTCGTACTAGTACGTTGAGACATTTGTCATATCGCTTGACAAGCTTCAAAAAGTCCTCCAAGAAAAATTCACGCTTTGCATATGGAAGAATCGTTGAACCGCTATGGGCGAAAGGCGACACAGCAGGAAAACGCGCAAGTCACCGATACACCATTGGGTAGAGGTCGCTGCAAATCAAGCAGATGGCGCTGTAGCAGTGCCTGCGCAAAGCGGAGACCAGCCTCTCATTTGAGCCGTTATCCGCTATGAATGGGCACGTGGAGGAACAGAAATTCATAACCGCCTCGTGGAAGTCTATGGGCCAGGTGGTGATGTCGAAACAAATGGTGGGGAGATGGTGTCGCACATTCAGTGATGGACGTCAGCAAGTGGAGGCATACCGAGAGCTGGACGGACGCGCACGGCCACTACAGATGCAAATGTCAGGAAGGTGGATGACATGATTAGAGCGAACCGGCGTGTCACCATCGATGAAGTAGCGGAAGAACATAGAATCGCACGTGAGCGAGCTCAAAACATCATCCACGACATTCTTCGATACAGAAAAGTGTCAGCACGATGGGTGCCCCGACAATTGACCTCGACATACAAGGAACAACGCATGGGGGTCAGCCTGGAACATCTCGTGCGTTACCATGAAGATGGCAACGACTTTCTGTTTCGGATTGTGACGGGGGATGAAACGTGGGTCCACCATTTCACGCCAGAATCGAAGGCCGCATCTATGCAGTGGAAACATCCGTCATCACCTATCCGAAAGAAGTTCAAGACAACTCACAGTTTTCTGGGACGCCCAAGGAGTTTTTTGCTGGACTTTTTGGAGGTTGGAACCATCAATGCTACGCGCTACTGTGACAGCCTGTCGAAATTGAAAGAGGCGATTCGGAAAAAGCGTCCTGGCCTTCTCACATCTGGCGTTCTGCTGTTGGATGACAATGCCAGACCACATTCGGCGACGGCAACGCAAAACCATAATGCAACTCTTGGTTGGGAGCGCCTACACCATCCGCCATACAGTCCTGATCTCGCACCAAGCGACTTCCATCTGTTTCCGGCTTTGAAGAAAAATCTCGGGGGAAGGCGGTTTGGAAGCAATACTGAAGTGAAACAAGCCGTTCATCGCTTCTTCCATATGCAAAGCCCTGATTTTTTCCCGGAGGGCTATTTGAAGCTTATCAAGCGATATGACAAATGTCTCAATGTACTTGGTACCTATGTGGAAAAATAAAGGTATGTCATATCTTTAATGTCTCATTCTATTTTTTGACTTTCATACACAACTCTGACCACAGTCGACAGGGAAAACTTATTTTGCAACTTACCCTCGTATTAAATGTGTTTTGTTTGAGTATGAATTGTGATTTCGAAACAAAAGAACCCACAAAATTGGTGTCAGAATCGGGATCAAATTACAAACAACAAATAGAGAATGGTAAAAAGAAACTTGAAGATATGTCTCTTGATGAACTTGACTTTATTGAAGATGAAAAGGAAGACGAAACTGAATCGAATGTAATGAATGTAAATGTAGATCAAGAAGATGAGTTAGATAATTGTTCGGATATTAATAAAGCGCATAGCTCTGAATTAAAACACTTAATTGAAAATCATATTTATAATAGAACTGATAACTCTCTAGAGGAAACAGATGCTGTTGAATTAAAGGAAGAGGAGTCTCAGGAAGAAAAATGTGATGTTAAACGTAGAAAAAGAAAATTGCAAAATGTAGAGGAAGACAAGAACTCCAATCCTAAAGGAAGAAGAAAAACCCACCTAAGAATGTTCAGCAAGTCAAAAAGAGTAATGAAAGAATTAATGAATCCAAAAAACCCACTTCAGGGCCAAAGAGTTCTATAAAAAGAAAGAATTTAGAATCTGAGAAACTAGTTGAATATAATTCTGGTGAAACAGGAATATCAACAGTAAGAAAGAGTAAACAGCAAGTGAAATTTCCAGCCAAAGAACTGGATCCTGGTATGCCTGAAAAACCTAAAAGAACACAAGCCAAAATAAAATCTACTAATACCGAAATGCATGTTATTTTAAAAGATGACCAACCTATTTCTTTGAGACCCAGACGTTTACCAATTATAGGTAAAGAACAACTAAAACAAGAAAAAACTATTTTACAAATGGATTTGAAAGCTCCTGAACAACAAGTTAGATTTTTGGAAAGAAACGTTTCCGAATCAGAACAGACTGTAGAAATATTACAGAAACAACTATCAGAAGAAAAGAATGAAGTAGAAACTACAAAATTTCAGATGAGCATCAAAGATAAAATCCTCTCTGAGAAAGAAAAAGTAGTTCAAGATATTAAACTGAAAATGAAAGAAAAACTACCTTTTGAAAAGAATCGCATGAGAAAAATTATGGAGAAGAGATTATTTGCTAAACAAGCAGAATTGGAAAGAAAAATGGGTATCTCTCATGAAGAATTTTGTCAGTTGCGAGAAATTCTTAATGCTGATGATTGGGAACATTATGGAGACCTATGCGGTGCTGATGCTGTTCCAACACAATCTAGCGCGACTTCAACTCAACTTACAAATCAACTAAACATAAGACGTCATATAAGAGGCTTAAATCTTTTTTTGAAGAGCCTTCTGTCCCCGAAACAAGATTTCCTAAAGCAATATTAGCTGTTAATTTTATATCTGAAGTAAGCAAATAGAATGCTTCTAATTTTCAAGCAGATACTGATTATACTTCTAAAAAAGAAAACATTAGAGAAATAATTGACTCAGAAATTCAAAATAGTTTTCAAACTTACCAAGAAGAACTCCGAAAAGATGCGAAGAAACAAATATTTAAGGTAGAGAAAGAAAACAAGAAGGCATATAACTTTCGAAAACGTTCTCCAAAACGTTATGAAATTAATGATTAGCACTAAAACAAGTACATGCGTTGAATACATAAAACAATGGACTCAAGCAGAAGATGTATAAAATAATACTGATTATGAGGTTTTAACCAGGAGTGATACAACTGATAACCGAACTGTGATTTTTCACCTAATAATGATTTTATTTCAGTTAATGCTGTTTTTAAGATGAAATGAACGTTTCCAAAAATGTTAAAGACTTAAGATATTTTTCGATTTAGATGAAGATTTCTGAAAAATAGAAGGGACTGTTGACGATGTTATTGTTGCAAAGATGAAGGACAATTAAGATGTTTCCTTTTAATTTTGTCCTTAGCACACAATCTTTCCCTTTCCCTTCGTACTTATTTTCAGGTTTCGGCTTATACTTGATGATGGTTCTTTTACTGAAGACAACGATGGTGTAGGATGACCAATGATTTATGTTGTCAAGAGTAGAATAATGTTGTCGAGGTCGACGCATAGCAGGAAGGCCGAATGTGGGATTTTAAATCCATAGCTTAATATATTTCCTCGCGCACTGTCTACATTTTAGCTGTTGACTGCACGAGTGAAATTGATAAAACTCTCGCCACTTTATTTTATGAGAGGAGATGTAAGATGATATAGATGCTGTATTAATAGATCAAAGATCTTATAGATGTATTAATGTTTTATTAAATGTGTTTTGTTTGAGTATGAATTGTGATTTCGAAACTAAAGAACCCACATATATATATTCATTAAGCTCTCTTTTTTTATTAGACTTATTTGGTTCTTCCTTTCACAATTCGAAATTTAGGTTCATTCCAAATAAAATTCACTCAATTTTTATGATTTATTTTTAAAATTTGAATTTTATAATAACTTTTATAAATTTTTCAAAAAGACTTTTGAATTATAATCTATAAAATTTTTATCATCATCTTAAATAAGATATATTTCTATGTATACCTGCAAAAATTACAGTTTTTTTATTCAAAATTTCCGAAGATATACGTGAGTTTGTGTTTTGGCGCTTTTAAAAATACGGCATATTTGTCTTTTTTCCCGCTCCAGCATAATGAAAGGGAAAGGAAAATTGGTTGTCACATATTAAGAAGATCGCCAAGTGAATTTTTCTTGGCGCAAACTGAAAAAAATTGTGCCAAGTAAAATTTTTGAATTTCTGCCTAAATGTCGCACTGTCGCACCAAATTTTACAAAATTTAATATCTAGGCATAATTTGAGTCGTAGAATCGAAATATAAAAAAACTGCTATGTTATTTCCGAAAAAGTCTGATTTTGTGTCACAATACCTACGTTAAAACAATGCTATGAATAATTATAATATATATCCTATGTAGCGCTTTCGAGACATGAAAAACAGAAATCGAATTTTGTCAGTCGGCCCAGTAGGACGAGAGATATAGAACTGTCCTCCCTTTTTTTTTCGCAGTGTACGTTTTCCTCTTCTTCACTGTTTGTATATAACGCAGTTCATGGATAAAATTTCATAAAAACTATATAGTTACTGAATAAAAATTTAGATTTAGCATAATTTTAAAAAGCAGGGCATCTGTTTGAATCAGCATAATTATTATGAGAGAAATATCTATCAAGTAACAAAAAATACGCATAATTTTGCAAGCTTACAAACACATCTAAGCAATTGAGCTGAAGTCAATTAGTTTTCCCATTTCAATCAACATTTAACATTATTTTCCAACAAAATTATTTTATAACTGTCTTTCTGATACGAACAATAATACATTCATACTAAAATAATACACAGAGTGCCTACAAAATTTACGAGCTAATTTTCCCAACAACTTTCATTTAATCGGTTAAACTATAATTAACAGCCTTTATTCCTATGAGACCTCAACTTGCTTTGCCTTGTAGAGACATTAGGTATTTTTGAAGCAGGTAAGATGAAAAATAAGCAACGTCTTTGCCGGGAATCGAAGCGCGGACTTCTACAGGGTGTTTCATAGATCACGGGACAAACTTGGAGGGGTGGTGGAGCGTACTAAAACATGCACTTTTTGTATAGGAATGTAGGGTTGAAAGTGACGGGTTAACGCAGGAACGGAAAAAAAAAACCGACACGAGAGGAAAATGTATTTATGTACAAAATGAACGCAAAGTGCTTCTTTGCAGCAATACAGTATTCACTACAAATGTTCAAAAAAGGGAACACTAACAGTAATAGGAACTACAGCTATGATTGGCTGGCAATACAGCGGTAGAAGGCGGTAGTGAGCTGTGAGCCGGACAAACCACGATCCGATGCATCAGATGATCATTCGCAACTCTGATATCGATCGTGATGGGTGAGTTTACACACAGGGAAAACGTTGCATGCATCTCATGTATGATGCTGCTAATGGGAAAGGCAGAGCAGCGCTATTGTTGCACCAGGAACGGTTTCCGAACAGGCGTATGCCGAAGCACACAATGTTCGAAAGGTTGCATCGGTCTCTGTGTGAAAACGGGTGATCTGAAGCCACCTCTGACACTAGAAGTGGAAAAAGAAGTGCACGACAACCTCGCACTGAAGAACCCATCTTGAACATTGTGCATGAATCACCTCAGACAAGTACAAGAGCTATTGCATGTCGTCTGCAGCTGAGTCATTCCACTGTTTGGAGAGTATTGCATGAAAATGATTTGCACCCATATCATTTGCAGAGTCCAAGCCTTGCAAGAGACAAATTACCCTCTTCGAGTTCATTTGTGTCATTGGTTCTTGCAGGAGTGTGCGGCGCAGGCGGATTTCCCATCGGATGTGCTATTCACGGACGAGGCAACTTTCTCACAGGACGGTATCTTCAATAGCGACAACATGCAAGTGTGGGCAACTCTCCACACGGCACACGTCCACATGTATTCCAAATTCGCTTCTCCGTGAATGTGTGGGCGGGTATTGTTAACGACTACCTCATAGGCCCATACCTCTTTTCTGGCTTATGTTATCATATATTTCACGTACAAATGGCTTATGTTATCATATTTTTCTGCAAGAGGTGCTACCGGAATTGCTGCAGAATGTTTCGGCTGTCGTTCGTGGATTTAGAAATTTAATTCCGTTTACGTTTCAGTTTAGTAATCTTCTGGATCCAGATTTTTGACTCCACAAGAATACTAAATGAAACCAGAGTATATGCCTTAGTGGAAATTTCTAAGATTTTCTTTATTTTTCTTCCTCAGTGTATTAAACGTAATATTCCGTGTTATTTTTGTGAAGAGCATATAGCCATGTTTCAGAACTTGCAGTTGCTTAACAGAACTTGGTCATAACAAGAATAGGTTTTGTTGTGGGTGTGTGTTCGAGAAAGAGACCATTCTGTTAAAACAGAGCAGAAATGTGACTGAATTTTATATCAAACTTGGGAATACCGGTAATGATGCTCTGGAAATATTACGGGATAATATGGTGAATTACTTAATCATGAGTGGTGGAGACTCTTCGAAAACTGTAACATGCGAGCGTTAGAAAAAGCACGTCAGAATGCACTATCTACTGCGGTTACGGATATGATTATTTCACCGACGTTTGGAAAGCCCATTTGCCTTGAAACTATGAAAAGGAAAGAATGGATTTGCGAAAGGAATTGTATTGGATCCAAGACAATGTTTGACCGCTTGTTGCTAACATAGCATTGATAACAATGCCTGTATAACAGAGCTAAATACTAAAGGATAGTACTTCCATATAGCACGTATATAGCACCATCAATGTTCTGGATGTTTTTAAGATAGGGAAAATCTCTGCATGAAAAGAGGGTTTGTCTTCAGATGAAGAAGTAAAAAGCATTAGAGCTAAAGAGCTAAGGGGACTCTAACAAAACTAAGCTATTCTGTGTTTTTAAATCATTCATAATACACAGTTAAATTCAATTTTGTGTAAAAGACTGTATTTTAAAAAAAACATTCGAATAGGAACGAAACTCATTTCCAGTATTCACTAGAATTAATTTGAAGTATTTCTGGTTACCTTGAAATGTGTATAAGAGTAGTCTCATAGGTATGCTGCAGTTTTTGATTACTGCACAGATGACACAGTGAGACATATTTTAACTAGCTGCAAGAATTTCCAGTGCTCCAAGTTTAAAAATACATGTATTATGAAACCTCTGGAAGATGAGTTGAAATTTTACTTCCAAAATCAGCGTACTTAAAAAACATTATCACATTCTAAGTTTCATGCATTAGTACACTATTAATACATGTCCCGAGTATCGTTTTGAGTTACAGTTTTTTAAAGGCTTATAGGCAGAATTTGTTTTAACAGATACAAACTTTTATTATATGAAGAGATGTATGTCATTTTTGTGAAAATTAATATTGCAGTTCTGGCGATATATCCACATTTTAAAAAAAACCTCTCATATTTTAAACTTTTGGACTTGCAAACGCACAGATAACGAGATGTGTTTTAACGGCTTAAAATGAATTACTTTGCTTTAAACATATAGTTTAATTATTAATCTCCTTATTGCATATATGCAGACGCTCCCCACTTTACAAAATTTCACTTTGCAAACGTTTGAAAATACGAACAAACCTGTTCTCAGGAAATCTTTTAGGGTCGAAAAGAAAATAACGTTAAAAATGATTGGCGAAAAGAGAAAATTGAATGCTAATCCGGATAATGCAAAAAAGCCGAAAATAAGTTTTTTTTTTTAAAACTAATATACAAGTAATAATAAGTTTTAAAGTGGTAAGAATATGGTGAACGTCATGCTTTCTAATAGTAGTATTGCGTGTCTTCTATGAAGTGTTCGACAAGAACAAAAATCGCGTACTTGAACATGTCAAAGGTACACAGCCGATGCAGTCAACTATTACCAGTCATAGATGCGTGCTGATGCAATCAATAGACCTGATACATCTCGAAGAGCAACAGATGGTAGAGAAAGATGAGCTTGACCCAGCTAAAATAATAGCAGTAGCGCTTTTGGAGTTTGAAAAAGGCCTCACTATTCTGGAAAACACAGACCCAGATTCTGAGAAGTTTACTAAACTAAAGTCTGCTGCAAAGGATGCCATACAATGCTATCGTCTTATTTACAAAGCAATAAAAAACTGGTTTAGATACGTTTGACACCTATTTTCTTAAGAATGAAGAATGAAACTTCATAAATGAGAGTTCTTCATAAATTTTGCCTGATCCACACCATTTCTAAAACAGGAAGTCTTATTCAATTTCCCTCCTAACACAAGGCAAACATTTTGAATGAGATGCGTATAATCGCTTTCATTTCGAAACATACTGTTTCTTCAAATCTGTAAACCTTCAACTGAAAGCCAAAAATTTGCATGAAGATTTAAAAGGCAATTCTTTATAAATGGCTTTCTTTATGGCTGCCAAAAGTGAAACTAATTGGGTAGATTTGTTGGCTTATATTAATAAGGAAACAAAATGATTAACTACTAGCTTGAGTATTCATTAAAAACTCTCAGAATTATATGTATCATTTTGAATTTCAAATTTAATTTATTTAGAAAGTACAGGCAATTAGTATGCTGGAACATCACAGGCAAAATATATAATTTATATTGCATAGAAAAATTTAAATTTCGTATCAAATCATAGTATCATTTCATAGTTTTATTTCAGTAAAAGGCACCATTAAATAGAATAGAGATAAAATAAATGTTAAAGGAACTTTAAGAAAAAATTTCAAACTTTAAGTAAATCTTCACTTTCTTTTTCAGAAAGAACGGAATTTAATTAAAATAATAATAGATAAATTAAAATACATAAAACCAGAACTATTTTCATGGAAATCTAATTGGCTCAAAAGGATTACCTTACCTTGTCTAAAAAGTCAAAGCATATGCTTTCCTTCTCCATTACAGAAGAAACTGAAGCTTAAGCTCCATTTTTCAGAGAAATTTTAAGCCTAGAGGTTTTCTTTTCTTTTGACGATTTGAGCACGTGCATGCATATGTTTTTTCTCTTAACTTTACGTTTATTAAAAAAGACATGAAAACAATTAAGAAACGAACATTACAGAAAATCAAGTCTAAACTCTTTTATTCTACTCTTTTCAAAATGCAGGCAGCGATAGTGCAATTAAAAAGATTAAGTACAGCTTTTACTTTCTCCACCTGAAGGAGATTAAACGTTGTTTTTAAATTATGCATTTAATTAATGTAAATAAACAAAACTATTTGTGAAGTGAATGATATCTATTAAATTGTTTAATGTTTTAAGACACCAAATCTTACACCCCCATCAAAAGAAAAGTAATTATTTAAAGTGCATTTTTTTAAGAATAATTTTAAGTTAAATTTACTTAGGTCAAAAGTAAAGGATGACTGAATGACTGTTTACAAATACGGAGAATTTTCTATCATGTACCTGTTAAAAGTAGGAGTCTGAAAATAAGAGATGAAGATTCAGGAAACGGTTTGTTAATAATATGGGAGATAAGGGGGGTAAGGATGTTGAAAGAGCGAAAACATGGCCATTTGTTCCACTCACATGAGCCCTTGCAGATAGAAAAACAATAAAACGAAAATATGCTCTCTGAAATTAAAAACGTTTTGATCTTGGAACCAAGTGCGTAAAATAAAATTCGTTCTTTTGTTCTAGACAGTTGATAGATTTAATTAAACGGAAGAACCCAAAATTGATTCTGTGGATTTTATCATAAAGGAGAAACTTTCAGTACATGCTATTAATCATATCTAACATTAGAAGTTTATGCAGCTCAAAAGTTTTCAAAACTCTAACTAATCAAACTGATCAAACATTCAGCATTTATCTGATCAATATTTTCTTACCTTTGTTAAATATTAGAATTGAAGTATTTCTTCAGAAGAAATTCAATGGGCTATTTAACGAAAATGCTAGGCGCCACTAATTTCAGCAAATTTAATAACACAGATATTTGCTTCAGAAAAATAAAATAGGAAACTTTATTTAGAAATTCCCGAAGCAAAAATACTTTTTGATATTGAGCTACCACAAAATAAAAATTTCAGATTCGATATTATCTTCTCAGACATGCATCCTGTAAACTTGAAAACTTGAAATCGTGAAAAATTACATTTTTAAACCTCCTATGGGTGAAGACATGGATTCTGATTGTACATATAATAGAGGATAAATGAATGTTAAGCATATATAATCCTGACAAATTGCTTTTATACTCAGGAAAATTAAAAGTTCGCGACGTTTCATTATATTTTCGAGTCTACTTGTTAGAAAATTTAAAATTAATTTAGGACATTTGAAATTTTACGTATCTATACTATTAAATAAGGAATCTTTCCTTGTTGAAGTATGCAAAGGAAAACAAGAAACTTATGCAGCCAGCCTGTTTGCCGGAAAATAAATCTATGTTTAACTACCAGAGTTCAATGATTTTATCTGCTTGATCATTAGTGGAAACGTTTTATTATTTTAGAATGTCTACGCAGTATTTTACGTCTGGATGAATGGATGGCTTAGAAACACATATCCTGTTGTAATATTGCTTAAAAAACTTTCTTATTTTCTTCCATATAATGATAAATTATTTCACACATAATTGTTGAATATGATTGATTACAGTATAAGAATGATTTTAAATAATTTACCTTTGTCATACACTATAATACAATACGCCCACTACATTAATATTTATAAAGTTTCCTTTCTAAAGAGTCTCGAAGTATGATGTCAACAATCTCCGCCAAATTTCTCAGATTGCATTTGTGGGTAACTTGTAACATTCTCATTATACGACATGTTTCACGTGATTTTTGCTTTTTGTTGTTTGGTACTCTGAATGTCTATTTCAATTCTAGACAATAAATTTTCAATGAAATCTAGGAAAAATATACTGTTGTATAACTGGCGAATACAAGAAAGTACAACATTTACATTTTTTATAACATATATCGTATATGCTTGGGCTAATTCTTCTTGTTGGACCCAATTTCCTGAAAATACCATCGATACCCAATTTAGTAGATGTTTGTAATTTTTTTTCAGCATATATAAATAAGCTGTACGATTTATGACTATGTTAATAAGTATCAGCTTTCTCGGCTGCTGGGGAACTCTATATTACAACACCATCTCAGATTTTTACGCTGGAGATTGATAGCTCACTGTGTCAGTTTTCTCCAAACAATGCGACGTCTGAACTACTAAAATAGGTAAATATAATCTCAATGGCTAAAGATTGCTCTATTTCAGTATTACACGGTCTTTTTTGATTGAATGCTAATAACTTCTATAATTTATGGTTTCATTCTGTACGCTGATGAATAGTTCAATTGCTTTCAAATATATCGCAAATGATTTATGCACAAGAACTCTTATGTATGATGGCAGGTCTTTTATAGAAGTATTTGCCTTTACTTTTGTAAGTAATTTGATCTTCTTCATAATCTTTCTGTTTCGCAGCTGCAGTCAAGTTACCTTCCTTGCTCTCTCACCTTTACTTTCAATAGTCCGTTCTTCCTCCTCTTCCTGCTCGTTTTTCGAACATAAAAATTACTTAGTTCTCCAATATTCGCACGTTGAGGAATAGATTTCCCTTTATTTGTTAATCTTAAAAAACGTTCTTACATCAATATATTTTTACTAATCTTCATACTAATGTATGTTATTTCAATTTTAAATAAACCAATAGCAATATTTGCACAAGTACTGTAACTGTTTCCAAATCCTGATAAACAATTTGAGTTTAAATTCGAATTTTAAACAGTAGTGGCAGTTTTTAATACTTTTCCTATTTTGTGGTCCCTTTATTTGACATAAATACCTCAATAAATATTTTTACAAGATTCTGATTAATCACATGCAAATTATTTTTATTTACTTTTAAATCTTGATAAATTGTTATCTATTCATTTAGGCATGTAAAACATTTTGCCTGTTTTGTATCTATTCTTTCAGTACGCAATAAATGCATATCATGTTGTGCACCAAAAAGTGTATCTTGAATTAAAGAATTACTGGACATATTAATTTTTGAAAGGAGAAAAATACAACAAAGTGCTTAACGAAAAGTAGATTGTGCTAAAATGCAGGCCGATTATGCTGAGAGAAAAATAAAATAAAACTATCTAATTATTCATTTATCAAGCAATATTTCTAAAGTTAGCATAACTTCGAATTATTCTGTGTGACAAGTGTGCATAACAGAATATTAAACGATTTTATCGGCTTGAATTCAAGACAACTTTTGTTTTCAATTATAGATAGTACATTTAAAGCCTTTTCACTAACTTTGGATTTCGAAAAGTATAAAATTTTAAAATTGATATTTATAAAATACGCATTTAGAAAATATGTTAATTTCTTAAGAAAATTTATCAACTTAAATTCTTAGTTTTTACAAAGATTTAATACATTTTGCATGAAACAAAAAAGAAAGGAATCAGATACATAGAGGAAAATTATACCCTACTTGTTGAACTATATTTGACGTATAAATTATATTAGTACCTGTGTGTCATCTTCTACTAAGAGTTTCTATTTGCTACAAGCAGCAGTCCAACAAGCATATATTTAGTCTTACTAATTTAGCACCATTGAGGTCTTCGCTTGCTATTTTTTTTGTGGGGGCGGTGTCTGACATTTGGGTGTAATTGTAATGAAAATATTGTCAGTTATGTATCACTAAATTGTAATGCATATATCGCTAAAAATGTGTAAATAATATTTTGATAAATTTTGCGCTTAATACCAACGACCAAAAGCTGTTCCTTCATTCACTGAAACATATATGATGCTTTTAACCCAAATTTCTCTGCATGTTTATTTTGAATTGTTTATCTGAAGTAAAATATTTACATGCTTATGAGGAGCAGAACATGTACTTTAATACATATTTAACACTCATAAATAAGACAAAGAATTAAAATATATGTATGAAGTCATATTTTTTAAAATAAGTTATGTTTTTTGCCAACGTTATTGAGAAACCGTGAATATGCTAGAAGAAATGGTTCAACATCATACAAATATATATTTTGTACAAATAATCATAATGCAACAGCCATTTGAGATAGAAAAGATAATATGACTTATGACTCTTGTTATGTTCACCTCTTTGTGGAATGGGCTGGAAATCAAAACACTACACAACAGATATTTTACTTTTGTTCCAACGTACAAACTGGAAACACAACACACTTATATCTTTAGAAAACAATTACAATAAAAATAATCGCGTGTTGCTACATCTCTGAAACACAATCACAGAAAACTTCATTCATTTAAAAGTAGAAATAAATTATTTTTAGCTGTTTACGAATAGCAGGAGCGCGCTCTTTTGGCGAGCAATGGATGGCGTAACAACTCTAATGTGTGTCTTGAGGTACACTATTGTGCAACATTAGAATTTTCTCATTAAGAGTATGGCCGAATTTCTGAAAAACTAATATACAGAATATAATGAAATTTGACATGAATATACATTTATAAGGGACAAAGAGGTGTACCACTCAAACGTCATTTTACTTAAGCATAATTATCACTAAAGATGCAGAGGATTCCAAAATCCTTGTTGTGATATCGAAATCGAAATGAGTCTAATATAGAAAATGGTCCTCACTCACAAATCCTGCAGGTTGCGCCAGGTGGCGCCATACTGGACAGGAAGCAGTTGAGAACACCCCGATCCCACGCCTGTAGCAAGGAATTCTCAACGCAGATGGTTCTCGGAGGAAAACGTCGAGATGAAGTTGCCTTCCCAAGAGCGTCTCATATATGCTTTGTAGGATTAAGGTCAGGATATGTGGCTGGCCAATCCATGCGGCATATATCCTTACTTTCCAGGTAATCGCCGACCAGCTTAGCCTTATGCGGGTTAGTGTTGTCGTCAATTAACAGGAACTCAGGACCAACTGCGCCCCTGAAAAGTCGAGCATAGTTTTCCAAGATTTCCTCTCTATACCTCATAGCAGTGAGGAAGCCTTTGTTAAACATATCCAGGGATGTGCGGACTTTCAAAATAATGCCTTCCCAAATGATTACACCTCCATCACCGTAATGATCCTTTCTACCTAATGAGGGAGATACGATATCGTGTTCCAGACTCTTCCCTAAACACACACCGAGAATCAGTATCCAAACTGAATCTCGATTCATCTGTAAAAAGCACGGTACTCCATTGAAATCTGGCTCAAAGAGCATGTTAGCTGTACCCTGCTAAACGAACTCTCTTGTGTGCTGCAGTGACAGGGATGCTTGAACGGGTCTTCTGGCATATAGCCCTGTCTCATGTAGCCATCAGCCCATTATAGACAGTGAATCTTGGGTTCCAGTTCAGCATACAGCTCAGGTGAAAGCTGTGAAGCTGTAAGCAGTCCTGCGTCGCCACGCTGAAAATGCCAAATAACGCTCCTCATTCGTCATTGTGCGTCTTGATTGACCTTATCCAGGTCTTCTCGTTATGAAACCAGTTTCTTGAAACTATTTCCACAAATTGCAGACGATACTGGCGTTACAACATAATGCCTCGTGCTGATTTAGTCTGAAGCAATACATAGGAAAGTAGTTAATCTGAGTTTACACTAGCTTTTATTAAATGGAATTTAGTGCTTTGAACATACATTAAACTATGCAAACAAGAAATTCTTAAGAGAAAACTTAAGTAGGTACAAATTAAGAAAGCATACTGAAAGGTAACATTATTTAAATGCCCCCGAATTATTATAAAATTCAGCTGCCCAGTACTTAACTTCTTATTTAACTAAACATGTTGTTGATTTTGAATTATACTATTTGAACTATACCATTTTTTGAACTGCCGCCCAGATGATATAGTGGTTAGGGGAGCCGACTACGATACCGAAGGGCCTGGTCTCAAATCCCGGAGAAGGCATGGTTGTAAGTGTTCAGTGGGAGGTAAGTGTGGCCGCACTTATTACTCCTCATCATGGGAGGTAAGTGTGACCGCCCATTAGGTGCCTCCACAATAAAATGACCACCATTTTCGGCTTTAACAGTCGCCAATGTCGGAAAGAGACAAAACTTCCGTATACGAATATAACAAAAGGAAAGGAGGGGAATAATATGAGAAGATTATCTAAACAAATATGTTTTAGGCAAAAAGTGGCAATAAGGCTAAACTAACTAATTTTATCTAGAGTTTTGCAAATCCCTTGTGATGCTTCTGTGTGCTTCTAATCAATTCCGCGGACAATTTTCACATTTATTCAGGTTTCGAGAAAAAGGAATTGCTATTTGTTTCAGTTGAAACGTTGTTTGTTACAAATGAGAGAGGAAATTTGAATTATAAATTTTGGAACTTCATTTAAAAGACATTTTATAACAAAAAATCAATTAAAGTAGATATCTCCTAATGTAATGTATTAAATACTGTTGAGGAGTATTTCGGCTTACTGTTATCTAGACATTTTAATGTTTAATATTTTTTCAGTAGAGTAATAGATATTTTTCAATATAGAAAGACATTCTTTAGAGTTAAGTATAAAATGAAAATACGAAGAAAAACTCAAGAAATCTCTGTTTCTGACAAATCTCTGACGTTAATCTATTAACTGGTGTCTGGGATTCAGTATATCTAAAGTTTTATTAACTTAAAAACTCTATGGTTTTAAAAAATAGATGGATAACTGAGTGGTAAGAAAATAGATGGTAAACTTCCAACAGAATGAACGTGACTGTCTGGAACAGTAATAAAAGGAGATGAAATATTAAATCCCTTATAAATGAAATGTCCCGGTTTCCTCGGAAATGTAAAGTTTGATATTTTCATCAGCTTTTAAAGAATTAGATGGAACTGAGGGACCCAAGAAATGGACACAATCACACAGTGGATTTTTAAATGACTCAGCAACCTGGATAAAAATCCTAGTCAGTTTTTAATCTGAAAAGCATGCAGTCATTCTTTGAGAATATTTTATAGCATTGCAATAGAATAAGAAAGAATTTAGTTTAATTGTATGTCTTAGAAAATAAGAATATACAACAGGGAGAACGATGTTATAATCTAAGAATCTAAGAAATCTTTAAATCTAAGAAAGACAGTTTGTTTTACTTTTCTATGCGTAGAATATCTGGGAACTACTTAGACGAAGAAAATTTGGTGCCCAAACTAAAATTTTGAAGCTAATTAATTGTTTAATGTTAATCTTTTATCATAAAATCAACTTATTTTGCTGATAAACTAAACTATAATTTACATGTATCACATAAATTAAATAAGTTTTAAATTTATGAGAATATAATGCGGTGAATATTTGCGTTCTTAAAGTAATTTTAAATTCCTCTTCAATGAAAAGTTTGGAGAGACTGAAAAAGAAGTGTTTTTTCTTAAAGAGGACACTTCAAAAACTAATATGTATAGAGTTAGTAACGCTTATTAGCTCTCATATTGAAAAAGGATGAATGATATGGCAAAAGAAGGTGTGAGGTTTTGTATCTGCATCTTCAAAAACTGTTAATTACTAAAAGTTAATAGATGATCTGTTAAATACACATAAAAAACTAATATCTGCATAACTTTACTAGGCATTTGTCGTAAAATATCGGAAAAATTCAGTAACAATTCTTGATAATTATTCGGCTATAATTATCTTAATTTAACGATATATTAGAGGCTTAAATAATAAAAAAAAATTCCGTCTTTCTATCTACCACTAAAGCAATTTGCAGTTTCCTCCTATTGTGAACTTAGTCGACTTCTTGCTTTGAGCAAAAATATTTATGTAAAATTCCTGAAGTGGATGGAGAAAAGAGTAATGACAGGATAAGGGGGCGGGAAGCAGCTAAAAGTAATAAAAAGGAGGATCTAAAACGGAGGCGTGGCGCAGAAAATGTTAGAAGACTATAGAAAGAATGAAAGAAACGTAATGTCTGGAGAAAATTAGAAGTTAACGTTAGAGAAAATTTGTCAGCGGAGTGTCAGTTAATTGGTAGGGAGAACTTTATAGTAGAAAAAGGAGAAATTAATTGCCTTAGCGCCACCTAATATTTCGAATAGCTTCCCTGTCTCTTACTAAATTAAATTTTTATCAAATCAGACTGTTATCAGAACTCATTGTAACTATTAAGGAGCTATATTATCTAAGAGGGAAGACTTTTCTCAGTACACCACTTTGCTGTGAATATTATTAAACTTTCTGACATTTGGCAAAATATTTTAATTATGTAATTAGCCTTATTTAAAAAAAGTATTAAACTTTAATCAAAACTTTGAAGCGCAAGAACACCTTCTTTTAATTAAAAATCGTATGCCATCCCTTAGGGCGCTTTCGTAAAGCTTGTGACTTGGTCTTATTTTTTTTAAAAAGGGCTTCTTCAAAGTTGCAATGTTTGAGAGAAATATTTGCATTTTAAACATCAGAATTAAAGTTAGGTATTTAAAATATAGCTTTAATATATACTGTAATATCTAAAACTTACTATTTTTGGAACAATGCATTTTACTTGAAAATACAAAAGATAGTACATATCATTCTCTTTAGAAAATGACCTGAATGATGCTATGCTATACCTAGCAGTGATATCTTGATTAAATATTAATAATTATAATAATGTTTACGAGCTCAAGATGTGGCATTTATGTTTAAGTTTTCTAACGAAATGTTATTTAATTCTTTTATTTCAGGCTCTTTTCTCCACAACGTTCGCGCATCCCAGAATTTATGTAGATTTTAAGTGACAAGCAATTTATTATAACGTGTACAATTTTACGACTATAGGTGTGACTACTTGCCTCCTATTAGTGCGGATTCAGGAATTGTCTAATTCAAAGCAACTAGTCAGGATAGTTAAATGTATCGTGAGAGCTATGCACAATAAGAAATGCATGGCACTCCTTATGCTAGACATGGAGAAAGCGTTCGTCCACGTCTGGTATAAGTGGTTGATCTACAATTTTTTTTCTAGATGAGCTTTAGTCGGGAAATTATTCTTCTCCTCGATTCCTTCCTTACCAACCGAACTTTTAGACTCAGTCAAGGTATTGTCTATTCATTCTTCAAAAACATCACTGTAAGAGTGCTCCAGGGTTCCTGCCTTGCACCTATTCTCTATCTGTTTTACTTCATCCACTTTCCCAGAGATAAAAGTGAACAATTACTCTATGTTAGCTTGCTTTCTTATCTAACCTATTAGAGACCCTTCTGAGACCACATAAACAATTTCATAATCCTTGTCTCTATCAGTATAGTATTGTTGTAGTTTCAGCCTGTTCCCGCTGCCTTGACGATAGGAGGAAAGACTGTTCTTGTCAGGAATACTTTTAGACTAAGATTAGATCCTGTAAGTGTGCGTTCGAAATTCTATAACCGTCTAGAAAGTCTTGCAGCCTCTGGCAAGGTTAGCTTTAATTTGTTGAATTTATTTCTTTTGTGAAGGAAACTTGTGCTCAAACTACGTCCAGATTGGCTGGTAATTTTACGTTTGATCGTTTTTAATTTAAACACTCACAAGTGGTTAGACAGAATGAACTTGAAGAATCTTAATTTTTTGTCGGTTTGTTTTATGCTTCGGTACTAAGGTGGAGATAATTCACGACACAGATCAGACGTAACACCTTATTTCTAAGGTATTTGACAAAGCTAAAATATTAGGACCCACAGCAGGTGTTACAAAGATACTCAGAATATTTTATATGAAATCGTGTATCGGAATCGTTAGTAAAAGATGAATACCTTATGATTAGTTTTTATTACAAAATTGATCTCCTTTTCATAGTGCCCCAAATATATCTGTTAAGCTGCTATGTTCGTATTTCGTAATCTGTGATTCATACAAGTACAACAACAAGAGCTTCTAGGTGCAAATATTGTACACGATGCTTTAAAATTCACTGTCGTTGTAAAGCTCTAAACCTTGATTTTCAAATTCGCAGTGCTGCCTCAGAAATGCTTTATCTAATGAAATTATTTTGTGTAAATAGGTTTGCTGGGAATATAGATTACTATTGCATCAAGTGTTACTCATTGCTGTAGTTGCAGAAGTCACTGGAAACTTATGATTTAACAATGGAAAATTTCTTAGAACACTTTTCTTGATGTACCATATTTCATTTAGTTTAAATGCATATACTTCCAAGTTAAAAATAGAATCTCTGAAAGTGATGCTTTCCAGAAGCCTGAATTCCTAAAACTTTCTCAATTTCATTAGTGTTGTCAAGTTTCATCTGATATATGCCTAGGCAGAAGTTTTCTAGAAATTTCCTTATTAAATATAAAAATATTCTATTCAGTGACACTTTAATTAAACTGAAAGCTTTCGCTACAGACTAAACCTCTTCGCAGAATTAGATGATTTTGCTGTTTTTTCAGTTGTGTGTGTTTTCCCCAAATAACGACGTAAAATGGATTTCTGAGTAGTTGAAAAATTTTTAAGCGTTATTATGCTTTATGTTCTTCTGAAAGAAGATATTTTAAAATGACGTATCTTAGAATATAATATTAATTAAGACATTAAAATATCTGTATCCAACAGCTGGTTGAGGGTGATTTGTCTTTGAAAATGTGAAATTTACTTTATTATTGAAAACTTTAGATATTATTGAATTTGTATCTCAGATACACTCATTAATATCTTTCCATCTGAATGATAGTTTCAAATACATGTCAAAAACTTGGATGGATGCTTTTCATATCATTCATAAACTGTTTTAAGATAGATTAAAATGATCAGAGGAGAATTTATTCTGCTGATTAGTCGTTCTAACCTATCGGAAAGTCGTTATATTTTGTCATTTTACTATAAAATTATGTCCTGCATAGTTTTAATTTTATTTTTGCATTTTCATATTTTTATAGTGTTATTATTGTTTTCTGGTATATTAATTGTCTATTTCTATTTCGTGATTATTATCTGCTTTACTTAATTTAATATCTTATTTTTTAAATTTTGGTTCTTCCATTTTCCATCAATTTATTGATCTCCGACATATGTAAGGGGATATTTTTATTTTTGGAAAACTCCTTGATTATAATTAAACTTCAAGGTGACTTTTGACTATCAAAGGAAACTGAGGTGCATCCTCGGATTTCATGATCTTAATGGTTGGAAAAATTTTACTCTTTACCTCCTGTAGATGTGGATTTAAAATGATTCAAAATTGTTTCATGAATTTACTTTCAACTTTTCAGCATTTTGCCATTATGTATTCCTTTCTTTTAGCCTACAAGTTATTTTCAGATACTGTAGGTTTATTAATTTGTTTTGATAATAAGTTACCTAATCTTGAATGAATAAGAATGATCTAAGTTCATTTTTTAAAAATTTTATGTCCTGGTGAGTAATGATTTAATTTCTTGATATATATATCTATTCTATGCATGCAACGTGGGTGCGAGATAAAACTCTATCTTTCCTTAATTTGCAACAGCCCATCAAGTATCCAATTTAGTTTAGTTATTTTCCCTGTATATCTCTCAAAGGTGTCTCCTTTAAATATATATTTACTTGGGTTATTTTCAAATGGAGAGTGTAGTATATTTTCAGTTATGTAGGATATTTTCGTGAAGAAATACATTTGCATGGAGGATTTTCTAATGGAAACAGTCTTGTAAGTTGGATTATGTCTCTAACTAGTAAAAACCTTTTTTTGCATACAGTTTTGCTTTTTATAAACCATACGTAGACATTCTAAATATCGTAAGATGTTACTATTTTATTCTAAGGTGGTCTATTTTCGTAGAGAGGCGACTTACATTTTTGCCGTAAATATGTTATTAATATAGAAAGATCAAATTCAACCATCTATAAGCAAAATTTTGCTTTGAAATTTTCTGAACAAATTCTAAAATTGAAATATTCTTGGTATTCACATATTTTAATTATTAATGAGGGCTACCAATCATTTATTAACTCTTCTCAGCAATAAGCAACGTTACTGGCGGGGTTAAAATTATTATGATGATCTTGCGGTACTTGAGCCACGTGATTCCATGTGAGTATTAATTTCCTGGATAAATATGGCGATGAGATAAATCTTTACCGTTCTGTCTATAAGCGGGTAATATTTGGCAACTGAAATTAATTTTAGATTGAACACAGCTATAAACCTTATATAGAAAAGAGTATGGTCACTTGCTTATTACTAGGCATGAACAACTAAGAATTACATTTCTTAGAAATAAGCATGACTTGAAGTAAAATTTAATTTAAATAATGACGAAGTTTTTCAAAACAGAAACTTAAAGCTTCCTTTAAGTATAAATTTACAGATGTTTTGAAGGGTAAATGATTCCTGTGATTTCTTATGTTCTGTTTTCAGAAATAATTCAAAATGTTTTAGTGATTACATTTTCTGCCACCAAGGACAAGTGCTTATCATTAACTACCTTTTATTTTCTAAATTTAAAAACTATGCCTTTGAAATGCCAAAATACACATACTTATTGTCGTAAAATTATTAAAAGAGTAAAAATGTAGTTATATTAAATTAAACAACTAATAAATATTTCTATAATTTCAAATTTTCTTAGGTAACTCATTATTATTCAAGTTAATACTTTAACTGATTTCTCAGAATAAATTGTATTGCTCTTATATAAAAGTATTTTGCCTTAAAACTGAATGATATTTTGAAGCAAAGGATGCTAATTAACAGCTAAGTAAAATACCATTATGATAAAGTATTATAAATACAACAAAAATAACAAAATTTTCAATCTCAAATTTTGGTTTTTGATATACTTCACTTGATACGTAGGAAATTTGAGAATCCATTGATACTACTAATAATATTTTGTCTTAATTCAACAGGCATTTTAAGTATTATTTGTACAATAACGGTATTTTAGAGCTCATCTTTGCAGAATATATGTGAGTGCATTAATTAAATATTTTACACAACAATTTTATCATAAAATCAGTGATAAAATCAATAGAAGTATCTTATAGAAACACTATAAAGCGGTTAGTTTTAATAATAAATATTAGTAATACAGCTTTAAGCTACTTAAATAATAAAATACCTTTATAAATAAGTGAAACATGAACAGAAAGGAAGTGACAGGAAAGCGGCCTATTAAAAATAAGAATTAAAAAGCATACTAACATTCAGTGCCATGGAAAAGGAATCCTAAGACTATGAAAACATATTACGGCAAAACTGAGGTAAAAGATTTTTTTTTCCAATGGCAGATTGTGGACAATTATAAATGTAACTCAGTCCATTAATCTATACAAGGCCGGATGTGGTGGTCTTTTTATTATGGAGGCACCTAATGGGTGGGCCACCATCGCCTTACTGATGGAAAAAGATTCTGTACGATAAAAAAATCGATCTCTATAACCTATTTAAAATGGTTGCAGCTGCCAGTCTGCACGTAACCAGTTGTATTGTATAGAACAGAGTGTTGGGTGGTCTGAAGAATCATGTGCTAAAGATTGTAGAGACATTAGGTTAACTGGAAAAGCCGGAGAGATAAAAAATGAGCAATCGCCTTCGACGGGAATCGAACTACGGACCTCAGAAATACCGGCTCAGTGTGCTGACCACTACACCACGAAGGCACGCTAGGAAGGCGGAGAAATACCTTATATACTCCCCTTTCAATGGACGACTGGGTTTTTAGGGGACTCAATCACCAAATCCTGGGTGTGGAGAATTCTCATCCAACACCCTTTTAGTTCGGGAGCCACTTCAGATACATTAGGTTATTTTTGGAAGTAGGAAAGAGGAAAAATAGCAAACGCCTTCGCCGAGAATCGAACCACGGCCCTCTGAAATACCGGCCCAGCGTGCAGAACAACTACACCACGAAGGCACGCTAGGAAGGTGGGAGAAATACCTTATAAGATGACAAGATATAAATTTTAATCTTCCTTCCAAATGAAGTATTTGCCACTCACGTACAACAGCAAATAACTAACCCAGGTTCAAAGAGAAAACATTAGTTCTAAAATTGGGTTATAAAAGACAGATAAACTCATAACTATAGCTACATAAATATTAATTTTTTATGTTAGTCACTAAGTACCATATTAACATACTAATCTGCAATAAACATACGAATAATAACTTTACCCGAATCTTGGAACTAAACTCTTTAATTAAGAATCAAATTTTAGAATACTTGCTTCATATATTTGTGTTTTTAAATTTATAACTGTTACCTTAAAAACGAAAGTTTTTAGTATAACATAAAAATTCATCAAAACAATATATGTAGAAAAGCTTTATCTAAACTAAATTTTCTTTAACTATATTTCCGAAAATTTCTGCACTACATGTTTCGGTGATGTTGCTATGTTTTGCATCCTCAAAATTTATATCTTCGTTACACTTGCTCTTAGCATGATTGGTAGTCCTTGAATTAAATTTAATTATGAGTTAAGTTATATAGTGTTCACTGAAGGAATCTCAACTTCCAAACTGATTAATAACTCATTAACATCGTTCATGAAATCTTTGTATCCAGGCTCTCTTTATTGATATTTTTCATTGTAAACAAGAATTTCTGTAGTATTTACAATAGATGAAAAATACTTTTATTTTAGTTTGTCCTCCGATATTTTTTTTTTCAAAATGGTATAGAAGTTGCATATATTAATGCAGATTGTAAGACATTACTATAATTTCAGTATCACACTAGAATTTTGACAAAAAAGGATAATTCACCTTCGGATACTTCTATAAGGCACGATATTTCGTTAAAACATTTAAGAGATTGGATCGTTAATGAAAGAGAAGGGATGAGCCCAAGGGAATTGTGTTACAATAGACATTCGATTTAAGAGACTTAGAAGGTCTTTGAAAGAATATCTTGAAGAGGATAGTCTTTCGAAAGGACTATTCACAATCATATGACTAACAAAGAACATAATACAAGTAGTTTCACAAAGTTTAGTAAGTAAAAGTAAGTAAAAGTTTGCAGCAAACATGTAAAGAAACAGACGCTGAGGAAATAACGTGTGAGCTTAAACCCACCTAGTTCCTACAAAAACTAAGACATTTAACTGCGTTATGTTACGGTACCTTGTAGTCTTTTAGTCAGAACTCTTTTGTTAGCATCAAAGGGAGTGAAGATCAACGTAATTGGAAGCATCTCTGTTCAGACGTAATTTCTCAAAGGAAAAGACGACTACTAGCTTTTTCATTTAACGAAGCATCGGATAGGCGCTGATGCTTACTTAGTTTTTCAAATTAGAGCTCTTTCTAATTCCCAAGAGAGACTCCTTTTTTAGCCCTTGATTCCAGTTCATTTTCTATGGATATTTGTTATCCCAGTTGCATTAGTTTTGAGATAAAACAAGGTTAAGAAAACATTTGTAAAATAGTAGTATGCATTTAAAAAAATGAAGCGTTTGCTACTAAAGTTCCAATGGTCCCATTTTGAAAATAATTTTTGGATTCTTAAGAAGATTAGAGGGCGATTAGGCTCTCGAAATGGATAGAGTTTTATTCAAATCTTACTGAAAAATAATGTACTTTTCGATTAATTAATTTTAAATCATTAGACTATGTTTAAGTGGAAAGAAAAATAGAATGTGGTCGTTAGAAGGAGAAAAAGATGAGAAATGCATATGTATAGTAATCGAAAGCCAGCTAATTTTCGTTGTCTCTTATGAAGACTCCTTAAAGGGAAAAGGAAATTCGACAATTAAAAGGAATTAATAGTTCTACAAAAATTATTTTTGCTTTTTCTCTACTATACGTACTTACCTATTAGAAGAGCCACTATGCTTACATATTAGAATAAAGCTCCACTGACGGTACATTACTGTAATTTCATTCCTTTTCCAACCTAACATAGAATTTATTGCGATGGATGCGGTGGCTTATTAAAATAACTAATTAATGTATTTCAAAAACCTCTTAGGAACAACCTCTAATGTTTCTTAACTGATATGTATTGCCGAACTATTTCCAATTAAAATAGAAGAACTGCTCTACATTTAATTTATTATTTTATTAAAAACAGATAATTATCTACTCTATATTTTCCAAGGAATTACTAAAGTTTCATATTTCGTCGTATTAGTTGCTACGGAATTCCTTTACTTTACTCTTTTCGTTTCTTTTTATTATTTTATTTATTATCGCACATTATAATACACATCTACAATCTTATGCTACGCACTGCATTATTATACAGTCTCTTAAAGAATGAATGTTGGAGTTTCAAGGGATATATGAGAAGTACATCTTATATAAAATCGATTGAAAAGGCTTATATTTAAATAACTCATTAAAATCGATTACATACATGGATTTTCATTGATTATATGAGGTTGAGGTGCCAAAGGACGAGTACACTACAGAACATTTTCTTCTCTCAAATCTAAGAACTGGGCATGGAAGATATTGAGCTGCAGATGCTCTTTCATAAAAATGGAACATCAACTAACTTTGCAAATCATGTGCGGAACTAACTGAACCGTGTGAGTATTCAAATAGTCTATTATCAAGATAATAGAGTGTCAGAAATGAACCTATATTATAACCAGCAAGATATTTTGATCTTACGTCATCAGATTTCGCCCTCTAAGGCCTTTGTCAAAAGCAAGGCGTAGCACGAAGGAATATATATTTCTTTAACCACATCAGTGAGAGAATTACCATGCATTGCAAACGTTATACCAGACGTTTTTGACAGGATGTTGACTGAAATTGCGTATTGCTGCAGGCGTCTGTCTTGCTGTTAATTGTGGACTTCTTATCAATTTTCTTCTTGATCATCTGGAGTAACTGAATTAAATAAAAGAACTTTCAATATCTTTGACATAAAATATGCTTCGTAAAGAGTCCACGAAATCCTAATATTAATTCTCAGACACCCTAAATATGGCAGGTTGCTCCTGTATGTGTGAGCAGGAACCTGTTTCTGTTCCGTAACATCCGATAAAGTCAAGTTTGCATTTAAAATGATTTCTTATTCAAATAATGCATAGAGAATGAAAATATGGATGCATTCGTGTTTACTAAGATATAGTATAATAGATATATGTGTGTAATACGAATATGTGTAATGGGTTTGCTACTAAACAGTTCAAATAGTTCTTTTTGCTCTGTATAATAATCCTTTGTTCAAAACATTTGCAGAAAAATCATGTCAGGTACTTAAAACTTTCATGAATTCAATTTAGCTATCAGAGAGCGTTAGAGTAATACCTGTAGAAAAATATTTCAAGTGACAGAATCCAAGATAGCGTAAATCGCGTAGTAATATCTCATAGTTTTCCGCCAAAAAAAGTTCTCATTAAAGCTAGGGAAAAAACATGAAAATAGTACCTTTAGTGAATGTAGTAATCACCACCGAAATCTATGATTTTCTACCAACGTTTTATTAGTTTCTCAAAACCTTCAGCTCAGAAACTTTGTGGCTACGAGTCCAAAAACAGATCAGCCTAATTTCGGACATCTTGTACAGAATGGAAGATAGCACAAGCAAGATGGAACTGCAGGGGAAAAAAAAGGTAGATGACCGAAAGAGTGATGTCGGGGCTATATGGTGAGTGTAGCAAAAGATTCTATTCGAATCTGCACAGAGTCCAGCCGGTGAATGAAGAGACATGTGGCCTTGCATTATCTTGATGGAACATTACCTTTTTGCGCCGGCACTCAGTTCGTTTTTCCTTGACAGTAGAGTCAACGCGTACCAGCATCTCGGCGTAGACCGTAATCTCGAGGGTTTTACTTTTCTCCAGATACTCTTTGTGGATAATACCACGGCAATCCTACCGGATATAAAGCATGATCGTTTTGTTAGTCAAATTGCGAATTGTGACGGGTTCACTGGCATAGACTATTCTCCTTTTCAGCCTGTGTTGTTGAAGTAAATCCACTTTTCATCACAAGTGACGATCCGGTCCAGAATTTTGTTCTTACATTGATATTCGAGCAGATTAGTGGTGGCGCGAGCATGTCTGTCCTTATCTGCCTGAGCCAGCGTATGAGGCACCCAGCGACTGAACTTGAACGTCAAGTTTACACAATGCATAGCGCGACTAATGCACATGGCATTAACGTGTAATATTAGAGAGCCCTTGAGTGGTTGCATACTGATCCTTTTTCACAAGTTCTCGTAGGCAGGCCTCATCAGCATCAGTAGACCGGCGAGAGCGCTTAGGTTATTGAATGCCATAGTCCTTATTTTCGAATTTTCAGTACCAAACCTTCACAGTGACATATGATAAAACATTAGTACCAAAAGTTAAACATATCATTTAGTGGACATTCTGTAGCTGACCATTTGCAACAGAGCTGGAAGTAAATGCTGGTTCTAATCTGGTAGCGTAATAGTTCCATTTCAGACACCTTGTACTTATAATAACAATATTTTTTTAAATATTTCACATCTCAATGTTCTAAAGCAAGTCTCTTTCTTTAAAATGTCAAATATCGTTTGACAGTATATGATTAAATACGACAACACGAACTGTTAGCGCAGTCGATATTTGCGGTGGTGATAAACGTTTGTCAAAACCCGATACAAACGGAGTTACAGCATGTTTCGACCACTCGGCGTGATGTTACATTTTGAGCAAAGAACGTTGTATTTCATTGATCAGAAACAGATCCGTGTAATATCAGTATAATACTTTTCCACATTTTGTAACCTCTTAGCCTACTGTTCTCTGTTATCAAGATATCTGCAGACGTCAAAATTCTCAGACAATTCACGTTACGGACGATATGAAGACAGACAATCTACTACTGCTTCTAAAATGTCAGGAGTGCTGCAACCAGCGTATGTGTGTCTGATGGATGCTACTTTGAAGACGAATAATTAATAACCTTTTTTTTTTCTCATTTCTAACAGAATCATTTTCCACACACAGAAGTTCCTCAAAGGAAAAGAAATTCAATTAATTATAATATAACGATAAACTACTCCACGCATTGAACGTCGACAATTCTATGTTCTTTGTATTTAGTTTTAATAACCTTGACACAGACCTAGAGAAATTAATTGGGAGTACCGAAGGAATTACTTATGCATTTCATGATTAAATAGTCATTATGAGATCAATCAGTTAGGTAAATATCATCATGCGATTAGTAAAGCTCTTAATATAGCAAGCAAACTCAGTACCTTTTACCAGACTCAGTAAACTTACAGTCTTGGTAAAAGGCACTTTTTATTTTTCAGTAGTGTCTATCATATGTTACATTCCAGAGAAATTCTGATTTACGTACGATAGTATCACTGTAGTAGCATATGTGTATTTAATGCTTTAAAGCATTGATAATGACCACTGGCAGAAAACATGCACTGATTTCACTTCGCATTAGTTATTATGTTATTCATTGGAGACACGAAGAGAATATGTTTGTTTTAGCAAAAATACTTTAGCATTTAAAATTTTCATAGTAGAGGCACAGCAACAGCTATAAACCGAAACTGTTTAACAATTCCCCTAATTCCGTATTTCCAGCGTTTAATCTTGTAAACGAAATACATTTCTTAACATCAAACATTAAAGTTTTACTACTTCTTAAGGCTTTTAATGGATACCGATTACAGTTCAAATGCGCGAAAGAGGACTTCCCAAGAATCGCAAAATAATAATCCATACGATAACTAACAGTTCACAGTGATTGCGTTTATAAGTGAAACGAACTAGCGTAATAACCGAACTTTGGAGCAATGCTGCAAATTAGTGAATTAGAATAACCGAGGTAAGTGCCTTATCTTGCGTGCGTATCTTTGAGATGACGTGCGTGGATTTCAGGTCAAGATGGAAGCATAACTGGATTATAAATGATGAAGCACGTAATGTTGACTAGGTGAACGTATTTCGTCATGAGGTTTTCTGAATGAATATATTGTTTAAGGGTTTAAGTTGTAACCACTGTTTTAAAAAGTGAAACTCATGCAAGAGCGTCAGCTTGTGTACTCGGAACATTATAAACGTTCTCTAGCCGGTGGTTCTCAATTTATTTTTCTATTTTACTTTTTGCAGGATCCTGTAGCTTCATTAAACAAATTAATGAATATGGTCAATAGCGTTATGTTAACAGCTCTTTTTTATAATTAACTGCGAAGCAGATTTAAAGTATAAGCAGTTGATATTTCGATCCTAGTTTCGGTACCTAGTTAAAACAGGCAGCTGCACTATTTATTTTTATGGATTTTCCCTTGCTTAACTCGATTAAAGTCAGGTTTATTTAGAAATGTTTCCGCGAAAGCCTTTTTCTTAGGAAATATAGCGCTTTAGTACTTTGTCGCATTAATAATTTAATCTATTAAAATATTCGGTAATAATTATTAGGTGGATAACCAAAATGGTTAAAAAGAAGCTTATAGTATACACCTATACATTTATGTGTGTAATCTACTTTTCTCTCTCTCTCTATATATATATATTGTGTGTATATCTATCTATCTATCTCTATATACAAGTATCAATATTTGTAATTTTTACTTGTACAACCCTTGTTTACTTTGGGTATGACTATCTTCGAGATACAAAATGGTTAGGACCTTCAGAGGAAAGAAACTGCAAACTTGCATTTAAGCTCTGACTATTTCCTATTCATTTAATAGTTATATATATATATATATATATATATATGCATATCTGTGTGTGTGTATATATATATACGTATAATCAAGAAAGAGGTAAATTACATAGAATATTGCCCTATTTTGGCAAGCTTACTAACAGAAAAGAACAAACTGAAAAAATGTAATCTGGAAATTTGTAAAACAAAACCGAAATAACAATAACAGTAAATCATTACAAAATAAAATAAAACTGTAGTAGTAGTATTAAAAAGTAAACGACATGCCTCTCGATATAACTAATATCTCCCTCTCTCTGTGGAAATATGTCTGCTGTGCAAATGATGTGGATGCCTTCCTTTCTTATTTCTGTTCCACTCTTGGATATGTGTTTTTAACTTTAGATGCTTTAAGTTATATATAAACTTAAAGCATCTAAAGTTAAAAATAAATTGGGGTCAGAGCAAGGCAAGAGATTTAACATATATATATGTGTGTGTTGGCATATGCATAAATAAATAAATTAAATTAAATTAAAAAGAAAATCTGAAAGGTTTCAAATTTTAAATTACGTCCAAAAGGGCGTTTTTTAACATTTTGTGTGTTACTTTTATTTATTGAATATCATGTTCTTAGCACTTAAACCATAAAATTCCCTTCAAGAGCAATATCGCAAAATAATTTTTAATTGAGCTTGCCTTTAGAATTTTCGATACACAGTCTCACGTGCTGGAGATAAAATTGTTTTCTCTGTACAACGTTGCCATTGCTCGCTTTGAAAGCTTTGAGTTTGTTAATCAAAAATTCGTTAAAGCTTTACAAAATATGATATTGATAATAAAACGAATTCCAGATTTCAAGTTTTGTTTTCTAAATGACCATATTCGCAGTAGGATTACGTCATTCAAAATTTGATAGTTTCTAGGTACCGTTGTTTTATCACAATGCGAGAAACATAGATTTATGCAGATTCTTATGCACATTAGACTTGAGGGGCATCTAAGTCACAGAATTAGAAAAAATTCATAAAACCATACTTATTGTTAAATTAATGCAAAATAAAACCTTACACTATTAACTGCCTTAATTGAAAGTAAAGCAGATAAGTTACCAATAAAATTTGCTCTCAGGTTCATTCAGCAGGTAAAAGAATAGCATATTGTTTCGTTTAATCATATATGTATATATATCATTTTGCTTCACTGTATGATTTTATTCTACCAGCTGCAGAAATTAACTGGGATTTATAATGGATTTCTTAAAATAAACGCTTTCTTGGAATCGATATTTTGATAACCGGTAATTATCCCAGCTAAAAGTTACGTACACGGTATCAAATATCTCGCCGGTGCGTCCGAGTACCTTTCATTAGAATTATAAATTATTCTGAGTATTTATTACTTTTTTCATGTTAATGAGAAACTGGAATTTTAATCATCGCACGAGATGTTTATAAGCATTCTAAAATTACTTATCTAAGAAACATTTACGTTTTCAAGAAATTCGTCGAATTGCTCAAATTTTGCAAGAAAAAAATTATGTTAAACGGTATCAAATAACCAGTACCTACAAGTAGCTTTCGTTAGAATTAGAAATTAATCTGGATATTTATCTCCTTTTTTCATGATAATAAGAACTTAAACTTAAAAGTCACACGGAATGTTTATTAGCATTCTAAAATTAAGTCTCTGAGAAACGTTTATCTTTAAAAGGAATTTGCCGAATTGCTCAAGTAAATTTTGTGGGAACCTTGTGTTTCACGAGGCAATTAAGACTCTAGGACGCTCAAATTTCAGTCTAGTTATACGGGAAAAAGATAAAATTTGTTTCAATTATTTGGAAGCGAAAGTACAAGGATAAGGAAAAATATGAAATGAGTTTAATGATTTAAACTTTAATTATTTTTATTCGAAGACAACTTTGAACTACAAAATAAATTTATCGGTTCTCTTGATTCAGTTCACGAGACATTAAATTTACATGTTTCTATGCAGCCTCCCCAAGTGTCGGAATGATTAAAAACGCTGAATACTGGGTCTAGGTTCGATCCCAGACGAAGAAGCTGGCTGCATGGTGTTTGTTGTATTTCCCATGCGTAACATGAATATGAGCAAGGTTCCCATAGAAAGTCATCCAGGAAGGTATCGCTCCTTTTAGGCAGATACCCTCATGGCTTTGCATATTCAAGTAACCTTATCTTAATCTTTAAATATAACTGATTTGTAATAATTATAAGTTTAAAGCTTTCAATCAGATAGTATGTGCTATATGCATATTTTGTAATTTTTTTTAATATTCTTTTATTTATAGTATAAAGTTTTCTTAGAATCTATTGATAGACTCAATTAATTTGCTATGTATATTTTAATTTCTATTTGGAGTTATACGGCAGATGAAAGACTGTTGAAAACAAAATTTTATTCAGAAATTTTATTCATACAAAAATTAATAATGTTGCTCTTCCGCAGTCTGTAAATTGGTCATCCCGAAAATTAGAGAAGTTCTCATGAATGCAAGAGAGATTAATCGTTTCGTTTCTCTTGCAGGTATAAATTGTACAGATATAATCAAACATTTTTTTTCCATGTACTGTTTTCTTGTTATATTTTACGATAATTTCTATGAGATTATGTAGAAATATTAACCCTGTAATAAATAATAGGGCTTCTGTATTGTGCTTTCATTAAGAGATACGGTCACTGAAATGTATGAGCATGTAACAGAACCCTGCATAAACATGGGATGGATATTTAACTGCCGACAGTTATTTGGGTAATTGATTACGACAAAGCACGCAATACTGCCAAAGGGTGCAAATTTCTGTTTCTGGGAATTAGTGGGAGTTGATTCAAGAGATCTTAATCGTTGTAACTGATTGACTGGTTTAGTGAATGTTTAATAATTTCTACTCGCTAAGTGTTTGTGAAATGTTTAAGGGCAAAAATGGTAATTTTTTTTATCTGTATACTAGTTTTCTGCTCCAAACCTCTTTCCTGAAAGGCGTTTTATACAGAGCTCTGAAATTTTTTGGCTCGAGGTAGATAATTTTACTCTTAATGTAATACTACCAATAATAATAATTATATATATATATATATATTTATAAGAAAAGGAGAGGTAAAAACTAGCTAGATCCGTAAAGAACATTTGAACTTCCTAATTCCTGATATTGCATGTAAAACAAAGTCAAAACAAATAAATCTAAAGTAAACTGTACGCGAAAAATAACCTATCTGTTATACAAAAAATAGAAAACCTGTACAAGAAAATCAAAATTTGTAAGCGAAAAAAAATTTGCAATTAACATAAAACAGAACTATTGTACATATAAAAAACATGGTCAATCTTCTCTGTTCAAGGCTTCAAAGAGAACTTATCAAGGGAAAAGCGCTTGAAGCCCCCAACCTAGTTGATGACCCACAAAAACAAACAAGCACTTTCGTCAAACAAATATATTGAGACTGAAAACCGCTTTCCTTGTTATTAATTTTTTATTCATCTATTACTAACGATGTTTCACTAGATTTGTCCCTTTTCCTGACGTGCTTGACTGTTTTAAAACATTAAAGTAAAACTAAAAAAGATCAAAGCTATAAATTTTAAACAAAAAAGATAAGTTATGATCTTAAAAAATCATCTAAAAAATGTAAGAAAAATCCTATACAGAGTAGCCTGGTTAGGAAAATGTACAATCAAATTATCCAGTATTAATCCTGAAAGTTTTAATATACATCATTTCAAAGGGCATGCACCTTAGTGTGAAAAATAAAAACTTTGTCCTAATGAAAATATCTTGACAAAGAGGGGTCCTGTTAAGACCAAAAGGCAGAGTAATTCATGAAAAAATGTAATTAACAAAAAAGCTAACATATCTGCGTCCGATACGATTTCTTTTTAAAATTAAACTGAGCTTGAAACGTGGGAAAAGGTTGCCAGAAAGTGACGAAGACCTAATAAGTGCTACCAGAATTAAAATTCAGTCAATTCCTCCTATTGGAGGAGTATGACACAGAAGCAAGTTAACGTATTTTTGTAGAAGCCAATGGTATTGTCCCGCTTGAGGGGAGAAAACAGCAGGGGGTTGAGAGCGGTCGAGGAAGAAGGCATCTCTTTCAAAATTATTTATATATATAAACTTTTCTGCACAGTTAAGAGGCTATCACTTCTAGGGACGCGCGCGGCTACGCGGGACAATTCCGAGAAACGAGATTCTAGTAGTAGCACTGCTTTAAGCGGGAGGCTTCCGAGAAATGTTTCGTCTAGCTAGGAGGAACATGTCCCGTCTACGAGCAATATTTTAATACTTTCCCGAAAATGTTCCGTCTGGAGACGTGTTCCTCGTACGTTCAACCAATCAGACTAAAGTTTTGCTTCTGAAGGATCACGGGTAACTTTCAATATGGCGATGGCTCTCACTGTGAAGTCATGGACGTTGGAAATAGAGGCCGATTTAATTATTGCTGTTTTGTTGTAATATAACTTCCTGAGTCACTTTAAAAATATTTATATATTCATTAAATATATAATCGTGGAAATTTCATAGTTGGCAGTATTTTACGACGTTCTTGCAGTTCGGATTTGTTTACAAATTGTTCGTCGCCAAAGCCAAATGTGTCGCTGCTCGTGTATTATCACTGTTATATAATATAATTTTATTTCTTAAATTTAAGTTAAGTAATTTTTTAAAATCCGTTTGTATATGCGCGGCTTTTCTCCTAATTACTTATCTTTTAAATTGTTAATTGCATAATCAGTGACACATTTTAAACAGCATAAAAGATGCATAAAAAAGAACATAGTTTATGTAATAATGAGAATACTCATTAAATTTGTCTATTATTTTCATGTTATTAATGAAATACTTTTTAAATTATAAATACATTAGAAACTATACTTTTATTGTAAATGCTACATATTGAAACATTGGAAATTTATTGATTTATTATTATGCATGATGAAAAACATTTGTATATACATTCATTAATATAAATCTTATTCATTACATTAATACTAATAAATATATATCAACAACTTCTAAACCATCGCATCTCTCTATCTGTATGTAAATATATGACTTATTAGATGTGTATATATATATATATGTATGTATGAATACAAAAATGAACATTGCCAAAATGTTTATTTGAAGTTACTTCTAATTCATTTAACGATTATGTAATTGGCAGCAACGCAACTGTAGTTATTAGTTCTTTGCAACTTATTATGGATATGTAATAATCAGTTGAAAAATAATTGATGAACATTTGAGTACTAAAGAGTGTACACATTTTGTTTTTGGGTTAATTCATAATTATATCATATGTATGATCTACGTAATATAAACATGACTAATAAATAATAAGATATGTAACAGCTGTGCATTTATAACATTTGATTACTTAAAACAGTGCACAACTGATTATCACCTTCATGTGTGTTTACATAATGAATTGTACTTTACAATTATGTGCACGGGCCTACTAGTGACCGAAGTGTCGTTGAACACTGGTAGTTCTGTCTGAGGTTAGAATGCCGCGAACGGGCTGGCTACATGGGCGTTTTCTTGGTTTTCCCCATTTGTAACTTGTATACGAGCCAGTTTTAAAAAATCTTCTACAAAGGGATGCCTCCTGTTAGGCAGATATCCCTCGAGGCTTTGCCGTAATCACATAAAACGAACTCATGATGTGCACCTCCTAATTTTTGGTATTGGTATAATTAATATGTTTTAGGTATATTACCGAGTGTTCTATGGGACAGTAAACAACTCGCACATGTTTGATTGCTCATGTAAATCATATGCTTTATTTAATCTTCATTTTTCTGAATAGTATCTGCTGACTGTGAGGATGTAAATATTAGCTATATAGATTTTTGTCATAAAAAAATCTTGTTTTTTTCGGGGGGGGGCGTCTGTTTGATTATTTATATTTATGGACAGTAATTATGAGCCATAAAGTTAGTCAAGAAAATGCTTTCACCAGGTCACAAATTTTCCAGTGAGCCATCAAATTTTCATTAGAATGCAGACATCAGAAAATACACATAAGTAATGCCTGATAAATAGTCTAATAACTTATCCGTTTTAGCTGTTTTCCCCATGTGTAACGTGTTAAGACGAGACAGTGGTCCCCGAAGGTATCCCACCCTTCCGTGTAGTGACTTAGGGCGGAATACGTAAATAATAGTATTAAAACTAATGACTTCATAGTTAAGTGCCATTGAAGCGAAATATTTTTAAGCAAAATAATAAAATTTTAATAGCAGTATTAAAAGTATTTCTTATAAGCTATAACATAGCGTATCAATAAAAAGTGTTTTATGAATTAATTTTCATTACAAGCAAATATATATGATAATTAATTCCATTCATCAAGAATATTAAATTCTGAATTTCATAAAAATATTTTTGCAGCTTTCATAGTTCTTGAACTTGTATAAATAAATTTATAGCTTCGTAACGTACTTATATTCGGAACCAAGACCCCTTTTCAGCGCATATATGATATCCATAGCTGGTACGTCGAACTAGTAAATAACTGGGGTGAATCATACAACGATAAGAAATTCATGTATACGCGCCTTGACAAGTTGCAGTCTCCGGGCTTTACGAGGCGTCAGACGACATGTTCTGACATTCCAGATGCAATTAATGGGTTCAGTAACACCTCCACTTGACATTACAAGAGTCAACTACACGACCAGGGTCAAGAGATTTTAGCGATTTGCTGTGCGTATCTGTCATTTAGGGCTCTCAAATCCCAAGGGGGAGAAGAACTAAAAACTCTTTAGCTACTCTTATATCACCTTTAACTATAACGAATCAGAGGACGTAAATTACAGCAGAAAAATTAGGGGGGCATAACTAATTCAGTCTGCAGGTTGTTTCAAACAAATTAAGAACCCAGAATGCCCTGAAACTTTTGACTAGAGAGACATCTGCAGCTAACAACTTCCTCACATAATGAGAACAATATTTATATCTTACCTATGTATTTAATAAGAATTGTCAGTTGTTGTTATGTACTGTTAATAGAGATTTTCATAGATTTATAATAAATGTGTTTTAGTTCTACATGTAGCAAGTAATACTCAACCTAACTAAACGCAACTACTCTGTTACCAATACTTAGATGGGGAAGTCGTGCCATAACCACAGCGCACCGTCGTCACCCCAAAACTGTCCCCAGTGTGTGTTTGAACATTAGTAATCGCAAATCATTATTGAAATTAAATATGACCATGAATTCGACCATGAATGAGCACTTTTGTCTATCACTTGTGAAATTAAGATTTAGCAAATTAAAATGATTGCAATTGTTGTGAAATATCTGCGTATAGCGAAAATATTTGGCTTTAGTGAAAGAACTCTGAAATGTGTTTAATTAAATTTAGTGCCTTTGTGAGATGCACCAAATCCTCTTTCTTTCAAATGTTTATCTTATTCAATGATAAAGAGAGCAGAAATAGCAAACTTGCTCTAGGTGTAAAATGAATTTATATTGATTGTGGATAGACATTTTGAAAACTGCTGTTAAAATGAAGACTGTGAGAATTTAGGACTATTTCAGTTTTTCTTCTGCATTTAGAGGTAGGTGTTTCAAAATATTGCTACTTTAACATAGCAAAAGTCGAGCCCTATCTGTGTAAACACGCACAACTTCTGCTTCTGCTCGAATCATCTATTTTAGGATATACATGTGATGATTTAAAACTGACGACACAACGATGAACATCATTTAAAGAGCGAGAGAGCTAGGTACATAATAAAAAATAGGCGAAGTGGCCAATTTTAGTACTCCATTTTATTCTCGTCGACAAACATTTTGAAGCAAATACAGATTAAATTGGAGAAAAAAGCACCTGTTTTAGAAATATTTTACTTTTTTTAAACAAACGTTTAATAGCAGCAAGTTAACACGACGGAAACAAGAAAGTGAATGCGACGTGTCTGAGATCAAAGTTTGATAAAGAGCGTTTTTCTCTTCGTCTTAATTGGAAGTTTAGTTTCGACTTGAAAAATTATCTGCGTCTTTATTGTTATGTAAGAATCAAATTATATATTTTTTAATTTGTAAATGATGCAGTTTAGAGAGGTTTAGTATAAGCAGTTACTATTTTTAGGGCAGAAAGGGGAATAGCTAAATTCAAATTAAGTTTAGCAAATGAAAGCTTGTTAAGGAGCTATTGTAAAATTTAGACTTTTGCTTTACATATTATTTATCCTACATGTATGTATTAATAGAGCTATGTTGAACCTTTCACAATTATTCCAATGCAAAAATAACTTAAAATCATTGATGTAACTTCAATGTAATATATGCTGAGGTCTGACATAGTGAACGCTTCCTATCCAAAACTCATCAAATACAGGCGGATTATCAGTCATTTTAACTTATAATATATTTGTTTTAAATCACTACACCAATTGTGTAAAAACTGAAAGACTTGGTTGAGTTTCATTAAAAATGGTAAGTTTTGTTTTTGGAAATTATAAAAACATACTATGTTTCTAAGTCTAAAAAGAGGGATAACGTTATTGAGTATATTTTACGTTGATTCAGATGTAAACAAACAATTCGAAAGTTTTAAAGCAATCAGAAGCACCGTATAAGTTTTATATATTATAGTATGATTTAACAAAAATGTTTACTTTATCCTGAAAATTATTGATTTCCTTCATGAACTCGAACACATTTCAGTATGTTTAGCATGCTCATGCATACCATAAAATAGTGGTATAATTTTTTTTTCTTTTTCTAAATCGACAAAACACCCGTCTAATATAGAAATGTTGTTTGGTGTTCACTATAAAACTAAAAATATCAGATAATCCTACTTCGTAGCTTTCTCATTCGAATTATTTTCTAACACTTTATGCTCTGCTACGTTTTTCATGAAGTTCTTGATAATTATTACGGGGAAATTAAAATATCTGAAATACCTGCTGTTTGTTTTAGTTGATGCGATTAATAACAAAATTATACAATTTGAAATTCATTTTATAAATGTACGTTCAAGTTATATTATTTCATAAAATCTAAGATGTTTACCTATTTTCTACTTCTTTGTTCTATCATCCATCATTCATGAGCTGCGCAATATTCAGTACCACAAGCAATTACTTTAAAAGGTTTTCACTGAATATAAAATAAAGAGCAACTTTAAACACCGCAGATTCTGAAAGATTAGTTTTAGTTTTACGTATGGAGCATTTACTGTCAATTATACTGACGTAAAATGTAAGAATTTAAAAATTTCACATATTTGATCTACCTGATACCTAGTTTTCAGTACTTTGTGATATATGCAGCCACATCAAGAAATGTTACATATGAACATTTATGCATATAATTACCAAATGCACGCTACCTTACTTGAACCTTAACAGTGACAGAAAGATATCAGTTTTAATCAATGATAATTTCACTTCATCTCTGATTTCTAACGGACTGGCTTGGCTTAGCGTGTTTTCCATTTATTTTCCTGCGTGCAATAATGTGCCAATTCGTTAATTGACAGTACTTACTAAACAGTAAACTGCACGAAGAACAGAAATTCGTTTGAAAAGACGACATGGTGCAGTTCTTGTACCCAGCTTTGTCGCTCGGCGCACCAGATTTGCCGTTTTTCTCTATGCTGCATGGTCAAGGAAAGCCGAAGTAATCGTCGCCGTGTTGATAGTCCAATCGGCTGCAAACGTCGACTCACCGTACGAGCTCATACTGCGCTTGCTGCAAACATGCCATTTCCTGATTAATGGTCTGTGATGTGGTTGTACGATTTTGCCAGTCTTACATTACAATATGTCTGTCATCTCGAGCGTTAGTCATGAGAGGGCGTTGAGATCCTGCATGCCGTTCAATATGACCCTCAGCAACCCATTAATTCCATATTCACATGACGGTTGGGTGTCGACCAGTGCGACGAGCAATATCACGAAACGATAATCCACACACACAATAGCAACGGTCCTTCCTCTACCATATTGCGATACTTACTGGTAAGGATTTCTTCTTATTATACGAGACAAAACATGATATTCTGAGCAAACTCCGACCTTACAAAGCGCTTTCCTAATAAGGTATCCACTACACAACTTTTCATTTATGCTTATCTTTGGATGTCGTTTTTCTCTCCTGTGTCGTCGAAATGTGCTGAGACACTAATTATTTGTATATTCCAACATCTTCTTCCTTTCATTAATTCTGACATTCGTCAGATCATTTCTTCCTGGTGTTGCAATTTTAATGGCAAGCAGTGCATTCTTAATACTGAGAAAAGGGTTGTTAAGTTCTATTAATCTATTGCAAATTTGATTAAGTGTCAAGGTGATGTATAAATTTTCAAAATCATAACAGTTAATATTGTGATCTGTTGTTTGTTAACAGGTTTATAAATTTCTGCATATTGGTGATTATTCAAATGTTATGTAAATTAGTACTAGTATGCTTCTGGTATTATTGTGCTTTGCACAAAGATTTTAAAGAATTTTGGTGAAATTAATAGCAATTCCTTTTTATCACAATATCAAGCTATAAATCTGAATTTGACTGAATTCTTCTGAAATTTTGTAATGCATAGAGACTGGAGAATTTATTGTACTGAGGACTACTGAGAATTTTAAACTTTTTGTGAAAAGCTTTCCACAAAATTGTCTTTTCTTGATTTTTAGAGATCTGTTAATTAAGTTTATTGTTTAGTTCATTGTTAACAATTTCTTGATAGCATTTTTTAGGAAGTAATGCAAAACTTCTTGCTAGGTTTCTCTATATTCGTCTTGATAACTGGTTTTTAAGCTCTTCAACCGTTTTATTTAGTTCATTTTGGTTAAAATTACTGCTATTATTATAACTAAATACAAGTTTATTGGACTTCTTTTGAATGTTGCTGATAACCTGATGCTTACATTTTTCACATGTGTTGATTGGAAGCTGTAATTGGAGCTCATGCTATTAAACCTGTCAAGGTTGTGCTAAATCTTTTGAAGACAAATGTTTTGCTTGTAGTTAATTCTGAATTTAAAACCAAATTTCATGAATTAGTTTTTTTATTTCGTTTCAATAACATTAAGATCTTTAGTAATAATGTATTTGTGCTTCTGGTTAATGTTTCAAAGCACAATTCATGACAGAAAAAATGTGGGTCTATAATTAGATCACTCTTGTGGTTGAAAATGATACTACCTAATTTATTGTTGTACTTGAAGCAAATTTTGATGTTGGAATCATTGACAGAAAATATTTTGGTGTTTTGCTTGAGCATTTTGTCAAATTCTATAATGTCAGGCTTAGGATGCATAGTATCAACTTTACAGTAGTTTATATTTTTAGTTTCAGTTTTAGAAGTTTTGTATTTAAAAAGATGCTTAGCTAAATCAGTATATAACTTTATAGTTGGAGTTGTAAATTAAACATTAGTCAAGTGTTTGAAGTTCTTTGCTTTGTAATGCGAAAACGATTTCACCACATTAAGATGTTGCTTTCGTTTTACATCAAATCACAGTCTAGGGTTAATACAACACAGTAGTTTATGATGCAATGTTTTATTTTATGTTGCATATCTAGCTGGTTTTTTCGAATTGAATTTACCATTTTAGAATTAATTAATTTATTATTTATTAGAATTTAATTTATTTTTAATATTCAAAACAACAGCTGCTTCCTAAACTTTACTAGAATGTTACAGTCTTAGAAATGACATTTGCTCTCTTCTCTGTTAAATATTACATTTAGTATTTCCAGTGTCTTTATGTGTCGTTAAATATATTGCTTTCTAAATTTATACTCCATCTGCTCTACATTTAAAAAATATCATTAAATGAAAGGGTTTAACGCTGTTTTTGCTGATTTTTCTTGTGGGAGAGATTCTTGGAAAGTTGGGCAGTCTTGCCTTTCCTAATTCCACCTGTAGAGGTTAGACTGATAAAGATAGAACTTTTTTGTAGAAATTGTTTTGTAGTTAATTGAAATGTAAAGTATTCAGTTGTAAAATTTATATCACTGTCAGTTCCGAAACAAAACGGCCTGATACATTTACTTCTTTCGTTTCACCTGACCCAGATCTCTGACAATTATATGGTGAGAAATGTAAACTTTATTTCATTTTTGGTTTACCCTGTTTCCGCACATTTTTACATATTTTTATACTATGAATCTCAATATTATTTAATGTTTTTCACCATGTTTAATGTGCATTCCTGCAATTATTTATTTATTATTTTTTAAGGTTTGCTCTGCATTTAAAATGTAATGGATTTAATTGTTTACTTTTACTTTTCAGTACTACCAGCAGTTGTTAGAGCTATCAATGCATAATGGGATTAGGTTTTGAATTCCATTTTACATATGTTTTTTTTACATTATATGTATATACATATATAAGCAATTAGATAGATAATGAATAACCTGCAAGAATATTTTCAGCGATATAACTTTTCACCGTGTATATAATCTATCTGTCTAACTATCTATGTATATTTATATCTTAACTGTCTATCTATTCATCTATCTCTCTACATGTATATATATATATATATATGTAAGATAAAAATTTGAAAGAAAACTTCTAAATTTAATTGTCTATAACCCCTTTTAGTTTTATTTAATTTGGGGTCTTCCTTTCTCTGTCTAAAAATAACGCCATGAGTCTAAACGGCGTGCGTCATTCAAAGTAATCATGCGATCTTACGTAGTGCTTAATGCAGATGTCTCTTACCCAATTAAAATTATTGTAAACCAAAACTAACTGGAACGTGATCTTCCACAGTCTATTATCCAGCTTCATACCGAACAAACGCCTGGTATCATGGTGTGGGGAGTTTTGGGTACAATTGTCGATCCCATTTAGTACAGATTGTGGGCAACCTCAACAGTGATCGGAAGTTGTGGAGCCAGAGATTCTCCCCACTTTTTAACGCATTCCGGGCGCTTTATTTTAGCAGGATAATGCTCTTGCACATGCCAGACTACATAAGCCCTCTTTATAGTACAACAGGTTTCGCTTCTTCCATGGCCTGCTTATTTCGAGTATATGTCGTCCACTCAGCAAGTCTGGAACTTCATCGGTGGGGAGCTCCGCTCGTACAGCTGATGGGCACACACTAAGACTGAACTTTGGCGTCAGGTCGAAGCCATGGATTGATTATATTCAGAAGCTGCATGATTCAATGCCACGACTTGAACAGGCTATCACTGCTCAGCATAGCGGACACACAACGTAGTAATTTGCGAATTTCATTTTGTTTTTTGTCATATATATCGGATCGTTTATTTGTACCACTATCAGTAATATATGGAATAAATTTCCTTCATTTTAGACAATTACAGTTTCAAATAAACAAGTAGTGGTAATTTGCCATCACAATAATTACTCAGCTGAGTTTCAAAATCTAAGCATTTCTTTATTACTGGATAGTTTTGAGACCACAGCTTGGTCGAAATTCAAAATTCATCAAATTGTATGTACACTTTTTTTATCGAATGTAAATGTAGTTTGGCAATAAAAACAACTAATGAACTTCGTTATTAGCTGTTTTTGTTTCCTGTTAATGCGTAAGAAAACTAAAAATAATCTGAAGAAATATTCAGATGTACAGTGAAAAGAAGAGAAGTTTCTCTTACATAGAAATATTAAAGGGGATATGTAAATTTAATATTTTGGTCCTTGCATAATGAAACATTAATTACTGAAAAGTAAGCGAAAAATGCTTAAGTTTAAATACTCTGTTTCTTGAATACAATCTTATTCGTCTTACAGCAGGGAGGGATATTTCCCAAGGCTTCATTTTACCGCAGATTTCGATCGCTGTGGAATGAATGGGGAGGGCTGTCTAAATGTCATGCGGGAGCAGACAAGGACTGAAGCGTGATGTAGTGATGTTTTTCGGTTAAAATTCTCTTCACTGACTCCTGTATTATTAAAATAACTGTAACATATCTAAAATATTATGTCTTATAATTTCAATGAAAAACGATTCAAAAGAAAATTCTTTAAAACTTCAGAACTTAATTTTAGGGCTCGCGATTATTAATGATGTGCCTAATTACTAGAAAGTGATTATTCTGGACTAAAAGCAAATGAGTGGTATATATTAGGGGACATTTAAGAATTTGGGAATAAGTATGTTATTATGAACTATTATATTATATGAAAATTTGGCAACTATTATATTATTATGAACTATTATATTATATGAAAATTTGGGAAATATTATATTATTATGAACTATTATATTATATGAAAATTTGGGAACTATTATATTATATTATATGGAAGAGTATTTAATTTAATTAATATCGAAATATATTTGTGAACCTCAAGCTATATTAAGTTCTAATCCTCACACTTAAGTGAATATCTCAGCAAAATGAACGAAATGGAATTTTCAGCTTTTCTGTGACTATAAAAGCTATATTTATGTAATACAAGCTACGTATTTTGAAAAGATAACGTAGTTTCGCTTTCTCATTTCTTATAACTTCACAGAAATTATATTTCACTTTCTCTGGAGAACCTTCTTTGCTTTCACAAATTGGGTAAATGCTAGAAGCATGAAATCTTCAGTTTATATGAGCTTGCTACATATCTTACTTTTAGTCTTTGCTTTAAATTGAGAAACGTTTTAAATCGTTCTACTAATATTATAATATATTTAGTACTATTCACATTAATTGAACTGATTTCAATATATTATGGAAGTGTAAAGATATGAAACACTGGAAAATTAACAGTATTACATATAGGAAATTCATAAATTTTCTCTAACATCATCCTCGATAGAAAAATTCATAAGATGAGCAGTTTTAACAGTAAGCAGGGTTAAATAGAAATCTTTTTAAATTATAAATATTAAAAAAAAAGAAAATCTGAAAGGTTTCAGATTCTAAGATTCTAAATTGCGACCAAAGGGGCCTTTTTTTAAACATTTTGTCTGCTACCTTTATTATTAAATATCACGTTCTTCGCACTTAAACCATAAAATTCAGTTCAAGAGCAATATCGCAAAATAGTTTTAAACTGAGCATATCTTTAGAATTTCCGATACAGAGTCTCGCGCGCTGGAGATAATTTTTTTTTTCTGTACAACATTGCCATTGTTCGCTTTGAAATCCTTGAGTTTGTTAATCAAACATTTGTTAAAGTTTTTCAAAATATGAAATCGATAATAAAACAAATTCCAAATTTCGAATTTGGGCTTCCACATGTCCATATTCTCAGTAGAATTACGTCATTCAAAATTCATTGGCTCTATGTACCGCTGCTTTATCACAATGCAAGAAGTATACATACATTTATGCAGATTATTCATTATTTAAGTTCTTCAAATATAATGCAGGTCTCTAACATTTTTAACAACAGTTAGAAAATTTAAACGGACATTTATAGTGAACCAACGCAAAATCGCAAAACGAAAACAATAAGCCCTTCAGGGACAAAGCCCCTTTGGACTAATAAGTTATGATTACTGATAATTATGCCCAGTTCGACCATAACTGGAAGGTAGAAATGTAATATTGATGAAAATATTGAACAAGTCTGTAAGAATTTTCAGAATATGACATAGAGACACGGGTTAGCAATGTGGTTGGCCAGAAAAGAGAACTCTTTCATGTAGGGTTACTTCAAACTTTCGATTTGTTAAAAATCACAACATCTGCAGAATTTATTTAAAAAAAACGAAACAAAGCAATGGCTTTGTTTCGTTAATGTGAGGAATATAAGTAAATGCGAATTTACTTATATTCCTTACATTAAAAAAACGAAGATCTGTATAAATAGCGGTAATTCGAAAGTGGATGTTTAGCCATACAAAATGTATGTCGCTTGCACAAAGTGATATACTAAATAATGTTTCTCACTTAAACTGGATAAAGAAAAAAACCCGCTTAAGATTTTATGTCATATATTAGAGGCCCAGATATGCACTATATTGAATAAACACCCTCACGCATCCTATTCTGCTGTAACTAGATTTTAATTCTGAAACCGCAAAATGAGTGAAATCTCCCAGTGGTTAAAGCATATTCCAAAATATACGCATGTTTCAACGTATGACATTCAAATAAGATACAAACATTCAAAATGAGTGTATAGTAATTTTACATTTTGTATGTTATTTTCATACAGACTTCTGGGGTGTAGGTGCAGGCGTTCAATAGAGACTGAAAAAAATGAAAATATTGCATTGTCTGCATCGTGAAGTTAGAAAGGTCTAGCAAAGATTTAGTAAACCAATTCACCAATTCACTGAAAGTTTTACACTCTTAGAATGTCATTAATAAAGGGTTTAGTAAAGACTGAGCGAAAAATAAAGGGGATGCTTAGTTTTCCTCAATGTGATTTGCTAAGCCTGTGGTGGTTGTTCCTATCATTAGTATTCATGTTCAGCTCAACGTAAATGTACCATTTTCCCTAAACAATATAATAACTAATATAATTTTTCATGTAGTATTTGAACTGTGTAAATGGAATTGCTATAAGAGGTAGATTAAGGTTTATGGCCGCGGATTTGTACCTGTTTTGCGAAGACCATGGAGATTTATTTGGTACCTTAAAAGAAATTTATTTAAAGTGTTTAGAAATAAACAATAAACTAGAGTTTAAAGATGTAAGTAGGCTAAACTATCCTTCAAATATCAGCTAAGTATTGAATCATTTCTTAATGTTAACACACTAGAAACGGAAATCTGCAGCATATAACTCTTTCTTCTCCAATGTTATTTTTACATTTGCTTTATTTTTCACAAACATTTATTCATACTTTTAAAATATTTTCTAATCATTATTATTACTATTAGTGAATTTAAATAAATAATTTTTACTAAAGCAACATCGAAGCGCGCCGAAAACAGTACCTTTTCTGTCCATCTTGAAATAAGAGATGATGGTATAGAAATTATAAAAACGTAGTGAAAGCCTTTTGATTTTTTCAAAACAGTGTGTTTTCCTCTTCAGATTTTACGGAAAATATTTCCTGTAAACAATTTAAATTGCAGCAGACCATAATTATTCAACCTGCTCGATGCCAAATGATTCTATGCTTTGAATGCTTCCATGGTGGCTATCGTCTTGTGAATCTATACAGAAAGCGGAATGAGCTTCGCGATTAGAAGTGAAAATTGTGTGAATTGCCGGGATTCGAACATGGATCTCTCCAATACGCGCTGAGTGGGCTATCGTTAAATTACCATTACTTACCGTTACCGTTAAGGTGGGCTGGAAGAAGGGAGAATCTAAACAGACATCAATTTTAGAGCTTTGTCATAAATCCCTTGGCATGCGGTTTCTTTTTTAAACACGAATTTCAAACTCCTTCAAAACACTGACTAAGCCTTAATTTCCTTTTTTCCTGTATTTCATTTTTAATATTATTCTTTTTATGGGGATATATCATATGCTTGTGGCTCATTTATTTGTAAGTCCTAAATCTTCTTACAGACACTCTTACTCTAGTAGAATGCTACTACCAAGCTGAAAGAAAAGCAGTCTCAATTATCTACGAGGCTGTTGATATTGATCCCAATACGTAATGTGACAACAGTAGAATAAAGAATTCGGATGCATCTAATCGCTCAACAAAATGTGTCTCAAGTCGTTAAAGCGAATTCTTAAACAATAAGTATTTTATTTTATCTCAGAAAATAATTTTCATTTTGAAGCAGTCCTTCGTGAATTAGCTTCATTTACTGCAAAATGTATTACTCGTTCCTAAAAGCATCTTTCAACATTTCATGTATTTTTCTAGACGTTAGCCTGCAAATAAAAGAGTTTCGGAAATTTATTTGATCTTATGCAATCATTGCGAGCAATCTTGAAAAAGCGCATATGCAGGGATGTTTAATAGGATTAGCTACATAACAATTGCACTAGATGATAAATTTGCTTTCATTGAACTAAGGTCTGTAAATTATAAATGTAAGATTATGTACACTTCTGGGAATCTATTTTCAAGCTTTTTTTTTGTGTGTGTTTTAAGAAAATTTGGTTTATAGTTAAATGAATCATTAAAAAACACGTGTGAACAAATATATTTAGTGGCTGAATCTAAAACTTTAGGATAACTGAAGTTTCAGTACTTAGTATAATTAAAATACTGATAAGCAAATCTGAATTTTTAATTGCATTTTTTTGTAACTGCAAAAGGTAATTTAGAGGGTTTAAAATTAGAAAGATTTTCAAGCAAACATAATTTAGAATTTTTATTTAGTGAACCGATATTGCGAATGAAATTGAAACTGGGAAATTTATGTTTCAGAATAATTTGCTGAATAAACTAACTCTAATAAAATGAGAATATAATTAGATTAAAATGTAAATAAATATATTTAACCGGTGCGCATTTTTGTTTCACTAACTTTTACTTATATGTAAATACAATAAGAATGTTCTTAGATTTATGGGTCACAGTGTAGTGTCATAAGGTGCTTTTTATAAGAAGGGGACATAAAAAATGTGCAATGCCCTCCCCGAGACTCAAGCATTGTACCTCTCAAATACGCGTCGAACATGCTTCCATTTACGAAGACATGCAGAAAGGATAGAGTAAATACCTTATATACTCCCACTTTCAAAGGCGACTGGAGATTACGGAACCCAATCGTCAAACCCTGGTGGTGAAAAGCTATCGTCCTCCACCTTGTTTTTAGTCCGGACACGCCACTTGTAGAGTCATCAGTCTTTTTTTTTCTTAAAAAGACTTGAAAATTGAGCAGTGCGCTTGCTGGGACTCAAACCCTGGACTTCTCGAATATGTATTAAGTATGCTTCCAATTAGACCACGAAGGCATGCGAATAGGGGAAAGGTGGAAAATACATTATAACAGTAACTCAACGGTTGTCTCATATGACAGTTAATGAAAGTGCACGTTGTGAATGTAACACTTTGAAGATGACAAATGTTTAAACTTTGCTGTGCATTCTGGAATTTGTCACTGGTAAAACGGTAAAATAACTGTTCATAACTAAGGCCATTGTCTAACGGTGATATGGTCTTCCGTGGCAGGAAAAAGAAAATATTTTCAGTTATTATTTACTAAGAAATATCGCAGACTTAAGCGGCAGGTGAAGTTCTGAAAAGATTCTGTTGTTTTCATACTTAGTGGCAGTAATTAAATTTTTCCCTTATTCAGTCCAAGATTATTTTAAGTTCTGGTTTTGCAACTACTTTGTTTGAACACAAGTTGCTTTCCAAAAGCAAATGAATTTTATTTACCCTTACATCTTTAGCAGTAATTACTGATTTTAGTATGTAATAAATTCTTTACTTAATAGTCCTTTCTGCGTTGTATTCTTTCGAAGCAATTAACTGGCTTTAATTTTCTGTAATGGCAATAAATTTCAAATGAAAGGACAAGTATAGCAGTTAAGCTAAGAGGAAAAATGAAAAGTAGTTCATTGCAATATGATATTATTTAGAATATGTTAATAAGTGTTATTGAATTAGATAAATGAATAAAGCAACTTTATTGCTTATTGAGAGAAAACTGTAACCAAAACATTTAAAAAATTCTCTAACACTTTTTAAGTTGCTGAGTGAAGAAGTAACGCTAAACTAGTTTGAATGGATTCACGGGATTAATGGAATTTTCTGAACTAGTGTTAAAACAAATCTTGAAATTGACAAATCAGGAGTCGAGGTAAATTTTTTTGAAAGAATGGAGAACGAATTTGCTTTAAATTCGAGAGAACAAAGGCAAAAATGAATAGTCAAAAACACAGTGTCAAAAGAGCAAGCGAGTGCATAATTAAAGTATCAAGGTAAAAACTATTAGGTCACACTGGCTTAGAAAATTTTGCATTCTTTATTTCTCACAATTCCTTCTGAATATGTCTGAGATTTTATATAACAACCACTTAAAGAACCCTCGTCAGTAAACGGTTATGAGAAAAGTGATACTGATGTACATAAAGGATTTTAATATAGATGGCAGGAAGATTGTCAGAGTAAATTTTGAGAAAATTAATATTATTTAAATTCTTCTAGAATTGAAGGGCGACTATGCATCTTAATTATACTTATCGTGTTAGTGTTGCTAAATGCGTGGTCTTTCATACAATGTAAATACGGTAAATAATTTTTTAATAAAGAGTGTCGAAGTTTTGTACAATAAAATATTGTCAACGGAAACAAAAGAAAACCTGACAGCTGACAGTTCAGAGTTATTAAAAATGGAGAGCTACCAGAAAAAACAACACGTTTTCATTGTTGAGCAATATTTTTAAAAAAGAAGGTTTGGCAGCTACAGTTTACAATTTTTGTACAAATATGGGTGGAATGGTGATTTAACTTCATCAACTGTGGAAAGATTAATTAAAAAATTTAGGGATATTGGATCAACTAATGTTGTTTAAACTCTGGCTGTCCTTCAACAAGTCGTTCGACACAAAAAATCGAAGCAGTTCATGAGAATATTGCTGAGAGTCTAGGGATATGAAATCGGCATTGTGGTCAAGAACTGGACATTTCGAGAAGCTTTCTGCAGCGTTATTTTCAAGAAAGATTTGTATCTTCTTGTATCCAATGCTTAATTGACTCAAGAACTGAAACCTACTGCTCACAGAGAAGAGAGCGTGTTGAATGGATTATGGAACAACAACGAGTGGGTGTTGATTTTTTAAACAAACTGATCTTCAGCGATCAAGCTTGTTTTTATCTTGATTGATTAGCTAACTGACAAAATTGTTACATTTGGGGTTCAGAAACTCCGCAAGTGATTGCTGAGAAACAAATGCATCCACAATGTGTCACTGTTTGGTTTGATATAGTGAATTAAATCTGTTTGACAGATAATGTAAAGAATGGTTAGTCATTCGCTTTCCAAGATTTTATTTTCAGAATTATAATTGATTCTTTCCTTCATTAGTTTAGGTTCTGCAATTCTACAACAAATCCTGTTTTACTGTTGCCAACAAAATCGTACTTTAAATGCAAATTTGTACAAGAGTTACAAAATCTGAATTGGAATTAAAAATATTATATTTGACCCTAATTGACCCTAAATAGAATAAAAATCGAAAGAACACGACGTTACTTTCATATACTGAACCTGAACTGTGAAACAAGCGAATTGAATAGTTCTATATAATCAAAAATTCATGTCAGGAGTTTCGGAATCGAATATCCGGCACTCAGATCCAGTGTAGGGATTATTATAAATTTTATATAAGACAAGGAATAGCAAGGAAAATCCCCGTTTGTGTATCTTTGAGGAATAAATAATATTTTTTTATCTGGAGATGGTTTCTCTTTTTCCCCTTTTCTCCTAACGCCTTAGCACTAGCATTATGGTACTTTTAGTTTACATTTGTTTACAATGTGCAGGCATTTCGACCGTATCTTAGTGAATGTAAGAAATCTTGCATTTTAAGTTTTTTTAATAAAATGTATTATAACTTATTTTATTAAATTAATTTTGGTTAAAAAACTAACATTTTTTTCAAAAATGCTTTAATTAATTTTTTTATTTTACAGAATTGCATAGCAACAATTTCTCTTTTACAACATAAACCATTAATATTAAAGTTATACTCCTATACAAAACTTTTCCCGATTAACTCTGTCTAAACCATTAATATTAAAGTTATACCCCTATACAAAACTTTTCACGATTAACTCTGTCTATATAACTAATACCTTTATATCTTATGTTTTATTAATTCAAAGAAGTAAAGAAACTTTCCTCAGCAACATTTCTTAAGTAGTTATATAAAGGCTCAACCGATAAACGGCACGCTCCTTAACATTCTTCTGCTTTCTTCTACTTCCAAATTAGGACATTCATTTACAAAGTATTTTGTATTTACATCAGCTAAAAGCCAAAATTTTATGCCTTGTTTATGGGCCTTTTGACGTATACTGAAAAAAAAAAAAAAAAACCGGCATGTCGCCGTTGTAGTAACAATTTTTCAGCAACTGTGATATTTTCATCAGCTTTGTAATACAATAAACAGTGCTCGTTAAAGTTCTTCCGTTCCCCTGACGCAAGAGCAAATGGATCAGTATACGATCAGCAACAGTATTTTTACTAGACCTTTGTAAGCTAGTTGACTTTAATCTAAAGGCTAGACATTTCATTCTTTTGAAGAATCTATCTCCAGGCATTCTCTCACTAAAGGATTTTGAGAAAAAGATTTGAACAATTAAATCGAAACAGAAAGTCCCCGGGCAGCAAAAGCGACACAACAGGAAAATAAAAGTGTCTTAACTCATCAAATGAGAAGTTCCAGTTTTGATTTCTTGATTTTTGACGTTCCCCTATTTCAGTGGATTGCTGATATGATGATATATTTCTTTTTGTTAACAAAAATGCTCTATGCCCTACTTGCATTCCTATAAATCATTTTTCTCTCAAAAGCAGTTAGCCCAACTACTTCTCGCAAAACATTTTGAAAACAAAATCTTTTAAGTGAATTTGTTAAAATAATTTCCTTTTTTTAATACTGTACCATTATTTGCTATTTCTAAACTTTTCATTAATTTTCTTCATTTTCAAACATCTAATACGCCTTTATTTTCTTACTGGCCTATAACTCGTTCCACGTCTTTGTCGTTTTTTGTAAAATAACTAAATCCTTGACCTCTACTAAATTCTCTTTCAAAACTAAATCTTTATCTCCGTAATTTCTCTTTGCTAAGAATTTTATTTTTAGATTCTATACAATATGGAAAAATGAAGGAATATATTGTTCTTCTGCGGGAACAGATGGTGAAATATTATGGAAGACTGCTTTTTGGGGGAATACCGGAGCCATCATTTGATGTCGGTTTCATTTGTTATATTTGGATAACATCTTCATAAGATGAAATAGAAATTAGACTCTTCATGGAAAGTAATTTCTCAACCAGAATTGCCATCGGATAAATCTTGTAAACTTTTACTAAGTCTTCTTCTGATAGATAATTTCTTTCAACAGTTCTACGAGACATGATTAACGGAAAAAAATTACTGATAAAAAAAGAAAACCTCCAACAGTTGCAAGCGAAATGAAGGTGTGACGTAGACCAAGGCGAAGAATTTAAGCATTTAGACATGAAAGACGAAACCCATTTGTGGCATTCCTATTTTGGGAAGGTAAGACTTACTTCTGTTCCAACCCAGCTGTCGAATAACATCTGCTACGAAAATAAGAAGAAAACCCAAAGAAACTGAGTTGACCTTTCCCATGTGTAACGTGAATATGAGCCAATGCCCCCTAAAATATCCTCCACGGGGCTTATCTCCCATTCCGTGTAGTGCCAAATAGCGAAGCACTTAATAAATAAATAATAAATAAATGGAGTCGAGATTCTGTCTAAACCCAGCCAAGTTAGCTTTTTATTAAATAGGGAAGAACAGCAGTCAAAATGACCGCTCACCGTAATTCAAGGTATATGCCGTTTTATAAAAAGAATAATCATTTAAAATAAGACAAATCAATTATGTTTTCATCTTGGTATATATATTTAAGAAAAATAAAAAATACCAAAGTGAATAAAAAAAGGAATTAAAAATGTACGAACAATTTAATTTTGTTTGCGTTCAAAATGACCATTTCTACAGGGTGGGCCAAATAAGACCTACTAATTCAGAAGTCAAACAACAAAAATCAGCGTTATATTTACAAAATATAGTCCTACTAATGTTAAACACGGATAACTCTTGTAATAATCAATTATTTTCATTAATTCTTTTACACATTAAATATATTTTACGGAAATATGTACGAGATATGACGTCAGACAAATGTTTACCATTTTTCTCGATACAGATATTGGCTCTTTTTAACGCTTTTTCCATTACACCACGTAATTTTTCTGGTTGAAAGTTCAGTATTTTGTCTCGAATAGTCTGCTTCAGCTGTCTAATAGTCTTTGGTTTATTAACATACACTTTGCCTTTTAAATATACCCATAAAAAAGGATTCTGCTTCGCCATTGGCTGCAAAAGTTTTCAATCATTGTTCTGAAAGAAGCTAGGGAAATTGTTTTCGGCGTTCCATCCTCATTCTCGAAGAAATATAGTCCGATACCTCTATTGGCCATAACACCACACCAAACAGTACACTTGAATTAAAATATTGCCGACATTTACGCTGCGTCATAACAATTGATCGTTGACAAGTATAGAAAAACTCGATAATTTTAACGCGTTGATTTTTAGTGTATGGTTTCATACTAAATTTCCAAGAATTCAATTATTACTTACAAAAATAAAAAATAATTATATCAAAAAATAAAAACAGTTATTTGTGTTTAACATTGGTAGGTCTTATTTGGCCAACCCTGTATAATTATAATGTTAGATAAAACAGTTGAATTTATGGTAAAAGAGAAAAGGAATGTATACAATTACAGTTTGGAAATTTGTGCTATACAACGGCAGACTTAGAATTTGTATTCTTAATAAAATGAAGTAGACTGGGAAAATAAAAGACATTAATTTGCAATTTTATGCTAATAAATGTGTAAATTAACATATTAAGGACCTTAAAAATAAGATTGTTAAGACTGTCTCTTTATCTTTATGTACAAGATTAAAGTATTTATGTGTGTAGAACATGGTGCATTATATGAATTAATTTCAAAGTAGGAAAAGCATTTTTTTTTTTTGTTAAGCGATTACGTCGAAGAATGCAAAGTCAAGATGCATTCATGGGAGTTTTACAGATGGAAAATGTTTACTATATTCGTGTTATGTAAGGAGAAAACTGAGTTTATTAGTTTTCAGTAGCATAAACAAAAATAGTTCTACATAAATTACCAAAACTGGCATTTGTATGACAGAGAGCTGGGGCTAAGTTATCATATTTAATTAACTGGTATACAGAAATTTATTTTACTTAAAATAAAAAAATAGTATTTCAATGACGAAGTAAGGATTGTTAAGTTATACCAAAGAAAGAGAGGATTAAGAACGTACTTTCTCCTCCTGTAGGTAGACTTAACTACTTTCTGATGTCATAATAACATATGCAGAGCTGCAGATTACTATATTTTACTACTGTTTCGAAAATTTAAAGACTAATTATATGCTCAAATCTTAAAATGTGTGAATATTAATTACAGGTTTCATACTTCTTGAATTTTTTCCATTAAAAGGACAATTTCTGCTTTTCAGAATTGAATTATCAATTTAGATTACTGAGTTCTCTTTATTTTATTACATTTTTATTTTTTCTCTTACATATTATGTCTTATAACTTTTTCTCTATTTGCAATGCGGTTGTATATTCGGTTTTTTTTTTTTTTTTTTTTTTTTTTTTTTTTTTTTTTTTTTGGCAGCACAATAATTTACTTTTGCAAGCCTCTTGGTGTATTAAGAAAAAAACAAAACAAAACAAAAAAAAAAAGGGATAATGTATTTGCGAATAACAATTTTTTTTGTGTCCTAGGAAGCTAGCAGATAGTTTTTATTTCGATGAATGTTGCAAATAGATTATATTTAGCCAAATGCCCTATAGCCTTTGTGAACTCAAAATTCAGGTGAATGACAGTTCCCATTAAATATTTATTATTATTATTATTAACATATATCGTCAACAATCAAGAGTTTAGCAAACGGTAGCCCTTACACATTCTATTTCGTTAGAAATATAATGTCTATTCAGAAGTATTTAGCCCATGGTTCAATAACACCTGAGAGGCAATTAATGCTTCAAATATACACTTTGAATTATTTGTTTCTATTAACCGATCCTTCAGTTTATAGGATTTTAAATTAGTTAACGAGTTATTGTGATATGAACCTCTACTTTTGTTATACTTTTACGCGTTACTATGATTTGATCGACAAAATTATTACGATTATGATCTTTGCTGTGACTTTTCCTTTTGAAATTCCTCCCCAGAATGCAAATTAGCTTTGAGTGCACTGAGAGCTATGAATCTTCAGTACAGAGAGAGCTTTTGGCAATCGCGCCTCGTTTTCAGTATTTCCCTCCAGCTCTAATTAAAGATGATATTCCAGCTTTAGTTTTCTCGCTAGTCGATGTCTTTATGCGCAGGTAAAATACGTTGAAGCAGCTTATTCTATTGAATGTGTAGTCTTAGATCTGCGTTTGAGTTTAATAGTTTGTCATTGTAAAGTTAAATATGTTCTGACGCGTTCTCAGCTGTCAAGTTAAATAGCCATAAGTGATTACATCTGCAAGCGCAAGTTGTGCTTCAGGTTCAATTAAAAAATAAAAGGAAATGTTTATTTTAAAACCTTTTTCAGTATTTTGTAAGTATTTCAGACATATCGATAACTCATTCTCTGTTTAGTGTGGTGTGTTGGACTTCACAAAAACGGAAATTAGTTGCAAGTCAAAGTTTAAGTATTTAAAGGTTAGAGTTTCTGGCAGCCTTGCATTGCATTTACGAACTATTTCCAACTCGGTCAAAGTGGTATTTCGGCTTTAGCCGTCTTGCTATCCGACGTTTATAAATAAGCGCCTTTAATATCCTGAGCAAGCTTAACTTGACTGGCTGTGTGTAGTCTCAGCCTACGTTACTTAAAATTTCAACTTTTATATTATTTTAAATTTCCATAAGTAGCGGCATAAGTACCCATAAGTACCTTCTATTCATTTAAGGAGTTCAATAAAATGGTTATTGTAATTTTGCCACATCATTACTTCAGACTATAGCGATAAGTCGCTTCTCAGTCTAGTATGGTCTGAAATACAGTAATTTGAGTTTTTGTACAAGCGATGCCATGTAAATTATTTCAGCTCATTGCTGATAATTCGAAATTGAACTGCAAACGTACTTAGATCCTTAGTTAAGACGTGAAATTTCATCAAATTATTCTTATGATTAGTGGTAAACTACATTTTTGCCATCATAGTTGTTATTATTTTTTTAACAATTTTGCTTCAGCAAACTTTCCTGCATTGTTTTATTACTAATTCTCAAACGTCCAAACTCTTTAGGTACAAACATTATGTAAGCATGTGAATTACACTTTAATTTTTACTTTATTAAAAATAAGATTTATTTCTAAAGAGAAACATCGAAATTAATTATATTGACTTACCACTTCTATCAGCTGGGACAATTTCAGTTTTATGTGAACAGTTAATGGGTCTGTAACGTTCATCACAGGTCTTACCAGCTTGTTATATCGTGATATCAAATCATCATACAACCTTCTAGCGTCTGGGTTTCCATCACTACCTGCGAGAAATAGGAAAGTTTCAAATTAACAGTAATATCAATTAATAAATTATAAGAAACATTTGAGAAAGCATAAGAATAAATTTCATTTGTACAGAATGCACATATAATATTTATTATATTTCATTAGTATATATGTGTATTTCATATTGTATATTGCACATAATGTGCATCGCACTTATATAGCGTGCATTTCAGCTATGCTTTCAGTTTATAGAGAATAAATATACATATTAAATGCAAAATTGCAAATTTGACTGCTTTAGGTAATCCAAATATAAGCTAAATTTTAAAATAAGTGTATTTCAATGAGTTTGTAACATACAGTAACAAAATTAACATAGATATCCATAAAATTATACTTTTAAAAAGCATTACTGTGAAAATTTTCTAATTTTATTAGAACATGATCCATCTGGAACACTGCGTACTTCAGTTTATAAGATACTTTCTCCATCCTTTCAGCGTGCCTTCATGGTGTGATTGGAAACACGTCCGGCGCATTATCGGGAGGCTCAGAGTTTAAATTCCGGTGAGGACATGGCGGATTTCTTCCATTTTCGTGCTTGGAAAAATTCTAAAAGTCTCTACAATGGCGCCCGAACTAATAAGATGATAATTCGTCACAACTAGGATTTGGCAATGGGAACTTCTAATCTACCTTTACAAGAGGGAGTTTTTTGTAAGGTATTTCTTCCTTTCTTTCCGCGTGCTTTTGTGGTGTAACTAGAAGAATGTATGATGTGTTATCTGGAGGCCCGCAGTTACGATCTCGGCGACAGCACTAAGGATTTTTTCAGTTTCCTGACATCTAAAACCCTAATGGCTGCACACGTTTAATGAATGCTCATTTTGGAGACCGTCACTATCGAACACTGCTAAAATGTTATTTGGTAGCATAAAATAACAGTTCCCAAGAGATCACTGATACATTCATCTTTCAATATTTACAGTAATATTGGGCAATGTCTATATGACATTGAATTTAGGGACTAAATCTCTAGGGACAAAATGAAAAAGATTTTATTTTCGGGGACCTGGATTCCAATCGCATTTCAAGTAGTACCTTATTTCTCGATTCGCTTTAAAACCGAAAAGTAATAGTTTACGGGAGAAGTAATATTGATGTGTTAAAAATCACATGCTCGTTTTTAGGGTAAGAATTAGATCCATTACGAATTAGTGTAACGTTATTAACATAACAATAATCATAACGTTGGCACATAACAATATTCAATACTTAGAACAATTAGTACCGACAAGAAGTTTTGTCTCCCCTAACTAGGGACCACCAGCGGCTGAGCGGTAAAGTCGCTGAATACTGTTATCTCGGTTCGGGGTTTGAATCCCGGTGAACAGGCTGGCTGCATAGACGCTTTCATAGTTTTCGCATGCGTAACGAGTCCCTTAGAAATTCCTGCACGAAGGCATCCCATTCCTTTTTAGGCATATAGCCTTTGTGTGCTTTGACATAGTCAAATAAACCAAACTGAAACATAACTACACCACACCGAATCATGATTTCAAGTACAAAGCCAGGTAAAATGAACTTACTTAAGGATTTTTCCAGGCAAAATATAATGTAACTATTACCAAAGAAATTTAATAATTATTTTTAGTTTTCGAAATTTTATGCATTTTTGATTTGCAGTTTCTCAGATTCATTCAGAAATTTAAAGTTTAATGTAAATTGTGTGTTCACTGTGATGAAAATTTCTTAAATATTTTCTAATTTTTAGATAACCTTAAGGTGTACTAGATCTTAGATCTATGTATACTATAAAGAAAAATATAAATATTAAGTTCAAATTTTTAGAATGTAAATAGTATATTAAAAGCAGAATTTTATAATATACAATTCAATGACCCTTCCCATTCATAGCAAATATACTGAATATATATATATATATAATCGGTAATAATCAAGTCATTATCGATAATATATATTGGAAATAATCAAAATAATTCATGTTAGTGATTTAAGACTTGGGATTCCTATATTTTGTGCCATGAAGCTACTGAAGAAGAGCGTGTTTGAATATTTTAAAAGAATCGTTTTTTCTTCTGAGTTCAAAATTTTAAAAGGATCCGAATCGTGTTACATTTCTGAAATATGTTACAGGCCCGGTGGCGCAGTGGCTAACGCCTCGCGGAGAAACAATCAGTTAGGTCCGGGGGCTCGATCCTCGCGCTGGGAAAGGTTAACTCAGGCTTTCATTCCTTGAGTGGATCAATAAAATGAGTACGAAGTTCGCTTGGGGACTAAACACCGTGGGACCTGTGAGAAGCTAACCACTGCTCCAGGGCATCCTAGGCTCCATGGTCAGGAAAACAGATAACGATTCACTGCAGGTTATGATCTTTTAGGGTTGTTGAGTCACTGAGTTTTGTTTGCTTTAAGAAATGTGTTACAGAGGAATTCTTTGTTATTTTAACTATTATCATTCATTGAATGAGTTGTTTGTTAAGTTTGCTTCAATTTTGCTTAATTCAAGAAAACGGGACAAATAGACTGAAATAGCAAAAGAGTTATTACAAATGTAAAATAACAGAATTATGTATTAGCGTATCACTAAATATGATTGACTAAAATGCTAAATATTGAATACAGGTTTTATGCCTTGAGAAATACATCTTCAGAGAGAAACATAATTTATTTTCTGACACATGAGACAGTGCAAGTAATAGGTCTTGGTTGCTTCTTTTATTTAGGTATGAATTAGGGAACTGATACTGGATTTAAAATATGATTTTAACAGTCCCTTTTTTAGTGATAGTGAACTTAATTAAAGCCTTTTCACTCGTAGCAGTTTGTTAGTAAAAATGTGAAATTAAATGAATACTCATTTGCGTATTGAAAATAAAATGAATACTTAATGGATTATTATAAACAAGCAGAATAAAGCATTTTGTGTATTTACTTAGTTAAAACATTCGTGCACTTGCTTAGTTTAAACATTTGTGCATTGTATATAATTTTTTAAAAACAATTGCCGTTTATTTATTATTACAGTCTTATTTTTATTATTTGTTCTGCTTAGCCATTTGTCTCATTAACTGTAGTCATAGAAGGTAGCTTGTTAAAATCAGAAGAAATAAATATATTAATAATCGCGTTAAATATGAATATAAGCATACATTGCAGACGACATATAATAGTTTAAAATTACGTCGCGAAATGCAATCACAGAATGATGAAAATTTACATATTAGGAACAAAATCTTTCTTTATTATTTATTTAACTTGGGTACTCGAGTTCTTAATGCGCTAGACAACAAATTTCTGAAACTGTTTCTTAAGCGGTAAGAGATTATTCTATATACTAATGCATTGATTACTGGAATGTCAAAAATGTACACACTAGCAGGCATAACCCATGGTTAAGCTATAGCATTATGTTAAATAAATGCAATCACCGATATTTTCCTGCTGTACTTTCGTTTCTAAGAACACCATCGAAAGCTTGCCAAAATGAGCGCAGAAAAGAATTACAATTGCGTGATGTGCTTTGAAACACCGATATTGATTATTTTCAAGCTGTGTTATCTTTTTGAATGAAACAGAAATGATAAGTCTCGAGTAATGCTACTCTAAATACATAGACTAATGGAAGAGACCACATTTAAATTCGATAGGGGATCAATTCTTATTTGAAAAAAAAAATATCAATTTTAAATGTGAGGTCTGATCTATTTTATTCTTGTAAGTGGACTAGAATTTATATCTGTAATTATTAAATATATTTCTGTCGGTTTAGCTACTGATTTTTCCTACACTATAAATAGCTTATTCTGAAAACTACTAAATTTAGTTGTAAAATCCTATTTATTATTATTATTATTATTATTATTATTATTGCTGTTATAACCATTATTATTTATTATTATTATTATTAGTGATGGTCAAAAACTGAAAGCTCCTGAAATTAAAACATATTTTCCCTTAAATAAGAATAGCCAGTGTCAGTGCAAGTGAAGACAGGTATCCATTTATATTAAAATTAACAAATTAATTTGTAATATATATTTCTAAAACCAATGCAACCGAATCATTTGAAAGAGATTCTGTAAACATCAACTAGCGGCCGATGTTTATTCAAAACTAGAAAGATGTAACCCTTATTCAGTTTTATTACAACTACTAGCAGGCAGAGCAGGATCGTGAAGATTATGGGGTCGATTCATGATCCAGGTTCATATCTAAAAGCAATCAATTTAATATAAAGACTAAGCCTTCTAAATGCGATTTTTGCATGCATCAAAAGATACACGTTGTCATTTTTATGCATATATGTTTTACAGGCATGTGCAAAAAATAAATTTGAAAATTTAGTTCAGTTAATTATTTTAACCTATACATGTTCATTGAATTATGGTATGTCATGATCAACTTAATAGTTGGTCTGAGTAATATTCGATGAAATTTGTGCTCAAGAATGAAACGTAGAACTGTCCACCTCCTTGAAAAAAAAACCGAGCAATCGGTTTCTATGTTGAAATGTTTTAAATACGTTATAGCTGGTTTATAATACAATTACAGTGGCTACTTCTCATCATTTAAAATATATTAATAAAAGTTTATAAAGTTATTAGACGAAAATTTATTAATTTAAAACTAAGAAACGAGTATCCGCCTCCTTGAAAAAAAAACCGAGCAATCGGTTTCTATGTTGAAATGTTTTAAATACGTTATAGCTGGTTTATAATACAATTACAATGGCTACTTCTCATCATTTAAAATATATTAATAAAAGTTTGAAAAGTTATTAGACGAAAATTTATTAATTTAAAATTAAGAAACGAGCAACACATTATATTGATAAAGGTTTTATATAAAACTCTATTGTCTATGTGGGCCATTGACACAGATTCGTTTCCTCAAAGAAGAAGCACTGACGTATGTCGATCTCGATATCGTCATATAACCATGGAGTTTAATATAAAATCTTCATTAATCTAAAGTTGCCATTTTTCTAATTTCATACTTCACACTGGCTTGTATGTCTTCAGTACATCTTAGAAACTTAATTGATGACGTTTACCTTTTTCATAATTGTTAAAATTTAAGAATATAGAACGCCACAGATTTTCTAGAACATAATGAAACTGATATAAGTTTATAGAATCACAGATTGAAATAATCGTAAATTCATTGGCTTGCAATATTTTAAAAAAGGAAATGTGTCTATTATTTAATAAATAAAATCCTCGGGATAATCGTAGAAATTAAAAGAAAAACATTTTTGTGCTTGGTTAAATGATACGTACATTAAAAAATGTGTAAGCGAAAACATCACGTAGTCTCTAATCAGCTCATGGCAGAAGAATTTAATTTTTTTTAGAAAGTTCTTAACTACTCTCTTTTCTTAGGTTTCAGTAATTAACTCAAGTCTTTATCTTTCTTCATTTGTTTTTATTTTACATGTTATTTTTGCTATATTTCTTAAGAAGCACCAGAAGAAATGTTGCTGCTTTTTATGAGAGTCCTCTGAGCCCTTTTCTTATAGTATATTTACTTAATGAGTTTCCAAGAAACAAAAGCAATTTATGGTAGAATGGATCTCTTTGGAATAGATAATTTAAATTTACCAGAGCACACCCCACAACAATTTTCCCATGAATGATTTTCATGACAGGTTTTAATTGGTGAATATGCTTTAAACTAAAATATTGCGCAAAGTTTGTAAACTCTGTAAACAGCATGACTAGCTTTTATTTGATTCAAATTGATATAAAACGAGTAAACGATAGTCGTATAAAAACTACTTTTTATTTTCATCTGCTGCAGTTTAATTTAATTACGTTTTTCTGACAACAATTTAATTTCATTCGGTTTGATATTTATTTTGTGGTGATCCCGCATAAAATTAGCAGATTTGCTATTCTGTTGATACTGCGCTTGACGATGAAAACATGCCTCGAAACATTTTTATAGATTCTCAAAAAAATCAGATGTTTTATGTTTCGCAATGATTGTCAAAATTTTAATATTGCCCCATTTTAAAACCTTGTTTCGTATGGAAGGCTGTGAGATTATAAGAAAAATGGTAAAACTTTTACTAATTGAAAACCAAAGGTTGAACCTGTATATAAGATTGTGCTTATTTCTATTATAAAAATCTAATAATATGAAGAGCACGGAAAAATAATCTTAGTTAATTAAAAATCAGTCATAATTCGTTATATTAATTATTCGCTTATTAAGATCGATGGGCTAAGCCCATTATTATTTATGCAAAATTGATCCCATATAGGTTCCTTTCAAAATTCTAGCTTAATCCCCGGTAACCGGTTTTGTAACTGTTTTTGGTTATTAAAATGTGTTACGCATGTTTCCTGTCTTAATGTTTCCAGACCTTTAACAATGGAAGACAGTATCTTTACAGTAAGCACTTTTGTCAAATAATCAGTTTAATATTTTGAATTCTCATATAGGGTATTATTTATAGGATATATTCAACCAACTAAATTTTGTGAAATAGATGACAGTGATTATAAAATGGATAAAAGAAAATGTTTCATAATCTCAGATTTTAACTAAATTAAAGATGAAGTCTTGTCTTAAATGCTAAGGTTCCGCCTTATTTTTAAAATTTCCTTTCATGAGTTGTCATAGAATCTGATGCAGATGAAATAATGATTAAATAAATTTTTCTATTATATATTTATAATAATACTAATGATTAAAATCAATTTCTTTTAACAGAATCTGATGCAGTTAAAATAATGATCAAATGAATTTTTCTATTATATCCTTGCTATGTTGATGATGATTGAAATCAATATATTTTAAGAGTATTTTTGAAACTGTTACATGATTCCAAATGTAAGAAGATTTCAAATAGCAATCTGCATATAAATAATAGGCGTTGTGTATGGGGTGATAGAAGTTAAGAAAATGAATACTTTTTACCTGAATTATTAAAGCAGCATTGACTTCGTGATTGAAACAGCTATTCGTAAAGAATGGTTATCATTCAGTCACGGAATTTATTACTCAGTCAACCTGACAAGAGGTGTCATTGTTCGAATAAGATCGCAAAATTAACTTCCATGCCCATTCTTCTTGCCATCCTGCAGATCTCGATATAGAAGCAAGCTGTACTCCTCCACTTGCACTGCAATCCTCAGCCGTCTATACTGATAGCGCGAAAGGAAAGCTCGGGACTGGCAGTGCCTGGTGTACAACGGACATTGATCTCATAATATATTCCTGGGTTAAAAAGCTTCATACCAGTAACTCAATTTTTCAGGCAGAACTTCAGCCCTAAAAGCAGCTCTGGACTTTACTGTTAAAATAGAAAGTATAAAGGTGAGACTCAATGTCAAGCTTGCAGGCCATCCTGGGCGATTGTAGTAGACATACAAAAACTATTAATTTCAGTCAGAGACATAAAAAACTATTAATTTCGATTGCTATAAGTCTGAGGCCCAAGCTTCAATGAGTTCCAGCCCATACGAGGATTAAAGGAAATGAAACAGTAGATGTGATTGCGAAAAGTGCAGCTAACGAACCACATATGAGTAGCATTAGAGTGCCCCTTCCGCACTCAAATCTGAAAGCCACTGTAAACGGTGAATGAAACAATGGCAAAACTACTGGGAAATCCCAGGCACCACAGGCAGAAGACTGTATAACTCTTCGCAACTCGCATAATATCTGACAGGGCACTACCCATATATGTCCTTTCTTCATAGATTTAGCCTACGATACAGAGATTAATGTATATGTGGCAGTACTGGTGACCCAGACCACTATCTATACGACTGCCCGCATACAGCTAATTCAGATTTAAAACGACCAGCTGCAATCAATATGCCGGCATGGTTCAAGAACACAATTAAGAATAAATATGCGCTCAGCCGCATTAGAGAGCGCATTATCATTGCCAAGAGCATTGCTGACAGCCTGGAGTAACTTCTTGGACACCGTGACGTCAGCAGCCCGCTCTGTATATGTATTAATTTGCTTAATGTCTTGTGTTTTGTTTTTAATTATGTTTAATATTTTGATTCATCCAGAACTCATTTAATGTATTTCATGATTTGTAATGTGTTTGTTCAGATGTCATCTTTACATCTATACCTGTGTCTATACCATATCCTTAATATATCTGTATGCCTGACATATACCATAATAGTGAAAAATGTTCCCCTTAGTCTCAACAGTCCCCGTCATGCACCTTCTTTCCATATTCTGGTCCTTCTTGCGATGTTCCTCGTTTAGCGTGGTCAATTCCCGGAGGACACACTACTAAGTTCTTTTTTTTTTTATTAATTCCATCGACGGGATCCAACAGGCTGAAAAGTACCTAACCCAGTGTGCCAGCTGTTTTGTCGATGGCGAAAAGAAAGAAAGTATGAATAAGAAAGACATAAAGACATTAATTCCTAGTAGGATGGACAATATATTTATATTTCAAACCAGATCGGAATTTCAAAACCTGAAATTTTAAAATTAATATTTTGGAATCACACCAATCCTTCTAAAATTTCTATGAAGCGTTTTAATTTGTTTCACATAACCTTAACTAAATGAGCTACTGAAATTACTCGTCACGATTTGAGAAAATTAAATTTACGTTAACCTTTTTTGAATTCATAGCTTTTTTATAACTTATAATTCCAGTAATTTGCAGCTTGCTTTTGATTCCATCGTAACGCAAACATGATGACGTCGTAACGGTAGCTATAAGCACACTGAAAAATCCCGATTATTGATGAATTCTGGAGAACAACGGAGGGATCAAGAAGAAGAAAAAATTGATTTCTTTCTTTCATGAATGATCCATCAAAATGAATGAGCAGTTCTGGTTCCATAATGTCCTAAAGTTTTGTTCACTCTCTCTTCGGCCTGTATAATTCCTTTGTTATCTACTTCAGAAAAAGTTCTTTTAAAAAATCAGTCGAAATTAAGGCATGAGGACTATACCCTCAAATTCCAGGTTATGTGCTTTCAATGCGATATTCCTTACCGTATTCACATGCCATTCAAAGGAAATATGTGTCAGTCATATAATATATTGCTGCTTTTTTTAACTGTTTTCCCTAACTTAGTATCGATTCCTAAATAGTTTTGGAAAAGAAATGTGTGTTAAATAAACACAAAACTTATTTATAAGAAAGGCTACAGGAATATTAATGGTGACAGGGATTTAGTGAACCAGTCGTGAAAGTTACATTGTTCTGCTTAATGAAAAGCTAAGTTATATGGAGACTTTAGCAAGGATGAATGAGTTTTATGAAAAATTAATTAAATGAAAAGCATATTTATGGAAAAAATTTGGTTTCCTTCTTGTACCATACAAAAGCATTTTGCTTCATTGCTGGTAATTCCAACATGCATTGCTCTATTTCGCCTCAATTTGAAGACAGAAAGTAGATTATTTCTTTAGACTTTTATTTTCGTGTTTGCTTTGGAAGTAATATTAAAAACTGTGCAGAATTTATAAACATCTAGAGAATTCAAAGATTATGAGCATATCTAAATATTTTTAATTATTTAAAATTGAAAATAATCGGTTACTGAAAATATTTACTCCATAAGAATTAAAACATATTCCTATGAAGTTTCAACTAAATTGACATTTTTTATCAGAAAATGAAATTATTAAAACACTTCCTTATGATGGTATACGCTCAAATTAGAAGTAGAAACAAACACACGTTTTGTTTGAAATTTTAAATTATTATCAGATTTTTTTTATTATACAGTACATAATGAATTTAATTTTGTTCAAATCACGTACGCAATGCTGTGACATTTTTTTCTTACTTCACAGATTTATTACCATTATCTGTTTATATTTGCACCACATAAGGATTTACAAAAATTAATACAGAAAAATGTGGTTAGAGATATATAAGGCCACCGTCGAATTGCCAGAAAGATGAAGGTAGAAATTCCGTTAATTCAGTCGGTAAAAATCTCAGTACTCAGATATGATGCCAGTGTAATCTCCTTTTGAAATAAACTGTTAAAGCTTCATGTATTTAAATATCTTTAAAATAACATAAAATTTTCCCTTTGCAGATAGAATATAATAATTTTAGAGACATATTTCAGCAGCTGAAATGAAGTACAGTTTGGTAACATGTAAGATTTTTCTGACAATTCTATAATATCACATATTATGATGATTACATTTTTGTACAAATATTATCAGTATGGCTAATATTAAACTGTAAAAACGGTATCATTCAAAGAAAGCAATATTTCGTGTTCTTTTCTAGCAAAATTTTCAATGATTGAAAATTGTTTTGAGGATATTTATACTTAAATATCGAGCATAATTCGTTTTGGTAAGTCTACATGAATAATGCTTCAAGAAATAAATCACGTAAAACTTTTGGGAGACTATTCTTTTACAAATTTACCTAAATTTTGCAGCCAGTGAAACTCAATAATATTTTTTGAATTTATTCCCTTTGTCAAGGGAAAAAATCGAATGCCATACAATAAAATTTAGGCTTAGTAGAATCTAAATAAAATTAAAATTTCAAACCATTTTCAAGCATGCTCACAATTTTGAGGTAATTTGTAAGATATTGGAAAAGACATATATTTGATGAACGTATTTCGCATATTGTAAAGTTATTTAAAGAAGTTTTCTTCTACTACCTTAGTATTATTTCTTAATAAGAGACGTTAAGATAAATTGAAAATAAAAGTAAAACCACAAATTTTTAATTGAGAATCCAACGAAACGATTTAAAAAATTTTCAAGAAAATTTGAAATTGAGAAAACGTAAACATTTATTTCTATTCTTTATTTGTAAATAAAAGTTTTATCCCTAATTCATATATTGATCATGGAATATACACACGGCAAATTGCTAAGAATGCATGTTCATAGTTTGATACTGATTTCTAAATCTAGTTTCGTAACTGAAAAATTCGGCTCCAAATTTAGCTTCTTTTGGATAAAAAGCTTTTCTCACGTAGTTGCGTCTTTGAGAAAGGCATCATGAATTTGATGGCACGATCAATGATTAAAGGAAACTCGTTCAATCTCTGTAACAGAAAACCTGTTAAAGATGTTTCCTTCAAATTGGATTTGAGGATTCAATCATAGAACATTATTGAATTTCTTTTGTTTCTTTCAAGCCCACCTGTGGTTAAGATCTTTGAACACTTACAGTTTATTTGACGTTTGGTTTTAGGATACTGGAAATGTAAACTCATCAGGTTCTCGTCATCTCTCTCTGAATTTACTTAGAGTTTTTTTAGAAATTCCTTTTCGAAGAGAACTCATTTAACTTATGCAGTCCTTTCAAGTTTTGTCATTATAAACAACATAAGCTTATATAGAAGTTAATCTAAACTTTTCTTTGATTAAAACGAAGTCTAGATGAATAGAGCTTTAACGATAAGAAAAACATATTTCCACCTAGAACTTTGTCCACATTTAAATATACATTAAATATATATATATATTCACGATATGCTTCAGCCCAGTTACAGACAGTTCTATTTATTTTATGTTGCTGACAATCGAGTTATGAAAGCTTATGTTTATTTCGCCAGTAAAATTTTCTAAAGAAGAAAATAATTGTCGTTCTTTATTCACAACTCCCTTTACTAGGAATTAAAATATCTTTCTTAATGCTTTTACTTTAAACGTAATATGAATATGTGTGTTCTAAAGATATTTACCTAATTCATTCATTCGTTAGAAGATATATTAGTCGCGAAATCACTTGTCATCTGCAAATCCATTCCTGGATTCACACTTGGTCAAAGAAAAGTAAAATATTGTCTCAGTTCTACAGTTAAGAACAAAGCCATACCTAGATATATTTTCACCAGAGGCAAAGGGAAAAATACGCGCCCCCTATATATAGTAGTTAAATTAAATATGTATATGTCTCCATGCAACAAAGGAAATTATTTAAAACCATGAATCTTATAATATTTTTAATTATAACTTACATTGAGGAAATTAATCATATAATAATTTATTATTTTATAAAAAATGCAACTTTTTGAAAACAGCAAATGACGCTGAAATAATACAAATAGTGCTGCAGTTAACATAAAAATTATTATATTAATGTTCAAGCTTCTTTTATTTTAATTTTCCTTTATTTTATAAATAAAATCGACAGTAATTTTTGTAAAAATTTACCTGTTTATTTATTTCTTGTTTCAGTCAGAAAATTTGTTTAAAGTAAATTTGAAAGATTTTGGGCCAAGAGAAGATTTTGCATGTATTTTTTTATTTTTCAATTTAAACTTTTTTCCAATTTTAAGTTTTTAGATGCATTTTTCACCCTAACATTAGTAAGTGGAAACATTAAAAATATTCTTAACACAATTTCCGCGTTCAGATATCATCAAACTAAACCGCATTTCAGAACTCTTTTTAAAAGATCTGATTTTGCTTCATTCATATAACATTGTTTTCAGAACTAGGTATTTCTGATGGAATAATTGACGCATTTATATCATTTGGATATTTAAATGCTAAGTAAAAGTTGCTCCTTTTAAAAATACTTAAATCCAATAACATTAATTTTTCATCAGGTAAAAATTGAAAATCAGAAGCCATCTGTTTTAAATTTTGATATCTCCTTTTTAGTTATGAGATTAAAAAATACCTGTCATTTCTTTCATTTCTACAGTGAAAAAATATTTTCTGGAAAATTTAGTTTTTTATAAATTGATTCTTGAAAATCTGATTTATTAAATTTCAGAAGTGAAAACTAACCTCACTTTTCGATTACATTCTGTTGATATATTCATTTTTAAAGCTAAATGCTGACATTTTTTAAGATTATTTTCTCTCGTTTTCTGCAAAGAAAAAGGTTTTATTTCTATTATGTTTGTTTGTTTAATTCAATATGCAAAATATATGAGGGATATCTTTGGGGAAGCGCGTATTTACGTTGCACACAGGAATAAACCACGAAAACACGCATGCAGCTAACCCGTTCTCAAGGTTTAATTTGTATAAATTGCTCTGTCAAGGTCTGTAATTTTTGCATCTTTAGAATTTTTATTGAAATGTCTTATTCACTTTTTTCTTTTTTTTAATATTAAGTTCTGAGAAGATATATGTAAAATTTTGAACTAAATAGCTTGAAGAGATTAGCAGTTTTAATACATTAATGATTTTAAAATTATATAAAATATATGATAATGATTTTCCTGTTCCTCTTTAAATATTTAATTGTTAACAGTTACACAAGTTTTTGATTTAGTTTGGTTACGATTAAGAAAAAGTGCGTGTGTGCACAGGGTGCATGCTTGAGAATATAGCGTTTTTTTACTGCTAGAAATGTGCAATTTCAAGACAGTGTTTCTCGACAAATTTTAAAACAGAAAATTAACAGTCAAAATTTATCTTTTAAACGCGTTTCTCAAATTTTCCAGCTAGCTTGGTGACGCTCTTGGACGCCCACTCTTATCCCGCTGTGATTGAGAAAATCAGTTTCATTTACAAAGTCACTGTTCCTAGACGTGGAAGGCAATATGTTTTCGCTTCTTTATCCATTTCTACTCAGATCGTCAAAAATATAAAATTGATTGTTTTGGTGTCTATGAAATTAATTTTACTTATCTTTGACAATAATAACTTTCTGTCATTTGCATATTAATATCATTTTTGTTGCAGGTATACTTACAACAGTTTGAGAACCTTTGATGTAAATCGTATCTTTATTCATTCAAAATAAAAAGAGCAAATAATTAAATTAAATATCAGATACGCCCATTGTAGATTTAGGCGCCATCTTTTCTTACTTTGAAACGTTGAACGAAACAAAAATAAGTACAAAATTGTCTAAATGCAGAAGGCCTCTCTTAATGCTAAAATGCTAACATTTAATTTCGCAACACGTAGACTGTATATGAATCGAGTATACGTCTTTATTTTCCAAAATTATTACTCAATTTAAAAGACTTTATTAATATTACAGGTAGATGGTGCTTTATTTCAACTCTTTTTTAATAGTATTAATGTTAAACACCAAGAAAAAATTGTTTTAAGGCCACAAGGAAATTTTAATAAGCTCTAAACTAGCGGAAAATTTTGCTGTTATCGATAACAGAATTTTGATTTATGAACCGTTCTTCTCACAACATTAAGATTTAAATAAATAAAGTATAGAAATATTGCATGTGAGTATTAAATGCTCATTAATCACAGTGAGTATAAGATGTACAACACATCACGCTAGAAAAGATTTGCATTTCTTAGAATTAATATGGCTAGGCTAAAGGCTAAAAAATAAACCAATTATGACTCGTTTTGACAACCCCAAATACGCAACTTCGCTTTACGAGCGGTAATTAGACAGCTGCAGAGGGAGGTTATTTATTACCTGGCATCGTAAATTTGTTTTGATATGAGTACACTCCTTTCCATAAAGCCTATAGTTATTTTCTCGGATTATTTTCCTACTCTTAACGTAAAGTGATTAGTTTAATCTTACACAGAAATCCTTATTTCCTGAGCCAACCGTATATTTATATTCATGTTCACAAGACAGAATGCATCTTCTGATAGAATATAATTAAGCAAATATATCGCAGACAGAAATAGATATTATCCCTTTAAATCTGTCATATCTTAGCAATAGCAATGAAGTCTAAGATGCTGTTATACAGGTAGAATTATTTACACGCATCCATTATTCATTCAGAATTGCTCTAAATACAGAGTCATTATGTTCCTTTGCATAAGCGCATTTAATATCCTTTCATTCTCCTTTCCATTTTTTTTAATGCGACAAAAATCTAAAAAATATGCTAAGTGTGCATATCACTGACAGTTTAGATTATGCTTTTAACATACAAGACACTTACTATTCTTCTAACATACAAGACATACTATGATGACATATGTTTTAGTTACAGAATTTAATTAAAATCTTTTAGATTATAACTACAAAATGAAAATAGGGCAAAAGAAAATTCTTAAGTCGCAACAGAAAAAAAAAGAAAAAAAAAAAGAAAATTCTCATATCAGTCTCATTCGAAAAGCATAAAAAATCTTTATGCCTTTCGAATGAGACTGATATTAGTCCACAGAAACGAATCAAAATGTGTCTAATATAATATAGAACTAGACCTTTTCCTTCTAAAATGCTGTATCATAACTCTTTAATGAATGATTAGAACTAAGGTAGTTTTTATAATTAAAAATGTAGAATCAGAAAATCTTTAGAAGATGCGTTCTCTAATAGATGTAATGTGATCACAATTGCCCTTTCCTACCGCATTTCCTTGCGTATGCTTTTCCCTAGCTTTTTAGCCCCAGTTTCTGAAAATTGTAAAAAAAATATTCGATTGATTTTCGCCTTTCTATCTTGTACATAGTTTTTGTTTTCCTTTGAGAGCTAGTTTAGTAGTAAATTGTATTCCCATGATTATTTTTATTTTTATTCAGTGTATTCAAATTTTATATGCATTTCTGTATTAGCATATCATCTATTTTATTAACTTCCATTTATTATTTAAATGCATTTTGTGCAGATTCTTCTTTAAACTACCCGGATGTGGCAGATTTTCTCACACTTAAGAAACTTTCCAAGCATGTAGTGTCTCCTTACTTCTGTTATTTATGTTCCATCTCATTGTAGCCTTATCTACTGCTAATGAGTTCGATTTTTCGATACACCTGGTTCACTTGCTGCCCTCAACCGTTCTTCTTTATTCCTCTGATTACATTATCTGTACAAGTTATTTTCTCGGATTATACACAACAATATCTGACGGTAACTTAGCCGGCCTCCGAGCAATATACGGCTCACTTACTATCAAATGTTGTAATATTAATATTAATATTTTGTTTATTTGAAGGTAGGCTTCTTTAAAGAAATGATACTGTGATAGTTGACAGTATTTTACACATGACTACCTTTTTATTTGTTAGGGTCTTACTGTAACCGTGTTCTTCGGAAATTAAATTACTCTCGTATATTTTCTCTCTCGCTTTTTGAATAATAAAATTAGTTAAATATAAGGAAAAACTAAGGGAGAAAATATGATATATCTTTCATATTTGTATCGTGCTGTATTTAAAATATTACCATTGCTATTAGTCTTAAATTTGGTACTTTGTTAGTTAGAAATCTATATTATTACCTTGTTCGTAATTCTTGTAAATAAAATAAACAGATCTCTGTAAGCAAGTCGATTTTAAAGGCAAATAAAGAATGCTAAATTTATAGTGTGTATTATTCATGACAACATATTTCAAAATTGAAGCGTTTACGTAAAGATTACCTGTGGTATTTAATCAGTAATTCTATGACTATGATGACATATGTTTTGGTTTTCTTCTTCAAAATTTACGAAAGTATTGAAATATCTATTAACTTCAGACGTTAACTATAAATAAAAGTTTATTAATGATATTACTAAAATTAGACGATATTAAATTAAGAAATTAATGAATAACTTCATTTAATATGTAATAAAAATTAACTTGTGTTAAACTATTTAAAAACATATTTCATCAAATGTAAGAATTCATTTAACTGCTTCATTCTATTTGTCAGGTATTTTATTCCTTAAATTTCTTATCGAAAAGTTTTTTATTGCGTTTTTAAAAAAACATAACAAAATTCTGAATAGTTTATCACCAAACAAATAAAATAAATTGTTTGTTCATAAATAACAATTAAAATTAATTTTTAAGTATTAATGCATATTTAAAATTATAATTAAGTTAATTATCATGGCATGCAGATAATTAAGTTTTACTGGCATTTCTATACCAAATGAAAGTCTAGTTAGAACTGCATAATAAACTATAATCATTGCTAATATTTAAAGATTTTTTAATATTTTAAAAGTCCATTTGACAAAACGCACATAGAAAACTAAAACGTCAAGAAATGAGTTAAACAAAATGATATGACATTTCTTAGCGAACTAAACTTCTTACGTTTAAAGAATTTTCAACGGATCACTGTCCATGTGAAATTAGACATATGAAACTAGGCGTGAGGAAAATGTTTATAAACTATGATGTAAAAATCATACGATAACACTTAAATGCTTATATAATGAAACTCTTTTTAATTTCATTATAATTCTGAATTCAGATAGGACAAAGCCATATGATAAGACAAGAGTCTTCAGAACTAGGTACGCTTCAAAGCACTATACGTACGTGCACTTATCTCTAAAATTGCGAAATCAGTACTTAAGAAGACAATTAAAAGTACATTTCATTTCAATCGAGCATAGGGTAGATCGATTAATCCATATGTTAGAGTCGACGTATTATATATACCCGTAAATTAGAGTCGATAAGTTGCCGCCTTCCTTTTCTCAAAGTAATCCACTAACTGCTGTATAGGAAACTGTGATTTATCGTACTCTTGGTGCTTGTTCGCTTAAAGAGCGACATATTTCAGGTATTCACCGAAATATTTCAGTTTATTTAGTAAAAGGTGACATATTTCAGGTATTCACCGAAATATTTCAGTTTATTTAGTAAAAAGTGACATATTTCAGATAACATAAAAAATTTTGTCAGCTTTACTGAACAGTTGAAAATATAAAACTATATTTTTGCTAGTAGAAGCTTAAAACGACGCTTAATTGAAACCGAATCTCACCAAAAGAGATCTAATCAGAAACATACTGGGAATAATTCATGATTTGAATTCTAAAAATAAGACGAAATGTACGTTTTTATGTCTTCTCTGACATGCTACAATTAAAAAAAAATGTATGAAACAGAATTCAAGGGAAAATTTCTAATTATATTAAATTACATATTTTGGGCGTAGCTAAAATTATTTTCCATTTACAATGTTACAGGTGAGGTCTGCCAGTGGGATTTATTAATGTATCCGGTTTATGGTTTATGAGCGAAAAGTAAGCTAACTAGTTATAAGAGTTTAGAAGAGTATATCTGTTTAAGCTGGATTGTCTTCTTGGAAGATTCTCGGAGAGACCTTGCTTCGCATTTTCGCATTTACGTTATACCTGAGAAATAAAATCTTAAAAATGATGTTAGCCTGTCTATTTATTGCACTGATCATCAAAGCGTAGATGCAGACAGTTTTTCTTTCTTTAATTCAGTAAGCCTGTAGTCGGCCTAATCTTAAACCTAAATTAAATAAACATGGTAAAAATTTAAGAAAAATGTCAGTTCAGTGAAACCTTAGATTCTGATTCTGGAGTAATCTCAAATTAAAAGAAACCTTCAAGTTTGTGAGAATTACACATTACTTGCTCTTACACATTACAAACAGCACTAGAGTTTGTTAAAGTTTTTGGCATTTTTCCAAAATTAAATTTTATTTAATTTATGTTTAGGGAAAATGAAAATTAAACCAATTTAATAATACGAAACACTAATAAGGTAATTCTGAATTCGGCATAAACTTTATTGGAAAATCCCCTTCTGCAATAAGAAATATTAATTATTATTCAAGAGAAAAAGTTAAGTGATGTCATAAAGTTTTTCTATCAGTTTTAAAATATTAATTTTTACTTCTGCTTTTATAGAATCGACATACAGATTTTATAACTCAAACCCCAAATTTATATGGCCTTTAGCTCTTATGGCTTAACACACTAAGCATAAGTTTGATTCTGGAGGTTTAAATAACGAAACTTCAACATAAAAGTATCACAATGACAACATAGCAACGAACTAACCAAACCAAGCTGTTCAAATTTAAAAACTATAAGTCTATATAATTTTCAGTACAATTCAAATATTCGTTTTACTAAATTTTGATTGATTTATGATATTTTAATCAATATTTTCTTATTCTAAGCATATGAGATTGCTGATTTACACAAATACAACACAGCAGAAGTGTACAGTTATAGAGTCATTAGGTTAATTGGAAGCAGAAAAGATCAAATTATGCAACCGCCTTCTCCGGGAATCGAACCACGGACCTCTGGAATACCGGCCCAGCGTGCTACCGTAACACCACGAAGGCACGCTAGGTAAGTGGGCGAAATACCTTATACAGTTAGTATATCATTGATGTCACAGCTAGATATTATATCACTGGTATGATATTTCTCTGACTCTAGAACTTTCTCAGACTTCCAGCACTATACAATCAAAAACAGATACGAATCTCCATAGCAATATTGGCTCGTTGTGTACCCAATATTCTTGCGCAGAATGTAAATGCTTAGTGAAAAAAAAGTATGTTTAAAGTCAAACTTAAACTAAAACTAATGCTAAAAGAATCCTTTAATATAGCCAATTATAAATATTGTGATGAATATATTACGAATGTTCACGAAATATTTAAAAATTATTGTTTAGTTACGAACTTTAATTGCTCCTACTTACAAGACACATGCCCCAAAAGTGTCTGTTTCAAAGCTAATAACTAATTTATTTCTCACTTAGCATAGACACATCTCACAATGTCAGCAGCGACAAATCTCGAATTTTCTCATGTAATTCTTGTAACGCTCTCCTAATGCTTACAGGGGCCCTAAGGAAGTGGAACAATTCCCACAGAGAATTTCACGCAAGCTTAAAACTGCATCCGAGTCATTCCCATATGTCAAAATGATATGTATACAATGTTTTGTGAGAAAATGATTTCGTTTCCTGACTTAATTTCTGAATATATATGAAAACTGGTTGTTATCCCAATCGAATACCTAGGCTGCGTAGCTGCAAAATATATGCACATTCTTAGGGGCGTATAATACGATTATAAGGCCCACAACTATATGTGTTTAAGGAACCATGCTGTTTGGTTACCAGTTATGACGATTAAATCCTACAAATGGACGGAGCTTCCTCCATTTCCCAGAAAGGAAAAAAAGCTTCTAAGTATGTCACAATTCTGAATGTGAAGTACGGCAGGATGAAGATAAATCTGTTAGTTACCCATTTCTTCTGACCGTATAATATGCGTTTTCATTCTTTGGGAGTTCGTTAAAGAAAACATTTATATGCCATCACTGCTAACGTCCATCAAGGATACTGTAATTAGAAAATGCAAGCTTTTCAAGCCATTGCAGCAAACATGCTACATAAAGTGAGAAGAATTGGTACTATTCCGTTTTGAGGACCGTAAAAAATCGCCAAACTATTGTTGATGCCAGTGCTGCCAAAAATAATTGCGGCAGCCCTAACGTAAGAAAGGAAATATAATAGTAAATAACTATATGAAGATTATTCTTTTAATTTATATGAAAGGTTAATTTCATATAATACTTTTTTATTATTACAATTTATATAAAAAAAAGGCTAAACATAACTGAATGGATTCCTGCATCGCTATTTTGTTACGCAGTTATCGCTAAAGCATAATTTCATCTCGTTGGTTGTTCAAACATAATTTTCTATAATAAATTATGCCTTTTCTTTGAAAAAATTATATTGCAGACTTTTCGCCATGGACAATTCCCAAATTGTTAAAGCCATAGAATTTAAAAAAAGGATTTAAAAATTAAACTAGTATTTCAATGGCGTCTTAAGAAATATAGGACTATCTAAACTTATGAAATTTGAAATCCGCGCGTACGTTAGATTTGGAGCGCTGTTAAATAGGCGCGTTTGCTAGATTTGGCGCTTTTGCAAATACATTTTCGCTGCAATTTTTTACGGTCCTCAAAATGGAATAGTACTGAAGAATCTGATTAAAAAATTATGTATAAAATTCAGAGTTAATTTTATAGCTTAAAAACACGAAAGTAAGTATCTTAATAATTAGTTTTTAAATGTGGGTCAATGCTGATTCCAAACTAGTTTAGCTGTTATAAATAACAAGATGTCTGAAGGAAAATAGTACACCTATCGCAGCTTCTAAAAGGGGAATAAATTAATAAGTATTTCTTAAAATGTAGTTTAACCTAGTTGTAATCAATCCGTTATGAATAAAATAAATGTGTCTATTTGATGTATTGTGTTAGCTATGACATAAGTATTTTCATATACTTACAGCTTGTAAGAAAGTATGCATTAAAATGGATCTACGAGTTACTAGCTTCTTATTCACCCTAGTATCAGAATCTACTATTCAAAGTTTAACTGGCTGATGCTTCTTCGTTGCAGTTAGAAATAACCAACGAATAAAGAAGTGCATTTCTGCGCCAACGAGGTTATCGGCCAAAATAGCTTTCTGCGCAAAAGTTGACGACGAAAAGAAGAGTGAGGAAGAAACTACTATGCAAGATGGCCATTTGGGCTGTCTGCAGGGCAACATAGAATATCTGAAACCCTTTTAAGATATTTTACACATCTTTTTATACACCGCATCTTGACATCAGTTTCTATTTACCGTAGAAAGATGGTTTCAGCATTTATTAGAATCATAAATTTATAAGCATAGAATAAATGGAGATTTAAGAATATCTATTTCTCTCATAGACTTTAAGAGCAATATAAATCTTGGTTTTAAGTCAAAATTTTAGTTTACTTTTATGGACACCCATAATAATGTTCAACGTCGTGAAAAATATTTGGAAAATATATTTTATACTTTCAAAGTTATGGAATATTCTTAAACTTCAATAAATAAATTATATTATTTATCATTTTAAAACGGAGAAATAGAACTCACAGGTATATAATCCCAACAGCAAAAATTCCTATGCAAAAACATAAATAATGAAATAAATTGAAGAAAAATAACGATGTGCAAACAAAGACAAATCATAATATTTGAAAATTCCAAGACGAAGAGGGGATATTTTTGTAAGGTATATCGTTCAAATGTGTTTTATTTATTTCATGAAATGTTAAGCGGTCACAGGACCTCTGAGCTCGTCGAAACTATAATACATGATCAAACTCGGAACACAAATACTCATATCATATAAATAAAAAAGTACTATTTCTTCTACTTTATACCTTAAATAGAAATATCTTATTATAGTTTACATGAAATGAAATTTGTAAATATCGTATATTCCCGCGTATGACGCACACTTTTAATACAAAATATAAGATCAAAATTTACGAGTGCGGGTTATACGTTGGATAAAAAGAGATAGAATTAAAAATAATTAAAAGATGAGCATATAAAAATTATATTTCGGCATGTACCTAAATGCTTTTTGTTTAAAAGAAATGCATTCCGTATAACTTAAAAAAAATTCCTTATCTGATAACATGAAAAATTTGTCATATTCATCATCGAATTGTGTTTCATCTTCACCATCACTGTTATCATCTGATCCATAAATAAATAATCATCTTCCATTCTATCGAGATTAATTTTATTAATTAATTCTTAAATCTAGAATCATTTAAATTTTAAGTGTAGACTTCATTTTAATGACTTTTAAATTATATTATGTTTAATTTCATTTCATGCTTTTATTATCCACTCACACACTATTTCTAGATTGGCATGGCGCATTTGGCCTCCTTTTCCTTTCTTGCTTTTCATGTTCATATCATGACTTCAAATGTCTACAGAAAAAGAAAACATCTGATTGCTAATTTCGTGAATTCGTTCGAGTCTGAAATGCGTTTCTACCTCAAATAATGTCCCCGGTGTGCATCATACACCGATACGCGTTATATGCCGAACAGTATATAGATAGTTTATAAATTAAAAGTTTTAACATGCATACAAGAGACGCGTAAGTAAAATTCATCAAATGGTGCGTTTTAATACTGCGGTTGATATGTGTGACTTTTATTACAAGTTTGAAGAATATGGTCTCTAGAATGTCAAATATTTTGATAATACAAATTAATACTAAACTCTGAAAAACAAAATGTACTATACTGATGAAGCAATCTGACGTACCTTAATTAATAAGTCACATTCTGATGCACCAGTAATCATTATAAATAGGTTTTTGAATTTGTCAATTGTGTATTAAAACGCTAATAATGCCATTATTTTACATCGCAATATTATTACTTGGTATCACTGGCCGCAAAACTAGCTTGTTTGCACATGCACGCACTTTGCCGTATACAGCTAATGACCTATCATCTCACGACCATAGGTATAAAATCGTAAACCGAAATACTACATTTCCCACTTCCCGAAGTAGCAGGATATTTGTTTTTCATTTTCCTCTCTTTCTTATTTATTTATTTTAGATTTGTTCGATATTCATCTCAAAGTTATTTAGATTGCTTTGCATGTATGTCCTTATTGCATCCCCAAAAAAAGTAACAGTCTTTGATTTAAATATGACATAATATGCGTCTAATCTTTTTAGAGCATACTTGTAATACGATTAATACAATTCCGTTTTTCAGTTTTGTTCAATTTTGCTTATTAACAAACATTCTGTTTGCTTTCATATGAGTTTCTAATTCAGTGCTATTAAATGACCTTCTGAATTTATGCTTTAAAAATAAGTACAGCTGTCTTCACAATTTCTTACCTAATATGTTATCAGAATTACAACGGTAACAAGAAAACGATAAAAGCTTACGTAACAACAAGATATTGTTTGCATCTATAACGCCCCCTTTTTACAGAACATCTTTGTGAATGACTTGTAATATATGTCTAATGTAGGAATTCATATAAAGAAAACTCTTGATGAAATAACTTTTGATTTTACTCAGGAACATTATTATTTTTTGTTTGAGGCTTTGTCTTATGATAGAAGAACTCCCTGATTTACGATTTTCAAATTTTCCGTTTCCTGAAAATTTAAAGAATTTTAAGGCAAGAAGCTTTTGAGGAATATAATTTAATTTCTACTGCCTATAAAGATGGAAGTCAGGTGAATAAAAGTCTCGCATGTTTCTGAACTATCATTTTATCACATTTCACTATTGTTAAATTATGCAAAAAAATCTTAAAAAGCATTTTACGCAAGATATTTTATAATAAATATAACTGAGAAGATATGAAATTATAATAAAACAGCTGTTTCACATATCAGGTAAAACTTCGTGTGAGAAAATGTCAGATAATATGTAGCTCATTAAGGGTAGTGAGAAATTTAGGTATTTTCATTATCAGGGTATATATTTTCAGGGTATACAGCTACAACTACTTCGAACTTTAAAAAGTTTTATTTTGTCTTCAAAATTTAATAAAATTTCTCAATGTCATCAATTTGTACCTTACATTATTGCATATAAAAAGCAAATTTTCTAAAAGTTAATTTCATAAGTATCTAAGTGACATAAGTTCGTTTAGCTTCCTTGCTGCAGCTCAACATCCTCCTCAATATTATTGTTAAAATTTATATGCACATTACCTATGCGAATGCAATAAATTATCATAGCAAAACTTTTCTGTTTTGCTTTGATAAGACAACAGCTAAGCCGGTTTAGGCCGGTTTAAGTTAAATGCAGTATATCAAAAACAGGATATAAATAACATTTCAACGGTAAATGGGTGTAAGCTAAAAAGAATAAGGAAAACATATTCCTGTGTAGGCCTGTTAGGGTAATTTATGTGCAAAACAGAGGAAAATAACCGAGTTGTAAAAAGTATGAATAGTGATATATGACACGAAATATGCAGTATACGCAAGCTTCCAACATTAAATTGACTTAGGTGTAGCATTAAAATTATGAACTCTAATGATTACACAATGATGATATTTTTATAATTATCATTCGAACTAAAAGAATAAATCCTTGTCCAACTGATGAAAACATTCGCAGCAACTCGCCTATCTTCAAATAAATTTGCATTTTGATATTTCCTACCAGATGAGAATTTTAGATGAAAACTTTAAGCCAATGAATGACATTCGACATTATGTGTAAAGCTGAAAAAGCGCGATTCATTCTACGTCAAGAAAGCACACCAGCGGCCGAGCAGTAAAGTCGCTGAAGGTTGGTTGTTCGACCTGGGTTTGATTTCCAGGCAAAACGAGGTAGACAATATCTGAATTTTCATGGGCTCTGTCATGTGTAGCCTGTCTTGAGCAAGTTTCCCAAATGTACATGGATTGAAATTTATCATACTTCCTTCAAAATGTTTACTTGGCTGTTATCAAATCAGCATATGGAACATTAGAAGAGTTTTCACTTTGGAGCTGCCCACATGCATTCAGCTTTAGTTAATTAACTATGTCAAGACCATCTATCTGAATCTCACTCAGAATGGTAAGTGAAATTTCGTTTAATTGTACAGCAATTATAAAACTGTACATGACAACTGCATTTTTTGGCATTCTTGCACAAAAAAGGTCCAAAGTACAAAAATGATTGAATTATTCTTATGTCTAAAATGTGGATTTTCCGTTTGCATCAGTGAATACATGAAAACGTAAACAAATTCTTGAGATAAAATGCTAGTGCCATAAATAGAATACAAAAGAACTGCGGAACAATTCATAACACTTTCAAAAACAAATAATCATTACCTCTGATCAACATATTTTGTCAGCAAAATACTTAAAATGCCGACTTACACATTTTGGGCATTTCTGTTAGCCATGACTCCTCACAGATCCCATGATATCTGCACAATAAATTTAAAGTATTTATCCACTAAAGAAACTAAAAATTAGTTACGTGCTGAAGATTGGCTTCGACGTTTTTCCTCTTCCACTGATTATTCTTTCTGTTCCAATGTAAATAAAGCAAGAGTCCACCTGAGCTCTAGATATTTGTAACTCCAATTAGACGGATCATTTATTTCTCTTTACTGGTTAAATATATTAAGTTTACTGTGAATTTACTTGTATGCTTTTATTTATTTTCTTGCGTATAAATAGGTAAAACATCAAATAGATATTAAAAAAATAGTTTAGCTAAATGTGTAAAACCTGCGGACAGGCCTTTGGTGTTCAGCAAGAATACAGATTGCAAATATAGCAGCAAAGAAACTACATAATGTGTATATGGCTGCTGTGTTTGTTTCCCAAATAAATTTTATGAGTTTAATAGTTTTAGTAAAAATAATATAGGTAACGCGATTATTTCAAGGAAACAAAAAATAATATTCTCATTTAAGTTTAGTGCAAGAAACTTAAAATCCAGATTTATGTATTTACTGTTAGAATTTGCCTTATGTACAAACGAATTTCATGCTTCTGTTTTAATTGAAGCAGAAACAAGTTATACGTTTTAACTGAAACATAAGCTAAAAACAGAACATGAGTTAAAACGGAAGCATGAAATACAAATAAATTTCATGATTCTGCTTTATCTGAACTAGAAACAAGTTACGCATTTAAGCAAATGAATGGAATTAGCTGCTTAATTTATAGAAAAAAGTCATATATACTTTATTTAGTAGGAATAAACGTAATTAATTGTTAAACAATTTAGACGTAATTGAAGTAAAATATATAAAATAAACAAATTAATAAAAATTAATTAAAAATAAAATTATCTCTCTTGCATTATATCGAGTATTGTTTGGTGTACAGGAAAAATGAAAATTTTGCCATCCGGGTTGGTTTTGGTACCATTTAGTCCAGATAACTGGCGTTTTATAGTACATTTAATAAATTATTGTAAAATGAAAGGCCAGAAGCATAGTTGCATTTTTCTGTATGGCTTGGACTTGATTGATTTCTTTCATGTAGCTTAGTTAAATGAACTGATTTATATTCTAAATGCATAACTAGCTGCCCAGCAATACAGGATTATTTTTCTTTACAGGTTGAAGATAAGGAAAAAATAACATTGCTTCATTGAAGTGCTATTTTTGCAATTTTTGATGCAATAAAAATAACGAAAGCAGAAATAATAAATAAAAGATGAGAATGTTTTGTTTTTAGAAGTGCATAATACACAAAAGGAATTTTTTTGGCTTAACAAGAGAAAACTTTCCCTGCTTTTATTATAGTGAGGAAAATAAATCCTAATTTGGAATGCTGTGCACTACATGACTGGCAGTAAGAAGATTATGTAAAACGCATTTGAAACGTTACCCATTTCAAGCACTAGGAAAAATTTCCTAGGTATACGATTAAGTACCTTGTTTAGATAGACAACATATTTTAGGATTTAAGTATTGTTTTGTATATAATAATATATTTTACATTTTATATCGGTTACACAACAGTATTTTAAAGTAGATTACATTAATTTAAATTTATAAATACTGTACAAAATAAAAATATCGTACAAAATAAAGAATAATTGTCAGTAATCAAAAGAAACATGAACTATTTTGACATATCTGTTATTTTTATAAGCATAAAAAGTAGCTGTACAAGTTAGATTAAATTATTTGCAATGCATGTTTTAACTTAATAGTCAAGTGAGTAGCGTCAAAAGATTTGTGTGTTTAAATGTATATACGTATTGAATCTCGTTCTGCAAATTATTGATTTACAGAATTACTTTATGAAATTCGATTTTCTGTTGATTATTTTACATGAACGGCAGCAATGATCTTAATCTATTTTAACACAATTTCTTAGTTTAATATCAAACAAATTTAAGAAAGATAAAACTCTCGGAATTATTGTTACGTTCTCTATTATCTCCACTAGCAGGCAGCGTCTTAAACAGTATTTATTTCTTATTCATAACATTAAATCTTTAATAGATGATAATTAAAAAAAGCTGTAAAAGGTTTTGAAAATTGGTATAGTATTTTGCATTAATGATTAATCTGATAAATGTTTTGGTGTATTATTAGATAAACTAAGTACCAAGGCAATTTCTGAAACTTGAGTTTAGGGCTTCCATTTTCTTTACATATATATTTTATACCTGCAATCTATTCGGATCTGCAACCACTTCAAGATATATTCTTGACCTAAACATTCCGATAGTTTAGATCAAAGTTTCTTAAACAATGTCTTAAACATACCCCTAAAGGAGTCGCAAATTGAAATTTCGGGGTCGCGAAAATTCAATTCAGTTGTTGAATTTTTGTTCAGTTGTTGCGTAAATTCAGTTTTTGAATTTAAAGAATCTGCATTCATAAGACTTTTAAAAGAATTTACATTAATTGACATTAATGAGATTAATTCCCTGTTATATAAAGGCAAAATGAATTTGTAAAGCTATATAGCGATTCAAACTTAAAACTTGAATTTTCACGTAAATCCTTGATGAATTCTGGATCAGAGTTAGAACTAGATTTCTCACTATTTCCAAAATGTCATTACATGGGCTTCTCTCATTCATCACTACATATTTTTAATATATATAAATTTTCAGCTTTAACGCTACTTAAAACCAAATTCTTGAGATAAAATTCTATGTTCAAATATATGCAAATAAATTCTTGAGATACAATGCTAGTTCCATAAATAAACTGCAAACAAACCGTGAAACAATTCATAACACTTTCAAAAACAATTGTTGAAATGTCGTTCAAAGGTGAAATCTGTTGAAGATGCTTTATGTCCAACAGTGTCAAATATCGCACCAATATTTAGTTTGTTGTGCAGCAGAAAACAAGAATACCTATCTCATTAGAAGTTTATTTAATTTTTGTTTGCTTAAGATAAATTCTAAAGCTACTTCATTTTATATGTGTATTGTTTACTGAAGAAGTAAATTATTTACGGAAGATATTTATTCTATAACTTTATTTTATATTTAATATCAGGAGCTGCGAAAAAAATCTCAGTGATAAAAAGGAGTCGCGATTGAAGAACATTTCAGAAAACCTGGTTTAGATTAACTGATAGATGGAGCATGATTTGAACAGGTGCACCCTGCACAAATGTATAGTTCTATTCTTTTGTAAACGATATCAGCATTAATTAGTAATATGTTTATATCGTTTACGGAAGAACAAATTATAAGTATTATATCATTTTCCTTACTTCTCATTCTCAATCAGATCTAATCAGCATTGATTTCAATTAATGCACTTATATGTTTAGTAATAGACACATATAGTTTCGATATACACTTTCCGCGTTAGTTGCACGTGTATAGCATTTATTTTGCTGTACTGTGAAGGGCACGCTACAATAAGACATATTTACAAATCAATATTAAAATGATAATTTATGATACAAATTGTAACTTTACTCTTTGTCTGAGGTGTTCTAAGAATACGAATGATACACTCTGCTTTTAACATAATGTTAGAAATATTATACTTCATTTTCAAAATAATGTAATGTATCTTTCTGAAAATTATATATACATTTTAAAGGTGTTTGGGTAATGACGCATATTACGGATATAAAGATATAAAGAAATGCATATAAATGTTTTAAGAAACCAAAACATAACATGTTGGTTGAGTAATATTCAGATACTGGTCTAGGGCATGTAAGGATATTCCTTTGAACTACGGAGTAGTATTTTTAAGATTATTTACAACTAGTGAACATTTCAACTTTCGATTTTGCAGCATTAATGGGTCACATTGCCCTGATTTGCTCTTCAGCGTCAAGATACTCTGATGTGCTTATGTTATGATACTGAAACCAAGAAATTCTGAATTTTATTTTTGTTTGAAAAATATTTAATGAAAGAGCAACAGTAATTTAGTTAAATGATTTATTATGAATGGTTATCTGCGATGACACATTCCGCGTAAACAGAACTTTTTCAAGTTTCCTAAGGATGGAAAGGGAATTAAGGGTAGTTCTGTTTCTCAAGAATACAAATAGTGAAAATAAATGAGAAAACGTTTCAAGTTCTATATTAAAAGTTATACTGATTATGCATAGAAATAAATAATAACTTCGAACTCATCCCAGGATAAAATTATAAAACTTTATATTTGAAATATATTTCAGTAGTTCAATATAAATAACAAAATAACTATTATAGGACGAATTTATAGAAACTCGCAGAATTAATTATTTTGTTAAAGAGAAATCGAGACACAGTTATAAAAGTGTCCAAGTTAATGATGACATTGTCTATTTTCTAGCTGTCTGAAGTATATGAATAGACTATATAAGATCGGGTTTCTGGTTTGTTCCTTATTTCAGTTAAATTTTCTGGACCATTTTTTGTTTACGTTTAGCAAAAATCTGTTGAGCAATCTAATATAATCATTCAATTTATGGTTTCTCTAATTTAGTTAAAATTTTTAGGAGGGCTATTAACATATTAATTTGGATGGTTTTTCTCCAAACAGTAATTCTGAAAATTGCTGACAACAGCACTACTCCTTCGAAAATCTTTTTTGCTTATGTTATTTTATAATTGAATAATAATGCCATTTTTTTATTTATAATTTTGTTTGTAGTAAAATACTACCATATGTCTTTCTAAATTTTGAATTCAGAGCTCACTGTCAATTTCCATTACTGTCTTTCCGTAGATTATTTTACGCAAAATGCAAATGTTCATGATGTAAATTCCATTCCTTCTATTTAATCTTAGCTGTATATGTTCCTGTAAGTATGTGCAAAATCAGTTTTTATTAAATTCAAGGTAGGCATATTTTGCACTCTTTCTAACTTATACAGGGCTAGAATAAAAGCACTCGTGTGGCCCCCTATGCTTACTTTTGTCGGTTAAATTTTTTTATTCAAGAACTGCAAGGCAAATATTTACACGAAATCTGCTTTCCTTTTTTAGTGTGTTACCCTTAATTCTTTTTCGCTGGCGATGTTTTATTCAGTTCTAGAGAAAGGAATACTTTTCCTAACAATATCGATCGCAAATCTGATTTCTAGAAGCTTTAGATACCTTTTCGTCTGTTTAAAAAATAAGACGTTTTCCTGAAGGGAAACACCTGTTGTTAGCAGTACCTCTTTCTTTAGACTCATGTAAAGAAGAATTCTTCACAGATATTTGAAAAATCTTTCTAAGTACGAAGTACATTGAGTCTCAGAGTGAAAGAATGACGGGAACTAGGAACAGCTTCTCTTTCTCACAAACCCTCTAAAAGGGAAATTCAGAAAAGACATATTTTTATACTTATGCGTAAATTGGCTGCACAGAAGAGGTACATTTTTCAAAATTGTTTCCGAATGTGCACACTGGATATATGAAATTTTCCATTAAAATTTCACAGTGTGCCATCAACTCACGTCGTATTTCGCTTTAAGCATCTACACTTTTCTAGGATAAACAATAAACATATTTTCATAAAAAATTAAGATTTATTTATAGAAACCAAAAAAAAATATCAAAGCTAAGCAAATGCAAAAATATTAAATACTTTTTCCAACATTAAAGTGTCTTGTGTCATAAGGAATGGTTAAAGAGAAATAGGAGTGCTAAAGAAAAGAGAAAACTTGTAAAACGAAGCCACTAAATTTTTAATTTTCGTTACATAATGACAATTTAAAAGATCTCAAATTGTCTAGTTTGTAGAGTCATTAGGGTTTCTTTTGGAAGCAGGAGACATGAAAAATGCGCAATGCCTTCCTCAGGACTCGAACTCTAGACTTCTGGAACACGCGCCAAGAGAGCTGCCGTTACACCATGAAGGCATGCGGGAAGGAGGAAGAGAATAACTTGTAAACTGATTAACAAATTGACAAATAGCATACTTTTATAGTTAGTTATAAAGTATATTATTTCAGCCGTTAATAGTAAATTTTGAAAGAACTCATATTCTGCAAGAGAATATAAACCAGCGTTCTTCTTATTTTGGTTGAAGGTGTCTGATAGTCATTTTACGTCTCAAAACAAAACTCATCAGTAGATTATGATATCGAAGATGCTAGTTATGTTATATAAGGTAAGATAAAAAATCTAAAATTCAGTATGCTTGGCAAATAAATAAATAAATAATAAGCAAAACTAAAGCTTCATTTAAGTTTTAGAATAAGTATATGTGTAGCAAAAATTACTTTGAACAGGAATTCATATCCGGAATAGGGATATGAATTCATGGGATATTTATAGGATTCCTTGCCAGTGTGGTTTAATTTACATAGGCCAAACTAAGAGAGCCTTAAAAATTTCGCGTCAAGGAACATGAGGCATATGTTAAGAAAAAGGAAACACAGAAGTCTTCTGTTGCTCAACACTGTTGGTCCGAAAACCACACTTTCAGTTTTTCTGCTGCCAAAATTATTCAAAAAACATCTTCCATTGGAGAACTGGATTTTCTAGAGGCATTTCACATTCATAAAAATCTTTCTGTTCTAGTTAACGATCCTAATTCCAATCCAAATTTGCCTTCGGCCTTTAAAGAAGTTATGTTTTAGTTCTGTTTCACCAACAGATGGCGCCACTTGCTTATTCTTGTCCAGGCTTTCTTATCTTATCTAATCATTATTTCCTATCTTGTTCATTTGCGGTTTTGCAGCTGAAGATGTTGATTCGGTAAAACCATCAAAACTAGTCCTGTGAAAATTTTGTAAATATAACGCTGATTTTTGTTGTTTGACTTCTGTAATTAGTAAGCTTCACGTTGTTTACATATCGCATTTGAGTTATAGAACGTTAATTAGAAAACGTTTGTAATAGCTCAACATTGTGACATTTCATGTATTGGATTTTTAAGAATATTTAACATTTTCGCTCAACAATAGTTGTTTCTTAAATTTATGATTTGTACTGAAGGATCAATAGTAGTGATGATATATTCTCACTGTAGTTATTTTCTCCGGCAATATACAAAGTAATTATGTAAGCGCGGGTGACTATAGGGATTCGTGTCCATCTAGTGATAGTTTGCGTCTTAATAACAACGAAAAACCCTCGCTTGCGAAGATCATGTCGAACCTTCCTCTTCTAACTGTTATATTTTATGCAAGCCTAATATAGGAACCGATTGATCACATCGAGGCAAACATTTAGTCTACGATTTTGCTAAGACAGCTGCGTACGCACATTCTTTAAATATTTATGGATGACTTGAGATATGAGGAGTAGCATAGGCAACAATGAGAACGAGAGAGATTCAAGTTACAGGGAAGAAGAAATGAAGATGAGGTAATATTGCAACGCTAATATTACTCCGTATAGGGATTAGGTAAAGGAGTTACAGGTGTTAACAGTTACTACTTTATGAAATATTATTTGAAATGTTAATATTACTATGTATTTTTACAGGAATATAGGTTTCTTTTAAAGAAATAATATTGTGATAATTACCTGAAGTTTATCTATGACTGCTTTTCACTTGCTATGCTCTTATTGCAACCGCGTCTTTGGAAATTAAATTATTCGCATAACTTTTCCCTCACGTATTTCGGATGAAAAAATTAATTAAGAAAGCGGAAAGGACGCAAAGAAATACAGTAAAGTTTTTACGAAAATTTTTTTTTCGCATGAAATCTTTTACTACTAAACTCAGTGACGCAACATCCCTAGTGAGCCACTGCCTGCAGTCCCCTTTTTCTGCTTTCTTGACCTTTGGGCATCGGGATGCATCCGCATATGCCCTGGGCAAGTGGTCAGCTTGTCGCAGGACCCCCAGTGTTTCTTTACGCCGAGGAAATCTTTTACGCCCAGCTAAAATTCCCGACAGCTTTATATGTTCTTCGGGTTTCAAGAAAATCCTTGTACAGTCGTTATATTTTTACTATAATATTATGAGATTCAATGAAAATATTGGTTAAGAAAACATTATGTAATTAATTTACAATAACGAATTTTTCTTGGGAATGCTTCTAATTGCTTGCTCTAAAATAAAGTAATTTTAAACAGTTTAACTGAGTTTAATACGCGTGGCTAATTTGCATTAAATATGGGTAATTAGTAGTGTATTTGCAAAACTTAGCTTGCAGTCCAGAATTAGTCACTGTTACGGATGACATGTACTTCATGATGTATGGCTAACGTACTTTTACACCATTTTCACTGAACGTATAACTTTCTTCAGATATTTTCTCTTACAATGCTATACAAATGTTTGAATCTTAAATCTATTCACTTCATTTTAGTAGCAGTAATTTTTAAGTCATATCCATTGAAGTTTCTAATAAATAACCATGCAATTATAATTACTTGTAAATTCCTTTTTAAAGGGTTTATGGTTTACAGATGATAATTTTTAATTTGTAAAATTTGTTATTTGGTCTGAAAATTTCGGATCTTTAATTGCATGTTAGGAATTACGTTACTATCAATCGTTAAAATGAAAAATAATTCTGTGCAAATTATCATGACAATTACAGTACCTAAAATCTGAAAAATATTGAGTGTGCCTATGTGCCCCCATAAATTATCTTTTGCCACTACCGTTCATGTGAAGAAATTTCACTCATAAATTGTCCATGTATTTTATGCCAGATTTTTTTTTATAATGGGGTGATGTATATATATTTCCAACCAGAAGTGCAGTTGGAAATCATTCCATTGGGCGAAACAATTTTTTTAAATAATGATCTCATATGCCATGGTAACCGATAATAGTTCTCATTCTTTCAGTCTGAGTACCTAAGATGAAAGTTTTTAGAACAGAGTCTGAAGTTGCTGAATAATGATTGCGTGAATGATGGCTGAACCATTATTCATAGATTCACCTCTAGGTTCCATCATCATTGTCCTAGAGATAGCAGAAAACTCACAGCTGTTTAATATCATATTACTTCTCATAAAAAATAAGAGACTATCTAAATTCTAGTTTATCAGAGTTTAGACTCTCAAGAATTTCCCTTCTTTCATAAAAATTATTCTTTTCTGTCTTCTATATTCTTTATAAACTATTCTTTGCTGTTAACGATTAAATGAAATTTCAAAGAGGAAATTATATATTATATCAGGTATATATCATATCGAACTCTTCCTGAAATATTTTACGGTCCATAATTCGATAATCATATTCCACTGTACATAATAATTCATATATAACGGTTATTTATCCATATGTTTCATATGGAGATACTGTCAGGATATAAGTTTCAAGGATGTATGGAAAAGACATTAATTTATTTCCATTGCTTGATGTGGTATATCTTCTTAAAATACCAGCATCAAATTACTATCTCAAATTTTTCAAACGAAATGCTCTAACTTTCTCTGCAATCTATGACAGCAGAAACGTTCAAGGGGAATAAATTTTCTTAAGGGTTATTGTAAAGAATTTTCCCGTTACAATCATTGAGGCCGTTGCTTATGTAACTTATTCATGCTTACTTACTACCTTTTTGTTAATATGCATTTTTATAAATAATTAAAATATTAGATGTGGTCATTATAAATTTATATAACGCTAAAGCACACACGTATTGCAAACTGTAACAAATTGTACTTCTAACTGTAACAATCTGTATTGCTACTGTAATAAGTATCATGCACTGATATTTGTTACAGTTTAATACAATATTAGAAATATGTTACAAAAGACAAATTTAATGTATTTAAATTTACTAAGATATTCTTCCTCATGCAGATTTTCGCATTCTTTAATAACCGCCTTGGCCAATTTTCATGTCTTCGTAAAATATTTCTCCTTATATTACACTTAATCAATGAGCCTTGATATTTATATTATAGCCGCGCTTCCTGAAATTGGAGAACATTTTCATTATTAATTGAGAATAATCGCTTAACTTCTATTTGAAATGAAAGGAGGAACTACGTTTTTTGAGGTCTTTAAAATTTTCTACTATATTTACAGTGAATTGTTTCACTAGACCTAATTTGGCATGCAATGGTGGCTTGATGATTTTATGCCTATCAAGTAAATACTGCATAATCATATTTTATTTTCTTACTATTACAAACTTTCTCTTTCCAAATTTATTGGTCATTTTTTACTCTGCTATCCCAAAAGTAAAGGAAGCATGACTATTTCTTGTGTTTATTTTGTTGACCAGGGTGTAAGCTTGTAATTGTTTTACGTACCAAATAAGGCATTGATATTTTTGAAATTTTATCTTTTCGAGGAGTAAGTTAATTGTGCCATACATTTATTTTATAGTCATACAATTACTAATTGGAATGAACCTAATTTGTTGCCACCGTATCACAACCTTCCTTTAAAATTCTTCTTAGAGTAACCTGTTTGGGGTTTAAAGCAGATAAATGGACATATTGATGCCACTTCTTTAAGAAAAAAAGCATTAGAATTGAAAATAAAACTTAGGTTTCATTTCCAAAGCAGGAGATAAAAAGAAAGATTTAGAACAGTGTAATTTTCCTATGTTCTAATTAGTTTTAAACGTGAAAGTACTATATCCTTACAGAATTACTAATTTATCATATGATAATCTGCAAATGTTGACTTACTTTTCATATTTTATCAGCTAATATTAACAAGCGAAAGCAGTATCACAAAATGCATCATATTTCAAAACTCTCACAACTGTTTCTATTTTTTACATTTGAATATTTTGCGAGATTAAATTTGAATTCTTGTAATTTCTTGTAGTATGTAAGTTAAGTTTGTCTCAAAATAATTACATATAGTGTATATGTTTTAAAAATCTTTCAGTTTTGCATGGTTTTTTAACCTGATATAATAATCATACTTCTGCAAGAAATGGTATACGAAACAATCTTAAATTTACAATGGAATTAAACTTGTAAAGTATCATTAATACTGCTGTTCAAATGAAAATGCAGATATTCAACAAATCCGTGAAACAAGTTTAAATTAATCAACAAATTTCTGTGAAACAAATTTAAATTTCTAGGGAAACAGTTTATATGTACAAGATTTTTAGGCAGAAATATTTCACCCTATATCTGTTCTCAAGAGTATTTGGTGAAATTCAAGAGAAAGACATAGAACCCTACGACAACACATTGCATTTATTATACAAATTTTCCTTCCGTAAAGGATTTTCTAGCATAAAATTCTCATGTGTAAATAGTCTTAAGTTTTTTCAACACAAATATTACTATATGATCAAGGGATAGTTTGGAGGAACAAACTTGAAGAGCACTGAAAACATAGGAATAAAATGAAGCTAACTTTTGTTTAGTCGGATGACATGATTTAAAGTGTGGTGGAAGTCAAACCGATGAAGGTTTATGGTAAACCGTAGTACTAAAGTTACTTCAAGTTAGCTTCATTTTATTCCTACGTTTTCCGTGTTTGTCAAGTTTGTCCCTCCAAACTATCCCTTGATCAAAAACTAAATTAAGTTAAAGCAATAGCTATTGACAGGGGCTTTTCACCCAACATTATTAATTCTCATCTCAACACACCAAAAGGTACACTCTTATTTTAGGAGATTATAAAAATTCTGTTGTCATTCCCTTCTTTGCCTGAATTAGCTATAAAGTTGCACGAATTTTGCAGAAATTTAACTTTCGGGTCGTTTATTCTCCCATGAATAAAATTCCGAGTTCTATACTCAAGAATCCCATTCCAGATATCAATTCCTGGGGTATTTACAGGATTCCTTGCCAGTTTGGCTTAATTTACATTGGCCAAACTAAGAGAGCATTAAAATTACGCGTTAAGGAACATAAGGCATATGTAAAAAAAAAGAAAACACAGAAGTCTTCTATTGCCCAACATTGTTGGTCCGAAAATCACACTTTCAATTTTTCTGCTGCCAAAATTATTCAAAAAACATTTTCTTTTGGTGAACTGGATTTTCTAGAGGCATTTCACATTCAAAAAAAGTCTTTCTGTTCTAGTTAACGACCCTCCTTCCAATCCATCTTTGCCTTCAGCCTTTAAAAAAATTATGTTTTAGTTCTGGTTTCATCAACAGATGGCGCCAGGAGCTTATCTCCTGTCCAGGCTTTCTTATCTTATCTAATAATTATATCTTATCCGGTTCATTTGCGCTTTTGCAGCTGAGGATGATGGTTCGGTAAAACCATCGAAACTAGTCCTGTGAAAATTTGAAAATATAAAGTTGATTTTTGTTGTTTGACTTCTAAATTAATACAATGTATATCGTTATGCACACAAGGGTTATTAACGGGTTGCCAAAGCACGTACTAAAACCACAATATTATATTGCGTATGACAGAACGTAGGCATTTTATTTCCCAATAAACTCTATCATTCCTATATATTTTCAGAAAATGTTATTGAATGGTTAGTATCTTGAAGTATTTGTTGAGAACATCTTAAGCATTTTAGTATTTAAAAGTTAATTTGGATTCCAAATAATATTGTAAAAGTAAGCTCAGTTTTTTTAGAAAGATAGTTGTCACCGTTCATCCTAAACACTAAATGAAACTGCCTCCGTTTTATATTAAGTTGTAATATTTTCTGACTGCTTCCATCCAGGTTCAGTTTGGGATCTATCCGATGACAGCAGTTCTGTCAGGGTCTTCATCTGAAATAACGTGATTTATACTAACGTAACATCTAAGCAGTGATATTTATGACATTTACTCTACGGCAGTATGAAGGAAAAAGTTATTAATATAACTCTTTGCATGAATGAAGCACTCAGTTATAGCTTATTGTTGTTTTACTTAAAACAAAGATTACGTAGAGATTTAAGCATTCAGCTTCTGGCCTTCACAAAAGATATTCCTTTTGTTATTTACAGATTTTTAGTAACTGCCTAAATCAAGACTTTTCCCAAATTAGTGGCGATGTTCTATTCACAGATATAAAATAATATGCTCAACAATACGACAATTTATCTATAGTATTTTTCACCCCGTTGTTTTCTTAATAACAATGCATTAATTTTACTGAGATAGGGAATTTTTATAATATCTTCTAGCCTGTAATCTGTTATTAAATGATTTGATGTGCTCCGAAGGATATACTCAAACAAGTTAAATTTACTAAAATTCTATGATGACTTGTCTCCTAAATAAATATTTTTTATTCGTTCAGACACTTCAGGTTTCTTTGTTTCCCTCCGACAATAATATATCCGATAAAATAAGGTATTGCAAAAACGGAATTTCTAAAAAAGCATCTATTCGTTCAAGTGAGTTTTAATTACATAAGTTAAAAAAATCCAAGCGGTAATAAATGATGCATACAATCAATTCCACTATCTCAAAGCAAATAATTTAATTGAGTATAAAATTAAAGTAAATTAATTAAACATTGTGATGTAAAACGTACAAAATATAAGTATAATTTTGGTACCTGCTTATGTGATTAAATAAAAGTATGATATTCTGAGAAGATTTACCAATTATAGCTCATTCATATCAGCAAACCAAATCACTGCGAACGTAGTTTAAAATGCGAAATAGAATCTAATCCTTATTATTTCAATAAGACTCTTATTAATATCTTATGTTAATCAAGTTCTTATTAATCGTGTTCAATAACACTTATTTTATGATTTAAAAGTCTGACTTATAGCATGACACACATATTTTTTTGTCAGTAACTGTTTCAAAAGCTTTTCACAAAATACTATCTATTATTACAAATTTAATAAGGATAAGTATTAGGATTTCATACTACCTAACTTCAAATTCACTGCCCAAAATCAGATGCAGTCACTAAATTATGTAATATAAATACTAAATTCTTCTTATGAATGTTTATTTAAGAATATTGAAGTAAGTATTCTGAAAATTTTAATCCGTTAAAATATTTGTTTAATATAGCATTTGATCATTGTGTGATGGAATAGTAATAACAAATTGCAGAAATAATGACAAAATTATATGAATATTATGTAATTCTTAACGTATGCAAAATGTGCATGGATACATGTAAGTATAGTTGCTTTGTATGGCAATAAAAGTAGATTTGTTTTTGCTTCACTAAGAGAATTATTCAACAAACAAGATAACGCACATTAGTTGAGATTTGTAGAAAGAAACATCATAACTATGCATCTCTATAAAATTCCTGAAATCAAAATAGGACATTAAAAAGACACTACAAGGCTTATTGTTTTAACTAACACGGCACTGCTAAAATGCAAAATTTCCTCTCTCTTTGCGAAACATGATGGCAGTCAAAAAATGCGAAACAGAATTCAAACTACATTCAAGAAAGAAGGCACATACTGAGTTCTTCCGGTATCTGTGATGCTGTTGTTTTTCTCTGATCAGTTGTCAGTTATCCCACCTTCTGCGACAAGATGATAAATGTCAGCCTGTCTGTAGTGATTTTCTTTGATTGATACTGCAAGAAAAACAGCCTTATGGCACCCCCGCGAAAGAAAGGTAAGCCGCTAAGAACTACTGTTACAGAAAGGTCTATTTTGCGTGAATTTTGTGAGAAATCATGAACTTTAAACGAACTTGTTCATTCGTTGGAGATTCAGAACTATAGAACGAACACAAAGACGGATTAATATTTAGACTAATTGGCTTGAAATAAATGACTTAACATGGACTACGATCAAACCAGGAATACGCAAAAACATATATTGGCGGCTGTTCAGTGAAAGAAATGGTTTTGCAGGAATCAGACTCATTTGACGTAGACGAAAGCTAACGAAAGCTCATTTGGCGTAGTCTTTAGTTGATTCCACGCGAGAATTTGTCTATTTGTTTTCCCTTATGTACCAGGATGTTATAGCTTCTCATTCATTAGAGATTTTATTTTGCACGATAGTGTCCAATTTATTTTAGCACATTACAAGCACTTTCACGGCATACAAGGCCCGCCTTCATGAAGTTGAAACATCTTGTTGGAGCATGATGTTTCAAAAAGATCTCATCCTCTTTTCTTTAACTGCATCATTCCTTCGCTCGGTTTCTTTGAAACAGTACATACTGGGAACTGGCTTCCATATTGCATCGATATCTACCCAACTGATGAAGTGAAGTGTTCAGTAGGGAGGAAGGAAAAAACGAAAGAAATCCTTTTCACAAATAAAAGTTGTCATCCCTGTTTAAAATCAATGCCTAATTGAAATACTGATATGCACGTCGCGGATGAAAGACAAGTGAAAATGTATTTATGAAGAGGGAGATCTATCTCACCTAAAGTATAGGTGGTGATAGATGAAACTCGGGGTGATAGAACATGAATTACCACGATGGAATATATTAGTAAGCGGCTACATTATCGATTTTAATTTTAGCTTATTATCTAAACCATCAAGTGGCAGGGGCACTAAATTCAGACAAATTATTTTATAGTCATGACTAAATGAACCTATCAAATTTAATATCTGAGAGCGAGGAAAACTGACTTACTCGATAAGAAAAAAAAGCTTTTCTTGTGCTTGAATTAATTTACAATTATAAGAATATAGTTCATTGAAATTAATTAATTTTTATTGTGAATTCCTTTAAAACGCAACGATTTGATATACAATAAATCAAATACTTTTGCATATTACAAAAAATATTATAAAAAGCACATCATTTCAGATTATGAGAGTTTTATGCATTTTCTTCTGAAAGGTTATAAGGTATTCTCTCTTTCCTTTCGTGATGTAACTGGAAGCCCGTTCAACGTATTTGGAAGGTCTAGAGTTCGAATCTTGGGGAAGGCATTGCAGTTTTCTTGGCATAAAAAAGTTCTAATGACTCTACAGTGGCGCTCGAACTAGAAAGATGGTGGACGATAATTCGTCCCCACTACGACTTAGCGACTGGATCCCCTTATCCTCAGTCGCCCTTTAGAAGGGGAAATGTACAAGGTATTTTCTCCCTGATTTCTTCTTTCCGATGCCTTTTTGGTGTAGCTGGAGCACACACGACGCGTATTCGGGAGGTGAGAAGTCGAATCTTCGCGAAGGCACTGCACTTTTATCATCGATATAACATGATATAACATATTCATCGATATAACATGATGACTCTACAAGAGTTGTTTTCATCCCTTAAGTTTACCGTTAAGCAGACAGCGTAATAGATCTTACAATCGTAGACGTATTAAAAGCTTTTTAAAGATTTAATCTTACATGCGTTAACAAAGATATTCTGAAAGGTATTTACAACTACTCTGCATGAGCTTTAAAGCAGCTACTAAACTATTAATCAAAGCCGTTGCGTTTTTTTCCATTGACTTATACTTTCTAAAGTTTTTACATTTATTTAAATTATTTCCTTAAAACACATTAAATGACATTTTAATGACCTAAAGAATTAATGGCGTTTAAAATTTGGAGTCTCTGGGGTTATTTATGGTGCGATGGAAGGAAACGTACTCTCGTCTAATCTATGGAAATAGTAAGCGATAAGGTTAGACTAAAGCAGTTTTATTCGTATAATTATTATCTGCTGTTGATTGAAGTTATCTTACATTTTCCCTAGCCAGTATGAATATAGATTTATATTCAATTAGATACACATACGTACATCAGTATATGTTTTTACACACACCTATAAATACGTTTCTATATTTTGTATCAGCCAGATACCAGCTATGTGAATGATTTTTGAAATGAGCTTTTAATCTAAAATAGATACCAAAACTGGGCAATTAAGGAAATGGAAGTGCTTTGAGCATTTTGAAAAGGTTAATTACCCTTTATACTAATTAATAATCGTTATTAGTACTAAGTACTTTTCTGCAGAAGTATTTCAGACAGTTAAGCCAAAGTGGTTTAAGAACATAACGCTATTTCATGAGTTTAAAATAAAATCATATATTTTTGATATAAACACATTTTGAAAGTATAAAAGCTCAAAAGTATGTATATTTAAATTCATATTCTGTTATCTTGTTAAAAAATTTGAACGAATATTTGTCTTCTGTATTTGTAAATAAATGGTTTTTACCTTACATTGCAATTTTTACGATTTGAGCGTTCAAGCAATTTAAGGATAAAGTAATTTTAAATAAAGTGTGTGTGTGTGATTATGGCAAAGCCTCGAGGGCTATCTGTCTAAGGGGAGGAATGATTTCATGGAGGACTTTCTAAGGGAAACTGGCTCGTATACACGTTACACTTGGGGAAAACCACGAAAACACCCATGCAGACAACCCGTTCGCGGTATTCGAACCTCGGACAGAACTACCCATCTTCAGCGACTTAACCGCTCGTCCGCTGGTGGGCTCTAAATAAAGTAATTATCAAAGATTATTTAGAAATATCTTAAAATTAATACCTAAAGGGCAGTATATTTAATTCTTAGCTAATAGAAATTTCTTACAATTATTGCCTAACATTCAGTATATTTAATACTTAGTATAGCTAATTCTATTTCGTGAGCCAAATTTCCTGTTTAGGGAGTTTCCTCTAATAATTTCTCTCCCTCTCTCTGTCTCTTTTTCACACATTTATGTTTAACTTATAGATTACCAAAAAATTAGTAAGAAATTTAGTTTTTATATGGGCGACAACGTACGAGAATAGAATGAATAACAGCAGTTGCAAATTAGCATTTTCATGTACAAAATAAAGGCGAAAGATTAGCTCGTATGATGAAGAAAAACCAGACTTTTCTCGCTCTTTCCGCATACCTTCGTGGCGTAATTGGAGGCATACTCGAAGTGCGTTTGGGGTTCGGTGGTTCAGCGGGTCGAATCCTGGCGTGACTCTACAAGTGGCGCCCGAACTGGATGGTGGTGGAGGATGTTTCCTAACCGCCAAGATTTTGCGATTTGGACCCCTTATCCCCAGTCGCCATTTAAAAGGAGGAGTATATAAGGTATGCTCTCTTTCCTTTCCGCATGACTTCGTGGTGTGATTGGAGGCATACTCGACCGCGTGTTCGCGGGGTCCGGGTTTCGAATTTTGGCGGAGACATTGCACATTTTTCTCGTCTCCTGCTTGAGAATATCCTAATAATATTCCATTATTAGGCCCATAACCGAATGTATGCTAGTTAAAAGTTGTTCTCCTTTCTTCTCTTTCTACACGTTTTCTTCATTCCTTTAAAAGAATTTGTGACATAATAAAGTTTCGATATTTAAATGCTTAGCGACATGTTTAATAAATACAACTTTTTCTTTCAAATTAAAATGTGTATCTGGGATACCTAAATTCAATGTTGCGTAAATAGATTTGTGCCGAATGATAACTTATCAATTTTAGAAAGGAAGAACAACGTTAAATTTCTTCGCATGCTTCTATGATAATCTTATATTTACTATAGTTTTAATTTTCATAAGAAGTACTTGTATGTTTTAATAGTAGAAGTGAATACTTTTTAGTTTAAACACATTTATGTCCTTTTAGTTAGATGGAGTTTCAGTTCATTTTGTGTGTTGCATTTCTATAATTCTCATTCTCTTTCAGAGATATGAAACTAATTGTGCATTGCTTTATTGCTGAAAATTCGTCTAAATTATGTCTAGACGTTGAAAATATTGTTGCAATACAAATAATTTTTTTTTCTTTGTAAGATTTGTTTCTAACGTCGCTTAAATGGCATATCCAAATATGACATGTTGACATCCACGGGGCATCCCTCCCTTTCCGTGTAGTGCCTAAGGGTGGAGCTCATAATAAGTAAAAACATGACATGTTTTAAAAGCTTATATAAACAAATATAATAATTTTAAAAATAACATTTTAATTAAAAAATCTTTGGAAAAGATTTACGACTGAATTAATCCGACAAAAGGCATTAAAAGACTCCCACTAGAATACAAATATTTCAAATCTACCGATTCCATTTATATACAAGAAATCAAAACATTAGCAATGCTAACATACTCTAAAAAATCGTTTTTTGAGTATAGACAAACATGCTGTACATTTGTCAATTAAGATCTTAGGAAAAGATTAAGCATTTATAAGAGGTGTGAAGCTACCCTTGCTATCTTACCAATCTATCACAGAAGTGAAGATAATATTCATAAATGAGGAATATACAAAGCTATTAGAAATAAAAATTTGGCTAATAAAAATGAACTAATAATTAGAAATTAGCATTAATTAATCTATAAACTGATATTTTTATTACCTTTGTGGAGCATTTGCAATACAAATCCTAAATTAATTGCGTTTAATTTAATTAATTTCCCTTACCCCTTATCCTTGTAAAGTATATCAGCACTATATTTTCGCTGAGTGAAAAATGTGTGCTTGTTCTGTAGTTGCGATTGCAGAATCTGATTTATTAGAATAAATACTTTATACGCTATCAAGAGCTTACTTAGACATAGCTTTTTTCCATTTTAAAATGGACTTATTTTTCGTATATATGACTTTTCGTTCCTGAAGGGCTTTGGAAGTTCGAAGCAAAATAAACGACGAATGCCTACAAATCGAATAAAAAATGTTTTATTTGACATTAAATTAAAAAAGGTGAAGGATTTCAAGAACGTGTTAAATCAAAAACTTACCTATTTTTAAAATAAATTCATATTTCTTAAATGCCTAAGCTCATTATCCGTTTAGAAACTTCTATTTTCTTTCGAGAGGCGAATCATTGTATTTTCCAAAGTCATATTATCACTAGGTTAAATTTAAAAGAATATTTAATAAGCGTTCTTTGCTTTGATTAATTGCTAGGAACTCAGTTTCGTGTTTAAATTTCAAATCTGAGAGAAAATATTTTGTCCGACAGGTATCAAAACAACATTATCAAGAAATATTTCAAAATTCCCTGAATTTCTAACATTTCAGATTAAACTAAAACTGTTGTTAATAGAAAAAGGAAAGACGTTGAGAATCCAAGATGACTATTAGAAGGAGTATAAAGTGTTCAGTAATTAGTACAACTGCAGCGGCTGAGTCTAATATCGGTTCAAATGGAATTTTCTACATAATACGTTTGCATGCCCGAAAACACAATAATTTATTTCTATAAAAATCCAGTTTAATATAATATTATCCATCAATGCAACTCCAATTAATAGAGTAGTAATTTTAGCGAATGAACAATTTAGGTATTCCAGCTATTTTGGATAAATTCTACTGAAGGTTTTAGAAGATTAGGGAAAGTAAATCCTTGTCAAAAGCGCTTTTATTCACGATTCGTTTAAAAAAATAAATTTTCAAAAAATGTTCAACGCAGGAATTTTCTTCTATCACTCACGTTTTACATTCATGATTTGCAGTTCTCATGGGCTAATTTAGAGTCATTTTATTTGTGCTGGAATCTTAAAAATTATTTGCTGTTTATGCAATGTTTATAAAAAGAAATAATAAATCCTATTGCATTTTATCTATCATCAGATAAAATAAAACGAAACAATTTTCCAGATTTTTATAAACTTTGATAACGGTTAGGAAGTCTTTAACTTTTTATGTGGTAATGAATATATGCAAGTTAAAATTAATTACTAAAGGCTCAGAGGTTTTTTGGAAGATCGATGCAGTTCAGATTTTAAAATGTTTCATAAATTAGAAGAGAATATAGTGAATTTAATAAGTTCATCAGGACAGTCATCAATGTTTTTTTTAAATAGGTAAGAAAATTGATGAATGGGCTCACTGCATTGGCGTTTTCATGGTTTTTTTGCCATGTGTAACGTGTATATGAGACAGTTTCCCTTATAGAGTCGTCCACGAAGGCATCCCTCCCTACAGGCAGATTGTTTTCGATGACTATGCCATAAACAAAGAAACCAAATTAAAACTGATAAACATATTAGAAGCCGATATATTTTATTGCTCAGTAGAAATTTTGTTAGAATTTAATCATGAAAATTTTGTTTAATTGCAAGCAATTATTGTGATTCTAACACTGCTCTACTTGTTGTCTTATTTATTATTGTCTGTCAGCTCTTGAGCTGGGAATGTAAGTAATGCGCATAGTAGTAGAAGAGAACAATTGAAATTAGTAAGCTAAGGACTTTGAGAATCTGAGAGCCAAGCCAGACCGGAATTGTGTTTACGCTCATCAAATCATTTCACCTAGCAGAGAATGGTGTGCCTGGGGGCAGCAGCCTAGTAAACAGATGAAAGTGTTAAATCGCGTTTATTTCATACATATATAGGCAGTTACTACATAGGTTTTTAGATGTTACAGTTCAGAATCTCTTCTTATAATAGCAGATGATAGAAATGCGCTAGGTTGTTATTTCTTCATTGTACGTAATGCAGTTATAAAGATACATTATATTTTCGGCTTAGAATATCCTAATAAATATCATTAGTTCTTTGCCATTGTTTTCTGTTTTCTTCATTAACATAAATCTTAGTGAAATAATTTTGGCTGGCGGTGATGATTCGCCTACAGTATTCATAAGTTTATAGCAAGCTAAATTAAATTTTCGAGGTTTAGTCTATTAAAACCCGTTAGGTAGCTTGGTCACAGTAAAATATCATTAAAAAAGATTTATTGGAAATTATACCTGCAAAAGGAACGTAAGAGAAATGCAAAAGTTGAGATGTTTAATCCATTTCATGCACTTTAGCATGTCGCATGCTTTTAGCTCACTTTTCTTTTAATACAGTTTATTTTATATAGATAATAAATAGATGTCATACGACGTGAAATTTAATGTTTAAAAATTCACGCATAAATCTAGTTTTCCTTTTATTTGTTGTTTATGTATTTTTCGATAATTATAACTATAATAAATATTACACATAAAATAGAAAAAAAGCAGCTTTATATAAAATTATACACGATAATAGCCGTACTGAAAGAAAAACCCGATAATTTAAAATAACATGAAATAAAAAAGGAATTCAAAGCACCTATGATTACAGTTTCATAAGAACAAAAATCCAAGAAATTGATTCTACAATAGCCTTCTTGTGCGCCCTCTTAAATAAAATTATGTTGAAGTAGTTAAATGCACTTAACTAGGAAAACAATTTCGCTTAAGTAGAGCTGCTATGCAAAGACAAACTACTCTTACTTTGCTGAAACTTTAAAGGGTTGTTTGTCTTAATTAAGCATTTTCATATTCGCTGCTTCCTTTAAGAGCTCATTTTCCCAATTCCGCTTAATATTTGATCAGGAAGAACTTTTTATCTAATAAAAGCGGCATTTCACTGAAAGCGAGCTTCAGATGCTGCATTTTAATATGTAGCTTTGGTATAATGTTTTTAAAGGTGTTGAAAATTGAATTATTAATATGAATTTTATTAGAGTGTGTTAAGTGAATTACATTTTTTATTACATATATTGTATAAAACCTAATGATGCTGTGTTTCATTTTAGCTACCGTGGCCAATAATGTAACTTCATGGTGGAAATTAAATAAGCACAAATTCTGTTTATGTAGCTCTGTGAAGTTACGCACTTCTGCTGGCACAACTTAGTACACTCACTAAGAAATCTTCACATTTTTACTAAAAGCCATCGCAAGTTTATACAGACTGTAAGGAATTAACGCCTTATCCTTCTGTGTGTTCTGTAGCTGGTCTGCTCATTGATTCAATAAATTTTAAAATCCTGAGTTTGTGTTCGAACAAATGTATTGTCCATTTTCCTGCGATGTTTAGCTTAAGGATCAGTCTCTGCACACGGTTATTGGCTATCATTATTAAACACTAACTAACGCATATGTTTCATTCTGTCACATCAGAGATAGGATCTGTTCATAAAAATGATAAATGTGAGGTTATTGCAATCGTCAAAAACATTTATTTAACCTGTGTCCTCAGTGTATTAACATTTATATAACTACGCCATATTGAATTTCCACATAATGAAAAGTTACAACGCAGAAATGAAATTTAGATAAATGAAAAATCTCTGAACTTAATTTAATTAAACGTTAGCATTCATTAAATAAAGTGCAATCGAGCTTCCGCTTCGCTATGAGAATTAAAATGCAAGAAAATTATACATAATCTACTCTAAAAATATTCCAAATCGTAAATAATATTTAAAAAATAGATAAATAATTCCACATGTCTTTTTGAACACATAATAATATCAAATTTAAAAATTATATTTAAACTCATTAATTAGCCTATTCTTGAATTAATCTAAATTAAAACACCTTTCTCGTTTTAATTTGTTTTATTCACTGTTTGAGTGCTACAATATATTTCACATTCTGAAAAAAAAAAGTTTAAATCGCTAAAAAGTATTTTTTCACAGCAGTTTCCAAACCCAACACTTAGATAACATTATATTAGGCTTATTTTACCTGTTAGATTTATAAAGTTGAAAAGTGTCATTAAACGAGTGAAAATGAATTCCGAAAGGTCATCACTGTTTCAACTTTATGCATTAGACTTTCATATCGTAGCTGAACAGGTAATACTGTGTGTATTTATATATTTATTTATATATATATATATTTATATATATATATATATGCATTTCATGAATTACATTTTAAAGTGTTTATTCATCGAATTTCTTTTCATAATTTCGCAGTCAAACACTACAAAATCAAAAATATCAAACTTTTCTTACAACAATTAATTTGTTTTTAAGAGAGAATCATTTTAAGAGAGAAACGAGATCTATACCAACTTCTTCATTTTCTTATCCTAGCAATGAGTAAAGCCAAGAAATACTGTTTCTTAGGCACTAAACTGTTTATCGTTGATCATTTCCATCCTAATGAGAGTCGTAAAAAGGATGTACAGTGCCTGTAGACAACGCAAAACCAAATGTTTTTTTCCTCACCTACCAGACGTAGAAGTTTTCACTTTACTTTTATTCCTCCATTAAATAATCTTAAGGAAAGCTAGATCTTAATTAAATTTTTAATATTGATATCTAAAGCTTGCAAATCCCCAAGGTGCCATTTTACACGTAGTTTTCGATCGATATCTCACTAAGCGGTAGATAGACCGGAATTTATGGCCTAGCAGAACGAACTGTTTCCTTGTTTCGCGGAATTTTATGATACTGCGACTGTAAAAAGTACTTGGGAACTTCGCGAAAAGGAAGCTTAAGCTTCTTCATTGTTGAATAAAGGACAACCAACAAAATTTGTGAGCTTCCCAAAATGATCCTCTTCTAAAGCCATCAGGAAGAAGGGATCTACGCAGCTACGTGAATCAAATTGCCATGCCGCTCTTTTAATATCACGGATTGCTGCTCAGACGTTTTCCCCTGCCGGTTAGTTTTTGTTGATAAATTTGTCCTAGCTCAGGTTAAATGTTCACTTTTCAGAGACCAACCTTTTATCATATATATTTTACACAGAGATTAAAAGAAGTTTTGAAGCTAGTCTTTAGTATGTCAGGAAATTGTAACTAAGAAAGAACTGCGTTTAACAGAAAGAATACATCTTGAAAAAAATCTCAATGAGCTTTTATTATGTAGCAAACTGTAATTTTAATTTGACCCACGTAAAAGAACTAAAATATAACAGTATTCAGTTCGAAAGATCTCTCTTATGATATGCAAAATCAAAAAGTTAAGAGGCAAATATAGTCAAAATTAAAATAAAAAAAAACACATAGTTAACATAGGAGAAAAATGCCTGTTTGTACTAAGTACTAAAGGGAAAACACTAATTAAACATTGACGCTAAGCAATTTGCATCTGAAAATTAAACACGCAGTACAGTATGAGAAAATTAAATATTATATAGGTAAGTATATAATAAAGTTAGAGAATGAAACTAATAGGCTTATACTGTCATTTTTAGTGATGACATTACAACAGCGGTTCTCAACCCTTTGACTCGCGGTTCTCAATCCTAGACTATAGCGGTCATCAACCTTTTGACCCGCCTTGCTCAACCCTAGACTAGCGGTTCTCAACCTTTTAACTAACGCGTTCCATCTAAACATAATTGAAAACCTTTAATACCACCACTACAAAGTACTATTACCACCACCACTCTTGAACAAAGCTCAGATCGCATAAATTTACGAGTATTAGACAAAAAACTCAATCAGGATGTTGGGGTTTTAATTTTTGAATTTAACAGTTAAAAATACTTTGCTTGTTTGCGTACTACCTATGTTTCTCTTGCGTACCACCGGTTGAGAACCCCTGATTAGACGATCCATGCTTCCGTGCTATTGCCTTCTAGTATTTCCATCCTACCTTCTAAATATTGTGCCTGTAAATTGTCTGCTTGTATGGCAAATTATGCTGTAACACACTGATAACTTGAGGCTTAATGTCCATTTACAGGCGATCTGCATTTATGCGTGATATCAGTTCTTCATAATCTGACGTTAAGCTGCCCTTCTGTGGACTTGATGTGTCTAACTATTCTTTGCTTCACTAAAAATTTAATAACTTCGTACGTCTTCTGCTTAAGCTTAAGCTTAGAAACTTTAGTTAAGCTTAGAACATCTTCTCTCTCTCTATCTTTTGTTTCTGATCTATCTTACAAAAGCCAACTGAATTTGAAAACTTAAATTCTTCAGTTATTTAATTAATGCGCGTATTTCTCTAGTTAAAATACCACAATTATTTTGCGCTCAACTTCGATTGCGACCCACCATTGTTCGAGCGGTTAAGAACGCTAACTACTGATAGTTTAACCTGAGCGTGAAACCCCGGCGAACGGGCTGGCATGAATGTTTTCCGTGGTTTTATACATGTGTAATGCTTAAGAAAGAAAGTGTCTTTAAAGAACTTGACTTTGCTTGCGCGTGTTACCGAAGGAATCCTGAAAATTACTGTTATGTGGGACACTGTGCAGCTGTAACTCGGAGCGCGAAATAAAGTTGAAACATTGGCAGAGGACACACCGAAATATTTGGAAAATTAGCATAGCTTTTACAACGGGACAAGCACTATACGTCATGCTATTGCTTGGTGTCACTTCTCATTAGGTCACTCAGACGAGGACTTCCTAATGAATAGGTTATATGGTATTTCTCCTGCATTCTTAGCGTTCCTTCGTGGTGTAGTGATCTGCAGACTGGGCGAGTATTCCAGAGGTTCTTGGTTCGATTCCTGGTGAGGGTGTTGCTCATTTTTCATCGCTCCTGCTTCCAAAAAATCCTAATATCTCTACAATGGCGCCCGAACTAAAAGGCTGGTGGATGATTATTCTCCCCACCTAGGATTTGGCGATTGGGTTCCCTAAAAAAACCAAGTAGCCCCTTAAAAGGAGGAGTATATAAGGTATATCACCCACCTTCGTAGCATGCCTTCGTAGTGTAGTGGTCTTCACGCTAGACGCGTATTCCAGAGGTCCGTGGTTCGATTCCCGTTGCTCATTTTCCCTCTTTCCCGCTTTAAAAAATATACCTTATGTCTCTACAGTGTAAATGCTGACTGATATAGGAATGAGATACTGTTTTCTTTTTTTCCAGTTTAAGGTAAAGCAGGAAATTAATTTTTCCTTCTTTATGATAATGCTTTTTGTTTCACAACACACCTTAAACGAAAATAACATTAATTTTCAATAAAGCTACGAGTGCTGATAAAGAGAAAACTCTTAAGAACAAGCTTCGAGAACAAAAACAAATGTGAATTTAATCTCTAGTGGCTACAGATGAAAATTTAAACAGCACTTAGTTTTCTTTAAATAAATTAGTTTGTATAGTAATATAATGATGGTATTCGAAAGTAGACATTTTATACGTAATTTATGTTTTTTACTAAACAACACTTGATTCACGTAAAACTAAGAAATTTAATTTATTTTTTAATTCATGCTGTGAATCACATTTTCTGATAGATAGGCCGTTCGAAAAATAGCTTTAGTATGGAACTGTCATACTATGCATATTACGCGAATTAAACGAATATCATACATACGATAGCGCATCAGACGTACGCGTTAAGTGATGGTCAGACAAACGCTTAAGCCTCGCGATAATTTGCGGAACGCAGTTGTTCTTAATTTCCCTTCAACTCGTAAATGAGTTTCGATAATCCTCCAAAACAGTTGTATCTGGCTTAAGAAACGTCATTTATCAGCAGCATGAAATACTGCAGTCAACCATCCACGCCTGTATAAAGAACAATTTTATTCCTTATTCATACGCAACATACATTAATTTACAATTCCCCCAAAACACTGAATATTACGTGTTAAATTCTAAAAAAGAAAAAAAAGCAGCTGTGATTATTTGACATTGAAATTATCTGTAACTTATGATATAACATAAAATTTTCTAACAAAACTTCATTCCAGTTCTCAGCATTTCTTTTCTGAAAAGAATTTCCAGGCCTTTTTTATTAACTCGAAACAGCGGGTTTCATGGACATCAATATTTAAGTCGCTACACATTATCTAGGTTCGATGCTTTTTTGTATTTATAGCTTACAACCATGTTTAAATCAATGCAACTAATTAAAATTCTAATCAAACTAATTTCTTTAAAGTTTATCGCAATTTCTGCAGTAAACTAGTTCATACAAAAATTTATAAGGTTTTCCTCCCGCCTTCCTAGCGTGCCTTCGTGTAGTAGTAGTTCTGCGCGCTGGGAGGATAATCCGGAGGTCCGTGGTTTGATTCCCGGCGAAGGCGACCGCTCATTTTTCAACTTGCCTGCTTCCAAAAAATACCTAATGTCTCTAAAAATTAACTTAGAGTTTTTTTTACTCATTATTATTATTGGTATTATAAATGTAAAAAAATATGCACTACTTAAAATAGAGTTACATTCATGGTTTTGTAACCTATCGTATGTTATTTAGCCAGTTATTATGATTTTGATCTTTACTATAGCTTTTTATTTCCGTATTTCTCACCAGAATGCAAGCTAGCTTCGACTATATTTAAGCTGAGGGTTTTGAATCTTTAGTGGCAAAGGTTTCTGGCAATCAGGATGTCTGTTAAGATTTTTCGCCAGCTGTACTCAAAAGTGATTTTCCAGCTTTGGTATTCTCTTTAGCCGATGCTTTAACACTAGAATCGCGGGAACGGTCACTTTGACGCATTGCCTTTTTAATTGGACATAACGTTTTTAATTCTTCAACTTTGTTATTTTTTTACGTTTTCTAAAAACTTACGAATACTACATGATATTTGTTTTTCATTTTAAGTAATTATTTTAGACAATATTCTTGTTTATACCTAGAATTATGGCCATCGGCCATTTTGACGTATCCAAAAAATTATAGATTTCTCAATATTCTTATGACCGTTTCTAGCTATTTTCAGTTTCCTGATAGATAAAGAAGTGCATTTTTGGTAAGGAAGATTGCATACTTCACAGTAATGAGAGAGGAGGTGAGAAGGAGAGAATAAATACGCCTGTTTGGAAATTTTGCGAGCCACGTGACTGCGCAAATCGCTTGTGTTATAAAGTTTTTTTTTTTTGGTGCAACTTTTAATATATTTATTTCCTATTTATAATTTTTATAAGACAATTTATTAAATGATAAGATGTTTAAAAGTATCTAGAGTGGGTTTTTTTTTCCTGTTTTAGCTCTTTGTTATATTAAATTATCTTTTTGTTGCACGTATTTAATCAGTTTACTTTATCTACTTATTAAACAACCAAAATGTATCGTTATAAGCATTAACTTTACATAATATTAGCAAAACGTCAGTCTTTGTTTTCTATTCGGAACAAGCGGTCAAAATGACCGCTGATTATAGTTATAAGTGTACGGAAAACGCCGTAATGCTTAAGGGCTGGTGAAATAACTTAGGCATCTTATTTCTTATTTTATTTAATGTGTAGTCTTAAGCTACGTTACCTGCGTTTGAATTTAATCGCCTATTAGTGCTTAGTTTAAATAGCCACAAGTAGTGGTTCGTCTGTAGCATTAGTTGTGCCTTTATGTTCAATTTTAGACCGAAATAAAAAGTTTTTGTACACCTATTTCTGTACTAGTTAGTTGTTGGCACGTTTAGTCTCTACGACTATCATCTCAACTCGCTATTAGTCTAGCAGGTTCTTCAGGATATTTAACTCCATTTAGTTTCCCAAAATTTTTGGTATCTGCATCATTTCTTAGTAGGAATAAAATTATGCTTTTCATTACATTATTTTTACATAACTCTTCACAAATGGATTAGAAAATTTGATGATTGATAATTATACCGACATGAATTATATATTTAGCAGTTGTCATGAATTTCATAGTACGTTTGGGAAGCAAATTAAATGTTATATACCAAGATGAAAGTGGCTACATACAAACTTTGTTTGATATTAGATTAAATCTTAAATTTTACACGGTTTTTATGATGCAACGATGTGAAGTTTGTAATTTTATAAATTGAAAACTTGAAAAAGAAAACTTTAGGAAATTCATTTTAGGAAGTAAAACATGTTCCCTTACACGAATGAATGTTCTAAGAAGAGAAATATGTTTCAGACATCAGTATTAATATAGGTTTAAGTAACTAGATATTATTCTTCCTATAAAATTAATATACAGAGCATTTGTACATCTTTTAGCAATTTCCACTTATTTACCTCCTCGGTCTTCTTATCTGAAACCTAAGCATAACTTATGAACTGTAAATTCTCATTTTCTTTACGGAAAGCAAGTAGAAAGCACACTGGAATTAACAGGTCGGAATCAAAAAATACATTTAACGTTATTGTACAGATTGTGAAAGCAAACCACGGAGCACTTGACTGTGCGTGAATGGGAGGTTTAATGAAAACTTTTTTAATTCGTGCCATCTTATTCTATTCGATAACTAAAACCGAATTTAGCGCATGCACTGCATCATCGACAGAACTCAAGTTTAAATGAAATGAAGTTCCCTAGATCGCGGTTCGCTGAGAAGTAAACTGAGCGCGATAATAAAATTTTCTACCGCTCTAGGGTATTGACTTTATCAGAGACTGAGGATTACGGGATGATTGAGATAATAACGGAAGCAAACGATTAAGTTTCAGGTAGAAGCAGTGTGATCAGTGCATGAGTTTTAATACCATCTCTTGGGATAATTCGACTTGTGTTCAAAATTCCACGATGGACTTAGATGATTGGATGATTCTTGATAATAGGTAGTTTTTTTTTTAACTTTTTCTAAGAAAAAAGGAAAAAACTGTTCATGTAAGACAGGAATATATTTAGGTATTTTTCTTAATCAATTTAATAATTTTATTTTAACGTCACTTAACGGAATTGGAATAATGCATGAAATCGAGTTAGGTCATAATAACAGTGAAATGAATAAGATAACTAATGTTCGGGTAAAAGTTATAATAATTGTAAACTATCGTTAAGCCTTGAAATGAATTCTTTATAAAATGAGCTCGCTATACAAGTACTTACAGTAATCATTCCCATAGTTATTAATTCCGTTCAAATAATAAAATTAAAAATAACTATGGTAACCGATAATCTTATTGCTAGAAGGAGACAAAAGGGGGAAAAATAGTGGCTCACTACTATGATTACACTTTTATTTTTATTTATTTATTAATTCAGTATCTGAGATAAAATAATTGTGTTTTTAGCGTGTTTAATCTATGAAGAAAACTTTGATAGATCTAAAAACAACATGTACATTTTTTAAAATTATTTTTAAGAAGCAATAGAAAGAAAATGTAATGCATTATTGTCATATAATAAATAACAATTATAATGGGAAGCTTTTGTCATTATTTCTTATAATCAAATGTAATTATGCTATTATGATCGAATGCAAAATTTTAATATGCGCAATGTATGTATTTAAGCAATGCGCTTTTATCATTTTGCGCTTTGCTTAGATTAATTAGAAAATGTCTATAATGGGATCCAGTATATATAACTTTCATCTCCACGTAGCTCATAGTTTATTACTTATTATTTGCTAAAGCTGTATCAATTTTGTATTTTGCATTTTTCAATGCATATATATATAGATGGATGATGAAACATACATAATTTAAAATATTAATCTGAAGTTGCTGTAACTGTCATTATGACACACATGGACGTTTTCCCACGTGATTCCAGGAGAAAAAATCAGAAGTAATGCCAAAGAAATGTAATTAAATGTAAAATCAGTGTTAAAGGAAATAATAAAATGGCACGGTCCTTAGAAACTCTGTTTTAGTATCAGCCGAAAATGATATAGCAAATCAATTTTAAGGAGCTTTTCACAAGTTAGAACATGAATTTACTTCTGAAATTAGATGTATATCAGACCTGAAAGAACAAGCTCAATCTGAGAGCAAAATTTATATTTTATATAATTTGCTGTTGATATGTCAAAGGAATTTCCTTTTAATGCTTGATTATTTAACATTGAAAAAAAAATCCTCAGTTTCTTAAAACGTAAACAATTTGTTTTAGTTTTCATGAAGTGAGAACTGTTTTAATACTTGACTTCCCAATTCATTCTAATTGTCGTTTCTGCAGAACCTTAGTGACTTATTCGCATGCTTGCAACACAAAATTATTGTATATAGGATTATTTTGTTTTAAAAGTAAGCGTTCCTGACCCAGAGATTTTACAAAGAATGTGTTAAGCTTACTCGTATAAACAACAAATGTATGAGAAAAACCTGCAAAGATATATGTGTACTTCTGATAAATTTAAAGGAATGTAATAGGAACAAAACTACTACTTCTTTTCTAGCAGCTAGAACTAATATTAGAAGTTTGGTTTGGTTTATTTGATTATGACAAAGCTCTCGAGAGCTACCTGCGTAAGAAGGGCGATGCCTTCGTGGAAGTCTTTCCAAGAAAAACTGGCTCGTATACAGGTTGCACATGAGTTAAACCACGAAATCACCCACACATTCAACCCGTTCGGCGGGAGTAGAGCCCCGGGACCGAGCTATCAGTGCTCAGCGACTTTACGCTGGTGAGCCTACTAATGTGAAAGATACTTCATATGGATTTTAACGCGAGATGGAAGAGATATTTTTGTGCCACTATGAAGTACTTAAGATATTTCTGGGTAGATTCTTTCGAGTGAGAGTAAACAACAAAAGCATAAAGAAGTAAAACAAACAGTGGAATGTTTTTATGTAATAAGACTTGTAAGAAAACGTATGGCAGAATGATTGCAATCAAAATAAATCTGCCATTGTTTTATTCTACTTTGGTGAAGAAAATCGATTGATGTAAGTGTTGATTGTGTAAAAAACAATACGCACGTTCTTGAGTTTAACTGAGTAATAAAACTAAATTCTGCAAATACCGAATTTTTTTTTTAAAAAGCTGAACATAACTGAATTTCGATTTATTAAAAATTAGCTATAAGCTTAAACCAAGGGGAAAATGTAACTGAAAAGTTTAGAGAAGAAAATATTTTGGAATACGAATAAGCTGAGCTTTCCGTGATATTAATTAAGGAACGTAATTTATTAATTTAAATAGAGGTGAATTAAGGATTAAATTATGACAAAGTTTAGCATCCTTATTGAGAGGATTTGTATAAAATAATTCAGAGAAAAATTATGTAAAAGAAGCTGAGACAACATAATACTATATTTAAAAACTATTGAAAAAGGATGTTTATCGAGACAATCATTAGTGAGATGAAAAGATGCAAATCAAGTTTCCAAACATTTTGTCAAACAATAATTAAGTTTTAGAAATTCTATGATATTTCTTAAGAAATTATAGAAGTTGGGATTTTGGGGAAGATACAAAGACTTCATATGTTAGAAATAAAAGGGAGAGTTGTTTAATTTTCTTGATAAAGTTATACGGTATTTCTCCTGCCTTATTAGAGAGCCTTCGTGGTATAGTGGACTGCACGATCAGAGCGTAATTGAGAAGTCCGCGATTCGATTCCCGGAAAAAGCTTTGCATATTTTTCATCTTGCCTGCTTTCAAAAATACCTAATGTCTCTACAAAGTTATATAAACTTTGTCTGATCAAACGTAAAACAACTTCAGCGGATGACGTGATATCTAAACTAGAAGTAATGACAAAATAATCTAAATACTACGGAATTTGCTTAAAACGAGAGTGCATAAATTAAGAACATAAATGTAACCATCAAACTGTCACAATGTTATATATAGTTTAAGCATTTTCCTTTATGTACAGGAACTGAATAAAGTACTGTAAGCCATAGAAATGATTATATAATAACAAAAGGATTTCTTTTTAGGCTTATCTCGGGCGGAATATTGCATATGTGTCTAGTAAATATTGGTTAACTAATAATAACTTGGAAATTTGTCAATGATTCCAACAATATTTCTTTTATTTAATCGATTATTGAGAAGCATGTTAGTGTTATCATTTTAAGAAAACGATGGCTTCGTGGAGAAATTTCGAAGAAAAATTAGTGTTCAGTGGTCTTATTCCTTCTGCCAATGATGGTCCTTTTTGATCAGTAACTAGGAATAAAGTCTTGAAATGTAGTTTTAATCACATTTATCGTAATCGTATTTCTTTACATTAATTAAGATGCAACTTTGTTACTAATTTTGCAGTTATAAAGCTATTTTAAATTCTTCATTTTTTTTTTAGTTTTAGAGTGCTTTTGACTTCTCTGGGTTACTTTAGGGAAGTTTGAATTTTTGTCGTTGTAAATGAATCAAGCATTTTGTAAAATATCTTTTGTAGCTCACTTCTAGTAACCCTACAAAGCCAAGGCACGCGCTGACCACGGCCAGAAATGATATCACAGTATCCTTTTTCTCTATTCTCAATATTTTTTTAAATCTCTGCTGTTTTCTGATGTATACTTTTGATGTATACGTCGCTTCTTATTACAGTCACACTTTGAATAAATGGGATTTCTGTATAAACATTCCTGTTATTAATGGACACCTGATGAAACATCCCTCACTAAAAGATTTTATTTCGAAGATTTAACCTGCGCTGCCGGATCCATGAACAAAATGTAAGCAAAGTTGTTTTTCTTGTCTTCACCTATTATACATTATTTTTCCATACGAAAACGTGCACAACAAGTACTGATAAATATATAGGTATGCATCACAGATGTGAACCTTTTTTACCCATACTAAATAACAACGTAAGTAAATTTTAGATCCATATATAGCAACTATACGGAGTAAGATAGAAAACTTAAATTACATTGAATCTTACAGAATTATAAATCGGTTACTTAAAATGACATTCGAAACAGCAATTATACAGCATCTCAATGCTCTGAAACTTATTATTTAGACAAATTCCAGCAAGTCGGCAAACGATGATTGACACTATTTATTGATATGGCTTCTCAACTTGCTTTACCTATAATAACTGATGGACAGCATTTTATATGAAGTTAATCGCGTACTTTCATCCAATGAAAGTCTGCTGTCATGGATTCGAAAGCTGAATAAAGATTAGCGATAAAATCTTGTTACAGAGCGGGGAAAATAGCAAAAGATCTTTAACACCATACAATGTTTTTCATTCAAATGATTTTCTGACGGACGTGAAGATGCTGATGATAACCCAAAAGCGGTTGCTCTTTGCAGTTTCATATGAATTGAAAGTTGGAAGCATCAAGAAGGTTTAGCTGAAAAATCGTCTTTTGTCTTGTCAAGTGATAAATGATGATCTTAATTTTTAAAGACATTGCTTACAAAATTTTCGGGGAATATCTTTAAGAGATGAAGCTAGCAAAACACTAACAGAGCTTTCATTTGCTATATGCTATTGAATTTTCTTTCGCTTAATTAACTACGGCTAAGAGACGCTTATCTATTCGCAGCATTTATCACAGCTTACAATGAGCCATGTTTATTAAAGAAAGTTAACTTTAAACACTGAAACCAGTCCTGTACTGCACAGAATATCCCATGCACTCAGAAAAAGTTCGCAAATAATAAACATATAAAATTTCAAAACAAAACTTTAAAACTTGATCTCTAAAACTTTATGCAAATTTAAAACTTTCTTACTGAAGAAAAATATGTACCAGTAAAGTATACAATTTTATTTCTATAGTGGGCATTTATTACTCAATTTCTTAGCAGAACTCATTTACTCAAAGATACAAAAAACGTAAAAATTAAAATTAGTTCATAAATGAGTCTCAGTTAAGGGTTGATTTTGAATAAAAATCTGCCGATTTCGTGGGCTGTCAAACGTCAAAAAACTTTCTTCAGAAAATAAAATAAATTGAAAACATTGCTCAAGATTATCTCCTTTGAAGTATAAAGGCTTTTATTTAAAATCTACGCCAAACTAAGCTTGCATAATTTTCAATTATTTTAGCCTGAAGAATATAAAAAGCCATTAGTTTAATTTTTCCATTAAGAAGCAGCTAACTTTATCCGTCATGAGGATGAAAATATTTTACTTCATTAGAGCTCATATTTTATAATTTTTAGCAAAATATATATTCTCTTATTGAGGACTACACATCCCAAGTTTTAAAAATAGAGAAAATGTAACTCCCTTTATATAAACCCTGCTCTTTCGCTGGTGATTCAATGTCTTCACCTTGTGAATTTTTCCTTTTCACTAACAGACAAATGTAACCTAGAAAAATATTTATTAACAACAATTTTTTAAAACGAAATTTTACATTGCCGTTTTAAAAGCACTTAACTGCATAGTTAAGTGTTTTTAAAGTTCTGCATAGGTTTAGTCCAAGATTTACCGTTTATGTAGAATTATCGTTACTTATGTATTATCGCAACTATCTAAGTAGAAATCGCCAAATTTTCAGAATGTTCCAAAACTCTGACAACCATGCAAAATAACCATTCTTCAAGCAACCATGCGCATAACACTTCTTCAGTAAATGCAATGCTGTCATTTTCGTATGTGTTCCTTTTGCTGTAGTCCAAATACGGTTTTTAGAATCGAATCGGGATAAATTTTACTTTAACTCAATCTTAAAATAGGTATTCCTGGAATTTTTCAGGAAAATTTGAGAAAAAAAAATTGATAAGAATATCTTCAGATATACAGTGCTTTACCGCAAAATGACTAACTAGAACAGTGATGAGATGCATTAGTAAAAATAAAGCACGTAGTGCCGAGGTTGCGCTCAATGTCGTTGGGAAATTCTTCGGTACTTTTTATGTGAAAACAGATCACTGTGCACAGTCACTGTGGAAGAAGAACAACAGAACACTGGTCTAAATATATAAGCACTGTTCTACATATTTAATGATTAAATTTTTTTTTAGGTTCTAGAGGTTTCGTGAGCGGTCAAACGTATAGGTTCCCTTTCTTAAGAACATAAAATATACTTGCCCAATAATTATTACTTATTAATACAAATCCTTATTACTTCAGCCTTTTACAAAGCAGTTTTCAAATAATAATGTTTCAGGTCAAAATAAAAAAAAAAACATATATAAAATATGCTTTTAAATGCAAATATATACTAAACTGGGTTTTATTTTGGTATGCTGGTAATGTTTGCCGACTTACAATAGATATCAACAGCTTGTGAATAATATTTTAATATGTTGCGAAAATTTCCAAATTTTGTTAAGGTGGCTGCCTTAATATGTAAGTAACAATTTATGTTGGGGTAGGTGAAGAGGAAAAAAAATTGTGCGAGGCATGAATGCATTCAGCTGATCAATGTTCATTAATGTGCAGCAATATTTAACATTCTTTTTTACAAGAAATAGTGTAAACAGTGAAGTTTTTGATTAATGTTACGGTTTATTTTGCTAAATTTACTGTTCATTGTTGCGCAAATTTTGCGTTATGTTGTAAAATAATTGTTCATCTTCGATTAATCTTTATTTAATATTATTTATTTATTATTTAATTTCGCTTAATCTACGTTTAATTTATCATGAAGTCTCAGAATTTATATACAACTGTAAAGTTGATTTATTCTCAACTTTATATTTCCCATTCTCATTTCCATGCAATTCATGCCGTAACGAGTTCCATGCGTTCTCTTATTCGATTCGTTAGAGAAGACTCACTAATATTCCAAAAAGAATACTTTTTCATTACTTGTTACAGTGTTGTAAGCTAGCTAACTGAATTGAAGCAAGAAGCTACAAATAGTCAGAGAAGAAAGCAAAATTACGAATAGAAACTCACTTGTTACATTCACCAGAATATGGTACCAACATCCATTAATTTCTAACCTATCAAAGATAAATGCGCAGACGAAGATAAAGGCTAAAAAAAAAGAAGTAATCTACCTTAATAGGGCGAAGTATCATAACTTATGGGGAAAGGACCAACTAGTAGAGAAATACTAACATGGCTTCCAGAAACTGTGTTCTGAAAAGTGATACAAGTATTTCACAGTTTAGACTTTTAGGAAGGTAATACTTTCCTTTCCAACCGGTGATCCAACTAACAAAGCGAGGAAATTCGGACACGGAGCTGTGATTCAGAATAACGAAGCACTTCTTAGAGACTTTCGAAGAAAGGATGTATCAGTACGACATTGTGCAAGAAGTAATGTGATCGTTCAGAGAAGAAATCTGGAGTGTGCTTGATATGGAAGCTCAGATTAATTATGAAAGAACAAAGATAAAATTTTACCAAATTTAGGCCTATATCTATGCAAAGATACTGAAGTAAACAGAAAAAATAATCTTTGTTACAAACCACAGTTTTTAAATATTTGAGAGCTTTAGTTTAGGCAAATGCACAAAACTTGAAAATCATGAAATAAAAAGAACAGACTAAAATGTATAATGAAGCCTGGGGTGGACTTTCCTAGTAATTTTATCCTCCTTAATTGCAATATATCTCTTATTTTTCCTTATACTTTCCAAAATATTTGCAACACTTAGATTAGAAGCAGCAGTAATGTTATTATAAATTCCACATCATTAACGTATGAAACATATTACATATAAGCCCATATTACTTCAGAATTTTCCAAACCAGTTTCCAAATTATTATGTTTCAGTTAAAAATAAACAAAGCAATCACGAACAAAAAAGTGCTTTTAAATGAAAATATATACTTGATTCTGATACTCGCGTTTTTGTAAAATGGGAAATATTCCTGAACGAAATAATTTTGATAGAGGATTTCGTGAAGTTTTTAATTTGTTTCCCTCCATTTCTCAAAATAAATAATTTATATTTATTTTTTTTTTTTTTGTTTGTGCACATTACTATTTTTCATAATCTAAAACTTGGTAAAGGAAATTTCTTAATCTGTCTTTCCAACAGATTCTGATAAAATTTCTCTCTTTCTCTGCGAAATTTTATGACTATGCTTTGAAAATAAGATATTCAACATAAAAGTCTTAGTTTTCAATTCACTATCATGCATCGAAAACATTAATATGTGAAATAAGATAGAAGCACATGTGCAAATAGAAAAACGTAGTGTTTCCTTTTTACTCAGTCTATAATTATTAGCATGTATCTAACTAGAATCTTTAACAGAGAGACACTGAGCCTTCGCTTGAAATAAGTTATTCGTAGAAAGTCATTTATTATCGCATCATTGTCCTTTTGAAACAATGAATTAAAAATGGATTGATGAAATCTTATTTACTAAATTTAGTTAAGGTTTGCAACTTTTTAAAAGTGGTTTAATAGAGGTCTATAGAATTAGATTGCTCTAGATCATGTCGAATTTTAGAGACAGAAAAATAAGAAGTAAATTAAACAATATCGGTGATGCTTTAAAAGAATTTAGAACTTATTCTGAATAAGATTAAAAATGTCTTAATGTTTACAAAGTGTAACTGCAAAATAACTTTTATATTCATTACATGCAACTTCTGGCAAAATTTTCTCTTATATTTAGTATATTTCGCTGGGAGGAAAAACAACTGAATTTTCTAAACTTAATTTTAATTTTGTATTCGTAAAGAAAGAGTAACTCAAGTTTATACTTTAGTTTTAATATAGCTGCAGCAGCTATTCGAGAAAACTAAGAGGCAATTTAACGCTTGACGCTTTGTGAAGAAATATAAAGTTCTGATCCGTAATTTAATCTTACGCAGTTTTTAAGGCTGAGTGAAGAGCTAGACTAAAATTAAAATGTAGATGTTAGAGAGGAAAAAATAAATGACACTGTTTATTAAAGTTTCCGTATTTCCTTAACTTACAGTTTAACGGTAGAGTATAAGGCACTGCAGTATCAACTTTAGTATGGTTTCTGGAACTTTGCCAAACTGAATTCAAACTCTTAAAGTGATTTCAAGTTCTAATTTGTGACTTGCACATAAAAATGCAGAAATGGTTTGGACGCATTACACATATTCTATATTCCAGTGAAATGAAATGGAGTTTGCAAATAATCTTTCTGCGTGAAATGGTCATCTTCATTCTCCAGAAATAAATCTACTACTAAACGTTCATCAATCAACTGTAGTCAATCTTACTTGTAGAAATAAAGAAGGTTTGTATTTGAAGCACAGATTTAGTTTTAAAGGGCTAATTTCTCCTTTTATTAAGCTTATGTATCTAAACTCAAGCATAGTTTAAATTTAGGTACTTTTCGGTTTTGAGGGACGTAAAAAGTCGCCAACTAATTGTTGATGCCAGTACTGCCAAAAATAATTGCGGCAACCCTAACGCAAGAAAGGAAGTATAATAGTACATAACTATCTAAGATTGATGTTTTAATTTATATGAAGATTTAATTTCATATAATACATTTTTATTATTATAATTTATATAAAAAGTGCTAAACATGACTGAATGGAAGTATAAGAGTAAATAACTATTTCAGATCATTATTATAATTTATATAAAAATTGCTAAACATAACTGAATGGATACCTGCATCACTATTTCACTACCGAGTTATCGCTAAAGCATAGTTTCATCTTGTTGCTTGTTCAAACATAATTTTCTATAATGAATGATGCCTTTTCTTTGAAACAATTCTCGGTTTTAAAGTGCAGAATATATTTATATTTGTTTGCCGCATTTTACAAGTTTAAAAACAATTGGATTTTTGACAATTTTCTTTTACTTTTTAAGTGAAAATAGGTCAATATGTGCATGGATACCGAGTATGTGCAATTCTTAAAAACGCGTCAAGCAGTGAGTGATTCTGCCCTTTACCCAAAATTCTATTTCACACTTTTCGTCATGGACAATTCCCAAATTGTTGAATCCATAGGATATCAAAAAAGAATTTAAAATCTAAAAATGATTTAAAAATTAAACTAGTATTTCAATGGAGTCTTAAGAAATACAGTACTATATAAACGCTAGATTTGGCGCGCTGTTAAATGGGCGCATTTGCTAGATTTGGCGCTTTTGTGCATACATTTTCGCTGCAATTTTTGACGGTTCTCAAAACGGAATAGTACCTAAATTTGTATCTACGCATTGTCGAGTATATTTCTCAATTATCTTTTATTTACAGGTGGTAATAATGCGATTTTGAATTTTGTAATCAGTTAGATGCCAAGAAATTTCTGTCTTATATAATCATACGTAACAAACACATCTTTATCCCCTCCCAAAAAAAAAACAATTTATAATTAGGAATCGTAATTTTCCAACCAGTTTAAGGATATGTTCCTTCTGTTAATTGAAACAAATGGACGTCCATTTTAAATGAGTTGAAATTTAAATATAAGAAATTACCTTAATTAGTGAAAGAAAACTACTCTATGACATTCTGCCCTGGTGATAATATAATGCTCCCTGCAATATATAATTAATTCGTTTTTTCACTGAAATTCTGTACACCAAAGGAAAAACAAGTAATGGTATGGTAAAAGCCTAGAACATAATAAATGCGTAACAGATTTTAAAGCTCAATTTAATAGCTAACAGAGCATTATATTCTATCTGTATAAAAACGTAAAGATTACAATTTCGTCTAATGTAGAAATGATTCAAACTCATAAAAATGAAGTTGGTGAATAATGTGAAATATTTTTAGAATGCCTGGAAAATATGAAAAACATGATAGCACGATCCTAAATAACTTATTTTGTAAAACTGAAAGATAGTAAGATATTTATTTTTTGTCACTTCATTCGAAAGAAATAATATTCGCCATAGTTAAATAATTTAAAAGGTTTATATCTAGTTAAGCAGATTGAAAATTCTAAAAGTGAATTTCTTCTTCCGAATCAGATGATTCTATGCGCCCTGAAATATTTTCTTTTTCAAATTTCATACTGAATCGCGCTTTTCACAAAAGCTTATAAATGATTCAAAACAATGAAATAAATTGTTTGTGATATCGTTTTTAACAGTGCGGACGTAACATTTTTCTTTTCTTCATCTGAAGAGAACCATTTCTTGAGTAACTGCTTTTAAAATCTTAAGAATTCCCAGAAATCACGTTATCCTAGTGTTGACAGGTAGATTTCAGAAAGAGCTTCTAATGCCACAACAGCAAATACGGCCAGGCATTTTTCCTGGAGCGAAACCAAGTTTTACTGAGCAAATTAAATTACGTTTCAGCATGGTTTTCAGAAAATTTTTTTCAAGAAGTCTACGATGGTTATTTGAAGAAAATAAATTGCGCAGTTTAGCTGTAAGCATATGAAGACGATCAACACAATAATTAGCTCTAATAAACAAAACTATGTCTCTGACAACACTTTCGTTAGAGCTCAGTTCAGCTTTATCAAAGCGTTGCGTTAACAATGAAATATGCTGCAGAAGCTGTAGTGTTTAGTCGAAAGAAGATGGAGTTCATAACATATTCATATATTTTTGTACTCCTCTATAACGTCATTCTCCCTTTCTTCCACATGCCTTTGTGGTGGAATTGTAATTATACTCGACACGTAGTCGAGAGATCCACGGCTCGAGTCCCGGCGAGGGCACTGCACATTTTTCAAGTAGATTGCTTCAAAATAAATCTAATGACTCTACATCTCAATAGAAAAGAGATGAATAGATTAAATTTACAAAATTGCTAGGCACGAATATTTCACACGATTCTAAGAAATCCTACTTCATGTTCACTCTCAGTCAGAGTAATAATGCGGTAATATTAGGAAATCTTCAATAGCTTAATATAATCAAAATCGTAAAAAACAACCTTATATTTAGCGTAGGTATAAGGTTGTTTTTTACGATTTTGATTGTCACATTAGCGTGTTTCTCTTCTAGTCTAGCTTAATATAAATTTAAACATTTTGGAGCCCAAAAATATTTTCCATACATATTCTTTCCTAAGTTTTGATTTCATAGAAGTTTTTGACATTTGCCTGCACAAAAATCCCTTTCTTGTTAAAACCCATTCCAAGCTCCATTTCTCTTTCGACCGCTCATTATAACTTCATTTGTCAAGCACTAAAACGTCAATTGCGTTCACCATCGTAACGAAAGGAAATTGATAAAACTGCACTAAGCAAGAGAAAACATTTAGTTAATGGCAAATATTTTCTTGCTTCGATAATCATTAGGCTGAAATTTTCATTTGTTTACTATAATAGTCATCGTTCAATAACTGTCCATGGGTGTTGTCCATGCAATGTTGGCACTTGTAAGTACGGGTGCTCCTCCCAGAGTGTACTTTTGAAATTACTTAAGTGTTACCTCCTTCCCTATATTGAAATACTGAAGTATCCCCTATATTGAAATACTGAAGTATAGCTGAAACGTTCCATGTGGTCCACATGTGAACATTGTAATATGTTAAGTGCTTCGTTAAGCGTTTTCTTAAAAGCAAATTTCAGTCACATCTTCTTCGCCCAACAGATCCACCAGCGGTCCAGCTGTAAAACCACTTGACAGCAAGGTTCAAGTACTGGTGATAGGGCTGGATTTATAGGGCTTTTCGTGATGTTCCTCATGTATAATATGGATATGAGTTCCTTAGAAAGTTCTCCATGTAGGCATCCTTTGCCTTAGACAGAAAGCCCTCAAATTCTTTACTATAATCTAAATAATCCAAAAGCAGGGAACATGTCTCTATTTACAGACAATCCAACAATATGTCTCTAACCACAGGCTCAAAAACGTCAATGTAGAGGTATGTCTCGCCCAGTATCGAAAAAGAGAAACAGGAAGTGTCAAAACATTTCACTCAGTTTCAAAACTTGAATATTTATCATATACGTTTACGTTTTCTGATATATTTTAACTAAAAAGATCCAAAACATTCATTAATTACACGTTCTGTTCGATTAAAATATGTTTCTTTGGATATTTAGTTTTTTCTTGATATAAAATATTTATGAAAACTCATAATTTTAAAAAGGTTCACATGGTCACATGGTTCAACATATCATGCACGTCTAACAAAATGCTAGTTCTTATATACTGCAAATAAAATAGTCAAATCGTGTTCATAACAAAATAATGTTTTTTAAATAGGTTTCCTTTGTGACACTAAGAACGTGCATCCATTTTACAATACTTACTACAGAAGCCAATGCATTATCAAATTTGATCTTCTCTATCTCTGAAGTTTTGCATCATGAAGGAGGAACAACTTAAATTTCAGACAAATGCAAATTATTACTTTTTAATATATACTTATACTATTCTGAAAACAAAAGTATTTATGAAATTCTTCACATTAAATACATTACTCTTGTTGAATTCCCCAAATAGTGAACAGTTAGGCTTCATTATTACTAAATTGTAAAAAAAAATAGGTTTAAGTTATTCTCTAAATGATGCTATAGCAGAAAAAGGGGAGACCATATTAAAAATATAATGTTGTTCCCCCCTTTTTATGATATAGCGTGCGTTTTAGACAACTTCTAATTATATTTTTGAATAATTTTTTTTTATTACTGGTAAACCTCCACTTGAATATCGTTGCATAAAATAATGTTTTCATCTACATAACACATGGCAATATGGAAATATTGCAGTTATATTGCTGTACCATTGAATGCGTTCACTTCCACTATAATTAGCTGAGAATAATATTTTCAAACCTTATTACTAATTTTATATGTAGATTATTTCTAAAATGTGTGGCTAAAGACTTCTTGAACGGCTGATCGTGTACCTTGTTTCCAGTTGAAGAACTGAACCTACTAAGGCATGCTTTGTTCATCTGACTCATTTTAATAAAAATATACCAAATTAAGTGTTCATAGGGACCCTTTACAAAGAATATTACAGATACTAAATTGCGCTTTTTCTATTAAGCCTTCAGTTGCTGCACTACAAATATTACACGAATGACTTCAAGGTGAGTAACATAATATTAAAATGTTTCGATTAGAATATTTTTAAAATTGCATTTATTATTACAATTCTTATTAATGTTAATTCAAATACATTGGGACATTATTTTAATAAATGTAAATATATAATTTTACAATAAGATTTCTAAAGAAAATAAATTTTCTGGATGTTTTTAATAAAGAAAGTAAGGAAATACATTACATAAATGTTAAAAAATAGTTCTTCTCTTTAAGATGAACATTCCCTGCATTTGACAGTAAACATAGTATGAATTTTACAAGCAAAGTGTCCGCGTGTTTTTATATTTAACTCTGGTCTATACGTTTCCAGCACGTCCACAAATAATATCGTCTACTTTTCTTTCTTGAGACGTTGAATGTTTTCTTTGCTTATACTGGTATGTATTTTGGTAGTGTTCTTATGCCTGAAGTCAATGCAATGAATTTTGCTCGTTCTTTAAGATGCTGTTACGCACAATTTAGGAAAAGGTTTTTAAATAATTTTCTTCCAGTTATTCTTTTATTGTTAGGATTAGGAATACATAAACATGGCATCAATTTCAGTTGCCTGCATTGGTAGCCCTTTCCCTTCCAAATGCTCATTTGATGAAATGTCTAGCCACTGTTTCGTCATATTATAGTTTAATATTGCCTGCTGTTTATGAGTTTCGTTATAATATGACGAATTGGCACACCTAGCATAATCTTGATATATGTTTTCATGGTACAAACGATACAAATTGCATTTTTTGAACCGGAATATGGAAAGCTTAACAAGGATTTCCTATGAAGTGTAAATCCATTGTTAATTTCCTGTTTTTTAGACTAAAATTATCAAGTAGCCTTAAACTACTTAAATGTTTAAGTAGCTTTTAACTGTACACAGAATAAAACATCAGGGGAAAATTAGACGTCTAGGTGCTTAGAGCATAAAATGAGCTAAATATTTGGCACATATAAAAAACCATTTAGAAATGAATATAAAAGAACTAAAATTTTAAATAGAACAACGGAACAAAATTCTTTCAGCGGCAAGCTATCTAATTACTTGATCTATTAATATATGAACACTAATTTGATACTAGTAATTCTTAATTAATGTTTCTAAGGTTAAATGTTCTTTTGGAGATCTACTATCTGAAGCATAACATGTGCATCCATCTTTAGCAATATTTGCATAGTCTCAAAAAAATTAATTATATACATCTCAGGTGGATGCCGATAAAAGGATGGATACTTTTTCCTTTAACTAATATAGATATAAGGCTTTTATAATTGTCATCTTTTTCTACGGTTCTAATCAAAAATTTAATCTTCGTATATTTTTACTAAAATGTATCGTGTGACTAAAATTGTCACAATCGGAAGGTCACCTTATTTGATTCCTTTATTAAAGCGGACTATACATCTGCGAAATAATTCGAAAGATTATTGAGTAGTTAGGTTTTCTTAAAGCTGGAGACATGAAAAATATGCAACGGCCTCCCCGGGACTCGAACCCTGGACCTCTCGAATGCTCTCCGAGTATGCTCCCAGTTACACCACGAAGACATGCACAAAGGGGGGACAAAATACTTTGTAGACTACCCTTTTTGAAGGGCGACTGCTGTTAACGGGTCCCATTCACCAAATCGTGGTGGTGACGAATTATCGTTCTCTAACTTTTTTTTAATTTTGGCGTCACTGTAGAATAATTAGGTTTTCTTGAAGCTGGAGACGTATAAATTGTGTAGTGCTCTTGCTGAGCCTCAAACCCTCGACTTCTTGGATACTCACCGAGTTTGCTTCCAGTTACACTGTAGGATTTATATTTATTTTAACTAACATTTATTTTAAGTTTAAACTATCTTTCCTGTCAAGCCTTACTTTGCCCTGGAATCGCCAATGCCAGAGTATGTAAATTTTAGTAGAACGCGCAAAGTATTCAAATTGTCAGCGGAAGTAATCTGAGTTAAATAGAAGGGAAACGAGTTCGATATTGTGCTTTCTTGCTTCACGAGCGTGGAGGTGACTAGGTAGAAATTGAAGAACCACGCGTTTCGGCCTGTGTGCTTGCCTCGGCAGATAGTTGAATCTTTCAACTTAATATTCAGAAGTTTGCTGAAATATCAGCGGTATCTTAGAACGCGGTTAGGTTAGTTACGTTTAGAGAGCCTCGTAGGTAGTAACTTGTTATTATTCATTTTTAGTTTCTTATTTTTATTTTACCGCCGGGTCGGCGTAGTTTGTGAGCGTCAAGAGCACGCATCTCTAATTTCTAAAGTTGAATAAAAAGGGTTTTAAACCCTTCTCAAAACTTTGTGTACTTTCCAGTTCATAGCAGTCACCACTATTGTTGCGTGCAGGTTGGAGCCGCGTAACATTACAACACCATGAAGACATACGCGAAGGACGGACAAAATACCTTATAAGATATCTAGCTTTGTGATCTTTTTGAAATATCCTCCCTTTATGAATGATAATCATTTTCAGCAATCAAGAAATTGCGACCAAACGTGAATATAAATATCATGTTTAGCTAAATGTGTATGAACACACACACATATATAATTAACACTGTAAAGTGTATTTTAATTCACTGTTTTTTGGCTTATGTTAAAAATCTGCCCTATACTCCATCTGTTTCTTCTGCTCTACCCAAATATGTAAATGAGAGGAATTTTAAATAGGAGTAAGAATACTCCTGTAGTTGTGTCCAAAATTACAGGGACTTTTATAAGTTGGTGAATTACCCTTTGTTTTGAATATTTAGTAACTTAAGTAAGTAATTTGTTCGTAAACTTAGTTGAGCCAGGTACTAGGATATAGATGAATGTGAGAATTATAAAGAATTTTACTCCGTGCTGTTCGTTTGTTTCAGCGAAAAGAGGAAGTAATTTGTTTTAACTAATTTAGTGCTTCATGCTTAAGTTAAATATTTAGACGTTTTAATATCAACTATATTCATTTAGTGTTCTGTCACTGTCACCTAAAGCTGGGACGAAAATGTCTCTGACATGCTAGAAGTTTGGACTAGCATTTTAGATTAAGCCAAGTTCAATTCAACCTTATAACATTTCTTTACTGTTATTCATCTACTATACATTTCATCTATACCTGTTACATAACGAGGGAAAAATGGATAGTATTTTTTTCTGGAATTATTTTTATAAACCTTGTAACTGATGTATTTGGCCTAAAAGCCCAAATGGTGTAAGAATTTTACTTAACAGTATTTCTATGAAATGTCAAAATTGTTTGACAGCTAACAAAAAATAGCCATAGAATTTTGTAAAGGTTTACCATGAGATCAAGAGAATAAATATTAACATGAAAACAACAGCAGAAATAAACAAAAGCATACATAACTGATTGCTCTACCTGTTGCTCTAGAAGTTGCATGTATAAACTGACTTTTTAATTTACTTTTACCTTTGTATATTTGTATATCTGTATTTTTATCTATTTATCTTTATAGAAAAGAAACGCCAGACGTTGCAGCTTGCACACATAACTTCTATTTGTCACAGTTACTTTAAATAGTATATAAGGAGCTTAACGCAGTCTGTCGTACATCTAAATATCAAGTGGAATATCCGTGGTTCGAATCCCGACAAGGATGAGAGATTTTTTTTCCGTTTCTAACTTCAAAAGTCCTAATAATTTCTTTAATTAAAAGTATTGGGTTCTTAGGTAGATGGATCTAAATTTATGAACATCAATCAAGTAAGGAACAGGTGCATTTCCTTAACAGCAAAGGATTAACTCAGACAAAAAAATTTTTCAGTTAGATTTCACGTATTTCTTTCAAGACGACTTTAATTAAAGACAAAAACTGCAGAAAACTTTAGCTGTTTTTATACGATGATTAATTATGTGGCGTTTAAAAACTTAAGAAAGGAGGCACATCTTATAGAATGCTTCCTTTTCATACAACGGATTCATTAAATCATTATAAGCATTTGAAAAATAAATTCTTTCTCTTTTGATAAAGTTATTGGCAACAGAAGAATTCTAATTTTTAATTCTTATGAAGAGGGCGAAATATTAATGTTAGTGTTCTCGCCTAAAATCAGTTACTATAATATTTATTTATTGCAGAATTCCCAAATTTCTAATGTTAAGAATAAGATCACAAATGTGCTTTAAACACTTCATTTCGATTAAAATTATCTCGGAACGTAGCTGTCAAATGGTTTGACAATTCTTAGTGATAAAGCAAATTTAGCTAACATTTCTGCCAGCTTTCTTATCAGAAGATGGAAAAATTCCAAAAGTTTGACATCACACCCCTTGAGATAGAATTCTTCTGTTAAGTACTCAGAAAAGTTTAAAGAATATTTCGCTGAAAAGCATGTGATCGCATACGGATTAAATATCAGAGAAGAACTTCAACGTATAAATAGAAAAATGTATCTACTTAGAAGATATAAATATATAGAGAGTTAAGTAATAAGTAAATAATTAAAGCAGCAACATAAATTAGTTTTTAATAGTTATTATGGAAAAGAATTAAAAGCATAACCCAAGGCATATTAAATATTACTTTTATTTATTAAAGCCACTTTGCAATATGAGGAGAAAAATAACTGAATGATAAATGGCCTCGTAGAAAGGCATATTAGATTGAAATAAATTTAAATTCATTTGGATTTAATTCTCATAATTTCAGAAAATTTTACATAATTTTCATTCCCATATTATAATCTATTAGAACTAAAACATTTTCATTCACAAAGCCAACACTGTAAAATCTCGAGTAGAATTTTTCGATTATTAATGTAGTAAATGTAAATTGCCATTAAAAATACACTAAGTAAGAAACAGAAAATGTTTCAAACAACATGCTAACACCTCAAGCATTAAATTCTATTATAGGAGTTCATTTAGCATGACATAAACATACTAAGGGAAAAAAATAGAAAATATTCCTCGAAAACCTTTGCAATGACGTATTTCTTTTAAAACTTTTTATTAGAACATATAAGAGCATAATAAATAAGAAATGTAACTGTTAAAATGAGTATATTTTATGACACATGGCAGCATATAAAGTGGAAATACATAATAAATAATGTTTAACATAACAATTCTTTGAGCTTTTTAAATGAAGCATAAATCTCTAGATTTTAAAGCAATTAACTGCCAACAAAATATGAGATATTTTAAGAAGCATCTCATGGCATTATTTCTATGCTTCACCATGCTCGGAAGTTTTTGAAAGATGTTCCGTTTCGACTTCGAAACTGAAAAGAAATCACAAAACAATTTATTGTTGAGTGAGGAACTTGGAACATGCGGCATAGAACTAACGACTAAATGTACTATATATATTATTCCTTCTCGTTAGCATATTTTTGGATAGTAAAAGTGCAAAATTTATGGTGTGTGTGTGTGATTATCGCAAAGCCTCGAAGGCTATCTGCCCAAGGGGAGGGATGCCTTCGGGGAGGTATTTCTAAGGGAAACTGGCCCGTATACACGTTACACATGGGGAAAACCAAGAAAACGCCCATGCAGCACCCCGTTCGCGGGGTTCGAACGTCGGACCGAACTACCAGTGTTCAGCGACTTTACCTTGGAACTTTGGAACTTTGCGGTTATACTGGCTTTCAGCAGGAAATTAAAGTCCTGCTCTTGCCAGTTCCTGATGTGATCCCATGTGGAGCCTGACAGAGTAGAAACCTGAAAGAAATTTTCTCTCGTGGGTAGAAGTGTGCTGGAGAGAGAAAAAGAGAAAAAGAAGCACTTTGCTCCTGTACTGCTACATCTTGGATGGAATCCGCCAAGCAGGGGCCGGACGACTTTACCTCTTCGACCGCTCAACATTTATAGTAGTCTCAAAAATACACATTCTACTCGGCTATATGAAATATGGTTAAAATATGTCCTAAAACTCCAATAAAAATTGTAAATACATTTATAAGGCAAATACCAAGTCCTTCATATTAATATTTTTCATTCTCACGCATAGAGATCTAGTCCTTGAAAAATTCCTAGTTCTGTTTCGATTCAGATAACGAAAAGAAGCAATAAGAACAACATAATCTCGATTTAATGTTTCCTTACATCGTATATGAAAGTGCTAATTTACAATAAGAGATACGTTTCTGAGCAAGAAAGCTTTCTGTGACCCATGTTGCAAATGAAGTAATTTTGCATAGTCATTTAGGTTTACATACTTATCAAATACTTCATACTTCAGAACTTTATATTCAAGGTTGCAATGAAAGTCTCCTCTAAAGGATCCGAATCACAGCAGAATTCACTTGAATGATATGGAAGAGTATTTTCATTACAAATCATAATTTCGAAAATAAACAAGAGTTTTATTGTGTTAGGTACTGAAACTTTCAAGAGTTATTTCTTTATGTTCTTCATAATAATTACTGTTTCTTTCTGTAAAGGATTAAAAATTTCAAAGGGCAAGCAGACGATTTTGAAATGTCAAAGTTTCCAAAATATGTTAATTGTGAATATACAAGGTAGTTAAAATTAAAACACCCCTACTCTGAGCTCTCTATACATCGAACTACTGAGTGTAAACGTCCCAAAATTGTTGAACATACTACTAAAGATATGGGGATATATAGGTATTTTGACACAAAATCGGACTTTCTCTGAAATGGCATGCACCGTTTTTTCCATATTTCGATTCTAGGACTCAAATTATGCTTCAATATTAAATTCTGTTAAATGCAGTGAGAAATTTAAAAATTTATCTTTGCATATATTTTTCAGTTTGCTCCAAGAATTATTCACTTTGCAAACTATTTAATTTATAGCAACATATTTTGCTTTCGTTTTTTTCATTCTACACGAGCGGAAAAGTTATCGTTCGTATTTTCAAATAAATCTAATAAAGTGGGCAAACTTTATTTGGCGTTATTATCGCTTATAACAAATATGCCTAATTTCAAAACGCGCCAATATGTAAATTCACGTATATCTTAGGAAATTTTGAAGAAAAACTCTGATTTTTTGCAGGTATTCTTAGAAATATATTCATTTTAAGAGGATGATAAAACGTTTATATGTTATAATTCAAAACTATTTTCGAAAAATTTATAAAAATTATTTTAAAACAAATCATAAAAATTGGCGAATTTTTTTTTCGATTAAGCCTAAATTTCGAATTCTGGAAGAAGAAATCAGGTAAGTTTAACAAAAAAAGATATATTAATAAATATATATCAAACTCAATTAACAGTGGGGACCTAAAATTTTGATTACTAATTTCTTAAACACTACTCGTTCGATTTTTACAAATCTTGACACTTTGGCATAATTCGAGTCATTGACTCGAAATGTGGAAAATAAAATTGGCATGTCATTTCAGAAAAAGTCCGATTTTGTGTCAAAATACCTATATTAGAACAATGCTATATATACATCTAATACATATCCTAAGTCGAGCTTTCGAGACATAAAATTCGCAAGTTGCATTTCGTCAATCGGCCCAGTAGAACAGGAGATATAGAACTGTCCCATTTTTTTTGTAATGAATTAACATGCTTTTATTTAAATTTTAGAAGTTAGTTATTTGAGGGAGATATTTGGTTTATTTGATTACGGCAAAGCACTCGAGGTCTATCTGCCTTAGGGAAATGATGCCTTCATCGGGGACTTTCTAAGATAAACTGGCTCGTATACACATTGCACTTTGGGAAAACCACGAAAGCATCTACACAGCCAGCCCGTTCGCGGGATTTCTAACCCCAGAGTGAACTACCAGTATTCAACGATTGTACCGCTCGGCCGCTAGTACGCCCTAGTTAAGGGAGAGAAAACTTCTCGTCGATACTAATTGTTCTAAGCATTTAGGAATTTTATTGATTTGATTTTTTTATCTTTTGATATTTTACACTGATATGCTTTAGACTGATGTTATATTATTTGCAATATTTTCTGCCAGTCATTAGAAACACTTTTTTCATGTATTTTGCACTGATAATAGCGATTAGATCAATATTAATTACTGTAATGATTAAGATGAAACTTTGTATTGTGTAGCAATTGACATGAAATTTGTATGAAGTAATGTATACAAGTATTTCAATGTATCAGGCTGTTGCGAAATACGAGATCTTGGATTTGTACCTCAGTCATAATCTTAGGTGTGTGTGTGGGGGGGGGGGTAAAGTGTCTGATACTCTATCAAGTTCAAGAAATAAATATTAGTAGCTACCTCTCGAGATTTATTGCTGCAAGCAATGATTCAATTAGGGCATATACGGTAGAGAAGTAACTGCGAGATATCCGCAGGCGCTCTCACGAATATACACTATAGCTGTAGTGCACTTTGGTCCTTTAAAGACAGGCATATTAATATTAACTGTAAATACGTTCGTAAATAATAATTCTTTATGTCGATCCTATTGCGTGAAAAATAAATGTAATTACTTCTGGGAAAGTTTTAAAGTGCCTTCCCCTTCCTTCGTGGATTACAAGAAATAAACAATTGAACCAAAGGAACTATTGTAATATCAAAATTAAAATCCAAGATATAACTTTATTTTAAAACAATTTTTACATATTTAATCATGCATACTATTAAGATTATCTTTCAAAAATTAAAATATTGACTCATATAACTTTATGAAGCTGCAATAGATGAGAATCTTCCTTATAGATCTTCACGTGCGGTTAAATATGACCTTTAAGCATTTTCTAAATATAGCGGACTAATTTTAGATCTGAATGTAAGCGCATGATTTGATGCAAATTTTCTTTAAATATATGAAAGTAAAACTTCACGCAACACCACAAATCTCCTCTTGCAAATATTACTAAATAAAAAATCTTGATCTGAAATAAATATATTTCGAAAATAGCTAAGGATGTAAATAATTGAATTCCATATCTATGTCGAGAACTAAGTATTGTTATCATTTTTGAACTCTGAAGCTTTAAGCATTTTCTGAATATAGCAGGATAATTTTAGATCTGAATGTAAGCGCATGATTTAATGCAAATTTTCTTTAAATATATGAAAGTAAAATTTCACGCAACACCACAAATCTCCTCTTGCAAATAAAAAGTCTTGATCTGAAATATATATATTTGAAAAATAGCTAAGGATATAAATAATTGAATTCCATATCTATGTCGAAAACTAAGTATTGTTATCTTTTCTGAACTCTGATTCAAAATTCCTTTTATAAGCAGCCGAAAAAAAGTATTTTTTTCGCTATCGTAATTTTAAATACTTGGGCATTGAGAAATGATTTTGCTCTGAACGATTGTTACAATATTTCGTGGTACAGCATATGTGTTTTGGATTCGCTTAACTTAGTGATTATTTAATGAATTTAATAACGTTGTTTTACCAATTTATGCCTCTTCGTTTACGTTGAACTAAAATCGGAATGAACATAGGTAAAATGTGAAAGAGCTAATAAAACCCAGTTCGACCAAACTAAATCTGAAGAATTATATTTTGCAAGCTTTTCAGTTTTATAAATAGAAAAATAATTAACTTCACAGCTGCTGTCAACAATTTATCTTAGAAAGTCTAAAATATTTCCGCCTCATAGTAGCATTGAAAGCTGGGATCCTGGTATGATTTAAATATTAAAAACGAAGTAGCTGATTAAATGGCGCGAGAGAATTAATATGGTTCAAGCGAAGACATGTCAAACCCAATTACGAATTAATCAACAAAATTTCTTTTCCTAATTACGTTCATGTCAAACGCTTTCCTTTTGCACTTCAAAAAATCTGAGTTTTGCCTCATATCATGGCTGACATTTTCAGTGAAGTCATTACAATGCATTTCTTTTGTTGTCTGACTGGTTGTTGTTCTGATTGAATTTTCACCAGGGTTGATCATAAAATGAAGTGCATAATAATTGCATTGGTTTCCATTTGCTTCAGTCTGCCACCTTATTCATTAATTTTAATTAAATTATCATTATTCATGGAAATTTATTTATTTACTTATTATTTTTTAGATTTAATGTATTTATACTAATTTTGATGATTTTAAAGCTTGTTTTCATCTTAACAAGGAGAATCTATGTTGTATGATAATATGAAGTCTAAGCAAGTGTTTCGAGTTTTTCTTAAATTTCCGCGCTATCGAGCAAAACAGAAATAGAAAATGATGGAAAGGGAAATATTCTTAAATACGGTTAGTTTATGAAATACAGTAGTGCACGAAGAAGCGGAATAATCTTTTACGTACATAATAGTTGGGTGATATGACAGTTTTTGATTTGCAAATGGATGCCATGCAAAGCTAAATATAAACCTGAAGGAGTCCTTTTTTGAAAGAGACTCACCGCATAGTAGCTCTTGTAAAGATGGAGGCAAAGGAAATCTTTCAAAAAGTAATTGCCTAACTGGTCTAAAGTATGTTATTTTGCTTGACTAGTAGTTGCCATTAACCTGTCACTTGAAGGCAAGTCTAATAACAAAGAAAATATCAATTGACCCAGTGAAACGAAAAGAAATTTTCAGCCGAATTGCGGACAGCTGCAGGGTATTCGAAGCTCGTAATCATCTAAAAAGATTTGAGTATGCTTTTCTTTTATTCTTCCATTTAATATACGATACGATTATTCCCAGCCGGAGTATGATGTATTTTTATTGAACTCTATAACGTCACATCATGGATCAATTTTGCAGAATCTTCTATTTTCATTAAAAATTGAGTTTTTTGAAGATCTCTCTTTTGTGCTAACAAAAGAACTTCGTTTAAATAAACCTATAGCTTATATTTTTTAAAAAATAATTCAAAAAATATAAATTTATATAGATAAGTTAGTGCTCGGATCATACGCAAAGAGATCATTAAACCTGTACATATTAATAAATATTATTTACGGACGTATTTGGAGTTAAATCATATTACGATAGCAGTGTATCAAATTTTGCTGTTCTCTCAAAACGTTTTGTTAACCAGCTAGTACTATATTTGACAACAGAAGAGTCAAATAAAACAAACGATGTGTCAAATAATGATAATTATGAAGGAGCACCGCTTAATTGTCTCAATGTTCTTCTAATTTAATGCCTCTAATTACGAGATAACTGAAACAGCATGATACATCTCAGAAGACTAGTTATGCTGACGGCATTCAGGTAGAAAAGAATTTGAAGTGTTACGCATTATGATAGCTTTGGAGTCTTTGGGAAACGCTGACAGGTAGTTTACCTACTTAACGTCTCGAGCAACTTTACCTGCTTAACGTTTCAAGTTCAATATTTTCATTATGATAATGCTGTATTCTTACAGGTATACTTCTTGCTATAATTAATTGTTTTAGAGCATCGGTATTTCAATCATAAAAGCATGCGAAGGACAGATTTGTGAGAGTTAAATTTCTAGTTTCTTCAAGTTGAAAGTCAGATAGTTGTTTGGAAATAATTTAAATAATTCACCTTTCTTCGAAATCTGGGAAATGGCTTACTGAATTAGAATTTGGAATTTAATTTAGTAATAACATATACTATCACAGAACGTTTTAACAGGTTTTTAGGGTTATAAATATCCCAAGATCTTAATATGTTCCCGCTTACAAGTTTCAAATATTACGTCTCCAGGTGACATTTCCTTACACGAGAATGCCAAAAAAATGTTATATGTGTCTCTTTGGCAGAGATCATGAAGTGCTATCAAAGACACGAGCAACGTCATGGCCCTATAGGGCTGTGGGTTTGATATGCCTAACACTTTGGCATAGTTTGGGTGCTGTTTTGACACAGCCCAAATAAAACTGCGGGTATTTGTGCAATGTGAATTACAAATAACTCCAAGGAATAAAGTTTGAACTAAGATAGAAAACATACGTTATATTATTTAATTTCTTATTGGAAATCACAAATATTATTTATTGCAATATTGTGTTATTTACGCAAGTATGACAAATCAGCTCGTGATACATAATAACAAAACTTGGGTACTAGCAGTTCAGCATAAAATAATAGAGAACTGTATGAAGCGATTTGTGTTTCAACGTTTCCTTTTACATAATATTAATAGTAATAGTAACAGATTAAAATGAATTATCTTGCATCCCCCAAATTTGCAAGTTTTATGCTTTTCGCCAAATCTACTTAAAATATTTATCTTTCACAAGATTACAACATCTACAAGTGCAGTTTGATATCCATAACCATCTTTCATAGGCATGTCTAGTTTTGCAGATATTTATGCTCTATCTTATATCTTGGTATAATATTGTGCCTTTGAAAATTGAAATAACGTGTATAGGCACACGTGGTTAAGAATAAACAGATGCATATCCAAATATTATTCAGTCAGACAAAATCTCATAAGACACGACCTAATGGTAATGAGTTTTTGCAATAAATATTCAGTAGCGAAATATGACTTATACAGCTGATTCATGTTGTAAAATACATTAAACAACGAGCTATTGATTTCAAAGATTTTTGAAACCATCCAATTATTAAGCACAGTAGGAATGCATGATGATTCTTATCAGGCACGAACATTTCTAGCAGGATAGCAATACAGAAATTCCTTAACTTGAATTATATGCCCGACAGAGCGTCAAGGAATATAGTTATGGAACAAATTGGAGTACATTGTGGCGGTTATAGTTTTGCATGTATATAAATATTTTTTAAAGTTATGACTCTAACTCCCTAAGCTCATTACAAAACAGAGATAACTTTATTTATTTCAAAACTATTAAAAGACACCGGCACCCTGTATTCGGCAATCATTCTTTCTGTGGCTTTCAGCACTTTTCTGTGTCTGATTGGTTCATTCCACTATGATTGAATGAAATATCATTACTGCTGTTTATTATTAAGCATACTATTTTGAATATAAAAAGGTGGTGACGTTGGTGATACAGCATTAACCCTTGTGATTAATCGGGATTCAGGATATGTGAAAGTTTTTACGTTCTTTTAATATAACCCACTACTGTGTTTCCTTTTCCAAAGTTTCAAGGCTTTCTTCTTGTAACTGCTTGGAAACATGCACTACATTATTAACACTTTAGAGATCATAATTTTAAGAATGTAGGTTAAGTTGTTTTTCCACATTTCTTATTATCAGTAAAACACGCATATTTTATTTCAGTTAAAACAGTAATATTACGGGAATTAGAAGATAACGATCTGAAGGAAACCAAACCAATTTTTAAAATATCCAAACGCTTTTTTTTTGTTTGTTAATTTAGACTTTGATAGGCTGAAAAGTTTAACCGATCCCCGAAATGACTTTGCGATGTATAATTATTGTAATCATTTAAACACATAAATGAATGCATGCTATGGTTTGAATACATAATGAAATGCTGACGAGTCTTCAAAATAATGAATATTGCATTATTCTATGTGTTCTCAGTTAAGATATTTATTGACCTATATTGCTAAAAATGCGCAGCAAATTTTTGGAACCTTTCCATTCTAAATAAATGACACATCTCCAGTGTCAAATTAGTAACTTATCAACTTTTCCTGCTACTCAATAATGTGATTGCAACTTATTGAAATCAATTAAACATAACTAACCATGTTTGTAATTTTTTGTTATCGATTACAAACTAGAGTAAAATAGAAATAATCTAGATTACATGCATCAGAAATAAAGTTAGTCACTTTGTGCTTAAATCCTAAAACTACGTATGGCAATCTAATGTACCTGAAAATACTCTTCCATATGGAGTTTCATAGACATTGATCACAATTATTTTAAACTAGAGTGTCAAGAGATGGCAGGCTTTTCTTTGTAAATGTGGAAGACAAAAGAGAGGAAGTAATGTCTTCGGAGCTTTGCTTAATGGTTGAAGAATTATGACACAGTTTCTGTTTTTAAAATGAAAGAGCAATATTAAGTTAGTGGAAAAAGTGAGGAAATAGTAAAATTTAGAAATGTGACAAAATCAACAACAGTCTTGCATTATGAATTTTCGTGATGTTTATGTCGAATTACATAGTTAAAATAACCTTTAAAATATGCCTCTAACTTGTCTAACAGTTGTAAAATGTGTAGCTTATACGCATCTAATAACATACAGATAAACAGATAGATGAGTAAACAGGTTATCCTATGACAGCAAGTTCACCATGGGAAAGCAATTGTATATTATTGAAGATTCGCCTTCGTGAAAGATTTTCTAAGAAAGTATAACTTACATCCCGATTGCATGTTATGAAAAACCATCCCAAAAATGACTTAATAGAACCTGGTGAACTTACACCTATACACTATTCAAACATTAATATCCGGACAGTATTTTTAATGTGCAATTCATTGTTAAAACAGTTAAGCTGTATATACATATGCCAAAAATTTAATATATATTTTAAAAAATGAATATTCAAGATGGCACGTCAGCCGTAGTTTAATAGATAATTTGAATTTAGGTAAGATGCTTTCTCACCAGGTTTGCGAAAGATTTCAATAAATCTGTGATCTCTAAGAGAATAGGCATTTAGATAATAGTATTCGTAAACGGAAGAAGAAATCAGATGACTCGGGTGAGAAGGAGATAAGAGAAGGAAGAGAAATCGTTAACAACGAAAGGAAGATAAAACATTTTTGCTCTGAACATTGAAGGCAAACATAAATTTGCAGTTTTCTCATATTACATGCAACTTACACGCAAGCCTAATAACAGAGCTGCTAATGACGAAAGTACTCATGTAACGGAAGGTGTTTCATAATTTATAGGCTGTTAAAGAAGTACTGTACTATGAGTTGTAGCTACAGCAGCCGCCGCTTTATGTGATTGCGTTTATCCATGGTTATTTTGATAACATTAAACAACGAGAAAAAATGACATTCAAAATAGCAATGAAACTTAACTAATTTCATATACAATGTCATGAAACGTATAAATAGGTATGTTTTCAGCATTTTAATCAAGAAAACGCAAAGGTTTGTTTAAGAACCTTTCAAATTATTATTGATAGAAAACTTCATTTAAGAACTGTTGATAACATTTCTGGAAATTGTTTGACCACTTCTCTACCCCTAATCTCAATATTCGGAAGGCATTCTTTACTGGAAGAGGACAGGACAATGTAAAATTTTAAACTAAGTGGAAAAACAAGCTTAGTTCGTCGTAGATGTTTCCATGATTTTTTTCATGGTCCAACAAAAAGTCTGCTGATTTCTTTCTGTTGCTGAGGGAAAAAATACTTCTGTCAGACCGTATTCAAAATCAATAGCGCTATTCAAACTCTACGTTTCATTAAGGTTGCTTTTCCGCCTAATTTTAAATGTTTGACTGAAATCGAAACCAAGATGGTTCGCGACTTAACCCTGCTCTGGGCGACATTTCTCTGTCTCTTGGCAATTCTTATAATCGATATTTTATCCTAATTTGGCGAATTAATAATTTATTTGGCAAGCTTATTATAGATTAAAATTTTTTTTCTGTAATAGTTTGATAATATTACCGAATAATTCATCAAAATAAAGAATGTAATTTCCGTGGTTTCGTGTACAAACGGTTTTGAATGGCAAATCGTTGGCAATATCCGATAGATAACATTAATCGTAATAACACTGAGCGGCGTTTACTGTATTTATAAGTCAATAATCACCATGACAGTTGTTCCTAACAGACTATCACACTGGCGCACAATTCCGAGTCATATTAAGTATTTTCAAGAAATTTTCTCACGCAGATAGGTTACCGTCTTCATGTGTAACTTGGCTCAGTTAGGTAACAGAAATCCATTATATTTGGCAATGTATAAAGATGCACATCTTTTTTATACGATCCTTCCGAGGTGGAACCTTAACTCCTCCCTGATTAGATAATCTAGTCGGAACACGGCGTTTGGAGCAACATTTTAAATCTCCAAGTAAATGTTGCATGCGAAGATGTGAATTAAAACGGATTTGGCGGAAGCGAAATTTTAGAAAATTTAACCTGTTCCCGCTGACATTTTCATTCTCAAACAAAAATTCATAGATTCTTCGCAAACGTAGAGTAGTCATGTTAAGAGAGTCAAGAATCAAGAATTACCAATCAGATGACTATATCTCGGTAACATGAACACCAGGAAAGTAGATTTTTCCTGATTATAAGGTAATTGAGTTTGATGAAAAATATTCATGGTATGGAGCTACTATTTCTGATGCATATGTGGTCCACTAATTATTTATTATTAGCAAAATTATGAATGTTATCGAATATCTTAATATATTTTTCAGTTGGTCACTTCTGGAATTTGTGGCAATACCTTGTGCAGGCTTATTCTGTAACAAGCAAAACAATGCATTAAATCATACAGCTAAGATCGTTACAAAGGGGCACATAGGAGTATAAAATTTGGATTGGCGGTACCGAGTTCCACTGAATTCTATGAAGGATGAACCTGCCTAATTTCGTGAAATACCTTACATCTCGAGATGTTACACAACACAATGTAAAATAAGTATTATGTACGGAGTTGTAATCATTTCTCAGGAGATGATGAGGATATTGTGAAACTGTAAAAAGCATTCAGATCATTCAGAGAGGGTAGACTGCTGACATCAGTCAGAGCGTTAGTAGAGCCCAAGGTAAAAAAAAAACTTAGCAGTCAAGTGATTTTCAAAGAAGTGAGTATTTTGACTGTTAGTAATTTCATATTGTAAATGTTCTTACCTACGTCTGTTCTAAAAATATTGTAGTTGTTATTTTGAATATAAAAATGAATAGGTAATTTACGTGTACTTCAATATGGATTTCGCAGTATTTCAACTTAATTTGCTCTTTTTTTACCATAACAGTTTATGTGAATTTTGAGCATAAAAAAACACATCCCTTCTGCGTTTCAGATAGATGCTTCAAGATATCCAGAAGAAATTAAGCTGAACAGGAAAAAAAATCGTAACTGTTAAAACTTCAAGCATTAATTTTATTTAATATTCTAAGTAACCTATAATGCCGCAAGATATTACGTCTGGTCAAATCGTTGCTGTTTCAATTACGGTTTCACCATCCTTTTTTATATTTTTTGGTTAGACCGAAAACAATTACGGTTCACTTGGTATTTGCTTTTTCAATACTCAGATTTAGATAGGCCCTGATAGGCCAAAACAAATATAGAAACTATCTGCATTGAAAATTCTTAATTAAATACTTCAATTAGCTTAAATATTCTAAACATGAGTTAGACAGCTTGGAAAATTTAAGAACTGCATTTATTAAAATAAACAAATAAATGCGTTAAATAAATCTATCATTACGAAATATTTTTTATGTACTATCTCAAACGAAATTTTATCATAAAATAATTTAAAATAGTAACTAAATTAATTAAATATAAGCAATAAAAGTAAAATATTGCATAAATTTAAGATATTTTACATAAAATAAAGGCATACTATCTTCCCACATTCAGGAATATGATAAAGCCTTCGCAAATCAAAAAATGAAATAAAATAAATATTATTTCTATTGTGCTATTGCTAAATTGAGTTTGGAAACATAAAGCTGATTTTCGTACTGAGTTAAATGCTTAAAAGAAGAAAAATGAAAACCAGATGAATGGGTCAAACTGTAGAAGATTTAGCCTTAATAAAATGAAACACGTCTGATTATACTCAAATTTTATAATAATGAAATGCATTACCTGAAAGAATTGTAATTCTGCTGCATGATTCAAAGAACTTGTCAAAATCGAAGCCATTAGCTGCAAAAATTGTATTAACACTGGAAAATGGAAGAACTGCAGAAAATGAAAGGCGTATTTAACAACCAAATAAAGACCTAGAGGGACGTATTTGAAGACACAATTCCGGTATGCATGAAAGGATGAGTAAAATCTCTACCATATTTCTTTCAGAATTTGAGGGGAGAATATTTGAAGAATGCAAAGTACTAGTTTGCTGTAAATGAAAATATTTCTTGATATTATTTCGTTATGACTACAAAGAGGAAAGTTTTTATACGAAGACGAACATGGATCGAAAATTAACGCATTACTGAAATAAAAATTTTGCTTACGAGTAATCTACCAGCGGTCGAGCGGTAAAGTCGGGCTGAACATTGGTAGTTCATTCCGGGACTCGTATCCCGGTGAAGGGGCTGGCTCCATGGGAGTCTTCGTATGTTTTCGCATGTCTAATAAATATATGCTCTAGTTTCCATTTGAAAGTCCTCCACGAAGGCATCTCTTTCCTTAACTTTAGATTGCTTTGCCATAATTAAAAAAACCAAACAAAACATATTTACGAGTTTTAGTGTTCGTATTTGCTAGAATGATGACTGCGTTCTAGGTACGTTCAAAGAAATATTCGCCAACGATTTAAAAAATAGTGGCATAAGTATGGAAACATTCCTATACCAGACAGCATACGAAGTATATATATATATATATCAGGAAATAAACTGATTTTGCACAGTTTTAGGTATTTCTTATAAATATTTTCAACGAATTTTTTAAGTTTTTATTCCGACTCCAACTCGCAAAATCTTTACCGATGTACCTATATGTGGGATTTTTGAAGTTAACAAAGTAACTTCTCTCCCCTCTCTTTCGTTCTCCTTTCTTTCTGCTTTCGTGGCGTTTTTTTTGAAAGAGGCCCATCTAGTAGTCGGCTGTTCCGGAGTTCGCATTTCGAAGAAGGCATGGCTAATCGCCGCCGCACTGCCAGTGTTTGGCTAGTTGGTCAACTCATCCGCAGTCACCCTTTAAGTGAGAAGCAATGTAAGCTATATTCTCCTTCCTTCCTGTGATGCATTTAGAGAGCACTACCTGCTAGCATCGGAAGGTGAAGAGCTCGAATCCAGGCGAGGACACTACGCGTTTTTCACGTCTTGCGATCTGTCACAAAATGCGCAATGGTCCCTAAAAGTTCATTATAATGTACTTTAAATGCTTAAACACAAAATCTGAGCTCCAAAAGTAATGAAGTTGTAACCAGAGGTAAGATCGATATTTTTCACACATAACTTATGTTAAAAGAAACGTGAAATATAGATGGCCCTCATCATTTATTAAATTTGATAAATTTACAAAATTCATCCAGAATTGAAAGCTTAATTTCATTTAATGACCAGAAAATTTAAAAGCATTTAAATTGTAGTAAAGAAAGGATGAGGAAGGATTCATATATACTGTTATTCTAAAATGTTTTTTTAACTTTGCACAAAATTTCTCGGATAAATAAAATGTTATTTTTCAATCAGAAGATAATCAAAACATTTTTTTCTAAAATTCCTTTTTACAACCGACATACGTTTTCATTAAAAGAGTATTAATAAAATTTTTGATAACATTATAACAAAGCGTGTGGAAATAAACCCTTTTAATTGTACAATTTCAAAATTTTTGGGCTTAAATATTTTCAGTAATCATAGCTTTACTTTACAAAATCGAAACTTATTTATGTTTTTATAATCTAGATTTGCTTGTTAAAGGAAGACACATGGTTTGAAATGCCAGTATAATTCACAGGTTTCAACAGTAAATATTTCAGCATTTGAATGTAATGGAGTGTACAGTACTCCGTTAGTAAATGTAATTTGTTTCATTTCTTGTACAGAAGGTACAAATAATTTAATCTGCAAATTCAGGTCTTAAAGAGATTTCGGTTAATTAACACGAACATACAAAAGGCAAAAAATAAGACTGTATGTTGTTTGATATATTAAATTAGTTTTTACGTTTAGAAGAATATTTTTGCGCATTTGAATTTTAGGACAGACTTCCATTACGTGGTAACTGAATTCGTGAATTTTTTATTTGCAAGAGAACTTTATGATCGCTGGGATAGCGTACAGCACTATTATATCGTTTGGAGATAAATGCGACTAAAAGAGACATCGAAGAAGTTAAATAGGCTAAAAGGAACACTGAGATTTAAAATAACAATTTAATCTCAAAATGGCAACATTAAATCAAATTTTATAAATCGTATATCAGAAATCTACAAATAATTTCAAGTAGTGGCTCTTCAAACGCAAATTACGTAGCCTCCGAAAATAGGTCTGACTGAAAAAACTCATAATTTTAAATGGGAAAATTTATTTTTAAAAACAAACTATATTTTAATTGTGCCATAATTGATTAGTGAGTATTCTTGTCTACATTTCTGTTACACAAGGAATGCATGCTATTTCTAGAAAACAGAGGACAGATTTAAGTTTTATAATTATGGAAAACAACATATTTTTGCCAGTTCTATACAGCGCGTTATGGTTTTTGGCCTAAAACATTTGATCGCAATTTTGATGGAAGTTAAGGATTGAAAAACCGCAGCCGCAGAAACCACTTCAAAAACTTCCCAGACAAGATCCTTTCAGATGCATAAAATATCCGGTTTGATCTTAAAATTTAAAAGAAAGGAGAAATGTGTCTCTTGTGACTATCATGTCCCAGCAGGATGAAACATTTTACATTTTACAGCCACGAATTTGTTCTAGCACGTGCTTTACGATATCATGCACTTTTCCCAAATGGATTTAGGCTCAGAATCTTGCGCAAGCCATCATTCAGGTGAACGAGATTTGACAATGGATGACTTCGGTGACAATAAGGGAAATAAAGAGTGATGTAATATATGGTTTTGCTTCTAAGTTTCGATCGCAATATCCGGCTGACGACATTAAGCAACTACAAGAGTAGGGGTTTAGGCGTAAATCACAGTTTTATGGCTTCAGTTTATGACAGCTACCTCTATAAAATCGACACTCAATTAGCCAATAGAGAGTAGCTAATGCCCTTCCCACCAGATTTCATGGGTCTAGAATATTGCCTAGAAAATGGTTTCAACCGGATGCCAGGTTAACAGCTTTCCTAACTTAGGAAATTATATGCAATTTGAAATCAGCGATCGCTGATTTTTATGTGAATTCTTTTTTTTTTTTTCGCTGTCGTTGTGGAAAGGAAAATATAAGCTTTAAAGCCACGGATCTGTTTGCTTTTCTTCTTATGTAAACAGAATCTGATTAACTCGGAGCAAGTTACTCGGAAATTAAGTCATTGAATATACTCCACTCGAGCAGATCCCACTTTAGCCTTTTAAAAATGATTGCCTACAAACTACTAATCACTAGTTTAAGCTATAAACTTCTTTTTTATACTGCGCAGAAACATAATTAAACTTTTCCTTTCTAAGTAGATAATGCATAAGTAGCACGAACTGAGATTAGAAAATGGTCCAACACAGCAGAAACAAGAATTTGCTGTTAAATGTGATCTATTAAAGGAAGTCGCCTGAAGAAAAAAAAAAAAAAAAACAATTACACAAAAATTTGGTTTGGCATATTTTTTTCCTTTTTGGGGTAATGAGGAGATAATACTTTTTTTGCTGAAAGGTGAAGATGTGATGACAGGTGTTAATTAAGTAATTAAGAATCTTCACTTCATTTTTTAAAAAAATAGTATGTTTTCATGGAAATAAACCGGGAAAAGGAAAAAGAGAGGCTTACATTATCATGCGTAATACCACGCATGTGTTAGTATTTTTTGACTTATTTCACTTGTTTTACAGCAGTATAAAAACAAGCCCACGAAATTCATCATGGCAAGTAGTGCAAGATTGTGCCTGTCGTTGGCAATATCTTTAAGCACAATTGAGGTGACAGTACGACTTTGCTCAGTTCCGCCCCTAGTTTTACTGGCGAGCACCCCGGGGCACGGGTTCGAGGTTACCCATTTTCCTACCACCAACCTCTTAAGAGGACTTTCGTCTTGCCGCATATTTAGATGGCCCCCATGCCGCACAGAGACTATGCATTTACAAACATCCATGCCTTCTCCGGGATTTGAACGATAGTCAGCGTCACTAACAACTATCCCGATTGGGCGGCATATCACGTATGTTAACAGTGAAATTAGTACATATTACAGATATAGTGCTCTCGTACCCATTGAATAAAGCTTGCTATGCAGTTTCCTGTATATTATCTTAGATTAGGAAATCTTTTCAGAAACATAACGTCAAATTTCACAATACTACATTGTTCATTCAGGGTGAAAATTATTGGGTATTTCATTAAGTTATATTCCAGTTATATTACCTGATTTATATGCTGGCTTGAAAGATTTTAAATCTTAGAAGATAAAAATTTTTTCTTAAAGATACTCGGAATTCAGCTGTCTAATAAAATCGAGTAGAACTGTGCATAATACATATGCATATGCATTAGTTATAAGGATATTATGGACTGTTAAATTATTACTATACTTACTACACTTTCCTCCTACATTTATTATTCTTACTTCTACTGTAATTATAGTACTTCTAATAAGATGTTTAACTACATAGCTAATGGCGGTCATCTTGCATTTCTTCTTAAAAATTGGTGAAATTTTTCTGTTTAATAAAACGTGCTAAAACTGCATTTCTTCCAAAAATGCCTATACATATATATATATATATATAAACAATCGAAGAGCCATTACATTATGACTACTTTTAGCCCTCAAAACTGCCAACACCCGGCCGTGGCATTGATTGCACAAGGTGCTGAGGTATCTGGTACCAAGCGCTCAGGAACTGGTCCTGCAATACCCGAACATTACGAGGGGGGAGCGTGGAAGCACGAATTTGGTTTTCCAGGTAGGACCGCAAATGCTCTATTGGATTAATGTCAGGTGAATTTGGAGGACAAGGCATGACTTGAAAGTTCCTGGAATGTCCTTTGACCCACGTTCTGACGATTCGACATTTATGACACGGTGCGTTATGCTGTTGGTAAACACCATCCACCGACGGAAATACTGTTGTCATGAATGGGTGAGCCTGGTCTGCAACGACGTTCACTTAGAGCATAGACGTCAGGGATTGTTCTATGGGGATTATGGGTCCTAATGTGCTCCATAAAAACATTACCCACACCAAATACCCCAGCCATCGGCTCGTCTCTGTCCAACGGTATATCCACGAGCCAGGGTTTCATTTTGAAACTCTAGCTCCTGGATGCACGTATTTGGGCGTATTAGCACAAGCCCGTCAATGTGACGGAATAAAAAACATGATTCATCGGACCATGCAACCTTCTTCCATTCTTCTAATGTCCAATTTCGATGTTTCTTGGCCCATTGCAGAGGCAGGTGGCGATGATATGCCGTTAGTGCAGCGACTTGTTTCAGCCTCCGGCTGAGTAGGTCCATGCACAGAAATGTACGCTGCACAGTGTGTTGAAAAACACTGTCTGGGTCACCACTGTTGTAGATGCTGGTGATTTCGGCTGCTGTAGCTCTTCAGTCACGGTGAACGTCCGTAGCAATCTTCCCTCTTGTCTAGAATTCAATGCGCCGTCGACGACACACTGCTGGCCGGCGACTTGTCGTTTCACCATCCATACACCACTTTCGATATGTGCTCACAACTGCACTTGAACAGCCCACTGAACCTCGCCGTTTCTGAGATTGATATTCCCAGTCGCCGAGTCATAACGATCGAAGTTTGATAAATCAACTGCTTTTCCCATTATGTCGCTAATCGCGCTATATTTGGAAAGAATCGAATCGGACCTTAATATTCCGCAGTACGGATCAATGGCACATATTGCCATAAAGGCAATATGTGTCATGAAGGCAGTCATGATAAGTAGGACCTGAAAGAGAATAGCAGTGAGTGGAGGTAAAGGAGGGCAGGAAGTTTAAAAAATGTCCCAACATCGCGAATAAGGAAGGGCTGGAGTGGATGAAAAAGCAAGTCAATAAGTTTAGTAAAATTAACCTGGCAGTTGTTTAAAGTAATACAATCTTCTCATAGTGTAAAAAAATACAATGCAAAACAAGTATAATGAAAGACAAAACAAATGCAAAATCAGTGTGGATGGAAAATGGGAAAAATGACTAGGTATAGGAAGATCAGTCTTTTTGTGGTGTGCGGCAAATAGCCTTAGATCAGAGTCCCCTTAAAGTATTTTATAGTTGAAGAGATTAAATGCATTTAAGTATTGACATCCAAGTGCTTAATCGAAGAATTCTGTGTTTGTCTTGTTAAGATAGGTTTCAATGGTGTCAAGTCTGAAAACTTCATGAAGTGTGACATTTCTGACATAGTAATGTGCATTAATGATAATGCGAAGGAAACAATTTTGAATGTTCTGTAATTTCAGGACATAATTTTTTGTAGCAGAGGTCTATGCAGGGTATGTAAAGATTCCAAATTCCTCTCTAAGCCGCGATTAGCACGCAGTGATTACGTGCTGTGTTCCGGCTGTCTTGATTTAGATGCTACTAAGAGCGCTGAAGTTAGAGAAATGCTTGAGCTGTCCGATGCAGGAAGCTGGGATGTAGAAAGGGGTGTGACCAAAGTCACGTGAGCTCTGATATCACATCTGATTGGTGTTGAAGTATTCGTTTTAAATCATCATCTGAGATCACATCTGATTGGTGTTGAAGTATTCGTATTAAAGTAACATATATAGAATACAAGAAAAATATAAAATTAAATGCAGAATAAATAGTCGAAAAACAATATTCTTGGTTAAATAAAGATTATGTACATATGTACATAGTTTCGGGAAAGTTTGATTGCAGGAAAAGTATATCTGAATAGCGGTGTGCACAGGTCACGTGGGACGCCACCTTCCCAAGTGCTGGCTCTGATGAATGCTGCTTCGTTTTGGACTAGAGTTCCAATAGTCACTAGATGAAGTAGATAGCAATTACGTAGGAAAGTTCTGAATGCTTTTCAGGATAAAAGCACAATGCATAGCCGCTTTATATACTCCAACATCAGCCGCGCACGCTCAGTGGTTTTGTTCCGGGGCGAGCCCATTTTTATAGATAGAGGGTGGTCATAATATAATGGCTCTTCGGTAACAAGCCCATTTTATAGATAGAGGGTGGTCATAATATAATGGCTCTTTGGAAACGAGCCCTGATTTAACGAGAACTCGGATTTAACGAGGAAATAGAAACTACTTGGTTGGTACAATGCTAAGTTTATGGCAGCGTAACTCGCTTTTAACGAGTAAACCCAGGTTATAGCGAGCAATAGTTTTGTGACTCTTGAATTCCACCTCTCCTACTCAGCTAATCCTTCGTAAGAAAAATTTCTTTAATATTCCGAAGTCAACCGAAAGTTAGTGATGACTCATAAATCTTGCGAACACGTGACGGCGGCCTTCCTTAGCACTTGATTTTGATGCTCGGATATTTCTCAAGAGGGACTGAGGAAGAACAAGAAGAAATAGACATCTTGGAAAATTTGGAAATGATTCAAGAAAGATTTGAAAATTATGTTATCTTTTGACTAAAATGTTATCACTTCCGAGATACCAATTAGCGAGGATATTGTAGCTGAAATTCAAACTAAAACAGATGAAAAAAATAATGAAAGCGACAATGGTAATGATGAATGTGAAGAATTTCAAGCTGAACTGCACCCAACATACTCAATGGCTTAAGAGTGAGCAGGAAAACTTCGAACATTTTTCGAAGACAGGTGTGTAAATGACGATGTTTTCGGGCCATGAGTCTTCTCCGAAGAACAGCAACAACAGAAAGATATAATAATTCAAAGGAAATTAACCAACTTCTTGTCTACTGAGCATAAATAAAAAAATAATATATATATATGTATAATATAGTAAATATGTAAAAAAAATTATGATTTTTAAAAATATCTAATTATGCGATATGTAAATTTGCCTTTTTCGTCGGTCCCGTATAGGCTTAAAACCAATGCTTCTTTCAAATGAAGTGGAAACGATAAACGTGTATTGAAGAGAGCACCTCATTTAAGGTGTTTATAAGAAAATAAGCTATTTTTTCTCTGCAGGAACCATTTTTCATAATTAAAACTAGTAATGTTTAATGAAACTGAACGCTAAAAGTCTCTGAAAAACTAATAACCATCAGATGAACGCGAAATACCAAAGGATACAAGAAGAAAAACTGCAATTTTAAAATGAAAGATAATAAAATCAGAAACAAAAGATACTGATTAAGACCTGCCTTAAAATAAGTGAAAAAAACCATCAACCTTATTATTTAACCTTGCGGCAAGATTATTCGCCCAAATGTTTACATCCACATAAATTGGTAAATGAATCAATTTATTTTAGTGAATGTAATTTATTTAAGCTGTCCAACTCCAAAAAGCCTGAATTTGACTTACTAGATTACGATAAAGCATATTAGGGTTATCCATTAAAGGGGCTGAGGAAACCTGCAGACGAAAGTAAAAACGTTTTTAGTTGTAATAATTATGTTAAAGAAATCTGTCTCATAGTCACATAACGCATGACACGCTTATGCAGCCATTTCTTTTGTCGGGAATTCAATTGAGTCGAACTCCCAATAATTAATGATCTCTTTCGCGAGGATGTTAATTTGCCAGCAAGAATGAAACCTTTGAGTCCTTTGCTACAGCAAGCCTGACTCAGCAACGCACGAAACGCTTGAGAATGTATAGCAAAATTTGCAGCGATGTTAACGGAATACCCTTAATACATCCAGTGCATGCAACTGCAGTTTGGCAACAGTATTTTAAAGTTTTTTTACATAAAGTAAGCCTAAAGAGTGCTTACGAAAGGCTAAGGTAAAAGAAAAATATTTCTACAAACGGTTTACTAATGCATTTATGCATAATGAAGAATACTAAAAGCAAAATACGTTTTTCTTATAGATGCTTATTTCCTTTAGCGAAAGATATGTGGTTGCACTTAGCAAGGAATGAGCAATCAAAAAGGTGTAATTTATCTTCTATACCTTTCTAAATGTATCTTAAAAGTGTATTTATTCTTTGAGAGGCAGTCATAAATGTTACAAAGAGTTGATAGGATTCTTTTACGGATTGTATTCACTCACTTATGGACTCACTTATTGTAGACCTTATGAAACTACTACTGTAGAGACAAGACTTATTATAAATAAAATTTCAAAATTCCAAATAAGAACTAAAATTAAGTTTCGCTGTGATCTATGTCATAACGGAGGAAGTTTTATTAGCGAAGAAAATTGTAGAAGTTATTTCAAGTCATCTGCATGCTTAAAGATTGAAGAGATCAGATACATCAGGTTTGCTGATAATTCCACAGAATACATTTTAGGCATTCAGATAGAAAACATGCATTGAGGATAAAATAATGTGCCTAATTCTTTTTACGAAAGAAACATTTTCTCTAGCAATAAAAAAACTGATGAATGGAGTGATCGATATCCCAGGAGGGAAACTTAGTTTTTTATATCTGCCACTCTAATGGCTAAATAACCATTTTGTCTCAAGAAACGTAGTTTGGAATAAATAGAATGCATTTAACAAGAGTCAGTTCAAGATCATGAGCCAAACTAAAATATGAAATACAAATTTAAGATTACTAAACATATTTGAGAATAACTGTAAAGAATATAAGATATAAAAGCTCAACATATGTATGTTTAAGGTACAAAATTTGGCATGGTTTATCGGAATTTAATGTATGAGTTAATACGTTTTCAAAGTGAACGAATATTGTAATTTGGAGAAATATACTAACTACTGTCCGCAATTTTGTATTTATTAAGTAGCTTTTCAGATGCCCTTACGCAAGATCAGAAACTGAGGGGCCTTTTTCACAGGAATAATTGGCCGGAAGGTTGCTAACAACATTCATACACATAAATTTGTTAATTGTATAAGTGTAAAATTTTTATATATTTATTCCAGTAACAGTTTTGTTTAAAATGTTCTGCTGAGAAACATTCCGCTTAAAGGTTTCAATAGTTTTAATGATTTCAAACAGTTTTAACACAAAAGTGTAGCGCCTCTTGAAGCATTTAAAGTTTTTTTCAATACATGTTGCAAAAGTTTCAGACAAAAGGAAGAATATTAAAATTTACTTTATTGCTTGTGAATCGAATAAAATCACCAAAAGAGCATTTTATTTTTGATTGAGATAATTTATGAGATGTAGCCTCAAGCTTGATACAAAAAAATTACCATTTGTCATTCCTCTAATGAATGAGCTTCTTCAACTATTTTCATTTAGAATGCTTTGGTCATGTTTGCTTTTAGTTTTATTGCACTATAAGATTTTTACTGTTATTGCCATGAAAGGCTCAAAAAAGAAGCAAATTTTAATTGAGAAAATTGCCTAAAACCTGCACAAAGATAAATAATATTCGTGTCATTTTCTAAATAAATATTTAATTTTCTTTTCGATAACTGTTTTTAATTATTGCTTTTAATAAAAGGAAGCCTTCGATGATAGTTCATTTTTATGAAAATTTTAAGGAAAAATGAGTAAAAATAATGCTTACGGAAATAATGAGAAAAATTTAACTTTCAGTCTTAAAATTGTTACATTAAATGAAGAATGTGAAGAGGAGGTTCATTATACGTTTATTTCGGTTTCTTTAAAAGTGCTCTCTAAAAAGGGAAAACCAAATTGAAAAAAATAAAGTAACAACTTCTAGCCGATGATCTCATCCTACACAATCGATTATGGGCTTTGATGAAGGAACGTTCTCTGTTTGTTTCTATGCAGCTTAGATCTTAAGTAATTAAGAAAAATTGTGTTCTTATCGAAGAGTATGTTCCTAAACAACATAGTTGGAAAAAATATAATTCAATCAGAATTAAAATTATATGCAATTGTATTTGGATTATGTTTTCCATTTACAATTCCAGGGTGTAATTGTAATTGCAACTAGTAATTACAAACTTACTGCAATTAATTTAGAAGTCAAACAACAAAATTATTAATTTCAATCCAAATTGCATAGTAACTGCAATTACATTATAATTATGATGTAATTATAGTTAAAAATTACGATGTAATTGTAATTATAGTTAAGAATTTCGATGGAATTGTAATTATAGTTAACAATTACGATGGAATTGTAATTACTTTATAACAACAATCCCAAAGTAATTGCAATTGCAAATAATAATCGTAATATAACTGCAAATGCAGAACATCAAAACTTACATAATTGTAATTGTAAATATTTAACAGCAGTTAAGGTGGTTACAGCAATTAGGCTGCTTATATTAAACGACTATTTTAGTTTCGAATAATAACTTTTGATGTTGAAAACATCTTAATGGTGTATATCCAAAATTTCCATCAGTATTAAGTTATTTTAAGCTACAAGTACTTGTCAACTATTTGCCGTGGGGAGTATTGCCACTGAACGAAGCATAAAGTATTGAATTCATTTTCCAAGCGCCTGTCTTATAAATAAATCTCATAGTGTTGCCACTTAGGAAAACATAAGATATTTATTTTCCACGGATCTGACGAATCATTTCTCAGAGTATCGTCATTTGGGAGAACATTAAGATGCTTAATTTATGGTTCCAATTTAATGAATCAATAATTGTTTAACCTACGAAGGGATTTAAAAGAAACAAGCATATTTCTTAACAGTTTTAAAATTTCGTTTTAGGTTCTATTAATACATATAATTGTTACAAATTAAAATGCAATGAAATATATTATTTTGATTAAATATATTATTTTGATTAATAATAATGTTTCTACCGCGGTATATAACGCACACCTCTCAAAAACAAAGTGACAGTTCTATATCTCCCTTTTTAGCGAAATTCAAAAATTAAAATTGCGTTTTTCATGTCTCGAAAGCGCGACTTAGGATATATATTACATTTATATACAGCGTTATTTTAGTATAGGTATTTTAACACAAAATCGGACGTTTTCTGAAATGACATGCCATGTTTTTCCTTATTTAGGTTCTACGACTCAAATTATGCCTAAATATTAAATTTTGTAAAATGTGGTGAGAAATTTATGGAGAAATTCAAAAATTTATCTTGGCGCAATTTTTCCGTTTGCGCCAAGAATAATTTACTTGGCGAACTTCTTAATTTATAGCAACCTATTTTCCTTTCCTTTTTTCATCGTAGACGAGCCTGAAAATTTCATCATTCATTCTTTCAAATAATTTTTAACATAGTGCGCAAACAACATTTGGCATTATTATCGCTTATAACAAAAATGCCAAATTTCAAAACGAGCCAGTCTGTAAATTCATGTATATCTTAGAAAATTTTGAATAAAAAATTCCATTTTTTTTTTGCAGATGGGCCTAGAAGCACATCTACTTAATGATGATGTTAAAAATTTGATAGGTTATAATACAAATTTTTTCGAAAAATTTATGAAAAGTCTTTTTAAATAAAAACTTAAGAAATAAATCATAAAAATGTGCGAATTATGTTTGGATTAAGACTAATTTTTTAATTCTGGAAGAAGGATTCAAGTCAGTTTAATAAAAAAAAGATATATCAAATTAAATTGAGAAGCTAAATCTTCATCAAATTAAATTGAGAAGCTAAATCTTCATCAAATTAAATTGAGAAGCTAAAGCTCTAAATGTTTGAGAGCTAATTCTTCACAAAGACCGTACTTCCTTTAACCAGGTAAACCTACTATGCCCTGCCTTTTTCACTGAAGCAATATTGAATCATATGCAAGGTTATTTTAAAACAGGTAGCAAAAATATAAAGACAGGGAAAGAGGAGAGAAATAAGAAATTTTTATAATATACAAATGATGATTCCCGATTACCTTCTTTGAGCACTGATCCATTTTCCTCAGCAGCCCCATAGGTATAATGTATACCGGAGAATTTTGCTTTCATGTAGCGATGTTATACCGTTTGAAATCGCACACGAATTGGCGATTCACACTAGCAGAACGTTTTTATGTACAGTTCAACGTGTCTGGACAACTTAAATGCGCAATGTTCGCATACACATTCCTTAACAAAATCTGCTTATTTATGTACTTTCTGCCTGTCTTCATAATTTTGTCAGACATTTTTTAATCACCGTGCACATCATTCACTTTTGTTTCAGTGAATATAGCAGAATACTGCAAGGTTGTCTTGCTAAGGGGAATGTTTCCTTGATGAAGAACGTTTTATACGAAAACAGGCTGTGGAAAGACGTGAAAACATCCATTTATCTCTGAAGAATTTCCACTGCGAATAGGAGTAAGAAAGTAATTAATTTTTTTACGTTTTAGAAAAGTCACAAAATATTATGAGGTATTAATCCGTAGGAATTATATGGAGGTTACGAGATGCTAGCTTCATTATTAAAATTAATTTTAGCATTTTAATGATTTTAAATAAACTATAGATGCTAAATTTCCCGAAATTTGTGTACTACGTTAAAATTTTGTATGTTGGAAAAACTTTACTTTTATTGTAAATTAATCATTCATAAATAGTTAAAAGACGAAAATAACTAAACTGTTTCATGTAAGTGTAATTGACTAATGAATCAAGATCTGGCATCAAAATCATGTCACTGAACCTTCCTAAGTTGCCGAGTTTTACTGTATTTTTGTTGTAGTTACTTGAATCGGAATCGAAAGAAAACGGGTTTAAATTTACAATTTTTACTTATGTTTTATATGTGCTTATTTACACTTTAAAACTTATGTTATGATGTTAAAATGCATTATAACATAACTCTGTATAAAATTTAAGGAAATAGAATAGAATTTTTAAGGAAATATTTGTTCTTTTATGACAGCCAAATCACTGAATTCTTTCAAAAACTGAGTGAATTAATTATTTTACTGTATTGGCATAAGCATTAGAAAAGCAAAACATGTGTTATTTCTCGCTTAATTTTTCGAAACATTTCGGATGCTTCAAAACATGAGATATGATCATAAATTCAGAAATCAAAATTTAATTAGAGTAGGAAGATAACATATCGGGCTATTCCTGTTTATACTGGCTAGTTATTTTACCTAAGATATTGAAGCTAGAAACTTTGCAAATTGAATTCTTAGTGGGAATAGAATTTCGCGATAAGATAAAACTCTGTACTTTTAAATGCCACATCTTATAAATATTTGCATACGGCTCCGCATACCATTTCCCTTTAGTTTGCAGTTTTATTAGTTACGGAATTTGAAGATGTCATTTCCCTGAAATATCTGCCTCTCTTTGAATATATCTTTCCAACCTGAATAATGGAGACAGATGAATATTTCTATAAAACTATCGACGTTTAGAGGAGCTAGGTTCGAGGTTGATTGTATTTACTGAAAGAATTTTAATACAATGACATTTCTAAAGATTTATTTTAATTTTTACTTTAATGTGTTTTTTAATCAAGCAAGCTTTTAATATGCAAGAAGTATTTATGTAAAACTAAAAACTAATCAGAAGCTTCGTTTGAAAAAAAATATGTTTTTCTTATTTCACATTACCTTGCCTTTATTTATCATTGGCGTGGCTGCTAATCAGTGATTTGATTTAACAAGCAATCATTGATTTGATTAAATAAAAATGTCACTTAATTAGAAATAAATGAGATTAAAAAATCATAATACCTTAAAAGAGAATTTTTGTTATTTAAATTTCATTATCTTTTATAATTCTGCTTGCTTTATAGCTGAAGAGGCAATACATAACCATTCATATTCAAGTGATAATTTTATGTATTTACACATATGTGATAACAGACCAGGAAAAACATTTTTAAAATTTTTTTTCACGTCAGAAATTATTTATATTTAAAATTGTTTTATTGTATTTATATTGTTTATTTTATACGTCTGAGGGTTTTTTAGTAACTAATGTTCTAAAATAACGCCACTTTATAAGCAGGTGCAACATAAACACAATAGGAAACATATGTTATTAAAATGAACACTTCAGATCATTAATAATTAGCAGAAATGTTCCGTGTCTGAGTTCTATAAATATTTCATTCCTGTTCTTGAGATAGTAAACATTATTAAGAAATATTATTGCCAAGGTCTCTTCTTGAAGCTGCGTGACGTATTGCATATGCAAATGGATTCCTTTCATTTTTGATTTCTAAAGAAATTATTATTACTTAAAGAATGCTGTCAAAACATAAAGATACTGCTCAGTGGTATAACATTTTAAATGATGTCACGCAATGAAGAATAGTATCTTACAAAAAGGGCTTAAGATTGAATTTTCTTAGCATTAAGGAACACTACATGATTCAAAGCCTTTCTCATTAAAGACAAGTGGTTTGGCTGTACGCGTTTTCATAGTTTTCTACATGTGAATAGCGATTAAAATTTGTAAAGTCATAAAATTCTTGTTATTATTTACATGCATTTTAAATTTAAATTTATTGTTTCAAGCCCATATTAAGTATCTCAAATCTTGGACAAGAAAATCTAAAGAAATTTACAATACAACAGCATTATCTCACCTTGATATACACAGCTGTTGACTTATGGGAAAATATAAAATTTCAGTAATACTTTAGTGTTAAAAAAATTATTTTAGTCTTTAAAATTTTCATATCTTTACCTTATGTTACATCATCGTCGCATTAATAAACCATGCATCTCCTCATATCCTCAAATCTCAAAATTTTTCTATTTCATTCTATATAACATCTTTTATAACTATCCATGAAGCCTGGCAAATTGTGCATTCTTAAAGCTGCTGCCGTTCTACGCAGCATCCCAACTTTAATTCATTTTTCAAATTACAACTGCATATTATTTTTCAGTGAAATTGAATGATTTAAAATATTTTACATTCTACTTTGTTTCTCTTTTTCTGTTTCAAAATACAACACGATGCTTAATATAAATGTTAAATAACTTATATAAGTATTACTAAATACATTTTTATAATAACTAGCATTATTTAATCATTAGGCTTTTGTTGAGCATTTGAGATAAAGCACATGCAATATTATGCATGTATTCATACAACGTATGCAGTATTACAATATCGCGTATAATACAATGCATATTATCTCAATGATTACCACGGGACAATTTTCAGTAGGTCGTTAACTCTGAAGTTTTTCTTTTGGTTTATTGCATAAATGTGAATACATTTATAGTTGTTATCTAATTTTTTAAATATTAACTAATTGATAATAAGCGTGCATGTTTAATTATTATTGTTTCATTATTGCATTATTTTATTCTAAGAGATTCTTTTCTCTACCTCTTTCTTGTTCAGGGCAACTAAATGCAGGTGAGTCGCGACAGTTCCCAGCTATTTGCATATATTTCGTGATGCAATAAAAGATTGGAAAGAACTGATTTATCTAATAGATAGTTTTCTTTATAAAAGGTTCATGTAAATTGCATAAAGAGTATTTTTATAATCCTCCAGTAAAATTCAGTAAAGAAGTTTCCAACACCATAAATGCGGTACCTAATCTACAAGACAGGCATTAGAAATTACCAGAGATATATTTATTACAAATGCCAATAACTGATCAAAAGTATTTTATAAGAATGCTGTTATACCTCTGATCAATTACTGCTGAGAAATAAAACACATATCTCGCGTAAGAGTAATGTTTTATAGTTAATAAAACATTGCTTACTATAACATTTCTTTATGTAAACTACTTTTAGGTATAATTATTACGTATTGATAGGGCATAATGTTCATTAAAACTTGCCTAATATTATTAAAAAATGATAACTACATTTTACAGTCAATCTTTACTAAATAGACAAATACAAATTGCGAATCATCTTCATGTTTTCGTAAAAGACTTCGTTTAAAAAAAAGGACACTTTAAGAAGAAAATTTTGTTTTATTTCATGTAGTTCCTATCTGCTGTTAAGTATTCAAAACCTGAACAAAAAATAAGCTATGCATTTTTTCTTCACAATATGTGCTTGCTGTTACTATAAAGGAATGGGTAACTAATTAGCATTTTTGTTATGCAGCTTTGGCTTTTATCTGATCTAACATGTTATATGTAACGTGAAAATGCACTTTAACTGCGTAATTCTGTAAGAACTTCAGAAATTCATAAACTGAGAAACTGAAGAAGTTTCCTAATCATTGATTACGAAGACATGATTCTAGAAGCACTACGATTCTGTTTAGAGATATCCTAACACTTGTTGGAATATAAATTAAGGTTTCTTTTCATTTGCCAAACTTTTTAGATGCATGGCAGAAAGGAAGTTTTTATAAGTGGGTAAGGAGAATTTTTGTGATAAAAGGCAGCAGCAGAGTCATAATGTTTGTGAACTTCTGCTACAGAACTTGATGTTGATTCTAAGAGTTTGATTCTTATTTCTAGGTAGTATTCTAAATTTTAATACACAAACTCCTTCCTTACTAGTTCTTCTAATTTAAGTTTCATACTAATTGTTTCTCCTCACTTACTGAGTGCTATTCGTACTACTTTCCTTATCATATTGAGAGTTATTATCACAGTTTGGGTCCCTTATTCCAGTAATTCTTACAATATAGTTTTTTATTATATTTTCTTGTTGCAAAATCCTTCTACTTATCATTGCTACAAATTTTATTATTTTTTGCTTGTTCTTTGCTATAGATTTTAGATATTGGTAACTGTCATTAATTAAACATGAAAGCGCTAGTTTTATTTAGCTGACTGCTTTTTATTCTAATATCCAAAACTAAATTCTAGACTCCCTTAAAATTTATAAACTTATTAAATACTTACTTTATGTACGTTGTAAAAATACATGTCACAATATAAACACGATTTCAGACAACATGTGTATTCGGATACAAGGCGTCATTAATAGATAGTTGTGAGAGTAAAACCGATTTAATTAATGTATTTCTGACGATTGGTTGCTTTTAATAAATGGTGCTTAATCAGTTTTCATCTACGGCGCAGTTCTTTTTATCTTCAGATGGAGCATTAGCCTTAAAGTTTGCTAATGACAAATATCATCGATGCATCGAAATTTTTGTCAGTAACGATTTTTTGAAATGAGATAATGTTTGAAAAAAGACAAGAAATATCAGTGTCAAAAATAAAAACTAATAATGTTCCATTATATTGCAGGGAAGGTAAGATCCAGTTTTCTATGCATTAATCTTCATTGTAGCATATGATATTTACTTCTTATTTATTAATGACGAGATCTATTCATTAGTCAAAAAGTACTGAGATAAGTAAAAATAATAAAAAGATCACGACTGATTCTTGATAAACATTTAAAGCTTATCACATTCTGAAGATGTCATTAATTTTTATGGTTATTTACATGTGACGTTAAGTATTCTAAATATATTAATGACTATATGATTCGCTATCATTACATACATATTACTCTTTAACAAATAAATTAATAATAGTTAAATTGATGATATAAACTGAAATTTTACTGTAACTATAAACTTTTATTATTCGTTTCTTCGGGAAATTCTTCTTCTACTAAAAGGGGCAAAACTATGCAGAGCTGTTTCAAAATCCTCCATAAAGCTTCAATGAGATTTCGAAATATTTACATAAGAATTTCACCGCTATTTGCATATTAATCATCAACTTACTGTATAAATCGTAGCTTGATTCAAAGGAGACAAGATGAGAGCCCGAAATTTTATGTAAACTGCTATGGATCAATTCAATAGTATGGTGTTTACCAAGCATTCGAAGCAAATTTGCTTTGCTAAATTTACCATAATGTTATCATAATCATCATGGCTAGCGCAAATAGTATCTATTGAATCTTAGTAGTGTATCACAATTAAAAAATTTTCCTTTTTTCATTTATATAACAAATGCAAATTGCAAATACAACATTTAGGTTTCATATGACCTGATTGTTGAAACTGATATTTTAAACGGAGCACTGATATACAAGCACTGATATTTTAAACGAAAATTTAATTTTAGTAAGTGCGCTAATGAGTAGAGTGTTCCCTTATCACCTTTTTTAAAATGTCCCAATCAGTCGAGAAAAAGGAAATTAGACACCTTGCAAATATTTTCATTCCCGCATCATATTGTATCTTCAACACTGAAAGGTATACTGAAAATCTTAATAAAGGAAGTACAATTGAATAGACGAATGCATTAATTAGTCATAAAAGTTTTGTTTTGCTTAACATCATATTAAAGTTCCTTTTTATTTAATTTGATAGAATAAGGTTGGTGGGCGGCATGCATTGCTTTCGTAAAATATGTCAATTATTGCAATTTCATGATCATATTTAACAGGGAATGTCATTCAAACATAATTCTTGGTAAACTTCAAAATATTATAGTTTGGGTCACATAATCTATTCTATATGTATAACACTGCATAAGACAAATGTTGTTTTGCTAATAGTTAAATATTTTGTTTCTTCTCTAAGCAATTATCTTTCCTGTTTCACTCTTTCGGTTCAGAATTGCGCACATGTTTAGCTAAAATTAAAAAATGCCAAGGTAAATCGAATACGTTGTTTCGTCTAAATACTGGTTTAATCTACTCAATACTTAATACAATAAATGGGGCTCGGTTCATATTCTTGTACGTTTGACCTTGACTTATTCAGATAAGCAGAAGTGATGTTCATATGATGCAAAAGATTAAAAATAATACAGTTTCGTTATGAGTTATTAATAACAATCATGAATGACAAATTATAGTTCACAATCGATAATTGAATCCAGATTGTAAGTTAAGTGTCAAATTATTGTATATTGTTAAGACAAATTAGCCAATTTACTTTACCTAACTACCAGAATTAGCTATCACATTGTATTACTTTGTTAGAATTAAATTATTTTTATTTTTGCATGCTTTCATTATGCAACGGAGAATATACCAAGTCGGCTATTTGTGCATCCGACATTTGACTTTAAATGATTGCGTAGTGAATTTTTTAAGATCTCTCACTTCGGAAGCCATCTTAGCTCTGCATCTAAAAATAGTAGTAATTCGTTTCGAATATGAAATTTATTTTCTGGAGATCCTGTGCTTCTTGTCGTTCTATAGGGCCTACGGAGTGCAAGAAATTTAATCATTTTTTGCATTTCACACCTAAAGACCTCTTGTCTTTACAACTTAGCAAATTTCTTTTTTTTTTAACTTTTGTATATTTATTTATGCTGAGTTCAGATAAATAATTACCTGCCATAAGAAAATATTTCTGTTTTCAAAAGCAGATTCAATGAATGTTGAAACTACTGCATTAAATTGGCGAACAAAATTAAAAGCAAGTCTTTCTATCCTCTCGATAGCTCAGGTAATACGGAATTTCAGCCTTTTTCACTAAATGACTAGCTACTGAATACCATAATAAGCGAATTTGACTATAGCAGGTAAGTTAAAGGTCTCATGCAGACTTATAGAATTTAATTTACAGTCCATGATATTTATACAGAGTAATTGCAGTTAAGATTGACACCTACTTGCCAATAATAATTATTTTCCCATTTAAATATTCAAATATTTAAGTTTATGCTACATGGGTCATTTATTACGCAAACTGAGGTACGGATATTGCAGCTGCTTTATTATTTCTTTCGATTTGAAATAAATATAAATTGGTAAATACATGTTTCCATGGTCTACATTCAATTCAAAATTTTGAAATATTTTAAATAAAGAAGTTTGTTCTTTACTTGAATTGAACATGCAGCTAATTTTGCAGCGATAATATGATTCATGATGATAAGAAATGAATAGCAGCTTTTAAGAAAAATATAATGTATAAATGTGCTACGACTCTACTGAAGAAAACGGACATGTTACGTTAAAAATAATAGTTTAATATTAAAAAATGTGATTCACAGTGATAAACCGGAGGAAGCTCTGAAGAAGAAAATATAATGGAAACCTTTTTTTTTTTTTCATTTAATGTTGGGAATAATCTCTTACATTAAATGAGTTCATATATTTGTGAAAGAATTCTATTATTCACACTGGCCTTAAGAAAACGAATTTTTTAAATAATGAATATCTACTTCCTTCTGAACTTAAATTTTTAGCTTTTATTAATAAATATACTCCAGTCACTTATTGGAAACATTCATTAATCAAACGTGAAAGAAAAGAATTCGAAATTTTTATTAATAAATATACTCCAGTCACTTATTGGAAACATTCATTAATCAAACGTGAAAGAAAAGAATTCGAAATTTCTGAAATAAGTCTAATTTTCTGCTCATCTAGAAATGAATTCTTTGAATCATCCATCATCGAACGAAGCTCAACCTTTCAATAACAACTCTTTGTTGATGAAATTTGTTCTGTCTGACAACTAGACTAGAATCACAAATTCAGAACCTACGTAAATTCATAAGTATTCCTAAGATTCTGATACTGTTCGTGCATGAGCGGGAACACTCATTTGTAGCCAAAACAATCACTCACTGCTGAAGTTTGGAACCTGATGACACGAGGTTATCAGAAATATGACATGCGACGGTAGACTGTCACGATAAACAATATCCGAAGAAATATATAAAATAATACACAGAATAATTATAGAATAGAATTAATTATAAGGAAGATTTAAAAGATCACATTTTTCACTTGAGAGGCAGAGTAAAAAGGAGAGTATTTGAAGCACATAAAAATGAGATGATATTCGATTAATTACCGCATTTTTCTACAGTTCGAAAGGAACTATTAAAATATTCTGAATATGCAAAACAAAAGTGGAATTTTAAGGTCTACTTTCGAAGCAATTCCTAGCTTTTCATCTGAATAAATTTTAGGTTGTTTTGAAATTTTCTTAATTAATTACTTAATTAAGAACCTACAATCTAAAAGTATATGTATTGCATTTTTCTTTATTTCATTGCAAGAATGGTTAATATCAACTGCGTATTCTTTGCACTGATTATATTATTTGTTTTTAAGTTCACCATGATGTACTACAGATTTTACACACAGGTTACGTTGTGAGTAAAAACCCAGGTTTCTTAACTAGTTAATATTAATAATTAATTAATTAAATGCATTAAAATTTATTTTTATAGCCTACATTAATGTAAATTTACAATCTATTAACATTTTATTTTTACACTGGGTTCGCTTACTCGTACGAAAAACATGATATTTGATACCATAATTCAATTATAAAAGATACTGTTGATTTGAAGAAGGCAGAACATTTATATTTTAGAAATTTTTCAGACGCTTTTTTTTCTAATTGAATTTCTTGAAAACTTTGCTAGTAGAAAAAGGCTGTCATTTAAGTTTTCAATCCATCTTGTAAGCGTTAAAATAAGACTTTTAAAAACGCGCTTTTAGAATGCATTCTATCATATCGTTAACAGTGTGCATCTAAGAGAAAATAATACCTCAGTGTTTTTAAAAAATATTACATATCCTTTTGAAAAGCTCCTCTTAATTTTTAGAGTCGTATTAGTTTTTATGCTTGCACACTAGCTCACAAAAATGCAGTAAATAAAACTGCGCATGCGAAAAGCCGTGCATGCATTTTATAACTGAAATTTAGAATATTAAAATCGTCCGACTGCTCTTTTCTTCTGTCGAAGAACGTTTAAGCAAAGGAAAGTAGGGAAATGGTTGTTAAATCTAGTAGCTATAAGCAATTAAAATAGACGTTTTTATGAATAGTTTAAAATATTTTAATTAAACGGCTTTGGTGCATTACGAATCTTAACCAATTAGTTAAAGGAGTTCCACTGAATATGTGGAATTACGTAAATCTGCATCACATTATACATTTTCTATCATAAAGTGTATCAGCTCCTAAATATCTGAAAGCTTGTTCATTTATTCTTATATCTAGAAATCGTTCATTAGTTCTGCTCCTTGATTTAACCTTAAATGAATTAGTAAAACACTGAACGATTGGGGATCGATCTCGTAGATTTACGCAAATATTAATACCCCTTTCACCCACGTTTTCGCTGTAATATCTGACATGATGATGGACAAATCAGTTTATTTCAGCAATTCAACTGAAGCTTCCACGCGGAGCTGAGGGTTAAATGTTTGTCAACATTTATATGTACGTATATATCGGGACAGTCAGTTCTATTTCTTCTATAACATCTATTATCACATGAAGCTTTTAAGGTACGGCTTTTCCTTGAAGGATCACTTTGTCAAAATTTTAGACAAGAGCGAAGCCGACCGAGAGTTTCATCTGGTTCATAGGTCACTCATGAAGTCAAGGCATGGTTTGAAATTAATGATGCCTTGCATATAGCCCACTAGAAAATAATAAACCTTTTAAATACCTCCATGGTTCCCTTTAAAGAACTCTAAAAATGGAGCGAAATTCCAAGCTGAGAAGAACTAACACTAGAGCTCTGTTCAAGATAAAATCTTTCTGGTTAAGTATAGAGAGCTTTTTCTTTGGTAGTGGATGATAATGAGGTACTGATCGAGAGCTAAGTAGTCTTTCACTGTGATATCATGAAATGCTTTTAGAGCCAAATCAAGGTTAGTGGTTCCATGAGAATTAAACATGTAGTGACAGCTGGAGTTTGTGAATTTTTGCTTTTTCTCGGAATTATATCGCTTTATGTAACGAATTCTGTTCATAAATATTGGAGTGTCTTGGTTGCTGCATTGATCTGTATAGTGATACTGATGCAGTCCAGAAATTGAGAAGGTATCATCTAATAGTTGGGTTTTTTTGCTTTGTGGCGATGTTTACAAGATTTCATAACCATTCTGAGTGAAATGGTTTTGTTCATGGCACAGATAATTTAATTAATGACTGGGTTTTCGAAAGGCAAAATTAAAGATTCAATGGGTATATAATTTATCCGTTTCCCATTTTACAAGTATATTTTGTTCTACAATAGATAAAAATTCATTCTCTGAATTATTTTACGCTATGACTAATACGAATTTCAGTAGGTCTGCTAGAACTTAACTTTCTGTTTAGTTCGAAACGCAAGCTTCAGAAATTTGTTCTAGGAAAGATAAACAAAATCTTTATTTAGATTCAGAACTGTTAAGATTTTGGCAACTTCTTTACATTATTCCCGAAAATTTTCTTTCTCTTCAGCAGCTGCTTTACACTCATCTTTCTTGATTATTAGTTTTTCTAATTTTCTTACTTGCGTTTAATTTCAATAGCATTTAAGCACTGGGCTAAACGTTACTTTATGCCATAGACAAAACAGCTGACCAACTGGGTTAGGTGCTTATCAGCCTGTTGGATCCCGTCGATCGAATAAAAAAATAAAGAGCTTAGTATTGTTTTCTTCCCGGAATTAATTACGTTTAGAGCTTAGTGTCCTCCGGGAATTGACTATGTTAAGTGATGAATACTGAAAGAAGGATTTGTTACTTTGTTTTACAATGTGCAAAACAATCTCTACTAAATTTTTCTGTACTACTCGTATAATAAAACACATGGAAAAATATTCAAATTGCTTTTTTAAATATGCAAATTTGAACTTAAGAGAAAGTATCAGAGGTAAAACTGCAGACCGGTATATTGGATAGACCAGGGAAATTAATTGTTTTATATGAAACAAATTATTATTGAAAACGTTATATGAATTTTTCCAGAGCAATGCAATAAATAATTAACCAGCAGTTTAAGTGTTATTAGAATACTTCATTAATGCAGAAAATTTACGGCTACGAATGTACTAAATGCATTGCGAAACACAGACATTAAAAACGAATGAGTTTACTCGACTTTTAAGTAATGCCTTCTCTTAAATATGAGGAACAATAAAAATAAAGTTTGCTCAAGTGGATGCTCATCCATTGTTGTATTTTGTACTGATTATATTAATTTTATTAACAGTTAAATTTTGAGTCAAAGTTCCTTTCCTATCAATTCGTACCTTCAACTTACCACTTCCTGCCAAAACGTAGTTTTAGAATCACGTCTGAGTACATAATGAGGAATAGCGGTATTTAACCGCGACGTTCTTCGGTCTTAGTAAGAGAGATACCAGGTATTCTGTTTGCACTCGTCCGCCTTTTTTAGGCTACTCTTCCGTAAGCTCTTATCACGCTCTGCCGTACTTTAGGCCCTTGATACCTTCGCAGTCTATTAAACGTTAAGGGACCAACTCTGTTAGAATTTTGATATCTTCGGCTATACCTCTTTAGTTTAGATTAGTTTAGTATTATTCTTAGTCTCTTAAGTTCAAATCCCAAGTGTCGGCTTTATTGTACACTCCAAGACGGAGTTTTGTTAAACCTTAGTTGGAATAATAAAGGGTTAGTTTACCCTTCTATCTTGTTGTTTCCTGTCACACGAACTCAAGCGATTATTCGCTTATCAGTTCTTAAGATTCTTCACATCCAACAGTAACTTAGAGTTACACAGTGAGGAACTCTACAATTTAATATGTCGCATAACTCGAGTAAAGTGCTAAAATTGAGTGCTGCGTAATAAATTTACAGGTTTATGTAAAGCATTACTGTATGTTATAATCAAATCTTACAGTCTGGAAATTGATATTGTGTAAAAAAATTCATATATATGTATGAAAAGTTTGTTGATTTATTATAGCACTTCCTGATGGAATTCTGTGAGAATTGCTCAAAGAAAGAAAAACAAAGCAAAATATTACTGTTTAATTACTTTAAGTGATAGCACTCTAGGAATGTTATGCTAATCATTCTGTCGTTTTTTTTTTTTTTTTTTTTTTTTTTCGGATTCATGTGATTTTAATACCAGTGGTGAATATTCTTTTCGATCTATTTATTATTTCCTTTTAATTATGTACTTGGATAATTCTATGCGTTGTTGCTTGATTTCATACATGGAAATTTAAAATATAAGCAGTTTCCTTTTGCAGTGCCCTTTGTTCGGGATTTAGGTTGTGGAGATTTATTTAATTTACTTAACAGTTAATTTTATTTTAACCTTCCATGTTACTCTTGTTTAAAGCTGCACCTTCTTGCCTGAATGTTATTTAAATTTCGCTCGTCATGCAAAGTAGGGTAGAAAGATAATATTTAAGCTGATGTCTGAGTTACTTCAGACAGAGCGTGTTCTGCCTTTCGACTACATTATTTCGATGCTATTTAAGTTTGCAATGCTACGATCGTGCATTTTATTGGTCGGCTTGTCTGCGTCGGTGATAGGACTCAAAGCCAGCTCTGCGTTAAATATCTCTGTTCAGTTTCTGCTGATTATTTGATGTGGGCTTAGTTTTAGTTTTGTATTTCTATATTGAGTGATAGCCAAAAGTATTGGCTCAGATTGTAAACATCAGGCGTGCCGACTGTAAATACTTTTCTTGAGTTGACTAAAAGGGTCTGTTCACCCTTTTCACGTGTTTTTATTCATACAGTTTGAATTCAGCAAATAGTCGCTTTACAGTTTACGTAAGGATTTAGCCAACAACGTAAAGATAATTTAGCTAGAATCTAACAAGGTTTCTGTTTCTCATCTGGAATGAATTGAATTTGTTTATTAGCTATCTGTCATTTTCCTATCTATTACTTAAGGAGAAAATTAAGAAATTTTACGCTGAAAATTTTGAGCCTATAAATAAAAAAAAGATTTGACACTTTTCCTACATTAACTGTCAAAATGAAAGTACGAATATGAATGCACTAGTAGGAGTAATTCTGTTCCTTGAGATACCTTTACAATCGTAAAATGCATTTTAAACTAACTCAGATGTAAAATAATAACAATTAGTAATTAAAGAGGTTAGAAAGACTATTTTAAATTTATTAACCAGATGAAAATATTGATAATGAAGCTCAGTCGGATAACAAAGTTAAATTTTAGCAAACATTTAGATAAAGAGTTTCAGTTGTAAGTCAAACAAAAAATTTTAGTTGTAAATATAATAAACGACTTCAATTTCTTTATTGCTGCGAAATGTTTTAGACTCTTCAACACAGAGGGATTGTTTTAATTCTTTTCGTATAATATTCATTCCAAATTACAGCCATGGGTTTTAATTTAGTTGTAGAGTCATTAGGTATTTTTTTAGAAGCAGGCAAGATGTAAAATGAGCAATTGCCTTCGCCAGGTATCGAGCCACGGACCTCTGGAATACCGGCCCAGCGTGCAGAACCACTACACCACGAAGGCACGCTAGGCAGGCGGGAGAAATACCTTATATAGTAAAGATTAATGTTAAAGTCAAAATAGTCAAAAAATAAACACTATTTTGGCTTAGATATTGAATAAAACTTTGCCGATTTCGAGAGCGATCGGATGCAGTTAGAATTTCTTCAAGAGTACAAAGGGATTTTTCTCAAATTCTCTAGCTTTTGCTTTGTTTCTGTTCGCTTTTCTTTTCCTTCACCTGCATTGTTTTGAGTAAATATTATCTAAATTTAAGGAAAAAAACCCTTTCTTTGCCCCTGAGGAAAGAAGACCGTATCTTTTTGTCTTGGAAATTGGTAAAGTTTTATTCAAAATCTAAACCAATCTATTGTTGCTTTTCTGTCTAGTTTAAAATTTTATGTTGGCCTAATTTTTCCAATTAGATAATATATTAATGCATAATCTCAAATTAAATCAGTAAGGCCAAAATATAAATAAATGACTTTAAAGCAGAGAAAACAGAAACTGCAGACAAACCCATGGAGCTTTCTGATATTTTGTGGCCGTGCGAATAAACATTTTCAACTCTAGAGTTCCTATAGTAAATCTGTCTACTGTTTGCAAAAACTGCACGTAAGTAAATACTACTTCCAACAATTATTTTTCTAGCTCCTGGACAATTTTATCTGGTAAACTGAAACTTTTTTCCTAAAGCATTTCACCCATACTTAATCAGAATATTTATTCTGAAAATATCAAGAGAATTTCCTTCAGAAGAATATCTTCACTTTTACTGATCCTGTAAACGAGCTTCTTCCCGTTGTCCACAGGGATAACAGAGTTTTACAGTGGTATCGCAAATGGTTGTAATGTACAAACTCTGTAGCTCTGAGTAATCAACAGACACCTTTGAAAATTGACCATGCAGTTCGTTCTTTTGTCAGGGCACCTGCTCAAACGATCCCCTTATCACCGAGATAGAATTCTTTATGTCATATGAAATGATACAGGTTCCATACGTCTTTTCCTTCGTTACGACATTTTACATAGATAGATGATTTTAGTGCAATCATTTGTGAATTGGTTGTATTTTGCTGCGTAATGTAACATGAAAAATCTAAAGATACGAGTTATGCCGGAAAAGTAAGAATACAGGGGCAACTGCATTTAACATCGAGTAAATAGGTATTTTGGTAAATTGGTGAAATATCGTCAAGCTGTAAATGGTTTTGGCGACTTATTTTTCAGCCAAACTTACGCAGAAATCGCCAAAAGGCGCCAAATTTTGCCACTATTTGCCAGCATTTGTGTCCCGTCCCTATATCACCGTAATAGGTATTGTAATTGAAAATTTTAATTGATCACTATGTTAGCTGTAACCGTATTAAACCTTCATTATGCTTTCCAGTACTTTCGAGAAGCAGAACGTACTAGAAATATCTCGGCGGTAGAGTGAAAGCTATGGCCGGAGAGAGAGAGAGCATCTGCTGTTAGTTGTTGTTATTGTTGCCATTTGTTAATTCAGCTTGAGATTGGATTAGCTTTCTCGTTAGATGCACTTTGAATTGTTCTGTGTTTAATGTTTTTAGTAGTTTGAAGTGTAACTATTGATTACACTGTGTGATACTGTGAATTCTTATACGAATATTTGTGTGGAAAATTCCAGAGCTCTGAAATATTTCTTTTGGTAAAAATAAATTTTTAATCGAACCTGTGTGCATTCAATCTATTACAAACCCGTACGCACGCAATAATACCGGTGATAGTCATGATTTGGATGCTTAGCCGGTTTAAACCTATTTCTTACTAGGAACGTATAGCCTGGCGAAGAGAAAGGGTAAGAAAACAGGATAAACCATTTGATGTTCGGATCACATAAGTAGTTGCTTAGTCTTCCTTCTTTTTCTTCTTGCAGTGGTAATATCGGTCGCCATTTGTTAAATAACGTTATTGTTGAGACGGTTAAATAACAAATGGGTCCAGCTATTCTCGACTCATGCTTAACAAGCTAGTGTCCAGCAATCTGTTTGTTGGGGTAAACTCTTTTCAGAAACGTTTTGCTAACATTATACCTCTGAAATTACCTTCTCTGCGGCTCCTACTTGCTCAGGAGAGATCTATAGGAATATTAAGATCACTAAAGTTTGTCCAGTGAACAGTTGTTGCTTTGCTCTCCTTAATTGCTCAGAGATGAATATTTTTTAACTTTCTGTGAAGTGCCTTCAGAGTTTGGAGTACGTTTAGCACTCTGAATATTTCAGAAGCTGGCCGCATTGAATTTGGCTGTCCCATGTAGATTGTAAATTTTTCTATTTTTACAAGTTTTTTCCACTGGAATTCTTCATAGTGATTTTATATTTCTCGAATTACCTTATCCTAAGTGAACAAAATGAACACCATTAGCGTAACAGTAATCACACTTTATTCATTAGAATATAGAGGTATCAGATGCTATTCTGTAGCCTGCTTAAATTTAAATTAAACAAAATGATGAAATTTGTTTCATTTTGTAATTTTCTAGTCTGCTCATCACTTTATATCAATCTTTGCACTAGTACAACTAGCAGTATTATTAAATATTTATATGTATTACTGATAAGTGCCCTATAGGTACCTATAGTATTGCATGTTAATATATACTTCCGTTTCCAATGATAATTATAAATTTCAGTTGCTGAAAATTGCATCATATAGATTCGTGAGATTAATGTTATGCATATTGCACTAAAAGAGTCTGTCTGTGCTTATTTTGTATCTCCTGAACTTACTTTCAGCATGAATAAAATACACAGAATTTTATTAAAGAATTTGCTTAATATTTGAAGCGTTAGCATAAGAAAAAAAATACCAGGTTATTTACAAAAGAGATATAAGCATTTTCCTGAGAATACTTAATTTTACTTAAAATTTCGACCAAATAAATGATGTTTCATACATATTTATTTTTCTAGAAATTAATTCATGAAAAGAAATGCACCGTTTTTATTTGAAACACATTTCAAAAAGTGGAAAGATTTTGAACTTAAAAATTGTCAGTTGCTACAATCTAAGGATCCTTCCTTTTTTCCAGCGCAAGCGAGATAACAATCCAGTTGTGAGTATTTTAGAAAATATGCTTCTGTTTATATGTGAAACTAATACTAACGTATAGCCCTACACATTCAAAATACCTCCGCCTGCAGATATAATATACGAAATTGCATTATAGAAAAATGTTTGCAATCCAGTATACTTAAATATTTTTATCGAAGATTTATAGGATTTTGAACCATAACATGCAATCACTAAGTAAATAAGGAAGCATTTCTAAAGCTAACTCTTTCATGCTTCACAAAATACTATTTATGATATTCTTTTCTTTATAAATGCTTTTAAATCGTGGACTTAAAGAGAGAAGAAGGTTGATATTGACAACCGTCTTTCCTGCAGTAACGCATGATAAATATAAAGTTCAGATTGTTACTTAATTTAAGAAATTTTGTTCACATTAATTTAACCCGAAAATAACAAAAAATTGAAATCTTGAGAAAATTAAAAAACAAATAACATGTCTGGATTTCAGTAAATTCCAACATCCTAAAACTGAACACCTATTATTTTTAATGAATGATTTTTGACTGTCATTTTTAAGAAATTAATTTAAACAGTAAACTATAACCTTTCATTCTTAGGATTTCATTCTGTACGAAAAATTGCCTTTTGTGCAGATTCTAGTAGCTCTGAATATAAGTGATAACGCTGCTACTAAGCGGGAGCAAATTTCCACCAATTATTAAAAGATTATACTTTTTAAGCATTCAAAATTTTCAAATGCTATAAATAAAATTTAGAAAAAAAAGATCATAAAGGTTTCGGATTTTAAGTTACATCCAAAGGGGCGTTTTTAAACGTTTTCTGTGTTACATTTATTTACTAAATATCATGTTCTACGTACTCAAACTATAAAATTCAGTTAAACTGCAATATCGCAAATTATTTTTAAAATGAGCATATCTTCAGAACTTTTGGTACAGTCTTGCGCGCTGGATATATATATATATATATATATATATTGTACAGTGTTGCCATTGCTCGCTTTGAAATCGTTTAGTTTTTTAATAAAATATTCGTTGATGTGTTACAAAATCTGAAATTGATAATAAAACAAATTTCAAATTCAAATTAGGGCCTTCCACATGCCCATATTCTATGGAAGATTACGTAATTCAAATTTTGATGGCTCTAGGTACCGTTGCTTAGGCGAGAAAGATACATTTATGCATATTCTTCATTATTTTATTTCTTTAAATATAAGACAGGGCGACAATATATGGTGGCAACGATTTGAAAAGTGATACAGTCTTTTAAAGTCTTCGACGCAAAATGACAAAACGAAATTAATAGTCCTTCAGGGCAAATTGCCCATTTGGACTAAGAATGAATAATTTTGAAGAAGTAAAGCTTATTACTTGCATCAGTAGAGAAGCTATTTTAATAGTTTAAATAAATTTTGTACTAAATAGTCTCCGAATCATTTCTTTTTATAAATACATAAAATTTTAATCATTTAAGAAAATTATATAAATTGAATGAAAGAAGTATCGCAATAGGTGCCGACGCAGTGCGTTACGGTCTACTTGGAAATAGAGTCAGTCAATAAAAAAATGACAAAAAAAATATTCAAGGCTAAAAATACTTCAGATTTTTCAAGTATGCTATTTTTTTTTTTTTTTTTTGAAAACATTCTCTCGAGTATGCTAACTTAACTCACAGAGTACTTTTTTTAACGTACCGATGCTTTCTTTCAAGCCGAAAGCGTCTCCTATGCTATTGTATTAGTAGCGTCGACTCCACCTTCTCTGTGTTTGTGAGCTGATGGAGAGGAACTGTTTCAAAAGGATGGAAAATTTTGCACGCTTGAGCTTACTGGTTTTCTTTTTTCTTTCGTGGCGTAAGACAAGAACAAATGACAAAAATGTTAGTTGCTGGGAAATCAAACTGGATACTTAGAATATATTACGTCTTTCTAGAGGACGGTACTTCCGTGGTCCGGGGATTAATTAAATGCTAAAATAAATTCTCGTACTGGATCTAGCTTCTTTATTGCTTTTTTATGAAGTTAAGCTTAGTTACTAGTGCGAATTATTACTTTTATTAATTAAGCAAATAAGCATATTTGGATCATCGTGTCATAAAAAGGCCTTCTTCTGTGCAAACGAAATCAATTTGTTCACATCAAATTGCGAGCAAAATCCATAATTAATATTAAGAGGTTTTGCGCCACGAAAAGATTTTAGTGCAAAATTTTAAGAGTAAGATTAAAGTTAAATAAATGATGGGAGCAAAATACAGAGTGTCATATGGAGTATTCGCTCAAATAATCGAATGCAATTTCAGGTATTGCTATTTAAAGACTGTGGTGATTAAAATACAAGATCGAGACTGTGATGATTTAAAATACAATAGCTCTCACAGTTACTGTTGCAGTAAAAAGTAATTTCTACATTTTCAACTGGCAACCCATATCCTGCATGTTTGCTTTGCAAATTAATCACCGCACTAAAAAATAATAAATGGCGTTGGAATGATACACGCAAGGCAAAAATTTATAGGCGTAAAAAATCTGCAGAGCAGAGCATTGTTAAAGACCAATGATAACACAGAGAGGAGGTACTACCGGGAGAGGCAGCAGAAGCACAAATCACATAATACCACGTGCAAAGCATTCCTTAAGCAAAATGTTTAAGAAGCAGTGTGGAAAGATTGTTTCTGCAATCAGGTGACAAGATGACACTTACAAGGAAACAACGGGGTGATTTGATAAAGCTGTTTTATCCGAATGGGGAAAATGCTGTCGAAGCAGTGCGAATTTATCAGCGAATTCATAAGCTAAGTCGAGCTCTAAATGTCTGTGATGTGGTAAAACCAAAATGAAGAAACTGGATGCGCGTGTCATTTATCGCAATCCAGACGACCATATGCTCATGATGAAGTTGTTGCGGAAGTTGCGTAATACCATTACTGCAGGTCCATTGCATACTGCAAGATGTGTTGCCCCCAGTTTGGATATACCGAAAACCATTGTCCTCAAGTTTTCTACGCTCTGTTCCGCGGTTGTTTCTTTATCGACTTTAGTGCGTGCAGAAGTTGCAATCTGGAGACGAGCAACAATGTGTCGAATTTCGGATTTTTTTGTCATCGTAATGAACACAGCAGACAATTTAATGTAATATACGAGTGTGCTGCAACGCTTCTGGCCGATAATAATCAGCTTCATGATTAACCCAGACCACCCCATATAGATTAAAACAAATATACAGTTAAAAAAATCAAACCAGAATTCCCAGTATTGTTCTATTTCCATTTATAAAGTTGATCAAATTCTTTGCAAATCTAAACTTTTTCCTGCGGCAATAGAATTCCTTTATGTTACCATGTTTTTCCCTAACATGTAGCAATAATTCTCAGTCTTTGGCGAAATGTGAACTGATTTCAGCACTATAAAAACTACAAAGACTATATGTATTTCAAATTGCATTTTTCAAGTACCCCGGGAAGCGCCTGTGTCCAATAATTATATGATTGTAATTAAAATCATAATCATTCTCGTCACTTTTAAAAGTTCAAAGTTTAACAAATAATCTTTCCTTTTTTCCAGAAATGTTCCATATCTCTTTATAGCAATCATAACAGAAATCCTTGATTTTACCAACAGCAATTGTTTTTGATGCCTGAATAACGAACGCATCCCCGGCATTACTCATAGCAGCCTCTTTGGCCAGCATGTCGGACCTTTCATTGCCTATAACAACAGTATGGGCTTTTACACAGTTCATTTTCACGTCATGTATTTTCTCAACTTTTACAAGGAGATCTTTTATATATGAGACCAAAATATTAGTGTAATCAGCATCTTCTAGTGCTTCCAAACCAGATAATGAGTCTGAATATACATTAATATATATTTTTACAGTCAAGTTTTCATCAATTCAATTTAAGAGCAAATGTGATAGCATCCAATTCGGCTTGAAAAACCGAATTTTTATGTTCAAGTCTAACTTTCCCACAGTCTATTTCTGTACCAAACAAGTAAACCGGATATCTTGCACTAATTATATTGTCATAACCATAACCGTCAGTAAATATATCCAGTTCTCCTACGCAAACATTTGGTCTCTGATATTCCACTGCTTTTCGTAATGAATAATGTGTATTGTTAATATTAAAGACAGAAAAACATGTATTATATGCAATAAAACCTCCGTCAATAATTAAATAAACATTTTGTGAACGTAATTTAAATTTATCATAAAAAAAGAAGAAAATATCGAGAGGGGCGGCATACCGGCTAATAATGCAAACGTCTTTCATGGAGACTGTTTTGTAGCATCTGGTCAGAAGTAGCAGCCTGTGTCGTATTGTATCTAATTTATTTCTGATTCGCTGCAGGTCTATGGCCCTGGAACACAGAAAGTGGTCGCTGTGGACATTAAGGACGGGTGAAGTGCATTTCTCCTTAACTGCGAAAGTAAACTGAGTTCACTGGGCTTATGAAAATCCTGATGATGTGGCATCAGCTTCTTTTGGTTTAATTGTTTTCAGATTCCCTGCCTTCCCTGGAATTTTAATAATGCTATACCTTCTCACACTATGTATATACATATATTTCGTACGCAATAAAATCTGTACACGCAATATTGTCCTTTTTCGTCTAATTTCAGAACCTATCACTACCCGAAAATATGAAGAATGAAAATAATGCCATCCTAAATTTTAAAATGTAAAAGTTGCAATCCCATTGAATTTTTATTTCAAATTTGCAAAAACCACTTTAAGAAAAGAAAAGAAAAAACAAGCAAAAAAGGAATAAAAGAAAAAACGTTATAAAACATTTTAGTCAATAAAAACATCATGCAATTTTCTATTGGAATATCAAAAATTTTTTATTTGTCATATATATATCTCATACAGCTTTGAGTTACTGTTTTTAAATCTCTACTCATACTAAAGATAATACGGCATATTTTATCAAATGATAAACGTTTTACTGGTAATATGTGATTACTAATTTTTATTAGGCCATAACACAGTAACTACTAAACTTTCACAAAAATGACACTTACTGTACTCATACTTGTCGCCATTCTTGTAGTGATAGTGCTTGAAATTAGACGAAAAATGACAGAAGTGCGTGTACAGATTTTATTGTTTAAGAATTTAATTGCGTAGTTGTTTCGTTTTCGACTTTATGAACCTTATTTAATAATCTTTAAAGCTGGTGAAATTTTACCGGAGTCAGAATTTCGTAGGAAACATTTTTATGGTCTACCTCCCTCAAAAGATGATAGTAGTTTCCTGAAATGGTGTAAGAGCATAGTTATGTATTTCATATGAAATTAATAACATTTTTATTAACAAACCTGGCAATTAAAATTAATATATTGTCATTCAGAAATTCATAAGATATTTGTCTATGAACAGACTTATCTATTTAAAAGAAATGTGTTGCCACTGACAAAAATATTTTCATCTTCCAAGGTGTTTTTGCTATACACGTATATATACACAATTTTATATACATACATGCATGCTTACGTACGTAACATACACATAGCATACACATTAAAGCAAATGCAGTAGATTTTTCGATATGAATTATATTTCATAAAAGTTTAAGAACATATAAGGTTGTGTAAAATTCTTGAAGTAATGTTTTTACTTTTTAGCTAATGTAACACAAGCTCTTGACATCTCTCTCTCTGTCTATAATAGGCCGGTTAATCCATAGAATATGAAAGTTGTCCAGAAAGTCCCTGAAAAATTTGACAGCTTGTTGTTTGGGAATAGGACTTTAGTATTGATCACACTTTCAGAAGAAAGTTTTCAAGGTTTTCATGACTAAGATTTTCTGCAGTGGCTCGCCATTTTGCTCAAAAATGACCTCTGGTTGACAATCTTTTAACAGTAGACAAACGAATTAATCATAATATATGGAGGTAAACTCTGGTTGCCGTTGTTTGTTCATGGGAAAAAAACAAATGGTCGAAACCAATGATATTTAACCATGCAAACATTCCATACCAAACATTGACTGTCGGGCTTTTCCGTATCAACTCCCTTTTGACATGAGGATCTTCGGATCCCCAGATCCTCAAATTATATGTGTATTAAACAAAAACAAATTATTAAGAAAAAACTTTGATATTGATGTAATAACACTACACAAATTTACAGCAGTGCCTCTTACAGAGTGCTCACAATAACAGGGTGAAGTTACCAGAGGATTGCTTTGTGGACGTCTTGTATAGTTGTTATCGGAATAATCCAAAGCTGAAACTCAAGATACTTTATCTATTCTAATCTAAATATATTTTAATTATCATTCCAGGTTTTCTGTTTTGAAGATAATTCTTTACAAATTAAAAACTATGTAATATTTCTACAGTTTTACTTAAACACTTTCAAAGGCTTTACTCCTATTTTTGACGTAATGTTTTTTCAGGAATGCTGAGTACCTTTCTTTCTTCTCTTTTAATTTAATATCAAGAACAACGTTACGGATTTTACTTATACCAAAATATTTTCGATACGTACAAACTCACGTTGTGTTTACTTATGTGCATTTTATCTACAGTTAATTTTTTTCAATTTGCTTCTCATTTTTTACATTCAAATTGTTTTAGATTCATCTGCATTGTCTAACTGTAAGCATGTCGAAATCCAGAATCAATGGGGTGTTGGTAAATCTTCCTCATACGTCAGGAATGTTAGATAGTGATTTACAAAGGAGATTCCACTCGATTGCATTAACACTGCCAGAGTACTTAAACTCCGGTTGAGCAAATAACTGTCACTAAGACGCAGGAAATTAATCAATGATGTATACAGCCTCTTGGGTAATTACATTAGTAGGATTTCGATTTCAACACGAATGAAACAAAGTGAACCATTCATTTAGGAGGAATAAAATCCATTTCAAAAGCAAGAATCAATTTGTTTCGGAGAATCAAATACATCAATTAACTAACATTAAAAATTAGTTACATAACTAACATCTATCACTAACTTTCCTTAAACTGTTAAGAAAAAAATAGTAGCTAAAATTAATTGAATAGCTAGTCAGATTCTTAAAGATTAAATAGCGTGAGTTGGATGTCACAGAGCGTTTCGTAATGTGCACCTTAAATTACTCATTGAAATATTTCTTGTCCTAGTACTTTTTTACCGTTTCAGATAAAATTATATAAAAGTAATACAAATTGTTTAATAAAAAAGAAGTTACACAAATTGTCTACATTGACATTATGGAAATAATTCAGGAAAAAAAAATAGTTTAGCAAATTCATACTACAAAAGTTATTAAAGCTGTGCATAAGAAATCTCATTAAGATTTTCAAATAGCAAACGCACCAATAATAATGATGATAATAATAAAAATATATATTCGCAACTTATTTCAGCTGAATCTGATTTCTGGAAAAGATCAGTATTATGTAAATTAACTGAAACAACAAATGAACTGTCGGATTTGTCTCATCGTAACGTATAATAATGCAACGAGCGCAATGATTTCTTTATTAATCGTGTTTCTCAACAAAGGTAATTTCTTTAGTACATGCTAACTTCAGGCACTTTTCAAATATTAACTGCATTAAAATCCACCTTTTATTCCATGTTATCATACCGAATATTTTCGTCTGTCTCTGTATTATGTAAAATAGCTGACACAACAAATGAACTGCCGTATTTTTCTTATCATTATGCATCGATTTCTTTATTAATCCTGTTTCTCAACAAAGGTAATTTCCTTATTATATGCTAATTTCAGAATAGGAAGTTTCCAAATATTAACTGCGTTAAATTTTTTTTTATTTCGTTTTGTCATATTGTATATTTTTGTCTGTCACTTTCAGTACTTTATTTTCATTTCTTTAAAGAATTGAACTGGATTTTGGATTACGCTTTATTGTCTCTGTACCACTTTGATATTATTTTACATTCTAAAACTCTCCATATCTTGTCGTTGTTCTACTTTTAAACGAATACCCTCTTCCTCATTGAAATAATACATTCGAAATTAAGCACTGGTAACCTTAAATCTCTAAAGACACATTCGGGATTGGCAGAACCACTTAGTAAAAAAGGGGCATTGTTATTTGATCTTATTGAACTACCTTTCAGTCCTCTCGTCACCTACAAGTAGCAATTAAATATTTGTTTTGCTCATCTTTTAGAGGTAAGCCACGTGACTAAGATGAAGTTGTGCGATCCAACCCTAAAAATAACGATCGCATTTTATGTCTTTCAGGATTTAACCAAATGACTACTAGAATAGTCATGTGCTGCTAGGAAAAGAAATTAGCAGTGATTGACTAATAAGAAGAAGCAGTTACTTTAACAAGCAAGTGGTTTAGCTAAACATCGTAATTGTAGCGAATGGGAATAATTAAGAAAGTTGCTTTAGGGTATTAAGTCTAGGGAAATGTCTGCTTCATCAGTTCAGATATCTAAATCACCTCTACTTTCTTCGTATTTCCATTAGAGATGCGTTAAGAATTTGACTGCCATATTGTCTCTAAATTTTCTCTAATCTTTAAAATAACCAATGGGAACACTCATTTGAATACTAAAAAGCTCAATTTGTTGCAATAGATGTTTAAACCTGAACTTTGTTTCTTTCTGCAATCTAAGTAGTTTCCCAATATATTGATTCTGAAATTAATTTCAAACTGTCGACAAACTCGTGAAATGTTGTTACAAATATTCATTCAGTATTTAAAATCATTTTGCGCCTTTAAACTCTTATTTATAAGAGTACTTTTTTTAATTGGCAAAACTTCATATCAAAATGAGAATTCCATTCTAATTATAACATTCCATCTTTAAATAAAATAAATCAGAATAAATAACATATCACTTTTCCATTTCTACTCTACTCATTACCAGATAGGTCGTTTTGTTTACTTTAAACCATTTGTCGAAGACGAAAACAAACATTATTTATTTAACATGTCAGGTGAATAGAGATCACTAAACAGAAGTTTATTAAGTTAAAATCTGTAATCTTTACTTTTTCTTTGAGTCAACGTTATCTCAGAAATTAGTTTAACTAAAGTACGATTTTTAAATGCATCTTCCTTAAACTTCTCATAATTCTATATCTTCAGTAAATATTCTGAAGGTTCCATTTTACGGTGTGCTTAAAAATGTGTTTGAAAGATAAGTTACTTTTTGCTGTATAAAGTAGCACATTAGCTATAGAATCATAATAGCATTCTTATTTTCAAAGCGTTCGTTTGTATATGCACAATAAATTTGTTTTTCGCTAAATATTACTTAATGCCCACTGGTGGTGACGCTTGATGTCTAATTTAGGTAATGCCCACAGATAAAACGGATAAAGCCAAATGTACAGCAGTTGTTTGAACCGAGTAAATGAATGGGAAGCCATCAGAAACAGTTAATAGTGCTCAAATTTTCATTAGAAATTATTCGCATTAATTGTTTTATTCGCATTAATTGTTTATTTCGCAATCGTTATCAGTTTTATAAAATGCCACTTTTAGGGGAGAGGGAGAACTAGTTCTTTAAATATGTTAGCATTATGCTCATATCTCATTTATAGGTAGTTCGAACTTTGCTGAATGCATGACTCTTTTCGAAATGCATGTGCGGCTATGGAAGAAAATTATGAGTTTTAGGATTTTCTTTTTAAGTTATTTATATCTTCAGGAATTTCAGTTACTTTTCGGTTTTGTAAAATGTCACTTTTAGGGAAAAAAAGAAATATTAATTAAAAAATGTATTAATATATTTTATTAAGATATCATTTGTAGGACGCTTAAATTGTTTACTGGAAAATAAAGAAATAATTTTTTGAAGTAATAATATTTTAGAAAAGTATGCTCAAATCTCCTTAAAAATGCTAAATACAAAAATAATAACATAAAAAGTCAAATTTTCTTTAAAATTTCAGTTCTTTTGCTTAAGATTAATTTCTATGAATATGAATTTCTATGAATATGGGCCCTCTTTTATTAAAACAGCTGATTTTATGGACTAGCTTTTATGATCTGTGTATTGGTCTCATTTATAGCAAGAAATGTAAGTAATAAAATCTGTCATTCGCTGCCAATTCACGTTTGAAACTAATCGCTAACTTTGCGAAACGACAAATGCCATTTTATTAAAAGACATAGCATATGTTTAAATTCTGAAACTGTTCAGAAACTTTATAATATCCACTTCTTTAAATGAAACCTAAAATATCAAGTTTAAAAATAGAATTATTATATTGCTATTTCAAAACAGTCTAAACCAAAATAAATCAAAGAAAAGGATACTACAATCATTCTTTATGTATGCATCAACGTAAAACACATCAGTTTATGTCTGGGAAAAAACTGAAAATTAACGGAACCCAAGAAACCTTTCTCAAAGGATAATTATGACTAAGAGATTAAATGCGAGTTCTGTTTTAAGTGCATGGAAACATTATTAAAATAACCTAACTGTCATTTTATGTGCATCGTACTACTAATTTTACTTATATTTATAAGCAACAAGTATCTTTTAATTCCTTAATTTATCAACTTTGTCCACCAATGATTAAATCCCTTTTGAGGAAATTTGATGTATTTGCAAATATGAAGAGAAACTCAGCTTTTGAATATCATGTTTAAGAGATTCAGTAAGGTATGACATGAACACTACTATGTTGATACCGTTCATTTGCCGGTATGTAAACATGTAGTTCTTCAACTGAAAGTACTACAGCTACATTTTACAATAGCAGTTTAAATGACTTCTCTTTACTGTGCATTATACGAGATTTCTGCCTACGTGTTACTAATTTTAATATTTCTTTCATAGATCGAAATTCCAGAAATAATCTTAGTTATTGAAATGTTTGGCAGAATACAGTTATTACTATTTCGAATTTGTCACAATTCGCAAGTGTCGTCTGCCTAACGGAAAATATGGATTCGCAGACGACTTTTCGAGGGAAAGTGGCTCGTATCCAAGTTCCATATGACCGAAACTACGATTTTCCTTAGATGTTCCTCCACAAAGACGCGAGAGGCGGTGATCTATTAATAAACCTTCTAATCCTTTTTTGTTTCCTTAGAATCAAAATGTGCCCTTTTAATGAAAGTTTCAAATACCTGTTATTGTAAGTGTGACATTTACAAGATTTCAAAGTTGTACTATTGCAATAAAAATTTGGAACAGTAAAACTAAAATAATATTAATAGTAATTAAACACTTCTAAAAACCTCCAGTTATTCAGATATGCATGCCTGGGAAAAGAGTACAGTGCGAATTGTACATTTCTTTGAGTTGAACACTGACATTTTACACAAATTTTATATTACAACTGTCAGTTGCATGGTTTTTTTAGGCGTAAAATTAATATATGCTCAGCCGAAACGTTTCATAAACGTCTTCATTTCAGTATTGAATATTGCTTTAATATTGCTTCACTTATTTTATAACTGCTTTGTGTACTTTAATATTACATTTTATACATTTTAAATTGTGTTAAGTTGATATTTTGTTGAACTTCTTACGCATTTTTTGTTTGTTTCTTTGTCTGTATTATGAATCATCCATATATCCGCAGACATTTTAACATGTAAAAATATTTTTTATTTAAATATATATTTTAATGTATTAATACATTTAAAACATATTTATTTTGAAGATTACACATTTTTATTGATTCATTTAATCATTTCCACTTAAGATTTTTAGTCTCTTCGCTCTTTACTAATAATTATTAATTACAATATGCTGTACCTAACGTACTTCAAATTCATAAGTGGGCGCTAATAATTTAACCACGTCGAATGCATGGGCGTTTTCAGAATGCATGAGCAGAGTGCTAGGACATTCATCAGAAATTATTCACATGCTTTGTTTTTCAAATTTGTTTCTCAATTGTTTCCAGTTTTATGAAATATCACTTCTAGGAAAGAGAATATTATTTTAAAAGATTAATATTATGTTCATACGGCACTGGTATACTACTTAGGTAGCATTATTTGAAGAGTCTTGTGTAAATATATGTCATTTTTTTTAAATACAAAGTACTAATAGAAAAATGATGAACCATGTTAATGCTTCATCCGACATCATCTGAATTTCTTTTCATAACAATTTATTGCTTTCTTATGTGCATGCATAAATACGCAATAAGCAAACAAGACTATGTTATTTCAATACGGAAGATACAGCATAACCATGATGACTAACAGATAGGACGATATGGTCAAATCATTCATTTTATGCACACTAAAGAAAGAATAAACTGAAGAAAAAATTACTTTAGTTCTGCCTTTAAGATAATAAAAATAAATAGACTTACTGGGTACGTCACTCTGTGTCTCTGACATAGTCCAGTTTATTATTTCAGTGTAGCTTCTTCAAGACAATAAAAGTAGTAAATCGAAAAATCACTCAGAGTCTTTTCAAGGGACGAAGGTACTTCAATGAACCTGAACGAAAGATCTTTTCAATTCAACGCCCATGGAAGTGCTTCTTTTCTTCTGTACTGAATGAAGCATACGAAAAAGTAGAGGGCTAGGAAGTCTTAGGTAATGAGAAATCTTTCCATTGATTTTCGCAGGCCAGAGAGTGGGCACTATATATTTTCTTTAATCAAGAATCTTGTCTACTATATTGGTCTTGATTTTCAGAGAAGTCTGCCTCTCTAGCATTAAGCAGGCCAAAGTAAAATGACTTCTGGAGATTTCGTTTTAGAAAAAATAACACTGCACTCTTACAGCCGAACTTTAAATTTTCAATATGTTTCAAAATATCATGTAGGGTATTGAATATTTAACTACAAGAATATTCGGTGTGTTTCATTATGCGAACCTTCCTGCTTGATTCATTATTCAAGTAACCTTTTACAAACTTTCGAGCAACAGTCCCTTTACGGATAAACTAGGAATTGATTTTTAGATACGGTGCCTGAAATTTCTCAAGCTAATAAATTGCCTTGTAGTATCGAGATTTTATTTAATATATGAAATACTTTAATATATGAGGTAGAAAATTTATTAACGCTACGTATATACAATCAAAAATAGTTCATAAATTTTGTTCTTTATATTAAACAGATTAAGTGACGTTCCACGCTTTGTTCTGTAATTATGAAAGTAGCATGCATTCACAATTCTTTAAGCACTACAAAAGTGTTTTGAAATATATTACTTCAAATCTTTATTTCTGTGCATCAAAAAGCTTCAAAAAAGAGTGTGCATTGCTTTATTGTTAATCATTAAGTTTGATGGCTTGAAAATTTTCCTTCAATGTTTTAAAAATAAGTTCCTTTCTCCCCTTTTAGAACTAGCATAAAGTCGGACCAAGTATGCTATATAGATATATTTTTTCTCTTGGAGATATATATGCTCATTTTCTTCAGTTCTGGAGAAATCTTATCACAAATATCATTGTACAGAGATTTGAATACACTTATCATCGCAGTTTGTTTCACTAATTTGCTCCTAACAGTATCATTGCAGTCGGGTGGAAATAACTAGAACAGTGATTCTCAACCGGTGGTACGCAAGAGGAAAATATGTGGTACGTAAAGAAACAAAGTATTTTCAATTATTAAGTTAAAAAATTAAGTACCCCAACATCATGTTTAAGTTTGTCTCTAATAACTCTCTTAAATTTATGCGATCTGAACTTTCTTCGAGATTAATCGCCGCTCATAGACTTAAACATAATAATGCGTTTTTATTTTCACAAATATTCTTTTAGCCGTAAACATAACAAAATTTGTCAGAAATGATTATTTTAAAAGGAGTAATAGGAATGGATGTTGCGTTTAGGAAACCAAAATAAATTCCTATAGAAAGATAACAGTATCTCATTAATTCTTTTAGAGTCGATTGATTTATTAGTATATCTACACTTTATGCCATACTGATCTGAGCTCACATTGCTCTGTTTTCAATGAGAATATTTTTTACGTCGATTTGCTGTCTCTAACAGCACGTATTTTGTCTTCTTGTTGCTTTGCTGCTTTTGTTGTTGCTAATGCTTAGTCGTCTGACTTATAGTCAGCCCAAGCCCACAAAATTCCTCCTGGCAAGGAGAGCAAGTTTACGCTTGTCGTTGGCAACAGTCTTCAGCACCTTACAGGTGACAGTGCGATTTAGCTCAGTTCCGCCCCGAATTTTGTGAAGAGCACCCCGGGAGGACAGGTCCGAGGGTCGTACACCCCTCTTTCCCTACCAACAATCTCTCGAGAGAACTTTCGGCTAGCCACATACTTAGAGTACACTATATATTTACAACACTATATATTTACAACAGTATATATTTACAACACTATATATTTAATATAAGGACACTATATATTTACAAACATCCATGCCTTCACCGGGATGCGAACTCGCCCCCCTTGGCACGGCAGTCAGTGACGCTAACCACTATACCAGTTGGGCGGCTGTTGTTTCGTATTTCTTACCTTTCTACGTGATTTGCGAACATCGTCGTTTGTTTTTGAAGAACTCATAATATATTGTGGTTTTAAATAGAGCAAAAATAATGAAACAAACCTAGATTTTCAAAATGGAAAAATGTCTAGGATTGACTAAGTGGGAAAACAATGATTCACAAGTGCTGGATCCAGGGCAATCTTCCAGCACTAAGAATACTGAAAAGAAAAAATGAATTATTTACAGAAAATATCATGGAAGTTATTTATCATTTTTGTTTACTTGGAATGGAGATGAGATGGACGATAAACCTCAATGTATTATTTGCGGTGAAGAATTATCCACTAAAAGTATGAAACCGTCATTTCTTGAAAGATGTCTTGAATCTTGAAGGATAAATCTGAAGAATATTTTAAGAAGAAATTATCGGATTTAAAAAATAGGTCTAAGAATAGGCCTAGTAAACCTAAGAATTGCCAAGACTGGGAAGCTCAGATTATTGGAGAAAAACTTTCTACTAACAGCAGCTAAAGATAACATTTTAACATCATTCAACGAAAAAGTGGCTAATGAACTTGATAATATTCCGTTATTAAATGAAACAGTAAGCCGACGAATTCATGATATAGCAAATTCTATAAAAGAGACACTTATTCAAAAAATAAAACATAGCTACGAGTATAAAACATAGCTCGTAGTATTTCGCATTACAATTGGATGAAAGTATTGATATAACGATCTCAATATTAAATTGTTAGTTTACATACGTTTCGAAGAAATAAACTAAATACCGAAGAGTATTTATTTTTTGAATCTCTTCATGGTAGAGCAACCGCAAAGGAAATTTTCGAAGTAATTGACTATTTTATGTCTGAGAACGATATTACTGGAATAAGTGCATTACTGCATGCAATAAGGAAGCTCGAGCTTTAGAAGGAAAACATTCAGCTTCTATTTCTCAAATAAAGGAAGTTGCACCTAAAACTAAATTTACTCACTGCTCCCTTCATAGCCAAAACAATCCCCGAAAACCTGGAAATCGTTTTGACTGAAGTTGTAAAAACGGTTAATTTTATTAAAGGCCCCGCTTTAAATTTATGAATGTTTACGGATTTATACCAAGAGACCGGCAGTGAACATGAAACGCTTTCGTTACATTCCGAAGTAAGGTAGTGGTTATCCGGTGGCAAAGGTATTTTTGAACTTCGATCAGAAATTCAAATTTTCCTCTGTAATTCAAAATTTGAATTATAAAACTGTTTATTTAGTGAATTACAGTTGGCGAATTTAGAATATTTAGCTGATATTTTGGAAGGTTAAAGGAATTAAATTTAGGACTACAAGGGCAAAGTGTTATTTTTTTACCATTTGAGATAAAATAAATGCAATGACAAAAAAGTCGAGCTTATAAATCAAAAAATTGGATGATAATATTTTAAGCTTTTTACCACTTTAGAATGATTTCTAACGGAAAATAATTTGAAAATAAAAGAAAGATTAGAATCTGACAATAAAAATCATTGTTTTTCATTAATAATTTCAGCATGCATTTCCTTTTATGAAAACGAAAATTGGATTAGAAATTAATTTTGTTCAAGTGTACCTGAAATTTTATCTCGTGAACAAAAGAACAATTACTAGGAAGTTCCTGTGATCGATCTTTAACTCAAGATTTCAAAAATAGTTCACTTTTTAACCTTTGCCTGAGCTGGAAAATGGAATTTAAAGGTGTTTAAAATAAATCCATTAAATTTTTATTGCCTTTTTGAACACCTATTTGTTTGAACAAGGATTTTCTTCCCTGTTATATTTGAAAAATAAATACAAAACAAAATTTAAAGTGGATCCTAATTTATGATTAAAACTAAGGGAAATAAGACCAGACATAAAGAAATTGATCTCACTTAAACAGACCCAAATTTCGCAATAAATTTTAGAATTAAAATACTTGAATTTTAATAATTAAAATGATAACCACTTTTTAATCTAATATTTTATTTTATGTGTGCAAATTCAATACAAATAGCCGATAGGTTGTGCAAACGGCAAAAAATATATATTTTTAAATATTTGTATCGAAAATTTGAAAAATAGTCATTATAAAACATAGTGGTGGTACCAAAGATTTTTAATTTTTGCTTACATGGTACAGGTTGGATAAAAAGTTGAGAACTGCGGAACTAGAGCATTAAACGTGACGAAACAAAGCGTTCAATTCTTTATACGCAAATAATGAACTTCGCTCTGCGATCATACATATCATTCAAAATCTTTGTTTTAATAAAGCCTCAGTACATACTTTTGCAGAATTAGATTTCATAATCATTTTACTACCTTAGTTTTAAGTAATGAGAAAGTTACACAGTACAGTATAATAGAGAAATGCTGTATAGTATAAAAATTATATAAAAATTAATATAAATATAGCATTATTTAATTCTGCTAATAGCAGAAATATTAGTGTAACAAGAATTCCGGTCAAGGTATTCCGGACAATATCAGTATAACAACAATTCTGTCTTTAAGCAAGAGTGAATTTACTGGAAATGAAAATTAGAGCAGAATTTTAGAGTTTATTGTTTACAGTCGTTTATGTTTTATCTTTTATCACGAAGAAAATCATTCTTATACTACACAGAACAGTTTTATCATATTTTTATTTTCTCCATCCATTTCCCATTCATTCGCTACTCTGCATGTACTTTTTGTTCCTTTCTAAACATGTCTAATCCTTTAGGGATTACGTACAGAAAAAATTCCCTATTTTACTCAGTCTAGTCTGAATTAATTAAGTCTGAATAAGTCTGAATTTTAATTGTCGTTTTGCTAGATTTGTAGAGTGATATCCAAATTATAGCACAGAAAAAGTCCTGCATGAATGAAGCTATTATACACTTTGAATTAAAAAAGAAACAAGTATTGGTAGATTTGTTTTTATAATGATTAAGTCTACAGTCAAATGCGGTTTGGTTGTACATGTATATATAATAACTATACAGTATAGCATTCTTTTCACCTCAAAGAAATTCTGAATTCCAGTGTTACATTCATTTATATCAGGGTTTCTTAAACTGGGTTCGCGGGACCTGCAGCAGGGGTTCGCCAAAAATTTTGGCAATTTTGATATTTCTTTAACTTATTATAATAATTTTACAATTACCAATCATTTTTACACAATGTATCTGAAAATAGTCAATGATAGGGCAATACAGACAAAGAAAAAAACCGAAAACGTTTCGACGCATTTCTTTTTATAATATAAAACTCATTTTCCTTGTTTTGCATGTGACACTGTTATTTCGTCTATTACTTATTTAAAAATTTCACATTTTTCTATGTCTTAAAATTAGAAATTAAATTTAATTACCTAAAACTTCAATAGTATATTACAGTACAAGTGGAAAAATTGACAGTTTCATTCATGTGTGTGTCGGATTATTTGCAAATACGTATGTAGTCCACAAATTTTTTGTAAATATTATGGGGTCCTGGAGGTCGCGAAAAAAATCTCAGTGTTAAAAGGGGTCGCGGCTGAAAAAATTTTAAGAAAACCTGATTTATATCAATCTCTTTGACATGATTCTGTATAATTAATTGCAGCAAAATTAATCAACCTGACGCAAAAACCTAAAATGATGTCGTGATTATATCCATTTCAGTCAGTGAGAGAAAATACTGAAGTTCAACAAATTCTGTCGATTACCTTTATTTTGTGTTCGTGATAAAATTGCATTTTTAATACTAAGGTACGTTTAATGTAGTTTAAAATTCATGTTTCACTAGGATTTTTTCTCCTAGCATCGTAATAATTAATGAGGCATTATTATTTTTATTACAAACACATTTTTTCCTGTGACTGCTCCTGAATTTGTTAAAATTAAACATTTCAAAACGACATAATCATGGACATGCTCGTCTGAATGCGAGATGCTAACATTAAATTGTCTTTTGTTCATACTGATATTAAGATCACTTTTGTAACTTATGAATCACTACAAAGGCAACTAGAATATATTCCTTTGTTTAGGAAGAAGTGCCCAAATTTTCCTTAACTAGCTATTATCAATGCAAGAACATTCATATTTTATTTATTTTGGAGCTTAATCAATTAGTATCCCTGTAACCTGCAATTATCTACCATTAGTGAAATAACTATCCATGCTATCCTCAACTACTTGGCATTCGTACAATTAAGTAGTTTTGTGGTACTCAACCACTTATCGTTATTACGAAAAGTATCCTTTTGTTTCTCTTATGTATTATTAATTAGAATGCATACATGCTTCAAAGCGCATTTAAATTAATTTTCTTCCTTCCTGCGTTATTAATTAGTGGGTAAGATTTATCCTTTCGTATTTCATTTTATGAGACTTTCGCCGGTACCCCTGTTATGCGACTGCTTATTAAAACTTAATATACATAATTTCATTAAGATTTTGTTTCCACTGTGGTAAAGTAAGATAGTAGTAGGCTTTTATAATGTATCCTTGTTAAACATAAATATAAGGCTGCTTGCTTAAAAATTTCCGTAGAAGACATTTATCTCAAAACCAATTAGCCTTGATGAGATCTGTCTAATTTACGGATTAATAAATTAACTAATAAGTCCTTTGTAAGGGTCAGAAATAAATAATGATTTAAAACTGGCCTGACAATGACATTGAAGGAAACAAAATACAGAAGAACCAAAAATAATTCCGAGTTCTGTTATGAGTAAATTCCAAAGATAAATTTTGACAAATGAAGTTTTAGTAACATTTAGTTAATGAATTATATGCATGAATAATTAAATAAAGGAATGCATTCTGAATAATATTTATCAATAGATGCTGTGAATGCATAGGTTTGAATAAAGTTGACACTAGTGAGAGAGCTTTACTGTGATGTTTAGCTAGGTTTGAACGAACATTTCGGCTTTCTGATTACCACGCATAGATTCGTATCCCTAGCTAATTATAAGAAACAAAGCAATATCAGGCACTGTACGTAAATCAAATAACACTTTTAAATAAAATCTAAATACCAATTTTTGTTAAATATTTGACACATTTTGAAGGTTAATGAAACGAAAGCTTTAATATGATCGAAATTGCACCTATAGTCAGAATGAGCCATTTTGTGGTTATAATTAACTGGCAGATATTTGGGCAGCAGGTGGTCATGTCAGATATTGAAAAAGGAAATAAATATGTCGAGTAATGCAATAATGCGTTTTTAAATAATAACATACAGTTTGTTATTATTTAAAAGCATTATTATGTTATTATTTTTTATTGTTTGTTATTATGTTCTGTTATTATTTTAAAATTATTGTTTGTTATTATTTAAAAGCATTATTATTACGTTTCTTATAACAAAATAAATTAATCGTATTATTTTTGTTTTAAATATTTTAAAATATTTAAATACTATCATTTTATAATATATTTAAATATTTTAAAAATATTTAAATAATATCATTTTATAATATATTTAAATCTTTTTAAAATATTTATTATATTTTAATTTAAAATATATTGCGTATTAATTCCCCTATTTAAATATTTTGGGGAATTAATACGTAAGCGAATACACGCTCGTAAAATTATTTTAATTCAGCCAAAGAATGCACTTTGAAAACTTACAGAAGAAAATGTTATAGTGCTTCATAATGCCAGAGTTTTTCAGGAAACAAGAAAATGAAAAGAGAAGTAAAGTTCCTCGAAATACAGCCTTAATATTTCCGTATTATTTTCTTTATATTTCTACGTTATTTTTCTCTACATATACACAAAAGGCAAAGAGCGCGACGACTTTACCATTGTTGGTGGAACTGTTGTCTTCATCGGAAGCAGTAAAAGTTTTATTTTAAAACTTTTTAAAATTTAAGTCTAAATCGGAAAGGACACTAAAATGCAATGCAATAAAAAGAAATAACTCATGCAATAACTAGGGCCCTTTCTTATTTCAGGTCTTCATAAATGATCCAGTGGTAAAAGTTTCTTGGTGAACGGGCTATTCTGTCTCAGTTATTTTGCCTTATCTGACATTTGTAAAATTTTCATTTTTACAGTATTTGAAGGTAAACTGAATTGGTGCTTTAGCTAGAAAAGTCATAAAATTTAATTTTATTTTCCTTTCGCATTTCTGGGCAAATGTATAAGAATTGCTTTCCTATTTACATTTCACAATTCACTCGTTCAAGCTCTAAAATTATTCTGTCTAGAAGTTAAATATTTTTCGATATTTTTTTTACATAAACTGACATTTTCTTCTATCACGGAATAAATAAAACTTATTGTTCTCTAAAACGGAAATTTTAATTATTGAGGAATTGTTGCTCAAATGCAAAAGTTACATGCCTTTAAAATTGTCACTTAACATTTTGTGAATCTCCAGTGTTTATATTTGTCACAAAGCAATATTTAGATTTTATATTAACTTATCCAAAAGAAAGAATGTGTTTATGACCATATATAGCAAGCTGTGCAATAGATTATAAGTGTACTCCAAGAATAATTTTTTCATAATAAATTAACAGTTTGGATACCCAATTTATCCCATTTACAAAATGTCATTAATCTGAGAATTTCTTCACGTGTACTTCTTCATAGCATGATTTCATAAAAACGTATATTTAGTATATCTATTATCCCCTTCTTTTATTTCAAACCCTTTGCTTTAAACATTTGACATCAAAGCAGATGTCATAACGAAATAGCACGAAATATGTAGTGATTATGTATATGTTCTGTTCTAATGAATCCGTATGTATATATTTCCCAAACTAAAGCAGGGAAACGGCGGCAGCTCTCTCAATGTATTAAAAGATAAGTAAAACGTGTCCTATGAACTTGTAGCAGTAAACTTATGGTTTACAAATTGCGAGACGGTGAGCATCAGTGAGTAGTCAAGGCTAGCTGCCTATTCCGTGCAGACTGGATGACATCTCTGAATTCATAACAAAGAGATCCGAATGTTTAACATATTTCGCTTTTAAATAACCCGCAGAACATCAAAATGTAGCACTATGAAAAACAAGAGAAATCGAAGTCATGTTTACTGGACCAACAATAAAGTTGTAAGGATGAAATGATTAATATCACAGCCCCATTAGACATACTGAACAAGAAGGAAGTAGTATTTGGTATAGCCGTTATAGACGGTAATAAATGATGTGACGCGCCTTAGCTCTTAGAAAGCTTTGGATGTATTTTTGGGGTATGGTAGTTTGCGTCTTTTCCACACGTTGCCAGATTTCATCTGATGTAGTAGCTGGAGTTTATGATGGGCGACGCGTTTGCTGACGACGGACTATTACTGACGATGTTCAATAGACTGGATTGGACTGGGTAGAATAAAACAACAGTGAGACCTGGCGGGCAGTTGAAGACTTGTTGAACCTTGCATGCCATGTGTAGTCGCATGTTGCGTTTTGAAATGTGCAAACCTTGAATGTAAACGAGGACAATAGAATTTATAACTTATGTGATATAGCGGTAGTTATTTAGTATACCTGAAATGCATATTAAACGAGTGCAGGAGTAAAACGCGATTGCACTCCATAATATGTCTTTCGGGGACGCATGGATAAAGTATGGCGATGGATAAAGTAAGTTCATGACTTGTGCCAGCGTGGTGGCATCAAACTCGGGTACGATCGTCATGGTGTTGGGAACAAGTTCGAAATTCATCTAGGAAGGCACTATCGTGCCAGTGCCCTTATCTAGGGTTCAAAGTAAAATTGCAGCTGCATACGTCTGTGATGAAGAGTTTGCAGCAATGAACACCTAACAACGATTACCCTCTCCTGGGGACAACATGCAATGGTATGTGCTGATAAAAAATGTTGTGCAGCATATCCTTCAACATAAATTCTTGTGCGAGGGTCAGATATTGCTGTGCTATACGTTATTGCAATGTACGCGACATATCTGTCATTTTGTTCAGTGGTATGACGAAGTTGGTGCAATCGACTTCGTTGGTCAGCGCGTCCCTTCTGTACCTTCCGATTCCATATACTGTGGCTTCATTTCTCCAACACGGACAGCGATTTCTTTAGAGGATAATCTGCAGTTTCTATAAGCTCCAATTACTCAATTGTCATACTCAGACATCTGCACTAGTAACTGCTGCTATTTTCGTCTATTCATTTTAAACTTTACCTCATTAAACAGCATTAAAACATAGAATTCGAGTTCATAAAACAAACTATTATCCTTTATTTTTACAGAGCTTTTGGGTGCTGTCACTGATGCACATTATTTCCATAAACTTTGCAATATTGATCCTTTGCATAAGCTATAGATTAGGTTAATATAGCACGCTAAACAAAATTTTAACAGGATTAGTTTAGATGGTTTTACCGAAAATTTGAAAATATAAGGCTGGTTTTTGTTGTTTGATTTCTAAATTAATATAAGCTATTGATGTCTGCACATAGATTAAATTCCAATATTTTTTTCGAAAATGCCTTCATGATTGCCTTTTGGATGGTAAATAGTTTATTTACTGTTACATTTATAATAGACAGATTATTGTTATTTCATTTTCAAATGCTATCTTCCCAGACAAATTTGAAAACAAATAAAGCAAAATAAATTAGTATACTCAATATATTGATTGTTATATATAAAGACGTTTTAAGAAATTTAAGAAAATGGTCTGAATTTTTTTGTATCTAATTTCAAGAGTAACATTAATATTTGTCTCGAACATACCTTTGCATAATGTGTAATTTACCTGTGTATCAAGACTGTTCTTGTTCTTATTATCTGTACCATTATTGCATGGTCTGGTACACAAGCGATTGGTTTAGTTATGCTAGAATTTGTAATAATTTTTTCATTAAAATCTATTTTTGAATCTTCTGTTTAAAATTATATGTTTTATAACAGACTAAAACAACTTAACATACTGTACAGATACTGCATTCTGTAAACTTGCTTAGCATACATTAATTACTTAACATACTTTGGCAATAAACAAATAAACCAATGAATACAGTAAATTTTTGTTGGCATTAGAAACTTTTTATCGACTTTTTTAGCAATTATGTTATTTACTTTATTGCAGAACATTGAAAAGCATTTCTAATGAAAAGAAGTTTTTTAATTATAATTTCAGCGCTCATATTACTATATTATTTCATATTCACGATCAATGGAAGCCCTTTTATTCATATGCACCCATTTGATTCTGAAATGAATGGTCCCACACTGGAAAGTCATATCTGTCCGGATTAAAATGGGCATGCTCAAACAAATAGAAGTCATTTACAATTAGAATTTAAAAACATCATCATTTCTAGCTTTTCAGGTAGGTTAAATGATAGGTCTTGAATATTTACAACATTATTTAAATACTATAAATCGACATCCATAAATAGACTAACCCCTTTCCTACTTATATAGTAGGGTAATCTACGAGTCTAGCTTCTCGTATCTGTTCTCCGACTTTGAAATGATAGAGATATATTCCAAAACACAGTTTCCGGAATCACTCGAATATTTGAAAGTGGTGCTCAAACCCATTGTTAAAATACATTTAATAAATCATAGTATTTTCGGTATGCTGTACAAAAATCATCTCGAAAGTTTTAATGGCGTTCTACACATTTTGAGTGTAACTGTAGTGTTAGAGCCGAATTCTAGAATGTATGGACAGTGTTATCCTACCTGAGAGAAACTATTCCAGCTCACTTCCAATCCTTAATGAGACGAGTGATTTTAAACCGTGCTCACAAATCGGTTTTCTTATATATTTAGATTTTCGAGGAATTCTAGATGCTTTTTCTTAGGATATATCATTGCCATTTCGTAGGTTATATCATATCCATGCCTGAGCACAGAACTGATAAGAGAGGGATATTTGTTAACATATCAGCCATCGTGGCAAATTTTGAATAAGAATACAATTCAACATATTTAGAAACAACTTCAGGCAACAGAAAAATTTATTTGAAACCCAGTTTATATAAAAAGACAGTGGCTCTCTACTGGATTTCTCTTTTCGATGACGTACAGTTGGTAATTACTGGACGATTAGACGTTAGACGATTTCTGGCTGTTATAATTTCCCGATTTAAAGTAATCAGTTTATGCTGCAGAACGTTATAATTTTTAATTTTCTTCTATTTCGCTTCGCTTCAGAATTATATTAGAAAAATTCCTTAATTGATCACTAAGGCGAGCGACAAGCACTTTTATTCGATGAAGCACATATACTTTACTTGAGATAAAAGCAACAGATTCGAAATAAATAGATGGCCTATCGAACATTTTTTTAATCTCTAAATATAATAGTTTCTTTCATCTAGATGAAAGGGTGGAAAGGGTGGTGTGAATTTAAAATAATTCGTATATTGAAAAGAATTTACTACAGAAGTCGAAGTCTTCTACTCAATAGTAAGCGTGATGCATAAATACATGCAAAATTGTTTGAGAAATTAAAATTCCCTCTTCCCCGCCAAAATCCTTTCTACAGAGTAAACTCCCGTTCACAAATCGGATCAAGAGTAAACTTCTATCTCAAATAGCAGACTATCAAGGACCAATATTGACGCGATCAGACAGCGTCTCTTGGGAGATAAAAAAAATATTAGATCAAAGCGAAGTTTGATTGCCTGGCTGTGTGCCCAAGGAATACACGTAGAATAATAAAACAAAATTGAAGATAGCTTTCATCATTACACGCTGTATGTTTTAGCGCGTAAATGTGCAGGAGATATCGACGGCATACGTTTTTGAACTTGCGCTACTTTTTAAATTTGGCTTCTCTCTGCTTTAATCCAACGTACAGAAAATGATTTACAATAATCTCCATGAGAAAGAAAAAAATCTGCATGCATCTTTAATATATTACAGAGGCAACTTTCTATGCCAATAACTTTGCCAATAAAATTTTATTAATGCGTGTGAATAAATTTTGCACTGTTCAGATGAATATTTTCTCATTTCTGTTTAAAATTATATACAATAAAAACTAAAAACGACATAACATATGAAATAAAATCTGTATAAACCGAGAAATAAACAATTTGGTACTTTTTATAGGAATATACTGTGGCTTCATTTCTCCAACACGAACAGCGATTTCGTTAGAGGATAATTTGCAGTTTCTATAAGCTCCAATTACTCTTCTGTCATACTCAGACTGCATAGTCAGACTCTAGACTGCACTAGTAACTGCTGCTATTTTTGTCTATACGTTTTAAACTTTACCTCATTAAACAGCAGGAAACCACACAATTCGAGTTCATAAAACAAACTATTATCCTTTCTTTTTACAGAGATTTTGGGTGCTGTCACTGATGCACATTATTTCCATAAACTTTGCAATATTGATCCTTTGCATAAGCAATAGATTACGTTAATATAACACGCTAACAAAATTTTCACAGGATTAGTTTAGATGCAAATGTAGGTAATAATAGAAGTGTGGTATCTTGAAAACAAAATAGTGTAATTAAACTGTGCATTTTTTATTGATTAAATCTTACAAAGCTGTTTTTCCTCTTGGAATAATTTATGTGTTTATTTTAAATGAATAATACGCTGCTACTTTAGTAGGTAATAGGAATGAAATTGGCCGGTAATAGTGTTGTGCTTATGGCATAGAATATATTCTACCTCAATTCAAACAGAATTGTGCACATTCATAACAAGTAGACTATATTCCAAGGTGAATATCTAATAATCATTTATATAGTTATTTTTTTTTATAATTTTGAAAACATGTATTTAATTAATTTATCTCTCAGTACTTACTGAAAAGTGAATTTTTCATAATTTCCTTACATGTGTCCTCATTCGACGCTTCAATAACTACTATTGTGTAGGGAATCGCTATGCGTTGAATTAAGAAATTACCAGTTACAAAGAGGTATACGTTTTAAACTCCGAAATGTATGTATAAACACAGTATGTTTGGCAAGAATAAGTTAAGCTATAATATGTAGCTTTAATTAATTTACGTCATTCAGCACATCCGATTGGTGTTTTAAAGCTTACAGTAGAAATGAAATCTTCTGGTTTAATTTGTTACATTTTTTGAATGACAAATTACCACTGTTTTGTTTACCACTGTGAAAGTCAACAAGGACTTGAATACAGGCTGGTAACCTAGTATACTTCAGCTACAGAACAGTCTCGTGTAATTTATGTCTCCATTTACACAACATATTTAATTTGCAAAGCAAATAATTTCTTTTAAGAAGCCAAGACATTTTGTTATTGCTTAAATAAATATATCATTGGTGTCTGTTGTTAAGCTTGTATTAATTTAAATCCGTATTAATCTAAGATTACTCACATTTGTTCTATCTATGAAGTAAAAATCTGAAACTTGCCTATAAATTAGGTTATTCGGAGTCAACTAATGTTAAAATTGTCTTTATGAATTTATTTATTTTATTTTCGAGTTGACGCTTTTCAGTTTATACTGGCAGAACTGACCCAGAATGGCTGTAATCCAGATGAGTATATGTACAGGATTTGTCCGGAAAGTAGTACGACTGAATTTTTTTTAAAACCATTTATTCACAATTCGAACTTATCGAATTAATAGGTCTTAAGATATGTCCCTTCTGCATCAAGCTTTTACAGCGACTCTGCCAATCACTAAAGACTCCCTGGAACGCAGAAACTGGATTACTCTTTAGCTTCCATGTTACGGCCACTTGAATTGCCTAGATAAAGCCGTGGTGCCGCCCTTTCATGACCTTTTCCAGTCAGGGTAAGAAGAAAACGTCTGAAGGAACGACATCCGGGCTGTAGGGTGGCTAGGAAAGTTGTGTGATGAAATGTTTGGTCAATAACTCCATGACAGCTAAGGCGGTGTGGTTTGACGCATTATACTGATGGAGCCTCAATGATCCAGCGATTGCTGGACGAACACGGGTGACTCATTTTCGGAGTCTGAGGTGGTTAGAGGTCAAAAGATTAATATCGGGCAAGAACAAAAAAAATTGCAGTTTAATCATTAAGATATCAGGAATGATAACAACCTCTTAAGCTGAATTTCATTCATACCTAAAAAAAGGTAAAAGCAGTAGATTTTTACCCTGAAGGAACATTAGGGGGCCTGAAGGGGCACCGAAGGGCTATTAGTCTCGAAATGGCATTTTGCGTCAAATCACTGAATGTGTTTAATCACTTTTCAGATTGTTGCCACCAAATAGTATCACAATGTATTTTATTTAAAGAAATTAAATAATGAAGAATCTGTATGAATGTATGTATGTTTCTAGCACTGCGAAAACGCAAAGGTACCTTGAGCGATCAAATTTTGAATAACGGGGATCCTCCATTAGAATATAGACACCTGGAAGCCGAATTTTGAATTTCGACTTTGTTTAATTATCTATTTCATATTTTGTAAATCTTTAACAAATTTTTAGTTAAAGAACTCAAAAATTTCAAAACGAACTGTACGGAATAAAACATTTTTATCTCCATCGTGCTAGACTGTCTATCGGAAACTCCAAAGATATGTTGTTTTTAAATAGTTGTAGCCCAAAGGGGCGTTAGCCAAAATGCTCTCGAAACGTGTATGTGTATGTAAATGAAAAATATCCCCTCTGTTTGTAATATAACATTTGAAAACTTTTAACTTCATTTTTTTTAATATACATTTTGTTCTTTTGACTAATGGCTATGCTAGCTCTCGAATATATTCTTGCCTTTATTTTCCCTCTGTGTTTCAAACTGACTCTGACTTAAAAGACTAAATGTCAAAACTGAGACGTTTAGTCTTTTAAGTGCGTGCAGCGTTATAGGGATGACTATTCCTGCCCAGAAATCCTTAAGAAAATCAATTTACCCTCAATTTATTTCAACTATAAATCGCAGAATCAAAGAGATATCTAAATTTTCGGAAGCACAACATGTCATTCTCCAACACTGATTGATATAATTACTGAAACACTTTGTCTCACTCTCTGTCGTAGTTGAAGAGTTCAGATTTTGACTTGGATAACAAACCATATTAGCTTTTCTCCACTATTAATCCAATGAACGTCAATGCAACTACCCGTTCTCTTGTATTTAAACCCGGATTGAACTACCCGTGTTTAGTGGTCTTATCCAATCTGAAAAACATTGATCACTTTTCCGAAATGTCTTAGTTGCTGTTTAGAAGAAAAAAATGAAAAGAGGCAATGAAAACTGTAATTTCATTACTAGTGAAAGTAACAGTTTGATACTCAGGTTAGTGGTTATGTTTACACTGGCTTCCAAAACTTAAGCATTGGACTCTAAAATCAGACGAAAATAGGAAAGTAAAGCTTTAATTAGCAGCAAAATTCACAGGAATCTAGCAAATGTTTCTATGAAAGAAATCAAGCATTATCTAGAAAGATGCATACAATATTGTATGATGACGTCACATTTGGTTCATCAACAAATCGGTATTTGAATCTAGAAAACAAACAAAACTTACATTAACAAGTTATATGACTACTTTGGACCTTCGCACAAACTTTACAGCAATTGACAGTGATTTCAATCAGATTATTAACAATCGTAAATCCTATCAATGGTTACTCATCCATTGAAGTAGTTTCAAACTGTATGAGAATGGTCGGAGGAAGTTCGCTTACATAGACAACACGTCTTAAGCTATCTCAAAAGTTGCATTGGGATTAAGGTCGGAAAACTACGAGATCCATATGCAAAATGCCTTCACTCTACATGTACTTGTAATCGATATCTGCGATTATACGGGGATTATCATCAATAAAGTGGAAATCAGGACCAACAGCTCCAGTGTAGAGTCTCACAATGAGGTGATGGACTTCATATTTTGACACCGTGTAGTCGTAACAAAGCAGTTTTTAAAGATGTGTGCGTTATTCTATTAAAATCCCAAGCCACGTTATGATACTGCCACCTCTGAATACGTGATGATTGATGATGGTCTGGGCGTTCTCTCTCTACAGACGCTTACACGCGTGTTTTCTGATTCTAGAGCAATTCTGGATTATCCACCCAAGAAGAGCACGTAGCAATAAATTGAGAAGCTGGCGGCAGCACTTAAACTTGCCACTCAACCTTGCACTCAACCTGCATCTGCAGCGATGTTCAGCCACTTAAATTCAACTAAGCTTCCGATAGCGCTAATCTGCATTGCGTGCTTGACTTGTATTGCGTGCATAACTGCGTGGAAGTTAGTGTAGATACGTTAGTATTCTCGATTCCGGAAAAGTAAGATTACGATCTTTCTTCATGGAAGGAAATTAGAAGACGAAACATAAAAGAGCATTTCTGATGCTACTAACAAAGCTGTAACAATAATTTCTTTTATTAAAAGTAAAACTTACTGTGTTAATTTTGGTTATATGGAAGGTGAAACGTAAATTTAACTTTTGCCGATTAATTGGATTATTAAATAGTTTAACAACAGCATATTTATATTTTATCTTATTATTGATATATACTACTAAATCCATAATAACTATCCCAATGAAAATACAGCTATTTAAATTTTAGAGGATTGTATACAGTCTTCGGCCATTTACGTAGTAAAAATATTTAATATAATGTACAAGAAGAGTTTCTTTAAACGGCATTTCGTAAGTGCTTTAGTTTGGTATTTTTATTATTACATTTTTTGAAGGTTTCTAGTTTAATATTTTGTTTCTGGGTATAATAGTCTTGCTATTTTCTACATATATTTCTTTACAAATATGACTATAAACTATCGAAGTGAGTTTCATCTCAACAGTGTATTTGCATCACTTCTAGGAATATTATATTCTCAAAGATATTGATAAAAACTGAACAGTTCATTGAAATTGAGGTTTCAAAAACAAGTATAATTTTCTTCATGATTGATCGAACACTGTGCGGCTCATTTAATTAAAAAAATCAAGGGTTAAGAAATACCGTTCAATCATAGCATATAATTCATTTTTCCTTCGGAGAACACTACTTCAGAGATACCATAACCGAACTCTGCCATTATTAATGGACATCAGTCCTAGTAGTGCAAGTAAAAGATACGCAAATAAGCTGAAGATAAAGTATGATCGACAATATAACCACAAAAAGATATCCTTAGGAAGAAGAAAATGATGTATGAAGTGACGATATTCTTAACGAGAAAGTGCACCAACACTTAAGGAAAACAGAAAATCCACGCAAAGAAACGACTATGATTAGAGATAGAAATTTCATCGCAGCTGTACTGTATATGAAAATATTTTCATACAATATTTATTCAGAGTGAAGAGAGAGGCAAATCCATCTTATTTACGATATCCTCTCAGGGGGAGGAATAACACACACTTGAGGTTTCTACCTAGAAGAAAAGGAGGCGTTGTTTCTCTAAAACTGGCTTCTACAGCAGAAGCAATTCTCCCGGCTTTCTCTTTTGCTCTTGGTAATTCCTTATCATTTTCTCAAAGGAACCATCTTCAGAATCATTTTATTCTAGATGGAAGTCTGGATGTACTAGTATTATTATCGTGAACTCCATATCATTTTTACAGTGAGGGTATTTTTTGGCGTTTGCTTTCTTGTCTGCTTATTTTGTTTTCAGTCATGTCAACATGAAATAAGTAGATTTCAATACATATGGGTATACGTCCATAGGAAAGGTAAGCAAATTCGTACAATCAAATTGAATATTTCTAGGTTGCGTTTTCAATCGATAATATAGGACATTCCTTTCTTATTATAGCTCAATTATTTAAGACTGTTGCAATAATGCCGACTTACATTCAATAGTCTCTTTCTCCATTTGATAATATTAAGCGTTTCTATCGTTTAAAGTCATTTGTTAGTACATATGTATGTTGTGGTTCTGCTCAAATATGGTAAGATTAGCCAAGAAAATTATGTAATTTTAACATTAACGTGTACGTTTGTCAGTTACATTATTTTCTCCTTTTTATTTTCGGAAACACATTACTTACTCCAGAAACGTGAAAATTATCTTGGAACAAATATAAATGGCGCAGTGCTGTTAAAATAAACCGGCTCATAGAAGATCTTTCACTGAGCGTTCACCATTTTGGTGAGCATGTAGGTATCCACTGAGCTATTAGTATGTGGAGCTAATTTTGTATTAAATAAAATTTATTAAGGGACCTGACCAGCATTTTGATAATCGGATTAAATTTGTTATCTTGTAGATTTTTGTGGTAGTTAGATAAATGAAAAATTAATGTTATGATGAATGGATTATGATTGATTACGACAAAGGCATTATTATGTACTGAAAATATTCATTTTTGGTGAAATATGATAGTCTGTTTTGTGATAAAAAATCTTCTGTTTCGACAAAACCTAATAAAATTTCATAATGTTCCTCAAAGCATTCTTTCTTTTTGGAAACGTTTTGATCATGATTTCGTTAAATAAATAAAAAGAAAATTTGAAAATTTGGAATGAACATGTTCTCCTTACAAACAGTACATTATAATTTATCAAAGAGCTTCAAAATCGTAAGTACTGTATTTTACGGAGTATAACGGGCATCGGTGTGTAACGTGTATCTATAATTTTGAGCTATATATACTTTTTAATTTTTAAGTATATTCGCCGTATAACGCGCACCCAATTCTTTACGAAGAAACCTAAAAGATATATGTGCAAAGCCCTTATCGTTTGAGGTAAATTATGCAAAGATTTGTCCCAGCCTACTGAACAATGGTACACCGAACTGCCAAGCAATAAGAGGGACAATTTGTGTGTGGGTTAAATGGTTAACGGAGTAAATGTATCTGAAAAGAGGGTTTCGGGAGGAGGGATAGAATTTGAAACAAGAATGCATTTCCAACCCGAAAGGATTCGCAGTCTAGATAGATGAATTGATGGCATGTTACCAAGCTTAAAAAAAAAAAAAAAAAAAAAAAAAAAAAACAGAAAAACGTATATTCAGACCATTTTGTAAAGCAGAAAAATAATTCAGTACACTCGAATATTTGCAAAAAATGTACTAAATTTTTCCCCTGTTTTCTTTTGATTATTTAAGCATAAATTGAAATAAATTTTTACTTTGTTTTGAGCAGTCGAATTTAACGAATGTAGGTTTTTAATAATTTGGTACGCGTTTCAAACATGAGATACAGAAGATACTTTACATTACTTCTGTTATTGCAGAAAAGATATTTTTTATTTAAATAAAAGCAAAAGGATATTTATTTACATCTCATAAGACACATTTTATTTACCCTTCTAGAAACTTCCCTGACATTAAATATGCTTATTTTATTTATGTGTACAGAAATTGATTACGATTTTGTTTTACGATGCAGTATTTAATATTTATGGTTAAGATTCGCCTAGCCATAAAAGCGCAATCAATGATTGCATGAAACTAGAAATCCTTATCCCTTTAACCACTCTACAAAATGCAAGTTATACTCAACTCAAAATAACTTACTCGTATAAAACGAAAGAGAAAAATATGAAGCAGCAGTGAGAAACGTAACTTTATGATTTCAGTAATCTCATAATCTGAAATGATCAGTGCAATGACATTTTTACTGTATGGAAAGAAAATTTTGTTAAGCCTGAGAGATAGGAAATAAAACTGAACAAACGAATGTAAAAATCCTGAATGTTTTTACAAATAAGAATTCGGTAAATTACATATAAACAAATAGTTTAAGGAAACAAAAGTATCAAATCAATTACTTTAAAGTACCAGTTATATTAAGCAATCATTATTTATCATTTATCACTACTGTGATTCGGTATATATACATATTTGTTTTTATGCCGCAAAGAGACGTCCATATTTGATACGTCTATTCTGATATAAAATCTATTTCTATGCAAACATCTTTTGTGATTATAATTAATTACACTCATTTATTTAATAGATTTTAAAAAGTTTCATGAGTAATAAAGCTATAAATAACTATCCGGCCGTAAATAAATAGTCTTTTCTTGCAGGTATAATTTTAGGGTATTTTCTAAATCACTAATAAAAACTTTAAAATTTAAATGACATATTCTTTTTCATATTATCAACGGACAAATGTTTCAGTTAATCAGGCAAATAAGTAGCTTGTCAATCTTTATGTTCCAAAATATTTCAAGCTGTTAACTGCATTTACTAAGCTGCCATTGTTGCGTTTTACAGACGGACTGAATAGAAAAAAAGAATTGTTTTCGTCAGATATTTGAGTGCACTTATCCCTTTCGCATTTTTTTTTTGAACAGAACAATTTTGGTAGCATAAACTATGAGCAGGGTACACTAGAATGCTAAATCTAAGATGTTATATTTTTAGGAAACTTTTAAACATTGATTTAGGACCGGGATATATGTCCCATTAGTCCTGACCACTTGGACATGTGTCCCAGTAGTCTTCAATGAGTAATTTTGTGAAGAAACCCAATGATTTTCTAGTCATGAAAATTTAATTATTAATGGTATAGTTTGAAACAAGGGAACATTTCACATCGTGCACATTATTTAGTGTGCGATTCCTTCTTTTGTTGCGCACATTTACAGCACCGCCATCGTGTTTTTTTATTACTGGCATATGGTCACCAACATTGAGTAAGCTTCGTGACTACTCGTTCCCCGAGTGTGCCTTAAACTTCACCCGTTTCTTTCCCGGAATAAATGTTCATGCCATATATATATATCCTGTTTTTGAATCACATCACTGTCAAATTTTTATCCCTCTTTTCACAGGTTTTATTGGCATATATTGTTTGAGGGATGAACGTCCCTTGAATTTCGTCATTGATTCATCAATAGATTGATATGAGCTTTCGCTTCGGCACTGTTTGAAAATTTGTTTCAGGCACGAAACAACCTCGTCAATGTAATATGTTTTACTCGCATTTTCTGGCTTGTCTGGTTCAGTAAACTATAGTTTCGACAACAACGTTTTACATATGTCTCTTGAAATAGCATTTTTTATTGCTACGTTTCCCAAAGAAGGATTAGATGACCAATAATGAGAGAATTTCGGCACCTCATTGTAAGACATGACAAGCATGCATCCAAGGACAAGCAAAATTTGAGAGAGGTCTGTAGGGTGAATTATTTGCCCTAACCTTTCGAGGTCGTTGGTGTGTGTATTGAGAGATCCAAATCATAGGACGTTTTTGAAATATGCTCCATGTCATGTGTTGCTCTCAGGATTTTCTTTATTTCAAACCAGGATGGCACATAAACTTTTATAACACATTCGACTAGTAGCTTCAAGACGTCTGTTGTTTCTGCAGTTGATACATAAAGGCGAAGAAATCTGTTGGATGTAGTACGCCATCTTCCCAGGACACCTGTTTGCTAGGTCTGAAGGGCACTTCCTCGAGGATACTGCCTTAGAAATATCAGGGAGGTTGTTTGGGTCAGTACTGAGATCTTTTCTGTTAGTTTGAGATAGATTAACTGGAATATGGACTCCTATCACAAGAAGGGTTTTACGTGCTTTCAGGGAATTTCCTATTGTTCCAGAAAACAGTAGTGTCCCTCACGTATTTCCATTAATACTCTGGAATAGATGACGAAGAGGCATTCCATTGGTGTGCAACAAGCATACGACCAATGCAGTTTATGACCAACAAAGTTCTCAAGATATCTAATTACACAATTTTTCTTCCTAGTGTTGACGCTCGTTCCATCACACCCAATAGCAGCCAGTATGGAAAGTTCAATCCTTTTCTGTGTAAACAATGTTGATGATGTTTTGTGTAGTATTTGCACTGGATCCAGAATCCGGGGTTACATGTCCTATATAAATAGTACCACGTTCTGACAAGAGAATAATATCTCTTCCTCAGCTATAGTCCTGCAAAACGAATTTCTCTTCTTAACCCTCTCGCTGCGCATCCCGCGATTTCCACGGGCAACGTAAAAGCAGCAAAATTTGCGCAACCCGTGATTTCCTCGCGGATGAATTTTTGCCGTCTGTTTAACTGTGCATCCCGCTCTTTCCCAGTTCAAGGTTTCCTATCGGCTTTTCTGTGATATTTAATTGTTTATTTAGATGTAGGCTAAGAGATGGCGTTAGTTGTCCACATTTCTGCTAAATATACAAGAATACGTAATGCAGCATTTTGCGCCCGCTTTTCAGAGCTCAAAGAAGCTGGCAGGAAGCGTTTCGCGAGTGATATAACCTATATTCCTGACGATATTTCCGACACTGATAGTAGTTCTGACTCTATCAGTATCAATATACTTTACTATCTATCAGTTACAATATTCTTCAATATGCTTTCAAAATCAAAGTATACTGAAGATAGTTATAGCGAAACTGATGAAAATTTCTCGGATTCCTCTGCAGATAGTGATGAATTTGAAAATTCAGTTTCTATTGAAAATATCTTCGGAAGAGATCATTGCAAACAATTTACTGCGGGGTACATCCATATCGGTAATTGTTCAAGCTATTATTTCCAGCATTACATATATTTCAAAGAGAAAATATACGTGAGAAACATAGACTCCCAGATTTAAGATTTACGATTTTCTGAAATATTTTCAGTAGTATTCCATTTCTTTCGAAAAATATGAGTCTGCGGGGATTTCCTCTCTTCAACTTCCTTGTCCTCTGAGAAATCGAGGTAAATAAAGGGCTTTCAAAGTCATAACATACCGATGGAATTTTATGTTTGAAGACACATTTTTCCAGCAGTTCCTCTACCACTGTCTGTTTTCCTTTAAATGGTGGTAGATATTTTTACGCCTTTAATGTACCAGAGGATAAATCTACGCGTATCTTAAACACGGATATTATGCACTTATTCTTTATAGATACTTGGAAACAAAATGCTACTCATCCATTTTCCTGTTACGAAAAGGAAATAACATCCACATTTTAAGTTGGAATATTTAATTCCGCGTTTCGTGATTTAAATTTAGATCTTCCCTTTTTCAAAATGAAATCTTTCAAAATGTTTTTCAGATATTTCTCTTAATATGATTTCACACAGAACGACTTACGTAAGACTTACAAAAAGAACAAATTATTATAACTGCAATCTGAAACATTTAGTAGTGAAGAAAGTATAAGGAATCAAATAATTATGAACGCGTTTTGAAATAGGAAAATCTTTTTTAGGGATTCTATTTTGCCACAGAATATATTACCTTAACAACTAGATCTCCAAAGTCATATATCCATGCTGCTGAAGTTAAATGCGAGGAAAAACGCTTTCCCAATTAATACCGTTTAAGCCTTCTTTAGCAAGTTCCAAATTTTGCTTGGAGGAAAACGTGCAATCAAGCATTTTTTCCCTTTATCCTAACTAAAACGGATTTATTGCATTTTTTCTATAGTTTGAAAGATTTCAGAGCTTAATAATTTATACTAGCTTAGTAATTTATATTAATGCCTATAAGTCAAAATAAGGTTTAACGTTTCCACAAGAATTATAATGAAATCATAATGAATTATTTTCAACTATATTGACTTGTCTGGAACTACCAATACTCTCGTTGACAGACCACTGAAATATGTTTATTTCATGTAACACTTCTGAAATTACAAGGCTTGAAGATTATATTTCCATGTTAGAAATTTCCTTACTGAAGTCTTCCCAAAATGTTTTGGATCTTTACATTACCTCCTATACGTTACTATTGCTATATCATATACACGCTATCTTCTTTTGCTGGTAAGAATCGCAATTGCCCCAAATCTAAACTGCTTAATTTATCTTCCACGCTACTTGCGCATAACCAGTGGTTTTCCTCATGTGTAACGTGTATACGAGCCAGTTTCCCTTAGAAAGTCCTCCACGAAGGCATCCCTCCCCTTAGGCAGATAGCCCTCGAGGCTTTGCCGCAATTAAATAACCTAACCTAACCTAAGTTGCGCATAACCAATCCTTAAAATGCTGTCATTAAGTAGAAAGTAAGATTTTAAATCTATTTTTGAAATTTAATGATCATGAAATTGCTCAGCAAACGAAGAGATTTGAAAAAAATATTTCTTAACAATTTTAACCATTATTTTAATTTTAAACAAAATATATATTATTAATGTATATGAAAATAAATTATTGAATTTAAAAAAAGCTACTTCTAACTCTAAATATTATGTTGTTACGGGATTATTTCAAATTGATGAAAGGAAGTCAAATCTCCGATCTTGTTGAGATTTATTATTTTAAAAGTATTAACATAATCTTGTATTAAAAAAAGAGGTGAAGATGAAGATGATAAAAAAGTTTAAGGCTTTATAGCAAGCCTTGAAACAAAACGGTTGTCACACGCAAAGCAAGGCCTCAGGTGAATTATTACAAAGGGCACCAATTTCGCAACAAAACTTTAGAAATTCAATTAAGAAATGATTCTTTGCTCTATTTATACATTTTCTGACTATTGATTTCAATGCTGTTTTATTTCATTTTCACAGTGCTTTTTACATATGCAAATTATTTTTATTTTTTAATTTTATAATTGCTTTATCGAGATTGATTGTTCATATCATATTATTAGGAAAGAGTCTAAATCAAAATTTTTAGCTCTGTCTAAACACATTTTTGATTATTACAAATGATTTTATTTCTTTCGCCTTAGATTTTAAAGTTCTTAAAATATTTTTCGGATTAAGTAATCTCCAGTATTTGTTCTAGTTTAAAAGAATGAGTATCTATTTTTTCAGAAATTAGCTTGCAAGTTTTGTTAGTTAATACTCCTTTTATGAACTATAGTTTATTTTAGTTAATCAAACGTCATCTGCAACAAGCAATTCCGACGACGTAATTTCTTCTCCTATAAATGTATCACACTTATTTCGTAAGTTTCACTTCCTGGTTTCTGTATTTATTCACAGTTAAAGGATTATTTATATTTCTTTCATACTTTAACTTTCCTTTACAAAGTAAATTTTAAATAGTAGAAAACCTCCCCTGAAAAATGTTTAAATTGTTTAAAAATCAGAAGTTTTTGTTCCTTTTCTTTTGTTGCAGTTGTAAGTTATGACACTTACAGGCATACGATATACGCACAAAGGAAATTTGAAAGCAAAATATCAGTGTTCAGCATTTGTTAAATAAAAAGTAAATAAAAGTTATAATATATTTTTATAAATTCTGCTTTTTAAAATTTTATTATCTGTAAGTCAAGAAGTGTAAGAAAAGAAAAATATAGCCCAAAAATTATTGGTAAAAAATTTACTGCGCTTCTCAAATAGACCACAAAATTCCATATCGCTTTTCGCAAGAGATTTTACCTTCTTCCGCTGAGTTTCGCTGTTTTCTTTTTATGTGCTCCAAACCTACATTCTCTAGTCTTCTTTTTCGATAATGGGCAGCTGTTACGTATATTTTTGCATACTTAGTTTGCTCCAATTCTCAAGCATGCGCTCTTCTCTATTTGAGGTGGAAACGTTACAGTCTTTTGTATAGGATAAATTGTACTCTAGAAAATGTAAGAAATTCTTACTATTTGAAGGTATAAAATGTATAACCGGGCTAAGAACTTTTCTGAAAGTTATCAGCTCCGAAATATTCAGAATCTTTTCATTTAAATTTTTCATTTCTGCGAATTTTATATTCATGTTCTCAAATTTCATATAAAAGTTCTCAGTAAACTGAGATTATATATCTTCTGCTTATGTTTCACAGGAAATGGAAGTAAACTTTCATGTAGCAACAGTTACTCTGAGAATACTTAAAAAAAATAAAAAATTGTCTTTTCTTGAAAAAACAATATTTCATATTTAAGCTCAAGCAGTATTAAAGATATATCATTTTTTTTTTTTTTTTTTAGATTTCACTGCTGACATTAACCGCCACTGTCTGTCCAGGCCTGCGACATGTTTGTGTGCTGTGTGAAAGTCTTGTCCAGCCATTAAAATATATTACTTAAACGAACAATGACATATTCCTTGTATTATAGAATGTACAGTTAAATGTATAAAATTCAAGAAAACATTCAAACTCATTACCATTATATATATGAGAGGCTGTATGTCTATGTGCTTATACTGGGTGTCTATAATTAAAGTTCCTCTGCCGGTATAGTCGTTAGCGTCGCTGATTGCCACGCAGAGGAGCCCGGGATCAAATCCCGCAGAAGGCATGGATGTTTGTAAATGTATAGTGTCCGTGTAGCATGGGGGCACTCTAAATATGCAGCGAACCGAAAGTCCTCTCGAGAGGTTGGTGATAGGGGAAGAGGGGGGGACTCGTTGTGATACAAGTCAGAGGACATTCCATTTTGTGTTAAATTATTAAGTCTTAACTTTTTCTTAGTTTTTTTTTTTTTTTTTTTTTTTGTCTGAATTCTCCTTGTAACATATTACTACCAGTTTGGTTTTTTTTTCATGTTACAGTTGTATATCATATGCCGTGCTCTTAATTTTTTCCTTTGTATTTAAATGTTATGATGTTATGGGTCATCACAGATAAATTCCTAAAATTACAATTCAGAGTTTCTGAGAAATCCGCGATTTCATTCATGTAAAGATATATTTGGACATCAGTGTATATTTATATATGTGTGTGCAGTTTTCAAACTGTATCTAACAGAACACAGTATGATACAATTTGATTATATACTATTATCATATTATTTACATGAATATTTTTCTTAAAAAGTTCGAATATAAGCATTTCTTCTCTAAATATTTCTGTCTAATTTAAAATATACCTTCATTAAGCTTTAATTAGTAAGAAAGACGTTGCACAAGACACGCAAGGATCTGCCTTTCTTGAAAATTTACGAAACGAAATTAGCTCAGAATTTAATTACACATTGCCTAAAACTATAAATTGTTTTTGCAACCATGATAGTCTGTATTGAAAATCTGGGCCAGTTTTTATTACTCAAACATTTTAGGTACAGGCAGAAGTAGGCAGGACATCAAAAAATACACACATGCATAGTTATGCATGTGTGTATTTTTACAGTTAAATGTATAAATTTACAGTTACACATGCATAATGCATGTGTGTATGACTATGCATGTGTATATTTTTGATGTCCTGCCTACTTCTGCCTGTACCTATACATGGTCATACGTGCATAGTTCTGCCGCAATTACTGGGGAGTTTTTTCTCAGTTTGGGGAAAAACCAGGGAAGTTGTCCAAAGGTCTCCATCCCTCTCTTCCTGCAAGCAAACTCGGGAGAGCACTTTCAGGTTCCCCTATACTTTGAAGGTTCCCTTGCCGCACAGACATTTTACGCTTCAAACATCCATGCCTTATCCTTGATTTGAACACGGGCCAGTTCGTACGGCAGTCAGCTTCACTAACCACTGTATTGGTTGGGCGGATGCACGGACATTTCAACCATTTAGTTAACAGATAAAGGAAACAAAGACTTCTTCCTTACAGTTTCAAAAATAGTCTTTACACTAGAAAATCAGCGAACGTTAAGTCCGAATTTTTACTTGTAATGCAAAGACCAGAATTACCTATATAGTTGTCAAAGTTTACTAAAAGCATTCATTGTTAAAAGTGTTTTTGTATTATAAGCTATTTCTCCCATCTTCTTGGCATGCCTTCGTGGTGTGGTGGTCTGCACGCTGGGCTGGTATTCCAGAAGTCATCGGTTCGATTCCAGGCGATGGCTTTGTTAATTTTTTATCTTTCCTGCTGCCAAAAAAACATCATGTCTATACAGTGGCGCCCGAACTAAAAGGGAGGTGGATGATGATTCTCCCATCCATGATTTGACGACTGGGTCCCCTAAAAACCCCTAGTCGCCCTTTAAAAGGTGGAGTATATAAGGTATTTCTCCCACCTTCTTGGCATGCCTTCGTGGTGTGGTGGTCTGCACACTAGGCCGGTATTCGAGAGGTTCGCGGTTCGATTCCCGGCGAAGGCTTTGTTAATTTTTCATCTTTCCTGCTTCCAAAAAATACCTAATATCTCTACAGTATATATGAACTAATGTTTCACAGAAAACAGATCTTGCAACTTTGAACAAATGTAAAATTATTTTCAAACTTTTTTTGTTTCTGGAGTGGTAGCCAGCATTGAATTTAACAAAATTAATAATAATTTACAAAATTATTAATCATAATTTACAAAATTATTAATTATTCTCGAAAATTATGCCTTTGCTAAAACAATTGATGGTATTTCTTTTATTGAAGACATATACGCGTATGCATTATTATTTATATAAAAGTACTTCAGAATGCTGGCGTCTTTAATATCTTTGACAAAATGAACGAAGAATAATGATAACCTCGTCCGTTTTATCTTGCAACATATTATTTCAATAGCCTCTATGGTAACATGTCTGGTAACGTGTCTGGAAAACTTGAATCATACTAGTAAAAAGAAATTCATGTGATACATTTACTAAGGAATTTTGTATTCAATGTGAATGCTCTAGAACGATATCAGAAGGATAATGGTTCTAACAAGGTCCAAGTAGAAAAGAAAAAATATTAAAATATTATTCCAAAAGAACCACATTTTTCTGCCACAAAAGTAACCGAGTTCAATGGGTTTTAATAATATTACCCAAAATATTTTTGCAACTACGATGCAAGTGAAGTAAACATCTGTGCTTCAACATAACGAAAAGCATTACTGATATGAAAAGAAGAAAGCAACGTTATGGATTGCTTTATTTAAATGTATCATAGAGGAAGATGCTTTAAAAAATAAAACATTAAATTCTTTTTTTTTTTTTTTTCTTTTTGCCCCTTTTCTTTTAATCTCAATTTTACAAAACAGAAATAGTCTAGAACTGGTGATACTTCTGCATTTAAACCTTGAATATAGTTTACAAAGAGTATAAATCAGTGGTCACAAACTGCGTGTAGCCACGTGTAGCCCTCGAAGTAATTTTACACGGCCCGCGAATACAATTTCTGCGAATTCATTAGCTTTGTTATGGGATTAATTATTATGAAAATAATTTAAATAAAACATTTAAGATTTAATGGACTAGAGTCCATTTTGCATCATTTCCTTACCCAAAACAAGTATGAGTAACGCCCCAGAATATTTACAAATGCATTTACTTAATTTGTATTGTGATCTAAATCTTATGCAAAGATCTGAAGATACAGATTAATTTTATTCGTATTTGTCGAAAGGTAAAATACCTTCAATTACGAATTTCTGCAATACGAATAATCGATTTGTTTCGGAGTACATTTTTTTCTTTCGTTGAAAATCAAGGAATTCTAAAAAGAAAGAGCAAGTTTGGCCGTTGCGTATCTATAATATGTAACGAAAATAGTTTCCAGTAAGTAATTTTTCTCCATTGCTCTTTTTTTTCATCTCTTCTTCAAACTCAAAACGCTATGAAATATTGCAACTTGTTGTAAGAAATAAATAACTTCATAACTATTTGCTTATATTACACATTGGCTTAGAGAAGTTTATCAAGTTTAAAGGTAAAATAAACAAAAATGGAAAATTAAAGCTTTGAGTAACACCAAATTGCACATGAAGGCAGCAAATGTGTTTATGCATGAAAGAAAGAAACATTGTATACAATATTTAATTTTCGAAAATTATGTGATGACGTCACTTTCGGATCATTATCATATTGTTGTTTTAACGCTAAAATCAAACGAAGAAACTTATATTTATAAGGTATGTGACCATCCCAGACGTTTACGCAAATTTTGCATCTATTTTCCATTCTTAACAATAAACCATCGCATATAATAATAATAGCCATTCTTATATTAGGAAAAATTCCAATTGCCTGACACTGGCTAGGGGGTACATAGGCAGAGACAGTATAAGTGCATCCCAGAGATATTCAAAGAATTAAGGCAGGGTCGAATACGACTGCCACTCTTTCCTATTCTGTCACCTTTCGGGTACTCTTTAGCGGTGCTGGTTGGATGGGGATGGACGTTATATTCCACAATGAGGAAGTCAAGATCAACTGCTGCAGCGTGGAGTCTTACAAGGGGACATAGAACTTCATCTCCAAACCGTCCTTAAAGATGTGCAGCTGGGTGCGATATCCCATTGAATTTCTTGCGCACACCGTGATTCCCCCTATGAATACCTGATGCTCGATAATCTTTCAGAGTTTTTCCGTGCGCTCCATTCTCTCTATCTAGACCCTTACTAACTTACCATCTAATTCTAGAGCAAATCTGAATTCTTTGGTCTATAGAACGCTGTGCCAACCTGAGAAAGTCGAACTGAGATGTTGACGACAGCACTTTAATCATTTTTTTTTAATTCGTTCGTCAACAGGACGCTGTACCAGTCTGAGACAGTCCAACTGAGATGTTGACGACATCACCTTAATCTCGCCTTTTGGGATTAAGCTGTTAGCAGAGCATAAAAACTTCATTCTAACACCGTGCAACTGTCACAGAACCATTATCATGGATGTAATTATTGGGGTATAGCTCATAGATTCCGTTAGGCACTCCAGCAATATACCGAACTTCAGATGAGGTGATAACCCTTGGATAACAGGGTACAGTTCTCCGGACACAAATCTCAATTGTTTGAAATTGTTTACACTTTAGAGAAATTAACGAATGATCAAAGAAACGAGCGATATACTGATTTATTATCCTACCTCGATGCGCCCAACAACATGTCACCGCTCCCGATGAATCATTTGTTTTTAGTCATAGAAACATAGAAACACGAATGTGATAAAAATATTGCTGCGAAAGGTATAAACGCTTTGTATCAGCATTTACATGAACCTTGAAGGGTTTCTTCAGAATTCTGGCGTCTTTAATCACTGTCTAATTATCATACATTCGGAAAAACTTTCATGATTGACTGTAACACAGAATATTTTCATGTTGCCATCAGCAATCATAGCGATTTTCAGCTAATCAAATTCACTCATATTTTTCAAATATTGCTAACTGGCATTACGTGCTTAACTTTTGGAACACAGCGCATATGATATTAGTACTGTAATATAGTATATAAAACATATTGTTATAATACTAGTAAATTAGCATTTTAATATATTAGTATATGCTTTAAACTATTTACATATGTTTATAATTATTACACACAAATACATGTACAAATTAAGTTTTCTGTATGCGTCGAAGAAAAATTTAATATGTAAAAACGATTGAATAGCTTGATATTATTTATTCTCAAGTTTTATACCATTTGGGAACTATTTGTAATTTGTTTATTTTCAGCTTAAATTAGATGTAAGTTAATTAATGGTTTATACGTTATATTAGAATTATTTGTAATAAATGTCAGACTGAAAATTTATATTTAGTTGTGAATATGTTTGAACTACAAAGTGTAACCAACAAAATACCTTGCAGTGGATTTCAGACAGAAAGTAAGCACATATTTGAATGATTTCCGTAAGTTAATATTATTACACTTTATGTATATTCTGAAGCATATTTTTTTTAAAAAAATAATTTTGCTTAAGGTAATTTTATTTTGATTAAAAAAAGCTTTCTTTTTTATACTACTAAGTACAGAAGAATTTATGAATGTTTAAATGAATGTATGAATTTTTGTATATTCCTGGCATTTCGGAAAAAAACAGTACGTACAGTCATAAAATTTGAGTACATGAAGTCCTCCACCTGAACACGCGTATCTTAAATCCGGAATTTGGAATTTCAAATTTGGTTTCTTTTTGTTCCGTATTACAAAACAATTAACAGGTTAAATACAAAACAAATAAAGTATGTATCTTTTTAAATTATTAATTCCATCTGACGAAACGTCTAAATTACCAGCGATATGTAGCCAACCTTTTCTGAAATATCGCAGATGCCATGTTAGTTTCAACAGTGTTGTGGCAAACTATGATACTAATCAATGATTACGGCATTTAAAAGAATAGTGATTTTTGACCTATATATAATAAAGGATTAAATTAGCAGCGTAAATTAATTTCCCTTCTCTATTCTAAAAATAGTAACCTCTATTTGCACTGCGTCATTTCGAGAAAAGTCTATGTCATATCATTCTTACGTAATTCTGGTGATGTAAATTGAACTAAAACTCAAGCAGCCAATAATAATTTTAAAGCAATATTAACTATCCAATCAAAATGCTTTGGGAACCAAAACTAACTCAGTTTGACTTAAAATATCATTCTGAACATAATGCACTTGCTTTCCACGCTTTGCCTTAGCTGGACTGCAGTCTGTCAGCTTTTTCATTTTTGCTGCTAATCTATCAAACATGTAGGCCTTTTGGAACAGGCACATTTAATGTGCCGAGTCGTGCGTAGCCGCAACATGTTGTTGAAAATAAAACTGAAGATTTAATCTGCCTTTCTCCTCTAATTTCCTAGTCATTATGGATCAACACTTCTACGCCATCAAAATTCCTGCTCCTGAATATATAACACACACATATATATACATTGATATATGTATACAATTAATGCTCTTTAATCCCCGGATAAATTAATTAAAAGAATTTAATCAGCTTAGTTGATTAAAGCTTTGAAAAGACGTTAATGTATTTTATGCATTCGCAAAAATCATTCATTTTGAATTAATTATCATCTATTTCCTAAACAGTACTTTCAAAATTTCAAATATCGTGTCATTTTAAACTTTTAAGGATAATATTCGTTGAATGCAATGAATACAAATATGCTGCATTATGATGTGGTAACAACGTATATTTCAGTTTGAAAAATTCTTAATACATACGTAAATAAATTACATAAATATGCTTAATTTTCCAACCTTCAGTAATTTCCTTAACAGCCGAGTGTTTTGTAGAAGGCCTATGCAAAGAAAAACTGTAACAGTAATTAGAGCATAAGCAGAGGCTGTTAAGATGGATTTATTAAAAAATTCAGAAACCTTAACTTGAAGATATCCATTTAATTTATTTTCAGGAGTGACAAGGAAATAAATAAAATGTAGAAAAATGAAGAAAACCTCTTCAATCTGGAATGGCGAAATGGATAAATTGCATTTGAATAGAGCTGTTCCAAATGAAACTTTCCCTCAAACTGAGGAAGAAAGGTGACGTCCAATTACTGTCTCCAACTAAACTCCACTCAAAACGTAATCTGACATTTATCCTAATTCTAGAGGGCAGATAGAAGAAAACGGTACTCAAATAAGAATCCTTGACTGACAATAAATGTAAAAAATAAATAAACACTAAGATTCACTTAGTAAAAAGATTTTTCTTTATGTATTTGTTAAACTTTTTTTTTTACTTACTTAGGGAATATACTCTAAATATTCTTTAAAATGATCGATAGAACTTGTGTTTATGATATCTAATTAATTAATATCCATGGTAAGAGATTTAGAGGTAAAGGGGGACGCACAATATACACGTAAGCAGCACTTGTTTGAAAGCGTTGTCATTTATCTGTCTTAAAATAATTTTAAAATGTTATATTTGAATATATCAAACCATTTATTCATTTGGGATATATATAAAATTAGGGAAATTAAAATGGGAAGAATTATATCAAAATAAAAATAAAAATAAATGTGTGCATATATATATATTATAATTTATTTACTAAAGAAATATTGATTATATTATCTCCTAAATATTAATTTTAGGAGAAGTATCTGAAAAGAGTGAACCCATAGGTAGGAAGTTTAATTTCGAAAATTGTATTAAAGTAACTTGCATGTAATTTGTTAAAAATGTTTTACGTGAACTTGAAGTAAATTATGAATAACAAAATTTCAAACTTTGAAAAAGAAATTAAATTAAAAGCAAGTAATTATTGCTATTGATTGGAAATTAGTTGACCTTTAGAGAGGAACAAACCAAATCCCGTTCAGTGAACAATAATTAATAAATACGAAGGTGTTTCGTTCTTTACTCAAGTAATAATGGTGAAAATAAACGGTGATTTCTTTTTCAAAGTTTGAAATTTTGTTATTCATAATATACTTCAAGTCCCCGTAAAACATTTTTAACAAATTACATTCAAGTTACTTTAATACAATTTTCGGAATTAAACTTCCTACCTATGGGGTTACTCTTTTTAGATACTTCTACTAAAATTAATATTTAGGAGATAATATAATCAATATTTCTTTAGTAAATAAATTATTATTATCCTACTTTGCAGCTATTGCACAAGTATAAGAATAACTTTTTATCGAACTAAGTGAATTTAAGATTATATATATATATATACAGAGAGAGAGAAAACAAAAATCTTTCTAAACGCTGAACATTGGAAAACAAAAAACATGAATAAATGTTAAACAAGACAAAAGACTAAGGAAAGTAAAAAATAACGAAAAAAAGAGACGATAGGAAAACACTTCTGGAAACAAACTAAGCATTATTAACAAAAAAAGAATGTGTTTGTTTTCTCTTTAATATATCTTCACTATGTTTACAGATGTTGGTACACGTGCCTACATGTTGGTACTACAGATGTTAAATTCACATTCTCTGTAGTCTGTAATGACATAGTTTAACTTTTTATGCTTTTAATTCGAAGAAAGCTATGGTATTAGGATAACAATAGCAAGAAGACATTTGTAATAATTCTAATCAATTTGTAATATTTTCTTTAAAATGGCTGACTGGAGACATTCAAGTCTTCAGCTGAAATTTATTAGCAACTCTTAACTACTATATTCAGCAAACCGATTGCCATTTTATCAAATTCTCGAGGTTTCAAAACTGTTTTTTTAAATTACTGAGAAATAAATCTTTGCTAGCATTTGTTCAAATATACTTTCTCTGCTAAAATTATTGACTCACTTTAGATAACAGCAATGAATCAGTGAAATCTGAACTCCAGCAGAAAGTACCATGTTATATTAAACAGAAGTTTACTTTACAAGCTGGATGTTTTCTAACAGAATAATAAAGTTTTATCATTTTGGTAAAAACAGTGCAAATATTACAAAAGAGTTTGAAAAATAGAACTATCTGTTGTAAAGTATTCAAAGTAATTTTTGTCGGAACAGTTGCTTTTGTTTAACTAATAATAGTATTTACCTTTTCAGTTCATCATGTTAGATTCTGTAGGTCAATATACAGCATAACAGCAGCAAACCTGCGATTATTTAATGAGGTGAACAAGTGTAATAATAAATACATAAAATGAAGCAAAAATTGTATAAGCACTGCTATTTGTAAACAAACGTGAACCTTTTTGCAAGCTAAAATAGCTATTAACAATGCTTAAAAATAATTATTATTCTGAAACTTATTCTATTATACACATCTTGAACTGAGAATTTTGGATCATGCGGACTATGAGACATTAGTTATACCATCAAACTTTCAGTTCCAGGTGAGAGCAAAAAAATTAGTAGTTATTACCTTTTAATTGAAAATTATAGCTACCCCATAATGAAGAAGAGCTTATGTTTCCTCAAAGACTAATACGCGTATTTCATATTAAAATGAATTGTCTAATTGCATCACTTTTTTATTTTCGTTTTTCTTTACTCTTGTCACACTTCTAATATTATCAGTTTCAGAGCAATATATGAAACTATACATAAAACTTAGAAATGAATTAATAATAAATACTTTAGAGGGAATTTTAAGATTACACAAGAGGTTTCATACACGTGGGTTATTTTTGACTAGGAGTACTTCATCAAAAAAAATGGAAACGGAACGAGTTCTGATTTTTATACTGATTTTTCCCTCCTAGAATGATTCTTATTTATCCGGCTTTTCAATTTTGGCTGACTGAAGACCGAGGTGATATTTTGAGAGAAAATCCTCAAGAAAAAGGTACTTGGCATATAAGCGTCGATGTAGCTATCTCGAAAATCAAAATAAATTCCTCACTCTACTGACAAGGGATTGGATGAGGATCGAGGGAGAAAAAGAAAAAATATATCCTCAAGATGAAAGAAGCAAGATAAACGATGGACATTCAAGTCCGCGTCGACAGAAGTGTCTAAGGACAAGGCGTATGGTTCTGTTTGGGAAATATAAAGATAAATCGTTGGGATTGCTAGGAAAATTCACTACTGTAGGGTTTGATAGAGCGAATCATTTTCACGTTATAGAAATTTCCGGTTGCCCTTTTGACTGAAAGCAGTATGATTTTACAATGAGGAAGTAATGCAAATAAGGGAAATCGGCATAAAGAACTAGGAGCTTTGATGTACTCGTGCCTACAAAACAGATAATTTTAATTAAATAAATACAATCTGTTAAATAATTGGTGAAATTATTCTTGGATGAAAATTAATTCATACAAATTTCATATCTATTGCTTAATATTCGAATTTGTAAAACTTTGTAATAATTTATTAAATGAGGGAATTTTTTATACTAAAATTATATCAACCTCTCTCTTGAAGGTTAAAATTTTTTCAAGAATGTTTTGCGAAACTATGATTATTTTATTATCTGTAATTCAGCTCATTATTTGAATAACAAGATAGAATATTAACTGAGGGAGAAAAATAATTTTCCTGAAGCGAACTGATGGCACTAAATATCATGTCAATATAAATATAGCAAGAATAGTTTTTGTAGATTAAAAACGATATGAAATTTTCCAGCACAAAATGACCCTCTTTTTTTAATAAATACAAAGAATTTAATTTAATGCTCATCTACATAGACATATATATATATATATATATATACCTGGTGTTTCCGATTTCCACCGACAAATTCAGAGGCATGATATTAGCCATCAAAAGGATGAAAAGTCACCATAAAGCATGGGGTCGCAAAAATAGACCTCGAGTGGACAGTGAACCTGAGGAAGAGAGTCGTCAAACAAATGCGAGGATTAGGAAAACTGCTTTCGGGAGGAATCGTATGCAAATTTTCAGTGCGTGCGGGGAGGGACAAAAGCAGCAGTCGAGGAGAAGAAACTTTCTCGTATGCAAATTCCTGTATGTATAGGGACTATAAAAGCAGCGAGCATGTATTCTTAACAGGCATTGCAGAATTCGCGGCTGTTAAACGTCATTCGGAAGCATCATGTCAAATTACACGAACGAGGAATGTGCGAATATGCATCTGATTTACGGCGGAGGTGAAAATGGACGCCCAGTACAGAGAATGTACCGAGAGCGACATCAGGCACACGAGATCTCTGCAAATAACGGGGCGTAATGCAGGACAGGAACGCAGTGTGCGCACAAACTGAGTATTGCAACGGTCTGCAATTTCCCCGTCGACGAGTATGTAATCGTTTGCAGCTGAACTGTGTACTCGTCATAAAATGGTGTTGAAGGTTTTGCATGCGGAAAATATGCACCCCTTCCACGTGCAGAAGGTCCAACTCGTAAGCAATGCCGACTAATTCCTTTGGGTAGAGTTCCTACGCTGGATGCTTGTTGCTGCACAGAATGATTGACACAATGCTCAATGCGGTCATCCGAACATCACCGTAGTTCCGTCTTGTTAAAATTCTCGGTAGTTCATATACAAGTTCGGTATTAACATCTGGACAGAGATTCTCGGAGATCATCTGTTGGGACCGCACTTTTTGCCATAATGCCTCAATGCCGTCCTCCCGGATTTGATGCAGTGAACACCAGCTATTGTGTGCCAAAACGTGTGGTTTATGCATAATGGTTCACCGGCATATTTTGCAACTACACTTCTAGAGACATTAGAATTTTTTTGGAAGCAGGAGACTTGAAAAATGAGCAACACCTTCGCCGAGAATCGAGCCCCGTACCTCTGGAATACGCGCCCAGCGTGCAGACCACCACATTACGAAGGCATGCTAAGCAGGCGGGAGAATTATCTTATATACTCCCCCCTTTTATAGGGCGACTGGTTTTAGGAGACCCAGTCGCCAAATCCTGGGTGTGGAGAAATATCATCCACCACCCTTTTAATTCGGAGCCACTTATAGAGACATTAGGCAATTTCGAAGCAAGAGAGATGTAAAATGAGCAACGCCGTCGCTAGGAATCGAACCACAGGCCTCTGGAATAAGCGCCCAGCGTGCAGATCACTACACTACGAAGGCACTGTTAAGAAGGCAGGAGAAATACATTATACACTGAAATCGGTTGCATATCAGACACATGGGGATACATTGGATGTTTTGCCAGCGCGGATCGCCATTTCAGCAGACATCGCCAGCACACCGCGCATGTTTGAACACGTCCGGCAATCCTTCGTCCGTCGGTGTCGACTGTGCAGTGACCTTTGCGCCTGCAAATTTGAACAATCCCTATAAAATTATCCTTTCTGACGTCAAACTGTTATTCACTGTAATCTGCTGTGCTTCAAATAAATGTTTTTCTACTTATCATTGGTCTCTTATGTTCTATTCGACTTCACACCTTTCATAATTATTTTTGTGATGTTTCCCTGTTAAACGTGGTTTGCGACCCCATATTTCTATGGCAATTTTTCATCCTCTTGATGAACACTACGACCCCTCTGAATGTGCGAGTCGAATTTGTAAACACCCTGTGTGTAACCTATCCCAATAAACTCTCGCCGTTCTAAGTAATTTACAGTTCATTTAAGCACTTTTGATCAAAAGCACTTTACTAATGATCTTGAAATCATCGTTCGCAAATTCTCTTCTTATTACAGTCGTATTAACTAAAAATTTACTTACCTCTAGTTCTCGCAGCAAGTGTGTCTGTGCTATTGTCACTTACCTGTTGCGGAACTGTAATAAGAAACAAGATCTTCGCGCAATTCATTCTAAAGAACAGCACATTCCATTTAACAACTCACTATTTTATAACCTTACTCGTCTGTGCGTTTAACAGCTCAAACAAGCAAATTTATCATTTATTAACTATTAAGCTTAATTATTTCTCTTTTTTAGAAAAGTGTTTATCCTCAGCTATAAAATATCTGAGAATACGCACTATATAATTAACATTTTCTTAGTTCTTGAAATATGCATACTTTTGGTTTACTGATTTCTAACTGAAATTTTAAACGAATTTCTTTAAATTATTGCATTGCTGCTAATAACATTATGCCATGGATTTCAGACTTCTTTGTTCTTTAATATTAAATATTACCTTGAAAGAAAAGAAAAACATGTGTGGGAAACGATTAGAATACTGAAAATGCAGTTACTGTTTCGTTTTTTTTTAATATAAATATGAAGAAATGAAAGGATCTAGAAGAAATTTTTATATTTTTCCAAAATCTTAAATTTTGAACAAACATTTTTTAGGAAATACAAAATGATCTTCATGCACTTACCGGCGAAAGAATTAATGATGATACAGATGCTTGAATATGTTCTTATTACGGATTGAAAATTCTAAATACTTTCAATATCATGCTTTGAAAACGTCCAGAAATGGATAGAGGAAACTTTTGCAAAATTTAATCTTCTCTGATTCACTTTTACGGTAAATATACAAAAGTATAGCTATTGCAAATTAGTTCTTTTAAAACCAAATCTAATCTTAGATCACTGACCTTTTATGACCTTCCAGAAAACTGATAAGTACGTAACAACCATTTGTCTTTAACGTGTTAACAAATAATTTAGATCTCGTTGATATACTATTTTACTTACTACTTAAAAGCATTTTAAGACAGTTCGAATGTTAAATTTTCAAAAGTGCTTTTATAATTACACTCGAAAATGGGAATTCCCCATTTCGAAATTAATTTCAATAAATAAACTCAAGGTCGAAATGTACATTTTTGGAAAGATTCAGACTGTTTCAGAGAGAAATTTCGATTTTTACATCTGGTGTACAAGTGAGAAGTGAAAAGGTAACCGGCAGCTTGTTGCATTTCAAAAATAAAGTGCGTGAATTTGTTAAATATGCTATCAAGAATTTATATATAAAGAAAGAAGAAACAACAATTCTGTAAGAAATGAAAATAATCGCATAACTCAAATGAAGGTTTCAATAATGGAACTGATGTTTTAAATTAGATTTGCTGTGTAAAATAATAATAATAATAATAATAATAATAATAATAATAATGCTACATATCACCAAGGGCATGTGTCCTTAATTAGATTTTTCTAAATTTTATTTTCTCAAATTCTGTGTTTTCCATCTTTCAAAAATATTATCAGATATTCTTGGAAGAGTATTTCTTTTTTCATAATTACGTTTCATAAAGTACTACAAGTCTACAAATGTAGCGAAACTGTTATGATGAATTGCTTAAGATAAATATTCATTATTAATAGTTAAGAAAAATCCAAGCCAATGTTTTCAACTATTGTTATTTGTAAGTAGTCACAAGACGATTAATTGTGTTAGGGGCTTACAAAGGAAAAAATGTTGTTGAAAACATATTAGTTTGTTTAAAATTTGCTTATAAGCTCGGTCATTGAAAAAAAATGCTGTAACGTATTCGGTAAATCCAGTAAACGGAATGTAGTAAAGATTTCGTGTACAAATGTATAGTTTTTCTCCTTTTTTTCTCAAACGACTAGCTGACAAAAAAACTGATTTTTCTTTTAAACTTTATTCAGCTAAAATGTTTCATAGCAAAGCTACTCAGGGAAAAATGCGTTTACATAAAACTATTTAAAAATATCTCAGATTCAATTTAATATAAACCTCCTTGCTTTGACAGTTATAAATAGTGAAATGTTTGGAAAATATTACCGGAATAAAATACAGTTGACTATATTGCGCAAAATGAAATTTATTGGTATACATTATGGTGCCTAGAAATCCTATCTTAAGAACGTTTTAAATGTAAATTGATTACTATTAGCTGTGTAAATGCATCTTAAGTGTTTTGCTTAACAGGCAGATATGTGCAATCCATTATTTGAAATTCTTTTGTCTTAGACAATAGATGCAAAAATAATTATTTTATTGTTGAACTATACAAAAATGTTTTATTTGCTAAAATATTTGCAGTGTGAATTTCAAATTAAAATTACTTTCAGATATAGTCGTATATTAAAATTCAAAATATTATATTTTTTAAATTCGATTTTCTTTTCATTATCTTAAAATGTAAGCACAAGCACAATGAGCTGTATGATAATAAAAAACACAAGCGCAAGGAAGTGCATTTTGAAAAATAATTTTCAAAATACAATAGCAATTGAAAAGTAATAAATCGATGTCACATATTAACGTAGTCATTTTTTAGCAGTCACTTAATTATCTACATTGCAACAAATCCGTATAACAACACTGCTTACTTATTCTGAGGAAACAGAGAAATGCAAGAAGTTCATTAATGACTTGTTCCAAATCTGGACGGTATTAAATGTGTTTAGAAACTTTTTGGCTTAAAATAAAATTTTGACGTTCATAAAGGCTCGATAAATTTATTGAAATTCCCCACAAGGTTTCAGATTTCAACGTTTACCACCACAGGCTGGTTGAAGTTAAAAATCTACAAATAGCAAAAGGCGGTGAGAAATGGCTAGTTTGGCAAGCATATTTTAAATCTAGATCGAAATTACCAATGGAAAAATGTGAATCGAGAGAAATGTAAAAAAGGGAGAATACTGGTGGTAATGCATTAAAAAGTTATGTAATCGAATGTACAATTTTTCAAAATCAGAATGTTTTAAATTCCCAAGTTATGTTTATCTGTTATGTTGATTCAAAATGTTATAAATTTACGTTTACTCCTTCTATTGCAATATTCATGTTACGCAACAAAAGTTCTTTCATGATGAAAGCCAGTTTCCTTTTCCTGGCATAAATGAATAAAATATTTATTATCTCTGCATAATACCGAAAACGGAGACAATGAAAAAACGTGCATAGATGATAAAATGTGTTATTGAAAAGAATAGGAAACAAAGTGTAATTTGGTATATCATACATCACTTGCCTTTGAGTTGAAAAAGATAAATAGCAATTTTTATGTGAGTAGCTTAGTACTATAGCACAATGTTTTACAAGAAAATTTTATTTCGGGATATTCTTGATCTAACTGTAAAAACCTGAATCAAGTTTTTAATTTATCTAAGATCTAAGGAGATTGAACTCCTTAATGTTAAATGTAGTTCAACATTTAAGAACTATTAATTACTTAACCAATGGAAACGGGAAACTTTTATATAAATAAATACAAATGCAAACCCAAAAAATTTTATTGTCCAAAATACGCTTTATAGAATAATTTAAAATATAAATTCTAATTTAACATATCCTTTGTCTTGTTAAGGAAACATTTTGAATACTTGTTTCTGAAAGTTAAATTCGCATACTAAGGACAGTAACTTTTTAACGTTAAGATGTAAAATAATTATAAGAAACATTTTCATTAACGGATATGCTCAAATTCTTCACATTAATATTTAATTTAATTTTTATTATTTAATGAATATTTTTCTACTCGAAAAAATATATTAAAGCAGAAAATATTTTCATCTTATTCAAATAAAGTTTAACATAGATTAATAAATCTTTTATGGGATTACATAAAACACGAAATGGCTTATTATTAACAGAGAAATTAAGGGTGATTTTTTTTAATTTGAAACACAAATGGTACTACAAACAAAATGCTTCTCTAAAATATTTTCAATGCTTTCTATACAACTCTGCTTTTATATCCTAATAATCTGAAAATATATAATGTATTACACTCCAAAAACAGTTAAAAGAACAGTTGTAAACAATAGTAGACAAATAAACTACTTGTGTTGTAAGCACAAGTAGTTCTAAATGTTTGACATTTTGAATATTTAAATGTTAATTCCAAACTGCACAATACTTCTATGAAACAATGCAGTAGATAAATAAGTTGAAAGAAAACGCTGAAGAATTGTTATTTTTTTGACATAATTAAGGCGCCTTTATGTCTTCGGAATTTCTATTTTCGAATTTCTACTCGATTATATTACAGTTTACACCCTCTAAATGCGTCTAGCTATTTCTCTATTAGTTATGCTAATTTTGAACGAATTTGGAAATAATGAAACGAACTGAAAAACCATCTACTGCAGCCATTTTAGCATCAATCTCTTCAATTGATATTTTGATTACGAAATTATCCAACGTTTTTGTTTTTCTAGCTGTCGTTTCTGCCTCTGCTTTGTCAACGTCAATGTTATGAACGCTGCTTAGATGACGACGCATTTCTATTTAAAATGGAAATTTTTTATTGCATTCATTGCAACATGCATAATTTTGGTCTGCCTTGGCGAAATGGCTCCAAACGGTTGATCTTTTGTTTTTCGGCATGATTACTATTCTAGAAAAATATAGAAAATACTATTCTAGAATATGCGTGTATTCACGGCTCTAACTCCAATAATCTTAACCATTTTTACCAAAATACTGCTAAAATTTCGACTAAATTTGTGTTGAGATTTTAGTAATCTAATTCTTATTGGTTAAAAGGAAGTATAGCTTTCTGTCACGTCCGATGCATTAACTTTCTGTCAGGTCCGAAGTATTCCGAAACTTAATCCCATTCTATTTGTTTATGATTTGTTAAAATATGATCTGCTTGTATCTTTGTTTGTATTTCTGCTTAATGCTCTTCAAAGGACCATTAAAAAGATATCAGGGAATTTAAATTTCAACGGTGGAGCAACTTCTTAAACGCTCTTGCTACTGAAGACAATTACATCTATAACATTGCTCGTAAATTCAAAAAGCCTTTCAAGTTGATTCCTCCACTTCATGGTTGCAATGGACTTGTTTATTCTGATGAAGATAAAGGCCAATACTTTCGCTGACATTCTTGAAGATACCTTTTCTCTCAATGCTTCCCCCATATGATAATGATCATATCACCAAAGTCAATAGCACAGTATCTTCTTTCCTTAATAGCCCTGGATCACTTAATTTCACCTTTCTCGCTTCTCCGAGAATTCTTGCGGATTTTATTAGCTCTTTAAAAACTAAAAAAGCTGCTGGATGTGATGGCATTTCTTCCAAAGCACCCAAGCATCTTCCAATTAATGCCATTACGTGCTTAACTAAAATAATTAACTCAGTTATCAAGCTCTCTTACTTCCCAAAAGTATGGAAACAGGCAGTTGTTATTGTCTTCCCTAAGCAAAGTTCTGCTTTTCAGAAAAATTATCGACATATCAGTCTACTTAGTCAAATATATAAAATTGCTGAAAAAATTATTGTGTTTTATATTAATGGAATAATGTCTTCTAGCTCTTATACTCCTGATGAACAATTTGGATTGAGACATCTGCACAGCACCAATCATAAGCTTCTCCGCGTTATCAATTACATTACTGATGGATTCAATTGCAAATTTTCTACCGGCGCAATTTTCTTAGATATTGCCAAAGCCTTTGACAGAGCGTGGCACCAATGACTTATATTCAAACTAACTCAGCTCAATTTTCCGAACCACTTTATTCGACTTACTTCAGAAATCGAACTTTTGCTGTCAAAATTGGAAATACCCTCTCAACTACAAGAAATATTACTGCAGGTGTCCCTCAGGGCTCTGTTCAAGTTCCGTTCGCTCTCCCTTTCTTTACAATATCTATACTCAAGACGTTACAAAAGAATCTCATATTACTATCGCCTTATTTTCCGACGATACCGCTATCCTAACTCAAGCTTCAACCATCAATATTGTACAATTTTTTCTACAAATCTATTTGGAGCTTCTTGACAACTGGATGACGCTGTGGAGAATTGCCGTTAACACTGACAAAACCAAAGCCATTATTATCAGAAAAGGATAAACAAACTTCCTTCCGCCTAATCCCATCTTCTTTGACGACGATATTCAGTGGACGGATCAAGTGAAGTATCTCGGAGTCAGACTTGACAAAAAACTCACTTTTCGGCAACATTTACACGAAACTGTCAGGAAATTCAATATCTTAATAGCTACTATCCGTGCTCTCCTCGGCAGACATAGCAATCTGACTATCAACAATCAACTTGTTATATAAAAGTCCATCCTTAGACCTACTTTACTTTACGCCAGTCCGGTACGGGGACACGCCGCTAAACCCGCATAAAAAAGATCCAAGTTATTCAAAATAAAGCCTTTGGTGAAATTATTAATGCATCCTGGTTCATCCCAAATTCATATATTCACAGAGATCTTCAAATTGATACTATAAAAAATTATATCAAAAGACTTGCAACAAATTTTTTTTTCTTTCTGTACTATTACAACCAAACAACTGCATCAGTTCTTTGCGATGCTAACCTTTTCCTAGAGAATAACACAGATATCCTTTGGATATTCTTCTTACCTAACATTTTCTTAATTATGTGAAGTACTTACTACCTTACTGATCCAACTTTTTTTCACATTGCTTGTCTATTTTCATTCATTACATCTTTCTTCGCCGACTGATGGCGGCTAAGTGAAATATCCCATTCTACCATCTCGATTCTTCTTATCATCCTTTTGTTGTTCCAGACATTCTTTTATCTGATGCAGAGTAAAAGCGCGCTGTCACTCTCTTTCCATTCGGCACACGTCAAGTATTTCTGCTTGTATCTCTGCGTGTATTTCTCTGCGTATTACTCTGTAATAAATGTTTGTTTTGCGAAACACGGCATTTTCAATGTTTAACAATTTGTAATTTTGTTTTTTTTACTGATACTAAGAAAATCATTATTTAATATTACATACATGTTACTACTTAAAATAAGTATATTATTCCTATCGGTAAAGATTGAAAATCCTTGCATTTCTATGTACTGTACTGTATGTACTGTAAGCGGCAACAAATTCATCTCTTTACCAAAATACGTTTCAACACTATTCAGGTAAAAGTACTTGTAAAAGTAAAAACATTATTTTACTGCATATATTTATAATCCTTTTATTGTTTAACTTTTCTTATCCGTAATACAATTGCAAAAGTTTTAGTTTTTATGAACTTAAAAAGAAGCAGTTTTATGACACCAATAAAATATCTTTTAGGATTCTTAAGAAATATTTTGACAAATAAATTAAAAATAAAATGCAGAAGGAAAAGCATTCTGTATGTACAGAGCTCGAAAGCCCGTCGTGCTTTGATTCCAGTATCGAGTTCTCGAAAATGACCAAAAATTATCGAGTATCAAGCTCGAGCCTAAGGTCGTTCCAAACTCTACTTTCGAGTTCTTTCCTTGAAGTTTTCTTTATTTCTGCTTGCAGATGTTTGAAGAAGTTCGAGAATTAAGTATATTTTATATTATGCTTTATAACAGGTTATAGTAATAAATATGACATGGTTTTTCAAAACCAACTTTTACAAATTACATTTATATGTAAATTAATAATGTTGCCAAATAATTTATTGAATTCGTATTCATAGTAACAAGCGGCTTAATTCATAAACATATTTTATATTTTTCTGTTAAAATGTCACCGCTTAAATCAGAATTTTATAGCTCATAGATCCCCTGTGTAAGATAAAATGTAATTTATAATACCCTTTTTAATTAAAATATAAGTCGAATTTTTTAAATTATTTTGATTTGATTTGAAAGGCAATATTGAAAGAAATTGTTTAAGTCATTATTATTGCATATAAAATGCGTAACAGAAGAAATTTCGTTAGAGTCATCGAAGCATTATGCAGTGCTTAACACATCTAGCAACCACTGGGAAAGCTTTTAATCTATTCGCAAACAACCCGAATAAAAGAAGCAAACATTTACTTATCTTTATTTTAAAAATCTGAACGAAGCTTAAATTTGAAAGCCGTAAAACTAATAAGCATTAATTTTGGATTCCGTCCTTCTTAAGACACATTGAAAGAAAAAATGTCCAAATGCTGTAACATGAATAATGCAATCAAATCTCAATTTCGCACTTGACTACATAACATTGATAGCTTATCATATCTTTGGAAAGTTATCAAATTTAAACTGATTAAGAAGAAATACTTCATCTTTTAAGAATTATTTCAAGCGACCGAAATTTTTAATGCTGCTAAAGGGTAAGCATGAACATTGAATTCATGAACACCGGTTATACCATATGTCATGTTTGTGCTTTTACAAAGCCCCAGAATCCCAGCAACAAAAGAATTAAAAAAAGACCGAACAAATAAGTGTCTGTTCCAATTTGAGAATAATAATATATATATATATTATTCTCATATATATATTTAATAAAGTATGGAGTTAAAAATGCAGTGTGTTGTAGAAGACACTTAAACCAAATACTTTGAAACATGGATTTCCATTCTTATATATGAGGTTTTAGCTAAAATACAAAGAAACAAGATTGTTTCTCAGCAAACAAAATTTCATAATTCTACTCGCAATATTCATCTAAAGTTTTAGATCACGAGTAATAAAGCCATCAGTGTCTAAGTAAAGAAATCTTTTAATTGAACTGCATTATTTTTATAAATTTATCAAGGGTCTTCACGCTTTATTATTTAGGATATAAAGATAGATGAAATTTGTAAATAGGATTATTTAATCTTTTGTTACCGTAAAATTATATAATTTTTTCAGTTCGTTGATCATTTTCAGATTTTCAGAGTTTTAAATAATAGCGTGTTTCATAAATTTTTCTGTTACTTATTTTACTGCATTAATTTTTGTTACTACTTAAAATGAGAATTTCAATAATTGCCTCAGGAATGCAATTCACATTTTTCATTAGCTTTCATCATTTTGGCTATTTGGACACTTTGCTGTACGATCAGAAGATAAGCTTTAAAATTAAACTCAGTTAAGCAGTTAGATTTAATCTCAATTAAAAGCATTTGCAGTTAAACGTATTATTTCATCCAACTATAGAGATATAAACATAAATCTCATATGTTTAACTATCAGTTATATAAAAATTTTAATTCGAATGCAGAGAATTTTCGATGCCAATGAGTTGCTCTTAGGAATTATTTTAGCTTTGCTGGAGAATTAAAAATTATAGTTGTGTAATTAAAATGCTATTAAAGATTAGCTTTCCTTGTTTGTTTCATGCTCTTAGTACAAAAACTATTCATGATTTAAAATTTACCCGTTATATTGAATAATTCTCTCACGCTAATACATATCCTCCGAGGATACAACGGAATTGCTTAGATTATGTTTTGAGAATACTTTTGCTGTGCTCTACTCCAATACCGTGCATCACCTAAAAATATAATAAATTATACATTACACATCTGAAAGCTTGCATGAAGAGTTTGGAAATACAAGTAAAATACACAGGTGAAACAACCATCAAAATATTTATTAAAACATTAACTAGGATACGCTTTTGAAAAAAATGAAAATACAAAGCAACCTCATAGTTATTTGACTATCTGCGTATCAAATAATCGCAAGAGAGTACTATTATCAAAATTGGATAAAATCGCATTTAAATTTGCTGTATAAATATTGACAGAAGGAACTGTACATATACGGCCATTTATTGCGTAATAAATGAAAATATTTCAACTTTGAAATGAAATGCTAAGCTTATGTTGAATGCTACGATTCGTATCTAAAGCTTTTAAACAAATTATATTATGCTTTATAAATATATGTAGAAGTGTATTTAGCTTTGCAGTGAGACAGACGTAACAAAATAAGTTTCATAATTAAAATGCAATTAAATCAATTTGAATAATGAAAGAACATCAATAGTAAACTTGTTTGGAGTCAAATCGTCAAACATAGGTGTAAAATGACGATATGATAGTATTTAGTTAAACAGACAATTATGTTAGTAACAAAGTACATTTTGTGTACAAATGCGTTATGTATATTCCCTTATCACTTGATTAATGATTTGTAGTCAGTAGATGACTATATTGTAATTTTTAGCATCATAATAGTAACTTAGTAAGTAAAATTAATAATTAGTGTAACAATAGTAAAAATGTAATTCTAACGCAATTGTAAGGATCACATTGAAAATATGATCTATCCTTGATTAGTATTTCATCCTAGAGAAATATCATATTACTTGCTCATAATTTGTGTATATTAAGTGTGACTCTCAAGATTTTTGAATTTTGGTGTATGCTTTAAGCCATTCAAGAAAGTTCTGTACACAGCCTACTATACCATTTGAAAACCATTTACATGGGATTAAAAAAATGGAGGTACAACGAAACATAATAATTATGCACGCTTCATTTAGAAGGATTACCAAACTGACAACTTCAGCTCTAAGTCTTCGACTGCTTTCTAAGCTTGACGATAGATGGGATGATTTAAAATGATCAGTACCTGCAGCCATGCATAACAGTTGACATTTGTTTAGTTTTCGGATTATGGTAACGCATACAAGGGCACCCACCTAAGAAAGAGAATCCTTCTGGAAGACGTTTTGAAAGAAACTGAGACTTATCCATGTTACACGTAGGAAAAGCCAAGAAATTTCTAATTAAGCCAACCGGTTTGCCGGATTTGAATCCGGTCAATGTATTAGTGTTCCTTGGCTTTACCACTCAGTTGCTGGTGGGCATAATACTTACTTCCCCCTCTTTTTGACAGTAAAGAGAATTATGCTATTAGTAAACAAAATATTTAGCTACTTTAGCTCTATTATTCGGGATTTATATGCGATATCACGATCTGCTTTTCATTTTTACCGTAATATTATAGAACATTTGCTTCTGTTAGTGACTAATCCTAAACGACTGAGAATAACTTAGCTAGATCAATCAGAATCTTGAAAATATATCATGATTATTTTCTGGAATTCAGACGTAGATTCCAGTTACTTTTGAATCAGAGTCTAAGAAGGCAACCCCAATTCAGCGAAAATAAAGATGCTTCATTGCCGTAATATGTTCAAACCATAATTTTTCAAAGTAACCATAATTTTCTAAAAAACGAAAAATGTTTCGGCGTTGGTTATTTTGCGATAATTTCAAAGTCACTATAGAAGCCTTAAAAAGCCTTTTTCCAAGACTGAGAAAGAACTCAGGATAACTTCCTTTTACAGTGAGTGGAAGATATTGGAGCCGGTAACCTCCTTCTGTTTCAGTTTCTTTTCAACCGTAGTTAGTCACGCACTGCAATAGACATCAATGAATAAACTTGTCTGTAAAACACTTTAATATGTTATAATTTATTAAGCAACTAGTAAATAAATAATAAGCTTTTCTGAAACCATATTTCCTTCTGCCAAATCAAGTAAGCAGAAGAGAAAATACAAAATATGTTTCACTCAATTAATGACTTCTGAAAGCTAAATGGGAATATGCCAATAATGCTTGCCTAATGTGAACATAATCTACGCCCACATAATTACTCATCAAGCAGAATACCTTAGAAATGAAATAAATATATTAGAGAGTAAAAAAATATAATTCAAAAGGAAAGCACTTAACCAATAAGCTAATAATTTAAGACAAATATTTAAACATTTAAATTGAATTTAAACTTGAAATTATCTGGAATTTATATTCAGCAATTTTTCTTAATTTAAAATCCTGGACACAGTATGAATATAAGAAACTGAAATAAGTATGAAACTGATATAAGCTTGATGTTTAGTAAAAACAAAAAGCAGCAGAACATTAATAACATTAAACTCGCTTATAACGAGCGTGAAATGACCGCGATATTTGCTCGTTATAACCGAGTGCTCGTAAAAAACAGGTTCGCGAAAAAATGATGAAAATTCGTACATACTTACTATATTATATATACTTTATTTACTTTTTTATTTCTGTACATTACAAAACAAGTTAGTTAATTTGCTTTGAACTGCTTTATTGTTTCTTTCTAGTGTTAATTTTCGGAGAAGACTCATGGCCCAAAAAACATCGTCATTTGCACTCCTGGCTTTAAAAAATGTTTATTTGCTTTAGCTTGATCAGTGCTTAAGAATCAGTTCTTAAGAAAGTTTGATTTAAAACTTCTGATTATCCCTTGGTCCAAAGGCTGGATAACGCTTGTAGAATTCGGCGGTAAAAATTCAATAGTGCTCACTTCCTAAGATCAAAAAGGTCACTGTCATGTGTTTGCAGCATTTATGACTCATCACTAACTTTCAATTGACTTGTCACTAACTTTCAATATTATAAAATTGTCAAAAAAATTTTTCCAACTAGAGATGCTGAACTGGAGAGCTGGAAGTCAATAGAATTGTTATGAATCACAAAAATATTGTTGGCTATAACCGGGGTTTTATAGACTGAACATAGTACCAAGCACGTGTTTTCGATTTCTTAGTTAAGTACGGCTTCTCGTTAAATCAGGGATCGTTATAAGCGATTTGTAGTGTAGTTCTAAAAATTCTGCTGTATGTTTATCTATGCAAGCAAAGCGTAAAAATTTCTTTGTTCTGATTACTCGTACGATTCTTTAACTTCATGACTGATATTTCAGAAGCATAGAATTTCATGAGAATGCAAAAATGTAAATGACTAAAATAAAAAAAAAAAAAAAAACCGAAATAATATTAAAGATCCATTGCATTATAATAATGATTTTGTTTTATTTATTATATTGCATAATAAGTAAAACAAAATCATATCTATTGCAAGCGAAAGAAGAGGTTAAAAAAGAAATTCCAATCATTGCATCAGCAATAGTTTTGAAGCTTCCTTTTGCAGCATTTGGTACCTCTATGTTTCCTCTTGTTCCTTTGTACTAACGAATAACATCATCATTCGCCTTCTGTCAATGTAAGCTCTTGAATATTAGCTGAATTAAGCGTTGTTCTGTTTCGTTAGAGGGCTTTAATTTGTATTTTCGAAACTCGCAGATTTGTTTTCTTACTGTTTCGAAAAAGTACGAATTTACTTAGGTATCCAACTTCGATCAAACCTATTTAAAAAAAAATTCAAGCGCTTTTATTTAATTGTTTTCTTATTTAGTTTGTAAATTAAAAGTTGAAAAGCCAGTTTTATTACCCTTAGCTCTTTAGTTTAATCATGATTTAAACATGCTTTATTCTTATCAGACAGTAAAAGATAAGATACTGTTGAGTAATTTAAGTCAATTTCACTTAATCATTTATTGAATTAATTCTAACTATTTATTAGTCAACTGACTTCATTTCGAGGCATTTAATAGCTGAATTAATAATGGAAGTTTTCGAAGTTTTACTGATGTCAATGATTGCTGATTTTGTATCATTTTATGTAAAAAGAGAGTGGTTTGGAAGTTATATACTCGTATGTTCAATGGTCTTAACCATAAACATTTAAAACATAAATTTAAATATTTTTTAAATAATCTCAATATAACCAGTTTCTTAAATTCTCAAACGTTAGGGAAGTATTCAGTAAAAGATATTAAGAAGCAGTGGTAAACCAAATTAGGTTGCTTCAACTGACTTTTCGGAAAATAAAATTTTCACAAATTTTAATCCTCGTTTCAAAACGGATGTCAGTCACAGTTCCAGTTTCTGAAGCAAGAGACTTTATAATGGCTTCCATTAAAAAAAAAAAAAAAAAAAAAAAAAACTCAGCAGAACGGAATTTTACCTTTTCATCAAATTTATGCGGAACATAGTCAACTCTAATTTAGAAGACACTAAGGCAAGAGAAACACGTTTGCTGCTATTCAGATCATAAAGCGTTCGTACCTTCACTGGGAAATGCATTTGAAAACTGTGGTAGATAAAGATGTGTCCATTTGTTTTTCTGGTCAAAGTGTTTTAGGAGCGGCCAACTTCAAAAATGGGGCTTTAGCAGCAGCACCTTCAAATTCGCAATCTTTTGAAGTTGAAGAATGACGTTAATACTTTTTTGGGTTAGTCAGAGAGCATTTCGATTTGAGTTAGGAAAATGAAGAAAAAAAGCAAACATGCTGCTTAATGTAAATAAAGTGAAATTAAGAATGAAAAATTAAAATGAACAACATGATTTGATCAGCCTGCGTAAAGCTTATACTCTCTTGATTTCACATTTTATAGAATAGAAGTGACGTTGGAAACTTTTCTTAATCTTAATGAAATTGAATGCTTTGAAATAATGGCAACCAGTACCGTGTTTTATTCGCCAAAAATAACTTAAGAATTTTATTTGTTATTTATTATTTTACTTGCTGTTTCTTTTAAAATAAGCTTTTTCATTTACGGCTTTTGCAGTGGTACTTTTGTAATAACAATAACTTACCTTGTGATATCGACTATAAAAATCTTAAATGCCCATTTTTCTAAAAATTCTGGCTCTTATGTCCTAACGAAGATGAGCTGTGGACTAAAGGTTCGGCAGAATTTTTACGATTGGAATATAACTTAAAGTACTACTGAGTCTGATTAAACTGTTGATTTTGGAAACAAAAAAAATATTTAGAAGAGAGAAAAATATGAGTATAATATGCGTGTTCAATAAAAACATTGAATCTGGTGTTTAAATGTTAATGCATCTGTATCTTTAGCCCGGAAAAAATTTAACTTCAGAATAGTAGGGAAACCTGGGGAGACCGATCTGGGGATAACCCCTTTTGCATGTTTCTCTTCACACTGAGTATGGTTTTGGTTTTAGAAATCGACGTGCCACCACATGGGTATTTGTTGCAGTTTCATTTCCTTCAAAATAAAACTTCCTATCCCATTTGCTTATCGCTTTAGGATCAAATGTTCTTTTGGGGATCAACGGGATAGATGCTGATGTATGCGCTTTAAACATTAAAAATTAATAATATTTGATAAACTGGGTAAAAGCCTTTTAAGTGTAAGATAGACGAAAGGCAAATGTAGGTAATCTGCATGCAATTATCTTTCTTTACTTTTGTACGTTGTTTTAGTTTGAAGAAGAAGTAAAATATGCAAAGGCATTGTTAGCAGTAGAGTTTAGATTCTAATTTTATACAAAATTTGCAAAAATTAAAATGTAATTTCACACTGAAAATGTGTATCGACTGGAAAAATTTTGGTGGAGCGGTTCTTTAACAAATTAACTGCCAAATGAGACAATTAAAGATAGAAAACGTTTATTGGCGAACTCTGTTTTATGTCAAAATGCGAGTTAATAAAACATTAATAGTAACAACGAGTAAATACGAAATTCAATATGTTTATAGTCTTATTCGTTCTTCTGTAACATTTATTAAAGGATTCTTATGACAGATAATTTCTTCCTAAAACATATCTACGAAATATAATATTTAGTCTGATATACATTGTTTAGCTTGGAGAGTAGTTGACAGAAATGGTAATGAGTGAAAAGGTAATATTCAAGATGTTCATATGAAATATGTATTTTTATTTAATTTTTTATATGGCTTGATATGAAACAACAGCTGCTTGCAATGTGTATGTTTCCGAAATGAGACGTCATGAATGAGGAATGCTTGTAAAGAGCTGGGAAAGTCTTCTTTAATTAACTTACAAAAATCACTTTAAATAGATATTCTTCACCTTACATTGCTGAATATTTCGCATTTCGTTCGCAGGGCAGCTGTTGTTAACGCGAGATTCCTCCAATATATAAATTTCGAAAGTTCGAATTAACAGCTATAACATTTATTAGATGCTTTTGGTTTAAATATGCATACTCCAATCATTTAAGTAATATTTTAATTTCCCAAAAAATCATCCGACGAAATTTCCTTCATAAATTTAATGTCGCATAGTCTCACTGCTTAGTTTACTTCCTGTGAGAGGCAGGGCGTATTAGTGGGTTTTAAGAGACTACAGTAGAGTGGACACTCCCGTTGCAGAATTTAAAACAGTAATATTCATAAATAACGTAATCAAAAAAAGTGATATACCACTATCATCTGGATAATTACACTCAATAATATATTTAAGAAGTTCATCTTAATTAGCCTGCTACTAATTCAGATTTTTTTCTTTCTGACATTTCTAATAAGTGTCAATATAAGAAATATTTTTTATGCTTTTCACAAAGAAATAAAGTAATAAAGAAACAAACAAAATACTACAAAAGGCAGTACCGTATAAAATGTAATCAGAATCAAAATACTGCAATGGAAAAAATTCAAATCATTATTAAAATTAAAAATAGTATTAGCATATACATTATCCCTTTACAAGCATTATACGTTACTTCCTTTATATTTTCCCCCTCCTTTCCGCATAACGTCGTGGTGTAACTAGAAGCACACACGACGCGTATTCGAGAGGTTCACAAAGCCATTAGATATGTAACTCATGTATATATGGTGTTCGAATCCCGGCGAGCGCATTGAACATTCTTCACGTTCCAGCATCGATAGAACCTAATGTCTCTACAGTGCAGTTCGAAGACGGACGAAAATTCTTCACCAATGGGCTTTGTCATTGCATCTCCACATTTTAAAAGGGAAAGTGTATAAGCTATTTTCTCTCTTCTTTCCGAATGCCTTAGTGGTGTAACTGCAAGCACACTCGACTCGTGTTCGGAAGGTCCGGCATTCGGATCTCGTCGAGCGCACTGTACATTTTTCCCGTTCCCGCATTGATATAACCTAATGACTCTATACCTTTTTTAAAATAATTAAAAGGTCATGACATGTTTCAGTAATTCATAAACTAGCTTTTATAAACTTTACCAAGGGCTTTGTTCAGTTCTAATTATTCTCTTTCTGAATTCCTTCATAAAATAAATAGCCCGTTACCAAGTTTATTCTACTGCTACTGCGTAAAGAATAAGGGGGAATGCTTTGAAGGTGTCAAATTCATTATTTAATGCACAGATGGGATTTTTTCTAACAACCTAAATTTATATAAGGAGAAAAATGGCCTGATTTAGCATAGTATACGACTAATATAGTGTTTTAATTTAAAAAAATCACATGAAATGCTACAAATTAATTGTAAACGTTCGTAAAATTAATTAATATGAAGTAGAAACTGAAAATTAGATAAATATTCAAAAGTTAAACATTTCATTTTAATTGTAAACGTTTTTAATTAGTGTAGCATTATCCATATATATGCATCTTGTATTAATTAGTGCATAAAAGGGAGAAAAGAGCTATAAATTGCAAAATTTGGAATACGAATTTGTATTAACTGTCGAAGAATAATGTGTTAAAATAGTAACACGTATACACTTCATACGGATTTAAGCTCTGCTATGGTGCATTTATATGTGAAATACAAAATTCTTCAACAGACAGCGACATATTAATTAATCTTTTAAGCTTCAATTTATAACGGATTCGACCGCAAGGCTTTGCAGTTTTTCTATCAGTTTAATCTACAAATATGGCTTTAATGTCAAATGAAATAATGACCAACAATAGCACACATCTATCACAATAAGTGGCTCTTAGAAAATAATGAGAGACATAAATGATGGAAAAGCATAGAATTTACGGAAAAAGTTATGCTTATGTTATGCCATAAAGCAGATGAAAAAATGTACATAAATGTCTTACATTTTTCTGACCTGATCGTTTAAGTAATACGAATGAATAGGTGGTAATAAATATAAATGTTTCGTCTGCATTTTTTGTAGAACTGAAATAAGAATTCCAATAATTTTCTGAAAATAGGTCAAATAAGCTTATGCGTCATAAACACACAGGTAACCCTCGGTCTAATTAAGAAATACTGAAATATTCGAGTCATGAAATTTGGTGCAAATTAAGTTTAAACTAGAATCTCGCCTGATATGCGGAAAAATAAATTATCGAGAAGTCAAAGGCTAAAATGTAAAGCATTTTATGACGCTGATAATTCAAGAACTCTAGATTTGTACTCCAATAAAAGGAAAATACTTATATTCTATTAATTATGATTATTTTATTTTACTTACCCATTGTTACGTAGTATAGCCTGAGCAACCGTGATAAATATAACTTTTTCTAATTTAGTTAGTTTCTAATTTAGTTTTAGTGTTTTTTTTTAAATTTAAATGTGGTAGAGTTGCATCATAAATTTATGAGTATTACCATTAATATCTATATTTTTTGTCTGTCTCGCAACAAACTTCAGTGCATTATGTTTTGGATTCTGAAACTTTGCCATCGTTATTCCACCATTTCAGGTAATAATAACGATTATTAAGATGCGAAAGAATAATGTCAGCATTATGGGTTATATCAACATTCTAAATGTTAACAGATTTTTGGATAACATAAAACTTAATATCTTTCAGCAGAATTTATGTGAGATGATACGCATTTTGAAATTCTCTTATAATAAAATATAATAGATTTTAAGGACACTACGATATTAATAATCTTAGCTCTTAGTAGATTTCTATTCGGGTAAACAGAGAGAAAACATAATTTCTGCGTCAGTTGTTAGTCTTCGACACATGCTGGAGTAACATAATAGCTGTTGGATTATTATTAGTATTTTGAGGAATTAGACATGCGTTTGTAATGATCACACAATCAAATGATTTTCTTGCTTCTATGTTGAAATACATTAATCATTTTCATATTGAAGCTGACACAAAAAATAAGATATTATGTCAGACTTATCTTAAGTATTTGAAGGTAGTACAGTACATAAATAACTATTCTTAAATTTGAATTTGATTTACTTTCACAGATTTTCTCACATATTAACACTGTATTCAAATACAGTACAAAAATTCAGAAATTCCTCCCTGAAAATAATAACGCAATTAAATGAGTGAGCTCAATAATCATAGTAAAACAATATATAGGGAAAGGTAGTGATAGATAATGTACACAGTTAATTGCTAGAAATCTGTTTCTACTGTAATAGCCAATCCATGGACAATGTTCAAAAAAATAACGAATCAAGCAGATTTCTATTTGAAGGAAGAATCAATCCTTGAAATAATTTAAAAAGGGCTGTAAAGAAAATATTTGTGTCTCATTAGTAAATGTTAAACAAGACTGCGTAATTACTCGTATTCGCAATAATTTTCGTACGCTTAGAGAAGCATAATTGCATTAATTTTAATAAGTTCTTAAGGGATGATAATGTAATAAGGTAAGGGGATAATGAATAGCTTAAGAAACTGAGCTTCTGCAAGTGCATTTAGTTAACAGCTCGTTTATTATTACGTTATTGATGGATTCAAAAGTGCTGCTATTAACAAGATCACAAGAAAAAATAACTGAATGAACATTGCTTGAACTATACATTTTTGACTAATTTCTTCTAACCACCGCAACATGAAGACTAATGCAGTACTGCATCTTTAGTAAAGAATATTAAATTCGGTGACAAAAAGCTATGTAAAAGTGTTGCAGGCATTTAAAAAAATCATTTATCGTTAAAATCTGATTAACATTTTTGACACTTAAAAATGTATTATTTCAAAATGAAAATAGATATAAGAAAATACATTTTTAAATCTTAGTAGAGATTATATTCGTATTGGACAATAAGCATTTATTACGTTTCTACAGTTTATTGTTACATAGTTTAGGCAAAATGATTTTAAATACTAATTAGCTTATATTAAATAATCTTCTATAAAATATTTCCTTCTAAATTATTTTTACTTCTAACCTGAATGAGTTCAAATAGAACAAAATTTTTTTCATGATACCTGCATTAATTATGGGAGCTTCGAATAGTGATACCTGCTAATTATTTTATAAAAGTTATAAAAGTAGTTAAAAATATGAGAAACCTGAAGTAGTAAAATTATAATTAAATATTTTGAAGCTAGCAAGCGCATGAGAAGAAGAAAATATTTTAAAATCTGAGAACAGAGTAAAAACTGAATTTTAATATTCTAATGTAGTAAATAATAAAGTATATACTAATGTAATAAACACATTTTCGGTATTACTTTAGAAACTGCAAATGTCTTAACATGTAATTAATGCTTCCCGAACGTTTGTCCATAGTATTATTAAAACTGATTTTAATCTCAAGGAACCCTTCTGCGTGTTTCTTCGAGTTTCTTTTTCGAGAAAAACCAGATAGATTTCAATCTCGTGAGGAATGTTTGGTTTATTTTGACATCGATCTTGGGGATGAGGTAAGATTTGATTATACAGAGAACCAAACAAGTGGTTGGGTGAGAGATAATACTCAGGAATGCTACTTTCACTGCGTAAGCTTCTACAAAGTGCGAGTTCATTTTTAAAACTAGGGAATGTAAGCGCTCTTTTTTCCCCGCATCATTCTGAATTGTAAGCAGTTTTTGAATATTTTAGGTCTATATTCCTGGAAAAATAAACTCTTCGGTTATTTTTTTTCATGTGAGTTGGCTGGAATGTTATTGCTTTTTTGAAACTTCTTTTTTTTCTGAACAAGATCAAATTTGGAATTTTGAGAGGACGACACATTTTCGGAAGTTTGTGTATGTTATTCGGAATGAAATCTCCTTTCCTGAATTTTTATTATGTAGTTTAAAGGAAAATATTTTTGTGGAAAGCTAAAGTATTCACTTAAAAATGAAATGAAATATCACCTGCATGATGTTAAAATTTTATATGCAAACTATTGGAAATAAAGTTTAATGCTTGTAACTAAATGCTTTGGAAAAAAATATAAAAATGCAGCACCTATTCGTAATTCTTTCAATTTGAATTCTTATATACAGTTAACCTAAAATAGTCTTCGGATTTTACCAAAGTTAAAATCTACCAGAAATAAATATTTTTGTTTTAAGTATTGATGTTGCCAAGACAAACATGCTATTCTCTGAATTCCACGCTCTGAACTTTGAGGTTTTCCGTATCTAAAGAGCAATATACCTAGATATGACTACTCTTTTTATTACACGTTATTATTGACATTCGTTAGTGCTCACGTATAAAAAGAAAAGCAGTTGTTTTCATCAGTTTTGTTGAGATTATAAGAATTTGGTTCCATTTTTTTTGCGGTTAATTTAAGAACTAGTTACAGATTTCCATGCACGTCATCTGTCTCAAATTTTATTATGGACTACATGAGAACAGCAATTTTTTAAAGTCACTTTTATGTTTATATAGATTTATTTTTCCTGAAACTGGTTACAATTTTTTTGTTACATCGATATACCGTTTCTGATAGCTATAAGCAAAATATTTCTTAGGATTCCAAATGCTTTCAGCTAAAATTGATGAATACCTTTCATACAGTGTTTGGTGTAAGTTTAATAATTAAAATTGTATTAAATACATTAATTCAACTAATACAAAGCTTCCCAATTAGGTAGTAATTAAATTACATTATATGCATTAATTTAACTAAAAAAACCGTTTCACTGAAGAAAATGTTTTCATATAAATCTGCTAAATTTTCCAAAAGTGAGTTTTGAATTCACAAAAAGTCGTATTTATTGTTAAGAATGTCAACCGAAAACTCAATTCGAATAATTAAGAAACGTGTTGGGTAGCATTTCAAATAGCTATATTTCTTAGGACGATTGGTATGATTGATATTACAGACAAAATATACAAAATTATTTTACAACCTTACTCAACCTATCATTTCGGATTATGTATTCACCATGCAATTTATGATTGTAGAAATTATGTTCTTAGAAGCTGAAAAATAATATGCTTTAAAACTTTCTGATAATTAAACATGGGTTTTATTTTTATTTCAGACCTGCCAGCTAAAATTGCTGATCACAGGTAGTTCTATCCGGATTCAAATTCTGGAAAACAAACAGGATGCATGAGAGTGCGTGATGTTCTCAGTGTGTAACATTAATATGAGCCAGTTTCTCTTGAGCAGTACTCCATGAAGGCATACTGTTTCTTAGGCAGATAGCCATCGTGTGCTTTGTTGTAATTCAAATAATCCAATCCTATCTCTCGATTTGTTTAAAAGTTCTCAGGAAACTGTGTTAAATTAATGTAACACTCGAAAGTCTATAAATAACCTTAATGAAAGCCTATCTATAAGAACTAAGAGAATAAGCAGAAACTAAGATTTTAAATTGCATCAGCAGATTAGAAATCATTGCATACACTTGCAGACGGGCAGATCTACGGTTTTATTCCCTGTCAAACAAGTTATAGGTTTAGGCCACAAGAATGTGGGAAACTATCAAAATGCGCAATAGAAAATACCTTTCTTAACGTAAATGTCTGAGTTTAACAGGGACAGCTAACGCATTACCCATCTTTAAACTGATAAAATGATATGGATTTAGAACCTAAGAACTTTTATTTAGACAAAAGCCAATTTTTCGAGATTTTTAGACCGAGCGTTCTAATAAAAATGCATCGTCACTTGAACTCTGAAGATTAAACGAGCCATTAAGAGACACTGTTGGCTGTTGTCCCAAATGAAATTTATAAGTAAATAAAAAAGATCATAAAATAATAATTGATGAGGTAAATTTAGTGATATTCATTGATAAATTAAACGATGAACCACCTCAAATTGCCATCTAAGACGTTCAAACGTTTTTGTTGATTTTATTTTTCCTTCAAGAACAATTTCCCTTAATTATACACTGCTCAAAACAATTAAAGGATATTGAGGTTTTAGGTGGATCTCGTAGCTGGGAAACGTTTTAGCTGATTGATACAGGGTCGACAGACGTAGTAGGTTATATGAGAATAAATTACACATGTTTGGCAGAAAAAAATGCACTTTATTGCGCATTTGTGTACGAAAGGAAAAAAAACACAATTTGTGCATATGAGAAAAAAAGAATAAGAAAAGGTGTTTTCTTCAGAGGAATTCATTTTCAGTAGCGGGTATGGTTTCCACGGACGGCCAGCAACGTTGAACACCTCTGAGGCATGGAGTCAATGAGGCTATTAATGACAAGTTGGGGTATTCTGTCCCACTCTTCCAGAAGAGCTCTTTCCAGTTCTTGGAGAGTTTGTGGGGGTGGTTGGCGGCCAGCAACTCGTCTTCCTAGAGCGTCCCAAATGTCCTCTATTGGATTCATGTCTGGAGAACACGCTGGCCATTCCATTCGTACGATTCCTTCCTCGAAAAGGAAATCCTCCACCAGGTTAGCACGATGTGGCCTGCAGTTATCGTCCATTAAAATGAAGTCATCTCCGATTGGTGCAGCGTAAGGGACTACAATAGGTCTGAGGATCCCATCCCTATATTGGCGACCAGTCAGAGGCCCATCTCGAATGATGTAGAGGTCTGTGCGCCCGACAATGGAGATGCCACCATACACCAACACTCGCCCACCGCCAAATCTGACACTTTCGTGCACGAACGCAGGATTATTCCTACTGCCACGGTCCCTCCAGATGAAAATACGCCTATTATCAGGATGAACAGAAAAAAGGGACTCGTCAGACAAAAGAACATTGCTCCATTCATTTCTCCTCCAGTTCACATGCTCTGTTGCCCACTCCCTGCGGTCGCGACGATGCCTTGATGTTAGTCTAACACATACCATCGGTCGGCGAGCATACAGACCTACACCATGGAGCCGGTTTCGGACAGTCTGAGTTGAAACCGTGGTGCCAGTAGCCGAGCGCAAGTGTTGTTGGAGAAGAGTAGCATTCATATTTCGGTGTCTCCGAGCCATTAACACTAAATAACAATCTTCATTGGGCGTTGTTGCCCGTCGACGACCTTGCCCTGGTCTTCGGCCTGCACTTCAAGTTTCCAAAAAACGGTTCCAGACCCTGGAAATCACACTTTGTGACACTCCAATGGCTTGCGCTACTTCGGCTTGAGTTTGGCCCCCTTCTAACCTACCAACAATTCTCCAAGCTTCTGAATCGGTTAAATGACTTCGCTGAGACATCGTACTCATCGAAACAAAGCAGTCACTGAGTGCCGATCATCCTTGTCTTCATTATCTTTTTTATTCAGTTGAAAGTCAAATTTCGTTCGCTGGCTCTGAAGCGACGTTTCTGACGTCGAACTCAAAATTAGCATACTTCACAGTTTGAAAACCAGAAAAATTTGCATTTGTGATTCTCTTCTTCCATTTTCGGCAAAAAAAAATTCGCTTAGATCTTTATTTTATATAAAACTTACAATATCCCTTAATTGTTTTGAGCAGTGTAGTTAGAGTTCTCTTTTTCTCTTTCTTATACTTTTAATTGGAAGTAAAGAAAGTGATACTGTTGAATGGCTGAAGCCGATTTTCATAAAATAAAATATCTATCGTTTTCTAATTTAACCCATTAACCGCCAAAACTACAAAGAATGTTTCTTTTCTCATGAAAATAATAACAAATATTAAATTAAGCATTTACAACATAAATTTACCTTGAAAATAAAAAAAATGTTCTTACCTGTGAAAAACGGGAGTGCTGCTTTCGCGCAACGTCAGCGGAATAAGATTACGGATGTTTAGAGTGAGTAGGATTGTATTCGTGTGATGTTTGAGTGGAGCGCAGGATTACTTTTTAGCTGTATAACGTTTTATAAATCTACAAATCACTTTACTTGTAATTAATTTAATATTAAAATATACATTCTACTTCTTTTACAAATACAGATTATTTCAATTGAAAGATTCAAGCATAAAAAACTTGATTACAACCATGATGTAAAGCTAGATTACATACTTTGCATCTGTAAACAGTCTGGCTATGGTACTCTTTACAACAAAGTCTTTTGTTATCAACGGACTTTACGATAAAATGTCTACCATCTTCATGCAATGGTTTTTGAATGCTGAATTTACTAGGTCTTCCTGTTGCTGATCTATTTCTGGCTAATTCTACACTCTCAATAGTAGTTTGCAAAAGGAATAATGCATTCTCGCGTCTGAAATCTAAAAGAGACTTTATATTTCCAGTAACAAAAAGTGGTGATATTTAGCAAGTTTAGATACGGTCTCACCTCATACAATTTATCAGTATTGTCAATTTGACTATTGTCAAATGCAAATTCTGCTTCATATTCCTGTACTGCAAACGTGATATCGATTTTCGTACAACAGGAACAGAAATGTCCTTATCAAAAGACCAATACAATTTTTCTTGAGGTAAAGAATATTATCCTGTAAGCAATAATATTCCAATAAATCTTCTCATACAGGCTTCAGATGCAATAAATTCTGGGCTTTTTTTTTTTTTTTTTTTTTTTTTTTTTTTTTTTTTTGCTGAGCGTACATATTTGTCTGTTCAACGAGAAGAGAGTAAATGTCTAAACCAAAACGAAAATCGAAAATCTGTGCACTAGTTTTACATTGTATTTTGTCTTTTATTATTTCTCTTCTATCTCTTTCTTCATGTTCTTCCTGAGACATAACTAACAGTTCCTTTTCTTATCCACTTCAAGATTTCAATCTTCTGCTTTTTAAACGTTTTAGTATGACTGTAACTGCTTTTAGAATGCTGAAACTTACTTCTTACCTGAATTTCAACTTCCCCAGCAGTATCATTTTGTAAAATATCATTATCATTATTTAAAACATTGCCATTCCTTTCTTCTTCGTCACTAGTTTCTGCAATTCCTGGGGGAACAACAACAATATCAGTTTCATTCTGGTCATTATTAACATTATCATCATCTGTTTCTTCATCAAAAAATCTTTGAAGGGCTTCTTTTAATGTAAGATACCTCGTTCTAGGCATTTTTAAACAACCAGAACATGAACCAGAACATCGAAAGGAATGAGTGAAGAAGGAGATTGACTACCCGTTTCCTGCTGACGTTGCGTCAGCGCAACACCTGTTTTCCCTTGCTTCCCAACACAAATATAAACATCTGACTAATGTAATGTTCTGATAAACGGTGACCTTAACTAAAAATAGATCACTCATAAAGACGGCGATTCTTTCGTTAAATATTTTCAGCAAAAATACCCGGTCGAAAATTTTGCTTAAATTTTGCTTAAAGTATGAGATTCATTATTATAAACAAAATGATTGTTAATGGAAAATATTTTTTATAGAAATAATCTTCATAATATTCCCTACACAAAATCATCTGCTTGTATAAAATATCTTAGGTAGTTATATTTATATACGCATTTATTTTGACCGTTGCGTCAACGCAACACCAGCGGCTAATGGGTTAAGAAGGAAGTAAAATGATGTAGTTATACAATAATTACAAGCTTTAAACTACTCGTTTATTCAGCATTTTTATCTCTCCTTTGAAAATGAATCTTACTTCAGTCAGTATAAATAACAAAATATGTTATTTTTTAATTTAATAGAATAGTAAAATTCATTTCATGTGTGACTTTGGCACGTTTATCTTCTGTTTTAACAGAATTGGTTTGCTGCAGTTAATTTTTGCCATTTTAGAATTAAAAACTTAAATAAGCACGTCTTCATCAGTCTTAATGTGTATATTTTTGCTGAGTATGCGTGTGCCCAGGTCCAAATGACATTTGCACAGGACAATTTTACGTGAAGAATATGATATTAGTGATTAGAGGTTTAAAAGAAGAGATGTAATATAATAGCTATGGTAATTTAGAAATAAAATGAACGGATTAGTGAATCTATAACAGTCGGCCATTCTTTGCTTTATTCGAATAAATAAGTAGTGCCTAAATGAAGCCTGTAAAAAAACCCAATTATTCTATTGATAATATGAAAATAGAGAGATTCGAGTCATTGATTTGGCTTCAGTAGTAAATACAAAATATGTCACAATTAAAATGTACATTAGTTCAATAAATCGTGCACAATTTTACTTGAACATTACGGAGAGTTAAGCATAGAATGCAGAGAATATCTCAGGTGTATGTCACTATTTATTGAGCAATTTCAATTTCTTGTCTAGCTGTTAAATAATCATTGTAATATTAAAGTACCTTTGGCAAAATTTTTTATTATTCTTCAGAAACAGACATTCGTAAAGGAAATAAACGCTTTCTGAAAGTGTGTCCAAATTTTGATACTCATACTGCTTACATGAAGCAAACGTTTTATGTTTCCTACTGCAAATCCATAAATCTTAGGCTTCACGTTTAAACGATCATTGGGAAATTATGCATCATCATTATCATGCAATTCTTATAATGATCATCGCATGTTTGTGAAATTATTATTTTTCTTTTATACCTGGCTTTCGACCCACTCTTTAATAAATAATATTTCATGCTATTAAATATTAAGGAATGCTAAATGAAACTGCATTTTTATGCTGTAAATTGTTAATATTTATCGTAATATTTTATATAATCATAACAATGGAATCAATTTCAAGAAAATCGAACAAAAGGGCAGATTATATGCATTCAATAGCAATAAACCAATGACAAATCTGGCAGCTCTGTAACTACCAGAATCTATTAGCTGGTAAACACTTTTGTAATGCATTTAGGGCAAGTTAAGTCCTTTTTAAGTTTATTAACGTCGTATAGTAATTTTTCCCATGGTCTTAGTATTGTAGGCAATGTATGTTTTATCAAATCTATGCACATACTTTATATTCCTCACAGGGAAAGCATTTTCTGTGCTATGAGTATAATTTTCTTTCATAGTTCTTCTTTCATAGTTCAAATTCTGATGCTCGTTTCTTAAGGCTTTACCAATTCTAGAAGGATAGAAATTTTCTAATTCCGCCATCTGTGTGTTGGCGATGCTACTTTAAATATGCTTTCTTTCGAACGTTCCTTGCCCATTCGTCTGCTTGTCTTTGCTCAGGACAAAAATTTGAAATTTCTTTCCTTTAATTTCTAGAAGTAAACTTAGGAATGCTTAGAAATAAATCTCTAAATGAAAATTCATTGTCAAAAGTGATAGTTAATAACCTCTAGCAAGCTTTCACTTCATTAAAGAATATTGAAACCCTTAAATTGATTATATTTTGTTTCATGTCTCCTTATTTTCCTTAAATAATCGCAGCTGAAATCGTGCTTTATTATTATAATATGGCTCTTGAAACACTGATAAACACAGTCTCAGTGACAGACGAAACGTTTTCGGAAAAAATTGTCCAAAAAAAGGGAGAATTTAAGTCTAAAAGTTTACGTTCAAGCTATTTTGTATTACTGTTAAGTACATTGTACTTAAAAGCAATAAAATTGGTTTGATTTATAGATATGATGTTAAATGTTGTCTAAAACAACAGTTTTGCAAGATACTGTCTAACGAGTGATATATTAAGGGCAGATAACGTAGAAATCAAATGGATAGACTAACTAGCAGTGCTTCGGTTAACATCTGTTATACTTGAAATGCCCAGTTAACTAACTGGACTACGCTTTATTTGTGTGTCAATACTTATTTACTGAAATTCGAAAAAGGAGGTCTTCTATTTTTCGTTTAATATATTTTATGTCCATTTGAATTGCTCTTTGTTTTTTAGTTAAAATAGAAATTGGTTTTTATGTTAAGCAAACAAAATGTTTAATATTCTGTTTTATAGAAATAAAATTATTTCTGCGCACAAACTTTACTGCAATATTTGCCAACCTAAAAATCTTCGTTTTAATTTTAATAATCTAAAGTTTACACAAAAATGATTTTTAATAGCCTAGACCAAAATGCATAACCTGTTTCTACGCATTTGCGAAATATTCTAATCTACATATCATACACATTCATCTAAACAAATTATCGAACTCATAAAACATATATTCATATATTCCCTTCTTTAATAACACATAAATCTGCGAAAAAATTAGAAAAATTTAATAACGAGTTTAATTTTACTAAGCCTAGAAATAGGAAAAAAATGATCCGGATAAATGAAGCTCTGAATATCTGAAGACCTATACGTTAAACACATAGTGATTTTTACTTTAGAAAATGGATGAGATAAACTACTTGGTATATGTTCCTCTTCTTTTAATATGGTATGGGTGCATATAAAACCTTTAAAACAATTTCTTAGCATTCATTTTTGAATTTATTAATAAAGTTCAGTGACTGCTCAAAATATTTGGTGAATTAAAATTACTTAAAACGTTGTACACTTTCTTACCTGAATTAATTATAAGTCATAAATAAAAACAATATAAAATCCATATACTACAGTAATAGCGTTTAAAGTTCAAAGTAAGGAAAAGAACTACGTGCAATAAATATTAAAAAAGATTTAAAACAAAGTGAAATTTAATTTTAGACTTTTAAATACTTTTGAAGAGGTTACAGCGGTAGTATGCATACATCTCTAAACTAGATTTCGTCATAAAAGAGCTTTTAAGAAATTTCTGCCTTGAGCAATCAACTGGAACTAACATTCAAACAATGCAAGGAAAGCATTCTTCGATTTCTGGGCAGGTTAAATTCCTCTTTCCGATGCACTAAGTACCTAATATAACGTTCTTTCAATACTTCAACTTTCTTGTCATAAAAATAGAAATGATCTTCGTCTATGCTCTATAGTCGCAGATAAATCCCTCCCAAACCTTCATCTAAAGGCGATGACTATGGTGAAAGTGAAACATTTATAGTCAAGAAAATGCCACAAGATTTTTCGGCGACAGCTCATTTATTTTCCTTTGTTTGTTTCGGGTTTGCGCCTGTGTTCTTTTTGATATATGTTCGAAGAATTCTGACTCATCAGTCACATTCTTATGAAATATTCTATTGCTTTCTTCAGACTTTCTACATATTTAACGACCAACAGCAGATGCTGTATAAATAATGCGAGGTTCCATGAATTTCATTTATTGAGGTCAGATATAGCTTTTAACTATCAAATGAAAATAAGTCTTTGTGTATACCCTTTTCAAATACTTTCTAACTCGCAATGAATTCATAAGCTGCCTGTTCAATCTTACTTGCATTTACATTAATAAAAAAAGTTAAAAGGAGGGGATATGTTATGAACCTATGAACTACGTATTAAATATAAAAGGAACAGTTCTGTGTCAATGGTTGCAGTTGGAAAGTCTGGTCTCACAGTTTCTGATTTATTGATGAAACCACTAGGTAAAGAAATATATGTAACTCTGATACACAATTTAGAAATGACGAATTAAAACTTGTAGAGACATTAGGTATTTTTTTGGAAGCAAGAGAGATGAAAAATTAGCGAACGCCTTCGCCGGGAATCGAACCGCGGACCTCTGGAATACCGGCTCAGTGTGCTAACCACTACACCACGAAGGCACGCTAGGGAAGCGGGAGAAATATCTTTCAAACTCTACAAATTAAAATAAAAGCGTAGGTTTGAGAAAAAACAATACAATGAACCCTCTCTAAATGGGCTACTTACAGTATGGGAGGATTTCGATTTTCTATGACTATAGCCGCTCTAAAAAAGAGGATTATTAATGCTCTAAAAAGAGGATTATTAATTAATTATTATCAGTTGCAGAATGTGTACGGTTTATGTTAATTAAATCACTATCTTATTATTTTATCTATGCTATCTTTTGTACTTTTGACGGTTCTAACCAAGATGCATATTAGCTAAGTGTGTATAAGAACAAAGTTTTGATTGTTAAGGAAAGAACTTTAGTAGTAACGCTGACCATTGTGATATTTTCTCGCCCAGAACCGAGAGTTATTTTATAATGTTTAAAGCTTTTAATAAAAAATTGTTCTAAGTTGTAGGTACTTCAACACACGAGGCATTAACTAAAAACTAATTTTAAGTTAAATTAGGAGCGGTACCCTACAAAAGCATTTATTTACAGTCTATTAAATAACTATATGTACCAAATAAGTATATCTATTAACGCACTTATATTAAGGAATAATGACGTTAATAAATTATAATTACCAAGGTACGCAATGAATAATGTAGAAAAAATATATCAATCAGTAAGAAAATAAAAAATATTTCATAAAGTTTTCGGAAAATAGTCTAAAAAACGATTCTTCTTATAAACCAAGGAAAGATATTGCAAAATTTTACAGAACGTATAAATTATATATTTCGTTCAGAAATTTTAAAGATGTTCAATCTTTATTAAAATATTCATTCAACGAAATCCGTCAAGCTCTCCGTGAAAGGCAACCATCAGCATCTTCAAGAAATTTTATTTGTTTTACTTAATCTAATGGCTTCATATTTTATTTTGCAGCCATCTTAATCCAAAGCTAATAACTTATGACAAAAAATTCAAAATAACGAAAACACATACCTAGATGAATCAAACTATCTGTTTTGAAATGAATGCGATCGGTGTCAATAGAAGGTACTGAAACAAGAAGTGAAAACGCTAGTGTAAACAATTTATAATTATGCTCGAAACGATCGAGGAAAATGCTTGTCAGGCTGTTTTACTTGAAATGAAAAAATTTATTTCTTTGTCATTTTCGACATAAAATTCATGGATACGCACTCTCTTCCTTCAGCCTTCCTTCCATTCCTAAAAACATAGGAAGAATGTCCTTTTATTGTCTCTCAAAGACTGGTATCGTGTTGGCATGAACAGCTTATATTATCTGAAAACATTGGACCTGCAGCCACATCTTGATAAAAGTGAATCACTAGAAGTCTCAGAGAGGGAGATGTAGAAATTTAGTTAGCCATTTCTGCACACAGAATGTACTTGAGTTAGATTATGGTTATCGTCATGGTGTAAAATCCATTCGGTCATCTACTTTTTTGTCATTGCTTCTGATTTTGTCATAGAAATACACAACTACTTATCCATAGTATGTCGCATTTGTGGACTCTGTTGAAAGAAATTCATGAAGGATTATACCGAAACTGTCCGCTTCCTCGCTTTCTGTGGCTTCTGCTTTCTACGTTTTATGTCCACGAAAACATTATCATAGTGTCTTCAGCAAGCTACTAATATATTTAAACATCTAAAACACTCTTTCCTTGTCATTACTAAACCCTAAAGTGGTGGTATTGCATTATTTCCTGCTTATGCTCAGAAGTTAAAAAATATCGTTTATAACTAACTTTTGCTCACGATTTCAAATGCAATTAGCTTCTTTCTATATTACACACTGAAATTATCTTTGATTCTTATGCGGTAATCCAAATGAGTTCAGTGATCGTTTGTTGGAGTGGTTGAAAAAGTGCTCGTTTGCTAAGTGATTTATTTTATATTGTTCCTTCTATCTTTCCAATCGAACCATCGATATTTGCAGCATAATATTCTATAAGGTGATTCAGAATTCATCTTCAATATTTTGTGGGGAGGTAGAGAATAGGAAAAGAAGAAGATTTCACATAGGAAAGTATGGGCGCAGACGAACGCATGGTGGTGTAGAGGGCGCTGTGTGTACACAACTTCCATACATAAGCACAGCTGTTTGACATGTACAGCCAGTCGTCATTCGATTAGGTGATTTTGCAAAAGTAACATGAACCGGTATACGTGGAATGAACTTGCAGATATGCATGTAAATGCCAGGCATATTCCAGAAGGTCCGGTTGTCCATGCAACGCCGTTGTGGGTCATGTATTCTAGCAAATGGTCAGCAGTTCGAGCACCTCTTGTAAATCTGTAAAACCAATGCAAAGAAAAGATACATGTAAAATAATAAATTTTTTTCCCTTACTGCTTCCTTTTTGTGTGTTCTTTCTATCATTGAACTGGGGTCATTTTGCCCTACTACATGGGGCATATGCGCCCATGCATTCTTATGTGACATCTCCTTCTTTTACTATTCCCTACCTCCCCACCAAATATTGATGATGAATTCTGAATCACCCTCTATACCGTCTTCATCCATTATCATTATAAAAAACTTGCGCTAAGTTTTGCTTCAGCTAATGTATCCATAGTTCATAAATACTGCACTGTTTCGCTGCCAGAATACAGTGTTATATGAAAAGAAGTATACAGTTTTAACAATTCGGAGAAAACTCCAGGGTAAGATATCGTGATAAATCTGAAGGGAAATGCAATAAATATGTACTTTTCCACCATTCCATTGATGTATGTTGTTACAATTTATCATAGGATTCAGTAGACAAAATGTTCATGCCGGAAATGGAGCAAGGTTATTTTGTTTTGGTAAATTATATGTGCAGTTGTGATTTGCATGGCATAAGTTTCAGTCCCTTCCGAAAATTGTCCAAAGTGTAGGCTGTGGAATACTAAGAATCAGAAAAACGATTAATCCTGATTGTTGATTTCCATGGAGGTTTCTGAAAAAAAGCCGAGAAAACATTCAATTTATTCATAAGATTCTCGAGTTCATCCAAATCCTTTACGTTTTCAGAAACACCACATATATTTATACATTCTATACTAGTTGGAAGGCCTTCCGCTTTGAAGTAATTTCCTGAAAATTGGTTTAAAATTGCATTGAATGAGCTTAACACATTCCATTTGCGAAATTTTAAAAACGAAACGCTTTTCCCTATGTATATACTACAACTATTCTGCCTACTGAGTCATCTGATATGCTATGTATGTTCTCATACGGAATGCTGCCGGTGCCAAGGATTCATATCAGCATCCACATACCTCTGCAAGTTTCACTGCGATATCCAGAGACTTTTTTATGAAACATTAAAGTGGTATACTAGTTTGGTAACATCCTACGTTCTTGCAAGCATTTTTGCAAAAACAAGTAAAAAAAAAATCATGACGTCTTTGCAAAAGCAAGTCATGATTTTTTTGTTTTGTTGACTGTTAAAGTGCATTACTCGGAAGTAATAAGAAATTATATTATTTGCAGCCTAATTACTAATACAAGAATCAATAGTGAGTGAAATATAATTAGCGTGAGACGAAATCATACCTTTACTTTACGCACCGCATTTAGGGTATCGTTTTCATTACGAAGTGTGTTTTTAAGTAAAAAACTAATTTGCTATATAATTATAATTTTTTTAGCAAATAGTATGAAATTTTCATATAAGTATGGAACAAGTTTTGATAAGAAAGAGGGAAATTGTTTCAACAAGTACATGATTTCATATCTCAGTTTTGCGTTTGTATTTCTAACCAAACAACAAAATATTTTACAAATTGTAGTTTACTTGTTACTGCTTAAATCAGTTTTATAACAAACTAATGCTTTGAGAACGTATGACAAATTTAAAAAAAAGCAACCATTTTGGTATTTCTGGAAATCTCATATTCTGCTTTCATTTCAGTGAAAGCAAATTTAGTAACTGCATGATAATACGCACAATAATGTGAAATAATTTTTAATAGAAGTATTTTAATTATTTAAAACATGAATTTGTGGCTTTGTTTTTCAATAAATGTGAAACAATGAATGCAGGCATTTTTGATTAATTTTTGTAATAGTCACCTTAAAAATACTGATTAAAAACTTTATAAAAATTACCCTTTTCTCACATAGCTAATTTAGATACCCAGTCTCATGAAGCTTATACGATGATATAAAGGGTAACGACGCGTTTTCCCCATGAATTCTCTCTTACTTTTCCTAGTTTGAATTTTTATTAAGCTAATAGACTGGAGGGTATACAAATTATGCTAATTTTGTGACTTCATTTACAAAAGTGATTATTCATTATTTTCCGAGGGCTGATTAAAATAAAAGCTAATCTGTAACAGAAACATTGAAGGAAATCTGGATGCGAGTTTCTCTGATCTGGGGGATTTAAATTGTATGTTCGAATAATTTACGTTACTTTCAGCCTCAGGGATTTGAATAAGAAGTCCATATCACACTGCTTTTGCATACTAATTAGTAAGCATTGGATATAATTAATTTTAATGAACTGATATGTTGGGTTCATTATTTCGTTTTACTTTTGTTCGGAAACAAAGATTGATTTTTCTGAATTTTTAACTTGTATCCACTACATGAGTGTATACGATTTAAAAAAATTAAGGGAAAGTATTTCTGAATTGCCCATAATTTAAACTAGAATTTCTTGTTTTATGCCTTTGATATTTCGTCAGCTGGTTCGTTCAAAAGTTAAAAGAAAATAGTTATATTAAACCATATTTGCTTGAAATCTGCATATTTTTTCATGCAGAGAATGTAAATTATTGTTTATGATAAAACATTAATTTCTTATGAAATTATTTGTTTCATTAACGTCATTTAAACAACGAAAATTATAGCTACCTAAAACCAACTTATACCACTTAAAACAAAACTGAAGGCATAGAAGAAAAATTCACCTAAAATCAGAAATTTTATAATTTGTCAGAAACACTGAAATCACGGAATACCAATAAATGAAATATTTTTCTTTAAACAAATAAGTGATTTTTTTAATAGTTCTTGAATTTTATTTTATTTTTGTGGCAATAAATGATAATATGTTTAAGGGTTTACACAAATTTCATTCATACATGCCTTTTCTTAAATATTTTGCTGTCTGTTTGCTATGTAATCTTTCTTTTTGTTTTCACAAATCTTTGAAAATTTTAAAGCAATGAACCCTGATTATTTATTTTAAAAAATCCGTGTCTGTGCAAATTCAACTGCATATTTTAGTGGGCGTTATTACCCGAAATCTTTTTTAAACTAGTATCCTTTGCTTGCTACAGAAATATGCGAATATTTTGCATATTCCGAGTATTGAGCGTATTGGCTGTTACAGTTAATTTAAATGTTATGCTCTGCATCATATTCTGCGGCTTGAGATATTCAATAAAATAACTTGAATCTTGTCAACTTCCTGATTTTCTATACTTTAAAATAAGAAACAAATTGAAAGTAAGTATCATTTGAAGATGCCTTTTTTTATCTTCTGCTCAAACGAAAAGAAGATATTATGAAGAAGATGGTTTTATCTTCTATCAATAGTAGAGATTCAAAAGCAATGTTTTAGTGTGCTTTTTTGGTTTTAGTTAGGAACATATACGTAGAATATATATTCACTTTCTATTTTCTATTTCATTTCTATTTCATTTCTATTTCTAAACCCGTAGCTGGACATTTCTTGGTACATGAAATACTCAGGGTTGTTAAAAATATATATGCGGAAATTCGTTGTCAGTTTATAGTCCCTTAGTTAAATATTAGAAATTCGTCTGAGTTAAAAAATTTATAAAATTAGCTATATGTACCCTTCTTCTCACTTATTAAAGAAAATGCTTATATATAAAATGCAAACAACTTTTTTATTTTAATATACTTGAAATATAAATTATTTTCATGAATAATTATTTATGTGCGCTTATTACTGATGCAGGTTCTTGAAATAAATAAGTCACCAAACGACGAGACAAACTAAAGTATTAGAAATTAAAGCTTTCTTGAAACTTTCGGTTTTATTGACTTACATGACGTTAACGAGTTCTAGCTAGATCTTAGAAAGCCGAAATTGGTTACCTTAAACAATCCATCTAAAGCATACTTAGATTATTATACCGTTTGAAATACTTATTGCAGTTTTGTTTAACTAGGTTTCTTTTACTTAGTTTTTAAATCAATTTAAAGTAGCTTTAAAAGCTATGGAAAAATCAGTCATCTTACCGTTAATTGTTTGATATTACCTTTAATTTTAAAAGAAGATTACAATAGTAGTAAAATGTACACCGAGCTAGAAAAAGGGAGGAGAGAATTTGGTTCTCTATTTTCCATTCTACTCAGCCGATTGAATAAGTTCAACTTGTTTTTTTCATATCTCGAAAGCGCAACATGGGATATACAGTAGAATTATGTTTCAGTATATACAGTAGATTTATATATAGCATTGTTTTCAGATGAGGAGTTTGACAAAAAATCGAACTTTTCTAAAATGGCAGGCTGATTTCGTTCATATTTTAATTCTAGTACTCAGATAACTCCTAAAAACCAAATTTTCTGAAATTCGGGAAGAAATTCGAGAATTCAGCTTAACTCATATTTCTTCACTTTCTTTCAAAAGTAATTCATTTAACGAACTTCTCAATTTATGTTCACTTTCACTTTTATATTGCATTTATGGTGAAAACGGTCATCATATACTCTTTCTTGCAAATATTTTTATTTTACATTATATTTTAATCACGGTTGTTATTTTTAGTTTTTATTTACTTTTTAGAATTTTATTTTTATTATGAGTTGCTTGGTTAAATTATATTTCTTCAACTAATTATCTTAAAAATTTCTATTTTTTATTCGGAGTTGTACTTTAAACATATTTGTTCATGTAAATATTTAAAAAGTTTTTATTTAGTTGAACTGTTATTCTTTTAAAAGAATACTTCGTGGTCCATTATACGCCACGATGCATTCGCAAAATGCATATATTAACAGAGAAAGTACAGTAAGCCACGGTTAATGTGTCTTTTAGTGAACCATTCAGAAAGGCTACATAAATGACAAAGATGTACAATCGATGTTTTAATTCTTACGCATACACACGCAATTTTTAATTGCTTTACACAGTTTCTTATCCCTTGCGCTATTAATTTACACGGTTTTATCACCCTACTTTTAATCTGTTAAAAGATCTTCATTATTTCTGAATAATTGCAAATTCTTACTTCTTTAAATCATAAAAAGCAAATAGAAAAAGATAAAATAAAGAAATAAAAAAATGGCGATAGGCTCTCTCTTTTAGTTTAAAGAGCCGCTGGTGTTTTCTGTGTAGGATTGGTTATAGGAAAAAACATCCATTAGATTCATTTTAAGAAGTAATTTATGAAATAGAATGGTCATAAGATAATTCTCTTAAATCTTTAATTCTGATAGATGTTTTCTTACAACGGTTTTACGCTGCATGGTTAATAGGTAAAAACATACAGATTAGGGAAAGTGGTAAGAAGCCCTTTAACAATTGCAAGTGAAATTAAGAGTGCTGTGTGATATAAGGGAAGGCGAAGAACTTACTGAAACCTTCAGATAAAAAATATGAAATTCGTTTGGAACTTTATCACTTTGAGAAGGCAAACTTTTCTTTTCTCCCAACCAGCTGTGAAACAACATCTGACATGCAATTAAAAAGAAAACCCAAGAAACTTGTCTTACGATGGTACTACATGAAGCCGCATTATAATTTTGATAAACAGGGAAGAAGAACAATCAAAATGACCGCAAGCGTACTTTTAGTTATATACAATTGTACTTGTATTTAAAATGGTAACCATTTAAAAGAGGTTAAATGAATGATTTTGTCCTCTCGGTATACATTTAGAAAAAGTAAAAATATCAAAATGTTAAAAAGGAAAATTAAAAAATACGATTTAATTTCATGTGTGTTAAAAACGACTTTTTTTGTAATTCTAGTTTAAGTGTAAAAGACATTAATGAGATTTCGGAACTTTTTATAACCGTGCAATACAAGCTAGGAAACGCTAACTACTTAAAATGCACATGAAACATATAAATTTAAAATTATTCCAGAACTCCAATTTATACTTTCTGCAAATTCCGAAATACTCTGTGTCTTTCGACAAACTATCCTTTACGGATATTACTTTTTAAAAATACACCAGGGCACGCCTAAAGAAAAAAAAATCTTGGTTTTCTAGCTCATTTTTTAGTCGGCCGCTCAACAAAATTCAACTTGCGTTTGTCACGCCTGAAAAGTGAGACTTAGAATATATATTTATGCGCTTATACACACACACACACACACACACACACACATATATATATATATATATATATATGATTTTTATAAAGCATTGTTCTAACATAACGTATTTTGACATAAAATTTGACTTTTTTTGAAATGCTACGCCAATTTGTTTTCAATTTTACCACTAAAATTAAGCCAAAGTGCCAAGTTTCGTAATAAGCTCAGTAGCATTTTTTTAGAGGTCAAGCTATGCACCTCGCATTATTAATTAAATTTGGTGTATATATATTATATAATATCGCTTTTTAAATTAAACTTACTTGATTACTTCTTTCATCATTTGTAATTTAAGTTTAATCTAATTAAAAATCCAGGCATAGTTTTGATTTATTTTTAAAATATATATTTTTAAGCAACTTTTATAAATTTTTCAAGAAAAGTTTTATGTTACGAACTATAAAAACTCTACCATTGTCTTAAAGTAAATGTATTTCTAGGCACACGTGCTAAAAAATAGAGATTTCTGTTTAAAATTTCATCAGGACACACTTGAATTTATATATATGTGCAAGTTTTGAAATTTATCATACTTGTCGTAAGCGATAATAACGATAAATGTGACTTACGCACTTTCCTACAATCTTTAGTGAACTTCAACGGTTATCTTTAATCTTGAATTTAAATTCAATTTTTTTAATTTATAAAAAATATTAATACAAATTTAAAGCCTTTTTTAATAACTGTCAATCTTTACCTTCGCTATTTTACTATCTGCCAGTTTACGTAACTTCATGTTATTTATAAGGGAATTAATATGGAGATTGTTTATCGCAAATACAAAAATCTTTCTGAAGACGTTTTATGTTCATAGATATTCTGCGACATTAACTGCATAATACATTTTTAAACAAATACTTTTTTATATCTGAAAGGCCGCAAATTACTATCATCAAGAACTACATTTTTTCCCGTAAGCGCAGTATATTTTTATATAAACGTAAGATTTAAAATAATCATATTTTACTCTGAACAAATGAACCGAAATGCGATACCTCTGCTCTGACTGTCACAAAAACCAAGCTGTATCAAAAGCATTTATGGTATACAGTGAATAAAAAAATGGCTGGATGATTGCAAATGTATCTGCAGAATGCCTCAAGAAAATCATGAAGGCATTGAGGTCTTCTTGAAACTATAAGGTATTAAGTAGAAAAATTCAAAGCATCATGAAGGTATTAAGAAGAAAAAGAAAATACTGTTTTAAACGTAAGATTACTTTCCTTCTTAATGGTTTGGTGGAAAAGCAAAAATAAAGACGCTATTTAAGGTGTACGCGAATCCTTATATCTTCGAAAATAGAAATATTACAATCAATCTAAATACGTCATTAGGCAGATGAAAGAGTATATTAACAAACACACACAAAAAAGAAAAAAAAAATTGAGCAAAGGGTATACGCAAAATGACGCGTCAAAAAACAGCGTAATTTTGGGGAATTCAAAGATCGGTGTGAATGAGCGACCGCGTGTGAGTGGCAAAGTCGTCTAGTAGAGAGTCGCGTGACAACAGTCAGTGTGTTCACTTAGTTTTTGCTGTATTGTATTTTATTTCGCCAAGATAGTGGTGCTGGCGATTTATAGATATTGCAGGTTGTGTACCAACAGTATTTACTGTTAAGGTGAGTAAGAGAATATATGATTCAGAAGAAAGTGATATGTACATGTTCGATATAATTGCTAATGGAGAGTCAAGATTTATTCTGTCATCTGTATATATATATATCCATCCAACTGTTAATTCAGGACATTTGAAGATGTTATTGTTTAGATCATTTATGAAGTATTTTGATACTACTTTATTGATCGATGACGAGTTTACTGTATATACAGATATTCCTGTTATTATGATGGGAAATCTCAATGTAGACATCAAAAGAAATAAAAATGCATTTGATTAACGCCTAAATGATGATGAAACAGTCTATCAGGCAGAAGGAGTAGTTTTGAAGAAAGCAATCTTCTGGCTAGGACAGAATGTAAGGCATAACATTACAGTCAAGATTTATACTGACAGCCAAAGTGCCTTTCACAGTCTCAACTGCCTAATGATTTCAAAGCGCCTAATGATTCCAAGTCCTAAAAGAATTAATTAACCCCGCAAAGACATGCATAGTTTCGAAATAAATTGGGTAAAAGCGCATGATGGTACAGCAAATAATGAGAAAGCTGATTAAGAAGCTAAAGCAGCCACTCAAAAAGAGAACACAGAAATAGAAGTGCCGCTCTTCAGAAGAGGAATTGAAAACAAAGGTGCACAAAGAAATACTGTCACAATGGCAAAATAGATGAGATGAAATAAACAGATGAAGAGTGACCTTTAAAGTCTTCCAAAAAGTCTCCACAAACAGATTAAAATGCGACTTCTGTGAGAATCAGGCTCTTACCAACCATAGTAAACTTTCTAGCTACTTCGCAAAGTTCCATAGACGCCAAGTAAAGTGTATATGTGGCACGAGCCGTGCCCTTGCTGACGCAACATACTACATAAAGAGTTGTCCTTTAATTAGATAAAGAGAGAAATACAGTATTTCGTAATTTCTCTGCACTAACAAAAGATAATCTAAAAACGTTCCCAGTGAGAGTTCAAGGGATTAAAACGATCGTCAAAACAGTCACTGACGTGGAAGCTAAATTTGCAACGGATATGTAACAGAATAAAAGTAAGACGTCTATAAATGCAGGGCCAAGCCATGACATCTCCTCTTATGCTTTGTGAATTCTTTATGCTCTTTGTTTTAATAAATAATTAATTAAAGTAAAATTAACACGATCTAGATTGCATTACCAAAATAAAGCGACTTGTTGAGGAGATGCAGACAAATTTTCCAGTCAGAGAGAGCACAGTATGGAGTTTGTTTTTAACAGATTTTTGTTTTTAGTTTAGAGTTTATTTTCGCAGCTGGTCTCATCTATACTTTTGTTTGTGCCGTTGGATTGTTCAGTTTAACGCAGATCAATTTGCAGAACCAGACTAGTTGCCTCCTGCGTAATATGGACAGCGACCTATCGATGTGCCCAAGTGGATTCAAATACCACTTACGAGCCATAACGACCAGTCCGCCCAAACCTATTCCTCCCGCCTAACAAGGAGGACTTAGGTTACTTACAATTACATTAAAATGCAGGAGTGGGGAGTAAAACTTAATTAATTAATACCCATGTGTGGAAGAGCCGAGGAGAACGAACGTTACCAACCTGTATTCATCATCGCTTTAATCATTATCATACGGATGAAACACCTTGAATGCTGATCAGGGTTGCCATTTTTTGTACACATCTTTGTCACCGCTTGATCGCATATACGGTAATGCGGACAGATGCGGCTATATTTCTCATATCTCACGGCTATAACTGCGTCCTATCTGAGAGCGTTGTGTGATGCTGTCTTTCAGCAAGATAATGCAGGACAGCCTTTACCCGCTACATGTTTTATAAATAAGATTCTGTTATTTGCTTTCTCTCTATTAACGATTTCAATAGCCAGAAATGTATGAGTAAAGAATTGCCTAATGTTTTAAAAAATCTTCTTTCCGTTTTCTCTGGCGCGGAACAACTCAGCCTTCCTTGAATCAAGAGCTTTTAATATTTTGTGTGAAAATTTATCAGTCTATTATGTCTTAATTAAGAAACTTTGATTTAGAAAACATTAAAATGTTTTGAAAGTTTTCTAATCTCCATGATCAATTACTGAGAATTCTTTAAGAACATTTTTTCAAGAAACTTCAGTAAACCTAACGAAGCAAAAGTATTTGAAGTAATGACTAATTCCGAAAACAAGCCTTAATAAAAGCATTTCAGGAAGTCATTATCATTTTTCGTGTTTCAGTAGCGATGGTTACTACGAATTCGTAATTCTTTTGGTATATTTTGAAATGAAAGAAAAATTTCAGGAGCCGTCTAATTCATTAAGTATTCTTAACTGCGATAAAAGTGAATGGCAAGAATGCTTAATGAATTTATAACTAGTAATTAAAAGTTACTTAGCACATCAACAGGTGTATTTTTAAAAATGCATAAGCGTTTTGAATAATGGAATAGTAATCTTTTTAAATATTGATAAATTCTTAGTAAGATTTCGTTTGAGAAATATGCGGAGTATATATTTTCTGTGGCAACAAACAAGAAATTTTCGTTGAATTTTAACGCAAGAAAAATTAATGCGGACTAGTGTATTAAAATGTGCATGGTAAAACCACTACACCTTATTATGCCAGAATGGGAAACTGAGATCTAGCAGAATATCTCAAGTAAAATACTGCACAACTTAAGAACGTTTCACAGCATGTATTGCAATGAAGTAATCTCAAACCCAAAATCTGTTCAATTACAAATGAAATTTATAAAATTTTAATCTGTGACATGAAACTAATGTGATTAGATAAAATATTTATAAAAAAAGCATTGATTTTAATGACTTTACAATTCAAGATGCTTTCTCTTTTTTGCCTCTTATAAAATCACAGAAATAATCTTTTTGCTAATTGTTGTCTATCCCAGTTTTGAAAGAAAAACATGTTATTAGTGCATTGAATACCCCCATTATCACATGGCTGAAGTACAGTTTTCGTCACGTACAATTCCATGTTTCTAGTTAATATATATTTCATGGGCCATGATCAAAATAAAACTAAAACTCAAATCTGTTTTATAATATTATCACTTCTTAAGATGTAGGCATAAGGAATTGAAAGAATACACGTCCAGCGTGCAGACCACAACACTAGGAAGGCAGGAGACATGCCTTATATGTTACTTTAATAAACTACTTTTTACTAATGCATTGAACCAATTAAAATATCAGCTGTTAAACTGGAATGTTTACGTGCATTACATTGACATAAACATTATACCGGTACTTTCCTAAGAAGTTTTTGGGGCGATATTTGGTAATTTTTGATGCGGTGAATCTCGCTGACAAAGTTCTGAAGCTAACTGATGACTGAAAAATCTATCTCTGAGGTCTTATGGAAGGTTCTACAAAGGGAAAGGTAACAGCACAAGACCCCGAAGAAGTTTGAAAATATACCTCAAACAAACACAAACACATACGGAAAAAAGCAATAACCTGTTGCATTTTATCTGACAAAGGCATTCTTCATGCGGTGCCTCAAAAGTAGCCAAAGAAGATGATAAGAACTGTTACGTTGAGATACTGCAATACTTGGATACTGGATACTTGGAGAGATACTGCAATACTGGATACTTGGAAAGGGCTTAGATTATGGAAGCATAAAATGAGTTCAAATCTAAGAAAATCATAGCCGTGCTCAATACTTATGATACTGTCTGAAAAAAAATTTTAAAACCGCTCTACACGAGGAAAAAACTGAAACATGTGCGAATTTAATGATCCGATCATATTTAATTCAACGCACTGTACATTGCGCGTTTGAAATTTCTGAAGGAATTAATTTTCAGTATCCATGCATTAATTACAGTTTTACAAGGAGTTTTGGGTTATCCGTGGTTTTCAGTTACCCAGAAAATACTGTGTATTTATTAGTCGGCTAATTGGAAGTTAAATGCGTATGGAAACGATTTAAAATTTTAAAACATTTAACAATTTGTGCGGAACTTGTTACTTTTCATTAAAGTTTCTTAGTTAGGATGCATTTAGTAATCCTCAGGTGATATTGTGAGAAACCCATTTCTTACCATACGAAAAGGGTGGACTGAAAATGCGAAGTTACATTATTTTTCTCCAAGGAATGTAGTATCACAGTAATATTGCTGTTTAATAAAGTTTTAGTTAAATATATTTGCGCGTAGAATTTAAGTTTCATTTTCCATTGATATGTAAGGCGCAGCGCATTTGGTACCACAGAAAACTATAAATTCTGTAATAACGTATTTCAGAAAAATTAATTATAAAGATATCATTATTTTTAACACAGGTAAAGAAAACAACGGAATCAAAACATTGAACTGAAGGTCAAATTAAAGTTAACAATTCATCTTACACGGCAGTTACTTTTATTATTGTGCATGCAGAAATAAGGCTATTGATTATTAAATAGTTTTATGAAGCAGATGAAAATGAATTTGATATAATGGGCCATGCAGAATCTTATTTGTGTGACAAATGATGTTTCAACAACTTCTTTAACGCCTTACTTTATTAATAGTCTTCCGTCATCTTCGAGCATTATTTTAATGTTGTTAACGGGAACAGCAAAATCTATAAAAATAATTAAGCTGTTTTCGACGTATATTTAAACAATGTGCTTTCCTGTAATTACAATTTTATTCACTTAATAGTATAAGAATCAAAATAATGAGAATTTATGCCATGGATACAGCAAATAATACTTTCAGTATTGAAGAAGGGGGGGGAAATCAAAAGATTTAAATATAAATCTAGAAATGATAAATATTGAAGGAAGCACGTTAAAAGAAAACATTTTGTTATTTTATTATAAAATCATTGAACATATTGTCTTCTGTTATAATAGTTCATGAAAATTTTAATCGAGTTATCGGTTGTCGGTTTTCAAACAGGTCATCCTTTTTAAAGCTGTTCCTTAAAACGGTAATATAATGGCAGAAGTTTTCTAAAATATTTAGTTTCCAAAGCTCCCCAAAAAATATACATACTCTCCATACATTTTTACTGGTACAAAGATGAGTGAAGCACATTCTACAACCTCGGTTGAATTGCCTCATTGTGGCACTGCTATGGTTGCTCCAATCTGAGAAAAAGGACATTCATATAAGTTTGCTATACAAACATTTTGTAGCATTGAATGAAAAAGGACGGTGTAGATCTTATTTGAGAAGATCGATAAATTGTCCTGTTTCTCAGACCTAGAGACCAGAAAACGGTGCCACTCGTCTTCCGTAAGAAAGGTCATCGTGGCGCCTCTCTAAAGCGATATTTGATGAATAACATTCACCACGTCAGGAGCAACTACTTCTTTACTTTCAGTTTTTCGACATCGCATAGTTATTTAAAATCTACTACTTCAGGAAAATGCAGCAACAATTGGTGTAAACATACTTAAATGAAATAAAGAATTTTTCAAATTATTAAATGAACTACATTCTTTTAATTTTCAGAATTACATCTGTTATTCTAAATTATGCTCCAAAATCAATATTTTTAATGGGAACGTTGCAGGATCTTAATCCAAGCGTCAACGTAAGTAGACAAAGAGCGATTATGATGACACTGCTTGGAAAATGAAAATAAAGTAAATGAATATTATGAGATCTACGGATTCACCCTAATAAGAATAATGCATAAGTTTGAATAAATACTTTACCTATTATTATAGCTTGACCCTTCTATTTGCATGCTATAACTGAGAAATGCGTGAAAAAATAAAAGAAGATAAACATGTAACCATGATTAAATAAATGTAATAATAAACGAGTAATGTAATAAATAAATAATGATATACAACCAGTAATAGTTTTAAAATGCATTAAAAAGGGATATTATATTAGAGACATAGTATTATTCTTAGAATTATTCTAAGATTAGTTAGGTAGTAATCATCATTAAACTTCTAAGAATACAGAATAAAATCTCGGAAGAAATGCTATTCATTGAAAACGTATTACAGTAAAATGTAGAGACATTAGGTATATTTTGGAAGCAGGCAAGATGAAAAATATGCAGCGCCTTCGCCGGGAATCGAACCAAGCACCTCTCAATTACGCGCTCAGCGTGCAGACTACTACACCACGAAAGCATGCGAAGAAGACGAGAGAAATACCATATAAAAGAAGCAGTATATTTTTATTCAACATATATTTCCAAGCAAACTATATATGACAATGTTAGAGTCCGTTCTCCAATTCATGTAAAATACTCGCCTTACAATTACAATTCCGAAATTTAAAGACACATAAATTGCGAAGTCAAAGAAAACTGTATGCTGATTTTATGCTCGAAATTTGATAGTAGAAGGCAACAACAAAAGTTTAACAAAAGTACTTAAACCTTGATGAAATAAATTCTTATTTTGAAAAAATAAGTATTACTTCCCAGTTTCAGATTATGCTGCTTCATTCCGAAGATTTCTAGAAAATTTTTAATATAATTCTCCATCTATACTACACTCTGAAATGTACTATTAATATTAATCTAGAAAACTCTAACGTTTCTCATTTTCAGATTAATTTTTTACATATCAATAACTGTTTTTAAAAGAAAAGTTAAGAGAACACTGTTAAATATACCTTTTCAATGAAACTGTCTTCGCTTTGCTTATGGCTGCCTTTAGAGAATATTTATTAATACAGCTGCATAAACATTTTCTAGCAATGAAATAGACAGACTCATTTCTAGTTCTTTAGAGTGAAGACCTCAAGGATGGGGATGATCAAATTTATTCCCTTAGTAAACATTAAAATTTATAAATCTCTTTAATATTACAAAATAATAATCTTAAAAAAATAACAATATTGAAATAGGACATACACAAAGAAGATTGTTCTAATGATGGTACCCTTATTCTTCGTGATCCAAATATACAAATAAGCGATTCTCCTCATTCTTATTAAGAAAGAGTAAATGCCATTGATTTTTTTCAAGAGCAGAAATAAATAAAAAACGGGAATTCAGATGCTTAAGAGTTGAAATAAGTTCCTCAAGCATAAAGTATTATTTCCACTTAAATATGTATATTATTATACACGAAATGCAAATATAAAATGACATTTTTCTTAAATTACGAAAACAAGTTGAAAGACTCATTAGTATAACATACATATAATTAATTCCTTAAATTACTCTACTAAAACCTTATTTGCACTACCCTAAAATGTAGTTTTGTGTAATACGTATACATATTTTAGCGCTTCTAAATCAATATCTAAAATTGTACAAAAAAGGTTCGTATCTTTGTAATATATGACTTCTCTGGAATTTTCTATTGCATATCTACACACGGGTTACATTTTTAGTCTTATAAGTCCTTCCCTTAAAAGAAAATTTAAATAGATTTACTTAGGAAAATAACTTAATGCAAAATACAATTTTGTTATTTTTTAGTTGCTAACAGCTCATTTCAAAGTTACATTAGGCAAGCTATTTTTAGAATGAATTCATGTGATAAATATTTAATAGTTGCGTGAATACGTGGATGGGAGCAAAAGCGCTATCTCGGTGAAACTATTATCTCAAGTTTACTACTGCACTTTGTCTAGAATTATGCGGCGTAGTTAATTCAATTAAAACGCATGAGAATCCAAAACATCACAAGAGAATTAAGTGAAAGTCAGTGTAATAGATAATAATAAATCTTTTGGCTTTATAATTTGATTTAGCGTTGGAAGCATCACATAATGTGAATTTACCTTGCCGAAGAAAAACCGTGAATTAAAAGAAGTTTTAATTAAATCAGTTATCGGATGAGCGAGAAAATAGAAAGCTTAAAGAAGATGTTTTAAGTGAATAATATGAGAAGACAGACAGACCTTTCGATCCTGAATATTGATTTCAGGAACATTTTCTAGCTGCCAACTAAATAATTTAAATGTTATCAAAACAACGTTTTTGCACATTTAGCAAACTATAAAACAGGTTCTGAAGAAACGGGGAATTTAGGTAGGATTATATTGTACTTAAAATTTTCCTGAAGGTAGTAAACACTAAATGGGATATTTCAATAAATGTCAATATTCCAATTTTGAGAGCAAAATGCTAATAAATGCACAAATATGCATTTTATTCATGTGTTCATAATATAATGTATTGAATATATTTTATAGAATACCGTTTCAGCTATACAAGATAATTTAATTGTTCGCTTTAATCATTGACGTATACATACACGTATTTTATTTCGATTAATACAAATGAAATCAAATAACGTTATACTGTTAATACTTTATTATACTCCTTCTCAAATAGTTTCACTAAATATTGCAAAAATTAAAAACATTCTGAACGGTGTTTGTCATATATCTTCTGAAATTATTTTAATAACTCTTTGATCATTAATCTAAAAAGGAATATTTTTATGTATGAGGCTTATTCTGTTTTTGCTTCTGTTGGCTTGTACCAGTTGTACAAATAATTGTTCTCCAATATCAGTTTTCTTCCTAGATAAAAAAGACATATCTCATTTCCTAAATTTTTAAATAAATAAATAAATAAACTGAGCAGACTTTCTTGTTGATAACACTATGGATTTCAGACGAAGCACCTAAGGTTTAACTGCATAAGCTCCATCCCAGCTTTGATCTAAAGCACACCAGTAGACCAAATGCGGGTAACCCCTTTCCCTTGCAAACAGCTCCCTGAGACATTAAAGAGTAACACATATTTATTCATTTTGTTCTGATGTTAATAAATTGAAGAACTTACTTAAAGGATGTTAGAGCACATTCAAGCCTAAAGCTCTTCAGGCTGCATTTATATATATATATATACAATCAGGAATACTACTGTAATACCCTTAAGTAAGGATATATAGTTGGTTTTAAAATGTGTCCAAATAATTAGGGGAGCATATTAAAAGAAAAAATCCATGTATAAATCTCCAGCGGAATGCCGATATTATAATCGAGAAAACATTTTTATCATGACAACTTCGGAAATTTGGGTTTTCGGAACCAAACATATGGCTGTTTAGAGAAATTTAACGGATTGGAAATCATATACTTTTGTAACAATGAAGCTAATTATAAGAGAAACTTCTGCTAATCTTTACATTGATTACAGTTTTAACTAATTACAAATTGTATATATATTTGTATTTTACATGGATCTTGATACGACATAGAAGTGATTGATACTGCACAGCATGTGCAAATAATGTGCGTCAAAAACACAGTCTAGAGATACTATAAAAAGAGAAAAAAGTATGTTAAACACTGAAGTTTTGTTTTCACTGTTTTTTTTTCCTAGGAAACTTCAATATGCCCAATAAAGGGTGCATTAATTCGAGAAAGCTTTCGCCTTTGACAACGGAGGAATTCTAGTTTACAGATTGCTTATGAAGTGATTCCAAGCACAAATTCTTAAATATAGCTTTGATATATCTCTTGCTTCACGTTGTATTATTTTGGATATCTAGTAGTGTAAATTGACAAGCTAAAGTTTGAATGTTATTCCGGCTAATCATGGTACGATTTTGCAATATTCCACTACATTATGAAAACGTTATTACTACTGATATGTATTGAATGCAGAAAAGTAATTTTCTAAGAATTACCAAAGGTATGATATTTATATTTGAACCTTTATTTGGCAGTTCTTCGTTTCATAAATGAAACAAATATCTGAAAACGAAACGTAAAGTTTACTCACGATACTTTGTGGAGTACAAGAAGTTAAAATTCTTAGTAAACATTTTTACATGTTACCATATTGTAACTGAAATCAATCATCAGCCATACAACAGCAACGAAATACGAGTAAGAGAAGTAAATTGAATACTGATAATATTTATTGCAAAAGCTAATAAGCACAAAATCCATATTATTTCTGTAAAATTTTGCTTAGGATATCTCGTAAAATCTATTAAATATGCTATTGTTTCCACAAAAAAGTTGATTTTTAAGAAGAATAATGAGTGCAGTTACATGTACCCATCACACAGTAGAACACATTTCCTAGCTTAATATTGTGCATGTACAAAAACTTATTTCAGTTGATCTGTCTTAAAAGACGAAAAAAGCCAATGTAAAATTTTATATTAACCATTAGATAAATTTCAAAACATTGCTATAGAAATGGAAGAAGAGAAAGTGTCTGGTCCAAACAGGTAATTGGAAAATTGTCCAAGGAGTTTGGTCTCACGTACTCTTAGAAATTGGTAATGATTCTTTCCTAAAGCACTCATAAAAATTGCTTCTCTTCTTGAGCTAACATTAGCAGTTCAAGGTTAATGTAAAAAAGAGAAAAAAACTCTCAAAGCTCTTCGAACTGTAATGGGCGTATTTATAAGCGAACTCACTGACTTTTTGATTCAACGGATTGAATTTTTGCTATTAATTGCAGCCAGTATTCGGAAAATGTATTGCTGGGACAAAACCCGCAATCAATAAATGTGGGAAAACGAGTTTATTTCAAATATAGGATAGTAATAAAAAGAAAACGGCAGTACTTCAACTCCGAAAAGATTTTAATGGGAGCTCTTTTTTACGTGGTTCTATATTTAAAATGTTTTTCAGTGTGAAATGGCTCCTAAGATAGCGAAACCTTTTCAACACTCATCGCAAAGCATTTGTATAATCTGTTCCCTAATAAATGAAAATGTGTTTCAGAGCAAAAGGAATAAAAATATATGAAAAGAAATGAAAGAGAAATATGCACCTTATTCCTTGAGAATGAATATATAAGCACCTAACACAAATTAAGACATATCTGAATACACAGAATTAAATGTACCCTAAATTAATAAAAGACAATTTTGTTCTTTTTAGGCATTTGCAACAACTTGGAAGCATTTCGTAATTTATTGAAGCAGTAGTATTGTGAGAAATTATGCATAACAGTTTAGTGTGACTTGACATTCAGATTTTACTTAAAATATCTGTACTTGTATAAAGGAATTTTGCCTGTGCCTAACGTAATAGTTTAAATGGAACCCTTTAACATTTTCCAGAATAAAAAGAATTTTAAACTATTCTACATGGAATTGTCTAAGTGGTCCTCCAATAAATTAGAGCTAATTGCATTGAAAGCATCATAATTAAAACAGTTATTTTCAAAATATTTTCAGTAATAATAAGTTTTTCTCTTTGAAACGTCACTCCATGCGCAGCTTTTTTTTCTTACTTCAGCTAGGTCTAGCAATGTATGAAAGTCTTCTTATTGAAACGCTTCAATATTCAGGGCTATTTAAAGTGCGCTGAAATTTAAAAAAAAAATTCACAATATCATATATAAACGCTCAAGATTCTTTTAGAGAATGTGGATTGGCTTCTAGGTTTAACATATTTTGAAAATTAATTCTGAAGCACTTTTCATAAAAGTTGAAGCAATTTTTATAAGTCAAAGAACTTTCCAGAATGCAACTAAGCATGCGCAGTTAATAATGTTAGATACATCAGAGCATATAATAATACAATAATACTTGGATACGCTAGAGGTATATACTGCTAAATGAAGGTTGATTACAGCTTGAACTGGCAAATAAAAGGGTACTGAATAAAATTACACCTGGTACTGAAAATACCAACGCTCTCGTCCGGCAGAAAATGTTCAAGGCTAAAGGCTGTTGCCAACGGCAGGCATAATCTGGCGCTCCTTGCCACGAGGAATTTCGTGGGCTTGAGCTGACAACGTCGGACAAGTGATAAGCAACAACAAGAATGAAATATGTTTTAAATATGATGCATTTTACATTTCTTAAAAGTGTTTTAATCTCTCTGAAATTTTAATCGTTTTATAAAATAAAATACAATGTTGGTTATTTTTACAAAGCTTTAGAATGTTAAAACTGTATAATAATCTCAGAAAAAGCAAATTTTAAGGTTAAATAGGAATGACGTACTCTCTCACAGTTTACAAGCATTAGCAACAGATACGCTGAAGTTTCAGAATTAAATCTTATGCATTTTACTTCTTTATTTTATTCACACTTTCACTTTATTGCACTTGTGCAATACCTATTGGTAGGCGTCTCATAAAATATCACAATGTACAGAAATATCTGTCGTCAGTACAAATAAAGCAACTGATAACAGCTTTATATGTCATCTAAAATTTGCTGTTGAGCTTTCGACCGAAAATGGATTTCAATCAATATTTTTTCAAGTGACTTATTTGTCAAGGAAGCCTTTCTAATATCCGCCTTTCAGTGCTTGTCCCATTTTTCAAAGAGGTGATAGAGCAATTTGCAAGTTTAAAGGAGAAATCTGTGAGGTTTCCTTTTTCCTGTTATATACCAATTTTCTTTTAAATCAGTCACCGGTTTGAATTGAACCCATTTAAGCGAAAACATTTTATCCTCCTTCGACAGCTAGCTTTCTGGAAGTTTTCTCCTATATCTTTCTCACTAAAAATGCAGTTGAAAACGTTGCTCTGAAAAGTTTTTCATGTTTCATCCTCCATTGGTGAGCTAAATATATTTTCTTTCAATGCTGCAGAAATAATCAAAACAGCAGTATCCTGACAATGGGCGCAGGATATAAAAGGAACTTCAAATCAAAATATGATGCTGGTCTTAAGTGAAATGCGTGCTTGCTTCGAAAGAACTATTATGTTACACCAGTTTTGCACGTTCACTTTTCCATTTAGGGCGCCATGAACAAGTGTTTTTTAAATAGTAACTACAAAAATAATAAAAAATATGAAATTAAATATTTCCTCTGGTTAAATACTCTAAGCTCCAAAAAAAGAAAGGAAGGAGGATTTTGAAAACTATGTTCAAAAATATACATTATAACCTTTCAAATGATGCATTTGCATTCTGCTTCACGTATTAATTTTACAAATGTATGATTCTGGTGTTAATACAAATATTTTCAAAATGTCTTCCATATTTATGCATAATACCCCAAGTGATTGATTTAGAAATCTCTTGGTTAATGTTGCTTCAGTTTTTGAAACAACTAACACATAATTTTAAATTGCAATGAAATTTCAGAATGTTGGTATCCTGCAGTCGAAAACATGGAGAAATGTAAGTAGGCAATTTGAGAAAAGTCAGTGCTAAGATCTGCAGTTTACAGGGGAAAGTTTCACATATGAATTTCTTTGGGATAAATTCTATGATCTTAGTTGCTCTGATACTTAGTATCAAAGGACTACAAGAGATGAAATTTTCTACAAAATGTGAAATAGCATTTAAGGAGTTTGTTAAGCATAATGAAATCAAAGATCGAACAGCAATAATAAAAATTTATAAATAGCTATAACTCTAGAAATTAAATATTCGGTAAAAAAAGTACGATAGTGTAAAATAAGAAAGCCTATAGCGCTATAAAAAGAAATCCAGATATGCTAGCATAAGAACAGTAATTAGAAGAAAGGTCTCTTTTACGAATGAAAGAGCTATACAAGTTGATATAACACGTATTCACCTAACATAAATAATTTAATCACTTTCCGGCTGCAATATTAATATGCGGAAGTATAATACAATATTATCAATTGACATTGTGAGCCTGTTTTGATAACTATTACTTTATTTTAAGTTACCTGTTTGTAATCAAATTTGTAATCAATAATATCTGCCAATTTAAATTTCTTTAGAGCGGCTAATTTTAGTTATGGAATTTGATAAGCGTTACAAATGTCTCCATAAACTAATTTTACTTTTAACGATTTTAAGAATAAGCTGTGTTCGAAAATGCAATTTTCAGGTATCATACCAATATACATAGAGAGGCTTTCCATAATGTTGGCGTAATGGTGAAAAACTTGCTTCTTCAAGATGATTATACTAGTGCAAACTAAGCCTATGAGAAGTAGAGATTATTTATGTCGACTATGATATCAGTAGTTTATGCTGTAGTTGTACTCAAAATTTCTTTTCAGGTTCTATTGAACTGTCGCCTTGCAAAACGATAGCAAGAAGCCATGAGCTTTAGTGACATAGTTATCGCTCAAACCGTTATTTTGCTTACATTATTTCACAACAGCCTGATTTTTTAAAAGATTAAATTGCGAATACATAATCCTTCAATCTGCTCGATTTAGCAGTCATTGCTAACTTGTTTAACCTTATAATTTATTGAAGAGAAGAAGATGGAAACGATTTTCAGAATAATATTCTTTAGTATCTTTTGATTTATATCAATAAAGGACTTTAAGAATTCTTAAAATTTAAGGATTGTTATGATTCCGAGAGAGACAGTTACTGCCAAATATCGACAGATGTGAATGTACTCTCTGTTAGAATGGCATTTCAAGCATTGCTTTTTTCATAGTAATGCTGAATAAAAATTTCTTTGATATATACTTAAAAATGTTTAACGCCGTAATATGATTATCATTTTATAGCTTTAAAAATTCACTAATAGATTTTTTAATATTTTCTTACCTTTATAAACCTTAGAAAACGTTTACATGTCTTATGTTATGGAAGAACAAATTTAGGTTAAATTTTCATTCGTAATTCTGGTTCTTGTTTGCATATGCAGCAGCTGCTTTAGATTACTCTTTATGGTTCGTATAAAATATTGATGAACATAGAAAAATAAGATGCAGTCGAGTGATATGTTTTCTTAAATTTTAAATATTTATAAGTGTTGGGTAATGACATCAGTTATTTTACTAATAAAACAGGACATCAATTACTCTGCTGATAAAAATTTTAAACTAGTCTTTCTACCATAAATTTATGTATCAATTACTCCGTTTATTACTTATTCAATAGATATTTCTTATTCATTAGTATCTCGTATTTAAGTTTGTGTTAAGTTAGTACTAAGTTGGTATTAATTTAAAGAACTATATGAGCAATATCTATACTTAGATTTATTTCGAATATAGGAAGATTTTAATTGTTTAATGGATACGACTGAAGGAAAATAAACTCACAAGAATATTAGAGGGTGAAAATTCTTTGCCAAAATTACAAAAAGGTTTCTATTTTCCGATATTTTAAAGTAAAATTTTTTATGCAGAATCGAGTATTACATTTTCTGAAAGATTATATGACATTTACATAAAACGAGATTCAAATTTATCTGGAATACTTATCTAAGTCAAGCCCTAAAAATATTACATATATATAAAAATATCACGTCATTTATCAATTTTAATAGTTTCTCATCCTCTTGAATTAAATAGAAACTGAAGGAAGGCAACCAAATTCCTGAAACATCATTAATAAACCCCCAACACAGGCAATAGATCTGAGCTCTATCAGTAGCTGAAATAAATTATTTTCAGTAGTATTTGAGGGAACCAAAATCTTCGGAGAATACTAGAAAGATTTTTCTTAACTTTCTCTCTGGTGAAAATGTTTCTGCCCAAATTTAAGGAATAAGTTTTAAATTTTTAAAATAGGAATTGTAAGCCTAAGCATATAATTTAGTTTTAGTTTGGAAGAGCTATGTCCTTTAGGAAGAAACAGTAAGCAGGAAGATCATCATACTGCAGTCACACTACACATTTCAGTACTGTGTTTGGTAAAGTACCATAGCACCTAAAAGAGATTAAAGTTCAGACTCAAAAGTAATCTTTTAATGTATGTACTCATACGTTAGTTAAGTTTTTGATGCTTTTTTATTCCATAATACATGCTCTAAATATTTTATTCTATAACGAATAAACATTTACATTATGGAAAATGAATAGGTATTTTCATTATTTATGGAAGCTAATCTACATTTTAATACCGAATATATGACGCTTATGTAATCTCAAAATAGAAATATTAATGTTTGTATGGCGAAATTTTATTTAAGTTTTAGCCATTAGTTAGAACCACTAATTGCATGCGAAAGTATTTTGGCATGGAAAGAAACTGCATTTGAAGCCAGCAGTGAAATTTTCTGCTTCGAATTTTGAGATTTTCTTTCTGTTTTTTAAAAATATTCGTTTCTTGTTGAGTAAGAGCGAGCATTTGGTGGTAGATTTTCAATTCAATATTTTCTAAATTTCCTTAGCATGCGTACTTTACATACAAGAGATCTCAGAAATGTCTGTATAATCTCTCTGACCGGAGTGTGGCTGAACCGCAGAAGAAACGTATGCCAACTAGAAAGTACCATGCGCCGAATGATATTGCTTGGAATGCTCTAAGCTTAGCCATACGAAACTTGTAAAAACTAAGAGAGAGAGCAACAATTGCGAAATAACATTCATACCATATTTATGAATGTTGGTGAGTCAGTTTTAATCAAATAACACTCATACCTTTTTACGCCCCACTGGTCAGTCAGTTCTAATCTAATTCAAATGCACTTGCGCAACGGTTTCCTGTGTGTATGACGATATAAAACGCTAATTTCAAGAGAAACGGGCAACATTCAGAAAAATGAGTTGTTGAAATATAAACCCGTGTTTAGAAGATGAGAAAAACTGTTGCAAATAGATATTCCGAAATCATAACATTGAGCCTGATAACTTGCTGTATCTATTAAAAGAAAAGATTATTTCGTAGACATTTTCCCACTTGTTCTTGCATTGTATAAGTGTGATATAAAATGAGAGGCTTATATGAAATAAAATGTCGATGTTTTGCTTAAAATCGGTGAGCGGTTAATTTTCGATATCTAAAGTATAATCCATTTAATCGTTTAATAGAGCCCTTCGGTGGAACGTAAGCCAGGATTAATGCTCAGAATTTCATCACTTTCTCTCGCTCTGTGCACACGCAAAAACACACTTCACACTTACCCAGTCCTTAACATTGGTACTCACATGAGCATATTATATCTACTTTTCCAAAATTAACTTTTCTGTAAACAGGTTTCTATACATAAAATATTCTGCTACCATTTCTTAAAAAACAAATATTATTGGTTAAATTTTAATTAAAGCAAAACACCTGTGGGTCAACAGACATTAAGTCCATCTGCCTATAGGTCCTATTTGCCCACTTCATCCATCCGCTTACGGATGAGATCACGGAAGTCAAAAGAAACTCGTTTGTAATCGCATTGCACTCAAAGCAAACAACCTATGCGGGCAGCTTGTATACCGCATTTCGAAGTGTTGAACTAACAACTTTCAACGAGTTTATCCATCAATCCACTGGTAAGTCTTAAAAAAAGTGTTGCATTTCGAAGGTGATAACTGTAAATTTACACAAAAGAACATAGCCTTAGATCATGCTTCATACTATATACAAGATAATTGATTTAGAGATATATTCAGTTTTTAATTTTCTGTTAGAATCTACCAGTTAATTCGCTTTGAGTCACTCTAACGTGCAAATAGCAATAACTAACAAGTCATTTGTCATATCTCTCATTAGAATGCATATAACGGTTACTAACTTCCAAATTTATTTATTTGGAAATGTCTGTATATAAATGTTCTCTTCATTTTGATTTTTGGGAAGCTGAATTGAAATTATTTTCAAAATTAAATTTCTCGTAAGAATTATTTTTCGAATATCTCTGCATTTATGATCTGAAAGTGGTAGCTTAAAATTTCAACATGCACTTTTTTAACAGAAAAGCTGCATCACTCCTTTTATTCGTAACTATCGTAGAAGCAACTCTAAGATTATAAGCTGAAATAATAGCGGTATATGAAATGTACTCATTCTATTTGCTAAAAGTTTCTATCAAAATATGATATTTTGAGGAAAAACATAAATGAACAACCCAGCCATTGTATTGGAGATGTTTGTTGTAATAACCCAAGCGCGATAACGTAATTCATTTGGTATACCGATGCATAAAGAGGGAAATGTTTTATGCTGAAAGACAGGCTGTTGTTTTTATAGCAAGATGAAGTAGAACGTTGAAGAAACACTGGCCTTAATCTAGGCTTGTGCTAGATAGCGGAGTTTACAAGTATCATCATCTTCACGAGCAAACCTAATCCTTATGGGAGGCGTGAAGAAAAGATCAACAGAAGGACGGAGATTCGAACAAAACACTGTTCGACGACACACCGAATCAGCAGATATTTAATGACTCCATTAGACGGAAAAAATACCCTTCGCTTTTGTCTCAGAGTAATAGGTGTACCCAATGGGAATGTTAGAATAAGGGTTTATTTTTGCTTATTCGAAATGCTTGCATCTAGTTTAAGGACGTCTTGTGATTTAATGTTATTCTCATTAATGCGTGAAGATCTGTTTTTTTATTTCAGAATACCAGTTTTGCGGATCTCAGGATAATATAGTAAATGACATGAACAATAGTAATAGCCTGTGTTTCTTACATTCTACTTTTAAGAAAGCGCCACCCAGACGGTATAGTAGTTAGGGGAACCAACTGCGATACCGAAGGAACCAGTTCGAATCCCGGAGAAGGCATAGATGTAAATTGTCTGTCCCATCATAAGAGGTAACCGTGGCTGCCTATCAGGTGCCTTCATAATGAGAGACCACGAGCGGCCAAGTTGATGGTCTGAACACTAATAGTCGCTGAACACTGATAGTTCGGACCGAGGTTCGAATCCCGCGAACGTGCTGACTGCATGGGCATTTTCGTGGTTTTCCCCATATTTAACGTTTCCCTTAGAAAGTCCTCCATGAAAGTATCCCTCTCCTTAGACAGGGATACCTAGTGTGCTTTGCCGTAATATCAATAAGCCAAATCAGCCTCCATAACAAAATGGTCACCACTTCTGGCCTTAGCAGTGGCAAAAAAAAAAAAAAAAAAAAAAAAAAACATTTACGAAAACATGCTTAGATGGAATCTAATTTCAGTCACCATTTATTGCTTATAATCTAATAAAGCATTGTATTTTTAAATTTCATTTAATAAAACTACTGCACTCTCTTTAAAAATTTATTTCAATATAAATGTCATAGACAAACGATATTTCCTGCAGTATATCTTGCCTTTGGAAAGTGAAATATTAGGCGTAATTTAAGCTTTCTTTTATAAAGAAATATGTGACATTGTGAAGGACATTCATTCGAACTCTTACATACAGGAATAACAAAATTTTTATTCATTTATTAGAAGCCAGAGTATTTTTTATAAATCATTTAATATACCAATGGATTTCATAGTTCTTTCAATACACTAAATGTTTATAAAGAAACTTTTAGTTTATTTGTATCTTTTAGACCTAACAGAATTTATTTAATTATAATGTATTCCAACTCAGTATTTTTCCAGTTGATCAAAAGATACGACCCTATAGAATATAAATGAAATGAGTCTCCTTTTCCCTATGTATAAGCTTTTAAATTTTTTCTTGCATTTTTCATAAGCCAGGGATGACACGCATGCATTTCACTACTTTCAATATAAATTACTACTTTCAATATATAGCTCAAAATAAACAACGTTAGATGACGGTGGTATCTGATGAAAATATCGTCTTGTCTTCTGATGCTGTTTTATAATTTTACTACAAGTGAGCACCTGCACGACTTGTAAAATTTTAAGCATCATTCGCTGTAGCCAGAGTCATGCGTGATGACCTCAAGAATACAACGCATGATGAGATAACGTCGTGATTGATGTATGATGATGTATTAATGAAAGGGATCTGTTATGAAGCTATCAAATGATTCTTAATATCCATGACAGACATGAAAGATCAATTTATGCTTTAGAATTAATTTTGATTTTCCATTCATCAAGACAAGTGCATTTAAAAATGAGAAAATTATTTCATGTAATAAAAATTCGAAAAAAACTCTTTTAGATATTCTAGTAAGAAAACAAATTAGAGTCTGAAGAAAAAATGAAATTCATGAGTTTATACCTCCAAATTTTTTAAAGAAAAACCTATAATATTACTTGAAACTGAACATAAGGAATAGCAAATTAAATTCAAATACTTTAAGATAACATTTTTGCAAATTTAAACTATCTCTGGACAAAAAGTAAACATTCACGTGTATTAAATGTAATTAAATTTTACTCGTAGTACATGAAGTAAAAATGCATTTAAAATGAGTGAATATTAAAAATAAAATTTCATTCCACATCGTTACATGTTAAATTGACATCAAATTTTCTGAAATTTCTATAATCTATCTATTTCTCTCTCACTCTCTATATATATACATACATACATATATATTTATTTATACATACATACACACACAAACATCTATATATATAAATATATTAAAGAAATATTAATTATATTATCTCCTAATTTAAATTTAGTAGAAATATCAGAAAAGAGGGAACCCGTATGCAGGAAGGTTAATTCCGAAAATTGTGTTTTAAAGTAACTTGAATGTGAATTATGAAATATTATATATATATCTTGTTACGAAACACCCGACAGCGGTAAGATAGCTTTCCCGCAAGGCAGGTTTAAGGTTTCCAGAAATGGCAAGGTTAGGCAAGGTTGCCACGCCCATTTGGCGACATTTGACGACAAAATCGGAGATATGCCATAGACGGATGGAGAACATTCTAGAACGAATTCTTACTGGTTTGGCCCAGAAGGTTCTTGAAGGCAAGACAAAAGCTATATAGGTAGTAGTGTGTTAGCTCCGAAAGCTACCGAACCAAGTCGGGAGCTGTACTTTGCCGTGTCTTCACCGTTGTAGCTGAAAGCTACGTTTCTGATTGTTTCAGCGTGTTTGTTGTAGTTTTTTTCGACAACTGTAAACGTGTTTTTGGAGCTATCCTGAGTAATACTGCCTAAATAAAGTGTGTTTTGATTCTTCATTAAGCGTAGTCATCAATCATGCCAAATCCACGAACACGTAGAAACGCAACAATGTATATACTAATAAAAATAATGCCAGCTTAAAAAAGAAATCCTTTAAAATGTATTAGAAATATTTTCATCACTTCCATTCTGATTGTTTACTTTAAAAATCTTTGTATTGTAATAATTGTAAACATTGATAGTCTAATATCTCAATAGTTAAATTTTAGGTTGTTTAGATATTAAAATGCAAGTTGTTTGTCAAATTTTGTTATTATTTTGTTTATTTCAACAACTATATACGTCCTTTCCTGTAAACGAATTTCACGTCTCATGTAATTTCATTAACACGGGAGTAATTTATACTATATACCACCTATTGTGTCAACGCTGTAAAATTTAAATAAGAGGAATAACTTTTATCTAATTTTATAATATCAAAATGGGAATGAAAATTACTTTCCTTTTATAATTTTCAGTAAGTAGAACACAGATGTTGATTAAATATAGTAATATGATTACACAAATGTTGTTTAAATACCTTATGTCATAATTAAGTAATTTAATTAACCTGTATAAATAAATTGCATAGTTTTCATCCTAATTCTTTTATAATATAAAAACTGCAGCGGAAATTAGTTTTTCCTTTCTAATTTTCAGGAAATAAAAGTAAAATGCTGTTTGACTACAATAACTCCTTATTCTGAATAAGCAAATTTCCTTTTTCTTGAACACTTAATGCCACGGTAATTTAATTCTGCTATGATTATGACTGTATTGCTTCTACAAAAAGGAATATAATAAACTTATCGAATTGGTGTCTTGGAACTTGGGAATCTATTAGTTACCATTGAACATCTTTCTGTCAAAACATATTTAACATATCAAGAGCAAGTGTTATTTTGTGTGCTTTAGGTAACGTATTTGCAAATAAATAAAAACTACGAAACGCTAAATGTTTGCTTACAGAGCCGTTTTTCCATACAGGTTTTAAGTTTTGACTAGATATTCTACACGTAAACAAATACGAGGAATCTTCTCAAAAACTTGCCGTAACATCGTAAAATAACAGTGTATATCCTTTTCAATGTATACCTGTATTTATTTTGGCAAGGAAAGAGCTGTAATAAATAATTATAGTCTTCGCTTTCTTTATACGTTGCATAAATATCACATGAAAGAATAGGAAAAGTTTTAGCGCAAAATTAAACAAAAATCTTAGTATTGATAGTTTACACTGGGATTTCTTAATACAAAAAGAAACGTTCATAACGTTAGATAAATCGCCGAGCATTAAAATATTATGGACCGTAAAACGCTCAGCAATCGAATTTCAATAAATAAATTCACTCAAAGAAATTTTTTTTAAAAAAATCAGAAAATTAGCGATATAAACAAGCTCCATTATTAATTTAAGCAATGTTTAATTGCTGAATAATATTAAAGGCCAAAAATACAATTAATCAACAACTGATGAATAAAAATTATAATATAATTAGTTAAAATGTAAAATATTTTATAATTAATTATAATATAAAGCACAAATTGCTGCTTTAGATTAGTCTCTCACGTTGCACAGTTTAATTGTTATTTGAAGTAAATCTAAAGCAACTGTGAGAAAACCGCATAAATTTAATTCCAAACTTGCGACTGGAACCTAAATTTTCGATTGTCGATCATAAATTTAAAGCATAGCTTGAGTGCATTAGATTTGAACGCAATCTCATTTTCCTCATTAAGACTCTAGCCTGGAGAGAAAGGAATGTTGGTGTACAGTCTACAGAAAGTATAGCTAACGATTGATTTTGATAAAATTTATACATCAAGACGACGCTACATAACACGTTATTCCAGCAATTCATTTAGTTCTATGTACCTAATAAGAGCCAGAAGGAATTTCTTGGAAGTGAATGTTGGCAAAGCTTGACAGGATGAAATAACATATATCTGAACTTAAATTGGATTACGGTTTATGAAAGGAAGACAACCTCTTCAACATTTAGCAATGCATCTGATGATCTAATTAATAAAATATTGTAATATCCTGTAACATTCTAGGATGTCTATTTTAACGAGTTATTTGAAGATTCTAGTCCATTACTCTAAACAGTAATCATGAATCTATGAAAAGCATGACGAAATGATTAAAACTGCCACTTGTCTTAACTAAAATCTAGCATTCAATTCGATGTTCAGTCCTCCAAGTCATCACAGAATTAGAACAAATCCGATGGGGAAATTTTCAGCTGATTTAAATCGTGTGGGAAATTAATTGCACGAAAACTAAAACCATGCACACATGGTTTCATTCGTGAATAAAATAAGCTGAGAAATTCTCCATTATGATCCTTATGCCTCATAATTATAACACACTTTTGAATACTCTACGCTCTTGTTATACCGTCATCTCCTTTTCCTAACTTTTCCTTAATAGGATTTAACATCTCACATGCTTGTTGAGCGGTTTTTTAAACTTCTAATGAATACTGAATCAGCGCTCTATCTGAATTTTTGGTTCTTTAGATGTTTAGTTAGATTCAAGTTGTTTGTCAAATTTTCTTATAGTTAGTTACCTGTTGTTTTCTGATTGTTTAACCTGTTGTATAAATTTTAACTTGTTGTTTCTTTAATGTTTAACTCAAGACCTATTTTACAATTTCCTCTTCTCTCCCATAGCATTAAAAAGACGGTTTATCTTATGTCTTACAAAAAACCGACCCATTTGTTTCTCTTCCGAATTCTTTTTCTGATTCTGTCTCGGGTTGAGGAAAATCTTTCCTTGTCTGAGATCGTGTAATGACATTTATTCTGCACGGAAAAAAATTTATTATTTTCGAAAGTATTTCTGAGCTTAAACTTATTGTTTCATAGAATGTAGTGTCCTGGATCAAGGCACTAATCTAGTATTGTGGTTTTCGATAGGGCGCCTCCTAAATCACCTCTTTACTTAAGCGAGCGGTTTGCAGACAGACACGTGATTCGATGGTTGATGTATCTCCTCTACTGCACCAGTCAAAGTTTCATTAGGGGCATAGGAATTCATTATCACATGGATAAAATCGCCAAGATCCAACAGAACTAACATTTCTAATCCATTCGCCTTATTGATATGCGACTACAATTACACTGATGGCAATTTCTAAGGACGGATCACAAACGGCTATATAGCTTATAAAAATTAAGTGTGGTTGGATGTCAAGTGAAATAAAATGATGCTAGAATACTAGGACATGATAACTCTTTCCGGCACTTTAGCTTTTAAAGTTGGAGTTTAGCTAAAAAAGAAAAAAAAAGGTAGGCAGTCTAATTAGGCCTAGAGGACTACACAAGTAAAATTTTGTGAAGACAGCACTTATCGTTTTAATTCTGTGGGTGTGCCCAAAGTGGGCACACTGATTGAATAGAGCTTCGAAAAGAGTGCTGAAACGAGCATTGTTGTCAATGAACTGACCGATGAGAGGCGGAGAAACAAAAAATACAGACTCTCAGTTGTCTTAGATTATCGGCGAGCCCGGTCTGGGCACACCTAGGGTTCGTCGTTTGATTTTAGGCAAGATTTCAAGGTAAAAATTTAAAACTAATATAGAATAAGGTATTAGCATACAGTCAAAAATATCATAGACATTTCTTTTCAAACAATTAATTTTATACCCTAAAAAATCTGGAAGTTTTCTTTGAAAAATTAGGGTCTTAAAAAACTAAACATGGCTAAAATATATGGACTGGTTTGTGTTGAGCTGCCATCTACTATAAATAAAGAAGGTTCAGAGTAACCTATAGTAACCAACAAATCCTTTTTCATTCAATTTTTCTGTGCGTACAGAAGGATTTGCATACGCACAACACGTCTTACTGTATCCCGCATTTTATGCTAATTTCCACATTTCCTTACGTTCCGTTCTCTGATTGTTGTCGATGCTACTGTCATCCGTCCTTAGAAATTGCCTACCAATATATTTTTATATACTGCCGTGAAAGGTTAAGCGTGTTAGTTTCTCTACCTGTTTCTTTCTCCATTGCAGACACGAACGTTGCAAAACTGAAGACAATCACAGTCAAAACTTTGAAGCAGTTTTTCCTCTTCTCGGAATCTTCCGTCTTATCTACTTTATGCTGGTTATTGAGTAGTTTCTGGGGAGACCGCTAGTTTTCTCTTTTCTTCTCCCGATTTCTAGCTTCATTGGATCTCTCAACCTGAAAATCTCTTTTAGAGCGCATGCATTTTTTTTGAAATCCTACCTTATGGCTTCTCCGCCAACACGAGCAGCCATTAAAAGTTCCCCCTTTCATCTATATGTTTCCCTTTAGCTTTGGTACTCGCTCGTCTTTTCATCTGGTAAAACAAATATCTGGTAAAACAAATGTTATTTCTTTCAGGTCAACAAAGCCATAAATTTCTAACCCTTTTACTCATCCATTAAAATACGTCTGAAATGTATGCATAAATTCTTTCAGCTTATTGGGACAATCAGTGGCCGAAAGGTTAAGTCGTTGAACCCCGTAGTTTGGTCCGGGGTTCAAATCCCGACGAAGGTTCAAACTGTATGGTCGTTTCCGGTGTTTTACCCCTTGTGTGATGTGCATACGAGCCAGTTTCCCTTTGAAAATGTTCCACGAAGGCATCCCTTCCCCTAAGCAGATATCCCTCGTATGCGTTGGCGCAATCACATAAACCAAACTAAACCAACCTTTCCACTTATTGTTACGTTTCTTTGTATGGCTTAAAACATTTTCCTAAATGTTTCTAGGCTTAAACGGTAACGATTCAACAAAATCCTGTTCGTTTGAGCATAGTCTCATCTTTCTCTCGTCGTTTCGCGAATTATTATTTCGGGTACTTTTAACGGCAAAATATTCAGGAGTGAGGTTAACCATTCGGTTTCTGATAAAGCCATAGATTCGGCTTGCACTCAAAGGTTTAAATAGAAGTAATACCGTTTACGTCAGCATGGAATTTTGGGATGAGTCTTTCCATTTCATGTATGCGTCGCTCAAATAGAACATCTGACAAACTGGAAGTAGATTCTATAATGATATTCATTTTCATAATTCTTAACTTCTATAGTTCAAACTGTCTTTCTCTTGCCTCTCTCTCGTTTCCTCTCTCTCATTTTTTTTGGGGTAACAATCAGGAATGGCCTTAAATTTTTCTTCTTCATATCATTCAGTATTTAGAATTATAACGCTTAATTGCGTTTTTCTAATTCCCGGTTCTACATCAAGAAAAAAATTCTCAGTTAATTCCAATCGTTCCTCGCATCTAGCTCTCAGTAAATACGCCATTTTCCTGTTTCTATTGATATCTAGGTTTTCTCTCAACTATTAAATTAAAATAGAATATTTAGAGTATATATAAAGCTGCTTTAATTAATTTAAGGATTAATAAGTAGTATTAATACATCATAACCACTCAAAATTATACTACAAAGTACCTAGTTTACTATATTTTTATTTGGAACACTTCATCAATTCACACTGTAAGATATAATGCGTTTTCTTCCACGTAATATGGACACGAGAAAAGCGATAACAACAGATATAATGCATTAACAGTATAGATAAGAAATTTAACTACTTATCCAATTATTATTGAGCTTCAATGTAATTCGACGTTAATATGAAATATCATTCAAATACTTCACGTAAATTGAGAAATGTATTCTGTTCGTAAGAGAAATGTATTCTGTTCACACTTAATTTAAATAGAGATTTTGCCGTGTCTTACTAAATTAATGCACTTTGGCATTTCACTGAAATTCTACAGTATTTATACACACATATATATAACGGTTAATAAATAATTACTAATTAATCAACAGGCAGCCTATATCACAGATAACGACAGAGCAACTTTTTCAGTTTGATTCGTACACAATTAATTTTTACTCCATTTCTTTAAAAGACTCTACATTCTAATTAAGCCTGAAAATTATTAAGATTCACCAAAGGAACACACGTGAGCCGCTGTCTGCTCTGATACGGGTATCTCACTTCACTGCAGGAATCTACGTCGTTTTCCGTCAACCACATAAGCACGAAACTAAGCAGCTCTTATCTAGCGATTCTTCTGTCACTGGCGTAACTTCAGTTTTGAATACTTTCTCCTGCGGTTGTATTTCCAATGGCAAACGACTAGCTGCTGTCTCGAAGCTCTGGTGATGTCGTCAGTACAGGCTTTTCATCAAGTGGCTCTGTCGAAGTGCTGGCACTGTCGTATCTGAACATATTTACACGATCTTAGGTGGTTAGCGAGAGGAATAATCCTACCGCTGTCACCATTTATATAAGTCCGTAATATCACAGACTGTCAATAAAATCAGGATTGCGAAGTTAAAGGCATGAAAACCTTAATTTCTGGACTAAATTACATACAAAAAACGATTACCGATCCGTATCGTCAAAGAAACATCATTAACACACTCTCCGTCTTACGCAAGTAAAACGGAACTTGTTTCTACGAGGCGAACAGTTTTCTGCAGATACGAAAAATCTCCCATTGTTTGGCGCGCTCACCTTTTATTCTCGTAGCGCAATAGAATGTGCAAATCTGAAGCTGCGACATTACACCAGACGAATTGATTCGTTTCGAAGTTGGACATGAGCAAGCTTGGCTGAAATTCCTGAAGCATCCGCTACCTGGTCTGTCTTTAACCAAATCTAAGCTTAACTGCGTACATGCATGAAGAGAACATTACAATTCGGTGTTTTTACAATATTCGAAGAATTATTCCATTTGAAGAAATAAATACTATCTAAGGATATAATACTGATGCGTAACAGACAATTATGTAAATTCTTAAATAATTTTATTAGACTCATTATCTTCTTCTAAGAAAGATTTAAAATTCAAGTACGCTGTGTAACTCTTTTCTGAAATATTTTTTCGTCATTCAAAGAAATTCCATGTGTCGAACGCATATGTCCATATGTCCATCGCAAAGATCAAGAACTAAAAAGTAGAATTTCACAATTTTTTTTAATTTTATGCAACTAAAATACGCAGTGACGAAAGATGTTCAAACTCCCTAAAAATCATTACAGACATTGAAAAAATATTAAGAAGCTATAAAAAATTATGTACAAGAAAACATAAGATGCATTTTGATTAAAGAAGAAAAGTTTAAGGAAGACTTTAAAAGTAAAGCAAGAATATCAAGATTTACTGTTGGTGAAATAGTCACGTTTTGTATATTAAGAATGAATTTATGAGGTGGTAATTACTTAGTTGCAAATTTGTTCTTAAGAATCAATCAGAAATTTATGAGTAAAGATGTTTAGCGGCGGAAAGGAATACATATACAATATACAATGGAAAGGAATACATATACAATATACAATGAAAAGGAATACATGTACAATATACAATGGAAAGGAATACATATACAATATACAATGGAAAGGAATACATATACAATGGATATAAACTTCAATTGAAACTTGTACAGTTATTAGGTGTTTTTTTTAAATAAAAAGAGCAGGGGACGTGGAAAGTGAGCAGTGCATTTGCCGAGACTCGAACCCTGGACCTCTTGAATACGCTTTGAGTATGCTTCCAATTATACCATGAAGGCATGAGGCAAGGAGACAGAAAATGCTTTATAAGCCAATTTAGGAACTTTTATACACATTTGTAAAGTTAGGAATTAAATTGTATAATTTACTAAATTTAGAGAAATATTTTCCTGTTAGAACTGTTAGACAAACTATAAACGGTAGCAGAGAGAACTTATTTAATACGTTTAATTTATTACAGTAAAGAAAACACAAGCAAATATTAATCTAACACGAAAAATATCATTGCTATTTAATAAATAAAAATATTGCTATTTTTTAAATATAACTTGGAATAAAGAAACTTAACTTGAGAAAAAATTGCGAAAGAATAAAATACCAGTCCTCCTTTCATTTATAAATAACAGTATATATTAAAAGGCAGTTTTATAAATTGTAGTGATATAAAAGCAAATTTAATGATTTTAGCTGTTAAAAATTGCTGTTATTAAGAAAATGAAAAAAAAAAAAATAAATTAACTATAGAGACATTTTTAGTATAAAGATCAGCGATATTTCTGAAATGATTTCGAATATAAGAACTTTATAAAACATTGTTCCTTAAGCATCACTCTTTAATAGCAAACAAGGAAACAACTCAAAATATTTCAAATTTTTTAATTTTGAAAATCTTGAGTGTTTATCTAGACAAAAACAGGAATTTTTCTTTTGTTCTTTTTTTAAAGAAATGAAATGCAAAATGGTAATTTGAAGCAGAACATGCTATTAACACTATATTCTGCATTAAGTTAATTTTTGAAATAACTTTTTTCACATCGCTACAGTAATATTCTTGGTATTTTCTAAACTACCTTCCCTGCCACGCTTAGGTTTATCAAATTTACTTATTTCCTTAATACTGAAATTTATCATATTTATTCTTTAGGTCCTACATCTCCGTGGCTGTCAACTGCATTAAAACACATTCGGTAGTTTTATTATACATAGTACGAAAAGCTTACTCGAGCTTACTCCAGCAAGAAAGCTTTTTAATAAATACACGCATATGTATGAACATATATATACATACAATATAATATGTAATATAATATATAATAAATAAAAACGTACATTTCTAATAATTGCATTTCCAACTGAAGTTTCAGTTTTTTGTTTTCTCTGTGAGTGAACATTAATGACATTTGATTATTTCGTAAAAAAATTAAACTTTGTCTGGTAGGAAAAATATTTTGAATATTTATAAATTTATGACAGTTTTGATATTTAGGTAGTTTTTAGTTCCTGATCTTGAACTATATGATTGAATTTCGCTAATTGGCTAAAAAAGAGAGGTACAGTCTAAATTTTGACGAATAATAGCCTCAGATCAAGCAGGGCGACAAGGATTTGAAGTCATGAACTGACATCTAATGAGAAAGTTGTTGAAAGAATAAACTTTATCGATTAACATTGACAAATATGTAAATTTAGTTAAATGCAAGCAGAAGAAATTATTCTAACCACTCCGTAAGCTGCATGTTCGGAGGTGACTGGAGCTCCATTATTGTAATAATATTAATTAGAAGAATTAGAAGAATGCCTGGCTATATGACATAAGGAAAAATCTGTGACCTTATTTGCTGTTATTCACACCATGTTACATTGATCAACCATATTGTATCACTGAGGGTTTTCTTACCTCTTATACTACTTCGAAAGCTATTTTGCGCATTTGAAAAGTATTTTTAAACCCAAAGGTTATTTCAATTTATGAAAAATTTGAAAATACTTCCCCACTAAAATGACTCTAAGCGATATTGAACGTCTCCTCGACTGAATTTGTGAACGAAAGATGTTATTTTCCGCTCAAGGATTTCTGCATTTAAAAGCAGCAGTATCAAAAGACGGTTCTTCCCAGGAGAAATGATTAAAATGCATTTTATATATCTTCGCACTGTGAAAATACATGGCAGTGACATTTAAGAATCACAATCGCGTTTGTAATACGTGTGAATTCGGATTTATGCAAGTTGAGTAACACATTTTCACCGAGAGCTGTAATCCATTTATTCTATAAATAACAAAGAGAAACCTATTCTTGAAAACAAAAAGCAGTAAACAGCAGTTGTTTTACAGATTTGATAAAATATTTTATCTACTTCAAAATTCAGTCTCAGATTACTGATCATTTAGTGAAATGCAGGTCACAGTGAGATCTTTGTTGGTATTTGTACCACTTTTTGTCCATTAAAACTGGAAAATTATTTCTGAGTTTGGGTTTTGAGATACAGATTTTTATTATTATTATGCATGGATGAAAAGAAAATCGTGCGTGTTTCTTAGTCACATGTTAATACTCAGCAAACTTCTCGTTAGGACCAAAATAATAGCATACAATCTCAACTCGAGATTCTTTAATTCGAGGGGGCGGGACTTTTAAAAAATTATTTTCCGTGGCATACAAAAGAGCTACAAATTTTCTTTTTAACATCTGTTTGCTAAAACAGAATTTTTTAAATGCTCACTTGGTGTTTTCTACCCACAACCATGTTGAAAGGAGGATGAATGAAGCATTTACATGTGATTAAAAATTAGAGAGAGCTGAACACTGAAATATGTATACTAAATCAAATATTAATTTGAAAGTGATAAAAACACTTAAGGGCTCAATTTTGAAGTTTATCTTTGGTATTAAAATCTGTTGACATGGCTTTCTTATAAACTGTGCTTTTCATTAAATTAATTATTCGGAGAGCAATGTTCCTTCCTGATGCTACTAAGCATACTGATGCTACAAAGAGCTTCAGAAATTTAATAGAATATAGGTATGATTTCTGCCACTATATCTGTTATTCTCTAACAGTATTAATACTTCATTTCTGTCCCATCTAAGGAATTGTGTCATTATTTAAAATTATTTAAAGGGTATAGTAGCAAAAACATATGTAGCCATCTCTAAAGCATTATCTTTCTTTAATATAGTTCTTTAATAAATAGTTATAGAAACAGCAGGTTTTACCGAAATTTCTATGTACTCCGTGGATATTACTGATTTTGATAGAAGGCTTTATGTTTCTAATTTTAGAGTTTATAAATACAATTTTCAACTTATTCTGCACATATCTTTCACTATTACTTGCAAAAAATTGCAGATTTCTCCATCCTTTAAAGCCAGCTACAGATCATCAGTATATCCCAGATATTAATTTAAATGGTGAAAACATAAATGCCAGATATTTGTTTAACAGTTTATTATACTACAAAAAGTATTCCTTTAATAGATGAGCTTTTGATTGAAATAAAATGTCGTTAAATTAATTAGACAGAGAAATAAGCAGAAAACACTTTTTTCCCTAAATGAAAATACGTATGTTATATATGAAAGCTAAGCTTTGAAAGTAAAGAATATAGGTTGTCTGCAGAATATGTAAAATTATGAAGTATTACATGAATTTTTAGCGAGCTGAGTTTGTAAAACAAAAGTAGTACTCAACTCTAATTGCGCCAGAGAGGGTAACATTAAGAGCTACTATAAAAAGGATCAACCGCTATATATCTACCAAACAAGTTATCTACTTTTATAATCGAGGTTCAAAGAGAATTCCTGGAGTAGAATAGCAATGGAAACAGATCTTTAAGGCAATTCATCGTTATGCACGTATGGCAATGATACAGGTCTCTTTAACTGCACCAGATGGGCAGTCTCTAGAAATTAACTGGCGACATATTGTGACTGGGAACTAACCAATCTGAGAATTGAGATTCATCCAGCGGCTAACTAGTCATGAATTCTTGACGGAATGTAAATGAGTAGCTTAACTTTCGAGAAAGAAACTTCAGTTCAAAGCGGAAATCTTGCTCTTTGTAGGTTTAGGTCGAAGTATAAATCTACATAATATTAGAAAAGGCTTTATAGTAGTCTTGAGGTGTACGGATGAAATGTTTTAATCGGTTGCCTAACTATTAGCAAATATTTTCATTTCTTTGGATCGTTTACCCTGTCTGCACGCCTGTGAATTTCGTATTTATAGTATATCAGCTCAGAATAGATGGGACTTGCATAAATTAATCTGATAGCTGTTCAACTTTCTATTCCTTTTGATGTTAGATATCTCTTGACAAGTCCGTAAAATTTCTGAATTGCTTTGTAAAATTAAAGATTTGGAAAAGTCTTACAGCGCGTCGCTAGGTTTCATGAAACACTTTGAGAATTATGTCTTTTAAGATAGGGACTTTCTTAGGGAACAGAAAACTGTCACAAAGTTCACATCAATTGAGTGAGGATGATGATTCAGCTAATTTACATTTTATTTGGAAGTGAGGTATTTGACGACAAAGCAAGCTTTCTAATTTTTTTTCCTTTAGTGATGGAATTCATAACGGCAGATGCATAAAATCAAAAAAGAGACTTACGTAACGAAATTTTCTGTAAAACAAGTAATATTCAGCTCAAGCAACATGAGATGTATTTTAGTAACCATTCCCACAAATTATCTTTTAACAGATTCACTTGAGCTGGGTGCAAACGTGCAATTCATAGCTTTCGTACGTCACTGTGCATTTAAGGAAAAAGAATCAAGAATTACATGGAGTGGCGATACTTTTCTGTTGACTAATGCCAAATATGCCTGCGATGAATTCGGCAAGATATATTGTAATAAAGAAAATCAGGCAAATTCATTGGTTCGTTGTAAACTAGTGACAGCCACTAGCAAGGAGACGAAAAGATAGCCTTTTAACTGGATCCCTGACCTCATGTCATACAATACAAGTGGTCTTATCCAATCAAAGGACCATCATATTCAGTAAGTGACAGTCCCCAAAATTTCATTTGCTTGGTGCATGCGTACATATACCTTTACACATATTGCATTATGATCATTGAATGAGAGCTAACTTTTGTGCATGAATCTTTTATCCATATTTCTCAATTTTATACAGGTTTTTAAATATATATTCAGCAGGCTGATTATTAACCATACAACTTGCAAGTTCATGGAACTTGATCCTCCAGGTCTTTATGTGAAACACTATTAAAAATTACTTGTTTTTAGATGGTCAAATGCAAGAATATAGTTCTCATCAAACATGCCTCATTGTCTGCTCAGCTACTTTAAGAAATGTTATAAATTTTACTTGTGTTTTAACAGTATCGCTTCTGATTAAGGTATCTAGTATTTTAAATGACAGACAATTTGTAGGACTTCTTTTATCCTACCAACAGGTAATTTACAGCGTATCGTTTAAAAAAAAGAGAATTTTAAGTGAAAAAATGGTAAAAATCTTTTAAAGGCACTATTTTGCCTTTAAGCAAATTCATGAAGTTTTGCTTACTTTGTGTTTTATTAAATCTCTCATTCATCATCATTTTAAATCAACAATGTGGTGAATGCATTCGTCTTATAATGGGCATGTTACTTCGCGAAAATAGTGATCATGCCGGAAGTATTATTAATGAGTCAAGTCAGATAAGAATATTTTAGATAGTCAAGTTAAAGATAAGAATATTTAATTACTTTGTGAGAACAAAGATGTTCCAATTATTACCAAATTTTACTTCACAATGTTTTACGTTAATAGTTAACATTAAGTGAATGTATGATGAAGTTATTTTAATTTTCTAAAGTTACGCATTTGACTGAAGCGAGAAATGTAATTTTCTTTCAAGAAAAAAAAAGGCCATTATAATAGGATCTGTCAGTAACTGGATGGAGTTTATCGATCACCTCTTTCGATGGTCAACTACAATAAAAATTCTGATAGTACGTCGGATGATAACAGATTTCCTTTTCACTGTCACATCATTGCACTCATTTTTTTTATTTTGGTTTCTCAATTTTTCAGTCTCTATTCCAAACAAAGGGATTCCAATTTTCTGCTTCCCAATGTCATGCAATAACTGCAAACATAAAAAGTTGAATAAATCCCTAAATAAATCCCTAAATTTATCTTAATTATTTAAATTAATATTTATCATATATTAAAATAAATACATGATTAAAATAATAATAAATATTACCAAAATTATAACTTTTTCATAAGCAAAAAAATCCAAAAATTAATGAAAAAAATCTCTCTCTCTTTATATATTAAATGGGTTTTACTTTTATTTTTCTAAATGTTATTATTGTATGAAGGCTGACTTTCCTATATGTTCTTATTTTCCTATCTATACTGTTTTGCCAGAACGAGTTTTCAGCTTCACGCTTTATGGAAAGTAGGGGAGAAACTACTATTATGGTTGAGGTCTGAGATACTTCAGTCAGAGGAACAGCGTGTTCGACCATCTTGTTCCTATGAGTTAGAGCTTCTTCGTTTACGGCCGTGCTTATTACGTGTCTGTAAGTCTACACTCGTGATTTTAGTTAGGAGCCAACTACGCGATAAATAACTCTGTACAGCTTAGTCTGTTTATTCTAATTAGCTTTAGTTTAATTTTGCATTTTCTATTTGAAATTCAAGCCAAAGTTTTGGCTTCTTGTACGCACGGAAGGGACCATATGTAAATCTATATGAGTTCAAGTAAAAGGGTATTTTAACTCTTCTTCGAAGCTATTATTTACGTACAAGAAATTAGTAAATAGTCGCTACACATTTCTACTAATTTACAGCGTATCGTTTAAAAAAAAGAGAATTTTAAGTGAAAAAATGGTAAAAATCTTTTAAAGGTACTATGTTGCCTTTAAGCAAATTCATGAAGTTTTGCTTACTTTGTGTTTAAACTTTACTTTATGTTTACTAGCAATTGAAGAACGTTATATATGTATAAAATCAAGAAAGAGGTAAATTACGCAAAATCGTAATCCCTGTATAAAAGTAAACGTATTAATAGGAAAACAAAAATATTATAATATAAACATTTTGCTTGCGATGCATTAATAATAATTGTTTCCGATATTTCAAGTTTCAAGTTTCGGATATATATATATATATACATACACTGTGATATCATATATGTGAAAATACTAGGCATGTTTGTGTTTTGTTTTCAAAAGAATATTTTTGTAATTATATACATATATATGTGTGTACGCTGTATCCACGAAAGTTGTTACCGGACCTTTACTTCAGAAACCGTTGGTCGTAAATAGGAAAACGTTTAAACTGACACAAAAATTCATGTTTTAGCACTTTAAAATTTAAAAAAGCCAACTTTGTAAAAACTACAAAATTTAAATTTTATACATTCTCTCGATCCTGATATTTATAATTCGGAAAATTTTATAATCATAAATATACACTGATTATGCCGGCAATTTAACGGCATAAAATTACATTGATTCTAAAAATTCATTAAAAAACTGATAACTGTTTGTTGGTTTAACGCCATATCATGTAATAAGGAAGAAATCATAAAATATATATACGAAAAAATACACAAAATTTATTAAATATATTTTTAAATCAATTAGAATTTTTAATTATACAAATCTTTATGCAATTAGGGCAATATACAACACAAGCCTTTAATTACTATGGAAAACAAGAAACCCCTGCATATTTTTGAACGAAATAGTTTAAGAATTAAGAAATTGTATGCGAAACATTAAACAAATTTCATTAATATCTCAAGCGCAGCTGTCACATCAACTGAACCTGAACAACTTTGAACCTGGAAATTTGCTTGTGAAAATTTATTTGTATTCATAACATGAAAAATAATAATAATACAAAAATGCAATGAAACGTAAATATAATAAACCATTTTTTTCAAAACTTTTGTTCATATTCTTAATTTAATCGCTATCTTTTCCTAAATATATTATTGTTACTTTCAATAATTGTATTCTAGAGCCACTTGCCTAAATATATACCAAGATGACAAAAGAATTGATTTGGCCTTTTCTAAATGACTTTTTTTGTTTTACAATATAACTGTATACACCTTAAATTACGGCTAGCGGTCATTTTGACTGTTCTTCTTCCCTGTTTAGTAGCAGACTAACTCTTCGGTCGAGCAACATGTTGACGACATTTTTAGGGTTTTATTTTTATTGTCACGCCAAATGTTACTCGACACCTGGCTGGAACAAAAGTGAGTCTCCCGTTTCTCAAAGTCTAGATGTTAGAAACGGGTTTCGCGTTTCTTGCTTGAATATTTTAATAAGTTATTCGCCTTTTTTCTGCCACACCTTCATCTCGCTCAAAATGTTTGAGGTCTCTGACCACATCTTTTGTCTGTACACTTTTTCCTATCTGTCTGTACATTTCCTCCTGCCCCATAGAACCTCTGGAAAAAATATATATCAAGAGAAGATTTGGTAAACTTTTACGAGAATTATCCGGTACCAATGGTTCAGAAATTATATCCCAACAAGAATCTAACACAGGAATGTATTCCTTTTTACCTGATAAGAAATGCGTTATTCCAACCACAACAAATGAATTCCATTCATCACGTGACGGTTCTATTATTTCTTTTAAAGAAAATTGCCGTAATATTTCACCATCTAAGTGCCAAAGAAGAAAAAGACATTCCTTCATCATTTTCATGTTGTATGGATTTCAGAAATAAAATTCTAGGAAAAGGAAGTTGCAGAGGATTTAACTTTGAACGACAATTTAGTCGAGGGCAAAGATATACTCATCGTCTAAAAAGGCCACAAAAAGCGTGGACCAGCCGTAGTCCAATAGGGAAACGAAGGTAACTTAGATGTTTGAAAATGAGGAAAATCAATCAAAAGATAAAGAAAGCAAATGATAGTACAGTGCAGAGAAAGGAAATTAGTTCAGAAAATTCACTTGAAAGATTTCCTTTTCCAATTTTTTTGTGAGAAGCAGGTGAGTCAACTACGTTTTTTTAGAGAAAAGTAAATTGTTGGGAGCACAAGTAGCGTATGGAGACCTTTCACTAAGCCACTGGAGTTTGGCTAAGAAAAACCAAATTTCCAAAAACTACCTAGAGAAAAAGGTATTTTTTTATTTTGATGCCAAAATGGCCTGGTATTTTATACCTAGATTTAAATATTTTTAGCCCAATTGGGTGCAGCCCAAAAAGGCTATTAATCTTGAAACGGCATTTGTGTCGAATCACTTTAAATATCCGAATCGCTTTTTAAATTGTTGTCACTAAATATTATCCCCCTGCATTATATTATAAAAAAAACTAAATAATGTGGAATCTACATGAATGTATGTATGTTTCGCTCGCTGTGGAAACACAATGATAGTTAGAATCATCAAAATTTGAATACCATAGTCCTCTACCCGAGCATGGGCACTTGAAATCCCGAAGTTGGAATTTCGATTTTGCTTTATTGTCTATTTCATATTTTGTAAAACTTTAATGAATTTTTGAATAAAAAAATCTCAACACTTTCAAAGCGATCAGTGGCGACACTGTAAGGAATAAATCATTTTTATCTCCAGCGCACGAGACTGTCTATTGGGAATTCTAATGATATGCTGTTTTTAAATATTTTAGCGCATTTTGGAATTATCCAAATGCTCTATAAGCTTGTATGTGTCTGTAAATGAAAAACACGCCCGTTTGGGAGTAACATAAAATATGAAACCTTTCACACTTTTTTAAATTTTTTATGTATTTTTTTTAATTTTTGGAAAAATTTCAAGATGCAGGTATATTCACTTTCCTAAAGATGTCAGAAAAATTAATCTAGGCCGTATATATATGGTCTTGCCGGTCAGAGGGAAAAAATATTGACGTCATCTATAGCATCATATCCACAGAAGGCGAAGTATTACAGCGTCATATACACACGAGGCGAATACTGTCTAAAGTGATGAATCTGAGCTTAAACGTGTCACTTGATGAGCTAGACACTTTTACTGCTGTATTATACGTACATGGCACTTTGCCTGCCTAACGACTTTCTTTAATTTCGCGAATCCGTTGAAGAAACAATATCTGGGCTCAGAGTCTTGGAAACGATGAAATATTTGCGGACTTTATGTTAACTAAATCGTAAAGATTACAAACTGTTCCATTTGTTCTTGCTTCAGAGGTAGGGAATATTTTTATTAAGAACTCTTTATTGCATTTACAGAGCTAATGAAAATATCTCACTTGATAAGATGTTGTTCTTACAAAGGCGATATGCCACTTTATTCACTATATGCTGAAAGGCCAGATGAATTCTGCATAAACATTAGTCTTTTAGCTGATGTAAAGAAAAAAAAACTGCTTTGTACATGGACATCCTTATTTGGAAAAAGATGAAAGCAGACTAGTTGAAGAAACGTTTGGGAAGTATGCATTTTTCAGGTAATTGAGCTTTTTTATAACACCGGAAGAAATAGTACTACATGCAATTTCTTCTCTTTTTTCAATTTAGTAAAAGCAAATCAGAAATAAAGAAACTAGTGATATTAGCATACTTAATTGTGCATAAAAACAGATTCCTCTAGCGATCAAAATTCTGACAGATAAATTAAATTCTAGTAACGTTGTCAAGCGTAATAATAATGCATATCTCACGTTGTATCAAGGAAATGAAACAAAAATGTCTATCCCATGAATTGACGTCAGGTAACTCTGGAAGTTGGATCCAATGAGGAAACACACACCCATGTTTATGAGATTTTAAAATGCAACAAAATATGTAATAGATCAAATGACATGAAAATATTCGGAATTGTCACTACATGTGTATCTTAATATCCTTCATTTGTGTATGATAAATATATGGATCATTAGGCAATTGGCAATGCGAAAACTAGTCATCGGGACTTTATTTTAGATATGACCGAGTTCCATTTCTCCAAGGAGTCGTTCTGCCTCCCATGAGAATTCTAAAAGATCTTCCTTTTGCAAATAAGCTTCCACAGTGTCAAATTTACCAATGTATGAAATTAAAACTGTAGTTGATTGAGGAAGGTACAATAAATATGTCCATGGGCCAGACATAGACAGAATTACTACATACACTGGAGTGCAAAAATTAAGGACGAGACGGTTTTTTTCAATATAACTTTGTACAAAAGCTTTCCAAATCAACACATTTAATACCGTAAGATCCCCAATACGTAAGGACATGAGTAATGTAAGCAACACTTACTAAAAGAGAAATCAGAGGGATAAAAAGAAGCTTTATTGAAAAAGTAGCATGGAGCGCAATGCGACGGAAGGCCGAAACATCCCTGTGATGGGTGTCCAGCAAGAAAAATCCGGTCTGTAATAGGGGATATGATCTCCCCTGACTGCTAGGCAGGTTTCACAGCGTCTGACCATGCTGAGAATGAGGGTGTCAATGAGTTGTTGAGGCATTGCTGTCCATTCGTCTTACAGCGCCAATTGAAGCTCTGGAATCGTTACTGGTGGTAAGGTACGAGCTGCCAAGCGTCTGCCTAGAAAATCCCATACGTGCTCGATGGGATTGAGATCCGGAGATCGTGCCGGCCAATCCATACGTTCAATATCCTCACTCTCTAAGAGCTGTTCGGCAATTACTGTGCGATGCCATGGTGCATTGTCGTCCATGAAAAGGAACTGCGGACCCATAGCGCCTGTAAAAAGACGCACATATGGAAGAAGAATCTCGTTACAATAACGGATCCCGTTGACTGAAGCTGCGTCGAAGATGTGAAGGTCTGTACGACTACCAAGCATGATGCCTTCCCAAACGAGAACACCGCCACCTCCATACCTGTCCCTTTCAATGATGTTCGAGGGATGATTGCGACTTCCCCGCTCTCTCCAGATGAGTATGCGATGAGAATCGCTACTCAGACTGAATCTGCTCTCATCTGTAAAGAGTACTCGTCCCCATTCATTGTCTCTCCAATTCCGGTGTTCCCGGCACCACAGAGAACGCCTTCTCCGATGGGCAGGCGTTAGAGGTACACACCGCACAGGGCGTCGTGCAAACATACCACCACCGTGCAGTCTTCTGGCCACGGTAAAACGCGATATCGTTCGTCCAGTCACCTGTGTCGTGTGTCTAGCGATTTCTCCCGCTGTCTGCCGCCTGTTTCTTCTGGCCTGTAAGGCAATATACCGGTCATCTGCGGGTGTGGTTCCTCGTGGACGACCATTACTAAACCCCCGGATAGCTGTTCCTGTAGTTTGAAATTGCCTCCAAAGTCGTGAAACGATGCTGTGAGCAATTCCGAACTCTGCAGCCACGCTTGTCACACTGCGGCCTTCCTCCAACTTCCCAATGATTCGACCTCGGGTAAAAGTATCCAGATGTCGACTAACAGATTGATTATTCGCCATTTCTCGCTGAGGCAGCAACTCGGTGTGATTTTAACTGCTATACGGCGTGCAATCTCTTTGCCAGAAATACTGATCTTACACCGACAACATGCTTTATACTACTCAGACACTCCCCCATTACGTCTACCTGCATATCTGCGCATGTGCTACCGTACATCACCTTACTTAATCTCCTGATTGGTCTTTCTGTCCGCTCTGCCTCTTCGTTCAGCTGATATGCTAATTTTTCGACTTAATTTTAATTAATCCTTAATTTTTGCACACCAGTGTATATTAAGCATTTTTGCAAATAACAAAGACGAAAAATATAAGAATATAAAATATAATACATAATTATTTCATTTTTAATAATCTACATATTCGTAGCTCATTTACAAAATTAAAAGATAATATTTTATGCTAAGAATATAGATGGAAAACGTTTTGTGTAGCGTGTAAGATCCATATTATATTGTACAAGAGAAAACTTTGCCATGTAATTCTGTAAAATAATAAAAATATTAAAACATTTTTGAAGATTTTAATGCCTTAATAAAATTTAATATAATGAACTAAACTGTAATATGTTTTATTTAAAATTATTTAAAAAATGTACGATTTTACTCCCATAAATTAAATTGTTGATAAAATGACCGCACATCGTATTTAGAAGTAAACCAAAAATACTGTAATGCTAGTGTTAGAAAGCATTAATAATGTCTTAAAACTTGAATAAAATGTATTGTACATATCATATTCGAAGAAATTACAAAGAAATCGCAAATGCGTGAATGATGAACTAAAAACGTATACCACGCAGCAATGAATCAAAACATCCACAGATATCCCCTTAACTTAAAATACCTATTGTAGTTACTATGTATAATGTTTAAAGATAGAGTAATCATATATATGTCTCTCTTAGGAAACGTTATAGCTTTCCTGATTTTCCCAGTTTACTGGCGAAAAGAAATTGGAAATTCTTTTAAACTTTTTTAATACGGCAAAATATACAAAATTAATCATTAACAGGTATTGAATTAATGAGTCGATCAATTAACTGTATGAAAAAGAAAACTTTAAGGGTTCACACAGTTTTGAGTACTTAATATTAGAAACAGTTAACTAAACACCAGAACGCTGCATCTTTAGTACGACCCCGGGGCGCAGTGTGGTACTGTCAGTTCTTATACAATGAAAAGAAATCGAAAAAAAGTGTACTGTAAAGTTTACTTTTATTACTACCCACATAAAATATTTTATTTACTTACTACAGTGAAAAAGTGAAATCTGCTCGTACACTTTCAGTTTATGTTTCATAAGCTTATGTTAGAGATTACAAATAAATTTCAAAATGTTGCTTAAGTTAGCATAGAGTTTTCCCGTAACTGTTGTAATACCCGTTTGAAAAACGAAAACATTTGTCTGCAAATGAGAGGTTTCTATTGCGACTATGGATGAAATTAAGAGCTCTTTCAAAAGCTTCTGTATGAAATAGAATACTCGAAAATGTAGGTTGGAGTATTATAGATGATTTTCCAGCTAAAGCCTTTTTTTTTATGTAACCGATCTCTTGAAGTTAGAAAATATGAACAAATAAATTTCTGTCGATCTAATATACAGGGTTATCATAAGTGATTCATTCATTTTTAAAAGGCTATATTTTCAAAAGTTTTACAGGTACGCACATGAAAAATATATGAAAAGAACCACAAGCTCACCAAGTGTTTCTCACTATTTCACCAAGCTTCTCGAATAAGCGGAACGTTGCTTATCGCTGAATATCGTATTAGTGGCGAAATCTTAGTCCTCCAATGTTGACGCAAAAATCTAGTAAGCGGAGGCAATCCTCCGAGTTTAATTGCTATAGGAGCTACACATGGTAGGGTTTGAAATGCAACCGTTGACGCAAAATCTTCCACACAGTTTTTTGTGGTATTCTGAACAGCTCGTCAATTGACAGAACGAACATCTGGACAAGAATTCTACAAAATGTATGGAATGAGCTCGATTATCGTCCAGACGTGTGTCGTGTCACCAAAGAGGCACATACTGAATACTTGTAGAAGGTGTATAAACTTGGTGAGTTTGTGGTTCTTTTCATATGTATCTTTCATGTATGCACGTAATATACTTTTGAAAATATAGCCTTTTAAAAACAAATGAATCATTTATGATAACCCTGTATTATCTGATTCTTTATCATTCTTTGCAGACCGAAAGACCCTGAATTCCATTGTCAGATATCAATGTATTTAAGTTAGTATCAATTTAATTTTTACACATGCACAGGGTATAATATCAAAATTGTTCACTATGAAATTAGTAAGTAACACTTTTGCACTTGTGCTCATTTAGATGCTAGACATGTGTTTTGATTTTCGAATTAACATTGTAGCAATTTGAAATAATAATTAGTTATTTGTTAGTTATTAATGCCACATTATAATTACAGAATGGGTAAATATTCTGAAAGACTATAATCTAAAAGAATATTAGCAAATTCACGTATTTTATATCCAGAACATAAAAAGTCTCTTCGTATACGGATATAAAATGTTTCGCATGGTCGTTTACGTTTCTGTATATTACACAAACTCATCTTACGAAAATAACCATTGTATTAATTTTTCATTTCAAAAAAGAAAGAAAAATAACATTTTAACCTTATAAGGCATTTCTCCCGCCTTCTTAGCATGCCTTCGCGGTGTAGTGGTCTGCATCCTGGGCGCGTATTCCAGAAGTCCGTGGTTCGATTCCTAGCGCAGGTTTTGCTCATTTTTCATATTTTCTGCTTTCAAAATACCTAGGTTCTCTACAGTGGTGCCCGAACTAAACCCAGGATTTGGCGATTGGGTCCCCTAAAACCCCAGTCGTCCTTTAAAAGGGGAGGTATATAAGGTATTTCTCCCGCCTTCTTAGCGTGCTTTCATAGTGCAGTGGTCTGCATGCAGGGCGCGTATTCCAAAGGTTCGTGGTTTGATTGCCGGCGAAGGCTTTGCTCATTTTTCATGACTCCTGCTTCCAAAAATACCTAATGTCTCTACAGCCTTAAGTAAAGAGTGATACTCAATTTATTTCATATTTTGGTATTTTTATACGTACATTTTACGACTTCTTATTTTATTTGTACATTTTACGACTGCCAGAACTTTTGAGTCGTCTCATTACAAGTTACATAGTTTTAACTTTCTCTGCATGATGAAATATTTTATCCCACTTAGTATTTTAATTTCATTAGCAATTCCTCAACCTTCCCTTTCCAGTTCTAGGAAGTCTCCATTATACTCAATTCTTTCACAAAACTTTCAAATTAAATGAAGACACCTGTGACTAAAGAGTCTTCTTTCAGAAACAAAAATTGTTCTTTACGTTAAGTAAACCTACCGACTTGAGATTTGCCGAAGTCCGGTAATGGAAGAGATTTTTGTCTGAATTGGTTATCTTTTCCAGCTAACTGCGTGTCACTGAAAATAAAACCACAAGAAATAGTGCTTGATCGATAAGATGCGTTACCTGCAGTCCAGAAGTCTCCGTATCAGATGCTGATACTGAATTGCTTTGAGTCTCCCCTTCCAATTATACGAATTCATTGCATTTTCATTGTAATACATTAGGTTTGGGAAGTAGAACAACCCTTCATAGATCTTGAGGGAAAGAAACCAGATATTCCCGGGGCAACAAAGTTTCAGCCGCCTATTATTCCTTAGGAAGTTCATTACATTCTTTAGGCGGGACGTTCTAATCATTATACTAAAGTTAATTTGAACTTATTCATGCGAGTTGTAAGTTTGAAAGCTTCGTAAATTCTTTCAGTCCCCTATTGAGGTTTCAGTTTTGAAGAGAAAATCTTTTTTAACAATTAATGGCTTAAGGCCTTCCCCAAAATAATAAATCAATAAATATAATTAACTAACTATAACAGATCTCAGAACCTGATCCTAATTACACTTCTGAGCAATTTTTATATAATATTTTCAGCTAAGATGTTGCCTTGCATTTGTTTGATCCAAAATCCAGAAATCTCGTATTTAAGTGTTTTAAACTTGAAGAAATTTAAAACTGTCCAAGCAACAGGAAGAGTTAGAAGAGAACTGGAAAGCGGAATTTCACCACTGGGTTGTACAGGTACAGTCCCGAAGCACGGACTGTACAACTCCGTCCCAGTTTTTAGAAAGAGCACCTCGGAGGCGGTCCGTGGGTCTCCCACCCCTCTTCTCCTACCAATACCCTCTTCAGGGAACTTTCGACTCGCCGTGTATTTTGAGTGTCAGCACAGCCCTATGTGCTTACAATTACATACGCCTTCTCCCGGATTCGAACCCAAGCATATCCGTATGGCAGTCAAAGCCATTAACACTATTCCGGCTGGGCGGCTTGTCTAAACGATAGCAAGATAGCACACGATTATTTATCATTTATACAGACATCGGAGCAAATTATTCAAATGCAACGTTGTTATTGATGCAAAGAATGATATGACTTAAAATAACTCAGGTTATGTACGTACTTATACTGAAGTTTTCAAGGCTTTCACATTAATTTCATTTGAATTTCTCAGGTATCCAGGCAAGCTTTGAGATTCATATAAATTCGGAACTTATTAAATAGACATCGAAAACGTCTCATTTAAAATGGTCCAAAAATTTAAATTCTGTATGATTGTACTCTTTGGACATTTCAAGTAACGCATATGAGATTGATTTGTTAATCCACAGCCACTGTTAATATAGTTCCATGGAATGCGATAGTTGAAATTTTCAGTTTAGCATCACAATAAGTTAGAATAAATTAAAGACTTTTGATAAATATCCAGTTTTAAGTGATGAATAAAATTATTTAAAATCACGAGCTGTGTTTAAAACCGAGCAGAGATATAACTGGCATTTTAAAATTTTGAAAATTTGATAAAAAGTTTGAAATATATATTTCTTTAAAACTCTTTAGACAGAAAGGATCACTGTAGAAATTTTGTAGGCAAGAAGTTATCTATTTGGAAGCGTAGGTAGTAAAGGCAGTTATAAAATAAATTCCTTTTCTCCAATGTAACAATTGAACAGACATGCTTACTTTGCAATTAATTAAAATGTTAACTCGTCGCTTCTCAAAATAAATACGCTATAGGATAGTGAATGATTCTTATGAAGTAAAGGTTAAATGTTATTGATCACATGTCATTATGGATAAAATATGTCATGTTAACCAATCCTCCTAAACGTTACTAAAGAATTATGTGATTTATCACAGCTGAGCTTTCGAATTTGTACCACGGCTAAGCCTTGGGACCTTAAGGGGACTCATACACCTTAAACCCCTCATGATCTTCGAATATGTGACTATTGCAAGAATTGGGATATTTTATTTATTTTAAAGGCAATTACTTCCAACTTTTTACAGCTGACTTCATGATATAGCTGCTTTGAAAACTAGTAACCAGAAAGTTTGTGTTGCCACAAATATTTTTGTAATTTAATCCTCTTTGTGACAAAATATTTCGCCATATTTCCACCTTGCGCGCATGATATTTTAAAAAGGCTAATGGTAAATACTTGAAATTGGATGGAATTCTTTATATGGGCACTATTTTCTAACTGAACTAACAATCTGATGAATATTTTACTATTGAAAAATTTTATGGACGAAAACATTACAAATTTTTTTAATAAAATACATTTTATAAACTCAACTCAAAATAAAATAAAAAGTTAACATGAAATTTTTAGAATTTTAGGTTCACAGTAGTTTCCAGACGTTATAAAAGCTATATATTAAATATGGAATTAAATTATGAAACATAATGTTTTAAACCGTGCGCGCAAGTTGGAAACATGACGAATAATGTTGTCACAAAGCGGATTAAATTATAAAAATATTTGTGGCAACACAAACTTTCTGATGACTATTTCAGAAAGAAGCTATATTATGTAGTCAGTTGTAAAAAGTTGGTAGTAATTGCTTTTAAAATAAATAAGTTATCCCAATTCTTGCAACAGTCACCTATTCGAACATCTTATTGGTTTTAAGGTGTATGAGTCCCCTTAAGTCTGCTGGCCCAGAATCTCAAAAATAGTGACCGTCTTGACGTAGGCCATCGAAATATAGGATAGCCTACTGTGAGATGATCCTTATATAAAAATGTAAGGAACTCGTAATCTCTTGCTACCCGTGATGCATTGTTCTGCAAATAAACTGATTTTATGCTGCATACTTGCAACTGGAGTAAATTCGGTTGATCTGAAATACTGCCAAGAACATGAACATCAAACTACATATAAGCATAAATTATTGAACCTACGTGGCACAACAAGCTAACATCTTCTTGGGTGTAGTACTTAATAGTTATTTCCTAAATGAAATTTTTCAAACGTTGTCTGTAGAATGCGGGTAAAATTACATTCGCTGTTTTATTCATCTAAGGTCAATAAATAGTGAGAATGAATTTGGAACTCCATTTCTCTTGAAAAATTCTTGTTTGCACATATATGTTTGGTTTGGCACATGCATTTTACACCTTATGGTTGCAGTTATTAATAATTATCTCCTACATGAAATCCTTCAAATGATGTTCAAATGATGCAGGAATGCCTGTAAAATCGTATTCGCATATTTATTCGTCTAAGGTCAATATATAGTGAGAATTAACTTGGAACTTCATTTCTCTTGAATACTTTTCTGCATTGAAATTTTAATTTTTCACATATATGTTTGGTTTATGAGATTTATTAAAATGTATTTCATATCACTGCGCGCCATTATAGATGCTACGGAAAAGATTAAAATTTTATTTAGAAAAACTTCAGCATATTATAGGTGTCTTATGAACTCGGATCTCTATTCTGCCTAATATTTTAAAGTAAGCTAAAAAGTCATATCCAAAATCCTAAGTGTTCACTTGCAAACAAAAGTAAATTAGGATAAATAATTCTGTTTAACAATGGTTGCAAAAATTACTAAATCACTTTCATTTACTCTCTAACATTAATTTATCTGAAGTTTCCTTGCACTTTGAATGCGTTTTGATTAATTTAAACAAGATTCGAAATTTTATTAATGATCAGCAGCAATCATCTAATCGTCTTCTGAAGATTAAATGTAAATATGGATATTCTGGCTGCGCTTTTTTAATAATTAGGTAGCGTCATTAACATAATCATTATCTTGTTTTCAAAAGCAATTATAAGTAATCTTCTATTTAAAGTGTATACAGGGGATAAGTACATATTTAGGGAGCAAATTTAGCCTTAAATTAATTAGATTCAGCTAATAAAAAATGAAGAATTAAAATATTGTGTTCAATATGAAATAAAAGGAAAATATTAAAACAACTAATAAATTTCTAAGTTGCTTTTTACATAAGTTACTCTCTTCAAAAAAGTATTATTCGTTTGAAATATTCACTGGAATGCATACTAAAGGCTGAAAGTTTCAAAATGAATTCAAAAAAAATAATAATAATCAGACAATGTGAAAATAATTGCAAGCAAAAAAGCGACGCAGATAAAAGTTTGAACATTTATATTTTCAGGCTATAACGAAACGCATATTATTTCAGTCAATTCCAAAAATTCTGAAACACTCAGAACACAATAATGAAACTTTATTGAGAATTTAAGCTTTCGAGTTTTTCTCTTAATATCGAAATCCCTCAGCTTCAAAAATTTTAAGTAATATGTTAAGAATATGCTGGAAATTTATTAGCCAAATATCATATCGAAATTAGTGATTTTGATGACGTTTGATGGGGCATTTGTAAGCACTGAAATCTTTCTCTTAAAACTACGTTTTCTCTTATGGTAGATGTCAATGACGTAAATGTAGTACTCAGAACTCACTAATGTTTTTAAAACTGCAGGTGTAAAAAAGTAATTTAGAGATCTTCAATCTAAAAATTTAAATTTATGTACATTTCGTTTCATTAAATATAACCCTGCAATAACTAATCCATATACTATATTTACTCGCGTATTTTTCCCCTTAGATTTTTTATCACAAGATTCTGAAACGTTTTAAGGATTCATGTAATTTTCCCCTTCCTTGAGGTGTTCAGATAACAAACTTTCCTAAATTTTAAAATGGGTTCCTCCACGTAGTGGTTGTTTTCTTTTTTCTAACTGACATACTGATAGATTTTGAGTGTTGTGTTGATTTTCCCGTTAAATCGTATGAGATATCTGACTTCGAATCTAAAATTTCTGAAGAACACAAAAACCTTGTCTAAAACTTAAAGGGTTATTGAACTGGAACTTCAAAAATGATGAAAAACTTAACATCATAAACGAAAACTTAACATCGTAGGCGAAAACTTAACATCTTAGGTGGAAACTTAACATTTTAGGTGGAAACATTCAAAAATGCTTTAACTGGCAGCTATTCCGGCACGGTGAAGAACACTTTCTTTAAAAGGACAAAATCCATCTAGCCCTTTCGGCATACATCTCCATTTTAGCTTCGCTGGATTCAGACTTCAGCTCCTACGTGTTTTGGACTTAAACGGCCGGACTGGAACTGGAACAGGACCGGAACAGGACTAGAACCGGAACAAGACGGGAACCGGAAGAAGATTGGAACCGGAACAAGACGGGAAACGGAACAGGACGGCAACCGGAACTATCATCCCCTGGCTTCTTCCCCGGGCAGGTCTACTCTGGCTCGAACTGAAAATGAACTGCACCGCTACCAAGGAAAGCACCTCCTTTTATTGACGGCGGTTGCCGTTACTACAGGCAATTATGCAAAATATTTAACAGTTGGGATGTGACTGAAGAAGCAAAAAGTGGCGAAGAACCTAAAGGAAACGGGGGTATCTAATGCTCATGATGGTTCTGAAGATCATTACACGCGGGAAGACATACTAATCAGTGATGTAAACGATGACAACAGCTACAATGGCGACGATTTTGCCAGCTGCAGCAGGCCTTATAGACAGAAGCTCCGGCAGCATTAAATAAATAGAGGCCTGGAGGGTAGCACAGGAGTACAATAAGACAGGGCGACATTCAAAACACAGGGAGTAGAAATGAAGATATCTTATTAGATTACTAGGTGATCTTCGTGGAATGTAGGTGTCTTTTAAAGTAAAAATATTGTGATAGTTACCAACAGTTTATCTATGGACGCCTTTCATTTGTTATGTTCTTGCTGCAACCGCGTCCTTCCGAATTTAATTTAATTCTTTCATTAAATTAAATTTTTCGCGAAATTTTTCTCTCTTGATTTTCGCTTGATAGAAACAGTAAAACGAAGGAAGAAATTAATCGAGTAAATATGGTATTTCTCTTATTTTAAGTACGTTTTCCCCTTTTCTTATATTCTAATTAAACATGATGTTTACTATAATGTTCTATACTTCAATATTTGTTTTTTAACATGCTGATTTCTTTTTCTTAGTTTATTAATATTTTTAACTAATCTGATAAATATATCTGCATTTTTTTCTTGTTTTGAATAATCAAACGGAGCCGGATTCATATTGGTTATCACCTTAGGTCTCGTTTCCATCCTCTTTGAAGATTTCTTTACGATTTAAATTATGATTATAAAATCTTTGAAATGGTTTCCTTTTTCACAAAAGGTGGCAAGGAAGATCAACACTTCAGGGAACTTCACGTTTCCTAGGATGATATATTTTCTATATTATTATATTTTATTATATGTTAAAGCTAGAAAATATAATATGAGTGTATGTTAAAGAGTAAATGACTAGCTTTGCAATAGAGGTGTACAAATTATCCTTAACTTATTTAGCAACAGAATTTATAAAAGCCTTTTTCTCATAGGAAGTCTGTACATTCCATCTGGCTGAGAGTTTCAGTAACGAAATCTCATTTTTACTTTCTTTTCGCTTGGAGATTTCTATTCATCTATTGCGTCCAAAGCTGATCTTCAAGCTTTTGTTTCTGTTTCCTCAGAAAAGAAGCCTTTTCGATAGAGCGCAAATTTTTATCGAAATATCTTGTAGTAATCTTATCAGCATAGTGCATTTTGTTTTGTATGGTAAGAAAGGATTTCTTCTGCCCTTCTTTATTTAAAGTTTTTTAAAAAAACTGCTTTTTACAAACAAAACTGTTCCTTAGTGGAGGAGCGTGATTTTTAAACTGAGATTACATACGGCTGCCCATCTGCGCGTAACAGTACGTGTCTAAACGCTACCAAAACAGAAGAATGAAAACATTCTATTAATGTAGTGGCGTAGGATAACTGAAAGATGTAGTTACAGACTCTTGTTTCTATAATAACCGATCCTAAATTTGTACGTTCACTGGAAAACTTCCTGAATATGATAGAAAATTTAATGAAAACAGTTTAAGTTTTGGGAGTGGAAGAAATTTACAAGTATAAAATTGAACTTTTTATATAGTTCAAAATGGCCACATGGTAAAATATTCATCATGCTCATAAACTGCAAGCAAAAGATTCTATAACTTTAAATTCAAAGCTCGTGCAGATATTCGAAAAATAATTTACTATCTGAGATAACTTTTCACTAACAATTTCTAAGCGATCTGAAATAAAGTTTTCTTAGGAGCAACTAATTATAAATAAAAAATGGTTTGTTTGGTTGTTAATGGTTTCGTATTAGATAAAAGAGCAAAGTTATTATAGCTTTCAAACCAGCCTCGAAAAAGTATAAATTCAGATTCCTCATTAAATTTTAAAATGCAAAAGCGAAAATTCTGCATCTAATTTATTAACCCATTAAATATTAAGCTCTTTACAAACCTGAGCAGTCAAATACGATATTACGTTAAATTTGGTTTGAGATAGCTAGTATTTTCTTTCCCATTTCCCATTAAACTGATAAAGAAATCTGAAACTTTTTATAGACTACTCAGTTTGTAAAGTTTCTTTTTATTTATAAGACAATTTTCCGTAAAGCTAAACTTTCCATTTAACTGCCTAGAATGGCGTTTTATATTTACACAATAATTACACATTTCAAAAAAAACATACTGCCTATCGTGCTCAGTTATGCCTGACCTGTTTGGGTATACTCTTGCAAAACTAACCGGAAGCAACTTTAGACTTTGCAGAAATGCATATTCAGACAGATCGTCTGCTGCCCGTATTTTGTCAGACACGATGTAATTCATGAAAAATTGGGTATAGCCAATTTCGAGGCTACTTCTATTACATGGCACACAATTTCCATTCAAATATTAGGAAAGGAAATAATAATATCATTCCTATATATAATTATGATTACAATTCTCGTAATTAGGTGAAGCGGCCAATGGCCATCTTTAAAATAATCAGTAATAATTTGTAAATAATTCATCATGTTTCTGTATTTTGTTTCCTGCACCATACAAATTTTGTAATTTTTATTTGTATTATTTGCTAATGTATTGTGAATATTGCCTAAAATTGTTTCAATTGCTTGCGTGACTAGGGGTTTTTATTTGTGCTTAAAGAACTTTTAGCAATAACGTCATGTCATCAGCTTTTCACCACCTGTTACGTTTTATGCGCGGGACAATATCCTTATATTTCGTTTTAATTCTCAAGTGAATCCTTACTATCAACAATTATTCGGACCATACCGTATTTATAATAATCAATCAGTTTCGATGGAGGTTGTCCCTCGAGTCCGAGTCCCCCGGCGCTATTACAACTTCTACTCGCATGTGGAGACCGTGAAAGGTTTTTTTCTGCTTAAGATTTTTATTCATTAAAGTTAAAAATACATTTTCTATTTCAATGATGTTAAATATTCTCGAAGTAAAATGACTTATCTTAAAATGTTCTTCCTGTTTAAGAAGTTCGAACTAATCTTCCAAGAAGCTTTTACATACTTCTTGAGGAAAATAATTTTTTCCCTTTATTTTTTAAAAGCAAATCTAAGTGAATGCACTTATTTCATCAGTGTGAATTAGAAAAAATGTAATCAAGCTTTGTTTTTTTGATGAGTGATGGCTTTTTTTCTATTGTTTTCAAATGACCGCATGCCACTTGCTATCACTGTAATCATTGATGCGCTGTCAATGGGCTAGAGGGACTAGACCAGCTTTCTAACTTTTCATGCGTTAACATTTTTAAGAATATTTTTGCCTAGAATTCAAAAACAGTAAAAGGAGCATCAGTTTACTTCTTTTGGAACCTCACGCCATTCGAGTCGCAGGATTTTTGAGCGGATGGGAGGAGCTCGAGTTGCATCGGCTGTACGAGAGGAAGAACAGCTCGCTTTCACCTGTTCCCTTAACTGCCTCTGACATGCATTTTACTGGTAGTAGGTCGTAAGAAATTTTAATTTTATTATAATTCTTTTAAGCGAAATTAATTTAACTTCCGTACTATAGAGTAGTATACTGTAATCCGTACTTTACTGTATTTTAGCACTTTTTTATGAAAACATTCTTATAGTATGCGAAAAAAGAATTCGAAGTAAAATGTATTGATGCAGTTATACCAGGTTTAAACCATGGACAGGGAAGCGGTATAAAAATATATTCCTCAGAATATCCTTATGAAGCATACGTAAGAAACTTTAGAAGCCGTTCTGAAACAATGCGCTCACTGATCAGCTATCAGTATCACAACTCTATGATCTCGATAATTTGTTAGTCATGATTTTTGGCTATTTTTTTTTTCAAAGGTGCAAAAATAATGGCAAAAGGTAGATCTAATCCACAAGTTTATATTCGTACATTACACGCGCTATTCCAGTGTGGAATAGTACGTAATTTCAAAATGATTAATGGCATGCAAACTGCGAAGTAATCTGTTTTACTGGATTTGCACGCTGTTTGAAATATGGTTTTAAATAGTTATGTATTTTTTATGAAATCTATCAGACTAAAAAAGTATTTATTTATTTATTTATTATGGTACATCATCTATTTTTTTCGATTTATCAGAAATTTATCAAAACATATTAACCGCTATTGGACTCATTAGACTTCAAATCATACCATTAGCCGTCGTAATAAAAAAATGCAATAAACCCTGTCGTGAAAATCATCTTCTTATGATAATCGCTTCTGAAAAAGTGACCAATATTTCTTAAAACATGAACACTAGCACAGGATTTCCAGTCTCTAAGACAACTTCTACCACTGCATACCACTAATCGTGATAGTTAACATTTCTAAGCGAATTAGCCATTTGAGATGGTGACAAAGTTTCTAAATTTCGGTTAATTTCATTCATCTTTATTTTGCAATATGTAAAATAAAGATGATTTTACAATGTGTAAAAAGGAAAAGGGGACAGCATGATAAAGGTATAAGATATTTCTCCCGCCTTCCTAGCGTGCCTTCGTGGTGCAGTGGTTCTGCAGGCTGGACCGGTAATCCAGAGGTCCGTGGTTCGACTCCCGGCGAAGACGATTGCTCATTTTACATCTTGCCTGCTTCCAAAAAATACTTAATGTCTCTACAAAGGAAAAAATACAATTCTAATTCACATTTCTGAGCATATTTAAAATTACGCCTTTTATTTCTTAGCCATTAGATAATTTTTATAAAATCACTTAAGGAATGCTTATAATTAGGTAATAAAATTTTTAATTAATGGAATATTTAAAAAAAGAAATAAAAAAATCAATGAATTTTTCCTATTTAAATACAATATTGTAAATAAAGTTCCATAATAATTTAGTTGAAATTAAATATTAAAAGAATGAAACTACGAAATGAAAATTAAATTGAAAGTAAAATCAGTGTTAATAATTTAAATTTAAATAAAAAGATTAAAAATAGATTTAATTTGAAAAATGTTGGTAAAGCTGTAAGTATCTTAAGTTTTACTAACGTTTATTTTATTTTAAATCTTTACTATCACTTCTTATTTTCTACTTCCGGCCAGAATTATAAGCGTTAAGGTTTTTATGCAAAGTTGTCTGGCGAACGCCAAGTATTTAAGTTGTGGCTTTTTGCCAAGCGAGAGAGAGGAAGCAGTGAGTCAAAGCAGGACGCTTACCTTAGAAGTTACTTAGTTGCTGTTTGCCCTTCCAGGCCAGAGGTTTTAATCCTCTTGATAAATTTAAACGTATTGTAGTGTTCACAGTCTCTGTACTACATACGCTTCCTGTTATTATAAGGCCAATCTTCCACGTTTATTATTCTAAAGTTAAATTAGAGTTTAGTTTTATTTTTATACTTTTACGTTAGACCCCAAGTAGCGGGTCAGTGTATTCCGAAGTACGGAAGTTATTGTATATAGAGAAAAATAAAGGGTTTTGTATACCCTTCGTCTGTATCCTGTCTACTTACCACAATTAGTGAACATAGCTTTAGTAAGCTCTCTGTTCCGAGTCAGGTCCTTGTATGTTCCCGAAGAAGGTAAGAAGGAACATTGAACCTGATAAAGCTATAAATTTAGTATTATATTTTTAGGAAGCTGTTTTGTGAATATCTATAATTTTGGACAAGTGTTCCGTTTAAGTTCTTTTTATACCTGGGTCTTTTTGGAAAATATTTTAAGCGAGTGCTGCTGTGTGTCTATAATTTTACCATGAAGTCTCCAATTTCTCTTAGGGTATTGCGGGATAATTATAACTGTCGTTTGCTCTTTATCTTGTCCGCCATCCATTTTTACGAAACAAAATGTCTATGAGACGTAGTGTTTTGCACCTATACTAGGGATGTTGGATAAAGAGATAGCAAGGCCCCACACAGAGGCAATTCTCTTAAACTTGTTCGACGAACATAAAAGCATTTTCCACTCACAATCGGCCGTATGGACCATCTTTAGAATTTTACTCCAAAAGAAGCATCAGCAGAAAACTTTGACGAAAAACTTAAAGCATAATGACAGACACTTCGATTTACGGGAGCTATATAAAAAGTTAAATTTTTATTTTCGAAACTGTTTTACATCCAGTAGTCAAACTGTTCTCACAAAATCCTCTAATATTAAGAAACTTAAGAATTGGTAATACGATGTAGTTGTAGTCTCATTCAGGCTATATCTTTGTATGAAGTTTTCCAGAACGAACCATGTGAATGTCATCAGTTATGAATATGTACGGCGGAAATCTTCTTTGCAGTCGGGGACAACGTTCATCTTTGCTGCATAGTATGTACATGCTCTCCATCGCGCAAGTATAAAAACTTGGAACTTTTTTGAAAAGACTGACTACCTCATTCTCAAGCTTATTTTGCCTGTATGTTGTTGATGTTAGGCTTCATTTCGTGTGTGTTAATGTTAAAAGTTTAAATCTCTTACAAGTTGTGATATCTTCCTTTTTAAATGTTGAATAAAGTTGGTTTTAAATGTTAGTTAAATTTGCGCTTTTCTGCTGACCTTCTGATGGAGTCTAATGGCGACAAACCATCGCGATACATGATTAAAAAGTCGATGTAAGCAGTGATCTCGCCAAGGGGATGACGTTCAATTAAGGGAAAAGTGATGAACAAATATACTATTGCAGTTAAGAAAAAAATTTAAAACAAAAGACTGATTTTGTTCCAGATGCATCAGTTATTCGAAGTGCTTGAATAGTGACACTGCAAATGCCTGTACTTTGGTCAACAAAGCATATATTTTCAGATACATTTAAAGTCCTACACTGGAAGGTTCGAACAATTCAACAGTAAAAACCACAAGATCCACCTCAACTCCTCGATTTAGATTTGCGTTTCTCGACACGAGTGCTAATTTATAAACAATTGACAGAAAAAGATCTTTTCTGCTTAAAAAAATGCGTAAAATTCCATAACTGCCGTATAATAGATTCAGCACATCCTCACATGATTCCACACAGTGTGATTTTAATGAACATTTTGAAAATTTAATATTCAATTTCTTTACGTGTTATACTGTATTATTCAGACTATTTTTAAGGGAAAATTATAACTGAATATTACCGATACCATATATTTGCTATGTATTAAATCTAATGCTATGGCATTTATATTTATCAAGATTTTCTCCTCAGGAAAATATAAGTATTTTGATTGACAAAGTTAAATATTAATTACTTGCATTATGTCAAAACCATTAATGTTGCATTAATTGCTGCTTATTTCCAATATGGTGTTTAGAAAATCACAACATGCTAAATTATAAAAATTTTTATTTCTCACATTTTTGTTATAAATTTGGACAATTTTTCACAAAACAGCATTAAGGCTAAAGAAAATATAAAGACTTTGCAATAAAACTAGTATATATCACTTTCTTAGGTTAGTATTGTAGCTGTCTAAATTATGTAGCAACTGCTATTTTCATCGTTTTCCTTTCGCTACTTGAAAGAATGTCATTATTTTTAAATATTTAATTGTTCAAAACCATGTGTTGAATTGAATAATCTTTCCTGGGGTTTAAAGAAATTACACTAAGATTTACTTAACCTCCTTTTTTTTCCCTTTGGGGTGCGTCTATGTGTGTGCATGTGCCCAGCTTTCGTACTAAGTCACCAAATAAAAGTGAGAGGGTAACGTTTCCTTTGAGGAATATTTAGTACGTATGATCCGTTAAAATGTTCCTTCCTTATATTTTATTCAGTAATTCTTAGAAAAGGAGAGCTTCTCTGCCAAAACTAAAAGTACGTTGTTAACAGTAATCTTAAATAGTATGTTTATGATGTTGAATTTTAACTTTTATTCCACGTGCAGGCAGGAAACGAATATAATAAATTTATAATCAGTAGTCGTTTTATTTATTTTATATGCTACTTGATATGCATTTGTATGTAGAATTTTAAATAAGATAGTTCAGAAAACTTGTAGATGGTATAAAATAAATAGAGAGGTTGGAACAATTTTATCATAAATACAAGTATTTAACAAGGCGTTTTAGTCATTTGTTGTTTAAGAAAATGTAACAAATGTGTCCTGTTGCGTAGCTAACAAATGTTCTTAAAGTAATTGCAACTTAAAATATTTTACAAATCAAAATAAGGATCTTAACACCTACTTAACAGCGTATATTTTATGGTTAATTTCGCCTCTGTTTAAACTTTAAATAGAGTAAATATACAATGTTCAGTGAAGTATTTACAAATACAGGGAGATGATTTTTTTCAAAAGTCTTTCGTTTATGCTATATCTGAATAGAAGCAACAATATTTCCCTTAGTGTAACGTTACATTTCCATATCCATTCTTTGCTGAATACTTTATTAAACCAAACTACATCAATTTAGTGAATCTTCCTTAAAACCATCATCCGCGGTTGCAACCGACTTTGGTCTTATGCGGAAGTTATCGTCTTAGAGAAGTCACGTTGAGTCCGAATATTTTTCGGCGTAGCGTTCATTTACAGATTTTCTCATCTTAGGAAGACAGTAGCTGTGATAGGATTCACTGTATTTCCAGATGAGTCTGTATTTTTTGAGGTGCGGAAGAGGACTGAAAACGAGTCTAAGAAATAAACATATTTTCAAGTAGAAAATCAATTTTTTGTTAGCAGTAATTCGCGAGCCAGTTGTGCTATTAATATTTTACTCAGTCTGACATAGCGCTAGGTTGTAAAAAATTGCTGATTTCTATTTTAACACGTGAGTGACACTCATAATCCTTTGCTAGAAAGCAATAGTATCTCAGCTTGCATGGGAGAAGCAGATTTTCGTGTTATTTCCTGAATGCACGTTTTGAAATAATCTTACCAAAATGAATTTTCAAACTGCTGCTTCATAAACTCTGATCGAAAGAGGCCCATTCTAGATTTTTAATGTAAGCATTTCAAGGAGGACATTTAATGCTAGCAACACAGAGATAAAATATGTTGGATCCCAGGAAACATACAAGTTAATATCCATCAAACATAATTAGCAAAATACTTCCAAGGAAACTAAGCGTAAGTCATTTTGATAATATGACCAAACTGGAACGTTACAGGAAGTCTCTGACAGTTCCAATATTCTAAAATTTTCTGAGCCTAATCTCTGCGGCGAGTGAAAGTAATTACTGGAAAATAATTTATCAGGCTCTCAAATGAAAAACAATTGTTAAATAAACGATACTAAATAAATTTTTTGATTGTAGTCAAGATATATTATTCCTTGAATTTACACACCAAAGCCCTATAACATTAAACCTACGACTAACAGCTTTGTGTGTTTGAGAAACTGAATCACTTTTGTCGAAAAAGAAACCATTATTCAATATGAAATTTCTACATCTTCTTTGATTCACACACACGCAGATATATATCTATGTAAGATATAATAAAATATAATGGCTACGCCAGGAAATAATTGGCAACCTCAAAATTGACTATTCTAAATTTTATGTTCTCCTTCTAAGTTCATCTTTTCTCCCAAATTTGAGATCTCTCCGAAATCATATGTCTCTTACATAATGTTGCTTGCAAAGAGAACTAAAACATAAAATTAACTAATCGCAGCTTAGCTGTACATATGCACCTGCCTAGTTAGCGAGCAATTACGTCACTTTTTCTCAACTTCAAAATATCTATGCGCTGCTACTGTCCTTCTTTGCTCTTTACCTAAGATAGCGTAGTATTGTTTCTTGACCCGTGTACACAAAAATTATTGTAGCTAAATATGATCTAGAAAAATAAATATTGTGAGCCTTAGAATTCAATTTGGTCTGTTTCGTCTTTATGCCTCTACACTCAGCTTTTACGACTGCTGGATGTTAAAAATATTGGTGTTTCTTCTATTTACGCAGAACTTTCAAGAATTCCTGTAAACTAAATATTTGTTAATATGCTCTAAATGTTTATAATCATATTGGTGTAAAGCATGCAACATTTTATGCATATTCAAAGGTTAAATTTACAAACAAATCGATCAGTGATGCAAGTGCATGAGCATTTCTATTATATTATTAATAATTATGTCTCTCAAATTTTTAATTTAATTGTCCGAAATGTGCTTAGAATATGCTACAACATTTCTAATTATGTAGAAGATGTGGATAAAATTTTCAAAATATAAAGTGAATGCGCTCAAATTGATTTATTTTGCAAATATTCAGGTATTTCAGTCATGCTAGAAACTGCGCGAACAGATCTGTAATTTAATGGATTATATAAGACGTGTGCAGTTCCAAATCCGACTAATGAATATCGAAATGAAGGGAATGAATGAAAAATGAATTTCATTTGAGACAAAAACTGAATAAAATATATAAAAAGCAGCATTTGCAGCATATGCTGAAACAAGCAATAATGTACGAGAAAAAATGATTTTTTAGAGTTAAAAATACCACTGTAGTAGTTCGGCACCCATAGACTATATTATATAATTTGTTATCAAGTACATAATTTCCAAAATATGCTCTTTTACACCAGCAAGATTTCATTGCCCTGAGAAATATTCATCTTCCTTAAATTTATTTATTATTTTATATGTCGTCGATATGGACCCCGAAAAGAATATTTTAATAAGAAAAATTATCTTACTTTATAGAAGTGTAGCACTTCAAGAAATTTCAGTATAATTTTCCTACCAAAAATGTTATAAGCGAGTATACGAATAATTGTTCTGAAACTCCAATAATATATCCATACTCCTCTTAAGCGTAAGGCGCTTTCCGCGGTAATTCAGTTAATTTCCTCCCGAAATCCAGAATAATCCCAAAACCATCACTAGAAGCAAGACTGGAACGTCATCTAGTATCTTCGAGAAAAGGCTGAAAGTTAAATGGCTGTGTCAAAACTCCGGGGAACATTTCAGAGAAGTATGTGGGATAAATTATCATTTACATTAAAAGACTATTAAAGCATTTACAGAATCTTCTACGGACTGTCGTATACTATGTGTTAATAATTATTTATCTATATTTTATACTTTATTTGTAGTGCTCTAAGTGATACTTCTATTGACTGATATAGTTACATTTATATTATTATAAAAGTTTCAAAATAAATGAACATAATGCTTATTGCAAGTATGCCAAAGTTAGTAAACATAAATAACATGCGGCAAACTTGACCAGTATTTCTCCTCTCCTTTGCTTAAAACTCAAGCTTTATTTTAGCTCATTTAACAATGAATTTTATTTTCACTTGACTGTGACCATACTTTATTTTCTAAATAAAAGATTTAATTTCACTGGTTATGGACTCTCTATATATATCAAAGCAGCCCCGTTTCCAAAGAACTGATATTTAAACTCAAAACTGCTTATTCACACATAACGTTTTTGCTCATATTCGTACTTCTTTTGAATGTAATATATAACAATATTTTTATCATATATATATAAGATAAACAATTTTGAATTTGTTATAAAGATACGTGTCAAATGCCTTAAAAACTGTTTCTAGCATCAGTACCTTAGGTATCAACATCTACAACATACTCAATAATATTATGAGAGCATCGTCATCTTCTAAAACAAATTTAAAACATTTTATTACACATACATTTATATAAATATCTAGTATTTTCGCGCATTAAGCTGCTGAAAAATTATTAGTAAAGACATAAAGTAAAAAATTTAGAACCAATTTTTCACAAAGACCAAGAATTCAAATTCATCAGTAATAAATTTCAAATAATCCTATAAATGCAAAAAAGAATTTAATAAATGTTAAATTTCTTACTTTACGTCTTTAAAAATGGCAGCTTATATATATATATATATATATGCATGTCTCTATCACTTTTTTAAGTATCTACTTATTTATCTGTACATATTGTGTGTACATATAGACAGCTAGAATTGCTATAAAGAGGAGAGACTTATATTTCCTAATATTTCTGAGTATTAGTATATCTATATCTAACATGAAAAAACATGTACCAATATTTCTTCTCAGTTTATATATATTTGCTTACTTTTTTATGTATGGGTACAATACGTGCACTCATTTATAGCAACTTTTGCTACTGATGTATCAGTTTAATTGCATCTAAGCTTTTATTTTCTACAATCATTACGGTATTTTAAAACATTTCTGTTATCATATATGGATTTATTTTTGTCTATATTTATTAACTATTGTACCTAATGAATTCTGCTAGCTTAAAGGATTATATTCGGCTTTCAGACAGCTGCAGTGGTTCCCATGACAAAGACCAGAACTTTTCCGTTTTTTATCATACTTTATATTGGAAATCTCTTGGTTTAGCTTTCTGTTCTTTTGTTGTAATGAATAACAGTGAATGTTCAACAGCAAAGATAAGTTTCAAATTCCATTGCCATTCAAAATAACATGTAATAAAATCTGGCAAGTATATTATTTTTAATATATTTATTAAAAAATACACTTTCGAGTTGTACATATTACATTAATCAAATCTTGCAAGACTTTCTTTACCTTTCTAAGAACAAATGAAAATGCATTATAAAAAATAAATAAACAACTGAATTCACTGGAGCGAATTTAAACTTTTTTCAGCATGCGATTTTAACAGAATTTATAAAAATATTCTTTATCACATTTAATTTTACGGGCCTTGCTTAAAATGCCTAAGTATAACTTGGTGATTCTAGACCTTTTAGAAAATGTAAATAATTTTATATTGAGTATACTTTTATAATTACTGGATTTTAAATTTTATTCCTTAATGGTATAATGCGTTATTTATCTGAAATTTCGACTTTAGCGGTGCTATTTGAGAAATTCTAATTTAACACATAGAAAAATTCCTGCCCGTAACCTAGGTATTTTTCTTAAAGTTCTGCAAAGTATGCAATAATATTGCACGTCATTCACAATTACATATAAGAAACTTTTAATATATTTGGATTCCAAAACTATTTTTTTTTTGCATTATCTCTCTTAAAATGACAGCTCTTTACTACAGCCCTTCAGCTTAAATAACAAAAGAGTAATTCGATATCAGGCCCACCCACCCCCAAAAAAAATAAACCTTATTTCTAAAGGCATCGATTGTTCAATACAAAACTCAAGTGAGCGATAAAACATTAATAACACTTAAAATGATGCTGACCAAAAAAAGATAATGTTTTTAAGCAGTGTACTTTAGAAATGCATAAATTTCAAACATTATTTGAAAGCACAAATAATCTTATGATGTTGTCAGGTCTAAATAAGTAACATGAAAATCACTTTGTAGGGTTTATATTTATTTTAACTAACACTTATTTTAAGTTTAAACTATCTTTCCTGTCAAGCCTTACTTTCCCCTGGAATTGCCAATGCCAGAGTATATAAATTTTAGTAGGATTTAAATTGTCAGCGGAAGTATCTGAGTTAAATAGAAAGGAAACGAGTTCAAAAGTGTGCTTTCTTACTTCACGAGCGTGGAGGTGGCTAGTTAGAAATTGAAGAACCACGCGTTTTGGCCTGTGTGCTTGCCTCGGCAGTTTGTTAATCTTTCAACGTAATATTCAGAAGTTTGCTGAATTATCAGCGGTATTTTAGAATGCGGTGAGGTTAGTTACGTTTAGAGAGCCTCGTAGTTAGTCACTTGTTATTATCTCTTTTCAATTTCTTATTTTTATTTTACCGCCGGGTCGGCGTAGTTTGTGAGCGTCAAGAGCACGCATTTGTAATTTCTAAAGTTGAATAAAAAGGGATTTAAACCCTTCTCAAGACTTTGGTCTACTTTCCAGTTCTTAGCAGTCACCACTATTGTTGCGTGGGGGTTGGGAGCGCGCAACATTATAACTTCATAAATAATAAATCTGTTTGGGTGAATATATAATACTACAATTTAATAGACTATAAGTAATTATCGTCAAATCTTTTATTGAAAATCTGGTTAAAACCAATAGTGACTGCAGCTTTATAGACACCAAATAGTGTCAAAGACCACTGAAAACCCAATTTAGCTGTGCTTTATTAATTACGAACTTGTAACACTGTAATGGAACGCTTAACAGTTTCCTTGAAATTGGAGAATCATAATTCCTCCAGCCTCAAAAATTAATGATTAGAACAATGCATTCAGATATGTATCTTGCAAATAAATTTTCCTAGCTTACCGACATGCGTTCAGTTGCCTCAAATTTACTAAAATAATAAATTACATACAACTATGTTTATGTATACATCTATATATACAACATATATTACATATATATATGATATGTATATATATATTATATATATATATTATATAGGTCGCAAAGAAGAGTACAGTCAACCTGAGCTAAAGCTTTAAAGCACATTTGATATTGCAATTTTAATACCAAACCTATTTTAATATTTGCAGCTCAATGCGCAATATTTTTAACAATCTTGTTCTCTCTATTTTTAGTTTACTAGTTTCTACTCTCATATATATATTATATATATTATATATATATTTATATATAGAGAGAGAGAGTTAAAATATAAATAATTTAGCTTAGCAGCATTATGCGCAAAAAGTACTTTAAAACATATATAAGAAAGATATATCTTACTTAGAAATAATGCCCTTATATAAGTAAACTTACTAACAAAACACAGAATAATGTAATATATTCCAAAAATCTGTGAAATAAAATTGAAATAAAAGTAAATTATTACAAATTAAAAATTATTTATTCTTTGCCAAAGTGCGTCAGAAAAAAATATTAACAAAGCCACATGTCTAAATTATATTGGATAAATAGCAAATGGAAATTATAAATAAATTAAAAAGATTTGAAACGTTTCTATCTCAAAAGTATCCCAAACTAAAAATGGGTTTCACATATTTTTTGCTCTAACTATTTCTATCAATAAATCCTGTTCCGTATTTCAGTTTGGCCTTATGAGCTTTTTTGAGCACCTTTTTGAAGTCCAAGTTTTCACTAATTATAATGTCACATATTAACAAATGGACACTAGAGATATTAAGCATATTTAAGACTAGTTTTACTCATTTTCATATTTTTCGGAAACCATTTTCAAGATTAAGACATATTGGTATTCATACATTTCTACATTCATACATTCTTTTAAACATTACACACAGAGAAAAACACGAAAATACTCATGAGGTTACCCCGTTTGCTCGGAATCGAAGCCTGGTTAAACTACCAGTGTTCTGCGACTCTACCGCCTAGCTGCTTGGGGGTTGAATCTACATAGATTCAGCATCATATGCATAATGTTAAACGTTTTATGGCTAAGAAAGGTTTTTATTGTTCTCGGTCAAATAACTACTTTACCGAGTTGATTTTGGATAAGAATCTGTTTGACTGATAAAAAGCAGAACTTACTGAGATGTTACTTAGGTGAAATTACATTTTAGCGCTTTGCATTTGTTATTGCTGAGATTTCGTTCTGTAACAACGGTTTCTTAAGCATAGATGCCAAAAAACTTTGGAAGGGTTATAGAAGTGACTGAGATTAGTTGTAAGAAGAATTTTGGGAAATTAGATGTCAAAAGATTATCGTTGATTTTTTTTGGGGGATATAGAAGCAGAAAGTATTAGTGAAATTGATAAAAAGGTCTATCTGAGAACGAAATGAATATAGTTGAATTACGGAAACAGGGCACGAGGACTTGGCGACGGGTCCTTTCTTGCTGGAAACGCCTGGCCCATCTTCGCAAGGGATGGTCGATTAGAGAGGTTGAAGGGTTTGTAGCGGATCAGTTGAGTAGAGACTCGCTCTTTCTTGTATGGAAAATGAAGAGGGAGTTGATGAGTGTATTCAAGTTAATAATTTTTTGGAAAATTATAAACTAAGGCAATTCTCGTGTGGAATTGTTGGGCAGTGAAGGTAGCTAATAACCTTAAACTATTGTTTTTCCCTCATTCGTAACCTCTTATTCTTCCTCCCTCTAGATATCCGAGCGATCATTAGTCTGTGTTTACAAGAAGTATATTCCACTGCCGACGAATTATTTTTTCCCCTTTTCGCTTTCGCGTTGCTCTCGCCATACCCAAACCCGAAATTACATTTATCTTAGAGTGAATATATTTAATTTATTATCAGTGGAGGAAAAAAAGGAGAAACTGAAATATGTGCAATAGATTTTAGCTTTTTACAGCAAGTGCTGTAAAAAATTGAATATAAGCTTCTTTAAATTGCTTAAAATTTCTGCATTTGTTTTTATTGTCAAAAAAAGAAATTAATTATTTTCTTTGAGCGGTTTCGGGTTTAAACATTTCGAGCACATTTTATGCTCTTATCTCGATAATAGTGTAGGCTCAAAATTTTTCACGCATTAGTGCAGATAGAAATCTTTTGTAATCATCACAAAGAAAGTGCTAATAATTAATCCGATTTTGTAATATAAATGCGTAATGCTATTTTTCTGAAAATATAAAATTAAAATTTTATGGCGTTAGAAATTTAAATTTTATTATTAACTTTAAATAAATTCAGTAACGAACTTTAAATTATTTCAGACAGCTCAGTTATGTTATTAAAAGTCAATATATCAATATATCAACTGTAATTTTAGATTATTGTTTAAAAGTTGTGTATTATTTTTAAGAATTTTGAAATATTTTATGAATTATTGAATGAAATGGAAATGTATGAAATTTTCAATATTTGTTCCGAAAATTTTACAAAAATTTTTCATATTAATATGGAAAATATAAATGTTGGGATACTGAATATTATCGCAATGATTGCTAACTTTCAATGAATTTATAGAACAGAATAATATAGAAATACTGAATATAATTAAAAGGGGAAACATAAGCCTTAATGTAATTTAAAAGTGAAATGTACAAAAACGTAATCTCAAATTATGGTGATGTTAAAATTTTACAATGGATTTAATATTGCAGGGAATATTGGTCCAGAATCACACAGAATGGTTTTTAATTCTTATTAACTGTTTCATTTATCCTTTCACACAAGATTAATTGAAGACTAATTATTTTTAGAAATAAATATGATGTGTTTTTATATAATCTAAATTATATATATGGAATAATAACACAATTTTGGAAGCACTGACGTTAAGAACACTGAGACGCAAAAGTATAGCAATACTGATTTTGAAGATACTTGATGCTTAGAACGTCCATCCATTTTGAAGAAGAAGCATTCGAGCCAGATTAAATTCCATATTTATTTAAATATTCATTTGTGGGCACAATTCACTTGGCTCTCCAATCGTTTCCTATTTCCAGAAAACATTTTCAATATTGATACTAGGTTGATAGGAGCGATCATAGCATCACATAGATGATTGCAGCAAAGCGTCTGGCCACGCGGAGAGCACATGCGAAATGAGAGTGTCGCAGTAGTAATGCAAAGGAAGTCAAAAGGTTTTGGTTTACATTTACTTTGACCGGGCAAGAGATATCTGCATTAAGCGCTACGTGAGATCCTATGATTAATTTTAATGACGCAATTTAGACTTACGGGGCTACTTCCAAGACGATGAGAGGAAGTCCCCAAATTAAATAAGAAATAAAATATGTTATAGCCAATTAAATTTAAAAGTCTGCTTTCATATTTCTTATCTAAGGTATACCTCTATATATATAGTGTGTATGTATATAGTTTGGAATGTTTTGATGCAGTTCACAAAAAGCCAATTATCTTATATAAGGAACGGGTGCGTTTTAAAGTAACTGCGCTAGCAATCCTTACCCTCTAATGCAAGAACGCATCACTCAGTTAATGATGATTTGTCCTAACTCTTGTTTTTAAGAAATTGAGGAGTCTTTTGTTTGTATAACATTAGGAGCTGAAAATGAAAAATAAATAGGAATGGTGATGGATGCGTGTTGAACTCTCAATGTAGATTTCTCCAGTTTCTTTTATACTATATTTATTTATATCAAAATTTACCATTGTTCTTTCACCTGGTAGATACATATCTTAACTTACAGCTTTTCTGCCACTCTGCAGATATATTCCATTAATCAGTATTATTTGACGTTTGCTTCTAATATCGTCAGCAGTGAGACGTCCGAGATCTTGGCATGTCCGCTCCCTCCAAGTTCAATAAAGCAAGTAAACCACATATGTGCGCTGTGTTCCATTTAGCGAAAACCGCCGCAGTCTGAGACTATTAAACATCCTTCTCCTTTCCGATGAATTACATTAATGTCAATACAATCTTGAACATATACAAACAATTAACTGAAAAATATGGAAATGGAATAACATACAAATACTTCAAAAAATGCAAAATTACATTTTTCACTTATGAATCTTCTAGTAAAAGAGCCTATAGGTTACTGTATTCAAATATTACCTCTAAATTTTGAACTAAAACAAAAAAGTAAAATATTTCCACAGTAAGCAATAAAAAGTAATAAAACACGTTTAAACATAAATCTGGCGCATTTAACTTCATGTTCTTCATTGATTGGCAAAAGACCCTGCTTGGTAATAGGACGTTTAAATTACGCACAGTTTTTAGTCTTACCACTCAGACTTTATTGTCTGTTCCAGGAAATACTTCTATTATTCGTCTGAGTTTCCAACGTAGCGAAGGTGTACTATCGCCTGTAATAAGAACTAAGTCTTTTACATGAATGTTTCTGCTAGGTTGGCCTCATTTGTTGCACTGCTTTGGTTGACAGAGATAGTTGAGAGACAGTCAGAGCTCTCAGGTCTTTAGACCACCGTTTCCAAAACACTTGAAATATCTGTTATTTGCCATCTCTCCAATGAAGTCAATCTTGTTAAATCAGTTTATTAATTAGCTGTTAAAGGAGTTCCTATAATAAAGTGTCTATTGGAGTCAGAGCTGTCAGATCACTAGTATCACTGAAGATCAGTGTTATTACTTGCAGCTATATTGTAGAGTCATTAGGATTTTTTTTTGAAGCAGGACATGTGAAATATGTGCAATGCCCTCCCCGAGACTCGATCCTTGGACCTCTTGAATAAGCTTTGAATATGCTTCCAATTACACCGCGAAGGCATGCGGAAAGGAGATAGAAAATACCTTTATAACATGCCTCAATTTGATTAAAGTTGAAAAAGATTTGTAAATTAAAATTTTAATTCCAACACATTTCCTTAAATGCATATTCACGGATTTAAGAGCTGTCTTTGATATACCCCTATGATGTAGAGATTCTGACGTACTGAATGTCCGTATTGTGTTCTTTCGATAACCACCTTTGAAATTCTCAATCTGACCGGTTATAAAAAACTGCTTCTTTTAGGATTTTATTTGAACCAATAAAACTAGTTCCTCAGTCGCTTCTTATTTCCTGAGGATTTCCTTTCCTCAAAGCAAATCGTTTCAGAGCAACTAGGAATGCTTCACTTGATAATTCGCTGACAATCTCTAAATGGATGTCCAGTGTAGCTAAGCAAACGAAAGTACAGCTGTAACATTTAATCAGCCTTATTCCTCTTCCCCTTTTCATCTCCACAGCAAATGGACTGGTATAATCAACGCCGACTTTCGAGAAGGTTCTCTTTGAAATCACTTTACTTGCAGGCAATTCTTCCATTAATCGGGTTGATGTTTCTGCTCGTACTCTGCAGCACTTTACGCATTTCTAAATGCATTTTAATGTCATTCTTTGCACTTATTATCTAGCATTTTTGCCTTATTGCGGCTAATAGCAATGATAATCCTCCGTGTAGATGTTTCTCGTGATTAATGCGGTATTATCAGGTTCGTAAAGTATTTATTCTTTGGCAGTATAATAGGATGTTTGCTTTCTATGGCAATTTCAGTGTTTCTTAACCAACATCCTACTCTTAAAATTTCGATCTCATCTTGAAATAGATTAAGTTAAATAAATGTGCTTTCTTTTACTCGGTTGTCCTGTTTTTTTTAAGACCATTATTTTATCTGTGAATTCGTTAACTTGAACATTTTTTATAATAAATTCTGAAGCCTTCCTTAAGACACAGGCGGTAAGCCCACCATATTTCCTATCAAGAGCCGATTTAGAATTGTTCACGAAACGTAGGACCTATGTCGCTATTCCAAAAAACTTGTTTAACACCTTGAGCGCGGCTCTGGTATTGCCGTTCTTTCCGTTCAGTCGGCAGCGAGTGAGCACTGGAGAGAATGAGCAGAGTATTACTTTGTTTCACCTTATTTTTCTTCCGGACTGGGACAATGGTGCAACTAGGCCACACGTATACGGACGGCAAAAAGGGCTACCTCTAGAGACGATTAGTTAGAAAAAGCCACAGAATTTAAATACGATTTGAGAATAGAAAATTTTGGTTTTTTTTTTTAAAGCATTTGTTGCTCATAAGACTGAAAGTTTTCGCAGAGAAGGATAGCAAAACGACGAGCGAATTATTTTTGTCATCCAAATGTCGATATTGCCGAGTATTAAGGTTGTCATCCGTGGAAGATGATAATTTATTAGACCAGGCAACGGAACTTGACAATGACAGTTGGGGCATAAGTGCTAGGCGAAAGCAGTGACTAAATTGAAAGGTTTGATCCAAAAGGCAATCAGCCAAATATTGTGCCTTTTGCGAGTGCCTACGTTGTCAAAACAACTAATAAAAGCTAAATGTTATTTAATAAATTGAAATAAATGATTCTTAAGTAAGTCTGAGTAAATTTTATTGAAATTACTGCATTTATTTTTTAATTCTCATATTGTCGGTCCCTAGGAACCAACGCCTTGAAAACGAAAGTTTCACTGTTGGTCTTTATGAACCGACGCCGCGCTCAACTTGTTGAATTGCTCTACAGTTGAAGATTTAGTAACGTTTCTGTAAATTCCACACATGTTTTCAAAGTAACATATTTTCGTTTCTCACTAATCTTTTGCAAGTCAACTTCAGTATTCAGTTTCGTTATGTATCGTAGGATATCTACCTATGAAAAGTCAATATGGTCCCGGAAATCATACTCTATTTTTATAAGAGTTTCATTGCTCATCCTCCTCATTAATTTATCAGCGAAGTTGCCTTTTCCATTGCAGAAACAAATGTTTTTTTGTTTCAAAAAAACAAAAAAAAAATTTGTTTTTTTTTCCCTTTATCTCAACCACGCGATTTCTAACATTGTTTCCATTCTTTGGCAGATCCCTTGACCCAGTGAAGGCAAATTTGGAAATTAGTCCAGTAAAATATATTTCCCTTATCCAACATCAGATAACTGTAAATACGAATCGTACCTTGCAGAAATTAATGTTCTCAGTAATTATCCTAGGAGCATTGCCTTTTCTAATGGAGCTAAACCAGATTTTGACATTATGAAACATGTTTTACATTTGTGATTCTTCTCGAATATATGCCACTGCGCTATAACACTTGGGACTAGTATCTGAAAATATGTGAGTTTGTAATAACTTTCAGTACATATCACTGAAGTATTGTCTGGTAATTTCGGCAACATTCATTTTTTTCAGCTCCTTTGTATTATTTCTGACATATGAATTCTGTATGAAGGAAAAAATACTCATTCCACTGGAACCTTAAAGACGTTCATAATGCTCAAGGGAGCAGACAGCATGTCATATGCAGCTAAAATGATCCGTTTATTTAATTTAAGATTTTGTAATTCTCAAATTGAGGCACCTTATATTCATGCTGTAATTGACATTGTCCTAGATAAGACCTAAAATGTTTAACGGTATCATAGAGTCTTCAGATGTCTCACTGCAGCCAACTTTCTCAAGTCTCCATAATTCATTCAGTTCAAGGAAGTTCGATAAGTCATATAACGCTAGTTCATGTTGGCGGCGCTTTCATGTTGTAATGTAAGGTCATATTGGACCCAAAAATACTTTCTTTTGCAACTAATTTTTCACAAATTGTCATATTTCATTCTCCTAAAATTGTCCAAACATAATTCGAACCTATTAACTCTTAAATATTACTAGACGTAACCAGTATCTGCTAATTCTATTCCCTCATCAAAGGCAAATTCTCGAATCCACAGGAAGGAATTTTAACCTTCCTCAGTGTTACAGAATCGATGATTACTTCATTAATTTTAACCTCTGATTGGAATAGGTTATATTCTGTAATACTGTTTCTACAATAGCATTAAAACGATTTTGAGTTTTTTTGTATCCAAATATGAAAATAAGCCTTCGTTGTTAGAAGCTCAACGCCTTTCATTGTTCTCATAGCGTAATGTAATACTTTCGATTCAATGGTTCAAAGCCAATGAACCGGCAACCCGTAGCGGTCATAGAAAACTCTTTCAGTTGTTGTGAGTCATCCTATGCTTTATTTTATTGCGCTTATTATGCTTTATTTTGTATATTTTTATGCTTTTTGGATTGACAGATATTTGTCATACATTATAAATATGATTCCCAATTATGTAATCGTGGACTGAATAAGACAGTCAAATATCATTCCTCGTTTAAACAAAATGAACTTCCCATTATCGTCATACCCACGTAATGAGATATACATAATTAATGAATAAATTAGAGTATTTAAAATCTAGTTACACTATCGAATAAAAAATTCACATACACTTGTTATTTTTAGAGAACGAAAAAAATGTATATCCTTTATAAGAATCTATACTTTCAAATACTTGCATTAAAAATTCACGGTATTAGTCGAAGGCATATGTGAATATATCAGATATAGAAAAAGATTTTGAAGGCTATGAATGATGAAAAATCAAAGAATAATGTAGAAATGATATAGAATCAGTTATTTGGAATATTTATATTCTTAAATCAACGAATAATGTAGAAATGATTTAGAATCAGTTATTTGGAATATTTATATTCTTAAATCAAAGAATAATGTAGAAATGATTTAGAATCAGTTATTTGGACTATTTATATTCTTATGTATATTTCACCTTTTTACAATATATTTTACAGCATTTTATAAAAAGAAAGTATAATTTACTGCACTATTGGAAGTTGAAGAGAAATATCAACAAATGTACAGAAAGCAGCGTCTACGAGTGCAGAAAAAATTACATCAATGGCAGAAGTAATTGTTTTAACTTTCAGTTAGCATTTCTGTTTCAATTTCAATGCGTTTAGAGTCACGTATTAATACAAGTCTGACACTAATGCGGTCCATCTTCGATCTGCTGATAGTGCAGGAAGCGGAGGGAAAAGCGAGCAATCGAAAATTCGACCTGTCGAAAAAAAGTTAAATCTAATTTCAAACTATACATTTCGGCTTTCAGATCAACTTAACGAAAACTTCACCTTAACGAAGCTCAGGATAATCAGAGTTCTGCTGCATTTAAAAACTATTTACTTTGTTTTAGCTAAAACAGAAAAAATAAAAAAAAAACAAAATTCTGATTGTGCTTTATAAATGAACCAATACGGATTTTAATAAACTATCTACTTTCAAAATTTATGATTAAAGACATTCTCAAACTAGGCAGAATTACCTCCTTCAGCAATGAAAAGGCCAACGCATCTTTATTATGACAAACTGCGTCATTCCTTTGATATGCAAATATAACTTTAAATCATATATTATTTGCGCATTAAGTACAAAGAGTAAAAATGAACTAGCAAAAGCTGAAATCCAGCGATTTTGCAACAAAGAATATTAATTATTAAATTATTAATAGATTATTAATACTCCTAGAAAATAAAGCATATAAAGTGTTGTAATTATGAAAGGTACTAAAGATAATTCCCTCGGAAAACGAAGAACCTTTGCAATTACAAATCTTTGTGATTAGTTTCGTTTAATATAGTATAAAAACTCATGTTAAAATGAAAACATATTTAATTATGGCTGATTCCTAAGTAAAGGCTAACTTTTCAAAGGAAATTAACCCTTTTCGATAAAATCACCAACAACTATTGAGATCTGATCGAGTTTCGCCGCTCTCGTATAATTGAATGACATTCAATGACATATATAATCCGAAGAAATATTTCAGTTTAATTAATTAATTTAGTTTATTTCAACCATACGAAAGAAATTCTGATTTTATGAAAATAATATTTATGAAATAATAAAGAGAAAAATTCCAACTTCGTTTAAAATATTGAAAAACCTGAAAGTATGTGTAAGAATTTGAACCAAAAAGTGTTCAAAAATTAGACGTAAATTAGTTTTCTAAAACCAACGGATTAAATCCCAAATATTTGCAATATGAATAACAAAAATAATTTTGTTTACTCAAAATGTATTGAGCAATTAAATTCATATAACATTTATTATTTTTTTCCCCTAGGCGTGAACTATCAGATTTAATCTTCAGCTGATAAATCGTATTAACGCAAACCGAAAGAAGGGTAAAGTAGGACGTCTTTATTAAAATTGTTATGTCGCGAATTTCAATTATTAATATGTGTTTCAAGTTATTATTATTCTAATATTTTTATTTGTATTCATGTATATTTTAATCTGGAAAAAAAGTATTCTTAAGATCTTAAGGTGTTATTTAACTTGTTATTCTTGAGTAGGAATTGTAACTAAGGCGGGAAACGGTTGTAAGAGCCATCTGGTTTATTGGTTATAGCCTTTTACTAACAGTGGAGGCAGTAGGGTCCTTCTAACTCATGGCGTGTGAAACGGAAATTGTCATCCCGTCGCTTTGTAAAGTTTGCAGTTTTGCGTACTTCAAGACAGTGGGGATTAGGTAATTGGATGCTCATAAAGTTAGTTTCGCTTGTTAGTTGGGGGGTCTATTTTTTTTCTCACGTTGTGAGTACAGATGTTTTTCGGATTGCACTGTCAGATTTTCTGGTGTTTGATTCGTCATGGGTGTGTCATTTTCTCAATTTAGATAACATAAAATTCCGGGATTGGTAAGATTTAATTTTATGATTTTTTTGAAAGCCTATGAACTCACAGAGGCGGAGAAACCGAGATTTTCTGGGTGCTTGCACCAGGCTAGAGATCATTCTGATTCAGATTTTAGAGCGAAAAGGAAAAGGAGAGGCAGAAAATTTTGCGGGACTCCCCCTTTGTGGGGCGAGCGACTTGTACAAGCGGGCTGCGGTGATGGTTGTAGCGTCGTCGGATTTGAGTGAATTTTGAGCAGCCGCGATGTGAAAGAGAAAGAAAAATCGTGGGGCGCTTTGCTCTGCTGCGTGCTTCCTGAGCCAGAGGGACTGGGTACCGTTTTTCTTTGCTCTAGTGGATTCTTCTTTTCGAGAGATGCAAGGAACATTTTCCTGCGAGATGTCTAAAAAAATGTGCGCGAGCTGCAAAGAGCATTTTTACTGAGAGCTGATTGAGATGTATAGAGAAAAATCTACCAAGAAAATTTATCACAGATTTTCTCTCTTCACCTGAATCGCCGGTTAATCTCCAACAGCCTTTTTCCGAAACATTCAGCATAAAATGTTGCCTCGCCGCTTCGAAGATGCACGTGATTGTGCTAAAAAACTGGTGTATATACAGCTACCTGTTATTGAATTGAAAAAAGATCCTTCTGAATTGGACTATTGGTTCCCACCTAATGGGCAGATAAAAGATCCTTATAAATTGGACTATTGGTTCCCACCTAATGGACAGTTAAAGCGATTCCCGGCTGTTTGAAGAATTATTAGACTGTAATTTCCACTCTTGATCCCTAATGATTTTTAGACGCTTCAGAAAGGGTTGTCACAGAAAGAAAAATGGGCTTGGCTCATTTCCATGTGGATTGGACACTAAGGATCCTGCTAATCAGGAAAAACTGTTTTCCATCTATGAGTGAAATTTTTAAGTATATTTTCTCTCTCTCTCTCTCTCTTAGTTTTCCCGAATGCAGAACAGTTAATCGTGATTTATCTACCTGTATATCGTTATTACTTATATAAATTAAATATTACAGTTAGTAAAATTGAGAAGTTATTTGTAATTTCAAGTGAATGCGAGTTTTAGGAGGATTAAATTTTGTTACACCTACTTAATTTGAAAAAAAAAATTAATGTTAATCTTATTTAATGTAAGCTGTAATTTGGTTTAGTATTATGTGTTATTTTGGCTTAGAAAAATATGTGGTAGGATTACTGATCAGTTATCCATTATTTAATTATATAATATATTCAAGAATTTAATAAATGTGTGTTTAAAATTTAATTGTATTTGTGTATTTATGTTGTGTATATTTTACTGTGGTCTGTCATGTCCCTCCATTTGTTTGAGCCGGGAGGCTTTTAAGAAACATGGAGTTTAATTGAATTTGGCGTTATTGATTATTTCCTTTTGCATAGGTTACTCACAACGCAAACCTAAAGTTAAATTGTACTACCACTATACGATTGAATGATAGATATGATATACGATTGATTGATTAATTATAGATTTGATATACGGATGTTTATAAGAATGTCGAAATGATATATGAATATTATGAATTAGATTTGAATGTGAATTATTTGATATTTGATTTTTTTTGTTAATTTTGTCCGGCACCATGAATCAAAGATAAAGTTTTAAAAGAGGTATTAAAAACATAAAATTTTCAGATATAACAAAATTGGAGATTTGTACTATATTTTATAGGCAGTATTTAAAAATTCTGTTACTGTATATATTTCCGGTAACTTTATTGTTATTAACTTCGCCAATTTCGTTTCAAACATCTCATAGCAGCTAATATTAAGTGAAGATTTTTTAATTTACTTAAATCCATTTTCTGCTTCCTTGGCTTTTAGCCAGGTAAAATATTTTGAAGCATTTGTTGAACTCCAATACTTATTTCACCATTTTCCAATTTTTTGCCTCGTGGTTCTTACAACGTTTCTTACCAGTTACATCCCTCTACATAACAGTTAATTTCTCATTGTCAGCAGCATCCTTTTCAAAATTTCGAAACTTGAATCGATTTATAGCTAGCCTAGAATTTGTATGCCATATGAAATTGTTCACGCCATCTAGTATTATTAGTTATTACGCTATCTAGTATATTATTACAATTTTTTCCACCTAGTATCCATAGTTTTTCATCTAGTATATTGTTACAATTTCACGCCATCTAGTATATTATTACAATGTTACTACTGTTGTTCTGCTTTGATTTAGAAAAATGACTAACTGAACAGCGCCATTGCTGGAGATTAACAAGTAACTCGTATTTGTAAGTAAATTTAATATTTGGCCTTAATTTCGTAATCCTTTTCATTTCTAGGACGAACTATTTTTATTATTTTCTATTGTAAATATTTAGGTTTTTTTTAATTTGTAGTTTTTTAGAAGATTAATTTGTGTTTAATTATTGCCTATTTTTTGGTTCGAGTGTTCATACCGGCATTCGGTTTGTTCAATAGTTTGCTAAGCATTCAGGTTTTTGTTTTTATTTTTCTTTAAAATCCGATCATGTGTAATTTCTTTAGTATATTTAAAAATAAATTGAATTAACACAATTAATTAAACAGAAATATTTATTTGGACTATATTGGATTTAATTTCATTTAGTTTCAAGAGAGACGAAGCACGAACAGATCTCAATAATTGTTGCTGACTTTATCGAGAAGGGATTATGCCCCTTGAAAAGTCTGACTTTTTCCATGGAATCAGAAATAATTAAATATGTTTTTATTTTATTTATTAAATGAGTTTTATACTGGATTAAATGACATTAATTACAAAGTTTTATAATTTCAATAGTTTAAACTGTTCATTTCCAGAGGATCATCTTCCATTAAGTAGTATACTTACAACAGTTTATCGTCTTCATTTTGCAAGGGCTTTATTTGCATCTCTAATAATAACTTAATTTCAAATATATATTGTATAGGAAGGTAATTTATATATATTATTGGCATAAAATATACATACATGTCTTCAGTATTTCAGAACTGAAAGCTCTTAAGCTCTTTCTATCTGTTTATATATATATACAGAGAGAGAGAGAATATCTTTTGAGTCTGAAGGCTTTTTACAAATAAGTTGTCAGAATAATGAATTCCCTCGTTACGTTTGGCTGAATAACTGAATTCATTCCAAAATGCTTCCACATAAAATTAAAGTTAGGTACAAAAGGTGTACAAAGATCACTATGTTCCCCCTTGCTGTTTTAACTTTGAATCAAATCATCATATGCTGGTTTCATAGAAGAAAAAGAAAATCGTTTTTAAAGACTATGTGTAAATCGACGATATTTTAAAGAAAAGCGGGGTATGCTGGGAATCGTTGTCTTCGTTATCTTTTAACAGTTTCTGTGGGTCTGAATGAAAATATTATCTTCTAAAAGTTTGTAGACGCATAGTCAAAGATTATGTTTGCAAAAAATAATACATTTGTAGAGAAATTAGAGTTTTTTCCCGGGAGGGAGGGAAAAAAAACAGAAAACGCGGAAAATCATCTGTTAAGTACGCTCGTCATGAAGCACATCACTGGTCTTCCTACTGTCAGCTGGATGTGCCATCAAAGAACGCAGAAAGGAAGGTTTCTGATAAGTTGATATAGGTAATGAATTTATATTATTTAATTAATCTACATGAAATTTTCCATTTCTCTGTTAAATAGAAATTTATAAAAGACGTGAAATTGTTGAGGAATCTATAATTGAACATAAAATTAAGAGAGATCAATTTCGTTAAGTCTGGTCTTATTTCACTTACTTTTATTTACACTCACTTACTTTACTTACTTATTTTTGAATATCTGATCAAAAAGACGATTTAAATCTTTTGCCTTTATAACCCATCTTACTTTGGAATTTAGCAAAAGTAACACTGTCCATCTCTTGGCATAAGATCGTAAATATTCTAGAATTTTAAAGCTCAACTTTTAATAAAATTAACAATTTTCACAGCTTTATTGGAAACGATTTTTAGGTTTTCGGGGATCTTTTAGGTTTTAAAGCGTCAGGATGAATGGAGAAGAAGTGAGTAAATTTAGTTTCAGATGCGACTTTCCTTATTTGGGATACATATAACACCGGAATGTTTTTCTGTTAAAGCCCGATCTCCTTCACTGCATACGACAATGCACTTATTCCAAGGAATAGCATTCCCAGAAATAAAATGGTCAATTACTTTGAAAATTTCATTTGCAGTTGCTCTATCATGGAATATTTACGAAATAAATTCTCGTCGGCTATTCGTTTATGTTCTTCGAAACGTATGTTAACTAATAATTGAAAAACGTTCGTTACATCAGGAATTTCATCCAACTGCAATGCGAAATACTCACTGTGTTTTATTTTTTGAATAAAAATATGGAATTTGCCATTTTATGAATTCGTCGACTTACTGTATCATTTGACAACATCATAGTTTTAAGTTCATTAGAGGCCTGTTTCTTTGAATAATTTTAAAACGATATCTTTAGCTACTGATTTTCTCCAATAGTATTAGCCTGTGCACTCTTGGCGATTGTTAAGCTCTCTAGGTAACCAGCTTCCAAAGCACTTTCACTTGAAGTAATAAACACTTTCATTACTCGTATACTATTTTTGAATTCCGATAACTTCCTCTTAAAATATTCTTCAGATTTATCCTTTAAATTGGCATGCTTAGATTCAAGATGTTTTTGTAAGAAACGATGGTTTCATACTTTGATTGGATAATAGTTTACCGCAAACAACACATTGAGTTTGAAGGTCCATTTCATCTCCAACCCGAATAATAAATAACTTTCATTATATTTTCTACCAGCAAATTTTCTTTTATTTTCAATATTGTTAGTGTAGAATTTTATGCAGTGTTCTTAGTGTAGAATAGATTCTCCAGGGTCTATAATCTGTGAATCATTATTTTTCAGCTTAGTCAATCCTAACCATTTTTCCGCTTTGAAAATCTAGGATTGTTTATTATTTTTTCATAAATATTTAAATGCACACTGCATTACGAGTTCTTCAAAACAAACGACGCTATTAAATCACGTAAAAAAGTAAGGAACACAAAGTAAGAAGATGAAAAAAACCTGCAGTTAAGAGACAGCCAATCAACGTTAAAAATGATTCTAATTGAAAATTTCGCAATATGAGCCCGGAAATGGTGGCGACATAAAGTGTACACATGCTAATAAATCGATCAACTCTAAAAGAATTAATGAGATACTATTATCTTTCTAGAGGAACGTATTTTTTATTTTCTATAGAATACAGCATCCATTTCTATAACACCTTTATTTATGACAAATTTTTTCATGTCTATGGCTAAAAGAATATTTGTGAAAATGAAAACGAATTATTTTTCTATGAGCGGTTATTGATCTTTAACAAATCGCATAAATTTACGACTTTTAGACAAACTTAAACTGGAAGTATTTTATTTTTGAATTTAATAGTTAAAAATACTTGTTTCTTTGCGTACCGCCTATTTTTCTCTTGCGTGCCACCGATTGAGAATCGCTGGCCTATGTTATCAGTGTTCGAATTTAATAACCTATTATTGCTTAATTTAAATAGCAAAAAGTGATGTTTCGTCTGCAAGCACAAGTTTTCATTTATGATTAACCGAAGTTTAAAAAAGTTTTATTTTAAGATTTTTTCAGTGTTTTGTGAATATTTAAGTTTTAGCGGTAATTTGCTTAGCAGTGTCTACAGAACTTCAGCTTCCAGTTACAATAGCAACCTTCCAAATTTTCTTTTTTTTATTGTACAGTTTGGGTGATCCTAATACACAACTATTTAATCTTCATCTGAGCTTTTATTTACTGTATTTTAAAAGTCAGTAGGGAGAATAAGTGAATTGTCTGTATTTAAGGGTTAACGCGTTGGCATTTAGAATAGTGTAGAAGGGTACAAGTTGAGTCAATGTAAAGTTTTACGGCATAAATTATTACTGTTTCATATGTATTATACATATTTTAGTCAGGTTTTAGTGTCAAATTAAACGGTATTAAAAACATCTTAACTGCTGCATAGGAAAATTATTCAAGGCTTTACTTAAATGAAATAAGTAAATAAGAAAGATATATTCATTAGAAACGATTTCGAACAGTTTGCAATTAATGCACTAAAACACATTTAATAGAAACAATGCATATAAAGAGGGATTGGGAAGAAATTCTGAAAATGTTTTTAATTATTGATTTCGTAAAAAATAGATAATTTCAAACAGCATGGAAATGAAACCATTTTCACGCATAGGAATGCTCATAGACTTTAATTGAAAACTGATTGGATTTATGATTATATTACTAACACAAATGCTTATGAGAGTCGTGCTCTCACCAATAATTATTTAATTATCGGCTAATTTTGAAATATGAGAGTCAATAATTGACATTGCCAAAAGCATCCATAAAGCCTAATAAATGAAAATTAAATTACTGCCCTCTTGCTCTGCATCTCAGGGGATGGAATTCAAAAGTCTATTAGCAATTATTAACGTGCTGGAATTTTCGAGTTAATATCCTCTTTAGAAGAAAGAGGCATTTTGAAAACAATTAACGTACTGTTTATTGCATATAAAGAGATCCCATTTCACTTTTGTAGAAGAGTAAAACTAATTGCAGTTCCTTGTTAACAACAACAAAAAATATTTCATTTTTTCTTCATAATAATAAACAACGCATTTATCTCCGTCTTTGCGTTTTACGATTGAGTTTATTTCAATCTGCGTATTTGTTTTCATTATTTAGCTTGGTATAACATAAAAAAATAATTGAATGAATCATTTGCATTAGGGCTCCCTCACTGCTGAGAAATGGTTCTATAAAACAATAAAATTACAGTTACACGCATAAAAGTAAATACTTTTTTTTTCGTTCGAACACGAATATAATAAGCAGAGAAATATTTTTCTGTTACGGGGTAATTTGTGTTAAAATGTTTTAAGAAAAATAATTTTCTTGACTTACGTAAACAAGCGTTAAAGTTAAGGTATCGAATAGGTGACAAATATAAAATAATATTTTTAATGGACAGGTTAAAAGAATACATTTTTTCCTTATTATGAAGTTCAGCCTAAATATATAAAAGAAACAGCTGGCATAAATTTGTATATACAAGCCACGAAATACCCAATAGTTTTTGCGATACGATTCGGATGTATAATATTAGATAGCCACAGTAAGTAATTTATATACACAATGAGTTAAAAACCCAAGATCAGTACTTTACTAGACCACCGTTTGCATGGATAACTGCTCTGATTCATTTGGACATCGAGTCTACTTGTTTCTGGAGTGCATTTACTTCCACAGAAGACCATGCATTGGCTATGCAGCTTTTTAGAGCTTGTAAATTAGATGGAAGAGGACAGTACTCTCGGATTCAACGTCTTTCAACTTTATCCCGCATATTATCTATAGAGTTAAGATCTGGGCTATGCGGTGGCCAGAGAAGGCGATGGAAGTCATACTGATGTTCAGCGAACCAATTTTGAACCCTTCTGGCACGATGGATAGTGGCATTATCGTTCATGAAATATCCGTCGCCATCAGGGTAAAAATTAAACATTGGAAGGTGCACTTGATCTGCCAGTAAATCTAGATATCTCATAACTATTTGTTTACTCTAGAGGAACACCAGGACACCACTTCCATGCCAGCAGAGCATGCGCCATATCATGATGCTTCCACCAGGCCCTTGCACAGTCTGAGTAAGGCAAGATGAAGTCATGGCTTCAGTAGGTTCTCGCCAAATTCGACGTCTTCCAACAGTACAAAATAAGGTGTAACGTGATTCATCCGACTACAATACCCGTTTCTACTCCTCATATGTCCAGTGTCCTCTTTCCTGACACCACTGCAAACGAATTCTTGCAGGTCGGGCATAAATGAGTTGTTTTCTCACAGGTAACCGACTATGCATTCTTATCCTCTGGAATTCCCTGCTCATGGTTCGAGCTGAAATCCGTTGCGGAGAGGCTTGGTTTACGATCTGTGTTAGTTGAAGCACAGTAGAGTTCCTATTCTGCGGAGGCGTTTGTCGGAGACGACGCCGTTCACTCTCTTGAAAAACTTTGCTGGAACCGCAGTTACGTCTTCTAGAGGAGGACTGTGGGTTATGATTCTAGCTTTTAAAAACCTTCGATATGGCTTCTTTTGAGAACCCAGTGAGATTTGCTATCTTCGAAATCAAGTCCCCCGCTAAACGGGGACAAACAAAAGGCTTTTCCTTTTTATCAAATGTTGAAAGAACATTCGTTTTACCCACTTTACTTCATTCACCATAAAAAGAACTCTTACACCTTACTTTTACTAACATTTTAACAATGCGTAACCAACGACATAAAAAATTTACATAATTTATCCCTAGCATGCATTGAAATGAAAATCTCAAAGGTTTCTAATTCATTGGTCAGTGTGTGTAGTATGCATAAAAAAAGAAACAGAGACTAAAGGGAAGAAGAGAAAATTGAACTATCTTTCATTAAGAAATAATCTAATCCTGAAAAATACTTTTATAGACAAATTTCTTCGAAACAGGTTTTGTTCCTTACCTCTTTTAATGCCAATGTTAATATTTGTAAAGTTACGCATTTAAACAATATGTGTTTAAGTACATATAACACTGAAAACGATTTTAAATTTAAAGTAATTTTTTAATGTTAGCTTTACAAGGAAATGATAGGAAATTTCTTAGTTACACGTTAAATGTAAACAGGAACGTTTTTAAGGATATGACTAATAGAAGAAACATGACCAAAGAAACAGTTCATAAAAATTTATTTATAAAAAATGCATTGTTTAATGTGAAACAGCGATGTACTTGAAAATCTGTAAACTAAATTTATGACTGTAATAAAGCAATTTTCGGAGAGAAATATTTAATCAAATAATTATTAAAGAAGTTACCTTTTTAAGGCATTAGATTAAGTATAAATTACTCCTCGTAAAATGATATCATGTAATGTATAACTGAATTATGTTTTTGCAATTTATTTTACTTTACTGTGATGCAAATGAAAATTGTTAATTCAACGTAAATATCCGTTTAATATAAGATAGAAATATCTCTTAGTAGGATAATAAAATAATCTCCACTAATGGGACAGAACTTTAAGGAGCTAGTTTTGTAACAAAGCTAACGCTGCTAACTAAGATTTAGTAAATAATTTGGGAATTAAATGCCTGTAAATGAGAGATTCCAGCCAAGATCATCCTTTCCATACGAAAAGCTGTTCTGTTAATAGAGTGTAAAAGTTCCATTTTTAATAGAGTGTAAAAGTTCCTTTCTCAGTTCCATTTTTCTCTCGAATCTAAAACCTCATAGTCTGTGCGCCAACCATTGGGCCACTAAATTCGGCAGGTACATCCTACTAATATCTAACAATTACATCAGCATTTCTGCCTGAGACACAGTATGTGCCGGATAAGTGTAATACAACTCAAAATATCCTCAAGTGTTTCATAGGCGGATTCCACTCATTTCAGCTAATAGATAACTAAAGGCCTACCGTATGTTCACGAATATCACGCGACACCCTTTAAGACGCACCCCCTATATTTTTGATGGGCCAAAAACGAAAAAATGCCCGTGAATATAGCGCGCATATTTTCATCAAGCCCACTGAAAGCCTAATTTACAGAATAAATCTTTTTTCTATATTACGGGCATAAAGAAACAACGAAATATGATACCGATATACGGTTATAGAAAAAGGAAATCTGAGCTACCACCTGCAGCTTTTGCAGCTGCTACCTAAGTACGTAGCAACACATGTCCAGTTACATTTTAATGGGAAAGAATATATCGCTTAGCAGAATTTAATACTACGCCAGAAAGAAAAAAATGCTAATCTAAGTATGTTATTCGTTAAACAACAGCTTCTGTCGGCAACAAACACTGCACTAAATGTGGATTTAAACGTCCCGAAAGGTCTTTTAAAATCTACCGGTAATCTAACAAAAGCAGATAACTTACCACACAATGGCACTTCTTCCCACTTTTTCAGTCCCGAAACACAATGTAGATTGCCAAACTTCCTCGCCTTCTGCGCTGCTGTCATCACTGATGCTTTCCAAACTGCCGGTATTCTCTGTTCTTCCTCATCATTCCACACTGCACAATCCTCACTTCCGTATATCCTATTTAATATTCCGCATATTTTGAAGCTCTTAACAACAAGTTCTTGTGAAATTCCATCACAGGCGGCTTTGATTCCTCCACAGATTCGAGATATTGCAAGCTTCTTGATGCAACCAGTTGGTGTCAGTGCGTGATTTCCAGCGGCAATTCATTCCGTTCACATTCTTTTCAGTGCTGCTTTAAATGGGTTATAAGGTATTTCTCCCGCTTTCCTAGCGTGCCTTCGTGGTGTAGTGATTCTGCATGCTGGACCGGTATTCCAGAGGTCCGTGGTTCGTTTCTCGGCGAAGGCGATTGCTCATTTTTCATTAGTACGGCTTTTCCAAATAACCTAATGTCTCTACAGTGTGATTAATGCATATATCTAGTGGTTGCAACATAGATGTCATCCCATCTGGAATAATCACAAGCTCAGCCCTTTTTTCCTAGCACATCGTTTGCATTGCATCAGTCCTATGTGCACGAGGACTGTCCTGCATTAATATACTCGCCATTTTCGACAGAGCCCCCGCGCGGCCATCCAATTACGCTCTTCATCCAATCTCAAAATGAGAAGTATCCATCCACCCAGCCTCTTATGTCCTTACGGCGATCCTACGTGGCAATGCTTCCTTTGGCAAAGTTTTGCGCTTCCGTATAACATAAGGAGCCAACTTTGTTCCGTCAGCTAGAACAGAAAGCATTACAGTAATGCGCTGCTTTTCCATAGCTTTCGTTCTTATGCTGACTGCCGTTTTGCCCTTTACATCTACGGTCGTATCCAGAGGCATCTCAAAATATACAGATGTCTGATCAGAGTTACCAATTTCTGATTGAATGCTGTTTCTTTTTTTTTCACAGTTCTATCACGTGGCGCTGAAATGAAATCAATTTCTCCTCGTATGCGATGGGACGCGTTGTGTGTTGTGTTCTCCTCCAAACGCATAAACAGTTTTTCCTAAAACATTTGTGAACTCAAGCCTCTGCTTGCCTTAAAACCTTTCCTTTGTACCTCCGTAGCAATTTGGATGGCCTTTAACTGACATGTTTCAGTATGAAACACCCCATATCCACTCGCCCGTTTTTCAATCACGTATTCGGTTTTGTTTAATATCAGAGTGTTTGGCATGTTGGCCCTGGAAAGCACTGCGAGCACCACTGTTGCGTTGAAGCAATTCTTTTTTTCTTTCGCCAATCTCGAATACATGATTCACTAACGTCGTATTTTCTCCCCGCAGCTCGATTTCCTATCAATTACGCTTCACCCAGAATTCTGACGGTGAACGAACGCAAACGCTTGCCACTCATATTAAGAACTCTTCTCTGACCAACACGTATTTACTAATGACAAATTTCTGGAGTTTCTTTTCGGAATGATTGCTTTATCAAGTATTCGTATCGCAGCAGGGCTATCACGAAATGGTTCAACAAGACATCTCAGTGCAGAGATGAAATGATTCATATTGACACAAAGATCAAGGAAGGCTGGGTGAAATGTTAAGGTTTGTGTGCATCTTTGTAATTGGGGGACGAGAAGTGCTAATGTTACCCTCATCCAGTTGCCTTTCCCTTTTTTTAAAGCAAGTTTTGAGCTACATTGACAAAGCTGTAATTACACCAGTTTTTAAAGCTGGCTCCAAGACCGTTTTGTGAGACAGTGTAAGGGGAGCAATACGGCATGTTTTCTCTTTAAATGAAAGCTAGTGGCAGGGGATGGGAGAACTGCGACTTCTGTCTAAGAAATTCCCCGAACTGCAGCTTATGAGCAGAAAAGAAAGGCTGGAATTTTGTTTCAGCACATTTCAATTAGCGTTTTGGTATGAAGAATTTACTGACCTATCTCTGGTCTGGTTGTCTTGCCATACAACTTCCTTGAGGGATGGTTTTTAGTTTCATGTGATTAGTAGGTTGCCTCATTTTGTTCCGTCTTTTGTGTAACAATGTTAACATGTACATAATTTTAAGGTGTAGATTTTCTGAAGAGTTTAGTGGCAACACAGCCATTTTGGTAACTGCTTATTCAGTTCAGTAGCCAGGACTAGAGGGGAAAACAAGCCACTAACATACGTTGACAAGGGAAGCAGAGAAACTAATATTTATTACTGTTTTCTAGCGAGACTGAGGTAGCAATAAGGCTACATTAAGCAAAATATCCGTTAAAAATACATTAAGAACCTCGTGCTTATTTACGTTTTTTAACATGTACACTTTTTAAGTCGAACGTTGATTCAAAGTCGGGGAAGATGGCATCACAATTCAGAAAAAAATGGAAAATGTTCAACTTATCTTCCTGATCACTTAAGAACAAGTCTCGTTTTGTGTTTCTTTATTTGCAGTTTCCAATCAAACTATCGTACATTCTTCCATTGTAGCGATATATACAATGAAGAAACACATGTTTTACTTTTCCTCGCGATATCAGTTTTTTTTTTCCAAGCGCTGCAACTTCAGCCACCTGCAAGCAGACAGTAGCTCTGAAATGACAAAAGTAAACCCCTTCCCCGCTTTTTTTCTAACTGGTTTGTGTATCGGAATTCCTTCTTCCTTATCAGCTGAGCTCCAGTGCTGCTGTCAATGTTATGACTAAGAAGCTCAGTTCGGCAAAAACCACCCAGAGAATAATGGTATGGTGAAAGTACCGGTATATCATCTACAAATAATCCCTGGCCAAGATGTATTATTTGAGATATATTATTTGAGAAGTATCATATAACATTATATTTTCTGGGGATACCGTAGCTTCAAAAAGAAATAAATTTATGCCGATCAAGTTGTGTTTACCTGGCCTATATTGCTTTGCTTCGCGTAAGTTGCGCATCTCGATTTTTCAGGTTAAAATTATCCAATAAACCTTCCTATTCGTGAACAAACGGTAATTTTAGTAACTAAAAATTATCTTTAATAACCTCAAAGGAACCAAGGTTTGCATGGTTAATTTGCCATCTGTACATCTGAAATCTATCCACTTGTTTGTATTGCCTGACTGCAGAGAAAGTTCAGAATTATATAAAATGTTAAAACGTTAATATTTTTACATTTGTTCATTTAAATAAACTATAATTATGACTATAATGTTCTGAAGTTCAAAATACAATACATGAACGCTCAGTGCAGCATCCAAGCGATTGCTAGGAGAGTAACTACTGGAATGGATGAGCGACTTTGGAGACGATAAAAAACGTAATGTGCCTTGTACAGATGATGACGTTCAGTATCAACCGAAGCACGGTTCTATAATGAAGAAGTTATTACTTATTTTGTTTAAAAGGAATACTAAAAAAGGAATGTTTCTAATCTCAAAGCAACATGTGAACTGGTTGAATTCAGATGTATTTGTCAGTATCCTGCTTTTACGTCAGAGTTAATGACTTCTGTTTTTAGTTCTTGCGATTCTGGGAATCTCCTTAAAGCATTAAGTTACATTTAACACAATATAATGACTGACAGCTGCTGCCTTGATCGGTAAAGTGGTTAGCTGTCCTGATTCCGGATTCGAGAGCTGAAGAAGATTTGGCTGTTTATTATAATGTCTGTGTGACATAGGGTTACTTAAAATAGTGGCTTGCAAAAATCCTATCGAGAGGTTTGATTGTAGAGGAAGAGGAGTGAAAGAGATGCGAATCCTCCAGGAGAATCCTCTTTCAGAACTTGAGTGGGACTTGCTCAAGTGTGTAATCTGGTCGTCCCCCTGTCATTCGTTTGGGCAGTTTTCTCAATTACGAAACGGCAAAACGTCCGATTGGTACTGACCATTCCAAGAGAATGCACACAGTTGCAAGTGCCGGGCTGCTTGGAAATGACAAGATGATTACTGCTATGTCTTATCTCCATAATGTATGCAGTTTATCTGTGTTAGTATGTTGTTATGCAATTTGTATATATATTCAGAACTTTCATTAGTGGTAACTAAAAATTACTTTGGAGCTTTCAAATAAACATTACAAAGCAGTATTAATGACGCGATATTGTCACGGATTTATTTAATCAAAATATAACATAAAAATGTAAAACAGCTACATTTAAAAGAATCCAAGCAACTTAATGTAGTAACAATTAATAAACGTCTAAAATGTTTATGTTAAAAGCACACTTGGAAAAATTAATGGCGAAGTAAAATAGTTTCTTTTAATGAATTTTTCTTTACATCATGTGCTTTCTTCACTTAGGTTTTGAGAAATCGTTGCATGTACTTCGAAACTGAGTAGTTTTCTTCATAGCTAAATGTTATTGATACAAACAACTGTCGTAAATTATCCACTTCTACTTTCAATTCATCCGATATGATTTTAATGCTGTGAAAAAAAGCTCAAATGTATATAATTTTTTTACCACTATTCCTTTCTTCATATTGATAAGAGAAACGTAACTTCTATTATATCGAAATTTTCTTTCTTGATACGTATATCAATAATGCAAAATTTGCAGGACTAATAAGGTTATTTCGGCTATTTTATTGCTGCTAATTAAGCATATCTTAAAATCTGCTGTTTTGTCCCAAAGTCTGTCCATCTTAAGAGCTGAAAAGCATTTATCTTGATTTACCAGGAGTCAAGTGATGAAAGAAATAAAATTAATATCAGAATTTAAAAAATTGTTTAAAATTAATTGGTATAGTGAATCGGAAGAGTTCCTTATCATTTTCCTTTTGCCTGAAAGTTTTAGGGTTTCTATTAAGGTACGAGATTTTCCCTGCTTCTTACCGAGGGCACTGCCTATTTTTTACGTCTCATTTTCGAAATAAAATGTCTAATGATATCTACAAAGAAATATTATTATACTTCAATTAGAGTCTACCACCAGAGCTTTACGATACTTTCTTGCAAGTCAAATTTCAATATATTCAGTATTAGTTACTTACATTTTTTGTAAACTGGAACAGTTAACTTGTATTTGAAACATAATATATTATCAGACATTTTGCGAATGGAGTGTAATATGAATTGACATTATTGATACCGAATTTCCCATTGAGATCTATAGAAAAGCCTTCGAAATTAAAATTATTTAATATTTTAATAATTTAAATAGCTGCCATAAATTTAGTGTACACTCTAAATATTAAATAAATGTGTGAATGAACAGATTTCACGGGATTTCGAGTTTTTGCTTTACACAGCATTCATTTCTTCCTTTTCATGTATGTGAACTAAATTTCAAAAGTTTTCATCTTCGAATCCTTTTATAATCTGCAAGAACATTTTCTTAATCTTTCAATCTCTTTCAATATCTCTCATTAGACTAAAGATGTAAATTGCCAAGAACTGCAGGATAACTGCAATAAATTTTTTGATGTTTTTTTGATTTTTTTTTCAAAATACTGAAGCAGATTTTAAAAATTAATTACTTTCACGTAACTTTCTCGTAATCAAAGCTAATTTAAGTAAATAAAATAATAATTAATAAACTAATAAGTACATTAATAAATAATAACTAATTAATAAAATAATGAGTACTTTGATTCGAGGTATTTTACATTATGCAGACATAAAAAAAGTCCCAATATATTTCTAATAAAAATTGAAATAAAGAGCTCAGACGCTTTTGCACCAAATAGAATGTATTTTAATATTTTAAAATTAATATTAATACACATGTTATTAAAAATAAAAAGAAAATTAAAAAGAATAAATATATGCATTTGTTGCTTTTAAGTCGTTTAATTGATTAAATACATATAGACTGACTAAATTCGAAAGATAAAATAAAATTCTTTCTATGCGCAGAATAGCAACACACTAAACAGCTGATTATGCGGGAAGCGCATACCAGAAAAAATAAACAATATGTTTTTCTTGGTGGCATCACTTCCTGAGTTGAGTAGTTGTCGTAGCCGAAGATATCGGAGAGTAACTTTTCAGAAAAATTTGGAAGTCTCTGCAAAAGAGATTTCTGATATCAAAATCAGGAATATTCATGTAAATAAAGTTTTTAAATTTCTTCTCTATACTTATTAATTTTTACTCAAATACTAATTTGAAAACTGCTGCTCTAAAGCAGCGGAGTTCAACTGATGTATTCAAATAAATTCTAAGATTGTCTGTTCAAGTAAGGTATATTTGGAAAATTCCTTATCAGGTTAAAAATATGGAATTTGTATATATATTAAATATACAAGTTTGCTACAATCCTCTTGTCATTATATGACTTCCGAAATGTTAACAGAAAAATGTTTGTCTTGAATTTTTTTTTACTCATATATTGAACAAAACAAATAAACTTTGTTAGTTTTCAAATTTTGAAAAAGTAGCTTTTAAATTTTTCATTATTATCGCTTGTAGAAGTTAAAATAAATGGATTTCAATTTGATTTTGAAGATCTAGTCCTCAAATAATGCTGGAAACAATGTTAATGCAAGAATGGCGACAGTAGGAAGAATGCGTTTGCTCACGCATGTTCTAGATGATTTGACTTTAAATTAAAGGGTCTGTTATGATCTTTCCGAATGTATTATGCAAGTATGCCATAGTTAAGCTTCTGAAATAGGAACTTTAGAAAAATAAAATTTAGAAAATTACGATAAAAATTGTTTTCTTAACAGAGAAAAATCCTTTCACATTACGACACTCAAAATGTTGAGGGCTAATAAAATTCTCTTGAGTAATCGATTGTAAGTAATATTTTTCAAAGTAAAACAAAGAGATATTTTTATCTAAAAAAGAGCCTCTTTAAAATTAGGCGAAAAGGGCTTTAATTTGACATAGATTTTCTATAAAACTGTATCGATTTCGAGGGCAATCAGATCAGGTTTGGAATCCCCCCATTCCCTCAGCCCAGGTTTTTAATTTTACATTAGTGTATTCCGATTTTATTTGATATAGCGCTGGTTTTGAATTCTTTTAATGCATAGAAAACAGTTATTATAACCTTCTGTATCTATAGAGTTCTTCTATCCTTTGATAAATTAAAAGAAAAAAAAGAGAAATGCATTTCAAAATGAATGTATTCTCTCGCTTGGTACTTCAATTAAATAATAAAAAAAAATAAATAAATAAATAAAAAAAATTAAGTGTTGAGTACGTACTGTGTTTTCTTTTTTGTAACGCATTACATATTTTAAAGAATAAATGAATTTAAAATACGCTCATACGAATTAACCAAATTAAATACATGTTTAATAGATAAGCATAAATTAAACATTCTTATTAAAAATGCAGAAAATGGAAGTTGTTCTGATATATATAGAAAAACACTGAAATAATCTAGCAATGGTAGTTATATTTGATAAGAAAAAATGACATATAACAAGAGAATAATGTTTTCTCAGAAATATATTAAAATGAGAAACATAATCGATGTTCTCTGTTTTCGAGGCCAGGGGACGAAGCTGGAAGAAAGAAATTTGCATTATAATACGTAGTGGACCTGTTATAAGCGGCTATACATCAAACTACATGACAGCTGCATTTTCAGTGATCTTTCTCTATCACGTGACCTTGCAGGTATAGTAAAAGAAATGTAACTTTAATATTGAAAGGGGAAATTTATCATTTTTGTAGTTAAGAAAAATATGAATGACATAAAACTGGAAATCTTGATGGCAAATACATTTCTTCGTAAAATTTAGCAACCATTTTATTGTTTAATTGTGTTCAGGAAATGTTAAGCAAGTTGTTTTTAAAATATAAGGGCTGTTTAGGAATATTTTCTTTTATATTCACTCTTACTAGTACAGTAAAACAAACAAATGTAATGAATAAATCTGATTTATCAGTAGGATTTAATTGCCTTTTTTCGACAAAATATTACTGAAGAGACAAGACTAGAGACAGTTAATGATATGATAGTGGCATAAGCATCGTTTTATGAATAACATGTTTTTATATTTAAACACGTAACTGGTGTAAGATTAATTACTTAATCAGTATTACCTTTAGTGATTTTGAAATAACATATTAGTTACATCTGAAAAGTAAATTTCATTTTCTTTAGCTAATTTGGATTAAGCCTAAGAATGGGAACATGAACCACAGCCACATTATACTTTTTCAGTACAGTAAACTAATAGCAGTAATGCCCTGAAAAATTACAAGTGTTGCTGAAAATCTCTTTTTTTTTTTTTTTTTTTTTTTTTTTTTTTTTTTTTTTTTTTGTTGCTTTTTGTTTTTTGTATCTACAGAAGGAATCATCACGCATTCTGTTCTTATATATTCATGTTTTCTTCATATGCTGTAAAGTAGAAATTTAAATAATGGACTTTACAAATGCATCTGGGTAGTAATACAAAATGTTATTGAATGGACTTTCATTTATCTTAAATTTGGGATAAACTTTACAATATTCGGCATAAGCAATTTTAAATATAATAATTTAAAAGTCACAATAGTAGTAAAAATTTCAAAAGTAAATTTTAAAGTAATTTAAAATGAAATTCCCATATAAATATTTTAATCATTAATTATTTAAGCTTAAAATTCTAACAACTGGATTAAGCTTAGAAACCTAACAATAATAAAACCTAAAAAGTTAAAAAAAAAAAAAAAAAAAAAAAAATTAAAAATTAATACAATAAAGCTATCCCAATAATTTACAGCTTATGTAATTTCAAAATGTATTTCATGTTTTTATCTGAAACATTCTGGGAGAAATATTTGCTGCAATATATGCAAGTATAACGATATCAGTTGCATCAGTGTCCTTCTCAACTTCAAAATTATACTACAAAACTGAAATTTGGTATAGATGTCCTCTGCAAATTTTCTGAAAGTTTCTGCATCATCTAATTTGAATTCATATTTTTAAACTTATATGTTGGTAATTATAAATGATTTTTGATGAATTAATTTTGCCTGTAAAGTACGATTAAAGCATAGCTAAATTCTCTAAATAGAAAATGATGGAAATTAAGGAACATATGCCATTAAAGGATTTAATAACTTACAGTGTCTCAATTTAAATCACTTTCTGGAATGTTATGCCTTACTACTTACTTGTTTAACGAAATTCTCATGGATTATCAAGTAATAATGCATCCGTAAATTACTGTAATTCTCCTGCACGCACTGAAGAGCTACGAATTAAAAAAAAATTATATCCAGATGAGAGTTAAACACGATTAACGATACCAGCCTAAGAATGGCTAACGATTAACGATACCAGTGCTTAGATTAAGTAAACAAGGCTCAAAGCCAATAGACAGGACTGTAAAATCCTATGAAGAATAAACAATCCTCTCTGATGTAAGACCACACTAATTAATAGTTTGAATAACAAATCAGCCATACAAGTGTTGACTGCCGTGCCGAAGGGGCCGGAATCGGATCCCGGAGAAGGCATGGGTGTTTGTAAATGTATAGTGTCCGTGCGGCATGGGGGTTCTCTAAATACACGGTGAGCCGAAACTCCTCTCAAGAGGTTGATGGTAGGGGAAGAGGAGTGGGACACCCTCGGACCCGTCCTTCTGAGATGGTTTCCATTAAAATTGGGGGGGGGGGCGGAATTGAGCTAAACCTCACTGTGACCTGTAAGGTGGTCAAGGCTGTTTCCAACGACAGGCGTAATCTTGCGCTTCTTGCCACGAGGAATTTAGTGGCTTGGGTTGACTATACGTTAGACAGGTGACAGGTGACGGAGGACGAGGGCGCCTGAAGTGAGCATTAGTCAACAACAAAAATAGTGTACAAATCATTAATTATGGAGAATGCGCTTACTTGAGTAGATTTTACCCTTCAGAGCCAGATGAAACTGTAGAATTTTGTTGGCATTAAGAGGCTGAAAGTAGAAAAGAAACAGTGTACAGGTGTCATATTCAAATGTGTACCGTTCCACGTCTTCAGTTAATCAGCTTTAATTCTTATAGTATTTACCTGTCATATGGTTTCCCTTCTTTCTTCAAGACTTTTTTTTTTTTTTTTTTTTTTTTTGTGCTCTTGACTTGGTACAAATACTTACTTTTTCAGCGGTAACCTGTTCTTGCTGTTAAGTTACTTGATGCTTCAGAAGCTCTGACTAACGACAATTCAATCGCTGACCAGTGCCGTAAATATTTTGTACGTTTTACGCAATCCATTTCTTTTACATTTTCATGATATGAATTCTTATATTAAAAATGGTCGTCATAACTATTCGTTTTTAGATGGTTCCGTTACAGTTTGATTTCACGAGCCAGCTTTCGTAATATAATACTAATAGGGTTGAAATGAAGCATTGATATTTCTGTAACAGACTGATCCTTTAATGATGGATAGACTCTTGTGGTAAAACACATACCTAGCAAACGGTATTCTCGTAGGTAATTCATTTCAATTTATCTACCATTGGCTATCTGCACTGTATACCTTTTTCCTCCATTAAGTCTTTTAATATGAAGAATATCATGCATATCTTAGGCTTTAAGACAGTAACGGTAATTCCAATACAGTTAATGAGACAACCAATCCCAGAGAGATTCTTCAATTTTTCATGGTTTATCCAGTTGCTACTAATGGATATTTATTCAGAAGTCAAACAACAAAAATCAGCGTTAATTCACAAAATTTTCACAGGACTAGTTTCGATGGTTTTACCGAACCATCATCTTCAGCTGCAAAACCGCAAATGAACAAGATAGGAAATAATGTTTAGATAAGATAAGAAAGCCTGGACAAGAATAAGCAAGTGGCGCCATCTGTTGGCGAAACCAGAACTAAAACATAATTTCTCTAAAAGCCGAAGGCAAATTTGGATTGGAATTAGGATCGTTAACTAGAACAGAAAGATTTTTATGAATGTGAAATGCCTCTAAAAAATCCAGTTCTCCAATGGAAGATGTTTTTTGAATAATTTTGGCAGCAGAAAAATTGAAAGTGTGATTTTCGGACCAACAATGTTGAGCAACAGAAGACTTCTGTGTTTCCTTTTTTCTAACATATGCCTCATGTTCTTTGACGCGAAATTTTAAGGCTCTCTTAGTTTGGCCAATGTAAATTAAACCGCACTGGCAAGGAATCCTATAAATACCCCAGGAATTCATATCCGGAATGGGGTCCTTGAGTATAGAAGTTGGAATTTTATTGATGGGAGAGTAAACAACCCGAAAGTTAAATTTCTGCAAAATACGTGCAACTTTATAGCTAATTGATGGAAAGAAGGGAATGACAACAGAATTTTTATAATCTCCTAAAATAAGAGTGTGGCTTTTAGTGTGTTGAGATGAGAATTTTTTAACTGCTTGATTAATAATGTTGGGTGAAAAGCCCCTGTCAATAGCTATTGCTTTTAAATAATTTAGTTCTTCATCAAGGGCTAGTTTGGAGGAGCAAACTTGAAGAGCACGGAAAACATAGGAATAAAATGAAGCTAACTTTTGTTTAGTCGGATGACATGATTTAAAGTGTGGTGGAAGGCAAACCGATGAAAGTTTACGGTAAACTGTAGTACTGAAGTTGGATGTGTTACGTGTGACCAGAATGTCGAGAAACGGAAGAGAATTGCAAGTCTCAAGTTCAAAAGTGAACTGAATAGCAGGATCAATAGAATTCATTGTTGAAAGAACTCTATTTAAATCATCTTTATTACCTTCAAACAGGGTAAAAGTATCGTCTACGTAGCGGAACCATGCCGGGAAGTTTAAAGTTTCAAACAATTTTGATTCATAATAATGCATGTAGATATCAGCCAGGATGGGACTGAGGGGGCTTCCCATGGCTAATCCCTCAGTTTGCTTGTAATATTTATTTTGGAAAACAAAATGTGTTTGTTTCAAACAGAGTTGAAACAGAGTTGAGAGTTTCAAACAGAGTTCTTTGTGTCTTAATTACTAATGGATATCTTAGCAAAAGAACGTTTATTTTCTCCATGGGAGTGGAGAAATGTCAATATGTACAATAGGTTGTAATTTTTCTACGTCCTTTTATACACACGTTTTAGCACTACTGGAATGAAGGGTTTCTAGCATTATACTGATATTGATACATACCTTCTAATAAGGTATCATGCTAACTGACTAGATTTTCATACTTAAATTGCATTGCTCATGTAAGAACAACACTCTAAGAAAGGTAACACCGGACGGTGTTATTAATATTTTGAGCTAAAAATATAACATTTAAATAAGTTTTAACCCGCTTTTAACCTAAGGTAATTAATATTCTCATTTTGAGTATTTTGAAACGTTCTTTGATTTAGCATATTACAGATGAGTAAATTTGCTTACATATATATATATATATATATTGATTTCTGAACGTTTACGTAACACTCAAAAAGTATGCTTATATTAAAAATTGCCTCTAAAGCTAGAAGTAAAATGTTAATTTTATACTAGATATTTTAAATTTGCGCTATATGAAAAAATAAATATGCATTCGAAAAATATCTCAATTTGAATAAAGTCTCGCTAAAATTTATCTTAAACTAACAGAGTCCTTTAATAAATTTAATCTGTATCAGCCGCAAACAGTCACCTTCAGAACTCTAAACAGTATGAGCACAATCTCTGTTTAAAAAATTGTTGATTCGCAGCAAACGTGTATGTTAAAACCAAATGACAAGTGTTAAAAAGAATCCCTTTTTTCTTTATCGTATTTTTCTTGACTGCAATGTTCCTACTTCTTTAGATGCATTTCATGGAAGGTTACAAGCTTGCTATACTTTGCTGTATAAATCTGCTGGGATTTTGAGAGCTGGCAGAAATTTTCCTATTTCTCCAGCGACCCGTTTCGGCATCCTTCACTCGGCTTGGAATATGCTATTTTGTAGCGTCTTCCCCCAAGTGGTACCCAAGGGAGTCGCTTAAGTTTTGAAGCATGCAAAGCATAAAAATGTAGCCAAGTGTTAACACTCCACAGATGTGCTCGTAAAGATGGGAGTTTTTTTCATCCTCTGCATGACTTTATTTCTGCGTCATTTTTTTTCGGAGCTTATCACCAACTTACTCACCTCTGTTTACAATGCTTTTGGACATCTACTTTTTCAGTCATTCGATTCTACTTATGATAAACACATATCGATTTCAATTCTAGTGTGCATTATAATGTGGTACGCAGGATGCAAAACATTTCCCTAGCTAAATTCCAGATGTTAAGAGTATACAAAATCATGTGTCTTTAAAAAGATACTAAATAAATTAAATTGCAGAGTACAAATAATTTATGCGAATGAATTTTTCTAAATTGTCTGATGTTAATTGAATTACTCGCCGTTATAAACTTGTATATATTGCTCAGTTTAAGACTAAAGGTTAAAATAAATTCAGCAATCCAACAAATGATATTTTGAAAGCATCTTTTTGCTAAATATAATTTTTAAGAAAACAGAACAGATTTTTTTGCGTATACTTACATCCTTTAAGATTCAGAGACCAACTATGTACGTTTGTTTAACTGAATATGGCAAAACACACAAACGCTATCTGCCTAAGGAGCAGTAAGCTTTCCTGAAGGACTTCTTGTTTAAAAGCTGCATGCATTTGCAATATTAGTAGGCATATCAACTTGAATATTTGTAAATGCTATGCTGCACTTTGCATTGAAATGCATTTAGTAAATACATTTATGCATATCTAACTCTCGCACGCGTAGGCATGTGAAAAAGAACTAAATTGTTTTATATCCTAGTATAATCTATCTGTACACCAGGTATCATCAGGAAATTTGCACGTTAAATTATATTTTGTAGAGTAGTTAATTCTTCAGCATAGTCAGATTGCGGCTGGATATGATTGAGTGATTATGAGAAAACACGCAACGATTACCTGTCTTACGATGGATGCCTTCGAAAACGAACTTTCACGTATTATAAAGAAAACTGACTTGTACTTACGTTACACACAGTAAAAAGATTTCATGCAAAACTGCCCGGTAGCCTAAATTCGAAACCAAGTCGAACTACCAGTATTCAGTGATCTTATTCACTCCGCGAGGAGAAGATCATGCCGCTCGTATTAACTAATAATTAACTAATAAAATTAATATGCAGAAATATTAAACTTTCTTTGGAAAAACAATTGAAATTTAATTAAATAATTATTTATAAATATGCAAATATATATGTAGTCTAAATGTTGATATATATTTGGTGCTGGTTAATGTTTTCAGATGAAGAGGCAACTGTTGTCCTTTCAAATTTTGTTTGTTTGAATCATTGGATTACATATATTAAGACAAAACATGTGACGTCAACCGAAAACATCGAGGAGAATCACCTCGTGGAAAAAATTGCGCAAAGGGGATAGCGTCGTTGTACAAAACATCGTGCGACAAATAAGAGGAAAGAGAATGCATGGAATTTCTAAAACATCGTGGTAAAAAAAAGCGATGCATAAACTTAGGGGTGTTAAAACATTGTCTAAAAAATATTATAATAAAATAATAAAGCATTTACAGAATAATTCCTATAACAACACAGACATGAATTTTCGGATTATAAAAATTTTAAATCCATTTTTGCATAATGAATTCTGAGAGTAAGATGACATAAATAATACTTTTACCTCTCTCTCTCTCTCTCTCTATATATATATATATATATATTAACCAGTAAATTTTTACTGAAAACGCAAGGACACTGAAGCATTGAACATCCGGAAATTAGTAAAAAATTAATGCTACGCATAGTAGATAATGCAACCCTGCCATGGTTTGTATGCGCTTTATTTTTTATTACGATATTTTGTACTACAGTGTTTTAATATTATGAAATTGCTTGAACTGTTTTTTTTTTCTACCATGATGTTTTATACCAAGAAGTTTTAGGATCGCGATGTTTTCTCCCGGCTTTATTTTCTCCCACGACGTTTTAAAAATATGATTTCCTTTTGCGTTGTTTTCTTCGCAACGTTTCCGACCTCATTATTTCCTCCGGTAAGCAAGCAGTGCTATCAGCTTAAGGGAAGGGTTTTCATCTAGAAGGATGAAAATGGCACATATTTATATTGTTCACGGAGAAAACCATTAAAATCCGCATAAAGCCAGTCTTTCCCAGGAATTTTTATACTCCATATCTTATTATGTTTATTAGAATGTTCTTCACACGTTTTGCAATTGAATTGGTGAATAGAAAAACAGTATTAGTCCAAAATCTGCCATTTTAAGATAACTACAAAGAGTAACACAAAAAAAAGTAGAACTACACACAGGAATGAAGTACAGTACAATTTTCAGGACCTCTCACGTTATAGCAGCTCGGTATGGCGTTGAAGGAGTGAAAAAACAGTATCTTGTCCTGGACTATAGATTTACAATCCGACTTCTAGATGGCGCTAGTTGAGCAGCGCTTCCTGTTGAAAACTAAACCAAAACACAGTACACTTTTTTTATACTTATTCCGCGATTTTCGCAGTCCATTATCTTTTCTCCTGTGATTGATACATTTTATTTCGTTTTAAGATTACTAAAGTAGTGTTATTACATTTTTTACGGTTTGAAAGATTAAGTTATGAAGAATGAGTGATATAAGCACTTATTCGTTGAGAGACGTAGGAGATCTGTTCCATAAAAGAGGGGAAAAAACGTAAAATGATCCTCACTCACTTAAGAAACAAAGGATGAAGAAAACCAGTCTTAAATGTGCTGCTCACGTCAACATAAAAGGTAAGCATGCTCTGGCAAATGTTACAGGGCCAGACGGTTCTTGTAAGCATCTCTGCATGAAAACGTTTTCTGCTGACGAAAAATTTATAATCTTTAATAGATTGTATGAAGGACAATCAAAAAATGAAGAAGACGAAACCGACAGTGAGATATTTTTTCTCATTTTGCAATAAAAGCAAGTGACAGCGTTTATGTTTGCAAACAAGCATTTATGAGCTTACATGCTGCTTCTCAAATCCAGGTTTAACGTTTAACTACCATCCTTTTAACGGAAAAATCTCCGATTGATGCCAGTGGGAAACACAATAATAGACCTCATATCATTAGAGATGAGTATCTGGTTAGAATAAAAATCAAAGAACACATTGATATATTTCAAAGGAAACATCGCGCTACTTGTCTAGAGCCGTGAAATATTTACATAGTGGTTTAAATGTTAAGTCTATGCGCAACTTGTTGTCGAAAAACATCCTGGTTTGAAATATACTATTAAATATGAGTTTTATTTGAAGTATTTTAATGAAAATTACTATCTAAAATTTGGAAAACCTCAAGTGGATATTTGTTCGGAGTGTGAGCATTTAGGAACGAGATTTAAGGATAAGAATATAGATGCTACTGCTAAAATGAGCGCGAAAAGCAAAAGGGACATTCCTACCTATCACATGACAGGGATTTTGGAACGATTAAAAGGAACATAAGGAAATATGATAGAGTGAATCTCCCTCAGGAGTATGGAAACATGATCACTACTAGTAGAAAAAAACAAACCTTTTATAGTGAAAACGGTAACTCATAGTAAACTTTAAGAATTGGTTGCCTAGAATTGTTTTAAGAATTGGTTGGTAAGAATGGTCTTTACAAGAAAACAAGTAAATGAATAGATAAGACCGATAAGTAGATATTTACTGTATCTGTGTACAGAATGTTTGTATACGATAGGTGCATGCCAGGTTATGTTAAAACATACGATTTCATTGATGGGTTCAAAACTAGAATATTCAAGAGGGTCCAAAACAAAGCCAACCAAACTTTACCGGTAAACCAAGTCTACACAGAACCTGTTGCTATAAACGAAAACAAAAATTCAAGACATCGGTCAAGTTGATGAAATAAATGCCTAACGAAGCATTGGCATTCTACAATGGAATATCTATTTGGAAAGCTACCTAGAAGGATGAGATGAAATAAGTCTAAATTTGTAATATTTTGTTATTATTAAATTTTTCAAGTTTTCACATACTTGAGTGCCCCGGTACTGATTTGCTTATTAAATATTTTTTCTATATGTTCCTATTTGTTTAATATCAAGGACGTTTAATGTATTTTCAGAAATATTGTGTTTATATTGTAGTGAACAGTTTCTTATTGTTAAAAGTGAAAAGATAATTGAGCAAACTTGAGTGGAAAAAGAATACATGTCCAGAAATAATTAATATTTTATTTAAAAATTTTAACAAATGTGAAAAACAATTAGGCAAATAGGAACATTCTTACTGGTCAAGCACACAATTTAAAAAAAGATTCTATTACCATAATATCTACTATATTTGTTACATTTGAAAACAAAAATGTTTTCGCAAATATCTCACATTGAGTGTTTTGGACTAGTACTGTCTTTCCATTCACCGATTCAATCAATGAATTAGTTGAGGAAAAATAACAAAAGCTATATGTGTATATATATATATATATATATATATATATATATATATATATATGTAAAATCAAAATATGTAAAATCAAAATATGTAAATCAAAATTGCAATTTAAGCTAATGGTAAAACTTTAATTCTCCCTCTCTGTTCTAAAAAGTCCTAATAACTTCCTTGGATTACATCATTTCCAGATCATTCCATTTTGCACGACCTGCGCAACGCACGCTGATGACGTAATAATTGTAAAGTGAAACTTTTTAACTCAAACCAAAACTTTTCTCTTTGTGTGCTTCCATCTTGGATAACTACAGCTTCGCTCTCTACCCTGCTAGGATTTAATTTCGCTGTCTTGCTTGCTACCGCAATAACGTCAAAAATGTAAATGTTCTGTGAATAGGCACAATTAGATTACCAAGAGATTGTGGCCCCAAATACCAATTGCAAATAAAAATGGAATTAAAACTGCCTCGATTGCAGAATTTCTTAGATATTACTAAGTCAACATATTAGCGTATTACGCAATCAGAAGTCTTCCTGTTCAATATGGATCGACAATCTATCCTATCTTATATAGCTACTACGCATCAACAGTGGTCTGTCTTTCCCTTGCTTTTATTATGTCATATATATATATATGTGATAGAGAGCGTCCTTACCTGGCCTTTATTTTCGCAACCGTCGGTTGCAGACGTGTACTTCCAGTAATAAAAATGCCTTAAGTGAAGCAAAGATGCGTGCTTTCGTATTTTTAAATTTCAAACATTAATTTTGTACAAAAAAGGAAATCTAACCTTTGACATTTTCCTCCAGTTCCTATACTCATATTTAGGAAAGTATTAAAATTGACCGATATAGTTAATTTCAAAATTTGGAATATTTGAGGCCACTCTGTATTCAGAGGCGGTTAGTAAATAAATTAGAATAAATCGGACGTCGATGGTTTTCCCCTTAAATGCCATTTAATGACTTTTTTGATTTACTTGCGTCTTTAATTATAATTTTGTTATATTTGTCATGCCGAAAGAATTTCTACTCAAGTAATTTATATTTCCGAAACCTAAAATTATGTTACTAATAGTCTCATGAAATTTTATTACTTTAAAATCATAATCTGGTATTTGTAAAAAAAATTATAAAAAGTACAACTATTTTTAATTTTTAATTAATGCAAATAGTATTTCGAATTGGCTACGTGCCAATATTGAAACCTGCCAGTGATACCTTGAGCACGGAATCTATAAGAATGCGTGCATAAGATCTTGTTTTTGTAAACAAAAATGTCATAATGATCTGCATAGAAATTTTCATCACGAAATCGTTTAGCATCAAAAATTTTCTTCTAAGCTACTCTTTGTTTATTTGCGTACAAATGCAAACATTTCTGTCGTCAATTTGTATAAGGCCTCTTCATATGATTCCCAAATTATGATTTCTATATCAAATATCTCGATCAGTTCCTTCCGTATGGGAGTCAGAATTTTTGTGTTTTATTTTATATCCCGAGAGCAAAATTCTTTTAAACATAAGGATCGAAGGAACGTTTAAAAAGTTATATTTCATATTCATCGGCAGGAGAACTTACGCGAAATAAAGGCAAGTATCATAGCACTTCAGAGGAAGAAGGGTGGGAGTCGGAAAAGTTTCAATTCAGAGTTTTTGTTTACAATTAATTTTATTGGAGAAGAGGCATCCGCATTAAAACGTTACGTAAGATAGAAAAATCTGGAACCTGTGAGAAAAGATGAATTTAGCGGCAGATCACCAAATTTAGAATGTTAATTTTGAGGTTGCCAATTATTTTTTTGAAACAGCTATCATATTTTGTTATATCTTATATATATATATACACACACATGTATATATAATTAAACCTATTACCATTCTATTTGTGTGTATCTACAGAAACTATAAACTTTTATTTAAAAACCTTATCTGACCTGTTGCAAAAAATAAAAATCATAAAATGTAAATATTTTACTCCCTTATTTATTTTTATTTTGTAAAAAGCGCTTGAAACAATACTAATGTATCAGTCAATTATAGTATTTCTACTAAAATATTTATAACGAATATCGATAATATTAACTTGTTTAATTAAATTTACTAAAAATTATAATTTGAAATCTGAACAAGAATGGAATTTTTTCATTCAAAACTGCTGAGCAGTGTAAAAAGATTTCTTCTATTTTTCAGCCATTTATTCTGGTCTATAAACTGCTTTCGTAATTATTTTAAGAGCCTTTTAATGAATTGAAATTGTAGTATTTTTCCAGCAGGACGTTCATAAATGATGAAATGTTCATTTTCCACGCACCACCACTTTCTGTTCATGTCTATCAAAAGTAATTTACGTTTTTTTGCAAGGCATATCAAAATTGATTCCAACTTCACTTAGTATTCAAAATCAAAGAAACTGCAGTTGTAAACAGAATTTACTGCTAGTAACGGTTACAGATAATTACGTTCCTCTTCTTCTTCTTCTACATCGGTTTTTAACAAATAAATAAAGCAAGTAAAAAATGAATGAAAATAAACAGTAAAATAGGCGTGACATTTAAAGGTTTGTCAAAATGGTTAAAGGGTATTTATGCCATTTATTATCGTCAAATCGTTTCGAATTTTATTTTTTGTTTAGTAAAGTTATTAAAGCAAAAGATATTAAGGCAACGTTTTAGCAAAAATGTTTGACAGTCGATATTTTGAACGGCTTTCACTAATCGTAGGATACAAAGTCCCGTTAATTACGATATGTTAATTTTTTTAAATAAAGAACGCATACAAAATGTGAAGACAAATGATACATGATAGAAAAGGTTTCATAATTAAAAATGATATTAAAGCATCTAAAATTAATTATTTTAAGTTAAAACGAAAATAAGCGGAATGAAATTTCAATTTATTAATTACATTAGAGAGTGTGTATTAAAAATTAAACCTTTGTGTTAACAGATCAGGCTAAGGACTCTAAAATTAAATTAAATGTTTAGTTTACATTAACACGCACACACACATGCAGGATGACACAAGTGAGTACACCCATCTTTGAATGAACATTCCGTAGTTGATATAAGATCAAATTGTATTATAGTTGTTTTAAAAATTTATTTGACTTAAACACCATTTAATTTACATTTATTCCAGTTATAGTCGTAGCCGATGGGACAACGCGCGCTCGTGTCCAATGCCTGTGGTAGAAATACCGATTCAGTAATTTGCAGTTCAGAGGTATTCCGACAATACTTCAAAGTAGGACGGCACTGAGCATTTTCAGTAAGCAAACCTATCTTAAAATTGGTTAAACGGCTACAAACCACAGGCTATGTAACTTCAAAAACTTCACCAGGCGTAGAATATATGGTGAGAATATAAAAGTATGTGGTGACAAGTGAAAGCAGCATTTCTCTGCACTCCTGGACATTCGGCTGGGTGCCGCTCATTAACATTACTTTTGGAACAGAAAATCAGTTAAGAGATTTTTCAAAAATAATCTTAAATTATACCGGCATAAAATTGTCTGTGTTCTTAAAATGTGTGTAGATAGTGTGTAGAAAGAAGTAAGCCTGAGAAAATTGAAGTTATGCAGTTAAAGTTAGACAGAAACTGGTGAAGTTACAGTATTTCTCATTAAAGGGTATTCGTAATTAAAAGTTTTAATTTAAATACATTTTAATACTACTGTGAAAATACTTGAGTTCATTTTCGTAATTAGTTAACTGCATGCGTTATTTGCCTTTTATATATGCCATATGACAGAGATTAATTTTAAAGTGTCATATTTACAAAAAAGATTTTTACAAGCATCTAACTTCATTTGAAACAGAAAATGCAAATGACCAATTTAAAAAGAAGACTTAACGAGCTATTAAAAACTAGAGCTGGAGATTAATTTGCGCTTGCCAAATTATCCATTGTAAGGTTAGTATTCAAAAGGAAAGTATTAGTTAAGAACGTTAGTAGTATTCGAAAGGAAACTTCAGTAATTTAATCCTCTCCTTGACAAAAAGGGACTAATTAGGTTGGTAGCAGGCTAAATAAGTCATCTTTGTCCTATACTAAAACCACCCAATCCTGCTGCCAAATCCTGCATTAATTAACTACTTCAATCGCACTTTCATTTAAAATATTTACATGTTGGTGTTCAGACATTTTTCCATTTTATTAGACAGGAATTCTGACCATTATGGCAAAAACTACCATTAACATAGTACATAACTGTATTATCTGTATTAAAATTATACCGCAAATAGTCCAAAAACTTAAGGCACCACTACCGAAAGACAGAGTTTCGATAAGTCCCACCTTTGCCGTCATTGAGCCCGACTTATGGAGGCCATTTTAAACAAACTATAAAATTCAGTGAAGAGGTACTCTAAAAAGGTATACGTGCATTTTTGTGTGCTTAGCTACAAGAGCAATACTTCTCGTTTTTGTTACAGATATAACATAGCAAGTTGTAATGCAGCATTAAAAAGGTTTTAATGAAAAAAACACAAAATACAATGTTTCAACTTCATTGAAGATCAATTTATTTAAAGAAGTTTATTAGTGAAATTAATGCAACTTATTTGAAACGCTGATTAGTCAAATTAATTCAAATTACTTAATTTAAGCTTGTAGAGTTCCTCACTTTGTAAATGCTAAGTTACAGTTGAACATGAAGAATCTGACTGACCGTGAAGGACTGATAAGCGAATAACCGCTTGAGTTCGTGTGACAGGAAACAACAAGATGGAAGTGTAAATAACCCTTTATTATTCAAATAAGATTTAACAGAACTCCGTCTTGGAGTGTACAATAAAAGCCGACACTTGGGCTTGAACTTAAGAGGATAAGAAGTAAACTAAAGAGATATAGCCGAAACTATCAAGATTCTAACTGAGTTGGCCCCTTAACGCTTAATGACTGCTAAACTATCAAGGGCCTAAAGTGCGGGCGAGCGTAATAATAGCTTACGAGAGAGTAGCCTAAAAAGGCGAACGAAGAACTTCGCGGTTAAATACCGCTCTTTCTCATTATGTATTCAGACGGGATTCTAAAACTACGTTCTGGTCGGAAGTAGTAAGTGAAATTAAGAATCGACAAGAAAGGAACTTTAACTTAAAATTTAACTGTTAATAAAATTAGCATAATCCTTATAAGTTAAATAGTCAAATTAATTCAGTTTATTTAAAGAAGCTGATTAGTAAATTTTAATTACGAGGCTCTCCCTTTTAGTTTTAATAATTTTAATTTGCAGTCTCCACTTCATACATTGAATAACGTTCCATTTAGGAAAGGGACCTGAAACTGTAGAGTATAGGAGGTATTCTGTGAATAACCTGTTTATAATTTTAATGCCGTATACAAATTTTGCTGATAAATACTACATATTCAAAGCACACGAATCAATTAAGAATAGCCTATACTTAAAGAATAATTCCTGAAACATATATACCAACCTATTATCGATCATATTTTTTAGAAGTATGCGAGGGCAATTGTAAAATAAAATAATTTGCTTACGTAGTGTGTTTTCTTAATCTCTTCTTCATATCATAAAATTTTAAAGATCTTCAATTTTAACAGAAAAACACACCACTAATGCAACTATAAGTGGAAATATAATTTTTCTTTAACTAGGCAAACTAAAAAAATTTTCAAAATAATGGATACTTTCAAAGATGTATCATTACAATTTAAACTAAAGAAATTTCGACTAATCCTGTTAATGTTTTCTATTATAGCTCAGTTATATCACATCAGCGTTAAGCAGAAAAACTATGATTAAATTAATTTCTAGCAGTAGAAGAATGTTAACTTCTGAAATGTTAAAATGCCATAATTGTCCCATAAATTTGTCAATATCAGTTATATTATTTAGCAGCAAACGTAAATATCAATGAATAAAATAAAAGGCGTCTTACATTTCCAGCTAACAATGGACGTATTAAATTACTCCTCAGTTAATTAAAATACTTCTGAATATTTTGCATTTTAATTAAGGAAAGGAGTGGTGAAAGTTTGACGAAGGTCTTTTCTATTCATATTTCTTGTTTATAAATCAAAATGCAATTATACAAGCTCTAATGGAAGGCCTGATGAAACCCTGTTTTTTAGGAATAAATTGCCCTAGAAAATACACGTTAATAAAATCGGTATTCCGGATTAATTAAAAATAACTGTACAGCAACTAACAGAAAATTATAAATGTTATCAAATCAAAATATGCAGCGAAACAAAATAGGAGAAAAAGGCCAGTTCATGTAAAGATGATCCCCTGAGTAAGTTGTCTGAAGAGGTATTCCTCTTTTTTCAAAAAGGATTCCTGCTATATCTTTGCTTTGCATTTGCAAGTAAGGTACAAATCGCCCTTTCGCCCTTTTAAAAGCAACTACTTTTCTGTCCAAATATTTATATTATAGATAAAATGGAAAAAAATTGTGGAAGAAAAATGAATTTTACTAAAGGTCTAAGGTACAAAACTCGTTAAATTCGCCTCAGGTTCTTTCATAAAGACATAATCTTAAAGTAATCAGATTAATGCAATTATGCACCCTTTGTTGATCAAAATTTTTAACTAAGCATATCGCGATCGTTTTCTTTAATTCTACTTTCAGTTTTCTCACCGTTTCTTATCTACCATATTATCTCCTTTTTTTGCTTCCGAGGAGCATCCTTAAAATCTATCGCTGCGTTCAAACTGTCATAAAAGCACCTGAATCTATGAGTTAAATGACTGAGACATACGCATCTTATAATGCCTACTATATGTATGAAGAATGAGGAACATCCTCGTGTGCAGCGGTCCTATTCAGACTTTGTACGTGAGCATATAAGTGCGTGATATAAGTGAGCATACGTGAGCATTTATATTACGTGATATATTTATATAATAGATAGCTAGATATACGAGTTTCCTTAGATTTTAAAATTTCACATGCTGCTATACTTCAGTGTTATGCTGAGGCTCTACTGCCTAGGTAGTACTCCCCAGAGCAATTACGGTGCCTTAGAATGAATGTTGTATGAAATGTGTCCCTCGTAGGAGGTCTTGGATGGTGAATTTCACATGTTACATTTACATCCTATAGATAACGGATCATTCCATAAAGAATGCGGTGTTTTCAATCGAACTAAATGTCGGACGGGGACGAAAAAATTTGCCTACGGGAATTGGCTATAAAAGCAAATAGTAATTTTACCTTGCTCTTATTCTTAACGGAAGTTTTGAATACTAAAGTTCGATTTTTACAGTTATTTTTTCAAAGTCATATGGAAGTTACAAAGCCGTATAGTCAGCATATTTTGCTTTATGGTTTTAATTAAATACTTATTAATAAGTATATTGATGCAGTATATGGGAATCAAACAATAAGCATAAGCTAGTGTCATGGGTACTTCCAGAAATTTTGAGTCAGAAATTTGACCCCAGAAGGAGAGGAGAACCTATGCCTGAAAATTTTGTAGAGATCGACAAGGATGCCCTTCATACCCTGGTAAAATAAAATCTTCTTACAACTATTAGGAACAAGAAGAAGATGAACGAAATCTTAATTTAAAAAAAAATAATAAAACAGCATTATTTAGGGGACATCTCAAAATCGTTTAACGCGAGCACATACAAAAATACAAGTCCTCTTTTTTTCCTCTTTTAAGAAAATTATTAAATATATTCCTCAAATTCGATACATTTGTAAACGTTTTTTTCAAATTCTGTCATAATTCGAAACGCTGTACACTGATGTGCCAGAAAAAATCGGTATACCGATATAAGACCTACAAAGAAATATTTACAATGTTGAGATCTAAATACTTTTGAAAAGTGTTAAGATTTTCACCTAAATATATGCACTGATAAAACATTCTACACTAAAATACTTCAAAGAAGCAAAAGCTCTGTAATATGTTTTAATGTTTAAGCATATTGAGGGCTCAGATAATGAATATAACGTATCTCAAACGAGAACTGTCCGCTTATAGCATGAAATAAACTTTGCCTTCCTATGCTGATCATGTTCATCTAGAGTCCATTTGCAGTCATAACTTCAGGGTTTTTTGAAATGCTTGTATCGCATTATTGGTTAAAAGTGAATTTCCGAACTTCTCTCGAATTACTGTGACTAGTCCCAAAAGCTCCCAGTAATTTACTGCGTCGAGAATTGCATAACTTGCCATTCTGAGGACAGAAACCGTAGAAGTTTTCACAGATTTCTTTCACGCATCGACGGAAGCAATCAGTGAAGTACATAGGAAGCATTATTATGTCTTCTAACATACACTCACCTTTACTAAGTTTTTCAGTGCAATGTACGCCTCAATTCTTTGAAAACCATTAATTCGTAAAATCGTCATTCCAGTCTCGAACCCAGTTATACCGTACCCGGCCTTCTGTAGTTAGCAATAAGATGCATCTAAAATATATTATTTTAAAATCTGGTGACCTAGCATATTCTCTTAAAATCGCATTTGTCTGTAATTCTATTTTTATTTTCACGAATATTTAGGACAGACATAATCTTATATCCTCCCTAATAATAATACGCACAGATAAAAATATTCAAAGAATTAGAATACTAACATTTTATATATATTTAGAGGGTTTTCTACTCCAACATAATAAGAACTTACATTTCCTTTGGACAGAAATACTAATACATTTTAAATAATATCTTCGTAAATTCGAAGTAATTTAAATATGTCATTTTTGCTTTCATATACATGACTTTAGATATATATTTATTTCTGAAGTACGATGTATATTTATTTCCATTCGCAGGAACGAATTTAATGCCATCAAAGCTACAATTGTGTATTTAGAGCCCACACCTTGAAAGAAATATCATAAATTTTGTAAAAACACGAATAACATTGATTTTCTTCCATAAAATGACGTTGAACTTCATATATCTATAGAAGCAAAGAACCTATAAAATCAAATTTTAATGACTCATTCTAGAGTAAAATCAGTAAACAACTTGCTTATAAGAAAAATATTCTTTTTCATTATTCTAACTAATCCAACAGTGTAGAAAGATTTCTTTTTATCATTTGGGATTTCAACTGGGCATGCGCTATTTTTTATTTATAGCATTTTTGTATCTGTGATTTGAATAAATATTTTTGCACATTTAAAATTAAAGATACGTTACTTCCTTCCTCACGAAATGTCTTCCTGCACAGTCTGCATTTTCTTTAATTAATATGTTTTTTTTTAAAGTGAGGTTACTCACCTCATGGCAATATTTGAAGTTTTAATGAGAGTTAAACTTAATTTTAATAATTTTTATGTTATGTTTGATTCACGTCAGGCATTCACTCAGATCACAAGATTATGCAAATTAAAGTGGAATGAAAACTCATGCCTTGTTGCCCCAAAAGGCACTTTCCTCTTCATACTTATTAGAGGCGATTACCTTTTAAAGAGTTTCAATATTTGTTAGAGATCGATTCGAGGCCTTTGCATCAGATGTTGGTAAGTAACCCTTCTTCTATAGTGATTAACTGAGATAACATCAGATGTCTTGTTTCAGTTGGTTTAAAAAGAAAAAGGACAGTTCTATATTTACTGTTCTACTGGGCCGACAAACGAAATTCAACTTAACGTTTTTCATGTCTGGAAAGCGCGACTTAGGATATGTAATAGATTTATATATAGCATTGTTCTATAGGTATTTTGACTGAAAATCGGACGTTTTCTGAAATGACATGCCAATAGTTTGCCAAATTTCGATTCTACTACTCAAATTATGCCAAATTGCCAAATTATGTGAAAATCGCACGAGTAGTTTTTAAAAAAGTGGCTCTCGAAACCCTTAGTATCTCTCTTTTTATTAAACTTACTTGATACCTTCTTCCAGAATTCAAAATTTAGGCTTAATCCAAATATATTTCGCACATTTTTTAAGATTTATTTTTTAATTTGCATTTTTACTATTTTTTTAATACATTTTCGAAAAAAATTTTGAATTATAACGTACAAAATTTTTACCATCATCTTAAAGAAAAATGTATTTCTAAGCATACCTGCAAAAAATTAGAGTTTCTTATTCAAAATTTCCTAAGGTATACGTGAATTTACATATTGGTGCGTTTTGAAATGTGGCATATTTGTTATAAACGATAATAACGCCAAATGGGGTTTCCGCACTTTGTCAAAAAATACTTGATATTATGAACGATGACCATTTTCCCGCTCGTTGTACAAAGATAATAAGGAAAGGAAAATAGGTTGCTATAAATTAAGATGTTCGCCAAGTGAATTATTCTTAATCCAAATTGAAAAAAATGCGCCAAGATAAATTTTTAAATTTCCCCATAAATGTTTAACCAAAAATTACAAAATTTAATATCTAGGCATAATTTAATATCTAGAATCGAAATATGGAAAACAATTGGCATGTCGTTTCAGAAAAAATCCGATTTTGTGTCAAAATACGTATATTAGAACAATCAATCTGGTATATATCCTAAGTCGCGCTTTCGAGATATGAAAATCGCAATTTGAATTTCGTCAATCGGGCCAGCAGGACGGGAGATATAGAACTGTCCCATACAATTTTTCCCACAGCGTACATTTAAGACATGTCATCTAAATGCTGCCAGGTATAATCGATAAATAATCAACCGTTTAGTTTCCAAATTCTTGCCTTAGTTCTAATCAACTAGAAGAATGGATAAGCTTATGTGAATAGTGAGGGGGATAACTTAATTATTAATTTATCATTGTGTGGTTGAAGCATTACAGAGAAAACTAGAAAGCTCACATTGTTTATTCTTATTAGAATTGCTCTATTATGTAATCTAGTTTTCATTTTCTTAAAATAATATGGATTGCAGTTAGAATATGTATCAAAGCTACACTAGTAATGTTAATCTTTCCGGATGTCGTTAGTGCTGATTACAGTAATTTCCCCTTGCAGTTGTTAATTAAATACTACTTAACTACTAAAAGCATTAAAATTTGCAAATCTTTCTATCGTAATTTTTTTAGCAAATCCCTCTTGCTTAGGTTTACCGATAAGAGGCTAAACATACATCGATGCGTCACCTAATAAAATGTTATTCCTTATTTATAGTAAAATTGAATAATCGTATACTGATAAAAATAGTCTTTCTCCATTGGTAACTTAAATTGCAGAATTTAGCTGTTATTTTTATTAGCTGCTGCGAACTATACATAAATTTCTTTCCTCTGAAAGTTCATGACAGTTAGAATTAACTGGCGTAAAGCAAAAGTTGAATTAATACAAAAGTCTCACACTTTATCTTTCTCAACTCTACACATAGTTTTCCATATCTAACATTTGATTCATTTATTTTGGAGAAAAACGAAACTTTTCAGAGCAACTATCCTTATCAAATTTCCGTGTTTAGTCCGCAAATGAGCGGTAAATGGAAACAACTGCGGGGACGCAAGAAGCGTGCTTCTAAAGCTATTATTCCTTCATTCGCACTAGCACGTTAACACTTATTTACTTTTCTTTTTGGTAATCATAAAACTGCACGGCATAAACAGACTTTTAAGCCCATTTAAACTTTTGGATGAGCGAAACTGGAGTTTGGAAATAAATTAGTCGAAAATAAAACTCGTTACAAGGGAATGGAGTTCTGATATTTACAAACAGTTAGACATTCCCTTATTTCTCTAATTATATTAAAATCCATTAAAATGTTAAGCACAAAATATGGTTTATTAAATTAATTTCATTCTTCTCACGTTTTCATAACTACAATCAGTGATTCAAAAGCTGAGTTAATTGTTACTTATTGATGACATGTACAATCTGTAAAGACTTTTAATTTTATGAATGGATCTTTTTTTTTTCTTTCAAGCCTTACGAATTTCAATCCGTTTCTTTTATTTTGTACCGTAATATTTAAGATATTGGTTATTTTACTTTAAGAACATTTATTGAAAAGAGTTAAATGTTTTGTTATGAACATTTTGGAAATTTTAATACTTTTTTTAGTTTTAGCTGAAAGATTTGTATTAATAAATGATGGTATAGAGTAAGCACCAAGGGCTATTTTTTCAGAATGTGTTTGGACATTCTACCCAGTCACAAGATTAGGAAGAAAGTAGAGTCTGGTCTTTGTAAGTGTTTATTGAAAAGTAAGTAGCGCTGTCTATCTAAATGAAAACTTATTTGGAAGTTTATTTTTGGCGAGAGAGGCCGACCATTTGTTTATGGTGTGCTTAAAAAAAAATCCCGCTTTGGTTTGCTAGTTACTATAATAATTGTCTATAAAGCGAGTATGCTCATTTTGCAAATGTTGTTTTGTGAATAAATCGAAAAGCTTACTTTGAATATCATTAATTGGTGCAAAAGACAACTCGACTATGGACACTACATAACTATTTATGTTTCATTAAATTCAAACCTTCATAACAGTATGCTTATCATAAAGAATTATCTAATATATTTAATCAAATGTAACCTAAAATTTTATTCTAAAATCGTGATAACTGAGTAACATACATACAGATGAGACTATGTCTTGATTAAGCGTTGGTATTCAACTCTGTCTTCTATAAAAGCAACAAATCTCACTGTGGAAAAAATATTCAATGATACCATTTATAGCTCCAGAAAAGGGAAATTGGCAAACGTTTTGTGCATGCCATGAAAACATCAGTAACATATCTTTATAAATTCTTCTGCCTGTAAGAAGTAGCTAGCGACTGCTGAAAAAAAATTATTTGAATAGAAAGTCTCTCACGCAATGGGAGTATCTGAATATTATATTATTTATGTTTATTTAACTCCAAAGCACTGTTGTTTAAGTACAATGTGAGTTTATTCCATTTTTTCCATGTTTAGCTAATATATGCTTTCTCTTTTCTTTTGGTTTTTCCTTTTTTCTTTCTTTCTCCTTTATTTAACATTAGAACATCTTTAGAGGAAACTTATTTCCAAATGTATTTCCAACTACAACTTTTTAGATAATTATGTTCCGTCACAATATAAGAAATCTGTCGTACGTGTTTATCCAAACGTATTTTTGTGGTCAGAATGGTTAACATATCCATCTAGTAAATGGATGAACCATGGTTCGAATCTTGCTGACAGCACACTTTAGTATTCACACTTCTAAAAATTTAACAGCGTCTACGACACTACAATGTATTGATCATACATGCGTTTGGAAGGTACTACCCCTATATGAAAAGTAACATCTTTAATTTATCCTAAACGCGATCTCATGCATAGCCAATTCTAAAGAAGTGGCCATTCAACAATGTATAAGATTATTAACTATATTTCTCTTTAATCAGCTTTTCACCTTTCAATTCTTTTTCATCTTTTCAATTCTCCATATTTTTCTCATCTTTTAGTAATATATCTAAATGATACAAATTGAAAGGTATTTACTTTACAGTAAATCCAGTTAATAATTTTTATGAAAATTTGCAGTTTATCTATAGTTCATAAACAATTCTATACACTATACACTATACACCTACTATTCTATACACATCAGGGTTGGAAACATACTTTTAACCGCTGGCCAAAAGGGCCTTTTCATTGCATCATGCGGCCAGGGCCATAATTATCTTTCAAGATGCTACTACTGTTTTCAGGACCGGATTTGGGAAAAGAGAAACGAAAAACCTTCCCCAGAAGAAATTGTTTTAAATATGAAATACAATTAAAAAAGCTTACAATTAAAAAAATTACAAATATGCCACAAACAGAAAGTTTATCTTTTGGTCATCAAACGACTGACATGCACACAGTTTCATTTTAAAATAAAAATTTGGAGATGAAATATTCTTTTCCTAAGTCTTTCTGATCAGTCTTCCTATTTAAATAATATCATATGTAATTCCTTAATTTATAAGGTCATACTTTGTCTGATACTGGAACGTTAGTCTTAAAACCTTACTAGATAGGTAACGAGTTATCGCTACGTCTAAAATAGCATGACAACGCTTAGAAAGGTTTTAAACAACCTTTTTATTGAATGAAATTGCAAGCATAAGGAACATAATGACTTAGTGTTACAAATAACCACTACTTGTAACCAGGTCAGTTAAACGATAAAAGTCAAATATAAAATGCAAAGGTTATAAGTAGTTTAAGACTACATAGAGACAATCAACTTAAGCTATAGGCTGGCTCAAATTACAATTAGCTAGAGTTGTCAAAGTTCTAACAACGCTAAGTGAGTACGAAGTACTCTTTCTCTTTTCCTAGATCCAAAAACTTCAGCTTAAATGCACTGCAAGTTAATTTGCGTTCCGGTGAGGAATATGGAAAGAAACAGTTAAAGTAAAGATCAAAATCTTAATAACTGGTTACTTTAACATAAGAACCTTACAAAGTTCTAAATTAAAGCTGCTGGAATTAATAGGAGTAAGTTTTTTTTAAAGACTAAGCACAGAGTTTTTAGCATATCAAGTGTTCTGAACTTAGATTAATCGTTAGTATTGTCATGTGCATTTATTATTTTTAATGGGTTTTCATATTATCATTTACTAGGATTACAATACGTAAAGATGGATAGTGCATGGATGTAAAATTAATTAGAACTTACAATAAAATGTAAAATCTTTTTACTTAAATTTTTATTTGCATAGGTAAAATATTATCATGAATAATTTTAGAAAAGTAGGAAGCTTAGGCAGTAACAAAAGTAGCATTAATTTTTCGTTTCAATTTCTTGTGAGTATTTTGTTATGCCCATCGGCAGTTCTCAAAATCTACGTATAAGAAGTTGGTTTTATGTGTGCGTTGAATTAAACTGAATTTGGAAACATGAGATTATTGACAAACAGTTTCTGCAAATAAAAGAGTATTTTTCTGCGAAACATCACTCAGAAATTCTCTTTTAATTAAATTAATGTTTTCTTATGACATGCCCCTTTTCAAAATTTTCTTTGATACAGTTGAATAGTTTTTGCTATAGTTTTATGCCCTACATTATTTAAGAATTGTGATTTGAACTTTTCAGTTAACTGTAATTTATTATAACGGTTTTCGAATTATTTGAAAGGAAAAAAATCTCAAACGAACTGCAGAGTATTTTGCGTCAACATATATTACTAACTTACGATGAGATGCTTTTGTTGAACATTAAATTAAGGAATTCTTTCCATCAGTTCTTGTTTTGCAGCAGGTGGCGCAACAAGCTAGCTAATCTCAGATCCAGCATTTAAAACATGATATTATTACAGTTTACTCTACAGTATTTCTTGTTCCTGAAGTATTCCTGTTCTCAATATAGAAATTACCAAAACACATGATTATCTAATGAAAAGCGTGTTATAAATGAATCCATCCAAATGTTTAAAAGTATAAACCCATTACTTTTAAAATGAAGCAAAGAATTAAAATTGTTCGACTTTCTTCATGGTGATAAGCATACCTAAGAGTTAGTAAATGTTCGAAGATAGCAAATAGTTCAGATCGGCTTTTCAACGTAATCGAGTTATATCACAATATTCATTTCAGGAGACTTCTGTTTGTATCTGCATTTGACATCAAATTACAGATTTCCTTACTCGAAACAGCAACTACTGCAACCATTCGAAATCACAATAAACAGACAAATAGCTTACATTTCTAGCATGCTTAGCTTTTGAGAGTGAGTGCAAAGCCTTTAGTATTCAGCAGCACCTTAGAGAATCCAAAAGTACTCGCACATAACTGCAGCGCAGTTGGACGAATTAGTGAAATCAACGAAAATTATCCTTGGCGTCATTATTAGCTTAATTACTCTAATTAGAATAACAGCTCCTTCATTTTCACGATAAATGAACGAAACTTTTCTGCCAATTGTTTATTTCAATTTAAAATCTAAGAATACGGAAGTCTGATTTGAAAATAAAGGTGGATTACACGAAGCTGTTAGGTAGGGGTTTCTATACTCATATCAACAAGCGAATGTGGTTAATTTTCTTGACTTTTTTTCATGTTTTAAACTATTACTGTATTAATTTATTTTCTGGACATCTAAAAAGATTCTATTCACTTAATAATCTTCATCACTTGTACAGGAGGTAGGATTTCTTTCAGTGTGTCTTTAGCAATTACTTAGCAATGCAATGTCTATGCCATTTAAAATTTCGAATATTGCATCAGCTTTAATTGACATAATTTATTCTTAAATAGCTATTGAAAACTGGAATTATTCTAAATATCAAAACATAATTTTCTTCCAATGTGTAGGTTTATGAAACTATCTGACTAGGCATGTAAGCATTAGTGATGTAATATTATTGAAACATTGATTTCCGTAAATGTATGATAATGGAAAACTGTTTAAAAATGTCATTTACACCAAAAGCCAGCAACAGATGGCAATTTTTCTTTGGAAGTTTAAATTGAGAGATTTAATATAACCACGAAAAATATTTTATTACGTTCTGATATGACTCGTCTCTGTGGAGAAGAGTCCTATCAGAATAAACTCATTAATTTTAATTCGCAAACTCCTCACAGAATTCGTTTGTTTCTTTAACTGATTAGGACGAAACACACGAAAGCTACCTGTCCAAGAGGATGGACGCTTTCGTAGTGGAGCTGATAAGAAAAAGTAGCCTTATATTTACAAATTAAACAATGATACATCAGTAACTTCTCATGACAATCGGTCTTCTTTATTAACTCTATCAAAATATAAGACGTGAATATGGTTCCATGCTTCTTCCTTTGTTGACCTTTACCATTTACTGTCGATTCTGATCAGATCCAAATCAAGCTAATGCTCCCTGTGTTGTGTGGTGAGACTCTTAGAGTACAACCTATCATTCAGTTCACCCATGAGTCTCCCCACAGGACAAAGATCATGTTTTAAAAGTAATCTACACTTTCAACAGCGGAAACTGGTCATGAGGCATGGTGTCTTGCTGTAGGACAGTGGCAGTTGCCACACTGCACTGAAAACTATGCATCCGTGCATAATCTGTATTACGTGTCTGTACCTCATTCTATTCTATCGCCCGATCTTTCGCTAAAGGATATCATTCACCTGGACCGTTGAAGAGACAGTTTGAGCTAAACAATCTTCATTAATAACTTCCTATTTCTTAGAATTTTAAGACTTCACATCAATTAAAACTTTCAAAATAACCTGTAAACTGATACTGTTAGTGATTGCTTTAATTAAAAATGCATCAAGCTTTCTGTTTTCTCCTTGAAACATTCAATAATTCTGTTATCATATTTGCAACAGCACAATAAAATATTACAAAATGACTTAAAAAATCAAGTAAAAACGCTAAATAGGAGCTAAAATAAAGATGCTTTCTACTACTATTATTTTAAATTAAAAAAAAGTGGATTAAATGTACAGATAAAGTAATACGTGTTAAATATCTTATACTGAATAGTTTATTTGCAAACGTGGTAAATATGTAAAAATATATTATGAATAATGAAACGATTTTCATTTCATAGTTTTATTACAACTGTTTAATTAACGGAATCTAGCAATTTTTCTCTTACTGCCTAAAAATATCAAACATAACTTCGAATTCTTTGGCATCTCTCTCAAAAGATAAAACTTCAACTGTAAAATTATAAACCGTAGCTTGTCAGGTTAAAATAAGAAATTCTTCATTTCGGCGCCGATATTCTCAAATCCCATTACCACAAGAAAGTCACTGTGGACGTGAAGCATCATCAGTCTTTAGAAAAATTCAGTTGCGAATGAAAGAGTGGAGTGTGTAGCCAGGTTTTTGATAAAATAATTTGGTCATTCATCTAAGTTTTGATTGGCGCAAACGAGTATGAATTTGTAAGCAAAAGAGAATTTCTTCTCTCCTAGTTATTAGGGGTGACATAGTCGAAAGCAAAGAATGACTGCCAGTTTCAGCGCCTTCTCTTCAAACTTCGTACTAAGAGAGAAAAGCCGCATTAACCTGACAATATCGTTTCCTTGACAACCGGAGCGATTTTTGTTTTACCTTTTGCATATCTTTTGATTTCCTTTTCCTGGAAATGCAATGAAGGCAACGGAGCGTATGTTTCGAGATGCAAGAAGAAATCTCTTTTCTGGATTACATGCCAGTGGAGAGAAAAACTCCTTTTCCTTTGTACTAATTTGTAATGTCTTCCTCCTAGGCTGCAAAATCTTCTTTTCCTAAGAAGTATTAGGTAAAAATTTAGAAAATCTTAACTTATATGTAATAATACTCATATTTTCTTTTATATTTTCTTACATTTCTTCTTCATATTTTCTTTCTGAAACATCTTTGTACGGTAGGTAAAATTTATAGATGTTTAAGTAAAAATTTAAAATATCACAACTTATATTTAATAATACTCGTATTTTCCTTTTCCCTGAAATATCTTAGTACGGTAGGTAAAATTTATGGGTGTTTAAGGAGAATGAAAATGTTCCATTTTTCTCTTTCTAATATAAATCGTTTGGTTTCTGCAAGCAATCATACCATTTTTAGATATAAGAATTAAAAGGTTTTAACTAAACAATAAATTTTCGTAAATTTGTTAAAAACGTACGCAGTTTTTGTATTTTTAATGTATTTCGTATATACTTTAGAATAAAATAAGTAGTGTACATTTTCAAGTAAATGTTCTATCTAGAATAAGGAATGTCAGAAAAACTAGAACTTCTATATCCAATGCTACGAAGTTTATAAAAGATCGATCATTGGTTGAAAACGAAATGCAAATTTTACATTGATTAAAACAAAATAAACTTTAAGTGCAGGTTTGATAAACTGCTTGTACGTAAATTAAAAGAATTTTAATATCACACTTGATATATTTACAATAAAAATACTTTGATGAAATTTCTGGAACAAACGTGAGTTAGAAAACATTGTAACTTTTTTTCAGATAGATCATTCGAAAAGAAACGAAAATAGGAATTGTTTGGAGCAGAAGCCATCACTGGAACAGTAATGCAACATTCTTCCACTTATAAAGAAGTCTAGAATTATTTAAGAAGGGCATTAACGCATTTTAAGTTTTAGTACTTTGGTACTATTTGACAGCTTGCCAGATGCACTATTATAGTTACACCATGTACAAAATGAGGACACACACTATAATGTCATTTTTAGAATACTATATACTTTATTTTTAGAATACTATATAATTATACTCATCATTTATATTTTTAGAATACTATATAATTATACTCATCATTTATATTTTTAGAATACTATATAATTATACTCATCTATGTATTTATAAGAGGACTGCCATCTAAAACAACGCTTGGGTATAGTTTTTGTTTTATTTGTATTACGATAACCGCACAACCTATTGAAACAAGGAGCTGTAGCACGCATAGATTTGAAATGATTCCGAAATGTTTGTGGTTTTTCCAATTCCCCCCCCCCTCAAAAAGGGTAACAGCATTATATTGGGTTATCTTTACATGTAAGCCCATTCGTTTCAATTTCTATTTAAAGTTCAAAACTATTTAAAGAATCCTATGCTTCGTTACAATTCCATTTTTTTGTAGAAATAAATTGCTAACTGCAGTCATCGTATATTCTGCTATCATATTTTGTACAAGGGATTTCCTACCACAAGTTATCTGCACAAAGATAAGGAAATAAAGTAAGATCTAATAAGGTCTACAATAAACTTATAGATTAATTTTATGTAATTAAAGCCAAGTTTTAGAAAATGTTGTTTAATAAAATAATATTCAACTTCGTTATTTTCTTTCTTGCAAAGAATGTGTAATTCATTTTTAAAATGCGAAATTTCCAAATTATGATAAATGTGACAATATTAATGTATGAGTTTGCTGGAATTAAATTCAAAATGTCATATTTTTATCCAAAACTGTGATTTGTCGGAAGTTAATGATGTTATTAACCGAACAGTCAATAGACGTTTTGTCCTAGTTTAAGACAAAGTGGGTAGGTGATGTATTTTTTAAAAGTATCTCTTACAAATGGAAATAATATCATCTATGCATCTGAAATTGAGTTTAAGTCTATCTTTGGTTCTATCATTTAATTGATTCAGAAATTCAAATTCTTTGTGTAAAAGATAAATACCGATATTAGTTGAATAATTGGGTGCCATGGGAATTCCAATAATTCCATTCCTGCTACATGTTATTTTCGAATTTTGTAAAATATATACATATATATTCAATGAATTCGAAAATTATGAATGAATATAGAAAATGCCTTAATACAATTTAATTTAAGAAATAACTGCAAGTACTAAAATAGTAAGGTGGAATAAACAAATTAACAATGACAAGCTAATAAGCAAAAATCTTAGCACGGAAATGTATTGTCTTGTTTCCGTTCATTTTCACAGGGATGACAAAATAGAAGAAAAGTGATTCAAATAAAAAAAATTGCATTTTAATCAAATCTATGAAAGAGATCTAGCTAACATGATGCATAAATTAGGAAGTATTGTTTATTAATGAAATGTTTTGTAATTTATGTTTACCTTTTTCTTTCCATATGTGTGTTTATGCACGCATACATGTATGTGTGTATAGATTTGTATGTGTATATAAATATATGCATATAATTAAGCTATAATAAACATAAATTAAATTTTTCATACTGGCAAACTTATTAACAGGAACAGAAAAACACGAATAAAACAATATTCATACAATATTAAATAATAAATGGAAATAACAAAAAGTAATAGTTAAAATGTCCTTGATCCTGTTTTAAGGAGCAGCCAAAAGATTTTTTATCAGAGCCATGCTTCTGAATTATATCTGGATGTGAATTAAAATTAATTCGAAAAGTATCAACAGTGAGAAGAAATCTTAGTAGCGGAAAAAGAACTTAAGTCATTAAATAGTATATTAAAGTAAATTAAATATGTCAAAATAAAATAAAATGGAAAGCCAAGAAGTAGTTAAAATTTAGAATGAAAGTACTTTAATTTGAATTCTTTCATCAAGATACTGCTCCGACGTAACTCGAGTTTATTGAAGAGTATAATATCAGGAATAAAAAGTCAAATTTTTTTTAAATCAAGACGAAATTGTCAAATTAGTAGCTTGTGAAAGCAACGTTTCAAATGCAAAACCACTAAGGTATGCCATAAAAGATTCCTTTTAACAGGGGAATCAGACAGGTTTAGTAAGATGGAAATTATTGAGAAACAAATGCAATGGTTATGATATGGAATCCGAAAAGTAGATTTAAAAGTTATATACCCCAAATTAAAAAAAAAGCTGTAATAACTTGTTCGTATAGCCTGCAAGTTCCCATTAAGACAATATTTTTAATTCGAAAACAAGAGAACAGGCGATAAGCCTAAAATTCGAAAATGTTTAAACTGATGAATAAAAATAAAAAAAAATTATTTATATTGATTAAGGGTACAGGCACAAACAAAAGCATAATTTCTAATTAACATAGTCAAATTATTAAATGAAGGTAGTATAGGGAAATGAAAATTACATATCAAAACAAACATATGAATCTTTTGTGCATGGCGAGATGTTATAAAATGAGAAGAAATGACTTTATTTGTGCGAGTGCTTCATACCGAAGTGATTTAGTTAATGCTAATAAAATGAAAATGTGATTGAAGTAAAAGTAAGTTAGATTAAATTAAAATGAAAGCGAAATAGTGAATTAAATTCACTTCTATAAAGACACATTTTTAAAGGGAAATATGCAAAATAAATGAATTATGACTGGCGGTAATCAATTATCCGGACAAGTTGAAGAATGTAATGCTGTTTATTAATATGGTATTATTAAATGTTTTTTTCGAATTGAAGTTGATTTAAATTGTGAAAATAAAAAAAAATTAATGTATTGCCAACAATAAAAATAATTTGAATTTTACAAATTTAAATTAAAACAGATATTAAAAATTAAAATAAATACATAATAAAATAGAGTAGAAGGCCAATAAGAAATTGAAATTTAAAAGAAAAAAGGTCATTTTAAATTATTTTTTTTCTTTTATTCTACTTTATTTTTTATTTATTTTAATTTACTTAATTACTTTATTTCAATTACTGATTCATTTTTTGAAATAGTCTTAATTCACAACCAGATATAACCCAGAAACGTGGCTCTGTTAAAAATTCCTTCGGTTGCAAAGGAGGTTCATATGTAATGATCATTCTTTGAACACTTCAAATTTTAATGGAAGTTTAATATTCTATCTTGAATAGTTAGCAAAAATATTTGTAAGCTGCATTAGCCGCATACGTAATGCATTACATTGCAACTACAATTCAGTTGTCGTCACTGAATACTTGGCAGGGTGCATTTTATTAAGGTGACAACAATGTCGTGAACCCCGTGGCGAAGAGCATTATTAAAAATACGAAAGAGCACGTGCCAGAAATGCAAAAGCATAGTTCTGGAATTTCTTTACTTCCTTATGTGAGAGCTTTAAGAAGTTCGCAACATCTTCTGAATTTAGCGGGAGGTAAAATAAAATCATTCAGGACGACTTGATACGAATTTGAAATTTTGCTACTCAAGGAAACTGTTTTGATCATCTTCAGAAAACGATTTTATCTCTTTTTAGCAAATGTGCCATGTTTCTAACATGAACATTTTAATTTTTTATAAATTCTCTGAGGTTACTTGAAAAATCAACTGTTTCATTTTTTGAAAGATATCGGAATTGAAAGTATAATAAAAAAGGGATTTTTGAAATGAAGCACACGAAAAGTTTTCTAATGTTTTTATACGTACTTCTTATTTATTTTCCTTAGGCCAATAATGAAACAGTGCTATTTAAAAAATAAGGACAGTTTTTTTTTTTTAAAATAAATTAACATTCATTCTCATTTGAGTATAAAACTACATTCGTTTTCTAAAATATTATATACAAAATGAATTTTTGGTTTTTCTACGGGCATGCATTTGATATACATACTAGTGACACTATTCTTTGATTATATATGTAATTAATTTCTTCCTCAGTGCATTTAATAAATTCTCTTGGACTGAAACAATTATTACAGAAACATCCTTACATTTTTAAGTTTTAATAAGTTTGTGGCGACATGAAAAATAAGCAATGTCTCACCGGGTCTCGAACCTGTACCTCTCGAATACGCACCCAGTGTACTAACCTTTACACCATGAAATCATGCAGAAAAGAAGGAGAAAATACCTTACATACTCTTCTTTCTAAAGGGCGACTGGAGATTAGAGGACCCAATCGCCAAATCCCGGTGATGCAGAATCATCATTCCCCACCTTTTAGTTCGGGCGCCACTGTAGAAACATTAAGTTATTTTGCAGGTGGAGACGTGAAAAATGAGCAATGCCCTCGCCGGGACTCGAAGCTGGACCTCTCGAACACGTGCCGAGTGTGCTTCCAGTTACACCACGAAGGCATGCAGAAAGGAGGGAGAAAATACCTTATTAGTTAAATGTAATATTTACATAATTTTTATATGATTTACTTGTATATTTAAAAATTTACGATTCTTGTTTTGATATTTAAAGAGGGTTTTCAGTTGTAAACAATAATATGTCATCATATAATACTTTGAAACTTAGTTTCAAAACTATTTAAATATTTCAAGAGTTTCAGTTAATATGTTCAAAACTTCATGTTTAACAGCTATGCTTGGAAACAACAGGCACCGTTTTATCTTAAATATTTGAAATATATATTTTCAGTTTATCAAAATGCATTTAATATATGTATATTTCTACATATTTGTCGTTTGTACATGAGGCTATTTTAGGAGGAATTAAAATTTTCGGTATTTTAACAGAATAAAGTCCGCATACATAAAAGGTACATTGACGATGATATCATGTGAGGCAATTATTTTTTCACCATATTTTGATTTAGATAGGCTAAGATTGCAGGTTATGAGAAAACCCGAAAGAGCTGTCTACTGTAAATCTTCGAGTGAGACTCTATAAGGGATACTTGCTTGTGTTAGTGTTACACGAGAGTTGAACAACGAAAAATACAAATACCCAACCCATTTTCATAAAACAGAACACGGAATATCAGCATTCTGAAATCTAGTCTCCTTCGCTACTGGTATTAATAAAGGGTGTTCCAACGAGAATGATATGATTTTAAAATGAAATAAAATAAAATCTGTTTCACACACAACCAAACTTTTTATATTATTTTAGAGTGAAATTTATGTTCTGAATAAAAGAACATCTATGTTTCCCTCGACTTAGTGGGCATGAGCGAATTTGAACTCAGTTTTCGATGACTGTATGCTTTAACTCTTATCTGTTGTCACGAATAGAACGTTCGATGTTTATTTTTAATGTTTCATGTGTTCGTGGTTTCTTCGCACCGATCGTTGATTTCAAATAACCCACAGAAAGCAATCTGAATAAGTAAAATTCTAACTTCCGGGAGGCCAACTAACAGTGCAATTTCCTGAAATTATCTTTTCAACAAACGTTTTTCGAGATACGTCGACAAGGGCGCATTGTGATATGCGTCTTACTTAAACCACATGTTCTCAAGCCACTGTCTTGCAAATCCCCCCCAACTCTTATCTTCAGTCGGTATCTCTCATAATTCACCTAAGTGTAGCTCCTTGATTTAGAAAAAAAAAATGGTCCGATATTGACTATATGCCATAAACCTTTTCGAATACTACGGCTTTTCGTGTATCGCTTGTGGATTGACTTTACATCAAAAACGGCAATTTTGTTGTCGTTGTTAGCGAGAGAGTTAGTGTTGGCGAAAGTGTTAGTGCCGTTGTTAGTGTTGGCGAAAGATGTTAACATATCTAGTCAAGCAAAAATGAGCTTCATCCGAGATGATTTTTGAGCAAAATTAACGTTTTTTGAAGCTTGTATTTAGCCATGATGAGCTGTCAGAGCATACTAAATACAAACAGTTGTAACATTTTTAACATTGTTACCATTTAATTTCAAAATTATATCATTCTTATTCCAGTACCCTTCATTAAGGGCAGATGTTTGTGTTTCGATAATGTCATTACGAGAGTGTTAACGGTTACTGTTATTTATATTGTTAAACGTGCTTTCGATGAATAATTTGCGATTTGTATTCACAAAATTAATAATATCGCATTTTAGTTTCTCTGCGCCTAATTCTAAACATATTAATGTCCATTTTAAAGGTCTTCTCAAACGTTTGTTGCTAATGACCTTGTTAAGACTTGCTAGTAAAAAATCATATACAATGTTTTCGGAAAGTAACCATGCACCTGTCATGCAGTAGAAAAAAAAAATGAATAACTTTCACTTACCTCACAGTAATTGTTGGAAATGTCCACCACGAACCTTCAGACATGTGTGCATACGTCTCTTCATGTTCTAGAAGACTCTGGTAATTTGTGCCGGTGGAATGTTCTTGGTGAAGTCAAGAATAAGAGTTTCTAGGAGCGTGTGAGGATTTTGTCAATAAACATTAACTTTTGCATAATTCAAGTTGTAAAAATTCGAAAACAGGCCTAGTCTGGAAATGAGGCGGCCACAAATCCTTTAAAATGGTTCTATCTTCAAAAACATCTTCCAGTAACTTACGACGGGTAGCGCCATCTTGTTGAATCCAGTCATTGTAATTTCGTCCTCCATTAGTTCTCCCAAGAACTTGTAAATAAATCCACAATAACGATAAGACCATTATTTCTCGGAAGAATATTGAGCCTACTATTCTCCTGGCTATTGCAATCCATATGCGAAGTTTTTGGTCATGTAGCGGAGTTTCACGAAGTGCTCGTGGATTTTAATTTGACCATAAACGTGAGTTTTGTGCATAGACGTACCTTATAAATAGAACCATGCCTCATCAGTAAAAAAACATAGTCCAGTATATCGTCCAATGTAACCGACTGCCACATAAAACATTCCCTCAAATCACATTTGTTTGGAGGAATATCTCACCCTATAATCGTGTCCACTTGTAATCGTGTAGGTGCATAGTTATTTTCCGAAAGCACTCTGTAACCTTCTTTTAAAAAAAAATCATTGGTTTCATTTCACAGAAATTAAGTACAATAATTCCCTCGTCTGATGCAATTATCATCATTTTCGTGAATTGGTGGTTACTGCATGTAACAATAATGTAAGTAATATTATACTTTAAACTTACATATTTGAACTAGCACTTGTAATCACATTTTTTTAATATAACATTTTAAAATGTGTAGTAAATTTTAGTAAAGCCAATGAATTTTGCTTAAAATATGTTTTTTTTTTTTTTTTTTTTCTTTCTCCGAAACGATAGGCAGACATTTTTATAAAACTTCTTACCACGAAGATATGTTAATGAGGAGATTCTTCACTTACGTTCAGGAACACATTAAGTTAATTTGAGAATATTAATCTCTATCTAAAACATTTCGCGTTACCTTAGTTACGAGTTTATCGATAAATAAATGGTTAGTTTAAAGTTAATGCAGCAGAGAGAGTATACGTTTGGAACAATTTTGCAACAGTTTTGTGTAGAGTCAATACCTACGTTATTTTTTGGAGGTTCCTGCTACATTTTTACTGTCAGAACTATGAAGACAGAATAAGGCTTTGTGAATTACTTCACTTGAATTTCAGCAGGAAAATCGATATTTTTAAATTATTTTCAGTTAAGTGTAGTTATTATAGATATTTGTGTTTCACAGTCCTGAATATGCATCTCTTGCCAATTATTATTTAAATTTTTAATTATTTAGGCAATGCACAAGCCGTGGCACACCTAAGTACCATATATCGAAAGATGCAGTTCGAGCACCTCTTGTAAGTCAGTAAAACCAATGCAAAGAAATGTTACATGTAAGATAATAAATGGTTTTCTCCTTACCACTTATGTGTTCTTTTCTTTCCATTATTGAACTGGGGTCATTTTCCCGTACTACATGGCATATGGGACTATGCATCCTATGTGAAATCGCGTTCTTTTCCTATTCTTTACCTCCCCACCAAATTTTGATGATGAATTCTGAATCACCCTGTATAAACTCTTGATTTACTATTTAGTTCTATGAAGTAAATCTTTTGACTGAAACTCATTTACATTTAGGATAGATATCGTCTTTTTTCATTTAATGTTTTAGTGTAATTGTATTAAAAGGAAAATAACTAGCCCTCAAGCAAGTTTTCATTATTCCTGAAATTATGTAACATCAGTAAAGCATTTAGTGTGCATTTCCTAATCTTAGATTTTAATATAGCATAAAAGCCCTTTCTACCTTTCTTATCAAAATAGAAGAAGCAATGTCTTAATGAGCCTAGCACCCTTTCCTGTGCAATTGTTATGTAGAGAAATTATCTGATAGCGTTATAAAAAAATTAGGTGAATGATTTTATGATTTATGGAAATTTAAATTTTATTTTGATTCTGAATTATTTAATTTAAGGCTTTAATTTTGGAGAAAAACAGATGCTTCTGGAAATATTATTTAGTTTAAAAGAGTATTATTTATTTTCCTCTATTTGTAAATCTTGTACAAACTTTTATTCATTGTGAAAGAAGCAGGGAAAGGGAGGCAATTTTCGCCAAGTCATGATTTCGCGCGCTTTAGAATGTTCGAGAAAGAATTTTCATTGTTAGTTGACCTTAAGAGAGGAAAATACGTGACGGAAAGGTCAAAGGTTGCTACTTGTCTTTCAATGTAAGTCATTCAGGTTTTTGGCGATTGAGGGTCCGGTTGTTGGCTAAGTGAAGAAGGGCGCGCATGCGCGATCACCCTTATTTCCGCATTCTGGAGTTGAAAACGAAGATTTTGCCATAATTAAGGAGGCGATAAGTGAAGCCATAGTGGGAGCCCGTTTTGTGAAGGAGACGAAGGGAATTCGAGTTGGATACAGACTTACTTTTTCACTCACTCTCGGACTGACTCGCTGATTTTCGGGCTTGCTGGACAAAATGTAATTACGAAGCGGGATGTTTTCCGGCGGGGAGCGGCAAAATATGCTCCCCGGCCGCGTTTGGTTAAGAGGCGAGACACACTTACTCTTGACTCGCTTAGGCACCCACTGCTTGGATTCGCTGACTTTCGGGCTTGACGGACTTGTTGACGGAGACTGAGAAAAAAAAAACTTGTGGGTGTTGCGATGGAGAAAGGAAAAGATTTAGTCGGCATCGAGCTGTGCTTCCGGCGGGGAGCGGCAATTATGCTCCCCGGCCGCGGGTTTTCTCAAAAATGCGAAGAAAAAAAAAAAACTATTGAGCGAATAACAAAAAAATTAACAGAGACTTGGGTCTCTATCTGTATCGGCAAAAGTCAGGACGATGTCCTCTGAACTCCGACTTGAAAACAGAAGGAATTATGTCACCTTAGTCAACTGGAAGCCTGCGTTAGCCGTTCTCTAAAATGCCTAGCTTAATTGTCTACGTTTTCCTTGGTGGAGCTGAGAGTCTGGGCAGACAGCCGTGCGGTGTAAGCTGTTCTCTTGCTTCCAGTGGGAATAATTTTCTTCTATGGAAAACAGTAGCAGGCGTAAGATTTGACGGTATAGCTGATGTAATTTATTGTCGTGCCGTTCGAGTCTCTGTCTTGCGGATTTGCCAAGTGACGTAAGGATAGAGCTAAGATATGAGCTCTCCTCCACTTCAATATGTCCACTCAAGATAAGTATTATTTTTTTTTGGTGTGTTGGAACTTTAGGCAAGTTTTTCCAAAAACGTCCTTAGCAGTAAAACCAACGTCGAATCTAAAATTTAACTCTCAGGCCATAAATTGTTTCCCTTTCCTTTCTTTTAAATCACCAGACAAACCTTAAATTTTTTATGAATTTAAATGAACAGACTCTCAGATGAGGTTAAGACTTTTCTTATTGTGTTGTAATTGAATAAACTGATATTTAATCTGGAACCTCTTACAGTATGTTTTCTTTATATATTTAATATGAACTTTTCCTTTATATCTTGTATATGTTTTATGTTTTCGATCCTCTCACGGCGCGGTCCCGGAATGCATTTTTTTCACAACGCAAAAATGCTGTACACGTTTCACTATACGATCACTTCCTTTAACGGCAAGTAGTTTCATATTTAACATTTAACAATATAGGAATTTCAGATATAACTGGTACCTAGAAGTAAACTATTTAACCTTGGTGGCGAAACTTTCTTCTATATAACATTGGTGCCGTGAAGTAAGATTCATAACATTATTTCCCGGCGTGAACTTAAGCAATCGTATAGTGGTTAGTACATTGCGTTGTGGCCGCAATAACCCAGGTTCGAATCCTGGTCACGACACCAGTGTTAAATTGCTTAAGTTCACGCCGGGAAATAATGTTATGAATCTTACTTCACGGCACCAATGTTATATAGAAGAAAGTTTCGCCACCAAGGTTAAATAGTTTACTTCTAGGTACCAGTTATATCTGAAATTCCTATATTGTTAAATGTTAAATATGAAACTACTTGCCGTTAAAGGAAGTGATCGTATAGTGAAATGTGTACAGCATTTTTGCGTTGTGAAAAAAATGCATTCCGGGACCGCGCCGTGAGAGGATCGAAAACATAAAACATATACAAGATATAAAGGAAAAGTTCATATTAAATATATAAAGAAAACATACTGTAAGAGGTTCCAGATTAAATATCAATTTATTCAATTACAACACAATAAGAAAAGTCTTAACCTCATCTGAGAGTCTGTTCATTTAAATTCATAAAAAACTTAAGGTTTGTCTGGTGATTTAAAAGAAAGGAAAGGGAAACAATTTATGGCCTGAGAGTTAAATTTTAAATTCGACGTTGTTTTTACTGCTAAGGACGTTTTTGGAAAAACTTGCCTAAAGTTCCAACACACCAAAAAAAAAATAATACTTATCTTGAGTGGACATCTTGAAGTGGAGGAGAGCTCATATCTTAGCTCTATCCTTACGTCACTTGGCAAATCCGCAAGACAGAGACTCGAACGGCACGACAATAAATTACATCAGCTATACCGTCAAATCTTACGCCTGCTACTGTTTTCCATAGAAGAAAATTATTCCCACTGGAAGCAAGAGAACAGCTTACACCGCACGGCTGTCTGCCCAGACTCTCAGCTCCACCAAGGAAAACGTAGACAATTAAGCTAGGCATTTTAGAGAACGGCTAACGCAGTCTTCCAGTTGACTAAGGTGACATAATTCCTTCTGTTTTCAAGTCGGAGTTCAGAGGACATCGTCCTGACTTTTGCCGATACAGATAGAGACCCAAGTCTCTGTTAATTTTTTTGTTATTCGCTCAACAGTTTTTTTTTTTCTTCGCATTTTTGAGAAAACCCGCGGCCGGGGAGCATAAATGCCGCTCCCCGCCGGAAGCACAGCTCGATGCCGACTAAATCTTTTCCTTTCTCCTTCGCAACACCCACAAGTTTTTTTTCTCAGTCTCCGTCAACAAGTCCGTCAAGCCCGAAAGTCAGCGAATCCAAGCAGTGGGTGCCTAAGCGAGTCAAGAGTAAGTGTGTCTCGCCTCTTAACCAAACGCGGCCGGGGAGCATATTTTGCCGCTCCCCGCCGGAAAACATCCCGCTTCGTAATTACATTTTGTCCAGCAAGCCCGAAAATCAGCGAGTCAGTCCGAGAGTGAGTGAAAAAGTAAGTCTGTATCCAACTCGAATTCCCTTCGTCTTCTTCACAAAACGGGCTCCCACTATGGCTTCACTTATCGCCCCCTTAATTATGGCAAAATCTTCGTTTTCAACTCCAGAATGCGGAAATAAGGGTGATCGCGCATGCGCGCCCTTCTTCACTTAGCCAACAACCGGACCCTCAATCGCCAAAAACCTGAATGACTTACATTGAAAGACAAGTAGCAACCTTTGAACTTTCCGTCACGTACTTTCCTCTCTTAAGGTCAACTAACAATGAAAATTCTTTCTCGAACATTCTAAAGCGCGCGAAATCATGACTTGGCGAAAATTGCCTCCCTTTCCCTGCTTCTTTTACAATGAATAAAAGTTTGTACAAGATTTACAAATAGAGGAAAATAAATAATACTCTTTTAAACTAAATAATATTTCCAGAAGCATCTGTTTTTCCCCAAAATTAAAGCCTTAAATTAAATAATTCAGAATCAAAATAAAATTTAAATTTCCATAAATCATAAAATCATTCACCTAATTTTTTTATAACGCTATCAGATAATTTCTCTACATAACATTCCTTTCCCCTAAGGAATTAAATTTTGGTTTACCAAAATTTAGCAGACAGACACTTCTTGAAATACCATGACTCATACTGTGCAATAAGGCTATAAGATAACATAATGTAACAAAATTTCACACGACTCCTTGGTACAGTGACGTTACTGACACATTAAATTTCAAGTCCAAAATGTGCAAGTAAAACAACAAGATTAATCAAAGCGATTACTAATTAAAATACTCAAAGAAAATCATCAAAAATAATTAATCAAAAACATCAATTAATTCACTTAATTAATTACATAGAAATATTCAGAACACATACAAAAATAAAAATAAAAATAAGGCGCTAATCACAAACAAAATATGTCTAAGATCAATCAATAATGACAAAAAGAATTTCTCTTTTTTTTTTTTTTTCAGTTCATTGCATCACATTAGTGTTGCAGTCTCTGTGTGGCCACATTTCTGAACGTTTATTTATCTATTCATTCCTTTTCAGTCCATTAATGTAAACAATTTCACCTGAGGTCGAACACATTCTACTATTGCGACAATTTCTGCTGAGCACAATCATGGAGTACATTAAATGAGTACGGAGTTGTCAATGCAAGCGAGGGAAAACCCTGTCGTTGGAAATCATTGTGTTAACAACTCCCCCCTGCAGCCTTCAACGCGAGAAAATGAAAGCAACCAACCCCGGAATGTGAACTCAGCACCACAATACTCCTTAGTAGAGGAACTTGACCTTAAAAGAAACCAGATTTCACCCTCCTACGTCTCACCTTCGACCAAGGAAGAACAATCACTCTTTCAAAGTTGAAGAAGACTTTATCTTTCAATTTTTCCCTTACGATAGATAAGCCACTGAATGTGTTCGAATACACACACCTGAAGAAAGAGATAATCTAATCCAATTGCTCACACCACAAAAAAAAATGAAATAAATAAAAATAAGATAATTAACTCGCCGCAAATACATAAAATACATTCCTGAGAAGATAAACACACTAATAATTCAAACACTTCCAGATAAAATATGTCACATGAACGTATTCAAAAAAAAGAGTAAAGATCCCCTTAAGTACTACGAAATTGAATAACTTCCAGGAATGAATCCCAAACAATCACGTCTAAGAACATAAGCGGCCTGATCAGGGCCAAGCATTAGAAAAGAAAAGAACGTTACAACACAAGGAACCTCGGAACCAGCCGAAAATACCCCACACAAAAAAAATCAGAAAGAAAGAAAACGTGATTGTCCAAAAATTCAATCCAACCAAAATCAATTCCGAAAATAGCATCCAGAATACGCTGTGCAAATACCAATTAGAATTTTATCCAAGACACACAAAAATAATAGTAACAATACAACCTAATGCATATACAAAATAACGTTTGGCCAAAAATTTACAAATACTACCAAGATACACATATACACATAAAATGAAAATACAATTAAACTGTAAAAATTTCGTACATAATTCAAATGAGCAATGAGATCAGTGATACTTAAAAAAAATTTTAAACTGCAATACCTAAACCAATACACACCTAATCATTACGTCAAACCATATCAAGTCAAAAATATTTCACTGTAATTCAAATCAAGCCAAAAAAAATCAACCAGCAAGAGTGAAGTGCCGCTAAAAATTTCAAACCTCACGGTAAACACTAGTGAGTAACAACACCAAACTTAAGTCCCCTTAGTAAGACAACACCAAAAAAAAATCCAGTAATTCTAAAAATCCCTTAAGTCTACGAGAAAAAAAATTCAACCTAGTCAAAGAAATCAATCAAAGCTGGACTGAAGCACGTTACTAGAACACTAAATAAAATATCACAAATCAAAAAAAAAAAGTGTTCAAAAGAAACCCCCCAATTTTAGGCAAAAACTGAGATCTATTCTGCATCAGACTTCCAAAACGTTGTATAGTAATCTAAGTAGCAGCTTTCAACAACACCTCCACCCAAACAAAAGAAACAAAGTAACTCTTTACCGCGTCCATGTAAGCTGAGAAAAGCGCTGTATTATGAATGACAGACCCAAACTTTACGTATCAAGCAAATCCCCAGACACGTTGAAAGAGAACATAAGATCTCTTATCTCGGAAAGGAAAGTGCGCTGACTGAAACGTTACAATCCTGAACCAACACAATGAAAAAAGATACAACAATAGTTTTCTCAGATAACAAGTTCCTGTTTGCCCCCGGTGTAAGAGGTCAAGTGCCACCATGAAGTGCAAGTATTTACAAGGAAACGAGCTTTCAGGACATTACAACTTCACGCAAGACCTAACTGCAAGCAACAAATGCAAAGTTCTCAAAAGTGCTAAACTAAAAAAAAATACTCATAACTCGTAACTCAAAAATCCCTAAAAATCACACAAATGAAATCCATAACTCAAATTCTACTATTTTCCTATGACCACAGAAATCTCAATTCTTCCACAGAAACTAAACATCAGAGAACTTACATTTTACGGACCTTGGCAGAAACCACCAAAACAAAACAAAAACCTGATACAACTATCTTGATACTACCAATTCAAATACAAAACTTAAGCCAAAAGAAGAATTAACCCCAAATTCAGCAACCAGTCCAACCAAGAAAGAAAATTCAGTACCTCAAATCACATCTATTACGATTAACTAGCAAATTCAAGACAAACTACTTGTAATCAACAGAAAATTCCCGCTCATGAGTACAGAGCAAAAGTAACTAATCTTCTCAAACTTATCTAAAAATTTCCACAAACCAAATTCCCGTTGTCACCAAAATTCTCATTAAAATTCACTTTCTACAATTCACAAGACTAAATTTCTACTGTTTAAACAATTCTCACATGACAACTCTTCACAAACTTAAACTCAGAAGATAACTAATCTCAATTACTCTGACTCATTAAACTAATTAGAACTTCACTCAAGCTGAAGAAATCAATCCAAAAAAAAAAATTAAATATGCAAACATCACTATTGCTGATCTCAGGCAAAAATCCAAATCTAACCCATGTTAATTTTAAAACAGAATTTTGCAATTGAAAAACAATCTTCAATTTTTCTAACTCATTCATTTGTATCATTATGCCTTAAGAACTTATAAAATTCATTGCTCAATACTAAATTAAATTACTAATAATTACACAATATACTGGGATTATATCAAAACATTGTAAATCAAAAAGCAATAATATACTACGCTAGAGAATCATGAAAACATTACATACATTTCACAAAATATTATTCAATCAATTAAAAAAAAAAATATCAGAATTTCTCTAACGTTAACCCCTCACAATTACACATTTCACAAGATTCTAGGTTAAATAATTAGCAAAAACACACAGACAAAAAAAAATGTCTAGCTACGCATAGCTATGGCTTGTCTCATTCAGTAAAATAATTAGAGTCTTTAATCTCTTTCTCTTAGAAGTGCTCAAAAAATGAGTCCAGTTTTTAAAGACAAGCACTCGAAACTTTATACAAGGATACACAAATAGCATAGGATTATCGTGAAATAATTCATTTTCCATCTTGTATCATAAATCAGTACGTCGAAAATCAAAAATACACATCTAGAAAACACTCAAGGATTTTCAACAGTAAGAATGTACAGTACCTATTCTCCTACATTAAAAATATATATTTTTCCTAACTTTAAAGTTCAATTCTGATTGCCTAACGTTAAAGTCCTAAATTCCTGAAATTCACAAAGATTCTCAAAATTTATCCTCTTGTATTAACAACTTCATTAAAACAGTAAATTACTAAAAATAGGTAAATTCAAAATCAATTACTGATTCGATCCTTCACTAAGCAGAGGTCACGGCACCAATGTTATGATGAAAGTTTCGTGAGAGGATCTGATACACAAAAAAAAAAAAAAAAAAATATATAACTTATCTGGTGTGGGCCTCTTGAAGTCTCTGTCTTGCGGATTTGCCAAGTGACGTAAGGATAGAGCTAAGATATGAGCTCTCCTCCACTTCAAGATGTCCACTCAAGATAAGTATTATTTTTTTTTTGGTGTGTTGGAACTTTAGGCAAGTTTTTCCAAAAACGTCCTTAGCAGTAAAAACAACGTCGAATTTAAAATTTAACTCTCAGGCCATAAATTGTTTCCCTTTCCTTTCTTTTAAATCACCAGACAAACCTTAAGTTTTTTATGAATTTAAATGAACAGACTCTCAGATGAGGTTAAGACTTTTCTTATTGTGTTGTAATTGAATAAACTGATATTTAATCTGTTACCTCTTACAGTATGTTTTCTTTATATATTTAATATGAACTTTTCCTTTATATCTTGTATATGTTTTATGTTTTCGATCCTCTCACGGCGCGGTCCCGGAATGCATTTTTTTCACAACGCAAAAATGCTGTACACGTTTCACTATACGATCACTTCCTTTAACGGCAAGTAGTTTCATATTTAACATTTAACAATATAGGAATTTCAGATATAACTGGTACCTAGAAGTAAACTATTTAACCTTGGTGGCGAAACTTTCTTCTATATAACATTGGTGCCGTGAAGTAAGATTCATAACATTATTTCCCGGCGTGAACTTAAGCAATTTACCCACGGGAAGCAAGAGAACAGCTTACACCGCACGGCTGTCTGCCCAGACTCTCAGCTCCACCAAGGAAAACGTAGACAATTAAGCTAGGCATTTTAGAGAACGGCTAACGCAGGCTTCCAGTTGACTAAGGTGACATAATTCCTTCTGTTTTCAAGTCGGAGTTCAGAGGACATCGTCCTGACTTTTGCCGATACAGATAGAGACCCAAGTCTCTGTTAATTTTTTTGTTATTCGCTCAACAGTTTTTTTTTTTTTTCTTCGCATTTTTGAGAAAACCCGCGGCCGGGGAGCATAATTGCCGCTTCCCGCCGGAAGCACAGCTCGATGCCGACTAAATCTTTTCCTTTCTCCTTCGCAACACCCACAAGTTTTTTTTTTCTCAGTCTCCGTCAACAAGTCCGTCAAGCCCGAAAGTCAGCGAATCCAAGCAGTGGGTGCCTAAGCGAGTCAAGAGTAAGTGTGTCTCGCCTCTTAACCAAACGCGGCCGGGGAGCATATTTTGCCGCTCCCCGCCGGATAACATCCCGCTTCGTAATTACATTTTGTCCAGCAAGCCCGAAAATCAGCGAGTCAGTCCGAGAGTGAGTGAAAAAGTAAGTCTGTATCCAACTCGAATTCCCTTCGTCTCCTTCACAAAACGGGCTCCCACTATGGCTTCACTTATCGCCCCCTTAATTATGGCAAAATCTTCGTTTTCAACTCCAGAATGCGGAAATAAGGGTGATCGCGCATGCGCGCCCTTCTTCACTTAGCCAACAACCGGACCCTCAATCGCCAAAAACTTGAATGACTTACATTGAAAGACAAGTTGCAACCTTTGACCTTTCCGTCACGTACTTTCCTCCCTTAAGGTCAACTAACAATGAAAATTCTTTCTCGAACATTCTAAAGCGCGCGAAATCATGACTTGGCGAAAATTGCCTCCCTTTCCCTGCTTCTTTCACAATGAATAAAAGTTTGTACAAGATTTACAAATAGAGGAAAATAAATAATACTCTTTTAAACTAAATAATATTTCCAGAAGCATCTGTTTTTCCCCAAAATTAAAGCCTTAAATTAAATAATTCAGAATCAAAATAAAATTTAAATTTCCATAAATCATAAAATCATTCACCTAATTTTTTTATAACGCTATCAGATAATTTCTCTACATAACACAATTTACCTAATTAAAGGCACATGTTTAAAGCGCTGAGGTTCATTACCCAAGCAGTGAAACTGTGTACATGCCAAGAAGGAGGATTCTATAATTTAAAATAGAACTTGTTATTTGTTTATCTTTTTATTTCAATCAAATTAAATAGTGAAATTTTGCTAGAGTGGTGTTTTCTCCCTCCGGTTATCAGATAATTTCACTTAAAGTTACTAAACTGTAGAGATAATTAGTATTTTATTTAAATAATTATTTCATTCATCATAATTTCAGGTAACAGGAATTCAAATATAAAACTTACTGTCTTATAACTAGGATTCAGAATTTTTACTTTTTTATAGTTTCAGATACTCTTAGAAAGGAATGCGTTCGCTTTTAGAATGACAAGAAGGATTCGGCATTTGTTTCCTATTCGGCTGTAATTGAAAAAAATTTCTTTTAAAAATAGCGAATTGACGTATGAAGGAATATATAAAAAAAATTAGAAATTCGAGATATGAAAGACTTCTAGTGATACTGGGATAACTAAAACAAGTGACGAATGTAACGAATTGGAAAACTTTTCGGCTCTGTCAAATGATGGAAACAGAAAATCCAGAGTCAGACAATGTAGATGGTTAGGTTGTTTAAATATGGAAAAGCTAAAAGGCCTATTTTCTTAGGAAGGGTGCTTTCGTGAAGGAATTTCTAAGGGGAAGTCGGTTTATATTCATATAACACATTGGAAAACTATGAAGCTGCCCGTGCGCATATTTCACAAGTGTACATCTGAGTAGCCACCGAGGGAGTGGCTTCTAGGTTGGACCAATGGGCATCCAGTTATATTTCTGTCATGTCAACATGACCTTTCGCGTGCTTAAAAATTTAAGCAAGACGGTTGAAAATATTTTGCCACGCAATTTTCTGTACAAAATAATTAAAGCATCGCCGATTTCTTATGAAAATTTCATTGCGAAATTAGATCAAATATAAGCAATTTTGAGGATTTCATTACCTGGTTGAAATAATTTGAAATCAATACAAACACATGTTGGATACTCCTCAAAAATATCCATGTGATATATTACTTAATAAGTGGCAAATAAGATGAAATATGTGATAAACATCTGAGCCCAAATGCTATCTTTAGTTAAAACTATGCATACGAGAAAAACATATACACCAATTATATACTTAAATAGAAGTCAGCGCATTTTATTGCAGTTGGTATGAAAAAGATGTTTTATAATAATAGCCAATGCAGAATTTTATTCAAAGTGACCATTACTCATTCGCATTCGTATATATTTATTGTGTTAAATTCCACATTTAATAATTGTTACTCTTAAATGCACTGTCTAAACAAGAAATACTCATCAAACAGAATGAATTTATCTTATCCACAACGAATATATTTAATTTATTTACATATAACGTTTAGTGTTAATAATGGATATAATCAGATCATACACAATATGCATTCTGAATCTTACACTTTAAAATTCAAAAGAATGCAAGCGCTGAATTAAGAAAACACTATATTCATTGTAACACTTCCAGTCCTTCTCAGCTCAATTAATACTCAGCTTAATAATAAATATATACATTTGAATACTCTTAATCCACAGGTGTTAGTAAATCTGTAATACTCGAGATTAATTGTAGCTTGAGTCATTTTCTCGATGTAAAGAGCGATAATATGCCGTGAAATTTAATCCAAATATTAATGCGTGATAAAATCGCGAAAGTGAAATGTCAGCGATTCATTAAACTCAGAAAATGAAAGCACTACGAGATTTTCTACTATTACACAATATATTTATAACTGCGAAACAAATGTAAATTAAAATAAGCAACATACACTCTCACATGCACGAAGATTTAGTGTCTTAAATTAGCTCAATAGAATCTCATTGGTCTCTTTACGAAATACCTCCCTCAGAGGCTACGCTGACGTGCACTTCTGAAATATGCTGCTCGTGCAGCCAACCCATTCCCTGCTATTCAAATCTAAGTCGAATTACCAGTGTTAAACAACTTTCCAGCTCGGTCACTGGTAGGCTGTACAATTAATGATTAAACTAAAAAATAATGTTGAACTACACTGGTGTGCAAAAACTAAGGACGAGACGGTTTTTTCAATATAACTTTGTACAAAAGCTTTCCAAATCAATACATTTAATACCGTAAGATATCCAATACGTAAGAACATGAGTAATGTAAGCAACACTTACTGAAAGAGAAATCAGAGGGATAAAAAGAGCGGGGAAGCCGCAATCATCCCTCGAACATCATTGAAAGGGACAGGTATGAAGGTGGCGGTGTTCTCGTTTGGGGAGGCATCATGCTTGGTAGTCGTACAGACCTTCACATCTTCGACGCAGGTTCAGTCAACGGAACCCGTTATTGTAACGAGATTCTTCTTCCATATGTGCGTCTTTTTAGAGGCGCTATGGGTCCGCAATTCCTTTCCATGGACGACAATGCACCATGTCATCACAAAGTAGCTGCCGAACAGCTCTTAGAGAGTGAGGATATTGAACGTATGGATTGGCCAGCACGATCTCCGGATCTTAATTCCATCGAGCATGTATGGGATTTTCTAGGCAGACGCTTGGCTGCTCGTACCTTACCACCAGTAACGATTCCGGAGCTTCGATTGGCGCTGAAAGACGAATGGGCAGCAATGCCTCAACAACTCATTGACACCCTCATTCTCAGCATGGGCAGACTCTGTGAAACCTGCCTAGCAGTCAGGGGAGATCATATCCCCTATTAAAGACCGGATGTTTCTTGCTGGACACCCATCACAGGGATGTTTCGGTCTTCAGTCGCATTGCGCTCCATGCTACTTTTTCAATAAAGCTTCTTTTTATCCTTCTGATTTCTCTTTTAGTAAGTGTTGCTTACATTACTCACGTCCTTACGTATTGGGGATCTTACGGTATTAAATGTGTTGATATGGAAAGCTTTTGTACAAAGTTATATTGAAAAAACCGTCTCGTCCTTAATTTTTGCACACCAGTGTATTATCACAATTTCCGCATAAATCCTGAGCTATCTTCCAAAGTTCAAACATATATGAAGAATTATTATTACAAAACTCGATGAAAATTAATGGATGGAATGTTTATAAAATATAAATGTCACAATAACTTACGGCAAACAGAAAATTGATTGGTATACTCAATTCTAAACTGAAAACATGAGAATCGAGATCAGGTATACATTTTTCCTTAAACTGAGTCTAACGATCCCTTGATCCCCAGAAAATATGGACATCTGTCCAGAATAAATCCTCGTACTTATGACCTTCCTTTCTGGAATGTAAAAGCATTTTGTCAAGTTTAGAAGTGAGAGGAATCTCGGGTAAAATTTTTATTCTGTAAATTCTAAAATGTAAGACAGCTTGTATATAACGTAGCAACCATTCATACATTAGTAATAAAATTCTCATAAAACATTTTGAAACAATCATTTACTCAGGATTACTTAATATAATTCCTGAGGTTCATTGGTTACTTTTTGAAATTTTGATGTCTGGTTATAAAGCGATTAGTTATTGATGCAATTTTCTTATATTATCCTCAATTTACGTTAATATAATATTAAAAGCATATAGAAAATTAAGTTTGCTGCAGAAATAATATTTTCAGGTAACTTTTATACAGATGAATTGATTAAGTTAATAAAGGTTTCTCCATAAATTGAAAACTGAATGTTGCTGCGAACCACTTTGAGCCCGGAAGGGAAGCTGTTACATTAAAAAGCTCGGGAAACTTTCAAGTTCTTTCAAAACGAACTTGAAAAGAGAACTTGTTACATCAATATCTTTGAAATCAGCGTTGATAAAGAACATTTGACAGTATTTTAACTTCATTGTAAGGACTGAAAGGTATTAGTCATTTGCTCTGTAATTAAATCAAAAGACGTCGTAGACATACTCGTACATTCTATTAGAAGAAGCTTTTACTAAATAAGCTTCAGTTTTGCTTAAAGATGTTGACGCAAAGGAATATAAATTATATTTATTGTGAAAGAAGCAAATCTGTATGCACCCTTTCTAATCTACTAATTCATCCGTCAGTATCATCAGTTGAACTTAATCTACACTTCAGTGTAGAAACGAAGTAATAAATATTTCTTGATGTTCGTGCACCTTTCATAACAGAACGGTAAACTACATTCAACCCTAGTAGATATATCGAATGACAGAGAGACATTTTCTAGGCAGATTTTATTGATATCTTAAATGGAATGTTATGAACTGCCACTACATTAACAAGGACATTTTCTTGCAGATAGCTCTAATGTTGTGACACTTATAGCTAGCAAAATATCCTGCATCCATAAGCCGTCACTTAGGATCTTAGAAATATGACGGAAGAGGGACATGAATGACACTCATGGCTCGAAAACCCGGATATCTGGAATATGTCAACTTAATTTATCACACAAAACTATTATGATATCTACGATTTATTAGTTAAATTTATAATTAAAAAACACCTGGCATCCAGAAGATGTCCATGCAATTTATGACTCAAATTCAGACATCTAAAAGATGCTGACTTGTATTGAGGCTCTGAAAAGATGTAACACCTGGCAAATATAATTTAAAGAAAGCATTCAAAATTTCATCCTTTAATTCCTCTCTGCAAATAGGATGCTTTTCAATTTGATAAGAAATAATGCATTATAAATTATTTATTTTAAGATTAAATAAAGTATACTCTTAGAATTTTATTTCAACGTTTTTACAAATGTTTGAGTTTAGTTCCAAGTCTAATTTTTCATACGGCTGGAATTGCAACAGAAGCATAACATTGTAACGAGTATAAGGCATTTACTCCGTCCTTTCCGCATGCCTTCGGGATGTAACTGGGTAGCGCATCTGGCTAGCAATCTGGAGGTCCAGTATTCGAATCTCGGTGAGAGCACTGTACACTTTTCATGTCTCGTGCATTGATAAACTTAATGACTCTACATTTTAAAGGCATGAAATGTACTTCTGATTTTATTTTTTAATGAATATCAATATTGTTTAAATCTGCTATAAGGCTTAGTGAAACACTGATAAATAATGAACCGATTGGAATAACGCGGTAATAATTTTTAAGTCGTTCAGGCGTTTCGGCGTCCAGTAGAAAATCAGCAAACATATTTTAATGAATTCCAAGTGGGATCAAAGAATCGCATACCTGTCTAAAACAATCCTGACAATACTTCAAAATTAAGCCTTTCTATCCCATGATGTACTCGAGGATTTTCTCCGTTGTGGCATGTAATGATTATCAGATTCAATTTCTACAGATGGTTTGAGAGAGCACTTACACAAGATATCAAAATCGCCATTGATAACTGATTTCACGTTCCATCTTTCACAGTGAACAGAATAATTTGACTTAATTAACGTAAGCCTTGTTTGGTTCTCTCTTCATCTTACTTTAAATATATTTAATGCAATGCATGTAGTATGCAACAATACATATATCACAAATTTCAAGGGAAAGAACAAATCAGTAATTCTGTAATTAAAACAGAAACTGAGAAATTATAACGATAAAATAAATATACTTATGTCAGCATTGAGACGAATGAACAACTGATTCATTACTGAAAGAGAAACAAATAATTATAAGACCTGTAAATTGTTGGATATCATACTTTTTAATTGCACGCATCGATATCCTTTGGTCCATTAAAACTGTTCTTGCTAATACTTTGAACTGCTCTAGTAGTTTCAAGCTTAATAAGCCTGAATGTTAGTTAGTGAATGTTACCGAAGACAATAGTTTATGAAATAATTTTATTACAATATTATATGGATGACAAAAAGTGTATTTTAATATAATTATATTATATGGATGACAAAAAGTGTATTTTAATATAATTATATTATATGGATGACAAAAAGTGTATTTTAATATAATTATATTATATGGATGACAAAAAGTGTATTTGTAAAATAAATTAACAAATACACTACCAAGGACATAAAAATACGTACACAAAATTTCACTCTTAAAAACCCGTTAATTTTTAATGTACTGAACTTAAACTGCGTTATATTTTTGGAGCACTTTGACATTTTAAAGCTACTTCATGTATTTATTATTCTTTGCACATCATATAAGCATGTTATTAAAATCTATATTTGTGTAGTCCAGTAGCTTAGAATTTTGTGAAACAAATTAATAATCAAAATTCTGTTGCAAGTTATAGAAAGATAACCGTTATATGATTTTGCGCGAAAGTGCCTCTAAACTACAAACTACTTTTGCTCATCCGGCAATAAATGTGTCTTTGTGCGGAAGTGTCCTTGCTTTCGAATTTGTGCGAAAATGTAGTATACGGAAGTGACACTAAACCGCTCTCAAAGTAACGTGAGCTAGATGTAAACCAAATTGCCACATTCCCATAGACTACCAAAGCTTGATCACACTGCGTCAACCGTAGTAGAAGGGAAGTATCTCCATCTATTTCATCCTCCGTGGCAAGTACGTCCGGCTAACAGTCGGGTGGTTCATTCTAACGAAGTTATGTTTGAAGTTTCCTGCTCCGATAAATACTCAGTCGCTCCACTCTTCTCCAAACCAGTGTCATTCCCATTCTTCCATGTAGCTTTTGTAACATTGAATGACGAGACTAAAATTTAAGCCTTTTTAACATAAATGAATCCTCCAAATCTGTTGTCTAAAATTACTTTCAATTAGGTTATTTGAAACTTTTTACGATGCCTCAGTTTTGAAACAAATATTCAAAAATGATTTCGTTTTAACAGTGAATTAACAAAAAATTTAGGTGAACCTTAAATAATTTAATTTGCTTTCTAAGAATACTAATTAAATATCCATTAAAATAATTTATAATTTATTGAAATAATCTTCTTTCTTAGTAAAAATCTCTTTTTAAAACCATTTTTAAAATTCTTGTTATCTTAATTACTTAAGCATCACTTGAAATGAGGCGCAGGCTTGGAACAAAAGTCAGTACACTCTTTCTCTTGAGAGAAAGGACCATTTTTCTTTTCATATACTTTTTTCTCTTTGGAGCTCCTTCTCGTCTTACGTAAGTTTAATTAGAATATAAAGATTTCTCCCAATGGATGCCTAAGCCATTTAAAATCATGGTCAAGAGTATACATTTAATAATACGAATTAAATTACTTCTGTTTGAAAACTAATATTCTGCTGTTATGTTAAGGTACTCGTTTTGCACATATTATATTGGAATAGTCTCACTCTGACGAAGAGAAATATATTAATTAAGTGCAGAAATATTCAGCTGTTATATTATACTCTTAACTGTAAGAATACAATAATACATGGAAGGCATGTTACTGTTTTCCTTTTGCAATATAATCATACGTCTTGAATCGGCATTGTTTTAAGTGGAAGATAGGTAACTTTCATTTGTCATTGAACATATAAAAGTAAGTTAGTTTTTCAAAGTTATTTATTCTGGACATCTTATCAACATTATGTATACCCCAAATGTCATAAAAAATAGGTTTTTATCGTTCTGAAATTGGTCGACTGCAAAATTTGTTACTCTATTGTTTGTGAACTCTATTGTCTGGACTCAAAACAGAACATAACGTTCCTGACTTCTTTTTTTAATTTTGTTTAAAAAGTAATTCACATATTTAATACTTTTTTATGTTTCTCTCGGTACAGGTGCAGGAGATTCTAACATTGATACTGTTTTTTCGAATTGAGTCTTTCTTTTGTTCAGAACTAAAGATTTAGTTTTATAATTTCGCCTTTTAAAAATAAAAAGGAAGTATTTTACTCATATTTTATATATTTAATAAAATATGATTTTTTAAAATTAAAAAATGGTTGGTTTAAAGATTAGAAAGGCAACCTGATTCGAACTGCAGATATTTTCTTTTAATTCGTGCATTTATTAATATATTTGTTTAATTGTTTTTACTTTTAAGGGGAGAAAAAGCAGAGCTCTGCACATGTAATAAGCAACGGCCGTGTAAGCATATTTCAAGACGAAATTATTTTTCTTCAATGGGAAATATTTTGAAACTCTGCTGGAATATTATTATGGCTTAAGAACATTTTATGTTATTTATATATTTGTTTTCACTTGCAAATAGAGAAAAATTTGATCGGTAAGGTAGATTTAGATAACCAAAATTGTAATATTAGTAACGCATTTCGATTATTACTGTAGAAGATTTAATTGCATATTTTACTAACTAACTTCGTTTGATTCATGATTTCTTTAATTTCGGGCAGCCAAATTCCTGTGCATTTTTCGCTAATAACTGAAATATTTAGTTCAAAAGTCAGATATTTGTATTACTGGAATTTAAGATTACTTAGTGTGGTTCTCGTAATTTGTAAAAGTTATGTGTAATTTGTGTCACTTAGGCGTTCCACTAATAAGCTGAGATTATTATTTGCTTACTATTTATATTAATTTATTGCGAATTACTGTACATTTTTGTAAGGCTAGCGACTTTTATAATTCCCATCGCCAACTTTTTGCACGTTTTGTTTGTTAATAGTAGACATTTAAGAGGACTCATACACCTTAAAACCCATAAGATGTTCGAATAGGTGACTATTAGAAGAATTGGAATATCTTATTTATTTTAAAAACAATTACTACCAACTTTTTACAGCTGAATACATAATTCTGATGTCTATTTCAGAAAGCAGCTATATAGCTGCTTTCTGAAATTAATAGCTATATAGCTGCTTTCTGAAATAGACATCAGAAAGTTTGTGTTGCCACAAATAATTTTATAATTTAATCCGCTTTGTGACAACATTTTTCGTCATGTTTCCAACTTGCGCGCACGGTTTAAAACATTATGTTTCATAATTTAATTCCATATTTAATATATAGCTTTTATAACATTTGGAAACTACTGTGAACCTAAAATTCTAAAAATTTCATGTTAAATTTTTGTTTTATTTTGAGTTAAGTTTATAAAATGTATTTTATTAACAAAATTTTTAATGTTTTCCTCCATAAAATTTTTCAGTATTAAAATATTCATCAGATTGTTGGTTCAGTTAGAAAATAGTGCCCATATAAAGAATTCCATCAAATTTCAAGTGTGTACCATTATCCATTTTTAAAATATCATGCGCGCAAGGTGGAAACATGGCGAAATATTTTGTTACAAAGAGGATTAAATTACAAAAATATTTGTGGCAACACAAACTTTCTGGTTACTAGTTTCCAAAGCAGCTATATTATGTAGTCAGCTGTAAAACGTTGGAAGTAATTGCTTTTAAAATGAATAAAATATCCCAATTCTTGCAACAGTCACATATTCGAAGATCATAAGGGGTTTAAGGTGTATGAGTCCCCTTAACAATACAGGAATTATTCAACCATACGTTACTTTACAGTATAAGATCGTAATGTAAGTAACAACATAATTTTGACTTTTTTATTATTAGTAAATTTAAACTAAATACGTCTAATCAGAGTAATCACCTTGTAAGGAATACTGAATTCTCCCGTGTATTCTCTTCTGTTATAAGGGGTCCATCTAGTAGCAAGATCATGAAAGATACCGTGTTGAAATCCCGACAACAGCATAGTAGATTTTTAATGTTTCCTCTGTCAAAACGTTTGATGATCTGTACATTAACGCCCAAATTAAAATTGGGTGCAGGAAGATTCTTTTCACTACATGATTTGCGTGATTGACTTCCTAGCCTCTCAGTGGGGAAAGCGTGCTGTAGATGTAAGGAACTACCCATTTCCCCGAGCGTGTTTTCGTGTTGTAAGTGGTTATCATGTCCATTTTGCAGCTGGAAGATCCGCGGTCCGAATCCGGTAGAGGACACATGTTTCTTTTTATCTCATCCGGAATTTTAAGGGTCTATGTGTGCTCATTATCGGTCAAAAATTTATGTTCAAATACTGTAGTATATTTTATTAGGACAAGGTTGCACGTGCATGCATGCAGCAGAAATCGCAAACAGAGTCTAGATAAAAAAATCGTTAACATTCAACTCCGGGCACTGAAGGAAACTCCATGACATCTAAGCTAAACTGAATGACTTTGAATTAAAAAGTTAATATACTTAAACATGTGTATTTCAGTTGCGATATTATGATTAATTGCATGTTGTTTATTTCTTTTTGTTTCCAGCTAAGAAATGTCGATTTATTAAAAGTAGCTTTAAAGTACCAAAAATCATCACTTTTGGGTTATTGCAATTCCGGAATACACTAGTAAGGCAATAGGTTTCGTTCTATACATATACTATAGGCCTAATCTACTATATTTCTCAGCGAAAAATAGCAATACTTCGAGCAAAAAAAATATCCAAGACGTCTGTCTAGTGACGTGTTTTTCTTTCTTTCCTAAACCCGTATTCATAACTCAGTGGGACCATTATGAGAAATTCAGCTGATTTTTATCAAAACAGAAATCAAGCTTGTTTAGTTGATCAGGGCAAAGCGCGTGGCTACTGTCTGGTTAAAAGATAGGATGTCTTCGTAGAGCGTCATATTCACATTATATACACAAGGACAACCACGAAAATGCTATAATACAAACCTGCGCAATTTGAGAGAGTTAAAGGTTATACCTCAAGGTGCCGAGACATTAGGTATTTAGGAAGCATTAGTGATGAAAAATGAGCAACGCCTGCGCCGGGAATTGAACCACGGACCTCTGGAATACGCTCCCAGCGTGCAGACCACTACACCACGAAGGCAGTCTAGGAAGACGGGAGAAATGCCTTATAAAGGTTATACCTTGGGCCTCAGATATCTCTGGATGCATTGCAGCTCTAAAGTTTTTAAGGATTATGATTGGTCTGATAATTACAAAGAATTTGTGGTTAATGAATGAAGCAAAATTTAAGCAATAACATTTACGTTTCTGCCCTTTAAAAGCCTCTTTTTATAAAATAAAAAATTATTGTGTTTTGGGGCGGTGATTACCATTCCTTTGCACAAACGAACCAGATGAACGCTGAATCTTGCTTACTGCTTTTATTCTTACCTTACCCACAGGGAACACACAACTCTCAAAATGGCCTGTTAATTTTCTTTTTGCTACCTCTTTTAACACTCTTTTCATGTTCCTTTTCCTAACAACCTAAGCTTATTGTACAATTACTTCACGCTGCACTTCTGTTTTACTTTCATTTTAATTAAGTAATACGTTTTTCAAGACTTGTGTTTATCGATAGACATTCAAATACAGTTAGTTGCAAGATTTCTAGATTTTCAGTTGTTCCCTCTTTTTCCTCAAATGTAGCTTTAGTCAGGGAGAGAAAGAATTTAATAGTATGTCATAATAAAATTGCGTTGTGCAAACTTAAAATAATAGACACGTTTAAGTAGACTTGCAAACTCGGAGTATATTATTTCCGGTATTCCAACACAAAAGGAAAAATACATACGAGAAGCAGCTTTTAGTAATCGTAATCCCCAAAACATTTGCGTAATACTCTTAGTAATGTACTAAACACGATTGGGAACGTGCACCCACTTTACGGATCTAGTTAAATCTGTGTAACTAGTAACGCTGATACGATGATTCTGCTAATGTAAAGTTTTTGTCATGTTTGATGCAATGCTTCTTATTTAAAGTTGCTTAGTAAATTATAAACTGCATATGGAATGATTATTTCCTTTAAAGTATTAACAAAATAAACGTATAAAATGTAGAATTTTCTTTCCAATATGCAGGATGATAAAAATAATTCACCGAAAATTTTGCGTAATGTTACATAAAACAAAATGAAATTAATGTGATGTTACCTTAACGATAGAACACATATCATGGGCTGTAGAATCAGGAATTTGAAATAGAAAATGCTTGCACTCCGAATATGAAATTGTAAAAGAAATCAAAAAATTTTTAGTGAAGAAAAAAAAATTAGAAAAATTTTAGAAAATGCAATTAGAAATCGATAAAAATAGTCGGAAAAAAAGGCCATTTCACATTTTCGCAACTAGAACTAGATGAAACTTCCAATTAGAACATCTAATTTTAATAGGAGGAGGTATTCATAATATATGTACAGCAAATTATAGAGAAGCTTTAAATACTTCTTCTCTGGAGACAATTTTATATAAGTAGGATTAAAGTAAAAATTAATGTATATTTAGGAAGCCGATGCTATATATTTACAGTTTTTATCACTTCTGAAGATGAATATAGATAAAAATGTATCCTATAAAATGTGATTAAATGATTATACCAAGAGAGATACATCTTGATAACCTCTTCGTCATTCTGTATAAGTTATCGTACATGACTGATCATTATATCGGTCCTTAAATTCAACATTAATTTCGAATTATTGTATAAAAAAGTATCTCAACTTACTCCAAGCACTATCAAGCACTCCAAAAAGTATCTTAACTTACCAATTAAATTAAATATTACAATATCATATTCATCCTACTAGACGGTGCGTTTGCTATGAGACCTCATAGTATTGGTGCCTTTTACTAGACGTGAAACTTAGTGACTTTGAGACAATTATATTGTTACGAAATGTGCCTTCTCAATAAACAGATAAAATATAATAATAATACTTCTTCGTAAGGAAACAAACATGTTTTAAACTTCTAACAAACAAAGGTATTATATAATCCAACCTAGTGGCCCTTTTAGTTTTATGATAAAACTCTGAGATCGGTTCATTCGAAAAACTGAAATTTCAAAATATTGACGATTTTTCGAACTGAAATTTCAGAATATCAAACTAGTTAAATTATATAACTTTCTGTGTTGACAAAAGAACACCGCCATTATTTAAAACATAATTGGTACTTATATGTAATTCTAACATATTTTTTTCCAGTTTCCATAAAATAAAAGAATAAAAAGTGTTGCAAAATTTTACTGATAATCTGTGTTCTTAAATCGAGAATCATTCGTTCTATTTCATGCTAATTTGAACACTTCATAAGCAAATACTCGCCTCGTTATTAAATGGGACATACATGATACGCACTTCGTAAAATGTAGACAAACAATAATGAAAACTGGGAAGTTTAAGGTGAAAAATAATAATCTATTCTTTTCTCTTTTGTCAGACATGACATATATTTGAGAATCAAACGAAATTAAATTTTAAAGTGGAGCGAATTACTTAAATGTAAATATTTCGCTTCATTTTAAAATAAATTTATATTTCTGAAACAAATTGTTGTTAATATAACTTTTGTAACCTTGTTAAATATGACATACAATTTAGAGATTGTGAAATGCTTTTAATATGCACACTATGCAAAAATTTACGTATTTTTATAAAACAAAATACTACAGGGTAAAATTTTGTGAGAAGTGTAGAAACAAAGCAAAAACTCAGGGAAACTCTTACTTCGTTTACTATATTATACGTGACTAATAGTTAGATAAAAATATCACATAGTTTCACATAAAATATTTGTAAACTTGAGCCTTATATGAAAGCCAAAAATGAAGAATACAATGTGCTAAAATCAATCAGACTCTGAGACTTCAGTGGAGTTTCGCATGTTAACATGGAAAACTTCAGTTTGCTTTTTTTGTTTCTGTGAGGAAAACAGAAATTTTCAATGTTAAGAAGAAGTGATTTTAGATTTGCAAGCAGAATCGAAAGATATAGTCACAGTTAATTATATTTAATCGTAATACATATATGCATTGGAATTTTTATTTAGAAGAGAAATCTATTTAAAATTAGAAATCAAAAAGCGAAATGAAGTAAATCAAGATGAAACTTTATTACAATGAATTATCATTATACAAAATACGATATTAGAAATTGATAACTTAATGCTACTCGGATTTGAATTAACTCTTAGCGTAATGTTTTGCCTGGAAACCTAAAACGGAGTTTAAAAATGAACTGATTGCAGAGAATGCGATTCAATTATTATAATTCAGAAAAAAATAGAATTTTTTCCTCAGCTTGTTTCACGAATGAGAAATTAAAATAAAATAAATATTTCCATTGAATATTCTCAAAATTAAGCTCTTGTAAGATATTCCCGTAATTCCATAGCAGATGTGTCGTTCTCTGAAAATATATAAAGCACGGAATATGATTAGTAAAGTGACAGCAACTACTCCAGTAGATAATACTTTTGTCATTAATCTTGAAGATACTTGACAGAGAAATAGTGTCACTCGTTCACCTCTGGCTGCAGGCATGATGTGTCCAAAGATTGAAACATTCTCTTAGCTTTTAAAAATTTATAAACTGCAGGTAATACGCGGTTGCTGAATATTCATCAACGTAATGATAATTAACATCTTGTATGAAAGAATGTGAACTAAAAATATTCTTTAAAATGTACACCATGAATTTTGATTTATTATTATAATTTTTCCTTAACATGCATTTTCATAAGCTCGTTAATTTAATCTACATTGATGTTGAATTATTCATATTAAATCTTTTCCTTGTTACATCATTATAAAATAAGAACTTAAATTTATATAAAAGTTATCAAATACTTTACGGGCTTTACGATAAAACGGTATTTTAAAGTAAAATACGAGCAATTAATAAGATATTCTAAATTTAAAAAGTAGAATCTGCACAAAGAAAATTTAATTATTTTGCTCCACAAAAATGGACGTAGACTGTATCGTTATCCAAATAATCATTTACAGTATTTTTGTTGAGTGCGATATAGGCCTTTTCACAGTAACACGGTACTTCGTAAACCCATATTTCATAATTCATGAATGCCAATAATCCTATCTACAAACACTGAGATCTGAAAGGATCTCCATTTAATCGTTCTATTCGTATAAACAAGATGATACGTAGAATATATGAGATGTTACAACCTGTTCTTGAATATCTAGAATTTAATACTGAATATTTTGTCGAAGTTAAGATCAGATATTTGATTGTATTTCAGGATAAATGCCATTTAAATTAACTACCACTTCTTTCTCATCCAACCCGAACAGCAAACTTTCATTAAATTTCATTCCTGTTCTCTATATTTTTCTCACAATATCAAATCTGAGTTTAGTTTGATAAAATATTAACGTTTAGAGAAAAATATCGCATACGTGTAGAATTAGCTTTGAAAGCGTATTCAGGAGCTCTAAAAATTGAAATCAGAAATGGCTTTCTGCTTTCACAATTATTAATTCTGCGAGAAAATGCTCAACGCAGAATTGTAACTAACCTGTGACGCAAAGGTTATGCTTAATATGGAAGTCATTTAGAGGGCTTTAAAATACCCCGTTAAGACAGATAAGGAAAGTGTGAAATGTTATCTTTGTCAGTTGGCATAAGACTTAAGTGGCAGAATCTCCTTAAGGGGCTGTCTTTTCAGTAACCGGTTCTGAGAAGTTAAGCATTTCACTTCGACGCAAATTTGAATTTACGGCAAAGTGAAATTATGAAACACGAAAACTGCGAATAGTGCATCAGATTTTTTAAGTGATGGTTTCAGAAATATTGTATAAAAGATTTATTTTCATGATTATATTCTTTCTTTACATATATATATGAGTGTGTGTGTGTGTGATAATTTAATGCGTAGGAGGAATCCGATACTTTAAGTGCTTGTAGTCGTCATGGCCGGAGATAGATATTTTGATGCGCTGTAGCTTGACGTCTACGTAGTTAGAGAGATGAAGACATCAACCACAAACTTCCAGATGTAGCCATTTTAAACCTTAATTTTATTCGATTATAATTCCCATCAGATCATTTTGCAGACAATGGCTTTATCCAATTATATTTCAATACGATAATTTTTATGTAGACTGATTTTAAAGTAAGACATAGGCATCTTAGACTGAGAAGCTAAGCTGAGCGAAGATGTTAGCAAAGTAGAAGCTAGGGAAATGAATGACGTGATTAAGTTGCGAGCATTATTTATACCGAAGTAGATGCAATTGTAGAGACAAGCTATGATTGGTTAATTTTAGTTTTAATTACCTTTTTCAAACAATGTTATATAACATGGAAAGATCTCGAATTCAGGAGAACAGATGGATTTATTTATACCGAAGTAGATGCAATTGTAGAGACAAGCTATGATTGGTTAATTGTAGTTTTAATTACCTTTTTCAAGCAGTGTTATATAACATGGAAAGATCTCGAATTTAGGAGAACAGATGAATTTAGAGGAAGAACACCAAATCTAGAACAGTTCATTTTGAGGTCGCCAATTTCAAAATATCTTATATAAAGATATAACAAAATACGATGGCTGCTTTAAAAATAATTGGAGACCTAGAGATACTCAAAAAAAATTATAACTGCTGTTCAGACAGAAACAAAAGTAATGCTCTAGCAAGTAAAACAGGAATTATATCATTCGTTCGATCAAATGTTTTATGTGTCAATGGGTGATGGTGGTGGTGGTGGTAGTATATTTAATTATGGCAAAGCACACCAGGGCTATCTGCCTAAAGGGAGAGATGCCTTCATGGAGGACGTTCTAAGGGAAACTGGCTCGTATACACGTTTACACATGGGGAAGACCACGAAAACACCCATGCAGCCAGCCTGTCCGTAAGATTCGAATCTAGGACCGAACTACCAGTGTTCAGCGACTTTCACCGCTCGGCCGCTGGTGGGTTTATGTGTCAATGGGACTTTCCCTTAACATTTTTATGTAATTAAAAAGTCACATAAATCAAAACTTCCTATAAGCCTCGGACAGGTTTCCTCTCATTTTATGATATACTTTTCACTTCGGCTTTATAATAATAAATGAACGTAACTTGGAATAGCCCCCGAGTGGCCAATTTATTATGTCAGCTGATTACTGGGAGTTCGACGCTCATTAGATACTGGTTGGCTACAGGGTTGCTACAGGGTTGGTTTCGTGATTTTCTCAGGATGTGCCTGAATAAGATTTAGTTACCTTAGAAAGCTCCCCCGAAGGCATCCATTTCCTTGGGCAGATAACGTTAACTTAAAAGTAACTTGGGATAAGAAATTGAAACAGGTAAGAAATTGAATCTAAATAAAATCATTCGAAATCGGATCATTCACTTTAATAACATGTACATTGTTGCAGATCTAAAATTGTTTTTCCCTATCTATCTTTTAACTTTTAATCCCCCATTTGAACCATAATATTTACATAAGTGCATATTTTAATGAGATTTATTATCATTGAGTGTAACGCATATTCTTCAAACGTAGTTGTTTCTATGCATTCTCGTATGAAAACAAGAGAAATGAAATGACTCTTAAATCGATAAAGTTTAAATTATGGAATCCACATACCTGAAAGATATTATAGATTATTTTCTTTAAACCGTACGTAAAATTAATCATTTTGCATGTTAAACACATATCGCTTTTAAGTATTTTCCTGCTACATACTGCTAATGGTATATAGTTGGTATTCAAAGCAAATAAACGAATTCATAGTCAAAGAATGAAATTAACAGTTACTGAAATGTAATCACTAAGAAGTATTAATGAATAAATGCACTATATTATGACATACTCAAAGGGTTTTATTCGCAGTTTCTCCTGCAAAATCCATTGTGACTTTTTTATGGTAGTAATAAGGCAACTGATAACTACTGAAACGCTTGTTAAGTAGAGAATAGCGTAAATTTTATGTCCGCTGGAACTACTGTAATGCCCTACTCACTGCATTAATAGCACTTCTGAGAATTATTTGTTAACAGTAAACATAGACTACATTTTATACATGATAAGTGAATACGAGATTCGCGATATTACATTTAAACCGAAATGGTAATTTTATTAAACCTGAAAACATCAAATGTCGTAACACTATTCAGTATCATAATAAACAGAGTTTAATTTATAATGCTTGCTGGAATTACAAATTAAGAAACAATGTGCGCTTCGATTCTGTTGATATGAATTGATTAAATGTACTTTTTGTAATAAAATATTGTTTCCTGTAATCAGTGGAATTTTATGCTCTTGTAAATTTAGCTGTTTAAAAGCTGTGAATGAGCTTTTTTTCATGCATAGACTTCCAGTCTATTAATGCCAAATTACGCACATGAGAATTAATTTAATGCATTAGTTAAGAATTTATACCAATAAAAATTATTCTCGCATTCTATACATATTTATAAATTTTTAAATTCGTTTTCACAACTAGAGTTACAATTAGTTCAATTGTGGCGAGAGAATATGTTTCAAATCTAGAAATGCCTACATTAGACGAAATAAACATTAATTAAGTTCTAAACCAATATTGATGTTTCTTTCGGATTCTTCAGACCCCTCAGGAATAAATTACTGAAAAAGAACATCGAAAAATTAAGAAAACAAAAGGTCTTTGGGAGAAAGATGACTGCATGAAAACAAAAGTAATAAAAAAAATGTCATTTTTATATATCGAGCTTAGCAGAAAATATATTTCATTGGAATAATTAAGATAAAATAAATTAATGCTTTTAATAATGCACTAATACGTATGAAAAATAACATCTTGCGATGAATTTTGCCTCATTTTAAACATGAGGGGTGTTAAATCAAGGCCACATCAATGTAATTTTCTTCCTGAGCGATAAACAAAATAAATAATGAGCTGGATCTCATAGGGCAACGAGATATAATTTTTCAGATTATGTTTTAATTCCTTGAGCAGTTAATTTTTGATTCAAAACTTTAAGTCTCAAGCCAAATTTAACACGAATGATTTGATATAAAGTCACTGAACATATTATATCGCAACTATATTACCCATATCACATCAATATGCATGAGATACATAAATCTAAGGGGTATTGGGACCCAAAAAATCTTCAAAAAATGGTGATTTCGGATTTTTGCATCTTCAAATTTTCTACACTTTTATCTTTCTAAAATTTTACTGTACAGGCAAGCCTCCACATTTATTCAACATCAAGTCTGTTTACTGTGACCGCTCAATGACAGAGCGAAATTGACGGCTACAACCGGTTTCTCCTCCTTCTGCTGCTGGGTTTCGAAGGTGTAGGACGCTCTTCTAGCTGTTCTCACCCCGGATGACGCTTGTATGCCATTTTGTTCTTTTCGTTCCTGTTTTGACTGCCATGTCCATATTGTAATGAATTTCTCCTAGAAAATAGATAATGGTACTGAAGATTCAACTAAAATTATCTAGATGCTGACTTCTGCAGTAAATTAATGATGTTCTACGACTTGAAATAATCTCGAACGGACTTCATGTGCACGTGTTACACTTTCCTGATGATAAGAATATTTGCCTTGTGTTTCTTCAAAAATATATTGGAATAACCAGTCAACTCAATTTCCTCCGTTATAAAATTTGATATTTTTTGTCATGAAACTTTGTTTAAAGAAGATGAACTGAGATTTACTTTGATTGGAATATTACGCATTTCTTGTACGAAAGGTTACATTTCTAAAATGGTCGGACTGTTTCTTTCTGCCGCTGTATGATCTCGGTTAATAATCTTCTGTCTGGCGATGCTTACTTAATTTATGCTGTTAATTCAAAATTTTATGATGTCAAGTTATAATAAATATTACTTAGTTCAAGCTATTTGAAGTTTCATCGTTTGGGGGTAAGTTACTTCAATTTTATATTCCTTTATAGATCACACATTCCATCATTATATTTGACACAACACATTTTATTACAATACCATTCTTTAATCTCTTTGAAAATTAGAACTGTAAAAAAATCTAGTTTAAATTTGTCATCGAATGCTTTGATAAATGAGGATTTTTACATAAAAACGCGTTTTTCTCCAAACGTGATTTTTTTATACTCGATGTACCTTTTCTCAAGAACTACCGCTCACAGGTATCTAAAATTTTATGGCTTATTTATTAGGTATTCTAATATTTACTGAGATGAGCTTTTTGCTATAAACTAAGAAAAAAAATTAATTTTTGTGTGAAAAAAGTGCTAAATTTTACTATGCCTAACAAAATATTCTGTAAATTACTCTAAAATTCAAAACGTTTCAAACTCTCATTTCAATATAATCAGATAGGTACACTTTAATTAAACAAAAAATTTCAAGCGCGTATCTACAGCAGAATTTGAGAAAAAGTACATTGGAAATGGCTAATTTAATATTGTCGGTATAGGGGTTGCTGATACCACTTAATTTTATTTAAGCATTAATTTCGTTTGTAAGATTATCTAAGAAAGCTCCTTGAAAATCCTTTCTTATGACATATAGATTTTAGAGAATTTAAGACTTTTAGCCTAACTGCAATAACTATAGATGTAGAAATGAATAGCCATTTATGATTTACTTCTAAAAGAGCAAATTAGAATATCAGATTTAATTAATTCTTTCTAAGATTTTTTTTATATAAAATAACAGAAATTCTAAAATTTTATTTCTATTCAGTCATTCTAAACTGATGTTTTTTCTTATTACGTGCTCTGCCGTTAGGCACTACACGGAAAGGGAGGGATGCCCCATGAAGGTCTTTTTAAGAGAAACTGGCTCGTATTCACTTTTCACATGGGGGAAAACGCCCATGCAGTCAGCCCGTTCGCCAGGACTTTAACCCCGGACCGAACTACCAGTGTTCAGCGGCTTTTACCGCTCAGCCGCTGGTGGGCCCAAAAACTGAAACTAATGAGGAAAAAATAAAGAGAAAACATACGATAGAATATTTGAAAACTAAACAAGGAACTGAAAAGAGAAAATTAAAAGACAGTATTGTATTTAAGTTATTAATTAACAAAAATAGAGCGTCTCATTTCATGTAGTTCAGCTTGCACAAATTGCGGATTTAAAAAATTTACAATTTCAAGTATTCTAAACCTAATCTAAAATATAGGCTTAGAAGAAAAAGCAGACCTGTTAAAAACATACAATTTTATCACAAATTTGTAAAAGACAAAAATCGCGAAAAATAATAGAATTCTTGTTACTTATGTTTTGGAATGATAAATGATTCAAAACAGCTTTGTTTTGATTAACTAAAATGCAAATACTTCGAAATATAATTTCCAATCCTAACATATCAACCGTCAAAAAGGAAAAACCTGTTTTCAAGTATGCAGGTCAGGAGATTTCTATCTCTCTTAATGTCTAATCTTAATTTATTCGGGTTAGAAAATCAATAATCCAGTCTCTAAAATCGATTCGTGATTGAGAGAAAGTGAATGCCTCTATGGTCTAGTGATTAAAACGCCGATTCGAGAGACGGAATGCAGAGATTCAAATGAAGGGGAAGACAACGTGTCACAAATATGAAATTAGGGTACGGTAATTTATCATTCAACGCTACAAATCAGCACAGCATGATACAGTTTCAACAATTTATTGTTTTAACCTCTAGTATCATAGGTTTATTTACAACAAATAACAAATTAACATTGTGAACTGTAATATATCAATGATTACTAAGTTAATATGTATAAGCTAAGTGATATTGAGATTAGCAATTTAATGATATTATAAGTATTATATATAAAAGACTTCTCCTCTAACTCGAGTTACATATGGTTTTTATCACCTTTAATTAATTTTTTTAAATTTTAAAATCCAGCTAAATAGTTATAGTAAATTATTTAGAGACAAAATTATTTTCGTACTAATTTAACTATTGCGGTCTCATCGCAAATTTACATTCAGAAATATTTTAGACAGAAATATTTAAAAAGTATTTTCTTATTATATTATCTAATGATAAACTGCGTTAAACATGTAATCTGTTAAGTAGCTCCAGAACCAAATAAACTGCAGGGTGACTGAAATGAAACTGGCCTAGAAAATGCATATATTTCTGACACTAAATTTACCCATGTTAATGAACACAACTGTCCTTTGTTACCGAGCCCATTTCCGACCAATTTACAACTATTTTGCTGAAGGTTTTGTCAGTACACTTCCATTCTTAAACTCTTGTACAACTATTTCAGTACGCTTTTTCCAAGTGTTGTGCTTCGCATAATACTAATACTAAACAATGAACATGCGCTGCCTTATTGTTAACAGCATTTTGTCTTGCATTCAGTTGATCACTAACATGTCTACACCTTTCACTTTGGCTGCATCACTTATTCAAATAAATGGTTGCTGCCACGTGTTTGAAAATAAAAGTATGTTCCTCTCATGCCTAATTCTGTCTGTCCCAATTTCTAATAATCTCTTTGCTGTTTAGTACACCGAAAGCACCTTTTTGGACCAGTTTTATTTCGACCAAGCTGTATTTAGTAATAGATCCTGCAACAGTTCGGCAAAATTAATCTCTCATTTCGAGAAGGCATCAAATAAGTGCCACTGTATTATTTGATAGTTCGTTTGTTTTTTACATTTTCAAACTCACGGAGCTTACGTATTTCTCAGGATTTTATATATGTGTAACTTAGTAACAGTTTAAATGCAATTAAAATTTTTAAAAAATAGCAACCTTAGTTCGAGGTAGATTTTGAGTTAAATTCTATAGATTTCGAGAGCGATCAGAGACAGATGATTCTTGTTCAGGAGGGAAAATATATCTGCCCAATTTTATTCAGAATCTACTACAAACTATGATTGCTCTTTTGCGTAGTTTAAATTTTACACTTGCATGTTTCTCTTCCAATTTCAGTTATAAATACTTTCACACAGATCATAAATGCCGATACAACGTACGTTAAAATTTTTATATCGGAGTAATTACATTTTTAATATTCTACGAAATGAACACGTTTTTTACCTGTACACGAAGCCAACCTAAGTTAACACCATTTCGTATTAAAAGCTGATTTATGGTCTGATTTATGATTATGCGGCACGGTTGCGTATTTGAAGTATATGTTTGACTTTCTGCATTAAATTTTATTTGACAATCTGTTGTACACCATGGTTAGAATCAAGTGAAAAACTGCTCGATTTGCATTTCGTTAGTATCGTCGTTTTCTTCGTTAGTATGAGGTTAACGTAGGGTATAAAATACATGAGATTACTAGTAAGGTTTAAAAATACCTTGATTTAATCTCTCAAGTAATAATCTTTATTTCTGGAAAGGCAAACGGACGGTGAAATATTTGTAGTAATGACATTTCATTAGAATATTTTAGATGTCGAATGATTGAATTAAAATTCCGCAACCTCGTCTAATGATGTATATGCTTGAACAAGCATTAACGTGATGTGAAGACACAAAATCTCAATTCCTTAAATTAGCAGTAATTTGATCTCCTTAAATACACTTGAATAAATTTCTCATCATTGAATGAATCAATTTGCCTGCATACTTAATCAAAAGATTTTCAAGTGCAAGTCTGAAAGCAGTAATATCAGAGTACAAGAATGATTCGATTTAAAAGAGCCTTTTTAGTTTTTCTTTTTGCTTCATTTCAAGAAAGATAATTTACTAATTCTGGAGCTTTTAGAATTTTCCACAAGTTAGGAAGAGTCACGTAATTAGTCAATTATCTTAGAACATTTTGGTTACAGCTAAAGAAAATGACATACGTGACATGACACCAATATTTTTCTATAAAAGATAAAAAGTAATAAATTAATCAAAAATACGTTATATGTATTTTACAACTAATTTTGAATTCTACTTCGAAAATACCTCGTAACTAAAGTAAAGAAGAAAAATGCATGCTCTTTAGGATGGAAAAATAAGGATTTATCTTTTCAATTAATAGTTAGTGTATCTGTTTTAAAAAGTATAACATATTTTTGGTTTCCTTGTTCATTAATATTTTAATTACAGTGAACATCTATTACTTAACAATCAGCGTTATTTCAATAATATTCACACGATTATAAACAACAAAATTAAAGAAAGTAAAGACGTTAGAAAAGAAATTTGGAGTGCATACATTAAATCAGCTAAATGGGAGTAACAAGTTTGAATCTTGTTTGCAATAGAGATTTGCATACATTCCTTATAAGTTACTGCATTAAAAGTGTAATTATAAGACAGAACTTGTTCAAGAAACGTAATGGCGAGTTTTAAAAGAATGCCAAAGTTAAAATAATTATAATTATTTTTCTTAACTAAAATATTTTCAATTCTGTTTATATTTATAAATTAATATATTAAAATGTTACAAATTGTTTTATTAGCAAATTTAATTTCTACCATGATCTGATCAGTCCCTCTAAGCTTAAACACGCTAAATGTAATCACTGTATTTAGTTTAAAATATCCCATCCTTCACACTATGAAATAATTAGCAAGAATGTTGCATTTACCTGTGGCAAATATTTAAACATTCTTCATGGCTTTACCAGCTTAGATAAATTTACGTAAAGGTCAAATAAAATTTCTTCTGACCCGTACAAAGAACAATTAGTTTACCTGAAACAAAGTTCAAAAATTGAGAAGTACAAAATATTTATATTTTATTACCACACATACACACACATATACATAAAAAGATTGTAACATCAAACATTGCAACTTGTTTAAAGCTTCATTAGACGTTCAATTGCCAATTGCTAAAGATGGCTTATGCAAAATATCTTAGTATAATATCTCCAAAATATGAAGTTCGAGCTTAAAAACGTCACTGCCTTTTGGAAAACGGAGTTGCTAAGAGGTCTATGAATACACAACTAGAATTCTATAATCCTGTTGTTATATCTTAACTTTTAGCATTGTTAATGTCAATGTCAAGACTACCTAATAAAATTTCGAACTGCAAATAGTCATTCATCTGTATTGCATACATGTATTTCTTTGCAGTGATAGCTCTTCCACTTGCTACATAAACAAGACACTGCTTGGTTCAGGGAACAAATAATTTAAGAAATATCTTGTTGCAAGTAATGCAGGGAGACTTCCTATTACTCATATACTTTATATCGCGCATGCATTCCGAGCAAGCGGAAGCTTCTAGGAATTAATATTCTTTTGAATTATCCTAAGATCTGGAAACACCTTACAAGCAGGTTATACGGTAATGTTATTAACTAAAAATACTAACTGTAAGAGATTGCTATACCGCTTTTCGTTCGTTCTGTCTGTTAGTTTTAGAAGTAAAACGAAACAAGGCAAAAGCTGAAATAAAACTATTTTATAACGCGTCAAGATGATAGTATACAAATTGAAACCAGAAAAACAGTTCCGCTAACTTGCGAGTAAGTAACGGATTTTAAAATAAATCAAATGCAGTTTTCAAAATTCAGAAGCCTAATCTAAATCTTAGCTCATTCTTGACTAATTTTTCAAGAAGAAATCGCAGCTAGCAAAAACGTTTAGCGGTAAACTGACATGCAACAGGAGAAAATCTTAGTAGAGTTGCAATTTAACATTGCCAAAAACTTTCTGAAAAAACTAAAAACTATGAATACATTAAGCTAATTTACTAAGCTATAGTAAATTTATCAAGCTATAGCTATTATTAAGCTATAGGGAAGCCAAAATAATAAGGTAACTGCGTTATTAAATTAAAATCCTGTAAGATTACCATTTCAGCCTTATCCGCCAGAGACCAAATGGATAAGACAACTGAAAAGGATTAGCTGGATTCCGGTTTGACCCCAAGCACGCTGAGTGCTCGCTGGTGTCCTTACACGTAGTATGGATATAAGATATCCCTCTTAAGTCAGACTTCCATCAAGTTATTTCTCATAATTAATTAACTAACATTTCGAAAAGCCGTATTCATGCAATTTACGAAATTAAACGATCAGTCGACGAATTCAGATCTATTCGCACTGCAGTATGTTGAGTTCCATGATAAGTCAATCAAAGCCGTGCAATTCCCAGCTTTACTATTCACGTATTTAAATTAAATCTGCTTCACAACTAAGAATTCCTTGTGTAACCAAATTCAAAACTAAATAGCATATATTTATTATTATAATTTATGCATTTTAAATTATTGTAAACTGCGAAACGTTGCTCTTTTACTAGGATACAGCATTCACATTTAAAGCTGAGATAAAAGGAGAAGGGAACAAAGGTGTTTGCGGGAAAAACAACCGACGTCTTTTGATAATAAGGAAATCAGTGTGAGAATAATCACTCTGCCTGTGGGTACGAATAAAGCTGATGTTAACAGTCAAAAATCATCAGAAAAGGAAGTATATGAAAGTGACGATTGATTTCAAGTCCTCATAGATTTGACGATTGATTTCGAGCACTCAACGAATTTCTCGCTGTTCTGTCACGTTTCTAAAATTAAGCATATTAATGTATTTATCTTAATGAACTACTTTTGTTTCATTTTCATGATATAAAGATTTTGTTTAAATTGAAATGCAATGCTTTTATATTCTGCATTTTATGCGTTTATATATTGTATTATTTATGCTTAATTATGTAACTTTTAAAAACTTTTAAGACTCTTATTTTTTAATAATACTATTACGTTTATTATGCTATTTCTTTTCTGGAAGCAATTGTCTTAAAATTATATTTTCCAAGTGATTTTCAAAATGTGTATATAACTGGGAAATAATTACACGTGAGGGAAATCTGACTGTAAGAACAACTAAAGATGAGTGCCGTAGATTATGTTTCAGCGGAGAATATATTATAATGGATTCGATATTATTGCTTTCTTCAGCTTAGACATGCAACTAAAAACGACAATGGCGCTTCAGCTAAACAGAATCTACGTCAATTATCGTTAGCTTTCTTGGAGTAAGAACATATATAATCCATTTAGTTCCATAAAGGGTAACGCTGTATAAACCATTACTATGCGTAATTAACGTATAAAAATAAACAAAAGTGATATAGGGGGCTTTCGTACCTAACTCACAGCGATGTATAGTTACAATAGATTTAAGAAAACACTTACTTAATTTGCTTTGGAACCCATTAAATGATTGAGATTAAGAGGATTAAAGCAAAAGAGATTATTCGTATTATGTTCCTAAAAATACGCTTGTTGAAGTACCGTTTAAATTTCCCCTATTACCCTATTAATGAAACATAGTAAATAATATCCAGGCACTGGAACAAATACGTGACAGAAAAAGCCCTCAAATTACACTTTTAATTCTCATAAAAGTATACTCCACAAAGTTGAACGTTCTGTAATTTACTAGCAAAGCCCAGTTTTTCACAAGAATCGATTAAGCGAACGCGTGAAACTCGCTACGATATGAATTGCATCGTAATGAAAATGAGAGAATTAAAATGTAGAGAATAAAACCAACTCTAAAGTTGTATATGCATTTTGAATCTTGGGAATAAGATTAAATAAAAATAAATAAAAATATTAAATAAAGATTAAACGAAGTTAGCTCAATTATTTTACTGCTTTATTTTACTACGTAACTCGAACACTTCGCAAGAAGGAATAGTAAATATAGCAAAATAAATCAACTCATGAAATTAATCAAAAATCTCACTGTACACAACGTTTCAGGTAAAATCGTTTTTAAACATTGTTAAACGTTAATAAGGATACCTAAAACATGATAATAAACTGCACAAATTTAATACCAAAGAATTTATTTCAACCTGATGCAGATAGTATGTATATACACCACGTACTACATGCAGACAGGGAAAAATTTGGCCGCTCTTTTACGTTGCGAAACACAAGAAGAAAGGAAATTTTTACTTTGATCCTGTAAGATCAAGCCCACGGCGTCCACTCTATGCACATTCTTTTCTCTTGGTCTTTTCTAATATAACACTATACTCAAGATAAATCTTCCTTTGCTTGCCAGCTACGCTATTCATTGAAGGTATATTAACATGATTATAGGTAAACCTAATAACGTAATTATGAACATGACTGATAAATATATTGTGAAGATATTAATATGATTCGTAGCAATAAAACTGTACATGATATGGAAATTTACAAACATTTTGAATTAGGGAGGAAATATAAAATGAAGAAAATTTAGTTTGGTTTTCGATGATTAAAAAACAATGTTGATGACCAGGGTAACATGAACGCTTCAAGAAGATGTATTTTCCTCTTGTACATAAAAATAAAGAATACTGCAGTTAAAAATCATTTTCTTATTGCCTTAATGCCTTTTCTTTGAAATAAAATCTTTTAACTTGGGAGTGACTGCTCCCGTATTGCAGTGTATACACACACATATACAATGTATATCTATATATAAGTAAAACAAAATATACAAAAGGCTTTACAAAAGAAGCAGAAAGATCTAAACTACATTGCTAACTAATTATTATTTGTTTCTCCCATTTTCTAGATAACTATCGGCTAATAATTTAAGCTGATAACTCGTTTTCGCAAAACAAAGGAAGAGGTATTAGTATGAATTTCTGAAATAGTCTCTTGTGGCTATTAGTCTTATCTTTACTGTGGACTAGACTACTGTAAGTAATTACAGGCCGTTAAGTACAGTCATTTTTTCGCTTATGGGAAAGCAGCTGAAGTATATTAGGTGAAATATCTCGTCATGGTAAGAGTTCTTGACACTGAAATACTACCTCTAATGATAACCTACCGGAAGTTTCCCAGAGTAGGCAGTTCGTGATAAACATGATTAAGCTCAGGAGATTATATACACAATCCATACATTAGATATATGCTCTCATAAGTCCGTATGAGGATTCTAAAAAAATAGGATTTGCAATGAAGAAGACCTTCGTCGGTTAAATAAAATATGCTCCCATCTGGCTCCTGTATTTTGAAGAATCAGCACTTTTGTTCTGAAAATAAAATTAGGATTTTCCAGGGGCGTAGTCCTAAGAAAAATGGGTCAAATTTAAGGAAATTTATTAGACCTCTAAGGAATCAAGTCATGAATAACTTACGTGTAGGAAAACTTTTAACCCATGATATTAGAGCTACGTGGATTCTTGTTTAAGCTCTTGCGAGAGATTGATGGGCAAGCAGACAGTGAACAGAGAAGTAAACAAAGCCCATTATTTTTTCTTGGGTAACCGCAATCAGCTATTTGCCAGATCACAAAACAACAATGCGCTTAAATGAAATATCTAATGAAAGAAACTGTTTATCTTGAAATTTCTTACGTACGACCAACAAACATACGGAAAAAAAACATACGAATTGCTTTTTTTGTTGGATGATATAAATATTCTTCTTACTTTTCTACACTTTTGCTTAAGATCAAATATTATCTGTTAATTATTTTGCAGCATTATCCCAAGGTAAAACTGAATATATCATTATTACATACTATTTATCTAAGATATCTATTAATCTAAGATATTTACTAAAATTGTCATACACTATCTTATGAGCGTATATAATTCTTCATTTGTTTCTTCTACTGCATAAAATGAAACCTTTCCTTAAAAAATGAAAAAAAAAAAAAAAAAAAAAAAACTACGACGGTATGCATGTCTTCATAAAAGGTAAAAGGTGCTGTATTCTAGAATTTCTCATATGTGTTAGCAATATACATGAAAAATCACTTCAACACGTCTCTACGTATCGCATTTATATGACAAACTGTCTAACTAATAAACTTTATAACATGTTATTTATCAACATAATTATCTAAATGTATTCATTTGAAAACCTAGATGCAAACTGGCATTAATATATTTACTTAACTACTTACTTAATTTCTCAAACTTTATATATTTATTAGTTTAATAAATCTGCATTATATATATAGGATCAGCTATACCGTTTTAAAAAATCTATGTACATGTGTAATTTCACATGCATTTATGACATAATAACTGAGAATAGGATTTGGCTCTGAATCATATAAACTAAGCAAATCTTTGAGCATTGAAATGCTTATTGTATTTTTACTCCAACGGTCAAAGTTTAGTCCATAACCAGAGCACGGAAATGAGAATACGTTTTTTCGGCACATGTAAAGTTTAATTATGAAATTGTAGGTTAATCCATAATTGTTTATCTTTCCGAAATTTCTATTTGATTTTACTACAAATGTATATATATCTAAGTGTTTTTAACTTAAGTCCTTATACAAGATTTTAAATTTTTATTCAAGCCTTCTATAGAGGTACTAATGCTACTGATTAATGAACAGAAGTGAAGTGTATTAAAAACGAATGTAATTCGGAAATATTTGTACAGAAAATTTTGTAAAGCACCAAAACATTTAGTGACGAAATGAAAAATGAAAATTTGATCATCTCTTAATCTCATCTTTCATTAAATAGTTCCCAAATTTCAAATTGTGTTTAATTCCTCCATATGCTATAATCTATTTTATTTCAATGAAACTTTAAGTGTCAATAATTAGAGGTTCCTTCCAAAAATCCTCTAGTTAAGATAAGTTCTCTTAACGGCAATATAACTGTCTTCAATACAAATGGCTTTTATGCAGCAGGAATGGCAAAAAATGTCAAGGTACAAAGAGTGTCAAGGAGGCGCCGATATTTCATCTATTCCTACACAACACTGAAATCTCTACTGGCCCGAAATATAATTTAGTAATAGACTCATTACCGCAAAAACAATGAATTATTTAGGTACATTTTGACCTTTGTAGAAACTATAAGGTTTTACTTAGAAGCAGAAAACATACACGCACAGACATACGGGCACACACAAAAAAATATAAAAGAAAAAGTTTATGGCCTTCGCCAGAATCCAACCACGGATCTTCCGACTGCAAGTCGGGCGCGGTACCAGTTACACCGCGAGATTGCCCTCAGGGAAAGCTGATAGTATTCCATTCCAGTTAAAGGCAGTTAGGGAGAGAGCAGCGACACGCAGTCATTCAAATGCAAGTTAAAATGAATAATCACCTATTTTAGTCGAGGTCGAGGCTAGTGTAGAAATTATTCTTACCTAAAAGCAGAAAACACACACACGCCGAAATAAATTACACTGTTACCTGGAATCGAGCCACGGATCTTCTGACTGCTAGTCGGGAATGCTGCCATATACAACACTAGAATACGCTTTAGAGTATTCTAGTGTTGTAATTGGCAGCATTCCTATATGTAAAATTTATACTCTAAAAACTTGAACGAGAGCGTCTTTCTTGCCATTCTTGATCCAAATCTATGACAACAACAAGCGGTTAAGCTGTAAATTCGCTGAACGGTTGTAGTTCGGTCCGAGGTTCGATTCTCGGAGAACCGGCTAGCTGCATGAGCGACTTCGAGGTTTTTCCCCTATGTGTAACGTTTTTTCCCTAAAACGTTTCCCACGACGGCATCCTTTCCCTTATGCAGATAGCCCTCGAGTGCTTTGCATAATTGAATAAACCAAACCAAACCTAAATCTGTGTGGCTATATTTTCAGACATTGTCAAACATGCTTCAAATAAAAATGGAATAAAATGCCAGAAAATGTTTTGTTATTGAAGCAAATCGCTAGCATATGTGCTGTATTACATACATGCAGTATGATACCTACATTGCACAAAAGTCCCTATTTTCGATTTTCCATGTTAGTCGTTCCATTTTTGCCACGTTAGTCGTGCCTAACATGGCCACCTACCTAGTAGGGACTAATACGGATAATTCTGTGAATACCACTTGGGTCTACACAAAAATTGCCTTGTTACGCATGACTCATAATTAGTGATCCGAGTTTCATACTTATTGGTGAATTTGATCACTAAGCAATTGACAGATCTTTTATATTATATATGAAATGCCATGTAGAGTCATTAGGATTATTTTGAAGCAGAAGACGTGAAAAATGAGCAGTGACCTTGCCAGGACCCGAACCTCGGACCTCTCAAATACGCGCAGAGTAGGCTGACTATTACACCACGAAGGCATGCTAAAAAGGCGAGAGAAACACTTTATAATCCTGTAAATCTCTATATGAAACAGAGAATATGAAAAACTGTGAAATGGATTTTATTTGAGGGGAAGATAAGCAAATGTGGTTGATCTTTAAACATCAGTTCCACATAATTAGATATTTATTTAATATAACTAAGTTATATAATTTTGTGGCGAAATGCCCAGCTGCGGTAAGATAGAAGTCGTATAAACTGTGTTTTGGTTTTCATCAAGTGTTATCAGCAAAAATACCAAATCCACGAACCCGTAGAACGCAGCAACATGATATAAAAGTTCTGAATGTGACATATTTTAGCAACAGGATACCAATTATCTAACTATTATAATGTAAACTGAACCGCTATTCCAAAAAGTGATTACATATTTAGTCTAGCTATAAATTCAAATATTTCTCCTAAAATCATATTATTGCCTACAGAATAGCTTTTGAGAAGAAATTCGATTTATTGAGAGAACTAGGCATTAATACGGAAGAAATAAATTCTTAGAACAGCCAGAAAAACGACGGGATTTTTCATAATGTAAAAAGCAAGTCAAGTGATCTGTGAAAAATTTGAATTTGTGAATTCTTACAGGTTTACAGATATATAATGACTTTAAAACTCAAGTTAATGTTTGCGCGGATATACTCATGCGGGATATACTCGGGACTCGTGCGCGGATATGCTATATATATATATATATATACGAGTATATAAGATAAAAATATGATAAATCATAATTTAATAAAAAAGGATAAATCATAATTTAAATTAGCACTAGCCTTTTAATGCTTAAATTGATTTCCCTTCTCTATTTTAAAAAATAGTAATCTCTTTCCCTACTGCATCATTTCGAGACTAATAAGTGTCATATGATTCATACATAATACTGATAATGTAAATGGAACTGAAACTCAAACATCCAATAATAGGTTTACAAAAATTTTAATTATCCAATTAAAATGCTTTGAAAACCAAAACTAACTCAGTCTGAATTTAGATTTCATCTTGAACACAACACACTTCCTTTCTAATCTTCGGCTTAGCTAGACTGTTAGCTGCTACTCTCTTCTTATTGAAAAGCTACCAAAAATGTAAATTTGAATTTCTAATTACTATTTCAAAAATGTAATTTTGAAATAGGGACAAGTAGTGCTAAGATGTTTGTGACCGCAACATATTTACTCAAATAAAAATGAAGATCGAATTTGCCTCGGCTGCAATCAAACGCTTCTACGTAATCAAAATTCTTGCTTTATTACATTCTACGTTCTATGATATCGATGTGCTATCTTCTCTTGAATTCGGAAATCCACTAAAAAAATAATAAAATTTTCTGAAGTACGTTTTTCAAAATTCATCCGCTTATGTATTCATACTTGTTAATGCCATGAAATTTCAGCCATAGACATTAAATAAATTTTTATCATAAATACTACAGCGATTAACTGGGCATCCCAGTTTTCCTTGGTTTTCTGATGCTAGTAAATTTGTTCCGCAGGGCTTTGTTTCACTGTTAAGAAATAAATTGCGATTATACAAAAATTGTGGGTGCATAGCGCACCCATAATGAAAATGTGTAGTAGAAAGAATATTGTGTATATAATATAAGAATTAAGCTATTCCATCAAATATTTGGCTGACAGAATTTAGACAGCTTCCACTATTAGTGTAGTAGGCACTGAATATTTGGAAATTTGAGGCTTGACCACTGATTTTATTAAATCAGTGGTCAAGCCTCAAATTTCAGTAACTCTGTTTCTCTCTCTGTCTCAGTAAGTAACTTCGTGGTTTAAATACCGCTCCTTCTCATTAAATAGTCAGCAAATTCCAAAACTACGTTCTGGCCGGAAGTAGTAAGTTGAAATTAAGAATTTGACAGGAAAGGAACTTTAACTTAAAATTTAACTGTTAATAAAAATAACATAATCCTTGCAATGTAAATCACATGAAGTTATCAAATGTGTACCGTAAAGTAAAAATGGTCATTTTATTTAGTTCGTATGTAAGCTTAAAACTTGAATTCAAATTTCAAATTTGTTTTCGCAGAAGTCAAACATTCGCAAAGTTCAAATCGATTACTAGTAAAGATACGTATGTAGTTTGACGTTATAAATATGAAAATCTGATATCAGTGTACTAATAGTGAATAACAAACAGTTGCATTCTTCAGGTTGCCTAAGGAATGTTTGGCACTGGAATGAAATGAAATTCCCAGTAACTTATCAAAGCTTATGCGTTAGCTTAAGACTCTTTCTGCATTGTATTTTTGAAAGGACGAGAAGGACCAGTAATTTCAATAAATGGTTTTCGATAACCAATTACAATATTAGAATTAAAGCAGGAAATTCTAGAATATTCAGAATATAATTAACTTTCATTGACGTAAATAAAAAGGATTGTAAAATTATACAGCATTTTAAAGCATTCCTCTTTTTCACTTCTAAGTACTTTATAACAAACATTTCATTTGAATAAAATCTATTATATTTTTACCGTTTCAAACTGTCTCTTAAGAGTGCAAATTTATCCATCATATAGATATCTTTGAAATGCCAAGCGATACAGAATTGAAAATTTGTGAAATATAGAGCTGCTTTATTGCAGTTGTGGGAAAATGAGAATACATAAAAAAGCCTTCTTTTAAATGCTTGTAGAGCTAGTTCAAGGCCTGAATAAAATAAATTTGAAAGAAGGAAATATGAGCCGCTATATGATCAACATTTTAAGGTAACAAGTGTAATTCAGTAGCATGGATATCGCAGTATTATTTCAAATACTTTTAAGTTTGAAAGTGTAAATAATTCCGGTAGACTGAAGTAATCATTTCATAGAAAGCTAAGAATTTCGATTCTTATGTAAATAATTACCATAGACCAAAGTATACTGGACTTGCTTATTGTATTTCAAAAATAATTTTTACTCTGCTTTCGGGCATTTATTACTGAATAAATGTTTCAACTGCATCAAAATTCATAATATGGGCTCAATAGCAAAAGACCTGGTTTATGAAACAAATAATTATTGCAATCTAATAGTTTAAAATGGCATACTTAATACATGTAATAATTTAAGATCATGTGGATATTTTCAAAACGAAAGAGTAGCATATTAAATCTAAATATTTTCTTCCTATCAAATAAACACCTAGATAACTTAAAGTGCCATAAAATAAACAGAACATAACCGTAATGTCTAGTAATATAAATAATGTTGTTTTTCACTTATGTTTTGATAGAGATTTAGTTACTGCAATTAATGTTCTTTGACAGAAATTTGGAACATCAATCACATAACGTGTTCTACTTTTTAATTAAATGTTATTAATAAATTCCTAAGCTCTCCATTCATGGAATGAAAATCATTATTCTGCCAGTACGTTCCCTGAAAGAACATAAGAGTAATGACCATCAATCATTTTCCTTACAGAATGGAAATACTCTCGGTCTTTCTCAATATGATTTGTTCATTGGGAATATGGCAAAAAATGCGAAGTAATCATCTCCCAAACCCAACTCGACTGCATTAACTTTCGCAAAATCTTTAAGGCCTGATTTATTTTAAACGGTGCGACTAGACTACAGCAATCTATTCTGCGTTTTGATCCATTCATTTTGCAGACTTAAGCGTATGTGCTGGTCATAGCTTAACCAGCTTAGAACACGTTTCTATAAATTTCCCAAGTATAGAAATGTAACCTCTATTTAACTGATAAATTTCTGACTTAGATCGGATGACATTTCATTTGCATTTGAAGCTAACACGAAATAATATATCTTAGCGACAGCAATATCGGAAAATTTAGGCTCTTAAAGGATTACACGTTTATTGATATATTTGAAACAATATAATTACCAACAGAAATCAGCTCATAAACTACTACTACTTTCTCTCGACTCTATTTTCTGTGGCTTACATGATAATATACGCTATATAACTGTTTTTATGATACTTTGTAGATAGACTAACTTCGACAGTGATGAACGCATCCAATTCAGTTAGGGCACATTCATGTAAAACTACTTTCTTCATCTGTTCTAGAACTTTGCATTCGCCTTGGTATTAAAACTTACTAACATTGAAATTACTTGACACACATTTAGCCGAATAAGAGAGCAATTCATTCGGTTTGGTATGTTACTGTGTAACTTAATTAGTTTCTCAAAAAATACGGTAGATGTTTGAGAAGAAGAAAAACTGCACTATTTGCTTTGATCTTGTAAATCAAACGCCAACTGGAGTAATGTCATTTTTAATTCCAGGACTTTGCAAAAATGCATTTATTTAGCTTGATCTATAAATGTTAGATAAAAGTGTGTATTTCAGAGGATAATACTAAAAAGTACTTTTGCACCAATTAATTATGAATACACAAATTTTGAACTAAATTAAAGTATTGAAATGGTCTTTCCCCCCCCCCGAGTAAAAAGCGTAATTAAAGGAAAATGTGACAGAAATTTATTACATTTAACTGTAGGCCTTTTTAACTAATTTTTTTAACTATTTCATTTTAAAATCAAAATAATAATCAAAACTTTACTTTTCATCATTACTTTGATATTTAACGCATTGCTATTTAATCGTTTTAGTGTGCAGATACAATTAAATTACAGTGACTTTACTATTACTTTTAACCACTATTTTACAGATTCAGAACCATATTATCTTAAGTATACGAAAGTTCTGCATTGAAGAGAACACGTAGATGTGAAATGTAAAATTCCGAAAAAATCAACATAAGGCTGGTGTCGAGTTTCAACTAGCACCTATTATCATACTACTAAACTTTTTATTTAAAATCTTTGTCAATCCATTGTCTTTCGTTTACCTAATTTTGTACGTGAAAACGTTTACTTCCAAATTTTAATTTTTGCTCATTTTATCGGAATTTTAATATTACTGTTTATATGTCTAAAATTCTCTTTTTTCTTCCATAATACATTTTTATTGGATACATGAAACTCACATCGTAATCTGTAATTTTCTTTAGTCAAGTACTTTATTTGGGCGACAAAATTTGAGCGTTGATTATGAAATGTTTAGATAAATAAAAGCAGTACAAACATTTACCTTCAATAGTCAGGGATTCATGTTTCGTTCCTTATTTTTCATAATTTTTCATCAAGAAGCAGGGTAGTTACATTTGTGGATAATGGTAAGGATTCGGTTTCAGAAAATACAGAGAATTTCTAACATTTTATCATATTGCAATATATGTGTAAAAGATACGGTGTGATTTGCAAGGTCCAAATTTACAACTTACTAGACGAAATAATCAATAACATAAAAAACAATTACAGTTTCTAAAAGAAATTACTAATTTGAAATACCTAGTTTTTTAATGAATCTTTGAGCGAATATTTCCCAATATTACTCCAATGAAAATTTATCTACAGTTATCCAACTAAATAATAAATATTTGCAGAGAATAACTTCTAGCTATTTCATCTTGATATTAAATTGCTAAAAACACGTATTGATGTCTGTTTGTAAAACTTCTATTGGTAATACAAGGATTATGGATAATTAGCGATGCGAAAACAATTGGAGTAAACCTAGGTCGCTAATTTTTTCATACAGCAAAATTAAAATGATCTGTAAAATCTATTAACTGTATAAGGAGACAAAATTATAAAATGATAAACAGCATAAGCAGGCAACATAATAGAAATGCCCGTTTAGTACCGTGTTGCTTATGTAAGTAGATTGTTTAATTTATTCTTTCTGAAAAACTTAGTCTCTTTATTTTCATATATGCACCTTGTAGAGTTATTAGGTTTTTTTTGGAAGCCGAATAGATGAAAAATTAACAACCGCCTTCGCCAGGAATCGAACCATGGACCTCTGGAATACCGGCCCAGCGTGCTACCGTTACACCACGAAGGCCCGCTAGAGAAGTGGGAGAAATACCTTATATACTCCCCTTTTTAAAGGGCTACTATGGTTTTAGGGGACCTAGTTGCCAAATCCTGGGTGCGGAGAATCATCATCCACAGCCCTTTTAGTTCGGGCTCCACTTGTAGAGTCAATAGTTTTTCTTGGAAGCCGGAGTGATGAAAAATTAACAACCGCCTTCGCCAGGAATCGAACCACGGACCTCTGGAATACCGGCCAAGCGTACTACCGTTACACCACGAAGGCACGCTAGAGAAGTGGGAGAAATACCTTATAACCTAAGTACACATATATCTGGTGCATGTGTGCTTGTGACGAAGTATCATTAAATTTAATGCATTCAGTTTCCGCTAACTTACCTTTATGTAGTTATATTTATATCTATATCTATATCTATATCTATATCTATATATTTGCATGTATATAAGCATTCACTAAATTTTCATAAGAAAGGTTCAACTAAACGAAAATATAATATAAATAAACATACACGCGCACATTTTATTTTAAGAAAATGTACTGCACGATATTCATTCATATTTTCGTTTTACTTCTAAACCACAATCTCATTTATTTACCACATAATATTTCGATTTAATCGAATATAAATCATCATGAGAAAGATGCTCTCTTATCAAAATATAAAATTAACGCTTTCTAAGTTCATTCTATTCTAAATTCAGAATTGTAGTATCGTCATTAATAAGTGGATAGCTTATTTATTCTGTGACGTAAATGCTATAGCCACATCATTTTCAATTGCCGTAAATATCTAAAATCCCCCCAAAAAGATCGAAATATTTAAAAACGATTAGACAAAAGAAATAATTATAAAGTTTCTTTGAAAACACTTTAAAAGTAAGTCCCTTGGACTATACAATGCTTCTCAATTCCTAAAATGCTCTTAGATATAGCATACAAGACAACCTACTTCACCGCAGAGTTTTCCGCTTTTTCACAATTTAAATTTAGCGATGCACTCACAGCAATAATTCAGCTTTTTACATGGCAACAATAAAATAATGTCAAAATTTTTTTATTCTTAAATTCCACAATGTATACTTATAGATCATATGATATAGCTTAACAGTGCAAATGAGGCCATTAAGTATTTTAACAAATTTTTATGCAAACTATAAACTATTCCGAAAGCCATTAGAATTGCCTTGGAAAAACACAACTAGTAAAATATTGGATGCATTAACAGGTTTCAAGCTCATGTTTTCATAATCACTCATATATTGGTTTAGTAAGGAGAAATCATCTTTTATTACATTATTATTATTTTTACTAGTAAAGAAACTATTATATTATCATTGGCATTAAAAGCCCGGCAGCTTTCAGTCTGTTAAATTCCAAATAATGTCAGATTTCAGTTAGATAAACTTCCTTAGTTTCAAATTTATTGCAATTATTTAGGTTTAAGAATAAATATCTGATTTCTGAATTAAATTTACTCCTGATTGTAACTCCTACGAAAGTTAAATAATACTGGTTTAAATGATGTATGCTTTTTGCAATATACTGTCAGTTTTAAGTTACATGCACAGTCGCCGCAGCGTATTTAAACGGACACTGCGCTTAGAGTGTTTTCTCCGTGTTATTCCTTCTTGTCTTTGAATGAAAAAATGGAAATAACAAGAACTATGCGTCTTCTTTCATCATTACTTATTTTTAAAAAATACGCAACGAATGAAAATTTCAGCATTGTTTTCTGATTATTTTTAAATGCGTTATTACGTGAATGACATAAAAGATAATTAGCTTTGCTCGTCTATTAACTGTGTGCAGCATTAACATTCAAAAAGTATTTTCAAAACTTCATTTTTATTTCTTTGAGAAATTAAATCATCCATAACATAAATATATGATTAAGTATGACTATGATTTATTAAAGCACGCAGTTAGTTACGTTAGTTGCAAATTCGTAAACTCTTCATCAGGTTAGAATTTTTTGTTGATTTTTCTGCTTCAAGAAATAATACAGCACCACAGTTTTCTCCCATAGAATAGATTATTCAGTCATAAGTATTTATAAAATTTTACTTTACAGCAAAGTTGAATTGTATTTGTTTACTACTTAACAGAAATACTTTTATAACTGGTTTGTTTAAAGTAGAGAATTTTACTCAAAGTCTTCAAATACGTAGATACCCAAGAAGTGTAACTCAGGTATATTTAATTTTTCTTATTATAAAGAATAATAATAAAAAAAATTAATAGAAATAGATTTCTCTCCCGCAGAAAATTTTTTTAAACATAAGGACATTTATGAATACATTAGATGCTTCTGCTTGATGTATCATGCATGTAAAGCATATGATACCACGAGGTTATTAATTTTGTGCTTTTGATGTTACGCACCAGCTAATATTTAGTGGAAAATGTTGATTTCAAACCTTGTGGGTAAATAATTAGATAATAAAAAGCAGTTGTTTGTAAGAGCCTCCGTTATATTTTTTTCAGGATTATAATATCATCATTAATTTAATTCGTTTAAAATAAATAGCAATTGAAAATAAAAGCCTTAACTTGTGCAAGAAATCGAAATATGGACTCACACCATTGTCATTGTTAGAGTGAAGTTTGAAATACTTATTAATGTTTCATGTAGAACTGTACCTACAACAAGTGTATAATTCTTAAAACAAATATAATAAAGCTGCGTCCTTTACAATAATTTTACGATCAATATGTTTCAGAAAATATATGCCGAGTATTAGAAAACCAGAAATCCTATATTAAACTCATGTCCAATTTTTGCTGAAGAATTGCATTTTAAACTCAAGAAGTTTCATTTCAGCGTATGGAATGCTGTTTAAGAACTCATTCACAAATTATTTTCGCAATCGTTAGTTGATGTAAAGTGTTTAATTGCTACCCATGAAATTATTAGCTTAAGTAATAGCTTCAATACGATTATTTGGATAAACAAAGTCAAATTTAAATTCATTGGCATCTGAAAAAGCAAGTTCGTTGTCAGAGCTGTCATGGGCTTCAGTGTCTGTGATAAGATTGCGATTTCTTGCACAGTGTGCTGTCGAAAAGAACTGAGTTCTGTGACTTACTTGTGATGAGGGCGATGATCCAATAGATTCGAAACAGACGACAACATCCATAGTGTTTCCTGCGGTGCATTCTCAAAGTTCGCGCATAAGGAAGAGCTTTACAAAAGGCACCACGCTATTCAACGCTCTTAATCTTTGATTTTATTCTACGAACACGAGGTTCGACAGACGTAAACAAAAATGTCAACTCATCTCTAGATATTAAAAATCAAAAACTTACAAGAGCTGGGGCTTTTGTGTCATGCCTTAAAGAAATTTCCCTTTTCCGGACCCTTGCCTTTTACAAACTAACTCTTCAGAGAAGTCGCAAATTTGCGCTCTCGGTTCAAGACACTCACTATAACCCCGCTCCCTACTAAACTCTGAGCTTCAATGGCACTAGCAAACCGGAGAACCGGCAGACGGCGCTGTGGCGGCTTGTCTGACAGTAAAAGCGGCGGGGGTGAGTCGCATCCTTTCCCACAACATTAGATGAGGGCTTCAGAATATAGGATGCACAATAAATAGGTACCACGAGAAAAAGAAAAATCGTCATCATTAGTTTTTGCCGCTTAGTCTATACGCTAACGATCGCTCACGCGACAGACAAGTAGTCAAAAGTGATGGATATTCGAATTTTTTTTTTTTTTTTTTTTTTTTTTTTAATTTTATCTGAACATTTTTTTCCTGTTTCAGTGTTTAAGAAAACTGATTGAAGATACGTACAGGAGATATTTGAAAATAATCTCTCCCCCAACCTTTAAGCTATACGCTGATTAAGAAGAGAAACTGGGATTCGACATAAATGTTTATCTACGGAATAGTATAGAGCTATTAGTCAGGAAGAAAAAAGATGAAGGCTGTATTTATGAGTAATATACTTCATGTTTCACCATGCTAAAATAATATGTTATCAGTGTTAAAATTTAGCTTTATTTGAAAGTAAAAATTAGTATTCAATATATATTAGTTACTTCAGTTTAATCAAAACTGAAAGACAAGTTAAGAGCTATTTTAGATGAAATAATTTCTAAGAAAAGGAAGAAACGTTCATAAATTTCGAATTTCACTTTCACCAGCCATTATTTTGGGCGTATTAGATAAAATAACGTTCGAAATATTTATTGCTTATATATTACAAATATCTATAGTATGTCGGCATTCCTTATAAATTTTCAGCATGAATGACGCTTAGGGATTTAAAGATTTTAAATTCTTCAAAAGGAGGATTCCTTCAGAGGTTAGGAAATTAATTTCCCTGTAGAAGCGACCTCTTCATTTCGGTTCTGCCTTCTATTAATTCATGTCTTGATTAATGATTAATTTCACTGTACGTTCATTGAAAGAAGAGGCATGGAAAGGAATTGTTTAATAAAGGCATTTCCTGTATTCATAAACATACCAGCAAATACATCCAGGATGCTTAAAACAAAACAAAAGTGAAAGCCGAAAAATTCATAAAATGTGTAAAAATATATAATACGTGGTTGACATTAAAACATTCTTAAACTTGCAGGGATATAAAGGAATCAAAAAGATTGAAAGTTATTTATATTAAAGTAAGTATTTAACGCCGCACCCTAATATGTGCGATGTCATAGTATAATCCAACCTTTTCTTTAATTAATTTTTCTTTTGATATTTTTTTTCTTTCTAAAATTAAAGAAATTTGGGCATTCTGTTTTCTATTTTCTTTTATTCTGTTTCATTCGATTTTCTTTTTTTTTTAGATTTTCCTCTTTTTTTTTTCTTTTCTTTTTGTGTATGCCCGCGCATATAATTTCTTAGAATATTTGAGAGATATACAAGAGCTAGAACTAAGTTCATTTGAATAATCAAAATGAATTTCAGCAAATACTTAACGCATCGAAGTTTTAGTTTATTTTTTGAATTAAAAATCATTCTAAGCATATGACTGAAAGAAAGCTATGCTCAAAAAGCATTTCAAGCGGAATTAATATAAAACAAATGCATTTAAATGAAAGCTTAGAAAAAAATTTTCTAATTTTGCCGCTCAGGCGAACCCTATTCTAACACAATCAATCAATATAGTATATAAAAAAGAAGGGCAAAGGCAAAAGAACATCAAGACACAATCGTAGTGTATAAAGCTGCAACTTTATAGCTATCTGTTATTTGTAGCTGGATTTATTTTAAAAGCAATGCTTTTATATATTAATATTGAAATATTTCGGATTATATTAATATAACTAAGTTAAATGCCTTCGTTCAACAGCTTGTATTGCGAAGGAGAGTCAAATTAACATCTTAAATATCTTTTGTATGTGATTCATTGAATAAAAGTGGGACATTTTTCGACGTAATGTCCCTGATATTCAGCACACTTCCTCTAACGCATAGCAAGTGCACGGATTACCCTAAGAAAGAAACAAAGTCTAGTGATCGTACGCGCAGCCATTTGTGCGCTGTCTGGTGCCCCTCTCTACAGAACAGAAATTTCTTTCCTCCCATTGCCTCTTTCAGTGATACAAACATTTGGTAAGCACTTCAGGCGAAATCTAGTAAGTATGACAAATGTGTGGGGCCAGTGGCGCAAAGGATAACGCGCCTGACTACGGATCAGGACACTCCAAGTATGACAAATGTGGAAGAGAAGTGAAGATCAGTGATGGTTGGATCTATTACACGAAGCGTATAAGGTCGAGCATTGTCATTTTGCAGAATGTCAATTGTAGTCGGAACGTCGCTTGGTTTGGATTACAGGCCGAAGATGATTTCTAACCTATCAGGATATGATGCACTTGTAATGAAGTTGATGTAGTGATAGTAGATGTAGCGTATGCATTCCCTAGATGTTCGCAAATAACGTCTAATTCATCCCCAAAAAGAGTTAGCACAACTTATCTTGCAGATGGCTTATGCTCAATGTCTTGGTTTTGATGACGAGGAATGGAGCCAGTACTTGCTTGCTCTCTTCGTTTCACCTTGGTTTTGTGTTTTATAACGATTCTTGTAAGGAAACCATCACCTTCTGCTTCAAAGGCGTAAGAGATGCCGTGCCACATACCTTGCAGGGACTTTGCGAAACTTAAGTACGTCTTGAACGATGTGATGTTCCGAGCCATGAGTAATTTTCAGATGTGCGACTCTTTCACAGCGATTGTCCATCATAACGGGTTGTTGCAGCAGGCTCTAGTATCACAACGCGTGTGCCTGACCTGGGGGGGGGATATCAACCGCAGAAGTCAGGCAGTTTTTGAACTTCCCACTCACTTGCTACTGTAATACACATGCCTCACCATATTGGACATTCATTTGCCGATGGATTCAATACGTTTTTATACCTTCACTCTCAGAAAACGTATGACAGAGCATTGTTCTTCCATTGTCATGCCGCAAGCGGGGCAGCCATTTTAGACTGGTATCGCGGCAGCTTTTAGCTAGTCTCCTGTGTGGTGCCCCCTGTTGTTTATTCTTTAAATCATTGGTAATTATACTGCCTACTTTAAAAACAGCCTCAAGGGAAATCAAATGTTTATTACGTTTTTAATGTTTTCATTTGGCTTACCTATATATATAGAAGCTTTTGTTCATTCTTTAGTCTCTTTCAGTTTCAGTTGTGAATTATTTTAACTATAAATGTGAGCCTGCACAGTATTTGATGTGTAAAGAAAGTGTAACAATAGTTTTGGTGTAAAGAACCTAACCAAAACTAGCGTTTAATATACCTTTGATGTTAACGATACTTAAAAATTATCAAATAATTATTTTAGGCGAAATTTCAAGATATTTTTAAATTGCTTTGGGATAGATTCGATCAGATAACTGTACTGTATTTTAAAAGAATAATTTGGATACCTAATTATTTAAGCATCTAAATAATAAAATAATCATTCAACGTAATTTTATAAAGAAATAAATTAAATACTAATTTTAAGGAACGGTAAAATCTTTCATGTTCTTTCTTTGAAGATGGCAAATGACAAATTCGTTGCTCAGTCGTACCATTGACAGAGATCGTTGATTTTCACCTAAAACTTTAGATTTCTGCTGTCATGACAAATGTGTTTAAACTTGCATTTTTTTATCAATTGTCTTCTCTTATTCTTATATGCGTTCATAATATAGCATATATTTGCTTATTAATTCCGACACTTCCGACGTGCTAATATACACAAAGTGCATTGTGTATATTAGCACGTCGTACGTAACAAATTTCCGTAGTTTCTGATTTGTTTCTTGCAAATCAAATAACTGTACTAAGTAACTGGAAATTGGTGTTTGATATTTTCGTTTAAATAAGAATATACAGATATATAGTGTAGTTAACGTTAGATATTTTGCATATTTATATAACATGTAAATGCGAATAAATGTTATAATGCAAATAAGAAGTAACTGCATGCTCATAAGTAAATAACCTAAATTAGTTCGTGAAATAATAACCCGATTATTTTTGCAATCTATTACATTGTAGAGACATTAGGTTATTTCGAAGCAACAGAGATGAAAAATTAACAATGCCCTCACCGCATCTCGAACCATAGACCTCTTGAATTCGCATCGAGAGTATTGACCACTACACTACGAGAGCATGCTAAGAAGGTGGGATAAATACCCTATATATTCCCCCCTTTTAAAGGGCGACTGGGGTATAGGGAACCCAATCGCCAAATCCTGGTGGTGAAGAATCACCATTCACCACCTTTTAGTTCGGGCGCCACTGTAGAGACATTAGGTTATTTCGAAGCAGGGAAGATGAAAAATTATCAATCCCCTCGCCCTGACTCGAACCACGGAACCCCCCCCCCCCGAATACGTGTCGAGCGTGCTGACCATTACACCACGAAGGCATGCTAAGAAGACGGGAGAAATATCTTATAACGTAATAAAAAAGTATGAATCATTTCTTTTAACGATATTATAGATGCTTACAAATGGAAATTAAAATATTTACATCATAAGCTAATAACTGCTCTAAAACTGAGCCCTTCCGCTATTAAATTAAAACTTTGTTCGGGATTGGAATGGAAAGAAAAAGCTCAATGTAGAAATAAATGATGTGAAACAACAATGCAATTGTCTGCATGGAAAATACAGTACACAAAGGAAAATTAAAGCCTAAGGCAGTAAAGACAGAAATGTGGCTACTTAGCTTGGTAAGTTATGCCTGGTGAATAGAAACTGGTGAATCAGTAATACATTCATTTTTATTGAAATTAAATACAAAAATTATTTGATATAAATCTTAGATATCTTTATTATTAGACCAAATAGCATTCTCTATAAGAAAAGTATTAAAAAGTAACTGAACTAAAAGGAGAATTTGTAATTTGTCTTGTAAAACTAGGATTTTTTTAAAGTTTTTATTTACAAATTCTGCAAATTTCTTGTCTGTACTCCAGCACAAACACAGTGTCGATGCAATTATTTAAGCAATTATTTAATACTTGCCTATAACATTTTTTATACGAAGCGTCGTTTTTGATTCAAATTGTTTATGCATTATCTAGTACATTGAACTGAACATTTTCACGCTGGCTATCAATTGAAGAACTGTATATTCTTTTGGGGATTCTGCATCGCCTTGAAAACAGAAAAATGTGTTTAAGTGCGTAATTAAATATTTTTTAAGATCCATTTATTTTACATTCACTAAGGTTAGCTAGAAATTTTACAATTAAATTATTTTAAACTGTCATCTAATTAATAGTTTCAAGCAGGCCATATTGAAGAACAACATTATTAATATAAATTTTACCCATCTGTGTATGAAACCTAACGGCCAAATGATGCACTCTTCTGCAATAGACAATAATTATTAAACGAAATATTTCAACAAGTACCCAAGCACTTCGCGCTAAAATTATACAATTAAATAATTTTGAATAAATGAATGAATGGTGATGGATGAATGGCGGTTGGTGTTTATGCTCATAATTCACCATTCCCGCAAAAGTCATGCTTCACAGTCAATATTTTGCGGCATTTCCAATCATTCATTTCCTTATTAAACTCGGATTTAATTATAAAATACAGAACACACCATTCATTTATTATGTACTACTGGTTAGCTTCTCCAAACTCCTTGAATAAATTTGAACTCTTACCACTTTGATGGGCAAGAATTAAATAAATCATATATCCTTTTTAGGAACAACGGTGCAAGCAACAAGTGCTTTGTGAAGTGTGAAGTAAGGGAGAAGGTAAATTCTTAAACTGTTCCATCATATGTTTTATAGTTATTTAGGCAAATTAGGTTTGTAATCATTGAAAGTGGTTAAAATTGCATTACGTTCTCGAGATTTAGCATGAATTCGAAGTAAATAGGATTAAAAAAATTACGAGAGGATATTGATTCATTCGATGTAATTTCTATCTCAGTAACAGCAAATTCATTCCATGTCAATTTGATTGAAATTCTCGTTAATCTTTGTATCATGATTTTAAGAAGCTATTTATTAGATTATCTTTCTTTATCACTGCGACTTTTATTTTGACTTTTGAATTTGTTATTCTACTCGGTTTCTCTTTCGGTTGATAACAGAAAATTATTTTTAAATTTCTATCAAATGGTACTGCACTGCTTTGCATTTCAGATAATTTAAGCGTGAGTGAGTAGATTATCTACTCCTCAGAGTACAGTAACTATACAATGGTTAGCATTAATTAAGGAAAAATTAGAAAAATGGTGATTACTCAAAACATTACTTGTAGAATTTAATGAAATTGGCCCAAAATATACAATACATGGTAAAGTATAAAATAACATGAAACAATTACCAGACAGTTATGGTGTTATAGAAATTAGCATATAAATAAAAGGAACAAATCGAATGTGTCTGGTATGGGAAAGTACCTTCAGTTTGGAGTATGATCACCCGTAGAAGAAATACGTCACACATTGACACATATGTAATGCTACCAGTTATGCGATCTCTCAGTTTCGTAAGAATTTTGTACTGTTCGTACAAAGCAAACTTGCAAACATGGCCAATGTCTGAAGCGGAGGACTGAGACCATCTGTACGTCTTCCTAATGTACCCAGATACGCTGGATAGGATTCAGGTCCGGTGATCGACTTGGCCACTCTATGCGTTGAACTATTTGTTTATGAAAATTATTATTCACAATGCGAACCTTGTGAGATCTAGCGTTGTCGTGTTGTAGCAGAAAATCATCTCCTATTCTTCCAACATAAGGGTGCACATAAGCATCAAGGATGTCATCTGTACAAGTCTGAACATTCACAGTTCAGTGTAAAAAGACATGGAGGTCTGTACGTCCAACTGAAGAGATACTATCCTATATACACAGACATTGCGTCCTACGTAGGCATTACTTTCACGGATGTTTCATGGATGATAACGGGTTCCAGGTTCTGTCTAAACCAAATAACGCCTGCTGTCGCTTTGGAGGCTAAAACAGGACTCATTGCTAAAGAGAACAGCCCTCCATAGATCAGCTCTTAAGTAGACATATTTCGCGCCCATGTCAAACGCTCCTTTTTCTATGGATGTGAGCTGCACGCAAATGACTGGTGCGCACCAACCTTTCTGGGGTTGCAATAAGGGAGGATCTGAGTTGAGTTGCCGTTCTATTAACTCACAATGCGCGCATAACAACAAATATCGGTCATCGGTGCTTTCAGAAGCGGTTGGTCGTCCTTGGCTGAACCTCTTGGAGGCCGAGTCAGTGGTTAAAAATTGTCGCCAATGTTATGAACCGAAGAAGGATTCACATTTTGCTATTTCGATATTTCGGTCTGACTTTGTCCTGCATCTAGTCTTCCAATACTTCTTCATCGGAATTCTTCGAGCGAATGATACCTGGAGATCATTGTTACGAATTGGCTATCCCAGATTTCTTATCTCCGTATCACATCGAAATTTCCAGGTTTGCTCTGAAACATGAAATTTTATGCTCGCTCCTCTCAGATGACGTATCCTGATTGCAGCGCCACTAACTTGCATATAGTAGTTTTACTCAGCAGCTCTTATTTGGGAACATATTTAAACTTTATACGAAATGGCTAATTTTTGAATGAGTTATAGCTATTTTTGTGAATTTTTTCTTAATTTTTGGAAACCAGCGTATTTTACCTCTGATTATTTTGTTGAAGTATCATTATTTTCTGATTAAACTAATTCATTTGGATATAATACGTTTAATACATATAATTTTTGTGAGAAAATTGTGTGAACGTGTAAATTGTGTAAACATGTTTGTGAAACGAAAATTGTGTAAAAAGCTAAAATTGTGTAGACGTATCAAAAAATTGTTTCGGAAGAAAATTAATTCTGCTCTAACGCTCGTTTAAGTTCTGAATTGTTTGCTGTTTAAAAGATATGAGCTAAAATAACGCTACGAACAACGATTATAGGATGTGATAAGACAATATGAACCACGTAATAGTTATAAATTTGCAGGACTAAATTTCCGAACTTGATTTGCGCTTCTGCAACTGAAGAAGAAAGTTCTATGTTCAAAACTTCGAAATTAGTCCTGCAAATTTACTAATATTACGCCGCTTCTTATTGCCTTAACACCTGAAATAATGATTAAAAGATGTTCTAGAAATTGCCTGTATTGAGAAATGAGTTTTTATTACTTTGAAAAGATGAGTTTCGATGCGCTGTGCTGTAGGATTACTTACCTTAGATATTTTGAAATAACTTTTATTCTGAAAGAAACGGTCGTTTGAGATGAAAACTTTAATTCATTCACTTTACCATTTCCTAATTTTGAAATGAGTATTAAAACGTAATGAAAAACAATAATTTTTAACTAATACTTAACCATTTATTGCATATAGAAGATTTTATTCGAAGTCAAATATTTACGGAATTTCTAAAGTTTTGTATTGCATGTTAAACAGTAATTATAAATTAAACTTGTTTCTTTTATCAACATCATAAAATAGAAGCTAAAAAATAGATCTATACTTCTCAATATAACTTTTATAATATTGGTTTATTTCGTATTTAGAGAACTCACAAATTTAACTACCTAGCAGGAAAAAATTTAATGCATGATTTCACTAGTGCTGCACATGAATGGAATTATTGCCCATATTTCTGGATATTGCACAAAATGATTGCACTATTTTGCACTTTATGAGAATAACTTTTAATGTCCGAGAAATTGTGGCCCTGTCGCAATTTCAAGAGTATGATTTGTTCTCCCAGACTTTATTGATTTTTACAGCACCGTTATTAAAGCTGCTGCTTATTTTTACCTAACAAAATATCTTAACCTGTTGCTCTAAATGAAAGTACTTTTATTTAGAGTCTTTTCTAAGCTAGAAAATACAGTTTGTTTCAAAGTCATCTTTAGAAGATGGGGCCGTGGCACATTTTTTTACGATATAGCACTTTTTCTACTTATCAAGCAAAAAAGTAATAATGTGAATGTCTAGTCACATTCTCCAGTCATATTCACCGAACATTCAAAATATTTCTCATTCTGAAGCAACCAGAAGGAGAGTTTTAACACCCGAATATCTTCAGAATGTCAATTTTATCGCTTTAGTTTATTCTGGCGATTCGATTTGATATGATGGGTGATTCTGATTTTCTTTATATTCTTTTTCCCCTTTATCTCCAAAGAACAGATTTCAGTTGAAAAGAATGTAGTAAAAGGGAGACGAATAAATAAAAGTTTTACACATATATACAAATAAATACGTGTTATGATGCATATATTTAAGGAAATTAATTTACCCATCTATGTGCTTATATGTGCATTGCACAAAATGTAATTCTGATACGCAATGTAAAGAATTTTTATTTAAAACAAAAGTTTAATGCTTAAATAATCTATCATAAATAATTCTATGTACATATCATCTGTTATTATGTATATTCCAAAACACTTAACTGCTATGGCAATGAACTATTACAAATTACCTGCTTTCATGCGGAATTCTGTTTAAACTTAATTTATAAGTGTAAAATATTGAAATTTTGAACCTGAAGGTACTACATACTTTACTTGAATACAGATTATATATGCGAAGTTGATTTTGGGGATAAACAACAAAAACCATAACAAATGTAGATTATACATTTTGACATTGTGTGTAAATATATTTCGGCAAATAACTCTATCTTATTCTTCAAAAAACTAAATTTTGAATACGTATGTTGCAAAATTATTTTCTTAGTATGAATTTTAAAGAACAAAATATTTTTATACCCTATGTGAAAAAATTGATGCTGTTATTTAACTTAAAAACTCAAATCTGGAATCCATTTAAACTATATGCTCATAACACCAAACATTAAAAACTTTCAGTAGCTTTGGCAAAGAATTAACATTATATACTAGATGCATATGCAATGTTTTACATGAATTCCAATGAGAAAATTTCATTTTGATTCATCCTTTTTCATACTTACATAGAATCCGTAAGTTTAAAACACTTGAAATCAAACAGTAGGATATTTAGTTAGTACAATTATTGCAATCATTATTTCATGTGTTTTATTTCAAATGGCGAATACGCTCACTAAAAAAACTCTCAATGAGATACTAAGCTATTAAATTAATAATGGTTGTCGTAATACAATATGAATGAGAGATTATTTTATGTTTATTTAAAAAAAATCTGACAACTCTCAGATATAAATCAGTGTACCATATGATAAACAAAAGCTTTTTTTGTTCTGAAATATAATTTTAGCTATTTCTTTCTGAAAATTAGATAATATATTAGCAATTAATTAAAAATTATGATATTTAAGGAAAAAATTTCATAATCGAAGAAGTATTGAGAGCGAAAAAAAATTAGATGACATTAGGTTAATTAAATAACCCAAACAAACACCAGGGCTATCTGCTTAGGGGAAAAATAACTTCGTGGAGACCTTTCTAAGGCAAATTAGCTCGCATTCACTTTGCATTTAGGAAAAACTTCGAAAACCAGATGTATAGCCAACCCGTTCAGATGGGATCGAACTCGCGTTCAACTCCCAGTGTTTAGGAGTTTTAACATTCGGCCACTAAGCAAAAGAATCAAGCAGCTTGAGAAGAAGAGAGAATTTAAGTGACTGCCATACATATGCATTTATAAATTCAAATACAGTGTGAGCTTAGAAGGAGAGCTGTATTACATAATCACATTATTACAAGAAATATTGAAATTTATGTTTTTACGCCATTTGAGTAACTTCCAAAGTTGAGATTTAATGATATGAAATGCAGTTGCTATATTTTAAATCAGAAAATCATACGTAATGTATTACAATGCAAGCTAAGAAAGAGATCTACGCATGAATATTGAATAGATATGGATACACCTAGAACAAATGATGAAATTGTATTTTAGTAATAAAGCAAGTTTCTGCGAAGTTAAGTTTAAAGGTGCTTTGAAATCTCAGGACGTGCTCATCTTTAAAATAAATGATCTATTATTTATCATGTATAAGAGTATAATTGCATTACGGAATTCTGCTCGCGGATTAGTTGAATTTAATATAAGATCAGAAAGGAAAAAATCACGGAATGTTTTGCTGTTTACTTTCTTTGTTGCTTTAGTTAAGGCTTGAAAGCAACGGAATGATATTAAGAAAATAGACTGCATAAAACATTCTTCACATGCCTTGAGTTCTTCAACATATAAATATACAAAGTATGCATTTTGCATATATATTATATTATGTAGCGGAAATATATTAAAATCTGTAATACTTTATATTTAAGGGGAAAAAATTCTTATTTTATACCGAACGTTTTACACCCAAAAATATCGAAATTAAAGAAAGTAAAATGTTGTTTTTAAGTAAAAAAAAAAACAAATCTGAAAGGATTTAGATTTTAATTCTGTACCGGTGGGTTTGTTAAGGATTTTTATGCTTTCGTTGAGCTAGCAGATTACCATTTTGCTACTGAACACACTCAGCATAACCATTTTTAACTTTAATATTAAACACCACTTTCTTCGCACAAGCCACATAAATTTAACAGCAAAATCATAATTTTTTAAAAGCAGCTTCTTTTTAGAATTTCAGTAGAGTGTTAAGCGATGCATACTTTTTCTGTTTTTAAAGGCTTTTCTCATTTCATCTTTTCAGAATTATTTTTTTAATATGATGGTCTACAGTACTTTTTTGTCTTTTAAGCTTTATAATATAAGAGTTCTTTCACGCTTAAGCCACGTAAGATTCAACAAGCAAATCAGAAAATCATATCTTTAGAATTCCGTATAGAGTATTAAGCACTGCCATACATGTTTTATACTCTACAAATTATTTCTTTAAAAATAGCATGTGGCAGCAACATACTTTTAATTGAAAAGCAATATAGACTCAAGAGTGAGTCTTCAGACTAATAGCCCTTCTGATGTTAGAAAGGAAGACATGCTTTATAAATGCATGTAAAGTATGCATATTGTAAAAAACGATTACTGCGTTAACCAAAAATGTGTTAAAAGTTTACATGAAAATTAACGAAATTTTAAAAATTACAGATTAGGAAAATCTTATATTTTTAAAAATTATTCTTCCTCTTCTAATGTAATTTATAAAGTTCTTATTAGACAATTTAAAAGGTGCAATATATTGATTTACAGTACAATAGTTTACATTCTTCAGTTTTTAACCAAAAATGCTATTATCTTGAAACACGATTTTGCGTTGATTCCCTTTAAATGTCGTCCACCGTAAATGCTCTATTTCCCTTTTAATTTTAATCCATTGACATTATGCGAAGTGTAAGATATTTATGTTTTAGCACATGCAATATCTGAAAATAACTAGAGCAATTTCAATCAAATTTAGATGTTAAGCTTGTTCTGAGAGGTAAAATACCACCAGAATTTCCCATTCTAAACAAATAGACACAAGAGCAAAATCACTTCAAATTCATTCTACCTCATCACCTGCGAGTGATTAAATTAAAATATGCAAACACAAATTTACAAGCCAAATGGACCTTGTTTAAACATAACCAATTTTCACAATTTCTAACAATTCAATAATTTAATCTATCTGAAGAGAGACTATAAACTATGCCTAGATTGCAATAGAAATCCAAACACATAATTTAATAAATCTGAATGTAATCTCTACCTGCAATATCAACATCCACACCAGCGTAGTTGTCGGGAACAACGCAACACTTCGATCCGTAAGGCAACAGTGGAAAAGCAGGTCTAAACTCTTATACTCTTATTCGTAATTCTCTAAATTATTGCTTCTCAAATTTACATAATTCTGGAATGAGTGAATCTCCTGACGAAAAAAGGGCACAAGGAAAGTAACAAGTTAAATAAAATTTTATTAGAAAAATTCAAACATAAATGCCACAGTCTAATGAACTTATTCTGTAAGTTTTTATTAATAAACTAAGTTATTTAAAATAATACATGCAGTTCTTAAAATATTTTTAACGTTTTTAAACCAAAATATTTCATGTGCAATAAAATTGCATTTAATTCATGATATATCCAATTAAAAGCATAAAATGCTTTCATACAATTACACTATACGTATTTTTTTCATTTTTCAGATATACACATGATATATAGCGTTCCCACTATAGTCTAAATTCATGTTCATCTAAGTATCCTGTAAGATGTTTTGCTGTTCCACCTGGGCCATCTCTTTTCATAATCCCTAATGATAACTACATGAAACTTAAAAGAACCCTTTTAGGCAACCATTAAAGTCTGAATTATTTCAGACTTTTTTAAATAAATTTTATCTCTTTCTAAAAATCTTGAATATCGAAATCTTTATTTTGAATTTTTTATTAATATAATTGATACAATTTATTTTTATTAAGCATTAACATTACCAGTTTAAAGTAGGGTCAGATATTTTGGTAGATCATCTTGGACGTTCTACTGGTTAGCGACGGTTGACCGCTGGTTGCGAATTTCAGGTTGCAGTTTCGAATAGTGTGCAAGTTTGAATCTCTGCGTGTGTGTCGAGTTCTTCTCCTCAAGTGGGTGATATCGGCCTACCCACGGTAGAGCAAGCTGTATACCGCTTTCGGTGAAGTAACGGTAGGAAGACAAATGGATTCGGCAGTCTCGACTGTTTGCCTCAAAACTTCCTACGGTTTATATAAAACATAAGTTTATAAGGTATTTATCCCGCCTTTTTGGCATGCCTTCGTGGTGTGGTGGTCTGCACGCTCAGCGCGTTTGAGAGGCCCGAGGTTCGATTCCCGGCAAAGGCGTTGCTAATTTGTTATCTTGCCTGCTTAGAAAAAATACCTAATGTCTCTACAGTGGCACCCGAACTAAAAAAAAGGGTGTTGGATGATGATTCTTCTCACTCAGGATTATGCGACTGGGTCCCCTAAAAACCTCAGTCGCCCTTTAAAAGGGGGAGTATATAAGGTATTTCTCCCGCCTTCTTAGCGAGCCTTCGTGGTGTAGTGGTTTGCATGCTCAGCTCGTAATTGAGAGGTTCGCGGTTCCATTCCCCGCGAAGGCATTGCTAATTTTTCATCTCTCCTGCTTCCAAAAAAAATCCGAGTAAAAGTTATATAGTACACATGTTACATTACTTAGCTTCTGATAGTATTAAATACGAATAAGATAAGTAAAAATAGGAAATTTGACTGATGTATAATTTACAACTCATTAGATGGTTTGGTTTGGTTTACTCAGTTATGGCAAAGCACTTGAGGGCTATCTGCAAAACAAAACCCTTGCATTGAAGCATCCAAATTTTGAAAAGCTTTTAATGGAAGCGAGTGATATATGCAGTATGAACAAGCAATAACAAATAAAATTTACTTAGATCTGCCAAGCAAAACTACTGTTTTGGTACATATCTACGGTAGGTATTACAAACTAATGTGTTCAGATTAATGCTTTAAGACTTCAAGTAAGAAAGCATTTATTTATAAAAAAATGAAAATAAATTGAGTTCTTCTAATTGTACGAATTAAAGTTGTAATCTACACTTCCTTTCCTTTTAAAATAGGATTGTTCCCAGTTACGGTTTAAATTTCAAGTCAACAAAGAAAACAAATTTAATGTAAAGTTTCTAAACCCTAAATATTTATAATATTTTGTTTAATTAAAAGAACATAAAAACATAAACTGCGAATTAATTACACAAAACTCATTTTAAGTTGAATATTAAATAATCTTTTGGCAAAAGGAACTTTCTTCTGCACAGGTCCTGTAAAAGGGAAGCATTTTCCCTTATTGATACTGAATTGCTAAGGCAAGCTGCTTAAATGCTTTTTGTGAAAGAAACATTTCTATACAATGGAACTACAAAAAAATGCAGTTAGAAATTAAGAACCACCTAATTCTATATGTCTAACATAATTCGCCTCATTTTCAGTTTCGGTGATCATAATTTCAGTTTCGATGTATTAAATAAACCAAAAATTAACTTAAAGTATGAATCTGACTTTATTTTTGCGTTTCGCAATGCTTGAGTTTTGCCTTTATTTGCCCCATTCACAGAACATTATTGTAAAGCTGTACTGTTAAATCAAGCGTCATTCTTAATTAAATTACTTGTATGATGAAATTCCCTAATATAAGGAGTTTATTTATTTTTTGGGACGAAAAATCAATTCTATAGAGTGATTGTCCACATTTTCTTCAGGGCTCTGTTGTTTGCGTAACGTATAATTAAAGTGGTCGAAGTAAATTTAATTTAGTAAAAGCTTTCCATTTGAAACGCTCATATTTTATAGGAAGATGCACCGAGCAATTATTTTTTACTTTACTTTAACGCTCTTTCTTACCTTTATTATGCTCATGCTAATCAGCAGTAAAAGTACAGAATTTAATTATATGTAGTTATGCAATACACATATCTTTTTATGGTTACATTTTCATTTCGTATTTATATTTTAAATATAAATTGTAAGAATTATGCAGCAGAAATAGAGAAAACACTAATTATCATACAGTTCGAAACAGACTTTAATTAGTTGTTTAAGTTAAATGAATCTCACTTCTTATGGTGCATTTACACTACCAGACTTCTATATTAATTATTGGCTAATTATTCATTGCTTGATGAATTAATTTTATGCAGCAAATTTCTCTCTTTTCATTTGTTATCGATAAATCGATACGAGAATCACACTTCTTTATGCTTTTCTGCTCAGAGGTTTAATTTTCCCTTTCTGTTTGTAAGGCATGCTTAACTAATATTTATAAAAACATTGATGCATTTTTATTCTGCTTTTAAAACAAAAGAAATGCCTGGACCACTTTTCAAAATTAAAATGAATTCTTTTTTACAACATGCTTCTTTATTTTTTTATGAAGAATAAAGAAATTCTTCACTTCAGTAACTAGAGGATAGGGCAGCTCTTACATTGAGAAATATCAGCTTTTATTACCTATCCCGTGGAAAAGTAGATTACATAACACATTTTAACAGATTACTACAATACGTTAAACACAAAATCATACTTTACACATGGTAAATACATATTCAAAATCTTAATACCTCGTTTTCATATTATACATTGTTGCTGATATAATACAATTTCTAAACATAGCCATATAAAAAGATACATGAGACATTCCTCTTACTAAGCTTTACTAAACGCTTGCTACTAATAAACATCGTATTTAAAGAAATATACTTTGCATAACACAAAGTTTGCGTAATAATCATATTTTACACATTGCAAATATATATTCATATTTTGCAATTTCTTATTGAAATTGCAAAATATGAATATATATGCAATTTCTTATTGAAATTGCAAATTACATTATGCATTAAACAATTATGAACAAAGTAAGAGAAAGATAGGTAACACATTCACCTTACTCTGCGCCCCTAATTATTTGCTACTAATTAATTTCATATTAAAGGAACATATTTTGTATATTACAAAGATTACTTAGTGTGTCAGACTCAAAATTACATTTAACACATTGTTAACATATATTCATATTTTAAAATTTTTTATTCAAATTACATTATACAATTTTTAACATTAATGGACAAGGTCAAAAATAGAGCACCAAGGAAGATACATAAGATATTCCGCTTACTTGTCCCTCTTAATTTCTTAATACTTACTAATTTGATATTAAAGAAACATATTTTCCCAATTATAAAGGTTTTTATTACGTCAGACACAAAATCCCATAATAATTCCTCCCTACTGATTTATTTCATATGAAAAAAATATTTTGCATATTATATATTCTGCATAATATACTATATTTTCAGTCATTGTAGTATGGAGCTAAATGTTAAAACAGAACAGTAAGATAAACAAATTTTTTATTAATTTAAATAGCTAATAGAACCAAAAGACTTTCAAAATACGCTGTGTTTAAGATTCTACGTATATGTCGATTAAAAGGATATTTGCAAATTGTTTCTTTTATATTATCTAACATTTAACAAATACCACAAATTTTTAAATTAATCAAAATTCTTGATAAGTGGGAGGAATTGTATTAGGGACTAGAAATCGAACAATTAGAGAAGTGAAGTTAGGAGAGATTATACGAAAGGAATAAGTTTAAAAGGGACTTTTTAATTTATAACACTTAGTGCTAAGATAATGAAAGACAAAGCAAATACTTTTTCTCATTTTCATCAGGGCGTTGTTGTTTACGTCCGGTAAAAGTGATGTTTATTTTATATACAGCAGAATGTTTCGTCCATTATAGCATTAAGCAATGAAATAAGTGAGAAAAAGGGAAGAGGCTCATGAATTTCTAATTTTCAGTAACTGATAAGAAACTAATGATTCCCTACGACAAAAGGCATTGCGGAAAAACATTGTAAGTAACGGTGTTTGCAGTTTTCTGATCTTGAAGAAAGCTGGTATAAACGACGAGGTTTTGAAGCTTTATTTTAATTTTAAAATATTTAAAATATTAAAGAATTCTATATAATTCACCATTTTATATATATTTTAAATATTGTTCTTTTACTTAAAAGTCTACGTCTGCTCAGTAATTATAAGGTATTTAATCAATGTATTATAACTTTATGCTTGATTAACAGGTTAGATCACATTTAAATGGAAAAGTACACGAGGCTGTCTGCCTAAGAGGAGTGATACTTTCTTGGAGGAGTGGCACTTTCGTGAGAGTAAGTGTTACAATGGTAATTACTCATGGAAGAGTAGGAAACTCTTTAAAGAATTCTTTAAATAATTAAGAGCAATGATTATTTTTAATCATAGTAAAAAAATTGTGAAGGATATGCTTAGTAATTTTTTTATCTTGCGATAAATATAAAATGGAGGCAACTATCTACGGAGTTATCGCATTCCCATGTAAGTGCTCTCGGGATGAATATGGTAGCACGTCTTGACAGCGATTGGAAGATCCGGAGCTCGAAACCCAGCGAAGGCCAAGCTAATTGCGCTGGTTCTTTCTCCAAATAGTGTGTGTGAACAGGTTAGCAAAATTCTTCGCTATCTCAGTTTCACTGACTAGGTCTCGTTCCTCTCTACCCAGCCGCCCATTAAATGTGTGTGTAGAGAAGGGATGTAAGAAATTTTCGCCTTGCTCTCTGCATGCTCTTGTTATGTAATTTGTAGTTCGGTCAGCTAGCAGTCAGAAAATCGGGAGTTGAGTCCTGGCGAGGAAGTATTTTTGTGTTTTCTTTTTGAAATAAATACCATAACAGCTTTACAAATAATTTAGCAACACTTAAATAGTGAGGTAATGTGATAAAAGACAGAACTAGTGTTTAGTGATTTAAAGTATACCTAGCTCGGCAGTTAACAGGGACACAAGGCATCCGAAAAACGCATTGAAAAGAAAGTTTAAAAAAGCATTATGCCAGTCACCATGAACAGCGAAGGGAAAATAAACATCTAATGTCACTGATTAATAAGAAAGGAGGAGAAACAAATCACATCGTAAGCTTTTCGAAGACAGAGGGGAACAAAACTGTTCAGAAATAAATCTCTAATATAAAAAAAATATTTTCATGGGTGTGCTAAGCTTAAACGAAATCCCGTTGAGCTTTTTTGAGAATGGGAGGAAGATAAAAACGTTTTTTCACAAATTTGACAGACGAAAATTTAAAACTTTGTTTGCTATACCAACAAATCTGAAAATCCGAAGAAAGAACGACTTTTGAGCTTCTTTTATCCAGCATTTTCTTGAAAGATTTTAAAGCTCGTATGTTTTGAGTGACATATAATTAGCCATTTTTGCAAAGAATGCTATGCACCTCTCCAAAGCTTAAAAATGAGCGATATAACTCACGCACAGACACACAGACACTCAAAAAGACTTGTAACTTCTGCTGTAGATATCAAATAACTTAGCTAGTCAACTCAATTTTCACGTCTTTCAGCACCAAAACATCTTAATTCCACAACAGTTACAATTTCAATCAATTCAACAATTTTAATCTATCTTGGGTAGGAACTAAAAGCTTACCAATACCACGACAGAAATTCAAACGCACACTTACTAAAGCATATTCTAGCATCCGTATACCGTATTCGCAGCAATAGTAAAAGGTATTTACTCTCTCCTTTCCATAGGTCTTCATGGTGTAACTGGAAGCATACTGGACTGGTATTCGAGAGGTCCAGGGTTCGAGTCTCAGCGAAAGCAATCCAGATTTTCCACATCTCTTGTTTCAAAATAACCTAATGCCTCGACAAGACTATATTTAACTCTTCCAAAAGAATTTTATATAATCGGCACAAGCCAAATGTTCACACGCTTATTCTCAAATCTCTAAACTTTATAGTAAATCCACTTGACATTCAAATCCACATGAATTCTGGAATGAGAGAATCTCGTAGCGGAAAGTGAAAAAAAGGAAAGAAGGAAATTAAAATAACATTTCGTTTGTAAAACGTGAATACAGATGTCACAACCTGTCTGGATTTCGCACCTAACTGTTAAATCATCTACCTAATTTTAACACTAATTCTCTGATGAACTCCAGAAATGCTGACACCTTGGGAATGCTTCTTTTATAAACCTCTGTAGCTATGACTTAATTATAAGGAGTATAATGAGCTAATCATCCACATTATGAGCACCATAGCATCATTAATTACTCAGTTGCAGTCTGTATCTCATATTTTTTGTATTTCTATCCCTAGCTGGTGTCTTATTCCAGTTACACCTAGATTCACACAATCAGTTAACTTTTCGTTTTATCAGAATGTATGGCTTTATTTATCCCCGAGGAACGCTTTTTTGAAAACAGACGCTCAGAAAATCTTTAATTGAAATTCTTAGCTGTTAAGTCAGATATTATTAATTTATCTACATTTACAAACACTCACTTATTTTTTCCTATAGATTTTATCCATTCTGATATATTTTCAGAAATGAAACTTTGCAATAGTACACAAAGCGCATTTTCAAAAAACAATATATTTATTTCTAACGAGAAATTGCATAATCTGTCATTATATGCAAACTAAGATTATTTACTTTCAGGGTACAATGACTTCTCTATTAAATATATTGCAGTGATTAAATTTCATGCGATGTAAAAGGGATCAGATTGACCAAATACTGCTGCGGATATCAAAACAATGCTTTAGATACACTATAAAACTAACAACAGCTTGTTCACTTCGAATTGTAGTATTAGAAGGAAAAGTTATTATATACATATGTATGTGTGTTTGTGTGTTAGCGTATATAAGCCAGATTCCCTTAGAAAGTTCTCCAACCAGGAATCCATCCCTTTAAGCGGAAATCCTTTCCGTCCTTTGCAATATTCAAATATATCAAACCAAACCTCATGCGTAATCACTCTTTAGACGTTACGTTTGTGAATTTATATGTTCTTTAAGAAAAAAAAAAATAATAATATTTTTTTCATTTTTTAAGAAAGGTGCCAAATACAGGTGTTTAGAGAGATTTTGCAGATTATTTTACTTAAGATTTAAACACAGTTTTCAGATATATCCAGCGATCTTTGATCTGGTGATTATCTAGGTAACTACCAACTACTGCAAAAAAGCTCTCTTAAGGCCGCATCGGCTTAAAGTGAAGTTCATGATGAGGGATTTTAAATATTTTACCTGTAGTTAAACTAATACTTTGACCTTCTTTAGAGATAGTTTAGACAGCAATAGTTTAGCGTCAATTAGGTTAGAATCCTACGGGTGTAAGGGGCAACTGATTCTTTTTCGACAGCCTTGATAATTTGCTTCATTATGCCAAGTAGGATGTATAGTGGTAGTATCACCACTTTTAGAGAAGGAAAAAAAAAAAAAAAAAACACTGTCCTTGTCTTTATTGCGGCCTGTTCTTCTTTTCAAGTTGGACATATTAAACATTATAGTCAGGACAGTGTCTTGAAAATCTTGAAGATCTATGAAGAATTTCAGCATTTTCTAATAACTAGTAACCAAAAAAATAATATGAATCATACTTCAGAACTTGAAACGGGATACGATAGGTATCATAAAGAAGGCTTCGTAAGAGTCGCAGATCTTATCAGTTCCATTTCTGGAGGACAGTTTTGTTGTCGTTTGGAGAAATGTGACACAGAAGTAGAAAAACAGGATCAGGATACTTTCAGTGTGGAGACTGCATTATCTCAAAGAAAAGGTATCGCTCTTGACTTGTATGCTAGAAACAATAAACTAATTAGTAATAAAATCACTTGATCAAAATGTATAATAGATAACGTAATACAGTAAATAAATTTTTCCTTCAAATGAAAATCTCTAGATGCTTGTGTTTCTAGTAACTGTGCTTTAGGAACCATGCTTAAAAAAACGTAACGAAATTCGCCCTATAAATTATAAAAGCAAAATTTGCAAGCGGAAATGACTTTTTGAGCATTGTTTTAAAATGCGCTATTCGTTTATTATTATTGGCAAACTGCATCAGGGGTGCTTAATAATCATACCAAGGGGAATGCCTTTATGAAGGCCATTCAGGGAAAATGATTTTATTTATATTAAATATGAGTAAAATCAGAAGGGCCAAATGCAACCAACCCTTCTCTGGAATTAAAACGCGGCGCAATTTTTCAGCTATCGCATTTATTCGGCCTTTGATGAGTTCATGATCACTCAGTCGTTGATGTGTTCTGATGAAAAATGCTATTTAATACCTCGTAAGAAATGATTATATATAGTGTAATCAGCGACTTATGGAATTAAATGTTACAATTATGCTGTCAGTGAAATGTGAGTTGGCAGTAATTAATATTGCTAATAGTTTTATAATATTAATTTATCAGAGATGTTAATTTTCATTTTATTTTAAGCGCTGATGCTTAGTTGTTGATGGCACCTAAAGGAAACAGAAGTTTGCAAGAAAATATAAGTGTTACAGTAAATAAACTAAATACCTTAAGAAATGTATTCTTTAGCAAAGTGCGAACTCATCTTGAGCTTTCGTAAAGTTCTCATTACCAGTATTTAGAAGAAAATAATATCTTTAGTAAATTGCCTAAAAAACATAATATCGTATAATTTTGCTACGTAAATGTGTAATATAATTCGAAATAAATTATGTAAAGGGAAAAACCTTTTTTTTGCACGATACGAAATGCCACAAAATTGAGCATAATTAAATTTCACTTTTTTTATTTTGAGATTTACAAATGAAGAAATATCCTTGTTTTTAAATTACTTTATTTTTTAACAAAACAGGTTACTTTTTTTAACAAAGGAGTTTGCAAGATTATCCTATTCTATTCCAATACTCATGTATAAACAGAAACTTTTAAACGAAACTTACTAAAGTTATTTACATATTTTGTAAGTATTTTCAGTAACCAATTTTTACGGAATTTACTTGAAACCATATCCCATAGCTAATTCGTTACACTATTATATTATAAATATTACGAGTGCACAGTTTTCGATTTTTCTTGTCTACAGAATGGGTTGCAGCAATAAATTACTTTTATAGAAGAAACAATTCCTATTTTTTTGTTAGAAACAAAACGTTGTGCACTATTATGATTAAAATTGCTACTACGATTGAGTAACATATACTAACAAAATCTATTAATTCTCTTAACCAATGTATTAATTTTCGATTTTATGCAACGAATTAAGAGTTTGCAATATCAGTCATAAATAAATTAAATTACAGGAAGCATATTTTAAATGATGCATGCAGTAATTCATTAAAATACTGCAGTGTAATGCAAATCATCATACTTTTGCTAAGTGCATTTTGCCATTGATCCCCTAACAAACTGAAGTGGGAGCAAAACAGCTGAGAAGGATCACTTGGAAAGCGAGGCCGTCCTCCTAACGGGCGCAAGAAGCGTCTTCTCCCACGATCTTTTTGACACTGAAGGCCAAAATAGTCAGTTACCGTGGCACATTAAGGATACGGCTAAAATAACAAAAAATATATATTACAATGGCTAGATAAGGAACTTCATTAGAAAATACTAGTTTGACATAATATTTTTATTTACACTGTCAGAGAAATCAATAAAAGATTGAGTAATACGCATCTTCCTTGAAGAGATAATATTGTTCAAAGGATAGTAAAGGATCCCCCAAAAATGAATGATGCTATTTACAGTTTCTTTAAGTAATCATTTTGTAATGAAATGAATGAATTTACATTTTGCTCATGAAAATATATCCATTCTATGCATTCACTTCGAAAAGCTTTTGATAAAATAATGGAAAGGAAAAAGTTACATTATTTTTTAAACAAATCTCTTACAAATGTTATTTCCTCGGTCAGTTTTTTGCTAAATATATATAGAAAGTTGTGTAAAAACACAGCATTTCAAAGAAATATGACTTGAAGTATCGTCATGGAGGGCGTAAAGAAAATTCGTTATTATTATAACAAAATATCCGTATTTTTTTATTGTAGGAAGATTTTGTTACTGTTTTCGGCTTTTACTATGATCATAAATTAATGCATTTAATTTAGACTGTAAATTTATGCGAAAAGTGTTCTCGATTAGTGATGTTCTTAGTGGTATACATTCTTCATTCAGTACTACAGGCTTATTAAAATATACAAAGGGAAGTTTTCACCAATAATCAGTATCAATGTACTTTAAACAAACGCACGTTCTTCGAGTGTATTTCAGGTAGACTCACGGAAGGTAAAAACTTTACAATCCTAATACGAAAGTCAGTATGATTTTATTACTTTCTGTCATAATGTAGCACGATGAAATAATTAGATATAAACTCTTAATGATATTTAATTGAGAAAGGAATATTTATGCAATATTGCTTACAAGAAATTAATGGACAACGATGAATTATTTTAAAGACAGCAAAATTAATGCTTTTTTAAGTTTGATAAAAAAAAATGAAAGTTACAAAGAAAAGTTTGCAAATAAACCTTAAAACTATGACTTAAACAGAGCAAAGCATAAAGACAAAGTTTAATTATTAGATAATTTATTATATACAAATGGCGAGGAAAAACTGAATTTTATTCTCTAATACGAAGCGATCGATCGAGTAATTCTTAAGTAAACCAAAGAATGTAATACTTAGCTAATAAAATTTAAATGATCTCAGAAACAGAAATTTGTAAATTGCTTCATGAATTCTATTAATAAATTGTCATTACTATGTTCAAAATATTTTACTAACAAATCATGTTTATAAAAAGTGACTTAGCTAAAATGCTACTGAACTCGGTTTGATTCAATTCATGTAATTTGTAGCTATAAACTGCTAATTATATCAAAAGTTTATATTTTATTGCAGAAGTGTTGTCATAATCTAATTTCACATGTTTGGCAGAACATTCGATTCAGCTTCTAGTACAATGAACTATTCCTTTAAGTAACGGTTAGGTAGAAGTCATATGAAAGTAATGTGGACTATAATTCTATGTGGCTGAACATATCAAAATGCAAATGCAACTTAACGACAAGTTACTGCAAATTCTACCGATACAATGTACATTACATAATCAAAATGTAAATTACTTATGTGTGATATTCATTATTTAGAAATTATAAGTAAGAAGTTACATTAACAACTGGGCTGGTGCAGTGTCAAAACGGAGATGTAGGAAAATGACAATGATAAAGAAATTACATTTAAAGAGCATTTTGATATAAACACTTACAGAACACATTAAAGTTGGAATATATGTTAAGGATGTTAAAATAAATAGCAAATTCATCCTCATGAAAAGTATTAATGCTGTGGTTTGATACAGAACAGACACAGATATAATGGAATAGCTACAAAAAAAGAACATTTGGAGAATATTTTCGTGCAATCAAACAAAGAATATTTGGAAGGGTAAATATTGTGTAGTAATGTATATTGATTTAATTATATTGTTGTACATCTAAGTCATCTATTAAAATTTTAGAATCCTTATATATTAAACCTTAACTATTAGTCAGATAATGGTTTAACATGGGACTCTTAATCCTTGAAAAAAAAGCTAATTTGCCCTGGAAAAAATGCACTGAAAGAATCAAAATAATATTGTAATTCGACTCAAAGTCAGTATATAATTTTTGACCCCCAAAAAAATCTTTTAATAGAAAATTCAATGCACAGTAAGTACTAGAGTTTAAAATGCATAAATATTTTAACTGAACGGAACTTTTGTCACGCTTTTCTAAAAGTTTTCAATTGTTATAATTTGATGCAAGGATTTAATTACTTTAGAATATCTCCTGATGAAAAATTGCAGGTTCCGATAATAAACTCTTTAATTGAACCTAATTTAAATGACCAAATCTTATACCAATAGAGAGGCTCACATGCTTACATTAGTCAAAACATTTCCATGCATTTGTATTGAAATTTTGTGCGAATGTAAATATGTGAAATTTAAACGCCTCTCATTTTATAAATTACAAAAATACTGTGTGCGACAAATTTTTTAATGAATTAAAAAAAATTTTGTCAAAAACTTTAGTTTCAATTTCCCGACCCGTCCTCTTATTTTGACACATTAAGGTGTAAAAAGTATAAAGAATAAATAATGGAAAGGCAATTCCGATGTAGAAAAAAAATAAATAGCGATATGCTATTAGTCAAAGTATACAAGAGCTTATGGGTGGACCTGCGAGCTTAAAGAATTAATACTTTGTAAAAGTACCGAAAATTATATTTAAATCAAAACGGAAAGGAAAAATTTAAATCAAAACAGAAAGGCTAATATAAAAGATGACTTGAAGCATGGGTTACCAAGACCTAGAAAAAAACGTTTAGAGAAAAAAATTTTAGAGAGGGAAAAAAGATATAGAGGGGGGTAGATTTATTTAGAGGGGGAAATATATATAGTGCAAGTTAACGGTATTTTTATGTTCATATTTAATTCATTATTATATTTAAAATCGTAACACCGAATCTTTTATAGTAATATATATTTGTATCTTTCTATGCATTCAACAGAATCGAGACTTATAATAATCTGTAGTTTTGAAATAAAAAGCTTTAAAGAATTCCTTTCTCATAAATCACAAATAAAACTGAAACAGTATTGTATATAAAATAAAAAAATATCGCATTTATATTTCAAGCATTTTTAATAATTAAAAGTTTCTTACTTTTAAAGAAGCAGAATAATCAATAATTTATTCAAAATCTACCTTATCATTTAATTCTACAGTTTTTTTAAAAAGGCCATGCATTAAAAAAATAACTATTGTTCGAACAAATAACCATGTTGCCAGAGATTGGCGATGTTTGAAAGCTCTTCTTTATCAAGCGAAGATCTTAAAAGAACTTTTAATATTTTAAGTTTTCTGAAGCTTCTTTCGGCACTAGCAATATTAGTTGGCAACGTAAAAAATATTATGTAATAGTGTTTTAAAATCGGATACTATTACACTAAATTGCATTTGCGAATTATTTTTAAATTACCTAAGCTTGTAGCTTCGTTAATATCCGAAATTCCAGACATAGCAAGGATTTAAAGCTAGATATTTCCTACTACTGCAGCATTAATATCATTAGGATATTTAAATACTAAGTTATAAGCTGGAGCTTTAAATAACCTAAATCCAATGACATTAATTTTTCATCAGTTAGAAACTGAAAGTCGGAAGGTACATAGTTTAACTTTACATATCTCAATTTCATTTGTGATGTTAGAATATTTAGCATTTATTTCATTTCTACAATGAATAAGTATTTTTCTTGTCAATGGATACTCGGCCGTTTGATGTATTAAATTTTCGATTTTTCTATCTGTTCAGATTATACTAATATATTTATCACTAAAGCTAATCTTTTATATTTATCAAAAAAACACTAGAGCAAAAAAATTCTGTCAATAAAGAGTTAAATATAATTTTTGATTAGGCTTTCTTCGTTTTTTTATTCTTCATACCGCATCAAATTCTATATAGTTAATATATATAAAATTTTAAAATTTATCTGTTACAAAATGCTATTATTTTAACTCCAGGCCAATGATTTTTCATTTATTGGCACATCTTTTAATAATCCATGTACTTCGGTTGTTTGTAGCTCCAATAATTTATCAGCATTACTTATCTTAAAAACAAAAACACTGTATTTAGAAAGGTGTATTCATATAATTTAACGGTGGCCAGCAGGTAACGCTGGCCCATATAGAACACCGTTGAAAAGTATACTGTCCTTTTTTTAGAGAATATTCTTCACTTTAATAGGAGTTAAGATTTCCGTTGTATAAAATTTGCAGTAATTTATCACCACAGTTAATATATATCAACGACTCAAAATCCATTACATTTCCTAATTTACTCCAATAATTCTATGCAGAAAATAAAACAGATGTAAACAGATCAGGATTTTCATGCTGAAACTGTTTGGCTTTCCTTAAATTATTATAATGTATTTTTATCTCCAATTCGAATTTTGTTAAGTGCAATAAATTTTATAGCATCTTCATTTTCCTTTTCTTCCCTTTTAATACGAATCAATAAATAATCCCTCTCAATATGTCAAGCAAAATTTACAACTTTCTCTGAAAATTCTTCTTAGGAGCTTTTAAATAAGTTCTATGATCCTGGTTTTTCTATTATAGTTGCTTCCACAACTAGCTGAGGGGGTATCATTGGAAACTTGCCTTAGCACGGATTATGGTGAACAAGTCGGCTGTGTATGGCCAGCTTGTTGGTTCCACCTGTAATTCGAATACCAGACAGCTAATATAGAATAGCTTCCATGAAAGAATCCCGTCCTATAGAAGAAAGCCTCATGTGCTTTGCTATAATCGATTAATAAAGGAATCAGTCTTTAGTTATACACCTTTTATCAGTGACATGGAGTTGTAAGAAAAGTTTATTTGACCTTGAGCAAAACTCTGTATGCGAACTAATTCTGATTTAACTTTTACCAACTAACTGCGATTACTAACTATCAGATAATATTTTTATAGGTTATTTTTCTGATCATATCCATGCAATATAGTAAGTACAGTTTTTAAATTAATGATATTCAATGATGTTTCATGTTTTATTTTTACTTTCACTCTGGCTCATCAAGTTGCTCAGAAGGATTCAATGTATTAAATTTCGCAAATATGGTAAGTATTTGCAACTAATTTTTTTCGTGGCAATAAACAAGTTGTCATCCCTATTCTGATGGAATTGAATACTTTAATTTCGATTTTTTAAATAATTAAATCTCTGTTTTTATAAAAGGACTATGAAATAATCACATTGAAAGTCAAATTCTCCTTCGGATTCATGCCTGATTTGCATGTAAACAATATAATTCATTGGCCTACGCATTCAAAGGAAATGTGATATATATTTACTAAAATTCAATAAATGCATTTCATAAGTTTTTACAGTCTTTTAGTTAATACACACGAGATTATAATTACATTCTTTCATTCAATAATAACTGAAATTTATTACAGCATTGACAAGCGTTAACAAGCAACAAGTAGCCGGAACAATAATAGTGATGGAATGTTTCATTTTCAACAGACGGTATTGGAAATATTTTCTTTACTTCATCCTTTATTCTGTTTTCTGACAAAAACAAGCAAACAAGCCAGCCAAGGTGAAAATCTCAGTTTGTCTGCTTCAGAATAAACAAACTATTGTTAGACCATTTTGGCAGGTCAATACAAATAAATTGACTCTGTAGGGAATTTTTTTTTCTTACCAGAAAAAGCTGTCTCTTGCATCCCTGTGAATAAACACGGTTTCTACTGCCATACCATTTCTTTTACAAGAGATTTAAATTTAATTTCAAAAATATGTCCACTTATTTAGTTTAAAACAAGCAAAGCTTATCCCGTAATGCATGAAGTGATATAAGACAATGATCGAAATTATAAACATTAAAAATGAGGTAATTTAAGCATGAAATGATTACTTTGAAATTACAGTATCATTCGTTGAAGACAAGAAATGCAGCACCGATTAAAATATAAAGCGTTACGAACTGAGAAAATTTCAAATGAGAGGGGAACATATTATAAGATATATTCTTCCTCCTTTCCGTGTGCCTTTGTGGTGCAACTGGGAAGAACGTTCGGCGAGTAATCTGGAGGTCCTAGTTTCGAGTCCAGGTGAAAGCATTATGGATATATTTAGTTTCCTGACTTCTATAAATGACTGTACAAGTGGCGCCTGAACTAAAATGTGGCGGACGATAATTCGTTCCCAGTCGCTCTATAAAAGAGGGGTTATATGATATAGTATCCCTTCTTACCGTTGCCACTGTTGAGTAACTGGAAGTACGTCCAACGCGTAATCGGGATGTCTGGAGTTAAAATCTCTGAGATGGCACTGGACATTTTTCATGTTTCCTGCGTCGATAAGCCTAAATATTCTGAAAATGTTAGCATCATTTCAGAAAACTGAACAGGTCCGTTTTATTCAATAGAAAACAAGAAATTCCCAGACATGAAAATCTGAAAATTTGAAAGATTAGTAATACACAGTCATCTATTGAGGAGAAAATTTAATAATTTAGTTTACGTTGTTAAATTTGTAACCTAAATTGTATCTGAAACTTAGTAGACTTTATGGAAATAGCCATAGAAATTTAAGTCGTAGTAAACTGAAGGAGCCCTTTGAATGACTTTGAAGATTAAAAATGCAGAAAAGTGGTTGATAGCTTCGTAAATCACGAAAATTGGAAAATTTATAATTTCCGTCATTCAAAGGATTAATGCTGCTTTACTTTTCTGGTATTTCAGAGTTTTAGAGTAATTCAGTAATGTCTAGAGATAGCAACCAACAGTTTGAAATAAAACATTTTAAGCTTTACTCTACGTAACTGTTATATCTCGATATTACTCTAAGTCTAACAAACCTAGAAGTAGAAGTTTTCTGGTTGTCTTAATATTTAATTGACTAATACCATATCAACAAACGTAACAATACTAGTTACAGCTTGAATAAAATAAAATCTGGTGAGGCCAGCACATGACCTGCCATCAATTTCATGTTAAGACATGGAATTGGCGGAATAGCAGCGAACTTTAAATAAACTATCAACTTAAGGTTGATCGTTTGTATATCAAATCTAATTTTTTTTATAAATTGCATGGCTTAATTATAAACACTGCGCATTTTTTTATTATTCTCTTCTCCCATGCAATAAACAAATATAACTATGCCTTCTCATGGTACGCATCAATTATTCTACTTTGACTTGAAAATATCACAATGATCTTACTACAGCTTCTGGTCATATAGTATTTCGGATTAGCAAAGAAACGGACTTGATAATCACAAATTTTTAAAAACAGCGTTACCGACAGAGTGCTAAGTGTTGCCACAGATTTGTTTTTATATTTTATGTATTATTTATATTTGCTATATCATTTCTATGAAAAAATACATAAAATTTGGTGGCAATATCCTATTGTTTGAAAAGTGATTCTCCATAAAAGTGAAACGGATACAAAATTGAAGATTGAGGCTAATACATTTAATTGCACCATAACGAAAAATCGTCTTCATAAAGAGTTTAATCTTTCATTTAGCCTAATTCCAATAAAACTTTGAATACTTATAAAAGCTTTATGTGGTTCGTAAATAACATACCTATTTTAAATGCCAAATTTGAGGAGTTTTGGATAATCTCAAAATATATTTTTTATGAAAAATCTGTTCAGAGACCCAGGTAAAGTATCACTTCCGGTCTATCAGTTTTAGCCAACATCTAATGCGTCTCATTGGAATAAAAGTCTCAAATACTAAAAGACAAAGGTTTTGAATATACACTTTAATATGATGTTTCATTAAAAACTGTTATGGGCTTCAAGTTAAGTGCCATTTCTAATTGTCCATTAAATACTTCCTGCCATTTTAAAGACTAAGGCTTCCTGTAAACAACCACTTTGAATTTTTTTCCCTCAATTTTACTCAAACTGTAATCAAATCTTTATAAGAATGTAAAAGGCTTAAATGCGGCAAATAGATAGTTTTGGAAGTTATATATGAGTTATCGGGGACGTAAAAAACGTTACACACATACCGATACTCAGGTAGACACACATCATTGTGAAAATAGTGAAAACGTGATGTGGGGGACTCTAATTCATGTTTATTTACTGAAAACTGACTTTCGAATTTTTGGATAGGAAAGATTACCTCAATTACGTGCTTGGCGGGACGTAAAAACGTGAGTGCCCCCTTTTTCTCTTTAGCGGAGCCGTCAATTTCATATGCGTTTCTTGGTCTCTATGTCCAACTAGTATAAACAGACCTTTATGAGCTTCTAGCAAAGTACCACATCCAGTATCCAGTTGTCCAATTTTACCAAAATCTAATCAGTTTGTTATAAGATCATAATTAAAGAACTACTATTTGTTAAGATGATTTAATATGATTCTTTTGCCAGAAGAAGGATACTGTACTTATTAACATATTTTCTACAGGAAGATTTATATCTGCGAAAAGCAACGACAAGAATATCCATATTTAGGGTATGTTTGAGTAAAAGAGCAGTCCAATGAATGTTTTCGAAATAGAATAACCGACTTTTATACAGTGGAAGAACGTTCAGATCTATCAGAAAAGTATTAAATTTCATGCGATGAAGGAGTAAGAATTCGCTGATGTCTTAGAAATTATTAGATCTTTTCATTGTGGGAATTACAGTGAAACTATCAATGGTTTCGAGAGCTGATATCTCTAGCAAGGATGTGATTTCTCACTTTATTAACAACTGCATAATACCGTCAACATGAATGAAGACAGGTACTTAATTTCAAAATAATTTAATTACATTTTGCTGATTTTGTAGTTTAAAATAATTTGCTTTTCTAAGCGTCAAAGTACATCTACTTTTAATTTAAATGTTCCCACATGTAGCGTTAAAGGAATTAACACATTGCTCTTTCTCAGAATGAAGTACGTCCAGCGGCCAAACGGTAAAAATCGCTGAATCCGAGTTGTTCGGTCCGAGGTTTGAATCTCGGAAACCGGGTCGACTGCATTCCCATTTTCGTAGTTTTCCCAATGAGTAATGAAGATTGAAGTCAGTTTTACTTAGAAAGTCAGCCACGAAGGCCACACAGCCCTCGAGTGCTTTGCCATAACTAAATAAACCAAACCAGTCCTCACAATTAAGAAATTTCTTAAGTCAAACATAAATAATTGTGCGACAAAATTCTTACAGAAACTTCAAAATATTGCGCAAATATTCCTTTTATAAGATGTTGGATATGTATAGTTAGTGCTTTAATATGAAATTACATAAACTTTCAGAGAAGTTAAACATCTGGCAAACAAAAAATGTAGCATTCAGAATGTTATTCTTGTGATGCTAAAATGACAGTTGACGGCTGAAATATATTTTGGTTAGTATTTATTTCTATATAAATGGGCTCTCCAAAAATATAAACCTAAATTTTTATGTAATGCTGGTTGGTGAAGAATATCTTAAAACTCGACATATGGGGAAATTAACCACTTTTCCAAATGTTTATCAATATCTCAAAACGCTGTTTCGAAATTCTTGCGCTGGAACCCTGTAAAATCAGTAAATTTAAGATTAAATGACAGAATTTTATTGATTACTGTACTGATATTAGTTAAATGTAAACAGAACCTTCTGTTGCGGAAAGTTCACGATTTAGTAGCCATCACCGCAGACAATATGGATGATCACAACTATCTCCCTATAAAGGATTGTGAAGCAGCTATCGGCGCTTGAATTTTGTATCGTGAAAGCGCTAATGGAATTTTAGATTAGGGGAGATTTAAAAAGTGCGGAAAGATATAAGTATCACAAAATAGATCAAATTATTGGCAGAAGATTCTAAAGAAGGGTAAAATGAAAAATGCCGAAATATTACAAAATTATTATACTCAATTATCATTCTACCGAAATTTAAAACATATAAACGTTTTCTTTGAATAAATTTTTTAATGGCTGGAACTTGCCTATAACGGTTTTGGCTACTACTAAGGCCAGAAGTGGTGACCATTTTATTGTGGAAGCAACTAGCAGGAGGCCCACCTCTACCTGCTATCAAGGGACAAACAATTTACATCCATGCCATCTCCGGGATTCGAATTCGAGCCCTGGCCTTTTCGTATCGCAGTCAGGCTTCCCTAACCATTCTTCAGTCTGGGCGGCATTATTATAGATATTTAAAAAAATATTTACATCATTCCCATTTTTTTTTATTCTTAGTCTATAGTATACCTAAAAGCGAAACCAACTTTCGTGCAGTGGAAGCATGTGCAAATCTACATATTTTATGCATTTTTTAAAATCTATTTACGCCAATAGGGCTGGCAACTTCAATGCAGCGGAGGCATGTCAGATTAAAATGTAATTAATTCATAAATTTTGTCCTTTGAAAACTTGTAATGAACCAGTACTTTAAATCACATAGAGAAATGCGCAAATGATTTTGCATTATTATTATTAATCTAGTAGTTCATTTCTAGTCTATCTATAACACTAATGTTATATCTATTCTATCTCTGTTATCATTATAACCTCTATTTCTTCTCTGTTATCTATTTCTATTATCATTATTATTCTATCACTATTATCATTTCATTTTATTATGTCTCACATTTCTGTTATTGGTGGGCAAGTTATAAGACTGTAGTGTGTGCATTTCTTTAATAGAAAATGCTTGTTTCTGTGAGTTTGTTCTACGAGTTATATAAGCATTTCTTTTTTAATTTCGTGACATCATTAACTTTTACTTTATCACATTTTCTTTCTCCCTATTTTATGTATGCATTTTATACTTCTGAACACCTACCGTGCTTTTCATAACGATTAATTTCTGTTTTGTCACCTGTCATGGACTAAAATTTAAATCATACATTTAATACATTTTCATCATACAAATCATACATTTTAATCTTAGGCCAGTTTATCATTTTGTACAAAACAAAATGCTGTAGCAAGAAAAAGGTTTTAAAATGTACTTGTTTGAATGCCAAAAAAGAAACCTTTCTGATTCATTAATAAAATGATCCCTAAATTTTGATATCTCTGTTCTTCATTATTACACTTGAAGACATTTTATCATTAATATGTTCGTTATCTCAGCTTATTTGAATTTATTGATTGATTTTTTTTTCTACAAAGCATTGTTATATTAACTCAAATATTGATTACCATATCCATTTATTAAAGCTGTTCCTTAAAGTTAAGAAAACATACATTCTTCACACAGTAAAATCCCTCTTAAACTTGTTCACTTCTAGGGTAGAAATTATTCTGAGTCACGGCTTAAGAAGTCCCCTTTTATTTATTTTAGCCACAGTTTCCCGACTTCGGTTTTGCTTTCTATTTGTTCATCTTTGGATAGTAATTTATTCTCTTTATGTAAAGGAAATTCTGCAGAATGATATTTCACGATGATCAACATTAAGATTTCTTTAAGTACAAATTTATTGATTTAAATTTCCTTCAGTACCATGCATATCTGGAACGCAGCTTATTCTAGCCATCATTCGATATTTATTAATATTCATTACGATTAAAATAATATTTCTGTGACAAAAATCTTCTCACAAAGAAAAAATATTCTTGACGGAACACTTTTTTGCTTCTTTTTATTATGAAATGGAACAAAAAGTCTAATAGAAAATTTTGTTTTATATTCCAAAATTTTGCTTATCATCCACTTCTGCAATTAGTATTATTTGTAATTATTTATTTAGGTGTAATTTATAAACTGTACTATTTGCGTAAATTTCTAAGTTAAAAGACTTATTTCTTCATTTTATTGAAGAATTTCTTAAAACTGAAGTGACAGATCTTTGGGTAGTAAGCCAAAAAATATTTTAATTCGCAAACAAAACTCATTTATTGCTTAAACCTCAGCGATTTAGGTACTTTAAAATTTCCCTCCGTTTTCAAGTGCAAAGTGGAAAATGCTTACTTCCATCATAAAATATTTTGTCTAATTTTGCTACGTACCGTTTTAGTTGTTTTTAACTTATAACAGACCATTACTGGTAAACATTAATCCACCTGAAATAGGCAAATCTGGATAATGTAAATACATTCCTATGCAAGCAGAATTTCTGTATATTAAATTAAATTGATTTTATTTTTACTAGTTTTAGTTTCCTTATAAATTATTTCATTTAAATGTTTTATTAGAGCATATTTAGTTGATAAGTTTGAATTTATTGCATTAAATTATTTTATAATTCATTTACTACCTTTTTCTACACTATATCGTTCGAAACCTAATTGATCTGAATTGATTGCATTTATTTGTTGTCAGTATTTTATTTAATTTTATATGCCTAAATTTCTTGTCTTATGTTTAATGAAGTGCTTGAAAATAGCTTTTACTCTAAAACCTTAAAGTTTCTTATCATTAGCTCTGGATCCTTCATATTTCTAGACTTTCACTTGAACTTTTCCATCGGATATATTGAAAATATGATGAGTATGGCTTTCTTTACAGCTTAGGTTGAACCTTGAATGACATTTCTTCCAAAATGGGATTCAGCTAAGTACTAAAACACAAGTTCCTAGACGCATTTATTCTTCTTTTACCAAGTTAGACATTAAGCGAAACTGGAGCTTTAGCAAAAAAATCAGTCATTAGGGTTTGAAGGCTGCCTCCACCATTTTTTATGAATCACGCGAAATATATTGCAACTGATTTTGGGCTCTTCATTTTCTTCTGTACCTATGTTAGGATGAGTGTTAATAATTTTTTCGTTCAGAATTCATTACAGACAGACATGAGCAAAACCTTTACAATTCATTGAGCATTAATCTGTTATTTACAGTACGCGATAATTTGAAAAGAACATTATGTTATCACTTAAGGAAAAAAAGCGCACTTTTTTAAAGAATACTGCAATAAATGAGCTATATTGAAAGAGTTTCAGGTATTTTCTCCTCAGATAAAAGTTAAACTATCGATAAACGTTTTCTGCTAAGGTAAATATAACCCAAGAAAGTTAGCTAAAAGCAGAGTAAAGCATTAATGTGTTCTGCCCTAATCAATTCAAAGTTACGATTTGATATGTGTATGTGCAGAATTTTGCAATAATAAGTTATGAATAAAGAAAAAGTTAATTGATTGTAAATAATTTTATTCCAAATTCATTTTGGTTGACTGCATCTGAAAGAACACTTTAAAGTTTACATTTTTAAGTGTACAATTTTATTTCTTTCAAATTCGTTAGCGTTATTATAAAACTTTTTACTTGCATAAACTACATGCAAATATATTATACTAAGATAAAACAAGTATGATGCATAAGAATGTTAATAAGTAGCACTACTTGCTGGGGAATTTACGTTCGTCTGCGCAGTGCTGGAAAATAAGAGACGTACAACTTTATTTAATCCCTAAATGGAAGTCGGACTGATGTGGCTACCATCCTGGTTATCCTCGTGCCTGTCATCGTAGTTGTAGCTCTCGTCATTGTGGAGCGGTGTTTCGAGGCACAGAAGCTGACGTGGTTGTAACTGTTGAAGCAAGAGCGGCAGTAGGAGTTCATTAGAATGCGAGATTTAAATCCAGCCTAGTATCTACTATGTGGCAAAGCATCGGCTCATAATTAAATGCCTGCCGACATAATTTAATGCCAATTGGACACGATAGACTTGACGTGGCAGTTGTCACGTCAAGTTAACATCTGCCTAGCTCACTTGTTCTTTTTCATATGTCATAGGTTGACATATGTAGTTAGTCTACCCTGTCCTTTTTAAGAAAAGACTCATTTAATATTATGTTATTCACTTACATTCATTGTTCCCCACAGCACTCAAATTCTACTACGTAACCATCACTCTCAACATCCAACACTAATTTAGATTACAGTGTTGTTGGAAACATGAAATGCATTTCTGTATCTTTCGAACATGAATATGTTATATTGTTTGAGAATGGTAAAGCAAGAAGGGGTATTTGCCTAATCGAACATGAAGAAGCAAATGAGTTAAATATTAAATAGTAAAATGCGAATGTGATGTAATAAATAAGAAATGAAAAGCTCTTTTGATAACAGAAATTGTCTGCCATACACTATTCCATCAGGGGAGGGAGGACAATGCACAAAAGATAATCAACCATTCGCAATGGTCAAGTTTCTAAGCCTACTGCTTGAACCTTATGTGATTTAGGAGATTAATGAATTTAAATAATCAGTTTAGAAAGTTAATGTAAGTTAAGAAGCTATTAGCCTCACCGCAACGTGAATAATAAGCGGATGAAAAATCGATGTATGAAACGCGAATTTACACGAAAAAGTTGATAAAAAAAGAAATACGAGTTTATGAGATCGCTTTATAAGGGTAATTTGCGGGAAAAGTGTTCAAACTCAATCAGGTGCTGCTGATCAAAAGGACCGAAATCTTCACAATGGTGTGTCCACTTCTCTAACAAGGTATTCAAGCAAGTGAGATTTACTTTTGCATTAGTGATCGGATGAAATAAATCTTCGGCATCTTTATGAAAATGGAGCTTAAATAAGGGTGTGCATGCCTTAATAAAAAATGCTAAATTGCCATAAATGTGCACGCAACTTTGTAAAAAAACAAAGAATTGGTATAACGGTGCCCGCACTCTTATGTTAAATGTTACTTTCCCAGAAAGACGCCGATCTTGGCGAATTGCAGCAGAAGAAAATATTTTTTTAGGTTGCGCCTCTCAGAATGGTTCTCGTGTACTTCAACAAACTGAGACCTATATTCGCCAAAGGATAAACTGCTATAGAAACGGAAAAAGCTATGTACAGTTCCATCCTTTTTCTTTTCCGTTTCTTAAAAAGCATTATTTTTTGCACTTGGAATGAATTTAGACCGTAAATGTAATACGATATGTTATGCCATTATTCTATCAAATGTTCAATTTTTTATATATTCTGTATAATTGTCAAAGTATTCTAGTTTCTCACTAAGAGAGAAAAAAATCATAATTTTACTACACTTACTGTGCGCCTTGCTCTTAATTTGCTGATTTATGATGATGATTGTTCTAATGGTATGTATATTGAAATCAGAATGCTATTTATTATACTCTTTATTTGCTGCAACTAAGAAAGGTTGAGAAAGTATGGCAAAGCTTTTGCAATAATAATCGGATTTCATTGTGTGTTATCGGCTGAGAAACCAAAATAAAAGAAATTCAGTTAAAACTATATAAGTGAAAGTGAAATTCAGCTCAACCTATCAGTGAAAAATTTAAATATCTTCCTTGCCCTTGAAGATCTTGGTAGAAGTGATATTATTATTAATATCAGAAATGAAAATACACTGGATTTACCAAAACACATATCGTTTAGAGCATTGCATAAAATTCACATTTCATGAAATTAGTGCAAAAAACTGCTGTTTCCAACTCACAAGAGGAAATCTTGAAAAGTGTGGGGACACTTTAGGTTGAACAACTTTAAGCAAATCCGATTTTAGTTTACATTATTGATTAATTAAGCTGGGAATGCAATAAATGTTTTCCATCTTTATGGACTTAAGGAATTTACCATCTTCATGGACATCTTTATGGAAAACGGGGACATTGCATAAAAGTCCTATTTCCTGTATTATTTTTTTTAAATAATACACAGAGATAACGTTTGGTGATAAAATCCTTTTAATTTGTGTTGCAATCTACTTTTTTATATTCTACCCATTATTTCTTTGAAAATAATGCATAAATAGTAACATTTGTTGATAAAATTTGAAAAGTGTGTAAGGTATTTATTCCGCCTTCCTAGCGTGCCTTTGCGATGTAGTGGTCAGCACACTGTGCCGGTATTTCAGAGGTTCGCGGTTCGATTCCCGGAGAAGGCAATTGCTCATTTTCCATCTTGCCTGTTTCCAAAAATCTTAATGTCTCTACAAGTGATACGAGAACAAATGTGATAGGGATAAAAAAATTGAGTTTTGAGACTAATAGCTTTTCTTGTTCTTAATAAATATTGACATAACAAGTATAGAAAACATATCATTGTAGTATTATTGATAATACCATTAACGGTCGAAATTTTTAACATCTTTTTGATGGTTAATTTTGCAAGTCAATTTACCGTATATACCCGCGTATAAGTCGAGATATTTTGGACAAAAAAAGACTTCAAAGTGGGGGGTCGACTTATATGCGGGGCCATAAAAAATTAAAAGAATCGGAAGTTCCAAAATTTCTTTATATAATGCAGTTGTTTTTTTCCCGCACTCAAATTGGACGACTTATCAAATAAGTTACTTACTTGAAGTAATTTCATGACTTAAATTATGTAACGAACTAATCACAGATATTTATACTTTAACTAGAGTAAGTTTCGATTAAAAAGCCCGATATTACATTAATTGCTCAGTGGGTTAAAGATGCTTGGAATGAAATACCCTCTGAAATGATTATAAAATCATTTAAAAAATGTTGTATTAGCAACGAAATAGACGGCACGGAAGATGATGCTGTTTTTGAAAGTGAAAATGACGACGAAGGCTCTAGTAGTGATTGTAACAATACAGAGTTCGAGACTGAAAATATGTATGATGACGAGCCAATGACCACAGAAGAGTTCTATGAAATGTTTGGCGAATCTGGCCATGAATCGGACATTGAAGGATTTTGATTTTGTTTATTTACCAAGGTATTTTTTATCGTATATTTACTTTTATTTCTCAGATGATTTGGAATAAATGTAGCACTTAAAAATTTTTTTTCGAAGTTTCTCGATCGATTTCGGATGTGTGTGTGTGTGTGGGGGGGTCGACTTATACGAGGGTTTCTTATTTTCTACGAATTTTGTATATCGAAGTGGGGGGGGGGGGTCGACTTATACGCGGGTATATACGGTAACTAAAACTTTTGTGCGTTTATTGAAGGTAAGATTTTAAAAAAATTGTAGTATTATTTTTTTATCTTTCAGATTGTTTTTCAGTGTACGCTGTAGCATAGCTTGCTCATAAATAATCCCTTTTTTGTTCAAAATTAATTATTTTGATGAGATAATATATTAAAGTAAATTTCGTTTTCGTAGCCTTATTAACATGCTACAATATATTTTGATTTTATTTTTGCAATTCATTCTTTTATAATTTTGAGCCCTTCTTAAATCAAAATTGCAAATACGTTTTACGTTATATCAATATGTTTTATGTTTTCATAACAGTTGTATCATTTACGGGAAGGGGAGAACTTTCTTAAACCACGAAGCAATATGGGAGAGATTAAATTCTATATAACAAAAAACGAAACGGAAAAACAGTTGGTTTAAAAATTTAAATGTATTTTTTTCATTCAAACCTCACTTTTCTGTCCGTATTAGATGTGTGTCCACAACTTTTCAAATGTTGCCACCAAATGTTATATCTATGTATTATTTTTAAAGATATAATATAGCGAAAATTATAAAAAAAAATAGATTGCAACATAAATTAAAGCATGTTGCCACCAAATGTTATCTCTACTTATTATTTTTAAAGAAATAATATAGCGAATAGGACTTTTATGCAAAGTCATCCCTTTTCATAAAGATGCCAAATAGTTATTCCATTCCCAGCTCAATTAGCCAATAATGCAAATTAAAATCGATGTTTCATAAGGATCTTCAACATGGAATGTCCCCATACTTTTAAAGATTGCTTTTTGTTAGTTAGAAACTGATCTTAAAAAGGGCGCACGCACTCTTTTGCCAAGGCACCTTTATGAAGATTTCTGTCTTTGCGAACAACAGCTGACAGTGCCTGAGCTAGGGTGGGCAAGGTCAGAAATCTGTCCCCGGAACCCAACATTCATAGGGTACCAAATTGATGTTACGAAATTTAAGAATGAAATGTTTTTATTATTGGTACACAGAAGGGGCGGCAATAACTTCAGATAACCCCTGGAGCTGAAAACTCTAGGTGAGGCTCTGGCAGCTGACCTTCATTAACACAAGACACAGTTGTTGAAGACGTCCCGAATTTATAGCTATAAAAGTAGTTATAAGTTGGTTCATAAACTAAAGATGAAGAGAAAAAGGGCTTATAATCTTGTAAAAAAACAAGCACAGTAGTTTTTTTAGCATAAAAAGTAGTATTGAAAACTGTAATAATAAAATCACTATTATTGTAATAATTTTGTTCAAATCTTAAATTAAGAATCATAGTAATGTTTATGAAATATAAACAGAAAAAGTATCTAAGTTGGACAAATGTGCATCCCTTTCACCATCGCTATATCATCTCCCTCCTTAAAAACATGAAAAATACTTATAGGCATTTACTTATATTTAGATTATTTTATGTGTTTTATATGTTAGGTAACAAAATTATGTAAAATGTTGATAAATGCTAAAACTTGAATAAAAGTATTTTTCATATTCATAAACTAAAATGAAATACTTAAGAGTTAAGTAAAAGTTTAACCGCATTCCCATTGAAACTATGAAATTCCTTCCATAGAAGTATCCCTACTGGATAAAAGACTCCAGTCAAATTAGTTATTTAAGATAAATTTGGAAATTTTCAAGTCCATTCTCGAATTGGAGACAAGCATTTCGATAACATGCATAAAAATTAGTATTTTGGGGCAAATTTTTTGGTCACTCCTATTTGAATTCTGACTAAAATTGTATTAGTTGTTTGAAAATGAAAGTAAATAATATATATATTTATATAGTATTATATGTATTTATAAATAAAGTAAATATTACATATAGATTGAGTGTACATATATATATAAATATTTATAAATAAAGTAAAATGTTTTTTTGTTGATTTTCGAAATTTAAAAATGTTAACAATAATTAGCTAGAATGTTGAACACTGAATGAATAAAACTTTGAGTTGAGTTATTTGGGTTAAAAACTACCTTTAAATTTAGGTACATTATACGCTGGCAACTATATGAAAATTTTGGTTATTCTTAACTATTAATATCATTTGTTTATACGGTTTTTATAATTAAAAACTATAATATCTGTTACTCTAAATATGCAAATAAGGCAGCCTTAATAAAGTGTAAGACCTAAAATTTCTTTCAAATAGGAGATGGCTGTCTTTCATCATATTGGGAAACGTATCCCTTGATAGTAAATTTTGATTTGAATACCACTGATAACATTTAAATCTTTGTGAGTATGATTCAAACTCCGATAGTTAATCAAAGAACTAAGATAAATTATTATAACTATTTAATGTATTTCACGAATTTAATTAGTGATCACCATTTTTTTTGGAATTTTATGTGTGGATATAACTATTAATATGAGCCATAATAAATAAATTTTATTACATTATGAATCATGAAATATTTTACACGTGTAGTAGTCTAAATTGTGAGTTTCCTATTTCTATCCTCTTTTGCTTAATGCATAATTGTCTAAAATTCAGACTAACTCTAATGAAGCGCTTCAGATTTTGCGCTTTCCGAATTACCAAACAGTTGCAATTTAATGCAAATCAGGATTGACCAAATGAGCCATTTAGCCGTCTGATCTCCAGGAAAGTTACTCAGTATGGAACTCAGAGTGCGACCGAATTAACCTCAAGGAAAGATAAGCTCCGTCCTAATCCTGGATTGCAAGCGACTATGGAGGGCGCGTCAGTGAGTCACCCACCCCTCATTTGACTATCAAACTTCTGGAAAGTATTTTAGGTGCCACCGTGCCACAAAAGCACTATACACTTACAAGTATCCATACCTTCTCCGATATTAAAATTCGCACAGAAAGTTATGGTGCCGGCTCTCTTATCACTATATCAGCAGGATAGCTGGCTTTCAGATTTATTCCTTTACAGATTTGTGAATTATTAATCTAATCTTAGATATCTGCTTGAATGTAATCTCTGCCATAATCAAATAGCCAGTAATCCATAAATTAATTTGTGTTGGGAAATTTGGATTCCCCTTTCCCGTGCGCAGTGCTGACAAGGAAAGCAACTGAAACTGCATTTAATCTGCAGTGGAAACCAGACTGACGTGGTTTTCGTGATTACGTGGATGCAGACTTGTTTGAAGTGGTCAAAGGCACGAACTGCAGAAGGAATCGATCAGCCTGTGGCATTCCACCACCGGCCAGTATCTACTATGTACCAGCGCCTCGAATCGTAGTACAAAAGTGCCTAAAGGCGGATAACAGCTCCATGTGAAAAGGACATTGGTGAATTATAATGGTCAAGTTACTAAGTCTTTCTCTGCAGTTCCAGAACTATCTATCTGACCTTGCTTTCCATGACCACATGATTACATATGTGAACGCATCATTTATCTTGCTGCATCTTGGGTAAATGTTCATTAAAACTTATGTTACACACAGTGCTCTCCCCGTGAGAAATTCTTTTACGTTCTCAGCATAACAATTTGTAATATTAATTTCATTTTACTTGAGGTCTTTTCACGTTCAAATGGTCTTAATACTACCAGTGATTTTTTGTACTATGTTTTTGGTTTGTGGTTACTTAGTGAACAAATAATTGCGCAATGCCCTTTTCTTTACATAATTTTTACAATTATATACTTCGAGAAAGGTTCATGATTATATTTTATTTTCACTTCCTGAAGTAGAAATTTAGAGTTCGTAAAAGCTATAAAATATAAGTAATTATGATAAGCTTCCAAAAATACTGACGCACAGAAATTTAAATATTAACTGCCTGAAGAAAATGATACTTTGCAGATCAATAAACATAAACAGTAATATTTGAATTTTTAATTTAATTATTAAAATTTTAATGTCATATAAATTTTGTATACGTTTTTTTGCTATCTTTTAGTACAATTATACGCATTTGTGAATCTAGTCTTCAATATTTAACGACCACAAGTTCACAACATTCAGAAAAGCAAGCTTTCCCTTCATACAGTTTGAAGGAAAATATTTTTCACGTAAAAGAGAATAATCGCTCATTACAAAAATTATAATAATAACAATAAATAGCTCTTCTAATCTGAAGCAGAAGCTGTCAGTTATGATATTTTCTTTCTTTTCTACAATTAAAATCTTGAAATTTAATCATGCGTTTAAATCTACAATTAAAACCTTGCGTTTATATCGTGAAGAACAGCTTGTAAATAACACGTGAAGTACGCTAGCAACACACAAATAGAGTGAAAAGAAAAACTTCTTTGCAATATGAAAGAAAAAAATAATATGTTTAAAAGTAACAATATAAAAACAAAGTTCACTATCACTTTTTAAGCCATATTAAATTATGTTCGCAAAAATTACTTTATTTCTTTTTCAGAAAACGAAATTATATTTTGTATTAATCAAAAGAACTCAAGAATATTTTTAAGCTTTGAATCTCCGCGTGGATATTTAATCAAGATTTTTCCTAGAACTCGGGAAATTTCAAGCAAACTTCTTTTCAGGAAGTGGATTATACTTTTTCTGTAGTTTTATTAAATACTCGCATAATGCTTATAGATATAGTCAACAAAGTTTAGCATTTTCAATCATATTTAGCGATGACAAGCTGTTTACATACTTGTCTCCTTTTGCTATTTATTTTGGGCATGACTTGTGTCATTAATTTCTGTTAAGCGTTTCCAGTAAATTGTAACGTGCATATGCCGGTCTATTGCGGTATATATTATTCAATCTATCTTTATTTCGAAGAAAATACAATCTTTGTGTACCCCTGGATAATATTTGATAATAAGACGGATCATCATACTGCTGCTAGGTACGTTCAAGATGATTTTGGCTTGTTCAAAGTTCTCTCTAGCTTTAGACCCAGAATGAAACTAAATTTTGCGAATATCCTATTGAGATGATGAATATTAGGATTCCTTAAAACAAAAAAAGAATTTTAAATAATTTGAAAGCAGAAAATATATAGCGTTTTATTGTCGGAAATGTAATGGAAGGCCAGAATATATATAAGCAAAATTAAATTGAAATTAAAAATTTTTTGCCTTTGTACTTTGCAAAATTTGGGCTAGCGAACGAACTTTCACTCTTGATGCTAAGCACAATAAAAAAGCAATTTCATCTACATCACGTGTCTGCATATTTTAGTTAAGTTCTGAATATAAAACTAAACACAACTGCTGAATGCTATTCGTTTTAACTACAGTGGGTTTCACATTACAAAAATACGCACTGAATACGAAACTATGTTAGAAACAGATAAGTCATCAGACAGAATTTTGAAAATTTAGATGTCATAAGGAGTCAGCTACTGCATAATTGTCACCAAGAACAATTTGTTCGATATAAAATCAGGCAAATCATTGCCAGTTCCAAAGCACTAGGATTTCAGGACTTCAGTCTGAGCGGGGCTGCAAATTGCTGGAATAGATAACACCGCTGTACACCAGTAATTCATCCTGGTCTTGAATCGCGAAGAATAGATTGCTGCACGTTCGTTTTAATGGTATCCCAATGCGTAGCTTAAATAACAGCCAGTTTCTCTTAGAGAGTAATTTACAAACCCACCCATTTATTTATATGTTTACTCTTCGTATGTCTTGCAACGTTCAAATACGAAAAACAAACTAATCAAGTGAGCAAGCCTTCTAGTTCTCATGTTGTGAGAAAGGCAATATCTCACACCACGCATTTCAGCATCATCGCAACATTAATCGTAATCACGGAACTGCACGTGCGTATATAAACACTGGGGTCAGACTGTTTTTTTTCCTCTTCGCCCTTTCCTTCCTGCTCTCGCTTGGCTGATAAGTGCACGATGTGCGGGGCTTTTGCCCCTGCATATCTCGCTGATGGAGTGTCGTCGTTCCTGCATATCTCGCTCATGGAGTGTCATCATTGTTTTGCATGAAAAGAAGCAGTAGCTAAACGATTGCAAAATATAGATGGAAATGTTAAGTTTGAAAATAAATCTGTCTTGCTGCCGTGATAGCGTTTTAAAACATCTCAAGTAGATTATGAATAGGTGTTTTCAATCAAGAAAGTGGATTGTTAGCGGTGTGTGTCCACGCGGTGATTTCCGTGTGCTAAACGAAATGTAATGAAAAAAAAAAAGATCTTGCACGTGTGTAAAATGATATGAACACTGTGCGTAATTAATAAGAAAAGAATTCGACTGCATAGATGAACGATGCGAGTAGATTGTGATTTGCTTTCTAATAGTCACCTTACGGCATCGATCTACTGTTCCATTTTTAGGTTCTCACGTTTTGTGTTCTAAGTTATTGTATTCTGATAATTTTATGTGCTATGTGATCAGTGTTATATATTTAATCCAGAGAAATTTTTTTTGATAAAATAAATGTGAGATTAAGAAAAAGAAATTTGTCTCCGCAAGTCTCATGCATGTGGGGTATTGGGTAAGTGAAATATTTTATTATTCTTGATATTAAGGTCTAATAAGCAATGTACTAACCACTTAGAATTCAGGCCAGCAAATATCGGGCACATGTAAATTGATTAAGGACTTCTAGATATATATTTAGATAGATTGTCACATTACAACACCACCTAATGGTGTGCATCACAACACATGTCGATGATGTAACAACATCATCGACATGAGAATATCGAGGAATATCACTATAAAACTGAAAGGTGTCAAACACTGAACTAGAGAACTATTCTTAATCTCGCAGCATAATCATCGAAACTAAGTCCGCTACTTCTATTTTGAACACTTGAAACGGAACTTAAATACTGCTTCTGAAACATGTTTAAAATTTACATCTACGTCATACAAAAGTTTACATTCCGGGAGGAAACTGAAATCAGAAGAAACAGGGAAGTTCAGCTAAAAGTAACTTGTTAGAATAAAACCTTACAATATTTTCCCCCAGAGTTTAAATATACGAAAATAGGGTTTCTAAACGACTTGTTCGAAAAATTTAAATTCTAATTTTTAAACTTTCAGAGGCAGTTTTACTATAAAGAAGCTACTTAAATACATTAAGTATTGAAATTTAACAATAGAAATTCCAGGAACATATTCATCTTGGCTAGCTACAATACTTGCGGCTCACTGGAAGGAAACTAATATTAGTTGAAGATTTTGAAAAAACATACATTTTCAATTTCACACTCACAAATTTAACTTTTTTCCTTTTCTACCCCTAGCTCTCTAGCATATGCATGTACTGAATTATCAACGTACGTGAAAGTGGTGCGTTTTAACACAACTTGAAAACCTGAGCGGCAACCTACATGTTAAAAAGCTCAAACACACTATACTTCAACTAACAATTATTCTCAAACTCATCCTAGTGTACTTATTCAGTTGCATTACCTTACTGTTTAGACGGAGAGCCTAACTAGCATTTAAAATACTTAGCTAGCTTTTAAACTTTTTCTCCGCTAGCTTGTGCATTTCGCTAAATTTTCAAATTCACTTGCCGAATACTTTACAACTAACTTTAGAAAGTTACACATTGTTAAACACGGTTGACACATTCACATTAAACACAGTTGAAAGCAATACTGCAATATATACAAGGTTTTAGTTTCTTACATCCAAAATCTTAACAAACTTGCTTAGGCATAAATCACTTTCTCTCGCCAAATTGCATAAAAACAGTCTCTTGACTAAACGGCGTAATTTCTTAAAGCGAATAAAAATTTCATAGAAAGTAAATTTTTCAGTTACTGTTTGCAACAACTAATCAAACCTTTCTTGAAGCAAAAACGGTTAGATAATTCTTAACAAGCACTTGGAATATTTTTGGACATAACAGGGGGGGAGTGCAGAATCGCCCACTGCTTGGCGGGTTTTTAAGAATTTCACATACTCGGTATCCATGTACACATCGACCTATTTTCACTTAAAAAAGCATCCCAGAATTGCACAAAAATGGCATTTCGCACTCCTTTGACTTTATACGAGTACATGTACACATCGACCTATTTTCACTTAAAACGTCAAAGAAAATTGACAAAAATCCAATTCTTCTTACTCTTATAAAAAGCGCCAAACAAATAAGTGGGCAATTCTGCACTTTACCGATAACAGGAACTGGATACTTGAAAATAAAGTCAAATTTTACTTATCATTAAGATTTGACGTATTCATTCATCCGTTTGAGCCGAAATTCCTCACAGGACGGAAATGTTCTTGCAGTTGCTACTCGCTGCCGTCTAGATTGCCGGTGTTCCTCAGGTGAAGGCTCGAACTTGCTTTTGTTGTCACGCTCCTCGATCCGTCTTGAATTCCTAGGGCAATTTATTCTCCTCAAGGGGTCTTTTCCTTTCCTGGGGACACGTTGTTCGTAGACTGCGTTGGAATACCGTCCGCTTCGCTGTCTGTTCGTCCTCGTTCATTCTTTGCCGTTTGCAGGAGAAACGTCTTGTGTTCTTGTGTTTTCCGCCGGCTGTGGTTGAGTCATTCCCGCTGATCGCTGATGGAACTCTGGTCACTGTCATTGATTCGAAGCGTGGCATGTTGCGCCTTTCCTTCCGTGAACCGCTGGTGAAAGTCTGGTCGCTGTCGTTGCTTCTTAGAGCTTTGCGAATTTCCTTCCGGGCACCGCTTATAGTAACCTTGTTGTTTGCTGGGCGGCGTTGAAGACAGTTCCATTTTTTTTTCTTTTCACTAGCTCTTTCGCCTGGCCCCTTGCCTTGTTCCTTTTTTTTTCTTCTCTTTCCAGCATTGGCGTTATGCCTCTTATGCTGCTTAGCTGGAGTTCTGTTGGCTTTCCTCTTAGGAACCACATCTAGAAGCTGCGTTTGGCCTGCTGCAGGCTGTACTTGGCTCGGAGCTTTATTACCATCGGCATTAGTGGAACTCTGCAATAAATCCTTAAGAAGAGTCATTTTAGAACGATCGTAAATTTTTTTTATCTGATTCATATTGGCTTTTCATTCTTCGCCATTGGCATTTTTAAGAACCGCAGTGGTTCCTCTATTACTTTGAATTATATACGACCCCTAAAATTTAGAGCAAGATTTTGATATTTTGCATCAGGAGCGCAGAATATATTATGTCTCCGTTTTAGTAGTTTTCCCCTTCTTTAAAATTTCCTTCCCTCTTTTTATCATAATACAATTTTTGTTTACTTCTTTCCATGTCAGAAGATTTAATGGCCTCATCGACTAATTTGAAACATCCGACATTTGAAACTCCGGAGTACGTTTTTGTACGAAAAACAGTCTATCGAGGGGTGTCATGGTTTTTCTTTCCAGAAATCATTCAGCAGGGGCTTTACCAGTTGTATCGTGTATCATTGTGCGAAATGCAAATGCGAGCTGATCAACCGAATCATCCCAAAGTATATGATAGTTATTCACATAACTTCATTACACATTCTTCATTCATTCACATAATTATTTTAACGATATTTCGATTAACTCTTTCTGAAGTATTAGAATGTGGTCGATAAGAGACCATCTTCAAGTAGAACTACGTGCCAAGCATGCATATATTTCATGAAATATCTGACTAACAAATTGGGGACCATTATCTGATACTATTTTTAATGGTGCACCATATTTTCAAATAAATTTATTTAGAAAGGCATCTGCGACTATTTTGGCGGAAGCATTTTTCAGGGGAATTATTTCTACCCATTTGCTAAAATGATCCACGATTACAAGTAAATAACGGTGCTTATTCTTATCGCTTTTTGGAAAAGGTCGTAAGAAATCGACCCGCAGCAATTCATTGGAGAAAGTCGCCTTAATGCTATTTAAGTATCCGGCCGGCCGGTATTTAACATCATTAACAATTTGGCAGCTATGGCAGAACCTGACATACTCCTTAACAATTTCCTGTCATTTTGGAAAGAATACCGCCTCTCGTAGACTTTTAATTGTCTTTCTAATATTGAGATGACCGGAATTCGGTGAATCACGTAACTCCTTCAAGGCACTTAGTCTCAAACTCGTTGGGATGACAGCCTTAAACTCATTATTTTCATTGGTAACTTTTGAATAAAATAAAAGATTGTCTATAATTTTATAACGGGCGGCGCTGTTTCTTATGGCTGTTAAATCTGGATGCTCAAAGTTACTTGGATCCTGTATATACGCATAAATGTTTTTAAGTTCTGAATCCGTTTTTAGTTCAGCGACAATGGTATCTCGAGAGTTCAAGATTTTTGAAGTTAGCATTCTGTATTTAACTTGATTCCCCTGTTCGTCTAATTTAATGCGAGGCAGAGTATCCGCAACGATATTTTCTTTCCCCGGTAAATGTTTCAAGACTAAATTATATTCCTGAGAGTTTCAGTGCCCACCTTATCAAACGAGGTGATATGTTTTTATCTGAGTAAAGTCTTAAGAATAGAGCATGGTCAGTGTAGACTCTCACGGGTTGCTTTCCGGAACACACGGAATTTTTGTACGGCCCGTAATACAGCTAGAATTTCATGTTCTGCCGTCGTGTCCTTTGGCTGAGGTTCAATGTTTTACTGAAAAGAGCTACTTTCTGCCCCCTTTGGGATAAAACGGCTCCCACGGCAACGTCTGACGCATCTGCAAATATTTCAAGCTGATTTTCTGGGTCAGGAGCCTTAAGCACTGGATGTTACAATTTATTATTTTCGAAGAAGGTCCAAGTACAGATTCTTAGCCTTAGCGCAAATGATAGCATCCGACTTCAATTCGCCTCTTAAGTGCTTCTCGTTAATCCACACCAACAACAGCTTCTCAACATCTTTTAGGATTTTTTGATGGTACTTGGAATTAACGTTAACTGCTTTGGCCCACATCAAGTTTCTTAATTTCTTCCTTCAGAATAGTGCAGATCATCGATGTCGAAAGGCCCGTAAGTCTCACTCTTACACCAATTACACTCTTACACAATTTCGTCACTCTTACATCCCGCTTCTGTTTATCTGTGATTTCTTCCTTAACTTCAAATGCCATGGCTTGTTTCTTTTTCTTTCCAGCACTATATAGAAGTGCTCGTATCTCGAGGTTCCAATGTATTCCCTTATCAAATGATACATTAAGCCGACGAATTCATGAAATAGCAAATTCCAAAAAAGAGACATTTTTCCAAAAAATAAAACAAAGTGAGTATTTTCTATTGCAGTTGCATGAAAGTACTGATATAACAAACTTTGTTCAATTATTAGTTTACATACGTTTCGAAGAAGAAAACCGAATTGCCGAAGAGTATTTATTTTGCGAATCAAAACAGAATCGTAACAGAACAAATGCAAATGAAATTTTCAAAGTAATTGACAATTTTATGATTGAGAATGATATTCTTTGGAATATGTACATTGCCATATGCAGTGATGGAGCTCGGGCTTTAACACGAAAACCTTCCGGTGTTATTTCTTAAATAAAAAAAGCGCACCTGAAACTAAATTTACTCACTGCTCCATTCCTCGTGAAGCTTTGGTAACCAAAAGAATCCTCGAAAACTCGAAAGTCTTTTTGAATCAATCTGTGAAAATTGTTAATGTTGCTAAAAGCCGAGCTCTAAAGCCAAGAATATTTATGTTTTTATGACAAGAGATGGGCAGTGAACTTGAAATGCTTTCGCTGCATTACGAAGTAAGATCCAGAGACAAAGTTTTAAATCGTCTTTTTGACCTTCGATCAGAAATTCTCGTTTTCCTCTGTGATTCAAAATTTGAATTGTAATTTTTTTTATTTATTGAATTATGGTTGGAACGTTTAGCATATTTAGCTGACATTTTTGGAATATTATATGAATTAAATTCAGTATTACAAGGGCAAAGTGCTAATTTGTTTACCATTAGAGATAAAATAAATGCAATGATAAAAAATCGCGATCTAATAATCAAAGAATTGGATAATAATATTTTAAGCTTTTTACCACTTTTAGAAAGTTTTGCAACGGAAAATATTTTGAGAATAAAAGAAGAATTAGTATCCGACATTAAAAATCATTGTTTTTCATTCATAAATAGCCTTCAACATGTATTTTCCCGAGGATTATGAAAAATTAAATTGGATTATAAATCCATTTTGTTCAAATGTACCTGAAGAAAAACAATAATTGATAGAAATGTCCTGTGATCGAACTGTGAATATTTAAAAAATAAATCAATTATTAACTTTTGACTAAACAGAAAAAAAAGATTTAAAGGAAATTCAAATAAAACTATTAAATTGTTATTGCCTTTTTGCCAATTTGTGTGCATATTTATGTTCTTTCATGTTATATATGAAAATTACATGCAGAACAAAATTAAAAGTGGATCCTAATTTAAGATTAAGGTTAACTAAGTTGAAATAAGATCAGACATAAAGAAATTAATCTTATTTAAACTGACCCGAATTTCACACTAAATTTTAGAACGAAAGTATTATAACTTAAATTTCGATAACTAAAAGGGTAACCAATTTTTAATCTGGTATTTTTTACGTGTGCGTACGTAACACAAATAGGAAATAGGTTGTGCAAATGGCAAAATATATTTGTTTTAAATATTTATATCGAAAAATTGAAAATAATCATCATAAAATGTAGTGGTGGTACTAAAGGTTTTCAATTTTTTTTTTTTTTTTTTTTTTTTTTTTTTTTTTTTTTGATGGTACCCGTTAGTCAAGAGGTTGAGAACCGCTGGATTAGTCTAAGCAGAGGTATTTCGCTGAAAATTCAAATTAAAAAATTAATGAATACGCCGATAAATGCTTTTATGGATATGCAGCTTTTATGAGGTCTTTTAAATGATAATAAGAACAGAATTAAGAACGGGACTGCCAGAGACAATATTAAACTGAAATATGTTAGCTATCACTGTGAGTGCCAGTAACTGGAACTGCCTCTAGGCTTAACTTCGGAGTATTTGTTTTCCCTTTTACGAAAGTGGAAACTGTGAGCGGAAAAGCCGTAGTTAAGCACAATATTTTAATGATTTACTTTAGGCAATTTATAATTCAAGCTTACAGAACAGTAGAAAAATAAAAATGCTGATATATAATTGTTTTGATTTACCGTAGATGAAAAAATTAATTATACATGAAAGTTGATTATTACGGCAAAATAGTCACCACTTAGCATGCATAATCCGATAGCTCTTACTTCTTGTTTACTAAAAAGAATGTTCAGGGATGCAATCTGGTCTGAGTGAAAGCAAAGAGAGTGCGTGCGTTAATAGGTGGTGCGTGTGAAGATGACGTTCCTTCTTATGAGGTAATGGAAGAGGAATAAATATAGCGTGCCTACAGATAATATAAAGATGTTTCTTAAATTTTCTCCGTTTTCATTTTTGAACTCTGAAAAGGTTCTGCCGAGGGTGCTCTAGGGATCTTTTGATATGCTTGGGAAGTTGGTTTAAGGTTCAATGAAAAACATACGATTTATTTGGAAAATTTTAATAATATGTTTGCAGAAGGTAAAATAGAGACGCATCGAAGAGAAGTAGAAGACCGTCACACTAGGACAGAGAATGTGAGAGGATTGTAGTGGAAAAGGCAGCGAAAATGAGGAAGATGGGAAGTGATATAAGCATATTATGAGGTTTTCTTCTCATGTTATTCCAGATTTGAGGTCCCATCAAATAAACTGTTAAGAGTGATCTAGTGGAAAAATTTCCAGCAGATTGTGTCAATGTTTGATAAAGAACGGTTTGGTAAAATAATATAATTTTTCCGAAACACTTCACGTTGGGTCGAAGCCCAATCACACTGAACGGCTGGAAGTAACATATTTAGGTTACCTTCAGCAAAAAAACCTATGGCAGTAGTTGTGTATAAATTTCTATCTTTTAGATTCTTTCGTGTTTGATTCAAATTTACCTTTTTTAAATCATCAACATTGCTACAAAATTAACCATTAATTCTGTTTATCGAACTTTGCCTGTTACGAATGAATAATTGCAAAAGAACCACACATTGTCTTTTTAAACCTACAAATATTTATCTAACTTCATCAGCCTGAACGTTTCAGCCCCAGCTATTTATAGAGGAAATTTACCCGTCAGTAATTTTCAGTCTTGGTCAACTGAACAACAGAGCATAAGTATCTACTATTGATTTGCGAACGCGCAGAGATCTCCCTCTTTTCATTACGCTGGAACTGGGGGTTATAAGACTATATATTGTGACTTTTTTCACGATATTCAGATGATTTCCAAATTAAGATTCTTAATCTAAATACACGATTTTCTTTCCGAACATTTATTGTATTTGAAGCTCCAACTATTTGGCCATCTATATAAAGCTTCCGCAAGCAAACTGCAACTATCGCCAGCACTCTGCAGATATATCCAAAAGAGTGGCGCCCTTGTGGAACAAACGTCGCATTCATGGCTTCCATTGCTAACATATTGGTCACAGTGATAATACAGGTGTATCGAGAAACAATTTTTATTTTGTCTCGTGAAATGAAAATACATTCCAATGTTAAAGTACGAAACATAGTAACAGTTTTGTGGGTAAACTTCTCGAATGTGGTTTCATGTATTTTAGAAATTAGAGAAATTTCTTATTGAAGGCATATGTAATGTCAAATCCAGATATAATTAAATGGATCTAGCAGCTTGAAATCCACCATCCGCATATATTGTATTGAAACTGATGGACATGGAAAAAAAAAAACAGTAGGGTCGCGAAAGAGGTGCTGAAATTTGATGAAATGATTCACAGTAATACCAGAATGTGTCTCAGAAAATTGCATGATATTTGGGTATCTAAAGAGGCAGAGCTCATTCCATCTTCCGAATGTCTCTTTATTTTCAAAAACTGCGTTTATGATCGGTTTTTGCCGTTTTAAATTTTCTCCAACTTTTTCTATGAAAATCAAGCAATGACCTTTAAAGTTGCATTCTTACAAGCAGTGACACATGGTGCATTATTTCATCCCGCAAATGAAAAGAGAATTAATGAAACGGAAATATTATCCCTTACCAATTCGTCTTAAATTAAAAGTTACGGCATGAATGGAAAGGCTTTGTTCATTTCCTTCGTAGACTGCTTTAACCCTTTTCGGCACAGTTTGTCCAGTCTGGACACACCTAAAAATTTCCTTCTGTACGCACAGAAAAATTGAAGGAAAAAGGGATTTATAGGTTACTCTGAAACTTCTTTATTTACAGTAGATGGCAGCTCAACACAAACCAATTCATATATTTTATCCATGTTTAGTTTTTTAAGACCCTCATTTTTCAAAGAAATCTTCCAGATTTTTTTAGGGTATAAAAGGAATTGTTTGAAAAGAAATTTCTATGTTATTTTTTTGGCTGTATGTTAATTTTCTTATTCTATATTAGTTTTAAATGTTTACCTTGAAATCTTGCCTAAAATCAAAAGGCGAACTCTAGGTGTGCCCAGACCGGGCTCACCGATAATCTAGAACAACTGAGAGTCTGTATTCTTTGTTTCTCCAACTCTCATCTGTCAGTTCATTGACAACAATGCTCATATCAGCACTCTTTTCGAAGCTCTATTCAATCAGTGTGCCCACTTTGGGCACACCTACAGAATTAAAACGATAAGTGCTATCCATAAAATTTTACTTGTGTACTCCTCTAGGCCTAATTAGACTGCTTACTTTTTTCTTTTTTTTTTTTTTTTTTTTTTTTCTATCAAAACTCCAACTTTAAAAGGTAGCATGCCGGAAAGGGTTAAAGCTGTTTACACAGATATTACGCAAAAAGACGTAAACCATAACGTTGATTTCTGATTTTTTTACCACAGCGCGTTGAAAAGCTACATACATGAGAAGTTCAGAAAAAAAGCATTTTTATTATTATTTACCATTCAACTCTTATGCAAGACATGCACCACACAAAATTTGTTTCCCACCCCACTCATTTAGTGTATCACTTCCGAAACTTTATTCGAAAAATTAATTTGAGAATAAAAGAGGTTCTGGTTTTTAAAAGAATAAAATTGCGGGAGAGGCATGTCGGACCTGCATGGAAATCTTCTCAGAAAGTTTTGATCAAACTAGTATATCAGATGAGACATTGATTATGAATTTTAACTTTTCGTTTAGTTCTCTGAGAATATATTATCTAAACTCGATATTATAAGAAACTTTAATTACAGTAATTTACTTTAATTACAGAAGGAGCAAAATCTTTTCTGATACGATTAACGGAATTGTAAACCAATATTAAATGTTTATCTTACTGTAGAGACCGAGCAGCTTTAATTCAAAGAATAAACCTGCTTAGAAGAAAAAGGATATTTATTAAAATAACTACAAATCTACTGCGAACATGTTTAAACACAATTTACTTTTTAATATTATAGAAGTAACATCAGTGTTAAATTTTATATGCCCCCTAAAGGAGAAATTCCCTGTAAATGCACTTTACCACAACATTTACCGTGGATCCTTTGAAATTTACATGGACAAAATATTAACTAAGCCTTCCTTCCAAGTGAAACAGAAATATTTTCAAATACAAATATGAAATCTTTAATCTTCCAGATACCAAAATTAACATCTTCAGCATTCACGTTCAATGAAATCTTTCCACAGTCATGCCCGATCTACAAGCAAGCACGACAAGCGAAGCTCTAGTCGTATTTATAACACAAATGTTAAGCACACTACAGAATACATGTGAGAAAATAATTCCAAGCAAACAAGGAACTATACACTCTTAATTGTTGGACCAAGGCTCTTCGCGTGTAGAAAAATAAATGCAGAGCAGATTTACCGCAATTTGAAACAGACAGAGACTGAATATTCCAGCTACTGATTTACAATGATTTAGAAAGTCTTTAGGTTATTTTGAAGCAATGTCCTTGCAGAGACTCGAGCTTGGACCTCTCGAATACACGCCGAGTATGCTACTGTTACAGCACAAAGACATGCTGCAAGGAGGGAGAAAGGATATCTTATAAAGGAAAGATCAATCTACAAAATAATGACTATCAGCTCTAATATAGAACCCTAGAGAGATTTCGGCACTAAAACTAGAGGCACGTATGGCATTTTGCACAAAATTGCTACCAACACGGACTAAACTTCAGAAGACACAACAGCGCATAAGAGACAAACAATACAATAGCTAGCACTTTAGATGATATAGAATTCACAAACGTATAAGTACAAAAGATCTTCAAGAACCTTTTTTTAAAGAAAACGCTTGACCAAGATGTATAAATTACGCAATATTCAAATTATTTATAAAATTTTCCATCATATTTTTTAATTTTCTTCAGCAAGCTTTCGCATACAAGCCTCTTTTCCACTGACTTCAAGTCGGGCAAATCATATTCTTCGTTAAGCAAAACAAAGACCCTATAGCCCGTATTCAGCCGTTCAATATGCCTGCTTTCAGTGCAAGAAAAAGTATATGAGAAACCTTCTAGTCAACCGCCTTAAGCACTACCTACACAAAAACAGTGAAACTAGCAAACACTAATACGGCTTTAGATAAGGGAATCTACCACACATGCACTCATGCCTGTAAAAAACTATATCCTAGAGAACAGGCACACGATGAGTGGATTTATCCAAATTGCCAGTGACGACGTTACTTGTTTTCCCAGTACTTAAAGGGCAAGGTGTAACATACATCTGCACCTTCATAACATCCCCAGCAACTGCACACTGACTATCTACACGTATGGCTCACGTATGGAATACACATTTGTCAGCGCACTAGTTTTTCAGCATCGAGGAGAAACTTTACATCTATACAAGCAGCGACTAAGCGTGTTTCAAGCAACAACACCGTGTTTTAAGTAGAAGCAGTAACTATTTCCAGTGCTATCCAGTACATCACTCTACGAAACCTACAGGACATCACTATCCATTCAGATAGCATGTCGGTACGCATATTTCACAAGTGCACGTCAGCGGAGCCACTGAGGGAGGGGTTTCGAAAATGAACCAATGAGCTGCTATTGCTCTTGTGACGCTAAATCTTCGTGCACGTGAGCGTATATTGTTTACGTTTTAATTTGCATTTGTTTCGCAGTTATAAATTTATGTCGTAATAGTAGAAAATCTCGTAGTGCTTTTGTTTTCTGAGTTTGATTTAATCGCTGACATTTCACTTTCGCGATTTTTATCACGCATTAATATTAGGATCGATGTTCACGGCATATTATATGGATTAAGATAATTCAAGTGTATATTCTTTTTAATTCATCTGAGAATGACTGAAAGTGTTACAATGAATCTAGTGTTTTCTTATTTCAGTGCTTGCATTCTTTTAACTTTAAAGTGTAAGATTCAGAATACATATGATCTGATTATATCCATTGTTAACGTTAAAAATTATATGTGAATAAATTGAATATACTCGTTGTGAATACGATAAATTCACTCTGCTTGATGAGTATTTCTTGTGTAGACAGTACATTTAAGAGTGAGCAGTTATTAAATGTGAAATTTAACGCACTAAATGTATACGAATGCAAATTAGTAAAGTTCACTTTGAATAAAAGTCTGCATTGGTTATTATTACAGAACATCTTTTTCATGTAGATTGCAATAAAAAAGTGCTGATTTCTATTTTTATATATAATTGGTGTAAATATTTTTCTCATACGCATAGTTTTATGTATAGATTGCATTTGGGCTCAGATGTTTATCACATATTTCTTTCATTTTATTTACCACTTATTAAGTAACATTTCACATCGATATTTTTGCGAAGTATCCGACATGTGTTTGTATGTATTTCAACCAGGTAGTGAAATCTTCATAATTGCCTGTAATTGATTTAATCTCGCAATGAAAAGTTTCAGAAGCAATCGACGATGCTTTAACTATTTTGTATAGAAAATTGCGTGGCAGAATATTTTCAACCATGCTTTAAGCAAAAGCATGCGAAAGGTCACGTGACATGACAGAAATATTACTGGATGCTCATTGGTCCATCCTAAAAGCCACTCCTTTGGTGGCTACACAGATGTGCACTTGTGAAATATGCTGTCGGTACTTCTTTCGTACTCAACAATAACCACACGTCTCCTATAGTTACACAAATTCAGAGACTTGCCTTAACATCATGCTTTCTTGGGAGCTAGAGCATGTTGGAGTGAGTCAAAAAGAAATAAGTAGTGAGGAGAAAGAGCCAACATTAGAAAGTATTCATTATCCTCAACCAGCATCTGAGCTAGACTAATACTTGAATAAAATGCTGAAACACTAGGGACAAATCAAAGGGCAAACAGAGTGAGATTAATGTGAACAAGGCAGCGGGCTTGATGCAACTACCTCCTTCTTTTTACTTTAAGAAATAACTACATTTGCAAACGTTTTAGGAATAGATCGGACATTATATTATGAAGTCTGATCTGTGTCAATGCCCAAGTTGCTCATTAAAATCTTGAGAAACTACTCATTGTATAAATACCAGTAATATCAAGACAATATTTCGTAAGGTTTTTGCACGCTTTTTCATTATTTTAAATTTACCAGAAATATTTTGTGACATATTGATTTCTCCAGCAGCAATCCCCTGCTTACGGAATAGTTGCAATTGAAAACGTTTTTTAGTAATGAAAACTATCAGTTTATCTACAAATAATCATCTACAGTCATATTTTCATTCAAATTTTCGATAACGCTGTTAACCATGTATAGCGTTAATAACAACTGAAGTTCAACATTTTACGCACACATTCCATTTTTGCCCTAAGCCCAAAAATCTTCGCTGCAGGATCTCGGATCTGTGGAACGGTAATGGAGTTCAGATGGTAATGGAGAAGATTCTCAAAGGTGTTTGTCAGAAACTTTTGTATGTCCTTTGAGTAGCTGTTCCGTCTCAGAAGCAGCCGTATTAAATCAAATTCATTTCGATAAGCTTCTCTTTCATGTAGCGACACATTTCACTCGAAATTCGCGCAGGGAAGGATATTATGTCAGCAGAACGATTTTATTTAACGATCAAAACTTCCTTTAAACTCTACATATCCGCCATTGCAAAATCTGGTCCTCTCTACCTGCATTTACATTTTCGGAAAGCGGTTTGAATCACTCTGTTCATGAACATAATATGTATCTGTGTTGTTTAGCTCAGTAGTAAAGTAAAACCATGAAACGTAACTTTAAATAAAAATCTGTGTAAACCCGCCTGTCTAGGTCACCGGCATACTTAAAGGGAGTAAGGGGATTCCTTGCATTCATTACATTTGTTATTTCCATTTAATGCTTAGTTTAAATATATCATTAATTCTCCCCCTTGCATCGATCTTTTTTCAGCAGCAAACGTATTATACCTAAAGTATAGCGGAAAATGAAGAAAAAATGATAAACAACTACTATGTTTTTTTCATATTTTTATTTTGCCTATTTGTGTGATGATTTTCTGGCAAAATAAGAGAATATTTGTGTTGTTCATTAAAAACAGATGTATTATATTACATGCTCCAAAGTTCACGCAGATTTTCCACGAATTCAGCTTTAAACTAAAGCTGAAAATTTATCATATTTTAAATTTAAATTTTGATTTTGTAATTTTAAATATTGTGTAGCTTTATTTGAGTTATCTGTTTATGTTCCGCTTTTTAACATAATATTTCTTGCTTAATTAAAAGTGGAGCCATTATAATGAATTCTAGTTTAAAGGTAACACTAATATTTTTTAGGAAAACCCAGGCATGCATTTATTACACATAAAGGCAGGGATAATTAATGTAAGATTTACTTGCCAAAGAAAAAGTGAAAACTATCAAATTTTAAACTATCCCAACGCATTTGAAACGTCTGTTTTACTGTTTCTGAAAATTCAGCGCATATTTATTTAAAATCGACACCAGACATAAGCAAAAGTTATTAATTATTTAACTCAAGCAAATTTCAAGTGCAATTTGTTTTAACTGTCTAAAATTTACTTATCAGTTTTAGCTCTAAACGATTCTTGTTTGAGGTTAAAGACACTTTTTTTAAGTTAACCACTTATATCTTCATAATGAATTTCAATTTGTCGGATAAGCACGGCTATTATTTTATTTATTATTGCAGTTTCAATAAATATTTATTCAAATTAAATTTTCGTCTTACTATTAGAAACCTTACAGAAGACAGATTACAATGATAGACTTTTAGTATTTTCTTCTTGTTTTCTTAATCATTGGGCCAAAATGATCATTCTTTGAATATCAGAGATCTCATAACATTTTAACCAAAAGTACAAGAATGAATAAAATAACTCCCGGAAGAGGAAGAACAAATGATAGCTGTATCCTTTGTAATAATAGATGCTATTATTGGCAAGCATAATAGCAGTTCAAATGAAAGCAATATCTTCTAACAGGTCATTATAAAGAAAGAAGATACACATGATCTACGCACTAAAATGAAGTAACTGACGTTACGCCTTTTCTGTTTAGAAGTTCTGTGTTACTCGAGTAACACCAAGTCATTTAGTAGCCTTTAAATATTGCATGCGAGGGCAAAAGATGTTCCAGTCAGAGTGATTTGATCCTGACGTGGGAGTAGAGCATTTAGGAGGACGGTCTATTCTTTCCTAATGATAAATGAAAAGCAGAGTATTCATATATATACTTGAATTATGTTTTGTGGGTAATATATTGTGTTGCAGTTTAGTGCATCGACTCTAACATACAGATCCACGGTTACAAAATTATTAGGGTAAACAGAGTGCAAATTATAAACGTAATTCTTAAGTTTAAAAAAACACGTCGTAACAATAACAGTAAAGACCTACTAAAGTAATTTTTCTTTATCAATTTTCGATTAATTTGAATTTGAAAGATAAAGGGTTAACGTTCTGAAAATAAATAAACTTCTTTTCAAATCTGAAATCTGCATCAAAATCTCATTTTTTTATATAAAATTAATGACACTCACTTTCTATGCTGAAAAAAAGCTTAATTTAACTATTTATTAAACTTCCAAACTTTCTTTCTTTTCTCTAGCTTATTTGAACGTCTCGATTTGAAGTACTATTTCTTCGATATTTGGTTTTAGGAGTGTTTATATCCCGAAGACAGTTTTTCACGTCATATTATTGATCGCGAAAAATATTTTTTTCTTAGATTTTTTTCATTAAAAGTAAATATAGCAGCTTCACTGCCAACTTTGTTTTCAAGGGGAGAGAATAGCAGCAATCACATTTTAGTTATAGAACTATCCACGTTCTTCAAAGCTTTAGTTTCAGACGTTTTCTATCCATATATATATATATATATATCTATATATATATATATCTATATATATATATATATATATATATAGATATAGATATAGATATAGATATAGATATAGACATAGATAGATAGAAAGATAGATCTATGTCTATATATGTATATATAGATATATAGATATAGATATAGATATAGATAGATATTCAGAATATGCGAAAATTTGGAAATGGATAACTAATGGCAAATTGTTACAGTGGATGATACTGCTATACGTTTATTAGTAATATATCACTTGAAACTTCAGCTGACATTTACGAACTTTGTTTTGAAAGCAGTTTGTTTAGTGCAAGATAGAGGTCAGCTTTCCCCAAGCAAAGTGAACTGAAAATCGTAAAATATTCAAAGAAACACATGGAAACATTCGGTAGCGTAAAAAAACAGCGATCTTTCACTTGGTAACATGATTTCTATAAACTAGCAACGTTCAACATGTGAATAAAGCTGCTGCCTGTATCTTATGGGTTTGGACAAAATGAACGAACTAATGAATAAAGTGTTGCATACATCAATAAAGAGTATGAGAAAAATGACATCTTAATCAAATTTATCACATAGAAATGCAGAAATAGTTTATTATGGGGTTATCAAGTCTAATAACGAGAGACGCTAGAAAAATTTTTTCCAGCTCCCAGTATTAGTTTAAACGTGAGGATTCGTAGACGAAAATTTCGCTGTGCGCTGTGGTCTGGTTAGGTACGCGGGACATTTCACAAGGCTGGAGGAAATGCTTTGCCTGTAGCTTTGTGTCTCTTAGAATATCGTCATAAAAGAAGTTTTTGAATGCGTCAAACAAACAGGTATTCAGAGTTAATACCGGAAATGTGTTTTTCGACGAACAGCTACGGATAGTGAGCGAGTCCGATAGCTGCTTCTTGTAAACATATTACCACGTAGAAATTGTAGAAATTCATTGCCTTTTTATATTACGAATATTTAAAAATTTTCTTTGAATATTTCAGCAATTTTGCCGTAACAATGCATTGCGAAGTAATACTCTATCATGTAACTTTATTCTACTTGGTAATATAACTTCATTCCCCAAGACTTATCTCCATCTTGCTTCAAGCAAAGGTTTCTAAAGTTAACAGCTTAAACTGCAAATGAAACTTCAAAAGAAACGCAATTCTAAGAGCATATGGGTGCCATACATTGAAACAACTTACCATTAGTATCCAGTTTGAGACTTTTAAAAGTTTGAAAAATTTGATATGAATGACGTTTTGATTTAACATGGTATAAAACATATTATACTGAGTATGCAACATGTTCTAATAACAAGGCTTATACAATAGTGGGGATTTAGTATTTAATTTACTTAACATTTAAATTATATTTAAGCGGTTTTCCTATCGCTGTTGATTACAACTAACACTTCCTTCCCAGAATACAAATCGTTTAACGCTCATTTGCGCTAAGCCTCACAAGGGCATTCCGCACAATAGTCACTACATTTGTTAATGTCCTGGCAGGTCTAATACAGTTGCACATTCGAGTTTAGCGAGAAGCAGTAATCCAATTAGTATTTCATTTTCGCACTCTCACAAGCTTATTCAATGAGTGACATTATCCAGACAATTATGAAATACCAGCAAGGCAGCTACATGTTCATCCAAAATTTAAGAGGCAAGGTGTAGGACACTTAAACGGCATCTACACCATCATAAAGTCCCAAGCAAGAACACTGATTATACACACCGAGAACTCACGAATGGAATACAAAGTTGGCAAGGCACTAGTTCTTCAGCATGATGAAGAAACCTTACATATGTGCAACAAGCGACTAAAGGATATTAACACACTATTTCAGCAGAAGCAGCAGCTATTTCCAAAGCTATCCAGTATATCATTCAGCGAAAAGGGCAACATTAGGATGTACTATTTATTATACACAAATGGCAATCAAACTGGGAATGGGAGCAATGCTGCCGCACATACTACTACATCAGACAAATAGAATGACAAACACATATCAGCTCCCTGAAATTACAAGACTTTTTACAGAACATGGTAATCTCGAGTGTTTTAATAGACCGACCCCTGTGTTGTGGAGGTATCCCAGACCATTATCTTACCATCTGTCCTCTTACCAGAGACCAATACCTTAAAATCCCCAGTAACTATACACGAGCCTTCTGCGAGTTTAAAAGGATGTAATCAGACAGCAAGGATCGCTCAGAGTATCCATAAGCTTCAAAATCTCGGTGCCAACATATGCCTCATTATATATCGTTTCCTCCCCTTCCTTTCTTTTGGGGGAGTTTAATAGGAACAGTGCTTAGTGCAAAACTTTAATATTCACTCAGTTTGTTTCTAGAAGTTCAACTCTTTGTACTACTATTACATTTTAATGTTCTGCATTAGACCTTTGTAAATTTCTGGTATGTTTGTGAAGTATTGTCTTTGTAAAGTGTGTTTGCAAAGAGTATGTTTGATTTCTGCAGTAAGTACATTGAGTGTCTGAAATAATGTAAGAATTATGTAAATTGCGTGTCTTGAGCCGCAACAACAACAATATCTTTCAATGTTATTTGATGTATCTTCTAATACTAGATATACCGGGGCGCGAAACAATACCACCTAACCTCCTGACACAATGATGATGACTCAGTGTCCCATAAACTGTCATGAGGCCACGTGACTGAGAAGATTGTGAAAGAACTTTAAGTAAGATAATTAATAATAATTTCATTATTATTTTAAATATCTGTATTTTTTTAGTTAACGGATTTTTTATTACCTAAGTACGGCACAAACAAATTGTGTGTGCACTTACTTTAATTGCTTTCAGGATTCAGTTAGACCAATAAGTATAAGAGAACTATTGAAAATATGTTTCTAAGTGTCATAATGAGGTATGCCAATTTCAATGTTTATATAAAATACGTTTTATTCAGTTCGTCATCTAATTTAGAAACTGCCTGCTGTCTCGTGCTCAGTGGCTTTGCCAGTCGTTTTGCCTCCCCACTCAGGACACGTTACGAGATATATAAATTCTGAAAACGATCTATAAAAGAATTTGAAAAAAGTTTCGTTATTATTAAAGGACACTTAAATTTAATATTCTTTAAGTTTCTATTCTTTTTCTTACCTTTTTTTTCTTTTTCTTTGACCCCTTCCCTTTGTGCGTATGTGTATGTTACCAACATTTTGGACATCTTGAATTATTAAAGAGTTTAGGTAACATTCGAGGTGTTATTTTTACTTTAAAAATCCTGAAGTTCATTTCGTTACTCTAGTTGCTCTTGCAGAGAAAGAGATTGATTTCAAATGCAAGGTACTCACTCATTTTTAGATTTAAATGATTCTTAAGCAATTTTTAGTTGCGAAAATTCCACTCACAACTGGTAATAAGTACAGCAATAATAATATATTACAATATTCAGTTTGTATTCTATAATAAACTGCAAAAGATCAAAAGGATAGTCTTTCCATGTTTACATTTACAATTCCTCAGCTGTAACAGATATGCAGGTTTAGAGTATTTCTCGCGAGCGTTTTCATTGCTCACAGTATCAGTAAAATGCCTACAAACTAGTGCACATTTCGTGACGTCAATGGGAGTAAGTTTCTATGTTTTCTCTGGAGAATTTCAATCTTCCACGAAAGCATCCCTCCTCCTACGCAGATAACCATAGCAAGTACTGTCAAAATGCAAAACCTCGTTCTTTCTGTTGCCATTATGAGATTAATCGCTGTATTATTATGTCTCACATGAACAATACCACTCCTACAAATTCGCCGCCTGGTCGGACGCACCCTCCTCTAACTACACTCTGTCTGACCTCCAGCTGTCCGTTGGGAAGGGAAAGCGAAGCCTGCTTTGAATCTATTTATTTCAGATTTGTTTCATTCATGAAAATAATATCGATATTTAATACAACATTACCTCGCATTCTCCAAGTAATTGTCTGTCCAGTATTCTCAAAGGTTTAGAATTGGATTAATCGAAAACGTTAGTACATGCAGAAAATAATGATTGTTCTAAATTATTTCTCATTTTTTAAAAATAAATAAAACGTGATTAATAAATTGAAATGTATTTATTAGAAACAGTTTTAAAAAATGCATCTTTATAGTTAATTTTTTATTGTCTAAAAATTGTTATATCGATGTTTGCATTTTTTTTCTTTAGCCTTTCCTTTTGACCCATTTCTGCGTAGAGACGTCTTCCATTGTTCACTATTTGCCGCATTCTAAGGCGACGCTCAGTATTGGGATCAACTTTAATAATATGTTTAGTTAGGGGTTCAGTTATTACAATAATATTTTTAGATGCTAAACTGCTAATTTCGTGCAAGCAGATTAACAGTCATCGTTATCTAAATGGCTGGCCATTAAAATTGTAACACCAGGAAGGAATGATCTGAAGAATATCAAAATCACATGAAGGAAGAAATTGGGATAAGCAAATTAATATTTCAGCTCATTTAGACGACGCAGGTGAGAGAAACGACATCTGAAGAACTGTATAAAAGAAAAGGTGTGTAGTGGATTTCTCATTCGGAAAGTGCTTTGTAAGGTTGGAGTTTGCTCAGATTGCCGTGTTATGCTTCGAATAAGAAGAGGAAATTCTTACCATCAAGTTTCGAAATTTGATAGAGGCAGGGTCGTTTCCTATCAAAAATTCAGATTATCGTTCCGGGATATCACCAGTCGGACTGGTCGATATTTAACCACTGTCATGCGAATATGGAATCAATGCATTGCTGAGGGTCATTTTAAACAGAATACAGGATCTCAACGCCCTCCCATGAGTAACCTCAGACATTTTGTGAGGTCAGCCCTGGGAAACCGCATCAAGGACCATTAGCCAGGAAATATGCATGCAGCACGCCCAGTATCAGCTCGTAAGGTGCGTCGACGTTTGCAGCAGGGTGACCATTACCTTGGCTTCCCTTGACAATGCAGCATAGAGAGACGGCGATTTTGGTACGCTAAACGACACTGATGGGTACAGGAGAGGCAAAATGTTGCCTTTTCAAACGAGTCCGGTTCTACGTGCAATATTCTGATTTCTGTATATGTGTTTCGAGTGTCCGAGGAGATCGCACGTCGCCTGCTTGCATTCGATATCGGCATAGGTGCCGTGCACATGGTGTGATGATTTGGGCAGCCATTGGATACACGAAACGCACATGTCTAGTTCGGATCGAACGTAGTTTGAAAGCCAGATCAGTACATTTCTGACATCTTACGTCTAGTGGTTGTGCCCTACCTTCGAGGCCCCCAAAAGCCATGTTCCAACAAGATAATGCAAGACGTCGTATTGTACGTCGTATATTGTACGTCGTGTTCTGATCTTCCTTCATACACAGGGTGTTCGATTGCTGCCCTGGCCGGCACGGTCTCCAGATCGATCACCCATTGAAAACATTTTGTCATGGGTTGCTGAGAGGCTGACCCGCCACTCTAACTATGCGGTTGATGAAGTGTGGCACAGACTTGAAGCAGCATGCAATGATTTGCCCATTTCTGTCATCCAAGGACAGTTTAACTCCATGCCTAATGGGGTAAGGGCCGTTTTAGCTGCCAGAGGTTGCAGCTGTTTCTACTAATTTAGCAGTCTTATAAACCTCTAAAATGCTTACAAATTTTATCGTTTTGTCTTCATGTCATACTGTCAACGTGCAATAAATATCTTTTTTGTATTTGCTTTCCTTCATAGTGTTGATTTTTATGACCAGCAGTGGATTCCCCCTTCCCGTCTTTAAACTGTCGGTGTTCGTCTAGTTAAATACGTGTTTTATCATCTAGCTAATTAGTATTCGATTTGATACACTTGATTACGTCAACGGGAGTCGTACTTAAATCTAACTTAAAATTGTTCTAAAACTTGCATGAAGCTGTTAGCGACTGCAGGAAAATATGCTTGATAAACCGATGAAATCATTTTCTATATATAGTGGGACAAGAATTTATACTGCCCTATCATAATCATCACTCACAGGGTGAAGTCCATTCTGCACACTAACTGCCAAAGAGGGCTGAAGAGCTTTTTACAACTAAGCTCCCGGATCAAGAATAAGTTCGTTCTTCAGGAACATATTTCTCTCTGGAACGTCTATGTGTCAGGAACCACAGGTGCCAGATACTAATAAAACATACTAGTATCCGGAAAGTCCATGGGTCAGGAACCACAGGTGTCGGATACTAATAACAAGTACTTGTATTTAGAAAGCCCATTTTTCGGGTGATTATCCCGGGGATTTGGGTGAAGAGGGAATATCTGTGTTAATTTTTTTTTGGTAAAAATTGGCCGTTCTTCCTAAGCAAGTTGTCGCGGTTCCCTAGCCAGTTAGGAGCCGCCGCGAGGTAGCGCTGGATCCGTAACCATAGGAAGAAAAGAAACGCAGCCTCAGCCCGCTTGCGCAGGCAGCCCGCAACAGGGCAAACGCCCCCGTCGATGTCTGGATTCGAAATTTAAAACTTCAAAAGTCAAAACTATACTTAAACTCCCGTACAAGCCTCGATGAAAACTCAGTTTCTCCACCCACTAAATTCTACAGGCCGAAAAATTACTCATAAAATTAAAATTGATCAACCCGAGAATTTCTCTTTTAGTTTTGTTGTTAAAACTTCACTCCCTTCTACAAATAGAAATAGAGACGCTGCATAAAGAATCAGCTGGGTAACTGCAGCCAGTGAGTGACCCAAAAGGTGAGAAACAAAATTCGAGAACCGCTAGCAAGCAAAGAACAGAGATAAGCTCAATACTGTCCTTAAAATAAAAAATTTACATTCGCCCCTCCGTCCGAAAGAAAACTCATTTATTCAACACTTTCAGCAGTTACAAAGAAAAGTGAAGTAAGACGCCAATTAACTTCCTTTACCAGTTCAATAAACAGAAAACCCTACAGCGCGGAAGACATCTCTGTTAGCGTAAATGCTATTCAGAATCACTTGAGGAACACCAAACACCCTCGTTTCCGTCCAGATGTTCAAAAAGAAACTCTCGCTGTCTTTGTTATAATGTTAGACCATTGAAAAATAAATACGACTAAGATTTTTATTGTTAATATATATACATATATCCACTGCACTCTCCACAATTTCAATTATATTGTAGGATTTTCCTTATTTTTCATAACACATTGATTTTAAGTTTTCTTGTGCTCAACTTCTCAACTTCCCCTCACATTCTCTCGCCAGGATGTAAATTTGAAGTTAAGTGAAGTGCTATTTAAACGTGTGATTATCTCAGTTTATTCAGAGCGTGTTTTACTAGCGAAGCGCACATTTCGTTGTTGTTGTTTCACGGGCACGCTAGTAAGCCTCTTGGCCTTATCAGTTTAGTATCACGCCGGTTAGAATTCTGTGAGTTCCCCCCCTTAGGCGTAATTTTGAAATGCGTTCTTGTACGCGTTTACTTTTCAGATTTGATTTGTATTACAGTCTACGTTTAGTTACCGCCGCAAGTGAACGGTGTTTTGTAACGCACGAAGTCCGTGTTCTTCTGTTAAATTAGTTTGATTTAATAAAGGATTATTTTGCACCCTTCTTCTGTGCTGGTATTTAATTCACGGTGCGAGAATTCGCCAGGTTCATTGTAGGATCTAAGTTAGTGTATGTGGAAAAGTAGAGATAGGTCTTACAAGTGGCCGCCGAATTTTTCCGAATTCATGGCTAAGAACAAAGGTGCAGCTGAGTTAGCTCCATCGACATTGCAAGCCCCACTGGCTCCTGGAAATATGATGGAAGTCTTTGGTTATCGGGTGGACACTATGAGGGCTTCCATGAAACCGTCAGTGACATTTGGCGGAAGAACGTCGGTCGCTAGCTTCCTAGAAAATTTAGATAATCCCTTTATCCTCTCCCTGATGTACAAAAAAAAAAAAAAAACTATAGCCACGACAACCTTGCGAGAACAGGCAATAAGTTGGTTTAAAGGCATTGGAAAATTTCGATTGGGAGAAATTGGAAGCCCCACCTATACGTTCGACAATTTTAAAACCGCGCTAGTAAAAGCTTTTCCCGTGGTGAAAGATAGAAATAGGCTAGGCTTGAAGCCGAATTGTACGGCAAGTACCAACTTAAAATTGAAGAGTTGTCGAATTTCATCTTACGCAAGGTCCAAGTCGCGAGTTTGTTATATGGTAAAAAGCCCGACGAAGAACTAATCCAAATTATGATGCCTCGACTATTGCTACAAGTTCAGGATTATTTTGAAGTAAGAAAACCCAGCACTGTAGAACAATTGTTCACGCTGGCTGTGAAATTCGAGAGAATGTGAGGGGAAGTTGAAAATAGGAAAATTTAAATAAATTTGTTATGCAAAATAAGGAAAACCCTACAATATAAAATACCTAAATAGTGACTAAATAAATTAAATAAGCACAAATAAATTTTGCGACACAACACCTATAACCCTTAGGTCTCAAATCATTCAGTGCTCCTGTAACCGTTGCCAATGTCCTCTGACACAACTTGCAAGTCGTGTCCAACAAATTCAGCTTACGGCACTTATGCCTTGCAAAGCTTTCGTATGAAAATTCCATTATTTTTTAAATATCACCATTGTTGGTGTGCTAAAAAGGGAAGGATTAACGTGTATCAATTTGAAATCAGCTATGTTATTCACCTCACAGAGAAATTTCTCTACCAAAAGCCCTTGACACTCAGTTGAATTTACGCAGTTCCATTATGAATGCATGTTTAACTCATATATCGGAAAATATTACATTACTCACTAAGAATAAGGTAAAACTTTCACAAATTTTACTATTGTATCTACTTTGGAGAAATGAGGAAGAATAAAAGTTTAAATTATAAACAATAATGAATAATTTCATAGCCTACAATGTTATAAGAAATATTTATATAAGAAATAAATAAAAAGATCTGTAAATCTGTACAGAATTACAGATTGCATGCATTATCTTCCATTGTTTTATGCAAAAGAAAATATTCAAAAATATTTTGCAATTTTGGCACTGATTAATGGGCCCACCCGCGACAGAGAGTTACGAGTATGGTCGCTGAACATTTGTAGTTAGTTCCGGCGTTTGAATCTTGGCGAACGGTCTGGTTGTACGAGCGTTTTCGTGGATTTTCCCAGGTGTAACGTCGTGTACACGAGCAAATTTCCCTTAGAAAATCCTCCACAAACGCATCCCTTCCCTTAGGCAGATAGCCATCGAGTGCTTTGCCATAATGAAATAAACCAAACCAATCCCACGTAAGGAATTTAAAGACATACAATGTGTTTAAACAGTGTTTTATACATGTGTGCAAAGTTGTACAAAAGTGATGAATCCTTGATGAATTCGTTTGAATATTAAGAACAATTTTCAGAACATAATTGCATTTATAGATTCTCTGTTTTGGAAAACTACTTTAGACTTAAAAAAATTCTTGCATGTTTTTATCACTACTGCTGCTTAGTTATATCTGCTCAAAATTCAACGGAACGTTTGCTTTGAAAATTGCTTGGGGTACAAGAATTATGTCTAAAATTTCCTGTGAAAAAGGGAAGTAGTCAATGTCATGCATATGTTTTTTTTAAATTTGCAGTTTTTTAACATTTTTAATCTTCTTGAAAGAGAAGAATCTCTAATCGTATAAAGAATATTCTGTAGAAAATTCAAACAGATCACTTATCAGATTGATGTTGATGTTAGAAAGTTACGAAATTGCACCATTCCTCATTTTCGGAAAGCTGAAAATTATTCTTGTTCAAAAATATCAAAGTATTACTTTTATAACACAAAACGTAAATAACATGAAGGTTCGTTCTTTATTTTCAAGGTATATTTGAAGGTAGATTTAATTATTTTTATAGTAAAATATAGACTGTCCAACAAATCATGATCCGCTTGAAGTAAGAAACTTGTAATCTCTTCAGATTGTTTTTTCGCCCGTCGTATACCACTCAAGGAACTGAGTAATGAGATAACGGCATAATCTGATAACACTGAGCTAACTAAGGAAAAGTAAAAAGCATTTAATAATAAAAATTAATTTCATTAAAAATAAAAGAAAGAATTTAATAACGGAGATTATTAATAACATCGAAAGATGCTGTAAATCTAGCATCATTAGTTTTGTCTTAGATATTATCAAGAGTTCAGAATAGCAGAAAGCATCAGAAATATTTTCTAATGTCAAAATGAATTGTTTGAAAAATCACAGTTTTCTTCTTTTATGTTCCATAAATTAGATAAATTGTAAAATACATTTAAATTAAAGCAGTGCATGCTTTAAAGAAACTATGAAGTTTTAAGAACTAAAAGAAATTACCCGTAATTTACTAAGTTAAAGAAAAGTGATTAGCACTCTTTCAAAGCAGGTGGAAAAAAACAAAATGATTAAGACTTCATAATTCTAAATTCTCATCCAAAGCCAAGAGAATCAATCAGCTTGGACAATGTTTCTTAAAAGAAGCCATGATTTTCATGGAATCAGTTTAAAAAGAAGAAAGTATTCTGCCTACTTTTTTTCTCTTTAATTTCTCTCTATTGCTGTTACTCCAACTAGAAAGAAGCTAAAATTCTTTCTCAAAAGAAAGGAACAAGCCGACTAAATAAGACGTTTCTTTCTGCAAAAGAGAATGATCTGTTCAAAGAGATTTTTTTGGGCTCAATTTCTATTTGTTTCCGAAATCTGTGCTAATTTTTTTCAAGTGTTTCAATTTTTAAATTACTTCCAGAAAGAACTCTTATTTCGTAACTCAGTTCTTAACTAAATATACCTATCTGAATAAAATATGTGAAACAAAAATGGCACTGCATTTTTTATTCAAATTAGAATAAAGTTTTGAAATTTCCTTCTTTCATAATCGCTTTATGGCAGAGGATTAAGTATTCAAAATTTTGTGCTTAAGTGGTGGCTCTCTAATAATTCGCCTGTTGTTTGCATGTTATGTTTATTTCGCAAAATACACACACATATACAAGGTGTCCCGTAAATGTTGCCACAAACTTCTGGGGGAAGTATGGCACATCATAATGTTTAAGAATTGCATTTGAACCCATGCCGCAAAACGCCATTGTAGGGTGCCAGGGGGTGCTGTACGGCAGAGTGCTAGTGGAAAGGGAGGACTGCCTCATTCGAGCGGTAGTCACCATACGAAGAGCTATACGAACGGATAGCTTGCAGACATTCACTTAAGAGTATGGAAATAGCTCAGAATAATGGTAATGGTTTAGCCGCTGCACGCATTTATCGGGAACGTTTTCCCGACAGACATCAACCGCACCACAGTTTGTTTGTACGTCTGCATCAAAATTTGTGCAACTATGAGTCATTAAGAACTAGCAGGATAAATAAGTGCAGGCCACGATTGATTCGTTCGCTCATTAGGAACGACAGTGTGTTGGATACGGTGGAGAGTAATCCAAGGACCAGCATAAGTGCCATTACCTCTCAATTAAAGAATGCCTCATATTAATGTCTAGCGTATCTTGAACGCCGAGTCATTCCACTCCTTTCGTCTCCAAATCGTTCAGTTACTGCTCCCCAATGACCATCCTGAACGTGTGCGTTTCGCACAGTGGCTTCTGCAAGAAATTGCGCGTGATGTTAATTTATCATCTTGTGTGTTATTCACGGATGAGGCCACATTCATTAGGGATGGCGTATTCAATCACCACAATCATCATTTGTGAGCTCAAAAAAGCCTTCACGATATGCGGCACAACAACGCTTCAAAGTTAATGTGTGGGCGGATTTCGTTGGCGACTGCTTAGTCGGGCCGTACCTCTTTTCATCCAGATTGAATGCCGCGAATTATCTGACCTTTCTGCAGGTTCTTCTCGGCTTGCTTGACGATGTTCCACCAAATGTGAAGGGCAACATGTGGTTTCAACATGATGCTCATTTGGACTGGATGTTCGTAGCAGTTTTGAACAAATTATTCCCGCATTGATGGATTGGACGTGGTGGACAAGTTCCCTGGTCCCCACGCTCACCGGATTTATCGAACCTTGATTTCTTTTTGTGGGAAGCCATTAAAAGTGTCGTGTATCACGATCCTGTTGTGTCTAAAATGGATCTCATGGCAAGAATCGCCTGCGCAGCTGCTACAATCAAAGATACTCCTCCCGGTATGTTTGAACATGTCCGGCAATCAATGGTCTGTCGGTGTCAGGCATGTGTGGCGTCTGATGGTGCAAACTTCGAGCATCTGTTGGGACATTCAAGCTGTCGTACAGCATTTGTATTCATGTCCAATAACTGTTTCAAATTAATCACTCTCCTGTTTCCTTTCCCCTCTAGGGCCCACCAGCGGCCGAGCGGTAAAGTCGCTGAACACTGGTAGTTCAGTCCGAGGTTCGAATCCCGCGAACGGGCTGGCTGCATGGGTGTTTTCGTGGTTTTCCCCATGTGTAACGTGTATACGAGCCAGTTTCCCTTAGTAAGTCCTCCACGAAGGCATCCCTCCCCTTAGGCAGATAGCCCTAGTGTGCTTTGCCATAATTAAATACACCACACCTTTTCCCTCTTCTACCTCTGTTACCACTTACCTCTGACATTTCCGGGCACGGGTTCCTATGCAATTCTTAATCCTTATGATGTGCCCTACTTCCCCCAGAAATTTGTCGCGACATTTACAGGACACCCTGTATATATATAAAGCATACTTAGTTAAGGTTGCCTTTTTGAATTAACTAGAATTACCTTTTAATATTACACATTCTTCCTTAGAGCAAAGAGTAGAGGCGTCAGAACTATGACTGTAGGGTTATTATCGGAAATGACTACAATTCTTCTATACTATTAAGAGAGTCTAGCGACTTATCACTCCATTTTTGAAACAAGAACTAAATATTGAGAAGATTTAAATAAAAATTTTTATTAAAACGTTTAAAATAAACAAACATATGACTTCTGCTTACATATTAAAATAGTTTCAGGGTTATCAAAAACAGAAAGTTGAACTTCAGTTTCAGTTTAACTCGATGCTGGAGATTACAATTCAAACACTCTACCCAGTCTTTGGCTCAATTTATTAAGAGCGCGATTTACTTCGGCTAACAAAATGGCAAATGCAACAAAATGGACAACTGCTGCAGCAGACCTGGGCGAGAGCAAAGTACTAAATCTATAGCGTAGCTGCCAAGAATGCAAGAATGGTCTGTCTCTGAAACTTTCAAGAGCTCCTACTTACGTAGCATTTACATCTTGGTAACAGCTAACGAAAACAAGTGAAAGTAAAGTTAAAAAAATAAAAATAGGTTAATTAGCCTAAAATCTACATTACGAGATACAGCAATAAAACTTTTATAAAGGAAGTAACATAATATACTGCTTTATATGACCATTTTTGACATCACATTCGTTGTAAAGTCTCACAAGCGGAATTTAACAATTTTTCTTTGCATTGAAGATGTTGAAGTTTCTTACATTTTTACTCAGAGGTACTACTGTTTTGTTTTTTTCGTAATGCCTTGGGAACAATCATAATATTTTTAGTACACTTTTAAATGCACGTATGAGTAGGTGGCATGTCAAACCAAATTACATTAAAATACAAAAAGGTACCCTTCACCATAACTCATTCTAAATCACAAGTCAGCAAATAAGAGAAAACAAGAAGACATGCCCTTTTTCTCTTTTCCTATATTCTACGGATTAAAAGGACCGAAGGTCTGAAATACTGAATATTAATCAATACTAGACAGTGTGGGAAAATTGCATTCCGTTCTTGAAGCTTTTAAGGCGTTCAGTAACATTTCTGTTGATTTTCCCGTGATTTTAATATATATTCATTTTCAAAAGAGTAAATCCACACTGATATTAAATTTTAAATGAAGACGTTTGCAAAAGAACTGCTTTTTATAACATCTTGCCACTTTGAAATGCATACAAATATCGATTCTTGTATTGTTTAAATTTTATCGTGAATCAAAATTTAAAGTACACCTGCACCTGCAAGTATTTTATTAGCTAACATATGAGCGAAATTTACGTTTCTTCGTTACTTTAGCATATTTGAATGAGGCTGCTGACCTTCACTTTTAGACAATTTTTTGTTATTTTAAATAAAAAGCGAAATCTCACTAAATTTCGGGAATTCATCCACAGACACAAACAAACACATCTTGCCGAAACAGAAGAAAGTATAAGTTATAGACACTTGTTTTTAAAGAAGGTTTTTGGTCAAAAATATATATTCTCCCAATGATGAGTTTATTGATACTGTTGCTATCTGTTAACGAATTACAAATATTTGAATAAATATCATGGTGTATCGAGTGATAAATTGCTGAACACTGATGATTCAAACTGGGTTCGAATCTCGATGAACGATCACGAAGGCATCCATGCCGTCAGAACGGTCTGACGGCATGGATGCCTTTGTGATTTTCTTCACATGTGACATAACTAGAAGCCAATTTCTCTTAGAAGGTCTTCCATGAAGGCGTCCATTCTCTTAAGTTAATAATTTTTATGTGTTTTGCCGTATTCAATCAAACAAATTAAGTTATAGAGATAAGATCAGCTTGTAATTGTCCCATGATTTATTTCATTAAAACATATTAAACTAAAGTAAATTTATCTAGAATAAGAATATAAAAATATAAATATAGTACAAATAACTTTAAATATCAAATTTGCTTAATGCTTAACATATCTTTACATATCTTCTGCAACTTGAAGGACGCACGAGCTCTGGTGTTATTGGGTTGCATTTCCTGAAGTTCTTACCGAAAACATTTTGATAATTATTTGCCATGCAATTGTAAAAAGGCCGGAACATATTAATTAATTTACAAAAATCGAGAATTCGAACAATGAAATTTGTATTATCACTTGAGAATACTTTAAAATTATTTTTATTTTATTTTTTAAAGGAAAACTGAACTATAATTTGGGGAAGAAATCTAAGTCAATTTGAATGAATACATTTCAGATGATAGCTTCTAGAATTATGCCAACTGTCTTAGTATACTGAGATTACTATAAACGAATATATATATTTATCATGTTTTTATCATGACTATTTAAATTCTCATAGTCATTTCACCATACTATTTTATTTATCATAACCATTTCATCATACTGTTTTATTTCTTATAACCATTTCACCATACTATTTTATTTATCATAACCATTTCATTTATCATGACCATACCCTATTTTATTATGACCAGCAGCCGAACGGTGATACCGAATTTTTATTTCACAAAAAATTCTTGGAAGTAAGAGGTTTCGCCAGAGATGCATTTTCTGAACTCAATAAGATTTTCATAAACATATGGTGTAGTGGCCGGAACCCCCCAAATGTGATACAGGGTTCAAATGAAATTCTAACGCAAGTTATAACAATAACATGAATTTTAATAAGATAAAAACATTAACATTCGCAGTGTATGACAATGTGGGACTTCGATACCCGTATTTTCAAATTTTTGTAAACGGGAAAATACGCTATCGCTATTAAGATTATACACGAGGAGTGATAGTTCTAACAGGCCAACATGCCCATAGTTTCAGCTGGAAAAGTCCTCGCTCCTCTCCGTGGAACGGTGTTTGGTACACCAGAGTACCTGAGTGACAAGGCTCTACCCCTCGTAAAATAATTTGTAAATTGCGAATGGTATGATGAAATAACCTACAAGATATCTAAGATAATTTGTTTTTTATAATAAAGTTTTTAAAATGAATAATTCATAATTTAGAATTTATATTTAAGCGAGAAGTTAGGAAATGCTAATTAAAATGTTAAGCAATGTCAATTGAATGCGGCAAGGTTAGGCGAACACTGGTAATTTGAATCCGATAAGTAAGACATAAATTCTATGAACGTAAGACTAAAAAAATACATAGCAGATACAATAAGAGAAGATTAACGTAAACCGTAAAGACATTATGATAAATATTACATGATATATGCATTCAGTTGGGCCATGGGCCTGTCCATATTTGCTAAGTCATATCGAAATTGTATCGAAACCTTTCCGTGACGAGTTTTGTTTTCTAAACTATAGTTGCCAACGGGCTTAAATGATGTATAGGATATTTCTTTATTGCATTCTTTACAAATACACGCATATATGGTCAATAGTATGAATTTTATTTAATCATTATTTACATTCAGTCAGACATTCAGGGCCAGTTTTGGGCTGTTAGCGGCCTGCGTGGTGAAGATATTTGGCCGCCTCCAGTTGTTGCATAATATTCGGGTTTATAAGTTAAATTCAAAACTGCTAGCTTTCCAGTACTATTTTTATAACAGTTCCACATAATTAAATGGACCAACGTGATAATTTAATATTTGATACATTTATTTTATGACGAAAAAAATTTACAAGATATTAAGCAGAAAAGCCGGAATGTTTTTCGTGCAATTACGATTATAAACTGTTTCCTTTCGTTTTCGACACTTCATCAGTAATATGTGATAATGTATTAACATGCTATCATGTAACTGGTTTGGAAATTTTGAAATATACTTTTGGAATGCAGATTAAGGTTTTCAATGGATCTGTAACTCCACTTCTCAAAATTCTAATTTTTTTCCGTATGCTGAATAGCTCAAAACCATATTTTTTCCGGATGGCCACTTAAATGATATCATAACTTAATGATTTTTTGTTAGATATGTTATATTTGACTTTTATGCAAATTCCTTCCTAACATACATAAATACCCATCTTATTAGTAAACAAAACACCTAAAATGGTATGAGCATAATTTTACAACCAGTTGCATTAAATTTAACTAGTTGTCAATTTCCAGAAAAAAAAATTAAATATATTAAATCATCAAATCAAACCAAGCGAGAATCTTTTGTTGTAGATTTCGTGCACTGCTGTCATTAGGCAACATCTGTAAATCTATGAGATATTGATTCAGTGCTGTGGATTGTATTGTGTATATAAGGAGCTCAAATAAGAGAATATGATTTATTCAGATTTAGACGAAAAGATCAATCAGGTAAAATTTTTGCATTAATCTTCCATTCTTATTTTACGATATTCTGCAGTATTAAATCGTACAGCTTCTAGAATGCATCATAAATCAAAAATTGATTGTTAATACAAAACTGCTTTTGGAGTTTATCAGTTTTGATAATCCTGCTTTAAAACACTCACGTTTTAATCACATAACACATAAATCTAACCAGTAATAGTCAGAGAGGTTTCAATTTTATGTTACTGAAAGTTGTTATGGTTTTTCTTAAAAAGGTCCCTGAGCATTTTTTTTTTTGGAAGAAAACCTGTTCTATAATTTTAGGAAACTGAATCATTTTCTGATCAGAGAGAAAGAATTCAATAAATTGCAAAACAAATATTCTCCATACATGCAGATGTAATGATTTTCATATATAATTATTTAAATGGGAATTATGCTTTATATATATATATATATATATATATATATATATAAGTTGTTTCGAAAAATGGTCTTAAGTTTAGATCACTATTTTTAAATATAGAAAGGAAAGGGTTAATGATAATTTGACGTTTTATTTCCGCTATCCAAGAGATATATGAAAAGTATGACGTCTAATAAAAGTTAACTTTATAATCATAGTAATAAGAATTAATTTTGCAGATTCCTAACAAACATACTAATCTATTATTAAAGTTCTTTAACTTAATAAAGTTCGGTTTCTGTTTTAACTTCTCGTTTGGCTTCTACTTCAGTACCATTCCTGTGAATCATAAATTTAATTTTACAGAGCACAATAAGAACTTCGAAACAAACATATATAGCTCGAAAAGACACAGCTGCAAAATTGTTAGCTAGATAAAATGAATCTGAAGAGTACCTGCAGTTAAAAGTGCATATAAAAGAAGGGTATTTGCTCCTTCTCATCAATCCATGCAACACGTTCGCAAATTCATCGCAAGGTACGAAAATTGATATCTCAGGCATCAAAGGCCATGATGTACACGAAAGGAACGACAATGCAAAACAGGCAAAACAGCGGCAATTATTAAAGGAAGGGGTTTATAGAAATACCGTGTGTCCGTCTTTAAGTCCCGTCTAAAACAGAAAGCCTTATTAAGTTAGCAAAATGATTGGTACAATGCACTAGAAGGAGGGAGAGCTCACAGTTGCCTTCCAAAAGTAAATGAAAAGCATGAACTGTTACCTTTCTCAATGTATATCTCGTCACGGCCATCTTAAATATTTCCTGTATTTACATCCGTGCAATAAAGAAACGCTAGCGCTTTAAATATCCTTTAATATCTGAATTTTATTTGAAGAACTTACCCAACAACGCTTCCAGAAATCTGTCCGATTGGCTAGAAATCACGTCATGGCATACATTAAGACCTATTAGGAGCATTTCTGCCTATTTCTTTGGTTCGGATTTTGCGTTATATACTGTTTGCGCGTTGTTGCATTCCACAATGTAAGCTGTACAGTTCTGTACAAGAAAGAAGCACTTACATGCAAAACTCATGAGCACAAATTTAATTATCTTTAAATATACCGTAAGCTATTGCCTACAGTGCAACAAACAAGCAAATAAGTAATTAACAAATACATGTTATTATAACTATACACTAAAACAACAATATAGACAAATGAAGTCAAATATTTAGAGAAATTAGCGATAATATATGCATATGCACATACGAATTGTAGATATATAACACACGAGATTTGATTCCAGAATTTGCTGCTACTCAGATCATCAATCAGTAAAAAATGTACTTTAATTTTTTCCCGACCTAAAATAACCTGACTGATGATAAATTTATCAGAGATTAATTAAAAAAAAAAGTTTGACGTTGTTACAAAAATAGTTTTTTTTCAAAATATGTGATAAGTATTTCACAAAATTATTAATCAGTAATTTGTCATAAATGATATTTATTGCATTTTGAGTAATGAATATGGAATTATACCGATTTTTTGCCTGAATAATATTTTGAAATTCACCAGAATGCAATTTTTCGCGCACCATGGATAGTTATGGAACGTTCTTCAGTTGCATTCTGAGCGGTTTGAAAATTATGAGGGAAGTCAATATGGAATTATACCAATTTTTTGCATGAATAATATTTTCAAATTCACCAGAATACAATTTTTCACGCACCATGGATAGTTATGGAAAGTTCTTCAGTTATAAACTGAGCGGTTTGAAAATTGTGAGGAAAGTGAATATGGAATTATACCGATTTTTTGCATGAATAATATTTTGAAATTCACCAGAATACAATTTTTCACGCACTATGGATAATTATGGAACGTTCTTCAGTTGCAAACTGAGCAGTTTGAAAATTATGAGGGAAATGAAGCATTTTCTAATTCACCGTTTGTAATAAAAAATCATTTTTTCTTTATTATTATAAAACCTCTCTAATCCCCTTAATTGGCTTAAATGAATCAGATACCCGATTAACTATCTTAACACCAAAATAATTTTTCCTAAATAAAGATGGTGCAATAGTTTGGAGTATTCCAGAGATAAAAGTTACTCAAAATATGATTGCTTAAAGGTTCGATTAATTCATTAGTTTCTCTAGAGCGTGCCTATTCTTGGCATAATTAATGTTTACAGAAAGATTGTTCCCATAGAATTTCGTTCTTTCATTCCTTTGTAAAGAGCCTGCAACTGAAAGAGAATTTGTACTAATGCATACTTCCAGCCTCAGATTCGATCAATATAGCACTAATGCTGACCTACGCAACATGTCTCGAAAGGCATCCAGAAATTATTCTTGCCAAAACCGCTAAAAGAAAAACAGCCGATTTTGCTTAATCTTTCTTTAATGAGCTCCTTTCAGAATTTTATTTCTTTAGTAAACAATGTTTGTTCTGAAAGGTATTCTTGAAAAATGAGCCAAATTACACCTGATCTATACGATCTAGAGGAGTGCTGTGTTTAAAATCTTAGTTGGAATGATGATAATAACGTTAAAAATGTAATAAAAATGTAATAAAAAAAGAAATATTAAAAGATTATTTTGAGAACGCTAAACTTTTATTTATGAAGCCTTCCATTTGCATAATTTGGTGATAATAAAACCTTACGTGTAAATGGTTTACATGTGATGCACTTTCGAATAAATGTTTGCACGCATTTGGTATAAAATGCTCCGATTCCATACAAAACACTCTTTCTGAAACGCTTCAAAATATAGAAAAAAACTCATAATCAACTCTATCGAAGTATATTAGCTTAATACAAAGAAAAGCGGAACAGCATTTTGCACTTAAAGGATAAATATAAATACCTTAAATGAACTGCATCTATACTTATCTTTCAATATTTTAATTTCATCCAAAACACAGGACTCATTTTCAGTTAGCTTTGAATCTTAAAGCATGACAATAAAACAGTATTATAACAGGTACAATTCGTAGTACTCATAGTACGTTTTCCCTTTAGAAAAAATTTAATGTGAGCGATAAAACTATGCAGTTGCATGTTTTGCTATTAATCCTATTTTTCTTTAAACATATTTATTTTTTCTTCAAATATATTTCCTTTAACATTTGTTTCTTATAGACGTCTGAAGTGTAATAATTATAAATGCATTCCGCTTCAAGAATCATGGACGCAATCTAAAGCTCCCTTTGCAAAATACGAGATAAGCATTCGAAAATATTAAATTTTACTTCTTTTCCCTATAACTGAGATCACAATATATAGCAGTTAAATTGATAAAACACAAAACGAATTAGTAATAATTAAAATTTTTTAAGATTATTGTTATGACAGTTGTCATTAATTAAGTCATTAATTATAATTATAACGCAAAATACAAAGAATTGATTCCTTATAAATATCTTTTGGCAGTCATATAATTCACGCGAGCTAAATTTATATAACCTTTATATCTGATGTAAAGGCATTAAGCAATTATTTTAAGGTAAGTTTTATTTTGCAGACTTTCCTCGCAGGCAAGGTAAATTCCTTTGATTTATAACCACGAATCCTCATCTATAACTTGTGAAATTAGCATGCGTAGAATCTGCGATGCATCTATAAAAGCATATGCCATGTCTGTCCTTACTGTTATTTTATTGTAATGTCCTACATGCAGAAATTATGGTTATTTCCGTTTCATGAACAAAGTAACGTAAAATTTTCTTTTATATCCAAGCATCGCCTCTTTCCGAAGCGGGGAGTTATTTTATGTGCACTTCAACGCGTTATCGTTATATTGTCACTATTTCTAAATCATGGAACTTTGCTCTTCTAGCAAACAGTAATTTATTGCTTCGAAGCAGAGTACCTCTGTTTGTAAAAATGATGATTTAAAGATTTTATATTCCTAGTAGAAGAACGATCGAGGAGTAAAATCTCTATTCGTTTACATATCCGAGAGTGAAAATTATAATTAAATCTACGGAGCTTTAAACTGGAACATAATTCTTATTTGACAGAAAAAAGAAAGTGTTCCGGAGAAATCCAAACCTCTCTCCCCTTCTTTTTATTATTATTAAATTATGTGTTTTCCCTACAATTGAATCACGTTTTCCGTTTACTGCGAAGAAGAGAGTTTATTTATATTGTGGCTGTATATCTAAGAAATTGTTTGGCGGTAAGCGCGCTGATTTAAAACGTTCAGATATAGGTATGATCATAAGATTATCAACCATTGATCCAAAATTCAAGTAATTTCATAAATGTATTAAAATAACTGTAAAGCTATAACAGAAACTTCCCCCCCCCAATAAAAACGAAGCTCGTAAATCTCATTCTTAAAATGCTCTATCATTTTTCTCCCTTACGATACTATTATGAAACTGGAATATTCTTTAAAATCAGTATTGAATAATACTATAGATTAATGATTGCGAAAAAAACCGCGTTCTGATAGATTGCAAAGTTTCATTTTAAAATATATTTAATATATAAGAATTTAAGTTTCGATTTCTTCTTTCTGACCATCGATTTTGGAGTGCCTCGCTTAAGAAGCATGCAAATTTGCTAACTGCAGAAGAAAACGCGTGTCAATTAGGTAACGTAAGTCTTAATTAACAGCATAGTGAATTGAAACATTATTAAAAGCTACTGACGTGACGTTCTTTCAACGTGCGATTTATTTAGCGCCGATTTAGTTATTAGTGTGAAATGATAAGAAAAATCACTGAAGTACTTTTAACTGATGTTTAAACTACTGCTACTGTTAAGAAATGTGTGGCAATTGAAGTTTGGTTTTTCAATCTTTTCGATATAAAGGTTTCTTTTATTCTTACTCAGATTGCATTTAAAATTCGAAATTGAGTATTCTCTGTTTTTGTAAATTAAAGCTGTAGCTGCACTTGAACGTATTAGATTTACGTTTCTATGCGTTTTAGACACTTTTTAACTTATCTGCTGCATTAGCTATAATTTTCAAACGTTCAGCTTAAGGCAAATCGGAGAAGTTCGAAAGATTAGCATTTTAGAGATGTTATTACATCTGCACTTAGAGCAAAGCTGCTACTAGAAAATTATAAGTTTCATAAATAGTGGTTATTATAATATTTTGCATAATAAAACATACTACTACTTAATGATATATTGAAGTTCGGAGGAATTTCATACAGTTACGATGTATAAAATTTACAAAAGAAAATATATTCGTACAGTTACAATGCATAACCATAGTGTCTTTTGGTACTATATATACGGTTTTCAAGTAGATGTTGAAACTAAACTCGTCTATTGCTTATTTAAATTAATCTTTGTAGTACTTTAATTATTTACCAGCAGCTCAAAAAACACGTCTTTAAATATTTTCTAATTTTATATAATTCCACATTGTTTTAACAATGTAGATACTTCCAAATGTATTAAATATAAAATGTGCATTGTTTTAGTGCAATAAAATCGTACATCGAGTTTAATATTGAATGAAATTTCGAAACGTTTTACAAGCATCTTTGATCCAAATGATAGAAGTAAAAACATTTTTCTTCGCGTTTTCAGACTTTCCAAATCCACAGAAAACTGATAAAAATGAACCTAGCACGCTTGATCTTTTCTTGGCGTCTGCAGGGCGGAGGGTTTACTTATCTCGTTGAATGGGCTACATTGAACCTGCCGCCATGTGTGCTGATCTGACCACTCAAGCGATTACTCATAATAAATAAAAAAAGATAAAAAAAATAACGTGGTTTCGAAATAAAATTACTTGCCCTCCCGAGTCAGAGTGTATAAAATGGCCAACTTATTTTATCCAGCACAAATCTTGTGAACCAAAATTGTTGCTATCAAAAGATGATCCGCAGTAAAAATTATAAACCGAGAGTTTAGATCTGATAACCTAAAATGGTTGAGTGGGAGTCATTGTATTTAAAATTTTACTTAATCTTTCATTAATAGTTTCACAGAAGACACATTACAAATAGCTTAGTTAAAAAAAGTTGCAATGCATTTGATTCTTTTGTCAGTTTCAAACGAGAAAAGTATATTTATAATAAATATAATATAGATATTATTTTGTAAAGTTGGTGACGGAATAGCTAATGGTATTTATTTATTAACTACGATGAAGAATTATAGCGTTGTGTTAATACAATGGCCAAAATAAAGGAAAATGATAAATAGCTTACTTACTTATTATAGTGTACAATACCAAAGAATTATTTTCCATACTCGTAGCTGCTAAATAGGGTCATTTCTGTCAACATCAAAGTTTCCAATCAATCTCAAATTAATTACAAATATTAAGATAGTTCATAAAGTACTCTAAGACCGTACAGAAATATGGAAGAATTCGAGCCTTCGGAAATCTATTTTTATCATATCCAATATTAATTATTTTATCACTTGAAGAATGAAATTGCATACAGGAAGCAACAAGGTGAAATATAAGTAGTTATGGTTATGCGGAAAGGAAAGGTCGAAGAAAGCAGAATAGTCCCCATATCTCGTTGCATGTATTACAGAAGGGCGCTTCCAAGTGATCCCTCAATTAATTTTTAGTTCATACGAAAATTCGTACGAAAACTGCAGTCTGCGGATAAAACAAAATAATAATTTTAGTAGTTCTTTGTAGCATTTATAATGTATTGGCCAAGGAAAGAAAAACACACGTTGCTTTTGATAAACCATAGAAGAACATCTCAACGTTCTTAGTTGCTACGTTAGCACGATTTAAGCTTAGTTATTGCAGTTTTGGTATTGTGTAAACTAGCGACAACAAGATTTTTGTTACATAAAAAAAGCTTTTCTAGTAGTGGCCTGCATATGTCTAATATATATTTATCAGCTGTTATACGTAATTTACAATTACTTCATTTTCGTCAATTTACTAAAATTTATCATGTTTGTTTTCGATTTTTTACCGGCATGTTGAGAATTTAATATTGTCAGAATTGTGGAGCTCCGTTTCAAGGGAAAAAAAATTACTAGAAAGATTATGTCAATCTGCAGGAATTCCTAGCCATGAGCGAATAATTTTTCCAGTTCAATAAGGCCTTTAAAAAAAACCAGCTGAAACCTAACCAAATACTCCCTGCCGAACCTGAATTCAATCATCAATGAGATACGGAATGGAACGCAGTGCGAAATAAAGCACCTTTCAGCTCACTTACTGTCAAGTTTCCAGCCACTGGATTTTCAGTGAACAAGTTTGCTTCGCCAGACCAGGATATCGATGATACATCCTGTCAGTCGGGTGAAACTCCTCCTAACCAGAAGCCAGTGATGAAAAAACCCACATTTTCAGCTCATTATTCTGCTTAACCCAAAGAAAAATCCCTCACCGGATATTCTTCCCACGAATGTCACGAAGTGACGTGAATGTGACCTTACAATCACTGAAACCATACCAAGGCACGTGTCGTGCAATCCCATTGCTTCAACTAGCGCCAGTCATGAAACTTCTCAGAATTTATATTCCAACGATTTTCAATATCCAAAACGAAACCCTAAGCTTCCTCTTTAGTGCTTAAAATTCACATATGACTTAAAGGCAATTTCTGACATTTTAGAGGATTCTAAACTTACAGACTTTCGATCCAAGTATTTTTCGCTTATTATTATGAACAGCGAAAGTAAAATTAGGCAAGTGCAGTCAGCACACATAAAAACTAGTCTAGTACAGATAAAAAATTGCAACCACATCTTCATAGGAAATGCGTTTATTCATAATTACTTAACACTTCAGTATTATCTACTCAAAAGGGGATGTCTTTTTTCACACATTTAAGAGTTCTAATTAACGTAAGAAACTACAGTAAACCATCGCTAAAACACCACATGTTTTGGATCATCTGCAGAGGTGGTCATCTTAGACAGTTGACTTTTAATATCTTTGTTTACAGGAGTTAAAAGCTATACTCATAATTTTCAGAGGATGCCGCCATAAATAATAATTCTCCAAAAATTAAATAATATTTTCTTACGTAAGGTAAGAGCAATAGCTTAATGGGAAAGTTAGGTAAAATGGTCTAACTCTAAAATGACCGTTCTGGATCTAGATAACTTATTCTTTGATGAAGACAGTCGTACTTTTTAAATGTAACCATATATTATAAATGTCCATGCAAGAACTAAAAAACTTTCGAATAAAATATATTAGAAAAAAAACTGAATATTTTTAAAACACTTATAAGAAATATCTAAACGCAAAGCTAAATATAAAAAATATCCTTAAAGTGACCATTCACTATACCATATCCTTAGTTTAAATTTACTGGGTATAATTTTAAATTTGAGTCTGCCCAATGGCTGATTTAAGTATTAACTAGTGTCTGTTGATACCAATTTTCCAGGGGCAAAATCGATGAAAACTGGTAGTTAGATCCGGTGAATGAGCTGGATGCATGACATTGTTTTGGGGTTTTCCTAATCTATGAAATGGATAGGAAGGAGTCAGTTCCTCATAATGTGCTCCACAAACGCATTCTTCTCTTAAGCAGATATCCCTGGTGTGGTATAGCCCCTAACATGTATCGTCATAACTATAAGGAATCAAGATATAAACAGTTAGTATGCAAATGTTATAGACACTATAGGAAGATCAGTAAATTAAAACGACATTAAATTTTACTAAAAAAATATCCGTGCAACAAAGTGAAAGAAAATAATTTTACAATTTGGTAATTAATTAAATAATTTGAACACAAGTAACCTCAAGAAGTTACTCATCTTTCTTTTCTGATCTTTTGAGACCATATTTTTCGCGAAAAACTTCATTTCAATTTTATAAAAGAGATTGATTAAATAATGACCTTATAAGGTATTTCTCCTCCCTTCTTAGCATGCCTTCGTGATGTAGTGGTTAGCACGCTCGGCGAGTATTCGAGAGGTTCGTGGTTCGAGTCCCGGCGAGAGCAATGATCATTTTTCCTCTCTCCTGCTTAGAAAAAATATCTAATGTCTGTACTGTGGCACCCTAACTAAAACGAGTGGGGAATGATGATTCTTCACCACCAGGATTTGGCGACTGGTCCCCTAATCCCCAGTCGCCCTTTAAAAGGGGAGTATATAAGCTATTTCTCACGGCCTCTTAGCATATTTTCGTGGTGTAACGACCAGCACACTTGGCGCTTATTCAAGAGGTCCTTGGTTCGACTCCCGGCGCGGGCATTGTTCATTTCCCATCTCTCGTGCTTTTCGAAATAACCTAATGCCTCTGCAACCTTTAATAGTGAAGCACATAAATTTAAAACTATATTAACTGCTTTACGTAGCTTTAATTTCCTACTTATTTTCAGTTTCTTAATGCTTAAGTTTCGTTCTTACATTTTTAGGAAAACATTGTAAGGATAATGTTAATTTTATTAACAGTTAAATTTTAAGTTTCTTTCCTGTCCAATTCTTAACTTCAACTTACTACTTCCGGCCAGAACGTTAGTTTTGGAATTACTCTAAATACTTAATGAGGAGGAGCGGTATTTAAACCGCGAAGTCTACTTGCTGAGTTAGAGAGAATCAGAGTTTCTGAACTACGCGCGTCCGCCTTTTGGCTACTCTCTCTCAAAGCTATTATTACGCTTGGCCGTACTCAGGCTCTTGATAAGCTTCGTAGTCAAATAAAGTTAAGGGGCCAACTCGATTTGAATCTTGATTTGATAGCTTAGGCAATATCTCTTTAGTTAATCTTAGTTTAAGTTTATTTCTTAGTCTCTTAAGTTCAAGCCCAACTGTCGGCTTTTATTGTACACTCCAAGACGGAGTTTTGTTAAATCTTATTGGAATAATAAAGGGTTAGTTAACCTTCCATCTTGTTGTTTCTTGTCACACGAACTTAAGAGATTATTCGCTAACTAGTTCTTAAGATTCGTCACTTTCTACAGTAACTGAAAAATACACTGTGAGAATCTTACAACATTATTAATTCACAAACATGAAATATAGAAGTAAAAATATACCTTATTTTTTCTTGCTCTCACAAGTCATTAGGCAAATATATGTTTACACCTTTAAAGCCTGAAAAACACGTGTCTGGCTATATTAATTGTAATGCAATGATTTGTAATTCCTTATGTTTGCCACGATTTTTTTCGACGACAATGTTTATAACTGGGATGTTTTTGTATCGTTTGATTTTCGATAATAACGATGTTTTATGCCATGATATTTTAGAACTGCGACATTTTTTCCTTCCTTTCTTTTCTCCCGGGATGTTTTGAACTACGTTGTATTCGCCTTGCGTTGTTTTCTGCTCAATGTTTTCGTCCACGATGCTTTCGACAGACAGACTGGGATCACGGTTCGTGTTTTTTTTTTGGAGGAAGGTTGTTTAAAGCTGTTTATATGCTCACACTGCCGAAAACTTTGGATCTCCTTTACAAATCACTTTACCAATGCATTTCTGGCCATAAGTAGTGTACGTGTGGACCGAACTTGAGTATCAAAAAGACGTGTGGGAAGAATTTCCAAGGATGATTCGTTTCTGCTCTTGCCAGTATCCTCAGAGAATCCCGACTGTGCCTGGCATATGATGAAGTTCAAAGATGAGAGTTTTCCATACGAGGTACAGTGCTTTAAACCCGGATGAATCACTTATAATCATCTTCTGTTTATAGGTACTTTTCCAATCGTCTATTCAAAGTCCCCACATTGTATTATAGATCTGTATTCTTAGGCAGCTTAAGACTTTCGTAGTTATTGATACTAAAACGTTTTGCAACATAGTGATAAACGTTAATTTGAAATTGCGGTATTCTAGTATAAAATATCAATTATTTTTATTTATTAATTTATATTTTGAACTTCTTTTCACACCTCAGTCTGAAAATGATTTCTCCTATGAATGCATTAAATTTGGTAAAATGTTTAACTTTTCCTGTATACTATTTTACTGTAAGGTATACAATGTGTATGAATTTTATCAGTACGTATAGTTGTATGTATTCATACCCTTTGTGACAATGATCGAATACCTGGGTATTTTTTCATGAATTTTACCCCTTCTTTTGGTTCAAAAGGAAATAGGATTAGGATTAAACTGTTTTAAATTTCCTTAAATGAAAGACTTAATATATTAGACGAGATTTCAAAACATCTTGAAAAGTTTTTATTTACTTTCAAAGCGCTATACATTTTTTCATCATTATTCAGTAATCGAGTACCAATGTAATGAGGTGTTTCCTCTCTATTGGTAATTGAAAAAGATAATTTACTGAAGAAAATGTCTACAAAATATAAATTAACTTAATGATAATGGTGAATTAAAAGTTATAAAAAGGCAAAATCTTTTGTTAGCTATAAACATTAGATATTAAGTTAAAAAATATCCACGAAATATTAGATGTTGAGTTTTTACATGATTGGTTGCGCTAACATTTGTTGATTTTCCCATATGTTATTTAGCTAATTAATGAATATAACCTATTAGTATTGCCCATCTGAAATATTTTATGCTGTATTTAGACAGCTCAGATTTAGCCTGATAGCTTTCGACGCAGAAATAATGGCTGTTATTCTGTTCCTTGCGTATTTCCCCCCCCCCAAGCCGTTTTAGAGCAAGGTATTTCCCCCCAAGCCCCAAGTTAAAAAAATATTCACGTAATCTTTCATCTTTTTTAATGGCTCAGCAGAAGAAGCTTTCTTAAATTTTAGAATGGATTCGTCTAAGCAATGATTGCTCCTTTCTCGCTAACAAGAAAAACCTCACAAACTACCTGCGAAGGTCACTTCGTATCTTTTCCTTTGAGATGTTGGAATTTAATCCAGGGTAAAACCAGAATCAAGCAAATACTGCGAAAAAACACCAAATAACTTTCAGTATACGATTTTGCTTTGTAAGATACGTAATCACCTTCTATATTTATGGATGACTTGAGGCTTAAGAGTAGCAGAGCCAAACGGGCGAGATTCAAGTTATAGGGAAGTAGAAATGAAGGTATCTTGCTAGATATTGTAATGTTGTACTACGTCCTCTTATTGGAATGCGGGTTTCTTTCAAAGAAATATTATTATGATATTTATTTGCAGTTTTTATGTACTTATTTTGATTTCTTACATTCTTACACTGTAACCACATCCTTCGGAAAATAAGGTATTCGTATAATTTTCCCTTTCGTTTTTCGGATGGCAAAATTAGTAAAAATGGGTGGGGAAACACGGGACGAAATTGCAGTAATGTGCTTTTAAATGTCAGTTTTTTATTGATGCAGGAATAACTAAAATAAATAATGATGAGCTAAGAATAATAATGTGACAGCAATAAGTCAAATAAAGGTGACATAATTATTACTTATTTCTTACACTGCATAGTGCCGATAATCCTACTGCAAGGTCATTTTTTTCTTACTTGTAGCTACTTAGCAATAATCATTAAGGCGGAAGATAAAACTGCCAATCAAACACAATATTATTCCAAAATTAAGATTGCTCTTTAAGCTCTCTAGATCAGATTCGTAATACTGAAGAATTAGAAAACAAACGGTTATCCTGTTAAATCATCTCGAATATTTTTAATTGGCATTTGATGAATGAAATCTCAATGAAGAAACAGTTTAATTGAAAAGTCTTTTCTATCACACACATTAGAAAAATTTCAGCGGAAAACAAAATAGTCCTTAAAAGTCTTTGCTTTGACAAAAAATACGAAACTTGAAAAGCATTTTAGCACTGCTGCACACGAAACGCGCAGAAGAAAACTCTCGATGCTTCGGCTGCCACAAGAGGTGAGAGGAAAGATGCTCCTTTTTCCTCCGTCCTCGCCTGTCTCACTCGCCGTTGAACACAGGGAAAACTAGTCAGAATACTTCTTTTATACAAATCGCAACCGCTTCGATAGTGATTAAATATCGAAGTTCAAAAACTGAGGCTTGTCCTCAGACAGAAATAAGATACATTTTCAGCTAATCTTCGAATAATAATGAATTACGATACATTTTCAACTAATCTCAGCTATATCCTAATTTAGCTTTAATCACAAATCATGTATTGTAAGCAACTCTATCAATTGAAAGACATTCATTTTTTCTGTCATGATTCACAATCGAAGGGTATTCCACAATCAAACACTGAAATTAAAGGATATTCCGTAACTGAATTCATATTTCTTGTGCATGACAGAGATGAATTTGGTTTCTGATTTTCTAGAACACAGTGTCTGTTTCAACAGTTAACACCTGCTGAAATCAGTGTTGTATTAAAAGTATGAAAATTTCCTGTTGAAAGTGTTATTCGAGAAATTCTTCTTTTTTGGTATTGTCTCAATCATTCTTCTCAGAGGCATTAATCGCTGCTTGATTTCTCTATCGTAATATTATAGTAATCGTTTAATACGCGAATGCACATTTAAACTTATCATGAATAGATACATTTTATGTATATAATTATATAATTATATATATATATCTCATATACATTTTTAAACTGCTACATTCATATAACAACACATCGCGACTTTACTATAACACCATAGATTGCCATGAATGTAATATCACTAAAGATGCAAAATGATGTCGCGCAATACAGGATTACTTTCTAAATTACCGTGATGAACTCCTGTGTTAGAGAACAGGTAACTACAGCAATGTTTTAGTGATACAGTAAGCGATTATATTCTTTAAAATTAAAACACATCCGCAATATTTGAAATTTTTAAATTATTAAAAATATTCAATATAATCCTGTAAAATTTTCTCGTGGTACTAAGGTTCTATGTAGCTCATTCTATTAAGGTTGTATAACTGTAATCCATTTTATATTTATTACTTATCTCTGTGAATCATAGTGTACAGAAAATACAGAACGTATTATATATGATGCAGAAGTGGTCATATGGTTATTTTCTAAACGTATTACATTGCAAATACTTTTGAGTATTATTTGTTCAGAAGCTACATAATTTTGCTTTCATTCTTTAAAATTTAATACTTAAAGATATTTCATATGTTTCCAAAATTTCTAATTGCTTTATATTAAAAATACGAGTTCTTATTACAGCTTATTAAAAACTTAGCTGTATTTCTTAATTTAACACCTTCCCCCCACCTATTTCCGAATAGAAATATTTCCAAAAAATTCTTCGACTCACAATATTTATAATAACTCTTTTTCTTATAATCATAACTGTACTTCTTAATTTAATATCTTTTTTTCCTTCTTTCTAAACATAAATATTTTTTAAAAAATTATATTTGGCTTGAAATATATTTTTAATTGTTTAGCTTTTAACAATGTTTCTCTTTTCCATTTCTCCCTTCCTTAATTGCTTTTCGTCCATAAAAAGAGCTAAATTATTTTGATATTGTAAGAAAAACCGTTTTAGTTCTATATTAATAGTACATTCACCAATTTGAATACTTTGTTACATAACGAAATTTTTCGCTTTGAATTAAAATTTTTTGTAACTCAACACAATCATAGTTTCCAAATTAGTTAAACACAACCTTAGTTTTCAAATTAGTGATTTGCTGCTTATCTGTAATACTGAATGAATAGTTATGGGAACAAAAATCAGTTGATCGAAAACGTGGATCTGGAAACTAAATTACAGGGAAAAAGATATATATATATATATAGTTACATTAGTTATACAAACGTGTTCTCTTTCACCCTTATTTTTCCATTGACAAATCGCATTTTATGAGATTTTTAAGCCATAAATTTAAAATAACTCTCTTACATCGCAGATCTTCAATATATTTCAATAATTGTATTAAGCGAAAACGTCGTATAATTTTTTTCATTACAATGATTAATGTTAAACACTTATTTTAAACACTTCTGCATTTCCTAAAAGCATTTTTCTTTTCTCGTAACAATTTGAGTTTAAATTTAATACAGTTTTTCACAGTTTATTATGCAAAAGCATAACACATTTGCATGAATTGATAATTACAGTTCATAAAAGTTATTATTACCGAAGCTAAATTACAGAAAATCTGTATTACTCGCTTCTGAGAATATGCATTATACTATAACTTTCATAGCAATGTTTAAGTACTGTTTCAAAATCACATTAATTTATTTCATACAGACAATGCTGGATTTCTAGCAATGAGAAGAAAATGGCGAAGATATTAAAGAAAAAAGAAGATTTATCCAAATTTATTCTGCTTAAAACAGAACTATAACTTTTAGTACGGAGAATATCCATCTAGTGAGGTAACTGGGATGATGATGTTACCTTGTTACTAGTTGTTGACTAGTAACAAGAATTTAAAAAAACATTAACGCAGAGTACTTGAGAGGAATCTGCCTAAGGGTAGGGATGCTAACGTGAAAATGAGAGAAAAGTTCTGGTAAGCGAAAGAAATTACGGTAGTAGCAGTACCTTTATGTGCTTAAATCTGACAGACATGTTAAAGGAAACAGATGATAAGAAAAGAAGGTGTGGTAAATTCAAAAGTTCTAGAAATGTGGTAAAAATGGCGATAACAGCTCTGGGTTCTCATGAAAATGAAAGGTTAGTCAAGTGAATAAAATAAAATAAAATTTAGTATAAATCTATAAGGTTAGAAATTGAGTAAATGAGCTAGATAGAATTGCCTCTTTTACGTTTAAGTACTATTTAGCGAAACGCTGATTTGAATGACAGTAGTTAATCAATTTTTGAATAATATTCTAGCTTCTGCGTTGCTGGAATTTATAACACGATAAATTTTAGCAGCACACTAAAATGTTACTGATTGTTGATATTGAAATACATTAACGTGATACAATTGAAAGGAATCAAGTTTCGGATATTAGAGAAAGTAATGTTAAATATTACCTGGAAGTGGAAAAACTATTAGTACGAGGTCTAGTTAAACTGTTACTAAAAATTATCTTACAAATTAAAAAAGTGGTAAGCACATAGACTGATTGCGGTGCCGATATTAAGAGTATTTAAATTTACATTTAATACACTGTTTCATTACAAACATATGGCTACGATAAAGACAACTGAGGAACATATTTCTGGTAGTTTAGAAAGCAAAATATTTAAGCCCATAATTATTTCTTTCATTAAAATAATATACTTATAGAGGTAATAAGGGATTTAATCCTGAGAAATACTAATCTTATGACCTAAATTCACAAGTTTGAGTTACAAAATAAATGTACTTTCTTTTAGCGTAGAATTGGCGAATATCATACTTTTTATTAGTTTACATAAGAAAAATATATCTTCGAGAAAGGCATCGTAAAAATCGCTCTGTATGGGATTATAGTAGGTATGGTGTACATGAATAGTCTAGTAGTCTATGAAGTCGTAATATATATCAGCTTCTCAGCAGAAGCTACAACTAAGATTTTTTGGACAAATTCACTTTACAAACGAGTTACTATCATACAAAATTTTGAAAATAAATAATTTAGTAGATAAGTTATTAGGACTTAACACATACTAATCACAGCAGTTAAAAGTATATACAGTGTAAATCCCATTGCACACTTGTAAGTGTATCTGGTCGTATAAGTTTTAAACAAGAAATCGTATTTCACATTTTGTGGACGCAAAAACTAAACTTTTTTTTTTTAGCATTTTAAGTAAATTTGCAATCTAATATAATATGACTTGAAAAGAAAGGCATTCCAATATCTGCTTTTTATTATAAAACACCGTTTGACTTTCTTAATGAGACATTTTCAACAGAAAGAGCATAAACTGTCACCATAGCAACTGCGGCTTAAAGGACGCTAACTTCCCAACACCAATATGTTTCTCACGATTGATATCGATTTCAGCACTCTGCTGTTAGATAATTAATTGACGCTCTAGGTGTCCGAAGTTACTAAGCTGTTTTGTGATATATTGAAAGCTATCTGACAAGAATTCCAGTATGCTTCATTCCAGTATGCTTGGCTGGGTCAAGCATACTGATGATATATAAACAGAGCTATTTCAAAATTCTTGGAATCGATTTAAAATTCAAAATAGGAAAGATAACAAAAAAATTCGTCTGCTATTTGCAATGAAACCTACTTACATTATATCATGCATAAGACAAAAATATTTTATTAATTCTTAATAAACATGTAGTGTCATAACGCATAATTAAATATGTAAAATAAGATATCAGTATAATCTATCATATCACAGACTTATTAGACGGGGTCTGGATGCTAAATGGATTGTCAGTGCTCTAGAAATCAATGGCTACGTCTATTTAGGGATCTCAACCAGGGAGGAATTCCCCACTGGGGGGGGGGATTTCGTAGTTTCAACCTTTTATTTAGCTGTTAAGTTTTGGTGTAGTTTATGAATATAAAAAACTACTTTTATTAAGTTCTGGTATTTACTTATATTTTCTATGATTTTCGTTGTTTAATTCATAAAGTACGTTAAAAATGATCTAAAGCTAAGTAATCTATGTATTTTCACGTTTCGGAAAGGAGGTGGGATGATCTTCTAGCAATAATAAAAGTGGTGCATGGAGCAAAAGGTTCGAGAACCGCTGGGCTGCGTTAATTCCTGTGTGGAAGAAATCTCATGGTCTCTGAACTGAAAGCAAATTTTACACCTGTTGAAATCGACACAAATATTTCATCTCATTACATTGTAGAGACATTAGGATTTTTTTGGAAGCCACACAGATAAAAAATTAGCAACCGCCTTCGCCGGGAATCGAACCACGGACCTCTATAAATGCCGGCCCAGCGTGCAGAACCACTGCACCACGAATAACGCTAGGAAAGTGGGAGAAATACCTTACAACATCATGTTCGTTTTACTACAAAAATTCACGTTTATAAGTAAAGTAATAAAATATAAAATAGTTTAAAGGACTCCGTGAGATTAAAACTGCATAAACACCAGGGTAGAACATTGTCGTCCGAAATTTAGACTGTAAAAGTAGCTAAATAGATTTTGACGACATTAATTTTTAAACCACTAGTAGCGGTGTAGGATCAAGAAGTTTAGTGCTTTGCTTATATCTCACAAACGTATACAACATGCTTTAAAATTCTTGTCAAACTCTCATCAAAACTATCCGTTACTTCTCAGTTTTACGAATTCGTGCATTCCTTTAGATTAAAACTAGAAACCTAACATCTTACACTAAACCTCACTTTCATTATTCACTCTTTCATTGAAACCTCGCTCTTACTTCAGAAATTTCGTCACCGTTATTCTTTATGGTTTTTACAAAATTATGTAGTTATGTGTTAGTCTAGTAACAGCGCTCAGAGGGTTATTGCGCTCACCTTTATTGGGGTACAGCGAACATCCAAAGTCTAATAAATCAATGCTGCCAGCTAGCAGAAAGCACATTCAGCGTTTATTATAGCAGCGGTACAGACAAACCGAAAACACATAAGCTGGTGAATAATTTAACGTGCATTTTTTTTAAATAATACATAATTATTTCTTTAAATTTTAATATATATATATATATGTTGTGTATAAATTTTCTAGTGTTAATTTCATGTTTAGTGTAGTGTATAAACTTTCTAGTGTTCATTTAAAGGTAAGTTGATTATAATAATTACTTTAAAGCAATGATCATTGTATATTTATCGTCCTCATTAATATTCCTTTTCTTCTGACGCAGCTAAGTCTGTTTCATTGCGAAACACGAAATATGGGTTTTCATTCAAAATACCAAATATTCAAAGCATTCATTCAATGAATGGAAGATAGCGATATTTGTATTCTACAGTTGTGTATACTATTTGAGTATTCATGTTATTCAATACAGTAAAGCATATAAAATAATGAAAAACTCGCAATATAATTTAAAATACCAAAGTTTTACGGTCTGAATTGGAAATTCTTTCTGTTAAAGTATGCAAATAATTTATATTGGAGAGTCAAAATTCCATTTTGCTTGGTTTATGCAGATAACGTTATGTATAATCAATAGTCAATTACCGATTCGTCTTGGGGTGATAAATGGTAGTAACTTTGATAGACATGATGTTGATAGCGGCACAATTAGGGATTCAATTCTTAAGTTTCACGCTCAAATTACAAATATTGTTAGCGTTTATACAAGATGCAAATTAAAGTTCATTTTCTAAAATATCAAGAGAAAAACAGACAGTATTCAAATATTAAAAAAAAATTATAAACTCAGAATAATTCGTAAGGTTTTACGGATTAAGGCTGAAATTTAGCTAAATAAACACTACTGTGTTTATTTAACTAAATTTCAGGAAATGTTAACTAAATTTCGGAAAGAATAATTAATGTTTTCTTCACTCAAAAAGCTTGTAAATTCGAATTCATTATTAAAGAATCAGGCATTTTGTACATTTGCTTACGCATATCACATAATCTCAGTACAGTTAACTGATTTCGCAATTTCAGTATCTTTTCCGTTTTGGGAAAAGGTATTGTTTCCTAGTGTATAGGCTGATAGTAATTTTTGACTAAAATAAAATTAAAATTTGGAATTTCTCTCTTCATGACCATACATAAGAACTTTCAAATTGTAGCTTATAAAATAATTCTGAAGAACAAGCTATTTTCATATTAAACTGCAATTTCCTTTCTTAAATGTATAAATATTATGTAATTTTGCCTCTTTGTGGAACAAGCAGATTGATCAGGGTCTCCAAATGGCAGCTTTTGTTTCATAAAAGGATTTATATAATATTTTATCAATATCTTTAAAATTTTATTGCTGTGGTAACCCCATCTTTATGATATTTCACTGATGGTTTCATTAACTTATTTTACTAAAGATCTGTTCTTGATTGCTCGTCATTGAAAAGCTTTAAATTTGTTCTAACATTACAGCCATGGCTTAATTTCTAGAATGAGAAATTCTGCAGTTCTGTGAAAGACAGTCAGGATCGAATAACAAACAATGAAAAAAATAATAATAAATAAAACAGGAAGATGAATATTAATTAAAATTAAAAAATACGAATCCAAAAAATTATAAAGAATTAGATCAATGATAGATAAATAATGTCTTAGAATATGAAAATTAAATGAAGCTAGGAAAATTAATTATAAATTTTGAAAAGCCACAAAAATTAACTGGAATAATAGATTAAATGAAAAGTATAGCAGTTAACAGAAACTAAATGTAATGCCTAAGATGAAAAGAAGGCAAGTATTTTGAGAAGTATTCTTCGCACTGAGATAAAATCAATGCTGCCAGCTTTACCCAGCTTTACCTTTAAAATCACTCCTTTACTTTGGCTTCTAAGCTATTGTGGTGAAGCCGCTTTAACTATTTCTTCTTAAAAAACTTCCTGATAGGATGATGTTTTGACATAAAGGATTATTTCATCAGCTGCTAAATATTCCCTTTTTATTTTTCCCAGCGAAACTGAAGTATTCAGTCGTTATCTAGTATCAGGTTTTCTGAATACTAAATACAATTTTTCAGTAATAAAAGATTTTTCTATTAATACTGTGATTCAGTTGCACAACAAAGTACCGGAGCTTGTCTTGCTTGGAGCTTCGGCGCGTTCTGACTGGAATTACGATTTCACTCAAAAACTAAAAAGTGCTGGAAGCGTGCAAGCCTTGCTTGCAGCGAAATTTGTCACATCTTAAATACTGATCACACACTGAAGTTCTTGAATCCGCCCTTAATCTATGCCGGTGTAACAATTTTAAGGGGCTATCTTTACTTATTAATTATTTTTAGGTACTCAAATGTTACCTAAAAGCTATTCTGAGAATTGTCACTATTGGCTTAAGTTATGTTTAAAATTGCACAAAGACGGGTATCTACTTAACTTTATCTTACCACACCAGTTTTGAGGGATAAGGTAAAATATTTCAAAACAAAGTTGCCAATTACCTTGACTTTGCAGTGAAGCAAGTAGTCAATTAAGCTAACATATTTCCCAAATCTAAACTTACCGACTAAGTTACATCGCGAAAATTACTTCAAGTTATGTCGGTCGGAGGCAAGTGCGCTGGGGGTAAGAAGCAAGTGTCCTCGCGAGCTAGAACACTCCACTGTGGTTAATAGGTTCTTTTTCTGACTTTAAACTATAAACTGCTTGCCATTCCGGTCTCCATCATTGTCTGGTATAAGGGAAACAAAAACGAAAATGACATATAGGACAGATGTAAATTAAAATTAAATTGTTAGTAAAACTCAATTAAAACGACACGCATTTTTGTTCTTGCAATATAAAATAAACTGACCGCGTTAAAAGATAACTTTCTTTGCAAAATCATTTAATGAGATTTTAATCTTGTGCTATAAGGTATTTCTCACGTCTTCTTAGCAGGCCTTTGTAGCGTATCGGTCAGCACACTAGGCTCGTATTCCAGAGGTCGGTAGTTCGATCCCGGCGAAGGCATTGATCATTTTTCATCTCTCCTTCTTGCAAAAAATAACTAATGATTCTACAGTGCCGTGACTGTTTCGGACCATACAACCACATCTTAAAACCTAGCTCAGGAACTGCGGTGTGCCAAACAAGATTTTCGTCTAGATTTCATCACACCTCTATATCATGCATTATCTACAGGTGCCTTTTGACGTCCATAGTGCCGCATGTAATGGCGAGAAGTGTGCAAAGGAATTTAGAGTTCTGTATTATCTGTATTATCTGTGTATCTGTAATTTTAGAGGTATTCTATAACGTCAGTACAGTAACTATTGCAAACAGCAGTTGTTTGCAAGTGCTTGATGTGGATCATTTTATGAATTTTTAACCATCAATAAGACCAAATATTTAGCAAAGTCCAAAATAATAGAGTCTAAAGGAAAATTTATTTTCATTATGTCCTCATTAGGTAAACGATTGTTGTATTTCGTATGAAAATAATGTGTTAAAACAACTGGCAAGTTATTCTTCCTAAAATGTGAAAGCAAATGATCTAGGAAACTTGAAATAAAAATTGTAATATGAATAAATGTGATTAGTTTTATTTAAGAAATATATGCTTTCTGTTTTCTACAATAATATAACTTTTTTAATAATTTCCAATTCTCAGCGATATGCATGAAAGAGTTGTGCATGAAATACCTTATTAGCTTATTACTCTTAGTAGAATGAGCATCAGAGCAATTGGAGACTCAAAAAGAAGAATTGGAATTTTATTTTATAGCGTTCTAGAAATGCACATATATTCTTTCTGAAGAAGGCACACTTCTTTCTATTTCAACCAATTTATTCCGTCACAGTAATTTAGAAAATTGAGATTCCCGACCCCTCCCCCAAATGTCTTATAACAATCTTCATGTTTCGGGTTTCTCTTCTGTTATACATTTAGAAGTCATTAAAATAAAAATCTCCAAAAATAATTTGCTATTAATATGTAATACTACAATGAAGTTTTGAGAAACTTTCAGGGAATAACGCAAGTCTACAACTTTAAAACATGTCGTTGTAACAATGACATTTAATATTTAAATGTACTCATAAACTGTTTAGAGTAAATAAACTTTATATTTAATCATAAATTGACTTTAGAACTTATTTTGCTTATGACAAAAATGAATTCTTAAATAAATGTTGGTACCATGTTAAATACACAGATTTTTGACTTAAGCTTTTCTGCGCATTTTAAACTTTACATTCTAATTTCTAGGGCTGCAGTAAGAGGATATTTGTGCTAGAAAGCAACGACTTAAAATTTTCAGTGAGCCTTTAGCGAAGATTTTTAGAATTTCTGTTTAGAAAATGAAACAGAATAAATTAAAAGTTTTAATCACTAAATTCTAGAGCTATGTAAGGAACAATACTTACAGATGATATAAAGGAAGTAAAATACAAGCGGTGATCATGCAAATAACTCGCTTAATACTCAATCATTTTGGATTAAATGAAGAGAAATATATGCCTCTCACCACACTAAGGTTGCTCTGCATTTTACTATGGGTATGCATATCTTACAACAAGCTCAGTGGGCAAAAGCAGTTTCACAATACCCCCTTTTAATGTATTTTCCATTTTATTTAGAGACAATGAAAAAAGTTGAACATCGAACATTACCACGCTTTGCTTAGATATTCATTCTAATGCATTTTAGTATACATTGTTTAAATTACACTTTCGTTTTGTAATATTTAAATAATAGTTCTTGCTTACCGGAAGTATAATGGGTTTAATTAAATTAAAATCACAATGGCACTCATGCTGTTACTATATTATGAGTATTTCCTGTTATTTAGAGATATACCAGCTTTAAACAAAACATTTGCAGATTAAAGCTTTAATTTTTCACTAATTTTTAAGGCATATTTTTATCTGCAAAATGTGCGACATATAAAGCATTCTGAAACGGTGTAATTAAAACTTTTCTCTTGCTTTGTTTGCTTTTCAGAATAGAAATTCAAACTTTCTTAACTCCCCTTTAGAAGTTCCCTTTTCCATGTAAATAGATACCTTTTCTACAACTTTAAACATGAATGAGATGTGAAAGAGATGTACAGGGACTAATGGAAGACTGGTATCTTAATAAGATGCAGCGCCGCAAAAATAAGTAATATTTATTAATAAATAATATTTATTTTTGAAAAAGTTGTCATTGTCGAAATACAAGTTTAATTTAGAAACTAATAAAACAAGCATAAACACGCTGAAGGAATACAAAACAATTTACTTTTATTATGAAACGTGTAAGAAAAATTATAGTGCTGTTTAAACATACTACCTCATATAACTGTTAACGTATAATTGTTTGGAATCACAGAAGGTTTTGTAGTAATTGTAATACTAGAGGTCATTGAAAAGGAATATCGTGATTTTACAAACTTATCTCGTAACGAAATCTTAAACTTTTAATGATTTTTTACGTTGAAATTTAATTAAAGAATGCAAGTCTTATCACCGGTCACTAGTCCGCTTCCCGTTCAATCCATGAGTTCCCTTACTCATGGATTGGAAGAGTGGACCTGTCTCGTTACCTCCACGAAGCCCGGATCTTGCGCTTCGAGATTTTGTTTTTTCTGCGGAAACATTAAGAACATTATTTCCAGTGAAAAACAATGCAGCTTCCATCAGCCACTTAAACCGAAAAGTAATGCCTGCCCGCAGATGCTTCAAAGTACATAGAATGAGATAGAATATCGTTTTGACAGCTGTCAAGAAACTAATGGTGCATAAACCGAAAAGTACTGAAATGTGTCTAAAACGTTAGACATTTCTAAATATAGTCTCTAAAGTTTTACGTGCATATATGCTTATTTATTTGTAATGTATTTCTGTAATGCCTGCATTCTTTTTCCGATGACTTGTGTAAGCAACATGGCAGTACTCACTAAGTGATGTATTATGACGAATTGAAAATGGTGCATAGAAAAATTCGAAACTGAAAAACTCAGTTTAGAAGATAAGTTCAGCACCGTAGCCGACCACTCACATAAATTTAAATAGTGCTTACAATATTGAGGTTATTTATCTCTTCGTTTAGCAAGACGAATACTTCAGCAACTCACTGATACATGGATGAATATTAATTTGAGCTCCTCTAGGATCCGTTTTCGTATTTCTTATTTTCTTCAATGCGATGATCTAAGTTTAGATTACACAGTTGGAAGTTTCCTAATCTGATAATTATTTAGATAGTTTATTTCAAGGACCATTATTTTTCTCCTCTTTAATTACACATTAAGAACTGTTTTGATTTGATAAACTCACTGTTTTTTTAAAATTTATTTTGTCATTCTTTTCTTTGATGGCATTTTGTGTTGCCATTAACCCACAGTTTGAACTATTTTAAAAACTTTCAACGTTATGCTGAACTTTCTTGCGTATGATTTCTCTGTTTGATAAATAAATGATTATTTTATACCGGGCTAATATTACTCTGGCATGAGATGCGTTACATTTGATGTACAACCCTTTTAATTACTTTTAATAAGAAATTCCATATTTTTCTTGCCACATATACCAAAATGTCTAAGTTAAATACTGTTTCTGGTGCTAAATTCAAATTCTGTGTATGATTCCATTCTTTACATCCAATCGTAGGCAGCTAATGGAGAAATAATGTTAGGGGAATTGTTTACAGTGGGATTTCATTTTGCGTGAGCAATCAGGTAGACGTGGCTGTTGTAACAGATTGTACATCCCTAGATGTCATTTTTACGGAAGCATTGATTTTGCTTAAATGTGGAGAATAAAGGGCATCATATTTAACATTAATGGGAAGAAAAAGAAGATAATAATTATAGCCTGAGCGGAGATCTAAACAGAAAAAAAGCAAGGTTCCCAAGAAGTAGTCGTAACGATCTCCTTAGGAACATATCCTAGAAGTGAAATAGATGAAAGCCGATTATTCTAGTAATAGTCAGTTGATTGTTGCCAGAAAAAACTAGTTTTACAAAAACGGTTTCAAAACGGCTTTGCAAAATAGTTAGAAATAGTTCCTTTAGACAAGCGTTCTCAAATGCAGGTCCAGTCTCATTTTTGAAATGTAACTCAGAGTCCCTAGTCAGATTTTTGAAGGCATTTGCGCCGGTTTCTGCGTTAATCATTTTACGATAGTCCTGATTGATCACAATCTAATAACCCAAGGAAGTGGAACAGTCAATGAATTCCAAGATGTTACGGGAGCAACCGCGCCAGCGAGTGGTTTTATTGAGCAAGTGAAACCAATGACTAGGATGATGCAATAAGATCTAAATGATTACGCTATTAACGAATTAATTTCAAAGCCAGTATGAGAATGAAGAAGGCGATGAGCCTGAGCAATAGCTGATAATAATCGCTGTTGCTAGGCAGCCGATATGGAAAGAATTCGTCGAGCAAAGAACGTCGCAATATAAGGAGAGCAAGTGAACAACTACAATCGAGTGATTAATGAAAATTAATTTCTTTCAAATTTAAATAACACTTCATTTACTTTCTTATATGTACTTAAAGTTTCTACTCTATTTTTTACATCATGTGATGATTCCTTAATTTTAAGTAGCAGGTAGTGTGATTTTTGTTCACGAAATTTAATGTCTTCTCTAAAATTTACTTTTTGTGTTTGAATAAATTTTGTGACCACGATGCTGAAATTTTTCTAATATAAAAGAGACTGTGAACAGTTTAAAATACTTAGAGCAATGCGAAGAATAGCAACTTGTTTTATGTAATGTCTGCATTATAAATGCGAAATTAGAAATTGAGGAAATATAACTAAGGACTTGGTGAAGTTGAAGTAGGTAGAAGTTTATTATGTGCGAATGAAAATGTAGTAGAAATTTCGTATTAATATTAATGAATATGTATTAGGAACTTAGAAGAAAGCACTTTGTTTTGATAAAGATAGACAATAATATAGATTTTGAAGTAGGGTGTATTTGAGGCGTATTTGAAGTAGGGCGTGTTTCGAATGAGATAACAATGCAAGAGCTACGATATACTAATTTCGAAAAGTAATAATGTACATGAATTTTTAATCATGAATTTAGAAGACGTTTATATACAGGGTTATTCAAACTTCCCCATGTATACTTTATAAGTTATTCAAAAATCTCTATGTAGACAAGTCCAGCATATATTTAGAAACCATATTTGTACATCAACATAGGTCCGAAAGTATATGCTAGAGTGTACTATTAGACAGGAAATAAGGTTGGCCACCACGGTTATTGAACAAGGCGCCATTACTTCAAGAATCTCCTTCCTTTTAAAACCCCTTTTGAATCTGATATCGTCGCAAGAACTGTTGAGAGAAGTATCCTTCCCGTATAACAAAACTGTTTTGAAGTAATTTCAGAAGAAGCCATTACACTTGCTATAGTCGGGACATATAACCATGTGACAGCAATTTGTTTGGGTATCTATAAAAAATCTTAAATATCGGTATTGCCAATACCTTATCGGTCCCCTGAACGCGGCGTTTACTCACGCGACTCTACATTGAAGATGCTCTGGTCATTAGTCAATGATTAACGATCTTATTCTGACTAGAGATAGCAACCAACGTTTCAATGTTAGGTAGGTGATCTTTCCGAACCTTCAAAAGGTTATCCATTGGTTAGAAAAGAGTGGAACTTCTGCTTTCAAAAATTACGGCAACTGTTTTGAACTGAAAACAAACGATTCTATACGTGACACTCGACACCTGTTTCATTTTACTAGATCAAACGTTTTCCTATTTGAAATATTTTTTTGTGTTAAAGAACACCACAGAACCTATAATATTATTTCAAGTTTACAAAGCTGAAATAATAATTCTAATATTAACCTTTTTTTAAACTGAGTACCACAGCTCTCATTGGACCTATTAAAACTTCTATTATTTTACTAATAATACTATGTCAGAAATTAAATCTTAAATTCATTATATTTATTTACACAATGAATATTTTTTTTTTCAAATTTATCATTATGCTAAGCTGATCCAGAAAGTAAGTATCGTTTGCGCATGTCTCGTATACGGAAGTAATGCATTTGTAGTTAAATCATTCAACTCAAGAGACCCAAGTACCACAGCAACGTCGTAACGACGTTGGAAACTCGTCGCGAAATCGTTGCAATATGTCGTCTTTAAGACACCCAGATGTCCGCGAACATCCACTGTTTAGCAACCGTATTTGCAGATGAGGTTTTTGTCGCATAGACGTAGTGATTGCGTCTTTCGCAGATGATATTTTGGTTGTGAAAGCATCGTATCACGACGTCTTAAAGATACCTAAATGTTCGCAAAATTCCACCTTTTTGCAACAGTTGTGAAAATGCCGTTATTATGTCCTTGTGTTACATATTGATTTATGCGGAAAAATAAGCTTATTATAATTAATATATTTTTCTTCTTTTTTTAAATTTTGTATTCCTTGTATTTATCTAAAGTTTAAATATTTTATCATTTCCTGAAAACCAGAAGATAATACAATTTTTTCTCTTTGAACTAAATATGTGTAATTAATAATAGCCTTAATTATTTTCAGTACTTTAAATAACTTAAATTCTAAGTTACGATTTCATAATTTTTTTCCTTAAATGAGAGTAATTATGTTCCAGTTCCAGTATGTTTATCCAGTTCCGTCCAGAACTGCATAAACATAATGCATATCGGTCGTTTCTCCGTCACTGAACGAACGCATCCTTCTCCTAAAGCGTCCTGTCTATAATGATCCCGCTTTACGCTCTCCAGTATGCCCGGGAATAACGACGTCTAGCTGCGACTTGTTATAGTTTCGGATGTAGCTTCTTAGGTAAACCTGGTTCATCACAGTCAGACACACCATCACCTAAAGTTTACAAACGACTGGTTTGGGTGAGCCTGCACATATGCATTACAACTTTTTGTAATACACTTCTTATTTATCAATAGGTGTAGTGAACTGTAGAATAGACTGCATGTACACTGCGAAAAAGAGACTTTTCTGTATCTCCCGTTCTACTGGGCTGATTGATGAAATTCAGTTTGCGTTTTTCATGTCTTGAAAGCTAGACTTAGGATATGTATTAGATTTATATGTAGCATTGTTGTAATATAGGTATTTTGACACAAAATCGGACTTCTTCTGACATGACATGCCAATTTGTTTTCAGATTTCAATTCTACGACTCAAATTATGCCAAACTGTCAAGTTTTGTAAAAATCGCACGAGGAGTTTTTAAAAAATTAGCTCTCAAAATTTTAGCTCCTCGATGTTAACTGACTTTGATACATATTTATTAATCTCTATTTTTTTAATAAACTAACTTGATTTCTTCTTCGAGAATTCGAAATTTAGGCTTAATCCAAATATAATTCGCACATTTTTTACGATTTAAAATTTGTATTTTAAAACATTTTTTTTAGAAATTGTTTGAAAATATTTTTGTATTACCTTTGTTTGTACCTTTAGAAATTTTAACATCATCTTAAAGTAGATGTATTTAATATGCACACTTGCAAAAAATTAAAGTTCCTTATTCAAGCTTTTCTAAGATATACATGAATTTACATATAGGCGCGTTTTGAAATTTAGCATATAGGTTATAAACGATAATAACGCCAAATGTGTTTTACGCACTTTAGGAAAATTATTTCAAAATGTGTACGATGACATTTTTTCCGTTCGTATACGATGAAAAAAGGGGAAAGGAAAATAGGTTGCTATAAATTAAGAAGTTCACAAAAAGTATTATTCTTGGCGCAAACTGAAAAAATGCGCCAAAATAAATTTTTAAATTTCGCATCAAATTTTGCAAAATTTAAAATTTAGGCATAATTTGAGTCGTATAATCGAAATATGGAAAACAATTGACATTTCATTTCCGAGAAAGTCCGATTTTGTGTCAAAATACCTATATTAGAACAATGCTATACATAAATCTAATATATATTCTAAGTCGGGCTTTCGAGACATGAAAAACGCAATTTGAATTTCGTGAATCGGCCCAGTAGGAACTGTCTTTTTTTTTCGCAGTGTACATCTTTCTTACGTTATGCAAATTTAGGATATTTTTACAAAATCTGGTTTCAAATTGAGATTTAATTTTTATATGAGAACTGGAGGAGAGTGCAAATGCAAAATGAAACAGCTTACATAGATGCCTGAGTGCCATTTCAGAGTAACAAACCTTGCTGCAAGTGTTGCGGACACTGTTCACAGTATTACTCTTTCATTTTATCCTCTTAGCTTTATAATCTTTAATTGTTTTCTATGGCTGAGCTCAACATGTGTGAACAAGCTACTGTCTAACAAATACCATCAATGACACTCTGTGTATTTTTGCGTCGGGAGACCAATGGGGACATAAGAAATTGAAACTCTTATACTATTGACAATGAAAGTGCAACACAAAGTTTGGTCTGTAGAGCCGGAGATTTTGAGCTCACCCATTTTGCCTATTAGTCTCGTTTAAAGCTTTAAAACTACAAAGCGAGCAATCAAAGCTGTTTTAACAAATTCGAAATGAAATATTAAGGTGATTATCGGTGTCACTAACACAGCTCAATTAGAAGACAAGAATTAAGCTAAATTATTTTGTGAATAAAATTTGTAATATATATTTAATAATAATTTTGAATTTATTGCAAAAGGAAAGGTACTGACTGGTACATCAAAAAACGGCAAAATTATATAAAATTTCTTAAGACACCTATTTTTTATAATAGTAGGAAATGATATTAAGACTGTTAATGAAGTATATTTTAAGACCACAGCGAAAGAAACAATGAGTATAGTTAAAATTACTTTTTCATGGTAATGTTAAACAATGTTTGACACTTAGCGATTTATTACAAGCCCTGATAATATGTGAAAACCAATTAACAGGAGCTGAAAATCTTCAACATCTCTATTGTTGTTGAAACTAAATATTTTAAATATTTTTCAGTTGGTATTATTTTGTAACTTTCCCAAAATTTTTTCCTTAATTAGTGCTAATTATATTTCCTAAACGCTGCTCTACATTTTAGAGTTTAAGAATCTTTCTGAGATAGCTAGAATGCGTTTACGCTTTTTAACTTTGAATTTGGAGATACATTCATCATACTAGAACAATGAATATAGTGTAGTTTAAGTTATACACATTCATTATAGAATGCGAGAAATATTTTTAAAGATAAGTGTAATTCCAGCATTTAATGATTAATTAATGTTCCTAATATCTCGTTCAAGCATTCTGCAAGTGGGTAAGCAGCTATTTGGTAAAAAAACAAAATATTCATTCATCGCTGATGAGAAGCAAATTTTTAAAATTTGAGAGTCCTAAATTCTTTTGGCTTTTGAAAGAAAAATAATATTTATCTTAGTTGTTTAATTCTTAGTTATAGAGTCATGAAACGCATAAATGTTTAAAATCGTAGGAAATGTTTAAAATTTATCATAAATTATTGCGTTTGGATAAAAGTGAAAATGAGCTAAATGCGCATAAAAAAGGTCTCGTAGCTCCAATGAGCTGTCTTTGAACACTAAACACTAAAGAATTGTCTCTCTTAAACCACTACCTACCATAAATGATTTAAAAAAAAAAGAAGTTAAATCTAAGACCATAGCTCTAACCATTACTTTTAATGTGTCACGTTTTCAACTTTAAGTCCGAGGTATTATTATATGAGGCTGCTCTCATCTAGAGGATGTTATTTACGTTAAGTATTTCATTTCATGCTTTATATGTCAAAGCAGCCTCCGTACCGGGGAGTGCTTAAAAAATTAGGATTATTTTGAGGAAGACAAGAAATCTTATTTCGGGTCTGGGATTAATAGATAAGTGCAAAGCTGGTTTGTTGCAGATTTCCATCAAAAGCGGTGTTCGCAGTAACACTGTTCGTAATTAATAAGGTTATTAGAGAATTAAGACTTAAATATATTAAATCCTACATGCTATAAGTGTTGGATTGTTCGATATTTTCTTAAGAATAAACATTTCTTTATCAGCCGTGGCTTGTGAACCGATCAGTATGAAAAGGGTAAACTAATAGCACCTTCATATGAACTGGCGTGAATTACTTAGGATTTTGCCAATATTTCCTCAGAAAATAGATCCACAATTAATGCGAATAATATGCAAGTTGGGAGATACACTGCAGTTTCATTTTTTGAAACTAGCTTTTGTGCCTTCCCTTGATCAGTTGTAGGAAGAACATTTCGTAGGTTTACTCTTGTAACCTGGAAGTACATTCCTGCAACCCCTACTAGGCAAGACAGCGAGTTATCGCTATGTCTTAAATATTCACAAAGTATTGAAGACGGTTTAAAAAGAAGCTTTTTATTTTAGTCTAAATTGATTAAAAGGACAAGCTGTGCTGCAGAAAAATCATTCGTGGCTATTTAAATCAAGCAATAACAGACAATTAAATTCAAACACTGATAATGTAATCTAAGACTACACATGGAATAGATAGAATAAGTAGCTAGATCACTTCAATGTATTTTACAGGAGCACAAGTTTAAAGCATCGGCTGGCGAGAATGCCAAAGCCGGTATATTACTTTTAGACAAATCTGTCGAAAATGGTAACAGCAGACCGCATTGCCAGAAACTCGTTCTCTTAAAGGTTCAAAATGCTGATCTTAAAAACACACAAAGCTAATTTGCATTCTGGTGACGAATACGTAATATAGAAATTATAATAAAGATGAAAACCATAATAAGTGGTCAATTAACATGTGATACATTTAATTAATTTATCTTTTCATTTTTTATTCATCGTTTAGGGAAGATAAAAGTAATGTATACTCAGGGAAAAATATCTTCATATTTAACGTTATCCAAACTTGGAGATTCAGATTCTGTAAGCATGTTAAATTCTTTTGAGAGATGCATTTTAAGAAAGCGTGATATACATGAACGGTATCCTACCTAATTCTGTTTATTATGTGCCCCACCAGGACATGCCGAAGCAATCTAGTAATACAATACCGTAAGACTACAAAACTATGTAGTATAAAAATAAGACTATAAGACTAGTAAATGTTTAAAAATCATCCTAGTAAGACTCGAAAACTGTGCAGAAATTAAATCAAAGTCTTTCTGTCCCAGTGGGACTGACAAGTGAATTATCACTCCGTCTAATATATTATGACGAAAGTCTTGAGGCGGAAAGGTTATAAACAGCTTATTTGTTTAACCTTGAAATTAATCAGAAAGCATAACTCGTGGTTGCAATCAAAACACTTCCTCTTGTGGGTATTTAAAATAATACGTAGCGAATTCGGAAAATAAGTACCGTTTCATTCTAGCGCCGTCGCAGCGCTGTGGTAGGCATCCCGCGCATGTGCACTAGTCTTTCTTGCTCACTGACTTTCAATTGTCGCCATTTTGGTTGCTCTATGTTGTGTTTTCAGTTTGCTGTGCACATTCAAAATGTTTAAGACAATTAGTTCTCCCGCTGACTGTGAGATTCGTGCCGCGATTAAATTTTTGAACACGAGGAATGTTAAACCGGCCGAAATTTATCGTGAAGTGACAGAAGTTTACGGTGAATACGCGATAAGTGATGGAATGGTGAGAAAGTGAGTAAGAATGTTTAATGCAGGTCGAACAAATGTCCACGCCGAGGCTCGGAGTGGTCGGCCTTCTGTTGTCACCGATGATTTGGTAAGGAAAGTTGATGAAACAATTCATGAGAACAGACGCTTCACCATGACAACTCTTTCAGAGACATTTCCACAAATTTCACGTACTGTTTTGTTCGAAATTGTGTCTGACCGCTTGAATTATCGCAAACTGTGTTCCCCATGGGTTCCAAAAATTCTCACTGATGTTCACAAAACAAAGCGACTTGGTAGTGCTCTGACACATTTCTCACGCGGTACAGTGATGAGGGAGAAAACTTTTTAAACCAAATTGTGACCGGTGATGAAACTTGGGTGTGTCATTTCACACCAGAATCGAAACAACAATCGATGGAGTGGAGACACACTCATTCTCCGAAAAAACAAAAGTTCAAAGTGACAATGTCATCACAAAAAAATCATGTGCACTGTCTTCTGGGATAGGAAAGGCGTTTTGCTTACTGAATTTCTTCCCAGAGGTGAAACCATTAATGCGGCACAATAATGTGAGACTTTAACAAAACTAAGGCGTGCCATTCAAAACAAACGAAGACGAATGCTCAGTAAAGGAATTGTGTTGCTCCATGACAATGCTCGGCCCCATACTGCTGGTGTCACTCAATCGTTAATTCGACAGTTTCATTCGGAGCAGTTCGATCACCCGCCGTACAGCCCGTGCGCCGTCCGACTATCACTTGTTCCTGCAGATGAAGCGCGAGCTTGGTGGCAAGCGCTTTGGATCTGACGATGACACGAAAAATGCTGTGGAGTCGTGGTTATCGAAACTGGCGGGAAGTTTCTTTGACGATGGTATACAAAAACTGGTCACCCGCTATGACAAGTGTTTGATCATTGGCGGAAACTATGTTGAAAAATAGTTTAAGACATGTATTTTCAGGTAAAAATAAAATTGGATTCGAAAAAATTGTTTTACTATTTTTTTTTTCAAAACGGTACTTAGTTTCCGAATACGCCTCGTATAAATTTCAAATTCAAGGTATTACACAAAGGCTGGCTCAAATATCTGAATGGCGTGTTTAATGTTTCTTAGGAAAATGGATAAAACCCGGCTATGTACTGGCAGAGCTGGTCGATATAGTGTAAAATATCAAGAGTTCCAACTCTAAAGCATTCAAAACTCTTGAGTTAAATACTCAACCAACTAATTTGAATCCTTCTGAGGACTATGTAAAAGTTGAGTTACAATAAAAGGCGAAATTATAGTAAAGGTATAAATCATAATAATTGGTTAATTAATATAAAATACTCTACAAACTGAGAGTCTTTATTCATACTTCAACGAAACGAAAACAACAATCTCTGACTAGCCGGTCCTTGCACTAGTTATTGACTATCTGTGGTCAGAAGCCATCTCAGCGGCACTCTCATCACCCTCCAAGGTTAGGCTACCTTCTAAGGTGTATCACCTGTTAATCAGATATTGTACTCACTCTAACATCTCTGAAAGGGAGACAGCTTTATGGTTGTCTACTAAGCTTATGCAGAGTCCTCACTACCAAAGACATCTTTGTGAGTGCGAGAGCTGTATACTATCGAAGTACTACCCTACTCCAGCGATCGGTTACCGGAAAGGAGGCTTCGGCATTAGGCTTATTGGCCCTCCTTCCTCTTCTGGAAGCGTTGATCAGGGAAAATATTCGTGGATCAAGCAAATACACTCTTCCTAAATAGTTTTTTGATAATTGCTCCTAGATTCTAGCAAAGGTTATTTCCAGTCCTACTTTTTAGAGCTTACGTAGTTGCAGTATTTGCTGTAAAGAAAATGCTCAAGCATATTAGGATACATTCTGAAGATAGAATTGGCAAAGAATTATACGAAGGAAAGGTTCTAATGAACTTTGAATATCTGTACATTATTGACAAATATATGCGGAATTGCTTGTGGTCCATTTCTGTCCAAACATTTAATGAAACAACTTTTATTAGATGAGCAAACATGTCTCACTTTGCCATTTAATGAGTTTTGTTTTTTTAAAACTTTATATCGATTTCAGATGCGAAAGAACTGTAGATTGCACTGAAATTCCCCAGCAGTTATCTAGAGTTTGTTTGAGGTTATGAGGAAAGAGGAGTCCGGTTAAGGAAGCGGGAGGGGTAGTCAGAGGTTTTTAACTGTTCCTGAGTCGTTAAGGTAAGCTCGTACATCTCTTCAAATAAATAAGCATAAGAAAAAGAAAACATCAACTAATAGGCAACTAGTAACATATTTCATTTTTAAAATCATTTGACATGAAAAAAGAACTTCGAGAATTATTTTATAAAAAACTGCCAAAAATTGGATCATACAGTTCCTGTCGTAATAGAAGTCATAGCATCCTTACAGGAGCAATGGAGTTTTGATCTTGATTTGGATAGTGTAAATAATGAGAAAACCAGCAACACTGGAAGTGTTTTTATATACTGTTAACTCTAATGCCAAACTTCTAGATTTAAAGGTCAGTAATTCACGCTTCTGTAATGTTTGAAAGAATGCTTATTATTCATTTAAACATCTTAACCTTTTTTTCGATTCTTCAGTCATTGGAAGTTTTTTAACTTAAAGAAAGAAAAAACTAGAGTTTCTCTAATGAAAATACAATCTTTTATAAATTTTGAGTTACATGCTGTAACATTTAACTAAATTCTGCAACTAGTATCATCCCGCCTAAAGAAATTATTATAGTTAACTGCCAAAAAGGAACGCATGTGTTTTATGAATTTATGATAAATTTTAGTTTCAATGCTTTTTTTATACCTTCGAGTTATGCGATTTGTCAGTAAAATATTTTTCCAAATTGCTTCAAATCTTTAACAAATTGCTAAGTACATCTAACGAAAAGAAGATTCTATGAATAAACAGAGCTTAGTTGTTTAAATCCGCGTTATTACTTTCTTTCAAATGTTGATCGAATTTTAAATTTTTAAATTTATTTTAACTTACGTCAATGGATGAGAATTTCATTCAAGTTATTTAACATTTTAAATAATTCACATGTCTTATTAGAAAAGATGACGTTGTTCGTAACTGAAACACGCAAAGAAACAAATCTTCACTGATTTTCGAAAAATTCTTTAAAAATTTGATTCCGAATTTCCGATTAAATCAAAGTCAATATTCTTTATTGATATTAGTTAATTTGACGGATGTCTAAAATATATTTGATAGATATCTGGGATTTGACGGATATACTGCATCAGGTTTCAAACAAAAAATGAAAGCAGAACGCCCTAATACTACTAAGCAAAAAAAATTGGAATTAACTTCTTCGGGAGAATTCTAGACGCTGTTTACGCATAAGGACATTTTCTCTTCACAGCTTGTAAAATTTCAGATTTCAAAATGTGTTTTGTTCGCTTTTAATTCTTTCACTCCTACATTTATAATTTTATTTCATTTAATCATCATACGCAGACTACGCCTTTAAGGGACTAATGACTTTACTTATCACAACAAATCGTTATGAAAGAGTGGGCAATTATTTATTCGTAATACGTAATGGAGTGCCTTTGATCAGAAGGTTTTCGGAACCTTTTTTATGTCCCATTTGCAAACATTACGATAGTTATTTGACGTGGATAATTTCTGTCAACAGCAAATAGTGTAAATAAGCTCAAAATAAAAATAAAAAAGGACTGGACATGTCAAAGGTATGTCTCAATTAAAAATGAATGACAAATTAATGTTTTAATGACAAATATAATTGAGTGAATATTTGTTTTTAACTTTTTATGACTGAATTATGTATGACAGTGCTTAAAAGTAGAGCACTGAAGACAGTAGTAATATATATTGGTATTAAGTTTAGGCACCATTTTCCAAATAATTCAGTTGGCTTCATAATAGCAAAAGCGAAGAAAGAGATTAAAAATGAGTTTTGGAAAATTGTTCTGTAAGGTTTATCCTAAGTTTACAACAGCTATTTTATAAGCTCCTTTACTATTTTTCCTAATTTCAGCTTACAAATTCCTAACCAGAGTGTGTTTCTAGAATCGCGTTAAATGCAAATGAGAAGGAGTAGCATTTAAGTTGAAGTTATACTGACTCCGAGCTAGAGAATCAGAGTTTCTGACTAGCGCGCATTTGCCTTTTGGCCACGTCTCTCTAAGCTGTTACTACGCTCGGTCGTATTACGGGCCCTTGATAGCTTAGGTAGATACTTCAATATTTAGGCGCCAACTAATTACATTAGTTTCGGCTAAATCTCTTTAGTAAGTCAATAGTTAAGTTCTTATTTCTTACACTTTTAAGTTTAAGGCCAAGGGGAGGATTTGCTGTAAGCCCTGAGAAAGGGGCCGACTGTATATCTTTATTTTGAGCAATAAAGGGTAATTAACCCTTCTTGAGTTTTACGTTTTTGTTTCTGGACTTAAGCGATTATTCGCTTAGCAGTTCACTAGGTTCCTCCATATTTACTAAATAGATAAAAGAGAGGAACACTACAGTTCATCTGTTATTTAAATTAACATGCAATTATTTGTTTAAGAACACTTCTACAAATTTCACGTACCTGTCTCACATATTTTATTCTTTAAAACGTCTTCCTGCGAACAAACTGAAATATCTCTTTGTTACAGTAATTTAAAGAAAATAATATATTTGCATTTGTTAATGTGATTAATAAAAGCATCTTTAACTTAACTTGTGGCATAATAAGTCTTTATAATCTGTCTATTCACATTACAAAATTTAATGGTTTCCTTTTAAAAATAATATTGAAAGAACTTTCGAATATATGTGATGAAAATAATTTTTTTTTTATTTTATTTATATATTTTTATTTCTCTTTTAATTTATGTTGCTTATCACAAATTTTTTTATTCTATTTTCGTTTGCTGAGAATGACTTCTGGGAACAACGGTGCTAACAGGTTCATATTTAAATTACTGCGTTCTTCAGCATTTGCTTCAAAAATTGGTTCCTTTATAGATAATTATGTCACCCATTGAAGACAGAAATCATTTTTTTCCTTGCATATGCGTAACCATTTTTGAATAGAGGTTTTAATTTTCTGCTCATCAAAAATGTTTCTGTAAGAGGAATAACTATATAACGAAAGATTCTCGGCATTTTTTTAATGTCCGAAACTATGATAGTATAGTTTAAGGTTCTAGAACAGAAATTACATATATTTAAAATAAAATTAAAATTTTTAATAGTCTTTAAAAATATTCCTTTTAATATGATACATTTTCATTCCTGTCATAAAATATGAAATGTATTAAATTAACCTTTCTGAAGTCCAGTATTTCTTAAAAATGTGTTTTTATGTAGCGTATTCGGAAACTAAGTACCGTTTTGAAAAAAAAAAAAAAATAGTAATACAATTTTTTCGAATCCAACTTTATTTTTACATGAAAATACATGTCTTAAACTATTTTTCAACATAGTTTCCGCCAATGATCAAACACTTGTCATAGCGGGTGACCAGTTTTTTTATACCATCGTCAAAGAAACTTCCCGCCAGTTTCGATAACCACGACTCCACAGTATTTTTCGTGTGATCGTCAGATCCAAAGCGCTTGCCACCAAGCTCGCGCTTCATGTACAGGAACAAGTGATAGTCGGACGGCGGCAAGTCCGGGCTGTACGGCGGGTGATCGAACTGCTCCCAATGAAACTGTCGAATTAACGATTGAGTGACACCAGCAGTATGGGGCCGAGCATTGTCATGGAGCAACACAATTCCTTTACTAAGCATTCCTCTTCGTTTGTTTTGAATGGCACGCCTTAGTTTTGTTAAAGTCTCACAATATCGTGCCGCATTAATGGTTTCACCTCTGGGAAGAAGTTCAGTAAGCAAAACGCCTTTTCTATCCCAGAAGACAGTCCACGTGATTTTTTGTGATGACATTGTCACTTTGAACTTTTGTTTTTTCGAAGAATGAGTGTGTCTCCACTCCATCGATTGTTGTTTCGATTCTGGTGTGAAATGACACACCCAAGTTTCATCACCTGTCACAATTTGGTTTAAAATGTTTTCTCCCTCATCACTGTACCGCGTGAGAAATGTCAGGACACTACCAAGTCGCTTTGTTTTGTGAACATCAGTGAGCATTTTTGGAACCCACCGGGAACACAGTTTGCGATAATTCAAGCGGTCAGACACAATTTCGAACAAAACAGTACGTGAAATTTGTGGAAATGCCTCTGAAAGAGTTGTCATTGTGAAGCGTCTGTTCTCATGAATTGCTTCATCAACTTTCCTTACCAAATCATCGGTGACAACAGAAGGCCGACCACTTCGAGCCTCGGCGTGGACATTTGTTCGACCTGCATTAAACATTCTCACTCACTTTCTCACCATTCCATCACTTATCGCGTATTCACCGTAAACTTATGTCACTTGTCGATAAATTTAGGCCAGTTTAACTTTCCTCGCGTTCAAAAATTTAATCACGGCACGAACCTCACAGTCAGCGGGAGAACTAATTGTCTTAAACATTTTGAATGTGCACAGCAAACTGAAAACACAACATAGAGCAACCAAAATGGCGACAATTGAAAGTCAGTGAACAAGAAAGACTAGTGCGCATGCGCGGGATGCCTACCACAGCGCTGCGGCGGCGCTAGAATGAAACAGTACTTAGTTTCCGAATACGCTACGTATATTGCTGTTGTTGATGTTCATGCTACATAACACATCTCTGTTATATAACAGAGAAAGAAAAATATGTTAGTCAATGGTATTTAGGAAAACATTTGATAACAAGTAATAATAAAGTGATACTACTTAATTCTGTCCATAAAAGTAACTTTGACATCTTAGTATGTCCCACAAAAGTGGAATTCTTTCGTCTGCCTAACTCTTCCAGAATATCTTCTCATATTCTTTTCATCTTAGATTATTATAACGCTCTATATAAAAATATGACAGAATAATAGCTTACTAGTATGAAATTCTTGCTTAGTTACGCGGACTTCAAGTATCTTAATTTTTTTTTTTTTTTTTTTTTTTTTTTCTTTGTAGAGACATTAGGATTTTTGAAAGTCGGAGAGATTAAAAATTAGCAACGCCTTCGTCTGGAATCGAACCACGGACCTCTGGAATACCGGCCCAGCGTGCAGAATCGCTAAACCACAAAGGCACGCTAGGAAGGCGGGAGAAATACCTTATATATTCCCCCTTTTACAGGGCGACTGGGGTTTTTAGGGGACCTAATCGCAAAATCCTGGGTGGAGGCAAATCATCATCCACCACCCTTTTATTTCGGGCGCAACTGTAGAGTCATTAGGTTAATTGGAAGCTGGAAAGATGGAAAGTTAACAACGGCTCGGGAATCGAACCGTGGACCTCTAGAATACCGGCCCAGTGTGCGGACCACCACACCACGAAGGCAGGCTAGGAAGGCGGGAGAAGTATCTTTTATTCTTTTCTTTCTTCTGACTGCACTAGTAACAAGGAGATTTTTTTAAAGTTCCATTTCTTTAAATTTGTTTTTCTCTTCTTGCATTTACTCATATCACATGTTTGCTCTCTTGTCACGAATTACTTGGGTTTTACTAAACTTAGCAAGTAAAAGAGCTATGCTAAAAATTTAACGAGCTGTTTTAGGTTAAATTTTTTATTGCAATTTCTCAACACTCGTTTATATATTCTCAACACTCATATATGTGTGTGTGTGTATGGTGGTGTAGTTTTTGCGGAAGGTGAAACCAGTTCTCTCTTTAGTCATGCTCAAGAAAAATTGATGCGCAGATGACTGGAGGGAAAATCACAACTGGCTTGATCATTAACACATCATTTTTATTTTGCACAAGAATAATTCTTCAGAAATACACTTTTGTTTAAATTAGTAGCACAATAAAATTGCTAAGAGAGTCCCACAATTTCTATATACACTGTTTACATTTCAGATAATAAAGAAAGAAAGACGAGATCGAGACATTGTTTATTCAAGCAGCAGTAGGCGAATACAAAATACTGCGTACTAACTGCAATCGTATTTCAGGAAAATTCTTTATTTGAACCCTGAGCAGCGATTGAGATAAAGATTTTGCAGTGCAAACAAATTACAGGGAGTGACGTAAAATGCTGCAAAACGTATCATTGAAGCGAGGATGTGTTAAATTAAAACTTATGAATGTGAAGGTCTATTCCCTGTTGGTTTCAGTTTAATATTTTTGCTTTATATTTTACATATTTATATATATGTAATAAGTCTATTGTAATGGGTTCATTTGGGGATTAGAAGATAGCCGTTAACGATGAGATGTTTTACCTGGAATGACATTAATGCGTAGATTCATAAGATGACATAATGAAGACAAATTTGACAAACATAAGACATTAATTTATTCGTGAATAAGCATAACCATTTTCATATATCATTTTAGGTGCTTATCACACTTCCACAGTTTTATATAGCTTATTACATCTTTCGCAAATGGACAAGAGAGAGGAGAGATGAGCAACATATCTTACCAAGAGCAGAGACAACGCAAAAAAGGGCACAAAGTAGATTCAGTAAATCATAGCATTCAAGAAGATTATTAAAATGTTCTTCTATCTGATTGGTGAAAAAATATCCACAATGCTATGGTTACATAAGATGGCATGATGCCAAATAATAATCAGATGACGCACTTTCGAAAAAGCTATTATTATTTTTAGAACAGAGATGGAGATGTTGTCTGAATTAAAAACATGAATTAAGGGGCTACTGCTAAATTAATGTTTAACTCGCAGTTATATTTTTTCTATCTTACATGAATATATATATATATATATATATATATATATATATATTCTGTTTCTGAATTCTGTTTGTCTCATGCACATATATAAGAAAAACAGAAAAAATTATGTATTTCTAAATCGGATAGATTTACATAAGAAAAGGAAAGAAATGATTAATTTATCCTTATTTTGTATAAATTCCGAAATATTGCTAAACATTTATTAGATCAATATTTCATCTTACTGATGAGATCTTGGTGGAATCAATCTTAATTATTCTTTTGAAATTATTTTTAATTGCAATCCTTATTTATTTTAGTATTGCGTAACAAAACATTTTTTTTCAATTTAATTTCATAGTTATCAGAATTTATTTATTACAGCACATCATTTTTAAAATTCCTTTTATGATTGTATTGTTATTTCGTTGTTTCAAAGGATATTAAAAATTTAATAATAAATTTTAATGTATAGATATATTTTTAAACTATAGACAATTATTTATTTTTACTAGCTGATTATTCCAGTATGAATATGATTTGAATTCACTTTCTTTATGCAATGTATTGAATATTTACATATATGTTTGTGAGATGAGTTATGTTTGTTCTTCCTTAAATACTGTTAGAAATGAAAACTTTAAACATGAAAAGCCATATGTTTTTATATATATCTCCGAGCTTTGTAAAACGGAGATTTTTTAACAACACGACGAAAATCGCGAAAAACAGGTAAGAAACAAAATAGTTATCAGTTTTTCCAGCTGCTTCTGATCACAGGTATTTAATCAAACTTAATGTTTTTAATCTGATGTCCAGTTTGCTATTGTTATATTTACTATAATTATAAGTTTACTAATGCCTAGAGATATTGTCCAGGCTAGAAAATAAAATCTGAATCCAAATCTAATTCTTAGATAATTATTTAATTTGAGCGCCTTGTTTAGGAGACCTTCAATAAATTTACCACCAAATTAATTTTATCGGTTCTATTAATAATTCAGCTGATATCTTATAAACGGAAACCTTAAATACGAAATGGATCATTAAATAAGATTTCTGATACCTAATGAATGACTTAAAATGAGTTAAATCTGTGATTATTTCCATTTCTTGGGCCTTAGATATGCTCTGTGGGAGAACTACCTAATTATGTTTTATGTAAAAGACCACTGAACATTAACAATTGATTTTAAAATGATATTTTATCTGTATTGAAGGTTCTTCTCGAAGCGGGGTGTTCTATTAAACATGCTTTTATTCTTTTTTTAGGAATGCATAAAGGTTAGGAGCAGAAAACAATCATCTTTTTTTTTTTCAGTTTAAAACTGTACTGTTATTAAAACTAGTTTCATTTTAATCAGGAAATATATTGTTCAATCATAAAAACGTATTCGTTTGCTATGATAAAAAATGTTCAGTAGAAACTTGAAACTTTATTCAATAAAAGAACAGCAAGATCAACGAGAATTATGTATTTATATTTATAAATAACCACATAAATTAAAATGCACAGTCCTTGTTCATTTAATTGATGAGCTTCTACTTGTTCAAAAAGTGCTTTAGCTATTTTAAACTGCGTAAGTACCTAGTTCTGGCTGCTAGGAAATTTAACTCAGGCACTCCACTATTTATGAATCATAATATGTGGGTCCCACTGATTTGAAATTTTGATTTCTTTCAAATGTATTATGATTTGTAAAAGCTATTGCACTGGATAAGTTGAAGCTAAAAATTCAAAACTTCATTGCTGCTGCTCAGCTATAATTTTCTTTCTAATAATCGTGGACTTCTATTTGAATGTTACTAACAGTTAATTTTACTTTGGAGGCAATCTTTTCTATAAACTCTCATTTTCAACCTACGCGTTATTGCCAGATTGAGATTTTAGTTTCGTGCATTATGCAAAATAGAGTAGAAAGCTACTATTTAAACTGGTGTCTGCGTTACTTCAGTAAAGAGTGTTTAGAGAGTGTTCTGCCTTTCGGCCACGTTGGTTCTTTGTTAGCTAAGTTTAGTATTTTAATATGACGTGCATAATAATTGTCCATTAGTCTACCTCGGTAGTAGCCAAGAGTCAACTACGCGTTAAATTATCTCTGTACAGCTTCGGCTGATTAAACTGTTTGGGATTAGTTTTAATTTAACGTTTTATATTTTTGAGTTGCCATCAGAAGTAATTAAGAGGCCCTGTACGCACCAGGAGTGTCATCTCTTCTTATTATTCCCGAGTTGAAATAAAAGGATCTTTTATCCCTTCTGATGTGTTGTTACCGATACATGCTGAACTTAATCAGTAGTAACTTCACAGTTCAAGTTAAGATCTAGCCTCCCACGTAACTTTAATTTAGCTAGAATCTTATGCAATATTATTATTCATTGCTTCATTTCACGATTCCTACTTTTCATAGAAATTTATAAATTAATCAGTTAGATATCTAAAGAAATTAATCCTCGGATGGTGCATATTTATTTCATTTAGAATTAGATCTTAGTAATGTTCTGCATTGAAATGACTCACCAAAAAGCACATTCTCACAAATAACCATTAAAGTTTATTATCCTTTAATGTGCTAATTAATATTTAAGTGAACCTGAAAAGAAGAAAAAAGATTTTCCTGATCAAAAATAAAGTTCTGAAACTCAGTCCCAGTCATTTAGAACAGATGTACAATCTTCAGATTTAAGTGGGTATCAGAGGTATCTAAAATGTTAAATAACTCAAATAAAGTATCGCATAGGCTAATAATGTATGCCATATGAAGCTTCATGATAGCAAGAAAAAGTTATTGAATAAAGGAAAGAACAACAGTCAAATTTAAATTTCAAAACCTTCAGGATAAGGAAAGGATTTACAAGATTAAAATATATTTTTCTTTAGAAAAAATACATCACTTGGTTGTCGAATCCCTTTGCAAAGGATGTCGACGCAAATCGCATATCGAGCACCTCAAATAAGTTGTCTAAAACCTCTTTGATATTCGCTAGAGGAAGTGAGGGAATCAGAATACCAAAACTTGGGGGAATATCAAATGTAGACTTTTGGGAAGCGCCGCCCAAGGATTACTAAGGAAAACTCGAATAAAAATTCCAGAGTGATGCACATCCATTTTGAACAACCATGACTTTTAACACTTAAGGATGGGTCAAATCTGCTCTGTCTTTCTGGGTTTCCACGCACTTCTCATGCACTCTTTAAATAACTTATATGTATGATTTTAATAGCTTGTAGTTTTATTAAGTAAGCACAATTTATTATAATAGTTTACCATGTTATTTATTAACAAGTTGAATATTTTTACGAGCGTGATATTTTGTAAAACATTCAGTATTCTGGAGCCTGACAGAATTGATATATATATATATATATACTGTTTCGCTTATAGTTTTTTGGTGTATAAGAGCCAGTTTCCCTTTGGTGTATAAGAGCCAGTGTTCCCTCTTTTGGTGTATAAGAGCCAGTTTAAGTCATCCACGAAGGCATCCCTCCCCTTAGGCAGATAGCCCTAGTGTGCTTTGCCATAATTAAATACACCACACCACACCTTATAGTTTTTTGATTCATTACCAGTTCATACAGAGGATAACTTATCTGCTAAGTTTCCTCACAGATTCCCACATCTTCCACAAAAAACAATTTAAATCTTGCCATTTGTAAAGGTTATGCAATTACTTAAAAAATAATACCTAAAATGCTAGACTGCGCAGTACAATCAACAGACATATAGTGCTATAACTAACGGTACAGAAGAAAAAATAACGCAATACGCATAAAATGAAAAATTAACTCACGTAAAACAGCGTGGCCCGTTCTAGGAAGTCACAATGGAAAACTGAAAATTTATATCACCTGTCCTTTAGGTGTTCAGGAAAACCTCTTTGTGTAGTTTTATTTTGGGGTGCAGTTAATCCTTAACACTTAATTGCCTTAACACTTGACAAAATGTTCTGTTTGTAACACAGTAAGAAATGATAAAGTAATTTTACGTTCATTACACCATTATCTTATTATTTTTACACTTAATGTCACCTCTACTTTCGTCGGCTTTGACCAGAATGCAAATTAAGTATCGTGTATTAAAGAACAGAATAGGTTCGTTTTTGCTTTCCATAAATGTTTTGTGGAAATTTATGACTAACCTTATTAAATTTCACCTTGTTAGCCTCTTTCCTGCCTTTTGGATTTCTTTTTAAAGGCTTAAATTCTTTAAACAATAAGCTTGAAGATCTTCGTACAGCATTTTCGGATGCACTCGAAAAGGGAAAATAATACTATTTGGAAAATAAGACTAATGTAATGATGATTCATCGGCATATCTTCCAATCAACCTTCTACCCACCATAGGGAACGTCGTTGAAAGATTAATAGCGGGAACCTTCCGTCACGAATTCCTAATAATCCAGACAATAGACCAGAATCAGTTGTATTTAATTCAGCAAATACAAGCACAGCTCATGCAACTGATGCAACGATATCACAAATTCAACAAAACAAAGCAAAGGGATTGCAAACCGCACTACTATGCATTGTTCTTAAAAGCCCCTTCGATTCCCTATGGTGGCCAGTGTTTATGCAGCACAACAAGAGCCCAGGTGCCCAAGGAATTTTTTCCTCATTTACAGAAGACTTTGAAAAACAGGGAAGTTTTCTGGTACACAACAATGAAATAATTACCAAAGTATTCAGCAAAGGATGCAGTCAGGGTTCATAACTAAACTCCGACATCTGGTCACGCCTTTAATATCTTCATAAATCACGACTTCTCGATCATACTAACATTTAGGAGCTCACCGATGACACGGTGTTCGTTATAGAGGGAAAATCAAGAAACTACTGGAAGATAATATAGGAACTTCAACTTCAGGAACTCAACGCAGAATATAAAAATCTCAAATGGTGCATCTCACAAGATAAATCGAAGGCGGTACTGTTTCAGAATACAGAGCAGAAGTTGGCAAGGAAAGTGATTAAGACAATTTAAGTCAGACAATAAAAGAATTAAAATATCTAGTGACATGAAATTCGTATGAATTTACATTAACAGTGACCTTATAGGGTGCTATTTAGTTTTACTAATAGTTATTTCAATTTGTGAGCTTTTACTGAATTATCTTATTTCCCTTGGCATTTGAAATGCAAGTAAAGTAGGTGAACGAGGTTATTTAAACTGTTGGATAAACAGGTTAGATAGAGCTTGATTTCGCTAGTGAAAACGTACTTGTACTAGTTTGTTCTCCAGCTGTTTTAATCTTCGTAACGGTTACGCATTCTGCCTGTCTAGGTTTCTTAATCAGCCTGTTGGATTAAACTGAATTGCGTAGTCTAGCACTACATCTTTACATTTTAAATTTATTGTTAAATTATCGTTTGAGTTACCGTCGCAAGTGCACGATGATTTGGTTGGAAGCATATAAATCCGTGCTACCTGTTAACTAGTTTGTGAAAAATAGAAGGATTTTTTACACCAATTCCTTGTTGTATTCATCTTCACGTCTGTGTGAGAACTCGCAAGGCTTGATATTTAAGTAGATATAGTTACCCTTTTTTGATAGCAAAACATACTAGATATCGCAATCTCAACTTTATAATTCATCTCGCAGAGATACAGCAGAAGACACGTAAAATTCCAAACAATATTAAATAGATGCAGGGATATAATTAGGGGGCTGAGTTATTATCTACAGAAAATATTGCTTAACATATTCATTACTAGAATCGTAGGTTACGGTACGGCCGTTTGAGCAGCTAAGACAAATGAGTAGCAAAAGCGGAACTATGCGTTGTTCAAAAACAGATTTTGCTTTCAATTTGAAAAATATCTCAAACGACAGCAAATAATGCGTTATGTATCCTTGCTGCAATCCCTGCTCTACACTTAATTATGTCACAGAAATCTTTGCATCTTAAAGGAGGTGTCATATTCAACCATGTCATGCAAAGGTTTATGAAACTCCGGGCATTCTTCGATTTCTCATTCCTGCAAATATAGTAATACAACAAAAGATACAAAAGAAGAGATCATGAAAAGGGAAAACCCCTACTGCTTTCACTGATGGACCGAAATTAGACAAATAAGCAGTTGCAGCAGCAACAGTTAAGTTATTCAGTTCCCCCCAAAAATAGCATGGCAAAGGAAATTGTCACTAAACAATTCAGTATTTTTTTCAAGTTAAACTAACGGTGATGAAGTCAGTGATCACTATCGCAATCTTCAGCTATTGGAAAGAACTTGAAATAAACACATAAAGTTCATCTGCACTATTCGCCATTAAAGGTAGAAAAAATATAAACCACATAGTATTTGAAATTCAAAATATCAAATAAGCCAATCCCCTCAAAAGAAACTCCTATTCAGAAGGTAAAAACGTATTTCAGGAATAGATTTAATTGAATTAATGACCCATTGCCTTAACACGTTGACGCCGGCCTAAAACCACCGGTGGGTCATACTTGTCTGTTCCGTGGGGTGGCATGACCCACCAGTGGGTCATACTTGTCTGTTCCGCGGGGCGCCATGACTCATTGATGGGTCACGCTTGTGTATCAATATATAAGTAGTACAAAATTTTATTTTATTTTAATTATTCAACAGTATACATTTACATTTCAACATTATACTCAAACATTCAATATAAAGCCAATAACTTAAAAGGTAATTTATGAATTAAATATAATTATTAATTTTTTATATGAGTAAGAATATTTTCTGAATTTCTCGTAATGTACTGAAGTTGAGTCTGCACGTTGACGGTAGCGCGGATATTCATTTTTTTTTCGTGTGCCCCACGAAACGGACCGCTAATTCAAGCGCCTCTGCACGAAAAGAACAATGAATATCCCCGCAGCTGCAACATGTTAAAAGCACTACCAAACACACGGTAAAGGAGATAGATGCCAAAATGCACATTAAGAGTGACACAAGAAATGAAATAGAGTGCTGAAAACATTATGTGATAGCAAACGGGTGAAATAAGATTTTCCAGTTGAATTTAGGTATAAAACCAGGTAAAATCTAAATGCATGAAATGAATTAAAATACAGGGATCAATATTCTGATAAAACATGCACTAAACGAATTAACAATGCTCAATTAAAACCAAATCAAACTAAATGATAAAATCCAGTTTCTTTTAAAATTTTAAGTACATTAAAATTCACATTTTCTGCAATTAAGTTGTCAAGCAAGATTCTCTTGACAGTCACGAAGGCACTTCGGACTAAGTCTCTTAAACAATGGACAATTCACTACAGTGTGACGCGCAGGTAAACTATCGTTCCAGTTTGTACATACAGACTTACATTTAGCATTTAACAAATCACAATAGAGTGACCAATCCTGAGGCGTAACAAAAGCACATTATATCTCCGGTTCCCTATAGACTCCCAATATTTTGTTTGGTTTTATTATTTCTAACTTACTATGAGTTGTATATGCTAGAGTAACTTTCATTTGCTCAAAGTTTTGTGTTTAATGAATTTCCAGATATCAGTAAGAGGAACGGAGACGACTTGAAAACTTAACAGTAGATTTTGTTGTGGTATGTGCCAACAACAGCAGATAATTTGGTAACCATGAATTCTTAACTTCATATTTACTTTCAGCACTTCACCAAGAACATGATTTTGGGTGCTTTCAAAAATTTTTGAAGCGCTATCAGATTTAGAATATATATCACAAATATTTTCTGAGACGTTTTGGAAATGTATAAGAAAGCATAAAAAATAACAGTGAGCTCCGAAGGGAATACTGATTAAGCAGCATGCAGTCTTCTACCCTCCATATGCACGTAGTTTCCAATCACGAACGGATCTCCCACATAATCTTGTTTTTGATCCATCTTCATATAGAGGAAAGCAGCCGCAGTATTCGTATTTAGGAAGAAGAATATGTAGGTTTTACACTAACTCGTCTGTGTTCTTTTATCAAATTAATTGAAGTTTGCATAATCTGAATTTGCATATTTTCCTAATGCGGGATTGCCAATTTCTTGTTGGTTATATATTAACATCTGACAGGCAGTACTTCTCAGTCAGTGTCCGAGCACTTGAACAGAATGGAGGCACACAAGATGGACGTGCTACAAAATAGCGGTCAAAATGTTAAGTAAGTGATGCTGAGAAGATGGCCTAGTTGCCATAGTATTTTGAAATAATGCTAATTCCTCACGTCTTAGCTGGAACGGAGACTTATAACTGTAAATATGAAAACTGTTGATAGGAGATGTTCTAAATTCTTTAGAGCGGTGATCGCCAAACTTATGACGCTTCTGAGCTGCCGCACGTTTTTTAATTCTGCTTTGAGTTAATAACCAAAAGACTACCAAAAATTACTTTTAAAAACTCACATTTGTTTACTGCCAATAAAGTTACATTTTCTAGTAAATATAAAATCAATTTAATTAAACTGTATATGACAAAAAGAAACTGAAATTGAATTGTGCATTGAAAAGAATTTGAAATACAGTTAGTAATAAATAACAAATATAATAACAGATATTTTAGCAGACTTGTACACTTTAATAAAAAGGATAGAACTCTTTTTTTTTGTCTTCAATAAGTTTGTTAAGTTAAGTACAAGTGTGTGCTAATTGTATAAGATTTAAAAAAGAAATGAAAAATGCAGCTACAAAAGTTGATCGAAATCATAAGCAGGTTCCTGGAACTTGCCGCAGCCATGCATTTATGATGAATCTTGCAGCTTCAAAAATTTATTATGAAAAAGTTCGTCAATTTATCTATTTCTTTTGTACAAATTAGTTTGCACAAATTAAAATGCGCTATTCAGTAACTTATTTTACATATGGAGACAAATGATATTGATGTCGCACTGATACAAGAGCCGCACTTTTATAAAGAGATTCTCTCTGGCTTTCCAATAAAATATAAAGTTTAGTATAATTTTGAAGTAGAAGTTGTCACGTCTGCTGCTATTATTCGTAATCAGAATCTTCGTCCTTTATGGACTTAATTCATACAGTTTATAATACTGTTGATTTGGATATAAAAATTAACATATCTGTCTTAAATATTGGAGCACCAAACGAATATTGATAAAGAATTATTAAAAATTATAGGAATTTTAATGATTAAGAAGACATGCAATTTTTTATGTTGTACTGATTCGATTAGCAATTCAACGATTTTTCATAGTCCTATTATTAATGCTAGAGGAACGAAGCTTGATGATTTTATTGTTGCGTATTGGTTTCTAATTAACGAAAATCGCGAATCTACTTTCAGTTCCACGCATGGCTCAAGCTGCATTGAACTTAAAATTGCTGCCATAAATTCAAGGTTGGAATATCCCTTAAGAAGAACCACAAAATGATTATTTTTGAACTTGCTTTATGTCTTCCAATTGTATCTTCTGATTCGAGCACTTAAAATTTCTATAATTAAAAAGAGCGAACGTTACAGAACTCTACTTTAACAGTTTACAGAACTTTACAGAACTTAGAGCGAACTTTTCATTTATATAACTTTGTACGAGAGAACTGTGTGGCTTGCATATCCTTATTGATAATTGCTCTAATTGTATTGCATTAGAAAATGTTGCATAAAAATAGATTTTCCACCGTTATTTTTAACTGTGCTTCATTATCAATTTCAATGAAGGAAAATATGAAGAATGATGTTCTTTGGTGATCTAAGGAAACTGATTGTTATAGGAAGCATGGAAATTTTGATAGACGTAGATTGCAGAGAGAAAGTAACATTATTATTATTATAGATATATATAAAATTAAGTATTTTGTGTGGCGACTTAATTATAAGGCTAAATTAGCTAAAACCAAGCTTGACTGGTGAAAATATTTTTTCTCAACTATTAAAGTTCACAGTATCAACAGTATTATAAACTGTATGAATTAAGTCCATAAAGGACGAAGATTCTGATTACGAATAATAGCAGCAGACGTGACAACTTCTACTTCAGAATTATACTAAACTTTATATTTTATTGGAAAGCCAGAGAGAATCTCTTTATAAAAGTGCGGCTCTTGAATCAGTGCGACATCAATATCATTTGTCTCCATATGTAAAATAAGTTACTGAATAGCGCATTTTAATTTGTGCAAACTAATTTGTACAAAAGAAATAGATAAGTCGGAAAATATATATATAAGTATTAGGTCAAGACAAATTTTGCGAAACGAACTGAGATTTCGGGAATCACACTCTGGATGGCAGTGCTACTTCGAGACTGAGTGATACAGCTGTTGTTATTATGACAAAGAATTTCCCAATAGATAATGTACGTAATGATAGGAATTCTCATAGAGGTATACCTACTGAGACAGAGGGGTCCTATATTTCATTTATGGACTGTCAGCTCTCTACTTCAGAAGCTAACAGTGTTATTAAAAATCTCAAGAACAAATCAACTAAGTTGGACTCCCTTTCAATGAAATTATATAACACTTGTATGCCGTTCATAGCACTTTCTTGCACAGGCTTTTATCAATTATTGGATTATCATTAGGAGCCTTTGCAACACAATGGAAGAGAGATCGGGTTGTTTTTACCAGTAAAACCTTAGATAGAAGAACTCCTTATCTTGATAATATTAGATGCATTTGTTTTTTACCTACTTTGAGAAAATGTCTTGAAACCCTCGTCATTAATAGAATAAGCTAATAAATTTGAGACAAATGTGAGTCTTAGTTTGCGTTTACACCTCGCAGTTCTGCTGAAGAAGCCCTTAGCTTCTGCTAAAGAAGCTAAGGGATCTGCCGCAGTTCTGCTGAAGAAGCTTAGCCCATTTTGCAGTATGAAAAGAAAATGAAGTTTACAACAGTTATTATTTTTCTGGATTTCAAATGTACTTTTGATACTGCTTGGTGCTCATCTATCCTAAAAATTCTAAAAATGCTGGTATACAAAATAATACCTATAACCTGCTTAAAAGCTTCTTAAATGGCAGGAACGCTCAGCTTCAGCTTGGTCCGAAGGTAAGGTTTATTCAATCCTCAAGATTCTGTGTGCGAACCTAGTCTTTGAAGCATAATAATTGATGATCTTTTAAGTCATCTTGATGGTTGTTTAAAAATTAAATTTTCAGACTAATTACATTTAATTTTCCAAGGAAAGACGTTGAATAATATTTTTGAGAGTAAAAGCTGGAATTTGTCTGCAATTGGGCTACCTCTCATAAACTCACTTTCAATTTTTCAAAATACAAAGCTATGATTGTTTCCAAAAACTTTGATGAAGAACGTATTGTTCCTTTGATACTCGATGATTCTCTGTTGGAATTTGTAGAAAGGGGTAAAACTCTTGGTGTCATACTTGACCAACATTTAACTTGGAAAAGCACATCGAATTACTCTCTACTAAATGTGAAAAAATATTAGTGGTTTTCATCGAATTGTAAAAACTAGCTATGGTGTCAAGAAAGTGATTTATAAGTAATGTATTGTACCTTTTATTTCGCACAGCTTTCGTGCTTGGGTACATGTTCTTGGAAAGAAGGTTAACAAAAGAAATCTGAGAAAAATTTAACGAAGAAATCTTCTTAGTACTATTAGTGGTTATAGAACCTTAAGTTATGAGGCTACTTTTATTCTTCAAAATCAATCTTCTTCGAAATCAATAGGCAGGAGTTTCGCCTATTGATTTCGAAATTGAACATAAAAATAATATTTTCGAGGCCTTGGCAACTGATGCTTTGGAAGATTGCATAAATGGGAACGTCCACTTCCCCGATCTTCCTCATCGAGCTACTTTAGAGCCGGTAAATTTTAGCGATTATAAAGAAACTATTGAAATGTCTATTCATATAGTTTTCTTTACAGATGGCAGCAAAGGTTGGCCTTGCATGTGTTCTTTTTGAAGACCAACCTAAGGTTTGCTATTTTGAATACTGTATACGGACTCAGTGCACAGTTCTTCAAGCAGACTTCACTGTATTTATCTTGTCGTCAAAAGGATCAAGGATAATGGGACAGCATCTTCAGTGTACCTTATTTGTTTTGATTCTCTTTCTTCTTTTCCCTTTTTGAACACTATTACCAGCAGCGACAAATTAGTAATCGAAACTCTACTAAGTGTTAGTTCGCTTAATAGGGGAATTGATATCCGGTTTGCTTATGCTCGTGCTTATCTTGGATTCTATAGAAATGAGAGCTGATATCTTAGCTAAAGATGCCTTAAATTTACCCGTAGATATCAATATTAGCACTCCAAAGAGCTACTGGAAGTCTTTTCATTATAAGAGGATCTTAACTAAATGGAATGAGAAAGGTATTTTATCTTGTAATGCTGAGGGCACCAAAAAGATTTTTCCTTCTATTTATCATAGACTGCATTCAGAGTCGTGTAATTTTAAAATATCTCACTTTTTACTTGATAACGGTAAATTTGCAAGTTACCTGTTTCGTTTCAAACTGAGATCAAATAATTTATGCGAGTGTTCCAACATTAAATTTTTTCATTCACTACCTTTGATGGCCCTAGATTATGCTTGCAGAACGATTTGGAAAAGTTCGGAGTAACATGGCCAGTGAAATTATCCGTTTTCATGAAGTCCAGACTGTTGCTCTCTGTTTTTGTTCGTTTGATTTATGCATGTAATATTTAACGCTTTAGTTAACTTACTTTTGTAAGTCTCGTGTTGTACATCTGTGGAGCACAGGGAGTTTGTATGCGTTCAAATTAAAATTTAAAAAAACTAATTTCGTGATTCTATTCTCCCTCCCTCTTTTCTTCCTTATCTCAACTTGTTCTAACCCCTTGATTGTGAAATGTAACATTCTGCAACTAGTCGTTGTTTGGCTGAGAGCGTACGAGAGAACAAAGCATGCGTACGTAATAGCTTATCAGTCGTATTTGAATCCAATTGGAAGGAAAATTGATAGTGGTTTCAGTTAAAATTAGTTTTAAGAACAAAGGCAAGAAATTTCTATCAAACGTATTATTCGAGAGATATGTATTTTCAATTTATGAAACTTGCTACGATAAAATTTAGACAACTATTTAATTTTTTAAATGTATCGGAAAGTGTATTGAACGAACAATATTCTATCACTTTAGACCTAAATAAAATTTTTAAGGAAATTTGCCAGAAAGAAATACACCCAGAGAATTATTCATCGGTTACAGTTATTAGCCATTAAGTTAGTTTTTCCCTCGAATGAATGTTTCTTGACAGAATAAACTGTCAGGATCAGAGGATTCGCTAACTTTAGCCGACGGCGGAGAATAATTATGTACAAACGGGAGAATAAAGTTAATTTAATCGGTTCACCGGAGCAGGAAAACTCAGACTAAGCCCCTCATGAAGAAACTGATATCTCCAGAACAAACAAGAACTCCATTTAATTCTTCGAATTGTTCGAATACCTTCTCGAGATAGTACTTACAGAAACAGAGAAGGCTTGCAAAAATTTATGGGATGGTAGTTTGACGTACGATTTCTTACAGGGGTTATGTATTAGCATTTAAAGTGGCTTCCTAAATTAAAGAAGAAGGACTGAAAATTTACTTATTTCATTTATTGTATTACCTATATAGAGGCTTTATCTCACATTGATTAGAAAGCGAAGCAAAGAAACATTTCAGAATGGCATTTTAATAGCACAGTAAGCAATCGGCTCTTCTTCCATGCTCTCCTTTCAGGTGTAGTGGTTTACGAAACCTATTTCAATTGAAAGATCTATGGTGTGATTCCGGATGAGGCCCAGTAAGTTTTTCATGCTTCTAATGTCTAAAAATCTAACATAAATTTGTGTTTGAACTAAAGTGTCGAGAACGATACCTTATCACTATCTCGGTTTAACGGAATAAATTTCGTGCTTATCCTCAGTCATCCTTAAAATGGGAAGGGGGAGTATGAAATTGTAGCATCCCTTAAGTGCGTTTTTCAGCTTTTCAACTTATTTCACATTTTTTAAATAACACAAATTTAAGAACTGGAAAACCAAGTTCGGTTAAAAATAGACATCATCTTAACAAATTTACCATTTTATTTAAGTTGATAGAGTTTTAAGTACATTTATTTTGATTGGTCTGGTTTAACTGACTATAGGAATGAGCACTAGGGCTATCTTCCTAAGAGAAGCAATGCCTTCGTGGAGGACTTTGTAAGAGAAACTGTTTCGCACACACGTTACGCATGGAGAAAATCACAAAAACGTCTATGCAGCCAGTTCGTTCGATTGGAGTCGAACCCAGGTTGGAACTACCAGTGCGCAGCGATTTTCCCACTCGGCCGCTGGTGAGCCTACACATTTTGATGCAATTCTTCTCGGAGATTAAGCTAAAGCGAATACGTCAACACTTACAGCGGGGTTTAATAAAATTTATTGCGAGAAGGTAATGGTGAAATGAGACATATTTTACTCGAAGGAGCAATGATTGTCCTTATGTACTTGGAACTTAATTTTTAGTTAATATGCACGTAAAAATGAAAATAAGAGAAATAACTTTAGTTTTTGTTTTATTATTTGGAAGCTATAAAGGAAACTTCAGCTTGATTGCAAATACGTTATTTTTATGAGATATCATGGCGTAAGAATATTCGCCATCATATCGCATCATTATAAATCGATAACCAAAATGCTAAAAACACACTAACTTCAAAAATACAGCTAGTGCATTTAAACATCTTATCTTATATGCGTATGACTAGTGAATCAATGCAACCATTATTCAAAGAAAATTCTGATAAAGTAGTAGTAACCTCGTTAATCATTAAACCGCAAAACGTTTTTGGAAGTCATTAACACGATAGTGACCATCAGATAGCATCAAAAATTTCGAAGTTCGAGTTCTGGAAATATACTTTTCTTGTATGTTTTTTGTTGTACATAGATAAATGCATTTCCTGGAATGATTTTGCTTCCCTTAATATTTATTATTCTGTTTTTTTTTATTATGTTGGGTTAATATTTATCTTTTTGTGCGATAAGCTGAGCAAACATTCGTTTTAGTCTTCATTTATAATGTGAAAAATAGCATAACATGTTCTTTAAACGCATTACGGACAAGTTTTCTAATATAGTGAGAAAATTAATTATAATGAGAATTGATTTTCTAGCTTAAATAATTATGCTAACTGTATTATTCGAAAATAGTATTTTCCTATATAATATGTAAGACATAAAAGAAACATTTTCCTGTTTTACATTGCTATGACAGTATTTCTCTAAAAACCTAAATAATTAAAATGCAATTAATTTAGAATTTGTATTGCATGTATACCTGACTCTTATTGAATTATTTCAAATAGCCATGCAATTACTGCTGATTTAAATACAATCATAATGGCCCGTGGAATAAAAACCTGGAAAACTTTTCAGTGGTTTTGACCGAAATTAGGTGCACTTATACAGTAGGAAGTACATAACATCTAGAAGCCAGACCTATTAAATCGGTTTACATATATTTTCCGAAATTAAGTTACTTAAATATATCATCTGAATTAGGGATGTATGATTCTGTCGTAACTGATTAAAGGAACCTATTCATTTCACTCTTTCACACAGCATACTAGCACACAGCTTTTGATTCACTGCTAGTTTACAATCTATTCATAATGGCTACATATATTGAGGGGTTAGTCATGAAAAGGAACCAATTCCATCATTGGGATAACAGCTTTCTTCTGATCCATAAAAGAGCGGTTCTGCCCACCCCCTCAAAAGGAAATGTGCAGTACAGAATGAGAGATTGTGCTATAAATTAGCGATTCTTAGCTTGTGGGGCACGCCTCTTACGGGGCTTAATAACATAAAATAGGAAGGCGAGTATATCGAAAAGAAATTATTTTTAAAAATTTTAATTCATTTACTGAAAGGAAAGTAATACAAAATGTGTTATGACATAATAGAAAATACACATTCACACTGAGATTGTAAATTTACAAATAGGATTGTATCTGCCTTTTGGCTACTCTCTCTCTCTCTCTCAAAGCTGTTAATACACTCGACCGTACTCAGGCTATTGATAAGCTTCGTAGTCAAATAGAGTTAAGGAGCCAACTCGATTAGAATCTTGATAGCTTCGGTTATATCTCTTTAGTTAATCTTAGTTTTAGTTTATTTCTTAGTCTCTTAAGTTCAAGCACAAGTGTCGGCTTTTATTGTACACTCCAAGTAGGAGTTTTGTTAAATCTTGTTGGAATAATAAAGGGTTAGTTACCCTTCCATCTTGTTGTGTCTTGTTATACGAACTTAAGCGATTATTCGCTAACTAGTTCTTAAGATTCGTCACTTTCTACAGTAACTGAGATACACTAGTGAGAATCTTACAAGTCTATTGAAGGTAGATTTAATATTAGAAATATACACCTCCAGTTCTTTTTCTATATTTAGCTGAAATCTGTATTTTGTCATCAAACTATCCCTCCTCAAAATATACGGCTTCCAAAGGTTGGATGATGAAAACAACAATACTACACGAAATGCTCTTATTTCCAGTACAGAAAACTCATTTCCCACTACGACCCAAATTTCAAAGAGTGATTTATTACTAAACTAGTGTTTGATTTCGCCATCTGCGGTGAATTCTATGAAAAGTTTTGTTGTCGAGTAATTGAGAGACTTTTGGAGTATTTAGAAATGGATCCCTAACCCAATCGTATCTTGCTGCCAAATTGTTGTCAGCATATAAAAGTACTTTTTAAAATTCTTTGCGAGCTTGTATAAAGAATTTTAAGGGCTAAAAAGAACTTTTAAATGTTTTTCTTAATTCTTGTACATTTAATCACATTCATTCACATTTGCAAATATTTTGAGCATTTTTTTGTTTTAAATTTCTGCTCCGAAATTCCAATTTTCTACAGAAATTTTTAACTTTGTAACTTGTATCCAGAAGACATGTGTATTTAGTGTTTGGAAATGAAAATCCAAGGTATTTAAAATTTCTAAAATATCGACCAAGTAGCTCAGCTTCGCCATAAATAAACCATGTAGAAAATGTCAACTTCAAGTCGGTTTTCCTCTTCCAGAAAAATGGCGATCTTATCTTTTAGTTCCTAAACATATTGCAGAATTTCCCCCGTGATAACTATCTTGCCTCGCAGTAAAATAGTTACTCTGAATGCTCCCTTGTCTTTACATGGAGCACAACAGGTTTCTGTTTTTAGGAGACTCATTTTTTCATAATTTATTATTGTTAACATAAATATTCAGACCAGGACTCATTGCTTTAGAAATCAGAGCTTCCCTGCGAGTTATGTAATGTATCCAGACACAATGTGGAGATTTTTGTTCCAAAGTATGAGCATACTTTGGAATCTTCCAGATACTGAATGAGCACCATCGGTGATTATTCCGACGCAATTTTTCCAATCTATGTTTACCTCGTTTATAAAATCATTTAAGGTAGCTAAGATAGCAGATAATGCGAGTGTTGTTGCTTTGAATTCTACTGGTTTGCATAAACATATTTCTTCGACTGTTGATATACAGTCTCAAAATCGAACATAGTCACTGAAATGACCGTCTTTTCTATTATCTGTTGCCTTATTAAGATGAATCGAATATACTATTTCCACAACTTTCCGAAATGTTGATGATAATGTACACCTTCAACTATATCATTAATTCGAAGGGCACAATTTCATCTAACAGAGGTATGGACTGCAACTGTTTGATAAAATTATCTCCGAACATAATTTCTACAATCTCAGTTGCAGCTGGCAAAACAAACTCTTCACCAAAGGTGTGAGGATTTTTATATCTGCCAATTTTATATGAAAATTTGTAATAGGCAACTGAAGCATTTTCATTAACAGACAAAGTTTTCTTAAAAATGACTTGCTATTCATATGATTTTAAATTTAATGAGAAAAATTCTCGAGGTTTCTTTAACGTACTCGTTGTAAAGAGTTTCCAAATGCCCTTTAAGTTAGATTTCCTGCTGTCTGCTGTAAACATTGCTGAGCAAATGATACACATGAGCCTTTATTTCCCATTTACTTCAACATAAACCCAAAACTTAGGTGATCTTAAATATATTTCCTTGATTTTTACTTTCGGAACCTGGTCTACGTAATTTTTGATACTTCATTATTGTATAATTATCACTTTACCCACGCTTAAAATTTTATAATTTTGTCTAAATCTACCTCCGTGAATATTTAATGCCGTGAATTGCAATTAATACGCGAATTTAACGTGAGCTGCAAATTATAACATACACATTCAAGAGAAATTCGATAGCGACAGAAAGATTGACTCGTCCGAAACTAGCCGGAATTGAACCAGGTGCAGCTTTTATACAAGTATACGTCAGTATACGTCAGATTTATTCAAATCTGCCTATACGTTCTAGAATGTTCTAGACACATCGAAACTTGTCGCGAAGCAGTAAAAATATCCCGTGTAGTCTGTTAAGAGAGAGAAATAGGGAGCGATTCTGGTTTCGTCAGTGCAGAGGTAGGTATTTCCAAATATTAAAAATATTACTTATTATTGATAATTTTTTAAGTTTTTAATTAAGGTCGTAGTGCAATTTAAGTGTAAAAATACTCAAAAATAATTGTTTCTGTATTATTGTATGAGAGGGATGGGGCGTGAAGAAATTTGTGATTGAAAATTGGGTTGAAAAACGATGCTCTAAACAATTTAATTAATTAGTAGACTAGAATTTTCAGAATAGGAAACAGAATATCAGTCGCGACCTTGCCGTGTTTCGAATCACAGATTTTCTAGTTGCTATCGTGATATACTAATCGACCACCTAATATTTCTGCTAGAGGAGCAAGGAAAAATACGATAATCTCTTACAAATTAGGGAGACATGGCCCTGAATTAAGGCTTAGTCTGTTACATTAGTAAAATATGGAGCTTTTGTCAGTTCATGCAATACTAGTATAAATATGAAATGCACTGAAGACGAAAATAAAAGCAAATAATTTTTCTTTTTGATTGTTAGAAAAGAAGAAACTCATTTTCCTTAAATTCGAGGAGAATAAGCATGACATTATTTAGCAATCAACTTTTCTAGGACCAAGTATGATCTGCATTCGAGTAAGGCGTATCTCATACAAAATCCATACGAGTACACAGTTGAGCGACTTAACGTAATGTACTCGTAAATTAGATCATTCTTGACGTTAGAAGGAAAAAAAACTTTTGCTTCTGAAAATAATGGCTTATCAAAACGCGCTCTATTGAGCACTTCTTGTCATTACTAATATGGAAACCACTATGGTATACTTTCACCAGTTGTGTCTATAAAACCATGCTGTGAATCTAAAAGATCTATTAAACTAAATGCAATCTAGTGAACTAAGTATAATTTAGCTTCTAATTTCATTTTGAATTGTTTGTTGCAGAAAAATAGTGTAACCGGAAGATACACAAATACCAGTGGAGCACTATATTTTACACTGAAGTAACTATGATATACATTCTTAGTAATAATAGTTTTCAAGTTTAGAATGGCAGGGACCAAACGTACAGCAACAGGGCTGCAAATTTAACTTTGCGATCACAACTCTAAATTTATAATAAATAAACAAATTTAAATTTTCTCTATAAATTTGTTGAAATAAGACCTGCAATTACCTTGAATTTGAAAATTATGCACTATATTTAAAATTAATTATCAAATATAATAAAAATAAGTAATTTAAATTTTTTAAATGTTTACATTGCATAACATACAAAGTATTCTCATTGTATTGAGAAGTATTGAGCATGTATTGTATCAAAGCAAAAGATAAAGAAATCTCAAAGTATTGAGATTTCTTTATCTTTTGCTTTGAAAAGTGGTACATGACCTTCAAGATGCTTTCTTGAATGTATTCGAGGTGAGAGCATTGCTGTTAAAAGCAGGTAGTAATTTTGTTATAAATTAATCAACTTTACACTATCATTTAAACAATCTATACGCTTCAGACTCATTTTAACATAAACATTTTGATAACTGAAATGTCATATATTTCCAAAGAGGATTATTAATTTTATTTAGAACGTTATTTTTTAAACTATACAAAATTAAAATCACATATTTTTCTTTGCTGATTTTTTTATAATTTTGCAATATTGAATTGATTAAAGTTACCTTTAATCCGAACAACGTTAGTTTGAAACGAATCTGTCTCAATGTTTAATTATTGCTTTGTGTACCTGATTAGAATACTATGTCTCAGGTTTGATGTGCCGAATTTCGTTCTAACAGCTAAATATAAAAACAATGAGCAAATGGTTGCACAATAATAAAGAAGTGAATTAATAAAATTTTCAATTATGTTATTTCAAGCAAATAATCAGCCCTGGGATGCTATTTTTGCTGCACCTAAAACTAGAATTTACGAACCGTAATCATTATTATATTTTATGATTTACAGTCATAATTAACAGATTCTTAATGAGTTTAGTCTTGTAAAGCATTAAACAGGAGGCCACAATGCGTTTAACTAAACGCGACTGACAAAGCTTTGACTAAAGTCTGAAACTCGACATGCCAGACAAAGAACTAGTTGAATAGGGTTTACGTGATTTTCCTCATGAATGCGAGGCATTTTCCTTCAAAATGACTCCACAAAGGTATCATTATTTTTAGGCAGATAGCACTGACATGCTTTGTAATTATAAAATAATCAATCAAACATTAAAAAAATGAATAACATACCAAAACTTTCTAAACTCAATTCAACTCCCTCCCCTCCTTATTACTATTCTTTTAGACACCTTTTTCTCAAATAATATGACAAATACTCGTATGAACTCAGCGCTTCCATTGTAATATAAATTATTTTGGTCTCATTGTAATGTAAATTATTTTGGTCATTTGGCGTTCAAATTCGCCGTGAGTTCGTAGGTTGGTTAAACATAATTCTGCACCTACTCTATCATTCCATCTTCCATTATTACAATCTAAATAAATTAAACCATTCATCAACTGTGAGATTTCTTTATCGAATATCCGGTAAGTGAAAAGGAAATCATTATTGTTTCTTTTCATACAACATATAAAAAATGATTTCTTGTTCTGAAATTAGCTGTAAGAAATCTTGAAGAGATTTTATATTAGAGACAGAAAAAGAAAAGGTTGTTCATGTGTCTTTCTATATAAATGTTAGAGTAAAGTACATTTGCTTCGAGGTTATTCACTTACTGTTGTATTTGTCTAGCCATTTAAGCTCCTGAAAAACCAGGCGCTATTTTAACATTGATCTCTTTGCCTTCGAAATACTTTACTTGTGTGTTCAGGAAAGTAGATAAGGTTTCATATCCTTTCTGTGTCTCAGATTTTCAGCGAAGGATGCGAAAATATCATATCTTTATATGCGTAGTACAGCTGAGCTAAACTCCTTTTTTTAAGGGAAATAAAAATCTGCTAAAATATGTTAATACTTACCTCAATGTCGTATATATTTGTAAGCAAAAGCAGAGTAATTAAATTTATTAAGCATTAAACAAGCAAAAGAACATTTTTGAAGTAAGATTGCATTTTATATTAATTTAATTATGTATTGTAGGTGATAATACACTGAGAAAGAACAAAACGCTTAGAAAAGAGTTTTGATTTCGTTCGCTATTCGGTTCGCTATAACGTCGGTGATTATGCATTATTTAGATATAAATTCGATACATTTACATGCATTCTTTGTTTTCATTAAGAATTCTTCACTTATTTTGGCTAAATGTTCTAAATAACAAAGTATTATTACATTTTCGTTTCTTAAGCAATCACTTGTAACTGAATTGCTTTAAAATGTAAATTGGAGACATTATTCTAAATTCTAATTTGCTTTATCAATTTTTTTATTCTATTGGGGAAAAGCACATGAGATCTATCAGTCTAAGGAGGAGATGCCTTTATGCAGGACGTTTTAAGGTAACCGGCTAGTATTGTGTTACATGTGAGGAAAATTATGAAAACTCCATGCAGCTATTCTGTTCGCGAGGTTCTGAAACCAGAACGAACCAGTGTTCAGCGATTTTAAAGCTGGAGGTTCAGTTTCAAAAGATTCTGCTCTTCAGGCAAACAGAATGTTTGTGTTATTTTTTTTCGTTTTTTAAGTGCTGCAAAACATTCTGTATATCAGGAGAGATAACAGCGGCCAAGCGGTAAAGTCGCTGAACACTGGTAGTTCGGTTCGAGGTTCGAATCCCGCAAACGGGCTGGCTGCATGGGTGTTTTTGTTGTTTACCCCATGTGTAACGTGTATACGAGCCAGTTTCCCTTAGAAAGTCCTCCACGAAGGCATCCCTTCCCTTAGGCAGATAGCCCTAGTGTGCTTTGCCATAATTAAATACACCAACACCAACACCAGGAGAAATGCTTTCATTGAGGACGTTTTATGGGGAATTAGTTCATATTCACGTTACTCACGGACAAAAGCAAGCTTATAAGACATAGAGAAACATGAGAATATGCTAATAGAGGGTAACACTACGGAAAGTCTCGAAGACTGAGGTACTAGCCAGGCACTACGGTTCACCGAGTATCGAAACCTTGTTAAATCTGGGTCTAACTACTGGTGTTCAGAGGTCATATCTACTTTTATAAGTTCCGGAATTACAAAATGTAGCCAAATTTAGTCAGAAGTTTCGCATTTGGTGATCAACACTTCATATTTAACCAATTTTCTGAATTATTTGCACAAATTTAGTAGCTAATGCAACTCTTTTGATGTAGAACATAAGATGTTTTTAAATCAATCTAGAATAGAGTTCGGAAATTTGTTTATTTTGATTGGCCTTTATGATCAGTAGAACGTAGTCGCTAAATATTAAGTGAATTATATGTGGAAAGTGGCTTTCCATATCCAATCTTTTAAATATATTTTTACTTTAACTCATATTTTATCTTTTTGACTGTAAATTCTGTATTTGAATCTTTTACACGATGTGATTGGAATTTATCCTACACAATTTTTTTCAGTTTTAATTGCTTCAATTTTTTAATCATTTACATTTAGGGAAAAATTGTGCAGCTTGACTTTCAGAAACGAAGTATTTGGTTGACGGTTGCTTATTCGTTCTTGGGCAGAGTTCTTGATTATGTTCTCCATAAATTTCAAGTACCTGACTTTATTTCGGGATTTTTATTATTTTTAATTGTTAATTGTTCATTTGTGTATTTCTTGCTAGTGTTAGTTTTCGATTCTGCCTAATTTAATTTCGAATTTTCCTTTAAACCTTAAATCTTATAGACTTGCATATGGTAATATTCATATCTTAGAAAGAATTATGTTACATTTAATTCTCATGTACTGCTAATCCCTGCGTCTTTTCAACTATTCTATTTTAATTGAAAACGAGATAATTTCGTTTAGCACCTCATTTAGGAAAACAAATAGCCCTCCGAATAGCTTAACAGGAAAACGTATTCTTTTTTATATCGTAAATAATGAACTGTTTACTGTATTAAAAATAATATCACTTGCCTTCCTTTAACATGCTTACTTTATTGCATTTTATGATAAAATGTCTTATGCGCACTGCGAAAAAAATAGGACAGTTGTATATCTCCTGTTCACGATTGACGAACCGCCGATTCCGCCGATTGACGAAATTCAAATTGCATTTTTCATGTCTCGAAAGCGAGACTTAGGATGTACACGGTGCGGCAGTGTTCATAGTAGGATATGAAAAACACACCATAAGGCAATAACTATAATTTATTTTTTACCTCTTATGTCAATTAATAGTTAATAATTAATATTATTATGTCAAAGTTATGTCAAGTAATAGTTAATAATTAATATTATTAATAATTACTAATGTGTAAGTCATTGTCCATTGCGTGGATTACTTTTTGAATATGATGCTTGTCAAATGATGCCCCCTCTGCACAACACATTCATCTAGGCGGCGTTGGAAGCTTGCGATAACTCGGCGTAAGGTATTCCCTGGGACATTGCCGACGGCAGTTCTGATGCTATCCTTCAACTCAGGAATGGTGGCACAAGGTGTTCGAAAATCTTCTTACTTCAGGTGGCCCCAAAAGAAAAGGTCTGCACATGAAAGATCAGGTGAGCGAAGCGGCCAGAAAATGTCATCAAAACGGGAAATTACTCTACCTGGAAATGTCTGTTGCAATGGTCCGTCCATCTGGAACTTTCCCATGACGTCCCAAGTTGAAATTTTGCCGAAATAGACGCTGAGCAGCAATAACAGAGTAGTTATTCTTGAAATAACTTTTAACAGCAAAGGCACCATGCTGTGCACTCTAGCGATCCATATCAATGTCCCACTCGAAATGGCAGCTCATTAGTACACGAATGTTGCACGAGCTGGGGCGCATTCATGCAGTACGTTATTGTACTGCGCAAGGTCAAATTACGCTATGAACGCTGCTGCACCATGTATACTATATTTATATTACAGCATTATTCTAATATAGGTGTTTTCTTACAAAACTGCACTTTTTCAGAAACGGCATGCCATTTTTTTCCGTATTTCAATTTTACGGCTCAAATTATACCTATATAAATATTGTAAAATTTGGTGCGGAATTTAATGAGAAATTAAAAAAAAATATATATATTGGTACTTTTTTTTTTAATTTGCGCCAATAATAATTCACACTTGGCGAACTTCTTTATATATGGCAACCTATTTTCCTTTCACTTTTTACATTGTGCATGAGTGGAAAGGAATCACTCGTTCCTACTTTCAAATCATTTTAACAAAGTGCGTAAACCACATTTGATTATCGCTTTCGAACAAATATGCCAAATTTCAAAAGGCGTCAATATATAAATTCGCGTATATCTTCGGAAATTTTGAATAAAATATTCTAAATTTTTGCAGACGTGTTTAGAAATACATCTAATTTAAGATGATGGTAAACGTTTTATAAATTATAATTCAAAATATTTTTCGAAGAATTTATAAAAATTAATTAAAAGTACAAATTTTAAAAATAAAAAATCATAGAAACGCGCGAATTTTATTTGTAGTGAACATAAATTTCGAAATATGAAAGGAAGAAACAAATAAGTTTAACAAACAAAGAGATTTTAATAAATATATACCAAATTCAATTAACATTGAGCAGCTAAAATTTTGAGAGCTAATTTTCTAAAATCTACACTGCTATTTTTACAAAATTTGGCAGTTTGGTATAATTTCAGTAGTAGAATAGAAATATGGAAAAACATTGATATTTCATTTCAGAAAAAGATCAATTTTGTGTCAAAATACCTATATCAGAACAATACTATATATAAATCTAATACATATCCTAAGTGACATGAAAAACGCAATTTGAATTTCAGTCGACCCAGTAGAACGGGAGATATAGAACCGTCCCATTTGTTTTAGCCCAGTGTACATTTTTATTCAAAAACATTTTTCATTAATTCTCTTATTATATGCATGTATGTATATATGGAGAAAGACTATATAAATGAAACCTTATTTCCTAAGAAATGTGACTTATAATACTGTGGAAATCAAAAACTGGAATTTTTAATTAATCAGTTTGTCACCTAACAATTATATGTATATATATAAACCACCATGAAATGATAAAGACCATGTCTAGTTTTGAAATTAAAAAAGTTCAGAATGGATTAAATGTAGATTAGATTAGATGGATTAAAAATCTGTTTCTGAGCTGATAATGACACAAATATCTAAATTTAAAAAGTTAACTAACAAAACTATATGTCTTCATCTGTCCATTCATTACGGGCTCGACGAAACATATACATTGCCTAAATACATACACAGCTAAAATCCTTTGCCATCCAAAAATGTTTAAACAGTACCAATATTCACCTTTTGATTTATGTACATGTAGTACAAATCAAGTCAAGCAGAATAATTCTTGTAAAAATATTTAAGCAAGACTAAAAATAGTAATATCTGGAGTCTGTGTCAGTCAAATTATTCTGCTTAACAAGTGTAATAATTAGAAGTAAAATATTGAACTAAGTATTGTGCCATTTATTAATAACGTGTGTAAATTAAATAAAGTAAATTAACAATTTACAACCTTATGACTAAGCACTGAATACATGCGCCTTCGAAGAAATGGAATAAGCTAATATTAACATGTTGTTAGGTGTAAGAGTACTGTTAACTAATAATTATTAAAACAATATACACTGGTGTGCAAAATTTAAGGACGAAGTCGAAAAATTAGCATATTAGCTGAACGAAGAGGCAGAGCGGACAGAAAGACCAATCAGGAGATTAAGTAAGGGGATGTACGGTAGCACATGCGCAGATATGCAGCTAGACGTAATGGGGGTGTGTCTGAGTAGTATAAAGCATGTTGTCGGTGTAAGATCAGTATTTCTGGCAAAGAGATTGCACGCCGTATAGCAGTTAAAATCACACCGAGTTGCTGCCTCAGCGAGAAATGGCGAATAATCAATCTGTTAGACGACATCTGGATGCTTTTACCCGAGGTCGAATCATTGGGAAGTTGGAGGAAGGCCGCAGTGTGACAAGTGTGGCTGCAGAGTTCGGAATTGCTCACAGCATCGTTTCACGACTTTGGAGACAATTTCAAACTACAGGAACAGCTATTCGGGGGTTTAGTAGTGGTCGTCCACGAGGAACCACACCCGCAGATGACCGGTATATTGCATTATATGCCCGAAGAAACAGGCGGCAGACAGCGGGAGAAATCGCTAGACACACGACACAGGCGACTGGACAACCGATATCGCGTTTTACCGTGGCCAGAAGACTGCACGGTGGTGGTCTGTTTGCACGACGCCCCGTACGGTGTGTACTTCTAACGCCTGCCCATCGGAGAAGGCGTTCTCTGTGGTGCCGGGAACATGGGAATGGGAGAGACAATGAATGTGGACGAGTACTCTTTATAGATGAGAGCAGATTCAGTCTGAGTAGCGATTCTCATCGCATACTCATCTGGAGAGAGCGGGGAAGCCGCAATCATCCCTCGAACATCATTGAAAGGGACAGGTATGGAGGTGGCGGTGTTCTCGTTTGAGGAGGCATCATGCTTGGTAGTCGTACAGACCTTCACATCTTCGACGCAGGTTCAGTCAACGGGACCCGTTGTTGTAACGAGATTCTTCTTCCATATGTGCGTCTTTTTAGAGGCGCTATGGGTCCGCAGTTCCTTTTCATGGACGACAATGCACCATGTCATCGCACAGTAGCTGCCGAACAGCTCTTAGAGAGTGAGGATATTGAACGTATGGATTGGCCGGCACGATCTCCGGATCTCAATCCCATCGAGCATGTATGGGATTTTCTAGGCAGACGCTTGGCAGCTCGTACCTTACCACCAGTAACGATTCGGGGGCTTCGATTGGCGCTGCAAGACGAATGGGCAGCAATGCCTCAACAACTCATTAACACCCTCATTCTCAGCATGGGCAGACTCTGTGAAACCTGCCTAGCAGTCAGGGGAGATCATATCCCCTATTAAAGACCGGATGTTTCTTGCTGGACACCCATCACAGTGATGTTTCGGCCTTCAGTCGCATTGCGCTCTATCCTACTTTTTCAATAAAGCTTCTTTTTAGCCCTCTGATTTCTCTTTTAGTAAGTGTTGCTTACATTACTCATGTCCTTACGTATTGGGGATCTTACGGTATTAAATGTGTTGATTTGTAAAGCTTTTGTACAAAGTTATATTGAAAAAATCGTCTCGTCCTTAATTTTTGCACACCAGTGTAATATTACTTTAACAAAAATTGTCTTCATGTGGCTTTGTAGGTAAACGTAATGACTTAAGAATGGGAAAGATGAATGTATCTTTAATTTGAAGCAATCTGAATGCTTCTAGGTCTAACCCATGTTAATTTTTACCGCCTATTGATTCGAAGGGTTCAAGATGTTGAAGATGTAGCAGTTTTTGAATGCAAGACGTAGTGGCAGTATTTCATTTTCAAAAATATGAAAAAGGAGGAAACTTAATAAGTGTTTTAGTTACATATTCAAATTTTCATTAAAGGCTGAGACTGAGGCTTGAAACTCAGGAGCTGAAGTAGGTCCTTTTTTTTAATGAAACATAGAGTTACTTATTAAAAAAACCTATTATAAAATTATTACAAAATATAAGACATTATACAAAACTGCCTAATTCAATTGTATTGATAAATCTTGTCTATATACAGTCGTAATGTTTAAACTATTGTCCCGTAATTCTCAATGCGTTGTCTTCAGAACACTGGTGCGCCGAGAATTTACTTCAAATGTTCTGTGAAAACATCAAATACACAATTGAAAATTGTTGAACAAGAAAAATTAAAATAATTTTTGTATAGAATTGTAATCAACAAACGTTAATGATATTTAGTTTTTAAATTACGTATATTATATCGTAAACTTAATGCAAACGTAATTGCTATGAAAAATAACATCATATACGAGACCGAGTGTTATTTAAAAACCAAGAAACCAGTCAAGCTACGTCACGATGATAGTCAGTGGAAAGGTCCATTTCTTGACTTCCGAGAAAGAAGGTTGCAAGTTGGAATGAAAGTGTTGGTTATGGGGGAACATCAAAACAATAGTAAAAGTGCTAAAAAAAAAAGGATTAAAAATTAAAGAAAGAGAGCGCATGAAAGGACTGAATAGGCGAGGATCTATTCTGAACTTGGAGTTAACCCATTAACTAACTTTATTTCATTAATTTTTATTTTATTTCTGTTAGTTTACATCTAAATAATAATAAAAACATGTTTTTCTCATATATGCGTCCATTTTTTTTCAGAAATTTTAAATTTAAGGCCGATCCCCAAATGGGGATCATGGCTGATACTATCTACTTTTAATGCCAGCGTTCAAAACAGTCTACGTGTAATCCAACGTTGCATTTTCCACATTGTATTCTTGCATTTGTTTTGCACACTGCACATTTCCTTTGTTTACCATTTTCGGGACGTTCAATATTGAACACGATTAATCGATGCTTTAGTGAAAGAATTCCTTCCACCCTTTTTTGCATCTGAGAGTTCTGAAGATAAAGCAAGATATCCTCTAGCAACCATCCTCCTAAAATCTAGCAATGAAATTTTATAATTTGAAATGCAATACAGTGCGTGGTCGTTAACCAGTGTTACGTCGATGGCATTAGTAAGCAAAGGAAAATGCCATTTTTCCCCCTTACTCTGATTCTGCATTTTCCATCTTGTCTGCTCCGCCCATGTATTTGTTATATTCTGATATCAGTTTGGGCTGTGGTACTTGAATATCTTTCTTCTCTGTTCTACTCCATCGTTTCACCTCTGATATTGATTCGATAGTTTCATGATTAGACAGAAGCCTTACACAACTGTTGTCATTCCACGTGACAGCTAAAATTTCTTTACGGGAATCAAATCTTTAGTCATATACGTCGCCTTCTTTTTTCCTTATCTCTTTGTCTGTTGCAATAGGGCATTTGTTCATTCTGTTGAATCGAATAGTTCCTGTTGCTCTAACGTCAATGTCCTGCAAATGCTTCATCAGAGAAAATCCTGTGAAAAAATTGTCGAATTAAACTTTATGAGCATTTGGTGACTGAAAAATACATACCATCTGAAGGACAACAGATGTCCCAAGCCCAGTGATGCTTTCATCATCTCCTAATTTCTTTGATTTGCCTTCATACACTTGAGTCTGATAACAATATCCAGTCTGTGAACAACAGATAGCCCATTGTTTGAACCCAAACCGCACTGGCTTACCACGTATATTTTAGTTTGAGGTAGTGATATCCATAGTAACGAACCATTTGTTCGTCAATGCTCAAACTTTCAGAAAACACCCCAAATTGTTGAAATTTGTCATTCAGCTTGTCAATCAATGGGCGAATCTTGAAGAGGTTATCAGGTTCACCTAGTGGAATCCATTCTAAATCGGAGTTGTCACTGATATGTAGGTACCATTTAATTTCCAGATACCTATTCCGACTCATGCATGCTCTAACACACAGAATGTTCATGTCTTCATCTTAACACCAATATAATTGTTCTTCCGAAAGTGAATGATAGCTAGTGAAAAGGAGTATTCCAATAATTTTTAGGCAGTTATTAGAAAGCTGAAATTGATGATTGTTTTTCTCTCTGGCGTATATTACAGACTGCTGGACAATATATGTGACAGTTTCATTATCAAAAAGTATTTCAAAACACTCTTCTGGGGATTTTCCCCCGAGTTTTCTTATGACATCATTTCGCCTTGTCTCTATAATGTCAGAAATTTCATATAGTTTCGAGTACTTAGGTTGCTTCTTTTTCCAATTGGAAGTTAATACTTCTTTTCTCTTTTTAGCAGGTGGTAAGCCGGTACCTTTTGTTACTTCATTTGATGAAGATTCATTTGCATTCACTAAAACATTTTCCCCAAATCCTGCCACACGGTGAATTTCAACACACCCGGGAACATCAAGTGGTTCTTCATCATCAATTACGTTGTCATCCATGTCCTCATTATCTGAAATCTCATCAACCCGCTCTGGTGGAATTTCAACAATATCTATGGGACTATAATCTCCGTCATCATCAGATGCAAAATAAATCATCAGAATTTACAATTTCTTCAATTTCTTTTAAAGAAAGATATCTTTTACGCTACATAAAAGGAAAAACAGTTTTTTTTTTTTTTACAATTTTAGTCAGTATCAGGCATGATCGCCAAATGGGGATCGACATATTTAGGTTCATTGTACCCATCCAAATTACAGTATGAGAATAAATAATATATAAATGCATTAATTACTCACCATGATAAAGGGAAATTCAGAACTACAAAAATAATTGTTCCTAAGTAACTTTTTGTGCTTTGAAAATAACCGTATTACTTTTCTCGTGAAAAGTAAGGAGAGAGCAAGAAAAATAAACTCGTGAGCTCAACTAACTGAGTCCACGTGTTTGTTTAAGATTTACACCCTTAGTTGTAATCTTCAGGAAAGCATGACTACCCGTAAGGGACCACCCAGGTGCAGCATGACGTCATAATGTATACAAATGTAGGCGATCCCCATATGGGGATCATGACAGGGAATTGGTTAACAGTGCCTTGCACTTCCAGCATACAAACAGAACAGATTTTAAATTTTATCGTGTTGCACATTGGTGAGCCTGAACCAATGCGCAGTGAATGTAGTTTATTTCGCTGCTTTCCACTAATGAAGTCAACTCGAGTTTTTGAATTAAATAAATTTAGCAAAGCCTTGAATCACATTATCAATTAACTTTCTATTTTTAATATTAATTTTTTATTATTATAAATATTTATTTTTATTACATTGTAAGGATTATGTTAATTTTATTAACAGTTAAATTTTAAGTTAAAGTTCCTTTCCTGTCAAATTCTTAGCTTCAACTTACTACTTCCGGTCAGAACGTAGTTTTGCAATCTTGCTGAATACAGAGGCTGTTCGCACATTTTTTAGACGATTTTGGTAAGCGGTAATAAAAAATCGTTTGCTGCAAAAGAAGTAATTGCAACTGTACTATGTTTTTAAAAGTTAAAATTATCGTCTGTGGCTTGAAAGTTTTGCTTTTATTCAAAATTTAACAAAGCAGTGGTTCGAAGGCTACATTTACGCTCTTTCCGAAGAGAAATATGCATACTCAATTATCCAAAAACGATGTGAGAGTCATGGTTTTGTGATATCCAAAGCGTCGATAGGTAATATCATCAACAAGGAAGGGAAAAAACGTGAAATTGGAGCCTCAAGTGGGACAAAAATTCCAAACAAGTATCCAAGGAAAAAACGGACATCTTCGACTATTGCAAAGGTACGTTGTTTAATGTTAAAAGAAAATCCCCCTAGTCAAAGGACAGTTGCAAAATCATTGCAATGCTCGGTGTCCACTGTAAACAAAATGATAAACGTTGATTTAAATCTTAAGAAAGCGAAAAAACGCAATGTGCATCGTCTTCTTCCAAAGCATATCGCTCAATGCAGGACATGCTGCAGAATTCTATATGAGAAACACTTATCCAAAGAAAAATGGAAAACAATTGTCACAATAGATGAAGCATGGGTGTATTTAAATGATTGTAACAAAAAAGAGCCATTTATTATCATAAAAGGGGAGAAAACATTTTAAGTACATGGTTCAAAGAATCGAAAGAAAGTTTTCTAAGGGATTCATGATTGTTGATGGTTTTTCTTATAATGGCAAGTTAAAAATAAAGAGAGTGCAAAACATTGTCAAGATTAACTCCAAATAGTATCAGGAACATATTTTATCATCAATTTTTCTGAATGAAATACCATCGCTTTACCCACAGTGCCATCAATCTGTGAGACTCCATCAGAACAAAGCTAGCAGTCACACATCAAAATCCACTGTAAATTTCCTACAAGAAATGGAACAAAAAACTGGTATCAAAACCATACCCTTCACTGATATCCCTACTAAACCTATTGATGTGTCAACTATGGATTATTGTGCTTTCGGACTTTTAAAAACTGCATTATCCAAACGTTGTCCCCAAACCCTAACAGGACTCTGGAAAGCTGTTCGGGAGGAATGGGATAGAATAAGGGATGTCAAATAGAACATTTCAAACACAAGAATTTTATGTAATTTAGTTTTGTGAATACAATATACATCGTCTAAAAATGTGTGATCAGCCTTTGTATTTAATGAGGAGGAGCGGTATTTAAACCACGAAATTACTTACAGAGGCAGAGAGAGAATCAGAGTTTCTGATTTACGCGCGTCTGCCTTTTTGGCCACTCTCTCTCTCTCAAAGTTGTTATTACGCTCGGCCGTGCTCAGGCCCTTGCTAAGCTTCGTAGTCAAATAAGTTAAGGGGCCAACTCAATTTGAATCGTGATAGCTTCCACTACATTTCTTTACTTAATCTTAGTTTTAGTTTAATCCTTAGTCTCTTAAATTCACGCCCGAGTGTCGGCTTTGTTTGTACACTCCCAGGCGGAGTTTTGGTAAGTCTTATTGGAATAATAAAGGGTTAGTTACCCTCCTATCTTGTTGTTTATTGTCACCCGAACTTGAACGATTATTTGCTTATCAATTCTTAAGATTCTTCACTTCCTATATTAACTTAGAATTACAAAGTGAGGAACTCTACATTTGATCCTCGGTCCCCCAACAAGAATTTCCCTATGCTGTTATACCATCTGAGGGCTTGACCTTTTAAGGCTGTAGTAGCGATGGTCACCTTTTGCAGCTGATTCACGGTATATAAGGTGAAATGTAGGTCCAGTTGCTCCAAAAACGTCAGAACTGAGCCCTTGCCGTCAAATGTTACTGCTGGCTTCATAGATGCACGCAACGTTTCCACAAGGAATGCAAACCGTGGACGTCTGAGGGACATTTGTATAGGTAGGCTGAAGGTCGGAGGGGTCAATGTAAATTTCCCGGATTCTAACGACATGGTCCGTTGAAAAACTTTTCGGGCGCCAAATGTAGAGTTCCTCACTCTTTAATTCTAAGTTAACGTTGGAAGTGAATAATCTTAAGAACTGATAAGCGAATAATCGCTCACGTTCGGGAGACAAGAAACAACAAGATAGGAGGGTAACTAACCCTTTATTATCCCAATAAGACTTAACAAAACTCCGCCTGGGAGTGTACAAACAAAGCCGAGACTCGAGCTTGAATTTAAGAGACTAAGAATTAAATTAAAACTACGATTAACTAAAGAAATATAGCCGAAGCTATCAAGATTCAAATCGAGTTGGTACCTTCACTTATTTGACTTCGAAGCTTAGCAAGGGCCTGAGTACGGCCGAGCGTAATAAAAGGTTTAAGAGAGAGAGAGAGGCCAAACAGGAAGACGCGCGTAAATCAGAAACTCTGATTCTCTCTCTGCTTCTGTAAGTAACTTCGTGGTTTAAATACCGCTCCTCCTCATTAAATATTCAGCAAAATTCCGAAACTACGTTCTGGCTGGAAGTAGTAAGTTGAAGTTCAGAATTTGACAGGAAAGGAACTTTAACTTAAAATTTAACTGTTAATAAAATTAACATAATCCTTACAACATGTATTGGATTATATAATCATGAAGAAACCTCGTCTTGATATTAATGATGGCAATGTCTAACTTTCTGCAGTTCTGTGTGGCTCCTATAGTTATATTTAGAAACTATACTTGTTATAAAAAATAAACTATAAAATAATATTTTACTCCCGCACGACAGTTTGACCACCACATAGCAAGCTGAAAGGTAGGCTGAAGTACACGCCTTGGTGTGCATGGTATTAATCCAGAAAAGTATTACACATGCAGTATTTATTCTGTTAAGTTAAAAGGAAAAGAAAAAAAAGAGAACTGAAAGGGAATAAATACAGTTTTGGCCGGAAACACGATTATTGGCTTATCTGACTTTGCAAAGCACGCGAGGTCTGCCTTCCTGAACTGTTATATATTTTCGTCAAGGACATTTTAATATAGGAAACAAAATTAAAATTTATGGTCTTAAAAATAAGTCCATAAAAAAGTAATAGAAGCAAAATCTTTTAAATTCATTTTTCAAAAATACGACAATTTATCGACTATGACCGTTAATCGTGAGAAAATTTCTAAAGTTTGTAATTATGATATTAATGATTTTGTAGAAATTAAAGTTTTTAAAGGGTAAAAGGTTACAATTCCATTGTATAGCTTACAAATTGCATTTGTTCTTTAATACTATCAGTAGACGATTTTAGCACTGTGATCTATATTTCATTTTGAATCTTATTTGCTTGTAGAGTTTGGAAACATAAAGTTGTACATTTTATTGTATATAATTTTTAACGCTTCAGGACACGAAAGTACGTTATCTCAGAAGATCCATCTTGTAAGCGTTGATCATCATTATCTTCCTTATTCCTTAGGCTTCTAATTGCTTATAATTCTAATTTAAGGTATTGGTTTATGTAATAAAATGATCCCATAGGATATGTATCTTCTTATTTTCATAATTAAAATAGATTTATTGGCAAGTCAAACAGTAAGCATCAGCGTAATATTTGTAAATTTTGCTGGACTAATTTCGATGGTTTAACTATAGAACCATATTCTTCAGCTGCCAAAGTACAAAATGCTTAGGCAGTTGAGGAAGATGGTTCTGTACTTAGACCGCTGAGGAATGTGGTTCTATAGTTCAACTATCGAAACTAGTTCTCCAAAATTTACAAATATTACGCTGATTCTTTTTTGCTTGACTTCTCCAATAATCATTATTCGGTGTGTCATTTGAACTTAAAATAGATTTGTAAGTATTCATGGTAGATTAATTGTCATTTACGATACTTTCCTTAAATTTGAAAGTTTGAAATAATATTCTATACACCCGAAATTTATTAGATGGTAAACAAGTATGCTAATATAAAAATTAAGCAAAATCCATCTTGGATTGACTGATGACTGTGCTGCTATAAAACTGAAGTTAATCCTATGATAAGTTGCGCGTAGTTTTGCTTTTGATATTTAAATATGACTCATCCATGGAATATATGTTAGAGTTCTATAAAGTTCAGTTGGTATGGATTTTTTTCAACGTTTTTAAAAGTCGAAATATAATTTGGCTGCACCAGTTTAGAGTAAAACGTTGACTTCCCAAATTATAAAATAACAAGGTATAATGTATCACAAAATTATTGCATTAAACACATTTTGGTGCACAAATGATAAGATGATATTAATTTATATGAGAGGATCTTAGCTATCAAGTCCACTTTGTGCTTTATGATCGATATACGGCTTCCTGTAATCAAAATACTATAAAATACCAAAAAATAAAATGTTTTATTATATCTCGAAGCTCAAGAAACACTGTGTATTCTTCACAAGCATGCACTCAGATGTTATCATACTTTTAACTCCAATAAAAGTGCTTTGTCCACCGATGCAAAAGAATTTATTATCAATGAAAAAGGCATCGTGAAATGTGCCTCGATTGAAATCGGATTTTATAGCTGAATATAAACTTAAATCGCATTCAAGTTGATGGTGTCCAGAATAAAGAGAAAGAGTATATTCTATCACTCTTTTTCATTCGCTCAAATGCATGTAAATCACACTTCTTATAAAATGAAGCAATAATATGTCGGAAAGCGGTATTAAAAACGCGTTAATTAAGATAGACTGTAACATGTTCTTAGAACCTTTGAGTTGCAAAATAACCCATAGCGCATTTTTACTGATCTCTGATTCAGAAATAATAATTTGAAATCATGCTGCTCAGGAGCTGTAATGGCATAATCTGTAACAATAACATAAATTCGTTATTAATAATTATACTTATATTGCGTTCCAATTTTTGCAATAAAACTCTTAAAATTACATTATTGCCAAGTGAAACGGATTTTGGCCAGCTGCGTTATAAAAATATAAGAGACTTGAGACAATATAAAAACCTGCTTTGCCTTGAGACAGAGAAGTTGATGTACAATTATTTTGCTGATAAGAGTTAGAGATTTTATTACTAGTATATGTGTTGAGAATTACTATTTACCGTGTTGATTATGTATTTGATTAGGGAATAAGTCTTTTTGGCGTGCATTCAAATGAATTGAAAGATTTTGTCGCTCTTTTATGCAATCTTTTCGATCTTTACGGATTTTTAAGTCATGGACAATTGAAAAAAATGCTCTTATTATAGACTATGCATATTAGTACCAGGACACTCACAGAACCTTCAATGGAAGTGTTTCACGAATATGTCAGAAACATTCACTAGAAACGTTCTGAATCACGTTTACGTGTTACCGTTCTAAAACGGACAATAGCACGTCCAGCACCAGTGTTAATGACACTCTGATATAACGTGTTAGGAACATTTTATAAAGAACGTTCATACAACCTTCTATAAGAATATTTATACAACGTTCTACCAAAACGTTTTAAATGATCTCTATATGTCACAGTTCTAAATCGGACAATAGCAGTTTGTGTAACGTGTAAAGAACAACCATACAACATTTTCTAGAAAAAACGTTCTATAACAAACACTCGTACACAAGAATGTTCTGAAATATGTGAATATGTAACAATCCTATAATGTACAATAATACACTTCTGCGTAACAAATAAAGAACGTACTATAAAAGAAGAAGGACACCTAAAATGTGTTATGGAACTGTAAGTTTTCAAGAAAATGTGCTCTTGCCTTTTTTATATATTCATATACGACTTTTGTAAATATCTCTCAGGAGCATTTTTAATATAAATGCCAAATTCCGGCATATTATAAAACAACTCTCAATAGATGTATTTATTTATAGATCATCGAAAATATTTAATTATATTTTAAGTCACATTTGGATGTAACGTAATAAAGAAAGACTTTTTTTTAATATTTTATAATGTGAGGAAGAAAAGAAACTAAAATTTTCACACACATGACGAAAAGAAAGATTATTATAATAATTTATAGAATTTAATTTTTTACATGCCCTAAATATTTTAAACCACAATTCCTTTTTCAGGAGCTTTTGCTTATTATTCAGTAACATATTTTATATACTGTGCATTATGGTTTACTGCTTTCTACATTCCTTTAAAAAGAAGATGGCACTCTTTTTTAAAGAAAAATGATAATAAAGAAATTAGCATACAATAAAAGTCAAAAGTAAAATATATCCTATTTGACTACTAAACGGAAGGTGCTGAGAAAGGAGTTATATTTTGAAATAGTTCAAGTACAAGAAAGATTTGAGTTCTTGAAATTAATCATCCCTCTATCCAAGTGCCGGAAAGAACGAGAAAAAAATGTTAAAACCATTTATATGGAAAATTTTTTGTCTTTTTCGCAGATTTTTTAACAGCATTTGGATATCTAAAGATATAACAACAATTCAATTTTCAGTTTTTTCCCATTACATCATGAAATACAAAAACCTGGCACCTTTATTTGTTGCATCAAATTGTTACTTGAAGCAATACTAATATTTCAAATGATGAATAAAAGGAACTGCTACGTGTTTATTTGAAAATATATTAAAAAAGTTTGCATTCGTGTTAAAAATATTCCTGAGATATATACATACATAAATAAATGAAAATTAAACACATTTTTATGAAAATATGCAGTTACATAATACATGTCTGATATACGCGTTTTGTAATTCTTTATATGTTGCTTGAAAATGCCATCAGTATCAAAATTTGATACATTGTTTTAGGTTACAGAACTGCAAGATGACAATGTATCTCAAAATAATTTCGTGGAACATATTTATTTTAATGTTACAGTACTCTATAGTACTTATAATATTCCAGGAATATTTCACTCAAAATTTATTAGGTAACAAATTGTTGAGACATTAGGTATTTTTGAAGCAGGAGACATGAAAATCGCCAAATCCTGGCGGTAAAGAATCATCGTCCACAACCTTTTAGTTCAGGCGAAACTGTAGAGACATTAGGTATTTGAAGTATGACACATGAAAAAGTGAGCAATGCTTTCGCCGGGACTCGAATCAGGATCTCTCGAATTCGCGCCGAGTGTACTACCGTTACACCACGAAGGCGTGCAGAAAGGAGGGAGATATCTAAATTGTAAGGATCATTATGCTAAAATTAGAGGGAAACTTGAACTTAATTTATCAGTCATGTATACAGCGTATCCCGAAACAAGAGGTCGTTTACAAACTTTACGTTCTGGTCTGTCAGACCACGACAAATAAGTTTTACATAGGAAGTTTTGTCTGAAACCGTGACAAACTGAAGGTAGAGGGCAATGTTCGCAAGCGTGTTGGAGAGGAAAAAGCGAGATCATTTCTGGAGAGGATGCATCAGTTTAGTAACGAAGCCGGTATGTATTAAGTTCATTTCCCGTGCACGAGAATGGAAAATCCGCCAGACGCATGTACTGAGAGCATTTCCCAAATAGAGGTCTGCCAAGTCATTCATTGCCTGAACTTTTGATTGAACCAGCTCCTATTATGCAAGGAGCCCGTAACATCTGTCATCGACCTCATCGCCAGGTTTCTGGAAGCGATGGATGGAAGGAATTTTGAGCATTTTCTTTAATCATGTATATTTCATTCATCTGTATCGTTATATTTTCTTAATAAAGACATGGTAATTTCGCCATAGATTATCTTTCTTTGCGTGCCGATCACGTTGCTGTAGCACGATACGGTTTTATTTTCGGATACAACATCCTGTGTAAAAATTGTTCCTCATGGTCTGACAGAACACCAAGTGAAGTTGGTAAGCGGCCTTTTGGGACATACTTTATAGCATACTGCTTAAGCATACAAACATTAAACCTTATGCAGACAACTGTAGTTGCGCATTTTTTCATAAGCATATACTAAATCTTATATGAATCTTAAATCTAATATAAAGATGCAACAATTAGGATTTCAATAGCGTGCATAAAGTGAGTCTATTCAATAGCAATTTGACATAAAAATATGCCATGCCTGCATAACAGTTTGCAGTGCTGCATTATTTAATATTCAGATAAAGGAAAAAATAAGATTTTTTAATATTGTGAGTCGACCAATGCTACGATATATATTGTTAATAGGAAGAATGCGTAGAGTAAAAATGTAATATTCACTAATAACTTTTTAAAAGTTTCACCCACAAATACAGTAGTTGTGTGCTACAACTGTATTTGGATGTCCCTCAATATGCATTGCAAAATTCTGTAAAAGTTGTTAAGTGTGGTCTTTGATAAGCATTCTTATAATATGTACTCCTGTAAGTACTGTAAAGTAATTTGAGGATTTGAAATAATGCAATAAGTACGTAAACTATGTAATTTTTCCTGAACCATAAGGGCACCAAAATCTTACAAAGTTATCTGATGCACCTTCTTACTCTAAATATGTGGGAACGTGGGATGATGCCACCTAACCTGTTTGTGGAATGATGGTATCTCAGCTTTCTGTCAACTCTCAACTGTCAAGTATTTAGCAACAAAGAAAGAATAAAAATTACACGAAAATATAATACTAAAATCTTTTTAAACCATTTCTTTCTTACGCGTGAAGACGAAACGTTTAAACAGTTTTGCTATTTTCATTCTGATAAAACTAAATAGTTTGATATTATCTAACAGCCTTTCGAACATCATAATTGATTCACAGATAAAATCTCAGACTCTTACAAATACCACTTACTCTAATATCTTATTAATTTTGGGATTTGAGATAAGTCATTTGAGTATATTAAATTTCATTTTCCAATACTATTGAAGGAGTAGACAGAAAACAACCTTCTTTTGTCAAAAGAATCCGAGTTTTTACAAATTTTTATACTGCTGTCTGAATTATGAACATATTGTTTCAGTTTCTATTTTATTTAATTTAAAAACATTTGAAGAAATTTCTTGCTATATTATTTCATTAGCTAGTTTCATTAGAAAATTAATCATTTTTCTATAATTTCGCCATGATGTGAACCCTTAAAATGATAAATTATTGTTACAATTCGTTAAAATAATCAAGCTACCGAATAAAAAATTACAAGATCCGTATATTAGGAAATCTAACTGTACGTTTCTTCTGGAAAATAATGGGTCTTAAAGTTCAACAGTATAACACTATATTAACTCAACGTTTTAGAACTGATAATAACCGCTGTAAAGGTGAGTTTATTTTAAATTTTCTAGAAACATTTAAGTGTAGATTTGAATAACATAAATATTTCCATAGTCTAGATTAATTTCCATTCTGGAATTCTTGATGAATTCTGGAAGTACCCTATTTACGTAAGGTCTTGTGAACGAGAAGAAGAAAAAGTATGAGAGAGCATTCTGGTCAAAGAGAAGGATGATCCATTTATGGGAATTTCAAGTGGATCTAAATTTGAAATAAGTGCCGGATCTCTGATTGACTCTTCTGATTCAGATAGACCTTTCAAAAAGGAAAGAAAGGAAAAGTTGTACATTCCATCAATGAATGCTCCCATTCCATCAACGAATGCTCCCATTCCATGAACATCAAAGTGATATAGTGATTCATTTGTAGATGTAATTTGTCTTTTATTTAATTTCGGTGAGAAGAAAGATAACTATTGGCCACCAAAGTTTCCTGTACCATTGCGCGAACTTAAACCATTACTTCATTCAATTTTGCACAGAAATTGTTTTCTTTAGAATAAATATAATCGAGTCTGAACGCATGTCAAAGAATTCAAACTAATACAAGTTGCCTGTTAGGTATATTTTGTGTGTATTTGGATACAAATGGCTCTTGATAAATAAGGAAATTTAGTCGCATTTTTAATTTAAAGAAAGGAAAAAGGAATAGTTTAATAGACATACCATTATTTGAGCTGTCAATTTACTGTAGAAATATGCAATGTTCTCAACAAAACGTTCAACAAATTTACATTTCCCGCTTTATTAAATTTTCATCTCTATTATCCCTTAGAAAATTTTCAGTTCCATAATAATGGCTAAGATATTAAGCTGCCAGCAGATGCTATCCAGATCACATGAATTGCCATTTGTTGCCGGAAAACTTGCCTAAGTTCTGTCAGCTTTCCAAAGATGAGAGCTGTCATTTTTAGTTGTAGCTCTAAAACTGCGAAAATAAATGGAGAACCTCGGGCCTTAATCTTTTCCCTTCATTAACACGATCATCCCTTCTCTTTTCGAAGGCTTATTAACATCATTATTCTCCATCTCTCTTTCTTTCTTTCATCCATTTTAACAAGTTCAGATCTCTGCGAAGATCGTTTAAAGCCAACAATTCTCTTTATCGATCTACTGTCCGAGAGCACGTTAGTTCTATGGTCATGCAAATGATGTATGTATGAGAATAAAATACTTGAGTTCGTCCTCCCATAATTTGAATCACTTGAAATCGTCAGTAGTCATCTAGTAATTTTTCTCTGCATTTGGAATTTTCAGGACTTGAAATAATAACTGTAAATAGTACAAGAAAGAATTTAATATCCATTTAAATTGCTTTTATAAATCTATTTCCCTTCTAAGCCTGATTAACAATGTTCGTAAGATTATCAGTTGCATACATTGTCAGAAGAATGAAATAATGCAGAGTAACTTTAAAGGGTTAACCAATTTCCTAATTAAATGAATAAACTATGAGATATATTAAATGAACACATAGTTCTGAGCAGTCTGACCGCTTTTTAACACATAATCTCTAAAATAAAAGAAGATAATCTAATTTGAGATTAGTTCAAGTATATGCTTTATTATCAATATCCAACTGTACTTGTAAAGAAGAAAGCTTTTGATGAACTGACACTAAGTTCAAAACTATTCAAATTTAACTGAATATTATATATGCACTAAATGTTTTACTTGAATATAGCAAGTTAATTTACATAAAAAATCACTTGAGTTCACAGAATAATTAAAAGATCCATTCCCACAGTTGAATTAAGAAACATATAGAATACGTTTTCACATTTTAAGAACAAATTTTCTGATTTATAGTTAATGCTTTAAAAACATTTATTTTTTATATTTTTTTTATTTTGGTTTCCTAGATAAATATAGTAGGTTCAATATAGTAGGTTGCAGTGATTTACTCAATTCCTCTTCTACTGTTTTTATCGTTCATTCAGGATTTTAGCTCATGCTTTAGAAAATGCTTTTTAATAGACGTCCAAAAAATAATAATCTATTGGAAATATATCAGAGGACTTCGAAAGAACAGGTACTATACATTAATGGTTACTGAAATCTGAAAACGAATGTTAACCGATTTTATTCATTCGCTATATAATTGTTTTAAGATGACATTTTAAATGGCGTTTAAGATTAATCATGGAAGATACTTTTATTCATTTAGACTTACACTTTGGGATTGCGATGAGTAAGTCTTAAAGAAATCAGCTTGATATCCAGAAGGATAGAAATCTGAAATAAGTACATTTGCAGATGATCCCCTTTTCTTTCATATGTCACATATAATCCTGTAATAGGTGAATTTTATCAGTATTAATTTTATACCAGTTTCACGAAATATAACGAACCTCTTCACTAGAAAATCTAGTCTTCATCTTTCATATACATAGAAGTTTCTTCTTTAAATTTTGCTTGAATTCTTGGTGAATTCTATCTCAGATACAAATCGGCAGTTGTACCATCAGTTTGTCGGGTGGCTGGATACCGCTGAAAACCAGCAGTTCAACCTCGTTTCTAACCAGGTAAATGGGCAGGCTGTAGGGCTAGCTTTCTTGGTTTTCCACATGTATAAAATGAAAACGAATTATGGCTTCTTAAAACGTCCTCTACAAAAGAATCTCTTCTTATTCAAAGAGTCTTTGCGTGCTTTTTCATGTTCATATAACTTACTCTAGAAATCGGCAGTACACCTTAGAAATACGTTATCGTTCTTTCCAGATAAATATCTTTAGTTTAAGTTTCTTATCTCTGTGTTTCCAATATCTGCCTTTTGAATGAATTTAATAAGAAGTGAATGTTTTAAATATTTAGATTTGTAAATGAACAAGAAGAATTGTACGACTGATTAAATTTGTTACTTCAAATCTATGCTTCGATTCCATCATGAGTGTTACAAAACCTGATTTTATTATTTAAGATTTAATTTGACAGATGACACTCCTGATATTTAAACTTCCTGTAAATGATTCAACTGAATTTTGAGTAAATATATTTTCCGTACGTTTCAGTTAAGCAAGATTAGTTGCATTTGGTTTAGAGGGCAGCTAATAATTTTTGAATGTTTTCTGCATCCATATAACTTTTTCAGTACAGTTTACTGAGTTCTTTGTAACAAACTTTGACCTGTCATTTTGCAAATACTAGTGTTTAATTTGAGGGTAAAAATATTTATTTTTTGTAATACGGCTAATTTCAGGAATTTTCGGTTTGAATCTTTAATATATATAGTATTATTTTATGGAAGTTAATAAAATATATTCGTAATACTCGGTAGACGTTTTAGAAGAATTTCTGCTTAAAACTTTGCAGCAGATCAAAATGATCAAGCTACATGCAACTGACTTAGATATTAGAAAACTTAATTTAAGAATAAATGGCGCATCTTTATTCAAGGAATACTAAGCCTCTAATTAATAAGATAAAGAACCAGCAACAACGAATTACCTTTTAGCAATCAAATTCCGTTTTACAGCGATTTTATTTATTTTAATTCACTTTATCATTATTTCAAAGTTAAATATATTTTAATCGCTCCATTTTTAATTTTACAGCCTGCAACTTAGAATAAAAAAACGAAAGCAATTCTAATATTTAAAATACGACACATTTATGATGTCCTTCTTTATGAAACCACAAAACGAAATCACTCGATATTTTTTTTTAATTTTAAGGTGGAATATTACGAGTACTGCATAATCGACAAGTGCCCTATTAATAAAAAAAATCACTTCTATTACTTGTGTATAAACATATAATTTTTAACATTTTTTTTAATATATAAGCAACAGCTACTATGATATTTCCTAATTAATTCGTTTTCCTACTTTTTGTTTTAATTAATTATATTTAAGGATGATTCTACGATGAAATCTGCAGCTGGTACATTAGGTGAAGTAATTTCGTTTCCAACAATAACTATACATTGATTTCTCTATTTTATTTTCTATTTCTTGATTTGCATTATTATATTACTTTGTAGATCATTTGTAAAGTTTACACTACTTTAGATAAATGCTGCTTTTTTGCTAAATCAAGAGCTCGCCGACTTTAATATCACTATATTTTCCCTGGCTGTAGAGTACAAGTTATACCAAATATTGATTCTGCATCTTTGTCACAAAATGTTTATGATATTTTGATTACGATTTTAACTCTTTAGATCACCTATCAATGGCATCTCTATACTGCCTGCATCTGTCAGTGGCCAATCTACACTTGTCAGTGGCATTCAAATTTGGAGTTTCGTGTTCGAAACGTCTTGCGGAAACACTTATTATTCCAATGGAATTAAATCATTTGTTTTATTAGATACGTTAAGTCAAAAGTCCAGAATTAATGACAGTTTCACAGTCACAATACATAAAACACAATTTTTTGTAGTTAATGAAAGCTTTACCAATTATTCGTCGCAGTAATTCCTTAAGCAACTGGATCATTTATTTACACCACTCGTCCCACAACGAGGCAGAAAGAGGAATAAATTCCTACGTTATTTGCTACAGTTGTATTCCAGTGTAATGAGTTTAGGATATTTACCTTGCCTATGAAATGTGTCCCACTGTCGGAATAAAGAATAGATACTTTTGCACTCTCATACATAAATCTTCTAAGAACTTGTGCGAAATCAATGGTCAACAAGGACTGCAGAGCGCGTACCTGCAGAATTTATCCCACAAATTTCATATACGTGTGTAGGAACATTTCGCCATCCAATCGGTATCGTGGTTAGTGACGTAAGCCAATTAATTGGCTTCCGGCCCAGGTATATAAAATAACCATGCGGAATTGTACCGGCAACTCAGCAGGAGTTTACTCTCTCAGCTAGCCAGAGCCTAAGTGCTTGGTATGCAATTCGAATGGCATTATTGAGTTATAAATAGAATTATAGAAATACAATGTCATGCACATTAAACTACACAGCTGTGCTACTTCTGCAATGGTATCGAAGTGTAAAATGCTAAGGTAGCCTTATAAGTAGCCTTAAAGCTTAATGTTTCGCCGATTACGGCAGATCTTTGCATTTTATGTATGCATAAAGTCAATGGCATAGAGCTCTCCCGAATTCCGGTAAAAAAACTACCTTGCAAGACTCTTTCAAGATCACGTTGAACGGCCACCATCACGGTCTAACAAGCTAACGCTTAGGGTAAACAGCCGAGTGAACTGATAAAGCGGTTTTAAATGAACGGAGAAAATACAGCCGAAGAAGTGAGATTTAATCGGCGAAATCATAAGCTAAGACGAAGCCAGTATTTCGTAAACTATATGTGATTTGGTAAAAACGACTGAAGAAATTGGTTGTACATGTGATAGACCGCGATCTGGACGACAATATGATACATTTGTACTTGTTGCAGAACTTCATAACACGATTACTGCACCTACATTTCATATTGCAAAAAGTGTTTCCCGCAGTTTTTTGGATGTACCAAAACTAGTCCTCAGGCTTCTGCGCTGTGTTCTGAGGAAGCTTAATTATCGCTTCCAACGCGTCCGGATTTTGCAACATGTAACGTGTGTTGAATTTGAGAATTGTTTTATCATTTGATATGATGAAGAAAGAGTTGACAGCAACAGATATTATGGACGGATGTTACGTATTTCTCTTATTTGGGAACTTCAAGCACTGGTTGACAAAATTCCTGACGATGTGGCATCAGCACCTTTACAGGAAGCCAAAGTGACTGTGTGGCTAGGCATTGCAAGCACATTCGTTATCGGGGTTCGTACATCTTCGAAGAAATCACTTCCACAAGTGTGAAAACGTACTCAATCAACAAGTGCTTGGTATACAACATTATTGCAGCTTTACGTAATTCCAGAACTGTTTAAGCGGAATTTCGCTAATGATATTATACAGATGCAAGACTGTGCTTCTACACATATTACCACATGTGCTCGGCAAATCCTGCAACCGAACTTTCTAGATAGAGTCGTAGCTATCATCTCCCATGTCTTTAGAGTTTCGTGGCTGCCGTGATCTCCCAACCTCACTCCGATGGATTTTTGCATCTTCTACACATCAGCTTCCCTAGATTTACCATAACTGAAAGATAGCATGAAACGGGAAGATATACAGATTGGTCCTGCGGTGTTACTTTGCCATTATCGTCAACAATCTCCCACATGGCAATGAGTTTTCTTCTGCGAAAGCGCGCACTTTCAAAACTTTGGACGCCCTATAACAAGCTTTTCCCCCACTGCCTCTTTACAACGCTCTTCTATGCAAACGTTTTACGCCAACAATTGTAATAGTATCTGTATCATATCTGTGCCATTTTTGGTTTTCCATGAGGTGATCCATTTGCGGAAGGAAAAAGGAGTATGTTGAGTCATTCGAATATTTCGGAATTTTTTCACCTTATCTGCAAGTGTGACAACTCCTTTGTTTTAAATTATCCCATTGTTGATTTCAAACCTTCAAGTAATAATATTTGAAATTTCATTTCAATTGGTTGAGCAGAGAGACCACTAGGTGTTTATACAATGGGAAAGTTTTTTTATCACCGCACTGTATTATACCGTGCTGACATCGACGAAGATTATACACGATACAGATCTTATTAAGAATAATATTATAGATTACTCAATTAGGATTAGTGTTGCATTACCTAGGACATGGATTACAAGGTCCAAACCTCAGTCTGTGCGGAAATGCTATCTGCAGCACATATGCGTTCAGTATATCCCCTTCCTACAGTCACTCTGTGCCTACTTCACTGTCAGTACTACAGTAATTGTGTGCTACACTCATTATGTATCAGTACTACAAAAATTGTGTTTCATTGTGGCAGCCAGTACAAATTAGAATTCTGAGTACCACTTGCTCATTACATGCAGCGCTGCTGTTATTTTTGTGTCATCGGTACTACAGTCATTGTGTTTCATTACGGGCAATCACTATGTATACGAATGCTATTTATACTATTGTAAGTTATTCGCCCTAGGATATTAACCTTTGCAAGTTTTCCTTGCGACATACTTATTTTTGCATCCAGAATGGTAAACTACTTGGTGTTATATAAAATAATATTTTACAATATTAGAGGTCTTCTTTGAATTTCCCATATGGAGGAGTTTATGAAGGAGGCACGTCCATAGTACGGAGTCAAAAACATTGCTCGAGTCGAAACAAATTATTACAAGGTGTTCTTGTCTTTGATTGTTTCTTATGTAACTTATAGCATCCTAAAGTACATCTTCGATGCTCTACTCAGGCCTAAAACCTTATTGTCTATCATATAAAACATTGTTAACTTTCAATAAAAAATATAATGTATTTAAAATCATTTTATCTAAAATTTTCTTGAGTGCCTTTAAAAGACATATTGGTCTATAGCTATTTATTATTTTTCTTTCGTATAAAATTATTAGCAGTTCACTGGATTCCAGTAAAAGACTGCAACTAAAATGCATATTATATAGTAAATAAAAAACCTTAAATAATTGTCATATAAAACCTTTATAAATTCATTGTGTAATCTATCCAGCCCGGAGGAGATCCTTGCACGAATTCAATAAACGTTCGCTTTAATCTCTTCCGAAGTAAATTTTTCTCGTTTTCTTCACATTAATTTATTCTTTCAACTAGTTCGGTAAAATTAAAATCGTGAGCGGTGCCTACATTTAAAATCTCTATTTCACTTAATATCCTTCGTAGCTGCTTGCCAATTGCCCTTAGGTCTACTCAAATTATCTTTTGTCTTTTCTTGCCTGTAGCTGTCTTAAAAAAACCACCATAGTGATTGTTGCTTTTTATGAAGTATTCTATTTTATCGTTGTAGTTTCCGTTTTTTAATCATGTTGTAATTTCCTTTTTTTAACCATCGGCAGTATCTCGTGCTGATCAGATGACAATTCTCCCACCTTAAAAATTTCAGATAATCTCGTCTCTTCGAATAATTTAATTTGCAAAAATGCCTTAAGGCAAATTTCTAAATTCCATCAAAATCTGAAGTATCTTAAAAATACAATTTGGTCCCCTTTTTCACAACTGTTGAGAGAGACTTCTTTCGCCTCTTTTACTGAAAAATTGAAAACTGGTCTGAGTGTTGTTGTGAATCTAGTATCTTTGACAGCTAATAAAAAGGAAAATAGATAAAAATAATGCCAATAATTATTTTCTTCATTTTTTTCTTGTTTTTAGAAATGCGAAGGCATTGTAGAAGCACTGCATGCAATCCTACTCAGTTTTTGTTAAATTAATGTTGCCTTTTTTACTTCAAAATTCTTATGCATATTATGGAAAATATGTATATTCATGTACATGTTACAATAATAAAACAATTAACAACATTAATATTAACGCAGCATTAACAAATTTGTTATATTTGTCTTTTCATGGTGAGAATCAGTAATTCAAGTGCTCGACAATTTTAATGTAAGCTTTTAAACTGTAAATTTCGATCGTAGTTATTAATGACAGGAATATTACATTTCTGTTGCCAGTGTAATACTAAAATGTTTGAATCCCCTAATATTGCTTACTTTTGGTTTTATTTAGCTTACAATATCAAAACTATCAGGGAAGGTATAAAGTTCTTGGTGACGCATTTCGAAAACAATCCTTAGCTTGTACGTTATTAAAATTTCCTACCTTCAAAATCCTCGAGAGTCTAGAATTTCAGGATCTATATATAAAAACTATATAAAAACTAGCATATAATTATAAACTGCATTATAAATCTAATATTATTTTATTACAAATGATTTTTCGTAATCAGAATTTCCTCTCTCTCTCTTCCTACTTTATTCCCGGATTACGGTTTTCTTTCTATAATATTAAAGCTTTTGTTGGAATATTTACAACGAAACTCTTTGCTCAAGTCCTACGAGTGTCATTCTGCTTGCGAATCAATAATATTCCAACAGAACTCAGCAACATTAATTTAAAATAAACGCTATTGACCCTAAAATATCCGCTTCAAAATGTATTTAAGTATAATATCTAAAAAAATTAAATCTCTTATGAGAGCACCAAAATGTATAAAAGGTACAAAGAACTCACTAGAGTTAAAACGTCTTAGACTAATTATGTTTAAGAGTGCTGTGTTCTCATTACCGACTGAAATTTCTTCTTGGCTGTTCTTAAAGCGAAAATATTATAGAAACTATTCTGAATTTAATTTTGAAAATTCCTGAACTCCATTTTGAACATTTTTGAATTCTTGACTTCATAGCACTCTCGAAATTCATTTTAAATCTCAATATTTGCAACATTCAAAGCCGCATTACCATCCAGAAAGTCGTAACTCTTCTTTTTCTCATTATGTATTGATACATGATGCAGGACAAGAAACTATACCAACAAAATTGCAGAAAAACTAAATTGCTGCGTGAATGAGAACCCTGAAAGTGGGATGAAAGAGAAATTGAGAAGGAAAATAAACTATGCCCATATGATATTAGTTTTAAAAAGTTAGTTATGTTCTTTAAACTACTTTATTTTCACTTAAATATGCATGCATCCAATGGTGATTGGAAGGCAGCTTACTATGAATAAGTCAAAATTTAAGGAAGACATATTGATTTTCTTTTTAAGCTCTAATCAATATTTCTGTTGCTTTCTTAAAAATATAAAATTTTAGTTTTTTTAACCAAACTAATTTCTTTTGCTTTAAAGAAAGCCTTAATGAAACATCTTATAAAAAGATTTATTACATTACATTGCATTAATTAATATACCAATAGGTTAACTATTCTTTCTAATGCAAATGACAGATGATATAGTCAAAAAATTAAGATTATATAAAGGAGAGGAAGAAGAACTTGGTCTTTGACCTATCCGTGCAAGTAGTAGTTTTACAGCGTTAAATCTAGACTTCTTGGTGGCCGACATAACAGAGCCTTGTTTGTTTCTTTAAATGGCCAATCGAAAGCCGAGAAACCCACCAGCGGCCGAGTGGTAAAGTCGCTGAATAACGGTAGTATAGTTCGGGGTTGAAATTTCGGTGAACGGGCTGGATGCATGGGTGTTTTCGTGATTTTTCCCATGCGTGATGTATATACGAGTCACATTTGCTTAAAAAGTTCTCCAAAAAGGCATTTATTCCCTTAGGCATATAGTCCGCTTGTGCTTTGTGGTAATAAAATAAACCAACGTAGAGACCGATTTTTTGTCCGTATCATGTTCTTAAACGACGCTGCACACACTTTTCTATTTATTATTTTTATTATTTCATTTTAAGTTTTGAATATGCAACGCAAATACATCTCTTTCTACCTGATCAGAAACAATACTAAAAGTATCTTGATAGAAACTATCACATTTCGATTTATAAACATCTAACCAGTCTACTCCTTTTAGGCTAACCCTGTTTGATAATGAGTATTCACAGTAATGACACTGAAGTGCCAGAAAAGCTGATCCTACAGGTGATCCTATGCATAACTGCATAACACACTGTAACACCGTCACTGATAAAAATTCAATTGTTGCATTCACTAGAGGGTACAGATATTTGTGTAAATTCCTACAGCTACTCTTCTTTAGCTACTCTTCCTGAGGATACTGTTTCGTTTAAACAACTTTGGATGGATCTGATTGTTGGAGATCATGAGATAGTCAATCAATCAAATTTATTTACTCTCTTCTACTAAGTAACAGTGGTTCAACCCTTTAAGCTCAGCTCGATATGAGGAAGAAGAAGTAGGTTCGTCGAGAGTGTAAAAAGAAAAGATCATAAAACTCTGACTTGCAACCTTCCCAACCTGAACCCAGTTTAGGGAAGGTGAGATGAACTTCCTCAATTCATTTTCCATTGGGAGAGATATATGAACTGACCTTCGAAAAGATTGTACGCCACACTGTCTACTCGGAGTAAACATCCCAACAATCCTGCGCTAAGTAGAGAATAATTTTTATTAGAAATATCTTTTGCTAATAAATAATAATAATAATAATAGTGCTGCAGGCGTTAATAAAAGTTGTTGTGTGAACATTCAGAAAAATTAATATATCAATGGCAAGTTCCTTCCTTCGCACAGTCACAAGTGCTTTGTAAGGTTTTTAAGTTACATGATATAACTTTGTTTCAAATTTTTGGTGGGAAGAAGGATTTCCTGTTGTATATATATGTACCTATGCTCACGCCATTCATTCTTGAGCTCTGGCAGATGTCGTTGAAGGAGATGGAGAAAGCACTGATGAAGCATGATTCGTTTTGCCTTCCATCCCCAGCCATCAAATCGAACGCCAACGAACAAGAGACTGGATTAGTTTCATAACACAGATGAAAGAACATATAATAGGATAACATAGATCATATAGAAAAGGAGAGGACAATGTAGGCAATGACAACTGAACCAAAGTGCCTGCAGAATATATTATGAAGCACATTATACCTTGTCAGACTATATTACGGAAGTTTAAGTATTAATGGAACATTGCAATTCGCCTTATGACAAGCAATGCAACTGATCGTTACAAAGAAATTTATGAAGAAATAAATTCAGGAAGGAAAATTTGCTGAAGTAGATATTATAATTTTTAGAGAATTAAAAAAACATGAATTATGGAAAACACACATTTAAAAAAAATATATTTTACTAAAAGTATTTAATTTATTTTTCGAGTTTTATTTATTGAAATCGAAAGATTTTTTATGGTATTCAATAACACTTTTCTTGTAAGTATTTAGCTTTTTCTCTTTAGTCTGGTTTGAGACAGACTAGAATATTGTTAGAATTGATTACCCGGACTAGACAAGGTATTGTTGTATATATTTTCTATCTTGACTAATATAGTGTCTATGTCTTGTTTGTTTTAATCTTACTGCATAAACAAATCTACAATCTTAATGCGTCCAGCATTCAAATATTTTTAATTGGTTTAGATATAATTTAATTAGAAAACTTCCGTAATTTAAGGAGCCAAATGTTTTTGAATCTTTAGATTTTTCGGGTGCGCTTATTTGAGGCTACTTTTGCTTGCATAATTTCCTTTAATAACATGAATTTTCAGTGGAGTGAAACTTGGAAAAAAACGAAAGCACATTAGATGAAATTAAAACATTTCTACAACTTGGAAACTTAGTTCCATGTACAAATGCACGTCACTGCTTACTTGAAAGCAAATTTGCAAACGTATATTTCATTTTTAGGAACAGTAGTATTAGATTTTAAGATTATATTTTTTATTTTGTTACATTTTACTATGTTTTGACTATATTTCCTTAAAAATGAAGTAGTTAAAATGAGATTTTTAGTAACTTTTATGCTTTATAAATAATATATATGGATGCTTTTTATTTTGTAATATTATCATGTTATAACAATGTTATTTTATGCTTCTACCTACTTAAAATTAAAAATCTCAAGTGCACTATTTCTTTACTTTTGTATTATTTTCTCCACATTTATCAACAGAATTTACGTGGTTTTTTCTAGTGTCAGAGTCCGGTTTATGTACTCACGTTTTATGAAATAATTCATGTTACTTTTCGCAGAATAATATAAATTTAACGTCGAAAATACTGAAACAGCCATTATACTTCTTGTTATTAATGTTACTTAAATATGGAGTACATACTGTATTTGATTTCAAATTCAATCTTATATTCATTTACCTTTTCTGTGTGTGTTTTTAATATGTGTTATTTTTAAGAATTAGACTGTGAAATAAATATCAAATTCACAAAATTTTGGGATATATATTATGCATCCTAATTAATTTACTTATTTTAGATAACTGAAAATTTTTGTCCATTTTTAACCTAATTATATTACATCAGCGTTAAAGAAAAGAAAAATACTTAAAAAAAATAAATTTGAAGAATACATCTAGATTCCTACCTTTTTTCAACGAACATTAAAGGAATTTTCCTAGGTAGAGGAAAATATCTGAATTTGTCTGCCCTGTAAAGTCTCACCTTCCTAGGAAGCATAAACTAAATTCAGACTGAAGCTTAATACTAATCGATTTAATGTAATGTTCATTAAGACAGAGAATGTAAGAAGGGTGTAAACGACCCTTCTATTCAGAACCCGGAATAATTTAAATAATTTAATAAATTAATAACACTTGTTGTACTTACAAATCAGCCAGCATTTATGGCATAACGCAAGAGAAAAGGAATTTAAATTCAAAATTAAATCTTACGTTAGCCCAAAGCCGAACGTAAAAAAATGAATAACGCGAAAGTTTGCTCAAACCTATATCGGAGTGACAAACACTATTGGCAGGAATAAAACAACGCAGCAGATAGATTGCTGTTTTAGAACTGCAACTTCTAACGGAGCTAATATTAGCTCTTTCTATTTCATTTGAATACTACAAATTAATAAAAATGATTAAAATCTTGCATTCTGGCAGGAAAATGGAAAGAGAGAATGAGAGTAAAGCTACTTAACATAAAATAAGTCGTTAGATAAAATAAATAAATACTTGCAACAGCATTTAAAGAAGCTGTTAGATATGTGATAAGCACTATATGAGGACATAAAACGTAGTTATTTTTCAATTATGCATTAGTCCATCTATCGCAGAAGCTTTGAAAAAAATATTTTCTTACCGATTTTCTAAAGAAGTATTAATAGTACTTTCAAAAGGAGCTCTTATTAGACTTTTAATACTGCAAAAACTTTCTTTCAAGGGTTAGTAGTTGTTATAAAAACACTTTCCATAAGTTCTGTTAGGAAAAAGAAGATAAAAAAATTAAAATTGTTTCATCGATTCCTGTAACTCGGAGAAAAATAAAGCTCAGTTATTCCTTTTTTGTATAGGTCATTTCTTTCACGCTAGTTTCATTTCATTGATTGTTTTTTGATCCGGATACAATGAGTAGAAATGCGAAGCAATGAAAAAAAATTGTTGAAGAACTATTAAATGTTAGAATCTTGGACATAACCGGAACTTCAGCTTTGTTTATTGGATGAGAGATATTTGCCTTATGAAAAACGAGTTATTAAACAGCCTTTACAAAATTTATCGATAGTTAATGCTTTAATTACCACTGCATCTGAAAGTGGCAAACAACCAATTCAATGCACAATGCGCAAATAATGAGGATCGAAGTTAACTTAAATTCTATTCGAGGAAATAATTCCCTAATTTGCCTTACCGATTATTCCTTAGTGCTTATTAATTATTCCAAATTCTCACAGAATTTATTTGCTTTCCAAAATTCCCATACCAGCATTTATACAGATCAACGCAATTATTCGCATTTCAGGCCAGAACTAAGGTCGTTTGCAATTTGAGAACGTCATACTCTTTTTATTGACTAACAAGCATCGTTTATCATGCTAATACGTGCATGGCATTATATGAATTTTAATAGAGCTGATTATTCTGCACATTAGCCGAGTCTTGGTTCGCATAGCCATTCTCTTCTTGTTCATAAAATGATTTGACAATAAATTTAAATTTCAAAATAAGTTAGGCAGCGAACAATCTTGACATCACTGATATCGCCAGAAATCCCCAAAATTATAGGGTTGTTAAAAGTTATATATGTGCTGAAGGCATAGCACAGTAGTTAAAAAATAAGTAGTTAAAAGTAATGTAGGCGCACAAGTCACTGAAACAGGCAAAACAAAATTAAATCTGATTCTCTAAGTAAATTACATGACCTTTGAATCTGGGTATTGAAACCCCTTCCATAGATTATTGGTAATGTATAGGTTCATTTAATTATGACAAAGCGCATTAAGGGCCTAAAGGAAGGAACGTTTTCGTGTAAGAGATTTTGAGAGGAACTTACGTTACACACTGGGGGGCAATTACGAAAATTCCAATGCAGCCAACCAGTTTTTGAATCTTTGTTACACTCACGGCTGGTTGCACAACTAGTGCTTGGTAGTTTTATGCACTGGGCTGCTGGTGGGTAGGCATCAACCTGGTTATTTCAGATACAGGGTTTAGTGTTCGAATCTGAGAACTAAACTTGAGGAATATTACGAAGCCTGTGATACCAAACTTGTGTTCTCCTCTTATTAGTTATGAAAAATCGTAAGTTGTATTAAAAATTTAAATTCTAGATTAATTTACAACTATTAAGTAGCAGTATTATTAAAACATTTTAAATACATGGCTGCCTATAAAGGTACTTACTTGATTTCCATGGCTACTTGCACGGAGGTTTCGATGCACTACTTAAGGTAACTGAATATATGTTATTTGTATATTTTAAAATATATATTTGTTGTGAAGAATTCTCTTTTACTGCTTCTTCCTTGTTAGAAAAATGCTTAGAGAGTGTGCCTCACCATTTGGAAATTTTATATAAACATAAATTCTATCATTTACATTTATTATCCTGATTCTCAATAGAACTGGCGCAGAAAGAGCTATTTTTAGTTAAGCACGGCAAAAGTTTTGAATCTCTGTCTCAGTATTATTTAACTAAATTACTTCTAAATTATATGTAGTGAATTCAGCGAATGAAATTAACATAATAAAATTAATAAATGTTCCTGTCTTAAATGATGAAACTATTTGCATATATATTTTGGGCTTCATAAAATTGTAACTAATTCCTGAATTCCTTTAAAATACAAGATAAGCACAAAGACAGTTCCTGATTTCAAAATGCCATATAACTAAGAATAAAGAATACTTTGAAGAAATTTTGCTCAGAGATCAGTTAACTCAAAATAGTTTCATATTTTTCTTTTAAAGGCGCTAGTTCGGATTTGGGCAGTTAGATGGCAGTGATATCAAAAATGGCGTTTATCCCGCAGCAAAGGACCTGGTGCATTCTCTAACTTGCAAAACAAGCAGTCTTGTGATCCGTACTCTGAACTTTCAGAGTACAGATCAGCTTTCTGAACAGCCTTTCAGATCAGCTTTCTGAACGGCAAATCTCTCAAATCATTGAATAGGATGAGCTGGACCCACTGATCTGCACTTTTGCAAGTGGCTAGCTTTATCAATGGACTTAACCGCTTATAATTTGTTTTTTTGGGGGGAAGGACTACGTACCTCCACCAGCCTGGAATGATCTTCTGGACCTTGCAGCTGTCATACAGCTGTTATATGTTTCAGGACGAGTAGTTGGAATTAGATTTTCATCTTTCTTGCCAAGTAAGAAGTGGGGTGCATATTGAGTCTTTGTCATTCTAGTATCATCAGAAACATTTTGAATTTATGTACCCATTGTAAACATTTAAGAATAATAGTCCCTTCTGTCTTAAAATTATAGCCTTTCGAAATCAGGATATGTTTTTATGCTCATTTATTAATTAAAATGTTCTTTTATTGATTTTTACGTAACACACTTTGAATAATTTTATTGAAAACAAATTCCTTTATTTATTCAGTTACGTGACTCGCAAGGACAGATTAAATACCGTTTCTTAAATGGCGACTTAGGAAATACGAACGAACCTCAGTGGGCTAAATTCAGAAGGTGACAAACTATTAACTACCACATTTTAAGTAGGCATTCGTAGAGGTAATATAACTTTTTTAGTTCAGGAAACTTGAGAAATCAACTAAGCCTCAACCAGGATTTGAAATCCGCACCTTCCAATGCTAACAGTCCGTGTTACTAGCTACATCAAGGGAACCCGCACGGGTGACGGCAAAGATTTCTCATGACTTTCTTTTGCAGCTTTGGAAATTAAATGTATATCTCCTAGAATGAGTTTTTATAATGCTGAGAGACTTAGGTCTTTAAGAAATATGAATATAGTTATGAAGGGATGACATACTTCTACATTTTTCAGACATGCATACAATAATTTAAATTTCAGCTTGGCTTGATTTTTAAACGTGGAAAAATGTATGGGTTTTTACTTACCGCTATATTATAGTGAAATATGTAATAAAATGCGGAAAATTCAAATAAAAGCTATAAAGAAAATTTAGAGTACATATATTTGATTTGCTTATTAAAATTATTAATGATTACTATCGAAATGTGAGAATTAAATGTATGAAAGCGCAGTTGTTGACACTAGTAAATACTTTGCTACGATCTCTGGCATTAGAAATATTAAGCAATGGTATTTTCTTCTATTAGGTCTACTCAGTGAGCAAAAGATTGAAAAAAACGTTAAGTGTTGAATCTATCATTTGCTTTTATGCCTGAAATATAATTTCAAAAAAGTAGCTTGCCAAAGTTTTTCTATATGTATATAGTTTAGTATTTTTAAGTATCATAAATTGTAACGAAACTTTAGATAGACTGACTTTAGATAGTCTAAAATTACAACTGAGACATACAAATGGTGGAAAAAAAACCCTTCTTTCAAAATTAAAGAAGACCGTAAGACACACTTGATATTTAATTATAACTCAGACATCACTTACAGCGGGGTAACATAAATAACAATAAGTTCAAATTCAAAATAAGCTAATAGTGAAAGAATATACAATTCATTTCAACGCCAAGTTGGCTCGTAAACTAACCGGTGTAGAAATTGAAAAATCGGCAATTATAATGCAAGGCCGAAGACTATACATCTTATCTGCGATAACAGCAACATAGCAGCATGGCCTCGAGAGGCAGATTACGCTCTGTCTAACAATCTAAAATCCTCAGTTTAAATACACGCGAGCAAATTTGCATTCATGTGTAGAAACCGAATGAGCAAGTTATATTAAAGTTCTAAATCATAACTGATTAATTAAAGTACTAAAAACCCTTATTAATTAGGCATAAGAAAAAATTGTCCCCAAAGGTATATTTTTCATGTGTAACGCATAATAAAAGAATATTAGTTGTTTATTTATTAAAAGAAGAAATTTACGATATGGATTACTGGAAATTACTTTTTGATTTAAATGCGTCATGACAACATTCCATTAAATTTTCCCTTTTCCTTTCCATACCATTCAACACCAAAACTACGGTAATAATTTTACAAATATTGCGTGAAGAACTTATATCAGAGTTGCACAAGCATTTCAATGAGCGAGCCACAGCTAAACTTTTCAGGGGTTTTGAATACTGTGTAAGTAAATGTACAGAAAATGCACTGAAATGAAAAAGAACAACGAGATTATGTGTCAAATGCCTTTTAAACCGGAAAGGGGATATACTCTCTTTTTTTTTCAGAAAGGAAGGACTTGGAAAAAGGAAATTAAAATATGGTGTTCTCTTTTTCAGTTATCAGAATATATTTAGGTTATGGAAAATCAGTTCAGCAAACAGTTCTACTTTCAGTGGTAGAATTCAATTTGTTCACTATGGTTTGGCAGAATCTATTCTTAAAATAACTTAAACTTCAATCCCACCACTGGGCATATCGTATATTCGTGCATATACTTAAAATGTGTAATTTGAGGCATATGGTTCCATAGTTTTCCTAAACGTTATTTTTTCAATTCAATTTTACATCATGAAAGTTTCGGTCGACTGCCACATATCTTGAGGGCGCTGTTAGCAAACACAGGTTACCAAATACGGCGTTTGGAAACATCTCGTTTGTGAAAGTGCTTTTAGCGCCACTCAGCAGGATGAAGATTTACTGTTTGAGTTCGAGAAAAAGAATTCATATCAGTCTGCCCAATGCACACGAAAAAGGTTCCTGATAACTTAAAACATGGAAAAAAACTTAAAGTTTATTCTGAGAACTACTGTCAATGGCATAAATAAGGAAGCATTTTTTTTCTGTAAACAATATATGCTTTTCATCTAGATTTATCCATGAGAAGAATAGTCATAATTTTATAACTATTTAAAGTAATGAATACTTAATAGATAAATAACAGAATGAATTAAATTACATATTTATAAGGATTTTTTTCAGTTATTATTTAATAATCTGCCTTTAAAATGATTTTAAAAGCCTCGTGCTATATAAAATTTAGATAATAGTTCACATATACCATTATGTTGGTTTATCAGAAAGCTGTATCGAGTTCACCAGAGTCAATCATCGTGTGTTTCTGTACCATAAGAAGCAAAAGTATTCTGCCTGAAGATTCTTAGAATATTTTTGTTCCATGAAGGAGAGAAAGATATGTTGTCAGACTCGCTCCCATCCCTAGTAAACCAATGTTAACTTAGATTAAACTTTGCCCAGTTTTGTTTTAGTCTTTAACACGTATGTCAGCACTTATCAGTCTGTTTTCAAGGTAACAAGGGCAAAGAGCCTTTAAATAATTTTCAGAAATCTAACGGCATTAATCTTTAACAACGGATGAAATCTTGTAGGCTATTGAGGGCAGATTAAACACTGTCTATGTTGTATTCAAAGCCATCAAGGCAAATGAAAACATAAATGTGTGGACGCCACAATTTATATTACGTTTCAGCACCATTGAGTGCCTTATTATCTTTCTTCTCTAAATTAAATTTACATATGTTAAACTGTATAATCATAAAAACGTATACAACGACTTTTCATGATATAGGTCAAACGTATTTGATGGGAACTACTATAGGATTGTAAATTAACTCTCACAAATGAAAACTCTATCATCTGAAAATGGCAAATTATTTGCAGCCCAAATTAATTTCAACTAAACGTCATGACATTTTAATTGAATTTAACTAACAGTTAAAAGTTTATTCTTACATCTTTCCTTTATACCTTGTTTCCCCACATACACATTTAATTTAGATATTTATGCAGATAAGATAATCAAACAACGTGGCTTAAACTGAAAAGAAGAACTGCATGACTTGTAGTAGAAAGAGCTTCGGTTTTGTTTCGGTTTCCACGCTTGCCTGGCATTAGAAATCGCTGCATGAGTGAGAGATATTGCCGCACATGTACAGGTTGGTAACTGTGATTGATTTGGGTAAAAACACCGACTAGGTTTGAGTAAGGATATTATATTGAGGACATTGGGTTGTCTGACCCAAGTAAGTTGCAGCCTTGAGTAAAAACACCGCTAATGTAACCAGATGGATTTTGACGCGACAGCTATTTGCTGAAAAATCAAGAAGACTATTTTGGTTTGAATAATTTTAATTTAGAAACCACGAGTTGTGAGGTTAAATATAGTTAATATTTTACTTGTTGTTGATTTTACACTGAAATTAAATTTTAGGTAATGGCTGGTGACATAGTACGAGTACGTATTAAGATAACATTTCAGAGAGGAGAGTTTGATTCAGATATTTTAGCTACAAAGACCCCTCAAGGGATGAAATGTTATACCAGGCGACAAGAACTAGACACATATATAAACTAATTAAAGACTTTATAGATGCATACATACAATAAGTCAATATGCTAGTGTCTGATAGCGTTTATTATAACTGACTGATGACAGCGCATAAAGACAACAAAATGCAGCAATGATAAAAACAGATAATTAAATGTTAATCTAGTTCGATATCATACTAACATTATAAATTGAATGAAAGGAATTCCACATAGTCATTTATTCTACGCGGTTACCTATAAGTTACTTCAGTAAGAGAGTAAAACACATTTTCAGTCTCATTGTTCATTCAACAGCTTCCCAGGTACCTTAGTTCTGATTCTTTTAAACTGGTAGGACTCTGCTGTATTTCCTCAAAGGTTCAGCTGTATTTCCTCGGAGTACAGCTGCTGTATTTCCGAGTAGGATTCATCTTGCCCCTTTCTACCCTTGTCTCTTAGATATAAATAAGGCTCTTATTTTTTTAAATATATAACCGGAGAACTCACGGTTCTTAACAAATTAGTGGGCAAACACGATAGCTGTAACATCAAAATAATTGGTCCGTTAAAATAAATATAAGGTATTTCTCCCGCCTTCTTAGCATGCCTTCGTAGTGTACAAATCTGCACGCTGGGCGCGTATTCCAGAAGTCTGTGGTTCGATTCCCGGCGAAGACATTGCACATTTCTCACAGCCCTTGCTTCGAAATAACCTAATGTCTCTACAGTGGCGCCCGAACTAAAAGGGTGGTGGATGATGATTCTCTACGCTCAATATTTGGCGATTGGGTCCCCTAAAAACCCCAGTCGTCCTATAAAAAGGGGAGTATATAAGATATTTCTCCCGCCTTCTTAGCATGCCTTTGTAGTGTAGTGATCTGCACGCTGGGAGCATATTCCAGAGGTCCGTGGTTCTATTCCCGGTGAAAGCGTTGCTCATTTTTCAAGACTCCTACTTCCGAAAAAAAATCCTAAGACTCTACATAAAACGGAACCTTACTTCACGGATACTTCAGGAAAATACTTCATGATTATCGATATGGAGTTTAAATATTGTCTAAGAGGAGGAAAATTCTGAACTCTGTCCAGTTATATTAAAAAGCAAAAATATAAACAATATATCCTATGCATTCATATTTTTATGCGTTACCTGTAAATAAATAATGCAAATAATACACTCATTTACTGTGAAACAATATTCTTGCATAACACTAGACGCATAAATCACTTCGGTAAATGTTAAAACATTTTGATAGCAAGAACTGCCTTTATCAGATTTTTCTATAATAACACACCGAAAAACGAAACACACCACCCGCAAAAATAAGAAGGAATAAGAATACTCATATTCAGTAAAAATAATACCTTACCTCCCACTATAAATGTAGATATTCCTCCCACTAGATAAAGAAATGTTTTAGGGTTATTATGTAATGGCTCAAATTTCTAAATACTTATTATGTTGAAATCAAACCTTTTATATACCGTACAAGAAAATTATTTCATTTTCTCTTTCATTTCCTTCCCACGTTTTTTCTGAAATGGATTTCATTACTCTTGTTTAAAGTTCGAAATGATGTATAGAAATAACGTATTAGCGCTCAAAGCTATATAAGAAACCATCTCTTATTCTGCACACTTGGGCAAAATTTTACGTATTATTTATATGATAGCAAATGTCTATAACTGATCGTTATAAATATCTTCTTATGAATCCACACATCTCAATAAATTTTACATTCGAGAGTTTAATAAATGAAACTACGTTATTTAATATTTTTTATCCAACATTTATAATTATGAAGTGAGCTAAATACTCAAAATATAAATGACGCAAATATACAACAGTGCATAACCTAAAAATATTTATTGAGAATTTGGGGGGATGGCAAATCTTCAAGCACGGTTGAAATCATTGAGAGTAAACGGTAATGTTTTAAACATGTAAATTTTCGTAAAATTTAGGAAGACAAACTGAAAAACTGAGGTCAAAACACAAGGCATTCTGTTTTTGACTACACATATTTGAAATTAAGTAAGAATGCGTTTATATTAAAGAAATACAAATATGAGTATATATGTTTAATGTTTTCAGAAACACGGGCCAGCTTTTGTAGCGATTGTCTCAGGGAGATTTTGTTAAGATTAACTCTTTATATATAAATAAGCATTTTGGGAGTAGCAGCAAAATTAGCTTCTAAATAACTACAGGTAATAAAGGGGAAAAAACTGTAAATAAAGAAAATTTGATCCCCAGGGGCGAAATTTCTGCTGAAGTTCAGCGGAACTTGGAATTTTGGAAAAGAGTTCGACAATTCTGTTTGAAAAAATATTGTCGTTTTACATATTTTTAGTTTCCTACTTACAACGATTTAACGCTAATTCATTTAAGCATCATGTACTTCTAAATGAGTAGAAATATTTGCAATCCTTAGTTTTCAACCAGATCTGCAATCAAAACATAATTAAAGTTTAAGCAGTTTTAAAAGACTAATGATCGTAAACAAATTAACATAAATGCTGTCATTTGTCTTTAAAAAGCTCAAGATAATGTGCATGAATCTGATTTGAATGACTGGGCACATTTTAAATCTTCATTGTTGTTTACTAATGTATCCCTAGTTTGTTTGAGTAACTTTAAGTGCAAATTTCGCATTTGAGCAAGAAAGTAATGAAGATAGTTTCATGCAGTAATGCCACTGAAAATATTTATATTGAGCAAACTCTTTTTATGAATAATAATTTTCATAGAAGATTTGCAACTGGCTAATCATTAAATATTTAAGACTAATCACTCCAGCTTTAATATGGAAGTTCTTTCTCGGCGTAATTGAAATTATTCTAAAAATCCCCACTACTTCTTACACGCTAATGATTTCTATTTAATTAAAAATTTCATCAAAAGCGTAGCACTTTCTTACCTACGGAAAATAGCATTCAATGTCTCAGTATTTGCCTCAAAACTACATATCTATCATAAAATGGAAGCAAAAACTCATTTTACATCACTCCTGCTTTATAAAAATAACCTAATGGCTCTATAGTGGCGCCCGAACTAAAAGGGTGGTCGATGATGATTTTCCACACCCAGGATTTGGCGATTGGTCTCCTAAACCCCAGTCGCCCTTTAAAAGGGGAGTATATAAGGTATTTCTCCCGCCTTATTAGCATGCTTTCGCATGTATGGGTTGGTCATCACGCTGGGCGCGTATTCCAGAGGTCCGTGGTTCGATTCCCAGCGAAAGCGTTGCTCCTTTTTCATCTCTAATGCTTCGAAATTAAACCTAATGGATCTATAAAATAAGCAATTTCTTGTTATTTGTTTCAATGGAACAACAGTTTCAGATCACAAGCTGTTTCGCAGTATCAGGCATCATCACCTTTCTGCATAAGTATTTAGTAGCATTCCTGGTACGCATGATGCAACTGGTTCGAAATTATTGTTCAATTTATGTTTCGCAAAGCAGTTGTAATTATTTGCAGCTACGAAATTTGTAATTCACTTCATTTTTCTAACTACAGGTGGCGCAAAACGCATTACTTCTTTGATCATTCTTTAGCATTTCATGTATGCTATGCCTCAGTCCATAGTCAATCTGTTTATTATCATATGAAGTATGTTCTCTTTGTATCGCGGGAAAACGACTGCATGTTGAGACATCTTTTTACAGCAAGCTGATTTTCAGAATTCCTCGCTTTTTTTAAAGATTAAATTTCTTTCAGTTTAAGTTATCCTTTCATTTTAAGTTATTGTGTACTGCAAACGGAAAGTGAATATTTTGCTTTTCGTATAGTCATTCATTTTCTTTGCGTGGATAGATAAGAGATGGAGTCATAAAATTGTCTTACGAATATTGTAAAAATCATTGAAAAGTATTACATCCCCAAATCTCGTTATTTCATAAGCTTTTGTTTATTTCTCCCATGTTATATTATCTCGATGTTATATTACATCAATCTTTTAGCCATAGTGTTTGTCACTATGGCTAAAAGGCTAAACGATTGTCATCGATTTTCAAAGTACATCCTGATAAGCTATCGAGTTCAAATTTTGTACACATAATATTTATGGAAGTTAATACAATATAGTGAAAAAGTATCTTTACAATTCGATTTATATTTTCAGTTTTTATTTAATGTTTAAAAATTTTTCACACATATATTCGCTTGACGAACAAAGTAAAAATTCCAGAATTTACTGTTTAAACCATCACGTAGAGTTTATATATTAGCAGGATGATTTTAAAACAACTGAAAGAAATGTAAAGTAGAGGGAATCAAAATGAACAGACTAGATAATGAAATATGTGTGCGGAAATAGCATGTGTAAGTGAAAGGGAGGAGTGAAAAACAAATAATTGAAATCATTTGTTATAATTATCTTGAAATGCCCTCATATTGACAATAAAATAATTCTGTCGTCATGGCTTCTTCATTGTGAAACGTTTAGGAACATAGCAAAATTCTCCACGTCCAAAAGGAGTGCCAAAACTGATGCAGCGGCTTATATCGACCAAGATTCAATATCGACCAAGATTAAAATCGTTATGGAATTCAATCAGTGTATAATGAAATGAAGTAATATTCAAACCTTTGTTTAACAATGTTCATCCGATCACATATTTTGGCTAATTTTTGTCCATGAGCTCCTCAATATCCGTATTGACTATTGGACTAAGTATGCCCCCGTTGACAGTACAGTGGAACCTTGGTTCACGAACGCCTTGGACCAAGAAAAATTCGGCTTACGAAAAACATTTTCAAACAAAAAATGTTTAAATAACTACCTATGGCACGAAATACGAATAAGATGCTTGAAAACGCGGTTAATTCAATGGACGAAAGGTCTTTAGTGGAATAAAACAGAAGGTAAGTTATATGAACCGCTAAATTAGTGCAAAATCAGATAAAATGCAAAGGCTCATTAAAACATTATCATCCTTATAAAGTAGAAGTAGGCTATAGAATAAATATTGGAATAACGATTCTTGGTCTTGTTTTAGGTAAATTTTAAATAAATCAAAAGGGAAAAAATGTTAGTAGGTCAAAAGCTCAGCGATTTTCAAGAAGAGGCGAGAGGTGTTAAGAGAAATAGAAAAGAAAGCGAAAAAAAGCCTCCGAAGTACAACAGCTTGCTGATAATTTCATGGATTCCTTTCAAATAATAACGTTTTGCGCCTTTGATTTCTTTATCTTTCTCTGTTTACGCCGTCAAATTTCCTTCGTAGGATAAGGTAAAATTAAATTCAAATTTTCGTATTTTTTATGTGTTTAGTATTGAGTTAAATACTACGTATGGCTTAATAATTTATATGTGTTAAATTTATTAAGTATATCAGTTTGAAGCACGAACTTGCTTACAAAGTTCTGTTTTCTAAGCAACCATTAGAGATACGAGAAATTCATTTTACATTAAATCCTGAACGGGATAATTGTTTCGGTTTTCGAATACTTCGGGTGGCTATCTATTTTGAGGAAAGATTTAAGTTAGCTACCCAAGATTTTATTCTATTGGTTTAGTCGTATATGTAGAGTAATAAGTGACTGTTGGGTTCCAGGTCTCACAGTGTTTTCGATCAAGTTTGGGATGGGGCTGGGCAAAGTCTTTTCAATGCATTGCCCAAAAGATTCTAGTCCAACAGCAGGCTCTTTCAGTGCGATCCAGGAGTATTCTTCAGACCCTTGTTTGAACTGCCAGTGAGTATAGCGCAAGTGAGTATAAGCGCAAGTATATGTCTAGTAGTTCAGTATAGTTAAATATTTTTGCAGCAGTCATATCATCATGGCATCTTTTTTCACCTGAAATACAGCATTTTGGTTCTGCCAAAAAATGTATGAAATTATTATTTTCTTCATCAAATAAAAATAAGGTGCAAATTGTTGTTGAGTAGTGCCCATGTGTACTTTATTTACACGTTGCCCATGTGTACTCCATTTACTCGCAAGTATAATTTGTCACTAAATTTAAGGTAATTATTAAATATTGTTCGACTTTTAATTTAACTCAGTTTTTATGAAAATTTTGATAATGCACAGCTGGATAGAAATCTTTTATTAGTTGGGCTGTAAATGTAAAGTTTTCTGCGATCGGCATTTGATTTTTTAATGAAGCTCTACTCTTGTGAAATGATATGTTTAATGTAATTTGCCTTCTGAAGTGCATCAGCACTATTTTATCTTTACTCTTTGCTTGATTCAGTGGGGAAGAATCACTAAATTAAATACGTTAATTTCGCCTTAATATTGATTCTTTCTATTTAGCGTGAGTATTTAACATATGTATGTGTAGATCTGTTTTTTGATGAACGCAGGATAAAGAAGTAGCATCTCACTTTGTAAAGACATTAGGTACTTTTTGGAAGCAGGCAAGAGGAAATATACGCCTACGCCTACGACGGAAATCAATTCACGGTCCTCTGGAATACGCGCCCAGCGTGTAAACTACCACACCACGAAGGCATGCTAAGAAGGCGGGAGAAATACCTTATAAACTCCACCTTTTAAAGGGCGACTTGGGTTTTTAGGGAACCCAATCGCCAAATCCTGGGTGAGGGTAATCATCATCCAACACCCTTTTAATTCGAGCGCCACTGTAGAGACATTAGCTAATTTTTGGATGCAGGCAAGGTGAAAAATATGCAGCGCCTTCGCCGGGAATCGAACCACGGACCTCTGGATTACGCGCTCAGCGTGCAGACCACCACACCCCGAATGCATGCCAAGAAGGCGGGAGAAATATCTTATAACTTCTTTAGATCAAATAACCCATATTGTTGTATAATGTGCATAAAGAAAGCTGTGTTGATTTCATGATATTTAATTAACGATTGTTAATTTGAAATAAGATGTAAACATGGGCTAAAATGCAATGTATTAGTGGACATGGATTGAAATTTGACATACCGAGTGAGAATCTCAGTATTCGAATTAAAATAGACGGTTTCCTCTGTTCCGTCTCACTGAGTCAGAAGTTACATTGTAACGATGACGATTTCCTTACCATTTTAATCTAATTGAAATGTGCTTGACCTAGTATCTTTAACAAAGCTTCTAGCAGATAGGGAATTTCAAGTCTATGCGTTCTATTCTATGAGCTATTGTCCTGTTTGCCAATTCAGCTAGAGACGTCTGAAACGTCATCCAGTTTTCCTTAGGCAAGCTATTATCCAAATGCTTTTCAAGACACTATGAGTTCCGAGTTGTCCAAAGCAACAGTTCTAGATGCATTAACTTTTTGCTCAACAAATTTCGAATAATTGGCAGTAAAAAGCCGCATCTCCATACATATATATATACTCAAAGCAAACGTTCTTACTCCCATATTTCTCCCCTAGTGTGTTTTACCCCCTGTTTTTTTATCAGAATGATTTAGGTATTTCTGATAAAAATGCAAAATATTAACATGAATAGGCAATAGTTTGCGTAAATAAAAGAATATTGTTGAAATTCGTAAATAATTTTAACTATATGTGTGCCTTTTAATATGCTATGATTAACATTTAAGCCGTCTCTTCAAAATAATCTACACCGAGTATTTTTCCCTCCCGGTTTTCAAGAGGTAAAATTAGTAGGAACGAGGGGGATACTTGTAAATACGTTAAATTCCTCCACATCAATTGTTGAAACTTGTGATAAGCTATTTCAACTTATCTTTGATTTTAGACAGGTAAAACTTGTTTGTATTTGGGATTAATATTTTGAAACTATTTTTGGTCAGAATAATACATGATAGATTAACTCAAGACACAAAAAACACGCCGAACAAATACTAATTCAGAAGTCAAACAACAAAAATCAGCGTTATATTTACAAAATTTTCACAGGACTCGCTTTTGCGGTTTGCATCTTCAGCGGTTCTTGCGGTTGCGCATCTTCAGCTGCAAAACCGCAAAAGCGGTAAAACCATCGAAACTAGTCCTGTGAAAATTTTGTAAATATAACGCTGATTTTTGTTGTTTGACTTCTGAATTAGATTAACTCAAATTGACAATATCAAAGTTGCTACAACATGACCACAAAATTATCGCGCTAAATTAGTTTTGTATAATAAGAAAATTGTGACCCTTATTATTTCCTTGTACGAAGTAAAGGGAGTATTGTAATCAGGAAAAATTCCGGGTACCGTATTTTAACGAAAATATCCATTTTGATCGATATCGAATGCAATTTAACGATGTTTTTGCGTGACATCTGTACGTAAGGACATAATAAAGACTCTTTTTTACCAAAACGAAACATAAAATTAATTTAAAATGGATTCAGATGATATTTTTTTCTTAGCGTCTGCACGTACGTACATATGTATGTATGTATGTACCTCGCATGACCTAACCGCCCAGACGGTATAGTGGTTAGGAGAGCCTGACTGCGATACCGAAGGGCGAGGATTCGAATACCGGAGGAGGTATGGATGTAAAATTGTCTGTCCCATCATAGGATAGTAGCAGTGGCCGCTTATTCACAATAAAATGGCGACCACTTCTGGCCTTAGTAGTGGCTATTGCCGTTATAGCCAAGTGGCCGCCATTGGAAAAAAAAGTCTCGCATAACTCAAAAGCAAGTAGCCTCAGAACGTTGAATTTTTTTATATAGGACTTGCTATGACATGTAGTTGTGCAACTCCCTTTTTGGTGGCAATCGGCCGCAACAAAAGTATATAAATATATATACGTACTCTGTTACTCGGCTCATTGAGCTCAGCGTTTTTATTGTGTTGGTAAATTGTGCATTTTTTGCTTTAAAATTATTTAATTATGTTGTTCTTATCTTCGGGTTAAGGTTTTTAATCCCTTTGTTAACTTCCACGCAATAGCTGTAGAATTATCAATAATTTAAAAGTTGTTTAAGTGTAGCTAAGCCTATTTTTTTTTACTGTAGCAGCCATATATGTTTATATTTGAAACTTAGCAGAATAGCGGATTTGTTGCCAATGTAGAGAAACTAAGTTTCGTATCAACAAAAATAACGTTTTCTTTTATTATTGTGAATTAAATCATTCATAATACATTCTGGAATTATCATTTAAATTGTTAAATTATCTCAAATATTGACTCAGCGTAGCGTCCACAACAAATTCAGTTTCTACGGCTTCGGTGTCTTTTTGCCGAGTGAGATCAAAAGTAAACCTTCACTTTTGTGCACCGAAAAATCTGCCGAATTGCTTGTTTTTGCGTAGAAATTCTAAGTTTGATTGTAAAAATTGTTCTTTAAATTGTGTTAACTGTATTTATGTTTTATATTTTTCTATATTTTTGAATTTTTAATAAAAATATTTTGAGGTTTCATGTATTTTTGTCTTGTCGCGAAGTGATAACTGAATTAATTGAATAAGAAAATATGGCTAATGAAATTCGAGGAAATAAGTTTAAATGAAATGCAGTAAAAAATGCGTATAATTTAATAATCCGTACAAGAGAGTCATGTGGTGTACACATCAGATTTTTTCTAAATATTAATGCAAACTTTTAACTGGAAAGACCATTTAAGGTATTTCCATGCTCCAAGGTTTAGAAAATGCATGTAATATTATTCAGACTTTAATTTTTCACGAAAACTACAGAAATTCGAAAATGAAGATGTCAATGAATTCCGAGACATTTTTGTTCGTTGTGCTTTTAGAAAATTAAATGAAATTTAATTATTTAAAAAAACAATCTACTTTCCCGTACATTTCATACGTTATTTTTGCGTTTGCAAGACAAACTATTAACAAACTGGGAAAAAAATCTTCTTGTGATTAATAATTTCTAGAACATATATTATGCAGTTGGTATCTCCCGTTTTTAATCAAGCAGAAAGAAGAGCATGCATATGAATGCTTAGATGGCATATTAATGTTACACGTAAAGTATTTGTTTTATGTTTTAATTTTTTACTCTCTATAAAAGGACTATTTAAGGAAAAATAAAAGTAAAACAAGCTAAAACCGAAATTTCAGTTCTTGTATTTCACAAAAATTTAGTTACTTTCGTCATCAAACTAATAATAACCCAGGGCTAAAATAGTACGCGCGTATTTAGAAGCATGAAAATATGTGCCAAGAGTTCGTAAGGCATAGAATATCAAGTCGAGTTAATCTTGTGCCCGTATTATCGTAAAACATTTCATTCTGTTATGCTTGTTTAATTTTATCGGAATAATTACAATATATATAAGGAAATAATTAAGCATATTCTTAATCTGAAAATCAGCAAAATTAATATTTCCCAATTAAGGGAAACAACCCTAAAATTTCCCGCTTTTCAGTTTAAAATACTAAGTTTAAAAATGAGTTTCCAAATAATTACTGAGAATGAAGCAACAACTTGTGTTTGATGTAGATTTTTAGCATAAAAACTCTATCGATTTCGAGGCCAACAAAGTCCCTCTTCATCAGGAACAAAGAGATCTGAAAATTTCTTTGTTCCTGAGGAAGAGGGACTTTGTTCGCCCTCGAAATTGATAGAGTTTCTGTGCTAAAAGTCTAAGCCTAACACAGATTGTTGTTTCGCTTTTATTGTTTATTTGAGGCGTGTTTCTTTTATGTCTTAATTACTGAGTATCAAATAATCCTAGGTATTCAAGTAAATGCTTATTTTTTCCCAACACTTTTTATTGTTAAAACCCATTTTTAAAACTTTATCTCAGTTTATATAATTACAGACTCTTAAAAGCAAAAATTAAATCTTGTAAACTCACCCTGTCATAGGGCAAAGAAGAAGTGATATTGTAAGGATAAGTCTCACATTTGGGGTGACGATTATTTCATCGGAGTTGTTTACATCTCGCGCGAAGGTATTGATATGATGAGTTTTGCATCTTTCAGAGAGCGCTAGAGTGGCATATTGTCGTCTCTCGATATCCTTGGCTGTACGTTTCCTCTTTTTATCGGAGAAAAAATGATAAAGTTGTGTAAGTTTGAATAGACAATTTCTTTTCTTCTTGAAAATGATAACAACAGAAAAAAGGATGCTTCTAAAATGCCATAGTTGTAAACTCTCCGAAATAAAACTTCTTAAATAAATTTTTATGGTTCAAGGTATTTTAAGTTTAACACTCGCAGCCAGAATTGCAGCGAGTTTTGGCCATTTTGCTATACGCTGATAACTGAACGTTGCGAATAAAGTTTCAACACGACCCCTTTAAATCATAAAAAGATCAGTTCTTCGTTCCCCGAAACGATATTTTTATTGTAGATATTAATGTATTCTGAAATCTCCGTGATGGTGACATGCTTTAATTGGTCCAATATTACGACGAATGAGATCGAAGTCTTCTTACTGGTTCTAGAGAACTCAAAGTTTGTTTCCATCATCAATTTCGATAATTCTTAAATTTTATCCTGAGTGATAAAATGGGCTGTCAATTAGAAAAAAATATGAAATATACGATTCAATATCTCCTATAAATGTCCGTGATTTACTTATTTTGTATTCTGCTGGAAAATTATCCGTGTTATTTTTGTTTGATCAATACTCTATTCGAGTAGTTACTAAAACTAAAGTTGTAACTCCACAAGCGTTTGTTACACTGTTTCTGGTGGAGTTGCATTCTGCAATGGGTATGTTGTAATACTCAAAATTTAATTTATCTTCAGTGGTTGTTGCTGTATTCATAATGCTTAATTCTAAAGATTCCAATTTCTTAATGTATATTTTCTAATAAATTGCATGACAATAAAAATATTTTTCAACAGATACATTGCAGGCAGAATCAAGCTGCCACAATAATACAATAATACCTTTGAAAAGGCCTACGTTGGAATGTGAATCCTGGATAATTACATTATTACAAAGAAATTCGGACAAATTTATATTCCCGATGTTTATTACACATGTATTTACTCGTTGCACGTTTACAACTGATACCTATCATATTCATTTTATACTTTATTAGATATATTGTTTCGTATATTATTAATTGGCGAATAATAGCGCTTCGGCATAAAAATCCTTTTGTTATAATTATTATTCAATTAAAGGCATTATTAACATCAAAGAATTTGCAAGTATGAATGGTAGAAAACGAAGAAATAAATTTAACGCGTACTTTTTATCAAAATGAAAATGATCAGCACTCACAAAGTTAAAGAAAACTTAGACAATTTTCCATTACAGCATCATACATTACAGTTTGTATTAATATGAATTTCCCAATATTGATAATATGTGGGACTTGCACATTATTACCCTTTAAATGTTTCACTTAATGTCAAATTACTCAATTTTTTTTAAAATGGACGCTGGAAAACTTAGTAACACGAGCAACAATCAGAGAAACCATTAGAGCAGAAATGCACGTTAATTAAAAATGATACAAATAATCATACGCTGACTGATTGCTTCTGACTGGCTGTGTGGTAGTATCATTAGTTACATTAGTTGTTCATGGATGGTCACACCCATTAGAAAATTTCATAACCCATCATGGAAATGCCGTTTTTACGGAAGTGCTACTTCAACATTTCAAGTATGTTATAATGGCAGTTGAATAAATTGAGTCCTTGAATGAAATTGAGCAGAATGTTTAAACAGAACAAAATTCAGAACATACTGTGTACTGTTAAACATAAGACATGGTGATCTCATCCTTCATTTGGAAGTCAGCTTTCTAAAAGAAAAGTTCTCGTAGATTTTGGAAAAGAAAAGACGGTGTTGCAATTTTATGGAAGAGAAGGGTGAGCTGCATAAAGGAAAATCATTTATGCAACTATTATGCTATTATGTGCTGAGAAAGGCTATTTGGTTTATTATTCTAAGTTGCTTTCATTAGACATCTAAATGATCTAGACTCGAAATTGCAGACAACAGCAAATTGTTTTCTTAGATTAGTAGATGAAATCAACGAATCAAAACTCAATTTAAATCGTTCACGTTCCAGTAATTAAAAATGGTCTTAAGTCAGTTTCCACATTTAAAAAAAAACTATTGAATCTGTGGAAGGCAATGACAACTATACAGAATGTAATGAGAAATTAGAATCGTCTCACGTGACGTTCAATAGTTGGTTTAACGGTATTGCGAAAGAAGGAGACTACATTTATCCATTTCTATTTATTGAATACAAACTCTTGACAATGCGTAATAACATAAAACTTATAGATGTAAAAGCAGTAACTGGTTGAAAATAAACTTCAATAAATATCATGAACTTCCACCAGTTCCTAGATGGTTCTGATATAACTAATTCATCGCGATTCCAGTCCTATAAATCATTGAACGTGGCCGAAGAGCAGAAATGTATTTTATGGACCTATACATTGACATACAAAACAATAGTTCTGTAAAGAAATGTTAGCACCTTTTTCTTACGGCTTAACTGAAGTTATGCTGCATGACTCATATAGAAATAAGAGTCTGACTACTCTCTTAGTAAGGTAAGTTTTTGTTATTTCTATATTTTCCAATGTTTTTAAATACCTAATATCAGATTACCATTATAAGGTATTTTTTCTCTCCTTCGTAGTGTAACGGTAGCACAATCGGCGAGTATTCGAGAGGTCCTGGGTTCGAGTCCAAGCTATTCCACTGCTCAATTTTCCCGTTCCTGCATCAGTATAACCTAATGACTCTACAACATATATAAATGGTCACAAATGTATCAATATATGAGATTTACTTTAATCTTTATCATGAATATTTATTCATTTACATTTCTTCATGCGAAATTTTGAGGCAATCAAAACGTAACATTTCCAGTTTCGTTGAATCGACAGTTATGTACTTAATTTTTGAAAAGCAGACAGTTTTGAGAGTAAATTTAAAGTGCAAAAATTAAGGACGAAGTCGAAAAATTAGCATATCAGCTGAACGAAGAGGCAGAGCGGACAGAAAGACCAATCAGGAGATTAAGTAAGGTGATGTACGGTAGCACATGCGCAGATATGCAGCTAGACGTAATGGGGGAGTGTCTGAGTAGTATAAAGCATGTTGTCGGTGTAAGATCAGTATTTCTGGCAAAGAGATTGCACGCCGTATAGCAGTTAAAATCACACCGAGTTGCTGCCTCAGCGAGAAATGGAGAATAATCAATCTGTTAGACGACATCTGGATGCTTTTACCCGAGGTCGAATCATTGGGAAGTTGGAGGAAGGCCGCAGTGTGACAAGTGTGGCTGCAGAGTTCGGAATTGCTCACAGCATCGTTTCACGACTTTGGAGACAATTTCAAACTACAGGAACAGCTATCTGGAGGTTTAGTAGTGGCCGTCCACGAGGAACCACACCCGCAGATGACCGGTATATTGCCTTACAGGCCAGAAGAAACAGGCGGCAGACAGCGGGGGAAATCGCTAGACACACGACACAGGCGATTGGACGACCGATATCGCGTTTTACCGTGGGCAGAAGACTGCACGGTGGTGGTCTGTTTGCACTACGCCCTGTACGGTGTGTACCTCTAACGCCTGCCCATCGGAGAAGGCGTTCTCTGTGGTGCCGGGAACATCGGAATTGGAGAGACAATGAATGTGGACGAGTACTCTTTACAGATGAGAGCAGATTCAGTCTGAGTAGCGATTCTCATCGCATACTCATCTGGAGAGAGCGGGGAAGCCGCAATCATCCCTCAAACATCATTGAAAGGGACAGGTATGAAGGTGGCGGTGTTCTCGTTTGGGGAGGCATCATGCTTGGTAGTCGTACAGACCTTCACATCTTCGACGCAGGTTCAGTCAACGGGACCCGTTATTGTAACGAGATTCTTCTTCCATATGTGCGTCTTTTTATAGGCGCTATGGGTCCGCAGTTCCTTTTCATCGACGACAATGCACCATGTCATCGCACAGTAGCTGCCGAACAGCTCTTAGAGAGTGAGGATATTGAACGTATGTATTGGCCGGCACGATCTCCGGATCTCAATCCCATCGAGCATGTATGGGATTTTCTAGGCAGACGCTTGGCAGCTCGTACCTTACCACCAGTAACGATTCCGTAGCTTTGATTGGCGCTGCAAGACGAATGGACAGCAATGCCTCAACAACTCATTGACACCCTCATTCTCAGCATGGGCAGACGCTGAGAAACCTGCCTAGCAGTAAGGGAGATCATATCCCCTATTAAAGACCGGATGTTTCTTGCTGAACACCCATCACAGGGATGTTTCGGCCTTCAGTCGCATTGCGCTCCATGCTACTTTTTCAATAAAGCTTCTTTTTCTTCCCTCTGATTTCTCTTTTAGTAAGTGTTGCTTACATTACTCACGTCCTTACGTATTGGGGATTTACGGTATTAAATGTGTTGATTTGGAAAGCTTTTGTACAAAGTTATATTGAAAAAACCGTCTCGTCCTTAATTTTTGCCTGAGGAAATATCATATTTACTTTCAAGGACTGATAAACAAGCAGAATTCGGATGTAAGAAATGTTGAAACTGGCAGACGACAATTTTGAGATCTAAAAGTGTTTTCTAAATTCTTCCTGAAAACCACACGTACGTGTAAACCAAACTGAACATTTCTAAGCAAATACTATGATATAAATAAGGCAAATGAATTTAAAGACTTTATAAACGGATAAACCTGGGTCTAACACTAATCGTTAAGCTGGTACAAAGGCATAGCCAAATTCCTATTAAGTGAGGAAGGAAGTGGCACCTGCGCCTGGGAAATGCCTTAAAATGCTTTAATGAAAGCATTTCCAGTGGTAAAAGATCGAATTAAATAGGATGGCTGAAATTTTTAGCAAATATAAAAATAGGGCCGAGGTGTTGACTGAATTTATTTTAAAATGTCAAGTCTTCAACATGTTGTATTGCAAGAGGCCAGACACCGAGGTGACCCAAATTATTGTAATAAGGCTGCTTTTCCCTATTGAGAAAATTTTCGAGGTGAAAAATTCTACTACGTATGAAAATTTATTGTAATTAGCAGCAAAGTTCGAAAGCCGGCTAGCGACGGAATGTGTGCGTATGGTAGGCTATGGACAGAGGCCGACCGGACAGTTTTTCACCCTAGCAAAAGCAACACTAGGAATCTCCACCCTAACAAAGGCCGCAGTTAGCCGGGATAGGCAATAATTTTAGAGCAATTGAATGCAACCGCAAAGGACAGGTATTAGAATTAGTGGTCAGGAAAGGAAACGTTTTGGTGATCGTCAGAGGAGCCGCAAGAAAAATAAAAGAGGGGGCTGAGAAACAGAATTTAAGCTAATTTCGGGGGAACGATGACAAGAGGGTGCGGTTACCCCTGACGCAAGAAAAGCCTTCTATAATTAAATTAAATAGAGTTTACCGAGGAGAATATTACTGAGAAGATAAAAGGCTCGGATATGCAGGCGGGAAGCAGAAGTTGTATTATGACAAATAAGAAGACATGTGGAATGTAAGGTGTGTGATGAGGCTCTCAAAGTAAACCAAGCATTATCGTGTGTTCAAGGAGATAAAATTTGAGTCGAAATTTGAAAGTACATTCATGATTGAGAGAGTTCGACAACGGACTCTCTGGACAAAAATGGCCAAATTGTTTAGCAAACAAAGTTTGGCAAATATGGAACAGGTCAAGCCCTATTTCGATTGTAATGATATTTCAATGTTTAAAGATTTTCTGTAGGAAACCGGTAGTGAAACTAGTACCAGTAGCGCAGAAACTTCAGGAACTGACGCCCTGGAAAGCAAAAGAAGGGCAACTTAAACTACAGAGCAGATTGAAAGAAAGGAAAGGTGGTTTCAATCTGGATCAACCCCTGAAATATTAGTAAGGAGCGCTAAGGGAGGTTTGATATTTCTCGTACAATTAAATGTTTCTGGGACAAAAATACTCTGTGAATGTACATGTTGTTCTCGTGATGGCAAAGCCACACTTCGGGTTTATTTCTTATTTTAAAAAGTAGCTGTAGAATGTGTTCGAAATGCATTTTGTGATTTCTCTTTTTGTGATTTGGTTACAAAAAAATTTCAGTGACTGCTTGCATGATTTATTGGAATGTGTAATTACATCAGTTGATGAAATCAGAGCAAAGTACCCTGAATAGTTGGTTAGTTTTCAGAGCTTTGTATTGAAAATGACGATGCTCTCAGTCGCTTGCTTACATAACTCAGTAGTATGATTGCTGTCAAAATTGCCTTTCTAACTCGATTTTATGATCTCTTTCACTCTGTTATAGAGTTTTTGGAAGCAAATTATGTTGAAAGAGAATTTACTAAAATTAGAAAATGACAGACAACAGAACTCACTTAACATATATACGTAGCAAAATTTAATAAAATAAAAGCCGCAAGAGCTCAATTTAATGAAAACTAATTACATTATTTCTGGTTTCGTGTCCACAATATTTCTAAAATCGCAGATTACAACTTAGAGATTTTTACAATTCTCAAACATTTCCTATCAAAAAGAAAAAAAATTACAGCCCATTGTAATTTATTGCTGGAATTTGGAAGTAATCTATGCTTATTTATAAATAAATGTGACAACATTTTTAACGTGAAGATTCCTGATTGAATTTTTAGCTCGTTTATAAACAATAAAAAGTGAATTTCCATTATCATAAAATTTAATCGACTTATCAAAACAAGATGAAGTAAAATTCACAAAATGCAGCTCCCTAGACTTTTAACTACAGAAACCAATACCATTAGTATATTAAGAAATATGGGTAGGGAGAGAAAGCACTTTATTGCATTACTTTCACCTTATTTAGTTGAACAGAGATTTAGAGAAGCATTTTTTTTTGACAGATAGAAAAAAGTAAGATGTGAATAGCTATGTGAGATGATTGAAGATATAAATAATAATAGTAAGATAAATAAAAAACACAGCCGAATATAGAAAATATATTTGTACTATACCATGTTCAAAACTCACATTAACGATTAAATACTAATGTAGTTCTTTGAGTCTGTGCAATTCTGTTTTTTAATTTCAATAAAAGACTTTAAAATTTTCGTTTATAGTTGGTTTGTTTCCTTTGTAAGTAATTTAAATGTCAATGATTCAAAAAGTACTTTTTGAATCCTTGACAGTTAGATTACAAATAAATTTGGCAGTAATTTATAAATTAATAGGATAATCAGCAAATAATAAATTAAAGTACATTAAAGTTTTTAATATAAAATCTCAGATTCCCAGAAGCGGGCACTGGGTGAAAAACATTTGAAAAGCCCGAGATAGGCTAAAGCAATTTACGAAACTAAGGTCTTAAACACATGAGACTGGAAAAAATTCTGAAGGGAAAAAATTGCAGTTCGGTGTAGAAAAATTAAATAAAAAAAGCTGTGCACTTAGCTGAGGTGTGCACTAGCTTTTCTAAGCTGTTTTTGTTAAAAACAGCTTAGAAAACAATAGCTCAGTTTTCTTACACAACTAATGTGAAGACCAAGATATGGAGGTAAAATTTAGTCTAATTATTCTTTCAATTCATTAAATAGAAACGGGATCATCAAACTTTGTTTTCCAATGCAAGTTTACGGCTAAACGTATTCGCAGCGGTACTGAGTAAAGCGATTCATTTATGAGCTACATTATAAAATCAGTGGTTTGTTAAGCATTTGTGTTTTGGTACTATCCTGATAGAAATGTCCGGTTCTGAAAATCTGTTTCTGGCAACGGTAGTGAATCGCATAATGTTACAGAGTTATACATTATTAAATTACTATACACATATCATATAATTTAAAATTGCTGGATTTTAAAATGACATGCTATCGCATGCTTTCTCTTAATGTGGAATAATACTTCGTAACTAAAATTACTGTTTCTTACAAAGCCAGTCTCTTTTAAGGGCTCAAAGAGCCATACATTGGTCTGCCTGATATATAAACAAATGTCTAATGAAAATATTTGCTATTTAGTTTACTGTTTCAAGTTAAAAAGAGACCTTAAAATTATAGTTAGTACTTCGAATTCGCAGAGAACTCGACATCAGAGGTTTTTAAAGTATGGGATTTCTGCGATTTCGAGTTGAATCTTGAAATAAAGAACTTCGACTGTGTTTATATTTTCTTACATACGATCAAAGATTTAAAAACTCTCAATAACTATAGAGTTGATAAAAATTTTATAATGTTCCATTTCTTGGTTTCAAAGGAAAAGCTCCAAAATTAGAATTTTTTTAAGCATGTTTTGTTAAAAAACAAAAAATAATATTAACCATTAAGAGTCATATATTATAACTCTAAGGATTTTCATTTCTTTGTGAATTTACTACGGAACATTGGTTTCAAGAAAACAATAAATTATTTGGATTGAATGAAGAAACTATGCCAGACAGCAAATGTAAATAATGGCATGAATATACGAGGGAGCCTATCATTATTGAATATCCAGGATGTTTATCATTATTGAATATACAAACGACTTCAGAGAATGCACCGATATCATTAAATCTGTTTGGCCGAATGTCAGTTATATATGGAGCCAGTAACATAATTACAAATCTGGAATTATTCAACAGGAGATATTTCAAGTTATTGAAAGACTTCAATAACTAATAGAAAGGATATTGCTATAGAATATAACGCTGACTATTAATAATTTGAAATAACAATTAAATGAATACAGAGGGGTTTTGATGGATCTAATGGCATTGGGAATTATTAGTCTTAAATTAATGTTAACCATGTTGTGAATTTATTACAAAAGTAAGACATCCTTAAGGAAGTGCTGTGCTTGCATGTTCCACCTATTTCTTTAAAATATTATAGCCACTAAAAACAACATTAAACCTCAATTCTTTCAGGGTAAGTGGCCCTTTGAAACTAAGTAGGTATGTTAAAGTACTTTAAATAAAATCCCAGGGTATAATGAGAAGAATCGGAATTATTAACTGGTTAATTGATTAGGAAAATGTGAAGCAGTCCATACAAATGCTCATGCTGTAGAAAAGACGCTTGAAAAAAAAAAACGTTATTTTTGACAGTAGTTTAAAAATGTTACACGTCTAGATCTTCTAAGAAAATGCGGCATTATATCAAGTACTGCTCGTAGATTACAAAAAGTAAGTTGTGCAGTTGTAAGAAATACAAAGAAGCGAATGCGAAAACTGAAATTCTGCAAAACTGATTCTGAACGTTTTGAGGAAAAATAACCAGTGATACATAGAACAATAAACACATTATTAGCTTTTGCTTTGATGATAACATATTTTAAATTACATTATTAATGTAAGTTAAAAGACATTATTAATGTAATTTAAAAGATGTTATCCTCAAAACTGACTGTAATGCTTAACGATAAATTAAATTATTAATGTTAAATTTTGAGAACTCTGTTAATTGCTTCTTTAAAGTCTTTTAAGTGATCAATTGCCAGTTTTTCCATTTTTATATATCATGTATATATTTCATTTATATTATTCTGAGGTTTCGGATCTTGGTCATACACCGCCCTCTTTTTTTACCTTTCTAAGGAGACCTGTATAGTGAAACGACTGTGGAACTGTCAAAAGCTGTGCTTTTCACGCATGGATCCATTTGACTTCTCAAAGTACACGACACCAACCTACCAACCAACCAAGTGATCAATTATTACTTATCTATTACCCTCTCTCTAAAAGAAGCTTAAATAGATGCTTTGTTTTGATTGTATGCTATTAACTCTTGACAGCCCTTAATCATGTTTGGTGAATTATCCTTCAACAAAAGTCAAAATCAACTCAAAACTAATAACTCTAAGATGAAAATAGACATAAACAAAATATATGCTAAAGTACATTAAAACACTGCTTAGACTGCAATAGAACAGAATTAAAAACTGCATATACAATTTTCAAAAATATTCTATTCATAAACTTGTCAATGAAGAAAATGTCGCATCCTGTTACTTTTTCAGTTGCATTGTTAGTGTTTTATTGAAATTAACGCAAAGTGTTCTTTGACTCTCTTCTTCGACAGAATAGTAACAATTGGATATCTTGCACTTAAGAATATAAAAATCACAACCATATAAACATTAGCACTAACATCATTTTGGCCATATATTACGAACATTAGCATTGACATTATTTTGGCTTTCGAAGTAAGCGATTTTCGGCAGTAAAAATTCAATTTGACGTTTTTACCTAATCAAATACTGGTCAAGATCTATTGATTTGCTACTTCTTTAAGAAAGGCAAATTGATCGGTTGTGTCGAATGTAATAGAGAAATTTTTTGCTTCTTTCTTTTAATAAGATCACCATCTTTCTTTCCAGCTACCTAGGATAATATATCAGAACATAAAATCCATGTTATTGAAACATATTACTTAATTTTTTGTGGATTATGTGGGATGAATTATTTACTTAACACAAAATATATAATACCTATCTGCCTAAGCTCAATTCCGGTTTTTTTTTTTTTTTTTTTTTTTTTTTTTTTTTTTTTTTTGAAGAGTGTTGAATTACAGAGCTACCCCTCTAATCCGAATCTATAGACTACTCAGGGCTCCATTTTTACATAGGTAGAAGCCGCAAATATATGTGCCTTGTCCATGATTGAAAATCCGTGTTAATGACGTGTGCAGCCAACATTTGCTAACACAACTACCGTGCGAAACGATATTTTTGATATGGTATTTATGCCGCAAATAGTTTAATTAAATAAACGCAGTTATGGGAACAAGATTCATGAGCAAAACTTTGTTTCAGGCAATGCAATGCGGGGAAAAAAAGTTTACTGATATATTTTTTCGAATGATTTTCGGAAAACCCTTATCGTAAGAAAAATGAAATTTTCTTTTTATTCTCACAAGAACTTTTTTTCTCTCTCATTTCAATATCTTTAAAATTTCTTGTGTCCTGATCTGTAAGAACTCTAGATGCTTTTCAAAGATTTTTATTCTTACTAAAAATGTTCGTGAAATATGTATATTTGTCTTTTATAACTTCAGAAAAGTAGCGTAATGTATAGCACCTTATGTTTCTTTTCTTACGCTGAAACGAATTCACTTCTTCCGCGAATGTCTTATCCCAATTGCACATCTCAAAATTGTCGACATACCTTTTGGAAGGTATCCAAAATGGCCGTCTTTTTCTTCTAGCTTCCATTTCGAACCAGTTTCTTCTACCAGAATCAAAGGATATACTTTATACACCAAGAATATATTGATTCTAAAACTTTATGTGGCTATAGAACACATCTTGATTCCTTTCTGAATTTCAACCGAATGAACTTTATTTTTCGATCAGAGCCACTGGTGTTAAAGTTCCTGCATATACGGCAAGAATAGTCATTTTCTTTTAGTAGTTAATTTTTTTCTTAAACGTATCTTTGAAAATTTATTTTGAAAACAACTATGAACTGCAGAGGATTAAAGAACGACTCAACATTTGAAATTTATGAAAAGGAACCACAGAAAGAAATATCTTTCAAATTGTAATCTCCTTTGAAAGAGATTTGAAGGGGGATGAAGGCGAAATGTTTTTGTTGAATCTAGAAAATGGTCTTGTTCTTCACAAAAAAAGTGTTTTAACCATGGAAAGTGTATTTCGCAACTGCCTTTCGTCTTGACAGTGTATTTCTCAACTATAATAAAAGCAAAAATAAAGATCTACTGTAAAGCTCATGGCTGGAAGCAAATTTATTATCTAGAGGTAATGTAGCAAATACCTTATTTTCTGAAAGAGAGTTTCATATATTTCTTCCCACATTGGTCATTGTGTGTGTATAACCAGTTCTGTTTTAGTAATGCTGTACACATTGAAAAATTTAAAAAATTACTTTAACTAACATGTATTTTTTATTGTTTTGTTCAAATGTTTATTATTTTCTACACCTTCTGTTTCATTTGTCATCCTTCATCAGAATACATATTTGAGTTTGAATGGTGAATGAAATCTTAATTTAGAAAGTGTGTTATGAAAATCATCCAGTATAGCTGTTTGATCTGCGAGAAGGTGTCCACTTTGCCAACTGGTGGATTTGCAAATAGATTTCTTTTCTGCTACAGCGTATTATTGGAATTCTTATTGCTGGAAACGAATTTCACGATCATATTATCTGGCTTATTTATCTGTGTTTTGCAGATGCTATTGTGTTCTGTGCAACATTTGAGTTACTGGAATCCCTCAAGTAGAGGTGACTAGTATGCATTAAATTTTAGTTACACTATAATATAGTTTTAATAAGCGTTTTAGTTAGATTTTACCTATTTTATGAATTATTAAATTTATTTAGAGTCTTCGTTAGTTGAGAAGATAATATTTTATTGCAGAGAGAAAAGTTTTGAGTATATTATACCTTCAAGCTCTTAAGATTATAATTTGTTTAGTTTAATAGGAAATTAATAACTACACTTCCTGTATAAACATGGCAGCATTTGCGGGTAGTAGTTTACGAAAGATAAGACCTAAACTGTTTAAAACCAAAGTGCTTTAGAAGCTGACTCATTTTAGCAGATGCATTATTTTACCAAAGCAGATAGAGCTGACCTCTCGAATTGTTTTTCAAAGTGACAAGATTCTGACAATTGGCAACACTTTATTAATCTCTTTTTTATAATCTAAGCAAGATTATTTTTAAGTGTGAGCTGAACATCAAATAACTTAGCTTTTTTGCATTAAGAATTATGCTAGAAAACAAAAATTTACATTTAAAAAATTATGTTTCATGTATGTTCTCAGAAGTGAGTTGAATTTTTCTTTCCACTTTCTAAGAATGGATAGAGCTTGATAAATATGAACTGTTCGTTTCATAAGAAAATTATCAGCCAGTTATGAATTTAGAGCGGCAGTAACTCTTACATTTCATTAGCAGAGAGAGAAAAACTATTACTAATATAAATTTGGGCTCATCAGCGGCCGAGCGGGAAAATGGTTGAACACTGGTAGTTCCGAAAAGGGTTTCATTTCAGACGAATGGGCTTGCTGTATGAGCATTTTTGAGGATTTTTTCCAAGTGTAACTTGTGTACAACCCAGGTTTCTTTAGGAAGTTCTCTACAGACGCGTCCCTCCAGTTAGGCAGATAGGCCTAAAGTGCTTTGCTATAATAAACCAAACCAAACTCTATTAATCTAAAATCTGATAAAAGAAACCAAAATGGAAATGCTCTTCTGTGCTTTGTCGTAAAATATATGTAAAAAATACCGCTGCTGCTTAAACTATTCCGAAAAAACCTGCAGCGCTCACTATCTGCTTTCGTCTTCTTTCAGCCATAAAAAGACAGGCATGACCAATAGTTTTCTTAGGAAAATTATAAGCAATTCGTATCAGCATTTAAATGAATGTCTTTAAACCGTTCAGTATGCTGCTGTCTTCAACGACTATTTAGTTACCAGACGTTCGAACAGTTAATCGTGGTTGTCTGTAACAGACGATATTTACATACTCTCATCTTCATCCGAAGTGATTTTCAGCTACTTAAGTTCAACTACGGTTTCAAAATTTGCTAATTTGCATTGCGTGCTTAACTTTCGGAAGCATGTGTTAAAGTGTACCATTATTCATATTAACTTTCATCAAGAATTTCATATTGAGATTTAATATGAAATTTACCTGGAGTAATATGTTGCAAACTCCGCCCAAAGTACTTCGTCACGCTAGAATTGTTAAAGTTTGGAAGATCTGTGGGGATCGCAAAGAGATGGCATAAAACAGTTCGTCTTTCTGATGATTATAAAAACGTTTCAAATTCAAAGTCGTTGCCTTAGGTTTCATAAACTTTAAAAAAACATTAAAAAAAGGAAAGAAAGAAAAAAAAACGTTTCAGAAAAAGTTGATTTATTTACATTGCATAAAGAAAAGATAATTATTTTGCCTGACACTTTACCTTTCGTCAACTTCTCACTAGGGTCAATATTAGTTAACCTATTTAAGCTCAGAAATCTAGGAGAAAACGCTCTTGGTATCTAACGCTGGCTTGACATTCTGTTAGATCTACCTGCTCCCATATTGCTTGTCATCTAAATTTATCTTAATTTCAAAAAGTGCAAGTTGATTTGAATCTAATATTTTATTTTACCTTGGACATTACTTTTGAATTTCCCTCAAGCTGCGGAGTTAAGATCCGTTACGTCTTTTACGTTTTGTGTAACTATCAGGTTGACACACAAAGGTTCATTTTAAACCTTCATCTGAGTTTACTGTTACTGTAATTTAGAAAGTAAGGCAGGGTGATAAGCATTCTGTCTATCTGTATGATCCTAGAAAATAGGGTTTGAAGAAGCGTTGAACCCTACAAGTTACTTTCAAGCACAGAATATAATCATAAAACATTTATTTAGATTATTTAGGTGGCTAATTATAAGAAGAAAAATAACATTCTGACAAGCTGACTTTATCCTAGTGCACTATTGAACTATTTGCACTATTTGCACTGCGTCCGACTGAGAGTCAAAAGAAAAGATTTGGGCGGCTATTTGTTTCTGCTGCTTTAAAACTAAATAGGAAGGAAAAAAAAATAGTGTCACGCTAAACGTGCTTGATTTCACAACAAATATAAGGATGAGAGAGTAATAAAATTGAGAAAAATAAATGCTCAAAGTATTAGTTAATATTTTCCTAGGATTAAATAACTCTTTAAAAATGAATCGCAGTTGTTTTGTCTAATAATATGTTACTTTGGGAATTATTATAGATTAGATCTCATAGATGGAAACCTGTTTGTTTCTAGATTTGTTTTATTCCAGAACATTAGTCATTTCAAGACAAAGATAATTTACTCATTTAATGTTCACTTCTGTTCATTGCTACATCTCAAAAATTGGAAGCAAAGTTATTGGCTTGTAATGTTGCGCGCTTCCAAACTGCACGCAACAATAGTGGTGACTGCTAAGAACTGGAAAGTAGACAAAGTCTTGAGAAGGGTTTAAATCCCTTTTTATTCAACTTTAGAAATTACAAATGCGTGCTCTTGACGCTCACAAACTACGCCGACCCGGCGGTAAAATAAAAATAAGAAACTCAAAAAAAGAATAACAACAAGTGACTAACTACGGGGCTCTCTAAACGTAACTAACCTAACCGCTTTCTAAGATACCGCTGATAATTCAGCAAACTTCTGAATATTACGTTGAACGATTAACAATCTGCCGAGGCAAGCACACAGGCCGAAACGCATGGTTCTTCAATTTCTAACTAGCCACCTCCACGCTCGTGAAGCAAGAAAGCACACTTTCGAACTCGTTTCTCTTCTATTTAACTCAGATTACTTCCGCTGACAATTTGAATCCTTGCGCGTTCTACTAAAATTTACATACTCTGGCATTGGCAATTCCAGGGATAAGTAAGGCTTGACAGGAAAGATAGTTTAAACTTAAAATAAATGTTAGTTAAAATAAATATAAACCCTACAGGCTTATTATGGATATTACCGCAGTTAAAACTACAAAAATGGGCTAACTGAAGCATAATACTATAGTAATTACAACAAGACTTTTCAATATTGCTTCAGCTAATTCGCAATCTCTCTCCCAGCAAATAAAATATTTAACTTGTGAGTTTGAATCCATCCTCTTTTTCTAAAACAAAATTGTCCAACATTTATCCATGAAATTTACAGTTTGCATTTAGTGTCACTTGAATTTTGCTGTTACTGAAATAATATTTCATAAGTGTTCTGTTCCCGAACTATTTATGAAATGTATTGCTTTAAAATAAAGCAAAGCCGTACATTTTATTTTATTAATGATATTTATTTTTTGTGGGCAAAGAAACACCTGGAAACCTAAAATCCGTAATATGCATCAAAAATTTCCTTCTAAAATGAATATCTTTTTATTTCACTGGCCAAGCCCGAATTTTTGAATGAATTCACCGATGAGAAATTTTGCTAAAATTGCAATTTTTTTATACTAAAGGAAGGTTCTGTAAATAAAGATGATTATTTGAATCATCGATCTCACGCCCAGTATTTATATTTTTTACAGTAGAAATCTCAGTTATTTTTAATACTCTATTTGATATTTGAGCATTTTCTTTAAATAAATTGGGAGTAAAAGAATCCAAAATAACGTTTTAATTTGAATAATTTAAATATGCAATTTTCAGAGAGGATTACATTCTTTGGCTCCTGCAACAGGTGTAACCTTTGCTTTTTACAAGAGAATAGGCAAAATGCATTGTTTAAATTAACCTATATTTGTTGTACATGTAATAATTTGCTGTCTGAGAAAGACATGTAATAATTTGCTATCTAAGATGAATTAAGAAAAGGAAGCTGATCATTAAAAGGAACATTTGATGTGAATTGACAAATTTTATTATGAATGGACATTTTTGTAATGCAAATACTCTAACTGTGATAAGAATCTTTATCAATTATTTTACAAAATTAATTTAAATGTAATTACGTTATTCCAGTTATTTACTGCTGCATCAGTTTTATGTTATATACTGCAGCATATATTTGAATTTTCTGCCAGTATAGGCGTGTAATAAATATGCATCACAACTTTAAATTTTGGAAATTAAAGATTTTTGTCATGTAGGAAACGATTAATGTATTAGTATATATAAGCAGATCCGTTTCAGACATGTGAAATTAATATTTCTTTCACATAACTGGCTTATGAAAACAATACCATTTATGCTTTATATATATGTAAGGATAAAAGCTCTTAGAAGCAAGCAAGAGACAAAGAGCTAAGATACTTAATATTCTCTCCCAATCCCACTGTTTGCGGAGAGCACTGGCAGCCAGATTATGAATAATCTACTTTAGCAGGATCTTTTTTTTTTCTTGTACGAGATTTATTAGTTTTCGCAGAAGAAGTACAGAACCAGATAAAGTAAATAATGTAATTTATTAGCATCTGGAATTTATACACCATCTATCCATCTGATTTTTCCTTAAACATTGAATATAATTAATATTTTGAAGTAAAAGAACTAAACAAGACATAAAACTTTAGAGAAAAAATAATGATCCAAATACGAATAAAAAGAATGCTGTTTTATTAATGTACTTACATATAATCTAAAGATAAGAACGTTAGTAAATTTGACTTCATAAATTGTTGCTAATCATTATTATTTCCACTTATAGCTGTCGTATTGTTGCTAAACTGATGAACTTTATTTAGAGCAATTGCACCATTAGTAACTGAGTTGCTACTATAAACGAAGGCATAACAAAGGGTGATAAAAAAAAGTATGGACAAGGAGTCATTGCGGCACTCCAAAGATGGCGCAAATTAGTAATTAGTATTTGCATAATGTAATAAAATGTAAAAGGTTTTGGAGGTCTGACAGTATCTTCTTCGTCTCTAGTAAAAGAATAAATCTCAAAGTCATGTATCAAGCACAAACATAGAAATAGTATATTCTAAGCGGTTCTGAAAGAATGATGAGTAACAGAATACGTAATGCAATTTAATGAAGAAAATGTTTAACAAGAATATCTAAAGAATCATATTCTTTAAGAATTAGGAGTAAATTAGCCTTAGAATATAGATGACTAATTAAGGGGACGGTGGACTTTAAAAATTAGTTTTTTACTTTTTTGCCTTTTTAACAAGAAATTTTACACATATCCATACTTTAACATCAGTTTATGAAATATCTGCTCAAAATTTCAATTTATTTTAAATTAAAAATTTTTAAAACAAATAATTAATTATTTTAATTAAAGATTAAAAATGCTCCTTGCGCTCTAAATTTTAATATTTTTCCTAATTTTTCCTTTAAGTTAGTTATAAAGACTTAACAAAAGATTTTGTGCGTCCGTTATTGAATATGTTGAATCAAAATTTTTTAAAAAGAATTTTGTAAACTTAAACCCCGTTTTCGGAAAAATATCACATTTTGTTAAACATTATCACAAGTTTAAACTTCTTAATAACCTCATATCCAAAAATGCATATACAGTTCTACTGTAACATATAACAAGTTTGTTTCTTCCAAATATCATTCATTTTGAACTAAAAATGAGTCGCATGGAACATTTTCAAGACATAGGAACTGCCAAAAAATTTGTTCCGTGAAAACCGAATTTAAAGTTTTTCTTCAAACTTACCTTTAATACATGGTCATGAGAAACAGAAAACTTTAAATATGAATTTGTAAACACTAGATAACATTTTCGTATCATTTAACTATTTTTAATCTCATAATATTAAATATGACAAATATAAACATATCTCAAATTAGTATGTGATTCAAAGTTATAGGAAGAAACAATTTATGCATTATATCCAATGAAACTTTTAAAATTCACCCGCACCATATATTTTATCTTCATTTGTCCCATTTACATTATCTTTTAATGCTTTACAATATTTTTTACTATTTCTGTTTTTTTTTTTTTTTTTTTTTTTTTTTCAAGCAAGTAAACTTCTCTTTTTGCTTTGGTTCAAGTGACGTTGATCTCGCTTTCTTGCAACGAATAGGAAAAACGAATTTCCCCATGCTCTACGCGTATAGCATTTACATAACCAAAGTTAAATTCATTAATAGTTGCCAATCCTGACATTTCTAGCCTTTTTTTAGAAATAAGCACTTCTTTTGGACAAATAGATAAATTATAACTTTTGAAATACATTTTATTTACATTTTCTCCAAAATTTAAAGGGCAAAGTTTACATTGTTTACACATTTTAAATGCTTGTAACTTCTTTAAAAATTATAATATTTGAATTCTTTTTTTTTTTTTTTTTTTTTTTTTTTTGGCATACGAAGTAGTTACGTATATGGAATATTACAAGTGTAAAAAATCAAATTCAATATTTTGGTTGATACTTAGCTATTTTAAAGTCCACCGTCCCCTTAAAGTAGAAGTATACTGATGGACGTGAAATTCGCCAAGAAATCTAATTTATCAAATAAAAAACAATTTCGAATAAAGTAAGCAGAGAGCCAGCAAACATTGCATTTTCGTCTTCCTATCAATCATATATTCTGTTTTTTAAATACAATGGCGGCACATGCCTTTTTAGCATTGGCCAATCTTAGGCCAAAAGCGATTTTTATGTGGAGGCACTAAATAGGCGGTCACTGTTGCGTCCCATATTGTGTTATAGTCTTTAGACATGCATCGTATGCGCTAGAATCTTTAACCGGCCTTTAGTTTCACGACAAGTGATCGTAGCCATACACTTTCACATACAAATATATTTCAAATGACACAAATATTCATATTTTGGCAAAAATTATGAAATTATTTTTTTACGTTTTTCCAGTTTCTGTAATCATATTTCAGAAAATTTTACATACGTTATAAGTTGATTGTTTAAAGTTGATGCTATTAAGGGGTCATACACGAATTGAAGAAAGAAATGTATACATTTGTATATACCTAAAAAATAAGATATTGGTTTAAGAATCTACGTCTAATGTTACCAGATTAAATGATAACCATTTCTGCGCATGCTGCAGTGGCACGCATTGACCATACACACACACACACACACACACACACACATATATATATATATATATATATATTCAAAAAAAGATTTTATTCTCAGAATTTCAGAGAATTCGTTTCCTAAAAGTCACAGGCAGGCTTCAATAATGGCTCATAGCGAATTCGTAACAACATTTCCATAAATGAAAAATAATATTTCTAATTTAATTCATTTTGGGCATGATTATTAGATAATGCTTCTTTAATAAAAAATTGATGAGAATATGAATCACATAATTTTAGCATTTAAAATCTTACTTGTATAGAAATGTCGTGAACACCAACTGAAGCAAAATTTTGAATTAAAGAAAGTGACACATTGCGGAAAAAAAATTCTACGGAAATTTCTACGTTTAATGTAAATTATTAACATATGCATTACGAGTTAATATTATTAAATAAACACTTAGCTAAATTATAGATTTCATTGGTTATGACTGCATGGAAGTTTATTAGTATTTCATTAAATTTCTGTCATGTATTAAATGTACATTGTACAGCTGATAACAAGCTAACAATAATGTGTTCTTAAGTGTTCTTATTATCTACCTTTTAATTATTTTATAGTCTTATTCTAACGCTTGAAATATATGAGTTTAGAAATTTCCCTTTACGGTTCACAATTAGGGAAAGCAAAAAAACTGTTCCCATGTTTATTGGAACATAATATTTCGGCTGATTTACTAAACGTTAAACTCATGATTTCATAAAACTATGTTTATCCGTTTTCTGACTGTGCTGTGCTATCTCATCTTGGATACAATTTTGATTAACTCTAGTACACAAATTTAACATTCGACCATGAATCAAGATAGCGTATTTCGCAAAGCAACAAACAGTAAACAGTATATTCAACCAGTATAGAATGCAACTGATTTGGATGAAACAACTAAATCATCTTGATGAAAAAATATATAGTAAGTATAATAATTCTAAACATTTTTATGTTTATCAATTGGGTATGTTAAAACATAACTGCATGTTTTATTTTGTATCAAGTAGATCAACACAAAATAATTTTAAATTGTTAAGAAATACGTGTATTACTCTTACATTTGTCAGTTTTATAAAGCAGTAGAAGATCTTATGTCACGTCTCAAACGTTCTGAAAACAGTTTTCCAGGCCAAAGAGGTAGGAAAGAATGAGGGAATATTATTTAGCGAGGAAGCTATTATGCATTTTAAATAAGTAACATGCAGTAAAATTAACATTGCGTTTAACTCGAACACCTGCATTCAAAGCTACGCTTCAGAAAATCATACAGTATCTTTTCTTCTTGGCTGAATTTTGCCTGATAGTTCGAGTTAAAATGTTCCTTCATCCCCGTTTAGTTTTATCTTTGCATACAGAAAAATGCTACATTTTTTTTTAAAATCTCTGCGATTCTTTTGAAACTTTAGCACGATTCCTTGTTAATTTTTATCCTCTTCTCGTTAGCTGTCCATACTCTTTACAGATACAAAATAAAAAATAACCCTTAAACCTCTAAAAACGAACAGAAACACCCTAATGAAAGCATCGAATGTAAATTTATTGCAGCTTTCTAACAGAAATAACATTCGGAAAAACGTTAATAGACGCAGAGCTGAGTACCACGGGAGAAGCTTAATTGTGTTACTATTGCCAGATTTATTGTCCAAACAAAATGTAACGCATATAATAAATACGTACTTCACTCTAATTTTCTTTTGGCCCCCAAATGATCTATTGAGGAAATGCTGCGAGGCAACGTGATTTACAAATGAATAATGGAGTAAAATGGTAGTTCGGGAAATAATGAAAGCAGATATAAATAACGCTATTTTATATAAGGCTTCATTCTGGACCATAAATGACGAACGATGCATGCGAGTAAACAATCATTCCTAGACGATAGATTAAGTTTTGTATTCCCCACAATTATATGTTTAATTTATAAGGATGCAAAGAAATAGAGCTACCGAAAGAAAAGAATAAAATTTTTAAATAAAAAAAAAAAGAAAAGTAAATGCAGTAACGCTCTTGCTTTCGTATCATATGATATTTTACTGGGTCTTTGGGTAATATTTCTGTATTCGGGCAATTACTCTTTATATACAATTTGAAGGCATTATTGGAGATTTTGTTATATAGTTTACATCTTATAACAGTTTTTCATACAAATATTTCATCCAACTTTCTCTGATATACCGTTGTTCCAGAATTTCTTGGTAATAATTACTCATAGCGAAGAAAACTATAATATTCAGAACTTTAAATCTAAATTTAGAAAATCATAAATTTTACGAAAAATAGGCAAACAGTTTTAATTTGCACGGCGATAGGAAGTAACCTACTTCGATCGTTAGCTCGTTTATGTCATTTATTCGCGGAAATTCTCTAGAGTAGTATTTGCCGTGGGCGAACTGTGCTGTCAAAGTCAAATTAAAACGGGGTGCCTTGGATGACTACGCTACGGCAGGTTGCAATTCGGAATTCGTAAATATTGGCAGAGAGCCAAATAACGCCCAAGTCCTTAATGAGAGGCAACTTCACTGAAATGTTTGCTCTAATGCAACACATCAACCGATGGTTGGCTGATACCCAGTTTAAGGAAATTTTGATGTGACGTAAATCACCTAAATCACAGAAGAAATAGAGTAGGAGCAAGGAAATTATGAACGTAAAGCCTAAGCAAAACAGTAATAGAAAAGTATATTAATAAAATAATAAGAAAAAAACAATCAATTTCATTTACAGTGCAAGCGACTAACACTACGCATCTTTTCATGCAATTGCTATCGTTCTATACAAAGTTACCACAGCGTAGTAAAATATATAATACTGTTCGGCTCATCCTTATTTCTGATAATAGTGAATGCTTACGAGGAATTAACACGATGATGGCATTTTTCGTATGAAATATTAAATCGCACGGCCGTGCGATTTAATATACAATTGCAGTCTAAAATTTCCTCTTTTCATAAATACCAATAATATTGAAACACTGTAAAATGCACTCTTTTGCAAAAAAAAATCGAAGCACCATGAAGGAAGTGGTTGTTTTTCATGAAACTGAATATGTGTATAGCTCATACACAGATAATAAAGTAATGAAAAAATGAAGGTCATAGTACCTATTCACGGCTCACAATCACCCATTAAGTGTTCAAATTAGTAGCTGGTCGAAGTGCTCCTGGCGGCAATGCATGCTTGAATTCGTCGAGGCAAGGAGTGGTAGAGGTTCCATAGGTAGAGGTTCCTGCGACACATTCTGCCAGGCATTCTTCAATTGTCGCTCCAGATCTGCGATATTTTGTGGTGACCGAATCTGGCGACCTATTATGTCCCAGACATGCTAGATTGTTGAAAGATCTGGTGACCTTGCCGGCCAAGGAAGAGTATCAACCGCACGTAGACAGTCCAGAGATATGCGAGCAGTATGTAGCCTGTCATTATCTTGTTGGAAAAGGGCCCCAGGATGACGTGGTATGGAAGGTAATGCAACCGGCCGCAGGATGGTATTTGAGAGTTATTAAAGATGTACGGTGGATGACTAAAGATGACCTGCTGTCATACGAAATAGCGTCCCACATCATCACACCAGAGGTTATGGCTGTACGCCTTTGTGAAACAAAGGCTGATTGGGACCGCTGGCCCCATCCTCTCCATACACGAAAACGGTGGTCCTATGCTTCAAGAGTGAAGTGGGATTCATCGCTAAACACTATAGATGCCAGTCTTGATGGCAGCCATGATGATGAACCATGAAACCACTCCAGACTACTCCGCCTATGTTGTGGTGTCAAAGGCAAACGTCTTAAAGGCCTCTGTGAGCGTAACCCCGCCTCAGACAAGCGCCGTCAGATGGTGGACGGGACCACGGCAGGTATAGACGTGGCTGTAGGGCGTTGAATAGTCGACAAGGATACCGTTTATGCGGTTCGGGATGGCGAAACGCCTAAACGGTACCCTTGTCGACTTATCTTGCCATCGCATTTGTGATCTTTGGCCTTATAGATCTTTGGACTTATAGATCTTTGGCCTTATAGATCTTCATTTCGTCGGCAATTTCCTTGTAGCAACCATTGCTGTCAACATCTTTGCACAGCAGTGTCTGTACGCTACAGGTGGCGGCCTATTGCTCGTTATGACCACCCAGCATCACGCAATCCAACAATGCGACAACTTTCGAAGTCGTTTAGTTGTCTATAAGGTCTTAGATATCGTCGTAATGTCATCTTTAGTTCCTTCTTTACGGAATTACAATGGCAGCAACAAAAAAAAGATAAATATTTCGCCTCTTTTACCGATTTTATACCTTGCGAATTGCGCACTAGAAATGTGCGCGATGATCGCAATTCCCGCTCATTTGCCTTAAAACTTTGATCATTTGCATGTTTTTTATCAAGATGTTTTTGCATACCAGATTTCATCACGATCACAAAAGTCCTTCTTGGTGCTTCGATTTTTTTTTGCAAAACAGTGTATATTGCATTAATTTATAAGTTTTTTATAATTTAATTTTCTTCTAATTACTAAGTAAAAAATCGGCAACGATGCTTTTACTTAGTAATTAATATTCTGTAGAAAAAATAGCTGCTTTGGGAATTTGTTTTTAGACTATGAAGATTTTTGCATATTTTAATGTTTTTTGAAGCTTATTATTTCACCCTTACAGTAATAACTGACAAATTTAAATATATTATTAACTTGATTTTGGGATTCGTATACATTTGAATTACTCTGTATATCTGAACCATCCTTAAAGTATTTAATTTACTTTTGTGATCAGAATTACTGTAACAACGTAGTTTTTAAAACCAGATGTTTTTGGTGAAATTTAGGAGCATGTTCAACGTTTACATATTTTAATGTTAAATTATAAATTGCTTCTTTTAAAATACCTAAACCCCATTAAATTTCAACCAGTTAGAATTTTAAAACTCGAGATTATCGCACTTAATTTTTCAAGTCTATATTCTGAGATTAAAATAACTACAATTTCTTTTATTTCTAATATCAAAATATATTTCTTTGAAAATTTGATTTTTTATGACTTGACTATTGATAGCCCAGCCTTTCTTTTTTCAGTTTCCTTCAAATTCTGTTGATATATTCCACTTAAAGCTGTAATTTCATATACTATCTCAAGTATAGTTTTACTCATTTTCTGTAAATAAAAATATAATCGCTCTGCCATGTTTGTTAGTGTAATGTGCTGTTTCAAAGTATACGAATAGTATTACGTAATGGAAGGATGTCTTCGTGGAGGATGTTCTGAGGAAAACTTAGTTTGTGTTTATGCTAAACGAGCACAATTCAGGAAAATTGTCATTCACCCATGCACTCGCCCGAACTGGAACCGGGTTTAAACTGTCAGTGTTCAGTGGCCTTATCCACTCAATCACAGGAGGGAAAAAGGTTTTTGAGTACAATCATTTCCTAAATTAATTAGTTATTAGTGGATATTACTGACCCTTTTGAAGAGTGATTTTTAAATTTCTGTTTTGATAAAAACGTTAATAAAGAAAAACTATAATTTGAATTTTTACTATAGTTTCGTTTTCAGAACAGTTATAACAATGAACTAACAGCAAGGACAACAAGATTAGGGAAAAAATTATTTTAGGATGGAGGTTTTCAGTATCAGTACTTTGTTATCTCTAATACTAGAAACTCCTTTGAAATAAAATTCAAACTATTATTCTTTTTTTATTTCTTTTATCATAAAAATTCAAGAAAGCTCTAGTAAATATAAGTTATGTCTTGCATTACCTCTTTGCAAAGCGGTGATGACAGAAAGTTAAACTAAGATAATCATTCGCTTAATGATCTAGCAAAAATTGTGGCTATGCCGTCAGCAACAGTGAATGTAAGAAAATATACAGTTCTAACGAAGCATAACAGGGAAAAAATTCTAACTCTACATCGCAATTAGAGGCAACATTTGTAGTGAAAAGTAGAACAGATATCTTAATACAAAACAAAATGGAGCAAGATACTGATATAATAATATAGTACCATATAATAATATGGTAATTTCTTTCCACACCATCTGGGTTTACGTAATTGATGATATTCCAATGGTTGTTTGTGAGTTAGATCTGCTGAAGCAAAAGCCTCGTCTTTCAGGTTCAGTTCGTAGACTTAAGGAAACTTGATGTAATATGGCGAATATAAACTATTTTAATCTAAAATGGAATTTCTTACAGTGTAAACTGCAGTTAAAGTTACAACTCAGATTAATGGGAGACACTGTAATAGAAATATTGCCGTCAACAAGGCGTTTCCTCGGCAAACTCCATTATTATACTTGAAAAAACTCCATACCATTAATATTAACAAATGTCAAACGTTAGTTCTAAAGGCAAAGTTTGAAAACTGTACATACCCTACTATGAAATCGCAGGGCTTCTAAGAATAAATTATTGTCATTAATGCTTCTGATAGTTCAGCTGAGTTAATTATAATAATAAGTATGATTATACTTATAATTACTTGTAACTCTCATTAAAAAATCTCAATTGCTAAAATTGTAATATATTAAATCAGTTAATTCATATTTAAATAATATTGCTGCTTATTAAATTGATATTAAGTTGTGTCAAACGTAACTCGACAGATGCCATCCTCATCGAAAAGGTGCCTATGAAGGGTGATTAATGGGGATCAGATAGTGTATATCACTGAGGACAAAAATAATATCAAGAACGTAATGCTTCCAATTATCAAAGATACCGCCAGAAACGTTTTATTATTTTAATTATATTTTGAAAATGTACTTCATGGGATATTTAAGTCTTCTTTCTTAAAATGAGTTTTTAACGTTACATAGGCAATTTGGTGAGCCTTCTAGTTGTTCATCTGAAGGAAGTGTCTGACTTACCTCACTCCTGTCCCGGCTATGTTAAATATATGATTCCAATTACAGAATTTCTCAAAATGGGTCTGCGAATTTTATTCCTGTATTTCAAGCTTTAACACGAAAATATCATGTAACTATAAAATTTAACACTTTTTTGTCCCCGTACAGCAAAATATACAGGTAAGAAATTGTTCAAAACGCCATAAGAGCAAATATAAGAAATAAAACTGTTCCTTACATACACCTACAAAATTTACAGATTTATGCGTTATTAATAATGCTTTGAGTCCTCTTATCAATTTAATGCAGAATTTGTTTACCAATACAAAGTATTATCTAACAAAGAAATATTTTTTATGCCTTTGCTTCCTAAATAAGGCAAAAAATAAGGAATTTATTCTGTGATTAACTCTGAAAAAGGACTAAATTACTGCATTCGTTCTCGAACATCACCGTGAAATTTCCACTTAATGGTACATTTCTTTTTCATTTTGATTTAATAAAGCAATATGAATATTTTGCTCACGGAAATATTTGCTCTTCAAGTTATATATGTATATATTTGGATATTTACATGTGCATATGTGTGTATGTGTATAAGTATATATACGTTTTGTGTGTATAACTACATTTTACATTTACACAGCTCTTTCCCTCACAGGATCAAAAGATTCCTCATAAAATTTCAAAGTTTTTTTGAGCATTTCTAAACCATTTCGCACAATTCATTTTCAATGTTTAAGTAAATAATATCTAGAGCATTTTTAAGCACCCTATATCTATATCTATATCTATATCTATATAGATATATATATATTTGTGTGTGTAAGTATTTCAAGACTGATTTCACGACAGTTGTTTGCTTATTTAGAATAGCTTGTTAATACTTTAGATACATTGTACTATGTTTAGCATTTTATATGCTGTTTGTTTTTGGCTTCAGAATTAGTTTGCTCGATATGTGTTGTATTTCAATGAAAAACGCTCGTCTTAATACAGCGGGTAAGACCTGGTTTGATAATGACATAAATTGTTTTGAAACTTTATTGTAGTTTAAGGTTGCTTCTTCTCGACACACCAAGCTCCTGACAACGATTTGCTGAGAGATGTAAATTATTTGTAACTTCACTATATATTTTACTTTTATTATTTGTACTAATGTTTGCATGTTTTTGCAATTCTCAAGCATTTATTGCACTACATATCTCATTTCTGCACTAGTGCATTAATTAACAGTGGTTTATAACTTCAAACAATTTTATTTCTTATTTTTATATTAGCATGCTTCAGTTTGAATATTATGTACTGGATTGAATTTTTTTTTTATATTTGCAACAGATATATGTCTATATAAACTCTAGTGCAGAATTTAAAAAAAATGCAGATTATGTCTATATTTACGAAACGCATTGAACAAAATATACTAATTACACACCGAAAAATTATGCAAATATTTAGAGTCAAATACTAAGCGTACACGAGCGTATCTGCACAGCTATGACTGTTGAAAGCATATAAGCTCATGAGGTGTTTTCGGCGACTTGTGCTCATATTTCTTTACTTCACGTGTTTATCGCAAAAGTTGGTTAAATTTTATAAGGTATCAGGTAAAATGAGTAGCCGCGAACGTATGTATGACAGAACGAGGTTCTTAATTGTCGGTATATTAGAGGCAGGCCAATTACAAGCACAAGTGGCTACATAGCTCAAAGTAACGCCCACTCTCATCTGCAATTTGTAGAAATTGGCTTAGAACTCAATATCCTCATCGAGAGGACCTGGACAAAGTCCACCAAGATCCGCAACAACGAATAAGTATCGATATCTTGCACTTTCAGCGCGGGAACACAAGACTGCTACAGTTTTAAAGCTCTTACATGAGCTGTATACAGCCACTGGAGCCTGAGTTTCACAGTCTACAGTTGCTAAAAGGCTACATAAGATAGAGGTGTGTGCCAGAATGCCATCTGATTGCGTTTCGCTCACTGCAGCCCACAACATAGAGCGTTTAACATGGTGCAGACAACATGCACCTTGGACCAGACTTCAGTGGAGCACCGTGCATTTTACAAATCAGTCGAGATTCAGTCTGAACACTAATTCTCGGCGTACTTGTATCTGAGGTGAGCCTGGTTCACGATAGCATCCCTCCTTCGTAAGGAAAAGTATCATCACAATGGTAGATGTTCTGTGGTTTTTGCAAGTATTGCCTTAGACAGCCGCATGCCTCTGCATGTTTTGACAAAGGTGCTACTATATATACAGAATACTCTGTACTTCATAGCTTAAATGCTATGAAGTACAGAGAAGAGAACTTAAGGTCTTATGTTCGACTTTTCAGTAATTCAGTTGTTCCTAGATTCATGTTAATGTACGACTACACTCGTCCACATAGAGCCCAGCTGGTCAATAACTGCCTGGGAAGTGAAGATATACGCCGCATAGATTGTCCAGCCAGATCGTCTGACTTCAACCCTGCACGGCATACCTGGGAATCTCTTGAGAAGGCAATTTTGCCTCGTCATACCCCTCTGAGAAACATTCCCCGGAAGCGTAATGGCAAACCGCACATTGAGTTGATCAATGTTAAACGAATTTCGCTAACTGCGCATGCCCAGAATAGAATTTGTCGCAAGTACAACTTTGGCGCAATTTTAAAAGACGATAAACAAGGTATATGGTTGATATTGTGTTATCTACGCGTAAATATTTCGGGGTTTTAAAATGTGTTAGGTTGTAAGTTGCTTCATTACTTTGATTATAATTATCGATTGCAAACTACGCACATTTTCGTTTAAGAAGGATTACAAAACAGGAAATATTACAAGATATATTAGCTGAATGCTTATTGATTATACTTCTGAGGAATAAAAGCAATTGAGCATTTACTATACGTTCATTTCATATATACTGTCAAAAATTAAGAAATAAATCCAGTTTAAATTACTGAATTAAAGTCAAATAACTGATGTTAAATTAAATGTTTATGAACAAAATAAAACAGAACGAAATGAAACAGAAGCATATTCAATAAGCACACACAAATTTCCGTAGTACTGCAATTGTAAAACAGTAAAACCAAAATGACTAACAGGCTTGTGTAGGGTTGCCCCCCTTAGTTGCCAGTATTTCCTGTCACGCCAACGTTACACCACTGAGCATGCGCACTAAGCGAAATTCGTTAACATTGATCAACTCAATGTGTGGTTTGCCATTACGTATCCCGGAATATCAAGATGTTGCAGAAATGGGAATGACCGTCACAGACACTCGTCAACTGCCACGCGTTCAATATGCCGTCATACTGCACTACCTGTCTGCCTGTTAAAGGGGAATTTGCTTCATTTTTATATTCATTTTGAGTTTAATATCAGAACGTTGGTTTCGGACATCCCTGCACTATGAGTTTTTGATAATCATGCGCAAACAAAATGACTTTAAAATGGTACATGTCTTTCCCTGTTATAAATATATATTTATATCAAATTTTATTAAAATATGCTCATTAGCTTTTCATGAATTCAACATAATGTGCAAATTCTCTTAATTTTGCACACGATTGTAGTACCTCTCTATATAACATCTATAAAATGAAAGAAACATTTTCAGAAAATAAAAGTAATTAAGAAACGTAAACAATTCATGTGAATGCATGTTTGTATCTGCTCTATTTCAAATTTGAAAATATTTTAAATCTTTTTAATTATTTATTACAAGTGAAGGATGAATGTTTACGGAGATAAAGTCTACTTTAAAAAAAAAAACCTTATGTGTGTGTATGTATATGTAGACAAAAAGTAAGAAATTTAGAACCAAATTCAAGAAGATCCAAAAGAAATTAAATTTAAAAATAAATTATTAAATTACAAAAAAATACTTAAATAAATCAACCAAAGGTTGGAGGAATTAAAGAAATTTGAAAACCATTTTTTGGTAATGTGATAGATATGTATATATAGATAAACACAAAAGCATTTTTACAAAGGGGATATATATATATATATTACAGTATCAAAAATTGCAAATACATTACATCAAATCAAAATTACAAACATATTACAGTATCAAATACAAATATTATCACTATATGTATAAATATATATATATAAATATTTTTCTTTTTATATATGTACATATATTTTATTTCTAGAAATCTCTAAGAACAGTTTTTTCTTTTCTTGATATTGAAAGTTTAGTTTAGCATAATCGCGAACCTACCAATTTTTTGGTTTGTTTAAATGACCATTAGTTTTGCCCTTTACTTGATTTTGAATACTTGATTTTGAATTTCGGATTAGCATATATTTATTTTAGACCAATTTTTTTTCTTCTGAATTTCAATGTACATAATGTAAAGTTCTTTAGTGTTCTAACTGTCGTTTTGGCACTACGCAACGTTTTATTCTTTTTCTCCAAGTGTTTCGAAAATATGCAGAGGAAATTCTGGTACATTTGAGATTCGAGTTTTCGGTTTTATATGAATTTAAAGTCTTGAATAAAAATTTGAGGAATTTTTTTTTTTACGGTTTTTGATGGACCAGGAGAACAAAACATATTTTCGAAACATATTAATCGACTTTTTTGAAGCTTTAATTCATTTTCCTCTGACTAGTTCTAAATTGGAGTTCCATTAAATGAAGATTAATTTTTATTTGTATAATTTTGTGTATTTTCTCTTTCGCAATTGTATTTTTCGAGATTGTTCTACTGTGAATTCTCTCTTTAATTGGATTAGTTTTGATATTGTGTTAAACCTCTTATACACAGTTGCAATTATTATATTATAGAGGAACTGCCTTGATTTTATTCTAATTTACTAATTTATTTAGATGCTTTAAGTTTATGTATATGTGCGTGAATGTGTGTTTGTGTATATATTTATCCTTTCGGTAATTAAGAAACGTAAGAATATGAGTTAAATATACGCTTTGTCTGCTGTATTTCAAAATTATGCAAGATAAAATTGAATTTTAATGCAATATAATGGTGAATTTTAAGGAACAGAGGAGATAAATCATTACCATTTGCTCATTAGGAAAATACAATGATTTATGTCTACTCGTGTTTAAAATTTATCTTGATCTACGTGTATAAAACTTTGCGATTTCAGTCATAGGACGAAGTGAAGGATATTCACTTTTTTAAGTAAGGGTAGAATATTAAGATTAATTAGCCAGGAACGCAATTTAAGCTTTGCGAATCAAGTTCTTCGAATTGATTTCCGTTTCGCCGAATCCGTTTTGCTGTTAGTTTAAGAGCAAAGGCTATCACATTCAAAGCTATTTTCGTTATCGGAGAAGAAAGACCTTCAGGTATGAAACTACTCTCGGTTTTCGATAAGACACATCTTTTTATGAAATTTTTATAAATTCTTTTCTTTTTCGGCTAAAAATATTTATGAAATCATTTGTTCTCGAATAATAATAGGTCTTTAATAAAAACTTTATGAATTAATTTTCTGAATTAAGCTAAAAAGAAAAGTTATGGGAAACTAATTGACTTTAAATAAGAATGAATTATTATTAAATACTGAAAATCCTAAAACCTAGCAAGAGGAGTTGATTTACTATAGGTAAAACGAGCGGTACCCTAGTTTTGGAGCTTCCCCTCTTATTTTTTAACACATTTTTTTTTTCCAAACAGACGTCTTACTATCCAAATGTTGTGCTTTAAGGACAAAATAGTGGATGAACGCCAGAACAATTTTATAAAAAATAATAAATTTTATAAAATAAATTATATAAAAATAAAATTTTATAAAAATAGATAAATTTTTTTAATGTTTCTTAAATTTTAAAAACGCCAGATAAATTTTATAAAAATGTTTTCTCTACCCTAATTGTGTGCCATTTCACACCTCATGATTTATTTCCTTCTTTAGTGAGAAGCAAAAAAATCTTATTCCCTGTACGTTAAACCACTGATACTAAAAGATATAATATTTGTTCTAGTTTGATGTTAATTTGAATGTACTCTAATACCAACATCTCCGTTTGAGTATATCTATTCTTTGTTCTTGCCGTATGCTAATCGTATTTAACCTCTGCGCGCTATTTATGTTCTTTTCCTTTCAATTTTATTACATATAAGTCTATCAGCAAACCAAAGATCTCTCTCTCTCTATCCATATATACCATTGTAACTAATGCAAAAACTATTAGCTATGTAAAACTTACAACATCATTCAGCAACTTAATATCGATTATTATGCTTTTACATTTGCTATTTGTTTAAATAATTCATTTTAATAAGGTTAAATAAATATATTATTCAATCAATTCACTTTCTTCCATTTCATTCGTCCCTAAACAGCTTGTAAACACTACTATTACTTTCTAAAAATTTTAACTTGGAAATTTCATGGTTCAGTTTTGCATCCTTTTTTAAAATTTAGGACTATAAAACCTAAGGTTATGGTGATTTTTTCTAGCGCATGACTGAACCCAAACTCTGCACATTAGAACTTCTGAAGATATTACAGAAATTTGCTGTGACAAATTATAGCAATATTTGAAAGAAATAAAATTAATATTGAAGGTGATTTGTGATCCTGAAAAATTGTTGGAAGATACTGAAATTTAAGCTTACCGTATGTAAAACTCCTAATTATCTACTTACTCTTCGTACGATGCATTTATTAATGCCATAGACAAACATATGCCAGGTATTTCCCATTTCGGGAACATCTTAATCTATTAACCTCAACGTGGATATTAGTGATGCTGGAAATGCTAATCGAAATCGTGTTCAGTGTCTCCCTTCGGTGATTAAGCTAAAGGTTTCAACTCCTAAATTAGACCTCGCATTTGGACTGATTGAGTGACGCAACGTCAGTGATAGACTCAATATCTATTGTCTAATACATTCTAAATTTAATTAAAACGATCAAAGCTTAGACTAAGTTATTGTGACAGTATTCTCAGTCAGAAGTTATAAGTTACACAGATAGTTTAAGAAGAGTAAGAATACAGAATTATTGCAATCTGAATTTACAGAACGACTCTTAGAGCTCTGCAATATATGCTGAATGATTATATTTTCAAGAAATCATTAAACTTTTATAGGAGCAAGGTTATTTATGAGTAACTTGTACAAGTATGATAATACGCGGTTGAGATCCTTTATTAAAACATTTATTCAATGACACTTAATTTTTAATTATCTTAAATCTCTCTTTGGAATGTCTAAAAGAAAATACAGAGTTCTACTCGTAATGCATAAAAAAGTACAAATATATAGGGTGTTCCATCAAAACTGTCCAAGCTTTGCATAGTTCGACTCCTTGCCTGGAATACATAAAAATGACCAAAGAACTGTACCTGGCCCATAGTTTTTGAGATAAATTAGTAAGAAACGTATGACGTCATATAAGGTGCAAGGAAAAAATACTGAAAACATTAACATCGGTATTTGAAAGCCTCAATATGCCCGGTTAACATTTTGAACATATTCCTATGTAAATATATGTAATCTTTTTCTTTCACGGCGGGCAGTAGCCACTTTTAGGATTTCGCCACTGCAAAGGCTGGAAGCGTTCGTAATTTTGTTATGGAGGCACTTAATACGCGTCCACCGCTACCTCCTGTGAAGGGACAGACAACTTACACCTGAAATTTCAGTTTTCCATTTCATTCCTGACGCAGGAAATCTCTAACTATGTCATAATTGGAACTCATTTGTTCACTTACGTATATTTGTACACTTCTGGAAAAAGAGTTAAATGTATGGAAATAACTGATTTACATTTCCACATGCATTTTAATATGTTGCAAAATACTAACGTTTTTAGAAATTTTCATCTTGCATTTAACGTATGTACATTGTTTCAAACATTGAAAGGATGCGTACAAACGTACAGCATAAGCAATTTTGGGCATTCAAATGGCTACTGCTAAATTTGGTTGAAAATTTCGCAGTAATAAACTAAATTACAAAACCCAACTGTGTACCGGAATTTAAACTATACTTTAAATTTTACTTTGTATACAAAACCTGGCTGACTCTTTCTTATGGGAATACCAATGCATTATTCAAGTACATTTTCGCATGCAATAAAATGTTTCATCTTGGAATATATTTGAATATATCTGAAAAATAAATTCCATGTAATTTAATGTTTATTGAGATATAGTACATTAGACATTCATTTATGATATATATTGATGGAATTAAGCAAAAATAAATAGTGTTGTCTAAGGTCATTTTATAGATACACTTGCTTATTCATAGTTTTCAGTCTTTTTCTTTATTTTTTAAAAATTTGATTACAATCTTTAATATAATTTTTAAAATCTTTGGAATGACCCAACGTCTTTTGATAGTAACAATGTTGAATTTCTACGCATGTACTAATAATCTGTCCTGAACTCTAGAACCAAGCTATCGCTATTCACTCTGTTCTGATTTCATTTGAATTGTTAGTAATGAAGAATAATTTCAAACGCATCAACGTTTCACAAAAATTTAGATAGTAATTGCGAGTCAATTTTCAATCATAGTTTCCATCCTGTCCCTTCTCACATAATAATAATGTAATTTGAATATTTTGACGTAAAAGTTATACTAAGATCTTAACTGCAAACCTATAAATTACGAAGCATAAATAAATTTAATAATATTTGACAACACCGATCTGAAGCATTGCAAAAATCAGTATCGAAGCCTCTCTATTGCTCTACATCGTCCACTATATCGTCCAGTATTGCTACCACTATATCGGGCATTCTCGCGGTTTCTCGAAAAGTTCTGAATTGTCTCAAACATTTTGGAACATGTGCGCGACAGCAAAGCTGTACAAATGCTGCGCTTAGCTCAATTCCAGCCAGTTCCAGTTGAGTCAATACTTTTACTGATATCGAATCTATCGTGAATGTGTATGTTGTAATTTCTGTGTTAACCACTTCACTGTCCTACGAAACCTAAAATATACTTATTTCCTTATACTCCAAAGATAAAATTTTTGTATATGAAATTGGCACTAGCATCCTTTCACTAGCTGTCAACACCTTATTTAGAAAACCCCTAATCGTCTGCCTATCCAGGAGAAATTTTTTTTGTGCTCGCTAGTCTCTTATCTGAAAATGAACGAAGATAATCCCCTAAATGCACGCTTTTAATTGAGAAGTAGATCCATTGCAATCCCAGCTGAAAAGGAACGGTAGTTCATGCCTGTTTCCGTCTTTATTAATGAACTTTGCTCTGCGAGATCTTGATATAACCTACCTGTGGAGAGATCGTGACGAATAAAGTTATCAATCACCTCTTTTCATTTTCGCCGCATTCTCGAGGCTGCTTGGGGAACACGAAGTGACGAGTGTCTCTCGGCGGTAACGATCAAGGTTCCCGTTTAACCCAGATAACTGTGTCACGTAGCTAACGCCTGACGGCAATTTTCAAATCGACTAGTATTCTTCGGAGGGGAACGGTGCAGTGGTTAGATGGAATTCATTTTATTAAATATTCACGGCAGTAGATTAGTACAGAATCATGTATAAATTTTTATGTGGACGTAAGCCAGCAATAGACGATAGTGTACCATCAATAAGTGCAGAGATGGGCGCGGTTCCGAAAACAAAATTAAGAAAATAATTATTAAATTCAAGAATAATTAAACTTTGAGTTTACCAGTAGTGAAGAATATGAAGAAAAAAGCCTCTACGTATGATTTGCTCAAATGTTTTGGCAGCAAATGGCATGAAAACTAATAAACATAAATGAAATTTGGAAATAGTTTTTCTTTCTCGATTCACTAGATTGATAAAATTTCTGAGCTCTATACCGTCCATGAAGAAACTTAACAATAATTTATCTGCTATAAAATCGGCTGATCCAGCCAGCCATACTGAATCAATTAAGGTCCATCCTTTCTTTATTATTCTAATTCTCTGCAGCGATTTTGATTTCAGTCCTATTCTATGCCGTAATTTTTTTTTATATATATATATTTGATTGCATACCTATGAGAAATCATACCACACACTGCTGAATATAATATGCTTATGTTTACTCATATTGCGCTATCAAGCTTTATTCTTCAGACTCCTTTCTTTACAGCAACTAAGTTGTTTTACAATGACTCCAAATTGATAAAGGAGTTTCTTCACGGTGATTCATAAATAGCCTTTAAATTATTTTTCTCTTGCCATCATAAAAAGAGGTTCTGCTATTAGAACAATTATTCTATTTTACCCATTTGTCACTTATAAAATTTTCCGAATTCTCCACAAGTTTAATTCTTAAGTCATTTAAAATATATTAATGAAATTCGGCATTGATTCTCAATATTATTATTGGCGTTTAAGATCAATTTCTAATTTTAAATCTTGGTGAATTTATAGCATACCTGCTCAGTGCACTATGAATTATGTCAGACAATTCAAAATAACAGAATCTTGACATAAACTCTATAAAATCTACCACAGGGCCTCTGTAGATGAAGAAACTTTGGGCTTTACATATTTGCAAACATACATATTGCATATTTATCTTCTTAGCTAAAGATTCTAATATCAATCCAGTTCTGTGTAGCTTATCAAATTTTGTTTTGTTACCTTTTCCATTTGACTACTAATTTCTTCGACAAACTGTCGTTACGTCCAATTTGCCCTCCGCATACTGATTTCCATATAAATATGGTATTTTGGTATTTGTTTCTCCCGTATTTGCTAAAATTTTACTGTTGAAGGAGGCGAACTTATATATCTTTCTGCCCTTGAATTCTATAGAATTGTATTTAAAATTTATGGCTATGTAATAATTTTTTACTTTAAATTTTACTCTAATGTATTTGTATGAATCAATAACAAATTTAATACAAAGTGCTTTTTTATTTAATTCGGAATCATTAATTACTAATTTTGAATACCATGCATTACGGCATCAAGGTTGAATAATGGTCATAATGACATAATGGTCACTTTTTTTAGAATCCAGACATCTGATAATTTCTCTGTGGTCATCTGCTGTGGTAGGGAAAATCTTTAAAAATCACCATTAACTTTGCCTACGAAGTCACGCTTAGTTTCTGTTTTTAATATTTTAAGAAAGCCACTATATTTGACCTCAGGTTTTACCATTTTTGATCCCACCTTTGGGGGTTGAACAACATTAGTATCATTACTAAGTCCAGTTCAGGTATTCATGGAATCATCTAATATTTGGACATCATCAGAATCATTATTATTAACATTATTGCATGACAATTTCTCAAATTTGTTAGTCAGAGGGATATCAATATTACTTTTAACACTTTTCATTGGGCGTGAGGCATTTCTAGGCAAAATAAAGCCATCCCTATCCCTTGCATCATTGATTGATCTTTTAATTACCTTTTTAGATGATATTTTAGCCTTTGGTTTAATCTCATCATTAACAACATCAGTCATATTGTAAGGATCTTAAGTTTTACTAACGTTTATTTTATTTTAAATCTTTACTATCACTTCTTATTTTCTACTTCCGGCCAGAATTATAAGCGTTAAGGTTTTTATGCAAAGTTGTCTGGCGAACGCCAAGTATTTAAGTTGTGGCTTTTTGCCAAGCGAGAGAGAGGAAGCAGTGAGTTCGAAGCAGGCCGCTTACCTTAGAAGTTACGCAGTTGCTGTTTGCCTTCCAGGCCAGAGGTTTTAATCCTCTTGATAAATTTAAACGTATTGTAGTGTTCACAGGCTCTGTACTACATACGCTTCCTGTTATTATAAGGCCAATCTTCCACGTGTATTATTCTAAAGTTAAATTAGAGATTAGTTTTATTTTTATACTTTTACGTTAGACCCCAAGTGGCGGGTCAGTGTATTCCGAAGTACGGAAGTTATTGTATATAGAGAAAAATAAAGGGTTTTGTATACCCTTCGTCTGTATCCTGTCTACTTACCACAATTAGTGAACATAGCTTTAGTTCTCTGTTCCGAGTCAGGTCCTTGTATGTTCCCGAAGAAGGTTAGAAGGAGCATTGACCCTGATAGTGGCGCCCAACGAAGAAGAATAACCATGGCCGGGTTTCTAAATAGTATTAAATCCGAATTTCCAAATGAAATAATTGGCATCGATTTATTGGGCCCTTTCCCAAAAAGTCAGTTAAATAAAAGTCGCTATCTCCTTGTTATGGTTGATCATTTTAGTAAATGGTCCGAAATTGTTCCCTTAAAACGAGCCTCCGCGAAATTAGTTACTGATTCTATTTTAGATAAATATATTTTAAAATACGGGGCGCCCTTAAAAGTTATATCGGATAATGGTCCTCAATTTGTAAGTAATATATTTGAAGACATGTGCCAAAAACTGGGCATACGTCATTTAAAAATGGTCCCGTATCGGCCGCAATCAAATATAGCGGAACGGGTCAATAGAAATATAGTGAAAATTATCCGCAGTTATGTTAAAAATTTTCATAAAAGCTGGGATAACTATGTCAATGAATTTGCTTTCGCCCTTAGGACCGCAAAACATGATACAACGGGCAAAACTCCTGCTGAGTTATTTCTAGGCAGAAAGATTATAACACCGTTAGATAAATTATTTTATGTGCAACAAAGAGCCCCAGAATTTAAAATGGGTGATATAGAAAAACTAATAAAAGAAGCAAAAAAGAATACGGAAGTAGCACAAAGAAAACATAAGCTCTATTATGATTTGAAACGACGGGGAGTAACTTATAAAGTAGGGGATGAAGTTTTAAAAATTAAGCATTCACTTTCTTCAGCGCCAGAAGATAAAACTGCCAAATTTTTTCCACGATTTGAAGGACCATATGTTATAGAAAAAATAACGCACACTGTAGTAGTGTTAAAAGCCAGAAATGGTGAAACCTGTTCCGCAAACATTGATCAAATCAAGCCCTACTTCGATCGTAATAAAATGCAAATCTTTTCAGATCTTTTGCAGGATCCGGCACGGCAGACACCGCAGGCAAAAGCTCCAGAGGTGGAAAAACGACAAGTACAAGGGCAAGCCATTAAGAGGCAGGAGCAAGTGAAAAGAAAATTTCCCCGCGGAAAAATTGAAGGTAACAAGAAAAAGAAGCCGTTCCACCGTCCAGAAAAGAGAGTTCACGAACACCCCCAGAATGAAGAAGGGAGAAGGACGACGTATGTGAAGAGAACCAGGAGAAATGACGGCAACTATAACCCGGCTTTAAAACGGAAGATCTACTCATTCGACAGAACTCTCCGCAGCAAAAGTCGCCGAACTGCGGAAGGGCCATTAGCGGCGGAGGAAAAGTTACAAGGAAAATTTGAACGGCCAGCAACGAGGTCCAAGCAGGAACACGACAGAAGTTTCCCGGTTCCGCCAAGACCAGCTGCCATCAAACGGCCAAGACCACAGGAAGAGGAGAAAAAGAAGGTATTCAAGAGTGGCCGAACTGGTGAAAAAAGGAAGCTTCCAGAGGTAAGCACTGAAGGGCGAGCCCGTACAAGAAGGAGGATAAATCAAACTACTATCTGCAGTACCTTTAAAGACTGGGCCCAGAAAAGGATGTCCGAATATTACAAAGATAAGTAAAATTTTATGTTACTTTGCAAACTTAAGTTAATCTTTCATTCTTACTGCAAGTGGCAGATTTCAAGAAGTTTTACCTCATGCGAGGTCTACCTTTATCGCCAAAAGGGCGAGAAATGAGTTGTTACCGATTTTGGTATTATGTTTTTCAATTACTCGCGCGTAAAACTAAAGTTGATGGTATAATAGCGTTGTGTAAAGACTTAAATATTGTAAAAAGTTATTGTATAAATTTTATTTAAAACATTCTAGCAAGAAAGAAGTTTTAGTCTGAAAGACTTTTTGAAATGTATTATTTCAATGTAGAAAGAATTGGCACTTGCTTTGAAAAGAATAGAAGTTAACAATGTACTACTAATGTATGTTTTCAAATGTGTAAAATTAACGGCATGTTGATATGTTCTGTTATTTTAAATGTTAAGAAATACCGTGATATGGTAAAAGTGAAAGTAATGTTAAAAATTTGTTATTCGTGTGACTGTAAAGACTAAATCATGGCGAATATGTGTTAAAGGTTGAATGATGTAGTTAGGCTCTCTGACGCTACACTTTAGAGTTAGCCACTTTTAGAATAGTACCTCAGGGTTTAGAGTTGAAATTAGGGTGTGTTAAGAGGTCTCGTTATGTTGAATTTTAACACGTTAGTGTTTTGATTGTAGGAGGAAGTGTGGCACACGTAGACAGAAACACATTCGTATTTGGTGTTCTTTTACAACACATGTCAGAGAGCACGGGGAGAGATAATTAAAATAGTCATGAATGAAATAAGAATGTTAAGAGAAGTATAATTGTATATGTTACTTGCCATTTCATTGTGTAACATTTCATTAAACCAGTTTTCCTTCCAGATCTCTGGAAGGAACCAGAATTGAATAAAAGCTCCTGTTTAGATGCAGTACAGATGAAAAAAGATTGTTGTATATCCTGGGAGCTGCTATTGTAACAAATTTCTTTCTTTTAAATTTCTAGTTTCTAGCGAAGTGTGTTTGTAAAAGATTGGCCTCGCGTTAGATTCTAGAGCTAAAAGTTTTCAACAAGGTCGTTTTAGACCTCAGTTTCAAACTAATTAACTCTGGCGGGAAGTATGTAAGGATCTTAAGTTTTACTAACGTTTATTTTATTTTAAATCTTTACTATCACTTCTTATTTTCTACTTCCGGCCAGAATTATAAGCGTTAAGGTTTTTATGCAAAGTTGTCTGGCGAACGCCAAGTATTTAAGTTTTGGCTTTTTGCCAAGCGAGAGAGAGGAAGCAGTGAGTTCGAAGCAGGCCGCTTACCTTAGAAGTTACGCAGTTGCTGTTTGCCTTCCAGGCCAGAGGTTTTAATCCTCTTGATAAATTTAAACGTATTGTAGTGTTCACAGTCTCTGTACTACATACGCTTCCTGTTATTATAAGGCCAATCTTCCACGTGTATTATTCTAAAGTTAAATTAGAGTTTAGTTTTATTTTTATACTTTTACGTTAGACCCCAAGTGGCGGGTCAGTGTATTCCGAAGTACGGAAGTTATTGTATATAGAGAAAAATAAAGGGTTTTGTATACCCTTCGTCTGTATCCTGTCTACTTACCACAATTAGTGAACATAGCTTTAGTAAGCTCTCTGTTCCGAGTCAGGTCCTTGTATGTTCCCGAAGAAGGTTAGAAGGAACATTGACCCTGATAATATTAGCATTTTCAGAGTTAACATTAACACATTATCATTAGTAGCTTCAGCATTTTGATCAAATCTTTGCTAAACAACATCCTTAACAGAAATATTATTAGCATTCGGATTCAAATTACCATAACATTCGCACTTACCTTTTAGAACATTCAGGAGGCATTCTGCAATAGTCTTTGTTTTCTGGAAGCTCGATTCTATGATAGTCCTGGTATCCTCATCTTGTATCAGCTGAAGGTTCATAGCACACAAATGTCCTTTCGAATTAATATCCTTAGTAATCGCTTCGCACAAATGCATTGCATTTGTGAAATCATTTAATCCGTAATCCTCTTTATTAATTAGGTCGGTCCAATTTTCATCAAGAACTGCATTTCCGTAAGCGATAACATCCTCCGTAAGACTGATAACTAAGTTTTGCACGGAACTTTCCAACGGATTAAAAATAAGTGAGATAAATTCATTTCCCTCCATGACTAAATATCACAAATTGCAGAAACACACACCACTAAATCGTAGAATCACAATAAACCACTAAATCGTAGAATCACAATCCGTTTCTTCCAGCTTTTCTTTCTCTCTCTGTAGAATGGTGTTTGAGACACCAGGGCGCCTGAGCCAAGGCTCTACCCCTTGTAGAACAGTTTAATCATTTCGAAAGATAAATAGAATAGTTTTTTTTCTTTTTTTTTAATAATTTTGATAAAGTCAGATAAGAATATTGTTAACGTATCAATGGAGTTGTTGTCTAAATTAGTGAGAGCAGAAAAGTCGAGAAACTGATGACTGTGACAAGAATGAGGTAGTGCAAACATAGGCAAATTGAATCCATTAAGAATTATCAAGTACACAGCATCAAATATTAAGACATGGACTTGAAATAGTTATATTCATATATCTATAACATACACAAAAGTGAGAATGCAGACAAAAAATTTGAAGTGTAGCAGATAAGAGGAATGAAAATAAATACATAAATAAATGCATATGTCAAATTATTATAGTTGCATATTACATGATAGTACATACATTTAGTTGGGCCATAAGCCTATTCATATTTTTCAAACTGTTATAGTCGTAATCACAGATTTTAATACAATATTTTGCTGACTTTCATGAAATTTTTTGGCTAAGTTATAATAATGAGTGCGCAGTAACTCAATGCCTAACCCTTCATATATTCTATTATTTCGTACATACCATTCAACATTTACAATTTGTCGTAGGACAGTATTCTGGCAGACTTGCAATCTTTTCTATGAGTTTTCTTGGTATATGCCCAAATTGGACTTGCATAACACAAAAGTGGACATAGAATGGACTTGTAAATGATTAACTTGTTGTCAATAGATAATATACTGTTTCGAGCAATTAAATGGAATAGTTTGGCTTTACGAACTCGAAACTTCTGGATAATAGCTGTAATGTGCGGGGACCACGTAAGTGACTTATTGAGGATCACCCCAAGATAAGGGACTTGCTTGGCCCAGGGAATATCAGTGCCATAGAACTTCAAGATTTTCTTGAAGTTAGTATTTTTCGCAAACATAATAGCTGTTGTTTTTTCCACGTTCACGAGGATCTTCCACCTGGAGAGCCAAGTCTCTAGCGTGTGTATGTAATTTTGTAGTCGTTGTATAACTGGAACTGGAAATGCACTTTGTGCGAGGACCGCTGTGTCGTCTGCACACATAGCTAATGCTGTGTTGTGTGCACACATAACTAATGGTATGTCGTTCACGTAAATATTAAAAAGTGTAGGTCCGAGCAAAGATCCTTGCGGGACGCCAGCCATGATCACATGGCTTGTGGAATTTGTGCCAGAGACATGAACAACAAAGTGTCTACCTGTTAGGTAGGAATTAATAATGTTTATGATGTAGCCGGGAAGCCCAGGGTGTTTAATTTGTAAGTGAGGCCATCCAGCCAAACTCGATCAAAAGCCTTGGCAATGTCGAGGAAAAAACCACCAGTCCGGTTAGGCCTTTCTTTCTTCTCAGGAACCACCTTATATATCTCCCTGTGTTTACTCGCGCTGAACTCCCAAGGGAGAATGATTCTTTCACTCATACATTACAAAGGGTCCATCTCCTGACCCTGATGAAAAGACTTCTTTTACCTCTTTGTCGTCTGGAGTGACCCTCGAGGCTGCAACCGGAATCATTAACAAAGCCATGCTATTTCACAACTGATGAAAATTATTGCACTCTGAAATCACTCATCCTAGACAAAGAACCTTTATGCGACCTTATCACAACAGAGAAGATCTGTAAAAAGAAATACAGGTCTGAGATTAATATTCTAATGCTTCTGTCTGCAAGCTTCTGTAAATAATGTAAAATGTTTCGTGCGTCTGCTTTCCAAATGTTAGTTATAGAGACTACGTTTATGGGAATCATAAAAATATTTCCTGTGAGCTAACATTTGCATCGTACCTTTATTGTTTCAACAGAAATTATGATATAAAATATCCTTGTTAAAATTATTCACAATTTATTTATTTCAAGAGGATTAATATTATAAGGACGATATCGGCCTTTTTATTTTATTTTATATTTTTATTTTATTTGTTTATTTGTTTTCGGCTTTCGTATGTAAAGTTACTGGACGGCATCAAATCATGAAAATGAAGCCGCAAAAATTTAAGGAAATTACATTTCCACACAAATACATTAAACTCATCTGATTGCAAATGTTATTTCGAAGTAGGATTTACTTTCTCTGAAATATTTTCAAAACAATGAATTATTCATTTGCTAATAATAGCGATAATGCCCCCCGCATAATAAAAAAAAATTACGTATATGTTTGAATAGTTTTCATAAATGTTATGCTTCCTTAAGGTTTAAATGCTTTCTCGATATATGAAAAGTAACGGTCTGATCATTAATCTGTTTTTATTACTGATTTTCTTTCTGGTTTGTATGACATATAACGTGGAGATTTGCATGCACTTAAGTCGACTTTATTTCTAACCAATGTCGAGCGGTCGGAGATAAAAATAATTCTCTTAATCAACACCTGAAAGATTTTGCTCGCCAATCCATCGAAACCTTTCTCTTTTTATTTTTTTAAGCTAGTGAGCCCTGTACATTGCCAAACTCTTCCATATACACTAAATTCAATAGGTAATGAAACGTTTCCTTTCCAGCGGCATCAGAATGACCGAAGTATAAATATAACCCTTAAATCAATATGAAATATTGTAAAAAAGGACTTCTTTTATGCTACGAAATAACTTTTTCATAGTATAGGAACTATACAAAGTTTTCACTTTTCTCCTCGTTCTGGTTCAGAAGTTTCAGCAAAAGTAATAAAGCACGAAACTGAAGCTGTTTTAGAGTACTGAGATCTGCAAAATATCTCCTTTGCGCAGAATGATAAGACTTTTTTCTGACAGAAAGTTTTTCGATCTAAGGAAATCCTTTTCGATAGCCATTGTTGAATTGGTGAAATACTGTGTGCTAGGAAGAGATCTTCCGTCTGTTCGCGGTCAGGATGATTGATGCTGGTCATCTATCTTTAATGCTAAACGCCTTCAATGACAGTCTGTCGCAGCTACAAGCTACATTGTTTGATAGATCTTGCACACATTGCAGACGTTTTACTCGTAACTAACTCATATAATTCGAATCTAATAATCATAAGTCTGCCAAATGTCATTCAAAAAATGTATTTAAAATTTTCATATTCCAAGTGTTCAACTAAGAGAATTAAAAAATACGAATCTTTCACAAAAAATTTGTAAATTAAAAACCAGCATTTAGAAAATTAGTACAGCTCCCAAACATGTAATGAAGATACAGGAAATTTATTTAAAAAAAAAAAAAAAACTTACTTATAAGGAACGTAATATTATTGAAATAAGTTTCAATCGTAATGAATTATTAATTATTTCAATAGTAAAATAAAAATTATGTTCTGTTTATTTTCTAATAATTTGGAAAAAATTATTTCTTGAAACATACACAGTGCTATGCAAATGGTTTAGAACTAAAATCATAAAATTGAGAGATTTATTTAATAATCATTTAATCGTTTTAGCAAATTACATGCATTCTTTCTTATGTTATACATCTCTTTCTAGATTAACAGAGCTTCTAGATACCTTTATAAACTCCAACTTTCGACATATTCTTTAATTCCCTCTTTATGCTTTTGTACACTTCTTAAATGCTTTCAAATACATGTTCTGTAAAAAAAAGCTTTATATAATAGAAAGTGACCACAGATCTGGCGAATAAGAGGGGTTATTAAGAACAGCTGCTATTTTTCTTCACTAAATTGCTTATATTGCTGTATTGCGCGAAAAAGTTTTATTATGCAACAAAAACCAGTTACTGGATCGAGCATTTTCTACTAAAACTATTTTTACATAGAATAAAGATGAAAGAACGAAATTATATAATTTTTAAAAAAAATTCAGAACGTTTCAATTTTTTAAGTCTGTTTAGACTTCTTTGAATAATAGAGACTTTATTATCAGATTTTCAGATACATATTTCTGTTGAATAGCAATAACTAAACCTCAGAAACACAGCCTTCAAGCCGAGACTTTAGAAACCAAAGTTTCCGAGGCTGGAAAAGAATTTTCTGCAATCCTTTCAGAAGTTTGTCATTATGTATCTGAGTCATAATCAAATTACAGGTTTCTTGCCTAGTATCAATTTACTTAAGAAAATCGGGATTACTGTCCGAAATTTCCATCAAATGTTGACGCGAAACAATTCAAATTTACCTCTGTTATACAGCTGATGAACTTGGCGCAATAAAAGAACAAATGTTTCTTTCGATCTCTTAATAATTTCCTGGACAGATTTTTTTGCTGAAATTAAATGGATCTCTTAACTTTAAAACATTTAGGGACTATCTTTTTCTCATATTTATCATCCATTCGAAATTTTGAAGATTGACCGGTTCTATGTTCATCCATTTTTTCCCCACTCTTCAAGAAAGACGGTCCTGTCTCATTGCCAAGAGATAGATAAACTAGTATTTAACTCCTTAGTTTGATGCGTACACTATTTTAAATGCATCCTTAGTAGTCATTCTAGTTTTAATGAAAAATGTTATTGTTTTATATGTTCACTTTTTAAGCCTTTAGCAGAAAACATTAGTTGCATAAAAGTGAAAAAAATTACTTTTGAACATAAGTCAGCAAACAATGTTTTGAATACAGCAAACAGCAAAATATTAATAATCCTTATAGCTGACTGCGTGTTATAAATCCTTGTTATCTTCACGCGTGTTAGAAAGAGAGGAAGTTGGACCTAAGTCCACTCTGTTTGATCTCAAAAAATCTAATTTGCCTCATCAGCACAAATAACATCACATTCTCATTTTTATTTAATGTGAATGCAATTATAATGACGTTTTCTCTCGCAATGATTCCTACAACCCTACTAGTCAACTAGCGAATTATCGCTACTTTCGGTTACATCTGAAAATAGCAAGACAGTGATTTGCAAAGGTTTAGGCAACCTTTTTATGAAACTTAACTTTTAACAAAGGCAAGACTTGTGCTACAAATAAACTTCTACTTCTGGTGATGTAATTTAAACAATAACTTACATTAAAATTTAAATGTTGGTAAAAGAAGTCCAAGACTACACAGGCAATAAACTAAGCTATAAGCTGTCTCAAGTAACTTTATCAGTTCGTAAGGTTAAAACAATCGGTTGTGAAAGAATACAAAAGTGAGATAATTATATTAAGAAAGAGCTGCAGAATCTAAGGACTACCAGAAATTCTCTTTGTAAAGACTCAAAATCCCTTTGCTTTTATACACTCAAATCTAGTTTCCAAACTGTTAAGGAAAATGGGAAAAAGAAGTTAGAGATCACCATCGTAATACTTGGTTATTTAATAATACCTAGTAATTGAATCTTACAACTTCGAGGAAAGCGGTATATTATTTTCTTACAAAAGGAATAAATGGCACAGAATTTCTGTTTTAATTAAATGTTCTAAACGTTCTGCAGTTCCTTGACGTAGACGTTGGTCATGTAAGTGGGACTGCTGCAGCTGCAATATATATCTGTAAGCTAAAACTATTTAAACGCTCTGAGAAACACTTCCCGAATGGTGTTTTCGAGCAGTTTTAAAGTTTTATTGCCGATAAAGTTTCAAATAACTTTACATGAACCCAAAGATATTATATATATCACTGGACACTCAATTTGTACAACATGCTATGCAGTTTAGCTATCTTCATGATAATAATATATTATTATATTAATCCTCTTATAAGAGGATATGATTGCAACTTAAACTATTACATTCAGGAGCAACTCCTCAACATCGTGACAGAGAAATTTGTTAATTACTGAGCTGCTTTCTGAGTTAGCTGTAAGACAAAAAGGAAGAAGCAGAATCTTCGTGCCACTCAACGACCTTTTTCTCAATATAATAAGATTTTTCAGAATCATTTCTAGCACAGAATTGTGTGCTCTCTGTGAAATACCTCCATTATATCTAGAAGTTTTTAAAACCAAACATAACAGCCATGCAATCCAGCTTGCTTATATAAAACAATATACATCTGAATAACATTGAATTTCCAACTTCTCCGCATTCTTGGCACTCTTCAAATTCTCCAAGCATCAAAATGCATTTTTATGTCTTCACATATCAATACGTACATAACAAATAGCATATATAAAAATAGATGAAAACATGAGATCAACTTGTATTTTACATAGAATGAAAAATAAAACATACACCGAAAAAAACACCCTTGCACAAAAAAATGCAGATTTTAAACCCCAAATTTTAGCGATTAAAACGGTAATATAAATTACATATAGTAATAAACGCAGTAAATCCAAAATCCCTCAGATTCTGTTTCGTTGCAAAATGTAATAGTGAATTTCAAGCAAAGTTCTCCAGAAGCACTAAAAATATTTCATCTCCAAGAAAACAGCCAAATTAAAATTTCGTTTGTTTAAGTCAAAACACACGCAGAAAATGGCGTAAAAAAGACGCTGACCTACCTTGTTAAAGATGGAGCTACTACGTCTGATTCCAAAGTAATGAACTTAAAATGGAAAAAGTCATATCTAAAAATTAGAAGCGCTAAATCATATAAATTAAATCTTAAAGAACGAATGGAACTCCGAAGGTTGAAGAACACATAAATTAATTAATGTAATAAACGGAGGGAGATGTCTCAATAACAGCCGTTTAAATTAATTCATATTTGGATACTGCCTCTTCTTCACCTATAACTACGATATATCTTCCTGAAACGATTATGTTTGCGGTGAAATGGGAACAACAAAACACTAATTATCATTCCCACTAACACTAGCACACCATAGCGTTAGACCAACTACAAAAAAACTCGAGCTGCAAAGATATATCATAAATAACCCAAACTATTACCCCAAAATGAACAAAAATATCACATACCTTTCGGAACAAGGATATTTGAAAGGAATAATTATACCTAAAGAGTCTTTACTTTAATATAGTGCAAGATATTTTCTCCATTCTTTCTGCATGTCTTCGGGGTGTAATTGGAAGCATATGTAACACGTATTCTGGAGATCCGGAGTTCGAATCCCGACGAGGGCATTGCAGATTTCTTCAATATTCTGATTCGAAAAAATTCTACACGACTCTAAGGGTTGATGAACGATAATTCATCATTACTAGGATGTGGTGATTTTCTTCCTTAATCCCCAGTCGCTCTTTAAAATGGGGATTGTATAAGGCAGGGGTCCTCAACCGGTGGTACGCAAGAGAAAAATAGGTGGTACACAAAGAAGCAAAATATTTTTAACTAATATATTTAAAAATTAAAACCCCCAACATACTGATTGAGTTTTTTTTTTTCTAGCACTCGTAAATTTATGCGATCTGAGCTTTAAGAGTGGTGGTGGTTGTAGTACTTTGTAGCGGTGATATTAAAGGTTTTCAGTTTTTGTTTAGATGCTACGCGTTAGTCAAAAGGTTGAGAACCGCTGATAAGGTACTTTCTCGTTCACGTATGCCTTAGTGGTGTTATTGGAAGCTTACTCGATGCGCATTCGAGAGCTTCGAGTTCAAATCCCGACTAGAGCACTGCGGATTTCTTCAATTTCCTGATTCGAAACATTCTACACGCCTCTACAGTATATACCATTCTAAACGATAATAATTGAATGAAAATGCTTTCTGGTAGGAACTTCTGTATGATTCTTCACCGGATCAGTTACATTACGAGACAGTACCTGTGTCACCATATGGTGGAGTCCATGTATCTCATATGCTTATTCTTGTCCTTTCCTGTCCGTGTCGAACTATCATCATTGCTTAAAACATTGTAACTAATTAAAGACAGGAAATTACTGCTGCTCTGTTATGTAAATATAAGTGATTTCTTAAACTTGAAACTGACAGCCAGTGACATGCAGCAGTGCCACCAAATGCATTCACTAATAAGAGAGAAAGAGTAAGCTCACATCTTTAGCTATCAGAACTCATAATGAAACTACTTATTTGGTTGCTTGATTATAAAGAAATCGATCAGCAATTTTTAAGTGTAATTTCTGCAGGTAGAGGGAGTAACTTATTTAGAATGACAACCGTAAAAGAAAAAGAATTGAGTAGTCACCTAGAAAGAAGTGCAAAAAAAGTATTTTTAGCATGCTGTAATAGAAGAATTACAAATATAAATTTGAAGGATAGAAGGACATTATCTGAGGAAATTAAAATGATTTACGTGAAATCTAGTTTAAACGCAAGTACAATGGCTGTTCGAATTCTGGCTTCAGAAATTTGGATTAAATTCCAGACTTGAAGCTAAAAATCATTTTTATCTGAAACAATAGCAGAATCGATTGTCTGAGAGGTGATGAAACCAGAATATCCATATTTGATAATGATTGAAGAAAATATGTTCTATGAAGAATGAGTTAATTAATGGTATGCGTTAAGAATGCGTTAGTTATATATATAATTAAGTTGAACCCTATAGGATTTACTTTAAATAACTAGGTAGTTATTATAGTAAAATATTTATTTAGTTAATTGAAACAACATGTTCAATATGAAACAATATTCTAAAGTTAGGAAACGAAACCAGTATAAATTTCCTAATAAATATATAAATTAAATAAAGCCTTAAGACGCATTAGATATCAAGTGGAGATTTAAAATCCATAACTAATTATTATAAATACTACTTCTAATTGATTCAAATAAAGCTGTTAAATCTTCGAAATTAAAAACCACGACAACGCCATAGTAATCGAATAGTGGATTTTTTAAGTAGATAAAATAAACAAGAAGACTTTGTGGCTGAGTATTTGCATTCCGAGAAGAATATTTGTATTGTAACATTTGCATGCATTTTCGCTGGGCTATAGCGGTTCATACTCGCTATAGTTGCCAGCATAAAAACTGAACTTTTCGCCGAAGAGATTCTCCTTTCTGCTATTTTAGCATGACATATACTCGTAAACATTATGTAAATAGTGTTCTATTTTCTGGGGGAAATATGTATTTTATGTTTTATGTACTGTATAATTCTGCAAAATGTGTTTTTCACATCCCTCACGGGACAAAGGAGTCACGCCCCATCCAACTTTCATCCTGTCTTTTGGGCCCACTCAAGCATTTCTGTACTTGCATTGCTCCTTGAAGCACCTATGTTACGATAGTCGGTATACATACAGCTTGCATATTTAGCAAGATAGACGCAGCGACAGTGGCAGCTGGAACTGGAAAAGATTCTCTTGCACGTGTACTTCACTGTTCCGGTTTGTCCGTGGTCGACTTCTGGCATCGGCCGATCATCATATACTTAGTTTCGTATTTTATTTTCAAATTTTAAATAAAGTTAATTTTATGTTTCGCTAAAGTTCTCGACTTTCCTTCTGAGAAGTGTACAGTCTGAGAGCATAAACCATCGCCACATGTTTAATGTGGTATAATATATGAAGGAAACCTAGTTTTGAGCTAGTAATCTTTAAATAAAATATCACTATTAAATATACGAATATTTCTTAATGAAATGTTAATTTATATAAATACATTTACTGACAAATAAATCTAAATTTTACAGTTAATTATAAATAAAAAAGAGAACATACATGAAAAGTCATTTTTTAAAATCCTTTGACTAAACAAAAGCTTAATAAATGAAGATGTGTCCCTTGTGATTATACCAAAAATATTTTATGGGTACATGTAAACAGTAGTATTACTTTATCGAAACTTTTAATATTTTGAAAGATCTATCAATTCTTGCCTCATCTCTTTCACAGAAAGTTTCAACAAATTGCACAGAATTTACTACTCAGGAATTTACTTCAGAGGAACAGATAAACTATCGACTGAAAACATCTAAGTCGCAGTATTCGTTTTTGTGGAGCACTTCAGCTGACAAAATCTAACTAATGATACCCGAATAACAGTTGACAAGGCAACTGTATCATTTAGAGATTAGAGATGTGTTATTTTCTGACACACGTTACAAAATCCTGTAATGTATGAAAATGTTTTGGCTTGTTATTACAGATTTAACACGTACTGTTTCTTAAGTGACTGAACTGTGTTAGTGAAAGTAGTTCACTCCCTAAAACAGTTTCCAAGCACCGTAACATAACTGGTAGAATAAAAATAGTTTGATTAAATATAAGTTATCATGTTTTGCAGAAGAATTAAACGTTTTGTTATTTTTGAATATTTTTTAGTGTAAGCATTTCTCAAAAAATCAAAAAATAAACTTTTCGTCCTCTTCATTGCAAACTGTTAAGCATAAAACAATGTAATCCTTGAAAACGAAAGTTAATTTCATATAATTTTTAAAAACGTATCTTCGAAATTATTCAGATACCTTAATAAAATCACTTTTTGAGATAAATGTATTGTTACTGGAATACTAGTGCGCTACGGATTGAATGAACATACAACCAATGAGCGCTTGATTAAATTTACAATCAGAAATTACCATTTCAGATTACTAAGAACGTTGAACGCAAGGCAACACGAAAATCCTCACAGTGATTCTCTCAATATTGTGAGCTCAGCACTGTACTCAGCCGTAGACTAAATTGAAAATTGTTGCTCTCTCCAGTCTTATACATTTTATCCCCTCCTGAAATTTCCAGTTTTCTCGAAATTGCAGGAAGATATAAGCAGTTACAGTTAGATATGGCCGGATACAGTTACAGTTACATAAGAATCTGATCAGATACGGTTACAAAAAAGATCGGGCCTGAAGTCTCCAAATGGTAGCCAGGCTTGGAGACTTCCAGCAATTTCTCGCCAAATTAGGCGACAAAAATTAGTCAATTTCCAGTTTACTGCTATCTCGTCAGTCTGAATGCAAAATGGACTTACCCCTGTAAGACTATTTTTCCGGCGAGGCTTTGAGGCCTTTCATGTTGATAATTTACATATGATTTCCCTTATTTTATTTACATATATACAAAATTCGTAACATTGCCCCTTTCCCATGGACTAGAAGTCCCGGGCAGCACAATTCCTAATCAGATATTTCACAATTAAAAAAATCACTAATTCAATAAATAAATGCATGCATTTACAACTTTATACAAACTAGAATCATATTCTTAGTATACTATTTACATGCTATACACTATGGGGACTACGTACAATGCAAATAGTAAGGAGCTAGCTTGTCGTAATGAACGACTTTAGTCTTAAACTTTAATGACTTACGGATCCGAACTACGATGACGTTCATCCTGTTTAAGACGTTTAAGTTTAATCTTCTCAATCATTTACTTGAGATTTATTGTCTATTACAGTTTCATTGTACAACATAAAATATAAGCTATAAAAATGTTTTCAAGCTGACCGGAATGAATGGAAAAAACATAAATAATGAAAAGAATTTTAAAGTAGCATTGCAGGCTGTATTAAATTATTATAAGTTCTTTAAATGTTATGTGATGAAATTTTGTTCTTTCATACGAATAAAATAGTACTGTTCGAGATTCTCGTTTTAAACAAGCAAAATAAAATGCGTTGCCATTCCGATTCACTCGAATGAAGTTGTTGACCTTTCCAACAGTTGTTTTCTAATATTCTTACAAACAAACGAATTCTTTTATTTTTTAATAGAAGTATACTTTTTCAGGAGCGAAACAAAAGTAACTTTAAAAGCTTCATTTGGAAATAGTAGCGGTCCTTCTTAGAATGAAGTTTTATTTCTGGAGAGTTTTACGATGCGAAGAGAAACTTGGTGGACTGTGACTTAAGTCAGCAAGAGTAAAATATGAAAAAATATAAAAAACTAAATCAGGTTACTCAAACCCCTAGAGACTAAAAGTGCTAGCGGAAAAACTAAAAAGGTTCTGTGTAAACTCTTACTGTTCCCTAAGGCATATTTTATCCCTCACATTCTCCCCAGGGTCCAGATCTCGCCTGATTGGGCCGCTTTTTAGCTTGATGCCATGTATCAGTTATTATAAGTCTGGTTTCCTTCGATGCACGATTTATATTATTGAAGCCTGCAACAAACCACAGGTTCTTGGTAAAAAAAGCGTTTTTGTTTTCTAAGGGCATCAAGTCTTCATGAAATAACTCGTTTCCGAATGAAAGAGACTGCTCATACACCCTTGTACAGTTCTAGATAAATCTAAATTCGGGCTCATGTATTATTCATAATAATGCTAATAATAGTAAGCTTCTATGCTTATAAGGTATTTCTCACGTCTTTTTAGCATGCCTTCGTGGTGTAGTGGTCAGCACGTTCGGCGCGTATTCGAGAGGCCTGTGGTTCGAGTCCCGGTGAAGGCGCTGCTCACTTTTCAACTCTCCTGCTTTCAAAAAACACCTAATGTCTCTACAGTGGCACCCGAACTAAAAAAGGTGGTGGGTGATGATTCTCCACCACCAGGATTTGGCGATTGAGTCCTCTGATCAGCAGTAGCTGTTTAAAAGGGGAGTACATAAGGTATTTCTTCCGCCTTTTTAGCATGTCTTTGTCGTGTAATGGACAGCACGCTCAGTGCGGATTCGAGAAGACTGAGGCTCGAGTCCCGGCGATGGCATTATACATTTTTTATGTCTACTGCTTCGAAATAACCTAATGTCTCTACGTGCTAATATTCTTGATTATCGCTCCCATTGATGAATTCAAATTTCAGAAATATGCAGTACCTGCTATGCCAGCTCATACCATTTATTAATAAAATAAAACTCCTGTGAATTTTTGAGGGGAATGCACTTCAAAAGTTTCACGCTATGTGTATGAACAACCTAAATATGAATTAATTTCCTTTACAAAAACTTTAACTTATTTCTTCCATTTCTGTTATTTTTTGATTTTCCATAATAAATTACCCATTTTCCCTAAAGGTAGCAATATATTTTATCTTTAGAACTAAACGAGAGGATTAGCGGAACTGTATTTTGGCTCCTGCATTTTAGAGCACAACATGAATTGCTAAATTGTGCAATTATGTTTTCGTTTCAATAAAAATTATATAAACGTTGCACTGTAGACGAATTATGTTACCACTTTTGATATTTTTATAGGGTTTTTATGTTAATTAAAATAGTTGCCTTATTTGTTTTGCCTATACTACCTCTTTTGTTTTCACCGAATCCCACTAGGATGCAAATTAGTTAATAAAGAGGAGCATATTATGGTTCTTGGTGGTGTGGCGTGGTGTATTTAATTATGGCAAAGCACTCTAGGGCTATCTGCCTAAGGGAAGGGATGCCTTCGTGGAGGACTTTCTAAGGAAAACTGGCTCGTATACACGTTACACATGGGGAAAACCACGAAAACACCCATGCAGCCAGCCCGTTCGCGAGATTCGAACCTCGGACCGAACTACCAGTGTTCAGCGACTTTACCGCTCGGCCGCTGGTGGGCCTATGGTTCTTGGAGTTTACAGTTAAAATAATGTTAAACCGCACAACCTACACCACACACTTTAATAACAGGTTTTACTAATTAACGCTACGAAATAAATACGTTAAAAGTTTCATCAAAACCGGCACACTAATATAAATTCCGTCTTCCTAAAGGCTTGCATTTACATAAAGTCAGATTTAAATTATTTACATTTATTTTACATTAATGATTTATTCTAAGTAATGGTTCTAAACTCAAGGGTAATGATTAGTTGTGATAATGTCTAATAACGAATAATATAATACGATAAGATCTGTTAGTCTACCCTGAAACACATAAGTTTCTTGGTTTACCACAGATATAGTTGATAGTTGACGGGGGACGTGTGCACCATCCCTTTACCGTAATGGTTAATTGGCATATGCAACACGTCCACCTCTATCTTGAGCCAGATGGGCCACACAGGCGCCTCGCACCATACACCGAAACCCAGCGACCAGGCCATCCAGGTGGCAGTCCAAAAGACCAAAGAAGCCCCCAGAAGCATGTTCACACCAACCGCCCGGGCCTAGTATTTATTGAGTCAAAGTTCAACAAATACATGGCCAGACAAGAGCTCAAAAAATAAAATAGATAGATAAATAAAGGGTACATTTGTAGTTTTGACAAAGCATAAGATTACAAAGATGCAAGTGCCAATTTTGAATAAATACTATAATCACATAGACATAATTAAAACAAAACACATACAGATAGCGATAACAATAGAAAACCAAAGGAGTAAACACCACTACAAAACTACTACTGCTACATACTACAATAACTACAATACTACAAAACTACTACTAAAATATTTACAAACAGTACTACATACTGATACAATGTCAAATATTACAAAACTGCTATTGCTGCTATATACTAGGCTGATAATAATGCTGATAGTATGATGTCGGTGATGTAATGATCTTAATACTGATGGTAGGTTCAATACAATAGTTAGTGTACAAAGCAAGGATACAGTACATAAATACATTATGCAACTATATAAATACCAATACAAGGTAAAAAGGATACATTATACAACTATATATAAATATATATATATACATATATATATACATATATATATATATATATACATATATATATACACACATACACACACACACACACACACATATACATACATATACAGATATATACCAATACAAGCAGTGGCGTAACTAGAACTCTTGGGCCCCTATGCAAAAAATTTTCCTGGGCCCCTTTCCCAATAAATTTAATGTGCTTAAAAATAAATAAAATAAAATAAAATAAAAAACCCGCGAAAAGTTTAAAAAAAATCAAGGATTCCAAAAGCCAATGTTTTCATGATGATTTTTATCACATCTGGATTAATTGTTAAAAAATAAAAGCACGTTCTTAGAAAACCAGTTGAAAGGTACGTAACATGAAGAAAGAATAAAAAGGAAAATAATTTCCCTTGACCAACTGTGACCAATTTGCTTTAGTCTGGGTATTTGACGCCAGATGATTTTAATTCAGTTACTTAAGACTTTTTGTGTGAGTGCGAGAGACAGATTTTTCTCTCCTTTCACTGAGATGCATACTGATAATAAATGAATAAATCTATATAAAAAAGGAACATGTCAACGTATAGCATTAAGAAAGCCTAGATTTGCGGAGATTTTTATATAAAATCCAAGAAGTTTTACATACTAATGTTTTAAAATTTTATATAAAATATGCGCTTATCTAAGTTTTTTCGCTTAAGTTAGCAAACTTAAAAATAATTAGTTATATTATAAATTGACAGACAAGATAATTGATAAACGTACAGGAAAGCTATTACATTAATGTATAGTACTCTGTGATTTACTCAGCTTACGAAAATGATTTATGCAATAATATACAAGTAATAAATAAGAACTTTTATAATGTAAATGATACATTTGTTAAATATAAAACACATTTATCATAAACTTCATAAAGAAAACTATTTGAACATACAATGTTTGTAGAAAATATGTATGGTAAAGTTTTTTTCTGTCTTTTCAAAAAACCTTTTTGTACACTAAACTACTTGAATACATGGGTTTTATAAAAAATGCTAAAGTTTTTTACTGTTTCCTTTTAATTTTCCTCAGTCCGTACTGCTCTTCTTCTCTAATTTTTTCCTCCCTCAATAAGTGTAATGATAACATTGGTGGCCAAAATTCATCATAAAGAAAAAAATCCTTCTTTTAAAATTTGCGTCTCCTAACCTTCATTTCCGAAAAATTATTTATCAATACTTGGACGTCCGTTTTCTCAGCCATCTCAGCTTCAACGCTCAATAGTGAAAGATTTTACAACCGATCTTGTGTCATGCTGTTTCTTATATATGTTTCTTAAATATGTTTTTATTAGTTTCAGTAGTGAAAATGATTTCTCTCTAGAGGCTGTGATTACAGGTAATGATAAATACAATATAAGTGAATTACACACTCCCGAATAACTGCTTGTCATGCCATAATATTTTACCATTGCTAATTTAGCTAAATCCTTAAAGGATTTCAAATTGTGGATTTCTGTTCTGAAAGTATTTATAACTAATAAAAGTTGTACTTCCAGTGCAAGTCTTCTTTATATGTTTTCTGTATTTTTGGAACATTATTAATAATTCCGTATTTGTTAATAATGTTTTAGGTCCTTTATTTCTCTTTTATTTTTCAAATTTAGTTTCTACGCCCCATTTATTTGCAATAAACTCACCTTCTTTCATAATGTCTTCAAACTTGTTTCTCATACCTTGCATATTAACAGAAATAATTTTTAGATATTGATGAACTCCATTCAAGTTGACTGATTTTCGATTGTCGAGCCGATTGATTGCTTGATCGATCCTGCACTCTAACGCAGGACGTGTTTAAAAAATTTTGTTTTTAATTTTGGCCTGTTATGATGTTTCTTAATGTATGGAAACATAAGATTATATTTATATTTCATATTTATCATAAAAATATTTCATGATAATATGTTATTAATATTAGTAGACATTTGCATTGTTAATGGTGATAATTTTGGATTTTTCAGATAAATGGATTAAAGTTTAGCTGAATTGAATTTTTATCAAGTTTTAAATTATAAGAATTTAGTTTATGATTAATTTAGATATTACAAATCAATAACTTACCTTTAAAATGAGAATTATATCTGAGATCACTTTGAAATTTAATTTTAAAGAAAAACTTCTGTTTGCTCTCGCCATAGACTAGAGAAATGGCATTAGAATAAGAGCAAGTTAAAGTTCAGTTTACTGTTTTGAGTCATCAGCCAATTTACAAGTATACTTGAGGGGTAGCGTTTCACACTTCAGTGCAGCTGTTTAACGAAGCGACCCCGCCTCCACTATAAATTTCCAGTGTCTCCCCAAGTTGCGTCACAGTAAAACTTTCATCCAAGACTCTACTGTAAAGATGTCCATTGTCCATTTCCCTTTTACGACGCTGAAACATCTGTTTTTTCCTTTTTCCCTTCAGTCAAATTGTACTATTATTATTGTCATATTCAAGTGATACATAATACATCACCTGCAATATCTTTCTACATTTCCTCTGTACTATTAAATATCTCTCTCTATATATATCTATATACTATTAAATATCTCTGTACAATATCTTTCTACATTTCCTCTGTACTGTAAATGCATTTCAGTTAATGTATAGTTATTAAATATTTAACAGTAAAAGTTATGGATATTCGAATATTTTTAGGAAATTCTTCACAAGTTTACGATGAAATCATAAACAAGAAGAAAAAAAATTTATTGATATGTATCCAAAGAGCTTTGAAAATGACTGTGTAATACGAAATGGAATCTAAATTTATATACCCACTGTAGCAAAATATGACGATTCCCTTCCAAGTTTCAAGGTCCCAGGAATGTTTAATAATTTAGAGTTAAGCTTATTGATACTAACGTATATTTGAAGATGCGTACTCACACTCTGTCGCGTGGATTCTAAAAGTAGTACACATAAATATTTGTTTAGGAAACAAGTAGAAAGTTTCTTCCTAATTAGTAAAAATAAAATTGTATGAAACAAGTTTTGCGTATTTCGTAGAGAAATGCGCAAAATATCATTTATGAAAATAGGCTTGTTATACTCCAGGTGGATTAAAAAGGAAAAATCAGTTAGGAAAAGCGGATATATTTTAGAAGCATTAATATTTATGATTATTGTTATGTTTTATTTGCATCTTAGAAAGCTATTTATGTCTCAGAAATTAATGACCTCAGATTTCCAGTCTTTACATTGCTTATAAATTAAGCAGTCAATTTTTTTTATCTTAATCATTAATTTATTAATGACAAAAATATAAAAAATAAATATAATGTATTGGAACATATATTAACGGAAGCTATTTATGTCTTAGAAAAGTTATGCAGTGATGCCGAAATGAAAGAGAATAATGTACAAAGGGATTTTATGAGTGAAAATCGCATCATTTACTATTAAAACGTGTTAATTAATTTTTTTAATTTGCAAAAATTATTGAAATATTACAATAACGAGGGAGCATTCTTTTCTGAAATATTCCATTCGTTTGTGTAGGGAAAATAGCAATGTAATTCGCGTTCTTTCAGATGTTGAAATGCAACTTAAAACTATTAGGGTAACGCTGCCATTGATCTGTTTAATATTTTCAGTAATTAATTTATCGAAATTTACGAAGAAGTATATACTTTTAGTTGTGTGATGCCATTTTTATTTTCATTATTATCTTATTATTGATGATTTCACATACTGAATGCTGTGGACAGTAAATTAAAAGCAAAAGTAAAGTAAATTGTAAAATTTTATTTCAAATAACGATTAGAAAGTACTCCATGAAGGCGTTCTTCCCCTTAGGCAAATAGTCCTCGAATGCTTTATTATTATATAATAATTCAATCCAATTCCTTTAAATAACGTACAAATTATTGCGCATTACTCAATTATACGCTTAAATGTTTCATGTTGTTAAAAAACTTTAATTTATTATATTTTTTTTCAAACGAAGAGAGATTAATATATTACTTTATAAACAAATTTAATGTCTTCAGAATTATCTTTTACAGATAAGTGTGAGTTTTTGGTAGATGCGTAATTTACAGGTTACGAAACACTACAGCTCTTCTCTTTTCTAAAGAAAGTCAAGTAAATCCTCAAACGAGTTCTGTGCTTTCAGATTTAATTCTCGATTAGGAATTTTAATAATTCCTAACCTGCATTTTATCTGCGATGTGCGAATATTTTGAAAATTTTGATATGAAAAATTGGATAAATATTTATTTACTCATTATTTCAAGTAAAAATATTTATCCATTCCCATTTCCTACCCTCATGAGTGAAAAAGTAATGAATTTCGATAAATTTAATGAATAATATTTCATTAAATTTACACCGGAAATTAACTGAAATATTTTGCCTCTTAATGTTTGAGCATCTGTGTGTTCGTAGAATGTCGTAAAACTTCCCCCCTTTATTTCGGACCTTGAATTCATTCAAGATCCTATTTTCATAAATGTTATTTTGCGCATTTCTCTACGAAGTACGCAAAACTTGTTTGATACAATTTTATTTTTACTAATTAGGAAGAAACTAAATTAAAGCCAAAGGGAAATCTCTCCTTTCCAAATGTGGTGTCATAAATTCTTAGCGTTTCCTTAGAACGGCATTTCGACATGGGGGTGGGGCAAAGTCCTTTCATGCCTCAACTGCTCAACTTATTTTAATGATTTTGTGTCCTTAAGAAAGAAAAGTATGTATTCTGGAGTTATCAATTGATACTTACGAATGATTCTCCTCTTCAGCTTATTAATGTAAAAAACAGAGGAAAAAAATCGATCCGCCTTTAACTTTGCCATTTTGTAATGTCAGTCGTGCTTCTAAATCCAAAATGTTTCTTTCCCTTACCTTGCCCCTTTGTGCGACTGCACAGGTTGCATGTACCATCGTTTTTTACATTATGAGAACTATACATTCAAACATGCAAATTCATCCTTATTTAATATCTTTAAAAATAATACAGGGTGAGGTTATTTGGTGGCAACAATTTAAAAAGCTATACGCCGTTGATAGCGAAACAACGAAATACATGTTGTATTAAATTCTAAGAATCATTCCCATTAATAAATTCAATTTCAAATTGAATATTAGGACTGATTTTTGATTTGCGTTTAATGGAAAAGCTAGTAAGAGATTCAATATATGAACAAAATTAAACGCTACCGGAATGACATATTATGAAAATTACGAACTACAGATAATATACCACGATTTCTCTTAACTTGCAAAGTTCATTCCAAAGTACCAGAATCCTGCCTAGTTACTTCTTTGATTTATACTTAGAAAATATGTCTACTGATTATTCGATCATAATGCGAATTATACAGAAAAAAATTAATATATAAAATAAGTACTTTATAATAAATAATTACAATTAATTTCCACTTCCACCGCTTTTTGATTTGGGATTGCAAAAGGAGAAACCTTTCCTTTAGGGGGTCGCCTTTAGTAACTTTCAGGTTTGAGACTAAGGAATACAAAGAAACTTTTCCTATTTTCTTCTCACTGACTGCTGTCCCTAAACTGGGGTAGGTCATGAAGTTATTATTTCATAGACGAATGCTGGAATTTTAACTTTTGCAAACACTTGAATTTATCTATTTCAGGTGCTTCCAAGGGCCTCCTATCTGCGTCATTCAGAGAATTGCGTTACTGCACCATATAGGTAGGGGGCCCTTAAGAAGTTAAAAAAAAAAAAAAAAAAAAAAAAAAAAAAAGAATTCTATTATCTACATATACTTAAAGATTCTAAAGTTAAAAGTAAATTGGAGTCAAATCAAGGCTATTCCTCAACTATGTTAACAATCGTGTAAAAGGTGTTTAACACAAAATCAAAACGTATCAAAATTAAAATAAGAATTTATAGTAGTACAAATTCTAAAAATAAAAATGAAAAGCAAAAGGAAAAAAAAAAATACAAGATAAAACATATAAAAATAATAATTAATCTTCTTTTATTGAAATTCTAATTCCGAACTCATCAAGGGAAAATTAATTAAAGCTTTATATATGTAATGGAATCCGTCTTTTAAGTTTAAACATGTAAATGTAGTTCAGCAGGACATTTAAGGGCCCCCTAAGCCTTCGGGCCCCTATGCGATGGCATTCCTTGCATACCCTTATTTACGCCACTGAATACAAGGTAAAACAAACGATACTAATGATTCTGTACGAGATGCAAGACAAGATAGATAATTCAATATAAGATCAATAAGCCATATTGTTCAATACAATAGTTAATGCAAAGTTAATAAAACACTATTTATATTACTATACCAACTGTATATTTCCTATATTAGTGCAATTTTATACAAGATGACGCATATCTATACGATGCTCACAATTTAGTATATATTACACAGTACTGTACTGCAGGGAACTTATAATTCAATTTTATACAAGATGATACTATGCTCACAATTTAATGTATATATTATATAATACAGTATACAGTACAATATGATTTACAACTAATACGTAAGATAATGGATGCTATATCATTCAATTACAAAAGTTAATGCAAAATTAATGATACATTATTTATATTACGATATCAACTATACATTTCCTGTATTGCAGGGGACTTATAGTGCAATTTTATTATGTATACGATGCTCACAACATTGCAATTTCATATAAGATGATACATATCCATACGAAGCTCACAATTTATTATATATATTATACAATACTGTTATAGATATAATATGATATACTGCAAATACGTAAGATATGTGATACAATATTTAAATTAACATGCTTACAGGGCAATGCTTTTAATATCAATACAATACTTAGTATACAAGACACAAAACAATAGGTACAATACAATACTAAGAGTAAATAAATAGAGTATGCGACAGTATATAGACAAATGCAATATAGAAAAATACATATTGTCAAGTAATTGGTAAAAATTCTATGCAATATGCAATACAAGACATATGATACAGTATAAAATCGATAAGCTACGTCTATGATACTATTTATAATTTAATGGAATATTTAATGCAAAATGAGACCAAAATACTACTTTAACTTTCATACAGTATTTTAACACAATTGCTAGTTCAGTAAAATATTTAATACAATATTTAATTCAGTACGTATCTCAGGGTATAAAGAGAAGTGCATTTTATATATTCTTAATAGTATGATGCCTATAAGGCAATGTTCTTAATAACTAAAGCGAATTAAATGCAATACTTTGTATACAATACACAAGAGCAACACTTCAGCACAACACTGAGGATAAAAAAAACATATTTTGCAACAGTATAAATATACCAATGCAATGTATAAAAATACCTATGATCAATTCAATATTAATAATTCTGTGCAATATGCAATGCAATGCAACAATATAGTTATACCAATATGATGTATAACATTACTTATGATCAATTCAATATTGTTATATAGAAAATTTTTATGTTGTTGTTTTAATACCTTTAAACTTTGACTGATGGTGCCGGACAAAAATAACAAAAAAAATAAAAATAAACACATATCAAATAATTCAAAACATTCAAAATCTATTTCATAATAATCAAATATAATTTCGACATTCTTAAAAATATTCGTATAGTAAATCTATCAATCAATTGTATATCATATCTATCAATCAATCAATCGTATAGTGGCATAGTACAATTTACTTTTAGGTTTGCGTTGTGAGTAACCTATGTAAAGGGAAAATCAATAACTCCAAATTCAATTAAACTCCATGTTTCTTAAAAGCCTCCCGGCTCAAACAAATGGAGGGATATGACAGACCACAGTAAATTATACGCAGCATAAATACACAAATGCAATTAAATTTTAAACACACATTTATTAAATTCTTGACTATTTTATATAAATAAATAATGGATAACTGATCAATATCCTACCACATATTTTCTAAGTCAAAATAACACATAATACTACACCAAATTACAGCTTACATTAATTAAGATTAACATTGTTTTTTTTTTTTTTTTTTTTTTTTTTTTTTTTTTTTCCAAATACATTAGGTGTAACAAAATTTAATCCTCCAAATAACAGGTTCTTATTAATTAGAAAGTTACGTTTTTCTAGCTCACAAAATTCAGTAGGTGAAACAAATTTTAATCCTCCTAAAACTGGCATTCACTTGAAATTATAAATAACTTCTCAATTTTTTTAACTGTAATATTTAATTTATATAAGTAATAACAATATACTGGTAGATAAATCACTATTAACTGTTCTGCATTCGGGAAAACTAAGAAAGAGAGAGAGAATATATACTTAAAACAAATTTCACTCACAGATGGAAAACAGTTTTTCCTGATTAGCCGGATCCTTAGTGTCCAATCCACATGGAAATGAGCCAAGCCCATTTTTCTTTACTGTTCATTAGGTGGGAACCAATAGTCCAATTTAGAAGGATCCTTTTTCAATTCAATAACAGGTAGCTGAATATACACCAGTTTAAGCACAATCACGTGCATCATCGAAGCGTCGAGGCAACATTTATGCTGAATGTTTCGGAAAAAGGCTCTTGGAGATTAACCGGCGATTCAGGTGAAGAGAGAGAATCTGTGCTAAATTTTCTTGGTAGATTTTTTTTCTATGCATCTCAAGCAGCTCTCAGTAAAAAGCTCTTTGTAGCTCGCACACAGTTCTCCATACATCACGCAGGAATATGTTCCTTGCATCTCGCACAAAACTTTTAAATATCCCGCAGAAAAGAAAACGGTACCCAGTCCCTCTTGCACAGGAAGCCCGCAGCAGAGCAAAGCGCCCCACGATCTTTCTTTCTCTTTCACATCGCGGCTGCTCAAAAATTCACTCAAATCAAAATCCGCTACAACCATCACATCACCGCAGCCCACTTGTACAAGTCGCTCACCCCGCAAGGGGGGAGACCCGCAAAACTTTCTGCTTCTCCTTTTCCTTTTCTCTCAGAAATCTGAATCAGAATGAGCTCTAGCCTGGTGCAAGCACCCAGGAAAACTCGGTTTCTCCGCCTCTGTAAGTTCATAGGCTTTCAAAAAAAATCATAAAATTAAATCTTACCGATCCCGGAATTTTAAGTTACCTAAATTGAGAAAATGACACACCCATGACAAATCAAACACCAGAAAATCTGACAATGAAATCCGAAAAACATCTGCACATATAACGTGAGAAAGAAATACCCCCCCCAACTAACAAGCGAAACTAGCTTTTACGAGTAATCCAATTACCAGCCACCCCCACTGTCTTGAAGTAATAAAACTGCAAATTTTAACAAAGCGATTTCCGTTTCCCGCGCAAAGAAAGTTTCCAACCTAAAACTCTGTCAAAAATTCGCTGCCCCTTAGAACTATTCGCCTGTGAACGAGAAAAACACGTGTTTTCAACCCCCGCGAAAAAGGGGAAAAATGCAGCTGGACAGTGACCTCTAACCTCCAAAGAAGCCTACGCGTGAGAAACGGAAATACAACCGCGCCCTTTTAACTGTAACACATATTCTGCCAAACTTAAGGGAGCTTTGCCCTAAAGTTTAACAATATTAAATATTATACATTAATTTAAAATAAGCTCAATACAAATTCATTAAACACAGTAAAATATTATAATAACTAAGAATACATTATGCACAGTAAAATAATACGAACTAATTATATACAACAAAAAAAATACATAAGAATTTTCCATAACAATTTCATTTCCATGTGGATTGGACACTAAGGATCCGGCTAATCAGGAAAAACTGTTTTCCATCTGTGAGTGAAATTTGTTTTAAGTATATATTCTCTCTCTCTCTCTTTCTTAGTTTTCCCGAACGCAGAACAGTTAATAGTGATTTATCTACCAGTATATTGTTATTACTTATATAAATTAAATATTACAGTTAAAAAAAATTGAGAAGTTATTTATAATCTCAAGTGAATGCCAGTTTTAGGAGGATTAAAATTTGTTTCACCTACTGAATTTTGTGAGCTAGAAAAACGTAACTTTCTAATTAATAAGAACCTGTTATTTGGAGGATTAAATTTTGTTACACCAAATGTATTTGAAAAAAAAAAAAAAAAAAAAAAAAACAATGTTAATCTTAATTAATGTAAGCTGTAATTTGGTGTAGTATTATGTGTTATTTTGACTTAGAAAATATGTGGTAGGATACTGATCAGTTTTCCATTATTTAATTATATAAAATAGTCAAGAATTTAATAAATGTGTGTTTAAAATTTAATTGCATTTGTGTATTTATGCTGCGTATAATTTACTGTGGTCTGTCATATCCCTCCATTTGTTTGAGCCGGGAGGCTTTTAAGAAACATGGAGTTTAATTGAATTTGGAGTTATTGATATTTCCTTTTTACATAGGTTACTCACAACGCAAACCTAAAAGTTAAATTGTACTATACCACTATACGATTGATTGATAGATATGATATACGATTGATTGATTTGATTGATTGTTAGATTTACTATACGAATATTTATAAGAATGTCGAAATGATATATGAATGTTATGAAATAGATTTTGAATGTTTTGAATTATTTGATTATTTGATATGTGATTTTTTGATTTTTTGATTTTTTTTTTTTTTTTTTTTTTTTTTTTTTTTGTTGTTGTTGTTAATTTTGTCCGGCACCTTGCAGCAAAGTTTAAAGTTTAAAGGTATATAAAACAACAACATAAAAATTTTCTATATAACAATGGTGCCGTGACCTCGCGACTGGCAGACCACTGGAATAATTTTGTGCATATTATTTGAGTATTATTTTATATTTGTTTCTATTTTATTTTTATGTGTATGAATATTACATTTTGATCATAAATGATGCAATTTTTTTGCGCTCACCTAGATGTTTGATCCATTATTATTTAGTTTAAAGTTTTGGTGAGAATACATTTGTGTTAATGATTTAATTTTACTTATTGCATTTTTGAATAATTGCTTTGTAGATTTCTAATTTTTAATGAATCATTTTAATGTCAGAACAATTGTTTGTTTTAATTTAACAGTGAAGTTTTTTAAGTGCGTAAATTGTGTTAATGGATTAGGGAATTTGTACAACAGACTTGGATTAGAAATGTGGATTTTATTTTGAGTAATTGAGTTGCTTTCTTAACTTTAATGCGCGTTAGTTTTGTAAAGTTGCGAGGGACCAGTGATAGTCTGTTTAGAAATTTGACTGAAATTTGTTTTTAGATTTTAGGGAAATGTTTAGATTATCAGCTTGAGTGAAGTTGTTTAGCTTTTTGTGTGTTCAATTATTCTGTGGTTGTGGTTTGGCTTAATGAGTTGTACAAGTAGTAATTGAGATTCCACCTAATTTCTGAGTTTTGTAGTTTGATGATTAGTGATTACTGTTGGTGAGAAATGGTTAAACAGTAGAAGTGTAGTGTTTTAAGACAATTTTAGAATTGTGAGTTATGAGAATTTTGGGAGAAATTGTTTTGTGAGAATTTTGTGTGAAAAGGTTCAATTGTTGCGTTGTGAAATTTATGAAATTAGGATAATTACTCTTCTATACTCATTGTGTAGGTGTTCAGGTTGTTTAAATGCTAGTCTGGTGAGGAAATTAATAGTGAGCTGTGTAGATTGGTTTTAACTGTTAACTAAATTGATAATGAGTAATCTATTTGATTTTTATTATTTTTTAATTTTTATCACTAGATTTCTGTTCTTGATTGAATTTGTTGCAAACTTATGGTTTTAATTCTAATTCGGTATTTGAGTTTTGTGCTGGTTTGGATCATTGGTGTGAAATGAGAATGAATACTTATACGGGAGACTTCATGTTGCTGGAGCAGTTTTAGTGTGAATTTGATATTATGAGTTTTTTTTTTTCATTAGTATTATGCTATGCATTTTCAGTTTATTGCCATTGTTTTAAACTCCCAAGACTTCTTGTTGCTTTTATACTTGGGTAGAGACACTGCCAGGTTTCAGTGTGGATTTTTACTTGGAGCTTAGTGTACGCATTTGTGGAGTTATTGATTTTGAGTTGAGTTTGAGTGTTTATTTTGGAGATTTTGAGTTTTAAAACACTTCCTCCTTGTTTGAGATATTCATATTTATTCCTTGCAAGTATTTTTGGTAGTCTATTTGGTAGATTTTTTTGTGTTTATGCTAAAGTCTGCATCTCACAATTGCAGAGCATGCACTTTTGTCCTAAACAGACTGCTGTCTCGTTTTCTAAATTGGGGTTTTGTATGTTTCATTTTGTTTGTTTACTTTGGGCGTTTTTGTATAGATGTTGCTCAATACTGCATTTTCTCAAATCAGTGCACATTCCCTAAACAGCTTTTGTAGACAAATTTTATGTTTCATACGGTTTAAATGTTAAGGGTATTTTGAACACCTTTTTGTTATTTTGAGATTTTTATATGTGTTCTTTAACTTGCTTCGGTTCGGTCTTGACGTAGTCCTGGTGACAAATTTTTGTCTAGAATTTTTTTTCTTCGGTAATTGATTTATTATTGATTTTGATTCCTTACATGTGTCTTGAATTTTCTTTGGCGCTTTGAAGAATTTTTTTTTTTTTAAAGTTCCGGTTTATTTAGCTGGTTTTCACTCTGGTGGTGGTATGCGCATGTTCAGAGTTTTCTTAGTTTCGGTTTTAGTTCGTGACTCCATAGTTGTTTGCGATTAGGGATTTTTTCGGCTGGTCCGAACTTTCATCTCCTGTTTCAAGTTAAGTTTTCAAATTTTTTTACGTTTTGTTTCTAGTTATGCGCTAGACCTTTTTGGCTTAAATTTTGGTCAAGTTACTGAATTCCGTTTCTGGAGCTTCTCTCTGCGTGTTTGTACTTCCTTTCAGTTTAGAGGTTATTTCTGATAAACTTTTCTGGTTCTTGTTGTTTGCTTCTGTTGTTGATTAGGATACTAAAAGCTTGTATTTATTTACTCACTAGTGGTTTGGTTGTTTCTGGTTATGAGCATTGTGTTACCAAGTTAGTAATTAAAGGTTTCAGTGACACTTCACTCTTGCTGTCTTTGTAGTTACAAATTGAATTGTATTTAAATGTTTTAGTTGAATTTTCTTTTTCGTTGGTTTAAGTGTAGGTAAATTTTTAATAGTTGTGCGTACTTATCACTGTTCTCCGTGACTACTTCCAGGTGTGTAATAATATTCTGCTATTGTACATAATCTTTATGTAATTATTAAGTCGTGTGTAGAAAAATTTTAAAATTTTTCTTTTTCCGTACCGTGGGGGAATTGTTATGGAAAATTCTTATGTATTTTTTTTTTTGTTGTATATAATTAGTTCGTATTATTTTACTGTGCATATAATGTATTCTTAGTTATTATAATATTTTACTGTGTTTAATGAATTTGTATTGAGCTTATTTTAAATTAATGTATAATATTTAATATTGTTAAACTTTACGGCAAAGCTCCCGTAAGTTTGGCAGAATATGTGTTACAGTTAAAAGGGCGCGGTTGTATTTCCGTTTCTCACGCGTAGGCTTCTTTGGAGGTTAGAGGTCACTGTCCAGCTGCATTTTTCCCCTTTTTCGCGGGGGTTGAAAACACGTGTTTTTCTCGTTCACAGGCGAATAGTTCTAAGGGGCAGCGAATTTTTGACAGAGTTTTAGGTTGGAAACTTTCTTTGCGCGGGAAACGGAAATCGCTTTGTTAAAGTTTGCAGTTTTATTACTTCAAGACAGTGGGGGTGGCTGGTAATTGGATTACTCGTAAAAGCTAGTTTCGCTTGTTAGTTGGGGGGGGGGTATTTCTTTCTCACGTTATATGTGCAGATGTTTTTCGGATTTCATTGTCAGATTTTCTGGTGTTTGATTCGTCATGGGTGTGTCATTTTCTCAATTTAGATAACTTAAAATTCCGGGATTGGTAAGATTTAATTTTATGATTTTTTTTGAAACCCTATGAACTCACAGAGGCGGAGAAACCGAGTTTTCCTGGGTGCTTGCACCAGGCTAGAGTTCATTCTGATTCAGATTTCTGAGAGAAAAGGAAAAGGAGAAGCAGAAAGTTTTGCGGGGCTCCCCCCTTGCGGGGTGAGCGACTTGTACAAGTGGGCTGCGGTGATGTGATGGTTGTAGCGGATTTTGATTTGAGTGAATTTTTGAGCAGCCGCGATGTGAAAGAGAAAGAAAGATCGTGGGGCGCTTTGCTCTGCTGCGGGCTTCCTGTGCAAGAGGGACTGGGTACCGTTTTCTTTTCTGCGGGATATTTAAAAGTTTTGTGCGAGATGCAAGGAACATATTCCTGCGTGATGTATGGAGAACTGTGTGCGAGCTACAAAGAGCTTTTTACTGAGAGCTGCTTGAGATGCATAGAAAAAAAATCTACCAAGAAAATTTAGCACAGATTCTCTCTCTTCACCTGAATCGCCGGTTAATCTCCAAGAGCCTTTTTCCGAAACATTCAGCATAAATGTTGCCTCGACGCTTCGATGATGCACGTGATTGTGCTTAAACTGGTGTATATTCAGCTACCTGTTATTGAATTGATAAAGGATCCTTCTAAATTGGACTATTGGTTCCCACCTAATGAACAGTAAAGAAAAATGGGCTTGGCTCATTTCCATGTGGATTGGACACTAAGGATCCGGCTAATCAGGAAAAACTGTTTTCCATCTGTGAGTGAAATTTGTTTTAAGTATATATTCTCTCTCTCTCTCTTTCTTAGTTTTCCCGAATGCAGAACAGTTAATAGTGATTTATCTACCAGTATATTGTTATTACTTATATAAATTAAATATTACAGTTAAAAAAATTGAGAAGTTATTTATAATTTCAAGTGAATGCCAGTTTTAGGAGGATTAAAATTTGTTTCACCTACTGAATTTTGTGAGCTAGAAAAACGTAACTTTCTAATTAATAAGAACCTGTTATTTGGAGGATTAAATTTTGTTACACCTAATGTATTTGAAAAAAAAAAAAAAAAAAAAACAATGTTAATCTTAATTAATGTAAGCTGTAATTTGGTGTAGTATTATGTGTTATTTTGACTTAGAAAATATGTGGTAGGATATTGATCAGTTATCCATTATTTAATTATATAAAATAGTCAAGAATTTAATAAATGTGTGTTTAAAATTTAATTGCATTTGTGTATTTATGCTGCGTATAATTTACTGTGGTCTGTCATGTCCCTCCATTTGTTTGAGCCGGGAGGCTTTTAAGAAACATGGAGTTTAATTGAATTTGGAGTTATTGATATTTCCTTTTTACATCGGTTACTCACAACGCAAACCTAAAAGTAAATTGTACTATACCACTATACGATTGATTGATTGATAGATATGATATACAATTGATTGATAGATTTACTATACGAATATTTTTAAGAATGTCGAAATGATATTTGATTATTATGAAATAGATTTTGAATGTTTTGAATTATTTGATATGTGTTTTCTTGATTTTTTGTTATTTTTGTCCGGCACCATCAGTCAAAGTTTAAAGGTATTAGAACAACAACATAAAAATTTTCTATATAACAATATTAATAATTCTGTGCAATATGTAATACACGACAGATAATTCAATATAAGATCAATAAACTAAATCCAAAATCTAAAGTCTAAAATTCTGCATGTAATTCAATAAAATAGTTAATGCCAAGTTGAATCAAGACTACTTATAACGTTATGCTAATAATCCAGTTCCTGTATTGCAAAGAATTTAATTTACAGTTCCAGACTAAAGCATACATAGCGATACGATGTTCATAATTTCAATATGTTGCATCACGTATTCTTAGGGTAGAGCTTATAACTCAACATAATACTACATAACTACCAACTCAATACAATAATTAATGCAAGAATTAAAATAATAAGTAAATTAAGTTAATAGACTAGTTAAAATATAATGCAGTACTTAGGGTGCAAATATTGTATATTGTAATTATAATGAAATATAATACAATGCTAATAGTTCGATACAATAGTTATTACAATGCTCGATACAATACTTTTGATATATAACCAGATTAGAATACTTAATATGTAGCTTGTAATTCACTAAGATATTAATACCATATCTATAGTTTGAGATTGCGAGTATAATACTTATTGTGCAATATCTTATAGTGCATTTAAAATACAATACAATTTGTAATAATATTTGTAACAATACTGGGAATATTAAAAAATATAGTTATAATATGTAAATAGACATGAAGTGGAGTTTACAAAAATACAATTGTATTATGAAAACACTATGTAAACAAACAAGAATGCAACTGGAGTGTACAAGAATACAGTTGTATTATGAAAACAAGACAAAACCGTTAACATTAGGCAACCTGACATAGATCAGATCCATAACTGTGGAGAATGTCCATAATTTTTTAGAGTTTTCTGATAAGGTACTTCTGCTTAATTAAAAATTTACTAAATGCTAGCTGATTATTCACAGGGAAAGGAATGTGAAATTCCTCTGTTAACGGGCATGTAGTAATATAATGTTCAGGTATGCCTAGAGTTCCGCAGACACAATATTCACTATTTGCAATCCATGCTTGTAAAAGTAGCTTGGAAATGGACCATGGCCCGAGATATATCTTACTAGTTGATGATTTGTTATCTGACGACATTGATCCACATACGTAATATGATTGTACGTTCGTCGACGGGTTTCATCAGTATCCCATTCTAGTTGCCATTGGGATATAACTTTTAAAAGAAGAGCTCGTTTTAAATGAGATGTTGGCCACTTAAGAATCACTTCTTCAGCTTCGGCATCGGTATTTTCGGCAGCTGATTTGGCTAGTATTACCGTGATGCCCAGCATGGCCCCTAGTCCAGGCTAACGTGTTGTTATTTCCCACTTGATTACGAAGTTCACTTTGGATGTCCGAGATAAGCGAAGAAGAATGTCTGGGGTTTTGAATCGCTTGAAGCGACGAAAGACTATCAGTGATAATTATTGCCTCCGTAGCACCACTTGTTTTACAGTGTTGAACTGCTTTGAGGATGGCTAGGGCCTCCGCTTGAAATACACTATTATTTCCATGGAGAGGACCCAGCCACTGATAAATTGACTGACCATTATGAAAGGCTACAAGGGCACAGCCTGTCTGTTGATCTATTTTAGATCCATCAGTGTAATATTGAATGCTTGGGATAGGTGGCAGTGTTACGTCTTTAAGGAAAATCCGAAGTTCTGTTCCTTGAAGGACTGGATGCACATCCAAATGTTGTGAGGGTTGTTCATAGTGCAATGGTGTGAAAAGTTCATCAAATAGGATGAAAGGTTTTTTTCAAAACCTTGACGGATTGTATTGCTGCTTCCTGCAGAGTACGTAGATGAAGAGGGATCAGTTCCGCCATGACATTTAATGCACTGGATGAGGTGGTACGAAACGCCCTAGTTATCTGTAAGGCAAATTGACGCTGGAGACTTTGCGTATAGAAACACATTGTAAAATCTGCTATATAAAAGATGAAAATAAAGAAATTAAAAAAATATATTATTACTCTGGTAAAAAAACATTCGGTGCGCTTCAGTATAAGCGGAAAGGTATACACATTTGTTCATTGCAACTATTTATTCTGCAACTGATGCTATTATTACTGGAGTTCCAGATGCAATATTTCAAAATATATTTTAAATTATAAACTAAAATTTTTCATTGCTATCACATGTGAAAGTAGACTAAATTTTACTATTTTAAATTTTTTCGAATAATGACTGGAAAAAGGAATTTTTATTTCATTTTATTATTCTACAGATGCGAATTATAAATTACATACAGGATAATTCAAAATGAATTGTAAAAGAAAAATGTACTTGTGAATAAGTATAATAAAGAAAGAATAAACTGAATAAAGAAAATATACTTATATAGTTTATTTCAAGGATACAGGCATAATATAAAAGGTCAGTTCTTCACGTTTTACCTGGCAACACAGAAATTTTCCCTATTTATGAAATGCTCATTGAAGTTGCCGATATTAAAAATGGTGGTATCAGTGAAAAATATTATTATTGCGTATTCGCATGCGAAATTGTTTCACTGGTAACTGTTATTCAAAGATACTTTCGGACTATATTTGCTAAAGAACACCAGCGTTCCAAAACCACAAATTTGAGGGAGCAGTTAGAAGGTATGGGTTGCTTATGCAAAGATAAACGCACATAACATTTATTCATCAGTTACGGAAAACATTCTTGAGATTAACTTATGAGCTAACATATTGGCATACGGTAGAAGTGCTGCAACAACAGCGTAGTATCTATTACAGCACCATCTTCAGTTCCAGTTTAACAGAATACAGGCAATATGCAGAACAAAAAGGAGATTCTTCTTGGATCTGCAAGCCTGTCTGAATACAGTTTTTGCAGACTCGTGTTCCTTGCCGAAGCTCCATTCCGTATATGTGAGAAAGAGGAAAATCATAATTTGAAATTTGGGGGCACTGAAAATCGGCAAACCGCACTGGACTGTGAACGAGATTCTGCGCAAATAAACTTTTTTTTATGCATAAACAGGGTATTTTGGCCTTTTTTTTTTTGCAGAATCCACGGATGCAGGACTCATGTACTTCGACGAGTTGTCGAGTGCTTGTTTCCATAGTTGAAAAAAATATTTCCTCAATATATTTTTGCAGCAAAACTATGCATAGCTACATTGGACTAAAATGTATATAATTAATTCAACCTCCCTCTTCCAGATCGTTGACTCGAATGATGATGGCCATGGTAACTCGGACGATGGACCGACATGCTCTGGCCTCCAAGTCACTCGGACTAAAACTTTCCGAACAGTTTTCTTTGGAGGTATATTAAGAACAGTGTCTAGTAGTAGATATATAACTTGTAAGTATAGATATATAAGTAGTAGATATATAAGTAGTAGATATATAACTTGGTCGATTCAGATGGATAAATTTATTCTGGTATGGGTGGGGCACAAAGATATTAGAATGCATAGAATCAGTCTTCTCTGTACGCTCGGCGCAATGATAAATTTCCGATTTTGGAAACATTTTTGAATGGAAAGTACATCTATTCAAAATCTGCTATATGATCTGAAAATTTTAATTTAAACTGTAAAACTCAAAATGCGTAAGAAATTAATATATTAACAAGTTTTACATACTCAGTTCCTTATATCTTTTCCATCAAGAACTCTTTTTAAATTAGAATAATTTCGTGAATAAATCAAAAATATTTACAGAAAAAAACTACTAGTACTAAACGCTAATAATCAGCATTTGTATAGTCTGCACTTAATTCCTCCCTTATTAAACTTTGGAATTAAAAACATAAAGTCATACGTAGAAAATAACCAAAAATGAGTATTACTTGAAGGCTAATTATTTTTTTTAGATTTAAGTTCTAGAGATCCATGTGAAAATCGGTATTTAAATTATCCCAATGACTCGAGATAATAATTTTATAGGTCAAAGAAATGAAAAAAAGATATGTCCGTCTGATAATCACTTGCATCTGTAAGCAGTAACTTTTTGTCACTGCTTGTAATGACCATCTGAGAGACCTGAGAAAGCAAAATTCATTTGTTTCTACTGAACGCTAAAATGAAATCAATGAAATCAAAATTTTTCGCTTAGTTCTTTAATTTAATAAAGTAACTTTAAATACGGGTTCCAGTAGGAGCTTTTGGTATGCAACAAATGCAAAGATGAAAAATTATTTTGAAGTAAGAAGGAAGCTTCAGGCCATCAGTTTACGCTCAACAAAATTCGAGTCGATATTTTTCGTCGCGACGTTCAGGCGACTTATTTCGGGATAATTACGAGTAGGAAAGTTCATTAAATAGATTTTAAGAAGCAGCAATATTTTCTGGTCTTGTAATTTTCACAGTATGTTTCGAACATTCGCAATGTAATATATTATGATATTAAATTAAAGATTATAACTAAGGCATTTACGTGTAAGAAGACTAAATTCTTCTATATCAGTACCGGAAGTAAGCGGACTTTAAAATTTTTTTTTTATTTTTTTATAAATCACCCTTTACAGGCTGTGAATTTTGTAGATTTAATTTTTCGGATGATTCCTTCAACCATGGGCAAGGGAAAAACAAGATACTTGGTTATACTTTTCATTTATCTATAATGAACAGCAAATCTCCATCTTTGTGATTAGGGAGTGTCAGATCACTTTTCTTTATACACACCACGATCGAGCTAGCATAAAGCCTGGAAACTGACGTTATAATTTTATTTTTTAACATTTCAGCAATATGATCCTCATTTATCTTTTCTTTAATTTTTTCATAGGTTCTTAGGCATAGGTTTCGCTCTTACTGGAGCCGCAGTTCTGTACCAATCTCATAGGTAACGATGTGCGTATAAATCGATTATAATCAGAAAGATTTGAAAATTTACTTACCAATGCTTTTATTTTCTGTTTCTCTTCCGGCCCCAAATGGTAAACCTGTTTCGGTGGCTGGATTCTTCCTTTTCACTTTATTCATCTGCAGTTGTAAGACAGAATCACAAAAATTATGATGAACCCCTGCCGCTTTTAAAATGTCTAATACTAAAATTACGGCGGCTTGAAGATTCCGAACTACAAAGAAAATTACTTTGAGTGTCTTGTCGTTTACTTGTACATGCAATAGTATCTTACCGATACACGTACGCAGTTTGCTTTGAGCTGCAATAACCGTCGCTCCGCCTAATTTAAAGGCATATTATTTATGATATCTTGAATCTGTGCTGCTAGTGGAGAGTTGGGATGTTGGTTTTTAATCGTAAACATGGAAGATTGTCTGCCTGTAATGATATGGATATTACTGGTCAGAAATTTTAGGAGGAGATTCAGACTCTGTTCGTTGTTAGTTGGGTTCGATATACACTATTGCTGCTATGGAGATGGACATGATTGGTGGGTTGCTTCCAACTTGTTCTCCTATATCAGAGTCAATCTGTGAAAAGCTGTCAACTTAGTGATTACTGGTTATTGATCTATAATACATTTGAAGTTCTTTCGTGATATTCATGGTGTTTTATACATTTCAGAGATTTTTCTTCAAAGTTATTAGGTAGCTATGTTTTTTCAGCACATGTTGTACTCTTCTTACGTTGAAGGCTGTGGTTGTATGAATTTCGGGTTGTGTGGAGAATGGTAGTAGCCGAATACGATTTGAAGTGGCAGTCGTTCGTCCTGAAGGCTCAGTTATAATGATTAGGAATGGTATTTGCATGTATATTAGAGTTCAATTTTTTTGATGTCATTGGATTTCGCACAGTACATCTCCGTTTAAAATATTGCAACATATTGCAAAAGAAAAAAAGAATGCAATTGCCTTTACCGCCGAGAGGGCTTATCTTTTCAGAAAAGTTAAGATCCATTTCTGATGTAGAACGATAGTCAAATAGTACAGTTATATAGACCTTAACTTTTATTCTGTTAAACTACGTATAGACTCTACACTGTAGAGGAACCTAGTGAGCTGCTAAGCGAATAATCGCTTAAGTCCAAGAACGGAAACTTAAGAAGGGTTAATTACCCTTTATTCTTTCTAGTGGGAACTTCCCACTGGAAAGAACGTTTGTTAATTAATGCTTTTTCTGGCTTTTTATATCTTAATATACATTCCCTTTTCTTATTATATATATTTTAAATTAATTTTTTTTTGTTTGTTTTTGCAAAGATTGCATTATATTTCTTATCTTTCGTAATTTTCTAATATTTATTTCAATTATTTTGAGTTCTATTTCATAATGCCAATTTCCAATGTTTAATTTTTCACAAATAGTTTTGAATTAAGGTATCCGACTACGTTGAAATGACGAATTTTGGTGAAAATATAAAATTTTATTTTATTCTTTTATTAAAATATTTGAAATCTTGGCTTTCTAAAACCGTCTTCATTTTAATTCTACGATAAATAGAAATCGTACTATAGCCGTTTAAGTGCAAAACGGTAGCTGTCAAAACAACCGGAAGTTGTTGTCATTTGGATAATTTACGCGTGTTTTCTTTATATTTAAGCGAAATTAAGTAATATTTGCATAATGCTCGTATTTTTATGTTTGGCCTCACTTTAACCTTTTATAATTTCCGAAATACTGTTTGGCAACATCAAATGTTGTTTACTATTTCTAGCGTATGTATTCGATTTGCTTGCAGTTCGTTGATTCGTATTGAGTTCTATTTATGATTCTATCGTTTTGTATTTAAGTTCTATTTATGATTCTATAGTGTTGTATTTATTAAAATTTATGTAAGTTATTAATTTAATCTTTTATTTTATTTTCTGTATTTTTGTTTTAATTTTAACATGGGTAACGCCAAAAATAAACGTGTAACTCGGAAGTGAAAATTCCATGGACATCGTACTGCTGTATCAAATACTGTTATTGAAAATATAAATACAGCGAGGGAAATGAAAATTAAATCTATAAAGGAAATTAAAGATGAAAATATGATTAATAAATCGAATTTCTTTGGAAACCGTATAATTGACATCGAAATACTTACAGATGTATTTAAAACATTGTGTTGCCCATTATGCTTATCCACATGTTTAGAGCTAGTGAAAGATTCCACTTTCGGTTTGGCTTCAAATATCTCTATCAAATGTAAATACTGCAGTTTTTGTAATTCATTTGCAACAAGTAAAAAACAAAATAAAATGAATAACACAAATATTAAGTTTGTGTTTGCTATGAGGCTAATAGGAAAAGGATATTCAGCTAGCAAAAAACTATGTGCAACATTGAATATGCCCTGCTTGTCAAAGGCAGGTTATAGAAATTGTGAAAAAAAACTTTTGCATATTGCCTCAGGTGTTGCTCAAGATTCGATGAATGAAGCTGCATCAGAAATCAAGAGATTGAAAGAAAATGATGATTCGGAAACAGTTTGTGGTATCTCTTGCGATGGCACTTGGCAACGTCGAGGACATTCTTCTTTGAATGGCTGTGTCGCTGTTTTATCAATTGATACAGGTAAAGTTTTAGATGTCGAAGTAATGTCTAAAAGCTGTAGGATTTGTAATCTATTACTTAAAATGCACAAAACTGAAGACCATATGTGTTCTTCAAACCACTCTGGTTCATCATCGAGTATGGAGGCAGTCGGTGCATATAGGATATTTGAACGCTCGAGCCAGTTGAGGCAGTTGAAGTATACAGAATTTTATGGTGATGGTGATTCTCAAAGATATTCGGCTGTCAAGGATGTATATGGGAAAGACAGTGTTACAAAATATGAATGTATCGGGCATATACAAAAAAGAGTTGGGACACGTCTGCGTAAATTCAAAGCTAATCATAAAGGGGTAGGGGGTAAAGGAAAACTGACCGACAAATTTATAAATAAATTGCAAAACTACTATGGAATTGCTATCCGTAGCAATTCAAATAGTTTGCTTGCAATGCAGACTGCGGTTGTAGCAGCCTTTTATCACAGTTGTTCGGGAGCAAATAAAACAATGCATGGACAGTGTCCGAAGGGCACCCGTAGCTGGTGCAAATATCAACGTTCTGTAGCTGAAGACAAAAAATATACTGAAAAGTCTAATGGCCTTCCACAAAATATTATTAACTCTATAAAGCCTTTGTATTTTGAACTTTGTGACCAAAAGCTTCTGAAAAAATGCCTTCATGGGAAAACTCAAAATGCAAATGAATGTTTCAATGGATGTCTATGGCAAATTGTGCCGAAAGATGTTTTCGTCGAGCTCCTGACATTTACTCTAGGTGCATATATTGCTGTTGTGCATTTTAATGAAGGATTTCAAGGAATCATGATTATGTTACGAGCATTAAATATTACTCCTGGCCCTTTTACTATTGAGGGATTCAAAACTCTTGATAATGAACGCATTGTCGTCTCTAAACGACATTCATTACCAATAGCAAAACATGCCAGGAAAAAACTGAGAGGTATAAGAAAGTCAAATTCTTCTAAAATTGAAAGAGTAGAAGGTGTAACATATAAATGTGGGGGGTTTTAAGTGTGTAAAATAAAGAAATATGCTTTGCGTAAGTAAATTTATACTTTAAATGCATTTCTGAGAAACTACGTTTTTGCACATATTTCAGCATTTAGAAAGTGATAACTGAAACAGTTGTTGATCAGTTCATATAAAATTTTGCATAACTATTTTTCATAATATACTTGAGAGCCGGAATTAGGCATTTTTGAATACAATGATTTTTAGTAAATTTATCCACTTTTAACTCTTAAACAAACATAAAAATGTGTTGAAAATTTCTATATCACTGTTTCAATTTGTAATATTTCCTTGATAACATGAATACAGCAACACTCTTAATTCAGGCCCTCAGCAAGTGTCAGAGTAATGTATAAACAAAGCAAACTAATCAATAAAATCAAAATTTTAAATATGAGGGTTTTTTGAAAAAACTGTAATTTTTTAAAAATTTTAAACCAAAATTTAAATTTTTTTGGAAAAATTTTGAGTGGAAACATTTAAAAACAAATTTTTATGTGGTTTTTATTGAGGATGTTTCAAAATATTAAAAAAAATGCTCTTTTAAATGATTTTTCAAAAAAGATGCTCCGAACGTAGTCGGATACCTTAAAATACAGAAACACGAGGGTGTCGGGGGGCAATTACTCAAGTAATTTATCGATTTTACTGCATAAATTGCTTTTCACTCAAAATTGAATTAGCGAAAATGCTTAATCAGAATGAGTTCTTTAGTGCTCTGCATTGGTTCTTGATCCCTTCAATTCATGGAAATATTTGGCCTAACTTAAATTGCCAGGTTGGCATCGCCTTATTACTTGAGTAAAGGACGAAACACCTTCGTATTTATTTCTTAATTATTGTTCATTGAACGGGAGTTGGTTTGTTCCCCTTGAAAAGTAAACTAATTTCCGATCAATGACAATGATTACTTGCTTTTAATTTCATTTCATTTTACAAGTGAAGTTTTGTTATTTATGATTTAATTCAAGTCCCCGTTAAACATTTTTAACAATTTACATTCAAGTTACTTTAAAACAATTTTTGGAATTAAACTTACTAAATATGGAGTCACTCTTTTTAGATAATTCTACAAAATTTAATCTTAGATAATATAATCAATATTTCTTTAGTAAATAAATTATATATATATATATATAACACTAGATACTAAAACTAAATATAAAATACTAAAAGTAAAAGTTATGCCAGACTAAATTTTCAGAGCTAAAATCTAGCGCTAACACATTTAAGATGACTCAATTTTAATGGTGATATTATCATCCCGGAATTAGTAGTTTATCGTGAAGAAATAATATTGTAATACATTGTACAATTGTACAATACAGACAACAGATTTTCAATGTATTAAAATATTTTTCTTTATAATACAAACAATACAATTTCGCTGTAATTTATCCGGGATGAAAATCTCACCTCTTTATATATATAATTCATATTTGCTATTAAGTGTAAAAATAATGCTAAATATTAAACAACTTACTGAGAAAAGTTAGCGTTTATACTGAACTACGATTAAAGTTCCATTATACGGGCTCCATAACATTATCATTATAAATCAGTTGTAATGTAATATTTCTTTCTTTGCTTGGATTACGGCAATTTTTAAGTTTTACGTATTGATGTAGTGATTTCATATGCATATTTAAGCTAATTTTGTTAAGGCAGCGAGCCTCCTCTTGTATAGCCACCAATTGTTACAACTAATATGGTTTTTGTGTGGAGGTGGTTAATTAAATGAGGCGACGTTAAATTTTGATGTTAATTTATACTCTCGGAAATACTGTTTACTTTCAGAAGTGGTCACCTCAGATGAGTTACTATACATACTTATTTTTCGCTATATATATATACTTACTTTTTATCAGAAATTACCATATATTGATTTAATTTTTTTCTGAATGTATTCTTTACTTTCATTATTTAAGTAATTCTTTATTGCTCATTATTTATACAAAAACATCTACTAAAATCATATATAACTGACCTAATAAAGACTTTATATCTGCCGTTAAGAAAAGTTATACATTTTCGGAAAATGAATTAGTTAGTTTTTTTCAGTTAGTAATTCATAAATCTTATATTACTGCAACTAAAGCATGCACACAAAATTTTAGCACATAATCTATCATGTATTACGTGTAGATATTATTTAAATAACATGCATACAAACTGAACAGCGAGCAGAAAGTAATGTATCAGTTGATACCTTAATAAGGAATCTTTGAATAATGGCAATAGAGAACGAAACTCTTGCTTAAAAATTTTTAAAAGACATTTTTCAGGAAGTTGAAAATAATGCAATGTATACGAAATTATTTGGCCTTTACGAAATGATTTAATTTGATTTAATTTAGTTTACTGTTTTAAATTTTATCTTCAATGGGAGATTTCTTAGCAATGCAATTACAGCATTGTACTTTTCTTCCTTTCTTCTCCATCCTTTGTGATACATTGAAAAAAGAATTCTTCAAAATTATGTGTATTAAAACATAACTTCTTTACTTTTCTGTAATATATTATTCACCAAAACAACCCTTCAGTTTTATATATATATGCATTATAACCAGGAAAAGATTTTAATTTCAAGTGAATGTACAGAGGCTGTTCGCACATTTTTTAGACGATTTTAATAAGCGGAAATAAAAAATCGTTTGCTGCAAAAGAAGTAATTGAAATTGTACTATGTTTTTAAAAGTCAAAATTGGCTTGAAAGTTTTGTTTTTATTCAAAATGGCGAATTTAACGAAGCAGTGGTTCGAAGGCCACATTTACGTTCTTTCCGAAGAGAAATATGCATACTCCGTTATCCAAAAACTATGTGAGAGTCATGGTTTTGTGATATCTAAAGCGTCGATAGGTAATATCATCAACAAGAAAGGAAAAAAAAATACGTCAAATTGGACCCTCAAGTGGGACAAAAATTCCAAACAAGTATCCAAGAAATAAACGGACATCTTCGACTATTGCAAAGGTACGTTGTTTAATGTTAAAAGAAAATCCCCCTAGTCAAAGGACAGTTGCAAAAACATTAAAATGCTCGGTGTCCACTGTAAAGCAAAATGATAAACGTTGATTTAAATCTTAAGAATGCGAAAAAACGCAATGGGCATCGTCTTCTTCCAAACCATATCGCTCAACGCAGGACATGCTGCAGAATTCTATATGAGAAACACTTATCCAAAGAAAAATGGAAAACAATTGTCACAATAGATGAAGCATGGGTGTATTTAAATGATTGTAACAAAAAAGAGCCATTTATTATCATAAAAGGGGAGAAACAAATTTAAGTACATGGTTCAAAGAATCAAAAGAAAGTTTTTCTAAGGGATTCATGATTGTTGCTGGTATTTCTTATAATGGCAAGTTAAAAATAAAGAGAGTGCAAAAAAATGTCAAGATTAACTCCAAATACTATCAGGAACATATTTTATCATCAATTTTTCTGAATGAAATACCATCGCTTTACCCACAGTGCCATCAATCTGTGAGACTCCATCAGGACAAAGCTAGCAGTCACACATCAAAATCCACTGTAAATTTCCGAAAAGAAATGGAACAAAAACTGGTATCAAGTCCATACCCTTCACTCATATCCCTACTAAATCTCCCGATGTGTCACCTATGGATTTTTGTGCTTTCGGACTTTTAAAAACTGCATTATCCAAACGTTGTCCCCAAACCCTAACAGGACTCTGGAAAGCTGTTCGGGAGGAATGGGATAGAATACCTCTTCTGTCACTTCAAAAGGCATTATTATCCTGGAAATTGCAGCGTCGAAAGATAGTTCAGAATAAGAGATGTCAAATGAGCATTTAAAACACAAGAATTTTGTGTAATTTAGTTTTGTGAATACAATATACCTCGTCTAAAAAATGTGTGAACAGCCTCTGTAGTACTTTCATTTCAGCCATAATAGTTATCCAATTTAGCATTAGTCCACAGTATCACAGATAACCAAAACTGAAATCAGATTCAAAAAAATACTTTTGTTTTGGATTTACATTCCAGTTTTGCATATTTTCTTGCTTTGGTTGCTGAGTGTATAACTCTGTAAGTTGTTTCAAAATTATTTTCTCAATTAGTTTTTATTAGCTCTTCGGCCAGCTTGGCACTAGTTCCATTTAAAGTGTCATAGGAAAGAACTTTATAATACAAGCTTCAGAGTTAACAATATAAATAGATCTTGTAGTGGTTATGAATGTGATGTCTGAAACGGTTTTGTTTTTCACCTAGTGAGTTCACACAGTTTGTGACAAGTCAAAGTTTTCACTTAATTATGAAACGCGCGAAAAGAGAAGAAAAAGTGTTCACTTTGAGAAGAAGCGTGACTTCTTTACGAATTGATTTCCAAGCTTTCTTGGAGCAAATGAAAGCATTTTAATGAATGCACAGAGACAATCTGTTGATGGCTGTTTTGTTTTCAATCAGCCATAAAAGGAAATCTGTTCTGCTCTTTCAGTTGGTAACCAACATATATTAATATTTTGCTTCAAGTTTCTGACACCATATGTTCACATAAAATACAAAAATGTTCACATAAAATATTTTATCTCAATTTATAATAATACATACATCTGTTAGTTTAAATAGTAAAACAACAATATAGTATTTTTTTTTTTTACTTTATTTCCGAAAACTTAAAATCTAATAATATATATGACTTTTCCTCAAAATATGCTTTAAAATGTTTGCATTCTGAGCAGTAGTCTTAAAAATGTGTATTCAGTTGTGACAAATATGGATTATTTATGTTGTCAATCACTGAACTTATTGTGATGCGTAATAGGAAAAATAGGAAATCTTTAATTATATCAAATATTTAACTATTTTAAAGACTATTTCCTTTATATGAAAGAAATGAACTCAACTATGTCTTGTAAAAACAATTTGTCATCAAATGCAGGATCTTTTAACTCTTTCGCATCGAGAGACGACCAAATCTGTTTCCAACAAACATCGAAAACGCCCGTGTTTACGAATTTGTCTTGGAATAGTTTTCCTTTCCCCCTTTTGCGGTTTCATCCATTCATCCATTGTGCGCAGTTTCACCTTAGGGCCGGATTGCACCTGCGAACGTCAATAGCTTTCCGTATTTCTCCTTTATTTGCTTCAAAAGAATGATTGACATGTCTTTTAACAACTCGCGAAACCAATGAGCCATACACTAACGTGGAGGGGAGAGAACTAGGTAGAAAATAAACGAGGCGTTCGGGCGGTTTGCCGTTGCCTGAATGAACGGGCGCTACGGGCGATTTCGATGCGAAAGAGTTAATAGATTCTTATCTCTTATCGGGTAGAGATTTAGCAGTTGTCAAATACATATGAGATTTTTCTGTAACTGTTTACTTGCTGCAGTTATCTTGTAATTATTGTGTTCTTTAACGCACATCACGTTTCATTTTTTTTTTAATTCAATGTATCGCATCTATGGGATGTTAAGCAGTAAATGCCTGAAATAAACAGATAAAAAGAGGGGTTTTCTTTACCACCGAAGAACTTTTAAATCGTGAACAAAGTTGCATTAGCAGCTACTACCTTTCTGTCTGCTGGATAACAAACAACGGCTACATAACGGGATAACGGGCTACATACCGTTTTCTTTAGCTAATATTAAGGAACACTTCACGAAATAATACACGTAGATTATTTGAAGGCAAAAGGTTAGACAGTATGTACTTCAAGTTAGCTTTTATAAATAGTTCAAAGGTAAATTAACATCAATATGTATAATTAGAAGTACAAAATTAGATATCAGAAATTTTAAATGCTATCTTGAATATATTTTTAATAGCAAAACGCCCATTTTCTTAAAATGTGATACGAATTAATTTGAACACTATGCGAGCTCATTCGAAGCATAAAACAACTTTTAGCTTGTAAGTCTACCTACTTTATGCTGCTAATGTGCACGCTGTATATATCCCTAACTGTATACAGTATGTGAAGCACAAAACCATTCGTTCATCAAAAAGCTTATATTCTACAACCGAAGTAATCGTTTTATAGCTTTTCAGCAGATTGCAAAACACAAACCTGCAGGCCACATGCCCTCAGTTGCCCACCACTACATTAATGAAATAAGATTACAGAAACGCAAATTTTCAAAATTTTCATTGACAGAAAAGTTGAATGTATCAGGAAAAGTTAATGTAAACTTTAAATTCGTTCTGGAAATTAGTTCTCAAAGTTAATATGTGTATTATATTTCTACCATGATTTCGTTTCTTTTATATCTGCAGTTACAGTCAGAAAAGCAATTAACTTATTTTTCATATTCACAAAGAATGCAACAGGTTAATGCAGAATTTTAATATGATTGCTGCTTAATGTTCAACATTTCTGTTTTAAGTGTTATAATATATATGCTTAGAGAGGTTAAGAGAAATTCCTTTGAAAAATAAAATAATGTTACATTTTTTAATGGTCTATCTTTCGCTTATATTTGAAATCCCAGAATAATGACTCTGATTGAATCTTAGTAACATTTAACAAAAGAAAAAAAGACTGAAACCCTGAAACCCTATTATTAATTAACTTCTTTTTTTATATCTTTAAGGTACATGAAACTGCTGAACGTGTTGAATTTCTGAAGCAGTGGCACGATGTTCAGGTAGCACACCCGATTTATCTATCTGTAAAAGGAACAAGTCAACAGAACTTTTCATTTCCGGCCAAATACCAAGATACATATATCCATAAGAACCATGCTTTCTGGCTCAATGTTCCAATCTTACGACAGAAGCCCAAATCGGGATTTATGGGATTTTATCGAAGAACTTCTAAAGAAAGGATCGCACTTGATATTTTCGGTCATATACCTCGTACAATTACCGGAAACAAGTACAACTAGTTTATTATGGAATACTTTAAGTAATTAAATAGAGACGTTCGCCATACCTAACTAAGAAGCTTCAACCGTCGTCAAAGATCTGGTAGAAAACTGGTTTCCCGGTTTAGGGTGTCTCTGTTTATTCAATCTGACCAAGGAACAAACTTCACGTCAATCATGTTTAAAGGGTTATGTGAGATTCTCGGTATGGAGAAGACTCAAACGACTTTTTTAAATGGCTTGGCGGAGAGATATAATCGAACAACATTTCACTAGAATTTTCTATTCCTATCTGAGAGCCAGCAGGACTGGGATCATTATTTCTTTATCTCATCTAGAATTGCCATTCATGAGAGCGCTGGTATCCCAATTGATTTCTGACCATGATTTTCGTCTGCCGTGTGGCCTGCTCTTAGGCTACCGCCGGACATCCCCTTAAGCAGTACCTAGAAGATCCACAGGCACTTTTAAAAGAAGTACATTGGTTGCCAGAAGAAAAACCAACACAGTAACTGAGATGATAAAAATTAAGTATAATGCCAAGCTTACAGTGAGAGAATTCAAATAAGAAAATTAATAGCCTAGTTGTAGAACCTTTAGCGTCTTCGAGGGATTTCCCCCTTGCAGCAGATACTTCGGGAAAAGCTTTCCGTGTGATTAAAAGGTTAAACGATGTAGTGGTGCATATCCAATGGCATTTTTTAAACCTAAATTAGTGCATTACGATAGACGTGGAACTTTATTACGTCAATGACTGTTAGTTCTTCTGTGTTGTTGTACTGCACTGACCAGGACATCATTAAATAAGGAGCGATGTTGTGAATTTCTATGTAAAGTTCTATAAATATTTAAGTTAATTTGCTTGCATAGTTGCTTTTGTGTGTTCGTGTAACGTTTTCTATCCCTTTAGACATTTATTTATTTATTGGCTTTTTTTTCAGGGTGATAACTTTAACACATATTTTGGGAGTAATTGAATTTATGGCCCCATGTTTCTTATATAATTGTTTGTTTTTTATACCGAACTGGAAATCGAAATTCTGAGTTCAACATCATGAGATTTGACAAAATAGCTCAACTATATCGCGTAATATGGCTAATAGGCTGTGGACGTATGTTTACTAAATATGTATTTGACAATTTTGAAATTTCTCAATAATTTGCGGCTTTCCGGCAGATCCTAGAAGAAGCATTTTCGAATATCTACGATTAGCTTTTCAGCTAAAGCAGCCCTGGAATTAACGTTTAGTAATGGCAAACACAAGAAGATTTTCGCAGGTTTTATGTTAAATTTGCAGTCTATTCGGAGAGGATGCAGCATATACTCATTAGTTAGCGCAATTGAAAAACAGCTGATGTTGCTTCCTGGAAATCTGAAGCTAAACTTAAATTGGTACCGGCTCACACTTGGATCTTGAGTAATGAAACAGCTGACAAAATTGATAAAAGCGGAGATAACCATTCATTCATGTGTACACTCAAATATATTCCTTCCTGTCTAGTATTTCAAAGCCACACTCTTGGATGAATTATGTAAACAACTATTCGCATAACTATTGGAACATGGCTGTTACTGGCAAAAAACTGTACAACATGTTTCCTAATGTGGATCAAAACTTAATTAGCGACTGTCCGCAGTTTGTTCAATATTTAACAGGGCGTAGCTCATATAGTATTTCCTACTTGCGTCATTTTGGCATCAAAAATAATGACTTCAACATTTACTGCAGTACTGATCACTATTTGGTCGATCGCACGTATACCAAAAACTATCATTTGAAGGGTCTGTGCATTGAATCCTCGACAATCATGGGCCAAAATATATATCAATTCAATCGCTTATGACACTGTTCTCCCATTGCTAAGAGAATAGCTGACCGCCTGGAAACATTTGCTGCCTTTTTTCTCTCCCCTTCATCCCCAAGAAAAGAACCTAAAATATAAACATTTGTATTTTATTATGTATTTTCCTCTTTTTATATGGAGACCTTGTATTTTATATCCCTGTGTTACTTACTGAACATAATTATATGTTTTCTGCAGTTATTCAGGAATGTATTTATACTTGTTGCTCTGTTGTAATGTTTTGTTTTATGATTTGTCTCCCTAAATATAATTATCTTATAACTTTTATACTAATACACTGTTATGTTTTAGAAATATACTGATTGGTAGGTAAATTTATGCCTTGCTTTGAACTGTTTTTATATGGAAATGTTTATGCAAATATTGCCATGTGGACATTTTCTCACTCTGAATTCTGCTAAAATTTGCTATTTTGTGTCTTTATAATAGTAACTGTCTTGCCTTAATTTTTTACCTTGCTTTTGATTGTATTCTTATGGGAATGTTTATACAAATATTATTATGTCCACATTTTATCACTGAGAATTCTGCTACCATATTTGCCTGTATAATAGTTTATATAATTTATATCCTTATCATAATGTATCATAAATATATAAATATTTATGCTATTATCATAAATATATATTACTATATTATTATATTATTATCATAAATATATAAATATTTATGATAAATAAATATAATAAATAAATATTTTTTCAATAATATATATAGATAAATACTTTTTTCTTTCCTTACATACATATAATAAATATTAAAAAATAATAAATAAATATGTTTTTCTTTCCTTACATGCAAATAATGTAATGCACAGAATTGAGCTGTCTGAACTTACTGCCTATCTTCTTTCCCTGTTAGACCTCTTATAATTAACTGGCTAAAACGTTTTTCCTTCTTCAGATGCATATATTTTGTTTGCATCCCAAGGACTGGCCTGGTAGATATGGCATAAGCTAAAGGGAGGATATAGCACAAGCGGGATAATGCGGCTTTTTGCCGAAAAGCTAAGTGAACCCAGTCAATGGCTGCCCCATTATCGGTAGAAAAGGAGAAAAAAGGCCGTGCAACACTGTATAAATACGACTTCGAGAACAAAGCCAAGACAGTGTTTAAGTCAGTTTTTACAGTTTTCAATAGTATCACTTTTAGAAACTGGTCCAAAGAGAATCGGTTGAATTGCCTTTTAGAATATACTGAGAATTTTTGCCAGTTCACGATATTTTTCTTCCACTAAGCAGTATTCGCTTTAAATTCGTCTTCTTCTCGAAACATTTTTAACCATTTAATTTGCTCAGGTGTCATTTTTATTTAAATTAAATTATTAATTTCTTCCATGTCATCTGGAGTTATTGATTAAATAGCAACAATATCGTGTTCATGCAATGACACTTAACTTCATTTCGATTTCTAAAATTTCTGGTTTCTGGGAGAAAACTAAACATATCTAAGAAATACCAGACGCTCATTTATTATCGCAAAATTTAATGAAAAGCCCAATTATTTAAAAAAATGACGCTATTTTGAGAGATTTAATTTAATTTTCTTCTTTATCTATTTTAGTCAATATTTTCAGACACGCTCAAAATTCCCAATTCATTTTTCAAGGATTAAATAAATGTGCGTTGTGTAGAGTTTCTTACTTCACATTGTAGAAACCTAATGAGTACCTAACGTAACATAACTAACGAGGTATTTTGGATGCAGGAGAGATGAAAAATGAGAAAGCCTTATCCGGGATTCGAACCACGGGCCTCTCGCATACGCGCCGAGTTTGCTGACCACTGCACTATGAGAGCATGCTAAGAAGGCGGGAGAAATGCCTTATATACTCCGCCTTTTAAAGGGCGACTGGGGATTATAGGACTCAAACGCCAAATCCTGGTCTTGAAGTGTCATCATTCACCACCTTTTAGTTCGGGCGCCACTGTAGAGACATTAGGTTTTATTTAAAAGCAGAAGATGGGAAAACAAAGCAATGCGCTCACCGGAAATCGAACCACGGACTTCTCGAATACGCGCCGAGCGTGCTGACCACTAAATTACGAAGGCATGCTAAGAAGGAGGGAGAAATACCTTATAACATGACTGTTTTTTTATTCTTAATATTAAACACTCGACTGACCCTTTTCCTTGCCTGATTGCAACTTTGCTAAAATTTCATAATTCTAGCAAAGTAGAGAATAATTATTCTTGATTGGTTTGCTTTAGGTTCGTTTTGCTTGATATTTACGTTTCTTTCTAGCAGATTATGAAATTGTGTGTATTTAGAAAATGCATTGTTATTAGGTTCAGTCCTGTAAATACTTCTTGCGCACAGTACATTAAATACTTCTATGTTTTTATTAATCTTATTTTTGTTAAATGTAAAGATTTCTTTTGTCAGACATTCCTTAAACTTACGCTTAAAATATATTTTAAGTGATTTGATTATACAATCCTTAATCTCAGAATTTAGTCGTTAATACCCAAAGTTTAGATTTATAGAAAAAATGAAGGAGTAGTAAGGAAGAAAATGAAGAATGTCAGTCTCAGCATTATTTCCCATCATGCTTCAGGCAAGAATTTCGCAGAAACATTTTACTCGCACTTGCTTGCTTGAGAAAGGCAGTTTTGACTTTTATTGACATATCCGCAAAACAGCTTCTGCCATTGATATTATCTCATACGATTCTTATATGCATCAGTTTTTTCGGTGTTACTGTACTTGATTTTCTTCTATAGATCCAGCGAAATGAATTCATTCATATTGATATAAAAATTTATACTTCAGGATATTATGAAAATTCCTGTCAAAAATATAAATGGTAAGGTATATACTGTTCTTTTTTTCAAGAAACTACAACTAAGATTTTCTATTCCGTAATCGATTATCTCAACTACTGAGCAAATAAATAAAATGCATCCTGTTACATTGTAGTTATGAATCTATTCTTTCGATATTTGCATATAAGAATGATATTGATGATAGTTTATTTTAGAACTAATATTTATTTTTTCTTTTTATTATAATAAAAAGTTACAGTTTAAGAAAAGAAATTTCTGGTTTGCAAACTTTCAATAACACAGATTTTGAAACTTAAAAGTAAGTAAAAGGTCAAAAAGGGCATTTTAGAAGACATTTATACTCCTACATGTAAGGCAAAATTTTTGTAAATGTTTAGTTAAAATATATTACGACAGGTTCATTTATAATGATAGTGAATACTAATCCAGACGTCAATTTGAAAATAGAACGCTGATTGTTGTTGTTTGACGTCTGAATTAGTATTTGTTCGGCGTGTTATTGTGTCTTAATGATAGTGAATATTATAAGGTTCATTCTTATGAATTTGTTTCTTAGAGTATAAAACAAAGCACTTAAAGTTTTATTGAGTTAACATGCCAAGTCGGTTTAATTTAAAGAAATTATCTTTTATTTGCTGAAAAAAAGCATTATCGAGCTGAAAAAAAGCAGTCTAGAGTTTGGTTTCCTCTGATAAAATAAACTAGCACCAAACTCCTAAAAGATGTTAAGCGAATTATCGCTCTATCGGAAAAGAACTGTAAAACGCTTAAACAGACCTCTTATTGAATCAGAACTTGAACATACGTAGCGTATTCGGAAACTAAGTACCGTTTCATTCTAGCGCCGTCGCCGCGCCGTGGTAGGCGTCCCGCGCATGCGCACTAGTCTTTCTTGTTCACTGACTTTCAATTGTCGCTATTTTGGTTGCTCTATGTTGTGTTTTCAGTTTGCTGTGCACATTCAAAATGTTTAAGACAATTAGTTCTCCCGCTGACTGTGAGATTCGTGCCGTGATTAAATTTTTGAACGCGAGGAATGTTAAACCGGCCGAAATTTATCGTCAAGTGACACAGGTTTACGGTGAATACGCGATAAGTGATGAAATGGTGAGAAAGTGGGTAAGAATGTTTAATGCAGGTCGAACAAATGTCCACGCCGAGGCTCGGAGTGGTCGGCCTTCTGTTGTCACCGATGATTTGGTAAGGAAAGTTGATGAAGCAATTCACGAGAACAGATGCTTCACAATGACAACTCTTTCAGAGGCATTTCCACAAATTTCACGTACTGTTTTGTTCGAAATTGTGTCTGACCGCTCGAATTATCGCAAACTGTGTTTCCGATGGGTTCCAAAAATGCTCACTGATGTTCACAAAACAAAGCGACTTGGTAGTGCCCTGACATTTCTCACGCGGTACAGTGATGAGGGAGAAAACTTTTTAAACTAAATTGTGACAGGTGATGAAACTGGGGTGTGTCATTTCACACCAGAATCGAAACAACAATCGATGGAGTGGAGACACACTCATTCACCGAAAAGTGTGGAGTCGTGGTTATCGAAACTGGCGGGAAGTTTCTTTGACGATGGTATACAAAAACTGGTCACCCGCTATGACAAGTGTTTGATCATTGGCGGAAACTATGTTGAAAAATAGTTTAAGACATGTATTTTCATGTAAAAATAAAATTGGATTCGAAAAAATTGTTTTACTATTTTTTTTTTCAAAACGGTACTTAGTTTCCGAATACGCCGTTCTCGTGCTCACATAAGGTGCCAACAATTGTTTCGATGAAATTTAATATACCAGTCAAATTCAAATTTAAAACTAAGACTTGTAAGCAAAGGCATGATTTAACACGAGATTGGATCAAAAATTTTCACCGGGGTAATAATTTAAACCACCGCAACTATAATGCGAAGCCGAAGATTTACAATCTTATTTGAACTAGAGAAATTTAGTACCATGTCCTCGAGAGGCAAGGATACGCTCTGACTTGCAACCCGAACAATCTGAGCTTAAATACTCAGAAATTAAGTTTTCATTCTGTTTAGGAAACGGAAGGGAGAAGTGGCAATAAAGATAAAAATCATAAAATAACTGTTTATGTGAAATAATACTTTATACCTTTTTTAGCTCTAGATTCTGAAAATTTTAAAAATATTCCTCTACATTTCACTTCCTCAACGCGTTCAGAGAAGAACCTCCCCTGAATTTTAAAAAATGTGGATTCATTCACGTAGTGAGAGTTCTTGTCTCATTTACGACGACAAATCCTCGCAAGTTATCTCCATAGATCACGCCGAGCCTTTCCCTTCTAAATGACAAACTTTATGCCAGTCAAGTACAAGAACCAACTATTGAGAACTTAAAAAATACGAACTGATGTTTCACTCTGCCATTTCGATAAGTCAGCCGCACATTCGCTTTCTCAAACTATTTACAAAGGAAGGAGTTGCACAAAGAACAATAAAAAGTGACGAGATACAAGTTACAGAGAAATACATAGAAAGGAATATTTCTTACTAGCCGCTACGCAGGCAGCGTTCCTCTGGTTTAAATGTACCAGAAAATTGCCTAAAGGTGACATCAAACATTAAATTTAGAAACTGCACAGAATTTTACTCCGCAGAACAACTTTATCAAAAAAAAAAAAAAAAGAAAAAAAAAAGAAAAGAAAAGAAAGGGAAACCCACAAATTTCAATAAAAATGTATTACATATAAAGAAAATTACAGTGAAATAAGCAATATCCCTTAATACAAATTTAACTATCCTAATAAATAAATTAACCAACTTCCCGTTGCCTTTTCTCGACAAACGTCCACTACCCAAGAGAAACATTAAATTTAAAAACTGCACAGAATTATCGCTCTCATTTTTCCGAGTGGCAACAGTGCTGATATCAGCAACAATGGCTGCGTGCCATTGTTATTGATATAATGAGAGAGAATTATCGATTTTATGCGATTTCATCAAAAAACATAAAGTAAAAACAATCTCATTCTAATTCTGAAAAAAACCCGCTTCGAGGTGCACTGGCGCTTGTCTAGATGCAAATTTCGTAGCCCTGAGTCTATTAGCTTAACGAACGAAAGACACACACACATACACAGACAGACTCTTCTTTTTATATAAAGAGATTAGGTACTGCAATAATAGTACTATTATGTTTTCCTAACGGAATGCTGGTTTCGTTTAAATAAATAATATTGTGATTGTTACTTATAGTTTATCCATGACTATATTTCGTTTCTTATGTTCTTACTGTAGCCGCGTCCTTCGGAAATTTAATTATTCTCACAAGTTTTACCTTCTTAATTTTTGAACGATAAAAATATAAAAAATAGACAGAGAGAGGAAAAAATACCCGAGGAAATACGCTAATTTTTGTTTTAGTTGAATGGGCAACAGATAACGAACGTTGTTCAGACATTTGTCATAATTAAATAAGGCAATGCATTAAAGAATGCACTAGTTGCAGATAATTTGTTTATATCAGGGGTGGGCATTAAGTCGATTGCGATCGATGAAGTCAGCCATTTCATTTGCAACGCCCAACATTTATCAAACAAGATTTAGTTTTGGTTTTATGTGATTATGACAAAGCCTCTAAGAACTGTCTGCCTAAGAGGTCTGATGCCTTCGGTGGAGAACTTTATAAGGTAAATTGTCTCGTATACACATTACACATGGAGAAAACCACAAAAAACGCATGTACAGTCAGCTCTTTCACGGCATTTGAACCTTGGACCGAACTACCAGTGTTCAGCGACTTTACCGCTCAGCCGCTGGTGGGCTATTAAATAAGGAGGAAGGAGTTTTTCTTACTATGGAGATAGTTCGCAGCGTCTGTCTTCAGTGATTTTAATATAATGCGTATACATGTGTGCGTACATGCGAATTAAATCATTAAATCCATACCTATGGATAATAAATAATATTTACTTCACATATAAGGAATACTTATTTTTTGTGACATCAAATTGTCTTCAATGTAAATTCAAAAAAAAATAATGTAAACATCGTTATTAGTTGGGAAATCTTTCCACGGAATTAAATGTTCTTCTCTGGAATTCAGGTATCCACGAGAGAGTAGTATGCAAGGCTAAACGCGACCCATTTCTTCTGAGATGGCTAACTAATTGTAGAGGTTCGGAGAAAATGCTCAGAGAACGTATAAATGCTCCAGAGCTGTTTACGATAAAGATCGGGAAATATTTACGGTAGGGACTGGTATCATTAATCTTGGGATTTCCTTTATATCCTGGTCTATTTATTTTAATATAATTGATATGGAATGAACATCGAATTTCAAAATGCTGAGGGAATTAGACCGCAGTTATAATAATGGAATATTGCTAGCGATATTTTTCTTTCTCGAAGTAAATAAAGTGCTTTCCAAAGCTCACTAATGCTAACTGATATAAGGTTATGAATTGTAAATAAACTGAATGATAAACAACAGATATAGCTTATCAAAATGTACAACTTACCGTGCATGAAATATTCCAAATATAAACCAGTATAGAAGGAATTTAATAGTGATGTAGTTAGTACGAATGTCTTTGTTCTAAAAGAAATAATCGAATAAGAATGATAACATAAAACCATACTAGATAAAACGCCGTGGCTATAACATTACAGCCATAATATTCAGAGAAATTAAGGAAAAAAATTCGTATTTTCTCTCCGAAAACAGTGTTAATTTACTCAAAATTCGAAAGCTTTACTATAGTTTACGTACAATATTTTCGTACTTAAAAGTTTATTGCTTAAATATGATATTTTCCTTGAAATAAATATAGTACAAACCGATCACAGGATGCGTAATTCATCTATATCGTTACTAGTTTTATATTTCTGGATAAATACAGTTTTTCCAGTGATTATTACAATGTTAAGTTAACGAATAGCATACCACTTTAAGAGGTCAGTTGCATAACTTAAAATGAAAGATTCCCTAAGGAGGAAGAGCAAGAAAAAGAACATTTACCAGATAAAAGAGAAAGTTTTACACATAGCTATATACTCGTGAATTTTTAAAGTACTTGCGATTTAGACTGGAAATTATGCAAGTGAAAAATGATTGCAAATTACGCATTTGAAGAGTAAAAAAGAAGAGATAAAATTTTAAATTCAAAACACGTAGCAATAAGAATTTAAATGGTTACTAAAGTATTATGCAAGTATGCGTAAATCAAAATAATTTTATGCAAATTTATCCATTCATGTATTTGTGTGATATGGGTCTGATACGCAAGCTGTCAAGTGCATTAATCAATATACTTGTGTCATAAACTTTAAAAAGTTATAATTTTTCAAAAATCACGATTTTCCAATTCGTCCATCATTCACAAAATATTAGCATTTGGAGAAATATCAAGTGTTGTCTTAAAATTATCTAACAAAGAAGCCTGTAAAATTTCAAAACAGATAATGTTTCAATTCCAGATTACTATATGGCTATCCACAGAACAATGACACAGGTCAAGTTGATTATTATTTCAATATATTAGGGAAAGCACACAAAAACTTATATTTTACCTTAAATAATTTTTATAAGAGGAGGAAAAAGTGATATTTTTTAAGCTAAAGTGTACTACCATTATCAACTATCATGATATGTATAATAATATATATATATATATACCGGTTAATTTACTTTATAATAATTAACCAGTTAATTTATATGAAATTAGTTTTCTACCTTTCAAAATAAACTAATTTCCGGATACTGGCGATAATTACTTAGTTTTTTGGTTGCACTTTCGCCTGCAATTATTCTATTTTAATAATTCCATTTTAAATATGCTAAAGAGTAAATCCATTTCAATAGAATTGTAATATAACATTCTAACAAGGGAGATAATATATTAAAAAATTGCTAGAAAATGAATGTTATTTTATTACTTGCGGCTTTGGCGCAAGTATTAGGCAACTCATTCAAAGGATAATTCTTATCATGCTCTTAAAATACATTTTTGCATTTGATTAGTATTTTTTACAGTTTTACAATCGTTTAAAATTCATTCGTTGCCTTCATTCATTCTTTGCCATGTTTTTCCACTTCATCCATTTCATTCATTTTCTGCCTGCTTCAAATAATACTGAAATGAAAACTAAGCCATCCTGAACTAAGATTATGTTATAATGTATTTCTCTCGCCTTCTTAGCATGTCTTCGTGGTGTAGTGGTCAGCACGCTCGACGCGTATTCGAGAGGCCCGTGGTTCGAGTCCCGGCGAAGGCATTGCTCATTTTTAATCTTTCCTGCTTTGAAACTAACCTAATGTCTCTACAATATATTGACAACATCTCACATTATTTCTTTTGCTTGTTGAACGCTATTGTGCTGCTGTTGTGTAGCAAATTCACTTAATTATTTAAATTATGACTTATTAAAAATTAATTTATTAATGTTCCAAATTTATGCTACACAACGTGTATTTTTTAATATATGTACTAAGTTTGTTTAATTTTTAATTGAGGTTTTGTACCTCAATTACGTTCTTTTCACTCGTTACTTGTAAGCGTGCTGAAACACACAATGGAAGCAGGTGCATTTTCTACGTAATAATCTTGATTTTATATTACTTAATTTAAGTTTACCCATTCTTAATTTATACCACTAGAAGCAGAAAAATTAGCTCTTTAATTTAAGATAACGTTCAAGAATCTAGCCTTAACAGATTTTAAGATACAATAAATTATTTAACCAAAATTTCCATTTTGCACTGTGTGGAAAGTAACGCGAGAGGAAATAGTAAAATGCTGTTCTTAACAAGATTTCTACTTCTCTTGCATACGCAGTTAGGGAATTTCTGGTGGGGGTAGTTTGTGGTTGCTAGCTCGGCCTTCGCTGATGTTTCACCTCGGGGATAGTTTCACCTCGGGCGATGTTTAAATTTGTGTTTAGCTCAACGCCTGGGAAAAAGGAGAAATTTTAAATAGCGTGAGGCGGTAGTAGTAGAAACTGGATTTTCCCCAATTTCTAGCGTTTGTTAGACAATGTGGCAGACTCGTCATATCTAAAAGGTGTTGCAAGTTGGGATTTTGCCTCTTCTTTCTTGATGCTGCTGTTCGATTGATTTCACTTTGGTATCAGGACTAAGAAAAATGCTGTCCGTTTAGCTTCGTCCATGAGAAACTGAAATGAGACTTTACGACATTACCAGGGCTAGTTTGCCCGTTAAACGTAGTCAGGAATGTTTCATCTATATATACTTGTAAAGGCATAATGCATAGGAGTCTGCGCTCCACAGAAGAGAGATTTTTACCTTCCGTTTTCCATCTAACCCTGAGACGGATGAATTTGAAGATCGTAGAATCAATAGAATTAACTCCATCCATATTCCTGCTATAGCGAATTTGTTACTCTTCTTCTGGATGTTTCACCTTCATTTTTCCATCTACACCTGAAACGGATGAACTTCAAGATCGTAGAATCAATAGAATCAAGTCCATCCATCTTCCTGGTACAGCGAACTTGTTGCTTTTCCTCTGGACGTTTCACCTTCATTTTTCCATCTAACCCTGAGACGAATGAACTTCAAGATCGTAGAATCAACTCCATCCGACGATTATTTTCACACTCCTGCGACCGTGAGCTTGATGCTGTTCTTCTGGATGTTTGAGCCTTCTATTTCTATCTATGTCAGCGAAAGAGGAATTAGGAGAGAAAAGATCTTTATTCCGCACCGTCTGATCTGTTTCTTCCATTCTGGGTGCTCTGAGGTCGGCGACTCGTCTTAGGATGCAGAGGGCTTCTGTATATCTGCATTTTTCTTAAGATAAGTTGATTTTTTTCTTTCGATTGGCATTTTCGGCTTAGTTAAGCATCTAAAATGTTAAAAATGAACATTTATTCTTCACTAAGCTAAGAGAATTAAGAGGGTTTTTTTTTTTTTTTTTTTTTTTTTTTTTTTTTTTTTTTTAGTTGAGTCCATCCTGTTAAGTGATTACCTTACTGGTACTGCAATTGAAATGGTGCTAAGGAAATTTTAATTATAACTAAAGAAGTGTTAGGGAAGTTTCAAGTTAACTATAACTCAAGGAAAGAAAAATATCTTGTTAGAGTTACTTAATAGTTAATGCTCCTAGATTTGAGAATACCTTCTCGTACCAGCTGTAAAGAAATATTTACTGAAGAAATAAATTAGTGCCATAGTTGTAAATAAAGCAAATACCTCTTGTATAAATTGAGTGTAGATGGTTCTTCTAGAAACCATGTTAATGTTTTCTTTGTTTAATTTTTATGTGCAGTATTTTGGATAAATATTTGGTTCTACAAAACCTTTTACAAAACACCCTTTATGAAGATATTTGATTATTTGATTAAGAAAGTGTAATAGATTACGGTGAAAATATTAAGCTCAATAGTGACTAGGATGAAATAAATTATATTAAATTATATATATATATCCCATGTTTTTCTTGATTTCTCCCGGGTAGAAATGTTTTTTATATAGAAGTTTTTTAAACATTTTTTTGATGATTTAAAGTACTGTCTTGATAAATAAATGTTATGCTTTTCTTAGAATAACTATTGTATGTTTTATTTAATCACTACTCATGATCATCACCAGTTATAAACATGAGGTTGCAGCGGTTCCTAATAAATCACAACGCAATGATTGTAATAGTTACATTAGATTTTACGATAATTTAATTTGTCTGTAGTGTCTTCTTAGAAAGGCGCCATAACACTGCTGACTTCAAACCGCAACTCTATAACAAATCTGTAAAATTTCATGAACAGGTACAATTAGTGTGCCATGTTTTGTGGGTATAAATGCAAACTAAAATAAAAAGGAAAATTTAAATCTGTCGTTTGTGCAAGTTTCTTCTTATCGCATCTCCATAACTTCCACATATACCTTTCTCATTTTCCAAATCTATATCGCGACAAGAATTCAATGACATTGTAAGCATATCCTTTTAAAGCGGAAGAAAAAAGGTTTGTATATGTGCTTGATAATTTTGGAGCATAAAATTAAATATTGTCAGTGGATAATTACTAATTTTTTAATTGTTTAACGCACAGAATCAGCTCATTAAGCACGGTTGCTAGTATTCAATTCACATAAATATTCTCTTTCTATCAGTTTAATTTTGTAAGAAACGGTCATAACGATATGAATAGACATTTAGAGTTCAGATTTTCAAGCCGTGAGATAAGTGAGTCAAATTAAAATTTTCATCGGAGATGATTATACGTTAAATTTTAACTTTTAGAATATAATAAACCGAGGGAATATTATTTCAAATTTCCATTGCCTGCGTACAGGATGCAGATGATTTCGAAACTTGGTTACCAACTTTGATAAATGTAAAAAAATAAAAAATTCAAATAAGGAAAAAGAAAACTCGTTCTTGACATCGGTCGGTACATCTTAATTCTTTGGATTTAGCATCAATAAACTCGTTTATTGTTTACAAAAAAGTTTGTTGTTTATAAAAGGTAGAATTTTAATAATAGAACTCGTACAAAAGCTCTTTGAGCAATTTCAGGAGAAGAAGTTTAAACTTTTTCCTCTGAAATTCCTCGAGAAAAGAAAAACTGACATAATATGTTTCTGAAGCAGGAAATAACAGAGAAGACACTTCAAATATAGTCATAAATATACTCAATGTACAAGTAAAACTTTAAACAAATCAATCACAGATTATCCGTAATAAGTGAGAAAACTCCTTTACCCCAGATTATTAGGCATACTGTGTGCACGGGTACTAACTTAGAATGCTTTCCCCCACCATAAGGCACGTTTTCCACTCGCAAAACCTTATTGCAAGTTAAATGTACTACTTAGCTCTTATTTTAAAGCTTCTAAGATTATGTTTTTGAAATATTATGCATAATGTAAAGGCATATTGGTGTTATTACTTTCCTCCCAAAGAATTTTTCTTTTACTATTGAGAAACATTACAATCATATTTTGAAAGTACCTACTTAAGCCTTTTGCAAAATATAGATATGCCGAACTAAAAACTAAATTGACATTTCTCCAGAAGAAAATATTTTACTGCAAAATATTACAGCAAATTTATGAAATATAAATTGAACCCTTTTATACCAAGCATTTTTTTAAAACAGCAGATTGATTTAAAAGGAGTGTTTCCACTTATTTAATACATTACTGAGATTTTCTCACATATTTTTACATCCTAGTTTAAAATATTTTCAAGAACTAATTATAGGTTTCAATATATATCAATATTCAGTTTACATTTATTCTTAATATACGTAGAAATATGTGCAGATATACTTTTATATACCAGCGAAAATATGTTTTGTTTTTATTATTAATATGAAAATAATTTATGATGTAATTTTATTGCATCATGAATTACTTTCAGAAATCTCTCAGTGATCCTTTTCTTAACTATATTCCATGTAATTCCTCAATAATTCTTCTCTTCCCTTGTTCTCGTTTCTTAATTGCTTTTATTTGTTGAGAATATATGAATTTTCTCTTCAATAGATCACAAGAAAATGTTTTTATAATGTCTTAATCATAAAATGAAAGGTTTCTTGAAAATTGTTAAAATTTCTGCTATTGTGGCTTCAGGTAAAGGTAAGTTTCACAGTTTCTGGTATTTACTAGGTACTCACTTTTCGAATTTCAGGCAGTCTTATCAATGCATCCACAAATATGACGATTGATGGTTAAGGTGCAAACTACCATCTCTTTATTCTTCATTCATGGATTTGATAAAGTTAAGGATACTTTGATTGATTTTTCAAAGGTTACTCTTTCTCTCAAAGTTATAAAAAAGTCCCTTTATCCCAATTTTTAGCGACGCGGCTTTCCTTCAAATCTGACACGTGTATAAGCTTTCGTATAAATCTTATTTCTTACTGTGATACATTTCTCAATAAATTGCCCTGACTTTATTTTGTTGATCGATTCTTAATATACTTTTATAATTTTATAAATACTAGTCTTTTTCAGAAGCTCGGAGTTTCTATGGAAACATTATTACCACACACAAACCAAAATGTACACCATTTCTTTCAACATTATTTGTAAGGATAAACTGTGTTGCATATAAGTTTAAGAATTATTGTAAGAAGCTGTTTTTTGTAGTAACTTGAAAAGCTAATTAATTTTCTCTATTATTATTATTGTTATTAATAATAATAATAGTGTTATTACTATCATTTGATACAAACGCCGAGCGAAACTAGTATACTTTTTGGAAGATAAAAGATCTTGATTTTGCTATCTTTGAGAACATATGCCTCGGTAGGTGTATGTCCTTAGAAATAGTTCTAAATTTAACAGCAATCTGTCCTTCATATTTTTCTGTTTAGAATACTTCAGGAATACGAGTTACGAAGCTATTTAATTAAGAAATAATTTCCCGTCATCTATGCGTTAAAACTCTGACAATAATTTACAGAAGCTTTGACAATACTGACACTGAGCTTTGACTAAGTTTAACAAAGTTGACATTAGTGATTTCCGTTCATTTGCATAAACAAGCGGGCTTTTATTTTTATCGATATTAGCAGCTGGATAATTTAATATTTTCAAGATTTATTCATAGAACAGAATAGAGTTACCCTACCCTTATTAGCTTTAAAGCCAGTTTTATTTTGAGATTTTGTTATACATTGCAACTTTGAAAATGACTTTTGAAAACATACATTTCTGTTGCTATAGGTTTATCAAATGTGCCAGTATATTTTTTAAGATAAAAAAGCTTTTAAATGTATTTAAACTTTAATTTAACGAAATTGGTTAGTGAGGAGTTATTTTCCTAAGACCTTAGTTTTCTATCTATCCATGACGGTTTTGCAATTTTGACAGCCAGTCTGTATTAAAAAGCGGCCGAGCGTTAAAAGACCCTGAGCATTGGTAGCTTGTTCGAGGTTCGAGTCTCAAAGAACGGATGGCTATATGGGCGTTTTCGCGGTTTATCTATATGTAACGTAGATAGGAGCATGTTTCCTTTAAAAAGTCCACCAAAGGTCATCCTTCCCATTCCAGTTATTGCCTAATGGCGGACCACATATTAAAATTTAACAGGCACTAAGAACATTATTCTCCACATCGAAGCTTGAAATGGAAGTTTTTTGCATTTGTTTATGAACTTGCCACTTATGAAAGCACTTTGAACAAAACGAAATGATATAACCAATCTTTTTAGTCTGCCGTAGTTAAAAAAAGAACTAAAATCAAGATGAAATGAGATATAATATTAAAAATTAAAGTCAAAACTGCAGCCAAAGTCATTTTTTTATTATTGCTTTTATCTTGTTGATAAACTGAACTTCGTACAAGGTACAGAGTCTCTGGTTTAGTTTTATTAATTAAAATGATGCGACAAATGTTTGTAAAATTAATCATTTGGAATGTTGCACATTAAGTATACATAAATGTTTATCAGTTAGCTTACTGAAATATAAAATTAATGTTTAAATTAAAAAGAAGTGAGTATATTGCTTCTAAATCTCTTGGGTTTACGAGGGTCTTCTAAATCTCTTGGGTTTTTGTCATAGATAGATAGTGTTTCTAATGTCAAATACGAGGTCACGAAAAAGATAGATTAAGACGGCCCTATCAATGTTTCGCAACTTTTTATATTGTTGTTAAGTTATTAAATGCATTGTTTCGTGACCCCTATACTCATACGCAAAGACTTTTAAGCTTGAAGAATATTTTTCCTCTTTGCTATATGCAAGGCTATGGAACCACATTATGCGTTTATATACATTTTATGTAACAACTACTCCAATATCCTAAACCGTGAGCATTAAAAACAGGTGAGTATTCTTAAAACACTTACTTATTCGTACACTTTTATCAAATTAAAAAAAATAATAGTTTTAATCACAAACTATGAGCCTTCTAAAGGAACCTATTGAAATGTTACATAAAAGGTACTGGGATACCTGTAAACCTTGCTATTAAGCACAAGAATGTTTTTATTGTAAAAAGACAATTTTTATAATCATAAAAATGTTCTTTTTGCTTTGAATATTTGTTTTGATAAATGTGTTGAAAGTATTTATAGAATTCATCGACTGCTCATTTAATAAAAATTAGGCTTCATCTAATAAAATTTTATATGTAAGTTCTGCACAGTATTTGGGTTTTACTGCAGTCACTCAAGCCTTCAAGAACGTTTCTTTGAAAACCTCTATATCTAATTACAGTTTCGTTTCCAAACGCATAAAATGTTAAGCCAAGATCCCAAAACCTTAATTTTGAAAACTTTACATTTACTGCAGATTCACCTTTATAAAATTTGTGGTTTTAATCATTTAACAATTAAAATTATCTGTATTTAGAGTCTTCATTTAAGAAAAATTGAAGTATTATGGGTTTTAGAATTTAAGCATTTAAGAATGTATAAAATTTTCTTATACACTTTGGTCTAAATTCAATAACGGCAATGTAGAAAATATTTTTATCACTGAACAATGAACCATTTGATTTGTTTTGGTTTATGTGATTATGACAAAGCCTCGTGGGATATCTGCCTCCTAAAGGGAGGGATGCCTTCGTGGAGGACTTTCTAAGCACTGGACCATTTGCTTTATTGTAATTAGTATAAAAATGTGTAAAATAATGGGTTATCTAATTTTATTTCTATATATTGTAGTATTCCCTGATTTCGATTACCTTTACTTTCTGAAATTACGGAATTGCGTTTTAATATATAGGCTGATCCAAATGTCAGAAAATTTATTAAAATTATCTATGTTTGATTTATATGGTTAATTGTCAACTATGAGATGTTACTTTAAAAACATAACTTTTTTATTAAATATTCTGCATTTTTAAATCACACTGATTTGTCTTTGAAGCGATGTTCACATCATTCTTAAAAATGGCAAACTGTGTATATAAGAACATTGTGTTATCTAACTTTTCATATTGAGTCCAACAGCGCCCGAGCGGTAAAGTCACTGAACACTGGTAGTTCGGTTGAAGTTTTAATCTCGACGAACGGGTTAGCTACGTGGGCATTTTCGGGCTTTCCCAATGTGTAACTTGCATGCGAGCCAGTTTAGAAAGACCTCTACGAATTCATCGCTTAGGCAGATAGTTGAGTGCATTGCGGTAGTCAAACAATCCAAACCTTTTGCTATCGAACTTTGAAATTCGATATAAATGAGCATGAACATGTTTATTGTATTGAAGAATATTTGATACGAATAACCAATGCAGCAGCAGAAAAATCAGACACATCTTTTAATATAGAAGACATAGAATTTTCTGGGAAAAGTAATTCTTAGAGCGAAGCGGTCTTATCTTTGCAAAACGGTTTTGTATGACAGATTATCTTGTACATTTGAATTCAAAATGGATATCTCGGAAATAACGCCTTATTCTGAGAAAAAGCGATCATCAAATACTATATACCAATATCAAGGAAAAATATAAATCTTACGATTTCTCTCGCCTATCATTCTGCTGAAGAATGATGGTATTCGATATGAGATCTTAATGGTGCATAAAACATTTCATTTGGATCGAGTATAATGCATCTGGAAACTTTTGTTTATAAAAATCAGTCAAAAAGGAAAAGTGCTCTTTAGATAGAACCAAGAATTCTTTCTCGATTTACTAAAAACTTCCAAGAACTGCTGGACTAATCTGAAACATGGCCACACAGTAAGAAAACAAAACCTTTTACATTGGCATTATAAAGAGAATACCAAAGTTTCGCGATTAGGAATAAAGTTTTCGCGTTACGTTTGGAATTACTTCAATTCCAGGTTAAAATATATACTCAGTATTTTTTAAGGAACAGGAGAAGAGGTTAAAGTTTCTCAAGTTGGTTCAATGTAGAAAAAGCATTTGAAGGATTTTTTAAAGAGCACTTTAACAATAAAATTTCTTATGCAATGGAAGCAGATCAGTTTTATTGAAAAATAATTAATATTATGAAAAGCATTATAGTTACTGATTATTGCCTTAAAATTGAATAATGTTAGTGAAATCAATAGCTGTAGTATTTTTCAAAATATTTTAGCCCTTCGATAAAACATACTTAAAAATACCAAATTTCCTTGAAGAATTCAAATTTTATAATCTGCATCATATTGTCACGTCAATTATATCACTTCAGAAATAAAGAAAGAAAAGCTATGTTAGGTTATATGAAATATGGAAAAGTTGTGTATGTAGGATATCTACCTAAGGAAAGGGATGGTTTTGTGGAGGAATTTCTGACGGAAACTGGCTCGTATTCAAAGTCGGGGGGAACACGAAAACCAAACATGCAGTCAGCCAATTCACTTGGGTTATGTTATTCGAATATAGTTAATGCAAACATAAACAGTATATTGCATTATGCAAAAGCATTATACTACTTTTTTTAAAAAAAATTTTGATTTCAACACAGTTGTATCTTTATTTTATTTGTTTAAAGTATGCATACTAGGAACAGATGAAGCAGAGACTAGTGGTAGTGGGGTCAAAAGTTTATGAAAATATCATTTGCCATTAAAAAGACGAAACCATCGTTGGGAACAGAACCAGAAAACTACCGTTTGCTAATCCGATCTTTACGTGATCAGAAGAAAAAGTGCATTTACTAGCTTAAGCTATGTTGAATATCTGTTCCCTGAATACGTGTGTGTTTTATAAAATAAAACTTAAGAGATTATCATATTTGAAATTCCATAAATAGTGGAATTCTTTAATTTTGCTTAAAACAAGGGATTTTATTTCACGCCGATTTCCACAAGCTTTCACGTGATGTTATTACACAAAGAGCCTCCTTCATTGAGATTATTCTCATGCACTTCAAGCTACAGTACTTGGAAATATGTTTATCTTTTTTAAAATCTGAATTAGTGAACTTCTGAATAACCTTGTGTAAAGAATGAAATAGTGTTCGAGATTCATCGCACTTAAAAGTTTTGTTCATATTCTTTAACCTTTGGCTTAAAGAAACATCTAATTAATTAACTCAGTCTTATTTGGTTTGAGCAAATTATCTCTGTTGCTACTAATTCCCTGAGCTGAAACGTGCGTAACCACTCTTAAAATATTCAAAATGAAAGTTGGTCACCTCTGCTTCAAGATATGAAACTAAATTCATAATTTAAAGCGAGCCGCATGTAAATATAATCACTAACTAATCTTTAACTCCTAGAGTTAAAGATTAGTTAAGCCAAAGGTTAAAGAATATGAACAAAACTTTTAAGTGCGATGAATCTCGAACACTATTTCATTCTTCATTCTCTCATCGGCTTAGAACAAACTCTTAAGAGAAACAGCGATTCACTCATTAAATCTGCAACGCAAGTTCGGGGCATAACAGCAAGAATCGCTGGTTAAACACTGTTGTACCTTCTGAGTGCAAGTTACAAAAATAAGACTTATACGTATAGTTTATCTGAATCTAATTTTCCTTTTGTTTGAGGAATACGGATAAAGAAAGGTCAGAAAATCAATTACATGAAAATTACAGGTTACTTAAATCTGTAATTTTTATGGTATTATTCATTTTATGTACGTTTACTCATACAACCTATTTACCTTTTAAACCTTATAACACGATAATAAAATCTCTTCAAAACTTGTATCAATATTTTACTAACAGCTGCTTTATCTTGCGAGGCTGGAAAAAGAATAATGATCTGATACAAAGTACACAAGTTTTAATTTTTGAGTTGCTGCTTAGGTAGATACGCAATGAATACTAACCCCCTATCAAACTAATGATTAAACCGACTGTGAAGTTCCTTTTATTGGAGGAGTCAGCTAGAGACCCAAGAACTCATATTATTCAAATGATAACTTTAGTAGTTCCTTTAGTTTATGGCTTCTGTTTGCAGATAATGCATACAATTATATTTATATTAACATAAAAAGTTTCAGCATCAAAATGTCTGGCTTAACACCTTGTCCTACAAGTTTCAGCATCAAAATGTCTAGCTTAACACCGTGTCCTACAAACTAGGAGGAATTAACGTGTACTTACGCTGCTGTCTTCAATATTTTCGGCGAAGTTTCGGAATTACCTTTGTTAAAATTCTTTAGTTCTTTATGTTTAATAGTCCTGACCGGCAGCAGGAGACATCCATACAAAGCAGAAGGTTCTTTTTTTTCGAACTGTTAGCAAGAGTTCCCAATGAAAAACCACAGGAATCGAAATTAAAATGAAAATACCAGATGAAAGGAAGTCGTTTTCAAGTTGTGGAGATATGATCACAGCAGCTCACTCCAAGGTTTAGAAGTTCATAAGTATTGTTCAGATAATATACCACACGTAGCGTCGGGTTCCCATTTTTCTGAGCCCATCTTCAAGAAGAGTCGTCAGCATAGAACTGCTTAGGCAGGAAATTAAAATGGAGATGTTCGATGCAACGCAATTTCTTCTTTACTTCCAGATGACAAAATCTAGCCATCAGAAACGAAGGTTTAATAGTCTTAAAAGATAGTCGGATAATGTTTTCAGCCAAGCCATTTGCAACAAGTAGTCGAGTTGGACAGTTTTAGTTTTTTCTTTCACTTCCATCTTCCCAACATCTCTCTCAAAATCTTGTACTCCATGAAATCACTCAGCTCAGGTTTTATAACATCAACATGAAAATGTGTGTGTGTGTGATTATGGCAAAGCCTCTCTTAGGCTATTTGCCTAAGAGGAGGGATGCCTTCGTGGAGGACTTTCTAAGGGAAACTGGCTCGTATACACGTTACACATGGGGAAAAGCACGAAAACGCCCATGCAGCCAGCCCGTTCGCGGGATTCGAACCTCAGACCGAACTACCAGTGTTCAGCGATTTTACCGCTCGGCCGCTGTGGGCCATCAAAACGAAAACAAATTATTAAGATAGTCATCCACACTAATATTATTTCATTCTTTTTTAACTCTGGGTTTTTTCTTTCCTCATCCATCACTTTTTTCACCAATTTTTTCACTATTTTTTCTGTTTCTTAAATCAATATTAGCCCACCAGTGCCCGAGCGGTAACGTCGTTGAACACTGGTAGTTCGCTCCGAGGTTCGAATCCCGCGTACGGGCTGGCTGCATGGGCGTTTTCGTGGTTTTCTCCATGTGTAACGTGTATACGAGCCAGTTTCCCTTAGAAAGTCCTCCACGAAGGCATCCCTTCTCTTAGGCAGATAGCCCTAGTGTGCTTTGCCATAATTAAATAAACCAAACCAAACTTAAATCAATATTAGCGCTTAATGCAATCACACTTCAAGTTATCCTTTGTTTTTAAAGTGTTATGTTGATACACCCTCCAGAAACCTAACATAAAAACAGAACCAAATTCATCGTTAAAGTGAATATGATACAACTACAATTGTTATTAAATCTCCCAATATAGAAATTTTACCCTCTGAGCGTAAAAACAGAAAAGAGAGGAAATTCTCAAAAAACAATTATTAAAAGTGGGCAGTTAGATAATACACATTTAATTCCTTATCCCCCTCCAATTAATTCCATATCATTTCGTTGTTACCAAATTTCGAACGAAGGTGCGCCACTAATTAGGCTTCCAAAATTTTAAGCAATATACTAACTTCTAGGAAAGGAAAGAGTAAAAAGGAGAGGGTTACAGAATATTTTTTTCTGAAAGTTTGTTTGTAGAAAATCTTTTGCATAAATATAATTTTTTCGACTCCTAGAAATCTACTTTCCTAATAGACAAACACATTTTCGTATTCTTTCTTTCAAATGAATCGAACACATAATAGTTATACCATAGGCAGTTCGACTTCCCGTGAAATTCGGTGGCCACAGAACAAACAGCTTGGAAGTTTGAACGATTAAGATTTTCATATAAAGCAAATCATTAATTTTGCATAGTTTTTCGTTTCATCATTCATCCCTATATTACATTTAGTTTTTTTTGCTAGAACTTCATGGCAAACACACAAGTAATATAAATGCATTTTAAAGATACTAATTTTTTATCTAAAACACGCAGTTATTAATAGCACATTTGCAGCGCAATTAATGGTATTCGATATAGCAAACTGCTCAAGCACACACACTTACTCACAACACTATAAACGGAGAAATGAGTATAACTAATACTGCATTTTAACTCTTAACAGCGTAGAAATGAATATTTTGAATAAAATAAAAACAAAACGTTTGAAATAAAACAATTGTAGTGAATTTTCATTGAGTTAAAAGATGATAAATCATGGAATATTTAGGTAACTAATGGATGAAAATTAGATAATCAAGGGGTAGTCAATAGATTTTCTTTTGACGTCAAGAAATTTATTTTCCGAAAATATCCTACGGAACCCATAAATATTCATTTGTTATATCCTGAAAGAAACTTGAAAATTGTTTGACTTTACCAGTAAGAAGACATGAAGAAACTTTAGAGCGCCAACAAGGCAGGAAAACTGGTTACTATCCCCATCGGTGACGATCTGAATGATTAGGTACAGTGTTTTGCAACAAATTTTCCGCTTGTTAATTAATGTTTATTTTTTACGGAAACTTTCGTTACAGCCTGATAATTAGATTACTTTACCGAGACTGCGAAACATTCTCACTAAACTATCACCAGTGTTTATCGAGCCGGCATTACGTGGGATAATTTATTTCGAAATAAGTATTTTAGTAACATTTGCATTGCATTTATCTTTAAAATTGCATAAAAATAAAATGAAATTTCAAGAAAATAAGCGTATTAAAAAATTAAAGTGTACATTTCCTAGCATGAAAGGATAAAAAATATAAGATTTTTCATATTTTAGCGTTAGAAAGTACTAGAAAATAGATAATTCGAACTCTATATATTGCATTTATAAATGATGTTCACAGGGATGTTAAGGCTGTACTTTCCATAATTATATAAAGGCGTCATTGAAAAATGAAATTTAATCAGCGATTTGCATAAAACCATCAAGAACGTGAATAGTATACAATTTTGCGGTTACACATTTGCCATCTGTACCCCTAACACGAAAGGAGATTTTTTAAACGAAATTAAGCAAATTGATGACAAAATAATGAATACAAAATTAATACGAGGTTAAAAGTGCATTTCTGTTTTATTGTCATCAATAAAAAGCATTGAATCCTATGAAAGGGTATTCTGAAAATCTTGCGTACAAGGATTTAGCAATGATATTTTTATTGTTAATTTTTTATGAACTTTATCAGTTATGAGCATTCATCTGATTTATGTAATACAGCCCTCGAAAATGAAGAAATTATTGCACACAGAAGCTGCATTACGATCTGTGTATAAAGCATAATTAAAATGACACCGGCATAGAAAACGAGTCATCATCATCATCATCATCATCATCATCATCATCATCATCATCATCGTCATCATCGTCATCGTCGTCATCATCATCATCATCATCATCATCATCAGCAGCAGCAGCAGCAGCAGCATCATCATCATCATCATCATCATCATCATCATCAGCAGCAGCAGCATCATCAGCATCATCATCATCATCATCATCATCATCATCATCATTACTATCATTACTATTATTACTACTATTATTACTACTATTACTACTATTATTACTATTATTACTATTATTACTACTATTATTACTATTATTACTATTATTACTATTATTACTATTATTACTATTATTACTATTATTATTATTATTATTATTATTGTTTTTATTGTCGTTAATATTGTTGTTGCACACAGAAGCTGCATTACGATCTGTGTATAAAGCATAATTAAAATGATACCGGCATAGAAAACCGAGTCATTATTATTATTATTATTATTATTATTGTTTTTATTATTATTATTATTATTATTATTATTATTATTATTATTATTATTATTATTATTATTATTATTGTTGTTGTTGTTGTTGTTGTTGTTGTTGTTGTTATTGTTGTTGTTTGTCATATGATAACAAAGCTTTCGCTTAAGAGCTCCCTGCGATGAATTTATTTTTTACCATTTAGGAAAGATCATTATTATTTATTTAATTCAAACATAATTCTTAAAAAGGACTTGCATTAAATTAAGAGTAATGATAGAAGTGTATGCTATATGGTGATTGAATACACTAACGCTTCCAAAACATCGCTCAAAAATTTTATTTAAGCGTTAATTTTCCTGTTTTAAAGTCATACTAATTCATCTAAGAGCATTCCTTCAGCAGGTTATCTAAAATTTAAGTATTTAAATATTAGTCTCTGGATGGTTACTGAAGGTATCTTAACTTACTGTTAAGCCGATAAATCTTAGTACAAATAATATAATATAATCAATCGAGCAACTGCAATGTGTCTAATTATTTTCACTTATTTAACGATAAGTTAATTTTCATTTCTGAGAGAGAACGAAAATCGCTCAAAAATGCTCTATCAAATCACCTAACTGCACTACGCCCGTAACTAGCCGGTCAAAATTAAAATAAAACTTTATGATATAAGTACGTTTAAGTAAGACATATTATATTAGGTTAACCGTCAAATCAAAAGTATTATAAAAAATTATATATAAACGTTACCATTTGTAAATGGCTATATTCTTCCTCCCTCAAAAAATTTTTAGCCTTGAGGATTCCTTTATGTACCGTTAATTTATACGGATGTTGCCTTTCAATATAAACATCTTTGTTTGGAAACACAGGTATCATGTAAAACTTTGTAGTAGTGAAGGTGAATTAATGTTATCAGTATGTTGAAGTATTTTCAGCTTAATGTCACTTACTTAAAGTGAATTCTTCCAGTTAAAGGGGTTAAGTGTGATTAATTTTGATATTAAACTTTATTGCAATATGAAAAACATTTTTTTAGAAAAGTTACGTGCTTATTTGTCATATGATCTATTACATTTTACTAACACTCGTTAATTGAAACATAAAGCTAAGCTGAAGAGGAGGAAAGGAGCTACAAATTTAAATTTAATTGTAGAAATATAGATACAAATTATATTGATTAACATTTGCCTTCATTTCACCAAATTTGGAAACATGCAAATAATGAGTAAAATACTGTGCAAAGCAAAAAACTAAAGCCTCTGAAGTATCAAGCTTATGACAAGCCTTTTCTAAATAAATATATATCTGAATGAAGAAGAAAGTTTGTAAAATGCATTTTTATTGAACTCTGGTATTTGATGAATAAAATATTGAAATAAATCAGCGCTGTGATTAGGAACATATTGCATAGGTATCGAATGAAATGCTTTTGCAAATTTTAGTATTCATTGAGCATGTGTTCATTACTTATTGATTTATTACCCACTGAGCATTTCGCGCGATGAAAGAATTACAGAAAAGAGCAATGATAACAAGATGAAGTATAAAAAAGTGCAGCGAAAATTCCGATTTTATTTCGGAAATAATGTTTCTTTGAAGTTTTTGTCTTTGAAAATTAGTTACATGTAAGTCTGCTATGTTTCTTGTAAGAAGAAAGAACTCATAACAGCACATCAAAGAATTCGATAGCCGGAGAAGTAGTAGCCTACGAAACCGGCGAATTACCGTACCATTGCTGTTGCTACTCTACTGGTCGAAATCCACTCGCTGGGTCCAGAAGGACAGCACAAAACAACATGCAGGTTCTAAAAAGCCCCATACACCAATGACCCAGAAGACCAGATGTTTTGACTATCGTACATCTATATTGCATGTACCATGGTTCAGAAAATATGGTCTTTTACACAGCACCAAGTATCCGCACGAAGGGTGCAACAATGTTTGCCACCCGCCGGATCGTCAAAAAAGCGGCTTCCTGTTTCGGTACAGCACAGGATTTAGAACCTACATTAGTAAGTTTAACGATGCACATGGATGAGTCAATGGAATAACGCCATCTTGTCACCTTTTCTAGGGATCACGTATTTCGTTTACAGAATGGTTATTGCCGTATCCGTGCATGGTGGCACGGAGGGAAAAGAGTTGTTGCATGTTTGCATCCTTTGTCGGGTGCCAATGGGTACGTATTCCGTTCTGCTCTAGTCCGCATATCTGATGTTTTAACTAATCATTGTTATATTGCTGAGTTATAATGCCCATGGCTGCACCCGTATTTTCAGAGCTTCTATGACCCCACATTTCAATAGGATAGTGCGAACTTAGGGCAGTCGTTGCACAGTCTCAAGTTTCCTCAATAAACAGGGTGCTCTGTTCCTGCCTTAACCTGTCCTTTCTTTAGATATATTATTAAAGGAAAATGTATAGTCATCCACAATCCTTTATTAATTTTGGAATAGAATTGAAGCCACACGAACAGCAGTACCCGCAGTTACCATCCAAAGTTTATTTGGTTCAATGTCTGACCGTACAGCATCTGCCATTGTTGCCAGAGGCGAATGCTATGAGTTGTTCTTCATCTGAAAATTATCTGAATTTTTTTCATTTCAATCTTCCGTTGTAATGAATTTAAAATAAATAGAATTTTAATAGATGCTTTATTTTATGTTATAGCAAATTTGTTAGTTAGATTAGAGTTCAGTAGCATCAAGAGAGGAAGGGAAACGGGCTTGTTAAACTTCAGAAGCTATACGTCTAATAATTTTTTAAATGGAAGAGAGAAAAAATATTACTGAAGAGTTGAGAAAGCAGAAGGACATTGCATACACTATTCTTCAAAAAACAATATCGCAACAAATTCCATATTTCACATAATTCACGTTGAAGCACTGTATTATGTGAGTATTCTTAAATAATAAGATACGAGCGTTTTAATTCTATTTATATTTTAACAAACTAAAATGCATTGGTTTCTAAATTAATTTTTTTGAAAATATAATTTTTTTAAAAAGTTTCATTTATTACTAAACTTTACATTGCTTATTTCTCAAAATACTTCATTATTGGTATTTTCCTTTTAGACCTTTAATTTTTAATTGCTAATTTCTCAGTGTACCACTTTATTGGTATTTCGTTTTGGACATTCTTCACTATGTATTTACTTTTGGTTTTGACTTTTACCCTTGACTGCATGAATGACGAAACACGAATTGAGTGATTGAAGAGTTAGGTTTGGAGGCAACTTCCCCTTGATAAGCCTCCTGCCTGCTCAACAGTCATTCACTTATGCATTTTTAAAAATTTTTTTAGATTAATTTTAATTCGCTAAATTGGTGAATTTATTTTCATTGTTTGTTTTTGCAGTTGATTTACTTATGCTATCTGAATTTAAATGATATTGTAGATTAGTTCGAAAATTAAATCTTTTATTATGTTTGGACATTTTTTAATTATTTTAACTTTAAATTTGCTTTTTACGTATTTACATGTTTGTTAAAATTTAAATTTCATTCCTTCCCGCAATGGCGCAAAGAATTAATTAAATTTGTATTTAAATTCAATTTATTCTTTTGAAAAAATTTATACTATTTATATATATATTCATATTGCAATCCCTACTAAGTTATGCGCACATAAAATATTTAATTCCTCTCTCAGGAAAATCAAAATCTATTGCAAAACTCAAATTTACTAAATAAACCCAAAACAAAATAGCACACAAATGGTAAATTAAATGGGCAGCATTTCAGATACTCTTGTTTGTGTTTTGGGAAGATTTAAGCTTATAAACTGCTCAGGAAAAGTATCATTTTTAGTGAGTTTTGTTTCCCGAAAGACTAAAAGTCCTGTGGATTACGAGGAAGAGAACTTGGAATGTGCTTTACTTTTAGTTGTTTTTAGCTTTATTTCAAATGTAACTGGTAATTTAAAATTATCAATAAACTTTTATTTATTATATGCTTTAATCATTAAAATTAAGCAAATTTTGCAAAATTTTGTCAATTTTTAAATACTTTAAATAACTACCGGTTTACAAATATTTAACTGTATAAATCTTGATATGTGAAACAATTATTCAAATAGTGTCCAAACTCTTGGTAGACGTTAGTTGATTAAATCTAAAATAAAACCTGAAACTTGAAAAGGGTATAAAAGAGAGTTTTATATAAAATTAAGAAGAACATAAAGTACACCTGGAGCTTACAAATCAGCAAGCACTTGTGGCTATATAACTTAGAATAACAGTCAGTCAAATGTAAAATTGAATTTAAAGCTATACAAATCAATTTAACGCAAAGCTAGCTCCTCTCTTATCTAACTGGCGTGGAGATTCAATATCAGCAATTATAGTACAAGTTCGGAGACTACAAATTTTATCTTAGCTGGCAACGAGGCCTCGAGAGGTAGAGCACGTTCTGTCTTGCAATCTAAAACCTCACTATAAATACTCTCGAACTAATTTGCATTCTTGTGGGAAAACTGAGGTGAGAAATTACAGTAAAGATCCAAAATATAAAATAATTGGTTAATTAATATATATGAACCTTACAACTGATACTATTAAATAATCATCGGGCAATATGTATTTAATCATCGTGTATGTATATGAAATTCTGCGGTATGGCTTTTGTGATGGAACAAAATATTCAAAATTTGAAATTATTTTTAAAAATGCACTTGTAAATTTCTCAAATATAACTCGGAGTTATCTTACAGAACGGCTGCTCCATTTCAAACCATAAATAAACTTCTGAATTTAATACATATGCGCGCAAACTTTGAAATTTTTATGTTTATAACTCGGAGGGTAAAAATCGCTCCATTTGAACATCTGTGTATTATCAGAAGTAGGTTTATGGAATTTCACTCAGATGTGAAATTGTTGACTCGCTCTCAATTTCCTTACTAAATTCATGGTCTCTGGACCTGCATTCCTCAAAAGTTATTCTTCTGGCGCAGGGAAAATCATTTGTTGGTGGAAAATACATGTTTAAAAATATGTTGAATATTTTATACATATAGAATATTTTTCGCCAGTGTTACCGTTTATATCTCAAAACTAAACAAATTCTAAGTGAGCGTCTTCCCTCATGGTATTTTATTCTATACGTATTTCAGAAAATCCGAAAAGAGAGTCTCGATATTTTTCAGCAAATTGCCTAAAAGTAGAAATATAGAGACGGTTCTATTTTCAGTAAAATGTTAATTCTTTTACGAGTAAAGGTAAAATTTCTTTATTTGACATTCTCTGTTTGTTTTCATAAAACTAGTTTGAACACTATGCATGATAACATATTTATTTCGTATTCTTATATTTATTTCGATAACTCCCACTTTCACTATTTTAATCATGAATATTACTGATATTCCATATACACCAATAAAGAAAACTGGCTGGGTGGCAACAATCTCGAAGTCTTAAAGAAAGTATCCACATGATCATTATCTATTGATGAATTTATTGTTTCTTATGAAAAATAACAGTATTGTCTCTAAATTTTATTACGTTTTAAATCCTAAATCTTAAGAGTATAAATATTTTGCTGGTAATGTATTCAAAATCTAATTTTGGAATTGTTATGTGTACATTCTTTCAAATGATTTCCATTTATCTGTCTTTAAGTGTTTGTTTCGTGCTAACAAACATAACAGAGAGAACTTTAAATAAATATAATTTTTCTCTTTACATTTTCTGTGCTTATTATGACAGGCGTATATCGAAGCATTAGTTTAAAATATGCTACCCATAGTGGCAACACACGTCTCAAATTGGACTGAATTAAGTGCAGAATTTTACTCCTTCATTTGTGCATGTAAACGTTTGTATATTCTGATCAGAGATACTTTAGTTTAAAAATTAATTTCTCTATTACACTTTTAATATATTTGAATTTGTAGTTACCCATATATATATTAGCGAGTGATGCTTCATTTCCGTAAACGTAACACCGCCTGCAGCTCACACGCAATATACATCATGAATTTGAACTATACGAAGTTTAAGATATTATACATTATAAGAAATATTTCAAAAATTCTCAAATAAAAAATCAGTTTTTTAATGAGATAATTCGGGAAACTCTAGAATCTTCTAATAGCTAAAAGCATACGAATGCTGAATACCAGTAAGTAGAGCCGGGTTTTCAAATTCTTACGAAACTCGAAACGCTGATAAAACTGTTTTTTTACTCTCACAGAAATTTAACAGATATACAAAGCTCATAGAAGTTTCAGATAAAACGGAATGAAACAATTAAAAATGCATAGAGATTTACAGAAAAGTTAAAACATTTGTCACTCTTTATTTGATATATTCGTTACATCTTTGAAAACGTTTGCTATCGTAAATTAATCACGCTACTTCGAAAATTGCTGTATTCTTCAGTCATCATACAGGTAAATTTGTTTCACTTTATTCATAAACTATTTCACAGATTTATTTCTAAACAAGAGTTCAGAAATTTCAAAATCAAGATATTTACCTCTTACAATACATCAATATGCTGAGAAATTGATTAAATAATCAAGAAATAATAATTAAATTAAAAATGAAAGGTAATTTGCTAATAGGAAAAGCACAAATCAAAACTGAAACAAAAGCAAAACCAGTTGAAGGAACTGAAATGGTAACAAAAGCTATAGTAATATAACAAATAGTTGAAAATTCTTTAGTCTTTTCTAAGCAGAAGCCAAAAGATTTTCAACAGAACCGCGCTTATTAATTATATTAATTATATCTTCGAATTATATCTGGATGATTACTAAAATAAATTCGTAAACTATTCAAAAATAAGTGCAAAATATAAACACATTTAAAGTAATTTAACATAAAAATGCAAGGCCAATTTCTTAATAATGATAAAGAATACTATTAAAATTCAATTTAAAATTTAAAAAAAAAATCATTAACCACCAAGATGTGATCTCCTCCAGCGTGTCCCAAAAGAAATTATACTGCATAAAAATTAAGCAGTGAAAAATTAGAATTCTCAAAATTAAAAACTAGAAACATAATATGGCAAATTAATATTAATATTAATATTTTTCACTAAATGTTTCACCTAAAAAATGGCAAAACTGTTAAATAACTATTGAAAATCAAAACTAATTAAATTTTAAAATCAAAATTTAAGGAACGGTTTGGTTTATTTAACTATGGCAAAGCACACTAGGGCTATCTGCCTAAGGGGAGGGATGCCTTCGTGGAAGACTTTCTAAGGGATACTGGCTCGTATACACGTTACACATGGGGAAAACCACGAAAGCGCCCATGCAGCAAGCCCGTTCCCTAGACTCGAACCTCGGACCGAACTACCAGTGTTCAGCGACTTTATTGCTCGGCCGCTGGTGGGCATTTAAGGAACGAAACAATGCTTTTTAGGAGGTAATTTACCTAAAAGGAAATTAAGTATGAGTCTTTAGATATAAATTTTTGATAAATAAAAAGTTTCCAAATTGAATATAAACAATATAACATAATTTGAGGCTATAAGTCTAACTTGTGAAATATTTTAAATGCAATATTCCCAAATTTAGGAAAAGGAATTCAATACGTAATAAATTTAATTAATTAAAGAAGTAAATTAATTTGGTTCAATTTTTATTTTTAATTTTATTTAAAATTCGTTTTAAATTTTTAAATTTTAAAGTAATTAATTTCTGTAATAAAATTTTAAAAATTAATCAGTGTTTTTATGCACTCCAACATTTTCATATTGCCCTTTTGTACCTTACACCTATACAAATCAGGTCTTGAATTTTCATTTTCAATTTTATCAAACTATCATCCTACTACTCAACACCTCATGTTATATCCTCATATAAAAGTATATCATATAAAAGTTTTCTTTAAAGTATATCATACATCACCTTATATGTTTTCTCTGAAATCTCGTGGAACATTTGCAATGAAAATCAGGGACAGTTTTATAACAGGTTTTTAATTTTCTATTTTATTAATTCCATTCAATTCCCGTGGCTGCTACGAGACACTAATAAAGGTTAAGAAGATTTATATAACTTCTGGTTTTAATCTGAGTTGCAATTAATTTAATAATTTGTAAATAAATTCAGAAGAGAGCAAGTGACTTAAAATTAATCATCACTACAAAATATTACAGAAAATTTTGCTTTTATTTTTAAAATGCTAAAAATCTTTTGATTATCTTTAAGCATCCAGTAAGCCGAAATTAAATTCTGTAATTTATTAATAATTCAATTGTTTTACAAAATCATTTTCCCATTCCAGTTCATTTGGATGAAACATTAAATAATAAAATTAACCAATTAATAATATTTACACTTTTGATGAATCATCTTTCTCCAATTCACGTAAAGAATTCGTAGTCTTTCAATGAGACTTCATCGGAAAATTCTTAAACCTATTTTTATTATAAAAACTAAAGTAACTTTAAGCCATTGAATAAATAAATATATATAACTAATTTTTTATATGAAAATACTGCAGTCTAATTTATATATTCAATATGTTGTTGTAAAAATTATGTTGTTGACGTTTCTAATAAACCTCTGTATTATTAGCTCAAGAACTCTTTTAAAAAGTCCGTCGTTATTTGGTACTTACTCTTCTAGCACATACAAAATCTGAAAAGTTTCAAGCTTTAACAATGGTCCAAAGAAGCTCAAAGTTTAATAAGGTTTATCGGTGGGGATTATCATTGGCGATGGCCCAAGGGAAATAGGAAAGCTTTCTACAGAATACTAACATGGAAAAGTTATTTTATCTGCTGTATATTTGAAAAGTGAAGAAATATATCACGTAATCATACAGAAATATTTTATGCTTTTAGTTAGATATATCGTGAATTATATGCGATTTTGTTCAAATCAATCAGATTAAAATGTAAAAAATTAATTTTCTTAATAACAGCATGTATTGCTTTTAAATAGCTTAGCCAGTTAATCACCAGTAGTTTAAATTTGAAAGTTAATTACCTTAGGTTTTGCAAAATGGCAACAGACGGGGAAGAAAAGTCAACAACGAATTTAGAGTGAGGCACGCATTTCGAGACTTACCCATATTGGACCACTCTCAAACTTTTCCGCCGGAAAAATGTAACACTTTAGAGATCTCAATAATATGAGGTAGTAACACATGTAAAACGAAAATTTTCAAATATTGTTTGGATTTTATTAAGCTACAGTCTGTGCTATTAATAGCACAACGGTCCAATACACTATTAAATTTTACAAAAATTTTGCTTACTTACTCAAGAGGCAATCAACAACGAAATTTGTGAAAACAGCCAATACAAATTCCATTTTTTTATAATTTGTTAATGGTTGTAGGTTTTCTCTTGCATGTTTTTAACAGGCATGGTCTCTGGCGTTTTTCGGGATTTTTTATCAATATGTTTTCGCGGCCGGAGGGAGAAGCTCTATAACTTTTCAGTGAACTGCGTTACCTAATGTTGTTCCTAGGCACTGCCTCGCCTAATTAACTTATGGTAATAGATCTTCGAAATGTTAAAATGCCTTGCGCTTCCTCAGGATAAAATAGTTTGGAAATTTTCCACGCTGCGATAAGATTTGTTTCAAAGCGGTTGAAGGAAATGGGCCAGTACCACGTTTTTTCTTCGATAGAAGTAAAATAAATGTCTACGCAGTTATTTCCACTACGTGTTCACTTTGTTTTACCTTTTGTTTCTTCGAAATTTGTCAGCAAAGAGACTACGCGACTATCATACCATCTTACTACAGCTATTTGGTTTGCTTCATCAAACAGTGCATCAGGAAGCACGAGTAGACATTTTGCCATTCGATTATCTCGTACAGTTTCATTTGCACAAAATTCTTTTTATTTTAAACGAACAAGTAACCCATGAGATATGAAAAAATGTTTCATGTAGATCCTATGAAAGTTAGGGTTTTCCGCTATCGAAAGCAAACTTTCTGTAACGCGTTGAGAAAGAGGTTTCTTGCATTTTTCTTGAGTACCTTGACAGGGATATTGAAGGGATATCAATCGTAAGATTGTATCCAGTATGGATTCCAATTTCGATATAATAAATAGTATAATCGTAGAATTATTCTTCATGAATATCTTACAACTATGCCTACCAAAATAGGGCATCATTCTTTCATCGAATGTTAGCTTTTCTGAAAACACTCCAAAATGTTTCAAAGCAATATTCAATTTTTCTAACAGTGGAATTTGTAGTATCGGTCATTTTTAACAATTTTAGAGTTGTCAGCAAATGAACATAACGTTTGATACACTGACTACCAATAAGTATTTGGACACCTGTGATAGAAAAGAAAAACTAACTTTATTCAAAATCAATAGTTGCTAGAGCCTCCACGAGAGGTAATTACAGCGTGGACCCTCCGGGGTATACTTTTCACAAGTTTTTGTATGACAGCTAGTGGTATTATCTTCCACTCGGCTTGGAGAAGACATAGAAGTTCCTTCACCGATTTTGCACGGGTAGTGCACCCCTGAATTCAGCGATGCAACTCGTCCCAGAGGTTCTCGATAGGGTTCAGGTCTGGACTCTGGGCAGACCAGTCCATTCGATGAACTCCATTGGCACCATACCAAGCCTTGGTTAACGTCGAAACATGACAACTGGCATTGTCGTCCTGAAAGTAACAGGGGTCCAACCCGTAAAACTGCCACAACGTAGGAAGCACATTGTCATCCAAAATAGTTCAGTAGGCATCGGAATTGAGCTTACCATGAATGGGGACCAAGAGTCCCAGCCCATACCAGGAGAAACACCCCCAGACCATAATTCCACGTCCGCCGAACTTGACTGTTGGCACAATGCATTCGGGCAGGAGACGCTCTCCAGGTAGACGCCAGACCCAGACCCTGCCATCCGAAAGGTAAAGGGTAAACCTTGATTCGTCACTCCAAAGAACCCGTTTCCACTGATCTATGGTCTAATTTCGATGTGCTTTGCACCACATTAACTGAGCAGCACGGTTGGACTTTGGGATCAAAGGCTTATGGGCAGCAGCACGACCATGAAAACCAAGCAGATGTGCTTCTTTACGGATGGTATTCATTGAAACAATACTCCCGGATACCTGTTGAAACTCCTCGCGGATGAGGGCTATCGGTTGAGTGCGGTTCTTCCGAATTTCTCTAAACAGCACTTGTCGGTCTCTATCCCCTAGTTTCGTTGGTTTGCCGACTAGGGGCACATTCCGACAATCACCGCTCACCTTCCACTTCTTAATCACATAGGCCACTGTCGATATTGGGTACTTCAGATTGCTAGATATGTCCTTTAAGGATCGGCCACATTTGTGATACCCGATAATTATACCTTTTTCGAAATCAGAGAGCTCCGAACTACGAGGCATCTTGCATGCGACTAAAGCCGATGCTGTTTCCTAGACGATATATACCGGCAGAGTCCGTGGCGTACCTTGGGACCGCAGATATCGTCATTTGCATAGGTGTCCAAATACTTATTGGTAGTCAGTGATAACTCTATCGATTCCTAGACATAGCCTGACACACGAAACCAATGTCGGGGTCAATTTCGCCGGTGGTAAAATATGATATCCAATGTAAAACAAGACACCTAGGAATTACTTGAATCCACTTTCAGTGACACTAAAAGAATGAATATTTCCTTGTTTTGCATACCGGTTAGTCTCTACAACTATATGTGATATCATATCTTCAGTCATCATGTGAAAATGTTTACCTGGAGTTTTTCTAGGTAAACATTTAGAATATTTTGATGGTCTTGAAAAGAAATACAGCTTGGTGAAAGCAGGAATTGGAGTTCACATTTTTTCCACTTAGAGGCCTTTAGATCAAAATTAGGTTCTTCACAGTTTGTTGATAAAATTTCTATAGTTCCTACGGTATCTTCTATTTCAGATTAGCCACAAAGTACAGATATGTTGCAGTTTGTGACAGTATCATCTATCTATTCTTCATCACCAACTTAATCAGGTTCAAAGGAAAAATAACCATTTCAGGCTCATCAATGTTTTCTTGAGAAAGAGAATTCACATACTCTGAGCCTCTAGAGCTGTTAGAAATGTTCTTTCTATTTTAAAAATACTGATCTTTCAAAGAGAATTAAAATTTTTATTCAAGTAATAAACAGGGAAGTAACTGATCTACTTTAGAAAAAATAATGGGATCTTTTCTCCCAAAAGTACAAGCCCAAATTCATTTCTATGGAATGGTTTCATCTGACGTCACAGCTTTGAATGCCCACATGGGAAACATTAGGACCCAAGGCCAAAAAGAAACTTTCCAGGCTAATTTCTGCTTAGAATGTTTATCTATTTTATACAAAAGTAACACCTGTTATTACTTGCCAAGGAAACACCACATAGATAAACATTCTTTTACGCAGAAAAACCTATTTAGGAGATTCTGTGACATTTTACTTTTGCAATGTAATACAAAAGATACCCAAAGAAATTTCCAGAATAATCATTTCTTGAATCCTTCCATATGTCACTCTAATGTCATTGTATGAACATCTAATTTTCAAAATTGGTTTGAAAGAATGTGGGAAGTGACGAGCGAAAACATTTGGGGGATCGAGCGGTTGTCCTGTTTACAGAACACATATAAAATGCAAGCAACATACCTTAAAAAGATAAACTTTTTCGTGGATATTTTTATTTCTATAAAGAGTACTATAGATCTACTAGCAGAAATATATGCATCTGTTTTGAAAAAATATAGATTTTAATCCTAAATAACGGCTCAAAAATTAATGAAAAATAACCATTTTAAAGGGTTAAGTCATTTTATAGGCTCTAACCTTCTTTGGCCACATAAACTAATCTAGATCCTGCTAATAAACCTGTCAACTTCTCTTACAGGCGTGCAATAATACTAGCACAGAAGAAAGGTGAAAATAACCCTGTATTAATTTCAAGTGTGAACAGAAAGGCACGTACTTCTCCTTTACAATAACAACGACAACTTGCGGTGGAACTTAAACGTTTTTATACAAATCAGTTAGAGTCTAAAAAGACTAGTGCTGGATTAGCACTTTTAAGTTCCGGCTAACTAGGCTGACTGGACAACCTAACAGGAGTGAGAATTATTCAAATGGCCAAAAGATGTAACAGACACTCAGTGTAATAGCAATGTCAGAAACGAAACGTGCGCTGTCTAACTCCAAGATTCACCCGTTTAAATACTCACTTCACTTAACTTTAAATTTACAACCTGGCGAGGAAATGTGAGGGGATGTTGAGGAGTTTGGGAAAGAAAACAGAAATTGTATTAATAGGTTAAATGAAGTAAGATAAACCCTACAATTTTTAATGCAATTAACTAGGACAGGCCATTGTTTTAGCCTGCATATGAAATTTACGTCTATTTCAAGGGAGATGTGCCAAAGTTTATATATTTGTTTACCTGCCCTTTCCACTTAATGAAATTTAATTAGGCCGTCCTATATGTAGAACAGTGGTCCAATATGGGTTAGTAGTCTTTTTGGACAAAACATATAGCGGTATGAAAATAATTTGTACTGGTTCTCTTAATATTAATTTAATTATTGCTATTAATTTAATTTCATTTGACTCAATTTTACCAGTAGAAATCAGCACCAAATTAAAATTTGATTTCGCAAATTTGTAAAATCTTGCGCCTGTTAGAGGTTATCTTAGCCAGAATTTTATTATAAAATGCCATTCATTTAAAAGCAAATTGAAACAATAATTGTAAGTCATCAATATCAATGTCATAAAATTTTAAATATGAGTTTTATGCAATACAGGAAGACTCTGAATAAAATTCTACTATATCTTTACCATGATCTCATTAAGCATTTTATTCTAAAATCAATTCTACCAACTGTTCTACTTTTAAGTGTATTCTATTTATTCTTTCCTTTTAATATATGCTGCTTGAAATTTTCCATAAATGTATTAATTGATTTTTGTTTGAGATGAGCTCTATTCAGCTCTCAGTACCTACGACAAAATTTAGTTCACTATTCATTTGGCCTCAAAAGAGAAAGAAAAATAAATATATGAGCCTCTGAGTGGGAGTATTACTGCTACGTTTCTTTGATTACGTATAAAAAAATGTAAAGACATGTACAATGTAAATATTTACACTTTATTTATGAATCATTTTATTTATAACGTTTTTTAATTTTTCATATAGTTTGACGAAATATTATGTATACCAGTTTTTTTTAAACGTCTAAAAATTTTGTATTTCCAAAAGAAATTTAAGCATTCTTCTACTTTTAGCATATTAATATTGTTAACTTACTTGGTAAAATTATTTTTTGTGAAGTAAAGCAATTATTTAGCTAATTACCCTTGTGAATTGAACTTCAAAAATATTTTACAAAATGCAGTTTAACTAAATCTATTATAAAAATACTTATGCTTAACCTCCAGCAAGAATTAATATGACGCGTTTTTTCTAAACCTATTTATTTTGCGTAAAATATAAATACATTTTCAAATTTAAGGCGCTACCTTATGATCAAATAGAAAAAAATACACACTTTAAGAATTCGAAATAGGTTTTATTACTTCAGTTTATGACATTTTCTTTTAAACTTCTTTATAATAAAGTAATTTATTTTTAAGCATGTAAAAATTGACCACATGTATAAACTCTTGAATGGTAATTGTATAAGTGCTATTTTTCGCAGCACCTAAAATAAAAAAACACTTGCAATTAGTATATGTGATTATAATTCATAATTAAATTTAAACAACAGTAAAATAAGCATGGGGGGATGCCTTTTTTAAGAGACACTGGCCCACTTTCACATTATCACATTATACATGAAAAAAAATCATGAAAATTTTATGTTGATACTCTTACATCAGGAACTGAATTCAAATTGAAAACTTGCGGATTTTATCACTCAACGACTTGTAGGCAACCTGGGCAGAGAATCAGCATACAAAGCTGCTAAAATAAAAAGAGAGACAAACTTATAAAAATCGCAAAAATCTAATGTGTAAGCATATCCAAAAAGAAATTAGAATGAATTTATTTTGTAATACAAAGTTGTCCTGCAGGAGCAAAAACAAATTCGTTGTCTCATTGAGATTATGAGTTAGTAACAAATAAAAAATGTAATTGCATCTGGTAACATTGGTAATCGGCAGTCACATACAGAAAATGAAATCTGCTCATGATAAGCAATATACTTCTGTAGAAATTTGCCACTTAAGCAGTTTACATGTTGTAACAGAAGTAGATGAAGATGTCTACCATAATCAATATTTCAGTAGTTTAATAACTGGTAGTGTGGTGTGCAAAGGTAACGATTTGAGTTTTGTTTACAAAGCAAGATGGTTTCAGTACTCCAGCCACTATTATGAACAATATTATAATAAATATAGCAACGACCATTGTCTATAGAGATTGATGTTTAACACTGTATGGACTAAAATATAACAGTATAACACTGCATGAACTTCTTAATTTTATAACAGTATCTTAATTTTATACCACATATATTTATAATAGTGCATTAGAAATAAGTAACTACCACGCAATAACAAAATTATAATAAATAATATACATAATAAATTGATAATTACATGTTATTAAGTTTAGTTTTTCAAAGCATCAAATTTTATAATTAGTCAGAATTCCTTCATATGAACACCTGAAAATCCATTTACCATTCTCATCTTAAAAAAATAACATTTGTAAAACATGCATATTTTTTATGAAGACAACCATTTTCCTAACACGCCCACTTTTGAAAGTGCCCAGCATTTTTGTACTTAAATTTGTAGGGTTTATATTTATTTTAACTAACATTTATTTTAAGTTTAAACTATCTTTCCTGTCAAGCCTTACTTTCCGCTGGAACTGCCAATGCCAGAGTATGTAAACTTTAGTAGAACGCGCAAGGATTCAAATTATCAGCGGAAGTATTCTGAGTTAAATAGAAAGGAAACGATTTCGAAGCGTGCTATTCGTACTGCACGAGCGCGGAGGTAGTTTGCCAGAAATTGAAGAACCCCGCGTTTCGGCCTGTGTGCTTGCCTCGGAGAATTGTTAATTGTTCAACGTGATATTCAAAGTTTGCTGAATTAGCAGCGGTATTGTAAAACGCGGTGAGGTTAGTTACTTTTAGAGAGCCTCGTAGTTAGAGTCTTGTTATTATTTCTTTTCAGGTTCTTATTTTTATTTTACCGCCGGGTCGGCGTAGTTTGTGAGCGTCAAGAGCACGCAATTGTAACTTCTTAAGTTGAATAAAGAGGGACTTAAACCCTTAGCAAGACTCTGTCTATTTTCCAGTTTCAACAGTCACCTCTTGTTTGCGTGCAAGTTGGAGGCGCGCAACTCTACATTGGCGCTCGAACTCTTATCGAACTAAAATGGCCGAAAATCGGATGGAAGCCGCGGGACAACACCAAGAAATGGCAAGCCAATTGGAAGGATTTGGATACCTGGTACAGACTTTGAGAGCGTCAATCAAGCCAAACGTCAATTTCGACGTAAAAAATTCGGTGGCGATATTTCTAGAAGGCCTAGAAAATCACTTTCAGCTCTACCCTGTGCCTGAAAGACAAAAAGTTGCCATTGCCACATCTGCACTAAAAGGACAGGCCGCGCTATGGTGGAAGAATATAGGCAAATTTTTATTACGGGAACTTGGAAGCCAGACATATACATTTGAAAATTTCAAAAAATCGTTAGTAAAGGCCTTCTCCACAGTGAAAGATCGAGCAAGGCTGGAAGCCGAACTATATAGTTTCTATCAACAGGATATAGAAGAGTTGACGGACTTTATTTTGCGAAAAATTAAGCTGACGGATATGCTGTATGGGAAGAAACACGACGCGGAGATTATTGAAATAATCTTACCAAGATTGTTACCTGCTGTTCAAGACTACTTCGAAATTAGAAACCCAAGCACATTGCAGGAGCTCTTCGAATTGACGGTGAAGTTTCAAAATCGCAGAATAGCGGAAAAAGCTAGAGGGGCATCGTATTCTCAAAGTACCCGAAGGAAATCTTCAAATGAGCAAACCAGAAATGCTAACCGCTCTTATGGGGGAAAGAGCTATCAAGCTAACTCATCGAACCTTGAAGGTCAAGGCCCAAGAAGAAAATTCGAAAACAAACATCCGCGTACCCAGAAGGCACAAATTGAAAGGAAAGCTTTAAACGAGTAGAGGGGCCTGTGAAAGGAAGGGTCCAGATCCCGGAAGTTTTAGAAAAACCCTCAAAAAGACATTTAAATACATCGTCGTAAAAAACTCACATCTACCAATTATACAAGTCCTGGTTGGCGATGTACCAGTAGAAGCCCTCATCGATACAGGAGCAGGAGGAAATTTTATGAGCGAAACATTTTTCAAAAAGAATTTTTATAGGGTACGATTATTTAAAACCAAAAATACCGAAATTATAGCGGCGCAAGGAAAAACCTGTCACTGCATCGTGAAATTATCATTAAACATACGGGTAAAAGAGGAAAGCCTCAAAGTATTGATTTTTGTAGTGAAGAATCTGCAAAATCCTCTTATTTTAAGTATGGAGTTTTTAAGGGCCGCGAGGGCCAAATTGAATTTTCAAGACAGTTCCGTCGTGCTGGAGATGGACCAGAGGGTGGTGGAACCTGTGGAGAAACCGCAAGTTGACCTTAGCCATCTGAATGACCATGAAAGTCAAGCCATCCAGCAAGTGGTGAGTAATTTTTCTAACTTGTTTTCAGAAAAGCCTGGTAGTTGCCAAATAGTTACGCATCAGATACAATTAAATGCCGAAAAACCTTGTAGGACTAAACCATATCGTTATGACAAACAAAAAGACGTAATCATCGAAGAACATATTCAGGAGATGTTAAAGAATAAAATAATAACGCCCATAAATAGTGAGCACGCGAGTCCAGTCGTACTATGTAGGAAAAAGAACGAGTTTCCTCCTTCGGATAAAAGGGCTTGGAGGTTTGCTATCGATTACAGAAAACTTAATAGTATTACTAAATTCCCAGTTTACCCTTTGCCGGTTATAGAGGAAATTATTAGAAAGATCAAATTTACAAGATACATGTCTACTTTGGACTTAACGTCTGGCTACTATCAAATAGCTATGAGACCCGAAGACATACGTAAAACCGCGTTTATAACAAAATCGGGGACTTACGTGCATTTTTACGCATGCCCTTTGGGTTGTGTGGGGCCCCATCAACATTCCAGAGAGCTATGGACATTGTTCTAAAGACTGCCCTAGGAAAATCGACTTTAATCTATCTAGATGATATAATTATAACGAGTAGTACGTTGGAACAACACATTAAAGATCTAGAAGAAGTTTTTAAATTATTAAAAGAGGCCGGTCTTACAATTAACTCCTCAAAATGCAAGTTCGCAACTAAAGAACTTAAATATCTCGGTTATAAAATTTCGCAAAAGGGTATAGAAACGCAAGATTGAAAAATAAAAGCAATCAAGAATTTTCCACCGGCCAACACCGCCAAGAAACTTTCTTCTTTCCTTGGGTTATGTTCTTACTATCGGTCTTTCATAAAAGATTTCGCTAATATTGTTGAACCACTCTTAGTAATTAAAAGAAAGAGAAGTAAATTTACGTGGACAGCGGAAGCAAATACAGCATTTGAAAGATTAAAAGAAGCGCTCATCAATGCCCCTGTCTTGAAATTCCCGGAGGGGGACGAAAACCTGGAAATTGCAGCAGATGCGTCGGACTATGCGGTGGGTGCGGTTCTTATGCAAAATAGCCATCCTCTGGCATTTTTTAGTAAAACGTTGAATCAGACACAAAGGAATTATACAGCTACAGAGAGAGAAACATTAGCCGTATTAATGGCTGTACACAAATTTCGAGTTTATTTCGGCAAAGCGCCAGTAACAGTCTTTTCGGATCATGCGGCTGTTGGTAGACTTTACTCGGGGAAAAACCTAACGCCCAGGTTAATAAGATGGGCTTAAAAACTCCAAGAATATAATCTCAGAATAAAATATAAACCGGGTAAGGAAAACAATGTAGCTGACGCACTTTCTCGTATAAAACTGGATGATGAAGGAAATGAACTTAAATGCGCTGTGTTGACATCAAAAATTTTAGATTCTAGAGATACGATTATCACTGAACTGAAAGCTGATCCTGAATTTGGAAATATCTACGCATATTTGAAAGACCCCGAAAGCTTTGAGCACACAGATATCGATGCGATAAGAAATAGAGCAGAAAACTATGAAATAATAGATAATTTATTATTTTATACGAAAACAACAAACGAAAATCTCGAGTACAAACCAGTCACCCCAGCCTCGCTTCGATTAAGCATTTTGAAGGAATTACACGACGCGAAAACATCGGGTCATTTAGGGGTCAGAAAGACTTTAAAAAGGGTACGCGAGGCGGTATATTTCCCGCAATTATACAAAATAGTAACTGCGTATGTCAGGTCCTGCAATCAATGTCAGTTAATAAATGATATTAATTACAGCCCGGCCGGGTACTTAAATAGCATTCGCGCTACATTTCCGAATGAAATTTTAGGCATAGATCTTCTTGGTCCCTTCCCCCAGAGCGAGTTAAATAAAAATCGTTTTCTTTTAGTAATAGTAGATCATTTTTTCAAAATGGACAGAAATTGTTCCATTTAAACGCGCGTCAGCCAAAGCAGTCGCAGATGCATTCTTACACAGATACATTTTAAAATACGGTGCCACGATAAAAGTCATTAGCGATAACGGAAAACAATTCATTAGTCAAATATTTGAAAACATATGCACTGGACTTGGCATATGCCATATCAAAATGGTTCCGTACAGGCAAACATAGCAGAAAGAGTGAATAAAAACATCGTAAAAATAATTCGCAGTTACGTTAGCACACATCACAAGCGCTGGGATGACTACATAAATGAATTAGCTTACGCTTTAAGAACGGCAAATCACGATACTACGGGAAAAACCCCAGCAGAATTATTTTTAGGCCGAAAGTTAATTACGCCTTTAGATAAATTATTCTTTGTGCAACAAAGAGAGCAAGAGTTTAAACAGAAAGATGTGCAAAAACTTATTGATCAGGCACTTAAAAGCTCGGATACGGCATGAAATAAGCAAAAAGTGTATTACGATAGAAAACGCCGTGAAGCAGATTTTAAAGTTGGGGATAAAGTATTGAAGCGGAAATTTTCTTTATCAAGTGCCCCAGACAATTTTACTGCAAAGTTAGCTCCAAAATTTGAAGGCCCCTATGTAATTCAGGAAATCAAAAGAGTCGTATTGTACCTTAAGAACGAGAGAGGGGAGATCTGTAAAGCAAGTCCCGACCAGGTGAAAAAATACTATAATCCAAATGATTTTGAAATCCTTAAAAGTTTCTTGCAGGACTCAAGCCTAAACGAAGTAGAAGGTCCAGAAATAACAACAACTGTTCCACCACCCAAGAAGCAGAGAACTGAAGAGAGACCTAGCCCTTCTACAACCCAGACGACGGTACCAAAAAGAAAAAATGAAAAATTTCAAACTCCAGCATTTAAGAAAAACAAGAATGCAAAAGCACCGCGTAAAGAAACCTTGGTAAAGAGGAAAACACCACCTACAACGTATCGCAGTAGAACTTACACATCAAGGAGAACGCTCCCAAGGCCAGAGAGTCAGGTGCAAGCAAGGCCGCCGTTCCGGAAACTGAAAAGACAGCAGGAGGAACGAAAATACCAGGAACAACAGAAGAAATTCAAGAAGGACTCCAGACCGGAGGACGTCAAGACCAGCCGTCCAATGGAAAAACGAAAACGACAACAACCCGACGATTACTCCGCCAAGAGGCCAGCATGCAGAGGACGCAAAAGATAAACTAATATGGACGACACTCGGAGGTCAGTAAGGAGAAGATTGACATCCATGAAACCTATAACGTGGGAACAATTTTGCCAGAAAAGAATGACGGAGTTTCAATCATCGAAAACTCAAAGATAAGTTAAAATCTTCTATAAAATTTTTTTTCTTTTGTTCCGAAATGTTATGCATAAGTACGAAGTTCTATGTTTTCACGAAAGTCAATATGTCTCGGTAGAGACTTAGTTTTGTTTTACTTTATTTGCTAAGGCAAAAGTATTATTTTCTTTAAGTACAAATCTAAGAACGAGCATTTTCTGTTGGTCGAAAGACTAATTCTGTTATGTTAAAGCCAAAATTTGGCCGAAGATAAAAATAACTTCGTATTCTTGTATTAATAAGAATTTTAGTTTCAGTGCCGCCAGCTTGGCGAAGAATGAGTAAAGTAAAAATTTATTTTCTCTTATTCATTTTATGGTAAATTGTAAAAATCATATGTATTAAAATTTTGTAAATATACGTAAATACTTGAATGTTATGTAAAAGTAGAATGTAGTTTAGAAGCATAAAATTTTAAATGCTAAAAGTAAAATGCTCAAAAGGAATGAATTCAAAATTTAAGTATTAAACTGTAGATAAAGTCATGCTTTAGAGCGAAAGCCTGCATGTTTAAAGATGAATGAGGGGGAAGTTAGAATGAATGTGTTTTGTAGGGTTCTCCACCTACACTTGAATTTTTAAGAATGTTAAAGTAGCTCATTGAGTTGTAGAATGTCGAGTAAGGTGTATCTATTTGGTCGTTGAATTCTAACAAATCATGGTGGTTAGGGGAAGTGTTGTAAGACTAAAACACGAATATTCCCGTTTGACACCACACATGGTGGAGAGCCAGGGTAAAGTTAAATTAATGCTTGAAAAATTGAATGAATGTGAATTAAGCAATAACTAAGGAAAACGAATCGTTTAAAAACAAAAATTTATTCAGTGTCAAGAAAGTGTAAATTATAATGTATTTAGAAAGATACTGATACTTATTCCTTTCAGATGCTGGAAGGAAAAGAACAAGATTGATTGATGAAGTCCAGGAAAAGTTGCTGTAAGAAGAGAGATTTATATAAGTATTGACAGAAATTTAGTATAAATTTTGTTATATAAGATTTTTTTTTTTTTTGTGTGTGTTTTTTGTGTTTTTTTTTTTGTGTTTTTTGTGTTTTTGTTTTTGTTTGTGTTTGTGTTTTGTGTTTTGTACGAGGCTCTTGAGAGTTAGTTCAGAATTATAGAAACTTACAACAGGTCGTTTGTAGGACCTGCTTCCAAGTTTTCCAAATTCTGGCAGCGGCAAATGTAGGGTTTATATTTATTTTAACTAACATTTATTTTAAGTTTAAACTATCTTTCCTGTCAAGCCTTACTTTCCCCTGGAACTGCCAATGCCAGAGTATGTAAATTTTAGTAGAACGCGCAAGGATTCAAATTATCAGCGGAAGTATTCTGAGTTAAATAGAAAGGAAACGAATTCGAAGCGTGCTGTTCGTACTTCACGAGCGCGGAGGTAGTTAGCCAGAAATTGAAGAACCCCGCGTTTCGGCCTGTGTGCTTGCCTCGGAGAATTGTTAATTGTTCAACGTGATATTCAAAGTTTGCTGAATTAGCAGCGGTATTGTAAAACGCGGTGAGGTTAGTTACTTTTAGAGAGCCTCGTAGTTAGAGTCTTGTTATTATTTCTTTTCAGGATCTTATTTTTATTTTACCGCCGTGTCGGCGTAGTGTGTGAGCGTCAAGAGCACGCAATTGTAACTTCTTAAGTTGAATAAAAAGGGACTTAAACCCTTAGCAAGACTCTGTCTATTTTCCAGTTTCAACAGTCACCTCTTGGTTGCGTGCAAGTTGGAGGCGCGCAACTCTACAAATTATTAATCTGAGAATCGATGATAGTTATGTTCTCTAATGTCACAATCTCTTTAAGTTCAAACTTGTCTTGTACTATAAGGTAATGAGTAGGTTTTGCTAAATGTTTAACTCTAATTCATGCATGCTACATTACAACTTATATACATAACAAGCTTAAATGAGCTCTCTATAATATACTCAGAGAAATACTTTTCTATGAAAATTTGTATGCTAATTTATTAAAATATCAACCTGAGTGATGATTCAAAAAATAGTTCAAATTTAAGCTTGTGTTAAAATAAAAACTTTATTTAAGAACAATAACATAAAGATAAGCAAATTTCTTTTTGAGCACTGTATTTTAACATTATTTAGTCATTGGCAATCACATAGTACCGACTGATTAAGCATTAGGCTACTGCTATGTTTATTGGATTAATTAAAACATTATAGCCCTTTTTCTCTCTCCAAACACAAAAAGAGAAATATATGAATGATGAGATGAGAAGTTTATGAATTTATAATTCATGATTTAAAATATAAAATATCGGAAAAATAAAATTTGTTACTAAATGAAACTTTTTGTTAATGATACTTAATACATACAAAGGAAACTATTAAAAATCAGACTTGTTGTTAAAATATGAAATATCATGTTTTACAGTGCTATGTGCATTTTATGTATCCAAGAAATTAACCTTTTATTTTTTCTGCGCTGTCTTAGAGGGTTTCATTTATAAATTTTCTGGTAATTTCAAACCAAACATATCCTAATTCTTATCAGTTAACCTAGCCCAAAGAAATGAATATTTTCTTGTCCTCCAATATGCATTTTAAGTATTTGAAATAGAAATACTTTTTTTACTGCAACTAAGTCATCAGACTAAATGCAAATGCCATTCGTAAGTAGTTTTATAAATTGTTTTTCGGGACATATATCGAACTAAAATTAAAATATGTACCTAATAGCATGTATGACATGAAGTAAATAACTTTCTTCGATTTAAAATCGGTTTCTTCTTCAAAACATCGCAAAATTGCGCCAAGGTGGTTGCGATCATACCAAAGCGTCAAATAAACATACCTATCATTAAAGTTCAGGCTCGTCCAGGATAATATATAATAGCAGCTACAGAACCATTGATAATCTCATGAACTGCATATCATCATACTAACTTTGATTTTAAATAAACCAGAGAGCTGGTATCAATTGATGATGATTTAGCACCTTCAAATATATAAAACGAGCTTTTTGTGTGACAGGATGAAAAACTTCCTGTGTAGGAAGCCAACGTGCCCGCAGTATTCTGAACTTAAATGCAATAACTGTATGTGAAACAGAGATTTAAGAACATGCAGCAGCTAATATTTTTAAGCATTCTTATATTTTTACCTTAGAAAGAATTTATTGCTGTATCTGCTTCTAAAATATTTTGAAATTATAACAACTGTTTCAAACAGTATTGTGCTGTTTTTTATTTAGCAATGTTAACACGATGCTTACGTTTAGTATATTTTACATCGTCTTTTGTTGCAGTGCTTGAAAATTTGCATATGTTACAGTATCAAAAGTAAAGAATAAATGCTTAAGTTCAATTTATAGTCAGCTGTAAAAAATCTGTGTAATGGTTCTCTTTTTAGATGTTTTAAAAGGAACAGGCTCACAAACACCAGAAGTTCACATGATCGGTTAAAAGTTAATGCAAGTTCCTTTCCATCACCTTCTGGACAAATTATTTTTTAAAATGTTCTGAATTTTAAGAACAATACATTTTTGCAACATGTATTTTGAGAGAAAATAAATAATAATATATGTGAATAAAATGTGAAATCAGTTCTAATTTAAATGTATTTTGCACATAAATTTTAAAAAAACAAATGTGAACAGTTGTACATTCAATAAAATTAAACATAAATAAAATCAGTACAGCAGTTTAAATCAAAAAGAAATCTGAGACACTATTTCTCATTTAAGACACAATAACACGCCGAATAAATACTAATTCAGAAGTGAAACAACAAAAATCAGCGTTAATTTACAAAATTTTCACAGGACTAGTTTCGATGGTTTTACCGAACCATCATCTTCAGCTGCAAAACCGCAAATGAACAAGATAGGAAATAATGTTTAGATAAGATAAGAAAGCCTGGACAAGAATAAGCAAGTGACGCCATCTGTTGGCGAAACCAGAACTAAAACATAATTTCTCTAAAAGCCGAAGGCAAATTTGGATTGGAATTAGGATCGTTAACTAGAACAGAAAGATTTTTATGAATGTGAAATGCCTCTAGAAAATCCAGTTCTCCAATGGAAGATGTTTTTTGAATAATTTTGGCAGCAGAAAAATTGAAAGTGTGATTTTCGGACCAACAATGTTGAGCAACAGAAGACTTCTGTGTTTCCTTTTTTCTAACATATGCCTCATGTTCTTTGACGCGAAATTTTAAGGCTCTCTTAGTTTGGCCAATGTAAATTAAACCGCACTGGCAAGGAATCCTATAAATACCCCAGGAATTCATATCCGGAATGGGGTCCTTGAGTATAGAAGTTGGAATTTTATTGATGGGAGAGTAAACAACCCGAAAGTTAAATTTCTGCAAAATATGTGCAACTTTATAGCTAATTGATGGAAAGAAGGGAATGACAACAGAAATTTTATAATCTCCTAAAATAAGAGTGTGGCTTTTAGTGTGTTGATGAGCTAATTTCTCTCACTCAACTCTGTTTGAAACAAACACATTTTGTTTTCCAAAATAAATATTACAAGCAAACTGAGGGATTAGCCATGGGAAGCCCCCTCAGTCCCATCCTGGCTGATATCTACATGCATTATTATGAATCAAAATTGTTTGAAACTTTAAACTTCCCGGCATGGTTCCGCTACGTAGACGATACTTTTACCCTGTTTGAAGGTAATAAAGATGATTTAAATAGAGTTCTTTCAACAATGAATTCTATTGATCCTGCTATTCAGTTCACTTTTGAACTTGAGACTTGCAATTCTCTTCCGTTTCTCGACATTCTGGTCACACGTAACACATCCAACTTCAGTACTACAGTTTACCGTAAACCTTCATCGGTTTGCCTTCCACCACACTTTAAATCATGTCATCCGACTAAACAAAAGTTAGCTTCATTTTATTCCTACGTTTTCCGTGCTCTTCAAGTTTGCTCCTCCAAACTAGCCCTTGATGAAAAACTAAATTATTTAAAAGCAATAGCTATTGACAGGGGCTTTTCACCCAACATTATTAATCAAGCAGTTAAAAAATTCTCATTTCAACACACTAAAAGCCACACTCTTATTTTAGGAGATTATAAAATTTCTGTTGTCATTCCCTTCTTTCCATCAATTAGCTATAAAGTTGCACATATTTTGCAGAAATTTAACTTTCGGGTTGTTTACTCTCCCATCAATAAAATTCCAACTTCTATACTCAAGGACCCCATTCCGGATATGAATTCCTGGGGTATTTATAGGATTCCTTGCCAGTGCGGTTTAATTTACATTGGCCAAACTAAGAGAGCCTTAAAATTTCGCGTCAAAGAACATGAGGCATATGTTAGAAAAAAGGAAACACAGAAGTCTTCTGTTGCTCAACATTGTTGGTCCGAAAATCACACTTTCAATTTTTCTGCTGCCAAAATTATTCAAAAAACATCTTCCATTGGAGAACTGGATTTTCTAGAGGCATTTCACATTCATAAAAATCTTTCTGTTCTAGTTAACGATCCTAATTCCAATCCAAATTTGCCTTCGGCTTTTAGAGAAATTATGTTTTAGTTCTGGTTTCGCCAACAGATGGCGCCACTTGCTTATTCTTGTCCAGGCTTTCTTATCTTATCTAAACATTATTTCCTATCTTGTTCATTTGCGGTTTTGCAGCTGAAGATGATGGTTCGGTAAAACCATCGAAACTAGTCCTGTGAAAATTTTGTAAATTAACGCTGATTTTTGTTGTTTGACTTCTGAATTAGTATTTCTCATTTGTTAAAAAAAACTTGGATAGCAGGGAAAATGAAATATTTCAAAACACATAATTGAAACATACACATAAATTCATAACAACACATAATTTGGTTCCCATTCAGATTGCTTACGATGTAAATCAAGACGAAAACTGAACTTATATTACATATTACAGAATATCTGCAGAACAACTAATCCTTAACTCATATGGCGGAACCAATTTAATTTTATTTCAAAACATAATTTCAGCGTTTTGGCGGAAGATTGCGATGGTTATCTTACGAAATAGCAAGTTGCTCGGATAGACTGTGCAATGCCTCGAAAGAATATAATTCTGAAGAACTTTCTTCATTATTCCGTTACAAATAGTATTTATTTCATTATTTTTCTATAGCTCAAAAATTAATTAATGGGGCGATAGTTAAACAATGAAAAATTATTTTTCTGTAAAATTTAAAACTTTGCCGATACAACATAAATGAATACATTTGTGACGACCACCTCCTATCTAGTATTTCTGAGAATATTAATAAATGAATGCATATAATATCGCCTCTCAAAGCAACCACTTCTGAAGATAAACAATCCTGAGAATAAAAATAAATATTGATGTAAGGCATTAATTGTCTAAGCCGACTATCTGTATAGAAGAAATGCGTATTTTATTTTTTATTAAATCGGAATATATTTTGCTTTCCTTACAGTAAATGAATCAATTTCTTTAATAATATTTTCTTTTTCAATATGCTTCCCTCCCTTTAGTGTTATCACGCCCCAAAAGTTGAGAATCGTTGCTATATAGATTAATATCTAAATATATATATTAACAGTATGAAATAACATGCAAACAAAAATCATTATTTAAATTTTTAAGGCTATGCAAGCTTCTAGCATACAGAATAAACTAAAAGAGGAATGAATTTCTTCTTAGTAAAATTAGTATTCATAAAAATTTATCAAGGGAATAAACTAGCATTTTCTTTTTTTAATATTCGCGTTTCATGCATTTGTTTTCTTGTTCAGGGAACTTTAAAAATCTGCGTTATAAAAATATTTTATTTCATTCATGCAGGTTCTTACTGCATAAATGCAATGCATTAATTAATAATGGTAAAGAAAATTAAAAATAACATTATGCACGAAAACATTGAATTTGTTCTTATGCGCCTGGAGCTGTGCAGTTTTTATTTCTTCCTTTCAATGTTTAATAAAATACTTTATATTCGAAAAGGAAATAATTTATTTCTGCATTCAGATTAAAAAGATGAAAACGTAAAAGCAATATTTTTAGAAGTAGAAACCATTGTAAATTTCATTACGTGTCTTTAATATATTTGAATCCAAATTTATGCAGTTTGTTATCCTTTGAAATCTGTCCACATTAAGACTGTAAATTTGACTGTAAATTTTATTCAGGCAATAAATCTGATTATATTTTCAAAGAATTCAAATAAAATCATCGGATGCTTGCATTAAATTTTACAATGCGTTTTAATTTATATTAATCAACAGTAAAGAAACCGTTATATATTAAATTTGCAAGCTGTTCAGCGTTTAAGATGGATTTTTATTGAGTCTCTCATAGCTCTCGAGTTCTTTCGGTAAGTAAGGTCTGAATCAATAAGACCGCTAATCAACCGCTAATTAACAATCCGACTTGGTTGCAGATCCTGGTGTTTGCATAGAGTTGGCACGCACATCCTTCTATGTAACGAAAATATGAACCAGTTTCCTTTAGAACTGTTCTTCGGTGGGCATCCCTTCCTTAGGCAGACAACTTTCGTGTTCTTTGTCTTTAAATATTCACCTGTTTCTAGTCTTCCTAAACCGATTTGTTTTATTAACACAAACTTTGACCCTTTTAATCTTTTAAAATCACTTCTCACAAACTTGGGCATATAAAATATTCTTTCCACAAGCTACTAAATTGGTCCATTGTGTTTTCGCAGCTTTTTTTATTGGTTGAAACATAAAAGCTTAAATAGCATATATTTCAGCTATGCTATGTCCTAAACCATTAGTTTTAGTAAATACTGGATGCAGGGCGTTTGGTGGGAATGGATAATAAGTACCATAATAGTTAAACTCTAGATCATTTGGAAAGCTTCAGCTGCCCATTTTCTCAACATTTCTTTGTAAATTCTAATAAAACTTGAATTTTTTAAATGGTTAGTATGGGAAGGCTGGTGTCCACCATACTTTTACCGCCACATCGCTGGTGTTCCGCATACATTTACCTGTACCTATTTATACACATACTATACTAGATTCTTTTTTACTCATAATAAAAATTAGATTACATTTTAATTTAATTTCTCTGTGCATGGGTTTTTATAAATACATGATTACATGTATATTCCATTATATTTGATGAGAGTTGTTCGGTTCCATTATATTTGATGAGAGAGTCACCTCTATTTTGAAAAAACAAGAAATCTTTTATTTTCGCAAATCTTTAGAATCAATAAAAGAGAACAGAGAATATCAGAAAAATTCATTTCATGAATAAACAAGCATAAATGATCATAAAAGTTCACATCACATGGAAAGGAATACTTCTCTTGTTTGGATATGGAACATTATGCGAAAAAGGGTTAAGATGTCATAGTTAAATGTTAGCATCATGAACACACACTACATTAAATTAATGTAGCAACTGTAGAGGAAATGACTGACAGGAAACAAATATCAACTCACAGTAGCTCTCATTTATTAGTAGCCCGACGAGCTTCTGAAAGCTTCTAAGACATTTTTGCCTCCCTTTCAATTTCTACCTACATTAAATTATTTCTAATAAAATAAATGTAACCTCTAAACAACAAATAATACAAAGTAATGTCATTTTAGCAGGAAATTTCCGTAATTTTCCTTCAGATGCATTGAATCTTCCTCCTCGAAACAGAATATCAGCACATTCATTAACTGGAACTACGTCGATAATTTTACATGCAATTATCACTTCGGTGCGAATACTATACACACCTCTATTTTGAAAAAACAAGAAATCTTTTATTTTCGCAAATCTTTAGAATCAATAATTCGGCCTTAGGCGGTAGTCAGAGGTTGGCATACTCACATTAACTAGACATTCAGCTATTGTTTATCGTGCACTCAACATACTACGGTTGGAGAAAATGTTTTTGCCATTTTATTTTTTATTTCCACATGGCTCTCACGGCGGTTTCTAACTGCCAACCCGTTTCTTCACGTAGTGATGCCACAAATAATTTTGTGTAGAATGATTCATATGCTAAACAATATATATGAAATTTGGAATTGCATTATTCATGTAAATGTAGAAATTAAATTTTTAAAAAAGCTACGGTTCTAGTGGTTTTAATAAAGCGATAAAATATGAGAATACTACTGTTCGATTCCACGCGCTATACGTAGCGAGAGAAGTTTCGTTTTAGCTTTACCTCTCGAACATTCCCAAAGGCACTTGGATAAAACGCAATAATTTTGCCAAGTTTCCATTTTAAGGGTGCAGGTACTCTTTTTTTGTTAGCACTAAATCATCAACTTTTAGTTCATTTTAGCTTTTATACCTTTGTTGTAACTTCAAGAGATAACTTTAAGGCCTATGTTTCCCAAAATCTTGAAAACAATATTGACTTTAATTGTTATCGTTCGATAATAGAAATTTTTGAAGTTTCTCCTTTCATAATCAGGTGTTGAATTCAGAGTAACTCTTTTAATGAAATGGTCAGACGTAAAAGTATTCACATCATTGAGATCATTGGAAAGAGTTACAGAAGGTCTTGAATCTAAATATGCTTCTAATTAAGTTTTAAAATGACAAAAAATTTACAAATCTGTACACCAATAGTTTTTTTTTAAAAGAAGCTATCATTTGCTTACTGCTAGCTTCCTAAGGATTTTCAAAATGTGGAATGAGAGCGAGGTAAAATTCCAAATAATATTTCTTTCCATAAGGCAATTTTAAATGTTTTTGTTTGACGAATGTAATTTTACAGTTTTTATAACTTCTGGATATGCTTTCACAATATTATACCTTTGTCAGAAAATATTTTTCGACAAATCCTTTGTCAGCAGAAAATTTTCAGTGACGCTAAGAATGTTTCGTAATGCTAGGAAACTATTCTATTGAGACTTAAGTGCCCTTTTTGCAAAGTATGTGAACAGAGATTGCAAGCATTGAAAGAGATTTTCCGTAGACATGTAGGAGGAGGTTGACGGGCTGCAACTCGTCGGCCAAGCATGTCCCACTCGTGCTCTACTGGATTCAAATCCGGTGAGAAGGCTGGCCAGTCCATACGGTGACTGAAGGCATTCGCTGACGATGTTTGCATGGTGAGGACGGGCGTTGTCATCCATAAACACAATTTGTGCGCCCATGGCGCCCCGAAACAAACGTACATGTTGTTCCAGAATGACGTCCAGGTAGATTTGGCTTGTCATGGTTCCAATTTGAACATGCAGGTCAGTTCTGGAACCCAGAATAATTCCACCCCAAACGAGCACTCCTGCACCACCGTAACGGTGTCGTTCAATGATGTGTTTTCTTGGTGGTTCGATTTCCGCGTGATTCCGAATTATCCTTAATTTATGGACATGAGTGTATTTTAAAAGGAAGAACTAGCATCTTCAGCTGTCTTTAAATACACTCCTCTATCGATATCCTTTGTAAGCAGTATTTGTTTAAGTTAGTGACCTTCTCTTTTATTGTTGAATGTTCAGCATTAGTTCGTTACAACTACCATAACAAGTCCTAGGATACATACCAGGTACTGGGTACTAGGTTGAAATGTAAATAATTTGACTCAGTAATGTATGCTATTCCCTTAAAAAGCGAATTCAATTTGCATTTGTTAATTTTAGTTTTATACTTCAAACTGAAGGCATAATAGGTTTTAGTTTCTTCGTTTAATATTCTGAAACTGTAGCAAATGCCGGGACGGCAATTCGTTGTTCAGTCTAGAAATTTAGCCAAATGTTAGATTGAGATAAATTGAGGTTAAAAATTATCTTAACTCGCCAAATGTAAGAGGAAAATGCATATAAAGCATAGTTTACTTTTATTAAAATAGAAATACCTTTAAAAAGTTTTATCTTAATTTATTTTAAGTAGCTTTTCAATAGGATGCCATTTTACTTATTTATTTTTCTTCTTTCAAGTTTTGCTAGAAATAATTTGCCTTTATTTTATGAATCATAGAGTTTCATAAAACCATGATTAAACAATTCGTCTCTTATTAATTTTGAAAATTTATTTTATGTTATATATTTTTAATAGTTTGAGAATTGAAGCAAGCTATTTTTGTGATAGAATTATGAAGACAGAATTTTTGTGATGTGAAAGTCATGGATATATTTCGGTGAGAATATTTCCAAATCTAACGTGGTATCGTATTTAAATTGCCTGGAGTATGTCCTGTGGAACTTGACCATTAAATCGTACTTTCATGGCATTTATTTGTAAAATGTTCGTGATTAATAACCAGAATTTGAGAGCATAATTTTGAAAAACTAACTAAACTAAACGGCAACAGCTGGCAGCACACGCCACAGCATTCTGAATTCCAAATGTAGGAAGATTTTTTTGACATTTTATTATCCCATAATCAAGTAAAATAATTAAATCATTCCTCTTACTACTATATAAATAGCATTTGTATTATCATTCTGTTTTCTTTCTACTTTGTGTTAAATTCTAGTTTTTTATATATTCAATTTCTATTTCGATTTTTCGGTCTTAGCTAAATTTCTGAAGCTATTAAATTTTACAAATTTAAAGGTATCTCCCTTTTTAATATATTCATAATCGTACCCCATTACATTCTTTTTTGGGATTTATAAGAAGAAATTTTCATTTTCATTTTATTTTATTTCTTTTGTTCTTAATATAATATTCGCTTCTTTATGAGATCTTGGGAGAGCAACGCTACGTAAAATCAAGACATTTATTTGTTCATGTACTTCAAGACATTTATTCAAAACGTACAGATTTTATTTCTTCCCTTCCCATTCGTAGACAGAAATAAGATTACCTATAATTTAATATTACTTATAAAAATCTTTTATTGTTAATTATTTGATTAAAAGAATTTATTTTTCAACTCTCCGACTAAGGTAAGCAGCATATTTTGAACTTTTAATCACAAGAATGTCTCAAAGTTGCTATTGCTTTCTCGAGATGCTACAAAGAATAACTGTAGTTTCAATTTTGGTTTATTCATAATATAATAAAATTTTTTATTTACATTTTTTCAAATTTATTGTCAAAGGATTATGTTAAACAACCGACAACAGATGGCAGCAGGAGATAAAGCTTGCAAATGCCATTGGCCCCTTTTTTTCAAACTTTTATCATAAATTTTGGACTCTTGTAGTTTATTTTTTTTACCTGTAATAAGCAGTAACTATGAATACACATATTTATGTCTGAAAGGAATGCTCTTAAGTCATTCTTCACCTTGTTGATGAGGCATTTTTAAATGCAATTGCTCGCTTTTTATTGCATTTTAATTCTCGCATCTAATAAACGATAAGATACTCTAGGTCTAGACGCAAGGTTTAAGAAATAACTTTGGATTATAAATAGCTTAAGGGAGTCTTTGAAAGTTTTAGACTGTTCTGTTGCACTGCATTACACCACCATTATTTATCTTCCAGGAACTTTGAAAGTTTCGGCATTGCGTGAACCATTAAAACCTTTAATTTATCCCTTTCGTATTCTCATGTATATCCTTGTTAAAATGCCCATAGAAAGCCTTAAAACTTTCTATGTGTACACATAGAACTTTCCTGGTCTCTACTAACTTTTAGTGGTTTCTCCTGACCTGTGTTGATTTTCTTACTTGTACCAAATGCTCCATATACACCACTAAAGCTTTTATTTCGATGTAAATGAATTTCATTTAATTAATTCAATCTTTGATATATATATATATATATATATATATATATATATATATATAATTGAAATAGAAATTGTAAAGCTAACTAGTATAGAGACGCAAGACCTATTTGGTCCAAAAAATTTTTTGCGCATAATGCTGCAAAAAGATACGAAATAATAGTAGGTAGAAACATTGCAGCGATCTTGCTAAAAAGTTACCAGGAGCTGTAGCTCCACGAAATAGTTCAACGCTGTATTACTAAAATATGAACTAAGAAGAATTTTATAAAAAAACTTATCTGGAAAAACTGGAAGAAAAATTGTAAACACGCGAAAAAACGTTAAAATTAATGTTGGTGACATGCGAATGCACTAAAAAATATCTGACCGTTGTGATATGTGAAAAGTTAATACATATAAAAATAGATTGACGGAAAAAAGATTGACGGAAAAAATATATATGAAAAGTTAATACACACAAATAATAGATTGACGGAAAAAATATACCAAAACATAAAATGCCAAAATTAGAATGAAAACACAAATTGCAAAAATACAAAAATACAATAATTACAAAGCGGAAAATGGTAAATTAACCCACTCGTACTCTCTGACAGGCTATTCAAGGGGAAAATGACTGATTGTACGAGCTAGGCTAAATACCATTACGCGTTTTGCCGAAACAGACCATTGAAGCTCTCATTTGATGCGAAAAAATTTTTTTATAAAACATTAAAAGTCCCGAATAAATCTTTTTTGGAGTTTCACTGCTCTGTTCCTTTTTCCCGACGCGTCCGCTGAAAAACACATTAGTGTGTTAAGAATGTAATTGCAACTCCGAGCAATGTAATATTAAAATCAAAATAAAAAATAAAAAATTATATATATATATATATATATATGTGTGTGTGTGTGTAATGATATTTTTAATTAATTAATTTAAGTAACTTTTAATCATGCTCCTTAATAATGTGGCGATTCTCTATCTAAATTGCATCCTGTTCCTAACTGTTCCTAATTTTTTTTAGTCCTTTATTTCTTATAAATTATATTAACCTGTTGGCGGCTGCCAAATCGCTAAACTCATAAATCTGTCATATTACATAAAGTCCTTATATTAACAATGTGATGAGAAGATAGCGTCACCTCGTATTCTGAATTAATACCGCTTAATAATATTAATATTGGATGAGCACCATCACGCTCACATATCTGTAAATAAAGCTTCTCCTCGATGTACAGGAGGAACGCTTGGGAAATGGGTGCTAAAATAAAAGTATCACTTTATATTCGAAATTTTTTCTCATTTCTGTTGCCCCGACTGCACAACACTAATAATGTATGAGAATGTACATTACATATATATATAGATATAGATAGATAGCTATAGATAAATAGATATAGATATAGATATAGATATAAAATAAGGTGTCTCTAAGATGACCAGCTACAGATCCACATTTGATTTTGTTCTTTGCGGGTAGTCGAGAAGTGATGTTCAATACACTGCTTGCCATTAAAATAGCAACACCAGGACAGAATGATGTGATGAACATCGAAATCACATGAAACGAAGAAATTGGGATATGCAAATGATTAGCATTTCAGCGCATTTAGACGACGTAGGAGGGACAAACGACATCTGAAACCTGCATAAAAGTTCTGCAATGGATTTCTCATTAGGAAAGCGCTTTGTAAGGTTAGCGTTTGCTCAGAATATCGTGCTATGCTTCGAATAAGAACAGGAAATGCTTACCAACAAGTGTCGGAATTCGATAGAGGCAGGATAGTTGCCGGTCGAGAGTGTGGATTATCGTTCCGTGATATCGTCCGTCGCACTGGTCGATATACAACCACTGTCATGTGAATATGGAATCAATGGGTTGCTGAGGGTCATACTGAACGGCATGCGGGATCTTAGCGCCCTCCCAAGAATAACGCCTGAGACGACAGACATATTGTGATGTCAGACCTACAAAACCGTTCGACCACATCACGCACAATTAGTCAGGAAATGGGGAATGTTTGCAGAACGCCCAGATCCGCTCGTACTGTGCGTTGACGTTTGATGTTTCCAGCAGCGTCTACTATCAGCACGACGACCATTACTTTGTCTTCTCGTGACAATGCAGCACAGAGAGAGACGGCGTCTCTGGTGCGCCAAACGACAAAGCTGTATAGAGGACTGTCACAATGTCGCCTTTTCATATGAGTCACGACACCTACATCTCTAGTTCAGACTGACGACAATTTGAAAGCAGTTTGGTACATTTCTGACATTTTACGTCCAGTGGTCCTGCCCTATTTTCGAAGCCCTCAGACACCATCTTCCAAAAGATAATGCAAGACCACAAGTAGCACGTCGTGTTCTGAACTTCCTCTGTACACAGGGTATTCGATTGCTGCTCTGGCCTGCACGGTCTCTAGATCTGTCACCCATTGAAAACATTTGGTAAGGGTTGCTGAGAGACTAGCTCGCCACCCCTCTCCAACTAATATGGTTGATGTAGTGTCGCATAGACTCTAAGCAGCATGGAATGAGTTGCCCAGTTCTGTCATCCAACTCCATGCCTACCGGTGTAAGGACCGATTTAGCTGCCAGGGATGGCAGCTGTTTCTACTAATTTCGCACCCCTGTAAACCTCCAAACTGCTTATAAATTTAATCATTTTGTCTTCATGGCGTACTGTTTACGTGCAATAAATATTTTTTTTTTTTTTTGTATTTGTTTTCCTTCATGGCGTGTCAATTTTAATGGCCAGCAGTGTACTTACACTCTCAGGGATACTGATATATTTTCAAGGTGTCGTCTTATGGAGGTTGGTCGCCATGGGCTTTACCACTGGCTATATATAACAGTCGTAGAAATAAATCAGATTAAGATATAGTTTGATTACATATAAAGTTATTAGGAATATATCTTAGAGTTGGCAACAAGAACTAAAATTTAAAAATAACTAGATGTAAGACATCAGCTGTTTCCTGTGAGTATATTGTCTTCTTGTATTTTCGCCGCCGTACGAGTATTTGGTATGCATTTTGGTCCATTAAAAATGTCTTTCTAAATCAAGAAACTCCGTCGATTTTATTCACATTTACACAGACACAGAGTTTACATAGACATTACAGATATACATGCAAATATCAACCACTCTAAGTGCACAAAAACACAGAGATATTGAACTAAAGCAACTACTTCTACAGAAAACTAAAATTATCTGCGATTTTCGGTCCTTCGGTAGTGATCGCCTTAAAAGAGATAATATTTAATGCCAGTGTTTATATTCTCCGATATAACGGTCCCCTTTAAATGCGGTCGTCTTAGAAAGGTAATCGTCACTTATAGTAAATGTTCTCTAAGACGACAGCCCATGATTCCAGATGCTTTTGGTAACTTGTGAATGTAGTCATCTTAAGTGAGCTAATGTTTCGGCTTTTACATTTTCAAAATTACTGGTTATTTTCAGATGAGGTTGTCAGGCAAGGGATCAAGGCACGATTCACAAAAATAGATAAAAAAAGGTTTTAAAAATGTGTCCTGCATAAATACTTTCTGTAAAAGAATCTTGCTTTTAGATCGACACCACCTTTTCTTCATTCTTTTTAAGATCAACTAGAAATATTTCCCTCTCCCCTTCTCAGAAATAGGAATTATGAGTAAGCAACATGGCACGGTCCTTGTTAACATTGTTACGGAAAGTTTGTGTTATAGTCTTGAAGGATGGTACTCTGCATTAATGTAATAAATAATAGTTTTAATATGTTTTACCGTATAAGATGTTAACAAAGGGAAACAAATAACCATCAATGAATGTGAATACAAAATAATTTGCAAGCAAATGCCAATAGAATCACACGTGTGTGACTGAATCTAATGTTTGGGTGAACTTCGATACTTCGGTGTTATTCTGGCATACCCCTCTGAAGATCCACCTCGGAGTGCTGGAGGGAAGGCGCTGTCTATTATGTCTTTGCTAGGCGATGTCCGTACTGGTCGTCTTATTAGGACAGGTAGGCGTGAGTATTACCATGGAGGTAGGCGTGATTATCCGTGAGTATTATTACATCAGGTGACAGATTTACTGATGCCTTCAGACTGGATAATTCCAAGCATATGTTATTTTGGTACACAGAAATTAACATTTTTTGCTGATAATTTCTGAAATGGAGTTTATCGGGTAAGATGTAACTAATAGAGACTGAAAAGCGACAATTTCAGACTTCATAATTTGAATCAATGTGTTTACTAAAGATGCACAAACATATTTTTACTATTTTATCCAAACTGTAATTTTGAAAACTTGGTTTTAATTACAGTTTAGAAAAACAAATTAGAAATCATTTTTAAAACTTTCTTGATGTTGTTGATGATTCATCATTTAATTTTCTTTTGCTAATAAATTTGAGCATACCTTACTTGAAATTAGAAATGTTCTTAGCATGTTTCAGTTTGGAGTTTTTCGTCTAGTGCTAGTATGATATAGTTGGGCAGAAAGGATATCGTTTCATGTCTTTTAAAAATATTCTAATTATATTTGGCCGAAGTAAACGTAAATTTCCTTTTTTAATGAATTAAACATTTAAATACTTAACTTGTGCGTTAGTTATCGAATGAGTTAGGTAAGACAGAATTTTAAACCAAGTAATCTTTTTTACACATAGTAAACTGCTGTGTGAAAATTAAATTATCGTGCATTAGAATATTAAAATTATAAAAATTATGAATTATTAAAGTGCATTTAAATATTGTTACGAATTTGGTATTTAAAAAGCTAATATTAGTTCAATTATAAATTAATTGGTTTTATTTCTCGCGCAGTGCAGCGCGTGACGAATATTAAAAGAAAGCTAAGCCGGAAAATTGAAAATACAAGAGCGCGTGCATTAAATAAATAAATATCTCTTTTTGATTTCGAGAAAGTACTGGAAAATTCTAGCGCGTGATTTTAAAATCTTATAAAAGGAGGAAAACATCTCAGTTTGTAGTAGTTGCTTAGTTTGTTGTTGTTTAAAAAAACTACTGTTGTTGATTGTAGCGAATTCGTGGATTAGCGTTCTTTAGCTGTTTTCTATTGGACATTTGAGTAGTTAAAAGAAAACTACTGTGAGATATTGTAATACTGCGTGATAATTTGAGAAAATTTAAGCATTTTTGTTGTGATAATAATAAATTTTTGTTCATTTTTTTTCATCGGACTTGTGCATTCATTTCATAACGAACCCGTACGCACGCAACAATTTTTGGTGTCAGAAGTGGGATTTGAATGCAATAACAAGAGCGATGGAAGAACAATTCAGGCAAATGATGACTGCATTTGCTGCTTTCCAAGAAAAGATGGAAGGGGCCGTCAAATCCGTTAAGGAAGAAATGAAATTGGGCCAGGAATCCGTTAAGGAAGAAATGAAATTGGGCCAGGAATCCGTTAAAGACGAAATGAAAGCCGTTCAAGCTGGTCAAGAAAAGATTGAAGCATGTCAAGAAGAAATGAAAAGAGAAATTACCTGCATAATAGAAAATAAATTTGAAGCTATGGAAGGCAGAACTGACACAGTTGAAAATAAAGTTGGACAAATTGAAGAAAAAGTTTCTTTCGTAAAAGATCAAATTGAAGAAAGAGTTTCTTCGGTGAAAGAAGAAATAGAAAAAAAAGTTTCTTCTGTAAAAGAACATATAGAAGGGAGAGTTTCGGCTGTGGAGGAACGAATTGAAGGAAGAGTTTGTGCCGTCCAACACCAAGTCGAACAACAAATTGATGAGAGAGTTTCTGCAGTTGCCAAAGAAATGGAAACGTTAAAGAAATTCGTAGCGACGGCAGGGAGCAAGAATGATGATTTTAAATTCTTACCGATGCCTGCTCGTCCATTTCTGAAGCTATCCACATATGATGGGAAGACAGCCTGGCAAGTGTACAAGACCCAGTTTTCTATCGTTGCGGATGCGAATGGATGGGATTCCCAAGCTAAGGCCTGTCATCTCGCCGCTTCTTTAAGAGCCGACGCAGCGGATATCCTTCAGACTCTTCCCGAAAACAAAAGGTTAGATTTCGAAGCTCTGTCCGGCGCTTTGGAGCTGCGCTTTGGCGAGAAATGTTTAAAAGACTACAGCAGGCTTCAATTAAAATCCCGTCAACAGAAGCCCACTGAATCACTTCAGGAGCTCGCCACGGATGTTGAAAGGCTGTCACATCACGCCTTTTCGGAGTGCCCGACAGAAACAAGGGAAATCCTGTCCCTGCAATATTTCATCGATGGCATCCGGGATACTGAAATACAAAAAGCTCTACGAATGGCGGATGTAAAAGATTTAAAAAGCGCTCTAGTGTACGCCATGAAATTCGAGGCAGCCCAGCAAGCCACTCGTCGAGACCGTCACCCAGTCAGAGCTGCTCAAGTCCAGGAGCCAGGGGATCAAGTCACCGCTCGTCTAGACGATTTAACTAGACAACTGAACGCCTTGAGACGGAATATTGGTGAGAAGAAACCGACCGTTAAGTGCTGGAACTGCGGTGCTGAAGGACACATACGACGAAACTGCAGAATACCCCAGGGTACGGATGTTAAGACCGCTTCTAACAAGCAGCAGGGAAACTAATTAGTGGCCATCTCGCGGGGCGGAGGTTGCCAGATAATGAAAAGCCCCAGTTTAAAGCGCTTCAGATTTCTGCAGTGAGAGGCGGCAGTAATGGACTTTTCATAATAGGACATATTAACGGAGTCCCCTGCAATATGACGATAGACACAGGAGCCAACGTTACCATCATCCGAAAAGATTTGGCTCAACAACTGGAAAGCAAACTTATCTGGACGCCGCCCTGCGTTACCCTATAGACTGTGTCCGGTGAGAAGATCGACATCAATGGGAAAGTAAATGTTAACATCACGTTTGGAAGTGCCGCTTACCATCACACGGCATATGTAGCAGAGATCACTGATTCTTGCATACTCGGATTGGACTTTCTAAGGAAATACAATTTTTCCTTGGACTTTAAAAATAACGAATTGCATTCTGCGTCTGAGGACATAACGTTATTTGGAATTAATAATGAAGAAGTTAAATCTGTCCACAGAATCATAGCACAAGACAATATCACAATACCGGCAAGAACAGAAATTTTACTCCCTGGATCTATAGCTGAAAACAGAGATTTCCGCTACGGCATCATAGAATATCCCAATAACTGTAATAGCCCGAAAGGAGTACTAGTAGCCTCAACACTCGTCGACCTATCGAGAATGGTTATCCCGGTGAGAGTTGCCAATGTAACTGAGAAGGCGAGAGTTATTAAGAAAAGCGACGTGGTTGCAGCATGTACTCCAGTAACCAGCGTTGAAAGAAAGAGCAATATCCAAAAATCCGTGTCCTCATCAGAGAGCATTACATCGGAGTTATTGCAGAATGCGCAATTGAACGATGAAGAGAAGAATGCTGCCGATCGCGTCATCAAAGATCTTCAAGTTGTTTTCTCCTGCTCGTCTTCTGACGTGGGTCGAACTAGTTTGACACAACATAGAATAGATACCGGCGATCATCCCCCGATCAAGCAACATCCAAGACGTCTAACGTTTGCTAAACAGGAAGAGGTGCGAACACTGTTAAAAGATATGGAAGAAGGCGATGTCATCGAGCCTTCACCGAGTCCATGGGCATCTCCCATCGTTCTCGTCAGAAAGAAAGACGGCTCAACAAGATTTTGCGTTGACTATCGCCGGTTGAATGAGGTTACGAAGAAAGACAGTTACCCTCTTCCTAGAATTGACGACATTCTAGACACTCTTTCTGGAAGCAAGTGGTTCTCAACACTTGATTTAAAGAGTGGGTATTGGCAGGTAGAAATACAGCCTGAAGACCGAGAAAAGACGGCATTTACTACGGGACAAGGGCTTTGGCAATTCAAGGTGATGCCGTTTGGACTGTGTAATGCGCCGGCAACATTCGAACGTCTTATGGAGACTGTTTTGAAAGGTCTTTCCTACGAAGCCTGCCTGATATACCTGGACGACATCATCATCGTCGGAAAGAGTTTTGAAGAACATTTAGAAAATCTTAGGAAGGTGCTTCAGAAACTGAAAGAAGCCAATCTGAAGCTGAGTCCCGCTAAATGCAAATTGTTCCGAAAGGAAGTGACTTACCTGGGACATGTCATCTCTGCAGAAGGTGTGCGCACGGATCCTGAAAAGGTATCAGCGGTTAAATCCTGGAAACGTCCTGAAAATGTCCATCAGCTGAGAAGCTTCCTAGGGCTTTGCACCTACTATAGGAGATTCGTGAAGGACTTTTCTTCCATCGCAAGACCACTTCACAAGCTGACAGAAAGCAAGCAAAGATTCTTGTGGACAAAAGAATGCGAGGATGCATTTAACAACTTAAAGGAGGCTTTAACATCTGCTCCAATCCTGACGTATCCTCAGCTCGACCGACCATTTATTCTTGATACCGACGCGAGCAATGAAAGTGTCGGTGCTGTTTTGTCCCAAGAAATAGACGGCCAAGAACGTGTAGTGGCCTACTGGAGCAAGTGCCTGTCTAAACCGGAGAGGAATTATTGTGTCACCAGGAAAGAGTTGCTCGGCATAGTCAAAGCCGTAGAACAGTTCCATCACTATCTATATGGCAGAAAATTCCTGCTCCGCACCGATCATGCATCATTGACCTGGCTTTTAAATTTCAAGAATCCTGAGGGTCAAATAGCCAGGTGGATACAGAGACTCCAAGGATATGACATCACTATCCGTCATCGTAAGGGATCATCACACGGAAACGCCGACGCCCTGTCTAGAAGATCTTGCCAAGAAAGCTGCCGATATTGTTCCAGGGTGGAAGCGAAATACGAGCTGCTGACTCCGGTCGCAAGACAAATTACAACATCAACATCGGCTGATCGAGAACCGTGGAGTGATGATGAAGTCAGGAAAGACCAGCTGGAAGACCGCGACATTAAACCGATAATTGATTTAATGGAGTCATCAACCAGAAAACCTACCTGGCAGGACATTTCTCTCTGTAGTCCTACAACCAAACAGTATTGGGCACTCTGGGATTCACTTCACATTCGAAACGGCGTCTTATACCGGAAATTTGAATCGGATGATGGGAAGACGTTCCGATGGCAGCTGATACTTCCAAGATCCCGCATTCCTGATGTCCTTAAAAAACTACATAACAGCCCTACGGGAGGTCACTTTGGAATAATGAAGACCTTACAGAGAGTTCGTGAACGCTTTTACTGGAATAATGCAAAGGATGACGTGCAAAAGTGGTGCCGATCCTGCGATGCCTGTGCAGGTCGGAAAGGACCGAAGAGACGCAGCCGAGGCAAGCTGCAACGTTACAACGTAGGGGCGCCTTTTGAACGTATCGCCTTTGACATCTTAGGACCTCTGCCACGAACTGCTGATGGCAACAAATACATACTCGTTGTCATTGATTACTTCACGAAGTGGCCTGAAGCGTACCCTGTTCCTGATCAAGAGGCTGTCACAGTAGCTGAAGTAATGATACAGCACTGGATTTCCAGGTTCGGAGTGCCTCTTCAGTTACATTCCGATCAGGGAAGGAATTTTACCTCGGCAGTAATCAAAGAACTATGCAAACTACTCGGCATTGACAAAACTCAAACGACGCCATTGCATCCCCAGTCGGACGGCATGGTAGAGAGGTTCAATCGAACCATCCTTAATAACCTCTCATTAGTGGTTTCCAGAAACCAACAGGACTGGGACAAGAAATTACCACTCTTTTTACTGGCTTACCGCAGTGCTGTCCACGACACTACCGGCTATTCTCCATCACAAATGCTCTTCGGTCGTGATCTTCGTCTGCCTTGTGATCTATTGTTTGGCCGCCCTCCGGATGCTCCTTCATCGTCTGAGGAATATATTCAAGATCTCCAGGCCCGGTTTGAAGTGATGCACAACTTTGCACGAGAGCGAGTCAACTTGGCGACGGAGAAGATGAAGACCCGATACGACACAAGAGCTACTGAACATCAATTCCACGAAGGAGACAAGGTGTGGCTGTGGAATCCGACTCGACGGAAAGGACTTTGTCCGAAATTACAGTCACCTTGGGATGGCCCGTACACAGTCCTAAACAGGCTGAATGACGTCGTGGTTCGGATTCGTAAGTCTTCGAACTCTAAACCTAAAGTCGTTCATTACGACAGGTTAGCACATTACTATGGCCATAGTACATAATGTAAATAATTGTAAATAGTATAAGACCATGGTCCTTTTTGTTTATAAATGTGTATTTGATTTGATTTGTATTTAGTATTTGATTTGCATTTAGTATTTGATTTGTATTTAGTATTTGATTTGTATTTAGTATTTGTTTTGTATTTAGTATTTGATAGCATTTGATTTGTTCAAGTTAGTTATTGCATTTATTGTTTGATATTGTAATGTAATGTTTATGCCTCAGTTGCATTTATGCCACAGTTGTATATTTAGCTTCCTGTCCAGGGATTGTACTGCCCGGGACGTGCAGTCCTTGGGAAGGGGGCAGTGTTACGAATTTGGTATTTAAAAAGCTAATATTAGTTCAATTATAAATTAATTGGTTTTATTTCTCGCGCAGTGCAGCGCGTGACGAATATTAAAAGAAAGCTAAGCCGGAAAATTGAAAATACAAGAGCGCGTGCATTAAATAAATAAATATCTCTTTTTGATTTCGAGAAAGTACTGGAAAATTCTAGCGCGTGATTTTAAAATCTTATAAAAGGAGGAAAACATCTCAGTTTGTAGTAGTTGCTTAGTTTGTTGTTGTTTAAAAAAACTACTGTTGTTGATTGTAGCGAATTCGTGGATTAGCGTTCTTTAGCTGTTTTCTATTGGACATTTGAGTAGTTAAAAGAAAACTACTGTGAGATATTGTAATACTGCGTGATAATTTGAGAAAATTTAAGCATTTTTGTTGTGATAATAATAAATTTTTGTTCATTTTTTTTCATCGGACTTGTGCATTCATTTCATAACGAACCCGTACGCACGCAACAATATAATAGCTCTTTTATTTATATTGTGTATGTTGCTTTTTCCTTTTTACCCTATTTTCTGTAAAAATAGACATTATAGTCCCAATGTTACATTGAATAATGTATGTTATTTTATTAAAACATGTATAATTAAACGTTTGCATGTATATTTTAAAAAGTGTCATCGTAATTAAATGACACTTTTTTTATACTTTCATCAACTTTTCAACTTTTTTCAACTTTTCACACTTTCATCATAATTAAAGTTTGATAAATAAAATTTATAATGGTTGTTTCATAAATTTCTTCCGAAATAGAGATGTAAATATTTAACAGCTTTTATGTACTACTGAATATGCTAATCTTGGGAGTGTAAGACAGAAATAAGAATAATCTATTAAAAAAAATTACAAAAATTGACACTTCATATAGTGGTTATTTCCTTAAGGTGACCACCTCTGACACGTTTCTAAGACATACAGTTTAATAACAATACTTGTAATCCGTGATAGTTCTATAAGGCGACATGAAATTGGAGTTATATGGAATTATAGTAGGAAAGTTTCAGGATACAATCAATTGATATAGATATAGTAATTTTTATTTAGGTAGTAATATTTATATATATATATATATATATATATATATATTTCGTAGAACAGTTTTTTTCCCCCTTGAAAAGCCAACTGAGAGCACGAGTGGGCTAATATACCATTTTTCCGCTATTTAATTATTGTTTTTGTAGCTAGTTTTTGATGCTTTTTGTGTCTTTATTATATTTTTTAATTTTGATTTTAATTTTTATGTATTGGCATATTATATATTGGAAATTTTAATTTTAATTTTTTATGTATAGGCATTTTATGTATTGACATTTATAATCCATGTTTTTTGTAACTTCCTAATATATATATATTTTTTCCGTCCATCTCTTTTCATGTGAGATAACTTTTCACATTACACAACGGTCAGATTAATTAATTTTTTTCGTGCAATAGCAAGTCTTCCAGCACTAAAATTTGGCAGTTTTATCGCGCTTATACAGTTTTTCCAGTTTTACCAGGCAAATTTCTTATTGTTTATGTAGTACTTTGTTACAACATTTCGTGGAGCTACAGCTCCTGGTAACTTTTGAGCAAGGTTGCTGCAATGTTCGTACCTACTACTATTCTTTCAAATCTTTTTGCAGCATTATGCACAAAAGTTTTTGAGACCAGATAGATCTTTCGTCTAATTACCAGTTCGCTTTACATTTTCTTTTTCAATATATATATATATTTATGTAGGAATTTTGCAAAGTTGATTGAAAAGATTTACAAGATAAATAAAATCAAAGCTTTTCATATCATGAGTTTGTTGAAGGGCACAATTTTAGCACTACTTTCAAATGTAGTTCAAGTAATCTTTTAACATTATTTTCTTGCATTAGTTATAAATTAATTGCACACAGGATAAGAAGTTACAAATTTCTCCACTAAATTTATATAATTGTATAAAATAATAAGGTAGATAAAATTATTTATAAAAAATATCACTATATGTGCTACATTTGTTTGATTAGAATTAGTGTAACTGAATAGAATGAGAATAATTTTGACATAAGACCTTGCAGAAGATGTTGCATTATATAAATTTTATTTGAAGGTCTAAATACAACAAGCACTCAGAACTTTTTAAATGGTATTTTTGCATCTTTTTTCCACAGAGATTTAATTCTGTTAAATCATCTATTTAACAGATAATTTTAATTACTTATACACGAGTGTGATTATATTCATACTTATTCAGAGAAATGGAATTTTTTTACAAAACGAGAGTTAATAGTTAAGCTTCCTTTATATCAAGAAATACATATTGTGTAGATACCTATATGTTATAGATTTTATTTATATTATATTATTAAAATCTCTGGAAGATTATGCAGCACTAAAAATTAGCTACAAAAACAGATTTTGCATATTATATGCAATAGAGTATGTCAGAGTCAAAGAATCTCTAAGAAGATTCCTCTTTAGGTGGTTTCTGTGGGTTGAAAATCAGTGTTTGGTGGGTCATGTATATTTTTGAAAGTTTGTTTCTTTACAATATTATTATATTTTACGTATTATTAAATTTATTATATTTTATACGATGCATTTTTTTATTTAAATACATGTAAAATTAAGAAATTATTATTGTATGGAGGTGGTTGTTACAGTCCTTTTCTATTATTACTTATTTTCCATTATATTCTAGGAACTTCATTTCTTACATGCAGAGCATCTAGATATGTGTGTCATAATAAGTTGCAGTATGTAGACTTACTGGAATCGATGGAGAACTTTAAGGGGCTTGCATGAATTCCTTTAAATTTCGTAAATAAGTTAAATATATACGACTTTGTTCTTTCCGTTTGCTTTTTTATTTCATATTTTGATTTTCATATTTTTATTTCATATTTTGTTTCATTGTCATTCTCCTCATGATAATTAAGATGTCATCCAGTTTCAATTAAATTAAGTGCATTTTCGACACTTAAAATGTAAAAAGATGCGAGAAAATACCATTCGTTTCCAACAAATATATTCTTAGATACCAAGTTCTTAAACGACAAACTCATGGGATGAAATCTCATTGTTTAGATTCTCAATGAAAGTAAATAAGTTATTACTAAATTATTTTAACTTTTGTATTGAGCGAGGTTATTTACGCATTATTTTGTGTAATTTTTCATATATATGTTATATTTAAAAATTTTTTTTAATATTTTAAAACTTTTTTATGCACAATAATTTGCATTCTTTGCTGTTTTTAAATTGAAACATTTAATCTGATATTTTATTTCCATAAGGTAGAAGAGTAGGTTTTTTAAAGCAGGAAACGTATGAAAAATGAGCAATACCCTCGCCGCACTCGAACCTCGGACCTCTCAAATACGCTCCGAGTGTGCTGACCTTTAAGCCACGAAGGCAACTTAAGAAGGAGGGAGAAATACCTTATATACTCCCTCTTTTAAAAGGCCATTGGGGATTAAGGGACACAATGGGGGAGAAAAACCTAATAAAGTGCGAGCCTTTTGTTAAAATTTTTATAGCTCACCACTGGTTACAATACTAAAATGTTTGGAAAGCACTGAAGCATGCATAATTATCGTTTTGTCACTTTTATTTTCAAAATTTAAAATGAGTTTGTATAATTTATGTAAATATTTTGTAGAGGCATTAGTTATTTTTGGAAGCAGGAAAGATGAAAAATAGCAAACGCCGTCGCCGGGAATCGAACCACGAACCTCTGGAATACCGGCTCAGCGTGCAGAACCACTACACCACAAAGGCACGCAAGGAAAGTGGGAGAAATACCTATATACCCCTTTTTAAAAGGGCGACTGGGTTTTTTAGGGGACCAAATCTCCAAATCCTGGTTGTGGAGATTTATCATCCACGACCCCTTTTTAGTTCGCGCGCCACTTTAGAGGCATTAGGTATTTTTGGAAGCAGGAAAGATGAAAAATAGCAACCGCCTTCGCCGGGAATCGAACCACGGACCTCTGGAATACTGGCCCAGGGTGCAGAACCACTACACCACAAAGACACGCTAGGAAAGTGGGAGAAATACCTTATAATTTTATAATGCGTCTATACTGACACGCATGTAGATTGACATAGGTATTTAAAATTATATTCATTTATTTAAGTTAAATGTTATTCTAAATTATTCTACATGTCCCCCCCCCCCCGATATAGCTATGTGCATTTCATCTGTGCTAATTTTGTAGTTTACAGGAATGCGGTATTTTCCTTGGTTTCTGATAATACTCTTATAATGATAATTTTTTACTGAAATTTGGCCTACATTTCTGTTGGTTTTGTGCATTGTTTATATAGGGATTCTGTACATGGATATTCTTACAATTTTATTGGTTTTGTTTACGGAATTGAGCCTATGGGTATTCGTGCACTTTTACGGGATTCTATATACTGGTTTATTAGTGATTTGGCCCACGTGTACCCGTGTAGGTCTACGGGGTTTTGTCTACTGGTTCTTACAAGAATTTGGCCTACGAGTACCCATATAGATCTATGAGTCTTCCTGCCGGTTTTTACTCTGATGTGCCTTATGTTCTTTCGTATGCTGGTTTTTCTACGGGTACCCGTAGGCTCAGTCACCGTACAATATTTTTATTGATATAAACAGGGCATTTTTAGCAAGGTAGCTAGTTCTCAAAAGTGTTGCCTTTCAGCAGTGCATCATACCTTAAAATTTATATCATAAGTTTAATCAATTTATTATAGCTCAGCAAAATAAGTGATTTAAAATCAATAACCTGAACTCCTTTTTTAATAGCTTAAATCTTTATTTTATTTTCGATAATACATTAATATAATTTTAAATATATTTAGTTTATGTTATTTATATAAGTAATTTATCAGTTTATTCCAATATTTTCAATAGTATAATAATAAACAGGAAAAGGTCGATCGCTAGGTATTATGTAACCTTTTGGTTACATAATATACATACTTTACTACTTTAGTTACATACTTTAACAGAACCTTTTGGCTTTCAGGACGATTGAAGTGTTTTACTGCGCAACATTATATACAGTTATTATTTCCAGTATATCAGCAGCGTTCAGCTCAGTTTTACCATCTTCTTATTGGCGTTTCCTTATTATCATTTATTGTAATACTGACTGTGTCTTTGTATATGGGAAATACCGCAGCTATTTTTGTTTAAAAACTTAAAATTTCACTGAATCATGAAATTTTCCCTGTTGATACTGTATGATTGTAAATTATCTATAGTAATTAGAATGTCCACTGAAAAATAGCAACAGCTAGTTCTGGTTGTTGTTCGATTTACATTAAGAAAAGTTACAGATAATTGCGATACAGTATGACAGATATTTACAGCAACTATAGATACAGCAACTGTGTGTACGTTTATGAATAAGTTAAGTGTACGCCTAATAAGATAAGAGTGCGATTTATTTTCAGTAAAAGATTGTTGTCTTTAAAATGTGCTTAATTTAAATGCACCCGAAGCTTACAGAAACACCAATATTTTATTTATTCGTGTTGCTGACGTAAATCTTTATTTTCTGTTTTATGTTCCATTTCTAATATCTTTTCCATATAAAAAAAATAAATTCGGTACTCAAGTTTGGGCACTTTCAGTGAGAAATTCGACAAAATCCAAAAACTTCAGAAGACAAAATGCTATTTAATCTAATTCCGAGTTTTTAAATTAAATTTGCTTCTTCTTTCTGAAAAGTACAATAAGGAGGATAAATATTGTCTTCTGTGCCTTTTCTCATGTAGTTTAAATTGAATCTCTCGTGTTACGCTTAACTATAATCCTCATATAATAAATGCATATTGGCTTGAGAGGGAAGTGCTTAGAGACTTATTATTGATATTTTGCATAAGTTATTTAAAATTAACAAGCTATACATGACAGACTTATTAAACAGGCACTATATTTCTATATGTGTTTAATTAATATTGAAAATCAAGAAACTGCTTAAAGACTTTTAAATTTTATGAAATTTGAAGATATATTTATGCTGCGTGTGCTAAATAAAATGTCACATTGAAGAATTTTCCTGCTGATTATTTTGATAACACAAAGAAAAACATTTTTACATTTTTCTGGGTTAATTTCTTGCATGTTTAACAGAAAATCTGAAAATCTTCATATTTAGTATCTTATTTTTAGTCAACAAGCTTTGTTTCTGTGTACTAATTTCTCATGTCCTACTCTCTGGGCTAACTAGAGAATTTAATAGAAATCTTTTTGTTGTTCATAGAATGATTCTTACATAAGGTACACTGTATTTCAATAACTAAACCATATAATTATGCATATTATAAAAACAATTCGCCCAATTTCAGTGTTAAGTAACTTAATCTGCATTGCATGTTGTTAACTTCGCTTTCACCCACCAGATGGCAGCACGATTTACAATTCCTGCTTGAAGTTAAAAGTTTTGTGAGTATTTTCATCAAAGTATATAGATACTTACCACAGATAATTTCGTTTAGCGGTGAAATATTTCATTAATTTTGAATTACTGACACTTGTGCTTTTGGGAAATATTAGAGACTAATGAGTTCTACAAAGTGTCAGCGAGTAAACTCTCTTCAAAGGAAAACATAATTTGATTTACTCTCTGGAGCGAATTTAGCTCTTGAAAAACTCCAAGCACAATTCAATTTTGAGAACGCCCCTAAATATTTTCAGAACCACAATAGTACGCTTTTACTGTAGCATAAACTGTAGTTCAGGTGCTTTCAAATAGCGGGGGAAAACCACTGTTTCAGAGGAGAGTGCGGTTAGCCTTTTTACTATTTACCTGTTCAGTATTTAGCTTTAGGTTTGCAAATAAAAAGCTTATTTTTATTCAAGTTTAGGTATTTGTCAATACTTCCTATACTTTTTGTATATAAATTTATAAAACATAAAAGATAATCTAAATTTAAATAAATGTATATGTTTTATCAAGTTTAGGAAAGGAAGGAAGTGAATGATTACCTAGCAATAGCGGAAGGGATGATTGGGGCGTAAAAGTTGAGAACCACTATTCTATATTATTAATAAATATTATAATAATGCAAATACATATACGATTTATTTGAAAATAGAATATATTAATACAAAGCACAACATAGTTAACAGTCTGTTTTCTTAAACATTAAATAAAAAAATGTATTGGAATGTAATATTAAGAAAAATAAGTTTTTTCCTCTAATGCAGTGCTTTCATTTAATAATAATAGGTATAGTTTGGCAATAATATAGTAATTTAAATTGATTGACAATTATTGTCAATGGTATTTGTAGAAATTGATGTTGTTTGGTTCCCTTTTGTAATGCAAAAATAAACGAGAACTACGTAGGAACTAAAAAAAAAAAAAAAAATTAGGAACATTTCTTTAACAAATTTATCAATTAAAGATTCGTAATGTAATAATATAACAACTTCGATTTCAGTAACGATCATTGACAACTGACTTAAATGCAGTCGGACTATTTTTTAACTCTCTTGAGAACTCATAATCATAGTTCACCCACTTGCATAACAAATAAATTTTGTCAAAACTATTTTTACAACTGTCTATATTCGGAAATGTAGTTTGCAAACCTTTTGTTAATAATTTGTAAATGCGAACGGGGTAGATGAATTTTCCTTCTTTTACGAATGCAATAAAATGAACGATTTCATCTTTAAAATATTTAATTTGAGTATCACTTTGATATTTTCTGCACATATTTTCCACACCTTCAATAATTTGACATCAAGCATTTTAAAATTTAAAAATAATCCAAAAGCATTTAGCGTTTCGTTGCAAATGTCCCTTTTGCTCAGATAATTCTGAGATCAGTACAGTGCAAATAACATTAGGTACGTCTGTCACAAAATTTTTGTTTTACAGTAAATTATATCTCCTTTGGTATCCTTTTTTTTTTACTTTTTAAATTTTTTACCTTGGTAGTTTTGCTTTTCCATTAGTAAACAGACGTCATTCTCAATATTATAAAAGATTTCCCTGATATTCATGATCCAATTCGAAAGTGATTTCAGAAGATTTGCTGCTAACAGTGAATTGTACTACGTCTTGTAATGATTTGCTTGTACAATTTATTTATTGCAGTAACTTATACCATAAATTTGCTAATAAAACTATTTCATATTCATTGAAGTATTCTGCTGGATTTTTCGCCTTTGATTTGCTCATTGTTGTTTCCTTATCTTCCTTACCACACATAATAATTTGGATTACAGCTTCTTTAATATTTTGATAATAAAGTTTTAATGCTGAAACTTCGTCTGCTTTGTTGTTTTATATGTAGAGATTGAGTATAACTATATCATGATGAGTGTTTATAAAGATATTTCATCGCTGAATAGATGCCGAGAAACATATATGCAAATTCTGAACAAAATCAAATTAATGTGATACGTAAGTATAGGATTCAGCAGCACATTTTACATTAAATTTATGGTACGGCTAGTGCTTTTTGTATTAATATGATAGCAATATGTACGTAACTTTTGGTATTAATATGATATTTTATTCTTGCTTGCAATTCTCTGTATTTGCGAGTCATATTTTCCCCATTATTAAGTTTGATCCTATAGGTTTATTATATCTATCGATAAAACTCTTAAAAATTTCATAATTATTCCTTCTAAATCTTTAGGATTCTGATTTTCGATATTAATTAGTACAGATAGGAAATTTTGCAAGTAATGCGAAGTATCGATGTGAAATGTGTGTATAGTGAAAACGAAAGCTCAGCTGTGTCCAGCAGATAAAGATTTCATTTTTTCAGTGATGGGACAATTTTTTCTTCGGCCGGAGGGAATGTGAGAATGGAAGTTTCTCACATCACGCAGTTCGTCAGCATGGGCACTATTGTAACATTAATCGGAATCGCAGAACTGCACGTGCATATAAATACCCGCCAAACAGGTTTTTCTCTCTTTGCTGACTACAGCTCGCACGAGCATGCAGGGCTGCGGCCCTTGCATATCTCGCAATCCTGAAATGAGGTCGTTTCTTTTGATGGAAAAGAAGGAGCAAAACAGCCTGAAAATTGCACAAATTATCTGAAAATGATGAGGTTGAAAAATATGCCTTGATGCCGTGCTAAAATTTAACCCATCTTCAAGTAAATTATTAATGTGTGTTTTGCATTAAGAAATTGCTGCTATTGTCATCCGCTCGTCTCCTCGTGGATTTTACCTTGTACCGACCAGAAGAATGTGTCTAAAAATAAAGAATAATATAAATGTGTATAAAACAACACCAAGCTATTTATATAATGTGAAAGTATGTCCAGTACGAAAAGTGAATGATGAAATAAGATATAAATTTTGCTTTCGATCTTCTCTAGACGGCGCTGTTCTCGTGTCCTTCCGCTCTTATGTTTTTTGTGTGCTGTGTTATCAGTCTGATATATTTAATCCAGTTAAAGCTTAATTAAATAAAGTGAGATTGAGTAAACAAGTTGTTTTCTGAAGTCCTTTTTCCATGTTTATGGGTAAGTGAATTATTTTATTACTCTTTCAACGCAATATATTATAGATAGTTATTCAAGCCAGCAAATATTGGACACATGTCATTTGGATGTGATACTTGTAATTATCCAGTTAAATAGGGATTTATACACACACAGTACCACATAGTATTATTAAGTTATTGTATATATTTGCTTGATAATGAAATAAATATTATTCTACACAAATTTAAACACCGCTGTACTGAATTATGCCTTTATTTCTGTCAGACTCGAAATGAATAGCAGACATTAAACTAGGAAAGCATTGCTACCAACAATAAGTCAGGACATTGTGTCTTTATTCTCATCAATAGCACGAACTTGGATATGATTTGAAATGTGTCCGCTAGAGTCGTTGCGAAACATATCATAGATGTCGTTCATCATTTTATACAAGTGAAGGAGTCTCAAATTTTCAGACACGCACTTAAAACACCACAGTTAGTAAGTAACACACGTTCGTCAAGGTCGAATATAATAACAGCTATACGAATTGACTGTCGATTTCACTAGTTATTTGTGTAAGAGTAGGTAAACAAAGTAAAATAGAAGTTCCTATCAAAAATAAGTCTGGTAAGTGTAAAGGGTATAATAAATCTGTGCAGAGAAAACGTAGGGTTTTTCTCCTCAAGCTTAGCATCTAGCAAGTTGACGATTAATTATTTTAAATTCAAAAAGCAATTATCTAGTTGAATAACTACGTTTTCAGTACTGAATTTTGTTTTCCTGTAGTAGGCTTTGCAGTCTGAGATTTAAATTTCAATTTAGAAAACTTAAGTTATAAGCGTGATTCTAAAATACCTGACGTAAATGTAGACGCAGGTAGAGGAGACCGAAATAAGAGTATTTTGCAACACAAGTGTTTGCATGTAAACAGTGAACAATGAGAAACTTATGAAAAGCAAGAAAGAAAAGCAGGTATAGTCAACTGAATCCCATAATTCTAATCATGAGTCATTAAAACCTTTACTATGTGCTCAAAGAATGACTAAATTAAATAGGCGATTTACTCTCACACATATCCCGGTTGCATATATGCATTCTGTACCGCGCCGCGCGCATAGGGAAAATTCCATACTTGTGATTGGACATACTTTCAGATGACATTTTCTCTTGGCATAATGACGTTTAGGCGGGGTTCTTACAGCTTTGTTTTCATTGAATAACGCCATGAGTGATAAGGAAACGTGAAAATTATCGTTTCTTTTCTTTAAAATGAAAACATTTAGCTGCAGCGTTCTGCAGGTGGCTTTCTGTTTAATGGAATAATAAAATTATAAAATCTTTCAAAGATGCTGTTAATATCAGAAGCAATCTTAAGTTCTTAGATTATATAAATAGTAGAATGAACTCAGTGCAAAAACCGAAGCGCGACGATCTCGATCCAAGTGTAAAGGCATTGTGTTACTAGTAAGTGTATTATTATGATTGCAATTTTGCTGCATTCCGTTTCTTTCACATTGCAGAAAATATGTGGTGTATTTAATTATGGCAAAGCACACTAGGGCTATCTGCCTAAGAGGAGGAATGCCTTCGTGGAGGACTTTCTAAGGGAAACTGGCTCGTATACACGTTACACATGGGGAAAACCACGTAAACACCCATGCAGCCAGCCCGTTCGCGGGATTCGAACCTCGGACCGAACTACCAGTGTTCAGCGACTTTACCGCTCGGCCGCTGGTGGGCCATTGCAGAAAAATATTTCCTTTGTAAATATTATGTTATTTCCATGTTAATGTCCATGTCATTCTAATATATCTGTTGCCTTAAATGAAAGAAAAAAGTGCATTCAGTACTGTCGCTGAATTTAATACACATGTATAAGAAAAGAAACTTCCTTCTTTTAGGCAAAGGTACAAAAATGTTACACATTAAAAAATGGGCAATAATTATAAAGTAATATTATTCAATTTAAAAAATACGTATCTCTATTTCTGTGTTCCAAATATACATTAGTCTGACTTCAAAAATAAATTTTACTTTTCAGACTGATTATAAATATTGCCTACTTGTGCAATGTTAGCTTCCAACGTCGTATTCGCTATTGCCGAAAACTGACTTGTCTTATGCTTTCGCAGAATGAATCATCAGAGAATGGATATATAATGAACATGAAATAATTAATCATCACAACACCTTTAATATGAAAGGTTATTAAATTAAGAATACATTTATTAAAAATCTCTGCACTTAATACACATTTACGGAGTTAGCACATGAAGAAATAATACTTTTTCTGTCTAGGAAAAAAAATCACTACATTTTTTATATTAAATTCACCACACTACAGTGTTGTAAGAAGTGTAATCTCACAGGAAAAGGAATGCAACGCACTTAATAGTCTTTTCGGTACTGCTATCAAAATGTAAACAAACGGTATGGAGGTCTACTCTCGAGCCCAAGCAAAGTCAAGGCTTTCCTAAGCGTAGAGGAAATGATGTCATCGGATGCTATATCCAATCAAGAGCAGGAATTTTTCCCTATGTGCATGGCGCGGTACAGAGTGTTTATATGCAACCCGGTTAATATGCTGGAACGTTTGGCAATTCGAATCTAGAATCGTTTTCTGTGCAACCTTTTTAAATAAGACAATCAATAATTTACGAGGTAAATTCACAGCGTTGCTATGCAATATTGTCAACGCAAGCTTACATATTGCTTATATCTTTTGGCAATGGAAGAGTTCTATCATCATTACAATATTCAAACATGGGTATTGTATCCACAAAGTCCAAGAAATGTCTCAATTTGCAGGCTAGTCAGCCCCCTTCTTTGCATCGGTAAACTTTCAGAAAGGGTAATCTTAACGAGAAGAAATGCGCGCTTATAAAGCTGCAAACTTAAAAACAACTAAAAAACTGCATTCCTAAAAGGATACAGAACGACACATGAATTCTGAATCTGGAGGAGACCATTGCAGAGGCGATCATTAAAACATAATCAGTCTCAGTCTGTTTTCTCGTATTAGGGAACGCGTTAGACCGCATATGTCACCGGAGTGTCATGACGAAGATTCCTAAAATGTTTCTTTCTGCTCAGATCAAACGTATGGCACTTTACCTGAAAATAAGAACGTTTTAATGTAATTCATAATAATATTGTGATGCTTAATAAGAATCTGATGCATAATAAAATAATAGTATTAATATAGTAGGAGTCCTCAAAAGTTATGTCATTGACCGCAGTCTGCATTCAACAAGTTACAAGATAACATCAAGATAACTGCATACTAGTATAAGTTATGGAAAATTAAATTGAGTTTTCAAAGTGGTGTGTCGTGTGCTTTAGGAATCACAGAAAATTATATCCTGTTAATAACGACATTTATATGAGTGGTTAATATATTCCCATTTGTGTTCCTAATGTTGCGGCATTATACTCGTCTAACTTCTATGAGCATGTGCAATTACAAAATGCTAATACCGCATTTATGGAAATGTATAACCTTATAAAACAGGTATTCTAAGTTGAGTTACAATGTTAAAAGGACTCGTTTTCATATGTTAATTAATTCAGTTATGTTTTACGCAATACTTAATTGGGACTGAAACTAGATAAAAGGAAAACTGATATTTCACAAAATAAGTTGGTTGAGCTTTGGAAGCAACCCTCTATTTTTTTTTTTTTTTGCCGCCATTTTGTCTTCACGAAGTAAAGACATGTTTCTTTTCTTTTTATTTACTGAACACTTTTTCCAATAATCTACTAGCCGAATTACACTTATGCTAGAAATTTTATGTAACAAAACTGCTTAATAATGACAAATATTAACTGCAAAATTGGGAAAAAGTGCACAATCGCAAACTCCTTGCGCGTTTTTCAGAATAGCACATACACATAAACCATTTACACGTAGACTTATTTTTACTTAAAAAAAAAAAAAAAAAAAAAAATCCCAGAATTGCGCAAAAATGGCATTGCACACACTCTTAACTTTATTCATATACACTGCTATTTTCTCATAAATTACAAAAATTTGCACGAAAATGCAAAAAAAATCTGTGAATCTTTACACTCGGTAAAAAGCACATATATGAAATTACCTGATCGCGAAAAAGTATATTCCCTTTCCAAGGATGAACATTTCCACGTATAAAATAAATAAAATATCCAAAAACTTTTACCTCTAAATTATGTATTAGATTATAAACGTCACAAACGAATTCATACCGCAAACATTTCAAATACTTAGTGTCAAATATTTAAATTATTTCCATGCACGTTTACTTCAACTGAAACGTATACCAAATTCCTACAAACATAAAATTCACAAAATAACTATCATTTAATTAAAATATCACTAAACCATGTACACGTCGACTTATTTTTACTTAAAAAAAATCCCAGAATTGCACAAAAATGGCATTGCGCACACTCTTCACTATATCCATGTACACTGCTTTTTTCTCATAAATTCGAAAAATTTCACGAAAAAGCATGAAAATACTCAACGTATTCTACTCAAACGTATTCCAAAATACTACAAACATATAACTCACAAAATCACGATCATTAAATTAAAATATAATTAAATTAAAAAACACTACTTAAAATATAAATAAGCACATACATTAAATTAATAAAAATTAGATTACAATCCTAATTACTTTAAACTAAATCATTGCTAATAACAATTTTCCAATAATACCATATTAATTTATTTACTCCTTACATTTAGAACAATGCATAAAAATAATATCCTCAAATGATTAAAAATACTAACTTACCTAATCTTCAGAATCTTCATTACGTGGCACGCACAATTCCCTACAGAAAGAGTTCCAATCGGCTGCAGTACTACTGCTAATTTCTAAATCCGAAATCCAGTAGTCAACTGGCAGTCTATTCACCCAGTAATAAGAAATTAATAAAATTTCACCCATACTCAAACTACTTTCAGCAAACCACGTACCCTTCTTTACACTCCGTTTCACAAAATGTCCATTTTCACCAGATTTCTTGCACCGCCATTCAAACTTATCTGTAATATCCTTCCTTTCACACAATCTCACCTTATTAATAGTTTCAGATAAACGCATTAAAAATTTAGAATTCACTTTACATAACGACATGCAATCCGAAAATTAATCAACACTATTTCACACAATGAAGCTTAATACAAAATAATATAGTACTACAGTTTTCTAAATTCCCCCCCCTTTTCCGATTAAAGAACTATAATTCGTCCATTAATGTCACATGACATATCTCATGATCTCTCATTTCCCTCACACAAAATAATGCGTAATCGGAACTGAGTACTTCTCACATTATTACCAAAGTCCTAGGTAGTAACCTTTATCGCCTCCAAAATGTCGCCAAACTACCAGTTACCATATTCCAAAGATCAGTCAATAAGTTGTTTAGGAGCACAGTAAAATCGTTTGGGTATTTGTGAAACTTACAAATCCATAAGGACCTTAAAACGATGAACTCTTAAGACTATATATTAACCACTTCACACAATGTTTTCGGAAAAGTTGCAGAATCGGAATTTCTTGTAATTTTTAAATTCGCAGAATACGATCCAAGCATTGAAACTGCATTAACAAATCTGATGTGTACACCACATGACTTCCTTGCACGAAATATTAAATTATACGCATTTTTCTTGCATTTTATTTAAACTTATTGGATTGAATTAAATCTACTTCGTCGATAGCGCATAAACCACAATAGAATAAATGCACTGTTTAAAATTCACTATATTTGTTTACCATAGCGACAATCTGGCGGTAGGTTCACTTAACAGCGTTACATTTCATCCATATTTTAACTCAGAATGCATATAAATTTAAATCATTTGAAGAATTATCTAATAATTGCCACATGTTCTATTCAAATACTATAACAAATCTAAAACGATCTATAAAAGAAATTAAGCAAACAAAACAAAAAAGGAACAGTCTGTTAATGCTCAATTAATTCAGTTCTCATTCCTGACAAGGCAAAACATAAAAATTCAAAATACCTATATTAAAAATTACGAGGTAAATCTGAAACATTTATTTTCTCGAATAAATTCCAGAAGGGATTAAGCATGAATTAATTCGCAATATTAAAAGAAGGCTTTATCTTTGTTGTTGCGAAGCTTAGTTTCTCTAGATTGGCAACAAATCCACTATTTTGCCAAGTTTGAAATGTAAACAAACATGTCCACCATCCGCAAAATTCATTAGGCTTAATTGCACTTAAGCAACTTTTAAATTGTTGAAAGCTCCACAAATATTGCATGCAGATTTACTAAAGGCATAAAAACCTTAACCGGAAGATAAGAGTATAATTCATTTTAAAAGCAAAAAATGCACAATTTAAAAACATATAAGAATAAAGACACTGAGCCGAATAACAGAGTGGATATATATATATACATATATTTACATACTTTTGGTGCGGCCGATTGGAACCAAAATACCAGATGCACATCTGCATGCTATAGCAGTCCTACATACAAAATTTCAACGTGGCTACTCGTTTGAGTAAAGCGAGATGTACCCACTGACGCCACGAAAAGTTCTCTTCAGAATTCATTTTAAATGAGTTTTATAATTTTTTTTGGGGGGGAAGAGCCCTTTATTCTGTCCTTACTTGCAGATGTCACGCAAAAACATCATTAAATTGCATTGCATAGCGGTCAAAATCGATATTTTCGTTGAAATATGATACCTGAAATTTTTCGCGATTACAATACTTCCTTTTTACTTCGTACAAGGATGTAAAAATGTATCTCACTCGTCACTATAACGACAGATGGCGACATTCACTCATGTAATCTGTCCATACTGTGTTATGTTTTAGTATTCAAAAATGTGTTTCGAATTTTGTTGTATTGTGCGTCATTAGAATTTTGATTTTTTGAAACTATATTACATTTACCTAATGCAAATTGTATATTTGATCGCTTCGATTCACCGGTCACTCAACAGCCGAGCGGGATTTGCAGTCGAACGAAGACCGCATCAGCTACATCTGGAGTCATCAGCCAGGAGAGTGACTACCTGTGAATTACGCCTCCTATTTTTCTGAGATTTGTTAATTTATACTCGGATGACAAGTGTTTTATCTTAACGATTTAAGCTTTGCGTACAATTTATATTTTGTAACAAATATTTAATTATGACTCGTAGCAGCCTTTTAGAACTGCAAGCATCTACCCGATATAGATCCAAGCTAGAAGCCCGTTCATAAATCTACTCTGAGGCTAACAATTTACGTCAGACGACTGCTTTCATGTATAGATCTCAAGAGTGCTACTTAGTATAATTTCTAATTAGTATTTCAATAAATAGACTCTTCACATGTTATCCAACAGAACAAATTTATCTTGTAGGCATAATTTCAGATTATGTTGTTTATATGTAGCCGCAAGCACTCTTACATTATAAGTTATTTTCTCCCAAATAATTATAAGGTATTTCTCCCACTTTCCTAGCGTGTCTTTGTGGTGTAGTGGTTCTGCACCCTGGGCCAGTATTCCAGAGGTCCGTGGTTCGATTCCCGGCGAAGGCGGTTGCATATTTTTCATCTTTCCTGCTTCCAATCGACCTAATGTCTCTACAGGTAGCGCCCTAACTAAAAGGGTTGTTGATGATAATTCTCCGCACCCAGGATTTGGCGACTAGGTCCCCTAAAACCCTAGTCGCCCTTTAAAAAGGGGAGTATATAAGGTATTTTCTCCCACTTCCCTAGCGTACCTTTGTGGTGTAACGGTAGCACGCTGGGCCAGTATTCCAGAGGTCAGTGGTTCGATTCCCGGCGAAGGCGGTTGTATATTTTTCATCTTCTCTGCTTCCAAATGACCTAATGTCTCTACAACATTATCTTTCAAAGCAGACGTTTTATTGGACAGCTTCTCTAACACACCGTTTTCTTAAAAAATTCTAAAATACGAGCTTATTGATGGTTACAGTCATTTTAATAAACTTTTTGTAGTGGTCAATAAAGACGTTCACAGTGATAGTTGATAGTTGATAGTTGACGGGGGACGTGTGCACCATCCCTTTACCGTAATGGTTAATTGGCATATGCAACACGTCCACCTCTATCTTGAGCCAGATGGGCCACACAGGTGCCTCGCACCATACACCGAAACCCAGCGACCAGGCCATCCAGGTGGCAGTCCAAAAGACCAAAGAAGCCCCCAGAAGCATGTTCACATCAACCGCCCGGGCCTAGTATTTATTGAGTCAAAGTTCAACAAATACATGGCCAGACAAGGGCTCAAAAAAAAATAAAATAGATAGATAAATAAAGGGTACATTTGTAGTTTTGACAAAGCATAAGATTACAAAGGCGCAAGTGCCAGTTTTGAATAAATACTATAATCACATAAACATAATTAGAACAAAACACATACAGATAGCGATAACAATAGAAAACCAAAGGAGTAAACACCACTACAAAACTACTACTGCTACATACTACAATACTACAAAACTACTACTGCTACATACTACAATACTACAAAACTACTACTAGAATACTTACAAACAGTACTACAAACTGATACAATGCTAAATATTACAAAACTGCTACTGCTGCTATATACTAGGCGGATAATAATGCTGATAGTATGATATCGATGATGTAATGACCTTAATACTGATGGTAAGTTCAATACAATAGTTAGTGTACAAAGCAAGGATACAATACATAAATACATTATGCAACTATATAAATACCAATACAAGGTAAAGAGGATACATTATACAACTATATATACATATATATATATATATATACACACATATATATATATATATATATACACACATACACACACACATATATATATATATATATACACACATACACACATATATACATACATACACATATACAGATATATACCAATACAAGGTAAAACGATACTAATGATTCTGTACGAGATGCAAGACAAGATAGATAATTCAATATAAGATCAATAAGCCATATTGTTCAATACAATAGTTAATGCAAAGTTAATAATACACTATTTATATCATACAAACCCTTAAAACAACAACAACAACAAAAAAGCTTTAAAAAAAAATTCGGAAAAACTGCTATTTAAAGCCTTCGCAGGCCCATTAATATCACGGATGCTGAGAAATAGTTTATTATCAATAATATTGAAATTCTAATGACGTTAGCTTTTGATTCCCGTTTTTTCACATTTTTTTGCAGTTTATTTGAAGTTTTTCAGGATGTTGGAAAAAGAATAATTTGTACTTTTCCCCCGAATAAATGCGAAAATTTTGTTTCTGAGTTTTTAATTTTGCGAAATTTTCGTTTCTTAAATGCGAAATTTATGTATCACGGGGGATCCAGTTTCTTCAGGTATAAACACGTAGTAAAATATTCACTTATAAAAGGATTGACAAGATCGGAATGGTTCTAAGGCTCTTCCCAACGACAGGCGCAATCTTGCGCTGCTTGCCACGATGAATTTCGTACGCTCGTGCTGATGTTACTGTCATAAAGTGAGATAAGTTCGGAAAATCTTTTAGCTGTAGCAGTATAATTTCTACCACCTGTCGAAGTAAATTCTTGAGAATGTCAGTTATTAAATATATAATTAGTTATTTCAATTAGTTTAACATAAATATAATAAGGCTTCATTTACCCAACATATATTTATTTATATTTTAATTCTCAATGATTAATTTTAATTCTTTATTTATTCTTCAAATTCATTGATTCATTCACTCTTCATTGATTTATTTTAATTATTGAAAGAAGTAAATAAGACAGAAATCAGAAAATAGATGAGAATAATATTAATCTTTATCGAGGTTTCCATCAAGCATAATTTTTTTTTTAGTAAATTATTCGGTTCCGAATAAAACTTGAATGGGCAGACCAGCAAGAGCGCTAAATAAGACATAATGTAAACGACACAGTAGTTCTAGCACGATGTTTTAATGGTATTTTAACGTTCAGCTCCATGATAAAAAATTTATTATTTACTCTCTAAGGGAGCCTGGCTGGCATCTTTATTACACATTGGGAGAAACACGAAAATTTCTTATGTATCCAGATCATTCGCCGGGATCCGAAGTCGTCTCATATTTGCTAGTGTTTAGCGGTCTTAATCACTCAGCCCTTGGTGAGTTTTGAAATTTTTGAGTCGCTCTGTATATTAAGAGTTACAGAAAAAAATAATACGAACAGTTTCAAAATGGGATAATAATTTACATTTTGACTTAACTTATGAATTTCTTAAGGTATTTGAATCATGCATATTTAAGACTTTAACAGATATAATAAGTAACTATAAAACTAATAGTAATAACTCGGAGAGATTTTCAGGCAGAATAGCAATACAATGTCTGCTTTACTGTGCGCATAATTATCAAAGGTTATTTTCAAATGTGAAAGTTACGTATTTTTTTTTTGTGTGTGTGTGTGTGTGTGTGTGTGTCAGCTTACATCCCTTGTACTGTCATTGACGAGCCAAGTTTGCTTCATTATTCAGAATAAAATTAAATTAAATGACTTCTTGTAAGTGAAAGAAATTTAAAATATTCTTCAATAAAAAGAAAGAACCTGAAAAATTTGACAAAAGATTTTTTTTTTGTCCCTTCAACTATTTTTTTTTTTACATCCCTCCTTCTACGAAGAGGCCTTCCACCAAAGTACATCACTGGCATTACTTTACCCTTAATTAAGCTTGTCACAGGTTTTTCTTTTAAATTTTTGATAAGATTCAGGAAAGTAAAAACGCCATTAAACATTAATGAAAAATATAACATTTATTGATATTTAGAAAGAGATTCAACAAGGATTTGAAATCTGAATATGTTAAAACGGAGGCAGGAGTTCTTCATTCTGAGTAAATTCTTGATATAAGGGTATCGCAGCGGTAAAAGCATTTGACTGTTGAAATTAAATTAAAGTCAAATAAATTAGTTAGGCATCAGCCTTTTTTCCCCTGTATCACGCATTTTCGAAGAAAAAAATATTAAAATTTGGGACCTGCCTACTACAGAAGAGCATGCTGTTGAATATTTCCAAAGCTATGGAATCTTACCGGCGATTAAATTAAAACCTAGCGAAAATAATTGCTTTTACAGTATATCTCCTTAATAAAACATAATGGAAATTTTTAATGAAATATTAAATATAAATAAATGATAATATAATACATTTGAAAGAATAATAAGAATAGAAAATTTTTTCTTGTATTTAGTCTTTTTTTTTTTTTTGTTGTTTTTTTGCCGCCGTCTTTTGTTGACGACGAGATTTTCCGCAAGTACCTAAGTAACTCGTCTCTAAATGGTAGTCAAAAATTGTTTTGCTTGAGTACTGCATTGAAAGAAGTGAAAGCTGTGGAAACTCCATAAAACAGCTTTCAGTCTTTAATTGCGATATTTAACTCACAGATATGAAATCAAAAGTTGGAACTTCCATATCACGAATATTTATTTAAAATTTTGAGAAAATCGCCCTGTTGAATTTTACAAGAATCTTGAAACATTAATTGATTTTTTGAATAAAAATTTAAGATATAAACTTAATGAAATTAGAAGTCAATGAACTAACTTATTAATTCTTAATGAATATTGTCATTCAAAAGTTAGACTAGAAACTAGAAAACAATGAGTTTAACGTCGTCTGCATTACTTAATCTTGGAAATTTCATGGAATACATAGAGAAACGATTCCAAATGTTAGAAAATTTTGTACTTTTCCGTTTTGCTGGTGCAAGCGATAAAGTCGCCAATAATGGTACAACTGATGCCAAACAGAATATCTTCGCTGGTAACCTTTTACGTTTCATTTTCAAAACAAGTCGCAGCCATTTCTTATCAGATTGATTGTTTCTTTCAACACTTGCATACAATTAGATAGAAATTTTACCAGATGGTTCATTTTTATGCCCTAAGGCCATTCGCAGTAATTCAGTCAATTAGGATGTAATCACACCGCTCACCCGAAGGCGAAAATATAGGAAAGGCAAAATTAAGGGTTAAATTCATCAATTCTAATGAGAATACACTAACGAAATAAAGCACTGCGGTTTTACGTAATATCTGAGTAAGCTATTCTTACGAATTGATATAATTCCAAATTAAGATTTAACTTGAAATTAATGTAGATAATTTCAGAGAATTATATTTTTGTAGCTTATTTTACGTGAGATGAGATCATTTTGGGTCACGTGATACGAACCGGGGAATCAGGATGTTGAACCATGAAAGCGTAGTAAATTCTTAAATTAATATCTTTTTACAAATTTATTGTCTTTATTTATTGGCTTTTTAAAAAATTTTAAATCATATTAATATGTTTATGCCTTCAAAATAAAAAATTTTTAGAACTAAAATTTTTGATGTGTATACTGTATGATGTCGCCAACAAAGTTTGCTTGGCGAGATTTGCGCCGGCGAAACGGAAAATTACCGAAAATTTGCATGCAGTTGTCGTAAATTAAAACTCCTTAGCCAATAAAACCAGAAATACTGCATGTTAAAATCGAACAATGATTCATGCGTATTGTGTAAAAAGTTGCATTTTGTATATAATAGTTCCTTGTTTTTAAATATCACACTTTGAAAAGATTCACCATTTTTAGAAAACATGCATTTTGTATAAACTGTTTAAGGGATAAACATAAGCTTCCATTATGCAAATCAATATATTCTATTCACTTGTCGTAAGTAAAGCACCTTATTTATTGTGTCCTTAAAATAATAGTCCGTATCGTGGAAAATCTTCTCCTATCGAGGATATCTCGACAAACTCGCAGTCCAGAAACATTCCCTCTTTCAGAAGTTGTAGCCACTCTTAATTCGCAAAGAATAAACAATCCTAGCATCTCAATCGCATTTTATGTCCTTGTAATTTCGTTTCTGCGCTGGGTCTTTTCAAACAAAACGTAAACATTCTTGAAGTGGTTTATGTGGAAGTGAAATGACTATCAAATGGAAAATGATTGACGCTTTTATAAGCAATAATGATTTTTCTTCAGTAATAAACTTTCTCGTTGTACTTAAAATTGAATGTTTCCTTCTCCAGGTACTGTTCCTGAAATAAAAAATTTAAATATGCCAAATCGCTCTACATTAGCCGACTCGCATTTTGATACACCTCGAAATGTAGATATGTTTTAGGGTATGAATATTTCTATCAAATAATAAAAAGTGGTACAAAAATTTCTTGTGTGAAAATTCAACGTTTGTAAATTCAGCATTTGGTTTGATTGCCGCAAATCAGAATTGTGTCAAATACATGTAACAATGTCATTTAACGACTAATTCGAAAACCATTGATGACTTTTTAAGATGGGAAATAAAAGAAAGTTCCTTCGATCGATTCGTAGGTTCAGAAGAAAAGTTTTGCGAAAGTGACTTAAAACATATGTAAAAGGGGCTGTACACACAGATTCGTCATTGAAAGCCGTCTAGAGGAAGAGGAATTAAACACTTTAGGTAATTCCCTAATTTTAGCTGAAAAAAGGCTGCAACAAACAGAAGACTGAATAAAACTTCTGTCATACATAAGCTATATTTGTGACTTCCTTCAAGAATATGAATCGCTAGGTTATATACAAAAAGTAACGAAGGACTGCCCTGCCCCCATAACTTATTATCTGCTTCATCATGGCGCCTTTAGAGCTGAGAAAACTTCTACCAAACTAGTGAAGGGATTTTTCCTTTTTATAAAAATTAAACTGTCATGTTATCATTTTTTAACAAGTGATAAAATGTCCCAATTCCTCAACAGCCGTAGAAGCTTTAAAAGTTATCTGAGCAGATTTATGTTGGGTAAAGAGAATTTTGTGACTGAAGCGGCAGTGGCGAGAAAAATAGTGAACATATGCTTCTTTTGTGTTCCATATTTAACAGTGAAAGAAACATTTTAAAACTGGCACTTAAAAATGTTAATTAGGCTCCAGAATTTTATCAGTTTATTTCGAGAGACATGGTTTTGACTATTTTTATAAATTCATTGTAAATTATAGTAATTCTTTATAATTTTTTTAAAATGTTTCCTTTGCTGTTTACTTTTTTATATAATGTGTCATACTCATTTTGCAAGATCCATATGATCCTTCGTGGTACATAGGAAATTGTGTTTTTAATTGTAAATAAAACAAACTAGTGTTCAACTGGTCTGTCTCTACCATTTCTATTCGAATCTTGAGTAACTTTCTTCTTGCTGAAAAGTGTATGGAGACCTTTTTGACATTATGGTAAGACTTTCGAAAGCATAAAATACTTTTGACGGCTGATATTAAACAAATGTTTAGGCAAATCGTAATAGAACCAACTCAGAAAATTTTGTGATGCAGTTTGTGGAAAATCGCAGAACGCAAGACTCCAATAGATTGCGAATTGAATATAGTGACTTTTAGAGCCAAATGTGTTCCATGTCGAGCCACTAGAGTCATAAAACAATTGGATTTAGATGAATCTGCTATGTTTCCAATAACTGCCAAAGTTACATATTCTAGCACAGATACTGACGATATTAAAAGCTGTAGACAAGATATGGAAACCTGCAAAATTCTTAAAGATCATTTAGTTAATATGTTTTAGTCACGTGGCATATGTCTACATAAATGGACTTCTACTGCGAAATCTTCTAGAAATAGAACTTCGAAACTCCGAAGAACAATTATTTGCCCAAACTGTAGAATTTTCTACTAAAGCATTGAGTATGGTTTGGATTTCCAAAGAAGATACATTTATTTTTAAAGTTTCAGTAAATGTGTAAGTCGTTAACAAATCAGAATTAGCAACTATTTTGAAATTGTATGAAGTGTTCAGATTAGTTGGATGTTGTAACTAAAACCAATATATTTCTACAGAAGGGTTTTGCTACAGTAAATTAGCTAGGACAATGGACTTAGTGATCAACCGAAAAATTAGTGGAACAGTTTTGTTTCCACCTTAAAGAACATTGAAAACATTAGCATGGTTGTAGAAAATTGTGGAGTGCATATTGCACTCCTAATCATGATGTAAGAAGAGTATATATTGCAAGAACTATGGTCACGTGTGAATTATGCCTTGTTTTCTTTAGCCACGTTATGTCTGTGAATATCATCTTATGTATTTTCACAGCTACATTCTGATCATCAAGATATTTACGAAACTTATCGCACACACGCGCACGCACATACCCCCCCCCACACACATTACCCTTGCAAAATTGTTAAAGTCTATTTATATTCTTCAATGTAAAATTTAAATCAAGAGTATTGCTTTTTAATTTAGAAATATATTCTAGATTTGTATTACCATATGTCATAAAATCAGTAAGTTTGATATGCCCAGAATTCTATTTGAAAGTACAAAACTCTTAATGTACTTTTCAGAAAAGTACATATTTGGAAAATCAGTGGATTAGAAAGTGTGCAAATCAATTTTTATTCAAGGCTTGCTCTTGTTTTATACTTACTGAAAGGTCTATTTTATTACAAAGCTTTTAAAAATAGAAATAATGTAGCTCTTTTCTCTTTCGCTCTATGGAACATTTTTATCTAGTAATGTCATTTAAAATAATAAACAAGCAGTAATTGAGATTAATTTAAGACTAATTTCTTCTGTATAATTTTCCAAAGAATATCAAGAGCATATTTTTTTCTGAAAGGTTTTCTTATAGTGCTTCTAATATCAATAAACTTCAATCGAATATTTGTAAGATTTCAGAAATGTATTATAAACCTATCTCCATATTTCTTTAAAACTAATTCGTTAATCAAAGAGTTTGCCATATGCAATTTTATAATTACATTGGTATGCTCAAACTGCGTAAGAAAGCTCTTTTTAACATTGCAGGGATTAATACGGAAGCCAGAAAAGTTAACAGTTGGAAAATTATAAACTAAATTAAGATTTAAAATTTATTTCTTAAATATTAAAATGATTGATGAACTTTTTCAATCGCAGAACTAATATTCTCAGAATCTCGAATAATGACTGAAATTTCATGTCCGTTTGTTTAATGAATTTCATCCTTAAACGTGTCACGCCTGTCTGCTTAAGGTTTCTCCATTTAGTACACAAAGCTTAAGCATTAAATGTTAATTAACAAATACCTAATACAAAGGCTTCCCTGGTAAAATTAATTTGTGCCCAATTACGTTGCTGCGCACTGGTATGGAACAAAGAGAAAGAATACCTTTCAGCCATGCCTTAACCAATGAAGACTCCTAACAACTGCTAACTAATCTCATGAATATGAAATTTATGATGTTCAATGCTTGTAATAAACGTCACTTATAAAGATTCAGTGCATTTATAGCCCACATAGTGTGCTCAGAGGCATATGTAATGCAATCATATTAGAATGAGAATATGAAGGAATTTTTCTCTTCATAATTATTTTGAATTCTTCAACCCTACCAAGAGATGCAAGTTATCGCCTTTTCCGTGAAATCAGATAATGAAGGCTTAAACAGCCTTTTTACTGAAAACTTTAAAGTGAGTAAATGCACCACTTGGGTTTCCAGTTTCAATCTCCGCTACTTGCCGGAAAATTTAAATTAACTAGATGATAGAGACTACAGTACAAACAGCTTAATAAGCATTGGCTCGAATTACTAAGTGCGCGAGTGAATTCGGCCCCTAGAGTAGACTAATGTTATAAAATTAAGCAGTCGATGTGAGACGAGGGGATCATACTACGGTGAGCGTCGCTGCCAAAAGATCTCTAACTTTCAAGAACTCTGTTTTAAATAATCATACCTCGTTTACATCCTAGTGAAAGTTAACGAAAGGAAGAAGTGAGAGTACAATTGTAAATCATACGAAAATAGGTTAATTAACATAAAATCGTTAAAACAAGAGCTCATAATTTTCTAAAAATTTCGGATCAAATGTGAAGCGAAACACACAGATTAAAAAAGATGCCTATGCGCAAGACAGTATGCACTTAAATGATTAAGCACATTTTCTTCCTAACGTGAACTATAGGAAATACGAAACTACGCTCTAAACCGGAAAACATTACGCTTTATTTTAACCTTTCCACCCTCTAAGGTTTCATTCAATTTAAGATTGTTATTTTTTTACGTTATCTTTCTTAGATTTCACTGCAAATATATAATATTTCTTGTATGCCTCAAAAATAGACAACTTTACTCTGTGGCACAGTAGTGATCTTTGAAAAATGTGTACACTAACCTTAAAATAAAGCTGTCGTTTTACGTGAATGTATATAATTGGCCCTTATTATAACAATGTATAGAAATGTCCAAAAATCACAAGGATTTTTTGTATTAAAATTTGATCTAATCATATTCGCGATGTCGTCATAAGCACGCAGAAATATTTTTTTTGTTTCTAATATACTTGTTTTACGCCGTAATTAAATACACCAAACCATCGCGGAATCTGCCTGCTCTTTGCCTGCTCATGCCTGTGTCTTTTGACTTCTGGCCCCCTACTCTGGCCTCCTTTCTTTTCTGAAATCACGATTTTTAGGTAGAAGACCAAATTTTGTCTTTGGCGCTGGTGCCATCTTTCAGTCAAAAGTCAATTCATGCAAAATATCTTTAAACATCGGTACATCAGCTCGGTCGTAATATTTTTTTCACTTGGACCAAGTTCGCAGTGATATTCACCTCATTATTTCGTTACTCGCCCTACGAATTTTGGACAGAATGTAGCCACTTTTTTTGTAAGGTGCAAGACTACGAATGCTTTAGTTTAAAAACTTGATCTCTGGTTTTCAAGTCAAAATCTGATCTTTTTCGGTCGTAATAAAGTTTGTTTTACTCTTGCAATATCCGGATTAATACTACCTCATTTATCATCTTCTGAATATATGCTAATTTAAATTATGTCTCCATTTTCAGCAAAAAGAAACAATCCGTCCAAGGGGTTAATTATTTTCTCCCAAAAAATAATTTTGCTGACGTTTTTCCGGTAGTGTCGTGTTTGGCTTAGGGCAAAAGCCAATTCGTTGACGCAGTCATGGCTACTATAGCCATATGTTAAAATATTTTCCGCATCTTTTAAATATGTATAGATATGACTAAATTCTGGAGCAGTTTGTAATTCCCCAAAGATAGTTTCACGGAGTCCAAGATTTTCGACGTTAACATAGAAGATTTTATTTCCTTACATTCTTCGTGATAATGCAATCGGCCACAACATTGCCTTTTCCGGGCGTATGTTTAATTATTTAGTAGTTTGGTTGATCTTTACATTACGGTAACTGGTAGTTTGGCGACATTTTGGAGGCGATAAAGGTTACTACCTGGGACTTTGGTAATAATGTGAGCAGTACTGAGTTCCGATTACGCATTATTTTGTGTGGGGGAAATGCGAGATCATGGGATATGTCATGTGATATTAATGGACGAATTACGGTTCTTTAATCGGAAAAGGGGGGAAATCGGGAAAAAATCTGGAAATTTTGTATTTGGCTTTATTCTGTGTTGTGTGAAATAGTGTTTGTGAATTTTTGGATCCCATGGCCGTAAGTAAAGTGAATTCGAAATGGGTATTTAGTGGTATTGAAAAGGATAGTAAGAAATGTTTTTTAAGGTTGTGTGAGAGAGAAATAAACATGTTTTATTATGTTATTTATTTTACCTGGTATCTTGCTTTGAAAGATAAGTATGATTTTAAAGATTCTGAAAGAGAATGAAGAAAAGTGTATCCGCCACGTAATGAAGATTCTGAAGGAGATTAGGTAAGTTAGTATTTTTAATTATTTTTATGCATTGTTGGAAATGTAAGGTGGAAAGGAATTTGGTATTATTGGGAAAATTGTTATTAGCAATGATTTAGTTTAAAGTAATTAGGATTGTAAGGTAATTTTTATTAATTGAATGTATGTGCTCATGTATATTTTAAGTGGTGTTTTTGAATTTAATTATATTTTAATGAAATGATAGTTATTTTGTGAATTTTATACTTGTAGGAATTTGGTGTATGTTTAAGTTGAAATAAATGTGCATGGAAATAATTTAAATATTTGATAATAAATATTTGTAATGCTTCATGTATGAATTCGTTGGTGACGTGTATAATGTAATAGATGATTTAGAGGTAAAAGTTTTTGGATATTTTATTTATTTTATATGTGGAAATGTTCATATTTGTAAAGGGTAAATACTTTTTCGCGATCATGTAATTTCATATATGTTCTTTTTACCGGGTTTAAAGATTGAGAAAATTGTCATGTATTTTCGTGAAATTTTTTTAATTTATGAGATAAAAGCAGTGTACATGGATATAGTGAAGAGTGTGCGCAATGCCATTTTTGTGCAATTCTGGGATGTTTTTTTAAGTAAAAATAAGTCGACGTGTACATGGTTCAGTGATATTTTAATGAAATGATAGTTATTTTGTGAATTTTATGCTTGTAGGAATTTGGTTTACGTTTAAGTTGAAATAAACGTGCATGGAAATAATTTAAATATTTGATACTAAATATTTGTAATGCTTCATGTATGAATTCGTTGGTGACGTGTATAATGTAATAGATGATTTAGAGGTAAAAGTTTTTGGATATTTTATTTATTTTATATGTGGAAATGTTCATATTTGTAAAGGGTAAATACTTTTTCGCGATCATGTAATTTCATATATGTTCTTTTTACCGGGTTTAAAGATTGAGAAAATTGTCATGTATTTTCGTGAAATTTTTCGAATTTATGAGAAAAAAGCAGTGTACATGGATATAGTGAAGAGTGTGCGCAATGCCATTTTTGTGCAATTCTGGGATGTTTTTTTAAGTAAAAATAAGTCGGCGTGTACATGGTTTATGTGTATGTGTTATTTTGAAAAACGCGTAAGGTGTATGGTATTGTGCACTTTTTCTGAATTTTGCAGTGAATATTTGTCATGATTAAGCAGTTTTGTTTGATAAAATTTCTAGCATAAGTGTAATTCGGCTAGTAGATTGTTGGAAGAAGTGTTCAGTAGATAAGAAGAAAAGAAACATGTCTTTACTTCGTGAAGACAAAATGGCGGCGGGGAAAAAAAAATAGAGGGTTGCTGTAGGGGAGTTGGTCGCCAAATTTTCGCCAAAAAATCGCCAAGTTACCGTAATGTAAAGATCAACCAGTAGTTTTAAAGTTTTAAAGCCCATCTAATCTTTCCGAAGTATAAATGACACACAGCAACGTGATCCGAATATACAGTCACCGGTACCCTGCCAAAGTATGCTCTTAACATTTTCACCGTTAAAATTACAACGTACGTTTCGCTCTCTGTAGCCGTGTAACTGTGTTTGGTTGAGAGTTTTGTTAAAAATAGGCAACGGGCTGACCATTCTTCATCAAAATAGCGCCTACAGCGTAGTCTAAGGCATCTGTTGGAAGAAATTTGACACCTTCCGGAAATTTGAAAATCGCCGCATTTATTAGCGCAGTTTTTAACTTTTCAAACGCCGTATTAGTCTCAGTTGACTAAGGACACCGCCGATCGTTCTTTTTAATTTTAACAGCAGTTCTGCTATCTGTGCAAATTGTTTTACAAATGTTCGATAGTAAGAACACATGACCATGAGGTTAATTTCTTCGCTGTGCTTGGCGGCGGGTAGTTTTTCATTGCAATTATTTTAGAATCTTTAGGTTGTATGCCCTTTGAGAAATTTTGAAGCCTGAATATTTAATCTCTTTTGCCAAAAATTTACATTTGATCGCATTCGTTTTTAACCTAAATAATGTTAACCTTAATAATGTGAAAACTTTATGTAAATCCTTAATATAGTCATCAGTATTTTCACTAACTACTATTATATCGTCGAGACAAAAGTTGATTTTCCGAGGGCAGGTCTTAACCCTTCAATGCATGATTTTTTATATTTTTACCAAATATTTTTTCCTTCATGGTCATGGCTTAAATAAATATGGAAAAATATTTAAAAAAATTAAAATTTTTTATTGGTTATTTTTTGAATTTTTAGTTTGATGCATATACGCATCGTCATGCATTTAACACTAAAATGTAAACCACATGAAAAATCATTTACGATAATATATTTAATAAATATTGGCATAAAATACTTAATTATTTATTTTTTTAGAAGATATTGACTTTAATTAAAATTTTATTAATGCTTAATTCTAATTAATCATATTCACCCTTTATAAAAGCTAAAATTGCGATGAAAATTTAAATAAAAATGACGTATGAAATATTTTGTACATGTGTATTTATTGTGCAATTTGTATTGTATGGAAAATTTTGAAACAGTTTCTATCTTTATTTAGACATAATGCTACAGTGCATTTTTCACATCCAATAAATGTTTGGAATTCGCAATTTGGCATTTTCCAATGAGAGCAATTTTCGTTCCATATGGGAACATGTTGAATTTTATCCTGTGTGACGCAGGTTAGAGGAATGTTTGATGCAGGACCTCTCTGTCTTTTCACATTGTAATCATTTTTCAAGACCGCTCGGTCTTCCATGTTGAGGAACTAAACGTTCACCCATTTTGAACAGTCCAACAGATAGCTCAACCTGAAAGGCTGCCAGGTTTAGCAAATCCTTTGGGTTGGCTCCATTCTGTAGAGACGCTTTTTTATACAGCAGTCATGAATTTATGGCCGCAAGGTCTTAGAAGTGGTAAAAATTCTCATATACCACTTTCTTGATGTAAGAGTTATTTTATATCTTCTTATGTTGCTATCCAACAAATCTACGCCCCCCCAGATGTTTGTTGCATCGTTTCACAACATTTGGGCAGTCTACAGTAACTGTCATTTTTCTTCCTATCGAAACTAGATATCTATTCCATGGTGTGTTTCCTGGCAAACGTAGAAAAGAGCACATTCTTATTGTGTTTCCACGCTAAATGACATATTTCAGTTCCAACGCACTCTGCAACGTATTCAACGGTTGTTCTCCTCGACTCTTTTCAGTTGCTCTTTTGCAAGGAGATTGCAGTCTGGAATTCCGTTCCTACGAAATTCCCAAACAAAGAATGTCCTCATCAGCTAAACACTTCATTAAGTCAATTGCCAGAAAGGAAGAGTTAATTTCATAAAAGTTATCGAAATATAGTTTGAAATTTTGATTTCGAGGAATTTCTCTACAAAGTCTAATCACAACATTTACACTGGCGCCCAATTCTGCATCATTTGCTAAAAAATTGTGAAGTAGATTTTCTTGGCCTGAGTATACCTCAAACTTGCGAACAAATCCATCGATACGAAATAAAAAAATGAACATAAATAACCAAAATCAAAGGAATTTTCAATGCAGACAAACAATATACATACTGCATATTAAGAGATATAAATTTAATATTTTATGACTCTAAATAAGAACAATCATGCAAATATCAAGTGCGTATTGCTGATATAAAAATAATCATGAAATAAAAGGTATTATGAAGTCTTATAATTAAAAATCCACTCTAAATTTTAACCTGATTCATATGTGCATCACACTGCACTCTAGAGTGAAATCTAATATGAATATATCTAATATGTATATATGAATCAAACAGAAAAATTGAGATATTTCATTTTAAACAATTCTATAGTTATATCTTAACATAGAATTGAAAAGTACATACCTTCAGCTATACAGAGTCAAATTTTTTAAGAGTGTAATATCGAATTTTTGAATAACACAAAGGTAGCTTGACCACTGAAGAAACAGAAATGAATTCTGTGTTTTTGACACTAATGAAACACTTTTATGTTGCCATCTGCTAGTGAAAAGAATAACTAAACATTGATATGGATATAGTAAGATAAAAATCGACCCAGTAAACCGTCTGCTTTGTAATTTTTTTTAAGCTGAATTCAGTAAGAATTGGTATGATTTATATATGCATCACAATGCATTGAAGGGTTGAAAGAATGTTAACTGTGCACTGGGGGGTCGCCGAGGCTCCACACAAGCTTAAGCCATAAGTTTCTTCATGATTTTGTTATGAATGCCGTTTTTGAATGTCCTTGGGTTTCATAGCAAATAGAAAATAAATACCCTTGCGTAAGATCTAACGTGTTCATGTAATTAGTGAATTTCATTTTCCTAATAATTTCTTCTATTATGGGCAATGGATATTCGGGATATTTCGTTAAACTCTTTAGCTTCCTATAGTTAATAGTAAATCGCCAAGCTTTGAAATTCCTATTAGGCAAGTCATCCTTTTTTCGTCATAACTCTGCCTGAATAGCATACGGACTGCTGATGGAAATAATAGTTTTATTTTTTAAAATATTCTCAGCATGTTTTCCAGTTACCTCTTCTTTTACTTTATCATATCAATAAGGTTTTGTTCTACAGGGACCTTTCTTCTCTAATTCGATTGCGTGTTTCACTCTTTGCGTAATCCTGAATTATCAGAAATTATATCAGAAAAATTTCTTACCAAGTAAGTCTTCGAGTTTCTTCTTGTTCTCAGGTGCAAATGGAACAGATCCAATAACGGTGGTTGCGCTGCTTCTTTGGACTTAGCATGCATTTGATGCTTGAGAGTTTTGTTTTGAAAATTTCTTTTTCGCTCCGACTGCTTCGACGAAGTCCATCCCTAAAGTTACCGAGGCTACAGATTTCTGACTATGAAGACAATAGTTTCTTGGAAGTTTTTTTGAAATTGAACCTTAAAAGTGGCTTTATATATACATGTACAATGTTTTCATTGTGCTGCGACAGCTTCGATATTCTCCACATTTAACAGTCCATATATTTAAAAATATTTCAAAACAATTAAACAAATAAAATCTTCTTGTGCCCCTTTGTCTAACAACACCTCTTTTGGCACATTATTTGGCAAAAGACTAGCAGGGCGAAATTTTTTATGACCACAGTGTTTAGCCGCCCACGGTTTAGCCCATGAAGGTAGGACGTAAGAAACCTAACCGGTTTTCCCCATACACTGCTTTCGATCCCTTCGCGGCGACCAAAACATTCAATGACATACCATTAAGATAAATAGGTTTTGACACGATCGGATGTAAATATTTTGTAATTACGTCGTAAATATACATATAAATGTATATATTTTCTTTTTATACAATATTTCAGAATATTAAGTATGTGAAAAGAATACATTTTTAAACAACATTTCATTCTAAACCGAATTAAATACTATATTTGCATATAACAGTTTAATTTGAACGAAATATTTTCACAAGTTTTCCGTTAATTACATAAAAAAGAAATTTTAAGGTAATTCGAATTTATTCGATTAATGATTATAAAAATTAAGATCAAAGTTTGCTGTATTATTTATTAAAATTATGCATTATTTCTTTTCTATTTATAGAGCTTCTTCCTAAATACTTTCTCAAATATGACATGATTTTTTAGCTTCTGAGGCATCTTTTAACTCGAAAAATCTAAGTCAATTTATAATTAATTCTCTATTCGGTCCATTTCAAATTAAAGCACCTTTTATTTTAATAGTGAAATACGTTAAATAATTTTGCTCATTTCCATGTACTTAACTTTTGAGTTTTTCTGAAAGGAAATAATAAAAGCATTTTTTTTAGTTATTGTTTAAAACTTGTAACTGAGTTGTCATAAAATGTAAGAGAATATTTTTTTAGTTATACTTATCAGATTTTTTAACCCGTCATTTCAAACAAAACGAAGTCTAAAACTCTTCATTATTATTTCCTTAAGTACGCTTCTCATAGAATTTGCTTTACCAGATCTTTTAACTTATTGCTTTCCAGTATGAACAATTCTTGCTTAAATGATTTTATAAACGTATTTGCAAAAGACTTTCAATTTATGTTCACAATCCAATATTAAGGTTATTATATATTTATAATAATTACAAATTTAGATACTTTGAATAATTAGATTTCTTCACAGTAACTTTCACAGAAGTTTATAAATAAATAAATCTTTCATTTCAAATACATTTATAAATAATTTAATAAATATTTAGTATTTTGTTAAGGACAGATGCATGCTTTTTGCAAGCATATGTATATATATATATACATATTTCATATTCGGCATGTACAAATCTTTAATTTCTGTGCATTCACTATATTTTTCGAGTAAAGTAATTTACAATAATTTAGCATATATCCGAATTTTACATAAGAAATATGTATAAGTATAATTTGAATGAAAATTACATGCATTATTTTTAATATCCACTCAAAGGTCAGTGTTTCTTTGAAATTCCTTCACGATGGCATCTCTCCCTTTAGGCAGATAGCCCTTGTATGCCTTGCTCTATTTAATAAAAACTTAACCTGACCTATGTACCTAATTACAAATACTTTAACATGCATAATATTATACTTACATTTAGCCGTCAAGTTTCAGACTTTTGACTTAAAACAGGTTTTAGATACATTCATTATCAAATTCAAATTTTCCTGTAAAAATATTTTGGCAGAGCACTCAATACCTCTTTTAGCGATTTTACCCAGTTTAATTATTCTCTGATAATGTAATAGTAATAACCATCCATTTCACATTTAAACATTAGCCGCATTGTCATCAGATCACAATCTTGATTGTCTTACTCTGTATAATATTGCTTCATTCGCCGAATTCGCAAATGTATGCGTCTTTCATTTCACACATTTGTGTAAAACTGTACATATTTTTACACAAATGTATGATTACAAATCAAGGAACTTATTGGCATGTCTGTGCGTATATTTATTGATTTTGACTAGGAATGCAGCATTTGTTGGTAATTTTATTTTTTAAATAACCCAAATAAGTAAAAAGTGTAAATCTAAAAAGATTATTTTTCAGTCATATAAAAATAAAAGGATAAGTTTAAAATGAGCCTCTCATCTAAAAATTTTTAAAAAGTACGTCACAATAATATGTGGATGACATCATTTTATGAAAAACATTTTGGCGTTTGGAACATAAAATAAAAGTAGCGAATCCTCTATCAAGAGTATCGAAAGACTTATATATTTTTAAAGGTACCGTAAGGTATTTTTTATATTTTAAGCTTAACATTTTTGCTAAAATCTATAATTTGTAGTCCAACAGCTTAGAATTTTATGAAACAAATTCATAATCAAAACCTCCGTTGTTAATTATCAAAAAATAACCAAAATATGATTTTTGCGTAAATGCCACTAAACTATACAAAAACTATACAAATTACTATTATCCATCACACAATGAATTTTTTTTATTTTTTTTTTTATTTTTTTATTTTTTTTTTTTATGTATATGTGGAAGTATCCCGTTTTTTGATTTGTATGGAACTGTCCTGTGTCGAAATACTATCAAAGCGCTGTCAAGGAAGCTTTTAAATGTAAACAAAAATCCCCCCCCCATATGGAGATTGAAGCCTCCGAGCAGTGCTTCTCTCGTAGTACGGGGTTGACTCCTCCTTCCTTTCTTACGTCTATGATATAGCCGGAATTTAAAGGGGTTTGTATATGAGCCGGGTAACTGCACCCCGGAATATTTTAACTGTTGCTTTTCCGTACCTTTTTCTTATCTTGCCGCCTAATCTGGCAATCGCCAAAATGTTTCTTTTTATCTTAAATTTTTTCCGCTGTTAAATTTTCTCCTATTCTCTGCTGTCGGCCTGCGAAACTATCCGTTCGATTTTTGGCCGTAATCTGTTGCATGCACACTTTCGAACAAACTGCGACTTTCAAATTTAACCGCCAGTTCAAGCAACTATTCTAAAGTACTAGGGTTGCTAAATTCTTTAATGTCCTGTGTCTGTGGCAACAGTCAGGGCAAATAAATCTGAATAATTTCGTTATCAGGCTTTTTCCCGTATTCATCATTCCACAAGGATTCAGCAGACTTGATTCATATTCTTACAAATATATGTAAATCCTGTTGGTGAAATTGTATTATATTTTGTATAATATAAGATGAAATGCTTGAAAGAGTCGAAGCTCAGCTGGAAAAATAAAATTACAAGGGCAAGTCTTTTTAACATTGAATAAATGGCTATCTCTCTAAATTAACGAGATATCGCGAAGCTGACCAGGGATTGGGCAACTAATTTTTGTCGCCAAATTTGATAAGAGATAGCCGAGACTTGCCAAATTTGACGATATTATGGTCCAGTCTCTGTATAATATAACTGGTACTGTAATTGTATAACTATAATTGGTCTCTTTGCGTAACTATAATGGTATCCGGCCTTTATATGCCTTCCAGTAATTTAGAGAAATGGAAGGTGCTAGAGATTTATTAACGGCCGGGGTAAAATCATGTAAGACCGGAGAAATCCTTCACTTTCAGTTTCTCAGTTCATATTCGACTTCGGTGTATATAATTATATACAGTTAGTCCCAAAAGTCTGAGTACAGACTAAATTTTAAATTAAAAAAACACTTAAAGCATAGAAAAATGTATTTTAATCATTGCATTTTTTTCTTCTATTAGCTAAAATTGTAAGCTTAAATAAAAAGTAAATAATATCAGTGTTTTTTTACATTTTTTCAAAACTATATTTTATCAAAAAAACTCAGAAATTCCCTCCAATAAGTCTGCGTACACTTTCCAAGAAAAGCAAAATATAATTTTTTTACATTACTTCAATACTTTGTAGGATATCCTTTATTCTTCAAAACAGCTTGCAGACGTCTGGGCATTGACTGAACTAGTTTTTCAGTGTCATCCGACGTAAATTTCGCCCATTCTTCCTACAATTTACTAATTAGCTTATTTCGCGACGTAATATTGTGTTTTCGAAGTCGTTTCTCCAATTTTGCCCACAAATGTTCGATTGGATTGAGGTCTGGTGACTGTGGAGGAGTACGCAACTGTCTTGGAGTGTGACAGAGGAGATGTTCCTTCACAATTTTAGCTGTATGTTTCGGGTCGTTGTCTTGTTGGAAAATAAAGGTATTAGAAATGTTTAAATTTCGGGCACTGTCTCGTAGATTTTTCTTCAGAATATCCAGATAAACATACTTATCCATGACTTTATCAATAATGTGAAAATTTCCAACTCCTTTCGACGACATACACCCCCATACCATCACACCGCCAACTCCATGTTTGACAGTTGGATTTAAATTTCTCAGATTCAGTTCTGTAATGGTTTTCTCCATACAATAGGGTGGCCATTAACTTTAAATATTGTAAATTTACTTTCATATGACCAAATTACATTGTTCCAGAAGTCCTGCGAAGAGTTTAAATATGTTTTGGCAAAAGCAATTCTTTTCTTTCCATTTGTCTCGGAAATGTAGGGCTTAGACCTAGGTTTGCGTCCATGATAATCGGACTTTCGCAGCACTTTTCGTATATTTCCAGGAGAAATTTCCTTGTTGCTAGTTAAAAAAATGTCTTTTGCAATGCTTGCAGCAGAAAGTTTAGGATTTTGTTTACTTCGCAAAAGAATTTTTCTTTCTTCTCTCTGCGTTAGCTTCTTCGGTCTCCCACATCTTGGTTTTACAGCAAGACTACCAGTGTCAAGATAGTTTTGAATAACTCTTTGCACACTAGAAAATGGTTTTCCAATAGTTTTACCAATATAACGAAGAGTTTTACCTTCATCTTCAATTCACCCTCAATTTGATAATTAGTTGTCTCGCAACTAAAAGAATTTCTTTATTGGTTGTCATTTTCGTCAAAGAAAATAGAAATAGCAACTTCTAATCAACGTGAAAGTTGCTTCGGAAGTCAATGACCTTGAAAGTGTAACCTTCTTTGCATTTTCAAGTTTGAAGTTTAAAAGTTAGGTAAGAAATCCCCTGCCTCCTTCGCGTCGTACGCAAACTTTATTGGCTTTGATTTCTGGCCACTTATCTTTTAAAAATTAATGTGCATACATTATTTGATATGAAAATATTACAGTTAAGTAATTTCAAAGTCCCTTATTGAAACTAAACATTAAAAAAATAAAACTTTAAGAAACTAACCTTTTCGCACCTTAAAATTTGGATTTGATATTACTTTTCTTGATGTACGCAGACTTTATTGACTAACTGTAATTACGGCAAAGCACACTAGGGCTATCTGCCTAAGGGGAGGGATGCCTTCGTGGAGGACTTTCTATGGGAAACTGGCCTCGTATACACGTTACACATGGGGAAAACCGCGAAAACACCCATGCAGTCAGCCCATTCGCGGGATTCGAACCTCGGACCGAATTACCAGTGTTCAGCGACTTTACCGCTCCGCCGCTGGTGGGCCTATATTTGACTTCTGAGTATCGAAGGTATCTGCGCGTGAGCTTCGCTCTTTAGATACGCTTTCCATTGCGTTGTGTTTTATGTTCTCAGTAGTTTGAGTGTAACTTCTGATTGTGAATTGTGATATTGAGAAGTGCTGTAGAAGTATTTTTGTGGAAAGTTGCAGAACTTCAAAGTGTTTCTTTGGTAAAATAAAGTTTACCATGTTATCATCGGTTCTGTGTGCATTCAATTCATTACGATGACGTTTACGAAAAAATGTAAGGCAGGAAATGGAAGTTGGAGCCAAATAAGAAAAAAATTCAGTTTCAGTGAGTAAATGCATTTTGGAAAGCGTTTCAGATGTTTAGTGAAAATTTTGTAGTATAAATAGGTTACATACATCTAAAACGTGCATTTTTATGAAAAACAAGTTCTGAGAATGAGATTATGAAATTAAAGAGGACAAGAAATTAAATTAAATATTTATAAAATTAGAAAATATAGATTTTTAAGAATTTAAATATAACTATCACATAAATGTCCGCATTGAGAAGAAGGATTTCATCACCAGCTGAAAAGAAATGTTTCGGAGTAATAGAAAAATACAAGCAAAGTAAATAAGATATTTATTGAATGGTATTATGAGGACTTAAAATCAAATATGACTGTTATTAGAATAAATAATGAAAAAAACTCGGTAAATTATTAAAAATGTTTATCTTCCTTGACTACGGAGTTAATTAATATAGTCTAAAATTCATTTCATGGCAATGTGCATTAGTAAAGAAATGATTATGTGGATCAAAGAGGCAGGAAGATTGATTTTTATGTGGATAGTTTTTTTCAAAGAAGACATAAAAGCAAAGAACGTAAAATTAGTAAGAATCGCAAAAAAAGCGGTAAAAGAAATCTTTATTAAATATGTTTATGAAGAAACGCCAAAATTGGAAAAATGTATGGAATGGTATTTTTTCTAAAGGAGGGTTACATAAAGGAATTTCACTGTGATAAATTCAGTAATGAAAGAAAATTATTAATAAACTGGATAATAACATTTCTCATTGCTTACCATCTTATACGGCCCACCAGCGGCCGAGCGGTAAAGTCGCTGAACACTGGTAGTTCGGTCCGAGGTTCGAATCCCGCGAACGGGCTGGCTGCATGGGTGTTTTCGTGGTTTTCCCCATGTGTAACGTGTATACGAGCCAGTTTCCCTTAGAAAGTCGAGCCCACCAGCGGCCGAGCGGTAAAGTCGCTGAACACTGGTAGTTCGGTCCGAGGTTCGAATCCCGCGAACGGGCTGGCTGCATGGGTGTTTTCGTGGTTTTCCCCATGTGTAACGTATATACGAGCCAGTTTCCCTTAGAAAGTCCTCCACGAAAGGCATCCCTCCCCTTAGGCAGATAGCCCTAGTGTGCTTTGCCATAATTAAATACACCAACACCAACACCACCCTTAGAAAGTCCTCCACGAAGGCATCCCTCCCCTTAGGCAGATAGCCCTAGTGTGCTTTGCCATAATTAAATACACCAACACCATCTTATACGTATATCTATCTCCCAGCTTGACTTATTTAAAATGGAAAGTTCGTTTTCTGCTTAACAAAATTTGGGTACCGAGATGCATTTTTTCACGTCAGCTTGAACAGTACTTTTAACATGATTTAAATTGTATTCTTTGAATCCCTAAAGATAACTACTATGTACTTGAAGTTAAGAATTAACCAGGAAAATACGCTATTTTGCAAAACTATGAAGTACTATGAATAAAGTGACTGTTTTTATTGAAGTTAAATATGCCCAAAGAGCACACAAGGGTTACACATTCAAGGCCATTGAACGATTAATAATTCAAAACAATTGAACGTATCTGCTGGCAATTGCAGATTGAATTTTCAAATGAGTGCTTGGCGACAACCATTATGATGGCAATGCATACTTATAAACTTTGATACAAGAAGTGATAAAGATTCCTTATTTCATTTTGCGATACATTTTGTCAGACATTCCTTAACTACGGTTACAGATCTGCGACATTTTTGGGTGTCTGAATGTGGTGGCCTCCTATATCTCGTACTAGCTCCTTTGGCGAAAGATATGGTGACCTTGCTGTCCAAGAAAGAGTATCAGCCGCTTGGAGACGGTCTAGAGGTACGCGAAATAGTATGAAGCTCCAGGACTTTGTGCCATGAAGGTAGCCCAACATGCCATTAACATATCTTTCAGCTATTAAAGATATATGCTGGGTGACTAAGACTACCCGACTCTATCACAACAGGAGTAATAGCTATGTGCTCCTATAAAAGAAAGGCTGATTGGGACTGCTGGCTGATCTGGCTCATGTACATACACACGGAGCCGATGGTTATCTGCTTTAAAATTGATGAGGAAAGCACCGCGATCTTAGTCGGCTGGTAGCCTTGATGAACGGCTACAATACTGCTTCAGACGACTTTGCCGATTTTGTTGGGTTAGGCAGACGTCTTTAAGGCCATTTTGAGTAAAACACAGCCTAAGTCAAGCGCCTTGAGACAGTGGAAGCTGCCACAATGGTATGTAAAAGTTGGTAGTACGCTGAATAGCGGACAATGATGCTGTTGGGGCAGTTCGAGCTGTCGCTCAATTATTCGATATTGCCAGGCATTCCTGCAACTTTGCCTTACATAGACTTGATTCCACCAATGAATATCTTGCAGCAACCACTGTTTTCAGAACATTTGCACAGCCGTGCGCGTACGATGCAGATGGCGACCTATTCCTCGACATGACCAGTCCGATTTAAGCATTCCTACTATTCGACCACGTTCGAAGGCATCCAGTTGTCGTTCTAGTCTCCGACAGTGTCATAAGAGCGATATTGGATGCGTCTGCATGGCATTGCAACGTAAAAATGTAAACCGTCCACAATTGTTAACTGATTTATTCAATGCTACTTGCACAGTAGAAACATGAATTATGACCGAGGTTAACAATCACTGACCCTGAAAATTTAAGCCTTTGCATACGTTGTATGAAGAATTTTGCATACACAATTTCGTGATCATCGAATTAATTTTTAATTATGCATATTGGAATTGAAAATTTGCAGTTTACAAGTGTTTAAACGCCCACAAAATCCTTCCTTGATTTGAAATGACTATAAACGAACATTTATTAGAAAATGCTTTTACATTTATGGATGCAATTTAATCATCTCGTCAAGCTTCATGGGATATCAGGTCATTTCAGACATTTCATGTGCTTCTCACAAGTTACCCGGCAAGCATCGATGATGTGTTCGAAACACAAACTCCGGATTATATCGAACTTATTTAGTTAACAACTTCAGTGATGCGTTCCTTCAGATCAGCTATAGGTTAAGGTATTAGAAGCATCTATACCCAGTTTTTGACATAGCTTCAAAGGGCTAAGTTATTTACAGTAACGTCTTTTGAATGCAAGAGCCATTTTAGAAACACTTTGTCATGCATTCAACATATATGTACACCGCGAAAAAAAAATGGGACAGTTCTATATCTCCCGTTCTACTGGGCCGATTGACAAAATTCAAATTGCGTTCTCTCGTTATATCAAAGTGTGACTTAGGATATATATTAGATTTACATATAGCACCAATCTAACATAGGTATTTTGATACAAAATCGGACTTTTTCTGAAGTATTATATAATTTTTTTTTACATATTTCGATTACAGACTCAAATTATGCCTAAACATTACATTTTTTTAAAATGTGGTGTGAAATTTACGGAGAAATTCAACAATTTATTTTGGCGCTTTTTATTCAGTTTGCGCCAAAGTTAGTTCACTTGGAGAACTTCTTAATATATGGCAACCTATTTTCCTTTTCCTTTTTGCATTGTGAGTGGAAGGAAAAAAAAATCACATCGTTCTTTCTTTGAAATAATGTTCTTTATGTAATATTTTTATGTTATTATTTTAAATGTTTTCTTTTTAGAATTTCATTTTAATTGCTTAAGTTGCATGGTTTCTTTCAAATAACTGTTTTAAAAAATATATTTACTCATTCAAAGTGCGTAGTTTAAATAAAAGGTGCATCGCTTATTATTTTTTTTCAAATAATTTTCTTTATACTATATTTTATAGTCATAGTTATTATTTTAGGTAGTTTTTGAATTTTTAGACTTTTATTTAAATTTTTTGTGTTGCATTTTGTCTTCAGATAATTGTTTTAAAATTTTCTATTCATTCATTTGAACTGCGCATTTTAAATATATTTATTAATATAAATTTTCCAGAATTTGCTTTTATTTATTTGAATTGCGTTTCTTTTGGAAGAATACTTTGTGACCATACTACGATGCGTTTGAAAACTGCATATATTAAAAGAGAAAATACAGTAAAGCACAGTTAACATGCCTTTCAATGTTCCGTTCAAAAAAGATATATAAATAAGAGAGATATATATCCGACATTTTAATTTAGGATCACTTGCATATACTGCTTTAAACTGTTTTATCATTGTGCCCATTGCTTTGCACAATTTTATCATCCTGTATTTAATTTCTTAAAATATTATTCATATTTTAGTCAAATACATTGTTTTCGAAATCGCAAGACTGAAATATCATAAAATAAAAAAATATAATTGAAAAAAATACTAAATTTTATGCAAAATTTATTTTTTCTTCTTAATGGCTTGCTCTTTTTTTTTTTCAGGCACTCTGCAAGTACATTAAAAAGCATCCAACTTTTCGAAACATGTTGGTATTTTTGACATTAGTTTTAAATAAATTTATCGCCTTCCATTTCCAAAGGGCCTGCAAACGGCTGAGCGGTATAGTCGCTGAACACTGGTAGTTCGCTTTGGGTACGAATCCAGACGAACGGGCTGGTTGCAGGGATGTGTTCGGGGTTTTTCTCATGAGTAACGTGTATACGAGCTGATTTCGCTTAGAAAGTTCTTCACGAAGACATCCTTCCTTTAAGGTAATATAAGATAAGGCAGATAGCCCGGCTTTGCCGTAACTTAATAATCCAAATCAGTCCATTTCATCAGTATTTAGTCCGAGCCTTTAGCAGTTTTTGCAGGCTAAGCCTTTTGAACGCGTGAGATGAAAGGAAAGACTGGTTTTAACAAGAGTGAAAACGTCCTTAGCTGATATCTATATATGTCATTGGATAATTTCCGGAATCTAAATAATTCGACTGAGAAATCAGGGGATGCTCCGTTTATGATACGATATGATGTTCTATGAAGTAATTTAAATTTATAAAACCATAAAGTCGAAAACCAGTCGGTCTTCACTTTAATCTGCAATGATATCGTATTTGTCTTTTCCATTAGCACAAACTCAATTGCCGCTATTTGCTGGTGTACACGTTCAAGTGTTTTCTCTTTGAACACCCAACTTCCTTGAAGTAGATTCCCCTTTAAATTTTTGCTTTTCCCCCCAATTTTCTTCTTTCCTTCTACATTTTTTTCAGTGCTGACACAAGAAAATTAAGATTTTTCGATTTCTACATTTCCATAAATTTTCATTCTTCTCAAATTTTTAAAAATATCAGTTGCATCAGATGCGTTTCAGCTGAAGACAGCTTTTCATTTTCGAACCATTTTAACTATAAATAAAGTTTAAAGCAAAGTCCAAAGGATAAATATTTGAATTAAATGATTTTTGTTAAATGAGAAAGAAATAAACCATTCCAACAGCGCTTATCCTGTACCACCGAGTGACCCAATTCTTGTATTGGGTGCAAAAAATCTTAATCATATTATTTAGAGTTTTCAAGCTTAAAAATTTCTATATTAAAGAAGATGTTTTTTATATAATCTACAACACGAGAAAAAATTATTACTTAAAACATTCTTTCTAAGAGGATTAATGCAAAAATTTATATTTATATATATCTTTTTTAAAGCTGGGACATGACCCAAAGTGTCAATGCCTTGTTTGCTTAAAATTATTGTGAAAGTAAACATCAAACGAACGTTTCTCAGTTTTAGACAATTAAATTTAAATGAAATTAAACTAAGCAAACAATAATATGGCTAAAATAAAAATTTACCCTTCTAAATATCAAGAGGAAAAAGAAAGAAATTTCAAAAATAAATAAATAAAATAAAATAAAAATCTGAAAGGTTTCAAATTTTAAATGAAGTCCAAAGGGGCGTTTTTTTAACGTTTTGTGTGTTACCTTTATTTATTAAATATCGTGTTTGCACTTAAACCATAAAATTCAGTTCAATAGCTATGTCGCAAAATAATTTTAAAATGAACATATCTTCAGAATTTCCGATGCACAGTTCCGCGCGCTAAAGATAAAAATATTTTTTCCCCTGTAGAGTGTCGCCATTGCTTGCTTTTAAATCGTTGAGTTTGTTACTCAAAAATTCGTTAAAGTTTTACTAAATATGAAATCGATAATAAAACAAATTCCAAATTTGGTATTCCACATGCCCATATTCGTAGGAGGATTACGTCATTCAAAATTCGATGGCTCTATGTACCGTTGTTTTATCACAATAAGAGAAATATACATACATTTATGCAGATTTTTCATTATTTAATTTTTCCAAATATAATGCAGGACTCTAACACTTGGTGGCAACAGTTTGAAAAGTGATACGGACATTTATAGTGATTCAACGCAAAATCGCAAAATGAAAACAATAGTCCTTCAGGAACAAAGCCTCTTTGGACTAAAAAGTTAAAAATTTGAATAATAGCATCTATAATTAAAAAATTAGCTTTTCATATTGTATTAATAAATATTAACTACGCATCATTGAGGGAAAAATTTCATATAATTAGTTCTCCGTAAAATTTTATTTGAAATTTAAGGATAAAAATAGCTGTGGCAATTCTCTGTAACAAAATCCATACACCACATTTGGCGTTATTATCACTCAAAAATAGATGCCAAATTTCAAGCCGCGCAGATATGTACATTCGTGTATATCTTAGAAAAGTTTGAATAAAAAAGTCTAATTTTTTGCACGTATACTTAGAAATACACCTACTTTAAGATGATGGTAAAAATGTTATAGTTCATAATTCAAAATTTTTTCGAAAAATTTATCAAAATTATTTAAAAATACAAATTTTAAAAATAAATCATAAAAATGGGTGAATTTTACTTCAAATGAACTTAAATTTCGAAATGTGAAAGCAAGAATCAAAAAGGTTTAATAAAAAATTAAATATTAATAAATATATACCAAATTCAATTAACATCGAGGAGCTAAAATTTTGTGTGTTAATTTTTTAAAAACTAGTCGTGCGATTTTTACAAAACTTGGTAGTCTGGCATAATTTGAGTCGTAGAATCGGAATATCCAAAACAAACGGCATGTTATTTCGGAAATAGTCCGAGTTTGTGTCAAAATACCTATGTTAGAATGAAAACAAACGCTTTCGAGACATGAAAAACGCAATTTGAATTTCAGCAATCGGCTCAGTAGAACGGGAGATCTAGAACTTTTTTTTTTTTTTTTTTTTTTTTTTTTTTTTTTTTTTTTTTTTTTCGTAGTGTACATATGTAGCGACCAATTCCTCTGTTCGAATGGCTGTCACTGAGAAATTTACAGACACCATAATGCCAATGGGAACGTTTCCCTTTATTGAAGAAGGTAGTTATCTACTTCATAAACAGTTATGGCATTAAACAGTTGCGTAACATATTCAGGTAACTTTGACTATTAACCATGTCATCATATAAAATAAAATAATTACACACACTTTCCGTTCTGATATGACAAAAAACACTTAACATTTTAGAGAGTCACGTTCAACTTCTATGGAATGTCTCCTCATCACTAAAAATGGCCTTTGACAGCAGTTATCTGTTTTGCACTTCAATCTCTGGAGATCAGTGCAGAAGTGAAATTTTATTGTATTGTAGTCCGATTTTAGTTTCTGCATCAATTGCAGCTTATTAAAGTACAAGCATTGCATTGTTTGTTAACATTGCGTTTTTTGATTAACAACTGTCGGCTAACTTTGAGCGTTAACTTTTCCGGGCTCCACAAAATGGTTTGTGTGACGGAGTCGACAACTCTATTTGAGAATGGCAATCGGTCTGAATATCCCTATCTTTCATCACAGATACATCCCTCCTCAGTTAAAAAATTCTTTAAATTTACTCTTAAAAGTACATTGCACTTACACGACACTTCTTATTTAATGAAAATTGAACGCACCTGTTGCGCTTCTGTCAGCTGAAGGCCATCATGAATTTTATTTCATGTCATCTAATGGTGCAAGGAGTATTTTTGTTCTATTGTGGACACCCTGTATAAATATTTTCTATAATGTTACATTTACTTTTTAACTTTAGAATGTAAGCTGCCATACGCTGAAGATATTGCTCGGATATGCTTAGTACTGAACCTTGTAAGGTAAATTTGGTTGCTTAATTGGTAATAATTTTTCTTTAATTTCTTTCAAAGAGAAACATCTAATCAGGTATTATCAATATTGGCAAATATCTCATATGCGATGTCGTGTATTTCAGAAGAAAATAATGAAGCAATTTATTACATATAATAGCTTGAACATATCAAAATAATTGAACAATTTACAAAAATTTTGGATATTTTAAAAAACTGCCCTTACAACAAAAAATAAAATAAAAATAAAAATGCACACTTAGAATTTCATACTAATCATAACAAGAACGAGCTAGAATTATAATGTTCTTACGGTTAAAAAAACCTGAAAATGCGTTTCTGAATTTCAAAATCTTATGATTTTTAAAATAATGAACATAATTCAAAATTTAGATATCGAAACATTTGTTGAGAACTAGTCAAACCAGATATTTCACGCGAATAAAGCGATATATTTATTAGGATTGATCTTATTAACTCGAAAATCATATACAGTAAAAAAAAATACCGGTATATAAAACATATCTTTATCAATAAAATTGTCCTCCAGATATATGAATGTAACTTCAAAATTTCACCAAACCATTTCAAGGAATATTAATCTAGACTCAAAAACAATGTAATGTTACTATTGTCGTACATTATTTCATGAAATATATTGCTAATTCAAAAATTATGCATTGTATCAGAAGTAAAAATAAAACTGTCTTCTCTTTAAGAGAATTAGTATTTGCTTATATTTTCAGCAAGCATTTATTTCTGAGATAATATCTGTTAGAGTTGAGTTATATCAGTAATAACCTACGAGTACTCTGAATGAGAAAAAGAGGAGGAAAAAAAGGAAAAGGTTATACTTTTTAAAACATACTCCTTATTTTCGTAATGTATTGGGATTATTTAATATTTGGAATTCACCGGCAAATAACTAATTAAGGCATCAATCATTGTGACGTAAAGTACTAGAGAGCTTTTCTTGCGAACCAGAAAAAAGAATATAAAAAATTATATGAGCCTTGTAATTGTACCAAATCAACCGTAAACTGGAAAATAAATTTTCAGAAAGAATTTGGATAAGAATTTAAGAACTAGTTTTCTCAGATACGCCGTGAGTGAAGAAAAGTTATGTTTCTTTTTAAAATTCATTTGATTACTGGAACTACTACTTCACTTCCAACGCTGGTAAATGTGATTATTCTTGCTAGCTTTATTTTTAGGAAACATCTTAAAATAAATATGAATACACTTGGAAATAATTTGAAACAGGCGTATTTTTGCTAAGGACTAATCAGTTTCGAGTGAGACTAAAAAGAAGGAACATTTTATAAATTCCCGAAGCAAAGAAATGCAATACTTTTTAAGCATTTTATTTTATGTTCAAAACTCTTAGAACTAGCAAAAACAGATCAGTGGTTCAGAAAAAGAAAATGTACTCATCATTCAGTAACTTTGAATTATTTGAATGAGTTATGTGATTTTTCGCTTTTATAAGTGTCTTTCATAATGTTTGAGATTATTTTCTTATGCATACGAAAGCTATCTCCATACTTAGCAACCCAGTTTTGGCCGAAAGCTAGAACTAGAGGATACAATTACAGATATTTTATCCTCTTCCCTGTCCTGAAGCTCATGCAGTCAAAAATATTCTTAACGTAAATGGAACCAATCCAAAAGATTTGTCAAACAGTCAGTCTTGATATTCTTGGGATTTAACTGGATTTTGACAATGAATGAATGAATTTGAGAATTCGAGGCTTGTAGCCTACAGCAAAGGGTTGGAAGCTAACTTGCATTCAAGTTACGCATAAAGAAAGCTTCCATGCCAGCCTGTATTTAAATCCGGGTCGAACTATAAGAGTATTCAGCGATTTTATCGTTCAGCTGTTAGTGGTTGTGAAAATGCCGAAAAGCAATCCAGTTATCTGCAAAACTTCATTGCAGTAGTAGTATATATCTTTTCGAAAGGCTATCAGTTTAGCAAAAGAAAAAAGCAAAGCAATCACGCAACAGCTTACGATGGGCCTAAGACCTAAATATCATGGCTTCAGTGCCACGGGTAGGAAAACGCTGAGTGATTAGGATTACCTTGTGATGGTATTGGTCTCCAAAGTCATAACGGTAAAGAGTAAATGAAATAGTTCCGTACATTTTTCCGTACAATTTTCAGCCCTCTAAAGGATAACTTAGGCAGTTATTAAAATTTTGTCATTGTGCTAACATATGCTTTTGAACATAACAGAATGAACGTTTTCTGAAATGATAGCAATATTTAGTTTCTACAGATTAATTCTGCTTACAGTGTAATACTTATACATCATGTTTTATTAAAGTTTTATGAGCAGATATTTCAGAAGAACAACGAAAAAATTTATTTCCATCATCTTAATTGACGTCAATTTGTATTTGGTACTGTCAATTTATTTATTGAATTTCTTTACTTTCTTTTATAATTTAAACTCTAATTTAATTTAGGCATGTGAGAAACTTTTCATTATTTCTTCTACCATATTTTAAAAGCTTTAAATTTTAAAAGTATTAAATATGCAGGTAACTTTTAATTTTAACCTAAAGTTTGCATTTCGCTTTAGATATTTTTTAACATTTTTCCAACAATTTTAGGTTTTTATGCAAAGACTTTGGGATGCTAAGTATAGTTAAATATTCTGGCGATGAATTCATATTGTGCTTTCAAGATTATGGACGATAAGAAGGGTATATCTGAACTTCATGCTGTGTTGATTTATTCAGACGGTCATCATCGGCCATTTTTCGGTCGCTATTATTTGTCCTTAAAATATTAGTTTTTGATCATTCACATATTTGCTGCTCTCTGTATATATGCTTTCAATTCTTTATAGAAGCAAAGGAACCACAACGAAGAATTAAACACTGCTTATTTTGAAGTCTGCAAGGTACCGAATCGGAAATTTTAGGCAATAAAAGGACACCTAAATGATTAAAACACAGTTAATATGCAGGTATTGTGTGGCAGTAGCTTTCCAAAGACTGTTATTGAATGCTATGAAGAATGAAAAAAAAAATAAAAGAAAAAAGAGACGTCTGGGACGCAAAAACATGACTTGGGTTGGGGAACTGATGCGTTTGTTCCTGTAACGAAAAAAAAAAAAACATTGAGTAAATAACTTGACTAAGGAAAGGTTGACTAAACAACAGAGATTGTACTGGAAGAAACATTCAGTAGTTATGTAGATAATTCATCAAAGTTCATATTGTCATAAGTACGTAGAGGAGAGAACATTCAACGTTCTTACCAAAAGATCAGTACCTGTAGCGCTATGTATGGGGAGTAGAGGATACATCTGAGAAAAGAGTTTGAACATTTTGCTGGAAAATATCAACATGTGACACGCAGCAATGAACCCTGTTGCAGTGAGGAGATAATTTTAGTTTCTCACTTCAGAATCAAATATTTTTACTACGACCAGGGCTATTTTCAATTTGCTTAACTGGATCTTAGCACTTGTACATATTTTGTCAGTGATGTGGACTTTGTAAAGAAGTAAATTAATACCACTATCAATCAGCATATCGTTGAAAATAGGAGGAAAAATATCCGCCGTTAAGTGCTGCAGAGGAAAGTGCTGTGGATTACTTTCTATCCTTAAGGGCTAAAGCGTTTCTATATTCAGGGAATCTTTGGAAATTTAATCAGGGAAAATTTCTGCGTTGCATGGGTGTTCGCCTTGATCGTAGATATTTGGCCTTTTCTACCCCTGGTAGGGTGCAGTTATATTTCATAAAATGTACGGTTCTTATATTAATTAACCAGTTATTATGATTTTGATCTGTAATAGAACTTGTTCTTTCCATATTTCTCTCCAGAATGCAAATTAGCTTTGAGTATATTTAAACCGAGGGTATTGAACCTTAGAGAGAGAGCTTCTGGCATTCGCGCCGCGCTGTTAGAATTCGTAGGCAGCACTATCTAAAGTCATTATTCAGCCATATGCTTTTTCTCGCTAGCATAAATATTCGACTTGCGCGCCAATAAAATATTGTGACAGCTTATAGCTTATTTTATTGAATGTGTAGTGTCAGACTACTGTACCCTCGTTTGAATTTAACTGATTGTTATTCCTTAATTTACGTCGCGACAGGTGGTGGTTCGCTGAGCGCAAGTCGTACCTTTTGTGTTCAAAGTTCAGAGTAAATAAACATGTTATTTAAACCTTCTCCTGTATTTGTGAGTTTTTAAAACGTAAAATAACTCGCTAAGTTGTTTGTAGGGTTTAAATGTTTACAGAAGTTAGGTCAGTTTACAGAAAACATAAAAAGTGACCCACCAAGAAAGAGTTACCCAAACGTAATGAATATCGGTAGATATGCTGTACATTTATTGAGAACGAAACGCTAGCAGGACCATACAAATTGAATGTCTTATTCAGGAAATAAAGCTACATGAGCGAAAAAAAAATCAGTAATGTGTTGGCCTAGAGCTAACCCTGATGCAGACTGCTATCCGGCTAAGCATTCACTCGTAGAGTTGGAATCCTGCGAGTTTGCTTGTCATATACGTTCTAATTAGCGAGTAAGAGACACCATCTAGGGAAAGTCAGAGACGTCTGCTTATCATAGCCCGTACGTGCTATATTGGGGAGAAATCTGGAGATCGCAACGGTTAAGGGCGTATTGGAGAAGCGCGAAGATAAGCAGTAGAAAAGATACCAGTGCGAGGCCGGGGATTATCTTGCTGATATATATGTTCAGGATCAGTGAACTTAAGTGAAACACTACGGGGCATAGAATCTCGTTGAAGTATCGCCGTGCTGCAAGGGGTCACGGATGACAACTTTACAAAGCGGTGATGTACGTGTGAGTAACACGTGCATAAGAAAATATCCCTAACATTAACTAGGAAAGCCGAAATCTTAGTTAAGATAGACATGTACAATTAATAATCAAATTTAATAAGGAAAAGTAACAGTTGCCGGGTACATTATAACGGCTTAAGAAATTCAGAGCACAGTACAGATGCGAGTACACAAGTTCACATATCTCGGCGAAGCAGAGACGCACACATTTGTTGAAGTAGTTCCACTTGACTGCCGGAGAAAATTCTTCTCTCCCCGTCAGCCTGTAGGTTTGCCAAACGGGTTTACTGTTTCGCCCATTGGCGCTTTTCTGTACAGTTTTTAAGTCCGTATCGCCTGTTTGGCGCTGCCGCTGCATACTCCCTCCGCAGTGTCAACGAAATGTGACATACCGATGCGGGTGTCGGATTAATCGTCCAGAACGGGTGATACAAATGTCCGAAGTTTTTTTCACACTCTTGGAAGCAACTTGAGAAGAGTCCATGGTTACAAAAGCGTGTTTCAGTCTATCTATGGAGATCGTTTGCTTAGTCCCTTTTATTTCGAGATCAAATGTTTTATCTTGTCTTTCTAGCACCTTAAATGGTCCATCATAAGGAGTTTGAAGTGGTTTTCTAACTCCGTCGTGTCGAACAAACACATATGTGGACTTTTGAAGGCGTGGATGAATGAAACATGTTCGCTGGCCGTGGTTAGAAGTCGTGGTCGGGCGGACACTGGCAAAGTGAGATTTTAAATCCTCCACAAACTGTTTGGGGAACGCATCCGGAGGTGTCGGATTGAAAAATTCTCCTGGGAGACGGATAGTCTTTCCATACACCAGTTCAGAAGTGGTTGCTCCTATGTCCTCTTTGAGAGCGGCGCGGAAACCCATCAGCAGCGTTGAATTTCGTCAATCGGATCAGCAGAACGAAAGCTATAAGAACTGTCCCCTTTTTTTACTTCCTTGTACGAAGTAAAAAGGAAGTATTGTAATCGCGAAAAGCTTCAGGCAGCATATTTCTACGAAAATATCCATTTTGACCGCTTTGGAATGCAATTTAACGATGTTTTTGCGTGATATCTGTACGTAAGGACAGAATAAAAGACTCTTTTCCTCCAAAAAAATTATAAAACGGCTTTAAAATGAATTCTGAAGAGAATTTTCCGTGGCGTCTGTACGAACGTATGTACGTACGAATCTCGCATAACTCAAAAACGACTAGTCTCAGAACGTTGAAATTTTGTATATAGGACTGCTATAACATGTAGATGTGCACCTCGTATTTTGGTTGCGATCGGCCGCACCAAAGGCGCTGCCGCTGCAGCGGTACAAACCTTACAGCAAAAATCACTGCTGATAATTTTATAACAGATTAATACTGTATGGTATAACAAGTATTACACATGACCTCTAAATCTCAAAAGGATAGATCAATTGAATTGGCCTTCGATAAAGTCCTTGTGTTCAGTGATGTTACCGCTCGGCCACCGGTGGGCCATTACTGTTGGTTGAGAATCGATCCTTATCACCACAACTAATTTCATTTCTGAGTATAAATATATATGTATAATAAACTAATAATGATACAGCTGGAACTGACATTGTATATTTAAAATTCTTTCATCAGACAAAACTGTACGCCAAGATTAAAAATGTTATGGACAATATTTGAAATTAAATAGAGGTCTTTGAATCTAGTACTGAGGGAAAAGTACTGGGAAATTGAAAATACAAGGTTCGCAGTTCTCTTAGAGCAAGGTCTTCCCTGGCTATAGTCTGTTTAGCCTTATGGATGTAAAAGGCATGCAAAGTCGTAGTGTGCACACGTATAGATTATGAAATCTTGTATTTCAGACGCAGTTGAAATCCAGGTTTTTATGGATTATGTGCTAAAACGTGTAATCTGTAGTAAACAGTATACGTCAACAAGTGACATGCATATAAAATGCCCTAAATTCCTGTTACGGATTAAATGTTATTGCACGGAATTTGTCAGTTCATCCGGTAGTCCTCTAACTAATCTTCTAAATTTCTAAAGAGAACTTCTTAAATTTAAAAAATGGAAGAGACGTTTTATCTTCTTATAGTTAAGCTCTTTCTTGGCAAAATGCTAAATGTTTTAAGCACACTCTAAGGTATTATGGTATTATCAGTCTAATTTTTGAATACGTTCTGTCGGTAATATTCAAAAATGAGAAGTGTATTATTGTAGGAATCTTGTAAGACTAATAAGTTAAGCAGCAGAAAAAGTATAAAATTTTCATATATTTTCTTTAGATATACCTTTCCATTTAAACAAGATTGAAATTTTAATATAGCTTCATTCTTTTGTTGTGGAAAATTACATGTAACGTTATATGAAAGGTAATTCTTTGCACTTCAGTACAATACTGAGCTTGTTCTGTTGCGATATTACACACAATGTATATGTACAAATACAGTACTAAGACTAAGTTCTGTTTCAGTATTATAAACAATGCGCTCTTCCAAAACGTTTTAAAGGATGAGACAGAAGACAAATTTACTTATGCTGACATTTTATCTGAAATTGTAAAATAAGTATTTCAGACCAAAGCATTGAAGGATTCGAATGATTTTTTTCTTCATGCTTTAGTTTTTATGAGAAGCGTTGTTACACGCAAAAAATGAATAAATTGGAAATATTTATAAGCATTTGTATAAACATATTTTAAGCTTAGTCTTTTCGACTTTTCTTCACTGCAAGTGGAATTTTTATAACTGCTATTACTTACAGGAAACCAACAAGTCAAACATATCCCTCAGAACTTCCGAGAATATGACATTTGAAGAAAAACATATAAATTGAAAATGCAAACTGTTTTTGGAGACACCGAGCATGACTTAAAGATAAACAGAGCTAACTTGCATAATTTATTAAGGGTGGGTTCTTCAGATACTCAAGTGGTGAAGTAAATCCGGAAATGACGCAAAACATATATATATTTGGAATAAATTCCCCTAGGAAGACAGAAGTTAAAAACTTTCAGTTCTTTTAGCTCTCACAGTTAGTTTCATACAAAAAAAAAAAAAAAAAAAAAAAAACTTTTGCGTGTCAAGAAGAGCATTTTCTACTAAAGATCAATTCAAAACAAAGTTTTCTACATAAATAACAATCAAGTTATGCCAATGAATATTAAGTTTAGAAATTTAGATCATTTGCAAAATTAAAAAAATAGAATATAAGTATTTTTCAAGAAATATTTAACGAAAGTGTAGAGATAAGAAATTTCATAACATTTTTGCGCACAGTATTTTAATAGTATACGCGAAACCAATGCAATTTTTGTAAACGTTCTGAAATCATTTAGGTCATTACAAGTAAATACAGTATTCATTTAGTGTTTACCCATATAGCTCACATATTACTTCTTGTTTTGGTTAACTTAGCAGTAACAAACATGATGTTTTATTTATGTTATGTTATGCGGTTTCAAACATATTTATTTTCTCTCATATGGAGCACCAATCATTAACGAAACTGGGCAGCAAGATAACGAAATTTCTGAATGACGTCACCGAGTGGTCGTGTCATAGTGGGTTTAATGCAGAATGAAAATAGTTTTGGAAACTCTAATACATGTGTAACAAAAACTATGAGTGTGTTCGTAACCCGATGAGACAGAAAATTTGATAATTTGAGTGAAAATGTGTCTTTCCGACTTTACACAAACAGCTTGGCGCAGCTGAAACTAATGAGACGAAAGGTAATTAATATTGTAAATGAAATACTGTCAAGAACTTGAGTATTAGATGGCAATGTATTCATTACAAACCAGTGCAATAAATAGAATGTTTTTCTCTGCGTTTTACTTATATGCGATTCTATTTTACGATTAAATTTCTTTCATTGAAAGGAATTTCATTGACAAATTTCAATAAATTTAATTTCATTGATCGGTAATGCAAACAACAGATGAAAAAATGAATGAATGAGATTAAATCAAAAAGCTAACACATGTGAATAAATTATGTTATAATTATGAAAGAAGTTTATATCTCCTTTTCGAATATTATAAAAATGATAAAGGAACTTGAATGCCACGGAAGTCTATCTTGTTGGTTGTTAATTTCAATGCTCAGTAATTAATTCTTTTTTGTATATCTATTGCTCGTCTACAGTACATGGTTCTATAGTACATGTCATCAAATGTACATTCGCAATCTAATCAAAATTAGTCTCTCTTGTTTGTGATATTTTGTTTTTGTTTCTACTGTATTTTTACTACAGAGTATTAAATCAATGCAAAAAATTGATATCGCAAACAAAATAGACTAGTTTTGGTTAGACAGCGCATACGCATTTGATGAAAGGTGCAATCAAAAAAAAAAGTAGCTAAATATCCACGGTCTTTAGTAGTCTGTGTGCTATACTTAGTTATGCAAACTCTTAATAACTGCGTTATTAGATGTTTGCTGGAAAATAAAATTTGAAAGCATGAAATATTAAAACAAATTATAGCAATTTATAAAATTATATATATATATATATATATATATATTAAAATTTATTAAAAGAAACAAAAGAGTGTGAACCAGAAACGAATATAAAAGAATGAATGGGCAGAAAAAATACAAAACTGTCGAAAATAAACAACACTCATACCTAGAAAACAACTTTTCAGTAGATATTGTCTTTGCCAGTAAGGCTGAACAATCTGAACAAAAATTAGGCATGCTGTCGGCTCAAATCGCCCCTCCTAGTTAAGCTGACAATAAATACTCAGAAGGAACAGATATCTGCACGCCAGAAATTATAAGTATTTATATAGGCAAAAATATTTCTGATGATAGGAGAATATTTCCAATTAATTTGATGAAAATGAAGAAAAACCTACGGTCCCCTTTCCGAAAGGTACTAAAGAAGGAAATAAGAATTTTAGTGCAGCATATTAAACACCCATAACGAAATACGGCTAAGTGCCATTACATTACTTATGTTACTCTAAATTATTGGATACATCATAATGGAAATCTTGCTGGTTGTTTTCTAACTTTGATAATAGTTGGAGTTCAGGTATTGTAGATCGGGAAAAATTAATGGTAAGAATTAAAACACGCAGCTCTTCCAAATCACATGTGGAAGCTAGCGCTGTGCATGAGTGTATGAAGGATGGGAAAAAATGGGACTATTGACAAAGATTTGAAAAACAAATTCAATGCGAGGCATATTTTTGAAAAATGGTTTTTGAACGATTATTTAGCACTACACTTATGCTATCGAAAAATGCGCTAGCTCTTTGTGGGCATGGGGAAGATATAAATACTAGTTATGATGCCAACATTTTATCGCATGTTAAAATATTAAGAAAATACGATCATCTTATGTGCGAATTTTGGGTGTGATTTTAAAGCCACTTTTGAGCCATTTGAGGAAATTTGCGACATTTGAACCTTACCATACATAATGAAATAATTAAATCTTCTAATCAAAAATCAGAACAAATTTTGGTGAATCAGATAAATGAACCACCTTTTTTATTCTTTATTATTAGACATTACGCCAGATGTGTCACAGACAGATCAAATGTCTATCCTTTGAAGACCTGTTCTTATTGCAAGAAATGATAATTCAGAACCCCATAAAAGAACCCTCGCCGCAATACGAACTCCGAACCTCCCGAATACGCGTCGAGCTTGCTTCCAGTCAATCAACAAAAGCATGCGGAAAGAAGGGAGAAACCTTATAAATTAAAGAAATATTCTCAAGCTTTGTGCTGTAAAAGATTAAGAAGATTTGAAAGAATTAATTCTCATTTTTTAATGAAAAGGAAATTTCATTTAAGAAGTGTTATGAACAATGGTATGACGACGCTTGTGTGACGAATGGTATTTATAATGCCCTTCAGCAAAAGATAAAAAAAAATTCAATCAAATGTAGAAATTGTACATTGCTCGTCTCACCAAATAAACTCGTCATCAATGATGCTGTAAGTGAATGCAAAGAAATTACATTTTTTGGTGTATTAAAAACGCATATTTATTTTGTGGGATAAGTATAAACCGATGGGATTTGTTAACAAATTTTACAGCCGAATCAGAAATACCTTTAGAAAACATAACAGGATTCTTTAGCCATACAGAATTGCCTCACTAAATGCATGCAAATTACTCTATGGTGACAGCCTGAAAATTTTAACTGAAATCCTTTATAAAAGCAATAAAAAGACGAGCTGAAGCAAACGCTGAAGATAAAAAAAAATGAATTAGCAAATTTTGATTTTGAGGTTTCTTATAGTATATTTCCGTATTATTATTAATAAAAGTAAATTATGTTTAAAAACTAGTGTAGAATCTTAATGTATGTCTTGATGAAGCCACTCAATATTTTGAATAACGCCTACATAACTAGAAAGAAACTACGAAATTAATTTGAACTTATTTTAGCAGAATTGAAAAAATGGCCGAAAATTTGATATTATTTCAGAATTTCTAATCAAGAGACAAAATAACATAAAATCTTAATTTGTCGATTTATAAACACATCTCAGTTTTCAAACTCGAGAGTATATTTTTAATTGTATGTATTTTACTGCTTTTTAGGCTTTATTTTAGCGCGGATAAATTATTGATTTACTGGCATGATAAATGTTAGCAATCAATTTGTTTTTTGGAAACACGTTTTATAATGAATGCTAAGGAAACTGAATCAAAACACGATTAAAAAACATGATTAAACTATCTCTCGCGTCTTCTCGTCCAGAATGAACAGGTAATTAAAGTGGACACGAAATATATAACTGATTATTTTGTCTCAAAAAAAGCCAAGGAGCTGCCGCTTTGATTATGTATTTCAGAAATATATATATTATTGCAAATGTAACTTGATTAGTATTGCTTTCTTCTTTTAATTAGCTATGTATATGAAGATTATTTTATTGTTGTTTTATTGTTAATGAATTTTGTTTATTAAGAACAAAATCACAATCAAATTAATAACAAATCCATAAAAATAACTCTTGAATTACTAAACATTAAATAAAATTCAATAATTTGACTAAAATCTATTTCCAGTTCATAATGTTTTACGCAAATATTACGTTTACTACACATATATATGTGTACATAAACTCGTATGTAAAATTAAGAGGATTTGAAAATTATATCTATTTTTATAAAACGTAATGAACCAAAGGTACTAATTTTACCAATGCAGAATTATGAAAATGTTCAAATACATCAGCGTACACGGGCGTATCTGCGGAGCTGCGATTGTAAAGGAAATATAATTGCATTAGGAATGTTTGGGGGATTTGTGTTCTCGTCCTCCATCCGTGTTTCTCGCAAAAGTTGAGCAAATTTTACAAGGTGTCAGGTAAAATTAGCCACGGATGAGAATGAGACGAATGACGGAATGAGATTCGGAATTGTCGGCAGACTGGAGGCAGGTCAGTCACAAACGCAGGTGGCTATGGAGCTCAGTGTAACAGCAGTGTCGTCTGCAGTTTGTGGAAACTGTTTCAGGACACTGTGCGTATATCAAGAAGATCTACAACAAACAATGGAGATCGTTATTTGGCACTTTTCGTGCGCGGCGACACAGGACTGCTACAAAATCACAGCTCTATCGCTAACTGTATGCTGTCACTGGAACCCAGGTCTTCGTGAAATAAGCATGTATACCAGAATCCAATCCCGCTCTCTGTTTCGCACAAGACAGAGTGTTTAGCATGATGCAAAAACATGCGTCTTGAACCAGACTTCAGATGAGCGCCGTGCTTTTATATAGATGAGTCAAGATTCAGTCAAAACAGTGATTCTCGTCATACCTCTATCTGAAGAGAGCCTGACCACATAATGCTTGCTCATTAAAGAAAAGGATCATTACCGTGGTGGAGGTGTAGTGGTTTGGGCAGGCAATTATGTTGGACGACAGCGCTCTGACTGCTATGAGGTGCTGAGAGGAGATTTTGGAGCCCTATATTCGAATTTTAAGGTTACAATTAGATCTGAGTCGCGGCATAGATTGCGAAGCCAGATCTCCCCATCTTAACCCTACAGAGCATGGATGGTCTTGGGAGGACAATTTCGTCTTACTATCCTCTTTCGAGAATCATCCCGGAATTAAAACTAACTGCCTTGCTGCTGAAGTAGGATCGACTGCAACAGGGACTTCTAGCTACCTCCTGTCTAATATGCCGTCAATTTTGGTTGTTAATAAGAACCATACCCCACATTAGACTCATTTTCAGTTCGATATCATAATGTGGAATTTGGAGATCCCTGCCCTGTGAGCTTTACTGATAATTATGATTACATAAAATGATCTTTTGAATGCTACATCTCCTTCTCTGTTATCAATGCATCTTCATACCCAATTTTATTAAAATCTGTCCATCCAGTGTTTCAGAAATTCAACGAAAGAAATTCAAATACATACGTAACATACAAATTTCCTTAATTTTACACACGATTGCGTATACTTATTTTAAGTTTTGCCTAAGTGCCCAAAATTTTCAGCTATGCCACTGTTAACCCTTTGCACTCGACAGGCGGCTCTCAGTCACCACTTGATTTGATGCGATAACTCGAGAGGTGATTCTCGATCACCACTAGATTTAACATGATATTTCGGGCGGTAATGATATTTATTTAGGTTTGGTTTGGGCAATATCGCTTCGTGATTGTGTTCAACAATAAATGCGTATAACTGCCAATCTTTATTCTTAAATAGGTTTTTTAAGTTTATTTTTATAGACGCGTCTTCGATGTTAGTTCGAACTCAACAATTGTGGCAATACGAATATTATTTCCAGAGTTGCGGAGTCCAATAAGCATAGAATATGATGAAGAAATCACTTTAAGTGAACATGAATTCGAATTTTTGTTGATGAAGAATGAAATTATGTATATGCATAGATTACTTGACGATAGAGAGAAGGTAAGCAGTGGTGACTATAAGAATGAAGTAAAAAGTGTAAGAAGGCGAAAATTCGACGTAATAGAATAGTGAAAATAAAAGCGACAGTGTTTCAGAAGAAAAAAGAGAAAATTCAGTTTGGATAACGTGCACAGAAACCGAAGAAATACCTCAAAGAATACCGTTTGTATCCCGCGAAATAACCACAAGATCGCAAGTATGTTCAGACATAAAATAACCTTTATATTGCTTTCAATTGTGAGTGAAACAACTTTAAATTAGCTGTAAGAAATTCACGAAATATGTGGAAAATGATCTCGAGTTGCCGATTCTTCCAAGCGAAAAAGGCCTCGATTGCAAAGTGTTAATAGTCCGTCTGCTTTTAATGTTAAAAATATTGTGATTTATGCGTTGCAATAGGAATGCGAGATACGCAAAGGGCTAATAGTCCGTCTGCTTGCAACGCATAAATATTGCGATTTATGCATTGCAATAAATGAAATTTTAACTGCGAACTTCTTCTAACTGAAATACGAGTAAATGTGTTATTCAGTTGGTAAATTAAAATGTCGATATTCCTAATGCATATCATACTGTAGATGATATTCTATCTTCATGTGAGGTTTACTTTATTTATCCTGTTCATTATTAGGATAAAGGTGTCCTGTATTCCTAATCTCTTGTCAGTTTCCCCAGAATATATAACTAAACAAGCCTTTTGGATAATTTTCACTGAACCGAAATGAAAACTGCGATTGAACTCCCAAATGTATTTAGCTGTCGAACAACTGTCTTATTTTTCCTTTCCGAACAACGTTTTATGTTTAACGAGCATCTATGTTGATGTTGTAAACTATTCATTGCAATCTTGATTTTATGCGCAAGTTTGAGTCTTCAATGAGGTTTAACTATTTTCCATGTGCACTTCTTATCGTGCATAAAGTGAGGAAACCGAATAAGCTTCTTCATTCTCACAAGGTTGAGTTATTTGACCTTTGGGAGATATTTTGTCTGGGTTTTTGCAATTGATTAGTACAGGGAGAGGCTTTGTAATTTTTTCCAATGATTAACCAAATATGGACCTTTCACTTTTCTTCTGATACTTTTAATTTTCGTTCTTGGCATACATCACTTAAATATGTTCACAGTTTTCTGCTTTTTCTTGCATGATATACCTTGTTCTTCAGTTTGCCGCAAAAGTAATGTTAACGGTGAAGGCGACGTTTTTTGCATGTTGTGGCCATTGCTGTTCTGCGATTTTATTATGGTAAGTTTCCACAATTCTGAGATCAAGTATAATCATCATCTTCCTATTTTGTTTCGATCAATTGGTTCCTGCTTATTATCATGACTGTGCGGTCTGATAAGTATTTCTAGAAGAGAAAAAGTGTGTTTTTCCGGGATCCTACGTTTATAAGGGTATAATATTGGTTTTTCACCCTACGAACTAGATGCACTACTTAAATCCATGCATAATGTAGCAGTATCATATAATTTCCTTATTAGGTCATAATCAGTAACCTAAGGAAATTAAAGAGGCAAAAACCATTAAGACAGGATAAGATTAATTACAGAATGCGGAATTTTATTTAACGATGTGAATCCATTTCGACAAACATTAATATTAAAGCAGTAATTAGAATATATAATTCTTTATTGCTCTATCTTACAACTGCAGCTAAACTATTTTGTCTGTTTGTGAAAATCATTCTTAAGTTTACTGAATTAGATATAAGTTAAACTCTGTCCTGTTCTTCTTCTCTCGTATTGCATTACTCTCTTACACTAGAAATTTATGTAAATTCGATGACGTACAGAGTAGTTTAACCCTTTCGAGACTGGGCGCCTTTGTTTAAGACGTACCCTTAGGGTGGATGGGAGTCGAAAGGATTCGTCCCCACAGGCCGAGAATTTTTCGTCCGTTAAGCCTAACTTTAGTAAAAAAAATCACAAAAAAAGTTTACAACCTAACACCATAACTTTGGGTACTATTTTAGATTATTACCACATATGTTAAAATTAACATTTAATCTTTTTCCTTTACTTAATATGAAAATATATGAAAAATTGCTTACTTTGAGAAGTAATTTTCGGAAAGGCTTTTCAAATTATTCCGAAGTTTTAAGTTATAAAATACATTAATAAACTTTAAAATGAATAAAAATGTACAAGAAATTCTGTTTACAAGAAGAAGTAAAAAATCTTTCACAACAACTAGAAGGTAGATACTCAATGAGCTCAGTCTCTGACAAAATATCCAAAGGAGAATCACTAGAAATATCGCTCTCTAAATATTTAGAAAATGAATCATTACTCTCATTTACATCCCTAATTGGCTCATTTACCAATAGTCTGATAAATAACGTCTGCTCGCCATAATAAACTGAAGTAAATGCTTTTCGAAATAAAAGCAATGCAAGCGCAATAGAAACTCTCACAGTAACTTTAAAAGACGCTACATATAGTTTTCAACTTCAATTTGTACCCAAATGTCAGTGGGTTCAGCCATTTCTAGCTCTGGCAAGGTACAAATTTCATTATTGGCGTAGCAAAAAATAATAAAAATAGTATTCTAAGGGAAAAAGAAACGCGAACGTTTATATCACGTGGCGAGTTTAACAGACGGGCTTTGTCTATTTCATATTTATTATATTATGCCTGAAACAGTTGACACCAACGTTACGCAGAATGTGATAAAATTGAAGGTCAAGATCCTAAAACTGTATTCTGTTAAAACGTAATAGAGATAGGACGCCATCTAGTGGTATTTTAAACATTTCAAGACACTAGCACATATATGTGACGGTCGTGGGTGAAGGAGAAAAAGCTCTGGCACGCCAGAGTGCCGGCCGGGAAATGAGTGCACTTCTTGCTGGTACGCAAAAGAGTTAAAATTGGTAGTTAAATATTTATAGCATCCCATTTGATCGTCCCCCCCCCTTCACCGCTGTGACTTACTGAGAAGTAGTTTCCTGCTGATTCCGTAAAAGGCTAAAGCTTAGTTAGTCACTGGGCCGTTGGTTAGTGCTTTACGAGTTTAGAGATAATATAGACAACCGAATATTTAAATTTGATTACCGAAGGCTGTTTATAGAAATGAATGCAAATTGTATTTACTAAGGGAAGTAGCCTTATCTAGTAACACTTTTAATATGACACGTCGTGGTTTTACTTTGTGTTAAACTTTAAATTGCATAAAATCAGAAGGGGCTAAATCAATTTTAAATCCATTTTAATATGCCTTGTATTTTGTGTTGATCGGTGTATACTTGTTACGGGTAATAACTCGCCAACAGCAGTTATACGAAGCGGTGTATTCAAGTTAATTTCACTCCAGGAATTATATGTTAATGGAAACCAAGAATTATTGTGTGTAGGAATTATTCAAAATTTAAAAATCAATACCAGTTTCATTTCAAACTGTAGTGTTGGGACATTTTTTTTGAATTGACTAACAGTTAAACTTATGCTGAGTCTTTCCATTAAACCTCGTTTCATCAAACTCCTTAAGTCGAGAGGGTTATGGAGAAGTTATGGCAAGCAACGTTAAAACTATTAAAGATTAAAATCAGATGAAGACTCATAGCTGGCTTGATTTGGAATATACTTTTGGCTGCTGTCGCAGCTTCTGCTTGCTGGTAAAAGGAAAATCTACTAATCAGAATAGATGTGAATGCTTGGTATTGGTATGGTTGCTAAGTGTTATAAATTAGATCACCTTTATCTATCCGACTCAGATTACTTCGAGATTATGTTAGTTATATTACTTGTAATAAGTTAGGTGACTTAACCAACTTCGAGTAGATTTATTGAAAATAAAGACAGTTAATATACTGTAAGTTTGAGCAAGCTGCTGTGTCAAAATGACTTCAGTTTCGCGTTGTATTATTCTAAATTAAATTCACTAGAAATGAAGAAATATATTTTTAAGTTAATTTATTATATTTTTGTGTTATATTGTTATTTAGATAACTCGCAGTCGCATATAAATGTAACTTCTAAGCGTGAACAAAGCAAATATAGTTAATGATGTAGTTAAGATACCTTTAGACGTTCAAATTTCTCTTTTAATTAACTGGACTGATTCTTATATATATATATATATATATGTATATGATGAATATTATTTTATATTGTCTCAAATTCACTATTTTTTCAGAATTGCCAGTTTAATAAACATTTCGCAAGATGATTACTCACATCAATATATTTCAACTTCTTTTTTTTCTCTTCGTACATACTTTATTCCTGAATTTAATTCGTATCTTGTTACATGAAAATTACTTTAAGAATCCGAAACTTCTCTTCAAGACTTTTGAATTCAGTTAATTGAAACTACACTTTTCTTGAAGCGATTTTTGGGAAGTATATTTAAATAATTTGCAAAAAAAATAAACGCAATCTAATCTGCCCGCATTCTTTCTTTTTAGATATCGTTTATGTGAATGTATTATACACTAAAGAGGAAATTTGCAAGGAATTAACATATTAACCTGTAAATTATTGATTCGTTACTTCATTACTCTTTCTTATTTCCCAAACTTTTTATTTTCCATTGAAATGTAAATAGCAGTTCGACTTACTTATTAAAGAATTCGGAACAGAATAGAATTTAAATGGGGAAAATTCGCCAGCTGTGTGGAGATTTCGCTGCTTGTTCTTGGATGAGTACGCGTGTCTGACAAGAATTTAAGTTTTGCGTTCAGGAACTGAATGTTTCAAATTTCCCTAAGGATTTGAACAGATTTTGTAAAGCCTTACATGCAAAATTTTTATCTTGAGCAGTTTCTGAGTTCGTATCGCTTTAACTTAAGCTTTACAAATAACACACTAATGAATAAATTATGGGTAATCTGTCAATGGTTTGCATAATTACTTGGACCCTATAGTGTATTTCGATAACAAAAAAAAATATTATCGTCAGTGAAACAGGGCAAAATTTCCTAAAAATCTTTATTATTTATTTTGCAGTTAAAAATTGAGACTCTGCAGCTTAGCATTATTAATGTATTTCCCATGTATTGCAATTCGCAGCCCATCGCTTTGATATTAATAAATCTCACAGTTTGGGTCTTATCAAAAAACAAAAATACGAATATAGCGTATTAACGACTTAATAAATGTTAAGCTTGAAATACTGTGTAGTAATTTCCATAAAACAAAACTGAATTTATTTTTTAAAGATGCCACTTCATAATCTCCTCCTGTTCTATTTGTCAACGAATTTATTACAGAGCCTAGTAACGTGGAATTCCTTTCTATGAGCTGTCCAAATAGAATGGCATTGAGGAAAATTTAGTTCATGCAAATTATAGGTAAGGTTACCTATTTCCTCTGTATGCCTTTAAATACTTGATCATGTGCGTGGATTAAAATAACTCATTTTTAATGCTACACGATATTTGTTTACAATAATAATAATAATATGAATGCGTACTGTTATTCGTTTTGTACGATCAGTCACAAAAGCAACTTTCTGAATAATATCTAAAATATCTATTTTTATTACCATCGTAGGCAAATGTTTAATGGATCAATATACTTGTAACATCAAGGAGTTTTTATTATTTCTAATATAAATTAATTTATTGATTATCCTATCCATACTTTAACATAATATTATGGTTAGGCATTGTTTTGATGCTTTACCTTCAATGTATTTTCCATCTCATAAACAAATGGTTTTACTTCGATTAATTCGATAACACAATCCGATTTTCTCTAAATTAATAATTTTGTCATACTTTAAACAAAATATTTTTAGATTTTTCAAACAATGTTTTATTAATATTTGATTATTAGAATTAGTTTTACTCGGAACCGAATTAAAAATCTTCCGAAAATAGTTTTGAATGAAAGGTTATAGAACAGCTGGAATTTTTCTAGCCACCCTAATAAAGCTTAAAAATTTTCTGTGCCTAGAATTTCATCACACTCTAAATTTTCTTCTTTTAAAAAAATATCAGTAATTGAAATATTTTTAGAAAATATTACAGAAAACTAGATAAATATAGTAGAATCAGTAGCCTAAGAAAGTTTTCTTTTTATTTTACACTTATTGAGTTTTCTATAGGATTACTCGTCTACAGTTTGAGAATGCTTGATCCATTTTTAACAATATAGCAATTTGGGAGTTCCAAAGGATTCAGAATCCTAACATTAAGTTTTAACTGAGCACAGTTTTCAATAGTATTTGCCATTCTTTTTAATTTAATCCTTTTTCTTTTAGTTGAAAATGAAATGGGTCCTTTTTCTGCAAAGGGAAACCAAACATAGACATAAGCAATAGTAGTGTTAAACGTAAAGTTTTCCTTTTCCTCCATTCTTTTAAATTGCATGTTCGGCATTATTTTCGAGCCAACAAGGCTTTGTATGAAGAGCCAAAATGATAAACAAGCCTTATCTCGGACATTTATATCTTATCGAAGGCATTCATATCTCTCTGTCCCTTTTTTGTTTCGAAATAAAGCTATGAACAAAAGCTCTCGAGAATAAAAAGGTATCTTTTATGTTATATAGTTCCATATCTTCAAGTATGTCGCCATGTTGAAAGTGTGGTAGGGTGGAAGGATGCTTTAGCCTTGGTCCTAGGTTCGAATCCCAGAGGGGACAAATGGTATTTGTAAATGGATACTGTTTTTGCGGAATAAGTGCTTTTAAAATATTATTTGAGTGCAATGTCTTCTGGAGGTATTGACATTAGAGGATTCGAGACTCACATCCGTGTCCTATCAAAATTTGAATGGAGCTGGAAAAAGTTGAGTTTCCACCGGGAAAGTTCCCGTGTCCCTGATCAACGATCGGGGCTTATTACGTTTTACTTTCGCCAACATCAGAGTAGTTTACAATTTATTTAAAGAATTATAAAATAAATGACAATAAAATCAATGACTTGAAATAATTTGATGAAGTTAGTACATTCTTCATTCCCAAGATAGAAGAACTTTTCTTGCAACTCAATAAAAGTAACTCCGTAATGTTACAGAAGCTGCTGTAGATTTCCTTTTATTTCAAACAAACAGAATGAAAAATCAATTTGTAAAAACTTAACTAAGAAGCAGAAGGAATTAAATGTAAAATAAATAAAACAACTTTTCTCTAGTGTTACGTCAGTGACATTTTTACAGGATGAAGCATTTGTGAGGCAATAAGTTAGTCTAACATTAATCAGAAAATGATAATGAAGTCCTATTCAGAAAATGATCAGTCACAAAAGAATCAGGATTTCACTGCTAATCGATTGTGCCTTAGCATCAGTGGTTTTTGTTCTTAAAAAGAGGGATGCTTTCATAAAGTATTTGCTAATGTAAATTCCATTGCTTTCACGGTACACGCAAGAAAGCCTTGAACACAGGTTAAAATACCAGCGTTAAGTTTTTTTTATCCATTCTGCTATTGGCGGGTCCCAGATTTGATTCCTGTGAAGAGGATATTATCACTAATTTGAATTCCTTCTTTAGAAAAGTATTTATGGTTGTTTGCATAATATTTGCCTTCCCTCTTCCATTGTAAAATACGTTCCAGCAGTTTATGTTGTCATTAGCTGTATGTTAAGATTTTATAACTCTGTCAGTATTAGGATCTTTTTCCTACGTTTAGTAAATCACGTATCAGTGAAAAAAAGGCTTTAGCTAATTAAAAATTTTGTACCAAACGTCATTTGATTCTTCGTTCGCATGCCCCTAACGACTGTTGCACTAATGAAGCATTTATGCCATGGACCTTTGTATGCATGTGCAGAAGAAACTAATAACTACTGAGCAATTAATTAAGCAATTAATTTAGTATTTAGATATAGCTTACCCTTGCGAAGATCCTTGAGAGCCCTTTCATAAATGCAAACTGAAGGAAAGGTTTTTATTTATTAACCGGGAACCGCCTACATATGTCTAATGAGTTTTGAAATAGATGAATATTTCATTGTTGATAAATGTATTTTTAATATGGACCATATTGCGCAGACGGAAATGAATTGTAGCAATTGCTGTTGGTGTTAAAAATGACAAGCTACAGAGATCACACAAAATAAGAACTTTAATTAAAAAAGCGGTATTTCGGGAACATTATAGACATGGTTTAATCGATTTCCAAGAAAATAATAAATGATTCATTTTTCTCATGTTAAAATAAATAAATATTATTTGAGAAAAGATGAGAGTGTAGTTAGTAAAAATTCTGTGAGTGTGGTTAATAAAAATTCTGCATCTCATACTGCAAAATATTTCAGTTCTTCAATGATTCGTGACGGCTGAGAAACCACTGCAATTGCTTAATATTTATGTTGAAGTGAACATCTTCAGTAGCCCAGTTTTCCATCCTAAATTCATTCCAAATTAAGATAAAATTTGTGTTCATCCATTGATACTAGGTCGAAAATAATGTATCCGAGAAATTCCATGTATCATGTTGCTGAACAGTAACCACAATGCTATGGGAGAACGTTACTTTTCGTACTGGAATATTTGTATTATCTAGTTTATTCTGGGATACTGCTACATTTAACATAACATATAGGTGCTTTTGGTATAAATACTGCTGTTTCTTCATTGAAGAATTTCTTTCCTCCTAATGAAGATGCACCTCTACCTGTCGAAATCGATAGAGTGTTGATTAAAATCTACACCAAACGCAAGGTTGTTGCTTTGCTTAATCTTATGTTAACTTTGACGCTTTTCTCTTCTTTCTTGAAGCAATATATCTCCATATAAAAAACATTATTCACATGTTCATCTGACATTTTAGCTAGATAATATTATAATGAATTATGAGAGCGAAAATTGTATTATCATGAGTAGTATGGAAGAAAGACATACTCTGAGGAAAAGACGCAATGAAATAATTCAAAATTAAATTTGATAGCATTTGATCAATAAGAATGATTTGGAATTAGAAAAAAATAAAACGGCGTTGAACTCATTTATATAAAACTCTAATTTTGTAAGTAAAATTGTTATAACGATTCAATGTCTAATATTTCGAAAAATAAGAGAGAACCTTAAATATTAATGTACCAGTTTAAATAATACATAGTTACTAATGGAAGAGATATTTAATTTAAAGAATTATTATCTGAACAATTCCAACTGACGTACTTAGACGATTAAAACTTTCGGTTCTTAAAATAACCCCCCCCCTTACCCCGAATCATTCCCATTACTCTTCATCATTCCCATTACGGGGTTCTTAAAATACCCCGAATCATTTCCGTTACGATTATTCGAGATTTAGCTTAATTTATGTCCTTTAAATATTTTATTACAATTTTCAGTCGTCCTATTAGCTGCACTGTGCGCTGAGAATGATACCTGAAGAATTAAATTCCAAGGAAGCAGCATTTTTCTTTATTTTTAATCTAAGTAATGTTTCGGAAAATCTGCTTAAGAATCTCTTACGATTTCAAAGGAATCTCTACTTAATTACTAATAATGCAAGACTAAAATAGAATTCCATTAACTCTGTGTGATTCTATTAAAGTGTACATCAGTATGTTTCGTCTCAAAGGAGCTGTGTAAACTGTCCAATGCCAACTCAGCATAATGTAAGAAATATCTGACTTTATTGGAGAAAGGGAATTAAGAACAAAATCTCTAGCGATTTTCATACTAATAGGCTTCCAGCGGGGTTGGTAGTGACCTCCTGGGGTCTTTGAAATTTTAAAAAGTATCAATGATGATCGCCGATAGATCATCGATGGTCAGTAGCCGAATATGAACCGGCAACTGATCAACATAGTCAAGATTACAAAATCCCTTACAAAGTTGCTCATATCGTTTTATTTTATTAATCTAGCTTTACATTTCTTAAATAAGTTTCCTTCAAAAGGAAACTAGCTGATACTTGCGTTACACCACAGGAAAAACATGCAACTGCTGCCTGAAACCAGTCTCTTTTACGCTGAAATGAATTGCTAGAGTTTAGTGAATTTATTCATAAGGCCACTGTTAAATATCCCTATTAATGACTAAGTTCTCTTGTTTTATCAAAATATATGGCTCGAGGAATAAAATCTAAATTCACATTCTTACTTATGGTTACAGCTAAAAACATCGCGGACGTAAACGTCGTGGAGTAAACAAAGCAAGGCGAAAACATTGTAGGAGAAAAGAAAGCAAAACGATAACATCGCAGATCTAAAACACCGTGGTACAAAATATCGTCGTCGAAAATAAAGCGGCTCAAAATCTCTGCAGTTTAAAAACATCGTCGTCGAAAATATTGTAGTAAAGAATAAAGCAACTATTCAAATCATCGCATGACGATAACATCGCACACATGCGCTTTTAAGGTTTTAAATGTTGTAAATGCTTTTTCGCGTAAAGATTTGGAAGCTCAAGAACTGTTCACGACACTTTAAGAATAAACGGAAACAAAACAATATACAACTTTCACCAAAACAATATCAAATTAACAAGCATGAAAGAAAGTAATTTCATAATTAACTGCCCACCAGCGGCCGAGCGGTAACGTCGCTGAACACTGGTAGTTCGGTCCGAGGTTCGAATCCCGCGAACGGGCCGGCTGCATGGAAGTTTTACAGATGTAATTTCATACAGTTATTTATCTTCCTTTTTCTAAACATTTTAGGCTGTATTTTTATGAAAAAATAAGAGTAAAACTTTATAAAAAAGATTAATTTATTAACGTAACTATGTAAATTTAAAATTCTATTAAGTGTTGTAAGGTGCATTAATTTTCCTACTAATTTTCAATTTTTAAAAGCTTAAGTTTCCTTCTTCCTTTTTCAGTACAAATTTATTATTCAAAAATATGAAATATAAGAGTAAAACTATCCCTCTTTGCTTCTTGTGCTCCCAAGGCATTATGCAAAAATGCTGTTAAAGCTTTTAAAACCTGAAAAATGCATGTGTGCGATGTTATCGTCATGCGCTGATTTCTAGGTACTTTATTTTTTACCACGATATTTTCGACGATGAAGTTTTTAAACTGCGAAATTTTTTTACTGCTTTATTTTCGACCACGATATTTTGTACCATGATGTTTTAGAACTGCGATGTTTTCTCTTTGCTTTCTTTTCTCCCACGATGTTTTGTACTACGAAATTTTCGCCTTGCGTTGTTTTCTCCGCGTTATTTTCAGAGGACACCCTTACTTATGATGGAATGATAGTGGTGCCTGAAAATTAATGTTTTTTTTTATTTAAATCTGAAAATTAAAGGAAATAACATGTGCAGGTTCGTAGCAGGTGGGCTGAAATCGTGTTGAGCGCTAAACTGTGAGTGTTAAAGGTTAGAAATAGTTAAACGCTAAGACACAGTGAGTGTTAAACGCTAAAAACAGAAAATAGAAGACGTGTCTTTAAACTTCGACAAAACAAAATATTTTCTGCAGGCTGAGTCTTTTAGACGTAGACATATAATATTACGTATCGGGTAAGTGCTCAGCTCTCGTTATCTCCCAGTTTAGCGTTTTTATAGAATATTTCAAAATATTAAAGCTCTTATATTTCAACCTTTAACACGATATACTGGGTGTCATTACACATTCTAAATGTGAGAAAAACTCTTACTGAATAGTCAAAACTTTAAGCATCCATAGCGAGAAATTTCTTTGTTGCGTAATTATAAATTGTACCGTGCTGCATTGCATTTATGCCGAAACGAGTATGTTCAAAATAAAACGACTAGAATATATTTTAACGACAGGTGCATATGCTTCTTTATCGTGATCAGAAGAATGTGAAGTTTTTGGCTTCCGACAGACGAAACGCTGCATTTATTTTATCAAATAATCAGGGCCGTCTTCGCAGCTTTTCACTTGTGAGTAAATTATCCACGAAAAGCCACAGACAATGCAGTTTTTCTTATGGAAGGCATACCTCTTTGCCAGGTCCATAACATATATCTGTAAGTTATTGATTACAAGAATCGACTTTAATCAGAGATGCATGAATTATAATGGAATGAGCTCTGCACTGTCTGTCAAGTCTATCTCTCTCAGTCATTGATTCCTTGATGCGCTCTAAAAAGATAGTTCTCGTATGATTTTCTAAATTAAATAACTCAGTACTATTAGCTATTCTCTTCTTAAGAGGGGTCTTCGTGACAGTACTGATTGAGAATAGCATTTTAATAGGTAGTTAACGTCTGAGGATAAAATGCTAATAGGTAACTAGCATGTTTCTTTCTGAAGCAGAAAATTTAGGAAACATGTTTTTCCTTTATATTTGTAATTATTTTTTCTCCGATTAATCAAAGACATCATCTGTATTTCAATATCATTGTTTTTCTGTCTGAACTCAAGCTTTTATAAAATAAAATTAAAAGTTATACTGTTTTCCTAAGAAACATTTGGTGGAATTTATAGCTCAATGAGAATTATAAGAAATTAACATTCATTTTAACATCAGAAATCATGTAAAATGTATTCGGAATATCTTTACTTAAAATAAATATAATTATTATTTATATTGTTGAACACTTTTCTCAGCAGAAAATTGTGTCTGTTCTTATCATCTATGCATAAATTTAATAAAGCATATTTTTTAAATGAATTTTGAAAGAAGTATTCGAAATGTACATAAAAGATATGTTGTAATCCCAAACTATGAAAAGAATTATACTTTGGGTAGATTAAATAAATGTCAAAAAATATCTGGTATATATAGCACAGTTCTCATGTCCATTTCAGATTGTTTTAAGAAAATTTTATTCTGAAGAAATTCTTAGGAAGATTACTCTTCCTAAATTGAGTAAAGAAATTATTATTTGCTGCGCAAATGGTATGGAAAAAACTCCGATGAAAAAATTTTCATTTTTCCAATAAAGCTCATATTATTTTCTTTCAATTTCGTTCTAAGACGAAATAATATATTGCCCAGAAGCCATGAAATTATTCTTCACACCTCTTTTGTAGAATACGTAAAATTACTTGAACTCCCGTTTCCTTTCTTTGACTCATGTAAGTCATTCTCAAAAGTAACTGTATATTTAAAAAATGAATAAAAGTATACCAAATTCATTATTAAGCCGCGTTAAAACATTATTCTGTAGCCGAGTCCAAAATTTATGATGTAAGAAACTTCACTTATTAATTATATCATTGGTGCACAATTTAAATTTTAATCATTATAATAAATAAAAAATAAACGCATGAATTATCAAGAATAACGTATATTTTTGTGAAGTCTTTTTAGTTTCTTAAATCTTGTATTAATCCGATAGTCAAAGAGATAAATTAAAGGTTTTTACCGCAAAATTCACTGATAGTTCGGTCCGAGGTTCGAATCCGCGAACGGGCTGGCTGCATGGGTGTTTTCGTGGTTTTCCCCATGTGTAACGTGTATAAGAGCCAATTTCCCTTAGAAAGTCCTCCACGAAGGCATCCATCCCTTTAGGCAGATAGCCCTCGAGGCTTTGTCATAATCACGCACACACCCACCCGCAAAATTCAAAACAGGTCTGAGAACTGAGGTTCTTCCAATGAGCTTAATGAAATGTGTTCTCCAAAATATATAATAATTATGAGAATTTGCAGTTTGATACGCTATGTGATTAATATATTGCTAAAGTAATGTAATGTGATATTATGAAAAAATATACTTTAGACCAGAATTCTCAGCCGGTGGTACGCAAGAGAAAATAGGTGGTTCGCAAAGAAGCAAAGTATTTTTAAGTACTTGCATTAAATTCATAAATTAAAACCCCAAAATCTTTATTGTGTTTTTTCTCTAACAATCGTATTTATGCGATCTAAGCTTTGTTCAAGAGTGGTGGTGGTAGTAGTACTTTGTAGTGGTGATACTAAATGTTTTCAGTTTTTGTTTAGAAGGTACGCTTTAGTCAAAAGTTTGAAAACCGCTGCTTTAGACATTACTAATGGCAAAATGGTTCCTAATGTACTTTAAAGAAAATTTTCATTTGTTTCAGAAGTGACAATTTTCATCCTCCTAAATAAAAGATGGTGAAATTGTTTGCACTTTACACTACTTGGCAGTGCTAAGGACGGATTTCAAATTGCACTGAAGCATAAAATTAAACGGAGGTTGGGGGCTAATGATGATAAAATATCGTTGCCATACTGTTCGTGCATTAGAATAAAAGCCATTTATTATCCAAGAAAATACAGAACATTTTTAAATATCATAAAATAAAAAAGGTGTTCTTTTGACATGCAACGAGAAATGGAAAATGTATATGAACGACAAAAGGCATCATTGAGAAAGGTATCAGTATGGGATATGTTCACTCTGGAATGCGATAAAACTTTATAAATGTGATGTCCGACTTTGCACAACATTAGCCAGCACTTGCGGCAGTTGTTTCGTTTTCTCTGTCAGTGCAGCGATGAGAGTGTTCTTGTTCGTTGGAGGATATCTTCAACCAGAATGTCGTCTCCCCAGAACATCCCAAATATTTTCAGTGGGATTTGTATCCCGAGAATAAGCTGGCCATACGAGTCGTTGAATACTTTCACTGTCTAGACAATTCTGACCAGAGGTTCTTCGACGGCATGGCGTGTGGTCGTCCATGGAAAGATATTTTTAACGGAAACCACCACTGGAAAGGTGAACAAGCAGTAGAACTTCATTAATGTATTTTTGGCCGAGTATAGTCTCAGCTTCAATCTTATGTAGGGCCATGCGGCACTTGATCATGATACCACCTCATACCTTGATACTGCATCTCGGATATAGATCCCTTTCTTGGGTATTTTCTGGACGATAAGCGATCACTCTCAAGCCAGATCAGTTGGTCTCAGACAGACTGAACCTACTCTAACCTGGGAATAGTATACAAGCCCAGCCCTGTCCAGTCTAATTGTGATGCTCGTTATACCATTGCAATGGGGCAAGCACAAAAGATCTGCGGGAGTATAATTTTCTTTCCCTCAAAAGTCTGAATACATTTTTTTGAAGATCTGCTGTCTTGAGGCAGCAAGAAATTCATTCACCACCTACTGAGCTGTGGTGTGCTAGTTTCGTTTGCCTAATAGGCCAATATAGCTGTCTCCTGCAAGTATGGTACTCTAACAAGACGTTTTCGTGCCGCTGGCTATACGTTCCAGTTGTTTAAATGCTTTCCACAGACGTAGAACAATGGTGGGAGCGATGTTGAACTCTCTGACATCATGTAATACGCTTCGCGTTTCTTCGACCTTTCCAATGATATGACCATGCTTAAAATCATCTAGGTGATGTCGCGAAGTCATCCCGAAAAATTTCAGATCCTCATTAAATCTTTCCCTTAAAACATTCACTTGGAACAATAAAACTCCAAACACGTCAAATCCTTCAAATAAACGTTCTTGCGTGATGAAATGCAATGAAATAATATTGGCATATGCACACCTCTTCTTATTGTATACCGCACTTATTCTAGTTCTCGACATTTTGTGGTAGTTGTGAGTGATAGTTCTGTCTGTCCTCAGCAGTTGTCTAGCCTTGTACATCGTTACGTTAGCTTCAAAGTATTTAATATATTTTCTTAAAGAATTCTGCAGATTAATACCATTTTCGTGAACCTGTTTGCATTACTTACGTCCTGGAGTATTTCTTTAACTCACAGAAAAAAAATGGTAATAAATTTGTTATTATTTGATTAATTTTTTATCATTTTTAATTGAACATGCATGTTGTTTAGTTTTCCCTCAGCTGTGCATCAAAATGACCGCTGTTATTTTATGTAGAATGTTTCACACGTAAATTCATACATCTAAAAATTAATTGCTTTGATATTTTTTATATTTTACAATTTCATTTTGCATGCAAATAATTTTCATAATTATTAAACACAAAAATATACTCCTTTTAAAGATATGTTTTCATGTATAACTACATAGAATCTTACACATATTCAAGAGCACTTGCTGAAGAGTCTCGCTGTACCGATTTTTCGATTATTCGAATAGCTTACTTTTTCTTTTATGTTTAACTTATCGCAGTTCAACTCTAAATAGAAGTAAATATTCATAAAAAACCACGTTTATTATGTATTGAAAAAATTAAACTGTTAATTCAGAATATTATAATTTAATAATAAATGGATAATTCTAGCAAGTATTTAAGACAACCGTTACAAATTCAAAATAATGGTAATTCAAAATTGAATATTACAAACAAAACATACAAATAAATAAAATCACGTTCGTAGTAACTGACCCGCTAAATTTTGCAAATTTTGTCAAATTAAACCTATCGTTCAAAGTTTAAACATTATGAAGTTAGATTACTTTAGTTACATAAAAAAGACTTTAATCGTGATTCTAATATTTACTCTTAAATTTGTCTATATAATTTGATTATGCAGAGAAGTTATTTCAAAATTTAGTCCTCACATTAAAAGCATGAAGAATCATCAACTTATAATTTTTTCAGTTGATTTATTACTTATAATATATGTTAAATTTGCCGATTTTCTAACATCAAAATTTTGCATATAGAGATATTTGATTTTATGCATCAAAACTTTGTCGTTACGTTAGTTTTAAGTGCTTGTGTTTTGTGATGGTTAACATACGCAACTGATTGAACTAACTCATTAACGAATGCGCTGTTCAGGAAAAATAGAGCTGGCGAAAACGGTTTTACACAAGTTGAATTTCGAGTCTAACCCTAATTTAAAAATGTATATTAAGTTAAAAACTATTTTTCGTTTTCTTGCCTCATTAAATGCATTTTTTTAAACAAGCAGGAATTTTAATATACTGAAACATTAGTACTTATTTTAAATAGCCTTTCTTCTTTTGATTAATCAATCTAAAGATTTCATTACATAGTTCGAAATAATCGAATCTGACTTGATAAAATACTCTTCATTAAACGAAATTTAAAATCGTGAATTTTTCATTACGCGCTTTTAAATTTATGCGATACTGCTCAAAGCTCACATAAAATCTCATTATGTCACTGTATTCCTTACATTCAAAACGGCTGTCAAAATTTCTCTCCACACCACCTTTCCAGTTTAAAGCCATACAGCACTTTCACCCGTTATTTCTACCACTGATGCCAGTATTAAACTGATATTTTAATTTCTATATTGACTTTCCCGTTGCTATTTCACAGCTGAATTAAAATGAAAATATTTCTCTGTAACAGGGCAAATGTATTTTAACCTAGCCTTTTTGTTCGTTTCTTAATAATTTCTAACGTTTTGACATATTCTGTTATTGAAAGAAATGGGGTTTTCAAAGAGAAAATAAACAGAAGGAGAAGAAAGTTTTTTTAATCGATTATGGCGATGCATACAAGATCTGCTAAAGCAGAAAGTAACCTGCGAAACTGCACTGGATGATTGCAATTGTTTATATTTTAGAAGCATTTGTTCATGAGCTAACAAATGTACAAAAATCGATTACAATGAATTCAGAACTGCATTTTTTATTTAAAAGCTTAAAATCATTCACTTAAAAAAGAAACTATGAGTTCGCTGTATTTTAGGATAAGTCTTCCTTTGACGCCTGGGCATCCATCATCTTTTACTTTAAAATCCGATTACAGCAGTATGCTTTGTCTGCTTTGTCGCTCTCTGCTCAGGAAACTAAAATATCAGATATAGGTATTTGGAACAGGTCCACATTCAAACATTCAGCTATTTTCAATTTAGTCTTAAATAGTTTTTTCGAATTGTAACTTACTGTAATCGTAATGAGAACTGTAATTACACAAGAATACACAGTTGTTTTACTTTTACTCTTTTTTCATAGGACTGGATCCCTATCTCGGTAACATAAACATATCTATTATAATATTTAATCCATGGAAGAAAAAGCATCGGGAAGTATTTCATAAAGAGAAAGACCTTAAAATATGTTGGACTGCAACCGTTTGTATTTCAGGTAAGTTACAAGAATCTAGACCTTTGGTCAAAGCGAGGGCGTAAACCATAAGACAAGAGGAATATAATTTTCTATCAAATACTCTACTATTAATTGACACTGCAGAGAAAAATAAAATTCTAAAGGTTTCTAGAAACAAAAAAGACAGGTTTAATTTTAATCAGAAAATAAAAACCTGAAAAATAAATACGAAACACTCTATGAAGTAAAGATTAAATTAGCAGTCATGTATCAGGTTTTTTGAAAGATGGAAAAGTATTAATGTATAGTTAGGATGTTTAGCTTGATAAAAGAAAGAATAAAAGAGAAATATCTTTTGTTTCAGCATAACTTAAATGTATTTCGGCTGAGATCTGTCATAACTGCTATAAATTGTGCTGGATCCTCTTTTTATCACAGCAACTGCCATGAACTTGTACTCCATTATATAAAAGACTTTATTATTTTCCCCAATTATCTTTCAGACATGTCTCCATCTCTAGCGACATACGATATGAGACAGTCTCAAATTTCGAAAACAACATGCTGCGTTTATTTTTAGCCTTTAGTCAAGTTCTTCGAAATTTTAAAATAAACAAGAACGTTATTGCAATTTTTTATTCTGAGAAATACTGTGTAAAGTAAATAAACTAAATCTATTTTTTTTTTGCAATACGAGGCTTTAGATATCATAAAAGCATAAATTTATAAATCTTAGCCTTTCGAAAAGAAAACCACATGTACATACTCAAACAAAATAAGTATACTGACAAACTGAAAAATATTACGTTAGTAGTCTGAAAAATAAACATTTACCTTATAATTTCAAAATTTGATTTATTTCATTACATCTTATGAAAGGCACAGCAAAACAAATTTGCTTTCCCTAACAAATAATCATACAGACCAGCAAGGATCAATATTTCAAATCCATATAAGTTACGATAATATTTTTTAAAGTTGTTTATATCTTGTGCGTATAAGAAGCTAGTATTATAGCTCATTTTATACAAAGAAGAGTAAAATATCCTTCCGTAATACTTCTTTAATATAAATATTTTGCACCCAAAATTTTGCAGGCAATTTTTGAAGCCCTTAAAATTATTCAAACAGTTATTTAATTAGTTTATAATTCCGCATTGGTTACACTCATTTATAACCTCATTAAAATGATGTTTGAGAATTAAAATAAGTATAGTTTAAAAGTTTTTTCAGTTTTATTATTTTTGTAATAGTCTTTTATACAGAAAATAGTTGCAGTAGTTAGTAAGTTTTTCTGGACGGGAAACTTGAAAAAAACTGAATAAAACATAGTCTTCTAACTACAGCTGGGTGAGCTAATCACTACACCACAAAGGTAAGCTGAAGAGGAATACTATAAGTCACACCTCACCACAATTAGTCACACTCCAACACCTGAACGACTCGGCCCGTACCAGATGAAGATAAGTTGTTGCCTACTGCATTTGAGTTGTTTTCTACTGAATAAAGTATTAGGAGATCAAAATTAAAAAAAAATATATAATAATAATAATAAATATTGCTTCTCCTGTGAATCGAGCCACTGGCTAACTAGATGCGCTAACCACCACATAAAGGAGTGTTATAATTCATTAAAAATTTGCCTCATAATTTGTATACTTTTGAAAATCAACTTGACAAAAAAACCAGAGGAATTCTTAAAGTAAATAAAGACAGTCTGATGACATATTCTTCTTTGTGCATCGGCTTTTCCAGCACTTAGAATAAATAACAGAAATTACAAAAAATTCTTTTGAGCTCATTTTTCGATATTTTCTGTGTCACATATTGCGTAGTTCAGTTTCGTGAATATGTTTACGATACATGCGTTTTGTGAAGTAAATTTTTAATTATAATCAATGGGTAACAAGTTTACTGCTATAGAATAATTTTTAAAATATAATGTTTTTCCCTTTCTGCATGTAGACAAGGCTTGAAAACGAGAAAAATGGGGCAAAATTTTGTACGCCCAAAATGTTTACAGGCCGTGTATAATTGATATAATTTATAAAATCCATTAACAATTTAATTTATAATTAATTTTAATATTTAAGTACTTTTATTTACATTCTGCTACCTAAGTCATATATATTACGTACTTTATTTCAAGAAATTATACAGATTAGAAGCGTTTCCATTTTAAAAATTTATGGTACATAAATTTTATTTATGGTACATGAAGCTCTTTGATGGGGCGATAGATGATTTAATAAGTATCTTAATAAATATGAGTTTCAGTGATCTCGATATTTGGTTGAGTCTTGATATTCAATCTTTTTTTTTTTTTTTTTTTTTACCTTTTCTTTCATATTACCAATAACTCTCAATTCATTTAATTTCATCACTGCAGTTCAGTGAAGTATTCATATGTTTGCTGTTTTAATTCCTCTTACTCAAGAATCGGTTTGAAAATTATTGCTACCAGCTGAGGTTTTCTGCTAATGTTATTGATAATGATTTTTAAAATATCTTCTGTCAATTATAGACAATAATCTTTAATTACAAAATCAAATTTTTCATGCAACATTCCACCTCCTGTAGTTAATTGCAGATTTTTCCATATTCCCATTCATTTTGTTTCCCATTTTATTTACAGACATCCCAGCTGTTTTCTCTTCTGTCCATAAAACACGTAATTCTCAAGTATTTGAAGAACTTATGATATTGCTAATATGATTTATCAGACTTCAGAAACATTAAATTAAAAATGTGATTTTAAAGAGATTGACATTTAGGTTCGGAAGAAAGAAGATTTTTTAGCCTCGCATCATTAATTTTTGTTGTTATTTTGATCATTCTTTTAAGGATTATCTTACTGGAATTACCCAAAATAATTGCCACGCGATGAGTTACAATTACTTGAAGCTTTAAACATTCACCAAGATTATTTCAGCTCAATTTTAATATTATACGTGCACTTGAAAAAATGCTAAATTTGTAACTCGTACTCCTTTTTTCTATTAAAAGCGAGAGGTTTCTGCCAGATTCCTTGAAATATGTATAAATGTCTCTAAATGCAAACCAAACTGAAGTTGAAATTCATCTAATTTTAAAGCACTTATCATTTTTCAGCCTTCTGCCTAACCTATGTAGTAGGTTGTTTAAAGAATGCTGTTATGCAGGTAATCTTGAAAAAAAAATTGGCTAAGTAAAGCTGCATTATTTTGAAATTTTTTTGTTATACAAAACGTGTTACACAACTATTTAGATTTTCATTTTCGAAAAGAAATGTAATCATCTCGTTATATAAATAACAATTAAGATATAAAACACCAAGTGATACGAAAATAATTTGTTACAACTAATGTAGTAACAAATTTTGCAATCTTCCGATCGTGCCATTGAAAGTATAATTTTTATAGAGTCTTCGTAAGAGATCCATATTGCCCCACTTGCGGTTGTGGCCCTGCAGAAAACGCTACATATCACTTACAATTTTAAAATATATTTTACGGTATGCATCTGTTATCCGTAAAAACCACGAGGTTTTCCTCTGTTTCATCTCATCTTTAGATTGTGCTCAGTAGCGATGACTGCTACTTTCAACGCACATTTATTAGAAACTTCTTCTTTATATATGGCACTCCGCTTGAACGACATAAATGAAATTAAAACATTTACATAATTGTATTTCTTAACCATTCATTTCAAACTCAATTAAATGTAATTTATTTAAATCTTTATTGACAGCTGGATAATCATAACCACAAATGACATGATTAAGAATGAATAAAGCAAACTGCACGAGTTGTGAATTTTTGCTGCTTTCACCTAAACGTATTTTCTGCGTTTTTCTAATTAAGGAGCGATGAAGTATATATATATATATATGTGTGTGTGTGTGTAAAACGTACGAAACGACGTGACCCATTACGATGACGTGTCCAGAAATTTTTTCATAGCTTCACCTGTAAACGTATGTTTCTTTAAACTAGTATTTCTCAGAATTGTACTTTTCGCATAATAACGACGTTATGTGTCTTATATATGTGACAAATATTTAAGGAAATTAAATCTTGTAGTCAACTTTAATAAGTATCTCTTAAAAGTACACAAAATTTCAGCGGTCGTCTGAATCTCATGCATACGCTTTCACATATGTAAACGTCAACTAACATTAAATACTTCCTAAGTTTTGGAAAAGGGCGGTTTTATGCATTTTCCGGAAATAAGGATTTGCTTTGGTTCTTATTCGAAAACTGATTAGTAATGCGTTTTCAAAATTTATACCAATAGTAATTGCTTAGAACTAAAAAAATGTTTGCATGGCGTACGATTATTTTTCAATGTCTTTATACTACGTTTATCGATAAACTCTAAATTGAACCTTTTACATTATATAATAAAATAGGAACTTGATATTTTATTCAGAAATTACTATTTTAGCCTAAGGTTATTTCAAACCTTAGGCTAAAATAGCTTCGTTAAGCTTATTTCTCAGCTGCATATGTGTATGCAACTCCAGACGTTTGACTAAATAGAAATTATTATGAATTTAATTTACAATATCCCTTTAAATAAACAGAGAGGCGAAGCTAACTTATGAATTACATACTTTCAAAAAATACCTGTATAGAAATCCCCAAGCGGATCTTATATGATATTTCTTATTGCTGAAATGAATTTATATTTATTTCTTTTTATTTAGGAATTAAACTTGCTTTATGTGCAGCACACTTCCGGTAAAGCGATCACTGCTGTCAATAAATGAAGTGTAATTCTTCCGTCTTAATCTGCTCGTTGTTAATTTGATATCAATGACGTTAAATATATTGATCAACTATCGATCTGTCTGCAGCGCCCATTTCAATATGCTGGAACGCCAATATACATGCAGTCTTCAGTATGCATGTGAAAGGTTCAATAAGTAATAAAGGATTAGTTAAAGCCATGCTCATAATATGTCATCCATACTGCTAGTCAGGAACATAGATATTATGCTTGTCACAAAACAATTAACTGCTGTCATATCTGTTCCTTTAACATTAATTCTGACTAAGCGGTCTAACTTTAAACTCGTAACTATACACTGGACATGACTTCCTCTCAACAAACAGCACACTTTATGGACATAAAATTGATATATTTATCTTCAAATTTTTATCAATAAAGCAAATAAATATATATTTATCAAATAAGTAAACACAGCATTTGAACGCTTCAATAGCAAGATACTTTGATATTTGGACCACTTATAAAAGTAAACCTATGATTCGGAATCAAAATTGTGAAAGGGTTATTTTTTAAATATGTACTTGATAATTATATCTTAGAACTATATGTAGAAGGGAATTACGTGTTAAAATGAAAATGAAGCTGATAATGAATTTTGTATTTTTTCTATAAATTTCTATACATTTTAGCCTCGAAGCCCTTTACTGAAAGTTAATTGTTTATAAAAACATTTGGCATGCCCTTAAAGGTAAGTAAGAAGCATCATGAGATGAGGACTCACCAAAGTACCATTTACCATGCTCTTAGAAGTTATTTTATTGTTAATATTAGTTAGTATATCGTTATTGGTTGTGGATATCATACATGATAAACTTAGGTGATTTGAAATTATTTTTAAAATGGAACTATCAGCAGAGAACCAGTGAGACAGCAACGTTTTACAACATAGGAAAGCTTATAAAGACGAAACTATGTTTAAAAATTCTTTTAGAAAAGTAGTAATTTAGAATTCACTTTATAATCGAATTCAGATGTATTTGCCGAGTTAAGTAATTAAATAAGTAAATTGCCCAAGGATACCAAGTTAGTAATAATGCCATCAAATATAGTTGTAATTTTGGAATTATATTACAAATCATTACTCATAAAAATAGCTAAAACATATTAGGTGCCAAAAAAAGTCACAATAAAAAAGATGTAAGTAGAAGGTCTTAAACAGTCCACTAACAGGGCGAAACTTCTCAACTTCTCATCACAACGAAACTGGTAAGACTGAATACGTAAATCTTCGAATTAAAAACTGCATTAACTGTGCGATTACAGAAATTCAGTAATAACAGTTGGAAAGGATAAAGTAGGAAAGCGGGGAAGAGTATCGTTATTTTACAAGTAATTAAAAACCAAGGAATTTGAAAACCACAGCTCGAAAACTTTCTTCGTGCAAATGCCAATAAATCTTTATCATCGTAATAATAGTGCAGACGTAAAACTCACGCTTGGACAGTGACATATAGACGTCTGGGTTTAACCTTAATAGTAGCTTATGGTCACATTTTATTCAATCTGATACAAATATGTCGCAGCTTCTTACATTTTAATTTAAAAATGTGATTTTGCCCTGTACAGTTATGCAAATAAAAGAAATTTGATACACAAGAGTAGGTAAAAATTAGCGGCAACACATCGATAGTTCTAAAATGACTTTGTTAACTTATGTCTGCCAGCTTTGGAAAATTACTCGAAGGCTTCGCATATCATCAGTACAACCATTGCAATTGATGTTTCTAAAGCACGGATAACCTTCTTAGAAATATTGCAATGGAACCCTCGTAGTGGTTCCTTCACTTTGGCGTAGCGGTTACTCATACGAACTCGATTGGGGTGATTATGACGGGAGCTCCAGTACCTTCTATCGCACCCATTGCATGAGATCTGTGACAGCGTTCACATTAAGACAACGCGCAGATACGCTATCGGTTTTCCCAACGACAAAAAAGCCATAGAAAAATTGCCGCCAAGTGTGTTGCAAAACGCGACCTCAATTTTTATAGATTGACTTTTATATTTTCATCTAACATTATGAGTAAATTGCCCAAAAATTAAAAGTCATAGACGCCATTGCAAAAGTTTATTACATCGTCCAAAGTTATGAGTAAAACGTAATGGTATATGTAGAGGAAGTAACCTCCCTAAGACATTAATGACTTCCATAGATATAGTGCGGTTTGCCTTGGTTTAATGTCAGGGCAAAGGAGAGCTGTAGACTTAGGAGGTGCTTGATTTTTCAACTACGTATTGGAAGGACTCAGAGTGCAGCAGCGTACGTGACAACCTTCTCTACTGCTGTAGGGCAGCGAAACTTTTGCAAGTATGGTTTTCTGCTCTAATGTTTAAACACTGAAACCGCTTTATCTTATCTGCAATGGAGTTTGTTCTTAATTTCAATTTTGCTATATGTGAGAGCCAGGTAAGACCTAAGTATTTTAATTCCTGAAGGAATTTAATGTTTTTTCCACTAAGGATAATACAGAGCCATCTTTTGGAGTTAGTGCTCTTTTTTGGAATAAGCACAGCTGCAAACTAGATTTCAAAGATCGTAAGTTTTATCGATTAGCCGAGTGTTGAAAATTTTCTTCAGTTCTCTAATGCCGTTCTTTTCCAGTTCCTGGCGCGTTCTGCCTTTGATAATAAATACTTCATCATTGACATATGCAATGAGTTTTGGGCATGGTAGCCACTGGTTGTTGATCCCCTGATTGAATGTAAGGTTGCAAAGATTAAAGCCTGCCCATGATACCTGCGGATAGTCCCTGACCTGTGGTTTCCTCGTAATGCCTTCATTAACGGAAACTAGTAATTTTTGCTCCGTAATGTAGCTAAAGATTATTTTATAAAATTTTGCAGATGATGAGCTTGACGCAGCGCTTGCTTGACAGCTGGAGACCAGAGTTTGTCAAAGCAAATTTTCAGATCCAACTACAGGATGCCAGTGGGGAAATTTTCATTTCTATTATTGATGTTCGTAGCAAGCATATCTGATAGGGTGTTAGTAGGGGCGCGATTTAATTTAAACCCGTCTTGGATTGGGCTTGAGATATTACGTCCTCTCAGATAAAATTCCAATATGTTATGTTAACTATTAACGTTTCATGACAAAGACAATCAAATACGCAGTTTCCCAAATGCATTGTATCAGTTTCTTGCAGACAGCTTGTCCTAGAAGGGAAGCTTCTTTGTTTTCGGTTTTCTAAGCGATAATAGATAAAACTATTTCTTCTAATTGTTCCAACTCACATCTAGATTTCGGCGTGTTGTCGCCTTTGCTTAATTCTGAGCATGGATGCAAGATACATGCTCAGAATAACTTTTTGAAGTAAGGAACGTTAAATTTATTTTCTAACCGCTGATACATTGTACAAAAGAAAGGGATAGTTCTGTATCTCCCGTTTTACTAGGCCGATTGACGAAATTCAACTTGGCGTTTTTCATGTCTCGAAGGCGCGACTTAGCATATGTATTATATTTACATCTAGCATTGTTCTAATCGGACTTTTTATGAAATGGGATGCTAATGGTTTTTCCATATTTGGATTCTACGACCCAAATTATGTCAAACTTCCAAGGTTTGTAAAAATTGCACGAGTAGTTTTTAAAAAATTAGCTCTCAAACTTTAACTTCTCAATGTCAATTGAATTTGGTATACACTATTTATTAATCTTTCTTTTTTCTAAACTTATTTGATGCTTCCTTTCACATTTCTAAATTTATGTTCATTCCAAATAAAATTCACACATTTTTATGATTTATTTTTAAAATTTGTATTTAAAAATAATTTTTATAAAATTTACGAAACAAATTTGAATTATAATCCATAAAATGTTTATCATCTTCTTAAAGTAGTAGTATTTCTAAGCATGCCTGCAAAAAATTAGATTTTTTATACAAAATTTCCGAAGATATACGTGAATTTATATATTGGCGCGTTTTGAAATTGGCATAATTGTTGAAAACGATAATAACATAACATGCGGTTTAGGCACTTTGTTAAAATTATTTGAAAGTAGGAGCGATGTGACTTCTTGCCCCTCATGCACAATGTAAAAAGGGAAAGAAAATTAGGCCGCGATATATTAAGAAGGTCGCCAAGTGAATTATTTGTGGTGCAAACCGAAAACAGTGAGCCAAGATAAAGTTTTGAATTTCTCCGTAAATTTCGCACCAAAATTTACAAAATTTAAATATTTAGGAAACATTTGAGTTGTATAATCGAAATATGGGAAAACATTGGCATGTCACTTCAGAAAAAGTCAGATTTTTGTGTCAAATTACCTAGATTAGAACAATGCTATACATAAATCTAATATATCCTAAGTTGCGCTTTCAAGACATAAAAAATTCAGTTTTAATTTCCTCAATCGACTCAGTAGGTCGGAAAATATAGAACTGTCCCATCTTTTGGCGCAGTATACACATTAAAATACTACAATAGAAAATTAATACCTTCTTGAGACAGTGGCTTACAAGCAATTTAATAGTATATTAATGTGATAATATATTTACCTCACAATATGGTATTGCTTTATTTGCTTTCATAAAGTTTTCTGATGGTATTTATAAGTTCTTCTAAAGTTAAGGATCCTATATGAAAAACTTTTTGAAGTAAGGAAAATGTTTAACTTCTATAAGTTAAACCATTTACACACTATCACTAAATAAATCATTTAAATAATTCAACACAAATAAACCGTTAGTTGTAAAATATACTTAAAAATTTCAAATTAGCAAGCAAACTAAGGAAAGTGAGTTAAATTATGCTATTGGCTTTTGAAAGAATTTAAGAATCATTGTCTTTATAAATTAAATCAAACTCCTGAATGCATTCTTTTCTAACAGAACGTTTCTAAGTGACCGATGTCAGAATCTGTACGGGGAAAAACTTATTTTTAAAATTTTAAATGCTTTGCCATTTTTAAACATTTTTTAAAAGCATTATAGTTGTTAGAATGTATTTTATGATGCGTTACTCGTGTCATGAAGCATTTAAAAATATCGAACATTAGTATATTCTCTAATACAACTAGTTTAATATATTATTTTGTAAAATCTGTATGCCAGAGATCAGCATTTGTCTTCTGTATTGCCTCATACACTACCTGTATGCATTCAAAAAGCAGAAATTTCACGAAAAGCTTTTAAAAAAATACAAGACAAAATCTGAAACGTCTGGAATTATTTTTTACTTTACTCTTAAGTACATTTTTATGGTTGTTTAAAATTAAGCATAATCTGTAACATATTATATGTAAAAGAATTACAAAAGCATGATGACTAAAAGAGATAGCTTTTATTAGGATATTAGAGTACAAAATTTTTAAACTTAATATTGACATAAATATATTCAAAAGTGGGCATATTCATCGATCTAAAACTTAAAATAAAGTAGAGACAGGTATTGTTTCAATTCTACTGAAAATGAATATTGCTATCTCTCTCAAATACATATTCAGATTTTCTAAATTAAACTTTGGCCGTTAGGAAATTATTTTTTTCCTTCTCAATCTATATAGTCCAAACTTCATATTTATCGAAGAGAAATATCTCGCAGCAAAAAAAGACTGCAATCCATTATCTTTCTCTTTCTGGGTAAATGAATTTGAAAAAATATATTAGTAGAAGTTGTAAAATTACTACACTTCAATTTCTGCAGCTAGCGGCTATCATAAACTATTACTTTTTAGAAGTTACGTCTTTTGCTATAAGATGTAATAGCTCGGATTTAAAGTCCAAGTTCCTAGTAAAGGAAATTGAAGAAATACGTTTCATGCGTTGGGCTTGGAGATGAAGAGAGACTGATAACATCCCGAACTTTTGGAACACTTTCGAAGATGAATCTTTTATATATTCCGTTTCTTTGCTTCGCTTTATTTATTTGTTTGTTCACGTTTTTCAATGAGCTGTGTGAAGATTGAATTTTCTAGTTTCCCACACGTGTGTTACGTTTTGCATCTGAACTAAACTATTTCTCTGGCGTAAGTTCAGTTTATTTCAGAGAGAAAATCTTGTTTATTGATCCCGTTTTATGTTTCTTTCCAACACTTCATTTTTAACCTTTTTTATGCACGTCTATACCTCAAGATAGGTATCAAACGGTTTACATTTTTCAAAAAGTGTTTTCTATTTCCTTTATTACCAACTCTTTCAGAAATTATTTTACTTTTTTGGCTTGTAAGATTCCTTTTTACTTACACAACACTACAAAGTTATTATTTTGTGTATGTTTCACTTAAATATTCCTTAAATATTTAAAATTTCTCATTCTGCATCCTAATTTACTTCTTTAGCTTAAAATATTTCTTTGCCATTGTTCTCTTTTTCTTCTGAAGTGAAAAGATTTTCGTGTACGTCCGTGAATTCGTCATGGATTAGAGAGCGAGTGGGTGTCGTTATCCAGGAGCCTTGGGCATTTACAAGTAATGATATGATATTTATCCAGCTCTGTCCCAGTTTCGGAGAACCTTTAAACGGAAGGAAGGATGCGATGTCAGCTACCTCTCTTCCTCTAAATTTTTTATGTGTTTTAAGTGCCTTCATGCCCCAAAGACAATATATTTAATAACATGCATGCCTTCTTCGGTGTTCAAAAAGGTCTACATTAACAATTTTTTCAGGTTTCTGCAATTCAAAATGAAAAATTTCGCGAATACTCCACCAAATACACAGAAGCGCCTTTTGGGGATGTAAACCCTTTGTAACCCCTATTAAAACTGCTTTTTGGGCTTTGGATTATCATAGTTTTTGTGAAAGCTCAGGTGTCGTATACATAATACAGACAACAATATGTAATTAGCTATGTAATTAAAAATGAAAACCTAGCTTATAAAAAGTGGATGGGCTAATAGATTAAATACTCAGTCTCTATTCTTAGTGTTTTGATGTTTATAGATTGACTACCACGGATATGCAGATTGTCATGAAAACCTTTGATCCCTGCAAAACTTTTAAACAGATCTTAATTTTTAGTTAGAATGAAAATGGCAAGTTGCAAAAGATTTCTCTAAATAAAAACATCAATCTACATATTCTTGAAATAGAAAAAAAATGAATGATATTTTTTAATAATCAATGATAAAAAATCCGTTCTTCAGAAACAAACGGAAAGAAACTCAGTTACTATAAAATTCGGTATTTAAAACATTAATAAACATTAACAATAACAAAAATGTCTTACAAGATTTTACATTGGTCGTATACAATAACAGAGATATTTCATGAAATAACAAATAAAAAATATTAACATAATTAAACTAACTTAAGAATAAACAAATATTTCATGAAATTGAAAAACACAGTTTATGTTAATATTGAGGATAGACTTTCTTATAATTCAAAATAAAATCATAAAATTATAAATTAGAGGGATGGAATAGCAGGTAATCATACGAAAGGAAAACACAATCCGTAAATAGTGAAGCATTCCTTTCTTAGCTCACAAATATGAACTATTTAATAATTTTCCAAAAACAAATATAAGCACTTTATATAAATAATAAATTATCTAACCTCAAAATATCAGGACGTCAGAAACAAATTTGTTTGAACTCGCAATTCTCCTTATATTAATTTGACAAATATTTCAGTTCCTTTACCTTGTTCTTTTTATTTTACTCGACATCTACTTAGGCTGTTTTCCCATCTTCTGTATTTTTTTAATATTAAAGTAACAGACTCATATAGCTGATAAAAGTGGCTGTCACAAAAATGAAGTCACCCTCAATTAAGACACAATTTATTAAAATCTGCTTCTTCCTGCTTCCATTTTTGAAGAATATTTATTAAATCCAGTTTTTCAACCATCTGAGGTTTCAGCGCATACCACTGATAAAGTTGATTAAACTGAAGTGAACAGCGGTGTAAAATTAAACATTTTAAGTATCCTAACTCAATTATCTTTCAATGAACTCGAATAAAATTTAATGTACAGCTGATTAGATGTTTTTGAGTATCTCTAATTTCGTTTACTGAATTTATTAGCATACAAACCAATGGCTGAATAAGTAAATTTGATGAATAGTCGTAGTTATATTCTAGCCTTGACTCATGGGAACTAAAAGCATTATTCTATACGCAGCATAAATTGAGACACTTATAAAACGATTTTCTACGGATATCTCTAGTGGATGCAGAGAATCTTAAGAATAAATTGAATTTTAATTTTCAGTTCATTGGAGAAGCCTTGGAGGCATTAGATATTATTTGCAAAGCGAGAAAAATTTGATTTAATTTGTTTATGATGATTACTCAAAAGCTGATAATAGTAATATTGAAAATCAAATCTCCTTAGAAAGCTGGATATTTGGAATTCTTATTAAAATATTAAGTACAAAGTAACATTCACCTCCACAGATTTTGATTTAGGCCTCAATATTTTCACGAATCAATTAAGGCTAACGAAAATAAATTACTAGCTGTAAGTTATGTCAGAGTCACTTCAATAAATGCCTAAGGCGTCTGGAGAACTCAAGAAATCGGAACCTAGATACTCTAATTAATTTGCATTCCGTTAAGAATTGGCGAAAGTAGAAGTAAAAGCAAAGAACACCTGAAAGCTTTCAACTTTTATATTGCACCAGGGTTATTAGAGGGCGTCTTTTTAACGTTTTGTGTGTTACCTTTATTTATTCAATATCAAGTTCTTTACACTTAAACCATAAAATTCTGTTCAATAGCAATATCATAAAAAAATGTTTAAAAAAGCATATCTTTAGAATTCCCGATACACAATCTCGCTCGCTGTAGGTGTTTTTTTTTTAATTTTTGATTTTTTTTTGGGGGGAGGTACAGTGTTGACATTCCTCGCTTTGAAATCTTTGAGTTTCTTAATCAAAAACTCATAAATGCTTTACAAAATATGAAATAGATAAAAAAATCTGAAAGTTCTCAGATTTTATATTACGCCCAAAGGGACTTCTTTTAACGTTTCGTGAGTTACCTTTATTATTATTAAATTTATTAAATATCATGTTCTTTGCACTTAAACCGCAAAATTCAATTAAACGGAAATATCGCAAAATAATTTTAGATTGAGCTTACCTTTAGAATTTCTAATACGCAACTGAGATAATTTTTTTTTTTTTCGTACAGTGCTGCCATTGCTCGCTTTGAAATCGTTGAGTTTGTTAATCAGAAACACGTTAAAGTGTTACAACATATGAAATCGATAATAAAACAAATTTCAAATTCCAAATTAGGGCTTCCAGATGCCCATATTTGGTGGACGTTTATGTTATTCGAAATTTTATGGCTCTAGGTACCTTTGTTTTATCAGAATTCAAGAACTATACATATATTTATGCAGCTTCTTCATTGTTTAATTGGTTTAAATATAATACAGGGCGATAATATTTGGTGACAACAATTTGAAAAGTGAATCAACATTTATCGTCGATCAACGCAAAATGTCAAAACGAAATTAATAGACTTTCTGGGCTAACGTCCTTTTGGGCTAATGAAACAAATTCTAAATTCCAAATTTGGTCTTCCATATTCTGATGGAGACGTACGTTATTAAGAGTTTGATGGCTGTAGGTACCGTTGTTTTATCACAATGCAAGAAACATACATACATTTATGCACATTTTTCATTATTTAATTTCTTTAAGTGTAATATTGGGCTCTAATATTTGATGGCAACAATTTAAAAAGTGATTCGCCGTTTATAGTGTTTAGGGACATTAAGTATTTTTTGGTAGCAGGAGAGATGATCAATCTGCAACGCCTTCGCCGGGAATCGAACCACCGCCCGCTGGAATACTCGCCCATCGTACAGACCAACACACCACGAAGGCACGCTAGGAAGGCGGGAGAGATATCGTATATACTCTCTTTTTTAAAGGGCGACTGGGGTTATTAGAGGACCCAATCGCCAAATCCTGGGTGTGGATAATCATCATTCACCACCCTTTTAGTTCGGGCACCACTGTAGAGACACTAGGTATTTTTTTTTAATATACCATCTTAATTTTATTTTGAATATACTGCAAGCTACGTTTTGTAGCGGTAAGTTTCTGAACGCTGCTATTTCTACCTGGGTTCGTATCACAACGAGCGGTCTGCCCATGGGAGTTTTCACTGTTTTCCCCATGTACAACATGGATACGAGATAATTTTCATTAGACAGTTGCATGCTTTGCAGCTATGGAATAAATCAAACCAAAAGCAAGCCATATTTCCTTTTTCTCCCCTTTAATTGTTTCTTATATTAAATCAGAATTTTACTGGTTTTTCCCAAGAAACATGACTAAGATTTCGGTCGATATTTTTTCCTAAAAATGTATTATCTGACGAAACACCTATTAGTTCATTTTCAAATCTGTCATTAATTTTCAGACTCTCCACACGAAGCTATAAGGATTTTTTCATGGTCAACAATTATTTCCCTTTGATTTGCGTATTGTTTTAATAGCTCAGAGATCAGAGTTTAGTCAGTTAGTGTCTTACTAAGTAAAATCTGTTAATTTTAAACGTCCGCTGTATATCTTGAAATTATATCTAGATCCCATTATATGTATTTGTACTATAAAATAATAAATACAGCTTAGAGCTGAAAGGCTAAACTAATATCTTTCTAAACTATTGAGATCAAGTCAACTGCAAGTCAAAATAAAGTTATTCGCAACTTTGAAAAATAAAAACAATAATAATAAACCAACCCAAAACTCACAGATTGAGTATACGGGAACTTATAACGTAACGTAAATAAAATATAAAGAAACCAATTATATGTAACTTAAGAACAAACAGCAGTGTTTTGCTAGGCGTATACTGAGTAAATATCCTTTTGAACTAATAAGGTTATATAAAGAAAGTAACTTTTGACTCTCTGTTGGGTGCAATGCATCAGCTAGAATCATATATGATATTTATTTACTTAAATTGAAAATAACATAAAGCATGATATGATACGAAAATATCTTAATAAGCAACAAAAATGGAATGTAAATTATTAGCAGATTTTCAGCGTTACCTGAAGAAGAGAGATTTTCTCCGAAGCATTATTTCGCAACACACCCAAAGAAATAAAGATGGCGAAAGAGTTTCTCATTATCGAAGAATTTCTTTTCAAAGCCTTTTCAAGATTTTATTTTATAAAAGTAAGGGCTTTGGCAGCATTTCTTGGAAAGCTTTTGAGATTTAAACCTCAGTTATTTTTAAATTTTCTTTTGAAACCCGTTACTTGATTATTTTCATGTTTTCTTTGATTGTTTGGTCGCTTGCTTTTCAAGGCTCAAAGAGTAACTTTTGTTATATGCAAAACACAGCATCTGAAGTTTAGCATTTGAAATCTGCCAAATGCACTGGAGTGGAAACATAAAACGAGATATACTGGTGTGATATTCTAATGAGAGTACTCAAACGTTTGGGAGTTAAAAAATAAAATAATTTTGCAATTAAAATTAATATGAACCAGAAATACAGATTAGAAATGAACCAGAAATGTTGGCCATATCTTTGTTGAATAGTTGAATCACTGCGTATAATATGTTATGTTACTATTAGTGATTATGAAATTTCCTCCTTTACCCTTATTGCTCAGTAATAGGTATTTTATCATTGCATTTAAATACAAAAATTCCTATGTGAAAATCAGCCGCGTAGTACTATCTAAAATTTAACATATACATCATTTATAACAAGTCTTCTTTATATCGCACTGCGTTCCACGAATTCAACAACTAAGATAAAAAAATATGTATAGCGGATCAAAGGAAATGAGAGAAAATTTATTATATCGTATATTAAGTAATTGTTCAAACCATTTCTTGTAAAGCTTTTTTTTTGTTATAAAATTAACGTAAGTAGAATAATTTCAAAGAATAACAAAATTTTAGAGAAAACTTGCCTCAGTATGAAGTGTCAAAAATCTTTTGAGCATTAGAAGAAATGGGGACTTTACATGCAACTAATATTAGTAATGTAGAGACATTAGGATTTTTTGGAAAAAGAGAAATGAAAAATAAGCAATGCCTTCGCCGGAAGTCAAACCACGGACCTCTCAAATACGCGTCGAGCGTGCTGACCACTATACCGCGAAGGCATGCAAAAAAGGCGGGAGAAATACTTTATATACTGCCCCATTTAAAGGGCAACTGGGGTTTAGGGAACCCAATCGCCAAATCCTGGGGGTGAAATATCATCATTCACCACCTTTTAGTTCGGGCGCCACTGTAGAGACATTAGGTATTTTTTTAAAGCAGGAGAGATGAAAAATTAGTATTGCTCTCGATGGGACTCGAACAACGGAACTCTCGATTACGCGACGAGCGTGGCGACCATTACACCACGAAGGCAGGCTAAGAAGGCGGGAGAAATACCTTATATATTGTCTCTTTTAAAGGGCGACTGGGAATTAGGGGACCCAATCGCCAAATCCTGGTAGTGAAGAATCATCATTCACCACCTTTTAGTTCGGGTGCCACTGTAGAGACAATAGGTATTTTTTGGAAGCAGGAGAGATGAAAAATGAGCAAATGCCTTCGCCGGGAATGGAACCACGGACCTCTCGAATACGCGCCGAGTGTGCTGGGTACTACACCACGAAGGCATGCTAAGAAGCCGGGAAAAATGCGTTATAGTGTACAGAAGTTCAATTTACGAAAATTTTGACTCTCATGCATGACCAGTCCCACCTCTCTCTAATCCTTTTCCTCGAAATAAGAAGAGCAACATATCTTTTCAAGTCATGCACTCATGTTCCATGTAACTGAGATGAAAGGATTTCTGTATGATCAATTCCACACGAGCGCTCTCCTGTTGAATATTGTTCTACCAGACTAGCTTGAAGAGAGCAGTCGGTGTCAACTGCTAGAAAAAAGAAGTCTCCAGCGATATTTGCATAAAGCCCCATTTACAAGAAGTAAGCATATTCGAACAATGTACTCCGACTTCTGCGGCGCTCCTCCAGTTCGTATAACTGGGAAAACATATCCCTAGTATGACAAGTATATTTTCTGGACTCCTGTCAGGCATAATCATTAGTACGACGGGAACATTCTGAAAACGAAGTGTCGAAAATTACTACACTTTTACAAGTTCTCGAGCTTGGCGACCAGCGTTCTTCTCAGTTGTTGACTCATATGCGGGCTTTAGCATGTGTTATCTTAGGTGAACCCTTGGTAACATCTTAGTGGCTTCCAAGTCCCCCCAATAATACAAAATCTTTGGCTGATCTTAGTGAAGGTGATGTGAGTAAATTGGCTAGGGTCGCTGATAAGATTACAGAGCTCGCATCCCACTCATATGTAAATGCGGCTATCGTGGCCAATGATCCAAGTGAATCTGCTACAACGTGCTTGGAGCTTCAGGTATCTCAACTAGGCAAAGCAAATTGCTAAGTTAACCTCTGCCTTGAGACGTAATTCTAGTAGTCCTAAGCCCAATTATCGGTATTCATATCGGCACAGTAAGTCACGAAAACGTGTTAATCGCTGTAAACAGAGAACAAACGACCTTTGTTTCTGACTTTTGGCGAGCGTCCAAGGAAATGTCAGTCTCGGTGTTTCTTTTGTAGAACGGGACATGTCAAACGACCTGCTGGCCAATGTGACGATCGCCGGATGAATCGTACAATTTTGTCAAAATTAAAATATTTAACTGATTTACTGGAGCGGATGTGCTGGTATTACCAAAACCTTATGCTCAGTGTTCTATAGGCCTTCTCAGAATTTGGTTTTGCTCGCCACGAATGGAACTAAGATTCCCACTTTTGGCACTAAACATCTTACTTTGGATTTAAATTTATATCGCACTTCGTTATTTTTCGTTTCTGATGTAAATCAGCCAATTATAGATGTTGATTTCCATAAAAAAATATAGATTTTTTCTTGATGTTACTAGTAATTGCCTTATCGATTCCTGGACTGGTTTACCATCGCATCGCAAATTCTTTAAGATTTCGTTTGATTTTTAATTCGAAGAACAAAATTCTTTATTTAAACGTTAACAAAAGCACTCCTTTAGAGAGGGGTTCTCAACCAGGGAACAATTTCAAGAGGGAATGCTGTCAGCATTTTATTTACCTGTTAAATATTTACTTTTAGTTTATATCCAGAAAACTAATTTATTCAAGTTTTTTGTTTGTTAACATTTTTTGGCTTTCTTTTATTTTCTTTTATTTATTATTTCTTTTATTTTTTACGTAATCCAAATTCTAGTAAATGTATATGCATTTTTAGAATTTTGGAAATGAGAGGCGAGTTATGGTTTAGTAATGAAAAAAGGAGTGCATGGGCCACAAAGTTTGAGGGCTAGTGATCTAGAACACCGATTCTCAACCTGTGGTATGCAAGAGAAAAATAGGTGGTACGCAAAAAAACAAAGTATTTTTAACTATTAAATTCAAAAATTAAATACCCATAACTTCTGTTTCAGTTTTTCCATTAACACTCTTAAATTTATGAGATCTGATCTTTGCTTAAGATCAATAGCCGCTCATAGACTTTAGCAAAATAATCCGCTTTTATTTTCACAAATGTTCTTTCAGACATAATAAAATTTGTCATAAATTATGTTTCTAAAAGGAGTAATAGAAATGGATGTTGTATTTAATAGGAAATAAAAATAAGTTACTATAAAAGATAATAGTATCTCATTAATTCTTTCAGAGTTGATTGATTTATTAGCCACCATTTCCAGACTCGTAATGCTCTATTTTCAATTAGAATATTTTTCCCCATGGATCTGCTGTCTCTAACAGCAGGAATTCTTGTTGTTGTGTATTCCTTATTTCTCTACGCGATTTGAGAATATCGTCGTTTGTTTTTGAAGAACTCTTAATATGTTGTATATTAAATATTTATGAAAAAAATAATAAAACAAACTTAAATTTTAAAAATAGAAAAATTACTAGGATTGACTAAGCGGAAAAGTGATGATTCATAGGTGATGGATCCAGGACAATCTACTAGCACAGAGAATATTGAAAAGAAAATTTTTTATAGAAAGTAAAATGAAAGTTATATATCATTTGGGTTTTCTTGGAATGGAGATGAAATAAATCCTCAAAATCAACGTGTTGTTTGCGGTGAACTATTATCCAATTAAAGTATGAAATCATCGTTCCTTTAAAGACATCTTGAATCTTGAATATTTTAAGAGAAAATTATAGGGAGTTAAAAAATAGTAAACAAATAATGAAAAATTTGTTATTGCAAGTGAAAAAGGCTTTGGAAGTTAGTAAGATAGTTCACGAAATGACAGATTCCATAAAAGAAACACCTATTAAAAAATAAGACATAGTGCTTATTACGGATTGCAATTGGATGAAAGTACTGATATAACGAACTTTGTTCAATCATTAGTTTACATAAGTTTTGAAGAAGATGAACTAATTGCCTTAATAGTTTTGTGAATCTCTTCATGTTAGAGCAACTGCAAATGAAATTTTCAAAATAATTGACAATGTTATGTCTGAGAATGAAATTTTTTGGAATAAGTGCATTGCCGTGTGCAGGGACGGAGCTTGAGCTTCAACAACAAAATATTCCAGGGTTATTTATCAAATAAAGGAAACTGCAACCTGAAACTAAATTTACTCACTGCTACATTCATCGTGAAGCGTTAATAGCCAAAGCAATCCCGAAAACCTGAAAATCGTTTTGAACCAAGCTGTGAAAATTGTTAATTTTATGAAAAGCCGAGCTTAAAAATTCAAGAATATTTAAGATTTTATGCCAATAGATGGGCAGTGAACATGAAATGCTTTTTTTCTTATATTCCGGAATATGATAGTTATCCATAGACAAGCTTTTAAATAGCCTTTTTGATCTTAAGAACCTTTGGTGAGAAATTGAAATTTTCCTTTGTGATTCAAAATTTAGAATTGGAAATATGTTATTTATTGAATTATGGTTTGCGCGTTCAGCATATTTAGCTGCTATTTCGTGAATTTAAGATCACAAGGACAAAGTGTAATTTGTTTACCATTAGAGATAAAATAAATGCAATGATAAAAAAGACAGAGCTAATTATCAAAGAATTGGATAATAATATTTTAAGCTTTTTACCACTTTCAGAAAGTTTTCCAACCGAAAATTATTTGAAAATAATCAAAGTAAAAGAAGAAGTAGCATCCCAGATTAAAAATCATTGTTTTTCATTGACATATAATTTCAAGATGTATTTTCCCGAGTATTATTATCAGGTTCTGTGTTCCTCCTTACTTGCTTTGGGAACATTAAACGTCCTGACTCGGAACAGGGAGCTTACTAAAGCTATGTTCAATAAATTTGGGAAGTAGACAATACACACAGGAAGGGTACACGAAACCCTTTATTTTTCTTTCTTTACAATGATTTCCGGACTTCGGAATACAGAGACCAACCACTTGTGGTCTGAACGTAAGAATATAAAAATATTAACTAAACTCTAACTAAACTTAACTTTGGATTAATCAAACAAGTGCCTACTCCAAGATTGGCCGTATATTAGCAAAAAGCCGTGTGTAGTACAGAGAACTGCTAACACTACGATACGTTTAAAATTATCAAGAGGATTAAACCTCTGGCCTTGAAGGCAACCAGCAACCGAGTAAAACTATTATGGCAAGCGGCCTGCTTCTGATAGCTCCTTCCTCTCTCTTGCTTGGGAAAAAGCCACAACTTAAGTACTTGGCGTTCGCAAGACAAATTTGCATAAATAAGTTAAAGCTTTTAATTCTGGCCGGAAGTAGAAAATAAGAAGTGATAGTAAAGATTTACGTTAGTAAAACTTAAGATCCTTACATTATGAAAAATAAAATTGGATTATAAGTCCATTTTTCTAAATGTACCTGAAATTTTACCTAGTGAAGAAAAAGAACAACTAATAGAAATTCCCTGTGATCGAACTGTAACTGAAGATTTAGAAAATAACACACTTGTTAACTTCTGGGTGAACTGAAAAAAGAATTTAAAGGCATTTCAAATAAAGCTATTAAATTTTTGTTGTCTCTTTCTATAACCTATTTGTGTGAACGAGGCGTTTCTTCCATGCTATATTTGAAAAATAAATACAGAAAAAAAGTTTTAAAAAATCCTAATTTACGGTTAAAACTGAGTGAAATAAGACCAGACATAAAGAAATTGATCACTCTTAAACAGGTCCAAATTTTAGAATTAAAGTATTATAGCTTAAATTTCAAATATTTTTATATAAAAATATTAAAAAAATATTTTATAAGTGCATATTTAATATAACTATCAAATATGATCTGGAAATGGCAAATATATTATTTTAATAGTTTTGTTGAGAAATTGAAAAATAATCATTTTAAAATGTAGTGGTGGTAGTAAATTTTTGTAAGTTTTTGTTTAGATGGTATGCTGATCTAAGACTTATTAAAAATACTAGTTCACACATAGAGGATCAAGAATTCACTGTATAAATTCCATGACAAACACTATTCAATCACATAAATATCGTTGGTCCTGCCGCCCACTCGGTATAGTGGTCAGAGAAGCTGACTGCCATGCCGTAGGGCCTGGGTTCGACTCCCGGACAAGGCATGGTTGCAACTGTCCGTCCCTTCATAGGAAAGGCGATAGTGGCCCACCTATTAGGTGCTTCCATAATAAAGAGACCACCACACCCGGCCTAGTATAGATTAACGAACTGGGCTACATTTGTAATTGTTCACAATCTGCCATTTGAAAAAAAAAAGTATCGTTGGTCCTTACTAACAGCTAAGCTTCCTCTCCGGATGGAATGTCGAGTGAAAACGCCTAGAGGTTGATCTGAGAATCCCCCACCCTTTTTCTCCTATTAATCTCTCAAGCGACGATTGATTTGCCGAGTATTTTGGGTGTCCCCCTCTAGCACGTATGCTATACGCTTGCAAACAGCAATATCTTCTCCGGGATTCGAAGCCTGGCCCTTCGGTACGCAAGTCAGCTTAACTAATCATTATCCCGTCTGGGAGGCTCAGTAATCGACAGTGAGACGCCATGGTTTATGGTCAGTAGTAAGTAAAACATCCTTTTTTCTCAGCACAAAGTCACTGGACTAACGTTTTAGCTATTTGCGGGATTATTATTGTATTTTTGAGTATTTCTTTGGTAACCGTATCATACCGATGGATTAACTGTATCACACCGATGGAGTTCTGCTCTATACTCGGAATTATTCCCATATCTATCTCATGGCTAACTATGTGTTTTAGCCCAGGGGTCTCATAAAACAAAGCCGAGAACTCATTTTCCCTTAATGCAAACAATGCTTGCATCAGGGCGGCCTTAACGCATTCACACCTCCGTTCGACGGACAGAAATGCTTCGAAAAAGGATGATTTTTTATCCATTAGCCGAAGAAAGTCCGCTTCATTTTCTTGAAAGCCGAACGAAAACTGAAGGCCAGAAAATGCATTTCTCTCTCCTTTCTAACTGATGGAATGGGGATAAGAATTCTCCTCGGAAATTAGTTGTAGCGAAAACAGAGTTCTCTCTTCTCTGTGAAGCAAATGTAACATAATCTTTGCGGCGTTGGTGTCTTTAGAGATGTATGCACTGTTTTACTATGAAGGTAACATAAACGGAGATATCTTTGCGTACTGCAGAATGCAGATCTTCCATGGTTACCGTATATTTTCGATTACTCCCAGTGATTGATTTAATTCTATTTTAATATTGATCACTGTTTTTTGATTAAATACTGTTTTTAAACGGTTTTATTTAATTTTGATTCTTTATTTTCTAGTCCGTTAAATCATATTCTGAGATTAAGTTTTGACTTCATTCTACAGACACAACTTTATTGGCAATTTTCACACATATGTATTTACGATGAAAATGTAATTGTCCATAGGAATTTCAAAACATTCTTTAAAAATCAATTTCTGTATCAAAATTGTTGACGAATATAAAGCAACATATTTGTCTTTCTGAATGGAGCGATAACAAATATCCAAAATGTAGCTTCTTTGTGGTTTTAACTTAAGAGTTTTGAATTTTGTAGCTTTTTCAAAAGTCATTGGGTAGATTCAGCTATATTACAGTTGACAAAAATAAGGACATTAAATGGATTGATATGAAATGAATGAATGGAAGGAAATTAAATAAAAGGATACGAATGAATGAATGGAAGGAAGTTCTATGGAAGAACATGATAAAATTTTAAATGGAAGGATAATTCTTCGTCAATAACAGCCATATGTTTTCGAAGAATGATGAAGTCTAATACCCAATTCAAATGGAAATTTAAATGAATCGACAAATTCTTAAGCCAGCTTAGAAAGAATTATTTCTTGTATTCAGAAGTAGTGATTTATCTTTATTGCATTTTGTAAATTAAAAAATATAAAATGAAGTAGATAAAGAAAAATATTTTTAAGTTGCACGTTTTTAGATAAATTCGCTATAAAAAAAACATTTTGTAGCAACCATAAGTCTTCATTATATGAATTGCTAAAAGTAACATCACAGTAACCCTATATACAAATTCTGTTAGAACATTAATATAATTTCTAGAATCAATAGAACTGATAGTACAGAAATTGCACATATGAGATTACATTCACGTCACTTAAACTTCTATTTCAGTGTTTTCGTTTAAAAGACGCCCTTGTTAGCATCAAGTCGATTTTATTTTAAATCTCGTATGTCTAAGAATATTATGAGCTATTTAGAAGCTGATAGCGCAATGCACATATAGAATGCGTGTATAAGATTCACTTTTTAATCCTGAGTTTAAAACAACAAAAAATATTAAATTTTAATCTCTTGAAGCATTTCACTTTTAGCCACACAACTATTTTAGTCTCATAGGTCCAAAAATATTATGACAGTTACTTCAAAGTTGATAACTCAATCCACATGTATACTGTATGCATATGTTTCACATTTTATAAAATATGGTGAATCATAATACATAAACCTAGTGAGTCAGAAAAACAAATAAAGGTATTTAAGAAAATATTGAAAAGTATTCAGAAAATAAAATATTTTTGCTCTGTCTGCTTTTATAGAGATAATTTTGGCAATTTCAAATATGATTAGTATAATATGCATTCTTAGACAAAAAACACGACGCACCAAGAAGAAGTTATCCGAATGGGACGAAAATCGGTAGAAGTGATGTATATGTACCGAAAAACAAATGATAACAGTTTGAGAAAAATTGGATGATTTATTGAAGTGAATGACCTTCACAAAGTAAGAACGTCAATAACGCGTTTGTTCACCTCTGGCCCGTATGCAAGCAGTTATTCGGCTTGGCATCGATTGACAGAGGTTGCGGATGTCCTCCTGAAGGATATCGTGCCAAATTCTGTCGAACTGGTGCATAAGATTGTCAACATCCCGAGCTGGTTTGAGGGTCCTGCTCATAATGCTCCAAACTCGCTCAATAGGAGAGACATCCGGAGACCTTGCTGGCCAAGGTAATGTTCGGCAAGCAGTAGAAACATGTGCAGTGTGGGGGCGGGCATTATCTTGCTGAAATGTAAGCAAAGGGTTGCGTGACATGAAGAGCAACACAACGGGCCTTAGAACTTCGTCGGCGTACAGCTGCGCTGTAAGGTTGCGACGGATGACAACCAAAGGGGTCCTACTATGAAATGAAATGGCACTCCGACCATCACTCCTGGTTGTCGGCTTTTCTGCCGGAAGACAGTCAGGTTGGCATCACACCGCTGTCCGGGGCGTCTCTAGACTCGCCTTCGCTGGTCATCGGGGCTCAGTTCAAAGCGGGACTCATCACTGAAGACTATTCTACTCCAGTCAGTGACATTTCAGAGCGAATGAGCCCGACACCACTGAAAACGAGCTTGACGTTGTACAGAGGTGAATGATAGTCGGCGCAAGGAGCGCCGTGACCTCAGCCCCCTTTCTGTGAGCGGTCTATGAATGGTTCTTGGGGGTCACTGAAGCACTAGTTGCACGTACAATCAATGACAATGATGCATCTGGGGCTATGAGTGCCGCTCTGACGACTGTTCGGTCTTCACGTTCTGTGGTTTCTCTAGGCCTACCGCTTCCTTCTTGACGCTGTGTGCGGCCATGGTTCACCCATTCCTGCCAGCATCGTCTAATAGTGCCATCGCTCCTGCTCAAATGTCGAGCTATTCGTTGATAAAACCAACCGGCTTCTTTGAGGCCAACTACACGACCTCTCTCAAATTCTGACATCTGCGCATATCGTTCGCGCACCTGTATACGAGGCATGGTTACTGTCTACCAGAGTACACGGAATGAAATTCGTGAAGAATTTATGACCTGGAATCGTAATTTCTCCTTTTAAATATCCTGCCAGTTGCGCAGATCAGATGCGCTGTAGCGACAATCGTTCATTCATTGGCAGCCAAAATGTAAAATTTTGCATTTTCCGTCGAAACCTGTATGCATAAGAATTTGTGTCCAATTTGCTTTATATCTTCTCGGTGCCTCGTGGTGCGTGTTTTTTTTTTTTTTTTTTTTTTTTTTCCCTAAGAGTGTGTATTATATGTAGAGTGACTTTTACTATGATGTAATTAATGTACTAACTTTTATAGTATGCGGTATTTAACTGGATATTTAAAGAGAATCTTGGAAATATGTGGTGTTTCATAATGATCGAGTGATATCTAATATCAGTCGAGTATTCCTAACATACTGTAGTATATATCATGTAATCATTGCTATTAGCACATTGTTACAAACAACGAGATAAATTAGATAGACGTGCCTTTTATTTTCACATAGTTATTTCTGTTGATACTTTTAAATTAAAATACAACATGATATAATTTTCTTTTCTCCAGTTATCATTTTTTTATTTAATTGCCATATATTAAATTCAGAATATCTTTATTTATTATTATTTTCTTTATTTTGTTTATTAGAAATATAATAAAGGTGGTGGTTATGAAGAGTTTATATATGATATATGCACTTACAAATTTACTTAACTGAAATCTTTAAATTTAGCAGACTAATAAACATATTTTATTGAAGCTCCTTTAAAAGCATATAATATTTTTTAATAAACTATAAAGAAATCATTTTAATTCTAGCCTCAGTAATGTGCTACTGAAATATTAATATCATCTTTTGCATATCCATTTCCGTTATAAGGAATTTTCCCAATCCTGCTTGCACGTTCTCTCCGCATAGTCAGTAGTACGTCCGGTTAGCACTAGGAAGACCCGGAATTCGATTTCTGGTGGCGGCATAGCTGATTTCTCGTATTTCCTTCTCCAGTTGTGACTGCGAACGCAATTCACATATAATGTTTCTTTTAATTAACACTGTCTAGCACAAGCGCTGTTTTGCGCAAATGGAGCAGCAGGGAGGATTGTGAGAATTATGACTATTGTGTCCAAGACCCTGACAGGGAAAAAGTGGCAAGTGAAATGTAAGGGCGAAAGGAACATGAGTTGAATCTAGTGACGATTCTTTGTGCTAAAACAGTCGCAAGAATCTAATGACATGTTAAAAATCCAATTATTTGTATTTTCAAACTAGTAAACTATCGCAAAGCCAGAGATACTATCGCAGAGATATCAACGAACATATGTATAACACAGACAGATATCCAGATCAATATTTGATATGATTCTCAGAAAAGCCAATTTGATATCTTCCGCAGCCGCTGAAGAAGATTTATAATTAATCACCATTACTGTAGCATGTTTGGCGTTTTCATGTACGATCAGTCACTGAAGCTTGCAGTTGTGAGTTTTCAACAGTTGAGCTCTGTAAATGTTCCATGTCTGTTTTCTTTTCGACACATTAAAAGTCTAATGCGAATATTATTGATAGGAACACCAGGCTTTTGTTAATTAATGGCCGAAATTAGCTGATTTCTGATTTATTCAGGTTTTTCTATTTGAGTCTTTAAGTTTTAGAAATAGAATATAGTCTGGAATTTGAATTTTTGAGGGTGTTTTGGAGAAATATTTTTAGCGATAGAAACGGCGTAGGCATTTGGGTGAAGTTCTGGAAAAACTGCTTTAAAAAATCTTTTAATATGTAAATATTCCCTCATATTGTTTGCAAGAATAAGTTCTTGATCTGCTGCTATTTGACGAAGAGCTGTTAAATGGCCAATAACACATTTATGACGGCATTAAGTTTTTTGTTTTGTAGGTACTTAGTTGCTATTTAATTTTATAAACCTGAATTATTTTTGAGCTGGATCCTTATTTTTTTCCATAGAATATTATTTAATCTGGAATAATCAGCATTAATTTCAGGATAGCTAATAATAGAAAATGAGATGCTTAATACTGAGGGAAGTCTCATCTTTAGAAGCCATTGGTAAAGATTTACAAAAATTTCATAACTCACACAAAAGGCAGACACAATAAAAAAACAAATGTACAGATATTAAACACCTATTCAGGAAAGAATGGCTCTGAAGTTATTTATCCCACAAATCCAGAAGGAAGAAGGAAAAAGTACTTCTACGGTCAACAGAAAGGAATTTTACTAAAAAAAGCTCGAATAGGTGAATTCACTAAACCTGAAAGGGTGCTTAGGTAGAAACCAACTATGGCCTTAATTTGCAAGTTATATTAAGTGGGCCGACTATGTGGAATTTCAGGTTAATCATTTTATAAGGGAAACAAAAACTAATCTTTCATTTGTACTTGAATTTAAAAAGATGATTGCAAGATAAGATGAAATTACATTAATTAAGATTTTGTAAATTTACAAGTCTCCAGCAGAGGGCAGCACAGGTAGTGAACAGGTGAGAGCAAGGACCGCACACCCGTGCGGCTTTTATTCGGGTAACGTCCTGATCCCGCAACTGTGTTGAGTTGAATTCTCCCTGGACCTTGAAAAGGAAAGCAGTGTGAGTTTATTTTATTATGAAACTACGACATAGTACAGTGCCATACTGAGGCTATAGGCATTACACATTTCTCACATATGTTATACAAGGGCGATACTAATACTTAGGGTTATGCTATCACCCTACATGATGATTAATTTTTGGTAAGACGTGAAAATACATAGCTGGAATATAAAAATTCACAACAATGTACACAAAAACATGCGTTACTTGGTGTCTTACATACAGTATATATAATACAACTCCTATAATAAAACAAAATATACATAATACGTACATAACAATATATGTTACTTAATGCCTATATACTATTATCATTATACTTACTACTGGTACACTATTATTATTACATAATTTTATTATACATATAATATGATTTGTCATTCATATAAAGTCAAAACATGATATATAATTCACATGCACTGCACACCTTATACGCTACACGACGGTGATGCTAATAATTAGGGTTATGCCACCACCTGACATAATGTTACTTAGTAAATAAAACATAAGATGATCGCTTTACGTTAAGATACATAATAGGTAAAATAAAAATGAAAATGCATGACTCGTGCATACTTGTAGTTTTGCTGTTACCTTAATTGAAGAACGTAATAAATAAAACATAAAAGTACACAGTACGTGCATATTAATGCTTAATTGTGTTCCAGCACCTTAAGTAGAAATTAATAAGAAATGAATCATATATATACATAAAAAGTAGATTACGATATATGTTATTTAGTGCCTATATCCAGCACACGTGATATAACATATATACTATTATTATTACACTTACATGATTATACTAAAGGGCAGTACAGGTGACAGGTGAATGCAGGGCCCGGACACCCGGACGGCTTAATATGACAAATCGGGTGTCGTCCGGTACCCGCACCTATTTAGAACAACACAACCCTGGCGACTTCCTAAAAGGGCTGCATCGGAAATATATTAATGGAGAATATGTGGTATTGACGTGGCCAAACAAGGGCGTTTGGCCACGTCATATATATGCTTCAGTATACAATTAATAAAAAGTTTCATACAAAGGTACATTGGTGGTATAGGTACATTGGATACATATGTATATTGGTCTAAGGAGTTAATGAGATAGGCAAACAATAAACACTTATACAATTAAAGAAATGAAACACTGACGCAACTGGCGCAATAATGCAGAAGATGACAATTAATGAATACACGTAATCGTGTGTCATCCTATATGACTATACATAAACTACTAGAAATGATATGCATAAACACATACAAATGATGGCGATAAATGAAAACACATAATCATACATTATTCTACTGGACTATACACACATCAATAAAAATGATACATACACACCTATACGTTGACAGAAATGATACACTGAGAATGAAAATTGTGTATTAGTGTGAACGATGACAATTAAAGGTTACACATATTCGTGTATTACCTTACTTGGCTATACATATATATTAGTACAAATGATACACTTAAAGACTTATACATTAATGGAAATGAAATACTGAAAATGGCACTTATACATTATACGATAGATGAAGAATAATGGTAACACGTAATCGTGTATCATCCTAAGTGGCTATACATACAGTAATCGAAATGATACACTTATACATTAATATACATTTACATAAAGGATAGGGTTGTGGTTAAGCCGAATCACACAAGTCCTGGCCTAATGCTTGCAGTCTGTCCATAATACTTTTGAGTTTTTTAAGTACCGCTGGTTGGCGAATGAAGAATCTTTTATAGGCTGGATCTGTGTTGTAAAACGGCATGTGCCACTCTCGTGTTAGTGGGCAGAAGATGACATAATGGTCCGGGCTACCTGGCTGGCCACACACACAGATGTTGGTGTTTGTTATTCTTCGCTCTAGAAAATAATCGGGGAATGGACCATGACCCGTTATAAATCTGGTGATGTGTGGCTGAGATATCTGTCTCTCAAGGCTGACTTTGTGAGCGAATTCGTAGGTCCTTCTTCCTTGCGGAATAGAATTCCACTCTTCCTGCCATTGCTTGAGTGCGGCGTTTAGAACAGCCTTCTTTACATAGGATTTTGGTAATTTTATTGCCAGTTGTTCCGCATCGAGATTGCTCGCGGCTTCTTTGGCTAGTAAATCTGCCTCCTCATTCCCCTGCTGTCCAGCGTGTGCTTTAATCCAGAAGATGAGGATGCGTCCTTCGTACTGGTGCAGGGTTTGCTGAATGCGCCCTGTGATGGGCGACCTGTGAAAAGGATTCCGAATTGCATGAATTGCTGACAGGTTGTCCTGTCGGTGTGTATTTCTGCGGTGGAGTATCTAAATTGACTCGCTGTTAGGATTGCCTGGCGTATGGCTTCGGCTTCCGCCTGAAAGACCGAGTTGCCTGCGCCCAGAAAGCCTTTCCAAGACCTTAAGGTGCTTCCATTTCGTTTGATGGTATAGCTACAGCCTGTCGTTCCATTCACCTGGGAGCCATCTGTATAAATCTTAAGGGCATTAGAGTGATCGTTGTTGTCTTCAAGCATCGTTGTATAAGCATGGACATTCTTGCAGAAAAGGGCCGGGTGTACTTCCGCAACTTGTAGATTGCTCTCAAAGTCCTCCGGTGAGAAATGGAGGTTCTGGTATTGAGCAGGTTGCTTAAGGAGAGTAACTTTTGCGATGACCGCTTCCATTTGGGCCCGTATGTGCAGTGGAATAAGTCCAGCACTGTGGCTGCTGCAGTCGCTGTGGTCCTGTAGGTCCTCGTGATGGCCAAAACAAATGGGCGTTGAACGCTGTTCAAAATTTGTTGCTTCCTTGTAGTCATTGCAAGTGCCCATATGGCCGCTCCATAGATAAGTATTTTTTCTACCACTGTGCTGTATATTATCTTTAGGATGTGGGGCCGGAGCCCCCAGTCTGAGCCTTGCATGCCCTTTATTCGGGAGGCTATTCTATGAGCTTTAATGCGTTGAGCTCGCAAATGAGGGAGCCAGGAGAGTTTTTCATCGATTAATAAGCCAAGAAGATTTAGTTCTTTCACCTAGCACGTACGCATATGGTTGCAATAGTTATCCTAATATACTGACAGGTTTTATAATTTCTGTTACAAAATGGCTATAGTAATGGCGGATCATTTTAACAGAGCAGAAGAAGAATAAAGTCACTAAATAATGATATGAGAGAATTGTCCAATCGTGAGTAAAAACAAATTGCATACTATATAGAAAGCAGATAACAATTCTTACCTTGTAACTCATGTTCCCCCTCGAAAACGTATCGTAATCTTGAGAAATTTAAGCATGAAAATTGAAACTCGCAAGTAATTGTTCTCCTGTGAGAAGACCGTTGTTAACTTGAATTCAACAATGCACAAGAGCACACTAATTTCAAACACATATGACTAATGTAAAATTCATCACGCAAGTACAAATCCGGTATCCATGGAAAATCAAATTGTTCATGCACTCGAACTGAGCACTTTTAAACGCTTTGAAATTTTTAGTTAATCTGTATATAACAGCTGTACAATTGGAAGATTGCTCTCTTGGATTCTCCAACGAACGAGTACACACAAATTTGAAACGCAAACAACTCAGAGTACAATATTATAGCATAAAACATATCTATGGAAAACTAAATCTTTCATGGACTCGAATTAAGTACTTATAGTAACTTTAAATTAAACATACCAAAAGGTAACTTTTTGAAGAACACAAATACAAACTTTGTTTTCCGTTGAGTAGCTTCTGAGACAAACCCACCTACGTAAATGTAAGCATGCATGCATGCATACATACATAGATATATATAATAAACGCACGCGCTTCCGAATGCTGTTCTGACTGGTTTGGACGAAGTCCTTTTCAAATATACATGTTTTTGACTTATATTGAGGAGTATTTCTTCAGTTTTCACTGCAATAAAATAACATGTGTGAAGATACTACTTTTTCCTGTCCTTGCATGCTAAGGAATAAGATGATATTATGTAAACAGTAGTCTTTATCACTCGTTCATTCGACGTACCTGAATGTTGTCAGTTTTACGACTTTCAGAACCATTTTGATGACGGATTGTCTTATTTCAGCTTTCGGGCTCTTGCTTTAAAATTGAGTACTTTAAAATGCACCCAATTCACAAAATAAATGCAATGATAAAAATGTAAGATGTTTCATTCAAATAAAGTTACAAATATAAGTCAAATAGTATCAAAGATGTCGATAAAAATGTTTTATATCCTGACAGATATTGTATTGAATAATAAGAATTTTTTTCCTGTTCTCAGTTTAACTATTTCAAGCAAGCACTTTAGATAAACATATTATAACGATGCCGTTCTTTACTATATACTGTTGACTGTTGCTATACTGTTGACTGCAATGCTGTTATAAGTGTAGCTAATTTCACGTTTATAAAAAAGTCATTAAGAACGTAAAAAAACTGCAAAATTAGTTTCATACAGTAGCAAATGAGAATGATAAATTTCGAAGCATATGATACTTAAATGCTTATTCTACTTTTGTCTATAGCATGCGCATTTAATTGAAACTAAACTAATTATCTAGGTTTTAAAAATAATGAAGCTAAATGATGTTCTTTAACTTATTTTAAGGAATCATATTGCGATCAAATTTTGCAATTCTTTATAAAATCTAACGATAAATCTTTTCACACATTAGAACAGAATAGAGTTTATCTTAGTTAGAATAGAGTTTTAGTTTATCTTTCAGGTACAATGGGAAATAAGCACATATTGCACAGATTTCAGTAAATTATCACTAATTACAACATCAAATGTGTTCGGAATTTACCAGGGAGACTGTGAATTATACCTTTTGATTCTTGAGGAACTGGTTGTTTCCGTTATCGAATGAATGTGCAAAATGCTGATGGAAACTTCTTCCCATTTCAGAGCAGTAGGAGTAAGTAACATTTGGAAATTGAAATTAAAATTTCCTGCATCTAGAATGTTGAACATATTTTAATTCCAAACTGAATAAAATTACATTTTTTGTTGTATTTGAAGAAATAATTATCGAAAAATTAACAATTTTAGTATCAGCTAGACACGAATGAAAGCTACCTTCTTCTGGCCACGATACATAAAACTTTTAATTTTTCGCCTTGAATCCGAAAGTGATATCGAAACTTCATCTGTTGTTAAGAATTTAGGCTGTAAATATTTTCGAAGAAATTTATAAAGCCCCATTCCCATTTCGATTTATGTTTCGAATGATCGCAGTTTGGATTTTAAAGTATTTTTCTACAGCGTATGTTTTATTTTATAGCTAATGACTTTCTGGATAAAATCCTGGATTTATGGCTAACATCTTAAATTTCTTCCAAATTTAAGATTTTCCCTCTTACTTGCTCGCGTCGGAGAAATCTATTTTTTTTTTTTTAGCTTCAGCAAGCAGTGGTTTTCTTAGTTTGCTTGCTTTCGCGCCTCTTCTTTCCGGAAATCCTACCATTTTCCTTAAATCAGAGTTTAGAATTCTTAATCCGACTTATGTAGCTCCAAAATACTGACATTTCTTTATTTTTAAAATGGTACTGTATTATTCTCCGGTTAACGTTTTTCTCAATTTTTTTTTTCTGAAGGCATGATTCAGAAACAAAATTAAATCACTGAAGTCAGCCAACTTTTCATTCAATACATTTAACGCGAGAGAAAGGTTTAAAAATTAATGTGGTAGACAGCATCATAAATGATCTCTGAAATTTTCTATCACTCATATTCTAAAAGTTTCTGTTGATGCAAATTTTAAATTTATTAATTTAACTTCAGAGTGTTTAAACTCAGGGATAAATATTTTACGTGTTGTCACTGAAAAAGCGTTATCATGAAATTTTATTACGTGCAGGTTACATGGATTTTTATTATATATATATATATATATATATATATATATATTTTAAATAACTAAAAATCGAAAAATTATATAATGAATAAATTATTATCATCATTAATATTAAATTTATTGAAATATCTGCATAAATCATTAGAGTTAGTATAATGTTTCCCCGTTTTAGTTGCAATTAAATATAGTTAAGAAAAAGAAACACAAACTAAAACAGTAGTTGCTAAAATTGTAAAGTAAATGGAAAAAAAAAAGATTCACACATTAGAGTTAAAAGTACTTTCTTCGAAAATGACTCCAAATGCAAACCTGATTTTTCGAAAATTGTACCCAGAAGCCTTCATAGTTTAAGTTTATTAAACAAGTAATTAAAAACTATGAGGATCGTTCTAATAAACATTCAACACATCTTACAGAGAAAATTGGAAATATTCATTTTCAAATATCACCACAGTTTAGTTTTTTTTTCTGTTTTTGAAGTACTTGTTCCTGTTATTCTTAAATATTTAAAAGATGCATCTTAAATCAAAAGGTAATATTTTCATCCTTTGAAAGAATATTTTTCACAGCGTATTTTATTAAAATAAAGTCACAAAACGAGTATCAAAAAATGCTGCACACTTTTCAATGGCTTATATGTTCGAATTCGTTCACTTTACTTTTGTTAAACATGGGAGAGCACCTTCGTGGATTTTAAAATGAAGAAAAGAGCTTTTAAATAAAGTGATAAAGATGACTTGCAAATAAACATAAAAATATAAATAATATGTAGTTTTAAATTTTTTTTTTTAATATTTCTGCCGAAAATATTATTAGAAAACTAATTATTTTCTATACTTCAAGCACATCTTATTTTCAGATTAAACGTGAAATGCAGAATTGAAGTATTTAAAAGTTACTTCCTTTGAAGTACTATTTTTGTACAAATAAAGGGGTAGAACCTCGTTAGGTTTAATGTAAATGATTATAAACTTGATTTTACCTAAATAACGATCATTACTCGCTTTTTTTTATTACGCAGGGGAATATTAGCACTTTAATGAGATTGCAGTTTCAGAAGGTCTATTTACTTTCTGTAATTGAAAAAGATTTAAATGCAATAATTAGCATTTTATGGAGATGTGAGACAGTGTAATATTTTTGAGCTAAGTTTCAGAAAAACATAAATTCTGAGTTATTTTAAAAAATAACTGCTCATTAAAATCCAATTAATTAGGGATTTTAGTTTCATGTATAGACTACTTTTTAAGATACGAAATGCAATTTTCGGTAGCAATTATCCGAAAAATATGACATACTATTTTATGCAAATGATAAGAGTACTAATATGCAGGGACAGGGACAGGGAAAAGTGGACGGAGCACCAGAACTTCGTCAGTGACTTTTACAGGTGTTGCTCCGCCGCACTACTGTACCCCGCTGGGCTTTTAGTTGGCCCGCATCGGATGCTAGCCTACCGAGACATTTACATAGTAATTTTACAATAATATTAGACTTACGTATTGAATATACAATTACAAAGACATAGTATACAATTATTGCAAAGAAATTAACCTATTAACAAAAGTTGGATTATGGCAGATTGAAATAACATAATTACTTAGAACATACATACAAACTTTCATTGTACATTGTACTTCATACAAACAATATATTTACATTAGTATATCTAGTTACATCGAATTAAAATAAACATCATTTTAAGTAAGGAGCTAATTGAAGATTTTTTTTTTTTTTCACTTTATCATACTTAGTTGAATTACTAAGGCGAATTCTCTTATTAATACATTTCCTTTCATTTTTTTTAACTTGTTACACACAAATGCATCAGCACTGAAGTCTTACATTATTATTTTTGTAAATTAATGTATCATAAATACAGAAAATATACATCAGAAAATCACATAATACTTGCATTTACACTAATATGTCTAATAGAGTCGTATATTATTTATATTATTTTTTAATTAATGATTTAATTGTTACACTAATACAGTCCAAATTCTTAATGTAGCTATTTTATAAAAATTATTTAAACCATATTTAGCTTGTTTCAGACACTTGCAATATTTCTGAAATCTTGCATTATTTTTGCAAGTTGTAGAATAAGAGGTATTTATATAGATGTGATAGCATCTTGACATATGTCTTCTCTTTTATATGCAAAAAGTTTCTTCATAATCAAGGAAACCTTTTGTTGTAATTGAGGTATCGTTAGCATGCATTTAATGTACTCAGGCGTAATTTGTGACCTTCCTTTGTAGTGTAGCTCTTTTGTGAGCTGGCACTTGAAAATATAGTGTTCTGGGTCTCCCTTTTCCCCACATACGCACTTGTCTGAATCGCTCAAATTTCGTGCAAAGTAGTACGTGGGGAAAGGACCATGTCCAGATAAGAATATGTTGATGAAGAAGTTATAAGAGATTGGATCATATGTGGGTTTTTTATAGAAGTTGAAAAGCCTTCTACCTACTTCTGCAGTTTCCCATTCAGTTTGCCATTTTTTTAATGTAATTTTTTTCAACATATGTTTCACATACGATTTAGGGAATGGGACATTGATTGGAGGTAGAGATGGGTCTTGAGCTGCATTTTTAGCAAGCGCATCTGCTCTTTCATTTTGGGCTTGTCCAGCATGCGCTTTTACCCACTTTATTTTTATAGATGTTCTCTTGCGCTGTGATGATAAATCGTAGATATCTTGCACTATTGATGATTTGTTTCTTGCATCATCGACAGCTTTAATTGCCGCTTGGCTATCACTGTAGATGGTAACATATGTTAGATGCTTTTGATAAGACCATAGAATAGCGTGTTTTATGGCTGAAAGCTCAGCTTGGAAAACGCTGTTGTTGTTCCTTAGGTGTCCTTTCCATTCTGTTGTTTCTTGTTCTGAGAGGAGTGCAAAGAACGCGCATCCTACTTCTTCGTTTAACTTTGACCCATCTGTGTACACGACTGCAAATGAAGGTACACTGAGGGTGTCTTCTTTTGTAGATATTCTGAGTTTTGCATGTACTGCAGGGTGTCTTAGGTAAGGATTTCGTGGCTGTTCAAAATCAAGGGGACACAGGTTTTGATCTTCTAAATCTATGTTTTTCTTGAGGTGGAATAACGTGGCTAAGTCTGCATCTTCTTTTGCTTTCAGGTGGAGGGGTGGGATTCCTGTTAATACACAGAGAGCTGCCGTTGAGGTAGTTCTGTATGCTTTTGCTATTTGTAAGAGGAAGGGGCGTTGGATCGAAGCTAAGAGTCTTTTCTTTTTCACTGTCATAGGGTGAGTCCATGCTGATGCCCCGTAGAGGATTATTTTTTCGATCACGGTATTATAGAGAATGTTTTGCATCCTCGACTTGAGGCTCCACGTTGTGTTTTGCATCCTTGCGAGGGCTCTAGAAATAGTCTGGGTCTTCTTCCGAATTTCCATGAGGTGTGGGATCCAAGAAAACTTTTGGTCAATTTTCAATCCAAGAAATTTGATTTCTTTTGAGATCTTGATTCTTCTATTATTGATTTTAATGCAAGGTAGCCTTTGTAGCGGTTTGCCCGGTTTTGGAAATAAAATAATATGTGATTTAGGCTCTGAAATTATTAGTTTTTGATTGACGCAGAGGGAATGGAATATGGAGAGGGTCTCGTTACTATTCTTTTCTAGTATGTCTCTTGAATGCCCATTTGTTACAAAGGCCACATCGTCGGCAAAGGCGATGAGCTTTGTATGGTCCGGCCACTTGTAGGAGGTGATATAATTGAAGGTGATGTTCCACAGGTCTGCACTTAGACAAGAGCCTGTGGACAGCCCCTCGTTATTCTTCTTTCTACTATACAGTTGTTGCTGATGATTATCGTTGCTCTGTTTGTTAGGAAACTATTCATTAGCTTGAATATGTTCTGAGGGCATTTAATGTTGCGCAAGGCTTCAAGGATACCAGGCCACCACACGGAGTCAAACGCATTTTTGAGATCCATGAAGAGTACTGCTGTATGGAGAGCTGAAGATTTATTCCTACGGATCTGCCCTTGAAGTTCTACTATCGCATGTGATGTAGATTTGAGAGGTCTGAAGCCGTATTGGTTGGAGCTTATGATTTCGTTTTTCTCTAAGTGGTGGCGTAATCTGCCCGCGATTGCACGTTCCAGAAGTTTACCTATTGCAGGTAAGAGGTTAATTGGTCTGAAGGCTTCCGGATCCGTAGGATCTTTATTATTTTTCTTGAATAGTATTGTTTGTCCCTGTTTGAGACAATTCGGGAAGACATAAAATTTGAGGCAGAGGTTTAGTAGTTTGGGGAACAGAAAAGGCATTGCGTGGTGAATTATCTTAATAATCCTGTTGTCTAATCCGTCAGGTCTCGGAACTTTATTATTCGGAAGATACTTAATAATTTTTGAAATTTCTTGTGAGTGGAATTACACATCGTCTGGAGTATTTGGAGCGGTATTATTGTATCTAATGTCGGAATGTGAGTGGCCATCGTCTTCTGCATTATCTTTTAGGAAGACAACATCTAGAATATTGTTGAGAATCTTTTCAGTGACATTACCAAGCTGGCTGTTACGTGAGAGTTGATCTCTCCAAAGACCGATATGTGCGGGACTAAAAACTTTACTTGTAGCCATTTTATACAGCTGGCCGTATGTATCTTTATTACTACAGCAGTAATTCTTCCAGCTGCGTAATTTTGCTTCAGTTATTTTCTTTTTATAATTTGCTAATTGTTGCTTGTATTTTATCCATATTTCCATTTTCAAACCTTCCGGAGCACTTTTCATTTTTCTACGAAGGGCCCTTGTATGTTGCTTTTCACGTCTTAATTCCTTTGTCCACCAGTTAGTCTTCGTAATCTTGCTGTTGTTACGGAGTTTAAATGTGTTGGTTGCTGTCTCCTGTATTGTTTTGATAATTGTTTCCATTAAATCATGGACTGCATCGGGTGATGTGCATTTATCTATAAGTTTCTCCGCATACTGAAGACATGTGGAGATTTTTCTTCCAAATTGCCTTGCTTTTTGCTTTGAGATTGAAAATCTTCTTAATTTGAGGTCGGGGATTTCTTCTGATAATTCAAATGAGATGTAGTTATGATCTGAGTGGCTTGGATCATCAAGAACTTTCCATTCTTGTATTTTATTGGAGATACTCAATGTTGACAGTGTCAAGTCCGGCCATCTTTTACCATTTGTTGTTTCAAATGTAGGAGTGTCTGAAGAGAGGTTATGTATATACAGATCGTGTGTAGCAATAAAGTCAGCTAGTGTATGTCCTCTATTATCTGTATTATTGTAATGCCACATTTGATGGTGAGCATTGAAGTCACCTGTAATCACGTGCTGTGATCTTCTGAGATTACTAAAGATATTTTCTAATGTGTGGAGATTCGGCCCCATATCCTCTCGTGGTGAGCAGTAAATGGATGTAATTAATAGCTGTTCTGATTTACAGTAATACTTATCGTCATCACATCGCTATGGCTTAATATAATTGTAGGGGACCATTTGGTATTGGTGACTATAATACTGGCACGTGGGTTAACTAGAGGATCCTTTTCGGTAGATTGAAATATTTGCCAATGAAGGGGAAGGCATCTAACTTCACCTTTTACGCAATACGGCTCAGTAATGCAAATTATATCATGATTGTTATTTTCAATTACTTCACTAAGTTGTTCTGACGCCTTTTTCCCTATGCCTAAGTTTATTTGAAGGATTCTAAGCTTGTCCTGTGGAGGCGAATTATTGTGTAAAACTGTCGTAAACAGTTGAGATTGGGGAATTGAAGGGGCGGCGGTAGTACTTGATGGATTCATGTACAGAAAGGGAAGTTTAAATTAACTTAAAAGAAACTAGGTAGTAAGCTAACTATTCTTCTTGCTTTGATGTGTAAACTGCAGCAGCTTTAATTTTTGAGATTTCCCTCTGATATAATGGGCATTTGGGGGAGAATGCAGCATGTGAAGTATTGATGTACGTTCCATATGTGCAGTTGAACAGTTTACAGTTGATACAATCCGGTACGTCTTCTTTGCAATTCCTTATGGAGTGAGGTCCGCTACAGAAAGCGCAATAAGTCCTAAATTTGCATGCACTACCAGAATGTGAGAAATCTTGGCATCTGTAGCATCTCCTCACTCCGTAGAATTCTGCGATTGGGAGAATGCTCCAATTAATTATAATTTTCCTACGTTCAATACATTTTGATAGAGTACGAGGGGAGCATTCGAGAACCCACTTAATGGTGTTGGGGTTTTTGCCTTTTCTGTAAAAGAGAGGTGAAATCTCCTCTTTATCAATCCTTAGTTGGTCAACTAGTTCTTCGAGAACTAATTTTGGTGGTAATGTATTCGGGATATTATTGATTGAGATTTTCGGTTTTTTAACCCTTGGTGTTTTTATTTCTATTAAGTTATTTGCTTCTTCGGAAACGTTTATGGCGTTAGTAATCTTGTTGAGTTCTTCCTTTGAAGTGCTGCTGATTGCGATGCCTCCATTCTTAATATTTGCTATATAATCAATATTGGCATTTATTTCTTTGAGGGGAAGGATCTGATTTAGTTTCTCTGTAATATGGCATTTTAGCTCTTGCTTTGGGTATAGCAAAATATTGGGTTATTTTTTCTTGGTACCTTTGCTACAGCATCAGCATATGAAATTTTAGGAACATTATTATCCTCTAATAATGACGGCATTGTTTCTGTATTAATTAAGTCTGTGGTGGAATCATCGCACTGACATGTGACGGCGTGGGAGGGATGCGGAATACCTATCAGAAACGGAACGTCGCTTACGTTACTGATCCCATTACTTGTAGCAATATCTCTGAGCTCATCGAGCATCTTTTTAAGCTTTGTGAACATTCCTGGTGGGATGATGCGTTTTCCGCCTCGTCTAGTACTGGCTAGATCTAGACATGCATGATAAAGATTTACGGCTCTTATATGCGGTTCTTGGCATACTGTTGCTGCTTTTACCGGTGGTATAAGCATACTTTCCGAGTTGACGGACACTGGGCTCGAAGGACGTGTAGTTTGAGCCATGCTGGAAGCTGACTATGATGGAATTACTATTATAAATTGTGAGCAGTTATACTGTGATAAGTTGCACACACTCCTGAGAAATGTCGTAGTACAGAGATAATTGAATGGAAATGCTTTCTATACGAAGAGAGCCAATTCTTTTTTTTTTTTTTTTTTTTTTTGTTTGTTTTTTTTACGATGAATAATACCAGTATTAATTACTAATCAGATTAGATTAGTTAAATATAAAATATATAACAAAAAACAAGTACAAACATAATAATAGAATGTTAAGAACAAATAGATTCTATTCAGTGTAATAAATGAAAAAAGTAACTAATATAAGAATGTAACTTATTAAAAACATTGGTAAAATGAAATGAAAAATGTTAGGCCGAATATATATTAAGTCAACTGCGTTATTTAGCACTTAAGAAAATAAGGAATATTAGGCACCTTAATTCATCTCTTTAAACACTAAGCAATTAACTCTGTATGTTATTAAACTATGCAATGCGTGTGATATAATTAATCAATTACAGAAGCAAGGAGAATGAGAAGCGGGGACGAAAGAGTAAAAAGTCCTACCTTGGTAGCAGTACTTCTTCCGTAAGTTAGACAATCTCCAAGAGAGAAAATTCTCAATTCTTATTAGGAAAAGAGTGCGAAAACAATGAAACACTAATCTTATCACACAATATAGAGTTTGTACAAGCTGTTACTAAAATCAAAATTTCACCAAAAGCACTAAAATTGAAGTAGATGACCGATAGAGATGCAAAGTTCACTTTTAAAGTACTCTGGAAGACTTGAGAGGGAATTTCTCTGTCCTGTTTCCGTTTTCTAATTGAATAAAGAGTGACTGCACAATTGAGGAATATCCACTGTCGTAAAAACGGCAAACGTAGTGGGAGAGGCTCTTTGTTCGTAAGGGTCCTGGGGGGGAGGGGAACGTTGTAGATTCCTTCCTTGTGGGGATTGCTGCGGTGGGTAGAAGGGAGAAAATAAGCCAAATTTTATATTTTCTGAACTATTTGACGGAGAATCTTTTAATTTAGAAATCCTTAATCGTCATTTTCCACTGATTGTTGTCATCTTTTTTTTTCATGAAAAAAGGGCTGTAAAAACTGGAGAAATTGCCTGATTAAGAAAACACTAGTACCTTTTGTTATCAACAGCTTTTCTTATCTCTTTGGAGCTCTTTGTCATAGTTAGCAATACGTTCAGGGATGAAACCGTACTTTCTCCTGCAATTTCACAGATGACTCATCACACCACGTGCTAGCTAAATAATCTTACGTAATTAACATAATAATAATCTGATCACTACGAAAATAGTTCCAAGGAAAACCTGACACGACTGCGCGTCCGGTGATATAAATCTTGAGAGTAAATGATGGACTAAAATGCCATGTTGTTCTTCCCTTGCATGAACAATGGCGGGCACAATGGGCTCCCCCGAGTAAACTAGAAATTAATTAATAACTTTTTACGTATGGATGATACAGGCTTAATCCATATATCAAAACGCATGTCTTGGCTTCCTCAATAGTATGGTATGATTTACTCAACCTAATTATGAGGACTTACGCGAAAAATGGCGAATATTGAGGAGCGTGAAAACAGCGACGTACGGCAGTTCTTCGGCTACCGAACCTTTTTTCCAAAGGATGACAATGTGGTATTGAAACATTGTTTTCATTATTAGTATTCAAGAATTGTTTGCCCTAGACTGCTCTATTTTCAAGTCTGAGTTGGCGGCGTACAGATTCCCTGACAGATGTTCAGTAAAAATGATCGTCGAACTGGCTGTAAATTATTCTCCACGACTGTCTTAATTCTTTGTACGGAGGTAGTACTAATATGCAAAAGACTTCTAGTTGCGGGGACTTGTTTGCTACATTCTGATTTCTGATTACGGGGACTTATTTGTCTATATTCCGATTATCTGCAGCGCAAGTTTAGGCATCCATTGCCGTGATTTTAGAGTATTCTGAAATATACACGCGACAATAGTCAACCCACGCTTTTGCATACTGCACACTTGTTTGAATATAGGTGGATTTACGAGTTTTATATTTCACTACTACTTTACCAAACCCTATCCACTAACTGTAAAAATGTAAATATAAGCTAAAAATATTTTTGTTATACGTTTTCCGCTAATTCACCAATGAGTTGTCAGCGTTTGTAAGTTTTCTCTTTACAACATTTCATAGCGCACCGTCAACATAACTTCCGACATAAGATAATGCTATACGGAATTTCGATTAACATTCAGGCAGAATTTCTTTGCTATATTAAAATATCACATTACGTGAATTACTAATATTAAAAGATAGCGTTACATAAATTATGAACATAACAATCAATGCATTATAGTTAGTATACTCTAGTATACTCCAGAGTCTTTCAATATATGATACACTTCATTTTGAATACCTTATCTGGCATTAAAGATATAAAAAGTGCGCATTACAAAATGTGATACACTTCATTATGGCTGTATTGCCTACAAATATGCATCATCAAATATTACATTACAATACATTACGCTACAAATCATTACTAACCTTAAACACAACACAAATATAAAAATATAGATTATTACCTTGTCAAAACCTTCCATCTCTGGGCGTCATAATATTCTTACGTTACTATCTCGTATTGAAGTAGTGCATCTGCTATATATTACACGGAAATATATTTACTACAAATATTAAAAAATAGTTAATATTCATGTGAAAACATGTTGAATGTATGCTTAGTACGAATGTGGATGATATACTTAGCTTTATGCTTATACATGCAGCATTATGTGCAACGTCTACCACTTACACTGGATCAGCACTGCATTATACATGACGGTACAATGCATGGCTGCTTGTGAATTCTATTTTATTACATTTTGTGTTCGCTGTCGATGTAGCACGTCTCATGCGGGCTAGTTTACGAAGACGGACGCTCTTCGTGTTTGTGTATTGGCAGGTGAAAATATAATAAACTGAGTTGCTATTTCTAGCACTTTTATAATTATCTGAACTGCAACACCGAAACGTTGAAGAGTAAGTAGAAATAAAATTCTAAAATATTTTACTTCGAAACAGGAACATTTCCCTAGTAATGTCATTGTGATCTGATTTAGCTAACATTTACATTTATCAGTTCTAAATATTAGATGCAAGAAGCAAGGCACAGCAAGGAAATTTTATGTTTGTGAAATCTTGCTGTCCAGTGAAAAAAACCATTTCTGTCCTAACCTCAGTTTGGTATGACAGTTTAGCATCTCTTGATTTACCACCTATTATTAGTTTCTTCTTTCAGCTCCGAAGATTCACGCCTATCCCTACAGTATCACATTTCTTTGGATAATTTTAAAACATATTCCTAGTAACCTTAAGGATTTTATCTTTATCTATACTTTGTTGGCATCTGTGATGTTCGTTTACAAGACTTCGAATAGTTCTCTCTAAATTTACTGGAAAACATCGCACGAATTTGTTTTCATATAATATTTCACTAGAAAGATGAGCTCTTAAATGCTGATGTCCTAATAAAAACTCAAAATAATAAAACAACAGTCAAAGTGTGACACAGAGGTCCACATATGATATTCCAAAGTAAAATGATTCTCTAGAAACATGTTTATATTTCTTTAGGTTTTATTCCTTTCCCCAACAAGGCTATTTATAACTTCTTAAACATCATACAAAAACTTAATTTTCCAGTGACAACTTAACTTCGGTATATTCTTCGATTATTAACAATGGAAACAACACAAGCACAAAAGTTACGTATTCTTAGATGCACGGTCCACTTTTTCTTCCAAGAGAGAAAGCAGTGCAAGAAAGAGATTCACGAAATTCACGCATATAGATTGGGGAAAATGTTAACAATCTTGAGTATTTAATAAATCATGTACAGGAGGGTATATGCATCAAGAAATGTCGACGGTTAAAGAGATTTCAAAGGCAAAACCCATAATTCAGATAGCGGTGTCGACTAGCATGTGAGAAATTAACATATATTCCCAACACTGGATGAAAGAACTGGTATCTAAATTTTACTGAATATTCTTAATTTTTAGCTTAGTTATAATGACTGAGGTTCTACATCTTACTGAATATTCTTAATGTTTATACAACGGGAGTTTAATACGTTTCTTTCACTATATATATAACATATATGTGTGTGTGTGTGTTTTATTTCTGACGTTTCAGTTCTCCTTGAGAGAACAGTTTAGGCAAGGTTTTGAGAAAGCAAATCGAACAGGGTAAAGTCAGAAGAGAACTGGCAAAAATTAATTTAATATGATATGTTCTGTTGATAAGGCAAGTAATCATTCCTGCTACCGATCTGAAGGAATTACAGTCTGAGCCGTTCTTGTTTTGTTACATAAATTCCCGTCATGTAGAATTTTAATTTGGCGAGATCCTTATGCGAAGTAGCCTTTACTTAATTTAGTTGAGACTTATCCTACCACTGCTTCAGTTCAAGTAAATATCAGTTTATCTTAAAATTAGGCTTTGCAAATCGTGTTGGAAAATGAGATGTAAATTTCCGTAGATTAAAACTAAACCAATTGCAAAACCAACTAAAGTATTTTTGTTTAACATTTTAGCTCTTAATTTATAGTTAATTAGATTCATGTTGTGAGTAAAAATTCGCTTATAAGTAAAACCATCCAGACAGAAATAAAGACTATTTCATAAATTTAGCTTGAAAGCAATATTTCAAAGGACAACATAAGAGAGGTTTTTCCTAACAAACAATGCAAAAGATCGACCAAAATAAAACTAATTGAAAACTTTAAAATTTTTGTAATATTCCAGAAAGCGATTCGCAATTCTTAAATAAATTGATAGACTATATTCTCTAGCGCGGTACTCCTCAGAACCAATGACACAAAAGCATGTGTAATCAGATATTAAAACACTATGCTTCATATAAAATGTATATTACAGTATACCCCTATACGACTAAACAACCTCATACTGTAAAATTATCCCATAAAGATCCTACTGCTAAACTTTTGATGAAAGTGTTTGTACTAATATTATTAAAATATTTGTAAGAAAATTTAATTCGCATTATGTAAACTTTATTTACCGTTACTGTGTACAGTAACGTTATGAAATATACCATATTGCTTTAGAGCTTGAAGTTCGCTCTTGCAAAGCATTGTGTTAAATTGAAAATCTTTTATTCAAATATAAAAGTCACGTTTTTAATCTGAGAAACTTTTAGGCATTCAAATTTTATTCATACCTAACATATTCTTTCTAGCAACTTGAGGTCTGTCTCCTTGGATTCTCACCGAAAAATCCGGTTTCAAAGAGAATTGTCTTTGAGTAAAGGTTTGGAGGATTTTATCGGTTTTCATATTTTTTAGCAATAAAAGAAAACACATCCAGCCGTGAATACTTCTATTGTCGTAATTTTACGGGTTTATATTGGAAATAATCCTATCAAAAGAAGTGGGTGTTTTCATATCAAAGTTATCTCTGCATCATCTAAAATGCGTTCTTACAGCCTCTTATACTCACAAGGGAAGGGGAGATGAAATAGTAAAAATATGTTTTTCCACACATTTTTAGATTGTGTGGATTTGACACGTATTTGACAAAAACAATTTGTAGGGTACAAATATCTCCATATGCATGATTTGTAAAATTTAGGCAGAGAATATCGTTTGCAAGTTTACAGACGTAATTACTTTATCAAATGAAGCTTCTGTTGAACCTAAATTTTAAGTATTACAGAGACATTTTATAATAATAACCTAATAGTTAAATAGCATGTCAAATTCGACGACATTACATAAAGTAAGGCTTAAACCAGCTGACTCAAACGGGTAAAAATTTACATTTAGGCACGCTGGAAATCAATCGAAATGAATAGTGACACTTCCCTGGTTATAGTTATTAAATATGATAATACTTTTTGTATTAATAAGTATGTAATAAAAATAGCATATAATAGTTATTATATTTGAAAAATGGTATAAATATATCAAATAGTTTAATATTATATAAACAGATAATGTATAATAATACATTAAAAAGCATTATTATCATATCTTACAAACTCAAAGTATCATAAAATAATATAACGTAGCATATGATATTTATTGCATTTGATAAGCAGTATATATTTATCAATTATAAAACACAAATTTATATGTTCCATTGCAATATACTAAAGCTAATCTTTTTTTTTTTTAATTTTTATTTTACTTTTCCATGGTTTTATCTCTTATATAAAATGCAGGAGCATTTAAAGGAGAAAATAGCAGTAATCTTTGTTTACCTGTGTTTCGAAGCCTGTGAACTTATAAATGTTGATTCATGATTTGAAAGATTTATTTCTCGCCCATATATATATATATATATATATATACATACATATATACGAATGTACATAATCCAGTTTCAAGGTTAAGGGTAATAAAGGTAAATATAATCAATTTCGAGGTCAAGTGTAAAAGAGAATCCTAATTATCTTAGCTAAGGAAAAGTAAGGTGAAGTAATTATTAGTAATCCTACTGTACTGGGAATAGGAACCGAAACGTCATAAAGGTGCATTAAAATTAATATGTAAATTCACCAAAGCAACAGTGAAAAGATACAAATGAAACGGTGCAAAAAAAGTTGCAAAGGACAAAACAAATGAACAAAAGAAAAACATAGTATTAATCTCCTTTATTTACCGCTGCAAACATAACTTGTTAAGGGAAGAGTGCTATTTATACATATACATAATCAAGAGATTATAATTAAACCTCAAATTAAATCAAGAAAGGGGGGCAACTATCTAACGAGAAGCTCATACATCAAAACTGAAACAAAAGTAATCCAATAAAATTACTATAAATAATGCAATATCCTAAAATTAATATAAAAAAGTTGTTAAAAATCCTTGGTCTTTTTCAAAGAGCAACCGAAGAATTTTCAGCAAAGCCACGTTTCTGAATTATATATCTGGATAGTTGTGAATTTTTGAAACAATAATTAAAAGAAAATTGATGGGGAAAAATTGTTTAAATGTAATTAATAAATTAAAGTCTGTCAAAATGCAATTAAGTGAAATTTTGAAAATTTTTAAATTTTAACTAAATATATTAATCATCAAGATATAGTCTGCTCCGAGATGACAGTAAAATAAAAATTAAAAATTATTGAAAGATTATAAAAATAATACTCAAGTAAGAAACCAGAATAACCATTGGGAAAATCAAAAGCGGTATCCTGTACAAATATTAGTTAATTTTCAAACCAAAGAGAAAGTAGTACTGCTAAAGCACTTTACAAATCAAAAGCAACTATTGTAACACAAAAGCAAAATTGTTTAAAGTAAAATTTGAAGGAAACGAATTCATAAAAGATTTTAAGTATATTATATATATGCCAAATAAGCAAGAATTTAAAATGATAATTAATGCAGGAAAGTTTCCAAAATGACAGAAAACAACACACACGCATATATATATATATATATATATATATATATGCATATATATATGTATATACACACATATATATCTTATATATATATTACACATATACATATATGCACATGTATGCACATATATGCATATTAATATATATATATATTAGAGGTCTCTAGCCTAGCCAAAAAAAAGGAATAATAATTAAAATAAAAATTAAATTGGAATTATACTCCATTGTACAATTTATTTTTTTCCTAGGTAAGGTGCCTCCGCATTTTTAACCAGCTTGGAACTTCATTTTACGGAATTCACATCTTCGGACTCCATTCGGACAAAGATATGCCAGCTCACTGAGGTGTAAATTTATTAAGATAGAAAATACCAACATTGGCAGCTTAAAGAGTAAACTCAGTATACAAATTCCAATAAGCCTGCGAACTTTCTTTATATCCATAACTTTACTAATCTTCTACAATCATTCTGTAAACAGATCACACAAATATACGCATTATCAGAAAATATAGAAATATCAAAACTATGGCCGGAGAATTTAAGCTATTAACTGCCACTTGACATACTCAATTGTTTTCTTGTTTTTAAATTTCTCCCTATGATGACTAACGAGTTATTGAGAGAAATCTTCTTTTACACATTACTTATAACTTTAAATCTGAAAATATGAAGTATGATACAGTAGAATAAGATTAAGGGTTATGTATTATTTTCTAGCATACAGTTTTTGTAAGATGTTTGAGGTAATTCTTGTCATCTCTATGTTTTTGCTCTTGAACATACAAATTCTAAGGTTCTTTACTGAAAGGTAAATAAAATACTGTTTATTTTTATCAATGAACAGTATTGTCTTCGTATATTATTAGATCCTGAAGGAAAGTAATATTCATGGCAGTCTTCTGGGAACACGTAGAATGACGGAAAAAATTACTGAATTATCCTTTTGTGTAGGAAGAAATGCCTAGGGAAGTTTCGCTTACAGAACTAAGGGAACAATCAGGGAGATATCTGCGTGACCATGATATGAAAAGTCGATGAGATATCTAATATAGATCTGATTTTATTCTTGCGAATGGAGAACTAGCCTTTCTGTGTCGTTCAACTCAGTTTCGGCATTTTGTTTAAGATTTCTAACAGTGAATACTGAAATATATTTCGCATACTGTAATTTTCTTCGTATCTGCGTACTCTCGAATCACGATTCGCTCTTAAACTTTTGGTAGATAGTTTATTTCTCCCCTGCATCAATTATATTAATTTATACTATAAATATGGGGAAATACGAAAAGAGCTTTAGATTCTAATTTACTAGAGAATAAAATTAGACAAGTTGGTTCACATATAAATATAAAACATATAGTTGAAGATCATCCAAATACTAAAGAGGTTAAGTACTAAATTCCATAAGTTAATTAAGTGTACAAGTGTGCAGTACGATTTTTTTCAAACGTCAAGCTAAACTTTCTTCATCGACTATGTATGCGAATTTGTGACGAAGATAAACATTTACTCACGTGACAACGTAGATAAAAATTCTCAAATTTTTCTGTAAAAAAAAAGAAATAGGAAACAAATTCCAGATGCCATCTGGTCATAGAAAAATGAAAGAAGTACCCAAGAGTCCGGGCCTTTAAGAGGTGTTAATCATTAAATTTTACAACAGGAAATTTAACTTCATGCTTTGATATGAACTTCAATTCAAAGCATGAAGTTAAAATTATGAATGTGAAAAAAAAACTAAATAAGGAATCCAAGTAGAATCTGAGGACGGTTTTTGAATATTTTTTATCACAGAAAATTAAGTGCAGTTCTCCAACGAACAGTGTTGACGCTCAGGATTTCTGAATTTCTTGTTCTTCGAAAGCAACCATATTTTTGTATTTACATACAAGCTTTAGTTTAGCATCAGTACATATACTGTAGAACATTAAATCGACGCTGTTTCATAACGTAGTTCAAGTATTTATACTTGTTATGGTTTACATTAAATGAAATTTGGCTATTGAAAAATTAGAGATTTTTAAAGAGAAACCTGAACTAAAGCAAAACACTCAAAAAAGCATTAGCTTATAAGGTATTTCTCCTGCTTTCTTAGTATGCCTCCGAGCTGTAGTGTTCAGCAGCACGTATTCGAGAGGTCCCAGGTTTGAGTCCCGGCGAGGGCATTGCTCATTTTTCATTTCTCATGCTTCGAAATAACCTAATGTCTCTACACTGGCACCCAAACTAAAAAAAATGGTGGATGATGATTCTCCGCAACCAAGCTTAGGCAACTGGGGCGGCTAATCCCCAGTCGCCCTATTTTACTGTAGAATTTTGAAACATTTACTTGCTGTGAATTTTTACTTTGAGACAACGTTTGCTAGGTCGCTAGAACTCACAACTAAAACACCGGGCATTTATTAAATTTTGAATAGCACGCTCAACGCGTATTCGAGAGGTCCGTAATTCATGTCCCGGCGAGGGCATTGCTCATTTTTCCTCTCTCCTCCTTCGAAAAATGTCCGAATGTCTCTACAGTGGCGCCCGAACTAATAAATGGTGAATGATGATTCTTCGCAACCAGGATTTGGCGATTAAGTCCCCTAAAACCCCAGTCGTCCTTTAAAAGGGGGAGAATATAAGGAATCTCACCTGCCTTCGTGGTGTAGTGGTCAGCACGCTCGACGCGTATTCGAGAGGTCCGTGGTTCGAGTCCCAGTGAAGGAATTGCTTCTTTTTCATCTCTCCTGTATCAAAAATACATAATGTCTCTACAAGTTTAATGTATTCAGTATTACTTTCAGTGCTCAATAAAACGTATTATACAACCAGATTTCATAATTACCTGAGTATATACTGACTTAGTAGAATATTTTATATCTTGCCTGGATCTATATCATAAAATGTAATAAAAATAATTTATAAACAATTGCTACGTGTTATGAACTTTTATTGTAATTTTCAATTTCAAAACAGTCAATTTTGAACCAATTTTTTCGTATGCAAAAGGTTTAACTTTGTTGTCTAAATTTTCCAATTTAATTTTGTAACAGCGTCAGGAAAATTAGAAGCGGAATTAAAATAAGACAACACATGATATTGATATCGTAATTCTTACTTCTAGATAAATTAGTAGATAAATTTTAATTGCATATATTTAAAATGCTCCTTATTTAACACTGTACTTATATAATCTGATTTAGTGATAATAATGCTATTTACTAGAATTCACAATTGTCGTTTGCTAGTAACAATATTTAAATTACTTTACATTTCTTCCTGTAAGTTTCAAAATACATAACAGTCTGTGACTCACTTAACTGGCAGGTTGTTTGGATATCTAAATTTTAAGGCAGCTCTTCATATTAAAATTTTAAACAGGTAGAGAAAATTAAACCATGCAGTAATTAGCAGTGTTTCTCCTGATACATAAAAGTTGAAGGAATTTGAAACTTTAGATATACTGCATACCAAACTTGTAGAGACATTAGGTATTTTTGGAAGCAATTTTTGAAAAATTAGCAACGCCTTCAACGAGAATCGAACCACGGACCTCTGGAATACCGGCCCGGTGTGCAAGCCATTACACCCCGAAGGCAAGCTAGGAAAGCGGGAGCAATACCTTATAAACTATTCAAAATACTGCTAAAAAGAATTATTAGAATCCCACTTAATACAGAGGGTGTTTACACATTTTTGTAACGAATTTGATTTTCTCCATTAATTTAAACATTAATTTTAAAATACAAACGTTACTGGCATGAAATTGGAATAAGGTTTAATTGTCGTCTGCAGCGTTAAAATATTCTTTTCTTTAAAATGTCGCTGAAAAATAAACGATGAATCGAAGGCTATATTTTTTAACTGTCCGAAGAGAAATAATCTTATTGAGTTATTAAAAAAAATTTTAAAAGCACGGTTTTAATACTTCTACGCGTAAAATAAGTGACATAATTAATATGAAAAAAAGAAAATGCAAAGCTTAACTGACTGGGAGAAAGGCAAAAGATGCATACCCAGGGGAAAATCCATCCCCCCCAAAAGAACTATTGCAAAATCTTTAATTATTTTTATAGGAACAAATTATAAAATTTGTTTTAAAGCTAATCAAAACAAAAAAGAGATGATGTTCGTCGATTATCGCCGAAACATGTTTCTGAGCGTATGTGCAGATTGCTCTATAAAAATTATTTAGCAGGTGAAAAATGGAAATATATAGTTACAATGGATAAGGCTTGGATTTACTTATCTGACTGCAATAGAAAAAGATCGACTTACTTCCGAAAACGAGGAGGAAAAGAAATAATATATTGCTTCAGAGAAAGCAAGGAAAGTTTTTCTAAAGAATTCATGATTATTACTGGATTCTCTTATAACGAGAAATTTCAAATAAGGAAAGTAGGAAAAAATATGAAAATTAATTCTGATTACTATCAGAAATACGTTTTAACAACTATTTATTTTTAAAACGAAACTCCATCTCTTTATCCAAACAATCTTGTATTAAGTTCCATCAGGATAAATCTCCAAGCCATACGGTGTATACGAGCCAGTTTCCCTTAGAAAGTCCTCCACGAAAGGCATCCCTCCCCTTAGGCAGATAGCCCTAGTGTGCTTTGCCGTATTCTCAATACACCAACACACCACCAAGCCATACGTATAAATCTACTGTTCTATTTTTTTTTTAAATGAGAAGTGAAACCCAAGCTATTCCCTTTCATTGCATTCCACCCAAGTCCCCTGATGTGTCTCCTATGGATTACTTTGCATTTGAACTTTTAAAACAAGTTCTTTATAAGCGGCATCCCAAAACATTGGATAGACTCTGGAATGTTGTAAAGAAGGAAAGGAATAAAATCAAACTTGATGTTTTAAGAAAAAACTTTTATCTTGAAAATCAAGATTTAATATGATAGATCAACAAAAAGGCTATCAGACTGAACATGTTAGAAAATAAAATTCTAAGGTTTGTTTATAACTTAAAAAATGTGTGAATACCCTCTGTATTTCTGACTTTATTCGAAGTAGATTTTCTGTGGTCTAGTGTAAATATATATATATATATATATAATCTGGTTTCCTATTAATACTGTTTAAAATAAGAAGTCATGTTTTTCTAATGTTTCTTTTTTTACATGTTCCCAAGTATTTAAATTAGAGAAATAACTTTTTACTAAATGAGCTAAATGAGGATCAGTTCATAATGATTAGCATTTCTTTGGGAAATTTGTTTTCTTTTCTCTCTGTAATATTTTAAGAGAAGGTATTAAAAGAGTTAGAATTTTCAAGATTAGAATATCCATTAATCAAGATGATGTTTTCTGAATGTAGGTCAAACCACGGGTTCGCTTTGGATAAATTACATGAAATGTATGCAAAGTAGATGTCGTTGAGAAAGATTAATATACTACATAAAGAAATCATTAAGATTAATCTTTCAAAGTTTTAGAGAGAGTTTTTGTTTTATCTTAATTTTAGAGAGAGCATTACAGATTCTCTTTTCGCTCTTTCTAATGATGTACTTGCATGTTTATTTAAATTGGACTAGAAGGGTACTGATATATTATATATTTTGCATCACCTGTTATTTTACATATAGTTGATATAGCACGAATTACTGGCCGTAAGAAACTTAAGGGAAAAGTTTGTAATAAACGCATATAAAATCATAGATTCTTTTACAATTTCAAGAGATAAGTATAGGTGATAAACACAGGTAATAAACTGACAAACTTCTCTTAGACATTCCAAAGCGAAGAAGTCTCTCTCTATACGCAGATAGCTGTACTGCCTGTTCCCGTAATTAAGCCTTAATCTGATTTAGCTTTACCTAGATTTAAAACTTGCTGGGCTTTCCCGTAACAAAGCAGTCTAATCTAATGAAACTGAATGCATTTGCTATGATAGTTAGTTTCAAGAATAGGATTCTCTTTTGGCAGGAAAAATAAAATTATCGACATTTTCACCAATAAAGGACGTTGTCAGTTAATGGAGTAAATAGTAAACTAAAAATTAATTCAATTTAACCAAAACTATCGTTTATCGCAACTAAAATATACTGATTTAAAATTAATAATGGGAAACATACTTCCAGATTCTGAAAGAATCTTTACGATGATGACGTTAGAAATGTTAATACTTTGAAATAATTATTACAGTATCCCTTTGTTATAGCTTAAGTTTCCTCGATATCATATGCAGATCAGTAAGTAATGCAAAGCGCATGCTTTGCTAAGTCTCATAATTTAATTTGTTTTAAAGTAAAAGACCGGAACTCATTTAAAAACATTTTATTTCGTCTTTAAAAATTTTAGCACTGCTAATACAATTTCTGAGGAAAAATTAAGATATAGTGCAAAAAATTATTGTAAATTATCTAAACTGAGCCTTAATTATTTTTAGTCCATCCTTTAGGAAAAGGTGTACAGAACTTTCATTTATCCATTGGTAAAAACTTTGTAGAATTTATAAATACCGTTTGTATCTTGGTATTGAGATGGGAAAGCAAACATTGTCGCGATGGTTAAAACACAAGCAATACAGTTTTTAAACATTTTATAGAAGACAAAAAATGTCAGTAAATGCTACTTAGTTTAAAAATCAACACTGTTGAAATAAATTAGGAGAATTTGCATATTTTATCGAATTGCACGAAAAGAACTGAAGTTGAGGAAAAATCACTACTTCTAGATAAAAATGTAAATCTTGTACGGCAAATGTTTATGCGTACACATGTGTGTAGACGAAGCCAGCAGAAAAACAGGCTTTATAAGCGCGTGGAGGGTAAGACGAATTGCGTTCGCAAGCACACCTCGGCGAATTTCTTGGGGTTATCTTGCAGCAATCGGTTAAATTCACATCTAAACAGTAAAAATGTGTAACCATCAACGTTAAGATGATGGAATGAGGTGACGAATTGTGAGGAGGCTAGAGGCAGGCCAATCGCAAGTCCAGATAAGCAGATTTTAATTTCACGCCCAGCGTCGTGGATAACCTATGGAAACAGTTCCAGGATACTGGATCCATCGAGAGAAAGCCTAGGCAAATCGTCCAAGAGCCACGACAGCCACAGAAGATCGCTATTTGTCCATTTTAGAGAGGCGTAACAGAGGGGCTACAACTTCTCAGCTCTCTCGAGACCTGTTGGCAGCCACAGGAACCCGTGTAACAAGGGTGACTGTTTCCAAAAGACTGAGTGAGAGTGGGTTGTTTGCCAGAAGCCGGCTGTTTGCGTCTCGTTCTCGTGTACGGACAGGAGAGTCCGATTAGGATGGTGCAGGCAGCATAGTGATTGGAGCAGGCAGCATAGCAATGGGCGACCCTTTTGTTCACCGACGAATCCCGTTTTAGCCTAAACTCGCCGTACTTTCATATGGATAGAGCCAGGGACCCACTACCTACACTCCAATGTCCGCGAAATCAACAATTATGGCGGTGGCAGTGTAATGGTCTAGACAAGCATCATGTTAGATGGTCGCACACCTCTCGACGTCCTTGACAGAGGCTCTGTGACTGGTGTGAGGTATAGCAATGAGGTCTTGGAGCCCTGTGCCTGCCATTTCCGGGGTGCAGTGGGTCCCGAGTTCATCTTACAGGACGATAACGCGAAGCCACATATATCTCTTCTGGTCGACGAATTTTTCGAGAGTGAGGATATTCGCCGGATGGATTGTCCAGCCAGACCTCAACCCTATAGGGCATGTCTGGGACGTTCTGAGATCCCCCTCCGAGATCCATCCAGGAACTGAAAATAGCGCTGCTAAATGAGTGGGACCAATTGCCACAGGCATTGATAAACTGCCTTATGTCTAGTTTGACATCAAGCTGCGAGGCCTTTATGGCTGTAAGAGGGGATCATACCCCCTATTAACCCATTTCTTTTCTGTCTTCTGTAACTGCTGTCTCAGACCTTCAGACTCCCATGAGTGTCACACACGAACATGTGTTTCTGTTATAACTGTTGAATGTTTATCTTGTTTATATTATATCAACCTATGTTCACACCAAATTTTATTAAAATATGTCCAGTAGTTCTGGACATCGTAGATCAAATATCAAAATTCTCTTAATTTCTTACACCAGTGTACTATCATACAGATCAAGTATAATATTTGCAGATAAGTAATATTTGCAGAAGGAGCAAATTGCTTCTTCTGCAAATATTAAAATTTGAAATATGGTCCCTCAAGCGGGGCGGAGGAACACTTCATAGGTAAATATTTAAACGTGAAACATTTCGGTATGAGACGTAGGATTTTGAGGAAGTGCTATAATCCAAGTTGCGTAGACGTTTCTTTAGTGATGTTGAATTGTAGCTAGAATAGGGTGATAACGGCTATTTTAGTCAAATCGAAATCAAGCAGAAATTGTAGGCAGTATGAAAGTAGCAGTGAATACCGTGGACGAAGGCAATAACAATAGCAGGCTCACGTTGAAAGCAATAACGTGGCAGGCTCAATAACAAGGAGATGCTGGACAGAAACGAAACTGAGGAAAGTGAAGGAAGATTTATTTTTTGTCGTTATGTATGATTAACATAACAAAAATGAAAATGTAACAGCAAGGTAAATGACAAATATAGGAGACTCAAGCTGCTTAGCTGCAGTCATGCAGATATTGCCCATTATATATAAACTAATTACAGCATCTAATTTTGTGGATTCAGTGTCACTCTCTGAATATCACCCTGTCGTTCAGACTATCGCACAGTTTTCAATCCCGAGGATCCATATCGACGTTCAAGTTCATCTGTACAACCGGCACTCATTCATAGCGAACATGCATATATATTGCAAACACCATCATGCTATTTATGTTACATAGACTACAAATCTAGTTATATGATTTTGAGCATTCAGAGAAAAACAATCAGCATTGCTGACTGATTGTTTGTACATGGCATATTACACTTCATATAATGTTTGTACCTGATCCACACATTTACGTAGGTTCATTCAAAAAAAAGTTTACAAGCAGAAGCATTTGAAACGTAATAATTGTGGAGCGAATATTTCCACCCAGGGTGGTTGACAGATGGCGCTAGTTGTCCTACAGCGGTTCTACGAGTAAGTAGCGTCAGTACGCAGACACTTAAGAGCGACAGTAATGGCACGACGTCTAGAAAAGTGGTCTCGCATAGAAGTGCGAGCCGTAATTCGATTCTTATGGGCCAAGAATGTGGCCGCATCCGAACTTCACAGACAAATCGTTGAGGTATACGGGGACAAATCAATGAGTAGACAACAGGTAGCAAAATAGTGTCGTTCTTATCAAGCGGGCAGGGGGCATGTGGAAAACCGAAATATGGAAGCGATCGGCCGTCCAAGTTCTTCAAGGACGGATATCAAAAAGTCACGTGTTGAAGAAATCATCCAAAGGGATCGACGAGTAACCGTGCAAGAGATTGCCTCAGAGTTGGACCTGAGTTATGGTAACGTTCAGCGTATCGTAACCGATGAGTTGCGATATTCCAAAGTTTGTGCCCGCTGGGTTCCACGTGCGTTGTCCGCGGAGCATAAGGCCACTCGAATGATGTGCAGCCTCACATTTCTTCAGCGATACCATTCAGACGGCCAACACTTCATTGATCGCATCGTTACCGGTGATGAAACACGGCTTCATCACTTCCCCCCACATCCAAAAGAGCCACGATGGAGTAGAAACACGCTGAATCACCGACGAGGAAGAAGTTTAAGGTCACACCCTCTGCCGGTAAAGTGATGGCAACCGTTTTCTGGAATACGACTGGTGTTATCCTAATCGAGTATTTGGAGTGTGGCCATACCATTAAGGCCGATCGTTATTGTGCCACCTTAACGAAATTGCGTCTCATTACTACCAAGACGGGATAAACAAGTTGGTCGAATGTTCTGACAATTGCCTAAACAGGTTTGGCGACTATGTGGAAAAGTGAAGGCCAGATACTTCTCTTGATTCCCATTTTTATCTTGTTTCTATTGTTAATAAATACTTTTTCATTTGCCTTGTAAACGTTTTTTGGATCACCCCTCGTATTTACAACATTTTGCACATTATTATATATATTGTTATATATATTACTTTTATAATAAAAAATTCCTAAATTCAAAACATTAACAATAAATCTGTAAATTCATTCATGTGAGATATTGATTATAGTGTTCCTAGTACTTAAAGGTGCCTGAAATCTAATTCTAAAAGTCATATTATTTTCTAATATTTTTAGTAAACCCCATGGGTTAGCTAAACTTCAAAGCTGTTGGCAACAAAAAGATAACCAAATCTGAAATTACTGAAGTTTTCTGCATAATCAGTGTGAGCAAACTGAAAAATATTGAGATTAGTTAAAACGTTTTGCGCAGAAATAATTCACATATCACTCTCAAGTCAGTGAAAGTATGAAATGAAAATAATTTATCCTGAGATTTTTGAGAAAAATAAGAAATAAATTTTAGCATTATTTTATTTTTCAAATATATTTCCTTCTTCAGTGGAAAAAGTAGCAGTTAGTTTGCGGAAATAATAATAATAGTATACAGCAGAAAATAGAATTCAATACAAAAGTAACTTTAACTTCAAAATAGATTTGTTACCTCGTTACATCGATTTTAGATGGGGCTGGTTTTAGAAATAACTTATGAATTTAACCTCATAGTAAAACATTTTTGAAGCACCATAAGAAGAATATATTTTTAGCGAAACAGTTTCGGAAGAAATTACTGCAGATTGACTGCATCGAAACAATCTGGAAAGAGCTGAAAAGTCTTGAGAAGGTTTCAAAACAAACATTTTTATTAGGACAGAACTAAAACTTAAATGCATGACTCGTGCTTAAAGGTCATCCAACCACCTGTAGTAATGTAATTTAAAGTAACAGTAAATACAAGTTTAAAACTAAATAAACAACCCAAAGAGATTTAACGCGAAATTGGCTTAGAAGTTTCATCAGCGTAACAATTTAAATACAGCAATGATATGCAAAGCCAAAGAACACAATCTTATCTGAGCTAGCTAACCTAGTAACGTGGTATAGAGAGGGAGAAACACGCTCTCTCTTGGAATCTAGCAATGTCAGCGTTATATTCTGGGGAGGAAACGGAAAGGAGAAATATCATGAACATAATATGAGAAAAAACAGTAAATATCCAGAACATAATATAACTAGTTAATAAAAAATAGTAGTAACTTCACAAGTCATCGAAATCGCTTGTGTGCATTAAATTGCGGTGGACACTTAAATGATGCTTTATTTGAGACAGAATATCATAAATAGTTTGGATATAGCTGAAAGAGTTTGTATTTTATTTCGCTTTAAAAATCATTCTTATTGGAAGACCATACGCATATATATACGTATATATACATATATATACATACATATATATATATATATATATATATATATATATATACTTATTGGAAAAAAGAATAAGAATAATTGAAAAAAAAAAGCATTTTGAGGAAAACTTTCATTAGTTTTGTTTGTTAAAAATTAAAATTCATCTCCGCAGGTCAAATATGAAAAAGGCAGCAACAGCCGGTGCTTGATCTATCGATTAAAACGAAGCCTTTAAATTTTTGGTTTTTGTTCTGCTGGATTTATATTCTAAAGTATATTGCTTAGCTTTTCTGTACAGTTTTAAAGCTCAAAACACCGGTTTGTTAGCATGGAATGATTATCCCAATAAAATCATTATGTTTAATGGAACAGTGTGCGAAGTATATGAAAACAAATAGCATGAATCTCTAGAATGACTATGGTTTCCTACTGAACTTCTTCGCTTTAAACTCATGACTTTCTCATTTCAACAACATGTAACCGACCTTTAAGCATCACATTTTGGTGAGCATTTCTTTCAGAACTGATATATTTTTAATATACTGCTACTAATTCTATTAAATAGTTATTTGAAAAAATAATAAAAGATTCTTCTTTATATTACATTTGTAATATTTTTATTCATCCAAACAGGTTTTCCAGACAACACACGAAAGAGAGAAAAGCGGGGGGGACTGTGTTAGAAAGTAGTCAATAAGTGCTCGAAACTAAACTATTCATCGATCGCTTTTTTTGTGTGTGTGTGTGTGTGTGTAATAAGGCAACAAGGATACCAAATTCATCTATACCTTACGACTTTAAAGAGAAAAATTCCCAATACAAATATGTATGTGTATGTACAGGATATTTCAAAATTACTGAAACTAACTCTAATAGAGCGTTCACACAACGGCTTTACAGTCACAACTACCAAAAGTCGAACCTTTGTTGTTATAGGCAGTCAACCGTAGTTAACCAACAGTTGCTAAGCATGAATGTGCCTAAATGTTCCAACTCTTCTGCTCTTTATGAAACGTAAATGTCAACAAATCACAACAAAGCAAATGCGCGCATGGCTGAACTGTCGACGGTTTTGCTTAGTCAGCTGCATATTCACGCATACTCAAATTTAACTTCTCTGAACGCCTACGGCTTAAACCCAGTTCCACAGATGTGGATGAATCTAATAACTCTAGGACTGGGATGATTGCAATAGCTATATTAACGTCTGAACCTTCTCTATAAGGAAACAAAACACAACGAAACAAATACTTCATCATAAAACGCATGTTCGAGTATTAAGATGTTAGCTCCCCCCCGTTCAGAAGCTTCTTTTGCAGCCCAAAGATTCAAAGGCGTTTTAAAGAGCCCATAGATATCAATGCATGCAATATTTTTATTGTTTTCTATTTATTTATGTGACGTAATTTTTCATGCATTTAATTTCTAAGTGTTTCATATATGTGCCATGGATGTCTTCTCGAATGACGATCTTTTTCGGTATTGTTTTTAAAAGTGTGCAGAAAGTATGCTCCAAATATTACCAAATAACCTTGGCAATACCAGTGTCGACGTCAACGGCTACCCAAAATCTTACTTAATCTTACAGTAGTTTAAAAAATGAGGAGAAGGAAACTAGAAAATGTTTTTTGTTTATATGACTCTAGTATATCGAGAAAGGGCCATCAATAAGTGATGCAAAAATAATTCATCTGTGAATTTTCAGGCATATGTTTATTTCCTTATTTCCAGTCTACCTGATAAATTGCAGACACTCGCAGACTTCGAGGATTTTTATTTTAATTTTATTTTCTGCAATAAATGCAACGAAGCATATAAATTAATGGCCTTGGCCAAAACTCTGTTTACCGATCGATATAAGTTTTGAAAATACGTTTAGGAAGCAAATTGCTAATCCCTAAAACTAGGGAAGGAGAAAAAATGAAAAAATGATTATTGCATGAAATAGCATCCATGCACTATAAGACATTTGATTTTTATAGAAATTATGATGTTTTTATAAAACCTACTACTGTTAATTAGAGTCACTGCATATTACCACCAAGTCTAATCTGCTATTTTATTCTTTCATTGATAAGCATAAAACAATTGATTGAAAAAAAATTGTTTACTCGTATTCACAGGTTTAAAATGTGGCAATTGCGTACGAGACAAAAAAAAGTGAATTAAAATGTCCATCAAGTTGTATTTTTCTTCTAGAAATCATATAATGAAATGAAGAAAAGCTTTACGGTAAGAAAGAAAGATATCTTCTTTTAGCACAATGAGCAAAAAGGACGCTTTGTTAATAGGCTTAACGCTTTTCTCACATTGATGGGGGGAAAAAAATTCTTTCTAACTCTAAACTACTTTTCAGTACCTATTCATTTTTTAGAGTCTGACGATATTCTTTTCACAGTCTCAAAAGCTTTGTACCATTTTAAAGTAATTGAAAAAATTCTTTTGAAGAATTCAAAAGTGTTTTTTTTTTCTTTCCGAACGAATAAGCTTATGCTGTTTTATATTATCATTGGAAAATAAAATAATAAATTTATGATTTTAATCTTGCTCAGATAAGCAATGATTATTTCAACATTCACGACACTTACCAGCAGGTAATTTTTCTCGTGTCCCAGTAAAAGAATTATAGGCTAATTATTAAAATTATAATTTTAAATTTCTAATCTGTAACCGATTCATGTTTCTGACTATAAAATCTGCAGAATCCTCTAATGGCCTTCCGCTTAAAACTCTGAATTAAAGCAATGTTTATAAAATGTATTCATATATATGTACATATATATATATCCTTAAATCATCTGAAGTTAATATTAAATTGGAATAAAAACAAGGCAATTCCCCAACAAAATTAATAATTGCAACCTTAGATAAGAGGTTTAACGCTATCAGAACAATTCAAAATTAAAATAAGAATTCATCAGTAGAATAAACCCGAAAACTAAAAAGGCGAAAAGGAATAAAAAATAAAAAATATAAAAATATAAAATTAATCTTCTTTTTGGGAAACCCTAAAAAATCCAGAACTTATCAGGGAAAATGAACTAAAGTTTCATAAAAGTCGATTACTATGTTTCGAATATAGGTTTCGTTCTTCTGGTTCATTTGAGATCAAAAACCGAAGAAAGATAAAATAAAAATGCGAAAAGAGAAAAAAAATTATAAAAATATAAAAATTAATCTCCTTTTCTGAAACCCTAATTCAGAACTGATCAGGGAAAAATGAAACAAAGTGTTGTAAATTAGATTAATATGCTTCGTTTTTCTGGCCATGTCCGAAAGGAAAAGGATCCGTCTGTTTGGTTTGTGTGCGTGTGAGAAATTCATACAAATCTACAATTTTACTCCGATCTTAATGATATTTCCCACACTTGATCTTCAAAATGAGATAAAGATGTGTAAGATTTTGTAAAACCTACTCACGGAGTCCATACTGATTGTGTTTATAATAGAATGTTGCGCTGGCGTCACCCATCTTATGTTCACGTCGCCATTGTTGCGTTCCTGCTATCAATGAAAAACATACATAATAAGCAAGGAATTTGTATTTTCTTACAAAAACTAAATATTTATATTCCTACGCAGTTTTAATTTTGAAATCACGTTCCTTAGCATAGGTTCACGTCGGCGTTGTTGCCTTCCCACTATCAGTTCTTATTAAAATCGTCAGATGAAGCCGGTTTATTTACTCTTTATAATAATATAGAAGTTTACGTAACAGTGTTGAACCTTTGAAATAGAATTTAAGTGAGCTGTCAATTGATTTTTCGCTAATATTTCGAAAATGGTGAAGATATGGCCAAAATTGATTGTGATTTCCCGAAAAGAAACATAACCGACAAGCAAAGCAAGTACTAATTCTTACAAAAGCCGTTACATGGCGCCGTGTTAGATCTATACTGCTCTACAGTTTTATTCGAGCTTGGTAAAATATTGCCCAATTCATCTTGAAAAAACGAAAAGGAAAATCATTGTCTACCTGAGATTTCGAAAAAACTACCCTTATCCCCCAAAATGAAGCCTATTCACTCTGCGTAAAACCAGGGCAGCCCCGAGAATTTCAGCTAGTAGCCATATATCGGCTCATCACAGTGAAAGGAAATAATATGATTTGTAAAATATAAAAAGGGTCTAAATCCGTTTAGAGTTTTCTGCGAACCGTAACCTAGGAGATAAAATGAGCTTGTAAGCGGAAAATAAAATCAAATTAGATATTTTCCTTAAAAGTGGAGAAACTAGTAAAATGAAAATATGTACAGGTAGATGTTGAAGTATAATATGAATTGCAATATTTTCAAGAAAGGTTGTGTACATCTACATACTATAATATATGGAAAGTAAAATTAAGTACTCGAATACTGCAATTTAAATATAATTTCCAGATAAATAAAAATAATGTGAGTCTTGATGAAACCGTTGAATACATAAAAGTTCAGGAGAAAAATTAAACAATATGCCGCTTGACTGAAATGGGAAGTAAACAGAATTTCCCGATAAAGTAAATATAATGTGAATCTTCATTAGTCACCAGCATAAAACAAAAATTAAGTTTTGATGTATGAAACAATCATTCTCGGGGATTTCCGAGACAGTGTTTTGCCTGCCACTACTTAGTTGATATTTTGATGATGTAAAAAGCCCTTGATATTTTCGATGTTAACGTCCTTGTGGAGATACTTATTGCGGAAGATGGAATAAGCGTTAAATGAGGCATATGAGTTTCTTTTCAAGGATTGGATATTTGTAAAGGTTTTTATGACTGACAGTGTCCCAAGTAAAATAAAAATATATTTAGATTGGTCTTGGTAGAAATATTTTTTTCTTTAAAGAGAGGTTGTAATTGCTGCCTATAAGACTTCTGAGGGAGTTAGAGATGCCGTAGACATTGTCTATAATTTTACTGTTGTGGTTATACCAGTTTAGTTGTTTAATAATTACGATGCCTAATTACTCAGTTGGTTTAATTCTAGGATCTCTAGTATTGAGTCTGAGATCTTGATTGCTTTTTCCTTTGTACTTTCTGCATGGATTCACGTAAACTCATAAGTAGCTGTGACTTTTCTGAATTTATACGGATCCAGAAATATTGGCAAACCAGTCTCAGAAATTTTATGTATATTTCTGAAGCTGTTTGATAACATGATTGGAGAAAAGGATTTCATTCCAATGTCAGTGTCGTCCGTATAGCATGTGAATAGACTATTTATATATATTCATGTAATTTTTATCATTCTACTACTTTAAGTGATACTTCGAAGTGGGTACAGCAAATGCAAGACAAACGGTCCTCAATGTACACAAGTTTCCAGAAAAGAGGGAGAATTGAAAACAAATAGTTTATTGAATTAAATTGATTTTATTTTAGAATTTTACACTCTAATGATAAAACTTACATTATAGTAAATACTCCACAGTTAGTTTGGTTTAACCAATTATAGCAAAATATGGAGGAACTGTATGGGTAAGCGAATTAATACTTTCATGAAGGATATTTTAATAAAAAGTGTTCACATTATAAAAAGATAAAACCACGTAAAAGTTATGGAACCAGCTCATTTATTATAGTTGTGATTGTAATAATCATGTTACTTTATGTGAAGACTGTCAAAAAGAACTAGAAATATTAAAATTTTTCACATTCTGTTATGCGTATCATAACAGTGATATTACAGTTATGCAAATAATAAAGTAGTAAGCATGACGTTAATCCGAATCCAAAGTCCTGAATTCTGAATTCGAAAATCTTATTCTTATGAGTAACGTGACTACTAGCTAATTTCCTTATGAAAACACTTCCCAAAGGTATCCTTTCCTTATGTCAGTAGCCTTCGTGATTGCTACAATCACGTTTTGCTCATTCGGTGGCTAATATAGCCAAACATTGAGAGTTCGACAGGAGTTTTGATCCCTGGAAAGGAAATCATGTTTGTTTCGAGCACAAATGCTTTTGTGGTTTTCCCACATATGCAACGTAATTACGGATAATATTTCCTTAAAATATTTCAACGAAGGCACATGAAGCATGCTTTAAAATTACGTTCACACTGAAGATAACAAAATGGTTGTGTTTTTTAACTTTTGATAATTTATTCCTATGTATTTTTATGTATCATTTTATGCATGCTTTGAATGTATTCATTCTCTACTATTACGATAGGTGTTTTCGAAAATCGCAAATTTCGAAATTGTTAAATTGTCGAAAAATTGCGAAAATATGTGACTTTAAAATAGACATAAAACTTTTTATTATAACTTATTCTTTTTTTCTTGGTTTATACTAGTATTATTGTATTAAGACAGTTGAGAGTGTTGTAAGGGGGAGAGGGACCATTAATCCGTTTAGTTTTCTAATGAAAGTTTCTATAAATGAGCCTAATTTGTTTTACTGCCTAATTCATTTTTTCCGTTAATGCTTTTTTTAATTTTTAATAGGTACATTGGGCCTTCGAAACCCTTCCTTTCCCTATCCTCTCTTCTGAACGCCCCTTAGAAAACACACAAAATATTTTGAGTCGAAGATGAGACGGTGGGAGGGTTCGATCTCCATAGCTGAGCTCCATCAATAGAGGATTATGTGCGGCGATCTAAAAATAATATCGATGCTTCTAGGACAGCAAGAATGTACACAGAATTTCCTTGTCTTTTGTTTGAATGGGGTAGCTAAGACAGAGAAAATCATTGGATAAAGAAAGATACGCCAAAAACCTCTACTAGAACCTGGACAAAAATTGATCCGAAAAGTTCTCGTAGACCCGAATAAAATTTTCCTTCTAGCTCTGCATATCAAGCTAGGTTTGGTGAAAAAAATTGTCGAAGCCTTCCCAATATAAGGACAATGTTTTATATACATATGTAACAAATGTTCAGCCTTATCAACTGTCAAACTAAACTACGGTGCCTTTACATGTCAGTTACTGGTCCCGAAAACTTCTCAAAGGTAGTAATTTTAAGAAACAAATGAAAGTTTTGGAAAAAGAAGTCTGGAAAACCTTTAAGGAGAAAGTAACCAAGTTTCTGGGCAATAAAAGAAGATCCGAACTTTAAATCAATCGTTGAGAATATGTTGCAGAAGTGAAAACAATTATGTCGTAACATAACCTTTAAAGTTCACCACCTATATTCTCATTTGAACTATTTTTCTGAATATCCGAGTGCCGTTAGCAAATATTTGGGTGAGAGATTCCATCAAGACAGCACAGAAATGAAAATGAAGTATTAAGGAAAGTAGACTACTTCAATAGTGCCTGACTTTTGCTGGATGTTACACCGAGATGAACTCCATCAAGAACATGAAAAGGAAAGCGCGGATGAGAGCATTAGGGGGTCCAAGAAAACTTCGATACATGAAATAAAAGTCTGTATTTTACATACGTTCTTTTAGTATAAGAAAAGAAACATAAATTCTAAGAAAAAAAGTTTTAAGTTTATTTTAAGGGGACTCGGTACCCCAAAATCAATGAAATTGTCGATTTTTCAATTTCTGGCTGGAAAGTACCTTAATACACTTTACACTGTAGAGAAATTTTGAAATGATCTGACGATAATAAATGCTATAAAAAGGTTTTTAAAAAATTTGTCACCCCTTTAAATGCCACACCCCCTCAGTGTTCATTTTTTTTACTTCTTAATTTGTTCAGTAACTTACTAAAAATCAGCGTAAATGAAAAGGTGTGTAATTAAATGTGACACCAACTATAAAAAAACTCCGTTTATGTGTATAAACTGATTTATTTAAATACAAATTGAAGTTGGAAAAAAAATTAGTTTCACCTACAAACTGGCAAGTGTATATATTTATGTTGATCTCGGCAAATACTTTTATGTGTATTATCAGTCAGCTTTGCTATGCTTATTGAAAAATTGAAATTATCTGTGATTAGATACGAACAGAAAGAGATGGTGTAATGAAAGTGATCAAGTTTCTGACAAGTTCTGTAGCATTATTGAAACAGTGCAGGGACAAACATTAAACTCTTTAATTAATTAAAATGCACATAAATTAATTTAAAGTGCAATTTATATATAAGAACAAATGGCTAAAATAAGAGAAGAAATAATCACATAAGCTGCTGAGTGGTTTTAAATAAAATGTTTTATGTCTGTTAAAAATTCCAATTTCGATTTTTTTAAAAAGAATAAAACGACAATTTAATAATATTAACATTGATTATAAGCGTTTTGGAAAATATATTATAATTAATTCAGGCATTAAATTGTTTTAGCGTGTTTTAAAAAACAATAACAGGTAAAGAAAAATTCTACGTGCACTATGATATTTTTTGCACTATTTCTAGCCAGATAAAGTTTTAAACAAAAGCCTGTAATTTATGTTCATATTAATCAATTGAGCAGTACTAAGTTTTATTTTATATATATATATATGTGTGTGTTGAAATTCAGTAATAAAATTTTTAAGAAATTTGAAATGATTTAATGACTATTCAGACAGTTTACATTATTTAAACTGCGTTTTCGCAGTTTGCAATTATTCAATATAACATTTTAAGTCGTAAAACTTGTACAGATATGGACTAAATTATTTAATAATGTTACTGCTTATTTAAAATTATATACTTAATAGAATCAAGGATGGGTTTTGAAAAATAGTGAAAAGAAAAATTATTGGAAGTGAACATACTTTTTTTTTTGAGATTTTATATGAAAATGTGCTTTTTATTTTTTTCTCGGAAACTAATTCGTGAATTGCAAAATTGATTCATAAAGTTATTAAAGAATACTATTATAAATACAATAAAAAAATTGAAGCAAAAATATTGAAAATTGTTGAAGAAGAAAGAATTTTTAATTGTTGAATTTTAAAAAAAAATTAAAATTAAAGAAATATTACTAGCAATTTTTTTTCAATCTGAAAAACATTTTTTTCATAAAACCACTCAATATTTTTCATAAAAAGTAGATGAAAGTTCTTAAATAAAAAAATCATTCAAAAGGTACCTAGTCCCCTTAAAACTTCGCAATTTTTATAAGCTATTTTCGCAATTTTTAAAATTGGTATTTTCGAAAACCCTGACTTAATGGTAGAAGTTGAGTGTGTGTGTGTGATTATGGCAAAGCCTCGAGGGCTATCTGCCTAAGGGCAGGGATGCCTTCGTGGAGGACTTTCTAAGGGAAACTGGCTCGTATACACGTTACACATGGGGAAAACCACGAAAACGCCCATGCAGCCAGCCCGTTCGCGGGATTCGAACCTCGGACCGAACTACCAGTGTTCAGCGACTTTACCGCTCGGCCGCTGGTGGGCCCGGTGGAAGTTGAAAGTCATTTTTTTAATTTGGCGCTAAAACATATATAGGAATCCATTAATGAAAATTAAAAAGCATAACACAACGCAAATTTTGCAGATTTGTGCAACCAGAGTAGCAGTCTACCCTTTTTTTTCTTTTTTAACTGGAATTTAGCAGCGATTTCAAAAACTGAGAATACACTTCTTTGTGCATGACAGGCTTGGCATTTTTGCTCATGATCATTGAGCCATGCATCGCGCTGTAAAATGTATGCTACTATTATCGAAAAGCAAGTTTAATATGTCTTTTTAACACAGATGCGTATACCTTGCTATTATTTTATAAAAATTTTTTCCTCCAATCGCGAGCACTAACCATTATAAGGCGGTTGCTACTATTGATTCCGAAAGAAATGGTTTCTTTATTATGGAAGCACATGGTAGAGGGAACACCGTTGCCTCCTATGAAAGGACAAACAATTTGCGTCCATGTATTCTCCGGAATCCGGATCCGGGGCCTTCGGTATGGCAGTCAGAGTGACTAACCACTTTACTGTTTGGACAATAAATTTTAATCGTATGTGTAAATACAAACACGTTGTAATGATTTTTTGTAGTTCTTTATTTCTCCTCCTTCATTTGCTTCTCCGCTCAGGATTTAAGTTTAATGTCTGAGTAAAAAAATTTTAATATCCTTGTATAAATGAAATACGCCCAAGTGAAATACAAGAATCTAACCCATTGCTTAAGATGCTTTCGATTAAAATCTCATCGAATAAACATTACTTTTTAATTGCTTCTTATTTATACTTAGTACTAATGAATTCAACTGAAAGCTGTCGGGAGAGTATTATCATAAAGTTGAGATTTAAACCTGAATAATATACATATTAGGATTTTTAAACTTCATCTCAAAGATCTGTGTATATGCCTTAGTTAAATAAATTATATACAACGCGAAGAAAAGAATGGATAATGCTGTTGGCCATTCTTGGTCGTAGCGTTCTGAACTGTGCAATAATTGACTCCGTGGGAATGTTAAAATTACTGTTTTCTATTTAATCCCAAATCAATTTGGCAGCCTACGGATCTTGAGTCTCCGCAAGCTGTAAAGCCAGTTACCTAAACCTGATTTTTGAACATGCAGTATAAGATATGACACCACCTAAAAATGACCTTTGAACAAGCAATACAATACGATTTATAAACCTCCCCTAGTTAAGGTCAGACAAAACTTTAAAAAATTCAACACACCTTAACATCAGTGAATGTCAGAACTGTGTAGAACATTTTTGTTTCATTCTAGAGCTACTTATATTGAGTAAAGGCAGCAGCTAAAGATAACACTAAAATAACTGACCACCAATAGATTACGTTTCCATGAAGTAAACTCAAGAAGTGGTACGAATTGCTTTCTCTCCTGCACAGTTTGAAATCGCATAAACAGAAGTTAAGTGACAGCAATTTTATTAATAGTGACTAACAGCGGGAATATGAATTTGAAAATAACTAGTTTACTGAAGAAGAAAAACATTATGAAATCGAAATTAATTTGGCGTAGTCGCATGAAAGTATGCTTTTGTCTCAAAATGAAGACTGGACTTGAATCCAAACTTGGAAGACAGCAATCGGTTTAACACATTGTAGAGACATTAAGTTTATTGAAAAAGCCGGAGAGATGAAAAATGTGCAACGCCTTCGTCGGAAATCGAACCACGGACATCTGGAATACGCGCCCAGCGTGCAGACCACTACACTACGAAGGCGTGCCAAGGAAGGCGGGAGAAATACCTTATATAACCCCCTTTTATAGGGCGACTGAGGTTTTTAGGGGATCTAATCGCCGAATCCTGGGTGTGGAGAACCATCACCCACCACCCTTTTAGTTGTGCAAAAATTTATGTAAGTCAAAATGACCAGCTTGAACACTTGTCGAATAGATCAGGTAGTGACTATGATATTTAAGATATTTAGGTTCCGTACAATGTTGGTTAGGTAAAACCAGTTGCTACCTGAACGGACATGATATTTTATCTCAATCTGCATAACAGAGCAAGAATAAGAAAACAATCTAAAACAGAAATTTTTCAGCTTTGGAGGGACGCATATAACTGATTATATTTGACAATTTAAGAAGAAAAATAACGTTTTGTCCATTCTTGTCTGCATGGTATTTTCTACCGTTAAGCTGATCAGCCTTCAAGAAGGAAATAAATGTCTCGCTTGCTCCATGTCATTAACTTGAAAAAAAAAAAAAAAAATCTTTCGTGTGCAAGTCAGTATGCGTTGATACAGAAAGGAACAGTAAATAAACTGCGACACATTTTATGCGAGAAGGTTTACATATTAATAGAAGCTGACTGTAGCAATGAATCATCTGTATTTCATGGGCCTAGGGAAATACTTACCATTGGAAGCTAATATCTTCAGACACAACAAAGACCAAAATAAAAAAATTATTTCTTATTTGCTAGAATAATCTTCAGACATTTTTTAATTTTCTAGTTCTTTTTTGCTGAATTTCTTGAAGTAATCGTAATCGTCTTAATTGGATTTACTTGCTTCCTAGGAAGGCGTTTTACAAAATATTGTTAAGAAATTATTTAAAATTGATCCGAATACGAGCCGAATGTGCTAACCGCTACACCACGCCGGCATGCTTGAAATAGGGAAAAAATTCCCCTTTAACCTTATTTAAAATTTCTGAGAACATTTTGAAGCAAGAGATGTGAAAAATCAGCAGTGCCCTTGCCGGGACTCGAACCACGGACTTCTCGAATTCGCATCGAGCTTGCTGACCTCTACGCTATGAAGGCATGCTAAGAAGGAGGGAGGAATACCATATAAGCTAACAAAATATGTTGCATGAATGCGCTCGTTACATACGAATGTATGTATCAAATTGTTTCCTCTTATACTCTGGAATGATGAGTCTTCATTCGTGGAATCCTGAAGGAATCCAGCACTTATTATTTTCTTGTAGTTTTGGCTTGTTTCACTTTCCTTTGTTTTATATTGGTTGATGGAATTTGGAATGACAGTTTGACATGGATGGAAATATGTTTTCGTACGTATTTTGTACACTGGTCCTGTAAAGTTTTTGCTATTGGTGATGTACTTCCTCCAACAGTTTATTTTTGTTTGAATGTTTTGTTTATATGAATCATTCTTTTGTATATAACTTTTTGTTTTGCACGCATTTCTCATGCTGTCTTTCTTTTTTCCTCAGTTCCTGCCTTTTTCATCTTCCTTTTTAACTCTGTAGTTTTGTTTTTCTCACACTTGAATGCGGTTGTCCACTAACTGACGCGTTTTAAGTCTTCTGGGATTTTAATCTTGATCGAGCTTTCACAATGTTTTTGGATTACGTTTCGCAGTTTTGTAACGATGTTATCTAGATTCGCTTTGATTTCAAAATATCTATTTGGTTTTCGATTTTTTGGATAGCATTTGTAATGGACCTGATGAATTTTCGTGATCTTGATTGGGTTGTAGAGACTTTAGGTATTTTGGAAGCAGGCAAGATGAAGAATAAGCAACGCCTCCGCCGGGAATCGAACCGCAGACTGCTGGAATGCGCGCCCAGCATGCAGACCACAACACCACGAATGCCTGCTAGGAAGGCGGGAGAAATACCGTATATACTCCCCTTTTTAAAGGGTGACTGGTGTTTTTAGGGGACACAATCGCCAAATCCTGCGTGTGGAGAATCATCATCCACCACCCTTTTAGTTCGAGCGCCACTGTAGAGTCTTAGGTATTTTTAGAAGCAGGCAAGATGAAAAATAAGCAACGCCTTCGCCGGGAATCGAACCTCGGACCTCTGGAATACGTGACCAGATTGTAGACCACTACACCACGAAGGTATGCTAGGAAGGGGGAAGAAATACCTGATAGGGAGACCTGGTGTCTTTTGGTGGTCATCGTGTTGATTTGAAAAGATATTTCTTATGAATCAGTCTATGGTCTGAAATATCCTCACGACGTGGACTGCCCAGGTCTAGCTATATTGCGCTATTGGTTAGTTTGTGAGCGTTATGTCCGGCCATCCAGATCCATTGATGGTTTGAAATGGTGGTTCTAATGGATTATTATTAATCGCTCTTAGATTATCCTGTTAATTAAGGCTTCTACCTCTTTGCCTCTTGCATTCATGCTTGGGTAATCCCGTACGGTATTGTGAGCATTTAAATTTCTCCGTATCATATGAGGAGATTTAGAGAATCTTTGTGGGTTATTTGGGAGAGCATTAAAGTTATATGTCATTTCTTCCGTTGGTGAGGAACAGCAAGATGTAAACAGTATTTGTTCGTTTTTTGAATTAAGAGCTACTGTCAAATGTCTCTGGATGAGTGAAATATTGCTTTGTGAACAATTCCTATTCTCACAGCTCTTGGATCAGGAACATATGTTTCGAATTTTCGGAACAGAAAATTTGTAATTTAGATTTTTTTTTTGTTTCTCTTTCATTGGAGGTTTATTTAGGCAGTTTGAATGAATAAAGCTTAACACAGTTTGAATGGGTTTGAATGGTAAAGTCTGTTTACAGATTTCGATACACTTGAGAGCATGCAAGCTAACCGATTTCGAAGCGGGTCTTGTTGGACAAGAAAAAAAAAAAAAAACTCAGAACTGGAATTCTGCTTTGCAGTCTCTAGTAGGATGTTTTGTGCTGCAACAGGCACAGTAGTTGCTCCTGGGGAAGTTTTATTTTGCTGATATGGAAGTAAATTTCAGGCAGATGAAGCATCTGCGAAAAAACATTCCAGTGAATTCTTTGGTATTATATACCCTATATCCCATGAGGAAGGAATTTATTTGAATACATTTTTGCAATGCTTTTGCTGTGCTTCCAAGAAGCCACCTAACGCAATTCTGTGTTCTGTTATTGAGGCGGAATTTTGGTGTTAAATCTTCTGGGTCCAGTTGTGGGATAGATGCGATTTCTCGGTTTATGATGTTTTCCAAAATTTGTTCCGGGATTATGTCTATGATGATCTTCGATGACCGCGGAGAGAGGCGTATTACATCAATATTGTTGATTACTGGTTCAGATTCATTCAGGGATTTTAAAGGTTCGTTAATGTCTTCATTTGTTGCAGATGTTTTTAAAATGTTGCTGTCATTTTACAGATCGAAAAGAACTTTTTCAAACTGTTTGATCAGTTTTCAAACTGATGATTTCAAGAATTTTCTTTGGAAAATTGAAAAAAGTCCATGCGTTTCTTTTCTTTTCCAAATTCTCTACAAAGCATACCAGGTTTGATGGTGGGCATTGGTTATTCTTGTGGCAGTAAATTACCTCGCTTCTTTTTTGGTGTGCTTCCGAGGAAAAATTGTAATGATGGCTTGATATATTGGGAGGTCTATCACCTTATTGTTGCTGGCAGGTAGTGCTTCTTGGAATTCCTTGATTCGGAGGGTGCCGCTGTCTAACTGATATTACCTGCGATGAGTACTGGAAAGCAAACATTAATATCGGATATATTGCATCACTGTGGTTGTCTCTTAGTGCTTCGGGGGTGATATATTGGCTTCCTCTTCTTGTGTTAATTCTAGTGTCAGTTAGTCCGATAAATTTTGAGTGTTGATTTTGAATGATTTTGGTTGAAAGTTCGGAATAGGATCTTCGATGTTTGTTATCTCATCTTGTGATCTTGTGTTGGAAGACCCTATGCTGTTGTATGGAATTATGTTTCATGAAATTAACTGCTATTAGTCTGATGAGAGAGCTTGTCGATGGTTATTGACTCGTGACAGTTTTCTTGGTATGCTGATGCATTCAAGGGGGTTGCATAGTAGTTAGGCAATTTGAATACTCCGATCAGACAGTTGTTGGCAGTGGTGCTGAATAGCTTTGGTGTTATTAAATAAGATTGTGTCGTATAGTCTCCGTTAACTTTTTAGGCTGGGAAAGTTCTTTGCTTAATTGACCAACTTTTGCTGCTCTGCAAAAATTGCTGTGATAAGTATTAAGTGGGTTACAGTACACTTAGTTATTTTGGATTAATACATGAGAACAAGCATTGTGCTCATTGTCTGTTGTAATTTATTTTGATTTATTAGAGGCACTGAGTTGAGCGCCCTGGGGATTTCCGATAGCGTGCGTTGATTTTAAGCTGTATTCTATTTCAGTTCAAGAGAATAATTAGCACATGAATAATTATTCGAACAAAAATATGAGAATAAAGTGTTAATTAGATTACACGTAAGTACAGCAAACATAAAAATATTAATCGATAAGTTATTTGACACCAAGCACTTCACTGAAATCGCAGGATATCTGATAGATGACTGCGGCTTTCTGGCTTGTAAGGTTGGTTTCTCTGCTTGAAGACTAACGTGGCAGTGATACCGATATACAGATGAGGAAGTTATTTTTGTTAGACGCTAGAGAGAGAGATGTAGAAAACATCCAAAAATCAAATTAATTACAAAGCAGGAATTAGTTGAGATAAGTGGTTGGTTCAACTAATTATGAGAAACTCTGATTAATAGAGAAGCTAAAAACCAATTAGGTTTCGGGAATGATGTTTTGAAAAGAATTAAGGTTTCGTTTACATTAAGATTTAAGTCCAATTTCGGCAAATATTTGGAAATGTCATGTTAATTGGATTAATTATATTATCTAATTATTTAAAAGACTTGTAATTTAATTTTGAATTAAAAGAAAAATTGAATTTAAATAAAGGTATTTTGGGAAGACGTTAAGCTTTAATTTACATTAAAATTTTTTTAAGTCCAAATTTTGTAATTAGTTAGGAAATGAATCTAGTTGGGTTAATTAAATGGTCCAACTACTTAAAGTTTATTAATTTAATGTAGAATCCAAAAATTTTTTTAGAGTTAAGATAGGATTATTAGGTAAGGAATTAAGGTTTTGTATACATTAAATCATTTCTGAGTTTCAGCTGTAAGTGAGTTGGAACCCCAAAATCTTCAAAAAATTGTGATTTCGGTTTTTTACATTTTCAAATTCTCTACACTTTTATCTTTCTAAAAATACCATTCTTTAATCGCTATGAAAATTAGAACTGTAAAAAATCTAGTTTTAATTTGTCATCTACTGCTTTGATCAATGAGGTCTTTTACATAAAAACGCGTTTTTCTCCAAACGTGATTTTTTTATACTCGATGTATCTTTTCTCAGGAACTACTGCTCACAGGTATCTAACCTTTTTATGGCTTATTTATAATGTTCCCTAATATTTACTGAAACGAGCGTTTTGTAATAAACTTAGAAAAAAAATTAAATTTTTTGTGTGAGAAAAGTGCTAAACTTTAGTATGCCTAACAAAATATCCTGTAATTTACTCTAAAATTCAAAATGTTTCAAAAGCTCATTTCAGTATATTCAGCTAGGTATACTTTAATTACAGAAAAATTTCAAGCCTGTATCTACAGCAGATTTTGAGAAAAGGTACATCGAAAATTCCCAATTTAACATTATCGGTATAGGGGTTTCTGATACCCCTTAATTGGAGAAATTATTATAACTGGAATATTTATATGGTTCGACTATTGAAAAGAAGAGTACTTTTAATTCGGGAAAGAATCTAATAAGGGAATTCGGAAAGGGTAGTTTGGAAAAGTGAGTGAGGGAATGTGTGGGTATCAGGGGCCCTTAATGAGATGCCAAGGCTGTCAAGTTATAGATGTAGTTCAAGTCTTTAGTGGAGATGTCGCAAAAATGCCTTTCACCTACAGTAAGCTAAAAGTATAGTTTGTGCAGGCTTTGGTCAAAAAGGTCAGAATATAGCCCGTTAGCAACAATACGAATGCAGTAATAGCAGTAGAATGAAATATACATACAATGTCACTTAGTAATACTAATTAAATGCACTCAGAATATAATACTCTAAATTAAGAATAATGCAAATTACTACAAAGAAAGCAATTAAATACATGAAATTGCTTAATAAATCTGTTTGCTTTTTGAATGTTTATGCAATCCCGATCGTAACCGGTTCGTTTGTGCAAATTCCACACGATCGACAGTAACATCAGATCAGATCTCTGATATCAGAGCGAGCCCACGAAAGTCATCGTGACGAGGGGCAAAGATTGCGCCTATTGTTGGCAACCGACTTGAGCGTCATACAGGTGACAATACGATTTTACTTAGCTCCGCCCCCAATTTCGATTGAGAGCACTTCGGGAGGGGGACGGATTCGAGAGTCTCTACCCCTCTTCTCCTACTATTAATCACTTGAGAGGACATTTGGCTCGCCGCTTATTTACAGTGTACCCATGCCGAACAGACCCTATACATTTACAAATATGCATGTCTTTTCCGGGATTCAAACACCGGCCCTTCGATACGGTAGTCAGCGTGGCTAACCACTATCCCGATTGGACGGCGCTTAATAAATTTTAGTTGCAATATAAAGCACTCACGATGTCATGTACGGTTATTATACATACAGTAATACAAAAAGTCATTAACTAATAATTATAATAACATAATATTTATTGGAACTTTTGAAATTAGATCCTGATAGCCTTGTTTGATGCTAATATAATTATTGCTTAGGGAAGGATTAATACAATAGTTAATACTCATTGTGAAGGATAGTGCAGTAGTGATGTCATGCAAGAACAGTAATAATACACAAAGAAATAGCAATATTTAAAAGTATTAGTCAGTTGACAATAAATAATAGCAGTGTAATAACACGTTAATACACTGCTATTAACAGACCCCTGATACCCCCACATCCTCTCACGCACTTCTTTCCCAAACTACCCTTTCCGAATTCCCTTATTAGATTTTGCTCAGTCTAATTATACATTTAAGTAATTAATTCAAATGAATTTAGGAAAAAATGTCATATTATTCTTGCCAATGAGTAATGACGCTTATAATTATTGTTACAGAAAGCAGTAGTAATTGCGAACATGACTTGCGTACTTTAAAGCTATAATAAAATAAAGCAGAAAGTCATACCCTGTCATCCTGAACAAATATTCATATCAGCCTTAGACATCATTTCACTGATAGAGGAAATTTCTGTTACCTTAACAAGACAAGTGCGTTTTCGGTACGATGCGAGCTACCTTCGGAATTATTTTTTTCCATTTAATTACTTATTTTTTGAATCTATAAATAACACGTACAGCCCTAGAACTATTAACGGAAGCCACGTGATATTCGGCGGTTATTCTACCATCGGGGGGATCGGCTTTAAGGTGATCAGTTTGCCGTAAGGTGTGTAGCTACATAATGCTGATTAAAAGCACATGTTAATTACATAAATTGACACTTAGATTATAATGTATTTTCTCCCTTCTTGTATGCCTTCGTAGTGTAGCGGTAGCACACTCGCCGTCTATATAGAGGTCCAGGTTCGAGTCACAACGAAGGCATTGTACATTTTTCACGTTTATTGCTATCAAAAATCCTAATGACTCTACAAGATAAATAACTCATATATCCGAGGAAAGCTTGTAATTACGCGCTTAAGAACAGCATACTGTTGAGCTTATGAGTTTATGATGTGTTCTTTGTGCAGCGACATTTCGCCCATGTAATACTATAATGTATTTCTCCCACTTCCCTAGCGTGCCTTCGTGGTGTAACGGTAGCACGCTGGGCCGGTGTTCCAGAGTTCCGTGGTTCGATTCCCGGCGAAGGCGGTTGCATATTTTTCATCTTTCCTGCCTCTAAAACAATCCTAATGACTCTACAATACCACCGGTGGATACTAAAGATTGTATTCCGAAATAACATTACTTATCCAACAAAAACTATCACAGACATTAAAAGCGCACTATTGTCTATTGGTATTGATATTCATTCTTCAAATGTGCGGCGTAGACTTTTCAATTCTGGTCGGAAAGTGCGAAAGCCAATTAAAAACCAACTTTTGATCCATCAAATGGAGCAAAACTATCACTTCGGGTTAAAAAAACTAATCTTGGGCTATAAATGATAGGTAAAGTGTCATTTTCAATTTTAAGACTCATTTATTTGCTCAGGGCTACACATCTAACGTTATTAGACGGTACAAGCGTGAATCCATAAGACCTCAACCTATCCAAAAGCTGTAAAATGCCCTCAAAAATAAATGTTTGAGAATTCTTTTTCACTGCAGATGGCACTGAAATCCTGAAATCCGCTGAGTTGGCTTCCGTCCCAGAGTATTACATAATCCATACAGAATTGGTTACCAACTCAGCAGTTTAAGTTCCTTGAAGGTATTAAAGCACTGTGTTTCTTAGGAAGCCGAATCTCTTACCCATCGCACATAATACATGCATACTTACTAATACATAATACAAATATAAAATATAGATTCAAATATGTGGAGCAATTACATAATGCAAACACACAGCACATTCTTCAATAAATGCTAATATATTCTTAAATAAGTACTAAAACATAACGAAGTTAAAAACATTATACAAAAAATTATTACATCTTATGAAACTGCTGTTATGCTTTCAATACCTGCACTTTATACCTACACTATACATTTACCAATATTTAATTGACCAATATCTTGTAACATATTATTACAAAAATGCATTATACAGAACGTAGAAGTACAATGTATTACAAATCTACTTATTCACAAGTATTTTTACATTGAAATGCATTATACAGCAGGTACAAGTACAGTGTTTTATCAATCTACTTCTTAACGAGTATATTTTTTTTTTGAATTCTTAGGTAAATACTAAAACCTGTTTCAAGTACCTGTTTCAAGTACCTTACATTACACACATGCAAATTTACCTTACAGTATATAGTACTTTATCCACACTCCTATACTTTATAATATTACTGCGCATAATGCAAAGCAAAAGCAAAAACAAATTTCCAAGTACATCTATAATACAGTGCATTATACAAATACGTTGTTGCATATGGCACTGGAAGTCTAGTCTTTATTGACGGAATGATGAATTCATCGAAATATGCAGAAATTTTAGAAAGTAGGATTGTACATTTTTGGAAGGCCTTTGAACGAACGCTTCAACATGACTTGGCTCCATGCCACAGTTGAAAATCTCTCAAAGCAATAATGACGTAAAATGAAATTATTGTGCTAGATTGGACTGGAAATTCACCAGACTTAAATCCGATTGAAAACTTGTGGCATATTCTTCAGGAAAATCTTAGCAAAATGTATTATACAATGAAAGAGCGCAGGATTAAGAATGCTATAAAAGTGTGGTTCCATGGTTAATAATTAAGAGATATTCAGATGATTACTATAATCAATATAAGTATGTTATTGCTGTGATGATGATTAGTACAATCAATATACGTATATATTAGTACACCCAAAGTGCATTCTAGAGGTTTATCTGCTAAAGGCGAATATAGTTTCCATTAATTTTGTTATTATCTTTGCATATGAAGGTTTGTACATAAATTACCAAAACATCGTTTTGTCCGAATTAATTAGCACACTGTAGTATCTGCATGAAATAAGTAAGACATCTGAATTTAGAAATGAGGAATCTGTAACCGAGGATGACATAGCTATTACAAAATATTAAATTTTGTTAAGAGCTGAAATAAACATAATATAAATCAACGAAGCGGTCTCGGATGCTGCTGTGTAATTATTGTAAAAGTATAAATTAACATATATTACTCAGTCACTACTTATGTAAATATGCAATGTCAATACGCTAAATACGAATATATATATATAATATGTTTTTCAAGTATTACGCAATCGAATCTCACTGAAATTTATTAATTCACATTGAACTACCTCCGAAGTTTGTAATATTTATCTAAGAAAAGTTTAATATTAATTTATTAGAATGAAATATAAGCTATAAATACGAATGCGTTGTATTAAACGTTATAACCTCGTTAATGGTCCAGTGAATATATAGATGTGTAATTAAAACTCAAATCAAGATGCATATTTTTTATAGAATACTAGAATAAAGCAAGTAGCGGTAGTGCCTAAATCAATAGGCGGAACCAGTAGAGCAATAAACCACTATAACATTACATTTATTGATTGGATTAATCTATTGCTACAAAAGTAAAAACTTACATTAATTATATGGATTAACAACTACTACACAAATATGAGAATGCATTAAAACATGTTATTTAGTGGCAGGAGTCTAGTAACAAAGCAATTAATTTTTTTCCCCCTTGAAAATTTGTAGAAGGTGGCCACACCAAAATTTTAAACTTGAAAATTCATTCATAATATTCGATACTGAAATCAAAATTTCACAAGTATTTTTATTTACTGGAAAATTCCAGAAATTTTATCAATTAAGAAAAGTATTTAGATGGTTTAATGCACATTTTAATAATACTTTTACTCAATAGTAAAAAAAACCGGAATTTACTTCAGAAAATAGAAAAACCCATTAACACCAGACTGTTAATCAAGTAAACTTCCATTAATTTACGTTCACCATCTGAACATATTTCTCGTGGAAATAAATTTCTAAAAATGGCTGAAACCGATAAACTCCAGATAATTAGTCGTTTCTCTTGTATTCAAAATCTGAAACAACAACCATTGTTTATACGAGTGTTTTAAGGGAACTTTCCCCTGTGTATTCTAAATATTCAAAATAACAGCCATCATCACTGATCCAGTCGAAACAGCACACTGATAAAATTCCAGGTGGACCACGAGGAGGAAAGTGAAATGACAGCTGAGAGCCTGGATAAGATCTTGGACCAGGGTACAATTCCTGCAGCTGCCTTCAGACTAAAGGCCATGGTATGGTGCGGCCACCACGAGAAAAGACTTGACCTTGCCCGTTGGAATTTCATTTCCTTTCTTGGTAAGACGCAGAAACCCCATCCAAGATTGAAAATGAGTGAATCAGAATTCATTGGTATACAGCTAGTGTCGTTAGTTTTGGTTTAGTAAGGTAAAGTAAGGCACTAGGATCGTCTGACACCACGTGAGATAGGCGAGGAAAAGTCTCTGCTAGTCGACAAACTATACCAACCGCTCTTAGCCATTTTCTCTTTTAGGCTTCTAGTAACGTTGTCTCTTGACAACACCTTCTGTTGCGGCCTAGTTTCAAATGACTTCAGACTGTCGATACGTCAAATCGCCAGGTTTCAAACAAATCAAAAACGTCGGCCTCTTCACACAGATGAAAGGTTGAGAGTCTCAGTGGAAGTAACCAGAAGTGACAAGAAATCGCTTCTCGAAACTTTCGAAACCCACCAAAGCTACTGTTTTCGTACAGTCGAATGTTTGAAAACTCGTATACACCACGATTCACTCACAATCATTTCAACTGCTATTGGTCTAAAATGCTACAAGTGAAAAATATCTTCGCCTCTAAATAATCTAAGGATCTTGCCACTGAAATCACTGAAAGCCAAGAGTTCTCTTACCCGCTAATTCTGCGAAAATCCATAAAGAAATAATTTTAATTCATTATTTCTTCGCTCACAGAGAATTACGAAACTTTGGAATGAAAGATACTACATCTAATATCATACCATTTTCAATACTTTTTCCCTAATCAATTTACTTAAAAATCTTGTCTTGTATCATACTTCCCATCATAGTGTATTCCAAATTAGACAGAGACAAATTTCTCAATCATTTTACACAAAAAAGGTTTTCATGCATTATAATTTTCATGACATTGTATCCACAGGTTAATCAGACATCAATTTCGTAATAATTTTACAGGTGACCGATGGCGGAAAACGGGGTCACCTGCCGTCTGCCAGAGGTTAAGCAGGTGTATGCAGCTTGTCCTGCGCTATCCACCGCATATCGGATAATTTAAGGAGTTGGGTGAGAAACATGGCCTTACAAGGGCTAGGTGGGTGTACACTGGCTACAGGTATAAGAGCGCGTCTATACGCAGAGATAAGAGGTCGTATGTATTTTGCTCCCACATTTTGCTTCACGGTGAACGGAATATTCAGCCTTACAAGAGATTTTTTTGTATCTGCAGTTACAGCAAAGCACTAGGACTTCAGTAGTGTAAGTTTCATCATTATTCAGTGATTATTTAATTAATTTTCTAAGTATTACTGTTCCGGCTTGTGTTCCTGACCGTTGTTACTTTAACACAGTAACGCGGTTACCCGACCCTCCTTCCTTCTACTGATAAGAAAAAGGAACTTTAGCATTCTCCCCTCCTCTCAGTCTCGGACACAGGCAGCGCAGGGGTGCGCTTGTAATCGAATACTACTCTAAATCCACCCCTTCCAAACAAGAAGGAAAAGATTGTCAACCGCCATCTTTGGCCACATAAGAGTAGTAATCATCTTACGACTGTCAGTGTATTTGATTTTTTTTTATTAGTACTACACATCATTCGTGCCAAGTGCGTATTTGCATTCAGCTGAAGCAGTATTTTCCTCTATTAGTACTACAGTGAAATTCCTCATCAAGTTCATATCTGTGAAAGTGTGTGCGTTGCTTAATGCAATTTCTCATCCAAGTTCATATCTGTGAAAGTGTGTGCATTGCTTATTTTGAAAGAGATTTTAACGCTTACGAAGTATTTACCTCTTACATACCCCAGTCCGAACTAGTGCTATAGCACATACTCAATATATGTAAAGAAGATTTTTGAAATTTCACCAAACATCTCCTTATTCATTATTAATACCGGAAGTTTGTGCATCGTGTTCTCGCAGTACGGTACATACTTTATCGGCAGTGTATGCGATTTGATTGTACATCTTCTCATTCAAGTTTAATGCTACGAAGAGCTCCAGTATTAATCATATTATTCAGTGCTTTGATATAGTGCGTGTGAATATTATTCAGTACTTACTTAGTGCAGTGAAAAGTGCGTGTATTGTGCTCAAGTATTCATCTTTTCTTCATCAAGCGCGTAATTTTTATTCAGTGCTTACCGTGAGTGTGGGCATACGCTATTGCTCTTTCTTTTTCTTTTCTTTTTTTTTTTTTTATCTTTTCTTTCATAGTGCTACAGCGTAAACTCAATATTTATGCAAGATAATTTATTTGTGAGATATCTTCATTCATCTCCTAATCAAATTTTCAGTGCTGTGAAAGTATAGTGTTTTTGCAGTTATCTCATCTTATAGTGCTATAGTGCATACTTTACTGTCAGTTTATGTGATTTGATTGCGCATCTTCTCCTTCGAGTTTAGTCCTAGAAAGTGTGTGCATCGTGTTCTAATAGTCATTTTGTTATTATTCAGTGCTGTGTAATAGTGTGCGTGATTATCAGTCTGTGCTTACTTAGAACTGTTTAGTATATAAGGTTAAAGTGTGTGCGTCACATTTTATATAAAATATATATATATATATATATATATATATATATATATATATATTTTCCTCTTTTAGTGCTACAGCCCATACTCAATATACAAGAAAGTCTATTAGCTTATGAGGTTTCATTATACATCACCTCATCCTCTTTAGTGCCGTGAAAGTGCACACATTGTGTTCTCGCAACTATCTAATCTATTATTGCTACGGTACATGCTTAGTACTCTAGCCCAAGTGCATGCGATCTGATCGTGCATCTTCTCATTCAAGTTTAGCGTCGTGAAGTGTGTTCATTGTGTTCCGCTACCTTTCCTTACAGTGCTGTCGCGTAAACTGAGTATTCCTGGAATATTGCAGGTGCACATGTATCGATCATTCATCTCATCATTCGTTTTTTATGCTCTGAAAGCATCTTCATTGTGTTCTCTTACTTACTATGCCTTCGGATACTCCCTCATCACCAGCCGGCACGGAGCATAATATTCAACATTCCCCCCCTTCTGTTAAAGGGGCTGCTAGCACATCGACACCTAACTCCAGGTTGGAAGCAATTAACCACATCTGTAACCAACTCCAGTTATTCATCTTACAAGCAAAGGAATCTCGCAGACTAAACGCTTCTGAAAGAAAGCAATTTACATCTTTTGTGAACACCGTTCGCATAACGTTAACGTAACAAGAGGTTTATCTCGCCTAGCTACAGGGACAAGTCTTGGCTCTGCAACAACACCAAGGCGCATACAGTTTACAGCCATCTCACGAGAATCCTCAACATTCCGTGTCTTATCAAGCAGTGGAATCCTCAGCCCCAGAAGAACAGTCCACAAAAGAATATTCCTTCACTGAGGTGACACGAAAGAAGCGGAAAACTTCTCCACCTTCAAGATCTTCTCCAGTTCTATCGGAGCACGTTCTATTATTAAGGTCAAAGAACTCCACACGGACACCCGAAGGGATTAAAGCTCAACTTTCGGCAAATTTGAAACCCTCTCAGCTAGGGATCACTTTAGTGCAGATTCGGCCGACAAGGTCTAGAGAGCTTCTCATCCGGTGTCGAGAAAAAGCTCACCTGCTACGCCTGAAACAGGCAATCGAGGACAGACCAGCACTACTAGAGACACTTGAATTTCGGGAGCCCAAGCCAAGAAGGGAAAGTGTAATTATTTTTGGAGTACCTGAGAATCTAGGAAAAGAAAATCTAACAGCAGCACTTGTAGACAAACTGCCCAATTTCAATCCCAGTGCTTTTCAAATACGAGCAAGCCATTCCGGGCAAAGCGGAAGGAAAAACTGGGTGATAGACATAGACCCTAAGTCAGCAGAACACCTAGTTAAGCTAGGCCGTCTTTTAGTGGGTTTTGAGTCTTGTCCTCCCGTCCGTACATTAGGATCATACGCTGTTACAACTGCCAGGAGTTCGGTCACTATAGCAGGAACAGTAAAAATGCTCCAGTTTGCGCGAAGTGTGGTAACAGCCACCCGACGCAGGAGTGTAGCTCGGAAAAAGTGAGTTGCACTAATTGCTGCAGTAGTAATTCTGAAAAGGGGACCTCTTTCAGCACAGATCACCCAGCTACTTCAAGTTCCTACCCAGTGTATGGAGCCCATTTCGAGAGTCTGAGAAGGACCACTGCAAAGAACTAAACCAAGATGACACTAAACAAACATATAGCAGGTCTTCGATTTTTTACAGTGTAACTTGCAGAAGTGCTATGCACCATAAATACGCTGCAAGTAATGACACATACTGCAGCCAATGTCGGAATCTTCCAAGAGCCATACGTTCACAACGGAGTGATTCCTGGTGTTCCAACACACAGCAGAACGTTTCTCTCAAAGAATCAGCTAGCTGCGATTATTTACAGTGGCCCTCTCTCCCCTCTCCTAATGAAAATCACAGAGCATACAGTCTCCATCAGACTAGACACTAGTAATTGCAGCATTGATATTATTGCTGTGTATCTACCCCCGAGCGAAGATATTACCTCTCTATTAGAGGAACTTAATTCTAACCTTCTAACTGGGGCATCACACTGTATCATAGCAGGAGACTTTAACGCCACCAGTCAACTATGGGGTGCTGACTCGGAGAACCGAAGGGGAATTGCGGTACTCGAATTCTTGGACAGTAAGCATTTCATTGTCATCAACGCTCAGGAATCACCGCCTACCTTTGAAACATCTAGAGCTCGAGGGTGGCCAGATCTAACAATATCAACTCCCAATACAACTCCGTACATACAAGATTGGACAGTGAGTGACCTGCCGTCACTCAGTGATCACAAAATTATTACTTACAGGCTGGATACTCCTATAGACTACATAATAAAGAAAAGATTCAAAACGGCATTTGGAGGACATTCCGTTTTACGGGAACACATTCGAGCGCACGTAGAGAAATTTATCAAAGATTTCAACAACTGCCAGGACAGAAACTCCTTAGATAATCTCTACGACTTACTAGTTACAAAAATAGTGCAAGCCGCCCACAAAGCATATCGTTTGAAATCTGTAAAGGCAAAACACTCGATATCCTGGTGGTCACCAGAGCTTAACACAGAGAGGAGCAGAGTTCGAGCACTTCGCAGAAAAGCACAATCCACGGTAGATCCATATCTACGGCAACTCAAAATGATAACATACAATAAAGCCAGAGCTTTATATAAAAGAAAAATTAAAGAGGCCAAGATAATCTCATGGAGAACTTACTGTAGTAATGTCACTAAAGCCTTTGGACCTACTCAAAAGATAACATGTAACAAGGTGTTTCGTCCTACGACCCTTTCGCATATGGTGAATAGCACTGCCTCATCCAACATCGAAGTAATCAGTGAGATCATAAATGCAGTTTTTCCTGATGATGATGAAGAGGATTTCTTAGAGGAGCAAGAGGAAGCGAGAAAAACCTACAGTATGAAATTTCGCCAAGTTACCAGAAGAGACGAACTCCCTCCTACGCAAATGGAAGTGGATAACATCATACGAACTCTGGCACCCAAAAAAGCTCCAGGTCCGGATGGAATTGATAATATCATCATTAGAGAGATACACCAGGAATTCCCAAAACTATTCCTTGCGGTCATTTCAGCTTGCTGGAAACATCAGTACTTTCCTAAAAATATGAAGTTGGCAGAAGTGGCGTTATTCCTAAAATCAGGCAAAACTCCGGCAGAACCTACATCTTACAGGCCAGTCTGTCTACTGCCAGCGCTCGGTAAGGTATTGGAAAGAGTAATTCTTTACAGATTGGACTTCTTCCTGCAAAGGAACAACGCCCTGCATCCCAACCAATATGGATTCCGAATGGGCAACTCAACTGAACATGCCATAAAAGACTTAATGGCCACTATCAAACAGAACAAGGATAACAATTTGCACTCACTGGCAATAGCCATTGACATCAAGGGAGCCTTTGACTCCCTTTGGTGGCCAGACGTAATAAATTTGCTGCACAACATGGCGTGCCCAACAGCCATTATTACCATCCTTCGCTCGTACCTTCAAGATCGAAGTATACAAGTAACATCAGACAGCGGCATTTATGTCAAAAATGTCTTTAGAGGATGCCCACAGGGGTCATGCCTTGGACCAACACTGTGGAATATAGTAGCAAACTCGGCATTTCGTCAGTTTGAGAGCGTAGAATACGCTCGAATCATAGCCTATGCGGACGATTTTATGCTAGTTGTGGCAGGAAGGAGCAACCTCGAAATGAGATCTCAATACTGTCTTGATCTGTTCTCCCAATGGGCCAGAGCACATAAGCTTCAGATTTCGGCAGAGAAAACTAAAGCTTTGCTCATAGGACGCAGCAGGCAGCTAAGACGCAACCCAAGCATTAAACTCCATGGGATACCGGTAAAATGTTTCCCCCAATTGAAATATCTTGGGCTATTACTCGACAACAGACTTTCTTGGATGCCACATGTCAGGAATCTTAAGACTCGAATTAGCATCCTAAGCAACAACATGAGACGCATGACTTCACATAAATGGGGTATCTCATCTAAGCTACTAAAAATTTGGCATAGAACCATTACAGAAAGAGTAATAACTTATGGAGCAGCAATCTGGGGTGGTGAACTTACCTCTCATATGAAAAGATCCCTGCTCTCTATTCAGAGACAGCAGCTACTTCAAGTATGCAGGGCCTACCGTACCACGTCAACACTAGCCCTACAACAACTAGCAGGAATTCCTCCCTTAGATTTGATAGTAGAAAGGGAGGCAGCTATCGTAAGGGTTACCAGGCTGGGTCAAACTTCAACACTCTGGGGTCATAGTTATCACCACTCGGACTACGAGGAGCAAAACAACTGCAATAACTTTCATCCAGCAGCTTTTAATCTCTTTGACGGTATCAGTATAAACGACCAACCAATTCAGAGGTACAGTAATAACCTTTTCACAGATGGCTCCAAAACTGAGAGCGGCACGGGTAGCGCCTTCTGTAGACTAGAAAATGGAGTTGTAACATTCGAGTGGAAAAGGAAATTAGGCTTGAATAACTCGGTATACCAAGCAGAGCTTCTAGCTATCAGTGCTGCAATTAGATATGCGAACACATGTCAACAGGAGAAATTCTCCATACTCAGTGATTCGGCATCAAGTCTGACGGCTATCGCAAGTCAAAACAGCCGGAGTCCATTGGTATACAGAATTCAGAAACAGCTTCTGACAATGCCTATTTCGCAAAGACCCACTTTAAAATGGGTTCCCGCTCACACAGGGATTCAAGGCAATGAAGCCGCTGACCTACTGGCCAAGCAGGCAGCCAACTGTACGGATATATTAGAAAGACCAACTAAACTTCCTTGGTCTCATATTAAGCGAACAACTTTGACAAGTCTTCTACAAAATTGGCAAAGTAGATGGACAGAGGCAGAGGTAGGACGAAGGACATTTCGCTTACTGCCAAAAGTTAACATGGAAATAAAGACCCACTGTGCTAGCCTGACACAGTTCTTGACAGGTCATGGACCATTCCCAGTATACCTGAACAGATTCAGACTTAGAGATACTCCTTTCTGCGAATGCGGAGAGGAAGGCGACACGGACCATTATTACTTCCATTGTGTACATACAAGAACCTGGCACTTGAAGAAACCAGCGGACTGTGCCTGGGCAATGTGGACGACTAACACACTCAAAAACAGAATAGCCCTTGATAAAATAGAGAAAATCTCAGAACACTGCCTAAGCAGAAACAACCGTGGATAATATTATAATGTTTCAAAAGTTCAGAACTTAAAGCAGATAACCAGAATAACGCTTAGTGCCTTGCAGTTAACAATATGTAAAAACTATTATTAGTTTATAATATTCAACCTTGTTACTCTGGAGTCTTTCCCGCCGTGATGGTATATAATTCCGTTTGGTTCATGTCCGTGGTCGGAAGCCATCATAGCGGTGCACTCACTCACTCACTCACTGGCTACAGGTTTGGGAACTGAGCGTGCAAGAAACATATTGCAGTGTAAGTAAATATAGCAGAGACCATAAAGCATAAAAGTAATACAATAAATAGTGAAATATAAATTACATAAGTAATAAATACGTAAAAAATAAATAAGTAGTAGAAAGAAAAAGAGGCAGCTCAGCGACAGAAAGTGTTATATGTCCTGGTAGATGTTGTTCCAGGGCTACAGTCGTGATAATAGTCTGACATATCTTATGCACAGTCACACGAGTTTGTGTAATAAAGCATCTGGGAGTGTCCACATCACTGAAACACTGACCACCAATGACCTTGGTGAGAGGGCACTGGTAAGCGTAGTGGTCTGGGGAGCCTTCTGCTTCGCAGACGCAGGTTGCAGTTTCGGAAATGCCAAAGCGACGGAAATAAACACAAAACGGTCCGTAACCCGTGACAAAGTTGATGATTTGTGGGACGGACACGTGTCTTTAAAGATTAAAATTTAAAGGTGGGAAGAAATCGTATATACGTCTCCCGGTATCACTTAAGTCCCATTCCTGTCGCCATTTTAGGGTAGCATTTTAAAGCCGTTCCTTCTTCAAGTTTTCTAGGAGGTGCTGGGAATATTTATTTCCTCTGCGTTTATTTTTCTACTTGCTTCTTTAGCGAGTTTGTTGGGTGTTTCATTGCCTGTCAGACCTGAGTATGCTCTGAACCATACTAGTTGTATGTGCTATGCTCATTGCTTTGCAGAAGATGTTGTATGTTCACGACAATGAATGGAGAGGAGTGGTTATGATTTAAGACCATCAGAAGAGAGGACATGCTGTCTGAGTAAATGGTGATGAAAGGATAGGATGAAGGCAGAGCGTATTCAATAGCCACTGTTATTACTAGTGTTCTGCCTGGAAAATGCTGTTCCAGTATTATAGAAAACACTTCCAAGTGTGAATTATATGTGCGCCTTCGAAAAGTACAAAGACTCTGCATACTCCTACAGAGGTCTTAGAGCCATCTGTAAAGATGGTAAGGTCTGCTCCTTGCATGTATTGATGGTGCCGATTGCTGTTGATCTAACAAGCCCTTAAGCCCTGGGTGCGTGAGCATGGGGTTAATAGGGCAATCACACTGTACTGGGCTGAATGTTATGTTATGAAAACTGGCATTCCGTCTTAGCTGAATTCTCCTGGTGTAGGCAGCTTCCAGTTCTGCTTGAATATGAAGGGGAATCAGTCTCGGCGTTGGTGGCTATTGTCCTGTATACCTTTGCACAGGTTTAGAGCAAACGGCCGTTGGATTGTGGGCAGTTCTTTTTGTAATCGGCTCCTCATTGGCTGAGCCCAGACGGCAGCTGCATAAAGAATGGTCTTCTCAATAACAGTGATATAGAGAACTTTGCGAATGTGGGGGTTTTGTCCCCATGTTACGCCTTGAAATTGGCAAGCCTTCCGTTTGTTCTTAAGTTTTAGTTCTTAAATAATGCAAGTGAGGAATCCATGTCAGACCTTTATCCCATATAAGACCCAAAAATTTTAATTCTGGGACGATGTTGATGCTCTTACCCTCAAGCTTAATTCACGGTTTCCGTGTGGGATTAGAGATTGGCTTAGAGATTATCAAGGCAGTTGACTGCTCTGCAGAAATCTGGAGTTTTAGGTTATGACACAGTGCTCTGAAATTGGCAAGCCTTCCGTTTGTTCTTAAGTTTTAGTTCTTAAATAATGCAAGTGAGGAATCCATGTCAGACCTTTATCCCATATAAGACCCAAAAATTTTAATTCTGGGACGATGTTGATGCTCTTCCCCTCAAGCTTCAAGCTTAATTCACGGTTTCCGTGTGGGATTCGAGATTGGCTTAGAGATTATCAAGGCAGTTGACTGCTCTGCAGAAATCTGGAGTTTTAGGTTATGACACAGTGCTCTGAAATTGACTGCAGATGTTGGTGCTTCTTTGCTCGAGTTTGTCCCGAGTGCGTTCTTTCACGAGAAATGCCACGTCGACCGCATATGCGATAACGTGTACGTAGGCTTGCCAGTTTGCAATTCAAATAGAATTAAAAGTTATGTTTCATAGTATAGGGCTCGAATAAGAGCCCGTAATAATTTTACACAAAAATTGTTTCTTGTACTTCGTGTTTTTCTATTCCATGTTTTATTTTTCCTGGTAAGAGTATTCACAGGTTAATCTGAGACAGAAGCTTTCTATATTGGTGAGAGACGGGATTTTAAGAAATTGGAAAAAAATACTAACAAAAATAAATAAGTGCATTCTAGCCGAAAATATCATTTTCAAATTAGTAATTAATCACATTGAGGAAGTAATATCTCTTACCAAAGTACCAACAATGTAGAAGTATTCTATTATTAATTAACTGCATGTAATGGGAAAAAAACTTCTTATCAGTAAAACAAAATGAATAAAAAATTAAGTAGACTTACGTATTTTAATTGCTGTGTAATTATCTAAAATAAGAGGCATTATAAAACATAAAATTTCTCTTTCGCAATTACTACTTAGTTAAAGTAAAAAAATAGTATTAATTTAACTAGTAATCAAACAAGCTACATAAAAATTCCTCCTTCGTTAATGATTACGTAATTGGTATTTCAAAATTGTACGTTAATTTAAGTTTTACAATAATTTCACAGCAGTATCCGCATGATTTAAATTTCATATTAAACAGTCTTACAATTAAGACACAATAACACGCCGAATAAATACTAATTCAGAAGTCAAACAACAAAAATCAGCGTTATATTTAAAAAATTTTCACAGGACTAGTTTCGATGGTTTTACCGAACCATCATCTTCAGCTGCAAAACCGCAAATGAATGAAATTTATTTGGTAAAACCATCGAAACTAGTCCTGTGAAAATTTTTTAAATATAACGCTGATTTTTGTTGTTTGACTTCTGAATTAGTCTTACAATTATTGTTAATTGTTCAATGTGATTCGTATCGGAAATACACTCTTCGTGTATACTGAAATATTTACTTAACATTTTGCATCAATTAAACTTACTTTTTAATAGCGACAGAGATCAGAGAGATGTGTTGTCTTTTGAATATTCTTTTCAAGAAAGTGTTCAATTCATCGATGAGTTAAATTCCGAAATTTTAGACATGACATTGTTGAATGTGGAAATTAATTGAATAGCCTTCGACAAAGGGAAAGAAAGAAGGAAAACAAAAATCTGCCTTAATTAAGTTCCTATTAAAATGAGATTTGCTTGCTTTTCAAAGTACGTAAAATAAATTAGAAATATCATCAAAAGTTTCATTTGCCAAATATATGGAAAGAAGTTTAATTAGTGAATTAAACAACATCTATGTTCAACGAAATTCAGCTTCTAAATAAATTGCTACAGTGATTATTATTTCAAAACCTAATGTTTCAAAAATAATGCTGAAGGATTTCACATAACTTATATCAAAAGGAAAAATTTCAAAACTGAAAATGAAATTTAATAACTAATTAACTCAAAATTAATTTCCAGGATATTCACTCTGGTTTACATAGCCACCTTTCCGTATGTCGAGAATTTAATTTTAAAGTTAGATAATTAAAATATCCTTACATATACAAAACCTTAAGATGTATAAAATGCATCTAATTTAATTCTTGAATGTCTCCTCAGATTTATTCGTTAAAAAATAGTGGATTATTATAGTTTGAATTTCTTAATTTGTAATTTTAATTAATAAACAAGTTTGAAATAATTATCAGAAAGAATTTATATCAGTTGGTAACTTTTGATAGTAATCCTAAATTATTACTGAAGTTAACTTGTGTTAAAGTTACTCATCTGAAATAAATGAACGGGGATTCTTCATATTCAATACATCTGCAAGGAAAAGCGAGCTTTTATCTACGAATGGATGCTGCTAAAAAGCATTTAATTTTTTTTTTTTAACTTTGAGTTAAATTATTGTTAGTAAATTCTTGAAGGAAACGAATATGGGATGATATATTGCTTAAGCAGCCGACTCTTTTCTCTTTAAATAAAAATTTCACACTTTCTAAGGTACAGGCACGGAGTTAGAACATCTCAACTAAAACGCATTTGGGATCTCTGGGAGATTTGATTAATAGCAGACTGTATAAAATTTCTTCAATAACTCCTTTTCTAAGCTTGTTATTTCGGAGAATGGATCACGAATTTCCATGAATAAACCCTGTTACGGTGTTTCGTAAAACGAAGAAAGTTTGCTTTTATAGAAAACCAAACGAAAACTAATTTTAAGCGTAGCGTTTTTAGATCAAAATTTTAGAAAAGTAACGTGAAAGCTAATCATTAGAAGTCTATTTTGTCAGGAAATTTTAATCAAGACAAACACTCATGCTCATCTACATAAAATGGTGGTGTACAAATATTTAAAGTATTTAAACAATAACAGTCACATAGTTAAGTTTTGCCATGAAGAGAGAAGTTTATAAAACTAGTGCAAAATAATTAATTTTTTATGAAATTGTGTGAAACATTATCTTTGAAACAAAATTTTACATATTGATTTACAACACAGCAGTTACAATTATTTCAAATCTACAAAAAGGGTGTAAAACATTTTATCTTCTGAAAAAATATTTTCCACTGCATGAGCATTATAATACTATCTTGGCATATCTGAAAACATATTTTACCCCATAATATTCTTCGTAATTCTTTCCTTTATTCCTAATTTTAAAATATCTAGTCATATTTTCATTGCGAGAGCTGTTGTAATAAGTTGCATTTTTAGGCAGCAAATGACTCTAATTTCATTTAACAGTGTTAAAGCTATATTCTAATTTAAATGTCATCCCATGCACTTAATGAAGTATGATATATATTGAGTGAAAATGTAACCTAATTTGTAACTAAATGATCAACTTTCAGCACACACAATGAACATTAATTCTTTGACAAAATTAAGTTTGAATTTGCACTTTATAATTGTATATTAAATATTATTCATATTTAAACTTAAACCATTTTTATCAGAACTTTGAATAAACTTAATTTATAGATATTTAATCTTCCTAGAAGTAGGTTCGCAAAGTGGACAAAGGATGCAGTATATTTCACAATTTTTTATGCATAGCTTGTCTATGAAGTGAGCTTTGTCCAATTAAGTTAGGTTCAGAATAGCTTGTAATAAAATATATTTACTATATCTCGAGTTTTTCTTATCAAGGTCATTATCTTGATATATATTCCAGTGATTATACTTAAAGCAACATGCTGAAATTATAGGGTGCTATTTAGTTGTACTAGCAGTTATTTTAACTTTTGAATCTTTTCTGAATTCTCTTATTTCTCCTCGCATTTCCTCGACAGGATGCAAATGAAGTAGGTGAGCAAGAGTATTTAAACTTTTGAAATGAAAAGGCTATCAATCTTGGTAGCATTTTGGCCGTCTAGTTAGTATACGCCAGGGTAAGTTTCTGAGTCAGTCTGTTAGGTTCACACTTGAATTGTGTGGTCTAGCACTACTCTTATCTTTAAATTTATTGCTAAATTAGCTTTAAATTCTCACCGCAAGTAGTCGGTGCTTTGTACTCACGTAAGCCCGCACCTTTCTGTTAAAGAGTTGTAATTCATAAAAGGGTCTTTTACACCCTTCCTTTCGCTGTTGTGTTCATTTAACACGTCTGTGCGATAATTTGCAAATGCTTCACACCAAAGTAGATATAGTCACATTGTATGCTAACCAAGAAGATTAGACCTTATAAAATATTCGTTTTACTTACTATTCAGTTACTGATTATTTAGAAAACAGTAATGACATTTACCGCGTAAAGTTGCTTTTAAATACAGTTTTAGAATTTACCAGCTCAGTTCAGTCTAACCATATTTCACATATTAAAATTCAATAAGTTTTGAACTTAGATTACGGAACAGAAACATACTTTTCTGGCCTTTTACACCACTATTTTCTAAGGTACGTTTTACATTGATTGGGGTAAGGTTTCATTCACATAGATGTTGCCTATATTTTCTAAATTATTCTTAGATAGTTTCAAGAATTCACTCCATTTATCCAATAATTTTATAGCTCCTATAGCAATTTTTTGTTGTATTATCAACTATTTCAAGAAATTTCTACTTCGCTTCCTCAATTTTGCATAAATCTAATTTTTTACCCTGAGTAACTTTTTTTGCTTATTGTCTTAGTTGCCTCCAAGAGCTTTTATTCTGTGATCTAATTTCGTATTACTTCTAGCATGCCTAACTTCATCTTCAATAATGCAAGAACTTTCTGAAAACACATCACTTTCTGTTAAAGTATTTTCTTTGTCGAAAATCTCACTTTTTTACCTATTCAGTAAACGTCTCTTGCGTTCTTTACATCAACAATATTTTGAAAATTGTTTTCTTCAGATAACTTAGGAAAATCTCTTCCTTTGTTTTTGCTGAGGAATCACGTTGGTATTTATCTGTTGATTTTTTTTTTAGTCTATGTCTTCTCTATAACTATGGATAGCTCCCTGTGTGAGATCTTCGATAATATGGTGCATATAAATGTTTCTTAAAAATCATCTAGAAATAAAGACTATAATACTTTTGAAAAGATTTGAACTGTGAATATTGTCACGTTTGTAAGATAAGTTTAGAACCGAAATATGAAAAGAGGAATAGAATTTAAAGAAGCTTCTTTTAAGATGATCAATCATGGTTTCAGATAAGCTTGGTCCTATGTGTCCTATATGACTATGTGATGAGCTTGGTCCTATGTGTCTTTTTAGAGAGGGGGATTTCAGTACAGATGCTTTTTATGTTATGAGAAATACTCATCACTTCCAGACCTGGTGCTCTTAGGAAGGTGGTCGCCACAAGAAGATTTGCCATAATACCTTTTAGAATAATTAAAGAAATCTTTTTGACAATCTCTTAAAGAACATTTTTTTCTGAAAATGACCGCTATGTCTGAGATATAAAACAATCGGTATTTAATATAAGCTGTCTTTAAGATAATTTCCACAGAAAATTAAAATCAGTTGGAACTATGGATAGGCTTTTCAGAGAAGTTCATTGTAATATTTTTTTATAAAATACTTTTGCTTCGATGTCCTAAGTGTTTAAAACTTTATGTGTAATTTTAATATCAAGACGCGTTTATATAAAATTTTAAATTTGGTTAATTTGAGCTTTCAAAAACAACTATACATAGCTTTATTCAATCTGGTGGAGATTCTGTGTAAGATCTTGGCCATTTTCTTTTTTCCCCAAATGTGACTCGTAGGCGTAATAAAGACTCGCTAATTAAAAAAAAATATATAAAATTCTGCCTTCAAAAGACATCTTAATTATCTTAATTGGTATTGACTTTATGCTTCGCTGGAAGTGTTTCTGAATCTCTTTAAGAAGAAAGCGGAAATACTGAAATATTTTTTATTGTGCTACGATTTATTTTTCCCCAGGCTTAGACTCTCTCTAACATCTTCTACCTACGCATTTCGTCCCCCAAATCGATAGTTGCATTAATTGAGGAACTCAGTAACACAGAGACATTCGTTGAATTTAAATCCGTCATTGAATAAAATGTTTGATGCTCGGTATTAAAATAATTTCACCAGAATACAGATTTAATTTGATCACTTCTTATAAAAAATATCAGTCTTGACTTTTAATGAATTACTTTTTTCAGAAGTTTTCCGTTTATATGTAAATAAAATTAAAAGTTCTTTGTTTTTTATATTAATTAAAAATGATTTGTTTATTAATATAACACATTTTTTCCTTTAAAGAAAGGACAAATCTTGTCTATAAAAGGAATAAATCGAAGAGGGTTCCTGAATAATGTAAATTCGCGATTTATGTTTCTTTTACGGAATTTTTAGGCAGAGGTTGTCGTTTGATATGTGATGTGGAAACAAAAGTTTGATTAAATTTTGCAATGCACCTTTAAAATTATGAAAGGAAAATATATACAAGGCTTTAAAATTAAGGAAACTTTGCTTTATGCCCCAGTGAAACTCGATATAATGTTTGAAATTACTGAGTTGAAAAATAAAACTAACCTTTGTTTTGAGCTAACTTATGGAAATACTATTTTGAAAGCGTGGCTTCGAAGCGATTGGATATCTGAAATTTTAAGATAATATTCCATGTTTAAATTTTTGATAGAATTCAGAGTTTATATCCATGAAATCGATTAATTTTAATCTGATCATATTTGAATTGTTGTACTTTTTGTATAGGTTTCAATTCGTACAGCTTACAATCGCTTTAAAAATTTTTTTAAAAAATCTAAAAATTTTCAAATTTTATATTACACTCATAGGGGATTTTTTCACGTTTTGTGGGTTACTTTTATTTATTAAGTATCATATTTTTCGCAGTTAAAACATAAAATTCAATTCAATAGCTGTATCACAGAATTATTTAGAGAGAGCATATCTTTAGATTTTCCGATACACAGTCTCTCGCCTTGGAGATAAAAATGTTTTTTTCGGAAAAATAATTTTAAAATGAGCATACCTTTAGAGTTTCTAATACACAACTGAGATAAAATTGTTGTGTTTTTTTTCGTACAGCGCTGCCATTGCACGCTTTGAAATCGTTGATTTTTTTATAAAAAATTCGTTAATGTTTTACAAAATATGAAATAAATAATAAAACAAACTCCAAATTAGGGCTTCCAGATGCGCATATTAGGTTGGAGGATTACGTTATTCAAAATTTGATGGCTCTAGGTACCGTTGTTTTATCACAATGCGAGAAACACACATATTTATGCAGATTCTTCATTATATAATTTCGTTAAATATAACACAGGGTGATAATATTTGGTGGCAATAATTTGAAAACTGATACAGCCTTTTTTTTTAGTTTTCAACGCAATATTCCAAAACGAAAATGACAGCCCTTTTGAGCTAACGCCCTTTGGGCTAATAAGTTTGCATGGAAAATTTCACTAAAGAAACACAAATAAATCAATAAAATTGGAAATGTTCAAATAAGAATGGATTAGATAAAGTATACGTTTTATCTAAAGATGTCAAAAGCAGCTATTTTTTACAGAATTTCATAAATATTATTGATCAAATTATCATTAAAATCAAAATTAAGCAAAACAAAACAGGTAAAATTATTTGCAACCTCATCAGGCAAAAGAATTAAACAGAAGAAGAACTTCGTAATGAGTTATAAAATGTAATACATACAGGGGGAAAATGAAGTGTAATATTTAATTACATTAAAAACAATTCTGGAGATTTCTCTAAAATATACCATTAAAATATTTTTTATCCACACATAAATTTTTACTTGGGAAAAATAATTAGCGAAGTTTACTACATATTCGATAAAAAAAGGTTAAAATACGAAAAATGCTAATTGTAATCTTATTTTCATTACTAATCTCAATTGACTGACGTAATCAGAACAATCACATGAATTATTGCAAGGAGCACAAGACTGACTATATCGTTAGCCAGAGCCTTGAGCACAATACAGTTGTAAGTCCGACATTATGCTCTATTCCGCCCAGTTTTGAATAGAAGCAGCTCGAGGGGCGGATCCGAATGTCTCTCACCCCTCTTCCCTACTAACAGCCTCTTGAGAGGAATTTCGGCTTACCGCATATTTTGAGTGTCCCTCTGCCCCTAAAACACTATGAATTTACAAACATCCATTTTTTTTCCCTCCGGGATTCCAACCCGAGTCTTTCAGCACGGCATTCAACGTGGCTTACCACTTTCCGTCTTGGGCGGCGATAGTACTAATAATACTCCCATGCAATGGAACAAAGCAGTGAAAGAGATATCTACACTCCTTTCGAAGGCAGAATTGCGAAATTTGATGCTCTAAAATATATCTTTATATAAAAGACATCTGTACCTAGATAAAGGTAGATTGATAGATGAGATGGGTTGCAAAAAATAACCCAACATTTCAATACCGCTGACATACTCTTTGGTAACTGCAGCCTTTTACTCTCTGATTACTGCCTGTCCGTCTATCTGGCGACTTACTTAAGCCAAATAAAGTGTGTTTCAACTGTGTTTGAGCTTCCCTCGCCAACTGTGTTTTCGCTTTCTCAGCTCATTGCTCCAAAAGAACGTATCAACAGTGTCATGTTATGGCAGGAGGCGGTCAAATTTTCGTGGGCCACTCTGTGTTATACGAAATAATGCAATGAAGTACTTACTCTTAGTATAATATTTCATAAATAAATGTAAAAAATGCACACAAAGCTCAGTTGTAAAGCCTACGTGGCATGTATGTAAATGAATAAGTATAGCCAAAAAACACGGTATAAAATATTCGGAGTTTCATTTTCTCTAAGCCATAATATATTACTCTCAATATAGTATCAGGTTCAATGTTTCTTCTTACCTTCTTCGGAAACATACAATGACCTGACTAGAACAGAGAGCTTACTAAAGCTATGTTCACTAATTGTAGTAAGTAGACAGGATACAGACGAAGGGTATACAAAACCCTTTATTTTTTCTTTATATACAATGACTTCCGTACTTCGGAATACAATGACCCTCCACTCGGGGTCTAACGTAAAAGATATCAAAATAAAACTAAACTCTAATTTAACTTTAGAATAAGATTGGCCTTATAATAACAGGAAGCGTATGTAGCACAGAGACTGTGAACACTACAATACGTTTAATTTATCAAGAGGATTAAAACCTCTGGCCTGGAAGGCAAATAGCAACTGCGTAACTTCTAAGGTAAGCGGCCTGCTTCGAACTCACTGCTTCCTCTCTTCTGCTTGGCAAAAAGGCCACACTTAAATACTTGGCGTTCGCCAGACAACTTTGCATAAACTCCTTCACGCTTATAATTCTGGCCGGAAGTAGAAAATAAGAAGTGATAGTAAAGATTTAAAATAAAATAAACGTTAGTAAAACTTAAGATCCTTACAATAGATAATCGAAAGTGTTTCACCTTGTATATTATCTGATACGTATGTAAATTAGGGTTAGCTAAGCCGCCCAACCGGGATAGTGGTTAGCGACGCTGACTGCCGTACCGAAGGGCCCGAGTTCGAATCCCGGGGAAGGCATGGATATTTGGAAATGTCTGTGCAGCATGGAGTCACGCTAAATATGCGGCGAGACGAAATTGTAGGAAAAGAGCGGTGGGAGACTCTCGGACCCGTCCCCCGGGGCTGCTTTTCATCAAAATTGAGCAAAGTCGTGTTCTCACCTGTAAGGTGCTCATGGCTCTTGTCAACGACAGATGCAGTCTTGCACTTCTTGCCACGATGAATTTCATGGGCTTTCTCTGATGTTACTGTCAGACAAGTGAGATAAGTCACAACAACAAATTTAGCTTAAGGTGAAGATGTCTTTCTGCGAACTGCAATACCATTAATTTGTTTTAATAAGAACCCAAAGCATTTGATACAGATTTTCTATGTCACTAAATTTTAAAACAATTCTGTATAAATTTTTGTCATTATATTTATGACACGTATAAATCATCAAAACCAACCAATCGTTGATACCTAATACGTTAAAAATTATTAAAAATCTAAATCCTGAGTATAATTAAATGTTCTGTGGTTTCTAAGGCCTTGTACGTGTTTACTGTTAAAAATAAAATGAATATTTCCTTCATAAGCATATTAGAATAAGTGTTATGCTTACAAGTTTGTGACAGTTTGCATACTTGTTCTGTCACTTCAAATTTAGTCACTAGCTCGTTGTAGGTTTTGAGAAGAGCGTATAGACTTAGCAGTTAACTGAAACTGAAGTTGGTCATTCGGTCGGTAGCCTGCAGTTGTCTTATGTCGGATGTTTGACTTCTCTTGAGTTGTGTTCCACCTGAATAAAGGCAACCGAGTCTAGTTATAATGCGTGGCAGATCATCTGGATGGAATTAATGGAAAGCAGTACCCGTTGATTACTCATGTTAGTTTATAGACTCATTAGGTTTTTTTTTATACTGGAGATGCGAAAAATGTGCGTTGCCCTCGCCAGGGCTCGAACCTGGACCTCTCGAATACGCATCGAGTGTGCTACCGTTACACCAAGATGGCATGCTAGAAGGAGAGGGAAAATGTCTTATAAAACTACTAACCATAATTGCGTTAAATAATTTGCGATTCTCCAATTCTGAAAGGGAATGCCGTCTACAAAGTATTGTATAAGAAAAGATCATGACATATATTATTTTTATTTATTGTTTTATTTAATATCGGGGAAGATTTTTCACAAATTCTACTTAGCACACTCTCTTTATATTTACAGATTGCATTCTTCCCCTCTATGCAAAAATTTTTCCCTCACATTCTCTCTGAACATTTATACATATATGTGGAGGTATGCTTCGTATAAATCCAAAAGTATACATTTGATAAAAGTTCAAAAATTCTATATATACGTGCGTGTATGTGTGCAAGTGCGCACATACGCATATTTTCAACGGCTTCGGTAGAAAGATATTGGAAGCATAAAATAATTCTTTTTATGGTCTTATAGAGAAAATCCTCGATTAATAACGTACTGAAAATTCTTTAATGATCTGAGAACAAACATAGAGTAGACGTAACTGCCCAATTTATGGAGAATGAATTTTTGAGCACATGTCTATTTATTTTTCGTAGCATTTTCATCCTTTGAAAGCATACATAGAAAGCAACTGTCAAGCAAATGCCACTCGTTCTGGTGATTATTGTTTTTTTCTCAGGTAGTGTTCATTGTTATAGTTATAACTGAAGTTTTGTCAGTCACGTTACTACTAGGTTTTCACTTAAATGGGGGAAAGAAGTTTTAGCTTCTAAAAGCATAAATCGTACTTTAAGAAAAACTTTAACTTTGCTAGGTTTATATGAAGTATTTGCAGAACCCTTCCCAAGAAAAAATTGGTACGGATTTGATACACTAACCTACCTCCTATAAGGAATATTACATGAGGGTCGAAGTCTCACATCACTATTTTTTCTTTATAGAAACACTTGCGTGAAAGCAGTCTCTTCTAGGGAGATGTGTGCACCAACTTGATATTACTTGCAAGAAAAATGCTCTCGTCATCGTTTCATTTCAGTCATGGTCAAGGTTTCTTAAACATAAGAAGTACATAACAGAGTGGAGCACCGTTTATACGTTTATCGTTTACACATTTTTTACATTTATACGTCATTTTATCTTGGTCCGGATTGAGTTCTATTTATTTTAATAGTAAATATTTTTTTATATGTCGCATAACTTCTGTAACTTTTGCTTGATTTACTGCATTGGTTTTACATTTTGCAGTCCCCCCGTTCAAGTTCAGAAATGAGAAAAGGGGAAGGAAACAAAGCCGTGAGCCGTCACAGTCTGATACAGGAGTTGAAAATCAGTACATGAGTATAGGAGATACTTGGAAAGGAAAGTGGACACGATTATTCTTCTGAACAGGACGCTGTATTAAAGAAACTAGGTGGAACAGGATTAACTGATACAAAATATTACAAGCGAAAGGCACTCTCATTAAAAGACAAAATTCAAATCTTAAAAAGAATTTTATGCGAATACTGCTTGATGAAAGCTGAGTTAGCAAAGAAACAGGAGAAAGTCGAAAGAAATAACACTTCGAAGGAATTGAGAAGGAAGCTTTCTTTTCAACTAGATTACTTCTCGTTATTTCTCGTTGTCGAGATGACATCCGGCCTAAGGCTGTGGTGCCTAACAGATTAATATCATCCCGACGAAAAAAACGCTACCGACAGACAAAAATTACTGATTCAGCGTTGCAGGTTACATACTGTTAAATTACATATAATATTATGTGGTGCATAAGATCATGCTTCTTTAGACTATTACATTCATTATTCCCAGTGATAATGTTTAGCATTGCAGATTATACACCATTATGTCATGTATACAACATTACATGTTATACAAATTCGTGCTTCTTTAGTTTTTTACCTTATTCGCAATGACTTTTTATGCTTTATGATACGTCGTACGTTTAGCATATTACAACATTTAATGTTTGAAGTATATATATTAATTTTTTTAAAAAAAAAGGGTAGAAGAAGTAGAAAAAATATAAAAGAGGAACGGAAAGAGCTTGACTAAATAATATATTAAAGGTTATTGTTATTTGCCTTTAAAATATTATTTAATAAAGATCTTGCATACATTTAAACTGCAGCATGGAATCTCATGTAATATAATAAAATGGGGAATTGGAAAGCATTCCTGATGAGTTTAGGAGTGGTTCAAGATTGTATACGCCAAAATATACTGCTGGCTATTAAAATTGCAACACCATGAACATGAAAAAAGCAAATACAAAAAAGATACTTATTGCACGCAAACAGTATGGGATGAAGACAAAATGATTAAATTTGTAAGCATTTTGAAGGTTTAAAGTGTGCGAAATTACAGTAGAAACAGCTGCCAATCCTGGCAGCTAAAACGGCTCTTACTCCACTAGGCATGGAGTCAAACTGGGCTTCAAAGACAGAAAAGGGCAACTCATTCAATGCTGCTTTAAGTCTATACCACACTTCATCAACCCTATTAGCTGGAGATGGGTGGCAGACCAGTCTCTCAGCAACTCATGACCAGATATTTTCAATGGGATGGAGATCGTGCCAGTCAGGGCAGCAATCGAATACCCTGTGTATCGAGGAAGGTCAGAACACGAGGTGCAATATGAGGTCTTGCATTATCTTGTTGGAACATGGCGTTTGGAGACCTCGAAGATGGGGCACAACCACTGGACGTAAGATGTCCGAAATGTACCCTACTGCGTTCAAATTACCGTCGATCCGAACCAGAGATGTGCGTGTCGTGTACCCAAGGGATGCCCAAACCGTAATACCAGATGCAGGGCCCCTATGTCAATAACAAATGCAAGAAGATGACGAGCGGTCTCCTCGGACATTCCAGACATGTATACGGCCATTAAAATACTGCACATAGAACCAGGTCTCGTTTGAAAAGGCGACATTTTGCCACTTCTGTACCAACTTTGTCATTTGTCGCACCAGATTCACAGTCTCTCTCTATGTTGAATTCTCAAGGGTCACCGTGCTGATAGCCCACGCTGCTACAAACTTCGACGCAATTTATGAGCTGATACTTGGCGTACTGCAAACATGCCCATTTCCTGACTAATTGTTCGTGATGTGGTCGTACGGGTTTGCAGGGCTGACCTCACAATATGGCTGTCCTCTCTGGTGCTAGTCATGGAAGGGCGTTTAGATCCTGCATGCCGTTTAGTATGACCCTCAGCAACCCATTGATTCCATACCCGCGTGACAGTGGTTGGATGCCGACTAGTACTACCGGTGATTTCATTTATGCAGTGCTTCAAATGAGCTGGAATACTAATCATTTGTATGTCCCAACTTCTTTCTTTCATGTGATTTTGATGTTCGTCAGATCACTCTCTCCTTGTGGTGCAATTTAAATGGCCAGCAGTGTAAATGGGCAGGAATTGAAAGACGCTTTTAATGTTGATGAAACTGCTCTTTCTGTTAAACTTATGCATGCGATAACATTGGCTTTCAGAGGTGACCAGTCTCATGGAACTAAACAAAAGGAAGAATGTCTCGTTGTTTTACTTTGCGCAAATTCTAATTGTACGGGAAAAATTACTCCTTTAACTATAGCAAGTATAGTTATACTCCTTTACTTTAAGTCACTAAAAGCACTAAAAGTCACTAAAGGCGCCTATGCTAAAAGCCACATCATGTGTGTAACGCATGGAGAGATGACATAACTTTCCTACCGTAACATTAGGGAATGTTGACTGAGAATTCTAGAAATAGGTTTCTCGATGTTACGATGAGAAGAGCCTTGCGTATAAACCTTCAGGAGGTACTCCGACTAACAGACAGCAAAACTGTTGAAAGTAGAATGGAGCAAATTGAAAAAATAAGTTCTGAAAATAGCTGCGTGAATTTCCCGTGTTCCTATTGGTCCGTCATAGTGGGAGTGTTAAATCGTTTCTAATCTTCAGACTCAGCGAAATTAATAGGGAACATAGCTGCTTGAAAGTCTGTTTGTAATTTTTATATCTAATAACTATGTAATGTAACTATCGTTCAAACCACAGGCTCAATTTTCGATATAATAGAAGGAGTATCAATGAAACTTTTGGTATATTAGCTTAGTAATTTATGCATATGCTGTTTAATTCATTCAGTCGTTAATTGAAATACAATTAACTAGAGTAAATATATTATATAACGTGTATATCCGTCAGTTAACCACTTAAATTGATTTAATGCCAATGTTATCTTCCCGCTGGCATGACGTGTATGGTAGACTGAAATTCTGCATGTGTTGTCTCACACAGAAGCTAATAATCAAGATTTGCAGCATTGCTTTGACATGATTAAAACGCGTACTTGGGAGAACAGAGTTATAAGACTTTATTAAAGTCACTGAAGAGACCATTTTCTTGGTAATAAAGCTCAGTGTTTCTGTTTAAAGCGTAATAATGATTTGCAATTCTGTTTTGTGCGATAGTTAGTTTCAAAGATTTAAATATGGCCACACCATTATACGCTACAAAAATAAAAATATGAAAACTAATATATATATATAAATAAATGAGATTTCCTCAAAATGTGACTCATTTTTCCTAAGCATGGTGATAAAGAGGCATATACTGTGTAAAGCCTGAGTAAAAACTTTAAGGCCAGTAAAAATTTTTGAGAAAATGGAAACATTTAAACTGAGGATTTAAAATAACATTTGATTGATAATTATTGAGCTTAAATAAAAGTAAAAAAAGTAGAAAAATTAATTTGCAAATATTTTACTATTAGGAAATATTACAGAACACACAGATGAATAATTGAGCCTGAGTAAAATCTTTAAGGCCAACATAGAAAATAACATATAAGAAAAAGTTACAAATTCTTAGAAGGTTATGTAGGAGCCATTTCCTCGAATTGCTTCAAATATTCTTGTTTTCATGGACAAAACGAGTTTTTGACAAAGGGTGGGGTCGGATTTATACCATTCATCTTCGATAGTAGATTGCAGCTCTGTTGTTGATGTAAAATATCTCCCATTTGCATAAACTCTTCTTGCTAAGTCACCCCAAAGGTTCTCGATTGGGTTGAGGTCAGGTGATCTAGCTGGCCATTTCACAGTTTCAACATTGTTGACTTGGAGCCAATTTTTTGTGAAGTTACTCGAATGGATCGATGCATTGTCTTGCTGATATTTCCAATTTTCTACAGCAAGACATTCAGCATTTGGCAAAAGACGATTTGTTAGGACATTTTGGTATCCTTGTGAATTCATTCTACCTGAAACGAATGCAACTGAGCCCACACCATTGTAAGCAAAACAGCCCCAAGTCATGGCAGACCCTCCACCTAATTGGCACTTGGAGAATATTTCTTTTTCATTTCTTATATCATGCCAGTAAAAATTCCAGCCATCTGGTCCATCCAAATTCCATTTTCTTTCGTCAGAAAAAGTAATTTCTATCCATTGGTTGTCCCAGGTCATGACTTTCTGGCCAAAGTTCAAACGCTCTATTTTGTGTCTCTGCAGTAACTGAGGCTTAGTCAATTTTGCTGTATAAGTGAACCTTCCAGACCTTCTAATTGTGTTATAAATCTTTTTTGACAACTTTTAAACCTGTCGTCGGAATCAGTTTCCTGGTTGAGTACTTTCCAGTAGATACAAGTTGGCAAACTCTTCTTTCATCACGCGAGGACAAAGCTTTAGGTCTTTCCCCAGTATTCTTTTTACCATAATTGTCTTTCAATTTAAAAAAATTGTTGACTACAGTCTTTGATATTCCTGTCTTTATCGCAATAGCACGACTACTCATTCCTGTTGAAGACAAAGCTTCGGTCTCTCCTCTTTCACGATCAGTTAACTTCTTACGCTTCGTCATCTTCACAAAGATCACCAATCCTTCAAAGAAATGTATGACAAATATGAAAACTGCAGCATTGTCACAAGCTAGTAGTCTCAGTGGTAATTACATGATTATATTATATTTATTTTTAAAAAATGACTGGTGGCATTTAAGTTTTTACTCAGGCAGAAATACTAACTTTGTAAATAACCACATGTTTCTCATAATTATGTATTTACAAATTATGTTTATAGCATTTATTTCTTGTCAATGAACTTTAATAATTAATATTATTTGAATCCCTTTTATTTCATTTTACATTTTCTCAAAACTTTTTACTGGCCTTAAAGTTTTTACTCAGGCTGTAAATGTAATCGTATTTTAACACAGTTTAACTAACGTTTTGCAAATGTTGGCTATCGATAACGACTAGCATTAAAACAACTACTTTAACGCTGAAAATATTCAACATGCTATCCTTTAGCAGAAAACGAACGTCTGATCATCGTTCAATTACAAAACTGTAGTTGCTTCCAAAGCTAAATTAGCAAAACGAAGTCCAAAAGCGTATCAAGAAATGCACTAAATATTTTTAAAACTATGGGGCAAAAATACACACGTTAATTTCGGTAGCTAGAAAATTAAGATAAAAAAATAACAAAGAAAAACTTACTGGCCCACGATATGCGTTTCGTGCTAATGAAGACACTTAGCTAAGAGTTAATAGAATTATTAATTATGCAAAATATTAAAATTTGTGTGGCTACTCATAATCGTTACGTAAGGATTTTCAACTTTGATCTCAGGTCTTAGGTCATATTCATATAAGTGGTATACGACCCGGAGGTCTTTAGCACTCTTTTCGAATTTTCAACAAGATACCACTCCGTTTATATAGCCTGATATAAAAGTGTTTTAAGACTTAAAAGTGGAATAATGTACGGTATAGTGTACGTAGAGAGATAAAATTTGACACACATGTTTGAATTGGCATGGGGGTTTATTTAAAATTCAGAAAAGAATGGTTTGAAATGACCAACAGTTGGCGCTTCATTTGATAAAAAAAGCAATAGTTAACACAATAATTTATCTCTTAGCAAAGACGAAGCTCAATATGTTAGTCGTTGTTCATGTACAATACTTGTAGTCGACGACAATGTTGTGAACAGCACTGTGCAGAATATGTTCAGGAATGGTGAGAAACTGTTTTATTGTAAAACAGTACCTTATGATCTAACTAATTATTTTTATTTTAAGAAACATTTATTTCCCCTGTGATTTCAATTTCCTGCCAGAATGTAAGATTAAATGACTTATATGCAAATCTAAGTGAGTTAGGAAATAGTATTTAAGTAACAGATTTTAATAATTGGCAGTAGAAGAGTTAGTTCAAAATTTTTGCTGTGTATTTGAAAGTAGCTCTGCAGTTGAATAAATGGTAATAGCCACTTGTTTTAAATTATATTGATATTCTAGGCTCGGATTTGTTATATGCAGTAGAATTGAGCGATTGTTTTAAAATTCAGATTGCCTGGGTCATTATATGGTTCCAAATTGGCTAGAACAATACGTATTCAAACTTCAGCACAAAATATTGATATCTTGTGATATTAATAAGCAATAAAAAATTATCAGGACTTGTATTTCTCCTAATCTGGTTGGCTAACATGACGTGCCCTGACTAGACAGTGAATGTGACTACAAACTATGTCCTATGGAGTGTAGGAGAGACTACCGGATGAGAAGGTATTAATTACCCTTTATTTTACATGATATTACAGGCGCTCCCGCACTTCGGGATACAAAGACCAACCACTTGTTGTCTAAACGTAAAAATATGCGAACTACTAACTAAAAAGATGAAGTTAACTTTGAAAACTTTACACAAATGACTAACACTAAGACTGGCCTTTTAAATTATTACGCATGTAGTACGCAAACTGCGGAAAGCTACAATACGTGTTTAGCTTTCAAGAGGACTAAAACCTCTGGCCTTAAAGGCGGACAGCAACTGATTTGCAAGATCGCGTGAAGTATAGTGGCAAGAAGGCTCACTCTCTCCTCTCCCCATCTAACTCTGTTCTTGGCAAAAAGCCACAAGTTAAATACTTAAGCGTTAGCAAGTACAATTTACATAAACAATTTCACGCGTTTCTTCTGGCCGGAAGTGGAAAATAAGTGAACACAATACAATATTAAAATAAAATAAACGTTTGTAAAACTTAACATCCTTACAAAGTGACTGCTTTTATTGCTTATTTTTGCTGTTGCAATGTTTTTTTTTTTTTTTTTTTTTTTCATGGAACAGACCCATAATATACACCTTCCACAAAAAAATCGGGTAGTTCTCTATCTCCCGTTCCACTAGACCGATTGATGAAATTTGGCTTGCACTTTTCATGTCTCGAAAGCACGACGTAGTATATATATATAAGATTTTCTCTAACACAGGCATTTTTCTGAAATCACATAGCTAGTTTTTCCATATTTCGAGTCTACGACTCACAATTTGCCAAAGTGCCAAGTTTTAAGAAAGTCGCGCCATTAGTTTTTGAAACATTAGCTCTCAAAATTTTAGCTTCTCAATGTTAATTCAATATTCTGTCTGCATATTTATTAATATTTTCTTTTTCATTAAACTTACAGGATTCCTTCTCACGTAATTCGAAATTTAGACTCAGTCCAAATAATATTCGCAATTCGTTTTGATTTGTTTTTAAAATTTGCATTTTTAGTAGCTTTTATAAATTTTCGAAAACAATTTTGAATTATAATCTAAATTATAAGTTTTGCCATCATATTAAAGTAGATGTCTTTCTAGGCATACTTGCAAAAAATAAAAATGTTTATTCAAAATTTCCAAAGAATATGTGAATTTATATAATGGAGCGTTTTGAAATTTGGCATATTTGTTATATGCGATAATAACACCAAGTATGCTTTACGCAATTTGTTAAAATTATTTGAAAGAGTGAACGATTCACCTTTTATTTCCTCGTGCACAGTTAAACGTAAAGGAAATTGGTTACTATAAATTAATAATTTTGCCAAGTGAAATATTCTTAGCCCAATCTGTGAAAAAAAAGTGCCTCAAGACAAATTTTGAAATTTTTCAGTTTCTCATCAATTTTTTTAAAGTAATATTTAGACATAATTTGAGGGGTAGAATCGAAATTCGAAAAACTTCATTTATGTCATTTCAGAAAAATTCCCATTTTTATACGGATATTTATGTTAAAATAATGCTACTTGTAAATCAAATATAAAGACTTAATATATACAGCTGGTGCGCTGTGAGGATAAATTTTTAATTTTAAAACAAACTTAGCATAAATTTCCAGACTTGGAATTAACTACACGCATGCTTGGCACCATTAGAAGACGAGTCAACAATCTGTCATCCTGAGATCGACAAAGGAGATATACAAAATAATCTTGAATAATAATACCACAGACTAACTCATAATTATGCACACTCACTGGGCACACTATATAACATGCGGATTAATAAGAATTATTCACTTTTGATTATTTCTTGTGGCTATAGTACTTCCAACACGGAAACAGACACACAACAACAGCAGCATCTCGAAGTGGTTCCTTGAAACACGAAAACTTTAAAATTACGCTTACTTATTCTGTTACAAAATCGTTGTTGACCAGTAAATTTATAAATTCTGAATTCACTAAAATTTAGTGCAAAATTTATACATGATAGTTATCTTTAGTATGTAAGGTGAAAAATAATGCAGTTCTAAATTTGGCTTTTTATGTGACATGATTTTAATTTTTTAATTTCGAAGTAATAATAATGTCAAAGTATTTTATATTTAATATGTAATATGAAGTGGAAGCATATTCTAGTAAAAGTTCCGAGTAGACTGCAAAAAGAAAACTGAAAAGTAATACAGTTTCCCTAAGCTGCGAGCAAGTTTAATTATTAAACAAAACGTTATCTAACTGCTCGCAATATGGAGAAATCAACACATGCACAATAAAATAAGAATTTATAAATATATAACAGAAATTTTATTGCTGTATTTCAGTTCAAATAGTAATAATGATAGGAAAATTTTATTTTGTTTTTTTAGCTAAAATGTTTGAGATTCAGTTGAAAACAAGATTGGTCGTCCGTTGGCATTAAAGAAACATATTTGTGAAATCTCTGGCGCAATTTATTGGTTTTTCTGCATATTTGAAGATTGCATTCTTATTCATTCTTAAAATAAAATGCGAATAAAATAATCAAGTAATAATATTATGAATAAAGATTTCAAAATTTAAAATTCAGATTTAACATTAAGAATAAGTGCCTAGTTCTGCTTAGTTATTTATTCAGATAGTTTGAAAGCAAGCTAAGATCGGAAAACGATTTGTTTCACCAGTATCAAGATATAGAAATCCAATGAAGCTCTTTGTATTCGTAATTATAGTAGTTGAGAATTTAGATACCGCATCTTCGCGCTTTTAATGGAACCGCAAAACACGACATCTCATCATTTAAAGCCTTCAGAACGGTTAACTGCGAAACTGGGTACAACTAGTTTAATTAGATTAGATTTTATGTGGCTCATTAGAAGATTCTGAAGTAATGTTTCATTGGCGATGCTCTTTCATGCATGCGTGCTTAATAATTGATTAAAGACATTGACGTGCTTTTAATATTTGAAATATGCCAAGAGATGCATTTAGTTTAAAGCTGAACTGATAACACATATTTTCTCACTTCTACATTCTTCTCTTTTAAGCTTGAGTATCTAGAAATTATCTTTACTTGCCTCTATAAATTACAAATGACATATAAGCAAAAGTAATAGTTTATTAAATGCGAGAGTATTTCATTCCCTGCCGAATAATGGACCAGTTAAGTATTCATATGTCACTTAAAGTAACCATCGTAATAAATGTATTTAGGGAATCTCTTCATAAAATATCATGTCACAGGAGTTGTATAGAGTATAAGAACAAAAATCAAATCGATTATTTACAATTAGTTTGTGCAGTAGCCATAGACAGTTTTAAGAAATAGGAGGGCTATGACGTTAGCAAGGTTAGAAGCTCTAACTCCATTTAAATCTTGCCCTTCTTTCTCTTCTTTAAGTCAAATGGCTCCTGATTGCTTTTTGAAGTTGCCACATACATTCTGCATACAAACGTTCTTTTATTTTCTTCTTATTATGTCTTCTAGTATACATAGCTATAATGAACTTGTGACTCTTTTATTTTGAACACGTCTCTTTGCTTTAGATGTCATTCCACCAGATTCCAATAATATACTACTTTGACGCTGAACACGCGATTATAGCTGGATTAACCATTAAGCAAAATAAGCTCGAGCTTAAGCCACAAGTCAAAGGCGCAGAATAAGAAGGGACTTAGGCAGTTAGGAAACGGGACACCAAAAACATTTATCATTGCCAGTTTCATCATGTAATGTATCATGCAGTTAAAATAAGACTGAGAGGGAAAAAAACTGACGTAAAGGTAAGTGGGGGAATCGAAACATTTTAAGCACTTATAAAATTCCTTCTCCGATCCAGGACGTCCCTAATGAAAGATATCCATAACAAAGCCAACTATTGACAATTTTCTCCATACTTTGAAACACTTGTTTACACTGTAGTGTCCAGGCGGTTTAACTTCTAACTGGATACAGGAGTAGCAGGAAACTACACAGAAGAATGGTTCAAACCCTTTATTAACTCTTTAAAATTTACACTGCGTCAACTCGGCAGTAACAAACTTCGCCTCTACTTGGGCGGTAACTGAACAGCAGATAATTGAAAATCAAAAGTTGAAATGTTTGACAAGTGCTAAACTAACCTATATTGTATTTCTCCCACTTTCCTAGCGTGCCCTCGTGGTGTAGTGGTTCTGCACGCTGGGCCGGTATTCAGCGGGCCGTGGTTCGATTCCCGGCGAAAGCAGTTGCTAATTTGTCATCTCTCTTGCTTCCAAAAGAATCCTAATGTCTCTACAGTGGCTCCCGAACTAAAAGGGTGTTAGATGAGTATTTTCCACACCCAGGACATGGCGATTGGGTCTCCTAAAAACCCCAGTCGCCTTTAAAAAGTCGAGTATATAAGGTATTTCTCCCACTTTCCTAGCGTGCCTTCTTGATGTAGTGGCTCTGCACGCTGGGCCGGTATCCAGAGGTCCGTGGTTCGATTCTCGGTGAAGGCAGTTGCTAATTTTTCATCTCTCTTGCTTCCAAAAAAAATCCTAATGTCTCTACAAACCTACAGGGCTCAGCGAGACACCCTCTATAACTAGTGGCAGAAGATAAATGCATTTAAGCCACTTGAACCAGCAATCAGCAAACGTACCTACGGCAGAGACGGCTGCTCAAGCCCAAGTCTCTCACTTCCCTTCTAAAACCTCGATATTTAAACTTTCCTCCTCAAAGTAGAATTTGCACTCACGTCACGCGCACAACCAAATTTAACTATTCTGGCACTGATAATTAGGGGAATGAAGGCTTATAGGAAAGTCTGAACTAAAATTTAAATTACTAGATAAAATAAATATAAATCCCTACAGCACAAGAAAGAACTTTTACTTTACGTAATAACATTTTAAAAGGATTGTTTCACGCATTTACGTTTGTTTTCCATAATGCAATCAAAATGATGTCTTTAGACTGAATAGGTATGTAATAATAAAAGTATTTGTGGTTACTAATTCATTGATTTATGGATCCGAAACATTGTATGGGCAGAGGATATTTTACGATAGGTACAATGTTTTCAAGTTAAAGCATGAGAACGGATGTTTACGTGAGCATTTATAGTTAGTTATCTTTACCCCTTGTGTGGGAAAACATAATAATAAAAGATGAGTAGATTTTATAAATAACACTGAGTTAAAAAAGAAATTAAACTAAATTAATAAACAATTAAAATGTTATTTACAATAGATAAACCATTTCCATGTTTTAAACATACGAGCTTTAAGCAAATTAACACTTGATACTTTATTTAAAACTTGGATTTCTGAGCAGGTCATGAGCTGTTTAAGAATTTCCCTTTAAGCGAAGCCGTCAAGTTCATGAGCGGCTCACGGATTCGTTACTGTAAACAGGCCATTAAGTGTTTCAAGAAAAGTACCACTTTCGGTTGTCCAATTTGACCTCAGATCTAATCACCTCTTATATGAATTAATAAAGCTTAAATACGAAAATGGAAATTTTTGGAAGTTTCACGTAGGTGTTACCTAAGATAAAACGACGTCATACTCAGACACACACACAGACAGACATCATTTTGAAAATAGTAAAAACTTCTTATAGGGATCTTAATTCATGCTTATTCACTCAAAACTCACTATTGAATTTTTTGAGGGAAAGCCTCACCCCTTTAATTACGTAAAAAAGTTCGATGTAAAAAAAGGCTCTTAATTAGCAGAAATGTGTCTACATCTCTCGGGTAAAAAAGCCGAAACTAAAATTCAGCATTAAATTTCAACCTCAGAATAAAAACATACCCACCAATGGCCGACTAGACATGATCTTTTAATAAAAATGTAGATATATGAAGGTAGGAATATAATCCCGGTAGCAGAGGGCTTTCGTGGTTTTTTTCTGTGTGTAAAGTAAAAATGGGTAAGAATTTTTTAGAAAGATTTTAGTGAATGTATATCCTTTGTGTTAAACAAATAACCGTTTCCTTCATTGCCACAATCAATTAAATATATGAACTAACAAAATTAAATTCTTAATTTCTTTGAATACTCACGAAACACAAAATGAATAAATGTCTCATGAAAATGGAAGAACTGACCATAGAGATGGAAAGTTCTTAAGGATTTATAGTATTCAGAATGATTGAATTTGTTATATTGTAAAAGCTGCAATATTTCTAAATTGAAGAGAAGGGATGAATCAATTTTATTTTAACAAAGCAGCAATCAATTTATGCGCAAACGCTCAATGTTAGCAAACTTAGCCCGTGATCCGCACTAAACACTTAATACGGTACTTTATACTTTCGATCCAGACATTCACACAGGATCTTGAATCAGTTAATTTGGGGGAAGGAAGCGAGATGGATATTACAGTTTGACAGTAATGAAATGATGAAAAGTCTCTGCTTTTCGTTCCTTTCAAAACCAAAGACACATTCGTTGTGAATGGTATTTTTCAATAATTATAAGATTATTGTTATGTTGTAGTGCTAATGTAGCTATGAAATATCGCTGCAGTTAATAACCATGCTAGGAGAAGGAATAATTAGCCTTAACGAAAATTAATATTTATCTCAAATATTTATGTACGATTTTATTTTCAAGCAGTAATGAGTCACGAATATATTAAGTTTTCCACTACTATTTACTGCCATTACTATTACATATAGTGCTAACACTGATGTTTAGCGACGACTGCTGTATCCTTGACGGAAAAGCGCAAAACATGGTTCTTCTAAGCTTTTCTGTTTTTTCTTTTTGCTTTTTTAAGTAATACAAAAGACTAAACAGATAATATTATGAAAGGAATTACAGCATTGCTTTCGACTGCTTTTGTGGTGCAGGTTGCACATCTAGCTAGCAACTGGGAAATTAGTAATTCGGATACCTCTGACAGTACAGTTGATTTCTTACGTTTCTCTGCTCGGAAAAAATTTAATAATTTATACATTTATATTTAAGATGCGATTGGTACCTCTGCACGGACAGTAAACTTTCTCAAGATCGTCCTACCCTTTGGTCACTCACAGCTTAATACTTCATTAGAGTGAAAATTCTTGAGTAATGACAAACATTAATTTTTAACAGTAAACAAAGCATTAAAGCTGTTTGGATGTTTCTGAGTTTATAGAACAGAAAATAATGTTGTCTCAAGATGTTAATAATATCCATAGCATATTATAGCATGATTATTGTAATTTAAATATTATTATTTTTTAATATAAGACTTTGTTTACATGGTGATATAAGATTTATCGCTATTGTCATGGATTTCGTGAAACTTGCTACCCAAGTCATTTTGTCACATTACTTAGAATTAGTTACGAGATCAAATGAGACATAGCGAAACGCCAATTAACAGTATGGTAAGCTGCTACTTCAGTCTACAGAAAGGAAAAAAAACCAAAGTAAATAAATCAACAACCGATTTATGATACAATAATCCTGCAGTTGCTTAAGTAAGGCGTTCCGTTGACTTTTAAGCAACTTTAATATTATATAAAATAAATTTGTAAATTATTTACTTGTATCTTTCTAAGACACTTTAATTTTTATTATTATTACATAAATGTCTACTATTTACACTTTATTATTTTCTAAATATTGCAACATGCAACTGTATTTACTCGGATAAGCTGTTAACGATGTTTTTAAGCTCATGCCAAATCCTGCAGTATTTGGTGTCCATAAGATTCGAAGTTGAGTAAGCGTATGTATAGTACAAGGTGTTCATTCTGTGTTTCGGTATTTTGTGCTGTGCCGTCAATAAATGGGGTCTTGTGTTGTGTATCTGCCGCTTCGTTCTTCCCAGGTTCTACGTAACATATACATTATTTACTGGTTTGTTCTCTACTTTCAAATTGTTTGTAATAAATGCAATAGCATACTATATTTCGAGTGTACCAATTCAGTTTGCCTTGTTCAGGCAAATGAATATGTATCTTAAGTATATTTTTCTCCTAAATGGATGAGTGAAATATTAGGTGCCGACGCAAAGTTCAGGCAAAATCACAAATCGCACTAGATTCTTCAACTAAACTTTCCTCGCAGTCATACACCCGCCATCGTAGGAAATGCAGCTTTGCCTGATTAACCATAAATTCCTGAGGTCAGCTGTCTGTGATCAGTTTATCTATCGGAGTTAAAGCTACAATTTTCCTTTCTAAGGTATTTTATTTAAAACGCCGAAGTATCCTGATCGTTTTTATTTCCATCTCTTTATTTTATGGGGACAAAGTTGAGTATGCTAATACTTAAGAAAAAACTTTCCATCACGAGAAAAAATATGACGAAGTCGACTTATTTTGTCTCTTTAATGGAGAATCGGCTTAACGCCCACGGAACATAAATGTTTGAATTACCTTAATAACTACCAGAAGTAAAACATCTCCGCTTTCAGTATTTTTGTTAGTACTTAGAGTAAAAAGAAATTTGGTGGGTTCTAAATCATCTTCCATCTCCAAATGCACCACAAAGCTGCTAAGGCGCCAGCAATAATTTTATCTGAGAAGTATGTCATAAGATCGGTCTTAAAAATTGCGTTTCCAGATTATTACTTTCAAGCCTATATTTATTTTGATTCTTCCACTCTTTTTCTTATCGGCTTATCAGAATCTGTTTTTAATTCCCGAGGCTATTACTTGTTTAAAAGGAAGTATGAAACTGTAGTTACCAGGAGTTAATAACACGTGACGTAAAATGAAAAAGTTTCCTCTTTTTTGGTAGTATTTTAAATGTACTATCTAATTTCCGGTTATTTATTTTCAGTCTTCTCAAGGACTGTTGGATGCAATAAAAAAAAAAACATGGTGAATTCTGGAATAGATCATGTAGGTCTTCAGTCAATACATAATGACTAGAATATGACTCCAGAATCATCTAATACAACTCAACTTCAACTTCAGAAAGTTGAAATGGTGAGAGCTTTTAACAAACTAAAGATGAAAGTTAATTTACAAACCTTCTGCTTCATATTTTTCTTTATTTGGGCTTTCAAGGCAGGTTATGTCCGTTAGTCTAAATTTCTTCAATAATTAATTATTTCAGTATTTATTTCTTCAATAATTTATCTGCATAAATTATTAAAGAAAATGCAACCAAATGCTCTTAAGTTAATATTTATTGACTCAAGAGTATTTAGTTGCATTTGGTTTATAATAACTTTACTTTCAAAAATCTCCAAATAATAAATTTTCAAATATTGAAGACATAAAAACTATTCTTTAATATAATTAAATCTATTTTGATTTCCTTCAACACAAATTCGCAGGTCATTAGAAATTGAGATTCGAGGTGTAATGAAAGTATCTGAACTAGAAAACAAAGATATAAGAATTATGTTTCTCGTTTGATGACTGTTAATTTATCAAGCGAGCACTTTTGCTATGAATACAAAATATGATCTTACAAATTAAGTTAATTTTTCACATTTAATTACATATCAACAAGGGTCCACTAGCGCTCTAGAGGTTAAGGCGCTTATTTCGGATCCCAGCGAACGTGCTGGGCGAACGAACATTGCCGTTTTCGTGATTTTCCCCAGTGTAACATGTACAGAGCCAGTTCGCCTTAAAATGTCCTTCATGAAGGCATCGCTTCCTTTAGTCAGATAGCCCTCGAGGGCTATGCCATAATTAAACAAATTATACATATTAACAAGAAAATTTCAAGAAATCCGCATTTCTTAAAACGGGTGGATTTTTAAAAAAAGGGGAAATTATGCTTTCGTGAGACAAGATAGTTCCCATTCTAAAACTTATTAGATACGCAACGAATTACATAAGCTGCATTGTATCAGGAAAAGAATAATATTCTTTACTAAATTCCTAGAATGTGATATAAACTAGAAACGGTAAATAAAAACGAATCACGAAAACTAGATAAGTGGTTAATTTTCTAACTAATTAAAATAAGCACAAATTCTTTAAAATGAGTGGTTAAATAATTCAATAGCTATAGGAAAGTAGGAATGTGAATTGGTCGGTTAATGATTTGTGGAATATTTGACAAAGGGAAGAAACTTCATTATGTTTTACGTTCTAAGATAAATGGCACATATTTAGTTTTTAAGCATCGCAAAAATACACTGGAAACACCCATGTAGCCAGCTGATTTTCGAGATATCTAAATTGGTTTATTAGCTAATAACTAAAAGTAAAAATCTCGTAAGCTACCCGCCCAAGAGGAAGAAGGCATATTGTCTTAGAAATAGTAATCCGCAGAAAAATTTATTGAATCTAAAGTAAGAGTTTTGAGATTAATTTTACTGTTCCAAAAGATTCTTCTAAGTTTAAAAAAGAAACTGTGGTTTTATGCGATTAAACATAAAACTTTTACAGTTTAATTTAACAAATAAAATAGGGCTTTCTGTAGATGTGTAGAATATTTTTTATCTCAATAATGGTAGTCTTTATGTAGCCCACTCCTAATCTTTTTATATTTCTTCTAATTTTTTTAAAAACCATTTAATACCTTTCTTTAATTAACAACTAAAATCAAAGCAATTAGCTCATGACAGTGGAATTTAACAGCATATGATGACTTACACTTCTTATAACCTTAAAATATTTAAACAATTGTTTTTCCTTTCAGACAATAGGTTATTAAGGAATTTTTAGGTTTTCAATCCAGATTAAAAGTAATCCGAATAAAGAATTACTGAGGCATAAATAACAATTTTTAGAAAACAAAATTGTTTATTTTAAACCATAACTTTTCCATTCTATTTTCAACGAAACCGTTGCTTTAAATCAATTACTTTTATTCATTCAGCCGCCACCAAAAAACAGGCAGAATTAGAGCATTATTTGTGCATTTTATTTAATTACGTTACTGGTTGTTCGCCAGCAATTATAAGCATGAAAGGAAGGAGGTTTCTTTCTTTCCTTTTCTTGTGTCTTTATGCAAAACAAATAACTGATTTGAACAACACTTAATAAGATTTAACAAAATTCGTAATAATTCTATGGCAAGCATTTGTTAATTAGTGGAGATTATGAAATAGGCAGTTAAAATAAATTAATTAGATGCATTCTTATTATTGAAATACCGTCGTTTGCGATGATGTCAAGTTATGAATTTCTTGCATCAAGAACTCACGTCGTCAAGGTAATAATTCTGGGTTTTATCTCTAATCCTTTCACAATGAAGTCACCTGAAACGCCTACGCATTCAGACATCGGGTAGGTCGCCCGAGCGCGTGGGTCCATTTTCTACCTAGAGCTTCCCGCCCACCACCACGTTAGTTCATGGCTCATCGGTTTCGGAAGTTGTTACATGACATGCCAACCATTCTTTTCAGCTACTAAAAAGCTCTCTTCTTTGAATGAACCTTTGATTAGCGTCAACGTTTAGCTATTGATGCTCGTATTGCCAATCCTGTCCTAAGAGGAAACTGCACACGGGGGGTGAAACCGCACAAAGAACCCAAAATAGAAGTAATTGCTTTACTTAAGTAGGTTACGATTCACGATGTAGCATTTTACTTGGAATAGGAAAGGAAATCTATTCCAACAAAAATTCTTATACAAGGGGGTTTCAGATGATTCAGAAAAACAGATTTTATCCTCTACCGAGTTAAGTAGAAAATATCTGACAAGTAACTTCTTCAAAGTTTAAACTCTCAGATTTTCGGAAAAAACTATCTATGAATCTACTCATACAGAAATATGTAATAATAAAAATGAGCTTTTAATATTCGACACATAAGCATTTAAAAAATTGAAAATATATAACGAGCTCGTTATATTTTCATAATCTCGTTATATATAAATAGCAACATAGCCAAATCTCGTTATATATATACAATTATTTGGTGAATATTGAAGTTTTGAAAAAGCAGATTAACAAATCTGGAAAGTAGTCTAGCTGAACGATGTATGCAACAAAAATATGAAATAATAAATAAAAAGCTAATAACGAGAAAGAAAACCTATCTTCGCTATCAATTCACACAAATTAAAAAGATTTGGAATAATTGATCTAAATTTAATCCTCTAAAAAGATAGAATACAATAATCTAAGAAACCATTTTACTCTGGAACGATAAGGCATATTTTAGTCACTTAATGTTACGTTGCAATTTTGCATTAAAATAAGTACGCTGGTAACGGATTGAATGTATGGCACAGATGAAACACAGTTAAAAAAGTATCAAACTACTAGTCGGTTTTACATCTATTACAAGCAAGACCCCCGGCAGTTTAGGGATAAATCTCCTGCATACAGCTAAATTATTTGATACTATTTCAAACCACCATCAATGCAAAGTCTACACAGAGTGTTCTTGTTTTCCCCCGTGCGTAGCGTAATCACGCTCCATTTGGCTTAAAAATTCCTTCCTTTCGTTTAACGTAACATGCTACAAATTTTATATCTGTTGAGATTTATTTTGATCCCATTACAAGTTATGTTCCAATTTTTTTAATCGTTACTTAAATTATGCAAGAAATTTTCAACATTATTTCTATAATCCCATGATACATAATTGAACCATCTGATGTATTTACTCATCTCTAAATCCGTATTTGATGATACAACAGTTAATTTAATTTCAAATGTGGCATCTCATTAATTTTTAGGTCCAGACTCTTCAGCTAATAAGGCCAGAATTTCTTCTATAATTTTGTCAATTATAATTTCCCGTGGACTTACATATTTTTTCAAATCTCAAAAATCACATTTCTCAATTTAAAATACTTTTTGGTAAAAAATCGAATAATTTGAAAAGTCTGCTATATAATGTTGAAACAATATGACCAAACTGTATGTAAACCACCAAATAAAAAGTCAATATACACGCGCACCCCCCTCACATGTATATGTTACTGTGAAAGACCGAGATTTGGAGAATGTCGACATTCACCAGTGAATGTCAACATTCACATAGTCGCTTGGTGCATGTCCAAAATATTTGCCAAATATCCTTATTTCTGACTTACACCGGCAGATGTCGAGATTTACCATGCTCACCATGCACAATGGTGAATGTTGAATTCGTCGGAGATTTACATTTTGTTCTCCGTATTTCAGGCTTCATAAAACTTTAAGGGTGACGTAACGTTTTAGCCTGTCTTACTAAGAGAACTAACCAATCGCTCGTGAGAAGAGTTGTTCGTAACTCTATAGCAGCGTTTTCATTGCGTGACATGTAGCTTTTGATTCTAACGCGAGAAAAACTATTCGGTATTACTTGACATCCTAATAATGACATCAGTCGTGCATGGATAAATGTTAAGCATTTAGTTTTAAATTTAGTCAACAAAGAACTTTTTTTTTTTACATTTGCATTTATATAGTATATGTCAAAATATGAAAAAGCTTAAGTAACAGCGAATGTAAATAAACGTTTGATCTTAAATAATGCATTCTAAATGAGAAAAGAAATTAATATAAAAAACTTAATTATGTGATTGAAATCTTATTTATTGCAACAACATAAACTTTTATGACATTTTGAATTGCACAACAGTACCTTGCTTTTACAACTGCATTTAGTTGTGGAACACTTCCTTTTGCAGTGACAGCGTGCATAGCCTTGCCCTCTACTTATCAAATTAGCTGCAGCTGCTTTTTCCAGCGACATTACTTGAGAAGGAATCTCAGCTAAGGAAAGTAACTTTTCTTTACTTGCGAACTGATTATGGATATAAAGCTGCTTGAAGGTGTAATTTTTATTTTCTAGTTTATAAAAGCCGAAATCTTATTCTAACAACAACTGCCAACACATTTCGGCCATCTGTACGAACACAGTCGACATCAAGGACTTGTATTCGTACGGTATCACCAATTTGAGCAGAAGAAAAATTTTTTTGAGGTTCGTAACATTTTCGTTGCTTGTAGTAAAAGATTCTCTTTCGCGTCCGATCTTTTTATATAAATTAATTTGTGTTGTTCCGTCCAGGCTTGATACGAAGACGTAGTAGGGTTGTAGGTCCTCCTCAATATTTTTCTTTGGAATATGGTTTTCGGTATGGCCGCTGCTCAGATTTTCTTGAACTTGTTCTTCGGTTTCAAAAGTATTAGCAATTTCTTAAGAGTTGTTCTTCGGTTTCAATATTTGCGATTTGTTCGCCAGGCAAAAAAGGCGACGCTATGCCTCTTCTTGGTTTAATGACAAACATAGCTTCATAAGGAGTAATCAATCCTGGTGAGGAGAGATGTGTTTGAAAAATAAAAACAATTGTCTTCACGTTTTCTCACAATTAATGCATTTAAATTTTCAAGTAAAAGTTCACGATTCACTGCAGTATCCATTCAACATAAATTAGGTTATTGGATTAAAAAAAAATATGCGCGTACCATAAAACCTAGCATAAGACTGACAAACAGTGTTCCAGAATATAACAAATACATGCTACATAACTTCAATCGCAGCAGAGCAAAGGATTTGGCGACAGACAGTCGCTCCTGTGTTGAACTCGACTCCTCTTTTCGACCTCCACCACAGTATATCTGTGATTGTCGACATACACCGGTGATGGTCCAAATGTACAAGAATATAACGAAACATTCGGTCTTTCACCGACGTATTTGGTATGTGTTGACATTCACCGGTAAATGTCGACATTCTCCAATGTCGGTCTTTCACAGTAACATATGTTTATAGATAAGCGATAAGCAACGGAGGACGTGGGCACTGTCCCTTTACCAAAAGGTTAATCGGTATAGCACCACGTCCACCTATATCTAGAGCCTAAAGAGGAATCACAAGACGCCACGCACCGGGCGCCCAAACCCAGGGCCAAATTCAACCCGGGTGCAGTCCAACAGACCAAATGCCCACGAAAGACAGTCCCAACAACCGCCCAGGCCCCACATTTATTAAAGAAAATAACAAAAGCATGCAGGACTAAACAAGGGCGAGTTTTGACAATAAGCAAAAATTTTACAAAGGTGTAATACACACAAATATAGAATATACATAAGCTAAAGTACAGTCTGATGTTGGGCAGCCCAATAATATACAATGAGTAAAATATAGACAGTAGAATTAGACTTAATGACAATATAACATAAAAACAGAGAACATAGTGACATAATGAATGTAAATGATTACAGCAATACACAGAGGATATACCAAAAGAAATAAAAATAAAAGAATAAGATAGCCATCAGTGTGTGACTGGAAGTACTGATACATGGGAAATGCGTAAAGCATTCAGAATTCGACTTAATTCAGAAGACTAACAACTGGATTGGGATACATTGCATAGCCAAGTACATATATTTGACAAAGCAACATATTGAAAGTCAGTGTAATAAACTAGATATTCGCTATGACAAAGTCATGTTACAATACCGCAGGTAGTGATGTGATACAGAAGAAGTAGGTAGCGTACAATATAATTTGATCTCGGTACGCATTCAATCCCTATAGTACAACAATAGTTAGGAAAAAGGAATATGTTATACAAAATATATTTAGCATGCAACTGTGTTTAAGATATACAAAGGTCGATACATTGGTTACTACCAATTATGGTACAGGACTAGTACCGCACTTAGTAACAGAATGCAATAGCGGTACAATACAATTGATCACGTGGTATTGTGGGAAAAACATGCAATAAGGCTAATTATACGATTATGAGGAATAAAAATAACATATTTAGCCTGCATGAAAGTTAACGAATATAGGATACCATACAATACTATACAATATTACAATACAATACAAAAAAAATTAACATATTTAACCTGTACTAAAAGCCAACTGATATAAGATACTATACAATACTATACAATACCACAATACAATACGATACAGTAGATACAATACCACAATACAATATGATACAGTAGATGCTATAAAATATTATACAATGAAAATACAAAATACATTCAGTGTTGGTGACACAAAAATACATTTAAAATTGTCATGACACTAGTGATGAAAATACAAAATACATTCAGTGTTGGTGACACAAAAATACATTTAAAATTGTCATGACACCAGTGATCCTAATGCAGCAAATAAATTGATGCAGTTACCTGCATAAAAGATAACTAATATAAGATACCATACAATACTATACAATACTACAATACAATACAATACAATAGCTAATTAAACGATTATAATGAATAAAAATTAACATATATAACCTGTATAAAGCCAACTGATATAAGATACTATACAATACTAAACAATACCACAATACGATACGCTACATTAGATACTATACAATACTATGCAATGAAAATATAAAATACATTCAGTGTTGGTAACACAAATATACATTTAAAATTGTCATGACACCTGTGATCCTTATGCAGCAAATAAATTGATGCAGACAGTTAAATGTGTTACTATACATTTGCAAAGAATGAAATATAGACTTAAGTATGCCACAAATTATGAACATATATTATACCGGGAAAAACACAAAATATATTCAATGTTGGTATAAATACAATGGATATATTTAAAACAATGGATAATGGTTGGATATATTATACAATGAAAATCTCTAGCGACCCCAATACATTCAATGTTATTATTACACAGAGAATTAAATATATGATATTACATGGGCAATTGATGAAAAGAAGACAGTAACAGTCTAATGTATAGCCGAATATGCAATTATATGGTATACCGATGTTTAACAGCAACTGGCAAACAATGTATCATTAATACGCACAACTAGATATGCCAAGATATTATATGCTATTATACAGTGAAAAACACAAAATACGTTCAATGTAGATATTATCATAGTGCATTATGAGGGAATACAGACAGTTATATGTATGATAATACATGGGCAAAAGATAAAAATAAAGACAATAACATTATTATTCATAGGTAAATATGCAGATTTAATATATTCAGATATTTAACAGCACCTGGTAAAAAATTTACCATAAGTACATTGATAGCTGCTATGGACAGCAAAGAGATTATTAGGACGGGACATATGCAACAGATAAATATGCGAATTCAATATATTCAGATATTTAACAGCACCTGGTAATAAATGTATCATAAGTACATTGATAGCTGCTATGGACAGCAAAGAGACTATTAGGACAATACATATGCAACAGATAAATATGCAAATTCAATATATACAGATATTTAACAGCACTTGATAATAAATGTGCATAAGCAAAAAATAGCATTATTATTCATCGGTAAATAGGCAAATGCAAGATATACAGATACTAAACAGCACGTGGTATTAAATGTACCATAGGTACAGGGAACAGCTGTTATAGACAATATTATCTGATTGCACTTAGAAAAAGATGCTGAGAGGGAATATACTGAGAAGGAATATATATATGTTTATAGATAGAGAGATATGTCAGGTAATATAAATAAAGTGTACAGTATTTTATTATTATTTACTTCAAAGAACAAGTTATAATGTTTAACAAGGCGAACGATGTGCGAATACTCTCTTGACCTAACAAGAATTGTTAACCCTCTGTTGGGCGTAGTGCAAAAGCTGCGAGTTCGGGAGCAATGCATCTACTAGATCCTTATATGACATTTATTTACTTATTGAAAGTAACGTGTAGGCGTTCATTTCACTTATTCAGAGTAAAATGTTCTTGAAACATAATGTATTTATAATAGAAATTAAGCGCAAAAATCAGCAAAACATAAGATAATAAAACTTAAACGAAATATATCAATAAGCAGACTCAAGAAATCTGTCAGCTTAAATACAAAAACGAATATGCATTTATTATTATTATGTTACAATAATAAAATGACACTTAACAATTTGTTGTCAGAATGTCTGAAAATATATCATTATACTAAATAAATGTTTGAATAACATAAAAGATATATTTTAAATATATATATATATATATATATATATTTTTTTTTTTTTTTTTTTTTTTTTTTTTTTTTTTTTACAGCCCACCAGCGGCCGAGCGGAAAAGTCGCTGAACACTGGTAGTTCGGTCCGAGGTTCGAATCCCGCGAACGGGCTGGCTGCATGGGCGTTTTCGTGGTTTTCCCCATGTGTAACGTGTATACGAGCCAGTTTCCCTTAGAAAGTCCTCCACGAAAGGCATCCCTCCCCTTTGGCAGATAGCCCTAGTGTGCTTTGCCATAACTAAATACACCATACACCATATTTTTTTACAGTAAATCCTGAGGGAACGTTTGCCTTTTGGTGACTAAAACATTTTTTTTTCTTTTTTTGTTTGTTTATTTTTGTTACATCTGTAGGAATTTAGCAATATATATTTATAACTTTTGGGGATGTATAATTAACTATATTTTCGACAAATGTAGTTAGAATTCAAGTAAGTGCAGACTGAAATTTTATTGAAAACTGACTGAAACTATATTCGACACTTTCTAGTTTCAATTACTAGGCTTTTAAAAGGAGCTGCAATATTCGCGTTTCCTTGTCTTCTGATACTTTTTTTTTATAAAACTGAATAGGAAAAAAAACATTAGACGTGGATGGGAAATAAATGCATCATGAAATTGAATACTATCGACTTCTGTTATAAGAAACTCGAATATGAGAAATTTTTGTTTATAAGAATAGAAACTAAAATTTTTTATAGACTGAACATTTGCTAAAACAATGTTAAAATATAGGGCGATATTACGATTAAAAATTCTACGAAAAGTTAAATTTAGCATGTAAGGAAGTCCAAATTTGATCGCCAAGCTGTCTTTATCTGCTTGGTCTGTATTTATACGGGTTTTCTATTTTATATGTCCTGCAAAATTGCAATATATTTTTAAAAGCGATGTATGAAATGTTTTACCTCCTGCGCAATGCAAGAGAGATAGAATTTCACTGTTTCCTCTTTTATCAATATCAAAAAGAAATTTTGGGGATTCGACGTCATTTCTGGCCTATCAGACAATGAAAATACAAATATGCGTATTGTTTTCAGTAATGTAGACGTACATGTATACATGCATGCACATGTATTTTTTGGTCGATTTATATGATACAAAATAGTTATATTAGATTTCCTACACAGACTGCTATATAGGTATTTAGATTTTCCCTCTTATGTCGGAGTCTCATTACATCATTCCATGTGTGCATGCGGTATGCCAGCAAAGTGAAACGTTCTCTCATTCCAGCGAAAATTGAAGCTCATTGAAACTGTTGTTAACAGTGCTTAACTGTAAATCTCTCGTTGAAATGTTCCCAACGTTTCATTCATTTTAAGCAAATTTCAGTTACAAGATACAAATTTTAATTTCCCTTCAGTTTTCATGTATCGAGATTTGGCAGTATAACAAAGTAAGTTTTCAAGCAACATATGTGAGTTGGAAATATCTAAAAGTTGTAACAGAGAGGAAAAAAACAATAATATTTAAAATGGTTTTATCCAAATTCGCTCTGACAATGCAGAGGAGGGTTAACCGAAATACACGGACAATTCATTAATTAATGAACAATTTTAAAATCGTAAACAGACTTACGAAAGTCAAATTCCCACTTCATTATGTAGAAACTAACAAAATCTTTAATAGACTCTACAACAAAAATATAAATATTAAAAATTTATTTGGGTCTTAATCAGCTAGGTTTAACTTAAAAACTACTTCCTCAAAAATACTAAGAGCTAGAAATATGATAACTGTATACACATAAATATGTAAACTTTGCTGATACTAATGTATGCCCTTGAAACATTATACAGTACCCAATGCAAAAAAATATGTTTTTTCAATATAAAAAAGTGTTTATCTAATCTTGTAGAGACATTAGGTTACTTTGAAGCAGGAGACATGAAAAAATGAGCAATACCCTCGCCGGCAATCGAACCACGGATCTCTCGATTACGCGCCGAGCGTGCTAACCATTACACCGCGAAAGCATGCTACGAAGATGGGAGAAATACCTTATATACTTCCCCTTTTAAAGAGCAATTGGGGTTTTAGGGGACCCCAGTGGCCAAATCCTGGTGGCGAAGAATCATCGTTCACCACCTTTTATTTCGGGAGCCACTGTTGAGACATTAGGTTATTTCGAAGCAGGAGACGTAAAAAATGAGCAACGCCCTCGCCGGGAATCGAACCACGGGCCTCTTGAATACCCATCGAGTGTGCTGACCACTACACCACGAATGCATGCTAAGAAGGCGGGAGAAATACCTTATACGCTTAGTTATCATTATTCTCTTACAAATGCATACAAATTGAAGAACAAATCCTTTCGAAAATGATCTTTAAGATTTATTCAAAAACAAATGGGTGAAAGGAAAAAGACATCATATCGTGCACTGGTCAGATTTGTTTTACGAACACAGTATCCTGCCCGAATACTGATATCTCTATCTCATATTCTGCAGTAATCTGTTTTACTGAAACACCTTACGCGAAAGAAGCGAAGCGCGAAAAAAGAAAAAATTAATGCATTTTTTAATATTATTTAAAACATTTATATAAAATTGGTTTTATATTAAAAATAATTAATCATAAATATTTTCTATCATTTTAATATTAGTTATAGTTTATAAATGTTTACAATCGTTTTGGGCATTCAGATACTAATTTCATTAATCTTACCTTAATGGGGAGGGAAAAAACATTTCAGTCACGAATCATACTGACATTAAGAAAATATTTTTTAATAACTTGAAAAAACGTTATTGTTTTCGGTTAACGATAAAAATCTGTTGTAAATAAAGAACAGAAATGCCAAAGCACATTGTTACAAACTGATAATGCAAGTCTTTTATTTACTTAATAATAAATATTTATTATAACAAAAAGTGATTGCTTATCAGCGTTAAGCTGTGAATTATTTAAAGAGTTAATCTACCTATGGTTTTTCTTAATAACATTTTGCAGCAAGAATTAGTTTATATCATAAATGTGATAAATAAAGTACCTTTCTAGCTTACTGACAGTGCGAGACACAAAATACTCGGACCCCGTTCCAGGCATCCAAAGGAGCAGCTTCTGCTGTCGTAGAGAGTAGGTGGCTTAAAAAGGGGGCGCGACGACCAGTCCCTCATTGACTCTTCGCTCCTCGCCATGCGCGGTGCGTTCAGCTCTGCAAGCCCGCGACTCTTGCCCACAATGGAGAAACTCAGTTGAGTGAGCCTTGTAGTGCGATCCTTTTGATGACAAACAAAACGGAACAAATGCACACTTGATTGTCCTCTTGCTAAAAATGTTCACAATCAAAAATCTGATGAGTTCCAACTGCAGTTGTATTAGCCTCCACCACTTCAGCATTCATGGAGACCCTGGTTCACAGAATCAAACTGAAAGTATGTATATCGCAAACAGATCACAAGTGCGATTTATCGCCTAAACGAGAAGTGCTGTAACGCCTGTGCCCAAAAAAAAGGACCTGAAGAAGGACAGTGAATCAAGATTTTCCGCAATACTAGCATTTTCCGCCCAGGAACTCGCTGACGATTAAAAACTCTTTTCTACACTATTCATGGGAAAAAAAAAACTCAAACAGTATCTTTTTATCTCTTGGCGATCTCCATATAAAATTCAATGTCTTCACTAACAACGCACTCTGAACTTCATCAGAGGTTCAATTTAGAAATTCAAATTTATATTTACCCAATCACACGGTTTTTCTCCCTTCTTTAACAGAAGTAACAAAGCAATAAATTGCCAGATGCTCCCACCCAAGGAGAATTTATTAAGCCTCCAAGCTTCTTGTTAACTTCCAGACTAACAAAGTTTCCGACTGACCCTCGTATTGCACTTATCAGAAATCTAAGGCTTAATTTCATTTTAAACAAAAGAAGCAAACCTCTTATTTTAATTGGCTTACGAGGCGGAGAAAAAACTGTTTTCTTACGCAATTGCAGTTAAGACCAGCTTCCGTGCTGACCAATCTACGCAATAAACCTGACAAAAAGAAATTTATCTCTACACCTTGCGTGCCCACACTGTTTTTTCTCTTTCTTCCAGCTTGTGCTAAAGAATTAAAGATTATAACACGCCCATAAATAATAATTTAAATTCCTTAATATTCCTTGCAGGAACATTAAACTCTATCACAACATCTACAGATCCCAAAAGCCCCTTCTACCGCCCCAACGCGCTCTTTCCAAACACACATCAAATTATAAAATCTACCTGTTTCAATTTCATTTTCCTGCCTTTACATTTCTGACTGATACTGTCAGTATATGGAATAATTTAGACGTCGGAGGTAGTGATACTTGCATTCAAAGCCTGTTGAAGAATCCCTTTACTGCTGACATCATATTTTTAAAGCAGTTACGGATAAATTGGCGCTAAGCGCGCTTTTCCTTAAATAATTCAATTGGTATTTTTAATCTTTTAGGAATATATGTAGAACGTTTCTAGCCATTAGGTTAATTTCTGAACAGGAAACGTGAAATAGTAGAAATGCTTCTCACGGATTCGAGCCCTAGATTTGCTTCTTGCTTGCCAGCCGGATGTACTTCCAGTTGCATTACTAAGGCATGCAGTAGGAAAGGAGAAAGTTCCGTACAAAAGACGGAACAGCAGAATGCATAGCGCTTGTCCAACATTAAAAAAAAAAAAAAAAAAAAAAAAAAAAAAAAGGTTTACAGTAATATAGTTTTGGTTTAAACAGGTTTACAGTAATATAGTTTGGCTGCTAAAAGTTTGTTAAAAATTTTTAAATTATTGTTGCCGCATTATCGTTACATAACATCCAAATGACATTGAGTAATTTTGAAATGACGCAATTTAAAAAAAGTTTATTATAAGCAGTCACTATTTTTGTGTTTAATGGAGCTTAAGAAATGATTAAAGATTTAAAAAATAATTAAAGGATTAAAAAATAATTAAATGGTCATTTCTCATGAAAATTATAGTTTATCATATGTATGTTATGCTTTAAGTTTTATATCTTATATATTCCCCCTCACAAAGACAAAAAGGCTAAGCGACAGCAAAACCATTCTTAAAGAAAAATATTAAAACAATAAGTAATGAAGAGAAATATTATAGTATGGAAAGTATAAATCATGACTTTTGAAATAAATAGATTTTGAACAATTGCTAATATAAAGATTTTAAATAATAAAATACTAATTATATATTTCATTTAAGTGCTATATTTTTTAAAGTAAATGAAACGTTTAGATGTTTTAGCCCTCAGTTCAATTTGAAAAATACCTTGTTTTTAAAACTATTCTTATAAATTCTTCAGGAAAAGTGTTTCTTCTACTCACGGAAAACCACAAATACGAGGGCTATTCACAAAGTAACTTACGTTTCGCTGCTGCGCAGCGAGAGATTATGCTAGTATCCCCATCTTGGTGTCAGAGTGTCTACTGAATCCTTACGCATTCGTTTGTAAGCGTTGGTGGCACATATTACCTCTGCTTTGTTGACTGTGAATATTTAAAATATGTGCGGGAATAGAAAATCCCGTTAGTTGTGAAGTTTGATCAGTGATCAGATTTTTGTTCAAAAAAAAAAAAAAAAAACTGAGACCAATTGAAATTCATCGAGAGCATTGTACTGTGCATGGAAACGACGCAATGAGTGAAGCCGGAGTGAGACAATAGTTCATCATGTTTTAAAACGGCCGCACAAATTTTCACGAGGAAGCGTGAAGTAAGGAAAATACTGAACTCCTAGAGAAAATCGATGAAACGATTCACTAAATCTACCTCTTTACAATTTCGGAGATCCCATTAGAGTTTCCTCCACTCTAATTTTTCCTAGTTTCACGAATTACGCTGTTTGGTATTGTGGCGCAAGATCTAGGCTATCACAAGTTTTGTGCCAGATGGGTACGAAGACTCTCGTCAGAAGACCACAAAATGCAGCGCATGGCGGGAAATTGATATTTTTCGAGGCGTACCACGAACAGTGAATCACTTCTCGATCGTGTCTTAACAGGAGATGAGACCTGGGTAAAGTTCGTCACTTGTGAGACACTTATGAGTGCCTGGCTTGCAACACAGCGCTTCGACGATGACGAGGAACTGCATGCAGTCGCACGTGCATGGCTGAAGTCTCAGGCGGCAACTTTCTATGACGATAGAATTAACAAGCTCGTGTACCATTATGATAAGTGTCTTAATTTATACGAAGATTATGTAGAAAAAAAGCTGAATAATGTGCCTTTCAAATGCAAGTAATAAAAACATTTTTACTTTCATTTTTTTTTTTTTAAATTCTGAAATGTAAGTTACTTTCTAAATAGCCTACGTATAAAAATTTTATAACACTTACTTACTTTCCTACATAATATAAATATATAGAATATTACATTCTAAATTACCTTCGTATAATCTGCCTTTTAGTTGTAATAGCCTATTAAAATTATAGTTACATAGGTAGTACATTTCACTTCGGATTTATAATTTTATACTTACTCTAGGATCCACATTTATTTGAAAGCAAACATTTCCATCTCAAATTGGGCTGCATGCTTTTTAACTGACTAACGTATTATTTCGTCAATGATTAAGGGTACTTGAGAATTTACTCGAAAATGCATCTTTTCCTTACGTAGGGTATCTAGCCTTTGAGAACAGGATTAAAATATTTCGTAATAAAAATGAATTTTGTAAAAACTTTCTTATTTATTCCTAAAAATGGTAACCTCCGTCTTTTCCTGTATAAAAGGGTAAAAGGAAAAAATATTCAGTGCTCTATTCTTTGCATTCAGTTATGCATTAAATATTTTCTTCGAAAGCAATTATTTCTATCTCAAATTCGGCTATACGCTTTTTAACTGACAAACGTTGTCAGGACTGGTTACCGGTTCCTCTTTACTTGCTTTGGAAACATGAACTGTCCTGACTCGGAACAGGGAGCTTACTCAAGCTATGATCGATAAATTGTGAAGTAGACAATACACACAGGAAGGGTATGCGAAACCCTTTATTTTTCTATCTTTGCAGAGCTTTCCAGAACTTCGGAATACAGAAACAAACCACTTTTTTTCTGAACGTAAGAATATAAAAATACTAACTAAAACTCTAACTAAACTAACTTTGGATTAATATACAAGTGCCTACTTTAAGATTGGCCGTTTATTAACAAAAAGCCGTATGTAGTACAGAGAGCTGCTAAAACTACGATACGTTTAAAATTATCAAGAGGATTAAACTTCTGGCCTTGAAGGCAACCAGCAAACGAGTAAAACTACTATGGCCAGCGGCCTGCTTCTAATAACTCCTTCCTCTCTCTTGCTTGGCAAAAAGCCAGAACTTAAGCACTTGGCGTTAGCAAGACAAATTTGCATAAATAAGTAAAAGCTTTTAATTCTGGCCGGAAGTAGAAAATAAGAAGTGATAGTAAAGCTTTAAAATAAAATAAACGTTAGTAAAACTTAGGATCCTTACATACTTCCCGCCAGAGTTAATTAGTTTGAAACTGAGGTCTAAAACGACCTTGTTGAAAACTTTTAGCTCTAGAATCTAACGCGAGGCCAATCTTCTACAAACATTTCTCACTAGAAACTAGAAATTAAAAAAAAGTCGTTTTTACATTATCAGCTCCATGGACAAGATTTTTCATCTGTACTGCATCTAAACAGGAGTTTCTTAGTTCAAATCTGGTTCCTTCCAGAGATCTAGAAGGAAAACTAGTTTAATGAAATGTTACACAATTAAATGGCAAGTAACATGAATACTTATATTTCTCTTTTAACATTATTATTTCATTCATGACGTTATTTAATTATCTCCCCGTGCTCTTTGACATGTGTTGTAACGGAAAACACCAAACACGAGCGTGTCTATGTACAAATCTTCAACACTACCGCCTGCAATCAAAACACTAACGTGTTAAAATTCAACATTACAAGACCTCAGAACACACCTTATATTCATCTCTAAATCCTGAGGTACTATTCTGAAAAGTGGCTAACTCTGAAGTGTAGCGTCAGAGAGCCTAACTACATTCATTCAACCTTTAACACATATTCACAATAATTTGCTCTTTTTACAGTCACACGAATAAGTAAATTTTTTTTGGCATTATTCTAATATTTTTACTTTTAACATATCACAGTATTTCTTAACTTTTAAAATAACAGTTCACATTGTATATATAAGGACATATTAACATGCCGTTAATTTTACGCATTTGAAAACATACATTAGTAGTACATTAACTTCTATTCTTTTCCAAGCAAGTGCCAATTCTTCAACATTGAAATACTACATTTCAAAAGTCTTTCAGATTAAAACTTCTTTCTTGCCAGAATCTTTTAAATAAAATTTTATACAATAATTTTTACAATTTTCTTAAGGTACCTTTCTCAAAGATTATCAGTGCTTTTACAATATTCAAGTATTTACACATTCCTATTATACATTAATTTTAGTTTTACTCGCGAGTAATTGAAAAACAATATCAAAATAGGTAACAACTCATTTCTCGCCTTTTTGGCGATAAAGGTAGGCCTCACATGAGGTAAAACTTCTTGAATTCTGCCACTTGCAGTAAGAATGAAAAATTAACTTAAGGTTTCAAAGTAACATAAAGTTTTACCTATCTTTGTGATATTCAGACATCCTTTTTTCTGCCCAGGCTTGGAAAGTGGCGAAGACTACAGTCTGGTTGATCTTCCGTCTTGTACGGGTTCGACCTTCGGTTCCTTTCTCCATGAGCTTTCTTTTCCTTCCAGTTCGGTCACCCTTGAAGACCTTCTTTTTAGCCTCAGCCTGTGGTCCCGGCCGTTTGATGGCAGCTGGTCTTGGCGGAACCGGGACAACTGTCTCTCGTTTCTGCTTGGATCTCGTTGCTGGCTGTTCAAATTTTTCTTGTTTCTCTGCCTCCGCAGCTGGTGTTCCTTCATCAATTCGTCGACATTTGCTGCGTAGACTCCTATCCGATGGGTAGATCTTCCGTTGAGCCGGGATATAGTTGCCGTCATTTCTCCTGTCTCTCTTTGCATTCGTCGTACTTCTCCCTTCTTCATTCTGGGGGTGGTCGTGCCCTCTCTTTTCTGGTCGGTGGAACGGCTTCTTTTTCTTGTTACCTTCAGTTTTCCAACGGGGGAACTTTCTTTTCAATTGCTCCTGCCTCCTAATGGCTTGCCCTTGGGATTGTCGTTGTTCCACCTCTGGAGCTTGTGCCTGCCGTGCCGGATCCTGCAAAAGATCTCGAAATATTGGCATTTTATTACGATTATAAAATGATTTTATCTGGTCAACGTTTGCGGTGCATGTTTCACCATTCCTGGCTTTTAACACCACTACAGCCTGAGTTATTTTTCCTATGACATATGGTCCTACAAATCGTGGATAAAATTTGGCAGTTTTATCTTCTGGTGCTGAAGAAAGTGAATGCTTAATTTTTAACACTTCATCCCCTACTTTATAAGTTACTCCCCGTCGTTTCATATCATAATAAAGCTTCTGTTTTCTCTATGCTACTTCAGTGTTCTTTTTTGCTTCTTTAATTAATTTTTCTATATCGCCCATTTTAAATTCTGGGGTTCTTTGTTGAACATAAAATAATTTATCTAAGGGCGTTATAATCTTTCTGCCTAAAAATAACTCAGCAGGAGTTTTGCCCGTCGTATCATGTTTTGCGGTCCTATGTTCGAAAGCTAATTCATTGACATAGTTATCCCAGCTTTTATGAAAAATTTTAACATAACTACGGATAATTTTCACTATATTTCTATTGACCCGTTCCGCTATATTTGATTGCTGCCGATACGGGACCATTTTTAAATGACGTATGCCCAGTTTTTGGCACACGTCTTCAAATATATTACTTACAAATTGAGGACCATTATCCGATATAACTTATAGGGACTCCCCGTATTTTAAAATATATTTATTTAAAATAGAATCAGTAACTAATTTCGCGGAGGCTCGTTTTAAGGGAAAAATTTCAGTCCACTTACTAAAATGATCAACCATAACAAGGAGATACCGACTTTTATTTAACTGACTTTTTGGGAAAGGGCCCAATAAATCGATGCCAATTATTTCATTTGGAAATTCGGATTTAATGCTATTTAGAAACCCGGCCGGGCGGAAATTAATATAATTAACTGCTTGACATGTTGGGCAGGACTGGACATACGTCCTTATTAACTTTTGCAGCTCAGGAAAATAAATTGCTTAAATAAAATGCGTAAAATTAACGCGTACGCGTTGGATGGTTTTTCGAATACCAGCATGAGAAGCTAAAGGGGAGACGTGTAACTCCTGCAGTATATTTAATCTAAGACTAGCTGGGATAACAGGTCGAAATTCGTTGTTGAAATTCGTAGTTTTTGTATAAAATAATAGACCATCTATTAGTTCGTAATGGGCCGCCCTATTTCTTATCGCCACAATATCTTGGTGGCTAAAATTTTCGGGATCCTTTAAATACTCATAAATGTTTTTCAATTCAGGATCCTTACCCAGTTCGGTTATTACAGTTTCTCGGGAATGTATCGTACATGCTGTGAGCATTGCCAACTTTACAGTATTACCTTCTTCATCTATTTTTATTCTGGATTGGGCATCTGCTACGATATTTTCCTTTCCGGGGGTGTGCTTGATTACCAGATTATACTCTTGTAACTTGAGCGCCCATCTTATTAACCTTGGGGATAAGTTTTTCCCTGAGTACAATCTAGTTACCGCCGCATGATCAGAATACACTGTTATTGGCGCCTTTCCAAAATAGACTCGGAACTTTTGCACTGCTAACAGAACTGCAAGTGCCTTTCTCTCGGTCGCGGAGTAATTTCTTTGTGTTTGATTTAAAGTTCGACTAAAAAATGCCACGGGCTTCTGATTTTGCGAAAGTACCGCTCCTACCGCATAATCCGAAGCATCCGCTGAAATTTCTAAATTCTCATCCTTTTCAGGAAATTTCAACACAGGGGCTTGCGTTAATGCTTGCTTTAATTTTTCGAAAGCACTATTAGCTTCGGCCGTCCACGAGAATCTTGCCTTTTTCCTTTTTAATTTTAACAATGGTTCAGCAATAGCTGCAAAATCTTTTATAAAGGACCTATAATATGAACAAAGTTCTAGAAAAGAAGAGAGCTTCTTCGCCGTATTTGGCGGCGGATACTACTGCACAGCGATTATTTTTGATTCATCCGTCTCGATTCCTTTCTGAGATATTTTGTAACCTAAGTATTATAATTCAGGGGCTGCAAATTTTCACTTTTCGACATTAACTTTTAGACTGGCCTCATTTAATAATGAAAACACCTGTCTTAAATCCTGTACATGTTGGTCCAGATTATCACTAGTAATAATGATATAGTCTAAATAGATAAATGTGGTCTTTCCAAGAACAGGCCTTAGCACAATGCCCATACATCGCTGAAATGTTGCCGGTGCCCCTGAAAGGCCAAACGGCATACGCAAGAATGCATAAGTGCCAGACTTAGTTATAAAAGCAGTCTTAGGCACATCTTCCGGTTTAATCCCTATTTGAAAATAACCAGTCGTTAAGTCTAACGTAGTCATATATTTGGCAGAAGTTATGTTCAATAGAATTTCTTCAATAATAGGTAACGGATATACCGGATATTTAGTCATGGAGTTTAATTTACGATAGTCAATTGCAAAAAGCCACCTTTTCGGATGTGTTACCGGATAGTCATTATTTTTCTTACATAACACAACCGGGCTGGCACAACTACTTGAGATTAGCGTTATGATCTTTTTACGTAACATATCTCGAATGTGCCACTCTATAATTTTTTTCTTTATTCTTATCATATCGATATGGTTTGTGGCGAACTGGCAGTGAATCTCCGGTGTCGATACTATGGTTAGTAACTTGAGTAAATCCGGGAATATCACTAAATAACGAAGCAAATTCACTTACCACTTGTCGAATTTTTTGTTGCTCATCCTTAGGCAGGTGGTCGAGGTTTAACGTCGGTGGTTCTGTTTTTTCTTCTCGAACTGGTTTCATCGTCAGCTTAAGGGACGCTTCGTTAAAATCCAGCGTTGCTTCCGCCTCTGAAAGAAAATCTATCCCTAAAATGACATGTGCTTGTAAATTTTTTACAATAAAAAACATGATCTTTACTTGCTCGTCCTTGATACGAATATATAAGTGTATTTTACCTATGCATTTGCATCTTTCTCCCTGCGCAGCTAACACTGTCGTATTATCCGAATTATATATGCGGTATCTACGGAAATACTTCCTAAAAAATCTTCTGCCACAGAAGATCACTGCGCGCCTGTATCCAGGAGTGCGGTGGCTGGGATGTTATTCACCAAAACTTCAATCTTTGGAAGAGTCAAATTTTTCACCATAACTGTATTTAACTTGAAGGAAGAGGAGTTTTCTTGGCCTTCGGATTTCCGCACCCTCCCGTCAGCAGAAATCCGTTTTAGTTTAAATTTTGTTTCTTCCTTTCCATGCCTTCTTTCTTTTTGCGCTGGCCTTCAGGCTTTTTTTCTGTCTTACTATTGAACTGTCGACGTTCGCCGGTTGTTTTTTGATACTCAGGTTTCCTTGCCCACTGATTCCATTTGCTTCCGTAGCCGTGTTCTTGCCTTTGCTGTGGTCTTGGCGCACCAAATTGTCTTCGTTGCTCATACTGGCGTCTTCTTTCAATGTCCGCCGTTCTTCTACTTTCAAACTGGATTGCTAGCTCAAATAACTTTTCCAGTGTAGTCGGAATCCTTAATTCAATAAAGTCTTGTACTTGGGGAAGTAACCTCGGCAAAATCACTTGGATTATCTCAGGATCCGGACGGTTTCCATACAAGAGTTTAAAGACGTGAATTTTTCTTAAAATAAAGGTGGAAAGATTTTCGATTCGTTGCTGATATATGCTGAAAAGTTCCGTTTCTAATCTTGCACGATCTTTTACGACAGTGAAGGCTTTTACTAAGGCAGTCTTAAATTTTCGTAATTATAGGTGGGACTTCCCGCTTGACCCAAAAGGCTTCTGCCTATACATTTGAACCAATTAAGCGCTTGGCCCCTCAAAGCGCTGGTAGCTAACGTGACTTTCTGGAACTCATGGACTGGATACAGCATGAAGTGGTCATCCAATTTTTCCAAAAAACTGGTTACCGATGAGTTTCCATTAAATGTTGCTTCTGGTTTCATCGATGCGCCAATGGTCTGTACGGTGTACCCAAATCCTTCCAGGGCGACAGCTGGCATTTCTGGATTCTGAGACGCTTCTGCAGGCACCACAGGATCTTGAAACTCGGCCATGGTTATTCTTCGTCGGGCGCCACTATCAGGACTGGTTACCGGTTCCTCTTTACTTGCTTTGGAAACATGAACTGTCCTGACTCGGAACAGGGAGCTTACTCAAGCTATGTTCGATAAATTGTGAAGTAGACAATACACACAGGAATGGTATACGAAACCCTTTATTTTTCTATCTTTACAGAGCTTTCCGAAACTTCGGAATACAGAGACCAACCACTTGTTGTCTGAACGTAAGAATATAAAAATACTAACTAAAACTCTAACTAAACTAACTTTGGATTAATATACAAGTGCCTACTTTAAGAGTGGCCGTTAATTAACAAAAAGCCGTATGTAGTACAGAGAGCTGCTAAAACTACGATACGTTTAAAATTAGAGGATTAAACCTCTGGCCTTGAAGGCAACCAGCAAACGAGTAAAACTACTATGGTCAGCGGCCTGCTTCTAATAACTCCTTCCTCTCTCTTGCTTGGCAAAAAGCCAGAACTTAAGTACTTGGCGTTAGCAAGACAAATTTGCATAAATAAGTAAAAGCTTTTAATTCTGGCTGGAAGTAGAAAATAAGAAGTGATAGTAAAGATTTAAAATAAAATAAACTTTAGTAAAACTTAGGATCCTTACAACGTGTTATTTCGCCAATGATTGAGGGTACTTGAGCATTTACCCGAAAAAGCATCTGTTCCTTACGTAAGGTAGCTAGCCTTTGAGAACTGCATTAAAATATTTCGTGATAAAATGAATTTTCTAAAAAAATTACAGATTTATTCCTAGAAATGATAACCGCCGCCTTTTCCTGTATTAAAAGGGTAAAAGGAACAAATATTCAGTACTCTATTCTTTCAATTCATTTATTCATTAAATATTTATAACATTCATTCACTGTAATTTTCAAATAACGTTTTAACGCAGTTCACCTTTAATTGCAACCTATAATAAATTTTATTTTAATTGCTTTATTTCTAAAGTAGTTAATAGTTTATATTCATTGTAAGGAAACATATTTAATTACCTTCTACATTAATAGTCAGAAACATATTTTTTATATCATGTCCTGTATTAGTATTCAAAATTGTCTCATTGGATTTCACATTTACTTCATTCCAAAATAAGTAAAAATTTTTTAGAACAATTTAAAATTATGATAACTATTATACCCACATTATGATGATCATTACTATTATTAAAATGATAATTATTATACTATTTTAATGCCTGCCTTAACTGAAGTGCTCGAAACATTTTGAAGTTTAATACTGAATTTATTCAACATTATTTAAAATTAAATTTCTAATACCATGAAATATCATTCGATTATACATTTCGTGTAACATGACGTTTCCAAGGTTCAAAATAATTAATATAATGTGCAAAATTTTGGTTTATGATAAGAACAACTTTTTGAATATTGTAAGCAGAAACACCAAAAATCAAGATGGTTCAGTTTATAAACAGTTTCAATTTTTAGTAGAGTAAACTCGCAAGGGACCTGTTTCTTCTCTAGCGTATTATTCAGCCAGTGCTTATATACCTTCGTCAAATCTTTGATATTCATCTGGGAATCAATAGATCCCAAGAATTTCCTCAGACTTTTTTTAAAGTTAAACATCATACGAAATTCATTTATGAAATAAGTCTCTACCACTGATGAACCTTTTTCTTGTATTTGAAATTTTGAGAAAACTTAAGGGGACTCATACACCTTAAAACCCATAAGATCTTCGAATAGGTGATTTTTGCAAGAATTGGGATAACTTATTTATTTTAAAAGCAATTACTTCCAACTTTTTCAGCTGACTACATAATATAGCTGCTTTCTGAAATAGTCATCAGAAAGTTTGTGTTGCCACAAATATTTTTATAATTTAATCCCCTTTTTGACAACATTTTTCGTCATCTTTCCACCCTGCGCGCACAGTTTAAAATATTCTGTTGCATAATTTAATTCCATATTTAATATATAGCTTTTATAACATTTAGAAACTACTGTGAACCTAAAATTCTAAAAATTTCTTGTTAAATTTTTATTTTATTTGGAGTTGAGGTTATAAAATGTATTTTATTAAAAAAATTTGTAATGTTTTCGTCCATAACATTTTTCAGTATTAAAATATTTATCATACTTTTGGTTCAGTTAGAAAATAGTGCCCATATAAAGAATTCCATCCAATTTCAAGTATGTAACATTAGCCATTTTTAAAATATCATGCGCGCAAGGTGGAAACATGGCGAAATATTTTGTCACAAAGAGGATTAAATTACAAAAATATTTGTGGCAACACAAACTTTCTGGTTACTAGTTTCCAAAGCAGCTATATTATGTAGTCAGTTGTAAAAGGTTGGAAGTAAGTGCTTTTAAACTAAATAAAACATCCCAATTCTTGAAACAGTCACATATTTGAAGATAATGAGAGGTTTAAGGTGTATGAGTCCCCTTAAAGACATTGTGAAATAAAAGACTTGAAATCGGTTTCTTTACATTTTATTTTTACACCACAAGTGTTTCTTTCTTTTTTTATTGCTAATATGCTTTTAAAATTCTTCTGTATAACGGTAGAGCACAATTGCATATCTTTTCATAAAGATCACAGATTTAAAATGTTTTTTTTCACTCCTCAAATTGTAGTCTGTTGAGTCAATAATTTCAGTCCAAAGGACATGACAGACTATTAAATTTTTCTGAAACTCCACTCGGAACACTTACTAAAATATTCCCTGCAGCTATTTTCATGCCTTAATGATCACCTCTTAAAGTTTGTCCTTCAGAATGTTTTCGGAATGCGTATTTGTTATTCAGTTTGTTTCGGAAATATGAAATTATTATTCAGTTTAAAATGTATGTAATTTGTTTTAGTTTTTGACACGTTTACTTATCTTTAAATTTTCCCGTTTTCTATTTCTTTATCAAAACTTTACAATCTGTGTTTCTTTTATTATTATGAAAGGCCGACTGATTTTATGGATATTTGCTGATATAGATTCACGAAACATAATTCTGAAATGAAAAGCCCATATAAAATATTTTTAAAAATATATAAGTTGTTATAAGTATTTAAATTCTGTAACATGGATACTGGCTAGTTTCATCTAAAATGTTGTCCACGGAATCTTTAGGCAGATACTTGTTGTGGACTTTTCCATAATCTAAACTAAGCAGTTCTCTATTCTTTCAGTAGCATTTGGAAGTATATGGGAATACGGGTTTGAACTTAGCTATGTAATCTATCAAACTAGTGAAATATTGAAATTCCATTGATGGATAGAAGAAGGGTTCATGAAAGGATGTAACAGTCAATGATATCTGTTGACCAGACATATTTTCTGATAGCAGTGTAACAACATGCGTGTGTCATTACAGAACTTTCTATTCCCTTAAAAACGAATTCTAATATCCACCGTGGGGGCCGATGCAAGTGATAAAGGTAACTCGTTAAGAACAACCCCTTTGGCGGTGTACCCGTTTCCTATCTTTAAGAGTAAGAAGAAGGAGGCTTTTTTTTTAAGGGAAATGCCGAGAGAGTGAGACGCGTTCGGGCATCTGAAAAGCTGTTGTTTCTTCCCTTCTGTAATAATACCGTAATATTACTTTTTTATTCGCACTTTCCAAATCTAAAAGGACAACCTGTTCTAGTTATTTCCGTGCTGTAAAAAATTCGGCGACGTTTTAATAGATTCTACATTCCTTTCATTTGGAAAAAAAACATATTTAACGCCAATGCATATGTATTTTGTTCTTGCCTTTAACTTTTGCTAAAATATTTGGACATCTAAATCTACTCTTTTTAAAAAGTCATGCTGATTATTTAAATAATTTTACAAGAACAAAATCAGATTTATCGCATATACTGTAATATATTGTTCAACAGTTTATTTAACGAAATGGATAAATATCAGCTAAACGACATCTCTAACGTTAATAAAATATAATATTTCTTCAATTATCTCCCACCTCTAGGAACTTTTAAAAGCAATTAGTGTAATGCAATCAAAACAACTAATAACAGAATGAAAGAGAAACACACCAGCGTGGGGATTTAAGACACAAAATTAACATTGGTTATGTATTTTACGACAATCAGATGCAGATTCCCATTCATCAGGAGCTTCTTTTTTCTCCTGAAGAAGGATCTGTGTCAGTGAGTGTGATTGTATATTTTATATTTCAAGTTGTTAATTTTTCTTTAAATGACTTGGGTTTTGATGTTGAAAAACGATATCCTTGGATGGATCTTTAATACTTAAATTTAGAGAATTCAGCTTTTCAAACAAGTCCGACAGAAATTGAACTTTAATTCACCAAATCTTGCCATGAAGATAAAATTCAAAAGATATATTTCCGACCTACAAGAATTTCACGTGTAGGAGTCGTTTCAAAACACCTCCCTTCGAAAGTCAACGTCGTGATATAAAAGAGTCATATTTCTTGTGATACATAAGAGCTTTGTATTCGAAATCCATTGTGTAGTACGGCTGAGAGAAAATTCGGGTTTTAAATGGTCGATTTTTGATGAAATTGACCACTTGGATGGCGGGGTTCATAACATTCATAACAATTAACATAAAGTTTTTGAAACAAGCGTTTGTGAGTTATGCAGTGGACGCTCATTACACAGGGTGAATGTAAACAAGAGGGCAAAACTTTAGGGGGTGATAGAAGGCAGCAATATTCGTCATAGAATGTTTGGTCGGAACGTAAGCGGTGAGAAGTTAAAAGGTAGTTTCCCACTGTCACACTTAAAGAGTTAACACAAGATTGAGAGGAGAAACTTCAGAAAACATTTTATTAACACAACACGCTCATAGAAATTGCCCAAAAGTCTTTCCGCCAGATGTAGTGCAGGTTTCATGCCTGCGAGATAGGGTTTGACGCACATTTACAAAGACACTAGGCATTTCTCGAATATGGCCTGCAACAACGGTGATTTTGGCGAGTAGATCCAGCTTGATTTCTTTGGTGCACTCGTAAATTAGGCTTTTCATATGCCCCACAGGAAAAAGTCAAACTACGAGAGATCCGTTGATCTTGGTGGCCAAGCTATTGGACCACCTCGACCAAACCATCGACCTGGAAATTTCCTGGTTCGTATAACCAGCAATCCACGGTAGAAAATGCCGTTGGGTGCAAGGACCAACCTCTTTTGTACCATTTATTTAAAATACCACACAGCGGCTCACCGTCTGCGTTCCAACCGTATGAAGAATATTTTTCGTATAATTTCCTTCTATCACCCCTTAAAATTTTGCCCTCATGTTCAGATTCACCCTGTATTTGTATTTTCTTAGCACACAAGTGTGGTAAATCCACCGGTTTGTGCGTTTTTGCTTTGCGCTATTAATTGTGCAATCTTGTAGCTGATAATCGGTCCCTTTTTTGGCATATTCTTATAGAAAATATTTTTCCTGTTTTATTTTGCTGCCCTGTCAAGTTTTCAAAAAGATTTTTTTTTTTAAACCTCTGAATGTGAAGTTTCCAAATGTCTTTTCAGTTTACTGGGAACGAGAACTTCATTTGCAAATTTCATTTCGTAGACTATGCAGAATGCTATCTGAGGATCTTCCGTTTCAATTGCAATGAATCCAAATTCGAAGTAGTCAACTTTATACTTCCGTTTTTTCCTTTGTTTATTTTTCGATTGTAAAAGACTAGGTTTTATTAAATATTTGTCGATTATGGCTAAATAAATAAAACAATTTTAGTTAGTTCACTGCAATGCACTCACATTAAACAAATTTAAAGACTTAGTTATTTAACAAATCTTTCGATTTTAATAAACAGCCAGTTTGAATAAACGTCAGTCACAATTGGGAGAAAATTATATCGAAAAAAACGCGAGAAAACTAAATTTAAAAAGATTTTTTTTTTTTTTATAAAGCATAATTTACAAAAACTATTTCAAAGTTTCAAACCTTCTCAGCACTTTTAAGAATCTCTCGTGACATACAATTCGATAAACGCTGCACTAGAATGTTTATTTTAATAAGGATTAATTTATCATCTTACCTCATTACATGGTGTTGAAAATTGGAAGCGAAGCTTTCCTGACCTCGTCTATACTGTGCAGTGTGAGTTTAATCGAAAAGTAGTATAATATCCCTCTAACGCCAAAAACAATGCGGTAAAATTAGTATTTTACTGCTTTAGGAACCGTCTTGGAATATTACAAAATTTAACTATCTATCAGTAGTTAGATTTTAAATTTAAAGAGGGATTTAAGACTATTTTACTTACTTCACATACGAGTGTAATATTCTTCGATATTAAAGTATTCAAAACACACACACCAAAAAATTTCTATCTAGAACAATTATTCATTTAACGATTATCCTGAAAGAGGTAGAAGGTACTTAGAAGAGTTTCGACTCACTTTTCGCATTCTACTTATGTCAGCTTACTACCAACACCACAGTTAAGTAATCATTTCCTTGTAATAAATTGTCACGATTTTCAATTACCAGTTCAAGATATAAATTGGTGCAATTAAGCGTTGAATTACCTAATTAGAATATAAAGTAAATGCTTTGGTATGGCATTTCAGTGACGTTTAATCCTAATAAATCTTCATTTAATTTTGGTTGGAAGAACTTGTTTCTAAGTATTTACATAAATAAGTGAGTAAAATAATAATAATGCCAATCTCTTAGCATTTAAGTAATTAAATTTCAAATCTATAGTACTATTCTATGAAAAACAAAGAAATAAACGGGCTAGAATATTCTAGAAGCGAGACATAGTATTTGTAAAAATGCTTTTAAATATTTTCCTTTTATTTGGGAGATGTCGAATGTATAGCTGTCATCAATTAAATACTGAAACTTTCCAAAGCCGGAGAAATTTGACTTTTATAGTGCATTCCCTTGCCATGGGAAAGAAACGATGAACTGAGGCCGATTACCATTTTTGAGCATAATTGCAACAGCATAATAGTTGCAAAACGGGAATCCGCATAAACCTCTCCGGCCCGAATGGATCGAAAAAGGGAGTACAGAATGGACGGACAGCAATGGCAATGTAGTGCAAAGCTAAGGTTTGGAGTATGGACCAAAATCGTGGCGCCAAAATACACCCGTTTCGACGAGTAAAGACAATAGCGACGGGCAAGGAGAAGGTCGCACCGTATAGAAGCATGGAGGTAGGGAATAATTTATGCTTACCCTCCACGGTTACCTTCACGGGGAATGCTAAAAGCCCTATTGCACCGTTTCGAGAAGCATTATTCACAGTGGATTGTGAGGCCAGTAACACGGTTCAGAGGACCAGAACCCCCTGCAGGGAACAGCCAGCTAATAGGACCGGGTGAAAATTTCTCCACTCCATATTGGTCCGAGATAGCGGTTTTGTTGGGGCTCATACACCTTTTCTTCCTGAGTCAAGTTTGTAATGATTATTTTCTTTGAAGGAATGAAAGCCAGACGCAGCCGGACAGATGCCTCTAGAAATCTCCTCTAATGACTTGATTATCTAATGACTTGAGAATGAATTCTCCTTCTCTCCAAGGCTTCGAAGTAGTTTCTAGGTCTGGATAAATTCAGAAGTGCATATGATTCATTCCGAGTTAACCTAGTGGGAACTTCTCAGCTATGGATAGGTAGTGAACTGTATTGGGACTATAATAAAAACAGCTGGTTCTCTCATAATAATTAGTATGTAGATGCTAAGTGAAGGTGTACATCTAAAATATTTTGACGGTAAGTGAATGTGAATTCGATAGTATACACTGAAGAATAAAAAAAATATACCCAGCTAAATAAATAACGTGTTACGCAACCTCTGGCTTGTAAAACAGCTGTAACTCGCTTTGGTATGGTTGTCACATGTTCTTGGTCAATGACTGTATACAGGTTGCATAAAATTTCTAAGCAGCGGTCACGCAAAGTCGAGATATTCCGAGATAATGGTGTTTGAGCTCTAAGCTAGGGGTCAATGGCATCCCAAATGTGCTATATCGGGTTAAAATATGGCAAGTTAGGTGACTAGAACATTAACTGGAATTCATCCTTATGGCTTCTTGAACCACTCCAACACAATTCGAGCCTTGTGACATGGGACGTTGTCCATAAATAGCAGTTTGATTTTTCAGTGAATCGCTTTAAAAGGCATTATCATTTTCCACACTTATATGCTTTACTTACTTAGTTAAAGAAGCTGAAGACATGAGTGTTTATGAAGTTAGTCTTATTAACATGTAATGATTCGCGTTTGCTACTTGATTTTTAAGGAAAATATCTAGCAGGGTATTTTTAGCAGTTCAGAGGTTACGAAAGCATTTATTCGGATACTTCCCAATTTTGAAATATTATTCGGAAATAGTAATTCAGCGTTTAATTATTTGATTGTTTCTAAAGATATCCACCTCCTTTTTTCTAAAAGTGTATGTTTCAAAAAGCAGTTAAAATTAGGGAATGCAAGACAATCGCAAAAATGTTATATTTTTTTCACTGAGAAAATGCATTATTAAAAATGTGATATTACTTCACTTCACTTTGTGATGGATTCGCTTCCCTGCCAGATGTTTTATTGTAAATCTGCTTTAACTAAACGTACAACTGTAATTTTATGGTTATTTACAAGGAAATTTATTTATATTTTAAATTACGTTATTTTTTATAGTCAGGTATGAAAACTTAGAGTAAATGTTAACTTTCACGTGAATATAAATATTCTTTTTTGACTTTCAAAGATGAAAGAAAAACAGGGCAAAATTAAACAGATGTCTACTGAAGAAGAATTAACAAATTATTCAGAAAATTTTAAATAAATATATAAAGAATACCTCAAAACTTGTAATTAGACTAAACAAAGTATACAAAAAAGCACTACAGGATACACAATCAAGATTGCAATAAATGCTTCATCTGCAGTATGTTAAAGAGAAGTGCCTTCATCATAACTACAAATTTAGTGCTAGATCAAAAGAATTTTTTACTTCAAATTTTTATCAATGCGAAATACAAGCTCTATCACTAAACTTTCGATTTTATTTTTTTTTAAGTAACAAAGAAGAAGCCTTTGGAAGACCCAAAAAGGTAAAAGATTTTTTTCCAATAGTAAGTGTTCCTCAGATCCTAATATATTTTTACAATCTGAATTTTATGAATCATTTTTTTTCCTTAAAATTTTAAAAGAAGAGCGTAATAGGAAGTTTACTGTTGTGACGAAATTCAGTCATTATTGCTATTTTTGGTTGAATCTATTTTAACCTATAATGTCAGAAATTATTTTTTACTACTCAAAACTCATTCACGGGCAAAAGCGATGAAGAAGAGTAATAAACATTCAAAACGGCATTTAACTGAAATCAATCAAGGATTATGTTAACAGTCTGTAGCAGGTGACAGACATTTCAGTATATCGCAGGTTAATGAGACGCAAGCAAAAAATCCATCATTTAACGTTAAAACAAATTTTTTTTAAATTTTAACATGTACTTTTATTATGTTAATCCTCAAACAAACCTTTACGTATGATGTTATGAGAGAATGTATGCGTATGATATTTCTAATATTTCAAGCTAACTTAATATTGACCTAATATTTCAAGCTAAATATTTATTCGATATCTTTCACATAGAGCTTAACAATACCGCGTATCGACATTTACATATTAATAATATTTATTTTATTCCTTTTGAAAAGATATTTAGAAAAAGAGTCCAATTATTCTAGCACTTTGAAAATGAACTATATTTTATTATAGTAATGTTTCATTACTTTCATTACGTATAAAAACTATAAATTTCGTGTAACTTAATGTGAATTTATGAGCAGGAGCAGTATAAATGATCTTGCAGCTGCACTTGAATGTTTAAATTTTCATTTGTAATTGTTAAAAATAACGTATGATGTATTCTTTCGATTATATTTTCATCTTTCTAACAATTATCTAAATATATTTTCAAATAGAAAATACTCGATTTAATTTAAATAAATATTTAAAGTTAAAAATAAAAAGTTCAAATCTATTAGTATTATTTTACCTCGAAACAGAAACGAATTTAAATCATATTTTCAGCGAATTAATCATAGCACTGATATTCATATTGATCATTAAATTTATTAAACACTTCTAAAGGCATATTTTAACAATGCCTTAAAGGAATGTGACATAAGTATCTAACGTGAAATGAGCACTTTCCTCTTAATTAATCTACACTAAACCTGTGTAAATCAATGTAATCAAAAGAGATAGAGTTCGCTGCTTCGAAATATTTCGCACAATTAAAATTAAGATTTCCGATAATGAGGTATATTTAACTAACATTTTACGTTTAAATAGAAGTTAGGTTTATAACATAACAACATTCATGGTTTTGAAAGAAATAGCATATACGAAACCTTTTCCGAAATCTGAGACAGAAGAAATATTTGGAGTCTAATTTATGATACTTGGTAAATTCTTATAAATTTCTTATTAGTGATTTCCATAGAAATGATTCAGTCGATTCGAGAAGTTTTTAAGTATTTTTTCCCTCATTACCGCGTGCCTTTCCTGTATTCCTAGAAAGCAGTAGCGGCTAGCAATCGGATGGTCCGGAGTTCGAATCCAAGGGAGGGCATTACTTATTTTCTACCTTTCTTTCACCGAAATAAAATGCCTAACGGTATGTACAGAGTTTTCATGTTATTTGAAAGATTAAATCAAATGTCACTAATTTCTACTTGCATCCTACATAGCTTGGGTCAGTGTAATGAAGGAAATTCGACACTTACTATCGCTAGTTTTACATCAGAAAACAAATAGTAGAAGTATAAGAAGTGAATGTAGTCTCGTTTGATTTTTAAGGTTTATGCCCTGTAATATTTAAAGGACTTAAGTCAGTAGTAATATAGTTCGCAATCGCAATTAGATGCAGTTCGAAAAATCTTTTGATTGAAATTTTGCTACGAAGCTTAAGATCGTGATTGTGGAACGATTCCTTCTTGCATAATCCACTTAGTCGTAAGCCCACATTTTAGTTAATAAAGGCTCAGTTAAATATTAATTTAAGATTTAAGACAAAAGGTAGGGCTCATATTGGCCCTTGTTACTGCTTTTCATTTTTAGGTTAATAACTATATAAGAAATAAACAGAGACAAATTTTAATCGTAATCTGGAGTCTGCTAGCAGAATTTAAACAAAAATTAATAGTTGAAAATAATCACACAGATGAAGAAAGAAATAAAATTTTCCAAAAACGCATAGCATTTCTTCATGCATGGCCTAGTAGCACGTGCAACAGGTCTGCAACTCCATCTCAGCTTAGACTCGCTCTTATTTCGGCTAGAAGGAGAACAGTATGAGTCACGACAATGCGTAGAAGGCTGCATGAAAGAGGTCTCTATGCTATGCGACCGGCACGGTGCATCCGCAATCAGAGGAGAGTTGCATTAGTCACGTAATCATGTAAATTTGCACTGATAATTAGTGATGGTTTGTTACGTTCGCTGATGCTCGAGCTTCGCTATATAGAACGATTTTCAACGTCTTCATATATGGCGAGAAGCAGAAACTTGGAAATCTTCCGTCAAACATTAAGCTATGTGCCTACCCTAAATTCGTCGTTTTGGTGAAAATTTTCGAAATCTTTTTATTTATTCATTTTATAGGCCATGCATTTAGGTTTCTAAAAATGCTTTATTTTTGTTTTTACGATAACTAGAAGAAAAGTTATAGTATGAAAAATAAATCGGAAGTGAATTTTTGGATGCCGGAAGTTGGCATTTAAATGGTCGTAAAAATGCAAACAATAAGTTTAAACAACTATTTTCTAATTATTAAACAATATAAAAGGTGTAAAAGCAACACATCTTTCACTGTGTGACACTTTGCTGATAAAATGACTACATGGGAAGACTCAAACAGTAATGAGTATTTTAATAACCTTTTGCGGACTATTTTACCTAAAGAAACTTTTGTCCAACTGAAAACATTGCTTTTAGGTACACATATTGCTGTATTATTATTTAATTCAAGATATTTAGGACTTTTACCTATTTTCAGGTATATAGAAATAGAAATTAATCCCATTATGCTTGAAAGCTACATGGGAATAGATAAACAGCGAATTCAGAAATTGAAACGCCAATCTCTACAAGCAACAAAGTTATTCAGAAAAATGCTAAAATTAAGTTAATTAAATTAAATTAAAATGCTAAGTCAAAATTAGTTAAGAATGAAGTAAAAGAGCGCCTAACATACAAATACGGCGAGGTTTAAAGGTCTAAAGTGGCTAGAAAATGTTTTGTGCTGTATTAAAATCTTTAAATGCATTTTCTGAGAAATTGTGTTTTTCGTTACTTTTGATTGCGATTGCGTTAATTTCTCAAAATGTATTTAGAATATTGAAATGAAATTTTGCCAAAATGTTTTATTCATCTTTAGCTGTTCTCTGTAGCAAAATCTGACCTCTATGTATATATTTATTGATTTTATTGACAGTATTTTGAATAAAAGAGGATTTTTTTGTTTTAATTTTGAGTTTTTGTACTAAGGTTTGAATATTTTAAAATATTTTATACGTACAGCAAATCTTTTGCTACAGAACACAGGTAAGTATGTTATTTATATACTGTGTAAAGATTATTGAAGTATATTCATTAGAATCTATTATAGGAGGTCTGGCGTAAATGAAAATGTTCACTAAAATGTTACTAAATATTGCCTATATTTAAAAAATAAATGGAACGTTTTATAAAATCCCATTTAAATTCATAGTTTTATATCCAGACTTACTCAAAAACATGTGTGTTTAATTAAAATTTTATGTATTTAAAAAAAATGCTTCGTATAAAGGGATACCTGTGCAGGAGGTAGTTTCTTGGAAGGAATATCTTCAGGAAAGCCCAAAGACCCGTACTCTCAGTGGTGAGAGGTACAGAGACGACATATTAAATCCTATGATGCCGTAATTGGCTTAAATCATACTGTTCGCCTTGACTTTCTTGAAGAAAAAAATGGTCCAAATGGAATAGCTAGCATGCTTTCCCAAACTTAATCACAATGAGCATGTGTGGGACGCCCTGCTGCCTCCATTGACCTTCTGGCCTCCAACCACTTCTGTAATTCCTAGATTGCATTAGAACGGCTTTCCGTGATGAATGAGCATTGCTACACATGCAACTCATTGATAATATTATAGACAGCATGAAGCATCGCTGTCCAGCATGTACTGTTGTTCGGGATGATTACACTCATTATTCAGAATTTTTTTTTATATTTAACTTGCATGACCGAATTTGGGAGATTTTATATTCATGTTGATGTCATCAAATATAACTACTCTGCGTAATATTTTCTTCTCTTTTTAAGTTTCAAGTGGTAGATATAGTAATAGATATTGTCAATTTGTCAGATTTTTCCAATTGCCAGTTGTCAGATTTGTCCAGTTAGTTTGCATACTAGTTAAGTTATCATCAGTTTTTTCGTTTGTTGCTTAACTTACTCTTGGGAACCAGTGTGTGTGTGTATGTATATATATATATGCACATACATAATTAATCAGGAGATAATAATTAAATCAAAATTAAATTGTGAAATTAAATGGACTTTAATAATATAGTGTACTATCTTTATTTTAATTTTAAATTTCTCAACTACCTTTTATAAATATAATATGTATCTGTCTCTGATTAAAAAATGTGATGCCAAAAATAAAACGAATTGCTCAACTGCCCATGATTTGATTGCAAGTTTCTCCGTCATCAGCAATCAAATCATATTATATTTATACATGTCTCGGCGCGTATTTATGAAAAACCGATTCACATTTTTAAAAGCGAGTTATCACGCACTCACTCACACACACATATATATATAATTCAATACAAATGAAATAGTTCTAAAACCAATATTTAATTATGCACTGTAAGCTGCAACAGCTGGTGGTAATATTGAAAATGTTTTAAAAAAGCATTAAAATCTGAAAATATTTTAAAACAGCAATAAAATCCAATGCATATTCAAACTGGGGTATGATTATATAAAATTTAAAAAATAACATTTTCTGATGTGTGTGGCAACTGTGAATAAATAACTAGACCAGAAATGAGATCGATAGCGCTATAACAGTGTATTAGTGCCTATAAATGATTATGATGAATAGGTACAATACATGATCAATGGTGCATAAACCCAAAAAAAAATGCAATAGAAGTGCTGTGTTGATGATATTGAGAAAAGTTTAAGTTAATTATATTTTTATTTAGGAAAAATCGGAATTTAATTTAATTCCTTGGATTATTCATTTAATTTAATAATATTCTGTTATCTAAATTTTACGTTTTGGAAAAACCATCGCTTCAATGATATTTTACTTTTTTTATAATTTAAACTGGAAAGCTTCGTTTTCCTTTGTGAGAAGATTCAGGGTAAGACAGTAATTCTGCTGAGTCATTTCCTCTCGAACATTCTAGAAAGAATTTCTTTCTCTCGGTTGCTAGGAAGTAAATAGTGTACGTGACAAGAGTCAGGGGTTAATGTGTTTTCTTACGATTAGAGGTCACTGGTTTAGCGAAAGAGAAGTCCAGCTTGGCTCCGGGTCTTGACTGGTTGTGCAGATTGTTTTGTAATTTGGACGGAGTGTGGAAATTTTCTCTCTAAAAAGGAGGTGAAATTCTAGATTTTGTGGTAGTTGGTTTTTGTAAGAGTGTGAGAAAGATTTTGTAGTATAGGTCACTTTTGTCTTCGTCTTCATCGTGGTAAGAGGTACTTCACTTTTCGCTGAGAGTTCGTCGACTGATGTTGATTTAGTATTTGGTGCTTTGTTACACTAGCGGAATCGACGTGGGTATGCCCTCTATGCTTTCTACAGGAAGGAAGGGTTTTCAGCTAATTTCCTAAAAGTGATGTCAGTTTCCTTTTGGAGAGTTGATGAAAGTTTGTTAAATGTCAGCGTCGACTATATTTCAAACTTATAGATTAATGCCGACTTTGGTCGTGTGGCGTATTCCGCTTCACTTCGTAAGAAGGAAAAGATTGCTCCAGCACTCTGATGTATGACCAACCTCATCCAGCAGCATCCTGTTAAAAAATGTATGGTTCGCCTGAAAATCCTGGCTATAGTGTTTCCCTGCAGCAGTTTGATAAAAATATAATTATATTTTCCGGCGAGAATTAATATCCAGGTTTTTCTTCCGATCTGGCGTGTGACACGTGTTGTGAAAGGAATCCTCGTGTTGAATGAACAGTTCATCAGGTATTTTGGTCAGGAGCTTTGCTGCTGTGCAGGACTTTCTATTGAACTTTCAGTTCTAGTAATTCCCGCTTATTACGATCAACGTTTTCAGTTCCAGTGCATCAGCTCAGTTCCCCTTCAAAAATTGCCTACTGTCAGATAAGTTGTGATTTTATTCTTTATTCATGCGTAGACAATTTTTAAAAAAATCCTAGTAGCGTGTCACTAGCCATCAAATGAACTGTAATTTGAAATAATCCACAAAACGTTGAACTCTAGTGACCAGCAGAATTAGTTTGTTAACTGTTTTTTACTATCTTAATAACATATGGTAAAAGTGTTCCTCTCTACTGCTCATAACTTAACTTTTGTAAACAAGAAAATTGAATTTGTAAGTAGAAAAAGGATTGATTAATAATTATAAATTGAATTTGTAATTAGAAAAATGATTGATTAATAATTATAAATTGAATTTATAAGCAGAAAAATTATTGATTAATAATTAGAAAATTGAAATTTATAAGTAGAAAAATAATTAGAAAATTGTAAAAGAAATTTTTACTTAAGAATAATAGGCATGAGCTTTAATAAATTTGCTTATTAATGGTTAATCCGCAATTTCTTTTCTTGTGTATTGTTATTGTCATTTAACTGATCTTTTCCTGACCGTGGTCCCGGAAAAAAAACAACGCCACAAGTACTACTTCGTAATTACGATCACAAATGTTAAATTGGCTAGCACTTATTTCTTATGCTTACTTTAGGTTTGTTTCTGCTGAATACCTGATTATCCATGTATATCTCAAAAACAACTATTACCTTTGGGTACCTTTCGTGCTAGATTAATTTAATTTTTTTTCGGTCACACGAGTTAATATTGTTGGACCTAAAACCCAACAATATTACAGAAAGTGGGAAAATAATTAAGAAGAAATATACAAAGAATTTACATCTTTCGGCGTAGTTCTGTCAGGGAATTGGTGTATCGAAAGAAGCAAATTGAACAGTTTGTTTTAGAACTATCAATAACAAAACACTACATATTTAATACTTCTTTAAACAATAAAAGAATTCAAAAGAATATGTGTCTTTTTCAGGCTGAAATAAGAAAAGGCTTTGTTCAAATTTCCACGAACCCAAAATCCATTAAGATCCAATTAATTGCATAAAACAGCAGCAGAATCTTTATCTCATTTAAATCCAAAACATGTGAAGACAACTAAATACAAACAACATATAAAATAACAATAATACTATTAAAATTGTATCCTGGAACAAATTGTATCAAAATGATATTTTCTCTATATGTAGTGATATGCAGCTCGGTTAAGAAATGAGGTTGTAAACGTTTTGTAAGCACATCAGTATCTGACGTGCACAGACTTTAAGAAAAACCGAGCTCCTCTCTATTCGCACGGTGTGTTATGGATCTTATCAAAAGACATTTTACAAAAGAATTATTCATGAGACGGCACTTTCATGATGTCTATGGCATTCCCGATTCCTAAAAATTAACTCATATTTTAATTCTAAATAAATATGAAACATCTAGTCACCCGTTACAACCGCAGCACGTTTCCATATCTTTAAGACAATAATTCGTGATATACAAGCAGAGCATGTCCAAGCACACAATTTGCTGGAGAGTGGAAAGTGTGCCATCTTGCAATTTCAGCTGATGTCTGACAATGTCGGACCCCATACAGAGCATGGTTTGGTATAATCAAAATTGTACTAGTCCAAAATATAGATAAATCTGTAATTAATTAATAAAAATGCAATCTAATTGAGATATTTAGAATGAATTTAGAGTTTCACTATATGTCTTTCTCCTCCCTTTATTACGTCATAGACAAAGTTTCCCATTTTTCTGATGACCGGTTACGTCTCTAGGCAGCACTGAATGGAAGAAGTTTAATTACGGCATTTAAATTTAGTGGAGATGTTTTAACTCGTAGAAGAACCCAACTTCCATTAGGTTCGTTAAAATGAATATGTATAAGCGTATCAATAAAATATCATCAATTATTTAATTTTAGTTTAAAATATTTTTTGCATTCTTGTTGACTGTTGGCTTTTTTTTATCTTTCTTCTCAACAATGTAGCCATATATAGCAATGATTATTTATCTTTTGCCGTAGCTTGAGTCCTTTTTTCTTTCTATTATTAGACTGGATAATTTTTTTCATCATAAGACAATGCTTAAAGCATAGCTATATTAGCACATTCAGCATTATTCGCTTGCTCTCATTTTTCTTCTTGTTTCAATAGCTGATGACCCAGCAAAATAGAATACAAACAAAGACATGATTGATGCTATCTTAGCAATTAGGATTATATTTTCTGGTGCAATCAACAATTTGGCAACAAAGATGAGAGTTTGTAAACAATGGTTATGATAATGCTATTAACTTTTAAACTATTACTTAACCTTATTGTCAAATCAGCGGGAACGACAGACTAATCAGTCAAATGAAAGTTGACTGCAGTACAGTTCGTGCTTATCTTCACAGGTTTCTTCAGTATGATATTAGATTTTTAAGAGGCTAAAAAATCAAGTTAGCACTGGTATTATTTTATATGGGAAGCGATAGAAAGTTCTTAGAACTGGGCATAAGAAGCAACGCTATACGAGGCAACATTTTTTTTTTACCTGATGCAGTGTCCTGTAAGGACAAAACTTTTTTTTTCAAAATTCTTGTGATTTACTTCATTATTAGACGACACCTGTCTTCATCTCATTCTAAACTAATTCATTGGCAACGTTTACAACATTATTATTACGTATAAAATTAATTACTCAAAGATTATTCTTCAAACGTTTGAATTAAAATGATATTTGGTACATAATTTAGCGAATATGAATGATAAGGAAGCATTTGAAACTCAACAGCAGAAGCAGGAGCTGCTACCTTACAAAAAAAGCGTAACGCCGTATTATCAAATGAGTAAAACATTCCCTTCGAAATCCCCATTCGTTTGGTTATCTACGTTGAAATAAATCAGTTATCACCTGTCTCCTTCATCCTAGAAAACACTAATTCATAACTTTGGCTGACGAAGCTGACTCAAAAATCATTTTTCTGATAGCAAATAAGAGTGTGCCCTGACCATGTTCTGTTGCTCACTCACAAGATAGAATTGGTGTATTAATGATTAAACTAGATCACATATCTATTTAAACACGTACTGACTGGCGTGTGTTGCCGTGCTAGCCTCTCTGGAACCATTGATCATACGTTTGCAATTGGTGACAAAGATTAAGAACACGCCACCCAGCGCAATTTGTAGTACCCAGTGTTTTGAAGAAATGTAGCATAATTTCGCAACAGGCGGTCTTGGACCGTCCTGCTGGATAACTGAAGTTGTTGTATTTGTTAAGTACGCTTATAATATGTACTATTGTATGTTCTACTAATTTGAGGGCCCAAAATAATGGAATTATCTCCTGAGCAACAATGTATTACAGTGTTATTTGTTGTGTCTGCTAATGCTAGAAATGTCAGGACGCGAGGCAATATCATTTTACTTTCTTGGTAGAATAATGGTGTTACCGTCCCCCGCCAGCTCTCAACTGATAAATGGAGAGACAGATCTCTTTTGATACAGTACAACCATGGACTTTGAAATCTCAGTAAGTTAAGGATCGTTAGTCTACGTGAATAACTTAAGCGACTGACCACAAAGTAGAAGGGATTTTGTATAATAAATGCGAGATTCCAGTTCATGTGGCTTCAGTTCTTTGCCAGAGTTCGTCTGTCGTGTTAGCTGGCGACTGCCATCGTTAACTCTGTACTCTCTGTAACCGTTAACTAACCCAGACGGGAATTCACCAGTAGGGCTGAATTTCAAAGTTTCAGGGGGGAATGTGGTCAACATTTGATTTAGCTATTAAGTATTTAGTTTTATTTTATGAATATAAAAACTAATTTTATTCAAATTCTGGGTATTTATCAACATTTTCTATACTTTTCATTTTTTAATTTATTAAACACATTAAAAATAATATAAATCTAAATAAAAGTAAATATGTATTTTTAAAGTTTTGGTAATTATCGGAGAATGATCTTCTAACTATGCTGAAAGGTGCGCATGATGAAAACTAAGTTGAGAAACACTGAACTAGATGTTTGCAGTTGATTAGATATATGGAGAACGTGTCGGCGAAGCCAGGAATCGAACATCATGTGTGCTGACGAAACGTGCTGGTAACATGTGTGCTGGTAACATGCGGTCTTGCACTGTCTTCTTTAAAGAGGGTGTGATGGAGTCCTAATGATGTGGCACACCTGCGTGCATTAAAACCTCAGTATTATAGTGATCGCTTGGTTCTACAGACTAAAAGATGAAAGATAAGCATCTAGTGGCAGGATATCCCCCGATAAAAGTGTTTAGCTGATATCTCAATGAAAAATGTAAAGTCCCAGTCACATTATGTTTCGGTTACGCGGGACTTGACGTCGAAAGGAACAATTCTGAGAACCCGCACAATTCCAGGAAACACACGTAGCTAGGTTATCATTCTCACTTACTACAAAGACTTGAACGCCAAACAGTAATCGACTATCGCTCAAATCGGGATCACGTGATCCTTCAGAAGCAGAACTTTCGTCTGATTGGTTGTCTCTACCTGGGACCCGAGACATTTTCGGTGAGGTTTGAAAAAATCCCGCGTAGCCGCAACATTGCTTCCGTAGCTAGGCGGGACTTCGCTTCAGGCGGGGCTCTTTTTTCTAGGAATCCTCCCTTTTAAACCAGTGCTAACAGAATCTCGTTTCTCAGAAATGTTCCGTCTAGCAGGCACTGTAGCCATGTGTGATAACCTTTTTAGGTTTCTAACGGTAGTTCTTCTTCGTGCCTCCATACAAAGCTACGGTTATCGTAAGGATCTAAGCAATAGATGCTGCAAAAAAGTAAGTTACAGTATTGATGCGCCCATGTGCTTTGTTAAATGCCACATTTTTTATTTCTGCCCTACAGCGTCATGGGAAGCAAAGTTTGTTTTAACCTTGCAGACCTCGCCTCCCCGTATGTCCAGTTACTGATTTGCGCAACCCGCGCAATTTCCAGAACTGAAGTACGTGATGTGGCTACACAATCCCTAGTAGCAATGCGGGTTAGATGCTTGTCGTCTCAGGAATTTTTCAGTTGAGTTCTTTGAGATTCCTATCTCCTGGACAGACTGAGCGCAAATTCTCATAACAGTGACAGAATCTCCACCAAAGCTAGTTGCAAAGTTCGGTAATGTGTAGTTCCGATAGGCTTCGATTTGACCCGCGATCTAAACGTAAGATGTACTGATATGTATTCCTAAAACGTTTCAACACAACAAAACAACAAATAAACGCAGCCTGATAGTAAACACAATCGACATTTTAGTTTGCCTTCTTAGACTGCTTCGAAAATCTCCTCACTCTTGATTGTAATTTGTTCTGGCTGTGAAATCATGATCGTTTGCATAACTCAGCATGTTCAACTTTGCTTGTAGATTTCAGCTTCGTTGTATCTCTTCCTTCATAGTACAACAATTTAATAAATAAATTATATACATTATTTTATTATTTTTAAATTTTGTAAATATGATTTACAAAATTTAAAAGAATATTGCGTAAAATGTTGGAACTTATGATGTTGAATAATTGTGTATATGAATTGATTACTGTAACGTGGGGGTTTAAAAATTCATTAATAATTTTCTGCTGTTTACACCTTTAATGCTTAACAGAAGTTATTTGTATGTGTAAAAAGAGTTTTGCGTAGTTTGCATACTCAGATTTTTTTGGTTTGTGCAGTTTGCTCTCATAGTACGTTAATATGCAAAATAATTATTTTTACTTCATATTTATTGTTTAACTTTTTTTTGTATATTCTATATACTAGAGCATTACTGAAACACATGTGGACTAATAAAAGTATTCATGTGTAAAGAAGCTACGTGCTAAGAATTCTGAAGTATTGACAGCTTGCATCAAACAAGCTTATAAAGTATCCGAAATTGTTTATAAACTACTCGTTCTTATGCTTATAATCGCCCTTTGAAACTTTAACAGTTCCAGAGAAAAGGAAAAATATTTTCTTTGAGCTGCAAAATTTGTTTTGAAATGAACTCATTACTGTTAATTTTTCTACTCACATATAAGTTATTCTCACAAGCCGCTGGAGCTTAATAAATGACAGCAAATATTTTGCTGAAGTTTTGTGCATTTAAATTTAAATTTTCAGACTGAATTTTTTCAGACAAAAATCCAAAGAAACAACTGTAGAATATGATGACAATATGATGAAGCTTGTTAACATGGCACATTTATAATTTGTGAATAATTTGCAGCGAAACATACATCTTTCATAAAACTTGTTAAAATCGATAGATATTGCTTTTGCCCTTTATCTAATGCTCTCTCTAATCGAGTACAAGTTATTACTCGATTAGAGAGAGCACAAGTACAAGTTATTACAACCTCATCGAGTGCATGTTTTATTAGTGAACAATATGTATACAAAATAGGAAAAAAAAAGTTTAACAACTGAAACATTTGAAAGCATTTATTTACACCAACTACGAATTTTTCACGAATTGTACCCAATTTTATGAATTTTTAAAACACAAAACTGATTTATTAATTCATTTTTCTTGTCAAAAATATCAGAACTAATTTTTAATCATTAATAATTTTTTTTACAATTTAAGTAAATAAATTCCCATGCTTATATTTTATATCTAAAGCTATATTTCTCTTAGTTATAGGAAAACAAATAAACAACACAGCATGTGATTTTTTATCATGAAAAAAATTCTTCTATATCCTGTACGTCCCCCCCCCCGTCCAAAGGGAAAAAGGTATTTTCACCTTAAATATAGGTCATGTTAACCCACTGACAGTCGAGAATAAAATTTAGCTACCTATGTTAAGTTAATTTTAGTGTTATTTTAATGTATTTGCAGGCTGCATATTCCGCGGAACAAGCTTTACTTTGTTTAATAATTTATCCTGAAAAGCACTGGCTTTAAAAGATTTGGAAGTTTTCAGTTATTATAATTCGACTTTAAATCCAAAGTACCCACTACCCGTAAATTGGCCAAAGTACCGCCATATTAACTTTTCTTTTCTAAAGTCAGCCCACGTGTAGGCGACTAGGAAAATACTGAATTCTGGTAGTTAGATTCAGGTTCGTATCCCAGCGAATGGGCTAGGTAGGGCATTTTTGAGATTTTCTCCATATCTAACGAGAATACTATTCAAATTCCACTGGAAAAGCCTTCACGAAATCACCTCTCCATTTAGTAAGACAGACCTAGGCTGAATTTCCATAAAATAATGACAGAAATCTCTTTAAAGTAACAATTGTGTGAAACTTTCCTTTTTAAAATGTAACTTTAAAAGTATGTGCAAGACACATTTGCAAGCTTAGAGTGCAGATCTCCTGAAAAAAACCATCATTCTTTTGAATAGAGCACAAAAAGAAATTTCATCAGTCTTAAAAATATATCTTTCTTGAATTTTTGTTATATTTTTTAGAGGTAGGTGTTTTAGTGGTGTTTTAGTTACACAAAATGGTAATGCACACATGGATCCATATGACTTCTCAAAGGACACGACACCAACCAAACAACCCATAGGTTAATGCCCTATTGCTTAAAACCTGCATTTAAAATTCACAGGCTTGAAACGCTTGAGTGACGTACTCAATTTCGCAACATTAAACGACCGCTTTCTCGCAGACTATTTATATCGCCGCTGGATGTTTCATCGAAGAAGTTTGTTGACATTTTTATATTTATTTTGTATTAGCATTTTATTATCTTATTCCTCCTCCGTTCCAAATGCGCATTTGCATAAACTTTCCTTGCCTATCTACCTACTATTTTGCTCAGCTAGTTCACAACTTCAAACAAGTTTAAAACTTGTGATTATTAGAAAAAAGTAAAATGATTTGAATCCCTGTAAACATCCTATCGCTTTAATATTCATATTATTTTTTAAAGCGTACGCCTAGTTCTAAGATGCGGCTAAAGCAAACATCATACACAATAGATACTGATCCAAATATTGCACGAATAAATAAAAATATTAAAAATACAAATCTTTGACACATGATAAATACTAGAATTTTAAGAAATAGCTGCAGAAATAAAGCCCCCTGAGGATAACTCTTCTTAAGATTGTATATGACTTTGACATCTAAGGATGGTGACGACTGACAGTTTCTGCGCCTCTGGAGAATAAACATAGTTTACTTATAGAACGTAACTAGATAGCCGAGAATGTCTGAAACTTTTTGCATCCGTGGATCACAAAATGTCTGAAAGGAATAAAAGCGTGTTTAAAATGTAAAACGGATTGTCATTTTGCAGAAATTCTTTTACCTCTTCTATTGATCAATCGATTTTGATCGTAGTTTTCTGTATCTATGCAGACAGGAATATAGATTTCCATTAATCTTTAACTTCCGTTTTCGTAACTTCTTTTTTCTCATTTAAATTCAAAGAATTTAAGAAACAAATAACATAAGTTCTAGCAGTTCTTGTATTTGAAACAACAATAAGCTTGTTTATTCTAGTGATATTCTGAATTCAACGTGGCTTTAAATTAATGACTAATGGTTCAGATGAAAGAAATGTATGATTAAGAATTTAAGATAAAGCATTAAACAGGCGAAATATGTTTTAGAAATTTAACCTTTGGGAAGAAGAGACACATAATAATCTATTAATTACTTTATTACTAGACTCGAAAGTTTCTGAAAATTATGTAGTAATTATTTCAGACTGCAACAGTAGAACCTCCGTCTAATAACCTCCGTCTAACTCATACTCGCAATTAAACAAAGGCTGTAAGAAGCAAATATAGTGGAACAGAAGAATTTTAAATTCTTGGGCTCCAAAAAATGCATATAATTAAATTTACGTTCTATACCAAACTGGATAGAAACTGTCAGCCAGCAGAATGCATAGTTTATAGTAGCCACAGTTTTAAATAATTTAAAAAAATTGCTGTTATTTCTCCTGTAAAAATAATCAGATTTTGCATGTATAGTACTTGTCATTTAGCATGTAAAGTACTTGTCATGCTAATTATTTGTAAAATCAATTGCAGTACTGATTTCATAATTAACTAGTCTCATATAAACTAGTTTCTACTTCATATGTCAACTGCAGTTATAAAAATGTTTCCTTTCTGCTCTAAATTTAGTCTTCGTTGATACTAAATGAGCCGAATTTTGTATTTTTATTTTTGGTATAATACTTTTTAATCATCTTTATTGAATATATAGTGTTCGCTTAGTTTTCACTTATTTTTGAACAACATTTGAGGTCCTAAAAATAAGCATTATTTTAGTTATATCTTATTTTTCATGAATTTAAGAGCACTTACTCTCCAGGCATTAGACATGGAGAATTAGCTCGTGTTTCTTTAAGATATAGAGACATTAGGTATTTTTTTGGAAGCAGGAGAGATGAAAAATGAGCAACGTCCTTTCCGAGAATCGAACCGCGGACCTCTGGAATACGCGCCCACCGTGAAGACCAGTACACTACGAAGGCGGGAAAAATAGCTTATATACTTTCCTTTTTAAAGTGCGACTGTGGGTTTTAGGAGACCCAGTCGCCAAATCCTGGGTGCGGAGAATCATCATCCATCACTCTTTTTGTTCGGACGCTACTGTAGAGATATTAACATAGTTTTATAGCAGGAGTGATGAAAAGCGAGCAACACATCCGCCGGGACTCGAACCACGGACCTCTGGAATACGTGCCCAGCGTCCACACCACTACACCACGAAGGCATGCTAAGATCGCGGGAGGAAACCTTATAACGTAGTTATAAAATTCAAGGAAAGCTGGAAATTTGCATATACAATTTATATGTTAAATTACTTATAATATCAAACGAATTATGGTTAAATAAGTTAAATAACATAGAATTCTTGAATATTCAAATAATGCACAGAAGAAAGAAACAAATATTAAAGCAAAATTTTATTGTACCTTGCGTAAATATTTCCAATTTTATTTTTCTTTAACTGATCAATTTGATATATTTACCCTTATTTGCAGAAAAAAAAAAAAAAAAAATTTGCCTTCTTATAGGAGAAAGTTTGGTTTTTATCATTATGGTAAAGTAACTGAGGGCTATTTGCTTAAAGGAAGGGATGTCTACATGGAGGACTTTCTAAGGGAAACTGGCTTTTATACACGTTACACATTGGGAAATCCAAAAAAAACGCCCATGCAGTCAGCCCGATCGCCGAAATTCGGATCCAGGACTAATTACCATTGCTTAGAGATTTTACTGCTTAGGGGGAAAGAATTTACGTATTCCTGACAAGTGCCAATAATTCAAATAAATTACGATTTTAGAAAAGAATTTGTTGATTATTGAAAACATTGAATGTTCTTATTAAAATAACTTTTGCTGATGACCTAAAGTTATGATGATGTTAACCTAAAGTTACCTTTCAAGACTATGTTTAATTTTCAACAGAAAAAAGTTCTGATGATTGACAGAATAATCTTACTTCTCATCATTGGCAGCCACTGCTTATCATGCATTCTAGCAATCTGTATAACATTTATTACTTTTAGTCTTAATAAAAACATTTAAATTTTCCAAATGCGCTACTAGAGAAAGTAGTATGCTTAGATTCATTTCAACCAATAATTATCCGTTACGAATGTAGGATGTCCAGGGACTTTTGCGAAGTCTAAAAATTGACCCAGAAGAAATTATCTAGTATAGTTTTATTGGAATAATTATGATTCTTACACTGCATTATCAACGCTTCATCATCATTCGGATAACTGCAGCCTTTACTGCTCTTGTACAATGAATTAACCCCAGTCTTTTCTAAATACTTGAGATTATCTTCATTACTTGGTATTTTTGATGGTGATGTATTTTGAGAACATATAGCAACATGCGAAATAATGATATTCCTTTTTTATATCCAAATCTATTCTGTTAGTTTCAAATATGTCTGATTTATTTTTTCAAACTAAGTTCATGTTCTAAAATTAAAACTAAAACAGCTGTTTCTTAAATATTCAAAGCATTTAATTTTATCCGAAGAATGCATGAAATACGAAACATACCATGCAGCTAATATTAACATTCAATAAATCGGAGCATAGTTTTTAATGCAAATTTTTGTCAAAGGGGTGTCTCGTAAAATAATACCCTGTCTCCTGTGATATTCGTAACTCTCTTCTTAAAGACTAGACATATAATGGATGGTGTCAAACCTATCTGGAATAAATGGGGAAAGTCTTGTATTTCTGAGGGCTGGAAGATCACTCAGTTGACTAAAGAATAATGATACTGTATGTAATTAATCAAGGCTAAAATTGATTGGAATAGTATTGAAACTTCGGAACAAAATTCAAGCCTATATGAAAAGCTTCGATTAATTTTTATTTATAGAGCACTTATGATTTAACACCGTTTCGATGCCCGGGAAATTTTAAGCTGTTAGGTACTCTAAATAGTGAATTTTGCGTCTTTATCATCTATTTCATTATATTTTATCAGATTATTCTCAAAGAAATCCCAGCAATTTCTTTTAATTTTCAAAGAAGTATCCTTAAAAATCTTAAAATTTGATGCTCTTAATATTGAGACAGGGTTCGATTCACACTGTAATCGTTACATCACACGTTACATGGACGTTAGGTTTTCTGGTTGATCTTTACATTATGGTAACTTGGCGTTTTTTTTGCGAAAATTTGGCGACCAATTCTCCTACAGCAACCCTCTATTTTTTTTTTTTCCCCGCCGCCATTTTGTCTTCCCGAAGTAAAGACATGTTTCTTTTCTTTTTATCTCCTGAACACTTCTTCCAACAATCTACTAGCCGAATTACACTTATGCTAGAAATTTTATCTAACAAAACTGCTTAATCATGACAAATATTCACTGCAAAATTGGGAAAAAGTGCACAATACCATACTCCTTACGCGTTTTTCAAAATAACACATACACATAAACCATGTACACGCCGACTTATTTTTACTTAAAAAAACATCCCAGAATTGCACAAAAATGGCATTCCGCACACTCTTCACTATATCCATGTACACTGCTTTTTTCTCATAAATTAGAAAAATTTTACGAAAATACATGACAATTTTCTGAATCTTTAAACCCGGTAAAAAGAACATATATGAAATTACCTGATCGCGAAAAAGTATTTACCCTTTCTAAATATGAACATTTCCACATATAAAATAAATAAAATATCCAAAAACATTTACCTCTAAATCATCTAATACATTATACACGTCACCAACGAATTCATACCGCAAGCATTACAAATACTTAGTATCAAATATTTAAATTATTTCCATGCACGTTTACTTCAACTTAAACGTATACCAAAATCCTACAAACATAAAATTCACAAAATAACTATCATTTAATTAAAATATCACTAAACCATGTACACGTCGACTTATTTTTACTTAAAAAAACATCCCAGAATTGCACAAAAATGGCAATGCGCACACTCTTCACTATATCCATGTACACTGCTTTTTTCTCATAAATTAGAAAAATTTCACGAAAATACATGACAATTTTCTGAATCTTTAAACCCGGTAAAAAGAACATATATGAAATTACCTGATCGCGAAAAAGTATTTACCCTTTCCAAATATGAACATTTCCACATATAAAATAAATAAAATATCCAAAAACTTTTACCTCTAAATCATCTATTATATTATAAACGTCACCAACAAATTCATACCGCAACCATTACAAATACTTAGTGTCAGATATTTAAATTATTTGCATGCACGTTTACTTCAACTAAAACGTATACCAAATTCCTACAAACATAAAATTCACAAAATAACTATCATTTAATTAAAATATAATTAAATTCAAAAACACTACTTAAAATATAAATGAGCACATACATTAAATTAATAAAAATTACCTTACAATCCTAATTACTTTAAACTAAATCATTGCTAATAACAATTTTCCCAATAATACCAAATTCCTTTACTTCCACCTTACATTTAGAACAATGCATAAAAATAATATCCTCAGATAATTAAAAATACTAACTTACCTAATCTTCTTCAGAATCTTGATTACGTGTCCGATAAACTTTTCTACTTTCTGTTTCAGGATCTTTAAAATCATACTTATATTTCACAGCAGGGTACCAGGTAAAATAAATAACTTAATAAAACATCTTTATTTCTATCTCGCATAACCTTAAAGAAACATTTATTACTACCCTTTTCAATACCACTAAATACCCATTTCGAATTCACTTTAGTTACGGCCATGGGATCCAAAAATTCACGAACACTGTTTAACACTACACAGAATAAAGCCAAATACAAAATTTCCAGATATTTTTCCCGATTTCCTCCCTTTTCCGATTAAAGAACCGTAATTCGTCCATTAATATCACATGACATATCCCATGATCTCTCATTTCCCTCACACAAAATAATGCGTAATCGGAACTGAGTACTGCTCACATTATTACCAAAGTCCCAGGTAGTAACCTTTATCGCCTCCAAAATGTCGCCAAACTACCAGTTACCATATTGTAAAGATCCACCGGTTTTCTTTGTGTGCACGAAATTATCACATTATAAGGTATTTCTCTCACTCCCCTAGCATGCCTTCGTGGTGTAACGGTAGCACGCTTTGCCGGTATTCCAGATATACGTGGTTCGATTCCCGGCGAAGGCGGTTGTTAATTTTTCATCTCTCTTGCATCCAATTAACCTAATCACTCTACAAGTGGCGCCCGAACTAAAAGGGTTGTGGATGATGATTCTCCGCAGCCAGGATTTGGCGACTAGGTCCCCTAAAACCCTAGTCGCCCTTTAACAAAGGGAAGTGTATAAGGTATTTCTCCCACTTCCATAGCGTGCCTTCGTGGTGTAACGGTAGCACGCTGGGCCGGTATTCCAGAGGTCCGTGGTTCGATTCCCGGCGAAGGCGGTTGTTAGTTTTTCATCTCTCTTGCTTCCAATTAACCTAATGACTCTACAACATTACCTGTGCCTGCTCGGCTGGGGCAAATGTTAACAGATCCAACTTAAAATTAGTGATACGAATTTTAGTTAAGGAGTAAGTTTATTTTCACATTTTGCATTTCGAAAAACCTGATAACCTGCACACTGCTCTCAAGTAAAGTGAATTTCATCACCTGTACTTAAACTACTGGGTCTTATGATTGTCCCTGTCGCCCTTTAAGTGAAGGATAACATAACAAATTCTCCCTTTTACCTGGTTAAGCTGTTGTAGTGTAAGTGATTGGCGCATCCAGCTAGTACTGGAAAATCGATGTTTTGAATCCAGACGAAGGGTAACTGATGTGTGTCATTTCTCACTACAGAAATGAAACATCTCTCTCTGTAGTTCTATAAAAAAACAGCTAGTTTGATGATAAGTTTTCGACATGAATACAACACATTTTTCCTTAAAAATATTTCAGTTAGACGTCTTCTTAAAAAGGAATAGATTTATTTAATATCTAACAGTTTACTGTGGAGATTTTTGAAAGTCCTGCAGAAAAAGGCGAGTTCAAAAGTCGTTGTTTCAAATAAATCAAAATGAGCTTTAAGCAATACGACTTCTATCTAGTTCATTTATAGGGTACAGATCTTGAGCAAAGCCTTGCAAGATCTTGCAAGTCAACAAACGAATGTTTTTGCCATCTTCTTTCAGAACCATTTTTAGTGAGGAAATGAATGAAAATATCAAAATAAAATGGCAAAGCATTAAGATCGGTGAAAACATGTTCAGTTTTACTGATTCTTTTGGCATCAACTTTTAAATTAACTATAGGTTCGATTTTGATTTATTAGAAAAAGGAGTTTCTTCAGGGTATTGTTAGACATTTATTTACAAGAAGAAAGATTTGTTCTCATCACACAGCTTGTGCGAACCACGCTCACTAAAACTACTCTATTAAGTTTATGCAATTTAACGTCATTGAATGATATCTTATTATCTACAACATAATCAGCAGACAAGTAGCAAGGCAAACATATATCATACTTACGATAACAACCTAATCAAAATTGTAACATAACGCTGTATCAAGCATAAATATTCCTATCTATGCAAAGAGGTTACATATTTTACACCACATACGTTTCTGCTCAGAGGTGAAAGAAATATTTTATATAGATTTTTTCTTTTTTTTTTTTTTTTTTTCGCTTAATGTGTGAAAATAAATGCAATCCTTTGTTAATGACTTTTCTGAATATCTTGCTTTTAAATATGTTATTCTTCAAAAATATTTTTTGAGTTGTATTTAGTATTAATGTTTGCAAGCTTAGGAGTTTATGTGTATATATATATATATATGTATACAGAGACAGTACAGATTGCTTATTAATTTAGTGATTTGTTAGGTTAGAAATCTGTTAATAATTTTCCTTCATATTTTTATATAGAAATAAAAATGATGTTTTAACCGTCAAGCTAATTGTGCTTTTCCAGACCTTCCTTTATGCATCAGCTTCAAAGTATCTACGCTCATGTGCAAGCTACATGTTTCCACCCACACATGCATAAATACACACACACACACATATATATATATGCAGTGTCTTGTAGCGTGTATTCTTTTGGCCAAGATCAAAATTTGCTCTTCATTAAATTTAGAAAGCTGTTAAAGACGGAACAATGTTTTTCTTATCTCGAATGCTTTCACCTGCTAGTAATGATTACTCAAGAAATACTATAGAATAAAATTTTTCAGGATGGCAAATTTTGAAACTGTATTTTCAGAAGAATGTAGATATACTTAAACTGTAATAAGTATAAAAGATGAATCATAATATCTTATAACTGAAGAAGATTTTTCTTTTTATAAGTCTGAAATCGAACTGAAACTAAATGTTTTTCTTTTTACATTTCTTTTAACTTTTACATTTCGCAATAAAACTCTGCTTAAATATGTAGGCATAGAAACAAAATGGAAGGTACCTACAGTAGACAATCTGCATGATAACTATTGTTCGCTTAGGGCTCGGTTTACTATTATTATTTTCGTAAATAATGAAGATAAATAAGTAGACATATACGAATACTTAAAATACTTCAGAATGTACTAAAACAATTTCAGAAATAAAGTTACAGTCGCTATTGGAAGATGCTTCAGAAAGAAAGTATTATTTGAAAAACTTTCTTGCTTTTTAGTTTACTAACCAAATATTTCTATGCACGCACACGCATATTAAATTCGTACTTCTGGTGACATATTTTCTGAGTCTTAACAAGGGAGCTTACATTGAATTTGTGCAGAGAAAAAGCAGTTTTATTTTTAGAATACTTCAACATAAATTCTTGAAATGACAATCGTCAGCGAGTGTCTAAAAGGAAATGTTATCGTACAGGAGATGAAATATTCTTTAATATTTCAAAAGTTAACTAGAAGATTTACAGATCAGCTTTAAAACTCAAAGAGTTTTATCAGATCTTTTTAGTTTATATTTCTTTGGGGAAAACATGAAAGACGCAAAGTGAAATTCTAGTTTACTGAAAAAAAGCATTTATAGACTTATTGCAATTTGTCTGATGTTGGTTTATTTGCGTTAAATAATATGTGGTTTCTTGAAGGAAAAATTGTATAGTATTTTGATCTGAGGGAAACAAACTGGCTGAACATTGTTATTTTTCATCTGTATAAAATATTTTTTTACTAATATAACATTATACTAAACATATATGAATTTATTTCTATAGGTACATCCAAATGACACGTTCTGGAAAAAATAGAAACTGTTTTTGAACTCGGAGGAAAAGTTTTGTTCAAGGTATTAAGTTTCGTCTTTATAATGAGGGAAAACGTGGTCCAAAAATAATAATTTGATTTGTAACAGACAGGAACCTTTTTTCTTATCTCTATAAACTTTTATTAAGCACAGAAATTTATATGTACATAACCTAAAGTACTATAGTTTATGCATACTATTGAATTTTAAGTTGTAATCAAAGTTCATTGCATTTATCATTTGAATGGGCTTCATTATACATTTAATTACGCTGCCATATGAAAATTTCATTGATTTTAATACAATATGCACTATCTTATTTTAAACTGCTGTTCCTGGAAGCTAAGCAATTTAATTATAAATGTAATAGCTATAATTAAAGCATGTTATTACTACATTAAAGGCTTATTATAGTTATTTTTTCGAGTTTCTGAGGTAGTCGAATAAATTTGATTTTTTTAATTAAAAAAGGGCACTTTTTATCGTAATACAGTTCATTCGGATAATGCATTAAAAAATTTCCAAAAATCTTGAATTAAAGAAAGTCACATAGCTAGTATTCAATTTATAGTAATATAATAAACATAACGCAGCTGTTTAATCAAATAAATACAGGATACGTTTAAAAAATAAAATATAATAAAAATTGCAAATTAATGTAAAGAGATACGTAAACAGAATCGATATATTGAATAGAGGTTGAGGATATTGAGAAATGTTTTAATTTTCTGCTTTTCTGCACAGATATTCATTTCAAAATGTTTGAATGCGTATATTAATTTCAAAGTGTTTCATGATAATATGCTATTAAAAACTACAGAACAGAATTTTTGTCCAACTTTTGTAATTATTTAAATAAATATTAATACATTTTTAGATTAAAATTTTAACAATTTTTCTAATTTTTTTTATATTACCTTCAAATATGTCTAATTAGATCCAAGGTACAGTTTCGATTTCATGGCTATTGTATGTATTTTCCCGCGTTTTCGCATGTGTAATTTTCGATCTACACTTTATTGAGTGCTATGGGCAAGGTTGTCGGAGATTGTTGTTGTTGTCTTGTCCATATTACATGGAACAATGGTTGCCACAGCCTGCTCCGAAGAAGGGTTGGATTTCTAGTTTCAACCCCCAATTTTGAGGGAGAGCATCCCGAGGGGGGATCCGGGGTCTCCCACCCCTCTCCACTCCCACTAATACACACTATACATTTACAAACATCCATTTCTTCTCCAGGATTCGATCCCGGTCCCTTTGTTACCGTAGTAGGCTCCTTTAACCACTATACCGTCTCAACGACAGTTGTCGGAGATGAAACGAATAAATAATCTGAGTTAAGCCAATGTATTTGAGTAAGAGACCAGTTGCTAATCAATGAAAGCTAAAACTTAATATAAGTTTTTTTTTCTTCCATAATTCCATATTGTAAGAACAAAAACACTTCGCATAGTACGTAATTTTCTGCACATATTCGTAAAATAGAACGCGTGTTCTTCGGTGGTTGTAGAAATAAACTGTCAGAAAGAACATAACACTCTATCTCCCATGCAGAGAATGTTCTGAAGGGAATACTCTACAGAGAATGGTATTGAAATAATTTCAATCAAACGTTGAAAATAGTTTTCTAAGGATATTTTTAATTCATCTTCAAAAAGAGGTTTTATTTTTCGATTTAGTGTTCAAAATTCCAGTCTTGGTTAGGAAAGCCAGTTAAGTATTATATTACAGTATATTATTGAAAACGTAGTTGTTCATAGCAATTATATAGGGTGGCCCAGAAGTCACTTCACATTTTGAAAATTAAATAACTTTTTTTCTATTAATATATTTCTTTTTCTCTTTTCAGAATTAAAAAATATAATCCCTGGAAATTTTTGGCATGGATAAGTTTACAACAGAACAACGAGTGAAGATAATTGAATTTTACTTTGAAAATGGACTGTCAATTGTTGCAACGCAATATATGCGCCATTTTAATGTTCGACATTCCCCTAGTAGGCCTGCAATAAGGAACTTAGTGACGCGTTTTCAAGGTTCAATTAGTGCAATCTTTAAAACCAGCAGACTTTCAGAAACGAGTAAATTATGCTGTCAGGTTTCAGAGAACTGCAAGAAATGACAATGAGTTTATTCACAAGTTGATCATGGGAGATGAAGCTCATTTCCATTTGAATGGACATGTGAATAAGCAAAAAATAAAAAGAATTAATTAAATACAGTCATTTAAGAAAAAGTTATTTAATTTTCAAAATGTAAAGTGACTTCTGGGCCACCCTATAGTTACAGCGTGAGAGAAGCCGCTTTTATCCAGATTAAAGAGGATGGGGATAGTCTAGTTACACTTTCCAAGATAACCCTCAGCTATTCGGATTTACGATGCATTATTATTAGACCGTAACGACAAGGGATCGCATTACTCTACAATATATTTCTTTTAAATTTTCTTATTTTCAAATGCATAGTTATGGTTTTATCTTGGGTCGAATGGCTAAACCTTTGAAAACTTGTAATTTCTGAGACTGCGTGGATGTTAAATGCCTTAATAGAATTACTGAAATAATACGTGCAGTAAATAAATTTATCAAAATCGGAATCGCAATTAAAAGTATAAATAAAATTATAAGTTTGTCATTGTAAATTATATATTCAAATCAAGTAAGATAGTAATGATTTCTTTTTGTGAAAGTTTTAGCAAATTAAATTTTCTGATTTCATAAAAGTGTATAAATCTAAGCTATAGGAAGCAATAATAAACCAGATACATACATGCGCATACAAATATTAAATACCTATCAGAAAATAGCAGTAAATAAAACAAAATAAGATGACAAGCAAAATGATATACGTGTTTGCTGCTGACACCTGCAGTTAGTGAAATATAAGCTAAGCATCATTACGAGGTCGTTCTATATAGTGTCGAGAATAGAGTTTGTAGTTTTTGATTTTTTAGGTTCTTGAGAGCTATACGCAGCAGTGTAAAACTGAAAATCCTTAGGGATCAGTGTTTACACACCGGCAGACATTTGCTGGCTGGGAACATCGTATCTCTGTGACTATGGCCAACATTGACTCATCAAACCTTACTAATTAGAGACATCAGCTACATCACGGCTACCTACTTCTGATTGTCAACTGGGAGATACATTGTAATGCATCACCTTCATATGGACTAGCACATGAACTACAACACACACTACACACACACAAAGCACACCTCGCTTTAATAAATTAACATAACAATAAATTTCAAAGAATACCATGTACACAGAGTTCTGTTTCAACTTTAAAAAATATCTACGAATTGCACAATCAACAAAACGCACTAATCAACAAAATAAACTAAAATAAATTGCAAACAATTAAAAAAACAACAATAATGACAGAATTTCATACTAAAAAAACAATGAACATAACATTCTTCAAAATAAGAACAAGAATAAAATAAAATGCACTTACCATGAATTAATGCTTTTTCGAACAGCCGAAATACCAATTTCATACCGCCTGTAACATGCCGCCACGTAATCACTATCGTATTTATATGACAGGCAGACACACTATCCAGAAAATTGATACTATGGTTCACAAATAAATAAAATCCCAAACCCCTATTTCTATCATGCACAGCCACTAAAAATAATCTCTCAGACCCTCTTTCCACACCTCCAAATACACACTGCTCCTCAACAGGATAGCCACAATGATATTTCCTTTTGCCGAACTTCAATTCAACAACCTGCACCATTTTACCTTCTGAGACACAGACGCGAACCAACGAGCATGACGGGAACCAACGAGCTCCAGCAAAAGATTTTTCAACGTCAACAGGGTTGCCCTACAACACGAAATCGCGCCAAAAATCAGCGCAGAACACATATCGCCACATTTGGTGAAATTAGGGCGTATATCAGAGTTGTGCCCCAATATCAATATACAATTGTACCTACATATATTAATTGTACCAATATCATATGAATGTCTATTATTAACTTTGTAACTCTATGTAAATCTACACACTTGTATCTCTTAATCATATGTAATGCAATAACAGTGTGAGTATTTTCATATTCAGTTGTAATCCCCTATTACTTGATTTATGCAGCATGACAATAGAATATTAACAACTCTTGAAGGGCCTCGTAACCGTGCCCATATTGTGAACCCCCTCCCCCCTTTGTTTTTTCAGAAACAGAACATTAAATTTGCCATCTCCACGGAGTTGTGTTGCCGTGGGATGGTCCTCTCTTGGCATCTCCCTGCTGGGTTGGCACTCAATTCCGTTTGGGTACACCCACATATATCCGGGGCGGAAGCCAGCTCTGCGGCTTAAACCAAAAGATAAGTATACTTGCTGTAAGTTCAAAACATGAGATTGATTGCTTAAGTTTAACAAAACAAATGATCATATCATGTCAGACTCTGAAACTTTAGTAAAAATATATGACGAATAACATATAAATGTACTTGACTGGTACAGCATGAATTATGTTTACTTGAGAGATCATTTAGTTAGGCAGGTATAGTTCGTCCGTCTTACTGGCGATCATGAGAACAAACACGCATGCGCCATTTGGACCGATTTATTCTCAAAATGGGGGTGGATGGAATCATGTCGTAGGGATTTTTTCAGTTTTAATTTTTCCCTGTTTATTTCCACACCGTTCAAAGGGCACAGACATAAGAATACAAAATTACTTTTAAGTAATCTAAGCTGATATGCTGATCATCATTTATTATTAGCTGTTTTATTAAATTGTGTTTAATATTAAGCATTTATGTATATATTCTTAAAAATACAAGTGTTTTCTAAAATGAGTTTTGCAGTATAACATTATTTTATAAAAACCATAATAAGTAAACTTTATTATAATTATTCAATTATAATATTATTTATTATAATTATTTTATTTATCATTTTCACTATTATATTATTATTACAATCAATTCTAATAATTTAATTATTATAATTAATTCTAATAATTATATGGCAATAATAATTATTATTATTACGTTGTAATTTATAAGGTATTTATCCCACGTTCCTAGCGAGCCTTCGTGGTGTAGTGGTTCTGCATGCTGGGCCGGTGTTCTATAATAACTATATTATAATAAATAAATATTACATCGCTTCGATTTTTGCGCTCAAAACTATATACAGTATTACATATAGTGGGGAGCTAAAAAAAGGAAGTTCTTACCTCAGTACTTATTATTCTGTATCACAGTCACTACACATACCCAAGTTCTCTTCCTCTTCATCAGAGGAGATAATCAAAGATTCGCATAAATCTTCAATCAAACCATCTTTTTTATAGTAGTCATTTTCTACTATTTCTGCATGAGTGTAGTACTTCTTCCATTTTTCTATCGTTACGCTTTCAAGAGCTTCATTCATAATTTTTAATAATTTATTCATTTTTTAATAATATATTCATATTTTTTCTACAAATCTAAAAAAAGAAAAAAGAAACTAAAGGCGGGGAAAGACAACTGAAGCAACATCATCACCCAATGACATAAAGATTTTCCCTCCCTCGATCATATAAATTCCCTTTTACCAACAAAGAAAGAACTTCCACGTGACCTCTCACCTCGCAGCACTTAACTGACGCCCCTTTTGGACGATTCTATGTGTTTTGGCGAAATACCTGCCAACAGAGGCTTCGCAATAGACGGTCGAACTATACTAGGTGGCGTAGTAAATTATCCGGGATAATATGCGGGATTCCTGTTACGATCTACAGTCTTCCACAGCTATACTCTACTGCAGGATTTCATGCCTTGAAATCGCTAAACCATGCTGGAATGATTCACGGATGTTGGCCACGTTGATGGGGCACATCGGGAGTATACACACTCTTCATCCCATTTCTTGGTTTCTGCCACAGGATTATACAATTTGTAGATACATTAGAGTTTTTGATGCTGAGACACGTGAAAAATGAGCACTGCCCTCTACGGGACTTGAACCTCGGACCTCTCGAATACCCGCCGAGTGTGCTGGTCCTTACATCATGAAGGCATGCTAAGAAGGCGGGAGAAATACCTTATAACTTTACCTTTTTTGGATCAGTGCACCCAGCAAAGGAGGATTGCAAATTTCCCAACAGAGGTAAAATTTAAAGCGAGATTACAAAATTAATTTTGTTTTTTAATTCTAATGAATCTGATGTCAACGCCGAAAACTTCCATTCCTGTTTCTTCTTTCAAATGGTTAGAAGAGAAAATTCCATAATTTCCACATATGACAAATGGAAGGTATTCTGGGGCTATTCAGGTATTCTCAGTAATATAAAATTTAGTTTGAATAAATTTAAGCTTGAGTCATTAAAGAAAAATTTATTAAAAATTTGTTTAAAGATCACACATTATTTCATGAAAATTATGTGATTAAAAGTCGTTTTGCGCTTTTTAATTTTCATTCTCATGAAAAGGTTGTTAGAAAATAAAGTTAGATAACATAACGCGTCAAAGACATTTTTCATTCGAAAATAGCTTTTATTGTAAGGAAAAGTAACAAGTACTTACTTTACTTTATGCCCCCGACAGAGCAACTGGTCCCCTTGGACAACGTGTTTATCAGCGTTCTTAAGCCCTGCCAGCAGTTATAACTTTGTCTACATGTTTGGACATGTCTCCCGGGAACTGTCTTTGTTAAAAAAGACAGTGAAAGTACAATGGAAAAAGGTAAAGTCAGCCATGCGGCTAAATGTATTCTGTTTTCATTTTGCATCTGTTAAGCTGAATGAGCAAGATGGGTAAACGAATGTTCATTTGTTTCGATTTAAAACAGAGCTGTCTTTTACAAGGTTCTCGAAATTCCGCAAGTGTTTGCATTTTATACCTATAAAAATACACTGACTACCAATAAGTATTTGGACACCTATGCAAATGACGATATCTGCGGTCCTAAGGTACGTCACGGACTCCGCCGGTATATATCGTGTAGGAAATAGCATCGGCTTTAGTCGCATGCAAGATGCCTCGCAGTTCGAAGCTCTCTGATTTCGAGAAAGGTATAATTATCGGGTATCACAAATGTGGCCGATCCTTAAGGGACATATCTAGCGATCTGAAGTACCCAATATCGACAGTGGCCTATTTGATTAAGAAGTGGAAGGTTACCGGTGATTGTCGGAATGTGCCCCGAGTCGGCAGACCAACGAAACTGGGAGATAGAGACCGACGAGTGCTGTCCAGAGAAATTTGGAAGTACCGCACCCAACCGATGGCCCTTATCCGCGAGGAGTTTCAACAGGCATCCGGGAGTATTGTTTCAATGAATACCATCCGTAAGGAAGCACACCTGCTTGGTTATCGTGGTCGTGCTGCTGCCCATAAGCCTTTGATCACAAAGTCCAACCGCGCTGCTCGGTTAATGTGGGGCAAAGCCCATCGAAATTGGACCGTAGATCAGTGATAACGGGTTCTTTGGAGTGACGAATCAAGGTTCACCCTTTACCGTTCGGATGGCAGGGTCTGGGTCTGTCGTCTACCTGAAGAACGTCTCCTGCCAGAATGCATTGTGCCAACAGTCAAGTTCGGCGGAAGTGGAATTATGGTCTGGGGTGTTTCTTCTGGTATGGGCTGGGACCCTTGGTCCCCATTCATGGTAAGCTCAACTCCGATGCCTACTGTACTATTTTGGATGACAATGTGCTTCCTACGTTGTGGCAGGTTTACGGATTGGACCCCTGTTACTTTCAGGACGACAATGCTAGTTGTCATGTTTCTACGTTAACCAAGGCTTGGTATGGTGCCAATGGAGTTCATCGAGTGGACTGGCCTGCCCAGAGTCCAGACCTGAATCCTATCGAGAACCTCTGGGACGAGTTACATCACCGAATTCAGGGGTGCACAACCCGTGCAAAATCGGTGAAGGAACTTCTATGTCTTCTCCAAGCCGAGTGGGAGAAAATACCACTAGCTGTCATACAAAGACTTGTAGAAAGTATGCCCCGGAAGGTCCACGCTGTAATTACCTCTCGTGGAGGCTCTACCGACTATTGATTTTGAATAAAGTTAGTTTTTCTTTTCTATCACAGGTGTCCAAATACTTATTGGTAGTCAGTGTACAAGGCTGAATGAAACATGGTTTTTAGTTAATAATGTCAAATATTTAAAACACAGTGATGGAACCTATATCTGATCTCATTACTCCTGATGGAATTTAAAATATAATACGTAAAGGCCCCAGGACTTGAAGAAATTACCAACAATGTGTTACGCAATTTACCTTCCAACACTATCTTTAAATTTACTGGAATTATCAATGCTGCCTGACTCTGAGCTATTCTCCGAATCCTTGGAAGAGTGCCAAACTCTTTGTTCTCGCCATGCCTGGAAAAGATAGCACCAAAGAGAATTTTTGCTCTATAAGTTTGCTCTCACATCTCAGCAAAATTTACGAATATATTATGATAAAAAGTATGAATCCAACTCTTCAACTGCTTTCCTCAGATCAATATGGATTCGGAAAGCAAGTGTCTACTTCAAAGTGACTAGTCAGGTTAGTTGAATATGGAATGCACGGCATTCCTTTTGCTAGATATGGCGAAAGCATTCGACCACGTCTGACGTAAGGGGATGATCTACAAACTAATCAAGATAAACGTTAGTCGGGAAATTATCTTCTTCACAATTCCTTCCTTACCGATCTAACGTTTAGTGTCAGTCAAGGAAACGTCTACTCAGCCTTCAAAAACCTCACTGTAGGAGTGCCCCAGAGTTCCTGTCTTGTGCTCATCCTCTATCTCTTTTACACAATGCGTATTTCTAGAGATAAATTGGATCATGACTATATGTTACCTTGCTATGCCGCCGATACGGCGGTACCCATGATCTCAATCTAACCCAATAATGCTATCTCCAAACTCTAGGATTTTGTTTTCAGATATTGAGGACTGGTGCATAAAATGGAGAAGCAGTATAAATGGCTCAGAGGCTAAGCTCGTATTTGCAAGGAGACGCAAAATTCGGAATAGCATTGAACAACTTCAACTTATTCGAGGAAGTTGTGAAGCGTGTGAATAATTTAAGTTATTCATGGATTACCATTAACCTATGGCTCACATGGACTTGTTATATTAAGCACGTCATTGGAAAAGCCTGTGTTATCGCCACCCACCTTTCAGTGCTCCTTGGAAATTTGTCTGGACTGTCTCTCAACGGAAAGAGAAGATTTAAGCATGTAATATAAGGCCAATTTTATGCTACGCATCTGCACACTAGACGTCAGTCTAAAAGGCAGACTTTCACAAACTTCAGGTAATACAGAATAAGATTCTGAGAAGAATAGTAAATGCATATTACCTGGTTAGAGACAAACTGATTCATGGCGACTTGAAAATCGACCCTAACAGTGGACCACATTACTAAATTTAATAAGCGTGCCTTCGAAAGTGGACTTAGCTGTGATACTGCAAATTTTTCAGAAGTCCTTGTTACCAAATCCTTCCGGAAGATAATTTGGTCAGACGCTACTCATATGCTTACAGATCACAACATCGTAACCTAGCTTTGATTACTAATTTTTATTTGTTTTCTTGCGCGACGTGACTTTTGCCTCACGTCGTTTTCCATTAGATTGGCACACATGCAGGGAAGAAGGACAATGGTCTCCCCACTTTTACCTCACTTACTGGACCGTTCCTGGATTTTCACCTGCTAGCTCATCAAATTCGTGTGCCCTCAGTGGCTCAATTTTCTTATCTATCTTATTAAGGCACCTTCTGAGGCCACATAAGCAACTCCAGTATCAGTATCTATGTGTCATTTCTTAAGCAGCGATATTTCCGTGGGATCCGAGATAGCCAAAGCGGAAAGCATGAGCTAAAGACACCATTTGCACGATGATGTACAGTGTTCTCAATTTAGGATGAACAAACAGAAGCTTTAGAAGTTTTTTCCACAATCAGGTTTCACGACGCATTAGTGACTGCGAACAGATGTTTTCTTATCTAGAATATCTTTGCAATGTATGAAATGGATTCCGGGAGCGACCATACCTTTATCTATATGAACATATAAATATATTTACCTATCACGGATTTCTAGTCAATACAGTTTCTGTCTGCACAGTTTTTTGCTGAATGTAGGCGTGTCATGTAGTAGTTAAAACATAGAGAGACAATTCTGTTAAGAATTTATTACAGAAAACATCAGGATAGAAAATAAAATTAAGTATATTTTTATGCAATAATGTTATTAAGGGAAATAAAGTGAACAACTACAGTAATAAAATTTTGCAAACCGAATTTGAAAAAATTCTTTATTTTTTAAGAAAAAAGATAGAAAAGAAAGTACGGTTATACAACACAAGCAATATGAAAAAATAAAAAAGTTTGTAAAATTGCCAACCTAAAATCAAGTGAAATAACGGAACCAATTTCAGATTCAGTTGTATGTAAAAAAATAGTTATCTGCTAGCCTTCATTCCCCAGGCTAATTGTTCAGAATTTGCAATCCACTCGAGATTACGCATCAAGATTGCACTCAATAACTTAAGAATTAGTCAACTAAGGCATGTGCCCACCAGACGCCGAGCGGTAAAACCCACCGAACACTGGTAGTTTGGTCCGGATTTCGAGTCCCTGAGAACGGGCTGGTGGTATTGTCGTTTTCACGGTGTTTCCCATGTGTAACGTGAATACCAGGCAGTTTACTTTAAAAGGACCTCTACGGGGCATCCCTCACTTTCCAGGTAATGCCTAAGGGCGGAGCACGTAATAAGTAAAAAAAATGCTAAGGAATATTTCATACCCAATAATACGCCTCCAAAATGTGTGTAGTATTTTGTCAATCTTAGTGGATGGTATTTTTTTCCATGTTATTTATACAAAAACTATACAAATCAAAAACAATCATGTTATTATCGATATTTCAGCGTTTTTTTCCGAGCGTTACTTTTAAAGAAATATTATGAATCCAGATAAAATTATACGAATCCGAATGTATTAAGAACATTTATCGAGCTTATTATTTTTCTTTCGTTACTTTTAATAATGTTACACGATTTCTAAAACGATTGGAGAAAATATGAATTTAGAATAACTCGTGATTTTCTGTCATTTTATCTGTGTCGTCTTTTTTAATAAACATGAAAATATATTTTTTCCATAAATGTAAAGTATGCAAATTATGTTTTTCACAAATAGGATTTTAATTTCAAACTCTAATTAATTCTTGTTTTTATCATTTTCTTAAAATATTTTTCCATATAAACCCTATGAATAAGTCTAAGAATTGAAAATTTAATTCTGATTATTTTCATATATTTACACTGCTTTGATCATTATTCTAACCGACATAGGAAACTGAAATTTGTGAATGTGTTTTCTTTTCATATACGAAGAAATTAATATATATTCTCATCGAAATATTTACTGATAATCTTAATTTAGATCTTCAAAATAATTCATGTATTTTCATATTCATTTATTCTTCTTCTAATTAATTTTTCATATCATATTTCTTGTATTCATATCAAAATTCATATTAACTCAGAATTCGTTTTCCTTTATGAAAATCCTCTCATTAAGATAATTAGAAGCTATATATAACGGTTTTTGTATTTTCAGTATTTGATTTAAGATTCTGAGATTTTTTTGAGCAACTTTTGTAAACATTATTTACTTGTTGGCAATAATAAATACAGTAGAAGTTTTTTGAAAACTGTTAAATTTTTGAAAAACAATGTAATGCAGGCAGAAGAGAAATACATCGTGTCGTTAATTATTATAAAATCTGATGCACATTTTGCACGCAGAAAAATGATCTTTTATGTTTAGTTTTTGAAAGTTTCCTTTGCAGGGCCCTGTGAGCAGATTTTTCTTTCTTTTCTTCAAAGTTTCATATTTCAAAAAACATTTCTTGGGATCTCTACGTTTGACACTAAAGTTACAAGTGAATGCGAATTGCTATCAAGACACGGTGGGCGCAAAATTGTTCGACTGCGGCCACCTCTTTTAACGATAAAACTATTTTTTTTCCAGTTTTCCCTGCTTTAATAACACTCCGCTTTCGTTGGATATTGGTATCCAATATTTTGTGCTTGGTGTGTAATGGATGGCGACCATAACCACACATGGGCCAAGAAACCTTGTATCGGTAGCTTGATGTTTCGCAGCCTTAAATGTAGGTCTGGGCTTAACTCTCAGAAATAGTAGATGCAAAGAAACTAGCACAGATTCTGGATAGAGATTCGGCGGATGCGAAGGCAACTAAATTCGGCTATGTCACAACTCAATCACACTAGGGAGCAATGGAAGCCAGCAAATTTTAATGAACTTGATAAAATTTACAGATCTTCAATCCAAAACTACACCCTGTCTGACAAAGGAGTTTGAAATGGTTATATATGAACTAAAATAAGAAGCAATATCGTAAGTAGCACAGCAACGTCGTAACGACGTTACAAACTCGTCGCGGATGTCGTTGCAATATGTCGTCTTTAAGACCCCCAGATGTCCGCGAACATCCACGGTTTTGCAACCGTTGCAAAGACGTCTTTATTACGTCTTTGAAGATGAGGTTTTTGTCGCATAGGCGTCGTTATTGCGTCTTTCGCAAGTGATATTTTGGTTGTAAAACCATCGTATCACGACGTCTTAACAACGCCTAAATGTTCGCCAACTTCCACTTTTTTGCAACAGTTGTGAAAATTATTATGTCCTTGTGTTACATATTGATTTATGCAAAAAAATAAGCTTAATAATTAATATATTTTTCTTCTTTTTTAAAATTTTGTATTCCTTGTATTTATCTAAAGTTTATATATTTTATCATTTCCTGAAAACCAGAAGATAATACATTGTTTTCTCTTTAGACTAAATATGCATAATTAATAATTGCCTTAATTATTTTTAGTACTTTAAACTATAGTTTTTAAATTTCTCTTTAGACTAAATATGCATTATTAATAATAGCCTTAATTATTTTAAGTACTTTAAATTATATATTTAAATAACTTAAATTCTAAGTTACGATTATTTAAGATTTGATCATTTTTCCCCCTTAAATGAGAGTAATTGTGAAAGTGGTTATTATAAATATATAACATTAATAGTAGGTTTTAAGTAAATAAAACTCAATTAAACATAAATAAAAGTAAAGATACATATATGGGTAAAAAAAGAGCGTTTCTGATAACAGCATTATCGCATTTATTTCTGTTAAATTTCAGAGGCATTAAAAATTGCCCCCGTCATGATAAATTAGAAAGTGGTTCTTAAGGTAACATAATCATTATTTTACCTGAAGTCAAGTATAAATTTATTCGCGTTTCACAGTAAAAAAAATATAACCATTAACTTTTATATCTCCAATATATGCAAATGAAAGACAGTATAAAGTAGTTAATAAATGTGATCAAAAATATGCCTAAATCTAATAACTTCCTATATTCATATCTAAAATGAAATAATAACCTAACAAACAACATACATGACAGCACTATTTTAGAAAAAAACAGTAACTAGTAGTGTTTGAAAGTATAAATAGCCGAGGAAGGTAACAGAACTAAAATTTGCAATTAATGCAAAAATATTTGTGTTTTTTAAATAGTAAGCAATTAAAAGTGCAATGATGATGGATTGCAGGTATTTACTAGTAATGCTGATGTTTCTTAACAACATTTCTTTCGATCATATGTTACTTATTTTTAGTTTTTAAATTTTAGAATTACTGTACAGAAATAACCTAAATAATATTATATACGATAGTAAGCTAAGTACGTTGAAATAAGCTCTTCGTTAAAGAGCACATGAGGAAACCTTTTGTTTCTATTTATAATGAATTTCTTTGTTATCACAGGTACATAAAAAGTAAGCGAAGAAAATAGAATATACTTAAATTTAATAAAAAATAAAACATGATTTCCAACATTCATTAATTGAGATAATCTAATAACAGAGTGTTTGGAAGAATAGATACCAAATGAAAAGTAATAAAATTGCAATTTGCAATCAATAAAAAATATTTAGTGTTTTTTAATATTACAAAATTAAATATCACATAATTATAGATTACAATAGTTCATAGAAATGCTAATGTTTCCTTAACACTAGTTTTTCGATCATACATTTCATACACTGTTTAGAATCATTAATCTTTTCTGCATACTCGACAAAAGACAATATACTACTATATAATGTGCATTATTATTAATTTTAATAATTAATTAATTGCTTATATTATGCATATATGTAATTCATCTTCAGCTGTCATATTAAGTACTGGTACCAGTCGAATAATTTCTTTGTATTTTGAAAACAATGAACATACCATAACAGCTTGAATTGTTGCTGCTTCTGTACTGATTACATTTTCAGCAAAACCAGAAAGCGGCTTACCGTTGTATGTTATTTTTGGTTTTATATGAATAAATTCTGAAAGCCAACATGACGTTATAACCGAAGCACATAGCTAATAAATTTGTCCAAATATTGTACCGCTGGAACCACAGTGATTGGAGACAGACATTATTTCCACAGAGAAACTATTTCACGAACCACAGAGACACTATTTCACGAACCACAGAAACACTATTTCACGAACACTATATTCCACAGACCACACTAGACCACAGAGACACTATTTCACGAACACTATATTCCACAGACCACACTAGACCACAGAGACACTATTTCACGAACACTAGATTCACAATTAGCATTGTGGCATTTCTTGTAGAGCAGATATTCACACACAAAATAAGCACAAATTCAGCATTCTCAGGATAATTTCACTTGCTGAAGGCACTTGAAGCAAGTAGATACAGAACAATGAGAAGATTCACAATGCGTTCTTTGATTGACAGTGCATTACATTTACTTTTAATAGAAGTAATATTATTTATATCAGCCATTGCTTTTTTCAATTTCAAACATGAAGTAATTTTTTTCAAAAGCCTTACAGATGGCATCTTTACCAAATCATTTGAAAGAACTGCTAGAATCTGAATTAATTGCGCAGTTGTTTGAATTAAGCAGCTATCCAAAGCGGCAAATCTCGAAATGTTCGTTTAATATACATTAAGCATCAGGTAAATAATGTACACGTCTGCTTCTTCTTCCGCCATATATATTAGACAGCCGCGAATTCGTCCTTACTTCAAAAATAAGATATTTCAGTAGGGAAATAATTGCTAACATGTGATTTGCATTCATTTCGGAAGTATGCTTTTTTAAAGTATCTAAAATACATAACTTAATAACTTACTTTATAGATTAGTTTCATTTTTAAATATTTTGCTATAATATTTATAAAAAATACTTTAAGTATTAATTATTTTAATAAAATTTCAAACAATTATTTAGCACGTATTTTTAGTACTAATTAAATTTAATAAATCAAAAGTATTTATATTAAATTTACATTTCACTAGATGAATCTATCTTAGATTAATATATTTAGATAAAATAAAGTAATGAAACATTGCAAAGTAAATCTTATGCGGACTTCAGGTTCTTGAAAGGGCAGATTTAGTCTCTTTTCATTCTAAAAATAATGCTGATGAACTAAAAAAAAATGCTAAAACGACCACGTCTAAAAGCTGTCGTATTATGACGTTTCAGCAACGTCGCAAATTGAAAAGACGCAATGCAAATATTTTGCGTCTTCGCAACGTTGTAAAGACGTCGTAAAAGTTACCGCGACCACTTTGCAACCTCTCAGATCAGTTTGCAACGTCGGTGCTACTTGGGATATCTTTTAAGTCGTAGGAGGTAACAAATAATTCAAAACAATGAGAAAATTTGGCAGAAAAAGTCAATAAAGGACTAAAAGTCCCTCACGAAGAAAACGAAAAAAAAATCCCTTTTCCTTTTCTCGCTCTTTAAGTACCATTGCTCATTATTTAATACTTGTCTGAATTAATGAAAATATATGTTTACTTATTTAGGCTAGACCTAATTTCACTTGAAGTACTTTTTCTAAGGAGATGCAATCGCTTTCACGCACTTTTTCTGTAAAGATTCATCAAAGAAAGTCCGTAACTGATCCAGATTTCATTGCTTCTTAAAGCTCATTCTTACCAAGGTAATTTCACAGTCTGCACTTACTTGATACATATGCGATGAAGACCCAGATTTCATCTTAATGTCGTTTAGGAGTTCTTTAAATATCCTGTAATAACTTTCAGGAAGTAAATAACGAGTCTCATCTTTTAAGCAATTCAGGTTAACTTATTTTTTAAATACTTTTCTCTCAAAAGATGAACTATTTAAATTCTGCAGATAAAAATTCCTAATTTGATTAATATGTAATGCATCTCGTTGATTTAATGATGTAATGAGCAATTAAATTTTTGCGTTATTAATATACTCCAAAATTTCTGTTCCATTAATTTTTGAAAACCCTATATAATAGTGCTAGCAGGAACCCAGCTTGAAGTGAATTTATCTAAATTGCAAATACCTAAAAAATTTCTAGCGCTTTGATAGGCTCACAAAATACCTGTTGGAGACGATTACTTGCGAAGGCGTGCGTATTTGTTGGCAGATGCTTCTAACCCCTAAATGAACCACGCAAAAATGTGAATAACAGATAAGGCAGATGAACCTGTTCAACGTGCTCCACTCAGTCTCTACACCATCTGTCAAGGTCAGATACAGGCATAATGCATTAGAAAAATAGAGAAATATTAACATGAAGAAAGTAAATTTCATTTGCTGCCCAACCGGTATAGTAGTTAGTGACTCTGACTGACGTACCGATGGGCCCCGGTTTGAATCCCGTAGAAGGCATGGGTGCTTGTAAATGTAAAGTGTCTGTGAGTCATGGGAGCACTTTAAATATGCGGCAAGCCAAAAGTCCTCTTGAGAGGTTGATGATAGCAGAAGAGGGGTAAGAAACCTTTGGATCCGTTCCCCCCTAACTGCTCTCCTTCAAAACTGGGTGCGGAACTGAGCAACGTCTTAGTGTCATATGTATAATGCCCAAGTCTCTTCCAACAACGGGCGCAATATTGCCTCTTTGCGATGATGAATTTCCTGAACTTAGTCTGAAGTCAGACAAGTGAAATTAATTACAACGATAACAACGTTTTTATTTCTATTCTTCATAAATATTTTTCTATATCAAAAGCGACTACATTTTAATGAAGAACAAAAGTAATGGAAGTTACATTGTGGTTGTTAATAAATATTAAATTGTGAAAGAAATCCTTGATGTATTTGAACATTCCGGTTCTTGATAATATGAACTAGTCTGTTTCAGAAAAATTTACCTGAATGCTGCCCTCTTTTAGGCAGATATATTTTTAGTTCATAGAAGTAATCAAATAACTAACCAATCAAAATTCAAAATATATTTTGAGAAAATGTAAGGTTATGCCTACTGTATGTTTTATACCACGCTTTGAGATCGATTTTTCTGAGCCATAAAGGGCTTCCAACATTCCTTGCGCAAAATATGTTGTTCTGTTTGTGATATTTACAGTCCAGTAAATTGAAGAACGCAATATCGTTGAGAAGAATGGTGCACCTTCATTTACACTGCTGTTGCAACACCATGAACAAAAGCAAATACAAAAAAGGTTCTTATTGTACATAAACAGTGTAGCATGCAGACAAAATAATTAAATTTTTAAGAAATTTTGGGTTTTACAGGGGTGCGAAATTAGTAGAAACAGCTGCCATTCCCTGCAGCTAAAGCGGCCCTTACCCGGTTAGGCATAAAGTAGAACTGAGCCTGGATGGCACAAACAGGCAACCCATTTCATGCATGTCTATGCCACACTTTATCAAACGTATTAGCTGTAGAGGGGTGGCACCTAAGTCTCTCAGCAACCCATGACCAGATACTTTCAATGTGTGACAGATTTGAAGACCGGGCAGCCAGGGAAGCAATCGAATACCCTGTGTATCGAGGAAGGGCAAAACACAATCTGCTACATGTGGTCTTGCTATATGGCGTTTGGCATGCTTCAAAGCTAGGATACAACCAATGGACATAACATGCCAGAAATGTACCGATTCTCCGTTCAAATTACCTACGAACTAGAGATATGCCTTTCGTGGACCCAATGGCTGCTAAAACCATCACACCAGGTGAAGGGCCCCTATGCCGACATCGAATGCAAGCAGGCGACGTGCGGTCTCATCGGAGACTCCAGACATGTATCCGGCCATCAGCATACTGCACGCAGAACTCGTCTGAAAAAACGACATTATGCCACTCCTGTATCCAGCTTTGTCGTTCGATGCGCCAAAGTCGGCATCTCTCTCTGTGCTGCATTATCAAGAGAAGACGAAGTAACGGTCGCCGTGCTGATGGTCCACGCTGCTGCAAACGTCGACACTTTGTACGGTCCGTGATATGGGTATACGGTTTTTCAGAGCTGACCTCACAATATATCTGTCTTGTCGGGCGTCAGTCATGGGAGGACGTTGACATCCTGCATTCCGTTCAGTATGACCCTCAGCAACCCATTGATTCCATAATCGCATGACTGTATGTCTGTCTTCTCGGGTGTTAGTCATAGGAGGACGTTGACATCCTGCATGCCGTTCAGTATGATGCACAGCAACGCATTAATCCATAATCGCATGACTGTGTTCGGATGTCTTCCAGTGCAACGGTCGATATCACGGAACGATAATGCTCAACCTCGATAGGCAACGATCCTGCTTCTATCGAATTCCAATCATTTGCAATCATTTCCAATCATTTGCTGGTAAGTATTTCTTCTTATTATTCGAGGCATAACACGATATTCTGAACAAACTCTGACCTTACAACGCGCTTTCCAAATGAGAAATCTAGTAAACAACTTTTCTTTGATGCAGTGCTTCTGAAGTCGTTTCTCCCTCCTGCCTCGTCTAAGTGAGCTGAAATACTAATCATTTGCGTATCCCAACCTCTTCTTCCTTTCATGCGATTTTGAAGTTTGTCAGATCGTCCCTGTCTGGTGTTGCAATTTTAATGGCCAGCAGTATATTTGAGAGAAGACATATTTCCAGGCAAAAGCTTTGATAGATCATTGTTGGGTTGGAGAGAATTTGTGAATGCACAACAACTGTTGAATTGTCTGGCAAATTCCCAGGCAAGGGAAAGTCGTTCTTCTACAGTTAAGGACAGCCAAATTGTGGAATGCATGACTGTGGATTAATGGAGTACAGAGAATTGCAAGAACAACTGCCTCTATCTCAATTTGCGAACTTGTCAAAATTTAAAGAGCTCTCTCAATATCTTATAAGATACTTCTCCTGCTTTCTTAGCATGCCTTCGTAGTGCAGTGGTCAGCACGCTCAATGCATATTCGAGAGGTCCATGGTTCATGTATCGGCGAGGGCATTGCTCATTTTTCATCTCTTCTGCTTCGAAATAACATAATGTCTCTACAGTGGCGCCCGAACTAATAAAAAGTTGGTGAATGATGATTCTTCACCACCAGGAGTTGATGAGTGGGTTCCCTAAATCCCAGTCCCCTTTAAAAGGGGCAGTATATAAGGTATTTCTCCCGCCTTCTTAGCATGCCTTCGTAGTGTAGTGGTCAGTACGCTCGCCGCGTATTCGAGAGATCCGTGGTTCGAGTCCCGGCAAGGGCATTGCTCATTATTCATCTCTTCTACTTCGAAATAACCTAATGTCTCAACAAACGTATTTAAAAAATCTAAATTTATGGTTTGGTTATTTGAATGTAGCAAAGAACACAAGACCTACCTACTTAACACTTAAAGGACGGGGCACGTAAATTTACGTTTTTCCATTCTGGCTGCCTAGGACGGGACACGTAGAATTTACGCTTTTACTTGAATTTCTATTACGCTGCGTTAGTGTTTCATTTTTTATGCTTACTAGGTTTATTTCTTGTTATCAATACTTGTAATCCGGCGGTTGAACCTACTGTGTTGTTTTGCTTTTTAGCTAGTTTTTTAGTATTTTGTAACCGTTAAAATGGGAACCAAGAAAGAGTTTTCTGTGATAGATGCGGAACTTTGTGACGAAATTTATGCAGTTATAAAGTTATCCACACTATCATTTATATGTCAGTTCTGTCAGGTTCCACTTAACAAGGGTGAATGTTTTACAAAACATCATGCTGGTAAGAAATAATAGACAATAAATAAATAACTTCTTAACTTCGCAATTCTTTAAAGCACTAATGTTATCAAAATATTGTTGATTATGAAAAAAAATAATTATAGATTATAGTAATAAAAATAATTAATAATATCAATTATTAAATATTACTAAAATATTAATTATTTAATATTGTTAATAAAAATATTATATATAATTATAAAGTCAATTCTTTATCTTAATAAAACTTATATTAATAAAAAGATTAATAAATAATTATATATTAATAAAAAAGAGACAATTAAGATATTAATAAAAAGCGTAAATAGGGTTTCGTCAGTTGTGTTTCTCTATACTCAAAAAATAGTCTTGCCTATACTCTACTTCTTAGGTCCATGATATTTCCGGGCTGGAATTTTCAATAGAAACTCACATAAAAGGTTAAAAACCATTCATTTCTTGTGCCAGGAAAAAGTTTTATTTCTTAGTTTACATACCTCATGGAATTGCCCTTGATTTCAACCTATAAAAATTTTCAAAATTAAAAATGAATACATACATTGTTCATGTACTTACGTTTAAAGAATTTTCTTGAACAAAACCAATTGGTATTTTTTTACCGTTTTGTCGAAAATTAAGCTATCGTTAAAAGACTTAAACTTATTCTGCTAACTACTACAGGTGTCTACATTAAGAACAGAGAGAGAAATTTAGTAACAGTTAAGACACTGATTAACACAGGATCAACAAATAATTTTTCAGAGTGTCAAGTAGATGGCAAATTGCAATCTCTTAAAGAAAAAAGAAATGTTCCCGTATCGAGTTGCTTTGGTATAAGTAACTGGTGTTTTGGTGCAAGTAAAATCTTAAATGACAACGATGCCCGATCGGTGCCAAAGCGGCTAAAGATTGCTGAATATTGGTAGTTCACAAATGGTTCGAATACAAACATTGCCTTTATTCACTGTCAAACACTATCAGCAATTGTCCTACACTGGTAGACAATTGCTAAGGACGGATGATAGTAGTAGCGAGAGCAACAACAAAATGGAAAGCACAGAAATTTGGAAATTATCATGAGTGCGGAATACAGTAAGACATGCTGTGAGTATGCGAATTTTGGATTGTGGAAGTTATTTGTCACACTGATAAGATATATAAATGATTTGACGAGTATTGACCATTGATGCTCAAAAGTAAACTTTAACGGGAAAGAATCAATTGACTTACTTTAAATTTTCGGTATGTTTTCCTGATATCACTTAGATGATTTTACGTGTGGCAATACTATTGGCAAGATTAAAGAACGGCGAAGAATTACACATGTTGCTAGAGAAAGTGACGCCAACTCCTGTCTTGTTTCACGGCTTTGGAAATCATTTCAAACAAACGTGTTAGCTGCATCGTGCCTGCAGAAGATAGGTACATATTGCTATCTACGAAAAGGAAAAGGCCCAGCAGAGCTACTCAGGTAGCAAATCATATGATGGCTGCAACGAATCTCCCGAAAACCTGTAGCCAGACGTTTGCACAAGAAGGACTATACTCCCACCGTCCTGTTGTGTCCATTCCATTGTCTAGACGAAACTGTTCCGCCCAATTGCAGTGGTGTGTTCAGCATCGCAAATGAAGGAAAGACGACTGAGCTTGTGCATTAGTCTGAGATCAAATTCAGTCTCTTGTCTGATTATGGACGACAAATATTGCGTATATTCCGGCAAACATGCAGGCAAGAGACCGATATCCTACATGTAGCGTCATGGTACGGAGCTGGGATTATGATCAACGGCTGTACGTCGCTCTGAGCGCTTTCAATTGGGACTATGACTGACCAACGATACATCAATGATGCTCTGCTGCATTATGTTGGCATGTTTGTGGTGCTGTCGGTGAAATTTTTTTTTCGTGGACGACAACGCAACATGCCATCGAATAGTCGCTTTCCAAAAGTGCCAAGAGAACGAGCGCATTCAACGCCCTGTATGACCAGCACTTTCTCCAGATGTGAATTTCATTAAAAATGTTTGGGATGCTTTGTGGAAAAGTCTTGTTGGTCGACAATGGCCTCAAACAAGGACAGCCTTATGCGTGCACTGATAGAGGAATTAGACACATTACCCACCCAACTGCTGGGTAATGTTATGCAAAGCATGGCACGACGTGTGGAATATTGCATCACCCTCCATGGTGGTCATATTTCGTACTGACATCTTACGTCAGAATGCCTGCGGATAGCAGTTTTCTCTTTCCTTCTTCTTTCTTCTCCTTCTATATTTCAAAGCACAATAATTTATCTTTATTGTTAAATCCTAGTATTCTGGCATTATTTTATTTCGTTTGGCATCCAAAGATACATAATTTTTTTATGCGGTATATAGCGTTTGTGATTCGTCCTTAGCAATTGTCCGCCAGTATATTATGCAAATAATAAGAATATTGTGTTAAATTCGCAATTAAATTTCTGTAAATAGTTCAGTGATTTTCAACTGAAATATATAACCGGAAAATAAAGATAATTGATAGTGATAATAAATTATGTTTTAATAAATACCGCATAAATGTTTCATTAGTCGGTGTTCTAGCCGAGCGTTGTCCTTGGTTGTGATTAAAAATAAAATTGGGCAGGTTAAAAGGGAGAGAAGTATTTTGCGTACAGTCGTGCAGGGAGTTTATTGTGCTTTGAATATGATGGCTGTAATGAACGGTATTCCTTCCTGACAAGCTAGAGTGCAATTTTTAAAATTACGCATGTAATTTGCCCATTTTAAACTTCTTTATTTTTTATCTATATAGTATTGCTCTCATATATTGTATTAATAATTTCCTTACCTCATTATACCATATCAGCAAATACCGTATCGGTTTTCAATGGTGGTTGCTTCGATACGTAAAAAGCCAGCGCCGAAGGTTTCTTCAAAAATTAAAAGGCTTAATTTCGAAGCAATTAAGCTTTTCCTCAAAGTTCTTTTTTGATCACTAAAGTTAATTTAACCTATTTTAAACAGTGAAGTTTTGTTTGGTTTATATTTTCAAATAGTGGCTGTTAAAATATATACATTGTCAATGAATATATTTCTAACAGCAGGTATTCCATTTATGTTTAGAATTAAGCTTTAAATCATTGATAAAGAAATTTTTGCATTTCTTTCTTCTGATATAGATTGATTTTGGGTTGGTATAAATAAATTTTGAATAGAATTGAGCAGTTCTTGTTATTTCTCATTTTTGTGTTTAAATAATTCTAATTGATATGATTATAAAGTTCTGAAGAATTCTTATCGCATTAAAATATATTTTTATTATCACTTTTGTAATGTTTTATTTATAACTATCCGTATTATATTGCTGTGGAATTTTGAAAACTCTAAGAAGTATTTCCAAGGCAAATTCTTCATCAAAATAGCTTAACCACAACATAAAAATCGGAAATATAATATATTAAAATTGCATTATCTTGCAGTACACTTAACTGTATTTCATTCAGAGTGCAATTCACATATCTTATTTAAAATGTTTTAAACAGTATTTTTGCATTGTTTTAATAAACGGATGTGTAGCAAAATTCTCTCCTATATTAAAGCTTTGACATAAGTAATATATTTTGTAAAATTAGACAAAATGTAATCGCAAGCTGACATTTGTGTCATAAAAAATGCTTAATGCATTTTTCTTACACAACTCATAACATAACTTCACACGCCCCAAAAATGTAAATAATTGAAAAAACACAATTTCCGAGAGAAATATCAGTACTACAATTTGAAGTTTTATACTACTTCGAGGTCTCATCACTCTTGCATATAATAAGACTTAATAATATGACTGCAACTTCAGATAGCTTCTTATTGGAAATGGGAGTGTTTGAAAGGGTCCTCCCTACGAGACATTCCTCTGTGAATTATAATCGAGGGCATCATTTTATTCATTTAAAGTTACCGGAGCTTGGTGAATGACAGCGAAATATTAGAAGTTTAGTGTATTAAAAGTTAAGTCATCAGTGAAAAGATCGACGAATGGCGACAATATGATGAATCTTGTCATCGCGACATCTGCAATTTCCGACTTAAAATAAAAATTGCTACGAGTTTTATTGGAAAGTTGACCCTTTAATGATATGAAGGAAATTTTTGCGTAGATAGTATTGAGTATCTAACAAAATTATGCATTTGTAAATATTTCTCGAGAATGACAACTGTAATAAGAACTCATTTTAAAAGAACTCATTTTAAGAACTTATTTTAAAATAGAATGTGTTAAGCATTTTCATTAAAAGTAATGAAAACAGCAAAATTCGTATGATTTCTCCTGCCCCACATCCCGTATTAAAATAATCATTGATTAAAACTTATGCTGATTCGACATAAGCTTAAATGTGCATTAAATTTTGATTTAAAAGGAAGAAGTATGAAGACAAAACTAAGTCAAATCTTAAAGAATTATGAGAATTAATAATTCGATTTTTTTGTTAATATGCAATGTCACCTTTCTAAAATTATCTCTCAAATTCCCACACGAGTTTGATCTTCTTTGGATTACAGCAATATATTATGATTATTAATGATTTTCCATATAATTATTAACACTTCGAAAAGCTATTAATTTACCCGTTTAGCTATAACATGATTTTCATAGATAATCTGCATAACATAAATCTTTAATTTCTTCATATTATCATATTTCATTGTTAATATGTATAAAATATTTAATAATATAAAATGTTACTTTTTCTATATTTATCAATAATATTTTACAACAAAAGTGATTTTGTACCGTAAAGATGATAAATAAGATATGTTTCTTTCAGCATACGCAATTATTTCTAACAGCGTTTTTTAAAAAGTCTGTACAAGAAGATTGCAATATACTTCTTGTGTATATTATCTACATTTCCAAGATTAAATACAATGACAGTGAGGAAATTCGTCGCAATATATAGATCGCAAGCCTTTGTTCATTTAATTTCTTCTTTCTGTTTAAATTTATTCATAAAATAATACACTTTTCCAAAATTTCAATTTTATTTTTTACAATATTTTAATTAAAAAAAAAAACAAATGCCAACCAAGCATCACAATTTTTAAAACTGAAATTGCTTTTTTTTAATTAAGTTTTGTTTTAAGTTTATTCAGCAAGTCCAAACACTTAGTTGTATGACTCGATAATGTAAAATGTTTTTATTTCAAGAAAATAATAGAACTTTTATAGCGTTTTTGCTAATACTTTTTCTTAGAAGTAGAGATTTATTTCAGAGATTGTCGCCTTAAGAACGACGAAATCACGTGAGATTTACATATGTGTACTGTCGGCAACTTTTACGTGTAATCTTTGCGTTATTTTATGTAACACATTTTTAAGGTTTTGTAGATAATGACGAATTGAAAATCTCTTCTTCTACTTCACTATTCTACTTCATGTTCACGTTACAGTGAGAAAAAACATGAAATCACCCATTCTGTGTGACTCCGCACTGTCACCTGAAAGGCTTGAGCACCTTTAAGGTGACAGTGCGATTTAGCTCAGTTCCGACCCCAATTTTGAAGGAAAAAACCCGGGGGGACAGGTCTGAGGGTCTTCTAACCCTCTCCCCTTCCACCAAACTTCACAAAAGGACATTCGGCTCGCCGCATATTTAGAGTGCCGCCATGCCACACCGACACTATATCTTTACAAACATCCATGTCTTCTCCGGGATCCGAACTCGGGCCCTTTGACACGGCAGTCAGAGAAATATCAGAGTCTAGCAGTTTTACTCATTCGACCACTTGCCGGTTCAAAATTGTTGCAACGTTTGTAAGGTATTTTTTCTCTCCTTATAGCGTCCCTTTGTTGTATAATTATAATTACTTCCTGCTAGCAACTGGGAGGTGTGGATTTCGAATCGTGGATAATCGAATCGTGCTGATTTTATCACATTTCCTGCTCTAGAAAATTCTGAATAACTAATTCTTTAGTGGTGCCCAAACATAAAATGTGGTGAACGATAATTCGTCACCATCAGGATTTTGGTTCCTCTTCCCCAATCTTCCTTTAAGTAAGGGAGAATGTAAGGTATTTACTTTGCTTTTATCGCGTGCCTTTCTGGTTTAACTGAAAGGACGTCCAGCTGGCAGTCGGGATGTCCGGTGTTCGGGAGAGGGCATTGAGCATTTTTCATGTTTCCTGTTTACACAAACTTAATGAGTCTACAAGTTTACGGAAATTCGGTAACTACAGGAGCAAATGCAGACACAGATTCGCGTTGTCATTCTAAACATAAGTATATCATGCATATCAAAAGCAACGGATGCTTAGAGGCACACCTTTTCCTAAATTTAAGCTGAAAAATAAATGCAAATTAAGGAAGATGTATAAAGATTATATATATATATATATAAATGCATATAAGTATATATATATATAATAAAATGTATAAAGACTATATATAGCTGTAAAATAAGGAAGATGTATAAAAAATAGCCCAAATGTTTAGTAATATGTCTGTCAAATGTCTGAAAGCTCGAAACTTTAATTTTCGGTGTTTCAATAAATTTGAATACAGTATTACTTCCCCCCCCGTCAAGCCGGTTTCTTCCATCCTCTAAAAAGTGGAATTTGACGATTTCGAATTTTAGCAAATTATTCACTAAATACTTCAATTAAAGTAGAAGAATCCTTGCTTTAACAATTATAGTTGAAAACACAAGATACTTAGAAGGAAAAATTGGCGTCAAGAAATTCATTAGTTGCATCTTGGCCTCTAATTTCTACACATGGATGTATTAACAACTAAGCTTCTTTGGGCATATACTTTCATTTTAGGAAGAATTCTGTTATTGGATGTAAATGTGTCAGAAACGAAACAAAAATATATTAATCTCAATTACGTTTGGGTCAGAACTAAAAAAAAACAGCCTTTATTACATCGTTCTAGGTCAGGTTTTCTTAACTTGATTCTCCTATTAAAAGTACCAATAGACTTATGTTAATTCTCATATGCGAAACAAAGCTGAGTATATTATTTAGATCCGCAAACTATAGAAGAGGAATACTTGTATACCGAGAGTGGGATATATTACCAGAGCACCACCGATATATTTTTGTAAAATGTCTAACAGCATTCCGAGAATAATGATATGTTATTTACGTTAATAGAAGTGACCGTCTGATAATGTTATTGATGTTACATGCTTAAATCCAATTTACTTCTGCTTTCGTTAATTTACATTGTTTTTCTTGGTTTGCTCATCGTTCTTTTTCAAGAAGACTATCAGCCGTCCTTCCTTTATCAATTTTATAGTTTATTGTCTTTGAAAGAAACTTAAGTGTCAAATCAAATACAATATTTCTCTCTAAATCTAACGTCTGCTCTTGTTACGTCCATCCATCTAGATTTACTTTCAAACCTATAAGGTATTTCTCCCGCCTTCATGGCATGCCTTCGTGGTGTAGTGGTCTGCACGCTCCAGAGGTCCGAGGTTTGATTCCCGGCGAAGGCGCTGCAAATTTTTCATTTCTCCTGCTTTCAAAAAATACCTAATGTGTCTACAGTGGCGCGCGAACTAAAAGGGTGGTGGATAATGATTCTCCCCACCAGGGTTTGGCGATTGGGTCGCCTAAAAACCCCAGTCGTCCTTTAAAAGGGGGAGTATATAAGGTATTTGACCCGCCTTCTTGACATGCCTTCATGGTGTGTCTTCGTAATATGCACGCTGGACGCGTATTCCAGAGGTCCGCGGTTCAATTCCCGGCGAAGACGTTGCAAATTTTTCATTTCTCCTGCTTCCAAAAATATACCTAATGTCTCTACAAACTAATTTATAGTCTTCGTCTTTAAATAGCCAGTCAGTTCTCTAATGTGTCTTCAAAAGAAATGAATTGTTTTTCAAATCTGTTTTATCAGACTCTCTTAGAATATTTAAATGTTGCTATCAATATGCTTTTAGAACCGGTCCCTAAAATAAATTAGTAGGCATTAAAGTTAACATAATGTGCCGTTGAACAAAGACTATTTCACAAACCCTGTGAAACTTATAAAAAATATACCTAACTGAAGGAAGAAATAATCACAAAAATATAAAACCTGTCGTACTTTTGGGAAAAGTGAAAATTATTATCGCGTTAACTTGTAGCTAAATCTAGAATCGGATCGAAACCGAACTACATGTTTAATAAATTTCAATGAAGCTGATATTTAGGTAAAACTTCCAAGGAGCGTAAGATTGCACCTGTCGTTGGCAACAGGCTTGAGCACCTTTCAGGTGACAGTGCGATTTAGCTTAGTTCCGACCCCAATTTTGATGGAAAGAACCCGGGGGGACGGTTCTGAGGGTCTTCTAACCCTCTCCCCTTCCACCAAACTTCACGAAAGGACTTTTGGCTCGCCGCATATTTAGAGTGCCGCCATGCCACACCGACACTATATCTTTACAAACATCCATGTCTTCTCCGGGATCCAAACTCGGGCCCTTTGACACGGCAGTCAGAGACGCTACCCATTATATCGGTTGGAATGCGAGACGTATGTCAGAATTTAAAATACATTATTGCTTAATTAACAAGAGGGAATCTTATTAGACTACTTTTTGATATGTACGAAAACATATATCATGCAGAATATGCATACTAGATTCACACATCTCAGTTAGTTTACCACTTCTGTGTCCCAGGGCTATATAAGTTTTGAGAAAATCTGCTTAATAACTTGATTTATATCTGTAAGGGTAAATATGTTATTGTTTAGAAATTTTAAGAATTTAATGTGCAGATACATCTTCTATTCCATTTCTTTAATAACAGAATCACCTGATATCCACCAGTAATACAAATTATATCCTAAGTCAATGAAACTCAAGTTCGGTTTACGAGCTTTGATTCGATGAGTTATCATGATCAAGGAAAGACTCCAAAGATGTTAGAATACTCATGTAGTTAATCTATGTAACATAAATTCTTCTCCAGTATTTTTAGCCATAAACAATAAAGCAGTTTTCAGCCGCAAATACAAAACAAGCTTAGTACAGTATGGCTCTGATATGAGGAAATATTTAATGTCATTCTCACCTCACAATCTTATAACAGCTTTTCCTATTTCGATTATTAATACATTCACATTTTTACACTGTATTATTTTAGCGGCTGGTTAAAATGTAGAAAAATTTTAAAACTTTCTATGTAATAATAAAGACAAGAAAACTTCCTAAGTTATCCTTTAGAAAATACCACGTCATAAAAATGTATTCGCAAAATAAAGATAGCAGTTAATAAATAAAGATAGCAGTAACCTATACATTTCCATTCAGAAAGGAAGAGTAAAAAATTTACAAATATAATCCGCTCATGTATTGAACAGCTGTCAATCCTCTCTAAGGAGTATGATCCACTTGGTACCTCGAAGACTTGAGGTATTAGGGCGAACAGATAAGTCTCAGCGTAACATCGGAAAAGAAACAAATGTCCAGTAAAATCGAATGGAGGAAGAATATCATGCGAGTAATAAGGCAACAGGCCCACACAAAACTAATTATGTGAATACCAAAAACAATTCTGGCTTTTTATTTTAATAGTGAATCTGATATTAGCAATTTTTTATTTTTCGGAAAGAATAATTTAATATGTCTTTTTGTTTTCTTCTTTATAAACAAGAATTAATCACGTCAAACCAAATGCAATTAAAATGCTATCCTCAGTTAAATTTCAAGAATGCATATTACTTTTATAACATTTATTATTAGTGTATTTCTTTCAATATATGTAATGTTGTTTAGTCAAGTGGTCTGAAACTCGCGGTCCACATCCAGCAATTTTACACGGACCGCCAATACATTTCAATAATGTATTTGTTATGAATACGGTGCTTATATGAATGTTTAGGTATACCACAGCTACCGAAGGGAAAAAAAAAAGGTAGAATGATTAGGTTGGAGTTTCGCTACTGTGTTCCTATATACCAAGCCACGTGACTAAGTTAAGTCACCCCCATCGAGATAATGATATATCAATGGTGGTGGTTAAGGTGAGAGAACTTCTGGGATCCGGTAAAATGAGTATAGTTAATTCGCTAGATAACATGTGATAGTAAGTCAGTTTTTCTGTTGAGTTGTACTTCTGATACTTACATTCCTTGAGTCAGTTCTTTAGTCGGATAGCTGGATACACAGCTACGTTATCCAAACTGATATACACATGGAGAGAAACTAACATATATCTTCTCAAACGTCTTTGTTTCTGTTTATTGACAAAATCTACATCTCATCAAACTTATAACTTAGAACTTTGCATAGCTCTTTAAGATTTTAAGATACAAATTTTATTAACTTTTATTCTTACTTGTCAAAAATTAAATACTCTCAGATACGAATTTTTGTAATAAGAATAATCGCTTTATTTGTGAGTACATTTATATGCTATTAATGATTTTTCATTGTTGAAAATTTATAAGAAAAGGGCCCAGCTGACTCATGATAATCCACCATCCTTGATCAAGACATTTTCTAGAAATTTTTCCCCAAGGACTGTAAACTTTGACAGAATTCAAACGTCATCAAGTGTCAAAATGAAAAAATTCATTTTTTGCATACAAACAGACAGCTTTTTTTCCTCTATCTGTGGAGGAAGAATTTAATCAATTTAAGAAAGAGTCTAGGTTTTTATTATAGTTTCTTGTAACTAACTTGAAAAGTTTTTTCTGAAAACTTCAGACATTTTCATTTTTTTAAAGTAAGTTTTTTAGTGGTTAATTAAACATATTAGAATTACTTTAAATAAATGTCAGATACAAAATTTAATATTCCACTGGCAGTACATTTGAATTAGAAAATGTAACCAAAAGAAATTTCTCGCAAAGTTCTGTCTTTAGGATTTCATATAGAAATGAGAATTTTCTTTTGCGTTATGATGATTATTGCTTATGTATGCTTTAAATAATATTTAGTAAGCGAAATTTAAAATTCAGTTAAAAAAATTATTTTGCTAAAGCAGAATCTGGCCCGTCAGCTGCTTTCAGATCATGCATTTATCTGGCGTGCAATCTGAGTCTGAGACCGCTGTTTTACTGTTCTCGAAGAAAGAGCACTTCAGTACGGAAAACAGAACCCGAGTTTCGAACTCTAAGTCTTACAATTGTCAGCCAGATATGCTTCCAATTACACCACAAAAGCACGTGGTGAGGAAGAATATAATGCCACATTCTCCCCCTCTTAAGAGATTAATGAGCAGAAGGGGGTCCCACTGGGCAAATTTAGTAAATTGCTGAATCATAGCGCACCATGTTTTATTTTGGGCACTATTTGTAGATCTTTTAAGAATTTTCGAAATAGAAAGCCCAGAAACAGAGATGCCCTCGCCAGTATCCGAATTACGGACATGTAGACTGAGAGGGGGACTTGTTTTCAATTACACCATGAAGGCACCATGAAGGAAGGAGAAAAATCTCTTCCTTGTAGTTTCCTATGTGCAGATGATTGGAGATAAAATTAATGGCATTCTACTTAATATCAGGGTGCAGATCGAACGTGCGTACTACTGCATGCGGATATATGGTTTAAGTACGCGAATTTTGTAAAGCCTTACTAATGAATAGAGTATGGAAAATGAATGAGTGGAAATGTGCCTTAAAAAGAAAATAAAGAGGACGAGGAAGGAAAAAAATCTGTTATGTTAAACGTCAATAAATAAATGTCTGTAGATCTAATAAAATAAACAAACAAAACGTTTTTTAATAGCAAAAGGCGAATTAACTTTAGGAACTCTTTCCTTCTAATAGCACTGGATCTCGAGAGTGTTTGGATCATGATTTTAAAGCACAACGTTTGCTTTGGGAAACCTATTAGTACGTCCTTTTAATCGAACACTTTATAACCAAATTATGAATTACTGTTTTAGTCCGAATCAAGTCTAAATAATCAAACTATGCTTCATCTGTAGTCCATTATACATATTTACTTCTTATTAAATGCAAACTAATATCGCTATTTTGTATTTCTTTTAAGATGTAGGTAAATTTTTTAAACTACATTCAAGCTGATTATTAAAGTCTACAATTTTAGCAAATATTAAATTAAACTTTTAATTCTAAAATATATGTTAATGTGTAAGTATAAATGCAATTAAAATAATTATACAGTCAGACGTTTGAGTTTACATAAGATGATAGTCAAAAGAAAAATCTAAGTTATTAGATTTAAAAAGAATATGAAATTTCATGGAAAATCCTGATTGACAAAATACAGTCGATTCCGGTTAATCGGAACACATCGGGAAGCGATTGTTTTGGTCCGAAAAACCGGCTGGTCCAATTACACGAACATGTCCTATGTTGTAAGACGAGGCGTGCAATATGTAGCAAACAGTAAATGTACATGTAAATCATGCACTAAACTGTAATTATGACCTTTATTGTGCGGTATACACGTATGGCGAATATACATGTACAAACAAGAACTACATTCGAACGTTTTCATTGAGAAAATTAATTTAGAAACAATTTCTAAGACACGATCTCCACGATACTCAGCATGCGAAGCACAATAAAAACAAGTTCTTACCAAGTTCCAATCAACATGCTAAAGAACTTATTCAATGTGATCTGACGAGTTCTCTTGACGGATTGCACTTGAACGAAATCACCACAAACAATTTCAGCAATGGGACTTTCTTCATTTCCCTCCTGACGCAAAGTTTCAATGCGTTTCCTCGCATCTTGTGTTGTCACTTTCACCAACTTATTAGCGGCGTCATCATCACCACTTTCTTGGTCTTCCGATGCTACCGTGTGTTTTGCTGCAACTCGAGCAACGATTGTAGCGTCATAATCTTCATTTTCATCGTAGCACTGAAGCTCGTTGTCGAAGGATAAAATTTTTTCGCAATTTTGTACCTGTTGAAGTTCCACATGTCCATAATCATTTTTACTTTCAATGAGCATGTCCACATCGATCTTCATAACCAAGTGCTTAAAGCCACAGTGAGAAAAACAGCTCTGAATTGTCTCACTGCTCACTTTTCGTCAGCTGTCGGCGACAAATGTAACCGCTTGTAAGATGACCTTTGCACTAACTTCGCTGGCTTTTGACGATAAAGTCACCAAACTTTCTTCAATTGCTTCAAGGATGTAATTAACCAACCTTGCACGATAAAGGTTCTTCAAAGTTTTGATGATGGCCATGTCTATTGGCTGGACCAAAGCTGTGGTCCTGGGAGGTAGAAATTCCAGTAGAATGTTCTTCAAGCAATCTAAATGAGGATGTGCTGCAGAATTGTCAAGAAGAAGCAACACTTTTCTCGACTGGCGTTGTTGCTCTCTGTCCCAGTCCTTCAACCATTCTTTAAAAAGTTCAGAGGTCATCCACGCATTTCTGTTCGCTCGATACATAACTGGTAAACTGTCCATCCTAAGTCCTCTAAAGCAGCGAGGCTTAGTGTTTTTTCCTATAACCAAAACCTTCCTCTTGTCCGCTCCTGGCATGTTAGAGCAGCACAAGACAGTTACGCGATCCATCGCTTTTTTGGATCCAGACAATGCAATATGTTTGTAACTTAACTAGCCGTCCAGTATAGGAAGATAATACAGCCCAGTTTCATCACCATCATAGACTTCATCTGCTGAAAAAATTTCGAGAAACTCGGCAGTTTTGTTGATTTCCATTCTTCAGCATCTGTACTATAAACACTTTCTTTCTCTCCATGTGCTTTCCTGAACTTTATGTCATGTATAGATTTATATCGAGACAACCAACCGTCCGTAGCTTGTAGTCCGTCCGTAGAGTGTCTGTGCGGCATTGAGACACTCTAAATTTGCGGTGATCCTAAAGTCCTCTCGAGGGTTGATGGTAGGGAAAGACAAGTGGGATACCCTCGGACCCGTCCGTCCCGGGGTGTTGGGGGCGGAACTGAGCTATGTCGTACTGTCATCTGTAAATTCTTTGTGAGTTATCGTCTCTTTTTAATAGCTTATCTTGCACATGAAATAATGTTTATAAGACACATAAGTTGACATTTTCAAACATTTTACCTTGTGCACATATCGTTTAAACTCCACGCTATTTATATTTTATATTACAAAAGGTGAAAAGAAGAAATGTATGTGGCGTGATCGCTTTCGGCTGATCAATGTTTATTAATGTTTAACAATTTTTTTAGTGGAAACATCGTGTACAGTGAGATTTTTGATTAATTTCATGAGTTAATTTATTTTGTTAAATTTACTCCTCATTGTTGTGCAAAGATTGAATTATGTTGTAAAATAAAACAGTAAAATAATTTTTAAGGTATTTCTCCCACCTCCCTAGCGTGCCTTCGTGGTGTCGTGGTTCTGCACGCTGGGCCGGTATTCCAGAGGGCCGTGGTTCGATTCTCGGCGAAGGCGATTGCTCATTTTTCCTCTTGCCTGCTTCCGAAAAATACCTAATGTCTCTACAAACTAATCCCCCTTCATTTAATCTTTATTTTGTATTATTTACTCAGTATTTAATTTCGTTTAATTTTCTTTTAATCTCATCGCTAAATCTCAAAATGTGTACCCAATACATATCATATTATTTCATATTTACTCTCGAATTTTTAATTCTTGCTTTTTCATGCAATTCATACGAGTTTGACTCATTCGCTTATTCGATTCATTAAAAAACCAGGAACTTACTGGTTCAAATGAATAGCTTACATATAACACCAATGAAATAAGAAAATGTAATATAAATTATTCATGCTCGTAATGCTATTTCATGCTATTTTATGCGTTTAAATAATTTTCTGTTGCATTTATCTGGATTAACTTTTATGTTGCAGGTGGCTTCATCAAGGATGCACTGTTCTTACTTCCAAATACTTTTTGCAGTTTAAAACGCATTGGCCGATGTCTGTTTGGGATTAAAACTACGGTATCATTTACGCCCTTAGCGTAACTGAAGCAGAATGACTTTTGGATATCAAATACATATCAGTATCATAAAAGAAACCAGAGAAATGAATATTACAGCACATTTAATTCCGCTTGAGTAATAATCACAGGTAATCGGCCGCATGTCAGCCAGACATTCCACTGAAAATGTTACTTTTCACTTCATTCTGTTTTGAGATGCAGACCATGAATACAATTTTGCTAAATTACACTGCTACGTTCAGAAATGATTGATTTTTGAATTTTTAAATGTAAATGCTGAAAACGCTTTTCCTCTTAAATATGTAGTATAAAATGTTATAATTTGTTTTAGGGACATTTCAGTATAGTTTTGGAGATTCCGTCCTACTCCTCAATCAAAATTCATTTAAAAATATTTTGCAAATTTCGAGTTTGAAGCTATTCTTGTTGGTTGCGTTACTGGCAGAATGGTCCATGTTCAGAAAAGGATTATATCTAATGTTATATAACCACTCAGTATATATAAACGTCATAATTATAATGTTTTTCGAAATTGAGCTAGTTTGCTCTTACTCCTCACGTTTCAAGAATTGTTAGCTCTTCGTAGATGCAAAAGTTAAGTTCTGTAAAAGAAACTTTCAGACCATGTTAGCCTAAGAATCGTCTAATAAACAGAAATTTAGTTTTGACACTTGACCTCCAGTACAAAACTGACAAATATATTAGATATGCTAACTCTAAATAAGGAGTGGCGAGAAAGTACAATACGTTTACCATCACTTATTGGAGAAAAAGATAAACCAAGCGAGCACAGTTCACTCAAAATATTTATTCGTAGCAAGCCTGCACTTTTGTATTTCAGTATCGTTCAGAACCGTCATCGATTCAAGACAACTCACCAAGGGACTTCCCCGATAAGTTTTTCTTTCTGTATCTTCTGCTGCTTGGAGTGTGGGGGGAAGGTCAAGGCTTCGGCTTTGTTTCTTCTGCCGCCACCATGATTCGATTTTGAATCGATTTTAAATACAGTGCCGCTGTTTTCTGCTTAACCTGAATTTGACCTGTAGTATAGAACTTGGCCTGTATTATAGCGAAGTTTATTCCATAAATTTGTAACCGATAAAGGGTTTTGTCGAAAACTCCGTAAAGAGGCTGTGGCAAACTTTAGACTGCAAACAGGACACAATTGCATGGCACATCATCTTAATAAAATTGGCATCCTTCCATCTAGTATATGCCAAATTTGCAATTTGGGTATCATGAATGCAGAACATCTTCTTATATGCCCATAACTAAAACCAGAGTCTCAGAAATGTGGTATGATAAGTAAACTATACTGGAGTGCCAGAGATTTCATGAACTTCTTGTAAAGACTACATCTCTTATATTCCTTTCTTTGTTGTACAAATTTTTAACCTTTTACTTTTGTTCCCATGTTCATTTAATCTGATTCTTACTTTAAAAACTTGCTTGTTTTCTTTATTATTTATCATTGCTCTTTTATAATACTTGAGCTGTTTTATATGTTACTGATTTTTCCAACAAAGCCGTATGTCACAACATAACAACAATCTGTAGCCGATAATATCTCTGCGAGCTGTTCTGATTTACAGATATATCTACGATATAAATCTGCAAGTTTTCGCACCTCGTGCTGAGCTCGACCGCTTGTTTAGCACCAGCATTATTGTGATTCATCTAAAATTCTGCAAATAAGCATAGTTTCAGCAAAGACTGACATACTTCAGTGATTAATTTCGAGTCTACGATTTATCATGTTTTTTCTGTAGCTGATTGATCAAGATTATCTTATCAGGCGCTCATGTGTGTGTATTCATTAGCTAGTGTAGTTTCTGTAGATCTGGCAAATTTAATGTGTGCTCCAATAATATTTACTCAAGTGAAATAAATATATTTAAAGAAAAGGAAATAAATAATTTATTCACATGGGATATTTTGTATAATCTTTCCTCTGATATAACTAGTTCTACTTGAGTACCATAAATAATGTTTCTTTACTTAGATCACATATATTATTATCATCACATTCATATTTATCTAGGGGTTATTGCGGTCACAACATTAATTTCTCATTTATTTGATATTTAGCTACTTTCTAACATTAATGGTGTGCGGTCATCTAAGGATTATCACGGTTGCCATATAGCATATTATAACAATAGGCACCTAGGACAGCCATACCTGTTTTGCGATTCTCGTCAGGGGTGGTCTTACGATAAGTGTCATCACACGTTGACGAGTTGGCGCAGATGCTGTTTCATAATCTTAAACTCAGAAACGTATTATACGTGTAGTATTATCAAAATGATTTTGAATTCATTTTCTGTTGTTTCTCATCCAGAAAGTTCTTACTTTGCCGAAAACTACTGCGATCTCCAGCTTTAGCTACACGACCCCATAAGGAGTCGCAACTCACAATTTGAGAAGCTATACTCTAGCCAGAGCTAAGTGTATGTGATTCCAGGTTACTCTAAACGCCAACTAGAATTGTAAAGACACACGAATTATTTCACCTCTATTTTTATTCCCTGATTTCATAAAATCCTTATAACGTGAAGCTAACAACTGTAAGGTAGTAAAAAAGAAAAACAAATAAAGACCGTAATAATTTGAAATTTCACTTTGATAGCTTTTGACGCCCAATAAAACAGAACTTATAAATTTCTCTTTCCTTACAGTGGATGATCTATGGAATTAACAAGTAACAAAAGTAGCAAGAGTTTAAAGCGACAGAAAAAGTACTTTCATTTATTGATTGAAAGGCAAAAGCTAGACATGGAAAAAGAAATTTAAAATAAAACTTAAAAAAAAGTTTGTTTCTGGGTCGAATCTATGCTAGTTTGTACGGCTGTTAGAAAAATAGAAAGTCATTAGACAGCAAAGCACGTTCTTCGTCTTTAGATCCTCATTTGTCTTTATAAAGTTTCGGCTTAGAAAAAAAAGATACCAGCACTTTGTTGCAGTTGAATTTTAATGCAACCTTTATCATTATCAAGAAAATGAATTTTTTTTGTAAGGCAAAGAATCTTTGTATGCAAATACAAATATACTGTATGCTGAAATGTGAAATTGTCTGCTTCATGTTTAGAATTAATTTAAACTTAATCAAAATTAATCTGAATTTCGGACATTCCTCTCGTAGATTCCTCATTTAATTTTGTAAAATATTTGATCAAATTAACATTGTAAAGCGTTATTATTTAAACCCTCGGCGTTATTCTCTAATGGACATGTATTTCAAACGCACATGATACTTCCATCGCAGAGCTATTATACAAATTTTTAATTAATTTTCTGCTTTATTAACTTCTAATATATGCTGAACTTGAATCCACTTTGAATGAAATGTGCAAAAATTAGAATTTAGAATTGTTGTATTTTGAACAAGTGTTTTAGAACTCATATTTGGTGTGTGCTGAACTTGTTTTACAGATTTGGTGTAAAATACATATTTTAATAGATGAATCATTGAAGTACCAACAGACAGGAAATATATCAACTTTTCAAACACTCAAATCCCAAAGATTTTGTGTGATTAAACGGTGGGATTTCTCCCTTTTATCTAACAACTTAAGTGCGGAAGAACCTAGTGAACAGCTAAGCGAATAAGCACTTAAGTTCAGTAACAGAAACTTAAAACTCACGAAGGGTCACTTACCCTTTATTGCTCAAAATAAAGAATAACAGTCGGCCCCTTTCTCAGGGCATACAGCAAAGCCTCCACTTGGGCTTAAACTCAAAAGTATAAGAAATAAGAACTTAACTAATGTGTAACTAAACAGATGTAGTAGAAGCTGACATAAATCTATCTAGTTGTCCCCTAAAATGTCGAATTAGCTAGCGAAGCTATCAAGGGCACCTAATACGGCCGAGCGTAGTAACAGCTTAAAGAGAGGTGGTCAAAAGGCAAACGCCCGCTAGTCAGAAATTCTGCTTTCCTCTTTCGAAGTCAGTGGAACTTCGACTTAAATACTACTCCTACTCTTTTGCATTTGACGCGATTCTAAAAGCACATTCTGGTAGTATATTGTAAGCTGAAATTAGGATGGATAGGAATGGAGCCTTAAATTAAAATAACTGTTACAAACTTACGATAAACCTTACAAAACAATCAAAAGGCATTTGAAGAAAAAGTAAACAAATTTTTGTCCCTAAAGCTGCAGCGGATCCTCCTTCAGTAGTTTCGATAGTTGTCTGAATACTCTGCAGTAACTCGCAGCTGAAATGGCACATATGTAGCGTCTCCAACAAATGTCCTTAAAAAAATTCCATATAATGCATTATCAGGTGATTGTGTAAACAATTTGAAACTGCCAAGTCACTGATCATTACAAAGATAAATCAGTAGTGAAGCAGGTGTTCATACAGGTAAATTCTCAATTTTCACTTCATCTGTTCATTAACAAACTCATGATTCCTATAGAAGTTACTTTATATGAAATGTGTAAGCAATTTCTTTTTAGGCTATTACATTTGTATTAAACTTATAGGCAGCAAAAATTCATTTGTAATATCTACTCATTTTAATCTATTTAACTGTCATCTTTTATTATACCTTTACATCATTATTATGTTAACGTAATGAGTGTAATAAGAAAAATATCTATATACGTTCGATTTATTTGTATTTAAAATTTTAAAGTTATGCCTTTTTTATTATCCTTAAACTTCAATTTTGATAACGTAAATCACAACTATATAATTAACTCCGAGTTTCAATATAGGACTGAATTCTAACAATTAAGCCACACTAAGTTAGCTAAAAATCTTGCGTTAATTTATAATGTTCATTAAAATGTCTTAATAGAAATGTAAATTTACATTACTTAAAGTTTAAAATCTATTCAATGTTTACATAGTTTGATTGCCAATGAAATCGCCCCTTCCCCTTTGTAACGTATGTTATTTATAGTAACAATATCAGTTTCCTACCGCTAAATTTCATTTTCAAAGAAAAGTGTGAATTGTATTGCCATCAACAGGGTTAAATTTTGTTATCAGTTTGTAGAGTCATTAGGTTAACTGGAAGCAGGAAAGATAAAAATATGCAACGCCTTCGCCGGGAATCGAACCACGGAGGCTCAGTGTGCTGACCACTACGAAGGCACGCTAGGAAAGCAGGAGAAATACCTTCTATACCCCCTTTTTAAAGGGCGACTAGGGTTTTAGGGGACCTAGTCGCCAAATTCTGAGTGCAGATAATCATCATCCACAACCCGTTATAGTTCGGACGCCACTTGTAGAGACATTAGGTATTTTTGGAATCAGGCAAGACAAAAAAAAAATAGCAACCGCCTTCGCTGGGAATCGAAACACGGACCTCTGGAATACCGGCCCAGCGCGCAGAACCACTACACCACGAAGGTGCTCTAGGAAAGAGGGAGAAATACTTTATAAGTTGTTCTTGTAAAAATATGCATGTGAAATGTGCTCTTGCAGCTACAGTAATCATGCATTAATTGTAACAATTTCATTGCACATATGTTAAATAATTGCACAATCAATATCAACGGAGTTGCTCTTCTTGTTTCACCTTTAATTCTTAATACGACTCCAATTCTTTTAATCATCAATTTAGGAAATGTTAGTATTAGCGTTTGTTAGGATCCTTCTGATACGTAAAATTTCAAATACAATGAACATCCTATTCCAGTAACAGGGATTAAGAGCAGTGTCATTTTTCTTAATTCGTTTTGACCTAATTTTACAGATGATCATACAAATTCGTATTTGACGCTTGAACTTTGCGGCTAGATCTAGTATGTTTTTTAATGTTTGAGTTCGTTTACCATCAGATTTAGTTCTTTCTTCCTTCAGAGTAGTATCAATAAAAATATCAGAGTTATGCAAGTTGATTGGCTACTGTATGCGCAGACTTCTAGGAGGGATATTTTACTCAAAGGAAAATCAAAATCAGATAGTAATGGAGGATCTGAAACGTCACCATCATGTGGAAGCACGAAAAGAACACAAGAAATAAAAAAATCTAGCCATAAATTGAGAGGACTGTTGATGAGTGCGACAAGATTCTCTTTACTCTTTATGAGTGTATCATACAATAAACTTTTCATATATTTCCTAAGAAAACAGGGAAGATAGGTCCGGTGACCACGCTGGCCAATGAATGAGACCACCACGCCAGATCCACAGTTATCCAAATGTTGCATTTAAATGCTCCCGAAAGTTATGACTGAAAGTGTCTGCCCCCTCATTTTGCAACAGTTACGGCGTCCAGCTCCCTTCTCTGATGAATATTTCCTTCCAGAAGAGTATGAAATATCGGCTCCTGATTTTCGTACCCATCCATCATTTAAAGGCATTAGTGTTCGCATCCAAGTCCAGCTAAATACTACAGCTCTGCCTTCTCAAATAGAAATTTATACAGACGGCTCGAAAATTAACGAAAACACAGGCAGTGCTTTTGCTGTTTTGCGGGATCATATAGTTACACATCATTCGAAAGATCAACTGCGCTCTCAAAATTCAGTTTTCCAAGGTGAAGCGATTGCTATTGCACAAGCCTTACGCTACCTAATCTTTTACGGTATTAAAAAAGCAGTTATAAAAACAGACAGTCTATCGTCGTTGCATGCTTTGGGTAATCCTGACCATCCATCTCCCATCATCCAAAACATTCAGCAGGACCTAAGAGAGCACTTCCCCCATCAGCTTAAACTTAAGTGGATCAAAGCTCATGCTGGACATTACGGAAACGAAACTGCAGACAGTCTAGCCAAAGAGGCAGCTTCAGGCAATGCAGATACTCAAGTCAATATCCCATGGCCTATTTCTTATCTAAAGAAATGCCTGAGATTGAAGGCCATTGGACGATGGCAAGAGGAATGGGTCGAGGGCTCAACCGGTCGACGAACGCAGTATCACATAGCGTATGTGGACACTGACCGTATCATTTACAACCCTCAGTTCGTTCGATTTATCACTGGCCATGGTCCATTTCCGCAATATTTTGCAAAACGCGGACTCAGCCATACTGAGTTCTGCTGCTGCGGAGATATTGGATCCCTAGAGCATTACCTGACCACTTGACCATTGACATCTGATCTTCATATTCAACTGCCAAATACCAACAGGCAGGCCTTCTGCAAATTTATCATAAAGCAGAGATATCTGATTACAAAGGTTGTCAATTTAATGGACAAAGTGTCTGCGCTGGGCACGGACTTATGTAAGACAGCGTAAATTCTCCTGCTGCCATAAACGTATGCTCCGTATGGATTATATGCAAATTTGTATCAGCGATATAATATTCTTACACCAGCAAAGTATAGTACCAGTATTAATCAGTATTATGTCAGTATTAATACCAGTAAAGTATTGTATCAGTATTGTAACAGTTAAATATTGTATATGCATATTTGTATCAGTAATGTAACAGTCGTAATTTAGTAAAGTATTGTATCAGTATCAGTATTATATCAGTCCTGTTTCCGTAGTGTATCAGTCATATTTGCATCAGTAATATACCAGTAATGTGTCGATAATGCATATGTGTTGTGTTAATTCGCATTAGCTTGAGTCTTTGTAACGCGTTATTTCGTGGTTTTATTTACCGACTTGTACGAAATCATTCCCATTTACAATTAATCACTATTAGTCAGTATTGTATGAGTATTAATACCAATAAAAGTGTTTTATGAGTATCAATATCAGTAAAGTATTGTATGAGTATTAATATCAGTAAAGTATTGTACGAGTATTAATACTAGTAAAGTATTGTATATGCATATTTGCTCATGCATATATCGCGTGAGCAGTAAAAACAGTCTTACAATCAGTAAAGTATTGTATCAGTATTATATCAGCCTTGTATCAGTAGTGTATCAGTTATATTTCATCAGTAATGTAACAATAGAACATTTATCTGTGATATTGTAATTCGTTTTTTTTTTTTTTTTTTTATTATTTTTATTTATTTTTTTAAAGGTCTCTGCAACGCATAATTTCGTGGATTTATTTACCGACTTGTGCAAAATCATTTCCATTTAATCAGTAATAATATTCAGTGTTATATCAATGTATCAGCAATGTAGGACTATTAATAAGTATTAATATCAGTACCAGTATTATATCAGCCTTTTATCAGTTCTGCATCTGTCATATTTGCATCAGTAATATACCAGTAATGTATCTTGAATATTAATCTGTAACTCTGTAACATGTTATTTTGTATGTCTTTTCGTGCACGTTGATTACCTTTCAGGTGGCATTATGTATTTTGAAGGGGTGATACAGATAGTACAGTAGTACAAGTAATGTAACAGTAGAACATTCATCTGTGATATTTCAATTCGCAATATTTTCAGTCTCTGTAACGTATTATTTCGTGGATTTATTTACCGACTTGTGCAAAATCATTCCCATTTAATCAGTAATAATATTCAGTGTTATATCAATGTATCAGTACTGTAGCAGTATTAATCAGTGTTAATATCAGTATTATATTAGCCTTTTATCAGTTCTGCATCTGTAATGTTTGTATCAGTAATGTACGAGTAATGTATCTTGAATATTAATCTGTAACTCTGTAACATATTATTTTGTATGTCTTGTCGTGCACGATGAATACCTTTCAGGTGGCATTATGTATTTTGAAGGGGTGCTATAGATAGTGGTGGACGTGGTGCTATACTAATTAAGCGTTTGATAAGGGGATAGTGCCCACGTCCTCCGTTCTCTCTCCCCCCCTCATTGTGCCGGAACCACATGTTATGGTGAAGCGACTCATACATCTGTTGGTCATTTAATAGGTTGTGAAAGACTTCCTTCGGGAAAAACTTACCACACTGTGCGTCGAAATTAACTGTGGGTAAGACAAGAGATATGGCCAGCAAAACCTGCGTTGACTTCAGAGAGGACGCCTATATTATGTTGCATATGTTTGTGTTACAGGGGGGGGGGTTCTCCATCAGTCGTACATGCGAGTTATGTGCATTATACCAAACTTCCTTGACGTACACTTTATCTGTGAATAAGATAGAGACCGGGAAAGGGTGACCAGTGACACTCTCCTGAAGATACAATGAGGATAAACATCCCTCTCTGGGTAATAATTGGGCTTCAAGCACGGATCATAGCGAGGGTGCAAATGGTTCGAGTTCATGATCCTCCAGACCAGGAGTTCTAAACAGAAGTGAATTTCAGAATTTTAGAAGAGAATGTGGTCAGCCCTTTATTCACCTGTTAATATTTAGTTTTAGTTTATAAACATAAAACCTGCTTTTATTCAAGTTTTGGTATTTAATAACATTTTCTATACTTTTCCTTGTTAAATTTATGAAACACATTAAAAAATAATCTAAATTTAAATAAATGCATATCTATTTTTTTAGTTCATAAAAAGGGGGTAATCAACGTCTAGCAATGGTAAAAGTGGTGCAGGAGGAAAGTAAAGTTAAGAACTACTTACTGCTCCAGACCTTGATTTAAGGAATCCCGAAGCGAAGTGCGATTGCTCACGCATATTTCCATTAAATATTTGACACAAGCAATGATTTGAAGAAATGGTTGAATTATTTCCAAACTGATTTATTAACATAGCATTGACGCAGTGACAGATGTTCTGCTAGAGAAATATTATTTGCAATCAGGGAAGCATTCCATCTGACGAAATTTAATAGTTTTAAGGAAGAATGTGGTTAGCCTTTTATTTAGCTGCTAAGTATTTAGATTCATTATATAATATAAAAAACTATTTTTGTTCAAGTTTTCGTATTTATTAACATTTTCGTTATCATTTTTTGTTAATTTATAAAAACACGTTAAAAATAATCTAAAACAAAGTACATGTATATGTATTTTTCGAATCTGGGAAAGGAGAGAGATGTTCTTCCAGGAAAAGTGAAAGAGGTGCAAGGAACAGAAAAGGTTGAGAACCAGTCTTCCAGATAGTATTTGGGAAAGGCCGAAGCAAGTAACGATTTCTGGTGTACAGACACATGGGAGTGCCTTCTGACGAAGCACCATCTCTTTGATTTCAGGGATCCTTGCCGTTTGTGCTCGTGAAGTTCCACATACTCATTGATGCAGCAGGGCAAACATCTGGTGGTTTCAGAATATGCTTCATTGGGTAGCGCTCCCGGCAGATGCATACAGCTTGTCCTTTACAATCAGCAGCTCTTATATGCTCAGATGCCATTATCTCTTAAATTCGTATTTTTATTCTACTACCTTTTGCAGGCGGTTGCCGAGAGACAGTTTTCCTTCACTGCCATTTTACTTCGATTGTGTTTGCAATCCTTCATTGTTATCGGTTCTTTATTAAATTTTTAGTAACCTGTCTCTCCCAGAAACTTGTAGCGAAACATGGTCGACTTATGAACTTATACCTCACTCTAATTGCAGTATAAGATATTATTTAATAAACCAAATGAGTTATATACTATTTACCTATCTATGTACAGTATGTGCATATGTGTGTTTATTACTTGAAACGTACCTCGCCTGCAATTAAAGCACGGTAGGAAATTTATGTAATATTCTGAACGAAAGCAGCAATTTTCAGGTGATGTAAAAGGTTAATAAGTTTATAGAAATGGTGAATGGAACAATTTTTTATGCTTCACTAATAATGATATATGTAGAAATCAAATTATGTAATATTGAAGCTAATTTAGAACGTTATCGTAAAATGCGTGTTTGACATTCTCAAGTTCTCAAGTTCTAAAAAATATAAAAAGCTAAACGAAAGAAAACGAATGATCGTATTCTCGAAATATCAGACGCCGATACAGAAAATTATTTTTTCTAATAAAATTTTAATACATTTTAAGCTTCCGTTACTAATTTCTTGTATGAGGAACTGATAGAGAGAATATCATTCAAGGATCGTCAAGTTCAGATCGGACAGATTTCATAAATATTAACGAAGCTGTTATAAAAATATGGAGAAAGAAATGAATAAATCACGTTCGTAAAGTAAATAAAAATATCTAAAAAATGTTGGCAACTTTTGATTTGTTTTGGTTGTTCAATTTTTATTTGCAGTCTATCGTATCATCTCAGATTTTCGAATTTAATCCCATAGTATGTAAATTTATTGCTGTTTCTCTTAGTCTAGTCAATAGGTAGGTAGAAGTGAATGGAGAACAAGAAACTTCAATCATGTGTCGCACAGGTAGTGCCTCAGCACACAAACCATCTTTAGAATTAAATTCATCATGGAGGCCATTAATACAGATTGCTGATACTGAATGGAAGAGGTGATGGACCATTGTTGTGGATGACTCAATTACTCGCGCCGTGCTTCTTCTGACGCTACTCGTATATGGATCTTCTGATGGTACTGGTACATACTACCACTTACACAACGAAGGCATGCAGTGAGGACTACGAAAATTCCTTACAACTGACGTTTTTAAGATAGTTTCATATTTTGGTTCCTGAACTGAACTTCTCCTTCTTCCATCAAAACTGTGTATCTTTATTCACACTAAATGTAATTATTTTTATGTCAGTTCCTTGAAATTAGTGTTGTGTTACGTTAATTTAGTTATAGTTTTACTGTTTTTATTACATATTTATTCTCTCTTGCTATTTTGTAAATTTTTACTGGCTTAAAAATGTCTTCCTGGCCTGCCGGCTCAATATTTCGCCGCATATAGAATTTGACGTCAATAAGACACTTTTATAGAGGAGGTTTAGTAGCATGCCGGCAGTATATTTGGTGGGGTAGTGCGGTGTACGTTACTCAGAAGAAGGGTATGGCTTACAGTTACCACATTTCACATTTCTAGCAAGGAAAAAAAAAAGAACATAATACAAATAAGTGTTTTTTATTCCAATATTATCTTTCAGACTGAATAGCCTTTTTCACTTCTATATTTCTTATGAACTAAGAAAAATAAGTTCTGTTTGTAAGTAATAGAGTTTAATTTCGTTTTGCTTCCCAAAATATTAAATTTTATAGTTCAATTTTTAAAATGTCATGTAAGTTGTTTTTCATTATATTTTATTTATTCTATAGGCCCGGTGACGCAGTAGCTAGCGCATCGGGCAGCGGCACCACAGTTCTGGGGTTCGAATGGGCAAGGTCGACTCAGCCTTTCATCCCTTGATTTCCATCCCTTGGGTCGATAAAATAAGTACTATGTTCGCTTGGGGACTAAACACTGTTGGTCCTGCGACAAGCTGACTACTTGTTCAGAGCATATGCTTAAGCACTCCGGGGCCCAGGTTCAAGAAAGCAGATTTCGCGGCACTGCAGGCCTTGGCCCATTAGGGCTGTTTGCGCCACTGAGTTTAGTTTTTTATTACTTATTCTATAAATTTTATATTCAAATTTGCTTAATCTCATGTAAAAACACGTAATTTAATAGTTCATCTTACAGTAAAATATAAGAATGCCCTATAAAAACATGCTAAAATATGAACTCCGTTATAGACGCCGGTGAAGCAGACTGAACTAAATTATTTTAAGCCAGTGTTATATTTGAAGCTTTCAGAACATTTCCATTTTTGTGGTGTTTTAATAACGCATGTTTAAGATGTGACCCGAAAGAGTTCCAGTAAATTTTATGTTACGTTAGAATGAGTTTGCTGCTAATCTTATTTAGCAGCCGATAAATTTATGAATACTGATCAGTGTCATTTTGCTTAATATGGGTGATTCATAATAACATTATTTAATAAGAGTGAAGTCTCCACATTTATTTAAATCTATCAGTTTTAAAGTTTTTGAATAGAGTGGAAAGATTATATATGATTTTATATAGTTACTAATTTTAGTTCAAGTCCAGTTCCGAAGTGTTTCTGTAAGACTAACGTCAACTTAAGACTGGACATTGCTTAATGTTGAGTTAGAAGCGAACGTTACCAAAATTCAGCAACAAATGACTGCCATAAATATTGTGATAAGCGTCAAAATGTCCACATATCAGAAATGAAATATAAATTAAAACTTGATGAACACGGAGAAAGTGCACTTTAAAGGATACTTTTTGAAGATATTTAGATTCGCAAACGTATTTACAGAAAGGATCGAAAATATGTGATTTATGTTTTGCGACATCAAAATTTTCAGCCATCAGAAAACGTTTCTCCTCATAAGCCTTCAGGGAATTCCTAAAAAGAAGAAGAAAAAAAAAAGGACATGCAAGTAAAGAAAGATATCCAATTTGCACTCTCAAATGCATTTTATTTGCTTACACTTAATATCATCGTACATAACATTTAATACGGTCATTACAATAATTACCATCATAACACATTCTTCTGCTGTAGTTTCATACACCTATAGCGTACCTTGAAGCAAAAACTTCAAAACATAAAAGCCAAAACGCAAAAAATAGTAACAAAGTAACACATTGCGCATTTTATTTCCACGATTGACATTTAACACGATCATAGACATTCGTCTCCTGCAGTTTCATACTACATACACTTTGAAGAAAGCGTTTCAAAATGTAAAAGCTTAAACGCAAACAAAACAGTGACAAAATATTCTATCGCTGGTGACACTTCAATACGTTAGACATATCTTGCGGCAAAAATGACAAAACACAAATGACAAAGCAATCACGACATTAAGAAATGCAAGAAATACTTCTAGTTGAAAATTACATTTAAGACACCATATGAATTTCACATTTAAGGTGCTTAGATACATATATTTTCAATGAATGAGACCACAGATAATATTTTCTATAGCTAAAACATCTTCGAACATGTTTACTTAACATTAGTGTTTTAGAAATTTCTGCACAGAATTAAATATTTCACAAACAATTTACTTCACATATACATGAACTACAGTAAAAATCTAAGAGTATCATCCAACAATTTTGGATTTGGTACCAACACAGATGTTAATAATTAAAACAACTCCAGTTTTATAGAAACTTCAGCAGAGTATTAAATGTTTAACAACCAAATATATATAAGAATTACAATGAAAATCTAAAAGTATCATCCACCAGTTTTGGACTTGGTATCGACACAAATGTGAAAAATCAAAACAGCGTCAGTTTTGCTGAAACTTCTGCAGAGTATTAAATATTTTACAAGCAACCATATTTTACATATATCTGAAATACGATGAAAATCTAAAAGTACCATCTATCAGTCTTGGATCTGTGTAATGTGAAAAATTAAAACAGCATCAGTTTTGTAGAAACTTATGCAGAGGATTAAATATTTTGCAAACAAATATACTTCATATGTATTACAATGACAATCGAAAAGTATCATCTATCAATCTTGGATTTTGTATCAACAAAAATGTGAAAGATTGAAACAGCAAAAATTAAATAATCAATAATTACTAGCATTTATAATTTTTAAAGCATGGTTTTTACATAAATATGACTTCTTTCTTTTCGGAAATGTATTCTTAGAATTCGAAGTTTTGAAATGTATAACATCCGTTATGTAAGGATTTTATACAATTTATTACTCGGATTTATGTTTCAATTTTTTTAACTTAAAATTTACAGTGTGAACCAGAAATATGGTTAGACGTTTGAAATAAATATAACATATAAAAGGAAATGGTGAATGATGTATTAAATTAAAAAAATTCATTTCATCATTTCAAATAAAGATCATGGAACCGAGATTAAGTAGCTGCCCTATATGGCAATAAACATTCAGCGCCAAATTACAGTAAAACCGTGGGCGATTGAACAACACAGCAATCATACAATCCTGAGATTCTAGATAGAATACGATTTTAACGTATCATTACTGCAAACCACTGAGGGAAAGCGGAAAAAAATGACTGCATACAACAGGAAATATACAGCCTGTAAAAAAAAAAAAAAAAAAAAAAAAAAAGAGCCGTAAAGTCAATCTGTTTGGTATTGTGGTATAATGCTTATTAGTTAAAAGAAACGCCATGAAAACTGTCGCACTTTCCATAGCGTCCTTTACTCTCATTACACGGCATGATCAATTCATTATTATTATTGTTATGGCGACGCACACAATGGCATTCGCCAAAGGGAGGGATGCCCCGTGGAGGTCTTTTAAGGGAAACTGGCTCATATCTACGTCATGCAAGGGGAAAAACCACGAAAACGCCATGCAGCCAGCCCGTTCCCCGGGATTAGAGCCCCGGAACGAACTACCAGTGTTCAGCGATTTCAGTGTCCGCTTGGCCGCTGGTGGGCCTGTGCTCAAATTTGCAACCATGTTTCTGAATCACAGCAATCATTTTCCTGAACTCTGAGTTTAAAGTCACATACGTATTGGTATTTTGAAATGTTTCAGTGGTTGGTGATATCTACAAAAAGCAATTTGATAGTTAAACAAATTCATTGTTTTTAACTTAACTTTACATATCGTTATTCGATATATTCTAGAAATAAATGCATATGTAGCCACATGCACAGTACTTATTTCGGTCAATAATATATCTAAACATGCATATATACGGTATTAAACTGTCCAACTAGAAATTGCAGTTTCTCTTTTGTTGTCATATCATTATCTTTTCGATCAAATTCTCCATAAGTATCAAAACGTAAAGGTGTGTAATTAATACTGTCAATGAATTTCGTCTTAGAAGCCTTTACAGTATTTTTAGTAGAATAGCAAGCCCTGTCATTATCACTAAATATCGATATACCAGCAAAGACAGAAAAATTTTGAAATTCAGCATTGATATGACATACATGTCAATTAGAGGTATGTACCGATATACCCAAAATTTGAAGCTTTAAACGAAAAAAAAAAAAAAAAATTGTTTTTTTTTTTTTTTTTTTTTTTTTTTTTTTTTTGGGGTGGGGGTGGGGGACTATTCTTTTGGCTCTTTAGTTGCAACTTCTAGCGGTCTATAGATTTGATGTTTTCCTGAGAATGTATTCCCCATGCTAAAAGAACAAGTTTTCATTCAGTCGTTTCGCAATTGAAGCCCAGGATATGTCAAAATTCAAATTCTTTTTGAGTAAAATCCATGCTTCTACTTGATGAAGCAAGAATTTTTAGTCAGTGATGCATAATGAATATAGCAAATAATAAACATCTCCGGTAAATTATACTGAATAGCGCCATATACATATTCTGCAGTAAGCTTATATTTTAACACAGTTTGAGTACTATGCATGTGAATAAGAATCCTGCTGTAAAATATTGTTTAAAGCAGTGCTTTAAATAGCATTTATTTCTTTATGTATGTAATTTTGCTTTTTTATTATTATATTTTATATCTATCATTTTTCATTGTAGATTTTAAGAAAGAAATCAATAATTATGCATCATAGAACAAATACGGTATGTCGTTTCTAATAAACGTTTTCATAGCAGTTATTATAAAAGATTGATACAACAATACACGTATTTTAAGGGCATACAATCACATTTACAATATCAATAATACAAGCTAGACAAATAATATCTAGAAATCTGATAAACTGACAGGAAGTTACACAGAGAAAAGATCGTTATGAAATATTCATGTTTGAAAACACTTACATACAGGTTTGAAATCCATTACAACTATGGTACTTGTAAAATAAACAGAATTAAAGTAGAAGGCTTCAAAAGTTGTTTCAACTGAATTCAAAACTTAAAAGTTTTTTATTTCAGCGGAATCTGATAAAGACATTTTATTCTTTTATTAACAAAGTCAATTTTTTTACTCGTTGCAGGTGTATGATCTTGATTGCATGTAATGTATACGATGCAATTTACACCAATTTCATTCTGACCAACTATACTCTTTATGACTAAATTGAAATTAAGTTGGATACTAGAAGCAAATAATGATGTGTTTCTATCATTACACGTGCCATCTCTAAAATAAATTTAGCAATAACACAGCAAGTAAAACGTACTGAAATTACGAAAAGTCTGATAAATTAAGCTAAATCTAATAGGAAAGAAATTAATAATAAAAAATTAGTTTCCTTAAAAAGAAACTTATACATTTCTTCTGTTACAGTTGCAAAGCTAATAAATCTGCTTTTACAAGAATTCACAATTTCTCCACAATCTGTGTCTTATTTTTACTTTCAGTGACATATTTTTTGGGTTATTAGGAAAGCATTATTTCACAATTAATATGAATGAAAAATAAAAAAAAATCCTTTCATATGCGACGACCTTATTAAACTTTAGAAATCCTATAGATATTAGCAACCTCAAGTTAAACAGCGTTTCTGACTTTCGGGCTTTTGAATCATCTAAGGGAGCATTCGACATCAAGACATAGTAGATAGTTTTATGTTTCATGGTAATCGCAGTACCACCAACATTTTATAACATTATCATAGCATAAGATAAAATTTATCCAAGAACTCCAACATTCTATACACACAGCAGCACAATGATTTCCACTTGTTTATTCCCCAAAATAATATATCAAGACATAGCAGATAGTTTTATGTTTCATGGTAATCGCAGTTCCACCAACATTTTTATAACATTATCATAACATAAGATAAAATTTATCCAAGAACTCCAACATTCTATACACACAGCAGCACCATGATTTCCACTTGTTTATTCCCCAAAATAATATTTGTAATATCATAATTAATAGACAAGGTTTAAGTGCTCGTTTTATGACATCTTGAGGGGAAAAGAGGTCATTATATTTATATGTAACTTATACTAAAGGAGATCAAAGTGTAATATTGCTCAGCATTTTACAAACAGTGTTTTTCAAGGAAGTCATAAATATTAAATAAATCGTTTTTTTAAATAAAATTTATTACGTTTAACAAACGCCTGTCTGTGACGCCTTTTATCTCTTGATCTACCGAACTGCAATGTCTACAAATGCATTATATTTTTGTAAAGTCTTCTAAAGAAATTTAAAGTATTAAAAAGTATGTTAAGATTTTCATAAAATACCATAAAGCTAAGCTTGAAGCTTTAGTACAGTGTTAACGGCAAAATATTTTATTAAAATTAATAAAATTATGAAGTTCTAGACTTCCAAATGAATCAAAACATTTCAAGAAACAACTAAGGCTTCAGAATTAGTTATAAACACAGCGAAATGCTATTAAGGTATTGAATGCTTAGACGAATTGTTGCTATTATACCGTGATATGATGCTAATGAAAATAGTGATACAGTGTAAAATTCATAAAAATCGGATATTAAGTATAAATAAGCTCTAATTTAAATAAATTTTTATTTAGAAGCTTCGTTTCGTAGATTTCTTTAGATATTTTATTATTAAACGCACCATATACATCTTATCACGGTATGAAGAAATTACTTTTGACAAAATGTTTATTTTTCCTCATAGCTCAGCAGTAATTTAGCATGGCTTTTTAAAACACGCCAAATACGCATTTGTTTAAAGAAATAGGCATATCTCAGATAAAAGATATAAAGATATAAAAATTAACGTAATTATAGCACTTTCACATAATTTATATAACTATTTTACTGAACTTATGACATGCATCCATAATTAAATAAGATAAAGCAGGTTACAGGCTATTTCTTTCAAGTAATCATTCATACTACAACACCTGTTTATGTAGCTGAGCACCATTCCTTTTTTTTATTTCAAATACATAAGGTATATGAGATGGTATCTCTTATAAAAATAGCTGTTATATATAATTTATGCGGTGTTATATATAAAGCTAAATCATATGAGATCATTCAGCATAATACAGAAAGTCACAATTCTTCAAAATTACATTTTTTTAATCACAGGATTCGAAACAGTTAAATCTCCTAACATAACCATTTGCGACATTACTATTGCAATAACTCGAAATAATTTATCAATGTAATTATATCAAGTACAATTCCGTAAATAAATACCTTGACAAGCTCATAGGATATATTTTTTTAATCCATTCTAAATGTAAAATTTAGGTTACAAAAATGTGAAATTTAATTTTCTTTTATACGCGATCTATTCCTTTTACTATTTAACATTTTAATTTTACGATTTAATTTCAATTTGTGGTACTTTTCTGTTTCGCCGGCGCAAATCTCGCCAAGCAGACTTTATTGGCGACATAATACAGTATACACATAAAAAAATATTAAAAAAATGTTAGTTCTAAGAATTCTTTTTTTTTTTTTTTTTTTTTTTTTTTTTTTGAAGGCATAAACATTTTAATATCGCTTAAAATTTTACAAAAAGCCAATAAATAAAGACAATAAATTTGTAAAAAGACATTAATTTAAGAATTTACTATGCTTTCATGGTTCAACATCCTGTTTCGCCGGTTCATATCACGTGACCCCAAGCGATTTCATCGCACGTAAACTACTCTACAAAAATATAATGCTCTCAGTAATTATCTACATTAATTTCAAGTTAAATCTTAATTTGGAACACAAGTTTAAATGCAAGAAATACTTCAATTCGTACGAATAGCTTACTCAGAAATTATGTAAAACTGCAGTGCTTTACTTCGCTAATGCATTCTCATTAGAATTGATGAATTTAAACCCTTGACTTTACATTTTCGATATTTTTGGCTTCGGGTAAGCACTGTGATTGCATCCTAATTGATTTAATTACCGAAAATGGCCTTAGACATAAAACTGAACTATCTGAATGAGGCGTAAAAGGTTACCAGCGAGAATATTCGTTTGGCATCAATTGTACCATTATTGGCGACTTTATCACTTGCGCCGGCAAAACGGAAAAGTACCCAATTTGTTTAAAGATTCCTTTCATTTTTTTGTAATATTTTTATGCAAATTATTTAAATAATGATATGAATTACAACGTTGTGACTTTTCTTTAAAAATAAACTCGTTTGTTTAGCAGCTCAGGAAATGTTACTTATCATGAAATTCAAACTATCCGTTAATTTTATTTTATTACTGCTAAAACAGAATTTACCTCAATTATGATAAGAGAAATAGACTGAAAATTTAGGGCTAACTTATGAAATATAAATGAGCTGCGTGATATGTTTACCAATTTAGACTTCAGAGCAACGGCAAGTTGTTGGTCTGTTGGAACTAAAATCAAAGGATGGCGATATTCTGCCGTCAAATCTTGAGCTACAGGATTTCTGTCGTCGGAGTGGATCTGAGTTGTAATTATTCATGGAAGCGGAATAAGTGGTATCCCATGAATCCCCAGGAACGGCAGCAGCACATGACTGCCCCACCAGGCAAGCGCCAAGATCTCTCTTGCGGTAAACAATTTCTCTGAAATCTTTCCTTAAATGCACGTTGAAATACCCATAGAATACAGGGTTGAGTGCAGAATTGAACAGAGCCAAGGTTTGGACCCCAAGTATGACACTTTTCGAGATTGTGATAGAGTAGTCGCTATATATTCGGATATTATTTACGATAAAGTAAGGGGTCCAGCAGATTATGAAGCTAGCAATGATGCAAATGGTTAGTTTAAGAGTTTTAATTTTAGCTCGTGGTATCATGGCTGCTGCATTTTGGGATCTACGAAGAAATACAGAAGTGCCTTGTGGGTGTTGATCCTTTGCTGCTTTCCAAACAGTGCGCAGAACATTGATGTAACAATAGGAGATGCATATGGCAGGAATAATCAAGATATAGGTAGTGAGCCATGAAAAATATAGCTTACGTTGCCATCCAGCTGTATATCCCTTACTTTCACATTTGAGACGCATGATGTAAATATCTGGATCAGGTTCTTCTATCTGTAAGGGGAAAAGAAAATTTATTTTAGAAAATACTTCGTGCATAACAAATTTAATAAAAAAGAACAAGTAAATAAGTACAAAATCAATGCTATGTTCAAGAGATGAAAGCTTTTATTATGAAATAAATTATCTAAGGGTCAAACATTTTGCTGGACACAAGAATAAGCAATAATATGAAAGAAAAAATTTCATAGCTGTCATCTTTAGTTTAGTCACTGGATGCTTCTTTAAAAAGGAATTAAAATTTTTAACGAAAGTAATCAATGCATTTTAATACCTCTACTTTAAAAACAAGGAAGTTGAAAAATCATGCTGTCCCAAAAAATGTGAGTAAATAACAGGCTAATTATTAAAAAAGTTCTTTATTTATATGAGTACAGTTTTCTATTGCTTGCAAAGATGAAAAAGTAACATTTCTAATAATCCAACCTGAGTTAAATTTCTGAATATTAATGAGCTCTCGCAGTTGTTTACGCAATATTTCGACATCTGTAGTCGTCTTTGAAGAAAGATAATTAATAAAATCTTAAGTTTAAAAGGTCTAAATAAAAGCTCGATTTGTTTAAATATTTTAATATTCTTATTCAGTATCAAAATATGAACTAATCAAAATAGGAATTGTGATCATTTAAAAATTTTATTCTCTGCTACTCCAAAATCCATAATAATTTAAAATTTAATTTACATCATGAAACTTTTTATAAGGAATAACAATAATAACTTTTATAATTTTCCTATAAAATATAATATAATAACATATATTTGATGCATATGCAGCTGTGCATAGACAAAGATACTCTGTATTCTAGTTACAAGCACGGTTCTTTTAAGTTAATTTAACCTGAAGCCAAATCATTCCTAATATTTCATCAAAATTCAAAGTTCAAATTTATTTCGATTTCTTTCTAAGCTTTACAGTAAATATTTGTAAAAATAGTCTGCTGCTAATAATATATTATATTGCAAATTGTGTTGTACTGTGGGCTTACACAGAAAAGAAAAAGCAAAACGCCGGAAAGGTAGAAAGATGAATTATATCTGTTGATAAAATTATGGAACAAGATAAGAAATACATTACCTTATAAGGTATTTCTCCCGCCTTCTTAGTATGCCTTCGTGGTGTAGTGGTCAGCACACTTGGCGCGTATTCGACAGGTCCATGGTTCGAGTCCCGGAGAGGGCACTGCTCATTTTTCATGACTCATGCTTCGAAATAACCTAATGCCTCTACAACTTAAAATAGACTAACTTTGAAACTTAGTAACGTTGATGTTGCTAATGATGTTAAAATAAATTGAAATTGCTCGTAACACAAGTAATGGAAAACCAATTCATATAAAAACTCAGTGGCTGAATTCCAGTGTAAAAATGCGCAAGGTTCACAAAAGACTCCTCCAAAAAAATCTTACAACTCTGTAAGTCCAAACGAATGGACACAAAGCAAGAGATATGGCAAATAAAACATGTGTTGACCATGGAAAGAAAATCTTTATTACGCTGCCATGTTCGTCCAACATAGAAGTTCACCACTCATGCATGAGAGTAAATTTTCCAACTTTATGGGCTTCCTGCATTTGGCTACTTCATGCGTTATGTGGTATGAAGCTATTTGCAGTGGCTTTTCAATTGGGGTAAAACCTAACCTCTGAAGAGCTGGGGAATCAAATCTAACTCTTTTAGCGTTCAATGATTCAACATCACGGTCTGCAAAATTTTTACCACCATGCTGGCTGTTTATTCCAGCAGTGTAGGCGGGTTCAGATTTTAGTCTGAAAAGACAGCGTCAGAAAGTATGCACCGGGGTTTTTGCGCATCATTATTTCTTCCAGTGCAAACGAATGGTTCAAATAGTCATTATTTCATACGCTTTCATCTCATGATCGTAAATAATAATTTGGGAAGTATACCTAAAATATGGATCAAGTTGATCAGAAGAAAAATAACGCACTCATTGTTTATTAGAGATAGAAGGAATAAGCAGGGCATGAACACAGAATCACAACAGAATGTACCTAGAATTTAACTAGTGTACATAACGCAGAAAATGTTATCGACTCATGCACAGGAAATATGTTTTCCACGTGTCGTGCATGTAATTTCTAAAAAATATTTAACTTAACTTTAAACTAATAATAAAAATATCTCTCACTCCCTAGAATTCTATAGCTGAGAATCCCTGATCTAAATAAAGGCTTTTTTTTTAAGGCTGATTATTGTAACAGTTTCTACGATACAGAAAATTCATAATTCATGTTCACGGACCACAGCTTGTTTCATTCCGTTTCTTTTTATCATAGTTAGTTGTGCATATATTGGTAATGTTCTTAAATACAAATCCAAAGTTTTCCACCCTAAATAAACCTTTCAGCTTCTAATGAATTATTTAAAAATAAAACTATGCTCTCTTACTAGAATTCATATTTTTAGCGCATTATTGAAGTGATATCGACCATAAGTTTTACATTTGATGCCTGAAGAGAGGTATAATGAGGCATTCTAGCGCTTTTAGAAATTTCTTTAGCACTGGATAGATGATTCATTAAACAGATCCAAGTTCTTGATTCCACACAGAACAAAACAGTGTTAATAGCAGAATGAAATTAATGTTTCTGGTAATTTTTCTATGAATAAAAAAGTGATTTTTAGTAAAGAATTACGATACATTTTATCGTTTCACTTAGCTGTAAAACATTATTTGATTACTGTAGAGTCATTAGGTTTAAGTAGGAGACTTGAAATAATAAGCAATGCCCTCACCGCCGGGACTCGTACCTGGACCTCTCGAATACGCGCCGAGTGTACTACCGTTACACAGCTATGCGCTTTGACTGTTGGAAGGACGGAGAAAATACCTTATATACCCCCCTTTTTAAAGCGACTGGTGACGAATTATTCACCAGTCAGAAATTCTTTGAATTCAGGCGCCACAGTAGAGTCATTATTTTATTTTTTTTAATAAGAAGCACATAAATTATGTTAATGTAAATGCAGAAATTTTAATGTTTATAATAAAGGGCATAAATGTTCTATGTTAGCTTAAAGTTATATAGTCTATATATTTTGTGACTTAAACTCCAAACACTTGACATCTATTCAGTAACACAGACTTTTGTATCGCAATTTTATGAATAGTTATGAATTCGAAACTTGCAAGATGAGAAATCTTTGTGTTCAAAAAATATGTTAAGATTTCGGATACTGCATATAAATGACGTCAGAGGTGGGGGAGGCAAACACCTTGCCAGTGACATTTGTATGCGACATTTTCACATTTACCACAACGTCATGTATCTTAATTCTGTGTAAATGATCTAGTTTAAGTTTCCATACTGTCATTTTTGTTAACATTGTTACCTATGTTATTACATGTTGTTCATGTGTCACACCTCCAAATTCCAGAGTTCATGTTTCATGTTCAGACACTTTAATCTCAGTGCCATATCCCGAAATATGATGTGGTTGTTCCTAGTTATTCCAAAATTTCTTTCTATGTGAAACCTCAAGGAATTTGCGTATTTTCTTTAAATTCGTTATATTTTTTAAGCAAATCCGGTGTAAATGATTAAAATTAAAGGACTTAAAAATTAAAGCTAGTCCAGATAGTGAATGTTCACAAAGAAATCCTCAGAAACACAGATAAAAGAAATAGAACAGTACGACTTATAATACAACCGGAGATGCATTCACGTCATTTTAAGCTCTGAAGATGATTATGGCCTTAATTAAATGTTACCACTTAGTGATAGCGAATATAAGTAATTTATGAATCGATGTAAAGTTATCTAGAGTACAGAAATAATATTAAACAATCAAATTATCAAATTTCATTATTAGTTAATGATTAAACATTGTTCAATATTATTTGTTAGTTATTAAATATATTAATTAAATATCATTTCTAATTTTCAACCAGTTCTGTGGCTCTTCCTACACTGTGTTCTTTTATAATCAAAGACTTCAGTTGCTTCGCTATTGCCACGGACTCTTAAATTTGTCATTACACTTCTGCATATTTATATGATGGTGTATGCGAGTTCCAAGAGAATAAATTTCAATTTCTATGGATCTAAAATATTTCAGAAAACGACATATTATTACGTAGCTGGAGGACACTGTTATTAATGTACATTCCTTACTTTTGGTGAACGATACGATTCTTGATTTTATTGAAGATAATGGATTTCATTTGTAGGATAACTTTTTTAAATGAGAACATTTAAATTAAGAAATTAATTTAAGTGCATAAAATTCGCCTTTAAATAATTAAAATATAATAATTAACAAAACGATATTGAAATCAAAAATTAAAAAATATAGATACCTCGACAAAAATGAAGATTTGCGGAATTGCGAAGATAAATGCCAGCAACCAAGATCCTATGATCAGGCGTTTTGCCTGCTTTAAGCTGCCGGTACTTCTCAGCGGGCGGCATATCGCCAAGTATCTGTCATAACTCATTGAGGTGAGAATGAAGGTAGTACTGGCAAGCGTTACAATTTGAGCATATACGATGATTTTGCAAGCTATAGGACCAAGCTTCCATTCTCCGAAAACCTGAAAGAAATCATAATACTGGATTCAGAACTATTATCATTACTACATTATAATGCAATTAAAATTTATCCATTAGAGGTAAATACAATATGCAAGTAAACTTCACTCAAATGCAATGTTATATAAAATAAACGAAAGCAAGACCCGTAGGAACACAGCGAATTTAAAAATGGAAACCGTAAAGGAAACGATAAATACTGCATTCTGTTATCATTTCCATCAGTAATGTATATAATATATAGATTTTTGAAGAATTATCTTTCAGTCTTTAAAAATATAAATTGTATACTTAAGAAGGAAGTGAGGAATTTAAGAGATTAAATATTATTCATATATTTGCTTTCTTTGACAATAATAAATGCGAATTTGATGCTTTGCTTCATAAAGCTATCCTGACGTGTAGTTACCAAATAAATATATTCCGATTATCGATAAATGTTTTAAGTGTAAGCGTATTATAATTTCCCTGTTTATCAGTTTCATAATTTTATATTTGAAACACCTAGCTAAATATCTTTATCAAAATAAAAACTTCTTAGCTATTAGAGAAAACAGTCCTTTGTCATAGCTTAATTAAATGAAAGCAAATAAAAAATACATATATATTATAAAATTAATTTCAAATAAATGTATATCACACACAGTTGCTGCTTATATAAGATATAAATAATCTGAATACGCACCATTTCTTTGTCATATATACAATGTATTATATACATTTGCATTATCCGTGCATCTCTCTGTTATGTTTTAAGGTATTTCTCCCGCTTTCCTAGCGTGCCTTCGTGGTGTAGTGGTTTGAACATTGGACCGGTATTCCAGAAGTCCGCGGTTCGATTCCCGGCGAAGGCGTTTGCTCATTTTTCATCTCTCCGGCTTTTTCAATAAACCTAATATCTCTACAGTGAGGCCCGAACTAAAAAGGGTGTTGGACGATGATTCTCCTTACCCAGGGTTTGGTGATTGTGTCCCCTAAAACCCCAGTCGCCCTTCAAAAGGGGGAAGTATATAAGGTATTTCTCCTGCCTTCCTAGCAGGTCGGTATTCGATAGGTCCGTGGTTCGATTCCCGGCGAAGGCGATTTCTAATTTTTCATCTTGCCTGCATTTAAAAAAAAAATACCTAATGTCTCTACAACGTAAACCAGATAAATCTCACTTATCTTTGTAAAGGTATGATTGATTTATATAAAAGTTGCTCAAAATCTGTATTGAATTCAGCGTTAGGAAACGACTCAGAAATGGTTTGTTATTTGATTTTTCTGTTCCTGCAAAAACTGGAAAATCGTGGGCGCAATAAAAAATTATTTCAAATTAACGTACAATGGTGTAAAACCCATTTACCATTTAACAAGATTCTTACAACAATTTTTGGAATAAAATACTCCTTTTATGAATGATAAGGACATGTTAATAATTGCAATAAAATTTGTAACATTTCATTCCAATTTTGTAGCTGAAATTCCAATTTTGTAGTATGAAAGTTAAATTAATCTCTTTAAAGATACTGAAATTCAGATTCTACAGATTTTTCAACCTATAATATAAATACCTATAAAAAACCTATAAAACCTATAACCTATAAAAAAGGGAGAGAGTTATATATCTCCCGTTCTACTGGGTCGATTGACGAAATTCAAATTGCGTTCTCCATGTCTCGAAAGCGCGACATAGGATATGCATTAGATTTTTATATAGCATTGTTCTAACAAAGGTATTTTGACATAAAATGGGACCTTTTTCTCAAATAACATACCAATTAAGACACAATAACACGCCGAATAAATTTAATTCAGAAGTCAAACAACAAAAATCAGCGTTATATTTACAAAATTTTCACAGGACTAGTTTCGATGGTTTTACCGAACCACCATCTTCAGCTGCAAAACCGCAAATGAACAAGATAGGAATTAATGATTAGATAAGATAAGAAAGCCTGGACAAGAATAAGCAAGTGGCGCCATCTGTTGGTGAAACCAGAACTAAAACATAATATCTTTAAAGGCCGAAGGCAAATTTGGATTGGAATTAGGATCGTTAACTAGAACAGAAAGATTTTTATGAATGTGAAATGCCTCTAGAAAATCCAGTTCTCCAATGGAAGATGTTTTTTGAATAATTTTGGCAGCAGAAAAACTGAAAGTGTGGTTTTCGGACCAACAATGTTGACCAACAGAAGACTTCTGTGTTTCCTTTTTTCTAACATATGCCTCATGTTCCTTGACGCGAAATTTTAAGGCTCTCCTAGTTTGTCCAATGTAAATTAAACCACACTGGCAAGGAATCCTATAAATACCCCAGGAATTCATATCCGGAATGGGGTCCTTGAGTATGGAACTCGGAATTTTATTGATGGGAGAATAAACAACCCGAAAGTTAAATTTCTGCAAAATATGTGCAACTTTATAGCTAATTAATGGAAAGAAGGGAATGATAACAGAATTTTTATAATCTCCTAAAACAAGAGTGTGCCTTTTAGTGTGTTGAGATGAGAATTTTTTAACTGCTTGATTAATAATGTTGGGTGGAAAGCCCCTGTCAATAGCTATTGCTTTTAAATAATTTAGTTCTTCATCAAGGGCTAGTTTGGAGGAGCAAACTTGAAGAGCACGGAAAACATAGGAATAAAATGAATCTAACTTTTGTTTAGTCGGATGACATGATTTAAAGTGTGGTGGAAGACAAACCGATGAAGGTTTACGGTAAACCGTAGTACTGAAGTTGGATGTGTTACGTGTGACCAGAATGTCGAGAAACGGAAAAGAATTGCAAGTCTCAAGTTCAAAAGTGAACTGAATAGCAGGATCAATAGAATTCATTGTTGAAAGAACTTTATTTAAATCATCTTTATTACCTTCAAACAGAGTAAAAGTATCGTCTACGTAGCGGAACCATGCCGGGAAGTTTAAAGTTTCAAACAATTTTTATTCATAATAATGCATGTAGATATCAGCCAGGATGGGACTGAGGGGGTTTCCCATGGCTAATCCCTCAGTTTGCTTGTAATATTTATTTTGGAAAAGAAAATGTGTTTGTTTCAAACAGAGTTGAGTGAGAGAAATTAGCTCATCAATTTCGATGCAAGAAAAATGAAATTCGCGAAGTCTGGTTTCTAGACATCTTAATGCACCCTCCACTGGGACATTGGTGAATAATGATTTTACATCAAAAGAAACCATGAGTAAATTACTAGGAGAAATGTTTTTAACTTTTTTTACAAACTCTATTGAATTTTTTATGGTGTAAATATTATTGTCTAATAGAGTTGAAAATCTAGAAAGTAAATATTTAGCTAATGGATACGAGGCAGTACCTAAATTTGATACAATAGGGCGGAAAGGAATACCACTTTTATGAATTTTGGGAAGAGCATATAATCTGGCACAATTCGCAACAGATGGGATAAGTGAATGTTTTAAGTTGCCTGAAATGATTTGCGAAGATTTGATCGCAGTTTTTATTTTTGACAAGTCCGAAGGTGAATGATCTTTAGGGATCGGATTATATTCACCAACAGATGGCGCCACTTGCTTATTCTTGTCCAGGCTTTCTTATCTTTTCTAATCATTATTTCCTATCTTGTTCATTTGCGGTTTTGCAGCTGAAGATGTGGTTCGGTAAAACCATCGAAACTAGTCCTGTGAAAATTTTGTAAATATAACGCTGATGCGAGAGAAAGAGCTACATTGCGTGAAATTCATTCTAACCCGGATATTATTATTTCAAAGGCCGACAAAGGTGGCCAGATAGTCGTCATGGATAAGAACACTTACATTGATGGTGTCACTAAACTCTTAAACGAAGGACCATATAATCCGATCCCTAAAGATCCTTCACCTTCGGACTTGTCAAAAATAAAAACTGCGATCAAATCTTCGCAAATCATTTCAGGCAACTTAAAACATTCACTTATCCCATCTGTTGCGAATTGTGCCAGATTATATGCTCTTCCCAAAATTCATAAAAGTGGTATTCCTTTCCGCCCTATTGTATCAAATTTAGGTACTGCCTCGTATCCATTAGCTAAATATTTAGTTTCTAGATTTTCAACTCTATTAGACAATAACATTTACACCATAAAAAATTCAATAGAGTTTGTAAAAAAAGTTGAAAACATTTCTCCTAGTAATTTACTCATGGTTTCTTTTGATGTAAAATCATTATTCACCAATGTCCCAGTGGAGGGTGCATTAAGATGTCTAGAAACCAGACTTCGCGAATTTCACTTTTCTTGCATCGAAATTGATGAGCTAATTTCTCTCACTCAACTCTGTTTGAAACAAACACATTTTCTTTTCCAAAATAAATATTACAAGCAAACTGAGGGATTAGCCATGGGAAGCCCCCTCAGTCCCATCCTGGCTGATATCTACATGCATTATTATGAATCAAAATTGTTTGAAACTTTAAACTTCCCGGCATGGTTCCGCTACGTAGACGATACTTTTACTCTGTTTGAAGGTAATAAAGATGATTTAAATAAAGTTCTTTCAACAATGAATTCTATTGATCCTGCTATTCAGTTCACTTTTGAACTTGAGACTTGCAATTCTCTTCCGTTTCTCGACATTCTGGTCACACGTAACACATCCAACTTCAGTACTACGGTTTACCGTAAACCTTCATCGGTTTGCCTTCCACCACATTTTAAATCATGTCATCCGACTAAACAAAAGTTAGCTTCATTTTATTCCTATGTTTTCCGTGCTCTTCAAGTTTGCTCCTCCAAACTAGCCCTTGATGAAGAACTAAATTATTTAAAAGCAATAGCTATTGACAGGGGCTTTCCACCCAACATTATTAATCAAGCAGTTAAAAAATTCTCATCTCAACACACTAAAAGGCACACTCTTGTTTTAGGAGATTATAAAAATTCTGTTGTCATTCCCTTCTTTCCATCAATTAGATATAAAGTTGCACATATTTTGCAGAAATTTAATTTTCGGGTTGTTTATTCTCCCATCAATAAAATTCCGAGTTCCATACTCAAGGACCCCATTCCGGATATGAATTCCTGGGGTATTTATAGGATTCCTTGCCAGTGTGGTTTAATTTACATTGGACAAACTAGGAGAGCCTTAAAATTTCGCGTCAAGGAACATGAGGCATATGTTAGAAAAAAGGAAGCACAGAAGTCTTCTGTTGCTCAATATTGTTGGTCCGAAAAACCACACTTTCAGTTTTTCTGCTGCCAAAATTATTCAAAAACATCTTCCATTGGAGAACTGGATTTTCTAGAGGCATTTCACATTCATAAAAATCTTTCTGTTCTAGTTAACGATCCTAATTCCAATCCAAATTTGCCTTCGGCCTTTAAAGATATTATGTTTTAGTTCTGGTTTCACCAACAGATGGCGCCACTTGCTTATTCTTGTCTAGGCTTTCTTATCTTATCTAATCATTAATTCTTATCTTGTTCATTTGCGGTTTTGCAGCTGAAGATGGTGGTTCGGTAAAACCATCGAAACTAGTCCTGTGAAAATTTTGTAAATATAACGCTGATTTTTGTTGTTTGACTTCTGAATTAACATACCAATTGTTTTTCATATTTCGATTCTGCGACTCAAATTATGCCTAAATATTAAACTTTTTTAGTTTGCGCCAAGAATAGTTTCAGCTTGCGCACTTGGCTAACTTCTTAATATATGGCAACCTATTTTCCTTTTCCTTCACATTGTGCAGGACCAGAAAGAAGTCACGCCGTTCCTAGCTTTTTTACATTGCGCATGAGAGGGAAAAAAGTCACATTCATTCCAACTTCCTAATAATTTTAACAAAGTTCTTAAACCACATTTGATGTTATTGTCGCTTTTAACATATATGCCAAATTTTAAAATGCGCCAATAAATAAATTCAAGTATATCTTCGGAAATTTTGAATAAAATATTATAATGTTTTGCAGGTATGCTTAAAAATACATTTACTTTAAGATGATGGTAAAAATTTTATAGATTATAACTGAAATTTTTTCGAAAAATTTATAAAAATTATTTAAAAATGAATCTCAAAAAATGAGCGAATTTTATTTGGAATGAAATTAAATTTCGAAATGTGAAAGGAAGAATCAAATACGTTTAATAAAAAAGAGATATTAAAAAAATATATACCATTCTCAATTAACATTGAGGAGCTAAAATTTTGAAATCTAATTTTTTAAAAACTACTCGTGCGATTATTACAAAACTTGGCAGTTTGGCATAATTTGAGTCGTAGAATCGAAATATGGAAAAATTTGGCATGTCATGTAAAAACAAGTCCGATTTTGTGTCCGAATACCTATATTAGAACAATGCTATATATAAACCTAATATATAGCCTAAGTCGCGCTTTCGAGACATGAAAAACGTAAGATGAATTTCGTCAATCCGCCCAGTAGAGCTGAAGATATAGAACTGTACTTTTTTTCCGCAGTGTGCATATAATTGTGCGTATAAATAATTATCATTAAGAAGCACGCTTATGTCACATGATTTAGAAAGAGGTTACCTTAAGCTGTATAACTTATCATGGTTTTGCGTGTAAGGATTTGTTTATGAAAAAATTATAACAAAACTTTACTTCCGTTTACAGTTGTTGGAAGTGCACCATAATAACTATTACAATTCTCTGAGTGCTGAAGCACGTTGCTTTAATAACGTAATAAGTATCACTACCTATTCAAAATGATTATTTCCTGCGGAATGAATGTCCATTAAAATTATTTGAAATTTCCGTTATATTTTAATGGTTTATGACAGATGATCAGTAAATTATACGTTTAGAGAAGAAATGTTACATAAGAAATCACATACCTTAACGTATCAAGGTCAGTACTGATTTAGCACCTAGGCAATATGACCACAGTTATGCACATCAAAAATGGCATAACTGGAACTGGTGAACTCTTCTGTATGTATGAGCTCTTACTCAATCCATGAACTTTTCATGAACTGTGAACCATCTATGAACTGCTACACTGTCCCCAAAACATCACATTAATATCACTATAACTTAACCAAGATAATAATGTTTAATGTTGTTTTATTCATTTCTATTTGTTTATTTGTGTTTATTTGTGTATATATATTTATATTTATATTTCACCATCAACTGTAATGTATGGTGTTGTATTGTAATGTCATTGTCATCAACAACTGTATCTCCCGGCCATGCTCTGTACCACAAGTTCTCTATGCCCTAATGATAACTTTTCAATTAACACCGATGCGTGGCGTAAGTACGCCCTATGGAGATACCAGTTCTGTCAATTGCGATGTGTTGGTGCTTCTCACACTTAGTCCTGTCCTGTCTCATTAGGGGAAAATAAAGAATTCCTAAGTAAGTGAACTTTAAAAATTGAAGCAGAACTTCTTCATTAAGTTAGATACTGACTCCAATACCGATGCTATCTCACTTAATCAGCATTTTCAGTGTTAACATGTATCTTTACTTTTAGCCTTACAAAGTTACGAGCCATCATCCCAATATAGTTTTGGTTAAATTTCTAAGCGAGAAACGTGTTTCTCTTTTTCTTTTTTCATTTGTAAGATATGCAGCAAAAATTTTGACTTATCTGACCTGGACTATTTTTTATTTCGCTATCAATAATTTTCATTTTGCGATGCAAAAATGCGTTCGAAATCAGAATCACTTCTATAAACCAGTCCAGTTGATCAAAATATTATGTAAAAAAATGCCTCGTTACACTTGATGACATTCTAAAACTGCTGTCGCCAAGTCGTCCGTGGGAAATTTTCGACGGTCCCCAGAAAAATTAGGATATAATTTGTGTACTTTTTACGGAAATTTTTAACTCACTAACAATTTTCTTTAATTTTTTATGGATTTTCAGATTCAAATAAAATAGACAATAGATACGTAATGCGCGAGAAAAAGCAAGGGAATATTTGCCCTTTCATCAGTAAAACTAAAGATAGAATAACTAGCGAAATTGGAATTACTTTACTCACTGAGAGGTGATCAATGAATCAAAGCACACACATTTATCGTCACGGTCAAACAGCATTAGAAAGAAAGTTCAAACTGGAAGCGCAAAGAAAAAAACTGGAAATTACAAGAAAAAATCATTCAGACTACTTGAAATTTGGATTTATTCCAGATCCCGGTAGTTAGCTGAATCCACGGCTTTTTTGTATTACCTGTTCTGAGAGTTTATCTAATGATGCCATGAAACCTTCAAAAATTAAAATCACTTAAAACCACTTGAAATCAAAACACCCAGACTTAGCTAAGAAACTACTTGAATATTTTCAAAAAATGCGTGAAAATATGCAAAAATACATAGGTACCTTAAATATATGGTTGTTTAAGTTAAGTCCCTATCAAAGACTTTCTGTCTGATAGCACTTCAGATAGCGAAAAACAAAAAGCCATACACGAAGAATTATTCAAAGCTTGCATATTGCAAGAGGGTTTGGGGAAAAAGCTGTACAGAAACTGAAAGTAATTCTTAAACTGAAAGTAATAAGTCTGCTAACACTCTTTTAAGCCCATAACTGAAGAAATGACTGAACATCACTGGACATCGTTCAGGAGTTGTTGTAAAGGTGAAAAATGTATGTCACGCAAACTTTCTAGCTACGTAGTGCATTACATATAGTGAGCATCTTGTGGTGAAAAAAATGTCCCCAGTACTACACCAAATATTATCAGATGTTATTAATATCATAAATGAAATTCGACACAAAGCGATTAATTCTCGATTATTTTAAACAGTTTGTGAAGAAATGGGTTCCCAGTATACTCACCTTCTTCCCACTGAGGTGAAATAGCTTTTGAGGGGCTAAATACTGACTCGTCTGTTCGTCCTGCGAGAAGATATCATATTATTTTTCAGCAGCAAAATAATGCGGAATTTCAAGAACTCTTGTCCGACGATGAGTGGGCAGCCGAGCTATCATACTTGGCAGATGTTTTACCTCTGTTATTACAACTAAACGTAAGCAAGGACAACATAAGCAAGTGTTCACAGTTCGAGTAAAATAGATGCTTTCCACAAACAATATCACTGTAGCAAACGCTGTAGAAGAAAATCTACAATGGTTGTAAATTTTTAATGAAAGTATAAGAGATAAGAATCTCAACCAGCAAGTGGAATACATTATTCAATAGCACTTGCAGTCATTGGCCGAATGTTTTGGTTTTATTACCAAAAGCAAGAAGATCCTAGGCATGGAAATATGTGGATAATGGATCCCTTGTCATCAAACACTGAATATAGCAATTTAAGCATGAAGGCAAAGGAAAGCCAGATTGATCACTTTTTCGAGACAATTAAAAAACTGTATTACAAATTCATTATTAAGACTTATTTCTGTCTCTCTATAAAAAATTAATATCCATCACTGAGTGGAAAAGGAATGAAAATTTTAATTCAGTTTTCGACAACATGTTTGTGCGAAGAGGTGTTTTAATTTGTAACAGCAATTAAAACTCGGTACAGGTATCGGCTTCAAAAAAACGTGGCTCTTCGTCTTGCAGTGATAGCACTAGAACCAAAAAAATCCACAAACTGATTTCAAACAAACAGGAACAAATAACACACTAAAAATGCGTAATATTTAAATAAATCTAAATTTTTCATTTTTTTAAATAATTGTTCTATAACTTTGTTACCTTTAATGATTGCATGTCACATTAATAAAATAAAAAGTTTCTGATTATTATTTACATAAATGTATTTACCTTTTTTTAATCTAAATTCATATTAGTGGTCCGCCAAATAAGAAATTATACATTTAGTGGTACATGAATATCTAAAGGTTGGCGACCGCTGTTCTAGAGACTCCTCCTGAGTTGAATAGAAATGACACATATACGACTGAAGGATTTATTTGTAGTTTTGAAGAATCTCATAAATATTCGAGATACTAAAAATGAAAACATTTATGTTTACGAAACAATTACTTATCGGTTTTCTGAAGTCTCAATTTAGTCATCGTGTGTAACTATTTAAAGGGTAACCTTAAAAGATAATTTACCATCTGAATTATGTTGCACAATAAATAGAACGGAGCTTTATAGTTAAGTAGTGTTTAGCCCTTAAATGTTATATACAGTATATTTGTTTAGATTTGAGTATTGATTTAATTAAATAATCAAATAAATTGTTCTGCAATTTAAGCTGCATGAAGTGATATAAAGTTTTAAGAGTGTTTTTCTTTTATTGTAGTTAATATTTATCCTGTGGTTTTTTAATTATACTCCATTTAGTTTTGAGTAGTTAACTGTTGGTACTGTTCTTGTTAAAAGGATGTTGACTACAATGTTAACTGGCAACCTACTTGCTTGTAACATCACGAAACTTTACTATCAGCAGAAAAATGGAGGTAGATAAAAAAAGTACCTGAAATGTTGGATAAAATATTATTCAACACTTATTAAGGATGCCAGTTTTGCCATGTGTATAAAAGTACAAAATTATATTTGAAAAGATATAAAAATATACCACATTTAATACTCCTGATAAACAATATCATCCGTTCAGCTCATTTAGAACACTTTTGTTATCGCAAACGTCCGAGAATTTTCTCTGTAATATATGTTACATACATACACATATAATAATTTTGAAGAGAAGAATTTAATGCTTTCACTTATGGCCAGGAGTTTTCTCCGATTGTAAGCTTCTTCTTCTACGTACTCCTCAATAGCTAGCATCAACCTATCTAAATTATTACAGACGCATACACACACATATATATATATATTCATGTTAATATTTTAAGGGGTTTAAAAACAAATAGCAAAAGAAAATGAAACCTAGTCACAAATTTGCTGCAAGATTTGAAAGTAAAAAATCAAAATCTCGAAAATCGAAACGAAAACGAAAATGCAGTATTAAATATTTGAATGTTAAACCTATTTTCTCGCTTATGTAAATTAAAGAAAATTAGAAAATTGAAAACAAAATTTAATTTCAAAGTTAAAAAATATTAAAAACTGGAAAATTTGCTCACATTAAAAACAAAACAATAAAAAAATTTAATCTCCTTTGTTTAACGAACTTGTCAAGAGAAAAGTGATTTTCAAGCCTTATTTCGTACATCTTAAACTACGTTTTGCCAATATTTACGTTAAGTACGTTTTACCAATAAGAAAGGCAATTTATATCAAACAGGGAAGGCGATTTATAATTGAAAAAATAAATTGGGAGCCTCAGGACAAAATTTGGAAGAAAATGAAGCTGGAAGCCTAAAATAATAAAATAAACTGTAAATAAAATAAAATGTGATAAACTGAATTCCTCGAGACCGAAACTTATCAAGTAAAAGATCAGACCCTAACACCTCAACAAGTCACGTTTATAAAAGCCTACGAAGGTTTTGTTTCCCATGAAGCCCCAAAGCATTTCTTTTTAAATTAATGAAACCCTCTCTGTAACACTTTCACGAGAGCCCATTGATTTTAAGTCAACTGAAATTGAAACAATTCAGAGTAAAGCATAAAAATTACCAAAAATGCTTTCTAGGTTGAGCTTGATAACTTGATAAATAAAAACCAAACTTTAAAAATATATGCGAAGAAAAAATAATAAGAAAATTTTTAATATTATAAAGTATAAAATAATTAATATGATTCATTATAAGACAATTAAGTCCAAAAAATACAAACAAGAATATAAAAATTTTAAAAGGGAGAGACTAACGTCTCAGGGGAACAGCCATTTGGAAAATTAAAAAAGAAGCTGTTCAAAGCGTAATCGTAAATACGAGAATGAGTTGCTCTTGTTGACGAAGGAAACTAGATAGTGTTGTAATGGCAAGAAAACTTGCACAAACGAACTTCAATAATTTTTAAGAAATGAAGCACTAAAATTAGTTGAAAACCTTGAAGAATTTGCTCTAAAGATCATAATTAAATTTTTATGTAATTACATTTTTACAAACGCTGCGCATCTGCCCTAATATCCTATTATTAAGTTATAGTATCAAAAACTTTAAGTTCTAAAGCTGGTAATTAATGCAAAATTTTTAAATTGCAAGTTAATAAAATCAATTGGAATTTTATTGCCTTGTAGAGTCATTTTGAAGTTCGGAAACCTCTCTGTATTTTTTTTTAATTTCGGTGTATTTGGTTAATTATAATATATGCTAAATAGTTTTTGAAAATATTGAAATGATAGTGGATAAGTTAAATAGTCTCCTTTTATCAAAAAGGTAAAGTTGCAGATTTCAGTAAAATAAGTAGTACTCATGAAAATTACGTTCACTATCTGGAAAGTATTACCGTTAAATTTAATGAAAGTGCGAAACACGTTGCAAAGCAGAAAGGTTTTTCATTTATTGGTATCAATAAGTTGAAGCATTTGTGCAAAACTTTTGGCAATTCCAATGAGTCATTGTAAATTCTTTTAAGTGTAGTAAACAGATTTTCATTATCGTAAGAGTTAACGTTTTTAACTGAAATGTTTTTAAGGGTACTTATAAATTTTTATTATTAATGATCCATCAGAAACTGAAGTTATGATTGTTTTCAGAGGAAATCAGCTGTTTAATTCTTTTTGTTGAGCAAAAACGAAGTCATAGGCTTTTGTACGGTTTTCAGTCCCGTTGGCAACGAAATGCAATTTAACTGGATTTATATGAAATTTTAGGAAAGCCCAGGGGTTGGATAAAGGCGCTTTATTCTGCTTTATGCGTAGTTGTAAGTTTTTTGTGGAAAGCTAGAAGTTTATGTAGTAGGAAGTTTTCAGTGGAACGCATCTTTTTATTTGTAACAGTGATAAAATTCTCTTACAAAGCGCTCGTAATAATATATTATTTTTCTAAATAATGCGAACATTGTTGCCCGCTTTGTAGCTTTGTGATGATAAATTTCTTTTTTAATTTATTAATTCTGATAAGTTCATTGGACCAGATAATTCGTCCTTAAAGCTGTTGATTTCTATAATCTTCTTTTCGTGTAGTAAAGAATTTAGTTTTTTCATTCGAAGGAAACTTCAATGGATAAGCTGATTTTGTAACTGGTTTTAAAAATGAAGTCAAAGTTTAATACTTTTAAGGCAAGTAATTTGATTACAATTGGAAACTGGTTTAACTTAGTGCCTTTAGTCATAATTTCTCTAAGTGTAGGGTCGTTAAGTATTTGTAGACTGCCTGTATTATAAACTTTGTTCAAAGCTGTTGTCCTCTTTTCTAGAGTTTCTTGAGTTTTAGAGCTAAACTAAAACTGCATTTCACACAGTTTCGCTTATATATTTCTCGACATTACGAAAACAAATAGTTTATTTCATTCCCTTGAATGTATGTTACTCTAATTGGAACTTTATTGTTAAAATAAATGCTTTTAAGAGCAACATTTTAGTTATTGAATATAATAGCACGCAGACTTTTACCTTTGAAATGGAATGCAATAAGTAAAACTAAACTGCTGTTCTTAAAAAAGTACTTTTAACAGTAGAGATATAAAATGTTGGCAACATATAGTGAGAACACAGTTATCGAAAAACATTTGTTCTTATGTTATTATGTAAAATTAATAGCAAATTGCCAGCATGTTTCCTTATCCATTTATTTCAATCTGAATGATAAATTTTTCATTCCATGTAATATTCCTCTGAGTTTCTTTAATGCACATAATTTAAATAACCTCCTATTACCGTAGTGTCATTTTACAAATTTCATAAAAAAGAAAATTTTCTAAAATGAATACGAAAAATGCAAAAATAAAAAATAAATACATAAATAGGAGTATTTTTTCCTCTAAACCATTATTTAATCTGAAATATTCGAAGAGAAATTGAAAAAAGCATGGTAAATCTCTTTTCAGGAGCAATTCTATCTCTCCGATAAACAAATGCCTTCAGGACCATTCTGTACGTACATTATAAACGCTATTCTGGTTTCTATTTCACAAAACGTTTTAGTGTTTACTCGGTGTTACTTCGTTTCACTGTCTAAAGGAAATGCGAGTTGAGAGTTTGAAGGCAAATAGTGGTCAGTAAATGTTATTCTCAATGAAATAAAATCTTCAAATGCAACATAAATGAAAAAAATCCTTCTGCGTTACAATGAAAGTTCTCTTTCTTACTTTTAGTAAAGGAGGTGTAACTGTTTAATGCGGATACCATTAAGTTATTTTTTTATATATTTAGAAAGTGTATTCTATAAGGTTCTCAATATTCGAATTATGTAATTTTTTTTGCCTGCGTTAAGGAACATAAGCCCTTTATAGATTTCGATGTTTAATACACCCTGTTGGATTTAATTAAATATTAAATGGGAGACCTCTGTATAAGGACAGAAAGTTTATTAAATATTGTAGATTTCACATGCATTCTGAATAAAATGAAAAAATAATAATACAAAATTAAGAGTGACTACATTATATATTCACAGTATATGCTTCATGGATGTAATGCAGGCACGTGGGTGTATTTAAACCTTAAAATTTAGAATGAGATGCTATAAAATTTATAGGGATGTACGAAACATGAATAAAATCTGCTAAGTATGCAAATTTAATAAAAAAAACACACTTAAATTGGAGTGTAAAAATATATATACTCAGGAAACGTTTGTAATTTTCTTCCCGACGGATCATTCGGTATTATTATTGATTCTGCAAATTAATTATGTCTAGTTTTTTTTTTACTCTGAAATTTCTATATTTATTAGCAGCTACAAAAACTGGATTTCCTATTAAAATGGTAATCTGCAACTACCGTAGAGAAAAGCCAGATGAAGAGAAGCTGACTTGAGGCCTTACGGGAAGAAGATAACAAAAAAACCAGTTGAACACAGGAAACAAATCACATCAAAATATGTTTGAAAATAAATGCAAGGAGTAGCAACAAAATATTAAAACATGAAACAGTCTCTCAAAAGCGGAAACAAGGGTGTGGCAAGTGAGACACACGTCTCAAGTGAACAATTGGAAAGAGCGCCAAATTAGCTATGAAATTTTAGAAATTCATTATAAAAAGGAAACTATGATTATTTCTTAAAATTTTTAGAGCCAGAATTAACGAATTCATTGACTCTTATAAGCTGAAGATAAGAAAACGATTTATAATCTTTCAGACGCTAGGAGAGATTTAGTACATTTATACAGTGCGTATATAGAGAAATTTTCGCATCATTATAAGTAATAGTTCTAGTTTATAAATATTTTACATAATGAGAACATTTTCCTTACTGTAGCATGATAACACGGAGAGAGACACTTCAATTTAATGATCCTCCATCTCTACTGAAATTCATTCTTCTCAGAATTTTATAAAAATTCATCAGTAAGTTTTATAAGTATGCAATTTCAAAAGGATTCCAATTTCTAAATATTTCGCTGTTTTTCCGACTCGTTGAGCGCATTTTGATTATTTAAATGTCAAATATGTAAGTTTGAGTGACTTGCGGCATGTCTTCGTTATTATACTCCACGATATCAAGCTGGAATTACATTAGAATAAAATGAAAAGAATTTAGCAGATATGTTCAAATCTTATTATATTGAATCTCAGTGCACAGTTAGAAATATCGATAAATAAAATAATAAAATTATCTCGAATATGTACAAACAAATTTTCCATTTTATGAAATATCGTTGTTGTTGTTGTGAATTATCTCCCTCGCTTGACAATAACAGTAGAACAAGCCAAACGAAATTCATTGTGGCGAGGAGTGCAAGACTGCGCCTGTCGTTGGCAAGAGTCTTGATCACCATGCAGCTGACAGTACAACTTTGCTCAGCTCCGTACCCAATTTTGATGGACAGCACATAAGGGGGGGCGAGTCCGACGGTCTCCCATCCCGGCTCGCCACATTGTTAGAATGTCCGCTTGCCGCATAGACGTTATACATTTACAAACATCCATGCCTTCACCGAGATTCGAACCCGGGCCTTTCGGTACGACAGTCAACGACGTTAACTACTATCCCGTTTGGGCACATTTTAAGAAATCTAAATAGGATTAACTGTCTGACCAGCCAGAAGTTTCGCTAAGAAAGCACGAATTTCCCAAAACTTCTACGAGAAAAAATGTTTTATGTTAATTAAAGCACTTACCTGAAATTTTGCATTTATTAACAATTCTGCATTCATCCGCATCCACTAGGATGTAAATAATTTAATGTATACAAACGCCAACTTCTTGAATTTGAGATAGAGAGTCTGGCAGCTGTCGCTAAACGAGCCAAATCAAAGCTTTGTAGGGGCATGTTACTTTGTATTAATTACTTTAATTCAACATTTCATTTCTGAATTCAACTTTTGTTCTGAATTTCGCGTCAGCCGTGGAAGTTGTGCATTTCATGTTTTTAAGTTTTGTGTATCTTCTAGGTTGACGGTAATAAAAATAATAATAATAATAATAATAATAAATTGTTCATTATAATAAATAATAAAAATGTTCATTATAATCTTTCTTCTGACTTTGTATTTACTGTAAGTTAGAAGAGAAGCTGCGATAAGTCGTGTGTCATACTTGTTGACATCTAAAATTGCGCAGAACGTTAGATATCGCAAGACTGCAACTGGGAAGTATGCCGATAAGTACTACGATGTGAAAATTCGGATACCTGGTAAATGTCATGCGAGCAACGATTGAACCAGTTGTCAGTTTTGACGGTAGGAACTGAATACTGAATTTTCTGAAAGCACTGTAAAGTCACTTGTTCTGCATCCAATTGAGGAGCAATAGAAGGTCGCGATAGCAGCTTTCATTTTGAAAGGGCAGATTCAGATCTGCTTCAACGAAATTGGGAAATTTGTTAGAAAACACAGCAGCGAGAAGTACAAATTTAATCTTTTTAAGCCTGCACTGGTTAAAGCCTTTCTCGCAGTGAATTATAGGCATGAGCTTGAACGAAATTATTCAGATAACATCAGATGATGAGGGAAAGAACTAATGTATTTCGTACTATGTAAGGTTTAACTTTTAAAGGTATTGTACCGGATTCGATAAGCTCCATATCGAAGTAAAACAAAATGATTGTGCCCAGGTTTGCTACTGCATTTACATGATATTATCAAATTGCAGAATCTCAGCACATTGAATGAATCGTTCCTACTGGCAGCGAATTTCAGAGTTTTCCCGAAAATAAGCGCATGGATACGCATGAGGGTAAGCTTGGCGATAGGCAGCATTAAGGAAGATGACTTAAGGTTCTGCAGAAGAGGTATGGATGTTCACCATTATAACAGATAGCCAGATATGCAACTTGGCGATGGATAAGTCGACGATGAAAAGCATTCGGATAGTAAAAGAAAATCGGCTCTAAGAAAACGTAGGCGAAACTTTTAACCTAGGAAATGGACCAGAACAAATGTCTTAATGTCGCAAAGTTAGAATTGTGAATGCATATGCACTGTGACGCTAAGTGTGCGCGATAAGAATGAAAAACACCAAATTCCGTTTTATATGGCGAGGAATTAGCAGGTGAATATGATACTCGGTTCTAAATTTTTGATGTCGCTAGGTGGGACAATTGATTTTGAAGTAGATAGATTAAGTCTGGGACAGATGCTCCTGCTAATCCCTACAATTAACATATGGTTCAGGAAGAAATAGTAAATTAGCATATCACAGAGATGCTAAAAATGTGCTTTGCAATGGTAATCCTTCTGCTAATCTGGAAAATGTGTGTTGGTAAATAACAATTTACCATACCGCAAACTATACGTCATATTTCGCTGTTCGTTGTCGTAAAACTTTATTTGCTGAAACTCTGTAATTTATATTCTTTACCCCATATGAATAACTGAAGAAGAAATAATTAGGAAAATTAGCTCGACTAAATACAGATCACGAGGGATTTAACTTTCAGACATTTTCAAAAAGGTACAAGGCCTCAACATGTGCCGAAGACAAAGCCATGTATGTATGTGGCTCTATTGCCGTTAGCTTTATGTGGAGATCCCGATATATTCCAGCGGGAAATGGATATAATTTTGAGACCCATACCAAAAAAATCAAATTCCATTTCCTAGCTAACATTATTGAAATTAGTAACATGGTTGATTAGCACAGTGAGGGTCTGGGAGAAAAGATAACTGAAAGTTAAAGCGGATCCCGATTTGGTTGCTTTTGTTGGTTTGTTTATGCTTACTTAAAAGATCGCGATAATTTTTAAAACTTTGATATGACAGGGATAAAAAGAGGACACATAATAAATATATATTCGGCTGAAAATTTTACCTTCTATTTGTTTTTAGTATTAAATCTGTTTTCGACTCCTGCCATCGGTATAAATTATACGTCATATAATTTAGATACGTTATATAATTTAGATAACAGCTGAGTTCTTAAAATGGAAGGGAAACCTTTGGCGGCTGAAAATTTAGAAAAAGTGTTTCTGGCATTGGAAAGAGTTTAATGATTATCATGTTGTCATTAAAAGACCTAGAAAGGTATCAAAATAAACTTCTTCCCCCCAAGACTGAGTTTTATCCGCAATTGTCTGTCGCAACAGGAATGTGATGGCTCGGTATGTAAGTTAGAAAATGCAGCCGTAACTTGAATTTTTGTATCATAACAAATCTAATCAGAAGAGTGATCAGAATATCAGAAAGAGAGAGCTCTACGCTTTCCATAATATAAAACATTAATGCAATCTGAAAACAGTTTTACTAATAATTGCAAACGATTAGAGTTATTTTTCACATGATCTGAAACACACCTGATGGTTATTCCGAGATCACATTGAACCTTTGAAGATTTCCCGACCTTTAAATATGTCTGGCCTGTAAATAACACACAAAACTTTGAATTGTGCATCATTGCAAAATTTTATTAGACATCTTTCCTATATGTAATTAATCTCTAAGGTTTCATCATTGAGATAACTTGAGGTCTCTACAAAAGACGCAAAACTTTGAGCTACACATTATCGAAAAATCATATCTGAAGATTTTCCTATGTGTAACTAGTCTCTAAACATTTCTCATCACGACTTAACCTGATATTAATTTAGCAGAATATTCTGCTATTAAATTATTACTATATCATTCTGTGATTAATGGGCGTTTTATTAACTTTAAATGTGTATGCTAAACCTCTTCTTGAATTTTAGTGCTTTTTTACCTTTCGATCGCATACTCTAAAGTACCTAGCAGAACGAAATACATTTCATGCAAATTTCGTCAACATTATCAGCAAAAACAGCGATTTATTTTGAGGCTCAAAACAAACTATTTTGCTTGAAAGAAGTTGCTGAAGTTGAAATAGTAATAATCATGGTTTCCAGACGTAGCATAAAAGTATTACTCTCTTTCATTACTTAATTGCAATATGATCCTCTCTCGCCAAACCTTCCGAAATTTTTTTTTTCGCAAAGCATAAAATATATGTATTTCCTGGTCTGGGAAAAAACGCTCGCTTCTTTGTCTTTGAAAGGAAAAGAAGAACAAAAATAACCTTACTTATCTTTGAGACGATTTAAAAATATCTCCTGATGCATTTATGTTAGTACACAGAAAATGGAATGAAGAAAGTAATTTTACTGATTAAGAAACAAATTTTACTGATTAAAAGACAATTATTCTTCCGTTGTTTGCTCAAGAAATTTGTCTAACTACAACTTTCTGTCTTGATTATATTTTCATTACAGCTCTTTAGATTTAGAAGGAAAAACAAAATCAATTTCATTTCCCTAAATATTATTCAGCGCATAATCTTCCTTACTCTCAAGGAAGTCACGATATCTTTTATTCAAGCAGGCTCATAAACAAAGAATAACTGTAAACTGAAGGACAAACATATGAAGAACCTCATTTCACAAGTAAAAACGAACGCATTTCCTTTGTGGAACACCTTTCTTTGATGAAACAATTTCATTCTTTGCTATTATTCCCCACTAATAAAAGATATATGGAGGTTTGGTTTATTGAGATTACGGCAATGCACACTAGGGCTTTGAATTTGAGATCGTGCCGGCCAATCCATACGTTCAATATCCTCACTCTCTAAGAGCTGTTCGGCAGCTACTGTGCGATGACATGGTGCATCGTCATCCATGAAAAGGAACTGCCGAGCCATAGCGCCTCTAAAAAGACGCACATATGGAAGAAGAATCTCGTTACAATAACGGGTCCCGTTGACTGAACCTGCGTCGAAGATGTGAAGGTCTGTACGATTACCAAGCATGATGCCTCCCCAAACGAGAACACCGCCACCTCCATACCTGTCCCTTTCAATGATGTTTGAGGGATGATTGCGGCTTCCCCGCTCTCTCCAGATGATTATGCGATGAGAATCGCTACTCAGACTGAATCTGCTCTGATCTGTAAAGAGTACTCGTCCCCATTCAATATCATTCGTCCCCATTCAATAGGGCTATCTGCCTAAAGGAAGGGATGCATTCGTGGAGGACTTTCTAAGGGAAACTAGCTCGTATACGCGTTACACATGGGAAAACATGAAAACGCCCATGCAGCCAGCCCGTTCGCGGGATTCGAAACTTGGACCGAACTACCAGTGTTCAGAGACTTCCGCCCGGTCACTGGTGTGCCTAAGATATCTAGAGGTTAACAGAAGTAGCATGTTTATGCATCAAGGTTAAATATAACTGAAATAGTATTTAACCATATTATTTTAAGTAGTGACTATAATGGGCAGGTTTAAAAAGCATGTGACGTTTTTAATTCTTTATGTTATCAATATTTAGGAATACGCCCAAGTACATTAAACATGGGTTATTTCAAGTGAGTACAGACAAACCTCCCAGAATGCGAATTATCAATGCGCCAACTAGTGCACGTAAGAGAAATTACCTTTAGTGAATACGTATAACGATGGATACTTCATTCGAACGTTAGATTGTTATAAGTTGATTTCTTTGTCAAATTATAGAAAATTTCATTTATAGAGTAGGTTTTCTTATAATTCTGAAATAAAATTGTAAATATTATTGTCAAATTTACTTTTTCCTTTTCTATATTTTTCATTAAATCATTAACACTTTCGAAATTAGCATGTAACGTTTCCAAACATTAAATCTTAGAATAAACACTGAGGTTCGGAATTTCTGGAAGTAAACAATTTGACATTATTAGGTAAAACGAGTTCTCAGGTCGTCTCAGGACATGCGATGCATTCAGCACATGCCTATAAATTTGAAACTGTGTTAAAATAATTATTATTTTTAACTCATTCGTGTATAAAATCCTAATTAATTATCTTAAATATACAGTTTTGCACCGCGTCATCGAATTTAGTTAGAATCAGAAATTCAAAACAGAACGATTTGCGCGTTGTTGTGTCTTTTTTGCCTCGATACTTTCTTTCTGCATGCCAGCATCATTAATGAAATAACCTATTTCGCGAGAACAAAGGGAAAACATTTTCCCTCCTTTTCTCTCGCAACGTTTAAATGGATAACCACTTTTTCCTCAGCTGCATGCTGTATATGCATAGCATTCTAGTAGGAAAGAAATCAGTGTTCGATGATAAGCATTGAATTTAGCGCAATTTGTGCCACGTTTTAGGGATTACTATTATGCAAAGACGAATTTTTTGCTTCGAAATTTACACTTAAATTTAAAATTATTTAGTTTTGTTTAAAGTTGGCTTATGATACTGATGTTTGAAGCATAGCTGAAGATAAAAAAGAGGAACTTTTAAAGAACATAATTCAACCGATATTTCGTTTTTGGTGATGTTCTAAAAAATAAAAACTATTTTAAAATGATAATACTTAACGGGCATGTGCAGTAAATGTATAGGTAAAAACACGATACATACTCAAATTACATATTACAATAAAACCATTTAATTAATACTTTATGATATTAAGGAAAGGTTTTCTTTTGTCATGATCATTTCCTAAGTTATGAATTTAACAAGTTCAGTGTGTTATTAGTATCTGTCTTAAGACATGAAAATCTTCGCTCAGATCAAGAGTTGAATTCAGCTTGTGTCCTGTTTCAATGCTTTTCGGTTTCTTGAGTGAAATCATTAAACTAGCCAGAGGGCACTTGAGCTTCAAATCAGCAAACGACATTTTACACCTGAATTTCAGTATAAAGGGAGCCTACTGGTAACGGAAATTATTAATGCTATATTTTATTTGGCAGTTAGTAAAACTGATATTGATATTAAAAACAGAATAAATGATTGAATTTCTATGGGAAGACTAATGTCCGTATAATTTACTAGTACAGACTGAGAGGACACTGCTTTTATTGTAAATTTTTCAGCAACCTGGAGAATCTAAAGGAAGTGAAATATAAATCATATATGAGCAAATTTCTAAGATTTATATTTCATTTTTAAACATCAGCGGTCATCTTTTATGCTTTTTTATAATTGGAATTCTTTCATATTTTCAACATGTATTCTAATTGTCTTTTCCTTATTACATAAGGGACCATTTTCATCATTTTTACCATATTGTGCGAAATGTGAAAGAAATTTTAGAGGAGCGTTTTAAAACTTCACTGTTAAAAAATGCATCACAGAATTGTGTAAAATAATTTAATAAAGTGTAAACCAATATAAGAGTATGTTTAATTATGCACTACTTATACTTAAACTTTAAATGCCATCTTTAACATTTGTATTTAGAAAAAAAATTTAGTTAACAATTTTTTCAGAGGATAAAGTGTAGAATTTACGGATAAGTATTTGAAATTATTCATGTAAGACCTTAAAACTCAAAGTCAATAAACCCAATATAAAGGTATGTTCAAATATGCATTACTCATGTTAAAAATTTATATGTCATGTAAATACAGTAATTTTTAAATGAAATAAGAAAAGTTAATATTTTAGAGAGTAAATCTTAGGAAATGTGCATAAGTATTTAAAATTAAAGTTCGCATAAGTACGTTAAGACTCAAATTAAATTTAATAATTAAAGATATGCTTGTCTTAAATATATTTTTGAAAATAAATAAAAATGAAAAAAAAAACGCTTTGAAATAATTGTGAAATATTTTAAATACTTAATTACTTTAATTAATGTTTAAAATTAATAAATGTATTAAATTTTATTTAATTAATTTTATAAAAATTTATTTTTAATAAAATTCAATTTTAATTACATTTTATTTAATTTAATAAGATTATATTTTGCGTTTTAAAATATGAATTTTGCTTATTTATATTACTAAACAACTTTTGAATTTTCTTGCTTAAAATTATCTTAACTTGTTTGTTATGTTTGCTTTGTACTTATTTGTTATGTTATGTTTGCATAGGATAATATACCAAAATTCAGATAAGTTTATTAAAGATCCTTAATTTATAAAAGGAACTAACAACAGTTATCTGCTTTGCAGCAATACCGTAGAAACTGATTTTTGCGCTCTCTCCTAGCTTTATCGATAAAATGATACAAAGTTTTAATTAGTAAACAAAAGCTAACAATGAGAATGTGGCCACGATTTCCATTAGGAAGTTGATACCCAGATTTTGTGTGGAAACAGAAGTTTCTCAACGTAAAAAGGAACAGAATTTGCTTCTTACCGAGAGAATACAGGCTTCGTTTACAGTTACAGTAATGAAAGGATTAACATGTACTGCCATTAATGCTATAAGTTAATTTCAGCTACACGAATGAGGCAAGGAGGAGAAGGGCTTTCGGTGAAAGAAATGTACAAAAGGGGATACTAAGAGGAGATAATACACCATTCTAACAGGAAAGCATTTTCTGAGCTATATTCTGTCATAGCTTTTGTCACTTAACAGAGGGAGCTAGGTCTGTTTATTTAACCAACTGCTTTTAAACATGCCATCATCTAAAGCTGAGCTTTTGTGAAAACATATACACAAATAAGTTCTCTATTTTAATGTGATCAACTCAGTTAAACGGGTTTGCCAGCAACTGTCGTACAATTTAACCCTAAGCTACTATTGTTAAATTTTCTATCTTTAAACCGTCTGGTAGAGTCTTTAGATTTAGTTTATTAATATAAGTATTTCGAGTATATTTTCTACAGAATCATTTCTTTCTGCATAATTTGACTTTCTCTCATTTTGTCATCTCTCCTAAAAATATAATTTATTTTAACTATGTCTTCCTACTTAAAGCACTTTAAAGTAATATGTCTTATATTTATGTAATATGTCTTATATTTATTTACTTTTACTCTTTATTAATTTTAATGATTCCCCAGAACTTAATTTATTCGTATAAAATAAAGCTCTATAATTAGAGGTCAAGGTTAAAGTGTAATTAAATTATTTTCACTTTACTTTTTCTTTGCACTGTATTTATCAAACTAACTTTTATAAAACCAAATACTTTAGACATTTCTTGGATGAACTAAATAAAATACACCCATTTTATTCATGGAAGAAGGGATACTATAGTGTGCAAAGTGGCACGAATATTATGAAATGGCTATTTAGCAGACTATTAATTATTCTGTCGTCACGAGAAGAGCTCTCAGTTTTCTGTGTGTTAACATAGTTTCTTTCAAAAAAGTGTTAAAAGCGCTTGGTTTAGGGAGAAATTAAGAAGATGATGTATATTTCTTCCAAGAAAGACGTATTTTACCTCAAATTCGAATAGGCGAAAATTGCTATTAAATAAAACAACATAATCAGTGAAATCATTTGGAATTGCAGCGAAAAGATTTCAATTAAAGCAAAAGCTACGTTTTGACAGCTTGTCCACAGGCTTCATATTACTCTATGCAATAACGCAGTGATTTATTTACTGTTGAGCAAAGAAACTGTCGTCGGTGGAAGAAGCGTTTCAACCTTTACGAATGTACAAATGTTGACTGGAAGAGCTTTATGAGATAGGTGTAATCTCCATACCGAATCTGACAATCAAAGTTGCCCTAAAAAAACTGTGTACGTAAGCGAAAATCTGTTCGTAAGGAAAAAACCAATGCCGGCAGGGCTCTTCCACGATAGTAAATATTTAGCGGGTAGCAGAGAAACTGATGAGTTCTTTTTTTTTATCAGATTTCGCATAAAGAACAAACACATTAGCAAGACCCGAAATGAGCTTTGTGTGTGAAAGCTTCAGAGTTGTAATCCTAAATGAAATATGATTTTTGGAAGGAAAACTGTAATTGCAGATGTTTGTTTTTCATTCATGAAGAGTTTAATATGAAAACAAAGTCTTCTTACCTGAAATGCAAAGCCAGTATCCACCGTATTTTACAAATCTATCAAAAATCTACACAGAAATGCTTTATAAAAAAAATTAAGAATCTTTTGTTACTAAAATACTTGCTTAGAAAATCTTCCACCAAGGCATCTCTTCCCTAGGCACGTAGTTCCTTTAAGCAGAGTACTTTGCCCTAATTAAATAAAACCAAACCAAACTAAAAGAAATAAATCCTTGAAGAGGGTATTACAGTTTTCCCTGCATAAACTTCTGTTTTACTTATTTCGTGTTCCTTATATGAACACGGAGCTTATATATTCTTATGCATGAGATGAAGAATAACATAGGACAGATGAAGAGGCTTCCGTACAAAAAATATTCATGTAAATGCAATTATTTATCAACGTTTGCGATATCCAAAATCTCGGGTAACATAGTAGTAAAATTCGTCTTAGCTTTAGTATTATTTGGTTGAAGGAGAGAAATCTATTTTCACTACCCAGTGAGACATAGTTTAGATTTGCATTGCGTAAGAAGCTTTGGGATTCTAAAGCGGAAACTAGAAAATCCTCTCGAATCTGCTTGCCATAATAGAACAGTACAACAGTAAATTAGCTCAACAAAAGAAGAAGGCTTCAGTACTTGGAAGGTTACCTACTCTTTCAAGTTTGATTACAAAAAATAGTGAAAAAATTCCAAAACAGTTGAAAATGAAGTTCAAAACTTCCGACTTTAACAATCTTCAAGAACAAACTTATTATTTATTCATTGCCACAGGGAGCGCGAATGCATTAGTACTGGGTAAAACGTGTTTGCAAAATACTTGTTTTCATCGCGAAAGCCTAAAAGCAATTGCCTCCTTTTCAAACAGGATCAGCATAGTTAATATTCATAAATAACAGTAAAAATACAAGATACACAACATTTATATTCTATATATAAACATAAATCATTTGTTGAAGAAGTTTTAACACGTAAAAAATCAATCTCTCTATTGGTGATATTGTTGCTCACAGAGTTCTTTACGCAGAATCTCCCAGCTTTCTACCTACTGACTGCATTCCTTCACACTGCTTAAGATTTTCAATGCTTTTGTCCAGTTATTCGGTACTAGCTTTCAGAAGAGAACAAGTCTATGACTTTTTTATTAACGAATTAATTTCCTTCAAGTTTCACTGCTAAAAGTCTTATTCAAGTTGCAATGGCGGGCATAGCGTTTTGCATAATTGAAGAACTAAAACATTCCAAATAGAAATCAAAAGCGTTCGTTTCCCAAATCTATAAATTTATATTTTTCTTTTGTTCAGAATAGAGCTTCATGTTTGAAATATTTGCTGACAAGAAAGGTGCGCTAGGCAAAATTCACAAGAGAAGCTAAATTCGCTTTCCCCGGATAGGAAGGTTAAGTTTGTCTACGGCATCTGAACGTCAAGCAATTGACTCTAAAACAAAAACCATTCTTGTTTTTTAAACCATTTTTAATAGAACTAAGGTTCTGTTATTTTAATTAAGAATAAACTTTCGATGACTGATTTTAAGAACATTTTAATTATAATTTTTAGGTTTACAGAAGTAAGAGTGTAAAAATTTAAGATAAAATTATTAAGTTTGCTTGAACATTGCAAATTACATCAGGCTCATCTGATTAATGGGAAGACCTCATGAAGGACACCTTAATGGAAAATAGCTTGTATTTACGTTACACAAGATAAAACTACGAAAGTATCCATATAAAGAAACTCGTTTGCTAGGATACGAATCTGGTCAGACTACTAGTGTTTATTGCTTTGATCATCTCGGCTTTTGGTGAGCCTAGATCAAAAAGGCATTAAGATAAGTTTATAGAGCTAAGCGTCTTTCAATACTTCACTGCATTTTTTCCAAGAATAGGACTTTAAATTGAGGCGTTAATCATTTTATCATAAAAGCGCATTAGAGAACTGTTTCTAATAACTTCAAATATTTTTTTCTATTTAGCAAGTGTAAAAAGAGAGTGCCTATAAGTTATTAAAAAACTTCAATAATGAGCTATATGTTCCATTTCTTTGCACAACAAATCTAATAAAAGTGCCGTGTTTCGTATAATGGTATATGAAGATAAAGGGAAAATATATATTGCAAAATTCATTTGTGTGTAAATTTATTATAAATTAGTAAATATTCATAAATAAATATATTAAAAGTTTGGTTAGATTTATTTAATTACAGTAAAGCCCGCGAGGGCTTTCTGCCTAAGGGGAGGGATGACTTCGCGTAGGTCTTTCTAAGGGAAACTGGCTCGTATACATAACCGTTCGATCGCTGGTAGACAAAAAAATATTGGAAGAATCAAAATTCTTTAGAATTTGTAAACTGATGAAAACGATTTTAGAAGTTTTACTTTAGAAAACTGTACTATAGTAATGCCTGCTGGTATTGGAAGGTTTTAAAGCCATAAGCTTGGTACCGATACAGAAATTCCTTTATTCTCTTTATTCCCTAAATCAAAAAGAGTCGTTTGTTACACGTTGTTTGTTCACATTAGCATATGGTATGAAAGTATGCAGAAGCATTACACACTTTTTCTACGAATATACAGAATATTTTTCAAAAACATTCAGGCAAGTGAATATTATCAACAATAACACCGTGATAAAATTTAAAACATATCCGTCAATATTTCTTATCAATATTTATGTCAATATTAATGTCAATATTTCTTCAATTTTAAAGCCATAAGCTTGGTACCGATACAGAAATTCCTTTATTCTCTTTATTCCCTAAATCAAAAAGAGTCGTTTGTTACACGTTGTTTGTTCACATTAGCATATGGTATGAAAGTATGCAGAAGCATTACACACTTTTTCTACGAATATACAGAATATTTTTCAAAAACATTCAGGCAAGTGAATATTATCAACAATAACACCGTGATAAAATTTAAAACATATCCGTCAATATTTCTTATCTGTCAATATGTTTTACGTGAACAATCAGCAGCTTCTTCCCCTTACTCGAGCCATGTGTCATATAGACGTCTGACTGTATGTAAATCTAATCTAAATCATCCAAATCTGACTTTCGTTTATGTGCATCCTAATGTTTTTTATTATATTCCTGAAATCTTAAGATTATGAACGAAAAGAATTCTTTTTGCTTCACATTTAGAAAGAAATTTTGCTTTTGTTGTGACTAATCTTGCTTGTCTGGTAACTCTACTTGTTTAGAGTAAGAAGCACGAACGATCAACAGTATACGACCTCTGAAATATCAGAAACTAAAAGATAGGGCAGTTTTTAAAACTATAATTTGTTTTTCCACATTTTTTTCACTATAATATTCACATTTTCATGAAAATATTGATCTTGGGAAATAAAAAACATCCCTCCACATATTTTTTAATTACATAAAAAAGAGTTAAGTTTATGTAGCCCTAATCGAGAAACTCATAAATTACTTTATTTTAGTGTATCATAAAAATCATGGTCTTGAGCTTAGCTTAATTTTCTCTTAATTGTATGGAGTTAAAAAGTGAAAGATAGGCGAAAGTAGATAGAATACTTTTTCAGACTATTCATTAGTGCGCTATTATTAGAAGCAATGTTTTCGATTGAACCTTTAATTTTTATTCATGTTTTGTCACAGATATTAAAGGGAATTAAAAAGCACAATTAATAGATTAATTAGAGTGAGCTCAGAAGAATCTGTTGTCAACCATTTTTAATATGATTTAGTTGATTAGGAATGTAATTAATGAATAATATGAAACAAAGAATTTTCTAAAAGACACGGAAAATAAGGAGTATAAAAAACCAAAACATGTAAGAAACATTCAATTCTCATTATTTAGATAAAATTTCAAAAGCTTAATTAGCAAAAGTCCTCATTTTGAAAGAAAAGTATTTTTGAACATTTCGTATATGAATAATGCCCCACGATCTCAAAATAATTTTATTTGAAGCATGATAATTTTAATGAATGCCAATTTAAATAAAGAACGGTAGCCTTTAAAAATGTTTATACGTGATATTTTCTTAGGCAAACAATTCTTTTTATTTAATATTTGTCTTATTTGTAAATTGAAGCATAAATCAATAAAAGTCTGTAAATTCCTACTTGATTTCAAATTTTATTTAATACTATAACAGTTGTTTATCAGAATTACACGATCAATGAACGAAATCACACGAAGAGAATTAGACCGGAAAAAATGAACCTCAGAAAAATTTAATAATATGGTATATATATATTTGTAATAAGTGAAAAGATTATTCTGATTCTTTAAAAAACAATTATTCATTGAATGTTTTTCTTTATGTTTCTTTATAGTTTTAAATATATAGCTTGTAGAGTTTATATTTATTTTAACTAACATTTATTTTAAGTTTAAACTATCTTTCCTGTCATACCTTACTTACCCCTGGAATTGGCCAATGCCAGAGTATGTAAATTTTAGTAGAACGAGCAAAGTATTCAAATTGTCAGCGGAAGTAATTTGAGTTAAATAGAAGGGAAACAAGTTCGTAAGTGTGCTTTCTTGCTTCACGAGCGTGAAGGTGGCTAGGTAGAAATTGAAGAACCGCGAGTTTCGGCCTGTGTGCTTGCCTCGGCAGATAGTTGAATCTTTCAACTTAATGTTGAGAAAGTTCGCTGAAATATCAGCTGTATCTTAGAACGCGGTTAGGTTAGTTACGTTTAGAGAGCCTCGTAGGTAGTAACTTGTTATTATTCATTTTTAGTTTCTTATTTTTATTTTACCGCCGGGTCGGCGTAGTTTGTGAGCGTCAAGTGCACGCATCTGTAACTTCTAAAGTAGAATAAAAAAGGAGTTAAAACCTTCTTAAGAGTTTTGTGTACTTTCCAGTTCATAGCAGTCACTGTTATTGTTGCGTGTAGGTTGAGGCCGCGCAACACCACAAGCTTCACAAAAATATTTGCATAGATAGTCACAGTAATTAAAATAACAGTGGATTACTTCCCATAATTAGCGACAGCTTTTTTTTTACTTCCAATTCTTATTATTCATTTAAAGATTTATTGTATTATGATTGCTTAAACATGAGGGTTGCTTAAAATGCTCAAGAACCCTTTTGATAGCAGAAAAATTTTTAAAGAAATTTGCTGAGATCCATAAAATGTTGATTGCTTCGCCAAGGTTAAGTAAGGTACGAATAGTAATATTAAAAACTATGTTGTTGCTTTTTTTCGGGGGGGGTTGACATCGAAGCTGTTACCGTTGGTCTTATCTTGAAGTGTTGAAACAGTTAAGAGTAAATGTTTGAAAAAAAGCCTTGAAGTATGTATAATCCAATCCTAACGCCTTCATCACAGTAACCTCCATACTACACCTCTTTAATTTTCCTGATTGTTTGAGCAAAAACAGATGTAGTAGTGCTTTCTGAACCTCTCATCTGACCTTGTGTCTCATGGTTTATTTTATTTTTTTATTTTTTTTTTTTTTCAAAAAGGAACTTAACGTATGAAGAACGAATGTTTAACATAATCTACGAAATTTTAGTGAAAATCGCAAAGAGAACTAATGTGCTAAAAGGAGAACTAAAAATATTCCACACGACTTAGAAAATGATACTGGACGCGATGCATCGGTCAAACCACAGAACATCTTGAAGGTAAAATACTTGTAGTTCCGTACAAAATATATAAATATGCAAGATAAAAAATATGTAAATCAAAATGGTAATTTAAACTAGTAAAAAGTAACACCGGAATTGATCCTCAAAAATTCACCCCCTTTCATTCTAAAAACTGTAAAAACTTCTCTGGGCATTTCTAGATCAATCTATTTTCATGGTTTGCGTAACACGGATGGCGTAACTAATTCGGAACAAGAACTTAAAGTTTCGAGAACTGAAACCTTTCTAATCTAAATCAAAACCTTCTCTTGGAGAGCCTCCATATTGGATAACTGCGCATTAGCTTCAGCTCTCTTGCAGTTAAGATGCTACTCTGCTCCCTTTGCTTACGCTGATATCTAAAATGTGATGATACTCTCTGTACAATTATGGAGTGCGTATTGCACCCAGGATTAGGTGTGACAAAAATATGTTTTCGATAATTAGTTCGTCTCCATCAATAAACGTTGTATTTAGTTCAGCCACATCTGTCTTACAAGTCTCTTCTTCGAGTGTCATCTTATAATTATATAATATATAGTTAATGACATATATCTTATAATTATATAATATATAGTTACATCTTATAATTATATAATATATAGTTAATGACATTAATTTCAGTGCGGTCCTAAATTCCTAACATCTTAGTTTTTCACATTTCATTACTGTTTCCCTCAATAGATAGCCGTAAGTTCGTGTTCCCTTTGTTCCTCCTGTTTTCTTCGATATGAAAAAAATTATCTCTTCTCCCATTTTACAATTTCTTATCCCATCTCTTGAAGGAAAGGAACCTATGTATATGCCCCTCGAGTTAGATTGCGTTTTATTCAAAATGTATGCCAATTAAGCCTGCGTTTTGCTTAAATTTAATGACTAAATTTACATCCCTTAATATTTAAAATGGTGCTTTCGATGTTATCGGTTAGTGCTTAATTTTTATAAATTATATTTCAATATTATCAAACGTTATAAATTATGTTCCATATTAAATCTGTTGCTTTTTTGTTTCTTACATTTGTATATAAAGTTCTAAGCCTGCGTCCTTTCTATAATACGCTTTTATATACAACTATAAAACACGTTGTTGTTTTAATTTTCATCCCAGGTTAAGATATTAAAATCTCTATAACTTCAAATTTTTAGACATCTTTCAATGACAAATCTAGAAGATTTGATGCGTACACTTAAGATTTCAGATAGCTCCAGAATTTCATCGGAGTCAAATCCGAAAATCGTGGTGACCACGTAAGTGGAAATTTAAGGAGCATAACTTTATCTCCAAAGTGCTATTAAATCACTTGCCGAACACATGTGCCGACCTGTGGAGAAACACCATCTTTCATCCATAGTATATCATTAACGTCATTTCTTTCTCCAGTTCTAGAATTAGATAATTCTGCAATAATGTTGTATACCGAGCAACTTGTGATGTATCACGTTTCCATAACTATGGAACTGACCTATTCGAAGAAGTATGGACCGAAAATGAACATGCTTGCCTTGTAGCACCAACAGTCATTTTAGTGTAAAAAGGCTGGTGCCACATATTGAGAATTTTCATCAGCCCAATGAACGCAGCTCTTGGAGTTTACGTTCTCAGGTAAGGAGAAATGCGCTTCATTATGTAGAGACATTAGGTTAATTGGAAAAGCCGGAGAAATGAAAAATATGTAACCGCCTTCGCCGGGAATCGAACCGCGAACCTCTGGAATCTGGGCGTCCAGCGTGCAGACCACCACACCACGAAGGCATGTCACGAAAGCGGTAGAAATACCTTATAATTATCCATAATATCCGTAGCGGCCACTTACTATCTTATTCATATCTGACGAGAAACAATGATGATCTGTTCTTTGCAAATGTTTTACCCCGGCAGTTTTCTTATACGCGTATCGCTGCAGTGGTATTTAGGGTTTTTCAAGGCACTGATCAAATTACGCTAAGTGGGTGCTGCCGTTCGAAAATTTCGAAATGTTTTCACTGCAACCGTAACAGTAAGAGCTGTATTATTTTAAATCACAATTTTCTCGAGCGCATACCTTCGAATAACAATATCTGAAATTTCATTGTTCTTGCATGAGGACACTAGGTGACGTGCATGGTGAAATTTTTATGACAACCCTGTATATCTAAATGACGACAGCATTAATGTTCCTTAAAATAAATGCACAACAATGCTTTCTCCTCAAAATGTATGGACAAGTCGATATGACGTTCGCGAGGAAACACCCGATTTATTTCGTCACTTAACTGATTCATGATCAGCAATACGGCTCAAGGTAGAAGATAAGACAAAAAGTGATATTTGAAAACCGCGCACATGTATCATCAGTCACCGTTCTATCGTAAGCACACAGTCCTTAACCTCAGATATCATAATATATTATATTCCCATCACAGCTCTAAAATTTTATAAATCAAGTACAACAAAGCATTTATTAACTTGTAATAAAACTACGCCAGGATTCAGTATTTTAAACGTGCTCTAGAACTATTATACGAAAATTACCTTTTCATATTATCAAATCTGAGCTCACTATATTAAATTAATTCTAATGCATAAAATAAAAGTCTTTGGATAGGATTACTGCGTCTTTAAAAATTTCTCACATAATTTGTGAACTGCTGTAATATTTCTATATAAAATTAATAAAAATATATTTTTAGACTCCCTTTAGTAGAAAATACGAGTTAGCTCTGCATATGTTAGGGCATTTTCTGATCATATTATCTGTAAAATTTGTATTTGCATCTAATCATTTTACTGGCAAACGGATCCCTTAAATCTGCCAGGGATTTTTCACTAATCGCTCCAATTTCAATTAATACAGTGTAGAGACATTAGGATTTTTGGGAGGCCAGAGAGATGAAAAATTAGCAACCGCCTTCGCCGGGAATCGAACTACGGACCTCTGAAATACCAGCTTAGTGTGCTGACCACTACACCACGAAGGCGACCTAGGAAGGCGGGAGAAATACATTATATACTCCGTCTTTTAAAGGGCGACTGGCGTTTTCAGTGTACAAAATCGCCAAATCCTGGGTGTGGTGATTCAACATCAACAACACTTTTAGTTCGGGCGCCACTTGTAGAGTTCCTCACTTTGTAAATGCTAAGTTATTGCTGAGTTAAAGAGAATCAGAGTTTCTGATTAGCGCGCGTCCGCCTTTATGGCTACTCTCTCTCAAAGCTGTTATTACGCTCTGCCGTACTCAGGCCCTTGATAGCTTCGCAGTCATCTCGTGTTTAAGGGGCCAACTCCATTAAAACTTTGATAGCTTCGACTATATCTCTTTAGTTTAGATTAGTTTTAGTTTACTTCGCAGCCTCTTAAGTTTAAGCCCAAGTGTTGGCTTTTATTGTACACTCCAAGACGGAGTTCTGTTAAATCTTATTTGAATAATAAAGGGTTATTTACCTTTCCATCTTGTTTCTTGTCACACGAACTCAAGCGATTATTCGCTTATCAGTTCGTAAGATTCTTCACGTTCAACAATAATTTAGCATTTACAAAGTGAGGAACTCTACAACAGAAACACAAATTCAGCAAAAACTAAAAATAATTTAGCTATAAAGTTAAAGAAATTACTTTCGCGTACAGAACGTAGAGATAAATTTGCAAATTAATTAAGAAAGCTATCTTAAATACAATATTCTTGCCCATAGAAGGCATATTTTCAGTATCTATCAAAATTAATTTAATCTCTAAAAATAATAAAATAATTTATAATTTTAGAAGAGCTTATAAAACTTTTAAGTGTTTCAATTTAAAACAAAAGCAAGCTCTTAAATCAGAACCTTAAAGTAGTAACTGCAGAATATTGTAAATTGTATGTGTTGTTGAATATGAAGAATGAAGCAAGAAAAATTATTACCTAATATCTGGACAGCTCAATGTATAAATTTACTTGCATGATATCGACAATTATTTCTGATTCTGAAATATATTTTAAAAAGCTTCATTCAAATATTTAATTAAACCCTAGAAACACTATATGCAAACTAACTAGAAGTAAAAGCGAATATATCGCTTTTCTTAAACAAGTGAAATATCTCTAACTAATTTAGACACCATTTTAATTACTCATTTGTAACAGTCTGATTAACTGGCTGTCTGCCTACCTATTCTTAGTTTTAGGAAATGACATAAAGCTTTATTTGTCTGTGTTAAACAATGTTTTCGCTAATAAAGATGTATACTGTTGTCTGTAGCCAAAGTGAAAATTCTTCTTTATGCCTGAAGACGGTAAATTAACAATGTGCATTCATTATTCTCAGTAGTAGTCGGAGTCTTTTTACTCTTCGTAGGGACAACGAAATTCAAAACGACTTCTTCGCCTGAAAATACGTTTACAATCTCTGACAACTTCTTATGTTTTGGGAAAAGAAAACTGTAATACTTATACAAGAAATGAGCATCAGTTTCTGTGAAAGGAGGTTGTATTTTCAGTATTGTTTAAAGTATTTTATCTGTAATTACTATTGGGAATTTTAGAAATATTTCATGTAATGTCTAAGCACTAGCATTAGTTGGAATAAATGAAATAATTTACTCAAGTGAGTGCAGAGAAAAGACAACATATTTTGATTTATAATATCTTGATTTTCCTTTCCGAGGTTATCGCCAGAAATATGAAAACGAAAGGCTTTTGATTCAGTTAAATTCCTTCGCTTTGAGATAGGAATGCGCTTATTAACACAAATATAAAAGCTATTTGGTAGTTTTTCGTAGAATATAATTAAAGGAGAACAAATGTGATCATATGATTCTATTTCAATACGTTAATCTCTAAACTACATATTTTACAACATTTCACGAAAAATCTAATTACAGAAGACTACATAAATCACTGATACTGCTTGCAAAAATTCAGAGATAAGAAAATATCTCTAACAGTCGACACAATTTGATGTAATATTTTCAACATAAATGGACCTTATAACTAAGTGAAAGGGTAAAACGGAAAAAGGAACGTTGAGATGTTACATAATTTTGGTAGTTTAAATATGAAGCCCTTGAAGTTGATGGAATAATAAGAAGCATGGTAGCATTTCGGCTATTTACTATATTTTGAAGATCCTTGAGCCGAATAAAACTTTACTAACTTAAGGTTAATAAATTCTTGAAACTGCAGCATCATAAGAGAAGATCATTTCATAATCTGAATATATTATAAAGGATCACTGGGAACCTACAACATATTGCTCAAAGAAAAATTTATGCTGCAAAGATAGCTAGAGTAGGTTGACTAAGTGTTAACACTGGAAGCAATACTTAATGCTTTTCTGAAATCACAGAAAATATGAAATGTGATGAATGTAAGATGCACGAAGAATCCATATGAAGAGTATATGGATCCATATGAAGAATCATCTAACGAAAACCGTTCACATTACATTACGACCGTAGGTCTCTAGGTACTAAAACAATTTCTTCGCCTCTCCTTTACACATATCTATTGACTAAAGAATCTGCATGTAAATAAAATATCTCTTAAAAATGTCGAATTAGAGTAAGACGATTAAGAATGAAACATTTTTCTTACACAAATTTGATCACTTTAGTAAAATATATGATACCTGAGGTATCTGCTTTTTAACTGTAAGTTACATTCGCTATCAGTGCTGACCACTGGCCAAGAATCTAAAAGCATGAATCACTAATAGTTTTATTATAGACTTGATTAAGGTTTCGAAATGAGTTTCTTTCACATTTCGTCTAAGTAACGTGAAACGGTATTTCAGAATATCATAAGAATAATTTTACAAAGATTTCTGATCATAAGGATGTCTTCCACTATCGTTATGTCTCCCCATGTGACATAACCAATGGTATTCAGAAGATTAAAATGTGCAGATGGAAAGATCGTTACATTCTAAATCTGTTTAATGAGGCATTTTAGTACCCAGTGTAATAATAAAGGTAAAATAAAATTTACTTTAAAACCTTAATTGTCATTTATTACCATATGGATTTCCAAATGATAACGAAGAATGACGAGAAATGTTAAACAATATGCTGAACACGGATTTTATTTTAAAATGATTAAAAGAAAGCAAATATTTTTTTTTACAGTTTTTAATGACTCATCGTTAAATTTTGCGTTTTGAGCAATTTAATTTGTTACAGTAATAATTTACGTTTTACCATTAGACAAGATTTAATTCATCTTAGAAATTGCGCTAAAGACTGGTGAGAGAACGAAAGCCAGTTTCTGATCAGAGCATTTCCTTATCAATAAATTTCAAACAGCATTGCGCAATTTTTGTAAACATACATATAGTCGTAAATTATATCTTTTAGGCGTCTTAAAGACGTGTTTCAGTAAAAATGATTTTTTGTAGCTTACATTTAAGTAAAATATCTCTTAGATTACTGTAAATGTTAAACTTTGCCGATTTCCAGAGCGACTAGACATGCATTCCTCATTTTCAAGAGCAAAAACAATTGACGCCATCTGTCAAGGATAATGAATGAAACCTGAAAACGGTTTAGTGATAGAGTTTTATTGAAATTTTACTCCAACCTAAGACAGATTTTTTTTTGCATAATTTTAAATTTCCCTTTGCCTTGTTACTCTCCAGTTTGATTTACATAAATTTAACTTATCTAATTATCTGGACTTCAGTCTTAAAATCAAATAAAATATTTCAAACATTCTTTTTTACGTGAAGAAAAGTAGAAGTAAGAAAACTGAATATTTCGATTACAGAAACTACACGGAGTAAAAATAAATCAAGTTATTTGCAATTAGATTGAAACTCAATAGTCGGTCATATAATGAGATAAATAAATATTATTTGGGATATTTATCCGAAAAGCATTAAATATCACCTTCTGTAAAAAATTATAGGAAAATCTGAATGTTAAGCTTTCACATGCGATGAATTAATTTAACTATATACTCTTGATTATGCAGTACACATTAAATTAGACAGGACTTACAACTGTAATTAATTTTATTGCGAAATAAAATAATATAAAAAAGTCATTCTTCTAAGGCCATCTGAATGTAAATATTTGTTTCAAACATTAGTACATAGATAAATTATTTGAACGCGTAAGGTTCATAACGCAAGACCCTATCATTTAATGCCTTTATAGTTATCACTTTCTACACCTTCAACCAGAAGAAGAAAAGCTACAGCTCCATATCTGTGTACTGCCGCTCAATTTGCAAAACAAACACGAGAATATGCTTCAGCTGTGAATGGAAGGTTTCGCCTACCCTGTTTACTTGGAAAAATTTTTGGGCTTCTTCTGTTGAATCCTTTATAATAGGTAGCTCGACTATAATGCCTAAGAGAATATGCCACTTGTAACAAGCAAAACGTGAGCTTATTTACAGACGGGGATGAATTCAGTTAAACTTTAAACATGCAACCAACCACGTGGCTGAAACTATCTATTTATTCTTTTCTAATTCATCTCACCTGTACGTGACGTAATTACTATGTGCGTATTTATCATGACTGGAAATTTTATTAATTTGAATTCGACTGCATTTCCATTGAATTCTCCCCTTTACGAATGCTCTTTTACTTATGATAAATTCAAAATGTATTCATGAATTCCAAAACGGCTTCAAATAAATTCAGAATAGGTGTTGGTACAAAAGGTGGTAAGAGTTTCGTTAAACGGAAACATTAAGAGCCTCTGCTTAAAATTTCGAGGTAATAAACGAAATCTAACCCTCAGTAATTCTATACTTTTATGGTACACAAACAATACAATTTTCGTTACTTTAGTGTTAGTGATTTGGAAATACTGATCCTTTTTCTCTGTTTTCAAGAAGCTTGTAACATCAAAGTTAATACCATATTCCTTTTGATGAAACAAACTCATTCAAATTGTATTTTTACTTCGTAAAGGAAAATTAATTATTTAAAAGTAGCTTTAATTTCGAGCAAGATTATATTTTTACCTTTCAGGAAAATTGATATATTTTCTTTAATTCTTAGAATTTACACTTTTCCCGTTTCAAAGAGAAAAATTGCATTATGCTTTATATTTTCATTAATATAATAGCTTTGATATCATAAAGAAATGCAACTATTGAATTACATTAATTTAAATTTCATCAATAAAAGCACGAGTATTTTGGATCATTTGCCTTTGTTCACTACGAAAAGAAATGATATTTTAATCAAAATTCATTTAATAACAAAGCTGTTAGACTAAGCATACTTTAGAAGTAATTAAATTCTATTTAAATTTATTTACAGAATTTAGGAACGATCATGAAACTGCTACACAATACGTTTGAAAATAATTGCCTCATTTCTTCAGATTCACAAAATAAAAGAGGTGTATTTGATGTAACGTTTATGTCAGAAATATTTTGTATTTTAAAATTAGAAATACCGTTTCCTCGATTAACTTGATATCCTTTAGAACTGCAGATTCTTTGTTAGTAGCATATGCAAAGAAAATAACATATTCTTCATAGAAAAAGATAACCATTTTCGGTTTATTTAATTATGGGAAAGAATTCGAGAGCTATCTGCTTAAGGTATCCGAACACATTGAAAAGGCCAATTTTGGCAAAAAAAATAGAATTTTCATTTATTCGTTCATTGGATAGATTGTTTATTTTAGCTTTCCAAAACTTGTCTGCTTTGTTTCTACGTTAATTAGAAACCGAGATATTAAGGATATCATAAAGACACAAAAACCGGAAATGAGCATTTAAATCACCGAAAGTGCGTATTCAAAGGGTTGAAAAGAGCTAGAAATGGTCATAAATAATTTTTAACTTTGAAATGTAATGTAAAGCCTTTTAAAGAGAGAGAATTTATAGAATCTTATGTGTAATCTGTGCAGTAACATGAAATTATTTCCAATAAAATGCAATATTTTTATTAATTATTGTTGTAAGCGTTATGTCCTCGCTAGCATATGAGTTAGATTTCATTCGAAACATTGTATACTGCAATTATATTTATCTTAGTCTTTCATTATTTTTAATAACATTCGAGTTAAAAGTATAATAAAGGGTGATAAAAAATGGAAGCAGTGTTTGTAAACGAAAGTGCGTAAGGAACAAATTTATGAAACGAGTTGCGAAGGAAATTGAGAATAATATTAATAAAGCAATTCCCATCGACTGAAGTAAAACTAAAATGTTTCTCATCGGCAGGACATGTTTTTGAAATGATTTGTGAGATATTTTTATTTAATTTGGTGAAATGTCGCCAAGCTGGTAATGGTTTTCGTTCGCTAAAATTTCGCGAGAAATCGCTAAAAGTGACCAAATCCTGCGACCGTGTATCACCCTAATGAATATTGTAATTGAATAAGTGTAATAGTTACGATATGTAGCTGTAACTGTACTGGGCCCTAAAATTCCTTCCAGAAATTCAGAGAAGTACTAGAGATTTCTCAGCGGTCTGGCGAAAATTAGATAAACCTAAGAGAGCATTTGTTCTCAGTTGTTAGTTAAGAGTCGACTAAGAAGTGTTGAGATACTTCCGTGTTAGCTTCGCCTTTTAGATGCGCTTTCCATTTTGCATTGTGTTTAAGATTATTAGTAGTTTGAAATGTAATTATTGATTGTGATCTATGATACCGTGAAGAGCTGCACTAATATTTTTATAAAAATTTCTAGAACTGTGAAGTGTTTCTTTGAATTACATAAATTTTATCAATCTATCATGAATTCTGTGTGCATTCAATGCATTACAAACTCCTACGCGGGCAACAATATTTATCTATTGAGCAAATATTTTTAATTTTTATGTAATTTTTCTGACATAAAAGTAAAAAAAAAATAAATTTTGCTTTTTTAATCTTCTAATCACACACACAGAGTGAGTTGTTTCATCCTTTAAATGTATATTATTTACATTCTTGGCTTGAAAATTTATTACTTCGGTCATATCAATTGATTTTGCGAATTTTGGCACAATTTATTTAAGTATCCTCCCTATAAAATTTATTTTAATTGAACTAGAGCATAAATTAACATTTATTCCAATTTGGTTATCAGGTCAGTTTGACGTTCCATACTTAAATATAAAAAGGGTAAAACTCAGCCATTAGAGTTGGCGTAATCTACGTAAAATAAGCAGTTACATTTTTAAAGCTTAACGACTATAATTTTGTTTCCAGCTACTACGATAACCGAATGAAGTAGATTCAGACAATGAGAGAAAACAAAATTTCAAAGAGAGAACGATCTTTGAGACTCGCTAGCATATGAGTCGAGGTCGTATAATGGTAAAAATAAATAAAGCACTTGACGCCATCGCTAATGAAATCAACAACTAATTTTACAGGATCACATCAAAGAAAAAAGAAAAAATGGAAATTTTACTCATAGAAGAATACCACGAACTTTTGCAAAATTATATTACACGTATAATATTAGCATTTGAAAAATAATTTTCTCAGCGCATCTAACATGTTGTTACCCTTCCCCTCTGGCAATCAACGGACGCTTGCTTTAAAAACACTTGTCGGGAATGATTGAACTCATCATTTAGCCGTCTCATTCCTGAGAACAAGGCCCACCAGCGGCCGAGCGGTCTCTGAACACTGGTAGTTCAGTCCGAGGTTCGAATCCCGCGAACCGGCTGGCTGCATGGGTGTTTTCGTGGTTTTCCCTATGTGTAACGTGTTTACGAGCCAGTTTTGCTTAGAAAGTCCACCACGAAGGCATCCCTACCCTTAGGCAGATAGCCCTAGTGTGCTTTGCCATAATTAAATACACACACACATACACACATTCCTGAGAACATTGTTCGAAGTGCATCGCAGAGGGGTAATTGAATACTCATGCGAAGGGAAAAGAGATAGGCATAACAGCCAGGCCTTGCGCGGGATCTGAAACCATGCACTTAGTTTCGGGCTAGTAGTCAGTTTCTGCTGATCACTTTCAGGGTGGCATGTTGTTTAAAATTCACATATTGAATTCCCATTATGTTTGTTATCTGAGCCTGCGCAAATGAAATCTCTTAATTCAAATATAAAATAAAAACTATATTTTTCTTTTACTTTTGATAGTGCAAGGGTTCACATCTAAGTGTCTTTCAACAGGCAGTTTTTATTAAAAAACAATTTTTTTATATAAGGAAATCTGAAATTTATAAACAAAAGAAAGTAAGCATAATTTTTAAATACTTAACGCAAGGAAGATTCTTAAGTATTAAATATAAATACATTTAAGTATAACGTATATGCAATTTAGATGTGAAGATAATGCTTTATACTTAGATTTGCACTTTTGAGTATTTCTTAACAATTACGAAATAAAAAAATGATAAAGTCGTCAGAGAAAATTTAGTGTCAAGCAATAATACCAAGATGTAAGTATTATCAGGTTTTGAACTCTTTTTAAAAGCCATAGAAAACATTTATAAATTAGCTTACTTAAAAAACTTGGTAATACCTCATGTTCATATGTTTTAAAAGTATTAAAAGCGAAAATCGTGCCTCAAAATTAAATTTTTATTACCTACCATTTAAAATATTTGCACTACTTAAAGTAGACAGAACGAATAGAAATCGTTCTGCATATACTCTTCAGAAGATAATCAGCTTACTGCATTACGATAGCTCCTAAAATTTATCATAAGGAATATAAGTGGACAACTGCTCTGTTTTTTAATTTTGAATTTCATGTTAAATATATGAGTAACGTAATTCTTCTACGCAGAAAAATGTGAGAATTTGAGACGATATTTAGATATTCCTTGGACATATGATATTTGTATGGGAAAGTATTTGGCGTAAATATGGATTTAAGTGTGTGTGTGTGAGATTATGGCAAAGCCTCGAGGGCTATCTGCCTAAGAGGAGGGATGCCTTCGTGGAGGATTTTCTAAGGGAAACTGGCTCGTATGCACGTTACACATGGGGAAAACCACGAAAACGCCCATGCAGCCAGCCCGTTCGCGGGATTCGAACCTCGGACCGAACTACCAGTGTTCAGCGATTTTACCGCTCGGCCGCTGGTGGGCAATAGGGATTTAAGAAAGATGTGTTCTATCATCCTTATTGAAATTCTTATCGTATTACAGTTTGTGCTAGAAAGCTGTTTTTCATAATGCTTAAAATAGTTACTTAAGCCTGCCATTAATTTTTATTTAAACAAGAAATGAAGAGAGAAAACCAAAACCATGTTTATTACATGTAAAACGATGCTCTTTCCCTGGAAAAAGGTTTCTAATTACCTTTATGTTTCATACTTTTAGGAATGTTTTCTGCATTTATTTCAAAGGGGAAATTCTCAGACTTTGAAAAAACGTCAAATGAATTCAAGTTTAGTCACTTTAGTGAAACTGCTTATTTTTTACTTACCAGTACATCCTCCTTGTGTGATAAAATAAAGAGTGGCATTCTGATTTACCCTGTGAGGGCATTCCAATACAAGTGCTTGCCTTATGCGTCAAAATAAGTCTTATATTGTAAGTTGAGTATTAAACAACAAATTAGTATTGAATTTAAACAAATGCAAAATAAATAAACTTACTTCGAAGAGAAGCTCTGATGTCATTGTGATGAAACAGACAGCAAGGTCTCCAATAGCTAAGTTTAGAATGAAGATATTGACTCTGGAGGAACGGTTTCTGTATCTTGAAAAAGACAAGACCAGGACGATAAGTGTATTTCCTACCAGGGTTAAGAAAATGATGACTGATAAAGTTATCACTTGTTGTATTACTGCGCCACTCCACTCATATGGCGATCTGAAAGAAGTATTTGTCGTATTGGTGTCATTTGAAGTAAGGTTTACTGTTACTACAACCCTCGGCACCAGCAGGAATATTAATAATGCCGTCTTGAACGACATATTTCACTTCAGAAGGGTTGCTTTATATGGAGCTGAAAATGAAAACGGAAAAAAGTATATAAGTGTTTATTACTATAATGGTGAACGTGAAATATGTAATAACACTTAAATAACGAATCAAGACAGAAAAAGGATAAAATCAAGAACAGAAATTCATTGCTAGGCAAAAATTAATTTTGAAAACACTTAATTCTTATATGTCAATAAATTAAATGTTAAAGCTTGCGTAATATACAACATGAATCAAGTAGTCTTGCATCTTGCTATTTGTTTACAGCATGAAGTTAATTCACAAATCGTTCGGTACAAGCACGTTTTAAAATATATTTTTTTTAAATGTAGAGGTAGTGCTTGGAAGTAATAAGACTGTGGTTAATGAAAAGTAAAATTAAGTTTAAAAACAACACATAGATATGTACACATGCAAGGCCCATTATTTCATTTAAGATTAGAAATGACGAACTATGAATTCTCAGTAATTTGAAAATTTTAAATAAGTTATGGAAAGTAGAGCAAAGAATTCTGATACGAAGAACTGCGTAGTTTTCTCTCATATTACTAGTAAACAGTAGTTCGACCCGCACTGCGTAAACGTTATAAACATAAATAGGCTTAAAGGCCTAGAGGCATAAATAGGCCTAGAGTTTATGATGACACATGAAATACATTTATTGGCATATGTTACATTAGCATAAACTTACAAAACAGAAATTAGAAACCTAATTTGGAAGGGCTTAATGTAATGTATGTAATGTTAATAATATTAGAATTCTAATAACCGCTGCAGCAGAAATTTCTGTAGTGTGTAAATACTAATTTGTTGCTAAATTACTAGTAGAAAATGCTTTCTTTTTTTGTTTTCAGCTATTGTCGTCACGCAACAAAAATGTAAATTTGTAGGAGGTGTTAATAACTCAATGTTTTCTCACGGGCTTGAAATGCTTTAATTCTCATCAATTTTTGTTGATAAAATCTAAATACAGATAACCTAAATACATAAAAGCTCGATCATTAGCAATCTCTCTGCAAGAATTTCCTTTCAGCTACCTAAGCTTGGTTTCTCTAACGATCTGTCTATGTACAAAACAGATCATTAGAGAAATTAAGCAAGTGTAGTGAATGGTAGCCAGTGATTCACTATGCAGTTCAATCATGAATCCTCTTTGTGTACCTAAGGTGCAAACTCAAAGTTTTAAAATGGTACAGCATAATAAATATTAAAAAAATTCTAGTTTTATGAATGAAACTTATAACTGTGAACTTGAAACAGGATCTAATTTTAAGTAATGTTTGGATGAAAACTGAATTTTCCCTGTTCTATAAAATTTTGGAAATTCGTCCCAGGTAAAATTTAACATTAATAGAATGTACTAAACGTGGATGCTGTATTAAGGTAACAGAAGTACTATATTTTCTCTACTTAAATTGAATTGCGATTCTACTGAAGTAACTATTGTTTATGTAAATCTTTAAAGACATGAAACCAGTAGAATTCTTGAGCAAGCGATATTTAGAAGAGCTTTTCCTCAAAAGCTTTGACATAGACCTGCATTAAGTCTCTTTATACACACAATCCTAATGGACTTGAAGTTTCAGTTTATTTTTATAGTGCTTCCTTTAATATTTTTGTGTAATCAATAAATATGCAAAAGAAAGGCTTATATGCAGGAAGGCTTCCACGAATGTCTTCCTTTCCTGGGTTACCAAGCCTGAAAATATAAGAATGAAGGATAAAACATTTCCCAATGGATGTCTGAATACGAATACTAAGAGAGGAATTTCGATTTCAAATAAAGGAGCTCTAGAAGTTTCCAATAAGTTGATATATCTGTACTTGATCCTTAGAATAACATATTGCAGACCTTAGCAATTACGGCTGTGGTTTGGTAATGTAGGTTTAAATGCATGTCGCGCATGTATTATTTTCTCAATAAAATGAAATGCCCGTAAAATTCCAAAACGTTGAGAGTTGAATGAGAAATTGAATGCTTCAATTGATTTCAGGAAAATTTCAGGATCTGTTTTGTGCATGTTAAACATAGAAAATGCCGTGGTTCGCAAAGCAAATATTTATTACCGAGATATGCAGAGATACACGCAGAGTTACATGCAAGCAGAAATAAGTAAGTACAAGCACTAGCAGCCATAAGCGGTTACAGAGGTCATATATATAACTTTATAACAGATCATGGTTTAACAAATCATAAACAAGACACAATAAATAACCAATCAAAAGAAACATGCAGAATGGGATTTAGTTTCAGAATAACTCGGACCTGGCTGTAAGCTAATGAATGTTTCGGACGTGACAGAAAGCTATACTTCCTTTTAACCAGTAAGAATGCGATTACAAATATCTCAACAGTGCATGGATAGATTATTAGAGAAATCAAGTTTACGTGACTGAAGGAAAATCCTTGCATAGTGATGTTTAAAATGCACAAATTTGGATTGTATAATGCGAAGTAGGGTAGGGAAAACATTGTTAGATAAGCATTTACAAAAAGATGCTTCTTCCTTCGTACAGAAAAATCAAAATTTAAATTACATTTTTCTCACACTATTACAATGTATCTCGCATAAATTTAATTCACTAAAAACTAAACAGTATCAAACTATTTTCCCATACATTGTTATTTTTCTGTATTGTACATAGTTTAGAAGATGGATGTAAACTACCCAGCTTTACATTCAAACCCCAAACTGATTTCTTATTAGGAGAGAGAAAGCATTTCACTCATGTCTTTAAATAAAACACCCGGATAATTGCGTTGCAGCGGGTTATTTCATATGTTTATTTTTCATGGCAATCCCTACATCACGGAGCACATTGCCGAATATACACAGCCCTGCATGCATTAGGACTTCGAACGTTCCGAAACTAGCTCTGGTATAGATCAGGAAACTCAGCGAAGAACATTCAAACCACTGGATCTGGGGAGACTGTGCTGAACCCTGGGAAGACTTTTTGACCACTGGAAAGATTTTGATTATACCCGAACTCTAGCGTACCATTTACGAATCAATCAACACTCACCAGTACATTAGACACAGTATACAATATATTAATGCTAACTTGCTAACAAAGCTTCTTACAATACCTCGCATTTGACTACTAAACAAATTGAAATACTTATTGCTTATAAACGTTTTGGAGAATTTGGGAAGTTTTCACTTCAACGGCAAAAACTGCACAAGAGTGAAATACATCACTGTGAAAATAAAACAGGTAATTCTCCGGAATCACGTGTCAATATCATTAACATTTCTCAGAGTAGATCATTTCCGATATCATAAGCAGGTATCAAAATTATTTTTGAAGTTCTATAATTACGTACTCATAATGTGGAAATCTTGAACATCCTGAATGTATCGTATGTAAGGAAAACTTAACCAATTAATATATGGTTCAAAGTAAATTAAATATTTATTTTAAAACAAAACATAGTAATTTAGTAAACAAATATAAACTATATTTCAGTCATTTGACTTCTTAAGTAAGACAAGCCAAGATAATAATAAAATAATAACTGCAAACTTATAAAGTAGCAGAAATAATTGACATAATGGGAGTCATAAACAGCAAAAGAAATTTGGATGTTACGTGGTTGCGAAAACGTGTTAAATGCACGTTAGCACGGGATGCTGAGAGGGATCTATCCAAACGTACCTTTTTTCAAAGGATGATATTTCTTGCTACGTAAAAATCAAGTGGAATTCAGAAAAATGTAACAGGAAAAAAATTGCATGAGGGTAGAAAACTTTCGCTTCAGCTTGATGAGTCTACATATTTAAGTTAACAAGACCAATTATTCAATTAAAAGCCGGCATTCCATATATGAACAGATTCTATCGGTTAAAACATCGCCTATGACGTCAATAGACAATGTATATACTAATCTAATGGTCACTGGATCAAAATGCATTTCATTGTAAACTGATAACGCATCGTAAATCAGTGTTCGAATTATAAACTTCATTTAAAGCTAGATTATCTCAATATTGGTTTTTCCCCCCCATAATGTTTTACATCGGGAATCATTGAACACACAGTTTTTTTCAGCCTGAAGGAACGCAATGGTCTCTGTTGATGAAATGGCTAACTGCGTTAAAAAATCAGTAAAATGTAGTCTTCTCAATATCATGTGCCAGTAAGGGGAAGTTCGTGAAATTATCCTTTTTCACATTCATATTCAATAGTTGGCTAGAAGAAAGGCACTCTTTAGATTTTACGAATTGATGAATGAGGTTATAAGGTATTTCTCCCGGCTTTTTATTATTGCTTTGTAGTGTAGTGATCAGCACGCTGCGCGCGTCAAGAAGTCCGTGGTTCAATTCTCAGCGAAGGCGTTGCTCATTTTCATCTTTCCTGCTCCAAAATAACCTAATGTTTCTACAAGGTATTACAAATATTTTACGCAGAGAAACTTCAGTTTTCTATGCTCGTAAAAGAGGAAATATGGGGTTTAATACTTAGAAAACCGAAGCCTTCGTTAACCAGTATGCTTAAATACAGAAACGCCCATCCCGTCAATTACCCGTCCCGTCCATTTACTCTCCTTCCCGTCCATTCACGCACAAAGAGGTGTGAAGATTTCAAATGACATCCTTTCTGCTTTCTAACAAAGAAGTTTCCATTAGCCTTTTAGGACAAGCTGTCTACAATAATCTGATACCATGTATTTGGGGAAACTTCACCTGCTAATGCATACTTCAGGGTGAGTGAAGAAAACAAATTCGCAATCTCGATCTTTTTGGGCGGTTGTGGTCCCATGACTGAAAGGACGTCTCGAGCATTTTTGCCTTCAAAGGGCCAAAACATCATCAACATACCTAGCTTATAATGACATAATGGGATTCATATACAGAAAAAGAAATTTAGATATTAAGTGGTTGCGAAAAAGTGATAAATGCACGTTAGCACGGGATGCTGAGAGGGATCTATTCAAACGTACCTTTTTCCAAAGGTACGTTTCCAAATGTACCTTTTTACACATGAATACTATTACTACTGGTAGATATTATAAGGGAGCTAATATTCTTATGTAACAAGTGGAATCGGGTCTTAAAATGCATCAAATTTAAGAAATCAAAAATCGAAGAGAAACATTCATAATTTCTCTCACAGTTTGTAACGGTATTGATACTACCTACGCTTTGACTTTAAAACATCTTTCGGCTTTGAAAGATAAACTGCAACAATATTTTCCTTCATTAGTGTGATAGATTGTGACTGTGACTACTACTGAATGCACACAATACCAATAAAGTTTACAAAAACATTACTATATCAATTTTGGACATCACTAAAATGACAGCTCTCAGAGTTAGCAGAAAATTCTCTTCCTGCAGTACCTTAGTATTCAACAGCATACCTGTATGAGCAGTGATTTTCAGCTTGACTTACATTAAAAGCAAAAACGAGAGCGGTTTTCTTCTGTGAACCACGAATTATGAGTGAGTTTGTCTGCGACTCCTCTTCCTATTGACCAATTGAGAAAATGTAAGAAAAGGCCAGCATTTCCCAGTGAATTAGAAAAGCTTTGTAATTATTGATTTTCCACATTTTGAAGAAATGCAGGAAAATAAACAAACCCGTAATTTCCTTTGAACACGAAAAATCGTTTAATTATTTACGACACATTTTAATTGGTCAGTGCGCAATACGGTTTTGTAGTCTTAAGGCTTGTCTACAGGAGGAAACATTATATCCGAACATGTATCCTGGACAGTCGCGGCAACTGATGTGCACGGAAAACATCTGTAAGCCTGGTTCAGACGACGTGACCATTGACAATGGCTAAATAAAATTTTGCTGGAAACTTGTTTTGCTGTAGGCGGAGAAACTGTGAGTGGAAATGGTATTACGTGCCCCAAACTCAAAGGTCATCAGCGTTTTTAAGGTTAAAGTGGGATTAATTGATTGCAATTTTTGTTATTATTTTAACAAAATTAACGCTTCCATATTTATTTCGGATCATGATTTACTAATGATTTCTTCTTAATTAGTAATGCTTTTTCCCCTTGATGCAAATGATTTGTTGCTGTAAGCTATAGAGAAATGTACACTGCTGGCCAATAAAATTGCAACACCAAGAAGAAATGATTTGATGAACGTCAAAATTACATGAAAGGAAGAAGAGGATGAGATTTCAGCGCAGTTAGACGACACAGGACGGATAAACGACATCTGAAGCACTACATAAAAGAAAATTTGTGGAGTGGGGTTCTTACTCGGAAAGAGCTTTGGAAGGTCGGAGTTTGCTCAGAATATCGTGTTATGCCTCCAATAAAAGGAAGAAATGTTTTCCTAGCAAATGTCGGAGTTCGCTAGAGACGGGATCGTTTATAATTGAGAGTATGGATTATCGTTTCGTGATATCGCCCTTCGCACTGGTCGGCATCCAGCCACTGTCATGCGAATATGGAATCAATGGGTTGATAAGGGTAATATTAAACGGCATGCAGCAGAATCTTAACGAGCCTTTCCATGACTAACGCTCTACAGGACAGACATAGTGTGTGGTCAGCCCTGCAAAACCGTACAACCACATCACGGACCATTAGTCAGGAAACAGGCATGTTTGCAGCATGTCCAGTACCCTCTCCTACGGTTCGTCGATGTTTGCAGCAGCGTAGAATATCAGCACGGCAAGCATTACTTCGGTTTCCCTTGACAATGCAAAGCATAGAAAGAGACGGCAACTCTAGTGCGCCTAACGACAAAGCTGGATACAGGAGTGGCAAAATGTCGTCTTTTCAGATGAATCCCGCTTCTGCATGCAGTATTCTGATGGCTGAATACATGTCTGGAGACACCAAGGAGACCGCAAATCGCCTGCTTGCATTCGATATCGATATAGGGGCCCTGCACCTGGTGTGATGGTGTGGGCAGCCTTTGGCTACACGACACGTATATCTCTAGTTCGGATCGACGGTAATTTGAACGCAGATCGGTACATTTCTGAGATCTTACGTTCAGGTGCTGTGTTCTGTTTTGGAGGCCTGTCGAACTCCATCTTCTAACAAGATAATGCAATACCATGTTGCAGGACATATCCTGAGATTCCTCGATACTCAGGATATTCGATTGCTGCCTTGGACTGATATGTCACCCATTGAAAACATCTGATCATCGGTTGATGATAGACTGGCCTGCCACCTGTATCCAGCTAATACGGTTTATGAAGTGTGGCATAGACTTGAAGCAGCGTGGAACGAGTTGCCCTTTTCTGTCATCCAAGCCCCATTCGACACCATGCCTAAGCGGGTAAAGGCCGTTTTAGCTGTCAGGGGTGGCAGCTGTTTCTACTAATTTCGCACCTCTATAAACCCCTAAACTGCTTTCAAATTTAAAACATTTGTCTTCATTCAATACTGTTTACGTTCAATAAATGTATTTTTTGTATTTTTTCCCATCATGGTGTTGCAATTTTAATGGCCAGCAGTGTATTTTATACATCATTTGTTAGCATTAACTAAGTCTGTTAGAAAGTTTCTTCGTGTTTAATACACTGACTACCAATAAGTATTTGGACACCTATGCAAATGACGATATCTGCGGTCCCAAGGTACGCCACGGACTCCGCCGGTATATATCGTGTAGGAAACAGCATCGGCTTTAGTCGCATGCAAGATGCCTCGCAGTTCGGAGCTCTCTGATTTCGAGAAAGGTATAATTATCGGGTATCACAAATGTGGCCGATCCTTAAGGGACATATCTAGCGATCTGAAGTACCCAATATCGACAGTGGCCTATGTGATTAAGAAGTGGAAGGTGAGGGGTGATTGTCGGAATGTGCCCCGAGTCGGCAGACCAACGAAACTGGAGGATAGAGACCGACAAGTGCTGTTCAGAGAAATTCGGAAGAACCGCACCCAACCGATAGCCCTCATCCGCGAGGAGTTTCAACAGGCATCCGGGAGTATTGTTTCAATGAATACCATCCGTAAGGAAGCACATATGCTTGGTTTTCATGGTCGTGCTGCTGCCCATAAGCCTTTGATCACAAAGTCCAACCGCGCTGCTCGGTTAATGGGGTGCAAAGCCCATCGAAATTGGACCGTAGATCAGTGGAAACGGGTTCTTTGGAGTGACAAATCAAGGTTCACCCATTACCGTTTGGATGGCAGGGTCTGGGTCTGACGTCTACCTGGAGAACGTCTCCTGCCAGAATGCATTGTGCCAACAGTCAGGTTCGTCGAAGGTGCAATTATGGTCTGGGGTGTTTCTCCTGGTATGGGCTGAGACCCTTTCAGGAGTAAAGGGTCTCAGCCCATACATTTCCTTGGTCCCCATTCATGGTAAGCTCAACTCCGATGCCTACTGCAATATTTTAGATGACAATGTGCTTCCTACGTTGTGGCAGTTTTACGGGTTGGACCCCTGTTACTTTCAGGACGACATTGCCAGTTGTCATGTTTCGACGTTAACCAAGGCTTGGTATGGTGCCAATGGAGTTCATCGAATGGACTGGCCTTCTCAGAGTCCAGACCTGAACCCTATCGAGAACCTCTGGGACGAGTTGCATCGCCGAATTCAAGGGTGCACTATCCTTGCAAAATCGGTGAAGGAACTTCTATGTCTTCTTCAAGCCGAGTGGAAGAAAATTCCACTAACTGTCATACAAAAACTTGTGGAAAGTATGCCCCGGAGGGTCCACGCTGTAAATACTTCTCGTGGAGGCTGTACTAACTATTGATTTTGAATAAAGTTAGTTTTTCTTTTCTATCACAGGTGTCCAAATACTTATTGGTAGTCAGTGTATTACTGTATTATCATGGTCTAAGGTAGGGGTTCTCAACCGGTGGTACGCGTACCTCTGGTGATACGCAAGAGAATAATAGATGGTACTCGAAGAAGCAAACTATTAAATGCAAAAATTAAAATCCCAACATCCTGATTGAGGTTTTTTCTCTAACACTCGTAAATTTGTGCGATCTGAGCTTTATTCAAGAGTAGTAGTGATAGCAGTTACTTTGTAGTAGTGATACTAAAGGTTTTCAATTTTTGTTTAGATGGTGTGCGTTGGTCAAAAAGTTGGAAACCTCTGGTCTAAGGAATCTAACATACAAGAAAAGCTTAATTGATCGTTATTTCATTTGATTAGATTTTCGATTTTCCACTGTTACCGAGTTTTCAGCTTTCGGATAAGGTTTAGCTAGAGCAGTCGCGTGGCATGTTTACCTAAATATTTGTTCTCTTGTGTGAAATATCTAGGTATGAGTTCGAATGCCAGTTCAGCATACTGTATATGAAGTAAACTATTTATTTTTCTTCATTTATGTAAATGAATGACGTTGTATCAATATATATAGATATGAGCATCACAGCTCATCGCTTTCGTTTCCCACTTCATGAATTTTATTTTTTTAATTTACAACTTTTATTTATTGTACTATTTTGCATTTTATTGCCATTTTTTAATCATTTCCTGTCTGCTACTAAGCCTCCAGTTTATTATTATTATCATTACAGTTTATTTTGAAATATTAAGCCTTAAAAATGAAATTATTGAAAGCTTTAAGGCTGATGGAGGTCTCCTGTTGGGTGCGTCTTAAATATGTAAAATCCTTAAATCGATAAATTCCGGTGTAAGTTGAAGGGCAGCCTATTGATATGTACGGAAATATTTGGATACCTGGATTGTCTTTCGTTGTTCCTTTTAGTATTTTTATTTCAATGAAGATTATAGAGTTAAATTATTTATATTTGCGTAAAACAAAATACGAAACTCACTTTCATCCGTAATATTAAATTATGTAGTTGTTTCTCATTTGCCTAAACACAAGCCACATACTTATTTCAATTTAATATAAAAATATGTGTAGTTTTACCACAAAAATGTATTTATTTATTTTATTTCATTTTACATTTTATGTTTTTGATCTAATTATTTTTGATCTGACTGGATTACGTATGAGAAAGTTTAACTACTTCATATATAATACGGATTTTAAAGTTTAGAGCTCTTAATTTAGCACATTCTTAATTCTGTTTTAAAGAAAGTTTGAAAACATTCATGTTTTCTTCAATTTTTTTCTGTTTTAAAAGGATTCTTTTATTAACGGTAATGAATAATGAGCAGTTTCGGTGATATAAAATACTTTGTTAGTAACACAATGTTCTTATAATATATATAAAATATTAAGAATTTCCTTATCAGTTTTTATAACCGTAAAATAACAAAAAGACGAAAATATTAAGAATTAACTTTTGAAAAGTAGCCGAATTATCAGTGACTTGAGTCCAACAACTATCGGAATGGTGTCTAAATGTCCCTACTTTTTTATTTTATTATTTATGCCTACCAATCGCTGAACACTGGTAATTTGCTCTTTACTCAAATCCCACTGAATGGGTGGCAGCATGAGTTTTCGTGATACGTGGCAAATACGAACCAATTTCCTTTAGAAAGACCTCGGCAATAACAACACTTCTACGCAGATAATCCTACCATGCTGTCTCTAAACAACCAAATTAATTAATGTCACCATCTATACAATCTAAAAATACTTTTGACATTTAAAACCCTCCCGTGAAATTTTAAAGCTTTTACATAAAGTTGAATGTAATAGAGTCTTTGGTTTAGAGAAAAAACGTGTTTCATTAAATGGAGTATATGTTTGTTATTTCTCATCCAGTATGAAATTCTTTTTTAAAAGTCATTGGTTTGGGTTCTAAACTATGACTTTTCTTTTAGTAAATATTTTTTACTTTGTTGTTCAAGAGCCATCTCAAGTATTATAAATTAATAATTCATAAAATAAGAAATCATGCTATTATTTAATAATTATTGATTTATAGCATGAATTAGCCACGAAAGATTTCATTATCATTTATCATATTTCCATTAATAAATTTGCAATATTTTGTAATATCTATGAGGGAGAGGGTTTTTTTTTATTATTATTTTTGATATTTCTCAGTATAAGTAATTACTTTAGTTACGAATGAAATTACTTTATATATTTTAAGGATAAATCACTAGTTTCTTTTGAAGAAACTTTTCTTGAAATGTATTTACGAAGTATTCTATCCATGACTTTTATAAACTATTGCATAACTTAATATAATCACAAAGAAAACACGAATGTATGAACAACTGACATTTTCAATTTATTACAAGTCCTTTTAACTCTAAAATTTTGCTATCATGAGAAAGATTTCGTTCAAATTTACTAGTTGATGAAAATTCTTCATCTAAGAAATAGAATCTGAAATAATATCAAAAACAACGAGTCCGAAAAAATTATCTTTGCACCATTTATGTACCTTGTGACACTTAAAACTACTGCAACGTCTGAATCTTACTATAAATTTCTTTGAGACATGAAATTCTGTATTTCAGTCAACACGCAGAACTCTGTAAACAGACTGTTTATTTGCTCGACTAGTGCTGTTGACACGAAGTGTCCTGAATTCCTTGAGAAATGTCGTTTGGATACAAGGGTTTGAGATTTAGGATTCTTATATTTTTAGTAAACCTTCTGTGAAAGCTAGCTTAGATTGGCAGATTTTAAATTTGCAGACATTTTGAAAACTGCTTCGAAATTTGTTTTAGATATTTTATAACTCTCGAAACTGGAAAGGCATTTTATTTTTAAGTTAGTATTGAAACTTCCTCTCTTTCATAGAGTGGAAAACTGAAAATAATTATCTAAAACTTTACTCAGAACTTGCATTATGTAACTTGGTATTAATGAATTTCTTATCAGACAATAAATATTGAGATTTTGCGTCTAGATAATCGCTTGACTTATTCCAAGACGTCTATAGAGAAAATTAAATTATATTTGTCTCAGCCCTAAATGTATTTCTTAAATATCAGCTCACGTAAAAATTTGATCAATGGCTTAATAGAGAGTGAGTGAGTGAGTGAGTGAGTTTTTGGCGCAAAAACCAATGATGATTATGATGCGCCAAACAAATGGTGGGATGACCTAATTTAGAAATGAAATACTTGTGAATAAAAATTATTAAAAAAGCTACATGTACCAAATCCAGAGGATCGAGTCATATAAATAACTTGGTAAAAGCACACATTAAAATACAAAACAAAATCTGCTGAACAGATTACATTAAATAATAAAAGCCAGTCTCTTTTAAATAACAAAATAAATTACAATTGACCTCTCTTCCGATTAAACGGTCGAGAGGTAAGTCGCAGCTATTAAAATATTTCTGACGAAGACTGTTAAAACAGGGACACTCAATTAAAATATGACGAACAGATAGACAAACATTACAATTTGAACAAACAGGCTCATTCTCAGCTTTTAAAAGGTAGTTATGTGTCACTCTAGTGTGACCAATTCTGAGGCGAGTCAAAAGAACTTCCTCCTTACGATTTCTAGTTAATTCCCAATGCTCAATTCTAGCCTTTACATGTCTTAACTTGTTTTGAAGCTGAACATCCCAAAGTTGCTGCCATTTTTTCCGGATCTTCTCTTTGACTACACAACAGATGTCTCCAAAAGGGATGAGGCGACTGGAGGCTTAATAGAGAATAATATAATTTGTTAAAATCATCATGACAAAGCACGCGAGAACTAATTGCTTAACAGGAAAGCAACCTCTGTGGAGGAAATTCGAAAGTAAAATTTAATTTTATTCCGCTGTTACTCATGGGGAAGAACACGAATATAAACAGGCCGATGTCGAGATTTAATCCCAGATAGTGGGTTTCGATCTAATCTACTGGGACTGCAGCAGACTCACGATTAATACAAGATCTAAGCTTTATTTGATTACAGCAAACTGACATATTTTAAGATGAATTACTATACAGAATTTTGCCTGATTTATATTATTTGAAGCCGGTAAGCGGTCGAGTACGTAAGTCATCTGATCATTCGTAGTTCAACCTGGGTTTGAAACCCGGAAATTGGGTTGCCGGCATGGGAGATTCGTGGTCTTACCTGTGTGTTATGTAAATACAAGTTACTTTCCCTCAGGAGGTCCTTAACGAAAGTATTCCTTCCTTTAGGCAGCTAGTCGTTGAGTGGTTTAATATAATAGACTAAAATAATGTAAGCACTTATGTTTCTAGTTAGTAATCTTTTCTTAAATATTTTTTCTATTTATTATGCATCTGCGCTAGATTTTAAAAATATTTCATGTACGTATTTTGTTTAAACTGAAGATTTATAAAGGTGATTAAGTTTATTGAAGACTAAACAAGAGTTAAAGCCGTAATGTGATATTTAACTCTTAATTAGTCTTTTATTTACATCCCACTGCTTAAAATTTCTTTTCGCTCTTTCCAGGATAGTATTCTATAGTGCCAAAATATGTGTTTGAACAGAATGTCCATAAAATGAATTCTAGTTTTTAAAGCAGGGAATAAATATTAGGTACCAGTGTATTCTTCCAAAAATATGAACTCATATGCGTTTCGGCCATTCTGACACTGCAGTTTACTTGCTTTCTTATTATGTTTATTACTACCGGCCTAGATCAATGTATTTCTAATAAAATGAACTGCTTGAATAAAAGACATGCCTTGCTAATTGAAGAATTAAGATGAGTTTTGAAATGAGGTTTAAATATATTACAACGCGATCACTATCTCTATGGATTTGTTACAAGTGTTTAAAACTCTGTACGTAAAAGTGTACGCATGTTTAAAACTGTATGTAAAAATAGTATGCATTAATCTTTGTTAACGTAAAATTCATTTTTGACATAGAGTTGCAAGAGTTTTGTAAGCACAGCAAATTAAAGCTTTGTTGCCTCGCGATATTTGCTAAGAAAAGTATTTTCATTTTAATGTGCTAAAACATACTACATACAAATAAAATCGGAGATTTATAATTTTTTTCACTTACTCTTTATAATATGAAAATAACAGAATGAAGCTGAAAACAATTGTCCTCTACTACGCGTATGCTACATCTGCAAACTCAAGTTAATATGTGTATCTATAATAAAAACAGCACCTGCTTTAAAACTAATTTTGTGGTAGTAAATAGACGATGTTATTCAGTTCATTTAGAATAACACCAATGACGATTTTACTTTGTTAAAAATGAAACCTTTGTAACATTTGAATTTAAAAGTTTAAATTAAAAATTAGAACTTGCAACAAATTTTATAAGAATTTTCCCTCATCAATTTATTAAAAACTTTCAAGGTGAAATTTTGAGATTTAAACTAGATTTAAAAAAATAAATTTAATGGATTTTTAAAGTTAATTCCTACATTCTTCCTAAGTAATTTCATCTTAAGTGAAATGTTCGGAGTAAAAGTAATTCCTCGAAACAAATATGAAGCTACTTAAAGTAAGTTATTACAATTCATAAACTAGCGTTCACACGTCAAACGAAAACCCGATACTTCTATTGCTCGTATGCGAAATTTAAATAAACTATTGAGTTGTAGCTTACAGAGACTGAATTTGGTTTATAAATGAGAATGGAAAAATCTGCCAATTAAAGAAATGTATCTATCTACATTCGCGTGAAAAATTATAAGAATTGGAAAATTATGTTTAATTTTACGGAAGGTATTGAATCAAAGGTACTAATTATGTGGCCAAAAAGTAATGCAAATAATTAGAGTCGAATACGTAAGCGTACATATGCGTGTCTCCAGAGTTGTGATTGTGGAGGAGATGAAAGCGTTTTATTGCTTTTGGGCGATTTGTGTCCTCGCACTGCTTCACGACATTCGCCATGTTTCTCACAAGAGATGTGTAAATTTTCGAGGTATCAGGTAAAATGAGCATTTAATGCATGCCTTAAAATGTTAATCTAGATTCCGTCTTGTGTAAATTATTAATCAATTACGAATGATTTAAAGTTTTTGCCAACATCATACTGATGGAATGAAGTTTATTGATATTTTACATACAGAAATATATCTAAAGACATATAGTACGACACCGGTATATTTGAGATAAGACGTGGAGTGTTTTCAGTGAATGTTTCATAATAAAAACAAGTAGGTTTAGGAAAGATAAATATAGTTAGAATTCACTATATCGTTCTTTCTGAAAATAAGACTTTTTTAAATCAAAAACGATAAGATAAGATAGTATTAAGGAACTCAAATTGCTTTCATAACATTATGTCGAGCAAATATGTTTAGCTATACGTGTATTTCACTTTTTACAATTTTACGAAGATTCCTTAATGAGGCCTTTAATGAATATTGAGTACGGGTAGCTGAAAATAACTAAGAATAAAAGAAATAGATGAAACATTTAATATAGTAAAAATTTATCTTAGGAAAAATTAACCTATCTGAAATGTAAAAAGTAACCCCACCTCAAATTTTACCGACTTAAGAAACATGTCAACATGTCACCATCCCCTTGAGTTTCAATTAATTAAGCATTTTCTGTTTCTTTCGTAAAGTTTAAATTATGGGCTTAACTTAATATCTTGTGAATAAGCGAATATAAACATATGAATAAACTGTCTTTTTCTTCGCGAGTCACTTCCATAAGATTATTAATTTACTAAGATTTTATTTATTAACATTCGCTTAGTAAATTGTTGAATCTTAAGTGCAGTCTGTAAATTAGAGAAAAGCGAGTTCCAGGACGAGGGTTCTGGCTTTAGTACTCTGTAAATTATAGACTTATTTTCTTTTTCATATATTTATCTTTTCTGCAAGAATTCCTTTTGATTCACTAAAATATAAAACAGTTGTAGAGACATTAGGTACTTTTTCGAAGCAGGCAAGATGAAAAATAAGCAATCGCCTTCGCCAGGAATCGAACCACGGACCTCTGGAATACTAGCCCAGTGTGCAGAACCATTACACTGCGAAGACATGCTAAGAAGGCGGGTGAAATACCTTATACAGTAATATTCAGAGTTGATTTTAGTATGCTTCTTTAAAAGAAATATTTTGTGTAATTGAAAGTTTATTTATCTTTTTAATCCTTAATTTTACTATGTGCAGAAATTAAAGAAGATTAGCTGCTATTTCACCTCTTTTACTTCCTTATACGAAGTAAAGGAATTATTGCAATCACGAAGAATTCCGGCTATCATATTTCAACGAAAATACCCATTTTGACTGCTATCGAATACAATGTAACGATGTTTATGCGGGACATCCATACGTAAGGACAGAATAAAGGACTCTTTTTCCCCAAACGAATTACAAAACTGATTTAAAATATATTCAGAAGAGATTCATTCGTGGCGTCTGTACGTGCGTACGTATGTATGTATCTCGCATGACTCAAAAACGAGTAGCTTCAGAACGTTGAAGTTTTGTGTATAGGATTGCTATAACTTGTATTTCTGAACTTCCTATTTTGAGTCAAATCGGCAGCACCAAAAGTATATAAATATATATACCTACTCTATTATTCGGCTAAGTGAGCTCAGTTTTTTAAATTTTTATATGTTGGTAAATTGTGGATTTTTTGCTTTAAAATGATTGAAACCTTTAGTTAATCTGCATGAAATAGTTGCAGAATTATCAACAATTTAAAAGCTGTTTAAGTACAGATAAGCCATTTTTTTTTATCATCGCAGCCATATTTGTTTGCATTTCAAACTTAGCAGAAGAGTGAATTAAGTCTTTCTGCACCTTCAGTGTCTTGTTGCGGAATGTGACCAAATGTGGAACTTTTACAAATGTCCAAAGAAAAAATGTGCCTTCTTGCCTGCTGCCTTAATTGTTTGTTTGTGCGTAGAAACTGTAATTTTAATTGTAAAAAATAGTTTTTTTTTAATTAATTTAACTATATTTGGTATTTTATGTTTTCTATATCTTTCAATTTCTAATGAGGATATTTTGAGTTTTTATGTATTTTTGCTTTGCCGCTAAATGAGAACTAAATTAATTGAATGAGAAATATATCTCTAATGAAATTCGAGGGAATAAATTTGAATACAATGCAAGAAAAATGAGTATAATTTAATATTCTGTATAAGGAAGTCATGTGGTGTACACATGAGATTTTTTACTTTTCGTTTGTTCCTATTATTGAGAAAAGCTGTATTTGAGAGAATACAGCTTAATGTATTATAATAAAGTTTTTATGTATTTTTGCCTTGCCGTGAAATGAGACCTGAATTCATCAAATGAGAAATATATCTCTAATGGAATTCAAGGAAATAAGTTTAAATAAAATGCAAACAAAAATGCGCATAAGTTAATATTCTGTACAAGGAATTCACGTGGTGTTATGGTGTTACACATCAGAATTTTATTTTTAGTTTATTTCTATTATTGAGAAAAGCCGTATTTGAAAGAACACTTTATTGAGTTTTAATTTTCTTAGTACTAAGTTTTAAATTCTATAGTTATTTTAAGCTACAAAATGAAGTTATTCACTAAAGAGATTACATATATTGTATTCAATTAAAGCACAGTTAAGTTTGGATGCTTAACTATTATAGCAATAAGGTAATATTTTTTAAGTAAGAAAAGCCTAAACATATAGCTATGCAATTCGTTTCAAAAATGCAATTAAATATATATTCATTGATTTTAAAACACATTGCAAAAGGAGAAAGTTTTTCTATCTTGACGAAATGTAGCATGAACGATGCGAAGAGGAAAATGATGAAGTCGTTAAAATCAAATAGCAATTACTAATCCATTTATTGATCAGTGACACGTATTAGTATATTGTATAACCGAGTGTATTGGAAATGCGTCAAGACATTTGGTCTGACCTGGTCTCATACCTGGTCTCTCTTCTTTGTAATTTGTGCTGGATATTCTGTATTTGCTCAATATGATTAAGCTCATTATGATGTCTGACAGCATATTCGATGAGGAAACGTATAAAGATCTAAGAAGTAAGTTAATAGGGGTTTATACCAATAAACTGACACTTCTAAGGACTCTCTAAGCGATGACGATGTTACATCTGAAAACTTTTAATGTTTCTAACATTTATCACTCGAGGTAAAGCAAACGACTATTTCACTAAAGCAAGGGAGGCATTCGAAGAAGACCTTTTAAGGAAACGTGGCTCTTATTCAGGTTATGCACAAGGAATAAGATGAAAATTCCCACTAGATTCAATTCATCAGAATTCAAACTTCATTCGAACTTAGATGAAACTTATCTAGTCAGACTCTGCATTTAAGTTCTCCTCCATTAACTTAAAGAATAGGGTTATTGATTGTGGATTTTGGCTTTTCAAGTACTTTGGAATTTTCTGACCTGTTTATGTCATTGCATTAGCTGACGTTTTAATGCTTCTGTCAATAATATAGGTATATTTCGCTTAAATTAAAAAAAGTGCATTTGCGAAGCTTTGACCCTTTTAGGTTAAAGATGTGAAAAATGAAACTGGCATTTGAAAATCAGACCTCTAAATATCGTACAATGTGCGATTGTTATAAGATTGTTACCTACATTTAGATAAATTATCGGAGTACATTTGTTCCCATTTGATGTTACTATATTGCTCTTTTTTTAATTATAAAGAAAATTTGAAGCATTTCACAATGTACGTGAGAATTACTCTCCTTTTGTTAAGTGGCATTGTGAACTTTTGCAAGAAGACTCTTCATCTACACACACAGCTTACAAGTTTAACGCTATTGCAATTGTATTCGACTCGAGCAGAAATTCTCTCATTTCTAGCAAACCTTTGCAAAGTAATTGAAGCTGGTTGGAATTTTTTTACTTAATGGCGAAGAATAAAAATTGCAAGGTTCAGACCAGAATATCCCCAAAGGAAAGGTTTCAGAAGCCAGTTACGCAAGACGAAAATGAAAGCCCTTCAGAAGAAATGAGCTTCTTCATTTTTTCCCATTAGTTTTTGATGATTTTAAGCCTGCTAAGTAACACAGCTTTCACAATATTACATTTAATGCTTATATTAAACGAAAATATAAAGTTTTTGTTAAAATCTTAAAAATAATTATGCAATACAAATTCGTTGAATGAAAAGTGGCAACAGCTTTAAATGATTACAAAATTCGTTAATTCCCTTAGGCAGATGATCTTCATTTCCTTAATAATCGAATCTGCTCCAGTTCAAAATATAAATAAATTGCTTTTATAAATGCATACTTAAAATATATACTTCGAAATTATCACCTCAAAACAATTTTATTTTTTTCGAATTAAACATTGTAAGATGTATCTGAAATATTTCGAAAGAAGGACCTGGAATGCAGTACGTTTATAAAGCTCAACAATACGAATTACAGGTTGGAAGAAATGAATAGCAAAAGAATACATACAGAAGAAAAAGAATGATAGAAAAAGCGGTTTATTTTTAAGTATCATATCCTGATATTTCAGGTGATGTTAAGTAACTACCTGCATCTCTCATGCTTATTCTTAGTTATGAGGGAATTTCCCTAAGCATACGCGTATATTTAAGATCTTAGGCTACTACCTGATTGCTCTCTGTCAACCGCCTGAAAATTCTTAACAGTAAACAAACAGCTTTCCTATACATTAAATATTCAGTTACTTTCAAGTAATGACAAATAGTCTCCTAAATGTACAGTATCTACAGAAAATCAGCATATAAATACATTCGTATCTGAACAACCATTTATGTCCTTCATAGTTGTTCTTATATTTAACACAGAAAATACAGATATATATTTACTTAAAATTTTAGTTTACAGAAAATGCTTTACATAAAATCGATCTATAATACTGTAACCTAATTGACAGTTTCCTAATAGCTATGAAGTAAGCCACTTTTAGAATGGATTAAACAGAAGCGTCTGTTATGTGTTTGTCAACTGTTTTGAATATATCAAGATAATTTTCAAAGAAACTTACGTCGCGTTTGATTGTTATTAGTCTGCCCAAGTAGTTATTCGCTGACATATTGTTATGGCAAAGTAAAATTGATAGAAACAATAGTTAATATTAATGCATTTTTACGCATGCCCTTTACATATATAGAATAACAAATACAAAAGAAGGTCTTTTCCCTCAAAATAATGTTATTTTTCTGTTGTTAACTTTCGGTAATCAGTTGTAGACGCGGGATTTGTTTTTCCGGCATTTATAAGATATCAAGTTTTGCAGACGTTTAGAGAGAAGACAAATATTTGGTGTTTGTCTGCTTGAAGGTATAGTTAATGCAGTTTGCAGATTATTGAAAGCGATGACAGTACATAGAGCTCAGTATAAATCAGCTTCTGAGAAACACAATAGTGGACTAAAGAGGAAGCTGAGGTAAAAAGATTAATAGAGATGAACTGGGAAATTTCTGGTTATTTATGGTATAATTTGATTTTTAGTCATTGGATTAAGGCAAAATACTAAAAGCGGAATGCCTTCATAAAAGTTAAATTGTTCAAAGAACAGGTTTATTTGGATTTTGTCAAACCATGCAAAACTATCTGTCTTTGAAGGATGTCTTGCATTTGTGGAGAGCGGTTAAGGAAAATTGAGTCGAATCTGTTTCACAAATAAGAAAAAACGCAAAAAGATACAGACACAGATAAGTATACAGCGATTTTGCAGTGAAATCGCCACTCACGTGATTAACTGGAGAAAGCGATTTGTCCTAAATTTTGTAGAGTAATATATATTAATTGCATAACTAGATCACCTCAAATTATAGACACCAAAAAAGAGAAGAAAATTCCAAATTTAGCTTTTGAAAGATTTATCACGAAATTTCTCTTACAAAATTTATTAAATTCATTATAGTTCAGAATATTAATTGTGTTAAGAAATTCTGAATCTATTCTGAAAATTAAAATAAGGAATTAAGCAAAAATACCTTTCATTTGGAATTAAAAGAATGTAATTATCAGCTTTGTTTTAAAAAAGTATAACTTTTTCATTTGGATCAAAATGTAAATCAAGCTAATGTACAACATTTTATATTAAATGTTTGATTAAACATAAAAATACTTTATATATAATTTAGATTAGTAAATTGTATTAATGTCAATAAACAATGTTTGAGGACTACGACTTTTTTTATCTGTAATTTTTTCCAGAAGCGTATAATTTAAGCTCTTCAAGCATGTTTTTTAAGTTATAGGGGGAAAATTAATTACATATTTTGTTTTCAGATTCATAAATCCATTTTAAATCAGAACCAATAATTGACAAATAGAGACTAACAAATAGACTTAAAGGATTAAAAATACACAAAAAAGGGTCTATACGTCTGGCCACTTATAGTTATGATAAATCATGTGCGAAAATGTATTATGCATTCAAGACATACAGTTACTTACGTTCTTTACCAATTTATTAAGTGTGGCTGTCTCTGCCTGATTTTTGTAGTTATTTGTAGTACATATTTCGACATACAGATGTTATTTGAAAAATAATTATTCAAACCCCAAACAAATAAAAATGAAAAGAAAAAATGCACCATTATTGAGAAATTTGCATGATTTTTAGTAATAAAAAGAAGTACTTAAGATTACTGAAAAAATTAATTATAAAGCATTAATTTAAATTCTTTCGGATCAGCAAGAGAGTTTTATCAGGTGTGCGTATGGTAACAGATGTGCTATGCGAGAAGTATTTAAAAACATCTGCTTCTATATAATGAAACAGGGGGCCCACCAGCGGCCGAGCGGTAAAGTCGCTGAACACTGGTAGTTCGGTCCGAGGTTCGAATCCCGCGAACGAGTTGGCTGCATGGGTGTTTTCGTGGCTTTCCCCATGTGTAACGTGTATACGAGCCAATTTCCGTTAGAAAGTCCTCCACGAAGGCATCCCTCCTCTTAGGCAGATAGCCCTAGTGTGCTTTGCCATAATTAAATACACCACACCATATAATGAAACAGTATTTTGAAATTTGTTTTCTTCTTATTTCGTGAACGAATATTTTTAATCCTGTTTTCATCAATCCTAAGCACTGCGCTTTTAAACATTAAATGGATAAGACGTCCCTGGTCACATAACTAACGTGATTTCAGTTAAAGATTTCGTATGGTATTATTATAATATGTATCGATTTTTTCACATACTCATTGTACTATTTACCACATAAATTTATTCCCTTTCCGAATTTCATATAGAATAAATGCTTTCTGTAATCAGTTGTGTAGAGAACAGTTGTTTTAAATATCCATGCATGTATTGTGTGTTTATAAATACTAAACATGTCACAGTCCTTGTACTTCTATATATCAAAAGACCTGTGCGATAAATATTTTTCTAAAATGCGTCCATGGAATTTCATCTGTTATTTTTATTTCACACATACTCAAAAACGCAAACGATTTCCAGGAAACATGTTATTTTTTTCGACACATGAACGAGTTTCGAGTTAGATTATATCTGTTTTCAACAGAATTTCAGCATTAAGCGTCTTATTACCAAAACGAAATTTCTGGTTTCGAGGGAATGCTTTTACCATTGTCAGAAATTCCCTCTTCACCTACAGATGATACAAAAGAGATATATTTTCTGTGTAATAATATTATGATATCTTTCATGTCAATATCTTTATTAATGTAACTGCATAAATGTTCTTCAAATATTTCATCTTATTCAAATTACACCTTATATACCTGCGACATTTAATGAGTATATGCAATTTGATCCGACTTCTCAGCCCTCGGAAGCGTTTTGGCATATGTTTAAATTTCTTCTTTGGCTAGCGTCTAGCTGAATGCTAATAAGTGAAACTACTGCTAATGTCATTAATATATTTGCTAACCTATCCTTTATTTATCCATCACATCTCCTCAATTTAGATTATTTGAGTTTTTGGAAAAAATTTTGTGAATATCATTTACAAAGGCTCTGAGCACTAATACACAGAAGCAATGTATTTTATGGTGCACTTGCTAACTTAAATTTTATTTATTAGTTCCTATAAAAAGAAATTGCTGCCTTAATTTCATATCTAACGCAACTTAATTACTGATTGTACATACTACTGTCAAAATTTGTGTGCACCTACAAAAATTGAGCTACAGCAGTGAAGGTCTTCACCTAAATGTCACTTAAATAGTTGTACATTGATTAGAATTTAGTCTCATTTATGTTACACCTCTTGTTCGACGGGCATGTGACACAATTATCGTATAACATCTAAGTGGACTCGTGCATTCAATCATGAGTAATTTCAATTGCCCATTCTTAATCGAGGTCATCTGAAATTCCTCATGATTGGTAACACCGGTTTTCTCAACTGCAACACGTTTGTACATTTCTACTTTGGTACCGAAACTTGCATTAAAGGATGCTTTTAAGATGTATTCTATGAATTCTGTTTTACTTTAAAATTAATTTTTTCAAGTAATAAAACTATTTTTAATCATTTTTGTGCCATAACATTAATAAAATACTGAAAGTTTTATCTTATCTCGACATTTTGTTACCTTGTTAAGATGTTCTATAGCAGATAGATATTCACCACATTTTCATGTTTTGATTTACCACCAATATGTGAGATTTAAGAAAAAAAAAAGCTAACCAAGAATATCCTGTTCTTGAAAAATGTTAAAATGTGCTAGCTTTCAGGCCTTTATGTGCTTCTTTCGTTATGTACATGTCTGATCTTTTGAACCTTTCTGTTTGATCAGATCTTGCAGCAGTTCTGTTTTGTTTTATAAACAAATCACTTTATCATTTTCCCTTACATTTTTCAATTCTAAAAATGTTCCTTAAATAGTTAAACTAGGCAAAAAAATGGTTGATGTGTTTAAGAGAGAGTTATGAGCTACTTGCCAAAAAAGTGTTTCCTTTGTAGCAGACGTTTTAAGCGAAATTGGCTTGCATTTACATTAACCACGGGAAAAATGCGTAAACTACATGCAACTAGGCCATTTACTAGGAAACGCACCCATTCTAACAACTGGTGTTTAGCAGCTTTAGCCACTCAATCATAAATATAGTAAAAGTATTGCATCTATGGCTGATATTTTCAAGCAATATTGTATGAAGTGCTTGACATATGGAAGAAATTTGGTTTTACTTTATGTTATAAATGCGCTTAAATTTGAATTATTATTTTTTCATCTTATCCAACTTAACAGACAGAAGTAACTGTTAATTGATTAGAAACAGTTTCCTTGGAGATTCAGAAATTTAATGAAAGGGAAACGTCGATCGAATGTGTTTCTTAAATTGTTAAGCCTCTGGGATACCGTTTAATGCGTGTCAGAGAAGCAGTTGTATAGATAAACAGTCAACGGAAATTGCTTGTCGCCAGGAGGAATTCTGTAACAACTAACTCATTAGCATATAACTGACAGCATTCCCATTCCTATTTCTAATAAAGTTCGATAATAAAGTTAACCATTCATTTAAACATGATTTCATTCAATGTTGCCTATTTATTACAGGGAATGTTTAAATAAACACTTGCGTTTCAAGAAATAGCAAAATACATTCAAATCAAAAACTAAATGATAATATCTTAAACACATTATTAAAATAGCTTCTGCTAGCTTTTAATGCTTAGGGTTTCGGTTTAGATGTATATTGAAAGAAACAGAACCAAGGTACAAAGTGAAAGAGTACTCTTTTAATTAAAATCAAGAAAATACCACTTATTCGTGACATTTTGAAGAACTTTGAAATTTCAGGGCTAAACCCGTAAAACTCGGATTGTTAATAAAACAAGGAAATGCTCACCTCATAAAACTAAATTTCTTCTGAAATAGAGGCTGAGGTATGAGAAGAATCTGACTAATTTTAATTAGATATGTTTACATATGTTCAATTTCAAGGCGATTTGCGAACGAATTCAATCGAAGTTTCTCCTGAAATAGGGACTAAAGTATGAGAAGAATTCGACTAATTTTTAATTAGATATGATTACATGTGTTCAGTTTCAAAGCGATTTAATTAGTTTCTGTACGCATTACATCTGTTTAGTAAATATTTGATGGGAATGGAAACGTGCAATGAAAAGAAAATTAAAGCTTATTGATTAGAACAACATAACATTTAAAAAAATCCTTGTTCGTGATGATAAATTTCTCAAAAGCTGTTTACTTAAACGTAAAGATACTTACTCAGAAGATGTTCTCAGAGCAATAGAACCACATTTACAGTACACATGCAGTAACTAAGAAAACCTATGTATTCAGCTAGGTTAGTCTTCAGGTATTGAGCTCAGAATGATGTATAATAGTTCCACGATTTAGTCAGTTTGCTCTTATTAGGCCAGAAGTGAAATAAAATTGACACAGTTGACAGAAACAGGTAATCTATTTTGTTTTATTTAATCATGAACTCAAGTTTTCCGTGTTAAACGAATGAAGAAATATTATACGTACGAATATCTCTGCAAAAGGTTTTGATATTTATTCTATAACATGGTGTGTTAGAACTTATCAGTAAAATTCATGCCAGTTATTAGAAAACAACACTAAAGAATAAAAATCTTAGTATTGACCAAAATATAAAGCTGTTTTCCCTGTACTGTTTTTAGCAGAATTATCGGTTTTAAGATATACGTACAATACTTAGCTCCAATAAAAATAAATGCAGAGGAGACAATGAAGTTTTAAAGCTATTTACAATAGATTCTGGCATCGGAACAATCATACGAGTATCACATATGAAGGAAACATCTAATGTTTAGCTGACTAGATTTCTTTGATTCGTACCGTGTGAATTTTGTCTTTGATGTTTCACTGAAGACCTTAGTCAGACAGAAGCGAACAACAAATGCTGTCGATAAAAACAAGAATGTTCCTCGAACAGATATATTTCGTGTATATTTTGCAAAACACTTGACAGAATTTGCAGCTGCGCAAGAATGTGTGCTACTCACTAAGGACGAACATTATATTTTTAAGGTGATTTTTAACATTGTTATTTTAATAAAAGAAACTTTTATGACTATGATTTCTAAAAAACTCTGTTTAATAATTATATATGTCTCGTAATAGATTTTACTGAAAAGTGACGACAGATAATTTTTAGCTAGATTTTACTGCTACAGCTCTTTTACTGTATTTTGAAGGGCGTTAAAAAAACCATTTTTCAGTTGATGTTCAAGAAAATATATTGTTAAATTTCTCACATCATTAGTCAGATGAGGTATTTTAATAATCAAATTGTCTGTAGTCGGTTTTCTTAATCAGATTTCCAAGTCTCTAATCATGAAACAAACTATTGATCTTTGAAACAGGCTTTGCTTTCAGCTCTAAAGTTCTACTTTAAGTCGTTTATAAAACTAACTCCCTAAACAACGCTTTTCCTATTTTTTTTAATTCCCTGTGTAAGGACCAGATTAACCCAATCTGTCCATCCTTTTAATGATCCTGGTGGTTAGTTCTCTATGGCATTCTCCTCTTGATATTGATTAATATTGAGAGAAACGTTTGTTTAAGAAGAGTGAAAACTTAAGAGACTAATCAAGACTTGAATAAAGAGCTAATTCATTAAAGCTTTAAAGTAGATTTCTTCTATTCTAGGCCTGCGTTCTCCAATAATAACGGGCAGTTTTCTTTCAGATTTATAATGCCAGGTTTATCAGCAATCAAGATTCATATTATAGTAAAGTATGCAGAGACATTAGGTTATGTTGACGTAAGAGAGATGAAAAATGAGCAATGGCCTCGAGGAGACTCGAACCTCTCGAATACGCGCCGAGTATGCTGACCATTACACTACGAAGGTATGCTAAGAAGGCGGGTGAAAATACTTTATATAAAGTAAAATATATCTTACAAGTACTCTAGAAAATAGCATTTACGTAGAATAATCTAGCTGTATTTAAATCTGCTCTAAAAATGCCTAATATGCCTAATTTTTTGTATCACGAAGAATTAGACTTTAAATCTTTACACATATTACGAGGACAATCCAAAAAAACGTTCTCCTATATTTTTAGATATACAAAGAACCGTTTATTTTCTATAATTGCTACATCACTTTAAAGATTGAAAAATGCTTTATTTTTCAACATAAACACCATTTTGGTCGATGCATTTTTGTAGACGCTGTGGCAGTTTTACAATGCCCATGTCATACCAGCTTGCCGCCATGCCCTTCAGGAAGCGTCGAGGAGCTTCAAGAGCATCCAGATTGATCCTCCGATCTGTACGCATGAGTTCCTCAACTTTCGAGATTGTCTCGTCGGCAACTGACGGCCTCCCGCTCCTTTCTTCGTCATGAATTTCATTACGACCGGCTGTAAACTCTCTATACCACTTGCGAACTTTTTTGACATCCATGCACGACTTTCCATACACTTCCGTCAATAGGCGGTGAATTTCAACCGGTTTAACGCCTTTTGCGTTCAAAAATCGAATAACTGCGCGCACTTCGCACTTGGCGGTAACGTTTAGCGGGAGCTCCATTTCGAATGGCTGCCAAGCCAAGACTGAGTATCCGAACCGCCTGCGTGCCTATGTGGTAGCGGAGAAGGCACCACTCACAACAGTGTTTCCAACAACCGTATTAAAACTTTCTCTACGCCCCCCCCCAAAAAAAGGAGACCTTTTTTTGGGACTGCCCTCGTATTAGAACAGTGGCAAACATTTTTGCGTTATTTTTTATTCTTCGACAGTAGTTAAAAATCCATGATTTAATTGTGTTACAGATATTTACTAAATACTGCCCTAAATACATATTAGATTGGTTTGGTTTGGTTTGGTTTATTAGATTACGGCAAAGCACTCGAGGGCTATCTGCCTTAAGGGAGAGATGCCTTCGTGGAGGACTTTTTATGGGAAACTAGCTCGTATACACGTTACACACGGGGAAAACCACGAAAACACCCATGCAGCCAGCCCGTTCGCGGGATTCGAACCTCGGACCGATTTACCGGTGTTCAGCGACGTTACCGCTCGGCCGCTGGTGGGCCAAATACATATTAGAAGAAAACAGTATATATAAAAGCTGTTTCATGTAAGATCATTCGAATTTGTTCAAGTTATAGGGCAGATTTGACTGCCAAGTGTACATAAATCCTGGGCAAAAGGTATATGAAATTCAGTTAAGGGTATCCTGAAACCTGGTGGTATTTGAATGTTACTTTATGTTTCAAAATTGGTAATATATAATCATTTTCAGAAATTTACTTTTTAGCATGGGAATTGATTTTCTGAAAAATGACACGTTCAGCTTTCTTAAAAAAAAAATAAGTACATTTTTTTTTCAGCTTTCTTAAAAAATAAGTACATTGATGGCAGAAATTTCTGTTATTCGTGGTTTAAAGCTATTTTTTTAAAATACAGACTTTTGTTGTGGTAATATAAATTCTGCATAAAATATCTTTTGCTCTTAATATCCAAAACGAATTTTTATTTAAATCTGTTTTGAAATTTGCTTTTTCCGTTGCGACTGTGCAGTGCTGAGGATGCGTAAATATCAATGCTATATAGTCTCGCAGTAGCAGCCAAGAAGGCATGCCGTGTGTATAAATAGACTATGTGTCATCCCTACCTCCAGGTTATCGACATGGCCAATAGCAGTGATTCTCATCAGCGTAGTGCGGTGATCTGATGTATGGAATCCTGATATGGGAAACAGCTGTCGAAGATTATAATGGAAACAGGAGTCTAACAGAATGCCACAGACAGCATTTATATAAAGTATCGTATAGGAACTGTTGAATCCAAGTATCTACCAACATATTAGTCAAGTTGATCACCCGTTATCCACGTCCCATTTTTTTCATATTATGTTTATTCCTCACATGCCATCGCTTGACATAACCTGTTTATGGGTTTTGTTGAGCTCAAGGAAATTACCCATTAAAGTTTAACTTACAGCTCGTATGCGCTTTTGGTAGGGAAAGCGAGTTTCACACTGCCTCAAAACTCTCAATATCACTCAAATTAAAAGTTAAAAAAAATTGAAAAAATGTGATTCCTCTCAGCCAAGGATATATAATCCTGAGGTCGAAGTTCCTTCTTGTACAAGTTCAGTGTAATATAAAAGTAAGTATTTTTGTTTCATTAGGCACTTCAGCAAGTTTTAATGAATATAAAGCATAACTGATGAAATTTCGATGGAACGCTTCAAGTAAAATAATTTTGACAGTGACAAATACTTGACAAAAGACGTTGTTTATTACGTGCATGAAAGAGGATGAAAAATTGTATTTTTCAATATGGATATACTAGTATAACAATAAAATTCTATATTATATCAGGTATGATCTGAATTAAAAAATAATAAAACATCTGTCAGCTATCAGCTATTATTATCCCTAACTTGTAAAAGATCCATCATTGTATTTATTAAAGCGATTGTATGGCTCCGATACTTTTACATAAAAAATGAAGTAATTGCCAAGTAGAAAAAGCTACCACGAGAGAAATATTTGTCTCAGAACACAAGCAATCTAGTGAAATAAAAACATAGCTAAAAATTGAATAAATAAATCTTTTCAAGCATACAGATCTCGCCGTGACATTAATTTACGATGAAATAATATCTAGCAATTTTGTTTCTATCATTTGTCTTTGGCATTTAGAACAGCTCACTGAAAATACAAATTTTACATTCTTTATCTTTAATTCCTGGGGTACAAATTGTTTAACTAGAAAGCCAATCATAACGTCTTAGTTTAAAATTACTTCGGGTGTTAAACTGAAGGCTGCAATATTAAGAATGCCATTTCTTGCTAATCTCAAGAGTTTGACATTTCTCTTCAAATTTTTTTAAGTAGGTTTCGCAATTTTCTCAAATGTTAATGGTAAAATCCTATAGGTGTTAGACTGTAGATGGAATTCAGAGTGCAGATTTTATTAACTTTTTTTTTCTCTAAATAGACACACCTTCTAATATTACGCGATCAAAAATATTTTGACTCCTGATGTCTAGATCAACTGAAAAAGTAATACTTGGTAATTTGTTTCAGAAATTTTAAAATTATCGATTATATATTTTTGACTCATAAACTGCAAAGTACTCAAGAATACATTTTAGTATAAGGTACGCCTTTTAAGAAATAAAATCTTTATTCCAAAAAATATTTACAAGAAGTCCTGTCAATTCAAAGCCAACATTAGTGTTTTTAGATTTTTAAATATCAGCCGAGATAACTAATTAAAATAAATAATAAGAGAAATTTGAAAACACTAGATTTCTTACTTAAAACACTGGTTTCAATGTTACACCCTTCCATGAGTAATAAAATGAAATTATAATTCTCTACCACTCACTTTATCCTATCGAGCTCCATTATCATAACCTTCTAATTTATGGTACCTTGACTCCTTGCCTCAAACGATCATTTCTAATTAGCAAAGCCACTGATGCAACAATATGTTATTTTTATTTTTTATCCATCTGATTTTAATTTCTCCTTCTCTATTTAAATTTTTGCCAGAATTTGCTTTTGCATTTTGTTCGTTTAAAATAAAAGAAGGCAAAATAGTACCCGTAGCTTTGTAGAATCATTAGGTTATATTGATACAGGAAAGTGGAAAAGGCGCAGTTTTTTCTTCGGGATTCGAACTCTAGACCTCCCAAACACGATTCGAGCGTGCTTCTAGTTACACCACGAAGGCACACGAAACGGAGGGAGAAAGTATCGTATATACTACCCCTTTTTTAAGGGTGACTGGTGATTACGGGATTCAATCGCCAAACCCTAGTGATGATGAATTATCGTCCACCACCTTTTACTTCGGCCGCTGCTTGTAGAGTCATTTAATTTTTTTTTTACATTTCAGAAAACTGAATTCGCAATACCCTTGCCGGAATTCGAACTTTGGACCTCCCGAATACGTCCCTCCCCTCGAAGCGGGCTTCCAGTTACCACGAAGGTATTTTAGAGAGAAAATATTACCTTATTATTATATATGGAATTATCCTAATTATCGTCCTAATTCTTATAAAATTTCGCTATATTATTATTACCATTTATGATCTTTTACTGGATAATAATATTAGAGTCATTTTTATGATTACTGTATACCCTTTATCAGGGATCCGTGTTATTAACAAATCCGACGACTCATGAATAAATTCTCGGAAACAAATTCTATTGTAACCCGGGGACATTTCGTGCATTATACTTAGCATACAAGTCAATTTAGAAACATCGGGACTCCAAGTGGAATTCGAAGCGGGGACATTAGCGGGTAGAACTGCACTTATCCACTGAACTATCCGAAGCTGGTAAGCAGATTAGATATTTTCTAATTTGATGTTAGAATTTAAAGCTGAGATTGTCGCCCCGAGCACTGAAAAATTAAGTATTTTAACCCTACATTTTGCATGGGTGAGCACTTTAAAAATTTATGAGAATTTTGTTCTTAAATGAAAATATACAATTAACAGATATTTGAAAATTTCAGTTCATTCTGGATACTTTGAGAAATTCGAAAAGGATTTATTTCAGTAATTGTACTGCGTAAACTAAAACTTGCATTTTCTTATGTCCGTTTTCGCAGAATTGGGTTATGTAAGTTTTTTATAAAATTAAATAGGCTCATTTGTATCTAACTGAGACTGGGAAGGAGATTTTATTTCCAATGCATGAAAAAGAGATAGGAAAGTAGGATTTTACTTGAAATCCATTAGACACCTCCTAAATATAGTTAAGGTAACTCTTTACACGTAAAAAAAAATTTTTCATTTTTCAGTGCAACTTAATATGCATTTTAAGCAACTTAATATGCTTATGAATAAAACATGAAAGGAATTTTATTAGTCTGGAATTGGTCCACAGATATTATTAATTCTTCATAGAAATCACCTATTTCACTGAAAATATCTTTTTAAAATTCGGTAACCTAGTTATTAGCTACATTAAAGATAACTTTTTGAAAGTATTAAAATTTCAGAATATTAATTTGATAGTTATAAAATTAAATAATCTATTTTTGTGAAACAACTTGATAGTTTTTCATTTATTAATATAAATATGTAACTGATGAATGCAATAATTACTATCATTGTTTTTGTTGCGCAGATCTGTCACACATTGGAAACATCTGGTCATCGGTTGTTGATAGACTGGCTCGCCAGCCCTCACGAGATAACACGGTTGATGAAGTGTGGCATAGACATGAAGCAGCATGGAATGAGTTGCCCATTTCTGTCATCCAAGTTCAGTTTGACTCCATGCCTAATGGAGTAAGGGCCGTTTTAGCTGCCAGGGGTGGCAGTTGTTTCTAGTAATTTCGAAGCCTTGTAAACCTCCAGAATGCTTACAAATTTAATCATTTTGTCTTTATGGCATACTGTTTACGGGCAATAAATTTTCTTTAATTCATGGTGTTGCAATTTAAATGGCCAGCAGTTTATATTTTTATTACTTGAGTCAATGATGTAACCACCCGTATTATCTATGATTTTTAGCCACTTCGCAGGAAAGTTTTCAATTCTGGATCGGTAGAGCAAAGATGTGTTTTAATATTATACATAAGAAATGCCATTTTTGACTTTTTCCATATTTCCGAATATTTATCCACTCAAGAAATGTTGCAATGGCATGAATAAGTAATAATCAGAAGATGAGATATCAGGCTATTAAGCTGGGTAAGTTAACACCTTCCAAATCCTTGATTTTATTACGGGTCTTTCCTCAGAGTGGGGTCTCCCACTATCCTGGTACAGAATGCTTCTTTCTCTGTTAGTAAGGGCTGCATACGTTTCATCAAAGCTTCATTCACTTGCTCTATCGTTCTGCATGTATGCTGTGATTTATTTCTAGAACTTCAAAATGGATTATGCTCCCAGCATTCCACCAAACAGACAACAGTGCATTTTTAGGGT